>NW_026262604.1:11894065-17319065 GCF_021869535.1 Mytilus californianus | reverse complement strand
ACTATAAAACTACAAAATTGTTAAAGATTTATATGAATGAAAGACAACCTAGCCCATTCATGTAAAATCAATGCAATTCTTAAAGTCATATTTATTCATTTAAATTGCCTTGATGTTAAACTTGAACGCCTGTTCACTGGTCTTTCGCATGGTTATTTACAAAATTAAAAGTAATTATTTCAATAAAATGGCCAGTATTGTTGATCAACAGGATAAATTCTATGAAGAAGTTCAGCAATTTGCTGAGAATATCACATTAAAGCACAACCATCTTTATACGAAGGACACATTGCATGAGTTGATTTCTAAAGTTAAAATTGCAAAAGTGGCATTGACGAAAAGTGACCAAGACAGACATTTGCTTAAGAAATATGATGTCGGTCAAGTTGCTGATATTGAAAAGCTCATAAAAAGGAGGACATGGTAAGTTTTTTTCCCGTTTTATATGACTAATATAGAAGGTGGTCTAAAATCGAATGTTGAATCTAAACATCAATCCCAAATCCTGAAAGGATAAATCTTGTTTTCTGGAGCTTCAAAAGACCCAATATAGGAGTCCCAAAAAGGTCTGTTTGTTATGTTTTATATTATGATTTAGAAAAAAAATCAAATTTATTATACCATGCATGATTTGCATTCAGAATATTGCAGTCACCATGTCGCATCAAACTGACATCATAACTCTGTATGATCACAGAAAATACAAATAAAATTGAGAATGGAAACGGGGAATGTGTAAAAGAGACGACCCGACCAAAGAGCAAAATACAACCAAAGACCCCAAATAGGTCTTCAACACAGCGAGAAAATCCCGAACAAGGAGGCGGGCTTCGGCTGGCCCCTAAACAAAAATATGCACTTGTTCTGCAAAAAATGGACGTCACACTAAACTCCAAAACATATAAATGAACCAGAATTTATAAAAAAAAACAACATACAAGACTAACAAAGGCAAGAGGCTCCTTTTACATTATTGATGATGATAATGACACACGACAATGGACTGAAGGTTTGTGCTTTGTACAATTTCAGAAAAATCATCATTTCACAATCGCCGTATCATGCTCTGTTTGGTTCTGACCAAAAGATCGGTTTGTCTTCATCTTCTTTTCCCAAGGAACTTTTTCCAAATCTTAAAACTGAGGAAGACTTGGTGAAAGTGTTCGAAGACGTTTCAGAGGAGAACAGTGCAATTGATGGCACGAATGAAATCATATGTGTTGAATCGGTAGAATTAGAAAGAGAACCTAACGATTCCGTGATTGATATTGAAACTGGATTAACTAGTACAACTATTGAAGTTGTATCAGAGGAAGTCGAAACCCCAATCATTCGTGCAAGAAAACGAGAATTGTGTGGCCAACAAATCCAAGCCAATGTCCTAACAAGAAATACAAAACAGAAATTTAGCGACTTATCTGTATGAGACAATGTTATCATCCCATTTCCACAGTATGACCGAGCACCGATAGATCCGAGGAATACATAAGGTGTTGATGTGGAAGTACGACATTTTGGCTATCGTGTAGGGACAATAGCTGATAATTTATCAGGAGTATTTAGCAGAAACCAACTAGAATCTAGCAATGACGCTTCTTCGTCCGTTACACAAGTTCCTGATTTACAAGTTTCCATGTGAGAAGCTGTGAAAACAATTTCAAAACCTTAATGTACACAACATGTACAAATAACATTGAGAAAATCATAACAGTTAAAGGTAAATGAGTTTAAATTGTACTCTTATGAATTAGTGATTTATTCTCAAAGATATAATCTTTAAAAATATCTTAAGACAACTCCTACTTTTAAATATTATATAATATTATATCCGATGTTTGTTTTTTTTAGCTCTGATATTTATGCTAATTTTCTTTTGATATAAATTAAAATGTGTTGCCAATAAGGTATCTAATTAATATCAAATTTAGTGGTAAGTCTTATTCTGTACCTGTAATGATCACAACAGTCATTCGTTGAAAAGACAATCCTCTGATATTCAAATCATATTGTATCATTGGGAGTGAAGCAATCGTCCGGTTCTTGTCACTCTTTTTGTAATATAGCTCTACTCTTGTTCCGCTACCTATACATCCTTCTATTTCAAATATTTGGCTTCGAGCGTTCCTGTTGAAGGTTAATCCAGAAAAGCGCATAAAATTTTCAAAGTGTTCTTTTTTTTCATTTCTTGAATTCTAATTCCTGTTGTTTACTTAGTTGATATGTTCTGACAATAGACATACACTATGTTCACATGTACTTTATAGTTGACATCTGAATTAAATGAGTAAAAAATCAAAGTTTGTAAAATGTATATAAAAACATACTTTGGAAATAATAAAAAAAGCATTTGAGAAAAAGGTGTGCAAATAATTATCATTATAAAGATTTATAGAACTCAAATTGACGATCAGATTGGGTTTTTTTGTTGTTCGTAATTGGCAGTCATCTATTAACTAAAAAATGTTCTTCGGAGAATTTCCGTCAATATGTGCCTGCGTAGAAAGACAGTGGAAATAACAACCATAAACATTTATATGTGTAAAACAACGGTACTTCTAAGCGCGATGTGAGGGATATTTGTTTACGCTTAGAGTTGATTGTTTTTTTCGAATGATAATGACCTTCGTCACATCACATGAACTGCTAACCCTGACGGAGAACTTCACTTCGCGCCTAGTTTGTTTTGGTGACATTATGTTTCCTAAACTTTAGTTTGTGTATATATCATATTTAAATAACGTTCCATATTTATAAAAAAACACATTGCATTATCCTTTTCATCTCAAATAATCTTCCTTAAACTTTGATGGTCAAAGGGGCAGTACCTCAGTTACTCGTTGTATGTGGTTTTCAGTGGACACAACTATCCACTAAACCGATGGAATGCAATGTTACCGATTGTACAGAAAAGTTTGACAAACCTAATTAAGGATGTTGGCTGTTGTTTCAAATTAATAACCTTTTAAAAAAAAGACTGTTATAAATTGATTGTACATGTATATTAATAACGGTACTAAAAGGGCACAAAATAGGGATGTGTCCTTGTTTTTGATATAACAGCCATTTAAAATTTGACGGGAAATGATTTCCTCTACACTATTCATAAATTTAACATTGGCGCCCTTTTTCCTTTCAAAAACTATATTAAGGTTTTACTAAGATTTTCAAAAGCGGGTTACTAAACAATATGTTATAAAGTTAAGAAAAGCAGGAGTTAGCGGGCAAAATTATAATGGCAATCCATTGATAAAACCACAGGATTTCGAATATCTGACAAAAAGTACAAATCAATTATTACAATCAGAGAACATCCTGAAATAACAAAGTGATTTTAATATAAAATTTATTGTATGTTTACCAGATACATAGATAAATAATAACAGCATATGAATTTAAAAAAAAACCACAAATATATGTTGAACAACACACAGCAATTACGATTTACTTTTATGGATGTAATATTGCCTCGGTTAGGGTGAGTGCCAAGATCTCGACACGTTAAAGAACGTTTGCAACAACTCTCTGAATAGGCCGTATGCGGCCTGCCTGTTAATATGCCCGTTCTTCATCCCGGTTGTCTAACCTTGCAGCACCTAACTCTATTCCTTTAACTTTACGTTCCGCTATATAGATGATGTTCTCTCACTAAATAATACAAAATTTGGTGACTATGTTAAACGAATCTATCCCATCGAACTTGAGATAAAGGACACTACAGATACAGTTAAGTCTGCCTCATATCTTGACTTACATCTAGAAATTGACAATGAGGGTCGGTTGAAAACAAAACTTTACGACAAAAGAGATGATTTCAGCTTCCCAATTGTGAACTTTCCATTTCTATGTAGCAACATTCCAGCAGCGCCTGCATACGGAGTATATATCTCCCAATTGATACGATATTCCCGGGCTTGTATTTCCTATCATGATTTCCTTGATAGAGGATTGCTGCTCACAAGGAAGCTATTAAACCAAGAGTTCCAAATGGTGAAGTTGAAATCATCCCTTCGTAAATTTTACGGGCGCCATCACGAGTTGGTTGACCGCTATGGAATAACCGTTTTACAGATGATATCGGATATGTTCCTTATGTCGTAACTACAATACCCTTCCCTTTTCACGAATGTGACCTACCGAATTAGACTATTTACCTAATTTGTAATAACATAAGCAAAACGACGGGTGCCACATGTGAAGCAGGATCTGCTTACCTTTCCGGAGCACCTGAGATCACCCCCAGTTTTTGGTGGGGTTCGTGTTGCTTAGTCTTTAGTTTTCTATGTTGTGTCATCTGTACTATTATTTGTCTGTTTGTCATTTTATTTTTGGTCATGGCGTTGTCAGTTTGTTTTCGATCTGTGAGTTTGACTGTCCCTCTGGTATCTTTCGTCCCTCTTCTATTTGTTCTCGACCCGAATATGTATGAACTGAGTTTCACTCTACGTTAAGCAAGCATGTAACGATCAATCAATCTATGATTTGTTACCTTTTAACGTCGTGACATTATTCAAAATTGCAATGTCTGCAATCTGCTGTATGCTAAACAAATGTACATGTCACTTAAAAATTTTAAGTTGGTGGTCAATAATAACTACATACCTTAGTCCCTTTAAACGTCCCACTGTAGTCATTCCCATTTAAATCAAACACGATATTGCATCGTTCGTGATTTTCCATAATACTATTCATTTCCCGTTAAAATGTGCGATTACAAATTTATAAAGAAATATATATATATATATAAAACATACAACGTTTTTAATCTCTAGGCGCTAGTTTATCACTCTCAATTGTAACAAACAGTATCCTCTTTTACACCATATGCCATTTACATTTGATTGGGAAGTTTATACATTGTTTTAAGAGAAAAACAATATATTTTAAATGAAATTAAACCATTTTGTTTTTATTTTTAAGAACATATATTAAGTATAATGTTTGTCTGCAAGTCATGTAACTATTTGAATTAGAAAACAATGTGGATAATCTTCAAATGTGGTAAATAGCATTTGTAAGTAGCAAAAGAGAATTCTTAAGTTAATTTTCTAAATTGCAGTTCGCATACCAGACTGTGGTATTTTAACGATTAAGTCGATTTTTTCTGTTGCTTGTATTTCTCTTACACTGTCTACTTCCATATCACAAATCCGCCATGTTTCTTCATCGTTGTTTATCTTTTCTTTGAGTCTAGATTGAAAACAAATGTTTTCGGATAATTGATCAAAATCCGGTTCAACTGGATTCTTGAATAAAATATCAGATTTCATCAGGATCCAGGGTACGAAACCACCGGCAATGGTCGCTAGGAGCTGATTTGAAATGGAAATGCTGTACGTTTCACCAAATGCCAGCACTATAAGCGTCACAAAGATAAGGAACATAACTATGGACATAAAACGTCGGAATGATTTCATTATCTGTTCATGAACAGGACCCGGACACGATGGGTGATCAATCTGACAAGCTTTCCGGAAAAAAGCTCGTTCTATATATAGATTGTCATACTTATCCAGAAGCAATACTACGCCTTTCGTTGTCAACATGGGCTTTCCATTATTATTGACGAAAAACTCCGCATTGCATTTGGCGTGTTTTACCAGGAAGGCGGTATTAGTTTGGTGGGTAGAATCAAGATCAGCAACAAGTTGTAGTTCATCTTTGTTTTCGTTTTGTAATATGCGCAAAATTACCTTCGTATATTTCAAATATATACCACTATTCCCTTCAAAGCATTTTTGGAAGTAAAACCAGGCGATAGAAAATGCAGAAACTAATTGAATTGCATGGGATGAGTTTAAAATAAGACCTATCATTGTATATACCGCAACATCGATTAGGAAAACTACACACTCTACCGTTATTAAGCCAATGGAACAAACTGCTAAAATGGAGAACAGAATTTGTACGAATCTTATGATTTTCCCGCGACTTTTACGATATTCAATATATCCTATGTCAAATGTGTTCTGAATTGGATCTGTAAAGAACGTTAAAAGTGGGAACCTGTGTTGTTTTATGCTGACGCTGCAAGATCGAAAATCCGGAATGGTGTCGAAAACGATGATCCAAAACAACGAAACACAAAGTCTGATTGTGGGGAATATGTGATAGCAAACGACAATAACAACGTATGGCAATGTTATTGGCCAAAATATCACGCCTAGAAAAAATCCGAAAATACCACCGCTCTTTATTGGAATACTAAGCGTATTGATTGCCCAAAAGAAAACCTTTTTCATTTTTGCTGAATCGTTCATACCATGAAAGCAAATTTGCAACATCTCCTTTGTCAAATATTTGACATTTTTACTCATAAACCTGAAGGAAATCCATTCCAATGCTAGAATGATGTAGCAAGCTATAAATAGTACGTGAATAGGTGTAAGATAGAACATCAAGTTCTCGTGTAATCTTAACTTTAAATTCCTCTTTTCTGCTGCTGCAAGACGTTCATTTCTAAGTGAATATTCGTAGAGGTAATAGACACATATTCGGAACACCCAAGGGGAGCAAACAACTGCCGCGAGAATGATATGCATAAATACGCGTAAGCATTTGTACCAAGGATATTCCTTTCCGAACGGCTTACAACAGCCGAGTACATTTCGATAGCAACAGTTATATGGGTTTTTCCTAATCCAAATATTTCTATCATATTTCTTTCTTCGTCCACATTTGATGAACAAATTATAACAAATGTGTAATAACCCAGTTTCAATTTTACTTTCAGAAATTATTTCTCTGTGTTTAACCTTGAAATGTAATTGACTTATGACTATTTCGTAAAACCCATTACGAGACATTTTTTCCAAAGTACTTTGAAAATATTTCCCGAAGGTATATTCTGATACAATCTTATCTTCGTCTTCCTCTGGTTTATTTTTAACGAATCTTGCCAGGTAAACTAGACGCCTTAAGCCATTCTGTTTCCATGAAAGGTCAGTTCCCGTCTTTTTACACCTAATTTGTAATGGTTCAGCTAGACGATGGACGAATTCTAGCTTTCTTTTGTATAAAGAAGACGGTATCAGAAGGGGACAATACAGTATAACGAGAACTACAACTATATAAGAGCAAATGTCAATCATTCTCATCGGTAAATTCTTCCTAACGACATAACACTCAACCGTGTCCGCACCTAAAGAACAGCATTCATGATCAAATTCCGCAAAACCAGAGTCGTTCCGGATATGGACATTGCAAACTTCTTCATTTGTACCGATATGCTGAAGCAAGAACATCCGAATAATTAATTCGAATTCTGAAGCGTTCATTCCTTTCAAGCAGTCGTGTGGAAATTGTGTTAATCTGATGTTGTTCCGTTTAGTGTGCACACTTAAAGATTTTAATGAAAGGATTTCATAGATAGATCTTAACTGTAACAATCCACTTCCATATGTTCCCGATGTTATGATCCATTCGTGTGGATTGTACAAAGTGATGGTGTCGTGTAGAACTAACATGTTCGTCGTGTTTTGAAAGTCCAGTGTAATGTGAAGAAGTTTCGCAGATGTATTGACTCGACTTTGACCATCTTTCTCGTCTTCAAAGGATACTTTACAAAAGGCCTCTGGAATAAAAACAAAACTCATCAATGATACCAGTCTTGTAATTTTGTAAGCCAAAACGCGCGTTTTGTCTACATAAGACTTATTATTATAAGACCGTGAATACTAGTAAAAAAGAATGTGATCGGTCATTTAACCATTAGTGATATTGCAAAAAGTATCCTTTGTGATTTTTGTGTTGATGGTTGCTGTCACATCAATGCAAACTCTTCTGTTCAGTGTTTTGTGTTGTTTTAACTTTACACGTCAAATATTTATGAATTAATATAGAAATAGTCATCCTTAACCTGATTTATCTTATATTGGTGTAAGTTGTTTTAACGTTATGGGTCGTCTTTTGGTTAAGTAATTCTCGAATACCGCCCATTTAAATGTCTTTACTTTTAGGAAGTGACGTCCATTTTCATTAGGGTTCTGATAAAGAACGGTTGAGATTTACACTACACAAGTGTTTGTCAATCACATTCAAGAATAAGTTGACCGATACGATGCGTCTATGACGAAAGGCATATTTTGTTACTAGTATCATAATGTTTAAATTATGATAAAGCTCAAACGATCTGTAAATTTGTCTATTGTGTTCTATTTCTTTTCTTGACATTTTGACTGCAGTCTTGATACACATGGTATGCTTACCCTGACGACGGACTTGCCCTATGTCAAATTTGGGTACATGTAATTGCATTAGTTCTTTTTGTTGTATCGCAATTTCTATATTCGGAATCCATTTAGATTTGATCATCAGTAGCCTACTGTTGTATCTTACTTTGCATGTGCATGTGCATATATAGTTTATTATTTATATCATTAAAACATCCCACTATCAAGCTTCATTTCCCTACGCTTTTTTTTACGTTGCGCGTTTCTCTTGACTATTTTTTTTTTGTCATGCGCTGACGTTTTTTGACTTTTTAAGCAGCAGACATTGTTGGCCTCTATGTGTCATTCGATCGCTGTTTCATTGATATATACATAACGCCTCATCGTGTTCATTTTAGAATATAAAATATTCTATTTATATTCATTTTTATTTATTGGAACATCTTGTTTCCTTTTACATATTTCTCTTTGAATTTGAGATTCATCTAGTAGCTCCAACAATATGTCTTTGTAAATTGTCGAGAAAGACCTTTCGTAGTCATGGGAATAATTGTAAAACCCCGCAAAAAAATTAATAAAAAACTGATTTTGCTTGATTGATTTATTCCATTTATCATTTCCAATTTCACAGGCCAACCATTTATATAAATAATAAGTACATTGTATCAACCCTGACCAAAGTATTGATTGAATTTTGTTTACTTAACGTCAAGTGGCATTATTTCGTGTCATCCAAGACAAAATAACTTAACAAATTAATACAATTGGCACGTGACTGGGGAATTGAAATATGGTTTCTTATGTATGCTTCCGACTTGCAGTAAAACCTTGTCAAAGTGGGGCGTCCGTTTAGCTTTGCGGGATGTACATGTGTACAGCCACTTCTGGTCAGATAGGGAAGTTAAGCCACTGCACGTTTAACAATCAACAATCAACCAATCAATCAATAGGCACGTTTTGACTAGTGGGTCGACCGATACGACGGAAATCCCATCAGCACGGGAGAAAAATAAAATAAAATAAAATGGGAAAATAAATCCTCTATTATATATAAATAGGCAATCATTTATTATGATTACGAATACCAACAAGCTACTTTGAAAACATTATATGAACATTTGAATTGTTTCGATAAAACTCTTCCACCTTATCACATAATATGCATACAGAGTTACACATCTGTTGTGCAGTGTTCATGTACTAAATCACTTAGAAATTTCAGATACAATGACAAGGACAAAACAAGTTTTCCAGTAACAAAAGCAAAATGATAAGATTGTCTTCTGTTTGATTCCTGTGTCAAGTAACAAATGAAAACACAGTCTGAAAGCAGTCATCCTTTTACGTCCTTATAGTTACTGCAACCAGATATTCAATCTCATGTTGCCTTTGGTTCGTGTTATTCTTTGTAAACAAACGTTGTTTTTTTTCAATACTGAAAAAGTACTTTATTGAAATAAACATTCAAGAAAAAAAGATCAAACATCTTTTGATTTTAAATCACGTCTGTGTTAACTCTGTAATTATACATCAGCTTCGATTAAAAATGATGGCTAAATTTCTGGCTTGCAACGGTTTTGTGGCATATACTAAAATTAAGGATAACATAATTCCCGCAATGTTGGAGTAGTTAAATAAATAGGAATTATATTATTCTGAAACGGAAACCATCTGTTGGATTATGATCATAATTACAGGGATAACACCATATAAGGACAATCAATAGAAGAGGCGTAGTTGTATTAAGTCAGGAATATGACAGTTGTTATCCATTTGCTTGATGTGTTTGCGCTTTTGATTTTGCCATTTGATTAGGGACTTTCCGTTTTGAATTTTCCTCGGAGTTCGGTATTTTTGTCATTTTACTTTTTTTCAGTATTTGCAAAGGAGGTAATCTTTTGCAACTAGCCTCTCCGGTGGAAATATTTTCTTTAATCAATGTTTCAGGTTATGTGGAGAATAAACTCATCATAAATATCAGGATTAAAATTTTGTATGCCAGACGTGATTTTCGTCTACAAAAGACTCATCAGTGACGTTCGAATAAAACAAGGCCGATACATGGAGGGAATGCATTGCTCATTTCCTTTCAATTAATTTTGTTATCAAAGTTTGTTGATCGTTTGACCACGCCTTTAAAATCTTACCTGTATGGTTTTTCGTAACACCATTGACTGTCACAAATGTCAGCAAAACAAAAATAAACTGAATAATTCTTACTATTAGTTTAGAACACATTTTCCTTTGGTAATGTTTTTTGGTGTAGTCTTGCTGAAATAAAAACATTGTGTTATTAAAATTTACTATATGGTAAGAGGTTTATTATTTGTCAATTTCTCCTGTTTACCTTTTATGAATTTTTAATTCATTGTAAATAAACAAGGCCAAAGTTGTATTTGCCGTTGTTATATGTATGCATGCTGGTAGTCGTTGAATGGTCTGAGGTAAACAAATCTTATCTTATTATGAAACAAAAATGTGATTTTAAAGCGGCGTTAGCTAGATTTTGGCATTTGATGTTGAAATTTTTTTTAATTAAGTCTTTATATTTAACATGTTTAAAACATTTACATGTTTGGAATATTGAATAATATTTTGCTATTATCAGTCAAGTATGGTTCAATTTTGTATTACATGTTAAAATATTCCCGAGCGACTGTCGCATTGTTATCCTGCATTAGTTTGACCTTTGATGTTGTCAATAAAATATAGTTGCACATGTGAAAAAATGAAATGTGAAGAAAAAAATCGAACCCATAGGAAGACCGCTTAAGTTAACGTATTAAACCCGATAAAAAAATCCCAATCATTCCTATATAGAAAATGCGTGTAGTTACCTTCTTTTTGTATCCAAACTGAGCATGGACAATTGTCATTTTACTGTTGTACGTGCATATCTCCGATTTTATATTGAGTTCTCGGGGTTACATGCACATTGACAACCTTGGGAGCTAAATTTCATCGTGTAAGTCTAAAAGTGTTGTATGTCTACTTTTGAAAAAAAAAAAAAAAAAAAAATATTCTGTCGCCGTACTCCCATTGAATTGTATTTGCTCATTAATCTAATTGGACACCAGAAGTTCAGAAGAAATGTTTTATGGTGTTGTTTTTCCACTTTTATGTATTTCCACTATTTGTCCGCTATATTTGCTGTAAAACATTTGTTTAAAAAATTATCTTAGTAGTACTATGCTAAAATTGTTTGCATAATTTGAACTCAATCCATGAGCAATTCGTAGAAAAATAAGCATTTATTCAGTAGTTGTCGTTTGTTGATGTGGTTCATAAGTGTTTCTCTTTTCTCTTTTTTTATATAGATTAGACCGTTGGTTTTCCCGTTTGAATGGTTTTACACTAGTAATTTTTGGGGTCCTTTATAGCTTGCTGTTTGGTGTGAGCCAAGGCTCCGTGTTGAAGACCGTACCTTGACCTATGATGGTTTACTTTTATAAATTTTGACTTGGTTGGAGAGTTGTCTCATTGGCACTCATACCACATCTTCTTATATCTATTTAAGAATTGAGGATATTGCACAGTTAAAAACAAATATAATATATTTCCATAAGAAATATGGGAATTAATTTCTAAACCAACATTGCTTGTCGTGTAGTAATCCGTCTCCAGAAAAGGAGGTCAGTTATTTATTTGAGGTGCTTGTCTGTTAAAACAAACAATCAAACAAAAAATTACTTTTCTTGTATATGTCCTTGATCATTAATTATATTATATATATTTATTGCTTTATAGTTTGCTAAATATGAAAAACAAATGTTTAAAAATTGGCATAAAACTCTATGTAGGTTTTGTTACTTGTAGAGTTGTTTTCTTTGGCAAGTTTTCAAATTTGACTTGACGCAAAACGAATAAAAAACCCGAACAAAGCTTAAACGATCCTTTTTTTCAATTTGAGACAGTGTCTGCTTTCGTGGTTTATACTGATTGCGGGATCTGTATGTAAGGATTTATATTATTTCTACTCATTGATTAAAACTCTGCTATTGTAACTGATTGAACTTATCAAATAGCATATTAACATTAGCTCATGCTAATATCACTAGATCGGATTATTATTATTATTTGAAACAAGAGAAGATATTTTACGTAGAACATGTAGTATATTGCCGCTTTGCCTAGTGTCAAGTCGAATCTGATTGAAGATTAATTGGTGAATTCTTTACGCCGCATCAGCACAAAAAAGGCTATATTGCGGTGACAGCCAATTTAAAAAGGTCTTTTAATTTACTAAAACTTTAGGTTAAAGCGAAATTACTTATTTACAAATACAATTCCCAATACAATAAAGTGGTAAAACTTTTAAAATCATTTTACACGTTTACAACGTATTCATATTTTGGAATATATTCAAATATATTTTTAAAATGAAACAAATATAATTAAATAAATCAAACATATTGACATTAAAATATTTTCTTCAGATATCGGAAGAGTCAATTTATTCAATTAAAATTGTATGCTTGCAATCGCACGGTATACAATCTGGTTGAATCTGATCGTTTGGTTTGGTATGAAACATGTTATAAGTCACAACATGACAGAAACAGAAAGGATTGTAAATTTAGTTTTTCTATTGGTTTATATCCAATTAAAATTGAACTGATTAAAGGCTTGAAGATTTTAATTAATATTGTTTTACCGGATTTATTGTTGTAGACGTCTTTGTGTCTTTCGAGTATCTTGCTCGATGGTGAATATCATGCAGAGGGCGGCCATTTGGCTGTTGTATAAATTAATTTGCAACCGTTTTAGTCATAGACTTGCCTCTATCTTTTCAAGGTAGACCCTAAATGCAATTGTTTCCATATGTGGCCGGTTACATAGGCAAGACATTTCCCCTTCCAACATGCATTTTATTTTATTTAATTCTATTACACCCAAAACACCAATTGTCCGTCCTTTTTACATTGAAGTACCCCTTCCATTGACGTATTGCTCTGTTAATTCAGTCATGAACTTCCATTAATTAAATAATCAATATATCGATTCGGTTTTTTATCGTTTCTTTTTCAGAGGACATTGCATCTAAGCTTGGTGAGAGTACTAATCAAAATGAATACTTATGTCTTGTCATATTTTTACTTACCTAATATCAGTTATATTTGTAATGTAAATATATGGTGTTACGTTATCAATTTCTTATATCATGCAAGGCAATTATCCAACCTTTTTTTCTCTTCTTATAGGTTTTCGTATTTGTAAACACAGTTTTTGCTTAAGTCTTCAAGTAACTTAAGTTGTCGTTTCAGATTGTAAAGTTATATATAAAAAGTAAAATCACAAAAATACTGAACTCCGAGGAAAATTCAATCGGAAAGTCCCTAATCACATGGCAAAATCAAATGACAAAACACATCAAACGAATGGACAACAACTGTCATATTCCTGACTATGATTTGATATCTATATTGGACTATATCTGATTATGAGAGATATCGCAGCAAATTGAAAAATGTTTCCTTACACGTGTGTATTTCGAAGAAATAAAGAGATTTTATCATTGAAAGGTTTCGACACCCAAGAAAAAAGGTTTTAGTACTCAATTGCTATAATAATAAATGTTATCAACTCAGTAATAATCATAACTTGATTAATCACTTGAAGTGCTAGACGCCATTTCATCGGTTTCAAAGTGTTAAGAGCTTGATTCCATGTCAGAACTGTCTTCTCTTTTCCACGAAAGAGGTGGAAAATTTAGCTCGTATAAATTTATAATGTAAATTCGACATAGGAACATACATTTAATCAAGACAGCTGAGGAAAGTGTTTAAAATTTGTCAACATTCCAATTACATAAAATATAAACAAATTTTACGATATTTGTTGGATACCGTTTACTAATTTATATGAAATTATGTGGCCAGTTTTGGTTTCGTCTGAATACGACTTTATAACCGATATAAATGGACGGGAGAGGGGGTGTTTCAACCTACAAATATGGGTACATGGTTTGAAAAACACAGCCATTCATATATTGATATATTTGATAAGAAAATTACAACCCATTTATATGTATTTCCAAGTCATCTTTTTTCAATGAGATGTTAACCTCATGGGATCCGTGATTCATAATAGAGATAAAAAGACCAGAACACAATTAGTACAGACATCTTACTAGAAGATGAACATGTATGACCCGTTGACATATAAATTTCTACCCATTTATATATAAGCTCCATGAAATTGCACCCCAATGACATATTTGGCATACTAAAGAGTGATTCATACCAGCGGCACGTGCCGTCTTTGTATACCTTAATATAGGAAGACGACACCCCGTGTATAAATAATATTGCTATTGATTGAGATTATACACAGAATATAAAAAAAATGGAAGCCATATATTAAACTCGATTAACAGTTAGTACACCATGTCTCACCAGTAGTTTACCAACATCTCGACAAACACGACCACTTGAGTAATAAACAACTAAAGGTTTTGTGATTTAAATCAATCATTTTATTTGGCAACACTTCACAAAGTACACATTTGTCTTGCTTTGTGCACTTAACGTATTGAATCGATATTATTTTACAATTAAGTTTGAAGTGTTTCCTATACGTACCACAAAATGAACTTGCATCGTTGTCAATATAATGGAATTTGATGCGACTGTCATACAAGTGAGAGGTTTAGCGCTTTAAAACCACTAAAACCAAGTCAGGAATATGACAGTTCTTGTCCATTTGTTTGATGTGTTTGTGCTTTTGATTTTGCCATTTGATTAGGGACTTTCCGTTTTGAATTTTCCTCGGAGTTCAGTATTTTTGTGATTTAACTTTTTGCTAATAAGATAATTGTTAATTTATGCATTCAAGTTAAGAGATGTTCACTTTAATGCTGCAACCCCCGAAAAATTTAAACAAAAGAAACCAAACATGCCACAAAATAGGCAATGCACTCTTCAGACTACATGACTCCCAGATATACAGTTTGTGCATTCAGTAAATGTCTATTGGTGTCAAAACAGAATTTCAAGTTATGCCCAAACAAGTACAAAACTTGTATCCAATGCTACAAGACTTCTCAGTTGTTTTTTTTTTAACAGGGCAAAGCAAATGACAAATTTTCCACCTCCGTCGTGATAGTTCTAACAAGGAATCAAACTCTTGATAATTTGACACTTGCTCATCGGGTTTGCACTTACCTGAACAACACGACAGGTGCCCCGGTTGGAGCGGGATCTGCTTATCCTTTTGGAGAACCTGAGATCATCCCTGGGTTTCAATGGGGTTCTTTTTGTTTAGTCTTAAGTTTTCTATTTTGTGTTTTGTGTACTAGTGTTAGTATTTTCGTCGTTTTTCGTATTTCGCCGTTGCATTGTCAGTTTGTTTTCGACTTATTAGTTTGAATGTCCCTTTGGTATCTTTCGCTTTGCTTTTGAAACCGATGAATTAGTGTCTAACATTTATGTAACAGTTTAAAATGTAAATCAAGTTGTCGTGTTTACACTGAGCTTGTAACATTTAGGAATATACAAAATGCTTGTATCAAATATTCATTCACTTTTTGTGTAAAGAGTTATTCTAATTTAGAATATTGCAAATCGCTCTCGACTTAAGAATTTGTAGGGCTTGTTATGTCCTTATTGTGAAATATAAACGTAAATCATGTTCTTAGTAAGAGATTGTCCTATTGTTTAGGCCTACGTACAGTTCAAAACAATGAATTTTTATAATCAAGTACAAGAGCCCGAAGCACATGAGTCAATTTGAAGAAATTAAATTGTATGGTTGAAACTGATTAAATAAAGAGCTGCACCATGAGCGCATGATACGCCCTTCGTCATTTTAGCTCGTCCATATGCTTTAAATGAATTTATATGATCAATTTGAAATACTGTGAGGACTGAAATTCATTTAAAAAACCAACAGGGAGCTTATTTCAAAAGATATAAACAAGCCACCAGTTTCATTAAAACTGCTCAAAGCGTTTTTTAGTTATAGTCCGAAAACTAGAAAATCACCCCTTTTTATGAAAAAAGTCCCCAAACTCCAAGACCAGAAATTAAAAAAAATCGAAATGGGAACTTATGTCAATATATATAAACACTTCACCAAAGTTTCATGAAAACTGTTCAAAGCATTTTGGGTTATAGTCAGAAAACTGGAAAATCGCTCATCTTTTATGAATAAAAAAAGGGAGCTAACGTCAGTAGATATACAAAAATCATCAAATTTTCATGAAAAATAGTGGAAGCGTTTATGAGTTATTGTCCGAAGTGTTGACGGTACACCATAATAGGTCTTCAAAATTACTAAAAAAATAAAAGGAAAGAGTTCCAATGTCCCCCGCGTACCACATATTTTGTCTGTCCAAAATTAATAACTAACAAAATTTTTTTTTAATATTTTTAAGGAGCATAACTCATTTAAAACATGTGCTCGGGAATTAATTTCAAAATTGTCCGAGACATTACTGATATAAACCTACAATATGAGTTTCATAAAAAATCTGACTAGAATTGTTCACATAAGAGCGCTAACAATGCAATTTTCCATATTATCAATATTTCTAAGGGCCATAACTGTTATAAAAATTATTGATCGGAACTCATTTTCGAACTCGTCCGAGATATTACTGATATAAACCTACAATATAAGTTTCATAAAAATCTGGCAAGAATTGTACACATGAGAGAGCTAACGATGCAATTTTCCATATTATTAGCTCACCTGGCCCGAAGGCCCAAGTTGAGCTTTTCTCATCACTTGGCGTCCGTCGACGTAAACTTTTACAAAAATCTTCTCCCCTGAAACTACTGGGCCAAATGTAACAAAACTTGGCCACAATCATCATTGGGGTATCTAATTTTAAAAATATGTTCGATGACTCGGCCTGCCAACCAAGACGGCCGACATGTCTAAAAGTAGAACACATCTGGGTAAAATGCAAGTTTTTTCTACTATTTTGAAAACCGTTATAAATAGAGAAATCTAACAGGAGCAAAAATGTTCAGAATGTTGAGCTCTACCAATTGTCTACATATGTCAAAACTGTTAGACAACTTCTTATAGGAGTTATTGCCCTTAAATTACAAACTTTTCATGTTTGTCTATTACCTTGAAAACTATGATAGATAGAGAGAAACTTTTAAATTGCAAAAATGATCAGCAAGACAAGTGCTACAAATAAGCCAACAGGTCGAAATCGTCAGTTGACTCTTAATTAAAGTTATTTCGCTTTGATGACGATTTTTACCGATTTTTTGCGTTTTTGTCTTATATCTTATAAATTATATTAGATAGATAGAAACTTAAAAAAGCAAAAATGATCAGCAAGATCTACAATTGAGATAATTTGGAGGATATCGTCCGACAACTCATTATTGGAGTTGTTGCCCTTTAATGTCGATTTTTACCATTTTTTTTCTGGCGTTTTGCCTTATATGATAACAATTATAATAGCTACATACATTAGTCACTTTAGATCACAAAGATGATTAGCAAGGCAAGATCTACTAACAAGTGAAATTTTTCAGGTATAGTCAGTAGACTCACTCTTTATAGGTGTGATTGCCCGTAATGAGGATTTTTTTTACCCTCTTTTGTGTTTTGAGCAAAAACTAAAGAAGATAGAGAGAACCTAAACAGACTGAATGATCATTTATACAAGATCAACAAAACAAAGATTTTTGTCATGAATTATATTCTCGTCTACAATGCTGAAGAGTGTCCTTTGTTAAATATGCACATAGACCAGGGTGAGCGACACGGGCTCTTTAGAACCTCAAGTAAATATTTCTAAGGGCAATGACTCTTATAAAAATATTGATCGGCACTGATTTTCGAACTCGTTCGAGACATTACTGATATAAACCTTCAATATAAGTTTCATATGCAAGAATTGTAGTACACATGAGAGCGCTAACGATGCAATATTTCTTATAATTAATGTTTCAAAGGGGCATAACTTTTTAAAAAAAATTTTGAGACTGATTTTTGAACTCGTCCTAGACATTGCTGATTTTTTTTTATAAATATTTGGCAAGAAATGTACTTGTTAGAGCACTAGCAAGACCGGACGGACAATCTTCAAAAGACTAGTTCCGATTTTGGTCAGAATTTTCTAATATTCCGACACAATAAAAACAGGAGGTTAAATTCATTTTTGAATTTAATATGAATGCATTTTTAAATTCTAGTTAAACTACCTAGTACCTAAATGAAATCGTATTTAATGCAAAGAGCTGCAATACCTACAATAAGGAAACTTATACAATTCCCACCATTTCATCGTATCTGTTGTGTCATCAAATGTCTAAAACACAATTTATTAACATGTTCATATAAGATAATCCCTACATTACCTACAACTATCCATAAATGAAATGCCTAAAAAGGAAGTCATGCATTAATATAAACATAACCATTACAATGACACGAATTCTTGATAAAAGCCCATCAGTAGATTATTTGAGGCTTGAGCAGTTTACAATATTCTAAGTTTATAAATAATGATAATCCCTCCTTCATGATTAGAACTCGAAGACGCTCTTGTTTGATCAGGAAGAAATGAATTATCCTTCTCTTTCAAATAGGTTTTCACTTAATAATGTTAGGCCGTGTTCACATTGAGATAAACGCAGTGTGGTGTTAACGTAAACTAAACTCTATTACGTTTCCATTGATAAAAACATTGTTTACATTTAGTTTAAATCAGGTTTTGATTACATACAGTCGATAGTTAATGTAGGCCTTGTGTGGGTTTAGTGTACTTAAAACTAGATATTCAGAACGTGAATTTTACCATGACTATTCAATTAAAAAACACTTATAGAATAAAAATGATTATTATAATAATTATAAATAAAGTTATATATCGAATTATTTGTCCAAACTCGTAATATTGCTCTATTAGTAAAAAAAAAAAAAACATTTAGGTAGCTTTATTTACCTAATTAAAACTCAAAGCATCATCATCCACATCATTCACTTGAAAATGTCTTCCCAAATAGAGTGGACACATCCAGAAACAGGAAATTTGATAAAGTTAGGGCAACGAGACCCTGTCCAGAAACAATTCAACAGTATGCGTGGGAGGACATATCAGCACAGTTGAAAATTAAAGAGTAAAAAATGGGATAAGGAATTTGGCTCTTGATTTTAACGGTTTGAATTCAAGTACCGCTAATAAGTTAAGACAAAAACGTACATATGTCGTACTTGATCATCAATCTGATATATTTTTTTCAATTTTGTTTTGATATAGTGTGTACTAGAATTATCACGAAGTACTTATAAAATATAGTCAGTTAAGGTATAGCAAAATATAATAATTTCTGAAAATTTCAGAAATGGCTGAGGACAATATCAATGTTATACCTACCGAATTAGACTTATCACCGGGTTTGTACTTGTGTACTTGTATAAGCAACACAACGCATGCCACATGCGGAGAAGGATATGCTTACCCTTCCGTAGCACCTGAGATCACCCCAAGTTTTTGGTGGGGTTCGTGTTTCCCATTCTTTAGTTTTCTATGTTGTGTTTTGTGTACTGTTGTATGTCTTTTTGTCTTGATCTTTTTTTTTGCCATGGCGTTGTCAGTTTATTTTCGACGTATGAGTTTGAATGTTCATTTTGGTTTCTTTCGCCTGTATCTAAAGTGTCTAACATAGTCTCAACATATATAATCACAAACTTTAACAAATTGTTAACACTGCCGCCGCCGAAAACAGCATACGTTTTTTGCCTCCGTCGAAGCCAAACGGCAAAAGCGTAACATTTCAATTAAAATCACAATACAACTGAAATTCTAGCATACAGCAGCACTTGTTTGCATGTCGCCATTTACCAAATTTTATATTGTAAGGAAGTAAAGACCATACCTTTCTTTTTAAACAACAACATGAACAACGGGGAGAGAAAATCTAAAATAACGTTCACAAACTGAAGACCTAATGGCATCTTTTCTTGAAATGCTGCAAAAAAGCGAGGTACGTATTTTTCAAATTTGAGAAAAAAAGAATAGAAAAAGAGGTTAAAAAAGAAGAACGAGAAGAATAACAGGAATGAAAGCAACAGGACTTTTGATTTTAAAGTGGCCAGGATATTTCAACCACAAAAAAGAAAATACATGTGTACAATTTCAATGAAAAACTAAATCTTAAACATAGTTTTATAATTATTTTGCTCTTAACATCAATACTTATGACAGAACATCATAAAAATATCTAATCATAGTTCAGGTGGCATTGCTATTGGCTTTAAAAAATTACTTGTCTAAGAAAATTGTGTATCCCTTAAATACGAACTGTCCATTATTTTATTTAGGCTCAGAATGAATGGACAATCTCTAAACTTGCCACAAAATTTTGTATTTGGATTATATACAAACTGAGAACATAGTTTATGTTGTAAGTAATGCTATTTCAGAAATAAAGGTAGAGTTTCATAATTTTGTTAAAAGGTATGTTATCTTATTTGGCGATTTTAATCTTGATGATAGATTTTTCAATAATCTGTTTGATTATAATGAATTTTCAGATGAAGATAGGTTAGATAATTTTGATATTCCTAGACATCGCACTTCACCTGATATTATGTGAACTTATTTGGTCGAAAACAACAAGATGTTTATACTAAACGGACGATTACTTGGTAAACTAACTAGTAGAAATTTGATTTGATTTTTGATTTTTGGTATTTAACGCCACTTTTAAGCACCGCTTTTGGGCTATTTTGTGGCGGCCAGTTTTTATTGGTGGAAGAAGCCGGAGTGCTCGAAGAAAACCACCGACCTTCGATAGGAAAACTGACAATCCTAGTCAATTAAGATTTGAGTCGAGTGCACCCGCACGAGCGGGGTTCGAACTCACAACCTCAGTGTTGACTGGCTAGTGATTACAGTAGTAACTACTTAGACCACTCGGCCACCGAGGCCCTCAGTAGAAATTTGAATGTTGTTGATTATGTGATAAGTTCAGCAAATATAATTTTAAAAATTACAGATTATGACGCAAACTCGGAACCTTATTTAAATTTTAATCACGAGGAATCAAATGATTTCTTGAACAATAGTATTACTAAAGACGAAGTTATCAAAGCTATTAAGAATGTTTAAAATAACAAACCACACACTACGACCGTTGGAATACACACTGTACCATTAAAAAAAAAGAACAGTCTTGATTCAGGCCAATAAAGTTAAACGGAAATCATTTATGGCAGACATCAAATTAAAGGAAATAGTGAAAAGTTTTCGACCAATGGAATTGTATGATTTCTTGTTTCCTAACTTTGATTTATTCATTGTTGGTGGCTTTACGTTCAGTGGCAAATATTTCATGCATGTTCGAGACGAAAACAAACTAACATTGAATACAATAGGAAGTCATGTAATAGGCGCCATCCGGGATAGATGTCGGGAAAATTTGGTATGTAACTAGAAAATGAGGGTATATCGGATAAGGACAGAAATTGTGCCTTGCAACAGGCCACCCACAGACGTTCAGAGAGGTGTTGCAAGGGTTCTTAAAGTTCAAACACCGTGGCACTCTCTTAACATGAGGCTTCGGATTCACGTCTCCATTCTGGAAATAGAAATATAATCACTTAGGTCTTCTTCTGACCGACAGTAAAAGCCTTGCCAATGCGCCTGCTTGGCTGTGCTAGATGATACAGATGACCCTGAGTTTCCAATCCACTTCACTCCTAATACATTCTATGTGGTATTTTTCCTAGAATTTAAAATTCTGTCATTGTTCGTTATGCTATTGTGGTGTCTGTATTTCTTCGACTTAGAATGTTCAATTTCCTGGTATTTTCGTCATTTTCATACACCCAAGATAAGAAAAGATGGTGATTCTAGATAAAGGAATAATGCTCCCTGTTAATTTAAACATAAAAGAGGATTTAAATTACATTCCTTGAAAGACTGCAGTTATCAGATATGGCTTTTAAAGATGTTCTTATTCCTGGTCAAGTTATATGAGAAGGAAATAATACGGAATTTGAGAATTAGATATTGCATAGAATTGATGAACTGATTGTAAACCTTTCTTCAGGTTTGAATAACAAGTTTCATATATATTCTTATATGAATATGATGAAGAAAAGGGGTATCGGGTAACGGGACATTATTAAAGTTAAAATACTTCTCACGAATATGAACAAAAAACAATATATTCTTTTTCACATATCTGGTCGATAGTTATAGGGTTCATAACAAATGAGAATTGGACATCGTTTGATATCAACTTGAGTTATTTGATTCAATAAAATAATAAACGAGTCTTCGGCGAGTTTGTTATTGCTTTATAAATTAAATCGTGTTGTTAAATCCTTAGTTCTCTGTGTAGTATTTTATGTTCTTTTTGTCAACTTTTTGCTGTAGTCTGGTTTTGAGTTTTTTTAAGAATGAGTTTGATTTCCCTTGGCATCTTCTTGCCTCTTTATTTTGGAGTTTATATAGTGACAAATGGTGGTAACTATTTCATCAAATCAAAATACAGAAAACTAAAAGCCTGTATTAAAAGGGAAACTGTACCATCATTGACCACGTGATCTCTAAAAAGACCAGGATGAAAATATATACGACTTTATTAAATTAAGGTCTTTGCAGCAATTTCGCATCCTTTAAACAGCATATTACGGTAAAATGATATTCAACTAGTCTACAATATTGAAATTATGTTCAATATTCAGGAAGTTTTTGTAACTTTGAATATCAGACCTTACTAATATAGAAAAAGAACATTCCAATAATAAAACATAGTAAACAATATTCATTCAAGTTAAATGTATAAGGCTTATGTTGCAATGATGGTTGATGTTCGTGTACTTCCAGGCAACATAAAATAACAAATCCAAAATTTGCAAAAGGTAAGTTGACCGGGAAGTTGAAATTGCAAGAGGAAAAGGACCATTTTCGGATAAAGGCAACATATATTCGACTTACATAACGCTGCCTTTGGTTACTTCAAAGAGTTGCCGTAGTAGTTATTTTATGTTCATTAGCATTGTACACTCTCGACCCAATGCGTCAAGTTAACGTTCCCAACCATGTTCCACTTGTGACAACGATCGTGTTTTCATTGCAAATGTAAATGTGGTACTGGCATGTAAATACAGGTATTGTTTTAACTAAATTTGCTCTAATAATTTTTTTTTTATTAAGGAATGTTATCCCTAATGCATAGCTCTGATTTCTTGTCTGGATTTCTCTCTTTTTTTTGTCTTTTTGGTTTTATCATCTCTCAACGTTTGTATTAGAATTCAGAGGAGTAAAATAGCACCGTTATTGTTATTTGGTAACATGTAATCAAGGAAAAAAGTAAGAGATCATTGCCACATGTGAAAGTTACTTGGATTGTCCGAAACCTAAAACATACAAGGCAAGAGATATTGTAAACAACGAATTGCCATTATATCAGCGAGGAAAATACATCCAAATATGCCTTTTACACCAAAATTGTTAACAACATCTATAACCAACATACTTTTAATAAATATTGCTGTATATATCTCAAATCATTCGATTGGGTACCAATTCAAAATAATTTCCAACCGGAAAATGCCCATCGAGCTCTACCGTCGCTCATAAATAGTCCTTCGCCGGCACTTTTCGACCGAATAAAGACAAAATCACCAACACTGACCTTTTCGATGACAAAGGCGGTTGAACAATCGAGGTCGCTGGTGATTTCCGAATCAACATGACTAACCCCACGTCGCCGTCCATTAATAACCAGCTCAATTTCTATTTCACCATGATTATCAGCACAAATTGTCCAAGTAAAGGCATACACACCGGCTGATGGTGCACGGAATGTTCCTGTGACGTTGTCATATCCGTTTCCGATGTTGGTGTCGCTAACATCATAAACAACCTCATGGCCTTTCCCTAAGCTAGCAGCTGTAAATCCAGATGAAATATGCGCGGAAAAGGCTACATGGTTAGATTGGTCATTTTCTGGTAACAACAATCTTTTTCTGGGTAAAAGTCCTGTAAACAAATGGAAATGCATAAGCGCTAAATATTAAAAAAAAAGTTATATCAACTGAAAGGATTTAGGAATACATACCGGCATCTATAGTTGGGTTTTTGGTACCAGGACTTTTCTGGCGTGATGTTGATATTAATTAATTTATAAACATTTTGAGCAACTTGTTCAACAATTTTGTTTACACCAGACGCGGGTTTCGTCTACTAAAAAACTCATCAGTGGCGTTCTACAAAGCATTTTAAGAGCATTGAGGACTCAAAAGTCCTAAAGGTTTTGCGGAATACAGCTAAGGTAACCTTTTCCTGGGGTGGAAATCTTTGATTTGTTTTTATTAGTCAATAAATGTAACATATACTTTATCGTATAATGAGCTTACAATTAAATATGCTACATACCAAAAGACTTCAACGATGAGACACACGTTTTATGACTTTCCTCCAAGTTTTCAACCTGTATTTTCAAGCGGTGCAATTCATCTTGCAAGTTTTTCACAACTGATGTGAAATCCAAATCATACGTATTTGATTGAGCTGTCACCAAGCTGATCAATATGATTATATTGAATATGGACATAGTATCAACACTAGACATAGATAATATAATTGACAATTTCTAATCAGATATCATGGGAAGAAACAGCTTGGTCTTTAGATTATACCTTAAACAGTCACGTGTTTATGCGGTCGTAGGTCAAAAGTATTGCACCTATCAATAGTTCCACTATCATTTCATATACAAACATCTTTTTTAAAGCATTGCCAAAATTTAATTAAAATTTTAAAGTCTCACAAATGTGTAAAGTTTGTATGGCATTTGTTATCAGACAGTGCGTTTCTATGTATGGTGGCGTTTGCTTTTGTTGTAGTTCAGTGTTTCTGTTGTCCCGATGTTTTCCTCTTATGGTTGAGGTGTTTCACCCGGTCTACGTTTGTTGTCCGGATTTGTTTTTGCTTAATCGAATCATGACTATTGAACAGCGATATACTGCTGTTTCCCTTATCATGAAATATTTTTATGAAATGTAATTATGGAAAAATCATCAATTAATATACAAATATTGAAATACATTTTGTACAGTGAAAATTTCCCCCTACATATCTATATGATTTTCTTTTTCTTCTTCTTCTGGTTCCTACATAAAAGGTTTAAAATTTACTGGACTACGCAGAGTGACATTACAAATCTAGTCCCCTAAGGCTATATACAGTATTTACAATCAAATCAGATTGATACGGTTAAAATTATGTACAATCATTGAGTCTGGTATAAATGTGTTGTCTGTAGCCCTGAGCGGAAATCCTCAACTGATCCTGCTTCAGTAAACTTGGCAGGTAAAGTATTCCATTCCATGAATGTTCTTGTAAAGAAGGAGTTCCTGTAGACATCACTGGGGATCCTCTGTTGGTAAAACTTGTGTCTACCACGAGTTCTACTGTCGCCACCTTTGGGGTAATTACTCTTGTTGATATCTATCAGCTCATTCTGATAGAGCATGCATAGCCTGTTATCACGCTTTTGTCTGTAATGTGTCCCATTTTAGCTCTTCTAGCGATGTAATGACATATCCTGATGTACAAGATGTGTAGTCATTATAGACAAATGCAGCAGTACTCCTCTGAATAAGTTCTAGTGTGTTAATGTTTGCTTGATTGGTTGGGTCCCATAAAGTAGAAGCATACTCTATGACAGGTCGTACTAGAGTTGTATAGCCAGCGAATTTACTTTCCTTTTTACACTCTTTTAGGTTCCGTATTTTTAGACTAAACCCTTTACTGTAACGTTCAGTACATGTTTATTCCATGAGACACTGTTCGATATTAACACTCTCAAGTACTTGACACTAGCTACTGGTTCGAGTGTGTGGCCATGTAAGCTGTATGGATATTGGAAAGGGTCTTTGTTCTTTGGTGGTATGCGGATAACGTTGCATTTTTTTGGTTTAAATCTTATCCACCATGTTTTTCCCAATTTTCGAAGGCTGGAAGGTCTTTCTGCAGTTGGTGTGTATCTTTGGTGTTCCCTGTACAATAGACTGTTATCAGCAAAGGGGCGGACATCCGATTGGGTATAACCATTGTCATTGATGTTTGTTAGGAACAGTAAAGGATCCAGCACTGTGCCCCTCCTGACAGAACACCGTCTTATTGTGATCTAGCCCCTATTGTTTCCTGTTTGATAGGAATGAACTGATCCAGGAGTTTAGTTTGTGAATCTCAATTATTTCAACAGGAATATTATTATTAAAATAAAATACACTAACTACTTACATTAAAATATTTTTATCAGGATATCGGAAAAGTCTTTACATTCAATTAGAATATGATTGACAGAAATGTACATCAATCACAAAACAGACGACTGGTGTTAACTGTTACAGTTATTTAAAGGTATAATTCACGGCATCTACTATTCCACTTTCTTTAAAACCATTGAAGACAAGTACCTTCTTCCTACGAATATTATCGTTCATTTTCGTAATCCATTTTGCACCAAGTGGTTTCATAACCGCAAGTGAAAGATTTACCTTAGCTGTATTTGGCAAAACTTTTAGGAATTTTTGGTCCTCAATGCTCTTCAACTTTGTAATCTATTTGGCCTTTTAAACATTTTTTGATTCGAGCGTCACTGATGAGTCTTTTTTAGACGAAACGCGCCTCTGGCGTAAATATAAAATTTTGATCCTGGTATATATGATGAGTTTATTTGCAACCACTGGGTCGATGCCACTGCTGGTGGAGATTTATTTCCCCGAGGGTATCACCAGCCCAGTAGTCAGCACTTCTGTGTTGACTTGAGTGTTCATTGATATGTTCATAATTATAAATTAACTGTTAACACAACTTTGAAGTTTTGAAAAACTAAGGCTTTTCTACCTCAGGAATAGATTACCTTACCTGTATTTGGCAAAACTTTTAGGAATTTTTGGTCCTCAATGCTCTTCAACTTTGTACTCTATTTGGCCTTTTAAACATTTTTTGATTCGAGCGTCAATGATGAGTCTTTTTTAGACGAAACGCGCGTCTGGCGTAAATATAAAATTTTGATCCTGGTATCTATGATGAGTTTATTCACTTTTACGTGTTCAATGTCGAGGTTTTCAGCTACCTCCTTGGTAATCTGATTGGTATACCAGGTTTCAAATTCACTTTTCATAAAGTGTTTTAACACTGTTATTGACACTGAGATCCATAGGTTGTAGTAGATCTGTACAGTTTGGAGGGATTGTTAAGCAATCAAAGATAAGAATGGCTATTTGATGAAGTTGCAAGTCATTGCAATCAATAACCTTATTGACATACCGTTTTATGACCGTGTCTATGTAGTCAAACATCGTACCTACATTTGCCCAGTGATTTTCAGACTCGATAATATGGAAAGTCTTAGGGAATTTAAATTTAGGATGACATTGCGAAGTTTTCCCTTGGTATACGAGTTGTATTGGAAGAAATGAACCATTTAGAGCACCAGCCAAGGTTGCTAAAAATAATGATAACGCAGTTTAGAATCAATAGAACAGAAAAGTCTTTATACAGTTAGCGTGTATTTTTTTATATGTTACATTGATTCATGCTAAATGTGGCATACGGTGTATAGTAAAATGTGTACCGATATATTTTTTACTTATTTGATATTTTAAATTATGATAATATCAACGTGTATAACAAATTGAAATGATAGCTTATCTTTGAGTTTTTATTGACAATATATTTAAATAAATTTAATGACTATAACACTTGACAATTACATTGATTGCTCTTTTACCGACAGATGTGATTAACCATAATTGTAATAAAAACATGGGATTATAATTACGTAATATTATCTATGATAGTAGTCATTCTAATAACAAACAATTCATTATACATGTATTTACACACTACCTGTGATCTGACGTTTGTCATCTATGCCTGATATTTCAATACGCTCTGACCCCTCTTCAGCAATAGTCCATTGAGATACTGGAACGACATGCAATCCAGTCTGATCCCAGTTTATAAGTTCTGCTGGAACAGTATGTTGTTCTGCACGTTCTTTGATTTTATTTAGAAATTTCTCCTTTTCAAACTCAAAGTTCTCAATTTTATCGGCCTTTTTTTAAATTGTCCCCTTACGTTTTACAAACTAAGTCCATTCTTTTTTACAGAGAAAAAGCTCAGTCCCGAGTAATGGAAATATGTCCACCGTTTTCAACAAGCAAAGATCAATCCTTGGACAAGACAAGGCCTTTTGTAGCTGCTCGAACAATTGCAGTGTTAATTACGCCACCGGATTTAAGAACTGTTCTTATGTATCTTTGGATTTTATCGTCTAGTTCATCTCCCATTATACCCCCAAGGGTGACTGGCGAATAGAAGTATGGTCACCATTGGTCTTCCTCCGACCGGCAGTAAAACCCGTGCTAAAGTGGGGCGTCCGTTTGGCTGTGCGGGATGTACAAATTTGCAGCCACGTCCGGTCAGAATGGGGACGTTAAATCCGATGCCTCGTGTGAAGAAAGTGCCACGTTCTTTGCACGTTAAGAACCCTTGCAACAACTCTTTGAGGGGTCCGTAGGTGACCTGTTGCAAGGCTAAATTTCTGTCCCTATCCAATATACCCTCATTTCCCGTGGCAGTCTAAATTTCTCCGACCTCAATCCCTTAATCTATTACAGAACCTACCTATTGTATTTATTGTTAACTTGTTCTCGTCCTGAATATGCATGAAATATTTGCCACTGGATGTTAAGCAACCAACAATCAATCAATCAAATCTCCCATTATAAGTTTTCGGCCACGTCTTTTGGGTGTTTATTCCATAATTTCAGACACTTCATCACTTTCAGAGCTGTCATCATAAGTCAATATACGTTTTCGTGTACTAAGTTCTTTTAAATACTCCTTTTTAAAACCGCGTACTGTGCTTTCGTTAATTTTTCTCGACAGTAACGGCGAAAACTTCCTAACCGTAGCACTAGAGCTATTTTCGGCAGCATATTTAACCATTTCTAGTTTTTGACTTGGGCTATATGTAGCATATTTCCCACAACTCGAAGGCTAAGGGTTTTCCAATAGCTTTTGCACATCTTCATTGGCAGCTTCAAATTCTTCCCTTTGCGGTAGTTTGGTTTTTTTCAGTAACTAGATATTAAAGCAAAGACATTTTGACAAACCTGATCAACACACACCACTGACTATATACGAGTATTGTAATTATTTTTACCTTTAGTATTTTTGAACAATGTTCACATACTTGTATTTTCATTATTTACTTACCTGCATGAACGTATATGGAATTTTTAAAGAGAGACAACTCCGACACATTAAGTGAAATTTTCGAGAATTTATAGCTGCCGCGAACAAAGCGAAAATTAAACATACGCGAAAAAAAACCCGATATACGGTATCAAATAACTTGAGAAAAACATCATATCTTTTTTCTAATTTTAATTTTGCCTCCATTTGCATTTTTCTTTAACTAAAGGGTTAGACAAAAACAAAAAATCGAAATACAAAGTATGCCAAAATGAAATGGTTTTAATATTTCCAACTTAACATTTAGTATTAGGAATGTTGAAGGATTAATATCCAAATCCTATAACAGTCTTCATGATAAAGAATTTATTAGAAAGATTGAAAATAATAATATTGTTTTGTTAACTGAATCACATCTTGGATATGACACCAAAATAGATATAGAAGGATTTAAATATTTTTCAGTATCTAGGCCAAAATCATCAAATTTTAGATTTTATGGAGGGCTTGGAATACTCATTAAAAATCATATTTGCCAAGGAGTAAACATTCTAGAAAATACCAGTAAAGATTATCAATGGCTTAAATTAGATAGACAGTTTTCTAACCTTTTATTTTTCTTTGTTTGGCATAAATCGATGTATTCAAATGTAAACTCATGTGAACGAATTGGTGGTTTTTATTCAGAGAAGTTCACTAGTACAGTTGCCTTAATTCTATGGTGTGTTGTAGAAGAATTGAAAATACTATAGATTATTAAATCATTATTATTTCCTTTTCTGAAAAAAATGTGTATCTTGTAAATAATATATGAGGCAATTTCTTATTAAAGATAATCGAAAACGTCTATCCTTTTCTCCTTTGAATTCAAACCTTGACAAGATAAGTTTTTTTATAACAATACTACTCATTATTAAAGATATTTACTTCTAAAGCAGACTAATAACTGAAGATTTGATAAATTAATTTAGACTTACCTGTCTCATACAGTATTGTTAGGTTAGTGTTTGTTTTAAAATTATATTGAATGATTGATTGTTGGTTGCTTAAAGTCTAGTGGCAAATATTTCAAGCATATTCTGGACGAGAACAAATTAACAATAAATACAATAGGTAGGTTCTGTAATAGAGAGGTCCGGGATTAAGGTCGGAGAAATTTAGAGTTCACCGGGGAATGAGGATATATTGGATAGGGACAGAAATTTAGCCTTGCAATAGTTCGCATAAGGACCCTTCAAAGAATTGTTGCAAGGGTTCTTAATGTGCAAAGAGCGTGGCACTCTATTTACACGAGACATCATATTTAACGTCCCCATTCTGACCGGACGTGGCTGCAAATTTGTATATCCCGCACAGCCAAACCGACGCCCCACTATGGAGAGGGTTTTACTGCAGGTCGGAGGAAGACCAATGGTGACCATATTTCTATTCCCCAGTCACCATTGGGAAATTGGGGGGGGGGGGGGGGGCAAATTACATTGAAATGTTCAACCTCCTCTACCTTGTGTGTATTAACTTCATGCTGTTTTCTTAATGCATTTTAGGTTTGATTTTAAGTAATAATGTGCCAATTTGGAATAGAGACAAAAAAGTAATAGAAAAGAGAAAGAGACTTCGAATCATAATGTAAACACGAAAAGGCTATTTATCATCAAAACACACACATTCTCAATGTTATAAAGAGTAACATATCCACTTTTTAATACAGACATATTATGTTCAATGTTCCATTTAATTATTGAGTGCAGAATTAGCGAGACTAGTGAATAAAATTCCACTCAAAGTTTTACAAGAATTCGACAAGTTACTGTCAGACTCTTACTCAAGTTCCTAATAAGCAATCAACAGTTGCCCATTCCGCATTAGTGTTGTATGTGTTAAAGGCACACTATTAAACTTGCTAGTATCATTAAAGACAACCAGGGGCGAATTGACTCAATTTAACACGTGTAAAGTCCATCTTTAAAAGCGGGTTTCAGCTCATCAGAAGGTACAACTCATAGTGAGTCAGCCAATGAACATCTCTTCATGAGTTACAGTAAGTAACTGTTACTACAACATGGTATATTTAACTGGATTCGGACCCCAATTATAAATTTGCTGATCACTGTAATAATTTCAAATGAAAAAGAGTATGCCAATTAAACATTTCATTGCATTGTGGCAAGACCGCATCCTTAAACAACTTATCCAACAAACAGCAGGCTATGTTAGATATCAAGAACTTACCATCATAACGGTCCATATTGTATAATGACAGTTGTTATCCATTCGTTTGAGCTTTTGATTTTGCCATTTGATTAGGGAAAGTAAAATAACAAAAATACCGAACTCCGAGGAAAATTTAAAACGGACTTCAGATTTCGGTATTTTTGTTGTTTTACTTTTTACTTGTTAGGTTACATCATTTCAGCTTTGAAAAATCAGTCAGCACAAGTTAAGCACAAGAAGAGCACTTAACATCAGAAAATCTCTGAGCAATTATCTCATTTAATATACAAAGACAATCACGTTATCATAAATTATCGGTGTATAGTTCTTTCAGTACTAATTGCACAAATATGGTAAATAGCTGTCACGTGAGATGAACAGCCTCGTCATGATGCCAGAATTTTATTGTTGTCTTGAAGAACTCATGATTATATCTAGTGCCAGGATTTAAACTTATCCAAACTTTTATTTATTTCGAAGTTTTGGCGTTTCTGAAATTAGATGAACGTGAAATCACGGGTTTCAGTACGTAACCACGTAAGTGCAAGTTATATAACTTGGTGAACAATGGCACCTCAGGTTGATGATGATACAGAAAGTGGGACAAAAGAGTTTTCTGATGATGACCAAGTCCCTAACAATAGCCAGCAATCATCTGGAAAGGGCGTTTATTCATAATATACCCATAGAGTTAAGGGATTCTCAAACTCATGAATCTAATGATGATGATATGGCATCGATGTCGGCTGACACTTTAATTCGCCTGCAACATAAGCAGATGCAATAAATGCAAAAACTAACAGAAAATTTAGGTTCTAAATCTGATAGTGTGTTGGACAAATACACGACTACTGCGTCACACAATAGCACATGTGGAACGAAAAGATCCCGTAATGATGATGACAGGGAAGATAACAGTTTAAATGAACACTTGAAAGTTGCGGATGATTCCCAGCATAAAACAGAATCTGTTTGACCTATATAAATTTGTAAGTAGGTTTGGAAATGCTGAGAGCCATAACCATGAAAAATCTGATAACGTCACTGATGACGAGGATCTTAACGAGGTCAATGAATTAATGGATGAAATGGCTTGAATTTTATAATGAATCTAAAGAAACTAGTGCGTCTATTGAAGAAAGCTTAACAAAGTCGTTAAAAACTTCACTTAAGATATAAGATACCCGAATCAAAATTCAAAGAAATAAAATCAAAATACAAAAGACCAGAAACTCAAAATCTTATGATCCTTTCAGTAAATGAAGAAGCTTCGACAGAGAAACACACCATGATCAACGCTATCAGATCACGTGGTCTTAAACTACAGAAAATAATGGGGTACGTCATCAGAGGAATGATACCAGCAATAGAAACAACAAATGCTATCGTGACAAACATTTCCATTTCTGATAAATTGTTTAAGGATGATATACAGAAGAAAATTGAAGATATTCAAAAATGAAAGAAAATATCCGTAACGGGATTTACCGAAAATCCACCAACAAGTGGTTATAATTATAATAGCAATTCTGCTGAAGGGTACAATAACAATAAAACTGGAAATGGAAAAAGTCGTTTTTTTAGACTAGCAAAACTTCTTCCCGAACAAACAAGGAAGAGGTGGATGGGACAGTTCCACTAACAAAACAACTTTGGTAGTATAGACTTGAAGGACACAATTTTTAGTATTTCAGTCAGGGAGTCTGATCGTAAATTCCTTCGATTCACATAGAATGGGGAATTACATCAATTTACATATTGAGCTCAAGGTATAAGTACATGCCCACGTGTATTTACAAAGATAATGAAATGTGTTTTTTTTTCTGACTTACGAAAGAAATGACATTGCAATTCAGCCTATATCGATGATTCTTTATTAGTTGGACAATCTTATGAGGATTGCCGTGTTTACATTAATGACACAGTCGCGTTATTCGATAATCTAGGTCATACAATTAATCCGAATAAATCCGTTTTCGTTCCGAAACAAGAAATTCAACATCGTGGATTTATATTAAATTCATGGAAATGACAGTGCGTCTCACACGAGAAAAGCACAAAAATTCCAGGAATTATGATGTAAAGACTGATTATAACTAAATACGAACAGTTAAAAGAACACCTAGGCAATTATGACGCAAAATTCCGTCGCAATGAACTGTGTGAACAAGATATTAATTGGTTGATCGATAATATAGAGACAAGCATGAAATACGTGTGTGGGAAATCCCGAAATTATAATTAGATCAGATGCGTCTTCAACGTTTATGAGAGTCAATCTACAGGTGGTAGATGGTCAGATGAACAAAATTCTTATCACATTAATATTACAATAGGTTATAGCGGACTCAATACTGCGCGATCTGCCTTGTCCTCATTTATGACACTTAATGGACACGATTCAATTGGCAAAATTATTTAGTCGAGCGATTTATGAGAGGAATATTCCAATTACACCTCCACTACCAAGATACAATTTTACAAGGAACGTGTCTGATCTACCAAATTACTAAGATACACTAGAAAACAATAGTTTGACGTTAAAACAGATAACTTTGAAATGTGTTTCTCTAGTGTCTTTGTTGAGAGCTCAAAGGTTACAGTATATTTATTTATTTATTAGATTTACGTAATTTTTAGTTTTCGAATGATATTGTTAAAAGGGCACTAGCTACGAGATATATAAAAAATCTAAAGTATGATTTTGTTTTTGTTCAATCATTAATGAAAGTGAAATAGTGAAATAATAATTCGCTTTTAGCAGCCAGAATGGTTTATTTTGTTCAAATTAAGCTAAGAAACATAGATGATGAATTATTCACTTGCAAGTGAATAATTCGACCTCATTGAATCAGTATTCATGTGAACTTCAATTTAACTCCTTATCTATAATGGATAACGCATGAATTGTGCGTGTTTTGTTATTTAAAGGAAAAGAATGTCAACGTCGAAAGTAAAACAAAGGTAAATCAATTGATTGACTGATTCGATCCACATAAAAATCCTTCTTATACAGGTAAAAACGATCATTAACATATATTTTTAATCTATAATATAAAATTAAACAGACACAGAAAAATCCAATTGCACGAGTTTACTTTCTATTTATATTTATATTTTAAGTGTATATCGCTTATATGACCATCGGAGGTCTTCGGAGGTCAACTCGATAGTTAATTAGATGGCGTCATGACTAAAATATACACGAAACGAAGCTACATATTATCAATCCCATGCCCTGTAAATTGTTTATTTTAGACATTTTATGATTAGGATAAATGTTTTACATGGTTATAAATCAAATATAAGAATTTGAGTCAAATCGGTGAACTTGAATTTGACAGCTAGTGCCCCTTAAAGATAAGAATACGTAATATTTTGAAACAAACTAGACCTGTCCAGGAAAACATTTAAATGAAATTGTTTTAAATAGTTTTGTTAATACAAATGTGTGCATTGTAACATGTTTAAAATTATATACTAGTATCAAAATGACTGAAAAACTTCGCGGGAAAGAAAAGATTTTTTTGTAAGTTTTGTAGCATTGGTAAGCAAAGACACTGTCCAGATTAATGAAAGCGATTATGATATAGATTGCTTCGCATATAAACCTCAGTGTGAAATCAGCGTCTGTAACTAAAGCTTGTAGTAAAGGTATGCTGGAACGATTTCCGGAAATTTGGTAAAGTTTTTTTCGATTTGATTTTTTTAATTATTGAATCAAGATAACTTCCCTTAAACTACCACGTTTTATTCAATCATCTAAAGTAATTTAATCTGTTAATCCAAGGACAATGTAAGTAATTTTTTTATGTCTTTAGTGCACATTTGAATAGTTTTCTATGACTATAAATTGTAGTTTTAGTATGCTGCGCGATAACGGCATTTTCAGATTATTTTATCAAGAGTTCAAGTTGCGAAGATTTTTCATGTATGGAACGCCATCCGCGCTATAATACTATGATTATTTTTTAACATTTATTTGAAATTTAGTAATAATTTCATATATTATTTGCATTTAATTGTGTAATTAAAGTTGTAGATCTAGGTTATATCTACTGATAAGCCATATTTTCTATTGTTGAGATATTTTCATGGTACACTAGGTATTCTAAACATGCAGTTAATATTTTGTGATTTTGTACTGGCGTAAATATTTCTATTCGATTCTGGAACAATACACACTTGATATGTGCTATATAGATGGCTAATGTAGACTTTGCAGCTAATTGGTTGTTTGTTTACACTTCCGCCTTGGCGGACGATGGTAAAATACTGTTCTCTTTCCCTCGTTGAGTTGCGGAATGAATTAAAGAAGAGACACGCTAAAGTGTCAGGGAGGAAGAAAGAATTAATTGAACGGTAAGAAATATGATAGTACTGAAATTAACATATATATACCTCAAAATTTAACGACGACGGCTGTAACAATCATGAAATTTTGACGAAACAAGTTTTATTTCATAAAAACTAAACCAGAGAGCGATTCTTGTCATCTTTTCCCATTTCAAAAATCTAGCGCATTTAACCGTAATTGAATATTAGAGACTGTCAAATGCAATTGAAAATAAATGGCAGAGGCTTTTTTATGTTAGGGGAGGGGGAGGGGTTAAGCAGGGAACTACATGTCACATTTTCTTTGCATACCAACAGTATAATCCTTTTTAAATGCATGTATCACCTAACAGTAATACAGCAGTCAAAGATATAACTCTATAGGGTTATTAGAGAAAAATAAAATTCATTTGTAATTGTGGACTAAAAAATCAAAGACCTATGATAACATATGTATGTTACATGTTTCAAAGGGACAATATACATCATTAGTTTTGTTAAAATGTATACAAGTTTTATTGATATTACTGTTGTCTTTATGTATACTTAACTATAGAAAGATATAGCATTTCATATTTTGCCAATCATGCATAGTACACCTATGTTATTACAGAAAAAATATGCCTGTAATAAGTAAAGGTGTTATTACAGCTTCTCTTTATCACTCCAAAGCATTTGCTCAGACATACATCATGTTTAATTACAATATATTTTAATTCATTGTAAGAAATAATGATCAGAGCATGTAATGAGGTTCTGCGTAAGCTTCCCAGTAATTCCCAAGTGTCATATAATAAGTTACATGCCTTTAATAACTAAGCCTTGTTATATATTACAGCTTAGATTATCACTTAAAAGCCTCGTCTTATTGATTTACCATGGTTAATGATAAATGTATTAATTTAATTCAAAAATAAGTTATCGAGGCTATGCATTTAGTTTCTGCGCAAAGTTTCTAGAGTTCCCTAGAGTCCACTAAAAATTAAAATGTTGATGATTTATTTTACAAATAACAAACATATGTTATTACAGATTTAGAAAATTTAAGGATTAAAGAGTAGACAACTCATAAAAATATCTGTAATAACACATGTAAGATATTTTCTGTAATAACCCTATAGAGTTAAATCCCTGACTGCATAGTTAGGGTAACACGAATGACCGAATAACACCGTTATTATCCGAATAACACTTGTAATTACCCAATAACACTTGCTGTCATATTACAAAATGTATGTTCTTGAAAGAAATATGGGACAACTTGGACCAATTAATAAGTCAAGTATGTAAACATGATAAAGTTAAACCTGGACTGTGTATAATGTTAACTCAAACAAAAATATAAAAAATGTAATTTGGACTATTTAAATAATTTTACATTGCAAATGATTAAAGTTTATGTTTCACATAAAAGTATCCTTTCTGACCTATAGTTACTGCATTTGAAAATGAAGTGATGTGACTAAAATTATTGTTTAATGTTATCCAAATTTGCACTTCAGCATCATGATCATCCCTTCATTAATTGTTCATGGTGATTGTATTTTTTAAATAAATTATTAATTCATTAAACCAACTAAATATATTTGTTAATTGACTTGATTGACAGCATTCCAACAATAGAAATAACAGAATTTCTAGAGCCAAGAGGGCAACATACAATCTTCTATAATATTATAAACAGGTGCTTGTCCAAGTTACTCTATACAACTCTTAATTGTCTTGAGCTTAAAAGTTTTGAATGAAGCAACTGAAACAAAACATTTGATTAACTGAGTTGAGACATTGAAAAAAAAACATGTAAAAAAAAAATTAAAATTAAAATAGTTTTTGAGATCTCAACTTTTCATGTAGGGCCTGAAAATTTTTCTACAAACAGATTACAAAATGGATTACTTATTTTCAAATAAACACCAGGTAAAATAAAACAGATGAAAGAAAAATAAATTCTTTAAAAAGCTTGATTTATTGATTATGTTTTGTAGATTGGAAGCCTATGAAAGAAACTTTAATTTTGGAAAATGTGACAACCCTGTTCCGTCAGAATATGTAATGAAATTGCCAGACGCTATGGAGTACAAAGATTTAAAAAGTGACAGAAAATTTGCAAAAGTGGAAATCGATGATCTTAAATTGTACTTGGGATTGTTTGAAAAGAAGCTTGATCAAACACCCATTAACCTCTATAAAGAAAAATACTTGTGTTACATGAGATTATTCAAAAGTAACGAAGAAAGTTGTTATTATTTAAAAAGTGGATGTAGGGCTGAAATGAAAAAATCTGTTGTGTACACAGTTGATGTTTGTATAAGTTCTGACGGACAGTTTTAGAAGCACAATGTGAGTGTGGGGCAGGTATGGGCCCAAATGCTCACTGTAAACATGTTGCTGCAGTTATATATGGGGCTCATGTATTTTCTAGTAAAGGTTCTGTATTAGTGGAAAATACATGTACGGAACAGTTACAATCATTTCACAAAGTGAAAAAATACACTGGCTCTCCAGCAAAAGCAAAGGATATAAACATTCCCGGAGCTGATGAAAGCACAAATATTTCTTATGAACCTCGTAAACCAGAATTTATAAACAGTTCTTCGTATGAAGCATTTTTTAGAAATTCATGTACTAACTTTGCCGCAATTTCCTTTTCTTGCATGCCAATAAATCAACTTTTTGAACCTTGCAACATAAGAGCTTTAGCTCATGATCATGATTATCTACAGAAATGTTCTGAAGATATCTTTTTAAATCAATTTGGGCTTATAACTATGAATGATGATCATATTTCAAGAAATGAACAACAGACACGAGGACAACAGGCCAATAAACAATGGCATATATAGAGACAAAAGAGACTGCAGTCCTCTAATTTTGGGAGAATTTGTAAACTTACTGATAGGTCAGACCCGGAAAAAGTAGCTTTGGAAATTATTGATCCAAAAGTATGCAAGTCTAAAGCAACAGAATATGGTAAGAGATATGAAAAAATTGCTATCAAAGAATATGAAAGAGAAACTGAATGCAGTGTTACAGATTGTGGTATTTTTGTTTCTAAGCATTTGCCATCTCTTGGATCCTCACCTGATGGAGTAGTATCAGATAAGCTTATAGTTGAAGTAAAGTGTCCGTTTTCTGCAAGAGACAAGATCGTATCTGCAAGTACAGTGCCTTATCTAACTATAACTGATGACATTTTGCATCTCAATCATAATCACAATTACTATTATCAGGTTCAGGGTCAGCTGTGTTCAAATCGCCTTTATTGTGATTTTATTGTATAAACTCTTTGTGACAGTAAATGCTTTCGTATAATGAGAGATGATGCATTTATAGCTCAAATGCTCAGCAAGCTACATGAATTTTACACCAGGTACTTTAAACCAGCAATTCTGAAAAAATACTTCTATAAAGAGGTATAGTTCTACATTATTAAAAGCATGTGCACTCTTGTCCTACAGTTTTTTTTGCAAAAGAGATGTAGACCTTTTTACACCTGAACACACATATCTTTATATTTATACGCCCGTTTACGGGACGTATTATGGTTTACCGTTGACCGTCTGTCCGTCCGTCCGTCCGTCGTCAACATGTTGGACATGAACTCAAAAAATCTTTAACCAATATGCATGAAACTTTGGTGAATTGTTTATTCCCTTTTGGATTTTTATAAGTTTTAGATTTAATGTTTCCAAGTTACAGGGTTTTATTCATAAAAAAAAGGGGATTTTCCAGTTTTCTGACAATACACACAATGTAACTAAAAAACTCGTGAAACTTTGGTGAATTATTTATATCTATTGACATGAGCTCCCTTTTGGATTTTTATAAATTTTAGATTTAATGTTTCCAAGTTACAGGGTTTTATTCATAAAAAAGGGGGATTTTCCAGTTTTCTGACAATAACTAAAAAATGCTTTCAGCAGTTCTCATGAAATTTTGGTGAATTGTTTATATCTGTTGATGTAAGCTCCCTTTACAATTTTATAAATTGTAGATTTTACATTTCTGAGTTATGGGGTTTTATTCATTAAAAAAGGGGGAATTTTCCAGTTTTTGGACAATAACTCAAAAATGCTTTCAGCAGTTCTCATGAAAATTTGGTAAATTATTTATAGCTATTGATTGTAATCTCCCTATTGATTTTCATAAATTTCAAATATGACATTGAGAAGAAATTGAACTTTATTTGTTTATAGCTGACAACAGACTTACTAAGTATTGTGCAACAGCACAATGTATTGCACAACAGCAAGAAATCTTTAATTGAATATAAATTCAATTCATATAACCAATTTCAAGTTCTTTGACTACATTTATTCAGAAACCTACATTATGTCAAATATTTAATTACAATCCAAATTAAGACCTGTATCAAGCTTGAATATTGTGTCCATTTTTGCCCCAACTGTTCAGGGTTGGACCTCTGCGGGCGTATCCAGCTGTGCTCAGCGAAGCAGTTTATTAAATCATGCTAAATTACAAAATGAAGTTTTATAGTGTTTGAAATCAAGTTGTATTGTGAGATATAAAACAATTATCTAGTCAGTAAACTAAAGAGTTTTGAAGTCTACGCAACTCTATATGTTGTAAGTTGTTAATTTTAATTTTAAAATTTATGGTTGTATGTTAAATAATTTTATTATATATTTATAACATGTTGTTACAAAATGTATGCTCAATGTATGTTTACAAGTTTTATTACTATTATTCATGTTATTTATTAAAATTTAAAAGATTATTTTTGTTTTGCACTACCTGTAGGTTTTGAAGATGAGTAACACAACTAGTGCCATATGTGAAACAGGATTTGCTTACCCTTCTTGGATACTAATATAAGCAGTAGGTCGACTGTATTTGACGTAAGCAGTGATTGTAAGATGCACATTGTCTGTCTGGCAGCTATATGACTAAGACTAACTTTTCATGGTTAATTTTTCAATTTTTGTCGAGCTTGCAACTTTTGTCTCAAAAGCAAGACATAGCGATCCTACATTCCATCGACCGCGGCAGCGTCCACAAATATTCACTCTGTGGTTAAATTTTTCAAATTTTAATAACTTTCTTAAACTATCCTGGATTTGTACCAAACTTGGACAGAAGCTTGTTTATGATCAAAAGCTAGTATCTAGAAGGAAATTTTGTAAAAAAAAAGTTCCTGTTTTTCCGTACATTACTTATAAATGGACTTAGTTTTTCTTCCAGTTAACATTACATACAGTCTGCAGTTAAAGTTTTTAAAACATTTATTAGACAATGTTAGATTCATAAACCATCCTGGATTCTTACCAAACTTGAACAGAAGCTTCTTTCATTCAAAAGATAGTAACTAGAGGAGAATTTTTAATAATTATTTCTCCATTTATGTTGAGCCTGCGACTAACAGCAAAAGAAGGCGAGACACTGGGTTCCCTGGAACCCTTACAATTTTTTTTATATTATTGTCCTTTTCTTTAGAAAACTATAAAAGATAGATTCAGACTTAATAGAAAACTGATGAGCAAGACAGAGAGTGTAAACAGAAAAAAAATATCAATACATGTACATGTACATTGTCGATTGTACAAGATAACAAAAATAGGGCTTTTTGTCATGAATTCTATATCTAGTCTTCAATTTTGGAGAGTGTCAATTGTTGAAGACGCACATTTATGTAGACCTACATTTTTTGTAGGTGAGCAACTTCAGTGCTTTAGAGATTCTAGTTCATGAAGAGACTGTTTATAACTGACTAAGCTATGTGTTTTTCTCATTGACGGTGACTTATAATTAATATATCCACATCATTTGGAAAGTTGTCTCATTTGTAACTATACCACAACTGTATTACATGCTTCTGATTTTGGACCGGCACTGACTGTGGCAGGATTGAACTTGTTCAGAAAACAGTTAAATCAAACTGTGCTCAACCTTCCCCTTTATGCATGAGTGATTGGTTAAGTTTTGTTGCTAAGTCAATTGGTACTGTTTGCATTTGATTGATTGATTGTTGGTTGCTTAATGTCCAGTGGCTACTGTATTTCATGCATGTTCAGAAAGATGTTTGCATTTGTCAACAATAATTAAAATAAAATTAGCCATGAAATATTGGACTCCCAAACCCTTTTATAGAAATGGGGGTGGATATCTTTCCTGGCATTTATTAGGTAAACTTCGAAAAAGGCATTAAATTTATTGCTATCAATATTAAATAAACAACATAAATGACCTACTGGTATATATGCTTAAATTCATGTCCTTTGGTTCTGGTTGATATCTATATATGTATATATATATATATATAATATAATTGTCTTGCAAAATTGGTGATCATACCACATCTTATTTTATATGATTGATTGATTGCTATTTGTATAAAGTCACACAAGAAAATATAAACTTATTATTTACTTAGAAGAACTATACAAGTTATTCAAGCATTCTTGGAAACTATGCATTTTCTGAAATTGCACAAAAAGAAACATACAAAGGTTATTTCAGTTGACAGTTTTGTTTCTGTTGCTGTCATTGGTTCAGTTAAAGTTTTTGCCAGCCCAATAATTCGCTCTATGTGAACCCTTTTGCTCGAAATTTTTCTATCTTTTATTACAGTCTCTCCTGTCAATCTGTTTTTCTTTTTAAAGAATGTAGGCATATTGATGGCAACATTTTGAGTTGCAAAGAGGTTTTGTACACTGAAACCTTTGTCTGCCATTATGCTATCATACGGATCACAAGTGGTCATTAAAGAACTGCGCTCCGTTATTTGACGATCACTCGCACTTCCGCCATATGCTGGTGAAATAAATGAAACCAATCCACCAGGTGTAGAGCCTACAAGAACCTTTACAGTATTCCTGTTTTTGTAAGTGGAGAAAGTTTTCTATTGTGATTTTGGATTTTTAGGTTTTTTTATAGGAAATTCTGTGCCGTCCACTATAACTCGAGTACTCGGGAACATTTTTTTAAAGCTGGTTGGTGCATACTATCTTACGAGATCACCTGATGGCCAAATGTTTATTTCACCCCACTACTTTGCCATAAAGTTGATCCATGTAATAATAATATTCTGCACGGCCTTTTCAGACATTTCAAACATTCTTGACAGTTCAAAGTTAGTGGTATGTCGCCTTAATTTCATTAGAACCAAGAAAAATTGATCAGGAACACTAATGTTAACAACATTGTGAAAAATATATTGTAGGCAAAAGGCTGAAGGACCTAGTGTGTATAAAATAAAGAAAAATTTCTCAATATTTTCAACTCCTGTGTAAAAATGCAATCCAGCTGTGTCATTTCTGAAATTTTCAGCAGAAAACATTCTGTGTTTTAGTGTTTGTGAAGCTACTGACACATGTTTTTCCACAGGAATACTAGTATCCATCAATTCTGATTCATTAACAATAATATCTGAACAATCTGTAATTATTTCTTCATTTCCTACTACTAAATCACTATCAAGAACAAGTGCATTCTCCTCATTTATAATTTCATTACTATTTATGTCTAAGCATGAATTTTTGAATTCTATCAATAAAATTCTTTTTTCAAGTAACCGGTCTTTATGTCTTTTGTCTCTCTTCATATCATTTATTGATTTTGGAGTTTCTTGAGTCCATTGGAAAATGCTTGGGATTGCTGTTTTCTTAAGGGTTTTCCGCTCTGCCAATGTTCCTGAAAAAGAATAAGATTAAGTAATGTTCAGATCTTTTTGCAATGAAATATAAATTGATAGTAAAAGTAATGGTCAGGCTTTAGAGCAGCATATTCGAACTGTATATACATGATATATATTGTATAAAAATATATTTATGACATATTGTTTTCGATTAATAAGGATGGATAAACAGGCTGGTGTATAGTCTGTACAGATATAAAGTTCTGTCCCCAAACACCTTCGATCCATGTAATATAGTTCAGACTACAATGTCCTTTTCTAGCTATTTTATTGTAGAACTTGTTTGGTTTTTATTGTACACTTGCTACTGGCTGTAGGATTTCACCAAAGGGAACAATGGTAACATACATTGTATATATCAATAGTATATAGGTTTTCAACATACATGAAAAAGAAAGTTAGTAGAAAGCAGGAGTGGATTAAGGATTTTGCACATGGGGGCCATGAAAAATAGGACAGTCAGTGGCGGATCCAGAACTTTTCATTAGGGGGGGGGGGGGGGGCATGTCATGGGATCTTTAAGTGTGCAGGAAAGTAGGTATGGTTCGATATGCCACAGGGTTTTTTAAACTCTTTTTGCCCTCATTATTATTAATACTTTTCATCTTAAATATTGAAAAATATTTGGTTTAAAACCGTTTTACATGCAGTACCTATATTCATGTAAACATTGTAAATGAAAGGTCAATGAAGGAAAAATAAATAATTAAATTTATTATGTATCAACTGGGAACAGTCAATATATATGTTCCTGATCAAACAATATATGATGTACATGTATATCTTGAAATGTCAGGAGCTTTAGTGTCCCTGTCTTTGGCAAAATGAAGCCTTACATTTTATATCACTGTCAATTTCATATGTACCTGAGTTTTAGCATAACATCTTTTATCTAGGACTAAAAATAGTACCAGGTTTTATTAAATATAGGGATAATACCCATTATTTCATTAAATAACAGGATCTTTCCAAACCTGTGAAGGGGAGGGGTTTGTAATATGGTACCACAATCAGGAGATGCTATTATGTTTTTGAGATATAATAAATTGCATAACATTTTTACCATGGTATGTCGCAGTGATGTAATCCTCCTCTCAGAAATGACTTCGACAAACGTAGACGTATTTGCTCGGTGGATTCCAGCTTTGGAATCGCGTTTTCCCTCTCCGGATAGCAATTATCCATGCCTTCCGACGTTCTTTATCAACAGGCAAAATGTGATCTCCACTGTTGGTACATGGAGGCACAACACAATGTGTCTTAGGCATAACTATTTAAATGTCTTCACGATGCTCCGTACACAACAGCGCCATATTGTTTATCCTAGGGACCAATGCGATCGTAGCGCCCTCGATTTTGTAATCACGAACGATAACTCACTCCGCGTTCTAATTAACAATAAAGATATACCATGGTTAGCTGTCTGTTTATTTGTGAGGCAGCACAATGAAAAGATTATGATTACTCACACCGCGCTGTTACATGTCAGCCATGTCCACAGACGGTAACGAGGAAGACAGAGATCACAGAACTAGTCAGATGACCGAAAAGGGAGAACTGTCCAACAGGGAACAGAAGGACACTTACATGAAAAGAGTCAAAGTGTCAGGTTTCATATTAACAGACTGTTTGAAAAAAATAGAAACATTACCGAAGTCACTGTCAGCGTTACAAAGTGCCGAAACAGATTTAGGCACTGTGTACAGAAGATACGATAAAAATGCAAATGATTATACAGACTCTTTGTCACGTTCCAGATACCCAGAAGCGCAACTCGAATCATAATGGCTAATTGAAAAACAAATACAGTCTTCTAACGGACAAAATTCAGTTTGAAAAAAAATCTGTTGAAACAAAATCTATTAAATCGCACACTTCACATAGATCACACAAAAGTCATTCGTCGGCATTTTGGAGTCGCACAGTTGGGCTAAGAGCGAAAGCCGAATCTGAAAAAAGTAAAGCTACAATATGTTCAAAAGGAAGTGGCATTGAAGTAAGAACAATTCGAAAAAAATATTCCAAATAATTATGCAGTTAATATTTTGTGATTTTGTACTGGCGTAAATATTTCTACTCTATATTGGAACAATACACACTTGATATGTGCTATATAGATTTATAATGTAGACTCTGCAGCTAATAATGTTCTTAATAGTATGTTGCTATTTTTATTAAGGTATTTTTTTAGTAACAAATTTCTTTTATTTTTATATTGTAGCTTTTCATCCTTACGGCATATGACAATTGTTCAACGACTAATTAACAATAAAGATATACCATGGATAGCTGTCTGTTTATTTGTGAGACAGCACATTTACCACTTTCGACAATTTTACGCACCGCAGGGTGGACTTATCAATGTACTTTTCGAAAATTCTACAACTAACCTGTAACCATAGACACCAATTTCTGTAATGCGATTTTCAGTAATGCAATGTTAATATGTTGATAAGATCAATATGTGAACGTTATATATGTGTCTATATTACTGATCATAATCTCCAGGAAACTTTCGGATAAATAGATGCATTATCTCTAAATATCTCACATGACAGCTACAAAATGTATGTACCATATTTGTGAAATGGAATTATATAATTAAACGAAATTTTAATTAAAGTTTAATTATAATTCCGTGAAACAATAGTGGTAAATAGGTGTTACGTGCCTGTACCATCATACTTATATCATTGCAAAATTGGAGTTATCTTTCTTAGTATAGATCTATGTAAATTTATATCTGTTTCCTTATTTGTTTTGTATACATTTATCATCAGGGATGTTTCCGGAATAAACTATGTAAATCCTTTGTCTTTATTATGTTACCTCGTTTCTCAATTTATATAGTTTCTTGGATTATATTCTTAATCTGTTTATGTGTTCCTGGCCTAGGAGGATTATTCATCTTTAAACCGTATAAGATATACGGATTATATTCTTAATCTGTTTATGTGTTCCTGGCCTAGGAGGATTATTCATCTTTAAACCGTATAAGAACTCCTTAACATCGTCATTATAGTTACCTGTTCCCTTTCTTACACGTATCTCGAACTGTACTGCAAGGTCATCACATAACTTGAGAACATTTAAGGACAAACGTCATCGTGTACACAATTTGTGGCCAACCACAGAGTGAGTTACATTAATAACTTTGTATTTGATGCCTTCAAACCGTTCATCACATATTTGAACTCTTTATCCGTTATATACGTGAATTTTCACCCTTTATAATTGCAGCTTTATTTCGCGTTCAATGGACTGTGCTATTATCTACATTTAACATTTCATACATAATAACATTAATTCAACACATTGTAAAATTGTATTTCATTTTGTATTTTCAGCTTTTTACCATTTGTTAGATTGGTTCTTGATTAAAGTATCAGCACCTGATAGTCTTTTCTGCTGGAGCCCAATCGTCGGTTATAATAATAATATTTTATTCAATAAAACAACAAGCATATGAGTTAATACAATACTCAATGTATACGATACATAAAGACAATACTAACACATACTTTGTAAAATATAATGGCATTTTATGAGTGTAGTATCCTTAGTGCATGGAAAAAATTGGCTGATATTTTATCAGGGGTAACCCATGAAAGCTCTAGATCTTGTTTCCAAGGTGGTCCCTTCATGTAAACGGCTTATAGTTTCGACATACAAAAAATGATAACACACAAATTAATATGACATAAAAACTTCATATAAAAATAATTTAAATAAAAAATAAGTTTAATAATATAAAAAGAAGTCTGATGAAGCCGCACTATAACTTTTGGTCAAGTACTCTTTGACGCTAATTTTGAAATCATTTATTTTCTTTATTTTTTTAACATTATTTGGCAACATATTCCAATCTTGTATGCCATTAAAATAAAATGTATCTTTTTGTTGACTCTTTACTGGTGGAACCCAGAAGTTATTAACTATTTCGTGTGAATTGATGATGAAGATGTCTCACCTTTTTGAAATGTGTATACATATAATTAGGACAATGGTGGTAATAAATATTAAGAACATGGTTTAATCTCAGTTGTTTAACACGATTTTCAATATTAACATAACCAATACTATTCAACTTTTGATCTATATCCAATATTTTTTATAAATCTAACACATTTGTTTTGTAATACTTGTAACTTATCTTTATATTTTTTTGCTGACACCAGCATACCATGAAGAACAGATATAGTCAAAATGACATTGAATTAGAGTTGTAACTAAAGTCTTTCTAGATTGTTCTGATTACTTAAATCTTGAATTTATCTTTTGAATAATGTTATTTAAAAATTTTTCTCCAGACAGAGAATTATCAATATTCAGGCCTAAATATTTCTCACAATTTTGCGATGAAATTGTGTGATTATTACAAGTAACGTCAAAGTTACGAATTTTAGACGATTTACGTTTTGACCCAAACAGAATAGTTTCTGTTTTCCCCAAATGAAGTGATAATTTATTATCGATCAGCCATTTGCTGCAAGATTCAAGTTCCTTACCCAGTTTCTCAGATATAACTTCTTTTGTTCTTATGAGATTATAGTATGGTACTATCGTCAGCATATAATAAAATTTTGCAGTCTTTACTAATACTTATAGACATGTCATTAACAAAACATAAGAATAATAGTGGTCCTAAAATACTCCACATGTAATATATCTTAAATCAGATTCAGTACCATTATTACTGACTTTTTGTTGTCTATTACATAAATATGATTCAAACCATTTAGTACATTTGACACCCATTATTTGTAGTGTGTTACACAATATATGATGGTCGACCGTGTCAAAGGCTTTTTGCAAATCTACCATTATCATTCCAGTATAAAGTCCCTTAGCAGTTTCATTTTTAATATGATCTAACAAATGAATAAGACATGTATCTGTGGAATAAGCAGATCTGAAACCAGATTGTAAATTATAAAATAGATCATTTTCCACCAGATATTTCTCAAGTTGTGACTATACTGATCTTTCAACAATTTTAGAAACAACTACTAAAATACTAACTGGTCGATAATTTCCGACATCCAACCTACTATTTTTCTTATATATAGGACACACTATACCTGTTTTCATCTCATCAGGTACTATGCCTGAAGTTATCGACATTTAACTATGCCTGTTCCAAGTCAGGAATATGACAGTTGTTATCCATTCGTTCGATGTGTTTAAGCTTTTGATTTTGCCATTTGATTAGGGACTTATCTTTTTGAATTTTCCTCGGAGTTCAGTATTTTTGTGATTTTACTTTTTTATATATATGTAATTGGCTTTGCTAAAATACTCGAGTCATCTCTTAAAAACCTTGATGGTATTCCATCTAATCTAGTACTTTTACTTGGATTGAGTTGTTGTAACTGTTTAAAAATATATTCTTCAGTCACAGGTTTTAATTTAAAACTCAAATCGTTACACCCAACAGTGTTATAAAAAATTTAAATATGTCTGTTTTGATATCAAACACTTTTGGAACTGGTAGTAATTTTGATACTAAATAAATCAGCTATAGTTGTAAAAAAGTTATTAAAATAGTTAGCCACTGTATTTGAGTCATGACAGTTCTCATTATCTATATTAAGTACAACTTTACTTTTCTCCTTCTGTTTAGTACTGTAACCCATACTTTTAAACTGTTTCCAGATATTTCTAGGATTAATTTTATTTTTTTCTATTTTATTTTCAAAATATGAAGACTTAGCTTTGTTTACCTCCCTCTGGGTTTTATTTCTACATTTACAATAATCATTATAAAGAAGTTTATTATTTGTTTTATATACATATTCAAAAGCTGATCTCTTTTTTGAATTAGTTCAATAATTTCAGAAGTCATCCAAGGCTCTGTATGTTTTTTTTTTACCTTGATATCTCTTTTAGGAGCTACTTCATTTAAAATTGAAGTAAAAATATCTTTGAATTTTACCCAAGTTCCATTTACTTCTCTACATAAATATAATTCAGACCAATCAACATCATCATACTTATATCATTGCAAAATTTGAGTTATCTTTCTTAGTATAGATCTATGTAAATTTATATCTGTTTCCTTATTTGTTTTGTATACTTTTATCATCAGGTTATACTTAATGGTCAGGCCATCTGAACGCATAAAATCTCCAGAATATTACAATGTCGACTGGATAAACCACGAAACTTAACCAAAAGCATGGCAGGTAGTCTTCCACCTTACCCAACGTTTAATTGCGCCAGTGACAAGTCCAATGCAGGTCCCAGGTGGGCACGATGGGTCTCGAGACTGGACAATTCATCTCATCAGGTACTATGCCTGAAGTTATCGACATTTAACTATGCCTGTTCCAAGTCAGGAATATGACAGTTGTTATCCATTCGTTCGATGTGTTTAAGCTTTTGATTTTGCCATTTGATTAGGGACTTATCTTATTTGTGGGTCTGAAAATTGAAAAAAGATGATCGTAAACGCGCACGAACGTGCTGGCGAAAGTGTTTATGACATTTAGGAGCTACTGAGTCTTCGTATGTGGCAACAAAACGAGAACAACTTACTTCGAACCAAAGAAAAATACACAAATGGAGGTGTACAAATTCTGTTCATGTAAACAAAAAGAAGGCCTGTCACTTGATGGATTTGTAACCGACATAAGAAAATTGGCCAAAACATGTGAATTTACAAGTGTAGACAATGAAATCATTTGACAGGTAATTCAAAATTGCAAGTCTAACAGATTGCGCAGAAGAGCTCTAAGGGAGACTATTAAAACCTTAAACGACATTTTTAACACTTGGTAAGACTCTTGAAATGGCTGATTTACAAGCAACCACAATGGAGAGGGAATATGTAAATGAAGTAACATGTACAAAGAGAACAAATTCCAAAACATACTATAAAAACAGGAAAAGGGCAACAAACGTCACGCCCAAATTACCCCAGCCACTCAAGACGGATCAAATGTAGAAATTGTGGGGGCCAATTCCCCCATAGATTGATTGATTGATTGTTGGTTGCTTAACGTCCAGTGGCAAATATTTCATGCAAATTCAGGACGAGAACAAGTTCACAATAAATACAATAGGTAGGTTCTGTAATAGATTAAGGAATTATGGTCGGAGAAATTTAGACTGCCACGGGAAATGAGGGTATATTGGATAGGGACAGAAATTTAGCCTTGCAACAGGTCACCTACAGACCCCTCTAAGAGTTGTTGCAAGGGTTCTTAACGTGTAAAGAGCGTGGCACTCTCTTTACACGAGGCATCGGATTTAACGTCCCCATTCTGACCGGACGTGGCTGCAAATTTGTACATCCCGCACAGCCAAACGGACGCCCCACTTTAGCACGGGTTTAACTGCCGTCGGAGGAAGACCAATGGTGACCATACTTCTATTCCCCAGTCACCCTTGGGGGGTTCCCCCATAGAAATTTATAGTGTCCAGCACATGGTAAAACCTGCAATGCAGTCCACAAACAAAACCACTTGGACAAAGTTTAATTGTCGTTGAAAACAAAATAGATATAACCATAGATATAATAGCCATAGATAAAGTACTCAGAATATGTCCCACTAAGCCCCATGCAGTTTCCTTTGAAATGTCAAAAGCACGGCACTGCGCGTAGTGGCCTGTGATGTAGATGATATTTGCCGATATCCTCCCAATAGACTAATTACTTATCATAATTATATTTAAATTATCGGGCACTCGTCTTATCAGCCAATAATTAATGTGAGTTACCTGTCTCAAGTAAAAATATGCCAGGAGGCGGAAGCAATTAGAAGCGTCTGATTGTAAAAGTTGTTTCGATTGTAATTTATTTGGAGAAAATCGGTCAACAAATGAGAAGTTATGCTGTTGTCGAAATAATAAACTAGAGAAATCATGGAAAATGGACTAAACAGGTATATAAAATTAAATTGTCATAGCACTTGCATCGGTTGCACTCGGGAAATAAGACCTGTATGATTGACAAGAGGAGAAATATCGTTTACTGATTGTATGCGTGGTTAAGAGGTCGAACAGAGTCGATTTTTTCTATGGCGATTTAAAGAAAAAAGTTTTTATCGAGATTCAAAATAGTGAAATCCTATTTTTTGCCAGAGGGAAGAAAATTATTATTTTTTTTAGAAAAAAAAAATGTTTTTACAAGTGTTGAAACTTTCTGACGTTACGGTAACACGAAGTTTTTGAAAATTAAGAGAAAAAAAGGAATACATTAAAATGTCTGCACTGTGGATTATAAAAGCTTGGGCTAGTTGCTTAAATATACTTACATTAGAAATTTCCATGTCACTTGATTTTATTGAATGTAATTTGTTTAAATCTCAAATTAGTGATATTATTGTCATGTCAAAAATTTATTTTTACGGAGTTTCAGCTAAAAAATTACAGTGGAAGAGGGTATAAAACAGAAAATCGACTTAACATAAAAAAAATAATTTGCAAATATTTTATTTGTGTATATATAATATTGTTTTTAATATATCAGTAAAACATTTATCAACACCATCTTTTAATATATCTTCTTGTATATTTTGCCATGTAGTTCCTCTTATTCAAATCTTAACATCGCGTATTTCAATCTTTTAAACGTTGGTGAAGATAACGTATGTGGTGGACATACTGAAATACGTTAAATATATTCTGATTGTCGATTTCATTTTTGAAGTTAACAATATATATATTAAGCGTTATAATGGCTATGAGAAAATAAAAATATAGGAGTTTTGTCCTGTGTCATTCATGGTTTATTTTCCCTTCCTTCTTACAATTGTGCTAGAGGTATTATTCGTACCATAAATAAGCTATATATATATATCCCTCTGTAAGTCTGCCCGTTCAGTTATCAACGTACTTTTTGTGTACTTTATTTATATCACTTCTTTGGTTTGGTATGAACCCAGCTGTGTGTATTTTCGATTACAGTGATTGATTGCATGATCGTTGATTCACAACGTTCGGTGGCAAATATTTGATGCATATTCAGGACTAATAAGAACCATGTAAACATCGGTCATCTTTACTTGCATTTTAAGCACGTATATACGCATTTCAAACAAAATGCCAAGGAATTACACCTTGTATAATGAAAGGTATATACAAAATAAAACTGTATCAAATAACCTATTTTTAACAAAATAGTTTTACGCTCATATCGAGTAGTCTTGTATAAATACAAAGAGATAAGGTGCTAAGTGTCATTTGTACGTTTGTATCTCCTTCTTTTTTCTGTCTCGCATTGCTTTATAATAAGTTTCAACTTTCAGGAACTACCATGTAAATGATGTACCGGAAGATTACGATAACTACCGAAGAATGACATATTGGTCCAAATTACTCTCCAAGTTCACAATTTATTTGATATTAATCAACGGCAATTGCCAATAAAGGCTAATTAACACTTAGTGTGACATGTATATAATAAGAGGGTGATAAAATTTCGGCAAATATCATCTGCTTTTGATGTGGGTTCAGTACTGTATCTATGGCTATTATATCTATGATATAACGGTACAAGTAGACAAAACACAAAATATAGACACGTAAATGAAATTCAAATTCCAAATACTGAAATGGAGTCATATAAAGAAATACAGTTCTGATGAGCTGAGACAGTTTGTTCAGTGAAGAAATCACCCTATGCTACAATAAAAGTTATTTATATAATTATGATATAAGTACGTTCAAGGAAGACTGAAAGTGACAATTATATTATTTTGTATATTGAAATTAATGAAATGAGTACGATCCCAGAAGACCGATGTTGACAAAAATATTCTGTTCCCGGAAGTGACTAACAAATTATAGGCGTTATTTGTTATTAATATTTGCATTATTATTCATGTATCCACTGTCTGACTAAACACATGAAGTAGCTGTCTAGGACATTGCATGATAATAGTATATAATAGATCTACAAAAAAGATAAATATGAAAGATAATGGATTTGAGTGCACTATTCTCTTTAAAGAATTTATATGATACCGCCCTATTTATTCATTGTAGTGCAAAATGAGTTTTATATCGTGAAACACTCCTGTAGCGCATTTCTATCAAATAATAGTAAATTTAAGCTATGAATGTGTTGCATCGATAGACGATGAAAAACTTTATTCGGGACTTTACATTTAAATTCACACTTATTGTGGAAAATTGTAATCTTGAATTTCATCCGATTTAATTTGGGTAGAGGTGTCAGACCACCATTTCACTCCCTCCAATTTAGAACGTGTAAAAGTAGCCCTACTTTGACACAAAATAGTGCTTTTGATGTTATTGTTTACTTTTACAAACCGACTAATTTGCAGAAATCAAACTTTCGGCGATAGAAAAAATATTCAGACCATTTTGAGCCAAAATTTACTTGCTTATGAGTTTGCATTAAAAATTGGTGATTACTGCGCTCCATAGTATGCTTATTACAGATTTCCAGAAAACCAGGGTTTATTGTTAGCAGTACCTGTCTTCCAGAAAACAATTCTTTCTTAGAAGAATTTAAACATGGGTTAATACTTGGCATGCTGCTATTAATTCTACAAAACATTCTTCAATCTTATTGTTTGGCAAGTAGGCCAAACCAAGGAAATGTGTCAGCCATTTTCCAAAATCCGAATCTTTGTCCTTGTAAAAGACACTACGACATATCGACTGAATTTTTACGCCACCAACTTTGTCCTAAATAAAATCTGCAACAACTGATTGTAGCAGCATCCAATTTTTTTGTAACAGCAGTATGCATTGCACATTCAAAGTCAAATATATTCATTGCTTGATAAAAAATTGACAAATCTTCATTTAACAAAGCTTAGGAATACTTTTTAAAACTTTTCAAGGAATATTAGAACACACCTTTGAACTCCCGGGCATATAGAGCGTGGTTGAAAGTATATTAACTGTTGTAGGATGAATTGTTGGAAAAGATTTTATGACTGGAGAATTTGATAATTCGAATAATGGTTGCTTATTACGTCATAATAAAATACTCAATAAACCACAACCGCTATAAATCGACAACGTCACAATGCGATTGTTGAATTTTGCTAAAGCATATCAATTCTAATATAGGGTGCTTATTACATCATATGTATAGAGCAATAATAAAATACTCAATAAACCACAACCGCTGACGGAAATAATATCCGGACACCTTTATTTTCGTTTCCTCCCAAACGGAATAATAATAAGCTAGGATGACAAATGCGACTATGCATGATATCTATAGGACACAGAGCCATGATGATTAATTTATTGTGTAAGGAAGAGAAACGACACACAAAAAAATCTTCTCATTTATATGTATAGAAGATAGTGTTCCTACCTGTGCATAATAGTCGCCGCCCTTCTGTACTCCCAAAGCATAATATTGAAAATAGTATACCCGCTGCTTTTTCAAAAAATAATCTTTTCAAATTACATGCCTTTCAACATTTCCGGTAAAATTGTTGCCTGATTGTGTAACACACCTATATACTAATAATGAAGTGGAATACCTAGCCTTTGGAAGTTTTATCATTTCTGTTATTGATTGTTTACTGTTAATTAGGTGATTATAGATAACCTAGCCTTTGCCAGTTTTATCATTTATGTTAATGATTGATTACTGTTCATTAGGTGATTAACGATAACCTAGCCTTTGGCAGTTTTATCATATCTGTTAATGATTGTTTACTGTTAATTAGGTGATTACAGATAACCTATTGTTTACTGTTAAGTAGGTGATTAAAGATAATAGAACAAATACTAGATATTTAATACAAACTGAAAGTGTCGACATGTTCTCCATTTGTAATGTTTATGTATATAGCATGTAAAACTTTTATGAAGTTTAAAGAAATTGTTCCAAGAACTTTCTCTCATATGTTCAAACAATGACAAAAAGGGTTTGTCTTAAATGATATTAAAATATATGAACACTGTAACGTCTGCATTGGTATATGATCTGATCTAATTGAAGCCGAAATCAAATAAAGTCCACCCTACTTACAAAACGAACTAGTTGTCAATATCTCCGACTTGTAAGTTTTAAATAACCCTTTTGGTACCTTATTTACCAGTTCCGCTATTTACAAAGTCGTAATTATCAATTTGGACCAATCCGTCATTGCCACGCACGATCTTTCCAGTACGTTTGTTTCTTTATTCCTATATTTATGTGACACTAGAAATCAGACCCAATCCACTCTTCTCTCAAAGGAACTTTCCATTAACTTGTTGTTCGATTTTTTTTTCATCATCTATTTAAAAAAATGTTAAAATAATAAGTATGCTGAAGAAACAATGTTTAAAATTCAAGGGAGAGGGGGGATGCATATATTTCATGTAGTTTTAAATTAATGATCACATTAATAAAATTGACATCATTCACTCTCTGTACTTCATAATTAAAACAGATAAACGAAAATGCGATTCTTTCCTTAATTATTGTCATTATGTTACAGCACTATCATTTTATACAAAAAATATCTTCATTTAAATAGAAGTACCAAATTTGTTGGAATGTAATTTAAAATAGTTTATGATGATTAAAAGAGATATAGGAAAATGAGATGCATTACCTTAACTATGACCACAGTGTCATGAAAATCAAGAGATGATAGTATCAAAGTGGCACCAAGATAATATCACAGATAGATCCAAAAAAAGGAAGATATCATCATGGTATCATGATAGACATGGCAACTAATGAACTTTTATGGAATATTGAAATGTTGGTGTGAAAATCATATTGTCTAGTTAATTATGTAAATTTGGTGCTATAAATAAGAAGTGAAACAAAATTGAATTATCATTCACTCTGACGATATGGAAATGGCAAATATGGTTGATGTGCTTAAAGGGCTATTGGTGTGAAACTCGTTAAAATGGAGGAAGAAGTAAGCAGAAATATTAGAAAAATTGAGGTAAACCTAATAAAATGTCAACCTATCCGGTTGATTTCTCCTATTATTGCTTCTTCTCAACACATGTACATTTTTTTTAACTAGTTAAAAAAATTTCAATGAGTCTTAATTTCGGATGATTATTATCAAAGTTAAAATTTAAAAAAAAAAGTTTAATTGAAAGCCAGTTTTAAAAAAGAAAACGTTGTAAATGAATTGTATCAATAACTGCCTGTAATAAATGTTTTTCGGTAAAAAAGCCACTGATGACATTGCCAAAATCGAAAGAAGAGAAACATTAATTTTAAATGAACACTTTTTATTTCCCCCTCTTCTTGAATGTTAAATAATGATTCTTCTGAATCTCCCGATGATACAAAGGGATTAAACGTTTTAACTGTATAGAATCTACATGTGAATGAGGAAAGGTTTTTTCTACATTTAATTAAAATATTCTCTCTAAATACACAACGAAGGGTTAAAAATATTCACTGAACAAACAAACTATATTACAGTTACAAATGTAGTCCTATAATCCAATCTTCTGATAAATTATCTACAATAAAATAGTGGAAACAATTTCATTTAAGGGGATACTCTTTTAAATATACAAATGCATATTTAAACATGAGATTGTTTTTGTCGAAACGATAGTTTTCTAAAAGAAGTTATCATTTCCTACTTATTTTATTTAATCGAATGATATTATCCTTTCAGACAAGAAGACTTCGGCAGGCATCATTTTTCAACTAAGTTGATTCAACTGGTGAATTAGACGGTATCGTGGTATGTATTAAAAACTTAGCATCGTTAGCGTTCTCACGTGTACACATCTGAGACTACTAGCATGTTATAGTTATTGTAGTCTCAGAGTACATGTTTATCTTTTCATTTAACCAATGCTTATCTTACAAATTATCGAAGGCATACATTAATGAATTTATTTGTTATTTCTCCTTCAAAACATCAATATCAATGATTAATTCATAACCATAAGACCATAAAATAAAAATGCTGATAATCCATAGTCAACATTCAAATGGATATTTCATGTTTATTTTAACAACTTTGATCAGCTGAAGATATTTGAGCGTCATAATCTTACTTCAAATACTAACACAAGGTTTTCCATCTACCAAATGTCCACATTTTCAGGAGGCTTGATGATATCACATGACTCTTCGATATCTCTACTTTCTGACGTCCTGTTCCCTTGGGTATGTTTAACAATATTGCGCGGCGGTCCATCGTCAATTTTCTCCCCTGAGCTCATTCCTTCTAACACATACAATTCTGCACCTTGGAAGGTGCACAACTGCACTACATCATAGTTGTTGGATTTCTCTTTCCATTACATGTTTTTCTTTCACTCACAACCAACACATCTGCACTGAAAACAATTATATTATAAACGAAGGGCAACACAACTATGACCTAGGCCATCTTTTTCAGAAATATTACGTAACTTCAAAGTTTTTTTACTTCAAATAATAGAAAAGATTAAGGTAAGCCTTATAATATGTCAACCTTTCCGGTTGATTTCTCATTCTATTGATTCTTCTAAACACTTGAACTAGTTAAAAAAATTACAATGAGTCTTTAATTCCGGATTAATACTATCCAAGTTTAAACGAAAGCCAGGAATAAAAAAGATTACGTTTTGAATGAATTGTATAAATAACTGTCTGTAATAAATGTTTATCGGTAAAAAAAACCACTGATGATATGGCTACAATTGACAGAAGATATGAAAGAAGAAAAAAACCAATTTTAAAAGAACACTTTTTATTTCCCCCCTCGTTTTGAATGTTAAATAATGATTCTTCTGAATCTCTCAAAAATACAACGGAGGGTAATCTGTTTAATAATAGAATCTACATGTGAATGAGGAAAGGTTTTTTCTACATTTAACGAAAATATTCTCTCTAAATACATAGCAAAGGGTTAAAAATATTCATTTACCAAACAAACGATATTAGAGTTAGTTTTATAATCCAGTCTTCTGATAAATTATCTAAAACAAAATAGTGGAAACAATTTCATTCTTAAGCATAGATATTCAAAGTTTGTTAATCACATTTATGTCTTCAATTAGATGATACTTGCATAAAGAAGCATCGACAATGGTTGTGTTCGTCGAAATAGTAGTAGAGGAGGGAGTGTTGGTGGAATTTGAAATAAGGAAGAGAAAAAGTAACTTACTACACATGTATATGACAATCGACGTGGAAAAAGTGATTGAATTTCGACTGGTAACGATGAGTTTGAACTTCTTTGTAATTTGAATGGAGGTCTGGATTCATTGAAGAGTTGCTTCCAACAAGTAAGTGTTTATTGTAACTACTGTTATAATTCAGTTAAGAACAATTTCATTATGTTAATTGATCCCCATTCATATGAGAGAAAAAAAACTTCTCTAATTACTCACATGACTCTTCTATATCGCTACTTTCTGAAGTCCTGTTCCCTTGTGTATGTTTAGAAGGGATAAGGTGGTGAGGCGGTCCTTCGTCAAATTCTCCACTGAGCTGCTTCCCTCAAACACATACAAACCTGTACCTTAGAAGTTGCAGTCCAACTTCACTATATCATAGGTTGGCGAAAAGATATCAAAAAAGGAACAGACGGCACTCCATTAATTGTAGCTGTAGAGGTGTTAAGAGTGAGATTGATCCCCTATTGTCGCCTTTATTCGTAGAAACACACAGTACTATTTCAAAATGTAAACACATGATCATCTGCTGTGTGAACTTGAGAAAACCTGTTTCTTCGAGTATCTTGTAGATTCCCAGAAATCACGGCAGATGAAGTAGTATTAGAATTTTCCCTGTAAATGTTGGTAGAATTCATAGAATTCCGTAGTTCCATTACAACTTCTGTTAAAATTCCTATATGTGGAAGTTCATTTGGCAAATGACTGGTTACATTTTGTAAATTTAGCGAGCCTTCTTGATCTTAATTCGACAATTCTTCAGTTATAAAAAATTTTTTTTACACTGTTCTACTTAATTTTGAAGTAACACTTATTCCAATATTGGTAAGTTCGTCCTTGATTTTTTAAGACGAAGTCACTATCTTGTCTGTTGTTTGCAAATGAACATGGAGAATATTGACTTGATGACTTCCTTTTTCTTCGAGAAGCCATTGTGTATAGTAATCCGTAAAAAATACCAAATGTGAGATACTAAACTTTTATATTAAATCGAATATTTTTCGCATTCAAAAAATAGCCTCACTGCATAGGTACTATTTGTACCTGCTCCAAGTTAGAAGTCAGTATTTTGTTAGTGGTTGTTACTCGTTGTTTTGTCATTTATTTGTGTTTGTGTTATTAATATTAATCTGATATATTTTTTAATATTGTTTTATTCTATCTGAATTGTTTAGCACTAGTCATAAATATTCATTTTGGAGACCATTTATAGTTTACTTTGCAGTGTGAACCATATCTCCATGCTAGAGCAAAGACTGGTCGACCCGGAGTCAGAATAATGTGTCTTGGTGAGGTATCCACCTATTGCCTTGTGCGCTTACACGTTCACCTTGTTCAATAACGATAATAAATGATGAATAATATACATACAGATGGGCTATTTCCAACGACAACGTACACATTTACTGGTGTTGATATATATCCACACACGCTAAAATCCTCATAAGCGACGATAATTGTGCTAAGTTTTGAAATAATCTGGTTTGGGATATCTACTCTTAAGTGGGCTTCCTCTGTCATTCGATCAATTATCGGAATTTTCAACGAGCTCGGCACCTGAAACTTCTAGAATCTAGGCCCTGATTTGCACAATTGAATGTATATACATTAAAGATCAGGTCTTCCTGCCCTACACTTGTATTTGACAATCGACGTGGAAAAAGTGATTGAATTTCGACTGGTAACGATGAGTTTGAACTTCTTTGTAATTTGAATGGAGGTCTGGATCCATTGAAGAGTTGCTTCCAACAAGTAAGTGTTTATTGTAACTACTGTTATAATTCAGTTAACAACAATTTCATTAAGAGATAAATGTATTTTCTCTTCTTTGCGTCATTATAACCTTTGTAACTAATCACGATTTAATTTTCACATGACGATTTCAGTTTACTTTCGTATTTTTTCCACGTTGTGAAATGTGAAACCAACAACAAAAAAATCACCATAAATATATAAGCGCTATATATATTTTCTTGTATGTTGGTCATTTATTTTTGTTTTTTTATTTTATTTATTTACACAAGTCGATGTGCAAGATAGCATCTGGACAAACTTCAATTTACATCAATTATGATTGATTATTTATCCAAATTCAAACTTCTGCGATTTTTTTTCATAGCCTCAACAACAAACAAATATACCTCACCCACACCATCATTGTCCCATCATCAACCCATACCACTAATCAAAAAGGAGAAATTCATCGTCCTTAATTTGTAACAACTCAACAACCTGCCATATAAACCGCTACCACTGGAACTAAGAGACCCCAAAGTAAAAAATTAAATCTTGATGACATGAAAATAACAAAGATTGGAGCACACTATGAGGATGCAACACCACCAAGTCTAGAAGAAATTGTAGATAATGTCCCTCCTGAAATGTTTGAAGACTTTTATTATACCCCCATTCAACTAGGAAGCAAGACTCATAGTAATGACGAATTAAACTTTTTTTTGTTGCTTTTTTTTTATGTATCAACATTTCACCACAAAAGTGTGCAGGTCAATGCAATTCACATATTAAAATAAACAGATATAGTTTATGCATGAACAACCATAATAGAGATATAAATGTGAGATATAAATTTGTAAGTTTAAAAACTTTACTTGTAAATACTACACATATTATGTTAAATAAAAAAAAACCGAACTGGATAGATAGTAAAACATCTTTTCTAATAACAAAACTATATTGAGCTAACACTATAAAAGCCTGGGGATCATTAAGTATGATATGATATTACTATAATATAAACGTACAAAGATATGATTTGAAACATTATAATCTCATTTAAAACAAAACATCCACAATGCACATAGTTAAAATTTATCAACTGAGAGATATAGTCATATCGTAAACGTATTGAAAATAAAGAAAAGAATTGAGATCATACTATCTTCTCACCTAAAAAGACAATTTTACAAGTACATTGTCAAACAGCACAAGGGCTTTTTTTTTAAAAAAAAGCTCGCATCCTTCTTTTTTGGGATAACGAGACCACTGGAGATAGAACACACAAAAATGAAGACACCAGCAGAATATCATGTTAAATATGGTGATGTTGGTGTGGAAATCAACACCGATGAAATAATCTAGTTATATATATATATATATATATATGTATAGAAAATAAAAGGATATGGAGTAAATGTACATGGGACAAAATCGCACACAATACATAGAAAACATAGAAAATTATCAATGAACAGGGCTTTTATTCCTGTTCTTCATCTTGACGGTTGATGTAGGGTCTTCAACAAAGAACGAATCATTCATACCCTACAACAAGGTCAAGACGGCCCCTAGCGTCGACTTAAGCGGTACTATTGATCAAAACAAACCACAGTTCACCTTCTTGCTCCCCACCCGCCTCGGAGTGCCAACTTGTGCGATGCTTGTGTGCGACGGTTCTCCAGTCGAAAGCACCAGGGATACAAGAAAAGTGCATTAATTTTGAAAGACATCGATATATATGTATATAACTAATTATGCAAATTTTATATATATATATTATATATAACTAATTATGCAAATTTTTGAAAGGGAATGAAGTGATATAAATAATAGTAGAAAAACATGCAATATTATTCACTTTTGATAAACATGGAAAAGGCACTAGAAATACTGAAAGGTCAACTTGTTAAAATTCTCCAGATGGAGTTGGAACTCCGGAAAAATATGGAAATGATAGAGATGAGTCTAATAATAAGTCAACCTATCTGGTTGATTTCTCCTTCTATTACTTCTTCTCAACACCTGTATATTTTTTTACTATAAAATTTTCTAAATAATTTATTAATACAACTGGTTAAAAAATTTACAATTAGTCTTAATTTCGGGTGAATATTGTTCAAGTTTAATTTATGCCGGTAATTAAAAAGAAAACGTTTTGGATAAACTGTATTATTAACGGTCTGCAGTAAATGTTAATCGGTAAAATAGCCACTGAAGATATTGCCACGATTGAGTGAAAATCTGAAAGAAGAGAAAAAACAAAAATTTTTAAAATGGAAACACTATTTATTTTTCCTATCTACTTGAATGTTAAATAATGATTCTTCCGAATATTTTAATGATACAAGGGAGGGTAACCTTTTTAACTGAATGGAATTTACATGTGCATTATTATGGTGGTTTTTTCTACATGAAAGTATAATATTTTTTTTCTAAATTTAAAACAAAGGGGAAAAATATACATATACAAATAAACGACACTACAGTTATTATAATAGTCCATTCTTCTGATAATTTATCTACAATAAAATAATGAAAACAATTTCATTTAAGGTTTTTTTTTCAATATATAAATGTATATTAAAACATGCGATTATTTTTCTTTCATCGAAAAGATAGTTTTCTAAATGAAGTTATCATTTAAACGAATGTAAAAATATCTTCGAATCAGATAAGACTATCAAATGAGGAACATCAATCGATTTAACTGTAGGAGGAGAGTATGAAGTGGTATGTATTAAAAACTAAAGCTTTATTTATCATATTTCAAATACGATTATACTTACATAAAGATGCATTGAAAACTGTTGTGTTACTCCAAGTAATTGTCGAGGTAGATGTGGTGGAAACTGAAATTTAAAAAAGATTCATTATAAATTATGACAAAATCAATTAACTCGTGTAGAGAAAATTAATATACTATCTTCATGATTGTCAGATTCATATCGTCCAGTGGGAATTATTTCGCACATAAATTTACATTAGTTTGATGGATTAATAGAAACCATTTTACATGCTCATTTTATCTGGATGTGGGAGTGTACATATACACCCAACATGTCATTACCAGTTGGGAGAAAACCATCTTATTAATTTCTTCTTTCATAATTACATGTGGGGAAACAATACATTTTACAAACTACTTTATTTACCTGTTAATTCTTCATTTGATGAGTATATGGATAATGATAACTGAAATTATAAAATAATATTTTTGTTTTGCATTTAAAATGAAAGAAAACAGGAGAATTTTGAAAGTGAGTACCCTTATCACCAGTTTTTTTTTAATAATATACTTTTATATCAACTCCTTTTTTTAATGAAAGAAAGCAATGTAGATTGAATAGATAGTTAACCATCCTTAAAATGAAATATGAATATATAACCTACTCATTTTATTTAACCAATGAAATTATCTTTTTAGGCAAAGAGAAGACTACCCCCCACAACAGCAGCCAACCCCATAGATTTAACAGCGGAGCTTGATTAAATGAGAAAGAGAGGGAAGAGACGGTATGTATAAAAAAAAAAATGATTTTAATTTAATATCTAGTTCAAAATTACATTTTCTACTTACATAAGAATGTATATATGTATATATGTATATGGATGGAATATGAGTGCTATTGTGACGTTACAATGCATTCTTAATATAACGAAAACCCATTCTCTTTAAAAATTGTTAGTGCATGTTTTCAATATTATCATTTTTTTTTTCTTTGAAATGTGAATTTTAATATAATATGTTCTCTTTTCTCAGAGAATTAAGATTTATTTCAAAGTGGTAACTAATTATTATATCTGTATTTATTTTAGTTGAATGATATCAGGAGTATTGTTGGTAATCATTTGGGGGAGAAGAACGTAAGTATCCAATCTATTTTTAAATAACATTCCATATATGGAAATCGTAAACCCCCAAAAAACCACGTGACAATATATCCATATACGGAACAGACATATATTACATAATATAAACATAAAAAAAAAAAAAACTTTTCACTCACCTCACATACATGTTTGTGTATGATCACACTGGTGTAAGTTTCTCCAACAAAATATGAACACAGTCCATTATCAGATGAATCCAAATATATGGTAACTCCGTGAAAAGGATATTTCACATCTTTTATCTGTTCGAATGATATTTGGAAAAACCATACTTCTTGAACCTCTTCTGAAACAATGCCGGAGAAATAAGATTCCTCCCCTCTGCAATCTAAGACTGATTCAAAACGGTTACTGCTCATTATGTCTACAGTGTGTTGTCTGCACCACAACAGTAACAAATATAATGATTGAAAACATGATGAAATACAGATAAGGCGGCGATTACGATAACAGTAGTGACTCTTCTAGATTGAAAGCGTTTATGACGTAATCATCCTATAACGTGATGAAAGGGGTCAGGGTGGGGGTATTTCATATAGAATAAACCAAGCAATATTCTTTACAAAGTACATCATTAACGAAATGAAATAAGAATAATAATATACGTAAATTATATATGTTTTAAAAAAATGTAATATTATATCTTTCCCAGATAGAGGAAAAGATGGAAGAAGAGGAGACTAGCGTCCCAATAAACATTTTTAATGGACTTTTCCATTTTAACAATGGACGAGCAATACTGAATTATTTATAAAATATAAAATTCATGATTTAAAATGTTGATTTATTTCTGCTGAAAATAATATCATGAGTATGTGTATAAGGCATACAATTTTCTTCATTGTTTGTATTCTATACAATTTTGAACACCACCCAGAGTTCATTGAAGATCTTTATTTTTGTGGTTGTTACTTTGATGCAGTGTTAGCAGACTACAAGTTTATGGATCCTGTCAACTACCAATAAAAAAATCCATGTATATCATTTACATGTGTACAACGGTTCTTTTTAGGACCAACACATCATTCAAAAAGAGTCTTTTATTGTTGTACATGATTAGTTCGATTTTGTTCTCCAACGATTATGAAATATCTACACAAGGTTCACAACTTGTTAATTTTCAAAGAAAAGAAAACTAGACTATATATGTTATTACTTTCAATTGATAAACACACATTATTTCAACTAAAACAGCATTATGATAACAAAAATTTTCATATTGAAAATTGGAAATTACACCTTAATGAAATTCTATAAAATATAGATATATATTTTTGTGTATATGAAAAAAAAAATCATTTAAGTTGAAATGTTAGAGAGAATCAGCACAGAAAACCCTCAAACAAAGTGGTGTATTTTTGTCAGAAGATAACAGTTTTCATAATTGTTATTGCAGCAGTTGTTAATTTGTCGACACAAAATGGAAGTATAGAACTATGGGTTAGTTTGTTAAGTGGTTGTACTGGTTACATTTTACCAAACCCCTCTATGAATAAAATGTAAATGATATTCATATTGAAAGAAAGGAGGAAAAACGAGTGTTTTAGTGACCCTCCTCCCCATCACATGACTGAAACGTTTACCATTGATTGATTGATTGTTGGTTGCTTAACGTCCAGTGGCAAATATTTCATGCATATTCAGGACGAGAACAAGTTCACAATAAATACAATATGTAGGTTCTGTAATAGATTAAGGGATTATAGTCGGAGAAATTTAGACTGCCACGGGAAATGAGGGTATATTGGATAGGGACAGAAATTTAGCCTTGCAACAGGTCACCTACGGACACCTCAAAGAGTTGTTGCAAGGTTTCTTAACGTGCAAAGAGCGTGGCACTCTCTTTACACGAGGCATCGGATTTAACGTCCCCATTCTGACCGGATGTGGCTGCAAATTTGTACATCCCGCACAGCTAAACGGACGCCCCACTTTAGCACGGGTTTTACTGCCGGTCGGAAGAAGACCAATGGTGACCATACTTCTATTCCCCAGTCACCCTTGGGGGTCGAAAAAAACGTTTACCATACGTTTCGTTAATCTTTTTATGAATCATCATTAACCATTTAATCCGCGATCACAACTATAAAGCATACAATTATATCAATGACACAGGCACAGGTTGATTTATCTAAAGAGGTGTACGGTTGTGACTTTGAACATTTGCATACTGATTTATTCAAGAAACAGATTGAATGTTTAATTGATGAAACGATTAAAGTGGTGGTGAAGAAAAGAAGAAAACATACCCGATTGCAGCTTGTTATTAAAGGAAAAAAGATTCTGATCAGTAAAGAAAAATGGACGAAACTGTGTAATCTAAAGGAAAGCATCTTATTTCTTCATTCATTTATAGACGAACACTGATAGTATAATGGTGGACATTAACGACGGTATGGGAAAAAGGCTACTTTCAACTGTATTATTGTTTGGTTTTTTTTGCTGAATTATTAGAAGAAATGGTCCAACAATTAACTATTATCAAAGAAGTTTTGCCAGGGATACAAAGTTGAACATGAATCACAACATAGACACAATTTTTTGATGGACAGTGAACTGGATAAACTTGAAAAACATTTTGAACAGGCGTATTGTGAATTTAAATACAGTCACATACTAGGAAAATACAGAGAAAATGTGAAAACATTGAACTTGGAAAATAGTGTCGTTTAAAACTTTTTCATTCTTCATGTGTTTTTCATGGATACACTTCGATCAGAAAAAATGAAAGAGACTTTTTATAATTTAAAGGAAAGGAAAGTAAAACTTGAAGGACGTTTCACACAACAAGATTGTATTATATATAAATACGTGTATATTTCATTGAATAAATTTGTGTACTGATATGAACATTTTTCGTTGTGTATTTATTTTTTAATGAAAAAATTATATTTCCGGTAAAGACTAGAAATGACTTCATGTTCGTTTATATCATTTCGATTGTTTTTGTAATCATTCGTTTATTTCCGTATGCATATTTATTTCCGGTAGTAGTCGGAAACATTCGTTTATTTCCGAATGTAAAGTCATTATCCGATCATTTACGGAATCGTTCGTTAATATCCGCTTTTTCATTCCGGAATCATTAGGTTGCATCCGTATTTTACTTCATTTGTTGCACTATATTGTGTACTTGTTGTTTTTTTTTTCAGTTGTAGTATTTTGATTTTTTTTTCTGGTGATGTATTTTGATTCTTTTTTTTTCTTTCTGGTGATGTATTTTCTTTTTTCTTTTTCAAAAAAAAAAAAAAAACTAAAACAAGTTAGAAATAACAGTATATAAAACAAACAAATACCTTGAAAAATAAAAAAAAAAACACAATCCATAAGACAATTAAGGGAGTTCGCTTCTCAGTTTCAACATAATAAGCTTTTCAAAACACTAGTTTATATTGATAGGGAATTAATAAAGGAATCAAAAGAGCAAAAAAAATGTAGTCAATGTACTTGTTTTCGAGATATTAGCCATTGAAATTTTGGCGGGAAAATGTTCTCTCTTGACTTTTCGTAGCTTAATCATTGACAAATTTAAGTTCTCAAAAACTATTAAAAAATTATTAAAATTTTATTAGACTTTAACAGATGGCTTATCATACATGTAAAAGATTTATAAAAAGAAAAATGGGGGTCAATGGGCAAATTGTTTAAAGGCATTCAAATTGATAAAACCAGAGGATTCCGAAATCTGACAAAAATTCCAAAACATGACAAGCGAACATCCTTAAGGTTTAGACAACAAACAAACAAAAATGTGTGAAGACCAGGAGAAAGTGCTTTTGCAGTTTCAATCACCGTGTTGTATACAAATAGTTGGACCTACTCAGTCAGGAAAAACGATGCTTACATATAAAATCCTGGCTCAATCTGAATACCTGTTTACCAAAATACCAAAGAAAACCATTTATTGTTACTCTGCAAATCAGGATTTGTTTTCAGAGATGGAAAGAAAGTTAGAAACATAACTTTTCACGAAGGTTTACCTGATAAATGGTCAGAAAATAAAGAACACATGATTCTTTGTCGTGATGATTTATTATGTCAAGCTTTAAACACTAGTGATGTATTAAATCGTTTCACCGTCAAATCTCATCATTGTAATATAACAGTTTTGTTTCTAATGCAAAATCTTTTCCCTCCTGGAAAATGCATACGTACTATTTCGTTAAACGCAAAATCAGGCATGGGGTAATGCAAATTTGTAATTGTAATGCATGGTAATGCATTACATTTTTCCAAGTAATTGCATGTAATGTGTAATGCAGCAATTTTTGCATTACATGTAATTGTAATATAAAAGTTGTGTAATTTCATGCATTACATTGCATTACATGGCATTACTTTTTTCACATACTATATATCTTTAACAGATTGTTGGAGATTAAACTGAAGCAGAATTTAAGATTTTTTTATTGACTAAGAACATAATCATTTGAATATTGATTTTTTTTATTTTCTATTTATTTATTACACTTTACATAAATCACCTGAGAGAATTCGGAGTAAGCCTTGCCCCAGGTAGAACTTGAAAAGAAAAAAATAAAGTGGTATAAATACTAGAATGACCAAATTACAATTCTAAATGAATAGCACAACACTGTATATCAGATTGAGTTCTTTTTTCTTTTTTTTCATTTTCTTTTATACATTTTCCTGCATAAAAGATTGATATTTGAAAAGCATTACTGTAAAAGTGTTCCATTGTTGTCAAAAGATCACATGATTAAATAACAGGTAATTGAACATTGTCATAAAACACTAATTAGTTTGTTTTACAATCAATCTTTTCACCATTTTGTCACTTGGTCATAAATTAAGCTCTATGTTTATTTTATAATTAGGGGAGAAATTCTCAGTAAATATTTTGATTGAAATTAAAAAAAACAAATGTATATTTATAAAATTAAAGTTAACATTAAGTTAAAATAAGTATTAAACTTCATCTCTGTAATTTCTTTTTCGAGAAAACACAGAGATGTATACCTTTAAACATTAAAACCAAAGATAGAAGAGCAATCAACTTATAGGTTTTGTTATCAAGATTCAAAGTTTTATTATCCACAGACACAACAGTGTACAAGAGGTCAATATACATACATACATACATAAACAAAACAAAATATCTATACAGTAGTTATAATACAATTATGAAAAACATTACATGTACGACAACAGGTGCTAACACACATTTAACAATCACATGATTCTCGTGGCACTTTCATTTGTATACAATACAGTCAGTTTAAAGTATATCTGTCATTTGGATTTAACACAATGTCATGAATTTGTGAGTATTTAAATAGGTATTAATAAGTGAATAATTATAAATACTTGATAATGTTTTTGATATATCTGCAAATATTACGATATAACTTTACATTGCAATTTGACAGCATTCCAATCATCTTGATCTCTGATGGATTTGTATTGTAATAAGGTGGAATAAATTTTTTGCGCAGATCCACGAAACAGTCGGGTAGTCAGAAATATCATTCTACATGAAACCTTCGAAATCCTTATGATGTTAAAATGTAATAATCTTATTGAATAGACTTTTTACATGTATCCATAAATTCAAAACACGGAACAATTACTGCATATGCTAGAATCTATTGTGACTTCGTGTTGTTTTTCTAAATGTTTGATTTTTCTTTTCACTTGATAATAAAATTTACAAATGTAATGTGTAATTCAATGCATTACTTTGCAAAAGTAATTGTAATTTAATGCATTACTTTGATAAATACATGTAATTGTAATTTAATGCATGGTTTTGTCAAAGTCATTGTAATATAATGCATTACATTGCAATGTAATTCGCCCCATGCCTGCGCATCATACATAATATGTCTAAAAAACCAACGTGACAAACATCAGTTATCAGTTTTAGGAAGACAGATTCTCCCAGGTCAATTAAAAGGCAGTTTCTAGTAGGTTTGGTTATTTGATTATCGATTTGTCAACGCATACAGATAAAACATATTTATTGAGAACAAATATTTTCAAAGGAGAAGATCCAGTAATTTTTGTTCCAAAATGAGTAAACAAGTTTTAGCCCATGTACACTTTTATCGCTTTTAATTACATGTGACGAAGAACAGAAAATTGCATTGTTGAAGACCATGAACAACAAACAACTTCAACTTTTAGTTAGCCGATCAGTTAGAAAGTAACTCAGGAAATATAAAAGTATCATTCGGAAAATAACACACAGAGAGACATCACGTATTAAAGAAAAAAATTGTTTCTGAAATATCATAGCATTATTCCTATTATTGTAAAACCTATACTTGAAACAATTAAAAAATGACAAGAGAAATTATAGAAACATAGATATGTAAGTATAGTACAAACAGAAAACAATGAAAGCAGCAAACAAACTTGTTCTAGGGAAGAATTTTAACCCAAGGAGGAATTAATAACCGAAAATGAAAATTCTGACCATGAAATGAACACTTTAATCGAGCTGACCATACCAGTGAAATATAGAGAGAAGGGGAAAAAACTATTGAACTTTCTTCAGACTCAACCATCAATTAGTTGGAACAAACGAGGAGAAATTCAGATTAACAACGAAACTATACCAAACACTCATATTGTTGACTTATTGCGGGATGTTGTCATTCCTTATGGATGCAAACAACCACCGAATGGATATATACACTTTTATAACTTTCTTAAAACTATCCACATACCTATGGGATTTATTTAAATTGAATGAGAAGACAACTGTTTCAATCGGATACAACTACAACACTGAAAAATGAACTATTAGCTGAATGTGAACACGTTAGAAAAAAAGAAAAAAAGAGACAAATAACAATAAACATTGTGTAAAAAGAGAACTTTCAAGACTGTGTTGAATATTAATTTTATTCAACACAAACAATTAAACTATCAGACTATGGTGGTTATTTTTGTTTTTTGTCTAATAATGTGATGATGTCAATCAACGAAATCCCTATTCCAGACAACTTCCTTAAATCATAGACTTATTCTTAGTAATAGCAAATAAAGGAAAGTAAAAATTTTATAACATTGAAATCACCACCAATTAAGAGCTCGCAATATCCTGAAAGTATGTGTTTCTCTGCAGTGAAGATTAACTACTAACAAAACAATGAGATAAAATATCTAACACACAAAAGTATAATTGTTATCAACTTATTTTATTAATATAAAAAAATACTGTATGGTGGTATACTTTATGAATTTGCAAAGTGAAAATAAAAGTTTTATTTTTTCCAGTCTAAATTATAATAAATGTCATCAATTAAATATTTTTTAATTTTTAGAAATACATTAATACTATTATTTTGGGTTTTACATAGCATATAACAATGTATTTATATATTAAAAGTGTTTTTATATTAAAAGTATATATATACAAAAAACATTCATTAAATCAAATCAAATCAAATCAAACTTGTATTGCCATATAAACCAACTTATACGATTTGTGACAAAAACAACATTAACATAATGACAAGAAAAATGCATGTATAATCATATTAAGCAAACTAATGAAAATAGTTCAAAATTCAATTATGAGTCCCCTAACCTTAGTGCCAATTTAAAGACAAATATGTTTTTAAAGTGCACCATGATTGTAATAACATATCACATAAGAAACATTTTTAAAATGCAAACACTATTAATAAACATAAACTTTACTGGTTGGGTGTAACATATTTACATAACTTTACATATACACACAAGATATATCTTTCCAACATTGTGTATTATAAAAAGTAAAAAAAAGAAGATAAACTGCATCATATTTTTTTTTACAGATATTCATAATATAGTTTTGAAACAGTAAATTAGACACACACACACACACACAAAATTATCAGTTTGAGAAGTTAATTATTAATACATAATATTATCTTTCTTTTATAACACTATGCAAAAAAAAAAAGAAAAAAAAAACAACATCTATATTACATAGCTATTTAAAAAAACTTTTTTTCCCTGAGTAACATATTACTATTTCAAATTCAAATAGAAAAAAGCACACAACCTTAAAGGGAGACAACTTTATGTGTTAATAAAAGTTTTGAGTAGTTAATTACCATTGCAATATAGATATCATATATCTTGTTTATAGCACTATACAGACAAAAAAACAAAAAAACAAAAAACAACATGTTAATTACATAACTATATAAAAAAACTTGTTTTCTCTGAGTAGCATATTACTATTTCAAGATAAAAACAAAAAAGCATGCAACCTTGAAGGGAGACAACCTTATGTTTTAATTAAGGGGTGAGAATTTCATTATCATTGAATTAGTGATTGATTGATTGATTGTTGGTTGCTTAACGTCCAGTGGCAAATATTTCATGCATATTCAGACCGAGAACAAGTTCACAATAAATACAATAGGTAGGTTCTGTAATAGATTAAGGGATTAAGGTAGGAGAAATTTAGACTGCCACGGGAAATTGAATTAGTGATGTCATATATCTTTTTATAGCACTATACAACAAACTTGTTAATTATATAGATGTATGAAAAACTTTCTAAGTTAATAGTCTTCAGACAATTTAATTCTTAAAAATTAATTGACTAAAAGTGTAAACAAATGAGGGAAGGGGAATTTCTAATCAATCAATCACCTTTCTTTCACACAATAATTTTATCTTTTATCATAATAAATAATGAGGTGTTTTTTCACAACAGCAAATAAAAGATTGAGTAAATAAAATTAGACCCCACCTACAAATAACAACTTGTATTGTTTCTTTCAAATACAAAGAGATTAGATAATTGATATATGAAAAAAAAATGAGGATTAAAAAAAAATCATCTCCATTATTCCACCCTTAGTATAGATAATTCCTTATACCCCTCCCATTCACTTAATCCAGGATGTGAAGTACTAATAAATACATCTTAACACTTGTTTGATAATCATACGTTAATTAGTTGCAAACTGTAAAAAAAAAAGAAAATGAATTCAAATAAGAACATCATCAAAATAGTTATGATTGAGAAATGTCTGTTACAGCTGTCGTCATTGGTTCAAGATGTTAAGGTAAGTTTTTTTCACAGTTAAAAAAGAATAGAATATTTTGGTTTAATTCCAATGAATACTTAAATAACTTTTGAAATAGTAGGAAAGTGAAAATTTATCCATGAAACTAGAATTGAGTGTGTACACTATAACATTTCAAAACTCAAAACTGATTATAAATTAATGTATTTGGAGCAACACGACGTCTGTTGCTCCTACGTAAAGGTTTTCTTTTCTGAATAAAATAATGAAAAATATAATTAAGATTGATTATTGATTGTTGGTTGCTTAACGTCCAATGGCAAATATTTCATGCATATTCAGGACGAGAACAAGTTAATAATAAATACAAGAGGGGCGTGCGGGATTAAGGTCGGAGAAATTTAGACTGCCACTTGAAATGGAGTATATTGGATATGGACAGAAATTTAGCCTTGTAACAGGTCACCTACAGACCCCTCAAAGAGTTGTTGCAAGGGTTCTTAACGTGCAAAGAGCGTGGCACTCTCTTTACACGAGGCATCGGATTTAACGTCCCCATTCTGACCGGACGTGGCTGCAAATTTGTACATCCCGCACAAAAATATAATTAATAACTGATATATAAGATTGATAAATGCATTGTAGTTCAAACTTCTATTAATAGCTATTGTGAAAACCTTTTATATAGAATGTATTAGCAAGTCTTTGACACTCTGCCTCATGGGGATAAGTCCCAATATTATTACTGTTAAGGATGACAAAATATCTGAAATAAAAAGAAGTTTAACTGTAAATAAAGCTAACCTAATTTATATAAAAAAACCTTACTTACATTTTCGTTCCATTTCACACGAAAAAAAATTTTATTATCACTTGTCAATGAAGTAATGCTAAGCATTCTTCTAAGTGAAACTGTGTCTACGTTTGAAGGAAGAATATTATGATTGATTGATTGTTGGTTGCTTAACGTCCAGTGGCAAATATTTCATGCATATTCAGGACGAGAACAAGTTAACAATTAATATAATAGGTAGGTTCTGTGAAAGGGGCTTCCGGGATTAAGGTCGGAGAAATTTAGACTGCCACGGGAAATGAGGGTATATTGGATAGGGACAGAAATTTAGCCTTGCAACAGGTCACCTACGGACCCCTCAAAGAGTTGTTGCAAGGGTTCTTAACGTGCAAAGAACGTGGAACTCTCTTTACACGAGGCATCGGATTTAACGTCCCCATTCTGACCGGACGTGGCTGCAAATTTGTACATCCCGCACAGTCAAACGGACGCCCCACTTTAGCAAGGGTTTTACGGCCGGTCGGAGGAAGACCAATGGTGACCATACTTCTATTCCCCAGTCACCCTTGGGGGGCAAGAATATTATGACTATAACATTTAACATATATGTTTCCTATACAATATCATAAAAACAAAAATAATAAATATACAAACAAATGAGAGTACACCTAACAATATAACATAAATTTCATTATCTTTTCCCTCTGTATTTTCCACATCTGAAAAGTATAAAAAAATTTTGTATGAAAATACATGATTTTCACAACTAGTTCTCTTAAATCTATTTTTCATCTTTTCTCACGCTCAAAGCGATTACACTTTTTATCAACGTGATTAATAGAAATTTATATTTATAATTTCAAAACTAAAAATACTTACATCCACGAATTTTTAATGTAGTCATTTCTCCCTCATCTTTACCCTGTGAAAATGTTTGAAGGATAGCGTTCCACCGGGATTCTTTAATTTTACAGATGCAGGAGAGAAGCAAGCCCCAGGATATTGTTGTAAGTGTGCATATTCATTCATTTTAATGAATGAAAACTATATATAGATAAGCAAATCTGTTTTCAACTCCATATGAATTGATTATAAATTTAGTATTGCTTGTAAATATCAGCTTTCAGAGAATTAATATGTCAATTTAAAGTATATGTGTAAAATTAATTTTCATCTTCATCATAAAAGATTGTATATTCTTATTTTAAAGCTATACATGTTTATTTTGTAGATGATAGACTTGACAAAAGAGGAAGAGAAAGATCCTTACTGTGTATGTATAGATTTAACTCATTATAAGTTGCAAATCTGTTTTCAACTCCATATGAATTATTTATAAATTTAGTATTGCTTGTAAATATCAGCTTTCAGAAAATTAATATGTCAATTTTAAGTATATGTGTAAAGTAAATTTTCATCATAAAAGATTGTATATTTTTATTTTAAAGTTCTACATGTTTATTTTGTAGATGATAGACTTGACAATAGAGGAAGAGAAAGATCCTCACTGTGTATGTATAGATTTAACTCATTATAAGTTGCAAATCTGTTTTCAACTCCATATGAATTATTTATAAACTTAGTATTGCTTGTAAATATCAGCTTTCAGAAAATTAATATGTCAATTTAAAGTATATGTGTAAAGTTAATTTTCATCATGAAAGATTGTATATTCCTATTTTAAAGCTATACATGTTTATTTTATTAATAGACTTGACAAAAGAGGAAGAGAAAGATCCTAACTGTGTATGTATAGATTTAACTCATTATAAGTTATACAATTTATACAATGTTAACAATATAATTAAGAAAGGGTTAAAGTAAAAAATAAAATAACCATTGCATGCTTTATTGTTTTTTTTTATCATGTGCGAATGTTTAAATGTTTTTTTAAATTTCTATTCAACAGCTTGATTTAACCAACCTGAGTCATGCCAGGGGGGGGGGGGGTCAAAATGTAGACTCCAAACCATCATTAGTAAGTACATCTTGATTTTTGGTAATACGTAATAAAAAGATTGATTTGATTTTTGGTGTTTTAACGCCACTTTTAAGCACCGCTTTTGTAATAAAAAGAAGAAAGAAAAAAAAAACAGATTCACCAAATAAACAAATAATTGTAAAGCAAATAAAAAAAAATGAGTAAATGAAAACAAAAGGTGTTTTTAATACCTTACTTCCAAGTTTTTGTTAATACATTTTGTTTATATATAAACATGATAAATGTTTAATAAATTATAGCTAATAATGATACTTTTTATTCTACAGAACAAGAAGAGGAAGTTGATAAACACCATTTCAGATGATGAAAATGATGTAAATTATGGGTTGAGAAGTAGAATATGCATGTATACTATAATAAGAGAAAGAGAAATGACAGGGAAGATGAATCGACTTAGATGAGGAACAAGGTATATAAACTTCGTTATGATTGATTGTTGGTTGCTTAACGTCCCGTGGCAAATATTTCATGCATATTCAGGACGAAAACAAATTAACAATAAATATAATATGTAGGTTCTGTAATAGAGGCGTCTGGGATTGAGGTCGGAGAAATTTAGACTGCCACGGGAAATGAGGGTATATTGGATAGGGACAGAAATTTAGCCTTGCAACAGGTCACCTACGGACCCCTCAAAGAGTTGTTGAAAGGGCTCTTAACGTGCAAAGAGCGTGACACTCTTTACACGAGGCGTCGGATTCAACGTCCCCATTCTGACCGGACGTGGCTGCAAATTTGTACATCTCGCACAGCCAAACGGACGCCCCACTTTGCCGAGGGTTTTACCGCCGGTCGGAGGAAGACCAATGGTGACCATACTTCTATTCCCCAGTCACCCCAGGGGGGGGGGGGGACTTCGTTATGAAGACAGTCATTGTTATTAATAACGGTTGAAGTTTAACCATGTTGTAATTTTAGATATTTCATTCACTGATCTACTATACACGAGAACCGGGGAGATTCATATTAATTCTAGAAATGTTAACTTATCGCCTGGCTTAATTATAACTAGAAGTCTTTCATGAATATTCATGCAAATTTTTTTATTGTGTTATATTTTACCACTCAAATAAAATTAATGTAGACTTACTGTACGCATTTTCCCATCTACCATCATCAGTTTATGATTAATATCACCACACAAATTCAACGATTCTTCCAACATTATGATAACATGCTTCGTAAATTTCACATCTTCAAGTTAATCTTTGCTCTGTATATGGTTAAAGCTTATGTTTACAACATCATCTGCTACCTCTCCCTGAAAGCTCTCTTCTGTTTCCCTCGAACAATCTTTAAAATCTTCCACTCTATAGCAAGATGATATATGTACATCTCCTACATTTAAAACACTTTGAATGCAAAAAACAAACTCAAAAGCAACATGGCGACCATTTTTTCTTTCTTTTTCCGATTATGTCATGTAAAATGTCACGCGATTTAAATATAATACTATAGTGTTGAGTTTTGGTAAAGTGATGATTTTTGACTAATTAATTTTGTTGTATTTTACAGAAATAGACTACTAAGTATTCGAATAAAAGACGGAATGGAATGGAAGACTTTATTTTATGGAAATCAACATTATTTTTGTGATAAATTTTGTAATAAATTATGTAAACATTTTTTTTTTATATTTCTTATTTAATGATGCAGTGGTATATTTTTTTAGGTAGAGATTTATATACGAATAGAAAAGAAACGAAAAAGATGCAAATATTTACAATCCCTAATGAAAAGTTTTTTTTTCTTAACTTTTTTTTATATCTGAAATCAAAAGACATGTTAATTTCAGTTATTGAAACACTGGGTTTTTTTCCCCACCCCATCTTTTTACACTTCTTTTCCGATTCATATGTGAAACTTTACTTAAAAATTAATTAGCGAGATATACATTCAGTTCAAATTGAGTTATGTATGAATGAGGAACTAGATACTCTCCTAAGTAAATACAACTATGATGTTGGTGGACCAGCTTCATATGCTTCTACCGAAAAACTGTATCATGTCGTAAATGCAGATGGGAAAAAAGTTGGTAGACATCAAATTAAACGGTGGTTGAATTCTTAAGATAATTACAGTTTACAAAAAACACCTCGTCGTTCTTTTAAAAGAATAAGAGTGTATACCACGAGGTTGAATAATTTATGGGACGCCGATTTAATTGATCTTAAACAATTTTCATAACGAACCCATTCTGACCGGACGTGTCTGCAAATTTGTACATCCCGCACAACCAAACGGACGCCCCACTTAAGCAAGGGTTTTACTGCCTGTCGGAGGAAGACCAATGGTGACCATACTTCTATTCCCCAGTCACCCTTGCGGGTTATATCCCTCACAAATACATAAAAAAAAAAAGGTTTTAACATGCAATAGATGATCAATGACAACTGTACAGAGCAACACGTAGGAGCACCAATTTCCGTCGTCGTTGGACAAAAAACGAAAACACGCAAGTTGATGAATCGGGAATACCATTTAAAGAAAGTAAAATGTAGTTACAATATTGAGGGTGAATTTGAAAACATTCCACCGGACTGCTAGATGAATATCTCATGTGATGTAGTGTGTAAAGAACAACTATTTCTTAATTCATTGACAAACATTTAAAACATTTTATTTTCATTTGTTGTATTAACTTAAGTTCACTCACGGAAACGAATGGTAAAAAAAATGATATCCCCGACAGGGAGAAGCAGGTAAGGTACTATTTAATCAGGTACGAAAAAAATATACTGCATATTATTATATATATATAATTTCTGAAAAATAATAATTTACAAATTAAGGGAAAGGGTCATCTCTGGATGACATGGAAACGACCGAAAAACCGCTACATTAATAAAAAAAAAACCATAAAATAATATATACGATGGAAAGATAAAGCAATGTCACCTTGAAACAAATTGAACAAGAAAATTTCGACGATGTTGGTGCATTATTTCTGCAGTATTGTTCACGTCCGAACTCGCCGGCATACTCATACAAATGTAATTGTTATTATTGTAAGTACGGTGTAAGAAGACTAAAACTGACAATAATATTTTTCTGTGTAATAAATGACAAAAGAATTCTGATGCCGGAAATGGCTAAAAAATTATTGACGTTACCTGTTTCAATTTATTGCATTAATACCACAAAAGATTATTCTTCAACAGGTATATTATATTATCAATAATATGAGTACGGTTTGAAAAAATCGAAAATGACAAAGTATTATCCGTATTTTGAACTAATGTAATGAGTACGGTTTCAGTAGACCTATTGTGACAAAAAAATTCTGATACCGGAAATGAATAAAAATTTATTGACGTTGTCTGTTTCAACTAATTGCAGTAATACCATCACTGTGATAGAATAATGTTGTACAGGTATATCTTGTTGATATTGGTTATTTTACTATTGTTATGTTGTGTCGCATGCTATGAAAATATAGTGTAATGGCAATCAAAATTGTGAATTGAATTTTAATATTTATAATGTAAGTACGATTCAATAAGATCAAAACTGACAAAAATATTTTCCGTATATTGAACTTAATGTAATGAAGAATGATTTTAGAGACCGATTGTTAAGTATACAGGTATATTACAACATTAAGAAGACTGACAGCGACAATAATATGTTATAGTATATAGAACATAAAGAAATTAGTACGGTTTTAGGAAAAAACCTTGCAACAAAAAATCTGATACCGGTAATTTCTAAAAAAAAATATTGACGCTATCTGCATTAAATAATGCATAGACAATGATTCAATACTGTTGTCATCGACAAAAAGGCTAGGATGAAATTGAAAAAAAGCAGGACAAGAGTTTTGAGTTAAAAAAGGCAGGATGACAATTTATGTATAAAAAAATCAGGATAAACTCACGAAAAAAAGGCAGGACCGAATAGAGTGAAAAATGAAAAGGCAGGACAGAGATTACAACTAAAAACAAATGTAGGACAAAATTTTGCATCTTAGCCCCCCATAAAATTCAAATGGTAGCTCCCTTAATAGTTGCAGCAACGTAAAAAAAAAAGCGTAAATGAATCCACTAATCGTCTGAACATATTCTGTCTGTGACATTTTGTACCCCCCGTTATATGTAAATCGGTTTGTAATAAATATCAAAGATACATTTATTCTAACTTCTCCTGAAAGGGTGATGATGCCACCCTACTAACCATTTCAATGTATCACTGAATTTATATCTAGGCATATATTGGTATAATGAAGGACAGAAAGTTACGGACAAAAAGTCCCAGGACAAAAATTACAATTCAGTTTTGAGATTATTTTTTATTTGAACAAGAACACACTAATTTTAAAATAAAGTTTTTGTTAATTTCTTGAACTATTATTTTGCAACTTCGTAATGAAAAACAGAATGTCAGAGTGGCTTGGTACTTTATTGGTTGCATTGTGCCAAGAAATATCTTTTCTGCATGGTTAAAATTTAACAATTTTTCATTTATCAAGGCTTATGAACAATTTCCGAAATTTAAAAGTGAATATATGTAATGCAAAGAAAATATTTCAAGACAACAAATTATTTGTGACTTGTTGTCCTATCAAATTTGTGACTTTATTTCCTGTGACGTTTTGTCCTGTGACTGTTTGTCCTATGACTTTCTGTCCGTTTACCTTTCTGTAGTGCATTTTAATCAAATAAAAAGTATACATTAGTTAAGAATGTATTGCATCGTTATGCGTAGAAATTCTTATTCGGGACTATTATATTTGTCGTACTGACTTTTCAGCTACGTCTGATGACTTTTAGCGCCTGGTGTAAAACAGAGAAAAAGTTCTAGTAAATAAAGATGTTTATTCTTGGAAATCAGTTAATGAAAAAGTTTACAAATTTTACACAAGAACATAGCAATCTCACTTGATACTAAATCGAGAATTTCAAATAGGAACTAAGTCAAGGGACATAACTCTATGCAGATTTTAACTATTTAAAGAACACTTGCCCAAACTCTATTTTATCAAGTGAAACAGCTTTACATATCTTTACGTACAGGTTAATGCGTAATACAATATGTAAAATAAACCGTATCATTTCAACTACAAGAAACTTAATTTCAAATGTTTTATATAATAACTTGTTGCTATGGAAACAATACACTTTTTAAATTAATAAAATCTTTGGCATACTTCATGTATCTCAATATTTAATCGCGTAAAATGTAATACCAAATACAATGTATTTCTGAATAAATTGGTATGTAAAATAACTGTGCATAATGCTTAAACAGTATTAACTCTTTTGAAAAATATTAATTAAAGAATATACCTATTTAGCTAGGCAACAAATATTCACTTTAGTCATGAGTTCTGTGTGTGTGTGTGTAATACAATAAAATTAATTAAATTCAATCTATTTATAAGTTCTAAAGTCAATTCAAAATGTTCAAACAATTTTGTAAACAAACTGAAATCCTGTGGAAAAGTGTCGCTTTCGAAAACATAATTTATGAACTAAATGTGCAATCTATATACAAAAATAAAAACACAGCTTACAGGAAGATAACGTAGAATATTAGGTTTCATGTCTTTGTTATGTAGCTTTCAATTAACTCGAAAAGAATTACTTTATCAACAAAAGACATTTCTCCCGGCAAATATAAATTACACATTATCTCCCTTGGACATTATAATACTTAAAAGTTGTTACGGATACAATATGAAATATTTCCGGACTTTCAATAAACTTTTGAAAATAACTAATATAAAATCAACAATATATTCTAAACATAGAATAGATTTGTATAATGTTTATCAATTGTTTACATAAATCAAAATGTCGCGTAATTAAAAGTTTTTTTATTCAAATAAAACAAAATACAAAAAATGTAGAACCCTTGTAGCAACTCTTTGAGGGGTCCGCAGGTGGCCTGTTGCAAGGCTAAATTTCTGTCCCTATCCAATATACCTTAATTTTCCCGTGGCAGTTGACGTGTATTACCGGACCTACCTATTGTATTTATTGTTAATTTGGTCTCGTCCTGAACATGCATGAAATATTTGCCACTGGACGTTAAACAACCAACAATCAATCAATCTAATATTCTGCATTCTTCCTTGGCTCATCCCACAGGTGACTGGGGAATAGAAGTATGGTCACCATTGGTATTCCTCTACCGACAGTAAAACTCTCGCCAAAGTGGGGCGTCCGTTTGGCTGTGCGGGATGTACAAATTTGCAGCCACGTCCGGTCAGAATGGGGACGTTAAATCCGCCGACCTTAACCCCGGACGCCCCTATTACAGAACCTACCTATTGTATTTATTGTTAATTTGTTCTCGTCCTGAATATGCATGAAATATTTGCCACTGGACGTTAAGCAACCAACAATCAATCAATCAATCAAATAATCAAATCCAATAATATAATTTAAAAAGTTACTTGCGGATAAAACCTTCTACATATCTCACAATGGCAGGATCAACCAAGATGAAGAAGACGAGAAGACAGAACAATCAGAGCAACAGTCCTACCGTATTACACATTCTTCAAACGTCCTATCAGATGTAGATGACGATAACATTGAAGCACCTATCAGTTGCAGATACCGATAATGACGAATACCTAGCTCCTGATGGTGTTAATTATCTTCCACTTGGTAAATTAATGTCTGCAAGAGAATGATTTCCATACATAAATTAGAAAGATCAAGTTATTGATGACTCTTCCTCTGGTAACACATCTAATTCATGGTATCTAGGCCGTAACAATGGAAATATGCTTACCATTTACCAGTGACAAAAAAGAAATTACTTTGACGATTGTGGTACATGTGATAACAAGAAAAGCCGCACCCATCTTTATTTATCAGACTATTTTCTAAGTGACAATATAACGACAATTAAAAAAAAGGTCAATGTTATGGACACCTTCAAAACCTCAACCACCACAAACCGATGTGGTCACTATGCATCGCTAAAGTACAGTTTTAAAATTAAATGGTGCATTTAAGAAACATCTTTCATGGTATTCGTCAACGTCAGATTCAACATAGACAGATATTGCTTTGTACAAGTATCAGGGACAATAATGTCCGTACTCCCCCTACATTTATTGCCAAATACAAAGTGATTTCAGCAACAAAAAAGAGATATTCCTGCAATTGAATCGGGATAATTCCATGAACGCTCCTCATGACATAAAATAATTTAAAAAATGCAAAATACCGGCAAAAGAAAGCAAACGAACCATCCTTAAGAAACAACATAGCCGACGAAATCTTCGAAGTTCTTAGTATGCTTTTCAACCGTCCATTTGTTCAACAGGTTATACATACAACAGGACAAGTGCCATCTATCCTCTCTAAAACTGGAAATCAAATGACTGTGCTGTTGGAAGCTTTTGTGTGACTGCCTAAGTCTACAAACATCACAGAGTTGTGAAAAAAAGATACAAAAGGCCAACCAATATTTATTGATCCAATCCTCCTGTCAAAGATGCATCATACAAAACTTGTACATTTTTTCTCTCATCTGGAGTCCGAGTTTAGAATAAATAGTTTTGAAGTTAAGAATTGCAGATGAACTTGTATTCGGTTCAGAGGACGAGAAGTCGATAACCAGAGCCACCAAAGAATCCTTTACATCAGCAGACAGACTCCTATGTACAAAATATTTAAAGGACAAACTTGCAGACGGGGTAGTAAATGAAGATAACAGAGTAGATTTTGAAGTGAAGTCATGTAGCTTCAAGGGGCAAATAGACCACTATCCGAAGATTGCCAAGTATCTCATTTATTACTTGAACCCACGTATAAAAAAAAATTGTAAACGAACCTCGGCGACACAAGAAAGAAAAATCAAAAAAACTTTAAACAAACAAAAACGCTGACAGTATAAATGGTGGTGCAAAACCAAAGACGAAAAATCTACAATATTTGAAAAATATTTACTGGAGAAGAAAAGAAAGGGAAAATAACAATGATAAGTTCCTCCGATGGGAAATTTTCTGTAGTCAATAAGGCTCAAACCAGTACCAACAAACCTCATCAAAGGAAACGACCAACAAATGAGAGGACAGAAAAACTATAAAGACTCTGGTTTTCCTATGGGAACGAACTGTGCGCCTCTCCTTGCCGACCTCTTCTTATTTTCATATGAGTCGGAGTTCCTTCAGACACTTGTCAAAAACAAGAAGATCAAAGAAGCCAGATTATTTAATTTCACTTTTAGATATATTGATGGTGTTCTTTCCATTAACAATCCGAACTTTTCTGATTGGGTTCCATTAATATATCCCCCAGAACTAGAAATTAAAGAAACAACAGACACGGCTTCATCCGCCTCATTTTTAGACTTATATCTCGAATTTGACATACACAGTCATCTCAGTACCAGAATATATGACAAACGAGACGATTTTAGTTTTAAAATTATAAATTTCCCCCACCTTAGTAGCAATATACCAACTTCACCTGCATATGGGATATACATTTCCCAACTTATTCGATATTCAAGAGCTTGCAGCTCCTACTCAGACTTTGTAAAACGTCACCAGTGTCTGAGCAGAAAGTTGACGAACCAGGGGTATGTCAAAGAACATCTCGTCCTTTTTCTAAAAAAGTTCATCGGAAGGTACCAAGACCTTGTTGATAAATATTCCGTATCAACTTCACAAATAATACATGATGGTATTGAAGTATAGATTCTGCATACTGACGTTGTTTATCATCTTAACAACGTGTAATATTGTTCTTTCATTTGTCTTTGTTCTATTATAATATTACTTTTACTGTTTGGTTTGTTTTCTGTGATATCCATTTGACGTGACTAGGTACTTATACATCCCGTCAATGTGTTTGTATTATCTTTCATTTTAGCTGGTGTTTTGTATATGCGACTTTTTGTGTTTACGTGGTTCTTATAACGTGACTCTGTACTTTAAAAGATCCCGTCATTATGTTATTGTTCTATTATAAATTTGAAAATACTGTGAACGACAAACGACAAATTTATTTTACTCGCGTAGTGGTATTTACCATATGTGGATTCTTTAAAATTCTAAAGAACTTCTGGACAATTTTAAATCTCGGTCTATTTCTGAAATTAATTCTAACATAACTTTCGATTTTTTAACCCTGTATACCAACATTCCCCATGTGAAATTATAAAATTGTTTTGAATAAACATTGAATGACAAACTTTTTTCTTATGTGACGTTTACATTTTCTGACGTCAGACACGCGAAGCAATGAATGTGGTTTTTAATTTGATAGATGGTTTTGTGCTTTTTTTGTAAATAATTGTTTGTTTTGATATTGTAACACAGTGATGACTGCTGTACCCATATTTTGACTATTTTATTTATAATGTCTGTTTTGTTCACGCATCGTTGTAAATATAACGGAATTTGATAAGACTGTCGTACAAGTGAGAGGTTTAGCGCTATAAAACCAGGTTTAATCCACCATTTTCTACATTTGAAAATGCCTGTACCAAGTCAGGAATATGACAGTTGTTGTCCATTCGTTTGATGTGTTTTGTCATTTGATTTTGCCATGTGATTAGGGACTTTCCGATTGAATTTTCCTCGGAGTTCAGTATTTTTGTGATTTTACTTTTTTTTTTAAACATGTTGTAAATTATGTGATATGTAGTCAATATTGATGTAATAAATAATTTCATGAAATTATTAGTAACTTGTATTTGCTAGGAAAAATAATAATTACAGAACGAAAAAAAAATCTATACACACAACATTGGACCGTAAGATAATATGCAATGATATATATACAATGTAAATCTGGAAAAATAGTGCTGAAACCGGAGACGTTTTTCTTTATATTGATTATCATCTTTAACCTAAATGTAATGCACATAATTCTTTCTTACGAGAAACTTTTGGCTTCGAGCATCACAGAAGAGACATTGATTGTCGAAATGCGCATCTGGTGCAGAAATATTGGTACCGTTAATATGATTTTCATAAATATATTGTAATAATACTGTTTTTCTTGGGGGTTGGTGGTCTTTTTGAATGTGCAGTGGTTAACAGACCGACCAATTTAATTTTCATGTTGGTAGAGTCATGTTGAAGACATGTAATCCAAGAATGTAGGACAGAAAAACACAGGTGTTAGTGTCACTAACAAAGATTTACAGAAATAATAGTCACGATTCAGTTTTGAGCTCGTACAAGGACCTCAATTACAGAAAGATCCCAAACTAAGTAAAAAAATTTACAGATTTATTTTCCACAATTTGTTGTTTGCTTAAGAAGTATGATATTTGATTTAATAAAACATTTTATAATTGTGTTCATACATGATTTACAGTATTAGTAAAAATATGTTTATCTTTAAATAGCATAGTTAATGTATTGTTGTTTACCTAATTCATACATTGATGACATTGTGATCGAGGATTTTCTAATAAATTGATCCTTAAATAGCAAACATAAATGATGGGATCTGTATATGAAAGACTTGTGCATTTCGCCAGATTACATGAAAAGAATGCCATAAATTTTTATAGAGTAAAATTCAACCGGGAGTAAATGAGGGTTTTTTGTTTGATTTTGTTTTTGTGCGGGGGGGGGGGGGGGACTTGCAAGTTCTTAACATGTTTGTCTAAACAAATATAATATTGAAAAAATAAACGCTGTAATAAAAGGCATTGGTGTTGGAAAAGATTGATACCGATATCATGTATAGTCCTTCCTTCTCACCTCCCGTCGTCATTTTATCTTCCCCAAGGGTGACTGGGAAATAGAAGTATGGTCACCATTGGTCTTCCTCCGACCGGCAGAAAAACCCTCGCAAAAGTGGGTCGTCTGTTTGGCTGTGCCGGATGTACAATTGCAGCAACGTCCGGTCAGAATTGGGACGTTAAATCCGATGCCTCGTGTGAAGAAAGTGTCACGATCTTTGCACGTTAAGAACCCTTGCAACAACTCTTTGAGAACCAGTAGGTGACCTTTTGCAAGGCTTAATTTCTGTCCCTATCCAATATACCCTTATTTTCTCGTGGCAGTATAAAATTCTCCGACAATAATCCAGGACGCCTATATTACAAAACATACCTATTGTATTTATTGTTAATTTGTTCTCGTCCTGAATATGCATGAAATATTTGCCACTGGACGTTAACCAACCAACAACCAATCAATCATTTTATTTTCCTATTTATTGGGTTTGAATATCTTTTTTATACGAAATAAGAAATAATAGCAAAACAAAAATTATGTATATTTTCTGAAAAGTTTAATAACTCTTAGTTAGTGACATGTGCATTTTGCCGGATTACATTGACAAAATGTCAAATAATTGTCTTTGATTAAAAATCATTAGAGTAAATGAGTTTTTCGAGGATTTCAGGTTCTCAAAGTGTTAGTATCTGTCGTTTTCTCTTGAATTGAAACTAGAAGTGTGTGACAAACTTTGCACTTATACTGTTAGGTATTGATGAATCACCTTCATGTACATGGACATCCAGCTCAACAGGGATATTTCTCGTCTCACGAGATTGCGGCAAAATGCCATTGTCTTTTAAGTTCTCCATAATTTTGGCAGTAACAGCTGCCGAGATTACGTCTGGCATAGCATTCTTTGGAATGTTTTGATCCATTTTCTGTCTTTTAGCTTACCTCTTACTGGGTTTCTTTTTAGGAGGCATCCTGTAAATATACAAGATACTATCAAAATAAACGAGCTCAATATTCATATAAGTTCATGTCCATATAAACATCTATTGAGCAAACACATAGTCTTTGATAAATATCATGGTTTAACATTAACATGTAATGAACATAATGACCAAACACCTGGTCTGTAATTAATATTCAATGACCAAAATATGTACTATAAATACGTTTGTAACAGCTATTGACCAAATCCATGGTATAATAAAATCATTTGACCAAATAGGCATATACATGATCAATAATCAATTTCTATTGACCAAATATATACATGGTCTATTGCTATTGACCAAATCCATGGCCTATAATTAAAATCATTTGACCATATACATGATCTATAATCAATTTGTATTGAACAAATACATGGTCTATAAATAACAGCTATTGACCAAAACCATTGTCTCGACCAAATAAATGGTCTATAAGTATATACATGATCTATAATCAATTGCTGTTGACCAAATACATGGTCTATAAATAACAGTTATTGACCAAAACCATGGTCACGACCATTTAAATGGTCTATAAATAACATTTATTGATTGAATCTATAGTCTATAATCAACATCCATGGTCTTTGTACAAATTAATATATGATATTATACGTGTTTGTCATATTCTGTTGACTAAAATACATGCTTTGTAGTAATTTGTATCCTACATGTATGTCTGTGCTTTAAGACTAAGTGAGGTAATGACATGAAACAAATTTAAATGATAAATGCTATTACGTGTAATACATATCAAATATAGACTTATTATACAAGTTTGTAAAACAAGTTCATTCCATAAGCATGATTAGTGTGTTGTTTACTAAATGTCCAAGTCCATTCAAGCTTATTAAAAAAATATAATGTTTACTTGATGTAACTCAGTTAAAGTTGAGTCAGTTTCTTCAAAATATTAACAAACAATATACAAACTTGTACTGTAGTATAACTAACTTTCAAAAACTGAAAATATAGAAACTAATGAAAAATACATGTAATAACTATCCATTCTTTACAAACAGATTTTCTGTCATGTTAGCTTACCTTTAGTGTTTTGTATTACATGTATAATCTTAAAATAATTTTAATTTATTCATTTGCATGCAAACTAATACACATGTAGATTTATTATGCATCTGTTATTTAATTCAACAAATTATATACATGCATAATTGTACATGGATGTAAAAAAAATTTGGAAAGTGCATTTAAAATACAATGTATATGACAACATTCACTATCATTTTTGTCATTACTCTCTGTTCATTCAAATAATTTGTAAACTAACCTCAACAAGCATATTAGATGAACAGAAACAACTACTCTACACTGACTCTATAGCATGCAAAATGGCCAGACGTAAACTTATATAACGTTTTTGCATTCCCAATGCTGACAAATGTACTCCGTTTGAAGCAAAGACTTGCAATGGGCTAATCATCAACCTTAAATGTTTTCAAAACATCGTTTTGTCATCTAGCAGGATGGGTAACATCTGATTAACTATCAACCTTTTATTCTCATATTGTTCTGCTGTAACGTACCAAGGTTTAGTCCTCGTAAAAAGTTCACATACAACAACCTTTTTTAAAAAGCTGTAATTATGTTGAAAATCAGACACCAAGTCCACAATTTTACATGCTAATGTCTCTGGTTTCAAACCTGGATCACACAAATCATTTCGGCCTATCTGTAAAATGATAACTGAGGGCTGAAAATGCGAAATGTGAGCATTTAAATCTTCATTGTTTTATCCTGACCACTTGGCCTCCTCTTATACCATAACAGCTCACGCTGCCTTGAGCTAAATTGAGGTATTGTGATAACTTCGGGTATGTTAACGCTTGTGTTAGACGAGAAATAAAACTGTCCTAATATTAACATTTTCGGACCTGGCCTAATTTGAATATCCACATTCACTCTTTTGACAATGTCAATATTTAGGACGATGAGATAGAACTGTAACTGTTTAACGAATCTTCCTCCAATGAAGGTGCACATCAAAACAACTTCCGACAAAGTTTGTATTAGTTCCGACTTTCCAATTTCTGTGAATTGCTAGATATTGTAAGTGAATGATATACACTGTATAAGAAAGTGTACAAATAAATATAAATTCTGTTTAGTCAAATAACGGATTGAAAATTCTTAAAATGTTAAACTTCATTATAAGTTCTAAATACATCTCGGCACTAAACTCTGAAATTTTTTTGTCCAGCAGCATAATTAGATATATACCTCTGAAATTTCTTTGTCCAACAGCATAATTAGATATATACCAAGTTCTATCTAACGATAACGATGCTGACTGACCAAAGCCTGTGATCAAACTGGCAACAGTCCTGAGAAATTATAACCTATATTTGAACATGTGTTAATCATTTAGAATAGCTTTTATACTGCCGATATTCGTTCGTTAGTAAAACCACATGCGTTTGGGGCATGGATTTTTTCTCTGATTTCTTAGTGATTAAATTATTATCTCAGAAACAAAGAGGGTTCAATGACCAAAGTGCCTGTGCGTAAATCAATTTACTTATTGTTCAACAGTTCATTATATGTTTTTTGAAGTAATTTTCGACATATTGCGTTTCGTATGAACAAATCGATAATGACCATGTTAAAATTATTTGACTATAATTCTAACTTGTAAGTAATATCCACTTTATCAAATTCATCATGTAAAAATGACTGCCATGTGATTGAATAAGGCAATATTTCATTTGTAGAAACTCTTGATTTATGTGACACGTTCGTCCTGTCTATAACCCGGACCATATGAGTATATACGCATATGGTCATGATCGACCACACGCGTATGGTTTAAATACTCATATGGTCCAGAACATTAATAAAAAAAAATCAATCTGAATATACGTAAATACAAATATTAAAATATGGAAATAAAGCCACGACAGAGCCTTGCAGTTTAAAATCGATTAAACATAATTTTACCATTTTACAATCTAATAAAAGCATTGATAAAATTTGTCGGTTTTTATAATGAACAACTTTTTCATATAAAAAAGATGTGGTAGGATTGCCAATGAGACAACTCTCCACATGAGACCAAATGTATATCTGATCCAGCCTTTTGAAACCAAGTAATAAACGTCCTATTCTCTAGGAACTTGCTGTTGGCGTTCACTGCTTACTGGGATATTATTGCGATTGGGCAACAGTGTACCTCTGTGGGCCAAAGAGGCATGGCGTAATTAACACTGGACGTTATGCCAACATCAATCAATCATAAAGGTTGCAGTCAAAAACCATTTACAAGATGAACCCGGCTACAAACAGCATTGGTGTTTTAAACGATTGATACTGATATCAGATATAGTCCTTCTCAGTTCTGTTGTCATTTTCGCTTCAATGTATTGGATTTGAATTTCCTTTTAGTATCCTTAGACTCAATTATGCCACCTGAGTATCGATGTTGGGAGAGTAATACCAAACATAAAAAATGATAATACTATCATTTTCAACATGCTCTAACAATGTTTATAATAAAAAAAATTATCAAACTGTATATACACAAATTAAGAATTTTATAATATGAAAATACAGTTCATGCGGCAAACCCTGTCATAAGAGGGACCGTTGTTCCCTGTGTGTTCCTCGGTAGCTATAGAAGTCCTGTCTGCCTGGCCGATGTGCCTGAGGAGGGAAAGGATAACCCGTAGGTAGAAAACAGTGACTGGATTATTCATTGGATGGAGATAATAGACTCTTTGCTGTTGCCATTTTCCCTATTACAAAAATCATTGGTGTTGGATAACATTGATACCGATATCAGGTAAAGTCCTTCCTTCTCACTTCACTTTGTCTTTCCTCTAATTCTACCATCAAAGTCATGTTACAAACATCATTGGTATTGGATACGATTGATACTGATATCATGTAAAGTCCTTCCTTCTCAACTCCCGTTGTTATGTTCTCTTCCATTAATTGATTTTGAAAATCCTTTTAGTATCGTAACACACTAATTATACCACCTGAGTCTCGATGTTGGAAGTTTAGAATGTGAATCCTATTATTTTCAAAAGGCTCAAACAGAATCCATTAGAAAAATAATAAAACTGTCTATACACAAATATTTGTTTATTAAATATGATAATACAGGCATAATAGAGCCTGGATCTTTTCAAATCAATTAACAACAAATCACCATCTAATTGTTGACTTTATAAAAGTCTTGATAATATTGTATCAGTAATTGCAATGAAAAACTATTTCAGGTATATTTGATCTAATGTCTTGAGCTTTATACAATTTATAAACGTGGGCGTATCGGCAGTAAGGTTTAACACAACCTTTTCGTTGATTAAATTATTGCAAATGTGCATTCCATCATGAACCAAAATATATCTTCCATATTTGTCTTGATACGGAGATTGAATTTTAGAATTTTGATATCCCCTGCTATTTGGACACCTAGATGATTTGTGTAGTGTTGATGAACAGAAATTGTACATATTTACTGTTGAGCCAGCACAAATCATTTGTCTCAACTCCAAATCACCTCTAGACCAGTCAATTTTAATGTTGTGTCCTTGTAACATAATTTAACATTAAGCACTAAACATTTTGTGGTATTAAAAAAATTTTGCTTGCCACTCATTAGCGGTTTCGATGATGTGGGATAGGTAATAATCTAATTATTCTGCCCTGTTTGGAAATACTTGACGCATTATGTTTTTGCATCTTCCAAAAGCTATAATAAACTCGTCTAGTGTGAAATTTCGTTTTGAACGGTCATCGTTTTCTTTAAACTTTTGGTTATTGGGTGTTTCATAATTCGGAAGAAGGAGAATGTTTTAGTTGATGTATTTACCCGAGATAATTTCAGTGCGAATCTCTGGAGATACCATATCAACACCGGAAAACGCTGTGGCGGGATACCCATGTTTTGACATTTGCACTTGTTGGTTTTGCATGGTAAAGATTAGAACTTGTGGTCCGAAACTGTTCGAGAAATTCATCTGGTTGGGGTTTACAAATTCTCTTCATCTAAAACTAATTTCTCAGTTCCTGATTAGCTGTATGGGATGTATAAGTAACCACCAACGTCCATTGGGGATCGAGACTTAATCCTACTCCAGGAAACAAAGTATGCCCTGAACGACCCAATATCAAGATGTGACTTACCATACACTAACCTAACATAGAGAATATGTTTTAAATATATGAAAAAAGACATGTATTAAACGGAACGGCAATAAATTGCGTGAAATAAAACCAAATACTAGTATAAACAAACCTAAAAACAAATGTAAATAGAGGAAAGCACGGTGTGTTAATGTTCTAGATGTTGGTCATACTAGTTTAACACACGCGTATTAACCGTGAAATTCAACCGCAATGTATACTTCGCAATTGCAAATAAACAATTTAACATATTTTAACTGGATGTAATTTTTTCCGATAGCGGATTTTTTTTTAATGTAAATAACATGTATGATTTATTTAATAATATGCCTGTTGAAATAATTGTTTTATTTTTAAAAGAAATTAGAATATATTCCAAATATTAATTTATTGTATAAGTGTAAATTGATTTTAAAGTTTTATCACTTCATCTTCTTAATTGTGAATTTTATATATATACATAAATAATTTCTCCTTAAACTAAAGTTTTAGAGAAAATGAAAGAATTTTTGTCTGATTTATAAAACACTTGTCTTTTGTTGACCCCCGGCCCCCCGCGTCCGTTTGGCTGTGCGGGATGTACAAATTTGCAGCCACGTCCGGTCAGAATGGGGACGTTAAATCCGATGCCTCGTGTGAAGAGGGGTCCGTAGGTGGCCTGTTGCAAGGCTAAATTTCTGTCCCTATCCAATATACCCTCTTTTCCCGTGGCAGTCTAAATTTCTCTGACCTTAATCCCTAAATCTATTACAGAACCTACCTATTGTATTTATTGTGAACTTGTTCTCGTCCTGAATATGCATGAAATATTTGCCACTGGACGTTAAGCAACCAACAATCAATCGTGTGAAGAGAGTTCGACGCTCTTTGCACGTTAGGAACCCTTGCAAAAACTCTGAGGGGTCCGTAGGTGATCTGTTGCACAGCTTAATTTCTGTCCCTATCCAATATACCCTCCTTTCCCTTGGCAGTCTAAATTTCTCCGACCTTAATACCGGACGCCCCTATTACAGAACCTACCTATTGTATTTATGGTTAATTTGTTCTCGTCCTGAATATGCATGAAATATTTGCCACTGGACGTTAAGCAACCAACAAACAATCGATCTTTTGTTGAAATATTTATATAGCCTTGTGCTGATGTGTCGTTAAGGAATCACTAATCAATCACCAAATCAATATATTGCGTGAAATAAAACCACTGACGTCTGACAGCAATGTAGATGGAATGAATCTATCTGACTTTCTTCTATCTATACTTACACTTATCCTGCAAATTATAATCTTTTTGATATTATTTTAAAAATTAGCGCATAGGTATCCCGACCTATGTATTTGAAATTTCTGATCATTGAGTGTATTATCTTATTGATTTTTCGTCATGATTTTCAGGGCTGCTGATTTGAAGAGTCTCCCAGCGACCGCAATATTTTAATTATTGAAATAATCGAGTAGACACTTTTAAACGATCTTTAGTTAATAGAGTGTGAAGGGAAACTTTCAAACTTTGGTATTGGTATTGATCTGTATCATATCTTTTTTAAAAGTGCACATAGTTCGTCTTGCTGTTGATTTGTACCATATCCTATCAAAAGTGCTTGAAGGTATCATTAGATTAGTCTCTACCACATCCTATCAAAGTTGCTGAAGATTATATTGCTGTTCATCTTTACCATATTCTATTTAATTATCAAATTAATTTGCCTGTACATAGGCCAACCTGTTATTGATCTGTACCATATCATATCCTAGGTGCCTGTATGTCACACTGCTTTTGATCTTTACCAATAATTTCAACGGTGCCTGTACGTCATGCCCTGTTGTTTACCATATCATATTAGAGATGCACGTAGGTCCCCTCGTTATTTCAATATCACATTATAGGTGCCTTTAAGTCATCCTGCTATATATCCGTACCATAAGTGCATACAGGGTTAGGTCAATATGTTATAAATTATAATTATTTTCACTAACTAGTTGACTGCAATTGTCATTACGATATATTATCATAATTATCAAAGGTACCTGTAGGTCACGCTGTTATTGATCTGGTCCATATCATATCCTAGGTGTATGTATGTCACACTGATTGTTTTGTATCTTAAACATATCATTTCAACGGCGCCTGAACGTTATCCTGTTGTTAACCATATCATATTATAGATGCATGTAGGTCACCTTGTTATTTTCTATATTAGAGATAGGTGCCTGTAGGTCGCCGTATTAGTTTACATATACTATCAAAGGTGCCCGAAGGTCACCATGGTATTTATCCATATCGTGTTATAGGGGGCTGTAAGTCACCCTGTTATTTTACATATCCTATCATAAGTGCATGTAGGTCACCATGGTATTTATCCATATCATATTATGAGGGCCTGTAAGTCACCCTGTTATTTTACATATCCTTTCATAGGTGCCTGTCGATCACCATGTTCTTTTCCATTTCATATCCTAGGTGTCTGTATGTCACACTGGTTTTTTTTTATCGTTGCCATATCATTTCAACGGCGCCCGTATGTCACCTTGCTATTTTCCATATCATATCATAGGTGCCCGTAGGTCACCATATGTATTTAACCATAATATATTATAGGTGCCTGTAGGTCACCATGGTATTTATCCTTATCATGTTATATGGGCCTGTAAGTAATCCTGTTATGTTATTTATCCTTTCATAGGTGCCCGTAGGTCACCTTGTTATTTTCCATTTCATACCATAGGTGCCTGCAGGTCACCTTGTTATATTCTATATCATATTTTAGGTGCCTGTATGTCACCGTAATTTTTTACATTATCCTATCATAGGTCCCCGTAGGTCACCATAGTATTTAACCATAATATATTATAGCTGCCTGTAGGTCACCATGGTATTTATCCATATCATGTTATTTGGGCCTGATATTAACCCTGTTATTTTTCTTATCCTTTCATTGGTGCCCATAGGTCACCATGTTATTTTCCATATCATACTATAGGTGTCTGTAGGTCACCCTGCTATTTTCTCCCTCTTATCATAGGTGCCTTCAAGTCGCCATGGTATTTATCCATATAGTTTATGATTTAACCTTCTTGCACCTATGATTCAGATCTATATGGTGATTGGATCTGCAGGCTCTTATAATGCGCAAAAGTATAGATACATATCGGTATGACCTGCAGGCACATATGATAGGCTATGGTATAGAAAAAAAGCTGTGTGATCTGCAGGCACCTATTAAATGCTATGTTACATATACATAGCAGTGTGACCTGCAGGCTCCTATGATGGGCTCTGATAAAGACCTATAAGGATAAGACCTGCATGCACCTATGATACAGATCTATGCATGGTGACGTGACCTGTAGGCTCATATGATGGGCTATGGTACAGATACATATCAGTGTGACCTGCAGGCTCATATGATGGGCAATGGTACAAAAGGCTAATGTTACATATGAATAAAAGTCTGACCTGGAGGCAACGATGGTACAGATAGATTTTAGTGTGACCTGCATTCATCTCAGTATGATAGGATATGGAACACAAAAAAGTGATGTGACTACAGGCATATATAATAAACCTGCTGGCACTATGATAGGATACGGTACATAAACAAGCGGTGTAAACTGCAGGCACCTATGATTGTATATAATGGTACATACAAAAAGCTGTGTAACCTACATGCGCTTAAGATAAACCTGCAATCACCTTTAAAGGAATAACAAAAGCTGTTTAACTTACAGGCACTATGATAGGCTATGGTATGAATAAATAGCAGTGTGACATGTAGGCTCCTATAAAATGCTTAGGTACGGACATATGGCGACGTGACCTGTAGGCACTTATGATAGGCTATGGTGCAGATCTATAGTGAAGTAACCTTCAAGCACCTATGGTAGACCCATTATAGGCTATGGTGCAGATCTATAGTGAAGTGACCTACAAGCACCTATGATAGACCCATTATAGGCTATGGTGCAGATCTATAGTGAAGTGACCTACAAGCACCTATGATAGACCCATTGTAGGCTATGGTGCAGATCTATTGTTATGTGACCTGCAGATACCAATGATTGGCTATGGTACAGATCTATGGTAATGTGAACTGCAGGCACCGAACATAGACTATAGAACAGAACAATATCAGTGTGACCTGCAGGCATCTATGATGGGCTATGGTACAGATCTATGGTAATGTGAACTGTAGGCACCGAACATAGACTATAGAACAGAACAATATCAGTGTGACCTGCAGTCACCTATGATGGGCTATGGTACAGATCTATGGTAATGTGAACTGCAGGCACCGAACATAGACTATAGAACAGAACAATATCAGTGTAACCTGCAGGCATCTATAATGGGCTATGGTACAGATCTATGGTAATGTGAACTGCAGGCACCGAACATAGACTATAGAACAGAACAATATCAGTGTGACCTGCAGTCACCTATGATGGGCTATGGTACAGATCTATGGTTATGTGAACTGCAGGCACCAAACATAGACTATAGAACATAACAATATCAGTGTGACCTGCAGGCACCTATGATGGGCTATGGTACAGATCTATGGTAATGTGAACTGCAGGCACCGAACATAGACTATAGAACAGAACAATATCAGTGTTACCTGCAGGCACCTATGATAGGCTATGGCACAGATAAAAAGTTATAAGACCTGCAGTCACATATACAGATAAAACGCTGTGGGACCTGCAGTTACCTATGATGGGATTTGGTGCAGATATATGGTGATGTGCAGGCACATATAATAGGCTATGTTACATATAAATAGTAGTGTGACCTACAGGGACCTATGATAGACTATGGTGCAGATAGAAAAGTTTTATGACCCACAGGCACCTATGATAGACTATGGTGCAGATCGAAAAAGTTTTATGACCCACAGGCACCTATGATAGACTATGGTGCAGATACATAGCAGTGTGACCTGCAGGCACCCATGATATACTTTAGTGATGATCTATGGTGATATAACCTGCAGGCACCTAAGATAGACTATAGAACAGAACAATATCAGTGTGACCTGCAGGCACCTATGATAGACTATGGCACAGATAAAAGGTACGTTATAAGACCTGCAGTCACATATATAGACAATGGTACAGATAAAATGCTGTAGGACCTGCAGTCACTCATGATGGGATATGGTGCAGATAAATGGTGATATGACCTGCAGGCGCATATAAAAGGCTAGCATGGTACATATAAATAGCAGTGTGACCTACAGGCACCTATGATAGGCTATGATGCAAATACAAATTTGTATTACCTACAGGCACCTATGATAGACTATGATACAGATCTATGGTGATGTAACCTGCAGGCACCTATAATAGGCTATGGTACAGATAAATAGCAGTGTGACCTCCAGGCACCTATGATAGACTAAAGTGCAGATCTATGGTGATGTGACCTGCAGGCACCTATGGTTGGCTATGGTACAGACAAAAAGCTGTGAGAACCGTAGGCACCTATGATATGCTTTGATCTATAATGATGTGACCTGCATGCATATAAGATAGGCTATGAAACAGACAAATCTCAGTGTGACCTGCAGGCACATATGATTGACTATGGCACAGATAAAAAGTACGTTATTAGACCTGCAGTCACATATAGACAATGGTACAGATAAAATGCTGAGGGACCTGCAGTAACCCATGATAGGATTTGGTGCAGATATAGGGTGATGTGACCTTCAGGCGCATATAAAAGGCTGGTATGGTACATATAAATATCAATGTGACTTGCAGGCACCTATGATAGGCTATGATGCAAATAAAAAGTTGTATTACCAAAAGGCACCTATGATAGACTATGATACTGATCTATGGTGATGTAACCTGCAGGCACCTATAATAGGCTATGGTACAGATAAATAGCAGTGTGACCTGCAGGCACCTATGATAGACTATAGTGCAGATATATGGTGATGCGACCTGCAGGCATCTATGGTTGGCTATTGTACAGATAAAAAGCTGTGAGACCTGTAGGCACCCATGATATGCTTTGATTTATAATGATGTGACCTGCATGCATTTAAGATAGGCTATGGTACTGATAAATGACAGGCTCCTATGATAGGTTATGGTTCAGATTATAAGTGAAGTAACCTACAGGCACCTGTTATAACTGCGAGAATAGTCAGATCTGTAATTAGTGTTGTTTTTTTTGTTATTCGCATGTACAAGTACCCATCCACGTCCACTTTTGTTTTGTTATATGTATTTATTTTTGTATCAATTTGATGAGTTAAGCCCTTTTCAACTGATTTTTATAGTTTGTTCTTATGTTATACTGTTACACCACGGTCATAGGTTATGGGAGGGTTGGCGCCTTCAAACTAGTTTAATCCTGCCACATTTTGAGTGTGCATGTCCCAAGTCAAGAACCGGTAATTCATGGGTTGTCATTTTTTGCTGTGTTACATGTACATATTTGTACTTAAATTAGGCCGTTAATATAACTGACTATACGGTATTGGCTTTGCTCATTGTTGAAGGCCGTAAAGGGACCTATTGTTGTTAATTTCTTTGTCAGTGGGTCTATTGTGGAGAGTTGTCTCATTGGCAATCATACCACATCTTCCTTTTATGTATATGGTGCAAATTTCTAAAGTGATGTGCCCTGCAGGCACCTACCATACAGATATATAAATGAAAATGTGACCTGCTAATAGCGTATGGTGCAGATCTATCGAGATGTTACCTACAGGCACATATTATAGGCTATGGGGCTATGATACAGATAATTAGCAGTGTGACCTGCATACTCAAATGATAGTCTATTTACAGATCTTAAGTGATGTGATCTGCAGGCATCTATGGTACAGATACGTTTTGGTGAGAACTGCAGGCACATTTGATACAGATAATGTATGGTGTGACCTGCAGGCACCTATGATATTGTATATGATAATACGCGTACGTATATGCAGCACTTCTTTTTTTATAAGTGGTGACTGGCAGTAACCGTTCACATAAGCTTTTATCCTCGTGCAGAAAATGGTGGATTGAACCTGGTTTTATAGCTAGATAAACCTCTCACTTGTATGACAGTCGCATCAAATTCCATTATATTGACAACGATGCGTGAACAAAACAAACAGACACAATAGGTAAAAATGTCAAAAATAGGGGTACAGCAGTCAACATTGTGTTATAATCTTAATCACTATAAAAACAAACAAATGTAACTAAGAAGCACAAAAAGACATACGTCAAATTTAAAATCCTCATTTTGCTTATATTATACGATTTTATTTATCTATGTAAAATCCACCCATAAAGGATGGAAGGTTTTAAGTACTGGCGTAAACTCGCGCGTTTGAAATTCGCACAGGTAGACATAAATTAATTTTGTCGTTCAAAGTATGAGGGGATACATAAATACAGAGTCACGTAAAATGGATATAACAAAAAACAAGACTTAACAGTAAAAGTAATATTAATATATAAAATAAAATAATTGTGTGGAACAAAGTATGACGATATACATAAGTACAGAGTCACGTCAAATGTATATCACAAAAAACAGACTCAATAGTAAAAGTAATATTAATAAATAAAATAATTTTGTCGTTCAAAGTATGACGGGAAATGGATATCTCAAAAAAGAATGTAGGACAGAAAGTCACAGGACAAAAAGTCACAGACAAAAAGTCACAATTCAGTTTTGAGATTATTTTTCTTTACACTTAAAAACACTAATTTAAAAAAAATAAATTTTTGTTTTTTCTTGAACTATTATATATGAAGCAACTTTGTAATTTATATTTATTCAATAAATATCAATAATGATCAAATAATTATTATGAAAACAAAATGTCAAAGTGGCTTGGTACTTAAATGGCTTCAGTGTGCCAAGAAATATATCCTTTGCATGATTACAATTTAATAAATTTTCATTTATCAAGGCTTATGAACAATTTCCTAAACTTAAAAATGAATATATGTAATAAAAAGAAAATATTGCAAGATCTTTCTCATATATATTCAAACAATTTTCAACAAATTATTTTTGACTTTTTGTCCTATCAAATTTGTAACTTTATGTCCTGTGACTTTTTGTCCTGTGACTTTCTGTCCGTTTACCGTAAAAAAACAGTCTAAACAGTAAAAGTAATATTAATAAAGATAAATAAAAGAATACTATAACACGCTATTAAGATGTTAAATAACGTCAGTACGCAAAATCTATACTTCAAGACGTGAAGTTGATACGGACTATTTATCAACAAGTTCTTGGTACCTTCCGATGAACTTTTTTAGAAAAAAGGACGAGACGTTCTTTGAAATACTTTTCTTGGAGTTCGTATTGCAATTTGATCTATTCAAGACGACGAGTCGAAATAAGCTAGCAATACCGTGTCCGTCCTTCAAGAAATAATAGCTTACAGCAGAGTTTAATCGTTTTCGAGTTCTTTCAATAGCAATACCGTGTCCGTCCTTCAAGACAAAATAGCTTATAGCAGAGTTTAATCGTTTTCGAGATCTTTCAATAGTTTTCCATCTTTTGCACCATATAAAGTCGAAATAAGCTAGCAATACCGTGTCCGTCCTTCAGGACATAATAGCTTATAGCAGAGTTTAATCGTTTTCGAGATCTTTCAATAGTTTTACATCTTTTGCACCATGCCAATACCTTCTCTTTAACATTTCGCTCCATACTATGCGAGGAAAAGCGGCAGACGCAGATGATCCCTTTTAATATTTTCAACTCATTCAATGGTTTTAACTTTTATCAGCCCCAAGGGTGACTGTCATGGTATGGTCAACATTGGTCTTCCTCCGGCAGTCAGTAAAACCCTTGCTAAAGTTGGGCGTCCGTTTGGCTGTGCGGGATGTACAAATTTGCAGCCACGTCCGGTCAGAATGAGGACTTTTAATCCGATACCTCGTGTAAAGAGAGTGCCACGCTCTTTGCACGTTAAGAACCATTGCAACTACTCTTTGAGGGGTCCGTAGGTGACCTGTTGCAAGGCTAAATTTCTGTCCCTATCCAATATTCCCTCATTTCCCGTGGCAGCCTATTTCTCCGACCTTAACCCCACACGCTCCTATTACAATTTAAATAATTATCACGACAGAAAGAGAAAAAATTGTCAATTGCATCCGAGACTGGCATTAAGTTAATTCCCCAACATACCTCTTTTTCCAAACTGGCGTGTGTACGACCAATGTTTGGTCGGAAACACTCATAACCTTGCATCTGCTGTGGGGCACAGTTTTTTATCGATGTCTCCTGAAACTATCAGTGATGTTTTCCTCTTTACGTCGTTGACTTTTATCGTGTTGTCGTGAGCCGGATCATGTTATCCACTTTTCTTGGAGTTCGTATTGCAATTTGATCTATTCCAGACGACGAGTCGAAATAAGCTAGCAAACATCCCAGCTTGGAATTATCTTGGTGATATTCTATTTCTGAGATAACATTTGAATGATCGTAAAGAAGTGAGTTGTCCTAGTTCGTCAATGTTGGGAAGTTGACAATTAGTTAACGAGAGACTCATATCGTTCGTCCAGTCTCTGTAGGCCTCATGTAGAGTTATTGGCGTTTGACGCTGCTATGCTATGCTAAATGCATGTTTAGCAGAATCTGGCCCAAGCCACTTGATCAGTAGATCTTTCTGTTCAGATTCCGAATCTTTTAACTCGTTTGTGACGTTTTTGAAGTTAGCTTTCCATGTATGGAAGGATTCAGCCCGTGAACCGGGAGAACAGCAGGTAGGAGAAATCTTGTTATCTCCGATGTAGGGTTGATTTGTTGCTGGGGTGCAACATGGATCTGCTTTGAAACGCCTTGTTTTTGGTGTGCAACAAGAAACTCTTCTGAAACGCCCTATTGTTACAAGATCTGGGAATAAAGTAACCTTTGTTGACTTAGCATGCGTAGACAAGACGGCAGGTGTTTGTGATGGCAAGTTCAATGGCACGAACTCTGATGCTTCATGACTAAGCTCAATCTCAATTCTTAACCTCTTCTTTTGAGGGTCTATCACTTCTTGTACGGCAGTTGGTTCAGGATGTTTATTGGCGAGATCTTCCACACGTTGGAGCGGGTCTTCAGTTTCGTCAGGGAGATCTCCCAACTGTTGGCTGTCGTCGTTCTCTAGGATACGAGCCTCGGATTCTGCGGCTGCAGCTTCTTCTTGTGCTTCTAGAAGGTTCAATTGGGCTGTTATTCGGCTTTTCCCCGGCTTACACGTCCGGCCTCTAGTTTCATTTGTGTTTTCCTGCGTATGGCCTCTTGTTCCATTTCAGCTTTTTAACGTGTGACTTTGTATTCCATTTTATCCCCAAGGGTGACTGGGGAATAGAAATATGGTCACTACAGGTCTTCCTCCGACCGGCAGTAAAACCCTTGCCAAAGTGGGGCGTCCGTTTCGCTGTGCGGGATGTATCAAGTACGCACCAACTCCCGTCAGAATGGGGACGTTAAATCCGATGCCTCGTGTAGAGATAGTGTCACGCTCTCTGCACGTTAAGAACCCTTGCAACAACTCTTTGAGGGGTCCGTAGGTGACCTGTTGCAAGGCTAAATTGCTGTCCCTATCCAATATACCCTCATTTCCCGTGGCAATTCTAAATTTCTCCGACCTTAATCCCGGACGCCTCTATTACAGAACCTACCTATTGTATTTATTGTTGATTTGTTCTCGTCCTGAATATGCATGAAATATTTGCCACTGGACGTTAAGCAACCAACAATCAATCAACCTATTCCATTTTTAGCCTTTTTGCGTGCGGCTTCCTGTTCCATTTTGGTATGATTGAACAGAGCTTGTTCTTCTAACATTGCCTACTGTTAAAGGATCAGTGCCTGTTGTTCGACAAAGGCTATTTCTGACTTAGCAGCCTCTGCGTTGGTACGCTTCCTCCGTGCTAGACACGTAAGAGCTCCCGCTGTGTGAGGTTTTCTTACCCTTTGAGGTCTTCGTTTTAGTTGATTTAGCCAAGGCAAGGCGATCCCCGTATAATGTTTTCATTGCCAGGTCTACTTTGGAAGTCTACGGCGGGTTGCAGACAGAGTCAGCTGAAACAATGTTAACCTCTGTAAGTTCGACCTGCAAAGAGATCTACAAGGATCCTAAGAGCGAGAGATCTTCTGCCAAGGTATGACCTGTGGATTGTGGATGTGTACCACAAGGACGAGAGACAAAATGATCCGGATGTACGCCATCATTGTCGACCAAAGAAACGGTATCTTGCCTCGCCTGCATTCTTCACTCTGTTTGACGTAAAAAATGACGTATTCCAGCAAGATATAACTTGAAACTAGAATATTTCAACTCTAACACTGACTGGCAAAAAATATTAGCCTTGGGGAAGAGGTGTCACCTCTGTTACCAGATAGGGAGGGTCCCCGAAAAGGCCGGTTTTTCCCGCCTTGTATCTTTTTAAAATTATTACTGGTTTGAGTGAACTTATAAGGCAGCTGAACTGGTTTTTTTTGCATGTTGAGAATGAGTGGTTGAAACCGCAATTGAAACATATGTGTTGAAACTTGAATTTATCACCAAACTTACAACCTAAACCCTTATGAAATGAAAAACATACTTCAACTGGCCAGCTGGTATTGCCACTTTTGTTGTTGTCATTCCCAGATTTAACATTTACTTGCAATTTTGCTCTGAGATATAGTTCTAGGTGTGTACACCCCATTGTGCTTCTCCTCTTTCGAATAGTTTCCTGAATTCAATATCATAAAATTGCCAGTTCCCCCTTTTATTGACATTTCCATGATTATTTCCATATGGTGGGGAATTACAGACCCTAATTCAGGTTTTTAGTACAAATTATTGCTGTAAATTTATTCCAGGCTGATAGCCATTGGGATAGGGTTAATGTTTTCTTGTTTCGCTCTTCTGTAATGGAAAGTTCGGGCTTGTCGGCCCCTTGAACAAGTTTTAATCGATATTTGGTCTCGTCATTTTCAAAGAGGGAATGGAAGTCGATGTACTTTCCCGCCCATATTTGTTGTTTTATTTTATCGGGTATGTGTCCCCCTGTATTGTGGGAGCAACTGACAAAGGCTGATTGCCCCCCAACAATTTGTTTATCAACAGTTGGTTGTAAAGCCAGAACCTCTGGGCTGACAACCACATTGTTATTGTCATGGTTTTGCTCTCCATTACATGCACATGAGATGTTTCTGTTCAGAGTGATTGCATGATGTTGGACCTCAGCCTCCTGAACATCTGAATTGCCATGATTTCCTTTTTACGTACTCTTGTCAAAATTTTTCTTTCCATTGGACTAGCTACCTTTCTGTCTCGAGATATAACTGTTGCATTAATTTATTAGGGGGGGGGAGGGGGGAGTGGAAGGCCTTCTTGGTATAGCGGTTGATGTTTTCTTACTCTGCGCGGCCGTCTTCATTTGTTTAATGGTACCTGTCACTCCGTATGAGGATTGTCTATTTGGAGGCATTGTCTGAAATATACTTATGGAAACTTAATACGAAACTTGCAATCATAAGAATGTTTTATTAGGACTATTTGTTTTATTGAATTTGTCTATTTGCTTTTCTTTGTATTTAAGCTCGATTATTCATGTTAACCTTGTTTGAATAATTTAATCTGGACGATCTTCAACCATTAAAATTGTTTGTTTGTGTTCATTATTATCTGAAACATTGCAAGTTTCTGTAGTTAACATTTACCTTTTGGTAACCAAATATTTTGTTATAGCAACAATTGTTTTAAAGAGGGTTACACAGTTAGCCATATAACTTCCCTTATGCCCTCATTATGGAAAAGCATAAACAAAAGTTCAAACATACAAAAATTTATGTATACATGACCTACATTAGTAAAAAGGTCCTGTACGATAATAATGTGATAAGATATCGATCGAAAAACAGTAACGTAAGGGATTGATATGTAAATTTGTGTTGTTAACTTGTATTTATTTATGGTAACTACTACTTGAACCATGATTATACATCATAATTTTGATTGTTATTCTGTTGCGATTATCCACCGGAAGTTTTCCAAAGATTACAAAATTTACGAGTTCGATTCAGATACGTGTTAATATCCGTTTTCTAATTTAATCTCTTTGCTGGCATTGATAACTGCTCCTCGTATTGACTCGTATAAATGGTATTGACCTTTCGTATTTAGATGTACTCCGTCGGAAATAAATTTATCTTTGCATTCATTTTTGTTTGTGGTGTCAAAGTATAATCTTTTGTTATGATCCCAAAAGATAAATTTCGATGTTTTTTCGAACTCGTTTTTTTATCATTTTATTTATTTATTGTGCTTTTTTGAAACACACATTATTGCATGCCCTATCTCGGACACTTGTATTATAATTGTATCCACCTTTATTAAATCTGAAATTATCCTGTTGGAAGCGTGGCATGATGGAACATATTACTACTCGTCGAACGCCATACGTATTTGTCAGTATCGAACAGAAACTTATCAGTGTATATGCCACTTCCGTAACAGACGTGTCCTCTACAACATCGTTACTCCCAGCTAGGAGAATAACACATTCGGGTTTTTTAAGTTGAACTATGCCCATGTCGAACTTTATCTTTTTATAAATAGTTATTCCTCCTACGCCATGCCACTCCACAGTTGATGTCAAATTGAAGTCTAATTGGTGTCTATGATCGTTTCCTGATTTCAGGTAGTTGTGAAGCCGATGGCAAATGGAATGACCTAGTATAAGTGTGTTTAAAGGCATGCCTTGATTAAAATATTTTAGACATTACAATTCCAATATTTTCTTTTCCCTCGAATTTGGAGGTGCGGAATTTAAGTAAACACTAATATCCAGATGTGTATTCATCTCTTGTAGCACTATTTATACTTTAACTCCAGAAATTACTAATTACACAACTCAATTCAACAGAATTTCTGAGTGAGGCGGGCAGTGATGAGGTCCCACTGATGCTGTCGGACACAATTGACGAAAACGGTCCATCTGAAATCGAGAAAGAGTATTACATTTTCCAGCTTCATGAGTAGCGTGAATAATAAAAATATATATTGCCACCAATTTAGACGTCTCATCAATGTCATAATTTCTAGTGATTTGGATCTTCCTTTTTTATAATTAAGACTGTAGCCATGCTATCACAGTGAAAAAGGATACGCTTCCCTGAAGACCCATTACCCCATATAATCGCAGCAATTACTATCGGATATAATTCCATGTAAGCCATAGACAATGATTATTCCGTATCTAATTTCATTTCTACGGACCATAACGCTTGAAACCAGCGATTGCTAAAATAACGTCCGAATCCCACTGTTGACGAAGCATCAGTATATCAATCTAAATCAGACGCATTTACTATATTATCATCAATAAAGAACGAAATTCCATTCCACTGATCTAAGAACCTATGCCACAATGAGAAATCGTTTCTACAACTATAATTTGGAGTGACATGGTGAAGTTCTTTAACAGAGTGAGCGATGTTAAGTAGATACGATATAAACGATCTCCCTGGAATAATGACTCTCATAGCAAAATTTAAACGACCCAATTAACTTAACATCTGACGTTTTGTACATGTTATGCGATTGAGGAAAGGAATAAGATATTCCTTGATGCCACATAATTTATATGCGGGTAATCTAGCTTCCATACGAATAGTGTCCAATATAATACCTAAGTATTCGATGCATGTTACCGGTCCTAAAGTTTTATGTGTTGCGATCGGAATTTCAAGTGAAGCAAACACGGAATCTAAGATTTTCATTTTTGCTTACGGTCTGTAAAAAAATTATCTAGAGATGCAGAACTGCATTAATTCCATTATTATTGTGTAAAATCCAACACATAGCGATAGATAAATTGTCAAAAAATTAGGACTTGAACGACATCCATATGCTAATTTTGTGTAAAAGTAAAATATATTTTCCCATTTAAATCCATATAAATGCCTTAAACTGGAATGAATAGGAATTAATTTAAATGCATCAGATACGTCCAATTTACAACAGCTTGAGGCAAAATCGTATTCTTTGATGATTTTAATGGCATCATCGATTTTAATATACGAAAGCGAAAAATCCTCTTTGTTGATGGGGTCGTTATTGTGAGATGCATATGAATCAAGTATAAGTCTTTCCTTTTTAGAATATTTACCTTCAACGATGCCGACAGGACTAACCCTATATATATCAAAAGGTGCTTTCGTAAATGGGCCTGTAACAAAATTATTGTCTAACTCTGATTTGACTAATCCGGAAACATCACCTGGACATTTTGTAGTAGAAAGCAGGTTTTTACATTCTAAAACTTTTTCCGGCAAAGATGATACGCCCGTAAAATAATCCTTTACATAACCTGTTAATTAATGAATTAACGAAATTTCTATCTGGATGTCTTTGTAGCTCAGCCCCCAAGGGTGACTGGGGAATAGAAGTATGGTCACCATTGGTCTTCCTCCGACCGGCAGTAAAACCCGTGCTAAAGTGGGGCGTCCGTTTGGCTGTGCGGGATGTACAAATTTGCAGCCACGTCCGGTCAGAATGGGGACGTTAAATCCGATGCCTCGTGTAAAGAGAGTGCCACGCTCTTTGCACGTTAAGAACCCTTGCAACAACTCTTAGAGGGGCCCGTAGGTGACCTGTTGCAAGGCTAAATTTCTGTCCCTATCCAATATACCCTCATTTCCCGTGGCAGTCTAAATTTCTCCGACCATAATCCCTTAATCTATTACAGAACCTACCTATTGTATTTATTGTGAACTTGTTCTCGTCCTGAATATGCATGAAATATTTGCCACTGGACGTTAAGCAACCAACAATCAATCAATCAATCTTTGTAGCTCCCATGCTAATTTATCTACATTAATTGAAGATTTCTTTCCCTTTGTGAAATAGCTTGGGTCTTCCGTATGGGTCTGTATCAGCACTTGATTGTGGTTTAGAATAAGGTGTTGTAAGAATGCGCTTTTGTTGAGAATGATAGCTTTTGCCCTGTGAGATACCGGATAAGTAACACATTTCAGTGATATGCAAAGAACTTCCACATACGCCACATGCATTTATAGCTCTCCCTAAGCAAACTGAAGAATAGAGTTTCTCATCTCTAATTGACCAGTTAACGGTCAAACCTATAGTTAATTTGATTGCCGCGTCTTTCTACGCAAATGCCTTGTGGTATTCATATAAAATGTTGCCTTTAAATTTCGTCGCCATTTCTACGATATCTTGTAAAAACATGTTGAATTCTACACGACGATCTTCAAATTCGCATACAATGTCTTTGAAAATGTTGCATGCATCTATGTATTCATGTACAGATAAGTCACACTGCAGGCGACGATCTTTGGGTTCAAGAAGGCGAATAGAACCATCTGCCTCTATTTGCTGAGTATCAAAGATTTACAGGAATTAGCAGTGAAACTAGATTAACATACTTGCCTTCTTTTACAATTTGTCGCTGAGTTTGTGACACTGTTTGTATGTGCGGGAACATACCAGCAGACACTTTCATGGAATCACTATTTCCCTGTGTTTCAAATATTTGAGATTGATTTTGATTACTAGTACACGATAAATCACTTCAGGCAGCATTGTTCAGAAAGTCCACCACAGTTTTTAGAATTTCACCCGGACTTTTAACAGTTTCGGTGAACGATTTTACATAGGCCGATAGTTCACGGATAGTGTTCTTTGATATAATATCATTGACTTCTGGGTTATCATTTGTTTGCATGTTCACATCAGACATAGCATGTCTTTTTTATTTTTTATCCACGGCGTTGTCAGTTTATTTTAGATTTATGAGTTTGAATGTCTTTCTGGTATCTTTTGGCGCTTGTTTGACTTATGATTCGATTTCAGATGACTGATCATTTACTTGAATAACTTTGTTCGTTTTTGTGCACACATCTCCAATTTTTTGCTGACCTTTGCATTTTTTTAAAAATTTTATGTGGGATACTATTTGCAGCAACTGCCCCCCACACCCCCCTCCCGCCCCCCAATAGAAGTATGGTCACCATTGGTCTTCCTCCTACCGGCAGTAAAACCCTTGCTAAAGTGGGGCGTCCGTTTGGCTGTGCGGGATGTACAAATTTGCAGCCACTTCCGGTCAGAATGGGGACGTTAAATCCGATGCCTCGTGTAAAGAGAGTGCCACGCTCTTTCCACGTTAAGAACCCTTGCAACAACTCTTTGAGGGGTCCGTAGGTGACCTGTTGCAAGGCTAAATTTCTGTCCCTATCCAATATACCCTCATTTCCCGTGGCAGTCTAAATTTCTCCGACCTTAATCCCGGACGCCCCTATTACAGAACCTACCTATTGTATTTATTGTTAATTTGTTCTCGTCCTGAATATGCCTGAAATATTTGCCACTGGACGTTAAGCAACCAACAATCAATCAATCAATCAATCTGCAGCAACTGCCAGCCTAATATATAGTGACACCGCGTGTTATTTTCGAGTCTAAAGTGTATTTTACTTCCTTCCCAAAAGGCTTGTTAAACATTTGCCAGTTGAGGAAATTTATCAGCAATTTTCTATCTCCTAGCACCTTGAGCTCTTGCTTTACTTGCGCTTTCTTTCATTTTCATGCCAATGACTTCTCATTAACATTTCGCACCATACGATGAGAGGAAAAGTGGCAGACGCAAAAGATCCCTTTCAATATTTTGAATTGTTTCAATGGTTTCAACTTTTATCAGATCGTTGAAACCAAATTGAATAATTATAATGACAGGAAGAGAAAAATTGTCAATTGCATCCGAGACTGGCATTACGTTAATTCCCCAACTTACCTCTTTTTTTCGAAATCGGCGTTTGTACGACCAATCTTTAACTCATAACTTTGCATCTGCTGTGGGGCACAGTTATATGATCAATGTCTCCTGAAACTATCAGTGATGTTTTCCTCTTTACGTCGTTGACTTTATTGTGTTGTCTTAAGCCAGATCATTTTATCCACTTTTCATGGAGTCCGTATTGCAATTTGATCTACTGTGGATCCAATTTTCGGGGATTAAGGAAAACTTGCATTTTTCGTGGATGTTAGAAATCGTGGTTTTTCTAAAAGTCGACATTCAATCTTACAGAAAATTTTCAATTCATTAAACATTTTAAATTCATGGTACCAGCAAAATGTAAGAAAAGTGATACCCAACGAATAATAATGGATCTAGAGTATTCCAGCAATCTCATTAAAATCCGAAGTTCTGATACGCTACACTCATCTTTCTTTAGTTTTCATTGTTTGTCATTGTGTGTTTCTTTGTCTCTCTAAGTGATTATGGACGAATAATATGTTTTGTGGCACAGCCTTTGTGTGGAAGGGTCATAAGGTGTTTACTATCTATCACTCTAGATGTTCATGTACATTTACATACCGGTTTAACATTTTTGGGATTAATGAAACATTTTATAGATAAATATAGTTTAAGTTACAAGGTTTTATTTAAATCTAAATCTAAATCCAAAATTAATGATAAGTCTACACTGTCTAAATAATCAAACAAATCATAAGGTTCAGTGTCTTCATCAGAGGAGGTATCACAAGGGTCTTCACAACTACTAGTGCGCTTTTCTAATTCTGTTGTCTTTCATGACCCACATGGACATTAAGATGCACACAAGTCACAACAGGAATGTAAACCTGTAGTTTTTTTTCTCTTCTTCCAAGTTCTGCTTTTGACATAACATGCGCCAACAATGAAATTCTGCGACATTCAGTTGCCTTAAATAGATCCTTTACATCAGTTTCAACATCTTTCAAATGGTAGGAATTATGAAGAAGAAGTGCAACTGCCTCCTTTCCATCACGCCCTACCCTACCAATTTCTTGAATGAGATCAACTATTGTTATTGGTGCACCATAAATTATGACGTTGGAAAAGCCGATCATATCTATACCCATTCTTAAGGCACTTGTTGCTATAACAACTTTAATGCTACTGCCTGGATCGTTTAAACATTCCAATTTTTGTTTTGTAATGTCCGGCAAAGTTTCAGAATGGAACATCTGGACTTCTTTACCAGTTGAAATTTCTGCTGAAACATATGCATAAATGTTAGCCGCATCCTTGATTGATGTACAATATATCATTGTTTTGGGGAAAACTTTGTCACAGAGTCCATCAACTAATCAGCACATGGCCATTTCTACAGTATTCAATATTTTGTTCACAACTAATTTTATATTTGGTTTATTTGGAGAAATCCTTATTTTAACTGCATTTGGATCCATCTGCAAAACTTTTAATACTCTCTTTGAAATTTGTTTCGTGCATGTGGCACTAAGAGCCAGTATAGATGCATCTGGAAACAACGATCTCAACTCTCCAATGTAAGAAAACTCTTTGCTAAATGCCGGATTATATGTTAATTGGGAACTAGCACAAGTGCAATCAGGAGGTTTAGAATCTAATCCGCATTCTCCAATAGCTACACAATCTTTGTTTATTGCAATATCTTCAATTTTGAGTCTAGTATTTATATCGAATAAGTGTGCACATTTAGGAAGAAGTCCAATGGTAAAATGTGTTGAATTTTACAGATTGCAAATTCTGTCATCGATTGTTATCAATGGGGAAACAGTAATTTGAAATACATCCACCAAATATATATTGTCATATTGATTGAATCAATGTGACAGTGATAGTCTCGCTTCAGTAAATCTAAATGGCAGGGTGAATCGTATCAAAGTTCATTGAAGTGGGCAAATTTGCAATTTTAGCCTCTGCAGGTTTCAGTTGTTTCTCGTTCATTACAACAATATAAATAGAAGTGGCAAATTCCCTGAACATAAACTCCAATTTTCGTGATATGTTCTGAAAAAATGAAAAATTAATAATTGTACCTTACTATTAACGAAAATTTATGTTAGTGAAGTTCATGTTATCATGGTAAAATTGAGCACTGTGGGATTAATTTAAGTGATTGATTTGTGCGTGGGAAAACAGCTGTGTAATAAGAATGACGGGGAAAATCCACACAATAGAATACTGGAATTCACTTCTATTCCTAATTATACATCTGTGATATATTTCAAATGTCTGCCATTTAGAATTGATATATTGTAAAACATTACTTTCAATTCACTTGCATTGCACTTATCATATCTGAAAATGCCGTTTATTTTGAGTGTTGAATAAATATAAATAGGTCTATGTAAAATAATGCTCAGAGCATACAAATGGTACTCATTGCGCCATGCTTTATTTGTCAAAGAAGTTTTGATTAGATTATCAAATTCAACCAGGACTGGTTTTGCCATACTTATATCTGCAGCGAGCAACTGTTGAAAATTTATTTGGTGTTCCAGTAAAGTGTAAGCTGTTAGCACACCGTAGAGTTTTCATTAAGACTGTTTTTATTACAGACCTATGGAAATCATTCCCCATTAGCAGTTACGTCTTTCTTGTGTTTGACCGGGTATATATTAAGAGAGGAAAGATGAATGACATTCTTTACTGACATTTTTGTCTACAAGTAACTCAGGAACAGCTACCCCTGTCATATTAATCAATTGTTCAGCAGTATGTTATAACAGTTGATGATGCTGCAGCATTAGCATTTTCATTTTCTGAAATCCTTGATGTATCAATGGTACTTTCTTAAATAGGCAATTGAATGGTGTGAAAGGGTTTGAAGATTGTATTGGTCTGAGGTTTATGTTTGTTGCAAGGACTTGTTGCTTGCTGTAGTGATACAAACAGGCGTGATATTTTGTCCTTGTGAAGTAGAATCAGCAGAACACTGTTGTTTTGAGTTATGTGTTTTGTAGTTGGAATGAGTTGTTTGTGCGTTTCAGCATACTGTAAACATTTGCAGACCTGCTCGTAAGTTTGGAAAGCTTCTGAATAAAAACTTTATAAGATGTAAACCTTGCAAGGTTCTTTCATTTCGCTGAAAACAAGGTCAAGTGCATCATCTGTTTCGAAAAGAGTCTTTATGTTACATTCTTTGTATGGTTTTTACATATTGAATTCTGAATTTAAGTCTTCTTCCTTTCTGTATGGAACTTGAGAAAGAAGAGTTTAGAAATAAAAAGATTCACCATCCAAAGGCGACAGGAAACGGAATCTAGGTATCACTTTCGTGTTTCTTTGAACTATGAAATTTCCCTTTATATCAAGATGTAGACAATTCAAACAGGACTTAGGTATTTTGGTTTTTGATGTAAAAGTTTCAGGTACATATAGAGTGAAGTCAGATTTGTAAACAAATCATCGTTTGGTCTTTCCACCATGTCCATGTAAAATTATCTTGGACCTTCAACATATATATCCGTGTCAGTATCAGTAGCTTCTTTTAAGGAAGAAAATAAGTTTAAAACTCTTGATATTTCTGATTGTAAATTTGTATCATTAGAATAACTTGCATAGTTCCACTTACAACGTGATTAGATAATATGCTTGCTACAGCTTCTTGTGCTCCTACTTATCTAATTTCGAAGTAATTTTGTAAAGGGTTATCTTTTACTATCAAACCAAGGCAAAATTTCAGTTCCTATCCAATATACCCTCATTTTCCAGTGGCAATCCAAATTTTCCCGACCGTCATCCATGATGTATTACAAAAACCTACCTATTTTATTCATTGTTAACTTGTTCTCGTCCTGAACATGCATGAAATATTTCCCACTGGACGTTAATCAACCAACAATCAATCAATCAATTAAACCATTTAAAACTACAAATACGATTGTTAACTGTTACTTACCTTCAAAAAGGCGATTGCATTCAATTTACTACATATACATATAAATATAACCAACAATACTGCAACACCTAGGATAAATAGAAGATTGTTTTGTTTTAATTAAAAAATAAGTCATGGCAACAGTCGATTTATTTTTATTTAACTATGGGTTGGGCATTTATATTCAATTATTTTATCCTAAGCGTTAGCGAGCCGTTGATTTGTTTTCATTTAATCGTATCCAATTATTTTATCCCGAGCGTTAGCGAGGATTAACCATGGGTTAGGCATTTACATACCATTAAACTACGAATACAAATGCCCAACCAATGGTTAAATCAAAACAATTATACGGCTGCCGTGACTTATTGAGATGATAAAAGGACATTCACGGTAGTTTTGTCAGCTTCGGGGGTTATTGCACAGATTGCTGGAATAAGGAGTCACATTCGTTGCTAAGTTTAAAAGATATAGGTCAAGACTAGCCACAGGACAGATTGCGGTATTTTCAAGATTTTCATACATACGTTGTTCTCGGTAATTTTCCCTGGAAACAATGCCGTAGTGGGTCTTGTTACTCTCGTTACACATCTTCTTGTAATACTCGTGATCTTTATCTTCTTTTTTGCGTAACTTGTGCGAATGAGAAGATGAAGTGAAGTCCCTCTAGTCCCCTGCGTCCAAAATTAAAGGCAATATCCCAGAAGATCTTATTTTGTAAAGTTATAGGATCATCGACTTCTAATACTCTACTTGAATATAACTTTTGAATGTCCCGGTCTAGATTCTCCAACTGTGTATCCAAGTTGTTCTCAGGTGGCCATCATATATAATCGTCCCTTTTCTAAAAATGTTCATCCAAAGATACTAAGACCTTGTTGATAAATGGTAATGCCAATTAGACGTGGCTCGATACTAATACATCCCGTCGTTGTGTTATTGTGCTATGGCCCCCCAAGGGTGACTGGGGAATAGAAATATGGTCGCCATTGGTCTTCTTCCGACCGGCAGTAGAACCCTTGCCAAAGTGGGGCGTCCGTTTGGCTGTGCGGGATGTACAAATTTGCAGCCACGTCCGGTCAGAATGGGGATGTAAAATCCGATGCCTCGTGTATAGAGAGTGCCACGCTCTATGCACGTTTAGAACCCTTGCAACAACTCTTTGAGGGGTCCGTAGGTGAGCTGTTGCAAGGCTAAATTTCTGTCCCTATCCAATATACCCTCATTTCCCGTGGCAGTCTAAATTTCTCCGGCCTTAATCCCTGACGCCTCTATTACAGAACCTACCTATTGTATTTATTGTTAATTTGTTCTCGTCCTGAATATGCATGAAATATTTGCCACTAGACGTAAAGCAACCAACAATCAATCAATCAATATTGTGCTATGGTAAATGTTTGTATGCTTGTCTTTCGTTTTTACTAATATTCTTTCTCTATATGCCTTTTTGTTTTTCTTTGTTAATATATTTGTTTGTGTTCATAGAGATTAAGATTATAACACAATGTTGACTGTTTGACCCTATTTTTGACAATTTTGCCTATTATATATGTTTGTTTTGTTCACACATCGTTGTCGATAAAATGAAATGTTATGCGCATTTATAAACACAGAATTGATGTAATATCTGCAGACTTTTTTCTCGTTCCAGATACACTTTTTTTATTTAAATTTTATGTAGAAAATGGTGAATTAAACCTGATTTTACAGCTAGCTAAACCTCTCACTTGAATGACGAAGTCATGAGGAGGCAAACAATGCCTTGAATGACCATCAACCTAAATATGGAATATCTCAGAGGATGTATAGGATGACCAATTGCATTCAATTAACCTTTCAAGAAATCTTTATGTAAATGAGATCAAACTGTGATTTCAATATGCCGTATCGGAAACTTATGTGTGAATATTGTGTGAAAAATAATTCTGAAAAATAAAGCAAAAGGATTATAACATTTGAATCTGAAACTATTGAACCCCCCTTCCCCTGCTGGTATAGACGGTGTTCTATTGTGTTAGTACCACATTAACTGCCCCTATCGAGAACCAAAGACGGTTGTGCGTATAAGATATATAGTAAAATTGGTACCGAGTCATGTTGGAATCAATTGACCCGGAAGCAAAAAATGCCATGGATGACCCTTTATCTAACTGTGATATACCATATACCGATTTTGGATCCAATTTAAAAAAAATATGTTTTTTAATATATTGAAAAATGAAGAGTAAAAATGATGATAATAAATTACATAAAATCAAACCTATATTTGGTAAACCTTGAAATAATTTTATGGCAGAAAAGATCATTCTGTTATTTCTAGATGTCGTAATGGTTATACTAGAATAACACATGAGTATCTTCCTAAAAATGAAGATGAACCACATTGTATACCTTGCAACTACAAGCATACTTTTAGACATGTTTTAATTAATTGTATTGACTTTGCTGATATTCAAGCATTTCGATGTCAATAATATGTATGATTTATTAAATGGTGTTCAAATTACAAATATTGTTTCATTTTTAAAAGAAGTTGGAATTTATTATAAAATATAAAAATCTTGTATAAATTCAAAATTATTTAAAAAATGTTCACGTGTTGATTTTATTTGTAAATAAACAATTTGCTTTAGACTTGAATATTAGATTATTGAGGGACCTTTTGTCTGATTTTTAAAATATATTGTAAATTGTAAAAATATTTCAATTAGCACGTGCCGTGATACAGCCTTTTTGCGTTCATGCGGGGTATATCAAACGCCAATTAACCAATCAAAATAGTAAAGTAAGTTGATATTCAATAATCAAGTGTATCATTTTATTATTTATTTTGCTCAGAGCAGCGGCGATATTTTAATTATTGAAATTACTAAGTAGAAAATTTTAAACGATCATTAGTTAAAGTGCGTGTAGACAAAATTTCAAACTTATGTAAAATAATCATTAATAAGTAATATTATGAACCAGTGGTCAATCATTGCTTTACTCATAACTGACATGGCAACCCCGAATGATGACTTGGAATAGAAATACGGTCACTTCAGGCTAATGTGTATCAATTGAAGCAGTCGTCTGACCCAGTTTTCATTGTCATTGGATGTCTAGGATATGCAATTTCGTAGCTACATATGGTCAGAATGGAGGGGGTAAATCCGTAGGTGACCTGTTGCAAGGTATAATTCCTGTCCCTGTTCAATATACCCTCATTTTCCCGTGGTTGTCAAATTTTTTCCGGACCCGCATCCCAGAAAGCCTCTATTAATGGACCTACTTTATGCAGCCACGTTATTGTCATGTAAAAATAAATATGTTCATTTATTGGAGATTTAATCTGTTGCGTACTAGCTTGAAATATTGTGTGCACGAGTTGGCATATTATGCGCTCGACATTTAAAAACGTGTGCTTAACCTTATAAAACTGGTGCGAACGACTTTCAAACTACTGCAATCTAGTTCATAACAGTCATGCTCACATTTTACGAAAGTTGGGAGCACGAGTTTAGCAGTTGTGTGTACCATTTTCAAAGTCTTGTGCGGCAGTTTGAATTTTATATGCACCAGTTTAAAGTCGTGCACACAAGTTGGAAAGTGTGGGCACAAGCATAAAAAAGTGAGCACGAGTTTTAAAGTATCTTTGTTTACGTGAAACTGAAAGGGATCTGTAATTATGTTTTAATATTCTGACTGTATTGTTAACTACAAATCTATTTTTTGTCGTCTATGTTGTGTTTGAACGTTACATTCAGCTGTTTTCACTACAGAATAACAGAGTTCTCGGGCAACGAGAATGTAAAATCCAGATAAAGTAATATGTATATATTATCTAGTCCAAAGTTGCAATAGATTATTCATGCTTTTTAGTTTGATTTGCTCACAGGGACAAGTGTGCTTTTCTCGTCATTTGGCGTCCGTCGTCGTCGTTAATATTTTCCTCTGAAACTACTAAGCAATTTTGAACCAAACTTGGCTTCAATCACAATTAGGGTGTTTAGTTTAAAACATATGTCTGATGACATCGATTTTCGACTTACATTGCCGACATGGCTACACATCATACATGGGAGTAAACTGCATGGTTTGTCTTATTATTGAATTGAATAAAACGTCAATTTCAATTATGCATTTGTGAAATTGTTAATAGGATTATGATAATGTTTTTTAATGTTCTACTTCAAAAAACCATCGGCATTCATGTCGGCTACAAACAAAAATTACCTAAGGCTGAGTGTTATAACTAGATATAGGAAGATGTGGTATGAGTGCCAATGAGACAACGTCTGAATATTTACCAAGGTTGGGTATCATAACGTCAAATTAGTGAAATGACGGGATTTCTTTAACATGTGATGTAAGAAAAAAAATGTAATATGAACAATTTGATATTGTTAGTTCTTTTATTTGTTTTGTTTTGTGTCTTTCTCGCATATATCTTATATTCTGGGCATGTTTAAATATGTGTTATGCTTTAAAGACAATTGTGTATAGTTGAAAACGTTTGCGTTGCTCTATAGATGCCATTTAACTGTCATTTTTTAGGTGTTGCAGTTCAACTATACTTATTTTCTTGAATTGAAATACCTCATAAGTAATGACAAACAGCAATGCCTGAGTAAATTGTACTGATATTAACATATTTTGAAATAATTTCGAAAATTGATTTGGTAATAATCTAGCCAATCAGCATTGCAAAATAACTATAAAAGGTGGTTTGTTGATGTATTTTAGTTATAATTAAAATATGGATAAAGAACAGTCAATAACAGACATTTGTTATATTGATTTAGTCTTTAAAAATAAAAATACACATTAAATTATGAGGAGTATAGTACATTACAAACTGTGTAGTCATTTCATTTGCAACATCTTGCCATTTTATTGAAGCCAGTCCGGACTGTTTGTCGCATCTTCTCACCCATTAAAATATAAACGGTAAAGTTGAGAGAAAATCCTATCAACAACATAAAATCTACATAGGGTAATATTAAATCATAATGTGTCCATGTATCAATAATTTTAAAATGAATAAACAGCCATAAAAAAGTCGAAACAATAAACGGTGTCTCCGACGTCAAAAATATTATACATATAATTATAACCACTAATGTTGAAATTCGGTTTCTTTTCTTAATGACCGCACTATCAGTCCACGGAAGACTTCCTCTTAAAACGGTTAATTTGCAAGTTATATACAAAGTTCCTGCAAATACGACTGTACATGCAAGAAATATGCACATTATTATAATAAGGAAAACATAAATGTATGTATCTAACATATAAGCTTCAAGTTGAGAATTTTTACAACAAGAACCATTCGCATTCTCTTGATAAGATACAAGATTGATTATAGGCCCAAACAAAATGAAGCTTACAATGAATACAAGAAAACAACCGAAAGCACTCATTTTGCTACTGAGATATTGTTGGGTCCAAATTGGAAATAGTAGAACTATTGTTTTTTGAAGACACAACAGCGAAGTTAGTAGAACGGAATTAAAGTGGAAACAAAATTTCAGTTCTTGAGCTGCGGTATATATAGAGCATTGTGGATAGTCAAATACAAAAAAAGACGGCAGTGAGTTGAAATCACTATGATAAATATGGTGGTAGTCCTGTGTATATTGAATCAATGCAGGGAGACAAATTAAGAGTGCAGTTACAGTGTCCGATATAGCTAGTGCTGACAAAATGACCGTGACTGGTGATATGTTGTCTTTTTTAAGAAATAAAGACAAAACAAATGTGTTCATTACCACAACCACGCTTCCTATCACAAACTGTGTATATGCTACTATTCTGTTTGGTATAAGTAGACCTATATTGTAAATTGCACCACCATTACACCCACGGCGAATTTCTAAACAGTCGGTTTTTAATGTAAATTCGATTATATAATCAAGCCAGAGATTGTACGAATCTAATGCTCTTCCAATAAATCCGTCCAGATAGTTATATGACAGAAAATATTCTACACATGTTTTCTGCTTGGAGGACAGAAAAAAAGTTATTTTCGAGGATGAAAATAATTTCCCTATGAAAAAGAGACTCATATTTGAATTCAAGTTTCCCGAATCCAATTTTATGCTTACTTGATTTGTGAAATGCATAAAGTTCCAACAAGAAGTGGTGTTTCTTAGGAAAAGGTCGATTTCAATATTATTGAGAAATTTATCCTTTGTTTCAATGTACTTCATAAACTGTGTGTTGCAGTAGGCTTGATTATCTGTAAAATATATCTGTACACCGGAAAAATAAGGCAATAATTTATTCTCCTTATAAGTAATGTTATAGGTTACTTTCGGATCACAGAACAATTTTCGGAATACAACTTCCCTTGTACAGTTATAAATCCAGTGTTGTATATTTTCGGCAGCGACTGATTCGAAGGGAAAATCGGTCATTTTTTGTAAGCGACTCGAGCATGTTTTCTGTCTCATTTCAATGACAACTAAATTTGAGTCTTCAAATTTGATGAAAAACGATGCCTTTGATTGGTGTAGAGGAAATACTATTCCTTTGGTGGATAGCGTTACAATCTCTTCCAGATTCAAAAATTCACAAGTTGTCTTATGTCCATGCTCTACAAGTTAAAGAATGATATAACCAGTGAAAATTAAGAAATAATCATGAAAGCCATAGATTTGTTGGGGTATATATAGAGCATTGTGGATAGTCAAATACAAAAAAAGACGGCAGTGAGTTGAAATCACTATGATAAATATGGTGGTAGTCCTGTGTATATTGAATCAATGCAGGGAGACAAATTAAGAGTGCAGTTACAGTGTCCGATATAGCTAGTGCTGACAAAATGACCGTGACTGGTGATATGTTGTCTTTTTTAAGAAATAAAGACAAAACAAATGTGTTCATTACCACAACCACGCTTCCTATCACAAACTGTGTATATGCTACTATTCTGTTTGGTATAAGTAGACCTATATTGTAAATTGCACCACCATTACACCCACGGCGAATTTCTAAACAGTCGGTTTTTAATGTAAATTCGATTATATAATCAAGCCAGAGATTGTACGAATCTAATGCTCTTCCAATAAATCCGTCCAGATAGTTATATGACAGAAAATATTCTACACATGTTTTCTGCTTGGAGGACAGAAAAAAAGTTATTTTCGAGGATGAAAATAATTTCCCTATGAAAAAGAGACTCATATTTGAATTCAAGTTTCCCGAATCCAATTTTATGCTTACTTGATTTGTGAAATGCATAAAGTTCCAACAAGAAGTGGTGTTTCTTAGGAAAAGGTCGATTTCAATATTATTGAGAAATTTATCCTTTGTTTCAATGTACTTCATAAACTGTGTGTTGCAGTAGGCTTGATTATCTGTAAAATATATCTGTACACCGGAAAAATAAGGCAATAATTTATTCTCCTTATAAGTAATGTTATAGGTTACTTTCGGATCACAGAACGATTTTCGGAATACAACTTCCCTTGTACAGTTATAAATCCAGTGTTGTATATTTTCGGCAGCGACTGATTCGAAGGGAAAATCGGTCATTTTTTGTAAGCGACTCGAGCATGTTTTCTGTCTCATTTCAATGACAACTAAATTTGAGTCTTCAAATTTGATGAAAAACGATGCCTTTGATTGGTGTAGAGGAAATACTATTCCTTTGGTGGATAGCGTTACAATCTCTTCCAGATTCAAAAATTCACAAGTTGTCTTATGTCCATGCTCTACAAGTTAAAGAATGATATAACCAGTGAAAATTAAGAAATAATCATGAAAGCCATAGATTTGTTGGAAATTTACACATGGCCGTTATATTCGTCAAATTTTATCCTGAGCGTTAGCGAATTATTTCGATTCAAATAGAACAAATACTGTTATTTAAGAACTGAAGCGAGGGTGGGTATGCCGTGTATGTATTTGGTTTTTTTTTACCCCGTGTTAGGTAAAGCAAAATTTTTCAATTAATTGTTAGCTTGCATAGATTATTTCTAAAATAACCACTAGAAAAAAAGTGTTTGATTCTTTTAATTCTCAACCCTAACATTTGTCATTTTTAATTCACTTTCTTTTCACGCATGTACCGTCAAATCCACACTTGATATTTCGTAACTAAGAAGCCGCCATGTTTACTCGCTGAAATAAGTAAATTGCGAAGGCATGCAATAGAATAGAAAATAAAACAACACCTACCCCAAAACTCCATTTTAATGCAATATTATCATAATTTGGACAATCATGTGACCGAAAAACATTCTGCTTTAGCGTGTTCATTCGTTTGACGTCATATTTGAAATGAAGTTAAATCTCCAAAAAGCATTAATGGAATTTCGCGGAATATTATTTTATTTTGAATTTGTACATTTTTCTGAACTCTAATGCAATAATTCTGTTCGTTATGCATCAGAAAAAGTAAAGGTTCTGTAAATTTTTTTACTTGTAATTTTGATTACCGCGAAATCGGCATAGAGTTTTCGCATAAATTACGACACATGTTCATTATAGAACTTACAAATATAGAGTAAGAAAATGTAGAATCATAAAAGGGAGAATAAAGACTTATTGTATTCATTAAATCAAGATTACAATACTGAATAAAAGCTTTTCCGTCAATTGTAAAAGAATTTGATACTAAAAGTGAATATTTGAAATGATAATGAACGCTTAGTTTTGTATGAGTAAGATACAACGACTGATTTAATGACGACATAAAATTTATCAAAAAATGTACAAAATATTTTTTTATTAATTGGTGTTTAACACCTCTTTAAGCACTAGTGTACTGTTTCGCAGCGGTTATTTTTTGTTAATTGAGAACGCCGGAGTTCCTACAGGGAAACACCGACTTTCGGTAGGAAAACTGAAAATCCTAGTCAATTACTAGTATTAATGGAACCAGGTTCACATGGATTTCAACCCACTACTTTAGTGTTTACAGGTTATTAATGCAGTAGTTAAACTCCCAAGACCACATAACCACCAAGCTTCTCATCATCGTGATAAGGAAGGTATGAAATATTTCAGACCGTAAATTTTCAAATTATGTATGAACAGATAAAAAATGTGACACCGACTTATCATAATTGACTCTGCTTGAGAAAAGTAGATCAATTTGACCCACCAACACCGAAGATACTGTTTGACAAGTTTGTATGATATATCTAAAAAAATAATATTATTGGATTTTGGTGGAACTTGACGGAAATGCAATGTTACCTGAAATGGTCGCGACTTGTTTGAATTTATATTGAGTTTATCATACATGTACCCGGAAATATTTTAATATTTTATATTCGAAAAGTTTGATAGAATGTAATAATAGTAAAAAAAATATTGATATCCCTTTTGGAGAAAATATAAAGTTAATCAGACATGTATGCATTCAATCTTGAACTGTTTTGGTACCTTTATATCATACCCGGAAATTCTTATATAAATACTTACCATGTTTCTGTTTGTTGTATATCTGCATCGTCGTTGACTGCAGTAGGTTATATTCGTATGTCTCGTTTACAAAAGCCGAAACTTGACACATGAAAAGGATGATGATCAACGCTTTAATTCTCTCCATTTTTGAATCCAAATTGTTTTGTTTTCACTAGAACTATTGGTTAATGAATGGCAAAATTATCATTTACATCGAATTATATGAGACTGATATCGATTTTATCAATATGTATGTATTTAAAATGTCTCATGGCGTAAAACAAAATGTCAACTGATGTCTGATAATTGCTTGCCATTGGCGAAAATATTGTTATCATTATAAGAATGGCTGAGCGCATTTTTAATTTGACAATTTCTTCATTTATCTTTTTAAAATTGATTTAAACTTTCCCCTTAAGATATGTTAATCCATTAAAAAATCCACAGGGAAATAAATGCTGAAAAAGCTAAATTAATACAATAATTTGTTAAAAATATAGAATGATAAAGATGTAAAACATTTTAACATTATTTCCAGAAATGTCATTATATTGTTGATTGTGGTGCATTTAAATATTCAGAATCATTGTACCAGACAGACAAAAGCGGACATGTCGAATATTGACAGAAAATTTGTATTATTTGTATAATTTTAAAGGTAGTTTCCATCTTTTTTTTGGAATAGGATACCAGGCTAGTACCCACGAATGAAGTCCCTTAATAAATCTACCATCTTTTAAAAGGGATATTGTACCGAGATGAAAATTATGTAACGATACTAAAATTTGTAGTATATTCAAAAGGTATTCGTTAAACATTCAACTTCTGTTAAATTGTAAATAGTTATCAAAGGTACCAGGATTAAAATTTAATACGCCAGACGCGCGTTTCGTCTTCATAAGACTCATCAGTGACGCTCAATTCACAACAGTTATAAAGCCAGACAAGTACAAAGTAAAAGAGCACTGAGGACCCAAAATTCCAAAACGTTGTGCCATATACGGCTAAGGTAATCTATTCCTGGGATAAGAAAATCCTTAGTTTTTCGAAAACATGATTTTATGAATATCTATATATTTAAAATGTCACATGATGTAAAACAAAAATGTCAACTGATAAAATTCAAATGCTTACTAGTGACGATTATAGTTTTCTTCATTATTAGAATGTCCAATTAAAGTTCACAGGAATTCATATTTATTTTTTCAAAATTAATTTTGACTGTAGGCAAAAAGTATACTACACATGGTAATACATGTCGAAAAACGGATTAACTTGGACTGTCGTACGAATAAGAGTTTTAGCAAACTATACACCTGGAAAAAAGTATTGCAACACTTTCTTTGAAAACCATGTGAAATGACACGATTGTAGAATGTGTGTAATTTGTGTTTTAGCAATAATTCTAATCCGTGTATGGTTTAAAATTGGATTTGTGTTATAAATTTACATTTCAGGCAAAATTAAGACCAGAAAGACGCATCCGTAGAGCTGTACTGAAAAAAGTTATTCAAGCTTTGTCTTGTCCGCTATACCAAAATTTTATTTAAGTTATTTTTACAGCAAACTAAACATCTGATACAGAAAATGTGTTTAACTAGGTATTTCTAACAGTTCAGAATGAGAAAAATGGAAAAAATGAGTCCTGGAAAATTTTCATTTATTGGGGAAAAGCGCGAAAACCTATTTCTGTGCAGCTTTTATGTCCCATCCATGTAGCAATAATATTGGATGAATTGTACAATCATGTCATTTTACATAGTGTTCAATGAAAGCAATAATTTTTTCCAGGTGTATATAAAACAAGGTATCAGCCATAAGTGTCTACATAAGGAAATGTCAAAAGATTGCATTCCATTCGCCTGATGTATTTGATCTTTTGATTTTGTCATTTGTCTTTGTAATTTTATTCTCATTATGGAGATATTCCAAGACATGTGATTACATTAACTTTGATTTTGACGCATTAAAATAATACGAACCTTGCTTCAAACAGACATTTACAACTGATGTGTGTAGTTCATATGCCGTAATGCAGACAAAGCTTCCAAGATATTGTCTTTGTATGTAAATCTTACTACTACGAGTTACTTGTAAAAGAATCAGGAATAAATGTGCATTAGGGTAATCTCGTATACAAAACATATCATATGACAAGGTTGAGATTTTGGTAAATCATAAGTCCTTCATGGCTTCAATGAACATTACATTGAACAGCAAATGGGAGGACGTACCTTGTTTGTATTCGATACCTAAACCTCACATAATGCCATACAAACAAAATGCCATACAAACAATGGTACACTGCGGCTTATCTGCATGAACGACGAAAGAATTGTCAATTAGATTGACAAACATTCTGTCCGCAGTGAAAGAGGGTCTTCAGATATACTGCGAAACGGTTTATTAGCGTATTAGTATTACCACCATTTCTCATGTGATAACAAATCGTCTAAAATAAGTAACCCACAATGCTTTTCAACAAAAAAATGGTAGCATACGGTATAAATTTATTACGTTAGGATACCATACGGCATGTTTTGTTAAAAGTCAACAAAAAAGTAAAACAGGCTACACAGAGGAACAAGTGATTGTATGCTGAAATGTCCTATTGACAATTATTTTATGCATTTGGAGGTATATTTGTTCAACAATTGTAGGCATTCCTATGGGAATGAACTGTGCGCTTCTCCTCGTCGACCATAAACCAAGGAAACAACAGACACGGCTTCCTCTGCCTCATGTTTAGACTTATACCTCGAATATGACATAAGCGATCATCTCAGGACTAGAATCTATGACAAACGAGATGATTTTAATTTAAAAATTATCAATTTCCCCCAACATTAGTAGCAACATATTAATTTCACCTGCATATGGAACATATATTTCCCAGTTTAATCGTTATTCAAGTGCATGCAGCTGCTACTTAGACTTTATAAAACCTCAGCAGTGCCTAAGCAGAAAGTTTATGAACCAGTGATACACGATAGTCTTCAAGTATAGATTCTAGGTACTGATATTGTTTACCATTATAGTGACATGTTAAATTATTCTTCATTTGTCTTTTTCGATTACTACTTTTCCTGTTTAGTTAATTTTTGGTAATATACATTTGATGTGGCTAGTACTTATGCAGTCCGTCTTTGTGTTATTTTGTTATGGTACATTTTTGTATTCTTGTCTTTCGTTTTTTCTAATGTGCTTTGTCTATATGCATTTTTGTTGATTCATTTGTTTGTGTTCATGGCGATGAGGATTATAACACAATGTTGACTGCTGCACCTCTATTTTTTGACATTTTTACCTATTATATTTGTTTGTTTTCTTTACACATCGTTGTCAATATAATGAAATGTTAAGGACGACATAAAAATAACCAATGAAGGATAAACAAACTTAATTCAAATAGTTTGGGGGTAAAGGGGGGGGGGGTGTCAAAATTGCTACAAGTTTTGTTTAATTGACATCGATTTTATGTATATCCTTATTGGTCAATCAATTTTTCCCAAATTAAGTTAAGGGGGGGGGGGGGGAGGGGGTAAGGCGGTCAGTGAAAACACTATATGAATTAAGTTTTTTTATCCTACATTGAACTTTTGATGTCGTCCCTTATGCGAATTAGTATCTTTTATTTAAGACACAGAATTGATGTAACAGGTAAGCAGACTGTTTTTCGTTCCCAGGAAACACTTTATTGATTTTAAATTGTATGTAGCAAATGGTGGATTAAACCTTGTTTTTAAGCTAACTAAACTTCACACTGGAATGACCAACTTTAGATCGAATATTAAAGAATGTTTAGGATGAGGAACTGCATTAAATAAAACGAAATGTTGGTTAACCTCTCAAGATATCTTTGTGCAAATTAGATCACACTGTGATATTGATATGCCGTATCGGAAATCAAATGTGTGAATAATTTATGAAATAAAATCTGAAAATAATGCAAAAGAATTATAACATTTGCATCTGAAACTGTTCCCCCCGCCCCCCCCCCCCCCCCCCCCACACCCCCTTCCTGTTGGTATAGACGGCGTCCTATTGTTAAGTATTATGTAGACGAAACGCGCGTCTGGTGTATTCAATTATAATCCTGGTACCTTTGATAACTTTTTAGCACCACGACAACTGGCCCTATCGAGAACCAAATACGATTATGCGTATAAGAAATAGTAAAATTACTTGATACTCAATAATGTTTTAGTCATTAGTATATTGTTTTAATATTGATATTGCTCAGAGTAGTGGTGATATTTTTATTATTGAAATCACTAAGTAGAACATTTTAAACAATCATTAGTTAAAGTTTATGAAGGCAAACTTTTAAACTTGTGTAAACATGGTAAATTAACTATAAATAAGTAATATTGTGAACCAGTGGTCAATCATTGCTTCTTTTATAATTGACAAGATAACCCCGAAGGGTGACTTTGAAATTGAAATATGGTCACTTCAGGTGCTATGTGTATCAATTATATCTTTAAGCATTGATGCTTGTATCAATTGAAGCAGAAGTCAGATCCAGTTTTTCCTTGTCATTTACCACAAAAGGTGACTGTAGAATAGAAATATTGTCACTTTAGACATCCGTCGGACCGGCAGTAAAACTCTTATTGAATTTGGATGTCCTTTTGGCTGTCTTCGATATACAAATTCGTAGCTACGTCCAGTTAGAATGGGGACGCTGAATCAAATGCCTCGTGTAGAGAACTCGTCACAATCGTCTGCAAAGAACCCTTGTACCAAATGTTTGAGTAGTCCATAAGTGGCCTGTTGCAAGGTAAATTCCTGTCCTCATTCATTATATCTTTTATTTCTCGTGGTTGTCCATATTTCTTCGACCTTCATCCCAGAAGTTTTTCTTTTTTGTTTGGTACAAGTTGATGTTAAAATTGATTATTTGTGCTTTTTAGTTCGACTTGCCCACTTTGTGTGCCTTTCTCGTCATTTGGCGTCTGTCGTCGCCGTTAACTTTTACAAAAATATTTTCCGAAAGGGTATTTAGTTTAAAAGATATGTCTGATAACTTCGGTTGTCAATTTACATTGCAGACATGGCTAAACATAGTACATGTGAATAAACTGCATGTTTTGTCTTATTATTGAGTTATAAACAACGTCAATTTCAAATATGCATTGGTGACAAAGTAAATAGGATTCTGAAAAAATGTTTTAATTGTTCTACTTCAAAAACATTCGGCATGCAGGTAGGCATCAAACGGAAATCACATATGTTTGCGTGTTATAACGTCTGAATATTAACTATGGTTGCGTGTCATAACGTCTGAATATTAACTATGGTTGCGTGTTATAACGTCTGAATATTAACTATGGTTGCGTGTCATAACGTCTGAATATTTACTATAGTTGCGTATAATAACGTCATACTACCTATGGTTACGTATCATAACGTGAAAGTAGTAAAATGACAGGATTTCATTAACATGTAATGGAAGATAAATAGAATTTATAATATGAATAACTTGAAATTGTCAGCTCTTTTATTTTTTTTTTGTGTCTCTCCTGCAGATCTTTTATACACTCGGCATGGTTGAATGTTTGTTATGTTTTAAAAACAGTAGTTAAAAACTTTTGTATTGCTCTTTAGATGCCGTTAAGCTATCATTGTCGATGTGTGGCCGTTCAATTATAATAATCCTCTTGAATTGAAATACTTTATAAGAAATGACAAACAGTATTGACTGTGTAAAATGTACTGATATCAACATATTTTAAAATACTATCTTTCGAAAATTGATTTGGTAATATCGAGCCAATCAGCTTTGCAGAATAACTATAAAAAGGTGTGTTGTTGATGTTTTTTATTTATGATAGCAGCTTTGATATACAACAGTCAATAACATATATTTGCAATATTGATTTAGTCCTAAATATTAACACACATCACACTGAAATCTTAATCATGATCTTGGATTTCTTTCAAAATTTGATATAATTCAATATGTATTACACTCCCTCGTTCCGTTGATTGATCAAAGAGGGCCGAAAGATATCACAGAGACATTCAACCTCATGGATAAAATTAAACTTACAAAGCCATTGCTAAAAAAGAAAAAGGCAAACAATAGTACACAAAACACAACACAAAAAAATAAAGACGAAGCAACACAGACCCCACCTAAAACTAAGGGTAATGTCAGTAGCTCCGGAGGGTACGACCCTTCTCCATATGTGGAACCCGTCGTGTTGATAACCTTTGATTTATTAAGTTTTTATCAGCTCCCTCTTATATAACTAACCTTTTAGTTCGGTATTTTCGTTATACTAAAAAAAAAAGAATTTCGAATCACACAAGCAGAATGCTGTATATTCAGGCCAGTAAAAATTTAAGAGCAGTAAAGTACATTAAAACGGTATAGTCATATCATTTGCAACATCTTGCCATTTTATTGAAGCCAGTCCGGACTGTGTGTCGCATGTTTTCACTCATTAAAATATAAACAATAAAATTGAGAGAATATCCTATCAACAACACAAAATCTAAATAGGGAAATATTAAATCATATAGTATCCATGAATCGATGATTTTAAAATGATTAAACAGCCATAAAAAAAGCATGACAATGTACGGTGTCTCCGACATCAAAAATATTACACATATAATTGTTACCACTAATGTTGAAATTCTGTTTCTCTTCTTAATGACCGCACTATCAGTCCACGGAAGACTTCCTCTTAAAATGGTTAATTTGCAAGTTATATATAAAGTTCCTGCAAATACCACTGTACATGCTAGAAATGTGCACATTATTATCACAATGAAATCATAAATGTATGTATCTTTCATATAAGCTTCAAGTTGAGAATTTTTACAGCAACAACCATTTGCATTCTCATAATAAGATACTGTATTGATTATAGGCCCAAACAAAATGAAACTTACAATGAATACAAGAAAACAACCGTAGGCACTCACTTTGCTATTCAGATATCGCTGGGTCCATATTGGTAAAAGGAGAACTGTTGTTTTTTTGAAGACACAACAGCGAAGTTAACAGAACGGAATTGAAGTGGAAACCGTATTTCAATTCTTCAGCAGCGGTATATATAGCGCATAGCGGATAGTCAAATATAATAAAAACTGGCATTGGGTAAAAGCCACTATGGGAAATATGATGATTGTTCTGTGTATATGGAAAAATAAATACAGGGAGACATATTAAAGTGCAGTTACAGTGTCCGATACAGCTAATGCTGACAAAATTATTGTCACTGGTGATCTGTTGTCTTTTTGCAGAAATAAAGACAAAACAAAGGTGTTCATTAGCATAACCACGCTTCCTACAACTAGTTGTGTATATGCTACTATTCTGCTTGGTATACGTAGAGCTATATTGTACTTCGAACCACCAATACACCCACGACGAATTTCTAAACAGTCAGTTTTAAGGGTAAAATCGGTTATATAACCAAGCCAGAGATTATACGAATCCACTGCTCTTCCAATAAATCCGTCCAAATAGTTTATATGACAGAAAATATTCTATACATGATTTCTGCCTTGAAGAAAAATAAAAATCTATTTCAGAAGAGTAGAAAGAATATAAAGTCCCTATATATAAAAGACTCATATTTGGATCTAATGTACTGGATCGCAATTTAATGTTTACTTGATTTGTGAAATGCATAAATTTCCAACATGAAGTTATGTTTCTTAGGAAAAGGTTGATTTCAATATTATTGAGCAATTTATCCTTTGTTTCAATGTATTTTATAAACTGTGTGTTGCAGTGGGCTGGATAATCTGTAAAATATATTTCTACATCAGAAAAGTATGGTAATACATTAATCTCATTAAAAGTAATATTGTAGGTAGCTATCGGATCGCAGAACCATTTTCGGAATACAACTTCCCTTGTACAGTTATAAATCATATCTTGTATATCTCCGACAGCGACCCATTTGAAGAGAAAATTGGTCAATTTTTGTAAACCACGTGAGCATTTGTTCTTTCTAATTTCAACGACATTTAAATTTGAGTCTTCAAATTTGATGAAAAACGATGCCTTTGATTGGTGTAGAGGAAATACCATTCCTTTAGTAGATGGCGTTACGATCTTTTCCAGATTCAAAAATTCGCAAGTTGTCTTGTTTCCATGCTCTACAATTTAAAAATGATATTTAGAGGTAAAATATCATTAAAAAGTTATCAGGCAAAAGTGTTAACAGGGTTAGATCATAATTAGTTATGGAATAAAAAGTCCTAGAATCTAATTAGACTGTTATTAGGTAAAATATCATTAAAACGTTATCAGGCAAAAGTGTTAACAAGTATAGATCATAATTAGTTATGGAATAAAAAGTCCTAGAATCTAATAAGACTGGTATTATGATAAGAGATTATGTTTCAGTGCATCATTGATTATCTTAATTAACATGGTACATGTTCTAAAACATTCAATGCACGTTTAAAAATGTAAAGTACGAATACGTAGTATTATAAAAGTAAACAGAATAATTATGTTCATTTAAGCAAACATTAATAAAATTAAATTGGAAATGGGGAATATGTCAAAGAGACAACAACCCGACCAAAAGAGCAGACAACAACCGAAGGCCACCAATGGGGCTTAAACACAGGAAGAAAATATCGCACCTAGAGGTGGTCCTCAACTGTCTCCTAATTAGATTGTGAACTAGTTTAGTGAAAATGGACGTCAAACTAAACTCCAAAGTATATATGAACTTAGATTAAAAATCACACAAGACTAACAAAGGCCAGAGGGTCCTGACTTAGGACACCACCACAATATTGAATAAAATATATGCCATCAATAGTAAAATAATTTGATACTAAGAAATACTATTTTTTCTAGTTATATTTTTTTAAGCGCGTTATTTAAAAGTGTGCACCACATATTCTATGTCATTTCGAATAGACAAAAACAGTATTACAGTCCCTTTTAATTAAATGGTAAAATCTTTTTTTTAAGAAAAAATCATAAAAAACGATGACGTCACAGAAACATCACAAAATTTTGTCTATGTTTATGTCTAAACTTTGTTACTTTCAAAATTAAGTTATTAAAAAAAATAATCACTCAGTCTTGCATGAATATAAAAAATGGCTCAACCTACATTTAAAGACGACAGATGGTAAACTTATTGTTTGTCTGAAATGACAAAATTAATGTGAAGCAATTCAAACGAGAAAACTAATGGCCTAATTAATGTACACAAAATTAACGAAATGCAAATATGTAACACATTAACAAAGACAACGAATGAATTACAGGCTCCTGACTTGGGACAGGCACATACATACATAATCTGGCGGGCCTAAACATGTTAGCGGGATCCCAACCCTCCACCTAACCTGGGACAGTGTTGTAACAGAACAACATAAGAACGAACTATAAAAATCAGTTGAAAAAGGATTAACTCATCTGTTGCATTGAATACAAATAAAAAATAAATCTAACAAAAAACACAGAGTGGACGTGGTGAACTCTCTTGATTAGAATTGATGCATGAACTACAGAGCATTTATGATGTTCGCTATAGCTTCTTACTTTGTCATACATTCATCAATGACACCTTTTTCCTTTCAATGACTACTATGGCTTTTTAAACTCTTTACAGCAAGATCGATCCGGTTGAAAAATTCTTTATATATCATGTATATATACTAGTAGTTTTAAGGTGCCATAATCATTCTTTTAAGAACAAACGTTTTCATAATTTACACTGCATCGGAAAAGGTTTCAATCAATTTGACTCAGCAGTGCAGCAACATTTCTTAATTCATATTTTGTTGTTGTTTAAAAATTATTTGAACTGATAGCACGTGACGGTAATGCAATAATACTTGTAATGGTTGCGACTTGTTTAATTTCATATTATTTTTGTGTACCTGTTCCAGGTTAATGAGGGACTGTCTGTTATGAATTTTACCCGGAGTTCGGCATTTATGTATATTTTTTTCTCTCCATGAAATAATATTCTTATGGAAATACTTACTATTTTTCTGTTTGTTGTATATCTGCATCGACGTTGACGGCATTAGGTCATATTCGCGTGTCTCGTTCATAAAAGCAGAGGCTCGACACAATAAAAGGAATTTGATCAAAACTTGAAATCCCTCCATATTTGAATCCAAATTTTCTTGTTTTCACTAGAAATTTTGGATCCCGAATGGCAGAATGATCACTTACATCGAATTATATATGATTGATATGTATTGAAGTAATATTTATATAATATCAATATGTATGTATTTAAAATGTCATGTGATGGTTAGCGGCGACTTAATTTCCCTAAGTATCAGAATGACTGATTAAAGGTTAGATTGATTAAAGTTTAGATTTGAGAAATTCATCATTAATTTTATCATTTTCAAAACTGATTTAAACTGTAGATAGTGGAGTGGCAAATCTGGAAAATCACTTATTTAAAGATTTTAATGGACCGAAATTCCTCACGGCTGAAAATCCACATGAAGATAGAGTAAACATTATACTTTCATTTTAGCTCTGTCGTAGAGTTGTTCCACGGTGCAATCTTTTGTAAAATCGCGTTAAAGTGTGATTTTCTGATGCTTTTCTTTTTCTTTTTCGAACACGGGAACGCTTATAAAAAGTTCCCGAATGAAGATATCATCACAAAATTGGTATCAGATGAAAGAGTGATGTATCAGCTTTTAGATGACATCAATCTTTAATACCATATGAACTCATAAATTTAGTGAATTGGACGATTTTCAAATATATGTAACATTTTTTATCAATCTTACCGTCTGTCAAAGTATATTACATTTCTTATATATATATATCACTAATAGTAAATTGTCACAACAAATAGCGGAACAACCAATACTTAAGAAGTTTTGATATATAAAAGTTTGATAGAATATACAAATCAATTTATACAAGCATTTTTATAAAACTCATCACATTGTGTAACGGTTTATTTTTTCCTCTGTGATATTTTATCCTGGGGATAATTTGTCACAGTAATTTTTTTCCAGACTTGGTATTTCACAGGTAGATTTCTTCCATAGGAGTGAAATTCTATCTGTTTTATGCGGATAGTATTTACCAGTATTTATTTTCCGTTCCATATTTCATAGAACCTCGTGAAATAGAGTCCCATTGTCTACTACCTGATCATAATTATAAATATTTCACCAAGGTAGAACATATTTGCATAATTTATCAATCAAAGGGAGGTAACTATGAGCCATTTATATTTTACAGATATTATATTCCGTAATCTATTTCTTAGTGAAATTGTCCCCTTATTCTAAATTTTTATATTAATTATTATAAAAAGATGACTTAAAACATGATTAAATAAGACAAAAAATATTTCACAGGTAAATACTATCAAGCTGTTGAAATTGTTTTTGTTCCTATATCTTGTTATGCTATGAGTCATGATTCCTATTTTTCTTTTTCAATAGTCACTTGCTCCAATGCGATAATCTTGTGTATAAAGATAGTTAAAAATATCATCATACTCAGATTCCTCCCTTTACTGTTAAGGGCATACGATACAGTAGAGATCCCTCGTTGATTTTTTCTTGAAATTGTTGTAGAAGGTCAATTTCGATGTGTACTTTTGAAATATGCAAAGAAAAATATACCTTCATGACTTACTTTTTGGGATAATTTGGTTCGAAATTTGCATATTTGAAGGAAAAACCCTGAAATTTCAAAAATCAGGACTTTTAAGGAAAGTACCAATTCTTTTGAACGAACAGTCATAATTTAGCCGGGTTTTTTGTAAAATGTTCCCTTGATCCATGGCATCAGCATGCTGTAGCAAGTTAACGGTTGAAATAAATAATTATATCCTAAATTCTTTTTATACAAGTGAAATAAAGAAGATGAAAATATTTTTGCGTCTACACAGAAGTGCAGAAAAAATTCTATCGTTGATTTTTTCTTAAAATTTTTGCGGAGCGTTCTTGAAACAGAACTTGATTGATTGCAAAAGAAAAAAACTGGGGGTCCATGTGTTTGTTTTTTCAATAAAAGCAATAAACCTTAATTTTTATTGGTAAACGGGACGTTTGCCAATAAGGCGCCAAACTACGTTGGAATAAGTTTTATTCGCAACAACGTCATGAAATCTTTCCCGCCGTTCACTACTACGTTGTCAATTTCAGTGGTAGAGCCAAGGTGTTTTTTTTTAAACCAATGATATTAATCATGAAAATTAATAAAGCTGGCTCCTCGTAAATAGCATCATATTTGCCAAACCTTTAAGAATTGTTACGAAACTTGGATTGAAAAAGTATTCTAGTAAATTACTTTTAGAAAAGAAATGTTCGGAAACAAAACAGATATATATAATAAAAAAATTAATTTGCATCTCTGCATGTCCGACATTAGTCATACAATTCATGCAGACAACACAGCTTGAACATAGTTTTAATTATTCAAAAGGCCCCGACATGACAAAATGTGCAACAATTATAAAGTAAGGGGGATGATATAAAAATAAGGACATTTGGTATGATTGCAAAAGAGACAACTATCAACCATAGTTCAAATGACGAAGATAAACGCTATTAAAGGTAACCCTACGGCCTTCAACACAAAAAAAAAGAAAAAAAAAAGCCACAACGTATAGTCAGCTTTAAAAAGCCCCGACATGAAAATGTGAAATAATTCAAACAAGAAAACTAACGACCTACTCTATAGGCATTACATGAACACAAAATCATACCTACATTAAATCGGGTCGGCTTAGTCCATTACAGTGTAGTATAACATTTCATACAGCAGTCGATATAAGAGCATGAAATTTAATGATTCTGTATCAATAGATAAGTTACCTAAGCTTGTCTTCAGGGTATTTTTTTTATTACGGTACATATAATCATTGAATTACTTGTCTGTATAATTATACCTTTAATCTAGGAGTTAGTGCAACCACATTGTTTGTCCGGTCCAACAAATATTTTGTTTCTTATCTGAGAAACTTCTTTACAAAAAGACTTCGTATTGTTCAGTAACTTAACATCAATGAGTTGCAACTCTGATCTGTCAAATACCTAATTCCTGTGTGCCGATTTTTCTCTCTTAATATGTACATAGAGGATATGCTTAGCACATCAACGGGTGCGTTTTTGTTTTTGGGCTATAATACGGGGCTTATAACTGTGTCATTTAAACTGACAGTTCTTCTTCATACACATATATATTCCACGGGTAAAATTCTAAAAATGTCGTTAAACTCTTTATTTTCAAAGTCAGGAACAGTAAGATGCGCTGTCATTATTTATTACGTTTTTTTTGTGAGCCAAATGGTGAAGTTACTATATAAATTACTTATTGTTTTGGTTTTTTTTTTGTGTAGTTGGGTTTCTCTCTCATCGACGTCTTATGCTTTTCATATATGAAAGAACAGACATACAAAGTTAAGAATGTGGATTTGATGTTTTTCCCATTCGAAGTTAATATTGTTGACTTCCTTATTAATGAACAAATATAACAATTCTCGTGATTTGGCCGATTTTCATTGCAGGTACTTTTTTCAAATTCGCGCAATCGGGATTATGACGTCAGTGGATTTTCCGCAAATGTGACTACATCTAAAGCGACGTCGCGAAATGTAATCATTCTTATTAGAAACATCGCGAAATGTAATCATTCTTATTAGAAACATCGCGAAATTACAACGTTCTGATTAACAACGTCGCGAAAACAACACGAAAAGTTTTGAAAACGTTATTATCTGCCCCTGCTACTGTATCGTATGCCCTTAACTGTTAACTGTAGTAATGCAACTATATTTCTACCTTTACTTTTTTATTTGCACTGAGATCTGAAAACAACTCACTTTTACCTGTATTTCACTAACCTTATTTTATATATTAAACTGATCATGATATTATTTCACAATTAAGATCTGAGAAATAACTTCTGGTTTTGTTTCATATGTTCCATGATAATTGTCTTTTAAAAGAATGACATATACTTTAATATTTCAGGATATTATTTTTGATTATAATCTGTAAAATTATTGCCCATTATAATACATCTATTTGATTTTTTATTTACTAATTTAACTTATATTGAAATACACTGTTATTAGTTTATAGTATTTGCAAAGATTAAGGTTTTTTTTATTAACTATTCAATATTTTAACTTCCCCGATGGAATTTCACGGCAATGGAAAATTTATCACCGTGAAATATTTTCCTCCGGATAAAAAAATAATAACTTCTGTAAGATTTTTTCCGCCGGATGGGATTTCATCCGGATAGAATTTTCTTGACCATAGCAGTTTTACTACTCAACTGTCACCTCAATAAGTCATGTAACGTTCCCCTTTCCTATTCCCCTGTCATATGAAATGCAATGAATTTGATATGCATTTTCTTAAGTTTTATAAAAAGAAGATATATTTGTATCAATAGTTGTGTCTATGTGCTTGAATACGCACAGATGCTAAGGTTTAATAACCTTTGAGGTGCTTTTATTCTTGTTTTTCGAAAAGACTAATTTTAAACCACATTGGAACGCATCCGAAAAATTCCGGAAAATTATTGTCAGTGCTAATTCCATTAAATAAGAACGAGTTAAGTAGCTTAGATCGTGTTATAAAAACTTTACATGTCCAAGAGGAAAACATTTACATGCATTTGAATTAGTGCAAAAAAACAAAACGTAACGATGAATCAACTTTCGTTAAAACACGCTTCATGGCATTACCATGACTGGTATAAAATGTCTATTCTGGAGACAAAAGTCATACAACAAGCTAAGCATTTAAGGCATGTCGAGTCATTTGAGTGTGCCGATATTGTTTTAAATGACGCAAAATTATCCGGCAGGCCATCCAGTGGTGAGTTTACTCTGACTTCATAAATAACTTCAAGGACAAGTCGCTTCAACATTCAGCATGCATTGTTAACTACTTGATGAAATTAAAAAATATTTGCTTCTGATGCTTCAAATTAATAGGGGCATGGTGTTGCTTTTCAAATACTAATTGAAAGTCTACATGATGATCTGTTTGCGAAAGAAAGAAAAATAACATGTTCGTTGTCGTATAGTTTGCCAGTAGCATTTGTTATTGCATTTTGCGAAAAAAATTGTGAAAAACTGTTTACGATCGTTCGAAATTTCAAATTATTTCTATTTTTACAATGTATTCCAACCTCTCTGATAAATATTTTGCCTGGTTAGTAGATGACAATCAATTTCAAATGGAGAATGATTACAATGCACTCTCAATTGATACGGAATGAAAATGTATACTTTAGCTGAGTGTGTGATATTCCTTTATGAAAAACCAGTACACCCCTGATCAGATAGATGATATTGGTATTGTCCAAAGTGTTAATGTAAAATGGTACAACAGTTATTGAGATTTTGCCAAATGACTGCTTTAAAACCATAATCAAAAATATATGTGGTATGATTGCCAATAAGAAAAATCTCCACAAAAGACCAAAAATTACACATACATTTACAACTATAGGTCATCGTACGGCCTTCAACAATAAGCAAAACCCTTACCGCATAGTCAGAAATAAAGGGCCCGAATTGACAAATGTAAAACAATTCAAACGAGAAAAACAACGGCCTTATTAATGTACAAAATAATAAACGAACAACACAAATGTAACAGCAACAAATGACAACCACTGAATAACAGGCTCCTGACTTGGGACAGCCACATACAGAATGTGGCGAGGTTAACCATGTCAGCGGGCGCCCAACCCTTCCCTTTTATTGGACATTGGTGTGTATAAAAAGAAGATGTGGTATGATTGCAAATGGAACAACTGTTCACAAGAGACCAAATGACACAGATATTTACAACTATAGATTACCGCACGACCTTCAACAATGAGCAAATCCCATACCACATAGTCAGCTATTAAAGGCGGTAAAAGGACAATAAGGTTTATTTCAAATGGTGGTAGATCCAAATTATTCTTCAAGTCATTGAATGCAGATCAATTAGAGATTGTAAGAAATTTCTGTGTGCACCTGAAAATAAACATGGGTTGATAAGATTTGTAGGTACATTGTAACTATGCACTATCGCACTACAATGATTTTGATTTGCAAGAACATTACGAAATATTTCTAGCGGGATCTTTTCAACATATGTAGACTGTGAAGCAATTTTGTGTAGGATCTGTAAGTGACTGAAGAGTCAGATATAAGAACTATTCTGCCGCCTCTTTTTTGTCAATGAACAGTTATTGAAAAGATGTTCCAGGAGTTCAATCATATAAAAATCTTAACAGTTATGTTTTATTTATAATAAGGTCTTTTCCTCAGATGTCAAACATGATGAATATCGATTTTAGACTGGAGGCGTTTCTTCAACCGAAGCCACAAGACTGCTTTACCTATTCACGACATATGCAACTTTTTAAAAGTTATCGGACCCCTGATGTCTGGCACACCAACAGCAGCTCGCGCTCTTACAGGATGCAACACGTCTTCTCTAATCGAAACTGGCAAAGGAAGACAATTACCATACTTCAGCTTTGTACTTGTTTGGCTTTATAACTATTTTGATCTGAGCGTCACTGATAAGACTTGTGTAGACGAAACGCGCGTCTGGCGTATTAAATTATAATCCTGGTACCTTTGAAAGCTATTAAGAGTTTCTGCAAGAAAGTTAAACCAACAAAAGCGTTAGAACTGTACACCTTGGCAATGGGTGTTCCCTGTGGCAATAATGTCTGCCTGAGATCGGCACGAGAGATAAATGAAGAAGATTACTGGAAATGTGACAATGACAAAAGGCATGCTACAAAATATTTACTGTACTGGATTTTTGATAAAGTAAGTCAATGCTCACTAAATGCACCATACAGTGTGATAAATTGTATTAAGAAAATTCATCTAAAGTCATAAGCGTCATGTTAACATTTAAATCAAACACATTAAATGCAATGGAACTAGCTGTTTCCAACATCTCGGATGAGGGAATAATTAATATTCACGTAATAAAAGAAATAGAAAATAAAAAGCGGAAGACACTTAATAATAACGGCTTCAGGCTCTTTATCTTATTGTGTGAAGAAAAGATGCTTCTTTTGAGTAAGGTGATATAAATTAAAAAAATGCTACCTGCTGTTTATTTTTCACAAAATCAATTTTGATACATATAGGTATTTAACATCTGTTCTGTAATATTAATCAGTAAACGAAGTATATACATACTCGTTTATCTTTTACAACTAGTTACTAGTTTATTTTATTTTCAGTCTCAAAAGATGTGTACACTTGAATGTAAAGATAACTATAGCAAAAACATGCAGTTATACATTTCTGTACGATAAATTGACTAAACAAAAGGCAAAATACTGTACAAATTGAGAGTGTAGGAGAAAGTTTAAATAACTGTAAATTCAAATCACTAACAGTCAATTCAGTTTGTTGTTTGTTTAACTGGAAAATCATTTTTTAAGAAACATAAATAATGAAATAACAATTATGATTGTATTACAAAATATCCATAACATTTGAAGTTAACTCTTAAAATATTGTTGCAATTGATCAGACCATGATTACTTTCTGATTTCATTTTGAACAAAAAAGAAATGTGAAAACCGTTTTAACCAATATAACTATTTGTTGGCATTGAAACACACCTTGTGAACGCTGATAATTCCTTGAGCCTTTGAGTATTTCCTAGTATTGATTGATTGAGTGCTTGTCGTTGAATGTTAAGTGGTTAATTTTTTATGCTTGTTCAGGACAAAGAACAAAATAACAATATATACAGAAGTAGGACGTGCAAAAGAGGCCGTTATGGATGAAGGTCAAGGAAATTTATACTGCCACTTATTATTAGGGTATATTGTATAGGGACAGTAATTTTGCCATAGCAACTGGCCACCTAAAGACTTCTCAAAGAGTTGTTGCAATGTTTACTAACGCACAGAAAGCGTAACAATCTCTTTATACGCGGAATCGGATTTTACGTCCCCTCTATGAACCGAAGAAGAGCAGATGACCATATTTTTATTCCCTTGTCAGCCGTAGAGTCATATGTTTGCATTAAGCATTAAAAGATATCAAACGTGTTCAACTATTACGTGTTCTTGTGAAAGCTGCTCACAACTAAACTTTTATTTTAAGGACTCAGTAACGATGAGCTCAGAACAGACCAAGTGACAAGCATCTTGTTAGACTGGGAAGTTGGATAGAAATACATTTATGTGAAGAGTTTTTCATACATTTGGGAATGACAACACGACAATGGGAGAACACTGTAGATATGTATGGTGGTCACAATCGTGAAGGGATAATGTCGATGGCACTAGTAAAATAGAAGGAGTCGTAGTTATCAGACTTTACAGACCCTACATTCAAAGATCTTGCAGACGCCTTGGTAAAAGTGATCTAGATAAACATGTTATTTGTCAGGTACATGATATACACGTTATACAACTCCTCATATGTTCAGAATTCTGAACTAACTGTTTCAATTAAACAATGCGTCATAGTTTCACTCGTTTTAAAATGATGCATGAACAACACGATACGTTTGCGATTTCTAAGCATCTGCTCATATCCAATAATGTCGTTACAAATAAATTATATTATCATATATTGATGACGTCACTGTTGTGGTGTTATGCACGGTAGTTTTTTGGTTCTTAACTCCTTCATCAACAAATGTAAGATAAAAATGTCAAACAAAGCTTGTCAAAGTCAACATTCACTTTTTGGAGCTCTAACTCATGACAGCCCAATTTAAAATTGATTGACATATGCGATACCTTTGTGTCGCGAGCTTAAATCTTAGAAAAGTGTTAGATTGTTGTTCAATCATGTTGTAAGAGGTCAAGATCATACGCGTCAAAGGAGGTGGTGTGACATATTTACATAAAATGTCAATTTAACATGAACAATGCATATCCAGTAGAACAACACAATTTCTTAAACTATAATTTCTTATTTTTATTTTATATTTAATATTTCATATGTATTAAGGTGGTACCCAACACCTTGACTAAAATTAATTTGGCTCGTTTAATTTTTATAAAATTTTGACAAAATATTTACTTTAATCCTTTGAAAAAAATATATAAATTTTCAAAAAACTTGAATGATGGCATTTGCGTTTCCATGATTATGAACTGGACTGTAATGGCCTTTAGGCCATATTTCCAAAACGTATGGTACTCCAGGAGATTTTCCTAAACGTTGGCCAAAAGTAATGCGGAGATATGTCCCTTTTATATCTCTCTTCCCGAAACCATTTGCTTTTTCTTCTAATCTGTTATTCAGAATGCATCCTGTGGTTTCTATACTGTATCGAATCGCATCTGATAGCAACACTGCAGTGACATCTTGAGAATAGTTTAAACAACAACCTTTTATATTTTCATATAACTCTCTGCACGCAACAGGAAGACTAGCTGAGAAGATGTAATTACCTTCGTCTAGATAAAAAAGATTTACTTTTGAGCTATCCATGACCAATGGAGAAATATTTGTAATGAACGGGTCTTTTTCAAATTCGACCAGTTCCTCCTTAACTCCTAATCCGCCGCCTGGAAAGGAAAAAGAGGGGAATTAAGCTGTATGTCATTTTTCAATTTTTAGATTTTGTTCGCAGTTTCTTTACATTAAAGTTTTTGGTCGTGGTAGTTTTTGATGAAGTTGAAGTCCAATCAACTTGAAACTTAGTTTACATGTTCCTTATGATATGATCTTTCTCATTTAATGCCAAATTATAGTTGTGACCCCAATTTCAGGGTCCACTGAACACAGAAAATGATAGAGCGATTTGGGCATCCGTGTACTATGGACACATTCTTGTTAATATTTTTAACGTAGACTATAACAGATTTGCCATCGGCACTTTATTCTAAAATGACTAAAAATTAGAGATAACTGTTTCTTCAAAGATATTGTCTGTTGGTTTACATATATGCCTTTATATCTCCCAGGTATAAATGCATGTTTGTACAAGAACATAACTGAACCAGTATGTAATCTTAATAACATTTGCTAACAAAGGGCATTAACATTTATAATTTTTTTTATAACTTTTTTTTCTGTTTACAGTATTGCTTTATCTTCCTTTTAATGCGAAAAGAATAAACAAAATATAATCTAAAGGCAATAACTGCTGTATATTAACCTATTAAAATACTACATCTTCTCATACCTGCATATTACATGATAGACATACAGTCAAGACATATATAACACTAATCTTTCCCAAACAGAATGAAATGAAAAGCTGTTTCGTAGTCAGTAGAAATAAACTTTATATTTTGTGTACGCTGTACAAAAAATTGATGACATTTGTACATTTTTCTGTAGTTTTAATTTGCCAAATATAAGTTCAATGAAATAATTGTTAACGAATTTGTCCCTTCACAGGTAACGCCTAACTAATATTAGAAGAATAGCAGAAATGTATTGTGTTATAACTAGGTTAAGCCGTTGGACTTTGTTGACAATGAACCAAAATTCTGAAAACTGAAAAATAAGATAGTCGGACAAACCATATGACAAAATAACAAAGTTCAACATCCTGTCATATGTGGAACATGTCCTTAACATTTAAGAGGTAGACCTGGGGTATGGGAGATAAGTTTTACAAAGGTATTTGAAGTCATTTGTGCGTTTTAACCTAGCAGTAATTGACACAATAATCAAGCATTTATGTTGTTTACATTTCGATATAAGAATGATGCAGGAGCATATAAGACTATAACAGATCTGCCATCGGCACTCTATTCTAAAATGACTAAAAATTAGAGATAACTGTTTCTACAAAGATATTGTCTGTTGGTTTACATATATGCCTTTATATCTCCTAGGTATAAATGCATGTTTGTACAAGAACATGTGTATATTGCAAGGTAAGTACAAAGGAATAGTGCTATGATGAGCTAAACGAGTAATGCCATAAATTTCCGAATGATGCACTGCATAGGACTGTCTTGCTCTTACTATAAGTTTTAATAAACGCTTAGGTTCATCAATGTTGAGTGACTTCGTGTAACGTTTTGTTTTGAAATAAATATAATATGTTCTTTTTAGTTTTACATCATCAGCCATATCAATCTCCGTTAAGAAATATTTTAGACAATATTTAGTGTTTAGTTTGAGTTTCATTCTAGCATACATACCATATTTAACAAAATCCAGAAGTTCGTATTTTCTCACAAATTTCTTGTCCTCTGCATTGAAGTATGGATGAAGATTTTCTCTTATTTTCTTTCCTTCCTGTAGTTTGATTCCCTGCAGAAAATCATGAACAAGGATAGTGGTCTCTTCCATTAGGTACCCCTTACCATACTTGAGAACTAAATTATCTCTATCATAACTGAACCAGAATGAAATCTTGCCGTCTTCAATTCCACTTCCTTTCTATCTCTCGGATTAAAGTACCTCATCTTTGTCTCCAATGCATTTTATGAAACTAACTTGATCTTTTTCAATTTTCACAAAAATTCGGTAATGTCCCTTTTCATCCTCAACAGAAAGAAGAAATGGAGTCTGAGTATTTTTGTTGAGAACTAATATTCCTTGTCCGTTAACAGATAAACGTTTTTCCCAGGAGCTAGGCGTTGTCAATATTGAAGTTCCTTGGCGATTCACGGGGAAAGTATTTTCAAATTGATTCAATTTATTGTCCTTTTGTGTTTGGTTTTCTACTGTAATTATATAAAATTTCAAATAGACTAAAACATTTTTTTAACATTTGCTAACAAAGGGCATTTACATCTATCATTTGTTTTTATAACTTTTTTTTCTGTTTACAGTATCGCTTTATCTTCCTGTTATTGCGAAAAGAATAAACAAAATCTAATTTAAAGGCAATGACTGCTGTATATTAACCTATTAAAACCTTCCTTCACTCAAATATACATTTACCCTGGAGAGTTGTCTTATTTGCACTCATACTACATCTTTTCATAACTACATATTACATGATAAACATACAGTGAAGACATATATAACATTAATCTTTCCCAAACAGAATGAAATGAAAGGCTGTTTGGTAGTCAGTAGATATAAATTTTATATTTTGTGTACGCTGTAAAATATTCCTTTTATCTTGCTTATTTTGAAAAAAAAAATTGATGACATTTGTACATTTTTCTGTAGTTTTAATTTGCCAAATATATGTTTAATGAAATAATTGTTAACGAACTTGTCCCTTCACAGGTAACGCCTAACTAATATTAGAAGAATAGCAGAAATGTATTGTGTTATAACTAGGTTAAACCGTTGGACTTTGTTGACAATGAACCAAAATTCTGAAAACTGTAAAATAAGTTAGTCGGACAAACCATATGACAAAATAACAAAGTTCAACGTCCTGTCATCTGTGGAACATGTGCTAAACAGCACAATAAATACAGAACACATAGCTCTAGTTCCAACATAACTTTGGATTTGATTGAGTCATCTTTAGTCATCTATAATTGGATCTAATATTAGAAAATACACCAATATGTTTAAGAGGTAGGCCTGGGGTATGGGAGATAAGTTTTACAAAGGTATTTGAAGTCATTTGTGCGTTTTAACCTAGCAGTAATTGACACAATAATCAAGCATTTATGTTGTTTACATTTCGATATAAGAATGATGCAGGAGCATATAAGACTATAACAGATTTGCCATCGGCACTCTATTCTAAAATGACTAAAAATTAGAGATAACTGTTTCTACAAAGATATTGTCTGTTGGTTTACATATATGCCTTTATATCTCCTAGGTATAAATGCATGTTTGTACAAGAACATGTGTATATTGCAAGGTAAGTACAAAGGAATAGTGCTATGATGAGCTAAACGAGTAATGCCATAAATTTCCGAATGATGCACTGCATAGGACTGTCTTGCTCTTACTATAAGTTTTAATAAACGCTTAGGTTCATCAATGTTGAGTGACTTCGTGTAACGTTTTGTTTTGAAATAAATATAATATGTTCTTTTTAGCTTTACATCATCAGCCATATCAATCTCCGTTAAGAAATATTTTAGACAATATTTAGTGTTTAGTTTGAGTTTCATTCTAGCATACATACCATATTTAACAAAATCCAGAAGTTCGTATTTTCTCACAAATTTCTTGTCCTCTGCATTGAAGTATGGATGAAGATTTTCTCTTATTTTCTTTCCTTCCTGTAGTTTGATTCCCTGCAGAAAATCATGAACAAGGATAGTGGTCTCTTCCATTAGGTACCCCTTACCATACTTGAGAACTAAATTATCTCTATCATAACTGAACCAGAATGAAATCTTGCCGTCTTCAATTCCACTTCCTTTCTATCTCTCGGATTAAAGTACCTCATCTTTGTCTCCAATGCATTTTATGAAACTAACTTGATCTTTTTCAATTTTCACAAAAATTCGGTAATGTCCCTTTTCATCCTCAACAGAAAGAAGAAATGGAGTCTGAGTATTTTTGTTGAGAACTAATATTCCTTGTCCGTTAACAGATAAACGTTTTTCCCAGGAGCTAGGCGTTGTCAATATTGAAGTTCCTTGGAGATTCACGGGGAAAGTATTTTCAAATTGATTCAATTTATTGTCCTTTTGTGTTTGGTTTTCTACTGTAATTATATAAAATTTCCAATAGACTAAAACATTTTTTTTAACATTTGCTAACAAAGGGCATTTACATTTATCATTTGTTTTTATAACTTTTTTTTCTGTTTACAGTATCGCTTTATCTTCCTTTTATTGCGAAAAGAATAAACAAAATCTAATCTAAAGGCAATGACTGCTGTATATTAACCTATTAAAACCTTCCTTCACTCAAATATACATTTACCCTGGAGAGTTGTCTTATTTGCACTCATACTACATCTTCTCATACCTACATATTACATGATAAACATACAGTGAAGACATATATAACACTAATCTTTCCCAAACAGAATGAAATGAAAGGCTGTTTCGTAGTCAGTAGAAATAAATTTTATATTTTGTGTACGCTGTAAAATATTCCTTTTATCTTGCTTATTTTGAAAAAAAAAGTTGATGACATTTGTACATTTTTCTGTAGTTTTAATTTGCCAAATATAAGTTTAATGAAATAATTGTTAACGAATTTGTCCTTTCACAGGTAACGCCTAACTAATATTAGAAGAATAGCAGAAATGTATTGTGTTATAACTAGGTTAAACCGTTGGACTTTGTTGACAATGAACCAAAATTCTGAAAACTGTAGAATAAGTTAGTCGGACAAACCATATGACAAAATAACAAAGTTCAACGTCCTGTCATCTGTGGAACATGTACTTAACAGCACAATCAATACAGAACACATAGCTCTAGTTCAAACAAAACTTTGGATTTGGTTGAGTCATCTTTAGTCATCTATAATTGGATCTAATATTAGAAAATAGTCCAATATGTTTAAGAGGTAGACCTTGGGTATGGGAGATAAGTTTTACAAAGGTATTGGAAGTCATTTGTGCGTTTTAACCTAGCAGTAATTGACACAATAATCAAGCATTTATGTTGTTTACATTTCGATATAAGAATGATGCAGGAGCATATAAGAAAATTGTGAAATATTCACTCCACTAAACATTAAATAAAGAAAAGTCATTTTGCATTTAAAGTTTCAAAAATCAAAAGCTGAAATATAGAAAATTTACATTCATACATGAAATCATTTTTTTTTAAAAATCTGTGAATGTCACTCATGACATCATTTAGATTAACACAACCGCCTCTCAAGAGCCTGAATCGCTCACCTGTAGTTTTTCATTTAAATGTTTCATCAAAGTTTTTCTTTTGCTTTTAAGTTTTTGATGTATAATTAATAAGTGTGGATACAAACGAGTTTGGATAGTATCGATCATTCTAAGAGTATTGCATTAGGAATGGTGAGTTTAGCTGACATTGCTTCAGTAGTTTCAGAGGAGAAGATTTGTTGACGTTAACAATCATGATGAACAAATTTTGTAAAATTGCCTTTAAAGGGCAACAACCCCTTAATGGGTCAATTGACAATTTTGGACATTTGATTTATTTGTAGATCTTACTTTGCTGATCATTTTTACTGTTTACAGTTTATCTGTATCTATGACGATATTCAAGATAATAACCAAAAACTGCAAAATTTCAGTAAAATTATCAATTTAGGGGCAATAACCAAAAAGTCGGTTGTCTGATCCGTCTGAAAATTTCAGGGCAGGTAGTTCTTGAACAAATTGTGTAAAATCGTCTTTGAAGGCCAATTACTCCTTAAGGGGTCAATTATTAATTTTAGTCATATTGACTTATTTGTAGATCTTACTTTGCTGAACATTTTTGCTTTTTACAGTTTATCTTTATCTATAATAATATTCAAGATAATAACTAAAAACTGCAAAATTTCCCAAAGACTATCAATCCAGGGGCAATAACCCAAAATCAGTTGTCCGACTTGTCTGATACTTTCGTGACAGGTAGATCTTGACCTATTGAACACTTTATGAGATGTAAGCAAAAAACTGCATTTTACCCCTATGTTCTATTTCCAGCCACGGCACCATGTTTTGTTTACGAAACTCTTAATAAAACACTAATTGTATACTAGATACCATACGGATCATTCTATTTAAGTTTGGGTGAAATTGGTTCAGCAGTTTCAGAGAAGAAGATTTTTTAAAGTTAACAAACATGATGAATACATTGTGTAAAATTGTCTTTAAAGGCCAATAACTTCTTAAGGCGAAGTGTACGTAATTGCACGCCTCTAGCGGAATTTAGGACAACAACGTGCGTCGTTAGTTACGCGGGTTATCTCCCCTACTCCAAGAAAGGAAAAATGGGCACATGAAAGAAAAATGACTTCGTGCGGTCTATCATGAATCCAAACAAGTATTCATGTACTATCTCAAAACTTCAAAGAAATTATTATAATGACTCCAATCAGAAATTTTAGTATCCTATTGTGAGTTAGTCTGACTCTATTACCACTGTTTTTGTTTTAGACACACAGGAGCAGGTACACAATACAACTCGTGCTTATTTCAACAGAAGGTAAAAACGCCTAAACAACAAAATTATAACCAAATAAACAAATAAACCAGTGACAATTCTGCTTCTATTCGTATCAAATACATTAAAATCAAACCAGAATTGACCCCACAATATTTTTTGAAAAACCATAGTTTTGAATGAAATTCACAGTGAAGCGTAAAATTGTATGTAACGAATAATTATATTGCATGTGAATTTGTGTGTTGAACAAAAGAGGCGTTGGCATGTCCGTTTTTATGCAATTGAAAAATTTATGATGTTTTATATTTTAATATTTATGTACAAAGTATAAAAGATACTAAGGGGAATTTGACCACTAGTACAACATTTATAAGCCGAAGAAAAAGCCAACAGCAAAAAAAAAAAAAAACTCATCAGATTCCGTCCACAAAACATTACACACTCAGAAACTAAGAATTGAGCATTATTACATTTATCTCAGAATAAGTAAAATCTATGTCATCAAAATCTCAGTTTTCAAGGTGCGGAAAATAAACAGGTGTCTTCTATTCCGTCCGCAATTTTTGGGGAAAGTAAAATCTAAATTTAGAACCATGGTTGAAACTGAAACTACACATGTATGATAAAAATAGAACGTGTTATGTTTTTCTTTATCAAATTCCAATTTCGAAGAGAGCGAAATTTGTTTTCTTTTGTTGTGCTTTTGTGTCATTCAGCAGTAGTATAAGGTAGGGGAAGAAGGGGAAGGGGGTGAAGAAAATAAGGTCTACAATGTCGGGGCTTTTTATAACCGACTATACGGTATGGATTTTTCTCATTGTTGAAGGCCGTACGGTTGCCTATAATAATTGCTTACATCCACATCATTTAAGGAAGCTGGAGTGTCTAAATGTTGGACGATAGATTTTTCTTAAACTTCTGTAAAAGACTTCTGGGTCAATGTAATTTCAAATTTCAATATAAAAACTGGGGATCACTGACCTTGTTTTTTCGTAATAACACATTGAAATTAACGAAATTTGGGTTATTTTATATTGTTAATATAGGTAAAACTTAAGTTTTCCTTATTGCAGAAACATTAAACGATAGAATTGGCTAAAATTCGATGAGAGAATTGCTTTTCATTAATAACTCCGAAATATTAAATAAAATTAGGGAGTCACGGACCTTTTTTTTTGAAAAAATCCCCAAAAATTTCAAATACACTTTACGACACTTAATTTTTTGATAGTTCAATCTTTAAATTTCAAGTTTTAGTTATTTTGTTGTATATTAAATGATACTTGGTAAAATATTTTTAAAACAAAAAAGTATTTTTGCAACATGATCAGAACGGACGCTCAGAAAAAGACACCCGATCTACCTTAAACTGTGGCAGATAGTTGTCTCATTTGCAATCATACCACATCTCCTTATTTTCATATTATATTAACAAAACTGCAATTCATTTGCATTATATACAGGAACAAATTGTATGGCACTACACTAGGGAAACTCGTATAGCATCGCCCTTGGTACATTCTTATAGCATTACACCAGTACATTTATAGTATTACACCAGTACATTTATAGCATATCACTATGCACAAAGCTTTAGCATTACACTATTCACAATGCTATAGCATTATACACAATATACACAATGCTAAGGCTAACACTGGGAATGATCTGTGCTACGGGAAGTTATATCAAAAAGTCCGATCTGTTTTACTTTGCTAAAATTCATATGCGGGTTCTTCTTTTGACCTTATTACAGCCATAAAAATTCTCAAGATAATATGCAGATGCAGCTTTCTTATTTTTTGGGAGTCGTGCATGTGGATATTTAACAAATAATGATACAAGAAATTATTTCCTTTTTTACTTAAAATCTCCAGCAAACATTATGTCATGCTTTGTCGTGTAGTTAAAGAAAAGGGATAGCGATCGAGACAGGAAATTTTTAAAATAAGATTGCAGAGTTGTGTCACGTACACGTGTGTGAACCTGACAAATAAAATGGGTTTTGTGCGCAATACCTCGAATAGCGCCGGAAATGGTGAGGATGAAAAGATGCAGCAAATTATATTCACTTTTTTAAAATACAAACATGCAGAAATAAGATTTTAAAAAAGACGTGTATACGCGATCCCAATATTATAACCGATTATTCAAATACGTATAGAATCATTCTGTCAACGCTGTGTTAACCTGGACAATTTCAAATTTAATATTTGATTCATAATTATTAGAACAATACAATATAAAAATAAGAAGATGCGGTATAATTGCCAATGAGACAACTCTCCACAAGAGTCCAAATGACACAGAAATGAACAACTATAGGTCACCGTACGGATTTCAACAATGATCAAAGCCCATAGTCAGCTATAAATACAAGTATTTCAAAAAAGATGTGGAACCCTGTCTAATTAAGATGGAGTTAAAGTCTATACAGTAACTTCCTTTTACTTGCAGTATATTTATTTGCCAATTTGCGTTTTTTTTGGCAGCAGAAATATCCTTTAAAAATAATCAGTTTATTCCTTATCAATTGATTATGCTTGAGCATTTGCAATAATTAGGAAAATGGGTTATAAATCATTCGTAAATATAAATTAACATGTAAACATCTTAAACGTTCGGGTATTTCACATCCAATATTTTATGGTAATATTCTTTACAAAGCACAAAAATGTCGCTATTCACCTCAAAAGCTAACCAAACCTTTAAACAGACTTATTCGGAAAGGATATAGTTACGATACTGTTGTCAGGTCATTAAGGATTGCATATTTTGGTATTAATAATGATTCACTCATAGGGTCTTTGCATCGGAAATTAACACTATTATTCTAAAACCAGTTGTTGGCATTATACGTCTCATATATTTTATGATGGTATGATACTAAACCCCTAACGGAAGGGATTGTACTTGCTTTTCATATGATGAAGACATAATCTTTCAATCAGTTTAATTGAGGTCTGGAGCTGGCATGTCAGTAACTGCTAGTAGTCCTTTGTATGTATCATTGTCTTTTTGTTTAGTTTCTTTCGTTACCTATTCTGACATCGGACTCGGACTTCTTTTAAACTGAGTGTTACTGTGCGTATTGCTATGTGTTTCTTTATTCTACATTGGCTAGAGGTATAGGGGGAGGGTTGAGATCTCACAAAACATGTTTAACCCCGCCGCATTTATGCGCCTGTCCCAAGTCAGGAGCCTCTGGCCTTTGTTAGTCTTGTATGTTTTTTTAACTTTTAGTTCATTTATATGTTTTGGAGTTTAGTGTGACGTCCATCTTCAATGAACTAGTACACAATTTTATTTAGGGGCCAGCTGAGGACCACCTCCGGGTGCGGGATTTTCTCGCTGCGTTGAAGACCCATTGGTGGCCTTCGGCTGTTGTCTGCTCTTTGGTCGGGTTGTTGTTTGCTCTTTGGTCGGGTTGTTGTCTGCTCTTTGGTCGGGTTGTTGTCTCTTTGACATATTCCCCATTTCCATTCTCAATTTTATTATGAATAAGAAAAGGATGATTAATTGCATTAAATAAAACGAAATGTTGGTAATCTTTCCAAGAAATCTTTATGCAAATGAGATCAGTCTGTGATTTTAATAAGCCGTATCGGAAACCAAATGTGTGAATATTTTGTGAAAAAAATTTGTTTCAAAAAAATAATGCAAATATATTTTAACATTTGCATCTACAATTGCTGAATCGTCCGCCCCCCTTTTTTATATAGACGGCGCTCTTTTGTTATAGTACCATGATCACTGCACCTTTAGAGAACCAGAGACGGTTATGTGTATAAGCGAGAGTAATGTTTGACAAACAACAATGACTGAATACTCATATCAACATATTTAATAAGATTTATTTTCGATAATTAATGTTAATATCTAGCAAGGCAGCATTGAAAAGTCACAATAAAAAGTGTTGTGTTGATGTATTTTATTTATATTTAAAGCATTGATATACAACAAAAACAGACATTTACAGTGTTGCTTTAGTCTTAAATACAAACACACATTACATTGAAATGTTAATCATTATCTCGGACTCGAATTATTATCTTTCAAAATTCAACATTTTTATTTGTAATCCACACGCTCGTTCCGTTGGTTGACAACGTTTGAATTTGTCCGTTTTTATAGACTTTTTATTAGGTATTTTTGTTTTACAGTTTTCATACAAGAATTTCGAAACATACAAGCAGAGTGGTGAATATTTGAGTAATTTAGAAATTTAGAGAAGTATAGTACATTTAAATAGTATAGTCTTTTCATTTGCAACATCTTACCATTTTGTTAAAGCCAGTCCGGACTGTCTGTCGCATCTTTTCACTCATTAAAATATAAACAATAAAGTTGAGAGAAAATCCAACCAACAACATAAAATCTACGTAGGGTAACAATGAATCATATTGTGTGTATGTATCAATAATATTAAAATGAATTAACAGCCATATAAAAATCGAGACAATAAACGGTGTCTCTGACGTCAAAAATATTATACATATAATAGTTACTACTAATGCTGAAATTCGGTTTCTTTTCTTAATGACCACACTATCTTTCCACGGAAGACTTGCTCTTAAAACAGTCAATTTGCAAGTTATATATAAAGTTCCTGCAAATACGACTGTACATGCTAGAAATATGCACATTATTATTATAAGGAAGAAATAAATGTATGTATCTAAAATATAAAACTCAAAATGGGAATTTTCACAACAAGATCCATTCGCGTCCTCCAAATAAGATACAAGATTGATTATAGGCCCAAACAAAATGAGACTAAAAATGAAAACAAGAAAACAACTTAAAGCACTCACTTTGTTACTGAGATATTGTTGGGTCCACATTGGAAATAGGAGAACTGTTGTTTTTTGAAGACACAACAGCGAAGTGACTAGAACGGAAATAAAGTGGAAACCAGATTTCAAATCTTGAACAGCGGTATATATAGCGCATTGTGGATAGTCAAATATGTAAAAAATTGGCATTGGGTCAATATCACTTTGATAAATATGGTGGTAGTTCTGTAGATATGGAATTAATGAAGGGAGACATATCAAGAGTGCTGTCACAGTGTCCGATACAGCTAATGCTGACAAAATGATTGTCACTGGTGATCTGTTGTCTTTTTGAAGAAATAACGACAAAACAAATGTGTTCATTACCATAACCACGCTTCCTACAACTAACTGTGAATATGCTACTATTCTGTTTGGTATGTTTAGAGCTACATTTTGACCACCAATACACCCATGATGAAACTCTAAACAGTCAGTTTTCAAGGTAAAATCGATTATATAGTCAAGCCAGAGATTGTACGATCCTATTTCTCTTCCGTTGAATTCATTTCGTGACATAAAATATTCTACACATGATTTATGCTTGAAAGAAAAATAAAAATGTATATCAGAAGAGTAGTAAGAATATAAAATCCCCATAAACAAAAGACTTATATTTGGATGCAAGCTGATCGAATCAAATAGTATGTTTTCTTGATCTGTGAAGTGCATAAATTTCCAACAGGAAGTTATGTTTCTTAGGAAAAGGTAGATTTCAGTGTTATTGAGCAAATTATCCTTCGTTTCAATGTATTTCGCAAAGTGTGGGTTGCAGTTGGCTGGATAGTCTGTAAAATATATTTTTACATCGGAAAAATACGGTAATACTTTATTCTCCTTATAAGTAATGTTGTAGGTTACAATCGGATCACAGAACAATTTTCGGAATAAAACGTGTCTCGTACAGTTATAAACCCAATCTTGTATTTCTTCAGCATCAACCCATTCGAAGATAAAATCGGTCATTTTTTTTAAATGACTAGAACATTTATTCTTTCTTATTTCAATGACAATTAAATTTGAGTCTTCAAATTTGATTAAAAACGATTCCTTTGATTGGTGTAGAGGATATACTATTCCTTTAGTAGAAAGTGGTACGATCTCTTCCAGATTCAAAAATTCACAAGCTGTTTTATTTCCATGCTCTGCAATTAAAAACAACAATATAACTCTGCAATTTCAACATAATGCAATCGGATGAAATTTTATTCAAAATTTATTTGGTTAATTATGAAATCAATTGGCCGAAAATCTAATATAACTAAAATGCTGACAAGAGCATCAATTCCGAATATCGTTTTTATAGTTTAAAAAAAAAATCAAATTACGAAAAGTAGTTTCATAATAGTAAAAAGAATGCATATATATCCATTAAAGCAAACATCAATATATATTGAATAAAACATGTTGTATCAATTGTGAAATAATTTGATACTGAAGGTAATCATTTTTGGCTAGCCCTATTTGATAACAAAATGAACACTCAGTCGTTTATGAACAAGCCACAATGTTGAGTTGCATGTAAACTTAATATTTGACTGGAAATGTACACTATTATGTAGAATAAATGCATGAAATACAGATCATTAAGGATGTTTGCTCCTCTGTTTCAAAATAACAAGCTATTTAAAAGACGAATAAATTGAAATTATATAAATAAAGGAGCTTAAAATGCAGAAAAATATAAAAGGTCAGTGTCCTATAACATGTATAATCACTTCAAAATTTCGCGGAAAAGATCATAGCCTGTATATTTTCAAACATTTAACATTTTAACCTTTTGAAAACTTACAAGGATTTTATAAGATTTTCAAAAATGACTTTTTAAAGTATATTTAGAAAGATTTAACAGGTTAAACAAAATGCTTTGGTATATTTGATTGTATAGTGCAAAAACATTTTTGAAAGACGAACTTTTTTAATAATTTACACTGCACTAATTTTATACCTGTATTACGAATTATTTAAATATTTATATTCAAAAATATGATTAAATGTAATTATACTTAAATAAAGTTTGATATTCCTTCATGGAAAATATTTCGATACTTGCAAATGTAGTTTTTGTATATAGAGCAGTAACATGCATTGGTATCTTTATATAAAACCCGGAAACTCTAATGAAATACTTACCATGTTTCTGTTTGTTGTATATCTGCTTCGACGTTGACGGCATTAGGTTATATTCGTATGTCTCGTTTACAAAAGCCGAAACTCGACACATGAAAAGGATTATGATTAAAACTTGAAATTTCTCCATTTGTGAATCCAAATTGTCTTGTGAATAGAACTATTAATCAATGAATGGCAAAATTATCATTTACATCGAATTATATGAGATTGAAATCGATTTTATGAATATGTATGTATTTACAATGTCACATGATCTTTAAATGTCTCATTATGTAAAACAAAATGACAACTAATGTCTGATAAAAGACAAATGCTTGCCAGCGACGACAATAGTTTTCTTCATTATTAGAATGTCGGATTTATGTTTAAATCTCAGGAATTCATCATTTATTTTTTCAAAATTGATTATGACTGTTGACGAAAAGTATACTACACAGGGTAATACATGTCGAAAAACGGATTAACGTACGTACGACACTCGTACGAGCGAGAGGTTTAGCTAACCATAAAAATAGGGTTAATTCATAATTCTCTACATATGAAAATGTGATTGATCTTTTGATTTTGCCATTTGACTTTATAATTTTATTCACATCATGTAGATGTTCCAAGAAATGTCATTATATTGTTGATTGTGACGCATTCAAACAATTAGATCCTTTTTTCAAACGAACATTTTGTTTGTTCTTTTGCCGTACTGTTACACCGCTGTCCCATGTTAGGGGAGGGTTGGCGCGCCTTCAAACTAGTTTAACCCCGCCACATTCTGTATGAGCCTGTCCCAAGTCAGGAGCGTGTAATTCAGTGGTTATCTTTTTTTGCTGTATATTATATTTGTTTTTCGTTCATTATTTTGTACATAAATAAGGCTGTTAGTTTTGTCGCTTGAATTGCTTTTACTTTTGGTTGAAGGCCGTACAGTAACCTATAGTTGTTAATTTCTGTGTCATTTGATCTCTTGTGGAAAATAGTCTCATTAGCAATCATACCACATCTTCTTATTGTTATATATAACTACAGAATTGATATGTTGTATCACATGTATCATTTAATTTAAATTTGAAAAAAAGATGGTGGAAAGAAATTATAATTTGAATAAATTGGTTCTTACTCTAATAAATCTACTCAATCTATTTACTATCATAATGTTAAGTTTTCACACTTTCAATTCATAAGTACTTTAGTCACGATAATAGGACTGGATGCTCTAACATTTATTCACAAACGACATTTTCCATACTATATGTTCGTCCTTGTAATTTTATAATTTAATATCATCCAACTAAAAGATTGTTTTCCTGATTGCTGTAGATTTTTAACCTACTGATGTTCTTCCAGAGTAAGGTCACAATACAATTTTTGAAATTTCGAAAATGCAAGATATTATTCCGCTTTTTTACTCGAGGAATGATATCCTTTAGTAGAAGAAATCAATTTGTGTTCTATCAAAGTAATTGTCTTTAAAATAAGATGGAAATGTCTTTTTCTGTTAAAATAATTGAGAGATTTTCTCTTTAATGGGTTCTGTTCAAGATATTCAAGTTGGGGTTCACAACTGTGCAAGAGAAGTTTAATTCGGAAACTTGAAGGTTTTGAGATATCTGGCTGTAAAAGAATTACTAAAAGTGGTAATTGCAATCGTATTCAAAGGTTGATTGTCAGACTCCTGTTGTTGTATAAATCCGATTTATGAAGACATTTAAGGCATGAAAACAATATTCCTCCATTAAAAATTCCTTTAAATCTTCACACCTTCGTTTAAACATGTATATGGCCTGAACCTCTAAACCAAAAAAAAAAGAAGATAAATGATCAATGTAAATACGTCAACCAATCAATCAATGAAACTTTATTCTGATTCGCCAGCAGTATAGAAGTTTAATCAAGCATGTTAAATATGGAGGTACTACAAAATAATCAATATCTTAACTATACATTATAATACAATGCCAATAGTATAACTCTTCTTTCAAAGTGCACAAAGAACCTCTTGAGAAAAATACTTGCAATACAGTCTCGTTCTCTAACAAACCATTTTCTGTCAGAATATACTGTGTGTCCACTTTGTTGATTTAACTCTTAACTCATTAAATTTATTTTAATATGATGCAAGTTTTCCTGGGAACGCGAAAAAAGTCTGCACACCTAATACATCAATTCTGTGTTTTCAATCAGAGATTCTAAATCGGTGAATATTTTGTGAAATATTTTTTTCTGAAAAGTATTGCACAATGATTATTACATTCGCATCCGAAAGTGCTGAAACGTTACCCCTTTATGATATAGACGGCACTCTATTGTTAGAATAACTGCACTACCCCTATTGAGAACCAGAAACGGTTATGGGTTTAAGCGATGGAAAACAGAAATTAAAAGTATATAAATTTGGAGTCAAACTAATGAGTTAATTAGTTTATTACTGATTGAGTCTCCAAGCGGCGGCGATACTTTAATTATTGAAATTACTAAGTAGAAAATTTTAAACGATCATTAGTTTAAGAGTGTCAGGAGAAACTTTCAAATTAACGTCGAAAAATACATAAATAAGTAATAGTATAAACTAGAGGTCAATAATTGCTCTATTCAGAATTGACAAGAAAAACCCCAAGGGTGATTTGGGAATAGAAATATGGTCACTACAGGTCTTCTTCGAACATTGATGTTTGTATCGATTGAAGCATACACTTATCAATCGCTGTAGTACTGTTTGTTGTTTTTTTTACAATGTCGCAATCGGTAATATCATCCTTTTCATACCCTAAATTGACTGGGGAATAAAAATATGGTCACTTCAGGTTTTTTGTTTCAGAAGAAAAAGAAGATATGGTCCATGTAAATACAACAAGGCTGAAAACTTCTTTCGATTCAGCAACATTATGCTGAATTAAAATCGAACAAATCTGACTGTTCAACAGAGCTTCAACTCTCGGCTAACATCCTGCTGCATTAATCTTTTCTGCAGGAGTTAAGGCAATAGTCCTTATCATATAGTTTATTGCCGCTTCAGACAGATAAACATTGATTGAATGCTATGAATCACCTTCTTGGATTGAGCAATACAAAATTAAAACCCGTGAGTTCTAAAAATCCTTTACATAAAAAGGAATCTGAATATTACCAAACTTTTGGGTACCAAGTCATAAGGAAGCAAACAATGCCATGTATGACCATAAATGTGAAATATCACATACCGATTTAAATTGAATATTAGAAAATGTATTTGTCAAATATGAAAAAGAGATGAATAAGAAAAGGACGATCAATTGCATTAAATAAAAAGAAATGTTGGTTATCCTTTCAAGAAATCTTTATGCAAATGAGATCAGTCTGTGATTTTAATATGCCGTATCGGAAACCGAATGTGTGAATATTTTGTGAAAAAAAAATGTTCAAAAAATAATGCAAATAGATTATAACATTTGCATCTGAAACTGCTGAATCGTCCCCCCTTTTTTATATAGACGGCGCTCTTTTGTTATGGTACCATGATCACTGCCCCTATCGAGAACCAAAGACGGTTATGTGTATAAGCGAGGGTAAAAAAATTGATTTAGTCTCTGAGCGGCGGCAATAATTTAATTATTGAAATTACCAAGAAGAAACTTGTTAACGATCATTACATAACGAGTGTCAAGGGCAACTTTCGAACTTATGTAAAAAAAAAAACACAAACTTAAATTAAAAACCAATTGTTCAGAGAACAATTAAAGGTCTTTCCACCCCCTGAAGATCTATTTTGATATGAAACTGTTAAAATAATTCGGTTTAAAATGTCATTTCTAGCGTCAAATGATAGCTTATTGTACGCTGATTCCAAAAATATACAGTTTCTATACATTTTGTTCTAAATAAGGGAGGGGAGATAATTTGCTTTCTCCGGTTTGAAAAATATAACTTTCGGTATTATTTGATAGTTTATTTGACACTGATTCCAAATATATATGGTGCAATAAATTTTACATTAAATAAGTACAAAATAGCTTTTTCCGATTTACACAAGGTCAAATCCTGTTGACTTTTCCATGGTCAAGGGGCTTGCAACCTAATGCAAAAAGTCCCATGGCTTTGTCATGTATACATATGAGGTAAAAGCAAAGGTCAAAATCTAGAATTTAAAATTTAGCTACGACCTTGAGTTCAATGTCAAGGTCATAAACCAAGGACCTTAAATCAAAAGACCCTAGGTCTTAATTATAAATGATTAATGAGTTATATCACCATGCGTAATTTAAATATAAGAGGAAAGAAAACTCCAATTCCATGTTAGCGTACACTTTCAACCTAAATATATCTGTTTCGACATGTCGCAGCTAAAAAATTAGTAGATATATGTTGTCGATATCTTATATTGTTTTGCACCCAGGTGAAAATAAGCAAAAATCAAAATTTTTAATATGACCTTGACCTTGACCTTATCTTTTTTTTTTTGGAACAAGGACCTCGAATCAAAAGACCCTAGGTCTCTATAACTCATGGTTTACCAGTTACAAATGCATATCACTTATATCAAATGCATAAGGGGAAATAACTCTCATATGGAGTCTCCGGATGGCTTCGGTCAAAATTATTCTTTAAATCCTGAAGATTAAACGAACAAATTGGTGAAATAATTTTGTCATAATCTTTTACGGTTGCGAAGGAGATGCACACCCATGAAAACAGTGTTTGGGGAGATAACTCTTACAATAAAAAGTGTTCGGTTAAACAGGGTCAGTCTTAAAAGTGCAATAACTGTTCGATATCATATAAAAAATATATAAACGACATACAGCGAAACAAAAATTTATCGCAAAGTTTGGCGGAAAAAAAAGAATAATTAAAAACTAATTGAAGGTCTTTCCACATTACATTTCTAAATAATTGATAAGAACCTACTTCCAGTTAATCCAAAGTTACTATTTGCATCCAATCATAGGTTTCTTCATACTGTAAAAAAAAAACATATTTTCTATATACTATTTAATAAAACCTGGAAGATAATTTGCTACTTCCGGTTACGAAAATGTTATTTCCGGTCTCATATGATAGCTTATTTGCCACTGATTCCGAAAATATACGGTTTTTATATATTTTTCTTTCAAAATGAAATAAAGGTGATAGTTGGCTACCTCCGGTTTTCAAAAGGCAACATTAGGGGTCCTTAAAAGGTTGTTGTATGTATGTTGATTCTAAAGATATATAGTTTTTAAGTATTTTTCCCGTGAATTACTGCAAAATTAGCTACTTCCGGTTTGCAAAAGGTCACTTCCGGTTGATATTTTTTAAGGTCATATGTCACTTAATTCTATGCAAAAGACACTTTGGCTTTATCATGTACCAAAATGAAGTTATTTTCGATTAATTTAAAATTTCAACATTTAAGGGGCAATAACTCCTTTAAGATATCATCAGATAGCTTTGGACCATATGTACCATTTATTCCTCGCAACAACCCAAACATTTTGCATCAGTTCTTTTGTATTTAGCTTTCATAGTTTGAGAAGAGATGCACACACTATCAAAGGGCAGAATTTAAAATATGACCTTGACCTTTGACCTTGACCTGAGCCTATAGTTGAAGTATTACTATGAACTCTGACATATAAAAGAACTAATGAAATACGATGAATAATTCGCAGAACTAGTACACTAATAAACGAATTTAAATCCTAAACTGTCATTTTGATCTGAACAACTCTTTAAAGACCGAAAAATATATTTTCAATAATGTTCAGTTTTTCCGTTAATTTTCAGACTGATCAACTGTCGTAAATTTCAGAACTATTCATTTCGCAATAGAAACATGGTCACTTTTGTCTTCTTCCGACGGCAGTAAAATCATAATAAATAGTTGACACTGAACGTTAAACAAACAACAATCAATCAATACTGATCGCACAAGTCTCTTGCATCAGTAAACTGAGATTTGTTTAGTTGATGATCACACTTTTTACCCGTGAAAGGGTACTGAACAGTACTGAATGTACACCAAGAAAATTTCTTAACATTAACTTAAAATTTTACTAAGAATAAAAAGAATCAAATTAAAATACTGCTTACAGAAGCTACACATTTGTATACTACTGTTGCCTTTATGTATTACTGTTAAACTATAAGCACTGTTATGGTTAGGGTTATGCCCAGTTACAAATGGAAAAAAATACTATAAAATCACAGGCCCTAGATATGGCATGGACACATAAAGAAATTAACAGAGCTTATTGTATATTTCATTATTTTAGATCTACAGTTTAAGGTTGCAATAGAAAATATCAAAATTTTATTTGACAAACATATGAAAAAAAGTGATTTTTGATAATTGCTGAAAAGAAAATGGTTTAAGTTAGTTAAAAACATCAAAGCTATGATTAAATTCATAATTTGAAATAATACACATCTATAACCTATTTGAAATAATACACATCTACAGTTGCAAACTTCCCGGAGGTGGTATCCAGCACTTTGATTTGATTATGTGATAACTTGGCCGTTTTTATAGTGATTATTTGATTATTTGATAATTTTATTATATTGTTTAATAATATTATAAATGATTATGTGATTATATTCGCAAAAAAATTTGAATTTGTGATTACTTTGACGACCCCCCCCATGACGGGCCTCTATTACAGTTAAACATAAATACGGGGAACAGGAAAGTTTAAAATGTGCGACTGTCAACATTCCTGTACCTTTTATTACATGACATTTTAGTCAACACTACAACGGGTCAAAGGCGTTGAATTTTCATCCAAACAACTATCTAAATTCGAGAACATTCTACATCTTCTTAAAACAAATAACACTTTCAAGTCGTTTTTCAAAGGGTTTCAAAGGCATTTTTCAAACTTGTCAACTTTTCCCATTGCAAGGAAAAATTGAGAACGGGAAGAGAACCTGTATGAAAACTTGTTCTTTCAGAAGGTGCCAATTCGTCCCTTTACAAACTGCTTCGTCCCATAAGTTACAGAGTCATTTCTCTTTGAAAATATGACAGCTGACCTTCTCAGTGTGTTAAAATAGCCATGTTTGTTTACATTTCAGAAATATAAAACTATGACATCTTGTCTTTGATAAGGATTTATGAAAATGCGAGTATACCTCATTAGAGGTATATTCCCTGTACGCGATGTGTACTCACACTTTGATAAAAAAAATTAGCCAATCAGAAAGAAACAAAATTCATTATCATTTAATAAAATAAATACAACCCCCTACCCATACCCACATTACTATATTACATTCACCACAAGGTATGTCCAGTTTTTCTTAGTTTTAGACTTTGAATATGCCCCTAAACATTCAGGTTTTAGTTATGACCTGTAAAGTTTCCTTAATGCGGATCAAAAGTACCTTTCTGTAAATGTTGGTAAATCTGATGAAGCACACTATAAGTAATCGGTATTTTATGTCGTACATGTTTGTTTTCGGTTTTCTTTATACCATTCAGAATATTTTGTAAACGTAGTAAAGGCTTACCTACATTATCAACTAAAGGATTCACACTACAAATTGCAATAGAAAAGTGACGTATTCCAGCAAGATATAATTTGTTAGTAGAATATTTCAACTCTAACACTGACTGGCAAGAAATATTAGCCTTGGGGAAGAGGTGTCATCTCTGTCACCAGATAGGGAGGGTCCCCGAAAAGGCTGGTTATTCCCGCCTTGTATCTTTTTAGAGTTATTACTGGTTTGAGTGAACTTATAAGGCAGCCGAACTGTTTGTTTTGCATGTTGAGAATGAGTGGTTGAAACCGCAATTGAAACATATGTGTTGAAACTTGCATGTATCACCAAACTTACAACCTAAACCCTTATGAAATGAAAAACATACTTCAACAGGCCAGCGGGTATTGCCACTTTTGTTGTTGTCATTCCCAGATTTAACATTTACTTGCAATTTTGCTCTGAGATATAGTTCTAAGTGTGTACACCCCATTGTGCTTCTCCTCTTTCTAATAGTTTCCTGAATTCAATATCATAAAATTGCCAGTTCCCCCTTTTATTGACATTTCCATGATTATTTCCATATGGTGGGGAATTACAGACCCTAATTCAGGTTTTTAGTACAAATTATTGCTGTAAATTTATTCCAGGCTGATAGCCATTGGGATAGGGTTAATGTTTTCTTGTTTCGCTCTTCTGTAATGGAAAGTTCGGGGTTGTCGGCCCCTTGAACAAGTTGTAATCGATATTTGGTCTCGTCATTTTCAAACAGGGAATGGAAGTCGATGTACTTTCCCGCCCATATTTGTTGTTTTATTTTATCCGGTATATTTCCTTCTGTTTTGTTGGAGCAACTGACAAAGGCTAATTGCCCCCCAACAATTTTTTTATCAACTGTTGGTTGTACAGCCAGAACCTCTGGGCTGACAACCACATTGTTATTGTCATGGTTTTGCTCTCCATTACATGCACATTATATGTGTCTGTTCAGAGTGATGACATGATGTTGGACCTCAGCCTCCTGAACATCTGAATTGCCATGATTTCTTTTCGATGTACTTTTGTCAAAAATTTCCTCCATCCTTCTTTCCATTGGACTAGCTAACTTCTTGTTACCCTATTCGTCAATTCCTCCATGACATCTGGAGAAATAACTGTTGCATTAATTTATTAGGGTGGGGGGGGGGGGGGGTGGAAGGCCTACTTGGTATAGCGGTTGATGTTTTCTTCCTCTGGGCGGCCGTCTTCATTTGTTTAATGGTACCTGCCACTCCGTATGAGGATTGTCTATTTGGAGGCATTGTCTGAAATTTACTTATGCAAACTTTATACGAAACTTGCAATCATAATGATTTTTTATTAGGACTATTTGTTTTATTGAATTTGGCTATTTGTTTTTCTTTGTATTTAAGCTCGATTATTCATGTTAACCTTGTTTGAATAATTTATTCTGGACGATCTTCAACCAATAAAATTGTTCGTTTGTGTTCATTATTATCTGATACATTGCAAGTTTCTGTAGTTAACATTTACCTTTTGGTAACCAAATATTTGGTTATAGTAACAATTATTTTTAAAGAGGGTTACACAGTTAGCTATATAACTTCCCTTATGCCCTCATTATGGAAAAGCATAAACAAAAGTTCAAACATACAAAAATTTATGTATACATGACCTACATTAGTATAAAGGTCATGTACGATAATAATGTGATAAGATATCGATCGAAAAACAGTAACGTAGGGGATTGATATGTAAATTTGTGTTGTTAACTTGTATTTATTTATGGTAACTACTACTTGAACCATGATTATACATCATAATTTTGATTGTCATTCTGTTGTGATTATCCACCGGAAATTTTCCAAAGATTACAAAATTTACGAGTTCGGTTCAGATACGTGTTAATTTCCGCTTTCTAATTTAATCTATTTGCTGGCATTGATAACTGCTCCTCGTATTGACTCGTATAAATGGTATTGAACTTTCGTATTTAGATGTACTCCATCGGAAATAAATTTATCTTTGCATGCATTTTTGTTTGTGGTGTCAAAGTATAATCTTTTGTTATGATCCCAAAAAATAAATTTCGATGTTTTTTCGAACTCGTTTTTTATGATTTTATTTATTTATTGTGCTTTTTTGAAACACACATTATTGCATGCCCTATCTCGGACACTTGTATTATCCCGATTGTATCCACCTTTATTAAATCTGAAATTATCCTGTGGGAAGCGTGGACCATATTACTACTCGTCGAACGTCATACGTATTTGTCAGTATCGAACAGAAACTTATCAGTGTATATGCCACTTCCGTAACAGACGTGTCCTCTACAACATCGACCCCCAAGGGTGATTGGGGAATAGAAGTATGGTCACCATTGGTCTTCCTCCGACCGGCAGTAAAACCCGTGCTAAAGTGGGGCGTCCGTTTGGCTGTGCGGGATGTACAAATTTGCAGCCACGTCCGGTCAGAATGGGGACGTTAAATCCGATGCCTCGTGTAAAGAGAGTGCCATGCTCTTTGCACGTTTAGAACCCTTGCAACAACTCTTTAAGGGGTCCGTAGGTGACCTGTTGCAAGGCTAAATTTCTGTCCCTATCCAATATACCCTCATTTCCCGTGGCAGTCTAAATTTCTCCGACCTTAATACCTTAATTTATTACAGAACCTACCTATTGTATTTATTGTGAACTTGTTCTCGTCCTGAATATGCATGAAATATTTGCCACTGGACGTTAAGCAACCAACAATCAATCAATCTCTACAACATCGTTACCACCAGCTAGGAGAATAACACATTCGGGTTTTTTAAGTTTAACTCTGCCCATGTCGGACTTTATCTTTTTATAAATAGTTATTCCTCCTATGCCATGCCACTCCACAGTTGATGTCAAATTGAAGTCTAATTGGTGTCTATGATCGTTTCCTGATTCCAGGTAGTTGTGAAGCCGATGGCAAATGGAATGACACAGTATAAATGTGTTTAAAGGCATGCCTAGATTAAAATATTTTAGACATTACATTTCCAATATTTTCTTTTCCCTCGAATTGGGAGGTGCGGAATTTAAGAAAACACTAATATCCAGATGTGTATTCATCTCTTGTAGTACTATTTATACTTTAACTCCACAAATTACTAATTACACAACTCAATTCCACAAAATTTCTGAGTGAGGCGGGCAGTGATAAGGTTCCACTGATGCTGTCGAACAAAATTGACGAGAACGGTCCATCTGTAATCGAGAAAGAGTATTACATTTTCCAGCTTCATGAGTAGCGTGAATAATAAAATTATATATTGCGGAGCACCAAGTTAGACGTCTCATCAATCTCATAATTTCTAATGATTTGGATCTTCCTTTTTTATAATTAAGACTGTAGCCATGCTATCACAGTGAAATAGGATACGCTTCCCTGAAGACCCATTACCCCATGGTATATAAAATTTTTAAAATAACGTCCGAATCCCACTGTTGACGCAGCATCAGTATATCAATCTAAATCAGACGCATTTACTTTATTATCATCAATAAAGAACGAAATTCCATTCTACTGATCTAAGAACCTATGCCACAATGAGAAATCGTTTCTACAACTAGAATTTCAAGTGACATGGTGAAGTTCTTTAATAGAGTGAGCGATGTTAAGTAGATACGATATAAACGATCTCCCTGGAATAGTGACTCTCATAGCAAAAATTAAATGACCCAATTAACTTAACATCTCACGTTTTGTACATGTTATGCGATTGATGAAAGGAATTAGATATTCCTTGATGCGACATAATTTATATGCGGGTAATCTAGCTTCCATACGAATATTGTCCAATATAATACCTAAGTGTTCGATGCATGTTACCGGTCCTAAAGTTTTATGTGTTGCGATCGGAATTTCAAGTGAAGCAAACACGGAAGCTAAGATTTTCATTTTTGCTAACGGTCTGTCAAAAAAATTATCTAGAGATGCAGAACTGTATTAATTCCATTATTATTGTATACAATCCAACACATAGCGATAGATAAATTGTCAAAAAATTAGGACTTGAACGACATCCATATGCTAATTTTGTGTAAAAGTAAAATATATTTTCCCATTTAAATCCATATAAATGCTTTAAACTGGAATGAATAGGAATTAATTTAAATGCATCAGATACGTCCAATTTACAACAGCTTGAGGCAAAATCGTATTCTTTGATGATTTTAATGGCACCATCGATTTTTATATACGTAAGCGAAAAATCCTCTTTGTTGATGGGGTCGTTCACACCACTATGCTCGTCGTTATTGTGAGGTGCAGATGAATCAAGTATAAGTCTTTCCTTTTTAGAATATTTACCTTCAACAATGCCGACAGGACTAACCCTATATATTTCAAAAAGTGCTTTCGTAAATGGGCCTGTAACAAAATTATTGTCTAACTCTGATTTGACCAATCCTGAAACATCACCTGGACATTTTGTAGTAGAAAGCAGGTTTTTTACATTCTAAAACTTTTTCCGGCAAAGATGATACGTCCGTAAAAAAATCCTTTTACATAACCTGTTAATTAATGAATTAACGAAATTTCTATCTGGATGTCTTTGTAGCTCCCATGCTAATTTATCTACATTAATTGCAGATTTCTTTCCCTTTGTGAAATAGCTTGGGTCTTCCGTATGGGTCAGTATCAACACTTGATTGTGGCTTAGAATAAGGTGTTGTAAGAATGCGCTTTTGTTGAGAATGGTAGCTTTTGCCCTGTGAGATACCGGATAAGTAACACATTTCAGTGCTATGCAAAGAACTTCCACATACGCCACATGCATTTATAGCTCTCCCTAAGCAAACTGAAGAATAGAGTTTCTCATCTCTAATTGACCAGTTAACGGTCAAACCTATAGTTAATTTGATTGCCGCGACGTTCTACGCAAATGCCTTGTGGTATTCATATAAAACGTTGCCTTTAAATTTCGTCGCCATTTCTACGATATCTTGTAAAAACATGTTGAATTCTACACGACGATCTTCAAATTCGCATACAATGTTTTTGAAAATGTTGCATGCATCTATGTATTCATGTACAGATAAGTCACGCTGCAGGCGACGATCTTTGGGTTCAAGAAGGCGAATAGAACCATCTGCCTCTATTTGCTGAGTATCAAAGATTTACATGAATTAGCAGAGAAACTAGATTAACATACTTGCCTTCTTTAACAATTTGTCGCTGAGTTTGTGACACTGTTTGTATGTGCGGGAACATACCAGCAGACACTTTCATGGAATCACTATTTCCCTGTGTTTCAAATATTCGAGATTGATTTTGATTACTAGTACACGATAAATCACTTCAGGCAGCATTTTTCAGAAAGTCAACCACAGTTTTTAGAATTTCACCCGGAATTTTAACAGTTTCGGTGAACAATTTTACATAGGCCGACAGTTCACGGATAGTGTTTTTTGATATGATATTGACTTCTGGGTTATCATTTTTTTGCATGTTAACAGCAAACGTAGCATGTCTTTTTTATTTTTTATCCACGGCGTTGTCAGTTTATGTTAGATTTATGAGTTTGAATGTCCCTCTGGTATCTTTTGCCGCTTGTTTGACGTATGATTCAATTTCAGATGACTGATCATTTACTTGAATAACTTTGTTCGTTTTTGTGCACACATCTCCAATTTTTTGCTGACCTTTGCATTTTTTTTTTAAATTTTATGTGGGATACTATCTGCAGCAACTGCCAGCATAATATAAAGTGACACCGCGTGTAATTTTCGAGTCTAAAGTGTATTTTACTTCCCTCCCCAAAGGCTTGTTAAACCTTTGCCAGTTGATGAAATTTATCAGCAATCTTCTATCTCCTAGCACATGTAGCACCGTGAGCTCTTGCTTTACTAGCGCTTTCTTTCATTTTCATGCCAATGGCTTCTCATTAACATTTCGCACCATACGATGAGAGTAAAAGTGGCAGACGCAAAAGATCCCTTTCAATATTTTTAATTGATTCAATGGTTTCAACTTTTATCAGATCGTTGAAACCAAATTGAATAATTAAAATGACAGGAAGTGAAAAATTGTCAATTGCATCCGAGGCTGGCATTACGTTAATTCCCTAACTTACACCTTTTTTCCAAATCTGCGTTTGTACGACCAATCTTTAACTCATAACTTTGCATCTGCTGTGGGGCACAGTGATATGATCAATGTCTCCTGAAACTATCAGAGATGTTTTCCTCGTTACTTCGTTGACTTTATTGTGTTGTCTTAAGCCGGATCATTTTATCCACTTTTCATGGAGTCCGTATTGCAATATGATCTACTGTGGATCCATTTATTTTCTTGGGTTCCAATTTTCGGGGATTGAGGAAAACTTGCATTTTTCGTGGATGTTAGAAATCGTGGTTTTTCTAAAAGTCGACATTCAATCATACAGAAAATTTTCAATTCATTAAATATTTAAATTCATGGTACCAGCAAAATGTAAGAAAATTGATACCCACCGAATAATAATGAATCCACAGTATTCCAGCAATCTCATTTAATCCGAAGTTCTGATACGCTACACTCCTCTTTCTTTAGTTTTCATTGTTTGTCATTGCCGTTCTCACCTAGATACATGAAATTAACTGAAACTCGAAAATCAATACATTTTCTGAAAAATCAACATGAGCTTACCCTGCATTATTTATAACAGTATTCGTCCATACCAATTTTAAACAAATTAAGTCGTCTCGCAGGCCTCCAGATGTTTTGGAAAATTTTGTGTTCAACCCAAGAACCGGTTTGGCCACAACATAACAATTTCAAGTTTATTTACAATTTACACAGTGTGTATATGTTAAATATGTTTAAATGAACATATGTTCCCATAGTTTAGGATTTTATTCATTATAGGTTGAAAAATACAGGCAAAGTTTAGATGTTTATAAAGTGTCCTATATTTTGACTTTAGTGGAACCTTAAGATGCACAAAAGTCAAAACAGGAATGTAAACCTGTAGTCTTTTTTCTCTTCTTCAAGTTCTGCTTTTGACATAACATGTGCCAACAATGAAATTCTGCGACATTCAGTTGCCTTAAATAGATCCTTTACATCAGTTTCAACATCTTTCAAATGGTAGGAATTATGAAGAAGAAGTGCAACTGCCTCCTTTCCATCACGCCCTACCCTACCAATTTCTTGAATGAGATCAACTATTGTTTTTGGTGCACCATAAATTATGACGTTGGAAAAGCCGATCATATCTATACCCATTCTTAAGGCACTTGTTGCTATAACAACTTTAATGCTACTGCCTGGATCGTTTAAACATTCCAATATTTGTTTTGTACTGTCCGGCGAAGTTTCAGAATGGAACATCTGGACTTCTTTATAAGTTGAAATTTCTGTTGATACATATGCATAAATGTTAGCCGCATCCTTGATTGATGTACAATATATCATTGTTTTGGGGAAAACTTTGTCACAGAGTCCATCAACTAACCAGCACATGGCTATTTCTACAGTATTCAATATTTTGTTCACAACTAATTTTATATTTGGTTTATTTGGAGAAATGCTTATTTCAACTGCATTTGGATCCAACTGCAAAACTTTTAATACTCTCTTTGAAATTTGTTTCGTGCATGTGGCACTAAGAGCCAGTATAGATGTATCTGGAAACACCGATCTCAACTCTCCAATGTAAGAAAAACCTTTGCTAAATGCTGGATTATTTGTGAATTGGTAACTAGCACAAGTGCAATCAGGAGGTTTAGAATCTAATCCGCATTCTCCAATAGATACACAATCTTTGTTTATTGCAATATCTTCAATTTTGAGTCTAGTATTAATATCGAATAAGTGTTGAATTTTACAGATTGCAAATTCTGCCATCGATTGTTATCAATGGGGAAACAGTAATTTGAAATACATCCACCAAATATATATTGTCATATTGATTGAATCAATGTGACAGTGATAATCTCGCTTCAGTAAATCTAAATGGCAGGGTGAATCGTATCAAAGTTCATTTAAGTGGGCAAATCTGCAATTTTAGCCTCTGCAGGTTTCAGTTGTTTCTCGTTCATTACAACAATATAAAGAGAAGTGGCAAATTCCCTGAACAAAAACTCCAATTTTCGTGATATGTTCTGAAAAATGAAAAATTAATAATTGTACCTTACTATTAACGATAATTTATGTTGGTGATAAAGTTAGTGAAGTTCATGTTATCATGGTAAAATTGAGCACTGTGGGATAAATTTAAGTGATTGATTTGTGCGTGGGAAATCAGCTGTGTAATAAGAATGACGGGAAAATCCACACAATAGTAAACTGGAATTCACTTGTATTCCTAATTGTAAATCTGTGATATGTCTGCCTTTTAGAATTGATTTATTGTAAAACATTACTTTTAATTCACTTGCATTGCACTTATCATATCTGAAAATGCCGTTTATTTTGAGTGTTGAATAAATATAAATAGGTCTATGTAAAATAATGCTCAGAGCATACAAGTGGTACTTGTTGCGCCATGCTTTATTCGTCAAAGAAGTTTTGATTAGATTATCAAATTCATCCAGGCCTGGTTTTGCCATACTTATATCTGCAGCGAGCAACTGTTGAAAATTTATTTGGTGTTCCAGTAAAGTGTAAGTTATTAGCACACCGTAGAGTTTTCATGAAGACTTTTTTATTACAGAGACCTATTGAAATCATATCCCATTAGCAGTTACCTCTTTCTTATGTTTGACCGGGTATATATAAAGAGAGGAAAGATGAATGATATTCTTTACTGACATTTTTGTCTACAATTAACTCAGGAACAGCTACCCATGTCATATTAATCAATTGTTCAGCAGTATGTTATAACAGTTGATGATGCTGCAGCATTAGCATTTTCATTTTCTGAAATCCTTGATGTATCAATGGTACTTTCTTAAGAAGTTTATTTGAATGGTGTGAAAGGGTTTGAAGATTGTATTGGTCTGAGGTTTATGTTTGTTGCAAGGACTTGTTGCTTGCTGTAGTGATGCAAACAGGCGTGATATTTTGTCCTTGTGAAGTAGAATCAGCAGAACACACACTTTTGTTTTGAGTTCTGGTTATTTGTAGTTGGAATGAGTTGTTTGTGCATTTCAGCATACTGTAAAAAATTTGCAGACCTGTTCGTAAGTTTGGAAAGCTTCTGAATAAAAACTTTATATGATGTAAACCTTGCAAGGTTCTTTCATTTCTCTGAAAACAAGGTCAAGTGCATCATCTGTTTCGAAAAGAGTCTTTATGTAACATTCTTTGTATGATTTTTACATATTGAATTCTGAATTTAAGTCTTCTTCCTTTCTGTATGGAACTTGACAAAGAAGAGTTTAGAAATAAAAAGATTCACCATCCAAAGGCGACAGGAAACGGAATCTAGGTATCACTTTCGTGTTTCTTTGAACTATGAGATTTCCCTTTTAATCAAGATGTAGACAATTCAAACAGGACTTAGGTATTTTGGTTTTTGATGTAAAAGTTTCAGTTACATATAGAGTGAAGTCAGATTAGTAAACAAATCATCGTTTGGTCTTTCCACCATGTCCATGTAAAATTATCTTGGACCTCCAACATATATATCCGTGTCAGTATCAGTAGCTTCTTTTGGGGAAGAAAATAATTTCAAAACTCTTGATATTTCTGATTTTCAATTTGTATCATTAAAAATAACTTGCCTAGTTCCACTTACAAAGTGATGAGATAATATGCTTGCTACAGCTTCTTGAGCTCCTACTTATCTAATTTCGAAGTAATTTTGTACAGGGTTATCTTTTACTATCAAACCAAGGCAAAATTTCAGTTCCTATCCAATATACCCTCATTTTTCAGTGGCAATCCAAATTTTCCCGACCGTCATCCATGATGTATTACAAAAACCTACCTATTATATTTATTGTTAACTTGTTCTCGTCCTGAATATGCATGAAATATTTGCCACTGGACGTAAAGCAACCAACAATCAATCAATCAATCATTTTTAAAAAAAGTTGGAATATATTATAAAATATAAAAATCTTGTATAAATTCAAAATGATTTAAAAAAATTCTACGTGTTCAATTTTATTTGTAAATAAAAATTTTCTTTAGACTTGAATATTAGGTTATTGAGGGACCTTTTTTTCTGATTTTTAAAATATATTGTAAATTGTAAAAATATTTCAATTAGCACTTGCCGTGATACAGCCTTTTTGCGTTCATGCGGGGTATATCAAACGCCAATCAAGCAATCAAAATAGTAAAGTAAGTTGATATTCAATCATCAAGTGTATTGTTTTATTATTTATTTTGCTCAGAGCAGCAGCGATATTTTAATTATTGAAATTACTAAGTAGAAAATTTTAAACGATCATTAGATAAAGTGAGTGTAGACAAAATTTCAAACTTATGTAAAATAACCATAAATAAGTAATATTATGAACCAGTGGTCAGTCATTGCTTTACTCATAACTGACATGGCAACCCCAAATGATGACTTGGAATAGAAATACGGTCACTTCAGGCTAATGTGTATCAATTGAAGCAGTCCTCTGACCCAGTTTTCATTGTCATTGGCTGTGTAGGATATGCAATTTCGTAGCTACATATGGTCAAAATGGAGGGGGTAAATCCGTAGGTGACCTGTTGCAAGGTATAATTCCTGTCCCTGTTCAATATACCCTCATTTTCCCGTGGTTGTCAAATTTTTTCCGGACCTGCATCCCAGAAAGCCTCTATTAATGGACCTACTTTATGAAGCCATGTTATTGTCATGTAAAAATAAATATGTTCATTTGTTGGAGATTTAGGCTGTTGCGTACTAGCTTGAAATATTGTGTGCACGAGTTGGCATATTATGCGCTCGACCTTTAAAAAACATGTGTGCTTAACCTTATAAAAATGGTGCGAACGACTTTCAAACTACTGCAATCTAGTTCATTACAGTCATGCTCACATTTTAAGAAAGTTGGGAGCACGAGTTTAGCAGTTGTGTGCACCATTTTCAAAGTCGTGTGCAGCAGTTTGAATATCATATGCACCAGTTTAAAGTCGTGCACACAATTTCGAAATTGTGGACACAAGCATAGAAAAGTGAGCACGAGTTTTAAAGTATCTTTGTTTAAGTGAAACTGAAAGGGATCTGTAATTATGTTTTAATATTTTGACTGTTTTGGTAACTACAAATCTATTTTTTGTCGTCTATGTTGTGTTCGAACGTTACATTCAGCTGTTTTCACTACAGAATAACAGAGTTCTCGGGCAAACAACGAGAATGTAAAATCCAGATAAAGTAATATGTATATATTATCTAGTCTAAAGTTGAAATAGATTATTCATGCTTTTAAGTTTGATTTGCTCACAGGGACAAGTGTGCTTTTCTCGTCATTTGGCGTCCGTCGTCGTCGTTAATATTTTCCTCTGAAACTACTCAACAATTTTGAACCAAACTTGGCTTCAATCACCATAAAGGTATTTAGATATGTCTGATGACCTCGATTTTCGACTTACATTGCTCATATAGCTACACATCATACATGGGAGTAAACTACATGGTTGGTCTTATTATTGAATTGAATAAAACGTCAATTTCAATTATGCATTTGTGAAATTGTTAATAGGATTATCATAATGTTTTTTAATGTTCTACTTCAAAAACCATCGGCATTCATGTCGGCTACAAACAAAAATTACCTAAGGCTGAGTGTTATAACTATATATAGGAAGATGTGGTATGAGTGCCAATGAGACAACGTCTAAATATTTACCAAGGTTGCGTATCATAACGTCAAATTAGTGAAATGGCGGGATTTCTTTAACATTTGATGTAAGAAAAAAAATGTAATATGAACAATTTGATATTGTTAGTTCTTTTATTTGTTTTGTTTTGTGTCTTTCTCGCATATCTCTTATATTCTGGGCATGTTTAAATATGTGTTATGCTTTAAAGACAATTGTGTATAGTTGCAAACGTTTGCGTTGCTCTATAGATGCCATCATACTGTCATTTTTTAGGTGTTGCAGTTCAACTATACTTATTTTCTTGAATTGAAATACCTCATGACAAACAGCAATGCCTGAGTAAAATGTACTGATATTAACATATTTTGAAATACTATTGTTCGAAAATTGATTTGGTAATAATCTAGCCAATCAGCATTGCAAAATAACTATAAAAGGTGGTCTGTTGATGTATTTTAGTTATAATTAAAATAAGGATAAACAACAGTCAATAACAGACATTTGTTATATTGATTTAGTCTTTAAAAATAAAAATACACATTAAATTATGAGGAGTATAGTGCATTACAAACTGTGTAGTCATTTCATTTGCAACATCTTGCCATTTTATTGAAGCCAGTCCGGACTGTTTGTCGCATCTTCTCACCCATTAAAATATAAACGATAAAGTTGAGAGAAAATCCTATCAACAACATAAAATCTACATAGGGTAATATTAAATCATAATGTGTCCATGTATCAATAATTTTAAAATGAATAAACAGCCAAAAAAAAAAGTCGAAACAATAAACGGTGTCTCCGACGTCAAAAATATTATACATATAATTATAACCACTAATGTTGAAATTCGGTTTCTTTTCTTAATGACCGCACTATCAGTCCACGGAAGACTTCCTCTTAAAACGGTCAATTTGCAAGTTATATACAAAGTTCCTGCAAATACGACTGTACATGCAAGAAATATGCACATTATTATAATAAGGAAAACATAAATGTATGTATCTAACATATAAGCTTCAAGTTGAGAATTTTTACAACAAGAACCATTCGCATTCTCTTGATAAGATACAAGATTGATTATAGGCCCAAACAAAATGAAGCTTACAATGAATACAAGAAAACAACCGAAAGCACTCATTTTGCTACTGAGATATTGTTGGGTCCAAATTGGAAATAGTAGAACTATTGTTTTTTGAAGACACAACAGCGAAGTTAGTAGAACGGAATTAAAGTGGAAACAAAATTTCAGTTCTTGAGCTGCGGTATATATAGAGCATTGTGGATAGTCAAATACAAAAAAAGACGGCAGTGAGTTGAAATCACTATGATAAATATGGTGGTAGTCCTGTGTATATTGAATCAATGCAGGGAGACAAATTAAGAGTGCAGTTACAGTGTCCGATATAGCTAATGCTGACAAAATGACTGTCACTGGTGATATGTTGTCTTTTTGAAGAAATAAAGACAAAACAAATGTGTTCATTACCACAACCACGCTTCCTATCACAAACTGTGTATATGCTACTATTCTGTTTGGTATGAGTAGACCTATATTGTAAATTGCACCACCATTACACCCACGGCGAATTTCTAAACAGTCGGTTTTTAATGTAAATTCGATTATATAATCAAGCCAGGGATTGTACGAATCTAATGCTCTTCCAATAAATCCGTCCAGATAGTTATATGACAGAAAATATTCTACACATGTTTTCTGCTTGGAGGACAGAAAAAAAGTTATTTTCGAGGATGAAAATAATTTCCCTATGAAAAAGAGACTCATATTTGAATTCAAGTTGCCCGAATCCAATTTTATGCTTACTTGATTTGTGAAATGCATAAAGTTCCAACAAGAAGTGGTGTTTCTTAGGAAAAGGTCGATTTCAATATTATTGAGAAATTTATCCTTTGTTTCAATGTACTTCATAAACTGTGTGTTGCAGTAGGCTGGATTATCTGTAAAATATATTTGTACACCGGAAAAATAAGGCAATAATTTATTCTCCTTATAAGTAATGTTATAGGTAACTTTCGGATCACAGAACAATTTTCGGAATACAACTTCCCTTGTACAGTTATAAATCCAGTGTTGTATATTTTCGGAAGCGACTGATTCGAAGGGAAAATCGGTCATTTTTTGTAAGCGACTCGAGCATGTTTTCTGTCTCATTTCAATGACAACTAAATTTGAGTCTTCAAATTTGATGAAAAACGATGCCTTTGATTGGTGTAGAGGAAATACTATTCCTTTGGTGGATAGCGTTACGATCTCTTCCAGATTCAAAAATTCACAAGTTGTCTTATGTCCATGCTCTACAAGTTAAAAAATTGATATAACCAGTGAAAATTAAGAAATAATCATGAAAGCCATATATTTGTTGGAAATTTACACATGGCCGTTATATTCGTCGAATTTTATCCTGAGCGTTAGCGAATTATTTCGATTCAAATAGAACAAATACTGTTATTTAAGAACTGAAGCGAGGGTGGGTATGCCGTGTATTTATTTGTTTTTTTTTACCCCGTGTTAGGTAAAGCAAAATTTTTCAATTAATTGTTAGCTTGCATAGATTATTTCTAAAATAACCACTAGAAAAAAAGTGTTTGATTCTTTTAATTCTCAACCCTAACATTTGTCATTTTTAATTCACTTTCTTTTCACGCATGTACCGTCAAATCCACACTTGATATTTCGTAACTAAGAAGCCGCCATGTTTACTCGCTGAAATCAGTAAATTGCGAAGGCATGCAATAGAATAGAAAATAAAACAACACCTACCCCAAAACTCCATTTTAATGCAATATTATCATAATTTGGACAATCATGTGACCGAAAAACATTCTGCTTTAGCGTGTTCATTCGTTTGACGTCATATTTGAAATGAAGTTAAATCTCCAAAAAGCATTAATGGAATTTCGCGGAATATTATTTTATTTTGAATTTGTACATTTTTCTGAACTCTAATGCAATAATTCTGTTCGTTATGCATCAGAAAAAGTAAAGGATCTGTAAATTTTTTTACTTGTAATTTTGATTTCCGCGAAATCGGCATCGAGTTTTCGCATAAATTACGACACATGTTCATTATAGAACTTACAAATATAGAGTAAGAAAATGTAGAATCATAAAAGGGAGAATAAAGACTTATTGTATTCATTAAATCAAGATTACAATACTGAATAAAAGCTTTTCTGTCAATTGTAAAAGAATTTGATACTAAAAGTGAATATTTGAAATGATAATGAACGCTTAGTTTTGTACGAGTAAGATACAACGACTGATTTAATGACGACATAAAATTTATCAAAAAATGTACACACATTTTTTTTATTAATTGGTGTTTAACACCTCTTTAAGCACTAGTGTACTGTTTCGCAGCGGTTATTTTTTTGTTAATTGAGGACGCCGGAGTTCCTACAGGGAAACACCGACTTTCGGTAGGAAAACTGAAAATCCTAGTTAATTACTAGTATTAATGGAACCAGGTTCACATGGATTCCAACCCACTACTTTAGTGTTTACAGGTTATTAATGCAGTAGATAAACTCCCAAGACCACATAACCACCAAGCTTCTCATCATCGTGATAAGGAAGGTATGAAATATTTCAGACCGTAAATTTTCAAATTATGTATGAACAGATAAAAAATGTGACACCGACTTATCATAATTAACTCTGCTTGAGAAAAGTAGATCAATTTGACCCACCAACACCGAAGATACTGTTTGACAAGTTTGTATGATATATCTAAAAAATAATATTGTTGGATTTTGGTGGAACTTGACGGAAATGCAATGATACCTGAAATGGTCGCGACTTGTTTGAATTTATATTGAGTTTATCATACATGTACCCGGAAATATTTTAATATTTTATATTCGAAAAGTTTGATAGAATGTAATAATAGTAAAATTAAATTTGATATCCCTTTTGGAGAAAATATAAAGTTAATCAGACATGTATGCATTTAATCTGGAACTGTTTTGGTACCTTTATATCATACCCGGAAATTCTTATATAAATACTTACCATGTTTCTGTTTGTTGTATATCTGCATCGTCGTTGACTGCAGTAGGTTATATTCGTATGTCTCGTTTACAAAAGCCGAAACTTGACACATGAAAAGGATGATGATCAACGCTTTAATTTTCGCCATTTTTGAATCCAAATTGTTTTGTTTTCACTAAAACTATTGGTTAATGAATGGCAAAATTATCATTTACATCGAATTATATGAGACTGATATCGATTTTATCAATATGTATGTATTTAAAATGTCACATGGTGTAAAACAAAATGTCAACTGATGTCTGATAATTTCTTGCCATTGGCGAAAATATTATCATTATAAGAATGGCTGAGCGCATTTTTAATTTGACAATTTCTTCATTTATCTTTTTAAAATTGATTTAAACTTTCCCCTTAAGATATGTTAATCCATTAAAAAATCCACAGGGAAATAAATGCTGAAAAAGCTAAATTAATACAATGATTTGTTAAAAATATAGAATGATAAAGATGTAAATCATTTTAACATTATTTCCAGAAATGTCATTATATTGTTGATTGTGGTGCATTTAAATATTCAGAATCATTGTACCAGACAGACAAAAGCAGACATGTCGAATATTAACAGAAAATTTGTATTATTTGTATAATTTTAAAGGGAGTTTCCATCTTTTTTCTTGGAATAGAATACTAGGCTAGTACCCACGAATGAAGTCCCTTAATAAATCTACCATCTTTTAAAAGGGATATTGTACCGAGATTTAAATTATGTAACGATACTAAAATTTGTAGTATATTCAAAAGGTATTCGTTAAACATTCAACTTCTGTTAAATTGTAAATAGTTATCAAAGGTACCAAGATTATAATTTAATACGCCAGACGCGCGTTTCGTCTTCATAAGACTCATCAGTGACGCTCAATTCACAACAGATATAAAGCCAAACAAGTACAAAGTAAAAGAGCACTGAGGACCCAAAACTCCAAAACGTTGTGCCAAATACGGCTAAGGTAATCTATTCCTGGGATAAGAAAATCCTTAGTTTTTCGAAAACATGATTTTATGAATATCTATATATTTAAAATGTTACATGATGTAAAACAAAAATGTCAACTGATAAAATTCAAATACTTACTAGTGACGATTATAGTTTTCTTCATTATTAGAATGTCCAATTAAAGTTCACAGGAATTAAATGTATTTTTTCAAAATTAATTTTGACTGTAGGCAAAAAGTATACTACACATGGTAATACATGTCGAAAAACGGTTTAACTTGGACTGTCATACGAATAAGAGTTTTAGCAAACTATACACCTGGAAAAAAGTATTGCAACACTTTCATTGAAAACAATGTGAAATGACACGATTGTAGAATGTGTGTAATTTGTGTTTTAGCTATAATTTTAATCCGTTTATGGTTTAAAATTGGATTTGTGTTATAAACTTACATTTCAGGCAAAATTAAGACCAGAAAGACGCATCCTTAGAGGTGTACTAAAAAAAGTTATTCAAGCTTTGTCTTGTCCGCTATACCAAAATTTTATTTAAGTTATTTTTACAGCAAACTAAACATCTGATACAGAAAATGTGTGTTTAACTGGGTATTTCTAACAGTTCAGAATGAGAAAAATGGAAAAAATGAGTCCTGGAAAATTTTCATTTATTGGGGAAAAGCGCGAAAACCTATTTCTGTGCAGCTTTTATGTCCCATCCATGTACCATTTATATTGGATGAATTGTACAATCATGTCATTTTACATAGTTTTCAATGAAAGCAATAATTTTTTCCAGGTGTATATAAAACAAGGTATCAGCCATAAGTGTCTACATAAGGAAATGTCAAAAAGTTGCATTCCATCGCCTGATGTATTTGATCTTTTGATTTTGTCATTTGTCTATGTAATTTTATTCTCATTATGGAGATATTCCAAGACATGTGATTACTTTAACTTTGATTTTGACGCATTAAAATAATACGAACCTTGCTTCAAACAGACATGTGTAGTTCTTGTGCCGTAATGCAGACAAAGCTTCATATTGTCTTTGTATGTAAATCTTACTACTACGAGTTACTTGTAAACGAATCAGGAATAAATGTGCATTAGGGTAATCTCGTATACAAAACATATCATATGACAAGGTTGAGATTTTGGTAAATCATAAGTCCTTCATGGCTTCAATGAACATTACATTGAACAGCAAATGGGAGGACGTACCTTGTTTGTATTCGATACCTAAATCTCACATAATGCCATACAAACAAAATGCCATACAAACAATGGTACACTGCGGCTTATCTGCATGAACGACGAAAAAATTGTCAATTAGATTGACAAACATTCTGTCCGCAGTGAAAGAGGGTCTTCAGATATACTGCGAAACGGTTTATTAACGTATTAGTATTACCACCATTTCCCATGTGATAACAAATCGTCTAAAATAAGTAACCCACAATGCTTTTCAACAAAAAAATGGTAGCATACGGTATAAAGTTATTACGTTGGGATACCATACGGCATGTTTTGTTAAAAGTCAACAAAAAAGTAAAACATGCTACACAGAGGAACAAGTGATTGTATGCTGAAATGTCCTATTGACAATTATTTTATGCATTTGGAGGTAGATTTTTTCAACAATTGTAGGCATTCCTATGGGAATGAACTGTGCGCCTCTCCTCGTCGACCATAAACCAAGGAAACAACAGACACGGCTTCCTCTGCCTCATGTTTAGACTTATACCTCGAATATGACATAAGCGATCATCTCAGGACTAGAATCTATGACAAACGAGATGATTTTAATTTAGAAATTATCAATTTCCCCCCTGTTTCGAATGATCTCCTTGTATCGAACAGACCATCGTACGCCAGCAAAGTTGTCCGCTCATTCAGTCACGAGCATACACAAACTCGCATGACCTGGCCAATTGATGCTGAGACATTTACAATGCTGCCTGTTGAAACAGAACCTAACGATAAAATATTAATTCCAAGAAAACCAACACCTTCTAAAACCAGTACTCAGTCAACTCAATCTTCCTTACAGAGCTCAATGTCATCATCTAAAAAAAATGAAAAAAAGAAATCAAATAAAAAAGATACAGTTAAATCAGACAGTTGGGGCGGTGAATCTGTCTGGGATCTTCCCAATGACATAGATGATTCTTCCATCTCCAATAGTCCTTCGTCTGCATCTAATAATACTAGTTTATCTTCTGCATCCAGTACAAAGTCTTCTAAAGCCCCGTCTCCTCTTCGTTCTCCAGAACAGAAGGATGTCCCAAAGAAGCCAGCAAATACATCCTCTCAGAAGTCTTCTGATTCGAGGTCGCGGGGTAGGGGTCGAGGCGGAGTAAAACCAGCTGCGCATGGTCCTGGAGATCGACGACTCTCCTCGCACAACAGATTTTCAACACTTAACGACGAATCAGAAATGGAAATCGAAATTGTTCCGCCACCCGTAAGATTACAATCTCAGGGTGAGCGAAATAAGAATGCTGGCAAACTCGATAGCATTCGCCCGTCTATTAACAAATCATGACTAATATCATCCAATGGAATTGCCGAGGTCTTAAAATAAATCTTCTCGAGTTAACGCTTCTAGTTCAGTCATTTTTACCTACTGCATTTTGTCTTCAAGAAACTCATTTAAAAGAAAATGACAATGTATCTTTAAAAGGATACAACATGTATAGCACACTTTCTAAGGTAGATGAACGTGCTGCAGGCGGATCATCCATTTTTGTGAAGGACAACGTCATTCACAGCACAGTCCAACTCACCACGGATCTGCAGGCAGTTGCAATTCGTTTATCATTAGATAAAACAATTACATTATGTTCTATATATATTCCACCCAATTCAATTATAGATAAAGCTAAACTCAAAAACCTCACTGATCAATTACCCTCACCATTTATACTTATGGGCGACTTCAATGCACACAACCCCTTGTGGGGAAGCAAGTCTCATAATATCAAAGGTAAGATTATTGAGGACTTTGTCTCTCAAGAAGGATTATGCATTTTTAATAATGGATCTAATACTTATCTTCATCCTGGAAACGGGTCTTATTCTGCTATTGATATCACTATTTGCGATCCCTCTCTTCTTCTGGATTATTCATGGCGTGTTCATGATGACCTATGTGGAAGTGATCACTTTCCAATAGTACTTGAACATCTTTTTACTTCTGCCCATCAGAGAGTACCACGTTGGAAACTTGACAAGGCGGACTGGTCCTTGTTTGAGAATCTCTGTCAAGCGGAACTTCAGTCAAAGATGTTTGAGACTGTGCAAGATCCAATTTTAACTTTTAATACAGTTTTAACGTCAATTGCTGACAGAACTATTCCTAAGACCTCGGCAAATCCGAAACATCCCAGCAAACCATGGTTTGATGATGCTTGTGATCAAGCAATAGGTGACCGTAAAAAATCTGAAAGACGGTTCAATCAACAACCAACGACAGAAAACTTGAGTAATTTCCGTGTTTTTCGCGCTAAGGCACGGCGGACTTGCAGGCAAGCACGACGAACGTCTTGGAAGAAATTTGTCTCGGAGATAACATCTCGCACTCCGATGACAAAAGTATGGAACATGATACAAAAGATAAAAGGTAAAAATTCTAAAGCCACAGTTAAACATTTAAAAAATGGCAATGATTTATTAACATCTGAAAAGGATATTGCCAACAAGCTTGGTGAAACTTTTGCGAAATCTTCTTCTTCTAACAACTACAGGGAAGATTTTAAAAAAGTTAAAAAACAAAAAGAAAAAATTAAATTAAACTTTAAATAAAAAAATGGTGAAAATTATAATAAACTCTTTTCTCTTGAAGAACTTAAAACATCTCTGTCAAAAGCCCATGATACAGCTTGTGGGCCTGATAATATTCACTACCAACTGTTAAAACACTTGCCAGATTCCTCGCTGGAAGCTCTTTTGCAGCTTATGAATAACATCTGGGAATCTGGTGATTTACCATCAATCTGAAAGCTTGCAACCGTCGTGCCTATTCCAAAACCAAGTAAAGATCACACGGATCCTATTAATTATCGGCCAATTGCTCTTACCAGTTGTGTCTGTAAAACACTAGAACGGATGGTCAATGATCGCCTCGTTTGGTTCCTGGAATCCAATGGGCTTTAGCCAATATCCAGTGTGGATTCCGCCAAGGTCGCAATACTCTTGACCATCTTGTTCGATTCGAATCATTTGTCCGTAATGGTTTTGCGAAAAATGAACATGTAGTGTCGGTCTTTTTCGATCTAGAAAAAGCCTATGATACTACATGGAAGTATGGTATTTTAAAAGATCTGTTTGATATGGGGTTGAAAGGCAATATGCCAAATTTTATTTCGAATTTTCTATCTAACAGACAATTTAATGTTAGAGTAAATTCAACCATGGCTGATCTGTATGATCAAGAGATGGGTGTCCCTCAGGGCAATATTTTATCTGTTACATTATTTAGTCTTAAAATCAACAGCCTTGTTGAAGTTTTAAAAAGTAATATTGAAGGTTCATTGTATGTTGATGACTTTTTAATATGTTATAGAGGCAAAAATATGAATAACATAGAAAGACAATTACAGTTATGTCTTGGAAGAATTGAAAAATGGGCCTCGGAAAATGGGTTTAAATTTTCCACTTCAAAAACGGTCGGGATGCATTTTTGTAACAAAAGGAAATTACATCTTGATCCAGAACTCACTTTGTACGGCAACCCAATAAAAATGGTTGATGAAACCAAATTTCTTGGGTTACTTTTCGATAAAAAGTTAACCTTTCTACCCCATATCAAAATGTTAAAATCGAAATGTTTAAAAGCATTAGATATTTTAAAAGTTGTCGGCAGCACCGACTGGGGTGCTGATCGCAACATTTTACTTAATTTATATAGATCTCTAGTTAGATCTAAACTAGATTATGGCTCTATAGTGTATGGCTCTGCAAGGAAGTCCTACATACAGATTCTCGATGCTGTGCATCATCAGGGTTTGCGTCTCTGTCTTGGCGCATTTAAAACCTCACCAGTTGAGAGTCTGTATGTAGAGGCTGATGAGCACTCACTCTCTAACAGACGTTTGAAGCTTGGACTTCAATATGCTGTCAAACTAAAAGCCTACTCATATAATCCTGCCTACAGCTGTGTTTTTAATCCAATTTATGAAGATATTTTTGCAAAACATGAAAATAAAATTCCTCCGTTAGGTATACGTTTAAAACCACATTTAGCTTCTTTTGATTTAAAATCTGTTGCTCAAGTTGAAACTTGCAAATGTCCTCCATGGGGTCTTCCCAAACCAAAAATGATATTTGATCTCCGTGAACACAATGAAAATAAAACAAATCTTCTTTTAATTCAGCAACACTATGCTGAAATCAAAGCCAATTATTCAGATTTTTCAACTGTCTATACTGATGGATCAAAAGATGGTGACAGAGTTGCATCTGCTGCTGTCTTCAGGGACAAAGCTGCAACTCTCCGTTTGCCATCTGATGCATCGATCAATAATTTTGGCTTTGAAATTTATTGCTTCTTCAGATAAATCCAAATTTATTATATGTTCTGATTCACTTTCATGCTTACAAGCTATACAAAATACTAAAATTAAAAACCCAATAATTCTCAAAATTTTATATGTAATTAGGAATTTAAAAATTCTTCTTAAAGAAATATTATTTCTATTTTTATGTGCAGAAAAGATCAGTGTGTTATATCTAGATGTCGTATTGGTCATACTAGAATAACACACGAATATCTTTTAAAAAATGAAGTAGAACCACAATGTATACCTTGTAACTGCAGGTATACTATTAAACATGTTTTAATCAATTGTATTGACTTTGCTGATATTCGTAAGAAGCATTTCAATGTCAATAATATGTATGATTTATTTAATAATGTTTCATTTACAAATATTGTTTCATTTTTAAAAGAAGTTGGAATATATTCTAAAATATAAAAATGTTATTATATTTAAAACGTTTTTAAATTTTATCACGTTATCTTAATGTTCATTTTTATTTGTACATAATCAATTTGCTTTAATCTAGAATTTTAGTTTATTGAAGGACCTTTTGTCTGATTTTAAGAATATGCTTTAAATTGTAAAAAATATTCGAATTAGCTCTCGCCGCGATATAACCTTGTTGTGCTAATGCGGCGTAAAGCAACCAACAATCAATCAATCAATTTCCCCCAACATTAGTAGCAACATATTAATTTCACCTGCATATGGAACATATATTTCCCAGTTTATTCGTTATTCAAGAGCATACAGCTGCTACTTAGACTTTAAAAAACCTCAGCAGTGCCTAAGCAGAAAGTTGATGAACCAGTGATACACGATAGTTTTCAAGTATAGATTCTAGGTACTGATATTGTTTATCATTATAGTGACATGTTAAATTATTCTTCATTTGTTTTTTTCGATTACTACTTTTCCTGTTTAGTCAATTTTTGGTAATATACATTTGATGTGGCTAGTACTTATGCAGTCCGTCATTGTGTTATTTTGTTATGGTACATTTTTGTATTATTGTCTTTCGTTTTTTCTAATGTGCTTTGTCTATATGCATTTTTGTTTTTTTTTTATTTTGATTCATTTGTTTGTGTTCATGGCGATGAGGATTATAACACAATGTTGACTGCTGCACCTCTATTTTTTGACATTTTTACCTATTATATTTGTTTGTTTTCTTTACACATCGTTGTCAATATAATGAAATGTTAAGGACGACATAAAAAAAAACCAATGAAGGATAAACAAACTTAATTCAAATAGTTTGGGGGTAAGGGGGGGGGGGTGTCAAAATTGCTACAAGTTTTGTTTAATTGACATCGATTTTATGTATATCCTTATTGGTCAATCAATTTTTCCCAAATTAAGTTAAGAGGGGGGGGGGGGGTATATATGAATTAAGTTTTTTATCCTACATTGAACTTTTGATGTCGTCCCTTATGCGAATTAGTATCTTTTATTTAAGACACAAAATTGATGTAATAGGTAAGCAGACTTTTTTTCGTTCCCAGGAAACACTTTATTGATTTTAAATTTTATGTAGCAAATGGTGGATTAAACCTTGTTTTTAAGCTAACTAAACTTCACACTGGAATGACCAACTTTATATCGAATATTAAAGAATGTTTAGGATGAGCAACTGCATTAAATAAAACGAAATGTTGGTTAACCTCTCAAGATATCTTTGTGCAAATTAGATCACACTGTGATATTGATATGCCGTATCGGAAATCAAATGTGTGAATAATTTATGAAAAAAAAATCTGAAAATAATGCAAAAGACTTATAACATTTGCATCTGAAACTGTCCCCCCCCCCTGTTGGTATAGACGGCGTCCTATTGTAAAGTATTATGTAGACGAAACGCGCGTCTGGTGTATTAAATTATAATCTTGGTACCTTTGATAACTATTTAGCACCACGACAACTGGACCTATCGAGAACCAAATACGATTATGCGTATAAGAAATAGTAAAATTAGTTGATACTCAATAATGTTTTAGTCATTAGTATATTGTTTTAATATTGATATTGCTCAGAGTAGTGGTGATATTTTAATTATTGAAATCACTAAGTAGAACATTTTAAACAATCATTAGTTAAAGTTTATGAAGGCAAACTTTTAAACTTGAGTAAACATGGTAAATTAACTATAAATAAGTAATATTGTGAACCAGTGGTCAATCATTGCTTCTTTTATAATTGACAAGATAACCCCGAAGGGTGACTTTGAAATTGAAATATGGTCACTTCAGGTGCTATATGTATCAATTATATCTTTAAGCATTGATGCTTGTATCAATTGAAGCAGAAGTCAGATCCAGTTTTTCCTTGTCATTTACCACAAAAGGTGACTGTAGAATAGAAATATTGTCACTTTAGACATCCTTCGGACCAGCAGTAAAACTCTTATTGAATTTGGATGTCCTTTTGGCTGTCTTCGATATACAAATTCGTAGCTACGTCCAGTCAGAATGGGGACGCTGAATCAAATGCCTCGTGAAGAGAACGTGTCACAATCTTCTGCAAAGAACCCTTGTACCAAATGTTTGAGTAGTCCATAAGTGGCCTGTTGCAAGGTAAATTCCTGTCCTCATTCATTATATCTTTTATTTCTCGTGGTTGTCCATATTTCTTCGACCTTCATCCCAGAAGTTTTCCTTTTTTGTTTGGTACAAGTTGATGTTAAAATTGATTATTTATGCTTTTTAGTTCGACTTGCCCACTTTGTGTGCCTTTCTCGTCATTTGGCGTCTGTCGTCGCCGTTAACTTTTACAAAAATATTTTCCAAAAGGGTATTTAGTTTAAAAGATATGTCTGATAACTTCGGTTGTCAATTTACATTGCAGACATGGCTAAACATAGTACATGTGAATAAACTGCATGTTTTGTCTTATTATTGAGTTATAAACAACGTCAATTTCAAATATGCATTGGTGACAAAGTAAATAGGATTCTGAAAAATGTTTTAATTGTTCTACTTCAAAAACCTTCGGCATGCAGGTAGGCATCAAACGGAAATCACATGTGTTTGCGTGTTATAACGTCTGAATATTAACTATGGTTGCGTGTCATAACGTCTGAATATTAACTATGGTTGCGTGTTATAACGTCTGAATATTTACTATGGTTGCGTGTCATAACGTCTGAATATTTTCTATAGTTGCGTATAATAACGTCATACTACCTATGGTTACGTATCATAACGTGAAAGTAGTGAAATGACAGGATTTCATCAACATGTGATGGAAGATAAATAGAATTTATAATATGAATAACTTGAAATTGTCAGCTCTTTTACTTTTTTTTTGTGTCTCTCCTGCAGATCTTTTATACACTCGGCATGGTTGAATGTTTGTTATGTTTTAAAAACAGTAGTTAAAAACTTTTGTATTGCTCTATAGAAGCCGTTAAGCTATCATTGTCGATGTGTGGCCGTTCAATTATAATAATCCTCTTGAATTGAAATACTTTATAAGAAATGACAAACAGTATTGACTGAGTAAAATGTACTGATATCAACATATTTTAAAATACTATCTTTCGAGAATTGATTTGGTAATATCGAGCCAATCAGCTTTGCAGAGTAACTATAAAAAGGTGTTTTGTTGATGTTTTTTATTTATGATAGCAGCTTTGATATACAACAGTCAATAACATATATTTGCAATATTGATTTAGTCCTAAATATTAACACACATCACACTGAAATCTTAATCATGATCTTGGATTTCTTTCAAAATTTGATATAATTCAATATGTATTACACTCCCTCGTTCCGTTGATTGATCAAAGAGGGCCGAAAGATATCACAAAGACATTCAACCTCATGGATAAAAATTAAACTTACAAAGCCATTGCTAAAAAAGAAAAAGGCAAACAATAGTACACAAAACACAACACAAAAAAATAAAGACGAAGCAACACAGACCCCACCAAAAACTAAGGGTAATGTCAGTAACTCCGGAGGGTACGATCCTTCTCCACATGTGGAACCCGTCGTGTTGATAACCTTTGATTTTGTAAGTTTTTATCTGCTCCCTCTTATATAACTAACCTTTTAGTTCGGTATTTATGTTATACTAAAAAAAAAAGAATTTCGAATCACACAAGCAGAATGCTGTATATTCAAGCCAGTAAAAATTTAAGAGCAGTAAAGTACATTAAAACGGTATAGTCATATCATTTGCAACATCTTGCCATTTTATTGAAGCCAGTCCGGACTGTGTGTCGCATGTTTTCACTCATTAAAATATAAACAATAAAATTGAGAGAATATCCTATCAACAACACAAAATCTAAATAGGGAAATATTAAATCATATAGTATCCATGAATCGATGATTTTAAAATGATTAAACAGCCATAAAAAAAGCATGACAATGTACGGTGTCTCCGACATCAAAAATATTACACATATAATTGTTACCACTAATGTTGAAATTCTGTTTCTCTTCTTAATGACCGCACTATCAGTCCACGGAAGACTTCCTCTTAAAATGGTTAATTTGCAAGTTATATATAAAGTTCCTGCAAATACCACTGTACATGCTAGAAATGTGCACATTATTATCACAATGAAATCATAAATGTATGTATCTTTCATATAAGCTTCAAGTTGAGAATTTTTACAGCAAGAACCATTTGTATTCTCATAATAAGATACTGTATTGATTATAGGCCCAAACAAAATGAAACTTACAATGAATACAAGAAAACAACCGTAGGCACTCACTTTGCTATTGAGATATCGCTGGGTCCATATTGGTAAAAGGAGAACTGTTGTTTTTTGAAGACACAACAGCGAAGTTAACAGAACGGAATTGAAGTGGAAACCGTATTTCAATTCTTCAGCAGCGGTATATATAGCGCACAGCGGATAGTCAAATATAATAAAAACTGGCATTGGGTAAAAGCCACTATGGGAAATATGATGATTGTTCTGTGTATATGGAAAAATAAATACAGGGAGACATATTAAGAGTGCAGTTACAGTGTCCGATACAGCTAATGCTGACAAAATTATTGTCACTGGTGATCTGTTGTCTTTTTGCAGAAACAAAGACAAAACAAAGGTGTTCATTAGCATAACCACGCTTCCTACAACTAGTTGTGTATATGCTACTATTCTGCTTGGTATACGTAGAGCTATATTGTACTTTGGACCACCAATACACCCACGACGAATTTCTAAACAGTCAGTTTTAAGGGTAAAATCGGTTATATAACCAAGCCAGAGATTATACGAATCCACTGCTCTTCCAATAAATCCGTCTAAATAGTTATATGACAGAAAATATTCTATACATGATTTCTGCCTTGAAGAAAGATAAAAATCTATTTCAGAAGAGTAGAAAGAATATAAAGTCCCTATAAATAAAAGACTCATATTTGGATCTAATGTACTGGATCGCAATTTAATGTTTACTTGATTTGTGAAATGCATAAATTTCCAACATGAAGTTATGTTTCTTAGGAAAAGGTTGATTTCAATATTATTGAGCAATTTATCCTTTGTTTCAATGTATTTTATAAACTGTGTGTTGCAGTGGGCTGGATAATCTGTAAAATATATTTCTACATCAGAAAAGTATGGTAATACATTAATCTCATTAAAAGTAATATTGTAGATAGCTATCGGATCGCAGAACCATTTTCGGAATACAACTTCCCTTGTACAGTTATAAATCATATCTTGTATATCTCCGACAGCGACCCATTTGAAGAGAAAATCGGTCAATTTTTGTAAACCACGTGAGCATTTGTTCTTTCTAATTTCAACGACATTTAAATTTGAGTCTTCAAATTTGATGAAAAACGATGCCTTTGATTGGTGTAGAGGAAATACCATTCCTTTAGTAGATGGCGTTACGATCTCTTCCAGATTCAAAAATTCGCAAGTTGTCTTGTTTCCATGCTCTACAATTTAAAAATGATATTTAGAGGTAAAATATCATTAAAAAGTTATCAGGCAAAAGTGTTAACAGGGTTAGATCATAATTAGTTATGGAATAAAAAGTCCTAGAATCTAATTAGACTGTTATTAGGTAAAATATCATTAAAACGTTATCAGGCAAAAGTGTTAACAAGTATAGATCATAATTAGTTATGGAATAAAAAGTCCTAGAATCTAATAAGACTGGTATTATGATAAGAGATTATGTTTCAGTGCATCATTGATTATCTTGATTAACATGGTACATGTTCTAAAACATTCAATGCACGTTTAAAAATGTAAAGTACGAATACGTAGTATTATAAAAGTAAACAGAATAATTATGTTCATTTAAGCAAACATTAATAAAATAAAATTGGAAATGGGGAATATGTCAAAGAGACAACAACCCGACCAAAAGAGCAGACAACAACCGAAGGCCACCAATGGGGCTTAAACACAGGAAGAAAATATCGCACCTAGAGGTGGTTCTCAACTGTCCCCTAATTAGATTGTGAACTAGTTTAGTAAAAATGGACGTCAAACTAAACTCCAAAGTATATATGAACTTAGATTAAAAATCACACAAGACTAACAAAGGCCAGAGGGTCCTGACTTAGGACACCACCACAATATTGAATAAAATATATGCCATCAATAGTAAAATAATTTGATACTAAGAAATACTATTTTTTCTAGTTATATTTTTTTAAGCGCGTTATTTAAAAGTGTGCACCACATATTCTATGTCATTTCGAATAGACAAAAACAGTATTACAGTCCCTTTTAATTAAATGGTAAAATCTTTTTTTTAAGAAAAAATCATAAAAAACGATGACGTCACAGAAACATCACAAAATTTTGTCTATGTTTATGTCTAAACTTTGTTACTTTCAAAATTAAGTTATGAAAAAAAAATAATCACTCAGTCTTGCATGAATATAAAAAATGGCTCAATCTACATTTAAAGACGACAGATGGTAAACTTATTGTTTGTCTGAAATGACAAAATTAATGTGAAGCAATTCAAACGAGAAAACTAATGGCCTAATTAATGTACACAAAATTAACGAAATGCAAATATGTAACACATTAACAAAGACAACGAATGAATTACAGGCTCCTGACTTGGGACAGGCACATACATACATAATCTGGCGGGCCTAAACATGTTAGCGGGATCCCAACCCTCCACCTTACCTGGGACAGTGTTGTAACAGAACAACATAAGAACGAACTATAAAAATCAGTTGAAAAAGGATTAACTCATCTGTTGCATTGAATACAAATAAAAAATAAATCCAACAAAAAACACAGAGTGGACGTGGTCAACTCTCTTGATTAGAATTGATGCATGAACTACAGAGCATTTATGATGTTCGCTATAGCTTCTTACTTTGTCATACATTCATCAATGACACCTTTTTCCTTTCAATGACTACTATGGCTTTTTAAACGCTTTACAGCAAGATCGATCCGGTTGAAAAATTCTTTATATATCATGTATATATACTAGTAGTTTTAAGGTGCCATAATCATTCTTTTAAGAACAAACGTTTTCATAATTTACACTGCATCGGAAAAGGGTTCAATCAATTTGACTCAGCAGTGCAGTAACATTTCTTAATTCATATTTTGTTGTTGTTTAAAAATTATTTGAACTGATAGCACGTGACGGTAATGCAATAATACTTGTAATGGTTGCGACTTGTTTAATTTCATATTATTTTTGTGTACCTGTTCCAGGTTAATGAGGGACTGTCTGTTATGAATTTTACCCGGAGTTCGGCATTTATGTATATTTTTTTCTCTCCATGAAATAATATTCTTATGGAAATACTTACTATTTTTCTGTTTGTTGTATATCTGCATCGACGTTGACGGCAATAGGTCATATTCGCGTGTCCCGTTCATAAACGCAGAGGCTCGACACAATAAAAGGAATTTGATCAAAACTTGAAATCCCTCCATATTTGAATCCAAATTTTCTTGTTTTCACTAGAAATTTTGGATCCCGAATGGCAGAATGATCACTTACATCGAATTATATATGATTGATATGTATTGAAGTAATATTCATATAATATCAATATGTATGTATTTAAAATGTCATGTGATGGTTAGCGGCGACTTAATTTCCCTAAGTATCAGAATGACTGATTAAAGGTTAGATTGATTAAAGTTTAGATTTGAGAAATTCATCATTAATTTTATCATTTTCAAAACTGATTTAAACTGTAGATAGTGGAGTGGCAAATCTGGAAAATCACTTATTTAAAGATTTTAATGGACCGAAATTCCTCACGGCTGAAAATCCACATGAAGATAGAGTAAACATTATACTTTCATTTTAGCTCTGTCGTAGAGTTGTTCCACGGTGCAATCTTTTGTAAAATCGCGTTAAAGTGTGATTTTCGGATGCTTTTCTTTTTCTTTTTCGAACACGGGAACGCTTATAAAAAATTCCCGAATGAAGATATCATCACAAAATTGGTATCAGATGAAAGAGTGATGTATCAGCTTTCAGATGATATCAATCTTTAATACCATATGAACTCATAAATTTAGTGAATTGGACGATTTTCAAATATATGTAACATTTTTTTTTCAATCTTACCGTCTGTCAAAGTATATTACATTTCTTATATATATATCACTAATAGTAAATTGTCACAATAAATAGCGGAACAACCAATACTTAAGAAGTTTTGATATATAAAAGTTTGATAGAATATACAAATCAATTTATACAAGCATTTTTATAAAACTCATCACATTGTGTAACGGTTAATTTTTTCCTCTGTGATATTTTATCCTGGGGATAATTTGTCACAGTAATTTTTTTCCAGACTTGGTATTTCACAGGTAGATTTCTTCCATAGGAGTGAAATTCTATCTGTTTTATGCGGATAGTATTTACCAGTATTTATTTTCCGTTCCATATTTCATAGAACCTCGTGAAATAGAGTCCCATTGTCTACTACCTGATCATAATTATAAATATTTCACCAAGGTAGAACATATTTGCATAATTTATCAATCAAAGGGAGGTAACTATGAGCCATTTATATTTTACAGATATTATATTCCGTAATCTATTTCTTAGTGAAATTGTCCCCTTATTCTAAATTTTTATATTAATTATTATAAAAAGATGACTTAAAACATGATTAAATAAGACAAAAAATATTTCACAGGTAAATACTATCAAGCTGTTGAAATTGTTTTTGTTCCTATATCTTGTTATGCTATGAGTCATGATTCCTATTTTTCTTTTTCAATAGTCACTTGCTCCAATGCGATAATCTTGTGTATTAAGATAGTTAAAAATATCATCATACTCAGATTCCTCCCTTTACTGTTAAGGGCATACGATACAGTAGAGATCCCTCGTTGATTTTTTCTTGAAATTTTTGTAGAAGGTCAATTTCGATGTGTACTTTTGAAATATGCAAAGAAAAATATACCTTCATGACTTACTTTTTGGGATAATTTGGTTCGAAATTTGCATATTTGAAGGAAAAACCCTGAAATTTCAAAAATCAGGACTTTTAAGGAAAGTACCAATTCTTTTGAACGAACAGTCATAATTTAGCCGGGTTTTTTGTAAAATGTTCCCTTGATCCATGGCATCAGCATGCTGTAGCAAGTTAACGGTTGAAATAAATAATTATATCCTAAATTCTTTTTATACAAGTGAAATAAAGAAGATGAAAATATTTTTGCGTCTACACAGAAGTGCAGAAAAAATTCTATCGTTGATTTTTTCTTAAAATTTTTGCGGAGCGTTCTTGAAACAGAACTTGATTGATTGCAAAAGAAAAAAACTGGGGGTCCATGTGTTTGTTTTTTCAATAAAAGCAATAAACCTTAATTTTTATTGGTAAACGGGACGTTTGCCAATAAGGCGCCAAACTACGTTGGAATAAGTTTTATTCGCAACAACGTCATGAAATCTTTCCCGCCGTTCACTACTACGTTGTCAATTTCAGTGGTAGAGCCAAGGTGTTTTTTTTTAAACCAATGATATTAATCATGAAAATTAATAAAGCTGGCTCCTCGTAAATAGCATCATATTTGCCAAACCTTTAAGAATTGTTACGAAACTTGGATTGAAAAAGTATTCTAGTAAATTACTTTTAGAAAAGAAATGTTCGGAAACAAAACAGATATATATAATAAAAAAATTAATTTGCATCTCTGCATGTCCGACATTAGTCATACAATTCATGCAGACAACACAGCTTGAACATAGTTTTAATTATTCAAAAGGCCCCGACATGACAAAATGTGCAACAATTATAAAGTAAGGGGGATGATATAAAAATAAGGACATTTGGTATGATTGCAAAAGAGACAACTATCAACCATAGTTCAAATGACGAAGATAAACGCTATTAAAGGTAACCCTACGGCCTTCAACACAAAAAAAAAAGAAAAAAAAAAGCCACAACGTATAGTCAGCTTTAAAAAGCCCCGACATGAAAATGTGAAATAATTCAAACAAGAAAACTAACGACCTACTCTATAGGCATTACATGAACACAAAATCATACCTACATTAAATCGGGTCGGCTTAGTCCATTACAGTGTAGTATAACATTTCATACAGCAGTCGATATAAGAGCATGAAATTTAATGATTCTGTATCAATAGATAAGTTACCTAAGCTTGTCTTCAGGGTATTTTTTTTATTACGGTACATATAATCATTGAATTACTTGTCTGTATAATTATACCTTTAATCTAGGAGTTAGTGCAACCACATTGTTTGTCCGGTCCAACAAATATTTTGTTTCTTATCTGAGAAACTTCTTTACAAAAAGACTTCGTATTGTTCAGTAACTTAACATCAATGAGTTGCAACTCTGATCTGTCAAATACCTAATTCCTGTGTGCCGATTTTTCTCTCTTAATATGTACATAGAGGATATGCTTAGCACATCAACGGTGCGTTTTTGTTTTTGGGCTATAATACGGGGCTTATAACTGTGTCATTTAAACTGACAGTTCTTCTTCATACACATATATATTCCACGGGTAAAATTCTAAAAATGTCGTTAAACTCTTTATTTTCAAAGTCAGGAACAGTAAGATGCGCTGTCATTATTTATTACGTTTTTTTGTGAGCCAAATGGTGAAGTTACTATATAAATTACTTATTGTTTTGGTTTTTTTTTTTGTGTAGTTGGGTTTCTCTCTCATCGACGTCTTATGCTTTTCATATATGAAAGAACAGACATACAAAGTTAAGAATGTGGATTTGATGTTTTTCCCATTCGAAGTTAATATTGTTGACTTCCTTATTAATGAACAAATATAACAATTCTCGTGATTTGGCCGATTTTCATTGCAGGTACTTTTTTCAAATTCGCGCAATCGGGATTATGACGTCAGTGGATTTTCCGCAAATGTGACTACATCTAAAGCGACGTCGCGAAATGTAATCATTCTTATTAGAAACATCGCGAAATTACAACGTTCTGATTAACAACGTCGCGAAAACAACACGAAAAGTTTTGAAAACGTTATTATCTGCCCCTGCTACTGTATCGTATGCCCTTAACTGTTAACTGTAGTAATGCAACTATATTTCTACCTTTACTTTTTTATTTGCACTGAGATCTGAAAACAACTCACTTTTACCTGTATTTCACTAACCTTATTTTATATATTAAACTGATCATGATATTATTTCACAATTAAGATCTGAGAAATAACTTCTGGTTTTGTTTCATATGTTCCATGATAATTGTCTTTTAAAAGAATGACATATACTTTAATATTTCAGGATATTATTTTTGATTATAATCTGTAAAATTATTGCCCATTATAATACATCTATTTGATTTTTTATTTACTAATTTAACTTATATTGAAATACACTGTTATTAGTTTATAGTATTTGCAAAGATTAAGGTTTTTTTTATTAACTATTCAATATTTTAACTTCCCCGATGGAATTTCACGGCAATGGAAAATTTATCACCGTGAAATATTTTCCTCCGGATAAAAAAATAATAACTTCTGTAAGATTTTTTCCGCCGGATGGGATTTCATCCGGATAGAATTTTCTTGAACATAGCAGTTTTACTACTCAACTGTCACCTCAATAAGTCATGTAACGTTCCCCTTTCCTATTCCCCTGTCATATGAAATGCAATGAATTTGATATGCATTTTCTTAAGTTTTATAAAAAGAATATATATTTGTATCAATAGTTGTGTCTATGTGCTTGAATACGCACAGATGCTAAGGTTTAATAACCTTTGAGGTGCTTTTATTCTTGTTTTTCGAAAAGACTAATTTTAAACCACATTGGAACGCATCCGAAAAATTCCGGAAAATTATTGTCAGTGCTAATTCCATTAAATAAGAACGAGTTAAGTAGCTTAGATCGTGTTATAAAAACTTTACATGTCCAAGAGGAAAACATTTACATGCATTTGAATTAGTGCAAAAAAACAAAACGTAACGATGAATCAACTTTCGTTAAAACACGCTTCATGGCATTACCATGACTGGTATAAAATGTCTATTCTGGAGACAAAAGTCATACAACAAGCTAAGCATTTAAGGCATGTCGAGTCATTTGAGTGTGCCGATATTGTTTTAAATGACGCAAAATTATCCGGCAGGCCATCCAGTGGTGAGTTTACTCTGACTTCATAAATAACTTCAAGGACAAGTCGCTTCAACATTCAGCATGCATTGTTAACTACTTGATGAAATTAAAAAATATTTGCTTCTGATGCTTCAAATTAATAGGGGCATGGTGTTGCTTTTCAAATACTAATTGAAAGTCTACATGATGATCTGTTTGCGAAAGAAAGAAAAATAACATGTTCGTTGTCGTATAGTTTGCCAGTAGCATTTGTTATTGCATTTTGCGAAAAAAATTGTGAAAAACTGTTTACGATCGTTCGAAATTTCAAATTATTTCTATTTTTACAATGTATTCCAACCTCTCTGATAAATATTTTGCCTGGTTAGTAGATGACAATCAATTTCAAATGGAGAATGATTACAATGCACTCTCAATTGATACGGAATGAAAATGTATACTTTAGCTGAGTGTGTGATATTCCTTTATGAAAAACCAGTACACCCCTGATCAGATAGATGATATTGGTATTGTCCAAAGTGTTAATGTAAAATGGTACAACAGTTATTGAGATTTTGCCAAATGACTGCTTTAAAACCATAATCAAAAATATATGTGGTATGATTGCCAATAAGAAAAATCTCCACAAAAGACCAAAAATTACACATACATTTACAACTATAGGTCATCGTACGGCCTTCAACAATAAGCAAAACCCTTACCGCATAGTCAGAAATAAAGGGCCCGAATTGACAAATGTAAAACAATTCAAACGAGAAAAACAACGGCCTTATTAATGTACAAAATAATAAACGAACAACACAAATGTAACAGCAACAAATGACAACCACTGAATAACAGGCTCCTGACTTGGGACAGCCACATACAGAATGTGGCGAGGTTAACCATGTCAGCGGGCGCCCAACCCTTCCCTTTTATTGGACATTGGTGTGTATAAAAAGAAGATGTGGTATGATTGCAAATGGAACAACTGTTCACAAGAGACCAAATGACACAGATATTTACAACTATAGATTACCGCACGACCTTCAACAATGAGCAAATCCCATACCACATAGTCAGCTATTAAAGGCGGTAAAAGGACAATAAGGTTTATTTCAAATGGTGGTAGATCCAAATTATTCTTCAAGTCATTGAATGCAGATCAATTAGAGATTGTAAGAAATTTCTGTGTGCACCTGAAAATAAACATGGGTTGATAAGATTTGTAGGTACATTGTAACTATGCACTATCGCACTACAATGATTTTGATTTGCAAGAACATTACGAAATATTTCTAGCGGGATCTTTTCAACATATGTAGACTGTGAAGCAATTTTGTGTAGGATCTGTAAGTGACTGAAGAGTCAGATATAAGAACTATTCTGCCGCCTCTTTTTTGTCAATGAACAGTTATTGAAAAGATGTTCCAGGAGTTCAATCATATAAAAATCCTAACAGTTATGTTTTATTTATAATAAGGTCTTTTCCTCAGATGTCAAACATGATGAATATCGATTTTAGACTGGAGGCGTTTCTTCAACCGAAGCCACAAGACTGCTTTACCTATTCACGACATATGCAACTTTTTAAAAGTTATCGGACCCCTGATGTCTGGCACACCAACAGCAGCTCGCGCTCTTACAGGATGCAACACGTCTTCTCTAATCGAAACTGGCAAAGGAAGACAATTACCATACTTCAGCTTTGTACTTGTTTGGCTTTATAACTATTTTGATCTGAGCGTCACTGATAAGACTTGTGTAGACGAAACGCGCGTCTGGCGTATTAAATTATAATCCTGGTACCTTTGAAAGCTATTAAGAGTTTCTGCAAGAAAGTTAAACCAACAAAAGCGTTAGAACTGTACACCTTGGCAATGGGTGTTCCCTGTGGCAATAATGTCTGCCTGAGATCGGCACGAGAGATAAATGAAGAAGATTACTGGAAATGTGACAATGACAAAAGGCATGCTACAAAATATTTACTGTACTGGATTTTTGATAAAGTAAGTCAATGCTCACTAAATGCACCATACAGTGTGATAAATTGTATTAAGAAAATTCATCTAAAGTCATAAGCGTCATGTTAACATTTAAATCAAACACATTAAATGCAATGGAACTAGCTGTTTCCAACATCTCGGATGAGGGAATAATTAATATTCACGTAATAAAAGAAATAGAAAATAAAAAGCGGAAGACACTTAATAATAACGGCTTCAGGCTCTTTATCTTATTGTGTGAAGAAAAGATGCTTCTTTTGAGTAAGGTGATATAAATTAAAAAAATGCTACCTGCTGTTTATTTTTCACAAAATCAATTTTGATACATATAGGTATTTAACATCTGTTCTGTAATATTAATCAGTAAACGAAGTATATACATACTCGTTTATCTTTTACAACTAGTTACTAGTTTATTTTATTTTCAGTCTCAAAAGATGTGTACACTTGAATGTAAAGATAACTATAGCAAAAACATGCAGTTATACATTTCTGTACGATAAATTGACTAAACAAAAGGCAAAATACTGTACAAATTGAGAGTGTAGGAGAAAGTTTAAATAACTGTAAATTCAAATCACTAACAGTCAATTCAGTTTGTTGTTTGTTTAACTGGAAAATCATTTTTTAAGAAACATAAATAATGAAATAACAATTATGATTGTATTACAAAATATCCATAACATTTGAAGTTAACTCTTAAAATATTGTTGCAATTGATCAGACCATGATTACTTTCTGATTTCATTTTGAACAAAAAAGAAATGTGAAAACCGTTTTAACCAATATAACTATTTGTTGGCATTGAAACACACCTTGTGAACGCTGATAATTCCTTGAGCCTTTGAGTATTTTCTAGTATTGATTGATTGAGTGCTTGTTGTTGAATGTTAAGTGGTTAATTTTTTATGCTTGTTCAGGACAAAGAACAAAATAACAATATATACAGAAGTAGGACGTGCAAAAGAGGCCGTTATGGATGAAGGTCAAGGAAATTTATACTGCCACTAATTATTAGGGTATATTGTATAGGGACAGTAATTTTGCCATAGCAACTGGCCACCTAAAGACTTCTCAAAGAGTTGTTGCAATGTTTACTAACGCACAGAAAGCGTAACAATCTCTTTATACGCGGAATCGGATTTTACGTCCCCTCTATGAACCGAAGAAGAGCAGATGACCATATTTTTATTCCCTTGTCAGCCGTAGAGTCATATGTTTGCATTAAGCATTAAAATATATCAAACGTGTTCAACTATTACGTGTTCTTGTGAAAGCTGCTCACAACAAAACTTTTATTTTAAGGACTCAGTAACGATGAGCTCAGAACAGACCAAGTGACAAGCATCTTGTTAGACTGGGAAGTTGGATAGAAATACATTTATGTGAAGAGTTTTTCATACATCTGGGAATGACAACACGACAATGGGAGAACACTGTAGATATGTATGGTGGTCACAATCGTGAAGGGATAATGTCGATGGCACTAGTAAAATAGAAGGAGTCGTAGTTATCAGACTTTACAGACCCTACATTCAAAGATCTTGCAGACGCCTTGGTAAAAGTGATCTAGATAAACATGTTATTTGTCAGGTACATGATATACACGTTATACAACTCCTCATATGTTCAGAATTCTGAACTAACTGTTTCAATTAAACAATGCGTCATAGTTTCACTCGTTTTAAAATGATGCATGAACAACACGATACGTTTGCGATTTCTAAGCATCTGCTCATATCCAATAATGTCGTTACAAATAAATTATATTATCATATATTGATGACGTCACTGTTGTGGTGTTATGCACGGTAGTTTTTTGGTTCTTAACTCCTTCATCAACAAATGTAAGATAAAAATGTCAAACAAAGCTTGTCAAAGTCAACATTCACTTTTTGGAGCTCTAACTCATGACAGCCCAATTTAAAATTGATTGACATATGCGATACCTTTGTGTCGCGAGCTTAAATCTTAGAAAAGTGTTAGATTGTTGTTCAATCATGTTGTAAGAGGTCAAGATCATACGCGTCAAAGGAGGTGGTGTGACATATTTACATAAAATGTCAATTTAACATGAACAATGCATATCCAGTAGAACAACACAATTTCTTAAACTATAATTTCTTATTTTTATTTTATATTTAATATTTCATATGTATTAAGGTGGTACCCAACACCTTGACTAAAATTAATTTGGCTCGTTTAATTTTTATAAAATTTTGACAAAATATTTACTTTAATCCTTTGAAAAAAATATAAATTTTCAAAAAACTTGAATGATGGCATTTGCGTTTCCATGATTATGAACTGGACTGTAATGGCCTTTAGGCCATATTTCCAAAACGTATGGTACTCCAGGAGATTTTCCTAAACGTTGGCCAAAAGTAATGCGGAGATATGTCCCTTTTATATCTCTCTTCCCGAAACCATTTGCTTTTTCTTCTAATCTGTTATTCAGAATGCATCCTGTGGTTTCTATACTGTATCGAATCGCATCTGATAGCAACATTGCAGTGACATCTTGAGAATAGTTTAAACAACAACCTTTTATATTTTCATATAACTCTCTGCACGCAACAGGAAGACTAGCTGAGAAGATGTAATTACCTTCGTCTAGATAAAAAAGATTTACTTTTGAGCTATCCATGACCAATGGAGAAATATTTGTAATGAACGGGTCTTTTTCAAATTCGACCAGTTCCTCCTTAACTCCTAATCCGCCGCCTGGAAAGGAAAAAGAGGGGAATTAAGCTGTATGTCATTTTTCAATTTTTAGATTTTGTTCTCAGTTTCTTTACATTAAAGTTTTTGGTCGTGGTAGTTTTTGATGAAGTTGAAGTCCAATCAACTTGAAACTTAGTTTACATGTTCCTTATGATATGATCTTTCTCATTTAATGCCAAATTATAGTTGTGACCCCAATTTCAGGGTCCACTGAACACAGAAAATGATAGAGCGATTTGGGCATCCGTGTACTATGGACACATTCTTGTTAATATTTTTAACGTAGACTATAACAGATTTGCCATCGGCACTTTATTCTAAAATGACTAAAAATTAGAGATAACTGTTTCTTCAAAGATATTGTCTGTTGGTTTACATATATGCCTTTATATCTCCCAGGTATAAATGCATGTTTGTACAAGAACATAACTGAACCAGTATGTAATCTTAATAACATTTGCTAACAAAGGGCATTAACATTTATAATTTTTTTTATAACTTTTTTTTCTGTTTACAGTATTGCTTTATCTTCCTTTTATTGCGAAAAGAATAAACAAAATATAATCTAAAGGTAATAACTGCTGTATATTAACCTATTAAAATACTACATCTTCTCATACCTGCATATTACATGATAGACATACAGTCAAGACATATATAACACTAATCTTTCCCAAACAGAATGAAATGAAAAGCTGTTTCGTAGTCAGTAGAAATAAACTTTATATTTTGTGTACGCTGTACAAAAAATTGATGACATTTGTACATTTTTCTGTAGTTTTAATTTGCCAAATATAAGTTCAATGAAATAATTGTTAACGAATTTGTCCCTTCACAGGTAACGCCTAACTAATATTAGAAGAATAGCAGAAATGTATTGTGTTATAACTAGGTTAAGCCGTTGGACTTTGTTGACAATGAACCAAAATTCTGAAAACTGAAAAATAAGATAGTCGGACAAACCATATGACAAAATAACAAAGTTCAACATCCTGTCATATGTGGAACATGTCCTTAACATTTAAGAGGTAGACCTGGGGTATGGGAGATAAGTTTTACAAAGGTATTTGAAGTCATTTGTGCGTTTTAACCTAGCAGTAATTGACACAATAATCAAGCATTTATGTTGTTTACATTTCGATATAAGAATGATGAAGACATATATAACACTAATCTTTCCCAAACAGAATGAAATGAAAGGCTGTTTGGTAGTCAGTAGATATAAATTTTATATTTTGTGTACGCTGTAAAATATTCCTTTTATCTTGCTTATTTTGAAAAAAAAAATTGATGACATTTGTACATTTTTCTGTAGTTTTAATTTGCCAAATATATGTTTAATGAAATAATTGTTAACGAACTTGTCCCTTCACAGGTAACGCCTAACTAATATTAGAAGAATAGCAGAAATGTATTGTGTTATAACTAGGTTAAACCGTTGGACTTTGTTGACAATGAACCAAAATTCTGAAAACTGTAAAATAAGTTAGTCGGACAAACCATATGACAAAATAACAAAGTTCAACGTCCTGTCATCTGTGGAACATGTACTAAACAGCACAATAAATACAGGACACATAGCTCTAGTTCCAACATAACTTTGGATTTGATTGAGTCATCTTTAGTCATCTATAATTGGATCTAATATTAGAAAATACACCAATATGTTTAAGAGGTAGGCCTGGGGTATGGGAGATAAGTTTTACAAAGGTATTTGAAGTCATTTGTGCGTTTTAACCTAGCAGTAATTGACACAATAATCAAGCATTTATGTTGTTTACATTTCGATATAAGAATGATGCAGGAGCATATAAGACTATAACAGATTTGCCATCGGCACTCTATTCTAAAATGACTAAAAATTAGAGATAACTGTTTCTACAAAGATATTGTCTGTTGGTTTACATATATGCCTTTATATCTCCTAGGTATAAATGCATGTTTGTACAAGAACATGTGTATATTGCAAGGTAAGTACAAAGGAATAGTGCTATGATGAGCTAAACGAGTAATGCCATAAATTTCCGAATGATGCACTGCATAGGACTGTCTTGCTCTTACTATAAGTTTTAATAAACGCTTAGGTTCATCAATGTTGAGTGATTTCGTGTAACGTTTTGTTTTGAAATAAATATAATATGTTCTTTTTAGCTTTACATCATCAGCCATATCAATCTCCGTTAAGAAATATTTTAGACAATATTTAGTGTTTAGTTTGAGTTTCATTCTAGCATACATACCATATTTAACAAAATCCAGAAGTTCGTATTTTCTCACAAATTTCTTGTCCTCTGCATTGAAGTATGGATGAAGATTTTCTCTTATTTTCTTTCCTTCCTGTAGTTTGATTCCCTGCAGAAAATCATGAACAAGGATAGTGGTCTCTTCCATTAGGTACCCTTACCATACTTGAGAACTAAATTATCTCTATCATAACTGAACCAGAATGAAATCTTGCCGTCTTCAATTCCACTTCCTTTCTATCTCTCGGATTAAAGTACCTCATCTTTGTCTCCAATGCATTTTATGAAACTAACTTGATCTTTTTCAATTTTCACAAAAATTCGGTAATGTCCCTTTTCATCCTCAATAGAAAGAAGAAAAGGAGTCTGAGTATTTTTGTTGAGAACTAATATTCCTTGTCCGTTAACAGATAAACGTTTTTCCCAGGAGCTAGGCGTTGTCAATATTGAAGTTCCTTGGCGATTCACGGGGAAAGTATTTTCAAATTGATTCAATTTATTGTCTTTTTGTGTTTGGTTTTCTACTGTAATTATATAAAATTTCCAATAGACTAAAACATTTTTTTTAACATTTGCTAACAAAGGGCATTTACATTTATCATTTGTTTTTATAACTTTTTTTTCTGTTTACAGTATCGCTTTATCTTCCTTTTATTGCGAAAAGAATAAACAAAATCTAATCTAAAGGCAATGACTGCTGTATATTAACCTAGTAAAACCTTCCTTCACTCAAATATACATTTACCCTGGAGAGTTGTCTTATTTGCACTCATACTACATCTTCTCATACCTACATATTACATGATAGACATACAGTGAAGACATATATAACACTAATCTTTCCCAAACAGAATGAAATGAAAGGCTGTTTCGTAGTCAGTAGAAATAAATTTTATATTTTGTGTACGCTGTAAAATATTTCTTTTATCTTGCTTATTTTGAAAAAAAAAGTTGATGACATTTGAACATTTTTCTGTAGTTTTAATTTGCCAAATATAAGTTTAATGAAATAATTGTTAACGAATTTGTCCCTTCACAGGTAACGCCTAACTAATATTAGAAGAATAGCAGAAATGTATTGTGTTATAACTAGGTTAAACCGTTGGACTTTGTTGACAATGAACCAAAATTCTGAAAACTGTAGAATAAGTTAGTCGGACAAACCATATGACAAAATAACAAAGTTCAACGTCCTGTCATCTGTGGAACATGTACTTAACAGCACAATCAATACAGAACACATAGCTCTAGTTCAAACAAAACTTTGGATTTGGTTGAGTCATCTTTAGTCATCTATAATTGGATCTAATATTAGAAAATAGTCCAATATGTTTAAGAGGTAGACCTTGGGTATGGGAGATAAGTTTTACAAAGGTATTGGAAGTCATTTGTGCGTTTTAACCTAGCAGTAATTGACACAATAATCAAGCATTTATGTTGTTTACATTTCGATATAAGAATGATGCAGGAGCATATAAGAAAATTGTGAAATATTCACTCCACTAAACATTAAATAAAGAAAAGTCATTTTGCATTTAAAGTTTCAAAAATCAAAAGCTGAAATATAGAAAATTTACATTCATACATGAAATCATTTTTTTTTTTAAATCTGTGAATGTCACTCATGACATCATTTAGATTAACACAACCGCCTCTCAAGAGCCTGAATCGCTCACCTGTAGTTTTTCATTTAAATGTTTCATCAAAGTTTTTCTTTTGCTTTTAAGTTTTTGATGTATAATTAATAAGTGTGGATACAAACGAGTTTGGATAGTATCGATCATTCTAAGAGTATTGCATTAGGAATGGTGAGTTTAGCTGACATTGCTTCAGTAGTTTCAGAGGAGAAGATTTGTTGACGTTAACAATCATGATGAACAAATTTTGTAAAATTGCCTTTAAAGGGCAACAACCCCTTAATGGGTCAATTGACAATTTTGGACATTTGATTTATTTGTAGATCTTACTTTGCTGATCATTTTTACTGTTTACAGTTTATCTGTATCTATGACGATATTCAAGATAATAACCAAAAACTGCAAAATTTCAGTAAAATTATCAATTTAGGGGCAATAACCAAAAAGTCGGTTGTCTGATCCGTCTGAAAATTTCAGGGCAGGTAGTTCTTGAACAAATTGTGTAAAATCGTCTTTGAAGGCCAATTACTCCTTAAGGGGTCAATTATTAATTTTAGTCATATTGACTTATTTGTAGATCTTACTTTGCTGAACATTTTTGCTTTTTACAGTTTATCTTTATCTATAATAATATTCAAGATAATAACTAAAAACTGCAAAATTTCCCAAAGACTATCAATCCAGGGGCAATAACCCAAAATCAGTTGTCCGACTTGTCTGATACTTTCGTGACAGGTAGATCTTGACCTATTGAACACTTTATGAGATGTAAGCAAAAAACTGCATTTTACCCCTATGTTCTATTTCCAGCCACGGCACCATGTTTTGTTTACGAAACTCTAAATAAAACACTAATTGTATACTAGATACCATACGGATCATTCTATTTAAGTTTGGGTGAAATTGGTTCAGCAGTTTCAGAGAAGAAGATTTTTTAAAGTTAACAAACATGATGAATACATTGTGTAAAATTGTCTTTAAAGGCCAATAACTTCTTAAGGCGAAGTGTACGTAATTGCACGCCTCTAGCGGAATTTAGGACAACAACGTGCGTCGTTAGTTACGCGGGTTATCTCCCCTACTCCAAGAAAGGAAAAATGGGCACATGAAAGAAAAATGACTTCGTGCGGTCTATCATGAATCCAAACAAGTATTCATGTACTATCTCAAAACTTCAAAGAAATTATTATAATGACTCCAATCAGAAATTTTAGTATCCTATTGTGAGTTAGTCTGACTCTATTACCACTGTTTTTGTTTTAGACACACAGGAGCAGGTACACAATACAACTCGTGCTTATTTCAACAGAAGGTAAAAACGCCTAAACAACAAAATTATAACCAAATAAACAAATAAACCAGTGACAATTCTGCTTCTATTCGTATCAAATACATTAAAATCAAACCAGAATTGACCCCACAATATTTTTTGAAAAACCATAGTTTTGAATGAAATTCACAGTGAAGCGTAAAATTGTATGTAACGAATAATTATATTGCATGTGAATTTGTGTGTTGAACAAAAGAGGCGTTGGCATGTCCGTTTTTATGCAATTGAAAAATTTATGATGTTTTATATTTTAATATTTATGTACAAAGTATAAAAGATACTAAGGGGAATTTGACCACTAGTACAACATTTATAAGCCGAAGAAAAAGCCAACAGCAAAAAAAAAAAAAACTCATCAGATTCCGTCCACAAAACATTACACACTCAGAAACTAAGAATTGAGCATTATTACATTTATCTCAGAATAAGTAAAATCTATGTCATCAAAATCTCAGTTTTCAAGGTGCGGAAAATAAACAGGTGTCTTCTATTCCGTCCGCAATTTTTGGGGAAAGTAAAATCTAAATTTAGAACCATGGTTGAAACTGAAACTACACATGTATGATAAAAATAGAACGTGTTATGTTTTTCTTTATCAAATTCCAATTTCGAAGAGAGCGAAATTTGTTTTCTTTTGTTGTGCTTTTGTGTCATTCAGCAGTAGTATAAGGTAGGGGAAGAAGTGGAAGGGGGTGAAGAAAATAAGGTCTACAATGTCGGGGCTTTTTATAACCGACTATACGGTATGGATTTTTCTCATTGTTGAAGGCCGTACGGTTGCCTATAATAATTGCTTACATCCACATCATTTAAGGAAGCTGGAGTGTCTAAATGTTGGACGATAGATTTTTCTTAAACTTCTGTAAAAGACTTCTGGGTCAATGTAATTTCAAATTTCAATATAAAAACTGGGGATCACTGACCTTGTTTTTTCGTAATAACACATTGAAATTAACGAAATTTGGGTTATTTTATATTGTTAATATAGGTAAAACTTAAGTTTTCCTTATTGCGGAAACATTAAACGATAGAATTGGCTAAAATTCGATGAGAGAATTGCTTTTCATTAATAACTCCGAAATATTAAATAAAATTAGGGAGTAACGGACCTTTTTTTTTGAAAAAATCCCCAAAAATTTCAAATACACTTTACGACACTTAATTTTTTGATAGTTCAATCTTTAAATTTCAAGTTTTAGTTATTTTGTTGTATATTAAATGATACTTGGTAAAATATTTTTAAAACAAAAAAGTATTTTTGCAACATGATCAGAACGGACGCTCAGAAAAAGACACCCGATCTACCTTAAACTGTGGCAGATAGTTGTCTCATTTGCAATCATACCACATCTCCTTATTTTCATATTATATTAACAAAACTGCAATTCATTTGCATTATATACAGGAACAAATTGTATGGCACTACACTAGGGAAACTCGTATAGCATCGCCCTTGGTACATTCTTATAGCATTACACCAGTACATTTATAGTATTACACCAGTACATTTATAGCATATCACTATGCACAAAGCTTTAGCATTACACTATACACAATGCTATAGCATTATACACAATATACACAATGCTAAGGCTAACACTGGGAATGATCTGTGCTACGGGAAGTTATATCAAAAACTCCGATCTGTTTTACTTTGCTAAAATTCATATGCGGGTTCTTCTTTTGACCTTATTACAGCCATAAAAATTCTCAAGATAATATGCAGATGCAGCTTTCTTATTTTTTGGGAGTCGTGCATGTGGATATTTAACAAATAATGATACAAGAAATTATTTCCTTTTTTACTTAAAATCTCCAGCAAACATTATGTCATGCTTTGTCGTGTAGTTAAAGAAAAGGGATAGCGATCGAGACAGGAAATTTTTAAAATAAGATTGCAGAGTTGTGTCACGTGCACGTGTGTGAACCTGACAAATAAAATGGGTTTTGTGCGCAATACCTCGAATAGCGCCGGAAATGGTGAGGATGAAAAGATGCAGCAAATTATATTCACTTTTTTAAAATACAAACATACAGAAATAAGATTTTAAAAAAGACGTGTATACGCGATCCCAATATTATAACCGATTATTCAAATACGTATAGAATCATTCTGTCAACGCTGTGTTAACCTGGACAATTTCAAATTTAATATTTGATTCATAATTATTAGAACAATACAATATAAAAATAAGAAGATGCGGTATAATTGCCAATGAGACAACTCTCCACAAGAGTCCAAATGACACAGAAATGAACAACTATAGGTCACCGTACGGATTTCAACAATGATCAAAGCCCATAGTCAGCTATAAATACAAGTATTTCAAAAAAGATGTGGAACCCTGTCTAATTAAGATGGAGTTAAAGTCTATACAGTAACTTCCTTTTACTTGCAGTATATTTATTTGCCAATTTGCGTTTTTTTTTGGCAGCAGAAATATCCTTTAAAAATAATCAGTTTATTCCTTATCAATTGATTATGCTTGAGCATTTGCAATAATTAGGAAAATGGGTTATAAATCATTCGTAAATATAAATTAACATGTAAACATCTTAAACGTTCGGGTATTTCACATCCAATATTTTATGGTAATATTCTTTACAAAGCACAAAAATGTCGCTATTCACCTCAAAAGCTAACCAAACCTTTAAACAGACTTATTCGGAAAGGATATAGTTACGATACTGTTGTCAGGTCATTAAGGATTGCATATTTTGGTATTAATAATGATTCACTCATAGGGTCTTTGCATCGGAAATTAACACTATTATTCTAAAACCAGTTGTTGGCATGATACGTCTCATATATTTTATGATGGTATGATACTAAACCCCTAACGGAAGGGATTGTACTTGCTTTTCATATGATGAAGACATAATCTTTCAATCAGTTTAATTGAGGTCTGGAGCTGGCATGTCAGTAACTGCTAGTAGTCCTTTGTATGTATCATTGTCTTTTTGTTTAGTTTCTTTCGTTACCTTTTCTGACATCGGACTCGGACTTCTTTTAAACTGAGTTTTACTGTGCGTATTGCTATGTGTTTCTTTATTCTACATTGGCTAGAGGTATAGGGGGAGGGTTGAGATCTCACAAAACATGTTTAACCCCGCCGCATTTATGCGCCTGTCCCAAGTCAGGAGCCTCTGGCCTTTGTTAGTCTTGTATGTTTTTTTTACTTTTAGTTCATTTATATGTTTTGGAGTTTAGTGTGACGTCCATCTTCAATGAACTATTACACAATTTTATTTAGGGGCCAGCTGAGGACCACCTCCGGGTGCGGGATTTTCTCGCTGCGTTGAAGACCCATTGGTGGCCTTTGGCTGTTGTCTGCTCTTTGGTCGGGTTGTTGTTTGCTCTTTGGTCGGGTTGTTGTCTGCTCTTTGGTCGGGTTGTTGTCTCTTTGACATATTCCCCATTTCCATTCTCAATTTTATTATGAATAAGAAAAGGATGATTAATTGCATTAAATAAAACGAAATGTTGGTAATCTTTCCAAGAAATCTTTATGCAAATGAGATCAGTCTGTGATTTTAATAAGCCGTATCGGAAACCAAATGTGTGAATATTTTGTGAAAAAAATTTGTTTAAAAAAAATAATGCAAATATATTTTAACATTTGCATCTACAATTGCTGAATCGTCCGCCCCCCTTTTTTTATATAGACGGCGCTCTTTTGTTATAGTACCATGAACACTGCACCTTTAGAGAACCAGAGACGGTTATGTGTATAAGCGAGAGTAATGTTTGACAAACAACAATGACTGAATACTCATATCAACATATTTAATAAGATTTATTTTCGATAATTAATGTTAATATCTAGCAAGGCAGCATTGAAAAGTCACAATAAAAAGTGTTGTGTTGATGTATTTTATTTATATTTAAAGCATTGATATACAACAAAAACAGACATTTACAGTGTTGCTTTAGTCTTAAATACAAACACACATTACATTGAAATGTTAATCATTATCTCGGACTCGAATTATTATCTTTCAAAATTCAACATTTTTATTTGTAATCCACACGCTCGTTCCGTTGGTTGACAACGTTTGAATTTGTCCGTTTTTATAGACTTTTTATTAGGTATTTTTGTTTTACAGTTTTCATACAAGAATTTCGAAACATACAAGCAGAGTGGTGAATATTTGAGTAATTTAGAAATTTAGAGAAGTATAGTACATTTAAATAGTATAGTCTTTTCATTTGCAACATCTTACCATTTTGTTAAAGCCAGTCCGGACTGTCTGTCGCATCTTTTCACTCATTAAAATATAAACAATAAAGTTGAGAGAAAATCCAACCAACAACATAAAATCTACGTAGGGTAACAATGAATCATATTGTGTGTATGTATCAATAATATTAAAATGAATTAACAGCCATATAAAAATCGAGACAATAAACGGTGTCTCTGACGTCAAAAATATTATACATATAATAGTTACTACTAATGCTGAAATTCGGTTTCTTTTCTTAATGACCACACTATCTTTCCACGGAAGACTTGCTCTTAAAACAGTCAATTTGCAAGTTATATATAAAGTTCCTGCAAATACGACTGTACATGCTAGAAATATGCACATTATTATTATAAGGAAGAAATAAATGTATGTATCTAAAATATAAAACTCAAAATGGGAATTTTCACAACAAGATCCATTCGCGTCCTCCAAATAAGATACAAGATTGATTATAGGCCCAAACAAAATCAGACTAAAAATGAAAACAAGAAAACAACTTAAAGCACTCACTTTGTTACTGAGATATTGTTGGGTCCACATTGGAAATAGGAGAACTGTTGTTTTTTGAAGACACAACAGCGAAGTGACTAGAACGGAAATAAAGTGGAAACCAGATTTCAAATCTTGAACAGCGGTATATATAGCGCATTGTGGATAGTCAAATATGTAAAAAATTGGCATTGGGTCAATATCACTTTGATAAATATGGTGGTAGTTCTGTAGATATGGAATTAATGAAGGGAGACATATCAAGAGTGCTGTCACAGTGTCCGATACAGCTAATGCTGACAAAATGATTGTCACTGGTGATCTGTTGTCTTTTTGAAGAAATAACGACAAAACAAATGTGTTCATTACCATAACCACGCTTCCTACAACTAACTGTGAATATGCTACTATTCTGTTTGGTATGTTTAGAGCTACATTTTGACCACCAATACACCCATGATGAAACTCTAAACAGTCAGTTTTCAAGGTAAAATCGATTATATAGTCAAGTCAGAGATTGTACGATCCTATTTCTCTTCCGTTGAATTCATTTCGTGACATAAAATATTCTACACATGATTTATGCTTGAAAGAAAAATAAAAATCTAATTCAGAAGAGTAGTAAGAATATAAAATCCCCATAAACAAAAGACTTATATTTGAATGCAAGCTGATCGAATCAAATAGTATGTTTTCTTGATCTGTGAAGTGCATAAATTTCCAACAGGAAGTTATGTTTCTTAGGAAAAGGTAGATTTCAGTGTTATTGAGCAAATTATCCTTCGTTTCAATGTATTTCGCAAAGTGTGGGTTGCAGTTGGCTGGATAGTCTGTAAAATATATTTTTACATCGGAAAAATACGGTAATACTTTATTCTCCTTATAAGTAATGTTGTAGGTTACAATCGGATCACAGAACAATTTTCGGAATAAAACGTGTCTCGTACAGTTATAAACCCAATCTTGTATTTCTTCAGCATCAACCCATTCGAAGATAAAATCGGTCATTTTTTTTAAATGACTAGAACATTTATTCTTTCTTATTTCAATGACAATTAAATTTGAGTCTTCAAATTTGATTAAAAACGATTCCTTTGATTGGTGTAGAGGATATACTATTCCTTTAGTAGAAAGTGGTACGATCTCTTCCAGATTCAAAAATTCACAAGCTGTTTTATTTCCATGCTCTGCAATTAAAAACAACAATATAACTCTGCAATTTCAACATAATGCAATCGGATGAAATTTTATTCAAAATTTATTTGGTTAATTATGAAATCAATTGGCCGAAAATCTAATATAACTAAAATGCTGACAAGAGCATCAATTCCGAATATCGTTTTTATAGTTTAAAAAAAAATCAAATTACGAAAAGTAGTTTCATAATAGTAAAAAGAATGCATATATATCCATTAAAGCAAACATCAATATATATTGAATAAAACATGTTGTATCAATTGTGAAATAATTTGATACTGAAGGTAATCATTTTTGGCTAGCCCTATTTGATAACAAAATGAACACTCAGTCGTTTATGAACAAGCCACAATGTTGAGTTGCATGTAAACTTAATATTTGACTGGAAATGTACACTATTATGTAGAATAAATGCATGAAATACAGATCATTAAGGATGTTTGCTCCTCTGTTTCAAAATAACAAGCTATTTAAAAGACGAATAAATTGAAATTATATAAATAAAGGAGCTTAAAATGCAGAAAAATATAAAAGGTCAGTGTCCTATAACATGTATAATCACTTCAAAATTTCGCGGAAAAGATCATAGCCTGTATATTTTCAAACATTTAACATTTTAACCTTTTGAAAACTTACAAGGATTTTATAAGATTTTCAAAAATGACTTTTTAAAGTATATTTAGAAAGATTTAACAGGTTAAACAAAATGCTTTGGTATATTTGATTGTATAGTGCAAAAACATTTTTGCAAGACGAACTTTTTTAATAATTTACACTGCACTAATTTTATACCTGTATTACGAATTATTTAAATATTTATATTCAAAAATATGATTAAATGTAATTATACTTAAATAAAGTTTGATATTCCTTCATGGAAAATATTTCGATACTTGCAAATGTAGTTTTTGTATATAGAGCAGTAACATGCATTGGTATCTTTATATAAAACCCGGAAACTCTAATGAAATACTTACCATGTTTCTGTTTGTTGTATATCTGCTTCGACGTTGACGGCATTAGGTTATATTCGTATGTCTCGTTTACAAAAGCCGAAACTCGACACATGAAAAGGATTATGATTAAAACTTGAAATATCTCCATTTGTGAATCCAAATTGTCTTGTGAATAGAACTATTAATCAATGAATGGCAAAATTATCATTTACATCGAATTATATGAGATTGAAATCGATTTTATGAATATGTATGTATTTACAATGTCACATGATCTTTAAATGTCTCATTATGTAAAACAAAATGTCAACTAATGTCTGATAAAAGACAAATGCTTGCCAGCGACGACAATAGTTTTCTTCATTATTAGAATGTCGGATTTATGTTTAAATCTCAGGAATTCATCATTTATTTTTTCAAAATTGATTATGACTGTTGACGAAAAGTATACTACACAGGGTAATACATGTCGAAAAACGGATTAACGTACGTACGACACTCGTACGAGCGAGAGGTTTAGCTAACCATAAAAATAGGGTTAATTCATAATTCTCTACATATGAAAATGTGATTGATCTTTTGATTTTGCCATTTGACTTTATAATTTTATTCACATCATGTAGATGTTCCAAGAAATGTCATTATATTGTTGATTGTGACGCATTCAAACAATTAGATCCTTTTTTCAAACGAACATTTTGTTTGTTCTTTTGCCGTACTGTTACACCGCTGTCCCATGTTAGGGGAGGGTTGGCGCGCCTTCAAACTAGTTTAACCCCGCCACATTCTGTATGAGCCTGTCGCAAGTCAGGAGCGTGTAATTCAGTGGTTATCTTTTTTTGCTGTATATTATATTTGTTTTTCGTTCATTATTTTGTACATAAATAAGGCTGTTAGTTTTGTCGCTTGAATTGCTTTTACTTTTGGTTGAAAGCCGTACAGTGACCTATAGTTGTCAATTTCTGTGTCTCTTGTGGAAAATAGTCTCATTAGCAATCATACCACATCTTCTTATTGTTATATATAACTACAGAATTGATATGTTGTATCACATGTATCAGTTAATTTAAATTTGAAAAAAGATGGTGGAAAGAAATTATAATTTGAATAAATTGGTTCTTACTCTAATAAATCTACTCAATCTATTTACTATTATGATGTTAAGTTTTCACCCTTTCAATTCATAAGTACTTAAGTCACGATAATAGGACTGAATGCTCTAGCATTTATTCACTTTTATTAATTTTATAATTTAATATCTTCCAACTAAATGATTGGTTTCCTGATTGCTGTAGATTTTTAACCTACTGATGTTCTTCCAGAGTAAGGTCACAATACAATTTTTGAAATGTCGAAAATGCAAGATATTATTCCGCTTTTTTACTCGAGGAATGATATCCTTTAGTAGACGAAATCAATTTGTGTTCTATCAAAAGTAATTGTCTTTAAAATAAGATGGAAATGTCTTTTTCTGTTAAAATAATTGAGAGATTTTCTCTTTAATGGGTTCTGTTTAAGATATACAAGTTGGGGTTCACAACTGTGCAAGAGAAGTTTAATTCGGAAACTGGAAGGTTTTGAGGTATCTGGCTGTAAAAGAATTACTAAAAGTGGTAATTGCAATCGTATTCAAAGGTTGATTGTCAGACTACTGTTGCTGTATAAATCCGATTTATGAAGACATTTAAGGCATGAAAACAATATTCCTCCATTAAAAATTCCTTTAAATCTTCACACCTTCGTTTAAACATGTATATGGCCTGAACCTCTAAACCAAAAAAAAAAAAGAAGATAAATGATCAATGTAAATACGTCAACCAATCAATCAATGAAACTTTATTCTGATTCGCCAGCAGTATAGAAGTTTAATCAAGCATGTTAAATATGGAGGTACTACAAAATAATCAATATCTTAACTATACATTATAATACAATGCCAATAGTATAACTCTTCTTTCAAAGTGCACAAAGAACCTGTTGAGAAAAATACTTGCAATACAGTCTCGTTCTCTAACAAACCATTTTCTGTCAGAATATACTGTGTGTCCACTTTGTTGATTTAACTCTTAACTCATTAAATTTATTTTAATATGATGCAAGTTTTCCTGGGAACGCGAAAAAAGTCTGCACACCTAATACATCAATTCTGTGTTTTAAATCAGAGATTCTAAATCGGTGAATATTTTGTGAAATATTTTTTTCTGAAAAGTATTGCACAATGATTATTACATTCGCATCCGAAAGTGCTGAAACGTTACCCCTTTATGATATAGACGGCCCTCTATTGTTAGAATAACTGCACTACCCCTATTGAGAACCAGAAACGGTTATGGGTTTAAGCGATGGAAAACAGAAATTAAAAGTATATAAATTTGGAGTCAAACTAATGAGTTAATTAGTTTATTACTGATTGAGTCTCCAAGCGGCGGCGATACTTTAATTATTGAAATTACTAAGTAGAAAATTTTAAACGATCATTAGTTTAAGAGTGTCAGGAGAAACTTTCAAATTAACGTCGAAAAATACATAAATAAGTAATAGTATAAACTAGAGGTCAATAATTGCTCTATTCAGAATTGACAAGAAAAACCCCAAGGGTGATTTGGGAATAGAAATATGGTCACTACAGGTCTTCTTCGAACATTGATGTTTGTATCGATTGAAGCATACACTTATCAATCGCTGTAGTACTGTTTGTTGTTTTTTTTACAATGTCGCAATCGGTAATATCATCCTTTTCATACCCTAAATTGACTGGGGAATAAAAATATGGTCACTTCAGGTTTTTTGTTTCAGAAGAAAAAGAAGATATGGTCCATGTAAATACAACAAGGCTGAAAACTTCTTTTGATTCAGCAACATTATGCTGAATTAAAATCGAACAAATCTGACTGTTCAACAGAGCTTCAACTCTCGGCTAACATCCTGCTGCATTAATCTTTTCTGCAGGAGTTAAGGCAATAGTCCTTATCATATAGTTTATTGCCGCTTCAGACAGATAAACATTGATTGAATGCTATGAATCACCTTCTTGGATTGAGCAATACAAAATTAAAACCCGTGAGTTCTAAAAATCCTTTACATAAAAAGGAATCTGAATATTACCAAACTTTTGGGTACCAAGTCATAAGGAAGCAAACAATGCCATGTATGACCATAAATGTGAAATATCACATACCGATTTAAATTGAATATTAGAAAATGTATTTGTCAAATATGAAAAAGAGATGAATAAGAAAAGGACGATCAATTGCATTAAATAAAAAGAAATGTTGGTTATCCTTTCAAGAAATCTTTATGCAAATGAGATCAGTCTGTGATTTTAATATGCCGTATCGGAAACCGAATGTGTGAATATTTTGTGAAAAAAAAATGTTCAAAAAATAATGCAAATAGATTATAACATTTGCATCTGAAACTGCTGAATCGTCCCCCCTTTTTTATATAGACGGCGCTCTTTTGTTATGGTACCATGATCACTGCCCCTATCGAGAACCAAAGACGGTTATGTGTATAAGCGAGGGTAAAAAAATTGATTTAGTCTCTGAGCGGCGGCAATAATTAAATTATTGAAATTACCAAGAAGAAACTTGTTAACGATCATTACATAACGAGTGTCAAGGGCAACTTTCGAACTTATGTAAAAAAAAAAAAACAAACTTAAATTAAAAACCAATTGTTCAGAGAACAATTAAAGGTCTTTCCACCCCCTGAAGATCTATTTTGATATGAAACTGTTAAATAATTCGGTTTAAAATGTCATTTCTAGCGTCAAATGATAGCTTATTGTACGCTGATTCCAAAAATATACAGTTTCTATACATTTTGTTCTAAATAAGGGAGGGGAGATAATTTGCTTTCTCCGGTTTGAAAAATATAACTTTCGGTATTATTTGATAGTTTATTTGACACTGATTCCAAATATATATGGTGCAATAAATTTTACATTAAATAAGTACAAAATAGCTTTTTCCGATTTACACAAGGTCAAATCCTGTTGACTTTTCCATGGTCAAGGGGCTTGCAACCTAATGCAAAAAGTCCCATGGCTTTGTCATGTATACATATGAGGTAAAAGCAAAGGTCAAAATCTAGAATTTAAAATTTAGCTACGACCTTGAGTTCAATGTCAAGGTCATAAACCAAGGACCTTAAATCAAAAGACCCTAGGTCTTAATTATAAATGATTAATGAGTTATATCACCATGCGTAATTTAAATATAAGAGGAAAGAAAACTCCAATTCCATGTTAGCGTACACTTTCAACCTAAATATATCTGTTTCGACATGTCGCAGCTAAAAAATTAGTAGATATATGTTGTCGATATCTTATATTGTTTTGCACCCAGGTGAAAATAAGCAAAAATCAAAATTTTTAATATGACCTTGACCTTGACCTTATCTTTTTTTTTTTTGGAACAAGGACCTCAAATCAAAAGACCCTAGGTCTCTATAACTCATGGTTTACCAGTTACAAATGCATATCACTTATATCAAATGCATAAGGGGAAATAACTCTCATATGGAGTCTCCGGATGGCTTCGGTCAAAATTATTCTTTAAATCCTGAAGATTAAACGAACAAATTGGTGAAATAATTTTGTCATAATCTTTTAAGGTTGCGAAGGAGATGCACGACCATGAAAACAGTGTTTGGGGAGATAACTCTTACAATAAAAAGTGTTCGGTTAAACAGGGTCAGTCTTAAAAGTGCAATAACTGTTCGATATCATATAAAAAATATATAAACGACATACAGCGAAACAAAAATTTATTGCAAGATCAAAGTTTGGCGGAAAAAAAAGAATAATTAAAAACTAATTGAAGGTCTTTCCACATTACATTTCTAAATAATTGATAAGAACCTACTTCCGGTTAATCCAAAGTTACTATTTGCATCCAATCATAGGTTTCTTCATACTGTAAAAAAAAAAACATATTTTCTATATACTATTTAATAAAACCTGGAAGATAATTTGCTACTTCCGGTTACGAAAATGTTATTTCCGGTCTCATATGATAGCTTATTTGCCACTGATTCCGAAAATATACGGTTTTTATATATTTTTCTTTCCAAATGAAATAAAGGTGATAGTTGGCTACCTCCGGTTTTCAAAAGGCAACATTAGGGGTCCTTAAAAGGTTGTTGTATGTATGTTGATTCTAAAGATATATAGTTTTTAAGTATTTTTCCCGTGAATTACTGCAAAAATAGCTACTTCCGGTTTGCAAAAGGTCACTTCCGGTTGATATTTTTTAAGGTCATATGTCACTTAATTCTATGCAAAAGACACTTTGGCTTTATCATGTACCAAAATGAAGTTATTTTCGATTAATTTAAAATTTCAACATTTAAGGGGCAATAACTCCTTTAAGATATCATCAGATAGCTTTGGACCATATGTACCATTTATTCCTCGCAACAACCCAAACATTTTGCATCAGTTCTTTTGTATTTAGCTTTCATAGTTTGAGAAGAGATGCACACACTATCAAAGGGCAGAATTTAAAATATGACCTTGACCTTTGACCTTGACCTGAGCCTATAGTTGAAGTATTACTATGAACTCTGACATATAAAAGAACTAATGAAATACGATGAATAATTCGCAGAACTAGTACACTAATAAACGAATTTAAATCCTAAACTGTCATTTTGATCTGAACAACTCTTTAAAGACCGAAAAATATATTTTCAATAATGTTCAGTTTTTCCGTTAATTTTCAGACTGATCAACTGTCGTAAATTTCAGAACTATTCATTTCGCAATAGAAACATGGTCACTTTTGTCTTCTTCCGACGGCAGTAAAATCATAATAAATAGTTGACACTGAACGTTAAACAAACAACAATCAATCAATACTGATCGCACAAGTCTCTTGCATCAGTAAACTGAGATTTGTTTAGTTGATGATCACACTTTTTACCCGTGAAAGGGTACTGAACAGTACTGAATGTACACCAAGAAAATTTCTTAACATTAACTTAAAATTTTACTAAGAATAAAAAGAATCAAATTAAAATACTGCTTACAGAAGCTACACATTTGTATACTACTGTTGCCTTTATGTATTACTGTTAAACTATAAGCACTGTTATGGTTAGGGTTATGCCCAGTTACAAATGGAAAAAAATACTATAAAATCATGGGCCCTAGATATGGCATGGACACATAAAGAAATTAACAGAGCTTATTGTATATTTCATTATTTTAGATCTACAGTTTAAGGTTGCAATAGAAAATATCAAAATTTTATTTGACAAACATATGAAAAAAAGTGATTTTTGATAATTGCTGAAAAGAAAATGGTTTAAGTTAGTTAAAAACATCAAAGCTATGATTAAATTCATATTTGAAATAATACACATCTATAACCTATTTGAAATAATACACATCTACAGTTGCAAACTTCCGGGAGGTGCTATCCAGCACTTTGATTTGATTATGTGATAACTTGGCCGTTTTTATAGTGATTATTTGATTATTTGATAATTTTATTATATTTTTTAATAATATTATAAATGATTATGTGATTATATTCGCAAAAAAATTTGAATTTGTGATTACTTTGACGACCCCCCCCCCCCCCCCCCCCCCCCATGACGGGCCTCTATTACAGTTAAACATAAATACGGGGAACAGGAAAGTTTAAAATGTGCGACTGTCAACATTCCTGTACCTTTTATTACATGACATTTTAGTCAACACTACAACGGGTCAAAGGCGTTGAATTTTCATCCAAACAACTATCTAAATTCGAGAACATTCTACATCTTCTTAAAACAAATAACACTTTCAAGTCGTTTTTCAAAGGGTTTCAAAGGCATTTTTCAAACTTGTCAACTCTTCCCATTGCAAGGAAAAATTGAGAACGGGAAGAGAACCTGTATGAAAACTTGTTCTTTCAGAAGGTGCCAATTCGTCCCTTTACAAACTGCTTCGTCCCATAAGTTACAGAGTCATTTCTCTTTGAAAATATGACAGCTGACCTTCTCAGTGTGTTAGAATAGCCATGTTTGTTTACATTTCAGAAATATAAAACTATGACATCTTGTCTTTGATAAGGAGGTATGAAAATGCGAGTATACCTCATCAGAGGTATATTCCCTGCACGCGATGTGTACTCACACTTTGATAAAAAAAATTAGCCAATCAGAAAGAAACAAAATTCATTATCATTTAATAAAATAAATACAACCCCCTACCCATACCCACATTACTATATTACATTCACCACAAGGTATGTCCAGTTTTTCTTAGTTTTAGACTTTGAATATGCCCCTAAACATTCAGGTTTTAGTTATGACCTGTAAAGTTTCCTTAATGCGGATCAAAAGTACCTTTCTGTAAATGTTGGTAAATCTGATGAAGCACACTATAAGTAATCGGTATTTTATGTCGTACATGTTTGTTTTCGGTTTTCTTTATACCATTCAGAATATTTTGTAAACGTAGCAAAGGCTTACCTACATTATCAACTAAAGGATTCACACTACAAATTGCAATAGAAAAGTGACGTATTCCAGCAAGATATAATTTGTTAGTAGAATATTTCAACTCTAACACTGACTGGCAAGAAATATTAGCCTTGGGGAAGAGGTGTCATCTCTGTCACCAGATAGGGAGGGTCCCCGAAAAGGCTGGTTATTCCCGCCTTGTATCTTTTTAGAGTTATTACTGGTTTGAGTGAACTTATAAGGCAGCCGAACTGTTTGTTTTGCATGTTGAGAATGAGTGGTTGAAACCGCAATTGAAACATATGTGTTGAAACTTGCATGTATCACCAAACTTACAACCTAAACCCTTATGAAATGAAAAACATACTTCAACTGGCCAGCGGGTATTGCCACTTTTGTTGTTGTCATTCCCAGATTTAACATTTACTTGCAATTTTGCTCTGAGATATAGTTCTAAGTGTGTACACCCCATTGTGCTTCTCCTCTTTCTAATAGTTTCCTGAATTCAATATCATAAAATTGCCAGTTCCCCCTTTTATTGACATTTCCATGATTATTTCCATATGGTGGGGAATTACAGACCCTAATTCAGGTTTTTAGTACAAATTATTGCTGTAAATTTATTCCAGGCTGATAGCCATTGGGATAGGGTTAATGTTTTCTTGTTTCGCTCTTCTGTAATGGAAAGTTCGGGGTTGTCGGCCCCTTGAACAAGTTGTAATCGATATTTGGTCTCGTCATTTTCAAACAGGGAATGGAAGTCGATGTACTTTCCCGCCCATATTTGTTGTTTTATTTTATCCGGTATATTTCCTCCTGTTTTGTTGGAGCAACTGACAAAGGCTGATTGCCCCCCAACAATTTTTTTATCAACTGTTGGTTGTACAGCCAGAACCTCTGGGCTGACAACCACATTGTTATTGTCATGGTTTTGCTCTCCATTACATGCACATTATATGTGTCTGTTCAGAGTGATGACATGATGTTGGACCTCAGCCTCCTGAACATCTGAATTGCCATGATTTCTTTTCGATGTACTCTTGTCAAAAATTTCCTCCATCCTTCTTTCCATTGGACTAGCTAACTTCTTGTTACCCTATTCGTCAATTCCTCCATGACATCTGGAGAAATAACTGTTGCATTAATTTATTAGGGTGGGGGGGGGGGGTGGAAGGCCTACTTGGTATAGCGGTTGATGTTTTCTTCCTCTGGGCGGCCGTCTTCATTTGTTTAATGGTACCTGCCACTCCGTATGAGGATTGTCTATTTGGAGGCATTGTCTGAAATTTACTTATGCAAACTTTATACGAAACTTGCAATCATAATGATTTTTTATTAGGACTATTTGTTTTATTGAATTTGGCTATTTGTTTTTCTTTGTATTTAAGCTCGATTATTCATGTTAACCTTGTTTGAATAATTTATTCTGGACGATCTTCAACCAATAAAATTGTTCGTTTGTGTTCATTATTATCTGATACATTGCAAGTTTCTGTAGTTAACATTTACCTTTTGGTAACCAAATATTTGGTTATAGTAACAATTATTTTTAAAGAGGGTTACACAGTTAGCTATATAACTTCCCTTATGCCCTCATTATGGAAAAGCATAAACAAAAGTTCAAACATACAAAAATTTATGTATACATGACCTACATTAGTATAAAGTTCATGTACGATAATAATGTGATAAGATATCGATCGAAAAACAGTAACGTAGGGGATTGATATGTAAATTTGTGTTGTTAACTTGTATTTATTTATGGTAACTACTACTTGAACCATGATTATACATCATAATTTTGATTGTCATTCTGTTGTGATTATCCACCGGAAATTTTCCAAAGATTACAAAATTTACGAGTTCGGTTCAGATACGTGTTAATTTCCGTTTTCTAATTTAATCTATTTGCTGGCATTGATAACTGCTCCTCGTATTGACTCGTATAAATGGTATTGAACTTTCGTATTTAGATGTACTCCATCGGAAATAAATTTATCTTTGCATGCATTTTTGTTTGTGGTGTCAAAGTATAATCTTTTGTTATGATCCCAAAAAATAAATTTCGATGTTTTTTCGAACTCGTTTTTTATGATTTTATTTATTTATTGTGCTTTTTTGAAACACACATTATTGCATGCCCTATCTCGGACACTTGTATTATCCCGATTGTATCCACCTTTATTAAATCTGAAATTATCCTGTGGGAAGCGTGGACCATATTACTACTCGTCGAACGTCATACGTATTTGTCAGTATCGAACAGAAACTTATCAGTGTATATGCCACTTCCGTAACAGACGTGTCCTCTACAACATCGACCCCCAAGTTTAGAACCCTTGCAACAACTCTTTAAGGGGTCCGTAGGTGACCTGTTGCAAGGCTAAATTTCTGTCCCTATCCAATATACCCTCATTTCCCGTGGCAGTCTAAATTTCTCCGACCTTAATACCTTAATTTATTACAGAACCTACCTATTGTATTTATTGTGAACTTGTTCTCGTCCTGAATATGCATGAAATATTTGCCACTGGACGTTAAGCAACCAACAATCAATCAATCTCTACAACATCGTTACCACCAGCTAGGAGAATAACACATTCGGGTTTTTTAAGTTTAACTCTGCCCATGTCGGACTTTATCTTTTTATAAATAGTTATTCCTCCTATGCCATGCCACTCCACAGTTGATGTCAAATTGAAGTCTAATTGGTGTCTATGATCGTTTCCTGATTCCAGGTAGTTGTGAAGCCGATGGCAAATGGAATGACACAGTATAAATGTGTTTAAAGGCATGCCTAGATTAAAATATTTTAGACATTACATTTCCAATATTTTCTTTTCCCTCGAATTGGGAGGTGCGGAATTTAAGAAAACACTAATATCCAGATGTGTATTCATCTCTTGTAGTACTATTTATACTTTAACTCCCCAAATTACTAATTACACAACTCAATTCCACAAAATTTCTGAGTGAGGCGGGCAGTGATAAGGTTCCACTGATGCTGTCGAACAAAATTGACGAGAACGGTCCATCTGTAATCTAGAAAGAGTATTACATTTTCCAGCTTCATGAGTAGCGTGAATAATAAAATTATATATTGCGGAGCACCAAGTTAGACGTCTCATCAATCTCATAATTTCTAATGATTTGGATCTTCCTTTTTTATAATTAAGACTGTAGCCATGCTATCACAGTGAAATAGGATACGCTTCCCTGAAGACCCATTACCCCATATAATCGCAGCAATTACTATCGGATATAATTCCATGTAAGCCATAGACAATGATTATTCCGTATCTGATTTCATTTCTACGGACCATAACGCTTGAAACCAGCGATTTTTAAAATAACGTCCGAATCCCACTGTTGACGCAGCATCAGTATATCAATCTAAATCAGACGCATTTACTTTATTATCATCAATAAAGAACGAAATTCCATTCTACTGATCTAAGAACCTATGCCACAATGAGAAATCGTTTCTACAACTAGAATTTCAAGTGACATGGTGAAGTTCTTTAATAGAGTGAGCGATGTTAAGTAGATACGATATAAACGATCTCCCTGGAATAGTGACTCTCATAGCAAAAATTAAATGACCCAATTAACTTAACATCTCACGTTTTGTACATGTTATGCGATTGATGAAAGGAATTAGATATTCCTTGATGCGACATAATTTATATGCGGGTAATCTAGCTTCCATACGAATATTGTCCAATATAATACCTAAGTGTTCGATGCATGTTACCGGTCCTAAAGTTTTATGTGTTGCGATCGGAATTTCAAGTGAAGCAAACACGGAAGCTAAGATTTTCATTTTTGCTAACGGTCTGTCAAAAAAATTATCTAGAGATGCAGAACTGTATTAATTCCATTATTATTGTATACAATCCAACACATAGCGATAGATAAATTGTCAAAAAATTAGGACTTGAACGACATCCATATGCTAATTTTGTGTAAAAGTAAAATATATTTTCCCATTTAAATCCATATAAATGCTTTAAACTGGAATGAATAGGAATTAATTTAAATGCATCAGATACGTCCAATTTACAACAGCTTGAGGCAAAATCGTATTCTTTGATGATTTTAATGGCACCATCGATTTTTATATACGAAAGCGAAAAATCCTCTTTGTTGATGGGGTCGTTCACACCACTATGCTCGTCGTTATTGTGAGGTGCAGATGAATCAAGTATAAGTCTTTCCTTTTTAGAATATTTACCTTCAACAATGCCGACAGGACTAACCCTATATATTTCAAAAAGTGCTTTCGTAAATGGGCCTGTAACAAAATTATTGTCTAACTCTGATTTGACCAATCCAGAAACATCACCTGGACATTTTGTAGTAGAAAGCAGGTTTTTTACATTCTAAAACTTTTTCCGGCAAAGATGATACGTCCGTAAAAAAATCCTTTTACATAACCTGTTAATTAATGAATTAACGAAATTTCTATCTGGATGTCTTTGTAGCTCCCATGCTAATTTATCTACATTAATTGCAGATTTCTTTCCCTTTGTGAAATAGCTTGGGTCTTCCGTATGGGTCAGTATCAACACTTGATTGTGGCTTAGAATAAGGTGTTGTAAGAATGCGCTTTTGTTGAGAATGGTAGCTTTTGCCCTGTGAGATACCGGATAAGTAACACATTTCAGTGCTATGCAAAGAACTTCAACATACGCCACATGCATTTATAGCTCTCCCTAAGCAAACTGAAGAATAGAGTTTCTCATCTCTAATTGACCAGTTGATTGCCGCGACTTTCTACGCAAATGCCTTGTGGTATTCATATAAAACGTTGCCTTTAAATTTCGTCGCCATTTCTACGATATCTTGTAAAAACATGTTGAATTCTACACGACGATCTTCAAATTCGCATACAATGTTTTTGAAAATGTTGCATGCATCTATGTATTCATGTACAGATAAGTCACGCTGCAGGCGACGATCTTTGGGTTCAAGAAGGCGAATAGAACCATCTGCCTCTATTTGCTGAGTATCAAAGATTTACATGAATTAGCAGAGAAACTAGATTAACATACTTGCCTTCTTTAACAATTTGTCGCTGAGTTTGTGACACTGTTTGTATGTGCGGGAACATACCAGCAGACACTTTCATGGAATCACTATTTCCCTGTGTTTCAAATATTCGAGATTGATTTTGATTACTAGTACACGATAAATCACTTCAGGCAGCATTTTTCAGAAAGTCAACCACAGTTTTTAGAATTTCACCCGGAATTTTAACAGTTTCGGTGAACAATTTTACATAGGCCGACAGTTCACGGATAGTGTTTTTTGATATGATATTGACTTCTGGGTTATCATTTTTTTGCATGTTAACAGCAAACGTAGCATGTCTTCTTTATTTTTTATCCACGGCGTTGTCAGTTTATGTTAGATTTATGAGTTTGAATGTCCCTCTGGTATCTTTTGCCGCTTGTTTGACGTATGATTCAATTTCAGATGACTGATCATTTACTTGAATAACTTTGTTCGTTTTAGTGCACACATCTCCAATTTTTTGCTGACCTTTGCATTTTTTTTAAAAATTTTATGTGGGATACTATCTGCAGCAACTGCCAGCATAATATAAAGTGACACCGCGTGTAATTTTCGAGTCTAAAGTGTATTTTACTTCCCTCCCCAAAGGCTTGTTAAACCTTTGCCAGTTGATGAAATTTATCAGCAATCTTCTATCTCCTAGCACATGTAGCACCGTGAGCTCTTGCTTTACTTGCGCTTTCTTTCATTTTCATGCCAATGGCTTCTCATTAACATTTCGCACCATACGATGAGAGTAAAAGTGGCAGACGCAAAAGATCCCTTTCAATATTTTTAATTGATTCAATGGTTTCAACTTTTATCAGATCGTTGAAACCAAATTGAATAATTAAAATGACAGGAAGAGAAAAATTGTCAATTGCATCCGAGGCTGGCATTACGTTAATTCCCTAACTTACACCTTTTTTCCAAATCTGCGTTTGTACGACCAATCTTTAACTCATAACTTTGCATCTGCTGTGGGGCACAGTGATATGATCAATGTCTCCTGAAACTATCAGAGATGTTTTCCTCGTTACTTCGTTGACTTTATTGTGTTGTCTTAAGCCGGATCATTTTATCCACTTTTCATGGAGTCCGTATTGCAATATGATCTACTGTGGATCCATTTATTTTCTTGGGTTCCAATTTTCGGGGATTGAGGAAAACTTGCATTTTTCGTGGATGTTAGAAATCGTGGTTTTTCTAAAAGTCGACATTCAATCATACAGAAAATTTTCAATTCATTAAATATTTAAATTCATGGTACCAGCAAAATGTAAGAAAATTGATACCCACCGAATAATAATGAATCCACAGTATTCCAGCAATCTCATTTAATCCGAAGTTCTGATACGCTACACTCCTCTTTCTTTAGTTTTCATTGTTTGTCATTGCCGTTCTCACCTAGATACATGAAATTAACTGAAACTCGAAAATCAATACATTTTCTGAAAAATCAACATGAGCTTACCCTGCATTATTTATAACAGTATTCGTCCATACCAATTTTAAACAAATTAAGTCGTCTCGCAGGCCTCCAGATTTTTTGGAAAATTTTGTGTTCAACCCAAGAACCGGTTTGGCCACAACATAACAATTTCAAGTTTATTTACAATTTACACAGTGTGTATATGTTAAATATGTTTAAATGAACATATGTTCCCATAGTTTAGGATTTTATTCATTATAGGTTGAAAAATACAGGCAAAGTTTAGATGTTTATAAAGTGTCCTATATTTTGACTTTAGTGGAACCTTAAGATGCACAAAAGTCAAAACAGGAATGTAAACCTGTAGTCTTTTTTCTCTTCTTCAAGTTCTGCTTTTGACATAACATGTGCCAACAATGAAATTCTGCGACATTCAGTTGCCTTAAATAGATCCTTTACATCAGTTTCAACATCTTTCAAATGGTAGGAATTATGAAGAAGAAGTGCAACTGCCTCCTTTCCATCACGCCCTACCCTACCAATTTCTTGAATGAGATCAACTATTGTTTTTGGTGCACCATAAATTATGACGTTGGAAAAGCCGATCATATCTATACCCATTCTTAAGGCACTTGTTGCTATAACAACTTTAATGCTACTGCCTGGATCGTTTAAACATTCCAATATTTGTTTTGTACTGTCCGGCGAAGTTTCAGAATGGAACATCTGGACTTCTTTATAAGTTGAAATTTCTGTTGATACATATGCATAAATGTTAGCCGCATCCTTGATTGATGTACAATATATCATTGTTTTGGGGAAAACTTTGTCACAGAGTCCATCAACTAACCAGCACATGGCTATTTCTACAGTATTCAATATTTTGTTCACAACTAATTTTATATTTGGTTTATTTGGAGAAATGCTTATTTCAACTGCATTTGGATCCAACTGCAAAACTTTTAATACTCTCTTTGAAATTTGTTTCGTGCATGTGGCACTAAGAGCCAGTATAGATGTATCTGGAAACACCGATCTCAACTCTCCAATGTAAGAAAAACCTTTGCTAAATGCTGGATTATTTGTGAATTGGTAACTAGCACAAGTGCAATCAGGAGGTTTAGAATCTAATCCGCATTCTCCAATAGATACACAATCTTTGTTTATTGCAATATCTTCAATTTTGAGTCTAGTATTAATATCGAATAAGTGTTGAATTTTACAGATTGCAAATTCTGCCATCGATTGTTATCAATGGGGAAACAGTAATTTGAAATACATCCACCAAATATATATTGTCATATTGATTGAATCAATGTGACAGTGATAATCTCGCTTCAGTAAATCTAAATGGCAGGGTGAATCGTATCAAAGTTCATTTAAGTGGGCAAATCTGCAATTTTAGCCTCTGCAGGTTTCAGTTGTTTCTCGTTCATTACAACAATATAAAGAGAAGTGGCAAATTCCCTGAACAAAAACTCCAATTTTCGTGATATGTTCTGAAAAATGAAAAATGAATAATTGTACCTTACTATTAACGATAATTTATGTTGGTGATAAAGTTAGTGAAGTTCATGTTATCATGGTAAAATTGAGCACTGTGGGATAAATTTAAGTGATTGATTTGTGCGTGGGAAATCAGCTGTGTAATAAGAATGACGGGAAAATCCACACAATAGTAAACTGGAATTCACTTGTATTCCTAATTGTAAATCTGTGATATGTCTGCCTTTTAGAATTGATTTATTGTAAAACATTACTTTTAATTCACTTGCATTGCACTTATCATATCTGAAAATGCCGTTTATTTTGAGTGTTGAATAAATATAAATAGGTCTATGTAAAATAATGCTCAGAGCATACAAGTGGTACTTGTTGCGCCATGCTTTATTTGTCAAAGAAGTTTTGATTAGATTATCAAATTCATCCAGGCCTGGTTTTGCCATACTTATATCTGCAGCGAGCAACTGTTGAAAATTTATTTGGTGTTCCAGTAAAGTGTAAGTTATTAGCACACCGTAGAGTTTTCATGAAGACTTTTTTATTACAGAGACCTATTGAAATCATATCCCATTAGCAGTTACCTCTTTCTTATGTTTGACCGGGTATATATAAAGAGAGGAAAGATGAATGATATTCTTTACTGACATTTTTGTCTACAATTAACTCAGGAACAGCTACCCCTGTCATATTAATCAATTGTTCAGCAGTATGTTATAACAGTTGATGATGCTGCAGCATTAGCATTTTCATTTTCTGAAATCCTTGATGTATCAATGGTACTTTCTTAAGAAGTTTATTTGAATGGTGTGAAAGGGTTTGAAGATTGTATTGGTCTGAGGTTTATGTTTGTTGCAAGGACTTGTTGCTTGCTGTAGTGATGCAAACAGGCGTGATATTTTGTCCTTGTGAAGTAGAATCAGCAGAACACACACTTTTGTTTTGAGTTCTGGTTATTTGTAGTTGGAATGAGTTGTTTGTGCGTTTCAGCATACTGTAAAAAATTTGCAGACCTGTTCGTAAGTTTGGAAAGCTTCTGAATAAAAACTTTATATGATGTAAACCTTGCAAGGTTCTTTCATTTCTCTGAAAACAAGGTCAAGTGCATCATCTGTTTCGAAAAGAGTCTTTATGTAACATTCTTTGTATGATTTTTACATATTGAATTCTGAATTTAAGTCTTCTTCCTTTCTGTATGGAACTTGACAAAGAAGAGTTTAGAAATAAAAAGATTCACCATCCAAAGGCGACAGGAAACGGAATCTAGGTATCACTTTCGTGTTTCTTTGAACTATGAGATTTCCCTTTTAATCAAGATGTAGACAATTCAAACAGGACTTAGGTATTTTGGTTTTTGATGTAAAAGTTTCAGTTACATATAGAGTGAAGTCAGATTAGTAAACAAATCATCGTTTGGTCTTTCCACCATGTCCATGTAAAATTATCTTAGACCTCCAACATATATATCCGTGTCAGTATCAGTAGCTTCTTTTGGGGAAGAAAATAATTTCAAAACTCTTGATATTTCTGATTTTCAATTTGTATCATTAAAAATAACTTGCCTAGTTCCACTTACAAAGTGATGAGATAATATGCTTGCTACAGCTTCTTGAGCTCCTACTTATCTAATTTCGAAGTAATTTTGTACAGGGTTATCTTTTACTATCAAACCAAGGCAAAATTTCAGTTCCTATCCAATATACCCTCATTTTTCAGTGGCAATCCAAATTTTCCCGACCGTCATCCATGATGTATTACAAAAACCTACCTATTATATTTATTGTTAACTTGTTCTCGTCCTGAACATGCATGAAATATTTGCCACGGGACGTTAAGCAACCAACAATCAATCAATCAATTAAACCATTTAAAACTACTGATAAGATTGTTAACTGTTACTTACCTTCAAAAAGGCGATTGCATTCAATTTACTACATATACATATAAATATAACCAACAATACTGCAACACCTAGGATAAGTAGAAGATTGTTTTGTTTTAATTAAGAAATAAGTCATGGCAAGAGTAGATTTGTTTTCATTTAACTATGGGTTGGGTATTTATATTCGATGATTTTATCCTAAGCGTTAGCGAGCCGAAGATTTGTTTTCATTTAATCGTATCCGATTATTTTATCCCGAGCGTTAGCGAGGATTAACCATGGGTTAGGCATTTATATACCATTAAACTACGAATACAATTGCCCAAACCCATGGTTAAATCAAAACAATTATACGGCTGCCGTGACTTATTGAGATGCCAAAAGGACATTCACGGTAGTTATGTCAGCATCGAGGGTATTGCAGAGATTGCTGGAATAAGGAGTCACATTCGTTGCTGAGTTTAAAAGATATAGGTCAAGACAAGCCACAGGACAGATTGCGGTATTTTCATGATTTTCATACATACGTTGTTCTCGATAATTTTCTCTGGAATCAATGCCGTAGTGGGTCTTGTTACTCTCGTTACACATCATCTTGTAATACTCGCGATCTTTATCTTCTTTGAATTTTGCGTAACTTGTGCGAATGAGAAGATGAAGTGAAGTCCCTCTAGTCCCCTGCGTCCAAAATTAAAGGCAATATCCCAGAAGATCTTATTTTGTAAAGTTATAGGATCATCGACTTCTAATACCCTTCTTGAATATAACTTTTGAATGTCCCCCCTGTATTGGCTTTATTGTGCACAGTTCCACATGCTTCTTCTCCCGTTTTTGGCATTTGTATGTCCCATTAAGTCATGATTAGATTGTTGACATAAAATAATTCTGCCCTCTCTGTTTTTGTAAGCTGACTTAAAAAAACTCTTAGCTAGCGGTTAAATGTTGCCCGGTCTAGATTCTCCAACTGTGTATCCAAGTTGTTCTCAGGTGGCCATCATATATAATCGTCCTTTTTCTAAAAATGTTCATCAATAGATACTAAGACCTTGTTGATAAATATTCCGTATTACAAATAATACACGATGGTGTTGAGTTAAAGATTTTAGGTACTAACGATATTTTGGTTATTTTGTTATTGTGCTATGGTAAATGTTTGTATGCTTGTCTTTCGTTTTTACTTATATTCTTTCTCTATATGCCTTTTTGTTTTTCTTTGATAATATATTTGTTTGTGTTCATAGAAATTAAGATTATAATACAATGTTGACTGTTTGATCCTATTTTTGACAATTTTGCCTATTATATATGTTTGTTTTGTTCACACACGTTGTCAATAAAATGAAATGTTATGCGCATTTATAAACACAGAATTGATGTGATATCTGCAGACTTTTTTCTCGTTCCAAAGATATACTTTTTTATTTAAATTGTATGTAGAAAATGGTGAATTAAAAATGGTTGTACAGCTAGCTAAACCTCTCACTTGAATGACGAAGTCATAAGGAGGCAAACAATGCCTTGAATGACCATCAACCTAAATATGGAATATCTCCGAGGATATATAGGATGACCAATTGCATACAATAAAACGAAATGTTGGGAAACCTTTCAAGAAATCTTTATGTAAATGAGATCAAACTGTGATTTCAATATTCCGTATTGGAAACTTATGTGTGAATATCTTGTGAAAAATAATTCTGAAAAATAAATCAAAAGGATTATACCATTTGAATCTGAAACTATTGAACCCACTTCCACTGCTGGTATAGACGGTGTTCTATTGTGTTAATACCACATTAACTGCCCCGATTGAGAACCAAAGACGGTTATGCGTATAAGATATATAGTAAAATTGGTACCGAGTCATGTTGGAATCAATTGAAACCCGGTTGTAGACTCGGAAGCAAAAAATGCCATGGATGACCCTTTATCTAACTGTGATATACCATGTACCGATTTTGGATCCAATATTAAATAAATATGTTTTTAATATATTGAAAAATGAATAGAGTAAAAATGATGATAATTAATTACATAAAATCAAACCTATATTTGGTAAACCTTGAAATAATTTAATGTGCAGAAAAGATCATTGTGTTATTTCTAGATTTCGTAATGGTTATACTAGAATAACACATGAGTATCTCCCTAAAAATGAAGATGAACCACATTGTATACATTGCAACTGCAAGCATACTTTTAGACATGTTTAAATTAATTGTATTGACTTTGCTGATATTCAAGCATTTCGATGTCAATAATATGTATGATTTATTAAATGTTGTTCAAATTACAAATATTGTTTCATTTTTAAAAGATCACCAAGGGTGACTGGGGAAAAGAAGTATGGTCACCATTGGTCTTCCTCCGACCGGCGGTAAAACCCTCGTCAAAGTGGGGCGTCCGTTTGGCTGTGCGGGATGTACAAATTTGCAGCCACGTCCGGTCAGAATGGGGACGTTAAATCCGATGCCTCGTGTAAAGAGAGTGCCACGCTCTTTGCACGTTAAGAACCCTTGCAACAACTCTTTGAGGGGTCCGTAGGTGACCTGTTACAAGGCTTAATTTCTGTCCCTATCCAATATACCCTCATTTCCCGTGGCAGTCTAAATTTCTCCGACCTTAATCCCTTAATCTATTACAGAACCTACCTATTGTATTTATTGTGAACTTGTTCTCGTCCTGAATATGCATGAAATATTTGCCACTGGACGTAAAGCAACCAACAATCAATCAATCAATCATTTTTAAAAAAAGTTGGAATATATTATAAAATATAAAAATCTTGTATAAATTCAAAATGATTTAAAAAAATTCTACGTGTTCAATTTTATTTGTAAATAAAAATTTTCTTTAGACTTGAATATTAGATTATTGAGGGACCTTTTTTTCTGATTTTTAAAATATATTGTAAATTGTAAAAATATTTCAATTAGCACTTGCCGTGATACAGCCTTTTTGCGTTCATGCGGGGTATATCAAACGCCAATCAAGCAATCAAAATAGTAAAGTAAGTTGATATTCAATCATCAAGTGTATTGTTTTATTATTTATTTTGCTCAGAGCAGCAGCGATATTTTAATTATTGAAATTACTAAGTAGAAAATTTTAAACGATCATTAGATAAAGTGAGTGTAGACAAAATTTAAACTTATGTAAAATAACCATAAATAAGTAATATTATGAACCAGTGGTCAGTCATTGCTTTACTCATAACTGACATGGCAACCCCAAATGATGACTTGGAATAGAAATACGGTCACTTCAGGCTAATGTGTATCAATTGAAGCAGTCCTCTGACCCAGTTTTCATTGTCATTGGCTGTGTAGGATATGCAATTTCGTAGCTACATATGGTCAAAATGGAGGGGGTAAATCCGTAGGTGACCTGTTGCAAGGTATAATTCCTGTCCCTGTTCAATATACCCTCATTTTCCCGTGGTTGTCAAATTTTTTCCGGACCTGCATCCCAGAAAGCCTCTATTAATGGACCTACTTTATGAAGCCATGTTATTGTCATGTAAAAATAAATATGTTCATTTGTTGGAGATTTAGGCTGTTGCGTACTAGCTTGAAATATTGTGTGCACGAGTTGGCATATTATGCGCTCGACCTTTAAAAAACATGTGTGCTTAACCTTATAAAAATGGTGCGAACGACTTTCAAACTACTGCAATCTAGTTCATTACAGTCATGCTCACATTTTAAGAAAGTTGGGAGCACGAGTTAAGCAGTTGTGTGCACCATTTTCAAAGTCGTGTGCAGCAGTTTGAATATCATATGCACCAGTTTAAAGTCGTGCACACAATTTCGAAATTATGGACACAAGCATAGAAAAGTGAGCACGAGTTTTAAAGTATCTTTGTTTAAGTGAAACTGAAAGGGATCTGTAATTATGTTTTAATATTTTGACTGTTTTGTTAACTACAAATCTATTTTTTGTCGTCTATGTTGTGTTCGAACGTTACATTCAGCTGTTTTCACTACAGAATAACAGAGTTCTCGGGCAAACAACGAGAATGTAAAATCCAGATAAAGTAATATGTATATATTATCTAGTCTAAAGTTGAAATAGATTATTCATGCTTTTAAGTTTGATTTGCTCACAGGGACAAGTGTGCTTTTCTCGTCATTTGGCGTCCGTCGTCGTCGTTAATATTTTCCTCTGAAACTACTCAACAATTTTGAACCAAACTTGGCTTCAATCACCATAAAGGTATTTAGATATGTCTGATGACCTCGATTTTCGACTTACATTGCTCATATAGCTACACATCATACATGGGAGTAAACTGCATGGTTGGTCTTATTATTGAATTGAATAAAACGTCAATTTCAATTATGCATTTGTGAAATTGTTAATAGGATTATGATAATGTTTTTTAATGTTCTACTTCAAAAACCATCGACATTCATGTCGGCTACAAACAAAAATTACCTAAGTCTGAGTGTTATAACTAGATATAGGAATATGTGGTATGAGTGCCAATGAGACAACGTCTAAATATTTACCAAGGTTGCGTATCATAACGCCAAATTAGTGAAATGGCGGGATTTCTTTAACATGTGATGTAAGAAAAAAAATGTAATATGAACAATTTGATATTGTTAGTTCTTTTATTTGTTTTGTTTTGTGTCTTTCTCGCATATCTCTTATATTCTGGGCATGTTTAAATATGTGTTATGCTTTAAAGACAATTGTGTATAGTTGCAAACGTTTGCGTTGCTCTATAGATGCCATTATACTGTCATTTTTTAGGTGTTGCAGTTCAACTATACTTATTTTCTTCAATTGAAATACCTCATAAGTAATGACAAACAGCAATGCCTGAGTAAAATGTACTGATATTAACATATTTTGAAATACTATTGTTCGAAAATTGATTTGGTAATGATCTAGCCAATCAGCATTGCAAAATAACTATAAAAGGTGGTTTGTTGATGTATTTTAGTTATAATTAAAATATGGATAAACAACAGTCAATAACAGACATTTGTTATATTGATTTAGTCTTTAAAAATAAAAATACACATTAAATTATGAGGAGTATAGTACATTACAAACTGTGTAGTCATTTCATTTGCAACATCTTGCCATTTTATTGAAGCCAGTCCGGATTGTTTGTCGCATCTTCTCACCCATTAAAATATAAACGATAAAGTTGAGAGAAAATCCTATCAACAACATAAAATCTACATAGGGTAATATTAAATCATAATGTGTCCATGTATCAATAATTTTAAAATGAATAAACAGCCATAAAAAAGTCGAAACAATAAACGGTGTCTCCGACGTCAAAAATATTATACATATAATTATAACCACTAATGTTGAAATTCGGTTTCTTTTCTTAATGACCGCACTATCAGTCCACGGAAGACTTCCTCTTAAAACGGTTAATTTGCAAGTTATATACAAAGTTCCTGCAAATACGACTGTACATGCAAGAAATATGCACATTATTATAATAAGGAAAACATAAATGTATGTATCTAACATATAAGCTTCAAGTTGAGAATTTTTACAACAAGAACCATTCGCATTCTCTTGATAAGATACAAGATTGATTATAGGCCCAAACAAAGTGAAGCTTACAATGAATACAAGAAAACAACCGAAAGCACTCATTTTGCTACTGAGATATTGTTGGGTCCAAATTGGAAATAGTAGAACTGTTGTTTTTTGAAGACACAACAGCGAAGTTAGTAGAACGGAATTAAAGTGGAAACAAAATTTCAGTTCTTGAGCTGCGGTATATAAAGAGCATTGTGGATAGTCAAATACAAAAAAAGACGGCAGTGAGTTGAAATCACTATGATAAATATGGTGGTAGTCCTGTGTATATTGAATCAATGCAGGGAGACAAATTAAGAGTGCAGTTACAGTGTCCGATATAGCTAATGCTGACAAAATGACTGTCACTGGTGATATGTTGTCTTTTTGAAGAAATAAAGACAAAACAAATGTGTTCATTACCACAACCACGCTTCCTATCACAAACTGTGTATATGCTACTATTCTGTTTGGTATAAGTAGACCTATATTGTAAATTGCACCACCATTACACCCACGGCGAATTTCTAAACAGTCGGTTTTTAATGTAAATTCGATTATATAATCAAGCCAGAGATTGAACGAATCAAATGCTCTTCCAACAAATCCGTCCAGATAGTTATATGAAAGAAAATATTCTACACATGTTTTCTGCTTGGAGGACAGAAAAAAAGTTATTTTCGAGGATGAAAATAATTTCCCTATGAAAAAGAGACTCATATTTGAATTCAAGTTGCCCGAATCCAATTTTATGCTTACTTGATTTGTGAAATGCATAAAGTTCCAACAAGAAGTGGTGTTTCTTAGGAAAAGGTCGATTTCAATATTATTGAGCAATTTATCCTTTGTTTCAATGTACTTCATAAACTGTGTGTTGCAGTAGGCTGGATTATCTGTAAAATATATCTGTACACCGGAAAAATAAGGCAATAATTTATTCTCCTTATAAGTAATGTTATAGGTTACTTTCGGATCACAGAACAATTTTCGGAATACAACTTCCCTTGTACAGTTATAAATCCAGTGTTGTATATCTTCGGCAGCGACTGATTCGAAGGGAAAATCGGTCATTTTTTGTAAGCGACTCGAGCATGTTTTCTGTCTCATTTCAATGACAACTAAATTTGAGTCTTCAAATTTGATGAAAAACGATGCCTTTGATTGGTGTAGAGGAAATACTATTCCTTTGGTGGATAGCGTTACGATCTCTTCCAGATTCAAAAATTCACAAGTTGTCTTATGTCCATGCTCTACAAGTTAAACAATGATATAACCAGTGAAAATTAAGAAATAATCATGAAAGCCATAGATTTGTTGGAAATTTACACATGGCTGTTATATTCGTCGAATTTTATCCTGAGTGTTAGCGAATTATTTCGATTCAAATAGAACAAATACTGTTATTTAAGAACTGAAGCGAGGGTGGGTATGCCGTGTATGTATTTGTTTTTTTTTACCCCGTGTTAGGTAAAGCTAAATTTTCCAATTAATTGTTAGCTTGCATAGATTATTTCTAAAATAACCACTAGAAAAAAAGTGTTTGATTCTTTTAATTCTCAACCCTAACATTTGTCATTTTTAATTCACTTTCTTTTCACGCATGTACCGTCAAATCCACACTTGATATTTCGTAACTAAGAAGCCGCCATGTTTACTCGCTGAAATCAGTAAATTTGCGAAGGCATACAATAGAATAGAAAATAAAACAACACCTACCTCAAAACTCCATTTTAATGCAATATTATCATAATTTGGACAATCATGTGACCGAAAAACATTCTGCTTTAGCGTGTTCATAATTGAAATGAAGTTAAATCTCCAAAAAGCATTAATGGAATTTCGCGGAATATTATTAGGTCTTTCCACCTTTCCGTGGAAAGACCTATTGGTTTTCTTCTGATTATTTTTTTTTTCTTCCGCCTAATTTTTTTCTTGCGGTGTATTTTTGTTTCAAAAGATGTCGCTTAGTTTTTTGGTATATGATATCATACAGTCTATACGCTTTTGAAACTGACCCTGTTTAACCGAACACTTTTCTTTGTAAGAGTTATCTCCCCAAACACTGTTTTTCTTGTTATGAGATCTCCTCCGCAACCGTAAAAGAAAGCGACAAATTTATTTTTCCAAATTGCTCGTTATATCCTCACGATGTTAGGTTTTATTTAGACCGAAGCTTTACGAAGACTCCATATGAGAGTTATTTCCCCTTTTGTATTTGATATATGTGAAATGTATTTGTAACTGGAAAACCATAAGTGATAGAGGCCTAGGGTCTTTTGATTTGAGGTCCTTGGTCCATAAAAATGAAAATGAGGTCAAGGTCAAAGGTCAAGGTCATGTTAAAAATTTGTTTTTGGCTTGTTATCACTAATTTTCAGAAATCTTATAAGATATCGACAACTTTTTTTACAGAATTGTTAGTTGCGACATGTCGTAACACGTAAATTTGAGTTGAAAGGGAACGGAGACATTTAATGGGAGTTTCCGCCCCTTTTATATCTAATATTAGCTGTATGGTAATATAACTCATTAACAATATATAGTAGAGACCTAGAGTGTTTTGATTTGAGGCCCTTGTTTCATGACCTTGAAATTAGGGTCAAGGTCAAAGTTTGATTTGACGTTCTAGATTTTGATCTTTGCTTTAACTTTTCATGTATGCCTGATAAAGCTATGGTACTTTGTGCATTAAGTTGCAAGCCATATGACCTTGAAAAAATCAACTGGAAATGACCTTTTGTAAACCGGAAGTAGCTATTTCTTGTCCATATTTAATGTAAAAGTACATAGAACCATATATTTTTGGAATCAGTGTCAAGTAAACTATCAAATGATACCGGAAGTGACCTTTTTCAAACCGGAAGTAACAAATTATCTCCCTTATTTCAAACATAAATGTATAGAAACCATATATTTTTAAATTCAGCGTATAATAAGCTATCACTTGGCGCTGAAAATTACATTTCTAACCGAGTTTTAATATTTTTTCACATCAAAATATATCGTTTCGGGTGGAAAGACCTTCAATTGTTCTCTGAACAATTGGTTTTTAATTTTATTTTGAATTTGTACATTTTTCTGAGCTCTAATGCAATAATTCTGTTCGTTATGCATCAGAAAAAGTAAAGGTTCTGTAATTTTTTTTACTTGTAATTTTGATTACCGCGAAATCGGCATAGAGTTTTCGCATAAATTACGACACATGTTCATTATAGAACTTACAAATATAGAGTAAGAAAATGTAGAATCATAAAAGGGAGAATAAAGACTTATTATATTCATTAAATCAAGATTACAATACTGAATAAAAGCTTTTCCGTCAATTGTAAAAGAATTTGATACTAAAAGTTAATATTTGAAATGATAATGAACGCTTAGTTTTGTATGAGTAAGATACAACGACTTATTTAATGACGACATAATATTTATCCGAAAATGTACACAATATTTTTTTATTAATTAGTGGTTAACACCTCTTTAAGCACTAGTGTACTGTTTCGCAGCGGTTATTTTATGTTAATTGAGGACGCCGGAGTTCCTACAGGGAAACACCGACTTTCGGTAGGAAATCTGAAAATCCTAGTCAATTACTAGTATTACTGGAACCAGGTTCACATTGATTTCAACCCACTACTTTAGTGTTTACAGGTTATTAATGCAGTAGTTAAACTCCTAAGACCACATAACCACCAAGCTTCTCATCATCGTGATAAGGAAGGTATGAAATATTTCAGACCGTAATTTTTCAAATTATTGTATGAACAGATAAAAAATGTGACACCAACTTATCATAATTAACTCTGCTTGAGAAAAGTAGATGAATTTGACCCACCAATACCGAAGATACTGTTTGACAAGTTTGTATGATATATCTAAAAAAATAATATTATTGGATTTTGGTGGAACTTGACGGAAATGCAATGTTACCTGTAATGGTCGCGACTTGTTTGAATTTATATTGAGTTTATCATACATGTACCCGGAAGTATTTTAATATTTTTTATTCGAAAAGTTTGATAGAATGTAATAATAGTAAAATAAAATGTAATATCCCTTTTGGGGAAAATATAAAGGTAATCAGACATGTATGTATTTAATTTTGAAATGTTTTTGGTACCTTTATATCATACCTGGAAATTCTTATATAAATACTTACCATGTTTCTGTTTGTTGTATATATGCATCGTCGTTGACTGCAGTAGGTTATATTCGTATGTCTCGTTTACAAAAGCCGAAACTTGATACATGAAAAGGATGATGATCAACGCTTTAATTTTCTCCATTTTTGAATCCAAATTGTTTTGTTTTCACTAGAACTATTGGTTAATGAATGGCAAAATTATCATTTACATCGAATTATATGAGACTGATATCGATTTTATCACTATGTATGCATTTAAAATGTCACATGATGTAAAACAAAATGTCAACTGATGCCTGATAATTGCTTGCCATTGGCGAAAATATTGTTTTTCATTATAAGAATGGCTGAGCGCATTTTTAATTTGACAATTTCTTCATTTATCTTTTTAAAATTGATTTAAACTTTCCCCTTAAGATATGTTAATCCATTTACAAATCCACAGGGAAATAAATGCTGAAAAAGCTGAATTAATACTATGATTTTTTAAAAATATAGAATGATGAAGATGTAAAACATTTTAACATTATTTCCAGAAATGTCATTATATTGTTGATTGTGGTGCATTTAAATATTCAGCATCATTGTATCAGGTAGACCAAAGCGGACATGTCGAATATTGACAGAAAATTTGTATAATTTTAAAGGGAGTTTCCATCTTTTTGTTGGAATAGGATACAGTACCTACGAATGAAGTCCCTTAATAAATCTACCATCTTTTAAAAGGGATATTGTACCGAGATGAAAATTATGTAACGATACTAAAATTTGTAGTATATTCAAAAGGTATTCGTTAAACTTTCAACTTCTGTTAAATTGTAAATAATTATCAAAGGTACCAGGATTATAATTTAATACGCCAGACGCGCGTCTCGTCTTCATAAGACTCATCAGTGACGCTCAAATCAAAATAGTTAAAAAGCCAAACAAGTACAAAGTTGGAGAGCATTGAGGACCCAAAATTCCAAAAACGTTGTGCCAAATACGGCTAAGGTAATCTATTCCTGGGATAAGAAAATCCTTTGTTTTTCGAAAAATTTAATGTTTTGTCAACAGGTTATTAAGTGATTCTGAAATGTATAGGGTATTGTCTGAGTAAATGATATTTTATATTCGATTTTAACAAGGAAGTGAATAACATTGTCCTATTTATACTAAAAATAGTATTGCTCTCTTAAATGCTGGTCATGACCCTTTATGAATTCACAAGAAACCATGGTGGGGGGTTGCTAGTATGACAAAGTAATTGCAATTTTGCGGTCTAATATATTTAAAAAAATGAATGGAGTAAAACAGATGATAATATATTACATGAGGTTAAACTTAAATTAGATATACCTTTCAATAATTTTATGTGCAGAAAAGATCAGTGTGTTATTTGTAGATGCCGTATTGGTCATACTACAATGACACGAGAGTATCTTCTAAAAAAGTAAAATGAACCACAATGTATACCTTGCAACTGCATGTATATTTTTTAAACATGTTTTAATTTATTGTATTGAATTTGCTGATATTCGTAGAGGCATTTCAATATCAACTATATTGGTTACACTGTGTGCAATTGTCCTAATACGGGAATTTTATTGACCCGATAAATCCGTATTAGGACAATTGTACACTGTGTAACGAATGTATCCTGATTTTGTTCATGGTTGTTACCACACCTCTTATGTATTGTTTTTGAAATAGTATCAAAATAGTATTAAAAGTATTAATTATTAGCACAATATCAATCAAATATATTCAGATATTTAATGTAAAACTGTGAAAAAATTAAAAAAAATATTAGGATTTTTTTTATTAAGTCAGTGGTATAATGGAGATAATTCGAATTGACTTAATAAAAAACGCACTGAAATTTCATAGGGCAATATCACCCAATCAAATTGCGAGACATTACTGGAAATCAGGATAATATGTATGATTTAAACTTGTGTTTTAGTATATTGAAGGACCTTTTCTCTGACTTAAATTAAATACTTTAAACTTAAGAAAATATTTGAATTAGCTTTTGTTGCAATATAGCCCTATTGAGCTGAGGCGGCGTAAAGCATACATCAATCAATCAATCTTAACGTGAAACTATATTTCAGAAAGATAGCCACTGTAAATAGCAAAAAATAAATGCATCAACAAGACTAGATCTACAAGCAAGTCAACATATATATTGAAGTTCTTGGTCTTTAATGACGATTTTTACCAATACTTCACGTTTTTGGCTATTATAAAGAAAATACGAAACAATTCAATTGAGAAACTAATATAGATAGACATGCACTTCAAACGCAACAATTAGCAGCAAGACCAGATCTACTAACTAGTCAGAAATTGTTTGTAAAATCTTTATGGGAGTGACATTTTTTTACCCTTTTTATTTTTTTTTTATTTTGAAAAGACGAAAGAAGATATAGAGATACTGTAAACAAAATAAATAATCAGCAATACAAATTCAACCATTTGTTATGAGTTTTATTTTATACCAATACAAAGATGTAATATGAGTTCCAATGGGAAAACTTTCCACCCAAGTCACAATGTATAGAAGTAAACAATTATAAGTCAAAGTACGGCCTTTAACACGGAGCCTTGGTTCACACCGAACAGCAAGGTATAAAGAGTCTTTCATCTACCAGTGTAACACAATATAAACAGGAAGATCAACGGTTGAATCGTGAGAAACACTTTTGAACCATACTAACAAACTACAACTACTGATTAACAGGCTCTCTAGCTCACAATGTTAGGGAGTGTCCATTGTTGTAGACCTATGTGAAGAGCAACACGGACACTCTAGAGCCTCTAGGTTAAAGTTTTAGTACAATAGATGTTAATAGCAAAAATGACACGAACTATATCTTTCTCCTCTCGTTTTGCTCCAGTGTCATTGGCAACGTCTGGTTTAATGTATTACGCCAAATTAGTGAAATTACGGGATTTATTTCACATGTGACGTTATATAAATAAGTTTGTTTATTGAATAATTCGATATTGTCAGCTCTTTTATATTTTGTGTTTCTCTCCTTTATAACTTTTATATACTCATAATACTGCAAGTATACTATTAAACATGTTTTAATTAATTGTATTGACTTTGCTGATATTCGTAGGAAGCATTTCAATGTCAATAATATGTATGATTTATTTGATAGTGCTCCAATTACAAATATTGTTTCATTCTTAAAAGAAGTTGAAATATATTATAAAATATAAAAATATTGTATAGAATTAAAATGATTTTAATTTTTATCACGTTATCTTAGCGTTGTATTTCATTTGTATATAAACAATTTTGATTTAGACTTGAGTTTTAGTATATTGAAGGACCTTTTGTCTGATTTTAAAAATATTCTTTAAATTATTAAATATTTGAATTTGCTCTCGCCGCGATATAGCCTTTTTGTGCTCATGCGGCGTAAACCAAACACCAATCAATCAGTCAATATACTCATAATTAAATGCTTGACATTCTTTAAATGCTATTGTTGAAATTTTCTGGTTGCCCTATAGATGTCATTAGACTATTAATGTCGATGTGTTGCTGTTCAATTATAGAAGTTCTTTTTATTGATTGATTGATTGTTGGTTGCTTAACGTCCAGTGGCAAATATTTCATGCATATTCAGGACGAGAACAAGTTAAAAATAAATATAATAGGTAGGTTCTGTAATAGGGGCTTCCGGGATTAAGGTCGGAGACATTTAGACTGCCACGGGAAATGAGGGTATATTGGATAAGGACAGAAATTTAGCCTTGCAACAGGTCACCTACGGACCCCTCAAAGAGTTGTTGCAAGGGTTCTTAACGTACAAAGAGCGTGGCACTCTCTTTACACGAGGCATCGGATTTAACGTCCCCATTCTGACCGGACGTGGCTGCAAATTTGTACATCCCGCACAGCCAAACGGACGCCCCACCTTAGCTAGGGTTTTACTGCCGGTCGAAGGAAGACCAATGGTGACCATACTTCTATTCCCCAGTCACCCTTGGGGGCTATGTCTTCCTCATAACAGTAATGTGTACATTATTTGCATGTACAGTCGTATTTGCAGGAACCTTGTATATAACATGCAAATTGACCGTTTGAAGAGCAAGTCTACCCTGGACTGATAGTGACGTCATTAAGAAAAGAAACCGAATTTCAACATTAGTAGTAACTATTAATAAATTTCCAGAGAATCTAGTATAACATAAATGCTGATAAGGGATTAGATTTAAGAGCGCTAATTGCGATAATCGTTTTTATAGTTTTAGAAAATTCAAAGTGCGAAAACGAAGTTTCATAGTAGCAAATAGAATTAATATATTCATTAAACAGTATCAATATATATTGAATACAACATTTTCTATCAATTGTGAAATAAATTCATATTGCAACATGAATGGTAAATTTTCCTTTGATCTTCTAGTGAGTTAATTCGATTATTTTTAGAAGAGTGCGTTAACTGAATGATTTTTTAGTTATTTCACTCTCCAAACCCTCCGTTGAGGACTTCTCGTTTGAATAGCAAATAATAGGAGGAGCTTAAACCAGTGCATTAACTCCCATCTCAAAAGTTGTTACATGTAATGCACAGTCTAGCTCCGCCTCCTTGGGGTAGTAATTAGGAAGCAACCATTTAACTCAAATGGGGTTATGGGGTTTTTATTTTGTCTCTGTCGGAAACTTATTTTCGCACATAGCGCGATCGATTTTATTTAGTTTTTAAATGCTATCAATCAAATTATTTTTTTCAATGTTTAACACAATAAGGTATAGGGGAAATTCTGGATTCAAAATTTTTTTAGAATATCTTTTTAGAAAGAAAAAAAAAACATACCCCCCTCCTTCTTAAAGTTAAAATGTCATAAACCAAAATGGAATAGAAATGACTAAATACATTTTCCTACAGTTGTTTGGCTTGGATACATGTTTTATCATGTCGAAATTAATAATAGTCTATAGTCTAAAAAAATATATGGCACTTTAGTAATTTTCTTTATTTCATAAAGGTCTATTTTTGTGTATTGAACATGCTTCAAAAATTTGGCCCTGGACCTTGTACGCATTCAACACACAACCTTTGCAATCAATTAACCGATCTTTCCGCAGTTTTGGGGAATGAAAGAAGATTTTGATATGTTTCCTTTTTATCACAACGTCCTTTGAAACTACACGTCTTTTGTCGGATTTAGGGGCAAATAAACATAGAATAAAATTTCGCATTACCCCGCCACCCCCTTGTTTTCTCTCCCAACCACACCCCCTTTTTCAAGACTGTTTGGGATGAAAAAATATTCAATAACACATAAATGACTATCGAATATGAATCCCACGGCAACAATTCTTTTAATTTAAAACGTACCTTTACCGGACAAACAAATCCAACTGTCATCTGCTGCATGTGTTAATTTTCTGGAAATGAGATATAGTATCTGGCCACTATTTGATTGACATATCGAAAAGTGCAGTACAGTTTTATAGGTCAGGGTTTAACCTTTGACATGTGTCATGTGTCATAGCACATTAATGGTACAATTCATATATAGACACGCCTTACTTATTAACATATTTAATCCACTCAAAGCTACGCTTTTCGTGAATTAAATAAGTTAATTCGTAAAAGGCGTGCTATATATATATTACTTGAAGGTTACCATTTCTTTCGAGCGATAGTTGAAAAAAAATAATGGCCACTTAGTCATGTCTGAACAAGTCACGATAATTAGTTGCATGTAAACGTTATATTTGTCTGAAAATGAACACTGTTATTTAGAATTGATGCATGAAATACAGGGCATTCATGATGCGCGCTCCTCTGTTTTTAAAAATAACAAGCTTTTGAAAAGAGTAATAAATTGATAGTATATGAATTAAAAAGCTTTTTTTTTTTTAGATATAATCAATTAAAAATTAAGCGGAAATTTTCCTGGCCTGTAGATTTTCATACGTTTAACCTCTTTCCTTTCAAAACTTACAAGGATTTTATAAGATTTTCAAACTGTCACTTTCAAGTAGGAAAAATGCAATTGTATATCTAATTTTAAAGTGCAAAATAACATTCTCGTAAAACCAGCTTTTTCACAATTTACTCTGAATCGGAAAAGTTTTCAATCAATTTAACTCAGCAATACATAAAAATACTATGGGTCATGTTAATATACTGTTTTAATCAAAAATAATTCTATTTGAATTGGCAGGTAATGCAATGTTACATGTAATGGTCACGACATGGTTAAATGTATATTAAGTATTTTATACCTGTACTCGGAATTATTTTAATTATTTATATTCAAAAACGTAATTTTAATGTTATTATACTTAAATAAAGTTTGATATTCCTTCTTTGAAAATGTTTTGAAACTTGTAAATGTAGTTATTTTCTATCGAGCAATAACATGGTGTCTTTATATATAAAACCCGGAAACTCTTATGAAATACTTACCAGTAACATGCATTGATATCTTTATATCATACCCTTTAATAAAAATACTTACCATGTTTCTGTTTGTTGTATATCTGTATCGTCGTTGACTGCAGTAGGTTATATTCGTATGTCTCGTTTACAAAAGCCGAAACTTGATACATGAACAGGATAATAATCAGAACTTGAAATTTCTCCATTTGTGAATTAAAATTATCTTGTTTATAGAAATATTATCATTTACATTGCATTATATAAGATTGAAATCGATTTTATGAATATCTATATATTTAAAATGTCACATGATGTAAAACAATAAATGTCAACTGATAAAATACAAATGCTTACTAGTGACGATTATAGTTTTCTTCATTATTAGAATGTCCAATTAAAGTTCACAGGAATTCATATTTATTTTTTCAAAATTAATTTTGACTGTAGACAAAAAGTATACTACACATGGTAATACATGTCGAAAAACGGATTAACTTGGACTGTCGTACGAATAAGAGTTTTAGCGAACTATACACCTGGAAAAAAGTATTGCAACACTTTCATTGAAAACAATGTGAAATGACACGATTGTAGAATGTGTGTAATTTGTGTTTTAGCAATAATTTTAATCCGTATATGGTTTAAAATTGAATTTGTGTTATAAACTTACATTTCAGGCAAAATTAAGACTAGAAAGACGCATCCTTAGAGCTGTACTGAAAAAATTTATTCAAGCTTTGTCTTGTCCTCTATACCAAAATTTTATTAAAGTAATTTTTACAGCAAACTAAACATCTGATACAGACAATGTGTGTTTAACTAGGTATTTCTAACAGTTCAGAATGAGAAAAATGAAAAAAATGAGTCCTGGAAAATTTTCATTTATTGGGGAAAAGCTCGAAAACCTATTTCTGTGCAGCTTTTATGTCCCATCCATGTAGCATTAATATTGGATGAATTCTACAATCATGTCATTTTACATAGTTTTCAATGAAAGCAATATTTTTTTCCAGGTGTATATAAAACAAGGTATCAGCCATAAGTGTCTACATAAGGAAATGTCAAAAGGTTGCATTCCATTCGCCTGATGTATTTGATCTTTTGATTTTGTCATTTGTCTTTGTAATTTTATTCACATTATGGAGATATTCCAAGAAATGTCATTACATTAACTTTGATTTGACGCATTAAAATAATACGAACCTTGCTTCAAACAGACATTTACAACTGATGTGTGTAGTTCTTATGCCGTAATGCAGACAAAGCTTCCAAAACATTGTCTTTGTATGTAAATCGTACTTCTACGAGTGACTTGTAAAAGAATAAGGAGTAAAAGTGCACTCGGGTAATCTCGTATACAAAACATATCATATGACAAGGTTGAGATTTTGGTAAATCATAAGTCCTTCATGGCTTCAATGAACATTACATTGAACAGCAAATGGGAGGACGTACCTTGTTTGTATTCGATACCTAAACCTCACATAATGCCATACAAACAAAATGCCATACAAACAATGGTACACTGCGGCTTATCTGAATGAACGACGAAAGAATTGTCAATTAGATTGACAAACATTCTGTCCACAGTGAAAGAGGGTCTTCAGATATACTGCGAAACGGTTTATTAGCGTATTAGTATTACCACCATTTCCCATGTGAAAACAAATCGTCTAAAATAAGTAACCCACAATGCTTTTCAACAAAAAAATGGTAGCATACGGTATAAATTTATTACGTTGGGATACTGGATTGAAGACAATAGTTTTTAGTTTTTATTAGTATGATTGTTTTTTAGTTATGATTTTTAATAGAGTAGAAATCGGTTTTTATTAATTGCACTTATATTTTTGCAAGTTTATTTTTATCGTTAATTTTTAATATAATTATGTTGAAATAAAGTTACATTTTCGTCTGCTAAGATTAGTTAAAGATAACAGTATTTTCCAAAGAATTTATTACAGTGTAGAAAGTTAATTGTTAATCTTAACGGGATTCCTAAATTTTATGACACCTTCAGTAGGTCAGTCTAGTCATTTAGAGTTCAAATAATAGTCGTCTGCAAATGCAGCTGTGGCGATTTAATTACTTTGTTTTGATCATCTCTGGGAATCAGGTTAAATTAGTGTGAAATGTTATGTCTAATGTTCAGACGTAAACAGATCGTCTTTATCATGCGATAAGTTAACATCGAAAACAGTGTTGTGAAATTGTAATACGCAATGATTGTAAATATTGTAAATATTGGATTAAAACGTAGTTATTAGCAAACATTCGAGTTAGTTATATGTTATGGATATAATAATGCTATTGGTATAACATTATCGTCGAACTCCCAAATCCCAAATCGTCGAACTTTATATGAACAATTTATTCCACTGCACAATTCAAATCGTCTCCGCAACATTTTGGTAGCAGAGCGTGGTTCAATGAACTGTAATCGTAATCGTATTGTGAGAAAATGAGTAATTGGGATTTGGAAATAGAAGCAGAGGCAAGCGAAGGAGACAAAATGGACGAAACCGTAATTGCTAAACCGGACGAAAGTGTACGATTAGAAGATCTAAAGAAGGAAAAAGCGAAAGCAAAATCGACATTCACAAAAACTAGACATTCATTACTACAAATTCTTGAAGAAGATTTTCCGGATCGTGAAGAAATAAAAGTATTTCAAGAGAAACTGATAAATGCGGAAGAAAAAGCGATGGATATTATGGGGAATATTTATGATGAATATAAGCACAGGAATGATATTCTAAATGTGAGGAAAACAACAAAAGAGATGGAAAAAATGGAAGAGGAATTTACGGACGCAGAAAATGAGTGTCGTGATTATTTGATCGAGAGTAAGGTTGGGTCAAGCGTTGGTTCTAGTGTATCGAGAATATCGAAACGGGCTAATGTGAATTCCGGAAATAAAGTGGAAAGTAAACCTATAAATAAAGAAAAGGAAGTTAAACCAGAATTTGAACAAACTACGAAAGAAGAAAATAACGTCAAGCAATTAAATGAAACGAAATTTAGTTCAGAATTAGGACAGGATATGTGGAAACAGTTGAAAAGAGTTTCAATACCGGTTTTCACAGGAAATAAAAGGAATTATCAGAGCTGGAAAGCTGCATTCTTAGCATGTATCGACCAAGCACCGGCAACAAAGGAATATAAATTATTACAACTGAGACAATATGTGGAAGGTGAAGCTTTGCAAGTTATAGAAAATTTAGGACATTCAGCAGTTGCTTACGATGCTGCAAAGGAGCGTTTAGAAAGAAAGTATGGAGGACAAAGAAGACAAATAACATCGTATATCGAAGAACTTGAAAACTTTAAACCTATGAGAGAAGGATTCGCTAAAGACATAGAAAATTTTGCAGATTTACTGGATATAGCAGTTGTGAACTTGAAAGAAGCAGGTCGTTTTGAGGAGTTAAAGAATGGTTCTTTGTACAACAAATTGCAGCGAAAGATGACAGAATCTATGTTGTCGAGGTACCATCGTTGGATATTTGAAAGCGGAAAAATAGAATCAGTTGAATGTCTACGGGAGTGGATTTTACAAGAGTCAGAGTTTCAAACTATAGCATCAGAAACAATACATGGATTAAGTGCGAACACTAGTAGCAATTCACAGCGGAATTATAAGGGAAATCGTAGAGATGGGTTTAGAACATTTTTTGGAGAATCGCAAAACGAAAACTACACCGGAAACAGGGAACCAATAAAACAAGTGTGCAAGTGTTGTAATGGTCATCATGGAGTCTGGAGGTGCGATGAATTTCGGAAATTAACCGTTCACAAGAGATGGGATACCGCAAAACGACTTCAGTTGTGTTATCGTTGTTTAGGACATGATCACGTCGGAAGACAGTGTCCGAGAAGTAGAGCCTGTAACTTGGGTGGATGCAAAGAAGTGCACAACAGACTTCTTCATAGGGATAAACAATCGTTCAGCGAGCCAAAGGTTCCAGTGAGAACTGAATCGAAAACAAAACAGACCTATGCTACTGAAAAGAAGGAAGATACAGCCACCGCCACTGAGGGGGAGAGTCAGAATCGCACAATGATCGACCGAGACAGAAAATCAAACTTCGTTACGCTTAGAACAGTACCCGTAATATTGAAAAATGGAAACAGTACCGTAAGCGTAAATGCATTACTGGATGACGCAAGTACGAAAACGTATATCAACGCTGATGTTGCCGCTGAATTGGGACTTCAAGGACAAGTTCAGAAAGTGACATTTAATGTGTTAAATGACAATGTCGAAACATTTGAAACTATGCCAGTCGAGGTTAGACTTCAAAGTCATAATGGTCACACAGACGCCAATATAGTCGCATTCACTACTAACCGTGTAACCGGAAGTTTACAACCAGTTGATTGGAAACAACACGCTCGGAAATGGGAGCATCTTGCAGGGATTAAATTTCCGAATCTAGGACAAAGACCTACCGTTGATATGTTGATCGGGCTGGACTATCCGGATCTACATTATTCTTACAGAGATATACGTGGTAAACCTGGAGAACCAATTGCTAGACTAACGCCGTTAGGTTGGACGTGCATCGGGGATCCGAATAGCGGACAGGAGCAGACACTATTTAACCGAACGTATTTTGCTCGTGGACATGATAATCGAAATGATTTAGATGACATTGTAAGGAAGTTTTGGGAAATCGAAAATGTCAAAACACTAAGCGATAACGTATTTCTAAATAGTGATGAGCAAAAGGCATTGTCTATTGTAGAGCAATCTTTGGAATTTAAGGATGGACACTACGAAGTTAAAGTACCGTGGAAAGACGACACACCATTGTTACCGAACAATTACAACATGGCTTTGCATAGATTAGAAAACACAGAAAAAAGATTAAAGAAAGACCCGAGTATTGCAAAAGATTATACACAAACCATAGAGAAATACATTGAAAAAGGATATGTTCGAAAAGTGTCGGCAAAGGAGGAGACCGTAGCAGGAAAATGGTATTTGCCGCATTTTCCGGTGATTAGACCGGACAAGGAAACTACTAAAACGAGGATTGTATTTGATGCGTCTGCAAAGTTTAAGGGGATTTCGCTAAATGACACTATTCATCAAGGACCAAAGTTACAACAGGATTTATTTGATGTACTGTTACGCTTCAGAAAGAATCCAGTTGCACTTGTTTGTGACATAGCCGAAATGTATTTGAGAATTAAAATTGCACCAGACGACAGACCGTTTCACAGATTTTTATGGCGCGCAATGAAAACTGAACATGTACCAGAGGAATATGAATTCAATAGTGTTGTTTTTGGAGTAAATTCGTCTCCATTTCAAGCTCAGTTTGTTTCTAGAAAACATGCCGAAATGACGAAAGATTTATATCCGCGAGCCGCCGAAACAGTTCTCAAATCTACATACATGGACGACAGTATGGACTCTGTAATCAACGATGAACAAGGCATCGAACTTTATAATCAGTTATCACAGTTATGGGAAAAAGCAGGAATGTATGCACGAAAATGGCTTTCGAATTCAAAGGCAGTTTTGCAATGTATTCCAGAAGAAGATCGTGCGTCACAAGTCGATCTCGATGAGGGATATTTACCGTCCGTGAAAACTCTAGGAGTTATATGGCAGGCAGACAATGACATATTCACATTTAAAGCTAACCCACCGGCAAATGATTTCAAATTTACTAAACGAAACATTCTAAGCAAAGTTGCTACGTTATTCGACCCGTTGGGATTTATTGCGCCGTACACAATAAGAGGAAAACTACTACTACAAGAGATGTGGACAGCAGGACTAGACTGGGACGACCAGTTAGACGAAATACTTGTTGACAAATCAAGAGAGTGGTTCCGTGAACTTGATGAACTATGTTGTATTAAAATACCGAGATGTTTGCAGTTAGACGATGACATTGTTTCAACGAGTCTTCACACATTCAGCGACGCTTCTCAGGAGGCTTATGGTTCAGTGATATATGCTAGACACGAGTATAAGAGTGGCACGATATCTACGAGATTAATAGCAGCGAAATCGAGAGTTGCTCCGTTAATTTCAGTCAGCATTCCACGACTTGAGTTGATGGCCGCAGTTTTGGGATTAAGATTAGCACTTTCAGTGAAACACGCATTAGAAGTACCTGATGATAACATGACATTCTGGTCAGACAGTATGAACGTTTTGTATTGGATAAGAGGTAGGAGTAGAGAGTACAAGCCGTTTGTAGCGAATCGAATTGGAGAAATTCACACTTCATCGCACCCTAAACAATGGCGACATGTGCCAACAAAGGTTAACCCAGCAGATTTAGTATCTAGAGGTAGGAAAATTGAACAATTACAGTCGGACGTAATTTGGTGGAATGGACCGGAATTTCTACAAGAAGAAGAACCGCAATGGCCGGAAACTAATATTCAGATAGAAAACGTACGTGATACCGAACTTAAGTGTCAAAAGAAAACAAGCGAAAACTTAACTAACTGTACTACACTGAAAAGTATTCATCTTAGTGATTCAGATTGGCGTTTAGATTCCGTACGTTATTCAAGTTTTGTAAGACTAGTTCGTGTACATGCGTATGTGTACAGATTTATTGACAATTGCAGACTAAAGCAAGAACAACGTCGTATAGGAAGTATATCTACCGTCGAATATACAGATACCGAACTGGAAATAATTAAAAATGCACAAAGGGAGGCATTTTCAGACGAATATAACGCTCTAATAAAAAGAAAAGATTTACCGAAAACTAGCAAATTGTTAGGATTACAACCGCGAATTGATGAAAATGGATTAATCAGATGTGATGGACGTTTAGAGTACGCCGATTTTCTATCATTCGATGCTCGATATCCGATTATATTACCACGAAAACATTGGGTCACGAAGCTTATTGTGAAACGCTATCATGAACTTGGAAAACATGTTAGTGGGACAAATCAAACATTTTCAGCATTATCGTCACGCTTTTGGATTATTTCAGGGCGAGAAGAAATAAGAGAATATGAACATGAGTGTTATACGTGTCGTAAGAGGAAAGCTAAAGTTGCCGAGCAAGTTATGGCTCCGTTACCGGAAATTCGTTTCAAAACACCGTTACATGCTTTCGCTCGTACAGCAGTTGATTTTGGAGGACCGTTCATAACAGTTCAGGGCAGAGGAAAACGACGTCAGAAAAGATACTTATGTCTATTTACATGTTTAGCGTCACGCGCAGTGCATTTGGAAGTAGCATTTGGATTAGATACGGACTCATTTCTTAACGCATTTTATCGGATGGTGAACAGGCGAGGTCTTCCTAAAGAAATTATTTCAGACAATGGAACTAATTTTGTTGGAGCAAATAGAGAACTGAAAGAACTAGTTGCGCTTTTAGACAATGATAAAATACAGAATTCAATAAGTAACCAAGGGATTAAGTGGCATTTTAATCCACCGCTAGCACCGCATTTGGTGGTATTCACGAAACAATGATAAAATCCGCAAAAAGGGCTATTTATGCAATATTAGAAAATGCAGACATTAATGATGAAGAACTTTTAACAGCATTTACCGGAGCTGAAGCGCTGATCAATTCGAGACCGCTTACGTATCAGTCAGCCGATCCGAAAGATGATACACCTTTAACACCGAATCACTTCTTACACGGACAATTAGGTGGTCATTTGCTCCAGAAACCGTTGATAATACTGATTTTAACCCGAGAAAACGCTGGAGAAGAATACAGGAATTAATTAGACATTTCTGGAAACGTTGGATTAGAGAATGGTTGCCGGGACTAAACAAACGTGACAAGTGGACTAAAACGAAAAGGGACATGAAAACCGATGACATTGTGCTTGTCATGAATCCGAACGTTCCGAGAGGACATTGGCCGCTTGGCAGAATAATCGAAGTTTTCCCCGGAAAAGATGGACATGTTCGAGTTGCAAAAGTTTCACTTGGACAAACTGTATTAATAAGACCAATAACAAAACTGTGTCCGTTAGACATCGAAACCTCCGAAAATGACAGTGATAAATAATTGAAGTAATGTGGACATATAGTTTCATTTTAATCTAGAAAATTAAATATTTTGAAATAATTTTAGATTTGATAATTTGAACTTAGATCAGAGACAGTTTTATATCGTTTAATTATTGTTTTGTTTGATTGGCTTAGAGCAATCAAGAGGGGGAGAATGGATTGAAGACAATAGTTTTTAGTTTTTATTAGTATGATTGTTTTTTATTTATGATTTTTAATAGAGTAGAAATCGGTTTTTATTAATTGCACTTATATTTTTGCAAGTTTATTTTTATCGTTAATTTTCAATATAATTATGTTGAAATAAAGTTACATTTTCGTCTGCTAAGATTAGTTAAAGATAACAGTATTTTCCAAAGAATTTATTACAGTGTAGAAAGTCAATTGTTAATCTTAACGGGATTCCTAAATTTTATGACACCTTCAGTAGGTCAGTCTAGTCATTTAGAGTTCAAATAATAGTCGTCTGCAAATGCAGCTGTGGCGATTTAATTACTTTGTTTTGATCATCTCTGGGAATCAGGTTAAATTAGTGTGAAATGTTATGTCTAATGTTCAGACGTAAACAGGTCGTCTTTATCATGCGATAAGTTAACATCGAAAACAGTGTTGTGAAATTGTAATACGCAATGATTGTAAATATTGTAAATATTGGATTAAAACGTAGTTATTAGCAAACATTCGAGTTAGTTATATGTTATGGATATAATAATGCTATTGGTATAACATTATCGTCGAACTCCCAAATCCCAAATCGTCGAACTTTATATGAACAATTTATTCCACTGCACAATTCAAATCGTCTCCGCAACAGATACCATACGGCATGTTTTGTTAAAAGTCAACAAAAAAGTAAAACATGCTACACAGAGGAACAAGTGATTGTATGCTGAAATGTCCTATTGACAATTATTTTATGCATTTGGAGGTAGATTTTTTCAACAATTGTAGGCATTCCTATGGGAATGAACTGTGCGCCTCTCCTCGTCGACCATAAACCAAGGAAACAACAGACACGGCTTCCTCTGCCTCATGTTTAGACTTATACCTCGAATATGACATAAGCAATCATCTCAGGACTAGAATCTATGACAAACGAGATGATTTTAATTTAGAAATTATCAATTTCCCCCTGTTTCGAATGATCTCCTTGTTTCGAACAGACCATCGTACGCCAGCAAAGTTGTCCGCTCATTCAGTCACGAGCATACACAAACTCGCATGACCTGGCCAATTGATGCTGAGACATTTACAATGCTGCCTGTTGAAACAGAACCTAACGATAAAATATTAATTCCAAGAAAACCAACACCTTCTAAAACCAGTACTCAGTCAACTCAATCTTCCTTACACAGCTCAATGTCATCATCTAAAAAAAATGAAAAAAAGAAATCAAATAAAAAAGATACAGTTAAATCAGACAGTTGGGGCGGTGAATCTGTCTGGGATCTTCCCAATGACATAGATGATTCTTCCATCTCCAATAGTCCTTCGTCTGCATCTAATAATACTAGTTTATCTTCTGCATCCAGTACAAAGTCTTCTAAAGCCCCGTCTCCTCTTCGTTCTCCAGAACAGAAGGATGTCCCAAAGAAGCCAGCAAATACATCCTCTCAGAAGTCTTCTGATTCGAGGTCGCGGGGTAGGGGTCGAGGCGGAGTAAAACCAGCTGCGCATGGTCCTGGAGATCGACGACTCTCCTCGCACAACAGATTTTCAACACTTAACGACGAATCAGAAATGGAAATCGAAAGTGTTCCGCCACCCGAAAGATTACAATCTCAGGGTGAGCGAAATAAGAATGCTGGCAAACTCGATAGCATTCGCCCGTCTATTAACAAATCATGACTAATATCATCCAATGGAATTGCCGAGGTCTTAAAATAAATCTTCTCGAGTTAACGCTTCTAGTTCAGTCATTTTTACCTACTGCATTTTGTCATCAAGAAACTCATTTAAAAGAAAGTGACAATGTATCTTTAAAAGGATACAACATGTATAGCACACTTTCTAAGGTAGATGAACGTGCTGCAGGCGGATCATCCATTTTTGTGAAGGACAACGTCATTCACAGCACAGTCCAACTCACCACGGATCTGCAGGCAGTTGCAATTCGTTTATCATTAGATAAAACAATTACATTATGTTCTATATATATTCCACCCAATTCAATTATAGATAAAGCTAAACTCAAAAACCTCCCTGATCAATTTCCCTGACCATTTATACTTATGGGCGACTTCAATGCACACAACCCCTTGTGGGGAAGCAAGTCTCATAATATCAAAGGTAAGATCATTGAGGACTTTGTCTCTCAAGAAGGATTATGCATTTTTAATAATGGATCTAATACTTATCTTCATCCTGGAAACGGGTCTTATTCTGCTATTGATATCACTATTTGCGATCCCTCTCTTCTTCTGGATTATTCATGGCGTGTTCATGATGATCTATGTGGAAGTGATCACTTTCCAATAGTACTTGAACATCTTTTTACTTCTGCCCAACAGAGAGTACCACGTTGGAAACTTGACAAGGCGGACTGATCCTTGTTTGAGAATCTCTGTCAAGCGGAACTTCAGTCAAAGATGTTTTAGACTGTACAAGATCCAATTTTAACTTTTAATACAGTTTTAACGTCAATTGCTGACAGAACTATTCCTAAGACCTCGGCAAATCCGAAACATCCCAGCAAACCATGGTTTGATGATACTTGTGATCAAGCAATAGGTGACCGTAAAAAATCTGAAAGACGGTTCAATCAACAACCAACGACAGAAAACTTGAGTAATTTCCGTGTTTTTCGCGCTAAGGCACGGCGGACTTGCAGGCAAGCACGACGAACGTCTTGGAAGAAATTTGTCTCGGAGATAACATCTCGCACTCCGATGACAAAAGTATGGTACATGATACAAAAGATAAAAGGTAAAAATTCTAAAGCCACAGTTAAACATTTAAAAAATGGCAATGATTTATTAACATCTGAAAAGGATATTGCCAACAAGCTTGGTGAAACTTTTGCGAAATCTTCTTCTTCTAACAACTACAGGGAAGATTTTAAAAAAGTTAAAAAACAAAAAGAAAAAATTAAATTAAACTTTAAATAAAAAAATGGTGAAAATTATAATAAACTCTTTTCTCTTGAAGAACTTAAAACATCTCTGTCAAAAGCCCATGATACAGCTTGTGGGCCTGATAATATTCACTACCAACTGTTAAAACACTTGCCAGATTCCTCGCTGGAAGCTCTTTTGCAGCTTATGAATAACATCTGGGAATCTGGTGATTTACCATCAATCTGGAAGCTTGCAACCGTCGTGCCTATTCCAAAACCAAGTAAAGATCACACGGATCCTATTAATTATCGGCCAATTGCTCTTACCAGTTGTGTCTGTAAAACACTAGAACGGATGGTCAATGATCGCCTTGTTTGGTTCCTGGAATCCAATGGGCTTTTAGCCAATATCCAGTGTGGATTCCGCCAAGGTCGCAGTACTCTTGACCATCTTGTTCGATTCGAATCATTTGTCCGTAATGGTTTTGCGAAAAATGAACATGTAGTGTCGGTCTTTTTCGATCTAGAAAAAGCCTATGATACTACATGGAAGTATGGTATTTTAAAAGATCTGTTTGATATGGGGTTGAAAGGCAATATGCCAAATTTTATTTCGAATTTTCTATCTAACAGACAATTTAATGTTAGAGTAAATTCAACCATGTCTGATCTGTATGATCAAGAGATGGGTGTCCCTCAGGGCAGTATTTTATCTGTTACATTATTTAGTCTTAAAATCAACAGCCTTGTTGAAGTTTTAAAAAGTAATATTGAAGGTTCATTGTATGTTGATGACTTTTTAATATGTTATAGAGGCAAAAATATGAATAACATAGAAAGACAATTACAGTTATGTCTTGGAAGAATTGAAAAATGGGCCTCGGAAAATGGGTTTAAATTTTCCACTTCAAAAACGGTCGGGATGCATTTTTGTAACAAAAGGAAATTGCATCTTGATCCAGAACTCACTTTGTACGGCAACCCAATAAAAATGGTTGATGAAACCAAATTTCTTGGGTTAATTTTCGATAAAAAGTTAACCTTTCTACCCCATATCAAAATGTTAAAATCGAAATGTTTAAAAGCATTAGATATTTTAAAAGTTGTCGGCAGCACCGACTGGGGTGCTGATCGCAACATTTTACTTAATTTATATAGATCTCTAGTTAGATCTAAACTAGATTATGGCTCTATAGTGTATGGCTCTGCAAGGAAGTCCTACATACAGATTCTCGATGCTGTGCATCATCAGGGTTTGCGTCTCTGTCTTGGCGCATTTAAAACCTCACCAGTTGAGAGTCTGTATGTAGAGGCTGATGAGCACTCACTCTCTAACAGACGTTTGAAGCTTGGACTTCAATATGCTGTCAAACTAAAAGCCTACTCAGATAATTCTGCCTACAGCTGTGTTTTTAATCCAATTTATGAAGATATTTTTGCAAAACATGAAAATAAAATTCCTCCGTTAGGTATACGTTTAAAACCACATTTAGCTTCTTTTGATTTAAAATCTGTTGCTCAAGTTGAAACTTGCAAATGTCCTCCATGGGAACTTCCCAAACCAAAAATGATATTTGATCTCCGTGAACACAATAAAAATAAAACAAATCTTCTTTTAATTCAGCAACACTATGCTGAAATCAAAGCCAATTATTCAGATTTTTCAACTGTCTATACTGATGGATCAAAAGATGGTGACAGAGTTGCATTTGCTGCTGTCTTCAGGGACAGAGCTGCAACTCTCCGTTTGCCATCTGATGCATCGATCTTTACTGCTGAAGCAGAAGCAATAATTTTGGCTTTGAAATTTATTGCTTCTTCAGATAAATCCAAATTTATTATATGTTCTGTTTCACTTTCATGCTTACAAGCTATACAAAATACTAAAATTAAAAACCCAATAATTCTCAAAATTTTATATGTAATTAGGAATTTAAAAAATTCTTCTTAAAGAAATATTATTTCTATGGGTGCCGAGTCATGTTGGAATCCTCGGAAACACAGCTGTAGACCTTGAGGCAAAGAATGCCCTGGGTGACCCTTTATCTAACTGTGATATACCATATACCGATTTTAAATCTAATATAAGAGAATATGTTTTTAATATATTGAAAAATGAATGGAGTAAAAAAGATGGTAATAAATTACATGAAATTAAACCTAATTTATGTAAACCTTTCAATATTTTTATGTGCAGAAAAGATCAGTGTGTTATATCTAGATGTCGTATTGGTCATACTAGAATAACACACGAATATCTTTTAAAAAATGAAGTAGAACCACAATGTATACCTTGTAACTGCAAGTATACTATTAAACATGTTTTAATCAATTGTATTGACTTTGCTGATATTCGTAAGAAGCATTTCAATGTCAATAATATGTATGATTTATTTAATAATGTTTCATTTACAAATATTGTTCATTTTTAAAAGAAGTTGGAATATATTCTAAAATATAAAAATGTTATTATATTTAAAACGTTTTTAAATTTTATCACGTTATCTTAATGTTCATTTTTATTTGTACATAATCAACTTGCTTAAATCTAGAATTTTAGTTTATTGAAGGACCTTTTGTCTGATTTTAAGAATATGCTTTAAATTGTAAAAAATATTCGAATTAGCTCTCGCCGCGATATAGCCTTGTTGTGCTAATGCGGCGTAAAGCAACCAACAATCAATCAATCAATTTCCCCCAACATTAGTAGCAACATATTAATTTCACCTGCATATGGAACATATATTTCCCAGTTTATTCGTTATTCAAGAGCATGCAGCTGCTACTTAGACTTTATAAAACCTCAGCAGTGCCTAAGCAGAAAGTTGATGAACCAGTGATACACGATAGTCTTCAAGTATAGATTCTAGGTACTGATATTGTTTATCATTATAGTGACATGTTAAATTATTCTTCATTTGTTTTTTTCGATTACTACTTTTCCTGTTTAGTCAATTTTTGGTAATATACATTTGATGTGGCTTGTACTTATGCAGTCCGTCATTGTGTTATTTTGTTATGGTACATTTTTGTATTATTGTCTTTCGTTTTTTCTAATGTGCTTTGTCTATATGCATTTTTGGTTTTTTTTTTATTTTGATTCATTTGTTTGTGTTTATGGCGATGAGGATTATAACACAATGTTGACTGCTGCACCTCTATTTTTTGACATTTTTACCTATTATATTTGTTTGTTTTCTTTACACATCGTTGTCAATATAATGAAATGTTAAGGACGACATAAAAAAAACCAATGAAGGATAAACAAACTTAATTCAAATAGTTTGGGGGTAAGGGGGGGGGGGTGTCAAAATTGCTACAAGTTTTGTTTAATTGACATCGATTTTATGTATATCCTTATTGGTCAATCAATTTTTCCCAAATTAAGTTAAGGTGGGGGGGGGGGGGGGGGGGGGGGTAAGGCGGTCAGTGAAAACACTATATGAATTAAGTTTTTTATCCTACATTGAACTTTTGATGTCGTCCCTTATGCGAAATAGTATCTTTTATTTAAGACACAGAATTGATGTAATAGGTAAGCAGACTTTTTTTCGTTCCCAGGAAACACTTTATTGATTTTAAATTTTATGTAGCAAATGGTGGATTAAACCTTGTTTTTAAGCTAACTAAACTTCACACTGGAATGACCAACTTTAGATCGAATATTAAAGAATGTTTAGGATGAGCAACTGCATTAAATAAAACGAAATGTTGGTTAACCTCTCAAGATATCTTTGTGCAAATTAGATCACACTGTGATATTGATATGCCGTATCGGAAATCAAATGTGTGAATAATTTATGAAAAAAAATCTGAAAATAATGCAAGACATAACATTTGCATCTGAAACTGTCCCCCCCCCCCCCCCCCCCCCCCCGTTGGTATAGACGGCGTCCTATTGTTAAGTATTATGTAGACGAAACGCGCGTCTGGTGTATTAAATTATAATCTTGGTACCTTTGATAACTATTTAGCACCACGACAACTGGACCTATCGAGAACCAAATACGATTATGCGTATAAGAAATAGTAAAATTAGTTGATACTCAATAATGTTTTAGTCATTAGTATATTGTTTTAATATTGATATTGCTCAGAGTAGTGGTGATATTTTAATTATTGAAATCACTAAGTAGAACATTTTAAACAATCATTAGTTAAAGTTTATGAAGGCAAACTTTTAAACTTGAGTAAACATGGTAAATTAACTATAAATAAGTAATATTGTGAACCAGTGGTCAATCATTGCTTCTTTTATAATTGACAAGATAACCCCGAAGGGTGACTTTGAAATTGAAATATGGTCACTTCAGGTGCTATATGTATCAATTATATCTTTAAGCATTGATGCTTGTATCAATTGAAGCAGAAGTCAGATCCAGTTTTTCCTTGTCATTTACCACAAAAGGTGACTGTAGAATAGAAATATTGTCACTTTAGACATCCTTCGGACCAGCAGTAAAACTCTTATTGAATTTGGATGTCCTTTTGGCTGTCTTCGATATACAAATTCGTAGCTACGTCCAGTCAGAATGGGGACGCTGAATCAAATGCCTCGTGAAAAGAACGTGTCACAATCTTCTGCAAAGAACCCTTGTACCAAATGTTTGAGTAGTCCATAAGTGGCCTGTTGCAAGGTAAATTCCTGTCCTCATTCATTATATCTTTTATTTCTCGTGGTTGTCCATATTTCTTCGACCTTCATCCCAGAAGTTTTCCTTTTTTGTTTGGTACAAGTTGATGTTAAAATTGATTATTTATGCTTTTTAGTTCGACTTGCCCACTTTGTGTGCCTTTCTCGTCATTTGGCGTCTGTCGTCGCCGTTAACTTTTACAAAAATATTTTCCAAAAGGGTATTTAGTTTAAAAGATATGTCTGATAACTTCGGTTGTCAATTTACATTGCAGACATGGCTAAACATAGTACATGTGAATAAACTGCATGTTTTGTCTTATTATTGAGTTATAAACAACGTCAATTTCAAATATGCATTGGTGACAAAGTAAATAGGATTCTGAAAAATGTTTTAATTGTTCTACTTCAAAAACCTTCGGCATGCAGGTAGGCATCAAACGGAAATCACATGTGTTTGCGTGTTATAACGTCTGAATATTAACTATGGTTGCGTGTCATAACGTCTGAATATTAACTATGGTTGCGTGTTATAACGTCTGAATATTTACTATGGTTGCGTGTCATAACGTCTGAATATTTACTATAGTTGCGTATAATAACGTCATACTACCTATGGTTACGTATCATAACGTGAAAGTAGTGAAATGACAGGATTTCATCAACATGTGATGGAAGATAAATAGAATTTATAATATGAATAACTTGAAATTGTCAGCTCTTTTACTCTTTTTTTGTGTCTCTCCTGCAGATCTTTTATACACTCGGCATGGTTGAATGTTTGTTATGTTTTAAAAACAGTAGTTTAAAACTTTTGTATTGCTCTATAGAAGCCGTTAAGCTATCATTGTCGATGTGTGGCCGTTCAATTATAATAATCCTCTTGAATTGAAATACTTTATAAGAAATGACAAACAGTATTGACTGAGTAAAATGTACTGATATCAACATATTTTAAAATACTATCTTTCGAAAATTGATTTGGTAATATCGAGCCAATCAGCTTTGCAGAGTAACTATAAAAAGGTGTTTTGTTGATGTTTTTTATTTATGATAGCAGCTTTGATATACAACAGTCAATAACATATATTTGCAATATTGATTTAGTCCTAAATATTAACACACATCACACTGAAATCTTAATCATGATCTTGGATTTCTTTCAAAATTTGATATAATTCAATATGTATTACACTCCCTCGTTCCGTTGATTGATCAAAGAGGGCCGAAAGATATCAAAGAGACATTCAACCTCATGGATAAAATTAAACTTACAAAGCCATTGCTAAAAAAGAAAAAGGCAAACAATAGTACACAAAACACAACACAAAAAAATAAAGACGAAGCAACACAGACCCTACCAAAAACTAAGGGTAATGTCAGTAGCTCCGGAGGGTACGATCCTTCTTCACATGTGGAACCCGTCGTGTTGATAACCTTTGATTTTGTAAGTTTTTATCTGCTCCCTCTTATATAACTAACCTTTTAGTTCGGTATTTTCGTTATACTAAAAAAAAAAGAATTTCGAATCATACAAGCAGAATGCTGTATATTCAAGCCAGTAAAAATTTAAGAGCAGTAAAGTACATTAAAACGGTATAGTCATATCATTTGCAACATCTTGCCATTTTATTGAAGCCAGTCCGGACTGTGTGTCGCATGTTTTCACTCATTAAAATATAAACAATAAAATTGAGAGAATATCCTATCAACAACACAAAATCTAAATAGGGAAATATTAAATCATATAGTATCCATGAATCGATGATTTTAAAATGATTAAACAGCCATAAAAAAAGCATGACAATGTACGGTGTCTCCGACATCAAAAATATTACACATATAATTGTTACCACTAATGTTGAAATTCTGTTTCTCTTCTTAATGACCGCACTATCAGTCCACGGAAGACTTCCTCTTAAAATGGTTAATTTGCAAGTTATATATAAAGTTCCTGCAAATACCACTGTACATGCTAGAAATGTGCACATTATTATCACAATGAAATCATAAATGTATGTATCTTTCATATAAGCTTCAAGTTGAGAATTTTTACAGCAAGAACCATTTGCATTCTCATAATAAGATACTGTATTGATTATAGGCCCAAACAAAATGAAACTTACAATGAATACAAGAAAACAACCGTAGGCACTCACTTTGCTATTGAGATATCGCTGGGTCCATATTGGTAAAAGGAGAACTGTTGTTTTTTGAAGACACAACAGCGAAGTTAACAGAACGGAATTGAAGTGGAAACCGTATTTCAATTCTTCAGCAGCGGTATATATAGCGCATAGCGGATAGTCAAATATAATAAAAACTGGCATTGGGTAAAAGCCACTATGTGAAATATGATGATTGTTCTGTGTATATGGAAAAATAAATACAGGGAGACATATTAAGAGTGCAGTTACAGTGTCCGATACAGCTAATACTGACAAAATTATTGTCACTGGTGATCTGTTGTCTTTTTGCAGAAATAAAGACAAAACAAAGGTGTTCATTAGCATAACCACGCTTCCTACAACTAGTTGTGTATATGCTACTATTCTGCTTGGTATACGTAGAGCTATATTGTACTTTGGACCACCAATACACCCACGACGAATTTCTAAACAGTCAGTTTTCAGGGTAAAATCGGTTATATAACCAAGCCAGAGATTATACGAATCCACTGCTCTTCCAATAAATCCGTCCAAATAGTTATATGACAGAAAATATTCTATACATGATTTCTGCCTTGAAGAAAGATAAAAATCTATTTCAGAAGAGTAGAAAGAATATAAAGTCCCTATAAATAAAAGACTCATATTTGGATCTAATGTACTGGATCGCAATTTAATGTTTACTTGATTTGTGAAATGCATAAATTTCCAACATGAAGTTATGTTTCTTAGGAAAAGGTTGATTTCAATATTATTGAGCAATTTATCCTTTGTTTCAATGTATTTTATAAACTGTGTGTTGCAGTGGGCTGGATAATCTGTAAAATATATTTCTACATCAGAAAAGTATGGTAATACATTAATCTCATTAAAAGTAATATTGTAGGTAGCTATCGGATCGCAGAACCATTTTCGGAATACAACTTCCCTTGTACAGTTATATATCATATCTTGTATATCTCCGACAGCGACCCATTTGAAGAGAAAATCGGTCAATTTTTGTAAACCACGTGAGCATTTGTTCTTTCTAATTTCAACGACATTTAAATTTGAGTCTTCAAATTTGATGAAAAACGATGCCTTTGATTGGTGTAGAGGAAATACCATTCCTTTAGTAGATGGCGTTACGATCTCTTCCAGATTCAAAAATTCGCAAGTTGTCTTGTTTCCATGCTCTACAATTTAAAAATGATATTTAGAGGTAAAATATCATTAAAAAGTTATCAGGCAAAAGTGTTAACAGGGTTAGATCATAATTAGTTATGGAATAAAAAGTCCTAGAATCTAATTAGACTGTTATTAGGTAAAATATCATGAAAACGTTATCAGGCAAAAGTGTTAACAAGTATAGATCATAATTAGTTATGGAATAAAAAGTCCTAGAATCTAATGAGACTGGTATTATGATAAGAGATTATGTTTCAGTGCATCATTGATTATCTTGATTAACATGGTACATCTACTAAAACATTCAATGCACGTTTAAAAATGTAAAGTACGAATACGTAGTATTATAAAAGTAAACAGAATAATTATGTTCATTTAAGCAAACATTAATAAAATAAAATTGGAAATGGGGAATATGTCAAAGAGACAACAACCCGACCAAAAGAGCAGACAACAACCGAAGGCCACCAATAGGGCTTAAACACAGGAAGAAAATATCGCACCTAGAGGTGGTCCTCAACTGTCCCCTAATTAGATTGTGAACTAGTTTAGTGAAAATGGACGTCAAACTAAACTCCAAAGTATATATGAACTTAGATTAAAAATCACACAAGACTAACAAAGGCCAGAGGGTCCTGACTTAGGACACCACCACAATATTGAATAAAATATATGCCATCAATAGTAAAATAATTTGATACTAAGAAATACTATTTTTTCTAGTTATATTTTTAAGCGCGTTATTTAAAAGTGTGCACCACATATTCTATGTCATTTCGAATAGACAAAAACAGTATTACAGTCCCTTTTAATTAAATGGTAAAATCTTTTTTTTAAGAAAAAATCATAAAAAACGATGACGTCACAGAAACATCACAAAATTTTGTCTATGTTTATGTCTAAACTTTGTTACTTTCAAAATTAAGTTATTAAAAAAAATAATCACTCAGTCTTGCATGAATATAAAAAATGGCTCAACCTACATTTAAAGACGACAGACGGTAAACTTATTGTTTGTCTGAAATGACAAAATTAATGTGAAGCTATTCAAACGAGAAAACTAATGGCCTAATTAATGTACACAAAATTAACGAAATGCAAATATGTAACACATTAACAAAGACAACGAATGAATTACAGGCTCCTGACTTGGGACAGGCACATACATACATAATCTGGCGGGCCTAAACATGTTAGCGGGATCCCAACCCTCCACCTAACCTGGGACGGTGTTGTAACAGAACAACATAAGAACGAACTATAAAAATCATTTGAAAAAGGATTAACTCATCTGTTGCATTGAATACAAATAAAAAATAAATCTAACAAAAAACACAGAGTGGACGTGGTGTACTCTCTTGATTAGAATTGATGCATGAACTACAGAGCATTTATGATGTTCGCTATAGCTTCTTACTTTGTCATACATTCATCAATGACACCTTTTTCCTTTCAATGACTACTATGGCTTTTTAAACTCTTTACAGCAAGATCGATCCGGTTGAAAAATTCTTTATATATCATGTATATATACTAGTAGTTTTAAGGTGCCATAATCATTCTTTTAAGAACAAACGTTTTCATAATTTACACTGCATCGGAAAAGGTTTCAATCAATTTGACTCAGCAGTGCAGCAACATTTCTTAATTCATATTTTGTTGTTGTTTAAAAATTATTTGAACTGATAGCACGTGACGGTAATGCAATAATACTTGTAATGGTTGCGACTTGTTTAATTTCATATTATTTTTGTGTACCTGTTCCGGGTTAATGAGGGACTGTCTGTTATGAATTTTACCCGGAGTTCGGCATTTATGTATATTTTTTTCTCTCCATGAAATAATATTCTTATGGAAATACTTACTATTTTTCTGTTTGTTGTATATCTGCATCGACGTTGACGGCATTAGGTCATATTCGCGTGTCTCGTTCATAAAAGCAGAGGCTCGACACAATAAAAGGAATTTGATCAAAACTTGAAATCCCTCCATATTTGAATCCAAATTTTCTTGTTTTCACTAGAAATTTTGGATCCCGAATGGCAGAATGATCACTTACATCGAATTATATATGATTGATATGTATTGAAGTAATATTTATATAATATCAATATGTATGTATTTAAAATGTCATGTGATGGTTAGCGGCGACTTAATTTCCCTAAGTATCAGAATGACTGATTAAAGGTTAGATTGATTAAAGTTTAGATTTGAGAAATTCATCATTAATTTTATCATTTTCAAAACTGATTTAAACTGTAGATAGTGGAGTGGCAAATCTGGAAAATCACTTATTTAAAGATTTTAATGGACCGAAATTTCTCACGGCTGAAAATCCACATGAAGATAGAGTAAACATTATACTTTCATTTTAGCTCTGTCGTAGAGTTGTTCCACGGTGCAATCTTTTGTAAAATCGCGTTAAAGTGTGATTTTCGGATGCTTTTCTTTTTCTTTTTCGAACACGGGAACGCTTATAAAAAATTCCCGAATGAAGATATCATCACAAAATTGGTATCAGATGAAAGAGTGATGTATCAGCTTTTAGATGACATCAATCTTTTATACCATATGAACTCATAAATTTAGTGAATTGGACGATTTTCAAATATATGTAACATTTTTTTTCAATCTTACCGTCTGTCAAAGTATATTACATTTCTTATATATATATCACTAATAGTAAATTGTCACAATAAATAGCGGAACAACCAATACTTAAGAAGTTTTGATATATAAAAGTTTGATAGAATATACAAATCAATTTATACAAGCATTTTTATAAAACTCATCACATTGTGTAACGGTTTATTTTTTCCTCTGTGATATTTTATCCTGGGGATAATTTGTCACAGTAATTTTTTTCCAGACTTGGTATTTCACAGGTAGATTTCTTCCATAGGAGTGAAATTCTATCTGTTTTATGCGGATAGTATTTACCAGTATTTATTTTCCGTTCCATATTTCATAGAACCTCGTGAAATAGAGTCCCATTGTCTACTACCTGATCATAATTATAAATATTTCACCAAGGTAGAACATATTTGCATAATTTATCAATCAAAGGGAGGTAACTATGAGCCATTTATATTTTACAGATATTATATTCCGTAATCTATTTCTTAGTGAAATTGTCCCCTTATTCTAAATTTTTATATTAATTATTATAAAAAGATGACTTAAAACATGATTAAATAAGACAATAAATATTTCACAGGTAAATACTATCAAGCTGTTGAAATTGTTTTTGTTCCTATATCTTGTTATGCTATGAGTCATGATTCCTATTTTTCTTTTTCAATAGTCACTTGCTCCAATGCGATAATCTTGTGTATAAAGATAGTTAAAAATATCATCATACTCAGATTCCTCCCTTTACTGTTAAGGGCATACGATACAGTAGAGATCCCTCGTTGATTTTTTCTTGAAATTTTTGTAGAAGGTCAATTTCGATGTGTACTTTTGAAATATGCAAAGAAAAATATACCTTCATGACTTACTTTTTGGGATAATTTGGTTCGAAATTTGCATATTTGAAGGAAAAACCCTGAAATTTCAAAAATCAGGACTTTTAAGGAAAGTACCAATACTTTTGAACGAACAGTCATAATTTAGCCGGGTTTTTTTGTAAAATGTTCCCTTGATCCATGGCATCAGCATACTGTAGCAAGTTAACGGTTAAAATAAATAATTATATCCTAAATTCTTTTAATACAAGTGAAATAAAGAAGATGAAAATATTTTTGCGTCTACACAGAAGTGCAGAAAAAATTCTATCGTTGATGTTTTCTTAAAATTTTTGCGGAGCGTTCTTGAAACAGAACTTGATTGATTGCAAAAGAAAAAACTGGGGGTCCATGTGTTTGTTTTTTCAATAAAAGCAATAAACCTTAATTTTTATTGGTAAACGGGACGTTTGCCAATAAGGCGCCAAACTACGTTGGAATAAGTTTTATTCGCAACAACGTCATGAAATCTTTCCCGCCGTTCACTACTACGATGTCAATTTCAGTGGTAGAGCCAAGGTGTTTTTTTTTAAACCAATGATATTAATCATGAAAATTAATAAAGCTGGCTCCTCGTAAATAGCATCATATTTGCCAAACCTTTATGAATTGTTACGAAACTTGGATTGAAAAAGTATTCTAGTAAATTACTTTTAGAAAAGAAATGTTCGGAAACAAAACAGATGTATATAATAAAAAAATTAATTTGCATCTCTGCATGTCCGACATTAGTCATACAATTCATGCAGACAACACAGCTTGAACATAGTTTTAATTATTCAAAAGGCGCCGACATGACAAAATGTGCAACAATTATAAAGTAAGGGGGATGATATAAAAATAAGGATATTTGGTATGATTGCAAAAGAGACAACTATCAACCATAGTTCAAATGACGAAGATAAACGCTATTAAAGGTAACCCTACGGCCTTCAACACAAAAAAAAAAGAAAAAAAAAGCCACAACGTATAGTCAGCTTTAAAAAGCCCCGACATGAAAATGTGAAATAATTCAAACAAGAAAACTAACGACCTACTCTATAGGCATTACATGAACACAAAATCATACCTACATTAAATCGGGTCGGCTTAGTCCATTACAGTGTAGTATAACATTTCATACAGCAGTCGATATAAGAGCATTAAATTTAATGATTCTGTATCAATAGATAAGTTACCTAAGCTTGTCTTCAGGGTATTTTTTTATTACGGTACATATAATCATTGAATTACTTGTCTGTATAATTATACCTTTAATCTAGGAGTTAGTGCAACCACATTGTTTGTCCGGTCCAACAAATATTTTGTTTCTTATCTGAGAAACTTCTTTACAAAAAGACTTCGTATTGTTCAGTAACTTAACATCAATGAGTTGCAACTCTGATCTGTCAAATACCTAATTCCTGTGTGCCGATTTTTCTCTCTTAATATGTACATAGAGGATATGCTTAGCACATCAACGGGTGCGTTTTTGTTTTTGGGCTATAATACGGGGCTTATAACTGTGTCATTTAAACTGACAGTTCTTCTTCATACACATATATATTCCACGGGTAAAATTCTAAAAATGTCGTTAAACTCTTTATTTTCAAAGTCAGGAACAGTAAGATGCGCTGTCATTATTTATTACGTTTTTTGTGAGCCAAATGGTGAAGTTACTATATAAATTACTTATTGTTTTGGTTTTTTTTTGTGTAGTTGGGTTTCTCTCTCATCGACGTCTTATGCTTTTCATATCTCTTATTCATTTCCTATATGAAAGAACAGACATACAAAGTTAAGAATGTGGATTTGATGTTTTTCCCATTCGAAGTTAATATTGTTGACTTCCTTATTAATGAATAAATATAACAATTCTCGTGATTTGGCCGATTTTCATTGCAGGTACTTTTTTCAAATTCGCGCAATCGGGATTATGACGTCAGTGGATTTTCCGCAAATGTGACTACATCTAAAGCGACGTCGCGAAATGTAATCATTCTTTTTAGAAACATCGCGAAATTACAACGTTCTGATTAACAACGTCGCGAAAACAACACGAAAAGTTTTGAAAACGTTATTATCTGCCCCTGCTACTGTATCGTATGCCCTTAACTGTTAACTGTAGTAATGCAACTATATTTCTACCTTTACTTTTTTATTTGCACTGAGATCTGAAAACAACTCACTTTTACCTGTAATTCACTTACCTTATTTTATATATTAAACTGATCATGATATTATTTCACAATTAAGATCTGAGAAATAACTTCTGGTTTTGTTTCATATGTTCCATGATAATTGTCTTTTAAAAGAATGACATTTACTTTAATATTTCAGGATATTATTTTTGATTATAATCTGTAAAATTATTGCCCATTATAATACATCTATTTGATTTTTTATTTACTAATTTAACTTATATTGAAATACACTGTTTTTAGTTTATAGTATTTGCAAAGATTAAGGTTTTTTTTATTAACTATTCAATATTTTAACTTCCCCGATGGAATTTCACGGCAATGGAAAATATATCACCGTGAAATATTTTCCTCCGGATAAAAAAATAATAACTTCTGTAAGATTTTTTCTGCCGGATGGGATTTCATCCGGATAGAATTTTCTTGACCATAGCAGTATTACTACTCAACTGTCACCTCAATAAGTCATGTAACGTTCCCCTTTCCTATTCCCCTGTCATATGAAATGCAATGAATTTGATATGCATTTTCTTAAGTTTTATAAAAAGAATATATATTTGTATCAATAGTTGTGTCTATGTGCTTGAATACGCACAGATGCTAAGGTTTAATAACCTTTGAGGTGCTTTTATTCTTGTTTTTCGAAAAGACTAATTTTAAACCACATTGGAACACATCCGAAAAATTCCGGAAAATTATTGTCAGTGCTAATTCCATTAAATAAGAACGAGTTAAGTAGCTTAGATCGTGTTATAAAAACTTTACATGTCCAAGAGGAAAACATTTACATGCATTTGAATTAGTGCAAAAAAAACAAAACGTAACGATGAATCAACTTTCGTTAAAACACGCTTCATGGCATTACCATGACTGGTATAAAATGTCTATTCTGGAGACAAAAGTCATACAACAAGCTAAGCATTTAAGGCATGTCGAGTCATTTGAGTGTGCCGATATTGTTTTAAATGACGCAAAATTATCCGGCAGGCCATCCAGTGGTGAGTTTACTCTGACTTCATAAATAACTTCAAGGACAAGTCGCTTCAACATTCAGCATGCATTGTTAACTACTTGATGAAATTAAAAAATATTTGCTTCTGATGCTTCAAATTAATAGGGGCATGATGTTGCTTTTCAAATACTAATTGAAAGTCTACATGATGATCTGTTTGCGAAAGAAAGAAAAATAACATGTTCGTTGTCGTATAGTTTGCCAGTAGCATTTGTTATTGCATTTTGCGAAAAAAAATTGTGAAAAGCTGTTTACGATCGTTCGAAATTTCAAATTATTTCTATTTTTACAATGTATTCCAACCTCTCTGATAAATAGTTTGCCTGGTTAGTAGATGACAATCAATTTCAAATGGAGAATGACTACAATGCACTCTCAATTGATACGGAATGGAAATGTATACTTTAGCTGAGTGTGTGATATTCCTTTATGAAAAACCAGTACACCCCTGATCAGATAGATGATATTGGTATTGTCCAAAGTGTTAATGTAAAATGGTACAACAGTTATTGAGATTTGGCCAGATGACTGCTTTAAAACCATAATCAAAAATATATGTGGTATGACTGCCAATAAGAAAAATCTCCACAAAAGACCAAAAATTACACATACATTTACAACTATAGGTCATCGTACGGCCTTCAACAATAAGCAAAACCCTTACCGCATAGTCAGAAATAAAGGGCCCGAATTGACAAATATAAAACAAAACATTACGAAATATTTTTAGCGGGATCTTTTCAACATATGTAGACTGTGAAGCAATTTTGTGTAGGATCTGTAAGTGACTGAAGAGTCAGATATAAGAACTATTCTGCCGCCTCTTTTTTGTCAATGAACAGTTATTGAAAAGATGTTCCAGGAGTTCAATCATATAAAAATCCTAACAGTTATGTTTTATTTATAATAAGGTCTTTTCCTCAGATGTCAAACATGATGAATATCGATTTTAGACTGGAGGCGTTTCTTCAACCGAAGCCACAAGACTGCTTTACCTATTCACGACATATGCAACTTTTTAAAAGTTATCGGACCCCTGATGTCTGGCACACCAACAGCAGCTCGCGCTCTTACAGGATGCAACACGTCTTCTCTAATCGAAACTGGCAAAGGAAGACAATTACTATACTTCAGCTTTGTACTTGTTTGGCTTTATAACTATTTTGATCTGAGCGTCACTGATAAGACTTGTGTAGACGAAACGCGCGTCTGGCGTATTAAATTATAATCCTGGTACCTTTGAAAGCTATTAAGAGTTTCTGCAAGAAAGTTAAACCAACAAAAGCGTTAGAACTGTACACCTTGGCAATGGGTGTTCCCTGTGGCAATAATGTCTGCTTGAGATCGGCACGAGAGATAAATGAAGAAGATTACTGGAAATGTGACAATGACAAAAGGCATGCTACAAAATATTTACTGTACTGGATTTTTGATAAAGTAAGTCAATGCTCACTAAATGCACCATACAGTGTGATAAATTGTATTAAGAAAATTCATCTAAAGTCATAAGCGTCATGTTAACATTTAAATCAAACACATTAAATGCAATGGAACTAGCTGTTTCCAACATCTCGGATGAGGGAATAATTAATATTCACGTAATAAAAGAAATAGAAAATAAAAAGCGGAAGACACTTAATAATAACGGCTTCAGGCTCTTTATCTTATTGTGTGAAGAAAAGATGCTTCTTTTGAGTAAGGTGATATAAATTAAAAAAATGCTACCTGCTGTTTATTTTTCACAAAATCAATTTTGATACATATAGGTATTTAACATCTGTTCTGTAATATTAATCAGTAAACGAAGTATATACATACTCGTTTATCTTTTACAACTAGTTACTAGTTTATTTTATTTTCAGTCTCAAAAGATGTGTACACTTGAATGTAAAGATAACTATAGCAAAAACATGCAGTTATACATTTCTGTACGATAAATTGACTAAAACAAAAAGCAAAATACTGTACAAATTGAGAGTGTAGGAGAAAGTTTAAATAACTGTAAATTCAAATCACTAACAGTCAATTCAGTTTGTTTAACTGGAAAATCATTTTTTAAGAAACATAAATAATGAAATAACAATTATGATTGTATTACAAAATATCCATAACATTTGAAGTTAACTCTTAAAATATTGTTGCAATTGATCAGACCATGATTACTTTCTGATTTCATTTTGAACAAAAAAGAAATGTGAAAACCGTTTTAACCAATATAACTATTTGTTGGCATTGAAACACACCTTGTGAACGCTGATAATTCCTTGAGCCTTTGAGTATTTTCCAGTATTGATTGATTGAGTGCTTGTTGTTGAATGTTAAGTGGTTAATTTTTTATGCTTGTTCAGGACAAAGAACAAAATAACAATATATACAGAAGTAGGACGTGCAAAAGAGGCCGTTATGGATGAAGGTCAAGGAAATTTATACTGCCACTAATTATTAGGGTATATTATATAGGGACAGTAATTTTGCCATAGCAACTGGCCACCTAAAGACTTCTCAAAGAGTTGTTGCAATGTTTACTAACGCACAGAAAGCGTAACAATCTCTTTATACGCGGAATCGGATTTTACGTCCCCTCTATGACCCGAAGAAGAGCAGATGACCATATTTGTATTCCCTTGTCAGCCGTAGAGTCATATGTTTGCATTAAGCATTAAAATATATCAAACGTGTTCAACTATTACGTGTTCTTGTGAAAGCTGCTCACAACAAAACTTTTATTTTAAGGACTCAGTAACGATGAGCTCAGAACAGACCAAGTGACAAGCATCTTGTTAGACTGGGAAGTTGGATAGAAATACATTTATGTGAAGAGTTTTTCATACATTTGGGAATGACAACACGACAATGGGAGAACACTGTAGATATGTATGGTGGTCACAATCGTGAAGGGATAATGTCGATGGCACTAGTAAAATGGAAGGAGTCGTAGTTATCAGACTTTACAGACCCTACATTCAAAGATCTTGCAGACGCCTTGGCAAAAGTGATCTAGATAAACATGTTATTTGTCAGGTACATGATATACACGTTATACAACTCCTCATATGTTCAGAATTCTGAACTAACTGTTTCAATTAAACAATGCGTCATAGTTTCACTCGTTTTAAAATGATGCATGAACAACACGATACGTTTGCGATTTCTAAGCATCTGCTCATATCCAATAATGTCGTTACAAATAAATTATATTATCATATATTGATGACGTCACTGTTGTGGTGTTATGCACGGTAGTTTTTTGGTTCTTAACTCCTTCATCAACAAATGTAAGATAAAAATGTCAAATAAAGCTTGTCAAAGTCAACATTCACTTTTTGGAGCTCTAACTCATGACAGCCCAATTTAAAATTGATTGACATATGCGATACCTTTGTGTCGCGAGCTTAAATCTTAGAAAAGTGTTAGATTGTTGTACAATCATGTTGTAAGAGGTCAAGATCATACGCGTCAAAGGAGGTGGTGTGACATATTTACATAAAATGTCAATTTAACATGAACAATGCATATCCAGTAGAAGAACACAATTTCTTAAACTATAATTTCTTATTTTTATTTTATATTTAATATTTCATATGTATTAAGGTGGTACCCAACACCTTGACTAAAATTAATTTGGCTCGTTTAATTTTATAAAATTTTGACAAAATATTTACTTTAATCCTTTGAAAAAAATATAAAAATTTCAAAAAACTTGAATGATGGCATTTGCGTTTCCATGATTATGAACTGGACTGTAATGGCCTTTAGGCCATATTTCCAAAACGTATGGTACTCCAGGAGATTTTCCTAAACGTTGGCCAAAAGTAATGCGGAGATATGTCCCTTTTATATCTCTCTTCCCGAAACCACTTGCTTTTTCTTCTAATCTGTTATTCAGAATGCATCCTGTGGTTTCTATACTGTATCGAATCGCATCTGATAGCAACACTGCAGTGACATCTTGAGAATAGTTTAAACAACAACCTTTTATATTTTCATATAACTCTCTGCACGCAACAGGAAAACTAGCTGAGAAGATGTAATTACCTTCGTCTAGATAAAAAAGATTTACTTTTGAGCTATCCATGACCAATGGAGAAATATTTGTAATGAACGGGTCTTTTTCAAATTCGACCAGTTCCTCCTTAACTCCTAATCCGCCGCCTGGAAAGGAAAAAGAGGGGAATTAAGCTGTATGTCATTTTTCAATTTTTAGATTTTGTTCGCAGTTTCTTTACATTAAAGGTTTTGGTCGTGGTAGTTTTTGATGAAGTTGAAGTCCAATCAACTTGAAACTTAGTTTACATGTTCCTTATGATATGATCTTTCTCATTTAATGCCAAATTAGAGTTGTGACCCCAATTTCAGGGTCCACTGAACACAGAAAATGATAGAGCGATTTGGGCATCCGTGTACTATGGACACATTTTTGTTAATATTTTTAACGTAGACTATAACAGATTTGCCATCGGCACTTTATTCTAAAATGACTACAAATTAGAGATAACTGTTTCTTCAAAGATATTGTCTGTTGGTTTACATATATGCCTTTATATCTCCCAGGTATAAATGCATGTTTGTACAAGAACATAACTGAACCAGTATGTAATCTTAATAACATTTGCTAACAAAGGGCATTAACATTTATAATTTTTTTTATAACTTTTTTTTCTGTTTACAGTATTGCTTTATCTTCCTTTTATTGCGAAAAGAATAAACAAAATATAATCTAAAGGCAATAACTGCTGTATATTAACCTATTAAAATACTACATCTTCTCATACCTGCATATTACATGATAGACATACAGTCAAGACATATATAACACTAATCTTTCCCAAACAGAATGAAATGAAAAGCTGTTTCGTAGTCAGTAGAAATAAACTTTATATTTTGTGTACGCTGTACAAAAAATTGATGACATTTGTACATTTTTCTGTAGTTTTAATTTGCCAAATATAAGTTCAATGAAATAATTGTTAACGAATTTGTCCCTTCACAGGTAACGCCTAACTAATATTAGAAGAATAGCAGAAATGTATTGTGTTATAACTAGGTTAAGCCGTTGGACTTTGTTGACAATGAACCAAAATTCTGAAAACTGTAAAATAAGATAGTCGGACAAACCATATGACAAAATAACAAAGTTCAACATCCTGTCATATGTGGAACATGTCCTTAACATTTACGAGGTAGACCTGGGGTATGGGAGATAAGTTTTACAAAGGTATTTGAAGTCATTTGTGCGTTTTAACCTAGCAGTAATTGACACAATAATCAAGCATTTATGTTGTTTACATTTCGATATAAGAATGATGCAGGAGCATATAAGACTATAACAGATTTGCCATCGGCACTCTATTCTAAAATGACTAAAAATTAGAGAAAACTGTTTCTACAAAGATATTGTCTGTTGGTTTACATATATGCCTTTATATCTCCTAGGTATAAACGCATGTTTGTACAAGAACACGTGTATATTGCAAGGTAAGTACAAAGGAATAGTGCTATGATGCGCTAAACGAGTAATGCCATAAATTTCCGAATGATGCACTGCATAGGACTGTCTTGCTCTTACTATAAGTCTTAATAAACGCTTAGGTTCATCAATGTTGAGTGACTTCGTGTAACGTTTTGTTTTGAAATAAATATAATATGTATTTTTTAGTTTTACATCATCAGCCATATCAATCTCCGTTAAGAAATATTTTAGACAATATGTAGTGTTTAGTTTGAGTTTCATTCTAGCATACATACCATATTTAACAAAATCCAGAAGTTCGTATTTTCTCACAAATTTCTTGTCCTCTGCATTGAAGTATGGATGAAGATTTTCTCTTATTTTCTTTCCTTCCTGTAGTTTGATTCCCTGCAGAAAATCATGAACAAGGATAGTGGTCTCTTCCATTAGGTACCCCTTACCATACTTGAGAACTAAATTATCTCTATCATAACTGAGCCAGTATGAAATCTTGCCGTCTTCAATTCCACTTCCTTTCTATCTTACGGATTAAAGTACCTCATCTTTGTCTCCAATGCATTTTATGAAACTAACTTGATCTTTTTCAATTTTCACAAAAATTCGGTAATGTCCCTTTTTTATCCTCACCAGAAAGAAGAAATGGAGTCTGAGTATTTTTGTTGAGAACAAATATTCCTTTTCCGTTAACAGATAAACGTTTTTCCCAGGAGCTAGGCGTTGTCAATATTGAAGTTCCTTGGCGATTCACGGGGAAAGTATTTTCAAATTGATTCAATTTATTGTCCTTTTGTGTTTGGTTGTCTACTGTAATTATATAAAATTTCAAATAGACTAAAACATTTTTTTAACATTTGCTAACAAAGGGCATTTACATCTATCATTTGTTTTTATAACTTTTTTTTCTGTTTACAGTATCGCTTTATCTTCCTGTTATTGCGAAAAGAATAAACAAAATCTAATTTAAAGGCAATGACTGCTGTATATTAACCTATTAAAACCTTCCTTCACTCAAATATACATTTACCCTGGAGAGTTGTCTTATTTGCACTCATACTACATCTTCTCATAACTACATATTACATGATAAACATACAGTGAAGACATATATAACATTAATCTTTCCCAAACAGAATGAAATGAAAGGCTGTTTCGTAGTCAGTAGAAATAAATTTTATATTTTGTGTACGCTGTAAAATATTCCTTTTATCTTGCTTATTTTGAAAAAAAAAGTTGATGACATTTGTACATTTTTCTGTAGTTTTAATTTGCCAACTATAAGTTTAATGAAATGATTGTTAACGAATTTGTCCCTTCACAGGTAACGCCTAACTAATATTAGAAGAATAGCAGAAATGTATTGTGTTATAACTAGGTTGAACCGTTGGACTTTGTTGAACCAAAATTCTGAAAACTGTAGAATAAATTAGTCGGACAAACCATATGACAAAATAACAAAGTTCAACGTCCTGTCATCTGTGGAATATGTACTTAACAGCACAATCAATACAGAACACATAGCTCTAGTTCAAACAAAACTTTGGATTTGGTTGAGTCATCTTTAGTCATCTATAATTGGATCTAATATTAGAAAATAGACCAATATGTTTAAGAAGTAGACCTTGGGTATGGGAGATCAGTTTTACAAAGGTATTGGAAGTCATTTGTGCGTTTTAACCTAGCAGTAATTGACACAATAATCAAGCATTTATGTTGTTTACATTTCGATATAAGAATGATGCAGGAGCATATAAGAAAATTGTGAAATATTCACTCCACTAAACATTAAATAAAGGAAAGTCATTTTGCATTTAAAGTTTCAAAAATCAAAAGCTGAAATATAGAAAATTTACATTCATACATGAAATCATTTTTTTTTTAAATCTGTGAATGTCACTCATGACATCATTTAGATTAACACAACCGCCTCTCAAGAGCCTGAATCGCTCACCTGTAGTTTTTCATTTAAATGTTTCATCAAAGTTTTTCTTTTTCTTTTAAGTTTTTGATGTATAATTAATAAGTGTGGATACAAACGAGTTTGGATAGTATCGATCATTCTAAGAGTATTGCATTAGGAATGATGAGTTTAGCTGACATTGCTTCAGTAGTTTCAGAGGAGAAGATTTGTTAACGTTAACAATCATGATGAACAAATTTTGTAAAATTGCCTTTAAAGGGCAACAACCCCTTAATGGGTCAATTGACAATTTTGGACATTTGATTTATTTGTAGATCTTACTTTGCTGATCATTTTTACTGTTTACAGATTATCTGTATCTATGATGATATTCAAGATAATAACCAAAAACTGCAAAATTTCAGTAAAATTATCAATTTAGGGGCAATAACCAAAAAGTCGGTTGTCTGATCCGTCTGAAAATTTCAGGGCAGGTAGTTCTTGAACAAATTGTGTAAAATCGTCTTTGAAGGCCAATTACTCCTTAAGGGGTCAATTAATAATTTTAGTCATATTGACTTATTTGTAGATCTTACTTTGCTGAACATTTTTGCTTTTTACAGTTTATCTTTATCTATAATAATATTCAAGATAATAACTAAAAACTGCAAAATTTCCCAAAGACTATCAATCCAGGGGCAATAACCCAAAATCAGTTGTCCGACTTGTCTGATACTTTCGTGACAGGTAGATCTTGACCTATTGAACACTTTATGAGATGTAAGCAAAAAACTGCATTTTACCCCTATGTTCTATTTCCAGCCACGGCACCATGTTTTGTTTACGAAACTCTTAATAAAACACTAAGTGTATACTAGATACCATAAGGATCATTCTATTTAAGTTTGGGTGAAATTGGTTCAGCAGTTTCAGAGAAGAAGATTTTTTAAAGTTAACAAACATGATGAACACATTGTGTAAAATTGTCTTTAAAGGCCAATAACTTCTTAAGGCGAAGTGTACGTAATTGCAAGCCTCTAGCGGAATTTAGGACAACAACGTGCGTCGTTAGTTACGCGGGTTATCTCCCCTACTCCAAGAAAGGAAAAATGGCCACATGAAAGAAAAATGACTTCGTGCGATCTATCATGAATCCAAACAAGTATTCATGTACTATCTCAAAACTTCAAAGAAATTATTATAATGACTCCAATCAGAAATTTTAGTATCCTATTGTGAGTTAGTCTGACTCTATTACCACTGTTTTTGTTTTAGACACACAGGAGCAGGTACACAATACAACTCGTGTTTATTTCAACAGAAGGTAAAAACGCCTAAACAACAAAATTATAACCAAATAAACAAATAAACCAGTGACAATTCTGCTTCTATTCGTATCAAATACATTAAAATCAAACCAGAATTGACCCCACAATATTTTTTGAAAAACCATAGTTTTGAATGAAATTCACAGTGAAGCGTAAAATTGTATGTAACGAATAATTATATTGCATGTGAATTTGTGTGTTGAACAAAAGAGACGTTGGCATGTCCGTTTTTATGCAATTGAAAAATTTATGATGTTTTATATTTTAATATTTATGTACAAAGTATAAAAGATACTAAGGGGAATTTGACCACTAGTACAACATTTATAAGCCGAAGAAAAAGCCAACAGCAAAAAAAAAAAAAACTCATCAGATTCCGTCCACAAAACATTACACACTCAGAAACTAAGAATTGAGCATTATTACATTTATCTCAGAATAAGTAAAATCTATGTCATCAAAATCTCAGTTTTCAAGGTGCAGAAAATAAACAGGTGTCTTCTATTCCGTCCGCAATTTTTGGGGAAAGTAAAATCTAAATTTAGAACCATGGTTGAAACTGAAACTACACATGTATGATAAAAATAGAACGTGTTATGTTTTTCTTTATCAAATTCCAGTTTCGAAGAGATAGCGAAATTTGTTTTCTTTTGTTGTGCTTTTGTGTCATTCAGCAGTAGTATAAGGTAGGGGAAGAAGGGGGAGGGGGTGAAGAAAATAAGGTCTACAATGTCGGGGCTTTTTATAACCGACTATACGGTATGGATTTTTCTCATTGTTGAAGGCCGTACGGTTGCCTATAATAATTGCTTACATCCACATCATTTAAGGAAGCTGGAGTGTCTAAATGTTGGACGATAGATTTTTCTTAAACTTCTGTAAAAGACTTCTGGGTCAATGTAATTTCAAATTTCAATATAAAAACTGGAGATCACTGACCTTGTTTTTTCGTAATAACACATTGAAATTAACGAAATTTGGGTTATTTTATATTGTTAATATAGGTAAAACTTAAGTTTTCCTTATTGCGGAAACATTTAACGATAGAATTGGCTAAAATTCGATGAGAGAATTGCTTTTCATTAATAACTCCGAAATATTAAATAAAATTAGGGGGTCACGGGCCTTATTTTTTGAAAAAATCCCCAAAAATTTCAAACTCTACGACACTTAATTTTTTGATAGTTCAATCTTTAAATTTCAAGTTTTAGTTATTTTGTTGTATATTAAATGATACTTGGTAAAATATTTTTAAAACAAAAAAGTATTTTTGCAACATGATCAGAACGGACGCTCAGAAAAAGACACCCGATCTACCTTAAACTGTGGCAGATAGTTGTCTCATTTGCAATCATACCATATCTCCTTATTTTCATATTATATTAACAAAACTGCAATTCATTTGCATTATATACAGGAACAAATCGTATGGCACTACACTAGGTAAACTCGTATAGCATCGCCCTTGGTACATTCTTATAGCATTACACCAGTACATTTATAGTATTACACCAGTACATTTATAGCATATTACTATGCACAAAGCTTTAGCATTACACTATACACAATGCTATAGCATTATACACAATATACACAATGCTAAGGCTAACACTGGGAATGATCTGTGCTACGGGAAGTTATATCAAAAACTCCGATCTGTTTTACTTTGCTAAAATTCATATGCGGGTTCTTCTTTTGACCTTTTACAGCCATAAAAATTCTCAAGATAATATGCAGATGCAGTTTTCTTATTTTTTGGGAGTCGTGCATGTGGATATTTAACAAATAATGATACAAGAAATTATTTCCTTTTTTACTTAAAATCTCCAGCAAACATTATGTCATGCTTTGTCGTGTAGTTAAAGAAAAGGGATAGCGATCGAGACAGGAAATTTTTAAAATAAGATTGCAGAGTTGTGTCACGTGCACGTGTGTGAACCTGACAAATAAAATGGGTTTTGTGCGCAATACCTCGAATAGCGCCGGAAATGGTGAGGATGAAAAGATGCAGCAAATTATATTCACTTTTTTAAAATACAAACATGCAGAAATAAGATTTTAAAAAAGACGTGTATACGCGATCCCAATATTATAACCGATTATTTAAATACGTATAGAATCATTCTGTCAACGCTGTGTTAACCTGGACAATTTCAAATTTGATATTTGATTCATAATTATTAGAACAATACAATATAAAAATAAGAAGATGCGGTATAATTGCCAATGAGACAACTCTCCACAAGAGTCCAAATGATACAGAAATGAACAACTATAGGTCACCGTACGGATTTCAACAATGATCAAAGCCCATAGTCAGCTATAAATACAAGTATTTCAAAAAAGATGTGGAACCCTGTCTAATTAAGATGGAGTTAAAGTCTATACAGTAACTTTCTTTTACTTGCAGTATATTTATTTGCCAATTTGCTTTTTTTTTTTGGCAGCAGAAATATCCTTTAAAAATAATCAGTATATTCCTTATCAATTGATTATGCTTGAGCATTTGCAATAATTAGGAAAATGGGTTATAAATCATTCGTAAATATAAATCAACATGTAAACATTTTAAACGTTCGGGTATTTCACATCCAATATTTTATGGTAATATTCTTTACAAAGCACAAAAATGTCGCTATTCACCTCAAAAGCTAACCAAACCTTTAAACAGACTTATTCGGAAAGGATATAGTTACGATACTGTTGTCAGGTCATTAAGGATTGCATATTTTGGTATTAATAATGATTCACTCATAGGGTCTTTGCATCGGAAATTAACACTATTATTCTAAAACCAGTTGTTGGCATGATACGTCTCATATATTTTATGATGGTATGATACTAAACCCCTAACGGAAGGGATTGTACTTGCTTTTCATATGATGAAGACATAATCTTTCAATCAGTTTAATTGAGGTCTGGAGCTGGCATGTCAGTAACTGCTAGTAGTCCTTTGTATGTATCATTGTCTTTTTGTTTAGTTTCTTTCGTTACCTATTCTGACATCGGACTCGGACTTCTTTTAAACTGAGTGTTACTGTGCGTATTGCTATGTGTTTCTTTATTCTACATTGGCTAGAGGTATAGGGGGAGGGTTGAGATCTCACAAAACATGTTTAACCCCGCCGCATTTTTGCGCCTGTCCCAAGTCAGGAGCCTCTGGCCTTTGTTAGTCTTGTATGTTTTTTTTACTTTTAGTTCATTTATATGTTTTGGAGTTTAGTGTGACGTCCATCTTCAATGAACTAGTACACAATTTTATTTAGGGGCCAGCTGAGGACCACCTCCGGGTGCGGGATTTTCTCGCTGCGTTGAAGACCCATTGGTGGCCTTCGGCTGTTGTCTGCTCTTTGGTCGGGTTGTTGTTTGCTCTTTGGTCGGGTTGTTGTCTGCTCTTTGGTCGGGTTGTTGTCTCTTTGACATATTCCCCATTTCCATTCTCAATTTTATTATGAATAAGAAAAGGATGATTAATTGCATTAAATAAAACGAAATGTTGGTAATCTTTCCAAGAAATCTTTATGCAAATGAGATCAGTCTGTGATTTTAATAAGCCGTATCGGAAACCAAATGTGTGAATATTTTGTGAAAAAAATTTGTTTCAAAAAAATAATGCAAATATATTTTAACATTTGCATCTACAACTGCTGAATCGTCCGCCCCCCTTTTTTTATATAGACGGCGCTCTTTTGTTATAGTACCATGATCACTGCACCTATCGAGAACCAGAGACGGTTATGTGTATAAGCGAGAGTAATGTTTGACAAACAACAATGACTGAATACTCATATCAACATATTTAATAAGATTTATTTTCGATAATTAATGTTAATATCTAGCAAGGCAGCATTGAAAAGTCACAATAAAAAGTGTTGTGTTGATGTATTTTATTTATATTAAAAGCATTGATATACAACAAAAACAGACATTTACAGTGTTGCTTTAGTCTTAAATACAAACACACATTACATTGAAATGTTAATCATTATCTCGGACTCGAATTATTATCTTTCAAAATTCAACATTTTTAATTGTAATCCACACGCTCGTTCCGTTGGTTGACAACGTTTGAATTTGTCCGTTTTTATAGACTTTTTATTAGGTATTTTTGTTTTACAGTTTTCATACAAGAATTTCGAAACATACAAGCAGAGTGATGAATATTTGAGTAATTTAGAAATTTAGAGAAGTATAGTACATTTAAATAGTATAGTCTTTTCATTTGCAACATCTTACCATTTTGTTAAAGCCAGTCCGGACTGTCTGTCGCATCTTTTCACTCATTAAAATATAAACAATAAAGTTGAGAGAAAATCCAACCAACAACATAAAATCTACGTAGGGTAACAATGAATCATATTGTGTGTATGTATCAATAATATTAAAATGAATTAACAGCCATATAAAAATCGAGACAATAAACGGTGTCTCTGACGTCAAAAATATTATACATATAATAGTTACTACTAATGCTGAAATTCGGTTTCTTTTCTTAATGACCACACTATCATTCCACGGAAGACTTGCTCTTAAAACAGTCAATTTGCAAGTTATATATAAAGTTCCTGCAAATACGACTGTACATGCTAGAAATATGCACATTATTATTATAAGGAAGAAATAAATGTATGTATCTAAAATATAAAACTCAAAATGGGAATTTTCACAACAAGATCCATTCGCGTCCTCCAAATAAGATACAAGATTGATTATAGGCCCAAACAGAATGAGACTAAAAATGAAAACAAGAAAACAACTTAAAGCACTCACTTTGTTACTGAGATATTGTTGGGTCCACATTGGAAATAGGAGAACTGTTGTTTTTTGAAGACACAACAGCGAAGTGACTAGAACGGAAATAAAGTGGAAACCAGATTTCAAATCTTGAACAGCGATATATATAGCGCATTGTGGATAGTCAAATATGTAAAAAATTGGCATTGGGTCAATATCACTTTGATAAATATGGTGGTAGTTCTGTAGATATGGAATTAATGAAGGGAGACATATCAAGAGTGCTGTCACAGTGTCCGATACAGCTAATGCTGACAAAATGATTGTCACTGGTGATCTGTTGTCTTTTTGAAGAAATAACGACAAAACAAATGTGTTCATTACCATAACCACGCTTCCTACAACTAACTGTGAATATGCTACTATTCTGTTTGGTATGTTTAGAGCTACATTTTGACCACCAATACACCCATGATGAAACTCTAAACAGTCAGTTTTCAAGGTAAAATCGATTATATAGTCAAGCCAGAGATTGTACGATCCTATTTCTCTTCCGTTGAATTCAGTTCGTGACATAAAACATTCTACACATGATTTATGCTTGAAAGAAAAATAAAAATGTATATCAGAAGAGTAGTAAGAATATAAAATCCCCATAAACAAAAGACTTATATTTGGATGCAAGCTGATCGAATCAAATAGTATGTTTTCTTGATCTGTGAAGTGCATAAATTTCCAACAGGAAGTTATGTTCCTTAGGAAAAGGTAGATTTCAGTGTTATTGAGCAAATTATCCTTCGTTTCAATGTATTTCGCAAAGTGTGGGTTGCAGTTGGCTGGATAGTCTGTAAAATATATTTTTACATCGGAAAAATACGGTAATACTTTATTCTCCTTATAAGTAATGTTGTAGGTTACAATCGGATCACAGAACAATTTTCGGAATAAAACGTCTCTCGTACAATTATAAACCCAATCTTGTATTTCTTCAGCATCAACCCATTCGAAGATAAAATCGGTCATTTTTTTTAAACGACTAGAACATTTATTCTTTCTTATTTCAATGACAATTAAATTTGAGTCTTCAAATTTGATTAAAAACGATGTTGCAGAGGATATACTATTCCTTTAGTAGAAAGTGGTACGATCTCTTCCAGATTCAAAAATTCACAAGTTGTCTTATTTCCATGCTCTGCAATTGAAAACAACAATATAACTCTGCCATTTAAAAATAATGCAATCGGATGAAATTTTATTCAAAATTTATTTGGTTAATTATGAAAGCAATTAGCCGAAAATCTAATATAACTAAAATGCTGACAAGGGATTAGTTGTAAGAGCATCAATTCTGAATATCGTTTTTATAGTTTAAACAAAATTCAAATTACGAAAAGTAGTTTCATAACAGTAAAAAGAATGCATATATATCCATTAAAGCAAACATCAATATATATTGAATAAAACATGTTGTATCAATTGTGAAATAAGTTGATACTGAAGGTAATCATTTTTGTCTAGCCCTATTTGATAACAAAATGAACACTCAGTCGTGTATGAACAAGCCACAATGTGGAGTTGCATGTAAACTTAATATTTGACTGGAAATTCACACTATTATTTAGAATTAATGCATGAAATACAGATCATTAAGGATGTTTGCTCCTCTGTTTCAAAATAACAAGCTATTTAAAATACGAATAAATTGAAAATATATAAATAAAGGAGCTTAAAATGCAGAAAAATATAAAAGGTCAGTGTCCTATAACATGTATAATCAATTCAAAATTTTGCGGAAAAGATCATAGCCTGTATATTTTCAAACATTTAACATTCTAACCTTTTATAAATTTACAAGGATTTTATAAGATTTCAAAATGACTTTTTAAAGTATATTTAGAAAGATTTAACAGGTTAAACAAAATGCTATGGTATATTTGATTGTACAGTGCAAAACATTTTTGCAAGACGAACTTTTTTAATAATTTACACTGCACTAATTTTATACCTGTATTACGAATTATTTTAATAATTTATATTCAAAAATATGATTAAATGTAATTATACTTAAATAAAGTTTGATATTCCTTCATTGAAAATATTTCGATACTTGCAAATGTAGTTTTTTTTTATATAGAGCAGTAACATGCATTGGTATCTTTATATAAAACCCGGAAACTCTTATGAAATACTTACCATGTTTCTGTTTGTTGTAAATCTGCTTCGACGTTGACGGCATTAGGTTATATTCGTATGTCTCGTTTACAAAAGCCGAAACTCGACACATGAAAAGGATTATGATTAAAACTTGAAATTTCTCCATTTGTGAATCCAAATTGTCTTGTGAATAGAACTATTAATTAATGAATGGCAAAATTATCATTTACATCGAATTATATGAGATTGAAATCGATTTTATGAATATGTATGTATTTACAATGTCACATGATCTTTAAATGTCTCGTGATGTAAAACAGAATGTCAACTGATGTCTGATGAAAGACAAATGCTTGCCAGCGACAACAATAGTTTTCTTCATTATTAGAATGTCGGATTTATGTTTAAATCTCAGGAATTCATCATTTATTTTTTCAAAATTGATTATGACTGTTGACGAAAAGTATACTACACAGGGTAATACATGTCGAAAAACGGATTAACGTACGTACGACTCTCGTACGAGCGAGAGGTTTAGCTAACCATAAAACTAGGTTTAATTCATAATTCTCTACATATGAAAATGTGTTTGATCTTTTGATTTTGCCATTTGACTTTATAATTTTATTCACATATGTAGATGTTCCAAGAAATGTCATTATATTGTTGATTGTGACGCATTAAAACAATTAGATCCTTGTTTCAAACGAACATTTTCAACTGATTTTTATAGTTTGTTCTTTTGCCGTACTGTTACACCGCTGTCCCATGTTAGGGGAGGTTGGCGCGCCTTCAAACTAGTTTAACCCCGCCACATTCTGTATGAGCCTGTTCCAAGTCAGGAGCGTGTAATTCATTGGTTATCGTTTTTTGCTGTATATTATATTTGTTTTTCGTTCATTATTTTGTACATAAATTAGGCTGTTAGTTTTGTCGCTTGAATTGCTTTTACTTTTGGTTGAAAGCCGTACAGTGACCTATAGTTGTCAATTTCTGTGTCTCTTGTGGAAAATAGTCTCATTAGCAATCATACCACATCTTCTTATTGTTATATATAACTACAGAATTGATATGTTGTATCACATGTATCAGTTAATTTAAATTTGAAAAAAGATGGTGGAAAGAAATTATAATTTGAATAAATTGGTTCTTACTCTAATAAATCTACTCAATCTATTTACTATTATGATGTTAAGTTTTCACCCTTTCAATTCATAAGTACTTAAGTCACGATAATAGGACTGAATGCTCTAGCATTTATTCACTTTTATTAATTTTATAATTTAATATCTTCCAACTAAATGATTGGTTTCCTGATTGCTGTAGATTTTTAACTTACTGATGTTCTTCCAGAGTAAGGTCACAATACAATTTTTGAAATGTCGAAAATGCAAGATATTATTCCGCTTTTTTACTCGAGGAATGATATCCTTTAGTAGACGAAATCAATTTGTGTTCTATCAAAAGTAATTGTCTTTAAAATAAGATGGAAATGTCTTTTTCTGTTAAAATAATTGAGAGATTTTCTCTTTAATGGGTTCTGTTTAAGATATACAAGTTGGGGTTCACAACTGTGCAAGAGAAGTTTAATTCGGAAACTGGAAGGTTTTGAGGTATCTGGCTGTAAAAGAATTACTAAAAGTGGTAATTGCAATCGTATTCAAAGGTTGATTGTCAGACTACTGTTGCTGTATAAATCCGATTTATGAAGACATTTAAGGCATGGAAACAATATTCCTCCATTAAAAATTCCTTTAAATCTTCACACCTTCGTTTAAACATGTATATGACCTGAACCTCTAAACCAAAAAAAAAAAGAAGATAAATGATCCATGTAAATACGTCAACCAATCAATCAATGAAATTTTATTCTGATTTGCCAGCAGTATAGAAGTTTATTCAAGCATGTTAAATATGGAGGTACTACAAAATAATCAATATCTTAACTATACATTTTAATACAATGCCAATAGTATAACTCTTCTTTCAAAGTGCACAAAGAACCTGTTGAGAAAAATGCTTGCAATAACAGTCTCGTTCTCTAACAAACCATTTTCTGTCAGAATATATTGTGTGTCCACTTTGTTGATTTAACTCTTAACTCATTTGCTTATTCTAATATGATGCAAGTTTTCCTGGGAGCGCGAAAAAAGTCTGCATACCTAATACATCAATTCTGTGTTTTAAATCAGAGATTCTAAATCGGTGAATATTTTGTGAAATATCATTTTCTGAAAAGTATTGCACAATGATTATTACATTCGCATCCGAAAGTGCTGAAACGTTACCCTTTATGATATAGACGGCACTCTATTGTTAGAATAACTGCACTACCCCTATTGAGAACCAGAAACGGTTATGGGTATTAGCGATGGAAAACAGAAATTAAAAGTATATAAATTTGGAGTCAAACTAATGAGTTAATTAGTTTATTACTGATTGAGTCTCCAAGCGGCGGCGATACTTTAATTATTGAAATTACTAAGTAGAAAATTTTAAACGATCATTAGTTTAAGAGTGTCAGGAGAAACTTTCAAATTAACGTCGAAAAATACATAAATAAGTAATAGTATAAACTAGAGGTCAATAATTGCTCTATTCAGAATTGACAAGAAAAACCCCAAGGGTGATTCGGGAATAGAAATATGGTCACTACAGGTCTTCTTCGAACATTGATGTTTGTATCGATTGAAGCATACACTTATCAATCGCTGTAGTACTGTTTGTTGTTTTTTTTACAATGTCGCAATCGGTAATATCATCTTTTTCATACCCCAAATTGACTGGGGAATAAAAATATGGTCACTACAGGTTTTTTGTTTCAGAAGAAAAATAAGATATGGTCCATGTACAGTCCGTGTAACGTAAAAGTTAACAATACGAACGATGCCCGAATCATGTACGGACGATGCCCGAACGATGTACGTACGCTTCCCGAACGGTGTACGAATGCAAACGAAACGCTGACCGAACGTTGTACGGACGCTGACCGAATGATGTACGAACGAAACCATGTACCATAAACCATACCATAAACGATAACATAAGCGCCCTTTTATCGTACATCGTATGGTTTTGCATACATCGTTTCGTTTAGCGTATACCGTATCGTGTATCGTTTAGCGTATATCGTTTCGTTTCGCGTATATCGTATCGTTTAGCGTACATCGTTTCTTGACGTGCATAGTTTCGTTTAGCGTACATGTTTTTCTTTAAATATAAAACATGAATTGTGTTCTGTTAAATCTTTTTGTATACCTGGTAGGTGATAATAGGCGTAAAATTTAGATTGGATGCATATTTCAGTTTTAACAGAGACATGTGTATATATGTCTCTGGTTTTAATTAATCATTTAGTAAATCATAATTTAATCTGACTCGATGTTGATCCAAAATTATTTACATAAAAAGTTTGAAAAAAAAACACTGAAATAAATTGAATCAAATTAAATGTTACGATTATGAAATTTGTTAGCCGTGGAAATACGTAGTTGGTGAATGTGCGCGTAAACTACAGTCTGCAGGGTATTCAGACAGTTTTTGAAAATAGTCTAAGGTATTAACTAATCCAGTCGTTATATTACGATCACTCCGAGAAAAGTAGTGGATAGAGGGCGCTGAAAAGTAGTGGATAGAGGGCGCTGAATTATTCGAGTTAGGTACTAACTTTTTTTTTACCAAAATGAACAATTTATTTTAGATGGAATTTGGAATTAATCTAATGTTCTTACAAAAGTATATTCGGGCAGGGACTTTCTATACTTAGTCATGATAGAAAGTCCCTGATTCGGGGTCTTAAGGTTGACCTATTGTTCAAAAGGTTCAATCATTTTTATGTATTTTCTTCTATCGCATGTATTTTAACATCGACTGAATAAAAGTATATATCGTAATTAAACCATTTTTTTTTAGATTATAGATATGTTTTTTATTCATCTATCAAATCAGTCGAAAAAAACAATTTATTCGAGAAATTTCAAATAGAAACAATTACCCGTTATGTGCCTCCAGGGACTTTCTATACTAACTTTAGTATAGAAAGTCCCTGGTGCCATATCAACCCTCAACATAAATCCCTACCAATGTACAAACGATTGTGTATTATTTTTACTACAAATGCACTTTTATTAAACAATCATCAAAAAAGAGCGTGTCCGGCAAATGAAAAATTCGAATTCATAAGTGAAATTATAATTTAGCGTTTCATTTTTGTATTTTCAAACAACAAAAAACTAGACCATTTCCCTCTATTCTTTAATTTTCTAAGACCATTGTCCTCTATTCTTTATTTTGCCCTTTATATTCTATTCTTATTTTATATTTGATTGCATTATTTTCCTGTATCTATATATATATATATATATACCTCCTTTATTCGGAGCAACCCCACCCTAAATATACATATGATACACAGTGTCTATAGGTCATCGCTTGTGCCGTGATACACATGTTTTCATAACAAAAGATATCCTTGTTCATATTTATAACATTTTAAATGTCCTCCTAATAAAACATATAATAGTTGCCACTGGACGTTAAACAGCTAACTATAAATTCATCCGTCATATTTTTAATTTTGTCATAATGTGTTAATCAAACAGCATAATGAAACAATTGAAGATTTTCACTATTGAAATAATGGGAAATAATTGTAAACAAATCCACTAAATCACATTCATACGACACAAAGTCTAGTCTTTTCACATGTAAATAAATTGTTTTCGTTAATCTATTTCAAACGATTTTAAATCAAACGGTCATTTTACTAATTTGCCAAAAAAAAAACCAACCAAACAGTTATTTGTATTTCTTTTTTTAAACAGTATTCGAATAAATCATGTTTTATTTATGAAAATTTCGTATTGCTGACGAATGTTAAATATTGATCCCTATAGATTTTCAATTGTTTGGTTGTTGGGTTACTGTCTGATCTCGCAAACCTGACATTTTATGGTCATTATTTTTTGCATCCAATTGCACCAATTTATTAAAAAGATATCAACGTACGAGAGTCGTTACTTTACATAAACTTCTGGTATTTTTTTTTTCTATAACGAAATACGAAACCACTTCTCGCAATTCGCTTTGGAGTATTTGTGCTTCTCTTTTGACAAAATATGGCCTTGTCTCAAAAACAAAAATATACAATATAATATAGAGTAATATATAAAACTGGACTAGAGTGAAGAGTTGGAAAGAAGGAATTCCGAATTTTAATTGAAAGTTCTAAATCTTTGTGTATTTTCTGATATATGATTGTACAGAGTCAACAATTTCTTTGTTTTGCTGAAATGAAAGGTCACCGTCACCAGCCAATAGATGCAAAATGGATATAGTAAATCTTTCTAATTTTGAAAAACAATATTTCTCTTACTTCGTTGTGAAAAGGGCACTAAAATAATAGTGAATATCATCCTCAACAGGATGGCCATATAGCTGCATGCGGGATTGGGTTTAATATTAACAAGGTTTAAATCTGAATTTTAAGAACTGCACATATGTCTCAAACGTGTATCAGTGATATTAAGATTTCTATCACCACAACTTAAATTGAATTGCGTACTGTGAATAAATACTCAGTTTACTATTGTTAACAGCAATTTATCACATATAATACCACGTTAACAGTTAGGGGGACGGTGTTTGACAGTCTGAAGGAGATAGCAACAAGGATTTAATAAAGCAAAGCTTTTGTTGTACTCAATCTTACTAAAGTTTTCATTATTATATTTAATACTAAGATATGTATACGAGAAACGATAATGTAGTTGTCTTTTTTAATTACACATGATCATCTATGATGGGATAAAGTCTAATGAGAGAATTTAACCAGAGACTGATTAACTTAGAATGACCAATTAAAGGTCACTGTACGGCCTTCAACAATGAGCAAAATCTATACAGCATAGTAAGATATAAAAGGCTCCAAAATGACAAATATAAAATACACCCAACGTCTTCTCAGCGGTTGCAAAGTACTTTTTCAAAATCAATTAAGTTTTGAATCAGGTTAACAGTCACAACAGTATACAGTAAATAGCCTTATTAAGAAGGGATATAGGTACGATACTGTTGTCAGGTCATTAAAGATTGCATATTTTAGCTTTAGTATTGATTCACTTATAGGGTCTTTGCATCGGAATTAAACACATTTATTCTAAAACCAGTTGTTTGCATGACACGGGTTATGTTCTTTTCATATATTTTATGATGGTATAATACTAAACCCCTAACAGGAGGGATTGTGCCTGATATTCATATGATGAAGACATAATCTTTCAATCAGTTTAATTGAGGTCTGGAGCTGGCAGTCAGTAACTGCTAGTAGTCTGTTGTTATTTATGTATTATCGTCATTTTGTTTATTTCCTTTTGTTTTATATTCTGACATCTGACTCGGACTTCTCTTAAACTGAGTTTTACTGTGCGTACTGTTGTGCGTTTGTTTTTTCTACATTGGCTAGAGGTATAGGGGGAGGGTTGAGATCTCAAAAAAACATGTTTAACCCCGTCGCAATTTTGCGCCTGTCCCAAGTCAGGAGCCTCTGCATGGCCTTTGTTAGTCTTGTATCATTTTTAATTTTAGTTTCTTGTGTATAATTCGGAGTTTAGTATGACGTCCACTATCACTGAACTAGTATACTTATTTGTTTAGGGGCCTGCTGAAGGACGCCTCCGGGTGCGGGAGTTGCTCGCTGCATTGGAGACCCATTGGTGGCCTTCGGCTGTTGCTTGCTCTATGGCCGGGTTGTTGTCTCTTTGACACATTCCCCATTTCCATTTTCAATTTTATTTCATGTTAAAAGACAATGTCATAATACTATGACAGAGGGGCAGTCAAACTCCCTAGTAAGTCGAAAATAAAATGACTACGCCAGGGCTAATAAATAAAAAGACAAACAGACAAATAATAATACAAAAGGCACAACATAAAAAGCTAAAGACTAAGCAACACGAAACCCACCAAAAACTGGGTGTGATCTCAGGTGCCCTGGAAGGGTAAGCAGGTCCTGCTCCACATGTGGCACTCGTCGTGTTGCACATGTTATTACAAACCCGGTAAATAGTCTAATTTGGTAGGTCACATTCGTAGTGAAAAGGGAAGTGGATTGTAGTTACGACATAAGGAACATATCCGATATCATCTGTGAAACGATTATTCCATAACGGTCAACCAACTCGTAATGGCGTCCGTAAAATTTACAATAAACAATGTCATTTACACTGTTCAAACATCAACGCACGTCAAACTTTGTACAACATAAAAGCTGACTGGACATTCGTGACAATTTGTCACGCCCTCATGAATTGGCGTACGTCCTATCAAATACCTTCAGAAAGCTTCCATTTAAATTATTTTACACACAAGTAACTGCGTATTTTATTTTCTTAACAAAACAAAAAAAAAGTCAATATATTTTGCGTTAAATGTGCAATCAAGCCACGGATTCGTAATTTTCAAAAATTTCTCACAAACGGTTGATGAAATGTGGAAAGTCTAAATAGAAATATAACAATTATGTCCAGTGCGCGTTTATAAAACTGGCTCTTTTGTACATTTTGAGATACTATAAGTACTCGTTTTATGTGTATAGAATTGTAGAGGTCAATACGACTTTTAATCAGTTGGATTTTCAATTTTAATAAAAAATGTGTTGGGTTTTCTTCTTTTCTTTAAACTTACATCATGATTCTTTGATATTTCCCATTATCTTCTGATTTTTTTTAAGATGAATAATATAAAATTTATACCAAACATTGACAATTTTACTCTGCGTTTATAAATAGCATTGAACGTACAACATCTTATAAACGATAAACATTGATAGAGGTAAATGAGCCACTCTTTCTCAGGTTGAGATGGAATATGTTCGTTATTTGATTCAATGAGTTAAATAATCGAAACCCCTAAATATCTTCTCATGAAAAGCACGAAAAATGGCGAAACTGAACTTCCAACAGCGGGCGATGATTTCTAATTATACAATATTCTTGCGATGGATTTTTTAAATGCAATGTAGAACTTATTAATTTAGACATTTCTTATACGAATTTCTTCTTTGTTTCATGAAGACCCGAGAAGTCAAATGAAATATCATAAGGGTAATTGTTTCATGATATATTTCAGCTATCATTTGTGACTTTCAGCAAGTTGCATTCCCTGTTGACTATATTGAACAGTGCACAATAATGAATTAACATATACGTTTATACATGAGCCTAAGAATGATCGAATGGACTAATTTTATTTTTATCTACTGTACCCACTTATCAATCGATGGGCATTCAATTCCCTTTTCAAATAACTTAATCGAATATGAAGTCACATGCACGAAGAAGTTTGTCTGACGTGAAAATACGTAGTCCCATATCTCACGGCTACATGGACACACACAGTGTACTAGTCTTCACAACATTTTAATGTTTGAAACTACGTTTTCAGAAGAATGAAATTTATAAGTTTTAACTATACATCACAATAAGCATATCTAAAAGTAAGTCGACACGCAGCTCATTTTATGAAGGAATGTCAAACTGCCACTACTGCTAGTTTGTACTTTATTGTCGGAGGAAAACTGATTCAAAATAAGGGAGCTAAGATTTGATTTTTAGGGGGGGGGGGGGGGGGGGCTAGAGTGAAATTTGAAAAAGGCATGACAGGAGTTTCGAAGAAAAAAAGGCAGGATGGGCAACTTGCCAAAAAGAAAAGGCAGGATGATAATTTATTTAAAACAAGTCAGGATAAATTAATAACTAATTTGAAGTTCTATTTTAATATCATCTGAGCAAGAACTACAGGAGAAAAGCATATCATTTGTCTTGTTAGAATTAAAATCAATAAGCCAATCTTTAGACCATGCTGAGATTTGTTCTAAGTCGCTATTTAAGAAATCTTCTATCGTGTAAGGACTATTACTTGAATAAGAAAGGGATGTTTCATCAGCACACAATCGAGTTAGACTTATCAAATTACATGAATAAGGAATTATCACAGTAGGGGACCTAATACAGAGCCTTGTGCACTCCTGCATTAGTATTCTCAAAAGGCAAATATAAACTTAAAAAAAAACCGCTTTCTTGTCTATTTGAAATATTATAACTAATTAAGTGATTAAATACGTTTTTAAGTATATATTTTTTTAAATACTTTGCCTACTGCTGATAATAATGTGATTGGTCTATAGTTGGAAATCAGTTCTCCGATTTTGAATATATATATATATATATATATATATATATATATATATATATATATATGCGCCAAGTCAACACATTTTAAAAGTTTTTTTTTACATAAAGCATAAATAAATTTACATACATTGTCAGATCAAAATATCTTAAAAACCCCAGTCCAGTGATACCGTGTATATTCTACTGACTAAACCATATCGATAGTTTTACATTCGTACTTGTTACGTAATAAGATCTGTGTCCAGGTAAAAAGATAACCAGCAGGTGGTATATATTCTAAAATGTTTAGCGCCTTCCATTATACATCTGACGATGACATTTAGCTTTAGGGCCATTCTGTTTTCACAAAGAAAAAACTAAAATTTAAAAATTTTATAAACATAAAATTCTGTTGAAAAATCAATTTATAGACTGATCAGCATAACGTCCTCGCAATTTCTTGTTCAGACCCAGGGACACAGATGTCCGAATGAGTAAGAATAAACTAAATTCTTAAACAATTATTTAAAGTTAAATGTACCACAAGCACATTTTTATAGTATAATGAGAGGTTTTCTTGTGTATTTTCTATGTTCTGGAAACTTCAACATTCCATCAAAAATACTTAAATTAAAGTCATAAGTTTTATAAATTAAAGTTATTTTTTCAAATATAATTTGCACATTGTACCTATTGTTTTCATATATTTATTTTTCGCCATGCATTAGTTTAATGCTTATTGTGACTTCTAAATACATGTACATCTATATAGTGTGTTAAATAGATCAATTTATAAACTTTGTACGCGAATTATTTTGATATCCTAATGATAATCAATTATTTTTCTATTGACAGCACTTATATTTTGTTGATTGTTCAATATATTTTTATGGTATCCGGCATTTATATACATATACATGCATAATGATAATCCCTTGGATATATTTTAGTTGGTTGATTGTCGGTTGTTTAATGTCCAGTGTAAACTATTTCATACATTGTACATTTCTATGAAGAAAGAGTTTCTCATTTTAGGATGAAATTGATATTTTGTGCAAAATGTAATTTAAAGTACATTGCATTAACTCCGTGTTTCAAAGTCAAACAAGTGAATTATTATTTTTCTTTATATTTCTTTAAGACAAAAAATGAATATCCATATAATTCAAATCTGGTTTGGATTTGTTTTGTGCTCAATAGAATTTACTACGACAAATCAAATGTTGTTGACAATTTTGGGATCAAATGATATTTAGGTATGTGCTAAACAGGGACACAATAAACTGATAAGTTGAAGACTTCTTGTCTAGTAATACATTTCTTGAACGAGTGAAATTCTGAAATATCTTTTTGTTTTAATTATCTCTATTACTATAGCCTTTTTGTGAAAAAAAAGTACGATTTAATTTCAAATTGTATGAAGTAAGATTTATTCCCCTATTTACAATTAACTCGTTCTTGTCCAATAATGAATTCCTCGAACGACCAGAGTTTGAAAAGGGAAATAAGATTTGAATTTCTCATCAACATTTCTCCTTAATTTTCAAGAAGCAAGATTTTGTTTTGTATCGTCATTTATCGTAGGACATGAAGGAATTTTAACTGAAGAAGCTCTTTGGTCGGGTTGTTGTCTCTTTGACACATTCCCCATTTCCATTCTCAATTTTATGATGCATACGGGCCCAGTATTAAAAGCCTGGAAGGAATTTAGATAATCTCCGTTTTCCTCTCAGTGTCTGTCATTTATCCTATTTGGGTATTTTTCTAATAAGTAAAATTAAGTTTTTCGTGAATCATTTTCTTATCACACTCCGTTCGTGCAGTGTGATACGAGAACTATGTATCTACATGCAAGAAATATATACATGTAACAGACAAAGATTATACGAGAAACTGAAAAATGCATTTTTTTCTTCATAATCGTACAAATAAACAACGCATAAAGTAAACATGAAACAATTCCGCAACAACTGAAAAATAACGTATAATGTGTGTAATTTAATTTACTCAAAACACTGTTTTAATAAAAATGATATAATATTCATACGCAATAAGGATAATCCAATCAATTTTGTTGATTGGATAATTCACGGATTAATAGTTGTGTAATCAGTGGCACGTGCCCTCAATATTTAAAAAAAAAATTGGATACCTCTCGAAGTTAAATATCAAAATTTTCCAAAATAACAACTGGGGAAAAAAAAGCGTTCAACGAATATTTACATTCGTCATGTGTGCATATACGAGTCATGAGTGCACAAAAACAATTTTTCGACAAAAATTGATAGCAAGTTATACTTTAATGTTCATGACTTATGAGTATTTTTCTTGTTAAATTTCTAGTGAAATTGATTGTTGAGCGGCTTTTTACAAAAATACAAATACCGAAAAAAAGAATATTGGGTAAACGTAAATGGACAACAATCCAACGAGAAAAATAAAATTTTAAATAAAGTAATAATATAAGTTTACAAATACGTACTATGTGCATTTAATAAATCAACGTTTGAACTTATCATTATCATTTTATTTTATTTATAATTTTATTTTTATGTATATTTAATGTTACCCGATATGGAGTCCTTTTAAAGATAAGATTCACTTGAATTGGTAAGTCTGGTGTATACATGTTACAGGGAATTTGTAAAATCAGGGATTTTGTAAAATCACTGGACTAATCAGTGATTTTGTAAAATCGCTAACAGTTTCAGTGGTTTTGTAAAATCCCTGAAATTGTCTGGGATTTTACAAAATCACTGAAAATAGAGCTAGGGATTTTGTAAAATCCCTGATTACAATTAAGTATAACTTGCTATTAGAAATGAGTTTTTCTTAATATAAAAATAGAGTTATCATCACTAATGATTTTGAAATATAGTTGTTTAATAAACACTATGAGCTAGAACTAGTGTATAATGATTATGACTAAAAGGCATATAAACGGATATTTAGACCACTGTAAATTTACTTATTTTTGCATGGCAAGTTTGGGTGATATCTATTGTTACATAATTGCCCTGCTTTTCGATGCATGTCTGTATCAAATCAACCAAAGTAAAACTTTTTTTATTTTTGCTTGGTTAGAACCTATTCATAAACATGCAAGTACAAAACAAAGTATTCTTACCTATATTTTCTGTTGTCTTTTTTTATTATTATTTTGTGAATATAAATGTTATTTTGTAGGCAGCAAATTAATGATACAACACTTATTTGCTTTTTATATATCAATTTTCATGCAGCAATAAGATGCTCTTGCTCTGAAAATGCATGTAATATTTGCCACTGGATCACATACCCTAACCCACTCAATTTCTTATACCTAACATATGTGTTTTTCTTCTTTTATGACAGCAATCAACCTAATGATCCGTTTTTATATTTGATTTTTTTAAATTTGATGTAATTGGTTTTATTTTTTACAGTAATTACAGAAAAAATATAATAAACAGTAACTTTCTTTCAAACAAGGTAGTGATAAGAGCTTGTTTTGTCTTCTTTCTGTGGCTCATTGACAACATGTTCCAAAATTTCATCATATTTTCCCCGGTTCCATATGTTGCACTTTAATTTTACCTCAATTATTTGAAGTAATTTTTGTTTGTATTTTTGCTCTTGATTTAAAGACATCTGTACCTGAGCCTTTTTCTACAGTATGTCAGTTGTATAGTGCATGCAAACTGCTCACTTAGTATTAAAATAAAGGCTAGGTTAACCTCAAACTTATTGAGTATTACTATTGTAGGCTTTTTTCACAGAAATTTTTAATAAAAATGAATGAATTTATTTTACCAATTCCCTGAATTTAATTCAGTGAATCTGTAAAAAAAATCTTAATTATTTCAGGGATTTTGTCAAATCACTAGTTAAAATCAGGGATTTTATAAAATTTCTAATCAGTTCAGTGATTTTACAAATTCCCTGAAATTTCAGTGATTTTACAAAATCCCTGATTTCACAAATTCCCAGTAACATATACATGTATCACACGTACTATCTACATGTACAATATACAGAAATGACACGGCTGGGTATTGTAAAGTTACTGAAGGAAGATTAATGTCAAATTCATATCCGCGGGCGAAGAAATTACCGCTTTGTCAGAACGGTTAGGTGTTACTTGTTCCAACTACCATATTGAAAATGTTTAAATCGCGCCCATCTCTTCTTTTCTTATACAGGCGCGGATCCAGAGCTTGAAGCGGGGGGGGGGGGGGGGGGGGGGTTGTGAGAAATGTTTTTGAACACTAGAGAAGTTTTCTTGTTATACCAAACAATATGTTTTTCAATAATTGGCAACCTTTTTGTTCATCCGGCATATGGTTACTCTAAATAAACTCTTTAGATTAGTTTAATTATTTAATTACAGATCGTATCTACCCGTTTTGCAATTGCTGTATCACCCCTTGCATCTATTCCACTAGCCGTGTCTTATCATGTGTGTTGATAAAGTTTTATGATCTTAATAAGGCTGTTTAGTGGTATTTTTTTGTTTGTTTGTGAGATTAACATTCACTATTTGCTTTTCCCAATTCTGAACGTGTTTTTTTAACAAACTGTCCGGGATTGTCGTCAGTAGCGAACAAAACGCAAAATTTGCAATAAATTCCGTCCTGTGAAGTTGAATAGACAATGCATGGGAAATAGTGCAGCCACGCATATTAGAAGCATCTTTTTAATCCGTACATTTCACGTTTATGAAAAGGAAAAGAACTAGGTGGATTCCAGTTTTCATTTAGAATGCTATACATTTGAGCACTAGGTACAGATGTGGAAATAAAGTTTGCAATATCCTTAGATTCAGCAGGTGTCATTTTCTAAAAAATAATCTTATGTATATGATAGGGTGAAAAAGTTTTTTCTTCAAATCAAGCTAACAAAAAACATCGTTTTAATCATAAAAATACAAAATAAACATAGCTGCCTTTGATTGTCTTAATTAAATCCTTTGATCCTCTAATTATCAAGTTACCCTCAAGCCAATGTAATTATGACATGTGTATATCTAAAGGAGTGTAGCGACAACGTGTCACCCTATTCAGTGCTGGATATTCAATTTATAGTAAAGATAACATTAAAACAAGAAATGGTAAATACAAAAATTAATTTAAGATTTTCAAGCGGGATGGGGGTTGCGACCCCCCCCCCCCCAAAAAAAAAAAAAAAAAAAAAAAACCTAAATCCGCTAGTGTTATAGTATAAATCGCACCAATAAATGGAACTTAATTGTGTCATATTTACCTCCAAACGATTAACCTACATGGCCCGAGAACACAATTATTTCGTAGAGAAATTTCTTTTAGACAATGAATTCAAATTAAAAAATCGCACCTGCTCTATCTCAAAAAGATTTTTACAGTGTAGTGTACTACTAGTGGGACAAATAATATCAAAATTATAAAAACTTCTACCAGCTCTAACTCAAAATATTGACAATTCTGTGTTAAGGGGGTCTTAAGTTCAGTTTGACAGCTTCAGACGTAATAAAATTTGACCTTTTTTTAACTGGACCAAATCACTACTTAACATAAAGATTCAGCACCTAAATTTTTTTAACATGTAATTTCATTCCCCTACTTAATATTTCATGCATTAAATATCAAGAAATAAATTGGGAAAGTGTATTAAATAAAAAAGTTATACACAGTGGCGGATCCAGAAATTTTCGTAAGTGGGGGCCTACTGACTGCCTAAGAGGGCCATGCTTCAGTTATTCCCTATATAATCAACCAGATTTTTCCCAGAGGGCCGGCCCCCCTGGGCCCTCCCCCTAAATCCGCCTCTGATACACTGTTCACACTAGGAACTATATTCGTAGACAATGAAAACCAAAGGACGATAACTGTGTCCCTGTACCACATGTAACATTAGAATACTCACTTGAAAGGATGACTGATTTTTTTTTTTAAAAGATAAGAGTCTGATATAGGGCCTGAAAGCTGTCGTGGTTGTGAAGATTATAAATTCCGCCAGGCTTTTATAGGGAAAAATGGAGAAATTATAAATGGAAATATAATGCACGCTGTTTAATCATGCTTTTCAAGGCTATTTACCGATGACTCGTACACAATCATTTTGAAAGGTGAATAAGATCATATAGTTTTAGATGAATTAAGCACTCAGAAACTAGCTCGTAAAAAGGAGGAGGAAATCCAGTTTTTCAGTAAATATCAAAGTAAAATGTATAAGTCTATAACATTTGCGCAATTGTATACTTGTTTTATTGACGCAAATGAATGCTGCAGTTATCAAAATATAGTGACGCAAAAGAAGAATTGGCGTAATTAAGTTGTGGCGAAAATTGATTCTTTTTCTGTGCAAATGGATATAGGCCTTTAAAACACCGTTTGTACACTAACAAACGTGTATTTATCTTTTAGGCTGTCTAGCATGGAATTAAAAGTTTTGGCAATTTGTGTAGGATTTTAATTTTAGAAAGTAACGAACAAGTAAGAAGATCGTCAAAAACCTGAAGTGTATCGGAAAATGAGCTATGCACGATAAAAGAAAATAGTCTGGTGCGTCGATATGAAATTTTACAGAGGCATGTATTATTTGTAAAATTGAATTAGTCTATTAATAACAACAATTTGTAGAACTGATTCTTTTGATCCTTCAAATATGTGTAAAATATTCTTTGATAGTTTCTTTCATATATACAATTGCAGTATGCTTATAAATACTGTAGATTTGTATTTGATCATTGATTGCATGCACAATGTCCAGTGACAAATATTTCATGAGTTCGTACAAAGAACAAATCAAAAACTTTTAAAATACATTTGATTGGTTATTAAAGGTGATTCGATTTTGATGATATGCATGAAAGTTTGTGAAGCTTACCTCTGAAATAAAGAAATCTAAAAAAAAAGGAAGAGTTATTTTTTTCTTCTTCTGTATTTTACTCATACATGAACTTAAGCACTTTTTACAGTCAAAATAACAGTTTTAACACCGACAGCAGCAATTGCAAGCGACGCTGGTTCCATATAAGTTTTCACGAATTTTTATAAATCCCTGACCATCTTCGGTTTATATCAAACTCTGATATTGAAGGGAACATATACTACCATGGATGTCTTGTCTTTTTTAATACATTTAGATATAAAACGTGTATCTCATATAAAGCCTCATTTATAGAACATTATATATAATATTGTGTCAAGGAAATATTTGGATCAAAGAAATATTTGGAGGAGGAGGAAGAGGAGAGAGAGAGAGAGACTAATATTTTTCGCGGTATTTGGTCTCGTGTTACTCATGTCAAAATGTGATGGAAGGAAATGTTTCCCCTTCGTTTTATATAGCAGGGTATTCCATAGTGTAATTATATTAGTTACAGGTTTTTTTTCTATCGGTAAGAAATGGTATACAGTTCGAAATCTAATTATCTACATTAAGTTATAGTACATTTAAAGTAAGTTTATTGCATTGCTAAACGCTTCTCAATTAAGATAAATCGTTTAATTTTATTTAGAATAGATAGTTCATGTTCCATTGAACTAAGGGTATTGTTTAGGTTTTTTTTAAAAATTTTATAATGATCGAATTTGAAATGTTATTAACACAATGATTCAAAATTACAAAAAGACATCAAAAATTATGCAATTAGTATAAAACAAAAATTATAATAATTAAGATAACTTATTTGCTTTAATTATTTAATTAACAAGTGAAATGTTATCAATCCAATCTTTCCAATCTAATATAGTCCAAAGGGTGACAGGTGTATAGAAATATGGTCACTACAGTTCTTCTTCCGGCTGGCAGTAAAGAACAACCACGGCAAAGAGGTGCATTCATTTGGTTGTTCGGGATATATAAGTACGCAACCAACTATAAATCAATCCAATCTAATAATTGTTTTTTTTTTATCCCGCATTTTTTTTTTTATAATAAATTAAAAAATAAAATAATTGAAATAATTTTCTGAAATAAAAACCTAATATATATATCATACGCTTTACAAAACGATATGCCACACGATAGATGAAACGTTAAACGATATCATATACCATATACGATAAACGAACGCTAAACGCTAAACGCTAAACCATACCATGTACCATACGACAAATTAAACGCTTTACGATACCATGATGCAAACGATATACTCAACCCTAAACGATGACATTTACCATACGATACACGAACGATGAACGAACGCTGACCGAACGTTGTACGTACGCTATACGAATGATGTACGAACGATGACCGAACTCTATACGAACGATTCCCGCACGCTGTACGTACGATTCCCGAACGAAAAAAGTGTTAACTTTTACGTTACAGGGACTGTAAATACAACAAGGCTGAAAATTTCTTTCGATTCAGCAACATTATGCCAAATTAAAATCGAACAAATCTAAATTTTCAACAGAGCTTCAACTCTCGGCTAACATCCTGCTGCATTAATCTTTTCTGCAGGAGTTAAGGCAAAAGTCCTTATCATATAGTTTATTGCTGCTTCAGACAGAAACACATTGATTGAATGCTATGACTCACCTTCTTGGATTGAGCAATACAAAATTAAAACCCGTGAGTTCTAAAAATCTTTTACATAAAAAGGAATCTGAATATTACCAAACTTTTGGGTACCAAGTCATAAGGAAGCAAACAATGCCATGTATGACCATAAATGTGAAATATCACATACCGATTTAAATCGAATATTAGAAAATTTATTTGTTAAATATGAAAAAAAGATGAATAAGAAAAGGACGATCAATTGCATTAAATAAAATGAAATGTTGGTAATCCTTTCAAGAAATCTTTATGCAAATGAGATCAGTCTGTGATTTTAATATGCCGTATCGGAAACCAAATGTGTGAATATTTGGTGAAAAAGAAATATTCAAAAAATAATGCAAATAGATTATAAAATTTGCATCTGAAACTGCTGACTTGTCCCCCCTTTTTATATAAGGCGCCCTATTGTTATGGTACCACGATCACTGCCCCTATCGAGAACCAGACATGGTTATGTGTATTAGCAAGGGTAAAATGAATTGAGAGACAAAAATTTTGAAGTCATGAGTGTATCATTTTTTTTATTGATTTAGTCTCTGAGCGGCGGCAATAATTTAATTATTGAAATTACCAAGTAGAAACTTGTAAACGATCATTACCTAAAGAGTGTCAAGGGCAACTTTCAAATTTATGTAAAAAAAAAAAACCAAAATATATTGTCTTTCCACCCCTGAAGATCTATTTTGATATGAAACTATTAAAATTCGGTTTAAAATGTCATTTCTAGCGACAAATGATAGCTTATTGTACGCTGATTCCAAAAATATACAGTTTCTATACATTTTTTTCTAAATAAGGGAGGGGAGATAATTTGCTTTCTCCGGTTTGAAAAATATAACGGTATTATTTGATAGTTTTACTTGACACTGATTCCAGATAAATATGGTCCAATAAATTTTACATTAAATAAGTACAAAATAGCTTTTCCGATTTACACAAGGTCAAATCCGGTTGACTTTTCCATGGTCAAGGGGCTTGCAACCTAATGCAAAAAGTCCAATGGCTTTGTCATGTATACATATGAGGTAAAAGCAAAGGTCAAAATCTAGAATTTAAAATTTAGCTATGACCTTGTGTTCAATGTCAAGGTCATAAACCAAGGACCTTAAACCAAAAAAAGACCCTAGGTCTTAATTATAAATGGTTAATGAGTTATATCACCATGCGTAATTTAAATATAAGAGGAGAGAACACTCCAATTCCTTGTTAGCGTACACTTTCAACCTAAATATATCTGTTTCGACATGTCGCAGCTAACACATTAGTAAATATATGTTGTCGATATCTTATATTGTTTTGCATCCAGGTGAAAATAAGCAAAAATCCAAATTTTTAATATGGCCTTGACCTTGACCTTATCTTTTATTTGGATCAAGGACCTCAAATCAAAAGACCCTGGTCTCTATTACTCATGGTTTACCAGTCACAAATGCATATCACTTATATCAAATGCATAAGGGGAAATAACTCTCATATGGAGTCTCCGGATGGCTTCGGTCAAAATTATTCTTTAAATCCTGAAGATTTAAACGAACAAATTGGTGAAATAATTTTGTCATCATCTTTTACGGTTGCGAAGTAGATGCACACACATGAAAAACAGTGTTTGGGGAGATAACTCTTACAATAAAAAGTGTTCGGTTAAACAGGTCCAGTCTTAAAAGTGCAGTAATTGTTCGATATCATATAAAAAATATATAAGCGACATACTGCGAAACAAAAATTTATCGCAAGAACAAAGTTTGGCGGAAGAAAAAAAAAAAGAATTATTAAAAACCAATTGTTCAGAAAACAGTTGAAGGTTTTTCCACATTACATTTCTAAATAATTGATAAGAACCTACTTCCGGTTAATCCAAAGTTACTATTTGCATCCAATCATAGGTTTCTTGATACTGACTAAAAAATACATAGTTTCTATATACTTTTTAATAAAACCTGGAAGATAATTTGCTACTTCCGGTTACGGAAATGTTATTTCCTGTCTCATATGATAGCTTATTTGCCACTGATTCCGAAAATATACGATTTTTATATATTTTTCTTTCAAATAAAGGTGATAATTGGCTACCTCAGGTTTTCAAAAGGCAACATTAGGGGTCCTTAAAAGGTTGTTGTATGTTGATTCTAAAGATATATAGTTTTTAAGTATTTTTCCCGTGAATTACTGCAAAACTACTTCCGGTTTGCAAAAGGTCACTTCCGGTTGATATTTTTCAAGGTCATATGTCACTTAACTCTATGCAAAAGACACTATGGCTTTATCATGTACCAAAATGAAGTTATATTCGATTAATTTAAAATTTCAACATTTAAGGGGCAATAACTCCTATAAGATATCATCAGATAGCTTTGGACCAAATGTACCATTTATTCCTCGCAACAACCCAATTCTTTTGTATTTAGCTTTCATAGTTTGAGAAGAGATGCACACACTATCAAAGGGCAGAATTTAAAATATGACATAGACCTTTGACCTTGACCTGAGCCTATAGTTGAAGTATTACTATGAACTCTTGACATATAAAAGAAGTAATGAAATACGAAAAATAATTCGCAGAACTAGTACACTAATAAACAAATTTAAATCCTAAACTGTTATTTTGATCTGAACAACTCTTTAAAGACCGATATATTTTTAATAATGTTCAGTTTTCCGTTAATTTTCAGACTGATCAACTGTCGTAAATTTCTGAACTATTCATTTCGCAATAGAAACATGGTCACTTTTGTCTTCTTCCGACGGCAGTAAAATCATAAGAAATAGTTGACACTGAACGTTAAGCAAACAACAACAATCAATACTGATCACACAAGTCTTTTGCAGCAGTAAATTGAGATTTGTTTAGTCGATGATCACCTTTTTTACCCGTGAAAGGGTACTGAACAATACTGAATGTACACCAAGAAAATTTCTTAACATTAACTTAAAATTTTACTAAGAATAAAAAGAATCACTGGTTATAGTTTAACAGTAATACATAAAGGCAACAGTAGTATACAAATGTGTAGCTTCTGCTTCCTAATTTGGCTTTGAGTTACTACTTCATTGACGTTTGCCCACAATTTTTATTTGTTAAAATGCATTTTCACTTTTCTATAAATAAAACACACATGCATATTTAATGTAAATTGTCATTTACTCGGTTTTTCCCTACCCGAATAACCGATTTCTAATTTGTTAAATTCTTATTGATGCACAAGCACTTTCCAGCTGGATAAACGTTGTAATCGATCGGTTTGGTACCGGTACGCTTCAGTTTTACAAATGTCTTTACAAAATTGAAAATTGAAGGGATTTGAGGATTTTAACTGGATAAAAGAGTGGGTGTTCCTCTTCGTAATTATCTTCTGTTTTAGAGAAAAGGTTACTATAGGTGTTCCTCTTCGTAATCCTCTTCTGTTTTAGAGAAAATATTACTATAGGTGTTCCTCTTCGTAATCCTCTTCTGTTTTAGAGAAAAGGTAACTATAGGTGTTCCTCTTCGTAATCCTCTTCTGTTTTCGAGAAAAGATTACTAAAGGTGTTACTCTTCGTAATCCTCTTCTATTTTAGAGAAAAGGCTACTATAACGTTTGTGAACTACTAAATCTTATTGACTTGGTACAATATTTATTAATGCAGTTTTTGATAATACAGAAATAAATAAAATCTGTTATCGTTGCCGGTGAAATTTAGACCACTCAACTGTCTGTATATGTAAAGTACTTTATGGTGTCAATAGGTAAAACTAGATAATCATTCATGCACTGTGAGATCTATACGGCATTACATAGAGTACATGTATCTATCTTAGAATGGTGTGACCACTTTTTAGTGTAACACTCCCATTCCACAGCTGGCCGTTACACGGCAGCTACTACTTTATGGACGCATCAGATACAACTGTAAGCTATATAGCTCCTGTGTGATATATTTTCTGAGATATCCCACATAGGCTGACTGGGGAATAGAAATAAGGTCACTTAAATCTTCTTCCGGCCAGAAAGTAAAACCCATGCCAAAGTGAGGCGTTCGTTTGGTAGTGCTGGACGTAGAAGTACAATCTGTTTTATCAAGTTAAAATTGGGGGGAAAAGGTAGAAAAATGAAATGTGGGTTAACGTTTGCAAAGGTAAAGTTACTTAGGCTCTAGGTACTCGAACATATCTTTAGAATGTTTAGGTTCAATATCTAATTCAGACGACATCAAGAGTAGGTAGTTGACAGAAAATCTGAATCCCAGCTTTCACATTACTGATCGAATTTATGTTTATAGGTAAAATGTTTCGTCGAGCTCTTTGCAAACACCATTAATAAAACGTTGTTTGTATGGATAGGTATGTAACATGGTATCCAGTACTCTGAAGGAAGATCCAGTTTTCATTCACAAGGAACATAGAACAAACCAGTGATTGTTCAAGATTTCCTCTCGGAAGTGTCGTGGGAAGATATGGTGAGTTTCCAAGTGGATTGTATGTTGAGGCTGATGAGCACTCACTCTCCAACAGACGTTTGAAGCTTGGCCTTCAATACGCTGTCAAGCTAAAAACATATCCAGAAAATCCTGCCTACGACTGTGTTTTTAATCCCATTTATGGAATTCGTTTAAAACCACATTTAACTACTTTTGATTTAAAATCTGTTGCTCAAGTTGAAACTTGCAAATGCCCTCCATGGGAACTTCCCAAGTCGAAATTAATATTTGATCTCCGTAATTACAATAAAACATGTTTTAATTAATTGTATTGACTTTACTGATATTCTTGGGAAGCATTTCAATGTCAATGATATGACAGTGTTCTCCATTTTTCACTAAGGTAAGGTGGGTGTTTTGAAAAAAATCAATTGCAGCCGGGTGTTGTTTTTTATTATTATTTCTAACCGGTTTTTTTTTACTGTGGGTAGGGGTCACAAAAAGAAGGATTAGTATTGTATTCACATCTAATGGAATTGAACCGTTTTTCTGCTATCATTGCTAGCCTTTCATTTGACAAATTAGTTTTGCGCATCTCGGATAGCAGATATGGCTTTTGCAGGACAACCTCCTCCTGCAAATGTATGGCCTAACGATCCAAGTTTCTGTCCTGTTCCTCGCTTTAGTGCTGTATTTTTGGCACACAGAACAGTTATATCCTCCTTCTGTGACGATTAGCCATTTAAAGTCCTATTCATATTTATAAGTTTGGGAACATCATTTCATATTTTATGGCATTTTAAAAAAATAAATGTTTGATGCAATCGCAATCAGCCTCATATATGTCAACTCAAATGTTTATAGTGACATACATGCAACATGTGCAACAGTTGTTTGTATTGCAAACTACACAATTTAGATTTTGAAAATGGAGGGATCTCAATTTGTGATTTTAATTGTAAATATGTGTCGAGGTTTTGCTCTTATAAACGAGACATAAGAATATAAACGTCTGCCTTTAAAATCGATGCAGGTATACAACAAACACAAAAATGGTAAATACTTTCTATCAGAATAAGCAGGTACAAGTATAACTCCAAATGCATGATCCGGCTCAAGATATTATATAAATATTTGGTAAACGTTTTCTCATAGGAATTATCAACATTATTTGCTTTAGAACAAATACGTTTTGTCAATCCTCACATTTTGGGAATAAAATATTGATCTTGAATTTAAACAGGTAGCGCGACCATACACACGTACCATTATATCACCGTCACTTTGTATTCAGATAATATTAATGTTTCATTATTTGTTGGTTGCTTTACTTTCAGTGGTAAACGTTTTATGCATGTTCAGGACGAGCATATATCTTATTAAATCTAGTTTCTTTAATACTGTCTAGATATTTCAAACTTTTAATCTCTCAAAGTCTTATAAAACAGATATGGATTTTATTGCAGATTATTAAACTTTTAATGTGAAACTGTCAAAATTAATCCATATAATAGAAAAAAAAAGGATGTGGGGTATCCATCCATGACACAAAATCAGTACATGCACACAAAAAAAACATGCTTTTATTGCTGTTCTTCATCTCAAAGTCACAGTGAGGCCATTAACACGGAGCAAACATACAATAGGACAGTTCTATAATAGAGGACGTCCAGAATGTAGGTCAAAAAGTTTAACTGACACTAGAAATTGAGGGCATGTTATATAGGGTCATAAATTTTGCCTTGCAGCACACCACAGTTGGAATAGTCTTAAATGGGCAGAATACGTGGCACTCTCTTTACAAGATGGCAAGGTATGACATTGCCGGTCGGATGAAGACCAAGAGTGACCATATTTCTATTACCCAGTCATCATTGGGGTCGACGACCGATGGACGCCAAATGATGACTGGTAATAACTCACGTGGGCTTTAAAGTTACTTTATTGTATGAAGACCAAATAATCCGAAAGGTTTTGCCAAATACAGCTGAGATAAGAAACACAGTTGTAGATCAGGAGGCCCTAAAGTGTAAATGTGAAATATCATATACCGATTTTAAATCGAATATTATAGAATATGCTTTTAAGATATGAAAAATGCATGGTGTAAAAAAGAAGGATAATAAATTCCATGAAATGAAACCAAATGTAAGCAAATCTTTTAACTACGTTATACATATGAAAGATCAGGGTGTTATTTCTAGATGCTGTATCGATCATACTAGAGTAGCGCTGTCTGCACGTTACGAAACCGTGCAATAACTCTTTAGAAGAGAGGCGAAAGATACCAAAGGGACATTCAAACTCATAAATCAAAAATAAACTGACAACGCCATAGAAAAAAAGGGGTCCGTAGGTGGCCTGTTGCAAGACCAATGTTCTGTCCGTATCCAATATATCCTCATTTTCTAGTGGCAGACCAAGCCCATGATCTTAATTCACGGACGACCTCTGTCACTGGACTTGCTTGCTTATTTATTGTTAATTTGTTCTCGTCTATACATGAAAATCTACAATCGGCAATGAAATTTTAAGCATCAAAATTATTTAGAAGAAAATTTAAAGCTTAAAAATTGAAAAAAACAATAAATTGATGAACAAAAATAGCAGACTGCAAAATGGAGTATGGTTAACTGTAAAGATTGTAAAGCAATAGGGTGAACAATCAAAAACATATATTCTGAGAGAAGAAGTGCTGAGAAGGAGTCGGTATAACATAAAAAAATAGTAAAATGACAGTATTGGTTGCTCATAAATAAATGACAATACTATTGGGAAAATGGCGTCGGTGGAATAGAATCACATTTCTAGTAGTGTCAATATGAAACATCTGCCAGCAGCGATGCTGTTTATTCATTAAAATTATTGATAAGAAACGCTTGTTTTAATGATTAAAAATTTTGAGTAGAAACTATTCAACGTCCCTCATTTAAAAAGTGTCAAGGGAAACTTTTCGGTTGAAAATTACATGAATCAAATATATGAATTATCTATCATGTACATAACAATTGAATGGAATTAAAAAGTAGAAAAAAGGAAAGAAAAAAATAGGAAATTATTGAATGAAATAAACATCCCGTTGATGTTTACCTACATTTTTTCAAGAACTTACATGAGGGCTGACAAGGGTGCTCATGTCTCAAATCCTGCTTTTTAAAAAAAAAAATTTTGACTTCCCATTTTGTCTTCCTTGTTTAAACTAGACGCCACTTTTTTACCCTCTATATTCCACCCCTTTATCGGCCCCAAGGGTGACTGGGGAATAGAAGTATGGTCACCATTGGTCTTCCTCCGACCGGCAGTAAAACCCGTGCTAAAGTGGGGCGTCCGTTTGGCTGTGCGGGATGTACAAATTTGCAGCCACGTCCGGTCAGAATGGGGACGTTAAATCCGATGCCTTGTGTAAAGAAAGTGCCACGTTCTTTGCACGTTAAGAACCCTTGCAACAACTCTTTGAGGGGTCCGTAGGTGACCTGTTGCAAGGCTAAATTTTTGTCCCTATCCAATATACCCTCATTTCCAGTGGCAGTCTAAATTTCTCCGACCTTAATCCCTTAATCTATTACAGAACCTACCTATTGTATTTATTGTGAACTTGTTCTCGTCCTGAATATGCATGAAATATTTGCCACTGGACGTTAAGCAACCAACAATCAATCAATCAATCCACCCCTTTATCCCACATTATCATTGTTAACCTCTTTATCCAACATCGAGTCCTCCATCTCTAACATAAAAGTTATTCTCCACTTTAAGAGGACAATATAATATAACGATTGTGTACACTTTGCATTTTTCATTTGAATGTAATAGAGTCCATTTCATTCTTTTTGTAAATACGTCATATCAAGCTATTTATATAGGTTTATATATTTGGTAATTTCTTGGGGTAAGACAAAAAGATGTTTACAATCATCTATTGCATGGTGATATATCAGCGGATGAAGAATTAGATTTGGGCATAGGTTAGGCACAGGTATGAACCTGCCAAAGCACTGTAAAATAAGTTTAATATGTTGCTTTACGAACAATATAGCTTCGTACCTACTCAATATATGTTTCACTTAGCTGTATATGTCATATGATATGATCCTTGCATGTTTAAAGGTAATTATATTAATTGATCGGTTGTTCTTTGCTTCACATCAATTGGAAGCAATTTACAATTAATTCAATATGTAGGTTCTGCAGGAAAAGCCGATGATGAAGGACGGGAAGTGAGGGTATTTAGGAAAGGAACACACATTTTTTAGCAGGCCATATATAGACACCCCCTAGGGAGTTGCTGCAGGGTTATCTGATTTGTAAAGAGCCTGCAATTCTACCGATAGAATGCATCGAATTTAACGTCCTCCTTCTACCCGGACATGGCTCCAAAGTTTAACACGCCGCACAGCCAAATGGACGCTCTACTTAAGCAAGTGTTTAATCGCCGAAACAGGATAGGTCCATGGATTTCTTATTTCTATAACCCAGTCAATTATGTAGGGTCCAAGTTATTTAGAGTAATTACTGAAAATCCATATGGAAATAAGGAGATGTTGAAAGATTTGCAATGATAATATCTCTTTTTCTTTTATTTTGGTCCAATGGATTACAAATTAGTCACTGATTGTCGTCAATCCAATATTTAATTGTGCACTTTTCTTGGAAGTTCGTAGATTCAATTGCACAGCTTTTCTTTCAATCTAAGTATTACATGAGAACAGGATTTATATATAATGAAACGTATCATAAACAGCGAGAAATACACTACAGTTCATTGAGATCATAAGCAAGCGAGAAATACACTACTGTTCATTGAGAGTTTTGTTATTTCGATATTTGGTAAGTCGTTACACTTTTATTCAATATTTGTCAAAAATATGTATAAAAAATAACTTGCCTGTTCTGGTTTATCTTGTTTCCGGGTTGTGGTCTGATTTACATCTACGTTTACCGAAAATATAATACTCGAAAACTGATCAGAATAAAATGAATCATAATTTAATACAAAGTAAAATAACAAAAATACCGAACTCCGAGGAAAATTCAAAACGGAAAGTCCGTAATCAAATGGCCAAATCAAAAGCAAAGCTCAAATACATCGAACGAAGGGATAACAACTGTCATATTCTTGACTTGGTACAATATATCATACAAAAGCAACACATATGACTATGTTTTTCATGCTGAAATTACAGATAAGTCATATCCTAAGATAGAACGGTATCAAACTATTCGGTCAAATTATATTTCCATAATAGTATAATGTTGTAAATAAAATAACATTGTCTGTTTAATTTTATAGGTTTTAACAAATGCATTGCACACATGATATCTAGTAGTCAAAACAAGCGACGTCGTTGCATTGTTTTAGTCATGTTTGTAGTGTGTATACAAATCGATCCAACAGGTTATAACAACTTATAACATATATTTTAGGAGACCATAAAATAAATGACGTGTGTTCCCTAAACAATCACTATAGCTACAATTCTATAAAATATCGCTTCTTGTGATATTTTGATTTAAATCATAGGGTATATGTTTACATATAAACATTATCTGTTTTTCCGAAATTTATATTTGATATAATCTTATTCCGTTTTATATATTCCGACGGCCATTTTAATTTTTCCATACGAGCAATAATAGGTCAACGTGCAAATAAACTCATCATAGATAACAGGATTAAAATTTTGTACGACAGACGGGCGTTTCGTCATTAAAAGACTAATTAGTGTTGCTAGAAAAAAGCCAAATAAAGTACGAAGTTGAATGGCATTAAAGGTGAAATGCAAAGGTAGAAATTTTTTATGAGGAAAAGGTGTAAGTCGCAAGAATTTATGTTTTAAAGGTTGAAATTTATGTTTATACTATAATTCAAAATCTCGCTGGTACTAAAAATAACAGGTGTCGAAAAATGTGGGAAATACCAACCTTGTTTATCTCCCTTTATTTCCTTCTCGCTGTGACGTCATTTGAGTCCTTCGTTACAATGGTATCGAAATACTATTAGAACGTAAACTTATAAACAACTTTAACCGGCTATGGTGTTTTGTGTTGCATACAACTGTAATACTAGGTCAGGTCATGGATTATGTTTATTTACATTTCCGAAAGACCCACAAAGACGAAAGATTTGAACCCAAAAGGCAAACCTTCGTTCAACGGAGCATTGCAGATTATGACCCCAAACACTTTGATTTTGATCAATTTGTTATTGATGCAAGGACTGCCTCGTCTATGAAATTTACACCAAAACAGAACAAGACTGAAAGCAAATGATATAACTTCTTTATTTAATTTAAAAAAGTCGGCGGGAACAGACTTCTGCCCTTCCTGGGAGCCAGCCCTAGAAAAAGGAATAGACATGTACGCATCTAGAGCATATAGGAAAAGAGACGGAGATTAGAGGTATCTACATTACATAGTATATATATTTCATTATTTGTAAGACATATATGGTTCTTAATTTAAGGCAGGGGGATCATTTGTGGTTATAATTTGGTTAGAATTAACTTCATATTTTTTATGGAGCTCGATCTACATGGGCTGGGACCCCTAAATGTAGTAAAAGAAGACCAGAATGTGTATTACAGTTAGGACTATATTATAACTTCGAGGCTGTAAAATGTTTAGAAGTAGACCCGCATGACATGGACACAAGTATGGCACTTGCAGTTACATGTACGACAGACCAAATACAGACATTTGAAATGTTGTTAAAGACTAACAAACTTGTGGTAGGTTTGAAAGTCAATTACTGATCTTTTTATATATGTACCAGGAAAACATATTATCTTCAAAAAATAATTTGCTGTTAGGTTGCTGTCTCATTTATGTATATAATGTATTAAAAAAAAATGATATACAATGTACTTTACCTACAGTGTACATGTACATGTCAGTATAAAACTTTGAATGAGTTAAACCTTAACAGAAACAAAACAACAAGGCTGTATATAACTATCAAGACAATGTACAGGTTTCTAGAATGAGCCAACTCTATATGGCAAGCTTTAAATGATGAGCCCCCCCAAAAAAAAACAAAAAAAAAAAGAAGAAAAAGAATAAATAAAGAAAAATAAAAGATACTAGTAATAGGATTCAAAGAAATGAAAGACTTTTTTTTTATTAGTTATTAGTGGCTTTGAACTAGCTGTCAGTAACTGCGAGTAATTTCAGATCAGTACTTAGTGTCTTTTTGTGGTTGGGATATACAAGTACCCGGCCACGTCCACTCTGTGTTTCTGTTAAATGTATTTCTATGTGTATCCATCTGATGAGTTAAGCCTTTTTCAAACGGATTTTTATAGTTCGTTCTTATGTTGTACTGTAACACCACTGTCCCAGGTTAGGGGGAGGGTTGGGATCCCGCTAATATGTTTAACCCCGCCACATTCTGTATGTATGTGCCTGTCCCAAGTCAGGAGCCTGTAATTCAGTGGTTGTCGTTTGTTGATTTGTTTCATATTTGTTTTTCGTTCATTTTTTGTACATAAATTAGGCCGTTAGTTTTCTCGTTTGAATTGTTTTACATTTGTCATTTCATGGCCTTTTATAGCTTACTATGCTGTATGGGCTTTGCTCATTGTTGAACCATACGGTAACCTATAGTTGTTAATTTCTGTGTCATTTGGTCTCTTGTGGAGAGTTGTATCATTGGCAATCATACCACAGCTTCTTTTTTATATTCATTCCTGCTTAAATTATAGCTTGACTTGTTTTTTGTTCACATGTCTATGACAGCAGTAGATGGGCATTATGTTTCCTAGTCAGTCACATCAATTTGAAACTGATTAATTAACACATATAGAAATAAGAAGATGAGATATGATTTCCAATTAGACATCTCTCCACCAGAGACTAAATGATGTAGAAAGTACATGTTAATTATGGTGTAAACATTTAGAAAACTCCAATAGAAATCTGGCATCCATAGAAAGTTGTCCATAATTATTAGCCATGCTGAATGATTCAAACTTTGTTGTTCCTGTGTAAATCAAATTGTTTTAACAATTGAGCTAAACTATTCTCATTTTTTTTATTTTTAAAGGTATGAACGTATGGAAGTATCCTTCATACAAAAGTGCCTTAGATATAGCAGCAGTTGATAAACGACTGGTTGTGCCACCTCTGCTAACAGATCAAGCAAACAGACAAGAAAAGGAGACCACTTATAAATAAATTTAACAATGAATAAATGTGATGAAAAATTTATTATCAATATAGTTAATATAATTTGACATTTTGTGTAGTCATAAGGCCACTGTAAAGCCTGTATATTGTTCAGCTGGGAACTGTTCCCTCATTTTGCAAACAACACATGATGGCAACACAACTCTTCTGTTTTTCCTAGTACATGGGAAATCTTCTGTATGCCAAATATCTGTAATTTCTGAAAACAATAAAGTATTCAGTACTTATTTTAAAAATGAAATTTTACAAACAAAGTGTCTTAGTTATTTTTGTTTGGTTGCTGTCCAATATATGTATACCCACATCTTCTTTATTCATACATACTTTGTAGTTTTCTTGAAAAATATCATATGAATGTTTATTTATTCTTTTGAAACTTGATAAGGATTTTAAAATCAAGTCCAAAATCTTACTTGAATCTGTAATCTATTAACCCGAGTGCGAAAGAAGTGGAATGGGTGTCAATGAGACAACTATCAACCAGAGACCAAATGGCACAAAAATTGTATACACAAAATTTAAATTTACTGGTGCATCCTGAAATAGCTGCTGGTATAAAAATGTATGAAAACTGAACATGAATTGCTTTGTATGCATCAGTCTCTGTGCCAGTCACAAATAAATGTGCAAGTGCACGTGGAATTCATTGTTTGTAGTTGAATTTAGTATGTTAAAAACCTAATCACAGAAAATTAATTTACTTCTTGTCTTTAAATATTAACAATACAACAGTTGTCATGAGGAGATCAAGAAATGTGAACTTTCCAGAAAACTAGATTTCATACAGGGTAATTGACAGGTTTGTGTTGGCAAAATTAAAGAATAAAGTCATTAAAGTAGAAATGGTACATGTAAGTGTATAATTAAGGGTTACTTGCTACTTGCATTAGCAATGTGACAGTATACTTTCTCATGAATCATATGATTTGGATCAAATGGACCATTTTCTTGACAGTATTCACTCATGTATTCATAATACAGCATGTACAAGAAGGTATGGTTAGGGTTGGATAAAATCACTCAAAAGGGATATATTTATATCAACTCTGCAAATACATGTACAATGTACATGTATCATGTGTATTAGTACTATTGCAAAGTGCAATTGATTACAAACAAAGTCATGACCTTCCTTAACAGGTTTTCTAAATACTTTGGTATTTATGAGATGGAGTTTATAGAGAGAATCCCTCTGTTAAGGCAAATTAATATGCTTATGCAAAAGTCTCTTACTGAAGCAGGATTTGCTAAGTTGATCAATCATCATGTATTGAATTTAAATATTCTTAATTTAATCCATGAATACATTTTTGTACTACATTGTACATGTATATATTTTTAGAATTCATGACCAATTAATTGAAAATTGAGAATAAAAAACTACTTTTTTTAATCCTTATAGCCACTGTATACATAAAAAAACATATCTCTGTGTAAAATAAACCACAACTTGAAATTTATTTAAACTTCAAACACACACCCGCCCTCCCAAGGGTTTGATATATACATGTAGATCACACCAGAGACATACACAAATGTTCATTGTACTTTTATAAATTGTGACTTGGATGGAGAGTTGTCTCATTGGCACTCATACCACATCTTCCTATATCTATGTATGAAGATATTTCACAAACTCATGTAAGTACTGTAAATTTGTAAAATTTGTTCAAAATAAGAGCTTACAGTACATTTTTAAAGAGATGTTCAATAGTTCATGACAAAAATTGTCTTCATATATATAATCGATTGTGCACATTGCACAATACAACACACAATTGTTTTTATTTATATTACCACTATATTCTAATACATATATCATAAAGAGAGGTTTTTCAGGGAAGCTCAGACAGGGAAGAATTGACAATATCATTTCCATTTTAGGCCTTCTTTTACTTATAGTTTCAATCAAAACCAACAATATCTACATTCTAATATCAACCCCCCTTTTACCCTTTTCATCTTAACTTTAACCTAAAGAAGGGGTTGACAGGAGTCCCTCGTAATTTTTCTCTTCCCTAACCCCTTACTTCCAATTCCATCTTCCTCCTTCCTGGTCCCCCCTCAATTTCTCATGTTCCCCTGCCCACCCTCCCTTAACAGCTAAAGGTCGCAATGTACATGTACTGTGTAGACCAACCTACTTATATCATTATATTATGATTACAAAAATTATAAGTAAATATACATTCTTTTACTAACTAATTGACGCACCATGAGGGAATTTGAAGCCAGCAGGCTGCTAAAAGATTTATTTCTTCACTTCCCTCTTTTATGATCATCGGATGTAGAATGTGTTGGATTCTTCATCCTTCATCTAGTTACCGATTCGGCACCGGTAATCCTGTAAATTTCAAATTTTGATCAAATCAATTCTTATCATGGTTAGAGTTTCCACTTTTATAAACAACACACACGGGTGTATAGCTTTGCCTTCTTAATTGATGCATTTATACAACAAACAGAACAGTGTAAAGTATTTTGTATTATTTTGTGTATTAATTCATTTATTATTTAATTTTGTGTATTTGTTTAACTTACATGTACATTGCAATATTTATATAATCTGTCACGATATATGTTCCTAACAAGAACACACAACATTTCTTTTTAATTACATATCAACCTTTTAAACTATAACTGTCTTACCTGACGAATAATCTAGATATAGCTAATACAAATGATATACAATTTATTCCAAAATTGATTAAAAAAATCGTTAACCGGAAACACATTGAAATGTTTATAAACATCCATCCCAATATCGGATGAGCTATGAATCTATGAATCTCCAAAAATCTCTTTTTTTAACACCAGATGATATACATGGCGATATAATTACATTCTAATAATGACATTACTTATTTTCTGATGTCATATAAATATTTTTGTAAACGACTAACAATATGTAGTTTATCTACATGAACATTTCCTGAACTTCTAATGCCAATGAAACGGGGACCTTCCTTGAGATGGCTGTGTCAGTGGAGTAACTGTTAACAGTTTGTGCTAGATTGTTTATGCATAAAAAAAAAAGCCCCGGGTTAAATACATATGCAATATTTTACTAGACTTGATACAGTAAAATGTATCAGGTACGCTCAAAAAAATATCACAACGCAGTCGTGAGAACCTAACATTTATCCTTTGAGAAAATTGCAACCCTCATGTAGGTTTGACCTTCGTAAAGGTCACTGAAAATAAACTTGATTAATTTTGGTATCAAAATATTTGTTATATCGATAGAATAATGAATATATTTAAACTTTTCGTTTTGTATACTTATAAATACAATAACAGTTTCTTAATTTGGTGCATCCCGGAATCAACTTAATCAGAAACACAAAAAACCCAGAAATTGAAAGCCAAAGATGTATTAAAGCCCGTATAAAATAAGGAGTCGTATGATAAACATAGACATTCATCTAAGGTCAGCTTTGGCTGAGGCAGTTAGCATCGTAGTTTCTTAATAATTTCTTAATTTCTGAACGGAGAATTAAAAAAAAGGTATGTTATAAATCATGTCAGTACTACTGACTTCAGAGTTATTAAATGTTTACTTCATAGTCATACTAACATGACTAAGTTGATGTAAGTATAATTTTAACACTATATGGTCTTACTTCTAATTCTAAAATAGTATAATCATATTATCTAATCGATGTTATTATTATCATAACAGATACACGATCATCCTATCCATTCCTATTATTACCATCATACAAAATACATGCCTGAATATTTAAATAGTATTAAACCTGTAGTATATGTTTTAAATTCCAGAATTTGAAAATCAGACCAACTTGTGAAATAACAAATCTGGAAGAGCTTGCACGGTCATCTACTCTTGGAATGATATACCCTCTAAACAAATCGAAGGAATTTGTTTTGATAAATTTAAATGATTCAAATTTGATTGCTGTAGAAATAACGAATAATAGAAAATGTTCTCATCGTTTACAAACATTGAGAATTTTTTTATTTCAATGGATCTCAGCTCACGATATACAGAACATGTTTTGTAACTGTACGAACGAAGTTTTATTTCGAAAATTGTTTTGTGATCCGATAGTAACATACAACATTAGTTATAATGACGCAAAATATTTCCGTACTTTTCCGATGTAGGGATATATTTTACAGACGATTTGATCCACTGCACTGCTCATTTTAAAAGCTTCATTGAAAGAAAAAAATTGCTCAATAATAATGACATTAACTTCTTCCTTAGAAACATAACTTCCTGCTGGAATAATATGTACTTCACAAACCAACTGAACATAAAACTGCCTGTTGGCAACTTCATTTCAGATCAGAGGCATTTTTTCGAAGGGATTTTATTCTCATGATATTCTTCTATATCAATAACGCTTTTCAATATAATAGACAAAACACGTATTCTACCCCCTACGTTCTATTTTTAGCCATGTTGGCCATCTTGGTAGGCAGGCAGGGTCACCAGATACGTTTTTGTAAACTACATTGATTTCCTAATTGATGAGTGTGGCCAAGTTTTGTCTTACTTTGGCCCAGTTGTTTCCGAGGAGAAGATTTTTTGTAAAAGTAAACGGATGACAACAGACGCCGTTCTCGACGTGATGAGAAATGGGCCAGGCGAGCTAAGAACAATCATCATTCCAGATACAGATAGCTTGAAAATTGGGAGACTTCAACTTCAAAATTGAAATTTTATTTGAAATAGTTTTATTTTCTTTTAGCTAAATACTTTGAAGGAAACAAATAATAAAACACATTATAACATATATATAGTGATATCACATTGATTGCTTTTATTCGGTGTGTCTATATTTAAATAATTGTATCTTTAATATTTATTAATAATATTTAAAACAATTGTTCAGTCTCAAATATTAACTGCTATTACATCATCATTCTTCCAATTTTGTTCTCGTAAATCTGTTTTAATGAAAACATTATAAAATAGTTAAAAGTAATTGAAAAATAAAAAAAAGAGAAAAAAATATTAATATACAAATAGTTGCTAGATATTTTTGTTCTTTTCTAAAATTTAAAGTAAACACGTTCTATTAAACTTTCAATATTTATACAAGACTTATCTTCAACATCTTGTAATTTTTCTTAATCCTATCAACACTCTCTGTCGCAATTTCCTACTCATAACGATATAAACTATAAAGTTCAAAGAAAACCCAACTATCAAAATGAGGTCTACAAATGGTCTAATCAAACCTACCAATGCATCATAATTGCCATAAGAAAAATAAAAATACAACAGGTAACCTATAATTAAAATAATGTAAGCTAATTCAGATAGCACAAAAATTATGCAGATAAGAACTACTATTATTGTTGAAATTCGGTTCCTTTTCTGAACGAACGCATTATCAGTCCATGGCAGATTACTTCTCAAGATTGTCAATTTGCATGATATGTAAACAGTACATACAACTACGACTGTACATGCTATACATGTGCAGAGGTTAACTACTAGGTACATATACATGTAAGTGTGTAAATAATAATCTCTATATTTAGAATTTCTACAACAACTGCCAGTAACATCCTCAAAATAGAATACAAGATTGATTTTTATTGGACTAAATAGAGTGATGCAAAACATTAAAATAAACAAACAAGTTAAAACGCTCATTTTGCTACTTAGATATCGCCTGCACCAAATGGGAAATAAAAGAGCTACTGTTTTCTGTAGACACAGCATCAAAGTCATTAGAACAGAAATAAAGTGGAACAAATTTTCACCTCTAAAACAGTGCCATACACAGCGCATTGCGGATATTTAAACATTTAAACAAGCAGGTCTTCGTCCACATATGCAATATGATGGTAATCTGTTTGATATACAATAAAAACGGGGAGAGCCATAAGAACTGCCGTTATAGCGTCCGATACAGCTAAGGCTGACAAAATGATTGTCACTGGTGTTCTGTTTTTTTTTTTTAATAAATAGATATAGAGCGAATGCGTTTACTACTATAACTTCGCCTGCTATAACTACTTGTGAATATGCTATTTTTCTGTCCGGTATATCGAACCTTACATAACCATAAAGGCAACCAGACCAAATTTCTAAACAATTGTTTTCAGAGGTAAATTCTATAATATAATCAATCCAGAGGTAGTCCCCATCCATTGTTTTTTCATCGACTCCGTCCAGATGGCTGTATGAAAGAAATTTGTCTGTACAAGAATGCTGCTTGGATGAAAGAACAAATGATCTTTCGGTTGAATATGATAAAAAATCAATCACATGGAATAAAATATTTTTATCTGAGTTCAAGCTTCCCGAAGACAATTTTGTGATCACTTGATTTGTGAAGTACAAAAATTTCCAACAAGAAGTTAAGTTTCTAAGGAAAAAACTAATATCATTATTATTCAGCAAATTGTTCTTTGTTTCAACGACACTTTTAAATTGTCCTGTGCAGTAGAATGAATGGTCTGTAAAATATATTCCTACATCGGAAAAGTACGGAAATACTGTATTTGCAATGTAACTGATGTTGTAGGTTTCTGATCGACTGCAGAACAGCTTTCGAAATACAATATTGCTCGTAACGTTATGTAACAGTTTTTGAATATCTTGGACAGTGATCCATTGAAAATAAAAATCTGCCAATTTACGTAAACTTCGAGAATAGTTTTTACTGATTTCAATGGTAATCAAATTGGATTCGTTAAATTTTATTACGAACATTTCCTTTGACTTATGCAGAGGATATATTATTCCAAGAGTAGATGGCTTGATATTCTCCTCTAGATTTGTAAATTCACAAGTCGTCTGATTTTCATATTCTGGAATTAAGAACATATACTAGTATTACATGTTTATTAGTATAATGTATAATAAATATTCAGGCATTATTAGTAGTAGTATTGAATATCTTGGACAGTGATCAATTGAAAAAATAAAAATCTGTCAATTTACGTAAACTTTAGGAATATTTTTACTGATTTCAATGACAATCAAATTGGAGTCGTTAAATTTTATTACGAACATTTCATTTGACTTATGCAGAGGATATATTATTCCAAGAGTAGATAGCTTGATATTCTCCTCTAGATTTGTAAATTCACAAGTCGTCTGATTTCATATTCTGGAATTAAGAACATATATTACATGTTTAATAGTATGATAAATATTCAGGCATAATTATTAGTAGTAAGGTTTCAATAAACAATACCCCCAAGGGTGACTGGGGAGTAGAAGTATGGTCACCATTGGTCTTCCTCCGACCGGCAGTAAAACCCGTGCTAAAGTGGGGCGTCCGTTTGGCTGTGCGGGATGTACAAATTTGCAGCCACGTCCGGTCGGAATGGGGACGTTAAATCCGATGCCTCGTGTAAAGAGAGTGCCACGCTCTTTGCACGTTAAGAACCCTTGCAACAACTCTTTGAGGGGTCCGTAGGTGACCTGTTGCAAGGCTAAATTTCTGTCCCTATCCAATATACCCTCATTTCCCGTGGCAGTCTAAATTTCTCCGACCTTAATCCCTTAATCTATTACAGAACCTACATATTGTATTTATTGTGAACTTGTTCTCGTCCTGAATATGCATGAAATATTTGCCACTGGACTGGAACCAACAATCAATCAATCAATAAACAATATAAAAAAAGATTAGTATATATTAAAGCATTGCATCAAATATAATAACACTTATCCAACAAAGGGATTAAAAGGACACAAAATTTCAATCCTGGTATCTATGATGAGTTTATTTTGAAGTATTGTAAGTATTTGATGTATGAAAACTCGGTATCACTTATATGTATACGTTGTATCTTTCTTTTCGTATAGAATAGACTTATAAGTGACGCTCGAAGAAATTGGTTTAGAATGGCCAAAGTACGTACGAAATTGAAAAGTATTGTAAAAACTTATATCCCCGACAATTAAATTCATCTATTCATGGGGTAAAACATCCAAGATTGACCATTGTACTTAGGATTCACTTTGCACATCCCCTTTGATCTTATAACTCTTCGTGTATTTAGGATTATATGCATCACTGGATTTCATTATCTGGGCTTTATGTACCAAGTTTTAGAATAGTTTTATTGATATACTAGATATTTCTTGGTGTTCCTAAACGGAAGGTTATACAGACAGAAGAAGAAGTATACTTAACAACAAAATTATTTTCATTTACCTGTATATAATTTTGATATTGCAAATGGCGTAATGTTTTTTCAAAGTTAATGATTTTCTGAAATTGTATAGCATTTCATAGCGGTATAATACTTTTACTGTAATTATTCATACCTTATTTTTTATTAACTTTGTATTCACATTGTATCATAGATCAAATGTATTCGTTCAGTTTATGTTCATTTGTGTTACTACGTCTTTTGATTGAATTAAGCCATTCCTTTTGATATTTTATAGTGTGTCTTTCGTTGTTGTGATGTTACAAATTAAGTTTCAAATAAGGGTGAAGGTTTGGTACCATTAAAATGTTTAAACCCGCTGTAATTGTTTGCACCTGTCCTTAGTCAGGAATCTGATGTTCAGTAGTTGTCGTTTGTTGATGTGGTTCATAAGTGTTTCTCGTTTCTCGTTTTTTTTTATATAGATTAGACCGTTCGTTTTCCCGTTTGAATGGTTTTACACAAGTAAATTTTTTGGGCACTTCTAACTTGCTGTTCGTAGTGAGCCAAGGCTCTGTGTTGAAGACCGTACCTTGACCTATACTGGTTTACTTTTATAAATTGTGACTTGGATGGAGAGTTGTCTCGTTGGCATTCATACCACATCTTCCTATATATATTTAAGTGGATCGAAATATATAAAAAAAAATGTAGCCACCAATCTAAGAATCTGTGAATGTTTTATGATGAAAATAATTGGCGTATTTGATTAGAAAAATATAAGATTTTCGGTCAATGGTGGTCTTGTTATTTTTCAAATTGAAATGCAGCGATTATTTATATCTTTATCAAATAGAAACAGGATAAACAAATTATTTTTTCTGTTAAAGTCGTTTAAGGATTCATTGTAGGTTGGGTTTTTGTTTTTTGCGTATTAATCAATGTGTTTTTGCAGATACATGACACCGATGTCAAAACGGCAGATCGTAACTTCATGAAGATTACTGCAGAGTGTACAGTTATTGTCAATCAATACATTGTTGTGAATTAACCCGGACTATAATACGTGACATACTTTATTAATTAGTTTGTAAATATTAAGGCGCTAATATTAAATTGGACGTCTCAAGGTTTTTATTAATTGTGTCAGTATCTAAGTTTTGACAACTGTGCTGCCGATACCTTTGGGGACGGATAATCCACAAAATCAGTGCAATACAATAACATACAAGTAACGTTACGTCTGAGTACTTACCTGATAATTATCTTATCGAGCCGTTAGACGGGTAAAAAAACGTTTTGTTCTTAAATGATAAAGTGTTGTCTGTTTGTTTCTCAAATATGTTAAATACTGTAGTGTTGTTTGTTTTCTTCTCAAACGTGTTAAATACTGTAGTGTTGTCTGCTTCCGTCTTAAACATGTTAGATAATGTAGTGTTGTTTGTTTTCGTCTTAAACATGTTAGATAATGTAGTGTTGTTTGTTTCCGTCTTAAACATGTTAGATAATTTAGTTTTGTCTGTTCCCTTCTCAAACATATTAAATAATGTAGTGTTGTCTGTTCCAATCTCGAACATATTGAATGCTGTAGTGTTGTCTGCTTCCGTCTTAAATATGTTTAATAAAGTAGAGTTGTCTGTTTCCTTCTTAAACATTATAAATGATGTAGATTTGTTCATTTCCTTTTCAAATTGATTCCTTGATAAATTGTTGTTTGTTTTCATCTTAAACATGTACGATAAAGTTGTGTTGTTAGTTTCTTTCTCAAACATGTACGATAATGTTGTGTTGTTTATGTCCTTCTCAAACATAGTAGATAATGTTGTGTTGTCAGTTTCATTCAAAGCTATCGAACAGATTAATAGGTTAAGTACAGGCAGAAATTCCACCATTTTTATATCGGTCTAAATGTCCATTTATATTGGTGGCTTTAAGGTTGGTTCTGTGTCCTGAGACTGAAAAAGATGGACAGTTAGGTATAGCTAATCTGGTGTTAAGGAACTTTGTGTAACAGTCCTAGAAATGTAATTCCCTTTTAAATTTCTTGTCAAGAAGAAAGTAATCTTAGGCTGCTGTTTAAGACAAAATATAGTAAATACATATCTCTGGTTCGGAAATTATCTCCAATACGTCAAAGAAGTACTTAACAAAACAATTTCCATTTCAAGACAAAGTAAAAACTCAAACACGAAATCAAACCATTGATCAAGGCAAAGTTCTTATTGATCCTACAATATCTGTTTAAGCAAGTGCCTTAATCATTCATACATCATAACTGTTATGTTAAAAAGGCAATTATTTATCTAATTTAAATGGACGCAGCTTCAATAGATGCGTGATAATACATAAATAGGGGCGTAAATATGAGCATTCAAAATGAATGTTTCATCAACCGTATGCATTCAAGTTCTTTTCAAGGTTTACCAACACTATGAACCCTCAACGCAAAATATTTGAAATCCAAGGAACTTTCATTTGAACTAGATTTATAAGACGCATTTGTTTAACCCCCCCCCCCCCCCCCGGCCGAAAAAAATTAAATTATCACTCCCTCTCGAAATGTGATTGAAGATGATTATTTCCTGTTCAGATAAGATGCTTTATGATCGTTTCTCTCTGCCATGTTGAAAATATACACGTCACATTTAAATGATTTAGAGAACATGGTTTATTGACAAGATTAAAGGTGTCATCCATTAAGCCTTTATTAATTTCGCTAACTCTTAAATTGTTTTTTTCTCTCATCTTTTGTTACTAAATACTGTTCTAATGAGTCATGCCTTTTACCTTCTGATTTTACAATTTATTGTTAAAACGCTCATTTATCATTTGTCATTTCCGTTAGTGAATGACATTTGAGAAATATCTGCAATAAAAATGGCAAAAATATTTTAATATTTCAGTATCGATTGAAACATCAATTTTATCCGGATTGAAAGAGTATTTTAGTATTGATTGAAACATTAATTTAATCCTGATTCAAAGAGTATCTAGAGACCGCTGATTACTCGTGACGATACCTGCATGAATTAATAATGCTTGAATAGGGAAATATTAATTTCTCTTGAAGAATTTTACCTTTAAAAGTTTGTAATGATATATTTGCTCATTTAAATGGTTGATAAGGATTATGACTCTGATAACACAGGTTATAAACACTGCTCAAAGGTGGAGACATACATGAATAGGTTGTCAAAAAAAATGTACTTATGTAGGTAAAGAACCTTTAATTCCGGCCCGGTCTGAAAGAATGCACAAAAACGTAGTACATATTTTAACAAAATAGTTCCTATGCATAGTTGTGTCTTTGTCAATAGATGAAATATTTTGGTTAGTTTTGGTATTGAATGAAAGCTTTTGGATTTGGGATCATTGTAGAACCCTTGTTGAAAATAAGTAAAAGAACAAAAATACCAAACTCGGAGGAAATTCAAAACGGTAAGTCTTGTGTCTTGTAAAGTAAAATCACAAAAAAAATGATTCCGGCCCGTTTTGAAAGAACGCACAAGAATGTAGTACATATTTTTAACAAAATAGTTCCTATGCATAGTTGTGTCTTTGTCAATAGGTAAATTATTTTGGTAGTTTTGGTATGAAATGAAAGAGTTTGGATTTGGGATCACTGTAGAATCGGTGTTGGAAAAAAAAAGTAAAAGAACAAAATACCGAACTCTGAATACGATTTAAGAAACAAAAAATAAAAACGTTACTAGATAACAAAATTTTGCTTTAGGAAGATAAAGATACCAGTCTGGAACACACTTCCAAACTTTCCAAAATCTAAAATAATAAAAACTGCTTCAATTACTGGATGACATGTAATCATTGGTCGAGCTTGTTTTCAGTATAATAATCGTTATTTGATTTATATTAAGCATTCGGGTAGAACAACAGATATTTGCAAACGCCTATCACATGGAGCTTTATTAACGGTAAGTCATATCATTCCTTAGAATCTTAATTTATGCTCGATCATTTTATAAAAGTTATCATTGTTCATTTTATCAAGCTTAATTATCGATCGTCATACCCGACCATATTACTTATAAATAAAGGCAACAGTAGTATACCGCTGTTCGAAAGTCATAAATCGATCGAGAGAAAACAAATCCGGGTCACAAACTAAAACTGAGGCAAACGCATCAACCACAAGAGGAAAACAACGAAACAACAGAAACACTGAAGTGCAACAAAAAACTAAAACGACAATGCAACACACACAGATAAGATAACAACTGCCATTTTCCTGACTTGGTACAGGACATTTTAAGAAAAGATTCAATAGGTATGCCTGAATATTTGATAAGAATCAATATGTAATTCGTGTTTTTTTTCTTTTGCAGAATATAGAAATCAGACAACTTGTGAGTTTACAAATCTGAAAAATATTTTAGAGCCAGCTACTCGAGGAATGGTATACCCTCTACATTAATCAAAAGAATCGGTTTTGATTTAACTTTAACGATTCAAATTTGATTTCAATAGATATCAGTAGTATATGGTTTTATCGTTTAAACAAATTGGGATATTTTTTCTTTCGATGGGTTTCAATCCACGACCTGCAGGAATTGTTTGGTAACTGTACGAACGAACTTGTATTTCGAAAAGTGTTCTGTAATCAGATAGTAACCTAATTAGTTATAATGAACTCAAAATATTTCTGTATTTTTCCGATATAGGAATATATTTTACAGATAAATCAAACTACTGCACGCAACGGTTTAGACAGTTTGTTGAAACAACTAATGATTTGCTCAATAATACTGATATTAACTTCTTCTTTATAAACATAACTGCATGTTCGAAATATATGTATCTCACAAACCAAGTAAATATGAAATTGCTTTCGAAAAGCGTAACTTTGTATAAGAAACACTTTTTTCAAAGGAGTTGTATTTTCATCATTTTCTTCCAACGTTCATTTGTATTTTGCTTTAAAGCAGCAATCAATTTCTTCTAAATATCTTTTTGAATAGATCGTATGAAATATCAGTGGGTACGCAGTATATCTGGCATGATTATGTTACCGAGTTTACTTAAACAACTATCTGTTTAGAAGTAAACACTGAATGTCGCCGTGGTAGCAATACAGTTTACACTATACTAACCAGAATAATAGCATATTCACAATAAGCAAGCGAGGTAATGGTAGTTAATTTCATGGCTCTATTTTCTTCCTACGAAAGGACAACAGATCACCAGTGACAATTATTTTATCAGCTTTATCTATATCGGACAAATTAGGAGCAATTTTAATGTCTGTTTCGACATATATTGCTCATCAACATGACTACCATAATTTTGATTATAGCAAACACTGCCGTCTTTTTTTTTTAATATTTGATTATCCAAAATGTGTTGTTAATTGCATTGCTCATCGAATATTCGCATATTCACAACTAGCACTAGCAAGCAGAGTAATGGTAGTAAATTTCATTGCTCTATTTTCTTCCTTCAAAAGGGCAACATATCACCAGTGAAAATTATTTGATCAATTTTATCTGTATCGGACACATAAGGAGCAATCTTAATGTCTGTTCCTACATACATTGCTCACCAACAAGACTACCATTATTTTGATTATAACGAAACACCGCCGTCGTTTTATATTTTTGATTATCCAAAAATGTGTTGTGTATTGCACTGCTATAGAACTGAAATATTGTTTCCACTTTGTTTCTGTTCTGTTAACGTTGTTGTTGTGTCTTCAGAAAACAGCAGCTCTGTTATTTCACATTTGGAGCAATCGATATCTACATAACAAATTGAGTATTCTCTCCTGTTTGTCATTAATGATGGTAAGTATGGCACTGTTTAGTCCAATTATTTATTTTGCTTCCATGATTGAAAATGTAAATGCTACTTGTTGTGGATTTGTCAATCATGCGAACACATATTTGTACATGCACATTGCAATTAACATGTGTACCTGTATTGCATACGCAGTGGTATTTGCATGTACTATTTACATTGCATGCAAATTAACAATATCTAGAAGAAATCTTCCATGGACTGACAATGCGGTTGTTCAGAATCGGAACCGAATTTCATCAATGATAGTTTCCATGATCTGCATAACATTTGTGATATCCGAGACCCCGCATCTCATAACAGTTTTAATGATAGTGTAAGAGTTTTATGATATTATGTATCCAAAGGTAATTTATGAATTAGCAAGGCAATATGAAGACCTCTTTCAATTGTAGGATTCTCACTAAACTTTGTTGTTAATATTGTTATGAGTAAACAAATGAGAAACAAAGTTTTGTCTAAACTTTAATCCTGATTCAAAGAGTATCTAGAGACCGCTGATTACTCGTGACGATACCTGCGTGAATTAATAATGCTTGAATAGGGAAATATTAATTTCTCTTGAAGAATTTTACCTTTAAAAGTATGTAATGATATATTTGCTCATTTAAATGGTTGATAAGGATTATGACTCTGATAACACAGGTTATAAACACTGCTCAAAGGTGGAGACATACATGAATAGGTTGTCAACAAAAATGTACTTATGTAGGTAAAGAACCTTTAATTCCGGCCCGGTCTGAAAGAATGCACAAAAACGTAGTACATATTTTAACAAAATAGTTCCTATGCATATTTGTGTCTTTGTCAATAGATGAAATATTTTGGTTAGTTTTGGTATTGAATGAAAGCTTTTGGATTTGGGATCACTGTAGAACCCTTGTTGAAAATAAGTAAAAGAACAAAAATACCAAACTCGGAGGAAATTCAAAACGGTAAGTCTTGTGTCTTGTGTACTATTATTTGCCTGTTTGTCTTTTTATTTTTTAGCCATGGCGTTTTCAGTTTATTATCGATCTATGAGTTTAACTGTCCCTATGGTATCTTTCGCCCCTCTAATCTAATAGCAAAATCAAAAGCTCAAACACATTAAACGAATGGATAACAACTGTCCTATTCCTGCTTTTGCACAGACATTTCCTTTTGTAGAAAATGGTGGATCGATTAAACCTGGTTTTATAGCAAGCTAAACCTCAAACTGAACGTTTCTTCTGACTAATTAGCCCTGTTGTTCAAATCAAAAGTACCTGCTTTTGTACTATCAAACTTCCTTGAACCAGTACTCTCTAATATGCAACTAAAGGTATGTTGAACGTTTTAGCACAAGTCAGGATTCGGTATAGTTTTGACATCAAATTACTGTCACGTTACTTTATTTGACTTAAAACAAAGTAGCCATTCATGCTTGAAATTGCAAAATTTAACTTAGAAAGACATGGGGCTTTGACTTAGTGATTTTATTCCTGTACAAGACTTGGGGACTTCAAGTACGCGTAGACGAACACAAACTAATACATAACCAAAGTATGAAACTTTTGTTTTATCGGTCTACGGAAGTGCTAGAATCTATAACTGCTAGCCTTTAAGCCTAAACTATGTCATTCAATTACAGCGTTCTACAGTTTGACCTATCGATCGTCCACATAACTGTAGGAAAAAGTAAAATCACAAAAAAATAGTTCCGGCCCGTTCTGAAAGAACGCACAAGAATGTAGTACATATTTTTAACAAAATAGTTCCTATGCATCTTGTGTCTTGTGTCTTTGTCAATAGGTACATTATTTTGGGAGTTTTGGTATGAAATGAAAGAGTTTGGATTTGGGATCACTGTAGAATCCGAACTCTGAATACGATTTAAGAACAAAAATTAAAAACGTTACTAGATAACAAAATCTTGCTTTAGGAAGATAAAGATACCAGTCTGGAACACACTTCCAAACTTTCCAAAATCTAAAATAATAAAAACTGCTTCAATTACTGGATGACATGTAATCATTGGTCGAGCTTGTTTTCAGTATAATAATCGTTATTTGATTTATATGAAGCATTCGGGTAGAACAATAGATATTTGCAAACGCCTATCACATGGAGCTTTATTAACGGTACGTCATATCATTCCTTAGAATCTTAATTTATGCTCGATCATTTTATAAAAGTTATCATTGTTCATTTTATCAAGCTTAATTATCGATCGTCATACCCGACCATATTACTTATAAATAAAGGCAACAGTAGTATACCGCTGTTCGAAAGTCATAAATCGATCGAGAGAAAACAAATCCGGGTCACAAACTAAAACTGAGGCAAACGCATCAACCACAAGAGGAAAACAACGAAACAACAGAAACACTGAAGTGCAACAAAAAAACAAAACGACAATGCAACACACACAGATAAGATAACATCTGCCACTTTCCTGACTTGGTACAGGACATTTTAAGAAAATAGTCAATAGGTATGCCTGAATATTTGAAGAATCAATATGTAATTCGTGTTTTTTTTCCTTTTGCAGAATATAGAAATCAGACAACTTGTGAGTTTACAAATCTGAAAAATATTTTAGAGCCAGCTACTCGAGGAATGGTATACCCTCTACATTAATCAAAAGAATCGGTTTTGATAAACTTTAACGATTCAAATTTGATTTCAATAGATATCAGTAGTATATGTTTTTATCGTTTAAACAAATTGGGATATTTTTTCTTTCGATGGGTTTCAATCCACGACCTGCAGGAATTGTTTGGTAACTGTACGAACGAACTTGTATTTCGAAAAGTGTTCTGTAATCAGATAGTAACCTAATTAATTATAATGAACTCAAAATATTTCTGTATTTTTCCGATATAGGAATATATTTTACAGATAAATCAAACTACTGCACGCAACGGTTTAGACAGTTTGTTGAAACAACTAATGATTTGCTCAATAATACTGATATTAACTTCTTCTTTATAAACATAACTGCATGTTCGAAATATATGTATCTCACAAATCAAGTAAATATGAAATTGCTTTCGAAAAGCGTAACTTTGTATAAGAAACACTTTTTTCAAAGGAGTTGTATTTTCATCATTTTCTTCCAACGTTCATTTGTATTTTGCTTTAAAGCAGCAATCAATTTCTTCTAAATATCTTTTTGAATAGATCGTATGAAATATCAGTGGGTACGCAGTATATCTGGCATGATCCCAGTAAACAATCCAACGTTGACATTACGTTGTGACAACGTAATACTATCGTTGTGACAACGTAATTTTGTGGACTCCAAGGCACGTGCTGACAACCATCCACACAACGTTGGCACAACGTAATTTGTGACGTAATTTATTACCATCATAAGACGTTGTCACAACGTCGCAACACAACTGTAAATGTCCCTTGTCCTCATTCGATTGATAGGAGCAATAAAATTCCATTGAAGAAGTAAACAGGGTCTATATTTTATTCTTTTGACCTGTTTTAAGTTGTAAATTTGTCTATGTAGGAAAGATGGACACAATGTCGATATGTACTCTATTACCAAACTGCCAGCTGTGTATAATATAGTCACAAAAGTTTTTTTTTCCTTTTTGCCAGGTTTCAATGTCAAATGTATAAATATCTCTTTTTCCAAAAAACTTTGCATTATGTTTTACATTAAACCTTTAGTTTTGTCCAATTAATGTTTCACACAGTTGTTTAAGGTTAAAGTCTTAGTTTTTAACTTTTGCAATACTGAAGTACAATATTTACACATTTCCATTTAACAAAAGCAACTTTTCTTTAAAAAATTTAACACATAATACTATTCGAAAAAGGAGATTTTGTATGATGGCCAACGAGACAACCCTCTATCCTAATATCAAATATTGATGCTGTTAGCAATTATAGGTAACTGTACAGCCTTCAACATGACATCTTGGTACATGCTGCAACTTCTGAATGTTTAAGGTTTCAGTGTTCTAGAATATAGATTTCACTTTGACGAGGGAAAACATTATTTTAATGAATTATTCAGAAATACAACAAACTACCACATATACCTTAATATTTACTGTAGATTCATTCAGCTGGATTCACTACACAATGACAAGCTAGGAAAAAAGTTTGGAAAAAGGCACAAAAGCTGACTGTCTAATTTACAAATATATATTCTACACAACTTATACACACTTCTAAAAATATCCCAAATGAAGAAAATACCTGAAATACAATCAAACTAACTATTGCTTTTGTTCCACTGACCAACTAGAGATAGACCTATTCAAAAGTTAAGACTTCTTTTTTCTTGGCTTCATGAAACAAATTTTAGTCTTGTGTTGGTTGTATACATGTCATTCCAAATTTTGTTTTTTCTGCCCTCTGATCAGCTGGTCTTGTGTTGGTTTCATGTCTCTGAAAAATAAATAATCATAAATTATAAAATACAAAAAAAAAACTGATCCCAACTTATGAATTACAGCAGTTTTTAAAAAATATCCTGTGTGTAAACATAATTAATATTTTTTCTATTGCTGGTCGTGTAATAAATCTTGCAGATTCATAAGTATGTTGTGCTGTTACTGAGATGTTTGTATCTTTGCCAATTAAACATTTTGATAATGTATGTTAGAAATTTTAACATAATTTCAACTTTATATAATAATTTATAACTTTTGGTTAACCTTTGTTCTTATTTAAAAAATAAATTTGTTGTTAAATTGAACATGTGTTTATGAAAGTATGGCTGTTCCAGAAAATACTATGTCCGCCCCCAGGGGCGGCCCTTTTTTTTAACCCCCAGCACCGACAGAATAAATAAACTGCTTCGCTGAGCGCAGCTGGATACGCCTGCAGAGGTCCAACCCTGAAAAGTTGGGACAAAAATGGACACAATATTCAAGCTTGATATAGGTCTGAATTTGGATTGAAATTAAATATTTGACATATTATAGGTTTTGAATAAATGTAGTCAAAGAACTTGAAATTGGTTATATGAATTGAATTTATATTCAATTAATTTAAAGATTTCTTGTTGTTGTGCAATACACTGTGCTGTTGCGCAATACTTAGTAAATCTGTTGTCAGACTATAAACAAATAAAGTTCAATTAATTCTCAATGTCATATTAGAAATTATGAAAATCAAAAGGGAGCTTATATCAATAGATATAAACAATTCACCAAAGTTTTATGAGAATTGCTGACAGCATTTTTGAGTTATTGTCCGAAACTGGAAAATATCCCCTTTTTTAATGAATAAAACCCCATAACTCAGAAATGTAAAATGTAAAATTTATAAAATTCTAAAGGGAGCTTACATCAATAGATATTCACCAAAGTTTCATAAGAACTGCTTAAAAACATTTTTGAGTTTTGTCCGAAACTGGAAAATCCCCCTTTTTTATGAATAAAACCCTGTAACTCGGAAACGTAAAATCTAAATTTTATAAAAATCAAAAGGGAGCTCATGTCAATAGATATAAACAATTCACCACAATTTCTTGCAAGTTGGTGAAAGCATTCTTGAGTTATTTTCCGAAAACTGGAAAATCCCCTTTTTTTAATGAATAAAACCCCATAACTCGAAAACGTAAAATCTAAAATTTATAAAAAAAACGAAAGGGAGCTCAGGTCAATAGATATAAACAAATCACCAAAGTTTTATGCAAATTGGTTAAAGCGTTTTTGAGTTAATGTCCAACATGTTGATGACGGACGGACAGACGGACAACGGTATACAATAATACGTCCCTTAAACGGGCGTATAAAAATAAATAAGAACAACACTCCCTTTGCATTTTGGTATTTCAAATACAACCACCCCCACATAAAATTTAAAAAAAGAGCCTTCCCTGGGGGGACATAGTATTTTCTGGAATAACCAGTAGTTATTCTACAAATAATAATGAATCCAAATTAAAAAAGGAAGTTTGGTTTCTCAAAATTGTTATTTATCAATTAGTTTTAGATATTCATAGGATTTTAGAATTTACAGCAATACAGCAATACAGCAAGACCTTTTATCATATGCCAATGAACGCAATCTATAAAATCAACAAATTATAATTTGATAAATAAAATTGATAAAAGAAGAATGTGTCTATGAGCCACAAATTGATGTTATTAAAGGAGATAACTAAAGAACAGTAAAACAGATGCTCTCCAAATTCAAACTCTGCGTTTTATGATAATAAGCATTGTGTATAAATTTCATAACATGTCGTTCAGGCAAACTAAATTTGGAGAACTGAAACCAATTTTGAGTTCAATGTATGTACGTACAGTACAAGAGTAAAACTATATCACTCAGTGAAGGAGGGCATAAAAAGAGCTGATCAACTGATGTTTACCTTTTTATATTTTGCATTCCAAAATTCATAAGTTTTATGATTGATTACATCATTGTTACTGGTCACATATTTAGTGAGAGTTGAATACAGCTCTTCATAATAAGAGTCATTGATAAACCTTAAGATTGCATACCATAAATTGAACAGCAAAATAAACGTCCCCATATACTGGTTTTTCTAACACCAGTAAACTTGGTTTTACCCTCAAAACAGGAAAATTTTACCCAACTTTTCCTGACTGGATCCTAGTCTAAATAATTATGACGTCTTGGAAGGCTATTTTAATTTTTTTCTGTGATGCCTATCTACGACGACCTAGTGCAAAATAATTATGGCGTCTTAGAAGGCTATTTTATTTTTTTTTCTGTGACGCCTATCTACGACGACCTAGTCCCAAATAATTATGACGTCTTGTAAGGGTATTTTAATTTTTTTCTGTGACACCTATCTACGACAGTCTTTATTGGCACAATTGTCTATTCCCATGTCAGACCCAGTGATACATTGATTGATTGTTGGTTGCTTAACGTCCAGTTGCAAATATTTCATGCATGTTCATTACAACCCCCAGTGATACATGTAGTATTATCCTTAATAGGCCGAGTTTGTAACATGCCAAGTTTGTAATGTGCCGAGTTTGTAATGGGCCGAGTTTGTAATGTGCCGAGATGTCTAGCTTTGCATTTGTGATATTGATAAGACTATTGCTTCCACCATTATCAAAAAATAACAGTGCAAAAGACACGTGCAGCCTTTATATATAGGGATAGTAGCTCTTGGCATGGATAGAAAACAGGTGCCTGTGGCCGTGCACCCCCCTCCCCCCCTTTTTTTTTAACTTTCAACAGTTAATTGCATATATCTTAAAAAAACAACACAAGTTAATCGAGCAATTTGAAAAATGGATTCAAATAACACAAATTTTGGCTAAAATATCTTGTATCAGTGCAATATATTGACAGTAAAATAAGAAGTATCATATTTCAACACGGTCACGGACAACAGACTTGAAAGAGGCGCCCAACACGGCAACATATGTTTTATTTTCTTCAACCATACTTGTTTTTATCATGGAGAACCTTTTTGGCGTAATGTGCAATTATAATATTACCTTTTTCTTTGTTCTGGAATCTGGATCGAGCTAAATTTCACTGCAAGTTTTATCACTGTTTTTAAAAATCAAGCGGTGAAAGTGCGCATGCTCAGACTTTTCATAGCATGCAGCGGTAAAACCCGAGTACTGCTGACCGTTCCACTATTATAACCAATCGTAAAAAAACGATTATGAAATTAAAAAATAATAAATGATGACAAAACTTTAATGATATATTAAACAATAAATATTCATATAAAATATATAATAGAACATTAAAATTGGATTTGTAATATTTTCTTGGACATTTTGGTGCAAATTATGTCTGTGCGGGAAAAAAGGGGGATATTTTGAAAATCGAAAAAAATCGTGAATACATATTCTAGTGAAGGTGAATGTTATATCCAGGAAGACTCATACCCACAAAATTCGTCCCATAAAACCAGATTTTAATGTGTCACTGTTATTCACAGGGTTTGTTCACTACGTTATTATAATGCTGATAGACGTAACAAAATGTTACGTCGGATTATGACAGTTATAAGCACGTAATCACAACGTAATAAAATGTTACGTCCTGACAGGGTACTCAATTTACGTAAATTCGACGTAATTTTATAACGTCGTCTGTACGTCTGCATCCAACGTTGGGTTTTTACGTTCCCACAACGTTGGTACGACGTAAACTCAAGACATGACGTTCAGACGACCATTAACCGACGTCGGGAGTACGTCGTGTGTTTGCTGGGATTATGTTACCGAGTTTACTCAAACAACTATCTGTTCAGAAGGAAACACTGAATGTCACCGTGGTAGCAATACAGTTTACACTATACCAACCAGAATAATAGCATATTCACAATTAGCAAGCGAGGTAATGGTAGTTAATTTCATTGCTCTTCCTACGAAAGGACAACAGATCACCAGTGACAATTATTTTATCAGCTTTATCTATATCGGACAAATTAGGAGCAATTTTAATGTCTGTTTCGACATATATTGCTCATCAACATGACTACCATAATTGTGATTATAGCAAACACTGCCGTCTTTTTTTTTAATTTTTGATTATCCAAAATGTGTTGTTAATTGCATTGCTCATCGAATATTCGCATATTCACAACTAGCACTAGCAAGCAGGGTAATGGTAGTAAATTTCAGTGCTTTATTTTCTTGCTTCAAAAGGGCAACATATCACCAGTGAAAATTATTTGATCAACTTTATCTGTATCGGACACATAAGGAGCAATCTTAATGTCTGTTCCTACATACATTGCTCACCAATAAGACTACCATAATTTTGATTATAACGAAACATTGCCGTCGTTTTATATTTTTGATTATCCAAAAATGTGTTGTGTATTGCATTGCTATAGAACTGAAATAGTGTTTCCACTTTGTTTCTGTTCTGTTAACGTTGTTGTTGTGTCTTCAGAAAACAGCAGCTCTGTTATTTCTCATTTGGAGCAATCGATATCTACATAACAAATTGAGCATTCTCTGCTGTTTGTCATTAATGATGGTAAGTATGGCACTGTTTAGTCCAATTATTTATTTTGCTTCCATGATTGAAAATGTAAATGGTACTTGTTGTGGATTTGTCAATCATGCGAACACATATATGTACATGCACATTGCAATTAACATGTGTACCTGTATTGCATACGCAGTGGTATTTGCATGTACTATTTATTTGCATGCAAATCAACAATATCTAGAAGAAATCTTCCATGGACTGACAATGCGGTTGTTCAGAATCGGAACCGAATTTCATCAATGATAGTTTCCATGATCTGCATAATATTTGTGATATCCGAGACCCCGCATCTCATAACAGTTTTAATGATAGTGTAAGAGTTTTATGATATTATGTATCCAAAGGTAATTTATGAATAAGCAAGGCAATATGAATACCTCTTTTTAATTGTAGGATTCTCACTGAACTTTGTTGTTTATATTGTTAGTTTAGTTTAGTCTAACATTAAAACAAAAATAAGAAAGTGTCTCGTATGTCAGGCAGGAATTGACTATATTTTTAATTTTGTCATCTCGTGAACAATATTTGAATGTGTAATATAAGATTAATATTAAACTATTTACCTACTTTATAATAACTGTTATAGGGCCTCGCTGGTTGAGTTGTCAAATTAATCAAACTACTTCATAACTAGCCTGTAAACAATGAGTTCGAATCACCCACGTGGCAGGTGCACTCTACACCATTTGATTAGGATTGTCAATTTATCTATCATAGGTCGATGTTTCGATCCAGCTTCCTCCACCCAAAAAACAACAAAAGACATACTGACATTACGAACAAAAACACAATAAAACTGAAAGTGACGTTGAATAGCAATAGATCAGTATATCAGGTATATCAGGTATATGCTTTATTGTCTGTAATTTGTAATTCATTCAGCCATAAGATAAATGACTTTAAATTGAATATCCGCCCCTCCCATTAACGGACTCCTCATATACAAATTGTATGAAAGATAGTTTTAAATTGTGAAGTCCAACTATATATTCAGACATTTACCAGAAGTATTTTCAGTTCTAACATAACACGTAGAGTGTATTAAACACGAATTAAGACTTTTTTGGCTGATTTTATAGTTTGTTCTTATGTTTTTCTGTTAAACCACTGCCCCAGGTAAGGGGAATTGTTGAGCGCTCACACACATTTTTAACCCCGCCACTGTTTTATGTGCCTGTTATTCAGTAGTCGTTGTTGGTTGATGTCTGTCATATTTGTTTCTCGAAAATTGTTTTGTTATAAATTAGTCCGTTAATTTTCTCAATCGAATAGTTTAATATTTTTTTCATTTTAATGCCAACTTTATACATGTATTTGTCCTTACGGTGCCTCATTTCTTAATAGTTGACTATCTGGTAAAGTTATTTCATTGTTGAAGGCCTTTTGGTTGCATATCAGTGCTGAAATTCCACTTCCTTTCATCTTTGGTCGATAATTGTCTCACTGATAATCATATCACATCTCTTTATCTTTATATTGTTGAGCTTGTTTCAATTGCTGTTTGAAGTATGGTGTCTTATATATCTATATTGGTGAACTTGTAAATATGCATGCCTCCTGTCTTTTTGTAATACGTTTATACAATGTTGATAAGGGAATGATACAAACTTTTCAGCACTATGCTGAATTCTGAGGTGACTCAATTGATCATTAAAAAAAATATCTTAGTGATATATTTCAAAATCATAACATAATGAATGTAACAACAACAATGTTATACTTGTATCTGAAAATAAATTTAAACAATGACATAAGTCATGTTATTTGACAACATTGATAAATAACATAGATTCGTGATACATGGAATAATAACGCTCATACGGAGCTTAGTGTTGTATTATATGCATACATTAGTTCATCATTATTGACAATTCGTAAGTACTCATTTTGTTTTAATCGTCACTTTGTGTGTTTTTTTAGAATTTCAAATGTGACGTCACTTTGTGCGTTGAGGCTTTGGCTAACTCGGCTGTGTATTTTTATGTGTTGGATTAAATTGTTTTATGTAATGTATCCGTTTTTATTCTGTAGTTAGTCCCCACTTCGGTTTTATCATGTATATCTATTATATAGTCATTTTATAAAATTTACTGTTTGCAAAAGTATATATTATTTTAAATAATAAGAATGTTCTTGTCCCAGGCAGAAAACCCTGGCCGAGTAAGGCGCAACTTTTTGGAAGTTTTGGTCCTTGGTGCTCTTAAGCTTTGTACTTGTTTTGGCTTTCAAACTGTTTTCATCTGAGCGTCACTGATTAGTCTTGTGAGGACGAGACGCACGTCTGGCGTATTAAATTCTAAACCTAGTACCTTTTGTTAGCTATTATTCGTGTGTTTCTTTGTCCTATATGTTCTCCCATTTTTTTGTATTGTAGTCATGTCATGTAATGTTGTCATTTTAATGTTATATTTAACATTGCCATAAAAGCGGGAGGTTTGGAATGCCACAAAACCAGGTTCAACCCACCATTTTTTTTCTTAAAATGTCCTGTACCAAGTCAGGAAAATGGCCATTGTTATATTATAGTTCGTTTCTGTGTGTGTTACATTTTAATGTTGTGTTTTTGTTGTGTCGTTGTTCTCCTCTTATATTTGATGCGTTTCCCTCAGTTTTAGTTTGTAACCCGGATTTGTTTTTATCTCTATCGATTTGTGAGTTTCGAACAGCGGTATACTACTGTTGCCTTTATGTAAGATGCAATTTTTAAATTAGGTGTATTAACAGTCTAAAATTTCTCTTAATTTTAATTTATATAATTCCGTTCAATTTATTAAGTTTGCAAGATAAATGAATACATGAGATCTATTTATTATTTTCTTTTTTTTTACTTGTGTGTATGAGTTGTTTTATATGTGTATAAAAGTGTCTCATAAGTCTTTATAGGCTAGGTGCTGATCTTTTTTTTTTATGCGATTGTACTTGTAAATATTTTACTGTTGTATAAGATTAATACGTGACACTTTAATAAAATATATTTATCTTATCCTAAAATCTGTTTCATATGATTTAAATAAGCATGATTAATTTTGTATTCGCACCATAGAAATACAGCCCGAGTTTCCTGAAGTATTTGGTGTATGTTTTTATTGATTTTGTTATGCGATATATATAAATAATATATAGTTACAAAAAAGCAACAATGATCCTTTCATTGAGATCTACGCGTGTTGATGATTAAGAAAATAAAAAAAAAAACATGTATCTAGGTATGGTTCTAATTAAATATTTTTAAAAACACATATGTATAATTGCTTCAATTCAAACACATTCATCAAAATGTTTAAGTTGTAAAAGTGCATTTCAAATTGCCCTCCAGACAAAAACCTCCAAAATATATATCACCATCCAGAAAGCATCATAGGATAAGTAAGTGTTCTTCACTTACATTGCACAACGATTATTAGTTTTACCATTTACCGTGCTTATACACTACAGATACATTATCATAATAAAATAATTTTTCAGTAATACAGAGATTTCGTTCGTTGAAATCAAATACGTTGTTACATACACGAGCAAATCAAACACGTTAAAATATATAAACACCATAAGATAGTGACAAGAAAAAAAGTAAAATCACAAAAATTATGAACTCCGAGGGAAATTCAAAACGGAAAGTCCCTAATCAAATTGCAAAATCAAATGATAAAACACATCAAACGAATTGACAACAAATGTCATATTCCTGACTTGGTACATGCATTTTCAAATGTAGAAAATTGTGGTTTGAACCTGGTTTTAAGCGCTAAACCTCTCACTTGTATGATAGTAGCATTAAATTCCATCATATAGATAATGATGCTTTAACAAAACAAACAGACACAAATAGGGGTACAACAACACGAACCCCACCAAAAACTGGAACGTCACCATCTAAAAATGGATAATTAACAATAGGAAATGGAAAATCATCTCTTTTATCATAAAATTTGGTATAAAGCTTCCCGTTAAAAATATAGATATCAAGATCAAGGACAGTTTTCATTGTAAGTATTTGCTTTAATTATTTAAAGTTAGTTCAAAAGGATAAATCTCTTTAGTGTACATACTAAAGTCGTCATTTTTGGGAGCCAATATATCTTCTAAATATCATTGTATTCATAACATGCAGTTATATAATTCTAATCTATATTAACGACCTCACAGCCTTTAGCCATTTGGAAAGTTTTTTAAATGTAAAAGTAAAAAATAAAATAAGAAGATGTGGTTTGATTGTTAATGAGACAACGATCCACCAGAGACCAGCTGATGTAGATGTAGGCATTTTTAGATATAACATCTTAAAAATAATCAAAGGTATTTCCCTTAACAATGCCTCATACCACTGTTTTTACTGAATTTTGGAAAATATACTAAACTAGAGGCTCTCAAGAGCCTGTGTCGCTCACCTGACTCTACTTGGGTTTTTGAAATTATATAAAAAAAAAATAAAAATCATAACAGATACTTAATAATGATTGAGGCCAAATATGGTTTAATATTGCATTCCATTCTGTGGTTCTATAAAAGAAGACATTTGTATGTATTTCCTATAGGGTCACATGTTAAACTAAGTCCCCCACCGGCGGCCATCTTTGATGATGGATTGGCTACAATGTAACAACACTTGGTCAGCATTTCATAAGAAACATTCATGCTATGTTTGGTTTCATTCCATTCAGTGGTTCTCTAAAAGAAGACATTTGTATGTATTTCTTGTAGTGTCCTATGTTAAACTAAATTCCCCACTGGCGGCCATCTTGGATGATGGATCGGCTACAAAGTAACAACACTTGGTCAGTACCTCATAAGGAACATTCATGCTATGTTTGGTTTCATTCCATTCAGTGGTTCTCTATAAAAAGACATTTGTATGCATTTCCCATAGGGTCCTATGTAAAGTCCCCCGCTGGCGGCCATCTTGGATGATGGATCGGTTACAAAGTTACAACACTTGGTTATTATCTCATAAGAAACATTCATGCTATGTTTAGTTTCAATCCATTCAGTGGTTCTCTAAAAGAAGACATTTGTATGCATTTTCCATAGGGTCCCATGTGAAACGAATTCCCCCCACTGGCGGCCATCTTGGATGATGGATCGGCTACAAAGTAACAACACTTGGTCAACATCTCACAAGAAACATTCATGCTATGTTTGGTTTCATTCCATTCAGTGGTTCTCTTAAAGAAGACAATTGTATGCATTTCCCATAGGGTCCTATGTAAAACTAAGTCCCCCACTGGCGGCCATCTTGGATAATAGATCGGCTACAAAGTAACAACACTTGGTCAGCACCTCATAAGGAACATTCATGCTATGTTTGGTTTCATTCCATTCAGTGGTTCCCTTAAAAAAGACATTTGTATGTATTTCCCATAGGGTCCTATGTTAAACTAAGTCCCCCGCTGGCGGCCATTTTGGATGATGGATCGGCTACAAAGTAACAACACTTAATCAGCACGTCATAAAGAACATTCATGCCATGTTTGGTTCCATTCCATTCAGTGGTGTCTAGAAGAAGTTCAAAATGTAAAAAGTTAACGACGACGACGACGGACGACGACGACGACGAACGACGACGACGGACGACAGACGACGGACGCAAAGTGATGAGAATAGCTCACTTGGCCGTTTTGGACAGGTGAGCTAAAAATTAAGATGTTTGATGACATTTCGTTACATCATCAGACTTAAGTGACATTTTGTTTAACATGATATGATATTTAGGGACACGTTTATATAATTTTATATGTTATGGCATTTTACAAGAATAAATGTTTGACGCAATCGCACTCAGCCTCATATATGTCAATCTAAACGTTAATGGTGACAATGGTGACATACGTTTAACAATTGTTGGCATTGCAAACAAAACAATTTAGATCTTACAAATGAAGGGATCTCAATTTGTGATTATACTTGTAACTATGTGTCGAGTTTTAGCTTTTATAAACGAGACATACGCATATAAACGTCTGCCTTCAAATCGATGCAGGTATACAATATACACAAAAATAATCAGTATTTACTATCAGACTGAACAGGTACAAGTGTCAAGAGAGTGCTACACTATTTGCACGTTAAGAACCCTTGCAACAACTCTTTGAAGGGTCTGTAGGTGGCCAGTTGCAAGGCTAAACTTCTGTCCCTCTCCAATATACCCTCATTTGTCAGTGGCAGTCCAAATATATCCGACCATCATCCCGGATGGCCTCTGTTACTAAACCTACCTATGGTATTTATTGTTAACTTGTTCTCGTCCTGAACATGCATGAAAAATTTGCCACTGGACGTTAAGCAACCAACAATCAATCAATCAATCCTTACATTTTGTATATAAATATTTAAAATATTTACAGAAATAAAATATTGTTGATGTTTTTAAACAGAGAGTGCGACCATACACACGTACCATTATATTACCGTCTCTTTGTATTTAGATAGTAGTAATGTTTTTTTGATTGTTGGTTGCTTTACTTTCTGTAGTAAACATGTCATGCATGTTCAGGACAAGAACATGTTAAAAATATATACAATAGTAAAGTTCTTTAAAAGAGGACGTCCAGAATGTAGGTCGAAAAGTTTGATTGAAATTGAGGCCATGTTAAATAGGGTCATAAATGTTTCCTTGCAGCAGGGCACAGTTGGAAGAGTCATAAATGTGCAGAGGGTGTGGCATTCTCTTTACAAGTGATCTCATTGCTGGTCTGAGGAAGACCAAGAGATACCATATTTATACCACCCAGTCATCTTTGGGGTCGACGACCGACGGACGCCAAATGATGGTTGGTAATACCTCACATGGACTTGAAAGTAACTTTATTGTATGAGGCATACATAAACCAACAGGATTGGCCAAATACAGCTAAGCTAAGAAACACAGTTGTAGATCAAGAGTTACTCAAGTGTAAATGTGAAAAACCATATACCGAGCTTAAATTGAATAATATAGAATAAAAACATTGAACTGATGACAACAACAAAAAAAAACTGCAAAATGGTTATGTAATATGGTTGACTAAATATTGTAAAGCATTTGAGTGAACAATAGAAAACTTATATACTGAGAGAAGAAGCGCTCAGAAGTAGTTGGCATAACAAACTATACAAATACTCAAATGACAGTTTTAGTAGTTCCTTGTTAAGTGACATTGCTTTTGTGTAAATGGTGGCAAAAGAATAGAGTTTTAATAAAAAAAAAGTTTGCCAACGGCGGTGCTTTTTAGTTATTAAAAAAATATGAGCAGAAACGTTCTTATCAATAATTATTTTCTTTTCTAGAAACGTTTCAACTTCTCTTTTAAAAACTTATATTCCTGGAGAAGAAGCGATCAGAAGCAATAACAAAAAAAATAGTCAAATGACAGTATTAGTTGCTCAATAATAAATGACATTGATTTCTTGTAAATGGTGTTGGAAGAAACAATCACATTTTCTATGAGTTTCAATAAAAAAAACATTTGCCAACGGCGATGATTTTCAGTTATTAAAATAATTTCAGCAGAAACGTACTGTTCAATAATTGTTTTCTTTTAGGAGAAACGTTTCATAGATCCTCATTTAAAAAGTGTCAAGTGATCTTGTTCCGTCGAAAATTACATTAATAATAATTAATAATGATTCATCAAAGATTATCACCCGTATAAAAACCTGCAGATGAGGTGAGACCACATGCATACGCTTTAGACAACAAGCTTACTGAACATGTATACAAATATAAAAATAGTGACATATCTACAATTAATAACTGATTTGACTGCATTAATATGTTCAAACGCTTTGGACGAAAAAGACAAGAATGCATCATTTAATAATGCAACCTTTTTTCAATCTTCTTCGGACTCGAAAGGATCTATATCAGGTAAATATTAAGATGTTACTTTGATGTTATTTAATTATTGCTCAAATTTATGACTTATCTGTTATGTACATAATAATTGAATGGAATTACAAAAAATAGCAAAAAAGCAAACAAAACATATTTTCTTGTAGGAGAATGGACATTATTGATTGTCCAACATCCCGAAAGCGAATCCGTCATCTCTAATATAAAAGTTATTCTCCACTTTAAGAGAACAATATAATATAATGAGTGTGTCCGCTTTGCATTTTTCATTTGAATGTAATAAAGTCCATTTCTTTTTTTTAATGCGTCATATCAAGCTTTTTATATAGGTTTATATATTTGGTAATTTCTGGGGGGTAAGACAAAAGATGTTTACAATCATCTTTTGCATGGTTATATATCAGCGAATGACTATTTATATTTGGGCATAAGTTAAGCACATGTATGAACCTACCCAAAGCACTGTAAAATAAGTTTGAAATGTTGCTTTACGAACAATACAGCTTCGTGCCTACTCAATAAAAGTTTCACTAAGCTGTATATGTCATATAATATGATATGATCCTTGCATGTTTAAAGGTAATCAGATTGATTGATCGGTTGTTCTTTGCTGACACCCATTGGCAGCAATTTACCATTATTTCAATATGCAAGAAAAGCCGATGATAAAGGATGGGACGTGATGGTATAAAGGAAAGGAACACACACATAACCTTTTAGCTGGCTATCTATAGACACCCCCTAGAGAGTTGCTACGCACAGCCAAATGGACACTCTCCCTAATCAAGGGTTTAGTTGCCGAAACCGGATAGGTCCATGGATTTCTTATTTCCATAACCTAGTCAATTATGTAGGGTCCAAGTTATTTAGATTAATTACTGAAAATCAATATGGAAATAATTTGTTGAAAGATTTGCAATGATAATATTTCTTTTTTTTTTTTATTTTGGTCCAATGTATTACCAATTAGTCACTGATTGTCAACCTAATATTTAATTGTGCACTTTTCTTGGAAGTTCGTATATTCAATTGCACAGCTTTTGTTACAAGTGAACATTTTTATATAATGAAACGTATAATACACATTGGAAAATACATTACAGTTCATTGAGATCATAAGCAAACGATTAATACATTACAGTTCATTGAGAGTTTTGTTATTTCGATATTTGGTACGTCGTCACACTTTTATTCAATATTTCTCAAAAATATGTATGAAAAATAACTTGTCTGTTCTGGTTTATCTTGTTTCCGGGTTGTGTTCTGATTTACATGTACGTTTACTGAAAATAATATATTCGAAAACTGACCAGAATAAAAATGAATCATAATTTAATACAAAGGAAAATAACAAAAATACTGAACTCCGATGAAAATTCAAAACGGGAAGTCCGTAATCAAATAGCAAAATCAAAAGCTCAAACACATCAAATAAATGGATAAAACTTCATAGTCCTGACTTGGTACAATATATCAAATAAAAGCAACATATTTGACTATGTTTTTCTTGCTAAATTACAGGATAAAGAGGTTCCAAACTAGTCGGTCAATTTATATTTTCATAAATAAAATATCATTGTCTGTTTAATTTAATATGCTTTTACATTGCACACATTATATCTAGTAGTCAAAACAGGCGACGTCGTTGCATTGTTTTAGTCATGTTTGTAGAATGTACAGTCTTTGGATGGTGTAAACTTCCCACTAACACCATACAGCATTAAACCATTCACCATACACCATTACACCATACACCCTGTGTCATTTCACCATAAACGATACAATTTTGCACCATACACCTTACACATTCTATCTACACCATCCGAAATTACCCATAATGGAATTTAATTTCAAAGAAAGCCTTCGATTACAATTTTTTGTATTTATTTTAAAAAACGAATATTGATCACAATATTGTAAGTTAATGTATAAAATTAAAAATCATTTCTTATCAATATTTTGCAGAGTTTTAAACTTTGTTAACCACACTTTATATACACGTTACACAATCACACCATTCCTCATACACCATTACAAAATTCCCCTTACACTATACACAATAGCACCATACACCTTCTACCATTGCACCATATACCATACATCATTACACCATACACGTTTTTTGGGAGGTTTATACCATCCAAGGGCTGTTTACAAATCGATCCAACAACTTATAACACACAGTTTAGGAGACCATAAAATAAATGTCTTGTGTTGCCCCAAACAATCACTATAGCTTCAATTCTTTAAAATATCGCTTTTGTGAAAAATAACGATTGATTGATTGATTGATTGTTGTTTGCTTTACGCCGAAAAAACGAGAAAGATAAAATATTTTGTGATATTTTGATTTAATTATAGGATATCTGGTTACATATAAACATTATTTATTTTTCTGAAATTTATATTTGATATTATCTCATTCCGTTTTTTATATTCCGTCGGCCATTTTAATTTTTTCTATACGAGCAATAATCGGTCATCGTGCAAATAAACTCATTATAGATACCAGGATTAAAATTGTGTACGATAGACGCGCGTTTCGTCTACAAAAGACTCATTACTGATGATCGAATAAAAAAAGTAAAATACCGAATAAAGTACGAAGTTGAAAGGCATAAAGGTTTTGCCAAATAAAGCTAAGGTTATCTTTTCCTGGGGTAAAACAATCTCATGTATTTCGAAAAAAATCGAAGTTTTATAAACAGCTAATTTATAATTATGACCATATCAATGATAATCATGTCAACACTGAAGTAATGACTACTTTGCTGGTGATACCCTAGGAGAGTTAACCTCCACCAGCAGTTGCATCGACCCAGTGGTTGTGAATAAGCTCTAAACAACCCCTTTTTGATTGAAAAAGGGAAATTTCAAATTTTGATCATATCAATTCTTATCATGTGTAGAGTTTCTACTTTAATAAACAACACACACGGGTGTATAGTGTTGCCTTATTAATTGATGCATGTAAACAACGAACAGAACAGTGTAAAGTATTTTGTATTATTTTGTGTATAACTTCATTTATTATTTAATTTTGTGAATTTATTTAACTTACAAGTACATGTACATTGCAATATTTATATAATCTGTCACGATATATGTTCCGAACAAGAACACACCACATTTCTTTTCAATTACAGAGTGACTATCAATCTTTAAAACTAAAACTGTCTTACCTGACGAATAATCTAGATTTAGCTATATAAATGATATACAATTTGTTCTAGAATTGATTTAAAAAAAACCACACATTATAAACATCCATCCCAATATCGGATGAGCTATGAATTTCCGATAATCTCTTTACATGATATACATGGCGATATACTTACATTCTAATAATGACATGATTCAATTTTGGATGTCATATTATTTTTTTTGTAAATGACTAACAATATGTAGTTTATCTACATCAAGATTTCCTGAATTTCTAATGCATATGAAACGGTTTGTGCTATATTGTTGATGAATAAAAAAGTATTTTTGTAACAGGCTCCGCGTTAAATATATACGCACCATTTTACTAGACATGATACAGTATAGGATGCATTAGGTAAGGTTAAAAAAAATTATCATAAACCAGTCGTGAGAATTTAACATTTATCCTTTGAGAAAATTGCAACCCTCATATAGGTCACTGAAAATAACCCTGATGAATTTCGGTATCAAAATATTTGTAATATCGATAGAATAATGAATGTATTTAAGCTTTTCGTTTTGTATACTCATGATACAATAACAATTTCTAAACTTGGTGCATTCCTGATTCAGCTTAATCAGGAACACAAAAAACCCAGAAATTGAAAGCCAATGATGTATAAAAGCCCTTATAGATAAGGAGTTGTACGATCAACATAGACATTCATCAAAGGTCAGCATTAGCTGAGGCAGTTCCAATCGTACTTTTTAATAATTTCTGAACGGATAATTAAAAAAAAGGTATGTTATAAATCATGTCAGTACCAAACTACTGACTTCAGAGTTATTAAATGTTTACTTCATAGTCATACTAACATGACTGGGTTGATGTTAGTATAATTGTAACACTATATGGTCTTGCTTCTAATTCTAAAATAGTATAATCATATTCTGCAATCAATATTATTGTTATCATACAAGATTCTCGATCATCCTATCCGTTCTTATTATTACCATCAAACATAATACATGCCCGAATATTTAAATAGTATTAAACCTGTAGTATTTGTTTTAAATTTCAGAATTTAAAAAACAGACAACTTGTGACATAACAAATCTGGAAGAGCTTGCACGGTCACCTTGGACTCTTGGAATGATATACCCTCTTTATAAATCAAAGGAATCTGTTTTGATAAATTTTAATGATTCAAATTTGATTGCTGTAGAAATAACGATCAATAGAAAATGTTCTCATAGTTTACAAACATTGAGAATTTGTTTCTTTCAATGGATCCCAGTCCACTATATACAGCACTTGTTTCGTAACTGTACAAACGAAGTTATATTTCGAAAATTGTTTTGTGATCCGATGGTAACCTACAACATTAGTTATAATGACCACGAAGTATTTCCGTACTTCTCCGATGTAGGAATATATTTTACAGACGATTTGACCCACTGCACTGCGCAGTTTAAAAGCTTTATTGAAAGAAACAATCATTTGCTCAATAATAATGATATTAACTTCTTCCTTAGAAACATAACTTCCTGTTGGAAATTTATGTACTTCACAAACCAATTGAACATAAAACTGCCTGTTGGCAACTTCAGTTCAGATCAGAGGCTTTTTTTCTATGGCATTTTATTCTCATCTAAAAGAGCTTTTTACATTTCATCTAAGCAACACTCCTGTATAGAACATTTTTTCTCATACAACTATCTGGACGACTTTACTGGAAAAACAGCGGAGTTCTTTCTCGGGCTTGATTACATTATTGAATTTACCTCGGAAACTAATTGTTTAGAAGTTCGACCTGGATGTCTTAGTGGCCAGGAAGCAGTTGTTGAAATACCAGACAAAGCAATCGCATACTCACGAGGCGTTATTGTAGGCGAAGTTATAGCAGTCAACACCTTCGTTATATATCTATTCATTCAGAAGGACCAGAGATCTCCAGTGACAGTCATTTTATCAGCATTAGCTTTATCTGACACTTTAGGTGCAATCGTTATGTCTGTACCTGCGCTCGTTTCTTATGTACAAGACTACAACCATATATATTATAGTGACACAATGCCGTTAGCGTATGTTTTTTATTTCAACTATCCACAATGTGCCGTTTATAACTTTCTTGCAAATATCAAACATTGTTTCCACTTGATTTCCGTTCTAATCACTTCGCTGTTGTGTCTAATAAAAACATTATTTCCAATGTGGAGCAATCGATATCTTACAAGCAAAGTGAGTGCTCTGATGTGTTTGTTTATATTATTGTTTAGCCTCGGTCTGTTTAGTCCAATATTGAAAATTGCATTTTATTATGAGAATGTAAATGGTATTTGTTGTGGAAATTCCTTACTTACTCCTTATTTCTTACATACATACATGTATATGTACCTGACATCTAATATCTGTATATGTCTAGCGTGTGCAGTCGTAGCTGCATGTACTATTTACATTTCATGTAAATTGACAATACTGAGAAGGAATCTTCCATGGGCTGATAATGCTGTCGTTCAGAAAAGGAACCAAATCTCAACAATAATAGTTATTCTTATTTGCATAATATTTTTGATATCAGAATTACCTTACATTATCCTTATTGTGATTTACCTGTTGATTAATTTGAATGGTACTTATAATGCTTATGCACTGTATAATTGGGTGAGACCAATTGCAGACTTAGTTTTGTTGATTGGATTTTCTTTGAATTTTGTAGTTTACATTGGAATGAGTAAACAATTGCGACAGAAAGTTTGGAAAGGCATAAGAAAAAAGATAAAATGTTGAATTATATGTATGTCTATTCAGATTTTTGAGTCATTTGTGATGTATGTCTGTTGTGTGTGTTAAAACAATTTTGGCTGATGGATCTCAATTATTTTCACGTAAACCAATAATGTTTGTTTAGGTTGTTTGCCCATTTTGTCAATATAACCGAACTATAAACAATTGTCACAAAAGTAAGAGGATTAGAAAGGTATAACACCAGGTTTAATCGACCATTTTCTTCGAAAAATGCCTGTACCAAGTCAGGAAGTTAAGAGTGGTTTTCTATTCGTTCCGTTGGTTGATATAGTCGAACGTTTGATTTTGACGGGGTTTATGGAGCTCCATTTTTTGGAATTTACCTTGGAGTTCAGTATTTTTGTTAATATTTTTTGGATAATAAGTTTCAATTATAAAATATGTCTTCTTTGAATTTTGAAATATAAAACATACAAGCAAACTACAAAATAAAAATGTGTATGTAATGTTGTTATCTGTTTTTTTTTATATTATTTTTGTTTTTTTTTACAATCGAAATATGAAAAGGAGAATATAAAGTTGGCATTTATATCACTTCTACTTTTTATAGGTTTGCATTCCGTCCGTCCGTCACTCAGGCAGTCAAGAATATCAGTTGCCCCACTTTTTCTTCATGTTTGAAAATATTGATTTGATATTTGGTATATAGTTTTATCATGACGAGAAACAGATCAAGTTTAAATTTTTCCGGTGTGATGATTTTTATGGTACCTTGACTTAGAAAATAAACGCAAATAATCCGTTTTCTACATTTTTTTCGTCATCCTTGATTATATTGATATGAAAGTTGTTATATAGTTTAACCATGACAAGTTGTAGATCAAGTTCGAACATTATTCCATTCGGATGACCTTTTTGCAGAGTTATGGTATTCGGACCTAGAAAAAAAGTTTTGAATATAGAAAATATTACAAATTACCGATAAAGTTAGCATTTTGTTCAAGTGCAATGCTTTTTAACCGGTAGGAGAATATGTATTGCCAAGCATTACACTCAGAAAGATACAATCTGAACTTATTATGTGCTCCAACTGAATATGTATGGATCAGATATTGTTTCGTGTTTTTTATCTTTGTTTGTGCGTGTAATTTAGGAGTAGTGTCATGAGTTTGTTGGTACGAGCTGTTCTACTGTTGGTACGAGCTGTTCTGCTGTTGGTACGAGCTGTTCCACTGTTCATAATTTTTGGGAATAACTGTTATCCCTTTATTTATCATTATAAGAAATTAATTGGTTTTTTTTCAACATAATAATAACCTCCTTTACGGAGTTGAAATAAACTATTTGAAGTGTTTTTCTTCTTTATATGAGTTTTGTACAACTTTTAACGATTTGTATCTAAAGGGTTAAGATTAAAGTAGCCGTTTTTTGGCTCAACTTTTCTTAATTTTCCGTTTTTTAAGCTCTACAACTTTGTATTTTATTCGGCATTCGGACTGTGTTAATTCTAGGACCACTGACTGTCTTAGGAAAACGAAACTCGCGTTTAGCGTACAATATTATAAGCCTGTTATCTTTCATTAGTCTTGTTTACACAAGGGATAAAAACATTCCATACTGTACTGCATAAAAAAACTTTATTATCATGAGTGCATTTTGGAAGCGAAGGCACAGTATAATATTCTTTGAAACTTATTATCAAACCGAAAGTAATCCAAGGTTGCTGTCAAGTATACTTAATAGATACTTGTTACATATCTATGGCTCGGAAATGATCTCCGATACGTACAAAGATCTATTGAACAACCAAATTTCTGTTTCATGACATATTAGAACTCAATTTGATGACAATCCCAACACGAAACTAAAAAACGTTGATCAAGGCAAAGTTTTTATTGACCTTAAACTGTCTTCTATCAGCAAATGACTTATTATTCATACACCTTTTCTGTAAATTTAAACAATCACTTGTTTATCTCATTTGAATGGACGATCCTTCAATTGATGCGTACAAATACGAATATCGAAATATTAACATTTATTAATTCTTTCCCGTTTGAATGGTTTTACACTAGTAATTTTTTGGGGCCCTTTATAGCTTACTGTTCGGTGTGAGCCAAGGCTCCGTGTTGAAGACCGTACTGTGACCTATAATGGTTTACTTTTATAAATTTTGACTTGGATGGAGAGTTGTCTCATTGGCACTCATACCACATCTTCTTATATCTATTTAAAGCATTTGCAGGATTAACATTCACCCTTAACGCCAAACATTTGAAATCAAAGGATATTTACGTACCGAATCGTTAGCTTGAACTGATTTCGTAACATGCATGTCTTCAAATTCTCGAAAGAAAGGTTCTCACTCTCTCTTGTTGACCTAAGATGGGTTTGCTTATTTCGATAAGATACATTTTGGTCGTTTAACTCCTCTATCTTGATAAAATAGAGATTGAAATTTTTTTAAGATCATGCTTTTTATTTGAAATTGGTGGATTGTCTCATTGGCAATCATACCACATCTCTTTATTTTTTTTTATGCTTTATTTACGAGTTTACACCTGTCATTGAATTAGCATTAAGTTATTGAGTTAACTATTAAATAGGATTATTTTTTTGTTCTTTTGATATTGGTGCTTATTACTGAATTGTTTTCTGATGAATCTTGTCTTTGACCACCTTATTTTACTATTTGTTTTTGAAACGCTTTATTACCATTTTTCATTTCTGTAAGTGAATGACATTTGAGAAATATCTACATTAAAAGTCAAACAGCGGCAAAAATAATTATTTTAGTATTGATTGAAATATTAATTTATCTGTGATTGAAAGAGTATTTCAGCAATGATTGGAACATTATAACCCTGATTTGACGAGTATCTGGAGACAGTTTGCATGAATCATTAATGTATGAATGGGGAATAACTAAAGTCATTAAAAGTACTGTACACGAAGAGAGTCAGACTCTGTAATTGTATATTTGCTTTCAAATGGTTGATACAGATTATGACTCTGGTAACACAGGGATACATAGTTGTAGAAATACCACACATAACTGCTAAAAGGTGGCGACATACACATTTATGTTGACACAAAGAAATGGTAGAATGGGCACTTGTTGTCACTGCTTCAAACTTCTAAATTCCCCAAGGGTGACTGGGGAATAGAAATATGGTCACTACAGGTCTTCTTCCGACCGGCAGTAAAACCCTTGCCAAAGTGGGGCGTCCGTTTGGCTGTGCGGGATGTATCAAGTACGCAGCCACGTCCGGTCAGAATGGGGACGTAAAATCCGATGCCTCGTGTAGAGAGAGTGCCACGCTCTCTGCACGTTAAGAACCCTTGCAACAACGCTTGGAGGGGTCCGTATGTGGCCTGTTGCAAGGCAAAATTTCTGCCCCTATCCAATTTTCCCTCATTTTCCAGTGGCAGTCTAAATTTCGCCGACCTTCATCCCGGACGGCCTCTATTACAGGACCTACCTATTGTATTTATTGTTAATTTGTTCTCGTCCTGAATATGCATGAAATATTTGCCACTGGACGTTAAGCAACCAACAATCAATCAATCAATCAAACTTCTAAACACCCTGAAACGATCAGACACAAATACATAGCTATAGAATGCAACTTTTGTTATGCGGCTTCGGAAGCACTAGAATCTGTAGCAGTTAACGAAGTATAATACAAATACAGAATTCCAAGGAAAATAAAAAGAGGGAAGTCAATAAAAACTTATTCAGTCAGATCAACATTTATCATATGTTTCCGACTCACATTTAAATTCAAACCCGTTAAATTTTGCAATCCTTTACGTAATAAGAAATTTGAATATCATGCAAATAAGATCATTGTGTTATGACAAGATGTTGTATCGGGCATTCTAGGATAACACACGTGTATCGTCTGAAAAATGAAGTTTGACCAAAATGAGTACCTTGCCACTTCAATAAAAGATAAAAGATGTGGCGTAATTGCCAATGAGACATCTCTCCACAAAACACGAAATGACGTTTTACTGTGCGTATTGATGAGTGTTTTTTCATTCTACATTGGCAAGAGGTATAGGGGAGGGTTGGGATCTAACAAAACATGTTTAACCCCACCGAATTTTTGCGCCTGTCCCAAGTCGGGAGCCTCTGACCTTTTGTAAGTCTCGTATGTTTTTTAAAATTTTGGTTCCTTTATATGTTTCGGAGTTTGACGTCCAATGTCTCTGAACTAGTACACAGTTTTGTTTAGAGGTCAGCTGAAGTCCACCTGGTGCGGGACTTTCTCTTTTTCATTTGACAAATTCCATGTTTCCATGCTCAATTTTACAAGATATTATTCCGCATTTTACGCGAATCAAATGTAATTATTCAACTCAAATTGTCTTTAAAGTAAGATAGAAATGTCCCAATCGGTTACAAAAATTGAGAGATTTTCTCTTCCAATGGATTATGTTCAAGATATACAAGTTTTGGGTTCATAACTGTGCAAGAAAAGTTTAATTTTGGAAACTTGAGGGCTTTGAGATATCTCTCTGTAAGAGCAATACTAAACGTGATAAATGCAATCGTATTCACAAGTTGCATAACAGACTAATGTTGTATAAATCCCATTCATAAAAACATTTTTTAAGACATGAAAATAAAATTCCTCCATTAGAAATTCGTTTAAAAGCACATCTAAATAACTTTTATTTAGATCCTATTCTTCAGTTCACACTTGCAAATGCACTACATGCAAACTTCCAAACCAAAAGAGATATATAATCCATGTAAATACGACATGGCTTAACCTTTCTTTTGACTCAGCAACATTATGCTGAAATAAAATTGCAGAAATCCGACTTTTCAACTGTTTATATTTTTGGATCAAAGGATGGAGATATAATGTCATCTCCGGCTGTTTTTCAGACAGTTGCAACTATCGGCTAACATCCGAGTCCATCAATTTTTACTACAGAAGCAAATAAAAGTATTTGCTTTTAAATGTATTTCTTATACAGACAGATAAACAACTATTATATGTACTCGACTCACGTCTTTGTTTTAAGAATTACAGAATTAGAAACCTTTCAATTCTAAAAAGCTTTTACGTAGCGAGGAATTTGAAAATTCTCAAGATTTTTTTTTCTACGGGTGCCAAGTCATACAAGTAGCAAACAATGCCATGATTTACCAGAAATCTAAATGTGAAATGCCACGCAGAATATTAGAGACTTTATTTGTAATATATGAGAATAGCTTTGAGAAAGAAATGGATGATAGGTCACCGTTGACATATTTGAATTGAATGTTTTGACTTGATCTGTATTCAGAAGAAGAATTTCAAAGTCAATACATGTATGACTATTTATATAGAATCACAGCTCCAAAAATTCGTTGGTTTTAAAAAGAAAGTAAAATACATTCCAAAATCAAATAAAGCGGAAACAGTTTAAAATTATTTTATTTTCTATCAGGTAGTTACTGTGATGACTTTTATTTGTAAATAAGTCATTTTACGATAATTGAAGTTTTAGTATTTTGCAGGACAGTTTCTTATCTTTTAACAAAAACAATAGCTTAATTGGTAAACTATTTGATTTAGTTCTCACAGCTCAATACCTTGCACCAACTCTTTTCCGTAGGTGGCCTGTTGCAAGGCAAAATTTCTGTCCCTATCCAATTTACCCTCATTTGCCAGTGGTTGTCCAAATTTCCCCGACCATCATCCCGGATAGCCTCTATTATTACAAGACATAGCTGTTGTATTTATTGTTAACTTGTTCTCGTCCTTAACATGCATGAAATATTTGCCATTGGACGTTAAGCAACCAACACGCAGCGATGTTAAGGCAATTTCGATAAGATTTTGTCAGGGGCAGATAACCCCGTAAGGACCTCATTATGTATTCATATATTCATTAATGTTCCGAACGCACCCAATATGGAGGCATACATCCGGAAAATGTGCTACTGAAAAGTTACTGAGCTGGTGTATTTTTGACCTCAATGCAACTATAAAGGTAGCCAAATAACATAGGAAACAAACATTACAGGAGAAACTATCAAAATAAAACGTATCATCCGTTGTCAAGACCGAAAACATCGCATGTACGGATTAGATAATAGCCAATAACCAAAAATGAGTGGCGCTAAAAATAAAGCAACACCAGGCAGAGTTCAAATGAACATTATATAGATTTGATTGTTATGATTCAATTTTTTGTTTTTGTTTCAAGAATATTCTATTTGGTCGATGTTAAATTTTCAATTATTCATTTGTATATGATTTGAGTATGGTTAATTATATTAATGTAAATACAGTGATATGAAATATAGTGTCAGAACTCTTAACTGCAGATTGTTGAATTTTACATCAATGTTTTAACGAAATGGAATTAATATGGACTCGAAACAAACAAGCTTCGTGTGCGATCCGAACACATTTCTCATTTGGAGAAGAGTTTTCTTGATTAGATATTTTCAAATTCTTGGTTCAAAGGATAATGTAGTAGTGAAATGGCAAGATTTCGACAAGAAAATGAATGTTCTAACTTTGCATGATGAGGAGCAACCTTTCGAACGCAAACTTCCAAATAAAGACTTGTTTAAGTCGGTAACTGAAATAAACCTAAATAGTAAGAAACTATTTGTAGTCAATCTGTATTACACCACAAATAAATGTCATATACAAGGAACTAAATCTAAAGTATGGGTGGAACAGGAATATGAAGTTTTGAATAAACTGGTCCAAAGTCTTGCATGTATTATAAATTCCAAGGGAAATAATCCAGAGACTGACAATTTTATTTCTGAGATAACATTCCCTAAATTTCTAGTTCCTGAAGGGGAAGCATTGAATAACTCACAAACTTTATTAAAGTGTGTAGATGAATACGAACAAAATGAAATATTAGTTGATGATGCACATAATGCAAACAACACCACTGTTACAGAGAGTGCTATCAGTGAAAATATACAGGGTGTCTTAGAACAAAATGAAGAAGAGAAATTAAAGAGAAAACAAGGTAAACTTAAATTGCCAGAAAGATATCCAACAACTTCAAAACTCACTCCACAAAATAGAGCAGATACTTGTTGAAAAGTCCAATACTGAACTATTAGTATTACAAAAATCAGAACATATTTTATTACAATTAGAAAATATAAGCACTAAGGTGGAACAAAAAGAAGAAAAGGCATGTATGATTGAAAACATACAAAAAGACCTAAAATCTGAAATTAGGAAAGTTTCTGCAGTATTTCAAGATAAGAAGTCACTTACTGTAGAAATATCAGAAGATTATATGGATAAATTAAATGAAAGTCTAAGTCAGATGGCCACTAATCTAAAACTAGAAACAAATAAAATTAGCTCACAGCTAACAAAAGATGCTTTAGAAATATTGAAGGTCAGTGAAGAAAATACTAAGAAAATAATAACGGCTGTAAACGACAACACAGATTCTGAATCTTCAGATGATGAGGATTCTGACAGCAACCCATCATCAACTTAGGTAACATTTGCAAAGCACAAGGAAAAACATATTCATACACATGATTCAATTGAAAACCAACTATCTAAACAAAAGGATAATGTTGACAAAACTACTAAAGATGAACTATCTGACAAACAAGATTATCAACCAATCTTAAATGACAAAGTTTCTCCATTCAAACAAACAGATAGAAATTTTGATGTAGATTGTTGGATTATTGGAACTTCTGTTGTGAAAGATTTGATAGCAAGAAAGATTTACAGAAGTAAGAGAGTGCGTATTACAACACTAAAAGAAAAAACTATAAGAAGAGCTAAAGCCTTCATTAAGACAGGTAAAGTCTCTGCCGCAAATATCCTACTTCAAGTTGGATCCAATGACGTTGATTTTGATTATGATATAGAGAATGTTGCAAAAGAAATGAGAGACTTAATTTCATTTTGTAAATTGTCTGTACCAGGAAGTAAAATTTTGGTAGGGGAAGCACTACCCCGCTTTTACAGAAATCAGGTAGAGAGATGTAACTATGAAACAAAAAGTTCACAATTCAACACTTATCTTAAAGAAATGGAAAGAGAATTAGATATTGTAACTATTGAACATAGTAACTTGACACAAGTAGACTTTGAAGATGGTATTCATCTTTCTAGGGAAAGTGGCGTACCTATTTATGTCAGGAATATCAAAGAAAAGCTAAATACTATTCTGGGCATAAACTACTTGCATGAAACTCAACCCAGACAACATGGACAAGTGCAGGGTAACAAATATCAAAGACAATGGAACCAAAATCATAGACATACAGAAGACCAGGAATTTTATGACCCAAACAGAGACAATAATAGAAGAGGGTACAGAGAAAACTACAAACGGTACAATCAAAATGTTAGACATGAAGACAATGAGTATAATAGTAGACCGAGGTATGATATTGAAAACAGTCCTACATATAACCAAGGAGGAAATCATATGAATAATCGTCTAGCACCATTCCAGGAAAACCATTTCTTTCAAAATCCTAGACAGCAACCTGACAGTTACATGTATATGCAAAATAGACCACAACAAAACAATGACAACAAAGGCAACCCGTTATTTGAAAGACGAGATATGAACAACAATTTTGAATCGGATACAAAATCCTTGATCATTCAGTTGCTTACTAAGCTACAAAATTAAGTTGACAAAATTTTCAGAATTTAGATGTTAATTTTTCAAGGAGAAAAACAAGCTTAAAGTTTGCGTTGTTTTTTGTTTTTGTTTGTTTTTTTTTTAAGAATAATCATATGTTGGACCCTTTAAATCCAAAGTCAAAAGATTTTTGTTTTTGAATAGAAGAAAATTTTATTTATGTTAACACACTTAATATCACAGTGATTCTTTTACAGGCTTAACTGTTATGCCTCGATAATCGAGACTTAATTGAAACTCATTTACTACATATGTGACTCAGGCAGAGTTCAAATGAACATTATATAGATTTGATTGTTATGATTCAATTTTTTGTTTTTGTTTCAAGAATATTCTATTTGGTCGATGTTAAATTTTCAATTATTCATTTGTATATGATTTGAGTATGGTTAATTATATTAATGTAAATACAGTGATATGAAATATAGTGTCAGAACTCTTAACTGCAGATTGTTGAATTTTACATCAATGTTTTAACGAAATGGAAAATATATACTTTTAATTGCATATCACAACTGATAAGTAGCAATTGCAAATTACAAAATTCTTTTATTATTTAAAAAAGAAAAAAAAAGAAAGAAAGGAAGAACTGATAATTAGAATAAAATGTTTAATTTCTCAAAATAGAGTGTGGTTTGCAACTACAAAGTAAGAGCCAGATTAATCAAATTGATTTGAAAACAGCATTTTTATTTATATTTAATATATTTGTTTTCTTAATTATTTTCAGTAATAATTGATAACTTTTTGTAGAAAAGATGAAAATGCAATTTATTATAGAAGCTCACTATACTACAAACACGATAACAAAGTACAAGAAAATAGGTATTTCATAATATGTTATAAATGTATTAACAGTCATATATTAAGATGTATATATATATTTGTGGTATCCTCTGAATACCAATACTATTTCTGACAATCTCAAGTATTTTTTTATTTTTGTTACAGTGTATTAGTTTTTTTGGTTTTTTTTTCTAAATGGAGATAATTCAAATTGATCACCTCCCCTAGGCTACTTCTCAGCCCACATGTTAGTATTTTCTTTCTAATATTTCTAATATACTTATAAAAGCTTTATACAACACAATATATTTGAAGTCATATAAAAGATATTTGTCAAGAAATTAATAAGGCCTACATGAATAAAGATTAAAATTTGAGGGATCTTTTTTCACCAGCTCATAACAATCATTTCACACATGTCATCATTACAAAGAGAACTAACTGTCTCATCATGGAATGTCCGTGGTCTTTGGGATAAATACACTGACGATTTATTTATTGATACTATCAAATCTGATATAAATGTTATATTAGAAACATGGAAAGGAGAGAATGCTGAAACTCAAATTGAGAATTTTGTTTCTATTTCAAAGTGCAGAAAAAAACATAAAAAATCTAAAAGACACAGCGGCGGAATTATTATATACATTAAAAAAGAAATTTTCAAGGGAATAACTAATTTATCTAAAGCATCTACATCTCCAAATAGAATATGGCTTAAACTAGATAAGTCCTTCTTTGGATTTGAGAAAGATTTATTTTTATGTGCTGTTTATATTCCCCCTTATAATTCTACTCATTTAGATGATGATTTTCAGAACTTAGAAAATGAAATAGTTAAATTTTCAGTTAAAGGTGAAATTGCATTGATAGGTGACTTTAATGCTAGAGTAAGTGATCACACAGATTTTATCAATGAAGAATCATATGACTCCCATGTTTTACAAAATATTTTACCACCCAACTATGATGATGATATATTTGTCGAAAGAAATAGTCAAGACCAAACTTTAAATTGTCATGGAAAATCACTTTTAAATATGTGTATATCCTCAAGACTGCGGATACTAAATGGTAGATTTATAGGTGACTCCTTGGGTTATTTTACTTGTTATACTTTTAATGGTTGTAGTACTGTTGATTATGGTCTAGTTAGCAAGGACCTCCTGTCCTCGGTGAAATATTTTTGTACTAAAAGTCCTAATTACCTCTCTGACCATGTTCAGATTTATTTTGTTTTGAAATGTAAGTTGAATTTTTTTCATAAAATTGAAAAGACCCACTCTTTAAAAAATTGTACAAGCTACAAATGGACACCAGAGTCTAAAGAAAAAATTTATAAAACATTGTCCTCTAAGGAAGTAATAAATATGATTGTAGACTTCGAGCATAAAAAATTTGAAATCAGTGAGTCGGGTATAAATTCAGCATCTGAAAACCTCAGAATCATATTTGACAACATATCGAAAAATGTCTGCTTAAAGTCCAATTCATTATAAGAAAAAAAAAGGAAATTATAAAACCTTGGTCTGACAGTGAAATTAGAAACTTAAAATCAAAAATAAATTTTCTTGGGAAACAATTAAAGTCTAAGCCATTTGATAAAACATTAAGAAAAAATTATTTTATAACAGCTAAAGATTTGAAGAAGTGTGCTAAAAGAAAAAAAAACCAGTTCAGACAAAATTTTATAAAAAAATTATTAGATGCTAAAACTGAAAATCCACAAGAATTTTGGAAATTGTTGAAAGAAGCTAATAGTTATACCCATAAAAACATCAATACACCTAGCAACGATAACTTTCAACCCAAAAATTTAATGAAACACTTCCAATCTCAGGGTGACTGGGTAGAACCTGAAAATAAAACTCATATAGATGAGATCGAAAACTTTCTATCAGATTTAAATAATTACAAAGATAATAATATTACTGATAAACCTATAACAATAACAGAGACTAAACGAGTAATTAAGTCTCTTAAAGTTGGTAAATCATGTAGTCCTGATCTCATATTAAATGAAATAATAAAAACAAGTTGTCCTGTTATTGTTAAGTCTGTAACTATACTTTTTAATTTGATATTTTCATCAGGATTTTATCCAGAAACTTGGCTTGACTCATATATAGTCCTGTTATTTAAGGGCGGTGATCCACTTGACCCAAATAATTATAGGGGTATTTCACTCTTAAATGGTGTAGCAAAAATAGTTAGTGCGGTTTTAAATGAAAGGGTAATGATTTATATGGAAGACAAATTCAGTAAATTTCAATTTGGTTTTCGACCTAAAATGAGGACAACTGACAGTTTGTTTGTACTAAAAACTTTAATAAATAAATACATACATCTTGGTAAGAGAAAAATTTATGCATGCTTCATTGACTTGCGCAAAGCTTTTGATTCTGTGTGGCGTAAAGCTTTATTTTTTAAACTTTTGTCTTCAGGAGTTGGCCATAAGATGATTAATATGATTAAATGTATGTATTCTAAGACAATGTCAGCACTGAAAATTAACAATTGTTTTACTGACTACTTTGATATAAACCGAGGAGTTAGGCAAGGGGATTCTTTAAGCCCTACCCTTTTTAACATATATATAAATGATGTTCCAAATTTATTCTCAGGAAATGAGTGTCAACCGCTAACTCTCGAAAATTCTGTTATCTGAAGTTTAATGTTTGCAGATGATTTATTAATAATGTCAGAATCAAAAGAAGGTCTTCAGGAAAGCTTAGATACATTTTCTTCTTACTGTGATAAATGGCAACTCACTGTCAATTGTAAAAAGACTAAAACTATGGTTATTGGTCATAGTCATAAAAAGACGCAAAATACAAAATTTAATTACAAGCACACTGTTTTAGAATCAGTAAATGAATTAAGGTTCTTAGGCAACTTGCTCTCACAAAATGGAAACTTATTGTCATCTGCTGAAGCACTTTCAAAAAAGGCCCTAAAAGTTATGTACTCTATCAAAAGCTATACAAGCAGTCTGAACGAATTACCTGCAAATTTATCTGTTCATTTATTTGATTCTTTGGTTCGTCCTATTCTTACATATAATTGTGAAATTTGGTATATGGATGTGTACAAACCATACTATAATGCAATTGCTAGAGCCAGAAAAAATAATTCTCCTTTGGATAAACTCAGTTTTATAGATAAGAGTCCTGCTGAAAAAATTCACAATAAGTTTTGCAAATTTACACTTGGAGTTAAGAAATGTGCTAGTAATATTGCCTCTAGATCTGAATTAGGAAGATTTCCCCTTTTTTGTTTCATTGCCACACAATCACTTTTATATGAAGACCGACTTTTGAGTGAAAACTCATCTGATTTACTTAAAGAGTGTTACTCTCTTTCTAAATCACTTCATGATCAAGGTATATACTCATGGTACTCATATGTAAATCATATTAGGTCCGATTATAATATTAGTAAACCCAAAGATTTAACTAAAAACAAAAACGGAGACTGTAAGAATTTCAGTAAAAAATTCTATAAAAATGAATTTCAGCAAAGATATAAAGAAATATATGACAATAAAATATCATCTCTCGACCAAAATAGCAAACTTCTTCTGTTTAAGCATATAAAAGCTGAATATAAACAAGAATTTTATTTGACATACCCTAATATTGATACAAGAAAACTTATATGCAAATTTAGAATAAGTGATCATTCCCTCACTATTGAAACTGGAAGATATAAAAATATTCCACGCCCTCAAAAACTTTGTAATAAGTGCAAAGTTCTGGATGATGAATCACATTTCTTTTTAATATGTAAAATAAATGATGATTTAAGACATGTCTTTTTTAATGATTTAAAAACTCAATACAAAGATTTTTCTGATAATAAAATGAAATATATACTAAATCCAACCACTAGTCAGCAAGTGAAATCTTTAGGCTCCTTTATTAAACAGTCTATGGAACTGGGGGGGGGGGGGGGGGGGGGGGCACTTGAGGTCATTTGTTGTGTTTAATGTTTTGGTTTATTTTTATTTTTTATGTAAATTTAATGTTATCATTATATTGTTATTACATGTAATTGTCATGCCTTTGGCCCTCTTGTGGGTGTAATTTGTGCTTTAATAAATAAATTAATGGCGAAGAGTGCGTAGGCTGCGTCTATCGATGAAACTATGTGAAATCAAATTACATACATGCCTGTCAACTAAAAACGGGTATTCATATGATGTAATTTGTTTATTGAAACACGAATAGTGTATGTTTGTTCTTTAATTATTATGGCAAACAGTTGCAACAGCTGTTTTTCTTGACGAGATTGTCGGCTTGTGGACCCCGCCTCCTTTTGCGAATTAACCAATTAGTAGACGATCGCCGTCATATAGATGTTTGTAGTTTGCAGAATGGAAAAAAACTTGCAGCGAAAATTATTTTCACTTCTACGTGAAATCCAACTAGAAAAGTAAGTGTTAGTCACCAAATATGTATTATTTATGAAACATACGTAACTTGTTTCGTTAATCATTCGCTTCAGAAAGCGAAAAACTGTATACTATTAGATAAAAACGAGTTCAATGTTGGCAAGCATGATATACACCTGGTCAAAACGAAACTAGACTATGTGTAGACTGCAACAAATATCTGAAATTTGAATAATTTATCGAGTCCCGTCAATAAATGAACAGAATATCGAATGAAACAAGTTCCCTGCATTATACCAAGAGCCCATTCTCAACATTCATCCTGAAATTTGTTTCTAATTTTCGTTGGTTGGGTACATTATTATTATGCTACATATTTGCTCCACCGTTCACTTCTTTCCGGAACCCACGTTGCTTGAGCCGTGATCCCTTCCTTCAAAGCATGGAGCTCTTAATTTGGAGCACAGGGCACACAAACTTGCTCAAAAGGAACCCGGAACACGTAAGCTTGAGCTCGACCACATATGGTGTACACCCCCCCCCCCCCCCCCCCAACTTCTACTCCCACCATTGACCAGTGTGATGTCCATATTATATTATTTTCTGCTAAGCGCTGTTGGTATTTGTCAACTTTTGTATAGGGTGATAAAGGGTTAATTGTATGCAACGTGTTTGGTTCGATGTGCGTGCTTCTTGTTTCCCCTTTATATTTATTTTCCATGTTACCTGTCATACTATTTATTTCTCGTGCTTGTCAAAAACGTTTTGCAATTCTATTGAATATTTATGGTTCATGTATGTAATTAAGACCTTTAAATTACTATAAATAATAATTTTTGAAATCGGATGCAACTTAAGGACATTTAAAGGTGACAGCAACGTCTTTATGTCCATTATAAATGACTGCTGACGGCTGAGAATGCAGAGTAACAACTTCTAGTACTTTTCCATAATATTATTTTAGATGTTGTTTCTCATGTTTTGTTTTTCCTAATTTTTATTTTCCGTGCTATGTTTTTGCTTTTTCTAGTGTTTCTGAGGCCCCCTTCTCCCCTTTTCCAATCTCCTTAATGTTTATGGCGTTAAAGCACAAATTAAAATCTGGGTAATTATTTGGACATATCCTGGACCATGCGTCTTTCTCTGGAAAATGCCCGCACCTTGAAAAAAATTATCTTCATGGGACCAGAATTTTTTTTAAATCATTACCAAGTCAGAAATATGACCAATTGCAAGTTTATATACTTGCTGGTTAAATAGAACAATTTTTAACGGATAGTCCAAGTAATATTATAATTTCTTGAAAGGCTTTGTTAATGATTAACTTGGATGCCTTCCTCATGTTCCTATGACCGTCATTATTAGAAAGGAATCGCAGCAAAAAATTAAAGAAGCCTTTCATGATGCAATAATATTAGACTAATTAATTTGTAGTTTGCTCATCACGACTGCCCACTTTGACATATTCTTTTTATACGCCCGTTTACGGGACGTATTATGGTATTCCGTTGTCCGTCTGTCCGTCCGTCGTCAACATGTCGGACATTAACTCAAAAACACTTTAACCAGTTTGCATAAAACTTTGGTGAATTGTTTATATCTATTGACGTGAGCTCCCTTTCGTTTTTTATAAATTTTAGATTTTACGTTTCCGAGTTATGGGGTTTTATTCATTAAAAAAGGGGGATTTTCCGGTTTTCGGACAATAACTCAAGAATGCTTTCACCAACTTGCAAGAAATTGTGGTGAATTGTTTATATCTATTGACATGAGCTCCCTTTCGATTTTTATATATTTTAGATTTTATGTTTCCGAGTTACAGGGTTTTATTCATAAAAAAAGGGGGATTTTCCAGTTTTCGTATAAAAAATCAAAAATGCTTTCAGCAGTTCTTATGAAACTTTGGTGAATTGTTTATATCTATTGATGTAAGCTCCGTTTAGAATTTTATAAATTTTACATTTTACATTTCCGAGTTATGGGGCTTTATTCATTAAAAAAGGGGGGATTTTCCAGTTTTCGGACAATAACTCAAAAACGTTGTCAGCAATTCTCATGAAACTTTGATATGAATTGTTTATATCTATTGATGTAAGCTCCCTTTACATTTTCATAAATTTCTAATATGACATTGAGAATTAATTGAACTTTATTTGTTTATAGTCTGACAACAGATTTACTGTTAAGTATTGCGCAACGACACCGTGTATTGCACAACAGCAAGAAATCTTTAATTGAATATAAATTCATTTCATATAACCAATTTCAAGTTCTTTGACTACATTTATTCAGAAACCTATCATATGTCAAATATTTAATTACAATCCAAATTCAGACCTGTATCAAGCTTGAATATTGTGTCCATTTTTGCCCCAACTGTTTAGGGTTGGACCTCTGCGGGCGTATCCAGCTGCGCTCAGCGAAGCAGTTTATTATATATATAATAATTATCAGTATTTGAATTAAATAGAACACTGCATGCACTTTCGTTCTAAAAATAGAGTATTACATCAAATATCTGAACTGTGTCCCTGTTGGTAGGAATTAAATCCATTACTCAAAGCTATATCCCCAGTAAACAGAAAGGACCCATTTATAAAATTCTTTGGGAGACCACTAGTCCAAGAGGCAGAAAAAAAGCCCTGCTTGTAATAAACATATGATAAAGTCTTTTATTCTTTGACAACAGACCAGTGTGCGGAAGCATGAAAGTACGCAAATTGAATTATCAATTTATAAATGGAGAAGGCCACAGCTCTGTAGGAACCCAAAGATTAAGGGGGTTCTCATATTCTTATTGCTCTCAGGGTTCTGACTAAGGCTCGACCAGTCTCGACCTGTCTCAACCAGTCTCGACTCAGTCTTAACCAGTCTCGACCTGTCTCGACTAGTCTGGACCTTCAAATTTAGTCTTCACTGGTGTAAATCAGCTCATCTAACTAAATTATATATAGATCTTACAAAATACTAGTCTATTTGGTAGTTTGATTCATTGCTGTGAAATGAAAGAATTTAATTAATAGGTAAAAAAAAAGATTAAATTCAGATAGGCATCTTTAATTTTTTTTATAACTTTTTCAAATCAACTTGGATTTTCATCAAACTATACAGCTACCTTGGTAATATATTGATCTTACTGAATCACAGGTCGTTATGTAGTTTGGTGTATTGCTGTCAAATTTAAGAATTAAATTAATCTAGGTAAAACAGCTAGAATTTGCAGTTCGGACTATATTCAGATAGTACACTTTAATTCTTTTAATAACTTTTTCAAATCAACTTAGATTTTCATCAAACTATACAACTATCTTAGTAATATATTGATCTTACTGAATCCCAGGTTGTTATGTAGTTTAGTGTATTGCTGTTAAATTTAAGATTCAAATTAATCTAGGTAAAAAAAACCAAGGATTTGCAATTTCTGACAAAATTCAGATAGTATTTTTTATATAACTTTTTCAAATCAACTTGTTTTTTCATCAAACTATACAGCTATCTTAGTAATATATTGATCTTACTGAAACCCAGGTCATTGTGTAGTTTGGTGTATTGCTGTCAAATTTAAGAATTTAATTAATCTAGATAAAAAAAGCTAGGATATTTGAAATATATATTTTATTATAATTTGGGATAAAGTATATATGATATAGTTATATAATTTCTTAAATGTTTTATCCCTTTTTTATATATATAATATGAATATATCAAAAAGGGATCAAACTTTAAAGAAATTATTAAAATATTTCTTCTGATTAGTGGTGATGTATAAAGCAATACCTCCTGCTTGGGGAAACTTATTAAAAAGATCACACCTACCAGAGAGTTTTACATTCTAAATAACATTCATTCAAAATTGCAACATCCTGTTAAACTTAAATCGCAGGGCTTTTTGAATTCACTAGATAAGTAATACACGAGTTTAAGAAAAGTAGGGCTTTCTTTTTACCTATAAAACTCACTTGTACTGAGGTAATTAAACCATATTAAAGTGGTTCTTGTATGCCACGTCTTTAAATTTGACAAACATTATTTTTAGATATGATTAAAATACATTTTTACTGCAACTTTGGAACACATTTCCTTTTTTAAAAGGTTATCAAGGATTGTTATGAAAGTTCGTGATATTAAATTCTTGTTTTAACAAAAAAAGGTGTCTTTTTTTTTAAATTTCATAACCTTTTTCAAATCAGCTTGGTTTTTTATCAAACTTTTCAGCTATCTTTATTATATATTTATCATGCAAAAAAACAGGTTGTTTTGTATATTGGTGTATTACTGTCAAATTTAATGACCTAGTTAATAGGTAAACATGGTAAAAAAAAGGCTAAAATTTTCAGTTTTGACAAAATTCAGATAGATACCTATAATTTAGATTGATTGATTGATTGTTGGTTGCTTTACGTCGCATTAGCACAAGGCTATATCGCGGCGAGAGCTAATTCGAATATTTTTTACAATTTAAAGCATATTCTTAAAATCAGACAAAAGGTCCTTCAATAAACTAAAATTCTAGATTAAAGCAAATTGATTATTTACAAATAAAAATGAACATTAAGATAACGTGATAAAATTTAAAATCGTTTTAAATATAATAACATTTTTATATTTTAGAATATATTCCAACTTCTTTTAAAAATAAAACAATATTTGTAAATGAAACATTATTAAATAAATTATACATATTATTGACATTGAAATGCTTCTTACGAATATCAGCAAAGTCAATACAATTGATTAAAACATGTTTAATAGTATACTTGCAGTTACAAGGTATACATTGTGGTTCTACTTCATTTTTTAAAAGATATTCGTGTGTTATTCTAGTATGACCATTACGACATCTAGAAATAACACACTGATCTTTTCTGCACATAAAATTATTGAAAGGTTTACATAAATTAGGTTTAATTTCATGTAATTTATTACCATCTTTTTTACTCCATTCATTTTTCAATATATTAAAAACATATTCTCTAATATTAGATTTAAAATCGGTATATGGTATATCACAGTTAGATAAAGGGTCACCCAGGGCATTCTTTGCCTCAAGGTCTACAGCTGTGTTTCCAAGGATTCCAACATGACTCGGCACCCATAGAGATAATATTTCTTTAAGAAGAATTTTTAAATTCCTCATTTCATATAAAATTTTGAGAATTGTTGGGTTTTTAATTTTAGTATTTTGTATAGCTTGTAAGCATGAAAGTGAATCAGAACATATAATAAATTTGGATTTATCTGAAGAAGCAATAAATTTCAAAGCCAAAATTATTGCTTCTGCTTCAGCAGTAAAGATCGATGCATCAGATGGCAAACGGAGAGTTGCAGCTCTGTCCCTGAAGACAGCAGCAGATGCAACTCTGTCACCATCTTTTGATCCATCAGTATAGACAGTTGAGAAATCTGAATAATTGGCTTTGATTTCAGCATAGTGTTGCTGAATTAAAAGAGGATTTGTTTTATTTTTATTGTGTTCACGGAGATCAAATATCATTTTTGGTTTGGGAAGTTCCCATGGAGGACAATTGCAAGTTTCAACTTGAGCAACAGATTTTAAATCAAAAGAAGCTAAATGTGGTTTTAAACGTATACCTAACGGAGGAATTTTATTTTCATGTTTTGCAAAAATATCTTCATAAATTGGATTAAAAACACAGCTGTAGGCAGGATTATCTGAGTAGGCTTTTAGTTTGACAGCATATTGAAGTCCAAGCTTCAAACGTATGTTAGAGAGTGAGTGCTCATCAGCCTCTACATACAGACTCTCAACTGGTGAGGTTTTAAATGCGCCAAGACAGAGACGCAAACCCTGATGATGCACAGCATCGAGAATCTGTATGTAGGACTTCCTTGCAGAGCCATACACTATAGAGCCATAATCTAGTTTAGATCTAACTAGAGATCTATATAAATTAAGTAAAATGTTGCGATCAGCACCCCAGTCGGTGCTGCCGACAACTTTTAAAATATCTAATGCTTTTAAACATTTCGATTTTAACATTTTGATATGGGGTAGAAAGGTTAACTTTTTATCGAAAATTAACCCAAGAAACTTTGTTTCATCAACCATTTTAATTGGGTTGCCGTACAAAGTGAGTTCTGGATCAAGATGCAATTTCCTTTTGTTACAAAAATGCATCCCGACCGTTTTTGAAGTGGAAAATTTAAACCCATTTTCCGAGGCCCATTTTTCAATTCTTCCAAGACATAACTGTAATTGTCTTTCTATGTTATTCATATTTTTGCCTCTAAAACATATTAAAAAGTCATCAACATACAATGAACCTTCAATATTACTTTTTAAAACTTCAACAAGGCTGTTGATTTTAAGACTAAATAATGTAACAGATAAAATACTGCCCTGAGGGACACCCATCTCTTGATCATACAGATTAGACATGGTTGAATTTACTCTAACATTAAATTGTCTGTTAGATAGAAAATTCGAAATAAAATTTGGCATATTGCCTTTTAACCCCATATCAAACAGATCTTTTAAAATACCATACTTCCATGTAGTATCATAGGCTTTTTCTAGATCGAAAAAGACCGACACTACATGTTCATTTTTCGCAAAACCATTACGAACAAATGATTCGAATCGAACAAGATGGTCAAGAGTACTGCGACCTTGGCGGAATCCACACTGGATATTGGCTAAAAGCCCATTGGATTCCAGGAACCAAACAAGGCGATCATTGACCATCCGTTCTAGTGTTTTACAGACACAACTGGTAAGAGCAATTGGCCGATAATTAATAGGATCCGTGTGATCTTTACTTGGTTTTGGAATAGGCAAGACGGTTGCAAGCTTCCAGATTGATGGTAAATCACCAGATTCCCAGATGTTATTCATAAGCTGCAAAAGAGCTTCCAGCGAGGAATCTAGCAAGTGTTTTAACAGTTGGTAGTGAATATTATCAGGCCCACAAGCTGTATCATGGGCTTTTGACAGAGATGTTTTAAGTTCTTCAAGAGAAAAGAGTTTATTATAATTTTCATCATTTTTTTATTTAAAGTTTAATTTAATTTTTTCTTTTTGTTTTTTAACTTTTTTAAAATCCTCCCTGTAGTTGTTGGAAGAAGAAGATTTCGCAAAAGTTTCACCAAGCTTGTTGGCAATATCCTTTTCAGATGCTAATAAATCATTGCCATTTTTTAAATGTTTAACTGTGGCTTTAGAATTTTTACCTTTTATCTTTTGTATCATGTTCCATACTTTTGTCATCGCAGTGCGAGATGTTATCTCCGAGACAAATTTCTTCCAAGACGTTCGTCGTGCTTGCCTGCAAGTCCGCCGTGCCTTAGCGCGAAAAACACGGAAATTACTCAAGTTTTCTGTCGTTGGTTGTTGATTGAACCGTTTTTCAGATTTTTTACGGTCGCCTATTGCTTGATCACAAGCATCATCAAACCATGGTTTGCTGGGATGTTTCGGATTTGCCGAGGTCTTAGGAATAGTTCTGTCAGCAATTGACGTTAAAACTGTAATAAAAGTTAAAATTGGATCTTGTACAGTCTCAAACATCTTTGACTGAAGTTCCGCTTGACAGAGATTCTCAAACAAGGACCAGTCCGCCTTGTCAAGTTTCCAACGTGGTACTCTCTGTTGGGCAGAAGTAAAAAGATGTTCAAGTACTATTGGAAAGTGATCACTTCCACATAGATCATCATGAACACGCCATGAATAATCCAGAAGAAGAGAGGGATCGCAAATAGTGATATCAATAGCAGAATAAGACCCGTTTCCAGGATGAAGATAAGTATTAGATCCATTATTAAAAATGCATAATCCTTCTTGAGAGACAAAGTCCTCAATGATCTTACCTTTGATATTATTAGACTTGCTTCCCCACAAGGGGTTGTGTGCATTGAAGTCGCCCACCCCCCAAGGGTGACTGGGGAATAGAAGTATGGTCACCATTGGTCTTCCTCCGACCGGCGGTAAAACCCTCGTCAAAGTGGGGCGTCCGTTTGGCTGTGCGGGATGTACAAATTTGCAGCCACGTCCGGTCAGAATGGGGACGTTAAATCCGATGCCTCGTGTAAAGAGAGTGCCACGCTCTTTGCACGTTAAGAACCCTTGCAACAACTCTTTGAGGGGTCCGTAGGTGACCTGTTGCAAGGCTAAATTTCTGTCCCTATCCAATATACCCTTATTTCCCGTGGCAGTCTAAATTTCTCCGACCTTAATCCCTTAATCTATTACAGAACCTACCTATTGTATTTATTGTGAACTTGTTCTCGTCCTGAATATGCATGAAATATTTGCCACTGGACGTTAAGCAACCAACAATCAATCAATCAATGAAGTCGCCCATAAGTATAAATGGTGAGGGTAATTGATCAGTGAGGTTTTTGAGTTTAGCTTTATCTATAATTGAATTGGGTGGAATATATATAGAACATAATGTAATTGTTTTATCTAATGATAAACGAATTGCAACTGCCTGCAGATCCGTGGTGAGTTGGACTGTGCTATGAATGACGTTGTCCTTCACAAAAATGGATGATCCGCCTGCAGCACGTTCATCTACCTTAGAAAATGTGCTATACATGTTGTATCCTTTTAAAGATACATTGTCACTTTCTTTTAAATGAGTTTCTTGAAGACAAAATGCAGTAGGTAAAAATGACTGAACTAGAAGCGTTAACTCGAGAAGATTTATTTTAAGACCTCGGCAATTCCATTGGATGATATTAGTCATGATTTGTTAATAGACGGGCGAATGCTGTCGAGTTTGCCAGCATTCTTATTTCGCTCACCCTGAGATTGTAATCTTTTGGGTGGCGGAACACTTTCGATTTCCATTTCTGATTCGTCGTTAAGTGTTGAAAATCTGTTGTGTGAGGAGAGTTGTCGATCTCCAGGACCATGCGCAGCTTGTTTTACTCCGCCTCGACCCCTACCCCGCGACCTCGAATCAGAAGACTTCTGAGAGGATGTATTTGATGGCTTCTTTGGGACACCCTTCTGTTCTGGAGAACGAAGAGGAGACGGGGCTTTAGAAGACTTTGTACTGGATGCAGAAGATAAACTAGTTTTATTAGATGCAGATGAAGGAGGACTATTGGAGATGGAAGAATCATCTATGTCACTGGGAAGATCCCAGACAGATTCACCGCCCCAACTGTCTGATTTAACTGTATCTTTTTTATTTGATTTCTTTTTTTCATTTTTTTTAGATGATGACATTGAGCTCTGTAAGGAAGATTGAGTTGACTGAGTACTGGTTTTATGAGGTGTTGGTTTTCTTGGAATTAATATTTTATCGTTAGGTTCTGTTTCAACAGGCAGCATTGTAAATGTCTCAGCATCAATTGGCCAGGTCATGCGAGTTTGTGTATGCTCGTGACTGAATGAGCGGACAACTTTGCTGGCGTACGATGGTCTGTTCGAAACAAGGAGATCATTCGAAACAGAAGCTATCTGTTTAGCTTCTGGGTAACTGATGTTTCTTTCTGTTTTAATTTTGATAATATTTTTTTCTTTAAGGTAAACAGGGCAGTCCCTAGATGATGAAAAATGGGATTCACCACAGTTTACGCATTTAGAGGATTCAGAGCTACAGGTTATTCCCTCGTGTCCTTCGTCAGAACACTTGAAGCATCTCTGCGTACCACGACATTGTTTGCTTCCATGACCAAACTTTTGACAAGTGAAGCATCGAATTGGGTTAGGGATAAACCTGTCAACTCTGATTCCAAAGCAACCTAAAGTAATAGATGGAGAAGGAGTTGGAGTTCTAAATGTCAAAAGATATGTATTTAATTTGATTATATTTCCATTCTTTTTTATTTGAAATCTAACAACATCAGTTACACCTTGGCTTGAAAGTTCCTCACAGATTTCTTCCACGGTAAGGTCACCAAGGTATTGACTTCTGTCTCGAATGATCCCCTTACAGCTGTTCAAACTGTTGTGAGGAGAGGCAGAAACAAGAAAGTTTGTAATTGTTGTCAGTGTAAGCAAATTTGTTGATTGACTTTTGTTGGAACATTCAACCAACAAATTGCCTGATCTCATTTTTGAAACTTTTTTTACAGTACCAGCAACGCTTTGAATTTATTTGTGAATCACAAAGGGAGATATTTTGGAAATTGGTTTTTCATCTGTTCCTTTTATTACAATAAATCTTGGCCAACTGTCATCTTCCTGACAGGGCACTGAATCATCACATTTTCTTTTTTTATGTATTAAAGCTGATTTAGAGGGTTGGTTTTGTTGTGCCATAGGAAATGAGAAAGATTCACCATTCTTGTCATCCACCCACCTCGATGTGCCTACAAGGGCGATGCTGTGTTTCCGTGGCGAGCCGGGGTCAAGTGCTAATGCTGAAAACGAGCTCCAAGTAGCTGGTCCCCAAAATTAGCACCCAAGATCCACTGCGGAAAGCACCAGATGTTCCAAGAATAGTATACTCAAGCAGAGCGTATCCATCAAGCGAAATAGAAAACGTACCACTTGATTGACCCATGAGCCATCGCCTTCTTCAGTTATCCGAAATATAAATAGCTTAATTTAAAACACATGTGTATATAATGAAAATTGTTACAAGAAAGCTTATTGTTGAGAATTAACTGAAGGGCTCGACATGACCAGCCGATTGATCGAACCGGGTCCATCCGATCTCCCGTTTAGATGATATTGGAGCCGAAGCAGCTTATTGAACTATAGTCTCGTCCGTCCGGGTATTTTCTGACCGTAAGGAGTCTGGCTACAGCCCTCATCCGCAAGGATCTCGTCAACCACCGACACGGGTAGCAACCCACGGCCAACGGGTTGGAGAGCCTATTTTATTCAAAACATCGGGCAACTCGTACGATGTTCGGATCACTTTAGTCTGGTCTATACCCTTCGACCTGTGCAGCATTGGTAACCCTACCAGGAGACGAAGCTCCAACTGGCATAGCTCTTGGGGTCACTGAGACACGCAAGCCCCCCGACCACGGCAAGGATAGCGATCCACCGGGGGGTCCTATAATTTAGATATTTAAATTTGACAGCAATAAACCAAATTACCAAATAACCTGTTTTTTGTAAGAATAATATATAATAAAGATAGCTATAGATTTGGATGAAAATCCAAGTTGCTTTGAAATAATCTAAAGTGTACTATCTGAATATAGTCCGAATTGCAAATTCTAGCTTTTTTGACCTAGATTAATTTAATCCTTAAATTTGACAGCAACACACCAAACTACATAATGACCTATGATTCAGTAAGATCAATATATTACTAAGATAGCTGTATAGTTTGATGAAAATCCTAGTTGATTTGAAAAAGTTATAAAAAAAAAAAATTAAAGTGTACTATCTCTATTTTGTCTGAACTGCAAATCCTAGCTTTTTGGACCTAGATTAATTTAATTCTTAAATTTGACAGCAATACACCAAACTTCTTAACAACCTGGGATTCAGTAAGATTAATATATTACCAAGGTAGCTGTATAGTTAGATGAAAATCTAAGTTGATTTGAAAAAGTTATAAAAAGAATTAAAGTGTACTATCTGAATATAGTCCGAACTGCAAATTCAAGCTTTTTTGACCTTCAACTGACCTAGATTAATTTAATCCTTAAATTTGACAGCAATACACCAAACTACATAATGACCTATGATTCAGTAAGATCAATATATTACTAAGATAGCTGTATAGTTTGATGAAAATCCTAGTTGATTTGAAAAAGTTATAAATAAAATTAAAGTGTACTATCTCTATTTTGTCTGAACTGCAAATCCTAGCTTTTTGGACCTAGATTAATTTAATTCTTAAATTTGACAGCAATACACCAAACTTCTTAACAACCTGGGATTCAATAAGATTAATATATTACCAAGGTAGCTGTATAGTTAGATGAAAATCTAAGTTTTTTTGAAAAAGTTATAAAAAGAATTAAAGTGTACTATCTGAATATAGTCCGAACTGCAAATTCAAGCTTTTTTGACCTACAACTGACCTAGATTAATTTAATCCTTAAATTTGACAGCAATACACCAAACTACATAATGACCTATGATTCAGTAAGATCAATATATTACTAAGATAGCTGTATAGTTTGATGAAAATCCTAGTTGATTTGAAAAAGTTATAAAAAAAATTAAAGTGTACTATCTCTATTTTGTCTGAACTGCAAATCCTAGCTTTTTTTACCTATATTAATTTAATTCTTAAATGACAGCAATACACCAAACTACATAATGACCTGTGATTCAGTAAGATCAATATATTACTAATATAGTTGCATAGTTTGATAAAAATCCAAGTTGATTTGAAAAAGTTATAAAAAAAATTAAAGATGCCTATCTGAATTTAATCATTTTTTTTTTTACCTATTAATTAAATTCTTTCATTTCACAGCAATGAATCAAACTAACAAATAAACTGAAATTTTGTAAGATCTTTATTTAATTTAGTTAGATGTGCTGATTTATACCAGTGAAGACTAAATTTGAAGGTCCAGACTAGTCGAGACAGGTCGAGACTGGTTAAGACTGAGTCGAGACTGGTTGAGCCTTGGTCAAGACCATTTCAGACTACACCAAGATCATCAAGTACTGAATCAGACTAATTAAGTAAAGTCGAGACCTAGTCGAGTGCAATTAAGTACAGTTAAGTACTGTCGAGTAAAATGTGTGCTCAACTTTACTGGTCGAGCACAAAAACTGGTCTTTTCAGATTCTGAGCAGTTTGTAATTAAGAATCATTGCTGGTGAATCATTCAGACAATAATTGAAAACCGCTTTCACCAATCTTCATGAAACTTTGGTGAATTGTTTAAATTTATTGACACAAGTTTCCTTTCCATTTCTATTAGTTATTTTTGATATCTGGTTTTTTGAGTATAGGGACTTAATTCATATTAAAGGGTTGAAATTATCACATTTTTTGGACAATGACTCAAAAACGCTTAAACATATTTTCATAAAACTTTAATTTGCTGAAATGTAACGTAAGCTCCCTTACAATTTTTTATATATTTAAGATTTTACTTATTCCAGTTATGGGATTTTATTCATAAAAATTATTCATGAATTGTGCCACTGTGCGCAAGTCTTTATTTTTTTTATTTAAAAAGAGGGGGGGGGGGGGTGGTGTACTGTTTTACTTCTGTCTATACATCCTTAAGTCAGTCCGTCTGTCTGTCCCATGAATATTTTTCGTCGCATCTTTCTCAGGAACATTACAAGGATTTCTGAAATTTGGTTCAGGGTTTATTTGAGTCCACTATACCGTGGATGCTTTTTCAGATTCATCACTCAACAACTTCCTGTTTACCTTATACTTTAAGGGTATGGGGGTATCATTAGTGTTTGTTTTAGTTGTTTTTCTAGGGCGGCTGGCTATTTTGAGCAGTGCTCTCAGCATTTCTAGTTAATAATAAAAATTAATTTAAGACCTAAAGACGAGCTAAAATGACAACACGCATATTTTGTGTTCATGGCACAGCTCTTTATTTTGCATAGGATGAAGCAATTAAAGAAATCCAACAAAGATAGGCATTATATCTACATGTATCAGGGTTCTCACTAAGGCGAGTCCATGAGTCCTGGACTCATGAAAATCTGTTTGGACTCATTATTTTCAAAACTGGCGAGTCCAAAGATGCATTAAGATTGAAATATTTGTATAAATTGTTCACATTACAACATACTTTCGCCATTAAAGTGCATAGAATTTCATGTGTAAGTTGTTTACCTTTTATATTGCACAACATTGAATTCAAGATCTTTCGAGCTAGTCCTATCATATTCTCCCAAGCACCGCTCATATCATATAGGAGGCGTGTGGTGGGTTAAATTTCCATATGGTTCCATTGTTTTGGAGATGGTCTTTAATTGGTTGGTCTTCAACATTGAAACTTGTAATGTTTAGTTCATTTATAGCTCCAATGAAATTTGTGCCTTGGTCTGATCTGAATTCCTTGACTGGTCCTCGAAGAGCTGTAAACCTGCGCAACGCATTGATAAAGGAAGATGAAGTCATCTCCTCAACCACTTCTATGTGTATTGCTCGAGTTACTAGACAGGAAAACATAATCGCCCATCGCTTTGTGTTTGCTGAACCTCCACGTGTGCGTCTTGTTAAGTTGGACCAAGGACCAAAAGTGTCCACGCCCACATAGGTAAATGGAGGGCTTGGTGTGAAACGGTCAGAAGGAAGATCAGCCATCTTCTGTTGTTCGGCACTTCCTTGCAATTTACGACATTTTAAACAGTTGTGTAGTATGGAGTTAATGAGTCGTTTACCTCCAGTCAACCATATTCCTCTTGAACGAATTGCTCCCTCAGTAAAATGTCTTCCCATGTGCTGAACAGCATTGTGACAGTGCTTGACTATTAATGTAGCAATGTAACTTTTACCTGGTATTATGGCAGGCATTTTTTCACAACTTTCTATGTCTGAATTTTTAAGTCTTCCTCCTACTCGAAGTAATCCATCGTTATCCTTTGTAAAGGTTTTCTTTGCTTCAAGCAGTCAATTTCATTATAGTATGTATCTTATTGTACTTCCTTTATGATAAACTTCTCAGACTCCTTCATGAAGGTGACGCAAGACTTACTGTTCTTTTCATCAGTCTCATCTTTGTGCCACATTGAAGCTCTTCGTTTAAGAAATGCGATACCTCTGACAAGACTTGTCCATGTTGAAAAATGTTCAAATAAACTTATGTCTAGACCTGATGACTTAACAAATGTCTTTTTTACTTCTACTAATGGTCTGACTTCTTTGTCGACTTCTGGTTCTATGACTTCAAACAGTGTGCTATCTGATAAATTCTGGGACGCAAAACAGGCATTTGGACCTTTTAACCATTCTGATTGTCTTAAACTGTTAACCTCCAATGGTCTTGTACCATGATCTGCTGGATTATAGCTTGTTGGCTCATAATTCCATTGTAATTTTGTAGAAACCTTCAGAATTCGGTCAACTCGATTGCTAACATACACGTAAAATCGCCTAGTCTCATTATATACTCTTGAATGAAAGTGGCAAGTTCTGTTGCTAGAACGGCTGCACACAACTCAAGTCTGGGTATGGTGTGACCATGGTTAGGTGCTAATTTTGATTTTCCTAATACGAATCCGAACTGAGAATGTCCATTGTCATTGAATGTGCGAATGTAAGCTACTGAGGCTATAGCGTCTTTGGATGCATCTGAAAGGATGTGGAGTTCACGTTTTGAACTGTCGCCTAAAGATGTTTCAGTGAAAGATCTTTGGATTTCTAATGTTTCTAAGTCCTTTAATGATTGTTTCCAGATCTGCCAATCATTCATCAAATATTCTGGTAATGGATCATCCCATTCTACACTGGCGTTCTGTAAAGCTTGTCTCATAATTAATCTCCCTCCTAGGATTACAGGCGCTACAAAACCTATAGGGTCAAAAATTCTATTTATGACTGAGAGTACTCCTCTTTTTGTACAAGGTTTCTCTTCTGCTGATAGCTGATATGTGAATATGTCTCGAATGACATCCCAGCTTAGGCCTAAACTACGCTGTAAACAAGATTCGTCAGAATCAAAGTCTATTTCTGTAATATTCTTTGCTAAGTCTTTTTGTGGAAAGCTAGAAAGCACTTTGTTACTATTCGATAAGATTTTGTGTAATCTAATATTACCACCTGTCATTAGTCTATAATGTGTTCTTTTAATAAGACTAGCAATGTCTTTTTCACTGTCGCTAGATTGATTGTTGATTGATTGTTGGTTGCTTAACGTTCAGTGGCAAATATTTTATGCATATTCAGGACGAGAACAAGTTCACAATAAATACAATAGGTAGGTTCTGTAATAGATTAAGGGATTAAGGTCGGAGAAATTTAGACTGCCACGGGAAATGAGGGTATATTGGATAGGGACAGAAATTTAGCCTTGCAACAGGTCACCTACGGACCCCTCAAAGAGTTGTTGCAAGGGTTCTTAACGTGCAAAGAGCGTGGCACTCTCTTTACACGAGACATCGGATTTAACGTCCCCATTCTGACCGGACGTGGCTGCAAATTTGTACATCCCGCACAGCCAAACGGACGCCCCACTTTAGCGAGGGTTTTACCGCCGGTCGGAGGAAGACCAATGGTGACCATACTTCTATTCCCCAGTCACCCTTGGGGATTCCACTGTCGCTAGAAAGAAATCCATTATCAACATAGAACTGTTCTTTCACATATTTACATACGTCGTCACACGGTTCTTCTCCTTCGTGATTACAAACCGCCTTTCGTAAACAATAATTTACAACTGATGGAGACGGAGAGTTTCCGAATACATGGACTCGCATCCTAAATTCTACAAGTGGCATTTCAATGTCATTGTTTTTAAACCAAATAAATCTGAGAAAGTTTCTGTGATTCTCTTGAACTTCAAAGTTAAAAAACATCTGTTCCACATGAGCAATAGCTGCAAACTGTCCTATTCATAACTTTGATAATACACTAACTAGATTGTTTGTTAAGTCTGGTCCTTTAAGCAGTACGTCATTTAGACAAATCCCATGGTACTTTGCCGACGAATCAAACACTACCCGTATTTTAGACTGTTTCTTAGCATGGTAGACCCCAAAAATGGGCAAATACCATACTTCTTCTCCATCCTTGATAGGGGGTGCCAATTCTGCATGGATGTTCTTAAGTATCTTTTCCATGAACTGAAGAAAATCCTCTAATTTTTTCGGGTCCCTCTTTAGACTTCTTCCTAAGTTTTCTGCTCTTTTTCGTGCTTGTTCATAGTTATTACTTAGTGTTGTACCATCTTTGCGAAAAGGCAGAGGTGTACTGAAGTTACCATTTGATTCCTTCCGTACTCCATTTTCTTCCATAATGGTTATAAACTCCTCATCTTCACGGGATAATCCTACTTCATTATCTTCTACAGTCTGTTCAAATATATAACTATAAACAGATTTTTGTTCTAGTTTTGTGTCCTTGACCTTAAAGTTATATTCACAAGGTTTCAAGGTTAATCTCTGATTTGGTAAAACTGATGTTTTGTTGACAGTTATGACATCAGATGTATGCACTAGACCAAGACATGCTTCTCCAATAATAGTCCATCCTAACCGTAGGCGCTGAGCGTATGGTTCATGATCTTTACCAATTATCTGGTCCAAAATGTGATGACAACTTATCATGTCCCTTCCTATAAGCAGTGAAATATTGGCATCATGGTCCAATTCAGGGATAAATTCTGCTATTGACTCTAGATGGCTATACTGTCTGGCTACAGCAGGTGTAGCTATCTCTTGTTTGGAATTTGGAATGTCATTACAATCTATTAGTGATGTGCACTCGAGTTGAGTATTTCTATCGAATGATTCAAGTATGAATCCTGTGGCACGACGCCCAGACTGTGCAGATTTTCCCGAACATGATGACAAGGTATATTGTATAGTATCATAGTGTTTGCTGAAATTTTTCAAAAATTCAGAGGTAGCTAAAGACCTGTTACTTTGGTCATCAATTATCGCATATGTTTTACACGTTGTTCTGGTTTTCCCTTTGGATATAGGTTTATCAGTAATGTTTTCGCACATGACCATTAAACTGATTTGCGTCGCCACAAATTTCTGTACATAATGATCCTACTTTCGGGGTATCCTCGTCTATCTTCTTTCGTTCCCCGCCATTATCTAACAACGGTTCCTGACGTTCAATGTGAAACGCTGTGCAATGTGATGAGTTTCCACATTTTTCGCACTTCACCTTTGCTGAACAGTCTTTAGCCAGAGCTTGTCTTTTAAACATTTAAAGCAAATACCATGTTTCTTTATTATCTCCCTTTTTCTGCAAGGGGTTTGGTAGGAAATGATCGACATTCTACTAAACTATGTTTCCCTTCTTCGTGTACTGGACACTTAAGGTCATTTGAGTTCTGATTTTCTACTTTAGTCTTTTTTGTGTTTAATACTTGTCTATTTAGTGCATTTCTATTTGTTGGATTTCTGTTGTTAAACTTCTGCTTTTCATGGTCTTTTCGGTTACCACCTGATTCAGTCTGTTGAAACTTAAAACTTGGGTCGTTCATCTTTACTGCTAAAGAATGAATAAATTCTGCAAATGTTCTAAACGTTGGATACACCACTGAATTGTTGAGTTTGTACTTGCTGGCTTGGTCAATGCATCTAGTCTGCATGAAATATGGCAGTTTTGTTACAATTTTATTCACTACATATGAAGCGTCAAAGTACGCCAAAACTAATTGATATTTTTCATTCTGTTTAACTGATTCGATTTCGGACAAAAGGTCTGAGAGTTCATACATTTTATCGTGTTCATTGTTTTTAATTTTAGGAAATCTGTCCAAGCGTTCTTTGAGTGAGGCGGCTACACTTTCAGGTGCTCCATTACCTCTCATCGAGCCTCTTCCATATTTTCTCTAAGCCTCTAGTTTCATCATGAGCATTTGCGACTCTTAAGCTTGATGCCTGTTTCTTTGATTGCGGGCCCAACCATTTGTTCAACAGATCTTATTCTTCTGAGCTGGTTGCGTCAAGTTCTTTCATAATGTTTTTGAAACTTCTCTTCCAACTACAGTACTTTTCTGGCTTGTCGTCAAATTGTGACATTCTTGACAACATAATGTCTTTTTTCAAAATGTATTTTGTGAGGTCAATTATTCCAGGTGATGGTACTTGATTTGTATTTGTTTTTTCAGGATCTAACATATAGACTGGAGTTTCTGACACGAGCATAGTCTCTTGTGGTTGAGATGTTTTGATTTCCTTTGGCAGTGTCGTTGAAGGCACAAATTCTGGCACACAAGGGTTTCATTTTCGGTCTCTGACTGGCAACATAAGACTTTACAATTGCAGAAGCGCATATCTCATTGTCCGGTAATTTTTTAATTTAAAAATTACCGCCCACTTATATAACTTTATTTCCTCTATCATAGAGATTTGTTGTACATGAACAATATTCCTGCGCATTTTGCCATTTGGGAAATATAAACGACTTGTAATTACCGATTTTCGGCGATGAAATATTTCAAACAATTGTTCTTTGACATCGTAGCCAAAAGCACAGGGGATAATAAACTACGTACGGATTTCTATTGAGCACTAGTTCCTATGTGCAACTTCAAAAGTTTTGGGTAGTTCGACGATCATTTAAGGTTTTTCTGGTCATATTTTTTATATTACAGAAATAAAAGTATTAAAAAAATGTCCAATTAGTTATAAATAACATAATAGCCCGCTAGATAATAACAATGGCACGTATTTCAGCATTTATAGGGTAGAACACAAAACTAGGGTGCTCGCATAAGGTAGCTGAACTGCCCAAAAAATTGCATCTAAAGAAAACTTTATTTTTTTTTTAAATTCTATATTTTACTTTTGAATGAGCCCAGTTATAAGCCATTATAATACTTTTACACTTACAGTGTGCACAGCAATCACAGGCAATCAAGACAACAGAACCCTTTACAAATTTGTTTTATTTCTTATCAGGCTTTTCTATAATGTTATTTTAAAGATATTGCTTCGCAGCCAAAAATGAAAAATGCCTTTATGTTTTCTCCATTGAATTGTTTCATATTTTTCATGTCGCACCTGTTTAAAGCCCACCATACCGGTATATGTTTTTCTCATTCTTGAAGGCAAAAATAGCTTACATCCGCTTCATTTGCGCTTTAGTGGATAGTTGTCTCATTGGCAATCATACCTGAACCAAAACACTCTCCTTATTTTTATATTGCATGATTCCATAATCTTAGAGATTGTATATATCAGTACCAATATCTGCAAATCTTTTCACAAAAAATCTTAAGTTTATTCTTAAGATAAAATCTTACGAGTATCGTAAGAGAAATCTTAAGTCCTTTTCACTAAAGCAATCGTAAGATTTATTTTACACTTAAGAGAATTCGTAAGATATAATCTTAAGTTAAACTCTTACGTTTAACATTATGCATAGCAACATAGTTTCACTTTCGATACACCTGCGCAAACACCATTTCCGGCAATCCGCCATATATGTGAATTACACGACACACGCACCTGCTAAAAGATGCAATTTGAAGTATTTCTAATGTATGGCATGCTTGGAAAGGTATGTTATTTCGTGATAAAACACACCTGTAATGATTTATTGATGCCTTATCTCCGATAACTAAATGTAATAATGTGAATTATAACTGAAGATGGTCTGCGAGTTTCATTGAGAATTTATGAATGAATGGATTTAATCACGTCTGCTCGAGATTTTTCTTGATCGTCTCTTTATATCGTGTGTGCACCTTTGTAGTTTATAAAATGTAGGTGCCATTTGATATATAAGGATAGATCTTAATAATCAACAAAGAAAGCCGGTTGAAAGTTCGTCTGCTGCATGTGCATTGTAACTTCAACAAAACGTCAAAAGACAACATTAACAACGTCAACAAACTTGCAAAGTACATTTTGTAATGGAGCAACCTTCCAAAAGGAAACCAAATTGGACAGAGGCAGAGCTGGATGCTCTTTCCAAAGGGGTTGCAGAAAACATTAATATGCTAAAGGGGAAATTTTCTCTATCAGTCACTAATGACTCTAAAAACAGATGTTGGGCAACAATAACCCAGAGGTAAGTACACCAACCATGCTAACCCATTGACTTGGACCTGAAAATAAACATCATGATTAATGCTGTATGCATTATGCATTTATAACATTGTAAAAATAATATCAGAAAACCTCTTCAAACTAAAATTTGTAACCTCAAATTTGTTATTAGTTGTATCATTATTGTTTTTAATTTCAAGGATCCCAGAATCATGAGAATATCTTTTATCATAAAAATTCAAGTAACAGTTAATTTATACTAAACCATATATCTTTTCAATAAGAGCTGTACCAAAATTCATCTACTGAGAGTGCATGTACATCATAACCATGATAACATGTACTAAACATTCTTAACCAAATTTCTTGGCTATCAAAAGGATTTTTTATTAAAGCCAAATAAAAATATATATACATGTATGTGTGGTTTTAGGTACCCTACCTTCCCTTCTTTTTAGGCTTAATAATAGCCTACCCTAAACAATAATTTGCCTACCTACTTAACCTAATCGTTTTGGATTTTTTTATACAGTCAGAGCTCATACATAAACAAGTCGTTTTTTGTTTTTGACTTACAGAAGTCAGAAAAATGCATTTATCATAAAATTGTGTGTTCATTTTCAGACTTATTTAAGTCGGAAAATGACAGACTTGTTTAAGTCTATTTATGTTTATGAAAAGACTTAATTTTATTTGCTGGCCAAAGTGCACCACCTATGACATCATTAACCTGTCTGAAAGTTCACAAGGACATGAGCTATCTATATTTAATTATCTAATTGAACATTTTTACCTAACATAAGATTATTTTCCTCATTTAGTGTGGCTATAGATGGTTGCATTGTAAAGTAAATAAACTTATTTCCGTTGTTTTAGGCTCTCATGCATATTTTTCTTTTGAAGACAAAACATTGTCTTTCAATATTGTCATAATTTCTTATAGATGCATGACCTTTATATAAATATGCATGAGTCTTGAAGTTGACTAATTTTGTTAACTAATCGACTTGTTTGAGTCAATATTTACAACTTTTTAATTTAGGTCAAATATTTCTTTCTTAACACTTATCAACTTATTGAAGTCATAAATTGTCTTAAATTAAAGGGAGACAAATATTTGAATCTACAAATTTAGACCTCTATGAGTCAAAAGCAGATTTAGACTTATTTCTGTCTGAGCTCTGACTGTTATACGCCCGTTTACATGACATATTATGGTATACAGTTGACTGTCCGTCAGTCCGTCCGTCGTCGTCAACATGTTGGACATTAATTCAAAAACGCTTTAACAAATATGCATGAAACTATGGTGAATTGTTTATATCTATTGACTTGACTTGAGTTCCCTTTAATTTTTAATAAATTTCAGATTTACCTTTTCTGAGTTTTATTCATTAAAAAAGGGGGGAATTTCCGTTTTTCGGACAATAACTCAAAAACAATTTCACCAATTTGCATGAAACTTTTGTGAATTATTCATATCTAATAAAGTGAGCTCCCTCTTGTAAAAGGGGGGATTTTCCAGTTTTCAGACAATAACTGAAAAAAAAAATTTCACCAGTTTGCATGAAACTTATGTGAATTGTTCATATCTCTTGACGTGAGCTCCCTTTCGTTTTCATATATTTTCATGACAACAATATGAAAAAAGGTAAAATTGAGAATGGAAATGGGGAATGTGTCAAAGAGACAACAACCCGACCATAGAACAGACAACAGCAGAAGGTCACCAACAGGTCTTCAATGCAGCGAGAAATTCCCGCACCCGGAGGCGTCCTTCAGCTGGCCCCTAAACAAATATATATACTAGTTCAGTGATAATGAACGCCATACTAAACTCCAAATTGTACACAAGAAACTAAAATTAAAAATAATACAAGACTAACAAAGGCTAGAGGCTCCTGACTTGGGACAGGCGCAAAAATGCGGCGGGGTTAAACATGTTTATGAGATCTCAACCCTCCCCCTATACCTCTAGCCAATGTAGAAAAGTAAACGCATAACAATACGCACATTAAAATTCAGTTCAAGAGAAGTCCGAGTCTGATGTCAGAAGATGTAACCAAAGAAAATAAACAAAATGACAATAATACATAAATAACAACAGACTACTAGCAGTTAACTGACATGCCAGCTCCAGACTTCAATTAAACTGATTGAAAGATTATGTCTTCATCATATGAATATCAGGCACAATCCTTCCCGTTAGGGGTTTAGTATCATACCATCATAACATATATGAGAAGAACATAACCCGTGTCATGCCAACAACTGGTCTTTAAATAAATGTGTTTAGTGCCGATGCAAAGACCCTATAAGTGAATCAATATTAACGCCAAAATATGCAATCTTTAATGACCTGACAACAGTATCGTAACTATATCCCTTCTTGATAAGTCTATTTAAAGGTTTTGTTAGTTTCATAGGTGAATACTGACATTTTTGTGCTTTATAAAGAATATTTCCATAAAAAATTGGATGTGATATACCTGAACGTATAAGAAGTCTGCATGTTGAGCTATATTTACGAATGATGTCCTTATACCGATGATAAAATTTAGTAAATGTTTTGACTAGTTTGTGATATCGAAAACCCTGGTGTAATAATTTTTCAGTAATACATAAATTTCTCTCGTTAAAATCTAAAACATTGTTACATACACGAGCGAATCGTACAAGTTGAGATATATAAACACCGTAAGATGGTGACAAGGGAACGTCACCATCTAAAAATGGATAATTAACGATAGGAAATGAAAAATCATCTCTTTTATCATATATTTTAGTATTAAGCTTTCCGTTAATGATATAGATATCAAGATCGAGGAAAGGGCAGTGGTCATTGTTAGTATTAGCTTTATTTAAAGTAAGTTCAACAGGATAAATTTCTTTAGTATACATACTGAAGTCGTCATTATTGAGAGCCAAAATATCATCCAAATATCTAAAAGTATTATTAAATTTGTGTATCAGATGTTGTTTCGATGGGTCTTTACTGATTTTTGTCATAAATTGTAACTCATAGCAATACAAAAAAAGGTCCGCAATAAGTGGTGCACAGTTAGTCCCCATTGGAATTCCGATAACCTGACGATATACGGAATCTCCAAAGCGAACAAAAATGTTATCTAGTAAAAATTCAAGGGCATATATAGTATCAAAGCATGTCCAATTGACATAGTTTTTTTGTTTATTGCTACTAAAAAATGACCTAAAAGAGTTTGAACATATATATTCACATTCTGACTTTTTAAATGCCCATTTAATTAGGTGTGTGAATTTTTTCTTAATGAGAATGTGAGGCAATGTGGTATATAGGGTAGAAAAATCAAAACTTTGAACAGATTCAAAATCACCAATATATGCATGCAATTTATCAAGTACTTCCAACGAGTTCTTGACACTCCAAAAGTAATTAATTCCACTATTTTCGAAGGCCTTATTTGAACAATTTATTATCAGGTTTTTGATTGTACCAAGTGTACTGGTAAGAAGAATAGACAATTTAGTAGTGGAACAATGGCTTGAAGACGAAATGAATCTATATTTGTAAGGTATTTTGTGTAGCTTCGGAAGCCAATACATAGTTGGGACTTTCATTGTATTTGGTTCTGCTTGTAAAGCGGTAGCTAAAAGTTTATGTTTGTTACAGATGTCGTTTTCTGAAAATGGAGTCAGTTGGAATGTTGGTGAATTGGTGATTTCTTTTTTCAGAACCTCAATGTAAAATTTACGTCAAACAATAATAATATTATTAGCAGCTTTATCGGCCGGGACAAAAACAAATTCCTTGGCTAGTTCTTTTAGTTTATGTTTGATACGAGAAATAGGTTTATTGTGGTTATTGTTAAGAGTAAAATGTTCTTTAAAATGTTGAATACGTATATCAACTATGTTCATTACTGATTTAAAAAAAGAGTCCAAAGATTTTTTGTCAGCTTTTTCCCGTTTTATCCATTTCAAACAGTAAGTATGGAGTGAGTCGTGGATGATATTACGACACTCATTCCAATTAATAATTGACGGGGGACGATATTTAGGTCCTTTACTGAGGAATGATTTTAACTCTCGGTCTTGAACGATGTTAAGATCTCCTGTTATAACATGGGAAATGGGTCCATAAATGTATTCGGAATTACTGCAATTACATGAAGTAGGTGTATTTTCACTGATATTAACATCTTTACACAATTGGCTATAATTAAACACAAATTTCCGAGTAGATTTCTTGTAAATATAACAAATAAGAGGGAGCTCAGTATTATCAAAATATCCCGGAATTTGTTCTTTAACAGAATGGTCGTTAAAAATACCGGCAATATTTACAAAATCAAAACCTTTATTGACATACTTAATTTTAATAAACTGTTTTTTATGATCTTCAGGGCGATCAATTTTAGGAAACAGTTTAGAATAACAATATGCCATTATAATTTGAACGATTTCATACTTAGGACTGCTATATGAAATTGTGTTGCAATCCTCTAAAATTCTATTTAACTTATTAACCGGTAATGAACAGAGCTTTGTTAACAGATAATGTCTGCCGTTGTTTTTTGAAATAGAAATTAGGTCCGAAATATTGGTATGATTGGTCCGAAATTTTCTTTGATTGCGATTTTTTCTACGACCATGAGAACGGTTTTTACGAACAGTTTTAGAAACTATATCCAAAATGTTAACAGAATCGGTTCTTGATATATTACCAATTCCCATGATATTATCATTAAGACCGAGAGGGTAGACTGTCTGTAATTTTTTAATCCAATTTAATTCAATTATTTTCCGCGATCGTACAAACTTTGAATGAGATTCACCAGGCTGCTTATTTACTACTTCTAAAGGTTGAACTGCTAAATATTTAAAAGGATGATTGTGCTTCTTAAGGTGTTGATAAATGATACTTTTGAATTTATTTGGTCTTTTAAAACGATACAGATGTTCTTGAGTGCGTTTAGATAAATATCGTCCAGTTTCACCTACGTACTGAATACCGCATCCCGGTTTGTTTCATGTGAGTAAATAAATTATACTGTTTGTTTTTCAAGTTATATCAGTTTCAAAATTTAAAGAAAATGTGCGACCATTAAACGTGGACCTTACCGTATTGTTGGTGGAAAGACGGGGACATGTAAGTCATTTTTTGGCATGACACTTATCGATAGAAGGGTAACCACGATTTTTATTGTTAAAAATGTTAGCGATGGTAGTATTTTTAGATAAGCGATTTTGAAGATTGAGACGTGTAGATACCCTTTGAACGAGTTTAGTATTTAATATTTTTCCATTTCTAAGCTTCATATTTGTTTTTTGTTTGTGAATTATATTAGAAAGGAGCAAAGACTGGCGTCCAGAATATGAACCAGCATACAATGAATTAAATTATGTAAAAATGATAAATCTGTTCGGCTAAAGATGTCAAACGCTATCTGTATTAATTACCCGAAAAAGAAAGGGTATATTAGGGTAGCGACTGACGTCTGACTAAATAGTAGAATGGGGCTGAATATTGAAATACTACTTTTTGATAAATATTCCTAAAGTAATGAACTAGAGAAGTTCTCGCTCGGACACACACTCCATAATCTAGTATATTATAAGAGCATAAACCTGAAGCACGGGGAGGCACTCTACTGTCTCCACACGGCACTAAAGACAAACTCTGTAAAAAATAAAATTGAGAATGGAAATGGGGAATGTGTCAAAGAGACAACAACCCGACCATAGAACAGACAACAGCAGAAGGTCACCAACAGGTCTTCAATGCAGCGAGAAATTCCCGCACCCGGAGGCGTCCTTCAGCTGGCCCCTAAACAAATATATATACTAGTTCAGTGATAATGAACGCCATACTAAACTCCAAATTGTACACAAGAAACTAAAATTAAAAATAATACAAGACTAAAACATGCCAATTTTTATAGGATAAATGCAGCAAATCCTTCTGCTGTCAGCAGAGGTGTAGCTGATGTTAAAAAAAAGTGGCAGGACCTTCAGAGCATTGTGAAGAAGAAAGAAGCTGCCAGAAGGAGGAGTCTTAATGCCACAGGAGGAGGACCATCTCCTGAGGATACTACAAAGTCCTGGGAAAAAGCTGTTAGTATTGTTTTTTTTACTAAATCTTATCACTTTAATCATGTCAAATGAGGTGCTCACTTTATACCGAAATAACAAATTATTCTTTAATTTCTTGTTATAGTGACTTCTTGCTTCAGAATAGAATGTTAGTAGGCTAGCAGACAATAAACAGAATAATGTCTGCCAATTTACACATTTTTATGTACACATATGTGTTCCCTTTTGTTTGAATTTATCATATGCAATTACATTATGCAGGAATTTTCCTGCCATGTTCAGGAAAGCCAATTGTCATTCTCTTCATCATGTCATTCAATGCATTAAAAAAATATACATAATATATATACAAATTAAATTTGCTTATTTTAGATCATTTCAACATTTACTAATACACAGTTAGAAGGAATTGCAGGAGGGGAGGACACCAGCTCTGTTAGTCCCTGTGAGCCTTTAAGTGAAAGTGGTATTTATTATAATTCCATTTTTTGCATAATGTATGAATAAATACACAGCATGCCCATATAAGATGATACATGATTACATATACATGAACCAGTCACATTCAGATCGAAAAATTAGGTCATGACTAACTGCTGGTAAAATTTTATAAATGTTTCATATTAAAGTTTAAAAAAAATAATAAATTATCATAACTATTTTGCAGATAAGATATATTAACTGTTTTTACACTTTTGATCCTACAATCAGCTAACTATTGAACAAATAACCGATATACAAATAGTTGTTTGCTTTATTTGTACAAATAAGGTCAAACAAAAAATTATGTGTGTGTTACTATACCCCTACCTACCCTAATGCTCTCATATCAGATGTAAATTGCAGGATAACAACAATATATGTACATTGACAAGCAAGCCTTGCTTTTTGTCTTGTTTCTATAGCCATTACAAATAAATTTCATATTTTCCGATAATGTACATATATATTGTATATTTTTGTGTTTCATTCCCAATTGAAATCAATGTGGATTTGTCTATCCTTTGCTAAATTATAAATCATAGCAGTATATCATGTATATGGATTTCAGTTATTGTACTAAATGTACTTAATAAGAAATAGGCCAATGTAAAAACTGTTTATAGTGTACCAAATTGTAACATGTCTTACTCCATTCAACTTTTTCAGTTATCAGTTTGAACATAGAAAGTGAAGGACTATCAGAAATAACAATGGCTGAAGATAATGCAGAAACAACAGACTGTGCAGAAGGTATTTTAATTAATCCTGTAATTAGCCATCTATTGTACAAGAAAAATTCTGCTGTATTTGTATAGTATGTAAATTATATATTATATGCAAATTATACATTCAGCCTTGCCCACACAGTTTTTTGCAAGTTATACACTGTCCACACCATGAATTTAATTATCTTCTTGGAAAATTTTAAGTTTTAGTATTTCCTAGGGTATATAAATATTATCTATGACATTAACAATACGTTTCCCTAAAATCTACACCTATGCATGTTGTGGCAAATGCTGTATAATGTATACTCCATTCATAATTTTCACAATTATAGTTACAAAAAATTAATTAATACCCAGTGACTCAAAATTATTTCCTCAGCACACTTTGTAACATTACAATACAAGTGGAACAAATTCATACTTTTCATAAGAGGTAACAAAAGATTGGTGGTTGTTACATTTCTGTCAAATGAATCAAGACTACACAAAACAATATTGTCAATATCGACATGTATCATAAATGATTTAAATATTTAAGTCACAATTCTTGTATAGTAATTTGTATTATAAACACAGAATGGAATAAACATAAAAAAAGATAAAGGAGTAGGGTCAATAAGGCCCTTATTTTGCCCAAATATTACTGCAAATTTAAAAGTTATCCTACATATTCTTAAATTTGTCCTAACTAGACTAAGGTACGAGGTATTCAGAAAATAAAAACAAATTTGACATTGATCGAGTAAACATGGTAACAAACCATGACGAAATTCTTATATTTTGTAAAATTTCTTGATTTTCCATGTTTTTCAATTTTTAAATATATTTTAGATTGGCAAAGTATGTGCGCATCCAAGAAACAACTTTATATTTGGTGAGATTATGTCAATAGTTATAAAAAAGCTTCTCTTAAATTATTTTGTTGTTTCCTGTCTGCGCACGATGTCTCCACAATAGAAATAACGATGGAAAACTGCTTAAATTCTGTATTTTTCATCATTTTCATGAAAACGGTACATATTATGACGTAATTGTGACGTCATCAGATAAAAAAATCTTATGTTTTTCATTTATATCATTTTTGACTCTATGCATTTTCTAATATCATGTGCCAATTTGGTATAGTTGTCAAACTTTTTATTTTCTTGGACCAAAACCGGGCCTTAATGCCCCTACTCCAATAATGTATCTTTCTGAACTGAATTAATAAGAAATGACAATTTCCAACAGGGGAATCCTCCAAAGCCTTTAGTGAGCCGAAAGAGAAACCAAGCAAAAAGAGAGGTAAGTATTGTAAACTGAACATCTAGATCTAGGTAGTGGTCAGGGGAATTACTGAAATAAGTGATTGAAAAATCAATTATTTAAGTAGCAGATTCGAAATTTTATCACAAATTGTGATTCTGTATTTTTACAAAAATTTCAAACATATAGGTTTAGATTATATCTTATTAGTAGTAAAATTGGAAAAATGAACCTTTTCTTCTTTTAAATAGCAAAGTTTATGCCTTTGATGCAATCATTTAGCTATATTTTCTATATTTGTTGAAAAAATGCTATATCTGATGAGTTAAGCCTCTTTCAACTGATTTTTTTTGTTCTTATGTAGTACTGTTACACCACTGTCCCAGGTTAGGTTGGGATCCCTCTAACATGTTTAACCCAGCCACATTCTGTATGTATGTGCTTGTCCCAAGTCAGGAGCCTGTAATTCAGTGGTTGTCGTTTGTTTATGTGTTACATATTTCTTTTTCGTTCATTTTTTGTAAATAAATAAGGCCGTTAGTTTTCTCCTTTGAATTGTTTTACATTGTCATTTAGGGGCCTTTTATAGCTGACTGTGCGGTATGGGCTTTGCTCATTGCTGAAGGCCGTACGGTGACCTATAGTTGTTAATTTCTGTGTCATTTGGTCTCTTGTGGAGAGTTGTCTCATTGGCAATCATACCACATCTTCTTTTTTATATATAGTGGGAGTAAATTTCGTGCAATATTCAGGGTTTCATCATAAAGATTATGTAATAAAATTTTACTGTTCGGGATCAAAATTTAACTGTTTGGGAGTGTTGAAATTAGTGGGGGTCATTTAAATAATAATACTTATTAAAAGAAGTGATTTATTTACACACAATAAGTTATTTAAAAAATCATTATTTTAATTCATATATTTCCAGCTTTTAACATGTATTGTTTAATCATAGAATTTCCTTCCTCATTTTAAAGTCTCCTTTCATTACATACATTGTCCTGGCTTAAACGTAGACCCCAAAAAGGTCCCAAAATTGAACTGGTACTCTAATTTTATTAACATTACCTTCACGAAAGACTGACACAAGATTATTAAAGATTTCCTTTCTACAAGAACACAATAGTACAAGATAATAAAAAGATATTTATAGGTTATTATAGCATGCAGTATTTGAAAGTGGTTTTGAATATAGAATCAACATTTAAAAATTATTAATGAATCAGTATTGTATATTCATGATTCTAATGCAACATCGTTTGTAACGTTCATTTTTTATTGGATAATGTCACCAATTTACATGGCATCAATTCACAATTGATGCTATAAAAATGTTCGCGCAAGCGTAGACGACATATGATTTGATGTTGTTTTCTGTCAGTTTCATTAGAATGGAGATAACAATATTGTATTTTAAGCAGTCGCAAATTAAGTTTATTGGCAACACGTTTTTAAAATACAATACAGTTATCTCCTAAATTTAGTCTTTCATTGGGACTTTTGTTTATTATTGTAGTACCTGTATAATTTTTGTTGGAAAAATAGGTTACAGTAATTCACAAGCTGAAGACCATTACTTCATGTTGGAGGAAATGAAATTGCAGAGAGTTGAACTATATAGGATGAAGAAAATAAAAATAATGGAGGAAATGCTGGTATTAAAGAAAAGATCCACCAAGGCATTAGAGGAAATAAGAGATAGCATAAAGACAGACCAAGGACCATTATGTGTATCACCAATCATTAAAATTCATGAAATGTAACAATCAGTTTTCACTTCAGCTAAAATCTTTGAATGAGTTGTGCTCTAATTCTATTTCCTTCATTAGGTTGGTCTTGTTGTAGTATATGTTGATGGTGCTGTATTTGCAGTTGGTTTTCTCCATCTGGTACTGCTATTCCTTCGTTTAATGCCTTGTTGTTTAACCTGAAACAAGCTCCAATCATCTTACAGGATTTTGGTGGATTAAATTGAAGGCTACCTCCAGTTTTATGAAGACATCTGCAATATACAATGAAATAGTGATTTCTTTTTTTCAATAAATCAATATATATATTTATATGTATGATTCAGAAACTGTGCAGGGCAAGGCAGAATATGATTAAGCACATAAATAAGAATACAGTTATATTATGATATTAACAAATGGTCTTCAACAATAAAATGCTCACCGAACTGTCCATATATGACAGCTTGAAACTGTCTCGTTCTGTCAGAGCAGCCTTAAATATAAGTTCGTGTATCTATTTTTAATATCATTTGATGAAATAGTATGTTTTCATGTCATTCTGTGTGTATACATCCTGGCTTTAAAGGTTTAGTCCGTTACCTTTCCTGATAAAGGTAAATCAGCAAAAGCGCTTTCAACACAAATGTTCATTGTCCTTTAACCTCATTTTCATGGTTCAGTGACTCCTTGAAATAAAATTAGAGATCTTTTTGTTATGTGAATTTCTCACTTATTATGAGTAGTAGGATAACTATATTTGGTATTTAGGTTCCTTGCAACGTCAACATGTGCATTTGACAGGGTTCACCTGACCTTGATCTCATTTCATTGATCTGTGATCAAGGTTAAAGTTGAGTGATTAGTTCCATTTATCAGATAATATAAGCAGTGAGTCAACAATATTTGGTGTTTGGAATGAATGTGAAGGGCAAAACAGGCAAGTTATGTCAGCATGTGCACTTTTGTTAAGTTAATTCAAATTATATATATATTTATAAAAAGACTTAGTTTACCTGAAACGAGCCTTCAGTACACCAAAGGCCCTTTCAACAGTGTTTCTAGTTTTACAGTGAGCCTTGTTATAACGAATTTCTTTTTCAGATTGTGGGTTCAACAGAGGAGTCATAAGCCATTTCTTCAAAGGATAGCCAGAATCCCCTAGTAGCCACCCATTCATGTCTTCCATTATCTGTGGCATACTGGAATTGCTCAATATAAACGCATCATGAGTCGCTCCTGGCCATTTCACTACTTTGTTTGTGAACCTATAATAAGTTATGCCAATAATAATGATATTGCAAGAATGAAGTATTGTAAATTCAGAAATTATTGCGATATTTTTATTATTGCGAAAAATGCGACAGGGTTATAATCGCAATAATTTAAACTTGCATTTTGAAATTTTTTATATGAATTAAACAGGATTTTTCTCAATATCGCAAAAAATTAAAATCGCATTTTAGTCAAAAATGACAAAATCGCAATAATAGATGCACGCAATAATTTCTGAATTTACAGTAACTACAATTTGAAATGATTGGACTAGTGAATGCAGATTTTCTTATAATTTTGACAATTTCCTGATTTGTTTTTCCATAACTATGGTGCTTTTCAGCTGATAAATATTAAGGCAATATTCATACACAGAATGATATTCTACAGCAGAACCCCAAGAATACAATTTTTGATGAAATCAAACAAAGTTTAATTTTGGACCCTTTTGACCTCAATGTGGACAAATTTGATAACGGGGTCCAAAAATCAAAAATCTAAATACATGGTTAGATTCAGCATATCAAAGAACCCCAAGATTTCAATTTTTGATGAAATCAAACGAAGTTTAATTTTGGACCCTTTTGACCTAAATATGAACCAATTTGATAGCGGGGTCCACAAATAAAAAATCTAAATACATGGTTAGATTCAGCATATCAAAGAACCTCATATATTCAATTTTTGTTGAAATCAAACAAAGTTTAATTTTGGACCCTGATTTGGACCAACTTTAAAAGTGGGCCCATAATCAAAAATCTAAATACATGTTTAGATTCAGCATATCAAAGAACCCTAAGAATTCAATTTTTGTTAAAATCAAACTAAGTTTAATTTTTGACCCTTTGGACCTTAATGTAGACCAATTTGAAAACGGAACCAAAAATTAAAAATCTAAATACACGGTTAGATTCGGCATATCAAAGAACCCCAATAATTCAATTTTTGATGAAATCAAACAAAATTTAATTTTGGACCCTTTGGACCTCAATGTGGACCAATTTAAAAACGGGGCCCAAAATCCAAAAACTAAATACACGGTTAGATTCAGCATATTAAAGAACCCCAAGAATTCAAGAATAAAACCCCATTGAAATTGGTCAAGAAATAAGCAATTTATACGAAGAATCTTCTATTGAACAATACTGTGCAATTAAATATTTCTTGCTATTGCGCAATACTGTACAATTGACAATTTCTTGCTATTGCGCAATATTGTGCTATTGGATATTTCTTGCTATTGCGCAATACTGTGCGATTGAAGATTTCTTGCTATTGCGCAATACTGTGCAATTGAAGATTTCTTGCTATTGTGCAATACTGTGCAATTGAAAATTTCTTGCTATTGCACAATACTTATTATATAATAATTTACACATCCTGTTTGGTGTGTATCTCCTACCATATCATTATTATTTGCTTTTAAATATAAATCAGAAATAACCAACTTAAAATGGAAAATTTTAAAAGAAAAAAAAAAGGAAAAAAAAAAAATTCCCCCCCAAAATTTTTTAAACCCCTTATGATTCATCATCCCCAAACTCAATCCCAGCCTTCCCTTTGTGGTATGGTACCTTGCAGTACAATTTCAGAGAGATCCACACACTTGAACACAAGTTATTGTCTGGAAACTAGAAAAATGTGTTTTTGGGCCCCTTTTTGGCCCCAAATTCCTAAACGTTTAGGGCAATTACCCCCAAACTCAAACCCAGCTTTCCCTTTGTGATATGGAACCTTGTAGTGCAATTTCAGAAAGATCCATACACTTACACACAAGTTATTGTCCTGAAACTAGAAAAATGCTTGTTTTTTGCCCCTTTTTGGCCCCTAATTCCTAAAATATTGGGGCAATTACCCCCATCATCAATCCCAGCCTTCCCTTTGTGGTATGGTACCTTGCAGTACAATTTCAGAGAGATCCATACACTTGAACACAAGTTATTGTCTGGAACTAGAAAAATGCTTATTTTTGGCCCCTTTTTGGCCCCTAATCCCTAAACGTTTCGGCAATTACCCCCAAACTCAATTCCAGCTTTCCCTTTGTGATATGGAACCTTGTAGTACAATTTCAGAAAGATCCATACACTTACACACAAGTTATTGTCATGAAACTAGAAAAATGCTTGTTTTTTGCCCCTAATTCCTAAAATTTTGAGGCAAATACCCCCAAAATCAATCCCAGCATTCTTTTTGTGATATGGAACCTTGTGGTACAATGTCAGAGAGATCCATACACTAACACACAAGTTATGTCTGGAAGTTACAAAAATGCTTATTTTTGGCCCCTTATTCCTTTACTGTTGGTACCATAACCCCCAAAATCAATCCCAACCTTCCTTTTGTGGTATTGAACCTTGTGGTAAAATTTCATAGAGATTCTTTCACTTAAACTAAAGTTAGAGTGCGAAAACCAATGTGTCTTCGGACGACGCCGGACGACGACGACGACGACGCCAACGTCATACCAATATACGACCACAAAAATTTTTTTGCGGTGGTATAAAAATGGACTTTATGCATCTGTTTAGTATGTATCAGTCGACCATACCTCAAATCTGCGTCAGCAATAGCCTGCACATTAATGGCATGGAATTGCTTCCTGCAAACAAAGTTGGGCTCATCAACACCTGCCATGCCTTGTATGGGAATAAGCGTGCCATCTATTGTTCCAAGCACGTTTGGGAATCCACAAATCTGATAGAATTTCTCCTTGATGTCCCGCTGCTGTGCTGGATCAGTAGGGAATCTGATGTTGTGCATTCTGCTGCATATGGCGTCACATACTGTGTGTACAATTCTAGAAGAAGACGCAATTGATATGCCATGTATATCTGCAACCTCAGATAAGTAGTCTCCTTTAGCAAGTATTCTTAGTGTTGTCATTACCTGTGGAAGAACAGTAATAATATGCACTAACAATTACTATTACAGCACTTAATGCAATTTTCAAATTTTAAGTATCTGGAATACTGACATGTCAGCAAGCACCCCCACTTGCACAATTCTTGTATAAGCATATTACCTATTTGCCTACTTTTTGTTGAAATGGCAGCAAAAACGATGTTTCTCAAATTTCCCAAAATATAAGGTTACTAAAATAACAATGTTGATGTAAGGAGCGACACAGAATTATTGACAGACTTATGGATAGACATGCATACATGTGTAAACAGACGAACGGACAGAAAGAATGATTAAAAACAACATTAGACTATTTGATTTTATTATACAATTATCCATTCAATTAAAGGCCTTCAACACTATGAGACAAATCCATATCGTATAATCAGCTATATACATGTATACTAGTAGCTTAGACGCATAGAGACCGCACATTGCATGGACTAACGGGCTGTCGGATTACAGGACTGTCGGACTATATGATTATGGAATTATCGGACTGTCGGACTGTATGATTATAGTACTGTCGGACTATATGATTGTGTGATTAAAGGACTGTCGGACTAGATGATTTTCGGATTATAGGACTGTTGGACTATATGATTGTCGGATTATAGGACTGTCAGACTATGGTTTTTTCTATTAAAAGACTGTCAAACTATATATTATTATCGATTATAGGACCGTCGGACTATATGATTTGGAGATTAAAGGACTATCGGACTGTACCATTGTGTGATTAAAGGGCGTTCGGACTTTTTGACTATCGGATTATAGGACTGTCGGACTATATGATAATCGGAATATAAGACTGTCTGACTATATTATTATCGGTTAAAGGACTGTCGGACTATATGATCGCGTGATTAAAGGACTGTCGGACTATATGACCGCTTGATTAAAGGACTATCGGACTGTACCATTGTGTGATTAAAGGGCGTTCGGACTTTTTGATTATCGGATTACAGGACTGTCAGACTATATGATAATCGGATTATAAGACTGTCGGACTATATTATTATCGGTTTATAGGACTGTCAGATAATATGATTATCGGATTATAGGACTGTCGGACTATATGATCGCGTTATTAAAGGATAATCGGACTGTACCATTATGTGATTAAAGGGCGTTCGGACTTTTTGATTATCGGATTATAGGACTGTCGGACTATATGATCGCGTGATTAAAGGATAATCGGACTGTACCATTATGTGATTAAAGGGCGTTCGAACTTTTTGATTATCGGATTATAGGACTGTCGGACTATATGATCGCGTGATTAAAGGATAATCGGACTGTACCATTATGTGATTAAAGGGCGTTCGGACTTTTTGATTATCGGATTATAGGACTGTCGGACTATATGATAATCGGAATATAAGACTGTCGGACTATATTATTATCGGTTTATAGGACTGTCAGATAATATGATTATCTAATTATAGGACTGTCGGACTATATGATAATCGGAATATAAGACTGTCGGACTATATTATTATCGGTTTATAGGACTGTCAGATAATATGATTATCTGATTATAGGACTATCGGACTATATGATCGCGTGATTAAAGGACTGTCGGACTATATGATTGCGTGATTAAAGGACTATCGGACTGTACCATTATGTGATTAAAGGGCGTTCGGACTTTTGATTATCGGAATATAGAACTGTCGGACTATATGATAATCGGAATATAAGACTGTCGGACTATATTATTATCGGTTTATAGGACTGTCAGATAATATGATTATCGGTTATAGGACTGTCGGACTATATGATCGCGTGATTAAAGGACTGTCGGACTATATGATCGCTTGATTAAAGGACTATCGGACTGTACCATTGTGTGATTAAAGGGCGTTCGGACTTTTTGGTTATCGGATTATAGGACTGTCGGACTATATGATAATCGGATTATAAGACTGTCGGACTATATTATTATCGGTTTATAGGACTGTCAGATAATATGATTATCGGATTATAGGACTGTCGGACTATATGATCGCGTGATTAAAGGATAATCGGACTGTACCATTATGTGATTAAAGGGCGTTCGGACTTTTTGATTATCGGATTATAGGACTGTCGGACTATATGATAATCGGAATATAAGACTGTCGGACTATATTATTATCGGTTTATAGGACTGTCAGATAATATGATTATCCGATTATAGGACTGTCGGACTATATGATAATCGGAATATAAGACTGTCGGACTATATTATTATCGGTTTATAGGACTGTGAGATAATATGATTATCTGATTATAGGACTGTCGGACTATATGATCGCGTGATTAAAGGACTGTCGGACTATATGATCGCGTGATTAAAGGACTATCAGACTGTACCATTGTGTGATTAAAGGGCGTTCGGACTTTTTGATTATCGGATTATAGGACTGTCGGACTATATGATAATCGGATTATAGGACTGTCGGACTATATGATAAAGGGATTATTTGACTGTCAGACTATATCATTATCGCTTTATAGAACTGTCAGACTATGATTGTCGGAATATAGGACTGTCGGACTATATAATTGCGGGTTTAAAGGACGTTCAGACTTGAAGATTATCGGATTATAGGACTGTCGGACTATATTATTATCTGTTTATAGGACTGTCAGATAATATGATTATCGGATTATAGGACTGTCGGACTATATTATTATCGGATTATAGGACTGTCGGACTATATGATAAAGGGATTATTTGACTGTCAGACTATATCATTATCGCTTTTCAGAACTGTCAGACTATGATTGTCGAAATATAGGACTGTCGGACTATATAATTGTGGGTTTGAAGGACGTTCAGACTTTAAGATTATCGGATTATAGGAATGTCGGACTATATTATTATCGGTTTATAGGACTGTCAGATAATATGATTATCGGTTATAGGACTGTCGGACTATATGATCGCGTGATTAAAGGACTGTCGGACTATATGATCGCTTGATTAAAGGACTATCGGACTGTACCATTGTGTGATTAAAGGGCGTTCGGACTTTTTGATTATCGAATTATAGGACTGTCGGACTATATGATAATCGGATTATAAGACTGTCGGACTATATTATTATCGGTTTATAGGACTGTCAGATAATATGATTATCGGATTATAGGACTGTCGGACTATATGATCGCGTGATTAAAGGATAATCGGACTGTACCATTATGTGATTAAAGGGCGTTCGGACTTTTTGATTATCGGATTATAGGACTGTCGGACTATATGATAATCGGAATATAAGACTGTCGGACTATATTATTATCGGTTTATAGGACTGTCAGATAATATGATTATCTGATTATAGAACTGTCGAACTATATGATAATCGGAATATAAGACTGTCGGACTATATTATTATCGGTTTATAGGACTGTCAGATAATATGATTATCTGATTATAGGACTCGGACTATATGATCGCGTGATTAAAGGACTGTCGGACTATATGATCGCGTGATTAAAGGACTATCAGACAGTACCATTGTGTGATTAAAGGGCGTTCGGACTTTTTGATTGATTGATTGATTGTTGGTTGCTTAACGTCCAGTGGCAAATATTTCATGCATATTCAGGACGAGAACAAGTTCACAATAAATACAATAGGTAGCTTCTGTAATAAATTAAGGTATTAAGGTCAGAGAAATTTAGACTGCCACGGGAAATGAGGGTATATTGGATAGGGACAGAAATTTAGCCTTGCAACAGGTCATCTACGGACCCATCAAAGAGTTGTTGCAAGGGTTCTTAACGTGCAAAGAGCGTGGCACTCTCTTTACACGAGGCATCGGATTTAACGTCCCCATTCTGACCGGACGTGGCTGCAAATTTGTACATCCCGCACAGCCAAACGGACGCCCCACTTTAGCAAGGGTTTTACTGCCGGTCGGAGGAAGACCAATGGTGACCATACTTCTATTCCCCAGTCACCCTTGGGGGTCGGACTTTTTGATTATCGGATTATAGGACTGTCGGACTTTATGATAATCGGATTATAGGACTGTCAGATTATATGATAAAGGGATTATTTGACTGTCAGACTATATCATTATCGCTTTATAGAACTGTCAGACTATGATTGTCGGACTATATAATTGTGGGTTTAAAGGACGTTCAGACTTTAAGATTATCGGATTATAGGACTGTCGGACTATATTATTATCTGTTTATAGGACTGTCAGATAATATGATTATCGGATTATAGGACTGTCGGACTATATTATTATCGGATTATAGGACTGTCGGACTATATGATAAAGGGATTATTTGACTGTCAGACTATATCATTATCGCTTTTTAGAACTGTCAGACTATGATTGTCGGAATATAGGACTGTCGGACTATATAATTGCGGGTTTAAAGGACGTTCAGACTTTAAGATTATCGGATTATAGGACTGTCGGACTATATTATTATCGGTTTATAGGACTGTCAGATAATATGATTATCGGATTATATGACTGTCGGACTATATGATCGCATGATTAAAGGACTGTCGGACTATATGATCGCGTAATTAAAGGACTGTCGGACTATATGATCGCGTAATTAAAGGACTGTCGGACTTTAGCATTGTGGGATTAAAGGAACGTCAGACTACATGAGTATCGGTTTATACGACTGTTGGACTATATGATTATCGAATTATAGGATTGTCTGAATCACAGTGACAGCTAATAGCAAAATACCAATGTTTGAAAGAATTATGTTATTATTTTAGACTTAATCGCAGCTAATGCTCTTTTCATGGAAGTGTCGACGTGTTTTTTTCTTTCTTTCCTTTTATGTCAAACATATATACTTTTGGTTCTACGGATTCTGTGAATAGTTTTATTTTTCCCGTAATTGTCCTTCATGTGAGAGGACTAAATCTTGTTTTCTATTTGCATAAATGTAAGATAATGCAAACCGTTAGTATTAAGTACGCTTTATTACATTGCAACTCCAAAGGAAATGCGTGTACGGGTTTCCATCTGTTCGTCCATGTTTTTTCAAGTCATAACAATATTTCAGGAATTGTGTTTTAAATTTAGTTGTGTTTCTTTTTGTCTTATACCTTTTTTATTTGTATTCTATTGTTTTGTTTTGTTCCATTTCTTATCTTAAGTTTATTTAGTCATTTATTTGTGTGGTTTTCTATGGAGGTTAGTTATATTTTGATTTTCTGTATGGTAGAATCTATAGTGTGTAGTTATTACTGCATGTGTATTTTCTATGACATATATAAATAATATCAATCTTTATTGTGGTAAAGCATATAAAACAAAACTTGTGACAAACAAAATACAATCAATAAAAATTTGACACGGACTTATAAATAAATTGACATTCACATTTTTGCTGCACCTATATTTATTGGTACCGAGTCGGGATTAGTTACACTTAATTTGTACTTCGTAAAATAGCGGACGTGATAGAGAGCACATATTTTGAAAACAAAGAAAGATAGAAGAAGGGGAATTGTATTTTTTCTGTAAGTTTCTCACCTGAATATGGGGTGGAATTGCATGTGATCTGACAGTTGCCCTTTCAATCAAGTCTCTGACGGTGTCCGTCAATTCCATTATGCAGCGTCTTGGAAAGCGATAACGGGCTATCAGTTGATCATCATTCAATGAATCAAGATCATCAGATCTATCGCGAAAAACGCGTTCTCTACGAATAGCTCTTCTGTTGATGAAATTAAACAGTATCAATCCAGCCATTTTGTTTCTATAGAGATACGTGATACTTACGATTCTTAAAAAAATCTTAAGAGTAAAATCTTCACTTAAGAGAGGCCGATGGCACACGTAAAGTTGCGATAGTTTTTACTCTTAAGATTTACCTAAGATTTTTTTGTGAAAAACCTAAAAATCTTAAGATTACTCTTAAGAGTAAAATTTATCTTAAGATTTTTTGTGAAAAGAGTCGCTGGTATTGATGACCACAGTAATGTCTGAAATGCCTGTATATATTTAAGTGTTCTTTACAGGATTTAATTTTGTATTTTCAAAAGGTGCTTTTCAACTACATGTGTTTTTTTACTTCAATTATTTACATGTACCCCCCTTTTATGATTAAAAGCTTTTTTGATTCCGGCTTTCAAAGTTTAGTAATTACATAACTCTAGCAATGAAAGATGGTCAACATGGGCAGATTTAAGGGGTGGGACTTTAGTAGCTGCATTACATATTACAGACTGTTTATATGTTCTACTCCAGACATGCCTTGTTTGGAGTCGGGACCCCCTTTTCATAATCCTGGATCCACAGCTCATCCATATTCAAATAAATTAGTTCCAAGCTTGTTTTTTTTACCCTGATTTGTCAAAATCTCCATATTGTGATTCGTTTCGTTACTTTTGGAAATTAATTGATATGATTTGTCAAAATCATTCTATATTTTATCATCTGAAAGAAAGTGTACACTAAATCTTCATGCATTGAATTACTGTTAAGTTCATTTGGCAAGAATTTTACTGTTATACGACATTAAGGTACCCCCTTTACGACCCTCATATAAACAGTCAATTACAAACAAACCTTTTCAATTCTTCAAGATTGGAAACCAACTTACATATACAAGCAAACTTTATTTAAATCTTGCAATTATGAACTTATATAATTTTGTTTATAGGAACCAATTACAGGCAATTACATGCAAAACAGCATTCAGGGTTTCACTTAGGGAAGTCCATGATTCCTGGACTCACCATTTTAAAACTAGTGAGTCCCAAGATGTATTAAAAATGTAAAATGTTGTATAATCACTATTAACTGAGCACATATCTAAAATACCTAAATTGTGTCATGTGGACTGAAATTATATATATATGTAGTATACATAGGCGGATCCAGGGAGGGGGGGGGGGGGCTGGGCCCCCTTTCGTGGGAAAAATTTGGTTGATTATATAGGGAATCACTGAAGCATGACTGGAGCGGGCCCCCCTTAGGTCAGTCAGAGGGCCCCCCTTATGATTGATTGATTGTTGGTTGCTTAACGTCCAGTGGCACCTATTCTGACAAAGACTCCTCTTCAAGAAATTAAAACAATTCTTTTTTGAATGACATTACAAAGAATTGATTGATTGATTGTTGGTTGCTTAACGTCCAGTGGCAAATATTTCATGCATATTCAGGACGAACAAGTTCACAATAAATACAATAGGTAGGTTCTGTAACAGGGGCTTCCGGGATTAAGGTCGGAGAAATTTAGACTGCCACAGGAAATGAGGGTATATTGGATAGGGACAGAAATTTAGCCTTGCAACAGGTCACCTACGGACCCCTCAAAGAGTTGTTGCAAGGGTTCTTAACGTGCAAAGAGCGTGGCACTCTCTTTACACGAGGCATCGGATTTAACGTCCCCATTCTGACCGGACGTGACTGCGAATTTGTACATCCCGCACAGCCAAACAGACGCCCCACTTTAGCGAGGGTTTTACCGCCGGTCGGAGGAAGACCAATGGTGACCATATTTCTATTCCCCAGTCACCCTTGGCCCCCCTTATGAAAATCCGCCACTGGTATATATATATATATATATATATATATATATATATCAATAAAATTGCAAGATATGACAAGTCCCAGTGGGATAGCCTAAAAAAATAATAGTGATAGCCATACATGTAGCATTAGTGAAATAAAAAAAAATTAAATTGAGACAGCCTCTGTTTGAGGGGTAGATGAGAAATTCAAAATTAAATTGATTGGGCCCAATTTAGACACCAAACTAGGCACTTCATATCTGAGAAACAGGTTATATATGCCCTCAATTTAATAATTCATTCAAACATTTTTGTATTATTCCAAATTTACTATCAGTAGATTGTGTGTTCTACAGGGTCACCAGTCTTTCACCTTTCATATAATACCTTATTCGCTAAAAATATGCTACATAGTTCTAAGATTTACACCAGTAGGTAGGAACTGTTTTGGATAAAATATGTACTACTTTCCAGTATGTTCTTTTTTTACCAGGACCAATTTGGTGGTGTTATAAATGCACATATATCTTACAAAGTCTATCCAAATTATTTTTGCAAAGAATTCTGCTCAAACCAGTTCTAGGGCCTGGGCCCATCTTAAACTGGCAGTGAAGTGAGATATTTGTTTCTGCCCCATGTTGAAGGCCTCACTGTGACATTGAGAAGAACAGCAATAAAAGCCCTGTACGTTGCTTTTTGAGTGTTTTATATGTTGTGCATGTACTGATTTCGTGTCATGGATAGGTACCCCATATACTTTGTTTTTCTAATATTATGTAGTATAATTGAGGTTGTAGATGTTTTTTAATGGTCTTTAAAAAGCTTCTTATCTTATTATTTTTTTTCATTCCTTAACAGATAAAGCTGAAGTGGCTAAGTTTAGAGAGAATGGCGACAATGTTTTGAACGCATTGTCGTCAGATTCTTTAAAAGAATATGTAAAACATTTGGCAGAGAGTACGTCAGGCTTAAAAAGAAAAAAAACTAAGAAGATGATAACATTCATGGAGGACAACAATGCAAATGCAGCAGTTGGTTCCCCATTGAAAAACAACAATGGCCATGCAGAAAAGAAGGCACCTAAAAAACCCTCCAAGAGGAAAAATCCAACAGTTGATCCAGAGTCGCCAGCTAAATTAACAAGGCTGCAGTCTTCGCAGGAGATTGTCCAAGATGCAGCAAAAGAAACACAGAAGCTGGCGACCTTGGAATACTTCAAAACGAATGAAAAAATGGTTAGTAACATTTGGCCAAATAAAAATAAATGTGTGGTTTCAGTTACCCGATCGATCGACCCTGGTTAAAAAAAAGTCGACCGTTAAATGAGAACTTCAATGATTAAATTTACAGACATCTGTCATCTGAATGTCCATGTGAGATATCCCCTATGACTCAAAATGCACGAATTCTTAACAGAATGCAACAAAATAGACTAAAACGTAACAGAATGCAACAAAATAGACTAAAACGTATCACGTCTGTTTATTTGACAACCAGACATAGAAAATGGCCAATTTCCTTTCTTCTTTCATTTGTGATTCTGCTCTTTGTTGTGTGGCCTCAACCGGTGACACTAATGGTGTCTTAACTACAGGAGAAGAATCAGAGGTCGTGTTTTCATTAACTGGAATCATGTATGAACCTCTGTATCTTCCGTACATGCCACGCCCTGTCTGATTTTTTGTTTTCTTCCTATATTTGTATGCATTAAATGTATTCTCTGACATGTTTTTGTAGAAGTGTCGCCATAGTGTTGGGTCCGAAACATAAGTTTGACTGTTCATTTTTACGATAAAAATGGGAACTTTTTGAAATGCACTCTCACAAAATCCCCGACATCAAATTTATAAAATCGCCATCTCTTCTTCTTTTTAAATTCCTTCTTGGGTTTTTCGGTTGTATTAGTTGAAGGTTTTGGTTTCATCTTTTTGTTTCTTACGAGATATTACACATATCTCATTTCGTCTTCATTAGTCTTATTAATCGATGATGGTGTATACCCTCCCAACGAATCATGAGGTGTATGGTTATAACTACTGACGATTTTTAGCAACACGTCTATATATCTATATGTTTGTTTTTCCATAAAATACGTATAAATTTTTCCTTTCAAAGTTCGAATTACACGTTAGGCATAAGAACTTTTCACAGTTGAATTTTGAGTGTAAAAAACTTTTATATTCTGTTTATCTAAGATTTTTCTCACTACTGATTTGAATTCTCCTCCTTTATCAAAACGCATGATAGACGGCTTTCTATTTTTGTACTCTGTAAAAATGGTTTTAAGGACATTAGCAACTGTGGAACTTTTTTTATTCTTCAGTGGTTTGACGATCAAATACCTCGAAAATATATCTAAAAGTAACAGTATCCATTTGAAATTGTCGTTAAATTGACAGACGTTTTGCATAGAACATAAGTCTCCGTCCCATTGTGCATTGAGACCACCAACAATAACTCTGTTTCTAGGGAAGTTTCGCCGCACTGGTTTTTGCACAGTGTAGGACTCTTTGTTTGATAATATTTTTTTTACTGTTCCTAAACTATGTTGTATTTTCCTTCTTTGCGAATTATTTGGTACACCTTTTGAGGTCCCGCAAAGCCTGCAGGATGAACATAATCACGTTTCTCTTGGTACATCATCTCCGTACTTTTTTACATAATTTGTGGGTTTTTTTCTGTTGACAGCTTGGCTAATTAAAGACCATAAGATTAACTTTCGGGTTTACACGAGATTTTATTGTGCCCTAATGTTACATATAAAGAAAAAAAAGAAACACATAATGTAGAATAAATATTTTATTTTTCTAGCTATTGACATGTAAAAGTGAAAACATGAATAATGACCACATTTATTATACACTTTCAGGTGTTACTAAATAGTGTGCAAGGTTGAATTCATTATCTTGACCGTGTGAGGTTTTCTCTCTCCATTCTTCTTCTTTTTCGAAAGGGTAACATTCTTTACATGATAACGCTTTTAACTCGTTGTCATGTGAACAATAACAGACACATGCTTTATTCAGTTCAGGTACAAATTCTCGCATCATGTCTATCGTGTCGCATAGACGTTTCCATTTATATTTGTTGAGTGCCACTCCTTTTCGCGTTGGTACTGGTTGATGCGAATCCGATGGTTTTCAAAAGTGCCGTATGTCCACCGTAGGAAATTTGGGGTTAACTGTAACGTAAACTCCTCCTCCTAAATGCGCACTGTATGTCTGAGCCCCTTCACCGTCTATTGTTGCTAGTGATTTTATGAACATGGTGTCTATCTCATCTTTTTTTTGTCTCCAGCAACAACCATCTAGCCAAATTGAATGTTACCCCTTTCTTAGTAGGAATTTTGGTCTGTTCTGATTCGTCATAATGTCTGATGTGTATTAACATGTTTTTATTGAACTCTTTGTCGCCAACATACACACCACCAAGGAGATGAATGAAACATCTTCCATCTTCCTTTTGTTTGGGGTCTATCCTTTTCTGACGACTGTTGTTTCTTAAGGCTTTGATTTCCCACTAGAGTGTCAGTCGCATTCTGTTTTTCTCGTTTGTTTTGATATTCCATAGCTGCTGTTTGATTAAGGTGTTTACCGCAAACGTTAACGAATTGATGATCTTTTTTATAATTGAAAAAATCGTGCGAAAAATATTCGTAATAACAACCACAGTTGTAGTTTGTCACTTATCTGTCGAAACCCATTTAACACATCGAGGATGAAAAAGATTAATTTATAGCAGTCAATGGTTACGGCTAACCGATTATGTTAGGACGGTATCCATATCGTAAATAGATACTCATTATAAAATTACAAAATATTGTAATCGATACGTTGGTCTCCTATTTCTATATCGGTGTAAATAACCTTGCATTTATTGGAATGTTAAGGCTATTGAGAGTTATGAGATAGATCGACCACAATCTTTCTGCATACGTTGGATTCTGACGACACAGCTTCCTTGTGAAAGCATACAGTGTTAATAATCTTCCTGGATTAATTATACCGTCAATAAATAATGTTGAAACTATGCGTTCATAAATCTGGAGACTGATATCATCCATTTCAATGTAAAATTGTATGTACAGAGCACACTTTTATTCTAACTTAAATTTAAAAGTCCGGTTCGTTTTATATTCTTTTTAGCGGGGTATCAGGTGTAAAAAAACATAGATACCGAGAAATATTTTAATGAGTAATCCCGTTAGGTATTATAATATAGCATCCCGTATTTTTTCTGATTTAAGGCCTCGTCAATTTGTTTGTTAATATATGGTATTATCTGTTGAATATAGTTCCACTGACGTGTATTTATTTGAACCCCTTTGATAGTTTCCTTTCCGTTGATGAATTGACGAATATCAACAATGATTTCGTCCTGATAAAGACATATTGTAACATAATAGGTATTGGGTATTTTAAATTGTTTGATAAAATCACACAGACTATGGTTGTATTTGTGCATCTGTTCTGAATAATGTAGTTTGATACAGTCTGGTTGTAGATTGATCTCCTTCTTATTATAAGAAATTTCTGTAATCGTTAAGGTTAGTACAGTCATCACAAGAATGGCGAACGTTCCAGTCCATTTTAGAATTCTCCTTTGTGTTTTAAATCGGTAATACAAGGAATTGCTGTTGGAAAGTGTGAGTAAGGATCCATTAAACTCTATATCTATGTTTTCACTGAGTTCATCACAGTTATCTCCTTGAACAGACATGTCGACCGTATGAGTTTAAAATGTGCAATAAAGGTCAAGTAATAAAACGCTTTCTTTTGTATGTTACTTCAATTGACTCGGTGATTTTCTATTTAACACATTTTCTATACACAGTGTCTACGTTTGATGTAAATCAAAGACTTGATATTTATCGTTTAATAGTCATTATGCTTATCATGATAAACGCTTTTTAATTGTTAGCTTTAGATATTATTGATTGATTGATTGTTGGTTGCTTAACGTCCAGTGGCAAATATTTCATGCATATTCAGGACGAAAACAAATTAACAATTAATACAATAGGTAGGCTCTGTAATAGGGGCGTCCGGGATTAAGGTCGGGAGAAATTTAGACTGACATGGGAAATGAGGGTATATTGGATAGGGACAGACATTTAGCCTTGCAACAGGTCACCTACGGGCCCCTCAAAGAGTTGTTGCAAGGGTTCTTAACGTGCAAAGAGCGTGGCACTCTCTTTACACGAGGCATCGGATTTAACGTCCCCATTCTGACCGGACGTGGCTGCAAATTTGTACATCCCGCACAGCCAAATGGACGCCCCACTTTAGCAAGGGTTTTACTGCCGGTCGGAGGAAGACCAATGGTGACCATACTTCTATTCCCCAGTCACCCTTGGGGGTCTAGATATTACATAGGTGTCATTTATAGTACCCCTAGGGTACCATACTATAAATAAATTAGGTATTTCTTTATATAGGATACCATACTATGAATAAATGGTGTACCCCACCACGAATTCATATATATATATATAGATTTGGGGTACCTTTATATAGGATACCCTATATGCTTAATATAGGATACCATATATGTTGATGGGGGGGTTCCCTACCATAGATACCATACTATAAATAGATTGGGGGTATCTTAATATAGGATACCATATATGTTGATGGGGTTCCCTACCAACCCCTTATGTAGTGTCAGTGATGTTTTCTTTCTTTAATTTTATTATAGAAAAATAGACACTTTAAAAAGCAAAAAATGATGATGATCTTGACTCGACTTGAGCTTTAGATTTTTTTCAAAATCCAGGTTGATTTGAAATAGTTATAGAAATTTTTAAAGGTGACTGTCGGAATTTGGTTCAAACAGAAAATTGTAGATTTAATACCTATTAATTAAAATTCTTAAGTTTGACAGCAATAAATCAAACTATAAAATAACCTTATCAATACATAATTGATATAGATGGGCTGATTTAAGACCAGTCGAGACTAATTTTAAAGGTCAAGACGGGTAGAGACTGGGTCAAGACTGGTCGAGACTGAGTTGAGATTGGTCAAGACTAAGTAGAGACTGGTCGAGACTGGTTGAGCATTTGGCAAGACCTTACCAAGATTATCAAGTACTCTATTAGACTCATTAGGTTAAATTGTAGACCAAAGTCAACTACAGTTAAGTACAGTCTAGATAATGTTGAGTCTTTTCAAGTAAAATCTGTGCTTACTGTTAAAGTCAACTTTACATTGACAGCAGCAATCACAGGCGAGACACTGGGTTCTACGAAACCCCTTACAATTTTTTCTTAAAACCATTTAAATTTGCCTTGTTTGTTTTAAGACAATTATTGGTAAAGTAAAATAATTAAATTAATAGGATTAGAACTTTGCCTCTCTTTTAGAGAAGAAGATATCTGCAGTATGATTGCTTATCCTAATGCTAACTCTAAAAGTAAAACAAACTGTTTTATTTTTTTAAACTTTTCCAGTTTGCCCCATTTATTTGCAGGTAATAATCGGTAAAGTAACATATATATCAAAAAATGAGAACACCAGATTAGAAAAAAAGATGCATGATTGCTAAGGAGACAACTGCCTTAATAAGAACAAAATTTAAACATCATCAGTGTGATATGGCTTCAAATATTGAACAAAACAAATGACATACAGTAAGCTATGAAAGGTCCTGTGATAACAAAATCATCTATTTAAAACAGAACAAAATATGCTGACAAAAACCATCATGAATAATATGCCTAAAGGACTTTAAAATATTGAACTTGAAGAGACTTTTCTTTGTAGGATACATAGAAATCTTGGAGGAAAAATTTACGAGAATCTTAAAAGACACAGATATGAAGATAAACAAGAGGAAAAGAATGCCAAACATAGTAATAGGACTGCAGACTTCCTGATATCTTTCAAACTGTTGTGTTGTTTGGTATAAATGTAATAATGCATTATCATCTTATTTGTATAGGCATACATCCTGTAGATCTTGTTGGTACCTTTTAGTTCTATTAATGCAACCGCTATTTATAAAACATTGTCGTGATTGTAGTTCTATATGTGAGTTTATTAGTTAACTAGTGCATAGTAATTGCATATATGAATTATTTTACACCATATCTATCAATCTTTGTCTTTTTAATTCAGAAATAATTTTAAAACCTTGCTCTTTCAATCCTAGTACATTTATTTTAATTATTTTGCATAGTTGATAAGTTTAAGTAATGTCATTGTATTTCCAAATTTTAAAACAAAAAATACATAAAGATCAGATTTATATCTGTGTTAACAGTTTATTTAATGGAATATTATATTTATGTTTAATTTGTAATATGCACTTTGTCTCATATTTTTTTTCAGTTTGACACATTTTCTTTTATTAATCATCAAATTTCAACAAACGTTGGAAACAAACTTAAATAAAAACTTATCCCAATATGTTTAAGAAATCTGTAGCATAATTTTTGCTTGTAGTTTTATTTCGGGATTTTTCCCGAAATGGGTAAAAAAATCTATGCAACAAGTGTGTGGCTGATAATAGATTTATATTTTCGGGATCCTTAAATGTGAAAAGAAATTATTAGTCATGAGTTCAAGCATATACGTTGGGTTTTCGGGATAAATCCCGAAATATTTAAAATCTTGCATATAGATTTTGTTTTTTTCTGGATTTTTCCCGATTGATTGATTCATTGTTGGTTGCTTAACGTCCAGTGGCAAATATTTCATGCATATTCAGGACGAGAACAAATTAACAATAAATACAATATGTAGGTTCTGCAATAGGGGCGTCCGGTACCAAGGTCGGAGAATTTTAGACTGCCACCGGGAAATGAGGGTAAATTGGATAGGGACAGAAATTTAGCCTTGCAACATGTCACCTACGGACCCCTCAAAGAGTTGTTGCAAGGGTTCTTAACGTGCAAAGAGCGTAGCACTCTCCTTACACGAGGCATCGGATTTAACGTCCCCATTCTGACCAGACGTGACTGCAAATTTGTACATCCCGCACAGCCAGACGGACGCCACACTTTAGCAAGGGTTTTACTGCCGGTCGGAGGAAGACCAATGGTGACCATACTTCTATTCCCCAGTCAGTCTTGGGGGGGGGGGGGGGGGGGGGGGGGGGGGATTTTTCCCGATATGTTTTAAGAAATCTGTAACATAAATTTTTGTAAATTTGGTTTCGGGATTTTTACCCGAAATGGTTAAAGAAATCCATTCAACAAATTGATTGATTGATTGATTGTTGGTTGCTTTACGCCGCATTAGCACAACAAGGCTATATCGCGGCGAGAGCTAATTCGAATATTTTTTACAATTTAAAGCATATTCTTAAAATCAGACAAAAGGTCCTTCAATAAACTAAAATTCTAGATTAAAGCAAATTGATTATTTACAAATAAAAATGAACATTAAGATAACGTGATAAAAATTTTAAATCGTTTTAAATATAATAACATTTTTATATTTTAGAATATATTCCAACTTCTTTTAAAAATGAAACAATATTTGTAAATGAAACATTATTAAATAAATCATACATATTATTGACATTGAAATGCTTCTTACGAATATCAGCAAAGTCAATACAATTGATTAAAACATGTTTAATAGTATATTTGCAGTCGCAAGGTATACATTGTGGTTCTACTTCATTTTTTAAAAGATATTCGTGTGTTATTCTAGTATGACCAATACGACATCTAGAAATAACACACTGATCTTTTCTGCACATAAAATTATTGAAAGGTTTACATAAATTAGGTTTAATTTCATGTAATTTATTACCATCTTTTTTACTCCATTCATTTTTCAATATATTAAAAACATATTCTCTAATATTAGATTTAAAATCGGTATATGGTATATCACAGTTAGATAAAGGGTCACCCAGGGCATTCTTTGCCTCAAGGTCTACAGCTGTGTTTCCAAGGATTCCAACATGACTCGGCACCCATAGAAATAATATTTCTTTAAGAAGAATTTTTAAATTCCTCATTACATATAAAATTTTGAGAATTGTTGGGTTTTTAATTTTAGTATTTTGTATAGCTTGTAAGCATGAAAGTGAATCAGAACATATAATAAATTTGGATTTATCTGAAGAAGCAATAAATTTCAAAGCCAAAATTATTGCTTCTGCTTCAGCAGTAAAGATCGATGCATCAGATGGCAAACGGAGAGTTGCAGCTCTGTCCCTGAAGACAGCAGCAGATGCAACTCTGTCACCATCTTTTGATCCATCAGTATAGACAGTTGAAAAATCTGAATAATTGGCTTTGATTTCAGCATAGTGTTGCTGAATTAAAAGAGGATTTGTTTTATTTTTATTGTGTTCACGGAGATCAAATATCATTTTTGGTTTGGGAAGTTCCCATGGAGGACATTTGCAAGTTTCAACTTGAGCAACAGATTTTAAATCAAAAGAAGCTAAATGTGGTTTTAAACGTATACCTAACGGAGGAATTTTATTTTCATGTTTTGCAAAAATATCTTCATAAATTGGATTAAAAACACAGCTGTAGGCAGGATTATCTGAGTAGGCTTTCAGTTTGACAGCATATTGAAGTCCAAGCTTCAAACGTCTGTTAGAGAGTGAGTGCTCATCAGCCTCTACATACAGACTCTCAACTGGTGAGGTTTTAAATGCGCCAAGACAGAGACGCAAACCCTGATGATGCACAGCATCGAGAATCTGTATGTAGGACTTCCTTGCAGAGCCATACACTATAGAGCCATAATCTAGTTTAGATCTAACTAGAGATCTATATAAATTAAGTAAAATGTTGCGATCAGCACCCCAGTCGGTGCTGCCGACAACTTTTAAAATATCTACTGCTTTTAAACATTTCGATTTTAACATTTTGATATGGGGTAGAAAGGTTAACTTTTTATCGAAAATTAACCCAAGAAATTTGGTTTCATCAACCATTTTAATTGGGTTGCCGTACAAAGTGAGTTCTGGATCAAGATGCATTTTCCTTTTGTTACAACAAGAGTGCACACGCTGAAATGTCTCGCCTTCTTTACTAATCATTGATATTATGTTGATAGTCCTAAATATAAAGCTTTATTACAACTGTCACATAAACTTAACATTAACCAAGTAAACTAAACATTGACCAATGAACCATGAAAATGAGGTCAAGGTCAGATGAACCATGCTAGGCAGGCATGTACAGCTAACAATTCTTCCATACAACAAATAGAGTTGACCTATTGCTTATAGTTTTAGAAAAACAGACCAAAACACAAAAACTTAACACTGAGCAATGAACCTTGAAAATGAGGTCAAGGTCAAATAAAACCTGCGTGACTGCCAAATAGATCGTAAAATATTTCCATACACCAAATATAGTTGAACTATTGCATATAGTATAAGAAAAACAGACCAAAACACAAAAACTTAACTATAACCACTGAACCATGAAAATGAGGTCAAGGTCAGATGACACCTGCCAGTTGGACATGTACACCTTACAGTCCTTCCATACACCGAATATACTAGACCTATTGCTTATAGTATCTGAGATATGGACTTGACCACCAAAACTTAACCTTGTTCATTGATCCATGAAATGAGGTCGAGGTCAAGTGAAAACTGTCTGACGGGCATGAGGACCTTGCAAGGTACGCACATACCAAATATAGTTGAACTATTGCACATAGTATTAGAAAAAAAGACCAAAACTCAAAAACTTAACTTTGACCACTGAACCATGAAAATGAGTTCAAGGTCAGATGACACCTGCCCGCTAGACATGTACACCTTACAATCATTCCATACACCAAATATAGTAGACCTATGGCATACAGTATAAGAAAAACAGACCAAAACACAAAAACTTAACTATAACCACTGAACCATGAAAATGAGGTCAAGGTCAGATGACACCTGCCAGTTGGACATGTACACCTTACAGTCCTTCCATACACCGAATATACTAGACCTATTGCTTATAGTATCTGAGATATGGACTTGACCACCAAAACTTAACCTTGTTCACTGATCCATGAAATGAGGTCGAGGTCAAGTGAAAACTGTCTGACGGGCATGAGGACCTTGCAAGGTACGCACATACCAAATATAGTTATCCTATTACTTATAATAAGAGAGAATCTAACATTACAAAAAATCTTAACTTTTTTTTCAAGTAGTCACTGAACCATGAAAATGAGGTCAAGGACATTGGACATGTGACTGACGGAAACTTCGTAACATGAGGCATCCATATACAAAGTATGAAGCATCCAGACCTTCCACCTTCTAAAATATAAAGCTTTTAAGAAGTTAGCTAACGCCGCCGCCGCCGCCGCCGCCGCCGGATCACTATCCCTATGTCGAGCTTTCTGCGACAAAAGTCGCAGGCTCGACAAAAATGCATCCCGACCGTTTTTGAAATGGAAAATTTAAACCCATTTTCCGAGGCCCATTTTTCAATTCTTCCAAGACATAACTGTAATTGTCTTTCTATGTTATTCATATTTTTGCCTCTATAACATATTAAAAAGTCATCAACATACAAAGAACCTTCAATATTACTTTTTAAAACTTCAACAAGGCTGTTGATTTTAAGACTAAATAATGTAACAGATAAAATACTGCCCTGAGGGACACCCATCTCTTGATCATACAGATCAGACATGGTTGAATTTACTCTAACATTAAATTGTCGGTTAGATAAAAAATTCGAAATAAAATTTGGCATATTGCCTTTCAACCCCATATCAAACAGATCTTTTAAAATACCATACTTCCATGTAGTATCATAGGCTTTTTCTAGATCGAAAAAGACCGACACTACATGTTCATTTTTCGCAAAACCATTACGGACAAATGATTCGAATCGAACAAGATGGTCAAGAGTACTGCGACCTTGGCGGAATCCACACTGGATATTGGCTAAAATCCCATTGGATTCCAGGAACCAAACAAGGCGATCATTAACCATCCGTTCTAGTGTTTTACAGACACAACTGGTAAGAGCAATTGGCCGATAATTAATAGGATCCGTGTGATCTTTACTTGGTTTTGGAATAGGCACGACGGTTGCAAGCTTCCAGATTGATGGTAAATCACCAGATTCCCAGATGTTATTCATAAGCTGCAAAAGAGCTTCCAGCGAGGAATCTGGCAAGTGTTTTAACAGTTGGTAGTGAATATTATCAGGCCCACAAGCTGTATCATGGGCTTTTGATAGAGATGTTTTAAGTTCTTCAAGAGAAAAGAGTTTATTATAATTTTCACCATTTTTTGATTTAAAGTTTAATTTAATTTTTTCTTTTTGTTTTTTAACTTTTTTAAAATCTTCCCTGTAGTTGTTAGAAGAAGAAGATTTCGCAAAAGTTTCACCAAGCTTGTTGGCAATATCCTTTTCAGATGTTAATAAATCATTGCCATTTTTTAAATGTTTAACTGTGGCTTTAGAATTTTTACCTTTTATCTTTTGTATCATGTTCCATACTTTTGTCATCGGAGTGCGAGATGTTATCTCCGAGACAAATTTCTTCCAAGACGTTCGTCGTGCTTGCCTGCAAGTCCGCCGTGCCTTAGCGCGAAAAACACGGAAATTACTCAAGTTTTCTGTCGTTGGTTGTTGGTTGAACCGTTTTTCAGATTTTTTACGGTCACCTATTGCTTGATCACAAGCATCATCAAACCATGGTTTGCTGGGATGTTTCGGATTTGCCGAGGTCTTAGGAATAGTTCTGTCAGCAATTGACGTTAAAATTGTATTAAAAGTTAAAATTGGATCTTGTACAGTCTCAAACATCTTTGACTGAAGTTCCGCTTGACAGAGATTCTCAAACAAGGACCAATCCGCCTTGTCAAGTTTCAAACGTGGTACTCTCTGTTGGGCAGAAGTAAAAAGATGTTCAAGTACTATTGGAAAGTGATCACTTCCACATAGATCATCATGAACACGCCATGAATAATCCAGAAGAAGAGAGGGATCGCAAATAGTGATATCAATAGCAGAATAATACCCGTTTCCAGGATGAAGATAAGTATTAGATCCATCATTAAAAATGCATAATCCTTCTTGAGAGACAAAGTCCTCAATGATCTTACCTTTGATATTATGAGACTTGCTTCCCCACAAGGGGTTGTGTGCATTGAAGTCGCCCATAAGTATAAATGGTGAGGGTAATTGATCAGTGAGGTTTTTGAGTTTAGCTTTATCTATAATTGAATTGGGTGGAATATATATAGAACATAATGTAATTGTTTTATCTAATGATAAACGAATTGCAACTGCCTGCAGATCCGTGGTGAGTTGGACTGTGCTATGAATGACGTTGTCCTTCACAAAAATGGATGATCCGCCTGCAGCACGTTCATCTACCTTAGAAAATGTGCTATACATGTTGTATCCTTTTAAAGATACATTGTCACTTTCTTTTAAATGAGTTTCTTGAAGACAAAATGCGGTAGGTAAAAATGACTGAACTAGAAGCGTTAACTCGAAAAGATTTATTTTAAGACCTCGGCAATTCCATTGGATGATATTAGTCATGATTTGTTAATAGACGGGCGAATGCTATCGAGTTTGCCAGCATTCTTATTTCGCTCACCCTGAGATTGTAATCTTTCGGGTGGCGGAACACTTTCGATTTCCATTTCTGATTCGTCGTTAAGTGTTGAAAATCTGTTGTGTGAGGAGAGTCGTCGATCTCCAGGACCATGCGCAGCTGGTTTTACTCCGCCTCGACCCCTACCCCGCGACCTCGAATCAGAAGACTTCTGAGAGGATGTATTTGCTGGCTTCTTTGGGACATCCTTCTGTTCTGGAGAACGAAGAGGAGACGGGGCTTTAGAAGACTTTGTACTAGATGCAGAAGATAAACTAGTTTTATTAGATGCAGATGAAGGAGGACTATTGGAGATGGAAGAATCATCTATGTCACTGGGAAGATCCCAGACAGATTCACCGCCCCAACTGTCTGATTTAACTGTATCTTTTTTATTTGATTTCTTTTTTTCATTATTTTTAGATGATGACATTGAGCTCTGTAAGGAAGATTGAGTTGACTGAGTACTGGTTTTAGAAGGTGTTGGTTTTCTTGGAACTAATATTTTATCGTTAGGTTCTGTTTCAACAGGCAGCATTGTAAATGTCTCAGCATCAATTGGCCAGGTCATGCGAGTTTGTGTATGCTCGTGACTGAATGAGCGGACAACTTTGCTGGCGTACGATGGTCTGTTCGAAACAAGGAGATCATTCGAAACAGAAGCTATCTGTTTAGCTTCTGGGTAACTGATGTTTCTTTCTGTTTTAATTTTGATAATATTTTTTTCTTTAAGGTAAACAGGGCAGTCCCTAGATGATGAAAAATGGGATTCACCACAGTTTACGCATTTAGAAGATTCAGAGCTACAGGTTGTTCCCTCGTGTCCTTCGTCAGAACACTTGAAGCATCTCTGCGTACCACGACATTGTTTGCTTCCATGACCAAACTTTTGACAAGTGAAGCATCGAATTGGGTTAGGGATAAACCTGTCAACTCTGATTCCGAAGCAACCTAAAGTAATAGATGGAGGAGGAGTTGGAGTTCTAAAGGTCAAAAGATATGTATTTAATTTGATTATATTTCCATTCTTTTTTATTTGAAATCTAACAACATCAGTTACACCTTGGCTTGAAAGTTCCTCACAGATTTCTTCCACGGTAAGGTCACCAAGGTATTGACTTCTGTCTCGAATGACCCCCTTACAGCTGTTCAAACTGTTGTGAGGAGAGGCAGAAACAGGAAAGTTTGTAATTGTTGTCAGTGTAAGCAAATTTGTTGACTGACTTTTGTTGGAACATTCAACCAACAAATTGCCTGATCTCATTTTTGAAACTTTTTTTACAGTACCAGCAACGCTTTGAATTTGTTTGTGAATCACAAAGGGAGATATTTTGGAAATTGGTTTTTCATCTGTTCCTTTTATTACAATAAATCTGGGCCAACTGTCATCTTCCTGACAGGGCACTGAATCATCACATTTTCTTTTTTTATGTATTAAAGCTGATTTAGAGGGTTGGTTTTGTTGTGCCATAGGAAATGAGAAAGATTCACCATTCTTGTCATCCACCCACCTCGGAGTGCCTACAAGGGCGATGCTGTGTTTCCGTGGCGAACCGGGGTCAAGTGCTAATGCTGAAAACGAGCTCCAAGTATAACATGTATAACGTAGCTGGTCCCCAAAATTAGCACCCAAGATCCACTGCGGAAAGCACCAGATGTTCCAAGAATAGTATACTCAAGCAGAGCGTATCCATCAAGCGAAATAGAAAGCGTACCACTTGATTGACCCATGAGCCATCGCCTTCTTCAGTTATCCGAAATATAAATCGCTTAATTTAAAACACATGTGTATATAATGAAAATTGTTACAAGAAAGCTTATTGTTGAGGATTAACTGAAGGGCTCGACATGACCAGCCGATTGATCGAACCGGGTCCATCCGACCTCCCGTTTAGATGATATTGGAGCCAAAGCAGCTTATTGAACTATAGTCTCGTCCGTCCGGGTATTTTTCTGACCGTAAGAAGTCTGGCTACAGCCCTCATCCGCAAGGATCTCGTCAACCACCGACACGGGTAGCAACCCACGGCCAACGGGTTGGAGAGCCTATTTTATTTAAAACATCGGGCAACTCATACGATGTTCGGATCACTTTAGTCTGGTCTCTACCCTTCGACCTGTCCAGCATGGGTAACCCTACCAGGAGACGAAGCTCCAACTGGCATAGCTCTTGGGGTCACTGAGACACGCAAGCCCCCCGACCACGGCAAGGATAGCGATCCACCGGGGGGTCCATTCAACAAAAGCATGCTTGATAAGTGATTTAGTTTTTCGGGACTTTTCCCGAAATTTGAAAAGAAATCATTAGTCATGAGTTCTAGCATATTTATATGTTGGTATTGGGATAATTCCCGAAATGTTTGAAGACATATATGCTTTATACATTTTACATCTAGATTATTTTTTCGGGACTTTTCTCGAAATGTGTTTAAGATCTGTTTGTCACATAGCTATGCTATCAAAAGTTTTAATTAATGTTGAAAGTGATTTCGGGGAAATTCCCGAATAAAAAGTTGTCACATACATTTTTACCACAAATATTTAAAACTTTCATATATTTGGGAAATTACCCGAACACTAAATGTAAGTTTTATCAATTATAAGAATAAAAGCATGGAAGATTGTAAAAGTTGTGTGTTTCTTTGTGAAATCTGCATTCATTTAAGGTAAACATTGAAAAAGCTTATAAATAGGAATAAAATGGATTTTACTCTTTTAAAATAGAGTCAGTTATATATAACTGCAAATTTCCTTGTTCGAAATGTGCCTTTTAATATGTTATGTAGTATTGTTAAATTGCTGCATCATAACCACTTGTATACTAGTTGTATGGGCTGTTGCCAATTATTGTAATTGAGTTTGTGCCAATAAAATATTTGTATTTGCATTTGTATTTGTATATTAACAACCTTTCAAAATAATCTCTTCAGTCGTTGTTCACAATATCGTGATTTTTAAATGGAGATACGAGATCGAAGTTTCTGAATGTTAAATATGAATGGAATTCCTGATTTATTTAATCGTCCTGTTAAAATTTGTATACAGAGCGTTCTTAATGTAGTACTAAAATCCTTAATACTTCCAACGACAAAACTATTTTCCGTACCTGTTGACACCTGTTTTGTACAGTCAGATTATTGAATACATTATTATTCAATGCCTTCTCTTCACCTAGATGTACATATTACAATAAGAAAAAGAATTGCTAAACTTGTACATTTTAACATGTACCAAAAGAATTCATGTCCCTTCAGGTACCCTCAATTGGAAAATATCGTACTATAACTCTGTCATAAAGGTAAATAAAATAATTTTGTCGCTGTATGTATTTAACTGAGAGATAAAGGTAAAATTCTAGCAGGTTGCAACGTTTTTATTTGAGTATTTGTGTGGTTGTTAATTTGAAATACAGAGACCATTTATAAATAACACAAGAGATTGCTGTCTCTGCATTTAGTGTTTATATCTTGAAAGGGTAGGGAAATCATTTTTCTTACGTTTATAAGATGCCATACGTCCTCGGACTATCTGCGCTACGTGTAAATAAAAATAATTTTGTCGCTTTATGTACTTGCAAAGTAATAAAGGTTACTTTATCCCTAGTGGGTTTGCTCCGTAGTTTTCTTCACTAAATAAAGGCAACAGTAGTATACCGCTGTTCGAAATTTATAAATCGATTGAGAAAGAACAAATCCGGGTTTTAAACTAAAACTGAGGGAAACACATTAAATAGAAGATAACTACGACACAACAGGCCCACAACATTAAAATGTAACACACACAGAAACGAACTATAATATAACAATGACCATTTTCCTGACTTGGTACAGGACATTTTAAGAAAAAAAAGGTGGGTTGAACCTGGTTTTGTGGCTAGCTCAACCTCCCGCTTTTATGGCAATGTTAAATATAACATTTAAATGACAACATTACATTCAACAGGTTAACCCGAATAATTCAGTCGTATATTCCACTGCTCTACGATGGCTACATTAACGCCTGAAGGCCTTGTCAATAAAAAATCGTCAAATAATCATTCGAAATTAGCTCGGTATTTACCTATCTCGATAACATTGAGCTATTAGCTGATTGGCTCTCTCTCACAGACAGCACCAATCTAAATCCTGGATTCGTGACGCGTTTTTATTGTATAAAGAATTCAGGCCCTCGCGAGTGGGAGAGTCGATCACGGGGAGGGACTGAATTATTCGGGTTATCAACAGGACTACAATACAAATAAATGGGAGAACATATAGGACAGAGAAACATACGAATAATAGCTAACAAAAGGTACCAGGTTTAAAATTAAATACGTAAGACGCGCGTTTCGTCCTCACAAGACTAACCAGTGACTCTCAGATCAAAAAAGTTCGAAAGCCAAAACAAGTACAAAGTTGAAGAGCATTGAGGACCAAAAGTTCCAGAAAGTTGTGCCAAATATGGCTAAGGTTATATGTCTGGGATAAGAAAATCCTTAGTATTTAGAATAATTCATACTTTTGTAAACAGTAAATTTATAAAAAAAAAATGACTATATGATAGATATACATGATAACACCGAAGTGGTGACTAACTACAGAATAAAAACGGATACATAAAACAACATAAACCAGCACATAAAAATTCACAACCGAGTTAGCCGAAGATATCAACGCAAAAAAAAGGGGACGTCACATTTGAATTTCTGAAATTTCCCCAAAATAGGATAGAATTCAAGATTTGGTTTAAAATACTCATATAACATTTATAAATAACAATGAAAATTTCAATACTAATTAATATAAAATGTGGTAGTAATTAGATAATTTATAGTATTATCTAGCTATGTCGGTGTTTCTTCTAAATCAAACTATAAACAAAATATAAAAATAGTTTTCTCCATATTGCATCTCATGATAAACTCATGCACGAGATAAATTGTATTGTCGGCTCGAGCAACAGACAAGAACTGAATAATGTTCGGATGACGTAATTTTGAGTTTATGTTTATTTCCTTTCCCACAGTACGCAGCATTGCAGTTTTTGCTCTCTTCAAGGTCGTTAAAAACTTTCATCATCATCATCATCACCTCATCATCATCCGATTGTCGACAGGGGTAAATAAATACCAGGGCATAACAGAAGTTAAATACAATGAATTAAATAAGTATTTTTGTCTTATCAAGCATTTAGCAATTGTTAACTTTACGTATTTCAGATTTCCAGTGTCAATGTCTTAGCAAAAATATATTGTCATTAGTAGCAAATATTGGTTTGCGAATTTTCCAGTAAACGATTTGTTCGCCAGAATGTTCCCTCTTAAAAATTAGTATCTTTCAAGTGATCAAACTCTTAAACAATCCGTCATTCGGACGCTGACCGAAAATTGTTGCCTTTTTCCATTGATTGATTGTTGGTTGGTTGCTGAACGTACAGTGGCAAAAAAATCATGCATTTTTCAGGACGACAACACATATAAGTTTAATTGGTAGGTCCGGTAATAAAGGTCAACATGGTTGCATGTCAGGGAAATTTGAATTGCCTAATGGCTCTGGAAATTTGTTAACCTCTCAACCGGTATATTTGGCAAATACCCCCAGTAAGGATGATATATTTATATAAAAATCGAAAATCGCTTAATGTATAAAAAAGATATGCCACAAGAGATCAAATGGCACATAAATTCACAACTATAGGTCACTCGTACGACCTTTAACATTTCGCGTAGTCAGCTATTAAAGGTCCCCATATGACAAATGTAAAACAATTTTTTACAATTAATGATTATCTGTGAATAAAGATTTCATACACTCTTGTCCGTATGGTATCTAAGAGTCGAGATGTGATTTCTTAAAGCTACCAATTCAGCAATATCAAGTTCAAGGAGGACACATGCATTTGGCATCTTTTCTCCCCAACATGGATGGCCAAAGGTAAGATATTTGATTATTTTTTAAAGGATTCGGAGGACACAGGTATTTGGCATCTTTTCTCCACAACAAGGATGGTCAAAGATCAGATATTTGATTATTTTTAAAGGACTTCTTTGTCTGCATCTATGCAGTCATAAATATCATCCATGTAAAGACCAGATGAGGCACTCACATTCTTAATAATATACTCCACTTTAAGCCTGGAACGCTTTCCATTTTCGATCCACCAGTTGGATTTGTCAGATGTTTTTTCTCTACTTTGAGAAATATCGTTTCTGTGCTCATCGTCAAATTTTAAAAAAATACACTACTTTATAATTCATGCCTGGCATTTGCATCCATCTACCATCTGGTTTCATTTATGAGTGTTTTGTAAAATATTGTTTAGCTTTTTTTCCATGCGAGTCTTGAAATAATGTCAATGACAATTGCTTTGAACTTTTGCATTTTGAATAGTCACTTCAACAAAGTAAAATGAGAAGGTCAAAATGTCACAGGAAATGGTGACACTATAACGAATACAGAAAACAAATATTATATTGGGTTTAAAAATCTTGTGAACTGTAAATAAACTATTTAATCGAATGAATGAATGTCATTACTCAAAACCAATGTTTTACCAATTGTCCACAATAATCATTGTTGTTAATGTTAAGTTATCCTATAACGATACACACTGTGCTTCTATGACAATGGCACCCCAAGAGTGACTGGGGAATAGAAGTATGGTCACCATTGGTCTTCCTCCGACCGGCAGTGAAACCCGTGCTAAAGTGGGGCGTCCGTTTGGTTGTGCGGAATGTACAAATTTGCAGCCACGTCCGGTCAGAATGGGGACGTTAAATGCGATGCCTCGTGTAAAGAGAGTGCCACGCTCTTTCACGTTAAGAACCCTTGCAACAACTCTTTGAGGGGGTCCGTAGGTGACCTGTTGCAAGGCTAAATTTCTGTCCCTATCCAATATACCCTCATTTCCCGTGGCAGTCTAAATTTCTCCGACCTTAATCCCTTAATCTATTACAGAACCTACCTATTGTATTTATTGTGAACTTGTTCTCGTCCTGAATATGCATGAAATATTTGCCACTGGACGTTAAGCAACCAACAATCAATCAATCATCTATGACAATGGTTTAACAATTTGTATCGATGATAATGTGACTGGCAAGCATTTTTTGCAGTGGTAATCAAATTCTCATTTCGACCTTATTACTGGAACTATCTTTTGGATTAATTATTTTATTTATTATCTCGTTCGCGGGTCCGTAGGTGGCCTGTTTCATGGCTTAATTTCTGTCCCTATCTGATATACCTTCATCGTACCTGTAATTTTTGCAACAGGACGTTAAGCTATCAACAATCAATTACAATTATCTCGTTCTGAAGATATATCAAATGTTGGCACTCACGAAATGTCAATATACAACAAAAATATGCTTTATTAGAAATACTAGTAGTTGATAAAATGGTTTTTACTGAACGTGACAAACAAATCTTAATTCACTCAACGTATATAGGTTACAAGTGAATATCAATTTATATATGGTAATTTTTATAAATTTCCTGTTTACTAAACTTTGAATTTTTGGCGTATTAATTATAATCCTGGTACCTTTGATAACTATTTGCAGTTGATAAAGACCTTTGAAAAATGATTTTATAATCTCTGAAATACGTGATCTGCCTTCCTTTAGCCACCACCTCAGCAACCTCAAGTTCTGGGTGGACACACGCATTTGGCATTTCTCCCCCCAGCATGAATGTTCAAATGTTAGATCTGCGAGAGCTTTCATTCAGCTACTAAGTCAACTACCTCAAGTTCTAAGTGGACACACGCATTTGGCATTTTCACCCCAGCATCAATTTTCAAAAGTTAGACCTGTAATTGTTTTCTGCTGGATCTGTAATAGCTTTCATTCAGCTACTACGTCAACAACCTCCAGTTCTATGTGGACACACGCAATTGGCATTTTCACCCCAGCATATATATTCAAAATTTCTGCTAGATCTGTGATAGCATTCATTCAGCTACTTAGCCAACAACCTCCATTTCTACACACACGTGTTTGGCATGTTCCCCCCCCCCCCCAGCATGAATGTTCAAATGTTAGATCTGTAATTGTTTTCTGCTGTATCTATGAGAGCTTTCCTTCAGCTACCATTTCAACAACCTCCAGTTCTATGTGGACACACGCATTTGGAATTTTCACCCCAGCATCAATGTTCAAAAGTTAGACCTGTAATTGTTTTCTGCTTGGTCTGTGATAACTTTCATTCAGCTACCGCCAGTTCTAGGTGGATACACGCATTTGGCATTTTTTCTCCCCAGCATGGATGCCCAACTGTTTTCTTCTGAACTTATAGGTCTGGATCACAATTTATCACAAATGATTGAAAGTTATAAAAATGTCCTAAATAGCTGCTGATATCTTCGTCTATTGAAATTCCTTTATAAAATAATCATCCGGTTTTGCAGTAAAACTACTCAAACACCTATCGAAAGACTATGCAATGTCTTATTTGTATTTAAATAGACAACTTGTTTTTCTCATTTACAAATGGTAACATACCTGCTGTATTCCTTTGATTTTGACAGCCAGGAAGTCCTGCGAGTCGGATATAACTCCCATGAAGATCAGTACAAATGTACCTCTACTTGTAATTAAAAGCTGGTGACTCATGTGATAATTTTCTGACCACCAAATTCCCACAAGTCTATCCATTTTGCAATATGCTTTAATGTGTTTAGAACCGACACGTTGGTTCAGTTGTAAAACAATTGCACCTTGATAACAAATAAATGATTGTTACAAAAAGACACAACTTTATTTTGTGACGGACGGAGCAGTCTTTAAATGCTCTTTTACAATGTGATAAATAATTCAACCATTAAAATTAAAAATCCCCAAGGGTGACTGGGGAATAGAAATATGGTCACCATTGGTCTTACTCCGACCGGCGGTAAAACCCTCGCTAAAGTGGGGCGTCCGTTTGGCTGTGTGGGATGTACAAATTTGCAGCCACGTCCGGTCAGAATGGCGACGTTAAATCCGATGCCTCGTGTAAAGAGAGTGCCACGTTCTTTGCACGTTAAGAACCCTTGTAACAACTCTTTGAGGGGTCCGTAGGTGACCTGTTGCAAGGCTAAATTTCTGTCCCTATCCAATATACCCTCATTTCCCGTGGCAGTCTAAATTTCTCCGACCTTCATCCCGGACGCCCCTATTGCAGAACCTACCTATTGTATTTATTGTTAACTTGTTCTCGTCCTGAATATGCATGAAATATTTGCCACTGGACGTTAAGCAACCAACAATCAATCAATCAATTAACAAAACAAAATCAATTTGAAAAAAATCAACAATTTATTACAAATGATTAAAAGTCTTAATGTTTTAATTACTTTCCATTTATAAAATAATAAATAATCACCAGGTTTTGAGGTAAAACTGCTGAAACACCTATCTAAAGACTATGCAATGTCTTATTTGTATGTAAATAGACAACTTGTTTTTCTCATTTACAAATGGTAACATACCTGCTGTTTTTCTTTTATTTTGACAACCAGGAAGTCCTATGTAGTCTGATATTTCATCATGAATACCTTTGTCGCCATTGAAGATCAGAACAAATGTACCTCTACTTGTTATAAACAGTTGGTGACTCATGTGATAATTTTCTGACCACGAAAGTCCCACAAATCTATCCATATCGTATTTGGCTTTATAGTTTTCCGAACCGACATGTTGGTTTAGTTGTAAGACAATTGCACCTTGTTAACAATTGAATGGTTGTCACGGACGGATGGAGCAGTCTTTCAATGCTCTTTTACAATGTAACAAATAAGTCAACTATTAAAATAAATAAAATATTCAATTAACAAACCAAAATCAATTTGAAAAAAAGTCCTAATGTTTTAATTATTTTCCTTTATAAAATAATCACCAGGTTTTGTGTTAAAACTGCTCAAACCCCTATCTAAAGACCATAGACTATCTTATTTGTATTTAAATAGACAACTTGTTTTTATCATTTATAAATGGTAACATAACCTGCTGTATTTCTTTGATCTAAACAGCCAGGAAGTCCTATGTAGTCTGATATTTCTTCATGAATACTTCGAGAGAAATTTATGTATTACTGAAAAATTATTACACCAGGGTTTTCGATATCATAAACTAGTCAAAACATTTACTAAATTTTATCATCGGTATAAGGACATCATTCGTAAATATAACTCAACATGCAGATATCTTATACTTTCGGGTATTTCACATCCAATCTTTTATGGTAATATTCTTTACAAAGCAAAAAAATGTCAGCATTCACCTCAAAAGCTAAGAAAACCTTTAAACAGACTTATTAAGAAGGGATATAGTTACGATACTGTTGTGAGGTCATTAAAAGTTGCATATTTTGGCTTTAATATTAATTCACTTATAGGTTCTTTGCATCGGAATTAAACACATTTATTCTAGAACCAGTTGTTGGCATGACACGGGTTATGTTCTTCTCATATATTTTATGACGGTATAATACTAAACCCCTAACAGGAGAGATTGTGCCTGATATTCATATGATGAAGACATAATCTTTTAATCAGTTTAATTGAAGTCTAGAGCTGTCATGTCAGTAACTGCTAGTAGTCTGTTGTTATTTATGTATTATTGTCATTTTGTTTATTTTCTTTTGTTTCCTATTCTGACATCGGACTCGGACTTCTCTTATACTGAGTTTTACTGTACGTACTGTTGTGCGTTTGTTTTTTCTACATTGGCTAGAGGTATAGGGGGAGGGTTGAGATATCAAAAAACATGTTTAACCCCGCCGCATTTTTGCGCCTGTCCCAAGTCAGGAGCCTCTGGCCTTTGTTAGTCTTGTATCATTTTTAGTTTTAGTTTCCTGTGTATAATTTTGAGTTTAGTATGACGTCCATAATCACTGAACTAGTATACATATTTGTTTAGGGGTCAGCTGAAGGACGCCTTCGGGTGCAGGAGTTTCTCGCTGCATTGAAGACCCATTGGTGGCCTTCGGCTGTTGTCTGCTCTATGGTCGGGTTGTTGTCTCTTTGACACATTCCCCATTTCCATTCTCCATTTTATTTTTATTATTTTGCTGCCATTGACGATCAGAACAAATGTACCTCTACTTGTAATAAACAGTTGGTGCTTCATATGATAATTTTCTGGCCACCAAAGTCCCATAAATCTATCCATTTCGAATGAACCGACAAGATGGATCAGTTTTAAAAAAAGAATTCACCTGGTTAACAATTGAAAATGGTTGTTACAAAAAAGACACAAATATCACACTTCATTTAGTACATTGAAGTACACTTTTTCTGCTTGGTTTTTTATGTTTGAATGTCCGATTTCTTTATAAAACCAGCCCTTTGAAACAAGGTTGATCGAAACACTATTCTAGCAAAGATATCTCATTTGTAGTGGTAGTATAAATTTCCCCGATCGATATCCCGGCTGGCCCCTATTTCAGGACCTAACTGTTTATTGTTAAATATTTTCTCGTCCTAAACATGCATGAAATATTTGCCACTGAACATTAAGCAACCAAAAGTCAATAAATTCATGACTAAAATCAGTATAAGCACACAAACAGAGCTTTTTTATCAGAGTGAGAGACATCTCTCCGATGTTGGCATCTGCTATGATGTGATTCTTTACGGTTCTACACAAGTTGACGAATACCATCAATGGTCTCTGATTGAAATTGAAATCGAATAGTTCACTGTTCATTTCTTGAATTATGCTGTGGCATTCTTCCAAACTTGTTGATCGGATGGTTCATAAGTTATTGCAATATCGACTGCTGAAAATACACAAACCTCCACTATTTGCAGCTGACAATACACAAAAAAACACTATTTTCAACTGAAAATACTCAAACCTCCATTGATAATAAAGCATTGAACGAGTACAATTTTACAGCTGAAGAAATAAAAGACTTTTTAAAACCGATTAATTTCTTAAACCTTAAATTCAAGGAAATTTCCACTGAAGTTTAGAATTTACCTTAATGAATAAGATCTTTGATAAATAAATTGTATTTAATTTGGGAAATAAAACCAAAAAGGGAAATATAAAAACAAAATGCTTACTTTTATCAAATACATGCTTAAACAAAAACAAACAAAAGAAACGAATATTTTATTTGCCAATCATGGCGCCCAAAATGAGCAGATTAAACAACTAACAAGTAAATTATAATTGTCCGGTTCATGTCTACATTCAAACATTATATTAAGCTGTTCTAATACAAAAATATGATATTCAAGATTTCAGCTTAAAATAAGAGTGAATACCTGTGGTCATTTACCTGTTTAGATAATCCTTGGTCATTTAAAAGAGCTGTGCTCCTAGTAAATTGCACGTTGGTAAAAAGTCTTTATTTTGTTCAGCTTTGACATTGTTCTCGTTGACTGCCCGATTCACGGTTGATTTTTTTGTACAAGTGATGGTGTCACATTTGATCCTTGAAAAGTTCATGGAGACTTTTGTCTGCATACATACCAGCCTTTCTTTGTAATGTCCTTATAACCCCTAAGTGTGACTGGGGAATAGAAGTATGGTCACCATTGGTCTTCCTCCGACCGGCAATAAAACCCTTGCTAAATTGGTGCGTCCGTTTGGCTTTGCGGGATGTACAAATTTGCAGCCACGTTCGGTCAGAATGGGGACGTTAAATCCGATGCCTCGTTTAAAGAGAGTGCCACGCTCTTTGCACGTTAAGAACCCTTGCAATAACTCTTTAAGGGGTCCGTAGGTGACCTGTTGCAAGGCTAAATTTTTGTCCCCATCCAATATTCTCTCATTTCCCGTGGCAGTCTAAATTTCGCCGACCTTAACCCCGGACGCCCCTATTACAGAACCTACTGTATTTATTGTTAATTTGTTCTCGTCCTGAATATGCATGAAATATTTGCCACTGGACGTTAAGCAACCAACAATCAATCAATCAATAATGTCCTTATCCAATGTACCCTCAATTTCCCGTGGCAGTCCAGATTTCCCCGACCTTCATCCCGGACGACCTCTATTACATGACCTACCTATTGTATTTATTGTTAACTTGTTCTCGTCCTGAACATGCATGAAATATTTGCCACTGGACGTTAAGCAACCAACAATCAATCAATCAATTATTTGTAATGTCATTCAAAAAAGAATTGTTTTAATTTCTTGAAGAGGAGTCTTTGTCAGAATAGGTGTTTACGGTGACTCCTCGGTCAATATTTGTGCTTTACAATTGAGTTTGGATTTACATGTAGGAAGCAGTTCTTTGTTAAATTATATATAATGGAGAAAAACGATCAAAATTGTAAATGGGGATTAAAAAGGCTACATAATATCATGAGCAAATACATAAAAAATAAGAGATTGATTAATTAGGTTACATAGTATTTGTCCGGTATTTTTTTATCTATAAAGTGAAATCATTTTTTTTTTTTCATTTCAAATATGATATTCAAGATTTCAGCTTAGCTCAATAGGCAACAATCTACCTGTGGTGTTATCTTTTTATATAATCTCTATTGATTGATATAAGGAATCGATTCATGGCTAAGTGAACGTAGAACCTCTGCGGGGCAACACATGACACCAATAATAGGTCTCGTTTCATGAGTTTAAATTCAGAACAAACTGTAATATTCATCCCTTTTCAGTAGAAACTATTTGCATTGCCGATCCATAATACAACTTTAGAATGTAGGGGGAAAAGTCGCGGAAAATACAAATGTTCGAATACTTGCAAATTGTTTAGAACCGCCGCCTGAAAATACTAACAATTTATAATCTAGGAATACCACATTGTAGGAAAAGAAGCAGGCAACATTGAAAAGTATCTTTTTAAATGGCAAGGGTACAGTTGTTAAAACAAAGGTTTGAAATTCCTCAGGCAAACTTAACCTTTGAATGATGATACTAATTTACTTGTCATATACCTCTTCAAATGTTTCGGTTCTTATACATTCTACAAAAAACGCTTCGTAACATGAAATTATTCATCGTGTTTTCATTTTCTTGTTCAACAAAGCGAAAATAATCATTTCAATTATTGAATTTTTTGTCTGTCCTGTTACAAAAATATGATATTCAAGATTTCAGATACAAGATAATACACCTGTTGTCTTTGTATATATCACAAGTGATAATCTACCTGTGGTCTTATCTTTTAAAATAATGATAAGATATCCTGGTTAACTGCATGTTCAACCTCTAATAAATCTCGTCTCGTGAAATTTTAATACAGTACTTTCACCAAGGGTGACTGGAGAATAGAAGTATGGTCACCATTGGTCTTCCTCCGACCGGCAGTAAAACCCTTGCTAAAGTGGGGCGTCCGTTTGGCTGTGCGGGATGTACAAATTTGCAGCCACGTCCGGTCAGAATTGGGACGTTAAATCCGATGCCTCGTGTAAGGAGAGTGCTACGCTCTTTGCACGTTAAGAACCCTTGCAACAACTCTTTGAGGGGTCCGTAGGTGACCTGTTGCAAGGCTAAATTTCTGCCCCTATCCAATATACTCTCATTTCTCGGTGGCAGTCTAAATTTCTCCGACCTTAATCCCGGAAGCCCCTTTTACAGAACCTACCTATTGTATTTATTGTTAATTTGTTCTCGTCCTGAATATGCATGAAATATTTGCCACTGGACGTTAAGCAACCAACAATCAATCAATCTTTATGGAGTTTCCGTCTCTTCCCTAAAAAGTCTACAGGGTAACGTTACCCATATGTTTAGGTCCACGTGTCGCTGGTTGCTGCAGACCATTTGTTGGCTGCATGATATGGGACACCGGTGGTATTTGCGGTTGTAACTGCTGGAGTTGCATTTGCATTTGAAGCTGCCGTTCTAGATTTAAACCTGCAGTTTCAATTGTTGTTATCAGAATCTTCTTGTAGCTGATTCGGCAGCTGTGTAGGCGCTTGTTCAGGTGTCGATGAATGAGTTGTCGGTTGTGTCAAATGCTGCGACAATTTTTCGGTGTCTGGTCAATCATGGACGTGTTAACCGGAGTTTTATCATTGTCAGGTGTTGTCACAACTGCAGAGGCATTGTCAATCGTCGACTTAGTCTCCGACGCCTTATTATGGTTGACTGATGTAATGACCATTGAAACAAGCGGTAGTGCTGGTCTTACTGGTGTGATGGGTTTTCTACAAATCGGAGAAGGTAGTCATTTTACTTCTTAAAAGATAATCATTCATAGTGTTCTTGTTCGTATAGTTGATTGGGGTTGACATTATTCTTATTTTCTTCGGGACTTTCGGGCCTCCACCAAAATTATCAGGACTTTTGTTTGTCTCGTAAGTTCTTAGACGGACCTGTAATCTTTGCCGAAGTTTGGCTTTGGTTGGGACTGTCTTGGCTGTTAAGAATAGAAACGAAGTTTCTAATGTGATTTGAAATTGCCTCAACACCGAAGTCTTATAATACAATTTACAATATATAATGATATAAACAAGCATAGCAAATGTAGTAAAACAATAATTTAAGAAGTTTTCATAATATATATATATATATATATATATATATATATATAAATACTCGGTTAACCTTATGAGGTCAATAGCCTGACTTCTTTGATTTACATAATGATGAATACATATAATATATAATGCATGCACAAGCATGATTAACTTTAAAATTAATAATATAATTTCTGTATTGTAATTTAGTCTTAAGTTAATTTTCTCTTACACATCATATTAACATGAATAAGAAGGTCATTTTTCTGAATTCAAAACATAACCTCACAAATTTGTTAAAGCATATATATTTAGAAAAGGTTAATTTCGAAGTATTGCCATTATAAAAAAAATGTGTGTACATAATACACGTATGATTAAATCTCAAAATAAAACTACTGTATCAACTGCAATGTATTACAGCAATTTATTTTTTTCTTCTTAGACAAAGGTTGACTTTCCAATGCAAAATTTCTTTGAATATTTCGCTTTGGATTGCCTCGGAATGGTTCAAGGGCTTGTGAGCCTACAACTCTTATATTCACCATTGAATGGTTGAACTGTTCTAATGTTGGGTTGTTGTTGCATCCACCACTAGTCCTGAGGATACCAAAATATTGTTCAATGGGATCTTGGCTGACATCCACCACTAGTCCTGAAGATACCAAAATATTGTTCAATGGGATCTTGGCTGACATCCACCACTAGTCCTGAAGATACCAAAATATTGTCCAGTGGGATATTGGTTGACATCCACCACTAGTCCTGAGGATACCAAAATATTGTTCAATGGGATCTTGGTTGAAATGGTCGGTAAGAAAATAAGGGATTCCTTTGGCTAACCTAATTTTAACGCATTCAACAACGAATTTGACTGTTATTTCTAAACCTTGATGTCTTGGGTAACTAAGCTGCATTTTTAGATCTTTCGGATTTTGAAAATTGACCTGTTCTGATGGTTACATTCGACTTCCACTCACTGAAATATTCCAAGAAATCGCTAACAAGATACTGTAGTCTTTGGTCATCTTCAGAGGTATATCGTGCTACATATTCGTTTCTGGTATTTCTGGCTTCATAGAGACTCCTGGGGTTTAACCAATCAAAAAACTTGTTCATGTGTCTCATAAAACAAACTGTATTGCTTGTCTGCACCATACACTAACTCTAAAGCATTTGCTACTGCAGAACTTAAAACTTGTGTTGCAAGGGGCACTTTCATGCAACCGAAAGATGAAATGTCTATATGGATTCTTGTCAACTTTGGACACAAGCGTAATCCATCAGAGCAGTGGTCCTTGGAAAGGTTTACAATATGCAACTAGGGAATGTCTTTGCTATTTTTCCACACTTATCTGGATTTCTTGATGGAATATGAGTTGCTCATATAGTTTCTAGCTGTCTTAAGTAATGTAGAGTACCACTAATAAAATATATTTGTCTTCCGTCATCTGCATATCGGTTTACACATCTGTAGACAATTCCATTTTGGTTATTAGCATGACGACGGATAAATCGTCTGTTTGAGGAGACTCCATCTGGTGTTGAATAGAATATATTAAATCAAGTTAATAGCATTAGGCAATTAATTATTTTTTAAGACAGTAATCTGATTTTAAGGCTCAGGAGTCATTGAACAATCATATCAGTATGGATCAAAACATTTACACTGATAAAGGAAGCAGACCAAGGTGCATGTTCTGAGCATATCGTGTTTGGGTCCAGTATTTTATTAACTCTTTCTGTAGACAAACTGGTATTTGACATCGCTAAAAATTTTCATTGCATATAATTATTATTCTAGCATGTATAGACTGCATATATATTATCACGGGAATAAACAATAAGTCTTAATTTCTTACGTTAACAATACAAATTGACCTATCACTCAGTATCCGACATCATGTTGTGTGTATGCACCTTGTCTCTTGTGATTCTCAGTTCTGCATCGGAAATTAACTGATTCAGGAAAAATGGATTTCATATAATTACAAAATTTCACCGGTTTATTACTAAGCCTTGCATATACATTATCAGGAAAACAGATTGTTCATCTGAATGTAAGTTATGGGCAAAAAAGTAGCATTGACCCGGTCCCACGGACTGGTAATAATTCGAGGTTACCTTCCGGTTTGGTCAGTAAATTCAAGTGTTTAACTGCACTTATTTTATTTAAAGTGCTTATAAACAAACTTTATGATGATTTCAAATCTTGTATTGACACTTACCGAAACATTACACTCTTTATACATCCACATTTGCTAATTATTATTTTCTCTTCCGCTGTCAAAAATGGCGGTTCGTGTCCTTCTTGTCAAACACTTCAGTTCACGTGCCTAGCCATTTAGCATTTAGCCATTCACTGATTTTAACCAAAAGCATGTTAAGTTCATCTCAAGAAGGGAACAAAGCACAATCATTAAATGAATCTTTGCATGGGGTCACACTAAATTAACGGTTCAATGATTTTTCATAAACTTCCGTCAACTTAAATCGTATCGCACTCTGTCCACATGTTTCCGACTTTTGTTCAGTAAGTCATTGGTGTTGAACTGATCATGGTTACTGCAGTTACCAGGATCACAACATGGCGGAGACAGAAATTGATAAAATCGTTTTGTCTGCTAATTTCTCCGTGTATAAGTGTCGTTTGTAAGAATAGCTCAACCGCCAGGATGATCTGTACGGTTGAGATGTGTGGATTTTTAATATCACACATGACGCATTACCAAAATATAAGCCATTGAAAATTCATGGAAGATAATCGTAGCACCTAGAAATTTGTTTGGTATGATTTTTGTATTTGTATTTTTATCCATCTGATGAGTTAAGCCCTTTTCAACTGATTGTTATAGTTCGTTCTTATGTTGTACTGTTATACTACTGTCTAAGGTTAGGGTGAGGGTTGGGATCCCGCTAACATGTTTAACCCCGCCACATTCTGTATGTATGTGCCTGTCCCAACTTGAGTTTGTAATTCAGTGGTTGTCGTTTGTTGATGTGTTACTTATTTGTTTTTCGTTCATTTTTTTAACATAAATTAGGCCGTTCGTTTTCTCGTTTGAATTGTTTTACATTGTTATTTCGGGGCCTTTTATAGCTGACTATGCGGTATGGGCTTTGCTCATTGTTGAAGGCCGTACGATGACCTATAGTTGTTAATTTCTGTGTCATTTGGTTTCTTGTGGAGAGTTGTCTCATTGGCAATCATACCACATCTCTTCTTTTTTTTATATTAGTCGTTATTTATACATGATGATAGTAAATTATCAGTGATATTCGTAACTGTTGGTATGGACGCCGATCTTGCTTTAAAGTTTTATAGTTTGACCAGAATTTAGAATAATTGTTTACTTTAAACTAATTTATTTTTTGCTTTGGGGATATATTCTATATATTTAACAAGTAAAAATTTACGATCAATGTTGATGATATATTGTATACTTTTAAAAGGGGAAGATACATTTCGTAATTTAAATGATGTTTTAAGGGTTCTTAACGTGCAAAAGGCGTGGCATTCTCTTTAAATAGTCATCGGATTAAATGTCCCAATTTGTATCGAACGTGACTGCATATTGAAAGCCATACAACATTGTACAATCTGTAGTTGCTTACATCTACGTGTTTTGGTCTCCGGTGGATAGTTGTCGCATTGGCAATCATACATCATCTTTTTATCTTTACCCCTAAGGGTGACTGGGGAATGAGAATATTGTCACTTGGTCCTCTTCCGACCGGCAGTAAAACGCTTGCCAAAGTGGGGCGTCCGTTTGGCTGTGCTGGATGTTTTAAGTTAGCAGCCACGTCCGGTCAGATTGGGGACGTTAAATCCGATGTCTCGTGTATAAAGAGTGCCACGCTCTTTGCACGTTAAGAACCCTTGCAACAACTCTTTGAGTGGTCCATAGGTGACCTGTTGCAAGGATAAATTTCTGTTCCTATCATTTTCCAGTGGCATTACAAATTTCCCCGACCATGATGGCATCACCCTGGATGGCATCTATCATTTCAAGACCTACCTATTTTATTTATTGTTAACTTGTTCTCGTCCTGATTATGCATGAAATATTTGCTTCTGGTCGTTTAGCAATCAACAATCAATCAATTAAACAGCTATAAGTTTCTGAATCAAATCTAAGCATATATTTGTAAACAATATATGTGTTGTAAAAATTGCGCATAATAATTTCATACCATAATTTAGTCGTCCATTAGGGTGGTTAAAAAGAAAGCTGTAACACTCGCATTTGTTGTCATTACGACGCAATTGTATTTTTCAAATCTTTGATTACTTTAAATATATCATTAGTAACAATTATTTTTTTTAGTTGCGATCATCTTCCTAAATTTTTCGATGGCTTATAACGGTAACGAGATCATATATGATAATAAGAACACATAGACACCAATTTCTGTCCCCGCTATTTTTGGATCGTGGTTACTGCAGTTACCATAAAGAGTGACTTCATTTGTAGAAGAACATAACTCATAGATGTTTCTCGTTTCTTATAATTTCTGTTTAAATTGTTTTTACACTACTCATTTTGGGGCTCTATATAGCTTGCTGTTCATAGTAAGCCAAGGCTCTGTGTTGAAGGCCGTTTATTTACCTATAATTGTTACCTTATACATTTATACGGAGAGTTAGTTGGCACTGATACCACTTCTTAATTTTGCTTAATGTAAATTGATAAACATGTACGAATACCACGTGATATCTAATTATAATCGTATTAGTTATTCCTATGCAAGAAGGTAGTAGATCCTAGTTACCGGAAATCAACGTTGTTTGGTCAAAATATTTTAAGATGTCATATGGCAAAATCAAAGGTACTTTATTTAAATCATTTGCACCACGTGACTTTGTCCCTTTTGATCAAATTACTTCCCTTAGCTTAATATTGAAAATATAATTTATTATAGATTTGCGGATAATCCAGTCCTTTTCCGTCATGTATCTAAAACTAATGTATCTTTAAAAACTTCCTTTGGCGGATATTTACAAAAATGCTGTGTAATTCTAAGGGAAAATGCTTAAAATTTGACTTTTTACGAAATGGGAAGGTTGAAATCATCATGCTTTAAAAAGTATTTGGCCGAAAACTTAAGAAAGCAGGTAAGTTAAAAGTTATTTAACTTTAAAATTCAACCTACAAGGTGTTTCCCTATATGCGAACAAATCATGAACAATATCTTCTTGCATGTGTATTTCTGTTTTGAATCTTGCTATTTTACGATTTTACGTCATTTTATTTGATCTTATATAGCAATTACACAATGGTTACGCTTCCGATATTTAAACTAAAAAGGCCGAAAGATTTCAGAGTAGACAATGTCCATTTGTACACGGACAGAAGCCTAAAAACATGAACAATTCACCTATATGCGAACAAATTGTTCATTCGACATAGGTATTTGCATATTGGCATTTTTATTAAAAGGGCTTATATAATCATATTGTAATGGCTGCCGTTATGATGAGGCAAAATGGCCGCTATGCAAATTAGCAAATTACCCCAAATTTTGCCATATGTCTAACTTGCCGAGAATGAAAGTAGAATGTATTGAATGTTGAAAAAAGTGGATTATCTAGACTCAGAAAGGTCGTTGATCATAGTAAGGCACACGAAAATTTAGAAAAACCGTTCAAATGTATACAGGTAAGGATGTCTGATAAGTACAAACTAAGCGAAAAAATAGCGTAAATAAATTGTCCACGAATCTCCTGTTTTGAATGGACACTGCTTTCTGTCTCTATATTGCAAAAAAAATTATTGAAAATAGCAAAAGCAATAAAAAGCAAATGTTAATTAGTAAATATATGCATTATTGGGACAGAAAAATTCGGTCTATCAACATGCAACATCCATAACTTCAATAACACCAACATGATTTCCATGCATCGGTATGGGAGCCCCTTCACTTCACTCAAAGGTGTTGTGTTTTGTCTGATTAACAATCTAAATTCGTGATTATTCTACATTTTTTTTCAAACAAATAGCAATTTCAAGCCGACTTTAGAGGGTTATAAAGACATAATTGACCAAACTTCTTTCTGCAAGCTCTGTAAAATTTTAGCGAGGGTTAAATTGAGAAAGGGAAGGGAAACGACGACTTATGTTTCAGAAGGTACCAATACGCCCCATTACATGATAGTTCATCCCTGGAGTAAATTAGGATATTTTGAAAATGCTTTCCAGTTCTATCAAGAAGAAGACAATTTCCTTGATTTAATTAAATGAGAGCTTGAACTTTTATGTAATGCAATTACTTAATCTAAGTTTACTTACAAGTCTTCACAATAACAGAACACCCAATTCTTCATAAAAATCATAAGCTCAAGCAACTTATGGTCCACTACTAACACACCACCATGACCACAGTAAAAAGCTTAAACACTGGTGACATCATCATGACATCATCAATGTTCTGGCTCTATTCTGGCATCATTCTAGTAGACTAAGAAAGAGAAAATTATATGTTTGCTTTATGGCAACATTGAAGCCTTATTGTTATGAAAGGAAATAGGGCCGCAATGAAGCTAGCGGCATCATTCAGCACTACTCCGGCATCAATGTTCTGGCAACCTGACTGGTTTTAAAGCCGCAACATTTTTTATTTCATAAGGACCGGTATGAAATGATGTGATTATCATGTACAAAACCTTACAAATCTGGTAAAAGAAAGGAAACATGAAACAGCATTCATGTTATAATTTTTGTCTCTCAAAAACAAGATTCAAAGAAGTTCACATAATTTTATGTTAGTTTTAAAAAGGGGTATTTAAGAAGTTCATATCACTGTCACATGCTGAAAACCCTAAGGTTCAAAGCCAAATGGTAGATAAACCCTAAGGTTTTGTTGTTTTTGTTTTTTGTTGCTTTATTTTTTTTTGGGGGGGGGGGGGGGTACCTGACAGCTGCATTTGTTTACACTTTTAAGTCTTATAAGAGCTTTATCACTGTATCTTTTTTAAAGAAAAATGGTATTAGGTAAATACAATCTACTTACGTGTTCCAATAGGAATGAAAATGCCTGTCTTTGTAACAATTCTTTGAAACATCTCGGGTGTAACATGTCGATCCCCTGCTTTTGTAGTATAATGATATTTCAAAATGACATTTACTGAAGGCACACCACAATTTTTCCTTCTATATCTCTTGTTAGTTGTTTCGATGATAATATTTCTATAAATATCACAGATCCTAACTTATGACGTAAAGTCCGATTTTAAGTAATGAAATTTCTAACAAAATACATGTCTCTTCTTCCAACGGAACCACATTCAAAAAATACCTGTCGTCACTGCAATTGTCACAATTGTCTAGGAAATCTTTTATGCTACACATTTTATAACAATTATTCGAAGATTATATAAATAAGTACATTAAACATCAATGATTAAAAAAAGTTAGTTACGGTAAGTTAAATCAAACTACAGACACGGTGCCATTGTTCTGACAATATTTTCAAAATATGAGCACATCACACCAACTTAACCATATATAAAAGAGTAGGCTAACATCACTGTGAAAAATTTATCCTTTCCCATTTTGCTTGAATATAAAACATGAAGAAATTCGCAAAATAACATTGTTGTCTGCATTTGTTTACATTTTCCTTCCTGTTTTTAATTTGTTTCTATACAAGAGAACTCCGTAAAGGGAGGTAATTTGATTAGGAAAATACAGGACAACTCAACTTTCAGGGTCAAGTAATTTCAACACAGTCAATTTGCCCACTAATGTTTTTTTCTTTTCTTGTATAACCTTAATCCATTCTCTCTATTCATATAATCAACAATATAAGAAATGGCTGCATTTTTTTTTACAACACCTGATCAAAAAAGGCTCTAAAACCCCCCTTTGTATTGCACTTTTTACCCTATTTTATCTAAATAGATTTTTTTAAAGAAAGTTTACTGTTGAACACAATTTTTATTTGTTTTTTTAAACTGAACAAAGTTTTAAATGTCTGAATATCTATATTATTTTCTTTTTATAAGACATAATTTGAAACACTGCATTTTCCCTCTATTGAACTAATAAAGATTAAAACAAATATTTTTTAGTGCGTGTTGAAATATTTTGGTGATTACAGAGAATTGCTCTTATTTCCTGTAACACCTCGGCAAAAGCATAGACCAAGACTGAAGTAAGAGGCTTCTTCTCCATGCACGACATCCCCCAAGGGTGACTGGGGAATAGAAGTATGGTCACCATTGGTCTTCCTCCGACCGGCAGTAAAACCCTTGCTAAAGTGGGGCGTCCGTTTGGCTGTGCGGGATGTACAAATTTGCAGCCACGTCCGGTCAGAGTTGGGACGTTAAATCCGATGCCTCGTGTACAGAGAGTTCCACGATCTTTGCACGTTAAGAACCCTTGCAACAACTCTTTGAGGGGTCCGTAGGTGACCTGTTGCAAGGCTAGTTTTCTGTCCCTATCCAATATACCCTCATTTCCCGTGGCAGTCTAAATTTCTCCGACCTTAATCCCGGAAGCCCCTATTACAGAATCTACCTATTGTATTTATTGTTAATTTGTTCTCGTCCTGAATATGCATGAAATATTTGCCACTGGACGTTAAGCAACCAACAATCAATCAATCAATCCATGCACGACATGACGATTGTTCTCAAAATAAATGAAGTTTAGTGATCTTCAATAAAAGAATGTAGACGCACTATACTCTCTTTCGGATTACAGTTTTAACCACACGTCTCTTGATTTGATTTTTTTTACCCTTTACCACGATATGAATGAATGTCTTTTGCTGTAGTCGTCTCCCTGTTTTCTTAATAAATACTTTAGTCTCGTCGTCAATAGTAAACACAGCTTCTCTCTTCAATAAATATGTGTCGAGCTGTTCGAAATCACATTCGGTTGCTTCTCTCACCAAATCAATTTGACACTGAGTCATGGTGACTGGGGTGTTTTTATATACGGCGATTTAAATATAAGTATTAGTGAGGATACGGTGATGTAACATTGTTGTACAGATACGATTGAGGATGCGTTGAAGAAATAATATGCATGCGTGGGAGTCATAACTTAGTCGTGCATGCATTGACATGTTTTCAGAATTAAACTTTTCGGTTGATGGATTTTGTCGATTATAGCCAGTTCACCCACTCAATAAACTAATCCTTAATTCAGTGTTTCCATTTTGCTTTGTTATATTAACAAGTGATGATATTACAATCACTTACAGTGACAAATATTACATATAGTACATACATATTCATCGATATCATTAACGTTTGTTAAACGTACAGTGACAAATATTACATATAGTCCATTCCTATTCAATGGTAAATGATTTACTAGTATACATTTTCACCCCTCACGCGATTAAAACGTACAGTGACAAATATTACATGTAGTATACACATATTCATTGGTATTTGATTAAGTAGTATGAACCAAAAAACTTATTATTGAAAAAAAAAACACTCGATCATTTTAATTAAAATAAAGAAGACAATAACAAAATATAGAATTAATTGGCTGGCCTTACAATATTGTGTAAATCTTCATCATCTATTCTTCATTTTCAAGCGGTATGTAGATGTCTGAGTATTCCGCTAATACTGCGTTAAAATCATGACTGCAGAAAAACAAATCTTCCATTTCATGTAAAATTCTTCAGGGTCTTCATAGAAATAGAAAAACACACATATTGTTATGTTACCCATTCTCCATGTTCCTACTGGCCAATTTGAATGATGCTCTCGTTGCATGGGAACAACTTCGTTTCGTATCAAATTTGTTCTTATTGGGTTCAAATGACGGAAACGACCACTCACTTATCTCTGAAAGATAGAACTACAAACTCTGATGTATAAAAAAAATACTGTTGTGTATGAATAACCTTTTCATTATACTTTCCTTGCTGCTTAAGCATTCCTTTATAAAGAAGAAAAGGGGGGGCTAACATAAGATAAAAATCATAGCAACCAAAATCAATAAGGATTTTTTATAGTAGAGGATTAATACAAACAATAAAGATCAATTCAATTATTTTGTTATCACAGGATTAGAAATTAAATACCCTATGCGTGTTGCTTCATATAAAAAAGGGGGGATTTTCTTCTCAGATGAGTGATCAAATGGTTTTAATTGTTAGTTAAAGCAAGTAAAAGTATAAACTACACCTGTCAAACAGACATCAAGCTCAAGTTATCAGTTTAGTAATGGAAGGTTCAAATGGAAATTTAGTTGATCATTTGGCACAAGCGTTACCAAGTGAAGTGTTAGACACATCGCAACAACTTTCTAAAGAAGACTACCAAGGTTCTACACTCAGCCGGAGAAAAAAAAAGAATAGTGAAGACCATATGTGCAACATGTGGTAAAAGATATTCGATAAACCTATCCTACTGCGACACAATGCAGAGCACACAAATCAGTACAAGTGTACCCCTTGCAACTATGTAACAACCAGAAAGGACAACTGATCAGATACACGAAGACGAAGTGACATTTGAAAATACACGAAACTGACACCAGTGAGAACAACAAGTCTACACAATAACCATCGAAGAAAAGGAAAAGAAGTGTAGGAGCTGGCAATTTTACGATGAAGGGAGAACCATTACCAGGACCGAGCAACGATGCAGCATAATACAAAAAATATGAAAACTGTTTACATTCCTAGAAATAATTAAGTGTCTTCCGGTGGTTAAAAAGTAGATATTCTGTAGGTACCCTATCAAATCTTCTCTCAAAAATTGGGTTATTTTGGTAGTAGATAGAGAACACCAATAACACAAACTGCCAAAATGTCTGGAATAAAAAAATCAAATGGAAGAAATTATCAGTATGCTAAAAAGGAGATTATTTTTTGTTTCCTTTCATTTAAAACCTCTGATGATAAATGAGATTTAATGCTAGGCACCCTTTTTAACTCAATACTATTTACATTTTCTCTCTTTCCAATATGTACAAAAAAACTAACAAAATTGATAAAGAAAACACAGAAAGACAAGCGACTACAATTATCCATTGACTTTCTGTTCCTTCGTTAGCTGTAAAAAATATTATCAATACTTAGTTAATTTATGATAAAAGCATTATTTTGGAATGAATTATATATCTTTATTTTCTTTCTTTTCCCCCACTTACATAAACTTTATTGACATGTAAATTTAATGATTTTCTTATTTTATTTAAATTCAAAACAAAACACTTACACAATATTCCATTGATGTGAGTGGTGTTATCTTCTTCTTCATCATCAAACTCTTTCACTCCAAATGTAGTGCGTATTCCTGATTAAATAAAAAAGAATGTTATCAAACACTATTATTTTTCTTTTTCTCTTGTATGTTGTATTACATTTTAGAAGTGTGGTTATGACATTCAGGTATATTTTCTTTATTGTCTTTACTTAAATATATGAAGAAGAAAAAAGAAACAAAACAAAAAAAAATAAAAATTATATACACTTATCTAACCAAGTGATATTTTTTCTGTGGGTGTTACTTCTTCTGCTTTCGAGTTGTATGTATCAATGGCTGTGTCCTAAAAAGTTAGTCATAATGGCTGTGTCCTAAAAAGTTAGTCATAACAATGAGTGGTAAACATTGATTATTGTCTTAACTGTTTATTATTTTTTTAGAATCAAGTTATTGACTTCACAAATAGTGAACAGGAGATGATCGAAATATACAATCATGCTATAGCTAGTGCAAGCTGTAGTCAACATAAACAAACTCATTTATAAATATAATCTTTTAGATTACAATAATCATAATCAAAACATATTGTTTAACATGAGTAATTGTGATTGATAACTAATGAAATATTCAAATGATAAAGATTTTTTTTTAAGTTTATAAAACAAATTTATGACATAGTTCACTTTCTTTACATAGACATATGTCTCTGAAACATCAAACACTATGTTAATTTCCATAAAAAAGGAGATAATTATTTCCACTTTTACTGTGTATTCACGTGTACAATATTTATTTTTTAGGACATATCATTAGTACAAGAGATTGAAGAGGCAAGTGAAATATTTCTCTGTGAGTATATAATTATTTTTCCAACATTAAAATGGAAATCAAAATTTATATCACGTGGTTAATTTCCTTATATGGTCACATGATTGACACTTCCTAATAAGGTATACAAATAATATCACATACTTTCCTTATATGGTCATATGATAAACTTCCAAATATGGTAATCATGCTGTCCATTGAAATTGAAAACTATTTTTTCACTTGTAAAATTTAATCAAACACAAAGTACTTCATACGATGAGCATTATTTTCCGTTCAGCACTTTAATCTTCCTTTCCACTGTATCACATAGCTCTTTATTGGATAATGTTAGTTCAAAGACACAAGTAGCTTTAACATGGATATTTCGAATCTGTTTGCCTTTGATAACATAGTTCATCAACACTCTGTTGATAGAAGGATCTATCTCTCCACTAAAGTACACAACACCATCACCTCGACATTATATCTTCACTTATATAACATTCTGCTGTATTTCTAACACTTCCCACACGGCTTATAGATAACAAACAACACACGACAACAAACAAAAACATGGCGATCATCTTCTATTTCTATAATTAGTGTGTGAAGAGGTTACGTCACGTGGGTGAATAAAGGAAAGCTTTTATTGTCTTTGCCTGATTAAAAGAACGATTTAAAAAAAAAAGGATTTAATCATATTTTTGTAAGTTTTATATCAAATAATTAATTATCATTATTTATAAATAAAAAATGAATACTTAATTATAATTGTATATATGTTTTAGGAGCCGATGAAAGTGAACGTGGTAGATAGATTTCTTGATGATCAAAAACGTTTATTTTAAACAAAAACTGGAAGAAGTAGAGGGGAGTAAAATGCAGCAGATACATGGAGAAAGAATAAAAAGACAATATAAAATATTCATGATATTTAGTTAAATATATGTTTAACAAATGAAATGTGTTATTATTGTATGTGTAAAGAAACTATATATAGATGAGACAACAAGGTGTTTTATTTTATTTTTAAACAAACTTATCGAGAAAAGAAAGAACATAATATCAAGAATTTACAAAGATTGATTGATTGTTGGTTGGGTGATAGTATCTGCTAGAAAAATGAAATAGTATAAAAGTGCGTATTTATCGTTTTCAAGTACTTCTAAATTTTACCAACAATCTATTCTTTACAAAATTTTGTGTGTTCGTCATGGCATCAGAAAATGCGTTATTCGATCAAATTGTTACTGCAACCGGTCGGGTTGAATACAGAATACAATTTGGTAGGGGAAAAAATTTGGACCTTGCTACAAATAATGAGACTGCGCAACTCAACTTGGGTTTAGATGAGTTGGATGGATTGTTTAGTCTGAGGGGTCATCTAGAGTCCCTGACAGCATACTTTACGCAGGTAAGATTGTTTTTTTTATATTCGGAGTATGTAGGAGTTTTTTTTTTAAAGAATATACCTTTCAAGGTGATTTTTTTTTCTGTGTATATTAGCTCACCGTAGACAACAGGAAGGTTTTAAGTATTTTCTATAACCGTTTGTCTTTCTGTTTATCTATCTGCCCCGCTTTTGTTAGTGGAGATATTTGTGTTCACATTCGTCTTTTATTTTCAATGATTTTATGTAATAATTTACTAACATTAAACGAAGATGTGGTATGATTGTCAATGAGAAAACTCTTCACAAGAGACAAAATGACACAGAAATTGACAACTATAGACCATCATAAGCTTACGGCCATCCACAATAAGCAAAACCCATACCACATAGTCAGCTATAAAAGGCTTCGAAATGATGAATGTAAAACAATTTGAACCGAGAAAAATAATAACCTAATTTCTGTACAAAATAATGAACGAAAAACAAATATCTGACACATCACAAACACCCTCCGTAAGTATAAATCTTTCTTCATGACATTATAGTTTTAATTTAATTTTAATTTTTAGCCGCACCCCCAAGAGCAAAATCAACAGCAGACCATATCTAAAGAAAATGTGGTACCTTACACACCTTTCGCAAGTAAATCTAATAAGTATAAATCTACTGATGTCGAGTTAAACTTACCGAATTAGACTATTTACCGGATTTTTTGGTGGGGTTCGTGATGCTCAGTCTTTGGTTTTCTATGTTGTGTCATCTGTACTATTATTTGTCTGTTTGTCAAATCAAATCAAATCTTTTAAATATTTTCAAGAATCACCATTTATTCGACACTAAGCAATACTTATTTTTCAAGTATAAAATTTACCTTAATTTATATATTGCAAACAGTCTTTTGTGCTTTCTTTGAATGATAAGCGACACTGAAAGTATTTCATTTCACCCTGTTTTTTATGTAAATATTCCTTTTTAGCTCACCTGACCTGAAAGGTCAAGTGAGCTTTTCTCATCACTTGGCGTCCGTCGTCGTCTGTTAACTTTTACAAAAATATTCTCTGAAACTACTGGGCCAAATTTAACCAAAATTGGCCACAATCATCACTAGGGTATTTAGTTTAAAAAATGTGTCCGATGACCCCGCCTGCCAACCAACATGGCAGACATGGCTAAAATAGAACATAGGGGTAAAATGCAGTTTCTGGTTCATATCTCTGAAACTAAAGCATTAAGAGCAAATCTGACAGGTGGCAAAAATGTTCACCAGATTTAGATTTATCTACCCTGAAATTTTCAGACGAGTCCTACAACCCGTTGTTGGGTTGCTGCCCCTGAGTTAGTAATTTTACGGAAATTTTGCAGTTTTTTATTATTATCTTAGATATTATTATAGTATCTAATTATATCTTATATCTAATACTATAAATTATGATGTTAACCTTATTTTACATGATTTCCAAAGCATCAGTAAATACAGGTGAGCGACACAGGCTCTTGAGAGCCTATAGTTTATTATTACAGACACCAAACAGCAATAATGAATGGGAATGACATGGTATCAACTGTTTAGGCCCCATTTAGACTCATCCAAAACCCCATGTGGAGTAAAGGCATCCAAATTCCCGTAAGAGTGGCTACCAAGAGAATAGCTCTTTTATTTCAGTTTTTGAAATGCCTTTCGCAACTTTTTTTTTTTCACAAATAATGTCTTCTTTAGAGGTCTCGTCATACAAAAGGCTGTACATTTTGGGTCTCGGACCAACAAAACACCTGAACAGATTTTTTGAGAAAGACAATATTTAATACTAGTATAAAAAAATACCACAAAAAAACAATATCAAGAAAAGTTTAAAATTTGCCGATGAAGAAGAAAATTCAAGTTTAAATCGAAAAAAAGAAAAATATTGTTGATTAAAAATTTCAGTTAAACTTCAGAGAAAAAATGTTTTATAAGAACTCACCACCAAGCTCATCTTTAAAGTTCCCAACAAATTTCTTATGTTTGTTGGAAAATAGATGTTTCGTTTTATTGAATGAGCCGTAGATGGAGGTATTGAATAGGTACATAAATTTAAAAGAGAACAACCAAAGTAATTATGTGCTGATAAACAACTTTAACAGGTATTTATCGAGAACAAAGAAACATCGTGCAGGACATTTTTTTTTTATCTTTGTTTGCAAGGATTTCCAGACAAATGCAAACTAAAGATGCATAAAGCAGACTATCGAAAATTTGATTTTCAAAAAATACACTACTCAAAGAATATGCAAAAACCGCCCGAATTCCGTTTGTTATCTATGCTGACTTTGAGTGCTTAACAAGAAAAGTCGATACTTGTCATCCGAATCCGAACATTTCTAGTACAACTACTTACCAACAAATGGAGCCTTATAGTTTTGGATATCAAAGGGTGTCCGTTGATAAACGATACGACAAACCACCCGATATATAACAGTGGACTTGATGTTGTGCAGAAATTTATCAAGAAAAGAAATACTAAAGACATACCTAAACGCTTCGAGCCAATGAAAGTAACAGTTTAACAAATTAGACTATAAATATGCCACAAAATGTTATGTTTGTAAAAAGCCTTCAGCAGCAAAAATTACAAAGACAATGATCATTACCACGTTTCCGGGGTGATTCGTGGAACTTCGTGTAATAACTGTAACTTACAAATCAAAATACCGACATGTATACCAGTTGTTGTTCATAATTTGAAAGGATTCGATGCAAATCTCATCATGAGTAAAAAAGGAAAGTTTAAGGAACAAGACATCACTGTAATTCCACACAACAAACACAAAAATATATGTCACTTCCTTTGGGAAATACCCGTTTAATCGATTCTTTACAATTTTTAAACAGTTCACTGGCAACTTTAACAAAGAATCTAGCTGACGAAGGAAAAAAAACATTTCAAATACTTATCTCAAAGTTATCCAGATCCAGATGTCTTTTCTCTTTTGTTACGAAAAGGAGTATTCTCTTATGATTAGCAGAAATTGTAACAAAAAAAAAAATAACTTTAAAACAAATTAGGTGATTGATTGGTGTTTGCTTTACGCCGCATGAGCACAAACAGGCTATATCGCGGCGATAACTAATTCGACAAATTAGGAGACACTTGCATATCTGATGACGATTATCAATTTGCTCAAACAGTGTGGGATAAACTGAATGTAAAAACATTAGGGGAATATTCCGATTTGTATCTTAAAATGAATGTAGCTCTATTGGTGGATGTTTTTGAAAAGTTTAGAGACATTTCTTTGCACGACTATGATGTGACCACCCCCGGATTTAATTGGAGTGCCATGATGAAGAAAACTGGAATTATACTCGATTTAATCACCGATATAAATATGATCCTGGTGGTAGAAAATGGATAAGAGGTGATGTATCTAGTATATTTCATAGATATGCCAAAGCAAACTATCCGTACTTATTCGATACGCATGAACCAATACCTACTATTTGTCTTATTGGGATGCAAACAATTTACATTATAAGAGCATGTCTCAATGTGTTCCGTATGGACACTTCAACTAGCTTACCGAGGAGGAGAAAATAAACTTAGATATCACTAAATTAAAAGTCGACAGTTAAGACGGATATATTTTGGAAGTTGACCTTGAATATCTTTCATCACTACTTTCATCTCATTCCGATTTTGCTTTAGCGCCAGAGAGAAAAAAAATATTCAAGATTTATCTCCATATTCAAAGGAATTATTACAGAATCTAACTAGAAAACAATGTTTGACAAAGTGAAAAACTCGTTACTATCCTATACGACAAGGCAAAAATACATCGTGCATTGTAGAAACTTCCAACTGGACGTAGACTTAGGAATGAAGATTAAAAAGATTCATAGAGTATTGAAGTTTAAACAAAGTCCCAGGTTGAAGAAACACATAGACTTTTTTCACAGAAAAAAGCAAAAATGCAAAGAATAAATTTGAGAAATGTTTATATAAACTGTTAACTTTTTTTTTGTCACGTGATTAAACATATCATTGGTGTGTTGATTTTGGTAAAGTGGTGATTATTTACTAATTTTTTTTTCTTCAGAATATGGAAATTGATAGCTGATTTATTAGGAAGACACATTTACAAGAAGAACCGGATATTGATAGGAAGACTTTCTTTTGTGGGATTGTTTTTTTTTTGTTTGTTATAGATTTTGTATATAAATATGTAAAAAAACATAAATTATTTTTGTATTTCTTATTTAATGATGTAGTGTTTGTAGGTAGAGATTTATGTAAGAATCAAAAATTAATGAAAAAGATGCAACATAAACATTCCTTAAAGAAAAGTTTTTTCCTCAACTTTTAATCTCTGAAATCAAATGACAAGTTATTTGGGTTATTGAAACAGTGTTTATTTTTATCCATTTCACTTATCCGTTTCATATTTGATTCTTTACATCTAAGTTGTGAATTCTCTTATTTATAAATATATTATTATATTTTGTACTTGTATTCTAGAATTTAAAAAAACACTTATATGTTTCCGGTTTTTATTAATATTATGGGTTTTGTTTTCGATCATGAACATGATCTGATATCGTTTATTTTTCAAGAAAGTTTGTTCATATTGCATCAAGCGATTATGTATATTGTCTCACACGATTATGTATCTGCTTACCCTTACAGAGCACCTGAGATCACCCCCAGTTTTTGGTGGGGTTCGTGTTGCTTAGTCTTTGGTTTTCTATGTTGTGTCATCTGTACTATTGTTTGTCTGCTTATCTTTTTATTTTTGGCCATGGCGTTGTCGGTTTGTTTTCGATCTATGAGTTTGACTGTCCCTCTGGTATCTTTCATCCCTCTTTTAATTCGTATGAGAATATACATCAATGTAGTAGTTTTTCACACTGAAGATTTTTTTGTCTGAAAGAACGTACTGATATAGTAAGGTAACTGGTAGAGATGATTCGTAGTGCTAATCAATGCATAGTTCGCAATCATTACGCACCTCGAGAAGAAGATAACTGTCAGGTGGTTCAATTTAGATCATGTAATCATCAACCCACTTCTCAGGATGGAATTACGAAATCTTCTACTTCGATAACACATAGCTAAGAGATTATGTAGTCATCAACCCACTACTTATGATGGAGGTTATGCAATCCTCTGTCACATGTAGTTTTCAATTATAAACAATATTAACAATTCTAAATGTTTTAACAAATAGTAAAGTAGTAACCCTCGTACTGATTTATTTGATATTTAGATTGTTATTTGTTCATGACGATGAAATTATAGAAAAAAATCAACAAACCTGTGGATTTTATAATATTGTAGATTTACTTATGTTTGGTCACCGTAAATAGTGCAATGCACATTAAAAATGTTCCTTGCCAAATATTAAACCGACTGCTAAATACAGTATGTTTCCCTTTTTTCACCTTACAGAGTACACACAATAGAATGAATCAAAAACAATGAGAGATTTAGTAAACTTAAAAAGTTTATATAGAGGCTGAGTTACTTGAAACCGACAATATAATGGAAGAGCAATTAAGAAAAATATTTGACGCAATCTTCGAACATTCCAACGGAAACGGAACACCCAATTCTATTACTGGAACACTCCTACCTGTTTGTCTTCGTAATTAAATTATACTTATAATTGTATTAAAAGAAGTCGAAGCAGTTAATGCAACAAACTAGTTGTCGGTCCTTAATCCAACACAACTAAGAGATTTTCTACATTTCCAACATTCACTTGGGAAGATTGTCTACTTTGATAAAATACAGCTTAGAGACTATATGTAATCACCAACCCACTTCTCATGATGGAGGTTATGAAATCTTGTGTCACGGTTGTAACTATATTTATAGGTCTAAATGTATTAAACATACAGTACAGTGCATTTGTGTAACATTTGTCATATGTAGACGTGAAAAAAATAACGATTACACTGTAGAAACTGCAAGACTATGCAATGTTTTTATAAATTCTCACAACTGGAGTACGTCTACGCTGGGATCTTTTTTCTACAGACCTGACTCAAATACTTATCTTGTGTCACTTTATTAGATTCTTTAATTGTTGAATAATTTTTGTTATTTCTATTTTGTAGGAATGATTGTTTAAAAAAAATGTATCACACAATGCTATATTTGACAATTGTAGAATTAAAAAAAAAAATTTTACTATATAATAACGATCAGAAACTCTTCCTTGTATCAAAGAAACGCAGATCCAGAAATAAGAATGGAGAGGGAAATTCTGAACAAACTACCAATGGAAGACACTTCATTTAGTATACATTTAAAAGAAATGTATCACAAATTGCTACATTTGACAATTGTAGAATTAAAAAAAAAAAAACTTTTACAATGTGAAAACGATCAGAAACTTTTCCTTGTATCATATGCAAGGCAGTTCCAGAAATAAGAATAGAGAGCAAACTTTCAAGTATAATCACATTCACTTCAAAACAATAATTAACATGGAATTTACAGAGGCAATGAGAGAATTTGTTTTTGGAGAGTTGAATCATTATCCTTACTCTTTAATAACAAAACTTTTCCTTGCGGTATTTGTAACATAGATCCGGAAATAAGAATGGGGGGAAATTCTGAACAAACTACCAATGGAAGACACTTCATTTAGTATACATTTTAAAGAAATGTATCGCAAATTGCTACATTTGATAATTGTAGAATTTAAAAAAAAACACTTTCACTGTGTATCATCGCCACCGGAAATTGGGTACTAACGAAGCGGAGAGAAATGGAAAAAAAAGTAAACAAGGTAAGAATTCATTCAATTTAAAGCATTTCTACTGATTTGACGAGGGTACCGCTTAAGAAATGATTTTCTAATATATAATTCTTTAAATTATTAGGCCGATAAGTACAAAATTAAGACAATACTTTGTGTTATACTCCAAAGCTTGCCACTTAGTACCTGAAAATTTCGAGGTCGATTGTCCTCTGTCGCCCCATTGGCAAGATATTCAACTGTTTTTCATTATTTTTCCAGACATGTTTTTAAATTATGATAGTGTGACATCATATTGACTGAAATCTGTTGTCATAAAGATGTTTTTAAAGAATATGGACCAAAACATTGTTTGTTTATTGTACGGCGAATTGCAGGACGTTGTACGGCGAATTGCAAAATACCAACTTTTTTCTGTACGGCGTCTTGCAATATATTGTAATTTAAAGATGAAATTAATCACTGTTTAAATAATATCAAGTGACGAAATTTTGGCTGTATCAAAGTTTTACCGGCTTACAAATATACAAAATAAACTACTTATCAAATATTATAAAATATATGCCGTTAATTTCGTTCAGAAGTCGTTGTTGCGTACCTCTATTTGACTTTGTGTTTTTAAAGACAAAATGTTTTTTTCAACCATATTATCCTAAATACATTCATATATCGTTATAATACTAACGACAGTTGTCTTATTTGTTGTCAGGGTGAAATTTTGTAAGTTCAATAAAAAAAAACGACCATTCATCTTTTGTTGGTGCTGTTTTTTTTTTTAAATATTAAAGAACCTTAGTGAGCGCGCTCACATACCCCACGTCCCCACATTGTCATTGGAGAAATAAAATAAGTGTAAGAAAAAAAAAATTGTATCAGAAAAAAAAATTGAATCATAATTTCCTGTCAATATGCACATCTACATAGTATGTCCTTATTATCTACAGAGTTTCATGAAATTCTGTTGTGTGGTTTGACAGGAGTTGCAATGACAAAAGGTTGCAGTAGTATATTGGGCAAATAAGTTCAAAGGGGCGTAACTCCTGGAAAAAAAATTGAATCGTAATTTCCTGTCGATATGCACATCTACGTAGTATGTCCTTATCTGAAAAGGTTTTATGAAATTCTGTTGTGTGGTTTGAGAGGAGTTGCGATGACAAACTGTTGCAGTAGTACATAAAAGTAAATAAGTTCAAAGGGGCGTAACTCCTAGAAAAAGAATTGAATCGTAATTTCCTGTCGATATGCACAACTACATAGTATGTCCTTATTATCTAAAAAGGTTTCATAAAATTCTGTTGTGTGGTTTGAGAGGAGTTGCGATGACAAAAGGTTGCAGAAGTATATTGGGCAAATAAGTTCAAAGGGGCGTAACTCCTAGAATAAGAATTGAATCGTAATTTCCTGTCGATATGCACATCTACGTAGTATGTCCTTATTATCTGAAAAGGTTTCATGAAATTCTGTTGTGTGGTTTGAGAGGAGTTGCGATGACAAAAGGTTGCAATAGTATATTGGGCAAATAAGTTCAAAGGGGCGTAACTCCTGGAAAAAAAATTGAATCGTAATTTCCTGTCGATATGCACATCTACGTAGTATGTCCTTATTATCTGAAAAGGTTTCATGAAATTCTGTTGTGTGGTTTGAGAGGAGTTGCGATGACAAACTGTGCAGTAGTTCATTAAAGTAAATAAGTTCAAAGGGGTGTAACTCCTAGAAAAAGATTTGAATCGTAATTTCCTGTCGATATGCACAACTACATAGTATGTCCTTATTATCTAAAAAGGTTTCGTGAAATTCTGTTGTGTGGTTTGAGAGGAGTTGCGATGACAAGAAACAGGACTGACGGACGAACGGACAGACGGACGGACTGGTCAAAAACATTATACCCTCCGCAACTCGTTGCGTGGGGTATAATAAACAGTGGAGATGTTGTATGATTGCAAATAAGATGACTATCCACCAGGGTCAAATAAAGTGTATGTAAGCAATTATATGCTATCGTTTGGCCTTCAACAACGAAAAATCGTACCTTACAGTCGGCTATAAAAAGCCCCGACATGAAAATTGTGGAAGGATTCAACAAGAAAACTAACGGCCTAACTCATAACAAAACAAGTTACGAAAAATAACAAATATGATAGAGATGAACCAACGACAACCACCAAACTACAGGCTCGTGGCTTCGGACAGACACAAAGAATGTGCTGGGTTAAATAGATATAGGAAGATGTGGTATGAGTGCCAATGAGACAACTCTCCATCCAAGTCACAATTTATAAAAGTAAACCATTATAGGTCAAGGTACGGTCTCCAACATTGTTTGTTTATCTTTTAAATTTCTGAAATGAATAATTTGTTAAAAGAAAAGTGAAGAAAATACTTTGTTTTCATTGAAAATTAGGAGAAATAAATCATGAATTGTGTTTCGAATTAATTTTCTTGTTTCTTATTGAAAATAAGATTGTATTTTTTTTCAGTTTATGTAAATTTAATCAATCTTTTTATTTACAGGGAAAAAATAATAAAAGACTGTTGCTAAGGCTGTTTGGCCTAAAATTAAATGAGTAGATGGAGGGGTAGTGAAAAGGAGTGTATTCGTCCGAATTTTCATTGTTACAGTAGTACATTTTCATGATTACTATGTATAATATTTCTCAGTAAATTTTAATGTGATTGATTGATTGATTGTTGGTTGCTTAACGTCCAGTGGCAAATATTTCATGCATATTCAGGACGAGAACAAGTTCACAATAAATACAATAGGTAGGTTCTGTAATAGATTAAGGGATTAAGGTCGGAGAAATTTAGACTGCCACGGGAAATGAGGGTATATTGGATAGGGAAAGAAATTTAGCCTTGCAACAGGTCACCTACGGACCCCTCAAAGAGTTGTTGCAAGGGTTCTTAACGTGCAAAGAACGTGGTACTTTCTTTACACGAGGCATCGGATTTAACGTCCCCATTCTGACCGGACGTGGCTGCAAATTTGTACATCCCGCACAGCCAAACGGACGCCCCACTGTAGCACGGGTTTTACTGCCGGTCGGAGGAAGACCAATGGTGACCATACTTCTATTCCCAAGTCACCCTTGGGGGGAATTTTAATGTGATATTGTGCCAATTAAAATTATATAATTAATACAAGTAAGACTTGCATTTGCCTTAAAAGACATAGCAGTACGTGATTAATTGTTTTCAAACACACCTGCCCCCCAAGGGTGACTGGGGAATAGAAATATGGTCACCATTGGTCTTCCTCCGACCGGCGGTAAAACCCTCGCTAAAGTGGGGCGTCCGTTTGGCTGTGCGGGATGTACAAATTTGCAGCCACGTCCGGTCAGAATGGGGACGTTAAATCCGATGCCTCGTGTAAAGAGAGTGCCACGCTCTTTGCACGTTAAGAACCCTCGCAACAACTCTTTGAGGGGTCCGTAGGTGACCTGTTGCAAGGCTAAATTTCTGTCCCTATCCAAAGTACCCTCATTTCCCGTGGCAGTCTAAATTTCTCCGACCTTAATCCCGGACGCCCCTATTACAGAACCTACCTATTGTATTTATTGTGAACTTGTTCTCGTCCTGAAAATGCATGAAATATTTGCCACTGGACGTTAAGCAACCAACAATCAATCAATCAATCAATCAAACACACCTTCTCTGTTTTGAAACTTATAAAGGTATGGATTGATTGATTGATTGTTGTTTGCTTTACGCCGCATTAGCACAGAAAGGCTATATCGCGGCGAGAGCTAATTCGAATATTATAACAATTTAAGGTATATTTTTAAAATCAGACAAAAGGTCTTTCAATAAACTAAAATTCTAGACTAAAGCAAATTGATTATTTACAAATAAAAATCAACACTAAGATAACGTGATAAAAATTAAAATCGTTTTAAATATAACAACATTTTTATATTTTATAATATATTCCAATTTCTTTTAAGAATGAAACAATATTTGTAAATGGAATATTATTAAATAAATCATACATATTATTGACATTGAAATGCTTCTTCCGAATATCAGCAAAGTCAATACCATTTGATTAAAACATGTTTAATAGTATACTTGCAGTTACAAGGTATACATTGTGGTTCTACTTCATTTTTTAAAAGATATTCGTGTGTTATTCTAGTATGACCAATACGACATCTAGAAATAACACACTGATCTTTTCTGCACATAAAATTATTGAAAGGTTTACATAAATTAGGTTTAATTTCATGTAATTTATTACCATCTTTTTTACTCCATTCATTTTTCAATATATTAAAAACATATTCTCTAATATTAGATTTAAAATCGGTATATGGTATATCACAGTTAGATAAAGGGTCACCCAGGGCATTCTTTGCCTCAAGGTCTACAGCTGTGTTTCCAAGGATTCCAACATGACTCGGCACCCATAAAAATAATATTTCTTTAAGAAGAATTTTTAAATTCCTCATTACATATAAAATTTTGAGAATTGTTGGGTTTTTAATTTTAGTATTTTGTATAGCTTGTAAGCATGAAAGTGAATCAGAACATATAATAAATTTGGATTTATCTGAAGAAGCAATAAATTTCAAAGCCAAAATTATTGCTTCTGCTTCAGCAGTAAAGATCGATGCTTCAGATGGCAAACGGAGCATTGGATGATATTAGTCATGTTTTGTTAATAGACGGGCGAATGCTATCGAGTTTGCCAGCATTCTTATTTCGCTCACCCTGAGATTGTAATTTTTCGGGTGGCGGAACACTTTCGATTTCCATTTCTGATTCGTCATTAAGTGTTGAAAATCTGTTGTGTGAGGAGAGTCGTCGATCTCCAGGACCATGCGCAGCTGGTTTTACTCCGCCTCGACCCCTACCCCGCGACCTCGAATCAGAAGACTTCTTTCTGAGAGGATGTATTTGCTGGCTTCTTTGGGACATCCTTCTGTTCTGGAGAACGAAGAGGAGACGGGGCTTTAGAAGACTTTGTATTAGATGCAGAAGATAAACTAGTTTTATTAGATGCAGATGAAGGAGGACTATTGGAGATGGAAGAATCATCAATGTCACTGGGAAGATCCCAGACAGATTCACCGCCCCAACTGTCTGATTTAACTGTATCTTTTTTATTTGATTTCTTTTTTTCATTTTTTTTAGATGATGACATTGAGCTCTGTAAGGAAGATTGAGTTGACTGAATACTGGTTTTAGAAGGTGTTGGTTTTCTTGGAATTAATATTTTATCGTTAGGTTCTGTTTCAACAGGCAGCATTGTAAATGTCTCAGCATCAATTGGCCAGGTCATGCGAGTTTGTGTATGCTCGTGACTGAATGAGCGGACAACTTTGCTGGCGTACGATGGTCTGTTCGAAACAAGGAGATTGTTCGAAACAAGGAGATCATTCGAAACAGAAGCTATCTGTTTAGCTTCTGGGTAACTGATGTTTCTTTCTGTTTTAATTTTGATAATATTTTTTTCTTTAAGGTAAACAGGGCAGTCCCTAGATGATGAAAAATGGGATTCACCACAGTTTACGCATTTAGAAGATTCAGAGCTACAGGTTGTTCCCTCGTGTCCTTCGTCAGAACACTTGAAGCATCTCTGCGTACCACGACATTGTTTACTTCCATGACCAAACTTTTGACAAGTGAAGCATCGAATTGGGTTAGGGATAAACCTGTCAACTCTGATTCCGAAGCAACCTAAAGTAATAGATGGAGGAGGAGTTGGAGTTCTAAATGTCAAAAGATATGTATTTAATTTGATTATATTTCCATTCTTTTTTATTTGAAATCTAACAACATCAGTTACACCTTGGCTTGAAAGTTCCTCACAGATTTCTTCCACGGTAAGGTCACCAAGGTATTGACTTCTGTCTCGAATGATCCCCTTACAGCTGTTCAAACTGTTGTGAGGAGAGGCAGAAACAGGAAAGTTTGTAATTGTTGTCAGTGTAAGCAAATTTGTTGATTGACTTTTGTTGGAACATTCAACCAACAAATTGCCTGATCTCATTTTTGAAACTTTTTTTACAGTACCAGCAACGCTTTGAATCTGTTTGTGAATCACAAAGGGAGATTTTTTGGAAATTGGTTTTTCATCTGTTCCTATTATTACAATAAATCTGGGCCAACTGTCATCTTCCTGACAGGGCACTGAATCATCACATTTTCTTTTTTTATGTATTAAAGCTGATTTAGAGGGTTGGTTTTGTTGTGCCATAGGAAATGAGAAAGATTCACCATTCTTGTCATCCACCCACCTCGGAGTGCCTACAAGGGCGATGCTGTGTTTCCGTGGCGAGCCGGGGTCAAGTGCTAATGCTGAAAACGAGCTCCAAGTATAACATGTATAACGTAGCTGGTCCCCAAAATTAGCACCCAAGATCCACTGCGGAAAGCACCAGATGTTCCAAGAATGGTATACTCAAGCAGAGCGTATCCATCAAGCGAAATAGAAAGCGTACCACTTGATTGACCCATGAGCCATCGCCTTCTTCAGTTATCCGAAATATAAATAGCTTTATTTAAAACACATGTGTATATCATGAAAATTGTTACATGAAAGCTTATTGTTGAGGATTAACTGAAGGGCTCGACATGACCAGCCGATTGATCGAACCGGGTCCATCCGACCTCCCGTTTAGATGATATTGGAGCCAAAGCAGCTTATTGAACTATAGTCTTGTCCGTCCGGGTATTTTCTGACCGTAAGGAGTCTGGCTACAGCCCTCATCCGCAAGGATCTCGTCAACCACCGACACGGGTAGCAACCCACGGCCAACGGGTTGGAGAGCCTATTTTATTCAAAACATCGGGCAACTCGTACGATGTTCGGATCACTTTAGTCTGGTCTCTACCTTTCGACCTGTCCAGCATGGGTAACCCTACCAGGAGACGAAGCTCCAACTGGCATAGCTCTTGGGGTCACTGAGACACGCAAGCCCCCCGACCACGGCAAGGATAGCGATCCACCGGGGGGATAAAGGTATGGATCTCGGCCTATCTGTTTGGTTGAATATAAATATGAATTCATAGAGTTTCAAAATCAACAGTAAGCCCTATTTTTGTGTGTGTGTAAATAATCTAATCTTAAGATAGATGCTAAAATTAAAATCATTTTTCTTAATAAGAAGAAAAAAGTGCAACTTAAGCACGCCGGAATGTAAAAAGGTGTATCCGACTTATTCGTTCACGTTTTACGAGGGCAAATAAATAAATGAACGCTATCAAATCAACATTTAAATTTACGTGGATTTTTCCCAAAGAATTTATGAGTATGCACCATCAGGATTCAAAAATATTTCAACCTGTCCTTATTAGATGTTATTTCATTATAATTCTTTAAACTTACAAGTCGAAGATGCTAGCTTTTGTGAATTGTATTAATAAGTATATAATATTAAGATGACAACCAAAAAAAAAACTTCATACAAGGTCATCTTTATTCTCAAGTAGAAAGTTTATATAAATAGTTTATGCCGTAGCCACAGCCGGATTTGTATCCCTTGTATCGGATTCTTCTTTCATTCTTTACAAAAATGATTAATCTAAGGTTAATATTTTTTTTTAATTTAAACAGTGTTAGCCACCAGGCTTGTTCATTTCTTACTATATAGAGATGAAGTTTTTTTTTTAGAAAATTAATGTTCTTTATTCTAATATATTGGCTGTATCTGCCTTTTACAAATAAGACAATAACATTAATTGAAAAAGGACACGTGGAATGGTTTTCACTGAGAGGACTTTCAAACAAAGTCCAAATGAAATAGATTTGACCAACTATTGGTTACTATACACTTCACAATGAACAAAACCCATACCGTATCAAAATTGCCTGATTTATGACAAAATCATAAACAAATATGTCAGGCAGCAACTTACGACAGCCGCTATATTGCATGTTCCTGACCAGGGACAGACACATATATATTGAGGCGGGCTTAAACATATTTGTGAGCACTCAAACCTCCCTTAACATGGTGCCGTGGTGTAACAATACAAAATTTTTTTATTGCAGAGAATGATAATTCATTTATATTTCATTTTATCTGAAAGTTGAAAGAGAATTCATTCACTTAATGGTTCTAAATATTCAATGCGGAAAAATTTTCTTGCCATTACCTCCACCCACAACCCATCCCCGAAATGTACATCACTTATATGCCAATGCTGACTAATGTTGTATGGTTAAAACATTTGGTTGAGGCAATCTAAAGTTTGAGAACAGAAACGACAGCTTTAGCTTTTTTTCATTTATAAAAGGACATAACTCAAGAACGGTAACAGTGACGCTACCCAATTTATAACTTGATCTGTGTTTTGTGGTGATAAGCATTTCGTGTAAGTTTTAAAACATTTGGTTAAGGCATACTAAAGTTAAAGAACGGAAACCAATTATTGGGACTTTCTGGACGGACGGGAGAGACGGGTCGGACGGACATGGGTAACATTTAACGCTACGTGAGGGCAGAACAACAGGTCAGTAAAACAGTGACATGCCTTTCCGAAAGTTACAACATTTGCCAGCTTTTGTATATGCCGTATTCATATTGTATACATCAGGTATGTAAAAGATGTAATAGGACTGTGTTCAAGCCTTATATTTTGTATACATCTCAAATGGTGTCAAGCGAATTGTACTTTTATCAAATGCATAATTAGATATTTGAACCTAATACTTTATTTTCTTTAAAAAGACGGCAAATAAATATTTTGAAGTTAGCAAGTTGCCGTACAGTAAATTTGTCAACATGAGCAAGTTGCCGTACCCTAGACTTTATTTTTTATGGTCTTTATTCTTTAAAAAGGTTCATTTTGACAACAGATTTCAGTAAATATGATGCCACACTATAATAATCTTAAACAGTGTCTGGAAAAATAATGAAAAACAGTTGAATATCTTGCCAATGGGGCGACAGAGGACGATCGACCTCGAAATTTTCAGGTACTAAGTGGCAAGCTTTGGAGTATTACACAAAATATTGTCTTAATTTTGTACTAATCGGCCTAATAATTTAAAGAATTATATATTAGAAAATCATTTCTTAAGCGGTACCCTCGTCAAATCAGTAGAAATGCTTTAAATTGAATGAATTCTTACCTTGTTTACTTTTTTTTCCATTTCTCTCCGCTTCGTTAGTACCCAATTTCCGGTGGCGATGATACACAGTGCTTTTACAATGTGAAAACGATCAGAAACTTTTTCTTGTATCATATGCAAGGCAGTTCCAGAAATAAGAATAGAGAGCAAACTTTCAAGTATAATCACATTCACTTCAAAACAATAATTAACATGGAATTTACAGAGGCTATGAGAGAATTTGTTTTTGGAGAGTTGAATCATTATCCTTACTCTTTAATAACAAAACTTTTCCTTGCGGTATTTGTAACATAGATCCGGAAATAAGAATGGAGAGGGAAATTCTGAACAAACTACCAATGGAGGACAATTCATTAAGTATACATTTAAAAGAAATATATCACAAAATGCTACATTTGATTGATTGATTGTTGGTTGCTTAACGTCCAGTGGCAAATATTTCATGCATATTCAGGACGAGAACAAGTTAACAATAAATTCAATAGGTAGGTTCTGTAATAGATTAAGGGATTAAGGTCGGAGAAATTTAGACTGCCACGGGAAATGAGGGTATATTGGATAGGGACAGAAATTTAGCCTTGCAACAGGTCACCTACGGACCCCTCAAAGAGTTGTTGCAAGGGTTCTTAACGTGCAAAGAGCGCGGCACTCTCTTTACACGAGGCATCGGATTTAACGTCCCCATTCTGACCGGACGTGGCTGCAAATTTGTACATCCCGCACAGCCAAACGGACGCCCCACTTTAGCACGGGTTTTACTGCCGGTCGGAGGAAGACCAATGGTGACCATACTTCTATTCCCCAGTCACCCTTGGGGGTTGCTACATTTGACAATTGTAGAATGAAAAAAAAAAAAAAAAAAAAAAAACACGTTTACAATGTGGAAACGATCAGAAACTTTTCATTGTATCATATGCAAGGCAGATCCAGAAATAAGAGTAGAGAGCAAACTTTCAAGTATACTGTGGATTCATTTAATTTCGTGGGTATCAATTTTCGTGGATAGACAAAAAAAAAAAAAGACATTTCGTGGTATACGTAAATTCGTGGATCGCTAATTACAAAAAAAAAAAAAAAAAATACGTAATTCGTGGATTTCTTTTTAATTTAGATCATATAACCTCCTTGGTTTCATCAATATTAAAACAAACAAAAAAGAAGGAATTAATTGAAAAAGCTTTGAATTGTCAAAATCCTCGCTTGGTCATTCTAGGTTAAAGTGTTCATTGAAAACTTCTATTACAATAATGGACAGAGACAACTAATTATTTGTTTGTTTTACAATTTATAATTTGTTGTCGGAATTTTATAAGGCATTCAAGACTCAATGATTGAAATCTCATTTCCCTAATCACGATATAATAAACAGTCATATAAGTAAAAGGTGTGAAAATAAATATTCCTGTCATAAGCAATATTACCTACGGGCAATATCCCCGTACTTAATCCTATTGAATTTTAATCACCAGTAAACTAAACTATGACACGGTAATGAACAACTTGCAGTTATTTCCCATGAAAAGTTTTGATCAATTTTAAAAAGTAAATTATCACTGATATTCGATATATTTATTATTGATTTAATCCAAAATACTTGTATCTCCTTTCAATAAAAACATGTGTTGTGTTACAATGTTTATCGCTAGTCAACACTATACTAGAATTGCATAACATAACCGGAAATAAACATCCGACTCCATACACATTTCTCGGGATTATTCTTCGTTGAATTCTTAAATTCGTGGTTCGATGTGACCCACGAAACCCACGAAAATTGGTATACCACGAATAAAAATGAATCCACAGTATTCACATTCACTTCAAAACATTAATTAACATGGAATTTACAGAGGCAATGAGAGAATATGTTTATAGAGATTTGAATCATTATCCTTACTCTGTAATAACAAAACTTTTCTCTTGCAGTATTTGTAACTCAGATCCAGAATTAAGAATGGGAAGGGAAATTGTGAACAAACTTCAAATGGAAGACAATTCATTTAGTATACATTTAAAAGAATGATATCACAAAATGCTACATTTGACAATTGTAGAATGAAACAAAAAAACACTTTTACAATGTGGAAACGATCAGACTGTGCAATGTGAAATATTTAGCAAGAAGAATCATGGAGAGAGATGAATATGGCTTCGGATCAGGAAAGCATGTTCATGACATAATTTCTTACTTTTTATTTGTAAGGTAAGTTTAATATATATATGCATTAATCATTAGGTATTAATCTTTTAATTTTGCTAAATATCGTTATTATAATAAACAGAAGTTATATTTTTTTTGTTTTTTTTTTGCCTTAAAAAAAATATATATAATAAATTAAATTTAAAGTAGAGAGAATAGCAAAATCATGAATCAGAACAATATAACCAACAATAAAAGGAAAATTGACTCAAGAAGCCCACAACAAGGGGAATCACCTGATTCTAAAGTGTACAAACAAAGTGAAGGCAATTCGCCAAAAATACAATATGCTAAAAGGAAAGGGTTAAGCCCACATAAAACCAAAACCAAAAGCCCCGAGTCACTCAATGAAAAGGGCAAAAAAAATGTAACACTGATTATCACCTCAAGGGCAAAACAGTTCCTTTTACTGACCCTTAATTCATTACATTATCTTATATTAACTATGATAGGAAGTGTCAATGATCAAGCCATAGAGATCAAACCACTGAAGAACAGTGTGCTGGTTTAAGCTCCATCTGAATCAATAAGGCGCAAAATACTAGGCTTGAATACACTTGGTAAATTTCAAATAAAAGTGACTAAATTTGATACGGACCACAAAAAGAAATGTGTAACTTTATTAGATGCTATAACTGTCGAATAGTTTTCATTATTTTTATTTGTAGGAATGATTGTGAAAAACATGACAAATGGCAAGAACAAGAGAAAACCTAAAGATTTTATTTAGAATAAATCTTATGATACATATGATCTGGCTATTATCTATTATTTTAAATGACGATAAGTTATTTACAAAGGCAATGATGTAATTCGTGTTTGGAGAGTTGAATTACTATCCATACTCTTTGATTACAAATCAGGAAACTTTTCCTTGTAGCATATGTAACGCAGATCCAAAAATAAGAATGGAGAGGAAAATTTCTGAACAAACTACCAATGGAGGACAATTCTTTAAGTAAACATTTACAAATGCTACATTTGACAATTAAAAAAAAATTACAATGTGGAAACGATCTGACTGTGCAATGTGACATATTTAGTCAGAATAATAACGGAGAGAGATGAATATGGCTTCGGATTAGGAACACATGTTCATGACACAATTTCTTACATGTTATTTGTAAGGCAAGTTTTTATAAACTAAGTCTCACAACTGGATTTCGTCTCCAAAGATTTTTTTTCAACAAATCTAATGAAATAATAACTTGCGATTAAGTACTTAATGTGTGTAAATGATTGATTGATTGATTGTTGGTTGCTTAACGTCCAGTGGCAAATATTTCATGCATATTCAGGACGAGAACAAGTTAACAATAAATACAATAGGTAGGTCTTGTAATAATAGAGGCCATCCAGGATGATGGTCGGGGAAATTTTGACTGCCACTGGAAAATGAGGGTATATTGGATAGGGACAGAAATTTTGCCTTGCAACAGGCCATCTACGGACCATCAAAGAGCGTGGCTCTCTCTTTACACGAGACATCGGATTTAACATCCCCATTCTGACCGGACGTGGCTGCATACTTGATACATCCCGCACAGGAGTGTAAATGAAGGGGGGCGTATTTTTAAGGTCTTTCCCCTACGTGAGTACAAAAATATAAAGTTTACAACAGTCCTCTCGAAGTGAAAAAGCTCGATGAAATGTTCGATGTTTAAATAACGCAACGAAAATGTGATGATTATGTTAAACCACAGGTATGTTCACGCCTGTCGCTTTTAAGCTGAAATCTTGAATATCATATTTTTGTAGGATATAATTATTTTTTATTGAATAAAGACATTCCCGTATCAACTTTACAAAATTTACACGATGGTTTTGAAGTAAAGATTCTAGGTACTGGCGTTGTTTAACATGAATTAATTAACATATAAAATAACGGAATATATAACATGAGTTTTATGTCGTTAATGGATCTTTCACTCATTATAAATCTGACAACAATCCTCTCGAAGACGAAGTAAATGAAATTAAAATTAATACACATGACTATGAATAGTATTATCCGTTGCTGTAGCTATATGATTTTTACAATATTTACTATATATGACTGATGAGACTACCTCTAGTGATGAAAACACGTCCTGTTGCGTCGTTTCAAGGTTAAATGTATTGATAATATCTCAAGTATGACGGATATACAGGTAAAACCATAGGTATAATCTTACCGGTTGTTTTTAAGCTGAAATCTTGAAGATCATATTTCAATCCTCTTGACTCAATTGACGAATAAATGAGGACCATTTAAAAAAAATGTATTTGTTACTGCTAACAACCAACCTTTTGTTATGAACTAATTTAAAAAAAAACTCAGTCAACTTGATAACACTATACGTCCCATTGAAAACTACCTACGGGAAGTTCGTGTGTTATGTCGGCATCTGGATATTTATCCCACAATCCGCTTATGAATTGATATCATTATAAATACTATGCTAAAAACAGGGTACAGGAATTATACTCTAGTATCGTTCTGTTGGATTGTTGGTTGGGTTGTGTGCCGTCCAGTGGCAAACATTTCAGACCTGTTCAGAACGAGAATAAGTTCTATTTTTCTGCTCTTTGGTCGGGTTTTTGTCTCTTTGACACATTCCCCATTTTCATTTTAAATTTTTTCATAATTTAACAATAGACAGGTCCTGTATTAAAGGCCATTCCGATTGAAGGTGTAGGGAAATTAAGACTGCTACTAGAAAATGAGGGAAGATGGATTAGTAGAGGAATTTTGGCTTGAAACAGGCCTTATAAGGAACTCATTAAGAATTGTTGCAAGGGTTCCTTGCATGCAGAGAGCGTAGCACTCGTTATGCGAGGCACGCACTTGAACATCCCGCACCCCGCTTTGGCAAGTGTTTAACTGCCGGTCAGAAGATTGATTGGTTGATTGCTTTACTTCCAGCGGCAAATTGTTAACTTTTTCTCGTCCTGAACATGCATTAATAAATAAATACAATAGTCAGGTCTTGTTAAAGAGTGGAAATTAAGACTGCCGCTGGAAAATGAGGGTATATTGGATTGGGACAGAAATTTTGTGCTTTGTCACAGATCCTTCAAACAGTTATGTTAGGGATCATCATATGTAGAGAGCGGGACCTCTGTCGACATAAGTCTTCAGATTGAACTTCTTGACTTCACTGCGAATTTAGAATTTCACTAAGCCGACCGAATACCAACTGTAAGGTTTAAGGTTTAGTTGTAGGTTGGATGACGACCAATGGCTGACCATATCTGCATAACCAAGTCAATAATGATATACAGAACAAATACTAGTATTTGATTCCTAAATTCATTGAAAATTGCGAAAATTTGCTAGCTAGAAAATAATCTATCACTGACCTTTCAGGTCAGGTGAGCTTTTCTCATCACTTGGCGTCTGTCGTCCGTCGTCGTCGTCGTCTGTTAACTTTTATAAAAATCTTCTCCTCTGAAACTACTGGACCAAATTTAACCAAACTTGGCCACAATCATCACTAGGGTATCTAGTTTAAAAATGTGTCCGATGACACCGCCTGCCAACCAACATGGCCGACATGGCTAAAAATAGAACATAGGGGGTGAAATGCAGTTTTTGGCTTATATCTCTGAAACTCAAGCATTTAGAGCTAATCTGACATGGGGTAAAAATGTTCATCAGGATAAGATATATCCGCCCATTAATTTTCAGACGAATCCTAAAACCCGTTGTTGGGTTGCTGCCCCTGAATTGGTAATTTTAGGGAAATTTTGCAGTTTTTGGTTATTATCTTGAATATTATTATAGATAGAAATAAACTGTAAACAATAATGTTCAGCAAAGTAAGATCTACAAATAAGTCAACTTGACCAAAATTGTCAGTCGACCCCTTAAGGAGTTATTGCCCTTTAGAGTCAATTTTGAACAATTTTTCGTAAATTTTTGTAATCTTTTACAAAAATCTTCTTCTCTGAAACTACTGAGACAAATTTAACCAAACTTGGCCATGATCATCATAAGGGTATCTAGTTTAAAAAATTTGTCCAATTACCCTGCCTTCCAACCAACATGGCCGACATGACTTAAAATAGAACATAGGGGTAAAATGCAGTTTTTGGTTTGTATCTATGAAACTGAAGTATTAAAAGCAAATCTGACGGGTGGCAAACATGTTCATCAGATTAAGATTTATCTGCCCTGAAATTTTCAGACGAATCTCACAACCCGTTGTTGGGTTGCTGCCCCTGAGTTAGTAATTTTACGGAAATTTTGCAGTTTTTTTTATATTATCTTAGATATCATTATAGTATCTAATAATATCTAATATCTAATACTATTCAATATGTTTTAATCTTATTTTACATGATTTCCAAAGCATCAGTAAATACAGGTGAGCGACACAGGCTCTTGGGAGCCTCTAGTTATAAAATGGCTTCTACTTAAAAACACTACGCGTCCCGTAGAAAACTACCTACGCCAAGTTTGTGTGTAATGTCGGTATCTTGATATGACATTAACAATCCAATTTGAAATTCTTACACATAAAATTGTATTTAATACCACGTGAAATACAGATTAGAGGAAGTGTCTCGTTGATTTTTCGTAGGCTAACGTCCAGTGGCAATTATTGCACACATGTTCAGGACGAGAACAAATTCACAACTTCCACAATATGTAGGTCCTGTAATGGAAGCCATTCCGGATGAAGGTCGGGGGAAAATTAGAACTGTTTCTAGAAAATGAGGGTTCATGGATTGGGAGAGGAATTTTGCCTGACAACATGCCACATTCTGAACTCTCAAAGTTGTTACAATGGTTCCTTACGTGATGAGAACGTAGCACTATCTAGACGAGGTACGTACTTGTACATCCCGCACATCAAAAGGGACGCCACATTTTGACAAGGATTTTACTTCCGACCAGAAGACGACCCGTAGTGACCTTATTTCTTTTGTCCAATCACATTTAATGTAGGACATGTTGGTGTTGTTACAACATTCAGCAAGAGTAAATAAGTGTGATAGTACTGGTACATATCCTCTTGTCTATATAAAGTCAGATAGAACTGCTACTACACTCAGCAGAAGTCAATCTATGTAAGGATAATGGTGTATCACCTCTATGGCAAGCAAGTGGGATAGTATGTTAATGTAGTTAAAGAACTGTTACATGTACAACATGTAGCAGAGGTAAATATTTGTAATATTATTGGTACATCACCTATTTCTATAGGAAGTCAGGAAGGACAAAAAAGTCCTAAAAGTTTTGCCAAATACACTTACATCAATTCATTCCTAAGGTAGAACATTCTTAGTATTTCGATAGAGTCTCAAAGAATACAACACTTATTCGATACTACAACAGAGAAAGGGGTTTGTTAACTAATGTTAAATCTTTTAAAGATTTTATATAAAAAAATACGATGCATTAACAGGTAAAAACAAATGTATATTCTCACCTGTAGATTGTAGTAAGCTGAAATCTTGGACATCATATTTTACAGGAAATGAAATGAAAAATGTATCTGTTACAGTTGGTCTGCTTTAAGGATACACTGAAATTATATTATTTATGTCTTCTTGTCAACACCACGACACGACCACGACACCTCACGTACAAGCGAGTCTTCATTTTCAGATTAATTTTCATTTTGGGATGATACACTCAACAAACACGATTTGTTGAAACTTGGACTATATGACACATTTCGCCTTCCATACGAACCCTATAGGGTAGGTAAACCCAATTCTTTAAAGTCTATGTCATCCACACAATGTCTTCTTTGAGTTTCTTTTTGTTTGTGAAAATTTCTTTCTACTTCCTGTTATCCCGATATATGGTCATTTGTATAAATTTCCTGTTTACAAAACTGAATTTTACGAAAAATTAAGTATTTTCTTATCCCAGGCATAGATTACCTTAGTCGTATTTGGCACAACTTTTAGGAATTTTTGGTCCTCAATGTTCTTCAACTTTTAATTTGTTTGGCTTTTGAACTATTTTGATCTGAGCGTCACTGATGAGTCTTATGTAGACGAAACGCGCGTCTGGCGTATTAAAATATAATCCTGGTACCTTTGATAACTATTTACACCACTGAGTCGATGCCACTGCTGGTGGACGTTTCGTCCCCGAGGGTATCACCAGCCCAGTAGTCAGCACTTCGGTGTTGACATGAATATCAATTATATGGTCATTTTTATAAATTTCATGTTTACAAAACTTTTTTCGAAAAACTAAGGATTATTTATCCCAGGCATAGATTACCTTAGCCGTATTTAACACAACTTTTGGGAATTTGAGGTCCTCAATGCTCTTCAATTTTGTACTTGTTTGGCTTTTTAACTATTTTGACCTGAGCGTCACTGATGAGTCTTATGTAGACGAAACGCGCGACATGCGTATTAGATTATAATCCTGGTACCTTTGATACCTATATAGTATGTACTGTTACGAATTTACAGTTTAAGAATGTTATAATATATCTACAGTTATATATTTTCCGATACCTCTATGAATTTCCCATTTGATCTTTTTATCATTGAAAACAGCATCGAAATCGTCCCTTTATCCTTGGTTGCTATAAGACGCTTTACCTATACAGGTGTTGTTAGGGTGCCCTCTTCGAGGTCCGCGTTCGAAGTATAAATAGTGGGTAGCTATTCAGTTCAAGTTGTCATTTGTGCCGAAGACAGTAGACTGTGAACATCGGAAAGGTTGGAAAGGAAGTAGTTTAAGTGAAGTGAAGTGCTTGGAACCTGCGTACAGAATATAGAAAGGCTGAGACTGTTGGTTCGGTTCAGATTGTCCAAACAGGGCTGGCGCTAAGGTTTTGCGTCTCACATCTCTCACTATTGCAGTGAGTGTTTGCTGACATACCATGCCTTGGTGCTACCCTGTTGTTCCGACAGTTAAAGACATATTTGTTTAATAAAGTTTCATACAAAAGTTTACACCAGTTCAAATAGTTTCCATACATTCGTTTTAATAGTTCCATACATTTAGGTTTCAGCCTGGTTCCATACATTTAGGTTTCAGCCCAGTTCCATACATTTAGGTTTCAGCCTATAGTTCCAAACATTTGGTTTTAAACAAGTATCAGACTGAAAGGGTTTTAAACAGTTTAATTTACAAGGTTCGGGTTGGGTTTATAGGTGTTGAAATTCGTTTTATGAAGTATTTGTTTTATATTAAGTAGTATAGCGTAAACTGTTTGACTTTAAAAATATTGCATTTGCTCTTCAAATCCCAGGAAACTGGTACGAACCCGAGGATAAAAATATTATAACGCCCTCGCCCGGTTACACGTTACAATACGTATATTTTCTTTAAGGCTACCCCCCAAGGGTTACTGGGGAATAGAAGTATGGTCACCATTGGTCTTCCTCCGACCGGCAGTAAAACCCGTGCTAAAGTGGGGCGTCCGTTTGGCTGTGCGGGATGTACAAATTTGCAGCCACGTCCGGTCAGAATGGGGACGTTAAATCCGATGCCTCGTGTAAAGAGAGTGCCACGCTCTTTGCACGTTAAGAACCCTTGCAACAACTCTTTGAGGGGTCCGTAGGTGACCTGTTGGAAGGCTAAATTTCTGTCCCTATCCAATATACCCTCATTTCCCGTGGCAGTCTAAATTTCTCCGACCTTAACCCCTTAATCTATTACAGAACCTACCTATTGTATTTATTGTGAACTTGTTCTCGTCCTGAATATGCATGAAATATTTGCCACTGGACGTTAAGCAACCAACAATCAATCAATCAATCTTTAAGGCTATATTGGATTAGTTTATCAATTTCATAACTATTTCTTCTTACAACAGAATTAATATTCTTTATACTACTGTCATGCCTACGTACATATTTTCCAACTATGTTAGATGATATAACATTTACGGCCGGTAATAATAGGTTTATTAATTTTATTGCCGTTTGGTCAGATTCGTTTAAATTACTTACGTTTTGTGCAATGGTTCTCAAATTTTCAATCAATCCCGTGACTGAGTCACCTTTTCCTTCTTCAATATCTGAACATGCATCTGTAAACACTGCGCACAAGTCATTAAACGTTTTCATTTTGGCTTTACCGTTTTTTGACACTTCAAGTCCACAGAAACAACTTTTGATGATTGTTTGCTTACTGAAAAAAGTTTTTCGTTAGTCTGTTAATATCCATGTCGTCCGATTTTGACAGAAAATGGGTTTACATTAATCTGATAATATTGATGTCGTCCGATTTTGGCAGATATTTTTTCACTCCATGCTTTCATTACATTTAATGTTTTCCAGTTCTGTGATGACCTTGCAGTTCAGTTTGAGATACGTGTACGAAAGGGAACAGGTAACGATGATAACGATATTTTGAAGTTCTTATACGCTTTAAATATGAATAATCCTCCAAGGTCACTCACCAATGGACCCCCAAGGGTGACTGGGGAATAGAAGTATGGTCACCATTGGTCTTCCTCCGACCGGCAGTAAATCCCGTGCTAAAGTTGGGCGTCCGTTTGGCTGTGCGGGATGTATCAATTTTGCAGTCACGTCCGGTCAGAATGGGGACGTTAAATCCAAAGCCTCGTGTAAAGAGACTGCCACGCTCTTTGCTCGTTAAAAATACTTGCAACAACTCGTTGAGGGGTCCGTAGGTGGCCAGTTGCAAGGCAAAATTTCTGTCCCTATCCAATATACCATCATTTTCCAGTGACAGTCCAAATTTCCCCGACCATCATCCCGGATGGCCTTTATTATTACAAGACCTACCTATTGTATTTATTGTTAACGTGTTCTCGTCCTGAATATGCATGAAATTTTTGCCACTGGACGTTAAGCAACCAACAACAATCAATCGTCCTGAACATGCATGAAATATTTGCCACTGGACGTTAAGCAACCAACAATCAATCAATCCTCCTTGGTCAGGAATAGAAACACAGATTTAGAATATCATCTAACGAACTACGGTATATGAATTGAGGAACAGAATAAGTAGTATAACATTAGCAATTATTACTAGTACGAAAATTCAGATGCAATAATGGGACCCGTAATGGATTAAATTTTGGGATTGGTTATTTAATAGTTTTTTTTTTATAATAATTAATAAGGGGTTCCCATCGTTGGGTTGGAGTGCCTATTTTTATTTTAAACATCGGGCAACTCGTACGATGTTCGGATCACTTTATTCGGGTCTCCATCCTTCGACCTGTCCAGCATGGGTAACCCTACCAGGAGAGGAAGCTCCAGCTGGCATAGCTCTCAGGGTCACTGACACACACACATGCCCCCCGACAACGGCAAGGATAGCAATCCACCGGGGGGGGGGGGGGGGGGGGGAGGGTATATTGGAATGGGATAAAAAATTTAGCCTTGCAACAGGCCACCTACGGACCCAATGAACTTTACAAATCGATATTTGGACACAGAAGTATGAATTATTTCCCCTTTCTTTGTTTCCCCCTCACAGGTTCTATAATTTAGGTTCTATAATTTAAAGTGTTTAAACCCTAATCAAATCTAAATATAAAGAATAGAATCAATATTATATCCTTTATACACATTTATCCTGAATTTTACATACCAGTAGTTCGATAACATCAAAAAGAAATATAAACATCACATATTTCTTTTGTATATTCTGCTACAAAATTGCAAAATTTACAGGTTTCTAGTATTTCAACGTAACATTCAGTACGTAGATTCAACACAACAAATTTCCAACGTTAACCTTTTGAACAAATCATCGAAATTAAGTTGCAGTTTAGAGCTATAATTAGGCGTTTGTGGACACACATGAAGCTGTGATATTGGGAATGTAAGTAAAAAATTAAAACACTTTTGAAAATTGGATCTGCTATGAACAAAATAGGGGGATATTCCCTGTTTCAGAATCTAACGGACGATGGGTAATCTCATTGTTCGTACCACAAAATGATAATAACTATACGTATTAGTTAAATTTCCATTATTTTGGACGTTTTTAACCAATCACAAAGTTTTGGTGTACACTCTTGAAAATGTTAAGAAATGATTCGATTCTGAAACTTCAAAATAGCGCTACACGTTAAGATCATTGGTTATTATAAACTTATTCAGATTTCATAAATATTCAATAATGAGGTAGTCAAGGCACACACACCCTGTACTACAAGAAAAGATTCAAGAATTCCATTGCCCCTGCTATAAATCGGTCGCAAGTCAATATTTTTATCCAACGCAATCATAGGTTTGAACGTTGTTTTCAATTAAGACTTGTTTATATATATATATATATATAAATCCGGATATGGTGTACATAAACCTTTGCACCTTTTGTTTGCGGTATACCATCTTTTTCGCAAGTTTATTGTTTTCTGTTTAGTATTAAATTTATAATTAAGATCCATTTTTACATCGGTGATCCGTTTATTTGGCAATCGCCAATGGCAGTCAGCAGGGTTTAAGAACATTTGTTGTTCGACCTGTTAGTCAAATGCGTTTTGTTAAAATATACTTTTTCACTTTTTTGGTCTTTTTGAAAATGTTGTTTGTGCTGTATTTAGACCCCTCTAACAAGAAATTTGTTTTGCATGCACACGTATAAAAATTGTGGTTTTTATCCAACGCAATCATAGGTTTGAACGTTGTTTTCAATTTAGACTTGTTTATATTTTTTCGTTTGGGCTTGTATTATATTTGCCTTCGGGTTTATATCATCCGTTCATCCTATTTTGACTCCTCAAAATTCAAGAGTCTATCCTGAATTGAGGTAAATTGTATGGCTTTCCAAATACCGTTTCGATTCCTAACATCACTGAAGAGACATTAATTGTCGAAATCCGGATATGGTGTACATAAACCTTTGCACCTTTTGTTTGCGGTATACCATCTTTTTCGCAAGTTTATTGTTTTCTGTTTAGTATTAAATTTATAATTAAGATCCATTTTTACATCGGTGATCCGTTTATTTGGCAATCGCCAATGGCAGTCAGCAGGGTTTAAGAACATTTGTTGTTCGACCTGTTAGTTATATGCGTTTTGTTAAAATATACTTTTTCACTTTTTTGGTTTTTTGGAAAATGTTGTTTGTGCTGTATTTAGACCCCTCTAACAAGAAATTTGTTTTGCATGCACACGTATAAAAATTGTGGTTTTTATCCAACGCAATCATAGGTTTGAACGTTGTTTTCAATTTAGACTTGTATATATATATATATATAATATATATATTAATGCGAAATTCTGAGTAGTTATAAATCGCAACATTTTTTAAATGTTACATCGCGTGATTAAATAGGGATTAATTTCTAAAATAATTTTTATCCAGGTAGGTTATATTGCCTTTTTTAACAGACCACAATATTTAAGGAAGATTTAATGAGTGCAAAACGATAGGTACATGATATATTTACAATGTATATCAATTCACGTCTGTATTCAATGTATGATTTAATTCAATGTCACCATTACTGTTACGTAAATATCTGCAGCCCGACTTCCTTGTTTGAATTTCAATTACTTAGATTTTTTAATAATTATTTACTGTTGAATATCCATTTTTTCAATTATGAAAAAGATATAGAAGGGGCCATCTCTTTTTTTTTTTTTTGTTTGTTCAGAAACAGGATCATTAGTAAGAAATCTTTCTTTGACTCTTAATATTTCAATAAATTCATCGAATAACATGTATGTGTCTTTATGTCTGCAAAATATACCTTGAAGTCCTTTACAGATAATCAACCACAACGATTTTAATCGATAGGCGCAAATTAGGAAATTGGATTATTTGATTTAAAGAAATGAAATACTCACAAACATCCACACGAATAAAAACTCAAACATACTCCCCTGATGCCACATCCCGATAAAATACAAAAAATATTTGCATTTTATATTTGAAAGGTAGGAAAAAAGTAAAATAACAAAACTACCGAACTCCGAGGAAAATTCTAAACGGAAAGTCCCTAAGCAAATGGTGAAAAAATCAAAAGCTCAAACAAAGGCAGATGTGGGGTATGAACAAATGGTATAGCAACTCAAAAGACGCACAGAACATCCGAACATATATGTTTGCTAATTTGATAAGCTGATCCATGCCCAAAAAGACCAGTGTGAGTGTTTGTCATTACTTGGTGTCCATCTTCCGTTAAACGTTTACAAAATCATCTCCTTTGCAACTGCTGGGAAACCAATCTTCACCAAAATCACCCTTGGGATATCTAGTCAGACAAAAGAGTCCAATAAAAAGTAAAATAAAAAAATACCGAACTTCGAGGAAAATTGAAAACGGAAAGACCTAAATCAAATGGCAAAATCAATAGCCCAAACACATCAAACGAATGGATAACAACTCTCATATTCCTGACTTGGTAAAGGCATTTTCATATGTAGACAATGGTGTATAAAACATGGGTTTAGAGCTAGCTAAACCTCTCACTTCTATGACAGTCGCATAAAATTCCATTTCATGGACATCAGGTAAAAATGTAAAAAAATAGGGGAAACAGCAGTCAACATTCTGTTAGTCCCTTCTTCCAACCAACATGACCTAAAAGGCCTAAAATTGAACATATGGGTAGAATACAAGTATTGTCTTTTATTTTGTAAAACCATTATGGACAGAAAAAATATGACGTCGGACAAATGTTCAGAATGTCAATTTCTTCTTACTGTATTTGGATAAAAGCTGACGAATTTCTACATTTGTGTTTTTTTTTTGTTGGCGTAACCTATAGCAGATAGACGGAAACCATAATCAGCAAAATAGTCATCAGGAAAAAAAAAAAAAAAAAAACAAATACGTGTTTTCGACTCCTCACATTTTTGCACTTTAAAAGAATATTTTCTTATCCAGTTTTGTATGTTTTATAGACGTTATTGAACATAGAAAGAAGCTGTAAACAGCAAATATGACCATAAATATATGAATTTCACATGAGTCAGCATGGCCTAGATTGTCAGTCGATTAGCAATAGGAGTAATTCGACAATTGAGCTGCATACTTTTCACTAAATACTTCATTTCATATAAGAAGTAAACAATCTCTTTTTCCTGTTTACAGACTGTATCAACCATTTCATTTCAATTTTCAAAAATATTTTTCTGGAAACACCAAATACAATTAGTAAGGTGCGTTGAAAATTATGTTGATGACTCTGGTAAGTTTTTACTACTGAAATGATTTATGATAACGCATTGTCTGTTTTTGAAATTTGTAAATAATAATATAATTATGAAAATAAGTTTGCAACTTACCAGTCATGTATGAATAAAGATTTCGCCTTGAAGTAGAAAAAGAGAATAAAATTTAAAAAAAAAACATACATAAAAGGTAGTGTGGATTAACCCCCAAGGGTGACTGGGGAATAGAAGTATGGTCACCATTGGTCTTCCTCCGACCGGCAGTAAAACCCGTGCTAAAGTGGGGCGTCCGTTCGGCTGTGCGGGATGTACAAATTTGCAGCCACGTCCGGTCAGAATGGGGACGTTAAATCCGATGCCTCGTGTAAAGAGAGTGCCACGCTCTTTGCACGTTAAGAACCCTTGCAACAACTCTTTGAGGGGTCCGTAGGTGACCTGTTGCAAGGCTAAATTTCTGTCCCTATCCAATATACCCCCATTTCCCGTGGCAGTCTAAATTTCTCCGACCATAATCCCTTAATCTATTACAGAACCTACCTATTGTATTTATTGTGAACTTGTTCTCGTCCTGAATATGCATGAAATATTTGCCACTGGACGTTAAGCAACCAACAATCAATCAATCAATTAGTGTGGATTAAACAACACTGACAAACACTATAAAACAAAATACAATGAGAGTTGGACATGTTGAAAAATGGCACGAGTTATTAAAGAGGACATTTATAACTCAAAAATCGATGAAAAATCAACGGTACGATGTACAGGTTAACAAAACATAATTATATAGATAACAAAGAATGAGCCCTACGAGCTCATCAAAAAGCCGTGCTGAACTGATGTGCTTAAGGATAAGCAGTTCCCGTTCCAATTTGGCACCCATTAGTCTATAACATAACTAGTTCAACTGAGTTTTTAAATCGGCATTGGCGAATATTAAACATAAGACATACGTTCTAGACATGGCATGCAAACAAAGCATAATACACATAATACATATAATACATAAGCATGCAAAATAATAATCATATGCTACGCCACAAGCACACACATTTCAAAGAGCAAAACACTCAGTTGAAGTACAGTTTAAAGAATAACTTTGTAAAGAAGCAGAAACACATATAGACAAATCAGCTGTTAGGAGCATGCATTGCAGTGACACGTTCTGCCTTTGAATGAGTTTTAATGGTTTTTAAATATGAAAAAGACGTTTTCCTCTAAAATGGCCAGACATAATACAGATCATTCCATGTTTTGGCTGAAAAATATTTAACAGAGGTTAATCCGCACCTTGTATAATTACCTAACTGACATATTCAATCAACATACAGTATTGTGATGACGTAACATGACACGCCAATTTTTTCAAAAACAATCTAGACTGTAGCATATATACACCAAGCAATGTAAAATGACATTTAACAACACTATGTTAATGTTATTAATAGTACACTAAGAGCCAAATGATTTTTATCCGATGTTATAATTTAACGTTTTAAAACTTATGCATTATGGGTCAATGATTTGAAAGGTGTACAGAAAATGTTGTGACTCATTGACAACGTCCTGAACCATAAATAATCGACCAATGGCGTAACGTTATTTGATGTTGGTGTACTAACAATGCAATAACCCATAATCCTTAAGGTTCTGTAACGCCGAATTGATGAATGACAACACAACTAAATTCTTCTGAAGTTCTATGTTTAAGGAATATTAAGATTCAAAATGTTTTAAGGATGTAATCATTTCAGGTTAAAGATTGCTTGTCAGATGTTCAGAATCCTTTGGGTTTTTTTCCTACGATACAGGGTAAAATATGTTGCCCCATATCACCCACATTTCGTTTCATAGAAGACTTCAATAGCTCATAAAGGTCATTGCCAAAATTAAAGCAGATTCTAGAATTCTTTTCGTACGATTTAAATCCCAAATAATGTTAATGCTAAATATAAGGTAAAAGTCCGAGCCAGCATTTTTCCACCGTTTTTTTTAATCAAATATCTCGAAAAGAAGTTCCATATCCTCTCAATATTTCTACCTTATTTTGACCCTTAACTATGCTCTTCTGATTTAAAGTAGCAATTTTAATTCCAGATTTTTAAAATTTCACCTGACTACGTACTTAAGGGCATACGATACAGTTTCGATCCCACGATGAATTTTTGACAAAAATGTGCATACAAGCTTTTTTTCAACTAAATAATTCAAATATGTAATAAAAATATACCTTAATGTGCTACTTTAAGGGATAATTGGCGTCGAAATTTTAGACATTTACTGACAATTTTGTTTTTTTGGACATTTCTATCCTTTGGATAGACATACCTAACTTTTTTGTTTCAAAAGAAAAACACAAGCGGATTTTTGTAAAACCATTTGGAAAATCTTTTTTATATAAGTATGCTCTAGATTTGTATAACAATTCTTTGGAAATGATTAATTTTTATCAAAGTTTCAGGATTTTAGAAAAAAAACGGCATTTTTTGCTGTATATTTTTCTTATTTCAAAAAATTTCATCGTTGACTTGAAAATTGGTACAAATCACCTTCATTCGTAATCAAACCAAATGTCATTTTAAAAAAGAGTTAAATCAGTTTGAATGATAAAAATCAGTCGAAAAATGCATCTTTTCCCAATATGTCACAGTTTGACGTCGCGAAAATATAATTTTACTTTAGCAATAAAATTGAGAATGGAAATGGGGAATGTGTCAAAGAGACACCAACCCGACCATAGAACAGACAACAGCAGAAGGTCACCAACAGGTCTTCAATGCAGCGAGAAATTCCTGCACCCGGAGGCGTCCTTCAGCTGGCCCCTAAACAAATATATATACTAGTTCAGTGATAATGAACGCCATACTAAACTCCAAATTGTACACAAGAAACTAAAATTAAAAATAATACAAGACTAACAAAGGCTAGAGGCTCCTGACTTGGGACAGGCGCAAAAATGCGGCGGGGTTAAACATGTTTATGAGATCTCAACCCTCCCCCTATACCTCTAGCCAATGTAGAAAAGTAAACGCATAACAATACGCACATTAAAATTCAGTTCAAGAGAAGTCCGAGTCTGATGTCAGAAGATGTAACCAAAGAAAATAAACAAAATGACAATAATACATAAATAACAACAGACTACTAGCAGTTAACTGACATGCCAGCTCCAGACTTCAATTAAACTGATTGAAAGATTATGTCTTCAGCATATGAATATCAGGCACAATCCTTCCCGTTAGGGGTTTAGTATCATACCATCATAACATATATGAGAAGAACATAACCCGTGTCATGCCAACAACTGGTTTTTAAATAAATGTGTTTAGTGCCGATGCAAAGACCCTATAAGTGAATCAATATTAACGCCAAAATATGCAATCTTTAATGACCTGACAACAGTATCGTAACTATATCCCTTCTTAATAAGTCTGTTTAAAGGTTTTGTTAGCTTCAGAGGTGAATACTGACATTTTTGTGCTTTATAAAGAATATTTCCATAAAAAATTGGATGTGAAATACCTGAACGTATAAGAAGTCTGCATGTTGAGCTATATTTACGAATGATGTCCTTATACCGATGATAAAATTTAGTAAATGTTTTGACTAGTTTGTGATGTCATTACCTTCCCTGTAACTATATCGTATGCCCTTAAGTAAATATTAATGTATACAGTTTGAATCATAACAAACTATCATTTTACAGTTGTAAACAGTTGTAAGGCTTTGAATCAGTTGATACAATCCACCTTAAAAAGCTTTGTCTGATGATAAAAACAAGAAAATTTGATCAGTGTCTATATGTAAAATAAAATTACTTCTTTCAAATTATTACCAAGTGAATTCTTAGGCGATCTCACAATATTGAAGAATTATCTGATTTGAATGTAGCTAACAACTTTGGCTATCAACATTGAGCCATTGCTATTTTTAAAAAAAACCCATTGTTATTTTGAACAAACAACACACAAAACGTCTGTGTCCTGTTTATATGGCGGACATTTCAATGACCCACACACTGTTTTTACAGGATAAAATAAAATTCCATTCTCGTCGTTAGATCCACCTGCTATAGCTTCAGTGTCTCTATCTACACATGCGTATTCTGCTGCAGCAGGATGATCATGGTATCCTGCCATTAAAATTCCTTCGTATTCTTTTGTCCATCCATTGTAACATGTTTTCCTTCCTGAAATAATTGCATAAAGAAGTAGACAATATCTGCCACTTTTTGTTTAAATTTAAACATACTTTATTTGCTAAAATATGCAAAAAGGATGAGACAAGAATACAATGCAAATTACAATACACACTGGATTAAGATATGTAAACATGATGATTAGTTGTTTGTAAGTGTTTAACGCTACTTTGAGTATATCACGGCGACCAGCTTTCAATGTTGTAGCAAGGTGGGATACACGGAGAGAACTATCGACTTTCGGTAGAAAACTGGCAATCCTAGTGAATTAAGATAAGAGTCGAACGGACCTTGTCGTACCAGTAGTGTGAATGGTTGTACAAAAGAGGGACGAAAGATACTAGAGAGACAGTCAAACTCATAGATCGAAAACAAACTGACAACGCCATGGCCAAAAATAAAAAGACAAACAGACAAATAATAGTACAGATGACACAACATAGAAAACTAAAGACTAAGCAACACGAACCCCACCAAAAACTGGGGGTGATCTCAGGTGCTCCGGAAGGGTAAGCAGATCCTGCTCCACATGTGGCACCCGTCGTGTTGCTTATGTTATTACAAATCCGGTAAATAGTCTAATTCGGTAAGTCACATTCGTGAAAAGGGAAGGGTATTGTAGTTACTACATAAGGAACATATCCGATATCATCTGTGAAACGGTTATTCCATAACGGTCAACCAACTCGTGATGGCGTCCGTAAAATTTACGAAGGGATGATTTCAACTTCACCATTTGGAACTCTTGGCTTAATAGCTTCCTTGTGAGCAGCAGTTCTCTATCAAGGAAATCATGATAGGAAACACAAGCCCGGGAATATCGTATCAATTGGGAGATATATACTCCATATGCAGGCGCTGCTGGAATGTTGCTACATAGAAATGGAAAGTTCACAATTGGGAAGCTGAAATCATCTCTTTTGTCGTAAAGTTTTGTTTTCAACCGACCCTTATTGTCAATTTCTAGATGTAAGTCAAGATATGAGGCAGACTTAACTGTATCTGTAGTATCCTTTATCTCTAGTTCGATGGGATAGATTCGTTCAACATAGTCACCAAATTTAGTATTATTAAGTGAGAGAACATCATCTATGACACAAAGTATGCATATTATTATGATTTTTAACCCAATTAGAAACCTCTATAAAACTTTAATAAATCGATATCTTTTTTTCAAGATGATTTTATTTTATATTAGCGAGTGACATATGAGATTAATAAGATACAATTTAACATCTAAGCAAAACGTAACACGTAATGTTAACGAAAAATTTGTGACCAGATTGTTCTTACCATTAAAAAAAATGATTTCTAGCGTTTCAATGTTAGAAAACAGCTTAATTTCGGGTTTTAGTCGAGATAGATTGATTGTTGGTTGCTTAACGTCCAGTGGCAAATATTTCCTGCATGTTCTGGACGAGAACAAATTTACAATACATACAATAGGTAGGTCCGGTAAAAGAGGCCGTCCGGGCTAAAGGGATGGAAAATTTGGACTGCCACTTATAAATGAGGGTATTTTGGATGGGGACAGAAATTTTGCCTTGCAAAAGGCCACCTTCTGACTCCTCAAAGAGTTTTTGCAAGGTTCTTAACGTGCAAAGACCATGGCATTCTCTTTACACGAGGCATCGGATTTACCGTCCACAATCTGACCGGACGTGGTTGCGTACTTGTACATCCCGCACAGCCAAACGGACGTCCCTCTTTTGCCTTTATAAGAACAAGTGAAATTAAGATGAGTTTTCTTCAAATAGTCAGTATAAAGGGATAAGATTTTCGAAGACACCTGGTGATTGACCGTAAAGCTCTACGCCGTATAATGCCAATCTTTATCGAAAGCTTCAGAACAGTAACTGATAAGAAAACATTTGATTATTTTTTTCCGAGTGAACTTAAAGTAGTTGTATATTTCTAACAGGTAGTAAATTGTTGAACATCTTGAAAGAAACCCAGACTGGTATTCAGACATTACTATATTTCTTTGTAAGCGATTGAATAATGGTTATTACATAAGTCACATGGACAGGATCTGCTTACCCTTCTGGAGCACCTGAGATCTTCCCCTGGTGTTTGTTGGGTTCGTGTTGTTCAGTCTTTAGTTTTCTATCCAGTGTTTTATGAACGTTTGTCTTTCCGTAGTTCTTTTTTCTTTTTTTTTTTGCCATGATGTTGTCAATTTCTTTTCAATTTATAAGTTAAGAATACCCCTTTACACAGTCCTTAAATGGTGCAAACTTCGCAATACAAAACTTATGCTTTATGGTGCATGAACAATGTTGTTTCATGTCTAGTTCATTTCAATAAAGCTGTATTGAAATTTGCAATATCCCTAAAACTCATTACATTGTGGATAATTTGGAATGGTGTGAATCTTGCATGGTTTAAATAGGAAAGGGAAAATAGTGTTCGTGGAACATTTTATGACATGGGTCAATTTTTTTAAGAATGTTGATAATAACTCTAACGAAAAATCGCAGCTTCTTTATTATTCTATGTAACATTTTTTCTACAAACTGAATTCAATCAGCGTACATGAAGTTCATGTCCAGCCTTTACCGCTACTTTAATCAACCGTTAAATTGTTCTCCCTATGAATATTGAACTAGTCAGTGTTGATTTCAAAAGCGCAAAACAACCTACAAATTTAACACAGCACGTTTCTTGCATAACAGTGATAAGAAAGGAAATTTCAAGACATTTAGTGAACAAAAATAGTGGGTACCCTTTTGTCATGTATATCCTGTTGCCAACATATTTATTAATAATCCAATATTATACTTGTAAAAAATGCTATAATGTGTTGGAAACCAACAGAAAACATTATCACTTTATCAAAGGGAGTAGTTATTTCACAACAGCATTCATAAATGAAGAAATTTGTCTACCCTGTTATGTCTATCCTGTTACTATGGTTTCTATGGTTACAGTAACAGGATAGACAATATTTGACAGAGACGTCTTTTAAAAGTTTATGATTACATATAGTTGTACATATAATGAAATGTTTCGTTGTTTGAACTCATCTAAAGGGTATAACGTCGTAATCTTCACAATTTAGCATTTGTAGATGCAATAATGGTATGGGTAACAAAATAGGAAACAGGGTAACAGGATGGAACTTAAAATGGCGATATATCATTAACGTACGTTCCTGCTACCAATAAAATAAAGACAAAAGTAAACCAACATGCGAGGGAATTGCTTAATGTTGGGTTTATTATAAAGAGAAAAAAATGCTGAACATTATGAAAAGCTATCTTAGACTTGCATAACTGGTTGTTATTTTCATAACCTTTGAAAACCTATTTTTAGAGGCATTTTTCAGCACAACATGGAAAATTGACAAATAATCTATAATTTCACAGAATAAAAATATATAGAAGTTTTTATTGTTTGAATTTGTAACTTAAAATGAATTTTGCAATTTCAAAATTCGACATTTTTTTAAAATGACCCATATAAATGGTAAGTTCACATCATTCAAGGACCGTTCGCATCTATTTCCATATAAACAATTCACTCATTTTTCCTAACACACTTTAATATAAGATATATTGTACTATAGGTAAAAGGTGATGAACTATCCCTTTTCTGACCCCCTGCCCAAATGCAGTGCGGGGGACATAGAAAAACCGATCGTCCGTCCGGTCTTATAACCGCTCTCACATGTACAATCTGGCCAGATTATTGTGAAATTTATAATTCCGGAGCACCGAAGCACCTGAGGTCATCCCCGGTTTTTGGTGGGTTTCGTGTTGTTCAGTCTTTAGTTTTCTATGTTTTGTTTTGTATACTGTTGTTTGTTCTTTTTCGTTTTTTGTCATGGCGTTGTTTTGGGGTTATTGCCCTTGTACAGATAAACTATGTGCATCGGTGAGTGACATTTGAACGCTGCTCTTTTATATAAAAATCACTTACATTGACAATATTCCATCTGTTGGGGAATTATTATTGATGCAGGGATTTATTATTTTGCCACTCTAAAAGTGGGGTCTATACTGCATTCACCTTGTTCGTTCGTCTGTCTGTCCGTCTGTTAGTTCGTTTGTACAACAAAGATTTCTGTCATACTTTTCTCATGTACTACTAATAAGGATGACTTTATTTTTGCTCAGCAGCTTTTCAGTGATGTGCTGTAACGTGTGAGCATTTTCCGGATCTGGCAGACACCTACTTTCTTTAATCCGATACTTTGACCTTACACTATATCTGCACTGTTTTAATCGTGAATAATATCATTAAGTGGGGTATAGCACAATGATTTTTACGAGATTGTTAATGCATTTACATTATCTTCCAATTTGTTTGGGTGAGCAATATTGGTCAATTTATTTTCAACTTGTAGTTTTGAATGTCCCTTTGGTATCTTTCGCCTCTCTTATTCAAGATGATACTATATCAGCTGTTTTACGATTTTTTCTTTCAAATTATTCCTTTACTTATCATATCTTTATAATTGAATCATTTTAATTATTAACGTAAAGCTTTTTCACGACACTGGTCTCTTCTCCGAATTTCATTTCTTAGCCGAATGTCAAGCCATGGTCGGTTTCATGACGTATATTAACAAAAGCTTTCCCTTGTGATGTGAATGAGCTAATTAGTAAATATTGGTTTAGATGTTGAAAAGGGCCAGCTCACTTATTCATTTGTATTGCACGTCATCTATTGGAATATACTTCATTATTTTACATCACTTAATATTTTTTTAAATCACAAAATGCACCAAGTGTTTTAAATAGGGATTTATATTTCAGATTGTGGTTTGTGCTCAAAAGAAATATTGATTTTATAAAAAATATGTCAGTTCTGGATATCTTTCCTCTTTTCCCGACAAATCGATTAAATTGAGCACTTTATTGATTGTTATTTGCACAACGTCTAGTGACAATAATTTCAAGATTATTCAGTTCACGTGAAAAGAATGGGTGAAATGCATAGGACAACACTTCCAGTGGCATGTATTACATAGAATATTTATTCTGAATACGGTTGACGAATAGTGAACCCCTCTACTACCACAACAAAAGACCAGACGGAAAACAGTTTTCCTTTAAAAGTCACGAAGCGGTTCTAGTTTCCCTTTAAAAGAAATAACAGCAATTGCAACCTGTTAATTCATGTTGCGATTTTGTATTTATAGAAACATGAAAGAATTTGATCGAGAAACAATTTTGCCTCGTCTTGTAAGGGTTATTTCCTTTGTGTACCCCTAATGTTTTGCCTACATTTGCTTTCAAATGCAGACACACTGGTTCTTAATCTTACATTTATTTTAAACATTTCGTGTTAATAGTCAGGGAAGGCGGAGTCAGACATATCATCATCAACTTCTGAGATCGAATTTAATACTCTGCTGTAACGGAGGCATTTAAATACAAGACAATCATAATTTGCAGAGAGAACACGACGCCGATCATGATGAAAACCGTGGAAAATATACAGAATCAACAGCAAAGACAATATCACAATCAGGAAAATAACAATTACTTGTATTTGACTTTCGAATCTCATAGAGATTTCTAAAAATCATAACTGTGTGGAAAGCAATTATAAGGTCAGATATTTTGAAACAATACTACGTTATATACAATGTAATTTGACTCATAGTATGTATCCTTAAAAAATGTGACGAAAAAAAGGTTGTAAATGATAATTTTACTGTTCAACCAATGATTTTGTTTTTTTTTTTTTTAAATTTGTTTATCTGTTTAAAATGAACTTTTCCGAAAAACATGCAGAAAGTTTTATAGCAATTATTAATTTTTATTTATAGAACCAAAAATAAGGACCTGGTCAAAAACAACATCCAAGAAAGTAGTAACTATTCTATACAAAATACTTCATATGCATAGCTGCAACTTTGTAAATAAGTGAAAATTTGGGTAATTTTGGTATAAAAAAAAGCTTCCGGACTTGAAATCACTGTAGAACCCTGATCTGAAATTATATGATATTGAAATAGGAGGGCACATTTTGCCTGTTTGTTGCATTAGAGTATCTGTTTTTTTAATACCAAACTTCCGTGAACCAGTGTGATCTTATATGCAACTGTTGACAGGATAAGGTATAGTTTTGACATCAAATGACTGTTACTTTATCTTAATTAAGACAAAACAGCTACATGTATGAATGTTTAAAATTGCAAAATTTAACATGAACACGCAATTGGCTTATGAATTAGTGGTTTTATTCCTTTAATATTTTACCTGGTATCATTATTGTTGATCTTTTACTTTTTGCTAAACATGCTGCACAAGCAACGTCATGCTGACCTATGCCGGACCTTATTCCTTGTGGTTGGTTATAGTCAAATATTTCGTATTCTGCTCCATACAGATAAGCGTAATTAGAATTTGATTTTAGCGGCTGTGCAGCATCTGGGTCCTTAGGTAAACAAATATAGTTCACGCTTGCCCCTTTGTGTGTGAAATGTCCACCCCCAACTTGGCCTGTTGATAAATATAATTGCTAAATTAATTTATTGCTTCTTTTTTTTCTTGTTCAGATAAATAGATCAATTTCGACTTCCTTTTTATAAATGAGGAACACCGATTGACCCGAGATCAATCCGCATAAAGGCCATCATTGAACAGAATATTCTATTTGTGACATACATTGCAATAACAGATGCATTGTGACATTGTAAATGTACGGTAGAATGCACAGATGTGAAAATCGTCTGTACGAAACATGATATTGTACATGTTGTATAAGTTTAGCATCTTGGAGAGAGCAGAAACTGTCAAGTGTGTGCAGAAAGCGAAAAGAGAAAGCTGATAGACATTTTATCGTGTTTTTTTTTTCATTTAGTGCAAGTAACTTTTTGGGTTTACGTATTCATTTAGAAGATCGAAATCATACACGTCATATGTAGAACATATACAAACTGAAAAATAAAACGGCTGCAATGAAATTTATTGATGTAGAAAAACAATCAAAACTTCTCATATTAATTTTATATAAAATGACCGCCTCCATGGTCTCGTAATAAAGTGATTGTTTAAAGTGTGGATTGTCGTGGGTTCGATCAAAGGCCGGATAGAATCAAAGACTATAATATTAAAATGGGAAAATGGGAAGACGAATTTATGCCACTTCAGAAAAACCTAAAAAATATTATTAAACAGTAACGCTGCTTGTATCAATTTTCTAAAATAATTTGATATTGTTTGCAGATCTTTAAGTCTCTTAAATGTTTACACTTGCGAATAGTCAAGATGATTTATCGCCTGACATATGGGTTATACAATCGCCAATAGTCAGAGTGATTTATCGCTAAACACATGAGATAGCCGCCCCAAGGGTGACTGGGGAATAGAATGGTCACCATTGGTCTTCCTCCGACCGGCAGTAAAACCCTTGCTAAAGTGGGGCGTCCGTTTGGCTGTGCGGGATGTACAAATTTGCAGCCACGTCCGGTCAGAATGGGGACGTTAAATCCGATGCCTCGTGTATAGAGAGTGCTACGCTCTATGCACGTTAAGAACCCTTGCAACAACTCTTTGAGGGGTCCGTAGGTGACCTGTTGCAAGGCTAAATTGCTGTCCCTATCCAATATACCCTCATTTCCCGTGGCAGTCTAAATTTCTCCGACCTTAATCCCGGAAGCCCCTATTACAGAACCTACCTATTGTATTTATTGTTCTCGTCCTGAATATGCATGACAAATTTGCTATTGGACGTTAGGCAACCAACAATCAATCAATCAATCATGAGATAGCCAATTGTAAATAATTGTGGTAATCTATCGCTGTACGTACTGGTTAGATACTTGTCAATTCGCATCTTGATATATCGTTGTACAATACATGTTTGACGTTAGACACTTGTCAATTTTTATCTTGATGTATCGTTGTACATACATGTATGGCGTTAGACACTTGTCAATTTGGATCTTGATATATCGTTGTACATATATGTATGGCGTTAGACACTTGTCAATAGTAATGGAATTTATTTCAAAACATATGAACCCTAAGGGTTGACTGCGGCATAGCAGTATGGTAATTTCTCTGTACGATGAAAAACACTTGCAACAACTCTGGGTAGATCTTAGTTGGTCTGTTTCAAGGCCCCATGTTTGTCCCTCACCAGCGTACCCTCAATTTCTTGTTGCACTCCAAATTATTTCCGCGTTCATCCCGGCCAACCCCTACCTTGCAAAACCTACCATTATATAAATTGTTAATTTGAGCACGTTCTTAATTTGCATAAAATATGTTCCAGTGGACGTAAAACAAACAATAATTAATCAATCTTTCCTGGAATCATAGATTCGCGAATATTATTAACTAAATAATGTATACTTTCGGTCTTACACCTTGATAATCGTTGTTCATGCATAATTCAAAATAATGAGTACAGTTAACCAGTCGAAATATAGATTATATGGGACGCATTTAACTATATTTATGAATGCATTTTCATTGTTGTAAAATGGTAGGAAGAACATTAAAAAGATGCCAAGTTGAACATTTGGATGAACCAGCTATATATCGTTCTGCATTAGTGACGTAGAGATATTCAGTAAGACGACGGTGGTTGTGGTCGTCCTTTTAATGGCAATACTAAAGGTAAGAAGAAAGGATTGTTGGTCTTCTTAAATTTCATGAATGATGTAGGGTTTTATTCACAGTTTTAATGTGCATTCCAAGGTCTGCATTTAGACATTCGAAATAATGATTATTGCATATAAAACAATATTAAAAACTATATTGTTTGTCCATTTGTTGGTCTAGAACAACAACATATTTGTCGTAAAAAGAGGACAAAAGCATCTACAACCTCGGACATTTTCTACATTAAGAAAAGTCAGGAATATGACAGTTGTTTGCCATTCGTTTGATGTGTTTGAGCTTTTGATTTTGTCATTTGATAAGGGACTTTCCTTTTTGAATTTTCCTTGATGTTCGGTATTTTTGTTAATTTTAACTTTTTTCTTAAAAGTGAAAGAACCACGTGTGTTTATTGTACATTGTAGATAATTATAATTTAAATAAACAATTTCAAAATAATGAGTTGGAGAAAAATCAGGTTGTTTAAACTTTATTGGAACTCGATATCAACGATAGAAAATCAATACAAATTTACGAACTGAAATAAAAGCAATTTGTTTAAACCCTCAAGTTTTTTCTTAAAATCATCGCTTCACGAACATTTGAAACTAACTTGCGTACACGTTAGTTTCTAGACATACATTAAGTTACCTGAATATATTGTTTCAGTGTTGGGTCCATCGCATAGTGTCTTACCCCATCTGATGTATGTCACTCCTGAAAACAAAGCATGAAACATGCAGCAAAACCAAAATTCGGAAGCAAACACAAGCAATAAAATGATGTTCATCCGAGCAATGATGAGGCAGAACAACATTTCAATAAAACGACTCGTTCCAAGACTACAAAAGTACAATTTATATACGAAATTAGTTGCTAATTTCGATTATTCTGATTTATTTGTGGAAATTACATTCTACGGTATCAATTTTACTGCATAAGGTACGCATTTCGACAATTACTGTCCACGAAGCTACAATATTTGAAAATCATAAACCTAATGCAAACGCGAAATTACTATTATAATCGAAAACAACCAACATAATAGCCAATATCGTGTATGAAATCAGCACTACGCACAATAGATATACAGTACTACCTGTGACATTCTTTTATTAATGGTGGCCATAAAAACTATGTTCACCATGATGGCCCTATATGTCCATCATTATACCCCATGTTGCTTAGTCAATACACAAGGTATTAATCAAAAACTAGTCAAGGGTAAAGAAAAATCATGATTGCATTTAAGTGATAAAATTAAATAACTTACAGGTAAAGTGTCTCAGGTAAAATAAATGTGTTAGTCAAATTTAATTGCTGTGATAATGACAAGAAAATAAAAATATTAAATGAAATAATAAAACTAGTTGAACATAATATTTAGAAAGTCTCATGACCTCAGTTTATATATGTAGCTAATACTGCCATGACTGTTATTTAGCTGTTATACGTTTTAAATAATTTTCTCGATTTAAGTTATTTCTTACATGTATTTTTTTACTAGTGGAGAATAAATGAATCTCATCTTCTAATATACATATTGCAAACTTTCACAATGCCTGCCTTTTTCTTATGAAAAGATGTTTCTCAAATTTGTTTTTAAATCAAAATTGTTCAGACTTAGAGATACTGATCCTCCATTCAACATTGTTTTACAAATGTTTAAGATTATCTTTAGGACTTTATCTAAATAAAATGTAGGCAATTCATTCTCTCTCTATTGACGTTTCAAAATATTCATTACAGCAAAATTTAATAATATCTTTATTGTCATATAAACCAAGGATTTGTACCATACAAATCTTTGTATAAACATAATTAGTTTGTGACATAAACAAAAATAAATACAAAAACAAACGTTTAAACACAAAGGAAATAACAATTCTATATGAAATGAACACATGGAAAAAAATATAAGGTTTCTGCCCTCAGTTCTAATGACTATTTTATAAAGGAGCCAACATTTTTAACATGTTCCGTGATAGAGGGGTTAAGCATTTATTTTACTTTTTGTTCTTGGGTATGGTATAAGTAAGAGACTTTATTATAAGAAGGTAAACTATTTTCAAATAGATTATTTCTTAGTTTTTATGTTAATTTTGCAACCAAGCAGGAAGTGTTTTTCATCCTCCAGCAAGTGGCACAGTTTACATATTCTATCCTTTTTATGATTTTTATGATATCAACTTATTTTCTATTTCTAAATTATGGTCACAAATTCGTGACTTAGTGAAGCATTTGCGTTTATTATTTTCATCGTAACTTTTTATTCTATTTTCAAAAGTACTATATTTTTCTTTAAATTAATTTTTAATCAAGGACATTAAAGAGTTTACGTCATTATTCAAAATGATTTAATTTAACAGTCCATAAAAATGTCACAATCTAAAGAAGTGTACTTCAATTTTTCTGGAGAAAATTTTGGCTGTTAACTGACAGAAATTAGCCAAACTGAAGATGACATAATTTGATTAGTTTACAATTGGTTCAAAATACAAGACATGTTTATAATTGATTTTTTTTTCATAATATTCACTTTATTCAGAGATCAGGACATTTTTCATTAGCATTTTTAATGAAGGTTTATCAAATTTTGATGATATACTAATATATTGAATGTAGGACAGAAAATTCCTGAAGTAATGTATGGTACTAACTTATCTGCACCAGATAGGCATTTGGAAAATTAAAGTCACTTCAGTGATGCTGCAGACATGACGGACACAAATCTTGTTTTTAGATTTGAAAAAAAATGACATACAGAAATTGTTTTTTCCAAAATTTTATTTGTACATTGTAAAACTTTTTTTTTTTATCAAAATTGATATTAAAAGGATTGATAATGAACATTTTATTGTAAAGAAAACAGACTTGTTAAATTACTGCCTTCATGGTGCCTATAAACATATCATTTGCATGATTAGAATTTAATAAGAATTCATTTAATAATGCAAATGAACAATTAACTACAATGTACATGATGTACACTCATTTTTTCCCTTAAAAATATATTATTTCAAGAATTCTCTGTTTTGTTTTCAAATGCTAGTCAATAACTTATCTTGACTTTTTGTCTTTTCTACTTTGTAGCTTTCTGTATATTTACCTATATATTTCTTAATACCATGGATCATTGACAGATTGCTTGAATTTATATTATCATGATTATCTAATCATTATTATATTTTAGAAGAAGTTTTGTATACAAGTTGTTTAACATTTTTAGAAAAAACATTAAATAGAAGTAAGTCTTTTGTAAAGGGAAAGATTATCATAAACTGAATTGTAGCTTTTTCCTATATTTTTTCCCACTTAGTTAATTTAGAAAATGTAATAAAAAACCATACTGCTTATGTTATTTTAAGCATTGTGAGGAAGATTGAACTGAATTTTCTGCAGTATAAACACTTGAAACTGCTTGAGAAAAGGAAATAATTTGCATTCAATAAAAATACAGAATAAGAAAATTAGAATCACATGAAATGTACAAAAATAAAAATTTATACATTGTTACCTATACATGTAGATAATTTCCAACCTTTTGAAATGAATAAATAAAAAAAATTCTATTTCAATCTTTAAACAAAACTTTTTCACATGTAGGCAATTTAAATGGGACAAAAAACAATTTAACCTGTACAGGAAAAGTATTGATGTAGAATATCATTTACACACCTTTTAATAAATAGATAAAAATCAGTCAATCTCCCCAGGTAATCTAATTAGCTTGACACCAGTCCATGGTTTATGACCCCAATAAATGGCCAACATCCCAGGTTTTATGACCCCCAATAAATGGTCACCATTGGATGTTGAACATAGCAGATATTGACATTACTAAGAGTAAGTCACAGGTTGTACTGTACATTCCTTAATTTTGAATGATTTTGTAAATTTTATAACAGTTTATCTAATATAAAAATTCCAGTACCGATTTAATGAACTACTGGTTTCTGGTGTATGGTGATTCTCGCTATAAGGAGTAAGTTGTCAATTTGAGTACATTATCTTTTTGTTGGTGAGTTGACCTTTTTGTAGATGTTATCTTGCTAGTATTTTTTCTGGCTACAGTTTCTCTCCATCTATTATAGTTTTAAAGACAAAACTACAAGATTGTCATGCAAGGTAGTGATTGTTGGTATTAAACTCCATTTTCAGCACTCCTGGCTATATCGTGGTAGCCTGTTGTTTTTATTGGTTGAAGAAGAGGTAATTGGCAGGAAAACTGTCATAACTAGTCAATTATTATGGGAGATAAACGCACCCTCCACGAAGCGGGGTTCGAACTCACATTGACAGGCGAGTAAAACTGTAAATAAACTATCCAGACCAATTTGACCTCCAAAAAGACGATAGAAAGGATTCTCAGTAACATTTATCAATATTAGTACAAGAATAGATTATTTTTAAAAACCTAGATGATATTTAAGAAGAAATAGTCCATGATGCAGTTTTTGTATAAACAAGCAAGTGTGATAGAAGCTAAGAAGCTTTCATTCATTTTTTTAATGTGCCTATTGGTAAATAGAATAACCAAACTAGCTATCCATGTTAGCACAAGGTTTTCGGAAATAAACTTTAAGAACCCTTTCCATCATTGTGTGATTTTGATTTCATATAATTTTTTTTATATCTTTATCAATAAGAAATTACATATATGCAAATATTTCTATATAGTGCAACTTTGCGAGTTTGCATTCACAGACTAAACTTCCGCTAGAAGAACAATCTTTGGTTACGTCATCGTGATAGGCATGTACAATATATGTAATATTTACCGCATGATATATGTATAACATAGAATCTAACCTTTATCCGTCAGTTGTTTTTCTATTTCAGCTAGTTTATCTTTCCCCAATTTTTGTTGTTTTTCTATTTCAGCTAGTTTATCTCTCCCCACTGTTTGTTGTTTTTCTATTACAGCTTGTTCACCTCTTCTAATTGTTTCTTGTTTTTCTAATTCAGCTTGTTTATCTCTCACCATTTGCTGTTGTTTTTCTATCTCAGCTAGTTTATCTGTCCCTGCTTTTGTTGATATTAGTTGCTTCATGTCTTTAATCAATTCGTGTATCGTTTTTATTTCCTCCTTACTTTCAACTAATATCTTTAATTTATCTACCTCCTTTTCCAATGCGGATACTTTCATATCTCCTGTGAGCTCTAAATAGATAAGAATATTTGTATATGATTCCTTTTATATTCATTTATATAAACAAGAAAATGTGGTATGAGAGCCAATGAGACAACTCTCCAACCAAGTCACAATGTTTAAAAAGTATGGCCTTCAACACGGAGCTATGACTCACACCGAACAACAAGCTATGAAGGGCCCCAAAATGACTAGTGTAAAACAATTCAAACAGGAAAATCCAGATATAAAAGAATTAAGAGGAAAAAAGTTCCAAATATCAGGTTTTTATTCAATGCTTTAAAATCCCGCCTGGTTTTGTTTTGTGTTTATCTTTTTCTTTGTACATGTTTTCTCTCTTTGCCTAAGCAATATATTTATTATTTTCTCAAAAATATACACGTTCTTTTAATCTTAACAAAGTGACAACCATTTATGACTATTTTTATATGTTGTGATGGACGAGAATCTAAATATAACTGTATCATAATATTATTCATTTACAAAAATTCTTTTGATTTTCAAAACAAAGTCATCACTCATGACCCCCACCCCAGCCCCTAAGTTTTACTAGGGAATAAAAATATGGTCATTCGTGGTCTTCTTCCGACCAGTAGTATAACACTTGTCAAAGTGGGACGTCGGTTCGGCTGTGCGCAGTCACGTCCGGTCAGAATGGGGAAGTTAAATCCGATGCCTCGGGTAGTCGAATGCCACGCTCTCTGCGTGTAAAGAACTTGGTAACAACTCTTCAAGGGGTCCGTAGGTGGCAAAGGCAAGGCAAAATTTCTGTCCCTATCCAATATACCCTCATTGTCCAGTGGCCGTGCAAATTTTTCCGACCTTATCCCAGACGGCCTCTATTACAGGACCCACCTATTGTATTAATTTTATATTTGTTCTCGTCCGAACATGCATGAAATATTTGTCACTGTCTGTTAATCAACCGAAAATAAACCAATCAATCATCACGTATGTAAACAAAAAAATATTATTATATTTACTCTAGGTCTAGAACAATAATTCAAACAAGTCTTTGTTTATCTAGCCATGGGTACCATTTTCTCACAATAAAAATGAAATTCAAGAAAATAATGTAAACTATGGGTCTAAATAATTTTACATATAAATGATAAATCAACAATGAAAACTTATTCATGTAGAACATTAAATAGTGCATGGACAACTATGTACTATGAAAAGTTGAAGGTAAAATACAAATTTGTTTTCATAGGACGAAAAGTTGTGATATGCTCTCATTTAATTTCACCCAATTAGAATTGCTCTTGGAACTCTTTTTGTAGTTATGCCTGTTAATGTGAAAAGTATAGAAGCTAGGTTAAAAGTATATACTGCAAATTTATAATGAAAAGTTGACAACCTGTTTGGGAGTTATTGCCCCTGAAATGTTAATTTTTGTATTTTTGGCTGTTATCTAAAAAAAATTTATAGAAACCAGCCGAAGGTTAATCATGTAAATTCCAAAAATTATCGGTCAGAATGGGGACGTTAAATTCGATGCCTCGTGTAGAGAGAGTGCCACGCTCTTTGCACGTTCAGAACCCTTGCAACAACTCTTCGAGGGGTCCGTAGGTGGCCTGTTACAAGGCTAAATTTCTGTCCCTATCCAATATACCCTCATTTTCTCATGGCAGTCCAAATTTCCCCGACCTGCATCCCGAACGTCCTCTTTTGTAAGACCTACCCATTGTATTTAATGTTAACTTGTTTTCGTCCTGAACATGCATGAAATATTTGCCACTGGACATTAGGCAACCAAAAATCAATCGTACTTTGAAAAAAACACCAAACAAACTGTGTTATCCTCAATCCATGAAAATTGGTAGTAACCAAAAATAAAAGAATCCACATGAGTCGACGGGACAAGAGAAACGGACATTAATTTCTAGTCTGCAAAGGTGAAGGGACAAACCTAGGCATGCCATTTATTTATGTTTGATAATCGTCCAGTGACAAATATGTCCTGCATATTCGTGGATATAGGACAACTACACGTGTAGATTGATAGATTGATTGTTGGTTGCTTAACGTCCAGTGGCAAATATTTCATGCATATTCAGGACGAGAACAAATTAACAATAAAAACAATAGGTAGGTTCTGTAATAGAGGCGTCCGGGGTTGAGGTCGGAGAAATTTAGACTACCACGGGAAATGAGGGTTTATTGGATAGGGACAGAAATTAAGCCTTGCAACAGGTCATCTACGGACCCCTCAAAGAGTTGTTGCAAGGGTTCTTAACGTGCAAAGAGCGTGGCACTCTCTTTACACGAGGCATCGGATTTAACGTCCCCATTCTGACCGGACGTGGCTGCAAATTTGTACATCCCGCACAGCCAAACGGACGCCCCACTTTGTCGAGGGTTTTACTGCCGGTCGGAGGAAGACCAATGGTGACCATACTTCTATTCCCCAGTCACCCTTGGGGATCTACACGTGTAGAACATTCACATATATTTGAACCCGAATGAAAACAGAAACAACCAAAATACACAAAATACATGTCCAAAAATGTGAAACAGGTGGGTATTTTTGGAATGTTTAGTTGTATATGTATAATACAGGTTTATATTTTTTTCTTTCCACTTTTATGGATTTATAGTGAATGTTGACTTGGCTTGTATTAAGTTTAATCAATCATTTGTGAACTTTTAATCTAACGCCACCAAAATATATATGTGATTGTAACCTGTCCCTGTCTCAGTCATTCTCACCCTACTTTTTCTTCGAGCATTTGCGAAAACTTGTGGTAAAGTTGTCTGAATCGGTCAGTAAAAAAGAATAGGCATATCTCGAACATCTGATTTAACTCTGACTTGTTTATTTTCAAGTTCTTTTTGTTCGACTACCAGAATAAAGTTCATTTTTGTTTTCATTCTGTTTATATAACAGTCTATATAAAATATGTTCTTAAAAGGTAAAATACATATTATAATTAGTCAACCTAAATAGACATGTCAAGGTGTCTTAGCAATATTGAAACACATTTGGAGATGTGGGATAAATGTCAACCACTGAATTAGACAATTACCAAATAAAAATGATTTACCTAGCTTCCTTCTCTCCTAAAATGTTCAGTAATATAAACACAAGAAAATGTGGTATGATTGCCGATGAGACAACTCTCCACCAGAGACCAAATGAAGTAGAAGTTAAGAGCTATAGGTCACTGTATGGGGCAATGCTCATTTGGTATTGTTTTGAATATCCCTTATTCCTTAATTTACAGGTGTATCAGTTCAAAAAATTAAAAATAGGAAATAAAATAAATTCCTTTCCTACCTACCCTATTTGTTTCAACTTGGAGGCAGGAAACAAGCATTTTTTGGCCTTAAGAAAAGTAAACTAACACAGAAAAAAAAATAGCAAAACTTGTTATATTTATGGTCAGGGACTGATTAAAAAAATTTAAGCCATGCTGTGGTTAGTGTTAGTTTTTAACACATGATTTGTTCACAGCATAATTGCATATATATTTGGAATACAATATAAATCATGGTAAGGTATTAATGTCTGTTCAAGACAGGGTTCGTCTGACTTACATATTATATATACTAATTAGTGTTGAGTTTCCGTGGCCAGTTTTACAAATAGTCAATACTCATATACATTTGTGTCAACTTTGTTTGGTGTATGGTATATATAACAATGAGGTGTACATATCTGTCTGACAGGGTTCACCTGAACTTAATTTTTATGGTTCATTGGCCAACGATAAATTTTGTCGTTAGTTCATTTCTAAAAAAATGATACATACATTTGATGGATAAATATATGTATGTGAAAGTATTAGCTTTCTTTCATTACTGGAAAACAATTTGTTACTAATTAGTACCTGGTAAATTTTTCTCCTGCTGAACACTAGAAGAGGTTCTTGGATTTATTATTTTCAAACTTTATACCGTATTTTGGACTGATGAAATTAGGATTGATTGTTGCTTACCTAACATTATTTCATACATGTATAGTAACATGATTTAGATTATTTGATTGTTGATTGCTTAATGTCCAGTGGCAAATATTTCATGCATGTTCAGGACGAGAACAAATTAACAATAAACACAATAGGTAGGTCCTGAAATAGAGATCGGCAGGGATGAAGGTCGGGGAAATTTAGACTACCACTGAAAAATGAGGGTAAATTGGATAGGGACAGAAATTTTGCCTTACAACAGGTAACCTACGGACCCCTTAATATAGTTGTTACAAGGGTTCTTAACGTGCAGAGAGCGTGGCACTCTCTCCACACACGGCATCGGATTTAACGTCCCCATTCTGACCGGACGTGGCTGCGTACTTAATACATCCCGCACAGCCAAACGGACACCCAACTTTGGCAAGGGTTTTACTGCCGGTCGGAAGAAGACCTGTAGTGACCATATTTCTATTCCCCAGTCAACCTTGGGGGAGACGATTTAGATGATAATTAAGGATGAAATCTTTTTTAATTAATGCAATTCTCAGATGCAAATCCAGGATTTTGAAAGGGGGCAAACTAGACAACGTTACTATGTAGGAGTGAAACAAGTAAAAAGTTTATGCATATACTAAATATGTAGATCCATGGTGGCCCCTCTTAAACTTGCGAATTTTTCCACATAGACTAAACTTCTGTCAGTAGAACAAGATTTGGTTACTTCATCGTATTAGGCAAGATCAACATATATAAAATGTATTAGTTATAGTTATTTATGATATAGCAACAAAGCTTTTTCCTTTGACTTGAGCAGTTGATTTTCTATTTCGGTTAGTTTTATTGTCTCTGCTTTTGTTGATAATAATTGCTTCAAGTCTTTAATGTGGTCCTCTTTACTTTTAGCTACTATCTTTAATGCATCGAGCTCCTTTTCTGTTATAGAAGTTGCATATCATGTTACATTTTAAAGACATCAATTTGGACGAGGTAAAAATTACAAAATAGAATTTATAAATAAAAAGAAAATGTTGGATATAGAACAATGAGACAGCAATCCCTCGACCAAAATATGTTTTACTATCAAATGATACGGCTATGTATAGATATAGGAAGATGTTGTATGAGTGCCAATGAGACAACTCTCCATCCAAGTAACAATTTATAAAAGTAAACCATTATAGGTCAAGGTACGGCCTTCAACACCGAGCCTTGGCTCACACCGAACAGCAAGCTATAAAGGGTATATAGTTTGTAAATAAGTGAAAATAACACTTACTTAATTACGTTAATCCGAATCGCTTGTCAAGATATACCTTTTACGTGAAAGCTCAAACCCAAACATATGAATGCCAGAGATGTTAAAAGACATAAACATAAAAGCGTATATTTATGTTTGTAATTTTTAGACAAGACTACTATCGTTTCATGTATATTTTCCTTACCTTTAAAGAAGACCTGAAATTAGTGTAATAAAAAGTCCTCTATTTTTTTTACTTCTCATTACCTGTTTGAGAATGCCTGGCTGACATTTCCCCCATTTTTCTTTCATTTTCATAAACGTAAATAGCCATCAGGGCTACAACAATAGCATTAATGAATATTTGTAACGAGCCCATGTCCTTAAAATGGTTTCCTCAATGAATTACATCAACCGAACGACCGTGTTTTGAAGTCAAAAACTATGAATAAAATAGAACAAAGGGGGCAAATTCAAATTGAAATAAGCAGTCAGGTAAGACGATGAACGTGCAGTAGACATTTAAACCCAGCGTGTATACACAAGTGATTAAATGTTTTCTAAATGGTTAAACGTGTATGATTTATAAAACGTAATCATTCATCAAAAAGTTTAAATAGCCGTGTTTTTGTATTTACATTTTTATGCATTTCAGCAACAGAAAAGGTTAGGTGAGTGGAAAAGATTTAAATGTATATGTATTCATAATTGCAATAACAGTACAAATATTTATAATAATTTTTTACTCAAGTATTAATTCAAAACAAAAGAAATCACAGAAATACCCTACACATGCCCTAGGAGCAGATACTTTAAATTTAAAAAATATTCACTTTCAAAGCATATTTTCTCTTAATCGTCAAAGTTTCGACCAAAAACAAGTTCAAAGTTCAACAATCATGGATTTTGGAAATCATTTATACCATTAAATTAATAACTTCATCAGTGGTTGATTTTTTTTTTATTTATAGCTCATTATTACGTCCTTTGCAAAGTTAATGATTGTGACAAACCTTCGATAGTCTGTGAATAAATATATTAATTTTACAACATTTAAATATTTTGTAGCGATTTAGAGCTAAATTTATTGTAAAGATATAAGACTTATTAGACTAATGATAAAAATCGGTATATTGCCCTCTTCATGTCTTTTGTGGTGTTATAATTCTAGTATTGTCGCTTCCTTTTTCATGTTTATTTTTATTTATTTGCTTAACAAAAATACATGTGATACTTTAACTTTAATTTACGTCACATTTTTAAATTAATAAATCCCAGTCAAAATTAATATAGTATAAAAAAGTATTGAGTTTCGCTACGCACCAGCGGTTACAAAATGTGTTTCAATATTTTAACTACATTAATTAACTTTAGCCTTTTAAAACAGTTGATGCAGTAGCAAAATATTACCCGAGCTATAAAAAGGGGTATAAAATTAAGCACGTGAAGAGCCTGACCGTCCACATACAACAGTACCAATCCAAGGGTATTAAAACACACTTTACTTTACCAATTTTAATCCCCATGATACGTGTTTCTTAATATTAAAACGGAAAGCCAAAAATACCAAAATATACACTATATATCTCAACGTTAGAAATTTTAATAACCTTTTTAACATATTCCCAGTCACATATTCTTTATACGATAAAACTTCTGCGTGAATTTTAAATAACCACAGTTTTAAGAACAAACTTTAAACAAATTGATTGATTGATTGTTGCTTGTTTAACGTGTAACGGCAAGAAGTTTACTCATAAACAAAGCGACAAACTTTAAACAATGTATACAGTAAATAGTTTCTGCAAGGTGGGACGGCACAGATGAAGGGCGGGAAATTTGGAATGCTTCTAAAAAAACAATATAATGCTGGATAAGAGTTGAAATTGTGCATTGCAACAAACCCCTTACTGACTCCACAATGAGTTGATGCAAGGCTTCGTTATTGGAAAGAAATGATGGGACTGTCACTACAGGTGCCAGAAAAATTAACGTCCCTATTATAACCGGACATGGCTTCAAATTGATATTTCCCGCACAGCCAACCGGGTGCCCAACTAAGACAAGGGTCGGAAGAAGACAAAGGTGACCATATTTCCATATCTCGTTCACCTTTAATGTGTCTCAAATAAGATAGGAACGCAGTACTTTCATAATTAGTTTCTTGCAATTCCAGTGTTCCTTCAGAATACTGACAGATTACTTTACAATCATGTAATACGGAGTTTGTGATAAAGGAATCATCTAGTCCTTTTTTTTCCCAGTCAGGATTCTACTTCGTCAAAATTATCTCCCCATTACGCCAGTTAATTTTTACAATCGTAGAAATAAAAGCCACTGTAGGGATGACGCGCTGCCACTTTAGCTCTTGAAAACCGATAAATTTATCCACATAGCACCATTACGATCCGTATATGCCAGTTGTCTTTTAATAGACAAATGTATCTACTAGCTATTGAGAATCGTTTTGTGTACTTTTCTGCATTCAGTTAACTCAAAACTGTTGTCTGATCGGTTGTCAGGTGGAATTTTCGAAAGTTCAAAACCATTTAAAAAAATTATAATTGAATATTTCGTGGAAGGGCAGACTAACAAATTTCAGAGTTTGAAGACTAATAACTCTAGATAACAAACAGAACAAATGAAGTTTTTTTTGAAGTTATGCATTTTCAAGATCCACTTGTAAAGTCTGTCGTCAAGTACTTTAAGTTAAAATTTGTTATTCGAACACACCTACTCTGTTGTTATGACTCATTAGAAAGGTATTTCACTTGATCCATATATTTCATTTTTAGTACATTATTTTTTTAATGTTTTTAAATCAACCTGTAGCCTAAATATATAGGAAATAATAGAATATGAAGAGACATGATGTATCAAATAGTTTTGCTTTATACGTTTTCAAAACAGAATAGTCAGCTCAAACACGCCATAACATAAAAAGGTGATTTCGACTTTCTTTTTTCGATAAAATTATTGATCATTTTTAGAATTTTTTCCCCAAGTATTGTCGCCGGGGCAGAGATGCAAATTAAAGCTTTAAAAGATCAATCGATTATCTTTCTGTGGAATCTTTTTCGTCGGAATTTATGCTTGCGCACAAAAAAAGATCCACTTGTATTTGCACCTACCACAATCGACTATTTTATGAAAAGTTGTCTATAATTTAAAAGTTTAGCAATATCTCGAAGCTCCATACTATAATTTAAGTAAAAACACGTTTATAAGATGCATAAAGTCCTTAATTTTGCATCTTTATTATTATCTTTTAAAGCTCATAGAAACAGATTTAAACAATTCAAATATCCTATTTTTGTTTACCTTCTCTAACAAAGAGTTCCATTTTTGTTTAATTTCAACAGGGTATCCTCCTGTTTCCGCCTTCTTTTTAACCATGTGTTACTCCATTTAACAGTCAATACTTCCGAATAGATTAATAGATTTAAGGACATATTTGTATATTGCTTGGGATTTATTCCTTTAAATCCCGGCCAACACGGTGCCGGTAGCATCGAAATACCGGGTTTCTGTCCACGTGTCCGTCCATACAGTCCTTTTAGCGCTTCAATTCTAGCCACATTTTTATGAAACCAATATCAAAGAGGAGTTCAAAATCAGTGCCGATTATTTTTTTATTTTACGGGAATTATGTCCCTTGGAAATGTAAATTGTAAAAGAAATTACTTTTTTTATTCAATGGTTCGGTATTTTTATTATTTTACTTTTTAAATTAATAATGTGTTTGAAATGAATGATAAAAAAATGTTATTCATTATTCATATGCTGCACTTTACTTTCATAGACTGCTTTTGAAAGTTACATCGGCAGATTAGTGTCTAATTTTAGGTCTGCTAAAACACAGCATTTAGGATAAAGTGCAAAGAAAGGTCGGCTTGTGCATCAGATTAATGTGACATGCTTCTTACGGACTGTTATCTTGTAAGGATCAGCACACAGATCTACAACAGAACAGGACTTTCATCACATATTTTGTTCAAGAATGCATGTGATATCTGCCATAGGTTTTAACCAATTAACGATCATCGTCGTTGTCGTCGTCTTTATCACCAGAAACAACCATGGATGATAGGAACCGTGCAACTGTGGAAACGTGAGCAATGTAATCAGAGAATACATTTTAAGGTATTTTACATGGAGTGTGATGTTGACCTTTGAACACATATTTTAATCGTTGATGTGAACAAATTCCAATACGTTATGATTTTTCTCCATTTTTTAATTCAACAGAAAAATCACCATTAGCCTTTGGATAGAATTTATAATCCTGAATGACCGATTCTGTTAATTCAAGGTTCCATCTCGACGACGATCATAAGACTTTGTAATCAAAATGATGAATTTCGAAACCCAATTTGTTTACCAATAGGTAGAGTCAATTTCCCCTCTATTTGATTCACTCCCAGTGACGAAATATAAACGTTTCAAATCGTACTGAATTTTAAATAATAATAAAGACTCTACACGAAATAAATTGATTTTTATCAGAAAGACATTATTAGATTTACTAACAACAGAATAGGTTTTGTGAAAGAATGTTCTGTTAATAACTATTTTGAAGAGAAAAATCTAAATTTCACAATTTCTCACAGAATTGGTCATCTACTAGTATTATAAAGATGACATACTAAAATTGGTAGTACTTTAAAGGACTCTCATGAAACTGTGATGACGTTGATGTAAATAAACATTGGGAGACTTTTGGATATTGGACCTGGCATAAACAAAAGCGTGGAAAATTGACCCTTTCACTTTGTGATGAAAGACCTATTTTCAGAATTCATAATACTTATTCGTTAATGAATTATACATCACACATACACTCGCAAACAAACAACAGTGTGTCCTCTGCTGCTGTATTTTGTGACCGAGCGCTCTGCTTACCTCCTGATGCATCCATCTTTACAACAGAAGCTTAGGCAATAATGCTTGTCTTGCAGTTTATTGCTATTTCTGACAAATCAAAGTGTATTAATGTTCTGATTCGCCATCATGTCTTCAAGCAATACAAAATAACAAAATTTAAAAAAAAAACGTCAATTCTACAAATCCTTTGCGTAATGAGAAATTATATTTCTAAGTTTGCCAAGTCATACTGGTATCCATGAAACACAGTTGTAGATCATCATGCACAAAATGTTCTGAACGATTCCATATCTCTATGTGAAATAGCATACACAGATTTCAAATCTAATATTAGAGAATATGTATTTAATATATGAAAAAATGCATGGAGTCAAGGGAACGACAATAAATTACATGAAATAAAACCAAATTGATGTAAACCTTTAGATAATGTTATATTCAGGAAAGATCAGTGTGTTATTTCTAGATACCGTATTGGTCATACTAGAATATAAATACACGAGTATATTTTAAAAATTAAATTCAACCACAATGTATACCTTGCGACATGTTTTAACAGAATGTATTGTTTTTTCCGATATTCGCAGAACACTTTTTAATTTAAGTAATTTGTAAAAAATAAAAGTAAAAAATATAAGCAACACAAACACCCTAGATTTTCTCCGACGTAGACTTCAGCTACCCAGCTTCCATTTGCAACTAGTTGGGAAAAAGGTATTGCCGTAGGGAATTTTTTATTTACTTTTCAGTTAGGGTGAGGAAGGGTGTCCGACCCGAACATTGGACCTATTTAAAAAAAATCTAAGCCAAACAGTACCCTGGATTTTTTTTCAAGTAGACCTTAGCTACCCAGCTTTCGTTTGCACCGTGTGGGGAAAGAATTATTGCCGTATGGAATTTTTTTATTAACTTTCGGTAAGGGTGGGGAAGGGTCCCCATCTTTGAACCTACCTTAAAAAAAAATCTAAGCAACACAACACCCTGGATTTTTTCTCTAGTAGACCTCAGCTACCCACCTTCCGTTTGCACCTAGTGGGGGGAAAAGTGTTGCCGTCGGGCATTTTTTATTAGCTTTTCAGTAAGTGTGGGGTAGGGTGTCCGACTTCAACTTTGGACCTATTTAAAACAAAATCTAAGCCGAATTACACCCCAATTTTTTTCTCATGTAGAGCTTAGCTACCTAGCTTCTGTTTGCACCTAGTTGGGAAAGAATTATTGCCGTAGGGAATTTTTTAATTAACTTTTGGGTAAGGGTTGGGTAAGGTGTCCAACCCTAACTTTGGACCTAATTTTAAAAAAACAATTTTTCCTCACTAGGTGGAAACGGAATCTGAGTAGCTGAGGTCTACGTAAGAAAAAATCCAGGGTGTTGTTCGGCTTACATTAGTTTTAAAATAGGTCCAAAGTTTGGGTCGGACACCCTTCCCCACCCTTACCGAAAAATTAATAAAAAAATGCCCTACGTCAAAACGTGTTTCCGCACTAGGTTCAAACGAAAGCTGGGTTAATGAGGTCTACTTGAGAAAAAATCCAGGGTGTTGTGTTGCTTAGATTTTTTTAGTAGGACCAAAGTTGGGGTCGTCCAATCAAAAGTAAGCGAAATCAACTGGTTCAGAAGTAGAATGTGTTGTCAAAACAGTGTTGTCTAGCAAAAAAATTGTTAAAGCACGAGTGCAACTTTCTATTTTTGTAATGCAGAGCAATTGTTACTTTTCATGAACTATTTGACAGGATGCCGAGAATATGGAAAGCTATTTCACACGATAGAGTAATTTTGCCAACATTTAAATAATTTCATAATTATTTACGATTCTATATACACTCAAAAGTGTTGACTATTATTAAAAATATAAAGCGTGCAGCATGCTGTGTGATATATTGAAAGCGGTGTCTGTTGTCTTTATATAAATGAACAAGAAATGAAATTTTAAAATTTATTGAATAGTGTCTTTGACTGCTTAATTATATATTAAAACCTGATAAATTAGTGGTTATATCTTAATAAAAACATTTGAAGTACGTTTAAATCTGATGCAACTTTTGGGTTTATAGACATAACGGAAAACTGGCTGCTAGCAGAGTGGCTGCTACCGAGTGGCTGCTAGCTTCTCACAAACTCCGCATTGTCATGCATGTCTTCACATTACAGGTTGCAACACCTTGCCATACTATTGGGTTCTAATTTACGATTAGAAAATTATGTCAATGTGCTTTCCCATAGGGTTTTATGCAGAACAATTATCGGAAATTTATTGTAGTTTAATTTGTAAAATAAATGTCAAAATCGAAATATAACTGAACAAAGTAGATACCCACATTAAGAAGGTCGAGGAATTGAAGGCCAAATAAGTTTTCATATTTCACATTCTTGCGGGTCTAATTGTAATCAGACGGCCATTGTAGAGTTCCAAGAAGTTTACAAATTAATTTAACACAAAGGCAAAATTTAATGTTAAGTTTCATTGGTGAAATTAAGACGGCAATACAAATTATTATTATAATAACAAACAAAGGATTCTCAAATGGTTATGACTTTTGATCGGAGTAACATGAGCAAATCCCTTTTCAATCAATCAATCAATCGACCAATCAACCAACCAACCAAACAATTAATTTACCAATCAATCAATACACCAAACAAGCAAGCAATTAATGAAATTGAGAATGGAAATAAAGAATGTGTCAAAGAGACAACAACCCAACCAAAGAGCAGAAAACAGCCGAAGGCCACCAAAGGGTCTTCAACACAACAAGAAAATCCCGCACCTGGAGGCGGGCTTCAGCTGGCCTCTAAATAAAAATGTGTACTAGTTAAGTGAAAATGGACGTCACACTAAACTTTATTTTAAAAATACAAGACTAACAAAGGCCAGAGGCTCCTGACATGGGACAGGCGCAAAAATGCGGCGGGGGTAAACATGTTTTGTTGGATCTCAACCCTCCACTATACCACTGTAGCTAGCCAATGTAGAATAAACAAACACACAGCAATACGCACAGTAAAAGAAGTCCGAGTCAGATGTCAGAATAGGTAACAAAAGAAAGAAAGAACAATGACAATGAAACATAAATTAACAACGGACTACTAGCAGTAACTGACATGCCAGCTCCAGATCTCATTAAACTGATTGAAGGATTATGTCTTCATCATATGAAAATCAAGCACAATCCCTCCCGTCTTGGGTTTAGTATCATACCATCATAAAATATATGAGAAGAAAATAACCATTATCATGCCAACAACTGGTTTTAGAATTAATGTGTTTATTTCCGATGCAAAGACCCTATAAGTGAATCAATATTAATATCAAAATATGCCATTTTTAAGAACCCGACAACAGTATCGTAACTATATACCTTCTGAATAAGTCTGTTTAAAGGTTTAGGTAGCTTTTGAGGTGAATGCCGACATTTTTGTGCTTTGTATAAAATATTACCATAAAATATATTTGATGTGAAATACTTGAACGTATAAGATTTCTGCATGTTGATTTATATTTACAAATGATGTCCTTTTACCGATGATAAAATTTAGTAAATGTTTTGACTAGTTTGTGATATCGAAAACCCTGGTGCAATCAATGACTGTTCTATCATAATTTTACTGTATTCACGTTGTAGTTATTGCATGCATACTGTCTTTTTTACCTTCTTAATTTCTCAATCATTTATACCGAAGAAAACAATTTTATCAATGTTTCCACATATGAAAACGCCTGTAACAAGCCAGGAATATGACAGTTGTTATCTATTTGTTTGATGTATTTGAGCTTTTGATTTTGCCATTTGATTAGGGACTTTCCGTTTTGAATTTTCCTCGGAGTTCAATATTTTTGTGATTTGACTTTTTATGTGGTTTCATGTGAAGACAAAGACAACTTTGTTCTTATGAACTGATTTTATAGCATATTTGTCCTAGGTGTGAGTGGGTGAGTATCACTAGAATATATTGGCCTGTTTTTTATTCTGTTATTGTCGTCGGTAGCTGTATGTCATATATGGGGTGTTTTGCATAATTGTTTATCTTAAAGGGGTGACCATTAATAAAGTAATGTTATTTTGCACGGGAGAAAGCGGCGGATAGACAGGTTTTGTAAATAGATGTAAATAAAACAAAACACGCACAAGAAAATGAAAGAATAGCGCCGCTAAAGTACCAATAGGTGAATTGTACTGTTGTTTTCGCCCGCTTGACGATCCTGATAAAGATAAAACCCGAAATGTGCTTCGGACGCAATGATTAGATAAAGATTTTTCCATTTTGTCACAAGGAAGCAAAAGAAGTTAAGTAACCATATGCTGGCAAATTATGGAAGCTCACGTCTCAATTGATAGGTATAGAAATAAAGAGAAAACGTATAATAACCAATAACAGTCTACCGGAGACAAAATAACGTTGGTTTAGGCAACTAGTATGATGGTCTGGATGCGGGGTTCTTCATTTCTGTATTCTTTAATATTTTAGGCCATTTTTCTCTATTCTTTAATGTTTTAGGCAATTTTTCTCTGTTCTTTATACTTTTTGCCAATTATTCTCTTCTCTTTATATTTTAACACCTCATTATTCTATTTAATTTATTTTGTGGTCCATTGTCTCTATTCTTTATTGTTTTGGCTACTATTCTCTATCCCGTAAATCCCCAACCACACCCTCTAGTATAGGTCACCATATAGCCTTCACAAATGAACAAAACTCAAAATGATTGAATGCTAATCCCGGTTTGAATTGTGAACTTGCTGAAATTTGTTTTTTAATCAATTGATCTTAATAATCAAAACACATTATCGTCCTGAATGTTCGTATAATAGTATACTGGCAGATAAACCTTGGTCATCAATTTTAATCATCTTAGATCAATCTTTCCAAACTTGAAAGTAAAGATCACCCTTATTGTTCAGATTGAAGAAGTCTTCTCCATCCGTCGACATTATTTTCGATTTACATACTATTGATCTGATAACCGCTGTGCATGTATACTTTAACGACCGGGCTAGTTTTCTTATCAGTTTTAAAAGTAGTCACCTCCCTTGTTAATGTGATGTTGTTATCAATCTCTTTGTTTTTACCATCTTTATATAATACTTTATTGTACAATTTAAATTTGTGATGCATTTAATATTTAAATATAATGATTTAAATTTTATTAAAGATAAAAACAAGGAAATTTGAAAGTCTTTGATTCATTTATCACCGATTCAATAACCGTAGTTCAATTCATAAGTCAGCGGTCTATTTTGTCTACATTATATTAAAAGAACACCGGGGTAATTACATTGGCATATTGCATAATATCAAAGAAAGGAAAACATTGTACAATAAAAAACGAGAAATAATTAAAATTAAAAACATAATTGTTGTTAAGTGAAATCAAAAACGAAAAACGAAAACACTTTTGATTTTCATTTTGGTTTTAGAGAAATCTATAACGAAAAATGAAAACACGTTCGTTTTCCGTTTTGGTATTAGAGAAATCAAAAACGAAAAACGAAAAACACTTTCGTTTTTCGTTTTTAATATATCAAAACGAAAAACGAATGGACGCAAATATACACGGACCAAACTCTTCCCAATACATGTTTTCCTTACCTATAGATAAGTCGTAGAAAATAGTGTAATACAGTTTTGTTTGTTTTGTATTGTTTGTCCTCTAATTGTTTTACTTCTCATACCTATTCGGTCAAGTCTGGCTGACACTTCCCCATTTCTTCTTTGATTTTCATACATGTACATAGCAATCACTGCTACAACAATAGCATTAGTAAATACTTGTAAGTAGCCCATGTCCTGACAGTAAAGTCTTCAATTAACTAAGCACATGTTGCATTAACTATCGACCGTGTTGTGAGGTTAGAAAATATAAATAACATAGAACAAAGGCAAATAGTTCATATGGTATCCATAAGCAGTCAGGTAAGACGATAAACGTTCAATTTACATTTAAACCAAATGTGTATACACAAACACTTAAAGGTTTTCTAACATTGCATTACGTTAATGATTTATAAAAATGATTGACTCATCAAAAAGTTTAAATAACCGTGTTTTTGTTTTTATATGTTTATGTCGGTCAGCAACAAGACAAGTTGAGGAGTAGAATTAACGGAGAGGACGTACGGGGCATCGAATGATATCCACGGAACTCTTCGTGCTCCCAAAAATTTGTCAAATAACCACAGAAGTATTCATCTAGGATTACCAATTTGTATGTTGCTACAGAAAACAATAATCATGAATGGTAGAAAAGTATATTTAACAATTTAACAAACTCTTAAAACCATAAATTTAATGTAACCAACCAGTCAAGTAAACCAAAACAAACAACACGGCTGACAACAACTCATATTCCGACGTTGTATCAAAACCAGCATATCAAAATCATGTCATTCACCAGATACATGAAGTTCTTAAAGAACTGTCGTCAGTAAAGCCTATATTCATCCTAGAGACAGATTGATTCTGTAATACAGACCTCCAACAAAAAGACTTCTTAACACATGAAGAAGTATACAAAAGTATCGGTACATAGGTACCCAGATTCCAAATGAAAGGGCTACAAAGAGTCAAGGGAATGTGGCGTATTGTTCTTGCACAAGAAGAAGCAAGAGTTCACCTCGTTACAACTGGTGTATCTATACGTAATAAACGTTTAACAGTCTATGATATAAACCCAAGAATCACTGTAATTGAGCAGCCAGTATACCTCAGAGTACGTGTGTCAACATTCCATTATCAGCTGATGACGGTATGATTTTTGCGTTCTTTCAGTCTATTGGCGTAGTCATTACAAGCTATTTCAGAGAGAGAGTGAGAATAGATGGCACACTTACTGACTGCCAATCTTGAGACAGAATCTTTTATGTCCAGCCATTGGAAGGCACACTACCCACATTCACAAAAATTGGCAAGTACAATGCAAAAATATACTATAAAGGGCAGATCTACATAAATGCATACATTACTTGTCAGAAATGTCTGAAAGAAGGACACAAACAAGACAAATGCCAAAATAATTGGGTTTGTAACCAATGTGGAAAAGAAGGGCAAAAAGCAAAGGAATGCCAAACTCCAAGTAAATCAGCATCAGACAATGAAGTAAATAAGAATGATGATCAATCTGATTCTAGTGAGAGTGAAAGTGGGGATGAGACTGACATTGGTGATCATGCTGATCATAGTGAAACCCCACCTTCACAGTCCATATTGCAACCTACAGAAGCAATAACAGAAACAACAACAGATGTCAGTAAAGTCATCATTACAGAAACTGATCCTGATTTACAGGAAAAAAAACAAAAAGAAAAGAAAAAAAAAGACAAAACAAAAAACAAGCCAAAAGCAGAATCAAAAGGTCCAATTGATAAATTTATTGTGAATTCTGAATCAACAACACCAGTACAAAAACAAGGGGAAAGCGCAGCAACAACCCCCTAAAGATGAATATCACAATAGAGAAACTGACTCTAGCAAATCTTCAAAGACATAGGTCCAGGAACAGTTTCAATATATCATTTCCTTTCAAAATATATTCTCTATCAATGCATGCCTTCTATTTACCCTTAACTTAATGAACAAAATGATTTGTACTTGTATAAATATCTGTTAATATTTCTATTTTATCCATACTTACGAAAAACATTTAAAAAATATTTGGCAGTGTATGATACAATACCCTTAGATTGTATATACTCTGCACCAAACAAATATAACAAATAATTTGTATATAGATTTTTGTCAATATAACATATATAGATCATGAAAGTGATCACATTTTTTTCATATGAAATAATTAGTATAGTTATACATGCATATGTAAAAATTTGTGTTTTAATGTATGGGAATGGCGTTACGTTGTATAATCCTGTTAACATAATAACCATAGCACTTATCTATAATTATATAAATATGCAAATTGATTACATCGCCATTTCCACTCACCTGTGTACAAAATGTAAACAAATCAGCTTGATCTTTTTATACCTTTTTTTCTATACAGATAATTATCATTTTTTAGTTGTAGCTGCGAAAGTTTCAATACCAAATCATATAATAGTTCTTCATCGTATTAAAAATTTTCGTAACTATTTTTATCAAGATCTCCTTGACTTGATAAATAATTGTATAAAGTAAAATCACAAAAATACTGAACTCCGAGGAAAATTCAAAACGGAAAGTCCCTAATCAAATGGCAAAATCAAAAGCTCAAACACATCAAACGAATGGATAACAACTGTCATATTCCTGACTTGGTACAGGCATTTTCTTATGTAGAAAATGGTGGATTGAACCTGGTTTTATAGCTAAGTAAAGCCATCCTTAGCAAACCAAACAGATATATTTACTGTACATTTATCATATATGCATGCGAAAGTATTTGATAATAATCTCCTTTTTTTCTGCAACTTTTTTATTAACGTCTCCCTTTCTGAACAGTGTTTTAAAAATATACAAATCATGAAATATAAACTCAATACTTACCCATTTAGATATATCTATATTACATCCAACACAGTTATATATTTCTATGTAAGAGGGTTGTAATGGGGGTACCTTCATGACGAATAACGGTAAAACTTCTTGCCAAAGGACGTTAACGGTAATTTTTGGTGCATGACGATAAAATGTACACTTTCTTTTAGACGATAAAACAAACGACTGATTTTGACGAATCACGTTAATTTTTTTTCCAAAAATAACGGTAACGATAATTATTTGAGACCTCTGACAATAAGGATATTTTGACGAATGAGGATAAAATTTTAACCAATTTGACGCTAACGGTAGCCGAAAATGACCGTTTGACGCCTGAGGGTAAAGGTCATTACTACCTTCATGTAAGGTATGTTAATTTAAAGTCGATCCTCGTGCAAATCAATTGTTATACATGTGAAGGTCAATATGTGTTACCAGTCAACGATTCTAAATATAGAAATAGGTGGAAACCTATTAAAGTCGGTCAATATGAAATTAAATGCATGTGTGTACATGTATTTATACTAGCAACTCACAGAGTAAAGGCTAAAACTGTCATTCATGATATACGTATGATTGTCATTTTGTCTCTAAATTCTGTAGTTGAAAATATTTGTTTGTATATTTTGTTTTTCTATTTGTCATATATGTATCAAATACTTTAAAAAAAACAAGATGTCACTTAATCTATTACATATATGTTTTTTTAATTGTCAGGGGTTGAGAAAATATAAAAAAAGAATTAGACTAAAAGAATGAATGAAACAACAGAAATGCAATATTATATTTTTACAAGAAACACATTTTTCGGACAATTCAATAGATAAAGAATTTACGGGAGAATTATATCATAGTTCTGGAAGCACACAATCAAGAGGTGTTTCGATTTACATGAACAAAATAATCAAGCATGATATCATAGATAAGTATGTAGATCAAGACGGAAGAATTGTTTTAATCAACACAGAAATTGATAAAAATATATTTACTTTTGTAAACCTTTTTGCCCCAAACACATGTAAAGATAGAAATATACTCTTTAAAAAATCTTTAAGTGTCATTGAAAAATATAGTCTTGGTATATAAAGGCAACAGTAGTATACCGCTGTTCGAAACTCATAAATCGATAGAGATAAAAACAAATCCGGGTTACAAACTAAAACTGAGGGAAACGCATCAAATATATAAGGAGAACAACGACACAACAAAAACACAACATTAAAATGTAACACACAGAGAAACGAACTATAATATAACAATGGCCATTTTCCTGACTTGGTACAGGACATTTTAAGAAAAAAATGGTGGGTTGAACCTGGTTTTGTGGCATGCCAAACCTCCCGCTTTTATGGCAACGTCAAACACAACACCAAAACGACAACATCACATGACAGGACCACAATACAAATAAATGGGAGAACATATAGGACAAAGAAACACACAAATAATAGCTAACAAAAGGTACTAGGCTTAAAATTCAATACGCCAGACGTGCGTCTCGTCCACACAAGACCAACCAGTGACGCTCAGATGAAAAAAGTTTGAAAGCCAAAACAAGTACATAGCTGAAGAGCACCGAGGACCAAAACTTCCAAAAAGTTGCGCGTAACACGGCCAGGGTTTTCTGCCTGGGACAAGAACATCCTTATTATTTAGAATAATTTATAATTTTGCAAACAGTAAATTTTATAAAATGACTATATAATAGATATACATGATAAAACCGAAGTGGGGACTAACTACAGAATAAAAACGGATACATTAGATAAAACAACTTAATCCAACACATAAAAATACACAGCCGAGTTAGCCAAAGCCTCAACGCACAAAGTGACGTCAAATTTGAAATTCTAAAAAAAAACACAAAGTGACATCACATTTGAATTTGTAAAAATATTTCCCAAAAATAAGACAGGATTAGGATTGATTCAAGATTTGATTTGTAATACTGACATTACATTTATTAGTAACAACGAAAATTACAATACTTATTAATATCAAATTGTGGTAGTAATTAGATAATTAATTGTATTATCTAGCTATGTCGGTGTTTCTTCTGAATCAAACTGGAAAACCAAATATATCGTATAAATTTCGTTGAACCAAACTAAAATCTAATAAATGAAGGGGTGATTAATTATCTTTACCATAACACACGAATATAACAGAAAAGACGTTAAGACATTTGACAAAATCCGACGAGAATAACAAATATAACATCAAAATTAAATACATGAATTTGGGATAGAAAAGTACCGTGACACGTCTTATAGTAATGCGGTTTCACACTCAGCAAAACAGTAACAATCGGGAATAAGTCACGTTCGGTAATTAAAAGATCAGACGACGTAATGACAAACCACAATCTAACACGTGGTAAAAATGTCCTTAGTTAGTTTGGACAAAGACACATCGTATGGATCAACCAATTCGTGATGGTGTCCGTAAAATTTACGGAGTGTCATTTTTAATCTGTCCTCCTCATAACTTTGTTGGAGCAGTTTCTGCGTAAGGAGCACACTCCTGTATATGAAGTCCGTATAGTGTGAACAAGCACGAGAATAACGTATCAATTAAGATATGAAAACACCATACGAAGGGGCAGAGGGTATGTTACTGCTGAGAAATGGGAAATTGATAATTTGGAAGTTGAAATCGTCCCGTTTATCATAGATTTTCGTGTGAAGTCGTCCATCTGTGTCAATATTGAGGAAAAGATCAAGCCAAGGTATGAAGCAGTCCTTCTAGTATCAGTAGTATCCTTAATTTCAAGTTCAGTGGGATATATGAGATGTAAGTATTGGCTGAAATATGGGTTATTCAATAATAGAACATCATCAATATATCGGAAAGTAAAATTAAAGAATTTCGCAAGGTGCTTTTTCTTTTTGTCGTTTAGAAGGTTCTGAATGAATTCTGCTTCATACGAGTACAAAAACAAATCGGCCAGTAGGGGTGCACACGGAGTTTCCATTGGAATACCGACTGTCTGTTGAAATATAAATCCTCCAAACTCAACAAATATATTGTCGATCAAAAAGTCCAGCATTTTGATAATATCATCTGCAGTATATTTTCTGGTAGATTCAGTGTGGTTTTTCACAAAATATGAATTATTGTAACCCAAAACAAGAAATTTGTATCTACGATTCCCATTTTTATAGAAAAAGCACTGTTTAATGAGATGGTGAAGTCGATTTTTCAACTGAGCATGGGGAATAGTAGTGTAAAGCGTAGAAAAATCAAAAGTCTTTATGTTGCTGCAAAATTGCAAAGATTGTGATCGAAGATTAAGCAGTAGATCTTTCGAAATTTTGAGAATCCACATCTGGTTAACACCACTGGTAGAATATATCTCATCACAATATTTTTGAAGCCCATCTTTAACTGTAGAAAGAATAGTAGTCAGTACTTTAGAAAGATGTTTAGTCGAACATTTTGATGACCCAGCTATGTATCGTTCTTTATATGGAGTTTTGTGTAGTTTTGGTATCCAGTATAATGATGGTAAATTTTCTTCGTTTTCTTTGATGTTGATACCAAAAGAAAGAAGGACAGATTTGTGATTTTGTAAAATAATTATAATTATTATAGGGGGTGATATGAATGAAACGCTAAATATAAAGGATAGAAAAAGTAATAGAAAATATGAACAAAAAATAAGAAAATAAGACAAATGGGCTGAAAACTTTGATAAAAAAATATAAAGGTTATTGATATCTGGAGAGCAATATATCCAAATAAAACGCAATATACCTGGAGAAGAAAACATAATGAAGTAGCAAGTAGAATTGATTATTCTCTAATTAGTCAAGATGTGAGACCAAGAGTACTCAACACTGATATAAGACCCGCTACAACTCAATATACAGATCACTTAGCGATTGCACTGAAAATTAATCATTGTCATGGAAACAAAGGAAATGGATATTTCAAATTAAACAACAGTATTCCTAACGACGAATCATACAAAATAAAAATAAATACTTTAAAAGATAAATATGAAAAATTAAGAAATAGAAAAAGCTTAGCAATTGTGTGGGATCTGTTTAGAATAGAGGTAAGAGAGAAAACTATAGAACATTGTAAACTAAAAGCTAAACATAAAAAGTATGAAATTGAAAAATTAGAACAAGAACTAAAACTTTTGAATGAAATTCATGATAATAACCTTGATGAAAACAATAATAATTTGCCAAACATATATTCAATGAAGAAAACCGAAGAAACGCTACAAACTCTATATTCAGATGAAATAAAAAGGGCACAAATAAGATCACGAGTTAAATGGATAAAAAAGGGCGAAAAGAATACAAAATATTTCTTGGGATTAGAAAAAAATCTAGACAAACAAGGAAAAACATTACTGCTATTAGGGACAGTAAAGGGGGAATAACCCAAGATCAAGGCAAAATATTAGAAACGGGGAGAAATTATTATGGAAATTTATATAAGTCAACTGAGCCAGAATTAATAGAAATTTAAAATTATATTGAAAATACAAAAATAATTTACAAACTAACTACACATGAAAGTAATGAAATTGACGGAAAGCTGACAATAGAGGAATGAACAAAATATGTCTTTAAAATGAAACTTAATAAAACACCGGGTATTGATGGTCCCGCATTTGAATTTTATAGATCTTTCTAGTCCAACTTACAAAACTTTGCTGTAGATGTCTTTAATCATTGCTATGAGAAAAAAGAATTGACAAATTCACAGAAACTAGGATTTATGACCCTTATTTACAAGAAAAACGACCCATTAAATTTAGATAATTATAGACCAATTACTTTATTAAATGTAGATACCAAAATTATAGCATATTCTCTTGCACAAAGACGTAAACCAATATTGCATAAAATTATTCACAGTGATCAAAACGGGTAAGTAAAAAAACAGATATATTGGATTTTATATGAGACAAGTCCAAGATATTATAGACTATTCAGAAAAACTAAATGTAGAGGGAGCAATCCTCTTTTTTTAGATTTCACAAAGGCATTTGACTCGCTAGAATGTGAATTTATGTATTGTTCTTTAAAGAAATTTGGCTTTCAGAAATCTCTATTGAGGTAGATAAATACTTTATATACAGATATAAAGGGTTGCATATTACATAATGGCTGGATTTCAAGACCCATCAGCATTGAGCGCGGGATCCGTCAAGGGTGTCCCGCGAGTTCTATGATTTTCGTTATTGCTGTTGAAAATTTAGTAAGTAGATTAAGACAAGATAAAAAAAATTAAAGGTTTTCAAATTAAACTAGATAACAAAACCGTTAAGCCAGCCTGCAGATGACACCACTTTATTTTTAAATTTAAAACAGGAAGTTTCATTAACTTTGAATATTATTGATTTTTTGACCACTTTCAGGCCTAAAGCTTAATCGAAATAAAACAGAGGGAATATGGCTTGGCAATTTAAAGTCCTGCAAAGATAAAGTTGAAAACATTAAGTGGACACAAAAACCGATAAACGTTTTTGAAATATACTTTGGACTTTAAAAAAATGAGTGTAAAAAATTAAACTTGCAACGACAATACGAAACATCTGAAAAAAATAATTAAAGACTGGAATAAAAGAAATTTAACTATGTTAGGTAAGATAACTCTTGATAAATCATTAATCCTACCGAACATCACTTATGTTGCATCAGTAACCGAAATTGATAAAGAATACCTAGCAAACTTTAAAAAAATAATATATAGTTTTATATGGAACAATAAACCAGAAAAATTTAAAAGAGTTATAATAAGTAAAAATTACCATGCTGGCGGGCTCAAAATGATAGATATAGATAAATATCTAGAAGCGATAAATATTATTTCGGTAAAAAAACTCATTGATAACGAAGACCTATCACCCAATTGGAAAGTCTTTCCATCATTTTATTTTGATAAATTTGGACAAGAATTCCTTATATTTAAAATGAACTTCAACAATATTAATTTGATTAATAAACTAAAAGAAATAATTTCACAATTTTACTTAAGAATAATCATATCAAGGATAAATTTAAAATCTGAAAAACCATCAGATCAACTATCATATAAACAGATTAGACAGCAACTTATATGGGGCAATAAAAATATTAAATTCAACGGTAAATGTCTTATTTTCAAAAACTGGATAAACAGTAAAATTTCATTTGTAAATGACATAATTTATAATAAAGGAGAATTTAATCAAAATATGATTTTAGATTAAACTATCTTGTCATGCTAATTGGTTTTCGGAATATTCTAAATTCATGAAAGCAATACCAAAACAGTGGTTACAAGAGCTAACTAAAGAAGAATCAATTAAAACAAAAGTTGCTACTGAATCCGAATTTAAAATTAAAGATAGAAAAGGAAAAATGGTATCAATTAAAAACATTTCCTCCAAAGACATTAATATCCCTCCTAAATAGATTTAATGAAAAAACCAATAGGATTTCAAAAATGGGACAACATGTTTATTTTATAAAACAACACAGGCAAAAGACAACAAATTCTGTACTTTATCTTTAACTATATACAAAGACATTAAATTCAAAATGTTAAGATGGAAATTTCTGCATTACATTTTATCAACCAAACAATTACTTTTCTCTTGGAAAATAACTAAAACTCCGCTATGCAATATATGCAATGTCATCAACGATTATGATCATTATTTTTTGACATGCAAATTTCTGAAATCATTTTGGGATCAAATAAAACTATTACTTGATAAACTTAAAATAGGACATCATATAGTATCACTTGGGTCCCTTTTGTATGGATACAAAATAAACGATACACATTATTACAGTAGTAATGATTTATTAACAATTATACGTTTTACTTTATGCAAAGGATATTATATATCCGTGCAAAAAAACAGAACAAATTTATGTGTTTGAAATTTTTAAAAAGGAATTTCTTCAACATCATGAAATATTGATAAAGCAAATATGAAAACTTCCATAATCTGGTTGCATAAAAAATAAAATCAATTTCTTGAACTAGAATTTATAATATATCATGTTATCTTATTTTCATTCAGTTGCATATATGTCTTTGCTAAAATATTATATATATTGTGCACTAATAAGTACTAAAATTACCACTGCTATGCTATATGCTAACGTTAACGAGGCCGATATAAGGGACCGGTACTTTATGTATCTCTAACAACTAAAATTATATCTCATTTAAAAAAAAAACGGAGATTAGGTTTATAGGTATTCTTATTACAATAACAGTTTCTTTTCTATAACCTTTCTACCCCATATCAAAATGTTAAAATCGAAATGTTTAAAAGCACTAGATATTTTAAAAGTTGTCGGCAGCACCGACTGGGGTGCTGATCGCAACATTTTACTTAATTTATATAGATCTCTAGTTAGATCTAAACTAGATTATGGCTCTATAGTGTATGGCTCTGCAAGGAAGTCCTACATACAGATTCTCGATGCTGTGCATCATCAGGGTTTGCGTCTCTGTCTTGGCGCATTTAAAACCTCACCAGTTGATAGTCTGTATGAAGAGGCTGATGAGCACTCACTCTCTAACTGACGTTTGAAGCTTGGACTTCAATATGCTGTCAAACTAAAAGCCTACTCAGATAATCCTGCCTACAGCTGTGTTTTTAATCCAATTTATGAAGATATTTTTGCAAAACATGAAAATAAAATTCCTCCGTTAGGTATACGTTGAAAACCACATTTAGCTTCTTTTGATTTAAAATCTGTTGCTCAAGTTGAAACTTGCAAATGTCCTCCATGGGAACTTCCCAAACCAAAAATGATATTTGATCTCCGTGAACACAATAAAAATAAAACAAATCCTCTTTTAATTCAGCAACACTATGCTGAAATCAAAGCCAATTATTCAGATTTTTCAACTGTATTTACTGATGGATCAAAAGATGGTGACAGAGTTGCATCTGCTGCTGTCTTCAAGGACAGAGCTGCAACTCTCCGTTTGCCATCTGATGCATCGATCTTTACTGCTGAAGCAGAAGCAATAATTTTGGCTTTGAAATTTATTGCTTCTTCAGATAAATCCAAATTTATTATATGTTCTGATTCACTTTCATGCTTACAAGCTATACAAAATACTAAAATTAAAAACCCAACAATTCTCAAAATTTTATATGTAATGAGGAATTTAAAAATTCTTCTTAAAGAAATGTTATTTCTATGGGTGCCGAGTCATGTTGGAATCCTTGGAAACACAGCTGTAGACCTTGAGGCAAAGAATGCCCTGGGTGACCCTTTATCTAACTGTGATATACCATATGCCGATTTTAAATCTAATATTAGAGAATATATTTTTAATATATTGAAAAATGAATGGAGTAAAAAAGATGGTAATAAATTACATGAAATTAAACCTAATTTATGTAAACCTTTCAATAATTTTATGTGCAGAAAAGATCAGTGTGTTATTTCTAGATGTCGTATTGGTCATACTAGAATAACACACGAATATCTTTTAAAAAATGAAGTAGAACCACAATGTATACCTTGTAACTGCAAGTATACTATTAAACATGTTTTAATCAATTGTATTGACTTTGCTGATATTCGTAAGAAGCATTTCAATGTCAATAATATGTATGATTTATTTAATAATGTTTCATTTACAAATATTGTTTCATTTTTAAAAGAAGTTGGAATATATTCTAAAATATAAAAATGTTATTATATTTAAAACGATTTTAAATTTTATCACGTTATCTTAATGTTCATTTTTATTTGTAAATAATCAATTTGCTTTAATCTAGAATTTTAGTTTATTGAAGGACCTTTTGTCTGATTTTAAGAATATGCTTTAAATTGTAAAAAATATTCGAATTAGCTCTCGCCGCGATATAGCCTTGTTGTGCTAATGCGGCGTAAAGCAACCAACAATCAATCAATCTTTACTATAAATTATAAACAACTTTTATTATCACAAAGCCAAAGTTCAAAACTAGAATATTTCCCCTAGCAAAGGAGCATATGCTTTACTTTTAAAAGATAACCACAACAAAAAATGCACAGAAAAGATCTTGAAAGCCCCATTTATACACATTGCTATTCCATACACACTTCATAATAATATGTTTTTATTAATAGACAAAGTTTCGACGCAATACCGATTCAAAGTTCAACAATTATGATTTTTAGAAAGAACAAATCATGCATGACATTATTAAGTCTATAACTTATGGAGTTGTTGAATTGTTAATAGCTAATTATTTTTGTCCTTTACGAACTCAGTGACGGCGCTACACTTTTTTTCATAACTCCTTTATATTCAATACGATTTAGAACTCTTCAACCTCGTACTTTACTTGGCCTTTTTAACCTTTTTTGATTTTAGCGTCATTGATAATTTTTTATAGACGAAACGCAAGTCTAGCGTACACAATTTTAGTCCTGGTATCTATGATGACTTTAAAAATAAGTGAGCAAGTGAGACAACTATCCATAAAAGTTCAAATGAAGTGGATGTAAGCAATTATAGGCAACAGTACGGCCTTCAACAATGAGACAAACCTTTCCTGTATAGTCGGCTATGAAAGGCCCCTACATGAAAAATATGAAGTTTATATGAGTTTATATGTTTATAGACACATATCAAGTTTTATAAATTCCAGTAAAAGTATCACAATCATAACTCCTGAAAGTAAATGTCTTGAGTTTTGCTAAACATCAATGTTTTAACTGCAACAATCATCGCCATGACGGCAAACATTTAAAACAGTTGATGCAGTAACAAAATATTGCCCGGACTATAAAAAGAGGTCTTAATTTTTTACATCAGATTTCGACATCATTTTAAGTTTTTTTCAGAGATTTGCCCCAAGTTTAAAAGAGGATACTTTATCAGTACTTTGTAATGGTATCAGTGAAAGGCGCTTTTTCAGACAAATAGTAGACCATTTGCGACCTAAAAATCAATGTACTTTACAAATCAACTAACTGAGTTCTAATTTTATTTATGACTCGTGTTTTTGTTATTTGTCATGTTTAATTTATGGTATATATCGGTAAGCACTCTTATGGACTGTTTTGTAATCATACCACATCTCCTTAAGGATGTTTGCTCCTCTGTAATAATATAACAAGCTTTTTAAAAGACTGTTATAAATGTAAAGTATATAAAAGTAGAAAAAAGTCAAAGGTTATGTCTTTATTTTTTAAGATAAAAGCCATTAAAAATTTGGCGGGAAATGATTTTCTCTAGATTGTTCATATATTTGACATTAGTACATTTTTAATTTGAAAAACTAAGAAAAAATAACAAGGATTTTTAAACTATTTGTGATTAAATTATGAAAAAAGTAGAGGTTAGCGGGCAAATTGTTTAATGGAATGGCACTACATGGATTTAACCAGAGGTTTCGCATATCTGACAAAAAGTCAAAAGCAAGACAAGCAAACATCCTAAATTGTAAACATTGATCCTTATTCTGAGTTTAACGGAAACTTGTGTCAAATGATTTTTTTTTTGTCTAGATATACAATGCATAATCACCAGTGTACACTAAATAAAATACTGCACTGTTCACAGGGTTAATTTTCGGCAAGCTTCCCAGTTTCTTACCTTTTCAAAGAAAACAGTAAAAAATGAATGATTCCGATATTCTAGCACAAGAAAAGTCGTTCCAGATTAATAGTTTAGAAAAGAAAATACATTAAACTTTTAAGAGCTTTACCACTAAGATATTTCAAATCCACAGGAAATAATGTCAACATATCGAGGAGCGTTTTGTACAGTGATTTAAACATCATTTGGAGCAGTAAGTCGTCATGATTTTGTTACGTCACTTCCAGAACGATTGCCTTGGTTCTCTTCAAATTAGCAAGCAAAAAGTATATATGACGTTTGATTGACAATTTTACGTCAAACTTTCACATTGAAATTGTGGTTAAAAATTTACGCAAAAATGTTCTTGCACTATTGTATTACTACTATTATTATATTAATGAAAATGTTATTATCATACTTAATCCATAGATTTCATACTGTAATACCAAAGTATGCTTATTATGCTTATTTATTTTACTTGCTTGATTATTGTGCCACAACATATATATATGTTAATACCTGTAAATTCACGAAGAAGAAAAAATTCACGCGCATAAAGCCTAAAGTCGAAAATTGACATTTTTTGATAAAGCAATTGACATGATTCAATTAAGTGTTCCAAATTTTGTCATTGTTTTTAACACATTGGTAATGGTTTTAATAAAAATTGATAAAATATTATTTTCACGTAAATATTGATAACTTGTTGAATGCGTCATTTAAAAGAAACGACTAACAATATGAACAAAATGAATAAAAAGCCTTTTGAACGAATTTCTGTCTTGTCTTTTGTGTACGTTTGTTGGTCTTTTTGTCTTTTTTTGTTTTGTTTTTTTTTTGCCATTGCGTTGTCAGTTTATTTTCGATTTGTGAGTTTGAATGTCCCTTTGATGTCTTTCGCCCCTCTACTTATGGGTGAAATCGATGAACCATACCTGAAACAATCTAACTTATTATTGGTACACAGAGACATTATAGCTGTGAATAATATAAATTATAAAGGCAACGCTCGTTTGTGCTGCCATTTAATGGGAATCTTTTTCGCCTACAAGTATCTCTTTTGGCTAGTTACGGACTATGTCAGGAATTTGCAGATGAGTGACATTAAGAGTAAAACGGAATAAACCAGTAAGTTTTAGGTACTTTAATCCTGCAATTCTATGAAAAAATATCCCTATAAGGCCTCGGAATATTGTGTTTAAAATTTAGTTTTAATACCACTAAGGCTTATAGAAAGATTACCCATATCTGATCATATTAGTGTGCAAACAATGTGCGACTGGACGACGAATGTTTGGTAAATGTCACGCTTAGTCGTAAGGGTTGTCATTAATGTTCTTGAGGCAGTAAGACAATGTCTGCTTTGTTGTTTTTGTTGTAGTTTGTTGTAGAGGGGTACATAAATCGAAAAATTCAATGATTTATCATCAAGTCAAACCAGCTATGCAGGGAAATCAAACGATTATAAAATGAAAACAACCAGACAATACTTTTTTAAGAAATTTTAATGTATCAATAACACGAAGGATTATAAAATTTACTTAACAGTTTCAACAACGTATTTCTTTGTGAACAGATTTTGAAAGAATTTTCATTTAACACTAGGGTCATTCAGGAAACCATAAGACAGACTTTCTTTATTATGTACGATCCAGAAAAGACAAGTAGTACTAATTGATTTTGAGTCTCATTGCTAGGTGAGCCAAATCTACTTATATATTTATCTTACTAAAATGAATTAAACAATCAATTAGGCGAACAAATATGTGTATTTAGTCTACAACAATTAAAGGGTCAGTTAGAAAATATTGTGTTTTTACCTTAATAATACAAGTACAGTGTACTTATACTGAAACCATGCCATTTTAACTATCTTTCTAAAAATATTTGACAAATGTGTCAATGAACCAAACAAGGATGTTTAAAACAAATTTGTTTTATATTTGTTTAGGTATTCGTAGGAAGCATTTCAAAGTCAATAATATGTATGATTTATTTGATAGTATTCCAGTTACACAAATTGTTTCGTTTTTAAAAGAAATTAGAATATATTCTAAAATATAAATATGTTGATGCAGTTTAAAATGCTTTTAATCTTTGCAATGTAGTCTTTGTGAATTTCATTTGTAAATAATTAATTTTGCTTTAAACTTGTGTTTTATATATTGAAGGATCTTTTGTCAGATTTTAAAAACTATCTTTCTAAAAATATTTGAATTAGCTCTCGCCGCGATATTGCCTTCATGTGCTGAGGCGGCGTAAAGCAACCACAAATTAAGCAGTCGTCAATTTATTTTGACTGTAACTAACATATTTGGCTCCTTCAATTGGACCATACATTAAATTGCCATTGCTATTTTGAGCAAATAACACACAATACTTCTGTGTCCTACTTATATGGCGGACATTTTAGTGACCCACACGATGTTATAACAGGATAAAATAATTTGCCATTATTGTCTTTAGATCCACCAGCTATAACGTCAGTGGCTTTATCTACGCATGCATATTCTGATGCAGCAACATGAACTGTTGATCCTGCCATCAAAATTCCATCGTATTCTTTTTTCCATCCATTGTAACAAGTTTGCTTCCTGAAATATTGTGTACATTGAAGTGAATAATTTCGCTTCTTTTAGTTTTAGTTTAAACATATTGTATTTGCTTAAGTATGCTAAAGGGATGAGACACAAGTTAATCATTGTGTTGCAGTAGAATATTTATAAAAGCATACATGTATACAGTACAATACAATACATACATTGGTTGTGTGGTGATATAAAGTGTTGCACAAAGTATGCACAGTATTATCATATACAAACACAAACCTTATTGATTCTTTAATAATTCAATTAATTCATATACAATTTAAAAATTGATTTCATTTTGATTATTAGTTAGTGACAAATGATCATAGACTCATATGTTGAAATCTAGTAAAAGTTCTCTGGTGACAAGTTCAGATTATTAGTTTGTATACTTAACATATTATCATAATTAAGACACACCAAAACAGGAATGACAAGAACCATAGCAAAAGGAGGATCTGAAATAATATTGACTGTATGAAGATAAATATCCAAAGAGGAAGATGTGCATCTACATTGAATCAAGATAATAATTAACATGTCCAAATGCATAATGTTAATAGGTAAATGGGATTTTGGATTCAATTAATTATTTTCTAATTTAGTTTTAAATTTACCTCAAGAGTCAATATACAGTTGTGCATATGCCATATTTGTAATATTAAATATTTATTGCTACCTGTAATAACTATTTTCACCGTAACGGTTATCTTCAGTCTTGCCAAATTAATATTTAACACACATTTTCCTTTGTTTAGAAAATCAGTAAGAGTTGAGTACCTATTATTTTGACGCTCAAGAGTGTCAGTCATCTACCTAAGGCAACAACACCTGATTACTTAAAAAATTTCTACAAACCATTTTCATATATAGGACTGACCTGGGATTCTATTCGTTCAAAGTTGTTTTCTATTTTTATTACATAATTTCCAAATAAATAGAAAGTTAGGAATATTTAGGCATCAGAAAACTCGAGACATTTACTTCTTAAAAATGTAATCCCTATTGATTTTCCTATTTTTTTGCAGTACATTATAGTTTTCTGAAAACTGAGGTAGTAATCATCAATTAAGAGGTAAATTTTTCATTTTTTCGTTTTGTAGGTGAAGTTTTTTCTTATTTCCCCAAAAAAGATTTATATCGATGAATCTATTGATTGCTTTTTGTACAAGTTTTAATTTTTTTAAGTGTTAATATTATGATAGTTATATTTTGTATACGGAAAGATATAAGATGTAAGGATTATACATGGGCAGAACGTCAAGTGTCATATCTGTTCTAAAATATTGATTTCAGACAAGATGGAAAACAGAACCAACCCCTACCAAAAAGGACAACAGATCCGTTTTATTCACGAGGCGATTCACCAGGAGTATGCGACATAAAATGGAGAGACACTTGGACCTAGCCTCCCTAAAATAAGAAATTACGATTATGGCAACTGATTAATTTGTATTAAGATTTTGTATTTCTATGCACATTACAGAATGTGAGTAAGAATTATTCTTTTTTGCCAACCCTCCCAATGAATTGTTTTCATCATTTTGTTTAATAGACAGAAAAAATGGTCCAGGATCTTTAGTTCTGTTTTAATACTTAGTAATTGTTTTTGGTGGTCGGAGGAGGCAAACTAGGCAGTGCATCAAATATTTCTTACCTTGAATTCAACGCACTGCTCTAACGTAGGTTTTAAAATATAATAACACACGAGAGTCAGATTTAAAAAAAAAGTGAAGTAGAAAAAAAAAACAGTCTCAAAAAGAAAAGTCCTTATCAAATGTCAAAATCAAAAGCTCAAAGAGATCAAACGAATTGAAAAAAAACTGTCTGAGACTATAGTCCTTTTTAAATAAAACGATTGATTGTTGGTTGTTTAATGTCCAGTGGCAAATACTTATTGCATGTTCAGGGCGAAAACAAATTAATAAAAAATACAATAGGTAGATCTGGAAAATGAGGGTATATTAGATAGGGACAGACATTTTGTCTTGCAACAGACAATTTTTAAACAATGTTCGTGTGCTTATCATTCATGTCTCATTGGCACTCATACCACATCTTCTTATATCTATGTCATAAGGAACTGTTGTTTATGGTTCTGTTTAGTTTTTTGTTATCTTAAATACATTTTTCCTCAATTGTCTGTTATCTGTTGAAAAGTTTCTTATCCGAGTGAGAATAAAAAACAATTTTTATCTTAATATTTTACCTGGTATCATAATTGATGATATTTTTCCTTTTGTTAGGCATGCTGCACAAGCAACGTCATGAATATATATACCAGATCTGATTCCTTCGGGTTTGTTTGCTTCACATATTTGGTATTCTGCTCCAAACAGATAAGCGTAACCGTCACCTTTTTTTAGCGGTAGTGCGACGTCCGGGTTGTCAGGTAAACATATGTAGTTTACGCTTGCCCCTGTGTGTGTGAAAAGACCATCACCTACTTGACCTGTTAAAAAATAAAAAAAGTAAATAAACAAAAAAATACCGAACTCCAAGGTAATTTTAATTTATTGTTTGTTTTCGTTTCATCTTCAGACTAAATAGACCAATATCGAGTTCCTTTATATGAATGAGTCTCACCGGTTGACCCGAGGTCAGTCGGCGTTATGACATTTTTGTACAGTCGATTCTTACTGTGACGTAAATTGTAATAACAGAAGCATTGACATTGGAAATGTACGAGATTATGCACAAATGCAATATCGGCTATACGAAACATGATTTGGTTTAAGATATTAGCTGAGCATGTCGCAGCAAAATGGAAAGAGAGAAATATAGATATAAACGATATGCTTAATTGATCTATTTATAATCTTGGTTTGATTATTTTTATGTGGGTAAATCAATTCACAATACAACTGTATAAAGTGTCGTATATTTTCCAATATCGTGTGGGAGAGAAAGTTTATAGAAAGTGTTTCGGTTACTTTATTGGGCATATGCAACTAGATGAATTAGCCATTATAATATAATAGAAGTGTGGAGATAGAACAGTAGAGTTCTGAAAAAAACTCGTCGAGTGTTGAAATCTCGTTTCATAGTAGTATAGGGAGATACACCATTGCACCAGAATATAAAATACAAAACTCTCTCCATTTTTATCAAAAGTGGACACAAAACACGCACGTTAAACAACACTTTAACAACTACATGTATGGGTGGTCCGTAGGTAACCTGTTGCAAGGCAATAACTTTGTCCCTAACTAGCGTACCTTCAATTTCGTTTTGCATTTCAAATTTCCAGCGTTTATCCCGGTCGACCCCTACCTTGCCGAATATACCCTCACATCAATCGCAGGTATTCCTACCTAAATAATATAACACTTCCGGTCTTACACATTGATAATCGTTGTTCATACAGGATCCATAATTATGAGGACAGTTAACTAGTCGAAATAGAGATATAATTGAACGCATATAAGTGAACAGCTCTGTACGGTTAACTTAAAAGACCGGAAGTATTATATTATTTAGGTAAGAATACCTGCGAAGCTAGGAATCTAGGAAATATTGATTGATGATTGTTTTCTTAGCAAATATTTATGCAAATTAAGAACGAAAACAAATTAACAATTGATGTGAGGGTATATTCGGCAAGGTAGGGGTCGACCGGGATAAACGCTTGAATTTGAATATTATATATCGCCTCGATTCTGATCATAACAATTTTGTTCTCTTAGTACATGTAGTATGTTTTAGAATTGTTGTTGCAAAAGCTTAAAAGATTAATTTGGAAAAGTGTGATGGAGTACTAGTAAATTTAACAGAACTGATTGAAATGAAGAATGTGTTGAAACCTAAATGTTAACGTTGTTATATTTGTTGTAAATTAAATATCAAATTGTTTCGATCGTACATTTTAGTATGATCTTAACGATTGGTTTCAGTCTAATCGACAGAATAAGACTTGATTAGTCCAATAAATTGTATGTAAATTGTAAGGCAGACGAATTATCGAATCGATTGTTATCAAGCGATTCAAAATAATAGCAACATCGATCGTTATCCTTTTTTCAATATTATATATAAGGCTTTCCAATTATCCGTGGAAAGATCAATTGATTTTGTTCTGATTATTATTTCTTTTTTCTTCTTCCGCCAAACCCTTTCCTTGCGGTATAAAGTTTTTTTGCAAGATTTCGCTTAGATATTTTGGATATTATATCGAACAGTTTTTGCGCTTTAAAAACTCATCTTGTTATGCCGAAGACTTTTTATTGTAAGAGTTATCTCCCCAGACACTGTTTTTTCTTGTCAGTGTATCTCCTCCGTAACCAAAAAAAATAACGAAAAAATTATTTTTCTGATTTGTTCTTTACATCTTCAGAAATTTTTGGCTGATTTGGATCTAAGAGATCCGTTGAAATCTTATAGGAGTTATCTACCTTAACCTAATAAATGTGTCGCTATATTTTTTTTGTAACTCATAAACTGTAAGCCGTATAAACGTAAAATCTTTTTATTTGAGATCCTTGGTTCCTAACTTAGAAAATTATGTCAAGGTCAAAGGTCAAATTCATGTTCTCAATTTTGACTTTTGCTTGTTTTTGCATTTTCTCTGACACTTTTAAAGTTATATATAAACCAACTAGTGCAAAATGTTTGTTATACTGTGATGAAGATATGATACGTTGGTCTGAAACAATCCAATGACATCTGTAATGTTTTATTTTAAGGTAAATTGATTATTACTTCAAATTGGTACATGATAAAGACAATAAGGTCTTTTTCAAAATGTTTGGTGACTTTGAAAAACATCAACTGGAAGTAACCTTGAGTGAACCGGAATTAGTAATGTTTGCACTTATTTATGGAAAAGTACGTAGAAACCATATATTTTTAAATGGGCATTCAATAACCTATCATTTGAGACCGGAAGTGACATTTTATAAACCGGACGTAGCAAATTATTTCCTAATTACAGGCATAAGTATATACAAACTATATTTTTTTTGAATCGGTATGAAAAAACCTATTATTTGAGATCGGAAGTGACATTTTATAAACCGGATATAGCCAATTATCTCCTTTTTTACAAGCACAAGCATATAAAAACCATATATTTTTGGAATCATTGTAAATATAGTTATCATTTGAGACCGGAAGTGACATTTTCTAAACCGGCAGTTGGTAGAAATCATATATTTGTTAAATCATTATAAAAAAAACCTATGATTGGAAGCCAAAAGTAACTGAGTAAACCGGAAGTAGCTTCTTATCAGTTATTTAGAAAATTGATGTGGAAAGAAATGGAAAGACCTTTAATTGTTCTCTGAACAATTGGTTTTTATTACCTTTTCTTTTATTGTCAATGGTTTTTAGTGGTTGTTTATATTTATATGTGTTATGATTATATAAAAAAAAAATTACGTGCAAAATTACTTATCAAAAGGACAACTGGTGTAGTGGGACCAGTAAAAGTGTTTTACCTCTATAACTATAATGATTAAAAGTTATTTGAAAACCACAATCGAATATTTGAAAACAAAATATGTTAAACTTCGATTTTGAATATACAAGCAAATACACATTGTCTTATTCAATTATTTATGGAGAGAACTGATTAGAATCTTGTTTCACTGATATTTAGAAAAAATGATAATCTGTGCAGCATATTGTTAAGAATAGTATGGAAGAAATCATGTACATTTTAAATCTTAAGCTCTTACCGTGTACCAATTTTCAGATGTTCCACATAGTCACATAGATATAGGAAGATGTGGTATGAGTGCCAATGAAACAACTCTCCATCCAAGTTACAATTTATAAAAGTAAATACATGATATAAATTTTCGAAAATATCTTTTTACCACAACTTACTTTTCCGGCACGTCAGTTTGCTCATCATCATGATGTATTTGCATTTAGCGTTACATCGGATTAAAGTCGGTTTAAATTAGTCTAGGAAATTAAATCAAAAATGTTAATCTTTGTTGCATATCAATCTATTTGGTTGATAATTGTTTTATAAACTTTTTTGATCTAGCTGCGTATACGGGGAATTTGCATGCTACAAAAAGCATCAACATTCACAGAAAACAACAACAAAAAATCGGTAGATACGAGAGGAATGTATTTGCATAGCGGTATTTTAAATGAATTTTACACAAAACTGCTATAAAAATGCTTTCCTCATAGTTTACCAGATGTAGAGAAACATGATAACTTTGGATATTACTTTTAACCAGACCATGAACTTCATATTGAAAAGTGTTCGGGTGAACAGGGTGAGTTTCAAAGTGCAATAACAGTTCGATATCAAATGCACTACATGTATATCTATTGGCATATTGCGAGACGTAAGCGACATTTCAGATAAAAAATAAAGTGGTGAAATAAAAAATAATAGTCAGAACAAAAACACGGAAAGTTTGAAAGCCCTTATACACATGCATTAGTAGAAGAAAAAAGTAGAAGGTTTTCCCAGCAATCAGTGGGTCGTATGGTGATTTTCTAAAACATTTGTACACTAAAATGTATGCAATTTGGAGACGTTTCTTTTAAGTCCTCGCTCTCCAATGAATATAACCCTCTATTAATTTCGTGCCTTTGGAAAAGCATTTCTCGATTTACTTTCATAAGGAATGCTTGAACACAAACATTTTGAAAGCCAGGAATTAATCAAATCGCATAAATGGTAGGGCTTTTATGACTAAAAGGTCCCTTAATAGAAAAGCACTACATGTATGTCTATTGGCATATTGCAAGACGTAAGCGACATTTCAGATAACAAATAAAGTGGTGAAATAAAAAAAAATAGTCAGAACAAAAACACGGAAAGTTTGAAAGCCCTTATACACATGCATTAGTAGAAGAAAAAAGTAGAAGGTTATCCCAGCAATCAGTGGGTCGTATGGTGATTTTCTAAAACATTTGTACACTAAAATGTATGCAATTTGGAGACGTTTCTTTTAAGTCCTCGCTCTCCAATGAATATAACCCTCTATTAATTTCGTGCGTTCGAAAAGCATTTCTCGATTTACTTTCATAAGGAATGCTTGAACACAAACATTTTGAAAGCCAGGAATTAATCAAATCGCATAAATGGTAGGGCTTTTATGACTAAAAGGTCCCTTAATAGAAAAGCACTACATGTATGTCTATTGGCATATTGCGAGACGTAAGCGACATTTCAGATAACAAATAAAGTGGTGAAATAAAAAGAAATAGTCAGAACAAAAACACGGAAAGTTTGAAAGCCCTTATACACATGCATTAGTAGAAGAAAAAAGTAGAAGGTTATCCCAGCAATCAGTGGGTCGTATGATGATTTTCTAAAACATTTGTACACTAAAATGTATGCAATTTGGAGACGTTTCTTTTAAGTCCTCGCTCTCCAATGAATATAACCCTCTATTAATTTCGTGCGTTCGAAGAGCATTTCTAGATTTACTTTCATAAGGAATGCTTGAAAACAAACATTTTGAAAGCCAGGAATTAATCAATTCGCATAAATGGTAGGGCGTTTATGACTAAAAGGTCCCTAAATAGAAAAGCCAAATTCATTTAAGGTTGTTTTTCCCTGAGGAATTAAAAACTAATTTATCAACGCAAAATTTTAGAATAGATGGTATAACTTATTTTAGAACCGACGCACTAACTACTGCTCTGATGATACTCTGGTAAACTAATAGTGTTATGGACCAAGTGATATATAATTTTAACGACACGTATAAATTTCGTGACAAGAGCATTAGGAACTAAGGTATGTACAATTTTATTCTTATTTTTAAAAGAGGGACGAAAGATACCAGAGGGACAGTCAAACTCATAGATCGAAAACAAACTGACAACGCCATGGCCAAAAATAAAAAGACAAACAGACAAATAATAGTACAGATGACACAACATAGAAAACTAAAGACTAAGCAACAGGAACCCAACCAAAAATTGGGGGTGATCTCAGGTGCTCCGGAAGTGTAAGCAGATCCTGCTCCACATGTGGCACCCGTCGTGTTGCTTATGTTATTGCAAATCTGGTAAATAGTCCAATTCGGTAAGTCACATTCGTGAAAAGGGAAGGGTATTGTATTTACGACATAAGGAACATATCCGATATCATCTGTGAAACGGTTATTCCAAAACGGTCAACCAACTCGTGATGGCGTCCGTAAAATTTACGAAGGGATGATTTCAACTTCACCATTTGGAACTCTTGGCTTAATAGCTTCCTTGTGAGCAGCAATCCTCTATCAAGGAAATCATGATAGGAAACACAAGCCCGGGAATATAGTATCAATTTGCAGATATATACTCCGTATGCAGGCGCTGCTGGAATGTTGCTACATAGAAATGAAAAGTTCAAAATTGGGAAGCTGAAATCATCTCTTTTGTCGTAAATTTTTGTTTTCAACCGACCCTCATTGTCAATTTCTAGATGTAAGTCAAGATATGAGGCAAACTTAACTGTATCTGTAGTATCCTTTATCTCTAGTTCGATGTGATAGATTCGTTCAACATAGTCACCAAATTTTGTATTATTTAGTGAGAGAACATCATCTATATAGCAGAACGTAGAGTTAAAGGATATTGCTAACTTCTTATCTTTCTTCCTAAGAAGCTCCTGTATGAAGTCAGCCTAATAATAATAAAGAAACAAGTCGGCAAGAAGAGGGGCACAATTAGTTCCTATTGGAATTCCGACAGTCTGTTGAAAAACACGTCCTTTAAACGTAACAAATATGTTGTCAATCAAGAAATCAAGCATCTTGATAATGTCAGTTTCAGAGAATTTTTTTGTTTGAATCAGAGTGATTCTTTACAAAGTAGGATTTATCCCTCCCCAAGACAAGATACTTGTATCTACGTTCAGCATTCTTTTTAATGAAACAAAGTAATACCAACTCTTTCAATTTGTCTTTTAGTTTGGAATGGGGAATACTTGTGTAAAGTGTAGAAAAGTCAAATGTTTTAATACTATTGCAAGATGACAGAGTCTTAGATTGTATGTACTCTAAAAGATCTTTGGAATTTTTTAGTATCCACATCTGATTCACGCCACCTCTAGAATAAGCAGTTTCATAAGTTACCTGAATATATTGTTTCGGTGTTAGATCCATCACATTTTGTTTTACCCCATCTGATGTATGTCACCCCTGAAAAAAATAACAACAAGAAACTTATTGTATTTATAGTACTTTTTAATGTAATATGTGTTTTCAGCCGTGTATCACCTTTAATGGTGATCCAATGGATGGAATATGTTGTAGAGTTGTCACTAGTTTAGATGTACTTATCAAAATAAGTATTTCTGTGACTGTATCTTACGATCCTTTACGATAGATATTTTGCTAATCTGCAATAAATTCCATCTTCATGCCTAATATATCATGTACTGTGTTACAACTCTATATTCTACTGACGAGGAAAGGTAACACTAGGCTGCCGGAAAGCTGAATTATAAGTTCTGTCTAGGTGGCCGATTGGTCTAGAGCGCTGGACACAGTGCAGGCAGTGTTGTTTCGATATCCAAAGAGTTCGAATCCCGGCTAGGGAAGAACAAAAATTTGCTCCTGCAAATTTGCAGATTTAACATTGTTGTGCTGTTATTTAGAGTAATTATATTATGTATTATGGTGTTAGACTTGTATAACGACGTGTTATCGGAAGAGAATAATGTCTTTCTTGAAGTTGTCACATATTTGAACGTGCATATATATATATATAAATTTATTATGTATTGAATCGTCTACTACTAACGATAGTACAGAAACACGAAAAGTTATCAATTTCTAAAGATGTATACAATGATACTGATAGAAAATATTTATATACGAGTGAAATAAACCAGTGCCCAAACCAAATCATAACGTAATACACTAAAATAATTTCAAAACTTAAGTCAATAGGTTCAACTTTTATAAATGATTATTTGAAATACATTCTTTAAACAACATCAGCGATATATTTAGTTTATGCCATTTGCTAAGGGACTTTCCATTTTGAATTCTCTTTTGCATTCGGTATGTTGGTTATTTTACCTTTTTTCATTTTTTTTTAAAGTTGACATTATTTGGTTATCAATATGCATGTGCTCGTAAAATGCAGTTTGACATCAATTATTGTTTTTCCTTGAATTTTTTGCTTCTTATTATTACCTGTCGGAACATGTCAGGTTGCTATTTCTTTCATTTTTCTTTCACTTTCGCACACGTAAATTATAAGTGCTACAACAATACCATTGATATTACTTCATACAAAGGTCAAATCGTTTAATTGGCTTCTTCAATTAATTGCTGGGGAAGTTGATACACAAAACGGACACCGTCTTTTTCTTGTTTAAACCATGAATAACAAAGAACATAGGGGGTAATTCATATTGGATCCATAATCATTCAAGTAAACAGTAAACAGTCAATCTACATTTACATCAAACGTCGTGGATACACAAATACTTAAGTTTTAGTATAAATTGTTTTACTTATATTATTTGTTAAAAAAAAAACACTTCATCAAAAAATTTAAATAACCGTGTTTAAGTGTTTATATATTTTCTAAATGTATTCAATATTTGCTCAAATAATGTTTTCTGTCAACAACAAAACAGGTTAAAGAATTGGAATTGGTAGATATTTAGCGGAGAAGAATTATATAAAATTCTTCATCCGACGGACGCCAAATGATGAGGAAAGTTCGCTGGGCTCTTTGAATAATATGTGTGTATGGGTAGTATTTTCGATGAATGGTATACTGGCCTTCAAAAGGCTTTTAAAACCCCCAATTAAACACATATCAAAGTCTCTCAATTGATTTTCTAAATTTTGGATGATTTTGTTCTCAGTCATTATCCAAATTTACATCATCATGTTTGAACATTAATTGTTTGACCTTTTGTATGTTTTCAAAATAAAAATGGTTATTGAAGAAGAAATTGATTAGATGAGTGATACTGGAGAAACTAGCTATGACTTTCTGTTCTCCTATTCCCGGTCGATGTAAAAAAATAGAACATTTCTGTTCATCCAGGTTTTACAAAGAAAAAAAAAAGATCAGACCTTATTCATCTTCAACTTTTGTAAAGTAGTTTAAGTCTCATATATGGTAAATACAATTAACCAAAGAAAACATATTATTGCATGCATCTCGATTTTTATATGAAAGCCATAATTTGTGCAAAAGAACATCAACACCTTGCATAGCCTTCCTATGTGAAGTTTAAATACGAAGTCTTATTTAATATTTATATAAAACCTTTACCGATAACATCATACGTTTTAAGTGGAAATTTGAGGATTTTTCCACACATACTAAACTTTCGTCAGTAGAACACGTGTTGGTTACATTAGCGTGTTAAGCAAGTCAAACATATGTAAAGTATATTAGTTATAATTACTTATAATTTAGCGCCGAACCTTTTTCATTTGAATTGAGTAGTTGATTTTCCACTTCAGCCAATTTTCTTTTTTCTGTGTTTTGTTGATTTTCTAGTTCAGCTTGTTTTCTTGTTCTAGTATTAAGTTGATTTTCTACTTCAGTAAGTTTTCTTGTCCCTGCCATTTGTTGATTTTCTACTTCAGTAAGTTTTCTTGTCCCTGCGATTTGTTGATTTTTCTATTTCAGTAAGTTTTCTTGTTCCTGCGATTTGTTGATTTTCTATTTCGATTAGTTTCTCTGTCTCTTTAATTTGGTCCTCTTTACTTTTAGCTACTATCTTTAATGCATCGAGCTCCTTTTCTATTATAGAAATTGCATATCATGTTACATTTTAAAGACATCAATTCGGACGAGTTAAAAAATCACAAAATAAAGTTTATAGATTTAAAGAAAATGTAGGGCATAGAACAATGAGACAGCAATCCGAAGACCAAAATATCAAATCATATTGGATTTTTTCCTTTCAACTGTCAACAGGTTAGTAGCTAGAAAATTAGTGAAAATAACACGTGCTTAAATTCGGCGATCCTACTCGCTTGTTTAGATATACCTTTAACGTGAATGCTCAAACCAACACACATGACTGCCAGAGATGTAAAAAGACATAAACATTAAAGCCAATATTTATGTTTGCAATTTTTAGACAAACTATTATCGTGTCTGTTTTCTTTACCTTTAAAGAAGTCGTAAAACTAGTGTAATACAAAGTCCTCTATTTGTTTTACTTCTCATTACCTGTTTGATCATGCTTAGTCGACATTTTCTCCATTTTTCTTTCATTTTCATACACGTACATAGCCATCAAAGCTACAACAATAGCATTTATGAATATTTGCAAATAGCTCATGTCCTTAAAATGCTTTCGTCAATTACACTAGTAATATCATAAACCACACGACCGTGTTATGAGGTCAATAACTATGAAGAAGATAGAACAAAGGGGGACAATTCAAATTTAATCCATAGGCACTCAGGTAAGACGATGAACGTATAGTGGACATTTAACATGTTTAAACCAAGTGTGTATAAACAAAAATTAAAGGTATTCAACACGGTATTACTTCAATGATTTATTAAACAAAATCATTCATCAAAACGTTTAAATAACCCTGTTTTGGTATTTACATTTGTATGCTTTTCAGCAACAGAACAGGTTTCGTGAATGGAAGTGGAAAAGATTTAAATGTATATGTATTCGTAATTGTAATAACAGTACAAATATTTATAAATAATTTCTATACTCACAAAGTAAAAATTCAAAACGGAAATACTTCACGGATATACCCTAGGAGCAGATACTTTAGTTTTAAAAAATAACAACAGCAAAAATGCACAGTTAATGAATTGGCAGATTTGTAGTTATGTCATATACACTTTCAAAGCACATTTTCTCTTTATAGTCAAAATTTCGACCAAAATAAAGTTCAAAGTTCAACAATTATGGCCTTTGGAATTCATTCATAATATTAATCAATAACTTCATCAGTGATTGTTTTTTATAGCTCATTATTATGTTCTTTGCAGAGTTAGTAATTGTGAAAAACCTTCGATAGTCTGTGACTAAATATATATTTAATTTACAACATTTATTTTTTTTTACGATTTAGAGCTTGCTTTAATGTTAAGATATTAGACTAATCATTTAATCGGTATATTGCCCTAATCGTCTCTTTTGTGATGTTATATTTTTAGGAGTATTGTCTCCTCCTTGTTCATGTTTTTTTTTTATTTATTTATTTGCTTATACAAAATACACTATAACACTCGTGATACTTTAACAGTGGAAGACTCAAGACAAGGCTCCAAAATATCGAGATAAAGTAGGTAATTTTAAGACACATTTTTTAATCAAATAAATTCCAGTCACATTTTTACCTATTATGTCCGTTTGTTTTGTTTACACATCGTTGTCAATATAATGGAATTTTATGCGACTGTCATACAAGTGAGAGATTTAGCTAGCTATAAAACCAGGTTTAATCCATCATTTTCTACATAAGAAAATGCATGTACCAAGTCAGGAATATGACAGTTGTTATCCATTCGTTTGATGTGCTTGCGCTTTTGATCTTGCCATTTGATTACGGACTTTCCGTTTTGCTTTTCCTCGGTAATTTTGTTATTTTACTTTTTTCAAAACTAATATAGTATAACAATCAGTCTTGAGTTTCGCTAAGCATCAGTGTTTGAAAAAAATATTTCAATATTTTAACTACATTTATTAACTTTGCCATGAAGGCAGCCTTTTAAAACAGTTGTTTCAGCAGCAATGTATTACCCGAGCTATAAAAAGAGGGTATAAAATGAAGCACATGAAGAGCATGACCGTCCACATACAACCGTACCGATCCACGGGTATTAAAATACACCTTACTTCACCAATGTTAATCCCCGTGATACGTGTTTTTTCAATATCAAAATGGAAAGCCAAAAATACTAAAAAATACACTATATAACTCAACATCAGAAATTTTAATAAAATTTGTACCATATTCCCAGTCACATATTATTTAAAAGATCAAATGTCTACGTGAATATTTGAATAACTACAATTTTAAGAACAAAATTAAACAAATTGATTGATTGATTGTTGCTTGATTAAAGTTTAGTGGCAAGCAATTTACTCATAATCAAAACGAGAAACTATTAACTATATATACAATAGACAGTTTCCGCAAGGTTTGACGACACTGATGAAGGGCGGAAAATTTGGAATGCCACTAAAAAATAATAGAATGGTGGACAAGAGTAGAAATTTAGTCTTGATACAAAGCCCTTACTAAATCCTCAATGAGTTGTTGCAAGGGTTCTTTGTTGTGAAGAAATGATGGAATTTCACTAACAGGTGCCATAAGATTTAACGTCCCTATTATAACCGGTAATGGCTTCGAATTGATATATCACGCACAGCCAACCGGTTGCCCATCATTGACAAGTGTCGGAAGAAGATCAAGGTGACCATATTTCCATATCTCAGTCACTTTCCAAGTGTCTCAAATAAGGAAGGAACGCAGTACTGTCGTAATTAGTTTCTTGCAATTCCAGTGTCCCTTCAGAATATTGACAGATTACTTTAAAATAATGTAATATGTTGTTTGTGATAAAGGAATCATCTAGTTCCTTTTTCCGCCTATTTTTCAACCATGTGTTTCTCTATTTAAAAACTGTCAATACTTCCTTATAGATTAATAGATTTGAGCACATAGTTTTCAATGTTTGGGATTTATTCTTTTATATCCCACGCAAAGCGATGCGGGAGACATGGAAATAGCGGATCTCTGTCCGCGTGTCCGTCCAGTACTATAAGCGCATCAATTGTTATTTTTATAAAATCAATATAAAAGATTTACCGCAATATCTCAGAGGAGTTGAGTTCGAAATTAGTGTCAATTAAACTTTTTCCATTTGTATTTCCCCTTGGGAATATAAACTAGATGGACAATTGCATGCGAAGCGCTCTCAAGTCAAAGTTTCTTGTTGGATTATTTTATATCAGCAATGTCCTGAGCAGGTTCGAATATCTGCGCTGATACTATTTTACGGGAATCACAGCTCTTGGAAAGGTATTTTTAAGAAAATGCCTGTACCAAGTCAGGAATATGACAGTTGTTATCCATCCGTTTGATGTGTTTCAGCTTCTGATTTTTCCATTTGATTAGGGACTTTCCGTTTTGAATTTTCCTCGGCGTTCGGTATTTTTGTGATTTTACTTTTTTTTATAAGAAATTGCATTTTTAACTCAATGGTTTATATTAATAATGTGTTGGAAATGAATGATAAACAAAAAAATACATAAATACATAAATAAATAAATCATTTATAAAAATGATAAAAAAAATAAATAACTACTTTTGGAAATACGTTAGAGGTAACAACAGTCATGAAATTTCTGAAAACAAATACGTTAAATGTATAAAAAGTCATGACATTTCCTAATGCAATGGTTACTGGTTTTTTGATGCAATATTTTCTGATACAACATTTCCTAATTCAATAATTCTGATGCAACATTTCTTAGATTACTGGTTTTCTGATGCAACATTTCGGATGCAACAATTTCTAAGCAACATTTTAAAAAATTTCAGGATCGACGGAAAATGAAATAATGTTTTATGTATGTTTTTCATTTGCCTGAACTATGCATATAGTAATACTTCTATATATTTTATCGAACATTTCTTTCAACTTCGACTGAATTTTTCGTGAATGCCGTTGTAAAAGTGCGTTAAATAGTGGAACAGATTGCAGATGCTTGACATACATGTGCTGTATATGTAACAAATCGATTTGTCCAAAACGTAGTGTTAAAAAACATCGAACAGAGCAACACAACAATTGCGCAATCCAATGTTATGTCTGAAAAAAACTTCTTTCATGCGCAGAAGCTTTTATAAACCACATCAGTTAAAACGTTTTACAAAGGAAAGTGAATGCTACAAACAATAATTTATGAAATTTCATCATTTATTTCACACGTTTCAGGATATTAAATTGGATTTACCAGCAAGCAAATGTAGAAAAGTAGAAAATGATGAACAAGTAAATAAACTTAAATCAGTTGACCTCATACTAGTAATAAGTTATAAAATGTAATGTGTAGAATACATCTGTAAAATTTTGATACTCCTTGTGACGGGGATAGGAACATATCACCATGGCCTTGTTTGTCATAACTAAAGAAATCTAAAGTAAAATTAAATATAATCTTGATTTACAGAAAACTTACAGTGTTTATAGAGGTTTTATCGTGAGTATCACAAGCCCAGGAGTCGGCACTTCTGTGTTAACATGAATTATAATTGATATGGTCATAATTATAAATTTACTTTATACAAAACTTTGACTGTTTCGAAATTCTTAGAATTTTTACCCCTAGGTAAAGATTACCTTCTCGGTATTTTGCAAAGCCTTTTGGAATTACGAATCTTTAATGCTCTTCAACTTCGTATTTGATTTGGTTTGATTTTGATTCGAGCGTTACTAATGAGTCTTTTCCGATGAAACGCGCGTCTGGCGTACAGAAGTTTAATCCTAATATGTATGATGAGTTTCTTGTCATCTTCGTAGTGATATTAAGGCACTTTACAAGAAAAATGCGTAAAATCGTATGTTATATGGAAGTGCATATCAGAAGAAAATGGCAAAAAATCAGGAAAACAGGGATCGTAGTATGAAACATAAAGACCTATATTTAATCTTGCATGGGTTTTTCATATCGAAAGTGAAAGTAGTCACATTCTTTATGTGCCTGTTCCAAGTCACAAGCCTTTAGTGCAGTGGTTGTTGTTGGTTAATGTACGTCTTATGGAATTATATCACATTTACTGGGGCCTTTTATAGCCAATACTACAGTATGGGGTTTCTCATTTTTAAGGGCTTTAGTGGCTAAGTATATTTGCTTACAAACAATTGTACATCTACTTCATTTAAACTCTAGTGGGTGTGTTGTGTCAATGGCAATGATAAGACATCTCATTCTTTGCAGTATATGAGGACAAAACATAATCTGTTTTGTTACTCAGCTCAACAGGATAGAAATGAGGCAGGCGAGAATTCAAATTATACGTGTGTTTATGTCTTGTATACATTTATTTTTATTTTATTTTGAGACCATGTATATTTATATTTAATCTACAATGTATATTTCGCAATTATGCACCTTGATCAGCTTTACAATCACACCATTGTCCTTATAATAGATATTAAGAGATTCTTTCAATGGCAAACACATAACCTTATTATTTTCATGCCCAACCAATATCAATAAAAAAGTACAAAGTGGGTATACTATAAGCAGGAATAATTGGTATGCGATTTGCTCATTGTTGAAGGCCGTACAGTAACCTGCAGATGTTTTTAAATTTCTCTGTCCTTTTGTCTCTTTTGGAGAGTTGTCTCATAGGCAATGATACCATATTTTCTTATTTTTATAAGGAATGCTAGTCATCATATTGTTCATACAAGGAATGGGGTTAGTAATTGATGATATGTAATTTGTTTCTAGTATTTACCTTTTTGATCCAACATAAATACATGAAATACCATTTTACTCCATAAACATGATAAAGAAAAGAAAATGCATAGATTTCTATTTCAAAGACCTCCACTCTTGGTATTAAATTTTCTAAAGAAAACAAACAAACAAACAAACACTGTTTTTCTGAATCATTGATCATAAACAAATATTAATGCAATTTTCGAAAAATTGAGTAAATGTCATTATAACAGATAAATTTGGTCACAATAACTTATGCTATAAACTAACTATTCATTGAGTAATAAACAACTAAGAATGTCCAGTGTCATCTTAAAATTGAATATATTTTCAGAAAGCTTTAAAGTGTAGCTTCAGTTTGAAACATTACAGCTACATTTAGTTGTATTAGTTCTTGATCCTTTTCATTAACTCTGTCTTGAACGTTACAAAGATGTGTCTAATTCTATCTGACCAGTGACGAAGAAGTGTAACAATATGAAATTTAGGTTACATATAAATCATTGTAAATAGTAACTGGAAATGTACATTCAGGTACTGAGTAAAGCTGATATAGAAAAAATACAAAAATTTCTAATCACATAACATAAAAAGAACATTATCCCACAAGCTATAAACAGAATGCAAGTACAGCATGCAGTATTAACATTAAAGTAAAAATCTAGGCAACAGACCAATAATGTGTCAATAGAGCAAAAAAAAATAACCCCAATCTGTTCATGTTATGCCCCATTCAAAGAAGAGTATGAGGAAAGTGATTGTTTTTCCAATGTCAGTCCACCCTACATAGGGTTAATGGTTTTTTCATTGAGCAAGTTCCATTTTTAAGGCTAGAACTTTTTACATTATAAAAGGCATAAGTTAATATATAACTGTTGTGCATTTTATCAGGATTCATTTTCTTTATATTTTTCTCGAATCACAGGAATTTGAACTTTGTCATTTGTTTAAATTTGGTGAAATTATTCATGCTAGGTACCTGTATATGGTTTTTCAAGCACACACTTGCAGTTTTTAAATTAGAACTTTACTACTTTCATTTGACTTTGCAGGATGTTTGTTCTTTAACAATACATATAATACTGCAACTGACCTCGAAAAAGACGCTTAGTTAACGAGTTTAATGTTCCGGAGTAACACACGGCTGCAAATTGATTTAAATGATAGAATAATATCTATATTTTAATTTCCGTCTGGTCGTAAAAAGTTTCTATGGTCACATTTTTGTATTTTAGCCCTTTAATGGGATACCCTTCAATTTATTGTTTTGGGTAGTCACCTTAAAATCCAAAAACTAAAGTTTTTTGTTAAATTTCCCGCTATTTTCGCAAATAATTTCGATGCACACATCATTAAAGATATTCGGAATGATGAAGACATAAATATAATACCATCCCCGAGTAAAACTTTCAAACTTAAAGTTGGCTGTTTTTTAGATGGAAATTTAACGCGTTTTTCTATGAAAACGAGAAAACATATGATTCAAAAACAGTATTACATTTTGAGAGGACAAAATATATTATTGCGATACGGCATGCAAATTTTGTTGGGCAAATTCCAAACAATTTTGTCAAAAACTCAAAAATAAAAACATCATTTGTAACTTTTTTGATTACGGAAATTTCCTATCCGTCAATCAGCTCCACCATTTATTTTTTCCTTCACAAAGAATTTGATAGTTTCGATGTGACTATGTACATTTTCTATGATAAGTTAATTTATGTTTGAGTGATTTGAATATATATAGTAGTTCTTTCGTGTATTTTCTGTTAATAAGTTATATTTTGGTTAATAAAATTTTGACTTTTTATAAAATTAACCAAATCCTTCGGATTAGATGTTTTTCCGGATAATGACTAGTTGATATTGTGGGGGAAAAATACATTGTATATCAATGTTCAACCTCAGAGCAATTAATATGCATACAAGCGGTCGGGGGAAAAGTACTATTGAAGTGTGATTTGGTTTGTGACAAGGTGATGCTACAACCAACTTCTCTTGATATTCTGCTTTCCTTGGGCGAAGGAGTTGTGAATCATCAGTGATGTTATAGGTAGCACGGTAGTATTTGCATTCCAGACTTTAGGTTGCTCTTTTGTGTACCCTACTTAAGTTAATGTATCTGACCATTATGATTTGATGAAAAATACAGTATCAACTGAACATACTTTCCCAAACTGAGGGATGAATCAGGTGTAGAAAAATATGAAATAATTTTACATACAGATGAAAATGAATTTTTGAGAATTTTTTAAAATTTTGTATTCACTGCACGACAAAAGACCTAAAAGCACTAGTGGCCTTAGGTTCTTAAAGATAGCAAAAAAAGTAAACGGTCATGATACATACGCGGGAGTGTTAAGGCAGATTTAATTATTTTTTCCCGGAGTTTTGACCAAGCGGAGATAACTCCATCTTCCTCATTATTATTCATGACGTCATCAAATGAACCCTGAGCGACGCTGGGATACAAATGTAAAAAGCATATATTCTGATGCCCTATTGTTGGAAAAAGTATTACAATATGATGTAAATCTATCATAATTACTATTATTTAACCTTATATTTAGAAATGAATATCAAGTTGATTAAATTTAGCCGTTTTTCTATCGCGGATTAAGCCCCGCCTATTAATATCAAACAACCAATCAAACTGTTCTCGGGGTCTATCAGAAGCTTGTTTAACGAACGTATCGAGCACCTGTCTTGTCGTCTTGTGAAGGAAGGACTTGTTCTAAATGTGAAACAGACCGCAGATTTTTTGTTTGTTTGGAATGACAAGTCACTGTTAGGATTTGAAAGCTCATATAGATTACGTAAGTGAAAATTCATGCTGAATTTAACCGTATTCACGTTGATTTTGGTGTCCAAAAGCTGATTTTGTCTGAAAGTTTGACCACATGTCGACTAACCCCACGTGTTTCTCGGCTGCTCAAATAATATCCAGAGTTTAAAAGTGTTGCGGCTATTAACTGTCCCTTAGATATGATGAATTCCAATTGCTAAAAGAGATTGAGGAGGCGATATGTTCATTGATTTTGTCTGAAAGTTTGACCACATGTTGACTAACCCCACGAGTGAAGTTTGGCCACATGTCGACTAACCCCACGTGTTTCTCGGCCGCTCAAATAATATCCAGAGTTTAAAAGTGTGGCGGCTATTAACTGTCCCTTAGATATGATGAATTCCAATTGCTAAAAGAGATTGAGGAGGCGATATGTTCATTGATTTTGTCTGAAAGTTTGACCACATGTTGAATAACCCCACGAGTGAAAGTTTGGCCACATGTCGACTAACCACACGTGTTTCTCGGCCGCTCAAATAATATACAGAGTTTAAAAGTGTGGCGGCTATTAACTGTTCCTTAGATATGATGAATTCCAATTGCTAAAAGAGATTGAGGAGGCGATCTGTTCATTGATTTTGTCTGAAAGTTTGACCACATGTCGACTAACCCCACAGTGAAAGTTTGACCACATGTCGACTAACCCCACGTGTTAGTCGGCTGCTCAAATAATATCCAGAGGTTTAAAGTGTGGTGGCTTTTAACTGTAAATATATTAGATATGTTAATTTCCATTTCCTAAAATAGATTGAGGCGACGTACAGAAAATGATAATCTCAAATAATTAATAAAACGAGACAGGAGAAGGGAGAGGCCACAAAAATGTACATATAATTGCACCTGTCCTAAGTCAGGAATGTACAGTGGTTGTCTGTTTATGTAGTTCATACGTGTTTCTCGTTTTTATATAGATAAGACCGTTCGTTTTCCCGTTTGAATGGTTTTTACACTAGTAATTTTTTGGGCCCTTTATAGTTTGCTGTTCGGTGTGAGCCAAGGATCCGTGTTGAAGGCCGTACCTTGACCTATAATGGTTTACTTTTATAAATTGTTACTTGGATGGAGAGTTGTCTCATTGGCACTCATACCACATCTTCTTATATCTATATATATATTTATTATAGTTATGCCCATTTGATTTAAAAACCAATTCTAACCAATTGATGCTTAAGCTAGTTTTAATCAATAGTCACTTTTCTGTGTTCCTCTAGTTTAAATAATTATGATGTCTTGCAAGGCTATTTTATTTTTTTTCTGTGACGCCTTTGTCTTGCAAGGCTTTTTAATTTTTTATCTGTGATGCCTTCGTCTTGCAAGGTTATTTTAATAATTTTTTTTGTGACGCCTTTGTCTTGCAAGTCTATTTTATTTATTTTTTCTGTGTCATCTTCGTAAGAAGACTTCATAATTATTTGGACTTATGTGTTCCTCCAGCTAGCTGCGTACCAAAAAATAACACAAGGACCTAAGAGCTACGTACGGTTCCGCAGCTATCCTCCAGCTGACTTTGTCCATTGTCAAGTTCTGTCATATACACAAGTAGCTGTGGAACCGTAGCTTTAAGGTCCTTATGATATTTTTTTTTACTATTTTCTAAGCTGGTCCTGGTCATCAAATATTAAAAAATTATAAGGACCTTATATAAGTGCTACGGTCCCACAACTCTTGCACAACTTAACATACAAGTCTCATTACTGAGGTAAATTAACTTCTACCAATTCAAACGCATAACAACAACATGCACATGACGAAAGAGTGAAATAAATGAAATATAAAATGTTTGCAAAAATATTTAAAGCCTTTAATCATTTACTTTTTTCCACAAAATTATTGATTAAAATATTTTCATTAATTGCCATTTGTAACAATTCCAATGTCAAGCCTGCACAGCTGAGCAGCTCCTCTTAGTCCAAGAATAACCACAATTCAACTGTCCTGTTAAAATTAGTCATGTCAAATTTGATTTTCCTGTGTGAAGGTTTCCAAAGTTGTTTTCTCACTAGTTTAGTAATTTGTATTGACTTAAAAATTACTGTGCAACTGCCCTGTAGAAGTAGTGTCAAACTAAGAAATAATTCATGGGATATATACTGATTTTACCACGAGTCGGCCTTTACCATTAGCGACATCAAGTCCCCATGAATTATATCTATTCTAATTGGACAAAAACAGCAATTCTTTTGGATCGAGGTGCTCTAGTTGAGGACAAATATTTGCCATTGGCGTAAAAGAAAGGAGTAACTGAATCAATGAACTGCTTGAATTATTTACAATATAGTATTTAGATAGGTTTGGATGAATTTAGTAATAAATTTACCTATATCATATGTATAACACATTTTAGCTTCATTTGCTTACATTTCTTTATTGTGATAAGTGGTTTTACGATCGTGTATTTTCTTGTAAAATGGTAATATTCTTGCGTCATTGTTCAATGATGTTGGGTATTTATTCATTAAAAAGGACTGAAATGGAATATTTTTATTCTATTCCCGTAATAATCTTAAAAAATAAAAATAAAACAGTTATCTTTCCCATTAACAATGATTAAGTTACAGTCAATCTGATACATGTATGCAAGTATTTTTGTGATTATGTAACCGATCGAATAAAAATAATATAATCTGGAGTTAGAAGTCTTTAATGTCATTTGACAATGTTTAATCGCCTTTCTTGTTCTCTTGTCATGTGTCTCAAACTACCCATACAAGTGATTAGCGATTGTAAGCTACATGCATGTATATCCCTCAGGTCTTAAGACTAATCAGGAGGACTCTTGATTATAAAACAATAGAGATTATGCAATAACATGCAATTGATTTTAATTGTTAATAGTTATTTCTCAATGATGGGGATCATTTGTCTATGGCGTAAGACAATTTAAAGATGCAGGGATCATTTGATGATGGCGGTGTGTAGCTTCATAAAAAAAAGTTCATGGAGATCCCTGAATATTCTCTTTTATCTTTGGTTGATATAATGTAGTTTTCTCATTGACAAGCATACCACATCTCCTTATTCAGTCCATGTTATTTATAAACAAAATTTACAGTTGCAATATTTTTATCCATACACGAGTTCATACAGTGATAAATTATTGGAACATACATGAAAATGATAAATATGCTAGACTGCTACATTGCTGGAAAATACCCATAGTGTTAATTAATCTGCAGTGTTCCAGCTAGGATTTCAAAAGGGCAGGGAGCCAATCATGAATAGGGCACTTTAGCACGATGATTGATATTTCAAAAAGGGCATGTCAAACATTGTCTTATGTTAACTGCAGGGTTTCAGCTAGGAGTTTTGAGGGGGTTTAGTCACTTTTACGCTAGATGAAAATCAACCTTATTTTGGATAACAGTATTAAAGGGACCATGCAAGGACATATATTACGTACTAGCTCAGTCTTCCCTAGAACATTTTTGATGTATGGTAGGTCTAAGGTTAAGTTGCAATGCAGAGCACAGTGGCATTTTGTAGAATTATTTTTATTTCATTAGTGAAATGAATTGTGCATGCCAGTTAAAATACTGCACTAGATCTGCAATACAGTCAGGAACAATACCTTACATTTTCTCCAGGGGCCAACCTGGATCCCAATACTTTTTTCCAAGGGCCCAGTAGAAATTTTAAGTCCCTACCAGGGTATTTTTACTACAGGTACATACTTATTAATAGTCTTGAATGTTCTTATAAAGGCAATAATATATGTTTGAAATGCCTAATACATGTACATGTAGCCCAGTGTTTCTGATTATTATAGAAATAATAAATGAATTATAATAAACCACATTTAGTTTTTCAGAATTAAAATCCATTTAACACAGTCTTTTCAGACTGTTAAACTTATATTTGTAATATTATATATAAAAAATATATAAAAAATCCTCCCCCCCCCTTTTTCCATTTTACACACCCCTAGATGTAGAGTATTAAAGTATTATCAGTTTCACCCCAAGAAAGTATTCATTTTTAATGAAATGTAACTGTTTCTTGTTAAATGGTTTTCCGAATTTTCCCACCAAAAAATCACATGGCTTTCAACAAATGTAAACAAAGCAGTCAATTTTTGATCATGGATTACAACTTTAATTAATTTAATTTGGATATAGATATTCAATGAAAGGTACAGTCAAGCATTGTTTTTACTTTCTTCTGGATTAAAACTAGTTTAAAAACAAAATCTTTTGACATATAAAACAACAGACGATCTACGGATACATCAAACGCAAATTGTCATCTTTTGAGAAATATTGAAATTGAAATGCTGACTGACCGAATTTAACGAGAAAAATTATTACAATGGTCAATTATGAAGTTTAATTAACGGATTAATGACCCATCCGATAAGCGGATTATCTGTAATCACAACTTATTACACCTGCTGTAAATGTTAATTAGCTGAGGGTCATAAACTTGTCATAAATATGAAGACGGGTAGAATAATTGTATTTTCATCAAAATATTACGGCTATGAAGGCATGGACTTACGAAAAAGGGCAGCGCGTCAGAAAAAGGGCACAGGGCAGCACTCAGTAAAGGGCGGGCGGACCGCCCTGTGAAAATGACCTAGCTGGAACACTGATCTGTTATCAAAGTGATGGCCTTTTATTATTTATGTGAACTTTTTTTTATTGTTGGTTTAACCTTAATGAATGTTGCTCCCATAGACTCAATGTAAAAAAATTATTTGGCCTAACAATAAGTTTGTTTTCCTTTTTAGAGTTTGAAGGGAGAATATAGTTAACTTTATTGCCAAAAAATAAAACCCTGACGGGTTAAAATCATAATATAATATTTTATGTAATAGACATGATAGATGAAATGAACCAATTCAAACATGAAAGATGGGGATGTTCAAACAATGTTAAACAAACAAATATTCACAAACAATCGGAAATTTTCATAGATTGAGCATGTTGAAAAATATGCAACAATTCATCATTTAAAAACATACGCAAACAATGTAAACATATTAATCCTTAAACCATGTATTCAATTGTGAACCATTACAAATATTTTTTTTTCTTTCTTCAAAATTAAGTAGGATACTTAGTACAAATGTATATTAAATACAAGTCGGTCATAGTTCCCAAGTGTGTCAAGTATTCAATTTAATGCATTGACGGCATTATGTGAAACACCACTTTTCTTACCAAGCTTAATCTCGAGAACAGCTTTTAATTTTCAACTTGCCAAAATGGGAATCTACATAAGCATGTACTCATCTCTTAGACATTTACTATTATATAATTAACGCATAGCTGAGAGGGTGATAGAGTAGATTGTTACCCCGAGAAAACATTGTCAACTGAGGCGAAGCCAAGGTTGACAATGTCTTTTCGAGGGGTAACAATCTGCTCTATCACCCTCTCAGATATGTGTTATTTAATTTATTATACTGAATGTTCTGTTATTACTGTCGATTAAATTTAAAATTCAAAGTAATAAACTATGACGTCTTGTACATAACAACCATCCGTATTTAATAAAGCGCACACTTGATCACGCATCTCCTTGAAGGGTAATAGAGTATTTGCCATAGGATAGAGTCGTATTCAATAAATTGCACACTTGATCAAGCGTCTCCGTGAAGGGTAATAGAGTATTTACCATAGAATAGAGTAAATTAACACCCTCGTATAAGCCAATCAACATATTGCATTTTTACGTGAAGTATAATAATGTATAATATGTTTTTATTTAGTTTCTACTATATTAGTCTTTTTTTTTATGTCAATTCAGTAGTCTTAGTGAAGTGCATAGAAAATTGGTATTTGCTGCCTTTATACCACTAAGAACACCACATTTATAATACACCAATACTTGATCAATCAGAAGAAATCCCATTAAATTTTAAACAAAAGATAAAGTTAAGATTAATGCATATTTAAATCTTTTCTGAATCTGCATTTGTAAACCAAATGTCTTTTCATTGCTGGACCTTAACTTAAATATTACAATAGTATTACATGTACGACAGAAGAAGTTATTTTTAATGCTTCTGTTATACACTCAAAATCTTAAATGATCTGTACTGATGTTCCAGTTGTCTAAAAGTAATTCTGTTTGTTTTTGTAGGTACTGTATTGCAGGTGCCTGATTGCGTTTCATCTGGGTATGCTTTGCAAGAATTTTAAATCCAATGATAGCTTTTGCTTTGTCGTAGCTATCTCTGAACAACTTTTCCCATGGATGTTGATTAGTGAGTCTTCTGTATTTTTTGAAAGATTTCACTTCTGCATTTTCTGCACCCAACAACAGTTCCACCAGATCAGTTGAGGTCATTTTCACTGAATTAAAAATGTAAGTATGCATAAGTACTGTAACACATGATTGATATTCCAGAGAGGGCCCTGGTGGGCTAGTGGTCTAAGAAGTAGATCTAATGTATCACTGTGTCAACTCTAGGTTGAGTGTAGGAATCCTGCACGGGGCAGATGCACTTGACTCTAATCTTAATTGACTAGATTGTCATTTTCTGACCAAAGGCAGTAACTCAAATTTCAGCGAATGTCACAACTGCTTTATCATATTTTTTTCGTGCTTGAAGACATTGATTTGATATTTGGTGTTTTGTTTTATAATGGTCCGTCTTTTTTGAAGTCCTAACAGTAAACTATAGAAGAAAACTTCTATGTTACTTGGGTCTGAAAAAATGTCTCATGGGCAATCATATCACATTTTCTATTTTATATAACTTCTTAAAAAAAAATAAAATAGTTTTTCACCAAAACAAAAAATTCTAAATCTGTTTTAATCCACTTATGTTAAAATGTAGGAGTCTTCTTTTTTATACGTCCGTTCAGAATGGTGACGTTAAATCCGATGCCTCGTGTAAAGAGAGTGCCACGCTCTTTGCACGTTAAGAACCCTTGCAACAACTCTTTGAGGAGTCCGTAGGTGACCTGTTGCAAGGCTAAATTTCTGTCCCTATCCAATATACCCTCATTTCCCGTGGCAGTCTAAATTCCTCCGACCTTAATCCCTATTACAGACCTACCTTTTGTATTTATTGTTAATTTGTTCTCGTCCTGAATATGCATGAAATACTTGCCACTGGACGTTAAGCAACCAACAATCAATCAATCAATCTTTTTTTATAACAAATACTGCATCTTTGGTTTGAAAAGTCCAGCAAACCAGTAAAACATTAATTTTGTTTTATTGCTTTGAATTTTGATAAAATCCCCTTTAAGTAAACAGAGGTCATTTTCAACTAACACATTTTTATTTGACAAGATTAAAAATGGACTACTATTCCTTGGTCAGTACTTTTAGCTATATTTTTTTGTACTATTCTAAATTCAAAGGGGTCATTTTCATCCATAAGATTTTGATTTGCTGAAAAAAAGTTGCATGATTGTAAGAAAAAAATCTCCCTAAATGTACAATTGACTCTGGTCAACATTAAAGCATTAACATTCAGTTGCGTTTCAGTTACTAGACCAACTTTCAATTTTATCACTGAGTCACATTTGGTTTTTTTTTTGCAAAAGAGGAATACTAAATTTTATATGACCTTTATATAATTATTTAATAAGATTTATATTTGTTTGTTACTATTTTAGTCCTTTATTTTCTATTCAGTATTTTTCATGTCTAGAGGCGTGTGACAGGAAACACCTTTTTCACCTACTAATCCTATTTAAAAATGTGTTTATATTTTTTTCTAATCAACAATCCATTTATCATAGTTTTGAAGAGAAATCCTAATTAAAATGGTTCAGGAGACTGAAAGTGTGAATCTTAATTCATTCATATTACTAAGGATAAATATTGTTAACACAAATATAGAAAATATAACCCATACCCAAGTTACTGTTTTCTTCAAAAAGTAATTGTCTTCTTGCTCTTGAACATAAAGGTTTTGCCATTGTCTGTTCAATTAAAATGCTCTTCGATGATTTTTCCATTTGTGAAACTCCTGAACATAAAAAAAGGATTAGGTTTTATGTTGTATAATAAAGTGCTTTCGAGTTCAAATCCGATTATGTTTTGAATGAGCAAAAACATCTATATGTTCTGTATGTAGAAATAATGGTTTTCATAGAAATTTAATCTGTCCTCTATCATGCATGACGTCATGTCTCTGCTTTCAGTGAATTTCAACATATTTTGCATAATTCCTAAATTTTTTGAGTCAGCAACCATACAACAATGATATACAATAAGAACAATATGATACACTGTATCAGTAGTATTTTTTTCTTTTTTGGGGTTAAAAAGGGTATTTCAAGAATGCCAGTTTAAATGGTTTAGTAGCTGGTGGATAATGTGATTTATGATTATATAAATACCTTTAATGTATGAGTTGTATAAAACTTTGACTTTGGTATCTTCCAAATGATTGTATCCTGTAAGATAAAACATTTAACTGTTAAAAACATCAGCTGGCAATCCTCTAAAATTTAGGAGAAGATTTATCTTAATTAGTCCCCTACCGACGAAGTCGAAGGGGACTTTAGGTTTGCACTCCGTCCGTCTGTCTGTCTGTCCATCCGTCAGTCCGGCAAAAAAGTTTTGCTTGGAGATATTGATTTGATATTTGGTGTATTGTTTTATCATGACAAGTTACAGATCAAGTTCGAATTTTGTTCCGGTCTGATGATTTTGTGCAGAGTTATGGTCCTTGGACTTACAAAATTCACTCAAATAATCAAGTTTTCCACACTTTTTTTCGTCATGCTTGAATATATTGATTTGATAATTGGTATATGGTTTTATCATGACAAGTTACAGATCAAGTTCAAATTTTGTTCCGGTCTGAGCTTTTGTGCAGAGTTATAATCCTTGGACTTAGAAAATTCACTCAAATAATCAGTTTTCCACACTTTTTTTCATCATGCTTGAAGATATTGATTTGATAATTGGTATATGGTTTATTTTACACCATGACAAGTTAAAGATCAAGTTAGCATTTTGTTCCAATGCAATGAATTTTTAACCGGTAGGGGACTATGTATTGCCATGCAATACTCTCAGAATGCTTGTTTAATTACTTATGTTAGTTACATGTACACTAAAACAACTTCTCATTACATGTGTTTGTTGCACTAAAACAACTTACGACAGTTAGGCAAAGATAAAACCATTTCCAGACCTGTAATTTCTAAGTATATTTTCATTGCCATAAAAAGAAAACAAATGGTCTAACATACAAAACAAAAGACCTTACTTGTAACTTTTAAAAGTTGTCCATCAGGCTTTGGTCTCCTGATAGGTCTCCTGATTGGTTCTTTTGTTGCCCTGTTGTTTGATAACGGGCATGACTGGTGGACTGTAAATGAAGATTAATTTGATATAATTGCTTAAAAAGCAAAGCAGAATTGGAATAAAGTTTATACATGTTATAATTCACGGAACAAAACATCAATAATCTAGTTATAAATTAAATTTCAGAAACCAATTATTACCATTGACTAAGGAAGGTTGTACAGGAGGCTCCATTCTTCCATTTAGACCTTCAACGCCTTTTGGTAATGTGTGGCTGGCAAAGTGGTTGTCTGAAAATAAAGATAAGTATAAACATGATAAAATTATAATTTGTTATTTTATATTTTTGTGTTTTTTGAGATGCAGTGGGTAAATTTCCCTTGGTAGAATTTTTATGTTAGGTATATAAATGTTCTGTTTTTATACGACCGCAAAAAAAATTTTGGGATCGTATAATGGTACATGTATCATGTCATCGTCGTCTGCGTCATCGTTGGAAGACACATTGGTTTTCGGACAATAACTTTAGTTTAAGTGAATGGATTTCTATGAAATTATTAAATAAGGTTCAATACCACAAAAAGGAAAGTTGGGATTGATTTTGGGGATGATGGTCCCAACCGTTTAGGAATTAGGGGCCCAACACGAGCATTTTTTAAGGGATTCATATTTTTTTTTCAAAAATTTTCAAATTTCGAATTTTTGAAAAGTTTCAAGAAGAAATCTTCAATTGCACAGTATAGCCAGATAGATTTGAAAGATCTGTGACCACATTTATTTTGTGTCAGAAACCTATATTATGTCAAAAATTTGATCACAATCCAAATTCAGACAGTATCAAGCTTGAATATTGTGTCCAAATTTGCCCCTACTGTTCAGGGTTCAACCTCTGCGGTCGTATCAGGCTGCACTCAGTGAAGCATTTTATTTGTTATACCCTCCTATACACAATCACATAAATAGATTTATTTTATGCCTCACGTCGCATAATTTTCAATCCAGTTGTTTGCAATATAGCATGTAAAAAAAGAGGAAAAAGACATATTTACAAACAAACTGAAAAAACAGCAATCACAAAACAAATGAAAATTGCATACATCATCATGTCCAATAAATATTTGCAATATAGCATGTAAAAAAAGAGGAAAAAGACATATTTACAAACAAACTGAAAAAACAGCAATCACAAAACAAATGAAAATTGCATACATCATCATGTCCAATAAATATTTGCTCCAATAAAATAATCTTAAAACTTTGAATTGTGAATAATGAATATCATTAATTATTATGTTTTTTTTTTCTTCAGTGAATAAAACTTGAAATGGTTGCCAGTTGAAGAAATAAGCTGTATGTTCTGTTCTGAATTTTTAGTTGTTACAATGGAGATAAGTATCATTGATAGTTTTATGGTATACTGTGTCAGAAGACTTATGAAAATTTATAACAAAGAAAAAGGCCAAAAATTAAAATTTACAAAAGAATTAATTTCAAATCTATCATTCTATAGCAATGTTAAACAGCAAATATTTGCATTACTAGTAAACATGTAAAGAGATAAATTATACCATGGTCTCCAGAATAGGAAACAATCTTTGTATCTCGTAAGGTTACTGGGTCATCATCTGAAAGAAGAACAAAAAAAACATAATTGAATTCCAAAAGGCGAAAATTATTATACATATATCACAATTAGAATAGAGTAAAAAGGAATTACATTAAGATATTAGACCAGTAACATCAGGGGTATGATGTATAGCTAAGTTGGCCCTCAAAGTAGACTAGGTAGCTCATTTGGAAGAGCAACTCAACTAGGTTGAGGAGGTTCCAGGTTCAAATCCTGGTCTAGTACTTATTATTGTCCAAAGTTTCTGACAGTTTATTGGTTGTAACAATGATTGTTATGCTTTAAAACTTACCAAAGGCATGATGAAACTCTGCTCTCAAGGTGATTACATTTTTATGACTTTCTTGATTTGTTGGGCTTTTGTTCTGTTCTAAAAATGTAAATAATCCATCTTACAGTCTCTGTCTTATTGCAGTTAGAAGTATTGAGGAAACGTTTTACAATAGAATTGAGAGCATTGAAAACATACTTATTTGTTATGGATTCAATAAAATACAAATCTAATATTGTTGAAATAAAAGAAGCTGTTGGCACATGTATGAATGATAAATGTCCAATTTCTTGTCTTTATAAAAAAGATGAACAAACTAAAAGGAGTGTTAAATCATATTAATCATTAATTTATTTTCTTACCATAGTTGGCTTCAATGTTTTCTGCTTCTGACTCAACTGATTCCACAATGCAGTTGTCATTGCTGAACTGTGAGGTGGCTAGTGGTGTCAAGTCTGAAGAAATGTAAGAAATTGTTATATGTCTAGGTTAGAATTTATGCAACAAGTTTTCCACACAATTTTATTAGGCCTAAAATAAAATATTGTTTGTTTCCCCAATCCCGACCGACCCTGCAAAAATGGTCCGACTCACAAAATTTTATTGTCAAAACTAAGTCAAATATTATTTTATTCATTTCTGATTTTCCACCCGTCCGTCCGGCAAATCAGTTTTCCACACATTTTTAGCTCACCTGACCCGAAGGGTCAAGTGAGCTTTTCTCATCACTTGGCGTCCGTCGTCCGTCGTCCGTAAACTTTTACAAAAATCTTCTCTGAAACTACTGGGCCAAATGCACCCAAACTTAAACACAATCATCATTCAAGTATCTAGTTTAAAAAATGTGTCCGATGACCCTGCCAACCAACCAAGATGGCCGCCATGGCTAAAAATAGAACATAGGGGTAAAATATAGATTTTGGCTTATATCTCTGAAACCAAAGCATTTAGAGGAAATCTGACATAAGTATCATTTATAACAAAGAAAAAGGCCAAAAATTAAAATTTACAAAAGGGGTAAAACTGATTATCAGGTCAAGATCTATCTGCCCTGAAATTTTCAGACAAATCTGACAACCTGTTGTTGGGTTGCTGCCCCTGAATTGGTAATTTTAAGGAAATTTTGCAGTTTTTGGTTATTATCTTGAATATTATTATAGATAGAGATAAACTGTAAACAGCAATAATGTTCAGCAAAGTAAGATCTACAAATAAGTTGTCATGACCAAAATTGTCAGTCGGCCCCTTTAGGAGTTATTGCCCTTAAGAATCAATTTTTAACAATTTTTTGTAAATTTTTGTAATCTTTTACAAAAATCTTCTTCTCTGAAACTACTGATACAAATTTAACCATACTTGGCCATAATCATTATTAGGGTATCTAGTTTAAAAAATTTGTCCGATGACCCCGCCAACCAACCAAGATGGCCGCCATGGCTAAAAATAGAACAAAGGGGTAAAATGCAGTTTTTGGTTTATATCTCTGAAACTAAAGCATTTAGAGCAAATCTGACAGGTGGCAAAAATGTTCATCAGATTTAGATTTATCTGCCCTGAAATTTTCAGACAAATCCGACGACCCGTTGTTGGGTTGCTGACCCTGAGTTAATAATTTTACAAAAATTTTGCAGTTTTTTGTTATTATCTTAGATATCATTATAATATCTAATATCTTATACTATTAATTATGATTTTAACCTTATTTTACATGATTTCCAAAGCATCAGTAAATACAGGTGAGCGACACAGGCTCTTGAGAGCCTCTAGTTCTTCGTTCTTGAAGATATTGATTTTATATTTGGTATATAGTTTCATATGACAAGTTATATATCAAGTTCTACTTTTTGTTTCGGTCTGATAATTTTGTGCAGTGTTATGGTCCTTGGACTTGAAAAATTCACTTGTATAATCAGTTTTCCGAACTTTTTAGTCATGCTTGAAGATATTGACCTGATATTTTCTTTTTGATTACCCCATGACAAGTAATACAACAAGTTAGCATTTTGTTCCAGTATTATGAATTTTTACCCGGTAGGGGACTATGTATTGCCATGCAATATAACTCTCAGAATGCTTGTTTTTCTTGAAATCAATAAAAATTGGATGTCCAAATGTCAGTCGAACAGTAACCAATCAACACAACAATGTCAGATTGACTTGTTAGGGTAAACATTGTCATTAAAACAATTATTTAGATATACAGTAATAGTCACTTTTTTGGGGAATTTAGTAACTTTACTCTTAGGAACAAATAACTGAATTTGAATACAATTCTTGTAATTTATTATTTTTCTTACCATAGTTGGCTTCAATGTTTTCTGCTTCTGACTCAACTGATTCCATAATGCAGTTGTCATTGCTAAACTGTGAGGTGGCTAGTGGTGTCAAATCTGAAGAAATGTAAGATATTGCTATATGTCTAGTTTATAAAACCTACATTTTTTCTACACAATTTTTTTAGAAATCGGGCGGGAAAAAATGGTTGTGGAAATGTCAGTCGAACAGTGAGATATTGTTATATCTATATATATATAAGTTTATAAAACCATTTTTTTTTCTTTAAGAAAAAATGGTGGACGGTATGAAATCAATGTTTAAATGACAGTAGAACAGTAACCAATCAACACAACAATACACATTGACTTGTAAGGGTAAAAATAATCATTGAAATAATTGTTTTTGGTATGTTGTAATTTAGTAGTTAAATATACTATGTTTTAATATTTTTACAGAGCAAATGAATTTTTCTAATATTATTTTTTCTCTTACCATTGTTGGTTTCTATGTTGGATGTTACCAGCTCATCTGATCCCATAATGCTGTTTTCATTGCTTGACTGAGTGGTTGGTAGTGGTGTCAAGTCTAAAAAGATGTAAGAAATTGGTTTTTTTTTGCTAATATTTATTGAGGTGAAAACATTTTTGTTTGAATGTTTTAAATTTTCTAGAAAAGAATAACTAAAAATGTTAGTGAGACAGCAGCATAACAACACAACACTGACAGAAGCTGGGAAAATATATTTTCATTTTATTTTTTTTTTCTATAAGAAACAAGTGTATATGAATCCTATTCTTTATATTTTCGATAATATTTCTTACCTTGATTGGCTTCAATGTCATTGCTAGGATGCCTTGTGTGTATTGGTGTCAAATCTGAAAGAAATGTGATATATGGTTATTTTTATTGTCATGCCTTTGTTACAAAGTTTCCGTCTTGTCATATGTACATTGTTTCTTCGACTTAATTTTTTGATGGTTTAATGTGCACTCTTGTCCTACAATTGAAATTATTAGGAACTTGTGTTATTATATAAATTATCTTTAAGACAGCAACCTTGCAATACAACAAAGCTGTTAACACCAACTGTTGTTGTACAACTAATATTGATTTTATTTTCCCAGAAAAATAAGATATTGATTCTATTTAACCGTCAATGAAACAGAAACTTCACATATTATATTTGAGTACTGGTAACATGATTATTTTCTTATTTTAAATATTAATACCTTGTTTTCTCTTGTTTGTCAAAAAACTGATTTTTCCATCTTTACCTCTGATTTTAAGTTTTTGAATAGGCAATGACAAAACCTTTTTTTCAAATAATGCTATGCAATTTTGCCAAAGTTCCTCATTTTTTATGAACTCATTTTGCAGGGAAGTAGACCTTATGTGGGAAAGATTTGGACCTTCTGGACGGTAAGCCTCATCCTGTACACTGTCATGGAAAACTGCATCTTCACCATCAAAGTGCCACATACATTTTCACCTGGTAGGAGGAATGCAGCAATTCTGGAAAGATGACATTGAACTAATGAAAATTTGTCTTTTATGAAATTCTGTGGTAATGTTGTCCTGGATGTAGGTGGTAATGACTTGGCCAGTTGACTAATTTCAGATTCCTGTTTCTGTGAGGAATCTGCTCTGTCATCATCATCTTCCTGGGCCCTGTACCTAATAATAGCATTTTCTATGATGTATCCAGCTTTCCTGTTGGAAGTGTTTTCTGAAATTCTTTTCAGACTACCAAATGATCTTTCTGAATCTTCTGTTAGAATAGATTTAGCGTTGATCATTCTGTAAGCTTCTGGAAGGTGTGTTACAGTGCTATGAAAATGGTTTCCATAAAATTTCCGTGATGTCATCTTGACGGGGTTAGCGATGATGGATCTTGAAAGAGTGGCAAAGAGAAAAGTAGAATTGAATAGTCTCAGAATCTGACGAGGAGATCTGCTGGCTTCAGAGCTATATGCGATGTGTACAATATCTACAAGTGCCTCTATCATTGTTTTCCATTCTTGTGGGACTTTTTTTTGTGTAAATAGGGACTGGATGAATATGCAGAGTTTAATAGCAAGTTTACGGGCATCAGCACCTTTTACTTGATTTCTTTCATTCAGTTCGTGACTTGAAAAAGCTTCCAATTCAGCCTTGACATCATTGTTATCAGCATGGTGTGGAAGTTCATTGATGAAATTTATTATTACATTGGAGAGATCGTGTAATGGCTCACACATCATTACCTCATAACTGTCGAGATTTAACTCTTGTGCAGACTTCTCTGGAGCAGATGTCATAAGAGCTGGTGGACGGGATATACCATGCAAAATGTCATTAAGTTCTTGTTGCAGCCTTGGTTTACCCCATGTGTGTGTGTTTACATGTCTGTCTTCAAGTTCATCTATTATGTCATTTTTTTTCATGTTTCTCAAAGGATTGAGATTTCTTTCTTTTAACTTTTTAGAAACAATTTTGCCCTGCATTATTATGTTACGTCTTTCCTCGAGGGTGCATGCCTTGTGTGTAAAACACAACTCTAAATTAATATGGCTTTTGGAGTCTACTCCACAAAGACAACTGTATTGTCCACCTCTTTGCTGCCCACTTTCAAATTGTCTAGCTGGATTATCGCCACTACAAATTCGAATTTTATCGTTAAAAGTTATGCCCTTGTAAGTGGTCCCCTCTATTAGCAGCTCAATATCCTCTAACCTTGCATTTATATAAGTCATCTGATCTTTGTCTGTACTGGCTGTAAATAGTTTGATACATTGAATTAAAACATTATAGTGATGCATATGTAGATTGATTGATTGTTGGTTGCTTAACGTCCAGTGGCAAATATTTCATGCATATTCAGGACGAGCACAAGTTCACAATAAATACAATAGGTAGGTTCTGTAATAGATTAAGGGATTAAGGTCGGAGAAATTTAGACTGCCACGGGAAATGAGGGTATATTGGATAGGGACAGAAATTTAGCCTTGCAACAGGTCACCTACGGACCCCTCAAAGATTTGTTGCATGGGTTCTTAACGTGCAAAGAACGTGGCACTTTCTTTACACGAGGCATCGGATTTAACGTCCCCATTCTGACCGGACGTGGCTGCAAATTTGTACATCCCGCACAGCCAAACGGACGCCCCACTTTAGCACGGGTTTTACTGCCGGTCGGAGGAAGACCAATGGTGACCATACTTCTATTCCCCAGTCACCCGTGGGGGTTGCATATGTAGAGTTGCCACAAATATTTTATTATGTTGTAATGTGGTTATATTAGTTTAATATAAAAAAAAATAAGGAGATGTGGTATGATTACCAGTGAGACAATCCATCAAATATGCAAAGTTCAAATTAAGTGGATCTAGACAATTATAGGCAACCATACAGCCTTCATCAATGAGAAAACCCATACTGTATGGTCTGCTATAAAAGGCCTTGCCATTCAAAATATGGAACAAATTAGAAGGTTGAAAATATTATTTATGGTACTATTTTCAATACAACTGTGTATCACTGCTACACAATAGTATTAAATAATACTCGGTATTCACTTTTGTATATGTATATACTCTTATGTGTGGTTCATTTATGTTAAATTTATAATGATTTTTACAGTGAACTTATGATATCTGTATGTTGTGGGCTCTTTTATACTACTTTGAAGACAACATTCATGTTTTATTTTATGTTATATTTTATTCATGTTCATTCATGTTTTATTTTATGTTATATTTTATGATGTACATGTCAGTCTCACAGGTTTTATTTGACCTTGACCTCATTTTCACGGTTCATTTCTCAGGGTTAAGTTTTTATTTGCGGTCGTATATTGGTATGACGTTGGCGTCGTCGTCGTCCGAAGACACATTGGTTTTCGCACAATAACTTTAGTTTAAGTAAATGGATCTCTATGAAATTTTACCATAAGGTTCAATACCACAGAAGGAAGGTTGGGATTGATTTTGGGGGTTATGGTACCAACAGTTAAGGAATAAGGGGCCAAAAATAAGCATATTTGTAACTTCCAGACATAACTTGTGTGTTAGTGTATGGATCTCTCTGACATTGTACCACAAGGTTCCATATCACAAAGGGAAGGCTAGGATTGATTTTGGGGGTCATTGCCTCAAAATTTTAGGAATTAGAGGCCAAAAAAGGGGCAAAAAAAGCATTTTTCTAGTTTCATGAATAGTAAAATGAAAGTACTTCAGTTAACTGTGAATGTAGAATTTTTGGCAGTATTAGAAAGTGGTGAAAATTCTTAAAAGGCTATCATTATCCCTTATTGGCCAGGAAATACTACCGTGCCACCTATAAGACTTACACCAGAAGGCAAAATTGTTGCGCCTTTAAATTAGAAACAACAGAAAGCCATATATGTGATTAAACTGACCCACAAGTATCCTCACAACCTGACACTTTTATACGATCTCGCACTCAGTTTCCTCCTTGTAGTTTGGATTTGAAAACCGTTTTTTGTAAAAAGGACAGAAAACTACACAAAACTGAGTCGTATAAACGTGTTGACAGTCTTTCGATGTGTGCTAATGTGAGTAATCATTCATCCATGCATGGCATGGTAAAGATAATCGCGAGTACAGATTTATTTTCAAATGCAGTCTACCTTTCAGCATGCATTACCAAGTACTTATTGAAGTCAACACCTGTGCAATCAGGTAAAACAGTTACTGAAAAATTAGAATTTGAACTTGCTGTCAATTCATTGATAACGATTGTTAGTGATGATCTGTTCTTCCATAAAAAGGCCTTTCTCATGTAGCACATCCTTGACATATAATGATCACTTTTACCCAAGATTGTCTCTGATGCTTACCAAACTGCCAAACTCCAGAACAAACTAACTAGATATTATGACACCTTACAATTCAGACACAGCGGGGCCAAGGGATATCAAATATAGAGTTTAGCACTGAACTCAATATAGGGGATGCCATATCTGCTGCAGGAAAATTGAAGTCTATTAAGACTTTCAGAATTACACCAAGGTATGTCAAGGATACATTAAAAGAGGAACAGTTACTTCACTCTGCCGCCAGCGCTCTTATGAGCTATGTCCTCGTTGGGTGTTTCTATGGAAAAGATGCCCGCATCGCTTCTTAAGTTCATTTGTTAGTTAATTGATGAAAAATCACACAAAGGCGTTTCTGAACCGTATATTGTCCCTAAAGATAACAAAAATTCGTAAATGTATGGCTATTACAAAATCAATCGTTTCTGTAGCAACATTCGCCCCATTACATTTGGGATTGGCCGTGCAGTTATATCATGAATATGGGAATATCGGTCACGAACATTGATAGAAACTTTGTAATCACATGGCTTTTGTGTTTCCTATGCAGTGGTAAGACTATACCTGACAGGCATTGCCATGCACGAGTTTGACCGAATCAAGACGGTGTTTACGCTCCTGATGACATTGTTTCAAAACACCAAGGGGGATGTTTGATACAAATGGTGCCGACAATATAGTCATCAACACGGAGACAATTGATAGTAAAGAACGTTTCATTCCATGGCACGAGCAAACGTTCAGGTTTGTCAATCCACAATTGATTCCAGATTTCGTCAGATGAAAGTGAAGAGAGGTCAAGATAACACTTTTGAATTGACTGACAGTGTATTATTGTTGGCGGCTGTTTCATTATACCAAGGATAAGAGAAGTCCTGTTCGCGTTCTGAATTCTTTAAAAAATTCGACCGGGAAGACAAAAATGTATAAACCCCAACATTTGTCATGGGAAAAATGTCATCGGATTATTTACAAGATTAACTTTGTACCTGCAAAGCTAAATCTTTGTGCTCAAAAGCCGTGTTTGCTTTGAACAAACTCTGTCCTGCGCCGAACTTGTTCGTATCAAAAAAGGGAAATGTGTTGTAATGCTTATACGCGTTCTGAATCCGCATATGATGACGAAGAGATTTATTCATATCCCTATTTAATGAAGACTAGAGCTATTGTATGTCGCTTTTGAAAGACAAGTTATATAAGGTTCATGACTAATTTTAAATTACAACATTAGCAAATTGGCATTACATTGTATTATTTTCCATCACTTCCCTAAAAAAATTATGAGTCTACACTTTTTTACCAGGATAATCCCTCTAAGACAATGGTCATGCACCAAACTGACTTTGCTTTACACTCAACCTTACGCCAAATTAATGCAAGTCACACTTATAATTTTTTTTAAACCTCGCATTCGCCTCGGTTGTGTTATAACTGATCTGTCCAGATATTGCAAATACACAATATGTATTTATCTATAACTAGATACTAATTTTCACAAAATACACAACCTTTTAGATGAAAAATTAAGAACACTGTTTCAGCGCTTGAATTTTGTATTTTTTCAAAGATAGAAAAAATATGGAAATAATTTGATAAACTGATGTTTTAAAGTTTAAAAAATAATTCTGTAATATACTGTAGTGAAAAATTATAAGCAATACGAAAGTTTATGAATGTGAAAAGATCAAGGCCACTTCTGTTTTTTGCTATGTCATAAATGGAAAAAAATCAGAAGGTTCCAGATCAACACCACTTTGTAATGGCAGCTCTTCATATAAGTAGTCAAACTTGTCGTTTTAACTTTGTTTATAGCATAAGCTTATGATTGAGCCGTTTTTGTAGCATTCTATTGAATACATATCAGAAAATTTCCCATTTTTTTGTCCTAGTGGTTGAAATATTGATATTTTTAGGTCTGTCTTTTGACCTCAATTTCACAAAAATGTGACCACTCTGGTTTTCTATGGCCAAATTTTCTTATTGTACACTTTTTCCTCTTTCCATCGATATATAATTTAGGTATGTGTTCTTCCGGAACATTAAAGTTTTAAAAAATGAACTCTGGTTGCAGTACTTATATGCAGATCATTAGTTTGTATATAATAAGGATTTTGATGTTCCTTTAATTTTCCACAAAATTAGAACTAGTAATTTTCCTAATGCAGTAATGAAAAGTCCTGTATATTCATTTGTCCTAGCTATAGCTAGTAAACAAAACAAAAAAATAACATACAGAGGCACATTTTTTAAGATGAAAGGTTAGAACTTTAGAACTCCAGAATCAAAATTGTAATATTAAAGAAAAACATTCTCCATAAATTGTTAATGTGCAAAACATGAAATATTGCTTATTATGTCAAATTTTAAAGTCTCATAACTCTTGAACGAAATTAGTGGAAATTAATGCACCTGTCCTTAGTCAGGAATCTGATGTTCAGTAGTTGTCGTTTGTTTATGTGGTTCATAAGTGTTTCTCGTTTTTTTATATAGATAAGACCGTTGGTTTTCCCGTTTGAATGGTTTTACACTAGTAATTTTTTGGGGCCTTTTATAGCTTGCTGTTCGGTGTGAGCCAAGGCTCCGTGTTGAAGACCGTACCTTGACCTATAATGGTTTACTTTTATAAATTGTGACTTTGATGGAGAGTTGTCTCATTGGCACTCATACCACATCTTCCTATATCTATATAAAGCCTTATTCTTTATAATTTGGTAAAATTAAAAGTTAACAAGATTTACTGACTATGATTGTTTTTCATTTTCTGTCAATTGACGGACATATTACAAAGAGCAGAGTATCAGATAAAACACTTATGCACTGTACTGTAGTGATGAAACAGGCTATATCATTCGACCTAAAAAGTTCTCAATTCGACCCTGAAAAAGGCAAATAAGTATAACATCAAACTTTTGTTACAACCACTTACCCTTGAACAGTTATTGATTCCAGATTATGGAAATGAATGCACTAGCCCATCTGACTCCTTAGGTACATTTTTTGCAAGACCGCTCAATCATCAGGTTTTCAGATGAATTGAAGAGGGATACAACTCTTCATTCATTCATATAGAGCTGTTTTCTAAAATAAAAAATATAATAGATAATTGCAAGTAACTGTAAAAAATATTATCCTAAACCAGATTTAATATATCTTCTAGTATTACAAGAGCCTATATGATATATAATCATGTAAATTCAGAAATTATTGCATGTGTTTATTACTGCGACCATTGAAAACAGAACTAAAGTGCAAGATTAATTATTGCTCTTTCAGAAAAACATGCATACAGACTATTTAAACATAATTGTTTCCAAGCAACAGAAGCAGGATACCAGAAGATTAAATATTCCTATAATATAGCTTTATCAGTACACCTGTATTTGTATAGTAAAATGTTCAATAATATTTAATAATGGGCTCCTGAATTTAAACCAAATCTTTTGATGTGAGCTGATGATTTTTTTTTGTTTCACAAACATGCTTTTTTCATAACTTGTAATTATATTTGAACTAGCTATCAGTAAGTGCAAGTACTTTGTACCTTTTTTTGTGCTACGTGTTGATCGAGCCTTTTTCACCAACTTTGACCATTGTTTACAGTTTGTTCCTATGTTGTGATGATACATAGGGGACACAAAAAAAAGGGGGGCTTTTATAGCTTAATATGGTATGGGTTTTGCTTATTGTTGAAGACAGCAAAGCAACCTATATATAGATGCATACATCTACATCATTTGGTCTCTGGTGGAAAGTAGTCTTATTTGCAGTCATACCACATCTTCTTATCTTTATATTAATAGATTTTCTTATGTAACTATTTGTTATATGAATTTAATGCTCCATATATGCATATAGGTCACTGTCAGAGGCGGATTTAGGGGAGTGGCGCCTGTGGCCTCCCCTTTTTCCAGAAAAATTTGGTTGATTAAATAGGGAATCACAGAAGCATGACCGAAGCGGGCCCCACCTTAGGCAGTCAGTGGGCCCATACTTATGAAAATTTCTGGTTCCGCCACTGACTGTACAGCCTGATTTATGTACATATACAATAACAATGAATGAAAAACAAATATCATATACAAAAACAAATGATAACCAGTTTAAATAAGGAGCAAAAAGAAAAATGCATCAATTTACCTGTTTAAATAATAAAGCTTTCCTAATTCCAACCATTGCTTTTAATACTTCGTCAAAGTGGGACTGGCACTCTGTATCTTGTATTTGACAGGCCAACTAAAAATAAGAGAAAGTAATTATTTAATACATAAACGGATCCTTTTTTTTACAGACGTACATGTATAAGGACTGCAGGCTTTATTTTGAACATTTCTAATTGATCCGTTTCAAATACTAACTTGTCCATTAAGAATTGACAGAATCTGATATCATGGCTGTCATGGTTTAATTTTAGACACTGACAACTGGAAAAAGAGTTCTACAAATCTTTTTTCCCTGGTGGTTCTTAAAGAAAATCTGCTGGTCCTTAAACTTTATTTCTATTGCAAAATACCAAACTTGCATCAGTCCTTTGAAAAAACCTGCGGACAACCACTTTTTGAGAACTCTGGTATTTTAATACTATTTGTAAGAATTAACCCTACACCATGTACAACAACCTTTGTTAAAATATACACTGTATGTTTAATTTAAAACCACAGCAACCATATATAATTTCCAAAGGGAGAAACCATTTAACTTCCAGGGGAGGGGGTTATGGTTTTCGCTACCGTTAGCATCAAATGAGCCTTAATTTTTTATCTCATATCTCATTTTGTAGATACTTGGCATCAAATGAAGTAAAATGTATATCTTTACGTTATTTACACAAATATTCTATCATCATTAGCCATTTGAGGTACCCAATTCTTACCCTCTTTAAGTCATGTAACTCTTGAATGACACAGCCAAAATGTTTCAAAATAAAATCTTGATACTGTTGTGATCAAATTACATCAAATTTAAGTTATCTTACAAAGAGTTGACAGACCGATGGACATCATGGACATTGGTACAGTTAATATGTCCCGTCTTCGACAAGCGTATAAAAGGTCAAGTGTTTGAAAATTCGGTAACAGGAACTATGTCTAGATACATCATTTTGGAACAAAAATCACTCGAAAAGAGTAGACATGAATACCCCCGCTCAAGCGATGCAATTTTCCAAGTTTATAAAATGCTCCGCTGAGCGCAGCTTGATACGACCGCAGAGGTCGAACCCTGAACATTGGGGCAAGTATAGACACAACATTAAAGCTTGATACAGCTCTGAATTTGGATTGTGATTAAATATTTGACACAGCATAGGTTTCTGACACAGAATGAATGTGGTGTAAAAAATTAGAATTTTTTAATTATCCAAAAATATCCAAAATCTAAATACATATACACAGTTAGATTCAGCATATCAAAGAACCCCAAGAATTCAATTTTTGTTAAAATCAAACTAAGTTTAATTTTGGACCCTTTGGACCTTAATGTAGACCAATTTGAAAACGGGACCAAAAATTAAGAATCTAAATACACGGTTAGATTCAGCATATCAAAGAACCCAATTATTTCAATTTTTGATGAAATCAAACCATATCATTATTATTTGCTACTATATATAAATCAAAAATAACCAACTTAAAACGAAAAATTCTAAAGAAAAAAAAAAGGAAAAAAAAAATTATCTACCCCCCCCCCCCCCCCCCCCCCCCCCCCCCCAATTTTTTGTACCCCCTTATGATTCATCACCCCAAACTCAATCTAAGGCTTCCTTTTGTGGTATGGTACCTTTCAGAGAGATCCATACACTTGATCACAAGTTATTGTCTGGAAACTATAAAAATGCTTGTTTTTTTTCCCTTTTTGGCCCCAAATTCCTAAACGTATAGGGCAATTACCCCCAAACTCAAACCCAGCTTTTCCTTTGTGATATGGAACCTTGTAGTACAATTTCATAAAGATCCATACACTTACACACAAGTTATTGTCCCGAAACAAGACAAATGCTTGTTTTTTGCCCCTTTTTGGTCCCTATTTCCTAAAATGTTGAGGCAATTACCCCCAAAATCAATTCCAGCCTTCCCTTTGTAGTATGGTACCTTGCAGTACAATTTCAGAGAGATCCATACACTTCAACACAAGTTATTTTCTGGAAACTAGAAAAATGCTTATTTTTGGCCCCTTATTCCTAAACGTTTTGGGCAATTACCCCCAAACTCAATTCCAGCTTTCCCTTTGTGATATGGAACCTTGTAGTACAATTTCAGAAAGAATCATACACTTACACACAAGTTTTTGTCATGAAACTAGGAAAATGCTTGTTTTTGGCCCAAAATTCCTAAAATTTTGAGGCAATTACCCCCAAAATCAATCCCAGCATTCCCTTTGTGATATGGAACCTTGTGGTACAATGTCAGAGAGATCCATACACTAACACACAAGTTATTGTCTGGAAGTTACAAAATTGCTTATTTTTTGCCCCTTATTCCTTAACTGTTGGTACCATAACCCCAAAATCAATCCAAACCTTCCTTTCGTGGTATTGAACCTTATGGTAAAATTTCATAGAGATCCATTCACTTAAACTAAAGTTATTGTCCTGAAACTAAATGCGTCTTCGGGTGAAGACGCATTTAGTTTCAGGACAATAGGGGAAAAATAGCTATTGTTTGTATTTAAGCCAAGACTTAACAGGCAGGTACATGTACAGTAGCTCTGCTTCATGATTTGACCAAAATGAACTTTACATTGTACAATATATATAACCAGCTAAAAATTGATTGTACCTAGATAGATATGCAAGATATGTACATTGTCGGAAAATATAAAATTCATTTGTATGAGCTTTAAAAACAGGACGAAAAGCGAGGCTCGCCGAGGTTTGTGGGGAAAAAATAGCTATTGTTTGTATTTAAGCCAAGACTTAACAGGCAGGTACATGTACAGTAGCTCTGCTTCATGATTTGACCAAAATGAACTTTACATTGTACAATATATATAACCAGCTAAAAATTGATTGTACCTAGATAGATATGCAAGATATGTACATTGTCGGAAAATATAAAATTCATTTGTATGAGCTTTAAAAACAGGACGAAAAGCGAGGCTCGCCGAGCTTTTCTCCTGTTTCGTAGCGAGTACAAATAAATTTTATATTTTCCGACAATGTACATATATTGTTTTTATCCTGAAATTTACACCACACATTTAAAACTTTAGTTGTTAAAATCTAAATCATTGTCTTTAATTTTTCAAAAAAATCGACATAGTTTAAACGCAGACCGCGAAGAGGACCCCAAAATGAACTGGTACGCAAAAAAGAAATATTCACATTACTGCTTGCTAAACATGGAAGCTGGGTAACAGGAGACTTTAGTTGTACAAGTACAAATAAAGCAAAAATTTATTTGTGTACCTGTTTTTTGAACAATAGTTAGCTGATTGCAGGATAAAACCTCCACACCCTCCCCCCAAAAAATAATATAAAGATGAATGGTTGGTACAAGCTGATTGCAGGATAAAACCTCCACTCCTCCCCCCAAAAAGAATATAAAGATGAATGGTTGGTACATGCATATCCAATACTTGTCAAAGTCAAAAATTAAGCTTTCTCTTAATCTTTCCTGTTCATAAATCCTGAATTTTAATGCCCTACTTTTCTAATTCAATATCATATTTTTAGGAATCAGATTTTCAGTAGTTGTCATTTGTTGATGTGGTTCATAAGTGTTTTTTGTTTATCGTTTTTTATATAGATTATATAACTATATTAGACTGTTGGTTTATACCGTTTGAATTGTTTTACACTACTCATTTTAGGGGCCCTTTATAGCTTGCTATTCGGTGTGAGCCAAGGCTCCGTGTTGAAGACCGTACTTTGATCTATTTAATGGTTTACTTAAATTACAAATTGTGACTTAGATGGAGAGTTGTCCCATTGGCACTCATACCACATCTCCTTATATAGATAAGGCCAAAAAAAGATAATATGTGTGTTCTTATTACATCTTATAAAAAATAGGGTAGGTAGGAAGGGATTTTTTTTACCACTTTTTTTTACATTGAGTCTATGGGAGGGACATTCTGACTTTAACAGTGCTTATTGAAAATGACCACAAGAAACTTTAGTGTAGGCTATTTTTGAGCTTAAAAAAAAGGGAGTGTATGGTAAATAGGAAACACACATCTTTTTTTATTTGGCCTAATAGTTGTTTCTTAGAATCTTTACTGTAAATTCTTAAATTATTGTGCATTTATTATTGTGATTTTTGAAAGAAAGGACAAAAATATGAGGTTAATTCTATATTGCAAATCCTGTGACAGGAAAATCTCCATACTGATACCAGAATGTGAGTTTTTATTATTGTGATACTCAGCCAGTCGCATTATTCACATTCATTAAAACCTTGCAATTCTTTCTGAATTTACAGTACTTAACAATTTACTGCCTTGACAATGTTTGCTATAACTGAGGTACATATATGTATATCGATATCATCTGCATGCATGCAGCTTTATTTTAACTTAAATACTGATGATAACCATATCTTAAAAGAACATGTCAAGGTGGGCAGTCATGATTAACAAACTGCATAATATATATTTATTGGTCCAATAATATTTTGTCATGAAAAGCTTCTTTATATTTTTGCTGTGATGCCTTCCTAAGATGGACTGTCATGTATATATGAAGGCTTCACAGTAAAAAATCAACAAATCTGCCTAAAGTTCAAGAAATCATAATATTAATATATTATTTGGACTATGCATTTAAATTGGTCAATTGAATCAACAAATATATAAATTTGCTATTGGTCATATTGATGACTTTGAGTACATGTGAAAAATACTATTTCTAAGATAATTTTATCCAAGGTGCAGTCATTTTTCAGAGAAAGATGCAAGGTCCAGGACAAGTCCGAATAATTATGACATCTACATGTATGAAAGAATTTCATGCTGTTTTTTTTTCTTTCGACGCTTTCATCTTCAAGTTTGAATCTATAAAAATAAGGTGTTGAAAAATACCCAAAGCCTTCAGCAAAAAATATTATAATCTGGACTTGAGACTGGAATTGAGGGCAACATCATGGTCTGTGCATGGGCTCCAAATTAAGGGATCAGGGTTCCGTGTGTCCCAGGCTCCAAATTAGGGGCTCATGGTTCATTCGAACAAGGTTGTGTGCCCCAGGCTCCACTTTTCGGTCTCCATGCTTTGGGGGTAGGGATCCCGGCTCCATCAATGTGGGCACCGGGCTCCGAAGTAGTGTTAAAATTTACCCGACAGGATGCCTACAACTGTACAAAACGTAAATTAGGAACGAATTACAGGGCGAGTGTTGAGAATGGAATCTTTGCAAGATACAGAGAACTTATTTCATTCGATATTCTGTTCATTTACTGACTAGATTCTTTAATTATTCAAATTTCAAATATCTTTTGCAGTCTACTTTCGTTTTGACCACGTGTTTATCATACTTGCTAACACTGAACTCGTTGTTTTTTCTTATACTGTGCCATTGTTCGCCATCTGAAAGGAATGATTAACAAAAGAAACAATGTATATTTCATAAATTTTACAAATTTGGTGTCATAAACTTACTTTTCTTGTTAGATTTTCACGTAGAAGTGAAAATATTTTCCGCAGCAAGGTGCTTTCCATTCTGCAAACCACAAGCATCTTTCCGATGGCGATCGTCTTATGATTGGTTGATCCTCAAAAGGAGGCGGGGTCCTACAAGCGGACAATCTCCGCAAGAAAAACAGCTATTGCAACCGTTTACAATATAATTTAGGCACAAACATACAGTATTCGCGTTTCAGTAAATAAACTACAACATATTAATACCCGTTTTTAATTCAAATGCATCTATGTAATTTGTTATCATACATTTTAATCGATAGACGCAGCTTTCGTGCTCATCGCCATTAATGAATATATGAATATTTAATGATGTCTTTGCAGAGTAACCTCCCCCTGACCAAATCTAATCGAAATTGCCTTAACATCACTGCGTTTTGTATTTACCATTTTACGGGGACTCGGTAGATAATACTGTAATCACTACTCAGTCAACATCGAGGTTGCGAGATCGAACCATGCTCGTTCGGGTGCACTCTGATCTTAATCGACTATAATTGTGTTCCTATCGAAGGTCGGTGGTTTATTCTAGTATCCTCCACCTTGAAAAACTGGCCGCAACGAAATCGCCCAAGCGGGCTTTGAAGTTGCGTTAACAGACCAATAATCAATCAGTATGCACCATATTTTACCGCCATCGCTAGCTTTGTACTGAATGTTCAATACAGCTTCTGTACTTTGTACTCTAATATAAAGTAATTTACATAATGTATATATTAATCTCTTAAACAACTTTCCGAACATGGTACTACTGAAACAATTTACATCAAATGTTCAGGGAGATTATTGCCGTCTTAACAATACGCTTTCCCTAAATTGGCTGCCAACTTAAGGAAAGCGTATTTTAATACACAAAAAATCCTTATTTGCAATACATGAATGATGCCAGGTGTTTTTGACACATTTTTAGCTTTCTTGTTTGTCTTCTGAAGAGTCCCAAATACAAATGGTCATTCGTTTAGACATCATATGTATGTAAAGAGACGATTGATTTATTGTTGGTTGCTTAACGTCCAGTGGCAAATATTTCATGCATATTCAGGACGAGAACAAATTAACAATAAATACAATACGTAGGTTCTGTAAAAGGGGCGTCCGGGATCAAGGTCGTAGAAATTTAGACTGCCACGGGAAATGAGGGTATATTGGATAGGGACAGAAATTTAGCCTTGCAACAGGTCACCTACGGACATCTCAAAGAGTTGTTGCAAGGGTTCTTAACGTGCAAAGAGCGTGGCACTCTCTTTACACGAGGCATCGGATTTAACGTCCCCATTCTGACCGGACGTGGCTGCAAATTTGTACATCCCGCACAGCCAAACGGACGCCCCACTTTAGCAAGGGTTTTACTGCCGGTCGGAGGAAGACCAATGGTGACCATACTTCTATTCCCCAGTCACCCTTGGGGGTAGTAAAGAGACGAAACACACAAGCCAAACTGACGCCATCATGAGGTGAATGACGGTTATGGAATATCCATTTCACAGATGATAGCGGATATGTTCCTTATGTCGCAACTACAATCCCGTCCCCTTTTCCCGAATGTGACCTACCGAATAAGACTAATGACCGGGTTAGTACTAACATGAGTAACACGACGGTTACCACATGTGGAGCAGGATCTGCTTAACTTTCCGGAGAACCTGAGATCATCCCCAGTTTTTAGTGCGGTTCGTATTGCTCAATCTTTAGTTTTCTATGTTGTGTTTTGTGTACTTTTGTTTGTATGTTGGTCTTTTTCTTTTTCAGCTTTGACAGTTTATTCTCCGGTATTTCGCCTCTCTTGCTAAAAATTTAATTACATGGTTTAACTTATGTGTTAAGTCTTTTCTGGTAATAACAGTACTGTGCTCCTATTTGTATCACACTTTCCTTCAAGGTTCATTATTTATATATTTTTTTCTCAAAACAAAAATGTTTAAAAAATTAATTATGCATTTCAAATTCAGTCAAATACTATAGTCACAATATCAAATCTGTATGGTTCATATTTCCTTATTTCTTATAGAAAGCTATCATCATGCACAAATAAATCAAAAATACCATTTTAGTAGAATTTATATTATATTTGAGAAAAACCTAATATTTTATATCATCTCAACCAGGCCTTGAGAGTTTCCAGACTCACAATACAAGTATAGTTTCTGCCACTACAATGTAAAGGATCCTGTGAGGTATTGCCATAACTTTTGATAAATCGTTCTGAAAACTTCACATATCCATAGTGTCTGACAACTGCAATCAATTTTGGCAGTGATTTTCATATTTGAAGGTACTTCACAAATTTTATCTGTCGGTATCGATGAAATTTATAATGGTTGCAAGGGTCAAAAATGTATTCTGATGACCTGAAATTTTAAAGATCTCCTTAAGAATTTCTTTGCATATTTATTTAAGATATTGTAGAAATGATGCATCGAAAGCCTTAAACCAATTTTGAGTTAGTGTTACCAATCTAAATTCAAGATGGCCGCCATCTATGATAACACTTTAGCATTGAACTATAAGAATAAACATATACAAAGCTTCTTATCAGAGGTTGTCTTACATATTTAAACATCACGTAACTGGGTGATCCTATATGATTATTTGCAATTTTGAATGTCACCCTGAAGATATGCCATCCATAGTGGAACACAATAAAGAAACACAATAAATATCAACATACAGCTTCTCAAAAACCATATTGCACGGTAAAATCCAAACTATGCACAGTGTTTTCGATAGGGACAGAAATTTAGCCTTACAACAGGCCACCTTCGGACCACTCAAAGAGTTGTTGCAAAAAGTAAAATAACAGAAATACCGAACTCCGTGGAAAATTCAAAACGGAAAGTCCCTAATCAAATGGTAAAATCAAAAGCTCAAATACATCATACGAATGCAAGGGTTCTTACCGTGCAGAGAGCGTATCTTTCATTGCCCCTCAATACATATCGTCATCGTATCACAATTTCGTGTATGTATTTGTTTCATGTTTTGCCAACACTATCTCGAAGTCAGTTTGAAAAATGTGTATAACTTCAGTAGAAAGATTTTGGCCTTCTAAACAATAAAAAATGAATTAAACACTTTCATCAAACAAAAATGACGTCTATGTCTAGGTCAAATAACAGAATTATGACGACATAACACGCCTCTCTGATTTACTTCGAATTTTTTTTTAGACAGAAGTATAGATACATTTAAAAAGTAAGATATCAATTAACAGCGCTTTGTAGGCGTATCAGTAAACAACAAAATGAATGTGTAAATATAGAACCAAAGCATTATGGATAATACTTTAAAATTCAGTTACTCACTGAAAACATTGAATCATAGATATTTAATGACGTAAAGTAATTTGATGTTGATGAACAAACAATGGAATAATCTATAATTAGTTTTGGTATGACGAAGCTAAAATGTCGTTTAGCAGGAAGCATTTCTGTGATTGCCAATAACCGTTTGTTCGTCCTCTGTCGGTGTTTGTAGGTCCCGGTCTCACCATAACCTAATAGTTTCACTTACAATAGCTTATACCTATTACGGCTCGCAAAATAAATCTTTTTTTTATATATTTGTATATCGAATGTTTATCTGGTCAGCGAAGTTTGTACTTAGACATCAAACATAAACATTGAATGAATACAAGTACATCCTACACTGTCAATACGGACGGCCCGCATTAGCAAGCGTCGAAAAAAGACCAAGGGATGTTTACCCCAGTCAAACTTTGTGGTTTCAAATAAAAATGAACTCGGAACATTTCAAACCAATCACATTTATCAAATTAGGAAGTTGATAAGAATAATTCACACCCATTTACCCTTTCGCGACATTGTAAAATCTTGATTTTGAATAAAGTTTATTAAAAGGCATCTGTGCAATACTCATAAGTGATGTGCAATTGACGGAATAATGCAAACAACAATATAAAAAAGGTTAGATACCAGTGAACCTCGAAAAATGGCACAAGGATGAAATATATAATAACTATTATTATTGAGATTAATTCATCGTAACAAACCATTTAAATACTACAGTTATTAAAACATACATGTATAAGGTCTCTGTCAAACTGAAATACATGTTGTAAGGAACACTGTAAGAACTACAGTTAAACCTATACTTGTATAAAGTCTCTGATTAATATTTTTGTGAGTGCTCGACCCCCCCCCCCCCCCCCCTTTTTTTTAACCTGTGGTGTAATGGCGCTACATAAGAATTGTAATAACTTCTTCAATTCGAAAGATAAATATAAAACAATAGACACAAAGAACCAATATAATAGTATTCACAGTAGCTGAAAGCTAATTCAAGTCGGTTACAAGTCTATTTCACAAAATTGTCAGATTTTCTTATTTCATTTGAATGCAGCTAACATTGGACCAATCTTGCAATTGCTATTTTGAACAAACAACACACAACACTTCTGTGTCTTGTTTGTATGGCGGACATTTCAATGACCCGCAGACTGTTTTTACGGGATAAAATAAAATTCCATTTTCGTCCTTTGAATCACCACTTATAGCTTCAGCATCATTATCTACGCATGCGTATTCTGATGAAGCGGAGTGATCATACTTTCCTGCCATTAAAATTCCACTGTATTCTTTTGTCCATCCTTTGTAACAGGTTTCTCTTCCTGAAATATTTTACACAAAGAGATTTATTACCTTGGTTAAAAGTAACGCATGGCTTATTGTCCCTCGCGCAATATGCGGTGCTGGGTACATATAAATACCAACCGTCTGTCCGTCTGTCCGTTCTCATACGTACCATTATTGCCAGTTTTTTGAAATTTATATCGACGGTTTATGGAAGCAATGTTTCAGATGAGTTCAAAACTATTTGCTGATCAAGTATTTGTAAAGTAATTTTGCCTCTTGGAAACATAAATGTTCATAGAATTGCATTGCAAACGCTCTAAAGCCAACATTTCATGTCACCTTTTGAAAGACATCTGACCAGACAATAGTTCAAGTTGAATAAAGGTCTAATTTTTAAGTGATTCTTAATAGCGAATAGATAGATGCCTTTTAAGGTAAAGCTGACATACAAGGATCGTAATGATATTATGTGGATACATTTATCGGTTTCACAATTGACAGCAAGTCATCCATACAATGTCTCCAATTTTTACGATTGAACAAGATTAAGAGACGTAATTGGGAGATAATATTGAAGAAGAAGAATCATGATTGTATAAAGAGCATTCAAGTTTAAACTATAAATCCTAAGTGCAATCAGCCATGAGTCTTACAAAAGCCTTCCAGGGGCCCATTCAGTAATATCATGTAAATTTACGAATAAAGTTGCTTCTTGGCCCTTCCTCGAAAATTGAAATATAAATCCTGTATCTCTGACTGTATTTAATCTTTTACCTGGTATTATTATTGATGCTGTTTTGCCTTTTGCTAAACATGCTGCACATGCAGCGTCTCGGTTTTCTATCCCCGATCTCATTCCTTGAGGCTGGTTATAGGCACCAATTTGGTATTCTGCTCCATAGATCAAATCATAATCACAGTGGGGTTTCAGCGGCTGTGCGACATCCGGATCGTTAGGTAAGCATACGTAGTTCACGCTTGCCCCTGTATGTGCGTAGTGACCTCCACCTACTTGGCCTGTTGACAAAATAATTATTTATATATATGAAGGTAAGGATGGGTGGTCTTCATTTCTGTATTCTTTTTTTTTGGGGGCCTTTTTTCTTTATTCTTGATAAATTTTGCCAGTTATTCTCTCTTCTTTATATTTTAGCATCCCATTATTCTCTATTTTTATATTCGAGCACCTTATTATTTTTTTGTCTTTCTCTATTCTTTGTATATTTTGCAGATCAATAAGACAGTAACCCAAGGTAATAGTTAACCCAATATCGATTGATTTGTATTGATCAACATATTATTAAAATAGGATTGACATTTTTCTAGGAATACAATTATTAGTATGAACTTAACTTATAACTTTAACTTTAATTTTTATTGCCATATAAATCATTTTAATAAGACGTGTGTCATTAACATACATTGATTGATTGTTGGTTGCTTAACGTCCAGTGGCAAATATTTCATGCATATTCAGGACGAGAACAAGTTCACAATAAATACAATAGGTAGGTTCTGTAAGAGGGGCGTCCGGGATTAAGGTTGGAGAAATTTAGACTGCCACGGGAAATGAGGGTATATTGGATAGGGACAGAAATTTAGCCTTGCAACAGGTCACCTACGGACCCCTCAAAGAGTTGTTGCAAGGGTTCTTAACGTGCAACGAGCGTGGCACTCTCTTTACACGAGGCATCGGATTTAACGTCCCCATTCTGACCGGACGTGGCTGCAAATTTGTACATCCCGCACAGCCAAACGGACGCCCCACTTTAGCACGGGTTTTACTGCCGGTCGGAGGAAGACCAATGGTGACCATACTTCTATTCCCCAGTCACCCTTGGGGAATATTAACATACAAAAAGATAACATATAAACATTATATAAATGCAAACATACACAACAAAACAAAAAACAAAACCATAGGAAAACATATCCCATAAAACATATACAAGTAAAAAAACAAAACAATCTATTTATATATTTATACAAATAAATCAAAAGTCCCCTGTCCTCAGTTCTAATGCTTGTTTAAAAAAGGACCCTAAGCCTTCAACTTCTTTTGAGGTTGATGGGCAAAGATATTTAATTTTCTCATTTTCTTGCCAGGACATAAAATCTGGATTATGTTTAACTACATTTCCTAAAAAGTTATCTCTTAGTTAAGATTTTTTTTACAGTATAAAATAAAATGAGCTTCATCCTCCATTGTATTACAGGATGGGCATAGTTACCTGAATAAATTGTTTCAGTATTAGATCCATCGCATAGTTTTTTACCCCATCTGATGTATGTCACTCCTGGAAATATATATAACGTATAGGATAGGTATTTTTTTTTCAAAGGTATTCATTTTTAAATCAGTAGTTTGGGTAATAACTTTTAATTCTTTACAAGCAGTACAATATTTTAATGAAAAACCAAGCTCTAATGACAAAAAGCGACATCTGCCGTTTAAGCCACTTGTTCAACCTGTACGAATTAACAATAAATGTTTGAAAACAAATTATTTCATAATTACATATTGCATTTACTAGATTTGAGTTAAAGTTATTTTATTTTCAATTACCTGTCACATCATGCCTCGTCGAAATGTCCACCATTTCTCTTTCATTTTTGTATACGTATACAGCCGTTAGTACTACGACCATAGCATATGTATTAATAAATACTGGTGTGTAGTCCATATCTATAAAGTGTATTTTTCCTTAAAATTCCTAGCTTTTGTCATATGTAATTCAAGCAAACTTGTTTACGTAACATATAAAGTGTGACGGACAACTTTGGCTTACAACATTGAACCAATGATATATATATAAATATTTTGGAAAAGTACTATCGAACAATGCATCTGTTCTTAATCTGTACAGATGTCATTAAAGTTTATTTTTGTTATTTTTTTTTTTTTAATTACCTGTTCCATCATGTCTGGTGGAGATGTCCGCTATTCTTCGTTCATTTTTATATACGTATACACCGATTAGTAAAACAAACATAGCATTAATAAATATAGGTGTGAAGTCCATATCTATAGGCTCCTTATTTTCTCATGAATAATTCAGGCAAATTTGTTTACGTTGTGCATGTTGTGTAAAACTAAGAATAAGGAAGCAAAGGGAAAAGTTTATGCGACATTAATAGGTAGTTGGGTATGACGGTAAACATTAATTCTATATTTAAATAGTATAGCGTATGTAGACGACAATGTTAAATGATTTTATGTATCCTGCTAACTTATTTAAGTAAAACAAATCCGTTCATCAAACAAACTTTTGATGTATAATAGTCGTATTCTATAATTAACCAGTTCTAATTTGCAATGAAAGTTCTTATCACTAGACAGCTTTTCATAAACTGTCGATTTGTTATTATTTACATGGTTTTAACTTTAGTGGATTTAGTTGGTAAAATAAACTACGAATCGTCTAAGCAGTACTAAATTTACCAAGTAAATACAATTGACTGAAAGATTAAACATGACGGAATCATTTATGTTTTCAGTGTTTAAGGTGCTGTTCAGATTAAAATGGCCATTATAGTTTACTGAGTGAACCGTGATGTTCACGTCATATGAATAAGATTTATTTTTTTGAAAACATCGTGAGAACTTGTTGTTTTGAAATGCATTCAAGCTTCAAAATGACTGAAGGTCAAAACAAGCACAATTTAACCGGGTTTTTTTTTTGGGTATATTTTCGGGTGCTTTTTACATACTTCTTTGATACTCTGCGTTCATTGAATTGTAGTACGGTAGTGCAGTGCCATGTTTTTTTTTAATTTATAATTATTCGAACAAGTTCGACCTTTGACACCAATATGCACTTTTTAATGACTGAATTGCCAATGCTTATTTGAACCGGCGACATAGAATCTTCCTTTTTTTCAAATTAAGAATGCTGATTTTCTTTTCAAATATAATAAATCTACTGTTTCCTTGTTTATTTTATCTTTTTTGTTCTATTTTGATCCATAAACTTTCTCCTTAAATATACGTTTGTTGGTTGCTAAATCTTTTTTTTTTCCTATTACGTATTTTGTAGACTGATCTTTTCTTGGTTTATTGTTCTCCACAATTTGTGTTGGTCTCTTGTCGACTGTTAGTTCTATTCGCCCTTTGGTTTTACCTAGGTAAGCATATCGATATTGACAACAATTTGGATGAAAAAGAGGTGGTCTGATACATATATCTCATTATAGAATTTGTAAGTTCAGTAGCGTTCAAACATTTGTGTTCAAACCTATCATTGTGATTGAATGATCGACTGTTGGTTCCTTAACGTTCGGTGGAAAATATTTCATGCATGTTCAGGATCAGAGCAAAATAACAATAAACACAATAGGTAGGTCCTGTAACAGACATTATTCGGGATGAAGCTCGGGGAAATTCGGACTGCCACTGAAACATTAGGTTAATTTGGATAGGAACAAAAAAAATGGGGTTCAACAGGAATTCTACGGACCTATCAGAGAGTTGTTACAAGGGTTCTTAAACGTACAGAGTACGCTGCACTCTCTTGGATTTGAATTTGAGGGGGATAAAGGGTGGACAATTTGGAACCACCGACCTAAAATTAAGATCGGAGTCAAACGCACCTGCCAATTCAGGGGTTCGAACTAACACCTCAATGTTGACAGCTAGAGTTACTTATACCAAGAATTTTATCTCCGTCACAAGAAATAACATATTTCAACTTTGGTGTTTAGAGTACCATGATACCTAAACTGTCGGCAAAAAGAGGCGGTGTGAGGATTGATAACAGAAATTAAAATATTTGCCTCTTAAATTGCAATCCTTTCACTGGCTAGAAAAGTAAAAAGTGATTTCTACTCATCCTTGGCTAATTGTCATCAGCAAAGATTTTGTTATACATTTAGTTGATAATGTGTAAGTGATTTTTGTCCATTCAAATAAAAGAAAATAGTTTCCACAGGAAACGTAAAATTCATCATTATGAATACTTTGTCATGCATTTAATTGAGATTACATTAAAATGATATCCGTGTACTTTTAAATATTTGTACAGGCAAACAGGATTTAAGTCAATAATGCAAAATTGAAGTTTTATTTGATAACATAAAACGACTTTATATGTTAAGAATCAAAAAGTGTCATAATTTCAGAAATGTTTAGACGTAATTTAGTTAATAAACAAGCGGATACTTTAAAAGATACGCTATGTGCGTAACATTAACAAACGAAACTGGTTTGGTTTTAAGTTTGACATATAAAATAACAAGATGTGGTATAATTGCCTATGAGACAACTCCCCACCAGAGACTAAATGACGTAGAAGTTAACAACTATATGTCGCCGTACGACCTTCAACAATGAGTTAAACCCATATCGAATAGTCAACGATAAAACCCCGAAATGACAAATGTAAATCAATTCTAACGAGAAAACTAACGGCCTTATATATGTTAAAAACAATAAACAAAATACAAATATGATAGACAGCAACAAACGAAAACCCTTAATTTCAGGCTCCTGGTTTGTGAGAGAATGTGGCAGTGTTAAACATCTGGTGGGCAGCCAACACTCCCCTTACCCAGTGAATAAATGATATTTTTTACTTAAAAAGTCAATTTTGCTTATTGATATACTTATGTGATAAACTTTTTTGAACCTCTTTTGTTACTAATATTATCATTATTACTTATACCAACATTATCAACAAGCATATCCTTAGCCATGGATATGTCCCATGTATTAAAAGGCAAGACAATGAAACTTTCCAATCATTTTCTTTACTATGGATTGGTACTAAGCAGAATCAAACATGGACGGGTAATGAGTTGTATAGAATAGTTCGCGTTCTTTGAGCAATGCGTTGAAGTTAAACACATCTGATGACTTTATGCCTGCATTTTATGTTAGGGTAACAGTAGAGGACACACCAGCAGAGGAGGTAACCCCTACGGAAGAACTTTTTGACTTGTGTTACTGATATTATCTAACATCTAAATATTTTAAGGCAAACACAATATATTAGTCACTATTCTATTTTCTGTGAAATTTCAAGAAACACTAATTTATTTTCATATTGATTTATATAAAAAAGAAAAACACTATTTAATACTATATTAAATTTCAAAGAGATGCGAGACATTACACCCACTATTGTATATTCGATATTATGGGTACTTTCCATTTTATATTTATCTGACTGAACAAAATTGCTTATTCATGTTATAGAATTAAAGAGAAAATACAAAATATACATTACAAACAATCACCATCCACAATATATACATATTATCATACTTCACGTCAAAATGCCAGATTTTGATTGGATAATACGAAGGTGATAATTTACTCTAGTTCCATGGCTCAGTGGGAGATAATTTTTTGAATGTCACCCTCTTGTGTAGACCAATAAAAAATCGATAATTTATAGGACAATGAATCGAATTCACATGAACGAACTAAAGACAATGATTAAGGTCTACATTTTGGCCTTAGAAGAATTTTTTCATAGACTGTAAAAATGAAAGAAAAATTTCACTTTTGTGTTTTTCTTATAACTGTTACGTTGTTGTGTATGTGATGTTATACTTTAAGTACTTTCAATTAAAACAAATTCAGGACAGGACAATAATGAATGAACATTCAGTATAATAAATTAAATAGCACATAGCTGAGAGGGCGATAGAGCAGGTTGGTTCCCCTCGAAAAAGCATTGTCAACCTGGGCTTCCTCAGGTGACAATGTTTTCTCGGAAAAAACAATCTGCTCTATCACCCTCCCAGCTATGTGATATTTATAGTCTAAGGATCTGTGTATGTATACGACTTTTATTGTCCATAAATAACAGTAGTATACCGCTATTCAATATATACAGGTTTCTGATATTCAAATAAGCATAAATGTAATGTCGGGACCTAGTTGTCTCATTGACATCATACCACATCCCCTTATTTTTATGTTAATCCAAAATTATTGTAAAGCATAACAATAAACTTAAATTACTTAAATATTGTCACATACCGTAATATTCACATATCTTTACCAGATACGATCCGATCTTTATTGTTATATTATATGGGACTGTCCCATATGGAATGTATATAAAAATAGTTTTGAAACGTGCACGTGATTTGCCTTTTTGGATCGGCATGGGACAGGACATTGAGGATAAAGTCAAGTCATGTGGACTTTGCGCTCTACATCAGTATTTTAATGCGAACAAACCAATGTGAATGCCTGAAATACCAGAGCGACCCTGGTCGAAACTTGCCGTAGACTTACATTTACATACCATGAACAGACTACACGTGCTCAATCAAATAGACAAGCGGAAAGACCGAACCTTCAAGAAGCTCATTTTGAATTCGACGGAACGGCACATTGATCTTTCGCCAGCACAATTTTTTCTAAACCGGTGATTGAAAACATAATTACCAACAACATAACCGCTATCATGGTTATTGATGCCACAAAACATCAACAACCGTTAAATACTCAAAAAACCCAATCCGTCAAAGTAAAAATAAAATGAACTATGACAAATATTGAGGTCTTGATGTGAAACCGCTAAGGCAAGGAGTGTGTTGTCATGTACACCGATGGACAATGGAAACCAGGACAGATAATGCAAAAACATCACACTTCTCGCTCGTATGTAGTGCAAACGGAAGATGGCAGACGTTATAGACGAATGATTGATTGATTGTTGGTTGCTTAACGTCCAGTGGCAAATATTTCATGCATATTCAGGACGAGAACAAGTTCACAATAAATACAATAGGTAGGTTCTGTAATAGTTCAAGGGATTAAGGTCGGCGAAATTTAGACTGCCACGGGAAATGAGGGTATATTGGATAGGGACAGAAATTTAGCCTTGCAACAGGTCACCTACGGACCCCTCAAAGAGTTGTTGCAAGGGTTCTTAATGTGCAAAGAGCGTGGCACTCTCTTTATACGAGGCATCGGATTTAACGTCCCCATCCTGACCGGCTGCACATTTGTACATCCCGCACAGTCAAACGGACGCCCCACTTTGACGAGGGTTTTACCGCCGGTCGGAGGAAGACCAATGGTGACCATACTTCTATTCCCCAGTCACCCTTGGGGAGCGTTATAGACGAAACCGTAGACATAATACCAACAGCTTACCGTGATAACACAGTTGAACACGAGCATTACAAGAACAATCACCATTGTTGAAGACCCATTGGTGGCCTTGGGCTGTTTTCTGATCTTCGGTCGTGTTGTTGTCTCTTTATCACATTCCCCATTTCCGTCATTATTTTTTTTACAATGACAGGTTTTTTCGATTATCTCCCTTAGTTACGGACGCGACTCCCAAGGATCGTCGTAATAGCGGTCTCCGTTTAAGTCGTGAAAAAATCTAATTCCATCTTAACAAAGAAAATCATAATGTCAATAGTAGCAAAAGAAAGGAAACCTCCGAGTTTTGATAAAATAAAGACGTTGATTGACGACACCACATGTGTGTGTTTCTAAATATGATGTCCGGAGATATTTTATAATTTTCTTATCAAAAGCAGCTGACGATCAACAAATGAAGAACTCCAAGTACCTTCAAAGCTTTAACTATTTTCAAAGTGGCAACGTAGGTGTTACAACACATCATAATAACGATGACAAGACGATTATATTCACGACTTGTACAGTTATCACAAACAGTCTCGAGGACAAAAGGTATTCGTATATTGTAACGAGGATGTGTCAATTGTTTACGGGTGGTGTTCATGTATGGCTGACCAAGGCTATAATTTTAGTCATGTTGGAGCTGTTTTATGGAAAATTGAACATGAAGTAAGAAAGTTTTTATTCCCCGAGGGTATCACCAGCCCAGTATTCAGCACTTCTGTGTTGACATGAATTAGCATTGATATGGTCATAATTAAGAATTAACTGTTTACAAAACATTATATTTTTTGAAATACTAAGGCTTTTCTACCTCATGAATATAATTACCTTACCTGTATTTGGCAAAACTTTTAGGAAATTTTGGTCCTCAATGCTCTTCAACTTCGTACTTTATTTGGTCTTTTAACTTTGTTGATTCGAGCGTCACTGATGAGTCTTTTGTAGACGAAACGTGCGTCTGGCGCAAATACAAAATTTTAATCCTGGTACATATGATTATGATATGAGTTTATTGACAGGTGTAGCATATTCTAATGCTGAATGGAATCTAGAACTAAGGTCATTGTTGATCAATTTCTTTAAAAACCAAAAGCTGGAGAATATATTATTGATAAAGATAATAAAATATCAGGTCGTCGTTATTCACCAATGTATACGTTAGATAGTGAGTTCAAGGTAGCTGTCAAAAAATCAGATTTACGTCCTTTATACAGTATTGAAGGAACGTCTGCAAGCCATTTACATGGATATCGTCTAAGATGATGATGGCGATCATACAGCCTTAAATTCATGTAGAAATTGTTCACACTTCTTTCAGAAGTACATTACTTTGACGTCTGTTAAGTTACATAAATTGTACTTGATTACCTTCAGTATTTATACCTCAGTTAGTAAAAGAACTGACACTTGAACACAAAATGTACATTTTAAGTATTGACATTTTCTTGATATGGTATTGCAAATGTAAATATAAAACTAATATTGGGTACAACTTGAATTCAAGAACAGAATGTATACTGATATTTTGCCATATGATGTGACTTGTAGTTACTATACCTCCAGAACAAGATTGATTGATTGATTGTTGGTTGCTTAACGTCCAGTGGCAAATTTTACATGCATATTCAGAACGAGAACAAATTAACAATAAATACAATAGGTAGGTTCTGTAATAGGGGCGTCCGGGATTAAGGTCGGCGAAATTTAGACTGCCACGGGAAATGAGGGTATATTGGATAGGGACAGAAATTTAGCCTTGCAACAGGTCACCTACGGACCCCTCAAAGAGTTGTTGCAATGGTTCTTAACGTGCAAAGAGCGTAGCACTCTCTTTACACGAGGCATCGGATTTAACGTCCCCATTCTGACCGGACGTGGTCCAGAACAAGACACAGTACCAAAAGGAAAACTGTTAGCAGATAGTACTCTATGATAAGAGTCATCATACCACTGTAAATTGTTACCTTAACTTGTAGCAACATTTATCGGTAATTTGTGCATTTTTCCTTTGATGTGTACTAGCTGATAATGTCAGTATTAGTGGACTGGTCGCGATAAAAAAATTATTGGGTCAGTTCGCCATTAACATGCGCGAGTGCACCGCGTAAGGATCTACTTTCCCTTTCATTCACAAAATCGCGCTTGATTTTTTTTTCGCAGAAACGCACGAGTTTTTTGGTGAATGAAACACTTGTCATTGTTTGAAACTTTCAGTAAAGTTAGTTTAGCTTTTTGTAACGATTCTGTGAAAATTTGAACAGAAAATGTACGAAAAACCTGATAAACTTAAAAAATTTGCCTTACCTGCAGTATTATTGATAGCTTTCCTTACTATTCACAAGGATGTTAACTAACATATCGTCCATGCTATTTCGATCTGAGTTTTTATTCATACAGTCTGGTGCTGTTCCAAGTTGTCTTCTTTTTCTGTTTTTTGAGAAGTATTTGTGAAACTTGTTCAGTCACTATAAAGTGTTACAATTCATATTTAGACGCAACACATAAATAGTGACCAAAAAGGTACTGCTATCGCATGAGAGAAGCTAGAAAAAAAATGAAATGTGACTACCCATTTTCGATATTTTTGTGGGACCATCATATATACAATTAAGGAGATGTGGTTTCATTGTCAATATATAGACAGATATTCATAGTCCAATTTCCCAAAGTACAAATAAGCGAACAAATTCAAATGCGGATCAAGGATAAATTTTGAAAAAAGGGGTGCCCGGGGGTCCCAAACTAGACAACGGTGGGTGTGGAACAGGTAAAAAGTCTGCATAAACCATAAATGTAGCCTTTATACGGGGTGACCCCGGTCGCCTTCCCCTAAATCCGCTTCTGAAATTAAAGGTAACCACAAGGCCTTCAATGTTTCATATTTCTGGTCCGGGTTGAAAAATAAATGACATGACTTTGAAAAACAACAAGAATTTTAAGCGAAAGTAAATAGACCAAAGTTGAGTGACATCTATTAAAATGTTTGAAATAATTATGAAGTCGACAAGAAATGAGCTTGTTCAGATAATTTACAGTCAGCCTACTGACTCGTTGCCTCCTGCCTGTAAAGTGTAAATAAATGTCTGCTTACACAGTGCTTTCTAAAATGATTTGAAATCAATGTGATTGTTTTCAGGATGAATGCTGAGCGTATAATGCAAGATACATGTAATGTTTAAGCAAATTATCCATCCAAGAAAAAGATTTAACTTGAACTTCTAAAATAATGATAAATCTGCTGATTCATATCGTATCATTCTATGCTTTGTGAAAAATAACGAAATTTGTGGAACAGGTAAAAAGTCTGCATTTACCATAAATGTAGACTTTATAAGTGGTGACCAGGGTCGCCTTCCCCTAAATCCGCTTCTGAAATTAAAGGTAACCACAGGGACTTCAATGTTTCATATTTCTGGTCAGGGTTGAAAAATAAATGACATGACCAAAAAGACAAGAATTGTAAGAGAAAGTAAATAGACCAAAGTTAAGTGACATCTATTAAAATGTTTGAAATAATTATGAAGTCGACAAGAAATGCTCGAGCTTGTTCAGATAAGATAATTTACAGTCAGTCTACAGACTCGTTGCCTCCTGCCTGTAAATAAATGTCTGCTTACACAATGCTTTCCTAAAATGATTTGAAATCAGTGTGATACTTTTCAGGATGAACGCTGAGCGTATAATGACAAGACAAATGCAATGTTTAAGGAAATTATCCATCCACTACTAAGTAAAAGATTTAACTTGAACTTCTAAAAGTAAAACAATGATTGATTGATTGTTGGTTGCTTAACGTTCAGTGGCAAATATTTCATGCATATTCAGGACGAGAACAAATTAACAATAAATACAATAGGTAGGTTCTGTAATAGAGGCGTCTGGGATTGAGGTCGGAGAAATTTAGACTGCCACGGGAAATGAGGGTATATTGGATAGGGACAGAAATTTAGCCTTGCAACAGGTCACCTACGGACCACTCAGAGTTGTTGCAAGGGTTCTTAACGTGCAAAGAGCGTGGCACTCTCTTTACACGAGGCATCGGATTTAACGTCCCCATTCTGACCGGACCTGGCTGCAAATTTGTACATCCCGCACAGCCAAACGGACGCCCCACTTTGACGAGGGTTTTACTGCCGGTCGGAGGAAGACCAATGGTGACCATACTTCTATTCCCCAGTCACCCTTTGGGGAGAGTAAAACAATGATAAATCTGCTGATTCATATCGTATCATTATATGCTTTGTGAAAAATAAAGAAATTTGACTTACCGGTATGCTACCATTATATTCGGCATTGTGAAAGTCATGTTCAAAGCAGAATTAATGAAACGCATGCAATAATTCATTTTCTATACTTTGTGCAAGAGAAAGCCATGTTTACTGCACTGCGACAAAGTTTCAAATGACGTAATGCAGCCTGTGACGTCAAGTGTGATTCGCCGTGATTCGACGCAATAAAGTAGTTCGTTTGTTTATTTTCTCTATTATTGTAGTGATTTTCATTTTTTCATAATTACCGATAAAAAGAATAAAGGACTTTTTGTTTTTGATACTGACTTTATCACGGTAAAACGGTAAAATATCAGGTGAGCCCGAAAGTCAGTATCAAAAAGGACTTTTTTTTTTGATACTGACTTTATCACGGTAAAACGGTAAAATATCAGGTGAGCCCGAAAGTCAGTATCAAAAAGGACTTTTTGTTTTTGATACTGACTTTATCACGGTAAAGTATCGTGAAATATTTTACCATGATTAAGTCAGTATCAAAAACAAGAAGTCCTTTATTCTATATATAGTGTTTTGATTAAAAAAAAAGGGTGATTGTATGTGTTATTTCATTAATCAATTGAAAAAAATCCGTGGAACTAAATTTGACGCCAAAATTGTGAATCCTTAACCACCTAAACGACATGACTATCCAATAACCACAAATGATTTTAATTTGTCGAAGTTTAAACCTTCTTCAGTAAAAGTTTTCATCATTATTACACATGAGCTTCGTCTGATAGAAATCGACCTTATGCAAGTGTACGTAAACATGTACATGTTTTAAACTCTGATTGATTTCGGAACATTCCCATACGAAATACAATGAAATAAAAGGTGAAGTTTGTTCCGTTCTGTAGCATTCGATTAACAATTCAACTTGCAAACAGTCCCAGACTTTCCGTTGAATTTTTTTTCAAAACAGAAATATGTTAACAGATGTATAGATGTTGATTTGGCTTATGTCGATTATATCCGACGTAGCTCACATTATAAATATTCTTTATTACTGGACCATCAACATTATTTATGTATATAACCTCAAACAAAAAATTTACCCATTCTTAAATTTCTGAACCACGATAATCTATTCATTTCTGTTAACATATTTTTTATTTAGATTGATTGATTGATTGTTGGTTGCTTAACGTCCAGTGGCAAATATTTCATGCATATTCAGGACGAGAACAAGTTCACAATAAATACAATAGGTAGGTTCTGTAATAGGGGCGTCCGGGATTAAGGTCGGAGAAATTTAGACTGCCACGGGAAATGAGGGTATATTGGATAGGGACAGAAATTTAGCCTTGCAACAGGTCACCTACGGACCCAACACTTTTAGATATTTAGATGATATATTGGCTCTTAATGATGACGACTTCAGTATGTACACTAAAGAGATTTATCCTGCCAAACTGACTTTAAATAAAGCTAATACTAACCATGAACACTGCCCTTTCCTGGATCTTGATATCTTTATCTTTAACGGGAAGCTTAATACCAAAATTTATGATAAAAGAGATGATTTTCATTTCCTATTGTTAATTATCCATCTTTAGATGGTGACGTTCCCTTGTCGACATCTTATGGTGTTTATATATCTCAACTGGTTTGATTCGCTCATGTATGTAACAACGTATTTGATTTCAACGAAAGAAATCTCTGTATTACTGAATAAACTGCTTCGCTGAGCGCAGCTGGATACGCCCGCAGAGGTCCAACCCTGAACAGTTGGGGCAAAAATGGAAACAATATTCAAGCTTGATACAGGTATGAATTTAGATTGTAATCAAATATTTGACATATTATAGGTTTCTAAATAAATGTAATCAAAGAACTTGAAATTGGCTATATATTCAATTAAAGATTTCTTGCTGTTGTGCAATACACTGTGCTGTTGCGCAATACTTAGTAAATCTGTTGTCAGACTATAAACAAGTAAAGTTCAATTTCTTCTCAATGTCATATTTGAAATTTTTGAAAATCAACAGGGAGATGACATCAATAGTTTTAAATAATTCACCAAAGTTTCATGAGAACTGCTGAAAGCATTTTTAAAAAATTATAGTTCAAAAACTGGAAAATCCCCCCTTTTTTAATGAGTAAAACCCCATAACTCAGAAATGTAAAATCTAAAATTTATAAAATTCAAAAGGGAGCTTACATCAACAGATATAAAAAATTCACCAGTTTCATGAGAACTGCTGAAAGCATTTTTTAGTTATTGTCCGAAAACTGGAAAATCCCCCTTTTTTATGAATAAAACCCTGTAACTCGGAAACGTTAAATCTAAACTTTATAAAAATCCAAAAGGGAGCTCATGTCAATAGATATAAACAATTCACCAAAATTTCTTGCAAGTTGGTGAAAGCATTCTTGAGTTATTGTCGAAAGACTGGAAACCCCCCCCCTTTTTTTAATGAATAAAACCCCACAACTCGGAAACGGTAAATCTGAAATTTATAAAAAACGAAAGGGAGCTCACGTCAATTGATATAAACAATTCATCAAAGTTTCATGCATATTGGTTAAAGCTTTTTTGAGTTAATGTCCGACATGTTGACGACGGACGGACGGACAGACGTTCAACGGTATACCATAATACGTGCCGTAAACGGGCGTATAAAAATTATTACACCAGGGTTTTCGATATCACAAACTAGTCAAAACATTTACTAAATTTTATCATCGGTACAAGGACATCATTGGTAAATATAAATCAACATGCAGACATCTTATACGTTCAGGTATTTCACATCCAATATTTTATGGTAATATTCTTTACAAAGCACAAAAATGTCGGCATTCACCTCAAAAGCTAACCAAACCTTTAAACAGACTTATTCGGAAAGGATATAGTTACAAAACTGTTGTCAAGTCATTAAGGATTGCATATATTTTTATATTAATATTGATTCACTCATAGGGTCTTTGCATCGAAAATAAACACATTTATTCTAAAACCAGTTGTTGGCATGATACGGGTTATGTTCTTCTCATATATTTTATGATGGTATGATACTAAACCCCTAACGGAAGGGATTGTACTTGATTTTCGTATGATGAAGACATAATCTTTTTTTTTTAATCAGTTTAATTGAGGTCTGGAGCTGGCATGTCAGTAACTGCTAGTAGTCCTTTGTTCATTTATGTATCATTGTCATTTTGCTTAGTTTCTATTGTTGCCTATTCTGACATCGGACTCGGACTTCTTTTAAACTGAGTTTTACTGTGCGTATTACTATGCGTTTCTTTATTCTACATTGGCTACAGGTATAGGGGGAGGGTTGAGATCTCACAAAACATGTTTAACCCGCCGCATTTTTGCGCTTGTCCCAAGTCAGGAGCCTCTGGCCTTTGTTAGTCTAGTATGTTTTTTAATTTTAGTTCATTTATATGTTTTGGAGTTTAGTGTGACGTCCATTTTCACTGAACAAGCACACAATTTTATTTAGGGGCCAGCTGAGGCCCATCCCGGGTGCGAGATTTTCTCGCTGCATTGAAGACCCATTGGAGGCCTTCGGCTGTTGTCTGCTCTTCGGTCGGGTTGTTGTCTCTTTGACATATTTCCCATTTCCATTCTCAATTTTATTCTATTCCCCAGTCACCCTTGGGGAGAATGATTGATTGATTGATTGGTGTTTGCATGAGCGTAAAAATGCTATATCGCGGCGAGGGCTTATTCAAATATTTTAACAATTTAAAGTATATTTTTAAAATCAGACAAAAGGTCCTTCAATAAACTAAAATTCAAGTCTAAAGCAAATTGTTTATTTACAAATAAAATTCAACACTAAGATACTAGTAACGTGATAAAAATTGAAATCATTTTAAATTTATACAACATTTTTATATTTTAAAATATATTCCAACTTCTTTTAAGAATGAAACAATATTTGTAATTGGAACACTATTAAATAAATCATACATATTATTGACATTGAAATGCTTCCTACGAATATCAGCAAAATCAATACAATTAATTAAAACATGTTTAATAGTATACTTGCAGTTGCAAGATATACATTGTGGTTCTTCTTCATTTTTCAGAAGATTGATTGATTGATTGTTGGTTGCTTAACGTCCAGTGGCAAATATTTCATGCATATTCAGGACGAGAACAAGTTCACAATAAATACAATAGGTAGGTTCCGTAATAGATTAAGGGATTAAGGTCGGAGAAATTTAGACTGCCACGGGAAATGAGGGTATATTGGATAGGGACAGAAATTTAGCCTTGCAACAGGTCACCTACGGACCCCTCAAAGAGTTGTTGCAAGGGTTCTTAACGTGCAAAGAGCGTGGCATTCTCTTTACACGAGGCATCGGATTTAACGTCCCCATTCTGACCGGACGTGGCTGCAAATTTTTACATCCCGCACAGCCAAACGGACGCCCCACTTTAGCACGGGTTTTACTGCCGGTCGGAGGAAGACCAATGGTGACCATACTTCTATTCCCCAGTCACCCTTGGGGGGTTTTTCAGAAGACACTCGTGTGTTATTCTAGTATGACCAATACGGCATCTAGAAAAAAACACATTGATCTTTTCTGCACATAAAATTATTAAAAGGTTTACCTAATTTAGGCTTAATTTCATGTATTTTTTATCATATTTCTTAATCCATTCATTTTTCAGTATATTAAAAAAATATTCTCTAATATTAGAATATTAGATTTAAAATCGGTATATGGTATATCACAGTTAGATAAAGGGTCATTCAACGTATTTTTTGCCTTCTGGTCTACAACCGTGATTCCAGGGAATCCAACATGACTAGGTACCCATAGAAAAATGATTTCTTTATGAAGAATTTTTAAATTCCTCATTACGTATAAAATCTTGAGAATTATCGGGTTTTTAATTTCAGTATGTTGTATAACTTGTTAGCATGAAAGTGAATCAGAACATATAATAAATTTTGATTTATCTGAAGTAGCAATAAATTTCAAAGCCAAAATTGTTTTCTTTGCTTCAGCAGTAAATATGGATGCAGCAGCTGGCAAGCGGAGAGTCGCAGCTCTGTCTCCAAAGACAGCAGCAGATGCAACTCGGTTACCATCCTTCGATCCATCTGTATAGACAGTTGAATAATCTAAATAATTTGCCTTAATTTCAGCATAATGTTATTGAATTAAAAGATGGTTTGTTTCAGTTTTATTGTATTTACGGAGATCAAATGTCATTTTCGGTTTGTGAAGTTCCCATGGAGGGCAAGTTTGAACCAGAGCAACAGATTTTCAATCAAAAGTTGTTAAATGTGGTTTTTAACGAATTCCTAAAGGAGGAATTTTATTTTCATGTTTTGCAAATATATCTTCATAGATGGGATTAAAAACACAGTTGAAGGCAGGATTTTCTGGATATGCTTTTAGCTTGACAGTGTATTGAAGTCCAAGCTTCAAACGTCTGTTGGGGAGTGAGTGTTCAACAGCCTCTACATACAAACTCTCAACTGGTATGGTTTTCAAGGCGCCAAGACACAGACGCAAACCCTGGTGATGAACAGCATCGAGAACCTGTATGTAGGACTTCCTTGCAGAGCTATAATCTGGTTTAGATCTAACTAGGGATCTATATAAATTAAGTAAAATGTTGTGATCAGCACCCCAGTCAGGGCTGCCGACAACTTTTAAAATATCTAATGCTTTTAAACATCCTGATTTTAACATTTTTATTTGAACTAACCAAAGAAATTTGGTTTCATCAACCATTTTAATTTGGGTTTCCGTATAAGGTGAGTTCTGGATCAAGATGCAATTTCCTTTTGTTACAAAAATGCATCCCAACCGTTTTTGATGTAGAAAATTTAAAACCATTTTCCTAGGCCTATTGTTTAATTCTTCCAAAACACAGTTGTAATTGTCGTTCTATGTTTTTCATATTTTTGCCTCTGTAACATATTTAAAATCATCAACGTACAATGAACCTTCAATATTACTTTTCAACACTTCAACAAGGCTGTTAATTTAAAGACTAATATAGGGTTATGAATGAAATAAATAACAATTATGCGAAGAACAGAGCATTTGTGTAATGTCCAATCCGATGTTGTTTGGACTATTGTCTAAGTTAACTGATCATGAATATTGATAAGTTTGATGCGCACACATTTCTTGTTGATCTTGAAGCACTTGACAATTTTGCTCACAGGATTATATAATTAATTTTGATTTTGTTAATTTTATATATCGACAATTATTGTGTGATTAGCGTACCATAGTTCTGAACATTAGTGGTTTACAAGAACTCTTTAATTTTATCGATTTGGATCGATTGCATTGTGAGTTATTGATTGATGTGTGAGGCTGAGAGTGGTACCTAATGTCGTAGGTCAAGCTGACCACAGATTCATTTCATATATTCATATCGTTTTTGATGCATTTACATTTCGCCTTGAAGAATATTGCAATCTATGAAAGTGTAGTACAAATTTCTACTTTTATGTATTTGAAGTTATTAAAACTTGTTTTAATTTTTCAAAACCTCTGGACATGAGTCTCATTATCTAATAGCTATTTATAGAACACTGGAATTTCCATATTTACTTTATCGAAAATACAACAGAGGGCGCAGCTATCGAAATCGGAAATAGCAGTGGGAAGGATTGATTGATTGATTCTACATACTAACAATATATATTACGGTAAATCATCAGATTTATATTAAGTGTTGAATATGAAGGCGTTTATATTAGGTAGCTCTTACATTGTTCGAATTAAGAACTATACAGACGCACGTCATTAATCTTCAACACCATGATATACAGATACAAGGTGTAAATGGGGGCATGATCTCTCCTTTGTTTAAATATTTGATGAGAAATATGCCCTGACGTCGTGTTTATGCAGATCGGCAGTAATGACATTGGCAGCGGTGAAAATTCAGTGGTGAATATTGAATTTGCTATTCAGCATTTTATAGAAGTATTAATTTCAATGAACATTCCTTTAGTTATGGTTGGCTTACTGTTCAATCGGAATATAAAGGTTTTGGCAAAACGAGGACTTACAGTGTCCAAGTACAATGACAGAGTAGTTGATTTAAACTGCAAGCTGCAGCAATTACAGCGTATCTTCAACAATGGAATGATATTTTTGGTGCACCGTGGGCTTCAGTTTCTAATACATGACATTTTAGACAAACATGTAGCACACTTAAATACTGACGGAAATAGAAGGCTAAGGTTGCGCATCAGATGAGTCCTTATATATGCAGAAAAAAATAGGGTAATTTAAAAAAAAATTAAATTAATCAGCTCATACAAAAAAAAGGACATGTACACATGAGTGCAATACATAAAGCTGATCTTTAGTTGTGGGTCTATAAATGACTATTGATGATAAAGACACTTTATTCAAGTACTTGTACTATTAGATTCATGTACTGTAATCGAATACTTATTCAGTTATATATATATTTTAAATATGTTTACATTTACACGAAGCTGTAATTGCATTAATACAACAATATTTTATATGAATACAGTTCTTTACTATCCTTATATATATATATATATGTGATTGATTGATTGATTGTTGGTTGCTTAACGTCCAGTGGCAAATATTTCATGCATATTCAGGACGAGAACAAGTTCACAATAAATACAATAGGTAGGTTCTGTAATAGATTAAGGGATTATGGTCGGAGAAATTTAGACTGCCACGGGAAATGAGGGTATATTGGATAGGGACAGAAATTTAGCCTTGCAACAGGTCACCTACGGACCCCTCAAAGAGTTGTTGCAAGGGTTCTTAACGTGCAAAGAGCGTGGCACTCTCTTTACACGAGGCATCGGATTTAACGTCCCCATTCTGACCGGACGTGGCTGCAAATTTGTACATCCCGCACAGCCAAACGGACGCCCCACTTTAGCACGGGTTTTACTGCCGGTCGGAGGAAGACCAATGGTGACCATACTTCTATTCCCCAGTCACCCTTGGGGGCTATATATATGTGTGTGTACAACATAAACAACAACAAAAAATTGAATACAGCTCTTTGCTGTTGAGTTACTGGCAGGATGTTCATGTACAAGTGTCATTGTACATTCTGGATATGTATATTGCATCTTATTTCACATGTAAACAGCACTTTGCTGAACATAGTCACCAATAAATAATTTTATTAGTTACGGACATACTTTATTGATACATATACGAATTATATATAATATTTTATAAATGAAAGACTAACATATGAGTGTTATTTACATTTTTAAAGGTACATGTACGGTATGAATTAAAAATAAATAATGATTCTTAAAACTATCTGAACGGATTATGCACTAATTACATTGTACTAGCAGATACATTATAATAACAGTCGTAAATGAGTCATACATGTACACGTATACATGTTAATATGAAATATATATAAAAAAAAGTCATCTAAGCATAGACTTATTTGGCACTAAATATTTATATAATATTATATTATATATTATATATACTACTACAATCAAGATATTTAGTGACACTTGCTAGTAAAACTTTAATTTCAGGATGACTGGGATGAATCCGGCAACAGAGAGGCGTTCGGCCAGGGTAAAGGAAAGGATTTCAGTTACAAAAACTAAATCAAGACCGGACAGAGATCCATCCAGAAAATCTACCAGGACTAGTAGACCTAAAAATGTAACAATACACCTGTTAGACCAACACGTTTTACCATGAACCAAATTTTTCAGAACGCTGTTCACCGCCAGATGTTAATATGGAAGACACTGCAACAAGTAATATTTCTAATGACGATTTTAGGACATCTATTGTCAAAGGCAGTATCTGACCTTAAAGATCATCTCACTTCCGTATCAGATATAGTAAAAACTCTCAAGGAACAATCAGATTCGACATTGGAAAATTTTAAACTCAATTACTATAAATGCAAAAGTGAAACAAAAATTAAATGACTTAAAATTCAATATTTGATAAATTAATTTAGTAGAAGCACAATTATCTCCTTTGTTAATAAAGCCAGCTACTCTAAGTCAATCTTTAAAACATATTGAAATTCAATTGCATCACAAATATCCAGGATTTCACATTATTCAAACGGATGTTAACTATTATTATTCACTCTAAAAAGAGATCTGATATTTTCCTAATGATTAAAATTCCAATAGCATACAAAAATTTGCAAAATTGGAGTTATTTCCAGTCACTGCCCTTCAAGTCCCAGTAAAAACTTTTTAAATTTTTATTCAACAAGTCTCACATACAGCGATTTCTTATTAGAAATTATAAGTCTCTTTTTCAGAATGCCTTGTTGTAAGTTTCAAGCATCACATAAGATTAACTTGAATTTATGAAAAGGAAATTATTACGACTCAACACGTATTTCGTATTGTAAATTATCTGACATTTTTCAATAAAAAAAAATTTCAATGAAATAAATATTGAAAATTAAGAGTTAATCCCCCTTATGAGTTATTCCTCTTTGAAATGAGTTATATTTGAGATTATAAAGGGTGATCATTGTTTATTGATTTATTACTGAATATGATATTTGTCAATGCAACAGACAAAACTGATCCAGAAATAGAAGTCACGAAGAAAACCATAAAACATTTGACATTTGTTGGGGAGAGCAAAATCCAAATGTTTGCGTCTACCTCGAATTTGAGATTGCTGAGTTGGGAGCGATCTAGTCTCTAAAAGATTGATTGATTGATTGTTGGTTGCTTAACGTCCAGTGGCAAATATTTCATGCATATTCAGGACGAGAACAAGTTCTGAATAAATACAATAGGTAGGTTCTGTAATAGATTAAGGGATTAAGGTCGGAGAAATTTAGACTGCCACGGGAAATGAGGGTATATTGGATAGGGACAGAAATTTAGCCCTGCAACAGGTCACCTACGGACCCCTCAAAGAGTTGTTGCAAGGGTTCTTAACGTGCAAAGAACGTGGCACTTTCATTACACGAGGCATCGGATTTAACGTCCCCATTCTGACCGGACGTGGCTGCAAATTTGTACATCCCGCACAGCCAAACGGACGCCCCACTTTAGCACGGGTTTTACTGCCGGTCGGAGGAAGACCAATGGTGACCATACTTCTATTCCCCAGTCACCCTTGGGGGGGTCTCTAAAAGAAGTCAATGCCGTATTTGACAGTCCTCAATAGTTTTGTTATAATGATGAGAAACAGCCACTGGTAAAGGTGGTGAAAGAGTACCTTTTGCGTAGTTCACCAATTTTGCCAATTGGTTTTAGCCATTGTCATGTGAACCGTTTTTTCTGCAATTGTAGCTGCAGCCAAAATTTTATTTGGCGTGTTTTTTGGTCCTTGTGGCATCACGATAGCGGCATAATCTAGCCCTCTAACATCACCATCAAATTTAAAAAAAAAAACAACTGTTCAAATCTTGAACGTCAATTGCAAATGCGTCTCTAACATGTGGATCAACCAGAGACATATGGATCGAAACTTATGGATAGCAGTACACTATTGATTCTTCATTTTAGAAGGTGTTTAAGGCAATTTAGACCGTCTAAAGGAGGCATTTTTGAAAAGGTTTCAAAGACGAATTCATGAATACAGTTGTCCGCAGTTTGGGCGAGGACTACATTAAAGTAGGTGTCGACCGCTTATGATTGATGTTGTCTTATATATTAATAACAGTTTGACATTGGAATAAGAAAGGGGACAGTATAACAGTTTGACACAAAAACAAAAACGGGGACAGTCCAATAAGATTGACACAAAAATAAGAATCATGTATTTTCAGTTCACTTAAATAAGATTGATTGATTGATTGTTGGTTGCTTAACGTCCAGTGGCAAATATTTCATGCATATTCAGGACGAGAACAAATTAACAATAAATACAATAGGTAGGTTCTGTAATAGGGGCGTCCGGGTTTAAGGTTGGCGAAATTTAGACTGCCACGGGAAATGAGGGAATATTGGATAGGGACAGAAATTTAGCCTTGCAACAGGTCACCTACGGACCCCTCAAAGAGTTGTTGCAAGGGTTCTTAACGTGCAAAGAGCGTGGCACACTCTTTACACGAGGCATCGGATTTAACGTCCCCATTCTGACCGGACGTGGCTGCAAATTTGTACATCCCGCACAGCCAAACGGACGCCCCACTTCAGCAAGGGTTTTACTGCCGGTCGGAGGAAGACCAATGGTGACCATACTTCTATTCCCCAGTCACCCTTGGGGGCCACTTAAATAAGATATTAGTTTTCCCTGGTTAATGATTGTTTCAGGTGGAATCTTCCTGACATCTTCGGTTTTGGGGTGCCATAATGAGAGGGAAAATATTCACTATTCTTGTCATCCACCCTCGGAGTGCCTACAAGGGCGATACTGTATTACCGTTGCGAGCCGGGGTCAAGTGCCAATGCCGAAACCGAGCTCCACAAAATGTAGCTCGTCCACAAAATTAGCACCAAAGATCCACTGCGGAAAGCATCAAATGTTCCAAGAACAGTATACTCAAGCAGAGAGTATCCATCAAGCGTAATAGAAAGCGTACCACTTGATTGAACCATGAGCCACCATGAGTCATCCTTGTTTTGTTAAAGCTCTTATTCGACATTGAACACATCATGGATACAGGAAAGCTACATTTAAGGAAAACCTGATGGGCTTGGCGTGACCAGCCGATTGATCAGACCGGGTCCATCTGACGTCCGTTTAGTTGATATCGGAGCCAAAGCAGAATACAGAGTCTGAAACCTCTTCCATTCGACAGGAGTCTAGCAAGTCTCTCGTCCACCATCGACACGGGTAGCAACGCACGGCTTACAGGTTGAAGTGCCTTTTTTCATTTTAAACATCGGGCAACTCGTGCGATGTTCGGATGACTTTAGTCAGGTCTCTACCCTTCCACCTGTCCAGCATGTGTAACACTACCAGGAGACGAAGCTCTAGTTAGTATAGCTCTTAGGGTCACTGCGACACACAAGCCCCCCCGACCACGGCAAGGATAGCGATCCACCGGGGGTGGAAACAGAAAATGATGATCTGGGGTGGATGTACCTTGTATTGACATCCTTTACCCAGCTCATCAAAATTCATATTCTGAACAGTTGTCTGAGAATTCAGTACTGTTTAAAATCCAAACACTGATTCTTCATATCCGATTGATTGATTGATTGTTGGTTGCTTAACATCCAGTGGCAAATATTTCATACATATTCAGGACGAGAACAAATTAACAATAAATACAATAGGTAGGTTCTGTAATAGGGGCGTCCGGGATTAAGGTCGGAGAAATTTTGACTGCCACGAGAAATGAGGGTATATTGGATAGGGACAGAAATTTAGCCTTGCAACAGGTCACCTACGGACCCCTCAAAGAGTTGTTGCAAGCGTTCTTCAAATCCGAATGTTTCATATACCGATAATGACAGTAATGATGATCAAGTTCTGAGGATAATAACTATTCAAGTTGCAACACCAATCATCACACAAACTGTTGTTACAATTCTCAAAAGTACTTATGTTATACAAGGAAAGGATGCAAATACAACAGATCTTACAGCACTGTCGCAGAGTGTTAATTCCATGTTGCCATCAACGCAAAGTAACAATACATTTAATGCTACAGGTATGACGGTACCGTCCCAGTTACACAACTCAATTATGACTGACAACCCATCATTTGAAAGCAGCAATCCTTCGTGCTCAATCATTATAAGCAGATGATGCCAACAGTGTTCGGCGTCAATTGATGGAACTCCAAATCAACAAGGGGCTTACCATTTACTTCAGTATAATTCAAACTCAGGTACATCTTCAACAGATTTAGGTAGTAAAGGTTTATCTCGTCCACTGACTTTGTGATTGATTGATTGATTGTTGGTTGCTTAACGTCCAGTGGCAAATATTTCATGCATATTCAGGACGAGAACAAATTATTAAATTCAATAGGTAGGTTCTGTAAGAGGGGCGTCCGGGATTAAGGTCGGAAAAATTTAGACTGCCATGGGAAATGAGGGTATATTGGATAGGGACAGAAATTTAGCCTTGCAACAGGTCACTTACGGACCCCTCAAAGAGTTGTTGCAAGGGTTCTAAACGTGCAAAGAGCGTGGCACTCTCTTTACACGAGGCATCGGATTTAACGTCCCCATTCTGACCGGACGTGGCTGCAAATTTGTACATCCCGCACAGCCAAACGGACGCCCCACTTAAGCGAGGGTTTTACCGCCGTCGGAGGAAGACCAATGGTGACCATATTTCTATTCCCCAGTCACCCTTGGGGGTACTGACTTTGTGTGCGTTAACCCTAAACTTAAACCTGATCGTTGGTCAAATAAATTCACTAACCTGGAGGGTTTATCTAAATCCAAATCTAACTTGGTAAAATATCTTCTAATAGAGAAGGATGATTCTTGAACATTTAAGTACTATTTGAGAAAGAGTACTAATAAAATGGAAGTATAGTTTTATTTTGAGTAGTATTTGTCTTGACATCAATCGTTAAACATATTTTAAAATAAATTATCAAGATTTTTATATATTGAAAAATAAAATGTTGTACTTAACTCCATTGATTTTTTATATCCATGTATGGATCACATGAATACTCCTGATTTTTATGTTAAACTTGGTAAGTAAATCTTTATGATGTAAACAAATTATATGTAATATTGACATTTCAGCTATGGACATAATTCATACAGAGAGAGAGAGAGAGGTTTTTATAAGACAAAATACATAAATATCGTTGAAGATACTTCGTTGTACTGTAAATTTCATATATCTTTAGATCCATTGACAATCAGAAGGTAAAATGGAAACTAAACCAAATATCCCAAATAATTATAAGTTTATATGTTTATGTTTTAAAATATTGTCTGAATATTATAGAAATAAGAAATTGTGAAACGATTGCCTATGTGATAACTATGTCAGGACATTTAACCATGAACAATAAATGACACATTGACACACAAAACAAACCCACCCATGTATTTTAAATTTAATCTTTTAGGTATACTGCCCCTCAACTTGTTCCATTTGTTAGGATTAGAACAGAAACAAGACCACATACCCCAACTTCCCCATTCTGACCGGACGTGGCTGCAAATTTGTACATCCCGCACAGCCAAACGGACGCCCCACTTTAGCAAGGGTTTTACTGCCGGTCGCAGGAAGACCAATGGTGACCATACTTCTATTCCCCAGTCACCCTTGGGGGGACCATTTAATGAGAATAAAGTATATATTCAATTTCATTATATATATCATTGTTATTTTTTTTAGGGATACTATTGTATTTTTACATTTGTTTTGTCAAGAGGCTCATCATTCCGTTATGCTAGGCAGAAAGATTTATACAATTGTCAGTTTATAGTGTGGTTTCTAAAAGTTGTATAAATTATTCATGACCCTAATCTTGATGTAATATGGGGTCTAAATCACATACTAGTAAGTTATTTATGACCCCCATCTTCTATTTATGACCTCCATATTATACCATTTTGTGTCATATTATGTCATTTGGTGATTACGAAAGATGAAATAGCTTGGGGATTATAATTTCTTTAAGAGTTCCAAGAACCCCCTATAGTAGTCTTAGCACGGCTACATCAAGACCAGTGATACCATCACAAATATTAACACCACCATCATTTTCTACTCTCCTCCCATCAAGATACTCATTATCATTCCATTTTATATTATCATTCAGAGAACCTTCACCTGAAAGCACAATGTCCTCTATACTATTGGTACCACACATGCATTTCCGTGACCCATCACCAGGACCCTCTGCACCACCCATGGAATAATAATCATTGTCATCAGAATTCACAATATCCTTTATACCATTGGCACCGCACATGTTTTCCGTGATCCATCACCAGAACCCTCTGCACCACCCATGGAATTAGAATCATTGACATCAGAATGCATCATATCCGCTATACCATTGGTACCACACATGCATGTCCGTGATCCATCACCAGAACCCTCTGCACCACCCATGGAATAAGAATCATTGTCATCAGAATTCACAATATCCTTTATACCATTGGCACCGCACATGTTTTCCGTGATCCATCACCAGAACCCTCTGCACCACCCATGGAATTAGAATCATTGACATCAGAATGCATCATATCCGCTATACCATTGATACGACACATGCATGTCCGTGATTCATCACCAGAACCCTCTGCATCACCCATTGATTTAGAATCATTGTCATCAGAATGCATCACATCCGCTATACCATAGGTACCACACATGCTTGTCCGTGATCATCATCACAACCCTCTGCACCACCAATGGAATAAGAATCGTTGTCATAAAAAAAGCATCATATCCGCTATACCATTGGTACCACACATGCATGTCCGTGATCCATCAACAGAACCCTCTGCACCACCCATGGAATTAGAATCATTGTCATCAGAATGCATCACATCCGCTATACCATTGGTACCACACATGCATGTCCGTGATCAATCACCAGAACCCTCTGCACCACCCATGGATTTAGAATCATTGTCATCAGAATGCATCACATCCGCTACACTATTGGTACCACACATGCATGTCCGTGATCCATCACCAGAACCCTCTGCACCACCCATGGAATTAGAATCATTGTCATCAGAATGCATCAGATCCGCTATACCATTGATACCACACATGCTTGTCCGTGATCCATCAACTGATCCATCAACAGAACCCTCTGCACCACCCATTGAATTAGAATCATTGTCATCAGAATGCATCACATCCGCTATACCATAGGTACCCCATAAGTTTTTTTCCGTGATTCATCATCACAACACTCTGTATCACCCATGGAATAAGAATCATTGTCATCAGAATCCACCACATCATCTACAGCATCCGGAACCAGAAATGTTACCAAAAGAAAAGTTTTGTTAGCAGACACTAGCCTATGAAAATAAGTTTTAAACACCAATTTGCTTTGCATGTGTTAAATGCGCGGTTAGAACAACTGACCTGTGTTAGGAAAACTGACAATTGTTGTCAATTAAGATTGGATCAAGTGCACCTGTCCCATACTTGATAACAACTCACAATCTTTTTTTTTATTGATGGTTTATTGCACATATTGCTGTTTAACAATAAAACTTGGTGTACAGCATTCCATCAAGTATCCCCGTTAAATTTACCACTGAATATCCATGGGAATATTCATTAAAATTAACTACAAATAACAATAGTACTATTATCTGAATAAATGAATTACAGTTACAAACAATCTTTACTACTTCAAACTCCTTACATGTATATTATTTATATTGACAATAATATCTTCGTTACAATATCTATAACAACACAAGTTTGTCAGTTTTATTACGGAAATTATTCGTTACTCTGGAATGTGTTTTTTTTTTTATACAATTCTAATTATATCAGAAACGAAATGAAGTCAGCGACCTCGCACGTTTTTAGATATATTATTTTGTAATGATTTGAAAATTCGGAACAATGATTCGAAAAGGTAAGGGAGCTACCATTGGAGTTTTAAATGGGGAAGGGGGGGTAGGAAAATTTGGTCCTGCATTTTTTTTTAGTTGTAATCTCTGTCCTGCATTTTTCTTTTTCACTCTATTTTGGCAAAGTGTCTCATCCTGCCTTTTTTCTCAAAACTCTTGTCCTGCCTTTTTAAAGTTTCATCCTAGCTCCGTAAGTTGTACTGATATATATTTTTTTCTTTTGCAACCTCATTTTTAAATAAATTTGTTATTGATTTGACCTAAAAAAATATCATGTCGTGACCTTTACCTATCAAATGTGTTTATTTATCTCGGCCTAATTTGTTTTGTGTGGCCTTATAGTTGTTTACAAATAATGTAACATCTGTGCAGTTTATAAATCACTGGAACAATCATAGATACTGATAGAATAACTAGAGCTTTCTATTTGACTTGCATAATAATTCCGGAATGATCATAATCTACGATGTGTTATTTAAACTTCTGCAATACTAGTATTCTAGAAATTTCCGTTCAACAGCTTTCTAGCAGTTTCCGTGACATCTATTTATATACAGACACCAAGGTTAGACTTTCAGACAGACATTAATATACTTGTATTCTCAGAAGTTCCTTGGAGTTGTTGGATTGACACTTTTATTTACGAACAACATCATACTAGAATGTGAACTTATTGGATATATTCTCATTGTCACAGTTAAGAGAAGAATTCCGGATATGGAACACACAAAGGATCGGACATATATTTTAACATTTTAATTTGTATAATAAATCTTGTAAAAAATTATTGATTTGTGTTTTTTGTTGGCATCAAATTCAATGTGCCACCAGAACTAATCATAGAATGGTGCAATTGCTTCATGAAATTAATCTGGTGATTTGTTTTCGGTATTATTACAAATAGTGACTGTTAATCTGGATATTGTGTAACACATTATGGGGAACAGTACAGTTGTCATATGGGTAAATAAAGTAAAACATGGGATCATAAATAATAAGTCATTAAACAGTCAGGGTATAACTTAACAGGTACATGAGACATGTGGTGGGAATAAACTAGTTTAGTGAGACTTGTATGTTTTATTTATACATATATGTTTTTTAGTATGAAGTTTCAACTGTTATCATGATTATGACTTCCAAATCGGTCGAAGACACTACTGCTGACAGAAAACACTTGACCACAAAATTGATTGATGACACTACTGCTGATAGAAAAAAGTGACAAATCCATTGATGAAAAGACATGACAGAAGTATGAGATGACAGAACACAATTCAGTGAAATTAACAGATCAGTATACCACTGAGACTCTGTTGAACCCCAACCCATAACAAATGCCTGTGAAAATTACTGTTAAACCCCACGAAGAAATGAAAACACACACAGATACCCAAGAGGACACAACCCATCACAAATCATGCTGCTCAACAACACATTTATTGGACAATGGAGTTGGATGAGAAGAACTTAAAAAAAAATTGTGTATTGGCATATTAGGTATGTATTGTTATACTCGTGTTACATCAGGTTTATCGTGAAACTTGGCAGTATACTATTTTATTGTAGAGCAACAAAATATTCCCTGTAGAAAGTAACCAAATGTAAGCGTGCAGTATTCTGGTTTCAATATTGTGATGTCACCAATGACGAAAACGCTTCAATTTCTAATTTTATGAATTTTATAGAAAGAAAAAAGGCAGTGTCAGCACTCTCCATTTATTTTTTCTTCAAAATGTTATAAATCCAGTTGTGTTTTTGTTTTGTTGTAAACATTGCAAAATGTTAATGTTCAAAATATTCATTATTTAAATATAATACATGATCTAAAGCGACTTTCAATGATTTTTGTCCTTGGTTGGTAGTTAAAGAAGAAAAAACAAAAATTCTAAAATATTTCGTCATCATTTTAAGTATGTGTTGTTTTATTATAGAACAGGGAAAACAGGGGGAGGGAGAGAGCAGCCGTAGAGACGGCAATGCCGGAACCGATATCAGAGGCTGCCACCAAGAGGAGAAGGGAGATTACACAGCCAGAGGAGGAGGAAGAGGAGGGGGTAACTCGGGAGAAACGGCTAAGGCGGGTCGTTGTAACAGACGACGAGGACAATTAAATGATATACGGACTTTAGTATTAAAACAGCAATGTATAACCGGCATTAAAAACATTATAACCATGATGCTGGTAATACAATTAACAAGGGATGCAGTTGTGAAACTTCCGACTTCTCTTTTAATGGAAGTATACAAACAATTCGATATGGATTTGGACAAAAACGACTGAGGGTTGATATTCTTATTACACGAATTGATGACACAGAGAACGTTCAGTGTGAACAATGCGACCTTGTATCAGTCGACTTGTGTCGCATTCATCCGACACTGTAGTACGTTATCAAGAGAAGAAATTTTACACATATTTTGTAAACAATGGGAATACAATGGAAACATCGTGGGGGTTGGTGCTCAATCATCCATTTTACACTACTGAGGATGACCAATGGCGACCATACTTCTATTGCCCATCCATTTTACACTACTGAGGAAAACCAATGGTGACCATACTTATATTTCCCATCCATTTTACACTACTGAGGATTGATTGATTGTTGGTTGCTAAACGTACAGTGGCAAATATTTCATGCATATTCAGGACGAGAACAAATTAACAATAAATACAATAGGTAGGTTCTGTAATAGGGGCTTCCGGGATTAAGGTCGGAGAAATTTAGACTGCCACGGGAACTGAGGGTATATTGGATAGGGACAGAAATTTAGCCTTGCAACAGGTCACCTACGGACCCCTCAAAGAGTTGTTGCAAGGGTTCTTAACGTGCAAAGAGCGTGACACACTCTTTACACGAGGCATCGGATTTAACGTCCCCATTCTGACCGGACGTGGCTGCAAATTTGTACATCCCGCACAGCCAAACGGACGCCCCACTTTAGCAAGGGTTTTACTGCCGGTCGGAGGAAGACCAATGGTGACCATACTTCTATTCCCCAGTCACCCTTGGGGGACACTACTGAGGAAGACCAATGGTGACCATACTTCTATTCCCCATCCATTTTACGTACATATTTCCATGTAAACTGACATCTCCATTACCTTTTATTAAATGAATTAATAATTACAATCTCTACACCTGAAGTCCATCAAACATTTATTACATTAACTTTTTCTCAAAATTCCATGTCAGATGAAACAGTAACATTATATTAATTTGTAAAATTAATAAAAGTAATGTCCCTTTGACTAAAGGTGGCGCTAGGTCCAAATTCATCACAAAAAACTTAATAAATTAAAGATTTTGACCCGGGTAGAAAATCTTTCAATCGACAATATATTTGGATACAAAACACTTCACTAAACTCACAATGGTGTTTTCTATATTATATGTTGTTAAAATACATTTTAAATTATCTGTTTTAAAAACTCAAATAGTGTTGTTCAAAATAATTAACACTTTCAAATTTTGCGCTCGGAACGGCTTATTATTAATCTATCCCTTTCACTTTTTTCTCTCTGGTGTGAACGTTCTGTGGAAAATGAAAAATGTGGATTCTACTGGTTTTGTTCATTCCTATCTCTGTAAATGCTGTTTTCTTCAGCATTCCTACAAAATGCAAGCAACAACTGCCGTCTCATTTCTGTGAGTGTGGCTTGAAATTCAAATTTGTTGAACGTTACAAACTGTTTGGAGACGAAGTGAATAGAATTGACCCATTGAAAACATCCAAAGATGCGACATTCGAAGTATGGGAAGTAAATGTTCCCCATTTAGGGATCATTCGAATCAAGATCGGGTGATTCCCTACTATTCTTTTTTATGTAGATATCCAGGTGCAGACAAGTAGTGGAAATCCTTGACCAATTCCAGTGGTGAGTAATTTTAAATCAGAAAAAGAAATCATTTAGTCAGGTCTTACAACTATATTTATTTTAAATTAGGTGTTTGAAAAATCATCTGGAATGGTATACATCATTTCATACCGATTGCTTTAAAATGTTCAATTGTTGAGCATATAAATGTTTGATACAAGCTTTATTGCATCACAGTGTAGATTTAACATTTTTTTTCACCAAACCAAACCTCCATTTGATTATTTTACTGAGTATTAATCACAAACATTTTCTTTTACTTGCAGATTCCCCACTCTGCAGAAGAGGTAAGAACTAAAAGCGTTCCCTCCAGCTCAGCTTTGGCAACTCATGAGATAATTTCAAATGATGATATCCTGATTTTATAATTGATTGATTGTTGGTTGCTTAACGTCCAGTGGCAAATACTTCATGCATATTCAGGACGAGAACAAATTAACAATAAACACAATAGGTAGATTCTGTAATAGGGGCGTCCGGGATCAAGGTCGGAGAAATTTAGACTGCCACGGGAAATGAGGGTATAATGGATAGGGACAGAAATTTAGCCTTTAAACAGGTCACCTACGGACCCCTCAAAGAGTTGTTGCAAGGGTTCTTAACGTGCAAAGAGCGTGGCACTTCTTTACATGAGGCATCGGATTTAACGTCCCCATTCTGACCGGACGTGGCTGCAAATTTGTACATCCCGCACAGCCAAACGGACGCCCCACTTTAGTAAGGGTTTTACTGCCGGTCGGAGGAATACCAATGGTGACCATACTTCTATTCCCAAGTCACCCTTGGGGTGTCAAAGAAAAAACAACGTTCTACCTCCACCAAACTTCTGGACGACGAAGCAATAGAAGGAAATTAAGAATTGCCTGCTTAATAAAACAAACCATCGAAATATTTGCCGACACTTTAACGTTAGTACCAATAACATAAAATTGTTCAGTTGCCGACTCTCACTCTAAATGAAATATTTCCAAAATCTTAAAATGGATTTGGAGAACTCTACAGACATTTGGTGCTAATTCGTGAGGTCATTTGACAAAGAAATTTTTCCAGTGGAATACAGTCGTTATATTCTAACGCTAGTGTTTCAATTATAAGAAATGTGGTTATTTGAAAACTAGTCTGATATCTTTCTTTACCAGAAAACTATCCATTGAACAATTGAGTTATTTAGTGGATATATATTGCTTACGATAACTGGTATCATCTTATCTCAAGACTACACCATGAACGGCTACCAATAATAACTATGATATGTGAGTGATGTTGATCACTAATGATCACAATGATTATCATATACACGGCAACGATGGTTTGTAAACAGTTATTTTTCAAATATCATAAAGTAGGCATTGATTCGAGTTTATTCACCGTTTATTGATAATCTATACAATTATGACCAAATGCAAGCGTGTCAATTCCGTTGTCTAAAACGTAACGTTTGTCGTAAAATGCAGAATGTCCAACTTTGCTTACATTGATGATGTAAAGATTGTGTATTTTAGATCTTATAAGATTTTGTTGACACATACTGTTTTTCTGTTCCAATATACAGATTCAGATTCTTTATTAAGATAACTAATAGTACATTAGTGTTCTCCATTACAAATCTTAAGACAATATACAAAACAACATTTCAAAGTTTTACATGTAGTATATATATATATATATATATATATATATATATATATGATAATACAATTGTACCCATAATTTTAAGAATTGTTTCTTATTTCTAATGCATCTCTAATAAATTTGTATAAATAATTACATTCAGTTATATTTTGTGGATTTGAAAGTTGAGAAACTGAACAATAATTATTATGTGAATCTTTCAAATCTTAGCCATAAGATTGGAAAAAAGTTTGCCTTACATCTTTATATTTATCACAAGATATCAAAGAATGTTCTTCTGTCTCTACTTCAGTGCAAAATTTGCGGAAACGTTGTTCTCTTGGAATTTTGGGTTTATTATATCTACCCTGTTCTATATTTAAACAATGAGCACTGATACGTAGTTGTGTAATTTTCCTTTCTTTTTTTTTAGTAAGATTGGTTTGAAACTAAAATGGAACAAAAATATTAATGAAAAACATCAGTTTACTGTCCACAGCTCCAAGTTTGATTTTTTGTAGTTGTGAGTCAGATTGCTGATTATAATATCTTATTAGACTATTTTTAAAATATACAGTCTACATAAGTTGAATGATTCAGTATGGTATGTTATCCTAAGTGAGATCTCGCGAGAATCACGAGGTGATTCAATCAGTCTTAGCTGAACAGCCGACGAGTACGGATCCTTTTTGGACCAGCGGCTTTCTTCGATTGATTGATTGATTGTTGGTTGCTTAACGTGCAGTGGCAAATATTTCATGCATATTCAGGACGAAAACAAATTAACAATAAATACAATAGGTAGGTTCTGTAAAAGATTAAGGGATTAAGGTCGGAGAAATTTAGACTGCAACGGGAAATGAGGGTATATTGGATAGGGACAGAAATTTAGCCTTGCAACAGGTCACCTACGGACCCCTCAAAGAGTTGTTGCAAGGGTTCTTAACGTGCAAAGAGCGTGGCACTCTCTTTACACGAGGCATCGGATTTAACGTCCCCATTCTGACCGGACGTGGCTGCAAATTTGTACATCCCGCACAGTCAAACGGACGCCCCACTTTTGACGAGGGTTTTACCGCCGGTCGGAGGAAGACCAATGGTGACCATACTTCTATTCCCCAGTCACCCTGGGGAGGCTTTCTTAGAATTCGTTTGTGTTTGGACAAAGCCTGTTTAGGTAATTATTTATTTTATTTTATTTGGTTGTGCAATAGATAGTTTTAAGGCTATAATTGCAGTTTTTGGTCGGATAGCTTGGCGTGTCATTTTGTGCACGAAGCTTTGTAAATTTTGTTCAGTGTTTCTTTGAATACGTGTTGTGTTTTAACGTTTTTAATTTGATTTGATTTTATTTGGTTGTGCAATAGATAGTTTTAAGGCTATAATTGCAGGTTTTGGTCGGAAAGCTTGACGAGTCATTATGGGCACGAAGCTTTGTAATTTTTGTTCAGTGTTTCCTTGAACACGTGTTGTTTTTTAACGTTTTTAATTTGATTTGATTTTATTTGGTTGTGCAATAGATAGTTTTAAGGCTATTATTGCAGGTTTTGGGATAGTTTGGTGTGTCATTTTGGCTCGAAGCCTTGTTTTTTTTTATAAGTTTTGTTGGTTTAATCTCGGCGTGCTTTGTACACGCGTTTTTTTTAACTTTTTAAAAAATAAAATTTTGGTATTATTTCTTTGGTTTATGCAATGCATTGGATAATTTAAAGACTATATTGCAGGCTTTGGATAGCTTAGCAGATTTTGTTAAATCGTGAGTTTCGGCGTGTTTTTGAAGATCTTTGAACACGCGGTATTAATTTTTTACTTATTTTTTGGTTTTGTTGGATTTTCAGGGTGTGTTTTGTAAAGCTCTTTTATGCGTTTTGTGAGAGTGTATGGGTCTTGAGTAGCTGTTTTATTTTTATTCGTTTTTGCAGAGAATTAGAAATCTAATGGTAGTCCCAGGTCGTTAACCGGTGGCGACCATTTTCTCGTGCGTTCCATGAGAGCGGGCATTTTATAGCCTTTTAATTTTATTTTCGTTTACGTGTTCTACAGTGTCACGTTACATGTGCTTTGAAATTGAAGGCTTTATTTTTCTTTGGGATAATATTTTGCTTTGTGAGCTTTCAGGTAAATATTTTGGAGAACAAGACCGCATTTTTATTTATGTTTCAAAAATACTTTTATTTTCTTATTTGTAATGTGTACAGATTTTCTTGAGTACTTTTCTCCACTGCCTCGCTGCCTTGCGCATTTTACAATTACGCAGGCTAATCTTGTCGGGGCCCCAAGGGGCAAGACTCTGGCACCCAAGGCTGTGCCCGAGCCTAGCGCTAGTACCAGTAGTGGAGCTGTGGGTGGGAATATACCAGTTCCAGATCCCAGCACGACTCCAGATTTCGTGCCTATAGGTTAGATATTGAGTTGTTTCAGTAAAATAATAAAAATATATAAGGGATGGGGAATGTGTCAAAGAGACAAAGTTTTCTATTTTGAGAAAAAAAAAATAGCTCCCCTAAGAGTCCTGTAAAATCTTCACACTCGGGGTTGATTGTGCCCAGAAAAGTTATGTATTTTTTGCTCCAATAATTTAGATGTCTTTCTGGTACATAGAATTATCCGTCCGTCTGTTATACTGGGAATCTGTTCCTTCTTTTGCTTGCTTACTCCTTAGCTATAGATAGTGTATTCTGTATGTATTTAGTCTGTAATGGGATACTCTGATATGATTGTCCAAACACAAACGAATTCTAAGAAAGCCTCCCCAGGGTGACTGGGGAATAGAAGTATGGTCACCATTGGTCTTCCTCCTAAATTTTTAGGGCCCCGAATTGAGGAAACGGGAGCCCTATAGTTCTCACTTTGTCCGTCCGTCCCTCTACAATGTAAAACTTAAACTATTAACATACAGAACTGAAATTTTACACACTTGTGTAGCAACATATGTAAATGTGAATACTAAAATTTGTTTTGATCAGTTGTATATTTTGGGTAAATTTAGGGTTTTTTTTTGTTTAATCATTTTTATCGACACAAAAACGTCACAACTATACAAATAGAAACCAAAAATTTTACACGGTTGTTAACCTACATATGTAGATGTGCATATTCAAACTTGGTTTAGATTTGGATGAAAGTTTTCGGAGAAAAACACAAAAACAAAACAAAAACAAAAAAAAATTTTGATACAATATTACAAATTTTTGAGAATCAAAGATCAAAAGTGCCGAGGGGGCCCTTCCTGACTCTGTTTCTTTTCTATTTTTGTTGAAACCTCAATTCCGAAAAAACATTTACTGAGTTATTTACAGGACACTTGTTAAAAGTTTTGAATTTTATTTTTATTTTTTATTTTCTCTCAGGAAATAAGTCCAATGACATAGTGAGCCGGCTGAAAGATATGGAGAATAAGATGACCACTTTTTCTAATAAATCCGCCGAAAGCCAGGTAGGAGAGAGTTTAGCACATGTAAGGATACTGGCGTCTTACTCCAGGCCCAACTTAACACCGTCACATGTTCTATTGGCTGCCATAGAATCTCTTGTTACTGTTGCTACAAAATATGGACATAAGGAAGCAGAATTTTTCTCTAAGGCTTATACTGACTGCAAAAAGTTCGAGGATTCTAAGGATATCTGTAATTTAGCAATGAAATTATTTGGATCGGCAGAGGACAAAAAATTAGCTAAAATGGTAGCCGAGTGGATGAAGGGTAAAAAGTATGAGGCTTCTCCGAAGAAGTCTGTAAGAATTGAACAACCTGATAAAGAAAATGATATTAAAATGCCACATAATTTTGGTGCAATTAATAATCCTGCCTCTTTTGGTTACCCCTTTGTTCAAGGTCCAATGCCTATGCCACCTTTTTATGGCTCTCAGGGTTATTCTAATTTTCAGGGGAATTTTGGGAACGGAAGATTTAATAGAAGGGGAAGGGGAGGGTACTCCAGAAGAGGCAACTGTCTTTTTTGTAAAGAAAGTGGGCATTATGTTGCGGAATGCCCGAAGATTAAGAAGGACTCTTAAAATAGTATTGATTTGTTCAAAAATGTGAATTTCATATTTTGGGATATTTATTCTGGTATTTGTGTTTTGTGATTTTGTACATTTTGCTTACATGTTCATATCGTTTAAATATGATTTTATGGATACTAGCCTTTAACCCAAGGGACACTGAAGCCCTAGTGAATTTTATATTCACGTGGGTTGGGGGCTGAGTATCCAGCTCTGTAATCTCTTGGTCTAAGAATGGTTTTATAATTATTTCAGGGAGAAGTTTTAAGCCATAGTAGTGATAAAAAGAGGCAAAAAATTATACCAGATATTCCTATTTGGGAGTTGAAATCTAGTTTTAATCCTTCAGGATTACAGAGAAGGATAAGGGAAGACTACATTGAGTACAGAGGTGCGATATCTCAGCCCTAACCCATATTTTTGCAGAGGGTGTAATTAACAATAATGAAGAGTTTGATTTGTGTAATTTGAAGATTAGAAACCCTACCAATTTTACAGCAGGCAGTTTGCATGATCATTTTGATGAATGGGAAAAAATTTGTACGGATAAAAAAGTCCTAGATTGGGTCAAAAATGGTGTAAATGTTAATCAATTTTTTAAGCATTTCAAGGGAAACTTTAAAGGGAGGCATTATGACCATAATATTCCTCCGGGTAATTTACTACCTAACGCTAAGATTTGTGAAGACTATACCCAGTTTATTGCTGAAACTTTGGAGGAAAGGTTAGTTCTTTGACATTACTAGGGAAAGTGGGTGAATGCGACCCTCCTTATTTAGTGCTTCCTCTGACTATAGAACCTAGTAAACCGAGACTTTGTCATGACGAAAGATATCTCAATTTATGGATCATTGATAGTCCCTTTTCTCTGGAAACCTTAAGAGACCTCCAACGCCTTGTTCGTAAATGTGACTTGATATCTTCTTTAGATGACAAATCTGGTTATGATCAGATTTTTCTGGATGAGAATAGTAGAAAATATTTTGGTTTGCAATTTGGTGGGTATTATTTTGTCTTTAACACTATACCTTTTGGTTTCAAGGCAAGTGCATATATATATCAGATGACTGGGACTCCTCTGATTTACCCCAACGTAAATTGTTTGCCTTCATTTATACATGTATTTCTTTTATTAATTTGTAGAATGGGAAACTTAAATGTGAGGTATTTACGGATAGCCTACACCATTTGTTTAAATCACTTTTGATACTATATATTTAAACACACACTCATGTAGAGACTGTTTTAGCATAATCAAACTTTCAGGTTCATACTTAACTTTTACACATGGTAATATTAGCTTTGTAATTTTGTGTACTGGTAGTTATGTTTATATAATATAATGAAAGGAAAATTGTATTTTGCTAATAAATGTGTTATTTTGAAAGTTTTATTCTATTTATTTGATAATATCATATAATAAAACTAAGAATATGGGGATATGTCATGGATGTTAAGGGTTATTTGGGAAAAGTTTTGAGGGTTGGGAATATTTTCTGTAGTTTTGGGTAAGTAATGGGAGGTTTCGTTGGTTAAAGGGTTCAATTTTAGGAATTGGTGTTTAGGTTGAAGAATTTTAGATTAATTGGGGTTACTCTTTCATCCCAATACTTAATAAATCCCGAGTGTATTTGAGCGAGTCTGACTTTGGATAGGGTAGTATCCTAAGTGAGATCTCGCGAGAATCACGAGGTGATTCAATCAGTCTTAGCTGAACAGCCGTGGAGGCCTTTTCCTGCTTGTGACTGGTGGCGTTATTCTAGGCTTGCTTTCTTTTAGCTCATATTAGAAGATGTGGAAACTCAAGTTATTTTGGAGAAAATTGTGTAAACACAAGAGGGAATGGTTTTTGGAAAAAAAAAAAAAAAAAAAAAAAAAAAAAACAACAAGAAACAACAAAACAACATATTAAAAATAAAACAAACAAAAAAAAAACCCCAAAAATTACAATGAACAAACAACCTCCCAGGAATGGAAGGAAAACCAAGCTAAACGAACAATAACAAAATAAGAAAACTTCACAAGAAATTAATAGCTAACTCAACTAGAAAACCAAGATATGAATATTTTAAAAAAAGAACAAGGGTAAATTAAAACCCTGAGGAGACTTTGGCAGTTGCTCTTTAGTCGAAACATATATCAATTGTAGAATATATAAAAGGTCCTGTTGATCAGACAATATCAGAATGCATCAAATTAGTTTATTTTATCAAAACGTCAAATATTTTAAAGGATGAAACCAGGCAAACTGATGATACTTACCAGGTGTGTTTGATGCTGTTGACTAATGTTAGTGACACTCGAGCATAAAAAACGGATTGCAAATATGCTGTTGTACTGTTATGTGGCCTGACCACATATGTGAGCGGGACATATAGTGTTATCCTTGTCCATAAGTATTTGGTTAAGGACCATATCTTGGTAACTACATGTATTACAGCACTGGTACAGTAGATATCTTTTGGGTAGAAGGTTACTACAAATTAGGTCACCATGACCTATGTTTTACGTTTTAAGGATTTTGGTTATGGTAGGACTATCTTGTCTAATAGACAGTTTCTAGTACCTACATGTATGAATGGTAATTGATATTGAGACTTGTTAGTTCCAGAAATAGACAAATATTTATATGATGGGATGGCGTTGTACAACAGATGACAAGATTTGTGACCGAAATCAGTTCCTAGTGTAAGGCCTAAAATAAAATAAATAATGCAGTATGTAGTCACAACTATTGATTAAGCGGCACTCGCTCTTTTAGACTCTGAGTAGTGTAAAATGTATGGTTTAACAACATACCCCCGCTGATTTTCTATTATATACCCATTGTGTACAAAATATGTGTGGTATGTGATCCGCACAGATTTGCAACGTAAGCAAGAAATGATGATAAACTGTATAAAGAGAGGTAACTCAGATTGTAAGATTTGCAGCGTAAGCAGTAATGCGTACAGAGTATGTGTGGTATATATGGCAATAAATATTTGAATTTTGAATTTTGATATGAAATCTGTACAAATTTGCAACGTAAGCAAAATAATATCAAATCCCACTCTATATATGTGGTAAACAAGGGTGTAATTTATGTATCAGTAAATTAATATTTTAATCTTAACCCGCTGAATTTGTCATCAATGGTTAAAGTTGAAAACGGCATGTATCCATCGTTACACAAGTCTGAGATGATAAACAACACATTGATTTTTTTTTTAATCAATTTCTAAACAGTTTATTAATTTAAAAAATCAACGGGGCGTCCGTCGTTACACTGTAATGGGATGGTAAACAAGGTCAATATTCGGGGTTGTATTAAACGAAAATAAGGACATTTTTTTTTCTTTTATGAATAGAATATTTTTTATGTGTAAATACATAGAAACCAGCCAGAAATGTATGCTGTATGTGTACTTAAAAGTACTAGATTTAATTTAAACTAAGATATATAACGTTAGTCTATCGCCATTCATACAAATTTCATCATTCACAGCAAATTTAAAAAAAAAAAAATACGGATTTTTAACGGGGAAAATTCATCCAAATAATTACAAATCAGATATTTATTGTTTTATAGAATAGAATAGAATAGAATATTTTTATTTACCAAATTTATATAACCGGATTAACTATAGAGGGTTTAATTTCACTTGGCACCTTTGTTATGATCGTTTCTAGATTCCCTTTTATTTACGAAGTGCAAAGCAAACGATACATATTATTGGTTTCTCTCAATAATCACTTAAAACCTTTCTAGTCATGTCACTATTTTAACATTTTAAGTTCCACTGTACGATTGAATAGTTTAAACTGTATTAAAAAGTAATATATAATGATAACAACCACCAATAAATGTTATCAGGTTCATTAGACTGTGTAATAAGGGGATATAGAAACAAAGAGCGGCATCACGAGGAGGATTTGACGAGGAGCGTGAAGAATGGTTTCGAAAGGCGTTTTAATTTTCACAGTTTTGACTGCAACATGCTCAAGTCAAATCATCAGATATAACATCAATCACCATTGTCTTGGTGGGACTGGTGGTGTATTCGAATGTGATCGTTTAAAAAATGAGAGATACATGCTGTCAGGCGAGAATGTGCAAGTGATAATCTTCAATCGGGTGGACAGTGACGTCGAACTTATTATTTCAACCACCAACTTTAAGAAGGAATTGAATCAAATTAAAATCAAAGTAGGATTCTGCCCTCGATTAACAATAAGAGGAAACATTATTAAGCACACCACCATAGAACATGCAAATAAAGAATGTCAGGTGAGTTTTATCATGATTTTTTTTTTTTTAATCTCCCTATGACAGTAGCCTATGTTAGACAAGATTACATTCAATATCAGTGCACTATGTATTTATTGAAATAATCAATTTATGGAGGTGGTAAAAGGAGGGTTCTGAATACACTAACACATGAAATAAAAAGCACAGAAACATAACACGAATAAAAGGAAAAAAATAAGTATAACCACTAAAATACAGTTAGATATATAGTGGTCGAGTATGTCTGTCCGTCTGTTCACCTGAATCGGTTTTCTTTTCCAAGAAGGATATGTGCTATTATAATGAAACTGAGGATAATATCATAGCAGGATGGAGGCGTCATGTCTTTTGTACATAGTGTTGTTTTGTAAGATGCATGTATTTTCATAGTATTTTTTTTTCAGTATGAAACGTCTACAACCACAGTGTCCAGAGACAACAAACGTGACAAAGTACAAATATCAACATATCAGAGCAATCATGGTTCCACCACATCAATCAATAAAAAACATTTTGACTCCACCACAATGTCAGTAAATAACGACAAAAGACAGACCTCTGAGCATACTTCACCTGTACATAGCAGTTCTGCGACAGCGAGGAATGATGATTCCGTCACACCTGTGCACGGTAGTACTTTGACAATGAGAAATGATGATTCCGCCACAATGACAATGTCAGGAAGCAACGAAGGGGACAAAAGACAGACATCTGAGTACCAGCATACAACACCTGTGTGTCCAGGTACAAAATGTACTTCTACAATTGGGGATGGTCATCATGATCATGAGGAAACAGAAAAGGTGAAAACCTACCTTGTATGGTTAATTACTATGACTGCCTGTAAGTATAATCAAAAGAACTAGGTAATACCAAAATACCAAAATAAGGAAACTTTCAAGAAAGACAATAAATCTGAAGATTAACAATCAATAATCAAGTAACTATAACAGTTGTCATAACTTAACACAGGCAAAAAAAAAATAAAAAAATGAGTGTATTAAAATTTATTGGTATCACATAGATCTAGCTGATTTATTTACTTATCATCCTACACCAGTGAAACTGATCATCACAGTCATCACAGTTAACTTTTTGAGCACAACACCAGAAATATATTTTACTTGTTATTCTTTATATATGTTTATAACATATTTTGGGGGGGGGGGGGGGGGGGGGGGGGGGAAATTCACAAGTCCAAGAATAGTTGAACTGACAAAAGCCAATGTGTATTTTGGTTGAATTAGAACTCTGCAAATTTATAGCTGAAATATTTTTCAAAAGCTACATTAAAGAACATTTATTAATCAAATACATCATACAAATTTATTAACAAGCTTAAAATAATGTTTTGTTTCTTTTTAATTTATAGTGTGTGTGGTATTAACATGTTCCACCATAATTTTCTTCTGCTGCCGTGGAACCATACGTGGACGAAACTGTTTTTTAAATTGCTTGTCCAGACACTGTGGATGTTGCTCATGTTATAGAAAATCACCACTCCAACATTATGAATTAAATACTAGCGGATTGAATAATGACCACTCTGATATGTGTATTGATGACAGTGAATTATATAACATTTAATTTTTTTTTGTTAAAGATGCTGCCTTGAACTGGTTTTTGCAACGAATTGGAATCAATATACCAGTCATTATGCCAAATATTCAATTTCATGACCAGCAAATGATGCATAGATATTTAAATCAAAACCCCATCGAAGCCAATCCTAATGCACAAGTCATACAGAATGCACCAAGACATGATCCAAACCCTCAAGCAATCCCCCAAGCTAATCCTAATGCACAAGTAATACAGATTGTGCAAGCAAGACCTGAACCAAACCCTCAAGCAATCCCCCAAGTCGTACAGAATGCACCAAGACATGATCCAAACCCTCAAGCAATCCCCCCAGCTAATCCTGATGCACAAGTCATACAGATTGCACAAGAAAGACATGAAGCAAACCCTCAAGCAATCCCAGTTCAAAGACAACAAGAACATAATGCTCTAGTTTTAAGGAAATCGACAAGAATGACAAAAGCTATTCAAAGATATGGATTTGGCAATTAAGTACTTTTTGGATATACAAGATTATTGCAATGAATACAATATTACTTCAAATACATCATAAAAAAATACAGCTGGTCAATTTTCATATTGTGAACACTACATTAATTATCAATATGGAATTGTGATTGATTGATTGTTAGTTGCTTAACGTCCAGTGGCAAATATTTCATGCATATTCAGGACGAGAACAAGTTTACAATAAATACAATAGGTAAGTTCTGTAATAGATTAAGGGATTAAGGTCGGAGAAATTTAGACTGCCACGGGAAATGAGGGTATATTGGATAGGGACAGAAATTTAGCCTTGCAACAGGTCACCTACGGACCCCTCAAAGAGTTGTTGCAAGGGTTCTTAACGTGCAAAGAGCGTGGCACTCTCTTTACACGAGGCATCGGATTTAACGTCCCCATTCTGACCGGACGTGGCTGCAAATTTGTACATCCCGCACAGCCAAACGGACGCCCCACTTTAGCACGGGTTTTACTGCCGGTCGGAGGAAGACCAATGGTGACCATACTTCTATTCCCCAGTCACCCTTGGGGGGTGGAATTGTGAGAAAAAGCATTTCAATCTGTGTATACATTAGGTGGTTAAACATGTTAGATGTGCATTCAAATACTGATTTTTATGTACTTTGTTTTTAAATGCTCAAAAATTAACCATGACTCTATGTTGTTGTCTTAATTTTACAGAGTTTTAGGAATTGTTTTATCAAGTTAAGGAATGCTTGACCAAATGTTCATTTTTTAATTTAGTATGCATAGATGTACTAAAAGCAAATTACAAGCATAGTTAATGCTTGTAACAGTAGATTATGAGTGCATTAGTAATGTTTGTAATATTTAAATTGATTTGTTTTATCATGCTTGTTTTATTTGACAGTGAGTTTTATAGGATTACATTTTATATCAAATTTCTGTAGGGATGAGACAACCCATTTTATTCAATGAGGTGATTTGTTTGTTTGCAACCTTAATGCATAGTTAATTACTGTTTTATTTGACTAGTGAGTTTTACAGGATACAATTTTATATCAATTTTTGTAAAGACTCAAATAGTTTATAATTATTGAAATTTACATTCCATTTTTGTTACAATATTCCTATCTCCACATAAAGCAATTTTAGAGGTTCTACCTCATCAATTTCATATCAACTTTCACTAACACTCAAAATAATTATAATCATTGAAATTGTTACTCCATTTTTGCTGTAATATTCCTGTCTCTACATAGTGTTGACTTTTTATACCTTTTACCTCATCATTTTTACAATGATTTCATATTGCTTATATGAATATTATTAGAAATTTACTGATTCAGGGTAGTTATATGTAGTATCCACTTTTTATTATGTTCACAATGACTTTATATTGATTATTAAAATGGTGCTTATATGAATTTTATTAGAAATTCACTGTTGTTGATTCAGGGTAGTTATTGTTGTATCAACCTCTTATCATTTTACAATGATTTTATCTTGATTATTAAAATGGTGCTTATACAATGCATGATATTATTGAAAATTTATTGTTATTGATTTAGGGTAATTATATGTAGTAGTGATCTTTTTTATTATATTTACAATGATTTTTTATATTGATTATAACATGTGTGTTTGTATGAATATTATTGAAAATTTATTGTTATTGATTCACCTATGCAGTTAATACTCAGGTTTTTTTTGTTACTTTTTTTTATAAATTTATTGAATGTTAATGAAATTTTGTCTTGTTATTGTTTACATTGATATTTTTTTTTATTTTTTATTATCAGATTGTAATCATCATAGGTTTGTGCTCTAAATAATTGTACCCCCAAGGGTGACTGGGGAATAGAAGTATGGTCACCATTGGTCTTCCTCCGACCGGCAGTAAAACCCGTGCTAAAGTGGGGCGTCCGTTTGGCTGTGCGGGATGTACAAATTTGCAGCCACGTCCGGTCAGAATGGGGACGTTAAATCCGATGCCTCGTGTAAAGAGAGTGCCACGCTCTTTGCACGTTAAGAACCCTTGCAACAACTCTTTGAGGGGTCCGTAGGTGACCTGTTGCAAGGCTAAATTTCTGTCCCTATCCAATATACCCTCATTTCCCGTGGCAGTCTAAATTTCTCCGACCTTAATCCCTTAATTTATTACAGAACCTACCTATTGTATTTATTGTGAACTTGTTCTCGTCCTGAATATGCATGAAATATTTGCCACTGGACGTTAAGCAACCAACAATCAATCAATCTAAATAATTGTTTAATTAATGCTCAGATTGAAAATTTTGTTTAAAGCCAAATGCAAATAATCATTTTAATACTCAATCATATACATACTTTTGGAAATTACTATATTAATCATTATTGGAAATATTATAAATTCAAATGCAGACAATCATCTTTATTGCATGCCATTGGAAATTGTCATATTGATTGTTATTGATTATATTTTTTTGTTATATTTTACAATTTTGTTAATCGAACATTAATAAATAAAAAAGAATTGTCAATAATCTTGATTGTCTTCACTTTATAAGTTGTGAAACAACCCAACATTGATACTAAAATATACAGGAGACTAGTTCCTACATTGCATCTTAAATAATTACACATCAAATTATGCAAGGAAAAAAAAACATCCAAAAAAGACAAAATCAGTGATCCTCAGCTCTTGACTTTTGACAGGTGTTTAAAACATCTTGGATAATCAACCATCAAATTATGGGGGCAGAATCTACAAGGGAAAGAAAACACTCATATATACAAGTTTGCTGATTAAGAAAATATATACATATATATCACGATCTCATACACATTTCAGGGATATATAGAAGCATCTTGTCTCTTCATCTCTCTCTCCCTGTCTGCAAAGTTGCAACTGGACCATCATTTTTGATTATCTTATCTTGATTATGATAAAATTTGTTGACATTGTTCTCTCATTAGATAGTCCATCAAAATAAGAACATATTACATAGGTACAAGTTCAAGGACACAACAAAGGGTATCTTGTATGATGCATTAATGGAGAACAATGAGTTATTGATAGTGTAGAGAGGGTGTGATTGTAGACTATGGAAAAACCTTTTAGATAGAAACATTTACAAACCAAGTAAATTAAAACATACCATTGACGATTGCAACAGTGTCATTGCTATCTACCTCTGAAATACCAGAATCTTCCTCACTCAGGTCGTTCAAGGAAAGTGATAAAATATCAGAGTCATTGTCACTGACGATGTCGTCATCATCCGGGATGAGGATGGGATTCATTGAAGATCCCAACCGACTGACCTCATCAACAATGATTGGATTTTCAAAGGAATCCGATTGAAACTCAAAAATCATTATGTCTACTACAACATACACACACATTCCATTTGATATCCTCATCGGCTGCAGAACATAACAAAGTTCCATAATGTCAGCTTTATGTTCACCAATATAAATCACAAATGTGTTACAACACCTTTTTCGATTTTCGTATAGTAATAATATTTCATTAAAATGAAAATAGTGTGAAAATAAAACACAGTAGGAATTTTGAAATTACCCATTTAGATTTTGATGAGAAAATGTTTGAAGACCGATGATATACAATTAAAAAATCATTTTTTCACTAGTTTTAGCAAATTACCATTTCTATCAATGGACAATTTAAAGGTTTGGTGATTCTATAGCAATATCTCGAATTTGAGAATTAATAGGTCGTATTTTTTTTTATTTTATTCATACAGTTGAAGGTTACAAAAAATGAATCTTCATGATTTCAAATTGATCCTGAAAATATGAAAACTGAGAATGACAGTTATTATATTTGCATGTTTATATGCGAACGATCAACTTGAAATTGTCAAAACACTCTTCATAAATGATATTGAAAAATGAATGAAATAAAATCGAAGTTTCATTGAAACTTATCTTTGAACAAAATGCATAACCGGTTCCCGATGTTGAGTTTTGGGTGTCACCAATGAAAGCACATTACAAACACTGGGGGTGTAGTGGATAACCTATAAGAGCGCAGGTCTTGTAGGTTTACCAATGAAAATTTGTGGGAGGTAATGAAAACGTCTTACAAACACTAAGGGTGTAGAGATAAACCAATAACAGCGGATGGGTTCATGAAGGTCCACCAATGAAACAGTGCGGATATTTCAGATGAAAGAAAATGCCAACGTATGAATATGAGGGTAAAATTAGGATTTTCATCAGTTTTGTAATAACCACATCATACAAAAAGTAAAACAATGAACGGATTAACAACGGTATACGATGGTGCCACCATTTTAAAAGCAAATGGATCCTTTGGTAAAAGTAAGACGGTGACAGTTAACAATTTTGGTGGGGTGACATATGTTCACCTGAGATCACCGAAAAAGGATGCTGCGGGGTGGAATACATTTACCATATCACTGGTAGAATATAGAGAGCTGGTGAAGATGGCGGGACCAAGTACAGTCGCTGCAATAGCGCAGAATTTCGATTTACAGGTAGGCAGGAGACTTAGCTGCTTTACTTCAGTATTATTTTTAATTTTCAATTTTATTTTTCTTTTGATTTTTTTTTTAAACTATGAAATTACAGGATGCATGTGAACCCTCAATTTTCTTCGTTTAAATACGTGTTCAAAAAATTGATCCGCGAGTATTGCGATAAATTTGTCTAATATATATATGCAACCGCTTGTTACTTAAAATGTGTGTTGTTATATTGTAGAATAGGGAGAACCGGAACCAGGAGTTAGCAGCTCTGGAAGCAGCTACGGACGACTCTCAACCACCCAAGAGGATGGATGTCTACATCGAATCAGAAGGGGAGGGCACAAGTCCATCCAGACGAAAGAGAAAAGTTTGCAAGGAGTCGGACGAAGAGGAAGTTTTGGAGGAGAAAAGAACTCGGAGGACCGTGATTATCGACTCCGATTGAACATGAGAGTGCTTCTTCTGCAAAAACAATGTATAGACAATATTCATAAAATTATATGTATGGTGCCGGTGTCTTCATCAACTAGGGATGTGTTAGTCAAACTACCTTCACCGCTATTAATGGAAGTTTTTAAAACATTCAACATGGACTTGAACAGTAATGATATTGGGGCGTTGTTCATGTTACATGAGCTGGTGACGCAGAGAACTTTCAATGTGGACAATTCGTCTTTGTATTTGTCAGTATGTGCCACCTTCATCCGACATTGTGGCACCCTGTCTGCAGATGAAATTTCATTCAACACACGAAAAATGAGTGACGAATGTTTACGTGACATGTCAAATTTGTTCATGCATGAGCATTGGTGTTTCATTATTTCAAAAATTCTATCTGAAAGGGAGGGATTCTCAAACATGGGAGCAGATGATTGATTTTTTTTTTAGTTTTTAGTAGTTTCGGCTTCAGAACTCATACCTAGGTATATATTATTATTAATACAATCATTTATACAAATAATGTGACGAAATAAAGAAAAAAGAAAAAAAGAAATATATATATCTATATATTTCATTTTTATTCATATATTTATATATACAATATTGTATTATTATTTTTCCGCTCACGAATAAGAGTGAAGAATTGTTCCTACATGAACATTGGTGTTCTATTTTATCAAAAATTTTGTCTGAAAGGAAGGGGTTCTTACACACGGAGGACAATTTATAAAAATATGTTGACAAACGGATGTTAAGATTTTTTTTTTTAAATGGTGAAATTGTTTAATAACATTTAACTTATAATTTAAAAGCATAATTCCGCTTTGACTTATCTCTCTCTTTTTTTGTCTTTCAATCAATTTGTTCAATTATTTGTTGTTTGCGTTTAGTTTTTCGGTCTATTTCAGCAATGTTTAATTTTTAATGTTTGTCTATACTACATTGTATGTTCTTTTTGATATGTAACATAAACGCTTTTATGTCCACCCTGAAAAAAAATATTCGAAATAGAAAAAAGGTTTTTGTTTTTTTCATATATTTTATTCATATATTTATATAATAATTAAAAATTGAAACAATGTTATTGTTTTTTAATTATGACCTGTGTTAATCAGATTGATACGGTAATGTCCAAAAGCCAACGTGTCCACACCATTGTCCATCACGTAGCGTTTGTCGTCAAAAGCACTCAGTGCAACCTTATTCACATTAACTATATGTAGTTTATGCTTCTTCGATTGAATCAAATTTTGCTGACACATGATGTTTTTTTGATCGAGGATGCATTTAACGTAATTGGAATGTTTCAGTTCCCCTCTAACTATGGATTTCACTATTCCTTTTGCTCTTTTCTGCTCGATGTCACCGTAAACCAGAGAATACATTTTGCTTCTCAAATTAACAAATTGTTTAATGGGTACGCCGGCTGTCTCATCCTTAAAAAGACCCGGCTTTTTGGCATTGGACTTATCGAAAAGATAGTGGGTTTTCTCATAGTTTGAAAAATCGAAGAGATGTTTATCTTTTTCCATGTCGGAATATATGTCTGCCGTCTTTATGTGAAGTAGGAGCGAATCTGTGTCAGTCATTAGTAATTTAGCATTCGAGCCATACTTAGGTATTATATATTGATAATAGTGTTTATACATTATACATTTTGATAATTCCAACACGGACATTCCAATTGCAATGGGTTTGTTTAATGTGAGCACGGTCTTCTTGCATTGAACTGCTACTAGGTCTTTTGTAAAGATTTCACATCTCACAAAAGACGATTTAGCGGTTTGTTTCAACATCTTTCTCTTCGAGTTGATGAGCTGGACGTCAACTCTTTTTCTAACGTTTTCACATGTTTTTCCAAACACCGCATTATTCATTAACTTATAAAATGACTTTTCGAAATCCCCCTTAGCATTCTTCCTTTTTTCGGTATTCAACTCGATGTATTCCCGTAAAAAGGGGGATTGAGAAAATTCCAAACACGATGAACCTTTTTTAAACGCATTCCCAATTGCAAGTACATTTGGAGATTTCTAATATGACAAACGTATCTATGCTTGTTTTCCAACGTGCATAACAACTTTTTAGATTTCACTCTCGACCTGCCTCGTACTAATCCTTTCCGTTCAGATGAGTTAAGTTTAGTCCACAACTTTTGACTGTATGGGGAAATCATATCATCAGACACTATTCTACTTTCCGGTGCCAGTGGATAGTCCGAGTGGGAATCGTGAAGGTTTTGTGGGTAGTCCAGATCGACCTCCAGTATGTAACCCATGTCCCCTTCAACATCAGTATTTGCGACATCGAAGATCTCCCTTTCGTCTTTTCTTAAAAATCTAAAACCACCTGTGGGAAGGGGCATACTGAGGGCGAGACCATACAAGTTATTACAATCTTCATAAATCAGATATGAGCTCTCTTTTTTGGGGTCGTAGGTATTTTTAAGGTGTTCATTGTTTGCTGTTGCCATTCGATTTGAAATCTGAGAGATTCCCCCACGCAATCCGGACTCAATGAAAAGATAGGCTTCTGCATTGTCCCCAGTGATTAATTCCAATTTACAATCCGATACTTTTAACGCCGCACTCCATGCCAGACCCGGTGCTGTGTAATAATGAGCTGGGTCTAGACCATATGTCTCCATACACTGATCGCGAAATCTCTCAAAAACACAATTCAATAACAACACATCAGATTTCAAATATAGATCGTGATAATCTCCCATATTACAACATTTGAAAACGTTCCACACTCTTTTCGCATGATCATAGTCTTCTTCAGATATATGACTTTTCGTTAAATCATTGTAAAAGTCCTCTTTTGATGGCAAACATGTCATGACAAATTTTTCTTCCTTGTCCATGTACGTATAAGGATAAACGCCTTTTCGCAATAGGAGATTCCTCTCATCGTTGGAAGGGAATTCTTTGATGAGTGCCTTAAAGTATTGAGGGTCTTCGTTCGCCAAATCGTTAACGAGATTAGACAAACTGCTCTGTAAACATTGAAAACTGTCCACAAATCTGAGTGACCCCAGAGAAAATGAAACATATCTTTCCATATTGTTTGGTATGCAGTTTATTTTTTTCCCCTTAAAGAGTCCAACGCCCTGCATCAGAAGGTGACTGTCGAACCCTCGTAGATTGTGAAAATAAACTGGAATGAAATCGGGGTGTTGATAGTTTAGGTTGCACGAATTATGAGCCGCCCCGCGGAATTTACCAGTAAGATGTGAGTGGTCTCGCACTTTCTCTGACGTTCTTGCGAATGATTTCTTGCATATGTGACAGCATGTGCTTTCATTAAATTTTAGTTCGTCTGTCGGTGTCATGTGTAATGGCTCTATTTTATCGAGAATGTCCTTTATATATTCCTCTTCTATAAACAACTGTTCGAGGAGATGTTGACATACACCCGGTCCTCTATAGATGACTGGTGGTTTAGAATATCGATCGTCCTCGCACACTATCTGATATCCATAACCACAAGCCTCATAATTGACTGTCGTGGTTGTGCTAGAATGGCTTGGGTTTGGAAGGCAGGTATCAAGTGGACGTGCAAAGGCTTCAAAGTCACAATAAATGACAAACGGGGCTCTCATCTGCTTTTGGAAATCGGTGAATTCGAGTATATCCTCTCCACTTCCTTTCTCCGGAAACTCAACGTGCTGTGCCTCTTGCTTTGAACAATACCTAAGGTGTTTTTCAAGTACTTTTTGCGATGTGAGTCCCCTCAAACAATAACGACAAAACTTGTACGCCCTACCACAATTTTTTGTCCTCGACAATAACCTATTCAAATGTTTGACGTAACAATAATGAGCATCATCATTCTTTGTGAGATATAACAAATCTACTTCGTATCTCTTGTTCTTGTGTTTACTGATGTGAATGGGAAAGAATTCACCTTCTTCGAAACCGAAGACGTTGACAGCTATGTCGTTTTGATTTTCAAATTTCGGTATTTGCTTCACTTGTACCGGATACGAAATGCCCTTCATATTCAGTTCTTTTTCATGTCTGATGTAATGAGTCAATCGGTTTGGATTATTCGACTTCGGGTGTAAATGTGCCAAAATAGACCACAGAAAACATTTGTTGTCGTTGTTTTTTATGTTGACAACTGCATGGCTCTTCTCTAAAGTTTCAGGTAATTTGAAATATGAAGATCCGCCTATTGGACGAAATTGTACGGTGTGTACCCCCATGTTAATTACATGTTTTAAAGTCCAACCTGACCCCCTTGCCATGTACTCATCAAAAGATTGGAATTGTTTTTGAAATGCTTCGTTGATTTCACCATCTTCGATGTCACCTTTGGACAATAGCATGTATGTTCTGCTTTTAAAATAGGGTTGACTATTGTCCACCTCTCCATCATTCGTCTCCCTTGTCAGTTCCACGTGGACATTAAGGTACCACTTCACATGTCTCACTTTGTCACATCTCTCTGCGAGGGTGTGCTTTATTTTTTGACGAATGTTGGAGAAAAATGTGAGAATATCATATCTATCCTCATCCGATGGATAAATAGTTAAAACGTGAGCGGAATCATCTAACGCGTTCTGGGAAGTTGTTAGATTGTTTGATATGTTTGCATTACCCCCGGTCTGGATTGGATGCATGGTTTTGGAATGATCAAACAAAGTTGTGTAATCTTTAAATCCCAACCCACAATGTCGACAATTATACGTGTCGTTTGGACGTACATACCCTACTAGATGTCCGCGTTCGTGTCTCTTTAAAGAGTCTATTCTGGTGAATTTCCTGTTACACATAAAACACTTATGTGTAGTATCGTGAGATTTCAAATGACGGTTGAAATTATTTCGATGTTGAATAACCTTGCTACATATACCACATGTAAATCCCTCATTGACGTTCAAATTTCGTTTCAAAGTCTTAAGTACATTGTCAAGTGCAATTGAACCGTCTGGATATTTTTGTGTAGAATCTGTTAAAACTGCATCAATATCCATGACTAAACTGATAGCTCCAAAACCTGATAAAAAGACAGTCTTAAATAATAAACTTAAACAACCAATCACAACTCGTTCAAATTTCGTTTCAAAGTCTTAAGTTCATTTTCAAGTGCATTTGAACCATCTGGATATTTTTGTGTAGAATCTGTTAAAACTGCATCAATATCCATGACTAAACACATAGCTTCAAAACCTGATAAAATGACAGTCTTAAATAATAAACTTAAACAACCAATCACAACTCGTCAAACAATCGACCAATGATACAACCTCTTTTCAAGTGCATAATATTGATTGACATTAACAAAATTTTATCATGTAACATTTTTATTATTACAAATTCTAATTATTTACATTATTATAACAAATCATAATTTAAAATTCAACCATTTAGATTTTACACGTTTTTTCTTAAGTCTGGATTTCTCATGTAGTTTATCAAAAGATTCAAATGTCATTTCAGTGAAAGGATTCCCACCTCCATGTTGATTACTGTTAACGTTCTGTTGGTTTTCTTGTTCAATGTCCTTTTCCTCACCAATGGCCTTTTCGCTCTGTTTATCTAAACTTTGTGTAGAAGCTCTTTTTACAAGATCGTCAAATCTTCTCTTTGACACTAACACCAGTTCCCGACTCATACTTGAAAAAAGCTTGAAGAATGATCGGTAGGTCTCCACTAATTTTCAATAGTCTTTTCTTCCTGAGACGTTTAGAAATTGACTCTTCCACAACTTTTCTAACATTGTTTTTATTTACCGATAACACGTCTTTATATTTATTTGAAATGTGAATTCCACCTTTGATCAAATTATATATGATCTCCACTAGAATTTGCAGTTGTGGATCTGTTAATGTATGAATCAAGGCATCTCGTTGATTTTTTTTCAGCCACCATTAGAAATTTTAAGCTCAGTTTGATGTTCATCGTTAATTTTTTCCTCATTTTTAGGACGGAACACGATCATGTCTTCCCCTGGAAAAATTCTGGTGCGAAGTGAATATAATTTATCCGATTTTGGACTTAAATCAACAAGTAAGTATCGCGTGAGTGACGTCGCCTTGGTCAGAGAATCAATGAAGTACTTTCCCTTGTAAGGAAACACCTGTCTTCCAAATCTATGCAGTTGTTCTGGATCACGTCTATTTTCAAAAATGACATAGTAATGAATGTTTAAGCTCATGGTTCGCATGACTTTACCCTTTTCGTAGATGTTGTGTCCTAACACACAAATTGTCATATTTAGATGGTGTGAGGATACGCATACCAGCTCTTGTGCCCATTTATCGTTTGCCAAATCCTGTAACAGATCGTCTAAAACGCAGATCATGTGTTGTTTGTCGCTTCCTCTGATTTCCATCAGGTCCTCTTTACTCGGAACACCTTCATGAAATATCAAACGCTGTATAGAGCGTTGCATGTCGGTGAAGATTGGTTGCCAAACACTGCCATAACAGTAAAGAATTTGGGTGGGAGCCTCTTTAAACATCATTGATGCATGCTCCAACAGCCGTTTTACAAATGTGGTTTTGCCTGCGTTCGTAGGCCCACAGACCATGATGGACGTAGGCGTTTCAAACTGTAACACAGGTGCGTCTTCCTCCGAGGCCATATTGCAAATGGTATCATACATCACTTTCCATCGAATCCTTTCACACAGTATGGAAAGGTATTTCTCACAAAATCGAAAACAAACGTGTCATTGTTATTCAAATTATTTGAAAATGTATGAAGTATTTCCTCCATCGGGACTCCCCTACATCTGTTAATCAGATAATAAACACAGTAGTATCCACATGCATTTGAGTCCATACTTTGAAGTCTCTTATCGTTGTATTGAAGAGTAAGATTGTTTACCACAAAAAAGTCATTAAATCCACCAGAATAAAAAGATGGCCTTTGCCCATAACTATCAAAAAATTCCCCTCTTTGACTCGTAACATAAAATGCCAACCAGTGCCTTCCGGGGTCACGCTTTCGGTCCGTATTAATGATGAAAGCAGTCGGGTAGGATGATATGCGTTTTGGTATTTCATCTGCCGAAATTACCCCAATCACTTTTTGTGACAAAACGGGGTCACAATTTACTATACACCTCAGAGTATTAGTATCCATTATTTCAATGCAACATCTCTAGATTGACTGATTTCAAAATAACCAGGTCTTTCGGCGAGCACAATACAGTTAACTGTATGGGGTAGTGCAGTGTTGAAAACTGCATCTATCCTCAAACTCCCTTGCTTCTGCAATGATAAGTATTCGTTTCCATCGAAATCTGGTTGTGTATCGAATGCGTACAAGGCGTAACCTCCGGGTATGTCGTCTCTGGAAATGTCGATGCCTTCGTCATTCAACCATTTGCGAGTTGTAGTCAACAAATTGGACAATACTTGTACTATAGTATATCCAGTTGCATCATTATAGCTTAATTGTAAAGGACCTCCATTGACCGGTATACCATCCACGCTCAAATTAATCTGACTCAAGTTGTAGTTTTGAAAATTCCAAGGATTCTTGGTGAGACTACCCACACCCGCTGCTTCACTGTTGATAAAGGCAATGATGACCTTGCTTGGGCATGCGTCCTGAAATACGTGATTCCACGTGAAATTTAAAGTTCCTTTTGCTAGAGTCATTGATGCAATTTCCGTTTTCGTGTATGGATACTTCGCATGAGTAGAGTTCAGAAGGGTGTTATGCGCAGTAATGACTGCAGGGTTGACTTGAACTTTACACACTTTCAACGTCATTTCCCGTATATCAATTTTATACTTTTTTGCCTCGTTGCTGAGTAAGGAGAAAGTTGGGTTGGAGCGATGAAATCGTATACTGACACCAACCTGATTGAGAATGTACCTTCTGACTTGAAATAAGTCATGCATTATGGGACCCTGTAAATCGATGAGCTTCGACTCTTTAATATATGCCATCCTCACTATTCCTTTTGTGTTATCTCCATTTGTAAAATCCACATCGTCAAAATTTCCAGTTGTATCTTTCACCCATAACTGTGTGGAAAGTTGAGATTGTTTGGCGTCAGATCCGTATCGCAGCAAAGTTTGTATATATGCTTTATATGGATAATATCCAGATGTGGTAGACAGGGCTTTTCCTTGGATGCTTACATCTATCTGTGAAAAAAGAGACTGCAAAAATAAATTCACCGGAGCTATGTCTTCTCCGGGAGTCAAGACTGAACTGTCATCATGTAAAACACGCAATGTCACATGCATTTGACTGTTAAATAAATCCAAATATTCTAATCCATTCAACCCCGAAATGTCAAACAATATCGGTGAGGAATCTGAAATGGTTGACGTCGGTCTAACGTTTTCCATTCTAATGTTTTCCACCCCCACTTGTGTTGGAGGTAGATCGAAAAGTGACAGTTCGGAAGGTTGTCCTTCCACGAAAAAATCTTTGTTTAACATAGCCATTCTGGTTTAGTTGAAAATATCACCGGTTAATTTCTTCTTCTTCTTGGTCAATCTCGATTTTTTTTCTTCTGTAGTTTACGATTCTCCTTCTTCTTCTTCTTCTTCGGAGCTTTAACCTTCAGTCTTCGACGTTTCTTTCCTGGTCTGAGCTGTTTCGTCTTATGTCGTCTTTTAACTCTCCTCTTGACATGCGCCCTATGTTTGATCTCTGTAGATGCTTGTTCTACAGCAGCCTGAGCTGGCGAAATGATTTTGACGGGAACTTCATCAACTTCAATTTTCGGTGACACTTCCGACTTTCCATATTCTATTGGAGAAATAACCGTTTTCGCTCCACTGACTAAAGATCCTCCTCTCTGGTTTCGATTTTTTCCATTGAATGTGTGTCTTTTTAAGCTATCCTTATAATACTGTATCCATTTGGAAGCATTTGGAACGTACATGTTAGATACGTCCATATTAAGACAAATATTAATATGTTCACGTGAAAAAGGGGTATTGTCTGAAATGAAGTGTAAGCGACACTGGTTTCTTCAGAAATGAAGGATTTTTGAGATCTTTGTCCATTATATAGAATTCTAAATTAACTATTGTCGTTTTGTTAATGGATAAATAATTCGGTAATTCATACTTATGTGTCCAGTTCCCCTTTTTCACACATTGTAATCTACGTAGTATAGGCTGTCTCTGTCCTCCGTTAACAATGGAATAATCCACAACATCACACAGAACATATAAGTCGTTTATATATGCAATTCTATTGTCATCTCTGATGCGTATCTCAGTCAATGCCACTTTCCAAATATTATCAAGTTGAAGGGGTTCGGTTAGATGGATTTTAAAATTAGTCGGATTATTGTCTGGAAAGTAGGTTTTATTTTCATCTGAGTCGCTGTCCACAAACAAAAAGAAACTGCTATTAGTGATGGACATACTTCAATTTTGCACATCTGCTTCATCAACCCATGAATTAAAACGGTCTGAATACCCCAACCATTTCACGAAATACTGAATGTGTTTATTCTTTTTCCTTTTCTTTATGATCTTTTCTATTTCCCACAATGCATCTTCTGATTTATTTACGGGTTGTACTTCTGATTGGTATAGACTACCTAGTATGCGAAATTCCATTAAGTCTACAATCTTGTATAAGGGAATCCCCTGCATTTGGAAGCGTCTGTCAATTTTGAATACTTCATATGACCACTGTTCATTATACACACGTTGGAAAGGTCTGCGTAAATGTGAAATACGAACTAGTTGTCCTATTTTATATTTAAACAAACTCCGTTTAATCGATCTGTTCCGTTTTTTTATAGATTTAGTGACTCCCCGTCTTTTCTTCCTCGGTTTTAAGTACATATATGCCCACAGATTAGCTGCATTATCAGCGTTCACGTCTTTTGGTGCAATGTTCTTTAACGATCTGTGTGGTGTGGAATTGTATGACTTAACCAAATCTTGTAAGGAGTCTATATATCTCCCTGACCTGTGCTTTGCTAAATATCGAAAAATAATGTTTTATTAAAACGTTCCACATAGTTGGCCTTTGTTTCATTTAAAGTAATATGATGATATATGTTTTTGTCTTTTAACAATTTCGCTATCCATTTGTTCTTAAATTCACCTCCTGCGTCACTGCGTATTTTCTTAAACTTGTTGTCGTTTAGAATAATCGATAACGCCTTCTCAACATTTTTCCCAGTCTTATCTTTCAAAGGCACAACCCAAGCAAAACGGGAAAATACATCGATTGCTACAAGTAGGAATCTCACGTTGTCATTGGTTTTAGCTAATGATTGCATGTCCATAAGATCAATATCAAGTTGTTCATCGGGACCAGCTACAACGACTTGAGCTCTTTTAAACCTTCTTCGAACGGGTTTTTGGAGGCTGTAATCATCTTGATTTTGTAGCCATTTCCGTATTTTGTGGATGCCAATATTATTAATACCTTCATCTTTCAAAGTTAGTCGTATTTTTTCTGCACCTTGGTAGGCAGCTGGTTTAGATGCATTATAATATATATTAGATATGTCATTTTCTTCCTGATTCATGTTACTGGAATTGAATAAGAATATCCAAAGCTTCTTTAATCCTATTTGTGATATGCTGTTTCTCTTCGTTGTTTTCAAACCACCAATCCCAATTGAATGATTCTTTAAATTCCTTTACCACGTCCTTGGGAATGTTTAAATATTCGGTGTTCTTTTCATACAGGTCTAGAATTTTGCTATGTTGAACGTTCTGTAAAGCTTCCTCAAAATGAAACGTTACTACTTCATCGTCGGTCATAGTTAAACAATCATGATAAAGTTGACTTAATTTATTATATTGACATCCTATACACCTCCTATCGTTGATTGTTTTGCATAAGCTCAAAATTTCTCGTGCGTATGTAAAAATCAATTGGTTAGTAAGTCTACGTTTAAATTCTACATCTGCCATCACCAAAATCAATATACGCAGTGAAAACGCAAATGAATGAACAAAACTTATCATTAACTTGAACTTGTCATTATTTTCAAACGAGGTTGTCGCTCTTTTTATAATGTATAGATTTTGCTTACACTGCAAATCTGTGTCGATCACATATCGCACAGTTTATCATCATTTCTTGCTTACGTTGCAAATCTGTGCGGATCACATACCACACATATTTTGTACACAATGGGTATATAATAGAAAATCAGCGGGGGTATGTTGTTAAACCATACATTTTACACTACTACTCTGGGGTTACTCTTTCATCCCAATACTTAATAAATCCCGAGTGTATTTGAGCGAGTCTGACTTTGGATAGGGTAGTTTTCATGGTGCCAAGAAATGTATACTAAGCATGATTTAAATATGATAATCTTCATGGAACAAGACTTAGGAACAATTTTGTTAACTGTAACATGAAAACATGTAATAAAAAGTAAATATTTCAAGATCTTTCTCTTATATATTCAAACAATTATTAATAAATTATTTATAACATTGTGTCCAATTAAATTTGTGACTTTCTGTCAAGAACATTTTATTCTGTGACTTTTTGTCCGTTTTCCTGTGGTAACCACCTTTCAGATTACGATAAATACTAACAGCGACAAAATCATTTTTTATTTACCTGTAGGTTATTGGAAATCGATAAACATAAAATTAGAGATTTTCATCTGTTGTTTGTGGGAAACAATGGTATAGTCCTTTAAGTGTATTAAAACTTAATGAATAGTAACCCGTATTTAAGAAGTATACACAGTTACGATTTCTACTTTATATTAACAACCTTTCATGAAAATCTTGGCAGTCGTGCACGATGGTCACAATTTCGTGACGTGGCGATACGAGAATGAATATTTTTTGAATGTAAAATAGAAACGGTATTCCTGATTTTATCAATCATCCTGTTAAAAGATGTAACCTCGCAGTTTTAGAATTAATTGATAAGCTCAAATAAAGTTAAACCTAAATACTTCCACCGACAAAATTATTTTCCGTACCTGTGGGTCACACCTGTTTCGTGCTGTCAGATTTTTGAATACATTATAATTCAAGCGATTGCGTTCTCTGCACCTGCTTAAAAGGCCATATACATAATGCAATACCCATCTAGAAATAGAATCGCTAAACTTGTACACCTTAAAGAATTTAATTTATCTATGTCCCTTCAGGGGCCCTTAATTGGAAAATATCGTACTTCGATCTCTGTGATACAGGTAATGAAAAATGATTTGGTCGTTGTTACTATCTAACAGAGAGACAAAGGTAAAATACTAGCAAGTTACAACATATTCAATGAAGTATTTTCTGGTTGTTAGTATTTAGTACAGAGACTATTTATAAGTATAACAAGAAATTGCTGTCTCTGCATTTAATGTTTATAACTTTAAAAAGTACAGAATTCATCTTGCTTACGAATCGCTATTATAGTAAATCTTTAACCGGATTTATATGATGCATCATGTCCTCTGGCTATCTGTGTTACCTGTAAAAAAACGATTTTGTCGCTGGCCGCTGTAGGTACTAGCTTAGTAACAACGGTTGCTATGTGTTAAGTGTTATACCTATATCCTTAGTGGGAGTGGTCCGATATGTGACAGTGGAAAATACATGTACAGAGCTAAACAAATAATTGAAAACAACACGTTTAATAATTTCATGCGTCCGAAGCGCTTTTCTGGATTTACCTTCATCAGGAACGCTCAAAGCCAAACATTTGAAATCAGAGGATAGTATAAGTACCGAAACAGTTTAAATGCTATATGACAAAAATACCTAAAACAAATAGCCAAATCCATACAAGGTCAACTTTGCCTGAGGGAGTTGAAACCTTAGGTTCTTTATAATTTCAAAATTTATAAACGGAAAATTTTAGAAAAGTTTGTTATAAATCATGTCAGTACCGAAGTACTGACTACTGAGCTGATGATACCCTCGGGGACTGATAGTCCACCAGCAGAGGTATCGACCCAGTGATGTAAATAATTGAAAACAACACGTTTAATAATTTCATGCGTCCGAAGCGTTTTTCTGGATTTACCTTTATCAGGAACGCTCAAAGCCAAACATTTGAAATCCGAGGAATGTAAAGTGCATTAGACAAAGACAATGAATTAAAAAAGATTTTTTGTCGTTTCAAGCATTTAAGTAGTGTTATAACCATGATATGCGGACACAAAATGGTGGTACCCGGGTGGTACCCTCTGATATGCGGACACAAAATGGTGGTACCCTCTGATATGCGGACACAAAATGGTGGTACCCGGGTGGTACCCTCTGATATGCGGACACAAAATGGTGGTACCCTCTGATATGCAGACACAAAATGGTGGTACCCTCTGATATGTAGACCCAAAATGGTGACACCCTATGATTTGTATACATTATACATGGTAATACCTTGTCTGATTCATGTATTAAGCTTCATAATGCTCTTAGGATAATCCATTGTTCTTTGTGTGAAAAAAAAATACAAATCTCTGTAATTTGAATTCATTATTTTTGGTTTGTGGAGAACACAGAATGAGTTTGAATTGTTTTTTTTTTTTTTTTTTTTTTGGTGATTTGTTGGATACTAAGGAAGTAGATATAATAGTATACCAAGCAAATTGTCTTTGCATAACTCCATATGGTTTATCAAACCACTTTCCACAACAAAGTTCCAAAGGTGTATCGGTAAGAATTACAGAAAAATTAACTGAGGTTTACTATTTACCTAGTGTACTGATTTATAAATCTCACTTTGATTTTATATGATGAAAATTGAAAGAAAGACATATCTCAGTGCAAAATATGTTTATTCATGAAACATTTGTTATCATAGTTTATCTAACAGATGAATATTAGTATGCAGCATCACGTCTTGAAACATTATAAATTAGTTTTGTTAAAGACACTACCTTTCATACTAACTTTGATAGCTTAGTAAAAAAAAAAATCATACAAAGAAAGACAACTCTAAATGTTCTATCAAATTAAAATATCTTGATAGGAAAAAATATGAAATCTGTTTTGCATCATGACACTTTTATAGATGATAATTTAAAATAATACATAGGAAAATCACAACCTTGAAAACTATCATGTTCATGGCACTTCAAATAAAATCATCAATGAAAAAGTTACCTAAAATATTTACAATGATCTAAAAACTACATGAGCTAAAAAGTAACAAAAGAAAAAACAACATTATTGCATAGTCCCTGAGTAACAATGTTATAAAAGTATAAAACATTTATTTATCTATTCAACCTAGAATATCATGTTTTAAGAGTAATACTGGAATGTTTTTGATCAATTATTTAACATTAAACAATCACTAAAAATATGTCAACTCAAGAAAGACTATCAAACAATACCCTGAGAATAGAAACACTTGTGACATATTAAAGTTAAAAATAATACTGGAATGTCTTTGGTGAATGGATTTCAATTCAATGTAAAACATTGATATTCAACACATAAAATCTATTAGTCAACATATACATGTACTTCTGTAAAATATTGCTACAAAATATTACATTTGCTGCCATTGGTAGAAAAAAAGTATGGGTATTAAAAATTACATACTGTTACTAAATTGAGCATTAAAAATGTTATACTGCTACAAAATTGAGTATTAAAAATATAAAACTGTTAAAAGATACATGTTTTATTCGAAGTAATGAAATTAATACTTAGTTAGCACCTGTCTGATTTTCATAATTTTTCTTATAATCTGACAAACATATGAATAAAAAACATAAAATGATACAATTTGAAACATCAATAAAAATCTAATCTATTCATTTTAAATAAAAGAATCAGTAAAAGGTCTATTAAAAGCATACATTCTGATATTTTTTGAGAATTTAAAAATTCTGTAATAAACACTTGAAAAATAAATGAGTTTATCACATTTAAGATTAAAAGCTAAATCATCATTAAAAATCTAAATGTTAAGCCATCATTAAAAATACTTTGATTATTTTGGATTTTGAATTAAGATTAAAAATAGCTTAAAAAAAAACAATAATGTATATCTTTTGATAATCTTATCTTATCTGCTTTAATTGTGACTAATCCAAATACGTTAACATTTTCTTTCAAGATCAGATTGTACAGACGCCAAAATGTCGCATCAATCTATAGAACATTTTAAAATAATCCTCACTGAAAAATAATTCTTTTGAAAAAAGACAGACCCTGTCTACTTATGAGTCGTGAATCATAAACTAAAAATGTACTTATAATGAGAAGAAAATTTCTTATCTAGATATTTTAAAACAATTAACAATCATAACATTATAAACAAAGATAAAATAAAAAAATGAACATAAAATTTTCAATGTAAATCAACATTAAAAATAAACTATAAGTATATACATGTAAGATGATATTAAACTTCTATCCTCAATTTAAATACCCTTTATTTAAGAAACAATCACTCAGATTAACACAAGTCTCTTTCCATAAAACCCCTTCTACATTTCTAGTTATTATACTGAGGAATGTGTGTTCATATATTTTAATTTCCCCCCAAGGGTGACTGGGGAATAGAAGTATGGTCACCATTGGTCTTCCTCCGACCGGCAGTAAAACCCTTGTTAAAGTGGGGCGTCCGTTTGGCTGTGCGGGATGTACAAATTTGCAGCCACGTCCGGTCAGAATGGGGACGTTAAATCCGATGCCTCGTGTACAGAGAGTGCCACGCTCTTTGCACGTTAAGAACCCTTGCAACAACTCTTTGAGAGGTCCGTAGGTGACCTGTTGCAAGGCGAAATTTCTGTCCCTATCCAATATACCCTCATTTCCCGTGGCAGTCTAAATTTCTCCGACCTTAATCCCTTTATCTATTACAAAACCTACCTATTGTATTTATTGTGAACTTGTTCTCGTCCTGAATATGCATGAAATATTTGCCACTGGACGTTAAGCAACCAACAATCAATCAATCAATATATTTTAATTTCCAATCAAACAATTGTCATTCTTAAGTTTTTCGATCAGTTTTAAATTTGTGCAGTACTTCTAATCAAGGAAATCTTTTTCACACTATAAGGTAAGATTGATTTTAAATTAATAAATTATAAGGTAAGTCTATTAGGTCTTCTTCTTATTCTATCACTTCGTCTCAAGGGTTGTTGAGGTTGTGCAACTCCTGGAATTGGTTGATGGTGTGCTCTTTGCTCTTGAGGAGGTTGTGCAGGAAATTGGTGTAGGGGTGCAGGTATGAGGATGGGGAATACTTGTCTGATATCATCAAAAACTGGTGCAAGAGCATTAATTAATCGTCTATATGCTACAGCCACTGTCACTAAACTTATGATTATTATGTTTAAATAATCTGAAATTTAAAGTTCAATTTCATCATTATTTCTCATCCTATGCCGTATACGGTCAAAAATTTCAAAACTTGTAGATGAATTAGAATTTCTCCTACTTAGATGAGTTTTTCTTTTTTCCTCTGGATGTATAGCATAAATATCAGAATTATAGTAAATACTGGAAAAGAAAAAAGAAATGAAAATTAAACTGTGTCTTATTCCATTTTCAAAGGTTTCTCAAAATGAAACTTTGTATCAACTTTACAAAAATCTTTTAAGATTGATAGATTCCCCCTCCTCAATTTTCATTCCTGCATTAACCCTTTTTTTACACCTCTTTTGATAACAGCAAATACCAAATACTAGTGCAATCACTGAAATATATATATCAAAAATAAAGTTACATTATACATACACTTCCATTTCCTTTTCATTGGTATTAGTTTTAGAGTATTGAATGTTTCTGTATGCAAATTTATGTTTTATCACATATGTAATACTGACTATAAAAACAAAAACACTAATCACTGTTAAAGTCAACAAAATAACTTTTCCTAATGATGATAAACTAAAAGTGCTAATATCTAATTTGGAACTTGTACCTGTAATCAAAACTGCAGTGCTGACTATCCAGGGGGTGGTATCCTGATCCTACAACAAAAATATACATAGTATGAGTAAAAAATATGATAAATTATGAAAGGAGAACCTATGAAATTTTTCAAACTATATCTTCACAAGAAGTAAATTTCAACCCCTACTGAGCATCTTATGAAGATCTCCAAGTCTAAATTCTGAATTTTAAATACTTATAGTTAACATGTAAAAAAATGTAATATGTGTTACTGTGAGAACTATATTTATATTTTCAATGTTTACCTCTGTTGTTTCTAACTGTTTAACAGTAGTGACACTGCGTGTCATGTCATCACCTCTCTTCCTTTCTTGTGTTGTGGCCTTGGATACATCATTCTGAAAATTAGAATTCAGATTTAGAATTATTTTTATAGTGGAAATACTTATTAAGTAATCGATAATTTCAACACATAAACCTCTCCAACATATCTTACATGATAAAATACAGTAATAAAATACTCATAATCAATATACTTATCTTGTATTATGTTGTTTCATACTAAGTCTAAACATAATTGTAAACTATTTACCTCTGTTTTTCCCATCTGTTCAGTAGTGACACTGCTTGTCATATCATATTCTTGCTTCCTTTCCTGTGTTGTAGTCTTGGATTTATCATTTTGAAAAATGGAATTCAGATTTAGAATTGATTTTATAGTGGAAATACTTATTAAGTAATCGATAATTTCAACACATAAACCTCTCCAACATATCTTACATGATAAAACACAGTAATAAAATACTCATAATCAATATACTTATCTTGTATTATGTTGTTTCATACTAAGTCTAAACATAATTGTAAACTATTTACCTCTGTTTTTCCCATCTGTTCAGTAGTAGCACTGCTTGTCATATCATATTCTTGTTTCCTTTCCTGTGTTGTAGTCTTGGATATATCATTCTGAAAAATAGAATTCAGTTTAATGAAAATCTACTCATATCTGTAAAGTCCCCCTTTTTTTTAATATATCCTAATACAATCCAAGTAATACTTTTATTTACCAAACATTTAGATATTAACTATCTCTATGATAATAACAAAGCAAAATAAATAAGCTTTCCACATCTTTAAGGTAGGCAAGACGTTTTAAAAGTGTTCTTGACTTTTATAAAACAGATTAAAACAAATGGAAAACTTACACAAAGTACATCTCCCAAGTATATTATAACATGGACTGGAGCGATGACGTAGGGGCAAACTATTCCTTCTTTGATGTTTACTCTTTCTATGGATGTATCCGATGGTAGTTCTAAGGAAGCATCCATAAGTCTGTCAATTTCTACATCTTAAACCGTGGTAGGGACGATAATTTTGTAACTCCTGACTCCAACATATTTGCAACTGAGTTCATGAATTTCGAAATTCCTATCCAAAATCTGTTTACACGATCTAATATTAAAGATATACGTCTGTTGTGCTAATGTAGCACATAGAACTGTGAGAATAATGAAGAAAACAATCATCCTTGTAGCATCGACACCCATTTTTCACAGTTATGTAAACAAATATTTATTTCCGGTTTTCTTAAAAAAAAATTATAATTGATGATATATTACTTATATATCATATAAAGAGGAGTATATTTTTCTTTTGTACTCAAATTAAAATAATAAAATACATTTAACTGTTTTATTAACTTTTGGGGTAACATAAAAGTTGTAATCTGATCCCGAACTCGAGTGAGTTATCTGACTATATGAACATACTATATTTTCAGGTTAAAGAATGGAATCCCTTTCATTTACGTTTTTCAAACGATCTAAGATTCATAGAAGAGTTTTTGATGAATTGGGGATATGGTGGAGTAGTTTTGAAATTCTGCTGAATATACAGTTGATTACTCATCAACTGTTTCAACTATCCTTCCCAGAATCAACTGTTACCAATGGCAGCAATGGGGGCACCAATGCAAGTGTTGCATTTACAACAAAGTCAAGAAGTTGTGAATTATCTACAAAATTGTCAAAAACCAATCTTCAATGTTTACCCCTGCCCAGGTTAGAGGATACAAACACATAGCAACTCCCTTTAAAAGGCCGAGAACCTCAGGCTCAGCAGCGGATGACCAAGTACGGGGTAAAAGATTAAGATTTACCGAGCAGTATGAAACAATATCTCCACCACCAGTTTTGTATGAGGACTGTGAAAACATACCTCCAGAAATGTTTACTCCATATGACTCTCCATATTAACAATCAAGAATGTGACAATATGACTTAGTTTAATAAGAAAGTGTAGTTCAATTTCATTTATTTTTCAAAAATTTCACATAAATTAAAATAAATCTGACATGGTTAATACATTTTATATAAGTTCTTAATATTTAGACATTGTTCTTAGTCTTATAGTGTCCAAACGGATAACTGTTCACAGAATCTATCCAAAACCTTTTATCATCAAAACTTGAAAGAGATTTTTTCCTTATCTCTTCTATATATAGTTCATGATTGTGTGAACGAATGCATTTCATTGAATTTAAAGTTTCACTTTCATTGAATAAACAATGTTTATACATATCATGTCGCAAAGTTTTTTTAATAACACATTTGGAAACACCCTTTGCCACTTTCTTTTCTTTTTCTTTTAACTTCACTCCATCTTCTGTTTGTTCACTTATATTATAGGTAAGACTATACATTTTCGGACGAAGTCCCAGGAATTCTTTTATTGGTACACCTGTAAAATTTCAGACAATTCTTTAAAATACGTTCATTATCAGTTTTCTATACATATTAAGGAATGAAATACCAAAAAATGTAATAATTTCAAGAATCTATACTAAGTACAGTCTTATTTTTTTTTTTTAATGTTTTAAACTTACACTTCTAAGATTGCAATTATTTTAAAGTAGTATCATACTAATACTTACCAGAAAGTTCATCCTTAAATTTCCCTGGAATCTTTTTGTTTTGGTTTGAAAACAAAGGTTTAGTTGGATCATAGTTTGGAGTGTCAAACAGGTGTTGCATGCTTTCCATATCTTTGTAAACATCCTCAGTAACAATTTCATAACACAGGGAATCTGAAATAAGGTACATAGTTCTTGGATAAAAAATTCTGTGAAATGTATTATTATAAAGTGAATAATATAGATTAAAGGCTTTCAATGACTTTGAAAATTTGCTTTTTTTTTATATATTTATTTATACTTACTCCACATTCAAACATTTTTTTTAAAAATCTATTTTTGATTTTGTAAAAAGAATCATTTTAAGCATTCCTTATGATTCATATGATGACTTTCCATTTATGACAACAACAAAAAAATTATATACCTGTATCTGTAAACAATAAGCTGATATTTTCATCATATTTAGGTTTGATCACTCTATAATGGAAGTGGTACATCAACCATTTGGAAATATCTAGGATAGCTTGTCCAACATAAATAGGTTTATCCAAAAGTAGATTGATATACTGATTCTGTACACCTACTAAATCTTCATTGAATATTTGACATCTGACAAATGACGGTTTGGATACTTTTTTCTTTAACTTTTTCTCATCATTTACCAGACTGATACAACATCTTTGTCTCAGATTTTCAAGACATTTTCCAAATACACTGAAACCAAAATTTGATAATTATTTGAAACATGTTAAAAGAAATTTTGAAAAGATAAATTAAATTTTTAAATGTTGGAATAATTAATACATTTTCTTTTTTTTTTATTCAAGTTTTTGATCATAAATACATGCATCAATTACTTATACATATATATATAGTTTTAAAATTCGGCGTAAAATTAATTCTTTAGAGGTGAAAATAATACATTTATTTGAAAAAAGAAATTAATGAAAATTATAATTTTACTAGTCTTATAAGTAGACGAATGGTAGATATAAGCTGTATCTAAAGTTTTCAAATCATATACTAACCTATTGCACATTAATTTAAAGAAATCCTTTTCGAAATCATTTTTGGCATTTTTCCTCATTTCAGCATTGAATTCAATGTATGATTTCAGCCATGGGCGTTGTTGAAATCCTATTATCCTATGTATTTTGGTGACTTTCATCCCAAGTTCAACATAAAGTTGTAAGTTTCGATAATGAAGCACATACTTTGTTCTATTGTTGAGATTGTTTATTAGTTTTTTTGTTTTGATTCTTGGCTTTGCTTTACTCTTTTCTTTATTTGATGTTGAAGATGAATCTTTTTTTGTCTTACTGTTCAGTTTTTCCCACAATTTGGTACTATATGGTGATAGTTTATCATCATCTATGAGAAGGTGTTCAGGTGCTAATGGATAGCAATTATGTTGATCATGAATGTTTGCTGGATACTCCAAGTCTACTTCTAATATATATCCTTCTTTAGAATCATGAGCAATTTTTTGAAAATCAAACTTTTCTACTTCTTCATCAGATAAAAAGTGTAGAAAACCTATAGGGAGGGGCTCTGCCATTGCCCATCCATATAGATTATTGGCATCTAGGTACATGATATGTTTCTGTTCTTGTGTTTCATCAAAATCATCTAAGTATTTATGATTTGCTTTGCTATATTTTTTTGTAATCATACTAAGACCTCCTCTTGTCCCCAACTCTATCATATTATACATGATTGGATCAGTAATTAAGTCCAGACATACACCACTCATTTTTAGAGCTGCTTGCCATGCAAGACCTGGTGATGTGAAAAAATGTGATGCATCTAATTTATAGTTTTCTGTAGTCATATCTCTAAATTTTTCAAATACATCAGCTAGCAGCAATACATCAGTTAAGACGTAAAGATCATGAAATTCTCCAAGATTCTTCATGTTGAAGGTTTTCCAAACAGTTTGGGCATGTTGATACTTTTCATCTGAAATAGCTTCCTTAGTTAATGAATTATAAAAACTTTCCTTACTAGGTAATTGTGTGTCCTTAAATTTTTCAGCAGAGTCTACATAATCATAACAATACTCATTTTTCTGCAATAGAAGCTTTGCAATTTCATCATTCGGAAAGGCTTTTCGAAACTGTTTAAAATTTTTTAAACCATCATTAGCTAAATTCTCTACTAGTGTTTCAAGGGAACTGTTCATAAACTGATAGGAGTCAACAAATCTAAGTTTTCCAGAGGAGAAGGAAATATATTTCTCCATATTGTTTGGAATACATGTCAACTTTCGGTTTTTATAATTCCCAGCTTCAAGTAAGAAGAAAATGAGAATCAAAATTTTTCAAATTGTGGAAATAACATGGTATGAAGGGTGGATGTTGAAGGTTGAGATTACATCTCACACATGCGCTTCCTCTATAATTGCTATATTGAGGAGATTCTGTGTCACCATTTACACCCAGATGATCATGATCACGATTTTTTTATAAGTTTCTCATTAAATGATCGATTGCATACATAACAGTTTGTAGCTTCCTGAAATTGTTTTTCTGTTTCTTCACTCATGATTAAAGGTTCGATTTGATCTAATTTGGATTGAAAATATTCTTCTTCCTTTATCATGTTTTCAAAGAAGTGTTGAACAGCATTATCTCCTCTGTATACTACTGGTGACTTGCTGTATTTACTATTAGAAGAAACCACAATGTATGAATAACCACATGCTTCAAATTTAGTGGTTCTTGTAGTTGATGTATGACTTGGGTTTGGATGACAAACATCAATCTTTTTTGCATAACATTCAAAATCTGCATAAATGACAAAGGGTACACGGGAAATCTTGTGATAGTCTTTAAACTCTAAAATATCATTTTTTCCTTCTTCTGGATAGGTAACCTTTTGAAAGTCAAATTTAGTACAGTAAGCCCTGTGTTGAGTTAGTAATTCTTGTCTGGTGAATCCATGTAAACACCGACGACAATAAAAACGTCTATTGCAGAATTTACTAATAGATCCTAGAAAATGATCTAAATTCTTTATCCAACAGTAATGTGATCCATTATCATTTGACCCCCCAAGGGTGACTGGGGAATAGAAGTATGGTCACCATTGGTCTTCCTCCGACCGGCGGTAAAACCCTCGTCAAAGTGGGGCGTCCGTTTGGCTGTGCGGGATGTACAAATTTGCAGTCCCATCCGGTCAGAATGGGGACGTTAAAGCCGATGCCTCGTGTAAAGAGAGTGCCACGCTCTTTGCACGTTAAGAACCCTTGCAACAACTCTTTGAGGGGTCCGTAGGTGACCTGTTGCAAGGCTAAATTTCTGTCCCTATCCAATATACCCTCATTTCCCGTGGCAGTCTAAATTTCTCCGACCTTAATCCCTTAATCTATTACAGTACCTACCTATTGTATTTATTGTGAACTTGTTCTCGTCCTGAATATGCATGAAATATTTGCCACTGGACGTTAAGCAACCAACAATCAATTATCATTTGAGATGTACAACAAGTCAACTTCTCTGTTTCCATTCTGCATTTTGGTTAAATATAATTGAAAAACTTCCCCATCTTCAAATCCAAACACATTAATTGAAATGTTATTTAGTTTTTCAAAAACCTCAATTTTTGAAATTTGCACCGGATATTCGATACCTTTCATGTTTAAATCATCCTCATACTTAAGATAATGCAGCTGTCTCTCTGGATGATGTGAAACAGAATGTAATCCAGCTAGTACAGACCAGTGGAAACATTTTTGATCATTGTTTTTGATGTTAACTACACCTGTGGTAAACCTTATCTTCTCAGGTAGTATCATATAGCTAGATGCATTTATAGGTGAGTATACTACTGTATGTGCTTCTAGAAATATCACTTTGTTCAATATCCAATTACTTCCTTTGTTAATAAATTGTTCCATTGCTCTGTTAATACTCTGAAATGCCTCATTTAAATTGTGATCATTGTCTTCTTCCATTAAAGAAATATAGCTTTTACTTCTGAAATGAGGATGAGCTTTTTCCTGATTTCCATCATCAATATCTCTCACCATTTCAACTCTTACATTAACATACCATTTTATGTTTCTATGTTTTTTACGTTGCATGTTAAGTTCTTTATCAACATCATCTCTAACATTAGCTAAGAATTGGAGAAGATCATATTTTTCATCACCATAAGGAGTAATATCCACTCTGTTTACTGCATCATTAATTGCTGTTTTTCTGAAGCGGAAACGTTTTGGATTCCTTTGATTTTCATTTATGTTATTATTACTTTTTAGATTAGGTTTCACTGTTTGTTCCATATGTCCTCCAGATTGATTAAGTGGATGATTTGCAGCAATATTTTGGAGAAGATTGTCATAATCAGAGAATGATATTCTGCAATGTCTGCAGTCGAGAGCATTATTTTTACCATGCTTAGTATCCAAGGTAGTGGTATTGTTTGTAGTTTTTTTCCCTTTTGATTTCATACATTTCTCCTTGTGTTTCTTCAATATGTACTTACGACTAAGTATTTTACCACAGTTATCACACTTATATGTTGAAAAGTGTGTATGTAAATGACGATTTAACTGTTTTTCATTCTTATAATATAAGATAAATCACAAGTAAATACATTTTCAGTTTTCAGTTTTTTTCTTTCAGTGTTTTCACGTTGATTCAGCTTTCGTTTTCTTGTATTTTCAATGAAAGAACGCTCAATTTTATTTGCTGCTTCCAATAGCAAATTTTCATCACATTCACTAAAATCAGCTTCATTTTTATTCCTTAACTGATGTATTTGATTTTGAAGTTGGACATCTCCTTTAGATAACGTATAGTTAACAAATGCTTGTGTCATGATACTTCAGTTCATATCACATTTCAAAATGATTAATAAAATGAAGCAGATGTCTCTTTTTATATAGGATTTAATCTGAATTAATGATGTCATCACTTATTCATTTACAGATCAGTGCTTAAAGATAGTAGAGGGATTATCAGATTAGGTTAAAGATTTAACATTGGATCTCTACATTGGAAAGGATAACCACTTATTCTTTAAGGTTTGTTTTTTATTTTTCCCTTTTAAAGTTTTTTTATCTGTTTTAGTGACATCTTAACATATGGTTTTTTATTTCTAGTCTTGATATTCTTAGTTTTTAAACCCTTGTTTACCGGATTAACATTAGATGGTTTAGTAAATTCAGTACTCTTGTCAGTAGATTGATTAAAATCTTGATTTGATAATTTTGATTCAGTTTGTCTATTTTCAACTTGACTTCTTTCTAGACTATTTTTCAATTCTTCTTTCTGATTGTTCACTTCTTGATTTTTTTTAAAACTTGGAGATGAGTCATCATTGATTTTTTCAACAAAATTCAATTCATATTTCAAAAGTTGATCATATCGTGATTTGGGAATAAGTATTACTTCACGAGACATATTGTAAGTAACTGCGAAGAAAAATAGGTAACTGTAGTTTAAGTTTTTGTAAGATTTCTTTTCTTTGGTAACGTGTTAATTGTTTCGATAGAAGATGTCGAATGACTGATTTCTTTTTAGATAGCAACTTTTTATCACCATCTGAAACCGGGCACACTTCATGAACAACATTATATATGATTTCTATAATCCACTGTAGTTGATCCTTGGAAAGTATTTTGATAATTTTAGGTATCTGTTGAGTTTGTGTATTCAAAAGGAACTGAACTAGGTAAAGTTTTCTTTTCATTGTTTTGGTAAATAAACAATAGGGAACTGTTCAACTCCACGGTTAGTAGTCAACTGATATGTTTTATCAGTGTGTGCATTTAAGTCAATGATTAATGGTCGAAATTTAACGGATGTCGCTTTGTGATACGAATCTATGAAGTACTTTGATTGTCCTGGAAATATTTGTTTACCTAAAGTTTGAACTTGTAATTGATCTCTATAATTCTGAAAAAGTATGAAATAATGACAGTTTAAAGATGCAGTTCTCATTGCTTTTCCTTTATGAAATAAATTTTGTAAAATGTATATAACTGTTATTTGATGATGGTGTGATCCTACACACATTAAATGTACTAATTCAGAACTGTCTGCACTATCCATCATAAGATCATCTAAAACCAGTATTTTATGTCCTTTATGAGCACCCCATTCGGATAAAATGTCCATCTCAGGTAAACCTTTATGAAACTCTATATTTTTTATGTTTGTTTTCATTTCATCATAAATTGGTTGCCAGACACTAAAACAATAATATATTTTAGTTGGTGGTAGTTGAAACATTCCATCAGCATGTTCTAACATATTTTTAGTATAGACTGTCTTGCCAGAATTTGATGCTCCAACAATAAATATTGATGTAGGACTTTGATATTTTAACAAGCTTTCTTTCTTCCATATATTAATCATTGTGTTTGAGTGTTTGTAGAAAAATGATAAATGTTTAAATATGTAACACATTTTATTTCAGATATGGAGGAGTTTATGGTCAAGAGATATGATACCTGGGATAATAACTTAACAAAATGAAGTATTTTATCAGTAAGTTTTATTTATAAAGAACCACATTTACAGGATTGACACATATTATTCATAAATGTTATACAACAATGAAAATATTCATTTATAATATCATATACCAATTGATCATTTGAATGGTAATTATTGCTAAACATATCTAATACCTCTCTCATTGAATACCCATTTACACGTAGTAGCAAATAGAATAAGCAGTACTGTCCACAAACAGCAGTATCTTCACTTTGTAATCTTTTTTGACTAACTTCTATCTTAGAATATTTCCTCAAAAAATGTTTGAAGTATATTGATAGTTGATCAATTGAACTTCCGAATGAATCAAATACTTCAAGAATATTATTTTCACTAAGGTAAAATGCTACCCAGTGTTTTCCTGTTAAACGTTTTACATCAGTATTAGCAATAAGTCCCGTCTTTGGTTTTAAACAAATGTCGGAAATTTCATCAGATGCAAAAACACCATATGTATTCTTTTTGAGATTGTTCTCACAGTTAATGACACATTGTAGTTGATGAGTATTCATTCCAAAATAATATTTCTTTCCAAATTAATCTCAAAATAGGCTGGGAATTCAGCATAAACTACACAGGTTGTAGATTTCTGTAGAGGCTTGTTAAAGATAGCTTCAAGTGAACAGGTTCCTTGTTTGATTAAGTTTAAGTACTCTCCCTCATCACTGAAATTTGGCTCAATGTCAAAACAATACAGAGCATTACCTCCAGCTATATCATCTCTATTCAGTTGGTTTCCGCTATCTCTCATCCATTTGTTTGTTACCTCAAACATTCTTGTATAGGCAGGTAAAACAGTTCGACTGTTTATTTGACAATTCAACTGTATAACACTACCTCCCACTGGAACTTGATTTAACTTTAGTGCGATCTGACTTAGATTAAAATTTTGAAAGTTGAAAGGGTTTAAGGTATAAGATCCGCTAGCGCTACTAGAATCCACAAATCCAATGCAACATCGTGTAGCTCTTAACCCATTAAACAGATTGTTATAATTAAAACTTAAACTTCCTGCTGGAATGGAAATGAGACGAAGTTCTGTGCGATTATATGGGTAGCGAGCTGGGACTTTCGTCATTTTCTGGCTGTGTGCAGTTAGGACAGATGGATTCAAAACAATTTTACATACTTTTAATGCAATGTCTTCAATTATTACTTGAAAGTTAGGGTTACTTTCTTTTGTCATTAGACAAAACTCAGGTCTAGAACGGTAAAGTTTTACATTAACAGCTACTTGATTTATTATATATCTATCTAAGCTACATAGATCATGAAGTAAAGGTCATTCCATGTCACAAACTTGAGACTGTGTCCAGTAAGCAGATCGACTATATAGGGAAGAATTTGAACCATTTTCAACATCATTGTCATCAAAATGTCCAGGAATATCTTTTTTCCATAGCTGACTCGTTAGTTGAGATTCTTTCGCTTCTGATCCATATGATAACAATGTTTGGAGGTAGCTTTTGTAATTATAATGTGAAGTCGATGAACTAACTAATTTGTTTTGTAGACTAATATCCACTTGTGAAAACATGGAATGTAAGAAATTGTTGACTACTCCAACGTGTTCAGTTGGTTTCAAATTTGAACCATCAATGTGTTTTATTCTAGCTTTAACATAGAGTTTAGTTTTCCTAAGATCTATATATTCAAGAGAGTTATTAGCAGCAACAGTGAATTCAATTGGTGCGCTTCCACTGAGTTGTGAGGTAGATCTATGCTCATCATAATACATGTTTTCTACAGCTGTTTGAGTTGGCGGTAAAGTAAACAGATTCAATCCGCTAGGTTGAGCTTCTTGGAATCCATCTAATGTTAACGCTGCCATTGTGTTATCCAAAAATGTCCTTTATTTGTTTAACTGTTTTCTTCTTCTTAATATTTTTCTTTTTTAGTTTGGTATTATATTTTCGATTATTTCCTTCCCCCTTTTTTGATTTGTATCGCCTTTTTCCAATATAAGTTTTACTTTTCTGTGTCTTACTTGTTCAACGTCTTTTTACAGAAATGGATTTAGAATTAAACGCTTTTCTTTTTAAACCTTTCTTTGCATTTTCTCTTTTCATCATGTCACGAGCCATCTCTTCTGTCTGTTGAACAGGTGAAACAAGTTGTACAGTTACTTTTTCTTCTTCTGATGGTTTAACTGTTGATCCTATTGGAGTGATGAATGAACGTGGGGAGCCAATTAAGGAACCACCTCCTATCTGTTTACCTGTTTTAAACTTCAGATGTGGATTTTGAGCATTTTTGTCTAGGTTTTCATAATATCTAATCCACCTGGATGTATTTGGAATATACATTTTATCCATGTTTAAGCAAACGGAAATGATTTCAAATGAAGTGTTACCGTTGAAGTATTGTTAAGAAATGAAGCTAGTTGGTTTTGTTTATCATATATGTAAATATCAATGGTGTATACTTCCTTTATTCTCACAGGTAAATAGTGTGGTGTATCCAGAATGGTGGACCAGTTACCGATGTCTGTTGCAGTTATTCTACGAAGTAATGGTTTCCGATCTCCATCGACAATTGATTCTCCACAGATATTTGAATATAGGTAAATTGGTTCAGTTTTGGAAATATTACTGCTTATATCTGTTTCAACTAGAGCAATTCTCCATAAACCATTTAAAATAAGTGGTGCACTTAAATGAGAAGTAAATTTATATGCTTTGTTGTCAGGAAAGTATTCCAGAGCTTTATCACTACTCATAGTAATATAGACACTCATCTCTACTAGTTAGATGTCATTGGTACTGTGATATCTTTTTCAACAATCCATTGGTTATATTTATCTGGCCAACCTTCAAATTTAATATACCATTGATTTTTTCCATTTTTTTTCCGCTTTTTTATTTTCTTTTCAATATACCACATGCTATTTTCAGCTTTCTTTACTCTTGTTAATTCAGATTCATAAAAATTTCCTGTTATGGATTCATTCAAAACATAGTTTTCTATTCTGTACATGGGGATTGCCTGCATTCGAAAACGTTTTCTGATTTTAAATATTTCTCTAGTAAAATGTTCATCATATGATCTGTCAAATATCATATTAATCCTAGAGAGTCTTACCATGTCACCAACTTTAAAACGAAATTTTCTGGGTCTAATGGAAACCTTTTTGGGTTTCAAATACATGAATGCACATATATCTGCTTCATTGACATTGTTAACATCTTTTGGTGCAATGTTGTTCAAACTTCTATGTGGAGTAGCATTGTATGTGGTTATAATATCTTGTAATACATCAATATATCTGTGTGTTCTCTGTTTTGTAAAGTATTTCCAAATAAGACCTCGTATCGTTTTAATACATCTTTCAGAAAAATTCGCTTTCGTATCTGAATTTTGAGTACTAAAAAATTTAATGTTTTTACTTTTTAAAAAGTTTTTCATGACTTTACTCTGAAATTCTTGACTTTTATCCGAACGTATTTTATTTGGTATACGCCCTTTATTTAATATTTTCTGTAATGCTTTCAAAACTTCATTTGATGTTTTATTTTTCAGTGGTTCAACCCAAAGATACTTGGAAAAGATGTCAATAACCACAAGCAAGAAAGACACACCTGAATTTTCACTTTTTATATTAGAGACATCTGCTAAATCCATATCAAACTGATCATCAATACCAGAGACAACAACTCGAGCTCGTTTAAAACGATGTCTAGGTTCTTTTCTTAGACTATAACTGTCATGATGTTCCAACCATTTTCGAACTGTGTTTTTTCCAATGTCTGTGATACCTTTGGACTTTAAAACTTGATACAATTTATCCGCACTATAATATGCACCAGCTTTTGACAAGTTAAAATATGTATTCTCCAACAACTGATCTATGTATTTTGTTCTTTCCATGATGGATTGAGAAAATTAAATGATAATAAATTGTGAACTTGTATATTTATTGAATAGATAGGAATACTCTTGCATATTTTGTATGAGGTCTTATATGGGTTCTATATTATTTATCAGTAATGAATGAAAAACAAACAATGACGTAAAGCATAACTTTTATTATGTATACATTTCAATAACTTCAGCTATCATAGTTCATCTAATAGGTGAATGTCACATCACAACTGAAGTTTTAAATACATTTTAATTAAAAATATTCTTGGTCATCCTCAAATCTGTTTTCTAGGGAAAAAAGTCTCTCTGTTGTAGACCGCAGGTCTTCTTGTTTAGGTACCCCCAAGGGTGACTGGGGAATAGAAGTATGGTCACCATTGGTCTTCCTCCGACCGGCAGTAAAACCCGTGCTAAAGTGGGGCGTCCGTTTGGCTGTGCGGGATGTACAAATTTGCAGCCACGTCCGGTCAGAATGGGGACGTTAAATCCGATGCCTCGTGTAAAGAGAGTGCCACGCTCTTTGCACGTTAAGAACCCTTGCAACAACTCTTTGAGGGGTCCGTAGGTGACCTGTTGGAAGGCTAAATTTCTGTCCCTATCCAATATACCCTCATTTCCTGTGGCAGTCTAAATTTCTCCGACCTTAACCCCTTAATCTATTACAGAACCTACCTATTGTATTTATTGTGAACTTGTTCTCGTCCTGAATATGCATGAAATATTTGCCACTGGACGTTAAGCAACCAACAATCAATCAATCAATCTTGTTTAGGTTTATGATTATAACACCAGTTTTCTAAATCATTCAACAATTTGTCTTTAGAATCTAATGGTATATCCATAATTTCAACTTGCTTCCTCATTTTTGATACTATGCTAGCATAAACTACTTTCTCGAATGCTTTATCAAAGTAAATGTCTAAATGTTCAGCTTTTGTCCACATTAAACATGTATGCTGAGTCTGACTAGGATGGTCTATTTCACATCCATAACAATGTTCCTTTACTACATCATCTAACACACCTAAGATGGATCTAGCGTAAAGAAAGTTTAATGTATGTTTCAGCAATCTATTCATTTTACTATCTTTGTTATATGTACTAATTACAACTGGTATCTCCATAGTCAAAGTTAAGAATGGTGTAGACTGTTAACACATTCTTTTATATAGTGAAATAATGACGTCACATTCAACGACTTATAAATCTAAGTTTCAGTCAATGAGTAACATCAAAATTTAATACTTTACTGGACACCATTTTTGCATATAAACAGTTTGGTTCCCATTTTAAGTGTTCAGTTTCCACAGTATCATATTTAGTCCACTGTTTCAGAGTTACACCACAATAGAAACATGTCACTCGATCACCAATGTTAGTATAGTAAAATCCATTCTGTATGAGCTCGTTTAGTTTCTGCATCATTTGTTTTGACCAGTTTTCATAAGTTTGTTCTCTACTGAGGTAGTACAGCATATCAGACCGAAATGGTTTGAAGCGAAACATATTTAATGATAACGTATCTGATTCAACATCCATCATTTAGCTATAAAACTAGGAACAAAAACTAGAAATTCAATGTTGGATTTACGAGAAAAATCCTTGACAGTATCAATATATAGATTCCAGTCTTCTCCGGTAAATCCCTGACTAATGTTATATGGTAGTCCTACAGATTTTATCTTAAGTGTTGGAAGATGTTCTAAACACTGACAAAACCATATAAGTCTTCTCTTTACTATCATTATATGGTGGGATAGATCTATACTGATGGTGAAAAAAAAACAAAATCCCACTGACTTAGGAAACAAACAATGTTTGGTTTTGAAAAGTTGAGAGATTTGTATTTTTTTCACACAAAGAACAATGGATTATCCTAAGAGCATTATGAAGCTTAATACATAAATCAGACAAGGTATTACCATGTATAATGTATACAAATCATAGGGTGTCACCATTTTGTGTCCGCATATCAGAGGGTACCACCATTTTGTGTCCGCATATCAGAGGGTACCACCATTTTGTGTCCGCATATCAGAGGGTACCACCATTTTGTGTCCGCATATCAGAGGGTACCACCATTTTGTGTCCGCATATCATGGTTATAACACTACTCATTTAGATTTATAATAATATTTAATTATCATTACAATTAATTTTATCTTATTTACCCATTTCAGAATGCTAAAATCATCCAGTGTAAAAATGGCTATTGTTGTTTACTTTATGTATTTCAGATAGGAAATTATCTCATAACCAAAATAAAAATAATAATTTTTCAGTGTCAAATTCTTTATATGTAGCAAAAATATATCGTCATTAGTAGCAACTTTTAGTTTACGTCCCCAAAGGTGACTGGGGAATAGAAATATGGTCACTACAGGTCTTCTTCCGACCGGCAGTAAAACCCTTGCCAAAGTGGGGCGTCCGTTTGACTGTGCGGGAATTATCAAGTACGCAGCGACGTCCGGTCAGAATGGGGACGTTAAATCCGATGCCTCGTGTAGAGAGAGTGTCACGCTCTCTGCACGTTAAGAACCCTTGCAACAACTCTTTGATGGGTCCGTAGGTGACCTGTTGCAAGGTCAAATTTCTGTCCCTATCCCATATACCCTCTTTTTTTCCCGTGGCATTCCAAATTTCCCCGACCTGCAACCCAGTTGACCTCTATTACCGGACCTACCTCTTGTATTTATTGTTAATTTGTTCTCGTCCTGAATATGCATGAAATATTTGCCACTGGACGTTAAGTAACCCACAATCAATCAGTTTAGTTTGCGAATTTTCCCGGAAAAGATTAATTCGTTAGATTGATCCCTCTTAAAACTCAGTATCTGTAATAGTTATCCCATGAGGACGCAGTGTGTCAGTGTAAGATCCCCCCGACGGCCAGAGGCCGGAGGGTGATCTTACACTGACACACCAAGTGCGAATGGGATGACAATTTTACATCCCAGCTGTTCTAGATTATATAAACAACCATTTACGCTTCATAACGTCTAGTTTTAGAACGCCACACAATCATTATAATAAACTTTATATATTACTATATAATATATACCCTTTATGAGCCCCGGACACTATGTTTAAATATGCTAAATTAAGAGCTTTCATCCAGTCGTCCTGGTGTAGGGATATGGACCGTGGGTCTATATGCTATAGGTCTTGAGTTCGATTCCCAGCATAGACACTGGATTTTTTTTCGACATGAATTTTGATAGTTAGGTAAACCGTGTGAATATTTCTAAGTTTTATTGTGGATTTTAAAAATTATTGCCTTTTATGATTGATTGATTGATTGTTAGTTGCTTAACATGCAGTGGCAAGTTTTGCATGCATGTTCAGGACCAGATTAAATTAACAATAAGTACAATTGGTAGGTCCAGTAATAGAGGTCAACTGGGTTGCAGGCCGGGAAAATGAGGGTATGTTGGATAGGGACAGAAATTTAGCCTGAAAACAGGCCACTATGGAACCGTTGCTGTTTGAAGGATATGAATACCACAATTAAACAGGAAATTAACATTATAACACACAAAAGTCAAAAAAACTAAGCTAATATAATACTAAAAAAACACAATTTTGTGTTGAAACTAATTGAATCAAAATGCCAATACATTTAAAAGAAATATAAAATATACTTCTATAGACATAAACTTATCTATAAGCACCGTTTTGCTGATTTTAAAAATATTTTCTGCAGATGTTCTCGTCAAATATGTTAATTAAACAATGTACTTTTTCTATCTTCTGCGAGAAGAGTTCTAAGTAGTTACCGTATATGTTATAATAATATCTACGGTAATGTAAATCCAATACGATTTTGATTATTCTTTCTATTTTTCCAGGTATCCCAATCAAGGAATTCGTGGGTCAGCGTCCAAAAATGTATAGTTTTACCTATGATATGACTGAGAAATCAGAAAATGGTGATGAAAATAAATCCGAAAAAGAAAAGAAAGTAGCCAAAGGGATCGTCAAATGTGAAATAGAAAAGACTTTGCGTCACACAATGTATAAAACATGTTTGAGGTAAAAACCATAAACTTTATATGGATTTAAGGACTGTGTAGCTTTGATGATAAACGTTATTGGAAAACCCCCATCGAAAGTTATGCCTATGGACATTATAAAATAAGCAATCCATAATGCTTGTTAATCATTTTTTCTGTAAATAAAAAAAAATGTATAAATTGTTTATGATATAATTATTTTAATTAAACTAATTAAAACATATTCTTTTTCATTATTGAGATGGTCTCGAAGTTCGGACCTTCGAACCTTCCTATGAACACTCGGATTTCACGGATATCAAATGTTAATACATGAAAGCCGGTTCATATATTAAATCATTAATTAGCTCGGGAAGGGTCTTCTCATCAAACCCTGACAATGGTGGAGAAATGTTCTCGTATTCCCCTGTCTTTGTTTTTTTTTTGTGGTTTCCTTGGTCCCCACCACTTGCTGCGGGTCTTTTCTGATTATTCGGTACAATCACCTGGAGTGATTGTAGCGGGTAGCTTTCATTGGCTGGCGGTGTTATGGGTCTCTGCGTGGTTTGATACCGTTGTTGTTGATCCATATTGACGGAGGAGAGTGAGTCTTGGTATTTATATTGTGGTGGTGGTGGGCCCATCACTTGCTGTGCAGCGGTTTGCTGTGAAATAATAACAAAAACCCTTCTAAATGAAATTTTGATTGAGAAATGTATCTATTAAAAATAGATAACTATTTACCGTTATCAAAGGTATCGGGTTTATGATTTTTTACGTCGGACACGCATTTCGTCTTTATACACAATACTCATTAGTGATGCTTGAATCAAAATAATTCTAAACTTATGTCCAGACCCACACCTTTTTAAAATACGCATTGCATTTATCTATTAATTGTAATACTTAAGTGTAACATGTACTAGTAATAGGTCTTACCTCTGGGAAACAGTCTTTCAGTGACTCTAAATTCTGTCTGATGTTTATCAGACTATCCAGTTCAGTCAGCTTCAACTGAATCCTATCTCCCGATCTACTATTATCATAGATATCAACATGATATCCCTGAACTGCACTTTTATGGAACACAATGGCTTTCTGTGTTCCAAACCTTGTTCGAAATGTGGTTTCCCCCTGTAATTAGTCTTTTGTTGAAAGATTAGGCGACACTGTGTGTTTTGTTGATCCATTTTGAATTGAAAAGGGGTGAAATTTTGAGACAACTGTAATTTATTTCGAATAAAACCCACGCAAAGTTAAGTTCCAATCGGTCATACCCATTCTTCATTTTCATTGGAACACGGACCTTGGAACACCCCCACTATGAAGAAACGAGATTTGACAATAGGAAAACTACATACCGGGTGACGTGATGTTTTCTGATTGGACTTGAAGGCATAGGTTCAACCTCCTGAGATTCAAAGACACCCCCCCCCCTTTTTTCCCTCTAATTTGAAGTTTTTGAATGTTTAGGATGGTATTTCACAAGTTGAAAAAAAAAAGTTATGTATATATTCACTTAAAAAAATCAAATAAGATATGAAGACATCATATATTGAATTATATTACTATACCTGTAACAATGCGGAAAGTATTCATTCTTCCATTAGATTCCCTCCACTTAAAAATTGGTTTCTAGAATCCACACATACAATTTGATGTAAGGCTAACCTCATGATTATATTATATTGATATAAACCATCAATTATTGTTTCTAATTCCTTGTGAATGACAGTGAAATAATTTAACTTTAGTCGACAGTTTGAATCTGATTGCTCCTCCGCCATTATACATATTAAGTTAAATTTGTGTATACATGGTAAAACATATCGTTTAATATTATATGACCACGTGTTATGCAGCAACATTAATTCGGATTGAACAATTCTGTTTCTTAGTAACCGAAAAATTGTGTGCAATGTGTGATGGTTTTTTACTGTTCTCATGAATACGCCTGTTCAGTTTAAAAATTTGAGTAGAAACTGGGACATCAAAATTATCTTTAAATGAAGATTCCTGTCTACCGTAGTTTGATTTCACTGCTACGTATTCGTTTTCTGTAACTCTTACAAAAGCTTTTCTTATAATATGTAGACTTCCTTGAGATCTTATTACAAAATCAGTTGCTATATCTAATTCCATAGTTTTAAATTCAGAGATAGTTTTTTTTCTGAAAGTTTTACGGTTCAGAAAAAAAAGTTTTATGGATCGAGTCACGAGTTATTCCTCATATCGATCGTCTTAATAAGTCAGTGGTTATCTCTTCAAAATCACAATGTTTATTTATGTTAAATGCTTAATTCTATCCCTCTATTTCAATTAAATTTTCGATGAACTTTAAAATTATTTTATTTTATTTTATGTAGAAACTGGTACCCCATCTTCAGCTAACCGGTTGACCGCGGATGTATAAAGTGTTCATAATTTAAACCAGTTAGTGGATAGAAAAAGAACCTCAATTATTTTATTTTTATTTTAAAATTATTCAACAGCAAATCAAATGCTATACAAAAACACATAAACAAAGTTATATTAAAAAAAAAAGAAGAAAAAAGTTCTAAAAATAGTCTGTGTTACGCAATCTGTGTTGACTTTTGGCGGGACTCTACTGAAAATTAAAGAAAGGTGAAAATGAACGTGAAAATGGCATTGATATATATCTTAGTATGTATTTCAATTACCTGTGGGTTTGAGATGAGTCCCAAAACCTGTGAAACTGTGAAAAAAACCCAAACTTATGAAGTTTACCAACTTGAATGTAGATATAATGGATCAGAGGTGTACAGTTTTGACAGACCAGCTACAGTTAAAAAAATAACAATAGACAGAATGATAGAGGAGGCCCACATACGAATTGCACCGGAAAATGACAACCTGGTTGAAATCGACATTCTTGGTGGCTTCATGTCTGTGTGTGCCTTTGTTAGCACGACTGCAGGTGTGAAAGAAGATGGTAGAATTTGTGTAAGTAGTCTTAGACTGCAAACCCTTTCAGACTTGATGAAATATACTGTTATTGTATTGATTGATTGTTGGAGGCTTAACGTCCAGTGGCAAATATTTCATGCATATTCAGGACGAGAACAAGTTAACAATAAATACAATAGGTAGGTTCTGTAATAGGGGCTTCCGGGATTAAGGTCGGAGAAATTTAGACTGCCACGGGAAATGAGGGTATATTGGATAGAGACAGAAATTTAGCCTTGCAACAGGTCACCTACGGACCCCTCAAAAAGTTGTTGCAAGGGTTCTTAACGTGCAAAGAGCGTGGCACTCTCTTGACACGAGGCATCGGATTTAACGTCCCCATTCTGACCGGACGTGGCTGCAAATTTGTACATCCCGCACAGCCAAACGGACGCCCCACTGTAGCGAGGGTTTTACCGCCGGTCGGAGGAAGACCAATGGTGACCATATTTCTATTCCCCAGTCACCCTTGGGGGGAACTACTGTTATTGTAAAACTAACTCATACCTGTCAAATGTCACTGTCACTATTTGTGGGGGATTTTGGTAGGTATGCTAACTTACTGAATAATTTTGTATATTGTAAAAGAATCATCACTGAAATACATATAAATATTGAAAGAAAAAGATAACCTCTTTGTTTTTTGTTAGGTATATCAAACAAATTAAAAGACAAAACACACACCAGTTATAAATATACATGTATATCTGTAAAAGTGGCGAAATTGAAAATGAACAGCACAGGCTACTACACTGCAGACTCCAGTATCGAGAAACTTTTCTTGTGAATTAAAAACTTTACTCATAAATTAAAATTGATTAATCTGTTATTTCTTATAATGTACAAAACAGGGGCATGGGTTATTATTGTAAACAAGTTCTGACATGAGAAAATGTATCCTTCCATTGTAGACAATTTTACTCATCAGACGTTTGTATAACTAAATAATTCATTATTTTCAGATGGACCGTACCACTGTTACAGACTCAACAAAACTAAATGTGCAAACCCATGATTATACCAAAGGACAGGCCAAGGAATCTTCTACTACAACGTTAGCTATGACATCAAGTACCAAAAAAAAAATTAAGAAAAAAAACTCAGCAGATGACAACTAATGAGAAAACTCAACATTATACAACTGATGAGGCAACTCCATAGATGCCAAAAAGTCTCACATCAACTTCTGAAATACCTGTTCCTGTAAGTTTTTAGTCTTTCATAATAGTCATTCTATACCTTATTATTTTTAAACATAACATTCAATATGCTCACTTTATAGATGGTGATATTCATTTCAATTGTAAAGAAAGTTTTCACAGTCTTTTCTTTTAATATGAAACATGAGTATGTATCATTCCTTTACATAACATGTCACACCTGTACTTAGTACCTTTGATAAATGTTGACATGGGTAAACCATCAATGGTTGGGTGTTCTTATTATGATTAAAGGTGATTATGAACAAACTTCATCCTCCTGTAGCTTTAAGTATTTGACATTCAAAAAGTCGTGTGAACTACCAATTTTGTATCATCTTCATGATCTTAAAATACTTATATGAATCGATATTAGGTGAAAGTTTAACAGAGAAATCAGAGGTAAATCCTAAGTTACAAAAACACTGGTCTGCTTATATAGAATTCATCCCACACATCATTTATCACTATAAAAAACCTTAACAAATATTTGGTTTAGATATTTATAAAATCCTATGAAGATTTTGAATTACAAATTATTCTCTTGTATATACAACTCAGTTATTTCTTTCAATAGTAGTAGATTATAGTGAAAGCATTTTATTTTTCTATTTAAGGATGCAGACACAACTCCATGGATAGTGAGCACCATTGTGGGCTTTGCAGGTAATAATAAGACTTCAATTACTATTATTAGTAAAATAGCGGAAATAATATTAATAGTAATAATTTTTTTAAGTGTAATACTCCTAGGTTTATTGTTTGGTTATATATTCTTACAAAATAGTTCAAAGCAACACTCAAGTGATTATTCTCATTTAAACACACTGAGATTGAAATTGAAACATTTTAAACACAATATTTTAATTTAATTTTTTTTTAAATATCAGTTTTGATTTTTCTTTGTATTGGCATCTTGTATAAAATGAGGTGTAAAAGGGGTAATACGGGTAATAGCGTTGAGGAGGGTTTTATACCTATGCAAGTAATTCCAACCCATAAGTCACACGTACAATAAAGGGGGAGTTTAAAAGCAATGTTCAACCTTTTCTTACAGTGCTAGTCATAGTAATAGTATTCATGTTGGTCAGGGAAAAAAACGATATCTTTAAAAATTGGTATCCTAATGTTTTAAGTATCTGTCATTTACCATCATATATGACTGGACACATTATGGTAAGCAATTGTCTGTCTGTCCACAGTGGAAAAAAACCAACTACGTACCTGTAATGAAGTGTACCTCTAGATTACATATATTTGGAAATGGAAAATGAATATATAATCCCAACAAGAATAAAATGTAATATACACAATCCATTGGAAAATACACAGTCAAAGTTTTAATTTGATAGTCTATCATGTATTATATTCCTTAAACTTCTGTCTTTCCTTAATTGTTTTCTTCTATTCTCTTGCACATAATTTTCATATTCTATCTTTGCTGCCATGTCCTCAATTTTAGTGTTTAATATGGTTTCGATGTGCTTCATGGCACTCAACTCTTCCTCTTGTTTAATGCTGATTAAGGTGTTTGTCCTGGTTAATACAGTGCTTGTCAATGTGATGTCTGTTGTTTTTTTTTTCTCATGGACATATTCTGTTGTCAAATCATTAGGAATTTATTTGTTATCACACATAATACAGAACTTTTTTTTTTCAAAGGAAATTTGATTAATACATTGTTTGTAGATGTGATGTCTGTTGGTTTTTTTTTCATGGAAATAATTTTGTTTGTCCATGTGATTCTGTATGTTGGTTTTTTTCATGGAAATAATTTTGTTATCTTCATCATTAATAATTTATTTGTGATCACACATATAACTGAACAAATTTATGGGAATTAGATTTAATGTCAATTGCACTTACCCTTTGTCCTCTTGTCCATTTAGAGTTGGTTTTTGTCTTTTCGTGGATGTATCCTGTGATGAAGAGGATGTTGATTGTTCATCATCATTTCTCTGTTCTTTTCCTGTTATCCTATTATTTCTGAAAAATAAAAAAAAATACTTATCATAATAATCATTCTACGAATGCTGTCAATGTGTTTGATAAAAATCTCAGTTTTATACATAACATGTACAACAATTTTTGTAATAAATGGTGTTTGAGTACATAGTAAATAAATTCAGCTATGTGATTTACACTTACAAGAAGCGTTGGTTGTTTTCCTCTTTGCACTATTTCAAATATTCTGATAGTCATTGTTTTACATTTTCAGATCTAAAAAAAAAACAGTTATATATTAAATCTTTCTCTTTTTATGTCATTGCAACAATTTTGGTATATGACATTTACCTTTTCTGATCTGAAAATAACAGTTATATATTACATCTTTTTTTGTGGGGAGAGGGTATATGAAATATGTGTTGCTCTGATCTATTTAAAAAGATATAAAGGAGATGTATGTTTTTTTTTATTAAAACTATTCAAAAAAAATTTATCTCAATATTTATCATACTCACATTTTGACTACTTTTCTGCCATTTCTATTTCTTATTTTATCTCAGGACGATCCAAATTTTTGTGATAAGAATCAAAATATTTTGTTTTCATTTCATAATCCTAACCGTATGCCCTATATTCCTCTACTTCTGTTTCTCTCTAGGACCTCCCATAAGACGATTTATCATAATGTCAAATGCGTATTTTTTTTATATATTCAACTATCTTTGTTTGATCTTTTCGTTTTTTTTTTTAATTAAATTTTTTTCTTTATGTACCCTTCTCAACAATGTACATTTCGTAATATTAAATAATATTTTTTGTGATCACAATACAAAGATGAATGACCTATCTTATAGGTCACTTTGTTATTACATGTCATTAAACAAAAAACCATCTGGACTTATCACTAGTTTATTGAACTTTCTAGACCTTCCCTTTATATTGTATTATGATCTATCGGACTTTTTATTATGACATTTATCTACATTTTACTGATATCTAATGATATTTCTCCCCTCATTTGTTCCAAAATTTCACCATATATCTTTCAGGATCGTCATTCAACTTTATATACTTTAACAAAACCATGTTCAACCCACCATTTTTTCTTAAAATGTCCTGTACCAAGTCAGGAAAATGGCCATTGTTATATCATTGTTCGTTTCTGTGTGTGTTGCATTTTAGTGTTGAGTTTCTGTTGTGTCGTTGTTCTCCTCTTATATTTGATGTGTTTCCCTCAGTTTTAGTTTGTAACCCGGATTTGTTTTTTTCTCAATCGATTTATGAATTTCGAATAGCGGTATGCTACTGTTGCCTTTAATTATTGACATCCACTACAATTTGCAGTGAATTTTATTCATTCGTACTATCCTTACAAATACCTTTCATATATCTATCAACTCTCCCTATGCGTCATGACGTATGGATATTTGGACACCACTATATATTTTGTTTAGTCATTGGTAGTGTCCATCAGTATTAGGAAGCTGTGGTCCCTGTATTAATGTATTAAAGAATACAGAGTTATTGAGTAGAGGGAGTCCATATTATGATGTCCATTAATTACATACATTAATACAGGGACCCCCAGCTCATATCCATATTATGACATATTTAACACATGGACCCCTACATTGGACACTTGACATTCTAGACTATATTGCCTAATACATGAACACCTGGACTTCTACCTTAGCATATGGACACCTGAACCCCTACCTTAGCCTAACACATGGACCCTTACCTTACACCATATGGACACCTACCTTAACCTAACACATGGACCCTTACCTTACACCATATGGAGGACACACCATCGAACTTCTGGACGACGAAGCAATGGAAGGAAATTAAGAATTGCCTACTTAACAAAACAAACCATCGAAATATTTGCCGACACTTTAACGTTAGTACCAATATCATTAAATTGTTCAGTAGCCGACTCTCATTCTAAATGAAATATTTTCAAATCTCAAATGGATTTGGATAATTCTAGAATGACAGACCTTTAGATGCTAAATCATAAAGTCATTTGGCAAAGAAATTTTTCCAGTGGAATACAGTCGTTATGTTCTTACGCTGGTGTTTCAGTTATAAGAGAATGTGGTTATTTGACAACTAGTCAGATATCTTTCTTTACCAGAAAACTGTCTCTTCATTGAATAATTGAGTTATTCAATGGACAAATACTAAGGATTTTCTTATCCTAGGCATAGATTACCTTAGCCGTGTTTGGCACAACTTTTTGAAATTTTGGGTCCTCAATGCTCTTCAACTTTGTACTTGTTTGGCTTAATAACTATTTTGATCTGAGCGTCACTGATGAGTCTTATGTAGACGAAACGCGCGTCTGGCGTATGAAAGTATAATCCTGGTACCTTTGATAACTTTTGCTTACGGTAACTGGTATCATCTTATCTCAAGACTAAACCATGAACGGCTACCAATAACACCTACGGTATGTGAGTGATGTTGATGACTACTTATCACAATGCTTATCATATACACGGCAACGATGGTTGGTAAACATTTTTTTTTTACAAATATCATAAAGGAGGCATTGATTAATATATTAATTTTGTTGATAAAATATAGTCTAAATTAAATGAAGTTCTAATGAGATTTAGTGGGGTTTTTTTTTCGTCTATTTTCTTTTAAAAAATCTTAAACAAGGGAAGAACAAACAAAAACATAAACACAGTAACAACAGAGTTTATTTACTGTTTATTGATTATCTATACAATAATGACCAAATGCAAGTGTGTCAATTCCTTTGTCTAAAACGTAGCATTTATCGTCAAATGCAGTTAGTCCAACTTTGTTCACATTGATGATGTGACGATTGTGTTTTTTTGACCTTACAAGATTTTGTTGAGACATACTGTTTTTCTGTTCCAATATACAGTCTTCATAAGTTCAATGTTTCAGTATGTTTTTTAATGGTGCCAAGAAATATATACTTCGCATGATTTAAATTTGATAATCTTCAATTACTAAGGCTTATGAACAATTTCGTTAACTGTAACATGAAAACATGTAAAAAAGTAAATATTTCAAGAAGTTTCTCTCATATATTCAAAACATTATTAATAAATTATTTGTAACATTGTGTCCAATCAAATTTATGGCTTTCTGTCAAGAACTTTTTATCCTGTGACTTTTTGTCCGTTTACCGTTTGGTAACCACCTTTCAGATTAGGCTAATTACTAACAGCGACAAAATCATTTTTTATTTACCTGTAGGTTATTGGAAACCGAGAAACATACAATTAGAGATTTCCATCTATTGTTTGTGGGAAACAATGATAAAGTCCTTTCAGTGTATTAAAACTTATTGAATAGTAACCCGTATGGAAGAAGTATGCACAGTTGCACTTTCTACTTATATTAACAGCCTTTCAAGATAATCTTGTCAATCGTGAACGATGTACACTATATTTCGTGATATTTGATTGGAGATACTCTCGAGATTGAATGTAAAATATATACGGTATTCCCGTTTTTAATAACCATACCTTTAAATTTGTTACCTCACAGATAAATTCAGATCGTTCTTGATGAAATATATAAATGTTAAAATAAAGTTAAGAACCTAACTACTTCCAACGACAAAATTATTTTAAGTACCTGTTCACACCTGTTTAGTGCTGTCAGATTTTTTTAACACATGATTTTTCAAGCGATTGCCTTCTCTGCACCTTACATATAAGCCATATTCATAATGCAAAATACAATACCCATCTAGAGAAGGAATCGCTAAACTTGTACACCGTACATCATATACTTAAAGAATTCAATATATCTATGTCCCTTCAGGGGCCCTCAATTGGAAAAATATCGTACTTTGAACTCTGATATACAGGTAAATAAATGATTTTGTCGCTGTATGTAATTAGCAAGGAGACAAAGGTAAAATACTAGCAGGTTACAACATATTTATAAAAGTATTTTTGTGGTTTATAATATTAAGTACAGACTATTTAAAAGTATAACAAGGAATTGTTGTCTTTGTATTAAGTGTTTATAACTTCAAAAAGTACAGAAATAATCTTGCGTACGAATCTCTATTACCGGTATTATATGATGTATCGTGTCGTATGACTGTGTTACCTGTAAATGAAAATGATTTTGTCGCTGTAGGTACTAGGCTAAGTAACAAAGGGTCGGGTGAAAAGTAAACAGGAATTATGATTTTATAGGCCAGATTTATTATAATCAAACATTTAACCTTTCAGGAAATGCTAAGAATATCAAATATTTAGACATTTTTCTAGTATTATTGCATGGCAATTATAATTCTACATTACACTTCCAAAGAACATACCATTGTATATGAGTATATTAATGCACAAATATCTGTTAATATAAAATGTAACCGTTTACAGAGCAACTAAGAATTGACTTGTATTCAACAAAGTGCAATTAAATATTTTGGGTAAATTTTGCTTTTCACCATTTGTGGTTATTCACATCTCGAGTTTAAAAAAAAACATTCAAGTTTATCATGATGGTTTGGTGTGAATTTATCTCAAAAACATTGATTTATGTAAAGCATCTAAACGTCCACTCTTTCCAAGTAAATAGTTATTCTTCAGAAAATGATTCCGAGCATAAAAGTATATAATTCAAGTGTGACGTCAAGTAATCAACAATTATTGTTTGTGATTGTCCACGTTCAATTATATTTCTAATAACCCCAAGGGGGACTGGGGAATAGAAGTATGATCACCATTGGTCTTCCTCCGACCGGCAGTAAAACCCTTGCTAAAGTGGGGCGTCTGTTTGGCTGTGCGGGATGTACAAATTTGCAGCCACGTCCGGTCAGAATGGGGACGTTAAATCCGATGCCTCGTGGAAAGAGAGTGCCACGCTGTTTGCACGTTAAGAACCCTTGCAACAACTCTTTGAGGGGTCCGTATGTGACCTGTTGCAAGACTAAATTTCTGACCCTATCCAATATACCCTCATTTCCCGTGGCAGTCTAAATTTCTCCGACCTTAATCACTGACGCCTCTATTACAGAACCTACCTATTACGGTATATTTATTGTTCATTTGTTCTCGTCCTGAATATGCATGAATTATTTGCCACTGGACGTTAAGCAACCAACAATCAATCAATCAAGATATTTCTAATATTGCCGGTATTTCCCTTTAATCATCCTTGGCATGTGTTATAAGCAGAAGCAGAATCTAGTAGTTAATACATGTTGATTGCTCTATCAAACTATTATCACTTGTTAATTAACATTAGAAACTGAGTTATTGTTGACATGTGGCGACTAAGCATAGATCAGTTGAACTTTCATTGTTATACCAACGACTAAAACTTTAAAATTTAGCTTTATGTAGAAGTTATTAACTAAATAATTGTATGTCATGAAATACAGGCCAACTGTTATCAATAACAAGGACATGTGTTTTTACCAGTTTATAAAATCCCCGTTCGTGACTAGGGAATAGGAATATGGTAACTACCGGCTCTACATATCTTCTTCCGACTGGTAGTAAAACCCTTGCCAAAGTGGTGGGTGCGTTTGCCTGTGCGGGATGTAGAATTACGCAGCCACGTCCAGACAGAATGGGATGCCTCTAAAAGGAGAGAGTGCCTAGCTCTCTGCACGTTAGGAGCCCTTGTAATAACTTTTTGAGGGGGCCAGGCGGCCTGCTACAAGTCGAAATGTTTGCCCCTTTTAAAAACCCTCATCTTCCAGTTGCAGTCGAAACTTCCCGGGACGGCCTCTATTACATAATCTACCTATTGTAGTTATTATTAATTTGTTCTCGTCCGTGAAATAGGCTGATATAATGGTTTCACTGAATGTGACAAACAATCTAAATTCACTCAATGTATATAGTTAACAGTTGATATAGACTTGTGACAATTGAATTTTTCATCTCTTAGGGACGGGATTAGCTTTCCTTCAGCCACCAACTCCGCAACCTCAAGTTCTAGTTGGACACACGTATTTGGCATTTTTTCTCCCCAGCATGAATGTTCAAATGTTAGATATGTGATAGTTGTCTGCTGGATTTGTGAGAACTTTTCTTCAGCTACAAATCAACAACCTCCAGTTCTAGGTGGACACACGCATTAAGCATTCTTTCTCCTCAACATGAATGTTCAAATGTTAGGTCTGTAATTGGTTTCTGCTGGATTTATAGGTTTGACCCTGTGAAAGGACCATGTGAAGGCATTCCTCGTAGTTCTTTAACAATTACTTAGTTGTACAGATACCATCTGGCGTCTTCATTTCTTATTGTTTGAAACATAATTGTGTAAACACAAATGTCAGACATTCACATTTTATGCTGATATATGAACTAATATTTAGGTTGGTTTTTTTTTTAAAAGAAAAATGGTATTTGTATGTCTGACAATTATGAATAAGTGTCTTCATTTCGTATTTTATAGCGTTAAAAACGTATGAACAATTGGGGTAATTTAAGCAGTCACCAGTATCACAACGCACAGTAGCATCACACACACTTTATTCCATAAATTTCTAAATTGCCATAGTTTTCTTCCCACATTTCTTTAAACTCCAAATTTCATCTGATTGTCTTTTTGTTCTTTTCGCGGGCTGACCCTGGAAACCTACCGCAACTAAAATTGATCGTCGAATTACCTCGTTGAAAATTAGACCCACGAGGATTTGGGTCAGATGGGTGATCCATCATCTTCAAGTATACCACAGCCTTATCCTCCCCCGGAACCCATCCTTATGAATGATCTTCGTTGAAGTTAAAGGATGTGATTTTCGACGTCTTCCTGCGCTTGATATCTGATATAACTTACCGGGTATTTGACACAACTGTGTGTCATGCTCTAAAACATGTGTCTTTTTCATATCAGAAGCAAGTTCATCATATTGTCCATGTCTTAGAGCTCGCCTCAAGGGTGAATGAGAATCAGAATGGGGGACTTTAAAACCGATGCCTTATCTTGAAAGAGCGCTACGCTCTCTGCACTTTATAACCCTTGTAACAACTTATTGCGTGGTCAGAAGTTGGCCTGTTACAAGGCATAATTTCTGTCCCAACCCAACATACCCTCATCTTCCGGTTGCAGTCTAAATTCCCATGACCTAAATCCGGACAGCCTTTTAAACAGGACCCAACTATTGTATTTATTTTTAATTCGTTCTCGTCCTGAACAGGCATGAAATATTACGCGGTGAACATTAAGCAACCAATAATCAATATTTTAATAAAGTTGGAAAAAAAATATCAAAACAGTTTATTTTACACATGTTTTAGCTGCATTTAGTGAGGTACATACATACTTGTAGAGATGAACTAAAAAAGAAATTGAAATCGTAAATTTTGATATTGAATGTGAAATTGTAGACCTCGATGAAAAATTAGTGGGGGAATAATTTGTTTGATTTCAGCGTTTTTAGTTAGCTCCATCATTGGTTTTGGGATTTATTTCTCACGATGAAGGGTAATACAAAAAAGATTGGACCGAGAACGACGTCCAAATAGTCCAGATATTGAACTGAGATTTAGTTTACATGCCCACACGCCAGAATCTTATATGAGATGATTCTTCAAAGGCTTGAAAATCCATCACAAGTAAAGCTAGCATGAAAATTACTATCAATATTTTTACAACTGGCCTTGTTGTTAGTAGCAAGTGTCTGGTCCCCTACACCATACAATTTCGAGTTTACTAAAGGCAAGTTTGATATGAAACATACCTTCTTAATGTAGGCACTAATTCAATGAATTTAAAATCTCATGGTTTTACTAAAGTCAAATTATATTGCTATATGTATGTGAAACCAAATAAGTACGAAACTTGTTTATGGGTAAAATGTATCAAGCGATTCCATAATAGCAGTTGTACACCATAAACATGTGTAATCTTACTTTGAAGTTTCTTGGATCTCTTGGATGAAAACTGACGACGGAGTTGATCACACTAATTAACTATCCACTTATCGATGGATGTCAATCTGACATCACCATATTATCTAACTCGTCCAACATGTCAGTTGTGAGAGTTGCACAGCTTTTAAAAACATGTCAGTATCTACTTTTACTTGATCTTTGTGTGTTGCCACAAATAAAATTTTCGGGTATTCCTCATTTTCCGAAAAAGTCTTACATTATGTAAGGACTGAATTAACCCAAATGGACAAGATAGACTACAATAAGCATACATATATTTTATTTATATGTTTGAAATTATTATGCAGTTCAAATTTCATAGTTTATAGTTTATAAAATATAAGTTGAATATGTAATATATTGATAAGGATTCTACTTTACAAAGAGAAAAAATGAAGTGACAGATTCCTAAAAAAATAGCTGCTAAAATTCTCGAGTAAATTATCTGAATATTTTATAATTAACCTGAAGAATTTTAACTAGATAAAGATCAAAAATAATGTAGTATACACAATTTAAATATCAAATCAGACTTAAGGTGTATGTCAATTTTGCTGAAAAACTAAATTTTCTCAAAAATGTTTATTAATGTCCAAATTGACTATGACAACTCCCCCTACTTCAGCTGATTTCGTATCGAAATCATGAACCTTCTTCATCTGGAAAAAAACTAATATAAACGGTACTATTAAAATCATAGTATCAAACTTCCCACATGAAAATATATACGCATAAATATACAAGCAACTGGGCCTCCAGTAATAAGGTCCCCAAGGTCGACTGGGGAATAGAAATATGGTCACTACAGGTCTTCTTCCGACCGGCAGTAAAACCCTTGCCAAAGTGGGGCGTCCGCTTGGCTGTGCGGGATGTATCAAGTACGCAGCCACGTCCGGTCAGAATGGGGACGTTAAATCCGATGCCTCGTGTAGAGAGAGTGTCACGCTCTCTGCACGTTAAGAACCCTTGCAACAACTCTTTGAGGGGTCCGTAGGTGGCCTGTTGCAAGGCTAAATTTCTGTCCCTATCCACTATACCCTCATTTTCCCGACCTTCAACCCAGTTGACCTCTTATTACCGGACCTACCTATTGTATTTATTGTTGATTTGTTCTCGTCCTGAACATGCATGAAATATTTGCCACTGGACGTTGAGTAACCAACAATCAATCCAGTAATAAGGTCATCTAAATATATCGTACATTGCATCACTTGTCAAAAATTACATTGAGTTATACCAGAAAAAAAATAGTATATCACTTAAAGCAATTATTGAACTAGATTAAACTTGCTGGGTTTCATACAGTAGCTCATCGTTGTTGCGATACTCGCTCTTTGCACGTTAAGAACCTTTGCAACAACTCTTTGAGGGGTCTGTAGGTGACCTGTTGCAAGGCTAAATTTCTGTCCCTATCCAATATACCCTCATTTCCCGTGGCAGTCTAAATTTCTCCGACCTTAATCCCGGGCGCCCCTATTATAGAACCTACTTATTGTATTTATTGTTAATTTGTTCTCGTCCTGAATATGCATGAAATATTTGCCACTGGACGTTAAGCAACCAACAATCAATCAATTGTTGCGATACTAGTACATACGCATTAAATGATTGCATTAAAATTTTGTTGAGCCTGCTGCGAGTGAAATATCCAATATTGACAGAAGTTGGTACTTGTACAGTTTTCATTGTTAATTTATTTGTTATAATAAATGAAGAACACAATCATACAAAATAATTTAAACTGAGGAAAGGCTGGCAATATAGTGTCTTCAACGGAAGGAATTGTAAAATCCAAATACGATGGCCATAACGATAAGATATTTATTGGAATAGTAACACAATCACCACCGGAAGTTACTTCAAAATAAACCGGAGTACATTTGGAATTTCTTTTGCGATACAGGAAGTAAACAAGTACTTATAAAATATGAGTAAACAACAATTTATTGCAACAGAAGTACATTTACTTGTTATAAATAGCTGGTGAGACATGTGATAATTTTCTGGCCACTGCTGTATACATCGTCACAAAAGAGCTTATTGTTATGTTATGTAAGAAGAGATTAGGCAATCAACTACAAGTATTTATCTATATCGAAAGACTATAAAATGTCTTATTGGTATGTTAATAGACAACTTGTTTTCCTCATTTACAAATGGTAACATACCTTTTGAATATTTCGATTTTGACAGCCAGGCAGTCCTGTGTAGTAAGATATTAATTACTCCATGAATACCTTTACTGCAATTGACGATCAGAACAAATGTGCCTCTACTTGTTATAAACAGTTGGTGCGTCACGTGATAATTTTCTCACCACCAAAGTCCCACAAATTTATCCATTTCCTAATTGGCATTATTGTATTCAGAACCGACAAGTTGGTTCAGTTGTAAACCTTGTTAACAATTAAATGGTTGTCACAAAAAGACACAACTTGATTTTGTGACGGACGGATGGAGCAGTCTCCCAATGATCTTTTACAATGTGATGAATAAGTCAACTATTAAAATAAAATAAATTATTTAATAAACCAAACAAAATCAATTAGAAAAAAAAACAACAATTTATTACAAATGATTAAAAGTCCTAAAAATATCCCAAATAACTGTTGATATCTTCGTCTGTTTAAATTACTTTCCTTTATAAAATAATCATCAGATTTGTGGTGATACTGCTCAAACACCTATATCATAGATTGCTAGTCCGGTAGGACAAATATCTGTAATTACGTGCACTACAGTTTCACACTATAATTGTAGATATGTTGTTCATGTTGTTATAACTGAAGCACCCACTCATTAACACCACGGCATTGTAATACTCACGTGTAGGCTAGAACCTAATAATAATATAATTGTGCAAATCCTTTAATACGATTGATAATTTTAGACATGCATTTTACTCGCACGTTCATACGTTCATGTAACACAAAAGTGAACTCTTATATTTTACATTCATGTAATGAACACTTGTAATCTATTAATTTACGAAAATAGATACGAGCATACATTTTACATGTAGCAAATGTGTCATATACTTAAATATTATAGTTTGCATGATAGTTTTACGTACATAAGGAAGTTCGTTACCTTGTACATATAAATATCACGTACATTCAATGTGTACCCGTACTTAATAAACTTGTTTTTATCTTAGTTAAGGTGGTACCCAACACCTTGACTAATATTAATTTGGCTCGTTTAATTTTCATAAAATTTTGACAAAATGTTTACTTTGACCCTTTGACAAAAATATAAAAATTTCAAAAAATTTGAACCAACCACTTTATCAGAAAAATTTCTATGGTTATACAGCAGTTTGACAAACACTAATTTTGATCATTGAGAAGCTTAATATTTCCTTAACAATACAACGTAATTAAAACGTTTAGCTGATTTTTACAGAGTTATCTCTCTGTAGTGTTAGGTACCACCTTAAAATGCAATATAGAACTTGTTTTTCTCATTTCCAAATGGTAACATACCTGCTGTATTTCTTTGATTCTGACAGCCAGGAAGTCCTGTGTAATCAGATATTACTCCATGAATTCCTTTACTGCCATTGAAGATTGGAACAAATGTGCCTCTACTTGTAATAGATAGCTGGTGAGTCATGTGATAATATTCTGGCCACCAAAGTCCCACAATTCTATCCATTTCGTAATTTTATATTCATCCTTAAAGTTGACGGGTAACAATGATTATCCTTCCAACATAAATGTAAGACCGAAATAACTTTATTGTTGAAGACAGTATTTGACCTTAACAATGTTTTATGTTTCCAAGACGAAAATATCTTACTGATGTATATCTTGCATCTCCTTTGATATCCAGTATTGTGATAAGTTACCAAGTATCTATGTGTTGTTTTTCAATGTGGAATAATTGTATCCTCAGACTAAATAAAGATCCAGTGCTAATAAACTATTTATTTAAAAACTAATATTTATTATAAAAATATTACATTGGAAAACCTACCCCCAAGGGTGACTGGGGAATAGAAATATGGTCACCATTGGCCTTCCTCCGACCAGCGGTAAAACCATCGCTAAAGTGGGCCGTCCGTTTGGCTGTGCGGGATGTACAAGTTCGCAGTCACGTCCGGTCAGAATGGGGACGTTAAATCCGATGCCTCGTATAAAGAGAGTGCCACGTTCTTTGCACGTTAAGAACCATTGCAACAACTCTTTGTAGGGTCCGTAGGTGGCCTGTTGCAATGCTAAATTTCTGTCTTTATCCAATATACCCTCATTTTCCCGTGGCAGTCTAATTTTCCCCGACCTTAATCCCGGACGGCCTCTATTACAGGACCTACCTATTGTATTTATTGTTAACGTGTTGTCGTCCTGAACATGCATGAAATATTTGCCACTGGACGTTAAGCAACCAACAATCAATCAATCATTGGAAAACCTGGGGACTAACAGCTGCATACGCATAATAAACATTAAGAGTTATCCCCCTTTTAACATATAAACGAAAATTAATATACAGAAAACTTGGGGGACAAGATAAAAATTTAATGATAAAAGTATACAATTTTATCGAAAAGTCCAAATACAGATGCATAGCAGCTGTAGCCCCAAGTTAATTTTCTCCTTTTATTGCCAGTACAACAGTTTAAGACGAAGAAATTGATGAAACTAACTGATTTTGAGCTTGTTTAAGGGCTGGTATGAATATACCTAGAATAACAATCTGATGACCACCTGCCTAATGTTTTAATCAAGTGGTCTTCTAATCTTAATTCCTGTGCGGTTGCTGCTGCTCCAATTCTGAAAGAATGTCCATTATAATTTTTGCTTTGAAGACCTAAATTGTCTAAAATAATTTTGACATGTTTGATAAAAAATTGTCTACTTAAAGGATTGCCAACATCAGAGACAAACAGAGCATCAGATGTTATACTTGGCATTTTTTTCCGAAGAGACAAATAATTATTAACAGCAATGCAAGGACAAATAATATATCCACTTTTTTATAACGGTAAAGTAATACCCTGTCTAAAAGGATCTGTTTTAGATTTTTTCAAATGTAACAAAATATGATCTTCAAAAGTTTCTAAATCACCAACACACAAATGTGTTTCAGAATCAAAATTGCTGAGTATAGTGAACTCTCCACAACGCGAAAAAGGCTACAACACAAGCTGCCTCTAACATTACATTGTTAAAAAGACTGAAAAAATTGCTTCTTAATAGCATAACCATTTTGTACAACAAAGACATGGTAATTAACAATCTAGGTCTTTTAACACAACCTTTCTGCTTCTTTTTTAAACCATTTAAAATTGTTTGTAAACATAATAATAGCTTTCCATATTGTTCTAAAGGACTAAATCCTGAATATTGCAGGTAATAATATCTTATTCCACATAAATACAGTTTAATAGTGCTATATTTTAAATTTTTATGTTCATCGCAAAAGGCAACAAATCGCATTAACAAAGTTTTTGAAACAGGCGGCATTTCATTCAAAGTCCAGAAGGATCCCTGCAATAAGGAGAACTTCTTATATAAATCATCCCCAAGGGTGACTGGGGAATAGAAATATGGTCACTACAGGTCTTGAACCCTTGCCAAAGTGGGGCGTGCGTTTGGCTGTGCGGGATGTACAAGTACGCAGCCACGTCCGGTCAGAATGGGGACGTTAAATCCGATGCCTCGTGTAGAGAGAGTGCCACGCTCTCTGCACGTTAAGAACCCTTGCAAAAACTCTTTGAGGGGTCCGTAGGTGACCTGTTGCAAGGCAAAATTGCTGTCCCTATCCAATTTACCCTCATTTTCCAGTGGCAGTCTAAATTTCTCCGACCTTCTTCCCGGACGGCCTACATTACAGAACCTACCTATTGTATTTATTGTTAATTTGTTCTCGTCCTGAATATGCATGAAATATTTGCAACTGGACGTTAAGCAACCAACAATCTTATATAAATCAAAACCTGTAGTATTATGCGATCTTGTACTATCGGCTACTGAATATTTCCATAAGGTGTCTACTGAGCTGTCCAAAGAATGTCTGAAAGCTGTGGGCGAGGAGTGGCTGTTACTCCTGCTAATGGCGCTAAAAGTCTGAATTTGTCCATCTGAAAACGAGACAATGCATCAGCAATTACATTAGATTTTCCCGGTAAATGTTCACTATAGACAGCAAAGCAAAGTTATACGGTGCAGCACACATTGTAAGTTTACGCATTAATTTCATAATGTTTGTTTCTTTCGATCGACCTTGTGCAATAATGTGGACTGTTGCTAAATTGTCACAGTAAATAGAATCCTTTTACCACACCACTCCTTACCCCATAGAACAGCTACAACAACTATAGGATACAGTTCCTAAAAGGCCATAGAAACAGCAAAGTCGGACTTGCATGGTAAGTTTTCAGGCCAACGGTCACAAAACCATTTCTGTTGGTAATATCCACGAAATTCGATCGACGAGGACGCATCTGTATAAAGCATCATACCTGCTGCTTTAGTTAAAGTCTTTTCATAAAAGAAATTAATGCCGTTCCAATTTTTCAAAAAGATAACCACATGTATAAATCAGCTTTGCACTCTTTGTTTAAATGAATATGATAAAAACTCTCTATGACCAATGACATTAACTTGTACAAATAACTAACAAACGAGCGTCCTGGAAGAATAACTCTAGTTGCGAAATTTAAATGTGCAAGCAACTGTTCAAGTTCTTTCCTAGTACAGGACTTTTTACTTAAAATTAAAGTTATAAAATCTGTAATTCTTATCAATTTGTCTTCAGGCAATCTAGCTTGCATATTTACAGTGTCTAATACAATGCCTAGATATTCTAACACACAATGCCTAGATATTCTAACACACAAGTAGGACCAACAGTCTTTTTCTTTGATAGAGGAATATTCAATTTGTTAAAAATTAAAGAAAGTAAAGCCATCGTTCTTTCACCACACTCAACAGGCCTATCAATTGTTAAAAAATCATCTAAGAGGTGAAAAATTACATTAATGTTATAATTATTTTTGGCTTTCCAACATATACGTCTTGACAGCATATCAAATAATTTGGGACTTGATCGACAACCGAAACGAAGTCTTACATAATGATAATAAAAATTGTCCCATTTAAAACAAAACAAATGTCATTGGGTAGGTAAAATAGGCAATTGTTTGAACGCATCGCAGACGTCTACCTTACAACAGATACTATTTAAACCATATTCTTGAATTGCATTTATTGCATCATCAACTTTAATGTAACTAAGTGAACATAAGTCTTTGTCTATCAAATCATTCACACTATCATGATCACCGCTGTTGTGAGGCGAGGACAGATCCAATATAAGTCTTTTCTTTAAAGAATATTTATGTACCGCTACACCGATTGGACTAACCCTATAAACAGAAAAAGGGGGCTGTAAAAAAGGTCCCTGAATGAAGCCTTTAACCAAATTGTCTTGAATTGGAGCAGTTACTGAATCTGGATCTTTCCTGGCTGACAAACCATTTTTACATTCATATGTTGAAATATTGATGTTCAACATATCAAAACCATATCTTACACTATTACACAGTAAGCTAACAAAATTGTTCTCAGGGTGATTTCTTAGTTCAATTCTAAATGGTTACAATTTATATATTCTATAATCAGAAGGTAGTCATTTTTTTGGAACTAATTTACTGTCTGCTTTTACTAAGCTTTGATCATTGTGTTGATGACCTTCTTTGTAGTTATGGCAAGCAACTTTGCCATGAGTTTTACTTTTCCAAGTTTTACAAGCATGTACATATTTACGATAAGGTTTAGTGCAACCTTTAAACCCATTAAAATTGTTGCAAACAGGTAAACCATCTAAAAAAAATAACATCACGGCCAAGAGAATCAGGTGCGTTTCTGTATGAAGTAGAGTTTCTTTGTGGCTGAAAATTTTGCTGCTGTACACTACACATAACGGTGGAGTGAGTTGTGGAGTGACACTTCCTGCATGTGTTAATCTTAGAACCTGCTCATACCATATTACGTAAATCTGAGTACATTTAGCTGAGAATAATTTGTGGTATTCATAAAAACAGTCTGGCTAGATGTTTGCCGTTTTAATTATGTGTGCCAGGTATAAATCTAGCTTCTCGTTTCTATTAGGGAACCCCCAAGGGTGACTGGGGAATAGAAGTATGGTCACCATTGGTCTTCCTACGACTGGCAGTAAAACCCTTGCTAAAGTGGGGCGTCCGTTTGACTGTGCGGGATGTACAAATTTGCAGCCACGTCCGGTCAGAATAGGGACGTTAAATCCGATGCCTTGTGTAAAGAGAGTGCCAGTCTAAATTTCGCCGTCCTTAACCCCGGACGCCTCTATTACTGAACCTACCTATTGTATTTATTGTTAATTTGTTCTCGTCCTGAATATGCATGAAATATTTGCCACTGGACGTTAAGCAACCAACAATCAATCAATCTATTAGGGAATGATGTACCCATAATTCGTTTGTAACGCCCAAAGGCAATTACAAATTCGTCCATAGATAAATTTCTCTGGAGTCTCACATCCGATTCCTTATTCTTTCTAATAGTAGTGTTTTCATAATTTGGAATTAATAAGATATTGAGATTGACATCTTTACCTGCAATAATATCATTCCTTAATTCGGGGGAAACCATGTCTACAGCTGAAAACGAGGAAGCTGGGTATTCGAATTTTCCTGGAGTGTAAGAATTGGCAGAATAAACATGAATGGTTGAAGAAAACGACAACGCAAAGCCTGGTGAATTTGAACCATTTCCAAAAGCTGTTGATAAAAGTAAAACGTGGCTGTATCTGATCGCCTTGCTTATTCATATGTTGCATTGAATGTTGACAAAGTTGAATAGTGTTAATGAGGAAACTTTCCATGTTGTTTACATTTTGAGTCGGTGCGTGCTCAGATGAAGTAGTGGGCGGAAGCTGAATGGTTGTGAGAAGGCGTAGTGATCTCTTGTTGAACGGTTGAAAGTGAGTGCATATTCGACCGCGGATTAACAAATCAAATCAAATGTTTATTGTCATAAAAACTCTGAACAACAAGTTTGTGACAAATTATATGAATACAAACATACACAAAATACATTTCACAAACAAAACCATAGGAAAACATATCCCATAAAACATATAAAAGTAAAAAACAAAACAATCTATCTATATATATATTTATATAAATAGATCAAGAGTCCCCTGTCCTCAGTTCTAATGCCTGTTTAGAAAAGGACCCTAAGCTTTCTACTTCTTTTGAGGTTGATGGGCAAAGAAGATATTTAATTTTCTCATTTTCTTGCCAGGACATAAAATCTGGCATCTGTATCAGGACTTTTATTTGTCTCGTAAGTTCTAGACGGACCTGTAATCTTTGCCGTAGTTTGGCTTTGGGTGGGACTGTCTTAGCTGTTAAGAATAGAAACGAAGTTTCTAATATGACTTTCATTTGCCGCAACACCGAAGTCATATAATACAATTTACAATACATAATGATAAATACGAACATAGAAAATATAGATAAAGAATAATTGAAGAAGTTTTCATATATAAATACGCGGTTGACCTTGTGAGGATAATATCCTGAATTATGTAAATAAGTTGTCCATTTAAACTTGGTAATAGAAAGAGAATTTCTGTCGTGTTTATTTAATTAAATATTGCATTTTTTATACGACCGCAAAAACATTTTGTGGTATATTGGTATGACGTTGGCGTCGTCGTCGTCGTCGTCGTCGTCCGAAGACACATTAGTTTTCGTACTCTAACTTTAGTTTAAGTGAATGGATTTCAATGAAATTTTACCATAAGGTTCAATACCACAAAAGGAAGGTGGGGATTGATTTTGGGGGTTATGGTACCAACAGTTAAGGAATTAGGGGCCAAAAAGGGGCCAAAAATAAGCATTTTTGTAACTTCCAGACATAACTTGTGTGTAAGTGTATGGATCTCTCTGACATTGTACCACAAGGTTCCATATCACAAAGGGAATGCTGGGATTGATTTTGGGGGTAATTGCATCCAAATTTTATGAATTAGGGGCCAAAAAGGGGCAAAAAACAAGCATTTTTCTAGTTTCATGACAATAACTTGTGTGTAAGTGTATGGATCTCTCTGACATTGTATCACAAGGTTTCATATCACAAAGGGAAGGCTGGGATTGATTTTGGGGGTAATTGCCTCAAAATTTTAGGAATTAGGGGCCAAAAAGGGGCAAAAAACAAGCATTTTTCTAGCTTCAAGACAATAACTTGTGTGTAAGTGTATGGATCTCTCTGAAATTGTACTACAAGGTTCCATATCACAAGGGGAAAGCTGGAATTGAGTTTGGGGGTAATTGCCCAAAAAGTGTAGGAATAAGGGGCCAAAAATAAGCATTTTTCTAGTTTCCAGACAATAACTTGTGTTCAAGTGTATGGATCTCTCTTAAATTGTACTGCAAGGTACCATACCACAAAGGGAAGGCTGGGATTGATTTTGGGGGTAATTTCCTCAAAATTTTAGGAGTTGGGGGCCATAAAAGGGCAAAAAACAAGCATTTTATTTAGTTTCAGGACCATTACTTGTGTGTAAGTGTATGGATCTTTATGAAATTGTACTGCAAGGTTCCATATCACAAAGGGAAAGCTGGGTTTGAGTTTGGGAGTAATTGCCCTAAAGGTTTAGGAATTTGGGGCCAAGAAGGGGCCAAAAAACAAGCATTTTTCTAGTTTTCAGACAATAACTTGTGTTCAAGTGTATGGATCTCTCTGAAATTGTACTGCAAGGTATCATACCACAAAGGGAAGGCTGGGATTGAGTTTGGGGGTGATGAATCATAAGGGGGTTCAAAAAATTGGGGGGGGGATTTTTTTTTCCTTTTTTTTCTTTAAAATTTTTAAATTGGTTATTTCTGATCTCTGATTTATATATAAAAGCAAATAATAATGATATGGTTTGAATAGGTAAATTAAAATTTTTTAAGTTCTTTCATTCTGTGTCAGAAACCTATGCTGTGTTAAATATTTAATTACAATCCAAATTCAGTGCTGTATCAAGCTTGAATGTTGTGTCCATACTTGCCCCAACTGTTCAGGGTTTCGACCTCTGCGGTCGTATCAAGCTGCGCCCCAGCGGAGCATTTTATTGTTTATTACACTGCCACAACTTTGCATAATATTTAAACCAAGTAATTTAATGATTTGAATTAACTTTGCTTTTGAATAAATAATAATATGAAAATACTTTATCTTTGTAGAGTAACTCAGTTAACTTCTTAAAAATTTAAATGAAATAATTCGACTAACCTGTTAAGAATAGAAACGAAGTTTCTAATATGATTTTAATTTGCCGCAACACCGAAGTGCTTAGCATTGGGCGACACAGGTTTATATAGTACTTTCGTTAGCAATAAATTGAGGCTCATTTAGTTATTCGTTTATGATTTCTGCTAAAAGTTTATAATAATTTCTTATCTAATTTCCTTCTTTTCTCCTCACATTTTTGTTGTTGGAAACACCTAACTGACCGCTATTTGATCTGAATGGTCATCGCTTATTTTGTTTGATTTCTTCTGTAATCATTTGTAACTGGATAAAGTTCAACTCACCTATCAATTAAATTATGTGTGTGTTCGATATGACCGAAGAAAAGTTGCATAACGAACTTGTAAATATTTATCTAAGCTTAAGGCTCTACATGTTATATTGACCTTTACTATGATTAATCTAAAGTGACCGTTATAAATTAACAAACTTTATGAAATGTATTTACCAATTAATTTAATTAATTCTTTACAACTTTCATTTAGAGTCGCTTTACTGTAAAATATTCGTAAATTATAGATTGTCCGTTTCAACCAAAATAAAGTAAAATTTATTTCCTCACAATTACACTCTTCTTAAAAATTTGCTTTGTCCTCAAAGCACACAAAGACAATTCTGTAATAAAATGCATGAACACAAAATAAATATATACATGAAGTATTGTTCACTTTCGGTAAAATAATTGTCCCAGTATCACTATATTAATTGTTCACACATTTAAAGGTCCGCACTGGTTTGAAGTCACTTCTGAAATGATTATTAAATGTCCGCACATAAGATTATCTGGAGTCTGATAATGAGACATCGTAAATTGTTATAAAACATCCACTTGGCAACGATAACGGTATTTAAACACAGGATATCAATATAAAACTATTAGATATTAGAAATATATATATACAAAGTAATTAAACAAACACAAATATATATAGATATGAATAGATACTGTTTATCTTTAGACGTCATGCCTTGCTTGATTGCCTATAAATAAGGTTCTAAATTTGGGTATAGATTGTTTTGGAAATCATGATATTGCGTGGTTTTGGGAATTAGAGGTTCTTGATTTTCCTGTAAAGGTGTAGCTAATCCTTTTTGTACAATCAATATGTATGCACAATATGGTTGGTTGATTATTCGCTTACTTTGAAATAATTAAACAAACCAACTTTGAAACATCTTTGAACGGTTAAGCTTTGTTTCGTCAATTTCTTTATAACTTTGAATCCTGGCCACTCAACTGAAAGTTTTCCAAATGGGAAATTACAAATTTGAACGTTCTGAATAGTGACCGGGGGTTGAATATCCCAATAAGATGGACACAATGGAAATGATGTAACTTGAATTGTAGCACATGATCCTCCTGAAGTAATTTCTAACATTATGTTGTGTTATGAGATTTATGATTGAATAAGCAAACTAAGATTTATGATTGAATAAGCAAACTAAAACAAAAATTAAAAGTATTAAAATCAAAACTCCTACTATTAAAGATCCATGTACCCAAGTAAATTTCTTTTTAAATAGCTGAGTTTAAAAATGAATTTGTAGTAGTTTGTGTGACTGTTTCAAAAAAAAAGACGGTACTGTTGACTTTGAATGTACATTATGAACTTGTTGTAAAATCAAAAGTGAAGCTCTCAAAGATCTGAATTTTAAAAACATATAAACAAAACCTATAAAAGAAATTCCTCCTATAGTTATTGATGCTATTCCTGGATATCTGTTAGTGCCTGGCCAATTCGAATCAAGTGTAATTTGACCATCAAGTAGAGGTTCTGCTAAATTTTGGAAAATAATCTCATCTTTCTTAGCTGATTTAGCAATTTTCTTTAACTTTAAGTGGTCTTTGATATCTGAAGCTAAAATTGAATTAAATTTATGATTGTAAAATTTGAAATTTGGAATTGATATATTTACTGCTGTTTTGAAATATGTTTCGCCAAAATAAGATTTTACTTTATCAAAACCAAAAAATGCATGTAATAATGCTAAGTTTATTGGATACAAGTAGGGTAAAATTAGGATTGTTCCAACAGTTTTTGCCCTTCGTTTAACGTTAGGCAGAAAATGTATCCACAAAACAACGTTTCCAATACGTACTAGTAATTTGTTTACTCGGCTCCGACCTATTAATATTCACGTCAATTGAATTGCATATTCTACACCCCCAAGGGTGACTGGGGAATAGAAGTATGGTCACCATTGGTCTTCCTCCGACCGGCAGTAAAACCCGTGCTAAAGTGGGGCGTCCGTTTGGCTGTGCGGGATGTACAAATTTGCAGCCACGTCCGGTCAGAATGGGGACGTTAAATCCGATGCCTCGTGTAAAGAGAGTGCCACGCTCTTTGCACGTTAAGAACCCTTGCAACAACTCTTTGAGGGGTCCGTAGGTGACCTGTTGGAAGGCTAAATTTCTGTCCCTATCCAATATACCCTCATTTCCTGTGGCAGTCTAAATTTCTCCGACCTTAACCCCTTAATCTATTACAGAACCTACCTATTGTATTTATTGTGAACTTGTTCTCGTCCTGAATATGCATGAAATATTTGCCACTGGACGTTAAGCAACCAACAATCAATCAATCAATCTAATTTCAAATGGAAATGGCAAAATCAAAATAACGATTTCAAACATAAAACATTACTATGTATAAAGAACTCAACCGAAATACTCTCAATTTTCAATTAACTCTCGAGGAGCATAGAAATGGCAGAAGAATTGATTCAATCCATTTACGACAATCCATCTAAGCAAGGTGCTTTTTTCGGCGCCAAAAAAATTCATAAAATCTTACAAAATTCGGGAGTTCAAAAACCTGGAATTCATAAACCTGGAATTCATAAAATTAGAAGATGGCTTCAAAAACAAGACGACTACAGCTTGAAAAAACGTAGACGGTTTACACGAGCCAAAGTTGTTGTGTCAGACATTAATGAGCAATGGGATGTAGACCTTGCAGAATCTTTAGCTAAAGAGAATGATGTTAGATACTTATTAGTCGCCATTGATAAATTTTCTCGTTTTGCGAGGGTTTATCCATTGAAAAACAAAACTGGGAAAGAGGTTGCAAAAGGTATAGAAAAAATGTTCCAATCCGTTCAGCCTAAGAAGATTAGATCAGACGCGGGTTCTGAATTTAAGAACGCACACGTTAAAAATCTTTTCAAAAGCAGAAATATTTACCATCACATTGCATTGAATGAGGTGAAAGCGAATTACGTCGAACGTCTAAATAAAACACTGAAGGTACTCATTTGGAGATTTTTAGCCAGAAAAAGAACAAAACGATATATAGACATCCTTCCTAAGCTTGTTGAATCATATAACTCCACTCTTCATAGATCAATTAACAATGTTGCACCTAAAGATGTGAATGTAAAAAAATAGTGCTTATATCTGGGCTGACATGTATTTAAAACCTAGGAAACAACCAAAACAATCTGCACTGAAATCCTTGAAAAACACAATAAAAAAGACAAAAACGCTGTACAGATATAAAATTGGTCAATTAGTCCGATTATCGCACCAGCGAAAACCTTTCACGAGAGTATACAACGAACAATGGACGTATGAGGTGTTTAAAATAAGCAGACGTTTTCAAATGCAATCAACTCCACTGTACCGCGTGGTTGACCTACTTGGACAAGAAATTTTAGGTAACTGGTATCAGGCGGAAATTCAGCCAATTGACAGACATGAAAATGCAGTATGGGAAATTCAAAAAGTCTTTAAAGACCAGGAGGAGTAACAATAAAACTCAGTATTTAGTGAAGTGGACTGGGTATTCTGATAAATTCAACAGCTAGGTCGACAAGTCAGAAGTAGAAAATCTATAACAGAAAATATGTCTAGCTGTGCGTTTTCCACAAGTTTTTTCCTAACCGTTGATAGTAACAATGATAGAAACATGCACCTTTATCCAGATAATAAACCTTACAGTTTTAAAGTACAGATGAAAGAATCCCTTCATCTTCAAGATGTGTGGAAAATAGCTCTGACCGACGTTTATATTAAGGAAAATAGTTCTTTGTCATATATAAATCATCTTCACGTGTTTTGCGATATCGCGGGTGAATCTATTCTTAAAGGGGAAAAACGACCATTTTTGCTAAGGACATTACCTCTATTTAAGAAAGGAAACTGGTCGAAGGAGTACGATCTTCCATATTACGTGAACGTAAATAAATCACAAGTGTTTGATATAGAGTTCTATATAACCGATAAGAATTTCAAACTGGCCTCATTTTTACAAAAGCCAGTCTCGTTAACACTTCATTTCAGACATTATTCATTTATATTGTAGCCATAAAATAGATGTATCAGATTTATATATACCAAATGCTTCGAAATGGATTGGACAGTTGAAAAAAAGAAGAAAAAACCAAACCGGTGGTTCATTTACCTCTCCTGGAAAGACTGATATCATACCAATTGAAAGCATAAAAACTCCTAATACACAAATGCAAATAACCGATGTACCAGTGAAGATTATATCACCAGCACAAGCAACAGTTGATCAAGCAAAAACGGAAATTGATCGAAAGAATAAAAAAAAGAACCCTATAAAAAAGAAGCGACAGTACAAATCTCGCAATCGAGTCAAAAGACGTCGACCATTAAAGGTGAAAAGGGCAGGAAAGCGGACCTATGCTATAGGAAAAAAGAAAAACAAAGTCGTAAAGAAAAAGGTGTTAAAGCGTAAAAGGACATATTTGATAAATTTTAGAAATGGTTATGCTCAACAAAGACTTTTTTTATAGAGGGACAACCAATGGAATTATCTCTTTTTGATTTACCGCCAACTCAGGTTGGAGTGGAAAATGTAAGGATGTAAAACATTCAACCAAATTCAGCCATATCGGATCTTTCGCCTATAGTTTTTGACATATCTGGACAAAATGGAATGGAATATATAAATCTTCAAAAATGTCAAATGTATGTAAAATTAAGAGTTCTTCATGCAGACAACACAAAATTGGAAGATAATGAAAGTGTAGCACCAGTAAATTTGTTACTACAGTTTCTGTTTTCACAGATAGATGTTAGTTTACAGGGAAAGGTACTTTCGTCAACCTCTGGATATCATCCATATAAAGCATTTATACAATCTTTGTTGAGGTACGGGTCAGATGCGAAGCAGTCTCAGCTATCTAGTCAGTTGTGGTTAAAGGATTCACCGTCTCACTACGATGACGTCGATTTTAAGAATGGGGACAACACAAATGGAGTAATTAGATCCTCATATATTAAGGGTCTATGCTCATTGATTTACAAGGTCCAATAATGCACGACCTTTTTCAGGTCGGTCGATACTTACTTAATCAAGTTGGAGTTAGTATTAGATTCCATAGATCGAGGCCCGATTTCAGCTTACTGAGCAGTACAGATAAGGCGTACAGGATTGATATCCAGCAAATGGAGTTGAGGATTAATAAAGTTCAAGTAAACCCTGGAGTGATAACGGCTCACAACGCTATGCTCAACGTTACAAATGCTAAATATCCATACAATAAGACAGAAATAGCTTCTATGACTTTAGCAAACATTGAACTTTTCATGGAATCAAGTGTTTCAGGATAAGTGTCCAAATAAAGTACTGATCTGCTTCGTATGTAGCGAGGCAACGGGAGCGGGATCTCTCACCAAAAACCCATGGCATTTTCAAAATTACAATTTAAGTCAAATCACTCTGAGCGTAGATGGTATTCCAATCAATGGTGGTCCTTTGCAAATAAGTTATGATAAAACTAGTGGAATAACAACTACTCCCGTTCTTGTGAATCTGTTCGAGGTGTCAAGAAAATGGCTGTCTGATGAAGGCATATGCATATCGCGAGACGACATTGCTGGAGGGTGTGCTCTCTACGGATTTAATACGCAACCTGATTTTGATGGATTGGACTATTAATCGTTGAAAAAGCAGGGTAACCTAAGAATCGATGCAGTGTTTAGGACACCCCTTCCCCATACCGTCAATTGCATTGTTCTTGCTGAGCGTCAGGGTTACTTCGAAATCACCCAGAGCAGAGATATCATTCTAGACTGATGGATACAGAAACATTAAGTTGTATCATTAACAGTGATACGGTTTTAAACTATAATACAACGGGAATATTTGCTGCAGATGAAAAGCCTGTAAATATTGTTTCCTTTCCTACAGCATTTATAGTAAATACTGACGCAAGGCGTGGACCCGGAAAACATTGGGTTGCGTTCTATATTACATCTAAATACGAGGTAGAATTTTTCGACAGTTTTGGTCGACCTCCGTTGCATTATTTTAGTGGTCGACATGCATTTTACAACACCGCAAAGGAGTGTCTTTAACGTATAACAGAAAAATATTACAAAGCAATACAATACCGGCCTGTGGATTTTACTGCATATACTATCTATTGCACAGGTGGCGTTCATTTAAACAAAATCACGATCACATTTTTTACAAACCAATTTAACAACGATATTTACGTTTGCCAAGTCGTTGCAAATATGTATCCAAACTGTAAAAGCGCATGATATAAATTGGACGTCGGATAAGTAATTGAACCATTAAAGACTCAAATATCAAATGATATGGCTGAAAAGGAGCTTCCAGTGTTACAGTTTGAGACTCCGTCTACATGGCTCGTCGTTGGTCCAACAGGAGCGAGAAAGTCTACTTTTATTAAGACTATTGGAAAATTTATCAACCATGTTTAAGGAACCACCAAAGACTGTTTTGTATTGTTACGGCAGTGTATGGCAACCTCTTTTCGATCAAATGACTAAAACTGTGAACAACATAACTTTTCGCAAAGGACTTCCAACACTAGACGAACTCCATGAAATAATTCCAGCGACAAGTCTCATCTTCTCTGTATTATCGATGATTGCATGAGTCAACTTTCAGCCTCCTCGGCAATGGAAGAACTTACGTGCATTGGTTCTCATCATTATAATATAACTACGATTTATGTCGTGCAGAACCTTTTTTATTTCGGCAAAGTCATGCGTACAATTAGCCTGAATACGCATTATTATGTTTTGTTTGAAAATCGTAGAGATGCCGAGCAAGTAATGCACTTTGGAAGGCAAATGTTTCCTCTTCAGTCTAAATACCTCTTGGACGCATATAAAAAAGGCCGTTTCTCATCCATTTGATTATCTTCTAGTTGACGCTCAGCCTCGATCTAACAAACTTTATTCCCTCCGAAGTAGAATTTTTCCTGGAGAGGACACCATTGTATATCTTCCGAACGATTCAAAGCAACATGTTACAGAGTATTAATAGTATGTCTTCAATTGTCCTCGTTCATTCTTAATAATGATCGACTGGCGTAAAGTTGTCAAGGAAAGGAAATGAGTTTGAAGTTGTCTAAGGATAAGAACATTTTTTTACAATTCTTATTGATTTGTGACAAAGCGCAACGACACGCCCTACTACAAACACTTACGGATACACAATTGCAGTTAATAGTGGAAATAGTTTTCAATCTAACACAAGGCGTTTTTCCAATATCTTCGAAGGTTAAACAAACATTATATGCAACGAGATCGCAAATTAGAAAGATTGTTCAAAAGTCAATACCAAAGAGCGTCAGGAAGAAAAACTTAATAAAAATTGGAGATCATCTATCCCAAATTCTTACGTTATATCTGAAGCATGAGTCGAGAATTAATTCTTATACCAAAGACAAAATATGAAAACATGTTACGACAGTGCTCTGAAACATCAAAGGGGGATGAAGTTCGGGAAAAACAAGATGACAGTTCAAAGGATATGGAAAAAATGCATCGTTGCAAGCCATTGGGAATGAACAGACGAAGGAACCACTCAGCAATCAGGTCGGAGGAGGTGGAGAAAATCCGGTAACTAGAATGACTTTTCGAGAGTTTGACGAGATTCAAAACAAAAAACACAGAAAGAGGGACACTCATACATGGTTGAAATTTTCATTATAACGAAATTTTATTGTTAAATTTATCTTAAATGAAATAGTTAATTCATAGATGCAGCATATAAATAAATTGTTTTACATAAATTGAAATAGAGTTATCTATCTTAACACGTTGTCTCATCAATCTGTTTAATGCGGAAATGTCCAAATGCCAAGGTGTCCATACCATTGTTTAATATGTAACGTTTGTCGTCAAAGGCGCTTAAGCCCACTCGGTTCTGGTTAAGGACAAACAATTGGTGCTTTATTGGTTGTATCGTGCTTTGTTGACACATTATATTTTTCTGCTCCTCCAAGCATTTGACATAATGACTGTACTTAAATTCATTTCTTACCACAGATTTAACTACCCCCTTAGCTCGCTTAATCTTCTCCCCACCGTAACATAATGCATACATCTTAGAACGAAGACCGCAAAAGAATTTAATCCCTATAGATCCCGTTTCACTCTTAATCAGACCAATCTTCTTGGCGTTTGTTCCATCGTACAAGGGGTGGTCCTTGGCAAAGTTTGAAAAGTCAAAAAGATGTTTGTCCTCTTTCATGTCCGCGTATATATCGTCGGTATATACGTGCATTAAAAAACTGTCCGTATCACTTAGGAGGATCTTGACACGGTCCTGGTACTTTGGTATGACATAGTTGAAATGGTATTCATACATCACAACTTTCGACAGTTCTAAGATACACATCCCGACGGCTATAGGTTTGTTTAATTTCAGCAAGGTCTTCTTGTTTTGAACCGCGACAAGATCTTTCGTGAAAATTTCACACCGTTCAAATGATGGTCGTGCTATCTGTCTCAGTATCTTTCTCTTTGTGTGGCACAGCTGGACGTCTACTCGAGCCCTCATGTTCTCTATAGTCTTGCCGAAAACTGCGTTGTTCAAAAGTTCTTTTGAAATTCTCCTTTAGCCTCTCGCAGCCGCTTCGTATTCATGTCTATGTAATCTTTTAAAAACGGAGATTGTGTAAACTCTAAAATTCTATGAACCCTTTTCAATTTCATCCCAGATTTTAGATATAACTGTAAATTTTTGATGTGACATATGTAATTGCGTTTAGGTTCAAGTGTACACAACAATTTTGACGTTTTTGGTTTTCGCTTTTGTGCTTGTGAGTTTTTTTCGGGTGTAACTTTTCCCACAGTTTTTTACTGTAAGGAGAGAGCATCTCATCCGTCACAGGTTTCGTTTCAGGTGCAAGCGAATAATCACTATGAAGATCGTGAAGGTGCTCCGGGTATTCTAGGTCAACTTCTAAAATCTGCCCCTTCTCCCCCGTCCACATCTGCATTCATTACATCAAAATGTTTATTTAAGAACATAAAACCACTTACTGGAAGACTCTTAGACATCGCAACACCATACAGGTTGTTGCAATCGACATACATTATGTAAGAGGACGGTTTTGAGTGATCATATGTTTCAGGGATGTATTTATTATTAGCCGTAGCAAATCTATTGGAGACGTGAGAGATACCACCGCGTATTCCCGCCTCTACAAACAAGTATGCATCAGCATTATCTCGTGTTATTAGTTCAAGTTTACATTTTGATAGCTTCAAGGCGCTTGCCCAGGCAAGACCCGGGCTAGTGTAGAAGTGCAACGGGTCAAGTTCGTACGTAGACAGACTTTCGTCCCTGAATTGTTCGAAAACATCGCTTAATTGACAAACATCGCTTGTAAGGTATAAATCGTGGTAGGATCCAAAGTTGCGCAACTGAAATGTATTCCAGACTGCTTTAGAATGATCATAATCTTCATCGCTAATGGAAGATTTGGTGAGGTCATTTCGAAATGCTTGTCTTGGTGGTAGGTCTTCGCTTTCAAACTTTGATTCACAATCTACCCATGAATATGGGTAGACGCCTTTCCTCAGTAGTAAGTTGAAACGTTCTTCGTTTGAAAATTGTTTTCTAAGTGTTTTAAAATGTTTCGAGTCTTCCTTTACTAAATCATCCACTAACCCTGCCAAGCTGTTTGGTAAGAATTGAAAGCTATCCAGAAATCGTAAGGACCCTAAGGAGAACGAAATGTATTTTTGTACCGAATGAGGCACTACAGAAATTCTTTTACGCTTATAAAATCCCAGACTCTGCATGATTAATGACTAGTCAAACCCTTTCAAATTATGAAAAATGCACTTTATAAATTTTGGGTGCTGGAAGTTTAAATTACACGCATTGTGTGCACCACCTCTGTATTTTCCTGTCACGTGGCAATGGTCGCGAACCTTCGTCTCCGCATATACAGCAATGAGTACTGTTTTGAAAATGGATTTCATCCGCGATTGTCATGACTAGCGGTTCCACACGATTTAAAATTTCTCGTATATATGCCTCCTCTTGCAATAAGCTTTCCATAAAGTGTTTACTAACATCCGGTCCCCGGTAGACTACCGGTGGTTTAGAATAACGCTCGTCTATACACACGACCTGATAGCCATAACCGCATGCTTCGTATCTGGCAGTTTTCGTTGTATGTGAACTGGATGGGTTTGATAAACACGTGTCGATTTGTTGTGTAAAGGCTTCAAAGTCGCAATAAATTGCGAATGGAACTCTCATTTGTTTTGATAATTCCTTAAATTCTAGTATATCGTCCTCCCCTTTGAGAGGAAATTCCACGTGTTGTGCTTCATTATTAGAACAGTACTTCAGGTGTTTGTCTAGAACTCTTTGAGATGTAAATCCTCTGAGACAGTAGCGACAAAACTTATATGTTGTATTGCTGCGTTTTGTCCTTGCTAATAGCCTGTTCAAACTTTTGACGTAACAATAATGCGCGTTTTTGTCTTCGCTCAAATACAGCAAATCCACCTCGTGTTTCTTACCTTTTTCTCGTACTAATGTACATTGGAAACAGATTACCGTCCTCGTATCCGAATACATTTACAGAGATATTATTCTGGTCTTCAAATTTGGAAATCTGTTTTACTTGCACGGGATATGATATACCCGTCATGTTCAACTCGTCTTCATATTGTTTATAATTTTGCAGCCTATTTGGATTGATTGCCTTTGGGTGAAGGTGTGCGAGAATAGACCATGCAAAACATTTTTGGTCGATATTACGAATGTTGACAATAGAATGACTACCCTTGAGTGGATACGGAGTTTGAATATAGCTGGATCCACCTATGGGACGGTATTGAAATGTGTGAATCTCTAAATTGATAATGTGTTTTAAGTTCCATCCGGACCCTCTTGCAATGTATTCATCGAATGACTTGAACTGTTTCTGAAATGCTTCGTTCAAGGCAGTCTCGGATAAATTTTCCTTTGACATTAAAGCGTATACATCACTCTTGAAATAGGGTTGACTGGTATCACTTTCACCGTCAACCATCTCCCTAACAAATTCGACATGTACATTTAAATACCATTTTATATGTTTCATTTTGTCACACCTTTCAATCAAGTGACGTTTTATTTCCTCTCGTGTGTTGTAGAAATATACGAGTAGATCGTATCTGTCAAGATCGGTTGGGAAAAGGGTGAGAACATGTACCGCATCATCTATTGCGTTTTGTGTCGACGACTGGTGACTAGTAGTGTTTGATTTTGTCGAAGATGTGCTAATTTTCCCACCCAACTGCGACGAGTGTGCCTTCTAAGAGTGATCGAACAATGAACTATAGTTATTGAAAACTTCACCACATCTTTTGCAAGTAAATGCATTATTTGCTGGTTTGTAACCGACTAGATGTCCGCGTTCGTGTCGTGTAAGTGCGTCACTCCTATTGAACCTTTTGGGACACATGAAACATTTTAAAGTAGTTGTCTGCGACTTGACATGTCTCTGATAATTGACTCTATGTTTTATGACCCTGTTACATATTTCACATTTAAATCCCTCGTCTATTTCTAAATTTCTCTTAAGTTTTCGCAACTCGTTTTCAAAGGATGGACTACCCTCTCGATATTTTTTGTCTGAATCTTGAAATATTGTTTCTAAATCCATGATGTTGACATGTGGACAATAGAGCCGCTTGCTCTTTAAATATGAATGTTATACCTTGTTTTTCATTGGCCATCAGGTTAACAAACAACCAATCAGTAAATAAACACCAAAAATTAGCTGACTATGCAAGTAAAGATACGTACAGAATGCGTTTGGAATCACATGACTAGCGTTTTCACTGTTACACAATCTATATGACAAGGCCGTGTAGCAAGGAAAAAAACAAACAAACAAAAAACAAAAACAAAACCATTCAGACAAACAGTCATGTGAGAAGACTGAATATGAGAAAGGACGACAAAATGGATTTGTACATGTTTATTAATATAAGAATAGTGAAGATATATATATATATATATATATATATATATATGTGATATGAGTGATCAGTCTCGAAAAAGTGGTCCTACCTTTGCGAATCCCTAACTATTTTTGAAATTGTATTATGCCAAGAATCAAATGGAAACAGGTCAATAAGATCAGTCTTAACTTTATTGGGATAATCTTTAATTAAAATCCTAATTTCTGCTATTGATAAATATGCACATTGTTTTATGACATCCAAATGTAAATCCGTGTTTTCCTTAACAAAATTCCGTTGACAAATTATTTCTTGTATCAAAGATAACAGATCCACATCCCCGCTTTCGATGTCTAAAGATAAAAAAAACTCTTATTTCCCGTAGTAGTAAAGTGGTTATTTTGACTATTATGTCGCGAGTATAAGCATTACTAGGTTTACATAGGTTAATAATTTGTTTGATACACAGTTTTTTCAACATCGGTTCCCTCAATCTGTGTTGCTGCTGCTGTCTTCTGCTATTTGGAATGCTCTGGCAGGTACGGCTGTCCTCACCCTTTTGCGTGGAGGCTCCCGGCTTTTCTCCTCCAACAGCCTCAACGCCGCCTCCTCTTCTTTCATCTGGACTCTGTTCTACAAGTATGTGAATAATGAGATAGTGGTAAAATACTAACATTCGGCAACGATTTAAGAAATAAAGTAAAATAAATAGCGACAACTGTTAAACTAACTGATATAAAGGGAATATACATGATTATATTTACACGTTTTCTTCTTTCAAACAACACCCATTATATCACAGTTACTCCCTCCTCTTTTTTTTTAAACGACCAAGTTGACGTTGTGAAAAATATATAAAGTAATTCAAATAATTCCTCACCGAGTTTACATCCCTTTTATATACATTGTACACATTGAAATTGGTTATGTGGGAACCCGAAATTAAAAGTTTCTATATGTAGTAAGTAGGTTAACAATTATCTAAAATCAACAATTTAATAAATACAAATTGAACATCAATGATTACAAAATCAAACCTGATAAAAACAACTATTATATTCCGTAATCGTAAAGAAATCACATTTACAAAGGTGAGATGATTAAAAGTCTTTGGCGCTTTAATTTTTCATTCACGGAGGGTAACTACGGGGTACGACGAATTTATTGTTATTGGAAATATAACTTGACTGTGTACTTTTTATGAATAAATAAATAAATAAATAAAATGATTAAAGGAGTTTTACCTGCTTTTGAAACTGTTCGCACAGTTCCGTCAATTCTCCCACATTGACCATCCTCACCAGGTCGCAATACTCCGAAAACGACATTGTGAACGTTTTCAAAGCGCTTGAACCCGTCTTGCCCGCTGGACTTTTGAGATGGATATAGGTCACGCCCCTATAGTTGTTAATTTGGACCGTCTTTGACGATCCAAAGGATCCAGTTACTCGTAGCAAATTCTCTCCATCTTTGATTGTGACCAATCCTCGTTGTTGGGCAGACATAATTTCTGTGAAGAGAAGAACTTGTACGTCAAATAATAAATAATACTATTTACCAACAACCTCGCTCTTTTTGTTTTTAAGTCAGAAACAGGGTTGAGAATCTTCCAAAAATCATGAATTCGGGAAGAACTTGAACACACGTATAAACCATCTTATTTAACTTGTGTTTAGAAAAATTAATTCAAAAATGTAGCATGTCACAGAAAGATTTAAATTGTGAGAATGTGTGTGAACTATACGTGTTATGACAATCACTTCTATAATTAAGAAGTCCGATATTCACTTTAAAAAAAAAACATAAACAAAACTTTTATTATGTATAGCTAAGCTGCAAAATAAATAAAAAAACTAACAACAAAGCCTTAATTTCCGACAAATAATTTTACTCCTGGAAATAGGCCTATACTACATTTACATCTTATTTTTAAAGTTTAAAAAAAGTTTACGTTTCACTCTATTACTATATAAAAAAAAAGTTTGACTACAGCACAAGAGACTTACCAGCTAAAGATCAGGTTTTCAATCCAAAAGGTCAGGAAAAAAGTAGGATGAATTATTGGGAGAAAAACTTCCTCTTATATACGTATTCAAGACCATGCTTGGTTGACTATGCTATATTTTTTTGTCTCGTTTGCCACCAATTGTTGGAGTGGTCAGTATGACCTTGATTCTGGATTGGACAATTTTCTTTGTGCACGCTACAATCACGCCAGTTTAACAATATCATTGGTCACATCCCGTAAAATCTAGGCTCAATCCAGCACGACAAAGATGGTGTTATGTAAAAAAAAAATTTAATACCATGTTTGCTTGATAATTAGACTCAATCTAGTACGATGAATATAGTGTTTCATAATTTTTTAATTTAGGTAGATACAAGGCAAATAGAATGATAATATAGTGTTTCATAATTTTTTAATTTAGGTAGATACAAGGCCAATAGAATGATAATAATATGCACACCTTCGCTCTATACTCTTGGTCTTAAAGAAGGTCTGGGGATTTCAATACAGATCTTTTGTTTTTGGTGTATTATAATTTTGTTGTAGTGTAGATGTGGGTTTCCCATTATTCTTGACTTGTCCCTCAATGTTGTCTAGCATAGGACTTTCTATTAAACCTGGTCTTGGTTTTAGTGGAGTCATGGTTGCTGTTTCAAATTTTTCTTTGTCTTTGTGTGTTATATTTTTGTTGTTTCATGTTATTCGTCTGTTTTCTCCAGTCTGGTACATGTACTTTGATTTTGTTTAGTGATAGAATAAAAGACTGTTTAATAAATTTTATTTTATCCATTTAAAGTCCACTAATACATAATGGTATTAACATAAAAGAAAATAAATAAAAAACAATAAGTTCATACTATAAAGTTTTAACAGAATAAATAAAACCAAATAAAAAAAAAATGATAATACATCTTTTCAAAATGGTACACCAATGTAGATTTTTCTGAGTATTACTGTAAAATGGATAGATGATAATTTTTATTTTTATTTGATGGACTGTTCCTACTTTTATATGATAGTTCACAATTACAAGTTAAACAGTCATTCAATTTCTTTTCTACTAAAACATATAAACATTTGCAAAAGCAAAAAGTATATACATGACACACTTTAAAAAAAGAATGGAATGCTTCGACTTTGTTATCACAGAAATTTTGTCTTGCAATGATAAATTTAAACTGAGCTTTTTAATAAACCATCTTAAAAGAACGTTTGCACTATTTATTACACCATTAACATCTGTGTCATGCTTCCACATACATACTATTAACATTTAAAAAAATATATATATATACATGGCACATTTTTAGAGAAAAAAAAAACACAACAAAATGGATGGACTTTGGTGAGGTTATAAATACAAAAATGAACACTGGTTGCATTGTTGTAGAATAAAATGTTTCCCTGAGCTTAAAAATATACAACAGGACACCTGCACACTGTTTAGCTAATAAACATGTAAATGCATCATAAAAAAATTATATTCTTTTCTACTAAAACATGTAAACATTTGCAAAAGCAAAAAGTATATACATGACACATTTAAAAAAAAACTAAAATGGATGGAATGCTTAAGAATTTGGTGAGGTTTTAAATATAAAAATGAACACGTGTTGCTTTGTTGTAGAATAAAAGTTTCCCTGAGCTTATAACAAGGACACCTGCACACTGTTTAGCTTATACACATGTAAATGCACCATAATAAAAGATATTAAAATAAAACAAAAAAAGTCCTCAAATCTCCCTGGGCGAGGTTATACTAGTAATAATAATAATAAAAAAAAACATTAGCACCATATTATATACACATATAAGATACAAAACTTAGCCACTTGTCATCCTGAACAATGACTGATTAGGTAAATAATGAGCACCTTTTTTTCCCCCATCTCTAAGAACCTATATAAGCAGTATGTACATGTATCTGTTGCTGTGTAACATGTTATAGAGGCAAAAATATGAATATCATAGAACGCCAATTGCAACTGTGTCTCGGAAGAATAAAAAAATGGGCCTCAGAAAATGGTTTTAAATTTTCCTCATCTAAAACGGTTGGGATGCATTTCTGTAACAAAAGGAAATTGCATCTTGATCCAGAACTCACTTTATATGGAAACCCAATTAAAATGGTTGATGAAACCAAATTTCTAGGGTTAGTTTTTGAGAGTTTGTATGTAGAGGCTGATGAGCATTCACTTTTTGACAGACGTTTGAAGCTTGGACTTCAATATGCTGTCAAACTAAAAGCCTATTCAGATAATCCTGCTTACAACTGTGTTTTTAATCCAATTTATGAAGATATTTTTGCAAAACATGAAAATAAAATTCCTCCGTTAGGTATACGTTTAAAACCACATTGAGCTACTTTTGATTTAAAATCTGTTGCTCAAGTTGAAACTTGCAAATGTCCTCCATGGGAACTTCCCAAACCAAAAATGATATTTGATCTCCGTAAACACAATAAAAATGAAACAAATCCTCTTTTAATTCAGCAACACTATGCTGAAATTAAAGCCAATTATTCAGATTTTTCAACTGTCTATACTGATGGATCAAAAGATGGTGACAGATTTGCATATGCTGCTGTCTTCAGGGACAGAGCTGCAACTCTCCGTTTGCCATCTGCTGCATCCATCTTTACTGCTGAAGCAGAAGCAATAATTTTGGCTTTGAAATTTATTGCTTCTTCAGATAATTCCAAATTTATTATATGTTCTGATTCACTTTCATGCTTACAAGCTATACAAAATACTAAAATTAAAAACCCAACAATTCTCAAAATTTTATATGTAATGAGGAATTTAAAAATTCTTCTTAAAGAAATAATATTTCTATGGGTGCCGAGTCATGTTGGAATCCATGGAAACACAGCTGTAGACCTTGAGGCAAAGAATGCCCTGGGTGACCCTTTATCTAACTGTGTTATACCATATACCGATTTTAAATCTAATATTAGAGAATATGTTTTTAATATATTGAAAAATGAATGGAGTAAAAAAGATGGTAATAAATTACATGAAATTAAACCTAATTTATGTAAACCTTTCAATAATTTTATGTGCAGAAAAGATCAGTGTGTTATTTCTAGATGTCGTATTGGTCATACTAGAATAACACACGAATATCTTTTAAAAAATGAAGTAGAACCACAATGTATACCTTGTAACTGCAAGTATACTATTAAACATGTTTTAATCAATTGTATTGACTTTGCTGATATTCGGAAGAAGCATTTCAATGTCAATAATATGTATGATTTATTTAATAATATTCCATTTACAAATATTGTTTCATTCTTAAAAGAAATTGGAATATATTATAAAATATAAAAATGTTGTTATATTTAAAACGATTTTAATTTTTATCACGTTATCTTAGTGTTGATTTTTATTTGTAAATAATCAATTTGCTTTAGTCTAGAATTTTAGTTTATTGAAAGACCTTTTGTCTGATTTTAAAAATATACCTTAAATTGTTATAATATTCGAATTAGCTCTCGCCGCGATATAGCCTTTCTGTGCTAATGCGGCGTAAAGCAAACAACAATCAATCAATCAATCAACTGTCTATACTGATGGATCAAAAGATGGTGACAGATTTGCATATGCTGCTGTCTTCAGGGACAGAGCTGCAACTCTCCGTTTGCCATCTGCTGCATCCATCTTTACTGCTGAAGCAGAAGCAATAATTTTGGCTTTGAAATTTATTGCTTCTTCAGATAATTCCAAATTTATTATATGTTCTGATTCACTTTCATGCTTACAAGCTATACAAAATACTAAAATTAAAAACCCAACAATTCTCAAAATTTTATATGTAATGAGGAATTTAAAAATTCTTCTTAAAGAAATAATATTTCTATGGGTGCCGAGTCATGTTGGAATCCATGGAAACACAGCTGTAGACCTTGAGGCAAAGAATGCCCTGGGTGACACTTTATCTAACTGTGATATACCATATACCGATTTTAAATCTAATATTAGAGAATATGTTTTTAATATTTTGAAAAATGAATGGAGTAAGAGAGATGGTAACAAATTACATGAAATTAAACCTAATTTAGGTAAACCTTTTAATAATTTAATGTGCAGAAAAGATCAGTGTGTTATTTCTAGATGCCGAATTGGTCATACTAGAGTGACACACGAGTATCTTTTAAAAAATGAAGATGAACCACAATGTGTACCTTGCAACTGCAAGTATACTATTAAACATGTTTTAATTTATTGTATTGACTTTGCTGATATTCGGAAGAAGCATTTCAATGTCAATAATATGTATGATTTATTTAATAATATTCCATTTACAAATATTGTTTCATTCTTAAAAGAAATTGGAATATATTATAAAATATAAAAAATGTTGTTATATTTAAAACGATTTTAATTTGTGTTGATTTTTATTTGTAAATAATCAATTTGCTTTAGTCTAGAATTTTAGTATATTGAAAGACCTTTTGTCTGATTTTAAAAATATACCTTAAATTGTTATAATATTCGAATTAGCTCACGCCGCGATATAGCCTTTCTGTGCTAATGCGGCGTAAAGCAAACAACAATCAATCAATCAATCAATTGTATCCATAATGAACAGTTTTTTTCTTAATTCGAGTAGATCTACGTAATTGAGGTTCAGCAGGTAGTTGTGCTGCGGCGGGTAGCTGAGGTGCAGCAGGTAGTTGTGGTTCAGCGGGTAGCTGAGGTGCAGCAGGTAGTTGAGGTACAATAGGTGGTTGAGGTCCAGCAGGTAGTTGAGGTACAATAGGTGGTTGAGGTCCAGCAGGTAGTTGAGGTACAATAGGTGGTTGAGGTCCAGCAGGTAGTTGAGGAATGGCAGGTATTTGGGGTTGTATCGGCACATGTTGAGGTAATTGAAATCCAAGACGTCTGTATATTTGATGAAGGCCCCACAATAGGAGATTGTCTTAAAAAGAAAAGAAAAGGAAAAGTTCAAATTTCAACTTCCTCCATTTCATCAATGTCTTGTATGTTTTGTAATGTATTTACATGATAGAACGGTACTGGTCCTTGCCTATGCTGTTGTCGAAGACAAATAAGGCATCCACATGCTTTGTTAAAACAAGCAAGTACGCAATTCCTTCCTCTTGTACTGCCGCGACAGCACAGTATTATCATTAAGGTGGAGGATGTTGCTACTATCACTATGAAAAGGAAAAAAAAAATGTATTACTTTTGAAATCTGAAATGATTGAGACAGCTATGTTTACCAATAAGTTTCTTCTCAGGATATTAAGGAGAAAAAAAATAATATTGACTGTGGATATTATTACATGGAATTCAGTGTTGTGTCCAGGATTTTCTGAAAGCATTCTGTAATAGAATGACTTTTTAACTTAATTTAATTACAGCAATTTTAACTATACACAGAACTGGATAAAATTTGACTTTTGACCCTTTAGGAAAACATTCATATAGGAGTTTTTGTTTGACAACATACAGTGAGATACATGTATGTTCACTTAGATTTCTATATACATACACTAATAGTCCAAAAGTATTCAACGAATGGACAAATATGAACATCAACACCAGACAATTGTCAATTTTTTTTTTTTTTTTTTTTTACAATGTATGTAATCTGTTTGTGATCATATTTATTTAAAAACTTACATATTGCACATATCAACACCAGCTGTACATGGTTTTTTAATTCATCAATACCAGCAGGCATGACAGGTGAAGATTGGCTGGTAGTATGATCTGTGGTCAACGTGCTTACTGTTGTGACTGTTGAATGTTCATGAGTACTCTACACTGACTGGGATTCCTAAAAATATGAATAATAAATTTATTACAACTTTTAACATGTTTCTTAATGTAATGTTTTAAAAAGAGTATGGAATGAAGAAAAATGTGAAAGTTTGTGTCCACTTCAAGTTTTTCGATACATTTTATATGTTTATCTTGTATAGACACTACAACTGGTACAATGTACATGTATATGGAAAAAAAAAATATTAACAGTAGTCATATCCAGACTTATTGCCTGCAAACAAGTGCTATGGAGTAAATCTACATTATCTGCACGATGTATATATTTTAAACTTAAGGCCCTCCCACTACAAGTGAAAAAAAAATAGTAACTTTTTACTAGGTGTTCCTAAATTGGAAGGAAATACGGAGAAGAAGCAAGGTTACTTAGTACATGTACTTTGTTTACATTGTAGGTATACCGACTTTATAATAATTACGATTTCTTCATTATACAAAAGGGAAAACTAATGTTTCATTTAATGTACAAAATATTGCATAAGCAAACAATTCAAAAAGATTTTTCTCAAAATTCACACGATATGAAATGAGGTCAGATATTATCACGTGGGTATTGTCATTAAATTGACATAACTTGGATAACATAAACACATCTATTTATCCTATGCTTACCAAACAATTTTTTTCCTTTAGACTTATTTCCAAATCACGGTGTCTGTTTTTCACCGTGGGGCAGAATCCACTTTCAATTTTAATATGTTTGCTGATTTTGTCCAAAATTAACACCACATTTTTGTCCATCCTTTTGAAAACCCAAATTGGTGCATCAGTTGATAAAACATATGTCCCCTTCTTAAGGCGATCACACTGAGCCACAGATCCTTTTGTCGGACATTTTATCTCAACCTCTGTCATGTAAGATAGTGTAAACAATGTGCAAACGAATATCAAGAAACATGTCGCCATTTTTGCAGGTTACGTAAATGTAAATATTGAATGATCACGCTAAAATAAGCCCGGATGAATTCGGGTTCGACCCTTATTATTATTTTGGCCCCCAAGGGTGACTGGGGAATAGAAATATGGTCACCATTGGTCTTCCTCCGACCGGCAGTAAAACCCGTGCTAAAGTGGGGCGTCCGCTTGGCTGTGCGGGATGTACAAATTTGCAGCCACGTCCGGTCAGAATGGGGACGTTAAATCCGATGCCTCGTGTAAAGAGAGTGCCACGCTCTTTGCACGTTAAGAACCCTTGCAACAACTCTTTGGGGGGTCCGTAGGTGACCTGTTGCGAGGCTAATTTTCTGTCCCTATCCAATATACCCTCATTTCCCGTGGCAGTCTAAATTTCTCCGACCTTAATCCCGGAAGCCCCTATTACAGAACCTACCTATTGTATTTATTGTGAACTTGTTCTCGTCCTGAATATGCATGAAATATTTGCCACTGGACGTTAAGCAACCAACAATCAATCAATCAATATTATTATTTTGGAGTTCAAACAGATATAATAATTAAGTGATGATATAAAATAAATACAAATTCAATCAATAAAATAATTTTATTTGAAAAAATATTATCAACATATTATCCATTTATGATGATACTTTAAACGTTTAAGTCATTATTTTATTAATGTTATTATCAATATATGGTATCAATCTTTTCATATATTCCCACTGTCTCTGGCTTATTGTAGATTTTAAGTTTGAAATGATGACAACTATATTGTGCTTGTTGATACACAATGATAGATTACCATTCTCGGGAAGATCAATTTTTTTCTGGTATTGACACGTTAGATTTTTCGACTGGTCGACATATAATCCTAAACTTGAATGTTTTATACAGTCTGAAGTTTTAGAGGATTTTGAATGATAGATATTACTGGTTACAGTTAAAATTGCAATTGTCATCGCTACAAGAATGGCACTCGTGAAAATCTTCATAACTTTAAGATGAAAATCTTTGTTGTTGTATATGGAATTAAGACTTGAGTATATGGTAGAAGTTTTTAACATAATATGCGTTGTTCCATTGTCTTCAATAGATTCCTGTCGTGATGTCATTTTAGTTTCGATGAACTAGTTAGAATGAAGAATATGCAATTCAATTGACGTGTATATTAATAGGTCACAGCCGAGTAAACAAATTACTAGTACGTATTGGAAACGTTGTTTTGTGGATACATTTTCTGCCTAACGTTAAACGAAGGGCGAAAACTGTGGTAACAATCCTAATTTTACCCTACTGATACAATCTTGTACTTTCTTGTAACTTTTCCTGACAATTTACCAAACTAGGATGATATGTTATTGTGGAGGTTTGTAGAGTACAACTACAAGGAATATTTTGAATGCAACATTGATATCCGGGTAATGTTGATGTTTTATTAGGGCATTTCAAAGTTACCTCTTTAGCATTTGTCAATAACATTGATGCTGGTGATAATTCAAAAATATTTGGTTTTGTCAATTCTGGTAACACTCTGAAATTACATTGGTCAAAAATTACTGATTTGTTATCATGTAGCAATGCAAAAATACAACTTGACGTTTTAATAGTTTGAATTGGTAATGAAACATCACATGTGACATAATTGGGTAAATCAAGTATTTGAGAAGCTTTTGTTGTATTCTTTTGACTGATAGGATGAGGAAAAGACAAAATTTTGTACTATGTTAGAGCTGATGAAAATAATGAAATTGGAAATTTCATTGTGATGTATAACCTTGAATGATGCCTTGTAAAAAAGAATTTGGCATTTTGATAATACATAGAGGGTTTGTTTTGAAGTAAATGAAATTGAGGATAATCTTTTTGCAAGATATTAAAAAAAAACGTTTATTGTCTTCTTCAAAACATGTTCTGGGATTAAGTGAGGTGTGATTTTACCATTTATGAGAGACTAAATTGAAGAAAGAGTATTTACTTATTGAACTTGCATTTCATTGGCTTTACTGAATTGTTCGAATGCTACCATGGACATTTTTGTCATCAAGATTTCAAATTTTTGCCTGAAGATAATAATTGATTTACCAATTCATGATTTAGTTGCATGCCTTCCTTTAACTTGTCAAATCTATGATTTACTACTTTCATAAAAGAAGATATGTGTGAACCATGTTGCTCTAAAGCGTGACTCATTTGTCTATCTCTTTTTACCAATTTATTTATGTGACTAGCCAAAAGGTTGACATCGTCCATGGTTGCTGTTCCAAAGAAAATTTTACTTGCCCGGGTCCTCCACCAAAATTATCAGGACTTTTATTTGTCTCGTAAGTTCTAGACGGACATGTAATCTTTGCCGTAGTTTGGCTTTGGGTGGGACTGTCTTGGCTGTTAAGAATAGAAACGAAGTTTCTAATATGATTTTAATTTGCCGCAACACCGAAGTCATATAATACAATTTACAATACATAATGATAAATACAAACATAGCAAATATAGATAAAGAATAATATAAGAAGTTTTCATATATAAATACGCGGTTGACCTTGTGAGGTTAATATCCTGAATTATGTAAATAAGTTGTTCATTTTAAACTTGATAATAGAAAGAGAATTTCTGTCGTGTTTATTTAATTAAATATTGCATTTATTGTTTATTACACTTCCACAACTTTGCATAATATTTAAACCAAGTAATTTAATGATTTGAATTAACTTTGCTTTTGAATAAATAATAATATGAAAATACTTTATCTTTGTAGAGTAACTCAGTTAACTTCTTAAAAACTTAAATCAAATAATTCGACTAACCTGTTAAGAATAGAAACGAAGTTTCTAATATGATTTTAATTTGCCGCAACACCAAAGTGCTTAGCATTGGCACAGGTTTATATAGTACTTTCGTTAGCAATAAATTGAGGCTCATTTAGTTATTCGTTTATGATTTCTGCTAAAAGTTTATAATAATTTCTGATCTAATTTCCTTCTTTTCTCCTCACATTTTTGTTGTTGGAAACACCTAACTGACCGCTATTTGATCTAAATGGTCATCGCTTATTTTGTTTGATTTCTTCTGTAATCATTTGTAACAGAATAAAGTTCAACCCATATATCAATTAAATTATGTGTGTGTTCGATATGACCGAAGGAAAGTTGCTTAACGAACTTGTAAATATTTATCTTGGCTTAAGGCTTTGCATGTTATATTGACCTTTACTATGATTAATCTAAAGTGACCGTTATAAATTAACAAACTTTATGAAATGTATTTACCAATTAATTTAACTAATTCTTTACAACTTTCATTTAAAGTCGCTTTACTGTAAAATATTCGTAAATTATAGAGTGTCAGTTTTAACCAAAATAAAGTAAAATTTATTTCCTCACAATTGTTTAACTACATTTCCTATAAAGTTATCTCTTAGTTTAGAATTTTTTCTACAGTATAAAATAAAATGAGCTTCATCCTCCAATGTATTACAGGATGGGCATATTCTTTTTTCTCTAGGTATTTTTAAATGTCTTCCTTATTCTATCAATAAATTATGGTCGCTAATTCTCTTTTTTGTTATGTTACTTCTCTTTTCAAAAGACTTACAGTTTGAGTAGTTTTCCATTTCTAAATTTTGCTTCAAACTTTTATATAAATATAATTTACTTTTTTGATCTATTTGTTCAAATTGTTGTTCAAATATATGTTTGTAGAAATTTAAAAAGTGGTGTTTTTAGGTTTTTTTTAACAACTTTGAGTAATTTTTTCTTTTGTTTCCCTCAAGAATGGATACTTCCATGTTTACCTCTTTCAAAATATTTTTAACATATGTAAACCAAGTATAGCAACCTGATTCATCCAAACTTTTAGAAAGTAAAAAGGATTCATATAATAATGGATTAAATTCAGAATTTAATAATCTTGATAAGTAAAGTATACTCTTTAGTTTTTATATGCATCTCTAGTGGGTATCTCCCTAGCTATGTTTGATGAAGATTTTCTTGTTCCGAGGATATACTTACAGAAAGACAAATGTAATTTTTCTAAACATGATTTATCAGTAAAATTAAGGAGGTCTATATTTGTTTTGGAGATATTTGGACGTTTTTCTGCTCTAAATTTTGAAACATAAGTATCCATATAAGTAATTTCTGAATTATAAGTGGCTATTGGTTTAACTATAGAGTAAAAAAGACTGCAAGCCACTTTAACTGGCAGATTATTTAAAGAACCAGTATAAGTTTTAATAGCAAACATCACTTTCCATGCTTTATTTACAAGTTCTTCAGAGCTACGCAATAAGTTTCCATTTGTTTTTACAAGAATTCCAAGAAATGAATATTCAGAGACATTTGTCTAATTTTCATTTTTATATTTTGTTAAAGATGTTTCCACTTTTTTATTATATTGCTGCAGAATCATTGTTTTAGTTTTATTAATATTTAAAGTCAATTGCCACTTTTCACAATATTTTTCTTAGTTCAGACTATTTTGTAGGCCTTCTTTACTTTCAGATAATATTAAAAGGTCATCAGCAAATTGTAAAGATCCTACTTTAGTATCAATCAGATCCAATGGACAACTTTTTTCATTTGAAAACTCTGCATCTAAATCATTTATAAATAAATTGAATAAAGTAGGACTGAATGAATCCCCTTGTTTAACCCCTTGTGTGACCTCAAAATATTCTGAATGCCACTCTTGATGCTTAAAAGCAGATTTTGTTTCCTCGTACTGTCCTTTAATAATATTAAAATATTTTTTTCCCTGCTCCTGCATTATACAAGTTTTAAAGTAAGGCTTTTCTCCAGACAGAATCAAAAGCCTTTTTTAAATCTACAAAGTAGGCATATATTAGTAGTATAAAATGGATGGTTCAAACACTTGACCCCTTGTTTTTCTTTTGTTTGGCTATTGTTTATAAAATATTTGAGGAATGCCATCCACATCTTGGCCATGACCCCTATATTTAATATTTGTTTGGTTATTGTTTACAAAATATGTAAAGAATGTTGTTCACACATCGTGTGATATCATTGATCTTTTAATACCAACGTAAAAAGAAAGATAACTCTAAAAATTAAAAAAAGAAAAGAATGATATAAAAAGTCTTGGTTACCTCGGGTGATTTTAGTGTAATTTATTGAAAGTAGGGATGACAGACGAATTAGAAACTAAACTTCGGATAAGGAATCAATTGGTTTTCACTTACGCAAGAGAAATTTTATACATATGTCGAACGATCAACGCAGAAAGATACATAGGTTGCCAATATAACGAGCCGAGTCATCTCCACCACGATTGTTTAATTACCACAGATGATGAAGTATTAATTATTCATTTTGCAGAGGCTTTTCAAAACATTGATCATAGTGAAATATCCAACTTGTTTACAAAAAATACAGCAAACCTCGACATTCCCTCTGAAAAAGTAAAAGAATTTAGTGAATTGTTCAATTGGAACTGGTGGTTCGAAAACAACCAGGATAAACAGTTGATGGAATGTATGATAAGAGAAGCTGCTGACATTTTAACACATTATCAATAAAATGAATCAAGAGGAAAATACGCTGTCAAATGTATATTATGATACATCAAAACCAGCAGCATATCAAGGTGCAGAAAAAATACAACTAGTGCTAAAACGAGGTGGCAATGATAAAATAGGTGTTCACAAAATACGAAAATGGTTACAAAATCAAGATGATAACAGTTTACAGAAGCCTGTGCGAAGGAGATTTCAAAGGGCTCGGGTTGTTGTTTCTGGTCCAAAATAACAACTTGATATTAACCTAGCTGACATGCAAACTTTAAGTAAAGAGAACGATGGCATCAGATACTTGCTTGTAGCAGTTGATGTATTCACCCGCTTTGCTTGGGTGATACCATTGAAAGATAAGACAGGAAAAGAAGTAGAGAAAGCTTTATCAATAATTTTAAATGATGTCTCTCCTAAAAAAATTAGAAGTGATGCGGGAACTGAATTTAAGAACAAATGAATTTCAAAGTTATTAAATGATAAGAACATATACCATCATGTTACATTAAATGAAGTGAAAGCAAACTATGTGGAAAGATTGAATAAAACTTTAAAAACCATGATATATAGATATTTAGCAAAACACAAGTCAAAAAGATATATCGATTCGTTGCAGGATTTAGTGAAGTCTTATAATGCCACTCCACATAGGTCACTAGATAACATAGCACCGAAGGATGTTAATGCAGACAACGCAGCTAATCTCTGGGCCTACATGTATTTGAGACCTAAAAAGAAACGTAAATGAAAGACTTCTAATGTTATCAAGAAAGGAAAGAAAGCCTTTATAAAAAGTTTATATAAATATAGAAAAGGACAACTAGTTCGTATTTCAAATCAGCGTAGACCTTTTCAACGTGTCTATAATGAACAATGGTCATATGAGGTATTCAAGATATATACGCGCTTTCAAATGCAGGGGCTTCAAATGTATAAGCTGGTCGACCTACTGGAACAACGGATTCTGGGGAACTTTTATTTTTCGGAAGTGCAACCTGTAAACAAATCAGAAGATGTATTGTGGGAAATTGAAAAAATCATAAAGAAAAGGAAGAGGAACAAACAAGTTCAGTATTTTGTGAAGTGGTTGGGATATTCGGAACGATTCAATTCTTGGGTTGCTGAATCAGATGTTAAAAATCAGTAAAACTATGTCATCCACCAACAGTTTCTTCTTATTCATAGACAGTGACTCGAAGCAAAATAAAACTTATTTCCCAGACAATACTACAACGAATTTCAAAATTCATCTGTCGGAACCTTTGCAACTCGATAATACTAGTATTTGGAAAGTGGCATTGACTGAGATACGCATCAAAGAGGATAATAGAACTATGTATATGGGTAGTTTGTATGTTTTGTGCAATCTGGTAGATTATTCCATTGTTAATGGAGGACAAAAACAACCTATACTCCGTAGATTGCAATGTAATAAAAAAGGAAACTGGACCCACAAATACGAATCACCGCATTATCTATCGATACATAAAACGCAAATATTTGACATTGAATTCTTTATATTAGACGACGAATTGAAAACTCCATCATTTTTGAAGAAGACGGTGTCACTAACGTTACATTTTTGACAGTATCCATTTTTTCATTAGACAGAATATTTATGACATGGATATCTCTAACTTGTATATTCCAAATGTAACAACGTGGATTAAGTATTATCAAGACAGCATAAATAAGCATACATTTAATGGGAAAAAGCGTAACCAGAGAGGAGGATCTTTAGTCAGTGGGGCAAAGACAATCATCACCCCCATAGAAAATAAGAAGAAAAATGTACCATTGCAAATGGATGTAAGTGATGTTCCAGTTAAAATAAGTTCGCCTGCCCAGGCCGTTGTAGAACAAGCATCGACAGAAATCGAACATTTGGCGCATGTCAAGAAGGGTATGAAAAGGAAACACAAATCCAAATCTGTCAGAAGAGGGAATAAGCGTCAACGTCTGAGGATAAAAAGCTCACATAAAAAGAAAAAGAAGCGAAGATTGTTAAAGAAAAAGAAGCAAAGATTGTTAAAGAAAAAAAAGCATAGGAAACGTAGTAGTGATATTTTCAACTAGATATTTAAAATGGCTATGCTCAATAAGGAATTCTTTGTGGAGGGACAACCGTCCGAACTGTCACTTTTTGATCTACCACCCACACAAGTAGGAGTAGAAAATATTAGAATTGAAAACGTTAGACCGACCTTAACAATTTCAGATTCATCCCCAATATTATTTGACATATCCGGTCAGAATGGTTTGGAATATTTGGATCTTTTCAACAGTCAGATACATGTGACATTGCGTGTGTTACATGATGACAATTCAACACTTGGAGTCTCCGAAGATGTAGCTCCTGTGAATCTATTTTTACAATCTTTGTTTTCACAGATTGATGTGAGCATACAAGGAAAAGCTTTATCGACCACCTCAGGATAGTATTCATACAAGGCATACATTCAAACCCTTTTACGATATGGATCAGATGCCAAACAGTCACAACTTTCGACCCAGTTGTGGTTGAAGGACACTTCCGGACATTTTGACGATGTAGATTTCTCAAACGGAGATAACACCAATGGAATAGTGAGGATGTCATACATTCAGGAATCGAAGCTTCTCGATTTACAGGGTCCAATAATGCATGACCTATTCCAAGTAAGAAGATACATTCTTAATCAGGTTGGAGTTAGCATACGATTTCATCGCTCTAACGCCAGCTTTTCCCTACTCAGCAACGAAGCAAAGAAGTATAAAATTGACATACGAGAAATGACACTGAAAGTATGTAAAATACAGGTCAATCCTGCAGTTATTACTGCACATAACGCTCTGCTCAATTCAACGAATGCTAAGTACCCATACAAGAAAACAGAAATTGCCTCCACGACCCTAGCAAAGGGAACTTTGAACTTTTCATGGAATCATGTGTTTCAGGGCAGTTGTCCAAACAAGCTCATAATCGCATTCATCAACAGCGAAGCAACAGGAGTAGGAAATCTCACCAAGAATCCTTGGATTTTCAAAACTACAAACTGAGTCAAATAGGTCTGAGTGTTGATGGCATACCTGTGAATGGAGGCCCATTACAGCTTAGTTATAACAACACAACTGGTTGCACAGTGGTAGAAGTGTTGTCGAATCTATTGATGACCACTCGCAAATGGCTAAATGATGAAGGTGTCGACATAAACAGAGATGACATACCGAGTGGTTACGCTTTGTATGCATTTGATACACAACCCGATTTTGATGGAAATGAATATTTATCTTTGAAGAAACAAGGGAGCTTGAGAATAGATGCAGTTTTTAATACCGCGTTACCACACACCGTTAACTGTATAGTTCTCGCTGAAAGACAAGGATATTTCGAAATAAGTCAGTCGAGGGACGTCATTTTAAATTCTGATGGATACTAATACAATTCGATGCATGGTGAACTGTGATCAGACCTTGTTAAAACAAGTGATTGGAATATTTTCGGTTGATGAAATACCCAAACAGCGTTTTTCTTCATTTCCTATATCATTCATCATAAATACAGATATAAAAAGTGGACCCGGAAAACACTGGGTGGCTTTTCACGCATCAAATCACAGAGGTGAATTTTTCGATAGCTACGGACTGAAACCATCTTTTTATTCAGATCGATTTCTTGACTTTTGTACTTCAAACAATCTCAATCTTTTGTACAACGATAAGCGACTGCAAAGTAAGGATTCCAAGACATGTGGCTACTATTGTATGTATTATTTAGTAAATAGATTGATTGATTGTTGGTTGCTTAACGTCCAGTGGCAAATATTTCATGCATATTCAGGACGAGAACAAGTTCACAATAAATACAAAAGGTAGGTTCTGTAATAGATTAAGGGATTAAGGTCGGAGAAATTTAGACTGCCACGGGAAATGAGGGTATATTGGATAGGGACAGAAATTTAGCCTTGCAACAGGTCACCTACGGACCCCTCAAAGAGTTGTTGCAAGGGTTCTTAACGTGCAAAGAGCGTGGCACTCTCTTTACACGAGGCATCGGATTTAACGTCCCCATTCTGACCGGACGTGGCTGCAAATTTGTACATCCCGCACAGCCAAACGGACGCCCCACTTTAGCACGGGTTTTACTGCCGGTCGGAGGAAGACCAATGGTGACCATACTTCTATACCCCAGTCACCCTTGGGGGGTAGTAAATAGATGTAGAGGAGTTCCGTTGAATGAGATTGTTCGACCATTCTCGGATGATTATAATAACAATGATTTATTCGTTGTTGACGTCATAAGAAATACGTTTCCGTATTGTGCGGGTGGATTGTGAAAAAATGGATTTGAAAGATGAAACACTCGTATTACATTTTGAAACACCTACATCTATCATGGTATGTGGACCAACGAACTCCGGAAACACAACGTTTATAAAAAGATTATTGGAAAATGCTCCCCTTATGTTCAAAGAAGTCTCATCATACATTATGTACTGCTATGGTAGTGTTTGGCAGCCAATTTTCAGCGAAATGCAACGTTCGATAGACGGTATTATTTTCCACAAAGGCATTCCGAGTGAAGAGGACCTGATGGAAGTTCGAGGGGATGACACACGACACATGATTTGTGTTCTTGATGACTTATTACGTGATTTAGCCAACAATCGATGGGCACAAGAACTTGTGTGTGTCTCATCACACGATCTTAATGTGACTGTGTGTCTAGTGGGTCACAACATTTATGAGAAAGGCAAAGTCATGCGAACTCTTAGTTTAAACATACATCACTATATACTCTTTGAAAACAGACGGGATTCGGAGCAGATTCTCCGTTTTGGACGACAGGTGTTTCCACACAAAGGAAAGTACTTTCTAGACTCTTTTATCAAAGCGACGTCAGTCTCGCGATACCTGACAGTAGATTTAAATCCAAAATCAGAAAAGTCATATTCACTTCGTACCAGAATTTTTCCAGGTGAAGACATCATTGTGTTTCGTCCAAAGCATGAAGAAAAAACTGACATGGGCCAACGGATTGGTTTTAAAATTTCTGACGGTGTGTGATAAAAACCAGCGAAACACCATTTTACGCACATTAACAGATCAACAACTACAAATTCTTGTGGAAATAATATATAACTAAGGCAAAGGTGGATTCCGCATTTCAAAAAAATATAGAGACGCTTTATCGTTGAAAAAAAACAAAATTAGATCAGTCATTGAAGAGTCAATTTCCAAACGTCTCAGGAGAAAAAGGTTGCTGAAAATAAGTGAGGTTATACCAATCATTCTCCAAGCGGTTTTTAAATATGAGTCGGGAGCTAGTATTAGTGCCAAAGAGGAAATATGATGATCTAATTCAGAGAGCCACAGCAGAAAAGACTGTCGACGATTCAAATATACCATTTTTGAAAAGGAGGCTTGGTGAGGGAAATGGTGATGACACTACATCAGATGACACATCAACTATTGCTAACAAAACTAACAAGAACACTATGATTGAAAACATTGTCGGTGAAAATCAATATGGAGGTGCTATATCAAATCCTTTTGTTAAAATGACATTCAAATCTTTTGATAAAATGCATACAAAACAAGGGATGAAGAACAATAAAAAAAAACAACAAGAATTTGAAATGGTTGAGTTTTCAATTGTAATTGTATTTTTTTTTTTACCTTTTATTGTTATTTTGTTTTGCTTTTCATTGTAAATAATTAAAATATATATGTATCTGGTTATATTTCATTGTATGTTGAGCCAAATTATTTTTTATCATATATTGTATTTCATGGGTTGTAATTAATATATATATATAGGCATCTGGTTTTGTTTCATTGCTTGCTACCCCAAAAAGAGAAAGTTATTTTCCTTATGGGAGGAGCTTACTTAGAATTCACGAGGTCTGTAATTGGTTGATTACACTTTTTTGTCGACAAACATTAGTCATATTAGTAAATGTAGGGATTGGTTGTGATGAAATTTCTCCAGTCACAACCAGGTAAACATTTAAAATGAAAGTCTCCTATACCTCACACTAGAAGTCACAGGTGTTCAACATGGATATAGAATTTTAGCAGATTCAATACAAAAGCGTCCAGATGGTGGGAAAACGCTTAAAAGTGAAATAAGGAATCTGAAGCGCAGCTTGAACATTGATGAAGGATTTACATGTCTTCTCTGTAATAAAGTTAATCAACACCGAGCAAATTTTAAACGTCTTTTAAAATCCCACGAAACTACATACAAGTGTTTACTTTGCAATAGAAAATTCAACAGATAAGTTTCATTACAGAGGCATGAACGAGGACATTTAGTAGGATATGTAAGACCCAATGACACATACAACTGTCAGCATTGTGGAATGGGTTTTAAAGACTACACTACTCTATTCAATCACTCCCAAAACTATGCATCCTGTGCAGATAGGAGGTAATGTAAACATATCCGACCATCCAACTGTAACAAAGAGTGCATTGGAAGATTCCGTCCATATTTTACCCATCTATCCTTCAGATGAAGACAAGTATGATTTATTAACATTTTTCTTCAACATTCGACAAAAAATAAGATATGAAAGATGTGACAAAGTAAAACATGTAAAGTGGTATCTTAATGTGCATGTTGAATTTTCGCGGGAGACGAATGAAGGGGAAGTGGATAATACCCACCCATATTTCAAAAGTGGTACATATATATTACTTTCCAAAAATGACATCAGAGATGATGACATTAATGAAGCGTTTCAAAAACAGTTCAAATCGTTTGATGAATACATCGCACGGGGATCGGGGTGGACTTTGAAGCAAGTAATGTTCATGGAACTTCAAACCATTCAATTTCATCCGATAGGTGGGTCGACATATTTCAGAATCCCCGAAACTTTGGAAAAAGCCATGCTGTCATTAACATAAAAAACGACGATGAGAAATGCTTTCTGTGGTCAATTCTCGCTCATCTTTATCCAAAGTCAAAGAATGCAAATAGAATGTCACATTACATCAGATATGAAAAAGAACTAAATATGGCCGGTATTTCATATCCAGTGCAAGTGAAACAAATACCAAAATTTGAGAATCAAAACGACATATCCATCAATGTTTTTGGTTATGAGAACAATGAATTCTTCCCTATACTCATCAGTCAACAAAAAGGTAAGAAGCATGAGGTTGACTTGTTATATCTCACTAGGGAAGATAGTGCCCACTACTGCTATATTAAACATTTGAATTGATTACTTTCAAGGACAAAAAAATAGTGGAAGAGGGTACAAGTTTTGTCGCTACTGTTTGAGGGGTTTCACCTCGCAAAGAGTGCTAGAAAAACACCTTAGATATTGTTAGAAACACGATGCTCAACATGTTGAGTTTCCACTGAAAGGCAGTGGGGAGGACATAATCGAATTCGATGGTTATTCAAAACAGATGAGAGTTCCATTCGTTATTTACTGTGACTTTGAGGCATTTGCCCGTCCACTTGACACATGCTTCCCCAATTCAACTCAATCTAGTTCAACGGCGACAGTCAATTATGAAGCCTGTGGGTATGGATATCAAGTAGTTTGTGAGAACGAGCGTCATTCGAAGCCTCCTGTCATCTACAGAGGACCATATGCATGTGAACACCTACTCAAACAACTATTCGAAGAAGAGGTTTACATTAGGGGTGTTTTCGATAAGATAGAACCACTACAAATGACACCGGAAAACGAATAGAAATTTAAGACAAGCACTCACTGTCATATATGTAACAGCCCCTTTGAACAAACATCGACTAAAGTTCGAGACCACTCACACATTACAGGAAAATATCGAGGGGCCGCACATAACTCTTGTAATCTTAACTACCAACACCAAGATTATATCCCCTTATATTTTCACAACCTTCGAGGATTCGACAGTCACCTTCTGATGCAGGGCGTTGGACTTGATAAAGGCAAAAGAATTAACTGCATTCCTAACAATATGGAAAGATATGTGTCGTTTTCTCTCGGTTCTCTCAGATTCGTAGACAGCTACCAGTGTTTGCAGAGCAGTCTATCCAATCTCGTGAATGATTTAGCAAAAGAAGACCCCAGCCAATTCAAAGCATTGATCAAAGAATTTCCATCCGACAGACAGAGATCACTTTTGTTAAGAAAAGGTGTGTACCCTTATACATATATGGATAAAAAAGAAAAATTTTCCATGAATTGTCTACCACCAAAAGATGCCTTTTATAACGATTTGACAAAAAGCCACCTTGCTGATGAAGATTACGAACATGCTAAGACGGTCTGGGACACCTTCGAAATTGAGGATATGGGTTCCTATCACGATTTATACCTGAAGTCAGACGTGCTACTATTAAACTGTGTTTTCGAAAGATTTCGAGATCAGTGTATGGAAATCTATGGTCTAGATCCTGCTCACTTTTATACATGCCGAGGTCTGGCATGGAGCGCTGCATTGAAAGTGGCAAATTGTAAATTGGAACTAATCACCGAGGACAATGCAGAGGCCTATCTCATTGAGTCTGGTTTGCGCGGTGGGATCTCACAGATTTCCAATCGATTGGCCACCGCTAACAACGAGTACCTTGACAATACGTATGACTCTGAAAAGGAGAGTTTATCAGGACTGTAATAATCTGTATGGTCTCGCACTTAGCATGCCACTCCCAACTGGAGAGTTTAAATTCCTGAGTGAGGAGGAACGTATTAATTTTAGCGTATTGGATGTGGGGGAATGTAGTGATAAGGGTTACATATTAGAGGTAGACCTGGACTATCCGAAGGAACTTCATAATTTGCATTCGGATTATCCATTGGCACCGGAAACTAAGTCGGTGTCTGATGACATGTTGTCTCCCTATAGTCGAAATCTGTGGACCAAGTTGAATCCATCAAAACGAAAAGGATGTGATTGATTGATTGATTGTTGGTTGCTTAACGTCCAGTGGCAAATATTTCATGCATATTCAGGACGAGAACAAGTTCACTATAAATACAATAGGTAGGATCTGTAATAGATTAAGGGATTAAGGTCGGAGAAATTTAGACTGCCACGGGAAATGAGGGTATATTGGATAGGAACAGAAATTTAGCCTTGCAACAGGTCACCTACGGACCCCTCAAAGAGTTGTTGCAAGGGTTCTTAACGTGCAAAGAGCGTGGCACTCTCTTTACACGAGGCATCGGATTTAACGTCCCCATTCTGACCGGACGTGGCTGCAAATTTGTACATCCCGCACAGCCAAACGGACGCCCCACTTTAGCACGGGTTTTACTGCCGGTCGGAGGAAGACCAATGGTGACCATACTTCTATACCCCAGTCACCCTTGGGGTCAAGAAAATGGTGTGTGAAAGGTCGATCGAGAATAAAGACAGATAAGTTGTTATGTACATTGGAGAACAAAAGAAGATACGTTTGTCATTACAGGAATCTTCAACTGTATTTGCAACTTGGTATGGAGCTGAAAAGGATACATCAGGTGTTGGAGTTTTCCCAATCACCGTTTTTAAAGGAATAAATTGAATTAAATACGCAAAGACGAAAGTCTGCCAAGAGGGATTTCGAAAAATCGTTCTATAAATTAATGAATAATGCGGTTTTTGGTAAGACAATGGTGAACGTTCGCAAGCGGGTGGATGTTCAACTCATACATTCTAAACGAAAAGTGTTGAAACAAGTAGCCAAATCATCTTTCGTGAGATGCTAAATCTTCAACAAAGACCTTGTTGGTGTTCAATGCAAAAAAACTGTGTTGAAATTGAACAAACCGATTGCAATTGGTATGTCTGTATTGGAATTGTCTAAGTGTGTTATGTACAATCAATCATCACTATAATTATGTTATACCCAAGTATGGTAAAGATATCAAATTGATGATGACTGACACGGACTCCTTTCTTTATCATGTTAAAACAAAAGATGTATACGCAGACATGGAAAAAGATAAACATTTGTTTGATTTTTCCAACTATAGTAGGGATCATTTTCTTTTCGACAACACAAATGCAAAGAAGCCGGGGTTATTTAAGGATAAGACTTATATATATACATTGTAATATGTGTTTTTTCCCACCCCGTGTGTGTTGTGTCATCAGATATAAAATATTGCGTTATAAGTAAACAAAAACACAGCAAATGATGACAATTCAAAAAGTTATGGAGTAAAAAAAAAAAAAAAACATTTTCATTCTGTACAAAAGGGTTGGGTTGGACTCTTAACTATATACTATAAAAATCATAATGTGAATACTTTGATTCGGTTGTTTGGTTGGTAGAAAAAGGTCGTTCCCCATAAGAAAACAAAACACAAAATACAAGAAAATAAACTCAGCATAGATACCAGGACTAAATTTTGTAAATACGCCAGACGCGCGTTTCGTCTACAAAAGACTCATCAGTGACGCTTGAATCCAAAAAGTTAAAAGGGCCAAATAAAGTACGAAGTTGAAGAGCAGTACGGACCAAAATTCCTAAAAGTTTTGCCAAATACAGAAGTGATCTTGCTCTTATAAATTAAATAAAACAACACTGTTAAATCAAAAACTATTACAAAACATAATCTACTAATTTTACTGAAGATTAATAGGTTTACCATGACAATCAAATATTCCTTGCTGCTAGAATGTTTGAAATAATGCGACTCCAATGCTCATGTAGTAAAATGTTTGATAGATCATTTAGAACGCTAGAGTCCATCTTCCTAACAAGAAATGAAATTTCCTCACTAGTTAGAAAACCACATTTCCTAACAATTGAACTGCAACAAATCTGATACAAAGAGGCGTTTGGCACCTCGAAAGTTCGCTGTGTTAGTATTTCATACAACATGAATACCACATCAACGGTGTTGTTTGACAGATCAGAATCAAAATTTTGATAAAGTTCCATCAACAGTGATGACGGTAATTTCATGAGAATGTCCCGGGTTAGTAGAGATACAGGTGTCATACACAATATTTTACATATATTAGTTATACATTGTTGTTTTAAGACGATCACTCTCAAGCATCCTCGTCGCTTTCTACGGTTATCAGGATTTCTGCCTCCGCAGCCCTAATTTTCTTTGTCATTGTGCTCTCCAACTTCACAGTTGACCCATGTTTGAGACTGCTGGTTTCTCCATGTTCCGTTTCTTCGGTATCCCTCATTGCCCTCAAGGCCTCTTCTTCCTGTTTCTGGTTCCTGCTATTCTGAAATGACAACAATCCATGAGTTACACATATGATGTTGAGACAATGAGTGGTGATTTTTTTATACAATTATAGTGAAAATTATGTGTATCTCCCTGCTGCAAGTAGGTTCTATCCCTAGTTTGTTTTAATTTGTCTAACTCAAGACCCCCCTTTTCGAATATTTGTATATGATGGTTTGGGGGTTTTTATTCATTCAAATTAGAATTTCTGATAAGTTTTTATTACTAGATTCGGTTGTGTATGAATGTACTAAAATTGTGAGTGGATTTTTCTATATAGATACAAATTAAACTTCACATACCTGGATGTCAAAATTTTCATCAATAGTTGCTAACCGGTTAGGTCCAGCCATTCTCATTAGCTCTCTCTATTTTCAGTCATCGTCATAGTAAAGCTTTTCCAACCTGTACCATTCTTCTTTGGACACTTCAGATGGATGTAGGTAATTCCTCCAAAATTATTGATGGACACAGTCTTGCTTGAACCGAAGGTTCCACTTATCCTAAGGATGGAGTCCTCATATGTGATGGTTCTTAATGCACTCATGTTGTTTCAAAATTAATTATAAATCTGATACATTTGATAAGTATTTGACCCTTATTTATAGCTATTACTTATCATCACACACAAACAAAATCCTCACTCACGATTTTTTCGTTGGACAATATCTTTCCTCGTGACTATTTAGTGGTGTTGATAATGAATTTCCCACATTAACAAAATTATGTTTTCGTTGGACAATTTTTATCATCCCACTTTCTGTTCGTATTTGCTCATTAGTCTCCATCAACAGATGATTTTCATTGGGTAATAAGTTGTGGTCATACAGATGATAGACCCCTTTTTTAATGCTAGTACTTATCATCCAAGGTTAACAAAAACCTTACCAAAAGGGGAAAAAAGCTGTTTTAAATGCACGACCTGCTCACATTTCCAATCAACTGCCGATTTTCACTCATGATCATTAAGAGGTGCTGAATGATAATGAATAATGATGGGGTTGATAATAACGAGCACTGAAAATAAGAATTCCTTTTTAATAATTTTCACAATAATTATCCATTTCCTACCTGTTGTTATGGTCCACTGTTTCTTGCTATCAAAAATTACATGGTTATCCTACCACGATAGATTCAACTATTATATTCACATATTATAACCTGTATGAATTATTTTCATTTATTTCCCTAAATTTTGTTTGTTATAAATTGGCTTATCATGGATCTTTATTACGTATTGCAACCAGTAGAAATAGTGAATGGAATATATATATATATATGCTATAATTGATGATGCACGTCTTGAATTGGGGTCTATTGAAAATCCTATAGTTATAAAGATGGATTCAGAACTGGAATCAATTAACAATCACATGATTTCTGATGAGTGTGATAACTGTGGGGACTCCTCCATCATAATTATTGATGATGAGTCAATAATATCAATATCCTCTGATGATTGCGTCATATCACTGTCTTTTGATGATCATAGTGAATCTGATATTACTTCGTCTGATTATGAAATCCAGTTTGATATTGGTGACAGTAATGACTCACCTCTATGTGACATAGATTTTATTGAAACATCCAAAAATACCCATTCTTACACACCAATGTCTTTCGACTCTGATGACAAGTATGTATTACCTATGGTGTTGAAAGATAATCAGGTAGGTTTTAATATGGTTATTATAACCTTGATTCATTAAAATATTTCAGTAATATCATATTAATTTTCATTGTTATATACTGTCTGTAATTTGTGTTGGCTCATTGTTCATGGGCGACCTGTTGTGTAACATAATTTCTTACCTGGTCCCAATTCTTTTGCATTTCAGTCAATCATAAAACCACCTCTGACAACTATGTTTGTAGACAAATTGATACACCATTTTTTTTTTTTTTATATTTAACAATTTGGAAAAATAGAAGGCCAATGAGACAGCTGTTAAACCAAGACCACATGAATATGAAACTAAATGGTCTTCAACAATGAGCAAAATCCACATTGCGTAGTAAGCAATAATAGACTCTAAAATGTAAAACAATTCAAACAAGAAACTAGCAACCTGATTTATGTTGAAAACAAAATGAAAAATAAAACTGTACTCTAAATAATTCCCTTATGGTTCTATAAAGGAGTAAATAGTGTTATAATCTCATTGTATAATAGTACCACACTATTCTAAGTGTGAAGTATCACATTCTTATCACTGTCTCAACAAGCTTTGTTTTGAACATAATAACACAAACTTTATCTTAAACTTTATTAAATAAACTACAAATTTCTAAATAACAATAACAAAACATACATATTCATTGGAAGACTAAAATGTTTCACATGATCTTAAAACATCATTAAAAAACAACCCATTGTAAACATCATGAGTAAGTAATTCAAAAAATTACGTATGTAAATTTATCACAATTTATTTGTGGACATCATATAAAATCTTTGGTGTAAAAGATAATCTCATTAAGTAATCTCCGTAAATTTACAAAACAGAAAGATATGGGAAACAAAATATTTCAACATTGGTCTATAGTAGAAATTGTATATAGAATTGTGAACGAGAAAAGCATCTGAAGTAAAATATATCAACGTTGATCAATGTTCAACCTAGTGAAAATATTTAAGAGGTAGTGCATCAAAATGAAGCTTGTTGTATTAATATCATCAAACTAATTGCATTCAGGTGGTGAAACATATCATCAAACTAATTGCATTCAGGTGGTGAAACAAAACAACTTATCTTAAGACTTTATAAATAAAAAATACAAATTTCTAAATAACAATCACAAAACAAACCTATTTCATTGAAAGACTAGCAAGTTTCAATGGACTCATCTTAAAACTTCAAAAACTATAAATTTCTAAATAACAATCACAAAACAAACCTATTTCATTGAAAGACTAGCAAGTTTCAATTGACTTATCTTAAAACTTCAAAAACTACAAATTTCTAAATAACAATCATAAAAAACAAAACATATTTCATTGAAAGACTAACAAGTTTCATTGGACTTAATCTTAAAACTTCAAAAACTACAAATTTCTAAATAACATCATAAAAAACAAAAACATATTCATTGAAAGACTAACAAGTTTCATTGGACTTAATCTTAAAACTTTATTGTAAATGTCATAGATAATTAATAAAAAATATGTACATGTATAATGATTCATTTGAAGATATCATATAAAATCTGTAGTGTAAATTATAATCTCATTATTAAAGTAATCCTTATAAAATTAAAAAAAAAGAAAGATATGCGAAACAAAATATTTTAACTGGTCAATTTTGGTGGTGTGAATTATCAATATGTGGGTGTGCATTGTGGAATGTATACAAGAAAAGCTTGTCAAATAAAACAGTTCAACATTGGTCCATTTCTTATTTAGTGAAAATAATGAAGAGGTCCTCCTGAGTCATAATACAAAACTAGCAACAAACAAAAATATATATAAAATGTAGTAGCAACTTTTAAAAAAAAATACTGTATAAATTTATAAATATACATGCTACATGTTATCAACTCTGGATTTTTAAATGTAAACATTTGGATGTTTTGAGGTAACTAAAACATAATACTGAAAAATTAACAACAAAAAAAAATGTATATAATGTAGTAGCACCTTGTTAAAATAATACTGCATAACTTTATAAACAGAAAACTGATTATATCATGTAAACTTCAAAGTGAACGCACATTATTCAGAATATCTTTTCGTGAATGATCTCTTTCTACATGATCTCCTAAGTACCACTTCCTGTGGACGAATGTTTTGAGGTAGTATTAATTGTACATTCTGATGAGGAACCTGATGTTGTGGATTGTCTTGAGGTTGAGCAATCTGCGGTTGAAGATTGTCTTGTGGTTGAATAATCTGAGGTTGTTGATTGTTTTGTAGTTGAGCAATCTGGGGTTGTGGAATGTCTTGAGGTTGTGCAATCTGGGATTGTGGATTGTCTTGAGGTTGTGCAATCTGAGGTTGTGGATTGTCTTGAGGTTGTACAATCTGGGGTTGTTGATTGTCTTGAGGCTGAACAATCTGAGGTTGTGGATTGTGATGGGGTTGAGCATTCTGAGGTTGTATATTGTCTTGAGGTTGCGCAATCTGAGGCTGTGGATTGTGATGGGGTTGAGAATTCTGAGGTTGTATATTGTCTTGAGGCTGAACAATCTGAGGCTGTGGATTGTTTTGTGGTTGAGCAATCTGAGGATGAAGTCTTTGGAATATATGTTGATCATGTTGCACAAGATTTGGTAAAACTATAGCTGGCATAGGAATTTGGAAATAGTTTGCAACTGCAACTTAAATATTTTCAAGTTCATTAGGATCATTTACATGTACATCTCCAAGAAATATTTCAACGTCATTTGGTAAATTATGATGTTTCCCAACATATGTCCCGCTCATTTCAAAAGAGTCCTGTTCGCGTTTTCTATAACAAATACACCAACCACAGTGTTTGAATAGACATACAGATAAACAATTCCTCGTTCTTACAGATCCTTTGCAGCAGAATAATATGGTTGTTGTAATAGTTAAGATCATGCAGGCTGGAAAATAAAAAAAAAATAGAGAAAATAATAATTTTAAATTTATAATTAAAATAGTTTTAACATTGTTTAAAAAAAAAAATTTAAAAGAAAATTTGAACGCAATTCGAATATAAAAAGAAAATTCATGTTTTTTATGGTGTATATAGTATTGTCCTATTTTGGTTTTGTCTTTGTTACTTGGTTTTGGAATTTTAACGATAATACGTTTCAGATCCTCAACTGAAAATAAAATTTAGTAGATTATTGTTATATATATAATTCTAGACTGTGTAAATTACTGTGATTTAAATCAATCTTACTCCAGTTGATGGTGAATGCATAACACATAATTAAAGTCCTCCACATAAATATATCCACCTCGTGTTAATAATAAATAATTGTATACTTACATATAACAATCAAAAGTATCCATAAGAAATAAGTTTTAAGGTGGTTTAGATCATCTTGCACTGATTTTTGGGTTTGGGTAGTGGTTGTATCCGTTGTTGGTGGCTTAGTTAACGTTTCAGTGCTTGGAGTTTGGAAAGTGGTTGTATCCTCATTTCTGTCTGCTTTAGTTATTTTACTTTTTGTTGTTGACATCTGGGTTTCAGTGCTTGGGGTTTGGAAAGTGGTTGTATCCTCATTTCTGTCGGTTTTAGTTATTTTACTTTTTGTTGTTGACATCTTGGTTTCAGTGCTTGGGGTTTGGAAAGTGGTTGTATCCTCATTTCTGTTGGTGTCAGTAATGGTATGTGTTGTTGACCGCTGGGTTTCAGTTCTTTGTGTTAAGAGAGTGGTATCCTCATTTCTGTTGGTGTTCGTTATTTTAGATTTTGTTGTTGACATGAGAAAATCTATCTGAAAATAAAAAAAAAATTAATAAAAAGTTAATTTGTAGAATCATGTACATGCAGACTTTGAAATTTGATTCCCATAAAATTACATGTGCGAGTTTAGCTCAATGAATATAAAACTTTAAAAAGTATATGCATGACCGTAAAAGCTGAAAACTGTAAATTCAGAATTTATTAATACAATTAATGTAACTGAATAATATCATAATAATAAAAGCCCCCATTCTGATATCTGATACATATGACAGTACATGTATGTTGATTTTACAGAATTGTAATATTTTATCTCAATTTTGTCTATTCTTCCTAATTCGTAATAATATATGCACGCACTACAATAATTTCTTCATTTGAAGTATTTGTACATGTATATGACATATATATAATAGAAAAGGGTCGAACAGACAGACAGACAAAGGTAAAATGTGGTGTGTTTTCCCCCCTCTCCTTTGGTGTTGGGTGTTTTTTCTTAAATTATTTTCTTAAAAATCTGAACAGACTACATGGACTAGAGACATAAAGTATTTTATTTTTCACAAAACTGGGAGTTTTGAAATTTCTGAAACATGATGAGAGTTTGAACACCTTGAATGGATAAGTTACTATCATAAGCATATGGTTATAAATATGCTTGAATTAATACCTGACACTGTTGATCATTATCTCCTATTTCAACGTTTTTCTGACTTTCTATATTTGTCTTAAAAACAGGGCAATCATCAACTTTAGAATATACATAATGTAGTCCCGGTGTCATCTCTGCATATGCGCTCATTTCAACACCCTCAAAAATTACTTCGAACAACAACCTCGTAACGAGTCTTGTGCTGTGAATTACATAGTTTCCCTTTCTCAATACGCAACATCGGAATATCGGAGTTCTTGGTATTGGTACACATGCTTTGTGCACATCAAAGATGATGCATGTTGATAAAATAAAAGAACTAAAAAAAATAGCTGAAAGTGCGAACATTTTTACATGTGCATGTTTCTATTTTTTGTGAAACTGATAAGTTCAGTATATATGTATGAAATGTCCTTCGGTAAAACCTCGTTATTCAAATTTTGGAAACCTCGGTGTGTTAATTTAAGTATGGAATTTTCTCCATATGATCGTTCCGTCGTTTTTTTTTTCAGTAGCTTACTACTCAAAATACCACATGGACAACTCGTGTATCGCTTGTGTCCACCTTTTAGAAACCGGAGTTATCCCTCCTTACACACTATTGTATACAACTACCCACCAGATCAAGCAAGATGCGGCTAACATTATATGTGGATGGCATTCCTCACATATTTTGTAAACAACAGCCAAACAAAAGAAAAACAAGGGGTCAAGTGTTTGAACCATCCATTTTATACTACTTATATTTTTTTTTTTTTTTTGTGTAAGTATTTGTTTATTAGGGACTTGAGCACAAATATACTATCAGAGGTTCTGTGATTTTTCGTAAAGCCAAATTGAGTATTACTGGTAGTATTTTCCATCAGTTTAATCAATCTGTCATTTTATGCAGCATTAAACAACTTGGATTGATTGATTGTTGTTTGCTTTACGTCGCATTAGCACAGAAAGGCTATATCGCGGCGAGAGTTATTCGAATATTATAACAATTTAAGGTATATTTTTAAAATCAGACAAAAGGTCTTTCAATAAACTAAAACTCTAGACTTAAGCAAATTGAATATTTACAAATAAAAATCAACACTAAAATAACGTGATAAAAACTAAAATCGTTTTAAATATAACAACCTTTTTTATATTTTATAATATATTCCAATTTCTTTTAAGAATGAAACAATATTTGTAAGTGGAACATTATTAAATAAATCATACATATTATTGACATTGAAATGCTTCTTCCGAATATCAGCAAAGTCAATACAATTAATTAAAACATGTTTAATAGTACACTTGCAGTTGCAAGGTACACATTGTGGTTCATCTTCATTTTTTAAAAGATACTCGTGTGTCACTCTAGTATGACCAATTCGGCATCTAGAAATAACACACTGATCTTTTCTGCACATTAAATTATTAAAAGGTTTACCTAAATTAGGTTTAATTTCATGTAATTTGTTACCAACTCTCTTACTCCATTCATTTTTCAAAATATTAAAAACATATTCTCTAATATTAGATTTAAAATCGATATATGGTATATCACAGTTAGATAAAGTGTCACCCAGGGCATTCTTTGCCTCAAGGTCTACAGCTGTGTTTCCATGGATTCCAACATGACTCGGCACCCATAGAAATGTTATTTCTTTAAGAAGAATTTTTAAATTCCTCATTACATATAAAATTTTGTATAGCTTGTAAGCATGAAAGTGAATCAGAACATATAATAAATTTGGATTTATCTGAAGAAGCAATAAATTTCAAAGCCAAAATTATTGCTTCTGCTTCAGCAGTAAAGATGGATGCAGCAGATGGCAAACGGAGAGTTGCAGCTCTGTCCCTGAAGACAGCAGTATATGCAAATCTGTCACCATCTTTTGATCCATCAGTATAGACAGTTGAAAAATCTGAATAATTGGCTTTAATTTCAGCATAGTGTTGCTGAGTTAAAAGAGGATTTATTTCACTTTTATTGTATTTACGGAGATCAAATATCATTTTTGGTTTAGGAAGTTCCCATGGAGGACATTTGCAAGTTTCAACTTGAGCAACAGATTTTAAATCAAAAGTAGCTAAATGTGGTTTTAATCGTATACCTAACGGAGGAATTTTATTTTCATGTTTTGCAAAAAAATATTTTCATAAATTGGATTAAAAACACAGCTGTAGGCAGGATTATCTGAATAGGCTTTTAGTTTGACAGCATATTGAAGTCCAAGCTTCAAACGTCTGTCAAAACGTGAATGCTTATCAGCCTCTACATACAGACTCTCAACTGGTGAGGTTTTAAAGGCGCCAAGACAGAGACGCAAACCCTGGTGATGCACAGCATCGAGAATCTGTATGTAGGACTTCCGTGCAGAGCCATACACTATAGAGCCATGATCTAGTTTGGATCTAACTAGAGATCTATATAAATTAAGTAAAATGTTGCGATCAGCACCCCAGTCGGTAAACAACTTTGGTAAGCAACTTATCAGGGATATTCCCTGTAATTATTAGGATCACTTTTTCCCCTGATTTATGCAATAGAATTAAATATGAGTATTTCCATATTGATCGGTAAATGCCTGTATTCAAAATTAGGTTCAACAGTTTAGTAAAAATGTATCTATCAAAAGTATTGTTAAATTTTACTGTTTCATTAATAATGGTATCTGGCCCAGGACCTTTTTCTTTTTTAAGCTTACTAATAACATTTTTTATTTCAGAGTATTTTATTGGAGCGTCTGTTTCTTTATTAGATGTAATGTTTTTTTCAATATTAACAAGTTGTTTTTCAATATTTCTTTCCATTTTATATTTACAAATGTGGGTTTTCCTTGGTCCTGAATATGCTTCGTAATTATTTCTTCGTCTTTTAAAATTTCTGGTACTTCATTACCGACATTTTTTTGTTTTTCATTCCTTTAAGTATTTCCCAATAGTCTTTAGGTTTCTTATCAAAACTATCTGTCAACGAGTTAAATATCTTCTCTCTGTTTTTTGCTTTTTTAAATTTTACCATTTTTTTTAAAACTGTTTAAACAATTCAAAATATTTCTGTTTAAGTTGATTATTTGGACATTTTTTAAGTTTATTTGCAACCAAGTTTATTTATTTTTTTGTCTCATAGACACAATTGTCTGACCATATCTGTCTATGTTTTTTTCTCTTACTTTTAAATCTTTTTGATATTTTACAAGTAATCCCAGAGATATTTTCAAAAATATTAGTTAATTTTCAGTTGCACCATCAACCCCTTCCTGATTTTCCTCATACTCATTTAATTCAAAATTTAATATATCATTTTTAATATGCTCTGACATAAGAGCTTTAAGTAGCAAGTTTTGTAAATTTTCAGTCCATTTATATCTTTTCAAATCTTTCCATTTTTTTTTTTCTATATGACTTTTAAGGTCAAAAATTTGTTTTATACTACAATTTAAATTTAACTGAATCTGTACATGATCTGACAAGTAAGTAAGATCATCAGTTTTAAAGTATTTCACCGAGGACAGGAAACTTTCGCTTATTAATGCATAACCCTCAGCACTGTATCCATTTATTGACATATAAGTATAGTAGCCTAGGCTGTCCCCTATAAAACTGCCATTTAATATGCGTAACCTTGAGGCAATACACAATTCTAATAAGGATTTACCTTGTACATTTGTAACATTATCTTGATTGTTTCTAGAAATTTCAGTGTCCACTTCATAATAATCTGGTATTAGATTTTCAGCATCAAAACTATTTATTTGGCAAGAATCTCCTTTAATAAAATCAGGACATTTTCCAGTCCTTGCATTCATTTCCCCCATTAAAAGTACTTTTCCTTGTCTTGCAAAAGTACTGATCTCATTTTCTCAAGTTATTATCATTTTCAAAATAGTTTTACTTAATAGGGGGAACATATATTGCACATAGATATAAATCTACCTTGAAACCAAAGAACTCCTTATCAAGTTTTAGCCATAGTCTATTTTGTGATTTTGTACCATTTATATTGGTTATACCCTTTGCTATTTCTTTTTTGTAATACACAATAATTCCTCCACTATGTCGACGTGCATTTTATTTCTTTTTGCGTATTTTTGAAATAGTATTATAACTTAATATTTTATAATCTTTACACTCCCCTTCCCATGTTTCAAGTAATATATTTATGTCACTTTGAATTTTATCTATAAATAATTAGGTCTTTCCACTTTTCCGTGGAAAGACCTATTGTATTTGTTCTGATTATTATTGATTTTTTCATCCGCCTAATTTTGTTCTCGCCTAAGATTTTTGTTTCGCAAGATGTCGCTTAGATATTTCTTATATAGTATGGTACTGTTTATGCGCTTTTTATTTTCACCCATTCTAAGCCGAACAATTTTCTTTGTAGGAGTTATCTCCCCGAACACTGTTTTCCTCCGTAACCATAAAAGAAATCGACAAATTTATTTTATAAAATTGCTCGTTATATCCTTGGCATGATTTGTCCTATTTTGACCGAAGCGATATTTATAAACACTCCATATGAGAGTTATTTCCCCTTATGTATTTGATATAAGTGATATGCATTTCTATCTTGTAAACCATAAGTAATAGATACCTAGGATCTTTTGATTTGAGGTCCTTGGTCCAAAAAAAAATGAAAATTAGGCCAAAGGTCAAGGTCATATTCTAATTTTTGAATTTGGTTTATTTTCACTTATTTCCAAAAACCGTATAAGAAATAGACATTTTTTTTTTCTAAATTGTTAGTTGCGACATGTTGTAACACGTAAATTTCGATTACAAGGGTACGTTGAACGTAAAACGGAGTTTTCTCCCCTCTTGTATTTAAAAATACGTGTATGGTGATATAACTCATTAACAAAATATAATTAAGACCTATGGTCTTTTGATTTGAAGCCCTTGGTTTATGACCTTGAAATTGAACTCATCGGTAAAATTGACGTTCTAGATTTTGACCTTTGCTTTTACCTCATATGTATACATGATAAAGCCTTGGGACTTTTTGCATTACGTTGCAAGACACTTGACCATTGGAAAGCTAACCGGAAGTGACCTTGTGTAAACCGGAAGTAGCTATTTTTGTACTATTTAATGTAAAAGTATATTGCACAATATATTTTTGGAATCAGTATCAAGTCAACTATCACTGTTTATCATGTGATTGCATCTCCTTCGTAACAAATAAAGATATTGTTCGGTACATCCTCAGGAATTTTTGCCTAATTTGGATCGAAGCGATTCGATGAAATTTTTTAGGAGTTATCTATCTTTATGAAATAAATTTGTTGGATGTTTAATTAACTCTTGAACCTTTAACCGTATAATCCTGGAATCTTTTTATTTGAAGTCCCTAGGTCCTTACTTAGAAAATGAGGTCAAGGTCAAGTTCTCAATTTTGACTTTTCTTTTTTTTTGCTTTTTCTCTATCCTACATCCTACAACCAAAGGAAGAGCGGGAGATGATAAGCAAAATCAAGCAAAACAGTTTTACTCTACATACAGTTATGGCCCTAAATGTTGTTGACAGTACAATTGATCAAATTTACTCTTACCAGGAGTTTGATTTGAAACCAAACCGTGTATACAAAGTATACATGGCAGAAAGAAACAGCTATGGTATCGTAATAAAACCAAAAACAAAGGTAAATACCTTATCACTTTTTCCATAGACCACAGAAATCATATATATTTTTGATTTCACAAAATTACTAGCAAAAAACTTTACATAAGTGCATTGTATTTTAAAAATATACAAACCTCCTTTAGATGAGGAATCCCCATGCCATAAAATGGTTGAATTAATTTCTACTATATAGTTCTGAATTAAATGCTTGTATCAGCTGGCTTCTATGCAATATATTCATAACCATATCAGAAATTTCTTTAATATGGACAACTATCAAAAGTTATTAATCTACATGGATAGACTATCAAACAAAAGCACAACTTCAACCAATACATTCATTTGAAGTTCATGCGGTTGAGGACCGTTATGATTGCAATCATTTTCAAGTGGGAACTAAAAATTAAACATTGCATTATTTTAGGGATAGGAAGGCAATAACATGAATTGGGGAGTCTATTATGATGTTATCAATAAAACCACAATTATACAGAAATAAAGAGATCTCAAAATTTAAATATTTTCACTTTAGTATTAATTAAAGAACATAATTCCAATCTGTGCTGTCATGTATATATTTTAATCATCCGAGGCCAATAATTAACTAAAGGCTCCCAATAGCCTGTGTCGCTCACCAGATTTTACTAAACAGGTGTATAAAAACGTTAAAACTACAGACAAAAAACAAACCAATTTCCCACTTAAGCTCATAAATATTAATCTCCTAGCTATATATAGCCAGCCAACTTAAGAAATGCATTGCAATTCTGACCATTTTCAGATTCTTGAAACAACAGAAGAGTTGCAAGGCAACAATATAGACCTGGTGAAAGATTTCAAGGAGCCACAGTTGAAAACAATAGGAGAGGGCAAACTAATGGACCTCGGTTGTAGACTTTCAATTGCTAATGTGCAAATAAAAAAGGTATGTTTAATCTTGAAATGTCAATGTGCTATTTTTAATTGTCAAATTCAAACAAAAGTCCCACCATAAACAAACCTGTATCAAACAGATTGAGTATAAACTAAAGAACAGGAATCATTCACGACTTTTCACGCGTGGCGGCGCTGCGGTTCCATAAGTGGTTACTTGAACGCTTCAATCACGTAAAACGCTTGCATCTGTATTTACAACGTAAACAATGGCATCCGATGATTACATCACCTGGTCTGTTCCAGAACTAACGTTACGTGGAGCTGTCACAAGAGATAGAAATATAGATCTTATAGAAAGGTAAACGATGTATTTAAAAACTATTGAGATTTCTTCTATTATAAGCGGAAACGCCGCTACAGTACATAACCAAAAAGATTTCGCCACCTACATTTTTGGGCTTTATATTTCATATATAAACACGTTTATTGGAGGCATTCATGGTTGTATTTTTACAAATAATGTGTTGAAAAACGCTGAATTTTATATAAAGAGTATTTGTTTGTTATGTCATAGCTCTGTCATCAGTTGTTTTTATTTGCTCCTGATGTGAACACATATACTATTTTTTACAATTTAATTTGGTTGAAATATAATTATATAGCAAGATTGTTTATAATAGACAATAATATTTATGTTTATCTCAGAAGAAAATGAAAATAAACAAATAATTATTCTGTTGGTACCAAGTTGCATAAAATCAAATCAGAAATATCCCCTAAATAATCTTTTGAAATGCAATTTTATATGAAATATTTAGTGTGAAATACCAAGTGACAAATACATGTACCCCAAGTTAGAAAAAAAAAAAAAAAAAAAAACCCACTGAACAAATAAATAGTCATATATGTATAATTATACTTTCGAGGATACATTTAAATGATTTTGTATATTAATAATTAAAAATAGGGGTTCTATACAGATATTATCTGTTGGCCATGAAATGTGATACAGACCATGCAGACTGGGCAAGGGAAAATTAAATTTAACTTATTATATACTGGGACTATTATATACTAATAGTATAATAGTCCTAGTTATATATAAACAATTTATTACTTTTTAATATGGGACAATTACACAAGGAAAGTATTAAATCCTCCCAATACCACTTTTAAACAAGACATGATTCTACATTTTTAATCTTTAAATCTTTTAATATGTCTCAGCTTCATCAACCTAAAAAAAAGACACTGTAAAAAAAAATATAAAGGCCCTTCTCTGCAAACTTTTTACATACAACATGATGGGGCCATTTTTGAAAATTTTAAAAGATATGTACATCTATAATGAAGTTTTATTTGCAATTCAAGTTCAAACAACTGAAGGAATTATTTAAATATGGAATAATTTCAAATTCTGCAAAATTGATTAGAAAATAATTATGAAAACTAACCCAACTAAATATTTTTTAAACTTAGAAATGTGGTCCCTATAGTTCTACCTCCTTTTTTGAATCCTATCTGTTCTTGGCAGATAATCTTATTAGATTCTTAATAGTTTTCTAAACTATTATACTATAGAAAAAAATGTTCCTAAACTAGTAAAAGGGTTATACCTCTGTTGTTTGAAGGGCTATTAAAACATCTTCCTTTGAATATGGGTTAAATAAATTTTCTCTCCAATAAGAACTTCTTGCTAGAGAGAAAATTTTAGTAATTTTTAAGAAAAAAGTAGTGTTTCATAATTTTATATACATATCATGTCCAACATTCAGCATACAAGAATTTTTCAATATTTCATTAGTTATACCATTAAATCCACTTGATATCTTGTTTTTCAAATATTTCATGGCAAGCAGAAACCTCCTTTGTAATCCTAACATTTTAATCTATCATGTGTAAAAAATCTTTACCTACATGTTTTAAAAAAATTCAAACCATTCCTTAGCTTGTTTAATTAAACTTAGGCTGGAACATGCATTAAATATTTGTCACAGGACATTAAGATTCCAATAACCAATCAATATATTTTAACTTGAATCATTGATTTCTTTCCTTTTTGTCTTGCCTTGACAGAGTCCAAAAGCAAGACATAGCATATATTAGGTATGCTGTTTTCAGCGTCATCAACAGTGTATTAGTTAGTAAAGTAATTTAAAATAGTGAAATATTGCAGACATTTTCTACTGGTAGATATTTGTAACCATGAAAGACAATATATTCATTATACAGTTTTCATGATTAAACGCACAGGCACTTGTCTCAGAATTTTTTTTTCTATATACCTTAACTCTTTACCGTTCCTATGACCCGAATTCGGGTCATAAGCTTTTTTTTCGTTATCGGTAAAAAGTATCCACATTTTAGATAGGTGTTCTTTAAAATACATATGCAATGTTATACATTTTTAAAAAGCTAAGGTTCTCAAGATTTTAAATATGTAACTGTCATCGGTAAATACTTGCTTGAATTTACACAAAAAATTATTAATTTAAAAAACACAACCCGAGAAAACTGCATAAATTTACCGCCATTTCACAAAGTACAAAGCTGCAGTTGAACGGCAAATTGGGTATTAAATTCCAACCGCACTTCCATGAACGGATTCTCGAATATTCAGTAGACAAAACTAAAACTTTTGGCCGATTTATTTTTTCTAAAATCACTTTTATTTTTTTTTAAGAATGATTTTCTTAAACGTATGGTCGTAAGTGGTCCACAGTTTGCCGTTGTTTTTCTTTGTTTCGGACATTTGGACTCGTATAACTTGATGCGTATTCAAATAGGAAAAACTAAAGTTAGCTGCATGTTACTCATTACATTATCTAAATGTTGGTGTATTATACATATTTATTAGTCTACAGTTTACTTCGCAATGATTAGAGAAAGATTCAAGTCGGAGGATGAAAAAGCGGATTTTTTTCCCCCGTCATGACTTGTTATTTGTTAGAATTTCTTATCAAAATGGCTACGCCCCCGAGAGAAGTTGACGATGAAATAGGTTAGATTTTCTTCAGTTTGAAAGTCCCTAGAACTAGTATTGAACATTAATTTATTTGATTAAACACTGCTGTGGTAAAATTATGCAACACAGTTCTTAAAGTCTCATTAGGATACTCTATATAGATGAAAATGGACCTCCGAGCAGTAGTTTTTTTTTGGACCTTGAGCTGTTGATTACGAACTTTATACTTTTCCTTTTGATTTCAGAAACATGAACCGTACCTCGTATTATAGAACACTGACAGAATAAGAGGTTTCCGGTGTCATATTTTTACGGTCATTCTTACATAAATTTTGAACTGATGTAGTTTCAGAAACAAAAGTGGGTGTTTGTACGATGCCGTGATGGTATTGGAAAAAATGGGCGTGTCCAGTCTTTATTGTTTTTTGTTTTGTGAAATAAAATGTTACCCATAAACATGTACATGTCCCCATTGATTTCTTCAACAGAACTGTGGTTATTTGTTTCACTAGCGGATTTAGGGGTGTTTGGTGAGAAGGAGGGGGGGGGGGGTTCGGGAAACCCCCCCCCCCCCCTCCCCCGGCTTTAAATCTTAAAATATTTTTGTGAACAGAAAGCACATAATCATTTCTCGTTTTAATGATATCTTTACTAAAAATTGAATATCCAGTGAGAACTTAATGGGATGACACGTTGTCGCTACACTCCATTTAATACACACGTCATAATCACATTGGCCTGGGGGAAAATAATTAGAGGCTCAAAGGATTTAATTAAGACAATCCAAGGCTGCTATCCCTATATTTTTTTACTTTGTTGGTTTTATAATTAAAACGACATTTTCTGTTAGCTTGATTTGAAGAAAAATACTTTCTTACTCTAATATATCATTAATATAATTTTTTTTATTATTTTTTTTAAATTCTGCAACTGCTGAGACACCTGCAGAATCTAAGGATATTGCAAACTTTATCTCCTAGTGCTCAAATATATAGCATTCTAAATGAAAACTGGAATTCACCTAGTTCTTTTCCTTTTCCTAAACTAGAAATGTACGGGTTTAAAAGATGCTTCAAATATGCATGGCTGCACTTTTACCCATGGATTGTCTATTCAACTTCACCAGACGGAATTAACTGCAAATTTTGCGTTTTAGTGTTCGCTACTGACCACAACCTCGGACATTTTATTAAGAAACATGTTCAGAATTGAGTAAAAGTAAATGGTGCATGTAAATCTCACGAAAAAAACAGAATACCTCCAAATAGCCATATTAAGAGCACAAGACTTTCATCCCTCTCAAACTCTTAAAGACTTATTTGCGATGAACTGTGACAAGCGAGAGACTCAATTGCCTTGCTTTAATGCATATTCATATCAGCACGAAAATTGTTAAAAGTGCAGTGAATCAGTGATCAATCAGTATGCTAGAGCCTACAACATCAGGATGAAACTATCAACAATAGACATTTTAGGATAACTTTGTACATTAAATGTTTGCCATTTTCTTTTATTGAAGTATTTTTGTCTGTAATTAAATAACTACACTAATCTAAAAAGTTAATTTTGAATAACCATATGCCGGATGAACAAAAAGTGTGCCATATATTGAAAACATAAGGTTTGGTATAACAATTGAGAAAACTTCTATAATGTTCAAAAATGCTTCTAAAAAAAAAACCGCTTTAAGCTCTGGATCCGCGCCTGTGTTTGTATTTGTTCAGAAAAATGTGAAATGCATATTTTTTACTCTCAGATTTTGATGACTATGAAGAGCCTTGTACAGATGAAGGAATGTCTGAAGAAGAGGAAGATTATTTGGACTTCCTACTTGGTGACAATGAGGAAGAATTAAATGATTTTGATCATGATGATCCATGGATACCAACAGATACTTATATGTTTGTATTCAAAATTACACAATAATGCAGACTATCTAATTTAAATAAAAACATTATCAATAAATAATCATGGCAGTTTGAATTGCTAATAAATATTTGTTATAATCAACTGACAATACTAGTGTATAATGATATTACAAACTAAAATATTTGTGTACACACAAGAAAAACATAATCCCGAAAACGCTCACTTATTATCGAAAATGCCCGCTTATTATCGAAAATGCCAAGGGAACGCTATTTTATTGACTAGATCTACTTTCTAGACTTTATGCATCTTTAATAGCTTTTGTATTCAAAATAAGCTGTCCAGCGCTATTTTTCGCAGTTTTCACTAATTATTGTCTTTCCGTTAGGTAAATTAGACTTTTTCCTATAATTCCTCAGATACCATCAGATAACTTCGGCCCTTTAACAGTCCAATTAATTAAGAAGACCTCGTACATATATTACATTTACATAATTTCTAATCATTATTGAAGTTTATTTCATGTCATTTTTAACAGATCTTCACAATCATCAATTGAAAGTGGATCAAGTTCATGTACCACCAATAGCACAAGGATCTACTGGAAAGATGAAAACAGCAATGATGATGGGGCTCCAGTTCAAACCAAGCAGGAAACCAGGCATACAATTTGGAAGATTGTCTAGGTTAAATAATAGTCTTATAGATAATTTTTTTTTGTGAATTACAGTTCAAAATTTATTAACATTTGTCTTTATTACTTAACTACATGTCCTACATGTAACCATAATTTTCAGGGAGAAAAAGATGTGAATGAATATTATTTTTAAATCTCAGTGTAAATAAATAAGAAATGCTATTTGGGAAGGTTTCCAAAATATTCTAAACTATTGCTGTTTATTTCCAGACACACATTGAAGTTATTGACCTCTCCTGTTGATTTCTTTAAATTGTTTTTAACTGGTACATTGCTAACATCTCTCTGCTTGTCTACAAATCAACATGCTGCATACCATATCAGGAATGGTAGATTTCAGTCATATGCTGGACCTACTGGAACTTGGGAAGTTGTTACAGAGCAGGAAATGGAAAAGTAAAACTTAGCAACACAAATTAAAACAATGAACATTGTACATATAAGTGCAGAAAATCTAGAAAGGTCATATTCAATAAAAGCAAATACTTTCATTTAATGTACATGTAGCATTCTTTCATTTAATTAATAATGTTTATGCATGCAATATGTTCATATTGAATATTGCATGAGACACTATCTGGCTTGTAAGTCTGTGTTTAAGTTTTAAATCATCTAATCACAAGAACATCATTTGGAATAAATGTCAGTACTACATGAAGATATATGTTTTATTCTAATAAGACAGGCACCTTAAAAAACAAATTTTAGGAAAAAATAAAGAAGCCTTGATTAATGTTAAATTTCATTTCAGCTTATTTTCTGCAAATATATATAATGTAAGATTTTTTAGGTTCATTGGTATATTGATATACATGTCCTTTATGAAACTCAGTACTGTTGACCGCTACTGGAGTAGAGATGTCCTGTACAGATTCAACCCTGTTCCATTGTGTATGTCATGCTTAAGATTTAAGGCCATCCTTTCATTTCTACAGATCACACCTTTACCTGATGTTGACAAAGGTAAGAGACTGTCCAGGAAATTAAATCTTAAGATTAATCTTAAAATTAATTTAATGTATGAATTATCATTGTTAAATAATGATATTCCTGTCCTATTTACTTTGAAATTAAAAAAATATGTTTTGTACCATGGGTTTTCAATATACTATAGACAATGATAGATATAAGTTATCTTACTATAAGTTCTCTATCTATCAGTGTTTTCTGACTGACTTAGTATTGTATTAATGTTGACTGTTGTGTTCAGTTTATTAATGTACACATATCACATAATCTTCCTTTTTCATGTTTTTGCAGATAATAAACTAACAAGAGTAGAACCAATCATTGAACATGTAAGAAATATTTCAAGGGAACTTTTTCAACCTTATGAAAAGATTGCTGTTGACGAAAGAATTGTTAAGTCAAAACATAAATGGAGTGGAATAAGACATAAGACAATTCATGAAAGATAAACCTGTAAAATTTGGGATTAAGCTTTGGGTATTAGCTGATACCATTACTGGCTATACATGTGATTTTTATGTTTATTTAGGGAAAAAAAGAACTCAAATAACTAATTTATCAAAAGGTCTGGCATATAGTGTAGTTATGAATTTAATGCCAAGTTATTGTAATCAAGGTTATAGGCTTTTTATTGATAGTTTTTATACAACTTTAAATTTAATTAATGATTTGTTAGACCAGAAAGTGTACACCATAGGAGCTGTTCGTGGAAACAGTACTGCCAAGCCTAGTGTGTTTAAGAAACATGATGGCTGGGAAAAGCTTGCTGGCAGGGGTGACTTTAGATGGCATAGAGAAAACAGATTTTTGACAGTTCAGTGGAAAGATTGTAAGGTAGTAACAATTGTTTCTCCTATACACACAGGTAGTAAGGTATCTGGTTGCACCAGAACTTTTCAAGCTAGAACTGGTTGGAAAAAACAGGTTGTAAAGCAACCAGAATGTATTAAAAGTTACAATGAAGGTATGTTTGGTGTGGACAAGTCAAACCAATATCTGTCAAGGCATCGGTGTTATATTAAAACTAAATTTCATTGGTGGAAAGTATTGTTCTTCCATTGCCTTGATATGATGGTAGTAAATTCTTTCATTCTCTTCCAGGAATTCAGAACTGAATTTCCAAATAAATTCGAATCACTTCCTGCACATTTTGGACAATTAGAATACAGAGAGTCGTTGGTTAGATCATTGTTAGATGTTGAATCATTAGAAAAGAAGCATGAATCGTTTGCATGCACCCCTGCTTTTAATGAAAATTCTAATCGACTGCGTTGTACTTATTGTTATGCTCATGCAAAGATGAATAATTTGCCTGTTCAACATAATAAAACTGTATTCTGTTGTGAAAAATGCTCAGTGTGTCTATGTTTAGTACCTGAAAGAAACTGCTTTCAAAAATGGCATAGTGTTGAAGGAAAAACAGTTAGAAATTGGGTTAAAGAAAATGGTAGAAAGAGAAACCAACTGTTATGAATGTCACAATCGTCATGCATTAACTGTCAAGTGTTAAATAAACAATATTTTTATGTATTATGTATTAATAATTTATAGTTCTTGTTGAGTTCATGATTAAAAAGTAAGAAAATGAAAAAAAAGTAAAGGATAGAAAAATGAAAAAGTATTATGTTAAATATTACTTATTTGTTTTAGTGGGAAAAAAATGGAAATGGAAAAAAAAAACTATCCTTACTGGGGACTTTATATGTGTTGAGATACAATTGAATATCAACACTATCAAGTTCTTGGATAGGATGGAAAATAACTACACAATGAATGAATGTGTCAACATCAACAGAAAAGGACAGAGGTTTCTTTAAAAGGTAGGTTATTGCAACACCTTTGGACATACACTTATGTATAATTGAACTGTCAGTAGTATGCCGAACACCTGCTATAATAACAAAAGAGCAAACAAAAAAAAAATGGTTCGGCAAGATACTATTGGTATCATATCAAAGTATCTGTTTACCTAAAACAAAACAATAAACATAAACAAGTCAAACTTTAATTTTTTTTCATATTGATGCATACGGTGAGGAATTTCAATTTTTCTGTTGCCATAGCAACCATTTGGTTTTTCACACCCCTTACTGAAATAAAAACTTGAAATCTTATGTGAAGTCACTTATTTAGACTGAATACAGTTTACATAACAAAATAGAAAATATGATAGTACCTATGGTCGAATTTTAATTTTTTAAAGTTGCATGGTTGCCATAGCAACCATAAAACTGAGTTGGTTTACAAGTTTTTAAAACTATGTGGAAATAACTTGTATTAGTTTAAAGTGTTACTAAGTGTAAACTGCTACTTACAGTCAGTATTGATTGATTGATTGTTGGTTGCTTAACGTCCAGTGGCAAATATTTCATGCATATTCAGGACGAGAACAAGTTCACAATAAATACAATAGGTAGGTTCTGTAATAGAATAAGGGATTAAGGTCGGAGAAATTTGGACTGCCACGGGAAATGAGGGTATATTGGATAGGGACAGAAATTTAGCCTTGCAACAGGTCACCTACGGACCCCTCAAAGAGTTGTTGCAAGGGTTCTTAACGTGCAAAGAGCGTGGCACTCTCTCTACACGAGGCATCGGATTTAACGTCCCCATTCTGACCGGACGTGGCTGCAAATTTGTACATCCCGCACAGCCAAACGGACGCCCCACTTTAGCACGGGTTTTACTGCCGGTCGGAGGAAGACCAATGGTGACCATACTTCTATTCCCCAGTCACCCTTGGGGGGTAGGCAGTCAGTATTGAAGGTAATAAGACAAAATCAACATTTTTAGGAAGAAAAGGTTGTTGCTTAGCAACAGAAATTTACATGAACGGTCAGATTTATGTAAAACAAAACTCCTACATTTTTTCCAGTAAACAATACCAGGTAAAGCTCTTGTTAGAAAAGACCCTATTTGACTATATAAGTTCATGTTCTGGTGGATGGAAGTCTTGAAACACACAAAAAACGTTGTAAAATCCGCTTTTACTTGCTGTTTAATTCGTTGCTATGGCAACAGTTGTCATGGTATATGACTGAAACTGAGTTTTAAAATTTTGTGTTACACTATTTATTAATGTAAAACATAAAAACAAACATTGGTAAATTGTAAAAGCATTTTTTTTTATGATTGGAAAATCTTGTTCATTTCCATGTAAAATTCCTTAAAAAAAGCACAAACAGTAAAGAGTTAATATAACACGTGTTATATTAAGGTATATAGGACATTTTTTTCTGAGACAAGTGCCTGTGATTAATCGCTAGCCCTTCAGGCCAGGCCAGATACATTTTTTGTAAGTATAGATAATTGTTAATGTGTCAATCCTAGTCAGGAGCCTTTAATTTAGTAATTATAGTTGGTTAATTTCTGATATATATACATATATATTTGTTTTTTTATTGTCTTATTTTATAATTTAAAATCAAGCCATTAGTTTTCTTGTTCGAATTTTCTTTCATTTTTGAATGTTGTGACCTTTGTAGCTGACTAGTACAATGCGATTTTTTCTTGACTGTATTTTATTTAATATTTTGACTTTTTTTTTATCTTTTGTAGAATCAATTAGAAGAGCCAGAATTTATAAGCCTAGATTCAAAACATTCTGGAGGAGCAGATTGTGTGAAGGTATTTATCCTTTTATAGCCTCAATCTATATCACAAAAATGTATTTGTGTTATTATATACAATTACCATTAAGAGAGTTGATTTTTTGTAAAACCAAGTAAAGGTTACAGGTCCTTAAGTTATCTCAGTTGGGAAAATGGTACTGTACAGTTTTATTTTAGTACTGGTGAACTCTACCGTTACAGACTCGTATGATAATAATACACCTGAAACTCCACAGATGTACGTGTATATCTAATAGCTATACATATTACTTCCGAATCCAGCCACACTGATTAGATGTCGCTTTTCAATATAAATTTTTATGAAACCAGACTGGATTAAAATAAAATTTTCTCGGTAATTTGATGAAATTTAAATTATCTCTACTAGTTTACTCACTAAACAACAGGACTAATTTGTTAACATTTTCTTTACAGAAGCCAGCAGAAGTCAAGAGAAATAAAAAGAATGGAACAAAAGAAAAATTGAAAAAGAACAGTGAAATGACAAAATTAAATAAATTTTTTGCATTTCTTATTGTTGTTATCTTGTGTATTGTTGACCAAGACAGCAAAGAAAACCATCGAAAAGCTGTTCAGACAGAAAATGACAGATGCTACACATGATCAAACAAAAGATAAAAAAAACACTTCTAAGAAAAAATTTGTTCAATGCTGGACCAAATGAAATGCATGAGGATATTTATAATCTGAAAAAATTAATACCTCTATGTAAGTGAAACAAATTATGCGGTATGGGCTTTGCTCATTGTTGAAGGCTGTACGGTGACCTATAGTTGTAATTATTTCTGTGTCATTTGGTCTCTTGTGGAGAGTTGTCTCATTGGCAATCATACCACATCTTCTTTTTCATATGTGTTCAGTGCAAAATACAAAAAAATTGACTATTCAATAAAATTGATATCTAAGACAGGAAATATTGGGGTTTGTCAATGAGACATCAACCCGACAAAAATAGCCAAAATATATGCAGATTAAGTCGGCATCAACAGCATGCAGACAAATGTAAAAGGAGATGTGGGGTAAAGATCAGTATGACGGCAGTTGTTTTCTCAAATGTGGATCCAGGATTTTGAATCTAGATAAAGTGATGCCCCCTCCCCCCACTCCTCTCTGAAGTAACTGTATTAAAACAAAGTCAATGTAGGACTTCTTTGAGATATTATTGTGTCTGGGAGACACAATTGATGCCCCCGTAGATGCAAAGTGTTATTTTAAAATAACTATAACATTTAACCGCTTATACCCCAAAAATGACAAAGTTCAACTATCTCCCAAAAGAGCAAATATTAATAAAAATCAAAACCCTGACCACATGCACACCTTCAATATATGTACAAACAGACAACAAAGTGAAAACTTCCTAGGATTCTAACTGTAGGAGAAGTTGTGCTGAATAACTATATACCCATAACGGGACGGACGGACAGACAGACTGAAGGATAGACAGGGGTAAAATAATATGCCCCCCCCCCCCCAACTTTCAGTTGCGGGGGCATAAAAAGGGGTCATCAGGCCCTAAACTAGACAAAGTTTTGAGAGTTATAAAAAAATCTGGATTAACCATAAATGTAGCTCCATAAGGGCCATAAAGGGGGACCCAGGCATCCCACTCCTAAATCTGTCTCTGATATTAAACATTGTTTATATGCTTCTGAATATTTTATAAAAAGACTTGAAAGATTATGTTAGAAAACATCTTTATAATTATATTTCGTATAACATTTAAATGATTTTTTTTAATGATTTTTTGAGAATATGAAGATTATTTAAACATTTTGTTAAAAAAATATTTTTTGAACTTTTTCAAAACATTTTACATTTTTGCATGATTTTGATATTATTCTACAATATTTTTTCAACATTTTTCTATTTTTTTGGGTGCTAACTGGGAAAGCAGTGGTGAAACAGCACCACATTAGAACAAGTAATAAAATCAATTGCATGTAAATCCATTTCATCTTTTATGCATATTTATTTACAATGTATTTTTATGAAATTAGAAAAAAACACAGCAAACATAGATAATTCTGGAACCAAGTTGAATTAGACGTTTCCACGTGGAATTACATGTTTCAGATTTTTTATTCCCCTGCCACAGCGGAGGAGGGGCATTAAGTTTTACCCTTGTGTAACTTTCAGACAATACAAGGACTCTTTTAATGTGAATTCGGTTGGATGACACTTTTCTATCACAAACTACTTTCTTCTGATCTAGTTGGAATTTCCCTTTCAGAAAAGTTTGTGTGTTAATATAAGGAACTGTCTTGGCTAGTAAATAAATCCTGTTCCATAATTCCACTATTTGCCATTTGTTGTCACCTTTGTCAAATTTTTTTTACATCTGGTTCTGACAGAAGTATTGATCCTAGCACTTGCAGCTACTTGGATTTTAACCATGAATTCATTTCAAACATAAAGATGTATCCCATCCATCACTTCATGGTTGGGTAAAAAGTCTGTTATTAATGATGGCTTCTGAAATATTACAACAGGAAACCACAAAGCATCATGTTATTTAATAAACTGCAGGTTCAGAAATTTTTCTTATCATTCATAAAGGACAAGCGTTAAATGCGGGGATGTGTGTGATGTTTTTTTCTCACAAAAATACTCTTGATTTCCAACTTTGAAGAATTAAAAAAAAATGTTCTGACAGCTTTTGCTATAAGTTTAATGTAAAGTCCTTAGAAAATTCAGACTATTGCGACAAACAAATAAAAAAATTATGCTCATGTGTACCATGGTTTTTTTTAGAATGCAATATAGGGATTGTCATATTTCCCAATACATGTAGTTCTCTTAATTCATGCATTGTTTTGTCAGGGAAATATATTTCACTTGCTATAATTAAGTGCACAACATAATTATTATTTCTTATTTACAATGCAAACAAGGGAAACAGGGTGAAAAAATGTGAAGACTAGGAAAAAACTTACAAAATGTGAGGGTATATTTGAAGAATAAAATACATCCCTGTGTCATCCCCCCTATTTTAATAAATGATAACCTGTCAAATTATTGGGCTGTTTAATCGAGAAAAAATAAAACAAAGAGGATTAATAATGTACTAAATATAAGAAAAATATAAATACATAACCTAATCCTGTTGTTATATAATCTCCTGGCATGACATGGTTATCAGCTGGTTATGGCAAACTTGGTCGAATTTTCCGCCGGCTTTCCCTAGATATTTTTGATGGGTGGATCAACTCTCTTGATGCCTTCTCTCCATTTCAGAGAATTTCATGGTCTTTTGGGAATCTGTGGTCCCCCTTCAGAATAATTGCAGCCGGGGACACAACAGTTTTGAAGCTTAGTTTGGTGAAATTAGCGAGTGTCGATTGTGGTTACTAATGTAAACATGTGCAACGTAATGCGATTCAAGCGTCCAAGTGATTAAAACGTTTCCGACAACCACTTATGGAACACCAGCGACGTCTACAGGAAGAAATATTACGAATGATCCCTATTTTACACCTATCATTATTGAAATATTTCCAATATTTTTCAAAATAGAAATCATTTTAATTACAGTTGTTTTTTAAAAATTTAATTAACATCATATAATTCAAAAATGTCTGTTTTAAGTATATTTTGATGATTTCAACATGTTCAGTTGATCATCTTTTGTATATCTCAGATTGGAGAAACACAAGTTTCTGGAAAACGCAAGTGGCGCCTCATTACAATTGAAAACGCAGAAGAGGAAGCAAATGTCACCCTATGGGGTGACACTGTTACAATTGGTGACAGTCTTAAAGTTAATTCAGAGATTAATGTAAACGCATGCTGCCTTGTAACAGCTACATACATGGAGCAGAAGGTGTACTACTCAACACCTTTGATTAAATTTGAGGTAATTTTTTCACATATCATTTATACACTAGAGGTTTTGTGGATAATACATCTGCACAGTGAGAAGCCCAAATTCATGTTGACTCATATACATGTATGTGCATGGTAAAATTTACAATGATACTCACATTTGCATTGTATGCCACTTGTATATATTATGTTCAGCTTGTATGATGAAAGAAAAATTATATCCGTCGTCTAAAAGATGGGTGCAGGAAACCAAGTTAACAGTTTTCCCACTCCTTCTAACATATAAAAAAGACAGATAATATAACAAAGAAACTCTTCTAAAACAACATGCAAAAACCAAAATTTTGTAATGAAAATCATGCTGCCATCTAAATAGATTTAATATTGACATGAATTTAAAAGAGGTTCTTTAACTTTAGGGGGACAAACAATGCAGTAGCGCGAACTATACAAGGAAGTCTAGGGTACATTTAATTCACCACTTGACAGTATCCTACACACTACCTGTTCTATGATTGATTCATGGATTCGTGTTGATACCACTTTCAGCATGTTGGCTATTGCAAGGCAGTTAGTGTGGTGGTGCTGCAGTCCTGAGTGCCTGCAATCTTCAGTATAAAAACTAAATTATAGTCCATTAAGATTTAAGTCAGTATACCTACTAAAAAGCAGTTCTTGTTACTTCTCTTTTTAATGGATAAAAGGGTACAAACTTTATAAAAATCTATCAAAATCTAAACATTCACAAGATTCAGAATAAAACTGCATGATGCTCATTCAGACATTGATTAAACTAGCTGTATATATTTTTGGCATAACCTTTTGGAATTTTGGGTCCTCAATGCTCTGAAATTTTATACTCACTTGGTAGCAAAATTATTTTGATCTTAGCATCACTGACAAGTCTTATGTAGATAAAACTTGCGTCTGGCATATCAAATTATAAGCCTGGTACCTTTGACGACTATCAACACATTTAATACTAGCTTAACTAACACAATTTAAAAACAATTGACAAGTCAATGCTCTGATGTACTTACAATGCAGTTATTTGTAGATAAAATCATACAGGTTCCAATACCATTGATCATTCCTAGTCATGAACACACCTCCAGTTTATGAATTAACACTCCTGTAAAAATAAATAGTTAAAATGAAAATTTTCATTGAATTCATAAGCATAACTTTTTTAAATTTTTATTGAATTCATTAGCATAACAAAACTAGACTTTTAACACACACTGTTGCTTGTCTAGGTCTACAATTTATGTGCCTCAAGTTCAGATAATCTGTAAACCAATGCTAGTGACAAAACTGATCATAATTAATTTTTTTTACAAGCATTCTGCGAGTATTGCATGGTAAGACACAGTTCCCTACTGGTTAAAAATTCATTGTATTGCCTAATTGGAACAAAATTTTAACTTGATCTTAAATTTGTCATGGCCATGGTGTAAATTATATTCCAATTTTTAAAGCACCATCTTCAAGCATGACAAAAATTGTGAGGAAAACTGATTTTTTGAGTGAATTTTTTTTTAAGTCCAAGGACCATAATTCTGCAAATCAGACAAGAAAAAAATTTCAACCTTGATCTGTTACTTGTCATGATAAAACAATATACCAAATATCAAATCAATATCTTCAAGCATGAAGAAAAAATTGTGCGGAGTGCAAACCTAAAGCCCCCATCAACTTCGTTGGTAGGGGACTAATAAAGAGCCATAAAAATATGATGACAAATTGTGAAATACATGGTAAACTATTAAGTCATTGCAAATCTATTTTCTACCTTTCTAGTATAATACCTGAATACATAGACATTCAAGGTAACATAACTACCACGGGTAGACACAGATTGAATTTAAATATTATTAGGCCAAAATAAATAAATAGTGTGTTTCCGGTTTCCCGACCCTACCTCAGTTTCTGACGCCGACCCTAAACATTTTATTGACAAAAATAAAAAAAAAATAAAATATCCGGATTTTTCGGTCTGTCCGGATCCGACTATTCGTTTAGAAAACTACAGATCTTCAAAACGTTTGAAAGCAATTACCAATATGGGTAAGTCTAGTGTTTCAAGAACCAAGATTTTAAATAATCAAGCATGGCTTTTCGACAACCGTTCAGCGTATTAGCTGTCAAATATGCGAGATGTGATCACATGGTTGCAAAATATAATGACATTAATTCCGGATAATTACGATATGATGAATCTTTTTAAAGAACACCATGATGGACCTATAGACGAAAAAAATACGAAGTTGATGCATTTTGCTCAACTTCTTTGCACAGGTACAAGACGAGATTTTTTAAATATTTGTATATATAGTGAATAATGTATTCAGTATATATACATATATTAACAAAATCTCGTTTTGTACCTGTGCTTCTTTGGACCAAAAGTCAGAATCGTTTCAGGTTGGACAGACTGTAAAACTATCTAATTCTGTCGGTTAATTGACAAATAATTTGAGTAAAATGAGACCAATTTACTGCTGAAATCAATCCAGCTTTTGTTGTAAAAAATGCTCTTACGAAATTTATTATGATTGATTGATTGTTGGTTGCTTAACGTCCAGTGGCAAATATTTCATGCATATTCAGGACGAGAACAAATTAACAATATATACAATAAGTAGGTTCTGTAAGAGGGGCGTCTGGGATTAAGGTCGGATAAATTTAGATTGATTGATTGATTGTTGTTTGCTTTACGCCGCATTAGCACAGAAAGGCTATATCGCGGCGAGAGCTAATTCGAATATTATAACAATTTAAGGTATATTTTTAAAATCAGACAAAAGGTCTTTCAATAAACTAAAATTCTAGACTAAAGCAAATTGATTATTTACAAATAAAAATCAACACTAAGATAACGTGATAAAAATTAAAATCGTTTTAAATATAACAACATTTTTATATTTTATAATATATTCCATTTTCTTTTAAGAATGAAACAATATTTGTAAATGGAATATTATTAAATAAATCATACATATTATTGACATTGAAATGCTTCTTCCGAATATCAGCAAAGTCAATACAATTGATTAAAACATGTTTAATAGTATACTTGCAGTTACAAGGTATACATTGTGGTTCTACTTCATTTTTTAAAAGATATTCGTGTGTTATTCTAGTATGACCAATACGACATCTAGAAATAACACACTGATCTTTTCTGCACATAAAATTATTGAAAGGTTTACATAAATTAGGTTTAATTTCATGTAATTTATTACCATCTTTTTTACTCCATTCATTTTTCAATATATTAAAAACATATTCTCTAATATTAGATTTAAAATCGGTATATGGTATATCACAGTTAGATAAAGGGTCACCCAGGGCATTCTTTGCCTAAGGTCTACAGCTGTGTTTCCAAGGATTCCAACATGACTCGGCACCCATAGAAATAATATTTCTTTAAGAAGTTTTAAATTCCTCATTACATATAAAATTTTGAGAATTGTTGGGTTTTTAATTTTAGTATTTTGTATAGCTTGTAAGCATGAAAGTGAATCAGAACATATAATAAATTTGGATTTATCTGAAGAAGCAATAAATTTCAAAGCCAAAATTATTGCTTCTGCTTCAGCAGTAAAGATCGATGCTTCAGATGGCAAACGGAGAGTTGCAGCTCTGTCCCTGAAGACAGCAGCAGATGCAACTCTGTCACCATCTTTTGATCCATCAGTATAGACAGTTGAAAAATCTGAATAATTGGCTTTGATTTCAGCATAGTGTTGCTGAATTAAAAGAGGATTTGTTTTATTTTTATTGTGTTCACGGAGATGAAATATCATTTTTGGTTTGGGAAGTTCCCATGGAGGACATTTGCAAGTTTCGAAATTTATTATGTTGTAAAAAATTGTTCTAAGACGCAACATAAACGGCTGTTAATGCTTTTGAGCATTTGACAGTTTGAGTTAATGACGACAAGGGGGCAGACAATGTGTAGCGAGAAATAGAAAGCTTTTCCCAGTAGGCAGACATGGTGTATGATTCATGTTCATTTATAAATGAATCTGCCCCTGCACCATGTCTACTTTTATTCTTTTAAATTTTCTCTGGCTGGTCCCACAACAGTTTATACTAGAGAAGGAAAAAAAGTATGTCTTATTATAATCTACAATTTTTTTCCATAGATTTAATAGGACAAAGATATTCATTCTTCTCAAAACCTGGAATTTAAATATTGTCAGAACCCCACTCTTCAAGATTAAATTCTGTCACATCAAAACATATCTATCTATTAAATAAAGAGTAAGCAAGAGTATTACCCCTTGAAAAATCATAATAAGCCGCTGCTTAGCATCGATTTGCAGTGTTTTTAACTACTAAAAAAAAGGGGGTAGGAATCTGTTTATGTATATCCTGTGTGTCATTTACATTGTTATAGGTTCAACGAGGCCACACATAATAATACCATGCCAGATTTTTCACTGCCATTTTTGCTTTAAGATAATTAATCGGCAAGAGCATATTCCTATTACGACCCATGAAATTCATTAAAATTGGCATTTATTTTCATATTTCTTACAGAGAACTAAAACAGAATATTAATAAAGCTGAAGATTTAAGTACTATTATAAATATCAAAGAAGCATGCAGGCACATTAAATGATTTCATTTGGAACATTTTTCTGCTGTGATCGATAGAAAAAAATAAAAAGTTTTCATAAAATAAAATGTTTTACCTACCTACCCTATCTAATTTTTTTCGGGGTGAAATAGGAAACACACTATTTATTTATTTTGGCCAAACGAATATTTAAATGATATTTTACTCATAAGAATTCAACTTTTTTTAGTTAATTTTATTCCATTCTGTTGAACTTGTTGCATTTATTGCCATAGTTGATCAAGGTGACAGCTCAAAATCAGGTTATAATTTAAAAGATGTTAAATTCTTTAATTTACAGGATGGAAGCCTGGAATATGAGAGAACAGGAACCATCTCGTCGGTAAATTTCAAAAGGTAAGCTTCGACAAAATTAAAGGTATATGTCATTTTGAAAGGGTGTGTAGAAAAGCTAAGAGATACAATCAATATCCACAAAATCAATACTCTCAACATCAGAACCAACAAAATCATTATACTCAAAATCAATATCCTCAAAATCAAAATCATCATAGATAGGAATTCGCGCCTGTCCAGGGCTTTCCCAAGGATAGGCACAATGGTAAGTCGGTTAAAATCAACTTAACGACAATATTACACAAAAACACAACTCGTATTTTCGTAAATAGTATACCAACAAATGCTTTGGTTGACACCGGTGCAGACATATCTTGCATATCACAGTCATTTTTAAATAAAATTTTCATAGGTAAACCAAATTTAAAGAAAACACACGTATATTCAGTTTTAGGTATAGGACAACAAAAAATGAGAGTGGTAGGAAAAGTATTTTTAACTATTCAGATAAAAGGAAAATGTTTTGATTTTGATTTTCATGTCATTGACACTTGACCACATTCACTCATCATAGGGGTAGATTTTTTAGAAACAAACAATGTAACTATTAATTTATCTAGGAAATCTATGGAAATATCAGATAAATGTGCTAAAATTTGTTCACTTGAGACTAATTCAGGTTTAGCTCGATGTATTAAATCTTGTGCATTGCCTACCAGTTCCGAGATAGTTCTACCAGTGCATGTGTCAAGAAAATTCCAAGGTTAGCAAGTTCTGTTAGAACCCAATCCAAATCTTGAAAAGAAGCAGCTAATGGGTGCACGATGCATAGTTACAGCCAACCAAGGTAAGTCAGTATTATAAATCATAAATCCAACAAATAAAACCGTACACTTACCAGACGCTATGTACTTGCAAAAGCAATTAACGTTAACGAAAAATTCATGCAGACGTTAGATAATGCCAAAGTTAAAAGCATAAACACAATAGAGACCAAGCCGAAGAACCCAAATAGAGACACCTTAGAATTTGATTTATCGAAAGCGGAGTTGACATCACAGCAAAAGTCAAAACTTCGGACGTTCCTAAATGAAAACAAGAACGTGTATGCTACGAATTTGAAAGGATGTTCAATTTCGTTGGACACCGCAATGTCAAATCGCATTTGACGATCTAAAGACAAGGCTTACATCATCACCAATTCTCGCATATGCCGACATGAACAAACCCTTTGTTATTATATGTGATGCATCAGATTATGCAATAGGACACATGTTAATACAAAAAGACGACCAAAACAGATCAAGAGTAATAGAGACTAAGCCGAAGAACCCAAAAAGAGACACCTTAGAATTCGATTTATCGAAAGCGGAGTTAACATCACAGCAAAAGTCAAAACTTCGGACGTTCCTAAATGAAAACAAGAACGTATTTGCTACGAATTTGAAAGAGTTAGGTCAAGCTACATCGTTTAAACGTAAGATCGAAACACACGATTCACATCCGGTAAAGATGCCATTTTATCGACAACCACCACACTTACAAAGAGAAATAGATAGACAAGTCCAAAAAATGTTAGATAACAACATTATTGTGCCTTCGACATCTGACTAGTTTTCTCTAGTACTCCTAGTGCGCAAGCGCGATGGGTCGTATCGATTCGCAATCGATTATCGTAAGGTCAATAAGCAGACAAAATCGATTTATTTTCCGTTACCAAGACTTGAGTGTGTCTTTGATGCGATAGGCGCTGCCAAAGCAACCATGTTTTCAGTACTTGATTTAGCTTCCGGGTATTGGCAAATTCCAATGGACCCAGAAACAAGACACAAAACAGCCTTCATTACACAATCAGGAATTTACGAATGGCTAAGACTACCATTTGGTCTATCAAATTCTCCTGCGTCCTTTTCAATGGTTATGGCGCAAGTTTTAATGGGAATCAACTGGAAATTTGTCCTATGTTATGTCGACGATATCCTAGTTTTCAGCGAAAAATTTGAAACTCATCTAGATCATTTACAGCAACTTTTCAACTGTCTCTCAAAAGCCAACTTAACATTCAAACCATCCAAATGTAGTTTTGCAGTTACAGAAGTAAAATATCTCGGTCATGTCATCTTCAAAGAAGGTGTCAAAGTGGACCCAGAGAAAACTTCAGCAGTTGCAACATTTCCTGAACCAAAAACGCAAAAAGACGTACGTAGTTTCCTAGGTATGAGCAATTACTATAGAAAATTCGTTCAATCATATTCAAAAATCACTTCACTTCTAACGGAATTATTGAAAAAGGATGTTCAATTTCGTTGGACACCGCAATGTCAAATCGCATTTGACGATCTAAAGACAAGGCTTACATCATCACCAATTCTCGCATATGCCGACATGAACAAACCCTTTGAAATTATATGTGATGCATCAGATTATGCAATAGGACACATGTTAATACAAAAAGACGACCAAAACAGATCAAGAGTAATAGCATACGGAGGACGATCGCTAGGTGCAGCTGAGAGAAAAATACCACACAACTGAAAAAGAATGTTTAGCTATTGTTAACGCAAGCAAAAACCATGACACATATCTATCCAACAATCGATTCATAATACATACCGATCATCAAGCCCTTTGTTGGCTACAAAACACAAAACATATATCGGGAACACTCTTACGATGGGCAATGGCGTTACAACATTATACATTTGATATTAAGCATATTAAGGGCAAAGACAACACATGTGTTGATGCACTAAGTAAGCGAACATACCCAGAAACACATCCAGATCAAGATCAAATGGAAGATGGTCCAAAATCAGACATTTTCACATTGGATAACACCAAAAGAGAAATAACAGAAGTACATTTCTTTTATGACCACGATCCAAATACAGTTATAGCAGCCGTACAAGATGATAACTCGACAGTACAAATAGAACAAAAGGAAGATATAGGTACTTTACAACGCAAATGTCCTGACTTTGAAGACATCTATGCATACTTGAATGATGGAACTCTCCCAGAAAATAACAAATTAGCACGTAAAGTCAACATAGAATCTCAACAATATAGTATACTTAATGGCATTCTTTATCATTGGTACCAACGACGAACAAAGAAACCATAAGAACAAGCACGATTGATTGATTGTTGGTTGCTTAACGTCCAGTGGCAAATATTTCATGCATATTCAGGACGAGAACAAATTAACAATAAATACAATAGGTAGATTCTGTAATAGGGGCTTCCGGGATTAAGGTCGGAGAAATTTAGACTGCCACGGGAAATGAGGGTATATTGGATAGGGACAGAAATTTAGCCTTGCAACAGGTCACCTACGGACCCCTCGAAGAGTTGTTGCAAGGGTTCTTAACGTGCAAAGAGCGTGGCACTCTCTTTACACGAGACATCGGATTTAACGTCCTCATTCTGTACGGACGTGGCTGCAAATTTGTACATCCCGCACAGCCAAACGGACGCCCCACTTTAGCAAGGGTTTCACTGCCGGTCGGAAGAAGACCAATGGTGACCATACTTCTATTCCCCAGTCACCCTTGGGGGTCGAACAAGCACGACAACATCAACAACTAGCACTTCCAAGAGTACTAAGGGATGATGCATTACTAGCTTATCATGATAGTCAAAGCGGTGGCGCACATTTAGCAACAAGGAGAGTTTACGAAGCACTTAAAATAAAGTATTATTGGCCAAAAATGCACCAACAGGTAGATGATTATGTTAGATCATGTGACCGATGTCAAAGGATAAAAACTAGAAATCAAAATCAAAAAGCACCACTGACACCTATGTCTATAGCAGACTCATTTGAAAGATGGCACATAGACATTTTAGAGCTCACACAAGACAAAAGACGGAGATAGGTACGTGTTACTTGTCGTTGATAGTTTTACCAGATGGTGTGAAGCTTTCGCGCTAAAAACACAAGACGCCAACGCCATATCAAAAGTTTTATATGCGGAAATATTTTGTAGACTTCTTCATATCACCCGCAAACAAACTCGACAGTCGAAAGACAAAATTCAACACTAGCACAATGTTTAAGAGCATATTGTAGCACAGATCATAACAACTGGCCAAAATTACTACCAGGAATTATGATGGCTTTTATAATGTCACCAGCAACAGAATCAACTGAATACTCACCATATTACCTACTGTTTGGTAAGGAAATGAACCTACCATTTGATGTAGACGTACAACCAAAAGATAACATGGGCAAAGAGGCAAAAGAACATATCCAAGAGGTAATCGAAAAATAAAAATAGCTAAAGAAATAGCTACAGACAATGTAAATCGTCGTCAAGAAAAGAATAAAGAGCATTATGACAAAAAGTTTTAATTCGAGTTTACAAAGTCCCCCCAGGACTTTCTCGTAAGTTACAAGACAAATCAGACGGACCTTATTTAATAACACAATTGGGACCAAATCACACATATTGTTTAATGAATTGCAACACAGGCAAAGTAATGAAATCGTTGATCAATGCTCAACATTTACGTATTTATCACGACCCACGTTTATTTAGACGTCAAAATGACATAATCGTCACACCACAAAACAATGATGAAGAAAACGATGATCATCAATCAAATGCAGATAACGCACAAACGGTCAACAATGAAATTGACAAAGATATAGTAGACGAAACAACGTATGAAGTTGAATGTTTACTTGGAAAGAAAACAATGAACGGAGTTGTTCATTACAAATGCAAATGGAAAGATGGATCAACTCCAACCCGGGAACCAATCAATAACATTGCGGAAAATCTTATCGAAGATTATCATATTAACTATACTCAACAAGGTAAACGACGCAAACGAAAAGGTGATCAGAATTATCGTTATTTCAATCAATCCCAGGAATAAACAAATCTTACGAAGGTAAGTGTCGTAATTGCCTCCAAAGCCTTGATGGCAGACTAATGCAGGTAAGTGCAGAACAGTATAGAACATTTACGATCTACATGTGCACCTGGGTGGACTCGATTGGTTCATAAGCGACGTCGCGAATTGTTTTTGGCATATATTTTTTTTCTCTCTCAAAGCCCATTTTTCAAAATTCAGTGTCAAATTATTAAGTGTCTGATCAACACTTATGTGACTAGCACTATTTTTTTTCTTTTTATAGGAAATGTAACCAGTCGATTTAGCCTAATGCTAATGTATATCGTAATGGTCATACTACCACTCAGCATCGTCGGAGGACACATGACAGTGCAAGCAAGCAATGCAGAAGAAGATATACACCGATTAAATTATGGTGTACTTTTTCAAAAACAACCATCATTATATTTATCACGCGAATATTGGCTTCACACTTTTGAAATAGAATTACCAAGTAATATTTCAATTCAAAGCATTCCTTCGTGCACTTCTGCTGTATCAACTTGTTATTTATTTAACTCAATCATTTTTCATGTTAATGTATTAAAGGAAAACACAATGACATTTACTCATCGAACACTTATCGAAATTTTTAACATGGTTCCAGAAACAAACTTGAACACACATAAACGTAAATCTAATGCTTTACTGCCTTTCATTGGTTCGTTAAGTAAAAGTTTCTTTGGAACAGCAACCATGGACGATGTCAACCTTTTGGCTAATCACATTAATAAATTGGTAAAAAGAGATAGACAAATGAGTCACGCTTTGGAGCAATATGGTTCACACATATCTTCCTTTATGAAAGTAGTAAATCATAGATTTGACAAGTTAAAGGAAGGCATGCAACTAAATCATAAATTGGTAAATCAATTATTATCTTCGGGCAAAAATTTTGAAATCTTGATGACAAATATGTCCATGGTAGCATTCGAACAAATCAGTAAAGCCAATGAAATTCAAGTTCAATTAGTAAATACTCTTTCTTCAATTCAGTCTCTCATAAATGGTAAAATCACACCTCACTTAATCCCAGAACATGTTTTGAAGAAGACAATAAACGGTATTTTCAATATCTTGCAAAAAGATTATCCTCAATTTCATTTACTTCATAACAAACCCTCTATGTATTATCAAAATGCCTAATTCTTTTTTACAAGGCATCATTCAAGGTTATACATCACAATGAAATTTCCAATTTCATCAGCTCTCACATTGTACAAGATTTTGTCTTTTCCTCATCCTATCAGTCAAAAGAATACAACAAAAGCTTCTCAAATACTTGATTTACCAAATTATATTGCAATAACGCCTAATCATCGTCATTTTACAACTTTTAATTACGAAACCTTGTACAATTGTGAGTTTGATAGGTACATCACATGTGATGTTTCATTACCAATTTAAACTATTAAAACGTCAAGTTGTATTTTTGCATTGCTACATGATAACAAATCAGTAATTTTTGACCAATGTAATTTCAGATTGTTACCAGAATTGACAAAACCAAATATTTTTGAATTATCACCAGCATGAATTTTATTGACAAATGCTAAAGAGGTATTTTGAAATTCCCTAATAAAACATCAACATTACCAGGATGTCAATTTTGCATTCAAAATATTCCTTGTAGTTGTACTCGACAAACCGCCACAATAACATATCATCCTCGTTTGGTTAATTGTCAGGAAAAGTTACAAGAAAGTTCAAGATTGTACCCAATAAACTTAGCATTATTACATGCATTTTTTGGTTTCGACAAGGTAAAATCTTCTTTTGGCAATACATATTTCAAAACTGCAGTAAATATATCAATTCCAAATTTTAAATTTTACAATCATAAATTTAATTAAATTTTATCGTCAGATATCAAAGACCACTTCAATTTAAAGAAAATTGCTAAATCAGCTAAAAAGAATGAGACTATTTTCCAAACTTTAGCAGAACCTTTGCTTGATGGTCAAATTACACTTGATTCAAACTGGCCAGACACTAACGGTTATCTAGGAATAGCATCAATAACTATAGGAGGCATTTCTTTTATAGGTTTTGTTTACATGTTTTTACAATTCAGATCTTTGAGAACTTCACTTTTGATTTTACAACAAGTTCATAATGTACATTCAAAGTCAACAGTACCAGCTTTTCTTTTTGAAACAGTCACACAAACTACTACAAAATCATTTTTAGACTCAGTTATTTTAAAAGAATTTACTTGGGTACATGTATCTTTAATAGTAGGAGTTTTGATTTTAATACTTTTAATTTTTGTTTTAGTTTGCTTATTCAAACATAAATCTCATACCACAACTATAATGTTAGAAAAAACTTCAGGAGGATCATGTGCTACAATTCCAGTGACATCATTTCCATTGTGTCCATCTTATTGGGATATTCAACCCCCGGTCACTATTCAGAACGTTGAAATTTGTAATTTCCCATTTGGAAAACTTTCAGTTGAGTGGCCAGGATTCAAAGTTATAAATAAATTAACGAAACAAAGCTTAACAGTTAAAACATGTTTCAAAGTTGGTTTGTTTAATTATCTCAAAGTAAGGCGAATAATCAACCAACCATATTGTGCATACATATTGATTGTACATCAAGGATTAGCTACATCTTTACAAGAAAATTAAGAACCCCTTATTCCCAAAACCACGCAATATCATGAAATTCAAAACAATCTCTACCCAAATTTAGAACCTTATTTATAGGCAATCAAGGAAGGCATGACGTTTAAAGATAAATAGTATCTATTCATATCTAATGTATATATTTGTGTTTGTTTAATTACTTTGTTTATATAAATATTTCTAATATCTACTAGTTTTATATTGATAGCCTGTGTTTAAATACCGTTATTATTGCCAAGTGTATGTTACATAACATTTTACGATGTTTTATTATCGGATTCCAGATAATCCTATGTGCGGACATTTAATATTCATTTCAGAAGTGAATTCAAACCAGTGTGGACATTTAAATATGTGAATAATTAATATAGTGAAACGTGGACAATAATTTTACCGAAAGTGAACAATAAATCATGTATATACTTATTTTTGTCATGCATTTTATTACAGAATTGTCGTTGTGTGCTTTGACGACAAAGCAAATTTTTAAGAAGAGGGTAATTGTGAGGAAATAAATTTTACTTAATCTTTGGTAAAACGGACAATCCATAATTTGAGAATATTTTAGAGTAAAGCGACTTTTAATTAAAGTTGTAAAGAATTGATTAAATTCATTGGTAAATATACTTAATAAAGTTGGTAAATTTAAAACGGTCACTTTAGATTAATTATGGTAAAGGTCAATATAACATGTAAAGCCTCAAGCTAAGATAAATACTTTACAAGTTCGTTATGCAACTTTTCTTCGGTCATATCGAATACACAAATAATTCAATTGATATATGGATTGAACTTTATCTAGTTACTAATAATTAAATAAGACATCAAACAAAATAAATGATGACCATGTAGATTAAATAGCGGTCAGTTGGGTGTTTCCAACAACAAAATTGGGAGGAGAAAAGAAGGAAATTAAACAAGAAATTATTATAAAATTTTAGCAAAAGTCTTCAACGAATCACTTAAATGAGCCTCAGTTTATTGCTAACGAAAGTACTATATAAACCTGTGTCGCCAATGCTAAGCACTTCGGTGTTGCGGCAAATTAAAATATATTAGAAACTTCGTTTCTATTCTTAACAGGTTAGTCGAATTATTTGATTAAAGTTTTTAAGAAGTAAACTGAGTTGCTCGATAAAGATAAAGTATTTTTATATTATTATTTATTCAAAAGCAAAGTTAATTCAAATCATTAAATTACTTGGTTTAAAGGTTAATGCAAAGTTGTGCCAATGTCAGATAAACAATAAATGCAATATTTAATTAAATCAACACAACATACATTCTCTTTCTTTTATTAAGTTTAAACGGACAACTTATTTACATAATTCAAGATATTAACCTCATAAGGTCAACCGCGTATTTATACACATATTATGAAAACTTCTTCAATTATTCTTTATATTTGCTATGTTTGTATATATCATTATGTATTGTTAATTGTATTATATGACTTCGGTGTTGCGGCAAATTAAAATATATTCGTTTCCATTCTTAACAGCCAAGACAGTCCCACCCAAAGCCAAACTACGGCAAAGTTACAGGTCCGTCTAGAACACTTACGAGTCAATAATAGTACTGATAATTTTGGTGGAGGCCCGAAAGTCCCGAAGAAAATTATGTTAACTCCAATTAAGTAAAGAAACAGGGATACAGTGAATGACTATATATTAAGAAGCAAAAGAACAACCTTATCTGATTTATCCAAAATTCCAATAACGCCGGTTAAATCAACGATACCACCGGGTTCAATTGACATAACACCAGGCAACCCTAATCCGGTATCGGAGGCTAAATCAACAGTTGACAATGTCGCATAAGTTGGGACCACACCTGACAAGAATACAACCCTTGTCAACACGTACCTGGTTGATCGGACACGTCAATTAACGGAAAGATTATCCCAGCCGTTGGCACAACCGCCAAACCATTCAACACCTGACCAAGTGCCTACACAGCAGCCAAATCCACAACGAGAGGGTCCCGAAAAACAACAATTAAATCTGCAGGTCAAAAATTTGGAACGGCAGCTTCAACTACAAATGCAGATGAATCAGTTGCAGCCGCAAATGCCGCAGGTGTCCCAACCAATGCAGCAACCTGAGCCACGGGGACCTTAACACATGGGTAACGTTACCCTGAACAAATTTAAAGGAAGAGGTGAAACCCAATAAAGTTCTGGTCTCTGTTCATTCAATACTGCACTTTATTTAAATACACAGAACACGACATAGTCAACGTTTTTCCCCTGCACGTATCCAGCACCGTGCAAGACTGGTTTTACTCACTAGATGAAGGCGTTCGAAGGAATCTGCAACGTCTTAAAGAGGCATTTTTGGAGAGATTCCAAAGGCGAAACTTGGAATACAGCCTTCAGAATATAAAACAGCATCAGTCAGAAGCGGTCGACGATTGTATAAACAGAATCCTCGCACAAACATCGGACAGCAACGTTCCGGGAGCCATTTTGGTTAGCATGCTGGTTGGAGGACTAAGGCCAGATCTCGCCGCTATAGTGATGCCCCAAGTCCCCAAGACCCATCAACAGTTTTAGGCTGCAGCGTCAATTGCAGAAAAAACGGTCCAGATGACAACAGCAAAGCCTATCGAAGAAGAGGCTGCATTACAATGTCTGGAGGGGTCCGAGGAGAAGACGACGGCACCTCCACCTCAGAAGAAGGGGAAATTGCCAGCAACGAAGAGACTAACATATGTGGACCTCTCCGACGAGGACGGCGTGGAGTGATGGAAGTTTGTCTTGACAGATTTTGTTTGATAAATATAATTAAAATTTTACTATGCACACCAATATGTTTTAAACTAACAAAGGATGCTATTGTTTTTCTCCCTTCAAATTTATTGTTTATAAACCATAACATTAAGAGATTTTCTGATATTGTTTGTTTGAAACAATGATGTACTCAATTAAGTGTATTAAAACTGGTTGAATAGTAACCCGTATGGAAGAAGTATGAGAAAGTATTTCGTTACACTTTTCTCAATAAAACTGCCTAGATGGCTTTGAGAGGGATCCCGTCTATGGGAACGATTCACAATGCGGGGTACTAGCTCTTTATTCACACACAAGTCGGCAGTTCAATACAATAAATATAAACAAATTGGTAAAGTCCAAATTCTTTTAATCGAGTCCAAATATAGAATAACAGTGTTACAAATTATTAATTTTAAACCAAGTGAAATATATCTTCTTGCGTTGGAAAATCCGAACGCAGTTCATGTGCTCTCGTTGGTATATCCAAACGGAGTCCCTTAATAAAAATTTATCTTTCTTTAAATACCAAATAGCGTTGCTAATAACAAAGTTTGTAATGGTCATTTTGTCAACAGAAATTAGATATTGAATTAAACATAATTGATCAAATAGAAATATTGAATAACCGTAAGATTTAAGTTCAATCTTGACCATAAGTATTGACAAATGTAAATTTATAATCTAACATGTTTCAGGTGTAAACAAATATTTCGGACATTCAAATTCATTATGAATTTCGAGATTATTACTATTGAATAAATTAAATATGCCTGGTGCATACGAAATGTACACGTTAATAAATTGTAATAGAAATCAACACAATTAAATAGTTTTGAATATAAAATTTAGTACAAAATAATGTGTGACAACTATTCCCTTTTTCAAGAAAATTCGTCCCGAATTAAAAAAAAACATTGAATTTAAGATCAAACAACAATTACTAATAAATGTACAATATCGTCGAGATTGTCTGTTTATTGTGTAAAAAGTTCTGTTGTTGGTGTGTCTTTGCTGTTGTAATGCCATCTGATTTTGGTTGTTTTTAATTTCCTTTATAGCATTGGTCAATCCACAATTATCACTCTGTTATTGTTTTATTTTTTGTTCTAATCCATCTATTTCAGCGTACTTTTCATTGCATTCCCTAAGTTTTATGTGTGTTAGATCTTCCCAATAGTTTTTCATGCGATTAGAATCATTAAGTTCAATTTTTAAACTTTCTAGTTCATTTTGAATCTGCTGATTTCGGTATGGAGAATGTTCCATAGATAACAATAATTCTTGATTTTGTTTAAGTATATTTGATTTTGTTCCTGTAGGCTGGAAGTAAATTTGTTCATGTCCGATGCATAAACTTTGTATTGTTGAACGATATTTTTATGATGCTGCAGCTCATTTGTTAGTCTTTTGAATTCCAAGTCTTGTTTGTCTATTTTCTTTTTCTCGTCCTTAATTAGTTGTTTTAGATTGATATTTTTTTGTTTGATCCTTTGAATTTCCAATGTCTGGTAAAATTTCGAAGGGAAAACGTTTCTTAGCTCATTGTTACTAATTTCGTTGAAAGGTAAAACTGACACGAAATGTTTTCTCTCTTTAAAGTGATGCAGTCGTTGCATATCTCTCCGTTTTGCAGAACTCGATTTAAGTTCTCGTTTTCTTCGTTTGCGTAAAGATAATATGTCTCTTTCCGGAGTGTAATCGTTTTTGATTTCATGTCTCCTTATTCTAGCTGAACGGTTCAATGTGTCTTGATTGATAGACTTTACACTGTATTCCGAAGGTATTCGGTTGTGAATTCCCTGGTAGTGTTGTTGCCACGGCATATGCATCCAGTAGCATGTCGACTCATGTATGTTGTGTGAACGTCTTGATCTCTTAGATTGATATCCACAGTTCATTGTTTCAAAGAGCAGGCACCCGAACCTACTATGCCACTCGCTTGATGTATTGCAAGAGGTTCCTCAGATCGATTCGATACTCCACCAATTTATGAGAAAGTATTTCGATACAATTTTCTCAATAAAACTGCCTAGATGGCTTTGAGTGGGATCCCGTCTATGGGAACGATTCACAATGCGGGGTACTAGCTCTTTATTCACACACAAGTCGGCAGTTCAATACAATAAACATAAACAAATTGGTAAAGTCCAAATTTTTTTAATCGAGTCCAAATATAGAATAACAGTGTTACAAATTATTAATTTTAAACCAAGTGAAATATATCTTCTTGCGTTGGAAAATCCGAACGCAGTTCATGTGCTCTCGTTGGTATATCCAAACGGAGTCCCTTAATAAAAAATTATCTTTATTTAAATACCTAATAGCGTTGCTAACAACAAAGTTTGTAATGGTCATTTTGTCAACAGAAATTAGATAAAAGATTGATTCCGGTTATCATAGAGAAATTATTTACACGCTTGTGTATTGAACTAAACAAAATTAATCAAATAGAAATATTGAATAACCGTAAGATTTAAGTTCAATCTTGACCATAAGTATTGACAAATGTAAATTTATAATCTAACATGTTTCAGGTGTAAACAAATATTTCGGACATTTAAATTCATTATGAATTTCGAGATCATTACTATTGAATAAATTAAATATGCCTGGTGCATACGAAATGTACACGTTAATAAACTGTAATAGAAATCAACACAATTAAGTAGTTTTGAATATAAAATTTAGTACACAATAATGTGTGACAGAAGTATACACAGTTACACATTCTACTTATATTAACAACCTTTCAAAATAATTTTTGCAGTCGTGCACGTTGTTCACAATTTCATGATATTTAAATGGGGATACGAGATTGAAGTTTCTAAATGTAAAACATCAACGGAATTCCTGATTTATCAATCACCCTGCTAAATTTTGTATACAGAACGTTGTTAATGAAATATTAAAAGGTCGAGTAATGTTAAAATTCTACATACTTCCAACGACAAAATTATTTTCCGTACCTGGGCACACCTGTTTTGTGCTTGATTACATTAATACTCAAGCGATTGCCTTCTCTGCACCTAGTTTTACACAATGCAATACCCATCTAGAAAAAGAATCGCTAAACTTGTACATTTTACATCATGTTCTAATATAATTCATGTTATCTATTTCAAATACCATACTTTGAATTCTATCATACAGGTAAATAAAATTGATTTTGTCGCTGTATGTATCTAGCAGAGAGACAAAGGTAAAATACTAGCAAGTTACAACCTGGTTTTTAAAGTATTTGTGTGGTTGTAAATATTTAATACACAGTCTATTTATAAGTAAAACAATAAATTGCTGTCTCTGCATTTAGTGTTTATAACTTTAAAAGGTACAGAATCATCTTGTTAATGTTATTTTGCTTTAAATTTTGAATGTGTGCTACATTTTTATTCGTGCTTCAGTTTTGGCATGTTTAGATATGTATTCTAGTAGTGCTTTGCATGTATTTCAATATGCCTGTGCTGTTAAAAATCTTGTCGGCATGTTGTGTGTTTATGTTATTTTATATTCGGTCAAAAGCTCTTAAGAACTTATGTTTGTATAGTTATATGTGAACCGAATCAAAATAAAACCTTCGTATTCGTATAATATAGCTTACGTTTATAAGATGAATCACGTTCGGACTATCTGGTTACCCGTAAATAAAAATGATTTTGTAGCTGTATGTACTATCAAAGTAATAAAGGTTACTATATCCCTAGTGGTAGGGTGGTCGGACAAAATTTTCAACAAAATAAATATATAATTGTTATTCATCTTTGGAAAGCTCTTGATCAATGCATATAAAAAAACATAATGTTTTTAGCATTTGGGTCAATACATGACCTTCAGGTCAAGTTAAAAAAATCGGGTCTTTTTTGTATATTTTTGACCATTTTCTGGAATGTGATGAAGTAGTCAAAACGTTTACAATTTTGCATCTTTCAGTTATTTCTGGGCACTAAAATTGACAACGGTTACACATGAAACCATAATATTTAGTACAGGCTATATCCTCATTTTTCCCCAATGGAGGAAATGTGATATGGACAAATTATTTCCGGTGCATTTACATTCGTTATCTATCTATGAATAAAGGAAAGATTTCATTGATTTTTTCCATCTGTGACGATGTTTTATAGTATTTGGGGGAAATTTGAGGATCAGTTTATACGAAAGTGTTTTAATAATTCTTGGGGTAAATTTGAGGATCAGTATATAAGACATGCAGTGTTTTAATAATTCTTAGGGTAAATTTGAGGATCAGTATATAAGACAGTGTTTTAATAGTTTTTGGGGGTAATTTGAGGATCAGTATATACGACAGTGTTTTAATAGTATTTGGGGGTAATTTGAGGATCAGTATATAAGACGTGTTTTAATAGCTTTTTGGGAAAATTTGACTATCAGTTTATAGGGCAGTGTTTTAATAATTCTTAGGTGAAATTTGAGGATCCGTATACAAGACCGTGTTTTATAGTTTTGGTTGAAAATTTATATTTTTTTATTAGAAAGGGGCATTTCTATAGTAATTTTATTTCACGGGAAATCCACTGTCTGAAAGGTTTTGAAAAGTAATAAAAAAAAAGGGGGTAGGTATTTTTTGGGAAAAAAATACAAACATATAAGTTATACAGATTTTGCTGGTGGTAATTAACAGATTCGTGTGCAGTTTTGAGGGAAATTTGAATGCATCACATCGAGACATATGGGAGACGTTTGTGCAATATATCCATACAGAAATGGAGAACCTCATCTTCCATGATGAAGTTGAAATAGACGAAAGTCTATTTGGTCACAAAGTGAAATATAGGAAAGTTTAGTTTAAACATATTTTATTTGTAAAAGTAGAAAAAGGGATTGGACACAAGTTATAACAACATTTGTGACGTCCTCTCTCCTCTTGTAATCGATAACACCCCCAAGGGTGACTGGGGGATTGAAGTATGGTCACCATTTGTCTTCCTTCGACCGGCAGTAAAACCCTTGTCAAAGTGGGGCGTCCGTTTGGCTGTGCGGGATGTACAAATTTTCAGCCACGTCCGGTCAGAATGGGGACGTTAAATCCGATGCTTCGAAAATACACAACTTTATTATTCATGCCTGGCATTTGCACCCATCTACCATCTGTTTTCATTTATGAGTAATTTTGTAATATATTGTTTAGCTTTTTTCTAGACTTGGCTTGACATATTTTTCAATGTCAACGAAAATTGCTTTGAACTGTTGCATTTTAAATAGCAAGTTTAACAAAGTAAAATGAGAAGGTCAAAACGTCACAGGAAATGGTGATACTATAACGGATACACTAAACTACAATTATATTGGGTTTCAAAATCTTGTGAACTGTAATTAAACCATTAAATCATTCAATCGAAGGAATGAATTTAAATTACACAAAAACAACGTTTTACCATAGTCCACAATAGTATCATGTGATTAACTGTGTTGTTTTTGTTAGGTTTTCCTATACCGATACACACGGTATTTCTATGAAAATGTTTTAAAAATTTGTATCAATGATAATGTGACTGGCAAGCAAATAACACGGTGCTTGTTTTAATTGTCAATGTTGACCGGGGTATACAGATATGGTTAGTCCTTGGTCTTCTTTCGACCGACAATAAAATCCTTGCCAAAGTGGTCCTTTTGGCTGTGCAGATTGTTTTAATTCGGCAGCCACGTCGGTTAAAATCGGAACGTCAAACCTTAAACCTCGTGTTGACAGAGTGTCAGGCTCTACACGTTAAGCATCCTTAAATCACATCTTTAAGGGAGGTGGCCTGTTGCATGGCTAAATTTCTGTCCCTATCCAATATACCCTCATCGTACATGAAATATTTGCAATAGGACGTTAAGTAACCAACAATCAATCACAATTAGGTCGTTCTGAAGATTTATCTAATTTTTGGCACTCACGAAACGTCGATATACATACTAAAATCAGCTTTATTAAAAATAGTTGATATAATGGTTTTACTGAATGTGACAAACAAATCTAAATTCATCCAACGTATATAGTTTACATATGGGAAATACCTGTGACAAGTTATTATATAATCTCCAAAATACGTGATTTGTTTTCCATCTGCCACCAACTCAGCAACTTCAAGTTCTAGGTGGACACACGCATTTGGCATTTTCACCCCCAGCATGAATGTTCTAATGTTAGATCTGTAATTGCTTTCTGCTGGATCTATGAGAGCTTTCCTTCAGCTACTATTTCAACAACCTCAAGTTCTAGTTGGACACGCGTATTTGGCATTTTTTCTCCCCAGCATGAATGTTCAAATGTTAGATATGTAATTGTTGTCTGCTGGATCTGTGAGAACGACCCTTCAGCTACCAATTCAACAACTTCCAGTTCTAGGTGAAACACGCATTTATCATTACTCTCCCCAACTTGAGTGTTCAAATGTTAGTAGATATAAGAAGATGTGGTATGAGTGCCAAGGTCTGTAATTGTTTTCTACTGGATTAATAGGTCTGGTTATGTGAAAAAACCATGTCATGGCATTCCTCATGGTTCTTTTACAATTACTTCACTGTACAGATAACTCATGGCATCTACATGCCCATTTCATTTCTCCTCGTGTTTAACATAACTGTGTATACACATATTATGTCAGACGTTCACATTTTATGCTGATATATGAGCTAATTTTTAGTTTTTTGAAGCAAACTCGTATTGTTATGTCTGACAATTATGAATAAGTATCCTCATTTCTGATTTTATGGCGTAAAGCAGTAGAAATGGGATGCAGACATGATTTATTAAAAATCCCGATTGTAAATTTGAAAGTTATACAAGTATCGCGTTCATATCAGAAGTAAAACATGATAATTTGATATATGTCTTAGAGCTTCAGAAATATGCTCACTCCAAGGATGGCTGGTGAAAAGAAGTACGAAGCCCCGTCCAGTCAGAATGGCGGACATTAAATCCGATGCCTCGCTGAAAGAGAGTGCCACTCTCTATGCACTTTAGAACCTTGTAACAACTCTTTACGGGGTCAGTAGGTGTCCTGATACGAGGCAAATTTGTTGTGTTTAATATTTTATTTTTATGTAAATGCCATCATTATATTGTTGTGGGAACATGTAATTGTTATACCTTTGATCCTATGGGTGTTATTATTGTAAAATAAAGATAATCACTAACACTCGCCAATTTCAATTTGTTAATGTATACTCCGAACATATAAGTACTGAAAATGTTATCTTATTAAAAATCTACTCGCATGTAGTTTTGAATTAGTTTTGAATTAAAATCTGTTTTAATTCTATTATTATGTAAAAGTTCATAGCCAACAACCCAAGTAATCTGTTTTAGTATTAGATAACAGTGCTATTCTGTCGAGACTTGTATCTTAATATTTGAATTAGCTCTCGCCGCGATATAGCCTTTTTCGCGCTAAGGCGGCGTAAAGCAAACACCAATCAATCAATCAATTTAGGGTTGGTTGCTTAACGTCCAGTGCCAAATATACCGGACAAGAACAAACTAACAATAAATACAATAGGTAGGTTCTATACCCTTAGGTTATCATGTCAGCAATAAGGTGAAATCTGATGTTTGGTGTGACAATTATGTTAATTTTGCTTTATTGTTACCTTCCAATATTGATGATACATGTAATGATTCAACATTGTTTGACAATTTAAATATTACAAGTTCTTGTAAGAAACATAAAAAAGAGCTTTGATTCATTCACCAATGGACAAATGCTTTTGATATTATGTTTGGTCAATATATCTTGAAAATAATTTGAGGTCTGCTAAAGCGTAGATTAAGTAGGGTTTAAATAACGAACGGTCATTATCTACGTCATTCGGTTTCCAAGCAGCAAAAGTGTATGATGAAAAGTAAGAAAGATAAGGAAAATTGTAGGATTGAGACGGGACGAAATTCAAGATGAACTTTGGAGATCCACAGCTATATTTGACAGACAGACTGAATTTTCAGGTCAGAATACGAAGTCGGTTTCTAAAACCCTTTTAACTCCGGTTCAATTTCTTTTCAAAGGAAGGCCCAGCATCAGTATCAATTCCCCAGTGGCTATTTCTTAAACTTCTGTAAATCAGGGGAAACTTAAACACAAATGAGTACACTGCAGTAAACAATGAAAAATAAACAAGATTGGGGAACAATTACCTAAACTGAAAAATGAATTTATGTAAATCGAAGAAAATATTTCATGGAATTCTCTTAATATTTAAACAATTGCTAACAAATTATTGTGACTTTCTGTCCGTTCACCGATGCTAACAACGACTAAGAGAGGGGCGAATCATTTTTATTTGCCTGGAACATTATGACAGAAAAGGGAAAATCATTTCGAATAGGCTCATAGTACCAATTTAATAACGATTGTTGCAATCTGGATTAGGTTAAACGACAAGTGAACAGAAAGGATACTATATATAGCTTAAAACTAAATAATTAGAACGACAAAATTATTTCCCCGTTACCTGTTTGTAATTTTTCCGCGGGTACCTTGTATAGAAATATGACTGTTCAACAGTGAACGACTGTGTAAGACCTTCATGGGGAGTCAAGGACTATAAAAGAGGGACATAAGATACCAGAGGGACAGTCACTCATAGATCGAAAACAAACTGACAACGCCATGGCCAAAAACAGAAAGACAAATACTAGTACAGATGACACAACATAGAAAACCAAAGACTAAGCAACACGAACCCAACCAAAAACTGGGGGTGATCTCAGGTGCTCCGGAAGGGTAAGCAGATCCTGCTCCACATGTGGCACCCGTCGTGTTGCTTATGTTAGTCTTATTCGGTAAGTCACATTCGTGAAAAGGGAGGGTATTGTAGTTACGACATAAGGAACATATCCGATATCTATAAGAATGAGTGCATACATTCAAAAGAAAAATACTAGGAAAATAAAGTAATAGTTAACGTCTATTATATATAGTAGGGCTTTTTTTCTCTTTGGCAATACATAGAATTTACTAAATTTACTATTTTCAAATCTAAGGAAATAAAATGACTATATTTAATATTCACGTTTTAATTTTAAAATTCTGTTTAACAATTGCATTTCGGCGATGTTTTATAAAGAGAATTACTACACCAAAGCACTGCAATTACACCCATCACCTATTAATTTTCTCTCCCCTCCAAATGGTAACTGGGGAATATAAATCTGGTCACCATAGGTCTTCCTCCGACTGGCGGTAAAACCCTCGCTAAAGTGGGACGTCCGTTTGGCTGTGTGGGATGTACAAGTTCGCAGTCACGTCCGGTCAGAACGGGGACGTTAAATCCGATGCCTCGTGTAAAGAGAGTGCCACGTTCTTTGCACGTTAAGAATCCTTGCAACAACTCTTTGAGGGGTCCGTAGGTGGTCTGTTGCAAGGCTAAATTTCTGTCCTTATCCAATATACCCTCATTTTCCCCGTGGCAGTCCAAATTTCCACGACCTTCATCCCGGACGACCTCTATTACAGGACCTACCTATATTTGCCACTGGACGTTAAGTAACCAACAATCAATCAATTTTAGTTTTCTTAAAGATCGATTAACTCGTTTATCAATAACATGTAATAATGGACATTCACATATTTAATTTTATTTTAATTCAAATAAAAAAAAATGGTTGTACTCGATTGTATTATAAGGAAAACAAAACATCTGCCTGGATGATTCGTATATATGTGTAGTAGAATGTATATGAAATGTATCTGTTCCAGACCATATGAGTATTTGGACGTCTGGACCGTATCCGTACTTTTTTAAAATACCCTACGCGTACGGTCTGCCTAATTTTAAGAAGTTGGTCAAGTTTATTAGATACAAATGTTGATAACAGATCAACATAACTGAAATCTCAAAATAGAATAAAAAGTTCATTTGTAATTGAAATAAAAATCTCCCGATTATCATGTAGGGTTGATGATATACTTGGTGAAGATGCAAGTTTGTCCTGTTTGTACAAACTATCATGTGAATTTGGCATATTAAACTCTTGTTATGACTTGGGTGCTATATAGAACGTTTGACACTCAAAATTGAAACTGCACATTGGAAAACAGAAGAATTTCACTGCATGCTGCCGCAAAACAAGCAAACTTTTCTCTTGCTAGCAAGAGATGCAAATGCAAAGAACATGCATGAACAAAACATGTAAATGTAAAAATCTGACGTTCCATGTGGAAGCAAGTGTCACCCTGGCGAGAATAGCAAAATAGCGCATTCCGATAGACAATTAAATCAATATTTAATTTTAGTTGATTGAATGTTCACTTATTCACTTTATTCATCGAACTGTAATAATAACAATTAGTTAAGCTCAATATTAAAAAGATTTTGATAAATGTTGGTTTAAAATGAACCCATATGATCTAAATACATGTATGGCCCAGCTAGTATTAGACCATATGAGTATACTCCTGCGGTCCGACCATACCCGTAACCTCGCTGTACATGCCATACAAGAACACCGCTAGTGTCAAGTCAACGACAAGGGCAACGCCGCCCAATTACAACACAACGGCAAGAACAAGTCCCAGACAGTGATCAACCAGAGGTTGCAGACCAAGACAGTGCCAACATTTCAGAGGACCCACAAGCAGATAACGAATGAGGTTTGGATAACATCCAATAAACAAAAGACGAACCAGAAGTAAAACACCAAATGGTTCAAAATATTCCAATAGCCTTTGGTTTGACAAATAATCATAAAAAAATAATGTCACACATTGTGATAGGACATGATGAGACAAGCCAGGTTCCAGTCATTTGGTGGACCATGTTCGAAAATTATAAAATTACTAAGTTTTCTAACTGAAGCAGCCATGGCGGCATTTTCTTTTCATGTTGTCAGAGGGTTGAGGTAGAAATGGGCTTAACTCAGACATCAAACCATTTGTTGTAGAGAAAGATCCCAAAAACATCAATGAATTAAGAGAATCTATATATCTTGCAACAAGTGAAGCAGAATGCAAAGCAAGTAATGTCAACACAAATAACTAAAATATTGGAACACAAAATGTTAACAAACAAACTAAATGTACAAAATTTAAACAATGTACATTATATTAATGATTTATGTTCTTCTTTAGTAGAGGGTATCAGATCAGTATTTAAAGGAGTGATGGCAGTTTGGGTCCAAAATGAACAAAAACAGGCCAAATTACAGCCACTAACGAAGTGAAAATATTGTGGTAAGTCACATTTATCCTGCAATCGACCTTTCTACTATACTAATATAGGTGTACAGATAACACGAAGCGATATACGTATACTAGACGTATATAGTCTCCTGGTATCCTGCTTCTGTTGCGAGCGAACGGTTTTGTCAAATTACTGTTTACGTCACAGTTCAATTTGGGGTCCTCATTGCGGTCCGCGTTTAAGTCATGTCGATTTCTTTCTAAAACAAATTCAACGATTGAGATGGGAAAAAATGTACAAATTTAATTGCAGGATAAAGACAATAACTGTTTAGTGTTTTTTAATATCAGCTGTATTTGTACTCGGCTCGAAACAGGAGTAATAGCTCGATGAAGTTCGCATTACACCTGTTGATTTGCCTCATACGAATACAGCTGATATTTAAAGACACTAAACCGTTATTGTCTATGTATTCGATAGGAGAAATTGCCCAGCATACAATGTTGAATGTTATTACTGTCATAAGTTTAGTCATTTTAAAAAGGTATGTGAAAAGAAAGAATTGGATGAGCAAAGGGCAAAATCACCAAACTATCAATCAAGTGGACAACAGTTTAGGTCAGGTCGTGATTGACAAACAAAATTAAGGTAAAAAAGACAACACCAAAACAGAAATTTCAGAATCGGAAAAGAAACATATAAAAATTAAAATTTTAAATTACCAAAAGTTTCACAGTTGTCATAATTAAATGGCAACACAGTTCACATTACAATTAAGGGTCACAATGTAAAAACTTTAGTTGACACAGGAGCAGCTGTAAGCTGTTTCTCAGTAAATTTACTCAAATCTTTGAAAATAAATCCTAAACAAATTCAGCGCACTAGAGATCAAGACGCTGTAGGTGTTGGGGTTGACCTATCCTTTTGTTCTTTTATTTATCGATTTCAGGTCTTTTCAAAAATGCAACAGAGTATGATTCAAAGATTTGAATTTCCAACTGAAAATGAAAAATCCCAGAACCAGACACTGATGAAAAATTTGTCCATTCTGTAGAGTTAAACAAAGCTTTTCATCAAGTTGACATTCTAGTCAAAGTGTCTAATATAAGAAATCAAACTGTTCTTTAAGAACCCTTACAAACATTACCAAGTTTATCAATAGCTGGGGCAAAGAGCATTGTTAATATTTAAGCTCAAAATATAATGTGCATTTACCTTTTTGTAGATTTTGTATTTACTTGTTTCGTTAAACTTGTATGCCTTTCAAGATTTCGGCTTAAGACTTAAGTGAGGAATTAACCTGTATGAAGAAGGTTCTATGTTAATTAAATAACATCTGATGAAAAAAAGTGCAAAATTTTTTATGAAGGAAATGAAAAGGCTACCTTTTATCATAAGCAATTGTATTTTTGAAGTAAAAAAGCTGAATATTTATTAGTTATTATCTGTTAACTTTTTGTCTACATTCAATCATTATTCTAAACTTTTCTCATACAAAAAGATTATGTCAAGATTTCAGCTTAGAACAAGAGGTGAGAATATACCTGTGGTCCCTGATACTTTTATTTAGCACCTATTCATTTCAGAGTTGCGTACCTAGAGAATTGTAAGTTAAAACTCTGAGGGACAACACACGGCGACAATAACAAATAAATCTCGCCCAATGAGGCTTTGATCAATAAAAACTAAAATCGCAGTTTAAACTATTTCACTGTGCATTGATATTGTCGATTTGGAGTACTAGCTTAATAGAATAATGGGGAAAAAGTCACGACCAAAAATATAAACTACTTGCAAATTCCTTGTTGCCTCTGTCAGAAAATATTTACAACATACGATGTGAATACCCTGTGTAGAAACCGAGGTAACATTGTAAAATATCTCTTTAAATAGCTAGGGTAAAGTTGTTAAAAATTCATCTCACTACATGATTTCAACATTTTAATGATCAAAAGTAAATAAAATGCAAAAGCGAAAATAATCACATTAGTCATTGAATTTTTACAACTCTATCGGAAAGTCCTTAAAAATTGTATAAGTCTTTGTTGGCAGTTCCTTGAATTAAAGGTGTATACAATAAATCGGTTATAAAAAGTCTTGAATTTCTTCATCTGTATAAATGTCCTCGTTTAATGCCTGATTATCAGTGGGGTGTGTGTATTTTCAGCTTTAAACTTAAGTTGGGAATTTACCTGTATGCATAATTCTTTGATAAATACATTATTTTATTTCGGAAAAAAGAATCAAAAAGGTTAACGAAGTAACAAAAATACTACCTGTTATCAAGTACATGTAAAACTACTGAATAGTGAGTTATAATTGACCGGTACATGTCTACATTCAATCTTCATATTAATCTTTCCGAAATCAAAAATATGATATTCAAGATTTCAGCTTAAAACAAGAGGTGAGAATATACCTGTCGTATCTTACCTATTTATATAATCCTTGATCATTCATGGGTTGTATTTCTAGTAATAGCACGTTGATACTGTGCGGGACAACACATGGCAATTAATCTCGCCCCAGGAGGTTTTAAACTATACAAACTGTAAAATCAATTGAATTTGCATCTAAATTAATTTCAATGTGTATTTATCTTGCCGATTCGTGATACATTTTTAGATTATTGGAAAATGTCACGGACATAATAATTTATAAATTACTTGAAAAGTTATTGTCGCCACCGTCAAAGAGTACAAACATGGTGGAATACTCATGTGTAGACGACGAGGCAACATTAGAAAGTATCTTATCAAATGGCGAGGTCAAAGAAGTTCAAAATATATATGCATCCCACTTCGTACCGCATCGTATTCAACATTTTAAAAATCAAATGTAGAAATAAGCATAAACAAAAAACAATAACTTTAGTCATTGAATATTTACACCTCTACCGGAATGTCATCGAAATTTTCTAAATCTTTGTGGGAAATTCCTTGATTGAGGTTTTATTCAATTAATGGGTTGTACAAGTCTTGAATTTCTACAGCTTTAACATTGTACTCGTTGATTGCCCGATTCTCAGTTGATGTTTTTGTACAAGTTATGGTTTTATATTTCACCCTTTTATACATATCAGCCTTTCTTTGTACTGTCATTCAAACTAGAATTATTTTCAATTTCTTGACGAGGAGTCCTTGTCGGAATAGGTGTAAACGGTGACAATCCCTGGTCACATTATTGGTTCAAGATTTGTGCATTACACTTCTGTTTGGAATTTACATGTACGAAGCAGTTCTTTGTTAAATAAATTATATATAATGGTGAAAAAAGGACAGAAAGGTTAATGAAGAAACAAAAAGGCTACCTGATATCATAAGCAAATACATATTTAAAAAGAGAATGAATATTAAGTTACTATAATATATGTCCGGTATCTCTTTGTCTATATTCAATCACTATTTGTTTCTTTCCTAGGCCAATACAACCATATGATGTTCAAGATTTCAGCTTAACAAAAGATGTAATAATCTACCTGTGGTCTAATCTTTTTATATAATCCCTTATGATATAAGTTATCCTCGTCAATTGCACGTTGAACCTCTGCGGATCAACACATGGCGCCAAAATTAAATGAGGATTCATACAGTACAAACTGTTATTCATCGATTTGTAGTTGAAATTATTTACATTGCCGATTCGTAATACATCTTTAGAACGTTTGGGAAAAGTCCTGGAACAAAAACAATTTATAGATTATTTGTAAATTCCTTAAAGCCGCCGTAAGAAAATACTAACAACGTATGATGTAGGAATACCAAATTTTAGGAAAAGAGGTAACATTAAAAAGTTTCTGTTTAAATGGCAAGGGTACAGTTGTTAAAACTAAGGTGTCAATTCCCTTAGGCAAACTTGACCTTTGATGGATTTGGCTTTTTTTTAGATATTTGTTGTCCTAAAGCTCTTCAACTGTTTCGGTTTTTATACATTTTCGGCATTCAACAATTCGGTTCCCGAAAAAGCGCTTCGGACGCATGAAATTATTTAACGTGTTTTCATGTTTTTGTACAACAGCGAAAATAATCATTTCAGATATTGAATTTTTGTCGGGGTATCTTTTCGTCTACCTTCAATCATTATTTCAATCTGTCCTCATACAAAATTTGATTTTCAAGATTTCAGCTGAGACAAGAGGTGATAATATATCTGTGGTATTTGTATATAATCCTTATTCATTTAAGAGTTGTGTTCTTGGTGAATTCTTTGTTGATACTGTGCGGGACAATAACATGAATAACAAATCTCGTCTCATTAGACGTGGCGTGTAAAATTATTTTATCTTGTTTGTGCATTTTATATGTACATATCTAATTTCGCTTAAGATCAAAGTTTCAATAAATTAAGCCCCCCAAGGGTGACTGGGGAATAGAAGTATGGTCGCCATTGGTCTTCCTCCGACCGGCAGTAAAACCCTTGCTAAAGTGGGGCGTCCGTTTGGCTGTGCGGGATGCAAATTTGCAGCCACGTCCGGTCAGAATGGGGACGTTAAATCCGATGCCTCGTGTAAAGAGAGTGCCACGCTCTTTGCACGTTAAGAACCCTAGCAACAACTCTTTGAGGGGTCCGTAGGTGACCTGTTGCAAGGCTAAATTTCTGTCCCTATCCAATATACCCTTATTTCCCGTGGCAGTCTAAATTTCTCCGACCTGAATCCCGGAAGCCCCTATTACAGAACCTACCTATTGTATTTATTGTTAACTTGTTCTCGTCCTGAATATGCATGAAATATTTGCCACTGGACGTTAAGCAACCAACAATCAATCAATCAATAAATTAAGTGACATTTGTGTCTGAATTTTAAAAAAATTAAATATTTGAATTCGCTCTCGCTGCGATATAGCCTTTGTGTGCTGATGCGGCATACATAAATCACTTATCAATAAATAAATCAAGTTTTAACAAATATAACGGCATCTGATTGTATGATTGATAGTTTTACGACAAATCAGCAATCCTTCATTTTTTTCTTCATTCAACTCGGCTTACATCGAATTGAAATTTCTTTTGTTGTTAATATACATTTAAAATCATCAGATAACCACTGTGTATCTAAAATGATAGATGAAAACATTTTTCAAGGTATAGAATATTTAAAGGATAGTCTTTGTTCCATGTTCTCATTCCTTTAGCTAAGTTTAATATGTCCTCTTATATTTGCTGAACTACAATATCATCATTAAGATTCTTTTGTATTTGAAATGAAGTAGTGAGACCATACATGTCCACATGCATCGTCTTCTTCATATTATTTAATTCACTTCTTGCATTCAACTCCAATATGCAATATGATTTAGTAATCCTCTAACCATTTCTATCTCATAATTTCTTTTTCAATATAACAATCACCAGAAACACAAACAAAAATTACATCAACAAATATAACTAGTAATGGTGTTCATTTCAATATTTCAAAACAACTTTACTGAAATATAGTCTGGTTGATAGCAATAATTTTTTTCAAAAAGAACACAAAAAGTAAGACAAATATATAAAAAAAGAAATTACTCCTTGAAAATTATAAAAACCTTTAGAGTACTTGTTTCAAGTTGTAATTGTAGCTGCTGTCCATGTCTTGAAGGTTGACTGGGGTATATAAATATGGTCACTACAGAACTTTTTCTTGGCTTTCAAAGCTTCCATTGAGAGATGTAATACCACCCAAGTCCACCATTTTCACAAGCTGGACCCCCAAGGGTGACTGGGGAATAGAAGTATGGTCACCATTGGTCTTCCTCCGACCGGCAGTAAAACCCGTGCTAAAGTGGGGCGTCCGTTTGGCTGTGCGGGATGTACAAATTTGCAGCCACGTCCGGTCAGAATGGGGACGTTAAATCCGATGCCTCGTGTAAAGAGAGTGCCACGCTCTTTGCACGTTAAGAACCCTTGCAACAACTCTTTGAGGGGTCCGTAGGTGACCTGTTGGAAGGCTAAATTTCTGTCCCTATCCAATATACCCTCATTTCCCGTGGCAGTCTAAATTTCTCCGACCTTAACCCCTTAATCTATTACAGAACCTACCTATTGTATTTATTGTGAATTTGTTCTCGTCCTGAATATGCATGAAATATTTGCCACTGGACGTTAAGCAATCAATCAATCAATCTTTCTTCAAAAGCGCATGAGAAAGTCATATATAATTAATAACAATATAATAGTATACAATGCAAATAATATAAACATATAATTCGTATAATTTTCCAATATAAATGATCAATTAATATTTGGAGTATACAATCTTTACGTAATTGCATAACCATATGCATATTAAAAGACGAACACGTATGCTTATAATATTTCTAATATATAAAAGCTTATTTAGCATTCAAATATATGAGCAAGATGCGGACTAGATCTTAAACGTATGAGCATAATGCGTGACTTAGTATTTGAACCTAAGACAGCATAAAGCATGTGCTGAACAGCATTAAGTGTTGAATACATAAATATCTTAACAATGGACATGTATAAACATGTTGAATTCTTTTATCTTTTGAATGATAAACATGGTAGAGCAAATATTGCGCTTTTAAAAACTATATAAAACCTATTAACCCAAAAATAATCAATTTCGACAATGAGCATTGGTTGAGAAAAATCGAAATTGAGACACACTTTAGCTTTACGAAACAAATCGTGAATATTCCTGTCTGTTTCCATAATTTGCGGAACTTTGATGCACACCTTTTGCTGTCGGAAGCTGGTAAATTCAAAGACAAAAAATTATCATTATTTCTTTTGTAACATTTTTTTTTCTCTCTCTAAAGTTAAACAGAAATTTTCTTTTTAATTTTTTTTTGTAACATTTTGTTTTCTCTCTCTAAAGTTTAACAAAAATTTTCTTTTTAATTTTCTTTTGTCACAGCCCAAAGGGTGACTGGGGAATAGAAGTATGGTCACCATTGGTCTTCCTCCGACCGGCAGTAAAACCCGTGCTAAAGTGGGGCGTCCGTTTGGCTGTGCGGGATGTACAAATTTGCAGCCACGTCCGGTCAGAATGGGGACGTTAAATCCGATGCCTCGTGTAAAGAAAGTGCCACGTTCTTTGCACGTTAAGAACCCTTGCAACAACTCTTTGAGGGGTCCGTAGGTGACCTGTTGCAAGGCTAAATTTTTGTCCCTATCCAATATACCCTCATTTCCAGTGGCAGTCTAAATTTCTCCGACCTTAATCCCTTACTCTATTACAGAACCTACCTATTGTATTTATTGTGAACTTGTTCTCGTCCTGAATATGCATGAAATATTTGCCACTGGACGTTAAGCAACCAACAATCAATCAATCAATCTTTTGTAACATTTTTTTTTATTATAATTGTTATTAAATATTGTCTTTCTCAAATGGTATGTTCTTCAAAAAATCTTTTCAGTTGTTCCTTTGAAAGAATTCGTTGGCCTGAGACCTAAAATGTACAGCCTTTTGTACAACCAGACCTCTAAAGAAGGCATTACATGTGAAAAGGAAAAAAAAATTGCGAAAGGCATTTCAAAAACTGAAATAAAACAGACTCTCCGACATGAAATGTATAAGAAATGTTTGAATGATGAAACTACGACCACCAATTCAATGACATATATTAGAAGTAAAAATCATGAACTTTTTATGGATACCATTGTGAAATAAAACTGTGCAGTTTTGATGATAATGTTACTGGATGAACTCAATTGAATGCTTTCTCTATGGACACTATAAGATTGATGAATATTAGTGATAGTATTTATTAAATATTAAATAAATAAATATTTAAACAACTAACCGTTTCTGTTTAACATATATATATATCCATAATAATATTTACAAATGTCACAGTTCCTTAAACAGTTCATTGAATATACACCACTTAATATATTCCTAAAAATCACATCACATTGGGTGAAAAGGCACCCACTTCTTCCTCCGATAATTCCTAAAAATCACATCACATTGGGTGAAAAAAGGCACCCACTTCTTCCTCCGATAATTCCTAAAAATCACATCACATTGGGTGAAAAAAGGCACCCACTTCTTCCTCCGATAATTCCCAAAAATCACATCACATTGGGTGAAAAAAGGCACCCACTTCTTCCTCCGATAATTCCTAAAAATCACATCACATTGGGTGAAATAAGGCTCCCACTTCTGCCTCCGATAATTCATATAATTCACTTTTCACTGTTGGGTTAGAATCTTTCATAACATGAAAGCCCCCAAGGGTGACTGGGGAATAGAAGTATGGTCACCATTGGTCTTCCTCCGACCGGCAGTAAAACCCTTGCTAAAGTGGGGCGTCCGTTTGGCTGTGCGGGATGTACAAATTTGCAGCCACGTCCGCTCAGAATGGGGACGTTAAATCCGATGCCTCGTGTAAAGAGAGTGCCACGCTCTTTGCACGTTAAGAACCCTTGCAACAACTCTTTGAGGGGTCCGTAGGTGACCTGTTGCAAGGCTAAATTTCTGTCCCTATCCAATATACCCTCATTTCCCGTGGCAGTCTAAATTTCTCCGACCTTAATCCCGGACGCCCCTATTACAAAACCTACCTATTGTATGTATTGTTAATGTGTTCTCGTCCTGCATATGCATGAAATATTTGCCACTGGACGTTAAGCAACCAACAATCAATCAATCAATCATATAATTCACTTTTCACTGGTGAAATCGGTTCGTACTTGAAACCCTTTGCAGACCACTGTGGCTGTAAATCTTCACGTAATCTCTTTGTAGCCACCCTCACCGGAATCCGGTTACCTTTACTCCACATAGGGTCTTGAATGCATCTATGTGGAGCCCCAGAAGATGACGCCTCATTCCCATTCATGATTGCTGGAGGTGCCTGCAATAATAAAAATGAAATATCTACATAAAAAAAACAGAGAGAAATGAAATACTTTCAGTGTCGCTTATCATATTTTTTTTTTAAAGACAAAAGGTTGTTTGCAATATACACATTAAGTTCAATTCTATACTTGAAAAATAAGTATTGCTTAGTTCGCATCATAAAGTTTAAATATATTAAGTTAAGAGGATTCTTGAAATTATTTAAACTCTACATCAATAAATGTATACTTACGGAAGGTGTTGGTGGTGGTGTGTAAATTGGTTCCACATTTTCTTTAGACACAACCTGCTCTTGTTCGTGGGGGTGCGGCTAAAACATAAAATAAAATTAAATCTATAATGTTATGAAGAAAGATTTATACTTACGAGAGGTGTTTGTGGTGTTACATATTATTTTTCGTTCATTATTTTGTACATTAAGTAGGTTGTTATTTTTTTCGTTTGAATTGTTTTGCATTTATCATTTCGAAGCCTTTTATAGCTGACTATGTGGTATGGGTTTTGCTTATTGTGAATGGTCGTAAGGTAGCCTATAGTTGACAATTTCTATGTCATTTGGTCTCTTGTGAAGAGTTGTCTCATTGACAATCATACCACATCTTCGTTTTATGTTAGTAAATTATTTCATAAAATCATTTAAAATAAAGACGAATGTAAACACAGATATCTCCACCAACAAAAGCGGGGTAGATAAAAAAAACAGAAAGATGAACGGTAATAGACAATATTTTAAAACCTTCCTGTTGTTTACGGTGTGCGCATACAAACAGAAAAAAACACCTTAAAAGGTATATTCTTTAATTTCGTAGGTTTTTTTTTTTTTTTTTAGAAAACTCCTACATATAGACTTAATGTAAAAAGCGAAAACAGTCTTACCTGCGTAAAGTATGCTGTCAGGGACTTTAGGTGACCCCCAGGCTGAATAAATCACCCAACTCATCCAGTCCCAAGTTTAGCTTCATAGTTCCATTATTCGCGGCTAGATCCAAAAAATATAATTATATAGCGGACTTTTTAAATGTTAAAACTCCCTCCCTACCAAATTGTATCCTGTATTCAGTCCGACCAGTTGCGGTTACAATTTGATTGAATAGTACATTTTCAGATGCCATGATGAACACTTAACAAATTTTGTAAATAATAGATTTCTGGTAAAATTTAGAAGTACTTGAAAACGAAAAATACGCACTTTTATACTATTTCATTTTTCTAGCAAATACACCCCCAAGGGTGACTGGGGAATAGAAGTATGGTCACCATTGGTCTTCCTCCGACCGGCAGTAAAACCCGTGCCAAAGTGGGGCGTCCGTTTGGCTGTGCGGGATGTACAAGTACGCAGCCACGTCCGGTCAGAATGGGGACGTTAAATCCGATGCCTCGTGTAGAGAGAGTGCCACGCTCTCTGCACGTTAAGAACCCTTGCAACAACTCTTTGAGGGGTCCGTAGGTGACCTGTTGCAAGGCAAAATTGCTGTCCCTATCTAATTTACCCTAATTTTCCAGTGGCAGTCTAAATTTCCCCGACCTTCTTCCCGGAAGGCCTACATTACAGAACCTACCTATTGTATTTATTGTTAATTTGTTCTCGTCCTGAATATGCATGAAATATTTGCCACTGGACGTTAAGCAACCAACAATCAATCAATCAATCTAGCAAATACTATCTAAACCAATTATTTTACACTTTGAAATATGGGGTGGGTCTAATGGAGGGATAACCACCCCATTCTTAGGTTTCTCATGACAACTCTTTGCCGAATTGTTTATGTTGTGCGCAAACAAAAATGCGCTTCTTATATATCTTAACATTAAAAAATCATAATGTAACCTTATAGAATGTTTAAAGTATTTATTACCTTTCTTTTAAAATGTCCAGCACTAACTGGAACATATCTCTACTGTATGCTGTCAGCGGCATTACATTGGTGAAGAAGTTCACATAGGGTGGTTTCACTTAGGTTCGCCAAACACCCTTTTTTAGTTTTTCTGCTTTCGTGTAATAAGCTATGGTAATAACCAGAAACATCAAACTGAAATCTGCTGAAAACGTTGATGGGTTGATGGCTATACCACATTTGCATTTCCTCAAACAATTGGGGCTGAAGCGAACATTTAAAGCAAGGAAAGAAATGAATTCCCACTACCGGTATATGTTTAGATACAAAATCACATAATTTATCAACAAAGTTACTTATTGAAGCACGTGCCATCATGAAGTTTTCTGAATAGAATGAAGGTATAATAATTTTTCATAAATATTAAAGGATTGATTTCACTTTTTATTTCTCTTGGTTATGATAAGATTCATTAGATAAAGTTGGGTTGATAAATTTAATTCATATTTAAACTTAACTGAGATGTCATTTTAGGAATAATTTTTAATAGTTTGATACATGTCTAAGCATCCATTGTGATAACAAAGAAGATATATACATTTCTGTTATATTATCTTGAGAAGTTTATTGAGGGGGGCTTTTTTTTTTACTGTTGAAGGTTTTAACAAAGTAGGGTGATAATTTTCTATATAAAAGAAAAACCAACTTCTTGTGTTTAACATGTTTAAAAATTATGTATAACATATATATATATCCATAATAATGTTTACAAATGTCACAGTTCCTTAAACAGTTCATTGAATATACACCACTTAATATATTCCTAAAAATCACATCACATTGGGTGAAAAAAGGCACCCACTTTTTCCTCCGATAATTCCTAAAAATCACATCACATTGGGTGAAAAAAGGCACCCACTTCTTCCTCCGATAATTCATATAATTCACTTTTCACTGGTGAAATCGGTTCGTACTTGAAACCCTTTGCAGACCACTGTGGCTGTAAATCTTCACGTAATCTCTTTGTAGCCACCTTCACCGGAACCTGGTTACCTTTACTCCACATAGGGTTTTGAATGGATCTATGTGGAGCCCGAGAAGATGACGCCTCATTCCCATTCATGATTGCTGGAGGTGCCTGCAATAATAAAAATGAAATATCTACATAAAAAAAACAGAGAGAAATCATACCACATCTTCATTTTATGTTAGTAAATTATTACATAAAATCATTTAAAAAAAAAGACGAATGTAAACACAGATATCTCCACTAACAAAAGCGAGGTAGATAAAAAACAGAAAGATGAACGGTAATAGACAATATTTTAAAACCTTCCTGTTGTTTACGGTGAGCGCATACAAACAGAAAAACCCACCTTAAAAGGTATATTCTTTAATTTCGTAGGTTTTTTTTTTTTTTAGAAAACTCCTACATATAGACTTAATGTAAAAAGCGAAAACAGTCTTACCTGCGTAAAGTATGCTGTCAGGGACTTTAGGTGACCCCCAGGCTGAATAAATCACCCAACTCATCCAGTCCCAAGTTTAGCTTCATAGTTCCATTATTCGCGGCTAGATCCAAAAAATATAATTATATAGCGGACTTTTTAAATGTTAAAACTCCCTCCCTACCAAATTGTATCCTGTATTCAGTCCGACCAGTTGCGGTTACAATTTGATTGAATAGTACATTTTCAGATGCCATGATGAACACTTAACAAATTTTGTAAATAATAGATTTCTGGTAAAATTTAGAAGTACTTGAAAACGAAAAATACGCACTTTTATACTATTTCATTTTTCTAGCAAATACACCCCCAAGGGTGACTGGGGAATAGAAGTATGGTCACCATTGGTCTTCCTCCGACCGGCAGTAAAACCCGTGCCAAAGTGGGGCGTCCGTTTGGCTGTGCGGGATGTACAAGTACGCAGCCACGTCCGGTCAGAATGGGGACGTTAAATCCGATGCCTCGTGTAGAGAGAGTGCCACGCTCTCTGCACGTTAAGAACCCTTGCAACAACTCTTTGAGGGGTCCGTAGGTGACCTGTTGCAAGGCAAAATTGCTGTCCCTATCTAATTTACCCTAATTTTCCAGTGGCAGTCTAAATTTCCCCGACCTTCTTCCCGGAAGGCCTACATTACAGAACCTACCTATTGTATTTATTGTTAATTTGTTCTCGTCCTGAATATGCATGAAATATTTGCCACTGGACGTTAAGCAACCAACAATCAATCAATCAATCTAGCAAATACTATCTAAACCAATTATTTTACACTTTGAAATATGGGGTGGGTCTAATGGAGGGATAACCACCCCATTCTTAGGTTTCTCATGACAACTCTTTGCCGAATTGTTTATGTTGTGCGCAAACAAAAATGCGCTTCTTATATATCTTAACATTAAAAAATCATAATGTAACCTTATAGAATGTTTAAAGTATTTATTACCTTTCTTTTAAAATGTCCAGCACTAACTGGAACATATCTCTACTGTATGCTGTCAGCGGCATTACATTGGTGAAGAAGTTCACATAGGGTGGTTTCACTTAGGTTCGCCAAACACCCTTTTTTAGTTTTTCTGCTTTCGTGTAATAAGCTATGGTAATAACCAGAAACATCAAACTGAAATCTGCTGAAAACGTTGATGGGTTGATGGCTATACCACATTTGCATTTCCTCAAACAATTGGGGCTGAAGCGAACATTTAAAGCAAGGAAAGAAATGAATTCCCACTACCGGTATATGTTTAGATACAAAATCACATAATTTATCAACAAAGTTACTTATTGAAGCACGTGCCATCATGAAGTTTTCTGAATAGAATGAAGGTATAATAATTTTTCATAAATATTAAAGGATTGATTTCACTTTTTATTTCTCTTGGTTATGATAAGATTCATTAGATAAAGTTGGGTTGATAAATTTAATTCATATTTAAACTTAACTGAGATGTCATTTTAGGAATAATTTTTAATAGTTTGATATATGTCTAAGCATCCATTGTGATAACAAAGAAGATATATACATTTCTGTTATATTATCTTGAGAAGTTTATTGAGGGGGGCTTTTTTTTTTACTGTTGAAGGTTTTAACAAAGTAGGGTGATAATTTTCTATATAAAAGAAAAACCAACTTCTTGTGTTTAACATGTTTAAAAATTATGTATAACATATATATATATCCATAATAATGTTTACAAATGTCACAGTTCCTTTAACAGTTCATTGAATATACACCACTTAATATATTCCTAAAAATCACATCACATTGGGTGAAAAAAGGCACCCACTTTTTCCTCCGATAATTCCTAAAAATCACATCACATTGGGTGAAAAAAGGCACCCACTTCTTCCTCCGATAATTCATATAATTCACTTTTCACTGGTGAAATCGGTTCGTACTTGAAACCCTTTGCAGACCACTGTGGCTGTAAATCTTCACGTAATCTCTTTGTAGCCACCTTCACCGGAACCTGGTTACCTTTACTCCACATAGGGTTTTGAATGGATCTATGTGGAGCCCGAGAAGATGACGCCTCATTCCCATTCATGATTGCTGGAGGTGCCTGCAATAATAAAAATGAAATATCTACATAAAAAAAACAGAGAGAAATCATACCACATCTTCATTTTATGTTAGTAAATTATTACATAAAATCATTTAAAAAAAAAGACGAATGTAAACACAGATATCTCCACTAACAAAAGCGAGGTAGATAAAAAACAGAAAGATGAACGGTAATAGACAATATTTTAAAACCTTCCTGTTGTTTACGGTGAGCGCATACAAACAGAAAAACCCACCTTAAAAGGTATATTCTTTAATTTCGTAGGTTTTTTTTTTTTTTTAGAAAACTCCTACATATAGACTTAATGTAAAAAGCGAAAACAGTCTTACCTGCGTAAAGTATGCTGTCAGGGACTTTAGGTGACCCCCAGGCTGAATAAATCACCCAACTCATCCAGTCCCAAGTTTAGCTTCATAGTTCCATTATTCGCGGCTAGATCCAAAAAATATAATTATATAGCGGACTTTTTAAATGTTAAAACTCCCTCCCTACCAAATTGTATCCTGTATTCAGTCCGACCAGTTGCGGTTACAATTTGATTGAATAGTACATTTTCAGATGCCATGATGAACACTTAACAAATTTTGTAAATAATAGATTTCTGGTAAAATTTAGAAGTACTTGAAAACGAAAAATACGCACTTTTATACTATTTCATTTGTCTAGCAAATACTATCTAAACCAATAATATTACACTTTGAAGTATGGGGTGGGTCTAATGGAGGGATAACCACCCCATTCTTAGGTTTCTCATGACAACTCTTTGCCGAATTGTTTATGTTGTGCGCAAACAAAAATGCGCTTCATATATATCTTAACAACATTAAAAAATCATAATGTAACCTTATAGAATGTTTAAAGTACCTTTCTTTTAAAATGTCCAGCACTAACTGGAACTGTATGCTGTCAGCGGCATTACATTGGTGAAGAAGTTCACATAGGGTGGTTTCACTTAGGTTCGCCAAACACCCTTTTTTAGTTTCTCTGCTTTCGTGTAATAAGCTATGGTAATAACCAGAAACATCAAACTGAAATCTGCTGAAAACGTTGATGGGTTGATGGCTATACCACATTTGCATTTCCTCAAACAATTGGGGCTGAAGCGAACATTAAAAGCATGGAAAGAAATGAATTCCCACTACCGGTATATGTTTAGATACAAAACCACATAATTTATCAACAAAGTTACTTATTGAAGCACGTGCCATCATGAAGTTTTCTGAATAGAATGAAGGTATAATAATTTTTCATAAATATCAAAGGATTGATTGCACTTTTTTTTTCTCTTGGTTATGATAAGATTCATTAGATAAAGTTGGGTTGATAAATTTAATTCATATTTAAACTTAACTGAGATGTCATTTTAGGATTAATTTTTAATAGTTTGATATATGTCTAAGCATCCATTATGATAACAAAGGAGATATATACATTTCTATGTTATATTATCTTAAGAAGTTTATTGAGGGGGGCTTTTTTTTTACTATTGAAGGTTTTAACAAAGTAGGGTGATAATTTTCTATATAAAAGAAAAACCAACTTCTTGTGTTTAACATGTTTAAAAATTATGTTTAACATATATATATATCCATAATAATATTTACAAATGTCATAGTTCCTTAAACAGTTCATTGAATATACACCACTTAATATATTCCTAAAAATCACATCACATTGGGTGAAAAGGCACCCACTTCTTCCTCCGATAATTCCTAAAAATCACATCACATTGGGTGAAAAAAGGCACCCACTTTTTCCTCCGATAATTCCTAAAAATCACATCACATTGGGTGAAATAAGGCTCCCACTTCTGCCTCCGATAATTCATATAATTCACTTTTCACTGTTGGGTTAGAATCTTTCATAACATGAAAGCCCCCAAGGGTGACTGGGGAATAGAAGTATGGTCACCATTGGTCTTCCTCCGACCGGCAGTAAAACCCTTGCTAAAGTGGGGCGTCCGTTTGGCTGTGCGGGATGTACAAATTTGCAGCCACGTCCGCTCAGAATGGGGACGTTAAATCCGATGCCTCGTGTAAAGAGAGTGCCACGCTCTTTGCACGTTAAGAACCCTTGCAACAACTCTTTGAGGGGTCCGTAGGTGACCTGTTGCAAGGCTAAATTTCTGTCCCTATCCAATATACCCTCATTTCCCGTGGCAGTCTAAATTTCTCCGACCTTAATCCCGGACGCCCCTATTACAAAACCTACCTATTGTATGTATTGTTAATGTGTTCTCGTCCTGCATATGCATGAAATATTTGCCACTGGACGTTAAGCAACCAACAATCAATCAATCAATCATATAATTCACTAAATCGGTTCGTACTTGAAACCCTTTACAGACCACTGTGGCTGTAAATCTTCACGTAATCTCTTTGTAGCCACCCTCACCGGAATCCGGTTACCTTTACTCCACAAAGGGTCTTGAATGCATCTATGTGGAGCCCCAGAAGATGACGCCTCATTCCCATTCATGATTGCTGGAGGTGCCTGCAATAATAAAAATGAAATATCTACATAAAAAAAACAGAGAGAAATGAAATACTTTCAGTGTCGCTTATCATATTTTTTTTTTTAAAGACAAAAGGTTGTTTGCAATATACACATTAAGTTCAATTCTATACTTGAAAAATAAGTATTGCTTAGTTCGCATCATAAAGTTTAAATATATTAAGTTAAGAGGATTCTTGAAATTATTTAAACTCTACATCAATAAATGTATACTTACGGAAGGTGTTGGTGGTGGTGTGTAAATTGGTTCCACATTTTCTTTAGACACAACCTGCTCTTGTTCGTGGGGGTGCGGCTAAAACATAAAATAAAATTAAATCTATAATGTTATGAAGAAAGATTTATACTTACGAGAGGTGTTTGTGGTGTTACATATTATTTTTCGTTCATTATTTTGTACATTAAGTAGGTTGTTATTTTTTTCGTTTGAATTGTTTTGCATTTATCATTTCGAAGCCTTTTATAGCTGACTATGTGGTATGGGTTTTGCTTATTGTGAATGGTCGTAAGGTAGCCTATAGTTGACAATTTCTATGTCATTTGGTCTCTTGTGAAGAGTTGTCTCATTGACAATCATACCACATCTTCGTTTTATGTTAGTAAATTATTTCATAAAATCATTTAAAATAAAGACGAATGTAAACACAGATATCTCCACCAACAAAAGCGGGGTAGATAAAAATAACAGAAAGATGAACGGTAATAGACAATATTTTAAAACCTTCCTGTTGTTTACGGTGAGCGCATACAAACAGAAAAAACCACCTTAAAAGGTATATTCTTTAATTTCGTAGGTTTTTTTTTTTTTTTAGAAAACTCCTACATATAGACTTAATGTAAAAAGCGAAAACAGTCTTACCTGCGTAAAGTATGCTGTCAGGGACTTTAGGTGACCCCCAGGCTGAATAAATCACCCAACTCATCCAGTCCCAAGTTTAGCTTCATAGTTCCATTATTCGCGGCTAGATCCAAAAAATATAATTATATAGCGGACTTTTTAAATGTTAAAACTCCCTCCCTACCAAATTGTATCCTGTATTCAGTCCGACCAGTTGCGGTTACAATTTGATTGAATAGTACATTTTCAGATGCCATGATGAACACTTAACAAATTTTGTAAATAATAGATTTCTGGTAAAATTTAGAAGTACTTGAAAACGAAAAATACGCACTTTTATACTATTTCATTTTTCTAGCAAATACACCCCCAAGGGTGACTGGGGAATAGAAGTATGGTCACCATTGGTCTTCCTCCGACCGGCAGTAAAACCCGTGCCAAAGTGGGGCGTCCGTTTGGCTGTGCGGGATGTACAAGTACGCAGCCACGTCCGGTCAGAATGGGGACGTTAAATCCGATGCCTCGTGTAGAGAGAGTGCCACGCTCTCTGCACGTTAAGAACCCTTGCAACAACTCTTTGAGGGGTCCGTAGGTGACCTGTTGCAAGGCAAAATTGCTGTCCCTATCTAATTTACCCTAATTTTCCAGTGGCAGTCTAAATTTCCCCGACCTTCTTCCCGGAAGGCCTACATTACAGAACCTACCTATTGTATTTATTGTTAATTTGTTCTCGTCCTGAATATGCATGAAATATTTGCAACTGGACGTTAAGCAACCAACAATCAATCAATCAATCTAGCAAATACTATCTAAACCAATTATTTTACACTTTGAAATATGGGGTGGGTCTAATGGAGGGATAACCACCCCATTCTTAGGTTTCTCATGACAACTCTTTGCCGAATTGTTTATGTTGTGCGCAAACAAAAATGCGCTTCTTATATATCTTAACATTAAAAAATCATAATGTAACCTTATAGAATGTTTAAAGTATTTATTACCTTTCTTTTAAAATGTCCAGCACTAACTGGAACATATCTCTACTGTATGCTGTCAGCGGCATTACATTGGTGAAGAAGTTCACATAGGGTGGTTTCACTTAGGTTCGCCAAACACCCTTTTTTAGTTTTTCTGCTTTCGTGTAATAAGCTATGGTAATAACCAGAAACATCAAACTGAAATCTGCTGAAAACGTTGATGGGTTGATGGCTATACCACATTTGCATTTCCTCAAACAATTGGGGCTGAAGCGAACATTTAAAGCAAGGAAAGAAATGAATTCCCACTACCGGTATATGTTTAGATACAAAATCACATAATTTATCAACAAAGTTACTTATTGAAGCACGTGCCATCATGAAGTTTTCTGAATAGAATGAAGGTATAATAATTTTTCATAAATATTAAAGGATTGATTTCACTTTTTATTTCTCTTGGTTATGATAAGATTCATTAGATAAAGTTGGGTTGATAAATTTAATTCATATTTAAACTTAACTGAGATGTCATTTTAGGAATAATTTTTAATAGTTTGATATATGTCTAAGCATCCATTGTGATAACAAAGAAGATATATACATTTCTGTTATATTATCTTGAGAAGTTTATTGAGGGGGGCTTTTTTTTTTACTGTTGAAGGTTTTAACAAAGTAGGGTGATAATTTTCTATATAAAAGAAAAACCAACTTCTTGTGTTTAACATGTTTAAAAATTATGTATAACATATATATATATCCATAATAATGTTTACAAATGTCACAGTTCCTTAAACAGTTCATTGAATATACACCACTTAATATATTCCTAAAAATCACATCACATTGGGTGAAAAAAGGCACCCACTTTTTCCTCCGATAATTCCTAAAAATCACATCACATTGGGTGAAAAAAGGCACCCACTTCTTCCTCCGATAATTCATATAATTCACTTTTCACTGGTGAAATCGGTTCGTACTTGAAACCCTTTGCAGACCACTGTGGCTGTAAATCTTCACGTAATCTCTTTGTAGCCACCTTCACCGGAACCTGGTTACCTTTACTCCACATAGGGTTTTGAATGGATCTATGTGGAGCCCGAGAAGATGACGCCTCATTCCCATTCATGATTGCTGGAGGTGCCTGTAATAATAAAAATGAAATATCTACATAAAAAAAACAGAGAGAAATCATACCACATCTTCATTTTATGTTAGTAAATTATTACATAAAATCATTTAAAAAAAAAGACGAATGTAAACACAGATATCTCCACTAACAAAAGCGAGGTAGATAAAAAACAGAAAGATGAACGGTAATAGACAATATTTTAAAACCTTCCTGTTGTTTACGGTGAGCGCATACAAACAGAAAAACCCACCTTAAAAGGTATATTCTTTAATTTCGTAGGTTTTTTTTTTTTTTTAGAAAACTCCTACATATAGACTTAATGTAAAAAGCGAAAACAGTCTTACCTGCGTAAAGTATGCTGTCAGGGACTTTAGGTGACCCCCAGGCTGAATAAATCACCCAACTCATCCAGTCCCAAGTTTAGCTTCATAGTTCCATTATTCGCGGCTAGATCCAAAAAATATAATTATATAGCGGACTTTTTAAATGTTAAAACTCCCTCCCTACCAAATTGTATCCTGTATTCAGTCCGACCAGTTGCGGTTACAATTTGATTGAATAGTACATTTTCAGATGCCATGATGAACACTTAACAAATTTTGTAAATAATAGATTTCTGGTAAAATTTAGAAGTACTTGAAAACGAAAAATACGCACTTTTATACTATTTCATTTGTCTAGCAAATACTATCTAAACCAATAATATTACACTTTGAAGTATGGGGTGGGTCTAATGGAGGGATAACCACCCCATTCTTAGGTTTCTCATGACAACTCTTTGCCGAATTGTTTATGTTGTGCGCAAACAAAAATGCGCTTCATATATATCTTAACAACATTAAAAAATCATAATGTAACCTTATAGAATGTTTAAAGTACCTTTCTTTTAAAATGTCCAGCACTAACTGGAACTGTATGCTGTCAGCGGCATTACATTGGTGAAGAAGTTCACATAGGGTGGTTTCACTTAGGTTCGCAAAACACTCTTTTTTAGTTTCTCTGATTTCGTGTAATAAGCTATGGTAATAACCAGAAACATCAAACTGAAATCTGCTGAAAACGTTGATGGGTTGATGGCTATACCACATTTGCATTTCCTCAAACAATTGGGGCTGAAGCGAACATTTAAAGCATGGAAAGAAATGAATTCCCACTACCGGTATATGTTTAGATACAAAACCACATAATTTATCAACAAAGTTTCTTATTGAAGCACGTGCCATCATGAAGTTTTCTGAATAGAATGAAGGTATAATATTTTTTCATAAATATTAAAAGGATTGATTTCACTTTTTTTTCTCTTGGTTATGATAAGATTCATTAGATAAAGTTGGGTTGATAAATTTAATTCATATTTAAACTTAACTGAGATGTCATTTTAGGATTAATTTTTAAAAGTTTGTGATATGTCTAAGCATCCATTGTGATAACAAAGGAGATATATACATTTCTATGTTATATTATCTTAAGAAGTTTATTGAGGGGGGCTTTTTTTTTTTACTGTTGAAGGTTTTCACAAAGTAGGGTGATAATTTTCTATATTAAAGAAAAACTAACTTCTTGTGTTTAACATGTTTAAAAATTATGTTTAACATATATATATATCCATAATAATATTTACAAATGTCACAGTTCCTTAAACAGTTCATTGAATATACACCACTTAATATACTCCTAAAAATCACATCACATTGGGTGAATAGGCACCCACTTCTTCCTCCGATAATTCCTAAAAATCACATCACATTGGGTGAAAAAATGCACCAACTTCTACCTCCGATAATTCATATAATTCACTTTTCACTGGTGAAATCGGTTCGTACTTGAAACCCTTTGCAGACCACTGTGGCTGTAAATCTTCACGTAATCTCTTTGTAGCCACCTTCACCGGAACCTGGTTACCTTTACTCCACATAGGGTTTTGAATGGATCTATGTGGAGCCAGAGAAGATGACGCCTCATTCCCATTCATGATTGCTGGAGGTGCCTGCAATAATAAAAATGAAATATCTACATAAAAAAAAAACAGAGAGAAATGAAATACTTTCAGTGTCGCTTATCATATTTTTTTTTTTTAAAGACAAAAGGTTGTTTGCAATATACACATTAAGTTCAATTCTATACTTGAAAAATAAGTATTGCTTAGTTCGCATCATAAAGTTTAAATATATTAAGTTAAGAATAAATGGTGATTCTTGAAAATATTTAAACTCTACATCAATAAATGTATACTTACGGAAGGTGTTGGTGGTTGTGTGTAAATTGGTACCACATTTTCTTTAGACACAACCTGCTCTTGTTGGTGGGGGTGCGGCTAAAACATAAAATAAAATTAAAACTATAATGTTATGAAGAAAGATTTATACTTACGAGAGGTGTTGGTGGTGTGTTACATATTGTTTCTCGTTCATTATTTTGTACATAAATTAGGTTATTTTTCTCGTTTGAATTGTTTTACATTTTATCATTTCGAAGCCTTTTATAGCTGACTATGTGGTATGGGTTTTGCTTATTGTTGATGGTCGTAAGGTAGCATATAGTTGACAATTTCTATGTCATTTGGTCTCTTGTGAAGAGTTGTCTCATTGACAATCATACCACATCTTCATTTTATGTTAGTAAATTATTACATAAAATCATTTTAAAAAAAAGACGAATGTAAACACAGATATCTCCACTGACAAAAGCGGGGTAGATAAAAAACAGAAAGATGAACGGTAATAGACAATATTTTAAAACCTTCCTGTTGTTTACGGTGAGGGCATACAAACAGAAAAACCCACCTTAAAAGGTATATTCTTTAATTTCGTAGGTTTTTTTTTTTTTAGAAAACTCCTACATATAGACTTAATGTAAAAAGCGAAAACAGTCTTACCTGCGTAAAGTATGCTGTCAGGGACTTTAGGTGACCCCCAGGCTGAATAAATCACCCAACTCATCCAGTCCCAAGTTTAGCTTCATAGTTCCATTATTCGCGGCTAGATCCAAAAAATATAATTATATAGGGGACTTTTTAAATGTTAAAACTCCCTCCCTACCAAATTGTATCCTGTATTCAGTCCGACCAGTTGCGGTTACAATTTGATTGAATAGTACATTTTCAGATGCCATGATGAACACTTAACAAATTTTGTAAATAATAGATTTCTGGTAAAATTTAGAAGTACTTGAAAACGAAAAATACGCACTTTTATACTATTTCATTTGTCTAGCAAATACTATCTAAACCAATAATATTACACTTTGAAGTATGGGGTGGGTCTAATGGAGGGATAACCACCCCATTCTTAGGTTTCTCATGACAACTCTTTGCCGAATTGTTTATGTTGTGCGCAAACAAAAATGCGCTTCATATATATATCTTAACAACATTAAAAAATCATAATGTAACCTTATAGAATGTTTAAAGTATTTATTACCTTTCTTTTAAAATGAAGATCATTGAGGACTTTGTCTCTCAAGAAGGATTATGCATTTTAAATGATGGATCTAATACTTATCTTCATCCTGGAAACGGGTCTTATTCTGCTATTGATATCACTATTTGCGATCCCTCTCTTCTTCTGGATTATTCATGGCGTGTTCATGATGATCTATGTGGAAGTGATCACTTTCCAATAGTACTTGAACATATTTTTACTTCTGCCCAACAGAGAGTACCACGTTGGAAACTTGACAAGGCGGACTGGTCCTCGTTTGAGAATCTCTGTCAAGCGGAACTTCAGTCAAAGATGTTTGAGACTGTACAAGATCCAATTTTAACTTTTAATACAGTTTTAACGTCAATTGCTGACAGAACTATTCCTAAGACCTCGGCAAATCCGAAACATCCCAGCAAACCATGGTTTGATGATGCTTGTGATCAAGCAATAGGTGACCGTAAAAAATCTGAAAGACGGTTCAATCAACAACCAACGACGGAAAACTTGAGTAATTTCCGTGTTTTTCGCGCTAAGGCACGGCGGACTTGCAGGCAAGCACGACGAACGTCTTGGAAGAAATTTGTCTCGGAGATAACATCTCGCACTCCGATGACAAAAGTATGGAACATGATACAAAAGATAAAAGGTAAAAATTCTAAAGCCACAGTTAAACATTTAAAAAATGGCAATGATTTATTAACATCTGAAAAGGATATTGCCAACAAGCTTGGTGAAACTTTTGCGAAATCTTCTTCTTCTAACAACTTCAGGGAAGATTTTAAAAAAGTTAAAAAACAAATAGAAAAAATTAAATTAAACTTTAAATCAAAAAATGGTGAAAATTATAATAAACTCTTTTCTCTTGAAGAACTTAAAACATCTCTGTCAAAAGCCCATGATACAGCTTGTGGGCCTGATAATATTCACTACCAACTGTTAAAACACTTGCCAGATTCCTCGCTGGAAGCTCTTTTGCAGCTTATGAATAACATCTGGGAATCTGGTGATTTACCATCAATCTGGAAGCTTGCAACCGTCGTGCCTATTCCAAAACCAAGTAAAGATCACACGGATCCTATTAATTATCGGCCAATTGCTCTTACCAGTTGTGTCTGTAAAACACTAGAACGGATGGTCAATGATCGCCTTGTTTGGTTCCTGGAATCCAATGGGCTTTTAGCCAACATCCAGTGTGGATTCCGCCAAGGTCGCAGTACTCTTGACCATCTTGTTCGATTCGAATCATTTGTCCGTAATGGTTTTGCGAAAAATGAATATGTAGTGTCGGTCTTTTTCGATCTAGAAAAAGCCTATGATACTGCATGGAAGTATGGTATTTTAAAAGATCTCTTTGATATGGGGTTGAAAGGCAATATGCCAAATTTTATTTCGAATTTTATTTGTCTAACAGACAATTTAATGTTAGAGTAAATTCAACCATGTCTGATCTGTATGATCAAGAGATGGGTGTCCCTCAGGGCAGTATTTTATCTGTTACATTATTTAGTCTTAAAATCAACAGCCTTGTTGAAGTTTTAAAAAGTAATATTGAAGGTTCATTGTATGTTGATGACTTTTTAATATGTTATAGAGGCAAAAATATGAATAACATAGAAAGACAATTACAGTTATGTCTTGGAAGAATTGAAAAATGGGCCTCGGAAAATGGGTTTAAATTTTCCACTTCAAAAACGGTCGGGATGCATTTTTGTAACAAAACGCAATTGCATCTTGATCCAGAACTCACTTTGTACGGCAACCCAATTAAAATGGTTGATGAAACCAAATTTCTTGGGTTAATTTTCGATAAAAAGTTAACCTTTCTACCCCATATCAAAATGTTAAAATCGAAATGTTTAAAAGCATTAGATATTTTAAAAGTTGTCGGCAGCACCGACTGGGGTGCTAATCGCAACATTTTACTTAATTTATATAGATCTCTAGTTAGATCTAAACTAGATTATGGCTCTATAGTGTATGGCTCTGCAAGGAAGTCCTACATACAGATTCTCGATGCTGTGCATCATCAGGGTTTGCGTCTCTGTCTTGGCGCATTTAAAACCTCACCAGTTGAGAGTCTGTATGTAGAGGCTGATGAGCACGCACTCTCTAACAGACGTTTGAAGCTTGGACTTCAATATGCTGTCAAACTAAAAGCCTACTCAGATAATCCTGCCTACAGCTGTGTTTTTAATCCAATTTATGAAGATATTTTTGCAAAACATGAAAATAAAATTCCTCCGTTAGGTATACGTTTAAAACCACATTTAGCTTCTTTTGATTTAAAATCTGTTGCTCAAGTTGAAACTTGCAAATGTCCTCCATGGGAACTTCCCAAACCAAAAATGATATTTGATCTCCGTGAACACAATAAAAATAAAACAAATTCTCTTTTAATTCAGCAACACTATGCTGAAATCAAAGCCACTTATTCAGATTTTTCAACTGTCTATACTGATGGATCAAAAGATGGTGACAGAGTTGCATCTGCTGCTGTCTTCAGGGACAGAGCTGCAACTCTCCGTTTGCCATCTGATGCATCGATCTTTACTGCTGAAGCAGAAGCAATAATTTTGGCTTTGAAATTTATTGCTTCTTCAGATAAATCCAAATTTATTATATGTTCTGATTCACTTTCATGCTTACAAGCTATACAAAATACTAAAATTAAAAACCCAACAATTCTCAAAATTTTATATGTAATGAGGAATTTAAAAATTCTTCTTAAAGAAATATTATTTCTATGGGTGCCGAGTCATGTTGGAATCCTTGGAAACACAGCTGTAGACCTTGAGGCAAAGAATGCCCTGGGTGACCCTTTATCTAACTGTGATATACCATATACCGATTTTAAATCTAATATTAGAGAATATGTTTTTAATATATTGAAAAGTGAATGGAGTAAAAAAGATGGTAATAAATTACATGAAATTAAACCTAATTTATGTAAACCTTTCAATAATTTTATGTGCAGAAAAGATCAGTGTGTTATTTCTAGATGTCGTATTGGTCATACTAGAATAACACACGAATATCTTTTAAAAAATGAAGTAGAACCACAATGTATACCTTGCAACTGCAAGTATACTATTAAACATGTTTTAATCAATTGTATTGACTTTGCTGATATTCGTAAGAAGCATTTCAATGTCAATAATATGTATGATTTATTTAATAATGTTTCATTTACAAATATTGTTTCATTTTTAAAAGAAGTTGGAATATATTCTAAAATATAAAAATGTTGTTATATTTAAAACGATTTTAATTTTTATCACGTTATCTTAGTGTTGATTTTTATTTGTAAATAATCAATTTGCTTTAGTCTAGAATTTTAGTTTATTGAAAGACCTTTTGTCTGATTTTAAAAATATACCTTAAATTGTTATAATATTCGAATTAGCTCTCGCCGCGATATAGCCTTTCTGTGCTAATGCGGCGTAAAGCAAACAACAATCAATCAATCAATTAATGTTCATTTTTATTTGTAAATAATCAATTTGCTTTAATCTAGAATTTTAGTTTATTGAAGGACCTTTTGTCTGATTTTAAGAATATGCTTTAAATTGTAAAAAATATTCGAATTAGCTCTCGCTGCGATATAGCCTTGTTGTGCTAATGCGGCGTAAAGCAACCAACAATCAATCAATCAATCATTCTTAAAAGATATTGGAATATATTATAAAATATAAAAATGTTGTTATATTTAAAACTATTTTAATTTTTATCACGTTATCATAGTGTTGATTTTTATTTGTAAATAATCAATTTGTTTTAGTCTAGAATTTTAGTTTATTGAAAGACCTTTTGTCTGATTTTAAAAATATACCTTAAATTGTTATAATATTCGAATTAGCTCTCGCCGCGATATAGCCTTTCTGTGCTAATGCGGCGTAAAGCAAACAACAATCAATCAATCAATAAATTACATGAAATTAAACCTAATTTATGTAAACCTTTCAATAATTTTATGTGCAGAAAAGATCAGTGTGTTATTTCTAGATGTCGTATTGGTCATACTAGAATAACACACGAATATCTTTTAAAAAATGAAGTAGAACCACAATGTTTACCTTGTAACTGCAAGTATACTATTAAACATGTTTTAATCAATTGTATTGACTTTGCTGATATTCGGAAGAAGCATTTCAATGTCAATAATATGTATGATTTATTTAATAATATTCCATTTACAAATATTGTTTCATTCTTAAAAGAAATTGGAATATATTATAAAATATAAACATGTTGTTATATTTAAAACGATTTTAATTTTTATCACGTTATCTTAGTGTTGATTTTTATTTGTAAATAATCAATTTGCTTTAGTCTAGAATTTTAGTTTATTGAAAGACCTTTTGTCTGATTTTAAAAATATACCTTAAATTGTTATAATATTCGAATTAGCTCTCGCCGCGATATAGCCTTTCTGTGCTAATGCGGCGTAAAGCAAACAACAATCAATCAATCAATCGATCTTGAAAAAGCCTATGATACTACGTGGAAGTATGGTATTTTAAAAGATCTTTTTGATATGGGGTTGAAAGGCAATATGCCAAATTTTATTTCTAATTTTCTCTCTAACAGACAATTTAATGTTAGAGTTAATTCAACCATGTCTGATCTGTATGATCAAGAGATGGGTGTCCCTCAGGGCAGTATTTTATCTGTGACATTATTTAGTCTTAAAATTAACAGCCTTGTTGAAGTTTTAAAAAGTAATATTGAAGGCTCATTGTACGTTGATGATTTTTTAATATGTTATAGAGGCAAAAATATGAATAACATAGAACACCAATTGCAACTGTGTCTCGGAAGAATCGAAAAATGGGCCTCAGAAAATGGTTTTAAATTTTCCTCATCTAAAACGGTTGGGATGCATTTCTGTAACAAAATTGACTGACGTTTTTTTCCGCTTTGTGTACATTTTAGATTTATTTTGTGTAAGAAATCTTGATCGAAACTTGAGTTATGTTCTCAAGTACGAGTTCCATCTTGCCATTCGACTCTCACAAATCTTTGACCATTTCGAAAAACTCCTTTATTTATTTAATGAAAACCAAATTTCTCATTTCTATTTTGGCTACTATGATTATTTACTTGACTATTAGGTGGGTCATTGTTTGGTTCAATAGCTATTTGTTCAGCATCTTCATTTTAAACTTGATTATTAACCTGTTCATTTTCCACTTCATTGTCAATTTGCGGTAGTTGCAAATCATGCTCATTTTGATTTAACCCTTCATCATTTTCATTTTGAACTTGAGGATTGATATATCTTTGACGGTGAATATTTGGATCATAATAACGCCTCATGTTTGTTGCATTAATCAAAGATTTGTGTACAGTATTATTTTCAATGTGTCTAATCTTATACGTATAGTTTGGATCAAGTTCAATGATGAGGACCATTTGCTTTGTCGCGCAATTTGCGAGACAGGCCTTCTGTGACTTTGTTATTTGTCAACAAAACTTGCTCACCAACAGAAAAATTTGGAATGTTGGATTTAAGGTCATGCCTTTCCTTATCTTTTGCTTTTTGTTGCTGGTCAGTTTCTACTGCAATTGTATGAGCAATTTTTAAATTTGAAAAAAATCCTGCTATATAGTCTTTGAGATGATGATCACGACTTAAATTGTCCGCAGGTTCTAAAGCTACATCAAAAGGAAGTCGCATTTCTTCTCCAAACATCATGTAAAAGGGAGAGTATCCTGTTGTGTTACAGGATGGTAATTTCTGTAAGCCATCATTACGAAAGGGATGAGAGAAGGCCAATTCGATTGGTCTTTATTGCAATACGTTCTGAGACAAGCTGCTAAAGTACAATTTTGGCGTTCTACTGTACCGTTAGTATTTGCGTGATAGTAACTTGAAACATTTCGCAAATTGCTTTAATAACCTTAGCCATAAACGACTGAGCTTGATCACTAAATACAATTTTTGGGCTTCCAAATCTGGAGAAAACTTCAGAACAAAGAATGTTTGCAACTTCCTTAGCTGTTTGGGTTTTCATGGGGAAACCCTCAGTCCATCGAGTAAAAGAATCGACCACTAAGAGGATATGTTCATAGCCATCTTTAGTTTTAGACAATGGCCAAAGAATATCAATGTGCCAACGATGAAATCTACCAACATGTGGCATTGATGACAAAGGTGGATGGTTTGGATTGTAATTCCTTTTTCCTCGTTGACACCTATCACAAGTTTTGATGTATTGTAACACGTCTGAATGCATTTTTGGCCAATAATATTTTTCCAATAAAGCAGAAAAAAACTTTGTCTTGACCTAAGTGTCCTCCGCCTAAAAGAGAATCGTGATGACTATGTAAAGCCTCTTCCCTTAAGCAAGTAGGTAAAGCAATTTGTTTTATATGTCTAAGCTCATTAGGTAATCGTCTACACCTTCTTTGATACGATACAAATGGTACAAAATACCATCAGAAATAGAATAAAATTGACTTTCAGCAACAATAGCAGGATGTAACTTTTCATCTTATCGAAGTGTTGTTTTGTAAATATGTGATAATGTCATAAATAAAAATTCCGTGACGGTTATCCAACCATCGGGTAGTTTATCAGATCGAGAACTAGATATATGATCTGTATCAAAACCAGTATCGGACTCTAATCTGGAATCTGTTGTAGAATTAGCTGTTCACACGGATTGTATAGTCGGTGCCTCATTATATGGCCGACGACTTAAACAGTCTGCAACAACATTGCTTTTACCTGGACGATGGATAATATCATAATTCAAGTCCTGTAACTTCAGAGCCAATCTTTCAAGCCTACTAGATAATTTTGCAGATTTCAACCAGGTGAGTGCACCGTGATCTGTTACCACCGTGAAGTTAGAGTTAGCTAGGTAAGGACGGTATGCTTCAACGACTCTTAATATAGCCAAACACTCCTTTTCTGATGTATGGTAACTTTTCTCAGGTCCACTCAAAGCTTTACCACCATAAGCTACTACATATTCTCTACCTTCATCATCCTTTTGCCCAAACAAATAACCAATGGCTTTATCAGAATCATCACAGGTTAAAATGAAAGGCCTATTTAGATCTGAATAGGATAAAACAGGGGCAAGTAGAACATTTTTCATGGTTTCAAAAGGCTGTTGACACTGTGGTGTCCATTGGAATTGTGCTTCTTTACGCAACAAAGCTGTTAATGGTGAAACAATGTCAGAATGACCTTTAATGAAACGACGAAAGTAATTAGCCATACCAAGAAATCTAATCTGTTTGACTGTTTTCGGAACCGGAAATTGACTAACAGCAATAGGTTTTTCTGGATTAACTTCAATACCAAGCTGAGACATTATGTGACCAAGAAATTTCACTTCCTTTACAGCAAAGTTGCATTTTGCAGGTTGCAACTTTAAGTTGGCCTCTTTTAACCTGGTAAACACCTGACTCAAATGTTCTAAATGTTCTTCAAAAGAATTACTGAAAATTGCTTTTGTTTGATTCAAAAAATCTACACCTAAAATTAAAGAATGATGTAACTGTGGCAAAACATAAATTGATGCCCTAAAATTTCTGTTTCCTAAAGTGACAGATATATTACCTTTGCCAAGCACTTTATCATGATTGCCATTAACAGCAATTACACTTGGCATATCTAGTGGTTCGAGTTTGTGTGTTGAGTAAGGAGTTCTTAGGAAGAACTGCTTACTCATTACAGATATGTTTGCTTCTGTATCGACTAAAGCACATATTTTTGTCCCACCCTCAGAAACTTTGGTTGTACTCTTTTTAGCATCTAAGGTGGTGATTAAGTTAATAACTTTTTTTTACCCGTGTTTTGTCTACAGACAGGCCCGTGTCCCTAATGGTTACTTGTACCTTGAGCAAGTTTTTTCTTTAATGATATACAAGATTTTACAATAATTACATACTTTATTTGATGCAGGACATTTTGACCTTATTCTACAGGACTTACTCCCACAGTACTGACAGTCATTTGAATTTGTACTGTTGTAACGGTTGTGGTTTTGCTCATTGCTGAATTTGACTATGTGCTGTTCTGGTCTGTGATCTGGTCTGCAGTCTGATCTGTTCATAGCGGATAAGGTTATGTCCATCCTTGTCATGAGGCTATCCAGCATATTTGCTTCGACTGACTTGACTGCAGAGCATACGGCGTGATTGATGGTGGATGTAATGTCCTCCATCTGTGGCTGACCTGACACAGCAACAGTAATTTCTGCAATGGTGGCAATCTCTCTGAGGGCTTGCATGGTCTTTGACCGATGGGGGAGTATGATATGACACGTACTTTTCTTGAAACCCTTCTCGGTCACTAAAATGAGAAATTCCTCACAAACAATTATTTGAATTTAAACTCAAAGCATTGTCGATATATTCGTCTACTGTTTCATATGCAATTCGTTTCAATTCTGTTATTTTTACTCCTGCATTCAGTGTGGGGTTAAAACGTTGTAAGAAAGGCTGTTTTAAATTATTTAACGCAGTTTTTGTGTGTGTGTCCAGGGTAAAAAACCAAGCTTTAGCTACCCCTGCTAAGTGAAAATGGTGAACTAGAAGCGCATCTGCTTCTGGCATCCTTTGTAGTGTGACAAATGTTACAAACATTGTCAACCATTCTATTGCCGTCACATTACCTTTGCCAGTGAACAATTCGATGTTCACATTATATCTATGTGCAGGGAAAGCAGGTGGGGGTCCTTGAGGGGCTGCAACGACTGGAACGTTTACTGGTGCTACATTATCTACTGGAGCGTTGACTGGTGCTTGAATTACTTCTATCTCCTGGTGACCAGTGGCATTTCCTGGGGCAGGCATGTTTCTTTCTATTACTTCTTGGGACCTCAACCAATACATATAACAATAAATGGTACCGTATTCTGGATCTAAAGGGTCTCCGCCAGTTATCAGAATTGGGTTTCTGGGATAAATGATCTGCGTTTTACTGCTAGGATTGGACTTAACCAACAGCACAACTTGCGGACAAAAGGGGATGAGCAAGGGCCTGAAACAGTAATGACAGACACAGTGAAGTAGGTTTTAGAACTTTTTTCTTCAAAATCGCATGAGAGAGTCATATATAATTAATTACAATATAATAGTATACAATGCAAATAATAGAAACATATAATTCGTATAATTTTCCAATATAAATGATCAATTAATATTTGAAGTATGCAATCTTTACGTAATTGCATGTGCATATGCATATTAAAAGACGAACACGTATGCTTATAATATTTCTACTAAATAAAAGCTTATTTAGCATTCAAATATATGAGCAAGATGCGGACTAGATCTTAAACGTATGAGCATAATGCGTGACCTAGTATTTGAACCTAAGAGAGCATAAAGCATGTGCTGAACAGCATAAAGTGTTGAATACATAAATATCTTAACAATGGACATGTATAAACATGTTGAATTCTTTTATCTTTTGAATGATAAACATGGTAGAGCAAATATTGCGATTTTAAAAACACATGAAACCTATTTACCCCAAAATAATCAATTCCGACAATGAGCATTGGTTGAGAAAAATCGAAATTGAGACAAACCTAGTTTTACGAAACTAATCGTGAATATGAAACAGTATCATGTGAAATGGGGAAACTAGCTTTTTAAAATATACATGCTTGCTTTTATAAAAAATTCATGACTCATGATATAGGGCTAAACGACAAGACTAGTTTACGATAAATAATTACTTATTAAATTAACATACACATGTGGAAATTACTCATAAAGCGTTTCTTAAAATAATTAACATCTTACCTTTGTGTAACTGACCTTAATTCTTATTAAGTATGAACAAGCAATAAGTTAAAATTTTCATTTCCAACATGCGAGCGTAAAACAAAATTCTATTACGCGTTTTAAAAAATACCCTTGATTACTGAAAATTTGTGAAGAATAAACGAACCTTTTTTTTAAACACATATTAACATCTATCTACACTTCTTGAGAAACGAAACTTTACGAAGTTTTCACGATTTAATTGAATAAAATAATGAAAGAAACACTAAAAGAAAAATGATAAAACGAAGTATATCAACTTTGAATAAATAAAATACTTGACTCACCTGAAACAGTAATGACAAACACAGTGAAGTAGGTTTTAGATCTTCTTTCTTCAAAAGCGCATGAGAAAGTACCACTTTTGAGACCGAAATTCACTTGTTCGATTTCGCGATAGACGTAATATCTGGAGTCTTATCCGCATTGGCCGGTGTGGTTTCCACTGATACCGGTGGCACTGCTGGTCTTACTAGTCTTGAATTTTCCTCGGAGTTCAGTAACTAATGTGGCTTGGGTGTAGAACGAATCTGATTGGTCGAACCTGAAACAAAAGTTACCCTGATATTTTGGGGTAAAAAGGGGCTTGGAAAGATCTTGGCTGGACAGAACAAAGAACCCTTATTGACCGGGTTACCTAGACATACATGTATTTTGTTTACACAACAACTTGTTTATGTTTAAAGGACAATAAACTTCGTAAAAAAACATGTCTAATTGTGTCCACTTAGCTTGTCGCTAAACATCTTATATTAATAAAAATAAAACTTAACAAAGAGAAAATCTAAAGTGACAAATGCCAAAATTGATTTCCTGCAACAATTATGAACGAATATAAATCAGTAATACTTTTAATCACAATTGCAGCTTCGAAATAGACTTTAAATAAAGAAATTGAATTTCCTTTTTTGCTGAAAACTAAAATAATCACAAAAATATAACATGAGCTATAAAATGACTCTATGACAACTGTGTCGGCGTTTGTGCCAACTGTTGCGACAGTTTTTGCGTTAATTGTCGTGTCCTGTCAATGACAGACGTAATATCTGGAGTCTTACCCGCATTGGCCGGTGTGGTTTCCACTGACACCGGTGGCACTGCTGGTCTAACAAGTCTAGAATTTTCCTCGGAGTTCAGTATGTTTGTGATTTTACTTTTTACTAGAGTGATTGGAATTTTTGAAATAGCTGTTCCTTTATATCTTAGCATGTTATCGTTCATGGTGTCCTTTCCTTTGTAGTTTGTTGGTGTTGTCATGGTTAGTCTTAATCAAGAAAGAAATCATCACTTTCCCTGACAAATATTGCCGAAATGGATTTGATTGGGATCCCGTCTGTGGGATGATGTTGAAGCTGGGGAAACTAGCTTTTGTGTACGAACTTGTAATATCAGGATAGATGTTTCGGTACTAATATATCAGATATTGGGTTTTAGATCATGGATTTGTAATCTAGATCACAGTTCATATACATCCAAGTTTGCAGTCCGATTCAATAAACGTAAACAAATTGGTAAAGTCCAATTTCATTCCATAGAGTCCAAATATAAAATAACAGTGTTGTACAAATCAGTAATTTTAAAACAAAAACAATATATCTGGTTGCGTTGGAAAATCCGAACGCAGTTCATGTGCTCTCGTTGGCATATCCAAACGGAGTCCCTTGAATAATAGTTTAATTTTCTTGAAATCTAAAATAGCGTTGCTAACAACAAAGTTTGTAATAGTCATTTTATCAATATAATTAGATAACGGATTGATTCGGTTTTCAAAGTAAACTATTTACACGCGTGTATTTTAACATAAAGATAATTGAACAAAGTGAAATATTGAATAACCGTAAAATTTAAGTTCAATCTGGACCATAAGTATTTACAAATATAAATTTATTACTAATATGTTTCTGGTGTAAACAAATATTTCGGACATTTACATTCATAGTGAATTTGAGACCATTACTACTGAATAAATGAAATATGTCTGGTGCCCAGGAAATGTACACGTTAATAAACTGTAATAGAAATCAAAGTAATTAGATAGTTTTGAATATAAAATTTGGCACACAAATAATGTGTCACATACATATACACAAAAAAATGATTGATTTGATTCTTTAACAACACCACAGGGAACTTTTGTCATTATTTTAAAATATGTTTGTTTAAAAGCAGACTGATGTCGTATTGGTCATACTAGAATAACACACGAATATCTTTTAAAAAATGAAGTAGAACCACAATGTATACCTTGTAACTGCAAGTATACTATAAAACATGTTTTAATCAATTGTATTGACTTTGCTGATATTCGTAAGAAGCATTTCAATGTTAATAATATGTATGATTTATTTAATAATGTTCCATTTACAAATATTGTTTCATTCTTAAAAGAAGTTGGAATATATTCTAAAATATAAAAATGTTATTATATTTAAAACGATTTTTAATTTTATCACGTTATCTTAATGTTCATTTTTATTTGTAAATAATCAATTTGCTTTAATCTAGAATTTTAGTTTATTGAAGGGCCTTTTGTCTGATTTTAAGAATATGCTTTAAATTGTAAAAAATATTCGAATTAGCTCTCGCCGCGATATAGCCTTGTTGTGCTAATGCGGCGTAAAGCAACCAACAATCAATCAATCAATAATTCTTAAAAGAAGTTGGAATATATTCTAAAATATAAAAATGTTATTATATTTAAAACGATTTTAAATTTTATCACGTTATCTTAATGTTCATTTTTATTTGTAAATAATCAATTTGCTTTAATCTAGAATTTTAGTTTATTGAAGGGCCTTTTGTCTGATTTTAAGAATATGCTTTAAATTGTAAAAAATATTCGAATTAGCTCTCGCCGCGATATAGCCTTGTTGTGCTAATGCGGCGTAAAGCAACCAACAATCAATCAATTAAAAGCAGACTAGGAATTCGTTAATGTTTTATCAAATAAACATGAAGTTCAAAAACAAATGAAAAAATTGTAATACCTGGTTTTCAAAGATTTCATTGAGTGGATGTATCCAAGTTGTCATAAAACTTCCCTTGCGCTATCAATATAGCATCGCCGTCTGTAATGGTGACAAATGTCAATGTTAAAGAAATAATAAAATATTAAAGGACTGGTTTTTTTTCATTCAACAAATCAACAGCTTAACATATACGTGTAGTACAAATTTATAAATTGTTATTTGGTTTTTAATTTCATTTATTAATCCAAGATAATTAAATATAACTCCATATCTATTAATGAATTAAAACATAATTTTTCTCTAGCAATATCTTCCATCGGATTTATCAACTCAAATGCCCACTCTGCATCAATCCTTGTAAGCGTCTTGTGGATTGGCTCCATGAAATTAGCGTATTATAGTACTGTCTTCACGAAGCAGTCTATGAAAAGCTCCAATACTCTCCAATACTATGTCAGCTCTATAGATTAGAGGCAAACAATTTCTGAAAGTTTTAAGAATCCCCTTTTCAATTGTGAACTACTCACACTTTCTGCAATATTGCACTCCTTACACTTTCTGCAATGAAACATCAAGTGGTTGAAAAATAAAATGTTAGAATATTCATAATGATGATGAAAGAAGTATATAGGGTTTTCTCTGTAGACAGTATTTCTTCAAGTTAATTCTTGTGTCGATTTGTAAAAGATGCATAATGTCACTCAGAAGATTTGAGATCATGGATACATTTATATAAACATTCAGCTTTATTCAAGTTTATCAATTGTAGATTAATGTTTTACGCTAGAAATGAAATTCAGTGTTGTGTATACCTTGGTGACTATGAAAATGTACATAACTAAGGTATTGGTGCATTCAACATAAACCAAACAATGAAAATGTGTTACACTAATGTAAGCAATTGGTGTCTTTGGAAGACATTGACGGACGAATTAAACAATGTTGGTCATTTAATGTGAAACACTAAACATGAACAGTCATAGTTTTGAAATCTCTACCTTCCTGAAACAACTTTACTTTTCAACCTTAAATACAATGAAAACATCTCTTTCCTTTTATATTACGAAAGTATTCTATGATAAACACAGGATAGAATAAATGATTTAATATTAAAACACATTTAAATGTACACATATACCGGGACGAAAAACTACAGAATACTAAAATCCAAATGAATCACTAATGTTGGACGATCAAGAAAGAAAAACGACTAAGAAGTGAAGACAGTAACACATTAAGAAAGGAACTTTCAACGTGCTCGTGTTATTTTATCTGAAATTGTGATCAGTGGGATACGGATATCGCTGATGTTTCCAATTAAACACTTAGTCAATACTGTTATGCACTATTAGCATAAAACAACTCCTGAAGTTCAGCTCCATCAAGTTGATAGAGTTAAGTGGGTGCCAACCCAGTGAAACTGTTGCATACCTTTGCATTTTAGGTGGCTCTATAATACATGTCTGCTTTTCTAGTCCATAATGAATATATCGTGAGTCTATAAATCCAATTCAAACTTAACTACACTGTCTTAATCTAAGTTCGTCTCCACTAAACACTAAATCATGCACTACATTGGTATAAGAAACTCTTGCAGTTCAGCTTCATTAAATAAAAAGAGTGGTGAAAGCTGATGACACTGTTTCATACATTTGCATTTTATATGGTTCTATGAACGTGTCTGCTTTTCTAGTCCATAATGAATATATATAGAGTCTTTAAATCCAATTTAAACTTATACCACATTGTCTTAATTTCAGTTCGTCTCCATTTAACACTAAGTCATGCATTACATTGGTATAAAAAACTATTGGCATTTTAGGTGGCTCTATGTAGTCACTGTAGGTAGATGATGGTCGTTTTGATAATTTGATAGGGATTTGGTTTGCAGTCATTACTTGTTTTGGTGTTGGACAAATCGGACGAAATCTAAGTGGTGTAGTTGATGGCAGTTGATTTGCATTCACAATTATCGGTGTTGAAGTTAAATGGATTTCATTTTCATCCAAAATTGCTGGTGGTATCTACAGTAAAGAAAAACATGTCTCAATTTAATTTCGTCTCCACCAAGCACTAAATCATGCACTACATTGGTGTAAAACAACTTTTGAAGTGCAAAAGGGGCAGGGCTTAAAACTGTAAATATATATCAGAACAAACGATGTCTGTTTATCAAGTCCAATATAGTTTCTGTATAACCTTTGGTGTATTTTTCCTTAAATAGTGTTCTTATAAGTAGTCTACATTGTATAATTTAAATGAATCTGCTGGTGGTGACACCGTTTCATATCTCAGTTTCTGTTCAGGTACAGGTCTTTTGGTGACCTTATAGGAATTTGTATTTCTTGTAGTGCTTATCTTGGTGATGGTGGCATTTTTCCTTTTCATTCAGATAAAAGGACGGCTAGAAATAGAAATAATTTTGAAAAGTTCATAAATTTCCTTTTAATTTTTTCTAATTTCTATTATTTTTACACGTTATGTAGGTACCATTTATTCATACTTAGCTATTTTTGTGTTTCCAAACTTTCGATGTTTAGCTTTGTTGGAGAGGATTATTTTTTGTTGTTTTGATGGAAGTGTTTCACATCCTTGACTTTCTAGTTCGGTCTCGTATGGACATTTTAGTTTTTAACATAGTCATCCAGTGTATAACAAATTATTAACGTAGACATTTTAAGGCAGTGACGGTGTATAAAACTGCACATTCATCTTACGCATCTTTTTAAGCAATTATCATAATAATATCATATTAAACTGTGAATTGTACTTACTGTGAACGTCGGCATGCATTCTCTTACTTGAGCTATCGTCAGGGGAGACGGCTGCTTTCCCCTTTTTGATTTCAAATCTCCCAGTTTTTGAAACACATTGCTGGAAAACTATGTTTTTAAATTCCAGTGATGGTGCAATGTTATAAATTGTGAACTTTAATTACTTTGGAGTGTTAATGATAGATAATATTCTGAATTAATAATCCAGCAGTACCATGAGAAGGGTAGGGTTTTCTACCGTTGAACTGAGATATGGACAAACATTCCTTAAACACCTAATGGCAACAATTTTCTAATTCGTTTCACGTTTGGATCATTCTATGTCATGTCTCGAGGTACGCTGATTGTCACAACTTAATAAAATGTTTGTTTAAATTTGTTAATCAAGATAACACTATTGTAATGGTGTATGTTTTGTTAAATTATCCTTATATTATATCTTCAAGTAAGGAGTTCATAGATGAAAAAATATCTACAGTAACCGTAAAACAAACAATATGAAATTTATAATAATGTGTGATATGGTATTGTGACTGGTATGCATAATAACACAGAATAAGTTTCATTTTGATGTTTTATTTACCATAATTTCATCAACATACATGTATAAAAAAATCACCAAAACATCAAATATTACTTTTTTTCTCGAAGAAATACACCTGATATTTATTTCATATATAATATACACAAATTATTACATACTATATATAAAAATGTCTTTCACATAGCATTAAAGTTATATGTTTTCAAACAGTTAACTGGCACTGTTGTTACATAAGAAATAAAACATAACTAAAGCACTAATTCTACATGTCGGAGCACTGTCTATGTTTACTGGTTGTTGCCTTCTATTGCTGCTGACGGGCCATTTAAACGCATATTCTGTTTAGGAAGTTCTGCAGTTGTGATAGTCTGAGATGTGTACTTTACCCACAAGGTGAATATCTGTCCCTGAACAGCACGGACCTTCTTGCGTTGACACCTTTTCAACTTGCCCTCACCAACCAGTTTTACTACAAGTGGGACCTTTGTAGTTTCAGCATGTTGTAATTCAAGAAGTTCGTAGAATGGTTTGTTGGCCTTGACTGCATTGTCGTTGATGCGTCTCTGCCAGCCCTTAACGTTGTTATTAGTCCTGACTGGTCCCATGAATATGCTCCAGAATAGTACTAGCCAAACGGTGGATGATTGGTTGATTGATTGTTGGTTGCTTAACGTCCAGTGGCAAATATTTCATGCATATTCAGGACGAGAACAAATTAACAATAAATACAATAGGTAGGTTCTGTAATAGGGGCGTCCGGGATTAAGGTCGGAGAAATTTAGAATACCACGGGAAATGAGGGTATATTGGATAGGGACAGAAATTTAGACTTGCAACAGGTCACCTACGGACCCCTCAAAGAGTTGTTGCAAGGGTTCTTAACGTGCAAAGAGCGTGGCACTCTCTTTACACGAGGCATCGGATTTAACGTCCCCATTCTGACCGGACGTGGCTGCAAATTTGTACATCCCGCACAGCCAAACGGACGCCCCACTTTAGCACGGGTTTTACTGCCGGTCGGAGGAAGACCAATGGTGACCATACTTCTATTCCCCAGTCACCCTTGGGGGTAAACGGTGGATGAAAGCCAAGTGTTCTTCACATATGTAGCAGGCTCCTTTGTCCTTGTAGATTTGGCTTTGGTAGGCTACCACGAACCGTAGAAATGTCTTCGAATGTTGCTGGAATGTGTTCAGCAGGTAGAAACGGTAAGGCCAACAGCTTCCTGGCAAACTTGTAGACACTGTCCTTTTGGAAGTGGGCTGTCTGAAATAAAATGAGACTTAAAAAAAAAATGACATAGCAATAAATAATACATTTATATTGAAATTGTAGCGTAGTTTTTGTATTTGTTCTTTCCACGTACATGTTTCATTATTTTTTTTAATTCAATCAGGGTTCATTCGGAAGATTACTGTGGACAGGATAACAGGTGCAATACCACCAAAATCCGGTTGCATACGAAAAAGGGTCGAAAAAAAATATTCCCTTGAATTTGACAGTTGTAGGAAATTAAGCCTGCATTTCATTGCAGTAAAACATTTCTGAGTCTTAAACATATAAATTGGGTGTTTCAAAGCACCATTATTTTTTTATTTGGCGTTTCTATAGAATATTTTGGAAACTTGAGATTACATAGTTACTAAAGCTTGTACACAGGGGAAAAAGGGGTGCAAATTTGATTGGTTAACTTCCAGTGATGGTTATTATCTTATATGCAATGAAATGTTATGTGAAATTTTGTCTATAGTACTGGACAGGATAAAACTTTACACATGCCAAGTATTTCTTTATTTGAAACAAAGATAAATTCTGCACAATTTTGTGAAAAGTGCAAATTTAACAAAGACTAATAGGGGTAAATCAATGGTGGTATTACACCTACAGTGGACAGTGTATTAATAATAAATTCAGAATATCATAACACCTGCTTCAGTAAAAGTAGGAGGGATACTGTGTGCCGATGTACATAAGTGAATCACATTATTTTCATTAAGAACGTTACATACAATGATGACAATTTCTGTATTTTTTAAACTTTAGATAGCAAAAATAATAAAATCAAATAACAGTATTGACAATAAGTTTTTCATTATTGGTCCGATCGCAACATTTTTATAGATCACTTGTTCGATCTAAACTTGATTATGGCTCCGCAAGGAAGTCATACATAGAAATTATCGATGCTGTGCATAACCAAGGTCTTTGTATGTTTTCACTCCCATTTACGAAAAAAAAAAAAATAAAATCCCTCCATTAGGAATTTGTTTAAAACCACATTTTAATATCTTTGATTCAAAATCTGTTGCTCCAGTTCAAACGTGTAGTGTCCCCCTTGGGAACTTCCAAAACCAAAAATGTTATATGATCCCCGAAAATACAATCAAGCTGAAACAAATCCTCTTTTAAATTCAGCAACATTATGCTGAAATAAAATCCAACAAATGTGATTGTTCAACAGTTTATACTGATGCATAAAGGGATGGGACAGAGTGTCGTCTGCTGCTGTCTTTTATGACAGAGCTGTAACTCTCGGCTTACCTTCTAATGCATTCATCTTTACCGCCGCTGAAGCTAAGGCGATAATTCTGACCTTGCAGTTTATTGCCCTTTCTGACAAATCAAAGTTTATCATATGTTCGGATTCCCTATCATGTCTTCAAGTTATACAAAATACCAAAATTAAAAACCCATTAATTCTAAAAATCCGCTACGTAATGAAAATTGGAAAATTCGCAATAAAGAAATTATATTTCTATGGGTGCCAAGTCATACCGGCATTCACGGAAACACAGTTCTAGATCAGGAAGCAAAGAATGCCCTGAACGACCATACATCTAAATGTAAAATACCATATACTGATGTTAGGTCTAAAATAAGAGTATATGGAAAAATGCTTGGAGTAAAAGGACAACAATAAATTGTATGAAATAAAACTAACTTTATGCAAATCTTTCGATAAATTTATAAGCAGAAAAGATCAGTGTGTTATTGCTAGATGCCGTATTGGTCATGCTAGAATAACACACGAGTATATTTTAAAAAATGTATACCTTGCGATTAAAAGTATAAAATTAAACATATTTTAATTGAATGTATTGACTTTTCCGATATCCGGAAAAAAAACATTTTAATGTAAATAATATGTATGATTCAATAATGTTCCTGTTGAAAGAATTGTTTCATATTTAATAGAAATTGGAATGTATTCCAAAATATGAATTTCTTGTATAAGTTTAAAATGATTTTTAGTTTTTATCATAATATCTTATTGATGAAATTTTATATGTACATAAGTAATTTTGCTTCAATCTCCAGTTATAGTAAATTGAAAGACTTTTTGTCTGATAAAAAAAACACATCTTGTTATAATATTTAAAATAGCTCTCGACACGATGTAGCCTTTTTGTGGTGATGCGGCATAAAGCAATCACCAATCGATTTATCATTAGTGTCTCCAGTATCTTCCAAAGTGTTTGAAACCCCTATTTCTCTCTTAAAAATGGTTTATTCTGTCTTTATAGGAACCTCTATCATATAGAACCAGTTCCACAAAGCCAATTTCTAGACCTACTGTGCATACCAGGTTGCTTTTGCATATGACGGAGTAGCAGACAACTGTTCATCATCAGACTGCAGATGCTCATAATTTTCCAACATTCGAGGAGCCTTACCACAGCGAGGTATCTAGGCCTCTTCACGATATTCACCAACAGGTGGATCTTCCCCTGGGTCATTCCTAGTATGTTCTCTATGTTGTCTTAAGGTAGATGAGGTGTCTAAATTATAATCCATAGAATTTTTTATTAATTTGCCAAACTGTAGGTTATATCATTCTTTTAAAAAAAAAAAGAATGGGTCACGGGGCTTATTTTCACGCTACAGGTTGTGCAAAATTGACAGATTTTGTATAGATTATGCATGGAAAACCAAATTTTCTGCAATAAAACGAAAACTACACCATAGAACTTTGATATAAAATATGAGCAGATAGCTCTAATATTATGCTTTCAGATAAGAAAACGAAAATATGGGGTCACGGGACCCGTTTTCTTGCTACATAATAAAATAGGTAAATTCCTAACACATTCTATTGTAAAAGTAACTTTATCTGAATTATCTGCCCTTAGATTGGAGTTGCCTCCCCTTATGTTGCAAAGTTGGAAAAAATTGAATCAAACAAAAGTATTTTGTTTTTTTGTAAAATACAACCATAAATATGATAAAACATGTCATTTTATATATTGAAATGAAAATTCTTACACATGAATTACCTACTAGTCTCAAAGTTTGCACATTTTCTTAAAAGATTGTTTTCTGGTATTTCAAAATCAAAGATGGAGGAAGACACCCTATCTACCTTAAAATGGTGTTGTGGAGATGAATTCTATTATTAAAAAAAAAACTAATGTTTCAATTTGATTTCTTCCAATGAGTGAATGAAGAAAACATGACGTGTTGTATAAATGTACAACACAACATAAACCCAGTATATATAGGACAATGTGACAATGTCTCAGCAAAAGATCAGTGCTTTTGTTTTTGATATTCATTTCAAAGTCATACTTAGACATACAATGCAGAGTAAAAGCTTACAACTTAGGGTATACATTTAGAAATAGTGATTAAAAGACCAATTGGTGGCCTTCGGCTGTTGTCTGCTCTTTGGTCGGGTTGTTGTCTCTTTGACATATTCCCCATTTCCATTCTCAATTTTATTATAATGTGGTTGTACAGGACATCTGTCAGACAATTTGACAATGCGCAATAAATACTAATAAGATAAATGTTTATCTTTTTGTAATTTACCCCTGTCTCAATGTTTTTTTCCAGTGCAGGTATTTGTTAAACATGCACAATGCAGCATGTATATTCATAACATCTTTATTGTTTCTTAATATTTTGAGTAATTCATTTAAATGCACCTTTTTATCTTGACATTTTTTTTTCCATTCAGAAAATGATTTTATATAAAGTTTTTAGATTTTATATTTTGTGTGTTTGTATGTGTGTGTGGCTTTGTTTTTTAAATCTAATATATTGAAAAATCCAACCTGGTATGTTCCGCATACACAAAGGATTTTGTAATTTGCTGTAAAAATAATGTTATCGTGTATGTAATAATTTATAATAATTAGTTATCACAGGTACCAGGCTTATAATTTGATAAGCCAGACACGCGTTTCGTCTACATAAGACTCATCAGTGACGCTCAGATCGAAATAGAAAGCCAAACAAGTATACAGTTGAAGAGCATTGATGACCCAAAATTCCAAAAAGTTGTGCCAAATACGGCTAAGGTAACACTTTTAAACATTAAATTTAAGTATTTGAAGTGTAAAGTGCGTGGCTTTGAATTTAAAATGTATTATTGACGGACGCACGTCCTAATTTCCCCTCTGTGAGCCTCTGACATTCTTTAATGTTCTGTATAGCTTTTCACTACGTCACATAGTAACAGGTGTTATGATGACATTTTTGAGGTTCCAATTGGGGATAAAAACGTCGTATATTCCCTGGCAGTTTCCCGAATATATACTGATATCTCCGAGTTGTAATCCAATCACAAAACTAAACACATTCATACGTCATATTCAACTAGTATAGCTGTATATTTGTTAAATATTTGTAATAATTTAAAACTTGTTTATTGAATTATAACTTGTTATAAACTTATATTAATTAGAAGCAATATTTGAATATTTTCGACAATACTACCATTTTAAAAGGAAGGGAAGTCAACTTAATTACCCTGGATTGTGAGCACCATCACTATTATATTATTGGTTTTTTTTTCGCCGATTTACTAGTTTGTATCTTTTGTTTGTATAATAAAAAGTAGAAATGATCAAAACAAGTTGAAAAATGTGAAATGTTTGACGGAAATTACTTCCCTTTTTTTGACACAAGGTTTATGTGTTACAATGCTTTATGTTGACAATGGTATAATGGTTTTTATTAGTGTAGTCTGATTATTCAAACATCCCTGTTTCCAAATCTATTGCTTTTCTTTAGTTAAAAACATCTGTGATGTATATTTTTCAATTTCAAATATTTTCCTTAAAAGATGCTTGTCTGTCAATAAATGTAATGATAGCAACATGTTCGTAAAATCTTGCCACATCATTGTTGGTACTTATATAAGCCTGTTAAAATTGTATTTCATAATGTAATAAAACAAACACATGTTGGAACTTTCAATTAACTTTATTCAATCAATAGTTTTATCAAATCTGTTGCTAACATAAGTTCTGTCAAACTTGTCATCTTATGTTAGGAACATTTGGATCATGGATGTGCTACAAACTGGAGTTATCGGTCCTTGGTATTTTCCGGGAATTCTAAAAATGATTGATTGATTGATTGTAAGTTGCTTAACGTCCAGTGGCAAATATTTCATGCATGTTCAGGACGAGAACAAATTAACAATAAATACAATAGGTAGGTCCTGTAATAGAGGCCGTCCGGGATAAAGGTCGGGTAAATTTGGACTGCCACGGGAAAATGAGGGTATATTGGATAAGGACAGAAATATAGCCTTGCAACAGGCCACCTACGGACCCCTTAAAGAGTTGTTGCAAGGGTTCTTAACGTGCAAAGAACGTGGCACCCTCTTTACACGAGGCATCGGATTTAACGTCCCCATTCTGACCGGACGTGACTGCGAACTTGTACATCCCGCACAGCCGAACGGACGCCCTACTTTAGCGAGGGTTTTACCGCCGGTCGGAGGAAGACCAATGGTGACCATATTTCTATTCGCCAGTCACCCTTCTATAAATAACTTTCAACTAGGATAAGAACTCCAATGTTAGTAGAAAACCTCAAATATATATTGTCTGTCAAATTTATCTTACGTTAGCATCAAGTCTGTCAAAATCTTATGTTAGCAACACTATTTTAGTGTTTTCCCCCAAGCATGTTAAGCATGGATAGACGCCATGCCATTTTTAGGCAGTTAAGCTGCCTTACGCGAGCACCCTAGATTTGTGTTCTACCCAATAAATGCTGAAATAGGTGCCATTGTTATTATCTAGCTGGCTATTATGTTATTTATAACTAATTGGACACTTTTTTCATACTTTAAATTCTGGAATACAAAAAATATGACCATAAAAACCTTAAATGATCGCCGAACCACCCAAAAGTTTTGAAGTTGCACATAGGACGTAGTTTATTATCCCCTGTGCTTTTGGCTAAGATGTCAAAGAACAATTGTATCAATTATTTCATCGCCGAAAATCTCTAATTACAAGTCGTTTACATTTGCCAAATGGAAAAAAGCGCAGGAATATTGTATAACGGCTGTGACTAATATGACACGGAGTTGAAGTCTCAGTTGGCGGCAATTTTAACTTCGTCGACAAAACGTAAATCAAGGACGCTTTAAATTTGGTGGATTCTAAAGAGTCAAAGGTAATTATTGTTAATCATTTTATTCGTTTTGTTTGAGATGATTGTGATTATTTAAATCATCTTAATAAAATGTATGCCCATTTGTATTCTTGTTAATATTATTCCGTTTATATCGTAACTGACCTTCGATCAATTCATGCTTGTCAAATCAAGTTGTTGTTATTTATGAATGACATAAAACTAGAGATCTGATTGGTCGATGTCAAGGTCATTTCAAGATTATTTCCTTTGTGTTTTTAGTTCAGGCTTTGGTGTTACAGACTGCTACATGTACTTTCATTTAGCTATAAGTGCTTCAAACAATATCGATTAATACTTTATCAATAATTTGCTAAAGGACGGCATTATTTAACTTCCATCGCATATTTTTGTAAAATATTAAGTACGAATTTGTGACGCGTCTCACACCGTAATTGTTTTTGATTGACAAGGAATTTTCAATTTCCGGTAATGAAAAAAAAAACTACTTCGATGTTTCTTTTTGTGATTTTTTTCATATTTAAACACTCGTGAAGTGTTCTAGAATCATTTCTATGCGTTTCCTTCAGCAACTTGATGCTGGTAAACGATTTTTCTATAAAAATATTGCAAAAAAAAAAATACGAAAAGAGGTAACGTTGTACTTCATTTTTGTACTTTATAGTCTTTACGTTTTCAACAAGTTACAGTTTTTTTTTCTTAATTCCTATAACAATTTTTTAAAGCACAAAGATATGTTTATTATTATAATATTAGCAATGAAAGACATAGTCCGAGATTACTCTGACGTCCAACGGCTGTTTTGCCAGACAAGCTTGGGCCGTGGTGTCGGGGAAAAAACAGCCATTGTACGTCTGAGTAATATCGGACTATGGAAGACAGTAAAACCGTAATCACGATATTTTAACTCACTTATAATTTCAAATAAAGTTGAGAATGGAAATGAGGAATGTGTCAAAGAGACAACAACCTGACCAAAGAGCAGACAACAGCCGAAGGCCACCAATGGGTCTTTAATGCAGCCAGAAACTCCCACACCCGGAGGGGTGCTTCAGCTGGCCCCTAAACAAAAATGTATACCAGTTCAGTGATTATGGACGTCATACTAATCTCAGAAATATATACAAGGAACTTAAATTAAAAATCATACAAGACTAACAAAGACCAGAGGCTCCTGACTTGGGACAGGCGCAAAAATGCGGCGGGGTTAAACATGTTTTTTTGAGATCTCAACTCTCCCCCTATACCTCTAGCCAATGTAGAAAAATCAAACACACAACAATACGCACAGTAGAACTCAGTTCAAAAGGAGTCCGAGTCCGAAGTCAGAATAGGTAACAAAAGAAACTAAACAAAATGACAATGATACATAAATTTACAAAGGACTACTAGCAGTTAACTGACATTCCAGCTCCAGACCTTAATTGAACGGATTGAAAGATTATGTCTTCAACATTCTTTTGTTGGAAATTATGATCAAACATTTAATTCATTCAGACCTAGCTCTTATTGTCCTATTATGGTTTAATTATGATAAATTGTGACTTGGAAGGAGAGTTATCTCATTGGCACGAGTACCACATCTTTTTATTATATTTCTTTACAATTTGCATACACAGGTAGACATGTTATTCTGAACAAAAGCCTGGCAAGGGAAGGACATAACACCTTAGCAGTTGTCATTCAAAAAAGCTTTGAAAAATAACAGACAAGTATATATGCTTGAAAAATTTGATTCTTAAAACCTACAGGTGTATTGTGTCATTCGGTCTCTTGTGAAGAGTTGTCTCAATCATTGGCAATCACACCACTTCTTTTTTTTATTAACAGAGAATATAAGCATTAGTTATCACAGCATCAATGAACATGGACAAAACTAATACATAAAGATTTTAGACATGAAGCTTTTTTGCTACATTGTATTTGTCAAAATAAGCAAATTATTTGTATTTATTTTTATTTCAGCTTGATTCCAATCTTTGGGAATGGCTAATACTAGAAGAGACAATGCATGCATGTACATGTACAATACATGATTCTCTGTAGCAACTGGATTGTCTATTCACCACAATAATTCCATTACAGCAATGAAACTCTAGACTACTATGATGTTATAAAGATATTATTATGTATATGTACATATATGATCAATTTTGAAGAATATTTATGCCAGGTATCATCATGTCGACTAGTCCGACAAGTTTTGGTTCAGCTTTCTGACGAAATTATTATAAACTTGCCAGCAGTTACAACACATGAATATTATTTGTTATTAAGTGTGCCTATCGGTCTAGCAATTTTTAGATACTGTTTAACGATACTTTCAGAACTATGATCATGATCTGTGATCATTTGTGGAAAGGTCTAGTTTATGGTAGGTCAATGATATTTGGTAAGCAGTTGTGTTAGCATAGACACATCTCATTACCATGGAGAATATTTGGCCCATTAGTCATGATCTATTGACTTTGCATAGTTTTACTTACATGAATAAGTTTGCGACTAGGTCAGTTTAGGGGGAACCACTAGTCGTAGGTCTATGATATTTGGTGTGCAGTTGTATAAACTTTGTCATTTCCATTGAGATTATTTGGCCCCGCCCCCTCAATCATGCTCTTTTTACTTGGAAACTTATGTTACTTTGAAATTTCATTTATTAGCTTTTGATTAGGTTAGTATTAGGGAAACCAATAGTGGTAGGTCAATGATAATTGGCATCCAGGTGCATTAGTTTGTCTCATTTCCATAGAGGATATTTGTTCCTTACCCCTCAGTGATATGCATGATCTATTGACTTTGAAACTGGTACTTAGTTTACATGAATTAGTTTGTGATTATTATGATTATGTCAGTAAATTACCAGCAATCTTAAGTTAAAGCTATTTGGTATGCAAACGTATTGGTATTTAAAAGTTTCATTTCCATGGATATTATATAACCCCACTCCTTCATTATGTTCATTGACTTAGAAATTGAATTTGTTTTAAGGTTTGTTTAAAGGGAACGACTTATGAAAAGTCAATGATATTAGGTAAGCAGTTGTATAAGCATTGGCACATCTCATTTCCATGGAGATTGATCAGCCCTGTACCATCAGTCATGGTTCATTGTCTGAATATCATTTACATGTTAAAGTATTTCTATTTTAATTGTAACATTTGCATTATCAAAATAACAAATAGGCAAAACATGTCTCTGTGTTAACAGCTTATTATAGATTAGACATGTACAATTATTATAAAAATAAGAAGATGTGATATGATTGCCAATAAGACAACTATCCACCAAAATTCAAATGAAGAGGATGTAAGCAATTATAGGCAACCTTACAGCCTTCAAAAATATATGTTGCATCATTGCTAGGCCATTATAAAAACATCAGCATTTATTGTAATATAATATACAAGAAAATTACATCACTTCAGATAGTTTCAGGTATGATTTGATAATTGTGCATAGTGGCACCAGCTGATCCAACTAAAACCGCTAATATGGCATATTCAAACTCTAGTACATAGTGAAATTTAACCATACACAACTGTTGGACACCATTATTGAAAATATTCTTCCATGCAGCCCGTAACGATTAGCAAAACCTATATTGCATAGTAAGCTATAAACGATCACGAAATAACAAATGTAAAACAATAAAACTAAAGCAGCCTGATTTATGTACAAAACAATCATGAAAAATAAATATGATATACAGCAACAATCAACAATCACCAAATTACTGGGTCCTCACTATGGACAGCTACATACAGAATGTGGCGGGTTAAACATGTTAGCTTGCACAAAACTCTCCCCTTACATGGGACAGTAGTGTATGTGCATAATCTCAGACATTGAATCTTAAAAAAATAAATTTGAAATATCTTTTGAAGTGGAAGGATTGGATAGCGGAAACATTACGGTACAAACATTATTTGATACTTGAGAATTAGCTGAGATAAATATTTTCACCAATTCTTCCACAATATTCATCTTAACTTCTGTCAAGTTTGCCTTTGGTTTTTTAATTAACTGCCTATAGCGCCCTTGGTGCTTTGATTAAATGACGCCATGCCCTTTTCTGTCTTAATAAATGACGCCATTCCCTTTTTTCACTTCTTTTGATGACGCCATTGTCTCGAAAATGCCCTAAATAGAAGCCTTTACAAAAATAAAATTTCAAAATTTCATGCCCATCGGCATTTCCGTTAAAATTGTGACCTGATTGTTACATAATCAGGTAACTGACAATGGGATAAAGTTAAATACCTTGCCTTTGACAGTTTTATAACGTCTGTTAATGATTGTTTACGGCTAATTAGGGGATTTAAGATAATTAAACAAACACTAGATATTTAATACAGAATGAAAATGTCCACATGTTAGCCATTTGTTTATGTACAGCATGTACACCAGAAAAACTTTATTTAAGTAGGCATAAAATTTAAATGAATTGTGAAACAATTATAAAGGTATACATAGTTTTGACTAAATTGGTAAAAAAAAGTGTTTTGTTTCATAACCCTGAGTATGGTCAGTATGAAATTTAAAGAAATTCGTATTTTGAACATAGACACTTCCTGTTTTACTTCTTGTATTTATAATCCTCCTTATATATATAGGAGCTCCAAAGAAACGCCTTTATTTTTAACAATTATGGAGGAAAAAAAGTAACTGTTTATACCTTCTGCAATGTATGCAATGTATTATTGCATCAATGTATCATCTCCTGTTCCACCTGTTATATTTTCAAAACTCCTTACTTAGGAGCACTTTGGTGTGCACTTAAAAAACCCTCTTTTTTGTTACTATTTAAATGAGACTAAACAACTTCCAACCAACATCAAGAACATGTACAATAATTTCTAAATATTGATAAAATAAGGTTAAAATACAACTAATGTTCCATATAGTGATTATTGAACTGGTATAATGCCTGATACTTTTTTTGTTTTCAGCAGCATACTATAGGTGCCCTTTTGTTAATTTTCCATACACTCTAGGTGCCCTTTTTCAATTAAGTTACCATGCCCTTTATGTGTGATAGGGGAAACACTATATTTAGTGTGTCAAATCTTATGTTATCAACAATAACGTCCGTCAAAACTTACGTTAGCAACAAAAAAGTCCGTCAAATCTTATGTTAGCAATAATGTTCATTTCTGTCAAATCTGATGTAAGCAGCATTGTTCATGTCTGTCAGATAACTTATGTTAGCTATAGCAATTCCAAGATTATCTTTTTTTAAAGTTATTACAATTCATGTTGTATTGGTACAAGTGTTAAAAAATATGTTATTTGATTTTTTGTCTTTCGTATTTAAGCAAGATATACATCCTAACCTTGAAAATACTGAAGATATCAGGATTGATCTTGTTGCTAACATAAGAATTTTCCGTCAAAATGTCTGTCATATTTTTTAATGTGTCCTTTTTTTTTTTTAAATATAATGTGAATAGATCTATGTTTTGTCAAAAAGTCTTTACTTATATAAAAAAATTGAAAACAACACGTTTAATAATTTCATGCGTCCGAAGCGCTTTTCTGGATTTACCTTCATCAGGAACGCTCAAAGCCAAACATTTGAAATCCGAGGGATGTATAAGTACCGAAACAGTTGAAGAGCTACTGTGGATTCATTTATTTTCGTGGGTACCAATTTTCGTGGATTGAAGAAAACTTGCATTTTCGTGGATACTTGATTTCGTGGTTTTGCCAAAGTCTGCTTACAATCTTATAGAAAATTTGTGATTCGTTGAACATTTAAATTCGTGGTTTACCTGTACCCACGAAATCCACGAAAATTGGTACCCAACGAATAATATTGAATCCACAGTATATGACAAAAATACCTAAAACAAATAGCCAAATTCATCGAAGGTCAACTTTGCCTGAGGGAGTTGAAACCTTAGTTTCTTAATAATTTCAAAATTTATAAACAGACAATTTTAGAAAGGTTTGTTATAAATCATGTCAGTACCGAAGTACTGACTACTGAGCTGATGATACCCTCGGGGACTGATAGTCCACCAGCAGAGGTATCGACCCAGTGATGTAAAAAATTGAAAACAACACGTTTAATAATTTCATGCGTCCGAAGCGCTTTTCTGGATTTACCTTCATCAGGAACGCTCAAAGCCAAACATTTGAAATCCGAGGGATGTATAAGTACCGAAACAGTTGAAGAGCTATATGACAAAAATACCTAAAACAAATAGCCAAATTCATCTAAGGTCAACTTTGCCTGAGGCCTATAAGTATAGCATGTATTTCAAAACAGTAGTTCTTTGGTGTTGATTAATGTCAAAAATAATTCTGGGAATTTTTTTACTTACTTATCTGATTCTGTAGTTTTCAGGGAGAAAATGAAGAAACAAATATTTTTTATGTTGACCTTGCATTTACCGAACAAGTATTGTTCCAATCTTTATATATAATTGATATTACTTTTGTCAGCCATTTTCTTTGAACTACACATGTAAATCTCGTAGATTTTTCTCTGATTTTTTCTCAAAAATAAATTGCAGTGTTGTTATGTAAATTATATCTCCTTGTTGTCTCTAAATCTTCCCGAAAAATTTTATGACACAAATCACTTTAATATTTTTCATAAGAGATTTTTTCCTGCTTTAATTTTGTTTTATATCCCGTCTACGATAATAGAGTGGCATTGTATTTTTGGGTCTGTGCGTCCGTTTGTTCGTCATCCCGCTTAAGGTTATTGTTCCAGTCCCTTTAGTAATAATTACTTTTATTGTCAAATTTTAAACTACACATGTATGCTAATTTAGCATGTTTTTTCTGATTTTTTCTCAAAACATTTCAATTGAAAATACATAGTAAGTTTTCTTATGTAAATTAGTCTTGGTCCAGTGACTTTGAATTAATAAACAAATTTTCAATGTTGAATTTTTCACTTTTAAGTCACTCAATATCATACTTTTCAATTACGTAGTCATTTAATAATACCACAGTAATTTCTTATCTTCAATGTAATGGTATTCTTACTGTAAGAACTTTATTGGACTTTATAGTATTTTCACAAATGTTTGGTTCTTTAATACAAAATAAAATACTGTAATACATGTACTTATTTCTTCATTGACTAACTTCTTACAGTATTGACAAATGTAATCCAACAAAAGACTCCAGGCTTTTCAAGAATTATTTGTATAGGACACATGGATGGCAGTTATTAGTCTCCTACCAGCAAAGCCGAAGGGGACTATAGGTTTACACTCTCATGACTCTGTCTGTCCTTCTGTCACTCCGGCAAATCAGTTTGACGCACTTTTTTCGTCATACTAGATGATTGCTTGATTGTTGGTTGCTTAACGTCCAGTGGCAAATATTTCATGCATATTCAGGACGAGAACAAATTAACAATAACTACAATAGTTAGGTTCTGTAATAGGGGCGTCCGGGATTAAGGTCGGAGAAATTTAGACTGCCACGGGAAATGAGGGTATGTTGGATAGGGACAGAAATTTAGCCTTGCAACAGGTCACCTACGGACCCCTCAAAGAGTTGTTGCAAAGTTTCTTAACGTGCAAAGAGCGTGGCACTCTCTTTACACGAGGCATCGGATTTAACGTCCCCATTCTGACCGGACGTGGCTGCAAATTTGTACATCCCACACAGCCAAATGGACGCCCAACTTTAGCAAGGGTTTTACTGCCGGTCGGAGGAGGACCAATGGTGACCATACTTCTATTCCCCAGTCACCCTTGGGGGGCTCATACTTGATGACATACTCTCAGAATGCTGAATACTTTCCACGCTAGTCAGTTTCTACACTTGGTATTGACAATTATATGTACAAGTACAGGATGTTCTACCAACTCTTTTCAAATTTAAATATGTTATTAATTGCATAATGAAGATCAACTAAGGAGAGTTATGGTCATTTGAAAGATCAGAAAATGCCATGACACCATTAAATGTAGTAAAATGGCTTGACTGATATTGACCAGCTTTAGTTAGGTATAAAATTGAGACAGGTTCTGTTGTTGAAAGCAGCAAAAAAAAATTGATATCCAAATAATCAAAAGTTTTTATGCTCCTTGCTGTGCAAAATGGAGCATATATAGTTTTTGCTTTGTCTCAGTCTTTTTGTCCCTTGTCCAAAACTTATGGTTTCCAGATACCTTGACTACCCTTAGTTGCTAGATCTTGACTACCCTTAGTTGCTAGATTAAAATGAAACTTTTGTAAGAATGTACATATAGGAAAGTTAACAAAGCGTATTGATTCTGGGATAAAAAGATCTGGTGTTTCAAAGTCATTGATACATAATTGAAAAAAGGAGTTCTGGATTGTAACTTCAGTTTCCTTTGCAGCTGATTGATTAGAATGAAATTTTTACAGTTGGAAGCTATTTGAAGGGACAGAACCCCATATCTAAACGAAATATTTTATACAGTAAATAAGTCGATACAATATGTATATCAACCATGTTTTAAAAATCGGAGTTGGGGAGAAGTGCTTACATGTACAAATAATATACATCATTTGAGAGATCTGTTGTAAATAGACTATTTTCATATAACTGACTTTTGACTCCGGATATATGTTCTATTTTCAGAATTATTCCGTGATACCTTTCTAAAAACCATTATTATACCTTATCTTTCACTATACTTATATTGGGTGAATGCCCCCAGACCAGGCAAGTTAGTCGGGGTCAAGAGACCCTTTGTCTATTATTTTGAAAACCATTATAAAGAGAAAATCTGACAAGACCAAAAATGTTCAGGATGTTGAGCTCTGCCAATTGTCTATACTTGTCAAAACTGTCAGATGAATTCTTATAGGATTTAATGCCCTCAAATGACAAATTTTACCATTTTTTTTAATTTTGCCTACTATCTTGAAAACTATAATAGATACAGAGGTGAAGATGATGACCAAGACAAGTTTTACAAATAGGTCAACATGGTCGAAATTGTCTTTACACTCCTTATTAGAGTTATTGCCCTTCGATGATGATTTTGACCAATCTTTGCGTTTTTTGCCGATCTTAAAACTATATTAGACACATAGAAAATTAGCTAGGCAAAAATTATCAGCAAAACAATATCTACAATGAAGACGATATGGCGGAAATAGTCAGACGACTCCTTTTTGGAGTTATTGCCATTAAAAGACTGATTTTCACTTTTTTTTTGCGTTTTGTCATGAATGTCATCAATTCATATATTGCCGATATAGTTAAGTAGACTGACTCTTTACAGGAATGATTGCCCTTAAATGAGGATTTTGTTTATCCTTTTTTGTGTTTTGAGCAAAAACTAAAGAAGATAGAGAGAAACTAAATAGGCTAAATGATCAGCAATACAAGATCATCTAAACTGATTTTTGTCATGAATTCTATTCTTGTCTACAATGTTGGAGAGAGTCCGTTGTTGAATATGCACATAGACCAAAAATAGCGACACCGGCTCGTTAGAGCCTCTTGTTAATTTTTTTGCTCTAAAAATATGTTAAATAGGAATCCAGAAAGGTTACTTTGAATTATATAAAGCTAAAGGTATAACTATTAAATCAAAAAGATTATTTGCGACTCTATCTGGTATGTTATTCCATAAACTAGTATATGACTTCATAGGAAAGAGAATTTTTTTAGCTGATTTGGTTAGATCTATAGTACTGTGAGAAAAATTTCCATTATTTTAAATCAACATACGTTAAAAATTATACTCATGTGTCTGATATTGGAATATCAATGTATGTTACAAATGCGTGAGCTGTTTTGGAACAGTTTTGCTTTAATTTTAGTTTTATTAACATTTACACTTAACTGTCATTATCGCAAAATACACTTTAATTGTTTTACTATTTTGCAATTTCTTTTTTGTTTCAGATATAAATAGAAGATCATATGTAAATAGATTGATTGATTGTTGGTTGCTTAACGTCCAGTGGCAAATATTTCATGCATATTCAGGACGAGAACACATTAACAATAAATACAATAGGTAGGTTCTGTAAAAGGGGCGTCCGGGATTAAGGATTAGAATACCACGGGAAATGAGGGTATATTGGATAGGGACAGAAATTTAGCCTTGCAACAGGTCACCTACGGGCCCCTCAAAGAGTTGTTGCAAGGTTTCTTAACGTGCAAAGAGCGTGGCACTCTCTTTACACTAGACATCGGATTTAACGTCCCCATTCTGACCGGACGTGGCTGCAAATTTGTACATCCCGCACAGCCAAACGGACGCCCCACCTTAGCAAGGGTTTTACTGCCGGTCGGAGGAAGACCAATGGTGACCATACTTCTATTCCCCAGTCACCCTTGGGGGTCATGCAAATAGAAAAGAGTTAAGACTGGAAGAAACCAATGTTATTGGATCTGAATGTCTATTATTTAACTCTTTCATTACATCATTTATAAAAATGTTAAATAACTTAGGACTCAACGAATCCCCTTGTTTTACCCCTCTTGAAATATTAAAATATTTTGAAATTGACTTTTATGTTTATTTGAAGATTATGTTTTAATATATTGCTCTTTTATAACACTGAAAACTTGTTTTCCCACACCTGTTTTCACTAGTCTATACAAACGACTTATTCTACACACAGAATCAAAAGCTTTACGGAGGTCAATCAAACAAATATATAAGCTCATTTCTTTTTATGTTTGTATTTCAGATGTCCGATGGTTTTCTCGGAAACCAAACTAATTTTCACTAAGTTGCCTGTATATAATTTTATTCAATCTGTTATTTAAAATTCCATCAAATGTTTTAAGAAAATAATTATTTAAAGAAATACCCCTGCAATTGTTGGGGTCATTCAGCTATCCTGATTCATGTAGTCATCATGAAAAGTTTTTACCATGTGTTTGGATATTTACCGGTTTACAAATTAGAATCAAAAGTTTAAGAAATGAATTTCCTATCACTGGATATGTATATTTAATAATTACATTACAAATTATGTCTGGTCCTGCTGATTTTCAAGTTTTTAATTGGGAAATAACTTGCTAAGTTTCTGTAAAGGTAATAAGTTAATCAGTTTCTTATTAATATTGTAATTTTTTTTTCAAGTTGTTACATAACATAGTTTCAATGTTGTTTTTTTTTTTTCAATGTCTACTGTAGGTGTATTTTCATTTTAAAATTAATCGGGTCCAGGACCAATCCAGTATATCTTATCAAAATCCTTCGTAATTAAGTCCATTTTTTATGTACAATGTGTATCAAAACTGTTTCTTGTTACTGAATATACTTTTTCAGCATTTATTTTCATATTTTGTTAAGAAATTTGCACATGCATGTTTGCAGTATAATTGTTGTGTGTGTGTGTATTTTTAGAATAGAAATCCGGATTTAGTCTGTGTTTCAAATATTAAAGGAGGTGTTTCGGTTATGGTCATGAGACCTAGGCTTATCCTCATCAGGTATCCCTAGCCTATATTTTTCTTTCTTGTAATATTTAGAATGGTTCCAATTTGATTTCACTTATGGGGATACGACACCTGTTCATACGTTCTAGTTCGTTTCTTTCTTTTTTGTTTCTTTCTTTTTTGTTTCTTTCTGTTTTTTGTTATTTATTTCTCTCTTTATTTTAGTTGTTCTGTAATTTTATTGTGTGTGATATTTTTATCTTTTATTTGATTTTATACGACTATATCATTTTCCATTTTAGAATTCGTTAAATATTCTTTTAGATTTTTATGTCTTTTGTACACAATAATCGGTGGTTTTGGAAACATAGTTCTGGTATTTCTGTTTTGTTCGATTAGGTGCCAATGTTTCCTTAAAGCTCTTCCGATTCCTGTAAATGCTGGGTTAAATCTTGTTGCAAAAACGAGCGGTGGAGCCGCTTTCTTATTTTTTTAATTGTATTTCAAAGTTTGTTTCCTTTCTCGTTTTGTTGTATTAGTTATAATGTTGTCAATCATATTTTCGTAATGTCCTCTTTTAAGAAGTTTAGACTTAAGCAGTTGGACTTCTTTATTGAAGTCAATTAGGTTATTGCAAGATCTTATAAAACGAATAATTTCTGCAGTAATGAATCCTTTAAATACGGATGTAGGGTGGGTTGATGTTCGATCCAGGTATTGGAAATTATCAGTTGGTTTTCTGTAAAGTTTGACGTCTAAAATTTGCTTTTTTTCCCATCGTTCACCTTTGAAGACAGTTATGTCTAGAAACTGTATACTTTCTGATGATATCTCATGTGTAAATCAATTAATGGGTGAATAGTATTAGCGATGTCGAAGATAACCATAAGATTATCTTCACTGGAATTAAATAGGACAAAGCCATTGTCCCGATAAATTGATAAATGAGTGATATTGTTTTTAAACGGGAATAAATCAAGTATTTTTGAAATTATTTCAAACATTCTAATATCAGCTAAACTAGGACTCATTGGGTTTCCCAGAAATCAGACAAAAGGCCCTTCAATAAACTAAAATTCTAGATTAAAGCAAATTGATTATTTACAAATAAAAATGAACATTAAGATAACGTGATAAAATTTAAAATCATTTTAAATATAATAACATTTTTATATTTCAGAATATATTCCAACTTCTTTTAAGAATGAAACAATATTTGTAAATGAAACATTATTAAATAAATCATACATATTATTGACATTGAAATGCTTCTTACGAATATAGAATTTTTTGATAATTTGCCAAAATGTAGTTTATATCATGCTTTTTAAAAAAAAATAATAAAAAGAATGGGTCACGGGGCTTATTTTCGCGCTATAGGTTGTGCAAAATTGACAGATTTTGTATAGATTATGCATGGAAAACCCAATTTTCTGCCATAAAACGAAAACTACACCATAGAATTTTGAGATAAAATATGAGAAGATAGCTCTATTAGTATGCTTTCAGATAAGAAAAAGAAAAAATGGGGTCACGGGACCCGCTTTCTTGCTACATAATAAAATAGGTAAATTCCTAACACGTTCTATTGTAAAAGTAACTTTATCTGAACTATCTGCCCTTACATTTGAGTTGCCTCCCCTTGTGTGGCAAAGTTGGAAAAAATGGAATCAAACAAAAGTATTCTGTTTTTTTGTAAAATACAACCATAAATATGATGAAATATGTCATTTTCTATATAGAAATGAAAATTCTTAAACATGAATTACCTACTACTCTCAAAATTTGCACCTTTTATTAAAGATCTAGACCGATTGTTTTCTGGTATTTCAAAATCCAAGATGGAGGAAGACACCCTATCTACCTTAAAAACACAGCTGTAGGCAGGATTATCTGAGTAGGCTTTTAGTTTGACAGCATATTGAAGTCCAAGCTTCAAACGTCTGTTAGAGAGTGAGTGCTCATCAGCCTCTACATACAGACTCTCAACTGGTGAGGTTTTAAATGCGCCAAGACAGAGACGCAAACCCTGATGATGCACAGCATCGAGAATCTGTATGTAGGACTTCCTTGCAGAGCCAAACACTATAGAGCCATAATCTAGTTTAGATCTAACTAGAGATCTATATAAATTAAGTAAAATGTTGCGATCAGCACCCCAGTCGGTGCTGCCGACAACTTTTAAAATATATAATGCTTTTAAACATTTCGATTTTAACATTTTGATATGGGGTAGAAAGGTTAACTTTTTATCGAAAATTAACCCAAGAAATTTGGTTTCATCAACCATTTTAATTGGGTTGCCGTTCAAAGTGAGTTCTGGATCAAGATGCAATTTCCTTTTGTTACAAAAATGCATCCCGACCGTTTTTAAAGTGGAAAATTTAAACCCATTTTCCGAGGCCCATTTTTCAATTCTTCCAAGACATAACTGTAATTGTCTTTCTATGTTATTCATATTTTTGCCTCTATAACATATTAAAAAGTCATCAACATACAATGAACCCTCAATATTGCTTTTTAAAACTTCAACAAGGCTGTTGATTTTATGACTTAATAATGTAACAGATAAAATACTGTCCTGAGGGACACCCATCTCTTGATCATACAGATCAGACATGGTTGAATTTACTCTAACATTAAATTGTCTGTTAGATAGAAAATAAAATTTGGCATATTGCCTTTCAACCCCATATCAAAGAGATCTTTTAAAATACATTGCATTACAAATTATGTCTGGTCCTGCTGATTTTCAAGTTTTTAATTGGGAAATAACTTGCTTAGTTTCTGTAAAGGTAATAGGTTAATCAGTTTCTTATTATTATTTTGTAATTTTTTTTTTCAAGTTGTTACATAACATAGTTTCAATGATGTTTTTTTTTTACCTCAATGTCTACTGTGGGTGTATTTTCCTGGTTTTCGATATGTTAAATTATAATTTCTTTTTCCTTAGAAATTTCAAGTGATTCTTCTTCATCATCTTTTAATATTAATGATTTTAACATTTTCCAATATTCTTTTGGGTCTTCATCGATTACTTTTGATTATACTCACTCTTCTTTTTAACAGCTTTTTTATACCTGTTTACAAAGTAAAAAATAATTTTGTTTAAAGAATTTTTGGTCTGGTCTATGTTTTATTTTATATCCTAATGCTTTTATTTATCTTTTAGTCTCGTAAATTACTGTTAGTATTATTTTCTTCTTGTGTTAAAGAAAATAAGGTTAAGTAATAGTTTAACAAGCAGTAGTTAATATATCTTGCAAAACTTAAGTTAATTTATATGTATACTCCTCAGTAGTATTATACGTGTGGCAGCAGCATAGATTTTATTGATTATTATTACTAAAAATTGCATAAACAAAGCATTTATTTTTAATTAAAATTTTGAAAGAATTTAAATCTACAAATTCAAAATATTTATTTTAGATTTAAAATTTAGAAAGAAGTTTTTAAAGTTCCAATCAAAATGTTTTATTTTTAATTCGAATAATTGAATAAGAGTTTATGATATAATTTTTAAGATCAATCAATATAGACAAAATTGGAAGTTTTTTCGATTACGAATCAATAAATAATCGAATTATTTATATGCAATAAAGGGAGGGTAAGAAAAATTGAGGAATGAACAAGAAATCACAAACAAAAACATATGGAAGATTGCCAGTTATAAAATCAAAATGCAAATGCTGCATCGATACACATGTAATACATATTAATGGAGTAACAATTTCTTTACCTCTAGGTAAAATAGACACACATTCAGAAACGAGTGCATGTCCGTCCAGTAACCTAAACCTAGTTAGTCTTGTTCACATACGGGCATCAATTATATACATTGTTTACGCGTATCAGCGGATCTATCCAAGTCAAAATCACCTTTAATATGTTCTTCCATCATTTTTAACCTTGCAATTTGTGTCACACCGATCCATGCTCATGATTTCCGATACGTATGCGACAATGAAAGGGAAGACATGCTTTACAAATGGAGTGGTGGAGGAGTCGACGAGTTTAAGGTAGTGCTGGACGCGAGACGGCTGATCTTTCACAGATTCTTTGTGCAAGGGATAATAGATGCAACCAGCCAACCAAATATAGTTTTAATACAAATAAATCAAGGAACAGGGGGACGCAACAACGTGCGTCAAGACTAAAGGCAAAGCAGCCGTTGTCATTAATGGTCAGAAATGTGTTGTAAATCTAACTTATTTTATTAATTCATTAATGTCTATGTGGACAACTTCCATTTGAATTAAACAGTCAATTTGAACTGAGTGTAAATGGCATAATTATTTAAACTGTATGTTAACCAACCAATCAGATAACAGATATATGCTAACGTACAAATTTATCTGCGACAAGAAAAATCGCAAAATTTTCTCTGGACAATTTTTGATTTATATATACACTTTGGTGACAATACATCTAATCGCTATTTATTCCATTCCGGATAAGTTCTAAAATTATACAACTTTTTCATCAAGTTGAAGCTATCTGGGGTCCTGTTTAACAATGCACCATGCTTGATACTTTTTAATGAGATCTGTTTAAAACATCGTAAATACTTCAAACAAAATATTTTTTGACTATGAGAGTTTCGAAAAAGTGGATCATAATCTATCAAAGATTCGTATTGATCGCTTTCTAAATTTTTCCCTCCCTCAGCTCGTTACTGATGACCTTTGTTGTTTACCTGTTCAAGGCCTGTTGACCCAAACAGGAAGTTGTCTAAATGACTTTTTTTCCGGATTGGACTAAATAGCGATAAGGTGTATTGATTCAAAGCAAGCATTATACATCAATTGTATTAAGGATTAATATTTTTCAGCGAGATTACGCTTCAAATAGTGAGTAGTTTATACATTTAGAAGTCATCAAACTTGTTGACCTATATTTACACACGCACATACTTCGAAGTCGATGAACCAGACACTTGATGCTGACAATATCTATTACGATTTTCCTAAATATAAGAATTGATTGATTGTTTTTGGTTGCGTAACGTCCAGTGGCAAATATTTCATGCAAATTCAGGACGAGAACAAATTAACAATAAGTACAATAGGTAGGTTCTGTAATAGGGGCTTCCGGGATTAAGGTCGGAGAAATTTAGACTGCCACGGGAAATGAGGGTATATTGGATAGGGACAGAAATTTAGCCTTGCAACAGGTCACCTACGGACCCTAAATATAAGAAGATAACTGATGTATATTATATTTGTTAATTTGAGATGAGGATTTATGCATATTCGCTATGAACTTTAGAAACTTTTCTTTTGTGTGGCTAGAAAACAATTATTGTGTTCATAATATGCAATAGTTTCTGTTACGAAAGAATCACTTGTCATTATGGTGTGGGAAAATCACGTGACATTGTGACCAACTTTCTAATGTAAACAACTCTGTGTATTGTCAACTCGATGCAATTTCAACAATAAACAGCTAGTGTATTCATTAGTCAACAGTTATGGAGAAGTCTTTGCATGGAAAATTGTACACGTAACTTTATTTGATCACAGCTTTATAAGAAGACTAAATCGCTTTATGAATAGTTGTGACAAATTTGATAATCTGCGTGTCTTGAAGAGTAATTTTCTAATTAATTGTCGTGCACAGGACGGACTATCAGTAGCCAGACTAGCTCAGCAAAATCTTGTACTTTTAGTCATCACCCTCACATAATTTTTCTTCAAATAGGGGGAAATGATGCAGCTAATAGAACTATTGCATACCAAATTGCTTAAGATAGTTTTGCGTTCGCTATGTATTTACATTATGGTTTAAGTGTAAACCATACACTTAAACCATGTCATTATTGGACAGTTGTTATACCGGAGTGAATCTGTAACATATGCAGGATACAACGATAAAGTTATTCAAATAAACACACTTTTCAACGAGAAAATAAAAAAGCATGATGAAAATGCAATTTCTTTTTGGCGCCACCATGGTTTTTGGGATAATTTAGATTTTCTATGTTTTGATAAAGTGCACGTTAACCATTTTGGAATGCGCAAAAACTTCAAAAGTGTTCGTTCTGCTGTACTTCATACATCCAACCAGTGAAACTGTATTTGATTGTACATTTAGGTAAATTAATATTTATATAGAACTTAATCCTAGAGTTTAAAGTACATTGTACTTATCAGTATAAGTAGCTGCCTTAAATTATATGAGATTAATCCAATGTTCTATGTACATTGTACGTATTAATATATATTTTACTTATTGTAAATTGTATAGCGGTGCTTACGTAATTTGAAGCTTATTACATTGTACCTTACAATTGCACATTGTGTATACTCTGCTATTCTACCACATTGTAGGTCAAACTAAAATTGCAGACAGTTGCATTTTTCAGCTTACAAAGTAAGCAACATTTGGTACATTGTACCTATAAATATCATGCATTTACAGTGTGTACAACAAACCACACTTAGACAGTAGTTTATAGGCCATTGGCATTCATTTTTGTATGAGTATATTTTACACAAACAAATATATTAACAATCTTATTTTGTTTCAGTATCTGACGTCATAATTCAACTCCACAAACTGCCAGGAGATGCCTCCCAAACGAGGAAAGTTCGGCCAAAGTGACTATTAAACTAACAAAAAACAAAAAAAAACCAATACTGTCTATACAAAATTGGCAGCTGAAATCATACGGCTACAGTCCTGGAATATAAGTAAACCGCCAACTAATAACAGTACAATCATTCAGGCTGATATACATGCATGTACTGATACAGATCATACATGTATAATACCAACATCTGCACAGAATATAGATCCTGCTGAAAACACTGTTCCTACTCCAATTCCTTCATTTGCAGCATCTGAGGTGAGAGCATCATATACACAGGAGAATCCTACATGCACAGCAGATCTACATGTGAACCCATCATGCAGCACTTAGAAAGACTTTAACATTTAAACTGTGGTTGGCACATTTTTTCGGGAGAGCCGTCATTCAACAATAATATGTCAAGTGAAAATTTACTTAAAATTCAAGTTTCAGATGATAATTTCATCCTGTATCATTAATTGAAAATAAAACATATGTTTGTTACTTTATTATTCGATTTTTTTTTATATTAATTGATTGATTGTTGTTTGCTTAATGTCCAGTGGCAAATATTTCATGCATGTTCAGGACGAGAACAAGTTAACAATAAATACAATAGGTAGGTTTTGTAATAATAGAGGCCATCCGGGATGATGGTCGGGGAAATTTGACTGCCACAGGAAAATGAGGGTATATTGGATAGGGACAGAAATTTTGCCTTGCAACAGGCCACCCAAAGAGTTGTTGCAAGGGTTCTTAACGTGCAAAGAGCGTGGCATTCTCTTTACACGAGGCATCGGATTAAACGTCCCCATTCTGACCGGACGTGGCTGCAAAATTGATACATTCCGCATAGTCAAACGAACGACCCATTTTAGCAAGGGTTTTTACTGCCGGTCGGAGGAAGACCAATGATGACCATACTTCTATTCCCCAGTAACCCATGGGGGGTTTTGAAGAATACAAAATGGCTATTTCCAAATACTTCGACCTGATTTTGATCTGTTTCTGCACAAATGCAATACTCTATAAGCTAAACGAGATAAATTTTTGTGCTGAGGAAGACGCCGCGTATGTTGTTTCTGAGTTGGATTGTGAGTTTGTATGCGCAGGTTTCTACAAATTCAGTGGTCCATCATCTTACCGATGGCTGTCACGTGCATATGTACGTGCGGAACAGCAAATAAGAAACATTCTTAATATTCCGGAATGGTATATAATGCTGTAATTCGCTATGTAGCCAGAGAACTTCAAAGTTGTGGGGGAAACTTAACAAGATTTTATTGGAATCTAGGTATGGATTGTGCAGCGCAATGCAACGAATACCTATTTTGTGGAGAAATTCTCAAATTGTGTGACATTCACACCAAATACTCCAGACAGGCGTGAGCATAAGGATTATACATTGCCTTTGGATTTATACTTTGAAAATTATCACGTTTAATAAACTGTTACAATGCTGGAGTCAGAAAATAAGGAGGTCGGAATTCCGATGATCGAGCTATCTGACATTGACCGTATCATAATGTGGACGACTAGCAAAAAGGTTAATGAACATTCGGCGGCGGAGTTAATTAAGGATATGATTCTATAGAAGCGCTTTCTTGTCTCCTTCCAGAAGATTTGACCATATCAAAAATCCCTATCGGGCAACAACGTTTACTGTTGCGTGCAGTAAAATCTACATTTCGAGCGGTAAGCGGGAGCGAATCCAACATGGCGACGGAGGAACAACTTCCGACATCTTCATCTGCAGCTTCACAATACGTATGCGCATCCGAGACGACAGATGGCGGGGTAGTTCAAACCGGAAGTGGAGATCTATATGTACAAACCATCACTTAACAACTACAACAGCAACAATCGTTACCATTGGGGGAAAAACGTCTAAGTCAACAATGAGTCATCCATAGGTTACGTAATGGCTAGTACTATGTAAACAGTTCAAATTTGTAAAACTGAACAAAACAACCGAAAAAAGAGGGGGGAGGGGAGAAGAGAGTCTATCTTTTTTTTTTGTTTTTTGTTGTTATTTGTTTTTTTTTTACTATCATATTTCTTTATTGAATCGTCTCTAGTTATATTTTATTTGAATCGAAAAACTCAAAACACAAAAAACAACAACAAAAAAAACACAAAAAGTTTTTTACGCATATTTTTTTCCGGAAAAATCACACACTCCCACCCGAAACTGCTATAGTCGCCGCCATCTTGATGTAGTGAAAAAATGAAAATATTGAACATACAATTATTGGAATATGTGTTGTTGTTTGGGTTTTAACCAGGGTTATACCCATTGCAAACATTTGCGAAAGTCAGGAAGGGATTATGAGATGTTTGTATAGTGGCAAGGGACAGTATATCTTCCTTCAGCAGCTTGACAATTGCCGGGAGATATAATTTTAAAGATTTTTTCACCCGTCTACACTATTTGTGGAGAATGCTAAACAATTGAAACGAGTGACTATACAATCAGGATCTGTTCAGTGTGAGGATATTTCAACCAACAATCCAAAAGTATTAATAATAGTAGGCATCCCTTCTCAGGTAAGTCGTAGATCTTTTTGATTTTTGTTTGTTTGTTGATCAATTCATGTTTTGAAACGCTCCCCCTTAATTTCCATGATAACCAATTGATCAACCAATCATCAAAGAATAAAAAACCAATAACAACAAAGGGTCATTTCAAAAGTGATAATGAAACAAGTTGTCACCAACATTACAATCAAAACAACATTAACATACTTCATTTTTATAGATATTTAATCAAGGTATTTCAAATGTGAAATTAAATCAAAACTATTTTATTATCTCAGCCCATGTCCTACTCAGTTCACATTGCATCACCATTTTTAAAAAAAGTTTGTTAGTTATTTATTCTTTCTTTTCCAGTTTTCCACCTCTTCCACAGACTCCAGTAACACCCACAATCCATCAGAACCAGCATTTTCTTCACAGGTATGAGTATATCCTACAAATTAAATAATTTCTTTTTATCGATAATGATATATTTGAATATGTACATGTGAATTAGATAATAAAGCAAAATATTATTTAAACAAATGGTAAACTTTAAAAAATGATTTTTTTTAAATTACAGACAGAAAGACCAAATTCCACCACTACTCCCACCATCCCAACACCAGCTTTGTCATTACAGAGCATTCTTTTGATTGTTTTTGGTAAGTTATAATAGAACATAAATCGTTTCAATATATTTAATATGAAATGAAATTTAAAGCAACTAAGTAGGATTTAACTTTTGGTAAACAATTTAACCACCAACAATTTTAGTAGACAATTGTATATTTTAGGGGTTAATTATATAAATTAACAATCAAAAAGAGAGAGAGAGAGAGAAAAAAAAAAGAAAGAATACAATGATTTTATTAAGAGTAAACTCAGTTGTATTTTAATGGATTGATAGAATGAATGGAAGCCAGCACCATTTTCACCAGTATTTCACCCACTTTTGGGTAGGCAACTGACAAACCTTACCACTTACAGTTGTAGGTTGAATGTACTCTTTTTTTTAACAAAGCAAGGTAAACTACCTTAACCATAAGGCAACCAACACTTCTCAGTTACATTTTTGTATGTTGAAATAAAATGTTTGAAACATGAAAATTTGATAGTAAAAAATTTTAAATTGTCATTTTTTTTATGGCATTGCAGCTTCCCTAGCTATATTCATTGGAATCCCTTTCGCCATTCAACTTTCTAAAATAACCAACTAGAACACATTCTCCAGTAGACCAAGTGTGTGATATCAAATTTTGTCTATTCATCAAACTCCAGCATAGAACTGTTTAATTTAAAAAAGATAGACAGTGTGAAAAAAATCGAAATAACTTCTTTTTGTAGAAATTGTTCTCTATGGTTTATATTTGATCAGACCACAACTTGCAAATTCCATTCAAAGATATTACCAACTTTTATTCCCAAACCAACCACTCCAACATCAACCCATCAACATTAACCAAAGACAAAGAAGAAGACAACATCAACCACGAGTTAGAAATCAACCAGACCGCCTTATGTATCATTAAAATTATTGTATAGAAAGAATTTCACGATACCTTATTAAGATAATTTATCACACATGTTCCTGAACAACCCCCTCCTCCTCCATCTCGTTTTCATCTTCACTCTCTGACATTTCACAGAATCCCTCATCTTCATCTTCAAAAAGTTCCAAAATTATAATATCTGCCTCCATCATTATCACATCCAAATCCTCATCTTCTGACCAATAAATTTCATTAAGCATTCCCTGCTATTAAGGGTCTAGAATTAGGTACTTATTATTTTTATTGTGATTATCCATGTTTACTCTATTATGTTTTATCATAAAATGATATTTTTGTTATATATATTTTAAAAACTAATAAAAAGATTTTGCCATTTATTACTTAAAATAAGCATAGGAGACAGGCAGCTCTATTAGTCATTTTTATTATCCGTTTGAAGCTTCATGATGGCGACAAGGGAACTTCACCATCTAAAAATGGATAATTAACAATAGGAAATGAAAAATCATCTTTTTTATCAAAAATTTTGGTATTAAGTTTCCCATTAAAGATAAAGATATCAAGATCCAAGGACTCCTTCGATTCGTCCAACTCGGGTTACTCGAGTTAAATTTTTAGGTTTGATTTCGCATGCGTCAAGAGCGTATCAATCGAATCAAAAACTCTGGTGGAGAGTTACTCGATGTCCATTGTTTACCTTACAGCTATTCTATAAAAGCATGCAAAGCAAACCATTGATCAACTTGCTTGCTATGTTTGTTCGGATGTTTGTAAACTCCAGGTAGGTAGTCTGTTTACTATGTAGTGGAATTTCATTGGACAATAAACATTAACTTCAATTCATGTCAGTTTTTATTGTTCAATCAAATCCCAGTATATATTGAAACTCCGCCTACCTATTGTTTGCAAACATCCAAGCAAACAAGTCGATCAATGTTTTGTTTTGCATACTTTTATAGATTGATTGATTGTTGGTTGCTTAACGTCCAGTGGCAAATATTTCATGCATATTCAGGACGAGAACAAGTTCACAATAAATACAATAGGTAGGTTCTGTAATATGGGCTTCCGGGATTAAGGTCGGAGAAATTTAGACTGCCACGGGAAATGAGGGTATATTGGATAGGGACAGAAATTTAGCCTTGCAACAGGTCACCTACGGACCCCTCAAAGAGTTGTTGCAAGGGTTCTTAACGTGCAAAGAGCGTGGCACTCTCTTTACACGAGGCATCGGATTTAACGTCCCCATTCTGACCGGACGTGGCTGCCAATTTGTACATCCCGCACAGCCAAACGGACGCCCCACTTTAGCAAGGGTTTTACTGCCGGTCGGAGGAAGACCAATGGTGACCATACTTCTATTCCCCAGTCACCCTTGGGGGATGGATACAATTGATATTTTGAATTTATTGTTGAAGCATAATCTTCCAATTCAGTGATATTAAGGCTATACACTTTTTAAATCATAATCTTCCAAGTGATATTAAGGCTATACACTTTTTGTAAAGTTTATTTATTGATCTGAGTAATATTAACTTATTTATATATTTTTTTTTTAAGAATATTTTTTTTTTCATAATGTAAGTTAAAAATATAACATGCCATGAAATAAAAACAAAGAATTTGCTATGGTATAAAGCCATATTAATTTACTTGAATAAGTTAAAATACAGATATTGAAATTGTGTGTTTGTTACACAGCAACAGATACATGTACATACTGCTTATATAGGTTCTTAGAGATGGGGGAAAAAAGGTGCTCATTATTTACCTAATCAGTCATTGTTTAGGATGACAAGTGGCTAAGTTTTGTATCTTATATGTGTATATAATATGGTGCTAATGTTGTTTTGTTTTATTATTACTAGTATAACCTCGCCCAGGGAGATTTGAGGACTTTTTTTGTTTTATTTTAATATCTTTTTTATGGTGCATTTACATGTGTATAAGCTAAACAGTGTGCAGGTGTCCTTGTTATAAGCTCAGGGAAACTTTTATTCTACAACAAAGCAACCAGTGTTCATTTTTATATTTAAAACCTCACCAAATTCTTAAGCATTCCATCCATTTTAGTTTTTTTTTTAAATGTGTCATGTATATACTTTTTGCTTTTGCAAATGTTTACATGTTTTAGTAGAAAAGAATATAATTTTTTTTATGATGCATTTACATGTTTATTAGCTAAACAGTGTGCAGGTTTCCTGTTGTATATTTTTAAGCTCAGGGAAACTTTTTATTCTACAACAATGCAACCAGTGTTCATTTTTATATTTATAACCTCACCAAAGTCCATCCATTTTGTTGTGGTTTTTTTTTCTCTAAAAATGTGCCATGTATATATATATATATATATATATTTTCAAATGTTAATAGTATGTATGTGAAAGCATGACAGAGATGTTAATGCTGTAATAAATAGTGCAAACGTTCTTTTAAGATGGTTTATTAAAAAGCTCAGTTTAAATTTATCATTGCAAGACAAAATTTCTGTGATAACAAAGTCGAAGCATTCCATTCTTTTTTTAAAGTGTGTCATGTATATACTTTTTGCTTTTGCAAATGTTTATATGTTTTAGTAGAAAAGAAATTGAATGACTGTTTAACTTGTAATTGTGAACTATCATATAAAAGTAGGAACAGTCCATCAAATAAAAATAAAAATTATCATCTATCCATTTTACAGTAATACTCAGAAAAATCTACATTGGTGTACCATTTTGAAAAGATGTATTATCATTTTTTTTTCATTTGGTTTTATTTATTCTGTTAAAACTTTATAGTATGAACTTATTGTTTTTTATTTAGCAACCATGACTCCACTAAAACCAAGACCAGGTTTAAAAGAAAGTCCTATGCTAGATATCATTGAGGGACAAGTCAAGAATAATGGGAAACCCACATCTACACTACAACAAAATTATAATACACCAAAAACAAAAGATTTTTATTGAAATCCCCAGACCTTCTTTAAGACCAAGAGTATAGAGCGAAGGTGTGCATATTAATATCATTCTATTGGCCTTGTATCTACCTAAATTAAAAAATTATGAAACACTATATTATCATTCTATTGGCCTTGTATCTACCTAAATTAAAAAATTATGAAACACTATATTATCATTCTATTGGCCTTGTATCTACCTAAATTAAAAAATTATGAAACACTATATTCATCGTACTAGATTGAGTCTAATTATCAAGCAAACACGGTATTAATTTTTTGTTTTTTACATAACACCATCTTTGTCGTGCTGGATTGAGCCTAGCTTTTACGGGATGTGACCAATGATATTGTTAAACTGGCGTGATTGTAGCGTGCACAAAGAAAATTGTCCAATCCAGAATCAAGGTCATACTGACCACTCCAACAATTGGTGGCAAAAGAGACAAAAATATATAGCATAGTCAGCCAAGCATGGTCTTGAATACGTACATAAGAGGAAGTTTTTCTCCCAATAATTCATCCTACTTTTTTCCTGACCTTTTGGATTGAAAACCTGATCTTTAGCTGGTAAGTCTCTTGTGCTGTAGTCGTACTTTTTTTTTTATATAGTAATAGAGTGAGAAGTAAACTTTTTTAAAACTTTAAAAATAAGATGTAAATGTAGTATAGGCCTATTTCCAGGAGTAAAATTATTTGTCGGAAATAAAGGCTTTGTTGTTAGTTTTTTTTTTTAATTTTGCAGCTTAGCTATACATAATAAAAGTTTTGTTTATGTTTTTTTTATTTTTTAAGTGAATATCGGACTTCTTAATTATAGAAGTGTTTGTCATAACACGTATAGTTCACACACATTCTCACAATTTAAATCTTTCTGTGACATGCTTCATTTTTGAATTAATTTTTCTAAACACAAGTTAAATAAGATGGTTTATACGTGTGTTCAAGTTCTTCCCGAATTCATGATTTTCGAAGATTCTCAACTCTGTTTCTGACTTAAAAACAAAAAGAGCGAGGTTGTTGGTAAATAGTATTATTTAATATTTGACGTACAATTTCTTCTCTTCACAGAAATTATGTCTGCCCAACAACGAGGATTGGTCACAATCAAAGATGGTGAGAATTTGTTACGAGTAACTGGATCCTTTGGATCGTCAAAGACGGTCCAAATCAACAACTATAGGGGCGTGACCTATATCCATCTCAAAAACCCAGCGGGCAAGACGGGTTCAAGCGCTTGGGAAACGTTCACAATGTCGTTTTCGGAGTATTGCGACCTGGTGAGGATGGTCAATGTGGGAGAATTGACGGAACTGTGCGAACAGTTTCAAAAGCAGGTAAAACTCTTTTAATCATTTTATTTATTTATTCATAAAAAGTACACAAGTCATATTTCCAAAAACAATAAATTCGTCGTACCCCGTAGTTACCCTCCGTGAATGAAAAATTAAAGCGCCAAAGACTTCTAATCATCTCACCTTTGTAAATGTGATTTCTTTACGATTACGGAATATAATTGTTGTTTTTATCAGGTTTGATTTTGTAATCATTGATGTTCAATTTGTATTTATTAAATTGTTGATTTTAGATAATTGTTAACCTACTTACTACATATAGTTATTTAAATGAGCTTTTAATTTCGGGTTCCCACATAACCAATTTCAATGTGTACAATGTATATAAAAGGGATGTAAACTCGGTGAGGAATTATTTGAATTACTTTATATATTTTTCACAACGTCAACTTAGTCGTTTAAAAAAAAAGAGGAGGGAGTAACTGTGATATAATGGGTGTTGTTTGAAAGAAGAAAACGTGTAAATATAATCATGTATATTCCCTTTATATCAGTTAGTTTAACAGTTGTCGCTATTTATTTTACTGTATTTCTTAAATCGTTGCCGAATGTTAGTATTTTACCACTATCTCATTATTCACATACTTGTAGAACAGAGTCCAGATGAAAGAAGAGGAGGCGGCGTTGAGGCTGTTGAAGGAGAAAAGATGGGAGCCTCCACGCAAAAAGGTGAGGAAAGCCGTACCTGCCAGAGCATTCCCAATAGCAGAAGACAGCAGCAGCAACACAGATTGATGGAACCGATGTTGATTGATTGATTGATTGTTGGTTGCTTAACGTCCAGTGGCAAATATTTCATGCATATTCAGGACGAGAACAAGTTCACAATAAATACAATAGGTAGGTTCTGTAATAGATTAAGGGATTAAGGTTGGAGAAATTTAGACTGCCACGGGAAATGAGGGTATATTGGATAGGGACAGAAATTTAGCTTTGCAACAGGTCACCTACGGACCCCTCAAAGAGTTGTTGCAAGGGTTCTTAACGTGCAAAGAGCGTGGCACTCTCTTTACACGAGGCATCGGATTTAACGTCCCCATTCTGACCGGACGTGGCTGCAAATTTGTACATCCCGCACAGCCAAACGGACGCCCCACTTTAGCACGGGTTTTACTGCCTGTCGGAGGAAGACCAATGGTGACCATACTTCTATTCCCCAGTCACCCTTGGGGGTGAACCGATGTTGAAAAAACTGTGTATCAAACAAATTATTAACCTATGTAAACCTAGTAATGCTTATACTCGCGACATAATAGTCAAAATACCCACTTTACTACTACGGGAAATAAGAGTTTTTTATCTTTAGGCATCGAAAGCGGGGATGTGGATCTGTTATCTTTGATACAAGAAATAATTTTTCAACGGAATTTTGTTAAGGAAAACACGGATTTACATTTGGATGTCATAAAACAATGTGCATATTTATCAATAGCAGAAATTAAGATTTTAATTAAAGATTATCCCAATAAAGTTAAGATTGATCTTATTGACCTGTTTCCTTTTGATTCTTGGCATAATACAATTTCAAAAATTGTTAGGGATTCGCAAAGGTAGGACCACTTTTTCGAGACTGATCACTCATATCACATATATATATATAGGTTTGAACGTTGTTTTCAATTTAGACTTGTTTATATTTTTTCGTTTGGGCTTGTATTATATTTGCCTTCGGGTTTATATGATCCGTTCATCCTATTTTGACTCCTCAAAATTCAAGAGTCTATCCTAAATTGAGGTAAATTATGTGGCCTTCCAATAACCGTTTCGATTCCTAACATCACTGAAGAGACATTAATTGTCGAAATCCGGATATGGTGTACAAAAAATCTTTGCACCTTTGTTTGCAGTATACCGTCTTCGCCGCAATTTTATTGTTTTCTGTTTGGTATTAAATTTATAGTTGAGATCCATTTATTACACCTTGTGATCCGTTTATTTGGCAATCGCCAATGGCAGTCAGCAGGATTTAAGAACATTTGTTGTTCGACCTGTTAGTCAAATGCGTTTTGTTAAAATATACTTTTTCACTTTTTTGGTCTTTTGGAAAATGTTGTTTGTGCTGTATTTAGACCCCTCTAACAAGAAATTTGTTTTGCATGCACACGTATAAAAGTTGCGGTTTTTATCCAACGTAATCATAGGTTTGAACGTTGTTTTCAATTTAGACTTGTATATATATATATCTTCACTATTCTTATATTAATAAACATGTACAAATCCATTTTGTCGTCTTTACTCATATTCAGTCTTCTCACCTGACTGTTTGTCTGAATGGTTTTGTTTTTGTTTTTTGTTTGTTTTTTTTTTCCTTGCTACTCGGCCTTGTCATATAGATTGTGTAACAGTGAAAACGCTAGTCATGTGATTCCAAACGCATTCTGTACGTATCTTTACTTGCATAGTCAGCTAATTTTGGTTTGGGTGTTTATTTACTGATTGGTTGTTTGTTAACCTGATGGCCAATGAAAAACAAGGTATAACATTCATATTTAAAGAGCAAGCGGCTCTCTTGTCCACATGTCAACATCATGGATATAGAAACAATATTTCAAGATTCAGACAAAACATATCGAGAGGGTAGTCCATCCTTTGAAAACGAGTTTACAGAGATATTATTCTGGTCTTCAAATTTGTACATGTCGAATTTGTTAGGGAGATGGTTGACGGTGAAAGTGATACCAGTCAACCCTATTTCACGAGTGATGTATACGCTTTATTGTCAAAAGAAAATTTATCCGAGACTGCCTTGAACGAAGCATTTCAGAAACAGTTCAAGTCATTCGATGAATACATTGCAAGAGGATCCGGATGGAACTTAAAACACATTTCAATACCGTCCCATAGGTGGATCCAGCTATATTCAAACTCCGTATCCACTCAAGGGTAGTCATTCTATTGTCAAAATTCGTAATAACGACCAAAAATGTTTTGCATGGTCTATTCTCGCACACCTTCACCCAAAGGCAATCAATCCAAATAGGCTGCAAAATTATAAACAATATGAAGACGAGTTGAACATGACGGGTATATCATATCCCGTGCAAGTAAAACAGATTTCCAAATTTGAAGACCAGAATAATATCTCTGTAAATGTATTCGGATTGATTGATTGATTGTTGGTTGCTTAACGTCCAGTGGCAAATATTTCATGCATATTCAGGACGAGAACAAGTTCACAATAAATACAATAGGTAGGTTCTGTAATAGATTAAGGGATTATGGTCGGAGAAATTTAGACTGCCACGGGAAATGAGGGTATATTGGATAGGGACAGAAATTTAGCCTTGCAACAGGTCACCTACGGACCCCTCAAAGAGTTGTTGCAAGGGTTCTTAACGTGCAAAGAGCGTGGCACTCTCTTTACACGAGGCATCGGATTTAACGTCCCCATTCTGACCGGACGTGGCTGCAAATTTGTACATCCCGCACAGCCAAACGGACGCCCCACTTTAGCACGGGTTTTACTGCCGGTCGGAGGAAGACCAATGGTGACCATACTTCTATTCCCCAGTCACCCTTGGGGGCAAAATGTATTCGGATACGAGGACGGTAATCTGTTTCCAATGTACATTAGTACGAGAAAAGGTAAGAAACACGAGGTGGATTTGCTGTATTTGAGCGAAGACAAAAACGCGCATTATTGCTACGTCAAAAGTTTGAACAGGCTATTAGCAAGGACAAAACGCAGCAATACAGCATATAAGTTTTGTCGCTACTGTCTCAGAGGATTTACATCTCAAAGAGTTCTAGACAAACACCTGAAGTACTGTTCTAAACATGAAGCACAACACGTGGAATTTCCTCTCAAAGGGGAGGACGATATACTAGAATTTAAGGAATTTTCAAAACAAATGAGAGTTCCATTCGTAATTTATTGCGACTTTGAAGCCTTTACACAACAAATCGACACGTGTTTATCAAACCCATCCAGTTCACATACAACGAAAACTGCCAGATACGAAGCATGCGGTTACGGCTATCAGGTCGTGTGTATAGACGAGCGTTATTCTAAACCACCGGTAGTCTACCGGGGACCGGATGTTAGTAAACACTTTATGGAAAGCTTATTGCAAGAGGAGGCATATATACGAGACATTTTAAATCGTGTGGAACCGCTAGTCATGACAATCGCGGATGAAATCCATTTTCAAAACAGTACTCATTGCTGTATATGCGGAGACGAGACGGGTAAGGACGCGTTGAAGGTTCGCGACCATTGCCACGTGACAGGAAAATACAGAGGTGGTGCACATAATGCGTGTAATTTAATCTTCCAGCACCCAAAATTTATAACGTGCATTTTTCATAATTTGAAAGGGTTTGACTCGTCATTAATCATGCAGAGTCTGGGATTTTATAAGCGTAAAAGAATTTCTGTAGTGCCTCATTCGGTACAAAAATACATTTCGTTCTCCTTAGTGTCCTTACGATTTCTGGATAGCTTTCAATTCTTACCAAACAGCTTGGCAGGGTTAGTGGATGATTTAGTAAAGGAAGACTCGAAACATTTTAAAACACTTAGAAAACAATTTTCAAACGAAGAACGTTTCAACTTACTACTGAGGAAAGGCGTCTACCCATATTCATGGGTAGATTGTGAATCTAAGTTTGAAAGCGAAGACCTACCACCAAGACAAGCATTTCGAAATGACCTCACCAAATCTTCCATTAGCGATGAAGATTATGATCATGCTAAAGCAGTCTGGAATACATTTCAGTTGCGCAACTTTGGATCCTACCACGATTTATACCTTACAAGCGATGTTTGTCAATTAAGCGATGTTTTCGAACAATTCAGGGACGAAGGTCTGTCTACGTACGGACTTGACCCGTTGCACTTCTACACTAGCCCGGGTCTTGCCTGGGCAAGCGCCTTGAAGCTATCAAAATGTAAACTTGAACTAATAACACGAGATAATGCTGATGCATACTTGTTTATAGAGGCGGGAATACGCGGTGGTATCTCTCACGTCTCCAATAGATTTGCTACGGCTAATAATCAATACATCCCTGAAACATATGATCACTAAAAACCATCCTCTTACATAATGTATGTCGATTGCAACAACCTGTATGGTGTTGCGATGTCTAAGAGTCTTCCAGTAAGTGGTTTTAGGTACTTAAATAAACAGGAACGTTCAGATTTTGATGTTGACCTAGAATACCCGGAGCACCTTCACGATCTTCATAGTGATTATTCGCTGGCACCTGAAACGAAACCTGTGACGGATGAGATGCTCTCTCCTTACAGTAAAAAACTGTGGGAAAAGTTACACCCGAAAAAAAACTCACAAGCACAAAAGCGAAGACCGAAAACGTCAAAATTGTTGTGTACACTTGAACCTAAACGCAATTACATAAGTCACATCAAAAATTTACAGTTATATCTAAAATCTTGGATGAAATTGAAAAGGGTTCATAGAATTTTAGAGTTTACACAATCTCCGTTTTTAAAAGATTACATAGACATGAATACGAAGCGGCGGCGAGAGGCTAAAGGAGAATTTCAAAAGAACTTTTTTAAAGTAATGAACAACGCAGTTTTCGGCAAGACTATAGAGAACATGAGGGCTCGAGTAGACGTCCAGCTGTTCCACACAAAGAGAAAGATACTGAGACAGATAGCACGACCATCATTTGAACGGTGTGAAATTTTCACGAAAGATCTTGTCGCGGTTCAAAACAAGAAGACCTTGCTGAAATTAAACAAACCTATTGCCATCGGGATGTGTATTTCAGAATTGTCGAAAGTTGTGATGTATGAATACCATTTCAACTATGTCATACCAAAGTACCAGGACCGTGTCAAGATCCTCCTAAGTGATACGGACAGTTTTTTAATGTACGTATATACCGACGATATATACGCGGACATGAAAGAGGACAAACATTTCTGACTTTTCAAACTTTGCCAAGGACCACCCGTTGTACGATGGAACAAACGCCAATAAGATTGGTCTGTTTAAGAGTGAAACGGGATCTATAGGGATTAAATCCTTTTGCGGTCTTCGTTCTAAGATGTATATATTATGTTACGGTGGGGAGGAGATTAAGCGAGCTAAGGGGGTAGTTACATCTGTGGTAAGAAATGAATTTAAGTACAGTCATAATGTTAAATGCTTGGAGGAGCAGAAAAATATAATGTGTCAACAAAGCACGATACAACCAATAAAGCACCAATTGTTTGTCCTTAACCAGAACCGAGTGGGCTTAAGCGCCTTTGACGACAAACGTTACATATTGGACAATGGTATGGACACCTTGGCATTTGGACATTTCCGCATAAAACAGATTGATGAGACAACGTGTTAAGATAGATAACTCTATTTCAATTTATGTAAAACAATTTATTTATATGCTGCATCTATGAATTAACTGTTTCATTTAAAATAAATTTAACAATAAAATTTCGTTACAATGAAAATTTCAACCATGTATGAGTGTCCCTCTTTCTGCGTTTTTTGTTTTGAATCTCGTCAAACTCTCGAAAAGTCATTCTAGTTACCGGATTTTCTCCACCTCCTCCGACCTGATTGCTGAGTGGTTCCTTAGTCTGTTCATTCCCAATGTCTTGCAACGATGCATTTTTTTCCATATCCTTTGAACTGTCATCTTGTTTTTCCCGAACTTCATCCCCCTTTGATGTTTCAGAGCACTGTCGTAACATGTTTTCATATTTTGTCTTTGGTATCAGAATTAATTCTCGACTCATGCTTCAGATATAACGTAAGAATTTGGGATAGATGATCTCCAATTTTTATTAAGTTTTTCTTCCTGACGCTCTTTGGTATTGATTTTTGAACAATCTTTCTAATTTGCGATCTCGTTGCATATAATGTTTGTTTAACCTTCGAAGATATTGGAAAAACGCCTTGTGTTAGATTGAAAACTATTTCCACTATTAACTGCAATTGTGTATCCGTAAGTGTTTGTAGTAGGGCGTGTCGTTGCTCTTTGTCACAAATCAATAAGAATTGTAAAAAAATGTTCTTATCCTTAGACAACTTCAAACTCATTTCCTTTCCTTGACAACTTTACGCCAGTCGATCATTATTAAAAATGAACGAGGACAATTGAAGACATACTATTAATTCTCTGTAACATGTTGCTTTGAATCGTTCGGAAGATATACAATGGTGTCCTCTCCAGGAAAAATTCTACTTCGGAGGGAATAAAGTTTGTTAGATCGAGGCTGAGCGTCAACTAGAAGATAATTAAATGGATGAGAAACGGCCTTTTTATATGCGTCCAAGAGGTATTTAGACTGAAGAGGAAACATTTGCCTTCCAAAGCGCATTACTTGCTCGGCATCTCTACGATTTTCAAACAAAACATAATAATGCGTATTCAGGCTAATTGTACGCATGACTTTGCCGACATAAATCGTAGTAATATTATAATGATGAAAACCAATGCACGTAAGTTCTTCCATTGCCGAGGAGGCTGAAAGTTGACTCATGCAATCATCGATGATACAGAGACGATGAGACTTGTCGCTGGAATTAATTTCATAGAGTTCGTCTAGTGTTGGAAGTCCTTTGCGAAAAGTTATGTTGTTCACAGTTTTAGTCATTTGATCGAAAAGAGGTTGCCATACACTGCCGTAACAATACAAAACAGACTTTAGTGGTTCCTTAAACATGGTTGATAAATTTTCCAATTGTCTTTTAATAAAAGTAGACTTTCCCGCTCCTGTTGGACCAACGACGAGCCATGTAGACGGAGTCTCAAACTGTAACACTGGAAGCTCCTTTTTAGCCATATCATATGATATTTGAGTCTTTAATGGTTCATATACTTATCCGACGTCCAATTTATATCATGCGCTTTTATTTTGGATACATATTTGCAACGACTTGGCAAACGTAAATATCGTTGTTAAATTGGTTTGTAGAAAATGTGCTCGTGATTTTGTTTAATCGAACGCCGCGACACCTGTGCAATAGATAGTATATGCAGTAAAATCCACAGGCCGGTATTGTATTGCTTTGTAATATTTTTCTGTTATACGTTAAAGACACTCCTTTGTGGTTGTAAAATGCATGTCGACCACTAAAATAATGCAACGGAGGTCGACCAAAACTGTCGAAAAATTCTACCTCGTATTTAGATGTAATATAGAACGCAACCCAATGTTTTCCGGGTCCACGCCTTGCGTCTGTATTTATTATAAATGCTGTAGGAAAGGAAACAATATTTACAGGCATTTCATCTGCGGCAAATATTCCCGTTGTATTCTAGTTTAACACCGTATCACTGTTAATGATACAACTTAATGTTTCTGTATCCATCAGTCTAGAATGATATCTCTGCTCTGAGTGATTTCGAAGTAACCCTGACGCTCAGCAAGAACAATGCAATTGACGGTGTGGGGAAGGGGTGTCCTAAACACTGCATCGATTCTTAGGTTACCCTGCTTTTTCAACGATAAATAGTCCAATCCATCAAAATCAGGTTGCGTATTAAATCCGTAGAGAGCACACCCTCCAGCAATGTCGTCTCGCGATATGCCTATGCCTTCATAAGACAGCCATTTTCTTGACACCTCGAGCAGATTCACAAGAACGGGAGTAGTTGTTATTCCACTAGTTTTATCATAACTTATTTGCAAAGGACCACCATTGATTGGAATACCATCTACGCTCAGAGTGATTTGACTTAAATTGTAATTTTGAAAATGCCATGGGTTTTTGGTGAGAGATCCCGCTCCCGTTGCCTCGCTACATACGAAGCAGATCAGTACTTTATTTGGACACTTATCCTGAAACACTTGATTCCATGAAAAGTTCAATGTTCCTTTTGCTAAAGTCATAGAAGCTATTTCTGTCTTATTGTATGGATATTAAGCATTTGTCACGTTGAGCATAGCGTTGTGAGCCGTTATCACTCCAGGGTTTACTTGAACTCTATTAATCCTCAACTCCATTTGCTGGATATCAATCCTGTACGCCTTATCTGTATTGCTCAGTAAGCTGAAATCGGGCCTCGATCTATGGAATCTAATACTAACTCCAACTTGATTAAGTAAGTATCGACCGACCTGAAAAAGGTCGTGCATTATTGGACCTTGTAAATCAATGAGCATAGACCCTTAATATATGAGGATCTAATTACTCCATTTGTGTTGTCCCCATTCGTAAAATCGACGTCATCGTAGTGAGACGGTGAATCCTTTAACCACAACTGACTAGATAGCTGAGACTGCTTCGCATCTGACCCGTACCTCAACAAAGATTGTATAAATGCTTTATATGGATGATATCCAGAGGTTGACGAAAGTACCTTTCCCTGTATACTAACATCTATCTGTGAAAACAGAGACTGTAGTAACAAATTTACTGGTGCTACCCTTTCATTATCTTCCAATTTTGTGTTGTCTGCATGAAGAACTCTTAATTTTATATACATTTTACATTTTTGAAGATTTATATATTCCATTCCATTTTGTCCAGATATGTTAAAAACTATAGGCGAAAGATCCGAAATGGCTGAACTTGGTTGAATGTTTTCCATCCTTACATTTTCCACTCCAACCTGAGTTGGCGGTAAATCAAAAAGAGATAATTCCATTGGTTGTCCCTCTATAAAAAAGTCTTTGTTGAGCATAGCCATTTCTAAAATTTATCAAATATGTCCTTTTTACGCTTTAACACCTTTTGCTTTACGACTTTGTTTTTCTTTTTTCCTATAGCATAGGTCCGCTTTCCTGCCCTTTTCACCTTTAATGGTCGACGTCTTTTGACTCGATTGCGAGATTTGTACTGTCGCTTCCTTTTTTATAGGGTTCTTTTTTTATTCTTTCGATCAATTTCCGTTTTTGGTTGATCAACTGTTGCTTGTGCTAGTGATATAATCTTCACTGGTACATCGGTTATTCGCATTTGTGTATTAGGAGTTTTTATGCTTTTAATTGGTATGATATCAGTCTTTCCAGGAGAGGTAAATGAACCACCGGTTTGTTTTTTTTTTCTTTTTTTCAACTGTCCACCGGATTGATAAAATTCAATCCATTTCGAAGCATTTGGTATATATAAATCTGATACATCCATTTTATGGCTAATGTCTGAAATGAAGTGTTAACGAGACTGGCTTTTGTAAAAATGAGGCCAGTTTGAAATTCTTATCGGTTATATAGAACTCTATATCAAACACTTGTGATTTATTTACGTTCACGTAATATGGAAGATCGTACTCCTTCGACCAGTTTCTTTTCTTAAATAGAGGTAATTTCCTTAGCAAAAATGGGCGTTTTCCCCCATTTATAATAGATTCACCCGCGATATCGCAAAAGACGTGAAGATGATTTATATATGACAAAGAACTATTTTCCTTAATATAAACGTCGGTCAGAGCTATTTTCCACACATCTTGAAGATGAAGGGATGCTTTCATCTGTACTTTAAAACTGTAAGGTTTATTATCTGGATAAAGGTGCATGTTTCTATCATTGTTACTATCAACGGTTAGGAAAAAACTTGTGGAAAACGCACAGCTAGACATATTTTCTGTTATAGATTTTCTACTTCTGACTTGTCGAACCAGCTGTTGAATATATCAGAATACCCAGGCCACTTCACTAAATACTGAGTTTTATTGTTACTCCTCCTGGTCTTTAAGACTTTTTGAATTTCCCATAATGCATTTTCATGTCTGTCAATTGGCTGAATTTCCGCCTGATACCAGTTACCTAAAATTTCTTGTCCAAGTAGGTCAACCACGCGGTACAGTGGAATTGATTGCATTTGAAAACGTCTGCTTATTTTAAACACCTCATACGTCCATTGTTCGTTGTATACTCTCGTGAAAGGTTTTCGCTGGTGCGATAATCGGACTAATTGACCAATTTTATATCTGTACAGCGTTTTTGTCTTTTTTATCGTGATTTTCAAGGATTTCTGTGCAGATTGTTTTGGTTGTTTCCTAGGTTTTAAATACATGTAAGCCCAGATATCAGCACTATTTTTTTCATTCACATCTTTAGGTGCAACATTGTTAATTGATCTATGAGGAGTGAAGTTATATGATTCAACAAGCTTAGGAAGGATGTCTATATATCGTTTTGTTCTTTTTCTGGCTAAAAATCTCCAAATGAGTATGTTATGATGGTATGATACTAAACTCCTAACGGGAAGGATTGTGCCTGATATTCATATGATGAAGACATAATCTTTCAATCAGTTTAATTGAAGTCTGGAGCTGGCATGTCAGTTAACTGCTAGTAGTCTGTTGTTATTTATGTATTATTGTCATTTTGTTTATTTTCTTTGGTTACATCTTCTGACATCAGACTCGGACTTCTCTTGAACTGAATTTTAATGTGCGTATTGTTATGCGTTTACTTTTCTACATTGGCTAGAGGTATAGGGGGAGGGTTGAGATCTCATAAACATGTTTAACCCCGCCGCATTTTTGCGCCTGTCCCAAGTCAGGAGCCTCTAGCCTTTGTTAGTCTTGTATTATTTTTAATTTTAGTTTCTTGTGTACAATTTGGAGTTTAGTATGGCGTTCATTATCACTGAACTAGTATATATATTTGTTTAGGGGCCAGCTGAAGGACGCCTCCGGGTGCGGGAATTTCTCGCTGCATTGAAGACCTGTTGGTGGCCATCTGCTGTTGTCTGTTCTGTGGTCGGGTTGTTGTCTCTTTGACACATTCCCCATTTCCATTCTCAATTTTACCTTCAGTGTTTAATTTAGACGTTCGACGTAATTCGCTTTCACCTCGTTCAATGCAATATGATGGTAAATATTTCTGCTTTTGAAAAGATTTTTAACGTGTGTGTCTTAAATTCAGAACCCACGTCTGATCTAATCTTCTTAGGCTGAACGGATTGGAACATTGTTCTAGACCTTTTGCAACCTCTTTCCCAGTTTTGTTTTTCAATGGATAAACCCTCGCAAAACGAGAAAATATATCAATGGCTACTAATAAGTATCTAACATCATTCTCTTTAGCTAAAGATTGCATATCTGCAAGGTCTACATCCCATTGCTCATTAATGTCGTGTAAACCGTCTACGTACAGGTTTTTGCAAGCTGTAGTCGTCTTGTTTTTGAAGCCATCTTCTAATTTAATGAATTCCAGGTTTTTGAACTCCCGAATTTTGTAAGATTTTATGAATTTTTTTGGCGCCGAAAAAAGCACCTGGCTTAGATGGATTGTCGTAAATGGATTTAATCAATTCTTCTGCCATTTCTATGCTCCTCGAGAGTTAATTGAAAATTGAGAGTATTTCGGTTAAGTTCTTTATACATAGTAATGTTTCATGTTTGAAATCGTTATTTTGATTTTGCCATTTCCATTTGAAATTAGAAAAGAATATTTCAATGTCTTCTTTGGGAACATCTAACCTGACAGCCTCTATTTTGAAAATTGTGCGAACATCATCCTCACACACTCGTAATAAAGCCTCATCATAATGATATGTATATATGCCATAAGTTGAGTTAATAAGACAGTCATGGTGAATTTGCACTGGGTCTGCATAGGCACAACCAATGCAGCGCTCGTTATTGATTATACGACATTGACTTAAGATTTCTTTGGCATAGCAGAAGTGATAACAACTACGTAGATATTCTTGACGTGACATTTTCACTTCACCGAAATCTAGCTAGAATGAAGAATATGCAATTCAATTGACGTGTATATTAATAGGTCACAGCCGAGTAAACAAATTACTAGTACGTATTGGAAACGTTGTTTTGTGGATACATTTTCTGCCAAACGTTAAACGAAGGGCGAAAACTGTTGTAACAATCCTAATTTTACCCTACTCACATTCTCCACTAGACCAAGTGTTTGATATCAAATTTTGTCAATTCATCAAACTCCAGCACAGAACTGTTTAATTTAGAAAAGATAGACAGTGTGAAAAAAATCGAAATAACTTTATTTTGTAGAAATTGTTCTCTATGGTTTATATTTGATCAGACCACAACTTGCAAATTCCATTCAAAGATATTACCAACTTTTATTTCCAAACCAACTACTCCAACATCCTCCCATCAACATTAACCAAAGACAATAAAGGAGGAGACAACATCAACCAAGAGTTAGAAATCAACCACCTAGAGCTAGAAACCTATTAAAAGTATTGTCTAGAAAGAATTTCACTATACCTTATTAAGATAATTTTTCACACATGTTCCTGATCAACCCCCTCCTCCTCCATCTCGTTTTCATCTTCACTCTCTGACATTTCACAGAATCCCTCATCTTCATCTTCAAAAAGTTCCAAAATTTTAATATCTGCCTCCATCATTATCACATCCAAATCCTCATCATCTGAGCAATAAATTTTATTAAGCATTTCCTGATATTCAGGGTATAGAATTAGGTACTTATTATTTTTATTGTGATTATCCATGTTTACTCTATTATGTTTTATCATAAAATGAAATTTTGTTATATATATTTTAAAAACTAATAAAAAGATTTTGCCATTTATTACTTAAAATAGGCATAGGAGACAGGCAGCTCTATAAGTCATTTTTATTATCCTTTTGAAACTTCTTGAATTTTATATTAATCATGTTAAAGGCTACTCCACAACATCCAGAAGTTGGTTTGTCATACCTATTACACATTTAATTATCTCTTCAACTAAATACTGTTTACCTTGATAATGTCATATACATAGACTGGTAATATAATAATTATCTTGTTAAAAAAGAAGTCTATTAATTATTCACTGTACAGTTAGGAACTTATCTATTTGTTGAACTAACTCATATATTAGGAGGTAATTATTACCCCCCACCTGCTTCCAAAATGTTAATTAAGAGATATACTTATTAAGTACACCCCAAATGTTAGGTGATAAATTATTCACCTGTTTTTCAACAAGATAATCTATATTCAATCTTTATAATATTTTATTTAAATTATGTTTAAAATTAGATTAATACTTTTAATATTTTTTTATAGGATTAAAATTTTGGTCTTGAATCCATTCCTTTTCATGTAAACTACAATGTACTAATAAGTACATTGTTGAATGTAAATATGTAATATACTGATGTTAAAAAAACACTGATGCAATACTTGTGATATACCATTAGGTTGGAAACTTTTCATAGTACTTTTATTGTTATATTGATTGATTGATTGATTGTTAGTTGCTTAACGTCCATATTCAGGACGAGAACAAGTTCACAATAAATACAATAGGTAGGTTCTGTAATAGATCGGAGAAATTTAGACTGCCACGGGAAATGAGGGTATATTGGATAGGGACAGAAATTTAGCCTTTATTGTTATACACTCATATCATATTGATTGATTGATAGTTGAATGCTTAACTTCCAGTGGCAAATATTTCATGCATATTCAGGACGAGAACAAATTAACAATAAATACGATAGGTAGGTTCTGTAATAGAGGCGTCTGGGATTGAGGTCGGAGAAATTTAGACTGCCACGGGAAATGAGGGTATATTGGATAGGGACGGAAATTTAGCCTTGCAACAGGTCACCTACGGACCCCTCAAAGAGTTGTTGCAAGGGTTCTCACTTATACATTCAAACAATTAATAATAAATTATTTGTAACGTTTTATCCTATCAAATTTGAGACCTTTTGTCTTATGACTTTCTGTCCGTTACCGTTAGTAACCACTTTTCAGAAAACGCTCAATACTAACAACGTCAAAATCATTTTTATTCACCTGTAGGTCATTGCAAATCTATTAATATTTTAGTTAACTGTAACATGAAAACATGTAATAAATACTAACAAATAATTTGAAACGTTTGTTCCTATCAAATTTAAGACTTTATGTCCAGTGACCTTTACGTCTGTTTACCTTTGGTAATAACCCATCAAATTAGCCTAAATACTAGCAGCGACAAAAATCATTTTTATTTACCTGTAGGTTATTGGAAATCAATAAACCTAAAATAAGAGAAACTATGATATAGTCTTTTTAATGTATTCAAACGTATTGAATGGAAACCCGTATGGCAGATGTATACACAGTTAGATCTACAATTTATACTATTAATTCATATTAACATACTTTGATGATAACCAAGTCAGTCGAGCTCATTGTTCACAATATCGTGACATATATTTTGAGATACGAAATTGAATATTTTCAGAATGTAAAATATAAACGGTATTCCTGATTTGAATATTCTTCCTGTTAAATTGTTACCTCGCAGTTACATTCATAGTGTTCTTTATACAAAATTTAAACGGTCGAATAAAGTTGAAATCCTAAATACATTTAACGACAAAATTATTTTCCGTACCTGCTCACACATGTATTCTGCGAAAGTAGGACAGAAAGTCACAGGACAAAAAGTCACAGAACAAATAGTCACAATTCAGATTTGAGATTATTTTTCTTTAAACAAGAAAACACTAATTTAAAAATTAAATTTTTGTTTTTTCTTGAACTATTATATATGAAGCAACTTTGTATTTAAAATTTATTCAATAAATATCAATAATGATCAAATAATTGTTATGAAAACAAAATGTCAAAGTGGCTTGGTACTTAAATGGCTTCATTTTGCCAAGAAATATATCCTTTCCATGATTAGAATTTAAAAAAATTTCATTTATCAAGGCTTATGAACAATTTCCTAAACTTAAAAATGAATATATGTAATAAAAAGAAAATAATTTCAAGATCTTTCTCTTATATATTCAAACAATTGTCAACAAATTATTTGTGACTTTTTGTCCTATCAAATTTGTGACTTTATGTCCTGTGACTTTTTGTCCTGTGACTTTCTGTACGTTTACCGTTTTGTGCTGTAACAGAGATGCTGAAATAATCTCCCTTTGCTAGAATATGGGATGACGCTAAATAAACTATATCACTGTGCAAGAACTGAATAACAAAGTGAATATATAAATAAAATTACATTGCGATTATTGGGTAGACCTTTCATCCAACTTACTGGATATTTTATAGAAGTCTTTGCCAATTTTATGGAGGAATTATACCTTCTAAAATGAACTTGTGAAAATAATAGACTAATTATAGAAATATTTTGTACTAGGTCTCAATAAGACCAGTGGAGCTGTATTGATCCACACTCATTGACTGTTAAATTTACTGAACAAAATTAATGTTTTGGCTTTATCATTTATGTATATATTTCTATGGAATATTTAATAAAGTATCTGAACATCTGGAAATGGTCTCATTTGCCAGAGCTTAGTCCCAGTGGAACGAACCCGACCCTCCTGTTACATTTTATGGCGCCCAACGTGGAATGGATCAAGCACACCCTTACAGTAACTTATAATTCCGCTAATGAAAACCTACTCAAGGCTGCATCTCGTCAAAAGAAAAATTACAATCGTGGTATAAAATCACGTATCTTTGACGAGGGTAGTTTTGTGTGGAGATGGTACCCCCCTAACATAACATCCTTTTCATGATGTGGACTGGTCCTTATTTTGTTCATAAAAAATTAAGTGACGTGTTGTATATAATTCAATTAAAACCAGATAGTCGATTTCTTGTCGTACATGTAGACCATTTGAAACCCTATACAGGACGAAATGTACCTGAAGAATGGCAATATAAAATTACTGAAATTGAAACTAATTTAGATGTTAGTGTAGATGAAAATCCGCCCGAGGATTTTGAAGATATTAGAGAAAATTTGAATTAGTTGGAAGACTCACATTTTTTCACAGATTTTCCGGGTTCCCCAGAAGTGAGGATTACAACCCCTCCTCCTAGTATTTCTGAGACCATTACCCCTCCCAGAAGAACACGCTGTGGTCGCTCCGTTAAAAAAAAACAGTTAAATATTCTCCATCATAATAAATTAGGTCAAAACACGTCTATTTTTCAAAAACAGTAAATTTTAAGTACATACTGAACTATTAAAATTGTAAATATGTATATAATCTTATAAGTATTGTCATTGATAAATAAGATATAATGTGTAACAGTATTTGCAAAGCATTGCCCCTTCCTATCCTTTTCATGATGTGGTCACTTTCAGGTTGCTCAAAAGGAATAAAGATAGGTAGAAATAATGTAGTCTAGTAAAAAGTCATTGGATGCAGGAATAAATTTAGTATTGACATTTGATATACTTTAATTTTATAAATAACTAGCTGGAATACATTAACAGTACCTTCAAGTAGGGATATTTTTGTTAATATTTCCGAAATGGAGATGAACATTACTGTAAAGGTTTACAATTCATGTATTTACTGAAGAGGTTTTGTATGGTACACAGATGTGACAATGAGAAATGCCCATAGTGCGCAATATAGGTGTAGGAATTAGATGCATGTATTAAATAGGTTTTCCGAAGTTAAGTAGGGCTCCTAGTCTAATTTCTGGTATAGGTTGCTAGAATTTAAATAAAAATCAAAACTTCCGAATATTAAGTAGCGGTATGTGATCTAGTAATTTATCGGTGTATTAAGTTATGTGCCACATACTGTGTTTTATGCGGTTGATAAAACAAGACAACATAATACTTGGGAATAAAGAACACCGGTTATTATATATATCCGTGTTGTGTAAGTAAATACATGTATATTACAGAAAATAAAAAGAGAGACAACATTTTTTTTTTTTTTCCTGTAAATTTCAGATTATAATGGCAGAATTACAAATTGAGGTAGATGATCGTGAGACATTCGCATTACATGATGATTTAAGACTACCATTTCCAGTAGAAGGCATGACATGCGAGATTGATGGATGCTCTACGCATAAATATTTGACATACAACAGCTACAGAAAACATTGGAAAAAAGTCCACACAAACAATATCACAATAACGTTTTTCGGAAAATGTAAAAGATCATTTAAAAGGAAAAATGATTTGCTTAGGCACTTAAAAACATATCACAAATTGTGTAATGATACAGCAGCACTAATGTTAGTTGGTGCTAAGTCCAAGATTACTTCAAACAATAATTATGTTAATCCAGGCAATATTTTACCTAGAAAGAAAGTTTAAAAAGTTTAAACAGGATAACTGAATCTTATTTATGTTATTAAATTAGGAATTTATATTTATTTATTTTTTTACAGAATTATGGCAAATTCAGTTGAAACGTATGATTTATGGCCTTCACAGGGCATGTGAAATAGAGATATATAAAACCCCCACTACATAAACATGATATGTATGTCAAACATTGGAAGAAATGAGACTGCAGCATGGAAGGATGCCTGACACAATCTTCTGAGAAGTCGAGATTTATCACACATCAGATTAAATTCCATAAACATCTATATACTAAGAACAATACTTTAACCAGTCATAAAATACCGAATATGTTCTACAGAGCAACAGGTGATGTAACCTTCAGAAAATTGGTTCGTGTAAATATTGCGGCAAGGGAAGTGTCTAGAAAGGAGCGCCAACAATATATTATTGATAATCCTGTGAATTTCCATGTGCAACCAAATAGCAGTTTGGCAGTGTCAAGAGGACAGTATGTTGAAATAGACTTCAATAATAACTGTGCTAAAATGGTCACACGATGGTGAATTTGTGTTTAGGAACAGTTGAACATTACTGAGGAAGGGGGCACATTGTTAATGAAATTGGGTATTTTAAAATATGAATTAATTGTTATTTTTGTGATTTATTTACATGTTGATATTTATGTTGATTATTTATTTATTTTTTTTTAGAACGAAATTATCAAAAAAAATTTAATTTGTTCTGAGTGGGGAGGAGTGTGGCGGTTATGGCTCAATCGATAGCTTTTTAAATACTGAAATTATCTCCCTTTCGTATACCTGTAGGTAAGATTGATAATATTTTATTTACATCTCTTTTTATTAGTTATTTCGAACTAAATGATAGATAAAACTGTATGCAACTTGTCAAATTCATTCAAAAGATGTTAAAAGTATTATTTAAGAAACTTTTTTTTAACTTAAAAGTTTAATTGTACCTTAAAGTACAATTAATTTGGTATACTTATAATTCGAGGTGTGTAAATTACACATTGTCGAATAAAGGTATTTATACTTTATGTTTAGACCATGAGATTCAAATGAATTTCAATTTCATTCTTACTTAACTTTTGGAAAAATTTGTGTATACAAAGTTACTCTTTAAGTTTAGAGTTCTAATGGAGTAACTGATTGTAAACTTCACTTCAATTTTGCATTTAAATTTTTGCCCTTTTGTTTTAATTAGGTTGACTTTAAAATGTATATTAAAACAATTTAGTTTAAGTTAAAAGCTTGTTACTTCAGCGTGTTCTTCTGTGTTAACTATGAAGGTCATATTTTATTTACCTTGCCAGTACTACCCATAGTTATATAGCTATATCCGGAAGCTTTTTACACTTGTGTTGATATGAATTGATCAGTATTTTTGATAAACTTTTACAATTGTTGAACTACTATTTTGTACTTGTTGAAATAATGATTTTTTGTTTTATATAAAGTATGAGAACTTTACAAATTCTTGAGTCTTATTGCCAGTATAATACAAGCTTAGATCCCAGCGGAACGAACTGCCTGAATTACCGAAATATAGAATTGTTGTCTAGGAACACCACTTGATTTCGTTCGTAGGTTAACTAGATTGTTTTAGGTCTGTCGTCAGTTAACCTAAAGGACTTAAATTAAGATTTATTGTGTTTTGGTTGGTATATTCAGATCCCTGCGTATACATCGGGGTACGGCAATGTATAGCTGCCTTGCCCTCCTGTTGCAGTGCTAACACAGTATTAAACACGCGATTACCTTCTCTGTACCTACATATTGGCCATATACATAATGCAATACCCATCTTAAGAAAGAATCGCTAAACTTGTACACCTCACATCATGTACTAACAGAAATAAATTAATCGATATCCCTTCAGGGACCCTCAATTTGAAAATATCATACTTTGAACTCTGTCATACAGGTAAATAAAATGATTTTGTCGCCATTGTAATGAATGTGGTTTAGGTAGTCTTCCTTTAATTGTTTCAGATTAGTATTTTCCTAATTAAATGTTTATTTTATGTTTAATTTGATCTAGACAGGCTAAAATACAAAGTAGCTTAAATAATTTAACTATAAAAGTATTTAAATTTCATATTACTTTATATATTTGATGAATATTAATTCATTCAAGTTTTATTCAAAACCATATCTTTATTTATATCTTTAAAATTGATTAGATTTTCCTTATCACTTGATCAGGAGTTGCTACGGTGGGGTGAAAACCTCTCCCCACATTGTAAATATGAGCCGGCAGTGTAGCACTGCCACCTTTCTCTATACACCAGCTCGCCGGAATGACTCATTCCACTCGAGATATTTAACAGCAACTACATTGGCTTTATTTTGATACGATTTTCTAAATTCTAAAACACAACTCGAAGTATATAGTTACTTTTTTATCTAAGTTTTTTATTTGAATAACTATTTTATTTTCATTTATTTGACCTGAAATACTTTTCTTTTCCATTTCATTTTTGAACTTACTTTTGAAATAGTTATTCTTTTTCATTTCATTTGACTGTTCTAATTGAATGTTGTACATAAATTGTTGAGTTCTATTTGATTTGTGTCTCTATTCTGCCAAAATCTGATATCAGGTATCTTGAGGATCGAATAGGGACAAAGTACTAGCCACTATACGTCACGGGAGGTCTCGTCACCGACTCCCTCCTGTTACACTATATATATCTAGCAGAGAGACGAAGGTGTAATACTAGCATGTAACAACATATCTAAGAAAGTATTTGTGGGGTTGAAAATATTTAATACAGAGACTATTTATCATAAAACAAGAAATTGCTGTCTCTGCAATCAGTGTTTATAACTTTAAAGGTACAGATATTGTCTTGCTCACGTTTTTGAGATGAATCACGTCCTCTGACTATCTGCGTTACCTAAAACTAAGAATAATTTTGTCGCTTTATGTACTATTAAAGTAATAAAGGTTACTATATCCCTAGTGGGTCTGCTCCGTAGCTTTGATATCCTATCAAGCTTTGTTTCTTCACGAAAAAAGCATTATCCATGTTGCATCCCATGATAAACTCATGCACGAGATAAATTGTAGTGTCGGCTCGAGCAACAGCCAAGAACTGAATAATGTTCGGATGACGTAAGTTTGAGTTTATGTTTATTTCTCTTTCCACAGTACGCAGCATTACAGTTTTTTCTCTCTTCAAGGTCGTTAAAAACTTCCATAATCATCATCCGACTGTCGCAATGTACAGTGCATAACAATAGTTAAATAAACAAAGACAATGAACTAAATAAGTATTTTTGTCGTTTCAAGCATTTAGCAATTATTAAATCTTATTATACGACCGCAAAAAAAATTTTGTGGTCGTATAATGGTATCGCGTCGTCGTCGTGACAGGGTGGACACACGCATATGGCATTTCTCCCCCCCCCAGCATTAATGTTCAATGTTAGATCTGCGAGAGCTTTCATTCAGCTACTAAGTCAACTACCTCAAGTTCTAGGTGCAGACACGCATTTGGCATCCCCCCAGCATGAATGTTCAAATATTAGATCTGCGAGAGCTTTCATTCAGCTACTAAGTCAACTACCTCAACTTTTAGGTGGACACACGCATTTAGCATTTTCACCCCAGCATCAATTTTCAAAAGTTAGACCTGCAATTGTTTTCTGCTGGATCTGTAATATCTTTCATTTAGCTACTAAGCTATGTGGACACGCGCAATTGGCATTTTCACCCCAGCATCAATATTCAAAAGTGAGACCTGTAACCGTTTCTGCTGGAACTGTGATAGCATTCATTCAGCTACTAAGCCAACAACCTCCATTTCTATATGGACACACACATTTCGCATGTTCTTCACCCTCCCCAAGCATGAATGTTCAAATATTTAAACGTTAAATCCGATGCCTCGTGTAAAGAGAGTGCCACGCTCTTTGCACGTTAAGAACCCTTGCAACAACTCATTGAGGGTGACCTGTTGCAAGGCTAAATTTCTGTCCCTATCCAATATACCCTCATTTCCCGTGGCAGTCTAAATTTCTCCGACCTTAATCCCGTTCTCGTCCTGAATATGCATGAAATATTTGCCACTGGTCGTTAAGCAACCAACAATCAATCCAGTTATAGGTGGACACACGCATTTGGCATTTTTTCTCCCCAGCATGAATGTTCAGCTGTTTTCTGCTGAATTTATAGGTCTGGATCACAATTTATCACAAATGATTGAAAGTCATAAAAATGTCCCAAATAACTACTGATATCTTCGTCTGTTAAAATTACCTTCCTTTATAAAATAATCATCAGGTTTTGTAGTAAAACTGCTCAAACACCTATCGAAAGACCATGCAATGTCTTATTTGTGTGACTGGGGAATAGAAGTATGGTCACCATTGGTCTTCCTCCGACCGGCAGTAAAACCCTTGCTAAAGTGGGGCGTCCGTTTGGCTGTGCGGGATGTACAAATTTGCAGCCACGTCCGGTCAGAATGGGGACGTTAAATCAGATGCCTCGTGTAAAGAGAGTGCCACGCTCTTTGCACGTTAAGAACCCTTGCAACAACTCTTTGAGGGGTCCGTAGGTGACCTGTTGCAAGGCTAAATTTCTGTCCCTATTCAATATACCCTCATTTCCCGTGGCAGTCTAAATTTTTCCGACCTTGATCCCGGACGCCCCAATTACAGAACCTACCTATTATGTTTATTGTTAATTTGTTCTCGTCCTGAATATGCATGAAATATTTGCCACTGGACGTTAAACAACCAATAATCAATCAATCAATCTTATTTGTATTTAAATAGACAAATTGTTTTTATACGACCGCAAAAATTTTAGCGGTCGTATATTGGTATCACGTAGTCGTCGTCGTCGTCGTCTAAGACATTTGATTTTCACACAATTACTTTAGTATAAGTAAATAGAAATCTATGAAATTTAAACACAAGGTTTATGGCCACAAAAGGAAGGTTTGGATTGATTTTAGGGGTTATGGTCCCAACGGTTTAGGAATAAGCGGGCGAAAAGGGGCCTAAATAAGCATTTTTCTAGTTTCCAGACAATAACTTGTGGAATGGTGTATGGATCTCTCTGAAATTATACCACAAGTTTTCATACCACAAAGGGATGGAAAAAAGTGGCTTTGGGGGTTTATGGCTCTAACCGTTTCGGAATTAGGGGCAAACAAAGGGGGAAAACAAGGGTGTCCTGGTTAATGGACAATTACTTAAGTTCAAAACATAATTTAAAAGCAGTGTAAGGGAAGTAATTCAAACACATTTTCAATTACATCCCTTGTTATGGTTGCAAACTCCATTGGAAATTTGAAAGAGATTATGACCATATCTTGAGGGAAAGAATTGCTTTTTGGAAAAAAAAAGGGGGGGGGGACAATTTGTTCTCAAGATTTCAGAAATTTTCTTCAAGAAGTATTTTTTTTTTGGGTGGGGGGGGGGGGGGGGGGGGGTTGTGGTAGGGAGTCAATTCTCAACAGCATAGTGTATTGCACAAAAGCAGAAAAATGAATATAAATTCAAATCACATAACCAATTCAAGTTCTTTGACTACAGTTATTCTGTGTCAGAAACCTGTTATGTGTCAAATATTTAAAAACAATCCAAATTCAGATCTCCATCAAGTGTGAATATTGTGTCCATTTTCCCCCTAACTGTTCACGGTTGGACCTCTGCGGTCGTATCCAGATGCGCTCGGCGAAGCAATTAATTCTCATTTACAAATGGTAACATACCTGCTGTATTTCTTTTATTTTGACAGCCAGGAAGTCCTATGTAGTCTGATATTTCTTCATGAATACCTTTGCCGCCATTGAAGATCAGAACAAATGTACCTCTACTTGTAATTAGAAGCTGGTGACTCATGTGATAATTTTCTGACCACCAAAGTCCCACAAATCTATCTATTTCGCAATAGGCTTTATTGTATTCAGAACCAACACGGTGGTTCAGTTGTAAAACAATTGCACCTTGTTAACAAATAAATGATTGTTACAAAAAGACACAACTTGATTTTGTGATGGACTGACGGAGCAGTCTTTAAATGCAATGTGATAAATAATTCAACCATTAAAATTTAAAAAAAAAATAATAAACAAAACAAAAAATCCAACAATTTATTACAAATGATTAAAAGTCTTAATGTTTTAATTACTTTCCATTTATAAAATCATCACCAGGTTTTGAGGTAAAACTGCTGAAACACCTATTGAAAGACTATGCAATGTCTTTTTTGTATGTAAATAGACAGCTTATTTTTTTCATTTACAAATGGTAACATACCTGCTGTATTCCGTTGATTTTGACAACCAGGAAGTCCTATGTAGTCTGATATTTCTTCATTAATACCTTTGCCGCCATTGAAGATCAGAACAAATGTACCTCTACTTGTTATAAAAAGCTGGTGACTCATGTTATAATTTTCTGACCACGAAAGTCTCACAAATCTTTCAATTTCGTATTTGGCTTTATAGTATTCAGAACCGACATGTTGGTTTAGTTGTAACACAATAATTATTATTGCACCTTGTTAACAATTGAATGGTTTCAAGGATGGATGGAGCAGTCTTTCAATGCTCTTTTACAATGTGACAAATAAATCAACCATTTAAATGAACAAAATATTTATTTTACAAAACAAAATCAATTTGAAAAAAGTCCTAATGTTTTAATTACTTTCTTTTATAATATAGTCATCAGGTTTTGTGTTAAAACTGCTCAAACCCCTATCTAAAGACTATAAACTGTCTTATTTGTATTTAAATAGACAACTTGTTTTTCTCATTTATAAATGGTAACAGACCTGCTTTGATCTAGACAGCCAGTAAGTGCTATGTAGTCTGATGTTTCTTCATGAATACCTTTGCTGCCATTGAAGATCAGAACAAATGTACCTCTACTTGTAATAAACAGTTGGTGCGTCCTCGATAATTTTCTGGCCACCAAAGTCCCATAAATCTACCCATTTCGAATGAACCGACACGATGGATCAGTTTTAAAAAAGAATTCACCTTCAGTTGTTAACAATTGAAAATGATTGTTCCAAAAAAGACACAAATGTCACACTTCATTTAGTACATTGAAGTACACTTTTTCTTATGTTTGAATGTCTGATTTCTTTATAAAACCAGCCCTTTGAAACTAGGTTGATCGAAACACTTATTCTAGCAAAGATATCTCATTTGCAGTGGTAGTATAAATTTCCCCGATCGTTATCCCGGCTGGCCCCTATTTCAGGACCTAACTGGTTATTGTTAATATTTTCTCGTCCTCAACATGCATGAAATATTTGCCACTGAACATTAAGCAACAAAAAGTCAATCAGTTCATGACTCAAATCACTATAAGCACACAAACAGAATATATTTTTCTCTCCCCAACATGGATGATCTGTTATGGTTTACTTTAGACATGCAGCCCAAGAATGACTTAATAATAGAAATGTGGTGACTGACAGTAAAATCCTTGCCAAAGTAAGACGTTTATTTAATCTGCAAAACATAACAAGAACACAGCAACATCCGGTCAGAAAATTACTGAGCCAGTTGGGATTAAAAAAATGTTAACTATAACCCTGACAAGTGAGGTATTTTGGCAACGTCCAGTTTTTGTATTCTTCCCTTTACACTAATGGAACTGAGAACAGGGGATACTTGATGTCTGTTGTGTTTAATACCGGAACTTTGTTTTATTTTTATGTTATTGTCATCATTATATTGTTGTTACCCCCAAGGGTGACTGGGGAATAGAAGTATGGTCACCATTGGTCTTCCTCCGACCGGCAGTAAAACCCTTGCTAAAGTGGGGCGTCCGTTTGGCTGTGCGGGATGTACAAATTTGCAGCCACGTCCGGTCAGAATGGGGACGTTAAATCCGATGCCTCGTGTAAAGAGAGTGCCACGCTCTTTGCACGTTAAGAACTCTTGCAACAACTCTTTGAGGGGTCCGTAGGTGACCTGTTGCAAGGCTAAATTTCTGTCCCTATTCAATATACCCTCATTTCCCGTGGCAGTCTAAATTTTTCCGACCTTGATCCCGGACGCCCCAATTACAGAACCTACCTATTGTGTTTATTGTTAATTTGTTCTCGTCCTGAATATGCATGAAATATTTGCCACTGGACGTTAAACAACCAACAATCAATCAATCAATCTTATTTGTATTTAAATAGACAAATTGTTTTTATACGACCGCAAAAATTTTAGCGGTCGTATATTGGTATCACGTAGTCGTCGTCGTCGTCCTAAGACATTTGATTTTCACACAATTACTTTAGTATAAGTAAATAGAAATCTATGAAATTTAAACACAAGGTTTATGACCACAAAAGGAAGGTTTGGATTGATTTTAGGGGTTATGGTCCCAACGGTTTAGGAATAAGCGCGCGAAAAGGGGCCTATATAAGCATTTTTCTAGTTTCCAGACAATAACTTGTGGAATGGTGTATGGATCTCTCTGAAATTATACCACAAGTTTTCATACCACAAAGGGATGGAAAAAAGTGGCTTTGGGGGTTTATGGCTCTAACCGTTTCGGAATTAGGGGCAAACAAAGGGGGAAAACAAGGGTGTCCTGGTTAATGGACAATTACTTAAGTTCAAAACATAATTTAAAAGCAGTGTAAGGGAAGTAATTCAAACACATTTTCAATTACCTCCCTTGTTATGGTTGCAAACTCCATTGGAAATTTGAAAGAGATTATGACCATATCTTTAGGGAAAGAAAAGGGGGGGGGGGGGGGACAATTTGTTCTCAAGATTTCAGAAATTTTCTTCAAGTAGTATTTTTTTTTTGGGTGGGGGGGGGGGTGTGGTAGGGAGTCAATTCTCAACAGCATAGTGAATTGCACAAAAGCAGAAAAATGAATATAAATTCAAATCACATAACCAATTCAAGTTCTTTGACTACAGTTATTCTGTGTCAGAAACCTGTTATGTGTCAAATATTTAATAACAATCCAAATTCAGATCTCCATCAAGTGTGAATATTGTGTCCATTTTCCCCCTAACTGTTCACGGTTGGACCTCTGCGGTCGTATCCAGATGCGCTCGGCGAAGCAATTAATTCTCATTTACAAATGGTAACATACCTGCTGTATTTCTTTGATTTTGACAGCCAGGAAGTCCTGCGAGTCGGATATAACTCCCATGAAGATCAGTACAAATGTACCTCTACTTGTAATTAAAAGCTGGTGACTCATGTGATAATTTTCTGACCACCAAAGTCCCACAAATCTATCTATTTCGCAATAGGCTTTATTGTATTCAGAACCAACACGGTGGTTCAGTTGTAAAACAATTGCACCTTGTTAACAAATAAATGATTGTTACAAAAAGACACAACTTGATTTTGTGATGGACTGACGGAGCAGTCTTTAAATGCAATGTGATAAATAATTCAACCATTAAAATTTAAAAAAAAAATAATAAACAAAACAAAATCAATTTAAAAAACCCAACAATTTATTACAAATGATTAAAAGTCTTAATGTTTCAATTACTTTCCATTTATAAAATCATCACCAGGTTTTGAGGTAAAACTGCTGAAACACCTATTGAAAGACTATGCAATGTCTTTTTTGTATGTAAATAGACAGCTTATTTTTTTTCATTTACAAATGGTAACATACCTGCTGTATTCCGTTGATTTTGACAGCCAGGAAGTCCTATGTAGTCTGATATTTCTTCATTAATACCTTTGCCGCCATTGAAGATCAGAACAAATGTACCTCTACTTGTTATAAAAAGCTAGTGACTCATGTTATAATTTTCTGACCACGAAAGTCTCACAAATCTTTCAATTTCGTATTTGGCTTTATAGTATTCAGAACCAACATGTTGGTTTAGTTGTAACACAATAATTATTATTGCACCTTGTTAACAATTGAATGGTTTCAAGGATGGATGGAGCAGTCTTTCAATGCTCTTTTACAATGTGACAAATAAATCAACCATTTAAATGAACAAAATATTTATTTTACAAAACAAAATCAATTTGAAAAAAGTCCTAATGTTTTAATTACTTTCTTTTATAATATAGTCATCAGGTTTTGTGTTAAAACTGCTCAAACCCCTATCTAAAGACTACAAACTGTCTTATTTGTATTTAAATAGACAACTTGTTTTTCTCATTTATAAATGGTAACAGACCTGCTTTGATCTAGACAGCCAGTAAGTGCTATGTAGTCTGATGTTTCTTCATGAATACCTTTGCTGCCATTGAAGATCAGAACAAATGTACCTCTACTTGTAATAAACAGTTGGTGCGTCCTCGATAATTTTCTGGCCACCAAAGTCCCATAAATCTACCCATTTCGAATGAACCGACACGATGGATCAGTTTTAAAAAAGAATTCACCTTCAGTTGTTAACAATTGAAAATGATTGTTCCAAAAAAGACACAAATGTCACACTTCATTTAGTACATTGAAGTACACTTTTTCTTATGTTTGAATGTCTGATTTCTTTATAAAACCAGCCCTTTGAAACTAGGTTGATCGAAACACTATTCTAGCAAAGATATCTCATTTGCAGTGGTAGTATAAATTTCCCCGATCGTTATCCCGGCTGGCCCCTATTTCAGGACCTTACTGGTTATTGTTAATATTTTCTCGTCCTCAACATGCATGAAATATTTGCCACTGAACATTAAGCAACAAAAAGTCAATCAGTTCATGACTCAAATCACTATAAGCACACAAACAGAATATATTTTTCTCTCCCCAACATGGATGATCTGTTATGGTTTACTTTAGACATGCAGCCCAAAAATGACTTAATAATAGAAATGTGGTGACTGACAGTAAAATCCTTGCCAAAGTAAGACGTTTATTTAATCTGCAAAACATAACAAGAACACAGCAACATCCGGTCAGAAAATTACTGAGCCAGTTGGGATTAAAAGAATGTCAACTATAACCCTGACAAGTGAGGTATTTTGGCAACGTCCAGTTTTTGTATTCTTCCCTTTACACTAATGGAACTGAGAACAGGGGATACTTGATGTCTGTTGTGTTTAATACCGGAACTTTGTTTTATTTTTATGTTATTGTCATCATTATATTTTTGTTACCCCCAAGGGTGACTGGGGAATAGAAGTATGGTCACCATTGGTCTTCCTCCGACCAGCAGTAAAACCCTTGCTAAAGTGGGGCGTCCGTTTGGCTGTGCGGGATGTACAAATTTGCAGTCACGTCCGGTCAGAATGGGGACGTTAAATCCGATGCCTCGTGTAAAGAGAGTGCCACGCTCTTTGCACGTTAAGAACCCTTGCAACAACTCTTTGAGGGGTCCGTAGCTGACCTGTTGCAAGGCTACATTTCTGTCCCTATCCAATATACCCTCATTTCCCGTGGCAGTCTAAATTTCTCCGACCTTAATCCCAGACGCCCCTATTACAGAACCTACCTATTGTATTTATTGTTAATTTGTTCTCGTCCTGAATATGCATGAAATATTTGCCACTGGACGTTAAGCAACCAACAATGAGCGTGGAACTCTCTTTACACGAGGCATCGGACCTGACCGGACGTGGCTGCAAATTTGTACATCGCGCACAGCCAAACGGACGCCCCACTTTAGCACGGGTTTTACTGCCGGTCGGAGGAAGACCAATGGTGATCATACTTCTATTCCCCAGTCACCCTCATCTCGCGGTTCCTCCACGTGCTCACTATCACTATTCATCATTACCGTAGCTTCCACCATCGGTTCTCTTGAGTTATAATTTTCACCCCGCTGAAAAACACCTGTTGTCTTTCAAGCGCCGAGAAAGAAAACTGATCTCGTTTACCTGGACAGGAAGTCAAAACATAGTACACCTGAGTTCTGGTTTTATTACTTCCGGTTGATGAGCGAATTAAATACCAACGAGAGAAAGAAATCCTACCGGACATATGTCAGGTAGGTATAATTTATTCATAAAATTTGAACTTGATTACAAATTTTTGAATTCCTGAGGTAGAAAAGCCTTAATATTAAAAAAAAAATTATAATTATGACCATATCACTGATAATTCATGTCAACACAGAAGTGCTAACTACTGGGCTGGTGATTCCCTCGGGGGAATAAAAACTCCGCCAACAGTGCAATCGACACCGTGGTTGTGAATAAACTCATCATAGATACCAGGATATGAAAGCTCTTGCATATGTGCAATGAACAGAATTAAACAAGCGATAATTTCACATCCTGGCTGATAAAACCTCTTGTGCAAGTTATTTCCAGTATTGTCTGTTTAGTTAAAATAAATCTGACAAACAGGAAAATGACGGAGGAAGATCGGTTTATAACTGTATAGAAGGAGATACAACCGAGTTTATTAACTCGATGAAAAATGCTTATACCATATGAAAATCAAATATGTCATGAATGTATATGGAATATTTCTCGCCGGACGTAACGCAACGAACAATCAAAACAATTTTACTTTGTCCTCGTTCAACTATTGATATGAATTTCCTGTAAGAATATCATGCTTAAACATGACAAGTACACAACATTGACAATTGTTAGTTTTGAACACAAATAGTTTCTATTAGAAAACAAAAAAGAAAAAGAAAAATGACAAATAAACCAACAACATTTCTCAAAAATTCTATAGAATACTGAAGACCGTTCCTTGACCTATAATGGTTTACTTTTATAAATTAAGAGTTGTCTCATTGGCACTTATACCACATCTTCGTCTATCTATATAGATTGAAAACCCAAACAAAACATAGGAATGAAATCAGGTGCTCCAAAAGATAAGTATTTGTGGCCGCGCATCGTGTTACTCGTGGTCAGTAAAATCAATTTAGAGTGCAACCATTTGCGCTCCATATTCATAATATTTAACCGTCACTAAAGTCAGTCGTTCAGGATGATTTGTATAACAAAATTATTCATGCTATTTGACCACATCATCCAACACTGACATGACTGATTTAATTTGTATTTTATAATGAAAAGTATGAGTTATCTTCCAGGAATAGTATATTGTTAGTATATTATGTCGGTTGATTGATTTTGTTGGTAGCTAAACGTCCAGGGGCAAATATATTTTATTGATGTTCAGAACGAGTACTAGTTTTATTTTTTCGGACGAAGATAAATCTGCCGAAATTGACGATATGGTTCATAGTTATACAACACATTATATATTCGGACACTACAATTTTCATTCGCTTGTATAGTATTTTTTGTTTCTATTAAATGTTCTAATATCCATCTCGTTTAGTTATTAAAAACTGCCATGGATGACCAAGATATACTACATACCGATTTTAGATCTTATATGAGAGAATATGTTTTAATATATTGAAAAATGAATAGAGTAAAAAAGATGATAATAAATTACTTGAAATTTAACCTGCATTAGGTAAACCTTTTAATAATTTTAAGTACAGAGAAGATCAGTGTGTTATTCTAGATGCCCTATTGGTAATAACAGAACAAAACATAAAGTATCTACTAAAAAAAGAAGATGTAACCACAATCTATACCTTGCAGATATACTATCAAATATGTTAATAAATTATATTGACTTGCTAATATTTGTAAGACGCATTTCAATGTTAATGATTTATGTGATAGTGTTCCAATTACAAGTATTGTTTCATTCATGAAAAGAAGTTGGAATATATTACACAATATAAAAATGTTGTATACATTTCTAATGATTTTAATTTCATTGTGTTATCTTAGTATTGATTGATTGATCGTGTATTGCTTAACGTCCAGTGGCAAATATTTCATGCATGTTCAGGACGAGAACAAGTTAGTAATAAAGTCATTAGGAAGGTCTTATAATAGAGGCCATCCGGGATGATGTTAGGGGACATTTGAACTACCACTGGAAAATGAGGGTTTATTGGATGGGGACAGAAATTTTGCCTTGCAACAGGCCACCTACGGACCCATCAAATAGTTGTTGAAAGAGTTCTTAACGTGCAAAGAGCATGGCACTCTCTCCACACGAGGCGAAAAATGAACATGTAGTGTCGGTCTTTTTCGATCTAGAAAAAGCCTATGATACTGCATGGAAGTATGGTATTTTAAAAGATCTCTTTGATATGGGGTTGAAAGGCAATATGCCAAATTTTATTTCGAATTTTCTATCTAACAGACAATTTAATGTTAGAGTAAATTCAACCATGTCTGATCTGTATGATCAAGAGATGGGTGTCCCTCAGGGCAGTATTTTATCTGTTACATTATTTAGTCTTAAAATCAACAGCCTTGTTGAAGTTTTAAAAAGTAACATTGAAGGTTCATTGTATGTTGATGACTTTTTAATATGTTATAGAGGCAAAAATATGAATAACATAGAAAGACAATTACAGTTATGTCTTGGAAGAATTGAAAAATGGGCCTCGGAAAATGGGTTTAAATTTTCTACTTCAAAAACGGTCGGGATGCATTTTTGTAACAAAAGGAAATTGCATCTTGATCCAGAACTCACTTTGTACGGCAACCCAATTAAAATGGTTGATGAAACCAAATTTCTTGGGTTAATTTTCGATAAAAAGTTAACCTTTCTACCCCATATCAAAATGTTAAAATCGAAATGTTTAAAAGCATTAGATATTTTAAAAGTTGTCGGCAGCACCGACTGGGGTGCTGATCGCAACATTTTACTTAATTTATATAGATCTCTAGTTAAGATCTAAACTAGATTATGGCTCTATAGTGTATGGCTCTGCAAGGAAGTCCTACATACAGATTCTCGATGCTGTGCATCATCAGGGTTTGCGTCTCTGTCTTGGCGCATTTAAAACCTCACCAGTTGAGAGTCTGTATGTAGAAGCTGATGAGCACTCACTCTCTAACAGACGTTTGAAGCTTGGACTTCAATATGCTGTCAATCTAAAAGCCTACTCAGATAATCCTGCCTACAGCTGTGTTTTTAATCCAATTTATGAAGATATTTTTGCAAAACATGAAAATAAAATTCCTCCGTTAGGTATACGTTTAAAACCACATTTAGCTACTTTTGATTTAAAATCTGTTGCTCAAGTTGAAACTTGCAAATGTCCTCCATGGGAACTTACCAAACCAAAAATGATATTTGATCTCCGTGAACACAATAAAAATAAAATAAACCCTCTTTTAATTCAGCAACACTATGCTGAAACCAAAGCCAATTATTCAGATTTCTCAACTGTCTATACTGATGGATCAAAAGATGGTGACAGAGTTGCATCTGCTGCTGTCTTCAGAGATGGGTGTCCCTCAGGGCAGTATTTTATCTGTTACATTATTTAGTCTTAAAATCAACAGCCTTGTTGAAGTTTTAAAAAGTAACATTGAAGGTTCATTGTATGTTGATGACTTTTTAATATGTCAAAGCCAATTATTCAGATTTCTCAACTGTCTATACTGATGGATCAAAAGATGGTGACAGAGTTGCATCTGCTGCTGTCTTCAGAGATGGGTGTCCCTCAGGGCAGTATTTTATCTGTAACATTATTTAGTCTTAAAATCAACAGCCTTGTTGAAGTTTTAAAAAGTAACATTGAAGGTTCATTGTATGTTGATGACTTTTTAATATGTCAAAGCCAATTATTCAGATTTCTACATTGCGCAGCGATGTTAAGGCAATTTCGATAAGATTTTGTCAGGGGCAGATAACCCCGTAAGGACCTCATTATGTATTCATATATTCATTAATGGCGAAGATTCCGTAAGCTGCGTCTATCGATGAAACTGTATGAAATCAAATTACATACATGCCTGTTAACTAAAAACGGGTATCCGTATGATGTAATTTGTTTATCGAAACACGAATATTGTATGTTTGTGCTTTAATTATTATGGCAAACAGTTGCAATAGCTGTTTTTGTTGACGAGATTGTCGGCTTGTGGACCCCGCCTCCTTTTGCAGATTAACCAATCAGTAGACGATCGCCGTCAAATAGATGTTTGTAGTTTGCAGAATGGAAAGAACCTTGCAGCGAAAATTATTTTCACTTCTATGTGAAAATCTAACCAGAAAAGTAAGTGTGAGCCTCCAAATATGTATTATTTATGAAACATACTTTGCTTGTTTTGTTAATCATTCGCTTCAGAAATCAAAAAACTGTATACTTATAGATAAAAACGAGTTTAGTGTTGGCAAGCATGATATACACGTGGTCATGGTGGTCAAAACGAAACTAGACTGCAACAAATATCTGAAATTTGAATAATTTATCGAATCCCGTCAATAAATGAACAGATTATCGAATGAAACGAGATCCCTCCATTATACCGAGAGCCCATTCTCAACATTTACCCTGAAATTAGTTTGTAATTTTCGTTTAGCCATTCGGGGAAAAGGGGGGTCGTTCCACTCTCTCCGGCACCCACATTGCTGGAGCCATGACCCATACTTTCAAAGCATGGAGCTCTTAATTTGTAACACTGGGCACACAAACTTGCTCAAAAGGAAGCCTTGCAAGACGTCATAATTATTTGGACTACTTTCCCCCCCCCCCCCCCCCCCGGTGGATCGCTATCCTTGCCGTGGTCGGGGGGCTTGCGTGTCTCAGTGACCCCAAGAGCTATGCCAGTTGGAGCTTCGTCTCCTGGTAGGGTTACCCATGCTGGACAGGTCGAAGGGTAGAGACCAGACTAAAGTGATCCGAACATCGTATGAGTTGCCCGATGTTTTAAATAAAATAGGCTCTCCAACCCGTTGGCCGTGGGTTGCTACCCGTGTCGGTGGTTTACGAGATCCTTGCGGATGAGGGCTGTAGCCAGACTTCTTACGGCCAGAAAAATACCCGGACGGACGAGACTATAGTTCAATAAGCTGCTTTGGCTCCAATATCATCTAAACGGGAGGTCGGATGGACCCGGTTCGATCAATCGGCTGGTCATGTTGAGCCCTTCAGTTAATCCTCAACAATAAGCTTTCTTGTAACAATTTTCATTATATACACATGTGTTTTAAATTAAGCTATTTATATTTCGGATAACTGAAGAAGGCGATGGCTCATGGGTCAATCAAGTGGTACGCTTTCTATTTCGCTTGATGGATACGCTCTGCTTGAGTATACCATTCTTGGAACATCTGGTGCTTTCCGCAGTGGATCTTGGGTGCTAATTTTGGGGACCAGCTACGTTATACATGTTATACTTGGAGCTCGTTTTCAGCATTAGCACTTGACCCCGGCTCGCCACGGAAACACAGCATCGCCCTTGTAGGCACTCCGAGGTGGGTGGATGACAAGAATGGTGAATCTTTCTCATTTCCTATGGCACAACAAAACCAACCCTCTAAATCAGCTTTAATACATAAAAAAAGAAAATGTGATGATTCAGTGCCCTGTCAGGAAGATGACAGTTGGCCCAGATTTATTGTAATAAAAGGAACAGATGAAAAACCAATTTCCAAAATATCTCCCTTTGTGATTCACAAACAAATTCAAAGCGTTGCTGGTACTGTAAAAAAAGTTTCAAAAATGAGATCAGGCAATTTGTTGGTTGAATGTTCCAACAAAAGTCAATCAACAAATTTGCTTACACTGACAACAATTACAAACTTTCCTGTTTCTGCCTCTCCTCACAACAGTTTGAACAGCTGTAAGGGGATCATTCGAGACAGAAGTCAATACCTTGGTGACCTTACCGTGGAAGAAATCTGTGAGGAACTTTTAAGCCAAGGTGTAACTGATGTTGTTAGATTTCAAATAAAAAAGAATGGAAATATAATCAAATTAAATACATATCTTTTGACATTTAGAACTCCAACTCCTCCTCCATCTATTACTTTAGGTTGCTTCGGAATCAGAGTTGACAGGTTTATCCCTAACCCAATTCGATGCTTCACTTGTCAAAAGTTTGGTCATGGAAGCAAACAATGTCGTGGTACGCAGAGATGCTTCAAGTGTTCTGACGAAGGACACGAGGGAACAACCTGTAGCTCTGAATCTTCTAAATGCGTAAACTGTGGTGAATCCCATTTTTCATCATCTAGGGACTGCCCTGTTTACCTTAAAGAAAAAAATATTATCAAAATTAAAACAGAAAGAAACATCAGTTACCCAGAAGCTAAACAGATAGCTTCTGTTTCGAATGATCTCCTTGTTTCGAACAGACCATCGTACGCCAGCAAAGTTGTCCGCTCATTCAGTCACGAGCATACACAAACTCGCATGACCTGGCCAATTGATGCTGAGACATTTACAATGCTGCCTGTTGAAACAGAACCTAACGATAAAATATTAATTCCAAGAAAACCAACACCTTCTAAAACCAGTACTCAGTCAACTCAATCTTCCTTACAGAGCTCAATGTCATCATCTAAAAAAAATGAAAAAAAGAAATCAAATAAAAAAGATACAGTTAAATCAGACAGTTGGGGCGGTGAATCTATCTGGGATCTTCCCAGTGACATTGATGATTCTTCCATCTCCAATAGTCCTCCTTCATCTGCATCTAATAAAACTAGTTTATCTTCTGCATCTAGTACAAAGTCTTCTAAAGCCCCGTCTCCTCTTCGTTCTCCAGAACAGAAGGATGTCCCAAAGAAGCCAGCAAATACATCCTCTCAGAAGTCTTCTGATTCGAGGTCGCGGGGTAGGGGTCGAGGCGGAGTAAAACCAGCTGCGCATGGTCCTGGAGATCGACGACTCTCCTCACACAACAGATTTTCAACACTTAACGACGAATCAGAAATGGAAATCGAAAGTGTTCCGCCACCCGAAAGATTACAATCTCAGGGTGAGCGAAATAAGAATGCTGGCAAACTCGATAGCATTCGCCCGTCTATTAACAAAACATGACTAATATCATCCAATGGAATTGCCGAGGTCTTAAAATAAATCTTCTCGAGTTAACCCTTCTAGTTCAGTCTTTTTTACCTACTGCATTTTGTCTTCAAGAAACTCATTTAAAAGAAAGTGACAATGTATCTTTAAAAGGATACAACATGTATAGCACATTTTCTAAGGTAGATGAACGTGCTGCAGGCGGATCATCCATTTTTGTGAAGGACAACGTCATTCATAGCACAGTCCAACTCACCACGGATCTGCAGGCAGTTGCAATTCGTTTATCATTAGATAAAACAATTACAGTATGTTCTATATATATTCCACCCAATTCAATTATCGATAAAGCTAAACTCAAAAACCTCACTGATCAATTACCCTCACCATTTATACTTATGGGCGACTTCAATGCACACAACCCCTTGTGGGGAAGCAAGTCTCATAATATCAAAGGTAAGATCATTGAGGACTTTGTCTCTCAAGAAGGATTATGCATTTTTAATGATGGATCTAATACTTATCTTCATCCTGGAAACGGGTCTTATTCTGCTATTGATATCACTATTTGCGATCCCTCTCTTCTTCTGGATTATTCATGGCGTGTTCATGATGATCTATGTGGAAGTGATCACTTTCCAATAGTACTTGAACATCTTTTTACTTCTGCCCAACAGAGAGTACCACGTTGGAAACTTGACAAGGCGGACTGGTCCTTGTTTGAGAATCTCTGTCAAGCGGAACTTCAGTCAAAGATGTTTGAGACTGTACAAGATCCAATTTTAACTTTTAATACAGTTTTAACGTCAATTGCTGACAGAACTATTCCTAAGACCTCGGCAAATCCGAAACATCCCAGCAAACCATGGTTTGATGATGCTTGTGATCAAGCAATAGGTGACCGTAAAAAATCTGAAAGACGGTTCAACCAACAACCAACGACAGAAAACTTGAGTAATTTCCGTGTTTTTCGCGCTAAGGCACGGCGGACTTGCAGGCAAGCACGACGAACGTCTTGGAAGAAATTTGTCTCGGAGATAACATCTCGCACTCCGATGACAAAAGTATGGAACATGATACAAAAGATAAAAGGTAAAAATTCTAAAGCCACAGTTAAACATTTAAAAAATGGCAATGATTTATTAACATCTGAAAAGGATATTGCCAACAAGCTTGGTGAAACTTTTGCGAAATCTTCTTCTTCTAACAACTACAGGGAAGATTTTAAAAAAGTTAAAAAACAAAAAGAAAAAATTAAATTAAACTTTAAATCAAAAAATGGTGAAAATTATAATAAACTCTTTTCTCTTGAAGAACTTAAAACATCTCTATCAAAAGCCCATGATACAGCTTGTGGGCCTGATAATATTCACTACCAACTGTTAAAACACTTGCCAGATTCCTCGCTGGAAGCTCTTTTGCAGCTTATGAATAACATCTGGGAATCTGGTGATTTACCATCAATCTGGAAGCTTGCAACCGTCGTGCCTATTCCAAAACCAAGTAAAGATCACACGGATCCTATTAATTATCGGCCAATTGCTCTTACCAGTTGTGTCTGTAAAACACTAGAACGGATGGTTAATGATCGCCTTGTTTGGTTCCTGGAATCCAATGGGCTTTTAGCCAATATCCAGTGTGGATTCCGCCAAGGTCGCAGTACTCTTGACCATCTTGTTCGATTCGAATCATTTGTCCGTAATGGTTTTGCGAAAAATGAACATGTAGTGTCGGTCTTTTTCGATCTAGAAAAAGCCTATGATACTACATGGAAGTATGGTATTTTAAAAGATCTGTTTGATATGGGGTTGAAAGGCAATATGCCAAATTTTATTTCGAATTTTTTATCTAACAGACAATTTAATGTTAGAGTAAATTCAACCATGTCTGATCTGTATGATCAAGAGATGGGTGTCCCTCAGGGCAGTATTTTATCTGTTACATTATTTAGTCTTAAAATCAACAGCCTTGTTGAAGTTTTAAAAAGTAATATTGAAGGTTCATTGTATGTTGATGACTTTTTAATATGTTATAGAGGCAAAAATATGAATAACATAGAAAGACAATTACAGTTATGTCTTGGAAGAATTGAAAAATGGGCCTCGGAAAATGGTTTTAAATTTTCCATTTCAAAAACGGTCGGGATGCATTTTTGTAACAAAAGGAAATTGCATCTTGATCCAGAACTCACTTTGTACGGCAACCCAATTAAAATGGTTGATGAAACCAAATTTCTTGGGTTAATTTTCGATAAAAAGTTAACCTTTCTACCCCATATCAAAATGTTAAAATCGAAATGTTTAAAAGCATTAGATATTTTAAAAGTTGTCGGCAGCACCGACTGGGGTGCTGATCGCAACATTTTACTTAATTTATATAGATCTCTAGTTAGATCTAAACTAGATTATGGCTCTATAGTGTATGGCTCTGCAAGGAAGTCCTACATACAGATTCTCGATGCTGTGCATCATCAGGGTTTGCGTCTCTGTCTTGGCGCATTTAAAACCTCACCAGTTGAGAGTCTGTATGTAGAGGCTGATGAGCACTCACTCTCTAACAGACGTTTGAAGCTTGGACTTCAATATGCTGTCAAACTAAAAGCCTACTCAGATAATCCTGCCTACAGCTGTGTTTTTAATCCAATTTATGAAGATATTTTTGCAAAACATGAAAATAAAATTCCTCCATTAGGTATACGTTTAAAACCACATTTAGCTTCTTTTGATTTAAAATCTGTTGCTCAAGTTGAAACTTGCAAATGTCCTCCATGGGAACTTCCCAAACCAAAAATGATATTTGATCTCCGTGAACACAATAAAAATAAAACAAATCCTCTTTTAATTCAGCAACACTATGCTGAAATCAAAGCCAATTATTCAGATTTTTCAACTGTCTATACTGATGGATCAAAAGATGGTGACAGAGTTGCATCTGCTGCTGTCTTCAGGGACAGAGCTGCAACTCTCCGTTTGCCATCTGATGCATCGATCTTTACTGCTGAAGCAGAAGCAATAATTTTGGCTTTGAAATTTATTGCTTCTTCAGATAAATCCAAATTTATTATATGTTCTGATTCACTTTCATGCTTACAAGCTATACAAAATACTAAAATTAAAAACCCAACAATTCTCAAAATTTTATATGTAATGAGGAATTTAAAAATTCTTCTTAAAGAAATATTATTTCTATGGGTGCCGAGTCATGTTGGAATCCTTGGAAACACAGCTGTAGACCTTGAGGCAAAGAATGCCCTGGGTTACCCTTTATCTAACTGTGATATACCATATACCGATTTTAAAATTTATATTAGAGAATATGTTTTTAATATATTGAAAAATGAATGGAGTAAAAAAGATGGTAATAAATTACATGAAATTAAACCTAATTTATGTAAACCTTTCAATAATTTTATGTGCAGAAAAGATCAGTGTGTTATTTCTAGATGTCGTATTGGTCATACTAGAATAACACACGAATATCTTTTAAAAAATGAAGTAGAACCACAATGTATACCTTGCAACTGCAAGTATACTATTAAACATGTTTTAATCAATTGTATTGACTTTGCTGATATTCGTAAGAAGCATTTCAATGTCAATAATATGTATGATTTATTTAATAATGTTTCATTTACAAATATTGTTTCGTTTTTAAAAGAAGTTGGAATATATTCTAAAATATAAAAATGTTATTATATTTAAAACGTTTTAAAATTTTTATCACGTTATCTTAATGTTCATTTTTATTTGTAAATAATCAATTTGCTTTAATCTAGAATTTTAGTTTATTGCAGGACCTTTTGTCTGATTTTAAGAATATGCTTTAAATTGTAAAAAATATTCGAATTAGCTCTCGCCGCGATATAGCCTTGTTGTGCTAATGCGGCGTAAAGCAACCAACAATCAATCAATCAATCAATACTTCCCCCCCCCCCCCCCCCCCCCCTCTTTCCAACTTCTACTCCCACCATTTAATCAGTGTGAAGTCCATACTATATTATTTTCTGCTTAGTGCTGTTGGTATTAATCAACTTTGAATTTAAAAGGGCGGTAAAGGGTTAATTTTATGCAATGATTTCTATTTACCCAGTGTTTATATTTTATTTCACTTGTTTTCTTGTTTTGACGTTTGACCTCTTAATACATGTATCTAGTGTTTTGTTCGATGTGCGTGCTACATGTTTCCCCTTATTTATTTCCATGTTTCCTGTCGTACAATTTATTTCTCATGCTTGTCAAAAAAGTTTTGCAATTCTATTGAATATTTATAGTTCATGTACAAAAAAAAATGTATGTGATAAAGAACTTCAAATTTAAATGTACTATAAATAATAATTTTTTGAAATCGGATGCAACTTAAGCTTTTAAGGAAGTTAAAAGGTGACAGCAACATGATTACATCTTTATGTCCATTAAAAATGACTGCAGAAGGCTGAGTATCTGGGTAATTATTTGGAAATATCCTGGACAGTGCGTCTTTCTCTGGAAAAAGCCTGTGCACCTTGAATAAATTATCTTATTATCTGTGAACCAGTATTTTTTAAATCATTACCAAGTCAGAAATATATATATAACCAATTGCAAGTTTATGTACTTAAATTGCTGGCTAAATAGAACAATTTTTAATACATAGTCAAAATAATATTATAATTTCTTGAAAGGCTTTGTTAATGATTAACTGGGACGCCTTCCTCATGTTCCTATGACCGTCATTATTAGGAAGGAATCGCAGCAAAAAATTGAAGCTTGACACAATAATATTATTACTAATTAATATGTAGTTTGCTCATCAAGACTGCCCACTTTGACATAATCTTTTATATATATGTATAACTAAAGTGCGATGGTCACGCTAAAGTGCAATGATCTACGCTAAAGTGCGATCAGATGACACCCTAAAGTGCGATGGTGTAACGGGAATGGGATTCAGGCAATGGTTTTTGTTTTTTGCTGTGTTCATATTAGTTTTTCGTTTATTGTATTGTTTCTAAATCATGTTGTTGTTATTCTCTTTTAATTGTTTTACACAAGTCATTTCGTGATCCTGTATAGCTTTCTATGCGACGTAAGCCAAGGCTCCACATTGAAGGTCATAACGTTATTAGGTGCATACATCAACGATATTTGGTCTTTGGTGGATATTTGTTCGTTGACAATTACACCACATCTTCTTATCTGTTTTTTCTGTTTATTGTTTATTTTGTATATTAATCAGTACGTTATCTTTCTCGTTTGAATTGTTATATACTGGTCGTTTTGATACTCTTTGGTCGTTATAGAATACTATCTGCGGGGTTAGCCATACGGTATTCTATAGTTAATTACATTAATGAGTTAGCATTGGATAGCGACTTGTCACATTGGCAATCATATTATGATACTACACCTCTGGTCGTTATGTTACTGTCTTGTTGACGAGTACCCATCTCTTTTACAGACATGACGAACCATATTTTAAAAAATTGTTTTTACAAAATAATTCAATTAGAAAGTTAAAAAGTAGCTTTTATTTCACGCAAGTAAAAAATTGAAAACAAAACGTTTAATAATTTCATGCGTCCGAAGCGCTTTTCTGGATTTACCTTCATCAGGAACGCTCAAAGCCAAACATTTGAAATCCGAGGATGTATAAGTACCAAAACAGTTGAAGAGCTATATGCTTTTCCAGTAAATGACATAAATACTTTGACACTTGGTGTATTTTGCCATTTTCTCTCTCTTTTATGATATACACCTTCCCCTTACTAACGTCAGTTTCAGTCTTTGTTTATGAAAAGTTTTTTTTTTTTCCAGTATTATCTATAATGACAGAATCATGTTTTTCCCCGCCGACACAGCGTTTGTTTGTACAAACGGCTTGTAGCGTCATAATACGATTTAACGTTGCAAACGTTAATACTTTCGCGAACAAACGCACTTTATCGTATCGCGGCATCAGACTTTAGCGTGTTCCATTAAATAGCACAGACTATTGCACTTTAGCGTATCAAACCATCTCACTTTTTGCGTGACCATCGCATTTCAGCGTCCCCATCTCACTTTAGAGTCCTACATATATATATATAAGTAAAACAGTATTTAAATTGAATAGAACACTGCATGCATCATCGTTCTAAAAAAATAGAGTATTACATAAAATATCTGAACTGTATTACTGTTGGCAGGAATTAAATCCATTACTCGAAGATATATCCCCGGTAAACAGAAGGGACCCATTTATAAAATTTTCTTTGGGAGAGCACTAGTCAGAGAGGCAGAAAAAAGCCCCATTTGTAATAAAGTTGTTTATTCTGTGACAACAGACCAGTTTTTGGAATCACTAATGTACGCAAATCACATAATCAATTTATAAAAGGAAAAGGCCACAGCTCTGTAGGAACCCATAGATTAAGGGGGGTCTCATATTCTTATTGCTCTGAAAGTAAGTCTCCCACCAACCGCTGAGAAAAAAAAATAACGACATGTACAAGTATTATACACCAACTAGCGTAACGGTTAAAATGAACCAGACACCATGAACACAAATTAAACAAAAATTGATAATCATAAATTAAATAACAGCTATCACACATATTTGAAAGAAATATATTTTTATTTGGAGCAATGCCTTGCTGATGAATCATTCAGATGATAACTCAAAACAGCTTTCACCAATCTTCCTGAAACTTTGGTGAATTGTTTAAATTTATTGACATAAGTTTCCTTTCCATTTCTATTAGATATTTTTGATACCTGGTTTTGGAGTATAGGGACTTTATTCATATTAACGGGTCGAAATTATCGCGTTTTTTGGACAATGTCTCAAAAACGCTTAAACACATTTTCATGAAACTTGCTGAAATGTAACGTAAGCTCCCTTACGATTTTTAATATATTTTAAATTTTACTTATTCCAGTTATGGGATTTTATTCATAAGAATTATTCATGAATTGTACCACTGTGCGCAAGTTGTTTTTTTTTTTAATTTTTAAAACCCCCACTTTTAGTCTTTAAAAAAGTGGGGGTGGGTATACTGTTTTACTTCTGTCTGTACATCCTCAAGCCAGTCAGTCCTTCCGTCCCACGAATATTTTTCGTTGCATCTTTCTCAGGAACATATTTTACTTATTCCAGTTACGGGATTTTATGAATAAGAATTATTCATGAATTGTGCCACTGTGCACAAGTTTGTTTTTTTTAAATTTTTATACCCCACTTTTAGTCTTTAAAAAAGTGGGGGTGGGTATACTGTTTTACTTCTGTCTGTACATCCTCAAGTCAGTCAGTCCGTCCGTCCCCTGAATATTTTTCTTTGCATCTTTCTCAGGAACATTACAAGGATTTCTGAAATTTGGTTTCAGGGTTTATATGTGTCAGCTATACCGTGTGATGCTTTTTCAGATTCATCACTCAACAACCTTTTACTTTAAGGGTATGGGGGTACATTAGTAGCTCACAGATTCACTTTTTTGTTTTAGATTTTTTTTGGGGGAGGGCTGGCTTTTTTTAGCACAGCTCTTTATTTAGCATAGGATGCAGCAATTCTAGAAATCCAAGACAAAATAGGCATTTATATATCTATGGAGGAAATCCTGATATCAAATTAGGGTTGTGTGGCAGACGTAATTTCTTTATTTTAAAAATTATATGAATCATTATACATATGTTTATGCTCCTTATTTTAAAAAAAGTACCTATATGTAATTAAATAATTACTTTCTCTTATTTTTTTTAGCTCCCCTGTCAATTACAAGATACAGTATGCCATTCCAGCTTTGATGAAATAAAGTAATGGTTTGATTTGGAGAGCTTTATTATTATAGACGGGTAAATTGTTTTATCCTGATATCAGCTAACTATTGTACAATGAGACAACTCTCCCCAAGAGTCCAAATGACACAGACCTTAACAACTATGGGTCTTTGAATGGCCTTCTACAATGAGTAAAGCCCATTCTGCATATTTGGCTACTAAAGGCCCCAAAATCACAAATGTAAAACATTTCAAAGGAGAAAATTAATGGTCTAATTTATGTAATCAAAAATGAATGAAAAAGAAATATGTAACACAGCAACAAACGACAACCACTGAAATCCAGGAACATACATTGTACATACAGAATGTGGATGGGTTAAACATGTTAGCGAGCCTGGCTTTTCTTCCTGTTTTATAATTTGTGCAAATAAATTTCTGTTCTTACACCATGTACATTGTAAGAATATTGTATGATGTAAACTCAGAAATTATTGCAATGTTTTTATGAGGCAACTTTGAATATCGCAATAAAAGGAACTCACATTCTGAAATCTATACATATAACTGTACAAGTATGCAGATTTTTCTGAAATCGCAATTATAAATCTCGAATTTTTGTCCATTCTTCAAAAATTGCAAAAATAAATGTACCCAATAATCATGATAATTTCTTAATTTAATCAATGTTAATGAAGTATCTGTACCAGCAATAAAATTTATTTACACAGACATGACAGATATTAATACAATAATATACTGAACTTGCTAGCAAATTTTTTTTAGCTGTGGATTACTGATATTGATATTGAAGTATTCCTGTCTTAAAAGGAGATACAAAACAAAGTAAATTAACATAAATACATCAATTTAAATATTTATTACATAATACATCTTATAGGCACATCTGGGTTTTTGTCTCGCCTTGACGGAGTCAAAAAGCGAGACATAGGTATGCTGGCGACGGCGGCGACAACAATGTATTAGTTTGTGATTAGGTCTAGTTCATGGTGGTAGGTCAATGATATTTGGTATGCAGTTGTATTAGCATTGGCACATCTCATTCTGTGGAGATTGTTTAGCCATGTACCTTCAGTCATGGTTCATCGACTTTGAATATTTGCATAACTTACATGTTAAAGTATTGCTATTTCAATTTCAACATTTGCATTATCAAAATTACAAAAAGGCGAGACATATCTCTGTGATAAAAGTTTATTTTTCATTTAACTTTAAAGTTTATAAAAGTACATGTAGTGCACCTTATTAAAATGTGTGTGGAAAATTATATCCTTGTTCAAATGATGAATGAAGACATTATTGTTGTACGTTTGTTTTTTTTACATTGGCTAGAGGTATAGGGGGAGGGTTGAGATCTCAAAAAACATGTTTAACCACGCCGCATTTTTTGCGCCTGTCCAAAGTCAGGAGCCTCTGGCCTTTGTTAGTCTTGTATCATTTTTAATTTTAGTTTCTTGTGTATAATTTGGAGTTTAGTATGACGTCCATTATCACTGAACTAGTATACATATTTGTTTAGGGGCCAGCTGAAGAACGCCTCCGGGTGCAGGAGTTTCTCGCTGCATTGAAGACCCATTGGTGGCCTTCGGCTGTTGTCTGCTCTATGGTTGGGTTGTTGTCTCTTTGACACATTCCCCATTTCCATTCTCAATTTTATTATTAAATAAGGACAAGGAAATTATTTTGTTAGCATTTTAACAGTAACTTCTTGAAGAAATATGTTTGCACTAACTTTTGATTACTTTTCACATGTTGAAAATTTCATTTAATATATTATATTTGCTTTTTCATATTTCAGGGATGATGACCTGCAGTAGAAAGTTCCTTATAACTCATCATGGCCATTACAGCAGATCTGATTAAAATTTGTTTAGAAAGCCACCAAATATGTCCATGAAAAGTATAAAAAAAGACAGCAATTCTATATAATGTACATATATGTACTAAGCAGAAGCATTGACTGTTTCAAGACCAAATGAATTGGAATTTAGTGTTTTGATGCTGAGAGACAGAGGAAAATTAACTAGACAATTTAGCTTCTTTTTCATCATCATGTATCACTGAAGTTGATGTTTACCATCTTAAAGAGCTTTTACCTCAGTTAAAATGAATTCTAAATACGGACAGTTTGGAGATTTGTGAATTTTCTTACAATTGGAGTTTCAAAAAAGGATTTCATTTAACAAAATTATATTTCATGGATGTAATTTGTCGTTTCTTTCATGAAATATTTGAAAAATCTGCAATACATTTGTATCCGACCAAGTGAGAGATCTAAAAATAGACATATGATATTCAGTTGAACTGTAAAGAAGGAGATATTCATTTATAAGACTTATTTGAGTGTTTTGTTATTTTTATGGCAATTATGGGGAAAAAATAGCAATTGATTTAAACATTAATCCTACCTAGATATACATGAGATATACTATCATATACATGTAGGCATACAATTCACTGATGCACCACTAATGGAGTTACATGTAATTATAAAACTAAGAATATGACATATGATTGCCAATAAATTAACAACTCTTCATCAGAGAACAAATAGCCATATTATATATTGTCCACCAGCATGACCAGAGAACAAGAAGATCATATTATATCATGATTTATATTTCAATTTCATTTCATTTCATAACAGTTAACACAGAATAAAGGTATACAAAAAGTTCAGAAGCATAAAAAAGTGTTTTAATTGCAGTTGTTGTTCATCTTAAATTGACTTAGTCATATTGATGTTGGCCTTCAATACTGAGCAAGACCTCTGTAACAGCCACAGAATGTTTGAACAAAAATATTATCTTTACTTATATATTTGTCTATACTTAGAAATCAGAATTTTTTTTCATTTCTTGTCTAAATTAAAATAGGTTATACCATGATACAATTGTATACGTTTGGCAAAAAAAAATATAAATTTATTTAAATGATGGTATTATTTGTATCCAGGATTTTCTGAAACTGCAATAATTAATCTCGCATTTTTAATTGTCCTTACCATGCTTACATTGTTCAATAATTAAAATTATCTTGGGAATAAATTTACTCAAAAAATTCTGACTCTTTTTCATGTTTTTGAAGGATATATAAACTTGGAAACTTGTGATGGAATATTTTCACAGTTATAGAGATTTTTATATCTAGCATGTTTAGCAAAAGATGTTGGGTATACATGTATGGCAATGAGACAGCATCCCCAAAACAGACAGAAATTGCTTTGTTCTCAGTTTTAAATTGCACACATATTTTTGTATTACAGCTAGAATTTGATATAAAAAAAGATGATCTGGTATAATTGCCAATGAAGTTTTGATTTACAATTAAGTAATTTTTTTACTCTTGTGATTGGTTCAGGTAAATATTAACCACTGATTGTACCCTTGTCAATGATATTTGTAGGCAGTAGTTTTATAAGCATTTACATATCATTTTAATTTCCATGCTGACTAGTTTGTCCTGTCCGCTATGTCATGATTAATTCACCTGACACTTCCTGAAACTTTTGGATTGTGTATATATGTATTAATTGTGATTGAGTTAGTCATTTCTGTGTATTTATATTATATATGGTACATAGAATTTCTTTTATTCTGACAGAAAAGAAATACCATTCAGCATGTTCAGTTGCCTCCAATCTCAGCAGGTGATGGGAAATAAGTTTTCTGATTTTGACATGTTTGAGATGAACCTTAAAATATTATGGCACTTGATAATGAAAAAACAATTGATTGATTGTGCTGAATGTCATGTAATAAAATTGAGAATGGAAATGGGGAATGTGTCAAAGAGACAACAACCCGACCACAGAACAGACAACAGCAAGCACTTTTGGCTGTCCATTTGTATTGGTGAACACTGGTAGGCAGGGATTTAATACGAAATGAGCAGCAGAAAAAAATAGGTCACTATTTCCAACTTGATGGTATAAAATTAAATGTAAACTATAAGGTTGAGAAATTGAGATAATATATATGACAAGGTTGTTGATTGAATCATAGGTACATGTACATGTATCTGAAACTAATTGGAAGTGGGTTTTTTATACAGATGCGATTAAAATTAGTCGTGTATATATATGCATCCGATATTTGTCGAACTGGTTATCGCTTTATGATATAGTGTAAGCATAAATAATGAGAGCTCAAGGTACATTTTTTTGAAGTATGGGGTACTCAATGCCGTAGCTTTTTTGTATAAAAAAAAAGCAAGCCATACAAAATACTGGCCTGGTAACTGGTGAAAATTCATATTCATTCATAGGCAAAAAAATTACCCTACCCCACCAGAATAAAATTCAAAAAGACCTCCCAATCATGATTTACAAATTGATACCAGTCACACTTGAGATACAGGAGATATTCAACTAGTAAAATGTGAATATTTATATGCAGGTAGGAGTTAATATTTATGATTTAAACATTGTCAATGACAAAAAGCAAAGCAAAATGAATTTTGGTATAAAGTTCTGTATGAAAATGCAACTTTTTTCATTAAAATTTTAATGGTTCCCAATATGCAAGCACTAGAAGAGACTTTATAGTATACTATTAATTATACAATGAACTTGCATTTGCAAAAATGAGAACTGCACTATGAACCCAGATGCGGATTCCGGATTTTGACAAAAAAGGGGGGCTGCCTGTCCCAACACTAATCGAAGTTATGGACATATAAGAAGTGTATACATTAACCATAAATTGGTTGATACACAAGGGAGCAGAGCCCACATGAATCCGCCTCTGTCATTTCAGCCATTTGCGGTGATATACACAAGAAGCGGAATGCAAGAAGATGTAAATATTCTATTTTATGAAAGTCCAGCCTGTCACAATGAAAATTCCCTGAAAAAAACCAATACTGAATAGGAAGCTTTAATAAATTAAGCAAGCAATAAGAGAATATTTGTTTATTCGCTCCAACATGACGTTATTATTATATGAAACGCTTCACGGTGAGTACAAAAAATACACTGAGTTTTTCCGTCAGCCGATCCGACTACTCCCGGGTCATTCAAACGTTTTTCTCTCGCATTTCAAGGCGATAATGCTACTTCATGCTAAATTAATTGAAAAGGGCAGGTGCAAGAGCTATACCAACCCACTTGATTCTGGTATTGGTAGAAAGGCCACATTTCAAATTTTTCAAAAAGTGCTGTGCCTAGTTATATAGCGTTCGTGTAAAAGATATTTCACAACCCGAAGTGCCAAAAAGTCAATAAATCGAAAAAATTCTCCACGTTTTATTGTTTTTTATTTACAACACCTCTATTAAAAACTAGGCACAGCACTTTTCCAGTAAAATAAGTTATCCTGATTACAGGGAGCCAAAAACCAGGGCGATCGGATTTCATCTTGCACCTGCCCTTTTGACTTTTTTAGGAAATGTCCTTACTTTCAGTTTGAAGTCACGTGACACTAGTGTATTTATATTTTTCTATAAATAAAAGTTTGGAATGTGATTCAGAATAGACCCTTTTCCCTCTGTTTACGCTTTTGACGTGCATTTTAACCTTTAAGCAAAGAAAACTAACTTTGAGTTCAATATGATTTTTGCTGTGTATAAAAATGGGATATTTCTTGAAACGCCCTTAACGTCCCTGCGTGGCTAGAGGTATAGGGGGAGGGTTGAAATCTCATAAACATGTTTAACCCCGCCGCATTTTTGCGCCTGTCTTAAGTCAGGAGCCTCTAGCCTTTGTCAGTCTTGTACTCTAGTTCATTACTTTAGGAAATTTAATCAAAAAGTAGTATTTCAATATTCAGCCCCATTTTACTATTTAGTCAGACGTCAGTCGCTACCCTGATATACCCTTTCTTTTTCGGGTAATTAATACGGATAGCGTTTGACATCTTTAGCCGAACAGATTTATCATTTTCACATAATTTAATTCATTGTATGCTGGTTCATATTCTGGACGCCAGTCTTTGCTCCTTTCTAATATAATTCACAAACAATAAACAAATATGAAGCTTAGAAATGGAAAAATATTAAATACTAAACTCGTTCAAAGGGTATCTACACGTCTCAATCTTCAAAATCGCTTATCTAAAAATACTACCATCGCTAACATTTTTAACAATAAAAATCGTGGTAACCCTTCTATCGATAAGTGTCATGCCAAAAAATGACTTACATGTCCCCGTCTTTCCACCAACAATACGGTAAGGTCCACGTTTAATGGTCGCACATTTTCTTTAAATTTTGAAACTGATATAACTTGAAAAACAAACAGTATAATTTATTTACTCACATGAAACAAACCGGGATGCGGTATTCAGTACGTAGGTGAAACTGGACGATATTTATCTAAACGCACTCAAGAACATCTATATCGTTTTAAAAGACCCAATAAATTCAAAAGTATCATTTATCAACACCTTAAGAAGCACAATCATCCTATTAAATATTTAGCAGTTCAACCTTTAGAAGTAGTAAATAAGCAGCCTGGTGAATCTCATTCAAAGTTTGTACGATCGCGGAAAATAATTGAATTAAATTGGATTAAAAAATTACAGACAGTCTACCCTCTCGGTCTTAATGATAATATCATGGGAATTGGTAATATATCAAGAACCGATTCTGTTAACATTTTGGATAAAGTTTCTAAAACTGTTCGTAAAAACCGTTCTCATGGTCGTAGAAAAAATCGCAATCAAAGAAAATTTCGGACCAATCATACCAATATTTCGGACCTAATTTCTATTTCAAAAAACAACGGCAGACATTATCTGTTAACAAAGCTCTGTTCATTACCGGTTAATAAGTTAAATAAAATTTTAGAGGATTGCAACACAATTTCACATAGCAGTCCTAAGTATGAAATCGTTCAAATTATAATGGCATATTGTTATTCTAAACTGTTTCCCAAAATTGATCGCCCTGAAGATCATAAAAAACAGTTTATTAAAATAAAGTATGTCAATAAAGGTTTTGATTTTGTAAATATTGCCGGTATTTTTAACGACCATTCTGTTAAAGAACAAATTCCGGGATATTTTGATAATACTGAGCTCCCTCTTATTTGTTATATTTACAAGAAATCTACCCGGAAATTTGTGTTTAATTATAGCCAATTGTGTAAAGATGTTAATATCAGTAAAAATACACCTACTTCATGTAATTGCAGTAATTCCGAATACATTTATGGACCCATTTCCCATGTTATAACAGGAGATCTTAACATCGTCCAAGACCGAGAGTTAAAATCATTCCTCAGTAAAGGACCTAAATATCGTCCCCCGTCAATTATTAATTGGAATGAGTGTCGTAATATCATCCACGACTCACTCCATACTTACTGTTTGAAATGGATAAAACGGGAAAAAGCTGACAAAAAATCTTTGGACTCTTTTTTTAAATCAGTAATGAACATAGTTGATATACGTATTCAACATTTTAAAGAACATTTTACTCTTTACAATAACCACAATAAACCTATTTCTCGTATCAAACATAAACTAATAGAACTAGCCAAGGAATTTATTTTTGTCCCGGCCTATAAAGCTGCTAATAATATTATTATTGTTTGACGTAAGTTTTACATTGAGGTTCTGAAAAAAGAAATCACCAATTCACCAACAAACATTCCAACTGACTCCATTTTCAGAAAACGATATCTGTAACAAACATAAACTTTTAGCTACCGCTTTACAAGCAGAACCAAATACAATGAAAGTCCCAACTATGTATTGGCTTCCGAAGCTACACAAAACACTTTACAAATATAGATTCATTTCGTCTTCAAGCCATTGTTCCACTACTAAATTGTCTATTCTCTTTACCAGTACACTTGGTACAATCAAAAATCTGATAATAAATTGTTCAAATAAGGCCTTCGAAAATAGTGGAATTAATTACTTTTGGAGTGTCAAGAACTCGTTGGAAGTACTTGATACATTGCATGCATATATTGGTGATTTTGAATCTGTTCAAAGTTTTGATTTCTCTACCCTATATACCACATTGCCTCACATTCTCATTAAGAAAAAATTCACACACCTAATTAAATGGGCATTTAAAAAGTCAGAATGTGAATATATATGTTCAAACTCTTTTAGGTCATTTTTTAGTAGCAATAAACAAAAAAACTATGTCAATTGGACATGCTTTGATACTATATATGCCCTTGAATTTTTACTAGATAACATTTTTGTTCGCTTTGGAGATTCCGTATATCGTCAGGTTATCGGAATTCCAATGGGGACTAACTGTGCACCACTTATTGCGGACCTATTTAGCTCACCTGACCTGAAAGGTCAAGTGAGCTTTTCTCATCACTTTGCGTCCGTCGTCCGTCGTCCTGCGTCCGTCGTCCGTAAACTTTTACAAAAATCTTCTCCTCTGAAACATACTGGGCCAAATTTGACCAAACTTGGCCACAATCATCATTGGGGTATCTAGTTTAAAAAATGTGTCCAGTGACCCGGCCAACCAACCAAGATGGCCGCCATGGCTAAAAATAGAATATAGGGGTAAAATGTAGATTTTGGCTTATATCTCTGAAACCAAAGCATTTAGAGCAAATCTGACATGGGGTAAAATTGTTTATTAGGTCAAGATCTATCTGCCCTGAAATTTTCAGATGAATCGGACAACCTGTTGTTGGGTTGCTGCCCCTGAATTGGTAATTTTAAGGAAATTTTGCCGTTTTTGGTTATCATCTTGAATATTATTATAGATAGAGATAAACTGTAAACAGCAATAATGTTCAGCAAAGTAAGATCTACAAATAAGTCAACTTGACCAAAATGGTCAGTTGACCCCTTAAGGAGTTATTGCCCTTTATAGTCAATTTTTAACCATTTTTTGTAAATTTTTGTAATCTTTTACAAAAATCTTCTCCTCTGAAACTACTAAGACAAATTTAACCAAACTTGTCCACAATCATCATTAGGGTATCTTGTTTAAAAAATGTGTCCGATGACCCCGCCCGTGAACCAAGATGGCCGACATGGCTAAAAAATAGTACATAGGGTAAAATACAGTTTTTGGCTCATATCTCTGAAACCAAAGCATTTAGAGCAAATCTGTTGAGTATAAAATTGTTCATTAGGTCAAGATCTATCTGCCCTGAAATTTTCTTACCAATCAGGCAACCCGTTGTTGGGTTGCTGCCCCTGAATTGGTAATTTTAAGGAAATTTTGCCGTTTTTGGTTATTATCTTGAATATTATTATAGATAGAGATAAACTGTAAACAGCAATAATGTTCAGCAAAGTAAGATCTACAAATAAGTCAACTTGACCAAAATTGTCAGTTGACCCCTTAAGGAGTTATTGCCCTTTATAGTCAATTTTTAACCATTTTTCGTAAATTTTTGTAATTTTTTACAAAAATCTTCTCCTCTGAAACTACTAAGACAAATTTAACCAAACTTGTCCACAATAATCATTAGGGTATATAGTTTAAAAAATGTGTCCGATGACCCCGCCCGCGAACCAAGATGGCCGACATGGCTAAAAAATAGTACATAGGGTAAAGTGCAGTTTTTGGCTCATATCTCTGAAACCAAAGCATTTAGAGCAAATCTGACATGGGGGTAAAATTGTTCATTAGGTCAAGATCTATCTGCCCTGAAATTTTCAGACCAATCAGGCAACACATTGTTGGGTTGCTGCCCCTGAATTGGTAATTTTAAGAAAATTTTGCAGCTTTTGGTTATTATCTTGAATATTATTATAGATAGAGATAAACTGTAAACAGCAATAATGTACAGCAAAGTTAGATCTACAAATAAGGCAACATGACCAAAATTGTCAATTGACCCCTTAAGGAGTTATTGCCCTTTATAGTCAATTTTTTACAATTTTCATAAATTTTGTAAATTTTTGTAAATTTTTACAAAGTATTTTCCACTGTATCTACCGGGCCAAGTTCATTATAGATAGAGATAATAGTAAGGAGCAAGAATGTTCAGTAAAGTAAGATCTACAAACACATCACCATCACCAAAACACAATTTTGTCATGAATCCATCTGTGTCCTTTGTTTAATATGCACATAGACCAAGGTGAGCGACACAGGCTCTTTAGAGCCTCTAGTTTTGTATTGCTATGAGTTACAATTTATGACAAAAATCAGCAAAGACCCATCGAAACAACATCTGATACACAAATTTAATAATACTTTTAGATATTTGGATGATATTTTGGCTCTCAATAATGACGACTTCAGTATGTATACTAAAGAAATTTATCCTGTTGAACTTACTTTAAATAAAGCTAATACCAACAATGACCACTGCCTTTTCCTCGATCTTGATATCTATATCATTAACGGAAAGCTTAATACTAAAATATATGATAAAAGAGATGATTTTTTTATTTCCTATCGTTAATTATCCATTTTTAGAAGGTGACGTTCCCTTGTCACCATCTTACGGTGTTTATATATCTCAACTTGTACGATTCGCTCGTGTATGTAACAATGTTTTAGATTTTAACGAGAGAAATTTATGTATTACTGAAAAATTATTACACCAGGGTTTTCGATATCACAAACTAGTCAAAACATTTACTAAATTTTATCATCGGTATAAGGACATCATTCGTAAATATAGCTCAACATGCAGACTTCTTATACGTTCAGGTATTTCACATCCAATTTTTTATGGAAATATTCTTTATAAAGCACAAAAATGTCAGTATTCACCTCTGAAGCTAACAAAACCTTTAAATAGACTTATTAAGAAGGGATATAGTTACGATACTGTTGTCAGGTCATTAAAGATTGCTTATTTTGGCGTTAATATTGATTCACTTATAGGGTCTTTGCATCGGCACTAAACACATTTATTTAAAAACCAGTTGTTGGCATGACACGGGTTATGTTCTTCTCGTATATGTTATGATGGTATAATACTAAACCCCTAACGGGAAGGATTGTGCCTGATATTCATATGATGAAGACATAATCTTTCAATCAGTTTAATTGAAGTCTGGAGCTGGCATGTCAGTTAACTGCTAGTAGTCTGTTGTTATTTATGTATTATTGTCATTTTGTTTATTTTCTTTGGTTACATCTTCTGACATCAGACTCGGACTTCTCTTGAACTGAATTTTAATGTGCGTATTGTTATGCGTTTACTTTTCTACATTGGCTAGAGGTATAGGGGGAGGGTTGAGATCTCATAAACATGTTTAACCCCGCCGCATTTTTGCGCCTGTCCCAAGTCAGGAGCCTCTAGCCTTTGTCAGTCTTGTATTATTTTTAATTTCAGTTTCTTGTGTACAATTTGGAGTTTAGTATGGCGTTCATTATCACTGAACTAGTATATATATTTGTTTAGGGGCCAGCTGAAGGACGCCTCCAGGTGCGGGAATTTCTCGCTGCATTGAAGACCTGTTGGTGACCTTCTGCTGTTGTCTGTTCTATGGTCGGGATGTTGTCTCTTTGACACATTCCCCATTTCCATTCTCAATTGTATGGAATATTTGCCACTGGACGTTAAGCAACCAACAATCATTCAATCAGTACAGGTTGAGCGGCTTGGTGCAGAAAGCCTCAGAAGTTGCTGTGGAGGAGGGTTAAGGAGTAGGAATAAAGTTGTTAAGAGCTGGTACAGCATTAAGTAAAAGTATGTGGATTTTATTCAAAACCACTAGTAAACTAATCATATTAAGAATGAGTACTTGACATTGTTCTACACGAAAAAATAAAAAAATGCAAATTTCATAAATTGTCACTACTTAAATTATACCAAGCTTTGTTATATAATTCATCTTCTGAGTTAGAATTGTTTTGTAATCGTCTTTCCCTCAAAACAATAAATCCACCTATCAGAAAGAATATCACTGTAAGAAAAATCTAGTAACCCCCCCCCCATATTCCTCAATCACTTCTTCCCCAAAATAGTTATTACTATCACCAGAAGTACTACAAGAAAAGAAATAATTTAACTAGTTATGATGTTCATTTCAACATATAAAGATTTATCGTTCGATAACATAACTGGAATGTAGTCTGATTGATAGCAATACTTTTTTTTACTAAGAACACAAAAATTAAGACAATTAAATAAAACAAAATTACTCCAAGAAAAATTATATAAACTTTTAGGCCACCTGCTCAAGTAGTAACTATAGCAACTGGTCTCATCTTTTGCAGTAGTCTAAAAAAAATCAACACTATTAGTCAATATGAATTATCAGTATTGTAAGATTAAAGTCAAAATTGATTCTAAAGTTAACATCGGTTTATACATACACCAAAAAGATCATGTAATACAAAAAAAATTAAAAATAATGAACTACATGTATACAAATAAAATATCAACCTAATCCACATCATACTATATGTTACAATCGATATAAATTTAGCTTTAGCTGAATTTGAACAAGAGAAATTTATAAGTATGAATGTCGAAAATAAATGAAAAATAAGTACTCTCAAAATGGTTTAGACCAATTTTAACAGAAGTTATTTAATGTGGTTTTTTTTAGAATACATCGGCATAACACAATGCTGATGTTAAGAAGAGCTTCCCTAAGTACTGCCAAGAGGAGGACCCACCTTCTGGTGGTGAGAGTAAACAGTGCTGGACTGAATCTTGTGGGAGGTTGATACATCTTCTTCAAAACTTGGAGTATGGTCTTGAAAATCCACCTCGGTATAAGGATCTATACTCGGATCAGTCTGATGGTCACCGTGAGTTATCCTAGTTTGTTTTGCTGTGCTGATGTCATCCTCAAGAGACTAAAAAAAACTATATTGTAAACTAGACCGTTATAAAGTTGCAAATAATTTAACATTTATAGATCAATCCAAATATTTTTTATACAAATCAGTCCTACAGAATACAATTAAATTATGTTAACATATATTTTTTTCTTTCATTTCTTATATTGTTATACTGTCAAAAGAAAATAAAGTGAATTTTTCTTACATAAAGTATGTGTCAATGTTATGTAAACAATAAAAATGGCCGATGTTGAAAACAAGTTACGTAACAACATCTTACACAAACTTTATCGACAATCTGCACTTGTTTGTTTGATGTTGCAGACACTGAGTCACAGCAGTTTTTAATGGAATATGTCTTTACTTCAACCTTCTCCTCACCCCATGGGTGACTGGGGTATAGAAGTATGGTCACCATTGGTCTTCCTCCGACCGGCAGTAAAACCCGTGCTAAAGTGGGGCGTCCGTTTGGCTGTGCGGGATGTACAAATTTGCAGCCACGTCCGGTCAGAATGGGGACGTTAAATCCGATGCCTCGTGTAAAGAGAGTGCCACGCTCTTTGCACGTTAAGAACCCTTGCAACAACTCTTTGAGGGGTCCGTAGGTGACCTGTTACAAGGCTAAATTTCTGTCCCTATCCAATATACCCTCATTTCCCGTGGCAGTCTAAATTTCTCCGACCTTAATCCCTTAATCTATTACAGATCCTACCTATTGTATTTATTGTGAACTTGTTCTCGTCCTGAATATGCATGAAATATTTGCCACTGGACGTTAAGCAACCAACAATCAATCAATCAATCAACCTTCTCCAATCGTTGGCCTTGAGTAATCAGTCTGCTGGAACCCGCCAACCTATCCATCACTAGCCTCTTTACTGTGTCCGGCCCATGGAAAATGTAGTTTCCTTCAACTTCATATGTGCATTGTAATTCCACTACATCGTAACTATTGGCATCAACAATGCTTTTGCATTTTCTAATGTTTAACTCGTGAACTTGGCCAACAACACCTACGTTAACACAAAACAACAACAAACACTTAAGATACACCATTTTGATTTTTCAGGGTTTTTTTCCCTTTGAATCGTGTGCGCATAGTTAATGATGACACCGGTTTAATTGGAATAAAAAAGGGAAGGCGGTGACAATGTAAAAAAAAAAAACAAAATGAAAAAGAATAAATATGAAAGAATTGAGATGTCGCTATATGATCCTCAACAATGGTATAACTTGAAAAAGGGGAACGAAAGCTTACAACACATATAATATGAAAATAATGGATATAAGACAGTGGCACTCAATATTTAAAAAAAAAATCGAATTTTTTTTTTCACAATGTAGGTGATTAAAATGAAGATTTCAAGTTAAGAAACATAAAACAAAGCAGATGACATATTATCACAGTAAAGTATCTAAAGATTCATCAACACGTTGTTTTGTTGTTAAGATATGTAAGAAGCGCATTTTTGTTTGCGCACAACATAAACGATTCGGCAAAGAGTTGTCATGCGAAACCTAAGAATGGTTTGGTTATGCCTCCATTAGACCCAACTTATACTTCAAAGTGTAATATTTTAGTGGTTAAGATAGTATCTGCTAGAAAAATGAAATAGTATAAAAGTGCGTATTTTTCGTTATCAAGTACTTCTAAATTTTACCAACAATCTATTCTTTAAAAAATTTTGTGTGTTCTTCATGGCATCAGAAAATGCGTTATTCGATCAAATTGTTACTGCAACCGGTCGGGTTGAATACAGAATACAATTTTGTAGGGGAAAATTTCAACTTTTGGACCTTGCTACAAATAATGGGACTGCGAAACTCAACTTGGGTCTAGATGAGTTGGATGAATTGTTTAGTCTAAGGGGGTCATCTAGAGTCCCTGACAGCATACTTTACACAGGTAAGACTGTTGGGTTTTTTTTATATTCGGAGTATGTAGGAGTTTTTTTTAAGAATATACCTTTCAAGGTGATTTTTTTCTGTTTGTATGCGCTCACCGTAGACAACAGGAAGGTTTTAAGTATTGTCTATAACCGTTAGTCTTTCTGTTTATCTATCTGCCCCGCTTTTGTTAGTGGAGATATTTGTGTTCACATTCGTCTTTTATTTTCAATGATTTTATGTAATAATTTACTAACATAAAACGAAGATGTGGTATGATTGTCAATGAGACAACTCTTCACAAGAGACCAAATGACACAGAAATTGACAACTATAGACCACCTTAAGCTTACGACCATTAACAATAAGCAAAACCCATACCACATAGCTATAAAAGGCTTCGAAATGATAAATGTAAAACAATTCAAACGAGAAAAATAATAACCTAATTTATGTACAAAATAATGAACGAAAAACAAATATCTGACACACCACCAACACCTTCCGTAAGTATAAATCTTTCTTCGTGACATTATAGTTTTAATTTAATTTTATTTTTTAGCCGCACCCCCAAGAGCAAAATCAACAGAAAATGTGGTACCTTACACATGTTACATCACACCACCAACACCTTCCGTAAGTATATATTTATTGATGTAGAGTTTAAATATTTTCGAGAATCACCATTTATTCTTAACTTGATGCACATAAACATCATGATACGAACTTAGATTCATTAAATATATTCTCGAACGAAACAACTGTGTCTGTGAGATGCATACTAGTACTTGGTTTTTTTTCTTTCTTCATGATATTATAGTTTTAGTTTTATTTTATATTTTAGCCGCATCACCACGAGCAAAATCAACAGCAGACCGTTTCTAAAGAAAATGTGGTACCTTACACACCAACACCTTTCGTTAGTATGAATCTATTGATGTAGAGTTTAAATATTTTCAAGAATCACCATTTATTCATTTATTCTCGACACTAAGCAATACTTATTTTTCAAGTATAAAATTTAACTTAATTTATAAATTGCAAACAGCATTTTTTGCTTTTTTTAATGATAAGCGACACAAAGTATTTCATTTCTCCCTGTTTTTTTTATGTAAATATTCCATTTTTATTATTGTAGACACCAAACAGCAATCATGAATGGGAATGACATGGTATCAACTGCTCAGGCCCCATTCAGACTCATCCAAGACCCCATGTGGAGTAAAGGCAACCAAATTACCATAAGAGTGGCTACCAAGAGAATAGCTTGTGAAGATATACAACCATAGTGGTCTTCAAAGAGTTTTTAATAACGACCTTTATCACCAGTGAAAACTGAACTGTACAAACTATCTGAGGAAGAAGTGCGTGCTTTTTTTCACCCAATGTGATTTTTAGGAAACATTCTGTAATGTAAGTGGACATATTAGGTGTATATCCAATGAACTGCTTGGGGAACTTGCTTCCAATGTGACCTTTGTAAATATTATAGTATGGATATATTAAGGAGAACTAGTTAAACAGACACGGTTAGTTATTCTCATATTTATTTACATAAATACTATCACTAATGTTCGTCAATTTCATAGTGTCCATAGGCATAACTTTCAATTGCATTATTCCAATAACGTTTATCATCTAAACTACACAGTCCCTTTTCACAATTGTATCCTTGAAAAGTTCGTGATTTTTACTTCTAATGCATGTCAAGGAATTGGTGGTCGTAGTTTCATCGTTCAAACATTTCTTATACATTCAATGCCGGAGAGTCTGTTTTATTTCAGTTTTTGAAATGCCTTTCGCAACTTTTTTTTCTTCCTTTTCACAAATAATGTCTTCTTTAGAGGTCTCGTCATACAAAAGGCTGTACATTTTGGGTCTCAGACCAACAAAACACCTGAAAAGATTTTTTGAGAAAGACAATATTTAATACCAGTAAAAAAAATACCAAAAAAAAAAAAATATCAAGAAAACTTAGAAAAAAGTTTAAAATTTGCCGATTCAAGTTTAACTCGAAAAAAAAAGAAAAATATTGTTGATTAAAAATTTCAGTTAAACTTCAGAGATTGATTGATTGATTGTTGGTTGCTTAACGTCCAGTGGCAAATATTTCATGCATATTCAGGACGAGAACAAGTTCACAATAAATACAATAGGTAGGTTCTGTAATAGATTAAGGGAGTATGGTCGGAGAAATTTAGACTGCCACGGGAAATGAGGGTATATTGGATAGGGACAGAAATTTAGCCTTCCAACAGGTCACCTACGGACCCCTCTTAGAGTTGTTGCAAGGGTTCTTAACGTGCAAAGAGCGTGGCACTCTCTTTACACGAGGCATCGGATTTAACGTCCCCATTCTGACCGGACGTGGCTGCAAATTTGTACATCCCGCACAGCCAAACGGACGCCCCACTTTAGCACGGGTTTTACTGCCGGTCGGAGGAAGACCAATGGTGACCATACTTCTATTCCCCAGTCACCCTTGGGGGCTAAACTTCAGAGAAAAAATGTTACAAAAGAATTTGTTTGTTTAAAAGAACTCACCACCAAGCTCATCTTTAAAGTTCTCAACAACTTTTTTATGTTTGTTGGAAAAGAGATGTTTCGTTTTGTTGAATGAGCCGTAGTTGGAGGTATCGAATAGGTACACGAATTTAAAAGAGAACAACCAAAGTAATTATGTGCTGATAAACAACTTTGACAGGTTTTTATCGAAAACAAAGAAACATCATGCAGGACATTTGTTTTGTTATCTTTGTTTGCAAGGATTTCCCGACAAATGCAACCTAGAGATGCATAAACTAGTCTATCGAAAATTTGAATACACTACCCAAGGAGAGCTAAGTTCTAGAATTCAAAGAAAATGCAGAAACCGCCCGAATTCCTTTTGTTATCTATGCTGACTTTGAGTGCTTAACAAGGAAAGTCGATACTTGTCATCCGAATCCGACCATTTCTAGTACAACTACTTACCAACAAATGAGGCCTTATAGTTTCGGATATCAAAGGGTGTCCGTTGATAAACGATACGACAAACCACCCGTTATATAACAGTGGACTTGATGTTGTGCAGAAATTTATTAAGAAAAGAAATACTAAAGACATAACAAACCGCATCGAGCCTATGAAAGTAACCGAGTTTGACCAATTAGACTATAAATATGCCACACATGTTATGTTTGTAAAAGGCCTTTTAAGATTAGGCCGTTGGTTTTACATTGTTATTTCGGGGCCTTTTATAGCTGACTATGCGGTACTGGCTTTGCTCATTATTGAAGGCCGTACGGCGACCTATAGTTGTTAATTTCTGCGTCATTTTGGTCTTTTGTGGGGAGCTGTCTTATTGGCAATCATACCACATCTTCTTTTTTATATTCAGCAGCAAAAGTTTCAAAGTCAATGACCATGACCACGTTTCCGGGGTGATTCGTGTAATAACTGTAACTTACAAATCAAAATACCGACATTTATACCAGTTGTTGTTCATAATTTGAAAGGATTCGATGCAAATCTCATGATGAGTAAAATAGGAAAGTTTAAGGAACAAGACATCACTGTTATTCCACACAACAATCACAAAAATATATGTCATTTTCTATGGGAAATACCCGTTTAATCGATTCTTTACAATTTTTAAACAGTTCAATGGCAACTTTAATAAAGAATCTAGCTGACGAAGGAAAAAAAACATTTCAAATACTTATCTCAACGTTTTCCAGATCCAGATGTCTTTTCTTTTTTGTTACGAAAAGGAGTATTCTCTTATGATTAGCAAAAATTGTAACAAAAAAATAATTTTTAAACAAATTAGGAGATTGATTGATTTGACTGATTGGTGTTTGCTTTACGCCGCATGAGCACAAAAAAGGCTATATCGCGGCGATAACTTATTCGACAAATTAGGAGACACTCGCATATCTGATGACGATTATACATTTGCTCAAACAGTGCGAGATACACTAAATGTAAAAACATTAGGGGAATATTCCGAATTGTATATTAAAATGGATGTAGCTCTATTGATGGATGTTTTTGGAAAGTTAGAGACATTTCTCTGCACGACTATGATTGTGAGTTCTTTTATTTATTAATATATTATAGCACTTGATATATATTTTGTACTTTGTATGCTAGATTTAAAAAAAAATACTTATATGTTTCCGGTTTTTATCAATATTATGGGTTTTGTTTTCAATCCAGCCACGATCATGAACATGATCTGATATCCTTTATTTTTTTAAAGAAAGTTTGTTCATATTGCCTCACACGATTGTGTATTTGCACATTTAATTCGTATGAGATTATACATCAATGTACTAGTTTTTCACACTGCAGATTTTTTTTGTCTGAAAGAACGTACTGATATAGTAAGGTAAATGGTAGAGATGATTCGTAGTGATAACCAATGCATAGTTCGCAATCATTAAGCACCTCGAGAAGAAGATAACTGTCAGGTGGTTCAATTTAATTGTGTAGTTATCAATAAATATAATTACTATTTTTCTATATATAATTGTGTTTTTTAACTTCTAGTTTTAATGCAATACTTTGAATAGGTTAATTTTTTACCTTAAAATTATTTTGTGTAAAATCCATTATAGGTGAAAAAATATAATTAAAATAATTACCAAAAACAAATGACTGGTATGAAAAGAAAAATTGACTTAAGGAGAACTATAAATGCCATTTAGTTGTCAGATAGCTGTTAGCATGTTGTTACATCCATTTATTATGATCGTATGTGCTGGTAGTTGCTCAATACTGATTATGATATAAATTTTCATAAAGAACCGTGAATCTGTGTTACTTTAGCATGAACTATTAAGGAAAAACCGTCTCTTTCCCCAAACTAACATTATAAAAAATTCGTAAGGGTTCCGCGGAACCCAGTGTCTCGCCTACTTTTTCTGTTGATCGCAGGCTCAACAAAAATGAGGAAGTAAATCAATAAAAATATTCCTCTTGATACTATCTTTTGATTGTAAGAAGCTTCTGTCCAAGTTTGGTAAAAATCCAGGATAGTTTATGAATCTAATAAATGTTTAAAAACTTTAACTGCACACTGAATGTAATGTTAACTGGAAGAAAACAAAATTTTATAGCATTTGATCATAAACAAGCTTCTGTCCAAGTTTGGTACAAATCCAAAATAGTATAAGAAAGTTATTAAAATTTTAAAAACTTTAACCACAGAGTGAATATTTGTGGCCGACACCGACGGAATGTAGGATCGCTATGTCTCGCTTTTTCGACTAACGTCGAAGGCTCGACAAAAACCGGTCAGAAATTTGCACAGTACTAGCTTTGGTTATATACTTATGTATATCACCTTACAACAATCTATGTCCAATATCTGCTCCACTTCTAAAAGTCGGACAATAGGATTATAATAGTCTAAGCCTATAGTTTTTTAAGCTGAAATCTTGAATAGAATACAATGATTACCGGAAAAAACAAACCGATTTAAGCTGAAATCATGAAGATTATACAATGATTACAGAAAAAAATCAAAACAGATTTAAACGTGGGAAAAATGAAAAAGGAAAATGTTACACAATCAAAATTAAACAGAGCACATACATGTTCCCAAAGTTTAAATCTTGTTTCGCACAGAATTATTTCCATCATTGAATGAAATATGGAATATAATGTAGAAAGAAGATAATGTATAATGAAACAAAAAAAGGTTTCTTCAAAGTACATTTGTTTGCTTAAAGTAACTTTTGCCACGGGAAACATGGTAGATGAACATGTATATTGTTGGTTACAGCTAATAACCAATACCTTTCTTGAGAAATCATTTGGCCAAATAAATATAGGATTGACATCCCTGTGGCTAAAATTTCGAGGTCTGTTAAACCGGGTTTGTACTTATTTTCATCCAATCGGTTATTAACAATACATTTAACTGTATTTTATCGCGCTCTCTACACGAAGAGTCGGATTTAACGTAGCGAAATGTACGGCCCACGTTGGCAAGGGTTTTACTGTCGGTCGACAGAGGACCATTAGTGACAGTATTTCCATTCCCCAGCTACTCGTGGGTGTAGGACATGATGATGTTAAAGAACATTTACATCATTCAGCTTTAGTAGACAAGTGTCATTGTGCTGGTACATCTATGTATAGTTTGTCAGGAAGGAGATATTAAACATGTTAATGTAGTTAATAGAACTGTTACAACATCCAGCAGAAGTCAATCTGTGTAAAGATAATAGTGTGACACCTCTATGGCAAGCAATTGATGATGGGAAATGTTATTTTAGTTTAAAGAACTTTTACATATATAAAATAGGTAGGTCCTGTAATAGATTGGCGATTGCTTAACGTCAAGTGGCAAGTATTTCATGCATGTTCAGGGTGGGAACAAATTAACAAACAATGCAATAGATATGTCTTTTATTTTTCCCTTTCTCGCTCTCATACTTTTTAAAAGGTCTACTTTAATCATGTTAACTGATTATGATCAAAAGGAAAAAAACGAAAAAAAACTTATAATAATCTGTTGCACCTATATAATTTTTTTACCTAAACCTTTTCCAAAACACATTTCAATCTATTTTTTACTATATAGAGAACAAAGTTTCAATACGATATCCATTCATATATATATATATATATATATAAAACCAACCATTTAACATGGAATTTACAGAGGCATTGATGGATTTCATGATTGGAGAGTTGGAATTTGTGAACTTGCCCGTGTAGCATATGCAATGCAAATGCTGAAATAAGGAGAGAAAGAAAGAGAGATACTTAATAAACTTCCAATGGAAGATAATTCGTTAAGCAGCCGTTTAAAAGAATTATATCATCTTAAACAAACTTTTACTTTGAAGATATAGCAAGACTATGAAACGTTATGTATTTGGCAAAAAAAAATTGGAGAACGACGACTATGGATTTGGATTAGGACCACATGTACACGACTCTATTTCTGCAAAAAGTTAAACGAACGCCTCTCTTTGGCAAGGGTTTTTCAATCAGTGACTATATTTCAATATTCCAGTCGCCCCCCGGTGGATCGCTATCCTTGCCGTGGTCGGGGGGCTTGCGTGTCTCAGTGACCTCAAGAGCTATGCCAGCTGGAGCTTCGTCTCCTGGTAGGGTTACCCATGCTGGACAGGTCGAAGGGTAGAGACCAGACTAAAGTGATCTTAACATCGTACGAGTTGCCCGATGTTTTGAATAAAATAGGCTCTCCAACCCGTTGGTCGTGGGTTGCTTTTTATATTTCGGATAACTGATGAAGGCGATGGCTCATGGGTCAATCAAGTGGTACGCTTTCTATTTCGCTTGATGGATACGCTCTGCTTGAGTATACTATTCTTGGAACATCTGGTGCTTTCCGCAGTGGATCTTGGGTGCTAATTTTGGGGACCAGCTACATTATACTTGGAGCTCGTTTTCAGCATTAGCACTTGATCCCGGCTCGCCACGGAAACACAGCATCGCCCCTGTAGGCACTCCGAGGTGGGTGGATGAAAAGAATGGTGAACATTTCTCATTTTCTATGGCACAACAAAACCAACCCTCTAAATCAAATTTAATACACAAAAAAAGAAAATGTGATGATTCAGTGCCCTGTTAGGAAGATGACAGTTGGCCCAGATTTATTGTAATAAAAGGAACATATGAAAAACCAATTTCCAAAATATCTCCCTTTGTGATTCACAAACAAATTCAAAGCGTTGCTGTTACTGTAAAAAAAAAGTTTCAAAAATGAGATCAGGCAATTTGTTGGTTGAATGTTCCAATAAAAGTCAATCAACAAATATGCTTACAATGACAACAATTACAAACTTTCCTGTTTCTGCCTCTCCTCACAACAGTTTGAACAGCTGTAAGGGAGTCATTCGAGACAGAAGAATACCTTGGTGACCTTACCGTGAAAGAAATATGTGTAACTGATGTTGTAAGATTTCAAATGAAAAAGAATGGAAATGTAATCAAATTAAATACATATCTTCTGACCTTTAGAACTCCAACTCCTCCTTCCTCTATTACTTTAGGTTGCTTCAGAATCAGAGTTGACATGTTTATCCCTAACCCAATTCGATGCTTCACTTGTCAAAAGTTTGGTCATGGCACCAAACAATGTCGTGGTACGCAGAGATGTTTCAAGTGTTCTGGCGAAGGACACGAGGGAACAACCTGTAGCTCTGAATCTTCAAAATGCGTAAACTGTGGTGAATCCCATTTTCCATCATCTAGGGACTGCCCTGTTTACCTGAAAGAAAAAAATATTTTATTAAAATTAAAACAGAAAGAAACATCAGTTACCCAGAAGCTAAACAGATAGCTTCTGTTTCGAACAAACCATCGTAAGCCAGCAAAGTTGGCCGCTCATTCAGTCACGAATCAACAGACTCGAATGAACTGGCCAATTGATGCTGAAAATTTTACGATGTTGCTTGTTGTAGCTGAACCTTTTGACAAAATAATAATTCCAAGAAAATCAAACACTTTTAAAACCGTATCGCAGTCAACACAATCTTCTTTACAGAGTTCAAAGTCATCACCAAAAACAAAGGAAAATGTTAAATCTAATAATTAAAAGAAAAATCGAGCAGTTGGAATGAATCTATCTGGGGCGATCTCATTGACGTTGATCTTCCCTTGTCCTCAACAACTCCAACGACTCACTCGTCAAAACGCCACCTAGTCACTCGTCTACAAATAAGTCATCAAAATAATTATCAACCAATAAGCCAAATAGACCACCGTCTCTCTCCGTGATATGAACGTGAAGATAGACGCTAAACCTCCACCAAGATCATCCTCACAGAAATCTGAGAGGAGATCCCGTTTTAGTGGTCGAGGTGGTAAAACACCATCAGTACAGCTGTGTCCAGAACAGAAAGGACTTAACACTCAAAATAAGTTTGCTGTGTTAGACGACTCCCAAATGGACTGCGAAAACGCTGTTCCAACTGAAAGGTCACAGTCACAGGATGATCGAAGGAAAAATGCAGGCAAACTTGATCACATTCGCCCTTCTCCTCATTCATGACCAATATAATACAATGGAATTGCCGAGGTCTTAAAATAAATCTTCTTGAGTTAACACTTTTAGTTCAGTCTTTATTACCGGTTGTATTTTGTCTTCAGGTAACCCACTTAAAAGAAAGTAACAATATATCTTTAAAAGGATATACCATGTAGAGTACTTTTTCTAAGGACGATGAACGTGCTGCTGGAGGATCAACAAGTCTTGTGAAGGACAACGTCATTCATAGTACGGTCCAACTCACCACAGATCTACAAGCAGTTGCTGTTGTTCGTTTATCCTTGGATAAAACAATTACTTTATGTTCAATTTATATTCCTCCCAATTCTGTAATTGATAAAGCAAAACTTAAAAACTTAACTGACCAGTTACCCTCACCTTATATTCTGATGGGGGATTTCAATGCCCATAATCCAATGTGGGGTACACTACTGGAACAATGCCCCGTAGATTGGCCGTGAAAATGTCCGTAAAAATGCTGGTGATTTTTACAGTGTTTGTAACGGTTAATTTACGGTGGGCCGTGAAACCTATCCGTGACAATGCCGTGGAATGACTGTCGTGAAAAGGCCGTGAAGAGGTGCCACCTGAAAACTTGGGTAAAAAACCGTAGAAACCCTGTGAAAAAAATGTACACCGTGAAAAAGTCGTGATAATGCATTGTGTGCCCATTGTGAAAAGACCGTTGAATGTAGATATAGTACAGTATATGCCTTTATTTGTCGTGAAAAGGTGCCAAATGAAAACTTGGGTACAGAGACCGTAGAAACCCAGTGAAAAACAAAAATGTACACCGTGAAAAAGTCGTGATAAATTATGTGCCCATTGTGAAAAGACCGTGAAATGTACATGTACTACTGTGATAAACAGCCATTCACTGATTGTGAAAACTCCTGTAAAATGTTAAATGTATTTTTTAGGCCATAATTTAACAAAAAAATTAAATGCTGTTTCAATCAAGTGAAGTGAAATGCCTGAAAACCTAGTATAAACATCTACAGACAACTTATTTAAGTACAATGCAAGTGAGACTATGAAAAACCATATTAAAATGCTGTATTTGTTTTAGTAATAATTGTGACAAAGAATAAAAATATTAATTTTAATAGAACTGTTACAGTAGTAATTATGTAAAGAAAACATAAAAGCACACAAATGTCAATGTGATTAAGTAGCTAAAGTCAGCTGTAACATGTATTGTAGAAATTGTGTACATCTCTTGGGTCTGATTTTATCACTTCACTGCCCTTTTGAATAACTATTCCAGAAAAACATTTATAGATTGATTGATTGTTGGTTGCTTAACGTCCAGTGGCAAATAGTTCATGCATATTCAGGACGAGAACAAGTTAACAATAAATACAATAGGTAGGTTCTGTAATAGGGGCGTCCGGGATTAAGGTCGGAGAAATTTAGACTGCCATGGGAAATGAGTGTATATTGGAAAGGGACAGAAATTTAGCCTTGCAACAGGTCACCTACGGACCCCTCAAAGAGTTGTTGCAAGGGTTTTTAACGTGCAAAGAGCGTGGCACTCTCTTTACACGAGGCATCGGATTTAACGTCCCCATTCTGACCGGACGTGGCTGCAAATTTGTACATCCCGCACAGCCAAACGGACGCCCCACTTTAGCAAGAGTTTTACTGCCGGTCGGAGGAAGACCAATGGTGACCATACTTCTATTCCCCAGTCACCCTTGGGGGTACATTTATAGAAGTTCCTGTTAATTCCCAGGAAATACTTTTAACTGAAAAGCTCTTCTTCCCAACTGGATTCCTGAACTATTTTATATAAAGACTGCTATATCCTTTTGCTCTTCATTCCTAGAATAAATAAAGAAACATTACATATATTATTCATGTATATAAAAAAAAAAAAATTTATATATTCAAATTAATTTTTGGCATTTATGTACATACATGTACTTAAAACAGCTACAAAATTATTCCATGCAATACAGGACTTCACGGTTAATGACCCCATATTGAATAGGGGGCAGATTTTCTTACTGGAGGTGAAAATGGTATGAAAAATACTAAAAAACATCATTAAAACAGAACAGTCACTTGGAAATATGCATAGGTTTTCCCATATTTTCATACCATTTTCCAGAAAATCTGCCCCCTATCGAATATGGCATCATTAGTTGACGAAGTTCTGTATTGTCAACTTATATTATTTTTTTTAGATTTTTTTAAAGTCTAAAGACACTTTTAAGACAGACTATTAAATTTAAATGTTTCTTTGAAGTAATAATATGTATGGCTAAAGCCGAACTTGTCTAGACTAAGTGGCCGTAATGAGTCACAGCTATTTATTTTACAGGGGGCCAGGGGCGTAGCAACTTTTACTGCAGGCACATTCGCCATACCAATTATTTTTTAAACACCTCATTGCCATACCAATTATTCTTATGATATGGCACAAACCCTTCTAGAAAGGACATTTTGCCGTACACATATTAAATACTTTCCCTGCTACGCCTCTGATTAATCCCTTTTGAACTCTGTGTCTCGACGGCCAAGTCAGAAAATACTTAAATAGCTCCCGACACATTCAAAGGGGGTTACGCCTCTGATTATCAGAGTGAACTCCATTTCAGAGATACTTATTGCTATTATAATCATTTCCAATTATCTATGTCTATGTAGTGTACTGTACATAAATATATTTTTTTTTATGTGGCCAGTGTGGGGAAAAAGGACCCCCCCCTTTTTCCCCAAATACTTAAACAAAACAAAACCGTAATCGTATTTAAAGGATCCGGTAAGTCTTAGAAAACATTAACCGAAATGATTAAAGGAATCAAGTGCAACAGACTCAAATATAAGTGAATATATCACATGCATGTTTGCGCGGTTTCTGCAAATTCAGTGAAAATCAGTTCAATGGAAATGCTCACAAACGTCATCAACATTTTGGTGATATGATGCATAAAAGGATAAAATATTAATAACTTAACTTACCTCAAACTTGCTGTCACTCGTCTTGCATCTATAAAGTAAATATTAATCGACCTTCGGCGTCTTTCAAATTTCCAACCTTGCGGAAATGTTACAATTACTCTAAAAGAAACACGAATCCGGATACGGTCTGATATTCCGGGAAGTTCTCGTTTTTACATGTTTCGGTTCCAATTAAAATTAATTAAGGTCGGAAAAATTTAGACTGCCATGGGAAATGAGGGTATATTGGATAGGGACAGAAATTTAGCCTTGAAACAGGTCACCTACGGACCCCTCAAAGAGTTGTTACAAGGGTTCTTAACGTGCAAGGAGCGCGGCACTCTTTTCACACGAGGCATCGGATTTATCGTCCCCAATCTGACCGGACGTGGCTGCAAATTTGTACATCCCGCACAGCCAAACGGACGACCCACTTTAGCAAGGGTTTTACTGCCGGTCGGAGGAAGACCAATGGTGACCATACTTCTATTCCCCAGTCACCCTTGGGGGTAACCACAAATGAAGAAGAACCAACCACTTCCAGTGCAGTAGCCACCAGTTCAAGCCGCAGCTACATGGCAGGATAACCATAGACCGTCGCATCCAGGTTTTTTCAAATAGTACAATTATGGCAAACCTTAAGCATAATAATAGTGACACCGATGCAGTTCAATGGTGGGTAAGTGTTCTTGCCTACATACCACTCCAAAGAATGGCAGAATGGGAGGCAATTTTTGTCTCACCCTTTTATTGGTGCGGTATTGCTGAAAAATGGTTCGAAATGATTGACACTTCCACAAAATCATCATTAGCTAACACTAAACTATCATTTCTAAACCGGTTTAAACAACACAAAAAAGAGGATATTGGGTTGACATATGAGACAACAGGAAAATGAACCGGTAGATCAATACCTTCATAGAGCACTAAATTACAACAAAACAAACAGTGTGTCAGAACAATTTTTGGTGAAAATTGCATAATTGTCCTGCCTCAGAACCCTGTATCCATGTCAGATTTGCTGAGCAAATCAATTACAGCTGAGATGAACGTTAACATGGTACAACCTCAACAATCTAACGTTGAACACTCAATTTTAAAAGCAGTTATTCAATTGAAGATAAAATCATGGATAAAATATCACAGCGATTAGACTTTATAGCCGCAAATAGTTCAAACCAACAAAAATTTGATTATGTGCCTTACAATTCCAGAAATAAGGCTAAACATTATGAATATTCACAATCTTTACAGGTGCCTACTTATAATGACCGCCAGCCAATGATGCAAGTACAAAACAAAGACCAGTAATGCAAAACGGTCCACTTGGATCCTGTATTGGCTGTGGTAAGTGAAGGTCAATCTGCCCTGCTTACAGAAAGTCATGTCAAAAATGTGGCAAGCAAGGTCATTTCAGTTATGTATGTAAGAGTAAGGGAAGCCAAAATGTGTCACAAGGGAATTGGCAATAGGGATTCGAGCCTTCCTTTAGGCAGCAGTCTATGGGTAATCACAAGGATGATACAAACACCATGTCATGAAATGACAAACAAGCTACAAATAAGGACGTTTGTACAATTGTTTCTTTAGATTCAGACAAATGCACAGCTTATGTCACCATAGGTACAACCAAAACCAAAGCTTTGGTAGATACAGGTGCAAATATTTCTGTCATCAATAGAAATCTCTTGGATGAGAACTCATATGCTTTAGTGCCATTGCAACCTGGGGCAATGAAGCAAGTTATTGCCGCCAATGGTAAATCATGTGCCAGTTCTAGGCAAACTATCAATTACCCTTCCTGTAGGCAACAAGAAGTTCACTCAAACTGTTCATGTTCTTGACCAACTTCACCATTCTCTCATTCTTGGTGTTGATTTCATGAGGAAAAAGTGGAGCTCTCATTAATTTTCAAGATTTCAGTTCGAGTTGAAAAATAATCCAAACATTGTTTAAAGTTCTATCACTTTAAATTTAGGTTTAGTTAAAACCAAAAAGGTGGTTACTCTTCCTAAACACCCTGAAACCTTGATTCATGTGTCTGTTTCAAAGCATGACGACGATAGCACAGTGCTTTTAGAACCTTTTAATGTTTACACCAAAAGAGAAAAGCACCCACGTGTGATGTTCGGTTGGTGTAATTGTGAGAAAAAAAATGGTTTGTGAAACACTATATATAATTTGTTTATCCAGACGGACTACAACCAGAAAGACAGTGCATACACCTTCTTGGGACAACTGATGGCTCTACCCTTCTTGCCGCTAGAGCACCGATACATTCCTTCTGTTAGATGCCTGAGCACCACAGGCCATCGTTCCCGTCATGAACTATATGTACTACACATGGATAGACAGCAGCATATTCGAGATCCACCACTGGCGTGTATTTATGTCAGCCATACGGACAAACAACGATGTAGAGGGATGGCACAACCGCGTCAACAGAAATGTAGCTACAAGAGGGCATATTTCCTTCTACAAGATGGTAATTAAACTGTTTAGAGAGAAAGGTGATATCCCTCTCCAGCTGAAACTCGTAACTGAGGGTAAATTACAGCGCTACCAACGGAAGAAGAGTCGACAAGTCCAAGGCAAGGTATTCAGTCTATGCTACGACTACAGTGAGCGCACAACAAGAGCCAGCCACCGTTCTACGCGAATGTGCCGCCATTTTTGGTCCACCGGCAAAGTGACAATCTCAATAATTGACAGTGTGTGCTATATTATGTATACATGTACACTGTCTTTAATACTTGACAAAGTGACAATGCCCAATGAATAAATAAACTCATCATAGATACCAGGACTGAAATTTAAGTGCTTCTTATTTAATGAATACATGTAATCTTTGTTTAATATAGTGCTTTGTTTGAAGATTGATTGATTGTTGGTTGCTTAACGTCCAGTGGCAAATATTTCATGCATATTCAGGACGAGAACAAATTTATAATAAATACAATAGGTAGGTTCTGTAAGAGGGGCGTCCGGGATTAAGGTCGGAGAAATTTAGACTGCCACGGGAAATGAGGGTATATTGGATAGGGACAGAAATTTAGCCTTGCAACAGGTCACCTACGGACCCCATAATGAGTAGTTCTTTTTTAACAGCAGCTTGGTTGTACTCACATTATTTGCAATCAAACTCGCATGCAAAATAATCAGTAATTAATGTGGTATTTCAGGAAAGTTTATTCAGAATTAAACCAACAATCATACAAAATGCTCAACTTTTTAAAACATGCATAACAAATATCCAATACCTCGAATACACATTAAGTTGAATGAAAACAAAACATACAAAAACCCCAAAAATGCTTATAAGGCTATATGTTTGGACAACATCTTTCTTTTAATCCTCTTGCTTAAAATACTTAGATAAAATGAATATTCAACATATTTAACATGGGTGCCGATTTAACCAGCTGTCGATTTGACTAAACCCGGTGCCGAAAGAACACTATCGACAGAAACTGGTACCTCTAGCAGAACTCTACACAAAAGGTTTCTCCTTAAAGGCTCCAAAGTCAGTCTGTTTACGACAAAGAGAGCCATAGTCCATGTAGGCTTCACCTGTACCAAAGCAAGGTATTGTCAGATGCTTAGCCACGTAAATAGAGAGAAGAGGGTAGCTTTTTGCAAGATGTTGGTGGAGAATGATGATCAGCTCAACGACATGATATTTTCAGATGCTTATACCTTTCAACTCCGTCAGAATAAAATCTACATTTACAGAAGATTGGATCAAGTCAGACCATCACTTCCAAAACCGAAACAACCTTTAAAAGTTCATGTGTGGGATGGTGTCAGCAAAAGGGCGCAATGCCCATTCTTATTTTCGACGGCATTATGAACGGACAGTTCTTTACCGACAACATCCTGAGGGAGACCTTCCTGTCGTACGTTAGACGAAAGTTTCCGGATCACCACCGATTACAAATGGACAATGATCCACAACACAGGTCCAACGTCTCCAAAAAGTTCATGACTGCCAACGGTATTAAATGGTGGGATGTGTGGCCATCGGGTATATATATTCAAATATTGTATAATTACTATACCTTTGAAGGTCAATTCCAATTAGACAAATTAAAACAGAAGAAGAATAGCAAAAAGAGTAATCCTACTGTTTACCAAGTAAACTGTATATCAAATAATGACTAAAGTGTTTCGGATAGACACTATAATGACAGTACCCCAGAAATTCTCTTTTTTTTTTTAGTAGTGAAGATGTCAATACTGTTATAGATCGTCTTTTTTTATTGTCTTGTTGAGTCTCGAAGAAGGGTTAAAAAATTACCCGAAATATCCTTTAAAGGAGGTCTTATTGTAAATACATACTCTACTTGATATTTCCAAAACGATATAACAAACGTTTAACTGTGCTAATCTATTTCAGAAAGTGCCGACTTGAACTCCATATAGATGGCTTGGAGCCAACTTGAGAGAAATCGGTCTACTATACACATGACAACAAAAGAAGAATTGTGTGACAACATCCGTCCCTTCTGGAGCACTTACATGACGAAACAACAGTGTGCCAACTACATAGACCATGTGTATAAAGTAGTGCCAGTGTGTATTTTGATGAAGGGTCAGGCTACAGGCAGCATCCCTGATAGGATCTTCAACGAGCCTTCACATGGGAAGAGCATCACATATTTTCAGACATTGTTGTGGTCTCCTGAATATCATGGCGTCCGTAAGCGACTTGGCTTTTAAAGACTAGCAAGAACAACTTTAAGATTCAGAGACCCGACCACAAACAGCAGACCAATAAACGGCCCTTTTCAGGGCCACCAAAATTTTACAAATAGAGTCTAAATTGTTGTTCTTTAGTCCTGAAATTTCCTTTCTATTTCTATTCAATCCAAATACTCTCATTCCGATCATCCACAACAATAGAAATAAAAGTCCCTGAATAGTGATTTCCCATGTTTAGGAAGACAAATGTGTAGGAATGTTTCCCACGAATAAAAAGTGGTCCAACAAATTCAGAAAAAAGCTGAATAAAGTAAAATTGCTCTCATTGCAAATGGAAGAAGTGCTTAAATTTTCACCGAATAATCAAACATTCTAAAATATAGAATTAAAGTAAACCGGCATAATGTTGTCTCTTTGACACATTCCCCATTTCCATTCTCAATTTTATAATGTACATACAATGTACAGTAATTTTTTTGCTTATGAAGTTGTCCCACACTTTCAAGAATTTTGGTATCAGCCTCACCGGCCATAGACTGCATGCAATTAATTTCCCCTTTTTGTTTTTTATAACATTTAGTTGCATAAAAAAGTCCGTTTGAAACGATGTTTCTGCAAATCTTCGGTATGTGCAATTCTCAGTTAAAGTATCGGGCAAAGAGAATGCCACGCCCTTCTTACGACGAGAAATCTTGCAACAACCGGAAGCTAATTTTTGTCCCTATCCAATAAACCCTCATTTTCCGTGGCAGTCCAATTGTTTTCCGACCTTTGTCCCAGACGGACGCTTTGACAGGACCTATCTTTAGTATTTATTGATAATTTGTTCTCGTCCTGAACATGCATGAAAAATTTGCCACTGGTTTAAACAACCAACAATCAATCAATCAGTTTATATTAAACAAAATAAACTATTGGATTGTGTTGTGCAGTAGTTTACGTTCCTATAGGAAGTGCCAGATAACAAATTTGGGAAATATGTTTGAGAACTTCCCCATAGGTAATAATTGAAGTGAACGGTTTTGGTTGATTTAAACTTTCTTATTGAGTGGACAATATCAATTGAATCTCGAGTGAGTGTTGAATGATCTTCAGTCGGTAAAACAAAAAATGCACAGCAAAATCCGATTTAATTTTAAATTTCTAGAACATAAAATGCTTTCATCTACGTTGTGCTTTGCCTTATAATCCCCCCCCCCCCCCCCCAACACATAGGTGTGTCTTTGCTAAAAGTAAATTTCTCCTTCCATTATAGCTTAACGCTATGCCAGTACACATCCCCGTAAACTCCGAAAACTGGGAAGTACCCACCAATTAACTTTTTCTTAAAATAGAACATCGAAAAAAATAAAATATTAAACTCCTCTTTTCATTTGCACCCTATAAAATTACAAATTAATGAAAGGATATAAAAATACAATGAAAAAGATCTATAATTCAAAGAAACTACTGTAACGAAAAAATATGTCATCTAATTGTCACTGACTTCTATGCCCTGAACAAAACTATTTTAATCTACTGTTTACAAAACAAATACATGACAGATACATGAATTAATGTTTAGTGCATGTAGCAAATTAATTTGACGGTGTGTCCAAAGCCGTCGGCGACAAGCCTTAACACTATGACGTCTAAGAGCTTCGTCAACAAAATGATTACACTTACCTCTGCAACGGCTTAGTCCCAGACCATCTTTAACCGATATAATAATTCTTTATGGCAATTTAAAGAAGAATGAATTGTACATTGGCAATGTCCAGAACATATAATAACAGGATTAACAATTAAAACCAAAATATTCAACATAGGAGAAATTCAGAATGTACACAATCATTGGGTTTTCCATGCAAACTATCTTATAAAAAGTCTAGTTTTCATCAATGTTTGTTCAGGGATTTGAACTATTTAAAAATAAAAATAAAGATGAGATTTTTTTTAATTTACCCACCAAGCTTGTAGTCAATAACAACTGATCAAGAAATTGTTAAGATTCACAAATGCTAAAAAGCGTCACCTGTCAGGAGCATCAGCACCAACCCTAGAAATCAAAATGCCCAATACGTTCACCATGTGCTTTAATTCTAGAATCAGAAATTGAGAATGTAGATCCAGCCATGTACACATACCAGACCGGGAAACAATGCAAAGGACATTGTCCACTGTGTTTAGGACAAAGTCTCCTAGACTAACCAGTATTGTTGACTGCTTCGAAATATTTATAGACCGTACTCAAAATTTAAAGGCACGTGCCAAAGTTTATTTCAAATATAAAAAAAAACATAGTACAGGAAAAGTTTTCATTTGCTGTAGCCCCTTAGGCTCAGTGTCATATTTATCCAAAGTATGGGGCGGTCGTGTTTCAGTCAATGAACTTGTTCGTTAAAGTGGTTTCATTAATTCGCTTAACCACCACCCAGGTGACCAGATTCTGGCCGATTACGGTTTTACTCTCAAACGACTTTGCAGCCGCTTGTTCAGCAGAATTGATCATTCCATCATTCTCAAAGGGTAAAAAAAAAAAGAAGTTGAGACATCTAGAAAAATCAGCAATGTTCGCATACACATTGAAAAGAACTCTGTTCTTTCAGGAGGGTAAAATTTTACAGAATATGACAGTTCATATTGAGTGTTCCACATTAAATGACCAACAATTGTAATTTGTTTTTAATTAATTTAATTCGTCCACCAATCTCTCTTCCATAGACACCAATCACTTTCACTAGTGTAACACATTTTCGTTATTTGGTTTATGTTGATTGTACCAATCCAATACGCCAGATATTAAGTCATGTGTACAGTCATCTGGTACATCCATGTGATTAACTTGGTTGGTCATCTCCAAATAGTTTGATCAAAGACAATACTTTCAGAAGCCATTTTTCAAATATATCGTAAAAGATAAAAGTTAATGTTGGTTAATTATACAAATATGAAAGTAACTTAGCTTTCTATGTTCATAAAATATTGTTTCTTTCGTCCTAATAGAGTGTCCCTTGTTTAGTAAATTAAGTATGAACCGGAAGAATAATGAAGTCCTGTGACTGGTTTTGTATGATTTCAATAATAACCCAGATTGACTCATTTACATTGTCTTTCCATTTCCTCATTAAAATAAGCTCTGAAAAACCTTAATAAATAAATTAAAACCCCTGACTTAATAATTTATTAAGTATGCACGCATGCTCACACCAGTAGTTTTGACAAGCAGACAAGATGGGTATTTCCAACATTTTTGAAGTTTATTTAAATGTGGTCACTATACAATCATATAAAATAAGTCTTAACGACACGACCTGTGAAGGAAAGGAGGACAAGATTACGTTGTCTATGAACTACAACGTACAATTGTTGGTTCAGGAATGAACCGATTTGACGGACCTTCATCAGTACTGAATATTGTTATGGATAGGCTGACGGTAGACAGTATATTTGTGATAGCTTCTAATACACCTAGAACAGTTAAGAGTACACAGCTCTGTTTATTTCAACGCATATGATCATATCGTCGCATGTTCTTTTTATCAGTGCAAGTAAAAGTTGGAGACAAAATATGTGTGAGTTAGCAAAGGAGGATAACTCCTGGTTCACAACAGATATTCATAACTTAGTGTTAAGAACATCTATATATATATTTTTTTTTATCAAGATAGATTTGTTTAACTTGTTTTCTGGTTAAATTTTGGTTACATACTCATAATTTAATCTGCTTGAGAAACACAAAACAGACTTTGATCAAACTTTGTAGAGGTATTGAAGAGTGATCTGCTAAATTTTCACGTATAGAACCGCTTGACAGAATCAGTCCATGATAAAATATATTTATCTTAAGGAATAAAAAATCACAACCCATCCCCCTTTTCTCTGTATATTTAAGACACTTTAATTGGTGAACCACCTGGTCGATATTGTTATAAAAATACATAATTTGCTGGTGACTGGTTTGAAAGGGAAGGGTCGTAAAAGCAAAAAATCAGAATCCTGATTCCCCAAGGGTGACTGGAGTAGAAATACGGTCAACATTGGTCTTCCTCAGACCGGCAGTAAAACCCTTGCCAAAGTGGGGCGTCCGATTAGCTGTGCGGGATGTATCAAGTTGCAGCCACGTCCGGTCATCATGGGGACGTTAAATCCGATGCCTTGTGTAGAGAGTGTTGCACGTTAAGAACCCTTGCAACAACTCTTTGAGGGGTCCGTAGGTGGCCTGTTGCAAGACTAAATTTTTGTCCCTATCCAATATACCCTCATTTGTTCTGTGGCAGTCCAAATTACACAGACCTTCATTCCAGACGGCCTCTATTACAGGACCTACCTAATGTTTTTCTTGTTAATTTGTTCTCGCCCGGAACATGCATGAAAGGTTTGCCACTAGACGTTAAGCAACCAACAATCAATCACAATCGGGTCCATTCAACGTGTAACCATTTCAGTTAAAAGTTTGAATTTCCAATCAAATACAGCAAGCTCCGTCTTGTGATACAACTGCTTTAACTCCCTAACTAGACTGAAACCAAACTTGAACAACAGCATATTTATCTCGCTCATTATCGTTGCAAACAAAACGAGATAATTAAATGAGACACTTTCGTACAACCGCTGTAAACAAGAACAATTTATACTCATCCCCTCTGTTTATGGAATACATCTACACCGGTCCTTGTAAAGTTACATGACCAATATCATTTAATAACTTGTCAATATGAAGCACCACATATAAAAAACTGAGGCTCTACCCTGTTCGGGGCTAATTATCACTCGGCGTTTTAGGCTGTATATCAATAAACGCTCTAGTGCTCTATGTTGTTTATCACCAAAAGACCTAGTCCTTTACCCTGCTCTGGGGCTCTAGTAGTTGCATCATAACACTACTCTCGGCCAATGATATAACATATATATTTTGAAATCCTTTATTTCTGTTTTTAATCAGATTTGAAAAGAAAATAATTTTTGTACCAATTTTCAGCACCAGATGCCCATTTTGACAATCAATGTCGGTGATGCTCGAGGCCAAAATTTCAAAATCCAAAGCGTTAGAAGCATGAAAGCTATAAACTAAAAGGGACAAAAAAATTGTTGCAAGGATTCTTAACGTGCAGAGAGCGTGGTGCTCTCTACACGATTGAATGATTGAAGTTTAACGCCACTTTCAACAGTATTGTGCTTTTTCGTGGGGGTCAGATTTTATTGGTGGAAGAAGCCGGAATTCAATGAGAAAAGCACCGACCTTACGGTAGGAAAATTGGAAACCCTCTTAGTCGATAAAGATTGGAGTAAAGTGCACCCGGAAAAGCGGGATTCGAACTCGCAAATCCAGTGTCGACTGGCTAGTAATTACAATAGTTGAACTAAACGACACTCTAAACTAGGCACGGATTAAACATCCCCATTCTGACCGGACGTGACTGCGTACTTGTACATCCCGCACAGCCAAACGGATCCCTAGTTACCCCTGGGGGCAAACAGCGCTGATGAAGCGAAAAATACAAAATACGCAAGTAGACAAACTGTGAGCTAGGGATGGTCGGCCGAAAGCCCCGAAAAAATTCAAAGAGGTATTCAGCTTAGCAGAATGATTAGTTGAAGCAATTGATCGTTAATTTATCTTGTAACATTTTGTATGCATCAATGTCGAGAGTAGGTATAATTCACGTATTTTTTTTTAATTTTTAACAAGATATTGAAGAATATTAGGTCCTAATCGAAAAATTCAGTGAACCAATTGTGAGATTCTTTGAGAACTTCATGCCGAGGCGGATATATCAGATGGAGAATACGATTTTGATTACAGCGTCGGCTTGTCGTTGAAAGCGATTATCAGTTCGGAGATATCAGTGATTTCACAGAAGAATCAATTTTCCGTCAACACCAATGCATGCATTTACATAATTAATTAAGTCCACTGTGCACGTTATATCCTTTGAATAACTAACCCATAACATAAAATACACAAACTGATTGTGTTTTTAGTTTTTCAATTACATATTTAAAGTCGGGAAACTTTATTTCTAGATTTTACAGTACACTTTAAGATTGTAATTATTATTTCAATTGTTATTTATATTTTTTCAGCTATAGAGAGTAGAGTGGTGAAATTAAAACCAGCCGAGAGAAGAATATACGAGAATAAATTCCAGAAAAATTATGTAAAATAAATGCTCTACAAAAATGGAAAAGTAGGATTGTTCAAAATTTAAAAAAATGTTCCACTAAACATAAAAAGGAACAGATTTACGAGCCCGTAGACACCTTCCACATTAGGAGAAAGAGGAGTAAAGAGATAAAGGCATTTGGCTATGGGGAGATGAGTAGAGGTTTGTTCAAGGGAGACCAATAACAGATGAGCCACAGGAGGAAAGTGTCAACAATTGGAACATCAGACCACCAACAAGCTCTGATTTTGATATAAGATCAGCAAAAAAAGCTTTGTATGCCGGACCAAAATACACGTAGAGTTCGTAACTATTCATAAGTGTGATAATTGTGACCAGACGTGTCGACATTTTCGTTTCTGTAAAAGGCATGTATCCTTTAGTCACTATAGACCTCACCCAGAAGGATAAGTAAAGAAAGATCTAGTGAAAAATCATTCATATCGGGACCCGCATTGCTACCCTTATAGGAAAGGAACTGAGAACGAGAGACATAAAATGAGCTGCGTCGGATAGAAATCGACCTTATGCAAGTGCACGTTGACATGTACATGTGTAAGACTATGATTGATTATATAACATACAAATACGAAATAAAAGATGAATTTTGAACTGCTTTGTAGGGTTCTTATGACAACTCAATTTCCAAACAGTTACAGGCTTTCCGTGGAGATTTTTTCAACCCGAAATAGGTTTACAGATGTATTCGAATTCATTTGCATAAGGTCGATTTCTATCCGACGCAGCTCAAATATTAAATGACATGTCACGGCAAGCGCAGGAGAGAAGGAGAATTATGACAAACACAATCGCGGCAGCAGTTGAGGAAAGAGAATTAAGAACTTGTAATCCTTTTGATTGACTTTAATATTTTGTTTTATAATGGAAATCTTTTAGTTATTCAGGAGTAAATTGTTATAATTTATTGAGGGGTTGTTGTACTTCCATATTTCATATCATACCCTATTTTATAAACTTTCACATATATATATATTGCAATTACCGGGTTATGTTTAAATTCGTCTAAAGACGGTTTCCTGTGGCGAAGCTTTCAACTCTGCTGGTAAGTTAACCTGGTCTGTTCTAAACGCTCAGTTAAAGAGATTTATTAAATTGAATTTGCTCCCTGATAACCTCTCTATTTTGCTAAATTATACTCCCCCATTTACTTTTGATACATTTTTGATACTACTTCACACTTGTTGAATTTGCTTGTCTTGTTGTATTTTGTTAATAAAAGTTTATTGTTCAAACAGCATTAAGTCTCTTTTAGTTCCAGACAGAGTACAAATAAAACATACAGAATAAAATAGAATAGTCTGAATTGAGTACACCTTTAAAAATACAGGGTAAAAATATAGAATACTAGTTATCAACAGCATACCTGTTTGAGTTTAGTTAGTTGAGCTATCACTGGGCATTCGTCAAGCTTAAAGTGCATCATACAATGAGGCCGTATCATAAGAACCTTGCAAACCTTATCTAATCGAACCCCTCCTATTACATAAGCATAGTAAATTAATTGAATGTAATCGATTACAAACTATTTTTGGGTAATCAACCCCATTCCTTGTATAAAGTAAGATTTTTAAAAAAAATGCCAAACTCCGAGGAAAATTCAAAACGGAATGTCCATAACTAAAAGGCAAATTCAGAAGCTCTAAAATACCAAACGAATGGATAACAACTGTCATTTACACGACTTTTAACTTATTGTCCTGTGACCAGTTGTCCTCTGACTTTCTGTCTGTTTACCACTAGATACTAAACGACAAAATCATTTTTACTTACCTGTAAAAAGTAAGACGGAGAAAAAAAATAATTGGTTATAATTTATGATAATAGCAAGTGACTAAATTATGTTCTGAAAAGAGTAAATACACAAAGCGCAGAGATGTCAATGGTTTGTAATGATACTAAAATATAGTTTTAAAACTAAATACGTGCAAAGACCAAATTATTTTCCTGTCACCTGTGTGAAGTGTTTATCCCGAATTATATGCATAGAAAAATTAACAATAAGTATGAAATTTGACTTTAATTTTGCACGATATGTACGAATCTGTGTAATCTAAACGAAAGCATCTGATATCTTCATTCATTTATAAACGAACACTGATAGTTTAATGGTGGAAATTAAAGACGGTATGAAAAAAACTACTTTCAACGGTATATTACTGTTTTCTTTCGCTGAATTATCAAAGAAGTTCTGTCAGGGATGCAAAGTTGATCATGGATCTTAACATAGACACGATTGTTTATTGGATAGTGAGCTTCATAAACTTGAAAAAAACATTTTGAAACTGGGTTCAAATAAAAAACCAAAAGTACTGAAGTATAGGTTATAGATTAGTTGACTGATTGTGTATTTATAAGAGAGGACTAACATGTTCAACTATGAAAGACTTCAATGTAACTAACTTTAGTTTACCTTTGGTTTTTTATTTGAACCCAGTTTAAGTTAATTTCTAATGTAGGTCAGGTTTTGTGGTGATGAAAGTTGTTTGCATTCCCATCTTGACTTCTGCTGTTAAAACAAAAAAGACAAAAAATGAAATGATTTTAGAATGTAGGAAAGAAAGTCACAGGACAAAAAGTAAAAAAATAACCTAAATGATATCCGATTTGATATATGTGTACCAAGTACACTTGTGAAAAGGGCATATGAAGTTGAACACAAGATATGTATTTGCATTTCTTTCCATAAGGTCTCTGCACAACTGCCACTGTATCACTTCTGCTTCAAATGCAATATATTGAAAGCAGAGACTAGTATTTGTTTTTAGTTCAGTATTGCCAACATCACTTGCACAATTATCGCATACACCAAATTTGGCATATGAACTACAATAATATTGTGTATTCAAAGGATAAGCACTTATTAGTGTTTCTCTCACAAAATATGATTAAGTATTATACTGATAGGATTAGCAATTGGTCCACTAAATGACTGTTGTCATATTTAGAAGAAAAACTTAATCACTAATAGTTGTTCCTATCTGCCAGGGAGTCTTATTTTCAAACAGAAAAGTATTCGGAGTCCTGCGTTCAGCACATGTTGTTACGTCTCGTGTATGCTCTACTGTTAGGGAAATTTGATCAATATTTTTGTTCTTTCTTACAACAGTATCCTGTTAAAAAAAAATGCTGTCAGATACTGAATGATAATATATAAACACTTAATTCTAAACCCAGGACTAGTTCATGGGTCTGTCTATATATATAACAAAATCAACATGGCCGACAGCTTTAATACTGATTGCAAATTTCATAAAAGTACACATGTAAATCCCGAAAACTATAGAATATTGAAATCAAAAGGGATCACTAATGTTGGACGATCAAGAATAAAAAACTTTTACGCAGTCAAGACAGTTACACAAGAAAGGCACTTCGACATTCTTGTCAACGTGCTCGTGTAATTGTATCAGGAATTGACGATGAGTGGGATATGGGTATTACCGATATGTCAAACATAGCGAGTGAAAACAGTCATGTACCTTCCAAAGGTAATTTAATTGCTGATTTTTTATCATTCTTGTCGGGTTTTAATGTTGCCGAAACAGAAGGAAGGAAGTTCCTGATCTTGAGCCTTTGAAGATTCAGGTTCTGTATTGAGAACTGTTGTCATTTTATGAATAAATGAAACCCACTCAATTCGATTATAAGCACCAGGTGCCCCTTGTGGTACCTCGACTGGGGTGCATGTATACATTTGACTAGATCGTGGCGATGCAGACCCATCATCAATCTTTTCTACTGGATCAAGATAAGAAACCTAATCTTGATCAACATTCGACATTAAAGACATCTGATCGTCATAGCTTTTGAATTTGTCAAAATGTGGCCTTTGGTTTTGCAAAGTTGCAGAACTAGGCTTTTTCAGGAGGTTGAACTTCAAGAACATTAGCATTGATATCAATCAATTTCTTTTTTTGTTTGTTTTGTATTTGTAATTGTACCTGTTCTTGTACAATGGCCGAAATATCGATCTTACAAGTGCTGTTGTCAGGAGTACTTTATGTGACTGTCGTCATTTGAAGCTCTGACTGCCGCCTCCACAGGTTGACGTTTCTCTTTGAAATGAAATCTGTCAACCCGTCTACACAGGCGGGTTGAGACAGTTTATTCAATTTAACTGTCTTCTGAACACTTTTTTCAATCATTTTCATGATCAAACTCCGTTGCTCCTTTGACCATTTTTTGCAAATTTTACACGGACATGACTCGTTACAAATACGATTCTTATTACATTCATCGTGCTCATCTTGTTCGGACACCTTACACAAGTCTTTACCTTACCTTTCTGTTTTTCCATCTTGCGATTCAAGTTCTTGTTATCCAAATAACGTACGGGGAAAGCAACGCATGTGCTTTATTAGCGGCCGCCGAGAGAGTTAAGGTGTAATACCACCATTGATTTTCCCCTATTAGTCTTTGTTAAATTTGCACTTTTCAAAAAATTGTGCAGAATTTATCTTTGTTTCAAATAAAGAAATACTTGGCATGAGTAAACTTTTATCCTGTCCAGTACTATAGAAAAAAATTCACATAACATTTCATTGCATATAAGAAAATAACCATCACTGGAAGTTAACCAATCAAATTTTCCCTCTTTTTTAACCTGTGTACAAGCTTTAGTAACCATGTAACCTCAAGTTTCCAAAATATTCTATAGAAACCCCAAGTAAAAAATTAATGGTGCTTTGAAATACCCAAGATATATGTTTATGACCAAGAAATGTTTTACTGCAATGAAATGTAGGATCAATTACCTACAACTGTCAAATTCAAGGGAATATTTTTTTTCGACCTATTTTCGTATGCAACCGGATGTGACGTACTATGATTTGGTGGTATTACACCTTAAGCAAGGGAGATAACTGGAGGTATTACCGTATTTATAATAAAAAAACCTCTACGAACGTATGGGGAAATTGCAATTAGTTAAGGAGGCAGGTAAGTGTAAATATTTCAGGAACAAGGATTTTACCCACAAAAATCCTATTTTCCGATACCTAAATAGTTTAATATTTTCTTGCTCAAACGGTAAGTTCTTCAAATTTTTTCCAGGTGTTCGTTTGAAAGACGTTGTCGGTCTGACACCTAAAATGTACAGCCTTTTGTACGACGAGACCTCTAAAGAAGACGTTACTTGTGAAAAAGAAAAAAAAAGTTGCGAAAAGCATTTCAAAAACTGAAATAAAACGGACTCCATGACATAAAATGTATAAGAAATGTTTGATCGATGAAACTACGACCACCAATTCAATGACGTGCATTAGATGTAAAAATCACGAACTTTGCATTGATAACATTGTGAAAAAGGGACTAGTTTTGATGATAAACGTTACTGGAAGAATGCGATTTGGGTTTGCATTAGCATGATCATTATGGTTATGTGTAAATGAATTTGTGACATTTTGCTAACAATAATTATTTTGAGGATGTCTCTTAAAAGGATTACAACTTAATATGTTGTTTGCAATCTCTACTGATTGGCTAAGTTCATTAAATGTTTTTGGGTCTCGCGAAATGACATGTGGCCTCAAGTTTGTGACATGCCATTGATAGCCAATTCTATTACAACACTTTCTTGCAATTCTGCTGATCCAACTGCAAGTTGTTGTATGCGGTTAAGGTATTGATGCCCGCTCTCTTGCTCATGTTGCTGAATTTTGAACAATTGATTGCTGGTTTTTCTGATCGAAAATCTGGCTAAGAATGCTGTTTTTAGATTTGAGTGTTGTCTCATATTGCACCTTCTAAAGAATTAAACCAAAGTTGTGCTTGACCTTGCAAATGAAATTGTAAAGAAGTGATGGCTTGCTCATCATTCATTTTCGAATAAATTTGGAACGACTCAATAAGTTTCTACCATTGAATTGGTACAAGTGAGGATTCATCGGAAAATGTTGGCATTTGAATAGAATGTTACATTTCCAAAAAAAAATAAAATATGTCTTCTGTTAAAAATTTCAGCTTGAGGTAAAATGTTAATTTTAGGTTCTTGTGTATCACTAACAAAACTACCGGATACCAAATTACCCAAATCTTCTAAACATTCTTCGTCTGAAGATTCCAGTTGACTGACGTTCTGCTCTGGCAGATATCCCTATGTGCTGATCTTGATCTTGGATCTGGATAGATGCTTGGCTGAGCACCTGTCTTGTTGGTCTTTAACGGCATTGACTGTTGACTTGTCTTGAAGGTAGAGATGGATCAATTTGGGTCGTCCACCAATCTGTGAGCGCTGTACTTGGCGTGGTTTGGTGTGTGTGATTGCTTGTTTTGAACTACTTGCGACTGTGCATATGTAATTTGAGTGACTAATTGTTGTCTGACTGATGTAAAAACAGAACCCCTGACTGGTTGATGACTCTGGAAATATACAAACAATTTGAAATATAAAATTTATTCTTTGATGGTCGCTTTGCAAGTGTATGATATATAATACAATACACAATAGAATGACATATCAATACACTACACAAATAGAACGAAATATGAATAGCAATCACACAATTCTTTATACGGATACAAATAAATGACTGAAACATTGTATCGTGCCAAGCAAAAGTCACATTTAATCTGAATAATGATATGAACATTATTTATGACTGATTTATGAAATAGAATGGGGAAACTAGCGATATCTTAGATAAAGTCCAAGTCGCTGGAAAGTTTACATATTTATTTCGCATCCCATATATTTCAATCATCAAAACATAACTGAATAACAACATATTAATGCCGAAAGCGACTCTTGACAAACTTGAGAAACAAAACATGTTTTAATCCGTAATCCCCGCTTTCGGGAAAAAAGCGAATTTATATTATTTGATAACAAGATATTTTGATCGGTTCATTTTCCGCATGTCAATCATTCTTTGAATTTGTATTTTATATTTATTTTTATGTTGTTATTCAGTTATGATTACCCCCAAGGGTGACTGGGAAATAGAAATATGGTCACTTTGTCTTCCTCCTACCGACAGTAAAACGTTTGCTAAAGTCTGGCGTCCGTTTGGCTGTGCGGGATGTACAAGTTTGCAGCCACTTCCGGCCATAATGGGGACCCCCAAGGGTGACTAGGGAATAGATTGATTGGTTGGTGTTTGTTTTACGCCGCCTTAGCGCAAAAAAGGCTATATCACGAAGAGAGCTAATTCGAACATTTAACAATTTAAAGTATATTTTTAAAATGAGACAAAAAGTCCTTCAATATACTAAAACAAAAGTCTAAAGCAAATATTTTAATTTACAAATAAAAATCTACACTAAAATAAGGTGGTAAAAATTAAAATCATATTCAATTCATACTATTTGTAATTGGACACTATCAAATAAATCATACATATTATTGACATTGAAATGCTTCCTACGAATATCAGCAAAGTCAATACAATTAATTAAAACATGTTTAATAGTATACTTGCATTTGCAAGATATACATTGTGGTTCTTCTTCATTTTTTAAAAGATACTCCTGTGTTATTCTAGTATGACCAATACGGCATCTAGAAATTACACACTGATCTTTTCTGCACGTAAAAGTATTAAAAGGTTTACCTAATTTAGGTTTAATTTCATGTAATTTAGTATTAACTTCTTCACTCCATTCATTTTCCAATATATAAAAAACATATTCTCTAATGTTAGATCTAAAATCGGTATATGGTATATCACAGTTAGATAAGGGATCATCCAGGGCATTTTTTGCTTCTTCGTCTACAACTGTATTTCCATGGATTCCAACATGACTCGGAACCCATAGAAAAATAATTTCTTGATGAAGAATTTTTAAATTCCTCATTACATATAGAAACTTGAGAATTATCGGGTTTTTTATTTAGTATTTTGTATAGCTTGTAAGCACGAAAGTCAATTAGAACATATTATAAATTTGGATTTGTCTGAAGTAGCAATAAATTTCAAAGCTAAAATTATTGCTTTTGCTTCAGCAGTAAATATGGATGCGGCAGACGACACACGGAGAGTAGCAGCTCTGTCTCCTAAGACAGCAGCAGACGCAACTCGGTTACCATCCTTCGATCCATCTGTATAAACAGTTGAAAAATCTGAATAATTTGCCTTAATTTCAGCAAAATGTTGTTGAATTAAAAGAGGGTTTGTTTCCGTTATTTTGTATTTACGGAGGTCAAATATCATTTTCGGTTTTGGAAGTTCCCATGGAGGGAATTTGCAAGTTTCAACTTGTGCAACAGATTTTAAATCAAAAGTGATTAAATGTGGTTTTAAACGAATGCCTAATGGAGGAGTTTTATTTTTATGTTTTGCAAATATATCTTCATAAATGCGATTAAAAACACAGTTGTAGGCAGGATTTTCTGGATATGCTTTAAGTTTGACAGCGTATTGAAGTCCAAGCTTCAAACGTCTGTTGGGAGAGTGAGTGCTCATTAGCCTCTACATACAGACTCTCAACTGGTGAGGTTTTAAAGGCGCCAAGACATAAACGCAAACCCTGGTGATGCACAGCATCGAGAATCTGTATGTAGGACTTCCTTGCAGAGCCATACACTATTGAACCATAATCTAGTTTAGATCTAACTATAGATCTGTATAAATTAAGTAAAATTTTGCGATCAGCACCCCAGTCAGTGCTGCCGACAACTGTTAAAATATCTAATGCTTTTAAACATCTCGATTTTAACATTTTGATATGGGGACGTTAAATCCGATGCCTCGTGTAAAGAGAGTGCCACGCTCTTTGCACGTTAAGAACCCTTGCAACAACTCTTTCACCTACGGACCCCTCAAAGAGTTGTTGCAAGGGTTCTTAACGTGCAAAGAAGGTGGCACTCTCTTTACACGAGGCATCGGATTTAACTTCCCCATTCTGACCGGACGTGGCTGCAAATTTGTACATCCCGCACAGCCAAACGGACGAACCACTTTAGCACGGGTTTTACTGCCGGTCGGAGGAAGACCAATGGTGACCATACTTCTATTCCCCAGTCACCCTTGGGGGGCTTGTAAATGGAGGTATAGTGTCTGTTAAGTTTTGGTCTTTTAAGTAAATAAATCTAATAAATTCTTTGATATAGCTATGGAAGTGTATGGAGTTATCATTACAAAACGCACTAAACTGCAAGATCTTATGTTGTCTCTGGGATGAGAGGGATATCTTCCTTCTGCAAATTGACTCATGCTTACATGACAAAAATGTGTATTTGTGCACAGGGTTTTATGTATTTTTTGTAAAGTGATTTAATTTTGGCTATGATTGAACAACTTTATAAATGTAAGCTCATTGTACTATAATTCTGACAGACAGATATACAATAAAAAATCATTGGACAAATGTGTAAACAATATATTGTCTTGGAAATGGGTTTATCATACCTTACAAATCTTGTTCTTTGCACCCTCATGTCCAACAAGCTGAACTATTAGCTCTTCGTTGTCTGTAATAACTGTTGGACATTCAATTCCTACTTGGACCATCAATTTGCTTAAATTTGGACAACATGTTTTTCTCATAAATAACTGTTTATCAATTCCTATATTAGAAAATGTAACTCTGATCATTATTGGTGTTCATTTACTCCATCAATCAGAGTACTTTTGGCATCACACGTTCTTCTTTGGTTTCCTTTGCATGAATTCTCCAAACTAATCATTCTATTATTGTATGTACACCCTAATATAATCCTCCACGAATAACAAATTGTAACAACAGCATGTAATAACGACGGCATTTTCGACTCCATGTGATTTTTGTCTTATGATCAACCTTCACCTTCACCTTGTGTGTATAGACATACACAGACTAAAACAAAGAAATTATGTCTGGACACTTGTTTGCGTTTACACCACAAGTAATATTGTTTTTACATCAAATGTGCAGTAAATTATTTCTCTTATTCTATGTTTTTTTGAAGTTTTTATAAATTTTGAAATCTAAACATAATAATGCAATATGATAGCATTGGAAAATGTATGGTCGGGGTGTTAATTCATGTATGCGTTCCAATCCGCGTCTACAGAATAAAAAAACCGAAACACCATCGCCTTTCCACGAAAGGGGATACATTTCTGTGAAAGGGGATCTAGAAACGTTAAAAATGGTTAACAATATACCATATATAATTCAATTTTCTTCTCTAGAGTTTATAATTTCTAAGTTTAATTTCTAAATTTAAAATATAAACAGCTGAATAAGGCGAGAAGAAATTTTTCAAAAAGATTGATTTAATGTAGTAACATCTTTCTTCTAGAGTTTTAAAATTTGAAATATTAAAACTGAAAGAAAAAAGTAAGAAAATATTTTTTTCCCAAAAAGATTGATTTAAGATAGTAATGTAACTATTCAACTAACACTTATATTTACGAACTTTTAAAAATTTGATAGATTATAAATTGATATATTATCAACTGTTGCTATAAATGTTGAATCGGATCGATTTCAAATATATATCTATAATGTAGGGGATATGAGATAAAAAAAATCATCAAATGCAGATTATGGACAACTTACAAAAAAAATGTATATTTATTTAACATTTTTCTTATAATTTCCGAAAATCCTTCCCTATTGTAAGTTCGTGTGAGTCTTCTTAAAACAGAATTTGGTGCATCTTTTAAATATGCACATTCCTCTTGTGAAGACAAATACCCACAAAGTCTAATCATTTCGGCTTAAGAAAATTGGATAATGGACAGGTTCCGAAAAAAATAAAATTCCTTTGGTCATATATTTCTTCTGCCATTCCAAAAACGTCTACTTCTTGAAATCCAGGTTTTTTTTTCATTCTGAAGCTTCATACATTGCATGAATAGAAGTATGGTCATCATTGGTTTTCCTCCTACCGGCAGTAAAACCATCGTCAAAGTGGGGCGTCCGTTTGGCTGTGCGGCATGAACAAATTTGCAGCCACGTCCAGTCAGAATGGGGACGTTAACTCCGATGTCTCGTGTCCTATCTAGCATCAGCAGTTTGATTTATATCACCACACAAATTAAATGAATCTTCCAACATTATTATCACATGTTTGTCCCTATCCAATAAACCCTCATTTTCCGTGGCAGTCCAATTTTTTTACCGACCTTTGTCCCAGACGGTCGCTTTGACAGGTATAATATTGTACTTGTATTTATAAAAATATATGTGTGGTTCGTTATCCTACCTACCCTAGTCTTAATAACAGCCTGCCCTAAAGATTGTTTTGTCATTTTTCATTGAGGACTGTTAAAGTCAGAATGTTGCTCCCATAGACTAAATGTTAAAAAAAGAACATAAAATAAAAAAAAATCTACCTACCCTAACGGTTTTTTTTTTTTTTTTTTGTAACTGGAACCACACATACTATTTTATTTGCCCTAAGAAAACAATGGTAGAGCATGTCAAAATCTTATTTTAGTCATTCAATTTTTCAGGTAAACTAGCCTTTAAGAGACCACCTAACATTTTACATTCATTTAACCAAAAGGGGGACTAATGGAAGCATTAAACAAATTATTTCGGCTTTAAAATAAAACCAATTTTAACCATAACTTTATGCCAACCTAATTGGGTGTGAAAATCAGATTTACAATTTCTGTTTTTGTCAATTTTCAGAATGCAAAAGTTAAGGAAAAGGAGGGATGTTCCTTCACAGAGAAAGCGTAGGAAAGTGTAATCTACTTGCTCACATAATGACCATTCGTATTATATGCCTTACGAGGAAATAGTTCAATCATGTCTTAAAGAAGAAGTAGAAGTGCACGGAGTAAGGGTTGACCCTGACTTTATTGAGTACACAGTTGAGCCTGTAGAAGACATAAAATGTACATCATATGAAGAAGAAGTAGCTATAGAGGATACCAAATGTGTCAGAATCGTATACAGAAAGTGTAGACCCATTCGACAAACTTCAGAAAGATGTTGTCAAGAGTAGTTGTATTAGTTCACCATATGTTTTACATACAACCAGTGATTCTATCCAGATAAAGCACTTACCTCCGTCCGCTGAAAGAATATCTGTTAAATTGAATGTGACCGTAAATACAGAATTTTTAGCCAAAGTATTTGTTCACAGAATCCAGCTTAGCCAAGACCATGACTACGGATTAGTTTACTAAGAGTTTTTGACAGCGTTCAACATGTTCAGTCATTACTATTAAAATTACAGAGTTATTCTGTGTGTACAGGAAATTTCGAGGCAGATTTACCAATTTGCACCTCAGTTGAGAACACAGAAGGTTCTGCACGTAGTCATGGTTTTCGAGAAGGCGACTTTGAGGTAGTGAAATGTACCATTTCATACTCGTCTACCATACGAAGCATGAACAATTTACTACTTGTTCAGGAGAAACAGGTTGGCTGCCCTTGACCACAATGCCCATACAGAACGAGAAGTGATGAAGAACAAAAATGGTTCATTTATGTTTGTATGATTTGCCAATACAGCAATCACACCATCCTCTCAAAACAAGTTGATTCTTGTCCAGCCTCTTATCAGATAACGCAAATTGATTGATTGATTGTTGGTTGCTTTACGCCGCATTAGCACAACAAGGCTATATCGCGGCGAGAGCTAATTCGAATATTTTTTACAATTTAAAGCATATTCTTAAAATCAGACAAAAGGTCCTTCAATAAACTAAAATTCTAGATTAAAGCAAATTGATTATTTACAAATAAAAATGAACATTAATATAACGTGATAAAATTTAAAATCGTTTTAAATATAACATTTTTATATTTTAGAATATATTCCAACTTCTTTTAAAAATGAAACAATATTTGTAAATGAAACATTGATTGATTGTTGTTTGCTTTACGCCGCATTAGCACAGAAAGGCTATATCGCGGCGAGAGCTAATTCGAATATTATAACAATTTAAGGTATATTTTTAAAATCAGACAAAAGGTCTTTCAATAAACTAAAATTCTAGACTAAAGCAAATTGATTATTTACAAATAAAAATCAACACTAAGATAACGTGATAAAAATTAAAATCGTTTTAAATATAACAACATTTTTATATTTTATAATATATTCCAATTTCTTTTAAGAATGAAACAATATTTGTAAATGGAATATTATTAAATAAATCATACATATTATTGACATTGAAATGCTTCTTCCGAATATCAGCAAAGTCAATACAATTGATTAAAACATGTTTAATAGTATACTTGCAGTTACAAGGTATACATTGTGGTTCTACTTCATTTTTTAAAAGATATTCGTGTGTTATTCTAGTATGACCAATACGACATCTAGAAATAACACACTGATCTTTTCTGCACATAAAATTATTGAAAGGTTTACATAAATTAGGTTTAATTTCATGTAATTTATTACCATCTTTTTTACTCCATTCATTTTTCAATATATTAAAAACATATTCTGTAATATTAGATTTAAAATCGGTATATGGTATATCACAGTTAGATAAAGGGTCACCCAGGGCATTCTTTGCCTCAAGGTCTACAGCTGTGTTTCCAAGGATTCCAACATGACTCGGCACCCATAGAAATAATATTTCTTTAAGAAGAATTTTTAAATTCCTCATTACATATAAAATTTTGAGAATTGTTGGGTTTTTAATTTTAGTATTTTGTATAGCTTGTAAGCATGAAAGTGAATCAGAACATATAATAAATTTGGATTTATCTGAAGAAGCAATAAATTTCAAAGCCAAAATTATTGCGTCTGCTTCAGCAGTAAAGATCGATGCATCAGATGGCAAACGGAGAGTTGCAGCTCTGTCCCTGAAGACAGCAGCAGATGCAACTCTGTCACCATCTTTTGATCCATCAGTATAGACAGTTGAAAAATCTGAATAATTGGCTTTGATTTCAGCATAGTGTTGCTGAATTAAAAGAGGATTTGTTTTATTTTTATTGTGTTCACGGAGATCAAATATCATTTTTGGTTTGGGAAGTTCCCATGGAGGACATTTGCAAGTTTCAACTTGAGCAACAGATTTTAAATCAAAAGAAGCTAAATGTGGTTTTAAACGTATACCTAACGGAGGAATTTTATTTTCATGTTTTGCAAAAATATCTTCATAAATTGGATTAAAAACACAGCTGTAGGCAGGATTATCTGAGTAGGCTTTTAGTTTGACAGCATATTGAAGTCCAAGCTTCAAACGTCTGTTAGAGAGTGAGTGCTCATCAGCCTCTACATACAGACTCTCAACTGGTGAGGTTTTAAATGCGCCAAGACAGAGACGCAAACCCTGATGATGCACAGCATCGAGAATCTGTATGTAGGACTTCCTTGCAGAGCCATACACTATAGAGCCATAATCTAGTTTAGATCTAACTAGAGATCTATATAAATTTAGTAAAATGTTGCGATCAGCACCCCAGTCGGTGCTGCCGACAACTTTTAAAATATCTAATGCTTTTAAACATTTCGATTTTAACAATTTGATATGGGGTAGAAAGGTTAACTTTTTATCGAAAATTAACCCAAGAAATTTGGTTTCATCAACCATTTTAATTGGGTTGCCGTACAAAGTGAGTTCTGGATCAAGATGCAATTTCCTTTTGTTACAAAAATGCATCCCGACCGTTTTTGAAGTGGAAAATTTAAACCCATTTTCCGAGGCCCATTTTTCAATTCTTCCAAGACATAACTGTAATTGTCTTTCTATGTTATTCATATTTTTGCCTCTATAACATATTAAAAAGTCATCAACATACAATGAACCTTCAATATTACTTTTTAAAACTTCAACAAGGCTGTTGATTTTAAGACTAAATAATGTAACAGATAAAATACTGCCCTGAGGGACACCCATCTCTTGATCATACAGGTCAGACATGGTTGAATTTACTCTAACATTAAATTGTCTGCTAGATAGAAAATTCGAGATAACGCAAATGAAACGAAGTGAAACCCTATGCAAAATGAAAGTGTTGCATTGAACAAATGCCTAGAATTAAATTTTAATTTATGTTTCTACTTGTAGATGGCAACGAAGTTATAACAAAAAACCGTTAAGGTAGTCAGTTCACCCTGTGAAGGAAGACAAAAAATATAGATACATCCAAGACATTATTAGGCAATAAGTCATTTCAAGAATAAAGGATGACATTGGAATGAGCGGACGTCTGGATTTAGAGGCAGATGATCCAAGGCGTATAGTCCCCAAGGGTGACTGGGGAATAGAAGTATGGTCACCATTGGTCTTCCTCCGACCGGCAGTAAAACCCTTGCTAAAGTGGGGCGTCCGTTTGGCTGTGCGGGATGTAAAAATTTGCAGCCACGTCCGGTAAGAATGGGGACGTTAAATCCGATGCCTCATGTAAAGAGAATGCCACGCTCTTTGCACGTTAAGAACCCTTGCAACAACTCTTTGAGGGGTCCATAGGTGACCTGTTGCAAGGCTAAATTTCTGCCCCTATCCAATATACCCTCATTTCCCGTGGCAGTCTAAATTTCTCCGACCTTAATCCCTTAATCTATTATGGAACCTACCTATTGTATTTATTGTGAACTTGTTCTCGTCCTGAATATGCATGAAATATTTGCCACTGGACGTTAAGCAACCAACAATCAATCAATCAATCCAAGGCGTATATCTGCCCATTTGGCGCCAGTTCCACCGCCATCCACAAGAGACATTGTGGCTACTCAATATCTAGATTTCAAAATCTTAATAAAAATAATAGACTACTGGACTACTGAAGGGCAATTAAAGAAATTATCTTTGAATATTCTATTATTTTGTTTTCTTTTGTTCTTTATAATCTCTATTTTTGATGATATTCAATGAAAACCTTGTATCTATTTTAAGATATGATCATTTGCAATTCATTTCCACATATTTTTTCTCATGTTTTGTATACCGGTAATTTTTATCTTGAACGTTTAAAAATTAAATGGGCAGCCGCAATAACAGTGGAAAAATTGAAAACTAAGAGTTCACATTAATTTCATAACAATGACCAAATCCCGAAATATTTTTTAACAACACAATAAAATACCTATAATATACATTTTCTGGCTTAACAGAACTAAGACATTTTTTTTTCTTTACATTTAATTAATCCTTCTCCCTTCAAAAACGTTGTGCAGTCCAAAGGGATTTGGATATTTATCCCTGATACGCAATATGCAACAGCTTGGGATCACACGTCGACCATTTTAATGTGTAAACACAGGCACCCGACTCACATTTTATAGGATTTGTACCGCGATTTCGCGGGCATCTTCTAGTTGGTTATAAATATATAAGTAAATATGTTTATCCGGCCATCAGCCAACTATTGTGCAAATCATAGATACACAAATAATGTCATAGCCAGAAATTAGTAGTACTTTTGCTAATTAATATTCATAATATGTAAATGAGAATTGTACCACGTGATAATAGTTTGAACAGGACTGGCTTGATATCATTAAAATCTTTAAAACACGGATATTATAAGTTGCCCGTCACAGAGTCCTTGTTTATAATCATTCTGATATTTCCGTAAAGTTGTCAGGCGGTCAAAATCAAAACAATGAACGCGAATTTAGTGAATTTTTCGTGTTTTCGTGAGTTTATTCTTCTTGAAATAGGGGCATTTTAATTTTACGTGGGAACCTAGAGTTCAACGACTACGCATACAAGGTTTGGACTTGCTTATTCTTTGGACATTCAAGTTTCAAGTTTCATCCCCGCAACCTGTTTTTGTAATGACCTTGTTAGCCAATTTTCAACACGAAGTTTGCAAATTTGACGTTTCAGCAATTTTAGCCTGTATTTTATACTGCAATGTTAAAAGCCTCTCGCTTCAATTTTTAAAATAGCTCAGGAACCTTGATTTTTGCAACGACAGTCATTATGTTTCGTTTAAATGGTGTATATTGTTGTGTATATTTATTTTCTGTCCCCGCAACCTGTCTATCACTTAAATTAAAGTTAAAACAGACATTTTTTTTCAAAATTCCCTATCATTTCAATATAATTTCCGTGACCCGTATCCCGATTTCTTTAGTATAATATTCAAATAAGCAAAGTGGCGTTGATTTCTGGATATGTTTTGCTTTATTTTTACTTGTACAAATAAAGCCTTGTTGAGCAAGCGGTATCGGGTAATGTTGATATTTCGATTTGTGTAACAGTTCAATTTGGGGTCCTCTTCGCGGTCTGCGTTTAAATATGTCGATTTCTTTGAAAAATTAGAACCAATGATTCAGATTTTAACAACCAAGGTTTCACGTGTTGGGTCTAACTTTCAGGATAAAAACAATATATGTACATTGTCGGAAAATATAAAATTTATTTGTACTGGCTACAAAACAATTTCTAAAGCTCATACAAATACATTTAATATTTTCCGACAATGGACATATATTGTATATTTTAATTTTTATGATGGGGGAGGTTTCTTTCACAGTATTAAACCCGTGTGAAACTGCAGTTTAATAGTGCATCTAGAATTATTTGACAAAGTAGTTAAGCCAATATTATTGTACGGGTGTGAGGTCTTGGGAATGGGTAACACCTCTGTTATAAAAAGTTATCATCTTAAATTTTTAAACTACTGCTTAATCTAAAAGCATCCACTCCTGATTACATGATATATGGGGAACTTGGCCGATTCCCGCTGTATATTTTTATTAAATTACGTACTTTAAATTATTGGGCAAAGCTTGTAACTGAGAAGAAAAGAAACTTCCTGTTGTTCTATACAATCTGGTTACTGGTAGTTATAATGGAAATATAACTTGGTGTAAGAATGTAAAATATGTGATTGATTATTGTGCACTTTAAAATATATGGACCACTAAATATTTTATCAGTAAACACTGGTTGAATGATACTACTAAATTAAGATTAACTGACAAGTTCAGACAGACATGGTATGCTATTCTACAAAATTCTCCAAGAGCTCTAAATTATAAATAATTCAAAAAAAGTATAAATTTCGAAACCTACTTTGATATTTTACATGACAAATTATTGTTTCTTTTTGTAGATTTAGAACTTAGAACACAAAATTTCCTATTGAAATTGATAGATGGCAAAATATTTTTGAGAGAGAAAATCAAATTTGTATTTTGTGTAATTCCAGTGATATTAGCGACAAGTTCCATAATCTTTTAGAATGTTCGGCTACAGACGAGCGTAGACAAACGCCACTACAGCATCATGTTGTAAACAGACCAAATATTTTACAATTTCAAGGTCTAATGAATAGCAACAACCCGTCTGAACTAAACAAGCTGTGCAAATTTAAAAGAATAATTATTAAATGCCTAGAATCTCCTGGGCAACCACTTTATGTCTCTACTTTACATTTGTATTCAACATTTATACTATGTATGTTTATATATTTGTATATGTCTCTACCATTGTACTTGGGTATACGAGAATAAAGATATATCTAGTGTTGGCTCAGATTATTTGTTTTAGAGATGACAGGTAAGGAAACTTTTAATACGTACTTAAATGACACGAATTACCCAAGTTAAGGCGAATTGCAAAATGTTCAGAGGAAAGTATTTCAATCTATGATATATTTTTTACAAGCTGTTGAAGTCAAATCAAGGTATTAAATGGGGTGTGACATTTGTGTCTTTTTAGTGACAACCATTTAATTGTTTACAAGGTTTGTTTTTTTTTTGGTCCAACTTGTCCGTTCTGATTACAATAAAGACAATTATGAAATGGTTATTGTCCCAATAGATTTGTGGGACTTTGGTGGCCAGAAAATTATCACCTGACTCACCAACTGTTCATAACAAGTAGAGGTACATTTGTGCTGATCATCTTCAATGGCAGTGAATGTATTCATGAAGAAATACATGACAACACAGGTCCTGGCTGTCAAACTCAATAAAATACAGCAGGTATGTTACCATTTGTAAATGAGGAAAACAAGCTGTCTATTTACATACAAATAAGACATTTTATAATCTTTCGATAAATATAAACAGTTGATTGCCTTAGCTGGCTCTCCTTATACAACATAACAATAGGCTCTTTTATGAAGATGTATTATTTAACATCTGAATATGATATTTTTGAAGAATTTGATTGTTCTTTTCATGTCGATACTTAAAAGAGAAAAGCACCGATTTGTGATTTTCTTCAATCACCGCTTCGTGAATAATGTATATGTATAAGAGTGCTTCACATGTCTGCTTTAAACCTTACATTTTTTTTTTTAATTTATTTTTTATTTGTGCATATTTAACAGTATTGTCTGAGGCCATGTCTGCAGGAACAGCAATATATTTTTTTCCTGGAAAGGACACACAATAAAGCTAACTACAGCAATAATTAAAGAGTTGTTTTTGTTTTTAATCAACAAGGTTGATTACAATTACCTACTACAAAAGTTCCAGACCATCTTTCACCGATTTGATCATTTTTAAATGACAATTTATCGGAGAATGAATAGACAATGTCAATGGTGTCTAGAACATATAATAACAGGAGTAACAATTACAACCAAAATAATCAACACAATCACTAGGTCTTCCATGCAAACTATCTTATGTCTAGTTTTCATCAAAGTATGTTCAGGGTTTTGATATATCTAATAATAAAAATACAGATATTTTTTATTGGTATACATTTAAAATGCTATCGCAATGTTTTTTTCTTGATTATTTTTAGTTGTTTCGTTAATATTTAATGTTACGGTAATTTATTTTCATTTGTGAAATTAATTTATTAATGTTTAATTTTGTAGGAAAACCATTTGAGAATCAAACACATCCTCATTATGTACCAATTGTATTTGCCCACCTCAAGCTTATTGTTAGTCATTTTGTAAGATTCACACATGCTAAAAGACGTCATCTGTCAGGGGCATCAACACCAACCCAAGAAATCAAAAAGCCCAAATTTTCACTATGTGCTTTATTTCTAAAATCAGAAATTGAGAATGTAGATCCAGTCATGTACACATGACATTCCTCGAAACAATGCAAAGGACATTGTCCACTGTGTTTAGGTCAAAGTTTCCAAGACTTACCAGCATTGTTTACTGCTTCGAAATATTTATAGACCGTCCTCAAAATTTAAAGGCTCGTGCCAAAGTTTATTTCAATTATAAAAAAACAAGGTACAATAAAAGTTTTCATTTGCTGTAACCCCTTAGGCTCAGCGACATATTTGTCCAAAGCATGGGGCGGTCGTATTTCAGACAATGAACTTGTTCGTTAAAGTGGTTTCATTCATCTTCTTTACCATCACCCAGGTGACCAGATTCTGGCCGATCGCGGTTTTACTCTCAAGGATGACTTTGTAGCCGCTTATTCAGCAGAACTGATCATTCCATCATTGACAAAGGGTAAAACACAGACGTTAAGACATCCAGAAAATCAGTAATGTTCGCATACACATTGAAAGAGTTATTGAACTTGCGAAAAATCAGTATACAATTATAAAATGACCCATGTCAATTGTTCTGATTAAATCGTTTAGCTATGAAGCAGATGGTTGTGATTTGGCATCTATTGACAAAACTTTGCAAATGTGAAGGAATTGTTTATTCCGAAGAATGATTTAGAACTATGATAAACATTATTTCATTATGTTCATTATTGTAATTGTCCTCACTTATTTGACATGAAAAATTATAAATGATATAATTTTTTTTGTTTTTGTTTTACTGTGTTTATTGAAGAAAAGCTTAACATAGAAAATGTCTTACTTTTGAGGAGTTGATTGATTGATTGATTGTTGATTGCTTAACGTTCAGTGGCAAATATTTCATGCATGTTCAGGACAATTAACAATAAATACAATAGGTAGGTCCGGTATTAGAGGTCTACTGGGTTACAGGTCAGGAAATTTGGACTGCAACGGGAAAATTAGGGTATATTAAATAGGGACAGAAATTTAGCCTTGCAACAGGCCACCTACGGACCTCTCAAGGAGTTGTTGCAAGGGTTCTTAACGTGCAGAGAGCGTGACACTCTCTCTACACGAGGCATCGGATTTAACGTCCCCATTCTGACCGGACGTGGCTGCGTACTTGATACATCCCGCACAGCCAAACGGACGCCCCACTTTGGCAAGGGTTTTACTGCCGGTCGGTAGACCTGTAGTGACCATATTTCTATTCCCCAGTCACCCTTGGAGGTTTAATGAATTGTTATTTAATTTATGAGAAGTGGTATTAATTGTCTCATGTTTTCATTCTGTAGAGACCACCAGCAATTTTGGATGCAAATGTAATAAATTTTACTCCAACACCGACTATTGTGAATGCAAATCAATTGCCACCAACTACACCACTTAGATCTCGTCCAATATGTGAACAAGTCACTTATGTTTCCGAGAATTTATTTAGCGTATAACCGATAAAGTTTCTGTTTTTTATTGTGACCAGAAAAGCATGTTACCATGAGAACAAAGAAATGAACGAAGAAGTAAATTGATGTATCTAGACCCTTTAAATGACATCTGCAGGTAAACTATCATTGTATTGATTTTCCCTGGCCTTCACATGATTATCGATTTCATTTATAGTAACCATATGGCAAAATCAAAGGTACTTTATTTAAATCATTTGCACCACGTGACTTTGTCCCTTTTGATCAAATTACTTCCCTTAGCTTAAGATTGAAAATATAATTTATTATAGATTTGCGGATAATCCAGTCCTTTTCCGTCATGTATCTAAAACTGATGTATCTTTAAAAACTTCCTTTGGCGGATATTTACAAAAATGCTGTGTAATTCTAAGGGAAAATGCTTAAAATTTGACTTTTTACGAAATGGGAAGGTTGAAATCATCATATTTAAAAAGAATTTGGCCGAAAACTTAAGAAAGCAGGTAAGTTTAAAGTTATTTAACTTTAAAATTCAACCTACAAGGTGTTTCCCTATATGCGAACAAACCATGAACAATATCTTCTTGCATGTGTATTTCTGTTTTGAATCTTGCTATTTTACGATTTTACGTCATTTTATTTGATCTTATATAGCAATTACACAATGGTTACGCTTAAGATTTTTAAACTAAAAAGGCCGAAAGATTTCAGAGTAGACAATGTCCATTTGTACACGGACAGAAGCCTAAAAACATGTACAATTCACCTATATGCGAACAAATTGTTCATTCGACATAGGTATTTGCATATTGGCATTTTTATTAAAAGGGCTTATATAATCCTATTGTAATGGCTACCGTCATGATAAGGCAAAATGGCCGCTATGCAAATTAGCAAATTACCCCAAATTTTGCCATATGCTGTAAAGTCTTCAACATGATCGATAACACAATCAAATTCACACGGTGAACAAACGCCGATTTATTTTCCTATTCTTGTCTTATTATTTTTGATCACAGAAGAGCTATGATTTAATAACACTGACAAACACATCGTTTTATATCTTCTGTAATTATGTGACACATCATATCACGTAGAACACTATAACTTAGATCAGATGTTTTTGTTGCATAATCAATCATTGTATTTTTTATTGTTTTGTATAATTGTTTTAGTATATTAATCACATGCATCTATAAGGATGAAACAATTACCATCCCTGTTCACTTCTGCAAAGTTTAATTAACATTTATTTTGTACACAAACATTCTCGTATGGAAAGCCTTATTAACATTGGTGTGTCGTGTTATGGAACGCAGGTTTAACAATATTTTATAGTTCAATTTAAATGAATGTTTTGATTAAGTAAACTTCATAAAATATGAACGAAAGGTAATCGAATGATTTAAACAATATTTTACTCACATAACCATACTTTGTCATATCAAATATATAGACGGATTTATTTAATTATAGCCCTTTGATAAGATAACTGCCGCTTGCGCGTCACGATAGCAGTCCGCCATTGTATTAGTGAAAGAAATTGTAAACAAAGCGAATCAGTGCGTAAAAATAGTTGGATTATTACCTGTATTATGACTACTCGTATGAAAAGATCAATGCCCTCAGAATTAAATAACGTAACGGAGTGGATTGACGACATAAGAAAGTGGGCAAACATCATGTACGGGGACATTTTTAATTATTTGATATCATCAAAAGCCGTGGACGCAGCAGAAATGAAAAACTTCAAAAGTCTCCAAAGCTACAACTATTTTCAGAGCGGCAATGTTCACAAAGTTTTGCATAACATTCTCGCGGATGGCAGAATGTATTTGAAAGCTGACGTTCGTGCTTCCCAGACTGTAAGTAGGGTGAACGAAGCATATGTATGGACGGATTCGTTGAATAAGGATGGTGTACTTGTATGGCAGAGCAAGGGCTATCCTGCAGTCATGTAGGTGCAGTGCTTTGGAATGTTGAGATAACATGACTGTTGGTAGCTGTAACGATGGCAATGTAATGTGGAACAGATGTACTAAGAGAAACATTGGGCCAATGCCTTTGTTAAATATAGTGTTCATAAAAACCAAGACAGGTTGAAAATTTACTAGATTTCAATATTAATGTTCCAGGTGTTCGTGACACACCAATGTATTGTTTTCCTCACGAACTTAGAATAGCTTTGGAACAGTCTCCCCTTCTCCCCTTGTTCGAAGTAAAAGGAACAACAATAAATAAAAGTTTCGTCAGCAAACAAGCTGTTAAGGAGAACATTCCTAAAGACCATGGTGAGCATGATTCGTTAAGTTCTTGTCAAAGTTGCTCATCCTTTTATTTAAAATATCGTGCTGTCGACTTGGCCCGTACTATAAAACTACAAACTGACACTATTAACCAGAGCAAGAGTGTTCTATGGAAAGACACAAGAAGAATTCGAATCACTGCGCAAGCAAAGTTCTGATTAAGGAAACTACAGACTTCACTTTATTCGTGAACATCTTCATCCAAAGTTTGTAGGTAATAAATTTACAAAGCACGGACAAGAAAGTGAAATAGCAGCTAAGGAGTATTTATTGTAAAATTGATACCATGTCGTGGAAAAAGCAACTTATGTAACACCAGAGAACTGATTGATTGATTGTTGGTTGCTTAACGTCCAGTGGCAAATATTTCATGCATATTCAGGACGAGAACAAATTAACAATAAATACAATAGGTAGGTTCTGTAATAGGGGCTTCCGGGATAAAGGTCGGAGAAATTTAGACTGCCACAGGATATAAGGATATATTGGATAGGGACAGAAGTTTAGCCTTGCAACAGGTCACCTACGGACCCCTCAAAGAGTTGTTGTAAGGGTTCTTAACGTGCAAAGAGCGTGGCACTCTCTTTACACGAGGCATTGGAATTAACGTCCCCATTCTGACCGGACGTGGCTGCAAATTTGTACATCCCGCACAGCCAAACGGACGCCCCACTTTAGCAAGGGTTTTACTGCCGGTTGGAGGAAGACCAATGGTGACCATACTTCTATTCCCCAGTCACCCTTGGGGGTTGATGAAATTGGAAGATGATAGATTAGTTTTCAGCAAAGCTTTTAAAAAACTTATGCGATTGTGATATCAGACACATTTCATTAGGATTTAAATATTTTAAGTCATTTAGGATTTTCATTATGTTTACTAATCAAGTAGAACAAAATACCAAGTTCATTTCTTCATTTAGCTTGAATTATATATACTGGTATATATACTGGTATATATACATGTACATGTATAATGTAGATACAACATTCATATTCATTTACATGACTTTTGTATGAATTTTTATTATTTCAATGAAAAGATCTGCTTATATTGAACGTTGAAAGTCTTCAGAATAAAAAAAAATATATGTACCTCCTCAAAGTGTTCTTGTTGCTAATCAGGAAAATAATTAAATACTGTAAATTCAGAAATCAGTTAGTGCATTAATTTGTGTCCTGTCGTGTCAAATTTCAATATTAAATGTATCTTAAAATTACATCACTTAATCATTAACATTTTCAAAATAAATAAAAACATCAATTAATATTTGATTTTACAGTTGTCAAGTTTCTCATGTGAAATGCCCAAAGTTAACACAAGATACCAATCAAGCGAAACACTGGCTAAAAGAAAACATGTACAGCTACAAGTTTTCAAATAATGTAAATAGTTTTTTTATTGTATCTTCAATTCTTGAACAATGCAAAATTTGCATCTTTTAAGTGAATAGATGCCTATTCTTCCATTTGTCTTTTTACAAGTTGCAATTTTAAAATCATGGCATTTTGTTTTTCTATTGATAATTGAGTATGTAAGCATGTACATGTACATCAATAATGTTTATCTTGGAGATCAAATGGTACACAATGTTTACACAGTGTTGATATTTATCATGGGGTGATGAAGTATTAGTTTTGCAAGTAACATTTTAGTATGTCATGTTATGTCATAAACTGGACTTCATACATATCTAAGGTGTCTTACGGTGGGAAGATTGTAGTTGAAATTTTATCTTTTGATAATTGGCTTATTATTTTAATCCTCACAGTGGTTTGTTTTATTTGGTACATATTACATAGATATAAGAAGATGTGGTATGAATGCAAATGAGACAACTCTCCATCCAAGTCAAAATTTATAAAAGTAAACCATTATAGGTCACAGTACGGTCTTCAACACGGAGCCTTGGCTCACACCGAACAGTAAGCTATAAAGGGCCCCAAACAATTACTTGTGTAAAACCATTCAAACGGGAAAACCAACTGTCTAATCTATATAAAAAACGAGAAACACTTATGAACCACATCAACACACGACAACTACTGAACATAAGATTCCTGACTTAGGACAGGTGCAAACAAATGCAGCGGGTTTAAACGTTTTAATGGTACCAAACCTTCACCCTTTTTAATACATGTATGCATCTTTTTTAAATTGTTTTGTGCACTAGTCATATGAGCATCTGTGTTATCTTTCCCAGTGATAAAAGTCAGTACATAACATGTAGAATAGTGAAATCGAACTGTGTTGTCATTTGTAGTACATGTGTATGATGTGCAAGTACCGAAAAATTCCAAAACAAAATACAAAGATAAATATATCTATACACAAAAAACAAAACAACACAATTAATTGGACGATGTCATATTTACTGGAAAATACTATAAGGTACAACATTGGTTTTGACAAAATTTAATCAGTGTCCTCTGTACATGTATCTCTATAGAGATCAGATTTTAAATTCACAAGTGCAGCACAAACAATAAGAATGTCGTCAAAAAGTTTAAGTGAAGGCACACAGGTACTGTACCACTCAAGATTTTAAACACTTTCAGTCGCCCGATTGCTCTTTCTACATGGATTCTCACACGTGCAATCCTTCGTGTAGAAGTGACGTCCTCAGCACTCAATGGTGGCTTACCCTTAGTAAAGGACGGAATATCAAGTTTAAGCCTTCGGGGAGAAAATTAAATCTTCTATTGTAAAGCCTCTATCGGCCATTATTTCATCACCAGGTAACAGGTAATTAAGAAAGACACTTTTTTCAATAAATTTGTCACTTGCACGTCCAGCAAACACTTTTGACATAAACATAATTTGTCCATGAGGAGATATCCCTACCATGTACTTAGCCGTATAATATGATTTATAGTTGCTATATGTCTCGCCCCGACTTTTCAAATTAGTAGGTCTTTTGATAAAGATCTAGGCACAATCTATTATGCAGGGTAGTTTCTATGAAAGATTCTGGACAGCAGACTTTTAATGTTTCCCTTGGAAGCCAAATTATAAGAGCTTGCAACTTATCTGCCAACAACTGGATCCAAGAGTTGAACATTTTGCATGCTAGGCTATCAGAAATTCCAAACCTACGACCTAGATCTTGAAATATCAAGTAAAGTTTTAACCTCATTAAAACTAATATTATTTAATCGGCAATATTAAGCTGAAAGTGCTAAACTGGAAAAGGCACTCGACCAAAGTGAAAAATACTTCCGTATTCATACTAGTATAAAGTAAAGAGTCACTATCAGTCACAATATGTCGGGTAACTGACATTGTACCTAAATCTAATTGTATTTGCAATCCTTTCTCCTCAGTTAATGTAAGGTTTGTTTGAGCAAATTTATCCTGTAAGTCAGTCCATGCGTGTGCATACGAATGGTCGTTGTGTTGACGCACATGTAGTTGTTGGGTTGACAACGTTAAAACTACAGACGGCTTCGGGTAAAGCTTGATCAGTTACTTTAAGACTTAAATCAAGTTCTTCAAAATCTGAAAGTCATCATCAAAGTCAATCAATTTACGTTTTTTATCGTCTGATTCATGTTAGTGAATTTTGCGCCGGCCAGGTGTGACTTTCTTTCATAACCCATTTTTAGTTTTGGAAATGGATTTCTGTCCGTCGGCAATCCATCTAGAAAATGTTCCGAGCAAACGAAAACTGTTTTCGGCAAAGTTTTTTCTATTGATTGCCTTCGTCCATTCTGCTCTAATTGGACCATCCGACGGCATAAGATGAAATTTATATGGAATTAAACATGCACAGTCTTCGTGAAATTGCCCGTGTATTTCACACATTGATTCTTTCCATAAATATAATTTTCGACGGTTATTAAGCACCCATTGACTGCAAAAGAACTTCCACTACCTTTTTTTTTATATTTTTTCCACTATCTATTAATTAATTAAAGAAAAAACAGATAAAATACAAATGTTAACAAAAGATCGATCTTGTTGTTATGAATGCACGTGCGTTATCTTTCACTACTGTTATGGCTGACGTACCACGTGACGGATTAATGGCAGCGCACATGTTTTTGTGGTCAGATCTTGATAAATGTGTCTATACAAGTGTTGTTGGTATCGATACTGGGTAATTATTGGTTAAGGCAAGCAATAGGTATTTTGCTGATGTCATTTATATTAAAGTGTACATTTTAACTGAAGTTGTGTTCAATAAGTAGACATTTGCATTTAGAGCTTTCCTTTTTATATTTGCAGGAATACCTGCCACCTTTTGTAACTTAGTAAAAATAAACATCAATTATCAACTATGTCACATTCTATCAGCCTTAACCTACACCTGGCACATTTGGCGTCGTCGACAGGATACATGTGACTATGGTTTACTAAAGGTGATAGACGGAGAGCACTATAACAACACTCAAAATGGCAGAAGGTGATGTTAATGCCCTGAAGAAGGAGCTAGATGATGTGAAGAATGAGATTAGCAAAGATCATAGCATCAAAAGAAACCATAGAACCTAAGGTTGGTTTCACACCTAGAGAAAGAAAAATAGATAAATTTTCAGGCAGAAAAGAGGAACCACAAACAATAGAGGAATTTATTGAAGACGTTGAATTGACTTTAAAGAGTAGGCCTACCTCAGATGAAGAAAAGGTTAATTTTATTATAAGTCTACAGCAAAAGAGGAGGTACGGTACTGACCACTGTCAGAAAGGAAAACACCAACAAATGTGCTTGGTATACTTAGAGAGGTATTTGGAGAAAGGGGAACAATATCCGAATTATTGTCTGAATTCTACATTTGCAGACAGACCGAAAGCCAGATTCAGCAAAAATTTTCAGTATACGCTAAATAAATTCCGGGAATCATAAGTGACTTGCTCAAAAATACAAGTAATGACTGCAAACCAAATCCCGATCAAATTATCAAAACGACAATCATCTACCTACAATGAATAAACAGAACCACCTTAACTGCCAGGAGTTTTTTTTATGTACTGACTTATATATATGGGTTTAAAGTTTTTATTTTCTTTCTTCTAGTGTAGTCTCCCTGAGAGGTGTGTTACTTTGCTTACTTATCAAGCTGAGACTAAATCTGCATTTAGAAGACATTGCTTTCCGTCTAAATATATCAAAGACAACTGTTTCAGGCATTCGTAACTAAAGATTACCAGCCTTATCAAAGATGTTAAATTTCTTAGTTCAGTGGCCAGACAAGGACAGTCTCATCAAAAACATGCCAGTGATATTTAAAAAGAACTAATGGTGTGTACGCATCATAGATTGTTTTGAGGTTTGTATTAATCGATCAGGCCACCTCAGAGCTCAAACATGGTCTAACTATAAACACCATAATACCATTTTTGACACATTCCCCATCTCCATTCTCAATTTTATTAAATACTATGGCATTCAAGACAACACACTAACATGGATTCAGGTTTTCTTATCAGACCGTACACAAACAGTGGTTATAGATGGAATAACATCAAACATAAGTTCCCTGTCTCGATCACGTCAACTGGTGCCATATCATCTGCATCACGTACATTTGATGGAAGGACATCAGATAAAGTTTTAACCCAACGCAGTGGGTACCTAGATAAATTGGAACAAAGTGACCAAGTTTTAGCAGACCGTGGTTTTCTCATTTCTGAAAAGCTAGCAAGTCATGGAGCAACTTTGAAAAAAATTTCCGTGCAAAAGAGATTGAACAAACACGACAGATTGCACATGTACGCATACATGTTGAACGTGCTATAGACAGAGTGAAAAACTTAAACATCTTCAGTACCGACATGAACCTTCATCCTATGCCTGATTCAGTTAGTATTGTGACTATATGTTCTTGGTTTTTGTAATTTACAACCAGTTCTTGTTTCCTAATTTGTACATAAAATTGTATTCAAAAACAAATTTGAAGATAAAGTCTTCTTCTTCTGTTATACAATTAAGCTTCATTTATATTTAAGATTACGAACTGCTGCATGCGCGGAGTATGTGATTAAAATTATCGTTGAAAAAAAGTTTTTTTTTAAATTGAATACCTGAATGTTGATATTTACATGTAAGAAAGAAAACATGTGATTAAAACATATGTACTTATGGAGTTAATTTATGTTGTGGGGAACAGTTGGTGTCAACTGTTCTCTAAAGGTTTCAATTGTTTGACATGCTACCACAACTTCTGGTAACATGTTCCATTGGATTATTGTTTGTGGGAAAAAATGACCATTTGTAACTGTCTTTTGAAGTGGCTATTTGCCGAAATGATTGGGTATGCAATTTTCTTGTTCTTGTATCTGGACTAACGATGGAATTGCAATGAGTCCATGGATGACTTTGTAGAACATAATTAATCTGATTTTGAGGCGGCGCTCAGCAAGTGACGGCCATTGTAGATCGTTTAACATGGATGTAACACTACTGGTGTTGTGGTAGTTGTTACACACATAACCGGCCGCTCGCCTATGGACCATTTCTAGCTTATTTTTGTATTCTGTTGTGTGTGGATCCCATTAACTACAGGCATATTCAAGTTTTGATCTCGCTATGGATTAGTATGCACTGGATTTGATATTGGTGTTAGACATGATTGGTATGCACGGGATTTGATATTGGTGTTAGATACTTATAGGTTTCTCTTCAGGAAGCCAAGAGATTTGTTTGCATTTGATATAATGTTGTCATAGTGCATTTTAAATTTGACTGTAAGGTTACGCAGAGATATTTTGCTGATGTTACTGGTTCTAAAGCATAGTTATGCAGAACGTAATTGTGTTTGAATGGTTTCTTTTTCTGTGCGATGGTTATGATTGTGCATTTTCCAGGATGGAAGGCCATGAGCCAATCAGCCTCCCATCAAGCAGCAGTTTTTTGCAATTTTGTTGACATGTTATTTCACGGTATATAATGCTATCATCAGCGAAGAGTCGTAATTTGCTGTGATCGAGGTGTTCTTGATAATCGTTTATATATATCATAAAGAGTATAGGCCCAAGGAAAGTACTTTGGGGCACACCTGATGTAACTGGTACTGTGTTTGATGTTATTCCATCTATAACCACTGTTTGTGTACGGACTGATAAGAAAACCTGAATTCATGTTAGTGTGTTGTCTTGAATGCTATAGTATTTAATAAAATTGAGAATGGAAATGGGGAATGTGTCAAAGAGACAACAACCCGACAAAACAGCAGAAAACAGCCGACGGCCACCAATGGGTCTTTAACACAGCGAGAAAATCCCGCACCTAGAGGCGGGCTTCAGCTGGCCCCTAAGCAAAATTTGTACTAGTTCAATGAAAATGGACGTCACACTAAACTCCAAAACATATAAATGAACTAAAATTAAAAAACATATAAGACTAACAAAGGCCAGAGGCTCCTGACTTGGGACTGGCGCAAAAATGCGACGGGGTTAAACATGTTTTGTTAGATCTCAACCCTCCCCTATACCTATAGCCAATGTAGAATAAACAAACACACAGTAATACGCACAGTAAAACTCAGTTTGTAGAGTAGACGTTTGTTGGTTACTTTATCGATTGATTGATTGATTGATTGTTGGTTGCTTAACGTCCAGTGGCAAATATTTCATGCATATTCAGGACGAGAACAAATTAACAATAAATACAATAGGTAGGTCCAGTAATAGAGGTCAACTGGGTTGCAAGTCGGGACAATTTGGACTGCCACGGGAAATGAGGGTATATTGGATAGGGACAGAAATTTAGCCTTGCAACAGGCCACCTACGGACCCCTCAAAGAGTTGTTGCAAGGGTTCTTAACGTGCAGAGAACGTGACACTCTCTCTACACGAGGCATCGGATTTAACGTCCCCATTCTGACCGGACGTGGCTGCGTACTTGATACATCCCACACAGCCAAACGGACGCCCCACTTTGGCAAGGGTTTTACTGCCGGTCGGAAGAAGACCTGTAGTGACCATATTTCTATTCCCCAGTCACCCTTGGGGAAGTTACTTTATCGAAGCCTTTGACATAATCCATAATAATGTCGCAGTATAAAATAAAATAACAATAATACCACTCTTCGATAAATATTCAAAACGGAATGTTCATAACTAAATTGCCAAATCAGAAGCTCAAACACATCAGACGAATGGATAACAACTGTCATTTACCTGAATTGTGACTTTCTGTCCTGTGACTTTCTGTCCGTTTACCGCTAGATACTAACATTGACAAAATCATTTTTACTTACCTGTAAAAAGTAAGACAGAGAATATAAAAACTAATTGGTTATAGGATTATAATTTATGATAATAGCTAGAGTTACACTAAATTATATTCTGTAAAGGGTAAATACACTAAGTGCAGAGATTACAATTGCTTGTAATGATACTAAAATATAGTTTTAAAACTAAATATTTGCAACGACAAAATTATTTTCCTGTCACCTGTGTGACGTGTTCACTCCGAAGTACACACTTTACTAATTTAATCTCATTGTCATTTATCCCATAAATCTCAACATAATACATAATATATTAAACAAATGTATACTTGCCGACTGCCCAACGTAATCTAGAGGACACCGAACTTATTACGAATAAATAAACATGATATAACCATAAAAAATAAATAACTGTGGTGTAATTAATAATAAATTATCAAAATTTCTCCACATTTAACGATCCCGCAGGCCAGGAAAAACCAACAAATGTCGGACACCTGTGTCCAAACCCTTTGCTCGAAAGTACAATAATTTTCCTCTAAACTGCGAAACGCGGAAAATTTTAAGTACACGCTTCACTAGTTTAATCTCATTGCCATTTATTCCATAAATCTCAATATAAAACATAATATAATAAACAAATATATATTTGCCGACTGCCCAACGTAATCTAGAGATGACAAAGAAAGGGATGAAAACGAAGCCAAAATTATAAACCAAGTATTCTAAAAACTGATAATCTCATATCTAAAGAATCAGCAATGTAACCATATTTGCTAATATCTAATTTCCATCTTCCATAACGTTTAATACATCTCTCATTTACTTCTGATCTGGCTGCTGCTGAAGCACCACCAGAACGTAACGAATGCAAACCTAGTTTTAAGTCAGGAGCTACAGTTTTTAATCTACGTACAACATTCTCTTGGCAGTATAGCTTAACTTTTTGTTCTTATATATCAACTTGGCTAACCCCTTGGACCAAAAAATTGGTCGAAATATGAAAATCAAAGCACCAAGGGCGCTATAGGCAGTTAATTAAAAAACCAAAGGCAAACTTGACAGAAGTAAAGATGAATATTGTGGAAGAATTGGTGAAAATATTTATCTCAGTTATTTCTCAAGTAACCGTAATGTTTCCGCAATCCAATCCTACCACTTTCAAAAGATATTTCCAATTTATTTTTTAAAGATTCAATGTCTGAGATTATGCACATACACTGTCCCATGTTAGGGGGGAGTTTTGTGCCAGCTAACATGTTTAACCCGCCACATTCTGTATGTACATGTCCATAGTGAGGACCCAGTAATATGTTGATTGTTGCTGTATATCATACTTATTTTTTCATAATTGTTTTGTACATTGATTGTTGGTTGCTTAACGTCCAGTGGCAAATATTTCATGCATATTCAGGACGAGAACAAGTTCACAATAAATACAATAGGTAGGTTCTGTAATAGATTGAGGGATTAAGGTCGGAGAAATTTAGACTGCCTCGGGAAATGAGGGTATATTGGATAGGGACAGAAATTTAGCCTTGCAACAGGTCACCTACGGACCCCTCAAAGAGTTGTTGCAAGGGTTCTTAACGTGCAAAGATTGATTGATTGTTGGTTGCTTAACGTCCAGTGGCAAATATTTCATGCATATTCAGGACGAGAACAAGTTCACAATAAATACAATATGTAGGTTCTGTAATAGATTAAGGGATTATGGTCGGAGAAATTTAGACTGCCACGGGAAATGAGGGTATATTGGATAGGGACAGAAATTTAGCCTTGCAACAGGTCACCCACGGACCCCTCAAAGAGTTGTTGCAAGCGTTCTTAACGTGTAAAGAGCGTGGCACTCTCTTTACACGAGGCATCGGATTTAACGTCCCCATTCTGACCGGACGTGGCTGCAAATTTGTACATCCCGCACAGCCAAACGGACGCCCCACTTTAGCAAGGGTTTTACTGCCGGTCGGAGGCAATATACCCTCATTTCCCGTGGCAGTCTAAATTTCTCCGACCTTTATCCGGGACGCCCCTATTACAGAACCTTCTGATTGTATTTATTGTTAATTTGCTCTCGTCCTGAATATGCATGAAATATTTGCCACTGGACGTTAAGCAACCAACAATCAATCAATCTTATCAGAATAATAATTTCAATAATGGTGTCCAACAGTGGAGTATATGGTTTAATTCCACTATGAAATCGAGTTTGAATATGCCATATTAACGGTTTTAGTTGGATCAGCTGGTGCCACTATGCACAATTATAAAATCATACCTGAAGCTATCTGAAGTGGTGTAATTTTCTTGTATATTTTATTACAATAAATGCTGATGTTGTCATAATGGCCTAGCAATGATGCAACATATATTTTTGAAGGCTGTACGGTTGCCTATAATTGCTTACATCCACTTCATTTGAATATTGATGGATAGTTGTCTCATTGGCAATCATACCACATCTTCTTATTTTTATTATAATTGTACATGTCTAATCTATAATAAGCTGTTAACACAGAGACATGTTTTGCCTATTTGTTATTTTGATAATGCAAATGTTACAATTAAAATAGAAATACTTTAACATGTAAGTGATATTCAAAGACAATGAACCATGACTGATGGTACAGGGCTGATCAATCTCCATGGAAATGAGATGTGCCAATGCTTATACAACTGCTTACCAAATACCATTGATTTTTCATAAGTCTTAACACAAATTCAATTTCTAAGTCAATGAACCATACTCATGATAATGAGGGGGTGGGGTTATATAATATCCATGAAAATGAAACTTTTAAATACCAATACGTTTGCATACCAAATAGCTTTAACTTAAGATTACTGGTAATTTACTGACATAATCATAATAATCACTAACTAGTTCATGTAAACTAAGTAAAGTTTCAAAGTCAATAGATCATGCATATGACTGAGGGGTAAGGACCAAATATCCTCTATAGAAATGAGAGGTACTAATGCTTCTACACCTGGATGCCAATTATCATTGAACTACCACTATTGGTTTCCCTAATACTAACCTAATCAAAAGCTAATAAATGAAATATCAAAGTAACATAAGTTTCCAAGTAAAAAGAGCATGATTGAGGGGTCGGGGCCAAATAATCTCAATGAAAATTAGAAATGACAAAGTTTATACAACTGCACACCAAATATCATTGACCAACCACTAGTTTTCCCCCTAAACTGACCTAATCACAAACTTATACATGTAATTAAACTATGCAAAGTTTCAAAGTCAATAGACCATGACTAAGGGAGTGGGGCCAAATATTCTCCAAGGTAATGAGACGTGCCTATGCTAACACAACTGCTTACCAAATATCATTGACCTACCATAAACTAGACCTTATCACATAATCACAAACTAATACATTGTTGATGCCGCCAAAACAGCATGCTTTTATATATATATATATATCTTTTTGACTCTGTCAAGGCAAGACAAAAATTGCAAAAAATTAAATACAAATATTCTGTCCATCTTTTTTTAATATTTTTATATTCTTCATTTCTGAGATATATCAATGCTACGTTCACACATAATTCGAATTCGATTCGCATTAACTGATTTGAATTAGTTTAATACGCATTCAAAACATTTAACATGTTTAATGTCTAAAAGTAAATTCTACTTCGAATTGCAATACGCGTCAAAATCGCTTTTCTGTCCGAATGACGTGAACTTTTAATTCAAATTATCAATTAATTTATTATTGTTTAATTTGAATTACAATTTAGAAAGTGTCCACATCAAAGTTTAATCAAATTAATCAAATTAACTTATTTGTATTAACAATAAATGTGGATTGTGGACACAGATGATGCCCCCGCTTGCATATCATATAGTTATAAAGGGACATAACTGAAGAACGATAAAAGTGACGCTTCTAAAATTTGAACTTGATCTGAGTTTTGTGGTAATAAGCATTTTGTGTAAGTCTCATAACATTTGGTTGAGGCTAACTTAAGTAGAGAACAGAAACTAAAAATTCAGCAATTTTTCTATTTGTAAACACTAATAACTCTAGATCGGTTGTGTATAAGTTTTATAACATTTGGTTGAGACAAACTAAAGTTAGAGAACGGAAACGAAAAATTCAGCAATTTTTATGTTTATAAATGAACATAACTCAAGAATGGTAAAAGTGACGCCACCAAATTTCGTACCTAATCTGTATTATGTAGTAATAAGCATTGTGTGTAAGTGTCATAACATTTGGTTGAGGCAAACTAAAGTTAGAGAACGGAAACCAAAAAAAATGTACATTATCTTAGTTTTGAGGTAATGAATAGTGTGTATAGGTTTCATAATGTTTGGTTGGGGCAAACTTAAGTTACAGAATGAAAAATGACATTGATATTTTTAGAAATTACATTCATTGTTTGTATTGTATTATGAAAAATTATTGATGTTGTAATGTTTATGCCCTTTGGGGCCCATAATTGGAAATAAAATATCTTAAAAAAAAAATATCTTTAGTTAAGACAAACTCAAGTTAGAGAACGGAATCTGAATTTTGTTCATTTGTAAAGGGGCATAACCCTAGAAAGGTAATCAAAGTGCTTGTAAGCACTGAATGGTAAAGATTGCTTTAATTTATCAGTAGAAAGTAAAATTGTATATTGCATTGTATAAAGCATTGGTTGTAGTTGATTCAACTAACATTATGCACAAAGAAAGATAACTCCAATTTTCAAAGAAAACTTTAAAATATTTTAGAAATGAAGGGTAAAAAATGCTTTAATTTATCAGTGGAAGACAAATTAAACATTGCATTGTTTAAAGCATTGATTGTAGTTGATTCAACTGTAATCATGGACAAAGGAACTTGAATTTTAAAAATGACTTGATATTAAGAAAAAAAAAAGAAAATTTAACAATTTTTCCATTTGTAAAGGGCATAACTCTAGAACAGTAAAAGTGACGGCACCAAAATTCAAAGTGGATCTTTATATTGTGGTAATAAGCATTGTGTATAAGTTTCATAACATTTGGTTGAGGCAAACTAAAGTTAGAGAACGGAAACCAACTTTGGGACGTACGGACGGACGTACAGACGGACAAGGGTAAAACTTAATGCCCCTCCGCTACGGCGGGGGCATAAAAAACGTATTTTAAATGAAAATTGGATAATGCAAATTAGCCAATTTGAATTAGATTCGAATTTAAAAAGAGTGTGTGAATGAGATTAGTGAATTCGATTCGCATTAGATTTGAATTCAATTCGAAAATAAAAAAAAGAAGATTGTGTGAACTCGGTTCGCATTCAATTCAAATTAAACGCACGTGTGAACAAGACATTAAACAAGTGACAAATATGCATTCAGTAAATAATAAAATTGAAAAGAATCCTCAATCAAAATACTGCTGCGTAATTATGTTAATAAGTAATTTTCCTTGGTGCAATTTAACCTTACTTTTGGATTGTTAAGAATACAAACTAAAGTATTTCATGTTTCTGCACAATGCATCAATATCATGAACTCCAACTTTCTTTATATATAACTTCATGCAAAACGTTTCTGATAACTAGGCATACTTCTTAGTGCACAATAACATATCCCCTTTTGTAGTAACAGTTACACAGATTTTGACATATGATCACATATCATGATCATAGTTCTGTAAGTATCTTTAACAAGTCTCTAAAAATTGCTAGACCGATAGGCACACTTAATAACAAATAATATTCATGTGTTGTAACTGCTGACAAGTTTATATTAATTCTTGTCAGAAAGCTGAACCAAAACTTGTCGAACTAGTCGACATGATGACCCTTGGCATAACAATCTTCAAAATTGATCATATATGTAGATATACATGTAAATATCTTCATAACATCATAGTAGTCTAGAGTTTCATTGCTGTTATGGAATTATTGTGGTGAATAGACAATCCAGTTGCTACAGAGAATCATGTATTGTACATGTACATGTATGCCTTGCCTCTTCTAGTATTAGCCATTCCCAAAGATTGGAATCAAGCTGAAATAAAAACAAATACAAATAATTTGCTTATTTTGACAAATACAATGTAGCTAAAAAGCTTCATTTCTAAAATCTTTATGTATTAGTTTTGTCCATGTTCATTGATGCTGTGATAACTCATGCTTATATTCTGTTATAAAAAAAAAGGTGTGGTGTGATTGCCAATGATTGAGACAACTCTTCACAAGCGACCGAATGACACAACAGGTTTTAAGAATCAAATTTTCCAAGCATATATACTTCAATGTCTGTTATTTTTCAAAGCTTTTTTGAATGACAACTGCCAAGGTGTTATGTCCTTGCCGTGCCAGGCTTTTGTTCAGAATAACATGTCTACCTGTGTATGCAAATTGTAAAGAATATCATAAGAAGATGTGGTACGGGTGTCAATGAGATAACTCTCCTTCCAAGTCACAATTTGTCAAAATCAAACCATAATAGGACAATAAGAGCTACGATTGTGCAGCTAGGTCTGACTGAATTAAAGGTTTGAACATAATTTCCAACAAAAGTATGATAAAGACATAATTTTTTAATCCGTTCAATTAAGGTCTGGAGCTGGCATGTCAGTTAACTGCTAGTAGTCCTTTGTTAATTTATGTATCATTGCCATTTTGTTTAGTTTCTTTTGTTTTACCTATTCTGACATCGGACTCGGACTTCTTTTGAACTGAGTTTTACTCTGCGTATCGTGTGTGTTTGTTTTTTCTACATTGGCTAGAGGTATAAGGGGAGGGTTGAGATCTCAAAAAACATGTTTAACCCCGCCGCAATTTTGCGCCTGTCCCAAGTCAGGAGCCTCTGGCCTTTGTTAGTCTTGTATGATTTTTAATTTTAGTTTCTTGTGTATATTTCTGAGTTTAGTATGACGTCATTTATCACTGAACTAGTATACATTTTTGTTTAAGGGCCAGCTGAAGCACCCCTCAGGGTGTGGGAGTTTCTCGCTGCATTGAATTTGAAAACCCATTGGTGGCCTTCGGCTGTTGTCTGCTCTTCGGTCGGGTTGATGTCTCTTTGACACATTCCCCATTTCCATTCTCAATTTATTTTGAAATTATAAGTGAGTTGAAATATCTTGATTACGGTTTCACTGTCTTCCATAGTTCGAGATAATTTACTCTGACGTCCAACGGCTGTTTTGCCAGACACGGCCCAAGCTTGTCTGGCAAAACAGCCGTTTGACGTCAGAGTAATCTCTGACTATGTCTTCCATTGCTAATATCATAATAAAAATCATATATTTGTGCTTTAAAAAATTGTTATAGGAATTAAGAAAAAAAAACTGCAACTTGTTGAAAACGTAAAGACTATAAAATACAACGTTACCACTTTTCGTATTTTTTTTTGCAGAATTTTCATGGAAAAGTCGTTTATCAGCATCAAGTTGCTGAAGGAAACGCACAGAAGTGATTCTAGAACACTTCGAATTCACGAGTGTTTACATATGAAAAATCACAAAATGAAACATCGAAAGAGTTGTTTATTTCAAACCGGAAATTGAAAAGTCCTTGTAAATCAAAAACAATTAAGGTGTGAGACGCGTCAAAAATTCGTACTTAATGTTTAACAAAAATATGCGATGGAAGTTAAACAATGCCATCCTTTAGCAAATTATCGATAAAGTATTAATCTAAATATTGTTTGAAGCACCTTTAGCTAAATGAAAGCACATGTAGCAGTCTGTAACACCAAAGGCAAAGCCTGAACTAAAAACACAATGGAAACCATCTTGAAATAACCTTGACATCGACCAATCAGATCTCTAGTTTTATTTGCATAAATAACAACAACTTAATTTGACAAGCATGAATTGATCGAAGATCGAATACGAGATGAACGGAATAATATTAACAAGAATACAAATGAGCATACATTTAATTAAGATGATTAAAATAATCACAATCATCTCAAACAAAACAAATAAAATAATTAATAATAATTACCTTTGAATTATCAGAATCCACCAAATTTAAAACGTCCTTGAATTACGTTTTGTCGACGAAGTGTTCAACTGTTCCTAGACATCTTAGCCAAAAGCACAAGGGGGGGGGGGGATAATAAATTACATAAGAATACCTATTGAGCACTACTTCCTATGTGCAACTTCAAAACTTTTGGGTGGTTCGACGATCATTTGAGGTTTTTCTGGTCATATGTTTTGTATTCCAGAATTAAAAGTATGAAAAAGTGTTCAATTAGTTATAAATAACATAATAGCCAGCTAGATAATAACAATGGCATTAATTTCAGCATTTATTGGGTAGAACACAAATCTAGGGTGCTCGCATAAGGCAGCTTAACTGCCTAAAAATCCGAATGAACATCCAAACCAGCAAAGTGAAATGTATCGACTATACATAACGACTGGACATGCCAAAGTGTCATCTCTAGAAATAAGTATTTCGTTTCCTTGTCTGTTTTGATCGGTCTTTGACCGGGGCAGAAAAAATCGAAATATGATCATCAATAATCTTAACATTCCTACATGTAATAGAACCTAATTCATCAAAGCGCAAAAAATCCAGCATAGCCTATCAAAACCATAGTCAAATCCCTAACAAAAAGCAAGTCATTTTCAAATTCATTACCCCCAAGGGTGACTGGGGAATAGAAATATGGTCACCAGTGGTCTTCCTCCGATCGGCAGTAAAACCCTCGCTAAAGTGAGGCGTCCGTTTGGCTTTACGGGATGCCCTCTAAAATTCGAGCCTTTAAAAAAAAAGTTTCCGTTTCCAATCTCAAAATGTATATAGTTCACAGTTTGCTCTGCTTTATCAACTCTCAGAACTGACGAATATTTTACCAGATTAAGTGATCCAAATGTAACCTAACCATTTCGATTTTTGACATGGATCCCAAACACATTTTTCATGTGCAATTAAGAAACCTAGCTTTTCAAGTTGAATTTTAACAAACTGACTACTTTTTTGACAAGCCACCTCCCAAACCATCATCTTAAAACACTTATTTGTGTGCCTTTAGATCTGAGATACTTTACAACTTTTTAAGAACGAAATATCTGTTTGCACCATCTATCACCCATGCAAAACCTAAATACTCTCTGTGCAAGTTAACAATCTCTATATGGTGATAAGCACTCTTTAAATCATGGCCATTCGTTTGATGTGTTTTGTCATTTGATTTTGCCATGTGATTAGGGACTTTCCGATTGAATTTTCCTCGGAGTTCAGTATTTTTGTGATTTTACCCATAGAGGAAATCATGTTGGTGAACAATTTCCCTTGCTAACCTTGTGTTTTCATATTTAAATCACCCCCAAGGGTGACTGGGGAATAGAAGTATGGTCACCATTGGTCTTCCTCCGACCGGCAGTAAAACACTTGCTAAAGTGGGGTGTCCGTTTGGCTGTGCGGGATGTACAAATTTGCAGCCACGTCCGGTCAGAATGGGGACGTAAAATCCGATGTCTCGTGTAAAGAGAGTGCCACGATTAAGTTCTTTCATTAAGAACCTTTGCAACAACTCTTTGAGGGGTCCGTAGGTGACCTGTTGCAAGGCTAAATTTCTGTCCCTATCCAATATACCCTCATTTCCCGTGGCAGTCCAAATTTCCCCGACCATCATCGAGGATGCCCCTATTACAGAACCTACCTATTGTATTTATTGTTAACTTGTTCTCGTCCTGAATATGCATGAAATATTTGCCACTGCACGTTAAGCAACCAACAACCAATCAATCAATCAATCATAATTAAATCTAAATTTAAATAAATGAGGATTGATATGTGTACAATCCAATACCAACCTGGGTTTGCTCGATTTGTTAAAAGCAACAGTCAAAGGATTAACTACACAAGGTATTTCATTTACTTCTGATATACAACCTTTTGAAAATAAAGTTTTCATTTCTGACTTAACAAAACTTGCATTATCAAGAGATGATCTGTTATTTCTAATAATTTTATGTTCTGGTTCTGTTTTGAAAGGTATCTTATACCCGTGTTGTAATACATCAAGTATATGCGTATTATCTGTGATTAATTTCCATTCATCGATAGCGTTTTTCAATCTACCTACTGGACTAACCAGTTTTTCAACATTAGTAACAAGATCAACAGGTTGTATACAATCAAGTGTTATTGAAACCGTCTCATTTGCGTTTCTTATTTTTGAATTATTGCAATAACAACTATCATCTGAGCTACAAAATAAGCTTGAACTATCTACGTTTGAAAAATACAAAGAATTACTTATCTTTTGTTTCTTATCAGGACAATTATCTGCCCAGTGCCCCCTTTTTCTGCAACTGAAACATCTTCCTGACTTAAAAGAATAATTTTTCTCTGCATTCCTGGCATAAGGAACTTGTCTAGGTTTGATGCTTTTCTTGGTTTTCTCTGCCTTACTCTTGCGTTCTGCTCTAAATTGAGCTCTTAACATTTTTCTCTCATCTTCGGAGTCTTCTGCTATTGGGTTGGCAACATACTCGTTTACCACTTTCCATCCGAGTTGTGAAGAATATGCAAGTTTTATCAACTTTTGTCTCTCTTGCACAATGTCAATACCTTCTGTAATCCTGGATTTAGTGTTTTGTACGGTCGCTCTCGTCAAATCTTGAACTTCTAAGCTTGACTTCGTCTCCTTCAGTTTTGTTAAAACCTTCACACCATACGTGAATTGATTTTCGTTGCCATTCCTCTGAAAAGTATAGTTATCGGTCAGAGTTTCTTCATTTTTGCCATTTGAGTCTGCGCAATTTCTTGTTGACTTTCTTGTAAGGTGGCCTGCAAATTTGTCAGTTTACTGTCCATTATAACGTTTATACTGTTCAATAATTTCTGTTGAGAAATTGATATATCATTAGAAACTTCTCTCGTAATAGCATGTCTTATGGGGCTGGTCAACACACCGGTGTCCACCTTGACTGTATCAGTGTTGGGTAGAGAGTGATTACTACATAGGAGTAGGAAAAATCTGGTAATCTCCAATGAAGGATTGATTTGTTGCTGGTGTGCAGCAGGAATCTCTTCTGGAACGCCTTGTTTTTGTTGTGCAACAAGGATTTCTTCTGAAACGCCATGTTTTCGTATGCCAGTTACCGTTCCCAGATCTAGGATTAAAGTAACTTCTGGTGACTTAGCATGTGTAGGCAAGTCGGCAGGTGTTTGTGATGGCAAGTTCAGTGCCACAGATGACACGAACTCTGGTGCTACATGACTTAGCTCAATCTTAACAGGAGTTTGATTTATCTTTTGCGGGGCCGTCACTTCCTGAATGGCAGTTGGTTCAGAATGTTACACGTGCAGCCTCTTGTTCCATTTTGGCTTTGACGTCCGTTTCTCTGAACATAGCTTGTTCCTCTAATACGGCCTACTGTTTAAGGATCAAGGCAAAGGCTTTTTTAGATTTAGCAGCCTCTGCTTTGGCACGCTTCCTCCGTGCTAGGCTTTGAAGCCATTGAAGCTCCCGCTGTGGGAGTTGTTCTTCCCCTTGCTTGTCTTCGTCGTAGTGGATTTAGCCCTTGTCCTGGCGAGGTGATGCTCGTGTAATGTTTCTATTGCTAGGTCCACTTTGGACAGTCGAATAAATGTTGAAAGTTTACATGCATCAATGTCTTTAAGACTGTCCAACGTTCTCCTATTTTTTAGAAATTTCAGGTACTCGTCTGTGAGCCTGCGATAATTGGTACAGGCTTGTACAATTTTGTCCTGTGCTGTTAGCAGTTGTTGTAGCTCGTTATGAGGCGTAGTCATTTTCAATAACTGAAATCCTAGATCTGATCATAGGGTCTCTAGCTCTTGACATAACTTGTCACGTTTCTCTGTGAATGTTCCCCGTCCCTTTTCGGTAGTTCACGTACTTGCCTAGTCTCGGGATTTTCATCTAAAGGTGTGATATTAGACGGTTTCTCTCATTGTTCTTCAAATACGTTTCCCCCCCCCCCCCAAGGGTGACTGGGGAATAGAAGTATGGTCACCATTGATTGGTCTTCCTCCGACCGGCAGTAAAACCCGTGCTAAAGTGGGGCGTCCGTTTGGCTGTGCGGGATGTACAAATTTGCAGCCACGTCCGGTCAGAATGGGGACGTTAAATCCGATGCCTCGTGTAAAGAGAGTGCCACGCTCTTTGCACGTTAAGAACCCTTGCAACAACTCTTTGAGGGGTCCGTAGGTGACCTGTTGCAAGGCTAAATTTCTGTCCCTATCCAATATACCCTCATTTCCCGTGGCAGTCTAAATTTCTCCGACCTTAATCCCTTAATCTATTACAGAACCTACCTATTGTATTTATTGTGAACTTGTTCTCGTCCTGAATATGCATGAAATATTTGCCACTGGACGTTAAGCAACCAACAATCAACAATCAATCAAAGACGTTTCCCTCTGGGGGTTAAACCTCGTCTTGTTGCTCCGCGTGACTGGGATCCATGATGTTTATATACAATGTTCGTTGTACGTTGTTGGTTTGTTGCCTATGACACAAGCTGTGTTGCGTAACAGCTACGAACGATGCTCCGTTGTATTTCCTGGCCTGGAGATGTGTAGACAAGTTTTTGTCAATTTACTGTAACTGGCCGGACCAGTAGGTATAACCAATGGACTGAATCGCAATCTCGGCGAAAACTAGTTTTGAAAATTGTAATTATGATATTCCACCAAAAAGGTGTATAGGTAAACTGCAATAAAACATAAAGCAATACTATCAATGTGTATGAATAGAACATATAAAGTTTAAATGCAAACAGTATATAAAACAAGTCATAAATATTGAATGTGAAACAGAATCTTAGAAAACTTAAAACACCTATATACATTGTCAAAGAAAAGACTGATCAACCAAATTCCTTTTCTCTAACTATTCCTTCTTTTTATCAAAATAACAAACAACAAAAGTCATATTTTAATTTTATCTATACATAACAACTGATTGTAGCAGCATATATTGCATCTTTTTAGATTACTTTATGCAAATAAATGAAGTTAACATTTTCTTGTTGCACATTATAAAACGGTTTTAAAGAAAAATTTAGCACCAATTGTTTTTGCATCATTGTGAACATAAATATTCACTTTCTTCCTACATGTTATTAAAATATTGATTGATTGATTGGTGTTTGCTTTACGCCGCATGAGCGCAAAAAAGGCTATATCGCGGCGAGAGCTAATTCAAATATTTTTACAATTTACAGTATATTTTTAAAATCAGATAAAAGGTCCTTCAATAATCTTAAATTCAAGTCTAAAGCAAATTGTTTATTAACAAATAAAATTCAAAACTAAGAAAACGTGATAAAAAATAAAATCATTTTAAATTTTTACAACATTTTTATATTTTATAATATATTCCAACTTCTTTTAAGAACGAAACAATATTTGTAATTGGAACACTATTAAATAAATCATACATATTATTGAGATTGAAATGCTTCCTACGAATAACAGCAAAGTCAATACAATTATTTAAAACATGTTTAATAGTATACTTGCAGTTGCAAGGTATACATTGTGGTTCATCTTCATTTTTAAGAAGATACTCGTGTGTTATTCTAGTATGACCAATATGGCACCTAGAAATAACACACTGATCTTTTCTTCACATAAAATTATTAAAAGGTTTACTTAATTTAGGTTTAATTTCATGTAATTTATTATCATCTTTTTTACTCCATTCATTTTTCAATATATTAAAACCATATTCTCTAATATTAGACCCTCCAAATGTGACTGGGGAATAGAAGTCTTTCTCCGACCGGCAGTAAAACCCTTGCCAACGTGGGGCGTCCATTTGGCTGTGAGGGATGTACAAATTTGCAGCCACGTCCGGTCAGAATGGGGACGTTAAATCCGATGCCGCGTGTAAAGAGAGTGCCACGCTCTTTGAACGTTAAGAACCCTTGTAACAACTCTTTGAGGGGTCCGTAGGTGACCCGTTGCAAGGCTAAATTTCTGTCCCTATCCAATATACCCTCATTTCCCGTGGTGGTCTAAATTCCGCCGATTTTAATCCCTTAATATATTACAGAACCTACCTATTGTATTTATTGTTAATTTGTTCTCGTCCTGAATATGCATGAAATATTTGCCACTGGACGTTAAGCAACCAACAATCAATCAATCAATCGAAAAAGGGATTTTGAAAACTTTTATCAATAGTGTGCCTAATATGTATAGAGTCGATATAGTTATTGAAACTATTGGAGCTTTCCATGGTCTCCTTCATGCCACAAGAAAAGAGATGTTCTCATTTATAAACACAATAACTTCATGGAGCCAATACACAACTCTGAGATGGATTGAATCAGAGTGGGAATTTGAGTTGGTAGATTTAATAGAGAATATTATATTTATATTTTCTTTATATATCAATATGAAATGAAATTCTCCACTTAAAAAGATTGTTATAAAATCATAACCTTTTTTACGAATTTACCGAAACTGTTTTAAAGTCTGGACAAGGGTACCAGTCTTCAAAAGACAAAAATATGGTAACTTCTCTTTAAAATGTACACCCCAAGGGTGACTGGGGTATAGAAGTATGGTCACCATTGGTCTTCCTCCGACCGGCAGTAAAACCCTTGCTAAAGTGGGGCGTCCGTTTGGCTGTGCGGGATGTACAAATTTGCAGCCACGTCCGGTCAGAATGGGGACGTTAAATCCGATGCCTCGTGTAAAGAGAGTGCCACGCTCTTTGCACGTTAAGAACCCTTGTAACAACTCTTTGACGGGTCCGTAGGTGACCTGTTGCAAGGCTAAATTTCTGTCCCTATCCAATATACCCTCATTCCCTGTGGCAGTCTAAATTTCTCCGACCTAAATCCCGGACGCCCCTATTACAGAACCTACCTATTGTATTTATTGTTAATTTGTTCTCGTCCTGAATATGCATGAAATATTTGCCACTGGACGTTAAGCAACGAACAATCAATCAATTTAAAATGTACATTCCCTCCATAATCATTATTGATTTTTTTTTATAAATAAATATGTATCGGGGTGGAGGTGGGGGGTAAAATGTATTCATAGTATAGATATGCTAGGTTTCTTTGATTAAGGTAAGGATGGATGCCAATTAATGGGTCTTTCATTTTGGTATTAAATCAAAATATCTATAAGAAATTGTTATTAAAAAGCTTTAAGAGGGGGAGGAGTAACCAGATTTTTATGATACAACTGTACCATAGAGAACGTTAAGAAAAGAAAAAAATGGTATCGAAGTGTCAGGCCTTGATCAGTTGAAATTGTATGGCTTTTCGTCACACATATGGGTTGGATGAATTTTTGTCTGTTTTTACCGTATCGTTTAAATGTACATTGCTGAAAAAAATTAGTAAGATGGCACATAACGTAGTTTCAGCAGAGGATTAATGTGAAAGGGAATGTGGTTAATTTAAAAATATAGTATTTACACTTGGGAAACGTTCTTTGAACTTTAAATATTGATGTTACCTTATAAATTTGTCATTAAGTAACTTTTAAATCCCAAACTGTTATATTTTCCTTGAATTTAGCCATGCTTTTTATTAGAGGAGTTCCGAAAATTATTATCTCTCTAGATTTTTCAATTGGGTGCGTTCGGAGATCTTTCTCTGTGCGTTTTTCTAAATCGAGGCCTAACAAGTTTTCAATAGTAAATTTCATTGGTTTAACTTATGTGTTGATATTTCTTATTGGGTTTATAAATTTAGATATAGTTTCTATAATTAGAACTTAATTAGTATATAAGGCCCACATATTCTTAATATCATTGCTTTTTATGCAAGAGCCACTTGTCTATAACAGACTCTTCAGGTAGGTGCCTATTAAATTAGGACTGTTTTCTACTAGCCAGCGTTAGTCTTCGACTATTAGCAACTTGGCTGATGCGTTAGTTACGACTTACAATTTTGGCTTGTTGTAAGACAAAACTTTGGCAAAACTTTTCAAACTGTTAAGCTTCCACGTCTGGTTTTTCCCTTCCCAAATTTAATTAAGTAGCCTGTTTATTTTATAAAACAAGTTTAAGTAACTAGTGTTAAGTAAGTAGGAAATTAAGGTTCTTCAATATTATTTTAGAAAAGGGGAGATAACTTTGCCCAATTTTCATTACACTGTGCTTTATAGGTGAAGTGTTGATTTGATGTATATTTATATTAAATTCTGACAGGTAGATTTGTCGTTATAACATCATTAAACTATGTGAGCTTGATTGTCTTTATTTAAATAAGCTACCAAGAGGAGTCAAAGACTCAGGATCGAACTACAACAGAACCTAGAGCTTAGATATACCCTGTTTTAAAGGTTGAGTCATTAACATGACACCGTTCATATTATTTTGGTTGTTTTAGTCATTGTCAATAATTCTGGTTGTTCCTTTTTGGTTTTTGGTGGTTTGAATCTTCCAATATATTATTTAGGTTGATCTCCTTGAACAATCATACCGTACTAAAACAAGACATCAACATTTACAAATAAACAATTCAGAAATTCATGAAAAACAAGACAGGATAACTAGCTCCGGTTACAAATCTTTAGCTAATAGTGATCGATTATTTTTTCCCAATTCAAACTTAAGCTTTTTTCCCATAGTCCCGACAACAAACAACATCAGCAAGCAATAGGTATACCTCACCCACACCATCATTGACTATCATCAACCTATACTACAAATTCAACAGGCAGACATTTGTCGTCCTTAATTTGTAGCAACCCAACAACCTGCCATGTAAGGTGTTGTGGTATTTTTAGGTAGAGATTCAGATAAGAATCGAAAAAGAAATGAAAAAAGATGCAAACATTTATGTACGTAAATAAAAAGTTGGTTTTTTTTTCTTCTGAGAACAATACCCAGTATCACTTCAAAAAGAAAAAGATATGATATAGTTCTTTGAGATTTCTTATTACATGAAAAAAAAGAGTATTGTATTTACATTAAGATTACAGTTGCAGGAAAAAGAGAAAAGATTTAATGTTATATAATAATGAACTACCATTATACAAGATACTGATTTATTATAGTATTCATTCTCAGCGAGGAAAGTATATATTCAGAAGAAGCCCCTAAATTAGTTAACATTTCATTAAAATACGAAGAAAACAATACCTGCATCTATTTTTAGTTCATCGTCAGTACTCCAACTTGACTCAATGACAGAATTAGAATTTGATTCAATAATCTATTACAAAATGTATATATATTTAAATCCTTTAAATTTACAGATGCAGGAGAGAAACAAACCTCAGGACATTATAATGATAGACTTGACAAAAGAAGAGGAAACAAAGATACTAACTGTGTATGTATAGATACATGTTTATTTTTAGATGATAGACTTGACAAAAGAAGAGGAAAACAAAGATTCTTACTGTGTATGTATAAATACATGGTTTTTTTAGATGATAGACGACAAAAGAGGAATAAGGAGATCCTAACTGTGTATGTATAGATTTAAGTCATTATAAGTTATACAATTTATACAATGTTAACAATATTATTAAGAAAGAGTCAGAAGTAAAAATAAAATAACAATTGCATGCTTTATTTTTTTTTATCATGTGCAAATGTTTAAATGTTGAAATTTTTTGTAATTTTTATTCAACAGGCTGATTTAACTAACATGACTAAGGGGAATCAAAATGCAGACCCCAAACCATCAACAGCAAGAACATCTTGATTTTTGGTAATAAGTAAAAAAAAAAGATAAAAAAAACAGACTCCCGCAATAAACAAATAATTGTAAAGCAAAAATAAGTATATGAAAACAAAGGGGTTTTAATACCTTTCTTTCCAGATTTTTATCACATTTTTTATATAAATTTAAAACATTATAGCTAATAATGATACTTTTTTTTTTACAGAACAAGAGGAAATTAGTTGACATTACTTCGGATGATGACAATGATGTACGTTATGTGTCTAGAATATGCATGTATACTCTTATATGTATCTATAGAGAATGAGAAATAACAGGGAAAATAAATAGACTTCTAATTAGATGAGGAACAAGGTATGTAAGTGTTTTCAAATACAGAATATATCAGTATATCTGCTACAATGTACGATTAAATGCAATTAATCCTCTATCTCTCTTAACTCACTAAAATACAATTTCTTTCATTCCTTAATAAACAATTGTTACTTGACATGTTTTACTGTACTTGTTTGTTCAACTGTTATACATATGTATATATAAAAAAGGCAATAAAAATATCTGATTATATATTTTCTTTTTATTTTAAGTTTGGTTATATTCACAATAAAGAGTTTCTGGAGCATTCCAAATATTCAACTAATTTGGTACTTTTAGAAAGTTTAATTAACCAGAAACCAATGAGCATGCAAAATATTTATCTTTAAATAAAACAACCATAATGAATAATTCTTATACTTACATTTTTGTCATTTAAACATCAGCTTGGTTGTACTCACATTGACACGTTCTTGGTAAACAAACTCGCATGCTAAATAATCAGCAATTAAGGTGGTATTTCAGGAAAGTTAAACAGCATTAAACCAACAATCATACAAAATGTTCAACTGTTTAAAACATTCATGATAAATATCCAACAAATACCTCGAATACACATTACAAAATATTTTACATAACGTAAAAAAAACATAGAAACCCCCCAAAATGTTTATATGTCAATATTTTTTGGACAACACTTATCATTTAACCCTTTTGTTTAAAACACTTTGAAAAAATATAGACTCATTATATTTAACATGGGTGCCGAAATAAATACATTGGGTGCCTATTTTACCACTAATCAAATTGTCAATTGTGAGTAAATGTTATAGTTTGATTGATTGATTGAATGATTGTTGGTTGCTTAACGTCCAGTGGCAAATATTTCATGCATATTCAGGACGAGAACAAATTAACAATAAATACAAAAGGTAGGTTCTGTAATAGGGGCGTCCGGGATCAAGGTATGAGAAATTTAGACTGCCACGGGAAATGAGGGTATATTTGATGGGGACAGAAATTTAGCCTTGCAACAGGTCACCTACGGACCCCTCAAAGTGTTGTTGCAAGAGTTCTTAACGTGCAAAGAGCATGGCACTCTCTTTACACGAGGCATCGGATTTAACGTCCCCATTCTGACCGGACGTGGCTGCAAATTTGTACATCCCGCACAGCCAAACGGACGCCCCACTTTAGCAAGGGTTTTACTGCCGGTCGGAGGAAAACCAATGGTGACCATACTTCTATTCCCCAGTCACCCTTTGGGATGTTATAGTTTGAACATCATATTATGACTGGATATTTGAAACAATGATTGAAAGAAGACAGTCACAGGATGAAATAAACTGATCTGATCGTTGCTTTTTCCACTTGCCCAACGTTGGCAGACGTATGTTGTCCACGCAGTTGCACAAGGCCAATGCCCACTCCATCGCGTGGACATTGGTATCGTGAACCGGAAGTCCATGCGGTCTCGTTGGACGTCCTCGGGCACAATATCGGACGCAAATCCGGTGCAAATTTACGACTTTTGAATCACCAATATTCATTTCCGTTTAGAGATTTCTGTAGCTTTTAAACTGCCAATATTTTTCTTTTTGAGGTATAGAGGGTTAACACAAGTGGTGGGAATCAATCCGCCGAATTTTTAATTTTTTTTTTACTTTTTACTTTTCCTAATAACATTTGCGTATTTAGTTGTGTTCCATCTTGTTCAATGATTGTTTGGACTTTTTTAAATTTTACTTTTGTACATGATTGAATACGAACATCTTATTGTTGAACTACCAAGCATTGTTTTTTATATTTAGCAATAACATTCCAATTCAAGGCAATGTGTTCTATTCCATGCTCAAGAGAATCGTTGATCGCCGGTCAATTCTACGTTTCAAAGCTGTGTTATAAAAGGTCACCTGAATGATGTTTTAATTTGTGTATAAGAGGCATGCGCAGTACGAAATAGTTTACCTGCGTCAGTTGAATGAAATGTGTATTTCACGCTTGGACAGAGTCACTATCATAAAAAGCGTGTGCAACTGAAAATAATATGAATAATAGAGCGAGCCATTAATAAGGGACTTCTGATTTTGATGATAATAAAAGCTTACCACAATTTCAAATGACCATTTTCACTTTACTTGCTCACTTTTTTTGTGTCTGCACTTGATTTTTTGGGTTTTTATTGTTGGTTGTTTTTTTTTCGAAAATGGGAGTGGCTTTTCTTTATTTTATGTTTTGTCTTTGTTCCGACTTCCGTAAATACAGTTTTTATTTCAGGTAATGACAGATTAAAGTCATTTTTTCTTGATGTTAATTTTTTATGGAGTACATACCTATTTAATTACTTTTTCAATTAAACAAAGATTGTGTTTTGTTAAATGTGTACTTCATTTGTTCCATTTAAGATGTATGGGATCATAATACAGAGTGGCAGTTAAGAAAAATAGTTTCTACATGACTTTGTGTCGATAAAAGGCAAAATGTGTTCCCCAATCGGTAGGGGACTAACAATAAAAAAGTTTTCTAAAAATTATATCAATGAAAGAAATCATGATATAGTTGGTATTCTTCATATCTTTCAATTTTATAGTACATGCATGCATACGAATTAAGACTTGCATGTTAATGCCTAAGAGGCGTATGTCATACTGAAAGTAAATGATTTCAATTTCATGTTGTGATAAGCTAACCTCTTTACAGCTTTCAGTCTAGATACTTTATACTACAGATGCAAATATTAAAACATTGGAATGCCTAACGTGCAGCTACAAGTATTTCATGCATTATAGCCGGAGGTTGGGGAACGAGATGGTCAATTTCGGTAAACCACGAACTTTTTAACATCGAACGTATATGTCAGTAATGGTCTTTTCATATTTTAATCATTTCCATATGAATTTGGGCGCGGCCATATATAGTGATCCAAATTTAATCAGCAAGAATTTCTGAAATACCTGCATTATATAATAAATAATCTATTGAGGTACCATGGATATACATAAATCTGTATGATCATATTTCCAAGCCTGTATGACGTGGAGGCTACATAAACTAATTGTACAAACACTTTACTTAAAATATGCAACATTTCTTTGGACTAACAAATTTTTAAAAGGATTAATTTTAATTTCTAAAAATGCACACACAAATAAAAAATATTTAATTTGAATATAGGACCTTACATTTGCATCGTATTGAAATATTAAATTGTTCTCAATTGATGGTGTCAATAAGTTGGAATTTATTTTTCGTTTAGATTATGATACGAACAATAGATATAATGAGGTTTTAGAAGAAAATTCATTCGTCAATTTAGATAACGGTGTTTCTGCTGATTATGTAGGTAATTGGCTCCAGTAGAAATTTCTCAGGCGAGGAAGGTACTTAAACACGACCGTTTGAAATAGCATTCATAGCGCAGATTGCCAGTCGCCGAACACGACCCTCAAATTCTAAATTAAATATATTCTGTTAATACACAAGATGGTACGAAAAGTCATTTAAACAAGCTGGACTTAGTTCGCCTTTACTGGAACAACTTCACTACCAAAGATATCCGAAAAGCTTTGAATTCCAAAGGCATCAAAGTTACTCGTCAAGTAATAGACTACTGGGTTCAACAGTATCGTCAAGGGAAGTTTACATACGAGATGACCTGTACTTCGCCAAGAAAAGTGAAGATACTGAAGACGCTTACAAGAGCCGATGTACAGTTTGTCAAACGAACACTATCTACAGAACCTTGTACCTCTAGCAGAACTTAACACAAAAGGCTTCTCCTAAAAGGGTCCAAGGTCAGTCAGTCTACGACAAAGAGAGCCATATTCCCTGTTGGCTTCACCTGTACCAAACCAAGGTATTGTCAAATGGTGAGACACGTTAATAAAGAGAAGAGGGTAGCCGTTTGCAAGATGTTGGTGGAGAATGATGATCAGCTCAACGACATGATATTTACAGATGAGTTTACCCTTCAACTTCGTCAAAATAAAATCTACATTTACAGAAGATTGGACCAAGTCAGACCATCACTGCCAAAACCGAAACATCCTTTAAAAGTTCATATGTGGGCTGGTATCAGCAAATGAGGCGCAATACCCATTCTTATATTCGACGGCATTATGAACGGACAGTTCTTTACCGACAAAATCCTGAGGGAGACCTTCCTGCCGTACGTTAGACGAACGTTTCTGGATCACCACCGATTCCAAATGGACAATGATCCACAACACAGGCCCAACGTCTCCAAAAACTTCATGACTGCCAACGGTATTAAATTGTGGGATGTGTGGCCATCGGGTATGTATATTCAAACATTGTAGAATTACTATACCTTTACATTTTAATGCCAGTTAGACAAATTAAGACAGAAGAAGAATAGGAAAAAGAGTAATCCTACTGTTTACCAAATAAACTGTATATCAAATAATGACTAAAGTGTTTCCGATAGACACTATAATGAGACAGTTTTCTGACAGTACCCCAGAAAGTCTCTTTTTTTTTAGTAGTGAAGATGTCAATACAGTTATAGATCGTCTTTTTTTTGTCTTGTTGAGTCTCGAAGAAGGGTTAAACAATTACCTCAGATATCCTTTAAAGGAGGTCTTATTGTAAATACATACTCAACTTGATATTTCCAAAACGATATATCAAAAGTTTAACAACTAATCTATTTCAGAAAGTGCCGACTTGAGAGAAAGCTGTCTACTATACACATGACAACAAAAGAAGAGTACTTACATGTTGAAACAACAGTGTGCCAACTACATAGACCATGTGTATAAAGTAGTGCCAGTGTGTATGTTGATGAAGGGTCAGGCTACAGGCAGCATCCCTAATAGGATCTTCAACGAGCCATCCATCACACGGGAAGAGAATCACGTATTTTCAGACGTTGTTGTGGTCTCCTGAATATCATGGCGCCCGTAAGCGACTTGGCTTTTAAAGACTAGCAAGAACAACTTCAAGATTAAGAGACCAGACCACAAACAGCAGACCAATAAACGGCCCTTATCAGGGCCACCAACATTTTACAAATAGAGTCTAAATTGTTGTACTTTAGTCCTGAATTTTCCTTCCTATAGTTTTTATTGATTGTTTTTTCAACTATCTTTGGTTGCAACCATTGAAACAGGTCACCAACGGACCCCGCAAAGAGATGTTGTAGAGGTTCTTGACGTGCATGGAGCGTGGTACTCTCTCTTTCAACACGGGACTTCAGATTTTACGTCTTCACTCTGACCGAACGTTGCTGCGTATTTGTACATCTTGCAGAGTTAAATATCAAATTGTTTACAAATATATACGATAACATTTTTCAATTTTTATGATAAGGGTGTTTTTCTTCACAGTATTAAACCCGTGTGAAATTGCAGTTTAATAGTGCATCTAGTGCTGGCTCAGATTAATTTTAGAGACAAGAGGCAAGGAAACTTTAAAATATGTACATAAATAAAGGCAGCAGTAGTATTACGCTGTTCAAAGTCGATTGATAGAAAACAAACCCGGGTTACAAATTAAAACATAAATGACATGCATTACAAAAATTGAGGCGAATTGTAAAATGTTCAGTGGAAAGTGTTTCAATCTAAAATATATTTGTTTACAAGCAGTTTAAAGTCAAATCAATGTATGAAATGGAGTGTGACAGTCGTGTCTTTTTTGTAACAACCATTTAATTGTTAACAAGGTGAAATTGTTTTACAGCTGATCCAACGTGTCCGTTCTGAATACAGTAAAGACACTTACGAAATGTTTATTGTCCCCATAGATTTGTTGGACTTTAGTGGCCCGAAAATTATCACTTGACTCACCAGCTTTTTATTACAAGTAGAGGTACATTTGTTCTGATCTTCAATGGCAGTTAAGGTATTCATGGAGTAATATCTGACTACAAGGACTTCCTGGCTGTCAAAATCAAAGAAATACAGCATGAATGTTACCATTTACATACAATAATATTTGTGCAAATAAATCAGTATTCTATGAGGCTATGCATGCAGGAACAGCAGGATATTTGTTTCTGATAAGGAAACAATAAAGCTAACTACTGAAATGATTGAAGAGTTATTATGTTTAAATCAACAAAGGTTGATTACAATTGACAAGATATATTTAATAGTGGTTGTGGGAATCAATTGTTTAAATTTTTTTATAAATGTCTATTGTTCAGTTATAATTTGATGGCAATCTTATACTTTCAAACATGTTAAGATGTATGTGTGTTCATTTTAGCATATCTTGTCAATTGGGTAAATTCAGTACTTGCCTATACTTTTTCGGAAAATGGAAGTCTATCTTGTCCGTTTGGTGAATTCAGTACTTACATATTGTAAGACTTTGTCGAAAAAATGGTAGTCTATCTTGTTCGTTTGTGTAAATTCAGTACTTCCATTTTGTAAGACTTTATCGGAAAATGGAGGATATATATCTAAAATAATTATCTGTTGCAACCCACGCAGATCAAGTACAAGTAAGTACTGACATAATTTCAAGAAGAGTGCAACTCTTATACTTTTCCATGTTCGATTGGTGCTATATTGTTGGTTCCTTGACGTCCAGTGGCAAATACTTCATACCTGTTCATGACAAAAACAATATCAATACATACAAAAGAGGTCCATTTAGAGAGGTCGTCTAGGATAAGGTCAGGGAACATTGAGGGTAAATTGGATAGGAACAGAAATTTGACTAGCAAAAGGGTACCCATGGTCCCCTCAAATAGTTGATGTAAGCATAGATGTATAAACCCATAGATAAAGCTCGTCAAAAGTTCCCTACTGTTCTCTATTGTTAGATAAAAAGAACCATGACCAAATTGACTGTCTTTGATGTTTCATGTGTGTTGTCCTCAATAAAGTAACTCTAGCTACATCTCTTATCTGTTGATCTGTATTGACCAGTACAGCAGAATAGATTTTCTTAATTGTCTTCTCGAGTTATGTCCCTTCTGTTGTGAGAGTATGTCTATTTTTAGCGCACTGGACAGACAAATAAAATGGTGCACAAATGGATGAAATCGGTCAGAAATTGCGCATTTTACAAGGAAATATTGAACTAAATTAAAAAATGTTTTTTTTTAAGGCTTGTATCTTTATATTTTATAAAAACTATGTTCCTGTTAGTTCCTGAAAATAGGAATAGCACGTTGTTGAACTTCTAAAATACACCTTCTTTTTGATATGCTTCATTAAGTAGTCGGACTGCGTCGAATTCGGAAAAAAATTAATAAGAAAGTACATTATTTTCTTTATTTCATCAGTTTTTCTACATTTTTAGAAGAGAAATTTTCTTTTTAAATCATTTTTATATTTTTACGAATAAGTTAGTTACTAAATCATAGATGTATTTTATACATCTATGGCTAAATTATAATAATTTCATTCATGATGTTTATTAAATTAGTTTAGTAAAGAGTTTATGTGTACTACCAAAACATTCCATGTAAAGCATGGTAAATAAATATTATGGAGCATATATTCAACTTTTTCTATTAATTGTATTTTCAATAGACTTAATTGTTTATAATAGTTAACATACATTGTTTAAATAAAGTTTAATTGTGATAAAAGATATAAAATCTAAAAATGTAAATATGACGAAAACATTAGTTCTGGCTAAAAAAAAAGATATCGCATTTATTAATTTCTTTTCAAGAATAATTTGTAATATTGTATTACCTACAAGAACATTATTTTTTCATAACCAATTAAGTCATTCTAAAATATATATTTTGATTTTATTTCTTTCCGACTTTTAGCATGTTTAACTGCTAAGTAGCTTTTGATTTTCAGTTTTCTATTGTCTAGATTGTCAATCGGCATCTCAATGACCAACTGGTCCATGTCATTATCAGATAAGTGTGAAAGCCATTACAACGCACATAGAACCTTTGAAGTCAGTGTTGAGCTTCATCTATGGGTTTATACATCTATGATGTAAGGGTTCTTAACGTGCAATGAGCGTAGCAGTCTCTCTACACGATCTACGAAATTGTGTAAAATTACTTTTCATACACAATAAACCCACATTTGGCAAATGTCTATCACTATACTATAAACCCTGATTATCCAGAGGCAGTCCAAATTTACTATACCCTCATCCCGAACTTCCTCGATTACAGGACCTACTTTAAATGGTTATGGTTTTTTTCTGAATATTCATGAACTGTTTGCCACTGGACGTTAAGCAACCAATCAGTAGATGGGAAAAACCCATGGGTAAGGATAGAAGTGTTGATAAATTTATTCGCAATAGAGTCACAAAATAAGTTTATCAACATTGGCTATTGAAGTTCAAACGATTATAATGTTATATGTTATGTCCATCTTGATAAAAAAAAAACTGTGATGCAGCATTTCATTAATTCCAAATTTTGAACAAAAACATGAGATGAAAAAGAATGTAATTTTTAAATGCTGATCACACAATATATCTCTGTAACCTTTCTTGATTCACAAGATCCGTCGTGTGTTTTTTCCCTCTCTTTTGAGTTTTCTCTTGTGTTATTTTATATATTATTGCCCTTAATATATATTACTTATTTGTATTCTAGAATTACAAAAATACTTATATGTTTCCCGGTTATAATAAACAACGATCATGTACCTGATCTGATATCCTTTTGGAAGTCTGTTCCTATTGTATCACTCGATTGTGTATCCGGTCTAATTTTAATTCGTATCGGAATACTCATTAACTTTTCACACTGAAGTTTTTTGTCTGAAAGAACGTACTGATATAGTAAGATTACTGGTAGAGGTGATTCATAGTGCTAATCAACGCAACAAGATAAGAATAACCATAAAAAGTAATTTGTAATTTGGTATATTAAAATTGTATACATTATTATTATTTTGAAACGAAGAAAAATAAGATTTTAGCGTCATTAAGAATTTAAAGTGTGTGAATGTAGGGGTTCTCTTATGTTAAATTGTTTAATTCTCAATAACTTCCAGAAAATTATTCCAAAACGTGGAAAATTATTACCATTTGGAATAAATAGAACGTCAAAAACATTTTGTTCTGCATGCTATTTATAGAAGTATGCGTTGGATGATTCATCCCATATAACTATGGCATTCTTCCGGGGTCAACATAGTTCGCAACATTAAGCATTTCGAGAAGAAGATAACGGTCAGTTGGTTTAATCTAATTTTGTAGTTATCAATAAATATTATTACTATTTTTCTATATTCAATTGTCTTTTTTTAACTTCTAGTTTCAAAGACTAAAGCCCAATGCGAAAATGTTGCAAATTATACTCATGGTAACAGCTGTTTTCAATAACTGGGCCGAGGGAAAATTCAACCATGAGGTTAAATTGCGGCAAACTCTTTGAAAAGGAAGCCAATCTGCATTTTAGCAATGCTGTTTGGATATATCCTTTCCAAATAAGAGATTAAATTAATAAGTCCTTGTACAGGTAAAGAGTTTTGTGAAAATTTCAATGAACTCGCAATTGAATTGAAAATATTACAACTTCTAACAATCTAAAAACTTAACGAAACGGTAACCATCAAGAAGAGCAATATTAATCCATCAATCCATCAACTACAACTAAATGCAAAGCTAAGAAATACACAAAAAAAACAATTTTAAGCTTCATTTGGGGGAATTATCTAAAACTATCTTCGGTACTGCCACAATTTCGCATATGCAAGTTTTTGCTCAGCACATTAATGTCCTTACAGTGAAATTTACCAAACAAAAGGTTGTACATCCCACTTATTAGTCCTCATTTATTAGTGAATAAAATAATATCAAATACTGTAAATGACATGAGAGATACTCATACTAAAACAGAGCTATTACACAATGTAATGAGAAATAACACAAAGGCACCGAAAAAATTAGGTTTTATTAAATCAAATACAATCCTAAATACTAATAATATAAAAACCAATACAATCCTAAATACTATTAATTTAAAAACTAAAGTGAAACAAAAATTTCATGACTTAAAATTGGAAATTTAATTTTTTTTAATTTAGAAGGAAAACTATCTCCCTTATAAATGAAGCTAATGTGTTGGATAGGAAACTCTAATGGACCAAGTATCCCACATATGTTTAAACTCTTAATAAAAATATATTGACATCTTTGTTTTATTCACCATGTTTGTAAACTTATTATTTTGGTTAATGATTGATTGATTGATTGTTGGTTGCTTAATGTCCAGTGGCAAATATTTCATGCATATTCAGGACGAGAACAAATTAACAATAAATACAATAGGTAGAATCTGTAATAGGAGTGTCCGGGATTAAGGTCGGAGAAATTTAGACTGCCACGGGAAATGAGGGAATGTTGGATAGGGACAGAAATTTAGCCTTGCAACAGGTCACCTACGGACCCCTCAAAGAGTTGTTGCAAGGGTTCTTAACGTGCAAAGAGCGTGGCACTCTCTTTACACGAGGCATCGGATTTAACGTCCCCATTCTGACCGGACGTGGCTGCAAATTTGTACATCCCGCACAGCCAAACGGACGCCCCACTTTAGCAAGGGTTTTACTGCCGGTCGGAGGAAGACCAATGGTGACCATTCTTCTATTCCCCAGTCACCCTTGGGGGTATTTTGGTTAATGAAAAATATAACTACTTAAATATTTTAATGTTAAAATTTGTAAACACTAGCTTTATGGATTTACTTGATAAATAACTACTATTTACCTTTTTAATTTAGATAGATGTAACGTAATTCATTAATAATCTCCTGAGGGTTAAATGGCAATATACAATTAAAGATTTGGGAAGTGTTAAGACACAAGTGATTTATATCTTTTAAGATAAGTTTTGGCTTGACAATAGGGAAAATAGATTAATAAAAAATATGTCATTTATAACAAGATTCAAAGTTTTATTATCCTCAGACACAACAGTGTACAAGAGGTCAATATACATACATACATACATACATAAATAAACAAAATATCTATACAGTAGTTATAATACAATTATGAAAAACATTACATGTACGACAAAAGGAGCTAACACACATTTAACAATCACGTGATTCTCGTGGCACTTTCATTTGTATACAATACAGTCAGTTTAAAGTATATCTGTCATTTGGATTTAACATAATGTCATGAATTTGTGAGTATTCACATAGGTATTAATAAGTGAATAGTTATAAATACTTGGTAATGTTTTGATATATCTGCAAATATTACGATATAACTTTACATTGCAGTTTGACAGCATTCCAATCATCTTGATCTCTGATGGATTTGTATTGTAATAAGGTGGAATAATTTTTTTGCGCAGATCCACGATTTGTGGATATGTACAAGTAAACATATAATGATATTCATTACCAATGTTATTTTTACATAAATGACATATTCTATTGTGTTTAGGGATCTTTGCCCATCTTCCTGTCTCTATTGGAATTTTAAATTTGAACATCTCAATTTACACATATATATTCTATCGGATACAGCCAATCTAAGTAGATACGGTTCAAGTTTAAATTCATGTTTAAAAAGTCCATGAAATCCCCCCTAGATGAGCTATTAATTTGCGAAAACCAGTTTTGAATAAATTGATCAGTCAAATTCTGTTTTAGAATAGACTTGAGAACAATGTTATCCATATGCATTTGATCATTCCATATAAAACTAAGCCCTGTTTCGTCAAAAATAGATTTAACATAAGCAATCCATTTCGTGAAGTTTAAACATAAGTCTATACAAAATACTAGATAGTTAGATACTACTGGATAAAAGGTTGTTCCAAAATAAAGCCATTCTCAATTTAATGACAACTTCAATTGCATGCATTTAATGACATTTAGTTGTCAGATAGTTGTAATCATGTTGTTACATCCAAGTAGTAGAGATTGAGCTTTTTTAGGATACCGTAAAAACGTAAGGTTCTAAGGTTTCAAGATGGCGGCCAAAAGGGAATTCCCCGAACTTTAAAATAGACCCAAACTCCGTTTCTGGATACCGTAAAAACGTAAGGTTCTAATGTTTCAGGGTGGCTGCCAAAAGGGAATTAGAAAACCCCTCCAACCAATCATGAATGTAGGTTTGCATGATATTTCGTCCAATGAGAAAAACAGTACCACACCTGTACACACATATTAATCAATCACATATATAATTAGGAATGACACAAAGACTTCACTTCAAAACAAATTTTCTACATGGACGCACGCGATAAAAAGAAGCTGACCAAGAATTTCGTCCGATTAGTAGCCGAAACTCCCGTCGAAACTGTAGTGGATTATCTAATGCAATCACGTATTTTTGACGACGAACTGACGGAAGACATCCTGTATCAAAACACAGAAAAGAACAAATCTCGACAACTGTTAATGACACTGATGAGAAGGGGACCCAAAGCGTTTTCCACTTTCGTTGAAGCTCTTCGTAGATCCGATTGCAAAGATCTAGCTGATAGTTTAGAATGCAACTAACCAACGTAGTCGTTCTAGGTGATTTGAAATGTACCTTCGATCTCCGCGCTCTGACACATAAACTCGTCAATGTTCGATACGATCCCCGTTTCTTCTCTGCCATGATCTGGCAACATAGGAGAATAGGTGGAAATTGTTTATTGTTTTCCAACGGAAAAATAAACTGTAACGGAAAGTGTCGGTCCTTCCAAGAAGCTCGTAGACGATTGCGTCGGTATGCCAGATGTCTACAGTCGATCGGATACGAGGTGAAACTCTCAAACGTCAGGATAGTTACTGCTTCAGCCGTGCACCAGTTGAGTGGTCGAATCGATTGATTGATTGATTGTTAGTTGCTTAACGTCCAGTGGCAAATATTTCATGCATATTCAGGACGAGAACAAGTTTACAATAAATACAATAGGTAGGTTCTGTAATAGATTAAGGGATTAAGGTCGGAGAAATTTAGACTGCCACGGGAAATGAGGGTATATTGGATAGGGACAGAAATTTAGCCTTGCAACAGGTCACCTACGGACCCCTCAAAGAGTTGTTGCAAGGGTTCTTAACGTGCAAAGAGCGTGGCACTCTCTTTACACGAGGCATCGGATTTAACGTCCCCGTTCTGACCGGACGTGGCTGCAAATTTGTACATCCCGCACAGCCAAACGGACGCCCCACTTTAGCACGGGTTTTACTGCCGGTCGGAGGAAGACCAATGGTGACCATACTTCTATTCCCCAGTCACCCTTGGGGGCTGGTCGAATCGATCCCGCACATCTTCCGAGTTGTTATAGCTATGAACCTGAATTGTTTCCAGCAGTCATGTTTCGACGTCATGGAATGCATTTCACCTGTCACTTGTCGGGTAAAGTGATAATCACGGGTATTAAACGAACGAGCGACGAAGACGATATCTATGTCGTTCTTTTAGAACTGGAACTGTTTCTATAAGAAGCGATACGTTTACATTCAATACAAAATGGACAAGACGTACATTCTCTTACTGTTTGCAGAGAAACCGTGCGACGTATACGTAGCCTTGAGCAAAACCACACAAAGTCGAGATCAAATAGCCTCATATATCACAGATAAATACCTGAGAAAACCACAGTGGAAATCCATCTTGATCGCAGCTTTTCTGGAATGATAACCAGACAATGACCTATCAAGAATACCTCGAAAAGATATATTACGACCCAGGACATCCGGGTTCGTTCAGCGGCGTGGATAAATTGTATAAAGCAGTACGCAAAGAAGGAAAGTACGTTTTGGGAAAATCCAAGATTAGAAAATGGTTGGAAACGCAAGATTGATTGATTGATTGTTGGTTGCTTAACGTCCAGTGGCAAATATTTCATGCATATTCAGGACGAGAACAAGTTCACAATAAATACAAAAGGTAGGTTCTGTAATAGATTAAGGGATTAAGGTCGGAGAAATTTAGACTGCCACGGGAAATGAGGGCACATTGGATAGGGACAGAAATTTAGCCTTGCAACAGGTCACCTACGGACCCCTCAAAGAGTTGTTGCAAGGGTTCTTAACGTGCAAAGAGCGTGGCACTCTCTTTACACGAGGCATCGGATTTAACGTCCCCATTCTGACCGGACGTGGCTGCAAATTTGTACATCCCGCACAGCCAAACGGACGCCCCACTTTAGCACGGGTTTAACTGCCGGTCGGAGGAAGACCAATGGTGACCATACTTCTATTCCCCAGTCACCCTTGGGGGGTGGAAACGCAAGAGACTTTCGGTCTACACAGACAGATCAACCGAAAATTTCGCCGTCGAAAAGTGATAGCTCCATTTATCGACTATCAGTGGGATGTAGACACGGCCGTAATGAAATCTTATGTAAAGGTCAACGATGGATACGGATACTTTTTACTGTCGTGTCGTTCGCACCCATGCGCTAAAATCGACTCAAGGTAAAGAAATGGTCACCGCTCTGAAATCGATCTTTGACACCGGCAAGAAACCCTCAAAACTGAGATCTGATAGAGGCACAGAGTTTCGGAACAAAGATGTACATCGACTACTCCAAACGGAAAAAGTCGACCAATTTTTCACCCAAAACGAACAAAAGAGTTCGTATGCGGAAAGAGCCATCAAGACAATAAAATCGAAACTCAGTCGCTACATGTCTCGTCACCAGACGCATCGCTGGATCGACGTCTTAGACTCCGTAACACAGAGTTATAACGGGAGCTATCATCGTTCCATTAAAATGGCACCGAGAGCAGTAACCAAAAAGGACGAGGCACGTTTGTGGAAACTTCAGTATGGACAATCGACCCGAGTTAAGGCTACGACCCCTCGTTTCGTCTTTAAGAAGGGAGACACCGTTCGTATTTCTCATCTGAGACTACCTTTCGACAGAGAGTACGACGAGCGCTGGACCATGGAATACTTCGTCGTAGTCGACCGAGGAATGAAAGAGAACATCCCGTACTACTCTTTAAAGGACACGACCGGGGAAGACGTTGGGGGATCCTTCCATCAATCCGAATTGAGTAAAATAACGGTGACGGAGGATACGGTATACCGCATCGAAAAAGTGATACAAAGAAGACGAAACGAAGTGCTGGTGAAATGGATGGGATGGCCCAAGAAATTCAACAGTTGGATTCCCTCCACAGCACTGGAAGACTATAAGAGAAGCGAGATGTGAAGTCGTCGTAAAAATGGAGCAATCGAACGTATACGGACGCATTCACTTTCTCAGAGAATTGGGACAAGCTGACAAGACGACGAGACAATTACTCCTCCGGTACACAACGAGAGATCAGATGGAAGCCTTGAGAGAAGTTGCAGGTTACATAGTGAACGGACACATTCGAATCCTTTCCAGAGACGATGTCCATTTCAGAGAACGATCGCTAGTCTTACGACAGATTATCGAACCCAGATTATCGTTACGGAGAAAACGAAACGCATTGCTGGCTTACCAGGACGTCATTCCTCGTTTATTGAGACCTCATTATCTTAATCGAGCTGTCGTGTTATCGATTCGTTCTGGCGAACAGTGATAAGAGAAAACCTTGATGATTACGGGAAAATCATAACCTATATTTTGATGTTTACAAAATCAATGGGAGACGAAGTCTCTTTGCGAACAGTGTTTACGGATCGACATTCATAAGAGAGTCTAGGAAATAGCGATGATCGTTTCACATGGACGATTTTTACTTGTACCTGTACTGCGGTGATTCGCTGGCGACTCAAGTGAACAATCACGCTGGAGACTTTGTGGTCGTTTTACCCAGGACGTATCGATTGAACGGTCGATGGGAGTGTGCTTTGGTGGAATTAACCCTGAAACCACAGATCGAACAAAGATCCGATCGCCTCTACGTATGTACCGACCTGATCGATGAATCGTACCTGCGAGATACGTTCCTTCCGATCTTGCGTACAATTCTTCCGACCGATGAAGATGTCATAGACATAGAATTCGGTACTCCTCACTACATGTCAATTCATCGAAACGAACTGGACCGGGTGCGAATATTTATAAGAGGTGATCGACTTCAACCCTGTCGATTTAAAATCGATCACCTGTACTGCACACTTCACTTCCGAAAACGAGAATGGGATCGATAGAAGTTTACGACCAAACGAACAGACGATGGGTGACCTACGTACCCGACTACAAGAAATGGGAGCAACACTTTGCAGACGTAAAGGATGGAAGAGTTCTACCCGACCACAAAGGACGAATCATCGTCGGAAGCGGTGCCCGATGGAGATCGGAGATACCCAAAGTCGAACTGGTCACTCCCGTCGCACAGGGTCTCGAAATGGCTAAATCGGATCTGAAGAGACAAAAAGTTATAAGAGAGAGAAAACGAAAAAGATCGTTCAATCAAATTGATCAACTATGAATCTCTTGGAAGAATATCACGACGATGAACTGTCTCTGTTTACGACGCCACCAACCAACACCGGTATACAGGCCAGGGAATGGATCGAATATCGACCAACAAACCAAGTATCCGGAGAATCTCCCCTGGAGTTTTTGATTTCGCCACAGCCTGTCCGATACATGGACTTGAGACGTAGCGTTCTCAGAATCAAACTTCGATTGTTCGACGCCGCAGGCAACCCCATTGCCAAAGATAACAAAGTGGCTTTGGTCAATCTAGGTTTACATTCCATCTTTTCGCAAGTAGACTGTTATCTTCAACAAACATCCATCGGTAAACTGGGGAGTATTTACCCGTACAAGGCTTACATGGATACCCTACTGAACACCGGTTCGAACGATTACGTTCAGCGTACCTCGCAATTTTTTTATAAGGACACGGCAGGTCATCACGACGACGCCAACGTACAATCGGGAGGAAATCAAGGCCTATACTTTCGTTCCAGATATACAGACGAGGGTCGCTCCTTGGAAATGGAAGGTCCAATTCACTTGGATATCTTCCAGCAGAAACGTTTGATCATCAACGGAGTCAGTCTGGCGTTGAAATTCTGGCCCAGTAAAAATGCTTTTCGTCTGATGTCGGGTGACGATGGAGCGAACTACAGCGTACAGATACTAGAGTCCAGCTTCAAATTATGTATGCAGAAACCCAACAGTGGCGTTCTATTAGCTCACGACAAGTTACTCGGGAATGCGACAGCCTTGTATCCTTTCGTCAGCACCAGCTTCAAGACCTCTTCAATATCGAAGGGCGAATACAGTCACAGCGAAAACAATATGTTCCAAGGTGAAGTTCCATCTCAGTTGGTTGTGGCTCTCGTCAGCAGCGAAGCCTTCAACGGAAGTTATAAGAGGTCACCGTTCAATTTCCAGGCGTACGACTGTGATTTTCTGGCGTTGTACATCGACGGACAGACGTTTCCAGCTAAACCATTACAACCCAACTTTAGTGGCAAGAACTACGTGGAAGCCTACAGGGGACTGACGGCTTTCAGAAGCGACGTGGACATCTCGTATTTCGAATACTCTGGTGGTTATACGCTCTTCGTTCTCAACATAGACGACAACAGGGATTTTAATACAAAGCGTAGAGGAGATTGTAGATTAGAACTTCGTTTTGGTAGCGCCCTACCGGAGAGCATCACTGTGCTCATGTATGCCAAGTTTCCCACGATCTTACACGTGGATCAATCCCGCAGCGTTTTACTACAATGAACAACTCGGAACTGGAAGAACTGTTACAAGACTATCCCGTACAAGTGATTTGCGCCAACGAGTTACCCGTGTCGATCGGAAAGAGACCAAGAACGTTCATAGTTAATACTGATCCGTGTTCCCGACCGGGAAGACATTGGACCGTATTTCACTTCACGACACGGGGACCTGCAGAATTTTTCGATTCGTTGGGAAATCGTCCACAGACCTACAAACCTCGTTTCGAAGACGTACTTGTGAATAACGGACCTCGATATCTTTACACATCGACCGGAATTCAACCGAACGATAGCGACACTTGCGGAGCCTATTGCGTTTACTTCGTGCGAGAACGTTATCGACCTCGTTCGTTCAGAGGCATCATGAAAGACTTTAGTGTGTACGACTTGAACGGCAACGATCGAAAAGTTATAAGAGGAGTACGACGAAAAGAAACTAAGCAGAGATGGAGCGAGAAAACAGCACGAACAGCGAACGTTGGCAGTTGATGGGAAGGAATCTACCGAAATCAGAAATCGTGTATTTCTGTCAAATGTTGGTAGTATACATCATTATCGTCACCTCAATCGTTAATCTGACAGTGCAGAACGGCAAGAACGAATTGTGGATCAGTCTATTGAGCAGTGCCATCGGTTACGCTCTACCCAGTCCTACACTGAAGAAAACATAAGAGAGACCTCGGAGCAGTCCGCAGACGTACCATCATGGCGTACCCCTTTTTACCGTGTTCCAGTATGTGCATCACCGGACAAACGAATTGTGGAAAGACGCGTTTCGTATACAAGCTGTTGCAACACCTGGAAGACATGTATGTCGAAGACCCACCGGTGCAAGTGCTCTACTGCTATGGTATACATCAACCTCTATTTGACAAAATGGAAGAGACAATCCCTCGCCTTTCGTTTCACAAGGGTTTACCATCTACGGAAACGATTGAGGAATTTACGGCCGATAGACGACACCGATTGATCGTGTTGGACGACTTGATGCATCGCGTGGTACGCGATGTAGACATGGAACTATTATTCACACAGGGTTCACACCACAGACGACTGTCCGTCTATTTTTTGTCTCAAAACTTATACGTACAAGGAGCTAGATCGAGAACCATTGCCCTAAACACCACATACTTGGTGCTGATGAAGAATGTGCGGGATGTGTCTCAAATATCCACCTTGGGTCGACAACTCTTCCCCGGAAGATCGAACGTATTAACTGAGTCTTATACCGACGCCACCTCCGAGCCGTACGGATATCTGGTAGTCGACCTTTCAACAAATTCGGACGACACTTATAGATTGAGAACTCACGTGTTTACAGGAGAAGACACGATCGTCTACGTTCCCCGAAAGCCATAAGAGGATCGAAAACAATCCCGAGACCGAATCATGAGTCGTTTGTTGGAGGACCAAGTGCATTTTCTAGAATTGTTGCGCACCGCCAAGAAAGACCAGAGGAAGTCTTTATTAAAAACGATCAACAAGTTACAGTTGAAAGCCTTGAGTGAAATCGCTCACAACGTCATTAAGGGAACGATTGTTTTATCGTCGGATGACAAAATCAAACTCAGGGGATACAAGAAAATTCTAACCACCCTCGGGAGAAAATCGTCGACTCAACGAGATCGTCTGAGTTCGCTTCAACGTGGGTCGACTGCCGTCGTACATCTTTTGAACGTCGCAAAAACATGGACAAGATGATACTGATCCCATACGACAGATATCAGAAATTATGTAAACGTCAGACGGGCGAAGGAACCGAATCGTCAAAGAAATCTAATCTAGGATCAACAAAGAAATCAAAGCTCGGACCCCCTGGAATGCCTGCCAAGAACGATAAAACATGGATCTCTTTATGACTTTAAACTGTTCTTTTGCAAATAATAATAATAATGTATTCTTGTGTATACTGTATTTATTTGTTGCATCTGTATTTTCTTGTATTAATAAAATGTAGAATACGATTGGTTTGGTTTTGTTGATTCACGTCCCGTTACTCGTAGTGATTCAACATCATTAAGAATTATTGATCTGATGCACTAGATGAAATAAGACAGATCGAAGATTAAATACATTTATTAACATACACAATAATCAGTTTACAAAGGATAATTTTACATCTATATACACATAGACATCCTTTTTAACGAGTCAAAATAGCATTCACTTCAAAAATTACGCATAAGAATTTACACTATGAGTAAAACAAAAATCTTCTAAGGTTATTTACATAAGGTTTTGACGACTCGAAATTTCATATTATTTTAATTTTTCATGGTCAAATTTATAGAGAGTATGTTTTTTCTAGCATTAAATTCATTCATCGACACAATTTGGTGTGCAATTTTTACAATGGAAAATACATGGAAACGAATAAAAAAAAAACAATACATAAGATCACATTTCAATCATCTTCTAATTTTGACACGTAAAAATATATTCCATTCAAAACTGACGTCTGAAAATTATAACTTTGGATAAAAAAGATCGCCTTTCTATGTTATTTACATATGGTTTTAAAGAACTCCAAAAGTTCAAGACCAACACTTGGAACATGATTAATCTTCAAAGTTTGTCTCCAATATATGAATCAAATAGCGGTCCTGATCGTCGTGGTCTACTTCCATGGGTGTGTCATCTCTGGGTGGTTCGTCGAGGTCCATAGATGTTTCTTCTTCATTAATTTCTTCCTTTGGTACGGGACATAGCTCTATATCGAGAGGAACGGTCGATACTCCATCGTTCAAGACTCGTCTTTTACAATAGAAATACGAGAACCCATTCCTTGTCTGCTGATAGGTGGAGATGCCGTTATTGAGGACTCTGAATCCTTTGAGAGTACCGCATCCCGCTCGTTGAGTACCTAGAACGTGACGAAAGGTGGTCATCGGAGCTTTGACACGACGTTTGGTAATTCCTTTCGAACTGAATTTCACTTCTCGGACTTGGCGGGAACGTCTGTGAAGTTTCTTGACCGGAATCTTCTTGGCACGTCTTAATAAACGAAAGGATGCCATCGCTGTGCTTGAAGTGGACACGGATTTGCTCTTTTGTACGATGTATGTTTTCGAGCAAAGTCCGATCATGACGTCACCCTCGTACTCCACTTTAAACAATCCCGGTGTTCGTTTGTCATACTTGGCGTGTATCGAACAGCATGTTCGAGGACACCATTCGGGTTCGACATCGTCCCGACAACATTCGGTGAGCGATCGATGGTACGCTTCTTGCATCTCTGGTTTGACAACGGAAGACAGATCGGGTCTGGATAAGGCCATGTAAGCGGAATCGGTGTCCATCTCACAGTACGCAAAGTCGGATCGGTCGACGTAGACGTCCAAAAAGTCGTAGTAGAACTGGAGCATTCTCAATTTGGCGTACTGTAAAATAAAGTATCCAATCTGAATCGGGAGGTTGATGTCGAGTTTCTCTTTGGCCTTTTCGACTTCGAAATACTCTTCTTCTTTTAGCAGAGTAGTCAACTTCTTGAATTGTGGTTTGTTGGCCTCGATCATGGCATTACCCTCGCCCTGGACGTACTTGACGGACTGGAATTTTTCTTGGTCCATAATAGTAGATCCGTACGCACTGTTGCCTTCCATTTTCGACGTATCGGCGATGATGGCTTTATCGGGATGTGCATCTCCCATTCGACGATTGTCGCTAACCGTTTTTACAAAGTCCCGAAAACAACGTTGTGGTGTAAATTCGATCACTTGATGGATCTTGGAGACCACCATACCGTGCTGCAAGTACCATTTCAACAGCGGAGTGGCGATCAACATCTGACGAGCTCGCATGCCACCAATTAAAAGTCGACGAGGTTTTTCCGATAATTCGAATCGTCGGACGTGCTCTTGCATGTGTTCGCCGATGATGTCGAAAGGGACGTCGGTGGTACAGAAGAGAGGCGACATCTCTTCGAAATATTTGAACGGTGTCATGGTCGGATGTTGAAAATACGACGGCCATTCGTCGGGAACTCGGATGTCGCATTCCACCATCCCAAAGAGTCGATCGTTCAGAACACCCTCTAGAATTTCGTTTTCGGTGACGGAACGTTGCGGCGTCGGGGGTTTCCGTGAATCGAAGAAGTTTTTCAAGTTTTTGTCTCCTCGAATCTCGACTCGATAGCGACACTCCCATTTTTCTACCAGTTGGTATCCCTGCTTTTGGATCAGAGACGACGTTTTGGCAGTCTTGTCGTACTTGGCCTGTCGTCCTGTTCGCCATTTCTGATCTTTGATCGACTTTGTCATCCAACAATCGTGTCCGTGCCAATAACATCCGTGGAATTGGTAGACGGTGTTAGTTTGCACATCGAAGCCATCCACGGGGTAGGGACCGATCTTTTTCTCTTTGCCCGTATTTAACTTATGCTGGATGTGGAGACCATGCGTTTGGTTGAGGTAGTCCAACCAGTCATACATCATCGTATATCTGTCTCTTTTCTTGGGTTTGAATCCATCCTCCAAACGTCGACGAACAAAGGCTCCAGTAGGCATGTCCTGGTCGATGGCCCACAGATAGAGAGCGTTGGCATCGAATCCGAGAATCTTCTGACAGGGCTTCTCTGGATTGTTTCGAATATACGATTGTCCGACTTCGTGGTGTCGATTGAAAATGATGGACGGTCCACCGGTTAAATTCTGTTTGACGGTGTGGTATAGATCGCTATTGGCTTCGTCGAATAGGGCAAAGGAGGCTCCGGCCTGTCGACCCGTATCGAAGAGCATACGTCGTGCGAGTCCCGGTACGGATATGGAGGATTTAAAGATGTCGATATCTCTGTCGAAATAACATTTTTGAAGATTTTGCACGGCCTGGACAAACGGTCCGACGTCTAAATTATTGTACCACACGAGAAAGTCTCGAAACGTAGACATGTCGTTCTCGAACCAGACGTTCTGACAGAATTTGTATTCTTCCATGGTGATGTTGGACTCTTTCAAAGAGCTGTAGAAAGCTGCGTGTGGAGGTAATGCAGGATGATCAAGCTTTTCAGCTCCGTCGAACCACTCGTACGGAAAGAATCCTTTGTTGTCGATGACATCAAATGCTTTCAGAAATTTTACATAACTGACCCCCGGGGCTAAATACGACGTGATGTCCAGAAATTTGAATTTATCGTTAGCCAAACAGGCGTAACTATTGTTCCTTTTCACGGTAAAGTTTTTTCCCGGTTGGTGCATGTCTAAAGTTTTGGCAAGATGGGTTTTGACCAGATTCATGTCGTATTTAGCCGAGTTGAATCCTAGGACGATGGTCTGTCGACAGTAGGCGTCGAGTTCTTCTTTCAGTTTTTTAAAAACGTTTTTCGTTTTTTCGTTCACTTCAAAAAGTTCTTCGTCGTCCAGGAACGCGTCAAGTTTAAACTCGTCGTCGTCGTCGTCTTCTAACAAGGCACGCATCGGATTTTGAATGTCTTTCTCCAGTTGATCGAAGGCATCTTCAAATGAGTGTCGTGTAAGCTCGTATGATTTGTCGCCGATCTGGTTCATGTAGTCCACCATCTTACGTAAGAGCACCTGCATATCAGTTTCCACGATACAGTGAGGTTCGAAAAATCCATCTACATTAGAACAGACAGAAACGGAAACGGGATCGTGTCGTTGCGTCCACGTCAACTTCTCGGAATTCGAGTCTTGGATAGATACGAGCATGGCCTCGAAATCGTAGACGACAAACCATTTGAAGAGCCGTTCTTGCACGTGGATGCCCTGTTCTTCTAATTTATCGAAAATGGTTTTCGGGTTGGAATAGAATCCTCCTTTAAAATTGTAGACGGTCTTTCCGGTACATTTTAATTGATGTCGTTTCATGTTATTTAACCGGTTGAAATGCCGGTTACAGGTCCCGCATTGATATTTTTGGGTGTACGCCGTTAAATTGGAAATGTAAGACAAATGATGGTCGAATTGGTTGACGTTCATATTGTCTTCATACTGACATCTGGATTTGTAGACGGTTAAAGCCACACCGTCGTCTCTAAGATGGTACACATTGACGTTGGTCTTGAAACAATGTTCGAAATAGACCGTTTGGTGAAGTGGTAACCCCTTGAATTTCTTGACATCGACTTCGACTTCTAGATGTTTGTCCGGAGCAAACTGAATCCATTCTTCAAACAGGCGTTTGGTGTGCGCTTCTAGATCAATTCGTTGATGTCCCCTGTGCACGGCCAAACATCGGAAGGCGCATAGATGGTCCTTGTAGACAGTTCCTTTTCTACTTTTGTTTAGGGCGATGATCGATTTGGATACGGTGATGTATTCCGGTAACTGATCGCCAATGTATCCCAATGGATAGTTCAAATGATACAGGACGAATCGAGCGTTAGTGACCAGGTACGGTTTCCACTTGGTATCCGGTCTTTGCCTCAAGAGGAAATCGGTAACATTGAATCGTTCCAGTCTGAGTCGCAATCGGTTTAAATCTCCCCGTTTTGAAATGTAGACGGGACGCTGGAATAAAGATTCATTGGCATACGCACGAAAATATCGATATTCTCCCGTCTCCGTATTTCTTAAAATGAGACCAAATTCCAGGTTAAGTCGAAAAGCGTGTCCTTGTCTATCGTAGATTTGTTGTGCCTGTTCCATCAGTTGAGGGACCGAAAATCGTTGGTCAGTGGTACGTTATATGTAGAGGTCACGGAACTTTCCTGGTGATTCTCTAAAATCAGAGGGGCGTTGCTTTCGTACACTCTTTTTAAAATGTCATCCTCGTCATCTTCCCATGGCGCTTGATCATTTTGCCAAGGTCGGGCTTGTAACGTTCCGGAACCGGTCTGGTAATGCTCCTGCATACCATGCAAGTATAATTGGCGTCGGTCTGAAAACCGTGCTGTACATCTTCTACATCGATATGAACTGCATCCCTGTTGCGGAGAGGTTGAACTGGACTCTGGTTTCGGTGACTGCGTATTCGGAACGTTTGGATTTGATGCTGAACTTGGACCAGGTTGCGTTGAGGTTGAACCTTTTGGGGATACCTAAGAAAGACCATTTAACAATAAATTAGAGAAAAAAAAAGGGAAATGGGAGACAACTCTGCATGTCTTCTAATTTTCGATCTACATGAATTGCTTCCCTTGTGTGTGTTTTTATCAGGTTAATCCTCATCGTGAAGTTTGTTTTGTTTCAAAGTTAATCCTTTTTTGACAACTTAATCTGTTTTATTTAAAGAACGTCTAATTTAATCTTATCTCAGAAATATTAATCGCAACTTAAAGAAAGAAAACTTTAGCATATTTTATGTAAGGATAAGGAAGCGCGGGTAAATTCTAAGAATATATTACCGTTCCATTACATTTCTGTTGGTGACTTTTCATATCTTTCTTGTACTTGTTTTTTTGTCCACATAAATTGCACTGGTATTTTCCGTCTGTGTGCTGAGAGGATACGTGGTCATCGAGAAAAATAATATGGTCAAAACGACACTCGCAATATCGACAAATGATCTTACACTTGAGAGTGTGTTGTTGTAAGTTGTCTTTTCGATTGAAGCTTTTGCAGCACTTTGTGCAGGTATATATTTGGTTGCCATGGACGGAGACATTATGTCGTAATAGGCCTGTTATACAGCTAAACGTTTTACCGCACACCTCACAAAGATGCATGTCTAACGTCGGATTGAAGACGTATTTCGTTGTAAATGAAATGTTTCAAGGTGTGCCTAGCTTTTTTCAAACACAGAACGGATGCTGTTTTTATTGGTCTAAAAATAACGTAATGTACTGCATCGTAATCGCATTAAGGGTTCTTATTGGGCAAAATATGTCGCATTGCATTGCATTATAATCGCACTAAGGTAAACGAAATGATTCAAGGTGTGCGTAGCTTTATGTAGGCAGAACGAATGCTCTTTAAAAGGCAATGTACTGCATCCTAATCGGCTCAAGGTTTCTTATTGGACGAAATATGTCGCATTGCATTATCGGATTAAGGTTTTATGTATATTTTTTTCATTGATTGTCATACGGCGTCATGCACTGTCAATGCGGCAGCGTACATCATAATCCGGATTATGGGTTGTCCATTTGTACACCCTAACATGCATAATGTAGTCAACGTTTGATTACAATTTAATCCAACCCTTGCTAAATTAAGTTTAAATTGTGTACACAGAAAATGATACTTTATGACAACTTAATCTCCTCGTTCGATTACATCTTTAACCTTTCAACATTTGATTACAACTAAAATTAGTAGTATATATATTTAGGATGATATTTATGGTAATATTGCAAACTTGATCGTTACATCCTTGACGATGCTATTATTTCTTTAATTCAAGAAGATTCATTCACTAAGACCTCTCGAGTTCAAGGATATTCGATCACTAATATACCTCAATCAAGGATATTTAGTCAATCTTATTAATTCGAATCCCGGACATGATATCTGTTAATTGTTGATTTGATAGCATTTTTAAAATCAAAACGGACAAAGCTCGATTTAATTCGATTGAAATAGAGAATAATTTTTCTTTAATCCAACACAACGTCCAAAACCAGTCTAGAGAGAAGATGGATTCACCAACAGTAATGACTTCAACACCGATAAACGTATGTATAATACACATTGTATACCTCGAATTGAATTCGTCATATCGTCACATTTTATAATCGAAATATCTGCACATTTTATATCGAAATATAAAACCGTGTTTACTCTCTTTCAGTTCAAAACTCCAACAAGGAAAAGGTTGCTCTTTTCAGAGAGTCTTAGCCCTGTCTTCGGTCCTGAAAATGGACAAAATGTTGCCCATTTGAATGAACAAGGAGGAATTGTAAGTATAATTTTAGAAATTAATATAAAAGAGTCTAACACCGATAAATGTATGTATAACACTGTATACCTCGAACTTCATTCGCTATATCTCCACATTTTATTATCGTAATATCTGCTCATGTATTATCGAAATGTAAAATCATTTTTACTCTCTTTCAGTTCAAAACTCCAACAAGGAAAAGGCTTTTCTTTTCGGAGAGTTTGAGCCCTGTCTTCGAAAGTAGACAAAAAGTGGCCCGCCTGAGTGATCAAGAAATAATTGTAAGTAAAATTTAAGAAATTAATCTTATAGAGTTGACTGGTGTTAAAAAAAGGGAAACCTAGAATACCAAATTTGATTCATAACTTAAAGAAAACATGGAAAATATATATGAATTACATATGCATTTTGAATGAATTTTTATACTAAAAGTTTGATTATTGTTTTGACAAAAAAGCTGTAATATATTTTTTATTTATTTATTAATTTTTATTTTGTTTTTGTTTTGCTATCAAGAGTATTTGTTTAACTTTTTTTTCTTTCTGTAGAGCATTGAATGGGAAACAGAAGAAACTAAGGAGGATACAATTGAAGATAGTCCAGTAAGCTTGTTTGAGGAAGCTGAGAGCCAGACTATACCATTTGGAGGCTATGCTGATAGCACATGTATGCAAGTGCAAGTGTTAATTGCATTTGTGTGTAAACATAACGCGGGACATTGGTTATATAGTTTTTCAAATATATATAAAACATGGGATTCTAGTGATGTTGTTTTTATTATTGATCGATTGGAGTGTAATTATTTTTTCATGATTAAACCATGGTAAGTGTAACTAAAAAAATCTCACTGAACCGTTCTTATACAAAAGGGTTTATCAGAAAAGTGTTGTCATGATATATTGTTAAAAGATTATGCAAGTTACTTCAGCGATCGATATGACGTACACAAGTGGTTTGAACTTGATTCAACAGATTACGGTTTAAAATGACAACTTAAGACAATTCCAATGGGTTACATTCTTTATTAATTTACCGTTATTAATACACAATATATTGTTATATTTCAAGTGAATATAATGACCACAGTTAAACAAAAAGTTACAATTATCTGTCCTTCGTTTGTTTCATTCACCACTCTGTAAAATTGTTTGGATTACACTCTGGACATGTTAGAAATCCCAACTGATTCATGTGGTCCGATCTATAAGGACACGGTACGACAGAAGACAGTTCGGGTACAAAGTCACCCATCACACTGGCAGTGTCTTTCAATTTGTTATATTCGGCAGGTCTCAAACAAATGCCTTTTTTGGTCGGTATGACATCGGTTTGATTTGGGGGTACCCAATATTGTCTAAGGTCTACACAGATTGAGTTCTCTTGAACAGTGGCGTAGACGTTTCCCCCCAGGTGAGATTTATACTCCCTCTTTTCCGTTAAGGCCTGGTCAATAAAGTCGAGACTGTCGACCAACATTTTCCATCGAGTTAAGGGTAGACTAATTCCTTTTTTCGTGGGAATCATATTTTTCTGGGAATCCCACTCTCTGATGTCGATTCTTATATCATCATTCCACTCTTTGGCTTGGACGAATCTGTTATTTCCCAATTCGATATTGCAACGTACTGCCATGTCGACGTATTTCGTTGTAAATGAAAAGTTTCAAGGTGTGCCTAGCTTTTTATATGCAGAACGATGGGTTTTTTCATTGGTCAAAATAAAACGCAATGAACTGCATACGTTTGCATCATAATCCGATGAAGTAATCTACATGTCCTTAAAAGGACTTTTAATGTAAGGGATTAACCATCTTATTAGGATATATAGTTCTGGTCTTTCATTGGTTGAAATATGACGCAATGAACTGCTAACGTTTGCCTCATAATCCGATTAAGTAATTAACATGTCCTTAAGATTAATTTACGGTATCATGACCTTATATGGAAGTACATATACGTCTATTGTTGGAGTTTGGGTCTATTTTAAAGTTCGGGGAAGTCCCTTTTGGCCGCCATCTTGGAACCTTAGAACCTTACGTTTTTACGGTATCCTAAAAAAGCTCAATCTCTACTACTCATCCATGTCTCATGAACTTATGTGATCGTTATTGCTGAATACTGATTATAATATACAGTAAAGTACTTTAAATCTGTGTTACGTTAGCATTAATTCTTAGGGAGAATTGATTGTTGTTTGCTTAACGTCCAGTGGCAAATATTTCATGCATATTCAGGACGAGAACAAGTTCAAAATAAATACAATAGGTAGGTTCTGTAATAGATTAAGGGATTAAGATCGGAGAAATTTAGACTGCCACGGGAAATGAGGGTATATTGGATAGGGGCAAAAATTTAGCCTTGCAACAGGTCACCTACGGACCCCTCAAAGAGTTGTTGCAAGGGTTCTTAACGTGCAATGAGCGTGGCACTCTCTTTACACGAGGCATCGGATTTAACGTCCCCATTCTGACCGGACGTGGCTGCAAATTTGTACATCCCGCACAGCTAAACGGACGCCCCACTTTAGCACGGGTTTTACTGCCGGTCGGAGGAAGACCAATGGTGACCATACTTCTATTCCCCAGTCACCCTTGGGGTGTCTAAGGGAGAAACCTTCTCTTTCCCTGAACTAACATTACAAATAACCAGGTAAGAAATTGGCACAGTACTAGCCTTGGTTATATACATACATATATATATATATATCACCTTACAACAATTTATGTCTAAATCCGCTCCGGTTTTAATAGTCAGACAATAGGATTATAATAGTCTAAGCCTGTAGTTTTTTTATAAGCTGAAATCTTGAAGAGTATACAATGGTTACAGAAAAAAATCAAACCCAAAAAACAAACAAGAAACACACCATTGCGTTTTATACTGAGAACCTTCACAACAAATTTAAAGAAGGCAACAAGAAGGGTGGGGCCATTGAACAGCATAGATCAGAGGCCGGCACGGTCGAAAAAAATTTTTGAATGTTCATAGCGAATCTGGATTAAGCGGATGTATAATGAGCATACTGATTGTTATTCTTATTGTTCTTGTAATGACAAGCCCCTTGCCACTGCTCAATCTATGATTAAACACATCGAAAGAAAACATTATGATGTGAATGGCACCGTGTTGGTGAATGATTTTGAGATGTCAATAAAAAATAACAAATGAGTTTGTAGAAAATAAAATGTGTTCAATAAGCATCTTGCAAATTTCCCATTCCTCTCTCTGTTTACCTCTTGCTTCCTTGCATTTGCAAAACAGATTTAGATGTAAAGGGAAAGAACAAAATGTTACACACTAAATATTAAACAGAGCACATACATGTTCCGAAAGCTGAAATCTTGTTTCGCACTGAACAATTTCCATTTTTAAATGCAATATGGAATATAATGTAGAAATAAGATAATGTATTGTTTGTTTTTCAAGGTCGTAGAAACAAAAAAAGTGTCTTCAAAGTAAATGTTTGCTTAGAGTAACTTTTGTTAAGGGAAATTTCGTAGATGAACATGTATACTTTTGGTTATAACTAATAACCAACACCTTTCATGTGAAAGCATTTGGCCAAATAAATATAGAATTGGGATCCATGTCTCAGCATGTTGTTACATCCATGTCTCATGAACTTATGTGACCGTTATTGCAAAATACTGATTATAATATACAGTAAAGAACTTTGAATCTGTGTTAAGTTAGCGTGAATTCTTAAGGAGAAACCTTCTCTTTCCCTGAACTAACATTACAAATAACCAGGTAAGAAATTGGCACAGTACTAGCCTTGGTTATATACATACATATATATATATATATCACCTTACAACAATTTATGTCTAAATCCGCTCCGGTTTTAATAGTCAGACAATAGGATTATAATAGTCTAAGCCTATAGTTTTTTTATAAGCTGAAATCTTGAAGAGTATACAATGGTTACAGAAAAAAATCAAACCCAAAAAACAAACAAGAAACACACCATTGCGTTTTATACTGAGAACCTTCACAACAAATTTAAAGAAGGCAACAAGAAGAGTGGGGCCATTGAACAGCATAGATCAGAGGCCGGCACGGTCGAAAAAAATTTTTGAATGTTCATAGCGAATCTGGATTAAGCGGATGTATAATGAGCATACTGATTGTTATTCTTATTGTTCTTGTAATGACAAGCCCCTTGCCACTGCTCAATCTATGATTAAACACATCGAAAGAAAACATTATGATGTGAATGGCACCGTGTTGGTGAATGATTTTGAGATGTCAATAAAAAATAACAAATGAGTTTGTAGAAAATAAAATGTGTTCAATAAGCATCTTGCAAATTTCCCATTCCTCTCTCTGTTTACCTCTTGCTTCCTTGCATTTGCAAAACAGATTTAGATGTAAAGGGAAAGAACAAAATGTTACACACTAAATATTAAACAGAGCACATACATGTTCCGAAAGCTGAAATCTTGTTTCGCACTGAACAATTTCCATTTTTAAATGCAATATGGAATATAATGTAGAAATAAGATAATGTATTGTTTGTTTTTCAAGGTCGTAGAAACAAAAAAAGTGTCTTCAAAGTAAATGTTTGCTTAGAGTAACTTTTGTTAAGGGAAATTTCGTAGATGAACATGTATACTTTTGGTTATAACTAATAACCAACACCTTTCATGTGAAAGCATTTGGCCAAATAAATATAGAATTGGGATCCATGTCTCAGCATGTTGTTACATCCATGTCTCATGAACTTATGTGACCGTTATTGCAAAATACTGATTATAATATACAGTAAAGAACTTTGAATCTGTGTTAAGTTAGCGTGAATTCTTAAGGAGAAACCTTCTCTTTCCCTGAACTAACATTACAAATAACCAGGTCAGGAATTGGCACAGTACTAGCCTTGGTTATATACATAAATATATATATATATATATCACTTTACACCAATTTATGTCTAAATCCGCTCCACTTTTAATAGTCAGACAATAGGATTATAATAGTCTAAGCCTACAGTTTTTTAAGCTGAAATCTTGAATAGTATACAATGATTACCGAAAGAAAAATAAACCGATTTAAGCTGAAATCTTGAAGAGTATACAATGATTACAGAAAAAATCAAAACCAAATAAAACAAACAAGAAACACACCCTTGCGTTTTATACTGAGAACCTTCACAATATTTAAAGAAGGCAACAAGAAGAGTAGGGCCATTGAACAGCAAAGATCAGAGGCCGGCACCTTTGGGTCGAAAATATGTTTTGAATGTTCATGGCGAACCTGGATTAAGCGGATGTATAATGAGCATATTGATTGTTATTCCTATTGTTCTTGTAATGACAAGCCCCTTGCCACTGCTCAATCTATGATTAAACACATCGAAAGAAAACATTATGATGTGAATGGCATCGTGTTGGTGAATGCTTTTGAGATGTCAATAAAAAATAAATAAGTTTGTAGAAAATAAAATGTGTTGAATAAGCATTTTGCAAATTTCCCATTCCTCTCTCTGTTTACCTTTTGCTTCCTTGCATTTGCAAAAGAGATTTAGATGTGGTAAAGGGAAAGAACAAAATGTTACACACTTAATATTAAACAGAGCACATACATGTTCCGAAAGCTGAAATCTTGTTTCGCACTGAACAATTTCCATTTTTAAATGCAATATGGAATATAATGTAGAAATAAAATAATGTATGGTTTGTTTTTCAAGGTCGTTGAAACAAACAAAAAAGGTGTCTTCAAAGTACATTTGTTTGCTTAGAGTAACTTTTGCCAAGGGAAACTTCGAAGATGAACATGTATATTTTTGGTTTTAACTAATAACCAACACCTTTCTTGTGAAAGCATTTGGCCAAATAAATATAGAATTGGGATCCCTGTCTCCCTGTAGATAAAATTTCGATGGCTGGTAATCCATGTTTGTACTTATTTTCGTCCAATCGGTTGTTAACAACACATTTAACTGTATTTTATCGCGCTCTCTACACGAGGAGTCGGATTTAATGTGGCCAAATGTACGCCCCACGTTGGCAAGTGTTTTACTGCCGGTCGACAGAGGACCTTTAGTGACAGTATTTCCATTCCCCAGCTACCCTTGGGTGTAGGACATGATGTTTAAGAACATTTACATCATTCAGCTTTAGTAGACAAGTGTCATCGTGCTGGTACATCTATGTATAGTTTGTCTGGAAGGACATATTAATTATGTTAATGTAGTTAATAGAACTGTTACAACATTCAGCAGAAGCCAATCTATGTAAAGATAATAGTGTGACACCTGGGAAATGTTATTTTAGTTTAAAGGAACAGTCACATAGATAAAATAGGTAGGTCCTGTAAGATTGGCGATTGCTTAACGTCAAGTGGCAAACATTTAATCCATGTTCAGGACGGGAACAAAGTGACAAACAATGCAATAGATATGTCTTTTATTTTCCCCTTTCTCTCTCTCAAACTATTTAAAAGGTCTACTTCAACCACGTAAACTGATTATGATCAAAAGTATTTACTTGAGAGGAAAAAAACGAAAATAAAACTCATTATAATCTGTTGCACCTATATAATTTTTTTACCTAATGCAGGATTTTTAGCTAACCCTTTTCCAAAACACATATCCATTCATATATATAAAAAAAATCAACCATTTAACATGGAATTTACAGAAGTATTGATGGAATTCATGATTGGAGAGATGGAATATGGAAAATTGCCCGTGTAGCATATGCAATGCAAATGCTGAAATAAGGAGAGAAAGAGAGATATGTAATAAACTTCCAATGGAGGATAATTCACTAAGCAATCATTTAAAAGAATTATATCATCTGAAACAAACTTTTACTCTGACGAAACAGCAAGACTATGATTATGAATTTGACAAAAACATAATGGAGAACGACGAATACGGATTTGGATTTGGAACACATGTACATGACTCAATTTCTGCAACAAATTAAACAAACGCCTCACTTTGGGAAGGGTTTTTCAATCAGTGACTATATTTCTATTCCCCAGTCGCACTTGAGATACAAGTCTTAAAGAAACCATCATAAATCTATCATTTGACCATCAATGATGATTATAGAAAATGTTTGTGTCCAGCTCTACCTTAGATCGCTCAGTCAGCAATTGAAGGGCAGCAGTTCGTGTCTCTAAAATAAGTCGAAGAGTTTAATGCAACGATCTAGTTGTCGGTCTTTAATCCAGAACAACTGAGAGTTTTTCTACATTTCCAACACTCACTTGAAAAGATTGTCTACTTCGATAACATACAGCTTAGAGATTATGTAATCATCAACCCACTTCTCGTGATGGAGGTTATGAAATCCTGTGTCACATGTTATTATCAATTGTAAACTATATTAATAATTCTAAATGTTTTAAACAAACAGTATAATAGTAACCCTCATACTGTTTTAAAGTTGATTTGATATTTAGATTGTTATTTTTTCTTGACGAGAAAATTAAAAAAAAAATCAACAAATCTGTGCATTTTATAATATTGTAAAATTAGATTTATTTATGTTTCCTCACCGTGAAGAGTGCAAGTTAAACATGTTCCAAACAAAAAATAAACCTGACTGCTAAATACAGTATTTTTTCATTATTTTTACCTTACAGAGTACACACAATGGAATGAATAAAAAACAATGAGAGAATCAGTTAACTTAGAATTTGATATAGAGGCTGAGTTATAAGAAAGCGACTATGTAACGGAGGAGCTATTAAGAAACATATTTGACGCAATCACCTAACATTCCGACGGAAACGGAACACACAATTTTATTACTGGAAAACTCCTACCTATTTGTCTTGGTAAATAGTTTATAGTTATAATCGAAGAATTTCTGGTCTCTAAAAGAATTCGAAGATTTTAATACAATGACCTAGTTGTCGGTCCTTAATCAGAACAACTGAGAGATTTTCTACATTTCCAACATTTACTTGAAAAGATCGTCTACTTCGTTACATACAGCTTAGAGATTATGTAATCATCAGCCACTCACTGAAAGATTTTCTCGTTTTCAACACTCACTTGAGAAGCTTGTCTACTTCGATAACATACAGCTTAGGAGATTATGTTATCATCAGCCCATTACTCATGATGGAGGTTATGAAATCCTCCGTCTCATGTAATTATTTATTGAACATATTAATAATTTTAAATGTTTGATACATACAGTATAGTAGTATCCCTTATATCGATTTACTTCAAATAAAGTTGATTTGGTATGTAGATTTATATTTGTTCATGACGAGAAAATAAAAAAACATCAATAAATCTGTGCATTTTATAATATTGTAAAATTAGATTAATTGATGTTTCGTTACCGTGAAGAGTGCAAGTTAAACATGTTCCAAACAAAATGTAAACCTGCTAAATACAGTATTTTTTCTTTGTTTACCTTACAGAGAACACACAATGAAATGAATCAAAAACAATGAGAGAACCAGTAAACTTAGAAATTGATATAGAGTCTGAGTTATAAGAAAGCGACTATATAATGGAGGAGCTATTAAGAAAAATATTTGACGCAATCTTCAAACATTCCAACGGAAACGGAACACACAATTATGTTACTGGAACACTCCTACCTATTTGTCTTTGTAATAAGATAATACTTATAATTGTATTACTTGCAAATATGCAACCTACATGTAGATATTTATAAAACAGATACATAAAGCAAATGTATTACTTTAGTGGAAATGACCTGCCGTGACGTTAATAAAATAAAACCGATACTGTTACACATATTTTACTCTTTTAACTTGGAATTCACAGGTGGATGTGGAATACATGAACATGACTCAATTTTTGCAAAAAGTTAAACAAACGCCTCACTTTGGCAAGGGTTTCACTACCAGTGACTATATTTCTATACCCCAGTCGCACTTGGGTTACAAGTCTATAACCATCATAGATCTATCATTTGACCATCCTTAATTATAGAACAAAATCGAGTCCAGCTCGACCTTTAGATCGCTTTGTCGGTAATTGAATGGCAGCAGTTCCAGTCTCTTAAAAACGTCGAAATAATTTAATGCAATAAGCTAGTTGTCAATCCTAAATCCAGAACAACTGAAAAATTTTCTACATTTTCAACACTTACTTGAGAAGATTGTCTACTTTGATAACAAACAGCTTTGAGATTATGTAATCATCAACCCACTACTCAGGATGAAGGTTATGAAATCCTCTGTCTAATGTAATTATCAATTGAACTTATTAACAATTTTAAATGTTTGATACATACAGTATAGTAGTAACCCTTATATCGACTTACTTCTAATAAAGTTGATTTGGTATGTAGATTTATATTTTTTCATGACGAGAAAATAATAAAAATCAACAAATCTGCATTTTATATTATTGTAAAATTAGATTTATTTATGTTTCGTCACCGTAAAGATTGCAATGCACGTTAAACATGTTCCAAACAAAATATAAAACTGACTGCTAAAATCAGTATTCTTTTAAAATTTTTACCCTACAGAGTACTATTGTGACATATATTAGTGTAAACATTTCATTAATTAAATTCAAGTTAAATAATGTACACAATTAGGCATTAACATATTAATGCAATTGAATAATCAATAGGATCATGAAACAAGCTGTTAACTTATATTAATCCGTTTCCTAGATATCTGTGACAGATATTTGACATACATTTTGGACATAGATGACGTTACAATTATTAGTTCAATTTTATGTTAATAAGATAGGTTACCATTTTAGGTATCACTATTTATACCATGGGATACTTCAGATTTTTCTCCGGTCAAGTAAAATTTATTTATCATCACCATTGTTAAAGGACCTCTGTATTATATGTGACATTTACTTATACAACATTTTGACCTTATTGGTATTTTCTAATTTGATGCTGACAAAGAAAGTGATGTTGACGTACCATCAATTAAATGAAAGCTATATAAGTAACAATTCTGCTTTGAGACGTCAAAGTTTGAATTTTGAAACTTGTTGGTAAGTCATGAATTTAAAATTATTATTTAAAATTATTAAGATTTAGAGTAAAATATATCTAAACAAGTTTAACTAAAATAAAGATAATTAAAATTTTTCATAAATGAAGTTTTATCAAAATAGTTATTGTTTTCTATTAAGGAAATAATTGAAAATATTTGTTTTACTTTATTGTTGTTTGCAACTGTTTTGTATTCCTTTTGTTTTTATTTATTTTATTAAAAAGTTAGGATTTTAAAACTTATAGGTGTCAGTCGATCCCGGCCTGCCTCTACATCGGCAACAATTTCTAGCCTGCCTTTACATCGGCGGCAATGCCATAAACCATCATAGGCATTTGTCAACGGTTAGTTTCCCCTAACATGTAAAGATCCAGAATTAACTCTCACAGAAGTAGTTCTTCTGAGAGTCTGCAGAGAAACAACTGGAACCATATAAATCATGTAACAACTAAATTTACATTTACATCTTATATTTTCTTATTACAATAGTACACACAAAGGAATGAATCAAAATCCATTGGAGAACCAGTAAACTTAGAATTTGAAATAGAGGCTGAGTTTTTTGAAACCGACTATATAATGGAGGAGCAATTAGGAAAATGTCTGACGCAATCTGCAAACATTCAAACGGAAACGGAACACACAATTGTATTACTGGAACACTCCTACCTATCTGTCTTGGTAATAAGTTTATACTTCTAATTGTATTACTTATGTGCAATCTACATGTAAATATTGATAAAACAGATAAATAAAGCATAATTTTTCACTGGTGGATATGATATGCCGTGACCGTTAATTAATTGATTCATTGTTGGTTGCTTAAGGTCTAGTGGCAATTAATTAATTAGTTAATTAAAAACTGATAATGTTACCCCTATTTTACTCTTAACTTTGAATCCACAGAGGCAATGATGGAATTCATGATTGGGGAGTTGGATTATCATCCATACTCTTTAATAACAAATTTGGAAACTTGCCCTTGTAGCATATGTAATGCAAATCCTGAAATAAGGATGGATTGATTGATTGTTGGTTGCTTAACGTCCAGTGGCAAATATTTCATGCATGTTCAGGACGAGAACAAATTAACAATAAATACAATAGGTAGGTCCGGTATTAGAGGTCAACTGGGTTGCAGGTCGGGACAATTTGGAATGCCACGGGAAAATGAGGGTATATTGGATAGGGACAGCAATTTAGCCTTGCAACAGGCCAACTACGGACCCCTCAAAGAGTTGTTGCACGGGTTCTTAACGTGCAGAGAGCGTGACACTCTCTCTACACGAGGCATCGGATTTAACGTCCCCATTCTGATCGGACGTGGCTGCGTACTTGATACATCCCGCACAGCCGAACGGACGCCCCACTTCGGCAAGGGTTTTACTGCCGGTCGGAAGAAGACCTGTAGTGACCATATTTCTATTCACCAGTCACTCTTGGGGACTGGAATAAGGATGGAAAGGGAGATACTTAATTTTCTTCCAATGGTGGATAATTCACAAAGCAATCATTTGATGCTACATTTTACTAATGTTGAAGTGAAAAAAATGCACTAAAGACACAGTAACACTCAGTAAAGTTATGGAGAAGGATGAATACTGTTTTGGATTTGGAACACATGTACATGACTCAATTTCTGCCAAAAAATAAACGAACGCCTCACTTTGGCAAGGGTTTTACTACCAGTGACTATAATTCTATACCCAGTCGCACTTTGGTTACACGTCTAAAGAAACCATCGTAGAATTATCATTTGACCATCCATATTGGGTATAGAAAATGTTTGTATCCAGCTTGAAATTAAGGTTGCTGACATGTCAATTGAAGGGCAGCAGTTGAGGTCTCTATAAGAAGTAAAATAATGTAATGCAAAAAGCTGGTTGTCGGTCCTAAATCAAGAACAACTTGAAATATTTTCTACATTTCCAGCACTCATTTGAAAAGATTGTCTACTTTGATAACATACAGCTTAGAGATTATGTAATGATCAACCCACTTCTCATGATGGAGGTTATGAAATCTTCTGTCACCTGTAATTATCAATTGTAAACTATATTGACAATTATAAATGTTTGATACATACAGTATAGTATTTACCCTGATATTGACTTAATTTACTATATAAATCATTATATCGTCATGGGAAGACTAGACTTGTGCAAACATCACGAGTTAGTGGATGTAGCTAATAATCAAAATATGTATTTTTTACCTTTTCTTTTGTTTGTTTCATTTTGAAGTTTCATATTAATATCACAAATCTTTCAACATACGATATTTGAATTCATGTTAACATACTATAAATGGTTTAGCGACATAAAATATTATTTGTTTACTTCTAAGGAAGAAATGCTTGCAAATATCCATCAGGGAATGAGATTTTGTTTCTTCAATAAATTATATTATTATGATATAAATGATAATGTTATAATTTATTATTTTCAATGACGATAACTAATTTAAAGAGGCAATGAGGGAACTCGTGTTTGGAGAGTCGAATTACTATCCATACTCTTTGGTAACAAATCAGGAAACTTTTCCTTGTAGCATATGTAACAGAAATACAGAAATAAGAATGGAAAGAGAAATACTTCACAAACTGCCGATGGAGGATAATTCATTGAGTAGTATAACATCAAATGTTACATTTGACTAATGAAGAAGTTAAAAATTTTACAATGTAGAAACTGTAAGACTTTGCAATGTGAAATATTTAGCAAGAAGAATAATGGAGAAAGACGAATATAGCTTTGGACTTGGAAAGCATGTTCATGACACAATTTCTGTCATGTTATTTGTAAGGTAATTTTTACAAATTAATTCTCACAACTGGAGTACGTCTACTCTGGGATCTTTTTTTTTCCTACAGACCTGCCACAAATACTTATCTTTTTAAAAGTATTACTTTATTAGATTCTGTAATTGTTGAATAATTTTTATTGTTTCTATTTTGTAGGATGATTGTGAACAACTCAATACATGGCCAGAACAAAAGAAAATCCGAAGTTTTTTTTTCAATAAATCTTATGATGTATATGATCTGGTTATAATTTATTATTTTCAATGATGATATCAATGACATAATTACTTGCGATTAAGTAATTAAAGTGTGCGAATGAAGGTGGGCGTATTTTATTAAATTGTTTTATTCTCAATTACTTCAGAAAATAATATTCGAAGACATGCAAGATTGTTACTATTTGAAGTAACTAGAACGTCAAAAACATTTTGTTCTGTATGCTATTTATAGAAGTATGATGCATCCCGTTAAGTAGTAAATAGTTTTAACCATTGCAGATCAATGATTTACAGTATTTACTATATAAACCATTACATGACTTGGGAGAAGACGAGACTTGTAATATCACCACGTGTTGTTCCGCAGTTTCAATGTTCCATGTTTAGAAAACGAAACTAAAATGTAATGATTATGGCTGTGTTATACGCCCAAGGCAGCCTCTGGTTGCCAATAGGTACCTGTGGGTACCCATGGTTTGATATTTTGTTATTATAAAATATCAAACCATAGGTACCTTTGGTTAACCAGAGGCTGCCTTAGGCGTATATCCAAACACAGCCTATGTAAAACCACAGGTATGTTCACACCTGTTGTTTTTAATCCGAAATCTTGAATATCATATTTTTGCAAAATAGAATTAAATTTTTATTGAATGCAGACATTCCCGTATCAACACGATGGTCTCGACGTAAAGATTCTAAGTACTGACGTTGTTTATCATGAAATAATCAGAATAACGGCATATCTAACATGCGTTCTCATGTCGTTTAATTGATCTTTCACTCAATATAAAGTTGACAGCAGTCACTCGAAGTGAAAAATGCTTAATGATATAATTACACTTGTAAATGGAATTGACAATGTAAATAGTTTTAAACGTTTCTGTAGAGAAATTATTATATTTACTATCTAAAGCTTTATATAACTTAATTGAGAATATCCTGAATATGACGGATATACAGGTATAATCTCACCTGTTGTTTTTAAGCTGAAATCTTGAACATCATATTTCAATCAGATTACATTCAATAATAAATTTAGTAGACCATTATAAAAATATGTGTATTTGTTACTTCTAACAACTGGCCTTTTTTTAAAGAACTAAAATTATTTTTTAAAATAAATTCTACTTGTTAACACCACGCGTCCCGTTGAAAACTACCTACGGAAGTCCGTGGGTTATGTCGGCGTCTAAATATTTATCCCACAATCCGCTTTGAAATTGATATCCTTACAAATAACATATTCAATACCATGCTAAATACATGGCACAGTAATTATACCCTTGTACCGTTCTGTTTGACTGTTGGTTGTCTAACGTCCAGTGGCAAATATTTCACGCATGTTCAGGACGAGAACAAATTCATAATTATTACAATAGGTAGGTCTTGTAATAGAGGCCATTCCTATTGAAGTTCTTGGGAAATTTGCACTGCTACTAAAAAATGAGGGAAAATTGATTAGGAGAGGAATTTTGCCATGAAACAGGCCATATACGGAGCTTTTTAAGAATTGTTGCAAGGGTGCCGAGAGCATAGCACTCGCTATACGAGGCACGTACTTTTACATCCCGCACATCAAAATGGACACCCCACTTTGGCAAGGGTTTTGATTGTTGGTTGCTTAACGTCCAATGGCAAAGATGTCATTAATGTTCAGGACGAGAACACATAAACAATAATAATGTGGTGTTCGTCTCGGGAAAGACTATTTCCCCTGAAAGGACCCGACCTGGACTTATGATATATGACAAGAGAAGGCTCTATTACTGTAATTACCTCTATTATCGGGCGTTGATGCTGTCTCTTCGTAAGTAACGTCTCTTCACTTCGAAGGTCAGTCGCAAGAGGGCGCTGCAGGCGTGCGCAGACTCCGTCCTCAGCTGCATCCATCAAGAGGCCCACTGGTGTCAGTTATCTGCTCCTAGCTTGGAGAACCCAGGGCTTAGGGTAAAGATACAACACCCCCCTCCTTCCTAAAAAGGAGGAACTGTAAGTTCCGACAAAGGCCTGACAACTGAAGACGCCCCTATTTCATAAAAAGTCAAAATCCTTAATTATTAACATAACCTACGAATGGGTTATCTAACCCAGCAAATATCATAAAAATTGCTGTTTAAAATCCACCCCCTTTTCCCTGGGTATGGGGTTTCTAATTAACTTTAACCTTTCCCTAAAAACATGGCATATAAAAATCACTATAGACAACTCGGCATTGGACAACTAAAAAAAATTAATTAAAAAAAAAAAAAAATTTCACTCATCTTTCCTTTCCCTTAACCACTATAACTCTGAGCTACAACTCCGCACCGGCCATAGGTGCAAGCAACCCCTCAAGACCTAGTCCTGGAAACATCTCACCATGAGACGATAGCTCACTGTTCTTGCTAAGAACTGAGTCCAATACATAATGGATATAAATGGTGTTGTCCAACCCAGAATCGTCCTAATTATTGATTGCATATACAATATTTCAAAAACGCATAAAACAAAAGATATTTCCAATAATCAAAATATACATAGATATCTGTAATCGCCAGTTCATTAATCTCCCCTCGAATTTCCAATTAATCTAAGCTACGTACTACTATTCTACTAAATCCCCATAATTATATCAAAGCACCTGTTCCAGCATGGAACAAAAAGGGAAAACCATGACCACAAAAAATGAAGTATACACCAATACCGTTCTTCAATATGGCGATAATATAAAAAAATGTCCAACACTATTCTACTATACTACAATTTGTACACTGGCCTGGCTTTCAAATCCTGTGGAGTACAGCTTCCAGACAGGAAGCGGAGGCTAAAGCCAACAAAAAAAACAAGATCTTTTCATGGAGTTCTGAATACACCGATGCTGTACATTCACTCCTTCACAACGACCTCGAGTTCTGTCATGGCAGGCAGCAACTCCATCTTCACCGATCGTGTCAGTTCCGCTCCTAGGTAGGTAAGCACGACCTCCTGCTCCTCCAGGTCAAAGAGATCCCTTGCCTGTGCCACCGCGTTTTCCATCGTGGTCACTGTGACCATCTTCTTGGTGTTCTGGTAAACCAGAACCACCAAGGATTCCCGGAAGGCAGGTGCCGCCACTGTCACTGGCTCCTCCACTGTTGGGGTTATCATTCCAGCCGACTTCCTCTCATCCTCTTTGGGGGCAGGTTGTACCTCTGGCACAGTAAGTGGTACCACTGGAGTGCTGGGTGGAACTGTGGACTGGACCACTGGAACATTGGCCTGAACAGTTGGCTGGACCACTGGAACACTAGGTATGGACTGAGCCACGACGGGCTCTGCCACACTAGGTGAACTGCGGAACCTCCAGTTCATCTGGCATATCACATCATAAGAAGGGCCGTTGTTCCCTCTGTACTCCTCCACTGCCACGCAAGCTCTACGGGCAGGGCTCAGGTGACGCAGCACCGACAGAATAACTCTCCAATACAAGATAACGACAGGGCTATTCACTGGATGTAATGAATAGATGCTAATCTGTGGCCATTTCATAGCGGAACACACTGCTCGTAGTGGTGGCATGTCTGGTCCCTGGATTCTGCATCCCCTGGGAATGCCTGCTCGCTGCTGGAGCCACAGCACAAACTCCCCTGAGGTAATGTCCTCCTGCCCAGTGAGCCACCTGGCCAGCAAGATAACCATGTGGCCTCTAAATCTCTGGAACCGCTGGTCCTGCATAACTTCTCGAGAGAATCTCGTCTCGAACATGGGAGACAAGTGGTCAGCCAGGGCATGTTCTCTGAGGTGCCTGGTGATGACAGGGCACTCTGGTACGGGACAGGCCACATCCCGGTCACTCACTCGCCAGGTCCTTTCTTTATACCCGTTGTAGGGGCCAGTCCACACTTGGTCCTCTTTCCCTTTCCAGGCCGCTGGTATTTCTTTCTTGAAAGCCATGGGTTTAGTGCTGGCGGGCACTGGAGCTGACTGCTCTCCCTTCTTATCTACAGGTGCCTCCTCCTGTGCTGCTGGTATCTCTCCTCGAGCCTCCAGTGTCTCTTCTGGATTACCTTGTACCAGAACAGGTGCCTCCGGCTCTCTAGAGACACTTACCTCTGGTACCTCCAGCGATACTGTGGTGGCCACAGGTCCTTCCTGGACAGGTTCTTCCCTCCTGACCCTTCTCCTGTGGGTGGCTGGATCCAACACCGAAGTGTCAAATGGCTGAATGCCCACTCCCGGCTGGGAGTTACAACTGCTTGGCCTCCAAGACCTTGTTTCATTCTCACTGCCCTCGTCGGAGCACGATCTGAAGGATTCAGAGTCTGACATTCTGAAAAATATTAAAAAAAAAACAAACATTAGAAAACCTGACAATTTAGTGAGTTTGTTAAACTACTTGATTTCTCCCCCTCCTTTGTCTTTTGAGGGTGGAGTAGTACGAACAAGTTGACAGTTGGGACAGATGTAGGGATCTATCTCATTGGCCTCCTGTATTGACATACCTATACAGGTCAGGTGGAACCATTCCCTACAGTTATCACATTGAACCATTGTCTCACCAGTGTCTGGGCCCCGACACACACAGTACTGGGGAGTAGTAGGCTTGGTCTTATTGCCTGCCAAGACATCCTCACCCCTTTTAAATTGGTCCCTACATGTCTCTAACCAAGCAGGAATTTTTCTATCCCCACATGGCTTAAGCCTGTCATGGTTAGTATTAAAAACCACCCGTTGGAGTTTCACCTTGTACACATACCCAGTAACCTTACTAATAATGATACCTGGCCCCTTCCATGGTGACCCCAATTTCTTACATTTTCCCTTTATCTGGGCAGTATCGAGGACATATACAAGATCCCCCGGCTGGTATGATTTTTCCAATACTCTCAGATCATAGTCCCTTTTCATTTTTTCTTGGGAGGTCTTAAGCTTATCGCGTGCAATGGTATGTGCACTTTTGATAGCTTTTTCTAGATCTACAATATAGCTGTCAGCACCCTCATATTTCTTTTCACTCTGACTAACGAACATAAGGTCTGCTGGCTGATTGGTCTCTTCCTAGCATGAGCTTGTTCGGTGTGTACCCTGTACTCCTGTTGACACTAGATCTCATGGCTCCCCCTAGAAGAGCAAGGTGTTGATCCCAATTATCTTGTTGTGAGTCAACAAAGCATCTCACTGCATCCATGAGACTGCGGTTCTGTCTCTCTACTTGTCCATTTGACTGAGGACGATATGGAGTTGTTCTAGCCTTATGAATTTGCAGCAATTCACATACTGCTTTAAAGAGTGCACTCTCAAAGTTACGTCCCTGATCTGAGAATAACTGGAATGGGTAACCAAATCTTGTGAAAAACTCATTAATGGCAGCTTGAGCGGTCACTTCAGCTGTTTGTGACGGTAGTGGTATGCATTCTGTCCACTTATTGAATTGATCTGTCATCATCAAGATATGTTCGTTATTCTGTTTTGTCTTTGGTAAAGGGCCCATAAAGTCTATGTGAACTCTCTCCATAGGGTACCCAGCATGGTACTTGGTGAGAGGACACTTACCATGTCTGCTTGCTTTCTTGTTCTTGTTGCAGGTATCACAACTAAGTACAAACACGTTAATGTCTTTGGTCATGTTATACCAGTGATATTTATCCTTGATCTTGGACATCGTCCTTGACACACCTTGGTGTCCTGCGCTTGGCAGTTCATGACTGAGCTCCATTACTGTCTGTGTTAAAGAAGCAGGTACAACCAGCCTTGTATTGGCTCCCTCCGTCTTGGGTTGACTCTTTAAAACACCATTGTCGTCCATAAAAAATCTTTGCTTATTAATCCAGTGACTCTTGGCTGCTGGTGATGCCAAGAACAAATCATTGGACAGAGGTTCACTGCCATCTTTTAAATAAGGTAGGATGAACATCAGGTCTGGATCACTCTCCTGTCCCGTTTTGATTTCCTCCTCACTGAAACCTGAGATGGTTATGCCCTCTTCTGGTGCGGTTGCTGCCACGACGCAATCAGAATGACTGTCCATTACAATTCTTGCTGTCGAAGGAGTAAAAATCAATTCCATTCCTGTACTGAACGGGAGTAAATCACATTCCGGAGTCGGCTGGCTGGCTACTGGCTCAATTGAGTCCAAGCTACTGGTGTGGCAGCAATCTTCAATAACTGCAAGTTCAACTGGTACTGCAGGTTGTTCCAAGGTTGAAACTTTTTCCGGTGTTTCAAATAACAGCATCATTGCTGTTGCTACCCTTTTAAGTAATCTTGGCTTCTGCTTTCTTTTTCTAGCCAGTGGGACTGTTTCATCTACATCACACAAAAACTGTGCCCAACTTTGATGTGCTCGCTGGCAGTAATTACAGCTCTTGCAAGGTAAACTTGCTAGTATGGTGTCTGCAGTATAATGTGGACATTCTTTCAACCTATCCGGGAGACGGGACAAGACATCAGCATCAATGTGTTGTTTACCTGGCCTATGCTTTATAACAAGGTCATATTGGCTGAGCTCTTCCAACCATCTAGCCAGCTGTCCCTGGGGCTCCTTGAAATTGACAAGCCATGTCAAACTACTGTGGTCTGTCCTCACCGTGAATTGTCTTCCCAGAAGGTAGTGTCTAAACTGTCTAGTAAATCTAATTACTGCCAACAACTCCTTTCTAGTTGTACAATAACGTTTTTGTTCTGCTGTAAGTACAAAACTACCATATGCTATGGTGCGTTCTTCTCCATTTTGCACCTGAATCAGCTCAGCGCCTATTGCATTTTGGGAGGCATCTGTATCTAGGATGAAATAATCTTTGTTGTTTGGTAATGTCAATACCGGTGCAGTTAACAAGCTGTCTTTTAACGTCTGGAATGCAAGTTGACGTTCATGGTTCCATGAAAACAAATTTTTTCCTGTTATTTCATATAGTGGAGCAGAGATCCTGGCATAGTCCTTGATAAATGAACGGTGGTAGTTCACAAATCCCAGAAATTGTTCAATTTCCTTTGTGCATGTAGGCACCACCCAACCATTAACTGGTTGCAAATGTTGCTGACCTATTTTGAGGCCCTGGTTACTCACACTCCTCCCTAAAAATTCTACAGTCGTTCTAAACAAAGCACACTTTTTAGGCTTTAATCTAAGTCCGTACTCTCTAAATCTTGTAAATACCTTCTCTAAGTTTGTGAGGTGTTCATCGAAAGATGGTCCTAAAACCAATATGTCGTCTAGGAAAGCCAAGACAGTTTTCCACGTTAATCCCCTGAGGACAAGGTTCATCACTCTGGCATAAGTCCCTGGTGCGTTGCACAGTCCAAAAGCCATCTTGACACACTCAAACAACCCATACTTGGTAACAAATGCCGTCTTCTTACGGTCCTCTGGCTTGATCTTGATTTGCCAGTACGCACTATTAGCGTCCAGTTTGGAGTACCATATGTTGCCAGCCAAGGTATCCAGACATTCATCTATTAGTGGCAAAGGAAAGAGATCACGTGATGTCACTGAATTAAGCCTTCTAAAATCTATGCACCAGCGCACTCCCCCATCCTTCTTCCTGATAAGGACTGGTGCTGAAGCCCATTCTGATGTTGAGGGTTGTATAACTCCAGCATCTAACATTTTCTTGAGGTGCGCCTCCTCCTCCTGAACAAAACAAGCTGGGGTCCTCCGCATACGCAGCTGAATAGGTCGGGCATCGCCAGTGTCAATCTCATGTTCTACATGGCTGAAATTACCAAGGTCAAACTCTGTCTTTGCAAAGACATCACTGTAGGTGTAAAGCAAGGTTCTCAGTTTTGATTGCTGGTCTACTGTCAAATCCTGACTGGATGTAGTAAAGAGTTCTTGGAGGTGGTCTGGTAGGTCCTCTTGTTGGGGTGGTGACCCATTTGAACTGGTACCCTGCTGACTGGTTAAACAAGTACCAACACTTGGCTCTTGAGGATCCTCCATAGATTCAATTACTGCCACAGCATGTGCCTCAGCTATTTCTAGTCCACTCTGGAGTCGGACAGGGTTGTCCGTCACATTCATAAAACAAACCACTGGACTTTGTCCTTTAGCACAAACTGATCTGGGAATCAAAAGTGTAGTCTTTGAGTTTGGTTCTATCACAAAATCATTATCTTGTACTGGTACTGTGCAATTCATTCGCATAACTGAATTCGGTGGGACTACTACCGAGGTTGGTATCGTAATTCTGTTTACTGAGGGTTGAGCAGATGGTGTCTCTCCTCCTAAGACTAGCTTAACCGTCTTGTCGTTGATGGACATGTATCCTTGACCAATGTTGAGTATGACATTATTACTAGCTAGGAAGTCATGGCCAAGAAGCATCTCACAGTCAATTGGAGCAATATATAGCTGATGGCTGAAAAGTAAGTCATCTATCCTGAAAAGAGTAGGGTTAGTAATCCGGCAGGTCATCTGCATGTCTCGTCCTGCACCATGCATAAGTGTCTCTTTAATAACATACGGTTGTTCTTGTAAGGAATCAAAAACCTTGTCTTGCATAATGGTAACTTCCGAGCCTGTATCAATCAAGGCAGTCACTAGCTTGTCCTGGACTTGTACCTTCACTCTCAAGAGTCGAGCAGTCCCAATAGTTCCTACAACTGTAAACCCATTAGATGGCCCCTCAGTAACTGAGTCCTCTGGCACATTAATTGTAACTGATTTGCGTGCTGTTTGATTGTTCTGTTTGGGAGGCTGCCTACCAGGTGAATTATTTAACTCTGGGCAATCTCTTTTGTAATGTCCCTGCTTGTGACAATAAAAACACGCCCCATCTGGAATCTGTGTCCTGCGGTTACCGGAACGATTATTATAACCACCTCTCCTGCCTTGTCCACGTCCACGAGAGGTATCTACTCTATAGTCACGACTGGGCGAAGTACCATTAGATCTGTTTGATTGTCGCATCTCCTCAGTTAGTGTAGCCATTGAGGATAGTAGGCTTTGCATCTGTTGCATGCTCTGTTGTTGCTCTTCTCGTTGTTGTTGAAGCTGCTGCTCCATCTGCGACACTCGGGTGTCTATGGCTGATTTGGAAGAGCCTACCCCATGCACTGAGGGTGTATCACTTACTTGTGCTACTGGTGTTGGAGCTGCTGCTTGTTTCACCTCTGGTGTTTTTCCTTGAGCAATGTGGGCTTGTACAGCTTTTCTTGAATGTTGGAACCACTTAATTATATCAATTGCATTTTCAACCGATACTGGTTTAAATCCACATGCATGTTGGCCAGCCTCTGGATCATTGCAACCTTGACAAAATTTCATTACTGCTTGTTTTGTCATGTACTCTTCAGAGAGATCTCTGAAGGATTGTGTTGCCAAAGATAACACACGATCTGCCCAGTCCTCCAGGGATTCCCCTTTCTTTTGGGTTATCGTCTGAAACTGTATCTGTGAAGTTTCTTGTGGTTCCTGAAATCCAAAGCGTTTCACCATTTTAGTCACTACTGCACTAAAAGCAATGTCTTTGTTAGAGTCCAGCAGCACTGTATAAAAATCACTAGCCTTGTCCTCCAAGCACCAGCAAAGCTGGTCTCGTTTTTGTTTGTCTGTCCAACCTGCAGCCTCAGCGTACCCGGTGAACTTTGTGTAAAACGCCTTCCAGTTGCCTTTTCCTGTATACTTTAGGTTTTTGGGCATAGAAAAGAAAAATTTATTATCTTGTTTCATCTGAGCTGGCTTAGCTTTATGACGGTTGCTCGATGAATGGTGACCATCTGTGTCTGACTGACTATGTCTGTCTGACTTCCTTTTAGCGTGCTTTTTGCCTGAGCTCTTGTGGTGTGGCGATGAGTGATCACTCACCTCCTCCTCAACGGGAGAAACATGTCTACTTGACACACTTTGTCTAGAATGTGTTCTGTGGTTTCTACTTTTGTGACGACTCCGACGGTACACTACCCCTGATGTAGTACTAGATGAATCTGAATCACTATTTGAGCAGCTTGTAACCCTAGATATACTTCTTCGGTCCTGAAACTGAGCCTCTGGTCGGTTGTTGTACATCTGTTGTTGTTGTTGTTGAGGGTACACTGGCAAGTGTGGAGCTGCACCATAATAACATGATTGAGCTGTTCCCTGAGCAAGATTTTGTGTTGTTGAAGGCTGATCAGGCCTCCCTTGTTGATATGGTATATTTCCAAATGGCTGTTGAGGCTGATGTAGAGGTGCAGTAACACTGTGGAGATGTCGCACCGGCTGTTGTCTGTAAAATTCTTGTTGGTGCAGGATGGTCTGAGGCGGCTGCCCCTGTTGACCAATTGTGTTGATGAGGGGTTGTTGAAACCCTGACTGGTTGGTGTTAGGTTGGTGTTGACCTGGTCTGTTAAAAAATTGTTGTGTCGATAGAACTTGGCTGCTGATAGGTGGTATAGGTACAGGTTGGCTGATCGGTGGTTGATGTTGTGGATTATCAATCACCCTGATGAAGTTTTGTCGTTCGGCTGTATTACTTGGAATGGTATAGTTCTGTTGACTAGTTGACTGTCTTGTTGACCTGGGACAGGGTGGTTGATGGGCACTGTTGACGGTGGGTTGAGGTTGTTGACAAGGTTTCCTTTCCCTGACTGGTGGAGTAGACCTATGTGCAGTTATAGGGTTTGACCTGTTGATGGTGGGTTGAGGTGGTTGTTGACCTGTAGCCCTATGGTTGACTGGTTGATTGACAGTTGTCAGAATTGACCTGTTGAAAGTTGGTTGAGTAGGCATTTGTCTACTCGACATGGATGTGACCTGTGGTTGATGTTGTATGTTGCTTAAAGTATGCCGGGTAGATTGTTGAATTGTTTGTTGAGTTGGGTGTGTGTTGGTGACAGTGTGATCACCAGGTAGTTGAATGGCTCGAGTATGTGATCGAGAGTAGTTGACGTTATGCTCAACAGGGAGTTGAACAGCTTGTTGACGTTGTTGGTTGAAGTTGACGGTATGTTCAACAGGCAGTTGGACAGTTTGTTGACGTTGTTGGTTGAAGTTGACGGTATGTTCAACAGGCAGTCGGACAGTTTCTTGACGTTGTTGGTTGAAGTTGATGGTATGTTCAACAGGCTGTTGAACAGTTTGTTGACGATGGTTGAAGTTGATGGTATGTTCAACAGGGAGTTGGACAGTTTGTTGACGTTGCTGGTTATAGTTGATGGTATGTTCAACAGGAAGTTGAACAGTTTGTTGAGGCGGTTGAATATAGTTGACTGAATTATCTAACGACCGACTGTGTTGGTTGCTTGTTTGCCTATTCTGGCTGTAGAAGTCCTGCTCAGTAGGCGGTTGACTTTGTTGAAACCTATCATTGAGATTAGGGTTCTCTAAATCTCGCTCTATCATAACAGTTGATAGCTCGTATGCTTTACAGTTTCCACCCACAAACCTGGGTTGCTGGTTCAGCTGAACTTCTATCATACTTTCACTATTGTCCTGTTGAATACCTACAGACTGGTTGTTTTCTTGACACCTAAAGGCCTGATCTTGACTTGGCGGATCTGGCTTATCTGATGGTTCATATTCGACATTTTCCTGTTTATCATATTGTGATCCACGTCCAGAGCCAATTACTTCTGGTTGTAATGTTTGACTGTGAAGTAGTGATTCCTCACAACAGGACAGAATATCATCTGATATTCTGCAACGGTCCATCTCCTGGGTAGGATATTCATTTTCGTCGATGCATGATGGCATGGATCTTGTCGACTTGTGATCAACCTGCGAGTTCCACACTGTACGTTGCACTGCAAGTGTCGAATCCATGACAATCTCAGAGTCAGAAAAAACCGGTTGATGTAATTTAGGTTTTGTATAGATTTCACCCCCCTGGACAGGTGCGTACGTAGAACCGTGTTGGTCTATCCACCTCTGTGTGTCCGTCTTAAATTGTTGGAAATGAGCAATCTCCTGCCTAATAGTACGCGGAGTACAGGGTGTTGACTCAAAATTGGCTCCCCCTCCCTCATGTGATTTTACCTGGGTATCTGTCTCATAGTCTTGTGACACATGTGGCTGACCTTGATACCTTGCATCAACATTGTCCATGTCATTCAATTCACATGGGGAAAAATCAATCATCTCTGACACCTGGGACATTTTATTTCTCATATATGGTATTTGGGCCAATATTTCAGGTGTAATTGTTATGCCATTATTTCTCATAACCATGATTCTATGAGCGGTAGCCGTACCAATGCCAGGTACATGTAGGAGAACAGACTCCGGACTGGAGTTGATTTTAATTTTATACCCACTCATTGTTTTTAATAATGACCTATATGCAATGATACTCTCAATATAAATAAATGACAAGACAATAACCAAAGAAAAAACAAGTCTTTATTGATTCTAAATCCCGTTTACAAATAGCAAAGATGTGTATTGCATATGTAAACAAATCACGGAAATCACTTCCGGTATTGATCTCAGGTGTCGTCGTTACCTGGTAACACGAAATCACGCGAGACTCAATCAGAAAAAATCAATACTTTGAACAAAGTTTGAAAACTTTCACAGACAGTGAAAAACCTATCCCAAAACGCTTTTTTCAATGAGGTACTGCTTCTAAAGCTTTTATTTGAGCCTAAACCGACTTCCGAAGTCACATAATAGCCAAATAAATTCTGCAAGTCACGCTTGATTGCACCTGGTCAAAATTCCCTGACCAAAATGGCTACCCAGGTCCCACGATGTGCGTTCGAACCACCCGCACTACCAATAATGTGGTGTTCGTCTCGGGAAAGACTATTTCCCCTGAAAGGACCCGACCTGGACTAATGATATATGACAAGAGAAGGCTCTATTACTGTAATTACCTCTATTATCGGGCGTTGATGCTGTCTCTTCGTAAGTAACGTCTCTTCACTTCGAAGGTCAGTCGCAAGAGGGCGCTGCAGGCGTGCGCAGACTCCGTCCTCAGCTGCATCCATCAAGAGGCCCACTGGTGTCAGTTATCTGCTCCTAGCTTGGAGAACCCAGGGCTTAGGGTAAAGATACAACAATAAGTTCAAAAGGTAGGTCCAGAAATAGAGGCCGCGCGGGATAAAATTTCGGAGACCTTTTATACTGGAAAATGGGGGTATATTGAATATGGACAGAACTTGCGCCTTGTCACAGATCCTTCAAACAGTTTTGTAAGGGGTCGTAATGTGTAGAGAGCCGGACCTCTGTCAACACGAGTCTTCAGATTTAACGTTCCTATTTTGACATGACTTGACTGCGAATTAAAAATTACAATAAGCTGAACAAATACCCCACTTTAGAAGGATTTACCTGTCGGTCAAATGAAGACAAAGGAATGACCATATCTGCATAGCCCAGCCAATATTGATATGTAGAACAAACACTAGTAATCGATTGTCAAAGTCAATTAAGATTGTGAAAAGTTGAAAACTAGAAATTGATCAATCAGCATAAATAATGGCATATCGAACAGCACATGCGTTTTCATGTCGTTGAATTGATGTATCAGCCTAATATAAAGTTGACAGCAGTATTAGCAACGTAACAGGTTAAAAAACACATGTATATTCTTACCTGTAGATTGTAGTAAGCTGAAATCTTGAACATCATATTTTTACAGGAAATATTAAAACAATGATTGAATGAAATGAAAAATGTAATTGTTACCAATAAATGTTGGTCTGTTATACGAGTACACTAAAAATATCTTACTAATGTCTTCTTGTTAACAACACGCCACGTTGAAAGCTTCCACCGGTAAGTATGTATGGTATGTAGGTAACTGCTTACGAATAATCTCGCATTTCGTTCTGAGATCAATAACCTTACTTACAAAATATTGGCAGGGTATTCAATACACTAAAACAGGGTACAGGACATATTTCCTTGTAGAGTCCTGCAAATTCCAAGCAACTTAGGATTTATCTGGCAGTACCAGTAGCCGTTTAAAACGGCTGATAAGACCATGAACGACTGTATGGTATGCTACATTGATCGGTAGTTACATTTAGATAAGGGCTAGGGTCACCCAGAATTGATTGATTGTTGGTTGCGTCACGTCCAGTGGCAAATATTTCATGCATATTCAGGACGAGAACAAATTTACAATCAATACAATAGTTAGATTCTGTAATAGAGGCGTCCGTGATTAGGGTCGGAGAAATTTAGACTGACATGTGAAATGAGGGTATATTGGATAGGAACAGAGATTTAGCCTTGCAACAGATTATGGACCCCTCAAAGAGTTTTTGCGAGGGTTCTTAACTCTTTACACGAGGCATCGGATTGAATATCCCCATTTTGACCGGACGTGGCCACCCGGAAAACAAGTCAAACACTTGTTGAATTGATTGATTGATTGTTGGTTGCTTAACGTCCAGTGGCAAATATTTCATGCATATTCAGGACGAGAACAAGTTCACAATAATTACAATAGGTAGGTTCTGTAATAGATTAAGGGATAAAGGTCGGAGAAATTTAGACTGCCACGGGAAATGAGGGTATAATGGACAGGGACAGAAATTTAGCCTTGCAACAGGTCACATACGGACCCCTCAAAGAGTTGTTGCAAGGGTTCTTAACGTGCAAAGAGCGTGGCACTCTCTTTACACGAGGCATCGGATTTAACGTCCCCATTCTGACCGGACGTGGCTGCAAATTTGTACATCCCGCACAGCCAAACGGACGCCCCACTTTAGCACGGGTTTTACTGCCGGTCGGAGGAAGACCAATGGTGACCATACTTCTATTCCCCAGTCACCCTTGGGGGCAACACTTGTTGAATCCTGTCCCTACCAGCTCAAAGGGCCTTGTCAATGATTTGATTTGATTTTTGGTGTTTTAACGCCACTTTTAAGCACCGCTTTAGGGCTATTTCGTTGCGGCCAGTTCTTATTGGTGGAGGAAGCCGGAGTAAACCACCGACCTTCGATAGGAAAACTGACAATCCTAGTCAATTAAGATTGGAGTCGAGTGCACCCGCACCAGCGGGGTTCGAACTCACAACATCAGTGTTGACTGGCTAGTGATTACAGTAGTAACTACTTAAACCACTCGGCCACCGAGGCCCCCCCTTGTCAATGTATCTTAGCAGTAGCGTAATGGCATGACCATGAAGTATAACCGACGATTGGTCTCAAGCAGAATCTTAACAAGAGTTTTCTTTTCTTTTCTTTTGAGGGCCGGTCACTTCCTGTACGGCAGTTTGTTCAAGATGTTTATTGACGAAATCTTGCACACGTTGAAGCGGGTCTTCAGTCTCATCAGGGAGACCGTCTAACGCCAAAATCAATGAAAATTTGCAAACTTGAAATTATTCAATCAGCATAAATAATGGCATATCTATCAGCACATACGTTTTCATGTCGTTGATTGATTGATTGACTGTTGGTTGCTTAACGTCCAGTAGGAAATATTTCATGCATGTTCAGGACGACAAACAAATTAACAATAAATACAATAGGTAGGTCCGGTACTACAGGTCTACCAGGTTGCAGGTCGGGAAAATTTGGACTGACACGGGAAATGAGAATATATTGAATAGGGACAGAAATTTAGCCTTGCAAAAGGCCACCTACGGACCCCTCAAAGAGTTGTTCCAAGGGTTCTTAACGTGCAGAAAGCGTGACACTCTCTCTACACGAGACATCGAATTTAACGTCCCCATTCTGACCGGACGTGGCTGCGTACTTGATACATCCCGCACAGCAAAACGGACGCCCCACTTTGGCAAGGGTTTTACTGCCGGTCGGAAGAAGACCTGTAGTGACCATATTTCTATTCCCCAGTCACCCTTGGGGAGTTCATGTCGTTATATTAATGTATTAACCTAATATAAAGTTGACAGCAGTTTATATGACGTCACCACGAGTTGATATGCAGTTTCATCATTCATTTAGTAGACATAGAACTCAAATATGAAGATGACATGTAAAAATACAGGTATATATATGCTCACCTGTAGATTGGAGTACGCTGAAATCTTGAACATCATATTTTTACAGGAAATATTAAAACAATGATTGAATGAACCAAAGTCAAAACACAAAAGTAATTAAAAATATAAATCAGTTGTTTAAAAAACAATTGTTAACGGTCTTTTCCCTTCCAAACATAGTTATTTGATTGGTTGGTTGGTTGGCTAGTTAATTAGACACATGGGACCTAGCCTCCAGGAACAATCGAAAAAAGACTTGAGAGCCTAATTCCCCTGTTTAAACACGTGGGACCTACCCTTGAGCGCTTATTCCTGTTTAAACACGTGTGATCTAGCCTCAAGGAACAAGCGAAAAAGGACTGGAAAGCCTAATTCCTCTGTTTAAACACGTGGGACCTAGCCTCTAGGATCACGCAAAAAAGGACTTGAGAGCCAAGTTTCTTTGTTTAAACACGTGGACCTTACCTCTAGGAACAAGCCAAAAGGGACTTGAGAGCCGAGTTCCCGTGTTTAAACACTTGGGACCTTGCTTCTAGGAATACGCGAAAATAGAATTGAGAGCCTAGTTGCTATGTTTAAACACCTGGAACGTAGCCTTTAGGAACACGCGAAAACGGGTCCCTGCAACAAGTTTATTTATATTTAAATTATGATATTTGTAGGAACATGCAAGGATTTAAACACCCTACAAAAATATCCTTGCATCTTCCTTTATAATTGTTCTCTTTTGTTCTTATAAGGCTTCCCGGAATTTGTCTTATTTACTTATTGTGTGTGCAATTTTGTATTTAAAGGAAATCCGACCTGACCTGCATGGATCTTTTGTTTTTAATTTACGTGCACATTTTAATTCTTTTCGAAAAGGGGGAAAACCCCTAGTTTATTTTAGGTAGCACGCGCTGCAGATGGTGTGATTGAGACGTCACCAAGCTGATATACACAAAAAGACTGTTTTTAAAATTTCTTTGCAGAGGATGTCGTAAAGACCAGACTTATGTTTAACGATTGTGCTAACGGATTTAATTTTCTTTCATTTACAGGTCATTGATGTCGGATCATGCATGCTTTTTTCGTACACATATTTACGGGAGCACAGAATTGTATTTTAATGCATGCTTCTTTCGTACACATATTTACGGGAGGACAGAATTGTATTTTAATGCATGTTAAGAAATTAATTAAATTATTAAATTTAATAAGATCAGAACGTCAAGCGGACCGCACGTGATTTATAGCGCTAAGGGGAATATATTTTCTTGATTCATGTTACAGGTAAAATATCATCGAGTCTTCATTCATTGCATGCACACACAAATAATACTGTTGTTATAGTACTTTAAGAAAACGTTTATGGATTAATTTCAGAAAATACATGAATTGGAGCAGATTTTTGCAGGGATGGATTTCTATTTCAGACAGAAAGAAGTTTGTACATAGGAAGGATTATCATTTTTTCAGTAAAATGTACGGCGGGACTGAAGGCGATCTTCTTTTCATAGATTCATTGATTGATTGTTGGTTGCTTAACGTCCAGTGGCAAATATTGCATGCACAATCAGGACGAGAACAAATTAACAATAAATACAATAGGTAGGTTCTGTAATAGGGGCGTCCGGGGTTAAGGTCGGCGAAATTTAGACTGCCACGGGAAATGAGGGAATATTGGATAGGTACAGAAATTTAGCCTTGCAACAGGTCACCTACGGACCGCTCAAAGAGTTGTTGCAAGGGTTCTTAACGTGCAAAGAGAATTGCACTCTTTTCATAGAAATGGGATAACTAAATAAAATCAGTTTGAAAAAAGGGGGGTGAGTGAAGTTGTAGACTATGGTTGATAATGAAAATCAGATACATTTAAAACATGATAGCTGCAAAGTTTCAGTTTTTATTAGTAATTTGTTGATTTGACAATTTCAGGGCATTGACCCTGCAATAAAATGACGCGTACCATTTTGACCAAAAATTTCCAGTAAGGACATGTCGAGACAAACATTTAGGTTAAATTGTTTTGCCGATATCTATAACTCTTTTCTTGGAAGAAGCGACATAAACTTAACGTAAAAGATCCGAACATAACCTTGACCTGTGACCTAGACCAAATTTTCTTCTTTTTTTTTGGACCAAGGACCTCAAATCGAAAGACTCTAGGTCTCTATCACTTATGGTTTACCAGTTACAATTATATTCACTTATTCTGAATACAAAAGGGGAAATAACTGTCATATGGAGTCTCCGGATAGCTTCGGTCAAAATAAAACGTAACATTCTGAGGATATAATGAACAATTTGGAAAAATAAATTTGTCGCTTTCTCTTCGTTGCGAAGGAGATCTCATACCAAGAAAAAGTGTTCGAGGAGATAACTCTTGCACAGAAAAGTGTTCCGTTAAACAGGGTCAGTTTCAAAAGCGTATAGACTGTAAGATATTATATACAAAAATACTAAGCAACATCTTTTGAAACAAAAATACAGCGCAAGAAAAAAAAACAATCAGAACAAAACCGTAAAAGTGGAAAGACCTAATAAAATGAAAAACGTATTTGTTACTGATAACATTTGTCCTGTTATAAATACTAGTCCACTAAAATCATATAATTCAGAACTTCTAATTGTTACCACCACGACCCATTCACAACTTCCTATCCCCAAAGGTGGCTGTGGGGAATGGAAATATGGTCACTACAGGTCTTCTTCTGACCGGCAGTAACACCATTGCCAAAGTGGGGCGTCCGTTTGGCTGTGTACAAGTACACAGTCACGTCCGGTCAGAATGGGGACATTAAATCCGACTCCTCGTGAAGTAAGAGTGTCACGCTCTCTGCACGTCATATGCAACAGACAGATAGTGTCGCTAGTGTCCTTGTGTAGACTTGTAACGGGCAAATCAGTCTGTTTATGGTTTTTTCATGTCACCTTAGCTGAGTTTATACCCATATCCTCATAAATAAATGACGGATCATTTTTCATGCGTGCCATTTTTCGTAGGAGGGTTGCAAACACCTCAACTAATGGATATGAAGATGAATTGTAACCCTTTCTGTAGACCATTTTTCGTGCAAGTGATATGGTAGTTTTGCAACAATTGAATTTACTCCACAGATCTGTCAAAATATGCAAATAATGGACGGTACTGTTCATAAGTTTAAAAGGCTGTAATTTCTGATACTTTGTCCAACAAATCATATAACTGCTTTGGATATTTGTATGTAATCTTGGGAGAAGACAAAAGTTTTCGCTTAATCGAAGATTCAACAATCTTTGAGTCGCTCCCATATTCTGTCTCGTGGCAGGGTCCAAATAGTTCGCTGAGTGGATACTTATAGCAGACTTTGTCAACTCTGGTCCAAGATACGATACTTCACCAATTAATCAACTTCTTCAGATGATGAGAGGCTTAACTCATTCACAGTGTCAGAGAAAGATTTTTTCAACGATTGAAAATATCCTGACATTCCAAAAATCTTTGTATCCGAATTATCAGAAGATTTTTTTTAACGATAAATTCCTCACTAGAGATATTGATGGTTCTATGATAATGTGGGGCAACCTTTGCATTCAATGGACAAGACTTAGTGTCTACAGTTGGCACAAATTTTGGACATGGTTTGTAGCAATCTGAATCACTGGTAATAAATCATAATCTCGATTGTTTTTATCATCATAAATATTCTGTTTCGGTTTCGTTTCAGTTTTGACGACATAGTCAATTTTGGGGACTCGGATATCACCAATGGGTTGTGGATCCATGATTTTACTTTGATCGAAGACAAATTGTTTCACTCTTTTCTCTGGCGTCTCAAACTAGTGTTAATCTTCATGTTCTTCCTCGCTACTTTCCATGCAGTCGTCCTGAACCCCTTTTGGCATTCTGCAAACTCTCGTTGTGTGTTCAAAATCTTGATATATGCCTCAATGTCACTTTTTTGTTTTAACAGATCTGCTTCCTGTCGATTATATTCACACGCAACTCTTCTACTTTCACTTTCTGTTGAATGTATAATGAATTGACATTTGACTAAATAATTTAAAATTTGGTGACTATGTTGAATGCATCTATCCTATCGAACTTAGTTCAAAGGATACAACAGATAGAGTTAATACTGCCTCATATCTAAACTTGCATCTATAAAATTGACAATGATGGTCGGTTGAAAACAAAGCTTTACGACAAAAGAGATTATTTCAGCTTCCCAATTGTGAACTTTTCATTTCTATGTAGCAACATTCCAACAGCGCCTGCATACGATATTCCAGGGCTTTTATTTCCTATCGCCATCTCCATAATAGAGGGTTGCTGCTCACAAGGAAGCTATTAAACCAAGAGTTCCAAGTGGTGAAGGACATAGCTAATGAGAAGTCCTGGGGTCTACGATAGTGCAATCCAAACTTAAACCGTTTTGTGTAAATTACGGGAATTTGATAGAGTGTATCCAGACAACAAACCCCTTTTAAGAGATAATACCGTCCAAACGTCTATTACAGGACAAACCTATTGTTTTTATTGCTATTTTGTTCTCGTCATTTATGCATGAATGATTTGACACTAGACGTTAAACAAACAACAATCGATCGGAATGCGTGAAAAGAACAAATAGTCATCCCGGCAGTTACTATTCTCCAAAGGAAATTTCGCAATCCTCATCCGTCGTGTGGCAAATATTTCGTGCATTTCAAAGACGAGAACAAATTGATAATAAATGAAGTGCGATTGATTGATTGGTGATTAACGCCACTTTCAACATTATTTTGCTATTTCGTGGCGGTCAGTTTTTATTGATGGTGTAAGCCGGAGGGAACAACCGACCTTCGGTATGGAAACGGACAATCCTATACAATAAATGCAGTAGGTAGGTCCGAAATGAAGGGCGGGTTAATTCTGACTGCCACTGGAAATTGATGATATGTTAGCTAGGAAAACAAATTGTGCTTTGCAACGGATCCCTCAAAGAGCTATTGATAGGGTTCATAACGTACAGAGAGCGTGACTACCTAAGACGTCCGATTTATCGTCTTCATTCATACTTGACATCACTGCGTAGTTATCCAGCCCGCATAGACAAACGGGGGCCCTCATTGTCGAGAGTTTATCTGTCGATCAGCAGAAGACTTTCTATTTCCTATTCACACTTGGCCTGCAGAAGTTCAATCTGAAGTAATCATTCTTGAAAAAAGCCTAACAGTTATCATTAACAAATATACATTTCACAAACAAAAAATGTGAGTAATTTTTGTTCTACGACTTTATGACTTTGGTCTTCATTATACAATACTTTTAAATGTTTATGTCATGTAAAGACAAATATGATCACAAGAAGGTATATAATCTAAATTTTTGATTTAGAATATGAGAAAAAAAACTATACTGACTCCAGACCTTTCCAGTTGCAATTAGTTGTCCAATACATTAAAATCATTATAATGTATGTTTTTTATTAGATGTAATAAATTATACAGTCTATTATAAAAAAGGAGACGGGGTTGTGCATGTGATGACATATTTCTTCCATGGAAATTTTATTATGTGATATTTTTCCATATGGAAATATTTTAATGTAATATTTTATCCATTACCGTAATGGAAAAAATATTACATAAAAGTATTTTCGTAATATGGAAAAATTATCAAATAATATGGTATAATTTAAAAATTGTTTTCTTCTGATCAGATGTTATAACTAGCTTGTTCTCGGTCTTTTTCTTGTTGCCACCATTGTAATATAATTTTCCTTCAGTGATGCTGAATTTTTCTGCTCTACATCTGATTCTTCTGTTTTCAGTTTCTCCGATATCTGAAAGAAAGAAAAATGAAAATAAATGGAAAAGTTTAAGGAAAAACAAAAAACTTAGTTTTTATAATAACATTTATAAATTAAATCAAAATCCCTCTTACGTGGATATCTGTAAATTCAAAACGGTTATAATACTTTATCTTTTGGAAATAATAAAATTACCATCGGAAGTTCTATTATAACTAATAGTAATTATATTTTATCCAATGGAAATACTGTTATGACAATTGGAAGTTATATTATAACTACTGATAATTATAGTTTATCCAATGGAAATAATATAATGACCATCGGAAATTATATTATAACTAATGGTTATTATATTTTCTCCAATAGGAAATTATAGTATGACCAGCGGAATTTATATTATAACTAATGGTTATTATATTTTATCCGATGGAAATAATAAAATGGCCACCAGAATTTATACTTTAACAAATGGTAATTATATTTCATCCGTTATAAATATTATTAACATTGAGAATTTATAACTCTGCAATTTTATGAACAGAATGATACATTTGCATGATGTTGCCTGGCTTTATATTTTAAAAGTGAATAATATGTACATATTAACTTACACTGTATTTCATAAGAATACTCTCCCCATACATAATTGTTTATTTTCATCCTAATACTTTGTTTATTCTTCCTTTACTGTTCATGGACATCTCAATCTTCAATTTCAAATCTTTTTATTTTAAAATCTATGCTATACATTAAAATATTCTTACCTTTAATTGCATAAGTTCCATCGTTAATGTATTCGAATATTTTATTATATTCTACACCATCCATTCTAACACACTGCACCCTCAAAATCTCCGGTAAATCATGTGGCTAATTATTTACAGGTAAAAATATCTCGGGTAAGTCATGTGACATTGGTCATGGAAAATAAATTATGATACATACTCCATGATATTATTTCTGGGCTATAAGGAATAAATATTACAAGGTCATGGAAAATATCTTATGATACATACTCCATAATATTATTTCTGGACTATACGGAAAAAATATTACAAACTTTTTTTTAAGGTGGAATAATTATTATATAATAATATTTCTGTGGACATTTTATTTTTATAATATTTCTTCTGTAAGGGAGCTACCATTTGATTTTTAGGGTGGGGGGGGGGGGGGGGGGTGGGGCGGGGGGGCTAGGATGAAAAATTTTGTCTTGCATTTTTTTTTAGTTGTAATCTCTGTGCTGTTTTTTTTTCACTCCCTGCCTTTTTTTTATTAGTTTATCCTGACTTTTTTTACATAAATTTTCATCCTGCCCTTTTTTTTTGCCAAGTTGCTCATCCTGCCTGTTTTTTTACTCAAAATTCCTGTCCCGCCTTTTTTTTCAAATTTCATCCTAGCCCCCATTCATGCATATTCAGGACGAGAACAAGTTCACAATAAATACAATAGGTAGGTTCTGTAATAGATTAAGGGATTAAGGTCGGAGAAATTTAGACTGCCACGGGAAATGAGGGTATATTGGATAGGGACAGAAATTTAGCCTTGCAACAGGTCACCTACGGACCCCTCAAAGAGTTGTTGCAAGGGTTCTTAACGTGCAAAGAGCGTGGCACTCTCTTTACACGAGGCATCGGATTTAACGTCCCCATTCTGACCGAACGTGGCTGCAAATTTGTACATCCCGCACAGCCAAACGGACGCCCAACTTTAGCACGGGTTTCACTGCCGGTCGGAGGAAGACCAATGGTGACCATACTTCTATTCCCCAGTCACCCTTGGGGGTCACTGTAATCAATAAAATCAATCTTAATCATATGTATATATCATACTTTGTATTAATTTTTCTGCTCTTAATGGGCGTCGTGATTGACAAATAAAACTATTCTTATTCCTAATTTTTATTATAAGCATTATTTTAATATTTTCAAAAAAATATGATGTTCAAGATTTCAGCTTATAACCAGAGTTGGAATATACCTGTGTAATAAATCCCAGACCATTAAATAGTAATCTATATTTTTATTTATCATTTTATTTTTTTTCAAGAAATAAATAAACTCAAGTATGTCCTTTTAGTTTTTACTATTAAATCTATTTCACTCCTTTTAGACATGTGCTTTTAAGATATCTTGACTAACAATATTTTATGCTTAATGTACTGTTACAGGAGGGTAGGGCGGCTTTACGTCACCAAACCCTGCTGACTACTAAAATGTCTGATATTGCTACAAACTCAGCGGCAGACTGACAGACGAACGACGGATGCGACAAGTGATGTACTTTTGTGTTATGTTGCAATCAGACTGGTTCTTCCTTGTTGTACTGAGACGTATGATATTGGCAATGAGACTCTAATTTCAATCAGTTTTACATATTTTATTATCACAATGTGAAATATAACAAGTGTAAAAACAAGTGTAACAGTTTACAGTATAAAAATAGATCTGAATAAATAGTCAACAGTAATCTCAAAATGTATGTTTAGTAGTAAACATAGGTAGTGCTGGCAAGGACTACAGCATTCACGACCCTATCGGATAATCAACCGCGAGAACACACTGTGGTAGTTAGCGAAAGTTAAATATTAAGCTACATTTTAAACGGTTTCCTAAAGTTTTAAAGTGAAATTAATAAACCTAAAATTGCTTGAAACTTGTTCAATAGAGTGAACAGTCTACATTTTAGAGACTTATTTAAATGTCGGATTAATGATAAATCCAAGTAGTAATAAACGAATAGCGGATTAATGATAGATCCAGGTGGTCTTATCGAGGGGTTATTGCCACAACCCAGTAACGTAAAATGTGCGTGTTTTCAGGAAACGATTTTTTATTATTTTTATCGCTGTTTGAAAACCAATTGCTGCTATCCCAGTGTTTTTTGGTCAATCATTATCGTAATTATATATAATAAAAACCAAAATCTCAAGATATGTTTCAATTATTGATTTATTTGATGATAAACTTCAAGATTGGTTTTGACATAAAAAATGCATTTTATTAAATGAAAAAACAAATTTCCACAAACTATTAACTAATGATAAGCCTTTGTTGCACTCTACTCAACTTATACACAATTTCAAAATCAAATTGCCACAAAAAGGTACCAGACGTTAATTTGTTGTTGCAGTTCATATGATGTATTTATAAATGGAAAATCAGTTGTACACAATATGGTAATAAGAGATAATTGTTTATTGCGTTTGTAAATATGAATTTAACTCCAATTTCAATGAGTGCCATATGCCGTCAGCAACTAATAATTGGTTTTGGCTTCTAAAAAATGTATTTCTTTATTGTTGATTTTTATTTCTAAAATCCGTTATTTCTAGTAATCTCTTTAAGGCACATTCACAATATAAAATATACATATTTTTTTCATTCTGCAACAAAGTAAATCTAAATATTTGGTTTTGGCAAAAGAAGTTTGATTTCAAATCTTATTAAAAGAATTCAAAAAAATGTACGATGATGAACAATATAAACTATTTCTTGTCAAATATACAATTTCAAACGTTTGTTCCAAATGTTCAACATAGTAAATAAAAAATGTCACCAAATGTCCTTTTCATAACCATTTTAGTCCTTGTCTGAATCCTGGTCATCTTCTTGTACGTCAGGAGATGGCAGTGTATCTTGTATTTTGTTGTTTGCAGTAAGGCCCTTGAAGAATTCGTGATATTCTGTTGGAATTACACGGGTTTTACATAGATTTAATAAATCTTTCTTCTTAGCAAGTGAAATCGCCTGCTTACACTTGTACCTTTTAGGCAATTCCTTTCCCCGCAAAGTTGTCAGAGCCTTCCCTTTCTTGTCAACATCTATCACTTTCATTTTATGAAATTCTCCGTCGTACGAAAATTTAAATTGGACATGTTCTGGTTCTTTCTTTGAAAACCTCAACCATTTAATTTTTAACCAATTAACCTTTTCACCCTCAGTATCAACCTTGCTATATTTAACTGTTGATTTTGTAACTTCTTTAAAGTCATAAATGTCTTCATACTGAACGGGAACAACCAAGTATGGATTTTTTCTTCTTGCCATCCTGACAACTGTTGCCCATTGACTTGGCACATAAATTTCCGTCTTTTTCTTAGCAAATTCTATGGCTGAATGCATGCTATCGCATTCCATTTGGGTATGTCCACTCTCAAGAAATTTGTAGATTAGGGAGATTAGTTACGGCATGCAATAAAGATGTTGCCGTAAACTGATTCCTGTTCTGTCCGGAGCATGCATCTGAGTATAGTATGGCATTCTTAAAGTTACTTGGCAGTGCTAAAAGCTGTAGATACAAGCAAGTTACTATCTCACATGCTCCACGTTTTGCGTCAATTTCTGACCATAAGTAACAAGTAGCATTTTGAGTGGCAAGATTGTATATGGACAAATTGTAACAGTTGAGTTTTCTCATATAATAAATCTGGCTTACTAGGGAACATGGCGTTTGTAGCACAGCTTGTAGATCAAATGTTGCTACAAATGTATCTTTAGACAACTTGGCAGACTCCTTGTCATTCTTTTTTTCCTCTCTAGCTCGCATTTTCATTTGTTGATGTTCTTCATATATTTTCTTTTCAACCTCAGTTACGGTATTATCTGCAATTCCTTTGTTATAGGTTACACATGTACTACATTGATCCTTTTTTGGTACATGAAACGAGTAATTATATTCCTCATTAAAGACTTTTCGATAGGTTACCAGACTTACAAGTTTTACATTGTCAGCATTTATACCTTTGTTATGCTCTTGATAGAGTTGATACATCTTTTGTAAATTAAGTTCGGCTCCTAGATATTGTCTATTAGACTCTTTTCGTGTATAAAGCCCTTCTACTACGGGAAAGGATTCAATATGCCTTCTGACTCTCTCAAGATCTTCTTCCTTAGTTTTATTGTGGGGACTGTGTTTCCCACGTTTATCCATTCCTACAAACACCCCTCCTGTCACATTAGCCATAGCATTGTCTATGTACGCATCACCGACATCCAAAGTATTCCTGAAAAACTTTATGCAGACTACTTTATTGCTTCCTTCAACTTCAAAAGAGTAAGACCTATAAATATCTCGTTTTCTCTTATTCTCGGACTCATTTAGATTAATGTACTTTCTTGTCTGTTTTTCTTGAATTTTAGATATAATGAAATCTTTTTTTCTTTCGTAAGAATCCAGTGACCAGAAAGTATGAAATATATTCTCTCGTTCCTCTTCATTGACCTTTTCATTACATTTGTATTTGCATTTACTGCAGTCAACTGGTTTGACAACTCTCTCTGCCACAACCTTTCCTCTCTGGGATACATATTCTTTACCAGTCAATCGTAATTTCTTCCTTATATTTTTTTTCCATTCATCAGGCTTAGACTTTCTTTTACGAAATAATTTTTTTTTCGGAGGTGTAATGAACGTATGTGATTTACGAGGGGGTGTTCCTTTTGGACGTCCAGGTTTTCTTCTAGACTTTACTGGTGTTGTTGTATCTTGTATGTTCTCAACATGCTCAATATTTTCACTGACATCAATGTTTGCATCATCTTTGTTCATTGCCGTTTGATCTGTTATGTTTGCATCATCTTTGTTCATTGTCGTTTGATCTGTTATGTTAAAATCATTTTGTGTTGTTCCTATTTTAATACAACCATCATAATGTGAAGGAAATGTGTTGTCATCAGCTGTCAAATACGCAAGAGAAATTGTTTCTAATGAATCCGGTGAACAAATGGTTGGTTCAACATCTATAACTGGTTTTTCTGTACGACTTGAGAAAATGTTGATTTTTTTTCTACTCCAGTTTGCCAAGGCCAGCGGCAAAAGATCAGCAGCACGATTTGTCCATTTACCATGGCATTTCAGTTCTTCAACTTCTGTCCTGAAATCTATCCATATAATATCTTCCTCATATGATTCATTTATATCGCTGGCAGAGAAGAAGAAAATGTATTCATTGGCATTGTCCACGATATGATTACATAATATTTGTCTCAGGTCATTTGCATTGCTGAAACATGGAAAATGCAACATAGCAGCTCTAAAAAAACAATCTCCATCGGCTAATACTTCTTTTCGCATTAACCCATTTGCAGCAAGTAAAGTATCAAGCTTTTCTTCATAATGCAATTTCTCAACTGCCATAACATGGGACTGTTGTTCACTGACATCCTTTACTGCTTGTACGATATCCTGCTCAGTTCCTCTTGTGTCTATTATAGGAATTTGATGGACAATATTGGCTGTCCTTGTCGTTGTAACTCCTTCATTCTCAATGGTAATACTACTGACCTTTACTTCTTTCTTCCGTTTTTTTTATCTTATTTGTCTTCTGACCTTTTTCTTTCTTTGATATGTTTCTCTTTCCTAGCTTTGATTTGACTGAAGTTTTGTTAAAGATTGAATTGTCTGAATCAGTATTGTCCTCCTCAGATGTAAAATGAGACAGGTTGGAGTCTGAAGAATTCATATCTTCCTTTGTAAATTTGTAGGATTCTTCGCTGTCTACTATGGATTCTAAATCGCCATCAACATCAAACCTGACGCCCAGGCCTTTTTTCTGAATGTACGCAAGCGGTTTGTCATCATCACTGCTCTCATCATCAAGCTCGTTTCTTTTATAAATATTCTGATATATTTGTTTGATATGTTTGTTTATATCAGGCTTATAGTTTACCTCTGCCTCAACCAGTGCTCCTTTATCTGTCTCTGTTTCGGCGTTATCATGAATAACCACCTCTGTATGCGTCTCTGTTTCGGCGTTATCATTTATTGGCACCTCTGTATGTGTCTCTGTTACGGATTTATCATTTATTACTACCTCTGTGTGTGTCTCTGTTACGGCGTTATCATTAATTGCCACCTCTGTATGTGTCTCTGTTACGGCGTTATCATTTATTGCCACCTCTGTGTGTGCCTCTGTTTCGGCGTTATCATTTAATGCCACCTCTGTATGTGTCTCTTTTTCTGCGTTATCATTTATTGGTACCTCTGACTGTGTCTCTGTTACGACGTTATCATTGATTGCCACCTCTGTGTGTGCCTCTATTTCGGCGTTATCATTTATTGCCACCTCTGTATGTGTCTCTTTTTCGGCGTTATCATTTATTGGCACCTCTGACTGTGTCTCTGTTACGGCGTTATCATTGATTGCCACCTCTGTGTGTGTCTCTGTTACGGCGTTATCATGAATAACCACCTCTGTATGTATCTCTGTTTCAGCGTTATCATGTATTACCACCTCTGACTGTGTCTCTTTTTCTGCGTTATCATTTATTGGTACCTCTGTATGTGTCTCTTTTTCTGCGTTATCATGTATTACCACCTCTGACTGTGTTTCTTTTTCTGCGTTATCATTGATTGCCACCTCTGTGTGTGTCTCTGTTTCGGCGTTATCATTTATTGACACCTCTGTGTGTGCATCTGTTACGGCGTTATCATTTATTGCCACCTCTGTATGTGTCTCTGTTTTGGCGTTATCATTTATTGCCACCTCTGTGTGTGTCTCTGTTACGGCGTTGTCATTAATTGTCACCTCTGTATGTGTTTCTGTTTTGACATTATCATGACTTACCCCTTCTGTATGTGCTTCTATTTCAGAGGTTTCATGTTCTACTATATCTGTATTTGTCTTTATTCCGGGGTTATCATGAATTGCAACCTTTGTATGTGTCTTTGTTTTTTCTTGTACTGCTGACTCGCTGTGTGTCTCTGTTTCCAGGTTCGCAGGTACTTCCACCTCTGTTTGTATCTCTGTCTCTGTGATATCATTTATTGACGACTCTGTATGTGTCTCTGTTTCAGAGTTGTTTTGTTCTGCCATCTCTGTATTGGTCTCTGCTCCAGGGGTTTTCTGTACTGTCCTCTCTGGATGTGTATTCTGATTTTGCTCGTCTGTTTTGTCTAACCAATCTTCATCTGAAGACCATTCATAATCCATTCTGAAATAAAATATCATTACATTTACTATACTCTCCTCCATTAACATGTACTATAAAACTACCTAGTGGTCACAAAGGCAGGAAAACATAAAACACAATATATACTTTTACATAAACTTTCGTTTTAAGATGTTGTCAATATTTTCTATGTGTTGCATTTCATTTCATGTTTGCATATTATGGCACCAAAGCGCTGTTCCAATTCTTAAATGTATCAGAATGTGTTAAGTTTTTTTTCATTTACATTTATTTCCATTCCCTTTTCTGTACATTGATCAGAGGTTCACTCGTTTCATGCCTTTGTCTAAGATATATATTGATTAAGTGTACCAAAACATTCATGCAATTGTTATCAAGTTGTATTGAATGTAGTGTGTCTGTAAAGGGGGAAGTACTGCACAAAAGTTGTTTTTGCTAAAATGTTCATGGTTTAGAAGAAATAAATTAGTATCAGGCTATTATCCTTTAAAAAAATAGGGGCATAAATATTTGATTTTCAAAATGTGCCTACCTTGAGAGACTTCTTGTTTATACTGCCAGAAATAGTTGTCATGCGCTGCTGAATATCACCTGAAAAATTAGATCTAAAAGCTACTATATGTTTTTCATACAAGTTTAAAATTATTCAGAAATATAGAAACAGTTTCTTACAATGTCTCAGGTTTGTTATTCTAGAAAAGGGGTAATTTGTTTCAATAATTATCGCTAAATATATATGAAAATAACTAATGATATTAAAAGTTAAAAACTTAGCATGAAAATAATTATAATTGATCTTTTAATTAATAATAAAATAAATTCACTTACCATATCATGAATATCAAATAAGATACACATTTATACTATTGTTTTCTTTTCCTCGTGTACACGTTCTTGGGAAATTACAGTAGATTTTGAAAGATGATACTTTGTTTCAGCTCTAGAAAGTATTTTTGTTTACATATGTGATAAAGACTCAAAATATTATCAAGATTTATTGGATTTCATACACTGCATTTCATGATTAACAAAACATCTGCAACCACTTAACTGTAGTTACACAGATTGTGGCATGATAAGAATTCATTTACAAATTATTATCATTAAAGCATCAAACATATATCGTTTATTACCATGTTGTTGCATATCATTTTTACAATAATAATTAGGAAAAAAATTTTCAACACAAAGTATCTTGAGAAAATATAATGTGGCAATACAATTTATAATTAAATAATTATAATTGTGTTGGCTCAATATGCTATTATTAGATAAATGATTGATGCATTTTTTACTCTGATTATAATAAGATACATGATTGATGTTTTAGTAATTAAAAATACTTTTAATTGGCCAAATCAAACAAGAAATTGAGAGAATTCAAGAATCGCGATGGCAAATATGTTGCAAACAAAATCATTTTTTTTATTTTTTTCTGTTACTGGGTTGTGGCAATAACCCCTCGTTATTACCTTTAGACAGTAAAGTATTCGACAAATTAACTAAGAGACACATTTACTATAAGAAGGAAAACATAATATTTTCCATATGCGGTATAAAACCATATTTCAATCTACAAAATATCATCAAAATCTATTATAAAGATATAAATACTACTTAAATTTCTTACATAAACAACTTATTTAACTAAATGACATGCTTTATTTCGAAATTTCTACACAACACACAAAATTATTAATCACCTTGTAAATCCGGCATAATAAAGGGAAATAATACTTGGTGTATTTCATAATAATTGAAAATCTACCCCTAACAAATAACCAATGAAAAACTTCGTATATTTAACTGCTATAGTGAAAGGAAAATGTCAACAAAGAAGCATGGGAATTTTATATCAAAAAGATCTAAAGAATTACCAGCGAAAACAGGTAAAATTAAGCACCAAAATGTATGAAATTAAAAATCAAAATGTGTGCAATAACCACATCCGCCACATTCCTTCCCCCTCAGAACAAATTAGATTTTTGATTATAATTTGTTCTAAATGCATTAATTTTTAAATATAAAAGCACTAGTAACAAATGTAACACGTGTCAAAAATATAGTAATGTATGTAGACAAATAGTATCAAAGTATAACACGTATATGTAAATTAAACAGTATCAAAATATTACAATGTATGTAAAACAACTTATCAAATAAACATATATATAACAAAAAAGAATAAACTTTCATAAATGCACCACCCCTTTTCACTGTCCTGAAAAGTTCATTAAAGATTAAACAAAACTTCACCACCTTTTAACAACTTGGCTTCTGTTAAATTGTTATTGAAATCTACATAATGTCCTCTACAAACTTGCAGATCTCCGAACGGTCGGTCGCGAACCGGTAAATTTTGTTCCTTGACATAGTCTTGTCTTGCCTTTCTAGCTGCGTCCCTAGCTTCGGTGTTCACCTTAGATACCTTTCTATATAATACAGTTCCTGGACTTACGTAATGCATGTTTTCCTCTTTAATAGACGGAATATCAATGGCAGAAACCATCTCTGCATTATACTTGTGTACTATTTTGAGATGTCTATTCATTTTCCATTTTTCAGCATATTTCTGTTTACAATTTGTATGTGGACATGAGTAGACAGTTAGTTGGGTCACATGTTTGAGCTTCCAGTGAGCTGTATATTTGGCATGTGTTCTGAGGATAGGGCCTGTGCAGCCCACTACCTCACAACACATGCCCTCTGACGGCCAAATATCTCTCATATCATCATTACATGAAGATTCATTATCTTAAGACATTCTGTGAAATAAAATTAACTTTTAATTAAATGTTCAATATAAATATATATACATACATATGTTTATTTGAATGACAAATAAACGAATAATTTTAGAAATTTTTAAATCGAGGTAAAACACTTCCAGGATTTATGTATTTTGTGTTTAATTTTGTTTGTCTGATAGCCTCAGGCAATGTCCTTTTAGCTATTTTATCATTTAACTTATGTGACTTTTTCAAGTGTTTTAATAATTTGCAGTTGTTTTAAAACTCTTTGGTACAATTAGTACATTGTAAAATTTGAATTTCTGCTCTATGATATTTCTTCCAATGTTTGATGTAACTATTGTAGGAGGAGTATATATAGTCGGAACAATCTTTAACGTCACATGACATGCCATTGCTAGGCCATGGTAATCTTAAATCTTTGTCTAAACTCATCATTTCATGATCGTCTACGTCAATTATAATACTATCAATTTCGGCCATAATGAAGCGAACCTACAGAGAGAAAAAAAATATTTTTTTTTAGTCATATGTCCTATCTTCAAAAGCTGGTACTTAAATTCCCAAGCATTTATTTCGATATATATATATATATATATATTTCTCTTCCACACCATTTATATACACAACATTAAATTGCTAAACCAAATACCCCTACTAATCTCGGAAATTTTGGCTTGAATGATATTTCTAGCAATTCTTATAAAATTAAAATATGATTCCCTACTACTTTCGGAAAAGCAATACTTATTTTAATTCAACTTCTACCATAACACTAACTATACTGTGCAATATAGTTTAATCTCGATCTCCATATAAATAGTGTCCAAGAAAAATACATCTCTACTTGGAAAAAATAAATTCTTCCCTTGTGTGATCCCTAATTCGGAAATATAAATTTAAAATTACATCCCTACTAACAGATCAATATTTAATTTCTCTCTTTATAAACATCAGCACATAAGTCTGATATACATTCATTAAAATTCACCTTAAGAACTAATTGAACTACTTGGATCATTTCATTTACATCGTAATGTCTACAAGACTATTTACTCTCTTTTCCTTACAATTTTGATATTTGCCTATTTTTTATTCTATCTATAAATCAAAGTCAACACCAAGCCTTAACACGCCAATGTGATATTTTAAAAACTAAAGTATATCAAGAAATAGTACTAAATTTATTCCTATACTTAATTATTCAGTTCAAATATCCTACTTATGTAGAGATGTTTTATTTCGACACCGTAAAGTTTAATCGATTAACAAAAGGATGGTACAAATAGTTACACACTGTTATTAAAATATATACATATTTACAAAAGGAACTCTGTTAATTCAGTAAACTCTATAAAGATGGTGAATATTTTATTGGTTTTTTAACTGAACGACCACAGCGCGTTCTGCGGGGTGGGGTTACTGGTTTATCATCCACAGGGATATGATTATTGACCCTCGCATTGGGAGTATTTGAACTCGGTATTTCCGTAGAACTATTCAAGTCGTCAGCAAAATCAATATTTTCGGTTTCACATGGTAATTCCACAAAACTATTATCTAATTCCAACTCTTCAATTTCCCAACCGTTTGGCCTATTTAACCCAATATAAGATTTAAGATGATCTACATGTACGACCAAAAATCGTTGATCTGGTAGCAACCTAATTTTATATAAAACATCGCTTAACTTCTTTTCGACATGATAAGGACCAGTCCAACCCAGGGCTAATTTTAATCCTGCCTTAGGGGGATACCAACGCCAAACAAAACTACCCTCGTCAAAAGCACGCGGTTTTGCACCACGATCATAATTTTTCTTCTGACGAGAAGCAGCCCTATTGAGGTTTGAGTTTACAAATTCATAGGTTAAAGAGAGGGTGTGTTTGACCCATTCGACATATTGGACAGAACATAAAATATTTTCATTTTTTGGCATAAATCCAGAGATTATGTCTATAGGGCACATCATGTCCCTACCAAACAATAATTTATGTGGGGCGAACCCAGTACTATCTTGAATAGTAGACCTATAAGCCATCAAAAGGTATGGTAGATGATCATCCCAATCATTTCTATTGTCATTCACAAAAATTGACAACATTTGAATTAATGTCCTATTCATTCTTTCCACTAAGCCATCTGATTGAGGTCTATAGGGGCAGGTTCTTGTTTTATCTATATTAAATAAAACACAAATTTGAGTGAATAAATCCGACATAAATTCTCGACCTTGATCCGAATGCAACTGACTTGGGACACCAAAACACCTCTGTGACTAATTTATCTGCTACTGTCAGGGCTGTATGATTACTCACTGCAAACGATTCAGTCCACTTTGTGAAGTAATCAGTAATTACAATTAAATATTCATTTGCATTTCTTATAACTGGACAAGGGCCTAAAATATCTATTGCAATTCTGTCAAAAGGAAAACCATCCGTTGACTGTTGTAAATAATAATGACCTAAACCAGGACCAGGTTTTGCTTGTGCACATTGATTGCATGTTTTACACCATTGACTAACATCCGAAGTCATACCAGGCCAAAAAAATCTGCGTTTGACTGAGTTTAATGTCTTATCCCTACCTAAATGTCCAGCCACATGAGCATTGTGTAAATGAGTCAATATTTTAGATCTTATCACATATGGAGCTATCAATAAGTTTTTAACCTCTGAAGTTTCAGTTTCAAAAAGATAATATAACACATTGTTTTGAACTATCAAAAGATCCCAAAGATTCCATAAAGTTCTTACAGAATATGAACACCCTTGAATGCACTCCTTGGGAGGTTTGGCTAAATGTAGCGACTTTAATTCAAAAATTATTTTAATGTCTGGATCAGCTTTTTGCCAGCATGAAATTTGTTCATCGGACCACATAGACAACCAGTTAGGAATTGAATCATCCTCTATATCGTCCTGTACTGCAATTGAAGTCTCTCCAGGGTCTGTTTGAATAACCCGTATAGGAGTAGGAATTTCTGAAGCTGCTTTTGTACTGCAAGTTTCATTATTCTCAACCGACAACAAATTTGCATTTGTACAATCTGGACAATCAGTCCTTTTACACTTCCTATGGGAACGTCTAGATAAAGTATCTGCATTGCAGTGGAGGGCACCCCTTCTATGTTCGAGAACCATGTCATATGTATCTAAGACACTTATCCATCTACCTACCATTCCTTCGGGATTTTTGAAATTTTTTAACCAAATAAGGGAAGCATGGTCTGTCCTAACCTTGAAATTTTGACCCCATAAATAATGCCGAAACTGTTTAACAAAAGTGACAACTGCTAATAATTCTTTATATGTAGTACAGTATTGGCTCATTCAAAGTTTTACTACTATAAGCTATGACTTTTTCATGACCATCCTGAATTTGTGATAAAACTGCACCTATCCCATTTGCAGCATCAGTATCAAGAATGTATGGACCCTCCTGTTGTGGATAGGATAAAATGGGAGCTGAGATTAATAACTCTTTTAATTTTTCAAAACTTAACTGGCATTCATCTGTCCAAATAAATTTTCGTGCCTTTTTGGTCAACCCTGTTAATGGGGATGCAATTTGTGAAAAATTTGGTATAAACTTCCTATAATAACCAGCTAATCCAAGATAACTTTTAACTTCAGTGAAAGTTCTGGGAATTGGCCAAGTTTTAACAGTTTCAACTTTAAGAGGATCACAACTCACTCCATCTCTTGAAACAACATGACCCAAAAATAAAATTTAGGTTTGAAACATGGTACACTTACTGGGTTTTAATTTTAAATTATGCTGTCTGAATCTTTGATTGATTGTTGGTTGCTTAACGTCCAGTGGCAAATATTTCATGCATATTCAGGACGAGAACAAATTAACAATAAATACAATAGGTAGGTTCTGTAAGAAGGGCGTCCGGGGTTAAGGTCGGAGAAATGTAGACTGCCACAGGAAATGCGGATATGTTGGATAGGGACAGAAATTTTGCCTTGCAACAGGTCACCTACGGACCCCTCAAAGAGTTGTTGCAAGGGTTCTTAACGTGCAAAGAGCGTGGCACTCTCTTTACACGAGGCTTCGGATTTAACGTCCCCATTCTGACCGGACGTGGCTGCAAATTTGTACATCCCGCACAGCCAAACGGACGCCCCATTTTAGCAAGGGTTTTACTGCCGGTCGGAGGAAGACCAATGGTGACCATACTTCTATTCCCCAGACACCCTTGGGGGCTGAATCTTTGAAAAACAAGCTTAAGATTTTCTAGTGTTTTTGCGAAAGTATCACCAAAAATTATAACATCATCCAAATAACAAAGGCAATGTTCCCACTGATATCCTTTTAAAACAAGTTCTATGAGCCTTTCAAAAGTGGCTGGGGCATTACAGAGCCCAAAAGGGAGTACTTTAAATTGGTATAACCCTTTATGAGAAGAAAAAGCTGTTCTTTCTTTACTTTCTGGGGACATCTCGCACTGCCAATAACCAGAAGTTAAATCGATGGTACAGAACCATTTGTTGCCTCCTAACGCATCTAACGAAGAGTCAATTCTGGGCAATGGATAGGCATCTTTTTTACTTAAAGAATTTAAAGCTCTAAAGTCCACACAGAAGCGAACAGAGTTGTCTTTCTTAGTAACGATTAAAACTGGACTTGACCAAGCACTATTACTAGGCTCAATAACATCGTTCTTTAACATTTTGTCAATTTCGGATGCAATGACTTGTTTTTGACCTAACGGGATTCTACGAGGTGGAACGCGTACAGGTTTTGCATCTCCTGTGTCGATAGAGTGTTTCACGATGCCAGTACGACCTAGTTTACCATCAGGACTAGAAAAAATATCCTGATATTCAAAAATACATTTGTCTAACTGCTGTCTTTGTTCACTAGTTAACTCTGGTGAAGCATTATCAATAAGACATTTTAAATGTTCTGGTAAACATACTTGTTCTATATTTTCTTCTATTTTATTTTCCTTTTTAATAGGCTGTATACTAATTACAGTATCTAACTTCCCTATTAAGGTTTCTTTTGGCAAATGTATAGCCTGACTTGTCAAGTTAATTGCATTAACAAAAATATGTCTATCAGATTCATGACATAAAGTTCTAGTCATTAACAAACCATCTTTATAAAAATCCTTTCTGGGTTCTAAAACAGAAGGTGTATTTAATTTCTGTCCAAAAACATTGCCTTTTATAGTTAATTCTGACTCAGGGGGGATAACTTCTTTTTCAGCTAATTTAATGTGGGCACAGGTAGTAAACCCTAATTTAATAAGTCTAATTTTATGACCAGCAATTATCATGTGTGATTTTGAAACAAATAAAATTGCATCAAATTTTTCTAAAAAAATCCATGCCAAAAATTCCAGATGTTTCATAAACTTCTGCTACCACAAAAGTATGAACAAAAACTTTATTTGAAATTGTAAATTTTAATTTAATTTGTCCATAAACTTTTATCTCTTCACCATCTACAGCTGTCAAGGTCGTTTGAACCTCTTCTAACATATCTGTAGACAGTTTCAATTTATCAAATGAAAATTTTGAAATCACACTTGCTACTGCTCCAGTATCAACTAAAAAATTTAAAGTACAATCCTGCATTTTAGTTTTGGCAAAAAGGCAATTTTGTTTAATATAATTTATTTGAATATTGGGCCTTTTGGTTTGCTGAACTTTTTGGACTGACTCTTTGGCCACAGAACCAGCCCTGTTTATTTTTTTTCATCCTTATCTTTGGAGTCTTGTTGAACTTCATCATTTTTATCTACAAATGTCTTACTGTAACAGTATCTTTGCATATGACCTTTCTTTCCACATTTCCAACATTCAATTGGATCCCTTCTGTCTCTATAAAAACTCTTTTGATTTGTTTCCCTTGTTGGTTTATTAATATCATCTAATTTTTCTGATATTTTCTCAAAACATTTATTAAAAGAAGTGATTATTTCCTTAATTTCAGAATTTTTTTGCACCTCTACTTGTTTTTCAAGTTTTTCTTCTTTATTTTGTTTATTTTCTTTATTTATGGCAGCGGTTGTGTATGAGAATTCTTCCGCTTTGGGTTTACGCGGCATTTCTTGTGCATTTGTAAATGCTTCAAACTCGACTGCTTGCGCTATTGCTGTCTCTAAAGTAGTTGGATGAGCGAATTGGACATGTTTTTCCATTTCTAAATGTGCTAAACCCAATATAAATTGGTTAATAACAAGTTGCTCCAGAACATTGCTATATTCGTCATCTGGATATGCCAACCTCACTAGACGACGCAACGCGTAACCAAAATCTGGTAAAGTTTTTCCTGACTTTCTTTTTCTAGCCCGAAATTCACAGCGATATGCCGTTACTCGTTCACGAGGATTAAATCTTTGTCCTAAAATGTCTTTTAAGGCATCATAATCATTTACAACGGAATATTTAAGATCTCCAAGTAACTTTTGAGCCGTACTGCGTAAGCTCATAGACAATTATTGTGCCTTTTCAGATTCTGTTCACCTATTCCACTTTGCGGCTTGCTCAAAATGAACAATATAATCCTTCCAATCGGTTGATTTACCGTCAAATTTTTCGGGTTCTTTTTCCCTCCTTACTACGGGAGTAGTGATACGAAATCGATCAGCTCTTAACGAAGGCGGTAGACCTTGAAAATCATTCGCTACACGATCATTAGTTCTGGGAATGTTACCTCTAAATTGATCATGGTCGTTTGATATGAACAATTGCTCATGATATCCACGATTTAACCGTTGATCATGCGTACCACGTTCATTCTCTGAATTATTTGAAATATCAGCTGCTTGTCGAGAGATATCGTACATTGGACGAGATATATCATACGTTGGACGAGAATTATCATACGTTGGACAAGAGTATCGTACGTTGGACGAGAGATATCGTACGTTGGACGAGATATATCATACATTGGACGAGAGATATCATACGTTGGACGAGGTATATCATACGTTGGACGAGAAGTATCGTACGTTGGACGATTATCATACGTTTGACGCAAGTCGGTTTGCGACATTGGCGTACTGTGACGAACATGAGGATTACTTGAATGTGCAGACAGATCATATTCTGACCTTTCTCTGTACAATTCTGGCGTATCTGTCACAGTTATTGACGGAAACGATGATCTGCTTTCTCGTTCTAATGAGTTATCTACATACAGATTCGCACGAGGTTGTGGAGGTCGCGGTGGTGGTGACTCATCTCTGTAAAAACTTACTCGCTTTCCCTTCCACCGTTTTGATAATCGGGCCTATCAGCATCTGATCGCGAATACTCATATCCACCATCAGCCATAATCCCTTACTTTATTATTCCCTTATTTTTTTTTATTATCTTTTTCTTTTTAGTTCCTATGACTTTTATTTAAATAATTTAAGTTACTCAATGCCAACATACACATGTTTTCAGATAACACATTGGCCACCAAAAATGTAACAGGAGGGTCGGGCGGCTTTACGTCACCAAACCCTGCTGACTACTAAAATGTCTGATATTGCTACAAACTCAGCGGCAGACTGATAGACTGACAGACGAACGACGGATGCGACAAGTGATGTACTTTTGTGTTATGTTGCAATCAGACTGGTTCTTCCTTGTTGTACTGAGACGTATGATATTGGCAATGAGACTCTAATTTCAATCAGTTTTACATATTTTATTATCACAATGTGAAATATAACAAGTGTAAAAACAAGTGTAACAGTTTACAGTATAAAAATAGATCTGAATAAATATTCAACAGTAAACTCAAAATGTATGTTTAGTAGTAAACATAGGTTGTACTGGCAAGGACAATAGCTTTCACGACATTTTAATGATAAATCCAAGTAGTAATAAACGAATAGGGGATTAATGATAAATCCAGGTGGTCTTATTACCTTTAGACAGTAAAGTATTCGATAAATTAACTAAGAGACACATTTACTACAAGAAGGAAAACATAATATTTTCCATATGCGGTATAAAACCGTATTTCAATCTACAAAATATCATCAAAATCTATTATAAAGATATAAATACTACTTAAATTTCTTACATAAACAACTTATTTAACTAAATGACATGCTTTATTTAGAAATTTCTACACAACACACAAAATTATTAATCACCTTGTAAATCCGGCATAATAAAGGGAAATAATACTTGGTGTAATTCATAATAATTGAAAATCTACCCCTAACAAATAACCAATGAAAAACTTCGTATATTTAACTGCTATTATATAGTGAAAGGAAAATGTCAACAAAGAAGCATGGGAATTTTATATCAAAAAGATCTCAAGAATTACAAGCGAAAACAGGTAAAACCATATTTTTTTAAGGATTGTATATATACTAATCTAGTCCGTTCCATGTTTTTAAACAATATAAAATGAAAATAAGGGCTTTTTTTGTTTACCGTGTGACACGGGTGCTCCGTTGCGGAGGAATTTACCTAGAGAAGAAGAAGAAGTTGTTACCTATGTAATTAATCCCCTTTCATAAAGGAGTTATGTTCTTATTGTATTGAACGTTAAAACTGCGGATGACAATTTCATATTGAGTACCATAAGGCTCTACACTGTAAACTCCGTAGTTTCAGTTAAATCTATTTTAAAGCCCGAGTCGGTATATATGTGCAATGATTCCAACAAACTTTGCAATGCCTTCATCTTAGATACAAAATATTAATTTAACGACACAAATGCGCACAATTTGGTAGACTTGTCCTTCTATCTGCATATTAATAATTTTTCCCTTTAGTTTGCAACCTTTTACAATCGTAATATAATATGAGTTTGACAATCACATACCACAGTGTTTGTTCTAAATAACAATGTTGACTGGTGTATATATATATATGAATGTAGGACAAAAAGTCACAGGACAAAAAGTCACAATTCAGTTTTTAGAAGATTTTTCTTTGAATAAGAAAACACTAATTTTAAAAATAACTTTTTTGTTTTTTTCTTAAACTATTATATATAAAGCAACTTTGTAATTACAATTAATTCAATAAATTTCAACAATGATCAAATAATTGTTATGAAAACAAAATGTCAAAGTGACTTGGTACTTAAATGGCTTCATGGTGCCAATAAATATATCCTTTGCATGATTAAAATTTAATACATTTTCATTTATCAATGCTTATGAACAATTTCCTCAACTTAAAAATGAATAGATGTAATAAAATGAAAATATTTCAAGATCTATCTCTTATATATTCAAAAATTGGGAACAAATTATTTGTGACTTTTTGTCCTATCAAATTTGTGACTTTTTGTCCTGTGACTTTCTGTCCGTTTACCTATATATATATATATATCACGCTAGAACAAACAATTTACCATTTCTAAAATTCACACAGCGTCTAAAACCTGTGTCAACGATTATAAAGCACACGTTACACATGTGATATGCACTTAAGTTTCAGTATTTTGTTCATTAATAACTTCACAAGGTGATTGAAACTTTCATCAATTGAGTAATTCATTGGTCAAATGCAATGTGTCCTTCAGGTTGATCGGGAATAGAAGTATAATCACTTTTGATTTCCTTCCGGCCAGCAGTAAAATACCCCTGCCAAAGTGGGTCGTCCGTTTTGCTGTGCGGGATGTACAAGTACTCACGTCCGGACATTATAGGTGCGTTAAATCCGATGCCTCGTGTAGAGAGAGTGCCACGCTATCCGTGCGTTAAGAACGCGTGCAACCACTTTTAGAGGGTCCCGTAGATGGCCTGTTGCAAGGCTAAATTTCTGTATCCAATGTGCCCTCATTTCCAGTGGCAGTCCACATTTCCCAACTTTCATCCTGGACGGCATCTATTATAGGATCTACCTGTTGTATTTTTTTTTATTAATTTTCTTATCGTCCTGAGCATGCATGAAATATTCGCCACTGGATCAATCAAAGGCAATTACAATATGTGGTATTTATAATATTGTATTTATTTTTTTCTCGTTATTTACATATGTCAATTGCAGCCAAGTCTGGTTAGAATAGGGACGTTAAATCCAATGCATGGTATAGAAAGAGTACCACGCTCTGTGCACGTTAAGATTCCTTGTAACAACTCATCGCCTGTTGCAAGGTTACAATTGCTGTCCCCATCAAATATACCATCTTTTTAGCGTGACAGTACAATTTCCCCGACCTTCATCCTGGACGGCGTATATAACAAGACCTACCCAAAATGATTTAATTACAGTTACGAAATCTTGGAAACAAGCATATACTACTCCAAAACTATAGCCTATTACTAAGTACTGTGTTTTAAACACCGATAGTGTAATCCAAGCTTACACTATTTTGTGTGAATTCAGTAGAGTGTATCCAGACAACAACAATCCCCTTTCAAGAGATATCACCATCTAAACGTATAGTAAAGGACAATCGTATTGTTTTTATCGTTATTTTGTTCTCGTCATACATGCATGCAAAATTTGACACTAGACGTTAAATAATCAACAATCATTCGCGTTTAAAAGAACAAGTAGTAACCCCACCAGTAAGTACACTTCAAAGGAAATTTCACAAGCCTCATCCGTCCACTGGCAAATGTTTCGTGCATTTCCATTGGTTGTTGGTTGCTTAACGTCCAGTGGCAAATAGTTCATGCATGTTCAGGACGAGAACAAATTAACAACAATTACCGTAGGAAAGTCGTGTAATATAGGCCGTCTGGAATGAAGGTGGGGAAATTTGGACTGCCACGGGAAAATGAGGGTATATCGGATAGGGACAGAATTAAGGCTTGCAACAGACCACCAATGAACCCCTAAAAGAGTCGTAACGTGCAGAGAGCGTGACACTCATGTCAACACAAGACGTCGGATTTATCGTCTTCATTCATACTCAACGTGACTGTGTACTTTTCCAGCCCGCATAGCCAAACGGACGCCCCACTTTTCGAGAGTTGAACTGTCGATCGGAAGAAAACCTGTAGTGAACGTATTTCTATTCCCAAGTCACACATGGGCTGCAGAAGTTCTATCTGAAGTTATAATTCTTGAAAAAATACCTAACTGTTATCATTAACATATATATATTTCACAAACCCAAATAGTGAGTTATTTTTGTTCTGCCACATATCTAATTATCAATTTAATATTTCCTGTAAAAATATGAAATTCAAGATTTCAGCTTACAAACAAAAGGTGAGAATATACCTGTGTTGTTACCTCTGTAATTAATCCCCATACATAGATCTATTTCTTATTAATTGAACGTTATAACTGCGGATGGCAACCACACATTCTCTATACTGAAAATTCCGTTGAGTTTCAGTTGAAACTATTTACATAGCCGAGTCGATATACATATGCAATAATGTCAACAAGCATCATTTCACTTCGCTATATCTTCATATTATATTTAAAATATTAATTCAACGACACATACATGCACATTTTGGTAGATATGTCCTTATATCCTCTGAATAATAAACTTTTACTTTAATTTGCAACCTTTTACATCGGTAATGTAATATGAGTTTGCCAATATTTGTTCTCTTTAACAATGTTGACTGGTGTAGAAATATCACACTTAACAACATTTTACCTATTGTTAATGTTCATGTGGACCCTTTGGCTTAAATGGCTGCATTTTTACCTCAAAATTTTCTCTGAGTACAGACAAACCTGCGCATCTGGAAAAGTTTTAAGTCATAGCATGCCCTAGATAAATAAATTTCTAATGCATTGTATGTTTTAGAAAATTTAAAACTTAACTGGAATTTGCAGTGCACTTTTTTTTTCGTCCCTTCAGAAGATGATAAAATTAACAAACAGTTGAGTTTCACTTGATATGGTCCACTCAGGTACACAGTTTAAATCACCAATTATTTTTAGATATCTATTGTCCTTCTATTGTCCAGGTCAATCAATACAGTTCACTTCAATTATTACCTGTGGGGAAGTTCGCAAACCTTTTTCCCAACTTAGTTTATTTTTGCACCTTCTGGAGGAATGAAAACAAGTGCACTGTAAAATCCAGTAAAGTTTTAATTTTCTAAAACATAAAATATATTTGAATTTTATTTATCTAGGGCATGCTATGCCTTAAAACTTTCCAGATGCACATGTTTGTCTGTACTCAGAGAAAATGTTGAAGTGAAAATGCAGCCATTTTAGACGAAGGGTCCACATGAACTTTAATTTCACACAGCGTCAAACCCCTGTGTCAATGATTTTAAAGCACACGTTACATGCATGTTTGCGCCATCACTTGATTTGTTAATAAGATCACATATTGATTGATAATTTAATCATTATCTCACAAACAAACATAAATTAATCAAATATTATTGATCAAAGGCATTTTACCTTCTAGGGTGACTAGGGAATAGAAATATGATCACTTTTGATCTCCTTCTGACCAGCAGTAATACTCTGATGTGCGGGATGTATAACTACTCACGTCCGGACATAATGGGGACGTTACATACATATATATGTCTCCTATAGAGAGAATTCGAAGCTCTCTGTATGTTTAAAACCCTCACAACAATTGATGAGTGGCCTGTTGCAAGGCTAGATTTCTGTCTGTATCAAATATACCCTCATTTTCCAGTGGCAGTCAAAATTTCCCTGACGTTCATCCCGGACGACTTCTATTACAGGACATACCTGTTGTATTTATCGGTAATTTGTTCTCGTCCTGAGCATGCATGAACTTTGAATTTTTCATTAAGTATCAACTGAAAATGCTTAAATGTACTTTGTTACTTTTTTTTTTATAGAAACAAGGAAAGGAGATAAATTTCCCTTTGCCATTTCAACAATTCTTATACTAAGTTCTTCCAGATATTTGTTAACCGAAGAAGTTAAATTAATTTGTTCAAAAAGTAAATTAGACAATTTCATGCTAACATCTTCAAAATGAGCAACACATTTTGCGGTTTCAGATGTTGAACCATTATATCATGGTTTGTTGTACACCATTGCCAATCTTTATTTCAAGCATGGAATTGTCACCTGATCCAAGTTTTATTTTTAAAACATGACGACACTTTATCCTAGGTAGTTCCCCCCAAGGGTGACTGGGGAATAGAAGTATGGTCAACATTGGTCTTCCTCCGACCGGCAGTAAAACCCGTGCTAAAGTGGGGCGTCCGTTTGGCTGTGCGGGATGTACAAATTTGCAGCCACGTCCGGTCAGAATGGGGACGTTAAATCCGATGCCTCGTGTAAAGAGAGTGCCACGGTCTTTGCACGTTAAGAATCCTTGAAACAACTCTCTGAGGGGTCCGTAGGTGACCTGTTGCAAGGCTAAATTTTTGTCCCTATCCAATATACCCTCATTTCCCGTGGCAGTCTAAATTTCTCCGACCTTAATCCCTTCATCTATTACAGAACCTACCTATTGTATTTATTGTGAACTTGTTCTCGTCCTGAATATGCATGAAATATTTGCCACTGGATGTTAAGCAACCAACAATCAATCAATCAATCCTAGGCAGTTTCTGTTAACTCTGTTACCGTTTCTTAAAATACAATGTATTGTAGATGCTCTGCTACTGGTCTTCACTGGCGTGACTGGTAATGTTTGTGAATCTGTCCAATTTAGTTTGGAGCGGATTCGGCTGAACATTTGGTCTATATCCTCATGTGTATGTCCAACCACAAGGATGCTCATTTTAACCTGTTATTCAAAGAAAAACAAATTAACAAATTGCATCATGAAGGAAAGAGATCAGATTTTTATATTTGTCGTTTTTTATAATAGTTTAAATGATCAAGGTACTTAAAATTGATCAAGGTACTTAAAATTGCAAACTCTAGTGTTCGCTTCGAAGACTAATTCTGCTTCTTTAACAAAAGTCACTCCATAAGTTGTGCGTTGCACTAGTTTTTCCTTATCTGCAAAAACTGTTAAATCGTTCATCAGAAGTATCCATACGAAGACTGGCATAACTTAAGGTAGAAAAGAAAGAAATAAAAGAAGGTGTAAGAGTGTGAAGTACAAGTCGGGTTAGGGTTTGCCATTACTAGTAGCACTATATGCATGAGTTACCTCATAATTGTGACCACAAATTTTAGAAATCTTAGTAAAATTCTTCCATTGTAGGGCGTCTGTACGGGATGTATAACGTCTCAGCCACATTGGGTCAAAATGGGGACGTTAAGTTTTAAGCAATTTGTAGAGATAGTAACTCTCTGCAAATGTTAAATCCCATTCACAAACTTTTTTAAGGGATCAGTAGATGGCCGGATACAATGATTAATTTCTGTCCCAATCCAATAAACCTTCATTTTTCTAGAAGTTCATTCTAAAGTTATATTTCATGAAAGAAAAGCCCAACTGCTATCATGAACAACTTAATATTTCTCAAAACAAAATAGGCAGGTATATTTGTTCTGTGACTTTGGTGTATATATAAGCCTCATTGTAATATTTTCCAAAAAAAAATATGATGTTCAAGATTTTAGCTTATAATCAAAAGTGTGAATATACCTGTGTTATTATCTATACAATTAATCCCCCTCATAAAGGAGTTATGTTCCTTATATATTGAACGTCGAAACTGCAGATGACAATATCAAATTGAGTTTCATAAGACTCTACATTGTAAAATCCGTTGAGTTACAGTTAGCACTTTGTACATAGTGTCGGTATATATGTGTTATCATTTCAACAAACATTGTTTTATTTCGTAACCACTTCATAATAGATTTGAAATATAAATTCAACAACACAAACACGCATATTCTAGTCCTTATTTATGCTGATTATTTAATTTAAGTTGGCAATATTGTACAATCTGTATATGAGTTTGGCTATTAGTGATTGTTTTCTACATCAATGTTGACTGAAATATAAATATATGGTTAGTTCTTGGTCTTCATCCGAATGTCAGGAAAGCTCTTCCACAGTAGGGCGTCGGCACGTGATCTATAAACTCGCAGTATTGTCTGGTCAAAATGGGGACGTCAAGTCTGAAGCAATTTGTAGAGGGAGTGGATCTCTGCACATTTAAAAGGCCCTACAAAACTTTTTATAGGATCAGTAAGTAGGTGGCCAGGAGTAATTTCTGTCCCTATCCAAAAAATAATCCTTTTTCAGTGGCAATTAAAATTTCTGTGCAATTATCCCAGTCGGCCCTGTTACATAAACTGCCTTTGGTATGTATTGTTTTTTTTTTCGTTCAGAATATGTCTAAATATTGGACAAAAGACGTTATGCTAACGAATACCAATCTTTATACCAAAACAGCTTTATTTGAAAATTGTTTTTATGAGGCATTTAATTTATAAAATCTAAAATCACAAGTCTGAATGTTTGCATTTCCTTGCCAATTAAAATACGAGATGATTAACTACCAGTATTGCAGACAATACCAGGAACAGACTTTCTGAAAACAGTAGGCACCATTAAAAGTTTTTTTTTATCATTTAACCAATTGCGATTATTGTTTATTATGCATGAATAAACACTAGTATTTATTGTGTTATATGAATAACATCTTGATACTAAATTGTCTTTTATTCATTCAAATGTTACGCCCTTATCGGAAATACATTTAAATGTTCTTAAACTTTGTTGTAAATTTTTTGAATATAGGTTTCTTTCAATTCATTGGTTGGAAAAAAATATTGAATTCCTTTGGCTGTAAACTCTGTGAGCACCTGATCATAAGTTGTTGAGGTTTGTTTATGAGTAATGGTTTTTATATCTCGCCCTCTTTTGTTCTTGGTGACTATTATCTTCATATAAGTCAGATTTTCTATTTTGGGACACCCAGACTGGAATGTTTTGAATTTCTTGCAGAGTCCTTGGAATGGGTTGAAATATAGGCACAAATTGTGGTGGTGTTATTGGTCTACAACTTACATCCTTGGTCATAGAATTGATATGAAGAGTCTGGTGAAAATACAAAAAAGTAATGTGTAATTTTTTTCTACTATTATACAGCTTGTAATTTTGGGATACATTAAGAAAATTCAGATATAGAATTGTGCTATAAATACCAGGAGAAAAGCAAACAAATGCCGACATTACTGGGAAGCTTCAAAGTGTAAATGAAATGACTTTGAACCTTTGATTCAGTTGAATCAAATTTTTTTAAAAAGAAGGTAAATATGTAAAAATAATGGATATTCATTATCGATATAGAATATAAAAATTATGATATAAAATGATGCATACATTAAGGCTTGAATTCGGAGGTCTATTGATGTTCTCCGTCTTTTTCGGTCAACTTGACTTTCGGTGGTGCCTGGAGAAATAGATATCACCAGTTTGTATTTTTACATAAGTTAGTATGCAGATATGTAGGAAATAACCTTGATTCTTGACGAAAATGTCAATGCAGACGTTAACTAATTAGCTTGTTTTAACCTTTAATGAAAGAAAAATAATAATAATAAATAATTCACTCTATATGGTGTTTGTCAAAAAATTAGTAAATAATGAAACAAGATCATTTAAAACAAAAGAAGAATGTGTCTGTGTACACAGATGCCTCCGATAGCAAAACATTAAAAGGGGTCGACTAAAAAAAATCTTACCAGTTTAAAGTATGCGGCCTAGGACTCTATGTGTCACTTAAGACTAAATAATTCATCAAACTCATCCAAATCCAAGTTGAGCTTCACGTTTCCGTTTTCCACAGAAAGGTCAAAAGTACAATCCTGACTTAGCAGACATTTAAAAGTCAAAACGTTTCCCTTCTACTTAATTTTGTTTTATATTCGATCCGACAGTTGCAGTAACAATTTGGTCAAACAACACAACACAACACATTTTCAGATGCCATGGTGAACACACAAAATTGTGTAAAGAATAATTTGGTAGAAAAGGTCTAATACAGAAGATAATCACTTTTAAACTATTTCATTTTTTCATACTATCTAAACCAATGATATTAAACATTGAAGTATAAGATGGGGTCAAATGGAGGGATAACCACCCCATTCTTAGGTTTCTCAGGACAACTCTTCATCGATTCGTTTATGTTGTGTACAAACAAAAATGTGCCGCGTTCTTATTTATCTCAACAACGAACAATTGTTACTTGTTTTCGACGTCGACCATTTTTTATTGTTTACATAACAGTAACATGCGTAATGCCTACTTAATGTAAGACAAATGCACATTATTTTCATTAAAAAAACATAACAATATTTAAAAAGAAAGAAATGTATCTTAATATAAATTAATTGCATTCTGTCGGACTGATCATATGTTAAATATTTACAACTTTTATTAATGTCCTGTTTAAAATACTGGTTTTTTTTCAGTCTCTCAAATATGACCACACGGAAATTACCACATCAAAAACCACTATTCAGACAAACCATGTGACTGATACGACTCAACATGAAATTCAAAATGCACCATCTCAGCAGAGTATAAATTATCATTCTATTCATAGCTCGGTACAAGGTCAATCATCCTACCACACCATTCCGTCCGGAAAAAAATTTTTCCTGTGTGAATTATGCTGTCAGGGACCCTAGGCGTTCCCTAAGACTAAATAATCCATCAAACTCATTCAAATCCAAGTTGAGCTTTACGTTTCCGTTTTCTACAGAAAGTACAATCCTGACCTAGCAGTCTTTTAGAGGTCAATACTTTTCCTCTTCCAAACTTTCTTCTATATTCGATCCGACCCGTTGCAGCAACAATTTGGACAAACAACACTACACATTTTCAGATGCCATGGTAAACACAAAATTTTGTAAATAATAATATGGTTGAAAAGTTTAGGAGTAAAACCGACAATACTCAGTTTTATACCATCCATTGTTCTTGATAAATATACTATTTAAACCAATAATATTAAACCTTTGAAGCCTTGGTGGGGTGTAATGTAGGGATAAAAAATATGCACCATCTCAGCAGAGTATATATCCTCATACGATGGTGGATTATCTGGACCATTGTCACCACCATTCTGTTTATAGCTCTGAAGAAGGTCAATCATCATCCAAAACGATTTTGACCATCAGAAGGTAGGTCCTCATTGTCAGCACTAAATGTTGCTCTTCTGTTCATTAGCTTTGAGTTGTTTAGATATATTTTCGTCCTACGATTGTGGATTCTCAGGACCATTCTGTTCAAAGCTCTCGAGACGGTCAATCATCATCCAACACGATTCCGTCTCGATTCTCAAACTGTACCATCTAAGAAGAGTATATCAAATTTATTCGTTCAGTGTATGTTCGCTTGTGTTATGTCTTTTGATTGAGTTAAGCCATTTTAATTGATATTTTATAGTGTGTCTTTCTATGTTGTGATGTTACACTATTGTTTCAGATAAGGGTGAAGGTTTGGTACCATTAAAACGTTTAAACCCGCTGCAATTGTTTGCACCTGTCCTAAGTCAGAAATCTGATGTTCAGTAGTTGTCGTTTGTTGATGTGGTTCATAAGTGTTTCTCGTTTTTTATATAGATTAGACCGTTGGTTTTCCCGTTTGAATGGTTTTACAGAAGTAATTTTTTGGACTGTTTATAGCTTGCTGTGCGGTGTGAGCCAAGGCTCCGTGTTGAAGACCGTACTTTATTATGGTTTACTTTTATAAATTGTGACTTGGATGGAGAGTTGTCTCATTGGCACTCATACCATATCTTATATCTATATATATCCTCACACGATGGTGGATTCTCAGGACCATTCTGTTCATAGCTCTGGAGAAGAACAATCATCCTCCCTCACGATTCCGTCTCGACTCTCAAACTGCACCATCTAAGAAGAGTATAAATCCTCACACGATGGTGTATTCTCAGGACCATTCTGTTCATTGCTCTTGAAAAGAACAATCATCCTCACTCACGATTCCGTCTCGACTCTCAAACTGCACCATCTAAGAAGAGTATATATCCTCACACGATGGTGGATTCTCAGGACCATTCTGTTCATAGCTCTGGAGAAGAACAATCATCCTCCCTCACGATTCCGTCTCGACTCTCAAACTGCACCATCTAAGAAGAGTATAAATCCTCACACGATGGTGGGTTCTCAGGACCATTCTGTTCATAGCTGTGGAAAAGAACAATCATCCTCCCTCACGATTCCGTTTCGACTCTCAAACTGCACCATCTAAGAAGAGTATAAATCCACACACGATGGTGGATTCTCAGGACCGTTCTGTTCATAGCTCTGGAGAAGAACAATCATCCTCCCTCACGATTCCGCCCACGAACGATGATTTTGACCATCAGCAGGTTGGTCCTCATTGTCGGCACTGAATGTTGCTCTTCTGTTCATTAGCATTGTGCTGTGTAGATGTTTTCTGAAAACATCACTTCTGTAAGAAACTGGTAGACTTGTTTACTCATTTTTTAGAGTACTTACAGCAGGCCCGTAACCAAATGGAAAAGGGGGATTTGGTGTTCACCCTGCTTTCTTACCAACATAGGATTCCTGGGTATGGACCTGTATAGTTAATACATTATGGAAGTGAATTGTTTTTTTTTATTTACTTCAGAAATTCAGGCTTGTAAATTTCAGTTACTTCAAATTAAGGTGATGCAACTGTTAACCTCTATTGCTTGTATCATATGGTATGATGATGATAGGGTTTCGAAATTTTAATTTTATACATTATAATTTTTTGTGTTATATCGCACGATCTATTTGGTACATATATACACCAATAATAAGTTTCGAATCAATTTGGACTTTGAGCTGAATTTATTTTGTATAACAATACTGCCCCCCAAGGGTGACTGGGGAATAGAAGTATGGTCACCATTGGTCTTCTTCCGACCTGCAGTAAAACCCTTGCTAAAGTGGGGCGTCCGTTTGGCTGTGCGGGATGTACAAATTTGCAGCCACTTCCGGGCAGAATGGGGACGTTAAATCCGATGCCTCGTGTATAGAGAGTGCCACGCTCTTTGCACGTTAAGAACCCTTGCAACAACTCTTTGAGGGGTCTGTAGGTGACCTGTTGCAAGACTAAATTTCTGACCCTATCCAATATACCCTCATTTCCAGTGGCAGTTTAAATTTCTCCGACCTTAATCCCTTAATCTATTACAGAACCTACCTATTGTATTTATTGTGAACTTGTTCTCGTCCTGAATATGCATGAAATATTTGCCACTGGACGTTAAGCAACCAACAATCAATCAATCAAACATGTGTGATATTTTTCAGCTAGTGGTTGTAGTTTCAGGGTTAAAATTACATGATGGTATAGAAGCAGAATGAGCATTAACTGTTCTTTCTAAAATCAAAATTGATGTTGTAAATGTTTTTATTTTCATAAATGACCAAATACAGTAAATAAATGTAATATTTTCTAAAGAATTTCCAATTAAACTTAGTGTGAACGAGGTTTTGTGTGTGTTCTGGGGGTTTATGACGACTGAACGCAGTGATGATGCTCTTATGTATGTATATGTTTACTGATCTTCTGCTGCTTGTGAGACTGTAATGAAAACAAGCTTTTAAAAATACAACTTTATTCAGTGCTGGTCCTAATCAAACTGACCAACACTGACGCTTATTAATAAAATTTCCAACTTAGTTTCCAGGTGAGGTTCGGCAAGGTTTACTTTGCATGCTAACAAAGGGTTTGATTAGAAAATATCCTTTGGCTGGCCCCATGTCATATAGGGCGACGCTAACAAAAAATATCACCTTAACTTTTCTTTATACTTAAAACGGATTATTGAGATTTTAAAAAAGGGAATAACCCAAGATTACGTAATACCACTTTGTCTAGATAAAAACTTATTTAGATCTATTGTCCTGTGTCTTTAGATAACTTGCTAAGGATGGTATTTTTCGTGACTATTAGTATTAAATAATGAAGTAAGATAATTTTCTTTAAATTATAATGATTCCTAAATATTGTATAAAAGATTTTCATACTAAAAAGTTAATATATAAAACATAAACATTTGAAACAAATAATGCAAATTTCTTTAAATTATTAAAATTTGAATGCAGCTGTTGAGGCATGAAGTTGCACCTACATTTTCACTGTCACATAGTTCCCACCCGGTCTAAAATTTCTTCAACCCCGAAGTAAATACAATTCTAGATAATTCCAAAAGTAAAAATAAATATTTCCCCTTTTTGTAAGAAAGATGTTTTATACAAGTTACATTGAGATTTTACCACAAGTCAGAAACAAAAAGGCATTTTCTGTTGCATACAGGTCTTGATATATCAAAGCAAGACTTTTATTTTCTATTTTTATACCATAAAATTGAGAATGGAAATGGGGAATGTGTCAAAGAGACAACAACCGACCATAGAGCAGACCGAAGGCCACCAATGGGTCTTCAATGCAGCGAGAAACTCCCGCACCCGGAGGCGTCCTTCAGCTGGCCCCTAAACAAATAAGTATACTATTTCCATAAAATGGTTGTGATGTGTGAGCAAAATATGACAAAAGAATGGCGTTTTTAAAATCTTTCGTATTTTTCTGCAGTGTATGGATTTATTGTAATGTATTGTGGTAATGGTATTTCATGTTTTGTATTGGTCCCATGAATACAAAAATCATGCAAATCTGCATGTAACCTTGTGATAAATGTTCCTGATATTCTCATATTTGTTATTGTCTCTGGTTCTGTTATATCCTAATCTGTAGGACAAAGTGATAATGTGACTAATGGTCCATCTTTCTGGGGTCATTGTGTAAGGACGAGGAAAAGACTCGCTCCCTCCTTTCTGTTACCAGGTCGTCTATCATACATATTCGTTGTATCCAGGTATACGCTTATAGTTTCAACAGTTTCAGTAACGTCCTCAATTTCAGGTTTTTCTTTTGAGTAACGAAAGGCCGGGAAGTGACTCTGTTTCCCTCGTTTGATCATTTAAAGTATTCTCTGAATCCTTCTTTGTATATTCATTAGAAATCTCTGTTGGCTCTCCAGAAGTTCATCAAACGTTTCCTCTGGATCTGGAAGAAGGCTACTTGTTTTATCCACATCTGAATTAAATTCACTACTGTCTGCGTATAAGTCAACAAAATCAACATATGTATTTCATTTTGTTGCAGATGCTGAATTTTCTTTTCGTCTTACACTGAACGTCATCTAATTGTCATGGGGATCCGTTTGCTGCTGATAAGAAAATCTTTACCTATACTCATTTGCTCTGTATAAATACTCTGGCGCGCCATGAAAATATATAAAACATTCTTTAAGCAAACAAACAATCAAACATTCATATTGCACTTAACTTCTTATTAGACATATCTTTAATGTATATAAGAATTTTTTCAGATTGAAAACTATACAAATGGGTGCTAATCCTGGAAACTTTCCTATATTTTCCAATACTGCAATACTTTTCCTAACGAAGAATCTCTTTCCTCAAGGTTGCCTAGTTTCGACAAAGCTCGAACACGATATCCGGAGTTGGTTGTGGGTCCATAGGAACATAAACTCTCTTTTTGTTGACTATTTTATCCAAGCTCCATCTATCTTGAAATCCGAATGAAGTTTGCTGGTATTAACACTTCGATGTTGAACCTTTGTTTCTATCCCACACCTACAATCATCTGAGAAATTACATTTCTTTCCGTTTAAGCGGTTGGTGATGTTTGTACCATTGCTAATCAGAAGGAAAAAATCGTTCTTTCTTCCTTGCGGTATGCCCTCGTGATATTCTGCTTCGAATAAATGAAGATAATAAATCAATCACTTCTGTTGTTTTTAAAAATGATGTGCGTAGGCAGCCGTTGGACAAAGGAACGATATTCTCGGAATCGGAGGCACCAACGAACGGGGATGAATTCTCCTCTACCAAGGACCCCCCAAGGGTGACTGGGGAATAGAAGTATGGTCACCATTGGTCTTCCTCCGACCGGCGGTAAAACCCTCGTCAAAGTGGGGCGTCCGTTTGGCTGTGCGGGATGTACAAATTTGCAGCCACGTCCGGTCAGAATGGGGACGTTAAATCCGATGCCTCGTGTAAAGAGAGTGCCACGCTCTTTGCACGTTAAGAACCCTTGCAACAACTATTTGAGGGGTCCGTAGGTGACCTGTTGCAAGGCTAAATTTCTGTCCCTATCCAATATACCCTCATTTCCCGTGGCAGTCTAAATTTCTCCGACCTTAATCCCTTAATCTATTACAGAACCTACCTATTGTATTTATTGTGAACTTGTTCTCGTCCTGAATATGCATGAAATATTTGCCACTGGACGTTAAGCAACCAACAATCAATCAATCAATCCTCTACCAAGGTGTCAAATTCATATCAAATGCTTAATCGGCAAAAGTGGATACATCATCAGGAATCGAATTTGGTTTATCAGGTTCTGCGTCTGAAATATCGGCTACAGGTTCTGCGTCTGACATATCGGATACGGGTTTTGCGTCTGATATGTCAGCTACGGTTTCAGCGTCAGTTTCCATATCAGGTTGTCTATTCAATAGTGGCACAGTATGGTTAGGAATAAATGGTCCACTCAGTTCTTTGTAACATTTACACCTCTGCCACACACGTTCCTAAAATGAGGTTCAGAAACTATACTCCAATGTTACTTCCAGGCGGAAATTACGAATGAATTGGTATCTACAATGCAACACTCAACGCATACATATGCATCATATCAGAGTATGTACCAACGTCATACATATGCAAGCTGTAGGTAGGCAGCAACCACTATCATGTTGTATCGAACGAGGCCATACAACATGAGGAAGCTGAGCATCTCCAATAGGGTATAGATTCGAAACAGTAGATGGTATACTTAGAAACAATTCCCATCACCGGGTATTTTAGCGTCACTCCTAAGATAATATCTGTTTTGTTGTGCTGGCATTTGTTTACTTCTGATGTTATCATTTTTCTTGTTGTTAGGAACCATCTCTTGATCTTTTCGTCCTACCCCCAAGGGTGACTGGGGAATAGAACCTACCTATTGTATGTATTATTAATTTGTTCTCGTCCTGAATATGCATGAAATATTTGCCACTGGACGTTAAGCAACCAACAATCATTCAGTCAATCTGTTCGTCCTACCATCAAATATCGTACTGATTTTCTGCTGTGTCTGATGACTTTAAGCTCCTGGTGTGAACCAGTGAAATTTCTATAAAATATAAGTGTTTATTCTTTGGAATCGGTGATCAAAATCCTGAACAAATATTACACAATAAATCAATCAATATGAAAACCTCAGATTTGTTATAAAAATATAATGATTTAATTTAGGTGAAATTCATCAAATCTATCTTACCCCCAAGGGTGACTGGGGAATAGAAGTATGGTCACCATTGGTCTTCCTCCGACCGGCAGTAAAACCCTTGCTAAAGTGGGGCGTCCGTTTGGCTGTGCGGGATGTACAAATTTGCAGCCACGTCCGGTCAGAATGGGGACGTTAAATCCGATGCCTCGTGTAAAGAAAGTGCCACGCTCTTTGCACGTTAAGAACCCTTGCAACAACTCTTTGAGGGGTCCGTAGGTGACCTGTTGCAAGGCTAAATTTCTGTCCCTATCCAATATACCCTCATTTCCCGTGGCAGTCTAAATTTCTCCGACCTAAATCCCGGACGCCCCTATTACAGAACCTACCTATTGTATTTATTGTTAAATTGTTCTCGTCCTGAATATGCATGAAATATTTGCCACTGGATGTTAAGCAACCAACAATCAATCAATTAATCAAATCTATCTTTGTATTCTAACATACTCCTTGTGATTGTTTTCGCTTTCTGAAAACTTTTTAATAGTTTTGTGTTTTAGCCCCTTAGCCCACGAGTTGACTGTGTTGGAACATATTCGCTTGACTTTGAGTGCCTGACTGTACGGGATGCTCTTAGTACAGTGAGCAGGGTGCCAACATTTAGGGGACAGGTATTGGTGAGTATCAGTAGGCTTAGAAAATAGGTCTGTGGATATAATGCTATCTGTGAGGGAGCTGGAATTATCGAGGAAGGTAATTTTGAATTTTGATCTCTCATGAGTAAATTTGATATTTTGATGTATGTTGTTGGCATGAGAGAAGAATGTATCGAAATCCTCGTCACTTTTATTCCACCACATACCCACATCCTCTTCAAATCTAGGGCCTCAGTGGCCAAGTGGTCTAAGTAGTTCTACTACTGTAATCACTAGCCAGTCAACACTGAGGTTTTGAGTTCGAACCCCGTTCATGCGGGTGCACTCGACTCCAATCTTAATTGACTAGGATTGTCAGTTTTTATATCGAAGGTCGGTGGTTTTCTCCGGGCACTCCGGTTTCCTCCACCTATAAAAACTGACCCCCACGAAATAGCCCAAAAGTGGCGTTAAAACGCCAACAATCAATCAATCTATAAATCTAACCCAGGAAAGCGGTTTCTCGATTGAACATGTTGAAGGTTCAAGGAGTTTTTTTTTTTTTTCTAATTTGCCCATAAATATGTTGGCACACGATGGAACCATTTTGGTACCCATAGCAGTTCCATTAACTTGTAGATAATCTCCATCAAAGGTGAAGTCTTTGTTCTTTAGTACCAGCGTGAGCATTTTGACCAGGCATTCAGTGGGTCGATATTTTACTGGTCGGGAATCACAAATCTTTACATGCATCAATGCAATCTGCATGTGGAATATTCGAGTGGGAGGTGACGTCCATAGAGACAAGTGTCGTGTCGGAAGGAAGAGGATTTAAGGTCTGCATTTTTGTAAGATAATCTGTTGTGTCTTTGATGTGAGATGGGAAGTCTTCAACAAATTGACGAAGATGGAAGTCAACGAATTTCGAACTTTTTTCCCGCAGATGCACGTTTGCTGAAACGATGGGTTTTCCTGTGTTATTGTTTTTTGGTAATAGATAAAATCTGACCGGTTATTGTTTTCTGGTTTCAAATATTCAAGAGTTTTTTCATCGATGAAACAATCTTCACGCATTTCTAACAAATTAGCAGTTATTTCTTTACTAAAGGATGTTGTAGGATCAGAGTCTAGTTTTCGGTAGTACCTTGCATCACAAAGTTGAATATGGGCAGATTTATCAATGATAACCACTGCTCTGGCTTTGTCTGCAGGTTTAATGACGATATTGTTGGATTGTAAGTTTTTTTTAATGCAGTTCGTTCTTCATGGGTAAGATTGTCAAAAGGTTTATTGTTTTCCCTTGTCAAAAGGTTTATTGTTTTCCCTTGTATTTCTAGTAATGTCCGACTTAAAATTGTCATTAATGATTCCTAGGTGGCATTTTTGCTCGGTTTAGGGATCAAAGTACTTTTTTGATAAATTTATAGTTGTTCTCGTCGAAACTATCCGAGCGTCCGTTATTATTTTCCTTTGACACGAAATGTTCCATAATGCGGAGATTTCTGGCAAAATTATCAAGGTCTTCATACAATTTAATTTCATTGATAGGGCAGGTAGAGGACAGAAATTTAGGCCTATCGAGAGAAGAGATGATTCAACTTCCGTCAATTGGTGTTTAAAAAGATTGATCACAGTATTGGAGGGTGAATTTGTCTCTTGTGGCCTACGTTTGAAGCGTCGTACTCTTTTCTTCTTTTCCGCAGATAGTATAGAGGGAAGGATGTATTCAATGCTATCCATACGGAATTTTCTTTTCTGCCTTTGACTCAGATTTTGGGCTTGTATGGTAGTTATTTCCTTAAGGCAAGCAATGAAAGCATTACAGTTGTCCGATGTGAGATCTTGTTTGCAGCTATTCAAAAGAGTATTAAATTCGCCAGTAGGGGTATTGAGATGTTCTTCGCAGTGTTGTTTAAGGAGGATCATTTACCGCTTGAAGCAATGGTAGAGGGTTTGATCCCATCTGCGAAGTAAGGTGTTGGATAAATTGCCCGGTGTTTGTGTCATGAGCTTGATTTGTAATCCATTGGGAAAACTTTCATTATATACATAATGAACTAAATTAGATAAGTGGTGTTCAGTTCTAATTTGTTTCTGTTTAATAGCTCTAAAAAAAAAAAGAAACAAAAATCAAATATATTTCTATTGAGATGAATGAATAGTGCATATAATATAGAGTTTAGAATCGCAATTGGGAGGTGGGGGATATACTTACAATTGAAATGAATGTAGTATTGCACCCTCTTTCAATTTCCCACAAGTACTTTAATTGAAATTAGACTAAAGATATCTTAAGTTTATTTATTTATATTTAATATAAACAGTACTTATCATTTGTGAATAATGATATACGGAACAAATCAAATAAGTAAAGCATTCACCTAAATCATGATATATGATTAGCACTATTTACATAATAATAATTAACCAAAAATACATGTAATTAAAGCTTAAAACTTAATCATATGAGATTAGCACTATTTACCTGACAGACTTCTTACGGCCTCATTCAAACATATAAAATGACATAATTCAGCAAATATATTATTCAATAACAAGTTAGTCAACAAGATCAATTGTATTTGTAACAGTGCGAGTTGTGATCCAACTATGGTGATGACCACATGGCAAATATTCTACAGCAGATTGTTTTATATCTGAGAATGCTTAACGGCACCTTCCTGGTTGAAAGTTAGATGGTCTTAATTTTCTGAGATCACTTATAATTAGAAGCTCATCATCTGCAGTATCCTTACGTTTATGCTTTTTGCACCCTACTGTTACATCAGTCATACTGTCAAAATGTCCAGCAATATCCCTTATACCTGATAAAGCTTTTCGTCCTACCATCAAATATCGTACTGATTTTCTGCTGTGTCTGATGACTTTAAGCTCCTGGTGTGAACCAGTGAAATTTCTATAAAATATAAGTGTTTATTCGTTGGAATCGGTGATCAAAATCCTGAACAAATATTACACAATAAATTAGTAGTCTCTTTTGATTCTCAATTGAGAATTACAAAACATTTGTCCAGGCAAAACAAAAATAGTGAGTTGTGTCCACTTTCAGAGTATAACCCTGAAAAAAGTTACTATGACAATTAATAAACTTAGGAAACTAACTATTACAAAATCAAAACTTTTGTGTTTCTTAACTTTGAACAGATTTATTTAAAATAAATTATTTTTCAAATCTTTTTTATAATTATTTACATAATTAAATAAAACGGATCAAGTCTATAGTAACAAATGCAAACTAATTAATCAATATGAAAACATCAGATTTGTTATAAAAATATAAAGATTTAATTTAGGTGAAATTCATCAAATCTATCTTACCCCCAAGGGTGACTGGGGAATAGAAGTATGGTCACCATTGGTCTTCCTACTGCCGGCAGTAAAACCCTTGCTAAAGTGGGGCGTCCGTTTGGCTGTGCGGGATGTACAAATTTGCAGCCACGTCCGGTCAGAATGGGGACGTTAAATCCGATGCCTCGTGTAAAGAGAGTGCCACGCTCTTTGCACGTTATGAACCCTTGCAACAACTCTTTGAGGGGTCCGTAGGTGACCTGTTGCAAGGCTAAATTTCTGTCCCTATCCAATATACCCTCATTTCCCGTGGCAGTCTAAATTTCTCCGACCTTAATCCCGGACGCCCCTATTACAGAACCTACCTATTGTATTTATTGTTAAATTGTTCTCGTCCTGAATATGCATGAAATATTTGCCACTGGACGTTAAGCAACCAACAATCAATCAATCAATCAAATCTATCTTTGTATTCTAACATACTCCTTGTGATTGTTTTCGCTTTCTGAAAACTTTTTTGAATAGTTTTGTGTTTTAGCCCCTTAGCCCACGAGTTGACTGTGTTGGAACATATTCGCTTGACTTTGAGTGCCTGACTGTACGGGATGCTCTTAGTACAGTGAGCAGGGTGCCAACATTTAGGGGACAGGTATTGGTGAGTATCAGTAGGCTTAGAAAATAGGTCTGTGGATATAATGCTATCTGTGAGGGAGCTGGAATTATCGAGGAAGGTAATTTTGAATTTTGATCTCTCATGAGTAAATTTGATATTTTGATGTATGTTGTTGGCATGAGAGAAGAATGTATCGAAATCCTCGTCACTTTTATTCCACCACATACCCACATCCTCTTCAAATCTAGGGCCTCAGTGGCCAAGTGGTCTAAGTAGTTCTACTACTGTAATCACTAGCCAGTCAACACTGAGGTTTTGAGTTCGAACCCCGTTCATGCGGGTGCACTCGACTCCAATCTTAATTGACTAGGATTGTCAGTTTTTATATCGAAGGTCGGTGGTTTTCTCCGGGCACTCCGAGTTCCTCCACCTATAAAAACTGACGCCCACGAAATAGCCCAAAAGTGGCGTTAAAACGCCAACAATCAATCAATCTATAAATCTAACCCAGGAAAGCGGTTTCTCGATTGAACATGTTGAAGGTTCAAGGAGTTGTTTTTTTTTCTAATTTGCCCATAAATATGTTGGCACACGATGGAACCATTTTGGTACCCATAGCAGTTCCATTAACTTGTAGATAATCTCCATCAAAGGTGAAGTCGTTGTTCTTTAGTACCAGCGTGAGCATTTTGACCAGGCATTCAGTGGGTCGATATTTTACTGGTCGGGAATCACAAATCTTTACATGCATCAATGCAATCTGCATGTGGAATATTCGAGTGGGAGGTGACGTCCATAGAGACAAGTGTCGTGTCGGAAGGAAGAGGATTTAAGGTCTGCATTTTTGTAAGATAATCTGTTGTGTCTTTGATGTGAGATGGGAAGTCTTCAACAAATTGACGAAGATGGAAGTCAACGAATTTCGAACTTTTTTCCCGCAGATGCACGTTTGCTGAAACGATGGGTTTTCCTGTGTTATTGTTTTTTGGTAATAGATAAAATCTGACCGGTTATTGTTTTCTGGTTTCAAATATTCAAGAGTTTTTTCATCGATGAAACAATCTTCACGCATTTCTAACAAATTAGCAGTTATTTCTTTACTAAAGGATGTTGTAGGATCAGAGTCTAGTTTTCGGTAGTACCTTGCATCACAAAGTTGAATATGGGCAGATTTATCAATGATAACCACTGCTCTGGCTTTGTCTGCAGGTTTAATGACGATATTGTTGGATTGTAAGTTTTTTTTAATGCAGTTCGTTCTTCATGGGTAAGATTGTCAAAAGGTTTATTGTTTTCCCTTGTCAAAAGGTTTATTGTTTTCCCTTGTATTTCTAGTAATGTCCGACTTAAAATTGTCATTAATGATTCCTAGGTGGCATTTTTGCTCGGTTTAGGGATCAAAGTACTTTTTTGATAAATTTATAGTTGTTCTCGTCGAAACTATCCGAGCGTCCGTTATTATTTTCCTTTGACACGAAATGTTCCATAATGCGGAGATTTCTGGCAAAATTATCAAGGTCTTCATACAATTTAATTTCATTGATAGGGCAGGTAGAGGACAGAAATTTAGGCCTATCGAGAGAAGAGATGATTCAACTTCCGTCAATTGGTGTTTAAAAAGATTGATCACAGTATTGGAGGGTGAATTTGTCTCTTGTGGCCTACGTTTGAAGCGTCGTACTCTTTTCTTCTTTTCCGCAGATAGTATAGAGGGAAGGATGTATTCAATGCTATCCATACGGAATTTTCTTTTCTGCCTTTGACTCAGATTTTGGGCTTGTATGGTAGTTATTTCCTTAAGGCAAGCAATGAAAGCATTACAGTTGTCCGATGTGAGATCTTGTTTGCAGCTATTCAAAAGAGTATTAAATTCGCCAGTAGGGGTATTGAGATGTTCTTCGCAGTGTTGTTTAAGGAGGATCATTTACCGCTTGAAGCAATGGTAGAGGGTTTGATCCCATCTGCGAAGTAAGGTGTTGGATAAATTGCCCGGTGTTTGTGTCATGAGCTTGATTTGTAATCCATTGGGAAAACTTTCATTATATACATAATGAACTAAATTAGATAAGTGGTGTTCAGTTCTAATTTGTTTCTGTTTAATAGCTCTAAAAAAAAAAAGAAACAAAAATCAAATATATTTCTATTGAGATGAATGAATAGTGCATATAATATAGAGTTTAGAATCGCAATTGGGAGGTGGGGGATATACTTACAATTGAAATGAATGTAGTATTGCACCCTCTTTCAATTTCCCACAAGTACTTTAATTGAAATTAGACTAAAGATATCTTAAGTTTATTTATTTATATTTAATATAAACAGTACTTATCATTTGTGAATAATGATATACGGAACAAATCAAATAAGTAAAGCATTCACCTAAATCATGATATATGATTAGCACTATTTACATAATAATAATTAACCAAAAATACATGTAATTAAAGCTTAAAACTTAATCATATGAGATTAGCACTATTTACCTGACAGACTTCTTACGGCCTCATTCAAACATATAAAATGACATAATTCAGCAAATATATTATTCAATAACAAGTTAGTCAACAAGATCAATTGTATTTGTAACAGTGCGAGTTGTGATCCAACTATGGTGATGACCACATGGCAAATATTCTACAGCAGATTGTTTTATATCTGAGAATGCTTAACGGCACCTTCCTGGTTGAAAGTTAGATGGTCTTAATTTTCTGAGATCACTTATAATTAGAAGCTCATCATCTGCAGTATCCTTACGTTTATGCTTTTTGCACCCTACTGTTACATCAGTCATACTGTCAAAATGTCCAGCAATATCCCTTATACCTGATAAAGCTTTTCGTCCTACCATCAAATATCGTACTGATTTTCTGCTGTGTCTGATGACTTTAAGCTCCTGGTGTGAACCAGTGAAATTTCTATAAAATATAAGTGTTTATTCGTTGGAATCGGTGATCAAAATCCTGAACAAATATTACACAATAAATTAGTAGTCTCTTTTGATTCTGAATTGAGAATTACAAAACATTTGTCCAGGCAAAACAAAAATAGTGAGTTGTGTCCACTTTCAGAGTATAACCCTGAAAAAAGTTACTATGACAATTAATAAACTTAGGAAACTAACTATTACAAAATCAAAACTTTTGTGTTTCTTAACTTTGAACAGATTTATTTAAAATAAATTATTTTTCAAATCTTTTTTATAATTATTTACATAATTAAATAAAACGGATCAAGTCTATAGTAACAAATGCAAACTAATTAATCAATATGAAAACATCAGATTTGTTATAAAAATATAAAGATTTAATTTAGGTGAAATTCATCAAATCTATCTTACCCCCAAGGGTGACTGGGGAATAGAAGTATGGTCACCATTGGTCTTCCTACTGCCGGCAGTAAAACCCTTGCTAAAGTGGGGCGTCCGTTTGGCTGTGCGGGATGTACAAATTTGCAGCCACGTCCGGTCAGAATGGGGACGTTAAATCCGATGCCTCGTGTAAAGAGAGTGCCACGCTCTTTGCACGTTATGAACCCTTGCAACAACTCTTTGAGGGGTCCGTAGGTGACCTGTTGCAAGGCTAAATTTCTGTCCCTATCCAATATACCCTCATTTCCCGTGGCAGTCTAAATTTCTCCGACCTTAATCCCGGACGCCCCTATTACAGAACCTACCTATTGTATTTATTGTTAAATTGTTCTCGTCCTGAATATGCATGAAATATTTGCCACTGGACGTTAAGCAACCAACAATCAATCAATCAATCAAATCTATCTTTGTATTCTAACATACTCCTTGTGATTGTTTTCGCTTTCTGAAAACTTTTTTGAATAGTTTTGTGTTTTAGCCCCTTAGCCCACGAGTTGACTGTGTTGGAACATATTCGCTTGACTTTGAGTGCCTGACTGTACGGGATGCTCTTAGTACAGTGAGCAGGGTGCCAACATTTAGGGGACAGGTATTGGTGAGTATCAGTAGGCTTAGAAAATAGGTCTGTGGATATAATGCTATCTGTGAGGGAGCTGGAATTATCGAGGAAGGTAATTTTGAATTTTGATCTCTCATGAGTAAATTTGATATTTTGATGTATGTTGTTGGCATGAGAGAAGAATGTATCGAAATCCTCGTCACTTTTATTCCACCACATACCCACATCCTCTTCAAATCTAGGGCCTCAGTGGCCAAGTGGTCTAAGTAGTTCTACTACTGTAATCACTAGCCAGTCAACACTGAGGTTTTGAGTTCGAACCCCGTTCATGCGGGTGCACTCGACTCCAATCTTAATTGACTAGGATTGTCAGTTTTTATATCGAAGGTCGGTGGTTTTCTCCGGGCACTCCGAGTTCCTCCACCTATAAAAACTGACGCCCACGAAATAGCCCAAAAGTGGCGTTAAAACGCCAACAATCAATCAATCTATAAATCTAACCCAGGAAAGCGGTTTCTCGATTGAACATGTTGAAGGTTCAAGGAGTTGTTTTTTTTTCTAATTTGCCCATAAATATGTTGGCACACGATGGAACCATTTTGGTACCCATAGCAGTTCCATTAACTTGTAGATAATCTCCATCAAAGGTGAAGTCGTTGTTCTTTAGTACCAGCGTGAGCATTTTGACCAGGCATTCAGTGGGTCGATATTTTACTGGTCGGGAATCACAAATCTTTACATGCATCAATGCAATCTGCATGTGGAATATTCGAGTGGGAGGTGACGTCCATAGAGACAAGTGTCGTGTCGGAAGGAAGAGGATTTAAGGTCTGCATTTTTGTAAGATAATCTGTTGTGTCTTTGATGTGAGATGGGAAGTCTTCAACAAATTGACGAAGATGGAAGTCAACGAATTTCGAACTTTTTTCCCGCAGATGCACGTTTGCTGAAACGATGGGTTTTCCTGTGTTATTGTTTTTTGGTAATAGATAAAATCTGACCGATTTTGGTTTTCTGGTTTCAAATATTCAAGAGTTTTGTCATCGATGAAACAATCTTCACGCATTTCTAACAAATTATCAGTTATTTCTTTACTAAAGGATGTTGTAGGATCAGAGTCTAGTTTTCGGTAGTACCTTGCATCACAAAGTTGAATATGGGCAGATTTATCAATGATAACCACTGCACTGGCTTTGTCTGCAGGTTTAACGACGATATTGTTGGATTGTAAGTTTTTTTTAATGCAGTTCGTTCTTCATGGGTAAGATTGTCAAAAGGTTTATTGTTTTCCCTTGTATTTCTAGTAATGTCCGACTTAAAATTGTCATTAATGATTCCTAGGTGGCATTTTTGCTCGGTTTAGGGATCAAAGTACTTTTTTGAAAAATTTATAGTTGTTCTCGTCGAAACTATCCGAGCGTCCGTTATTATTTTCCTTTGACACGAAATGTTCCATAATGCGGAGATTTCTGGCAAAATTATCAAGGTCTTCAGACAATTTAATTTCATTGATAGGACAGGTAGAGGACAGAAATTTAGGCCTATCGAGAGAAGAGATGATTCAACTTCCGTCAATTGGTGTTTCAAAAGATTGATCACAGTATTGGAGGGTGAATTTGTCTCTTGTGGCCTACGTTTGAAGCGTCGTACTCTTTTCTTCTTTTCCGCAGATAGTATAGAGGGAAGGATGTATTCAATGCTATCCATACGGAATTTTCTTTTCTGCCTTTGACTCAGATTTTGGGCTTGTATGGTAGTTATTTCCTTAAGGCAAGCAATGAAAGCATTACAGTTGTCCGATGTGAGATCTTGTTTGCAGCTATTCAAAAGAGTATTAAATTCGCCAGTAGGGGTATTGAGATGTTCTTCGCAGTGTCGTTTAAGGAGGATCATTTACCGCTTGAAGCAATGGTAGAGGGTTTGATCCCATCTGCAAAGTAAGGTGTTGGATAAATTGCCCGGTGTTTGTGTCATGAGCTTGATTTGTAATCCATTGGGAAAACTTTCATTATATACATAATGAACTAAATTAGATAAGTGGTGTTCAGTTCTAATTTGTTTCTGTTTAATAGCTCTAAAAAAAAAGAAAGAAACAAAAATCAAATATATTTCTATTAAGATGAATGAATAGTGCAAATAATATAGAGTTTAGAATCGCAATTGGGAGGTGGGGGATATACTTACAATTGAAATGAATGTAGTATTGCACCCTCTTTCAATTTCCCACAAGTACTTTAATTGAAATTAGACTAAAGATATCTTAAGTTTATTTATTTATATTTAATATAAACAGTACTTATCATTTGTGAATAATGATATACGGAACAAATCAAATAAGTAAAGCATTCCACTAAATCATGATATATGATTAGCACTATTTACATAATAATAATTAACCAAAAATACATGTAATTAAAGCTTAAAACTTAATCATGATATGAGATTAGCACTATTTACCTGACAGACTTCTTACGGCCTCATTCAAACATATAAAATGACATAATTCAGCAAATATATTATTCAATAACAAGTTAGTCACCAAGATCAATTGTATGTGTAACAGTGCGAGTTGTGATCCAACTATGGTGATGACCACATGGCAAATATTCTACAGCAGATTGTTTTATATCTGAGAATGCTTAACGGCACCTTCCTGGTTGAAAGTTAGATGGTCTTAATTTTCTGAGATCACTTATAATTAGAAGCTCATCATCTGCAGTATCCTTACGTTTATGCTTTTTGCACCCTACTGTTACATCAGTCATACTGTCAAAATGTCCAGCAATATCCCTTATACCTGATAAAGCTTTTCGTCCTACCATCAAATATCGTACTGATTTTCTGCTGTGTCTGATGACTTTAAGCTCCTGGTGTGAACCAGTGAAATTTCTATAAAATATAAGTGTTTATTCGTTGGAATCGGTGATCAAAATCCTGAACAAATATTACACAATAAATTAGTAGTCTCTTTTGATTCTGAATTGAGAATTACAAAACATTTGTCCAGGCAAAACAAAAATAGTGAGTTGTGTCCACTTTCAGAGTATAACCCTGAAAAAAGTTACTATGACAATTAATAAACTTAGGAAACTAACTATTACAAAATCAAAACTTTTGTGTTTCTTAACTTTGAATAGATTTATTTAAAATAAATTATTTTTCAAATCTTTTTTATAATTATTTACATAATTAAATAAAACGGATCAAGTCTATAGTAACAAATGCAAACTAATTAATCAATATGAAAACCTCAGATTTGTTATAAAAATATAAAGATTTAATTTAGGTGAAATTCATCAAATCTATCTTACCCCCAAGGGTGACTGGGGAATAGAAGTATGGTCACCATTGGTCTTCCTACTGCCGGCAGTAAAACCCTTGCTAAAGTGGGGCGTCCGTTTGGCTGTGCGGGATGTACAAATTTGCAGCCACGTCCGGTCAGAATGGGGACGTTAAATCCGATGCCTCGTGTAAAGAAAGTGCCACACTCTTTGCACGTTATGAACCCTTGCAACAACTCTTTGAGGGGTCCGTAGGTGACCTGTTGCAAGGCTAAATTTCTGTCCCTATCCAATATACCCTCATTTCCCGTGGCAGTCTAAATTTCTCCGACCTTAATCCCGGACGCCCCTATTACAGAACCTACCTATTGTATTTATTGTTAAATTGTTCTCGTCCTGAATATGCATGAAATATTTGCCACTGGACGTTAAGCAACCAACAATCAATCAATCAATCAAATCTATCTTTGTATTCTAACATACTCCTTGTGATTGTTTTCGCTTTCTGAAAACTTTTTTGAATAGTTTTGTGTTTTAGCCCCTTAGCCCACGAGTTGACTGTGTTGGAACATATTCGCTTGATTTTGAGTGCCTGACTGTACGGGATGCTCTTAGTACAGTGAGCAGGGTGCCAACATTTAGGGGACAGGTATTGGTGAGTATCAGTAGGCTTAGAAAATAGGTCTGTGGATATAATGCTATCTGTGAGGGAGCTGGAATTATCGAGGAAGGTAATTTTGAATTTTGATCTCTCATGAGTAAATTTGATATTTTGATGTATGTTGTTGGCATGAGAGAAGAATGTATCGAAATCCTCGTCACTTTTATTCCACCACATACCCACATCCTCTTCAAATCTAGGGCCTCAGTGGCCAAGTGGTCTAAGTAGTTCTACTACTGTAATCACTAGCCAGTCAACACTGAGGTTTTGAGTTCGAACCCCGTTCATGCGGGTGCACTCGACTCCAATCTTAATTGACTAGGATTGTCAGTTTTTATATCGAAGGTCGGTGGTTTTCTCCGGGCACTCCGGTTTCCTCCACCTATAAAAACTGACCCCCACGAAATAGCCCAAAAGTGGCGTTAAAACGCCAACAATCAATCAATCTATAAATCTAACCCAGGAAAGCGGTTTCTCGATTGAACATGTTGAAGGTTCAAGGAGTTGGTTTTTTTTCTAATTTGCCCATAAATATGTTGGCACACGATGGAACCATTTTGGTACCCATAGCAGTTCCATTAACTTGTAGATAATCTCCATCAAAGGTGAAGTCGTTGTTCTTTAGTACCAGCGTGAGCATTTTGACCAGGCATTCAGTGGGTCGATATTTTACTGGTCGGGAATCACAAATCTTTACATGCATCAATGCAATCTGCATGTGGAATATTCGAGTGGGAGGTGACGTCCATAGAGACAAGTGTCGTGTCGGAAGGAAGAGGATTTAAGGTCTGCATTTTTGTAAGATAATCTGTTGTGTCTTTGATGTGAGATGGGAAGTCTTCAACAAATTGACGAAGATGGAAGTCAACGAATTTCGAACTTTTTTCCCGCAGATGCACGTTTGCTGAAACGATGGGTTTTCCTGTGTTATTGTTTTTTGGTAATAGATAAAATCTGACCGGTTTTTGTTTTCTGGTTTCAAATATTCAAGAGTTTTTTCATCGATGAAACAATCTTCACGCATTTCTAACAAATTATCAGTTATTTCTTTACTAAAGGATGTTGTAGGATCAGAGTCTAGTTTTCGGTAGTACCTTGCATCACAAAGTTGAATATGGGCAGATTTATCAATGATAACCACTGCACTGGCTTTGTCTGCAGGTTTAATGACGATATTGTTGGATTGTAAGTTTTTTTTAATGCAGTTCGATCTTCATGGGTAAGATTGTCAAAAGGTTTATTGTTTTCCCTTGTCAAAAGGTTTATTGTTTTCCCTTGTATTTCTAGTAATGTCCGACTTAAAATTGTCATTAATGATTCCTAGGTGGCATTTTAGCTCGGTTTAGGGATCAAAGTACTTTTTTGATAAATTTATAGTTGTTCTCGTCGAAACTATCCGAGCGTCCGTTATTATTTTCCTTTGACACGAAATGTTCCATAATGCGGAGATTTCTGGCAAAATTATCAAGGTCTTCAGACAATTTAATTTCATTGATAGGACAGGTAGAGGACAGAAATTTAGGCCTATCGAGAGAAGAGATGATTCAACTTCCGTCAATTGGTGTTTAAAAAGATTGATCACAGTATTGGAGGGTGAATTTGTCTCTTGTGGCCTACGTTTGAAGCGTCGTACTCTTTTCTTCTTTTCCGCAGATAGTATAGAGGGAAGGATGTATTCAATGCTATCCATACGGAATTTTCTTTTCTGCCTTTGACTCAGATTTTGGGCTTGTATGGTAGTTATTTCCTTAAGGCAAGCAATGAAAGCATTACAGTTGTCCGATGTGAGATCTTGTTTGCAGCTATTCAAAAGAGTATTAAATTCGCCAGTAGGGGTATTGAGATGTTCTTCGCAGTGTTGTTTAAGGAGGATCATTTACCGCTTGAAGCAATGGTAGAGGGTTTGATCCCATCTGCAAAGTAAGGTGTTGGATAAATTGCCCGGTGTTTGTGTCATGAGCTTGATTTGTAATCCATTGGGAAAACTTTCATTATATACATAATGAACTAAATTAGATAAGTGGTGTTCAGTTCTAATTTGTTTCTGTTTAATAGCTCTAAAAAAAAAAGAAACAAAAATCAAATATATTTCTATTGAGATGAATGAATAGTACAAATAATATAGAGTTTAGAATCGCAATTGGGAGGTGGGGGATATACTTACAATTGAAATGAATGTAGTATCGCACCCTCTTTCAATTTCCCACAAGTACTTTAATTGAAATTAGACTAGAATATATCTTAAGTTTATTTATTTATATTTAATATAAACAGTACTTATCATTTGTGAATAATGATATACGGAACAAATCAAATAAGTAAAGCATTCCACTAAATCATGATATATGATTAGCACTATTTACATAATAATAATTAACCAAATATACATGTAATTAAAGCTTAAAACTTAATCATGATATGAGATTAACACAATTTACCTGACAGACTTCTTACGGCCTCATTCAAACATATAAAATGACATAATTCAGCAAATATATTATTCAATAACAAGTTAGTCACCAAGATCAATTGTATTTGTAACAGTGCGAGTTGTGAACAAACTATGGTGATGACCACATGGCAAATATTCTACAGCAGATTGTTTTATATCTGAGAATGCTTAACGGCACCTTCCTGGTTGAAAGTTAGATGGTCTTAATTTTCTGAGATCACTTATAATTAGAAGCTCATCATCTGCAGTATCCTTACGTTTATTCTTTTTGCACCCTACTGTTACATCAGTCATACTGTCAAAATGTCCAGCAATATCCCTTATACCTGACAAAGCTTTTCGTCCTACCATCAAATATCGTACTGATTTTCTGCTGTGTCTGATGACTTTAAGCTCCTGGTGTGAACCAGTGAAATTTCTATAAAATATAAGTGTTTATTCGTTGGAATCGGTGATCAAAATCCTGAACAAATATTACACAATAAATTAGTAGTCTCTTTTGATTCTGAATTGAGAATTACAAAACATTTGTCCGGGCAAAACAAAAATAGTGAGTTGTGTCCACTTTCAGAGTATAACCCTGAAAAAAGTTACTATGACAATTAATAAACTTAGGAAACTAACTATTACAAAATCAAAACTTTTGTGTTTCTTAACTTTGAACAGATTTATTTAAAATAAATTATTTTTCAAATCTTTTTTATAATTATTTACATAATTAAATAAAACGGATCAAGTCTATAGTAACAAATGCAAACTAATTAATCAATATGAAAACATCAGATTTGTTATAAAAATATAAAGATTTAATTTAGGTGAAATTCATCAAATCTATCTTACCCCCAAGGGTGACTGGGGAATAGAAGTATGGTCACCATTGGTCTTCCTACTGCCGGCAGTAAAACCCTTGCTAAAGTGGGGCGTCCGTTTGGCTGTGTTTGGCTGTGCGGGATGTACAAATTTGCAGCCACGTCCGGTCAGAATGGGGACGTTAAATCCGATGCCTCGTGTAAAGAGAGTGCCACGCTCTTTGCACGTTATGAACCCTTGCAACAACTCTTTGAGGGGTCCGTAGGTGACCTGTTGCAAGGCTAAATTTCTGTCCCTATTCAATATACCCTCATTTCCCGTGGCAGTCTAAATTTCTCCGACCTTAATCCCGGACGCCCCTATTACAGAACCTACCTATTGTATTTATTGTTAAATTGTTCTCGTCCTGAATATGCATGAAATATTTGCCACTGGACGTTAAGCAACCAACAATCAATCAATCAATCAAATCTATCTTTGTATTCTAACATACTCCTTGTGATTGTTTTCGCTTTCTGAAAACTTTTTTGAATAGTTTTGTGTTTTAGCCCCTTAGCCCACGAGTTGACTGTGTTGGAACATATTCGCTTGACTTTGAGTGCCTGACTGTACGGGATGCTCTTAGTACAGTGAGCAGGGTGCCAACATTTAGGGGACAGGTATTGGTGAGTATCAGTAGGCTTAGAAAATAGGTCTGTGGATATAATGCTATCTGTGAGGGAGCTGGAATTATCGAGGAAGGTAATTTTGAATTTTGATCTCTCATGAGTAAATTTGATATTTTGATGTATGTTGTTGGCATGAGAGAAGAATGTATCGAAATCCTCGTCACTTTTATTCCACCACATACCCACATCCTCTTCAAATCTAGGGCCTCAGTGGCCAAGTGGTCTAAGTAGTTCTACTACTGTAATCACTAGCCAGTCAACACTGAGGTTTTGAGTTCGAACCCCGTTCATGCGGGTGCACTCGACTCCAATCTTAATTGACTAGGATTGTCAGTTTTTATATCGAAGGTCGGTGGTTTTCTCCGGGCACTCCGAGTTCCTCCACCTATAAAAACTGACGCCCACGAAATAGCCCAAAAGTGGCGTTAAAACGCCAACAATCAATCAATCTATAAATCTAACCCAGGAAAGCGGTTTCTCGATTGAACATGTTGAAGGTTCAAGGAGTTGTTTTTTTTTCTAATTTGCCCATAAATATGTTGGCACACGATGGAACCATTTTGGTACCCATAGCAGTTCCATTAACTTGTAGATAATCTCCATCAAAGGTGAAGTCGTTGTTCTTTAGTACCAGCGTGAGCATTTTGACCAGGCATTCAGTGGGTCGATATTTTACTGGTCGGGAATCACAAATCTTTACATGCATCAATGCAATCTGCATGTGGAATATTCGAGTGGGAGGTGACGTCCATAGAGACAAGTGTCGTGCCGGAAGGAAGAGGATTTAAGGTCTGCATTTTTTGTAAGATAATCTGTTGTGTCTTTGATGTGAGATGGGAAGTCTTCAACAAATTGACGAAGATGGAAGTCAACGAATTTCGAACTTTTTTCCCGCAGATGCACGTTTGCTGAAACGATGGGTTTTCCTGTGTTATTGTTTTTTGGTAATAGATAAAATCTGACCGATTTTGGTTTTCTGGTTTCAAATATTCAAGAGTTTTGTCATCGATGAAACAATCTTCACGCATTTCTAACAAATTATCAGTTATTTCTTTACTAAAGGATGTTGTAGGATCAGAGTCTAGTTTTCGGTAGTACCTTGCATCACAAAGTTGAATATGGGCAGATTTATCAATGATAACCACTGCACTGGCTTTGTCTGCAGGTTTAACGACGATATTGTTGGATTGTAAGTTTTTTTTAATGCAGTTCGTTCTTCATGGGTAAGATTGTCAAAAGGTTTATTGTTTTCCCTTGTCAAAAGGTTTATTGTTTTCCCTTGTATTTCTAGTAATGTCCGACTTAAAATTGTCATTAATGATTCCTAGGTGGCATTTTTGCTCGGTTTAGGGATCAAAGTACTTTTTTGAAAAATTTATAGTTGTTCTCGTCGAAACTATCCGAGCGTCCGTTATTATTTTCCTTTGACACGAAATGTTCCATAATGCGGAGATTTCTGGCAAAATTATCAAGGTCTTCAGACAATTTAATTTCATTGATAGGACAGGTAGAGGACAGAAATTTAGGCCTATCGAGAGAAGAGATGATTCAACTTCCGTCAATTGGTGTTTCAAAAGATTGATCACAGTATTGGAGGGTGAATTTGTCTCTTGTGGCCTACGTTTGAAGCGTCGTACTCTTTTCTTCTTTTCCGCAGATAGTATAGAGGGAAGGATGTATTCAATGCTATCCATACGGAATTTTCTTTTCTGCCTTTGACTCAGATTTTGGGCTTGTATGGTAGTTATTTCCTTAAGGCAAGCAATGAAAGCATTACAGTTGTCCGATGTGAGATCTTGTTTGCAGCTATTCAAAAGAGTATTAAATTCGCCAGTAGGGGTATTGAGATGTTCTTCGCAGTGTCGTTTAAGGAGGATCATTTACCGCTTGAAGCAATGGTAGAGGGTTTGATCCCATCTGCAAAGTAAGGTGTTGGATAAATTGCCCGGTGTTTGTGTCATGAGCTTGATTTGTAATCCATTGGGAAAACTTTCATTATATACATAATGAACTAAATTAGATAAGTGGTGTTCAGTTCTAATTTGTTTCTGTTTAATAGCTCTAAAAAAAAAGAAACAAACAAAAATCAAATATATTTCTATTAAGATGAATGAATAGTGCAAATAATATAGAGTTTAGAATCGCAATTGGGAGGTGGGGGATATACTTACAATTGAAATGAATGTAGTATTGCACCCTCTTTCAATTTCCCACAAGTACTTTAATTGAAATTAGACTAAAGATATCTTAAGTTTATTTATTTATATTTAATATAAACAGTACTTATCATTTGTGAATAATGATATACGGAACAAATCAAATAAGTAAAGCATTCCACTAAATCATGATATATGATTAGCACTATTTACATAATAATAATTAACCAAAAATACATGTAATTAAAGCTTAAAACTTAATCATGATATGAGATTAGCACTATTTACCTGACAGACTTCTTACGGCCTCATTCAAACATATAAAATGACATAATTCAGCAAATATATTATTCAATAACAAGTTAGTCACCAAGATCAATTGTATGTGTAACAGTGCGAGTTGTGATCCAACTATGGTGATGACCACATGGCAAATATTCTACAGCAGATTGTTTTATATCTGAGAATGCTTAACGGCACCTTCCTGGTTGAAAGTTAGATGGTCTTAATTTTCTGAGATCACTTATAATTAGAAGCTCATCATCTGCAGTATCCTTACGTTTATGCTTTTTGCACCCTACTGTTACATCAGTCATACTGTCAAAATGTCCAGCAATATCCCTTATACCTGATAAAGCTTTTCGTCCTACCATCAAATATCGTACTGATTTTCTGCTGTGTCTGATGACTTTAAGCTCCTGGTGTGAACCAGTGAAATTTCTATAAAATATAAGTGTTTATTCGTTGGAATCGGTGATCAAAATCCTGAACAAATATTACACAATAAATTAGTAGTCTCTTTTGATTCTGAATTGAGAATTACAAAACATTTGTCCAGGCAAAACAAAAATAGTGAGTTGTGTCCACTTTCAGAGTATAACCCTGAAAAAAGTTACTATGACAATTAATAAACTTAGGAAACTAACTATTACAAAATCAAAACTTTTGTGTTTCTTAACTTTGAATAGATTTATTTAAAATAAATTATTTTTCAAATCTTTTTTATAATTATTTACATAATTAAATAAAACGGATCAAGTCTATAGTAACAAATGCAAACTAATTAATCAATATGAAAACCTCAGATTTGTTATAAAAATATAAAGATTTAATTTAGGTGAAATTCATCAAATCTATCTTACCCCCAAGGGTGACTGGGGAATAGAAGTATGGTCACCATTGGTCTTCCTACTGCCGGCAGTAAAACCCTTGCTAAAGTGGGGCGTCCGTTTGGCTGTGCGGGATGTACAAATTTGCAGCCACGTCCGGTCAGAATGGGGACGTTAAATCCGATGCCTCGTGTAAAGAAAGTGCCACACTCTTTGCACGTTATGAACCCTTGCAACAACTCTTTGAGGGGTCCGTAGGTGACCTGTTGCAAGGCTAAATTTCTGTCCCTATCCAATATACCCTCATTTCCCGTGGCAGTCTAAATTTCTCCGACCTTAATCCCGGACGCCCCTATTACAGAACCTACCTATTGTATTTATTGTTAAATTGTTCTCGTCCTGAATATGCATGAAATATTTGCCACTGGACGTTAAGCAACCAACAATCAATCAATCAATCAAATCTATCTTTGTATTCTAACATACTCCTTGTGATTGTTTTCGCTTTCTGAAAACTTTTTTGAATAGTTTTGTGTTTTAGCCCCTTAGCCCACGAGTTGACTGTGTTGGAACATATTCGCTTGACTTTGAGTGCCTGACTGTACGGGATGCTCTTAGTACAGTGAGCAGGGTGCCAACATTTAGGGGACAGGTATTGGTGAGTATCAGTAGGCTTAGAAAATAGGTCTGTGGATATAATGCTATCTGTGAGGGAGCTGGAATTATCGAGGAAGGTAATTTTGAATTTTGATCTCTCATGAGTAAATTTGATATTTTGATGTATGTTGTTGGCATGAGAGAAGAATGTATCGAAATCCTCGTCACTTTTATTCCACCACATACCCACATCCTCTTCAAATCTAGGGCCTCAGTGGCCAAGTGGTCTAAGTAGTTCTACTACTGTAATCACTAGCCAGTCAACACTGAGGTTTTGAGTTCGAACCCCGTTCATGCGGGTGCACTCGACTCCAATCTTAATTGACTAGGATTGTCAGTTTTTATATCGAAGGTCGGTGGTTTTCTCCGGGCACTCCGGTTTCCTCCACCTATAAAAACTGACCCCCACGAAATAGCCCAAAAGTGGCGTTAAAACGCCAACAATCAATCAATCTATAAATCTAACCCAGGAAAGCGGTTTCTCGATTGAACATGTTGAAGGTTCAAGGAGTTGGTTTTTTTTCTAATTTGCCCATAAATATGTTGGCACACGATGGAACCATTTTGGTACCCATAGCAGTTCCATTAACTTGTAGATAATCTCCATCAAAGGTGAAGTCGTTGTTCTTTAGTACCAGCGTGAGCATTTTGACCAGGCATTCAGTGGGTCGATATTTTACTGGTCGGGAATCACAAATCTTTACATGCATCAATGCAATCTGCATGTGGAATATTCGAGTGGGAGGTGACGTCCATAGAGACAAGTGTCGTGTCGGAAGGAAGAGGATTTAAGGTCTGCATTTTTGTAAGATAATCTGTTGTGTCTTTGATGTGAGATGGGAAGTCTTCAACAAATTGACGAAGATGGAAGTCAACGAATTTCGAACTTTTTTCCCGCAGATGCACGTTTGCTGAAACGATGGGTTTTCCTGTGTTATTGTTTTTTGGTAATAGATAAAATCTGACCGGTTTTTGTTTTCTGGTTTCAAATATTCAAGAGTTTTTTCATCGATGAAACAATCTTCACGCATTTCTAACAAATTATCAGTTATTTCTTTACTAAAGGATGTTGTAGGATCAGAGTCTAGTTTTCGGTAGTACCTTGCATCACAAAGTTGAATATGGGCAGATTTATCAATGATAACCACTGCACTGGCTTTGTCTGCAGGTTTAATGACGATATTGTTGGATTGTAAGTTTTTTTTAATGCAGTTCGATCTTCATGGGTAAGATTGTCAAAAGGTTTATTGTTTTCCCTTGTCAAAAGGTTTATTGTTTTCCCTTGTATTTCTAGTAATGTCCGACTTAAAATTGTCATTAATGATTCCTAGGTGGCATTTTAGCTCGGTTTAGGGATCAAAGTACTTTTTTGATAAATTTATAGTTGTTCTCGTCGAAACTATCCGAGCGTCCGTTATTATTTTCCTTTGACACGAAATGTTCCATAATGCGGAGATTTCTGGCAAAATTATCAAGGTCTTCAGACAATTTAATTTCATTGATAGGACAGGTAGAGGACAGAAATTTAGGCCTATCGAGAGAAGAGATGATTCAACTTCCGTCAATTGGTGTTTAAAAAGATTGATCACAGTATTGGAGGGTGAATTTGTCTCTTGTGGCCTACGTTTGAAGCGTCGTACTCTTTTCTTCTTTTCCGCAGATAGTATAGAGGGAAGGATGTATTCAATGCTATCCATACGGAATTTTCTTTTCTGCCTTTGACTCAGATTTTGGGCTTGTATGGTAGTTATTTCCTTAAGGCAAGCAATGAAAGCATTACAGTTGTCCGATGTGAGATCTTGTTTGCAGCTATTCAAAAGAGTATTAAATTCGCCAGTAGGGGTATTGAGATGTTCTTCGCAGTGTTGTTTAAGGAGGATCATTTACCGCTTGAAGCAATGGTAGAGGGTTTGATCCCATCTGCAAAGTAAGGTGTTGGATAAATTGCCCGGTGTTTGTGTCATGAGCTTGATTTGTAATCCATTGGGAAAACTTTCATTATATACATAATGAACTAAATTAGATAAGTGGTGTTCAGTTCTAATTTGTTTCTGTTTAATAGCTCTAAAAAAAAAAGAAACAAAAATCAAATATATTTCTATTGAGATGAATGAATAGTACAAATAATATAGAGTTTAGAATCGCAATTGGGAGGTGGGGGATATACTTACAATTGAAATGAATGTAGTATCGCACCCTCTTTCAATTTCCCACAAGTACTTTAATTGAAATTAGACTAGAATATATCTTAAGTTTATTTATTTATATTTAATATAAACAGTACTTATCATTTGTGAATAATGATATACGGAACAAATCAAATAAGTAAAGCATTCCACTAAATCATGATATATGATTAGCACTATTTACATAATAATAATTAACCAAATATACATGTAATTAAAGCTTAAAACTTAATCATGATATGAGATTAACACAATTTACCTGACAGACTTCTTACGGCCTCATTCAAACATATAAAATGACATAATTCAGCAAATATATTATTCAATAACAAGTTAGTCACCAAGATCAATTGTATTTGTAACAGTGCGAGTTGTGAACAAACTATGGTGATGACCACATGGCAAATATTCTACAGCAGATTGTTTTATATCTGAGAATGCTTAACGGCACCTTCCTGGTTGAAAGTTAGATGGTCTTAATTTTCTGAGATCACTTATAATTAGAAGCTCATCATCTGCAGTATCCTTACGTTTATTCTTTTTGCACCCTACTGTTACATCAGTCATACTGTCAAAATGTCCAGCAATATCCCTTATACCTGACAAAGCTTTTCGTCCTACCATCAAATATCGTACTGATTTTCTGCTGTGTCTGATGACTTTAAGCTCCTGGTGTGAACCAGTGAAATTTCTATAAAATATAAGTGTTTATTCGTTGGAATCGGTGATCAAAATCCTGAACAAATATTACACAATAAATTAGTAGTCTCTTTTGATTCTGAATTGAGAATTACAAAACATTTGTCCGGGCAAAACAAAAATAGTGAGTTGTGTCCACTTTCAGAGTATAACCCTGAAAAAAGTAACTATGACAATTAATAAACTTAAGAAACTAACTATTACAAAATCAAAACTTTTGTGTTTCTTAACTTTGAACATATTTATTTAAAATAAATTATTTTTCAAATCTTTTTTATAATTATTTACATAATTAAATAAAACGGATCAAGTCTATAGTAACAAATGCAAACTAATTAATCAATATGAAAACCTCAGATTTGTTATAAAAATATAAAGATTTAATTTAGGTGAAATTCATCAAATCTATCTTACCCCCAAGGGTGACTGGGGAATAGAAGTATGGTCACCATTGGTCTTCCTACTGTCGGCAGTAAAACCCTTGCTAAAGTGGGGCGTCCGTTTGGCTGTGCGGGATGTACAAATTTGCAGCCACGTCCGGTCAGAATGGGGACGTTAAATCCGATGCCTCGTGTAAAGAAAGTGCCACGCTCTTTGCACGTTATGAACCCTTGCAACAACTCTTTGAGGGGTCCGTAGGTGACCTGTTGCAAGGCTAAATTTCTGTCCCTATCCAATATACCCTCATTTCCCGTGGCAGTCTAAATTTCTCCGACCTTAATCCCGGACGCCCCTATTACAGAACCTACCTATTGTATTTATTGTTAAATTGTTCTCGTCCTGAATATGCATGAAATATTTGCCACTGGACGTTAAGCAACCAACAATCAATCAATCAATCAAATCTATCTTTGTATTCTAACATACTCCTTGTGATTGTTTTCGCTTTCTGAAAACTTTTTTGAATAGTTTTGTGTTTTAGCCCCTTAGCCCACGAGTTGACTGTGTTGGAACATATTCGCTTGACTTTGAGTGCCTGACTGTACGGGATGCTCTTAGTACAGTGAGCAGGGTGCCAACATTTAGGGGACAGGTATTGGTGAGTATCAGTAGGCTTAGAAAATAGGTCTGTGGATATAATGCTATCTGTGAGGGAGCTGGAATTATCGAGGAAGGTAATTTTGAATTTTGATCTCTCATGAGTAAATTTGATATTTTGATGTATGTTGTTGGCATGAGAGAAGAATGTATCGAAATCCTCGTCACTTTTATTCCACCACATACCCACATCCTCTTCAAATCTAGGGCCTCAGTGGCCAAGTGGTCTAAGTAGTTCTACTACTGTAATCACTAGCCAGTCAACACTGAGGTTTTGAGTTCGAACCCCGTTCATGCGGGTGCACTCGACTCCAATCTTAATTGACTAGGATTGTCAGTTTTTATATCGAAGGTCGGTGGTTTTCTCCGGGCACTCCGGTTTCCTCCACCTATAAAAACTGACCCCCACGAAATAGCCCAAAAGTGGCGTTAAAACGCCAACAATCAATCAATCTATAAATCTAACCCAGGAAAGCGGTTTCTCGATTGAACATGTTGAAGGTTCAAGGAGTTGGTTTTTTTTCTAATTTGCCCATAAATATGTTGGCACACGATGGAACCATTTTGGTACCCATAGCAGTTCCATTAACTTGTAGATAATCTCCATCAAAGGTGAAGTCGTTGTTCTTTAGTACCAGCGTGAGCATTTTGACCAGGCATTCAGTGGGTCGATATTTTACTGGTCGGGAATCACAAATCTTTACATGCATCAATGCAATCTGCATGTGGAATATTCGAGTGGGAGGTGACGTCCATAGAGACAAGTGTCGTGTCGGAAGGAAGAGGATTTAAGGTCTGCATTTTTGTAAGATAATCTGTTGTGTCTTTGATGTGAGATGGGAAGTCTTCAACAAATTGACGGAGATGGAAGTCAACGAATTTCGAACTTTTTTCCCGCAGATGCACGTTTGCTGAAACGATGGGTTTTCCTGTGTTATTGTTCTTTGGTAATAGATAAAATCTGACCGGTTTTTGTTTTCTGGTTTCAAATATTCAAGAGTTTTTTCATCGATGAAACAATCTTCACGCATTTCTAACAAATTATCAGTTATTTCTTTACTAAAGGATGTTGTAGGATCAGAGTCTAGTTTTCGGTAGTACCTTGCATCACAAAGTTGAATATGGGCAGATTTATCAATGATAACCACTGCACTGGCTTTGTCTGCAGGTTTAATGACGATATTGTTGGATTGTAAGTTTTTTTTAATGCAGTTCGTTCTTCATGGGTAAGATTGTCAAAAGGTTTATTGTTTTCCCTTGTCAAAAGGTTTATTGTTTTCCCTTGTATTTCTAGTAATGTCCGACTTAAAATTGTCATTAATGATTCCTAGGTGGCATTTTTGCTCGGTTTAGGGATCAAAGTACTTTTTTGATAAATTTATAGTTGTTCTCGTCGAAACTATCCGAGCGTCCGTTATTATTTTCCTTTGACACGAAATGTTCCATAATGCAGAGATTTCTGGCAAAATTATCAAGGTCTTCAGACAATTTAATTTCATTGATAGGACAGGTAGAGGACAGAAATTTATGCCTATCGAGAGAAGAGATGATTCAACTTCCGTCAATTGGTGTTTAAAAAGATTGATCACAGTATTGGAGGGTGAATTTGTCTCTTGTGGCCTACGTTTGAAGCGTCGTACTCTTTTCTTCTTTTCCGCAGATAGTATAGAGGGAAGGATGTATTCAATGCTATCCATACGGAATTTTCTTTTCTGCCTTTGACTCAGATTTTGGGCTTGTATGGTAGTTATTTCCTTAAGGCAAGCAATGAAAGCATTACAGTTGTCCGATGTGAGATCTTGTTTGCAGCTATTCAAAAGAGTATTAAATTCGCCAGTAGGGGTATTGGGATGTTCTTCGCAGTGTTGTTTAAGGAGGATCATTTACCGCTTGAAGCAATGGTAGAGGGTTTGATCCCATCTGCAAAGTAAGGTGTTGGATAAATTGCCCGGTGTTTGTGTCATGAGCTTGATTTGTAATCCATTGGGAAAACTTTCATTATATACATAATGAACTAAATTAGATAAGTGGTGTTCAGTTCTAATTTGTTTCTGTTTAATAGCTCTAAAAAAAAAAGAAACAAAAATCAAATATATTTCTATTGAGATGAATGAATAGTACAAATAATATAGAGTTTAGAATCGCAATTGGGAGGTGGGGGATATACTTACAATTGAAATGAATGTAGTATCGCACCCTCTTTCAATTTCCCACAAGTACTTTAATTGAAATTAGACTAGAATATATCTTAAGTTTATTTATTTATATTTAATATAAACAGTACTTATCATTTGTGAATAATGATATACGGAACAAATCAAATAAGTAAAGCATTCCACTAAATCATGATATATGATTAGCACTATTTACATAATAATAATTAACCAAATATACATGTAATTAAAGCTTAAAACTTAATCATGATATGAGATTAGCACTATTTACCTGACAGACTTCTTACGGCCTCATTCAAACATATAAAATGACATAATTCAGGAAATATATTATTCAATAACAAGTTAGTCACCAAGATCAATTGTAATTGTAACAGTGCGAGTTGTGAACAAACTATGGTGATGACCACATGGCAAATATTCTACAGCAGATTGTTTTATATCTGAGAATGCTTAACGGCACCTTCCTGGTTGAAAGTCAGATGGTCTTAATTTTCTGAGATCACTTATAATTAGAAGCTCATCATCTGCAGTATCCTTACGTTTATTCTTTTTGCACCCTACTGTTACATCAGTCATACTGTCAAAATGTCCAGCAATATCCCTTATACCTGACAAAGCTTTTCGTCCTACCATCAAATATCGTACTGATTTTCTGCTGTGTCTGATGACTTTAAGCTCCTGGTGTGAACCAGTGAAATTTCTATAAAATATAAGTGTTTATTCGTTGGAATCGGTGATCAAAATCCTGAACAAATATTACACAATAAATTAGTAGTCTCTTTTGATTCTGAATTGAGAATTACAAAACATTTGTCCGGGCAAAACAAAAATAGTGAGTTGTGTCCACTTTCAGAGTATAACCCTGAAAAAAGTAACTATGACAATTAATAAACTTAAGAAACTAACTATTACAAAATCAAAACTTTTGTGTTTCTTAACTTTGAACATATTTATTTAAAATAAATTATTTTTCAAATCTTTTTTATAATTATTTACATAATTAAATAAAACGGATCAAGTCTATAGTAACAAATGCAAACTAATTAATCAATATGAAAACCTCAGATTTGTTATAAAAATATAAAGATTTAATTTAGGTGAAATTCATCAAATCTATCTTACCCCCAAGGGTGACTGGGGAATAGAAGTATGGTCACCATTGGTCTTCCTACTGTCGGCAGTAAAACCCTTGCTAAAGTGGGGCGTCCGTTTGGCTGTGCGGGATGTACAAATTTGCAGCCACGTCCGGTCAGAATGGGGACGTTAAATCCGATGCCTCGTGTAAAGAAAGTGCCACGCTCTTTGCACGTTATGAACCCTTGCAACAACTCTTTGAGGGGTCCGTAGGTGACCTGTTGCAAGGCTAAATTTCTGTCCCTATCCAATATACCCTCATTTCCCGTGGCAGTCTAAATTTCTCCGACCTTAATCCCGGACGCCCCTATTACAGAACCTACCTATTGTATTTATTGTTAAATTGTTCTCGTCCTGAATATGCATGAAATATTTGCCACTGGACGTTAAGCAACCAACAATCAATCAATCAATCAAATCTATCTTTGTATTCTAACATACTCCTTGTGATTGTTTTCGCTTTCTGAAAACTTTTTTGAATAGTTTTGTGTTTTAGCCCCTTAGCCCACGAGTTGACTGTGTTGGAACATATTCGCTTGACTTTGAGTGCCTGACTGTACGGGATGCTCTTAGTACAGTGAGCAGGGTGCCAACATTTAGGGGACAGGTATTGGTGAGTATCAGTAGGCTTAGAAAATAGGTCTGTGGATATAATGCTATCTGTGAGGGAGCTGGAATTATCGAGGAAGGTAATTTTGAATTTTGATCTCTCATGAGTAAATTTGATATTTTGATGTATGTTGTTGGCATGAGAGAAGAATGTATCGAAATCCTCGTCACTTTTATTCCACCACATACCCACATCCTCTTCAAATCTAGGGCCTCAGTGGCCAAGTGGTCTAAGTAGTTCTACTACTGTAATCACTAGCCAGTCAACACTGAGGTTTTGAGTTCGAACCCCGTTCATGCGGGTGCACTCGACTCCAATCTTAATTGACTAGGATTGTCAGTTTTTATATCGAAGGTCGGTGGTTTTCTCCGGGCACTCCGGTTTCCTCCACCTATAAAAACTGACCCCCACGAAATAGCCCAAAAGTGGCGTTAAAACGCCAACAATCAATCAATCTATAAATCTAACCCAGGAAAGCGGTTTCTCGATTGAACATGTTGAAGGTTCAAGGAGTTGGTTTTTTTTCTAATTTGCCCATAAATATGTTGGCACACGATGGAACCATTTTGGTACCCATAGCAGTTCCATTAACTTGTAGATAATCTCCATCAAAGGTGAAGTCGTTGTTCTTTAGTACCAGCGTGAGCATTTTGACCAGGCATTCAGTGGGTCGATATTTTACTGGTCGGGAATCACAAATCTTTACATGCATCAATGCAATCTGCATGTGGAATATTCGAGTGGGAGGTGACGTCCATAGAGACAAGTGTCGTGTCGGAAGGAAGAGGATTTAAGGTCTGCATTTTTGTAAGATAATCTGTTGTGTCTTTGATGTGAGATGGGAAGTCTTCAACAAATTGACGAAGATGGAAGTCAACGAATTTCGAACTTTTTTCCCGCAGATGCACGTTTGCTGAAACGATGGGTTTTCCTGTGTTATTGTTTTTTGGTAATAGATAAAATCTGACCGGTTTTTGTTTTCTGGTTTCAAATATTCAAGAGTTTTTTCATCGATGAAACAATCTTCACGCATTTCTAACAAATTATCAGTTATTTCTTTACTAAAGGATGTTGTAGGATCAGAGTCTAGTTTTCGGTAGTACCTTGCATCACAAAGTTGAATATGGGCAGATTTATCAATGATAACCACTGCACTGGCTTTGTCTGCAGGTTTAATGACGATATTGTTGGATTGTAAGTTTTTTTTAATGCAGTTCGATCTTCATGGGTAAGATTGTCAAAAGGTTTATTGTTTTCCCTTGTCAAAAGGTTTATTGTTTTCCCTTGTATTTCTAGTAATGTCCGACTTAAAATTGTCATTAATGATTCCTAGGTGGCATTTTAGCTCGGTTTAGGGATCAAAGTACTTTTTTGATAAATTTATAGTTGTTCTCGTCGAAACTATCCGAGCGTCCGTTATTATTTTCCTTTGACACGAAATGTTCCATAATGCGGAGATTTCTGGCAAAATTATCAAGGTCTTCAGACAATTTAATTTCATTGATAGGACAGGTAGAGGACAGAAATTTAGGCCTATCGAGAGAAGAGATGATTCAACTTCCGTCAATTGGTGTTTAAAAAGATTGATCACAGTATTGGAGGGTGAATTTGTCTCTTGTGGCCTACGTTTGAAGCGTCGTACTCTTTTCTTCTTTTCCGCAGATAGTATAGAGGGAAGGATGTATTCAATGCTATCCATACGGAATTTTCTTTTCTGCCTTTGACTCAGATTTTGGGCTTGTATGGTAGTTATTTCCTTAAGGCAAGCAATGAAAGCATTACAGTTGTCCGATGTGAGATCTTGTTTGCAGCTATTCAAAAGAGTATTAAATTCGCCAGTAGGGGTATTGAGATGTTCTTCGCAGTGTTGTTTAAGGAGGATCATTTACCGCTTGAAGCAATGGTAGAGGGTTTGATCCCATCTGCAAAGTAAGGTGTTGGATAAATTGCCCGGTGTTTGTGTCATGAGCTTGATTTGTAATCCATTGGGAAAACTTTCATTATATACATAATGAACTAAATTAGATAAGTGGTGTTCAGTTCTAATTTGTTTCTGTTTAATAGCTCTAAAAAAAAAAGAAACAAAAATCAAATATATTTCTATTGAGATGAATGAATAGTACAAATAATATAGAGTTTAGAATCGCAATTGGGAGGTGGGGGATATACTTACAATTGAAATGAATGTAGTATCGCACCCTCTTTCAATTTCCCACAAGTACTTTAATTGAAATTAGACTAGAATATATCTTAAGTTTATTTATTTATATTTAATATAAACAGTACTTATCATTTGTGAATAATGATATACGGAACAAATCAAATAAGTAAAGCATTCCACTAAATCATGATATATGATTAGCACTATTTACATAATAATAATTAACCAAATATACATGTAATTAAAGCTTAAAACTTAATCATGATATGAGATTAACACAATTTACCTGACAGACTTCTTACGGCCTCATTCAAACATATAAAATGACATAATTCAGCAAATATATTATTCAATAACAAGTTAGTCACCAAGATCAATTGTATTTGTAACAGTGCGAGTTGTGAACAAACTATGGTGATGACCACATGGCAAATATTCTACAGCAGATTGTTTTATATCTGAGAATGCTTAACGGCACCTTCCTGGTTGAAAGTTAGATGGTCTTAATTTTCTGAGATCACTTATAATTAGAAGCTCATCATCTGCAGTATCCTTACGTTTATTCTTTTTGCACCCTACTGTTACATCAGTCATACTGTCAAAATGTCCAGCAATATCCCTTATACCTGACAAAGCTTTTCGTCCTACCATCAAATATCGTACTGATTTTCTGCTGTGTCTGATGACTTTAAGCTCCTGGTGTGAACCAGTGAAATTTCTATAAAATATAAGTGTTTATTCGTTGGAATCGGTGATCAAAATCCTGAACAAATATTACACAATAAATTAGTAGTCTCTTTTGATTCTGAATTGAGAATTACAAAACATTTGTCCGGGCAAAACAAAAATAGTGAGTTGTGTCCACTTTCAGAGTATAACCCTGAAAAAAGTTACTATGACAATTAATAAACTTAGGAAACTAACTATTACAAAATCAAAACTTTTGTGTTTCTTAACTTTGAACAGATTTATTTAAAATAAATTATTTTTCAAATCTTTTTTATAATTATTTACATAATTAAATAAAACGGATCAAGTCTATAGTAACAAATGCAAACTAATTAATCAATATGAAAACATCAGATTTGTTATAAAAATATAAAGATTTAATTTAGGTGAAATTCATCAAATCTATCTTACCCCCAAGGGTGACTGGGGAATAGAAGTATGGTCACCATTGGTCTTCCTACTGCCGGCAGTAAAACCCTTGCTAAAGTGGGGCGTCCGTTTGGCTGTGTTTGGCTGTGCGGGATGTACAAATTTGCAGCCACGTCCGGTCAGAATGGGGACGTTAAATCCGATGCCTCGTGTAAAGAGAGTGCCACGCTCTTTGCACGTTATGAACCCTTGCAACAACTCTTTGAGGGGTCCGTAGGTGACCTGTTGCAAGGCTAAATTTCTGTCCCTATTCAATATACCCTCATTTCCCGTGGCAGTCTAAATTTCTCCGACCTTAATCCCGGACGCCCCTATTACAGAACCTACCTATTGTATTTATTGTTAAATTGTTCTCGTCCTGAATATGCATGAAATATTTGCCACTGGACGTTAAGCAACCAACAATCAATCAATCAATCAAATCTATCTTTGTATTCTAACATACTCCTTGTGATTGTTTTCGCTTTCTGAAAACTTTTTTGAATAGTTTTGTGTTTTAGCCCCTTAGCCCACGAGTTGACTGTGTTGGAACATATTCGCTTGACTTTGAGTGCCTGACTGTACGGGATGCTCTTAGTACAGTGAGCAGGGTGCCAACATTTAGGGGACAGGTATTGGTGAGTATCAGTAGGCTTAGAAAATAGGTCTGTGGATATAATGCTATCTGTGAGGGAGCTGGAATTATCGAGGAAGGTAATTTTGAATTTTGATCTCTCATGAGTAAATTTGATATTTTGATGTATGTTGTTGGCATGAGAGAAGAATGTATCGAAATCCTCGTCACTTTTATTCCACCACATACCCACATCCTCTTCAAATCTAGGGCCTCAGTGGCCAAGTGGTCTAAGTAGTTCTACTACTGTAATCACTAGCCAGTCAACACTGAGGTTTTGAGTTCGAACCCCGTTCATGCGGGTGCACTCGACTCCAATCTTAATTGACTAGGATTGTCAGTTTTTATATCGAAGGTCGGTGGTTTTCTCCGGGCACTCCGAGTTCCTCCACCTATAAAAACTGACGCCCACGAAATAGCCCAAAAGTGGCGTTAAAACGCCAACAATCAATCAATCTATAAATCTAACCCAGGAAAGCGGTTTCTCGATTGAACATGTTGAAGGTTCAAGGAGTTGTTTTTTTTTCTAATTTGCCCATAAATATGTTGGCACACGATGGAACCATTTTGGTACCCATAGCAGTTCCATTAACTTGTAGATAATCTCCATCAAAGGTGAAGTCGTTGTTCTTTAGTACCAGCGTGAGCATTTTGACCAGGCATTCAGTGGGTCGATATTTTACTGGTCGGGAATCACAAATCTTTACATGCATCAATGCAATCTGCATGTGGAATATTCGAGTGGGAGGTGACGTCCATAGAGACAAGTGTCGTGCCGGAAGGAAGAGGATTTAAGGTCTGCATTTTTTGTAAGATAATCTGTTGTGTCTTTGATGTGAGATGGGAAGTCTTCAACAAATTGACGAAGATGGAAGTCAACGAATTTCGAACTTTTTTCCCGCAGATGCACGTTTGCTGAAACGATGGGTTTTCCTGTGTTATTGTTTTTTGGTAATAGATAAAATCTGACCGATTTTGGTTTTCTGGTTTCAAATATTCAAGAGTTTTGTCATCGATGAAACAATCTTCACGCATTTCTAACAAATTATCAGTTATTTCTTTACTAAAGGATGTTGTAGGATCAGAGTCTAGTTTTCGGTAGTACCTTGCATCACAAAGTTGAATATGGGCAGATTTATCAATGATAACCACTGCACTGGCTTTGTCTGCAGGTTTAACGACGATATTGTTGGATTGTAAGTTTTTTTTAATGCAGTTCGTTCTTCATGGGTAAGATTGTCAAAAGGTTTATTGTTTTCCCTTGTCAAAAGGTTTATTGTTTTCCCTTGTATTTCTAGTAATGTCCGACTTAAAATTGTCATTAATGATTCCTAGGTGGCATTTTTGCTCGGTTTAGGGATCAAAGTACTTTTTTGAAAAATTTATAGTTGTTCTCGTCGAAACTATCCGAGCGTCCGTTATTATTTTCCTTTGACACGAAATGTTCCATAATGCGGAGATTTCTGGCAAAATTATCAAGGTCTTCAGACAATTTAATTTCATTGATAGGACAGGTAGAGGACAGAAATTTAGGCCTATCGAGAGAAGAGATGATTCAACTTCCGTCAATTGGTGTTTCAAAAGATTGATCACAGTATTGGAGGGTGAATTTGTCTCTTGTGGCCTACGTTTGAAGCGTCGTACTCTTTTCTTCTTTTCCGCAGATAGTATAGAGGGAAGGATGTATTCAATGCTATCCATACGGAATTTTCTTTTCTGCCTTTGACTCAGATTTTGGGCTTGTATGGTAGTTATTTCCTTAAGGCAAGCAATGAAAGCATTACAGTTGTCCGATGTGAGATCTTGTTTGCAGCTATTCAAAAGAGTATTAAATTCGCCAGTAGGGGTATTGAGATGTTCTTCGCAGTGTCGTTTAAGGAGGATCATTTACCGCTTGAAGCAATGGTAGAGGGTTTGATCCCATCTGCAAAGTAAGGTGTTGGATAAATTGCCCGGTGTTTGTGTCATGAGCTTGATTTGTAATCCATTGGGAAAACTTTCATTATATACATAATGAACTAAATTAGATAAGTGGTGTTCAGTTCTAATTTGTTTCTGTTTAATAGCTCTAAAAAAAAAGAAACAAACAAAAATCAAATATATTTCTATTAAGATGAATGAATAGTGCAAATAATATAGAGTTTAGAATCGCAATTGGGAGGTGGGGGATATACTTACAATTGAAATGAATGTAGTATTGCACCCTCTTTCAATTTCCCACAAGTACTTTAATTGAAATTAGACTAAAGATATCTTAAGTTTATTTATTTATATTTAATATAAACAGTACTTATCATTTGTGAATAATGATATACGGAACAAATCAAATAAGTAAAGCATTCCACTAAATCATGATATATGATTAGCACTATTTACATAATAATAATTAACCAAAAATACATGTAATTAAAGCTTAAAACTTAATCATGATATGAGATTAGCACTATTTACCTGACAGACTTCTTACGGCCTCATTCAAACATATAAAATGACATAATTCAGCAAATATATTATTCAATAACAAGTTAGTCACCAAGATCAATTGTATGTGTAACAGTGCGAGTTGTGATCCAACTATGGTGATGACCACATGGCAAATATTCTACAGCAGATTGTTTTATATCTGAGAATGCTTAACGGCACCTTCCTGGTTGAAAGTTAGATGGTCTTAATTTTCTGAGATCACTTATAATTAGAAGCTCATCATCTGCAGTATCCTTACGTTTATGCTTTTTGCACCCTACTGTTACATCAGTCATACTGTCAAAATGTCCAGCAATATCCCTTATACCTGATAAAGCTTTTCGTCCTACCATCAAATATCGTACTGATTTTCTGCTGTGTCTGATGACTTTAAGCTCCTGGTGTGAACCAGTGAAATTTCTATAAAATATAAGTGTTTATTCGTTGGAATCGGTGATCAAAATCCTGAACAAATATTACACAATAAATTAGTAGTCTCTTTTGATTCTGAATTGAGAATTACAAAACATTTGTCCAGGCAAAACAAAAATAGTGAGTTGTGTCCACTTTCAGAGTATAACCCTGAAAAAAGTTACTATGACAATTAATAAACTTAGGAAACTAACTATTACAAAATCAAAACTTTTGTGTTTCTTAACTTTGAATAGATTTATTTAAAATAAATTATTTTTCAAATCTTTTTTATAATTATTTACATAATTAAATAAAACGGATCAAGTCTATAGTAACAAATGCAAACTAATTAATCAATATGAAAACCTCAGATTTGTTATAAAAATATAAAGATTTAATTTAGGTGAAATTCATCAAATCTATCTTACCCCCAAGGGTGACTGGGGAATAGAAGTATGGTCACCATTGGTCTTCCTACTGCCGGCAGTAAAACCCTTGCTAAAGTGGGGCGTCCGTTTGGCTGTGCGGGATGTACAAATTTGCAGCCACGTCCGGTCAGAATGGGGACGTTAAATCCGATGCCTCGTGTAAAGAAAGTGCCACACTCTTTGCACGTTATGAACCCTTGCAACAACTCTTTGAGGGGTCCGTAGGTGACCTGTTGCAAGGCTAAATTTCTGTCCCTATCCAATATACCCTCATTTCCCGTGGCAGTCTAAATTTCTCCGACCTTAATCCCGGACGCCCCTATTACAGAACCTACCTATTGTATTTATTGTTAAATTGTTCTCGTCCTGAATATGCATGAAATATTTGCCACTGGACGTTAAGCAACCAACAATCAATCAATCAATCAAATCTATCTTTGTATTCTAACATACTCCTTGTGATTGTTTTCGCTTTCTGAAAACTTTTTTGAATAGTTTTGTGTTTTAGCCCCTTAGCCCACGAGTTGACTGTGTTGGAACATATTCGCTTGACTTTGAGTGCCTGACTGTACGGGATGCTCTTAGTACAGTGAGCAGGGTGCCAACATTTAGGGGACAGGTATTGGTGAGTATCAGTAGGCTTAGAAAATAGGTCTGTGGATATAATGCTATCTGTGAGGGAGCTGGAATTATCGAGGAAGGTAATTTTGAATTTTGATCTCTCATGAGTAAATTTGATATTTTGATGTATGTTGTTGGCATGAGAGAAGAATGTATCGAAATCCTCGTCACTTTTATTCCACCACATACCCACATCCTCTTCAAATCTAGGGCCTCAGTGGCCAAGTGGTCTAAGTAGTTCTACTACTGTAATCACTAGCCAGTCAACACTGAGGTTTTGAGTTCGAACCCCGTTCATGCGGGTGCACTCGACTCCAATCTTAATTGACTAGGATTGTCAGTTTTTATATCGAAGGTCGGTGGTTTTCTCCGGGCACTCCGGTTTCCTCCACCTATAAAAACTGACCCCCACGAAATAGCCCAAAAGTGGCGTTAAAACGCCAACAATCAATCAATCTATAAATCTAACCCAGGAAAGCGGTTTCTCGATTGAACATGTTGAAGGTTCAAGGAGTTGGTTTTTTTTCTAATTTGCCCATAAATATGTTGGCACACGATGGAACCATTTTGGTACCCATAGCAGTTCCATTAACTTGTAGATAATCTCCATCAAAGGTGAAGTCGTTGTTCTTTAGTACCAGCGTGAGCATTTTGACCAGGCATTCAGTGGGTCGATATTTTACTGGTCGGGAATCACAAATCTTTACATGCATCAATGCAATCTGCATGTGGAATATTCGAGTGGGAGGTGACGTCCATAGAGACAAGTGTCGTGTCGGAAGGAAGAGGATTTAAGGTCTGCATTTTTGTAAGATAATCTGTTGTGTCTTTGATGTGAGATGGGAAGTCTTCAACAAATTGACGAAGATGGAAGTCAACGAATTTCGAACTTTTTTCCCGCAGATGCACGTTTGCTGAAACGATGGGTTTTCCTGTGTTATTGTTTTTTGGTAATAGATAAAATCTGACCGGTTTTTGTTTTCTGGTTTCAAATATTCAAGAGTTTTTTCATCGATGAAACAATCTTCACGCATTTCTAACAAATTATCAGTTATTTCTTTACTAAAGGATGTTGTAGGATCAGAGTCTAGTTTTCGGTAGTACCTTGCATCACAAAGTTGAATATGGGCAGATTTATCAATGATAACCACTGCACTGGCTTTGTCTGCAGGTTTAATGACGATATTGTTGGATTGTAAGTTTTTTTTAATGCAGTTCGATCTTCATGGGTAAGATTGTCAAAAGGTTTATTGTTTTCCCTTGTCAAAAGGTTTATTGTTTTCCCTTGTATTTCTAGTAATGTCCGACTTAAAATTGTCATTAATGATTCCTAGGTGGCATTTTAGCTCGGTTTAGGGATCAAAGTACTTTTTTGATAAATTTATAGTTGTTCTCGTCGAAACTATCCGAGCGTCCGTTATTATTTTCCTTTGACACGAAATGTTCCATAATGCGGAGATTTCTGGCAAAATTATCAAGGTCTTCAGACAATTTAATTTCATTGATAGGACAGGTAGAGGACAGAAATTTAGGCCTATCGAGAGAAGAGATGATTCAACTTCCGTCAATTGGTGTTTAAAAAGATTGATCACAGTATTGGAGGGTGAATTTGTCTCTTGTGGCCTACGTTTGAAGCGTCGTACTCTTTTCTTCTTTTCCGCAGATAGTATAGAGGGAAGGATGTATTCAATGCTATCCATACGGAATTTTCTTTTCTGCCTTTGACTCAGATTTTGGGCTTGTATGGTAGTTATTTCCTTAAGGCAAGCAATGAAAGCATTACAGTTGTCCGATGTGAGATCTTGTTTGCAGCTATTCAAAAGAGTATTAAATTCGCCAGTAGGGGTATTGAGATGTTCTTCGCAGTGTTGTTTAAGGAGGATCATTTACCGCTTGAAGCAATGGTAGAGGGTTTGATCCCATCTGCAAAGTAAGGTGTTGGATAAATTGCCCGGTGTTTGTGTCATGAGCTTGATTTGTAATCCATTGGGAAAACTTTCATTATATACATAATGAACTAAATTAGATAAGTGGTGTTCAGTTCTAATTTGTTTCTGTTTAATAGCTCTAAAAAAAAAAGAAACAAAAATCAAATATATTTCTATTGAGATGAATGAATAGTACAAATAATATAGAGTTTAGAATCGCAATTGGGAGGTGGGGGATATACTTACAATTGAAATGAATGTAGTATCGCACCCTCTTTCAATTTCCCACAAGTACTTTAATTGAAATTAGACTAGAATATATCTTAAGTTTATTTATTTATATTTAATATAAACAGTACTTATCATTTGTGAATAATGATATACGGAACAAATCAAATAAGTAAAGCATTCCACTAAATCATGATATATGATTAGCACTATTTACATAATAATAATTAACCAAATATACATGTAATTAAAGCTTAAAACTTAATCATGATATGAGATTAACACAATTTACCTGACAGACTTCTTACGGCCTCATTCAAACATATAAAATGACATAATTCAGCAAATATATTATTCAATAACAAGTTAGTCACCAAGATCAATTGTATTTGTAACAGTGCGAGTTGTGAACAAACTATGGTGATGACCACATGGCAAATATTCTACAGCAGATTGTTTTATATCTGAGAATGCTTAACGGCACCTTCCTGGTTGAAAGTTAGATGGTCTTAATTTTCTGAGATCACTTATAATTAGAAGCTCATCATCTGCAGTATCCTTACGTTTATTCTTTTTGCACCCTACTGTTACATCAGTCATACTGTCAAAATGTCCAGCAATATCCCTTATACCTGACAAAGCTTTTCGTCCTACCATCAAATATCGTACTGATTTTCTGCTGTGTCTGATGACTTTAAGCTCCTGGTGTGAACCAGTGAAATTTCTATAAAATATAAGTGTTTATTCGTTGGAATCGGTGATCAAAATCCTGAACAAATATTACACAATAAATTAGTAGTCTCTTTTGATTCTGAATTGAGAATTACAAAACATTTGTCCGGGCAAAACAAAAATAGTGAGTTGTGTCCACTTTCAGAGTATAACCCTGAAAAAAGTAACTATGACAATTAATAAACTTAAGAAACTAACTATTACAAAATCAAAACTTTTGTGTTTCTTAACTTTGAACATATTTATTTAAAATAAATTATTTTTCAAATCTTTTTTATAATTATTTACATAATTAAATAAAACGGATCAAGTCTATAGTAACAAATGCAAACTAATTAATCAATATGAAAACCTCAGATTTGTTATAAAAATATAAAGATTTAATTTAGGTGAAATTCATCAAATCTATCTTACCCCCAAGGGTGACTGGGGAATAGAAGTATGGTCACCATTGGTCTTCCTACTGTCGGCAGTAAAACCCTTGCTAAAGTGGGGCGTCCGTTTGGCTGTGCGGGATGTACAAATTTGCAGCCACGTCCGGTCAGAATGGGGACGTTAAATCCGATGCCTCGTGTAAAGAAAGTGCCACGCTCTTTGCACGTTATGAACCCTTGCAACAACTCTTTGAGGGGTCCGTAGGTGACCTGTTGCAAGGCTAAATTTCTGTCCCTATCCAATATACCCTCATTTCCCGTGGCAGTCTAAATTTCTCCGACCTTAATCCCGGACGCCCCTATTACAGAACCTACCTATTGTATTTATTGTTAAATTGTTCTCGTCCTGAATATGCATGAAATATTTGCCACTGGACGTTAAGCAACCAACAATCAATCAATCAATCAAATCTATCTTTGTATTCTAACATACTCCTTGTGATTGTTTTCGCTTTCTGAAAACTTTTTTGAATAGTTTTGTGTTTTAGCCCCTTAGCCCACGAGTTGACTGTGTTGGAACATATTCGCTTGACTTTGAGTGCCTGACTGTACGGGATGCTCTTAGTACAGTGAGCAGGGTGCCAACATTTAGGGGACAGGTATTGGTGAGTATCAGTAGGCTTAGAAAATAGGTCTGTGGATATAATGCTATCTGTGAGGGAGCTGGAATTATCGAGGAAGGTAATTTTGAATTTTGATCTCTCATGAGTAAATTTGATATTTTGATGTATGTTGTTGGCATGAGAGAAGAATGTATCGAAATCCTCGTCACTTTTATTCCACCACATACCCACATCCTCTTCAAATCTAGGGCCTCAGTGGCCAAGTGGTCTAAGTAGTTCTACTACTGTAATCACTAGCCAGTCAACACTGAGGTTTTGAGTTCGAACCCCGTTCATGCGGGTGCACTCGACTCCAATCTTAATTGACTAGGATTGTCAGTTTTTATATCGAAGGTCGGTGGTTTTCTCCGGGCACTCCGGTTTCCTCCACCTATAAAAACTGACCCCCACGAAATAGCCCAAAAGTGGCGTTAAAACGCCAACAATCAATCAATCTATAAATCTAACCCAGGAAAGCGGTTTCTCGATTGAACATGTTGAAGGTTCAAGGAGTTGGTTTTTTTTCTAATTTGCCCATAAATATGTTGGCACACGATGGAACCATTTTGGTACCCATAGCAGTTCCATTAACTTGTAGATAATCTCCATCAAAGGTGAAGTCGTTGTTCTTTAGTACCAGCGTGAGCATTTTGACCAGGCATTCAGTGGGTCGATATTTTACTGGTCGGGAATCACAAATCTTTACATGCATCAATGCAATCTGCATGTGGAATATTCGAGTGGGAGGTGACGTCCATAGAGACAAGTGTCGTGTCGGAAGGAAGAGGATTTAAGGTCTGCATTTTTGTAAGATAATCTGTTGTGTCTTTGATGTGAGATGGGAAGTCTTCAACAAATTGACGGAGATGGAAGTCAACGAATTTCGAACTTTTTTCCCGCAGATGCACGTTTGCTGAAACGATGGGTTTTCCTGTGTTATTGTTTTTTGGTAATAGATAAAATCTGACCGGTTTTTGTTTTCTGGTTTCAAATATTCAAGAGTTTTTTCATCGATGAAACAATCTTCACGCATTTCTAACAAATTATCAGTTATTTCTTTACTAAAGGATGTTGTAGGATCAGAGTCTAGTTTTCGGTAGTACCTTGCATCACAAAGTTGAATATGGGCAGATTTATCAATGATAACCACTGCACTGGCTTTGTCTGCAGGTTTAATGACGATATTGTTGGATTGTAAGTTTTTTTTAATGCAGTTCGTTCTTCATGGGTAAGATTGTCAAAAGGTTTATTGTTTTCCCTTGTCAAAAGGTTTATTGTTTTCCCTTGTATTTCTAGTAATGTCCGACTTAAAATTGTCATTAATGATTCCTAGGTGGCATTTTTGCTCGGTTTAGGGATCAAAGTACTTTTTTGATAAATTTATAGTTGTTCTCGTCGAAACTATCCGAGCGTCCGTTATTATTTTCCTTTGACACGAAATGTTCCATAATGCAGAGATTTCTGGCAAAATTATCAAGGTCTTCAGACAATTTAATTTCATTGATAGGACAGGTAGAGGACAGAAATTTATGCCTATCGAGAGAAGAGATGATTCAACTTCCGTCAATTGGTGTTTAAAAAGATTGATCACAGTATTGGAGGGTGAATTTGTCTCTTGTGGCCTACGTTTGAAGCGTCGTACTCTTTTCTTCTTTTCCGCAGATAGTATAGAGGGAAGGATGTATTCAATGCTATCCATACGGAATTTTCTTTTCTGCCTTTGACTCAGATTTTGGGCTTGTATGGTAGTTATTTCCTTAAGGCAAGCAATGAAAGCATTACAGTTGTCCGATGTGAGATCTTGTTTGCAGCTATTCAAAAGAGTATTAAATTCGCCAGTAGGGGTATTGGGATGTTCTTCGCAGTGTTGTTTAAGGAGGATCATTTACCGCTTGAAGCAATGGTAGAGGGTTTGATCCCATCTGCAAAGTAAGGTGTTGGATAAATTGCCCGGTGTTTGTGTCATGAGCTTGATTTGTAATCCATTGGGAAAACTTTCATTATATACATAATGAACTAAATTAGATAAGTGGTGTTCAGTTCTAATTTGTTTCTGTTTAATAGCTCTAAAAAAAAAAGAAACAAAAATCAAATATATTTCTATTGAGATGAATGAATAGTACAAATAATATAGAGTTTAGAATCGCAATTGGGAGGTGGGGGATATACTTACAATTGAAATGAATGTAGTATCGCACCCTCTTTCAATTTCCCACAAGTACTTTAATTGAAATTAGACTAGAATATATCTTAAGTTTATTTATTTATATTTAATATAAACAGTACTTATCATTTGTGAATAATGATATACGGAACAAATCAAATAAGTAAAGCATTCCACTAAATCATGATATATGATTAGCACTATTTACATAATAATAATTAACCAAATATACATGTAATTAAAGCTTAAAACTTAATCATGATATGAGATTAGCACTATTTACCTGACAGACTTCTTACGGCCTCATTCAAACATATAAAATGACATAATTCAGGAAATATATTATTCAATAACAAGTTAGTCACCAAGATCAATTGTAATTGTAACAGTGCGAGTTGTGAACAAACTATGGTGATGACCACATGGCAAATATTCTACAGCAGATTGTTTTATATCTGAGAATGCTTAACGGCACCTTCCTGGTTGAAAGTTAGATGGTCTTAATTTTCTGAGATCACTTATAATTAGAAGCTCATCATCTGCAGTATCCTTACGTTTATTCTTTTTGCACCCTACTGTTACATCAGTCATACTGTCAAAATGTCCAGCAATATCCCTTATACCTGACAAAGCTTTTCGTCCTACCATCAAATATCGTACTGATTTTCTGCTGTGTCTGATGACTTTAAGCTCCTGGTGTGAACCAGTGAAATTTCTATAAAATATAAGTGTTTATTCGTTGGAATCGGTGATCAAAATCCTGAACAAATATTACACAATAAATTAGTAGTCTCTTTTGATTCTGAATTGAGAATTACAAAACATTTGTCCGGGCAAAACAAAAATAGTGAGTTGTGTCCACTTTCAGAGTATAACCCTGAAAAAAGTAACTATGACAATTAATAAACTTAAGAAACTAACTATTACAAAATCAAAACTTTTGTGTTTCTTAACTTTGAACATATTTATTTAAAATAAATTATTTTTCAAATCTTTTTTATAATTATTTACATAATTAAATAAAACGGATCAAGTCTATAGTAACAAATGCAAACTAATTAATCAATATGAAAACCTCAGATTTGTTATAAAAATATAAAGATTTAATTTAGGTGAAATTCATCAAATCTATCTTACCCCCAAGGGTGACTGGGGAATAGAAGTATGGTCACCATTGGTCTTCCTACTGTCGGCAGTAAAACCCTTGCTAAAGTGGGGCGTCCGTTTGGCTGTGCGGGATGTACAAATTTGCAGCCACGTCCGGTCAGAATGGGGACGTTAAATCCGATGCCTCGTGTAAAGAAAGTGCCACGCTCTTTGCACGTTATGAACCCTTGCAACAACTCTTTGAGGGGTCCGTAGGTGACCTGTTGCAAGGCTAAATTTCTGTCCCTATCCAATATACCCTCATTTCCCGTGGCAGTCTAAATTTCTCCGACCTTAATCCCGGACGCCCCTATTACAGAACCTACCTATTGTATTTATTGTTAAATTGTTCTCGTCCTGAATATGCATGAAATATTTGCCACTGGACGTTAAGCAACCAACAATCAATCAATCAATCAAATCTATCTTTGTATTCTAACATACTCCTTGTGATTGTTTTCGCTTTCTGAAAACTTTTTTGAATAGTTTTGTGTTTTAGCCCCTTAGCCCACGAGTTGACTGTGTTGGAACATATTCGCTTGACTTTGAGTGCCTGACTGTACGGGATGCTCTTAGTACAGTGAGCAGGGTGCCAACATTTAGGGGACAGGTATTGGTGAGTATCAGTAGGCTTAGAAAATAGGTCTGTGGATATAATGCTATCTGTGAGGGAGCTGGAATTATCGAGGAAGGTAATTTTGAATTTTGATCTCTCATGAGTAAATTTGATATTTTGATGTATGTTGTTGGCATGAGAGAAGAATGTATCGAAATCCTCGTCACTTTTATTCCACCACATACCCACATCCTCTTCAAATCTAGGGCCTCAGTGGCCAAGTGGTCTAAGTAGTTCTACTACTGTAATCACTAGCCAGTCAACACTGAGGTTTTGAGTTCGAACCCCGTTCATGCGGGTGCACTCGACTCCAATCTTAATTGACTAGGATTGTCAGTTTTTATATCGAAGGTCGGTGGTTTTCTCCGGGCACTCCGGTTTCCTCCACCTATAAAAACTGACCCCCACGAAATAGCCCAAAAGTGGCGTTAAAACGCCAACAATCAATCAATCTATAAATCTAACCCAGGAAAGCGGTTTCTCGATTGAACATGTTGAAGGTTCAAGGAGTTGGTTTTTTTTCTAATTTGCCCATAAATATGTTGGCACACGATGGAACCATTTTGGTACCCATAGCAGTTCCATTAACTTGTAGATAATCTCCATCAAAGGTGAAGTCGTTGTTCTTTAGTACCAGCGTGAGCATTTTGACCAGGCATTCAGTGGGTCGATATTTTACTGGTCGGGAATCACAAATCTTTACATGCATCAATGCAATCTGCATGTGGAATATTCGAGTGGGAGGTGACGTCCATAGAGACAAGTGTCGTGTCGGAAGGAAGAGGATTTAAGGTCTGCATTTTTGTAAGATAATCTGTTGTGTCTTTGATGTGAGATGGGAAGTCTTCAACAAATTGACGGAGATGGAAGTCAACGAATTTCGAACTTTTTTCCCGCAGATGCACGTTTGCTGAAACGATGGGTTTTCCTGTGTTATTGTTTTTTGGTAATAGATAAAATCTGACCGGTTTTTGTTTTCTGGTTTCAAATATTCAAGAGTTTTTTCATCGATGAAACAATCTTCACGCATTTCTAACAAATTATCAGTTATTTCTTTACTAAAGGATGTTGTAGGATCAGAGTCTAGTTTTCGGTAGTACCTTGCATCACAAAGTTGAATATGGGCAGATTTATCAATGATAACCACTGCACTGGCTTTGTCTGCAGGTTTAATGACGATATTGTTGGATTGTAAGTTTTTTTTAATGCAGTTCGTTCTTCATGGGTAAGATTGTCAAAAGGTTTATTGTTTTCCCTTGTCAAAAGGTTTATTGTTTTCCCTTGTATTTCTAGTAATGTCCGACTTAAAATTGTCATTAATGATTCCTAGGTGGCATTTTTGCTCGGTTTAGGGATCAAAGTACTTTTTTGATAAATTTATAGTTGTTCTCGTCGAAACTATCCGAGCGTCCGTTATTATTTTCCTTTGACACGAAATGTTCCATAATGCAGAGATTTCTGGCAAAATTATCAAGGTCTTCAGACAATTTAATTTCATTGATAGGACAGGTAGAGGACAGAAATTTATGCCTATCGAGAGAAGAGATGATTCAACTTCCGTCAATTGGTGTTTAAAAAGATTGATCACAGTATTGGAGGGTGAATTTGTCTCTTGTGGCCTACGTTTGAAGCGTCGTACTCTTTTCTTCTTTTCCGCAGATAGTATAGAGGGAAGGATGTATTCAATGCTATCCATACGGAATTTTTCTTTTCTGCCTTTGACTCAGATTTAGGGCTTGTATGGTACTTATTTCCTTAAGGCAAGCAATGAAAGCATTACAGTTGTCCGATGTGAGATCTTGTTTGCAGCTATTCAAAAGAGTATTAAATTCGCCAGTAGGGGTATTGAGATGTTCTTCGCAGTGTTGTTTAAGGAGGATCATTTACCGCTTGAAGCAATGGTAGAGGGTTTGATCCCATCTGCAAAGTAAGGTGTTGGATAAATTGCCCGGTGTTTGTGTCATGAGCTTGATTTGTAATCCATTGGGAAAACTTTCATTATATACATAATGAACTAAATTAGATAAGTGGTGTTCAGTTCTAATTTGTTTCTGTTTAATAGCTCTAAAAAAAAAAAGAAACAAAAATCAAATATATTTCTATTGAGATGAATGAATAGTACAAATAATATAGAGTTTAGAATCGCAATTGGGAGGTGGGGGATATACTTACAATTGAAATGAATGTAGTATCGCACCCTCTTTCGATTTCCCACAAGTACTTTAATTGAAATTAGACTAGAATATATCTTAAGTTTATTTATTTATATTTAATATAAACAGTACTTATCATTTGTGAATAATGATATACGGAACAAATCAAATAAGTAAAGCATTCCACTAAATCATGATATATGATTAGCACTATTTACATAATAATAATTAACCAAATATACATGTAATTAAAGCTTAAAACTTAATCATGATATGAGATTAGCACTATTTACCTGACAGACTTCTTACGGCCTCATTCAAACATATAAAATGACATAATTCAGCAAATATATTATTCAATAACAAGTTAGTCACCAAGATCAATTGTATTTGTAACAGTGCGAGTTGTGAACAAACTATGGTGATGACCACATGGCAAATATTCTACAGCAGATTGTTTTATATCTGAGAATGCTTAACGGCACCTTCCTGGTTGAAAGTTAGATGGTCTTAATTTTCTGAGATCACTTATAATTAGAAGCTCATCATCTGCAGTATCCTTACGTTTATTCTCTTTGCACCCTACTGTTACATCAGTCATACTGTCAAAATGTCCAGCAATATCCCTTATACCTGACAAAGCTTTTCGTCCTACCATCAAATATCGTACTGATTTTCTGCTGTGTCTGATGACTTTAAGCTCCTGGTGTGAACCAGTGAAATTTCTATAAAATATAAGTGTTTATTCGTTGGAATCGGTGATCAAAATCCTGAACAAATATTACACAATAAATTAGTAGTCTCTTTTGATTCTGAATTGAGAATTACAAAACATTTGTCCGGGCAAAACAAAAATAGTGAGTTGTGTCCACTTTCAGAGTATAACCCTGAAAAAAGTAACTATGACAATTAATAAACTTAAGAAACTAACTATTACAAAATCAAAACTTTTGTGTTTCTTAACTTTGAACATATTTATTTAAAATAAATTATTTTTCAAATCTTTTTTATGATTATTTACATAATTAAATAAAACGGATCAAGTCTATAGTAACAAATGCAAACTAATTAATCAATATGAAAACCTCAGATTTGTTATAAAAATATAAAGATTTAATTTAGGTGAAATTCATCAAATCTATCTTACCCCCAAGGGTGACTGGGGAATAGAAGTATGGTCACCATTGGTCTTCCTACTGCCGGCAGTAAAACCCTTGCTAAAGTGGGGCGTCCTTTTGGCTGTGCGGGATGTACAAATTTGCAGCCACGTCCGGTCAGAATGGGGTCGTTAAATCCGATGCCTCGTGTAAAGAAAGTGCCACGGTCTTTGCACGTTATGAACCCTTGCAACAACTCTTTGAGGGGTCCGTAGGTGACCTGTTGCAAGGCTAAATTTCTGTCCCTATCCAATATACCCTCATTTCCCGTGGCAGTCTAAATTTCTCCGACCTTAATCCCGGACGCCCCTATTACAGAACCTACCTATTGTATTTATTGTTAAATTGTTCTCGTCCTGAATATGCATGAAATATTTGCCACTGGACGTTAAGCAACCAACAATCAATCAATCAATCAAATCTATCTTTGTATTCTAACATACTCCTTGTGATTGTTTTCGCTTTCTGAAAACTTTTTTGAATAGTTTTGTGTTTTAGCCCCTTAGCCCACGAGTTGACTGTGTTGGAACATATTCGCTTGACTTTGAGTGCCTGACTGTACGGGATGCTCTTAGTACAGTGAGCAGGGTGCCAACATTTAGGGGACAGGTATTGGTGAGTATCAGTAGGCTTAGAAAATAGGTCTGTGGATATAATGCTATCTGTGAGAAGCTGGAATTATCGAGGAAGGTAATTTTGAATTTTGATCTCTCATGAGTAAATTTGATATTTTGATGTATGTTGTTGGCATGAGAGAAGAATGTATCGAAATCCTCGTCACTTTTATTCCACCACATACCCACATCCTCTTCAAATCTAGGGCCTCAGTGGCCAAGTGGTCTAAGTAGTTCTACTACTGTAATCACTAGCCAGTCAACACTGAGGTTTTGAGTTCGAACCCCGTTCATGCGGGTGCACTCGACTCCAATCTTAATTGACTAGGATTGTCAGTTTTTATATCGAAGGTCGGTGGTTTTCTCCGGGCACTCCGGTTTCCTCCACCTATAAAAACTGACCCCCACGAAATAGCCCAAAAGTGGCGTTAAAACGCCAACAATCAATCAATCTATAAATCTAACCCAGGAAAGCGGTTTCTCTATTGAACATGTTGAAGGTTTAAGGAGTTGGTTTTTTTTCTAATTTGCCCATAAATATGTTGGCACACGATGGAACCATTTTGGTACCCATAGCAGTTCCATTAACTTGTAGATAATCTCCATCAAAGGTGAAGTCGTTGTTCTTTAGTACCAGCGTGAGCATTTTGACCAGGCATTCAGTGGGTCGATATTTTACTGGTCGGGAATCACAAATCTTTACATGCATCAATGTTATCTGCATGTGGAATATTCGAGTGGGAGGTGACGTCCAAAGAGACAAGTGTCGTGTCGGAAGGAAGAGGATTTAAGGTCTGCATTTTTGTAAGATAATCTGTTGTGCCTTTGATGTGAGATGGGAAGTCTTCAACAAATTGACGAAGATGGAAGTCAACGAATTTCGAACTTTTTTCCCGCAGATGCACGTTTGCTGAAACGATGGGTTTTCCTGTGTTATTGTTTTTTGGTAATAGATAAAATCTGACCGGTTTTTGTTTTCTGGTTTCAAATATTCAAGAGTTTTTTCATCGATGAAACAATCTTCACGCATTTCTAACAAATTATCAGTTATTTCTTTACTAAAGGATGTTGTAGGATCAGAGTCTAGTTTTCGGTAGTACCTTGCATCACAAAGTTGAATATGGGCAGATTTATCAATGATAACCACTGCACTGGCTTTGTCTGCAGGTTTAATGACGATATTGTTGGATTGTAAGTTTTTTTTAATGCAGTTCGTTCTTCATGGGTAAGATTGTCAAAAGGTTTATTGTTTTCCCTTGTCAAAAGGTTTATTGTTTTCCCTTGTATTTCTAGTAATGTCCGACTTAAAATTGTCATTAATGATTCCTAGGTGGCATTTTTGCTCGGTTTAGGGATCAAAGTACTTTTTTGATAAATTTATAGTTGTTCTCGTCGAAACTATCCGAGCGTCCGTTATTATTTTCCTTTGACACGAAATGTTCCATAATGCGGAGATTTCTGGCAAAATTATCAAGGTCTTCAGACAATTTAATTTCATTGATAGGACAGGTAGAGGACAGAAATTTAGGCCTATCGAGAGAAGAGATGATTCAACTTCCGTCAATTGGTGTTTAAAAAGATTGATCACAGTATTGGAGGGTGAATTTGTCTCTTGTGGCCTACGTTTGAAGCGTCGTACTCTTTTCTTCTTTTCCGCAGATAGTATAGAGGGAAGGATGTATTCAATGCTATCCATACGGAATTTTCTTTTCTGCCTTTGACTCAGATTTTGGGCTTGTATGGTAGTTATTTCCTTAAGGCAAGCAATGAAAGCATTACAGTTGTCCGATGTGAGATCTTGTTTGCAGCTATTCAAAAGAGTATTAAATTCGCCAGTAGGGGTATTGAGATGTTCTTCGCAGTGTTGTTTAAGGAGGATCATTTACCGCTTGAAGCAATGGTAGAGGGTTTGATCCCATCTGCAAAGTAAGGTGTTGGATAAATTGCCCGGTGTTTGTGTCATGAGCTTGATTTGTAATCCATTGGGAAAACTTTCATTATATACATAATGAACTAAATTAGATAAGTGGTGTTCAGTTCTAATTTGTTTCTGTTTAATAGCTCTAAAAAAAAAAAGAAACAAAAATCAAATATATTTCTATTGAGATGAATGAATAGTGCAAATAATATAGAGTTTAGAATCGCAATTGGGAGGTGGGGGATATACTTACAATTGAAATGAATGTAGTATCGCACCCTCTTTCAATTTCCCACAAGTACTTTAATTGAAATTAGACTAGAATATATCTTAAGTTTATTTATTTATATTTAATATAAACAGTACTTATCATTTGTGAATAATGATATACGGAACAAATCAAATAAGTAAAGCATTCCACTAAATCATGATATATGATTAGCACTATTTACATAATAATAATTAACCATATATACATGTAATTAAAGCTTAAAACTTAATCATGATATGAGATTAGCACTATTTACCTGACAGACTTCTTACGGCCTCATTCAAACATATAAAATGACATAATTCAGCAAATATATTATTCAATAACAAGTTAGTCACCAAGATCAATTGTACTTGTAACAGTGCGAGTTGTGATCCAACTATGGTGATGACCACATGGCAAATATTCTACAGCAGATTGTTTTATATCTGAGAATGCTTAACGGCACCTTCCTGGTTGAAAGTTAGATGGTCTTAATTTTCTGAGATCACTTATAATTAGAAGCTCATCATCTGCAGTATCCTTACGTTTATTCTTTTTGCACCCTACTGTTACATCAGTCATACTGTCAAAATGTCCAGCAATATCCCTTATACCTGACAAAGCTTTTCGTCCTACCATCAAATATCGTACTGATTTTCTGCTGTGTCTGATGACTTTAAGCTCCTGGTGTGAACCAGTGAAATTTCTATAAAATATAAGTGTTTATTCGTTGGAATCGGTGATCAAAATCCTGAACAAATATTACACAATAAATTAGTAGTCTCTTTTGATTCTGAATTGAGAATTACAAAACATTTGTCCGGGCAAAACAAAAATAGTGAGTTGTGTCCACTTTCAGAGTATAACCCTGAAAAAAGTAACTATGACAATTAATAAACTTAAGAAACTAACTATTACAAAATCAAAACTTTTGTGTTTCTTAACTTTGAACAGATTTATTTAAAATAAATTATTTTTCAAATCTTTTTTATAATTATTTACATAATTAAATAAAACGGATCAAGTCTATAGTAACAAATGCAAACTAATGAATCAATATGAAAACCTCAGATTTGTTATAAAAATATAAAGATTTAATTTAGGTGAAATTCATCAAATCTATCTTACCCCCAAGGGTGACTGGGGAATAGAAGTATGGTCACCATTGGTCTTCCTACTGCCGGCAGTAAAACCCTTGCTAAAGTGGGGCGTCCGTTTGGCTGTGCGGGATGTACAAATTTGCAGCCACGTCCGGTCAGAATGGGGACGTTAAATCCGATGCCTCGTGTAAAGAAAGTGCCACGCTCTTTGCACGTTATGAACCCTTGCAACAACTCTTTGAGGGGTCCGTAGGTGACCTGTTGCAAGGCTAAATTTCTGTCCCTATCCAATATACCCTCATTTCCCGTGGCAGTCTAAATTTCTCCGACCTTAATCCCGGACGCCCCTATTACAGAACCTACCTATTGTATTTATTGTTAAATTGTTCTCGTCCTGAATATGCATGAAATATTTGCCACTGGACGTTAAGCAACCAACAATCAATCAAATCTATCTTTGTATTCTAACATACTCCTTGTGATTGTTTTCGCTTTCTGAAAACTTTTTTGAATAGTTTTGTGTTTTAGCCCCTTAGCCCACGAGTTGACTGTGTTGGAACATATTCGCTTGACTTTGAGTGCCTGACTGTACGGGATGCTCTTAGTACAGTGAGCAGGGTGCCAACATTTAGGGGACAGGTATTGGTGAGTATCAGTAGGCTTAGAAAATAGGTCTGTGGATATAATGCTATCTGTGAGAAGCTGGAATTATCGAGGAAGGTAATTTTGAATTTTGATCTCTCATGAGTAAATTTGATATTTTGATGTATGTTGTTGGCATGAGAGAAGAATGTATCGAAATCCTCGTCACTTTTATTCCACCACATACCCACATCCTCTTCAAATCTAGGGCCTCAGTGGCCAAGTGGTCTAAGTAGTTCTACTACTGTAATCACTAGCCAGTCAACACTGAGGTTTTGAGTTCGAACCCCGTTCATGCGGGTGCACTCGACTCCAATCTCAATTGACTAGGATTGTCAGTTTTTATATCGAAGGTCGGTGGTTTTCTCCGGGCACTCCGGTTTCCTCCACCTATAAAAACTGACCCCCACGAAATAGCCCAAAAGTGGCGTTAAAACGCCAACAATCAATCAATCTATAAATCTAACCCAGGAAAGCGGTTTCTCGATTGAACATGTTGAAGATTCAAGGAGTTGGTTTTTTTTCTAATTTGCCCATAAATATGTTGGCACACGATGGAACCATTTTGGTACCCATAGCAGTTCCATTAACTTGTAGATAATCTCCATCAAAGGTGAAGTCGTTGTTCTTTAGTACCAGCGTGAGCATTTTGACCAGGCATTCAGTGGGTCGATATTTTACTGGTCGGGAATCACAAATCTTTACATGCATCAATGCAATCTGCATGTGGAATATTCGAGTGGGAGGTGACGTCCATAGAGACAAGTGTCGTGTCGGAAGGAAGAGGATTTAAGGTCTGCATTTTTGTAAGATAATCTGTTGTGTCTTTGATGTGAGATGGGAAGTCTTCAACAAATTGACGAAGATGGAAGTCAACGAATTTCGAACTTTTTTCCCGCAGATGCACGTTTGCTGAAACGATGGGTTTTCCTGTGTTATTGTTTTTTGGTAATAGATAAAATCTGACCGGTTTTTGTTTTCTGGTTTCAAGTATTCAAGAGTTTTTTCATCGATGAAACAATCTTCACGCATTTCTAACAAATTATCAGTTATTTCTTTACTAAAGGATGTTGTAGGATCAGAGTCTAGTTTTCGGTAGTACCTTGCATCACAAAGTTGAATATGGGCAGATTTATCAATGATAACCACTGCACTGGCTTTGTCTGCAGGTTTTAATGACGATATTGTTGGATTGTAAGTTTTTTTTAATGCAGTTCGTTCTTCATGGGTAAGATTGTCAAAAGGTTTATTGTTTTCCCTTGTCAAAAGGTTTATTGTTTTCACTTGTATTTCTAGTAATGTCCGACTTAAAATTGTCATTAATGATTCCTAGGTGGCATTTTTGCTCGGTTTAGGGATCAAAGTACTTTTTTGATAAATTTATAGTTGTTCTCGTCGAAACTATCCGAGCGTCCGTTATTATTTTCCTTTGACACGAAATGTTCCATAATGCGGAGATTTCTGGCAAAATTATCAAGGTCTTCAGACAATTTAATTTCATTGATAGGACAGGTAGAGGACAGAAATTTAGGCCTATCGAGAGAAGAGATGATTCAACTTCCGTCAATTGGTGTTTAAAAAGATTGATCACAGTATTGGAGGGTGAGTTTGTCTCTTGTGGCCTACGTTTGAAGCGTCGTACTCTTTTCTTCTTTTCCGCAGATAGTATAGAGGGAAGGATGTATTCAATGCTATCCACACGGAATTTTCTTTTCTGCCTTTGACTCAGATTTTGGGCTTGTATGGTAGTTATTTCCTTAAGGCAAGCAATGAAAGCATTACAGTTGTCCGATGTGAGATCTTGTTTGCAGCTATTCAAAAGAGTATTAAATTCGCCAGTAGGGGTATTGAGATGTTCTTCGCAGTGTTGTTTAAGGAGGATCATTTACCGCTTGAAGCAATGGTAGAGGGTTTGATCCCATCTGCAAAGTAAGGTGTTGGATAAATTGCACGGTGTTTGTGTCATGAGCTTGATTTGTAATCCATTGGGAAAACTTTCATTATATACATAATGAACTAAATTAGATAAGTGGTGTTCAGTTCTAATTTGTTTCTGTTTAATAGCTCTAAAAAAAAAAGAAACAAAAATCAAATATATTTCTATTGAGATGAATGAATAGTGCAAATAATATAGAGTTTAGAATCGCAATTGGGAGGTGGGGGATATACTTACAATTGAAATGAATGTAGTATCGCACCCTCTTTCAATTTCCCACAAGTACTTTAATTGAAATTAGACTAGAATATATCTAAGTTTATTTATTTATATTTAATATAAACAGTACTTATCATTTGTGAATAATGATATACGGAACAAATCAAATAAGTAAAGCATTCCACTAAATCATGATATATGATTAGCACTATTTACATAATAATAATTAACCAAATATACATGTAATTAAAGCTTAAAACTTAATCATGATATGAGATTAGCACTATTTACCTGACAGACTTCTTACGGCCTCATTCAAACATATAAAATGACATAATTCAGCAAATATATTATTCAATAACAAGTTAGTCACCAAGATCAATTGTACTTGTAACAGTGCGAGTTGTGATCCAACTATGGTGATGACCACATGGCAAATATTCTACAGCAGATTGTTTTATATCTGAGAATGCTTAACGGCACCTTCCTGGTTGAAAGTTAGATGGTCTTAATTTTCTGAGATCACTTATAATTAGAAGCTCATCATCTGCAGTATCCTTACGTTTATTCTTTTTGCACCCTACTGTTACATCAGTCATACTGTCAAAATGTCCAGCAATATCCCTTATACCTGACAAAGCTTTTCGTCCTACCATCAAATATCGTACTGATTTTCTGCTGTGTCTGATGACTTTAAGCTCCTGGTGTGAACCAGTGAAATTTCTATAAAATATAAGTGTTTATTCGTTGGAATCGGTGATCAAAATCCTGAACAAATATTACACAATAAATTAGTAGTCTCTTTTGATTCTGAATTGAGAATTACAAAACATTTGTCCGGGCAAAACAAAAATAGTGAGTTGTGTCCACTTTCAGAGTATAACCCTGAAAAAAGTAACTATGACAATTAATAAACTTAAGAAACTAACTATTACAAAATCAAAACTTTTGTGTTTCTTAACTTTGAACAGATTTATTTAAAATAAATTATTTTTCAAATCTTTTTTATAATTATTTACATAATTAAATAAAACGGATCAAGTCTATAGTAACAAATGCAAACTAATTAATCAATATGAAAACCTCAGATTTGTTATAAAAATATAAAGATTTTATTTAGGTGAAATTCATCAAATCTATCTTACCCCCAAGGGTGACTGGGGAATAGAAGTATGGTCACCATTGGTCTTCCTACTGCCGGCAGTAAAACCCTTGCTAAAGTGGGGCGTCCGTTTGGCTGTGCGGGATGTACAAATTTGCAGCCACGTCCGGTCAGAATGGGGACGTTAAATCCGATGCCTCGTGTAAAGAAAGTGCCACGCTCTTTGCACGTTATGAACCCTTGCAACAACTCTTTGAGGGGTCCGTAGGTGACCTGTTGCAAGGCTAAATTTCTGTCCCTATCCAATATACCCTCATTTCCCGTGGCAGTCTAAATTTCTCCGACCTTAATCCCGGACGCCCCTATTACAGAACCTACCTATTGTATTTATTGTTAAATTGTTCTCGTCCTGAATATGCATGAAATATTTGCCACTGGACGTTAAGCAACCAACAATCAATCAAATCTATCTTTGTATTCTAACATACTCCTTGTGATTGTTTTCGCTTTCTGAAAACTTTTTTGAATAGTTTTGTGTTTTAGCCCCTTAGCCCACGAGTTGACTGTGTTGGAACATATTCGCTTGACTTTGAGTGCCTGACTGTACGGGATGCTCTTAGTACAGTGAGCAGGGTGCCAACATTTAGGGGACAGGTATTGGTGAGTATCAGTAGGCTTAGAAAATAGGTCTGTGGATATAATGCTATCTGTGAGAAGCTGGAATTATCGAGGAAGGTAATTTTGAATTTTGATCTCTCATGAGTAAATTTGATATTTTGATGTATGTTGTTGGCATGAGAGAAGAATGTATCGAAATCCTCGTCACTTTTATTCCACCACATACCCACATCCTCTTCAAATCGTTATCCTTGCCGTGGTCGGGGGGCTTGCGTGTCTCAGTAACCCCCAAGAGCTATGCCAGTTGGAGCTTCGTCTCCTGGTAGGGTTACCCATGCTGGACAGGTCGAAGGGTAGAGACCAGACTAAAGTGATCCGAACATCGTACGAGTTGCCCGATGTTTTGAATAAAATAGGCTCTCCAACCCGTTGGCCGTGGGTTGCTACCCGTGTCGGTGGTTGACGAGATCCTTGCGGATGAGGGCTGTAGCCAGACTCCTTACGGTCAGAAAATACCCGGACGGACAAGACTATAGTTCAATAAGCTCCAATATCATCTAAACGGGAGGTCGGATGGACCCGGTTCGATCAATCGGCTGGTCATGTCGAAATTGGAATATATTATAAAATATAAAAATGTTGTTATATTTAAAACGATTTTAATTTTTATCACGTTATCTTAGTGTTGATTTTTATTTGTAAATAATCAATTTGCTTTAGTCTAGAATTTTAGTTTATTGAAAGACCTTTTGTCTGATTTTAAAAATATACCTTAAATTGTTATAATATTCGAATTAGCTCTCGCCGCGATATAGCCTTTCTGTGCTAATGCGGCGTAAAGCAAACAACAATCAATCCGTGGCAGTCTAAATTTCTCCGACCTTAATCCCGGACGCCCCTATTACAGAACCTACCAGTGAGCAGGGTGCCAACATTTAGGGGACAGGTATTGGTGAGTATCAGTAGGCTTAGAAAATAGGTCTGTGGATATAATGCTATCTGTGAGGGAGCTGGAATTATCGAGGAAGGTAATTTTGAATTTTGATCTCTCATGAGTAAATTTGATATTTTGATGTATGTTGTTGGCATGAGAGAAGAATGTATCTAAATCCTCGTCACTTTTATTCCACCACATACCCACATCCTCTATAAATCTAGGGCCTCAGTGGCCAAGTTGTCTAAGTAGTTCTACTACTGTAATCACTAGCCAGTCAACACTGAGGTTTTGAGTTCGAACCCCGTTCATGCGGGTGCACTCGACTCCAATCGTAATTGACTAGGATTGTCAGTTTTTATATCGAAGGTCGGTGGTTTTCTCCGGGCACTCCGGTTTCCTCCACCTATAAAAACTGACCCCCACGAAATAGCCCACATGGTTTCTGAAAGTATAAGTAGATCATCTGCAAACATAAGACAATTTACCTCAGAAGAAACTAATTTTAAAGGATAATTATCATTTTTTGAGAGTTCACTTTCAATATCATTTATAAAAAGATTAAACAAAGAGGGGCTTAAAGAATCTCCTTGTTTCACCCCTCTTGATATTTCAAAAAAGTCTGAGTGCTGATTCTGCACTTTGATAGCCGATTTAGTGTTAATATATCGTTGTTTAATAATATTATAAAAAATTTTACCAACTCCTAGGTTATAAAGTTTATAAAGGAGGGCTTTTCTCCATATGGAGTCAAAGGCCTTCCTTATATCTACAAAGCATGCATATATTTTCTTTTTATTTTTATGTAAATATTTATTTATTAATGATTTTAATACAAAGACACTGTCAGAAGTCCTATGATTTTTACGAAAACCAAATTGACTTTTACTGACAGCAGCTTCCATTTTTTTTATAAGTCTTTCATTTAAGATAGCATTAAATAATTTTGGTAGACAATCTATTAAGGAGACACCTCTATAATTATTTGGGTCGCTTTTATCTCCTGCTTTGTGTTACAAAACTACAAATGAGTTTTGCCATGAAGAAGGATACATACTTGTATTTAATATCAAATTAAAGAGTTTGACAATACTTTTCAGTGTTACATTTTTACTATATTTTATAACTTCATTTATTATATTATCTGGACCTGATGATTTACCCTTTTTTAATCTATGTATTAAATTTTTAACCTCTTTATATGTGATGGGGGCATCAGTTTCTTCTTCAAATTCTATGTTATTCTCAAACTCCTTTAATTTATTTTCTATTTCCTGGCTAAAATTTTCATCACATGATTTTGGATTGCCTTGTTGTTGAATGTGTTTTTTAATTTTATCTTCATCTTGTAAAATTGGTGGAATTTCCTGGTCAACTTTTTTCTTTTTAAAATTTTTAATTATATCCCAGTAGTCTTTTGGTTTTTTATTAAATGTATCTGTAAGATTATCAAAAATTTTCTTCTTATATTCTGCTTTCTTTATTTTAGTCATTTTTCTTAGTTTTTTTTATCATTTCAAAGTATTTGTTTTTTTAATGATTACTAGGACATTTTTTAATTTTATTTCCAATACTGTTTATTTCTTTTTTGGTTTCATAAATTAAATTATCTGACCAAACATGTTTAAACTTTTTCTTTTTTCTTTTTATCCGTTTTTTTTTATTTTACATGAAATTTCAGAGATTTTTTCAAATATTTGTGTTAACTTTTCTTCTGCTCCATCAACACCTTTTTGACATTCAGAAAAATTTTCTAGTTCAAAATTGATTACATTATTTTTTATTTGTTCTGAAATTAAGGCCCCATATAAAAGATTTTCAGAATCCTCTTTCCAAATGTATCTTTTTACATTTTTCCATCTTTTTTTATCCAACTGTATATTAGGATATATTTTTATATAACACTTTAAGGTGACCTTTTTCCATCTTTTTTTTATCCAACTGTATATTAGGATATATTTTTATATCACACTTTAAGGTGACCTGTATCTGTACATGATCAGACATATATGAAAAACAATCTGTTTTAAAATATTTTACCAAGGATAGGAGACTCTCACTAACAATACCGTAGTCAACTGTACTTGACCCGTTTACAGACATAAATGTGAAATAACATAAACTGTCTCCCATATATCTACCATTTAATATGCGCAACCTCGAAGATATACACAAGTCTAATAAAGATTTACCTTGTGAATTATAAATTTTATCTTGATTTTGTCTTACTATTTCATCATCAATTACCCCCCAAGGGTGACTGGGGAATAGAAGTATGGTCACCATTGGTCTTCCTCCGACCGGCAGTAAAACCCGTGCTAAAGTGGGGAGTACACAGAAGATATAGGCGGTACATATACTGCACACATGTATACGTCTTCTAAAAAACCAAAGAAGTTTTTGTCAAGTTTAACCCATAATCTGTTTTCTGATGAAGTGCCATTTACAATATTTTGTATGCCTTTTTCTAACTCTTTTCTATAATAAACAATTATGTCTCCGCTGTGCCTTCTTGCATTTTTACGCTTTTTTCTGACTTTTGAAAAACAATTATAGCCTTCAATATTATAATCTTTACAACTTCCTTTCCATGTTTCGAGTAATATATTTATATCACTTTTAATTTTATCAATAAACATTTGATCTTCAATCTTATCTCCGAGGCCACGCACATTCCAAGATGACAAAGTCAAACATTGCTTTTTACTATAAAAAATCATGAATATGTTAACAAGTGAAATTAAAGTGTGAAATTAAAGACTGAAAACCACTTTAAATTTCTATAAACCATGTATTTACATTGTCTATATCCAATCTAACATGTTATATATCTATGTGCATTAATCAATAAAAATATATAAAGATTTTCATACTATTTGTGTGTCCCATCTGTATGTGTATTTGAACTCTTAAACATATAAGAAAGCTCATTTAATTTGAGTTATACACCTATTTACTATGTTTAGATAATATATATATATACATATATTGTATTTGTGCAATAATAGTCATATTAATTTTGCATTTTTGCATTTTCTTTCACTTTACTAATACAAAAACTGATTTTTTTTTAATTTGTCGAAAAAAAACAAAATTTACATTTACAATCCTGAACAAAGCCCTATACATTTTATAATAAGAACTATAGATGCGTTTTAATTTTTCCTATAAACTAAATTCTTTTTATGTTGAATCAAATCAAATATTTGACTATCTCTTGGGAAATGTATTCATTCTATATAACAGGGGAGATAATTAATTATAAATCCCTGCTCTGTTTATTTTTCATTACTAACACCAATTTCTTCACCCAAAAATTAACCAATGAAGGATATTAAAGTGTATCCTTTTTCTCAAGTGTCTATCAGATTTTTCCATATAGCTTCTTTTTTATTTAAGGAATGACTGTAATATTTTTTCTGTCTATGAAGAAATAACATAAAAAATATGGTGCACACTGAATAACCCGCGTAGCGTGTTATTTAAAAGTGTGCACCACATTTTTTATGTTATTTGGAATAGACAGAAAAAATATTAAAGTCATTTCTTATAATTTAATTCTAAAAAGGAGTAAATCATGATAAAAACGTTGATGACGTCGCGGTCACATGACAAAATTATGTCTATGATCTGATAGACAAAACACTTTCAGCCAATCAGAAGACGTGTTACATCCAAAATTAAATTATGTTAAAAGGGAGGTAATTCAGTGTGAATTTTTTCCCTTTCTTTTAAGAGTACATGGTTGGTGGTACTAATTTCATTTTTTCCATCAAACATATATCGCTAGATAATATGAAACATATTTCAGTTTGTCTAAGTACATTTGATAATAAAAGCAAATCAACCTTTTCAATGCAAGCATGCATTTTCAGTCAAAAAGTCATATACATTGTACAGATGTATCATACATTTTAAAACTATCACTAGTTTTATTTTGATTTTTTACAGTATTCATCTTTTTCAAAATACAAAAACAGATATCTTTTTAACATAAATAGCTTACTTAATAAAATGAAAATGTACGTACTTGTCTATATAAGCTTATTGCATAACTATAAAAGTTAATTACTATTTGTAGAAATTTATTCCTTTGTCTTAGTTTCTATATTTTTGCGAAAGAAAACAAAAGCTCCAAATCTTTAATAATCAACAGAAAACTTCTGAACTTTAATTATTGAATTGTTATTCTGTATCGGAACAAAATGTCTTATTTATACTACATGTACCTATATTTGGGCATACTACTACATGTATGCATAATCAGTAAAATTTCCCTTTACTTTTGATAGGGAGAAAAATAAAATACATATCGTGACTCTTATAAGCATTAAAATATGTGAGCAAGATGCCAACAAAATCTTTATCATATGAGCATAATGCAATACCGAATATTTGAACCTAAGTGAGAATACAGGAAGCATGTGCTGAAGTGTTACTCTTCTAACAAATAAACATGGGAGAGCTTTTTGAAAAAAATGGCAGAACAAATATTGCGCTCAATGAAAACTTTATTTACACTTTTTTTACCCAAAGTAAATCAATTCAGACGGTGAGAATTGGTTGACAAAAATAGTTTCTACAAGTACATTGAAAAGGGTAAATAACTCTGTATATTAAAAATATCTTGACATTCCGAGTACATAAAATTTAGGAAGTATGAATGGACCTCTTTTTACAAAACATATATACATTTATTTACACTTATATATAAACAACAATTTGATCTGAAATTGTTTACTTGAAAGACTCACATATTTTATATGAATTCAAATTGATCAATTCTATGGAAAATAAAACTTATTGAAGTTTTACAAATCAAAAGAATAATGTATACTAGAAAATCATAAAGAAAAATTATAAAACAAAGTGTATTTATTAACTTTAAATGATATAAAAATTACTTGACTCACCTGAAAACAGTAAAGAATAAAACAGCGAAATTGTTTTATGGTCTTTTATGTTGAGAAGCGCATATCGAAGTGCCACTTTAGAGACCGAAATTTACTTCTACAATTTCGCGTTACTGTTTCAGGTTCGACCAATCAAATTTGTTGAACAATTAAGCCACATTGGTTACATTGACATGCTGGGGTAAAAAGGGGTGTGGCAAGGAACTTTTTAAGACTTTAACTAATCAGAACAAAAACCCATAATTAATCAGGAAACCTAAACATATGTTACAGTACTAGACTTGATTAAAATTACATGTGCTATCGTGTCAACTTGGCCTAGAGCTCAAATCGCCCAACACTTAATTTATAAGTTCATTAATATGTAATATATTGATAAAATAATAAGAGAATAACATGAGAATATTCTTTAATGAACTTTTTCACAAAAATCTAAATTGAGGGTAAAATTGACACTATGAAACCTGGATGGTCTATTGCAAGATTTTAGCATATTTTTTCTGTACATAGAATTTCATAGATTTAATTGTTTTCAACAGACTTTGTGCGTTCACCTCGTTTTCCGAATTGATATTGCCTTGAACCGTTTTAAATGTTTAGTATCTGAGAGATATTTTGATGAACAGCAAGAGGAATCTATGCATTGATTTCATTTGAAAGATATGTTGTTCAGGATTAAAGCTTGAAATTTACCTGTATATATAAGTTCTTTGTTCAAAATTAAAATAAATATTCAACAGGTTTTCTTATGGTTTTGTAAATGTTCAAAGCCATTTAGAATAATCCGTAGAATAAAAACAACGAACGTGAAAATAAACAAATTCACTATAAACTCCATACTCCATGTCGGGACAGAACAAACATATGAAATAAATCTGCAGATAAGCACAGATCAAACACTTACCTCTTTCTACATTAATCTCAAAGTTGTTAACCCATTCAGTAGAGGTTTCGGTCAAATATGTAAATATTTCTAAAAATATATACATTTATTAATATAAGGTTGTTGTTTTAAGGTTAAGTTTAAGTTTAAACATATAATTTGATTTCAGTTTTTCCAAAAAAAGGAAAAAAACGTTTGGCACTTTGCTGGTTTTAATAACTTATATTGTATCTGTTCTTCCAGCAGGAATTTCAATGACAGCAATCTCTCGTAGTGCTTGCATCTTTTTTGGTCTATGGGGAATTTTTATATGTGACATGCCTATCTTGAACTCTTCTTCGGTCACTGAAATTAGACATTCCTCTAACACACAATTATTCAAGTGTATTTTGTTTTCAAATTTTTACTTTGTATGCCAAATTTTCTTACATGCTTACAGAAGTTATTGTTATCGGACTTAGCACCACTGTCCACTAAACAGCTGACCAAATTGCCATTTATACTTGTTAGAACAGAATTACTATTCGAATGGTTTACTTGCGAAATGTTTGCACTATTTCTTTTAGAGATTTAGGTGTTGTTGGTGTTTCTGGCTGATTTGACACATGTCTTGCGTATTATGTGCCTAACAACACTGCTAGACACATTTCCCTAGTAACCATTACTTGAACGATAAGTGTTTTGGGATTCCTTCTTGTTTGCACACCTCTTTACAATGACATATTCTGTCATAATGAAAACACTTAACTTTAAATTTTGACATTGTTTTCTAATCTTGCTTAACTTACCACACCCTCTGCATCTGTCGCTTTGTCTTTGTTCTCTTCTCTCATATTGCTCTCTTCCCTGAATTCGTTGCTTTCGTGCAACATGTTAAATGGACACGACTTCTTGTCTAACTACACTTTTTAAAGATTTTGCTAAAGAAAAAACATAAATCAGTTATGTTATTTGCACTTATAATTTACATTGCTTGTTAAAGTTATGAGAACAATATTTTTTTGTGTTTGTTTTTCATAAAGTCTACAACAGATTGTCTTAATTCATTAAATGTTTTCGGATCACGTCAAAGTACATGTGGCTTTGAGTTCTGCGAATGTCATTGATAGCAAGTTCGGTAATTGCACTTTCAAATAGTTCTGCTCTAACTTTTTTTATCTTGATCTATTGAATGTGGGTTATATATTGGTGTCCGCTTTCTTGCTCGTGTTGTTGGATCTTAAACTACTGACTACTTAATTTTCTATTTGAAAATTTGTTTTGGAATGCTGATTTAAGGTTTTGAAAATTGTCTGTTGTTGCACCTTCTAGAGACTTGAACCAAAGTTGGGCTTGCAAATAAGATTGTAGCGAAGCAATGACTTGATAATCATTCATTTTTTAACAGATTTTGAATGACTCAAATAATCTCCACCATTGGGTTGGAACATGTGATGACTCATCACAGAATTTTCGAACTAGAACTGAGCTTCCCATTTCGTCAAAAAACTAAAATTTGTGTCTTCTGTTATGTATTCAGGTAAAGCGTTGTTAACTTCAGGCTCAGTTGTGTTATTAACTAAGCTACCTAATACCAAATTATTCAAACCTTCTAAACATTTTTCGTCCAAAGAGTCCAGGTGACTTGGTTATGTTCTGACAATGTATCCCTGTGTGTGGATCTTAATCTTGTACCTAAATAATTGCTTGGCTGAGCACATGTCTTGTTGCTTTTATTTAAAGGCATTTACTGTGGAGTTTACTATTAACTTGGTAGAGCTGGAATAGGATCTGTTTTGGTCGTCCACCATTCAAGTATTTCATGCATGTTCAGTTTACTGTTATCTTGGTAGAGCTGAAATAAGATATCTTTGGGTCGTCCATCTATCTTTTACCTTTATACTTGGCATCTTTGTTTGGTTGTGTGAGTGATGTTGAAAGTGACTTGTAGCTTATATGAATGTAGTGTGTGTTGATTTCTGCTCTGAGTAAAGATAACCACTGACTGGTTGTCTGGAAAATTACAGACAATTAGAATAATAAACGTTATTTAATTTAATGACGGTCACTTGACCACAAAAACATATCAAAGTCATGTTTTCTTTGTTTCCAGGCGATGTACAATACAGGTGTATTAATAAATCTTTCAAAGGTAATTATGTTTGCATTAAGAGATAACAAAAGTATGTCGCTTGAGTTTTAGGCTGAATATGCGCTTATTGAAATGATTAAGGACTAAATATTCTTAACGTAAGAAAAACTTAAGAACTATGTACAGATGAGACTTTATCGATTATTTATCAAAAGAAAAACTATAGTCTTTATTCTAGATTGATCATTCAAAAACTCATCTCTGCTCGAAAGAGAGCTGTTCCCTTGGTCCATAGTTTAGTTTCGGAAGTCCAACGGTTAGTAAAACGCAATGATTGATTACGGTACGAGTTCCTGTTTATGTCCATGATTGGTTTGAAATGAGATTCAATCCAACGGTTAAAAACGGAATGTCCATTTGAATTAATACTAATCCAGGTAAAAAATTTTGATTTCCTTCTCATTTTATCGATAGTGCCTACTTTTTGAGCAATGATATCAATAGTTTTATATAAGTAAACATAAAACAATACCAGTTGTGGTGTATTAAATAAAAACCCAGTGGAATGCAAGTCATGCTCAACAAGTTCATAACATCTATCAAAAAAGGGAAAAGTAAAATAAAGTTATGTCTGATAAAAAAAATAATAATAATGTCCAGGGGCAGTCCAAATTACCTTCATCCCGGATGCCCTCTTTTACGTGATCTACCTATTGTATATATTGTTAACTTGTACTCATCCTGAACATGCATGAAATATTTGCCACTTGACATTTAGGCAACCAACAATCAATCGAATGATGACCACACTGCAAACATTTTACAGGATGGGAATGAGCCAACAATCAGATCTAAGACTGAGGGTCTTGAGAATTCGTAGTGAGATGGGCACAAGGATAAGTCTTGTATTGGAATAAAAACACAATTACCACCACAGGTTACGTCCAAAACTAATAAAGTACATCTTTTGTATTTTGATTTGTACAATAACATGTTATAAGAACAAAAGATCAGAACATTGATACTTGAATGTCCCTTCGGTATCTTTCGACTCTTTATTAAAATGAGAGAGATATGTACCCATGAAAATTCTGATGAAAACAATGACTTAATTCTTTATAGATTATACCAACCTGCCCCGACTGTGGTGTTACAAAAATAAAAGAAGGTACACTCTGAGACTTGGCATTTGACACTTGTTGCATAATTGTCATGGTCATAGCCATCTTTCTTGTTTTACAATATATTGTCATGGTCATAGCCATCTTTCTTAATTTACAAAATATAAACTACGAGTGTGAAAAGTGAAGGAAAAGCAATACCAAGTAAACAAATTTACTTGTTTCTGGCCATGTAGACTGTAAGATTATATTTCTGGCAACAATGGTTCAGTTAATTATTTTAATAGTATACCATTTTTTAGCAGCATTTACTATTTTCTTGATTTAAATAGGTTTGTGCATCAGCTGCTAAAATCTTTGACTTATAAGGGTGTTATAAGAAAAATTTGAAATTGCTAACTGTACAAGAGTTGTAAAAAGTGAATCTGCTAGGACTGATGTAAATAATTTTTCATCGAAAAATTCCTGTACAAGAGCTAAGTTACTAGTGACTGGCTGTAAAATAGAAAAATGTTAACTGGATTTATAACAATTAACTAATCTGGGAGTAGAATATAATTTTCCAGTAGACAATGAGCATTTGCAAGGGTATATAGATATCACAGAATGTACAAAATATTCACTGCCTTAAAAAGCATCGATATTGGTGTTAACTAAATAATACCATCAAAAAGGCGATTTTCTAAAAACCGAAAGTTGCAAAGTTTTGATACCTGTTTGACATTATTTTGATGAACAATGCTTCTTTGGGTAGATACATCTTGGATTCTGGACGAAACACTGCTCCATAGTTGAGTCTCTGTGTAACATTTTGAGATGAGGTTGCCACACCAATATGGAGCTGATCTAAATGATTTTGCAACAAAGATAGTTTCTATATGGTGTGTATACAATTTGGTGCATCCTAGATGTATTTAAGAAGTTGAAAAGATAGACTTGTCTTTTTTCGGAGGAAAGCCAGGAGCTTTTGTTTTTTCTCAAATGTCTGGCAAGCTTCAATTAGATCAAAAGTCATATTGTCAGATTCAGATTTAGAAATGGTAGAAAAAGAAGAATTTTCAGCTAGAGTGAATTTCCTCTGTGTTAACAAGCGAAACCTTGGCAATTACTTTGAGTGGTCTTAGTTTTATGTCTGTAGCAGTGGATTTAAAAGCTTTGAATGAGCTTTGTCACTGGATTCCGACTAGATTGATTGATTGATTGTTGGTTGCTTAACGTCCAGTGGCAAATATTACATGCATATTCAGGACGAGAACAAATTAACAAAAAATACAATAGGCAGGTTCTGTAATAGGGGCGTCCGAAATTAAGTAAAACCCGTGCTAAAGTGGGGCGTCCGTTTGGCTGTGCGGGATGTACAAATTTGCAGCCACGTCCGGTCAGAATGGGGACGTTAAATCCGATGCCTCGTGTAAAGAGAGTGCCACGCTCTTTGCACGTTAAGAACCCTTCCAACAACTCTTTGAGGGGTCCGTAGGTGACCTGTTGCAAGGCTAAATTTCTGTCCCTATCCAATATACCCTCATCTCCCGTGGCAGTCTAAATTTCTCCGACCGCAATCCCAGACGCCTCTATTACAGAACCTACCTATTGTATTTTTTGTTAATTTGTTCTCGTCCTGAATATGCATGAAATATTTGCCACTGGACGTTAAGCAACCAACAATCAATCAATCAATCCCAAACCAAAAATGATATTTGATCTCCGTGAACACAATAAAAATAAAACAAATCCTCTTTTAATTCAGCAACACTATGCTGAAATCAAAGCCAATTATTCAGATTTTTCAACTGTCTATACTGATGGATCAAAAGATGGTGACAGAGTTGCATCTGCTGCTGTCTTCAGGGACAGAGCTGCAACTCTCCGTTTGCCATCTGATGCATCGATCTTTACTGCTGAAGCAGAAGCAATAATTTTGGCTTTGAAATTTATTGCTTCTTCAGATAAATCCAAATTTATTATATGTTCTGATTCACTTTCATGCTTACAAGCTATACAAAATACTAAAATTAAAAACCCAACAATTCTCAAAATTTTATATGTAATGAGGAATTTAAAAATTCTTCTTAAAGAAATATTATTTCTATGGGTGCCGAGTCATGTTGGAATCCTTGGAAACACAGCTGTAGACCTTGAGACAAAGAATGCCCTGGGTGACCCTTTATCTAACTGTGATTTACCATATACCGATTTTAAATCTAATATTAGAGAATATGTTTTTAATATATTGAAAAATGAATGGAGTAAAAAAGATGGTAATAAATTACATGAAATTAAACCTAATTTATGTAAATCTTTCAATAATTTTATGTGCAGAAAAGATCAGTGTGTTATTTCTAGATGTCGTATTGGTCATACTAGAATAACACACGAATATCTTTATAAAAATGAAGTAGAACCACAATGTATACCTTGTAACTGCAAGTATACTATTAAACATGTTTTAATCAATTGTATTGACTTTGCTGATATTCGTAAGAAGCATTTCAATGTCAATAATATGTATGATTTATTTAATAATGTTTCATTTACAAATATTGTTTCATTTTTAAAAGAAGTTGGAATATATTCTAAAATATAAAAATTTTATTATATTTAAAACGATTTTAAATTTTATCACGTTATCTTAATGTTCATTTTTATTTGTAAATAATCAATTTGCTTTAATCTAGAATTTTAGTTTATTGAAGGACCTTTTGTCTGATTTTAAGAATATGCTTTAAATTGTAAAAAATATTCGAATTAGCTCTCGCCGCGATATAGCCTTGTTGTGTTAATGCGGCGTAAAGCAACCAACAATCAATCAATCAATCTAAAAAACATGAAAAAAAGAAATCAAATAAAAAAGATGCAGTTAAATCAGACAGTTGGGGCGGTGAATCTGTCTGGGATCTTCCCAGTGACATAGATGATTCTTCCATCTTCAATAGTCTTCCTTCATCTGCATCTAAAAAGTTATCTTCTACATCCAGTACAAAGTCTACTAGAGCCCCGTCTCCTCTTCGTTCTCCAGAAAAGAAGGATGTCCAAAAGAAGCCAGTTAATACATCCTCTCAGAAGTCTTCTGATTCGAGGTCGCGGGGTAGGGGTCGAGGCGGAGTAAAAGCAGCCGCGTGTGGTCCTGGAGATCGACAACTCTCCTCACACAACAGATTTTCAACACTTCAAACTGAAATGGAAATCGAAAGTGTTCCGCCACCCGAAAGATCACAATCTCAGGGTGAGCGAAATAAGAATGCTGGCAAACTCGACAGCATTCGCCCTTCTATTATCAAGTCATGACTAATATCATCCAATGGAATTGCCGAGGTCTTAAAATAAATCTTCTCCAGTTAACGCTTCTAGTTCAGTCATTTTTACCTATTGCATTTTGTCTTCAAGAAACTCATTTAAAAGAAAGTGACAATGTATCTTTAAAAGGATACAACATGTATAGCACATTTTCTAAGGTAGATGAACCTTCAGGCAGATCATCCATTTTTGTAAAGGACAACGTCATTCATAGCACAGTCCAACTCACCACGGATCTGCAGGCAGTTGCAATTCGTTTATCATTAGATAAAACAATTACATTATGTTCTATATATATTCCCCCCCCCCCCCCCCCAGGGTGACTTGGGAATAGAAGTATGGTCACCATTGGTCTTCCTCCGACCGGCAGTAAAACCCTTGCTAAAGTGGGGCGTCCGTTTGGCTGTGCGGGATGTACAAATTTGCAGCCACGTCCGGTCAGAATGGGGACGTTAAATCCGATGCCTCGTGTAAAGAGAGTGCCACGCTCTTTGTACGTTAAGAACCCTTGCAACAACTCTTTGAGGGGTCCGTAGGTGACCTGTTGCAAGGCTAAATTTCTGTCCCTATCCAATATACCTTCATTTCCCGTGGCAGTCTAAATTTCTCTGACCTTAATCCCGGACGCCCCTATTACAGAACCTACCTATTGTATTTATTGTGAACTTGTTCTCGTCCTGAATATGCATGAAATATTTGCCACTGGACGTTAAGCAACCATCAATCAATCAATCTATATATATTCCACCCAATTCAATTATAGATCCCCCAAGGGTGACTGGGGAATAGAAGTCTGGTCACCATTGGTCTTCCTCCGACCGGCAGTAAAACCCGTGCTAAAGTGGGGCGTCCGTTTGGCTGTGCGGGATGTACAAATTTGCAGCCACGTCCGGTCAGAATGGGGACGTTAAATCCGATGCCTCGTGTAAAGAGAGTGCCACGCTCTTTGCACGTTAAGAACCCTTGCAACAACTCTTTGAGGGGTCCGTAGGTGACCTGTTGCAAGGCTAAATATCTGTCCCTATCCAATATATCCTCATTTCCCGTGGCAGTCTAAATTTCTCCGACCTTAATCCCGGAAGCCCCTATTACAGAACCTACCTATTGTATTTATTGTTAATTTGTATTAGTCCTGAATATGCATGAAATATTTGCCACTGGATGTTAAGCAACCAACAATCAATCAATCAATCAATCAATTATAGATAAAGCTAAACTCAAAAACCTCACTGATCAATTACCCTCACCATTTATACTTATGGGCGACTTCAATGCCCACAACCCCTTGTGGGGAAGCAAGTCTCATAATATCAAAGGTAAGATCATTGAGGACTTTGTCTCTCAAAAAGGATTATGCATTTTTAATGATGGATCTAATACTTATCTTCATCCTGGAAACGGGTCTTATTCTGCTATTGATATCACTATTTGCGATCCCTCTCTTCTGGATTATTCATGGCGTGTTCATGATGATCTATGTGGAAAGGATCACTTTCCAATAGTACTTGAACATCTTTTTACTTCTGCCCAACAGAGAGTACCACGTTGGAAACTTGACAAGGCAGACTGGTCCTTGTTTGAGAATCTCTGTCAAGCGGAACTTCAGTCAAAGATGTTTGAGACTGTACAAGATCCAATTTTAACTTTTAATACAGTTTTAACGTCAATTGCTGACAGAACTATTCTTAAGACCTCGGCAAATCCGAAACATCCCAGCAAACCATGGTTTGATGATGCTTGTGATCAAGCAATAGGTGACCGTAAAAAATCTGAAAGACGGTTCAATCAACAACCAACGACGGAAAACTTGAGTAATTTCCGTGTTTTTAGCGCTAAGGCACGGCGGACTTTCAGGCAAGCACGACGAACGTCTTGGAAGAAATTTGTCTCGGAGATAACATCTCGCACTCCGATGACAAAAATATGGAACATGATACAAAAGATAAAAGGTAAAAATTCTAAAGCCACAGTTAAACATTTAAAAATGGCAATGATTTATTAACATCTGAAAAGGATATTGCCAACAAGCTTGGTGAAACTTTTGCGAAATCTTCTCCTTCTAACAACTACAGGGAAGATTTTAAAAAAGTTAAAAAACAAATAGAAAAAAATCAAATTAAACTTTAAATAAAAAAATGGTGAAAATTATAATAAACTCTTAAAACATCTTAAAATATTCACTACCAACTCTTAAAACACTTGCCAGATTCCTCGCTGGAAGCTCTTTTGCAGCTCATGAATAACATCTGGGAATCTGGTGATTTACCATCAATCTGGAAGCTTGCAACCGTCGTACCTATTCCAAAACCAAGTAAAGATCACACGGATCCTATTAATTATCGGCCAATTGCTCTTACCAGTTGTGTTTGTAAAACACTAGAACGGATGGTCAATGATCGCCTTGTTTGGTTCCTGGAATCAAATGGGCTTTTAGCCAATATCCAGTGTGGATTCCGACAAGGACGCAGTACTCTTGATCATCTTGTTCGATTCGAATCATTTGTCCGTAATGGTTTTGCGAAAAATGAACATGTAGTGTCGGTCTTTTTCGATCTAGAAAAAGCCTATGATACTGCATGGAAGTATGGTATTTTAAAAGATCTCTTTGATATGGGGTTGAAAGGCAATATGCCAAATTTTATTTCGAATTTTCTATCTAACAGACAATTTAATGTTAGAGTAAATTCAACCATGTCTGATCTGTATGATCAAGAGATGGGTGTCCCTCAGGGTAGTATTTTATCTGTTACATTATTTAGTCTTAAAATCAACAGCCTTGTTGAAGTTTTAAAAAGTAATATTGAAGGTTCATTGTATGTTGATGACTTTTTAATATGTTATAAAGGCAAAAATATGAATAACATAGAAAGACAATTACAGTTATGTCTTGGAAGAATTGAAAAATGGGCCTCGGAAAATGGGTTTAAATGTTCCACTTCAAAAACGGTCGGGATGCATTTTTGTAACAAAAGGCAATTGCATCTTGATCCAGAACTCACTTTGTACGGCAACCCAATTAAAATGATTGATGAAACTAAATTTCTTGGGTTAATTTTCGATAAAAAGTTAACCTTTCTACCCCATATCAAAATGTTAAAATCGAAATGTTTAAAAGCATTAGATATTTTAAAAGTTGTCGGCAGCACCGACTGGGGTGCTGATCGCAACATTTTACTTAATTTATATAGATCTCTAGTTAGATCTAAACTAGATTATGGCTCTATAGTGTATGGCTCTGCAAGGAAGTCCTACATACAGATTCTCGATGCTGTGCATCATCAGGGTTTGCGTCTCTGTCTTGGCGCATTTAAAACCTCACCAGTTGAGAGTCTGTATGTAGAGGCTGATGAGCACGCACTCTCTAACAGACGTGTGAAGCTTGGACTTCAATATGCTGTCAAACTAAAAGCCTACTCAGATAATCCTGCCTACAGCTGTGTTTTTAATCCAATTTATGAAGATATTTTTGCAAAACATGAAAATAAAATTCCTCCGTTAGGTATACGTTTAAAATCACATTTAGCTTCTTTTGATTTAAAATCTGTTGCTCAAGTTGAAACTTGCAAATATCCTCCATGGGAACTTCCCAAACCAAAAATGATATTTGATCTCCGTGAACACAATAAAAATAAAACAAATCCTCTTTTAATTCAGCAACACTATGCTGAAATCAAAGCCAATTATTCAGATTTTTCAACTGTCTATACTGATGGATCAAAAGATGGTGACAGAGTTGCATCTGCTGCTGTCTTCAGGGACAGAGCTGCAACTCTCCGTTTGCCATCTGATGCATCGATCTTTACTGCTGAAGCAGAAGCAATAATTTTGGCTTTGAAATTTATTGCTTCTTCAGATAAATCCAAATTTATTATATGTTCTGATTCACTTTCATGCTTACAAGCTATACAAAATACTAAAATTAAAAACCCAACAATTCTCAAAATTTTATATGTAATGAAGAATTTAAAAATTCTTCTTAAAGAAATATTATTTCTATGGGTGCCGAGTCATGTTGGAATCCTTGGAAACACAGCTGTAGACCTTGAGGCAAAGAATGCCCTGGGTGACCCTTTATCTAACTGTGATATACCATATACCGATTTTAAATCTAATATTAGAGAATATGTTTTTAATATATTGAAAAATGAATGGAGTAAAAAAGATGGTAATAAATTACATGAAATTAAACCTAATTTATGTAAATCTTTCAATAATTTTATGTGCAGAAAAGATCAGTGTGTTATTTCTAGATGTCGTATTGGTCATACTAGAATAACACACGAATATCTTTTAAAAAATGAAGTAGAACCACAATGTATACCTTGCAACTGCAAGTATACTATTAAACATGTTTTAATCAATTGTATTGACTTTGCTGATATTCGTAAGAAGCATTTCAATGTCAATAATATGTATGATTTATTTAATAATATTCCATTTACAAATATTGTTTCATTCTTAAAAGAAATTGGAATATATTATAATATATAAAAATGTTGTTATATTTAAAACGATTTTAATTTTTATCACGTTATCTTAGTGTTGATTTTTATTTGTAAATAATCAATTTGCTTTAGTCTAGAATTTTAGTTTATTGAAAGACCTTTTGTCTGATTTTAAAAATATACCTTAAATTGTTATAATATTCGAATTAGCTCTCGCCGCGATATAGCCTTTCTGTGCTAATGCGGCGTAAAGCAAACAACAATCAATCAATCAATCGATTCGAATCATTTGTCCGTAATGGTTTTGCGAAAAATGAACATGTGGTGTCGGTCTTTTTTGACCTTGAAAAGGCCTATGATACTGCATGGAAGTATGGTATTTTAAAAGATCTGTTTGATTTGGGGTTGAAAGGCAATATGCCAAATTTTATTTCGAATTTTCTGTCTAACAGACAATTTAATGTTAGAGTAAATTCAACCATGTCTGATCTGTATGATCAAGAGATGGGTGTCCCTCAGGGGAGTATTTTATCAGTTACATTATTTAGTCTTAAAATCAACAGCCTTGTTGATGTTTTAAAAAGTAATATTGAAGGTTCATTGTACGTTGATGATTTTTTAATATGTTACAGAGGCAAAAATATGAATACCATAGAAAGACAATTACAATTATGTCTTGGAAGAATTGAAAAATGGGCCTCGGAAAATGGTTTTAAATTTTCTACTTCAAAAACGGTCGGGATGCATTTTTGTAACAAAAGGAAATTGCATCTTGACCCAGAACTCACTTTGTACGGAAACCCAGTTAAAATGGTTGATGAAACCAAGTTTCTTGGGTTAATTTTCGATAAAATGTTAACCTTTCTACCCCATATAAAAATGTTAAAATCGAGATGTTTAAAAGCATTAGATATTTTAAAAGTTGTCGGCAGCACCGACTGGGGTGCTGATCGCAACATTTTACTTAATTTATATAGATCTCTAGTTAGATCTAAACTAGATTATGGCTCTGCAAGGAAGTCCTACATACAGATTCTCGATGCTGTTCATCACCAGGGTTTTCGTCTTTGTCAGTTGAGAGTTTGTGTGTAGAGGCTGATGAGCACTCACTCTCTAACAGACGTTTGAAGCTTGGACTTCAATACGCTGTCAAGCTAAAAGCATATCCAGAAAACCCTGCCTACGACTGTGTTTTTAATCCAATTTATGAAGATATATTTTCAAAACATGAAAATAAAATTCCTCCATTAGGAATTCGTTTAAAACCACATTTAACCAACTTTGATTTAAAATCTGTTGCACATGTAGAAACTTGTAAATGCCCTCCATGGGAACTTCCCAAACCTAAAATGATTTTTAATCTCCGTAAATACCAAAAAAATGAAACAAACCATCTTTTAATACAACAACATTTTGCTGAAATAAAAGCAAATTATACACATTTTTCAACTGTTAATACTGATGGATCGAAGGATGGTAACCGAGTTGCATCTGCTGCTGTCCTTGGAGATAGAGCTGCGACTCTCCGTTTGCCATCGGACGCATCCATATTTACTGCTGAAGCACAGGCAATAATTTTGGCTTTGAAATTTATTGCTACATCAGACAAATCCAAATTTAAAATCTGTTCTGATTCACTTTCATGCTTACAAGCTATACAACATACTAAAATTAAAAACCCGATAATTCTCAAGATTTTATCAGTAATGAGGAATTTAAAAATTATTCTTAAAGAGATATTATTTCTATGGGTACCGAGTCATGTTGGAATCCATGGAAACACGGTTGTAGACCAGGAAGCAAAAAATGCCCTGGATGATCCCTTTCTAACTGTGATATACCATATACCGATTTTAAATCTAATATTAGAGAATACGTTTTTAATATATTGAAAAATGAATGGAGTAAAAAAGATGATAATAAATTACATGAAGTTAAACCTCATTTAGGTAAACCTTTCAATAATTTTATGTGCAGAAAAGATCAGTGTGTTATTTCTAGATGTCGTATTGGTCATACTAGAATAACACACGAGTATCTTTAAAAAAATGAAGATGAACCACAATGTATACCTTGTAACTGCAAGTATACTATTAAACATGTTTTAATTAATTGTATTGACTTTGCTGATATTCGTAGGAAGCATTTCAATGTCAATAATATGTATGATTTATTTAATAGTGTTCCAATTACAAATATTGTTTCATTCTTAAAAGAAGTTGGAATATATTATAAAATATAAAAATGTTATTATATTTAAAACGATTTTAATTTTTATCACGTTATCTTACTGTTGATTTTTATTTGTAAAAAATAAATTGCTTTAGTCTAGAAGTTTAGTTTATTGAAGGACCTTTTGTCTGATTTAAAAAAAATTACTTTAAATTGTAAAAATATTCGAATTAGCTCTCGCCGCGATATAGCCTTTTTGTGCTAATGCGGCGTAAAGCAAACAACAATCAATCAATCAATCGTTTATCCTTGGACAAAACAATTACTTTATGTTCAATTTATATTCCTCCTAGTTCTACAAGTGATAAAGCAAAACTTAAAAATTTACCTGACCAGTTACCCTCACCTTATATTCTGATGGGGGATTTCAATACCCATAATCCAATATGGGGGAGCAAATCTTGAAATGACAAGGGCAAAGTTATAGAAGACTTTGTGTCTCAAGACGGCTTGTGCATTTTTAATGATGGATCTGATACTTGTCTTCATCCTGGAAACGGGGGCTATTCTTCTATTGATTTAACTATATGCAATCCTTCTCTTCTACTAGATTTTTCTTGGCGTGTACACGATGATCTTTGTGGAAGTGATCACTTTCCAATAATTCTTGAGCATCTCTTTTCTTCTGCTCAACACCCCCAAGGGTGACTGGGGAATAGAAGTATGGTCACCATTGGTCTTCCTCCGACCGGCAGTAAAACCCGTGCTAAAGTGGGGCGTCCGTTTGGCTGTGCGGGATGTACAAATTTGCAGCCACGTCCGGTCAGAATGGGGCCGTTAAATCCGATGCCTCGTGTAAAGAGAGTGCCACGCTCTTTGCACGTTAAGAACCCTTGCAACAACTCTTTGAGGGGTCCGTAGGTGACCTGTTGCAAGGCTAAATTTCTGTCCCTATCCAATATACCCTCATTTTCCCGTGGAAGTCTAAATTTCTCCGACCATAATCCCTAATCTATTACAGAACCTACCTATTGTATTTATTGTGAACTTGTTCTCGTCCTGAATATGCATGAAATATTTGCCACTGGACGTTAAGCAACCAACAATCAATCAATCTTCTGCTCAACAGAGAGTCCCTCGTTGGAAACTAGACAAGGCAGAGTGGAAGATCCAATTTTAACTTTTAATACAGTTTTAACATCTATTGCTGACAAAACAATTCCTAAGACCTCGACAAATCCGAAACATCCCAGCAAACCATGGTTTGATGACGATTGTGATCAAGCCAGAAATAACCGTAAACAATCTGAAAGACGGTTTAATCAACAACCTACTTCGGGAAACCTTAGCAATTTTCGTATTTTACGTGCAAAGGCACGACGGACATACAAACAAGCTCGGCGTTCTTCGTGGCAAAAATGTGTCTCTAGAATAACATTTCGTACTAAGATGACAAAAGTATGGAACATGATACAAAAGATAAAAGGTAAAAATTCAAAATCAACGGTCAAACATTTGAAAGAAGTCAATAGTTTATTAACATCGGTAAAAAAATTTGCCAACACTCTAGGTGAAACTTTTTCGAAATTTTCTGACAATTACAAAGAAGATTTTAAGAAATTTAAAAAAGAAAAAGAAAAAATTAAACTGAACTTTAAATAAAAAAATGGAGAAAATTACAATAAACTCTTTTCTTTGGAAGAACTTAAAACATCTTTATCTAAGGCCCATGATACAGCTTGTGGTCCTGATAATATCCATTATCAACTGTTGAAGCACTTACCGGATTCCTCGCTTGAAGCTCTTCTAGAGCTCATGAATAACATCTGGCAATCTGGTGATTTACCATCTATCTGGAAGCTTGCAACCGTCGTGCCTATTCCAAAACCAAATAAAGATCATACGGATCCTATAAATTATCGACCAATTGCTCTTACCAGTTGTGTCTGCAAAACGCTCGAACGGATGGTCAATGATCGCCTTGTATGGTTCCTGGAATCGAATGGGCTTTTAGCCAATATCTAGTGCGAATTCCGACAGGGCCGTAGTACTCTTGATCATCTTGTTCGATTTGAATCTTTCATCCGTAATAGTATCGCGAAAATTAGCTTGTAGTGTCCGTCTTTTTCGACCTTGAAAAAGCCTATGACACTATTTGGAAGTATGGTATTTTAAAAGACCTTCTTGATATGGGGGTTGAAAGGCAATATGCCAAATTTCGTTTCAAATTTTTTCTCTAACAGGCAATTTAATGTTAGAGTTAATTCAACCATGTCTGATCTTTATGATCAGGAGATGGGTGTCCCTCAGGGGAGTATTTTGTCTGTTGCATTGTTCAGTTTAAAAATTAACAGTCTTGTTGAAGTTTTAAAAAGCAATATGGAAGGTTATTTGTACGTTGATGATTTATTAATCTGTTACAGAGGCCAACATATGAGTAATATAGAACGTCAATTACAATTATGTCTTGTTAGAATTGTAAAATGGGCTTCTGAAAATGGTTTTAAATTTTCTGCTTCAAAAACCGTCGGGATGCATTTTTCCAACAAACGGAAATTGCATCTTGATCCTGAACTTTACTTATACGGAAACCAGATTAAAATGGTTGATGAAACCAAATTTCTTGGTTTAATTTTTGATAGGAAGTTAACCTTTCTTCCCCATATCAAAATGTTAAAATCAAAGTGTCTAAAAGCTTTGGATATTTTAAAAGTTGTGGTTAGCGCTGACTGGGGTGCTGATCACAACAATTTATTAAAGGAGTAGGTCCGGTAAGGGCCGATTTTGGCCTCAAATTTCAGGTTCATCTGATGAAAGATTTTGGACACTTTTTAAACACTTAAATGTCTACTTCAGTCGTTTTAATTAGTTTATGTGAAAGATTTGAACAGTTTTTATCATTAAAGACGCTCAAATTCAAGCTTAAATATGAAAAATCTATCAAATATGCCATAATATGTCACTTTTCAGATGGTTTTTGTCAAAAATGAAAGTGGCCGCATCCGTGTTCACTCTCAACTTTTATATATGTTATGTATTATCATCAAATACAACTTACATTTAGATATTAAGAATGAAAACAAATGCGGCCACTTCCATTCAAGACGAAAACCGTCTAAAATTTAACTCAAATGCTAAAATTGTGAAGATTTCAGTAATTTACCCTGACTTACTGATGCTAGTATCCGATAAATGTGCATTGTATTTTCAAAAACAGCCCATATTTATGTAGCAGAAGTATTCTTCTTACAAATAGATAGCTAAAAGTTTACATTTTAACAATTTTGTAAAACTGCTATATTTTTGGGCCAAAAAGGGGTCTTACCGGGCAAACTCCTTTATATAGATCACTTGTTCGATCTAAACTAGATTATGGCTTCATAGTGTATGGCTCCGCAAGGAAGTCATACATAGAAATTCTTGATGCTGAGCATAACCAAGGTATTCGTCTGTGTCTTGTTGCCTTTAAAACCTCACCAGTTAAGAGTTTATATGTAAAGGCCGACGAGCCTTCGCTCTCCCATAGACGCTTGAAGCTTGGTCTTCAGTATGCTGTCAAGCTAAAGGCTTTTCCAGACAACCCTGCCTACAACTGTGTTTCAATCCCATTTATGAAGATATTTTTGAAAAACATGAATATAAAATTCCTCCATTATGAATTCGTTTAAAACCACATTTAAATACCTTTGATTTAAAATCTGTTGCTCCAGTTCAAACGTGTAAATGTCCCTCTTGGGAACTTCCAAAACTAAAAATGTTATTTGATCTCGGAAAATACAATTAAGCTAAAACAAATCCTCTTTCAATTCAGCAACATTATGCTGAAATAAAATCTAACAAATCTGATTTTTCATCAGTTAATACTGATGGATGGAAGGATGGAGACAGAGTGTCGTCTGCTTCTGTCTTTGGTGACAGAGCTGCAGCTCTCCGCTTACCTTCAGCTGCATCCATCTTTACTGCAGAAGCTAAGGCGATAATTCTGGCCTTGCAGTTTATTGCTACTTCTGACAAATAAAAGTTTATTATATGTTCTAATTCCCTAGCATGTCTTCAAGCAATACAAAATACCAAAATTAAAAACCCATTTATTCTAAAAATCCTTTACGTAATGAGAAATTTGAAAATTCTCAATAAAGAAATTATATTTTTATGGGTGCCAAGTCATACCGGCATTCATGGAAACACAGTTGTAGATCAGGAAGCAAAGAATGCCCTGAACGACCAAATATCTAAATCTGAAATACCATCTACTGATTTTAAATCTAATATAAGGGAATATGTTTTAAATAAATGGAAAAATGCTTGGAGTAAAACAAACGACAATAAATTGCATGAAATTAAACCAACTTTATGCAAACCTTTTAACAAATTTATAACCAGGAATGATCAGTGTGTTATTTCTAGATGCCGTATTGGTCATGCTAGAATAACACACGAGTATCTTTTAAAAAATGAAATTCAACCACTCCAGTATGTATACCTTGCGACTGCAAGTATACTATTAAACATATTTTAGTTGAATGTATTGACTTTTCGGATATCCGGGAAAAACATTTTAATGTAAATACTATGTATGATTTATTTAATAATATTTCTGTTGAAACAGTTGGTTTTTTTTAACAGAAATTGGAATATATTCCAAAATATCAATTTTTTGTATTAGTTTAAAAACGTTTCTACATTTTATCATGTTATTTTATTGATGAATTTTTATTTGTAAATACGTATTTTCACTATTAACTAAAGTTTTAGTAAATTGAAAGACTTTTTGTCTGATTTTTAAGAAACGTCTTGTTATTATATTTGAAATACCTCTCGCCGCGATATAGCCTTTTTGTGCTGATGCGGCGTAAAGCAATCACCAATCAATCAATCATGTGTTTTATAGATTTAATTGACAAAGCAGACTTTGATGTAGGGTTTTGAGGCCCTACAATTTTTTGCATTTGTGGTTTCAAACCTCTACATGCCAATTTAACTAGAAATTGCTCTGAAACGCTGTTCGTGTTATTGTAATTAAGTGTTCTCTGTGAATGTATTGGTCCACAGGTTCATTTTGTTGTTGCCTTAGATATGTAAGCCCAATGTACGTCTTCTTGTTTGTGTTGCTTAAATCAGTTGAAAAATGAATCTTTAATTCTCGCTAAAGAAAGATTAAATTCCGGAGTCTAGCATATCAAACCATTGCGCAGCAATACCACACTATAGAAAGGCAATAAAAGTATTGCCTCCCATTCTGCCATTCTTTGTTGTGTAATACAACTAAAAAAACTTGTCCACCACTGAAGTGGATCAGTGTCACCATTAGAATGTTAAGTTTGCCATGATTTTAATGAAACTTTTTAGTGGTGATCTATAGTTACCCTGTCCTGATGCAATAACTGACACTTGTGGTGGTTGCTGCTGTGGTAGCTGGTGAGGTAATTGCTGAGGTGCTTTCTGATTTGCTGGCTGTGGTAGCTGCTGAGGTGCTTTCTGATTTCCTTGCTGTGGTAGCTGCTGAGGGTGTAACGATACAGGTGTAGCTCTTGATTTTCAGCTTCATGGTGCTCACCTGGTGGCTGTACTATTGCTCTGTTTCCGGCCGCTGGGATCTTTGCATTTTGTAGGTGCATGTTGACTGTCGATCTCAACCAGTAGCTCATCTGTGGTCTGTTGTCTACTTGCTAGGTTCCTTTGGCCAGCCGCCAATTGTCAACTTAACTTTTGTATGGTTGGGTTGGTGTATGTTGTGGAAGATATTTAAGCAAGAGACAGACAGATGCAAGTGATGACTAAGTTAATGCACGAACTTTGTTGAAGAGAACAATGCAAGCAATTGTTAAAAGAATTGACAAAACTGGAGATATCAGAGAGGTCATCTCATTTGTGTTTGGCCAAGAATCATCTATATCTATTTCATCATCCATTCGCAAGACATGGTTCGGACCATGCTGTAAATATTGATCTGTCTGTTTTTGCTGCAGTACCTATTCTTTTTAAGCTTAAATGTGATTTTTGGTCTTGTGCATTAACTGAATCCATTGTGTGGATGTAAAAATGGTTAAGAATTGTAATATCAACTGTATCTGTAAATGTTGTTACCTAATATTATAATAGAATTGTAAGTTTCTGGAGAGAAAACGTGCTGAATCAGTGCTAAGTTTACTGGGTGTACTACTGTAACTGAATTGGTATAGTTTTTGCAAGATCCTGTTTTTGCGGATATAAACAATGCATCCGTTTTAACAGAACATAAACATGGAAAATATATTATGCAAAAAGAACATCCCTTTTTTAATTTGATGACCCGACGGACAATCAAATGCAAGAGTTTTAGTGTTGTATACTAATAAGCTGTGGCCTGATAATATTCACTACCAACTGTTAAAACACTTGCCAGATTCCTCGCTGGAGGCTCTTTTGCAGCTTATGAATAACATCTGGGAATCTGGTGATTTACCATCAATCCGGAAGCTTGCAACCGTCGTGCCTATTCCAAAACCAAGTAAAGATCACACGGATCCTATTAATTATCGGCCAATTGCTCTTACCAGTTGTGTCTGTAAAACACTAGAACGGATGGTCAATGATCGCCTTGTTTGGTTCCTGGAATCCAATGGGCTTTTAGCCAATATCCAGTGTGGATCCCGCCATGGTCGCAGTACTCTTGACCATCTTGTTCGATTCGAATCAATTGTCCGTAATGGTTTTGCGAAAAATGAACATGTAGTGTCGGTCTTTTTCGATCTAGAAAAAGCCTATGATACTGCATGGAAGTATGGTATTTTAAAAGATCTCTTTGATATGGGGTTGAAAGGCAATATGCCAAATTTTATTTCGAATTTTCTATCTAACAGACAATTTAATGTTAGAGTAAATTCAACCATGTCTGATCTGTATGATCAAGAGATGGGTGTCCCTCAGGGCAGTCTTTTATCTGTTACATTATTTAGTCTTAAAATCAACAGCCTTGTTGAAGTTTTAAAAAGTAATATTGAAGGTTCATTGTATGTTGATGACTTTTTAATATGTTATAGAGGCACAAATATGAATAACATAGAAAGACAATTACAGTTATGTCTTGGAAGAATTGAAAAATGGGCCTCGGAAAATGGGTTTAAATTTTCCACTTAAAAAACGGTCGTGATGCATTTTTGTAACAAAAGGAAATTGCATCTTGATCCAGAACTCACTTTGTACGGCAACCCAATTAAAATGGTTGATGAAACCAAATTTCTTGGGTTAATTTTCGATAAAAAGTTAACCTTTCTACCCCATATCAAAATGTTAAAATCGAAATGTTTAAAAGCATTAGATATTTTAAAAGTTGTCGGCAGCACCGACTGGGGTGCTGATCGCAACATCTTACTTAATTTATATAGATCTCTAGTTAGATCTAAACTAGATTATGGCTCTATAGTGTATGGCTCTGCAAGGAAGTCCTACATACAGATTCTCGATGCTGTGCATCATCAGGGTTTGCGTCTCTGTCTTGGCGCATTTAAAACCTCACCAGTTGAGAGTCTGTATGTCGAGGCTGATGAGCACTCACTCTCTAACAGACGTTTGAAGCTAGGACTTCAATATGCTGTCAAACTAAAAGCCTACTCAGATAATCCTGCCTACAGCTGTGTTTTTAATCCAATTTATGAAGATATTTTTGCAAAACATGAAAATAAAATTCCTCCGTTAGGTATACGTTTAAAACCACATTTAGCTTCTTTTGATTTAAAATCTGTTGCTCAAGTTGAAACTTGCAAATGTCCTCCATGGGAACTTCCCAAACCAAAAATGATATTTGATCTCCGTGAACACAATAAAAATAAAACAAATCCTCTTTTAATTCAGCAACACTATGCTGAAATCAAAGCCAATTATTCAGATTTTTCAACTGTCTATACTGATGGATCAAAAGATGGTGACAGAGTTGCATCTGCTGCTGTCTTCAGGGACAGAGCTGCAACTCTCCGTTTGCCATCTGATGCATCGATCTTTACTGCTGAAGCAGAAGCAATAATTTTGGCTTTGAAATTTATTGCTTCTTCAGATAAATCCAAATTTATTATATGTTCTGATTCACTTTCATGCTTACAAGCTATACAAAATACTAAAATTAAAAACCCAACAATTCTCAAAATTTTATATGTAATGAGGAATTTAAAAATTCTTCTTAAAGAAATATTATTTCTATGGGTGCCGAGTCATGTTGGAATCCTTGGAAACACAGCTGTAGACCTTGAGACAAAGAATGCCCTGGGTGACCCTTTATCTAACTGTGATTTACCATATACCGATTTTAAATCTAATATTAGAGAATATGTTTTTAATATATTGAAAAATGAATGGAGTAAAAAAGATGGTAATAAATTACATGAAATTAAACCTAATTTATGTAAATCTTTCAATAATTTTATGTGCAGAAAAGATCAGTGTGTTATTTCTAGATGTCGTATTGGTCATACTAGAATAACACACGAATATCTTTTAAAAAATGAAGTAGAACCACAATGTATACCTTGTAACTGCAAGTATACTATTAAACATGTTTTAATCAATTGTATTGACTTTGCTGATATTCGTAAGAAGCATTTCAATGTCAATAATATGTATGATTTATTTAATAATGTTTCATTTACAAATATTGTTTCATTTTTAAAAGAAGTTGGAATATATTCTAAAATATAAAAATGTTATTATATTTAAAACGATTTTAAATTTTATCACGTTATCTTAATGTTCATTTTTATTTGTAAATAATCAATTTGCTTTAATCTAGAATTTTAGTTTATTGAAGGACCTTTTGTCTGATTTTAAGAATATGCTTTAAATTGTAAAAAATATTCGAATTAGCTCTCGCCGCGATATAGCCTTGTTGTGCTAATGCGGCGTAAAGCAACCAACAATCAATCAATCTAATAAGCTGTTGTCTGTAACTTCTTTGATTGCTGGTTGTATAACATTTGTAATGAAGCGGAAATTGCCATTTGAATGTACAGTTTTTTCTGTCATTAAAACGTAATGCAATTGAACAAGTTGGTGCAACAGAGTGACCGTTTGTGTACAGTATCTATTCCAGAACATGTTTTTAAAAATTCATCTGATAATTCAGCAAAATATCTGTTGTCAGATGTAATGACTGGGTACTGTGGCAGATTTAGTAATAGAGTTGCATGATTGCTGCTTGAATTTATAGGTAGAGGGTATGGTTTTATTTTGTATGAAGTGAGTGGGTTAACAAATGTAGAAATTGGAAATTTTATGCTAATGAATAAATTTTTGTGGTGTTTAGTATACAATATGCTTGCTTGTGAGTAATAATAGGATGGTTTTGAATTACTCAAGTAAAAACCTTTAAACTTTAAACACTTAAAATAGACTCTATTGTTTAATTGTTCGTTTGAGATTTGTTGGTGAAACTAAAAATGGTGACAATTTGCTTTTAACCAATTGATGTATAGCTATTTGAGTTCTTCTAAGTATTTGTCAATTTCAGCGGTTTCCTTCATTTGCTTCAGTAAAAGGTTATACAACTATAAACTCTGCCGTCTCTTGAGTGATATTTTGGAGACCCTCATAATTGTTTTCAATGCCTCTTAAGCCCCAAGGGTGACTGGGGAATAGAAGTATGGTCACCCTTGGTCTTCCTCCGACCGGCAGTAAAACCCTTGCTAAAGTGGGGCGTCCGTTTGGCTGTGCGGGATGTACAAATTTGCAGCCACGTCCGGTCAGAATGGGGACGTTAAATCCGATGCCTCGTGTAAAGAGAGTGCCACGCTCATTGCACGTTAAGAACCCTTGCAACAACTCTTTGAGGGGTCCGTAGGTGACCTGTTGCAAGGCTAAATTTCTTTCCTTATCCAATATACCCTCATTTCCCGTGGCAGTCTAAATTTCTCCGACCTTAATCCCGGAAGCCCCTATTACAGAACCTACCTATTGTATTTATTGTGAATTTGTTCTCGTCCTGAATATGCATGAAATATTTGCCACTGGACGTTAAGCAACCAACAATCAATCAATGCCTCTTATAATATTATCAAATCGCTGATTTGTTTTTGACGTGTATGAAGATAACAATTTATCAGTGTGGGTATTGTTTTTAGCAAACTCATTGTTTCTTTTTATTAAAATGTTCACATGCTTTGCAAATCTGCTTATATCTTCTGTTGTTGATGTGCCAAATAGAGATTTAGAAATCGAACCAATGAAATCAAATAGGGCACGCATGAGTCTGTATTTGACTGTTCTTCAATGTCAATATGTTCAATGCGTATATGAACAACATCAACTGTGTGGTTTATATTGCATGAAACTTAAGCTCTGATTGCAGACAGCTGAGAAATGACTTGATTTAATGTGTAGCAATGTTGATTGGTAATAGTTTTCATCACTTTATTTGCTGGGTAGGGGAACCTTGTAAGTGTGAACCCAATGTTCACGACCATAAAGTAAACTTGGTTGTCTCTCAAAAACCTTTCCATAGTTGATACGCTGTATCTGGTTCGCTTTATCACAGCAAGACTTATAACTCCTGTAGAAAGCAAAGAAAAGCGACAATGATAGAATGCGAAATGTTTGTTGGGTTAGAAGTTGCGAGCCCCTTTTTGCACTATAGAACATGAGCATAAGCTCATTAAATTTAACCAACATAACACAGAATAACAAAGGTAATTTTATAAACGATTTTATTTTTTTTAGCGATGCCAACATCCTCATCCAATATGTGTTCAACTCGATTGCCAGATTCTATACTTCTGTATATCACTTAGCATGCATGATCATAACATGTTCTTTTTGAAATGTAATCAAGTGTTTGGGGGTGGTTTTTGTTTTTTTGTTTTGTTTTTTTTTTTGCTCCTTTGCTATATCAAATTAAATAAGAGCTGTTTCCCTGAGACTTTAAATGCCAGTATCTTGAAGCGATGTAGTTAGTTGTTTCAGATAGTCAACACATCTCATCGTCATAAACAGGGAGACTAGGAATTGAAAGGATGTCGTGCTGTATTTCTAGGCTTTGGGTGTCACTTATTGCCACTCGGCTTTTGTCCACTGATTTTATCTTTTCCATCGTTTCAATTATCGCAGGATGAAAATTCCAAAAAATCTCAAAGGCATCATGTCTTTCTACTCATCTGTGATTTTATAGCTGCTCTTCTAGAAGACTGTCTTTTAGGAGACCAATTGAAAACTGGACTACCTGTCAAAGATCAAGACTTATTATAAGTTAATCCAAATAATCAAGCAAAATATGATAACCATGCACATGTATCTGCAAAAGTTACATGAAATAGAAATAAGAACATGTGGTACGAGTGCCAATGAGACAACTCTCCATCCAAGATAAAATTAACACGAAAGTACGATTTGAGAGTACTTGCAGTTACTGAAAGCTAGTTAAAAGCCAAAAACAATTCATAATAAAAAATCATGCATCAGAGACTAACATCAACTAAACCACATCCCAGGGATTTAGTGTTTTAACGCCATGGACAGTCAAAGAAGACATGACTTGTGCAATGCCAAGATAAAAGTATCTACAGGCAGTAGGATAGTTTGGATTTAACCTTATAATAAATATGTATAATGTTATATATAGATAAAGCAATCTCTATATAGAGAAAATGAACGTGGATGTGTATTTATACATCCAAAAAACCATTCGAAAAGAATACAAATATAGTTATGTTTTAATTTGTTGATGATAAAATCGATATATCTGCCATTTCCGGGTAAATACCTTTTCATACATTTTTTTCAAAAAGCAAATATACACCTGTCCTGTCATATTTCCTGAAGATTAAATTATTTAGATACTTGAATATATCAATTATTACGGTTTATACAATGCTCTTCAACTTCGTACTTGATTTGGCCTTTTTTTTTAACTTTTTGATTCGAGCGTTACTGATGAGTCTTTTGTAGACGAAACGCGCATCTGGCGTACAAAATTTTATTCACAAGAAATGGAGACTTTGCAAATGCAGCTACAGTCGGCTGCTTTTGAATCGGAAGAAATTGAAAATTGCACTATTTGTGAACTTGGAATATGGGTTGTTTGTGTGGCAATCGTAGCTGGAATAATAATAGTACATTCCAGTAGTAGTCTAAATTCCCCGATCTTCATCCTGGACGGCCTCTATTACAGGACCTACCTATTGTATTTATTGTTAATTAGTTCTCGTTCTGAACACACATGCAAAAATTTCCACTTGACGATAAGCAACCAACAACCAATCAATCTTTTATATGAAATTAGAAAGCATTATATGCACTTGCATAAAGTACAGTGTAGAAGCGTGTCACGGACGGACGGATAGAGGCAGTCTTTCAATGCTCTTTTACAAAATAATAAAAAAATCTACTATTAGAAAATATAAATTATTTAATAAACAAAACAAAGTCAGTTAGAAAAAAAAACTTTTCACATATGATTTAAAGTCCAAAAATGTTCCAAATAACCACTGAGATTTATGTCCTTTCACAGTTCAAATTACTTTTTTTTAAATACGGTGGTGCAATTCAGTCTAGTTGAATATATCATAAATGCTTGTTAGGACGAATACATGAACGTGCACTACTGCTTCAAACAATAATTGTAGACATATTGTTATGACTGTAGGATCCACTCCTTAACATCGCATCAAGGTATTGCTCTGGTGCAGGCTAGATCCAGAGAATAATAAAATTGTGCAAATCTTTTACTATGATTGTCATTTGAATATGCATTTTACTCCCACGTTCACGTTCATGTAACACAAAAATTAACTCTGTATTTCGCGTTCATTTAATGAACACTTGTATTATGTCAATTTCCGAAAATAAAGACGCACATACATTTTAGGTGTACCAAATGTATCATATACTTAAATAAATGTCATGGTTTACATAATTTCACGTAAATAAGGAAATTCGGTACCTTGTACACATATATATCACGTACATTTAATGTGTACCCGAACATAATAAAATTGTTCTTATTCGCTAGTAAAAATACAAATATCTGAATGTAAAACAATGTTTTCATAAATAAATGCAAGCATAAAACACTCAACTCTGAATTCATGCTTTATGTACAAAAAACAGCAGAACTACTGTCGGTTAAATTTAAATTTCAAATTAATTAATCTGGTGCATTAACATTCGTAGTGTTAATGGTATAAGAATAACAATCAATCAATCTTAATTATTCCGGTGTGGTGCAGCTTTCATTTTTAGGAGCATCAAGCATTATATCATCTACAAAACTGTCCTCAACTTCCTCCGGTGGAAGAAAAAGAAATGATAATCTCAGGATCCTAATGGACCCAAATTAATTTCGCATTATCTTTTTAAAGTGTCAGCCTTTTACTTTTATATCAGAAACCATAATACTTAATAAGAGAATGATGCTTTTTTTGAAAAAAAAAACAAAAAAACTCATTATTCGGTGCAATCGTAGCAACTTTTCATCAGGTAAATTTCGCGCAAATGTAATGCGTTTTATCACGCATACGTAGGACAAATTCGCGCAAACGTTACGCGACAATTGATTACATAACGGATAATATTTTGAAAATCCCTTTCACATGCCTCTTGTCACATCAGTAATCTAAATTAAGATACATGTAGCGTGGTACTTGAAACTTAAATCCGGATATGTTTATCCATGGCATAGTCAAATAATATTTCCTATATCCCTCAAGGGTGACTAGGAAATAGAAATATGGTCACTAGAGGTTTTCATCCGACCGGCAGTAAAATACTTGCCAAAATTGGGACGTCCGTTTGGCTTGTGCGGGATTTATAAGGACGCAGTCATGTCCGGTCAGAATGTGGACGTTAAATCCGATGCCTCGTGTAGAAATAGTGACACGCTCTCTGCACGTTTGAAAATATTTTTTGTTTAAACATACCATATACTTATCTTAAATCTAATATAAAAGAATATGTTTTAAATATGTGGGAAAATACATGGAGTAAAAAGAACGGCAATAAGATGCATGAAATTAAACCAACTTTATGCAAACCTTTAAACAAATTTATAAGCAGGAAAGATCTGTGTTATGTCTAGATGCCGTATAGGTCATGCTAGAATAACACACGATTATCTTTAAAAAAAAACGAAATTCAACCAGTATGTATATCTTGCGATTGCAAGTATACAATAAAACATATTTTAAGTGAATGTATAGACTTTTTCGATATCCGGATGAAAAACATTTTAATGTAAATAATATGAATGATTCATTTGATAATATTCCTGTTGAAACAATTGTTTCTTTTTTTTTGAAAGAAATTGGAATAAATGAATGTGTTGTATTAGTTTAAAATGATTTTAAGTTTTTATCATGTTATCTTATTGATGATTATTTGTAAATTAGTATTTTCACTTTAAACATAAGTTTTAATAAATTGAAAGACGTTTTGTTTGTGTTTAAAAAGTCTTATAATATTTTTAAAAAATTCTCGCCGCAAAATAGCCTTTTGTGCTGATGCAGTGTAAAGAATATTCAAACGTTACCGTTATTTTTGTTACAATTATATTTCGTGATGCGTTCACGCTTTATATTTCATTTATTACCAAATAGAATGAATTTATCTGTAGTCAGCAGCTCGACAATGATGTGTGTTAGCATGTAAATATTATTTTTGAAATCTCTCAGACACCTATCCCGTGTAAAAATAAAAATAATATTTTTGTCACACATTTATCCACAACTGCTACACTTAATGACCTTATGTTTAGTCATCAGCTCAAAGGTAATGAGTTGTAAGGTGTGAGCCTTATTCGAATGCGTCAGACTTCTATTTAATATTTTGCTATAGTTAGTATGACCAGTGCGGATATTAATGAAAGTACCTTACCCCTATTAGTATCCTGAATTATCATCCAGCAAAGATTAGTTTTTATTATACAATGTGTATGTAAAAATAATTCCTCAAGTGTTTTACATTTTTTGTACAGGTAAAACATTGTCAATAGAATAGGACAACAATGTCTTTTTATGAATGGGGAAAAACAAAAAAATATTTTCTTATATTATTTCTGCAAGTTTATGTCAAATAAGCCAATTTGCTTTAAAAATAGTAAACTTTACCCTTCTGTGTGTAAACAAATAAGCTGAAAAAAACGGTGTGTCTGAAAACAATTTGAAATTAATTTTGAATATTTTCGAATGTCACTATAGTATATTTTGCCTATTTTTATATGCATCCTTCAAAACCTGCTTTATTACGTAAATCTTTCCGTTAGTTTTCTCGTTAGATTTGTTTTACTTTTCTCATTTCTGCTTTTTTTCTTTTATTTTGATATGCAGTATGGGTTTAGTTCAATATTGAAGGCTATACGGAAACTTATAGTTGCTAGCTTCTTTGTCGTTTGGTCATTGGTACAGAGTTTTCTCACTAGCTATCATTCCACATCTTATTAGATATAAGAAGATGTGGTATGAGTGCCAATGAGACAACTCTCCATCCAAGTCAAAATTTTAAAAAGTAAACCATTATAGGTCAAAGTACGGTCTTCAACACGGAGCCTTGGCTCACACCGAACAGTAAGCTACAAAGGGCCCCAACAATTACTAGTGTAAAACCATTCAAACGGGAAAACCAACGGTCTAATCTATTTAAAAAACGAGAAACGAGAAACACTTATGAACCACATCAACAAACGACAACTACTGAACATCAGATTCCTGACTTAGGACAGGTGCAAACAAATGCAGCGGGTTTAAACGTTTTAATGGTACCAAACCTTCACCCTTTTTCTGAAACAATAGTGTAACATCACAACATAAATAGACACACTATAAAATATCAACTGAAATAGCTTAACTCAATCAAAGGATATATTAACACCAGTGAACATACACTTAACAAATAAATTTGACCTATGATACAATGTAAATACAAAATAAATAAAGTAAGGGAAGAATAATAAAAGTAACATGTTATATCGGTATGAAATGTTAAACAAATTAAGAAAACAATATGCTCGAACAAACATATCATTATTAGTTTACTTTAGCAGAAGCCTTACGTTTATATTGAAATAGGGCCAAGTTGTCTAAGTAGTCCAACTACTGTATCACAAGCCTGTAAACACTGAGATTGTGAATTCGAACCACGTATGTGGAAGTTGTGCTCGACTTCAATGTTAATTGCCTAGGATTGTCAGTTTTCCTGCCGAGAGTAGGTGGTTTCTCTCTAGTCACTACGGCTTCCCGACCCATAAAACTGACCGCCACAAAATATCCAACCGTGCTGAAAGTGGCGTTAAATATCATATCAATGATTCATTTTTTATGGGTTACAGATGCTATGTTATACATACAAAGCATGGCAATCTGCTGAAAATATAAACTAGTTACACACTTTAAGAATAAAAATAGATGAATAATTAATGATGCTATTTGCAATAATGATATCATATATTAATAATGGTGTTGATGAGTTATCTATAATTAAGTTAAATATACATTTATATCATCAAATATTTATCATCTGTTTATGGCATGTTGAAATGCCTAACTGATTATTATTGAAAGTAAAAGTACAATCGTGCAAATTTTATACTTAAAACATTTGTAAATTATAACTTGTCCATAATTAAGGTATACATAAATAAATGTCACGTCATTTTTCGTCACAGTTGTTGCTCGTTGAGGGATGGACAATAAGTTTTATTTATATGTTAACATTTTCCTAACTATAATAGACGCCATTTTAAGCTGAAGTGTAAAACATATTATATCTATGCCTATCATTATTTTTTTGTGTGTCTTCGGCACGAAACTGTTAGAGGGCTCGTCTTTCCCGTGTTTCTCACTTCATACAAAATATTGGATTTTTTCCCTTAAATTGTATATGTACTTATTCCAGTTAACCGTAGAATGACGATATCAATAGATACTGTAAACCAACTTGTTTTCGCTAATAGAAAAATAACGCGAGTATATAACCAATATGTCAAATGTGTATCTTGTGTTTATCAGTCCATTAACTAAGTTAACAAATAAATTACCACGAAGTCGAATAATGTGGTCAAAAGCTTATTGAAGATGTCTAGGCTAAGGATTTAATATTAGGTTATTTAGTCTTATCAAGCTGTGGCACTCAAATCAAAAATTGTTTGATGAATGATGTTTTGGTCAGCATTGTCAAAAATAAAGAATTTTTAATACAGTTCTTGAATGGTTAAAATTTCTCACTCAAACCATTGACCTTTATACCATACATCATTCACCATTACACCTTACCATACACCATTCCTCATATATAAGTATACCGCACACAATTCTCTATACACTTTTATAAAATTACTTTTCCCCCATTCATTTTTAAACCATATACGATTCGAACCATCTTAAACTGCGCTCAGTGTAACGAGTTTAAGGGAATAACAAATTTCAATGTATCTTAACATTAATAAAACAAGTAAAATTAAAAACCCAAACAACATTCATCATACCAGATTCACAATTATCCATTGCACCATACGCATTTCCCCATTGCAAAAACAAAAAATATTGAATTTGTAACAAAATGCTGACAAAGGCGGAGTTTCGACGATTGACACGGATCAATCTTTATGTGGGTATTGCATTGACTATAAAATGAACGTAAATCTCTTCAGAAGTTAATAGAGATTTTGTCAATCCAACTGTCTACAAAAAATCTATCCTACAAGGTTAATGCTGAGGCTTGGTGTCATCTTGGTATTAGGTATGTATGCATATTCTTTTCATCAATTTTCTTTTATAACTATATACTGCATTGCAATAGCTCTTACAATGTGGTTTCAAATTGCTAAACTATGTTTTGTAATATTCTTTCTCATGGTATGTGCATGTAAAACTAAAAATATGATTAAAGGTGAAATAACAAATAATCTTCAATTGATCATTTACTTATACATACATAAAATTGAGAATGGAAATGGGGAATATGTCAAAGAGACAACAACCCGACCAAAGAGCAGAAAACAGCCGAATGCCACCAATAGGTCTTCAACACAGCGAGAAAATCCCGCACCCGGAGGCGGGCTTCAGCTGGCCCCTAAACAAAAATGTGTACTAGTTCAGTGAAAATGGACGTCATACTAAACTCCAAAACATATAAATGAACTAAGCTGAGGACCACCTCCGGGTGCGGGATTTTCTCGCTGCGTTGAAGACCCATTGGTGGCCTTCGGCTGTTATCTGCACTTTGGTCGGGTTGTTGTCTCTTTGACATATTCCCCTGGCAGGTGTCATCTGACCTTGACCTCATTTTCATGGTTTAGTGGTTAAAGTTGAGTTTTTGTGTTTTGATCTTTTTTTCTAATACTATATGCAATAGGTCAACTATATTTGGTATATGGAAATATTTTACAATGTACATGTCGTTTTATATGACCTTGACCTCATTTTCACGGTTCATTGCTCAGTGTTTAGTTTTTGATTTTTGGTCTGTTTTTCTCTGTTTTTCTTTAACTATAACCAATATGTCAACTATATTTGTTGTATGGAATGATTGTAAGGTGTATATGTCTGTTTGGCAGGTATCATCTGATCTTGACCTCATTTTCATGGTTCATTGGTCAATGTAAGTTTTTCATGGTTAAGTTTGTTCCTTAGATACTATAAGCAATAGGTCAACTATATTTGATGCAAAGATTGATTGTAAGGTGTACATGTCTGTCTGGGATGGTTCATCTGACCTTGACCTTATTTTCATGGTTCATTGGTCAATGTTTAGTTTTCCTGTTTTAGTCTGTTTCTTAGAAACTATAGGCAATAGGTCAACTATATTTGGTGTATTGAATGATTGAAAGGTGTACATGTATTTCCGGTTTGGTTTATCTGACCATGACCTCATTTTCTTGGATCATGTTAAGTTTATGTGATACTTTTAGTAAAGCTTTATATTTAGGACTATCAACATAAAATCAATGGTCAGTAAAGAAGGCGAGACATTTCAGCGTGTGCACTCTTGTTTTAGTATCTTTTAAAAAACGAAATTCAACCAGAATGTATACCTTGCGATTGCAAGTATACAATAAAACATATTTTAATTAAATGTATACATTTTTCCGATATCCGGAAAAAAACATTTTAATGTAAATAATATGTATGATTTATTTAATAATATTTATGTGGAAACAATTGTTTCTTACTTTAAAGGAAATTGGAATATATTCCAAAATATGAATTTGTTGTATTAGTTTAAAATGATTTCAAGTTTTTATCATATTATCTTATTGATGAATTTTATTTGTAAATAAGTATTTTCGCTTTAAACTAAAGTTTTAGTAAATTGAAAGACTTTTTGTCTGTTTTTAACAATAAATACGTCTTGTTATAATACTTAAATAGCTCTCGCTGTTATATAACCTTTTTTCCTGATGCGGCGTAAAACAATCATCAATCAATCAATCAATTTTTTCTGAGTTTTAAAAAAAACGTCTTGTTATAATATCACAAATGCACTGCTTTGCTAACATTTATGAAGAAAAATGTGGTAAAAATCAAAACTACCTTTTGATTTTAAAAATGTGTTTGTCAGTCTTTTAATGGTTCAAACAATTGCAAATTGTGATATACCTCAATGAGACAACCACTAATAAATTTAAGTATTAAACGGTCATTTTAATATTATTAACACCATCTGAATAGTTCGGAACACTCTTAAGTGTTGTCGAGCGTTATTTTTCAGATGTTTTTTATTGTTTATCCAGTTATGTTAAGTCCCCTTTCAGACAATTTGTGATCGAATATTTGTTCCTCCTAACTAAAGTTAATCTGTTCATTTTGGAACAGATACTCTTTACTCTTTTTTTCCGTCAGAAACTAATACTGTAATTTTCTCCCAGTGGGATTAATATCATAAAGGAACTTCATTTTATTATACATTTAGTATGTTGTCGTTGTACAGGGTAATAACAGCTACTGAACATAGACTGTACAGATACTAATTGACTGTCATCGGATTCTCTGCACATAATTATAGTGAACAACATAGCGATAGAAATAAACAAATAACATAACTGAATTTAACGTGTAAAAACTACCTGAAAGAACCTGATTTAATTACTTATTGTTCAGTCTTTAAAGATTTCTTCAGATAAAAATGTTCTGTTCCAGAAAAAAACGTAAACAACATAACGCTACAAATAAACAAATAACATTTGAAGGTGAACATACATATTGGTATCTTTTCTTTTTTTTAAATAATTGAGTTTGATATTTTTTTTAATTTGCTTCAAAATCATTCATACGTTCTTTGATTTACAGGCATATGCTTGGAAGGTCTTCAAACCGACATACACGAAGGTATAGCCAAACGAAAAGTAGATGAGTATCCTAGAAAAGTCAGACCAGCTGATAAACGTCCTTGTCCAGCTGGAATGCGTGATGACGGGTCAAATTGTTGGAAAGATTCATATGGAAGAGGAGCAGGTCGTGTTCCGGATAAAGAAAAGTGTCCCTCTAATCAACGTGACGATGGGTCAACTTGTTGGCCAGTTACCCATCGTACCTATGGGAGAGGTGCGGGTAGAACACCTGATAAAACACCTTGTCCATCTGGAATGCGAGATGATGGTACCAGTTGTTGGAGTGATGCCCATATATATGGAAAAGGATGTTGTTGCACATTGTGGGGATGCTGTAAAAACAAATGTAAGAGTGGTTACCGTGACGATGGATGCACGTGTAGAAAAAAAATATAGGCATAAAGGTGACACTCTTCCAACGACGAGGGTGTAAAGCGAACGAAGAAATGAAAGAAGGTCTTTGCTATCCAAAATGTAAAGATAATTACCATACATTTGGATGCTGTATATGTAGACCAAAATACAGCCCAGGTATGATGAAAACTCTTGCACAAAGGCAAAGTTGTCGTAATGACGAAGAAAGAAACGGCGCATTGTGTTACCCCAAATGTAAACCTGGTTATAGCCCTGTAGGATGCTGTAGTTGCAAACCGAATGACGGACCTGGTATAAATGTCACACTACCTCAGAGACAGTATTGCAAAGATAATGAAATCAAACTGCAAGGCGTTTGTTTTGAGACATGTCAAAGTGGCTACAATGATAATGATAACATAGGCGTCTGTAAGAAAATTTAAACAGAACTTCTGAACTTATTGTGTTATCAATTACTAAAAACTGATTAATGTCTTTCTCTAAATGTTTACCCCCCAAGGGTGACTGTGGAATAGAAGTATGGTCACCATTGGTCATCCTCCGACAGGCAGTAAAACCCGTGCTAAAGTGGGGCGTCCGTTTGGCTGTGCGGGATGTACAAATTTGCAGCCACGTCCGGTCAGAATGGGGACGTTAAATCCGATGCCTCGTGTAAAGAGAGTGCCACGCTCTTTGCACGTTAAGAACCCTTGCAACAACTCTTTGAGGGGTCCGTAGATGACCTGTTGCAAGGCTAAATTTCTGTCCCTATCCAATATACCCTCATTTCCCGTGGCAGTCTAAATTTCTCCGACCTTAATCCCTTAATCTATTACAGAACCTACCTATTGTATTTATTGTTAATTTGTTCTCGTCCTGAATATGCATGAAATATTTGCCACTGGACGTTAAGCAACCAACAATCAGTCAATCTAAATGTTTATGATGTCTCTAGACTAAATCCATTGGATGTGGGATGATTGAAATTTTCGTCCAAAGAAACATGATTTTTCTTACCAGTTGTCATTTGGTTTGAACTAGCTAGCTTGAAGTAACTACGAGTACACTCAGTTCTGTAGTTAGTGTGCTTTAAGCCCTTTTCAACTGATTTTTATAGTTTATTCTGAGTGTGCTGTTTTGTCGCCCGCAAATATGTTTATCTCGGTCACATTCTGTATGTGCCTTTTCAAAGTCAGGAGCCTGTTATTCAGTGGTGTTCATTAGTTACTGTATATCATATAATTTTTTTTTCGTTTTTCGCTCATTGTATTACATATAAATCAATCCGTTAGTTTTCTCGTTTGAATTGTTTAGCAATTTTCACGTCGAGCCTTTTATAGCTTGTTATGATAGACGTTTTTGCTCAGTCTTAAAGGGTGTACGATAATTTACAGTTTTAAAGTAACGAATATTAATGAACATAAGAACAAAACTTGTAAGATGGATTTACTTACGTGAATGAGGTTATTTATAGTGTCAATGACTACAATCATCAATAAACAATGTTGAGAGTACATTTTTGATTTATTTTTGTTATTTGAATTACCAATATATTTTTAGATGTGAGAGCAAAAAGTTGTTATATGAATGTTCAAATATTTAAGACATTATGCAACATCTACTTTGGTCAATGTTTTAATTAGATATATTTGATATATTGCCTTCAGTTTATCAATGTGTAGGTTGTCACTAGTTAAAACATCTGCAAACGAAAATTTATAAATGAAAAGATAAAATATATCATATAACTGAATTCAGATAAAAAGGGTACTTTCTAAATTTTCAAATAGAATAGACCATTTAGTTTATTTTACATACAGTATGCACGGGTGTCATTCGGTATATCGAGAAAAATGATCGTGAAATAATACCTAACGGTGGTCAAGTATTGAGATTGGAATATAAGCTCTGGAATGGAATCGTGAAGGAAATCGTATCGAGAAGACATATGCAAGGTCAATTACTAATCTAATTAAATGAAGTATACGGACAAATTTATAAAAGGTCAATTACTAATCTAATTAAATGAAGTATACGGACGAATTTATAAAAGGTCAATCACTAATCTAATTAAATGAAGTATACGGACAAATTTATAAAAAAATAAAACTGTCTGTCAAAATGGTTCAACATTCAAACTTGTTATAATATTTAAAATAGTTCTCGCCGCGATATAGCCTTTTTGTGCTGATGCGGCGTAAAGCAATCACCAATCAATCAATCAAATACAATATGTCAACTCGGTGAACAATTTCTAATCGAGTACTCGTTGGTTTTATCGAGCGATTCTCGAGTACTCGCTCGGGAATATATATCTACAACACGGAAACACAAAAAATACGTACTTTTTATTCTATGGTTTGTTGTTCACTTGTTTGTTGACGAAAACCCATCTACATAAGGACAAGGAATTACACACCATAATTAAACGCTCATTACCTACAAGTACTAATTAAGTAAAAACAATAATCTAATCAATATAATTTAATGAACACCCATTTTAAAAATTATAACAAGGAAAAACCATATCAAACAATAGTATTTGGTAATCGTTAAGAAAACACATTTTATGTTTACAAAGGCACAAGGATTTGAAGTTTAACTGTTCACTGTGGGTCACCAGAGGATGCAACAAATTTATTTTATTTGGAAACATTTTCTTGTCAACTATTATTGGGAACAGTCGGTTTTACAACTTTGTAAATTACAGTCTTGCAGACGAAAATATTTTCTCTGACGGTACCGATGTGACGGAATAGCTAAGACATGTTTAGTGTTAGCCTAGGTAAAGCCCACGTAATGGTATTTTCGGAGGCATTTTAAATGACAATTTAGCACAAGCATTCGAAACAAAATGTACTTTATTTACTAGTATGATTAATCAGTAATGCCTATTTAATTTTATGATTGATTGATTGTTGGTTGCTTAATGTCCAGTGGCAAATATTTCATGCATATTCAGGACGAGAACAAGTTCACAATAAATACAAAGGGTAGGTTCTGTAATAGATTAAGGGATTAAGGTCGGAGAAATTTAGACTGCCACGGGAAATGAGGGTATATTGGATAGGGACAGAAATTTAGCCTTGCAACAGGTCACCTACGGACCCCTCAAAGAGTTGTTGCAAGGGTTCTTAACGTGCAAAGAGCGTGGCACTTTCTTTACACGAGGCATCGGATTTAACGTCCCCATTCTGACCGGACGTGGCTGCAAATTTGTACATCCCGCACAGCCAAACGGACGCCCCACTTTAGTACGGGTTTTACTGCCGGTCGGAGGAAGACCAATGGTGACCATACTTCTATTCCCCAGTCACCCTTGGGGGGTTAATTTTATGAAAGAGGTTCTCAAGAAGATCAATTTAATATAAAGAAAACAGGAAACCGACTAGTCGAGTATCGTTTTGTATTCGATACTCAGTACTACCGAGCGATACTCGAATACTCGAGTACTCGTTGATATCCCTAAAAAACAATGAGGTATGGATACACACGTTTTTCCTTGTCCACAAATAATATAATCTTCGAGCACATCAAAAACATATTTTGTCTTGAACAATGAAATCTACCCGGATAACTAAACTTGGTCTTATTGTGGCATTTTCTCTGATGTTGGAAACATGGCCTTCGCTGGTAAAATAACGTTCGCATGTAAGACATTGGTATTCCTTACTGTAGGCTTACATTTTTGAAATTTACGAAAAGTTAAAACCATGGAGGTTCAAGATCATCGCATCTTTAAAATGCGTCATGTACCTGCGATGCAGCACTACAGTTCCGTCATCCCTTAGATTGTAAATGTAAACTTCTGGATGAAAACATTGCTCAAAGGAGTGTAGTTCACGTATGTTAATTCCGGGGAAGGACTTTCTGAAATGGTACCCACCTGTAAACTCCATAAAACGTTTGAAATACGATATTGCTGATGAATTTCTCTTTTGTTTTGTCCATTATATATGGCAAGACAACAGAAGGCACACAAATTGTGCTCATATTTATAACCTGTAATTTTGTATTTGGTCAGAGGGTCTATGTTTTATTGGAATGACATACTAAGGTCGTTGTACCCAAACAGCTCCGGATCCAAGCACCAAATCTATTTTGAACACAATCATTTTCATATTTGTTAAATAGAGTTGTCTCCACTTATTGCTTTGTGTCTGTCGCAATATACTTTTTGTTAATGTCGATTTGATTCAGCAAATGCTTTTTTTTTTTGAGAATATCACCGATATTGTTGACTTGTTGTCTTTGAAAAAGGGTCTCTTTTTGTTCGCGATCAAGTATCTCGGGTCATTTGTTTCAATTTTCAGCAAAATAAGATCAAATAAAATATTTAAAAAGAAAGCCATCGGTTGACCACTATATATTCTGAGCCCCTCTTCCATTATTTCTTGCTGGCTAATTTGCAAAAGGGATAGTGTAAGTGTTTTTTTAAGGAATTGACTTCATCTGGTGCAAATATAAACCTTGTATTTACCTTGTAGCATTCCTCGAAAGTTATGTTGTCATCATACGGCGGTGGTTTGTCCTCTTTCCATGGCGGGGTTTCTTATTTCGAGCCTATACTCTCTTGGTGTGTCCCCACCCCCAAAGGGTGACTGGGGAATAGAAGTATGGTCACTATTGGTCTTCCTCCGACCGGCAGTAAAACCCTCAAAGCCAAAGTGGGGCGTCCGTTTGGCTGTGCGGGATGTACAAATTTGCAGCCACGTCCGGTCAGAATGGGACGTTAAATCCGATGCCTCGTGTAAAGAGAGTGCCACGCTCTTTGCACGTTTAAAACTCTTGCAACAACTCTTTGAGGGGTCCGTAGGTGACCTGTTGAATTGCTTAAATAACAATCAATCAATCAATCTTGGTGGGTCAGGTTCCTATGCTGATAAAAGTTTGCTTGTTGTCAAAGCATTGATAGCATCTTCTGCATTTGAATGACTGACGACGACGAGAGGGGTTTCTAACGACCTTGACTACCCACAAGGGTCTTGCACGGTCGGTTGAATGACTGTTTGATATTCGTTGAACTGGTTTTGTCCTTGTTAAATTTAAACTATGCATTCTTTGTTGATCAGGTACTAGTAATTCTATTTTCCCGACGCATGTGTTGACCTTTTTTTTTTTTTTTTTTTTTTTTTTTTTTTTTCCATCTAATGCCCTTATTTCTTCCAGTGAATAAGAACAGAATCCGAAATTAAGAACTGTTAGCAGAAAGAAAGCGAAATATCTTTAAAACAATTGTATGAAATTTTTTAGAATGAAGTTTTGTTTTTTATGTTGTCGCTTTGGTCTTTTTCATTTGCTTCAATAAATATTGGCCTTAAAATCAGCTTATATCCGGAACAAGTATTAATCAACATTTACTATCTTCATTTTCTGATTTATTGCATCTTTATTTAAACAGATATAAATAGTAAGAATAAGTATAATGTTATAATGTTACTTTTCATTTAGTTTTGCTTGGGTTTGATTACTACTTCCGAGACAGTCCGCATCAGAGCTAATCTGAAATAAATGTCTAGATTTAGCTACTTTGCTTTGCATATGAAATGTGAAGCAAACTAAAACTGTAAAATATCTTTTGATTTGTACGAATTTGAAATACAAAACAAAAACCTCTTTCTTACTAACCCCCAAGGGTGACTGGGGAATAGAAGTATGGTCACCATTGGTCTTCCTCCGACCGGCAGTAAAACCCTTGCTAAAGTGGAGCGTCCGTTTGGCTGTGCGGGATGTACAAATTTGCAGCCACGTCCGGTCAGAATGGGGACGTTAAATCCGATGCCTCGTGTAAAGAGAGTGCCACGCTCTTTGCACGTTAAGAACCCTTGCAACAACTCTTTGAGGGGTCCGTAGGTGACCTGTTGCAAGGCTAAATTTCTGTCCCTATCCAATATACCCTCATTTCCCGTGGCAGTCTAAATTTCCCCGACCTTAATCCCGGACGCCCCTATTACAGAACCTACCTATTGTTTTTATTGTTAATTTGTTCTCGTCCTGAATATGCATGAAATATTTGCCACTGGACGTTAAGCAACCAACAATCAATCAATCAATCTTTCTTACTATCTTGACATGTCCTCTCGTCTTATTCTGTTTGTTTTGAATGAGAATTCTTTCCGACATTTTCGACAAGGACACTTTTTGTTGGTCGATGTTGGCTTCGAAAGGTTTCCAATCTGCAATAAAAAAATAACTCATTATTATCAACAACCCTCATGAACGTAAAGACCATGCAAACAAGTTATTATTATAATAATAATAAAGGTAGTTGAATTTCTTAAAAACCAGATTTTTTGCAGAATTCTGCCAAATTTATGACCGTTTTCTGAAAAATTAACATTGGCGCTATCCTTCGCCCACTTATATTTAACGATATATTCTTTACGATATATTCTTTAAACACCATATTCTTTACTTCTGTCTGGAGTCTGACATCTCTTGCCAAGGAGGAAAGAAGGAAGTCAGATGATATTGTAGGTCACATTAAATATTGGGAAAATAAAAAGGCTAAAGAGGTATTCCCAAAAATTATTTAATTACCGTAACGAAGTCCTGGGAATAAGCTATAACATATACTACTCAAAAGTACTGGGTTCTAAACACCGATAGTGCAATCCAAACTTACACCATTTTGTGTGAATTCAGGGAACTTAATAGAGTGTTTTCAGACTACAACAAACCTCTTCAAAGAGATGTCACCATCCAAACGTCTATTACAGGACAAAACCTATTTTGTTACTGTTATTTTGTTATCGTCATACATTCATGAACAATTTGACACTAGACGTTATAAAACCAACGAACAATCGAAACGCATGAAAGGAACAAGTACTCACCCCAGCAGTAACTGCACTCCAAAGGAAATTTCACCATCCTTATCCGTCCAGTGGCAAATGTTTCGTGCATTTCCAGAACGAAAACAAATTTATAATAAATGCAGTAGGTAGATCCTAAAATAGAGGTCGTCCGGAATGAAGGGCGGGTAAGTTTTGACTGCATCTGAAAAATGAGGATATATTAGCTAGGAACAGACTTTTGCCTTGTAACAGACCACCTACGGACCCCATTTAGAGTAGTTGCAAGGGTTCTTAACGTTCAGTAAATGTTACACTCATGTCTACACATGACGGCGGATTTATTGTCTTCATTCAGACCGGACGTGATTACGTACTTATCCAGCCCACACTTTGTCGATCGGAATGATTGATTAAATGTTGATTGCTTAACGTCCAGTGGCAAATATTTCATGCATGTTCAGGACGAGAACAAATAAACAATAGATACAATAGGTAGGTCCTGTAATGAAGGGCGGGGAAATTTGGACTGTCATGGGCAAATGAGGGTATATTGGCCAAGGACAGAAATTTAGCCTTGCAACAGGCCACCTATGGACCCTCAAAGAGTTGTTACAAGGGTTCTTAACGTGCAAAGACCGTGGCACTCTCCTTAAACGAGGTATCGGATTTAACGTCACCATTCTGACCGGACGTGGCTGCGTACTTGATACCTCACAACCAAACGGACGCCCCACTTTCGCGAGGGTTTTAATTCCGGTCGGAGGAAGACCAATGGTGACCATATTTCTATTCCCCAATCACCTTTGGGGGTTGTCGATCGGGAGAAGACCTATAGTGTTCATAGATCTATTTACCAGTAAACCTTGGGCTGCAGAAGTATGTTTATATATAATCATTATTTTAATATTTCCTATAAAATATGATGTTCAGGATTTCAGCTTAAACACAAAAGGTGAGAATATACCTGTGTTGTTACTATTTTAATATATCTCCTTTCTTAAGATTGATTGATTGATTGTTGGTTGCTTAACGTCCAGTGGCAAATATTTCATGCATATTCAGGACGAGAACAAGTTCACAATAAATACAATAGGTAGGTTCTGTAATAGATTAACGGATTAAGGTCGGAGAAATTTAGACTGCCACGGGAAATGAGGGTATATTGGATAGGGACAGAAATTTTCCCTTGCAACAGGTCACCTACGGACCCCTCAAAGAGTTGTTGCAAGGGTTCTTAACGTGCAAAGAGCGTGGAACTCTCTTTACACGAGGCATCGGATTTAACGTCCCCATTCTGACCGGACTTGGCTGCAAATTTGTACATCCCGCACAGCCAAACGGACGCCCCACTTTAGCACGGGTTTTACTGCCGGTCGGAGGAAGACCAATGGTGACCATACTTCTATTCCCCAGTCACCCTTGGGGGCCCTTTCTTAAGAGTTGTAATTCTTATTAATTAGTAATAGTTCATGAAAGAAAAGCCCAATTGTCTTCATGAACAACTAAATATTTCTCAAAACAAAATAGTCAGTTATCTTTGAACGGTAACTTGGTTTCCATAAATATGCATTATTTTAATATTTTAAAAGAATATATAACATTCAAGATTTCAGCTTATAACCAAAGGTGAGAATATACCTGTGTTGTTACCCATGTAATTAATCCCCTTTCATAAAGGAGTTATCTTCTTATTATATTGAACGTTGAAACTACGGATGAATATCATATTGAGTACCATAAGGGTCTACACTGTAAAATCCATTGAGTTTCAGTTAAAACTATGTACATAGTGGAGTCGGTATACATTTGTAATGAACCTTTGTCGCATTGTTTGTTTCATTAACGATTTTGTTTATTGAATGAGAATGTTATACCTAGCTGAAACTCTCACTTGTATGACAATCGGATACCATTGCATTTAATTGACAATAATGTGTCCGCAAAAACGAACAGACAAATATAAGGTAAAAATGTCAAAAATGTGGTACAGTCAGCAGACAACATTTTGTTATAATCTGAAGCACTATATAAACAAACTACTATTTCAATAAAGAAAAACAAAATGGTATATAGACACTATAGACAAAGTACATAGGCAAACATGAAAGACAAGAATACAAAAAATGACCATAGGACAATAACATAATGGCGAGATATATAAATACCGAGCCAACCCAAAAGTGTAATACAATAAATGGACTAAACAGGAAAGGTTAACAGTATACAATATGTCAAAAATGTGGTTAACAATATACAAAATGTCAAAAATGTGGTACAGCCAGCAGACAACATTTTGTTATAATCTTAAGCACTATATAAACAAACTACTATTTCAATAAAGAAAAACAAAATGGTATATAGACACTATAGACAAAGTACATAAGCAAACATGAAAGACAAGAATACAAAAATGACCATAGCACAATAACATAATGGCGAGATAAAATTCAAGAGTCTATCCTAAATTGAGGTAAATTATATGGCCTTCCAAATACCGTTTCGATCCCTAACATCACCGAAAAGACATTAATTGTCGAAATCCGGATATGGTGTACAAATTTTTAGACCTCATGTTTGTGTTATACAATCTTTTCCGCAAGTTTATTGTTTTTTGTTCTGTTTGGTATTAAATTAATATTAAGATCCATTTCGTTAAAACTAGTGATCGATTTATTTGGCAATCGCCAATGGAAGTCAGCAGGGTTTAAGAACATCAGTTGTTCGACCTGTTAGTCAAATGCGTTTTGTCAAAATATACTTTTTCACTTTTTGGTCTTTTGGAAAATGTTGTTTGTGTTGTATTTAGACCCCTCTACAAAGAAATTTGTTTTACATGCACACGTATAAAAATTGCGGTTTTTATCCAACGTAATCATAGGTTTGAACGTTGTTTTCAATTTAGACTTGTTTATACTTTTTCGTTTGGGCTTGTATTATATTTTCCCTCTGGTTTATATGATCCGTTCATCCTATTGCGGCTCTTTAAAATTCAAGAGTCTATCCTAAATTGAGGTAAATTATATGGCCTTCCAAATACCGTTTCGATCCCTAACATCACTGAGGAGACATTAATTGTCGAAATCCGGATATGGTGTACAAATTTTTGCACCTCATGTTTGTGGTATACAATCTTTTCCTCAAGTTTATTGTTTTCTGTTCTGTTTGGTATTAAATTAATATTAAGATCCATTTCGTTAAAACTAGTGATCGATATATTTGGCAATCGCCAATGGAAGTCAGCAGGGTTTAAGAACATCCGTTGTTCGACCTTTTTGTCAAGTGCGTTTTGTTAAAATATACTTTTTCACTATTTGGTTTTTTGGAAAATGTTGTTTGTGCTGTTTTTAGACCCCTCTACAAAGAAATTTGTTTTACATGCACATGTATAAAAATTGCGGTTTTTATCCAACGCCATCATAGGTTTGAACGTTGTTTTCAATTTACACTTGTTTATATTTTTTCGTTTGGGCTTGGGGTCCGTAGGTGACCTGTTGCAAGGCTAAATTTCTGTCCCTATCCAATATACCCTCATTTCCCGTGGCAGTCTAATTTTCTCCGACCTTAATCCCGGACACCTATTGTATTTATTATTAATTTGTTCTCGTCCTGAATATGCATGAAATATTTGCCACTGGACGTTAAGCAACCAACAATCAATCAATCAATCGTTAGGGCTTGTATTATATTTTCCCTCGGATTTATATGATCCGTTCATCCTATTTCGGCTCTTTAAAATTCAAGAGTCTATCCTAAATTGAGGTAAATTATATGGCTTTCCAAATACCGTTTCGATCCCTAACATCACAGAAGAGACATTAATTGTCGAAATCCGGATATGGTGTACAAATTTTTGCACCTCATGTTTGTGGTATACAATCTTTTCCTCAAGTTTATTGTTTTCTGTTCTGTTTGGTATTAAATTAATATTAAGATCCATTTCGTTAAAACTAGTGATCGATTTATTTGGCAATCGCCAATGGCAGTCAGCAGGGTTTAAGAACATCAGTTGTTCGACCTGTTAGTCAAATGCGTTTTGTTAAAATATACTTTTTCACTTTTTGGTGTTTTGGAAAATGTTGTTTGTGTTGTATTTAGACCCCTCTACAAAGAAATTTGTTTTACATGCACACGTATAAAAATTGCGGTTTTTATCCAACGCAATCATAGATTTGAACGTTGTTTTCAATTTAGACTTGTATATATATATATATATATATTTACATATGTCACGGATGGATACCCCATATCCTTTTTTTAGTAAAACCCGTGCTAAAGTGGGGCGTCCATTTGGCTGTGCGGGATGTACAAATTTGCAGCCACGTCCGGTCAGAATGGGGACGTTAAATTCGATGTCTCGTGTAAAGAGAGTGCCACGCTCTTTGCACGTTAAGAACCCTTGCAACAACTCATTGAGGGGTCCGTAGGTGACCTGTTGCAAGGCAAAATTTCTGTCCCTATCGAATATACCCTCATTTCCCGTGGCAGTCTAAATTTCTCCGACCTTAATCCCTTAATCTATTACAGAACGTACCTATTGTATTTATTGTGAACTTGTTCTCGTCCTGAATATGCATGAAATATTTGCCACTGGACGTTAAGCAACCAACAATCAATCAATCAATCAATCGGTTTTTTTTTCGTTTTTTTTACCCCCAAGGGTGACTGGGGAATAGAAGTATGGTCGCCATTGGTCTTCCTCCGACCGGCAGTAAACCCTCGCCAAAGTGGGGCGTCCGTTTGGCTGTTCGGGATGTACAAAGTTGCAGCCACGTCCGGTCAGAATGGGGACGTTAAATCCGATGCCTCGTATAAAGAGAGTGCCACGCTCTTTGCACGTTAAGAACCCTTGCAACAACTCTTTGAGGGGTCCGTAGGTGAGTTGTGAGTCTAAATTTCTGTCCCTATCCAATATACCATAACTTCCCGTGGCAGTCTAAATTTCTCCGACCTTAATCCCGGACGCCTCTATTACAGAACCTACCTATTGTATTTACTGTTAATTTGTTCTCGTCCTGAACATGCATGCAATATTTGCCACTGGACGTTAAGCAACCAACAATTAATCAATCAATCCTTCGTTTTTCTGTTATAAAGATAAATAATAGAACACTTTAACACCTAATTAAGGTAATTAAGATGACAAACAACGTCAAAACCCAGAATTTATACTTCGAAACCATCATGTATCTTTTTTGAAGTTGATACCGGGATATTTATCAACAATGTCTTGATATTAATGAACTAGAAAAGGTACGAGACGTTCATTGACATAACCCTGGTTTATCAGTTTACTGCTCAGACACCATTTGATTTTGCCATAGCAAAGGGACTCTGCAATTTTGACGTTAAACGCTACTGGAAAGCCGAGCAATCGAAAGATATGCCTTCGGACATTATAAAATCAATTATTGATTAGTGATGTAAGTTTGTTATGGATTAATAAACACATAAGTATTGTTATATAAATAAAATCTAATATTAAATAGTCTTTTAGTCATTGAGTTTTTACACCCTTATCGGAAAGTCCTTTAAATGTTCTTAAACTTTGTTGTAAATTCTTTGAATGCAGGTTTCTTTCAATTCATTAGTTGAACAAAACAATCTTAAATTTCTTCGGCTGTAAATTCGTTGAGCACCTGATCATTAGTTCAGGTTGGTGTATGAGTAATGGTATTTCATATCTCGCCCTCTTTTGTTCTTGGTGACTATTATCTTCATATAAGTCAGATTTTCTATTTTGGGACACCCAGACTGGAATGGGTTGAATTTCTTGCAGAGTCCTTGGAATGGGTTGAAATATAGGCACAAATTGTGGTGGTGTTATTGGTCTACAACTAACATCCCTGGTCATAGAATTGGTATGAAGAGTCTGGTGAAAATACAAAAAAGTAATGTGTAATTTTTTTTCTACAATTATACTGCTTGTAATTTTGGGATAAATTAAGAAAAATCAGATATAGAACTATGCTATCAAAGCCAGGAGAAAAGCAAACAATTGCCGGCATTACTGGGAGGCTACAAAGTGTAAATGAAATTACTTTGAACCTTTCATTCATTTGAATCAAAATTTTAAAAAAAGAAGGTAAACATGTAAAAATAATGGATATTCATTATCGAAATAGAATATGAAAATTATGATATAAAATGATACATACATTAAGGGTTGAATTCGGAGGTCTGCTGATGTTCTCGTCTGTTTCAGTCAACTTGACTTTCGGTAGTGCCTTGAGAAATAAATATCACCAGTTTGTATTTTTAGTTATTATGCATAGATGATGGGAATATCATGAATTCTTGACGAAAATGTCGATGCAGATGTTGAACTAATTAGTTTTTTTTAACTTTTAATGAAAGAAAAAAAAATAATAATAAATAATAATTCACTCTACACGATGTTTGTCAAAACATTAGTAAATTATCAAACAAAATCATTTAAAACAAAAGAAGACTGTGTCTGTGAACACCGATGCCTCCAATAGCAAAACATTAAAAGGGGTACAATTTGAGAACGGTGAAAGTGATGCGTCCCCCCCCCCCCCAAAAAAAAACTTACCTGAGTAAAGTATGCGACCAAGGACTCAATATTTTTCCCCAAGTTTTTTTTCCAAGTTTACTGGTTAATTGTTTTCGACGTCGACAATTTTTTATTGTTTACATAACATTTATGCCTTCTTTATGTAAGACAAATGCACATTATTTTCATTTAAAAACATAACAATATATAAAAGGAAAGAAAGAAATATATCTTAATATAATTTAATTGCATTCTGTAGGACTGATCTAATTTGAATATTTACAACTTTTTTTTAATGTCCTGTTTACAATACTGTTGTTTTTTTTTTTCAGTCTCTCAATAATGACCACACGGAAATGTCGACATTAAAAACCACTATTCAGACAAACCATGTGACTGAGACGACTCAACATGACCCTCAAACTGCACCATCTCAGCAGAGTATAAATTCTCATACGATGTTGGATTCTCAGGATAATTCTATTCATAGCTTTGTAGAAGGTCAATCATCCTCCCACACGATTCCGTCCGGAAAAACATCTTTCCTGTGTAAAGTATGCTCTCAGGGACTCTAGATGTTCCCTAAGACTAAATAATCCATCATACTCATTCGAATCAAAGTTGAGCTTTACGTTTCCATTTTCCACAGAAAGGTCCAGAAAGTACAATCTTGACCTAATGGACTTTTAACAGTCAATACTTTTCCTCTACCAAATTTTGTTCTTTATTCGATCCGACCAGTTGCAGTTACAATTGGTCAACACATTTTCAGATGCCATGGTAAACACGCAAAATTTTGTAAAGAATAATTTGGTAGAAAAGGTGTAAAACAGAAAATAATCACTTTTATACTATTTAATTTTTCTTGAAGATACAATTTAAACCAACAATATTAAACTTTGAAGTATAAGGTGGGGTGTAATGTTGGGATAAAAAAGAGAGACAAAAGATACAAAAAGAGGCAAAAAGGTGCACCATCTCAACAGAATATATATCCTCATACAATGGTGGATTACCTGGACCATTATCACCACCATTCTGCTCATAGCTCTGAAGATAGTCAGTCATCATCCAACACAATTCCGTCCACGACCGTTGATTTTGACCATCAGAAGGTGGTTCCTCATTGTCAGCAATAAATGCTGCTCTTCTGTTCATTAGCATCGTGTTGTGTAGATGTATTCTCATCCTACGATGGTGGGTTCTCAGGACCATTCTGTTCAAAGCTCTCGAGAAGGTCAATCATCATCCCACACGATTCCGTCTCTACCCTCAAACTGCACCATCTCAGCAGAGTATATATCCTCATAGGTGGGTCCTAATTGTCGGCACTAAATGTTGCTCTTCTGTTCATTATCATTGTGTTGTGTAGATTTATTCTGAAAACATCACTTCTGTAAGAAATTGGTAGACTTGTTTACTCATTTTGAGAGTACTTACAGCAGGCCCGTAACCAAATGGAAAAGGGGGATTTGGTGTTCACCCTGCTTTCTTACCAACAAAGGGTTCCAGGGTATGGACCTGTATAGTTAATACATTATGTAAGTGAATTCTTTTTCATTTACTTCAGAAATTCAGGCTTGTAAATTTCAGTTACTACAAATTAAGTTGATGCAACTGTTAACTTCTATTGCTTGTATCATATGGTATGAAGATGATAGGGTTTCGATATTTAATTTTATACATTATACTTTTTTTGTGTTATATCGCATGATCTATTTGGTGCATGTATACACAAATAATAAGAATCAATTTGGACTTTTGAGCTGAATTTATTTTATATAACAATACTGATGATTTAAATTTACTAATAAGTGTTGTTTTTTACACCACTATAAAAGATGAGCGAAATTGTGAGGAAATACATTTTATTGTACTTTAGTTAAAACATAAAATTCACTATAAACTCAAATTGTGCTGTACATAATTTAAATATAAGTTGTATAGAATTCATTCAATTCATAAACTCTTGTCATTTTATAAAGGTAAATTTAGATTTATCAAAACAAATGCTTATAACTTTTAAAGCCCTAAACCAATGTAAATATTTTACAAATTCTTTATGCGGTAGGTCAGACCGAATACGCCTGTTATTAAAATGATAGAAGAATTGATCTTTCCGAAATTAAAATGATTACCTGATGATATCAAACAAAACAAGCGTTGACGGTTGGGTCAATTATTTGGTCACGTATGTGTTTCTAACATCAAAAAAGAGAGGAGAAAAGAAAGAAAATATTGATGAAATTATATTAAACTCTATGTCTTAATTCTATCTAAAAAAAAAACTAAGCTGAACCGCATTTAATTTCTAACGAAACTGGTACATAATGCCTTACTCCCGCATTTGGGAAACAGACTTAATGAAAGTATAAAAGAATCTTTGTTTCTGCTTTTAACAGCCAAGCCAGTCCCACCCAAAGTCAAACTACGGCCAAGATCACAGGGTCCGTCTTAAGCTTATGAGACAAACAAAAGTCCTGATAATTTTGGTGGAGACCAAAAAATCCCGATAAAAACAAACTACTTTTTACAATGATGACCCCAAGCAACTATATGAACAGGGACACAATGAATGATTACCTGGTACGAAATTTAGGGACAACCTTGCTCGGAATACCTATAACACCAGTAAGACCTGCACTACCACCGATTTCTGTGAACACTCACCAGTCAACGCGGATAAGTTGACAAATCCACCGACACAACTTCCTACACAGCTATCCACACATTGATGTTGTCTAATATTCTGCATTCTTCTTTGGCTTCATAAAAACCTCTCAATACAATCTCTCTATTGTATTGTTATAGATAGTTGGTCTCTAACATTACATGCCTCCAAGTTAAAATTGTCATATGCCATAGTCAAAGATTTCAGGAAGATTCCACCTGAAACAATCAATAACCAGGGAAATTCCTTGGCTTCATAAACATCTCTCTCAATACAATCTCTCTGTTGTTTTGTAATAGATAGTTGGTCTCAGACATTACATGCCTCCAAGTTCAAATTGTCATATGCCATAGTCAAAGATTTCAGGTAGATTCAACCTGAAACAATCAATAACCAGGGAAAATTAATGTCTTATTTAGGTGAACTGACAATACATGATTCTTATTTTTGTGTCAACCTTATTGGACTGTCCCCCGTTCTTGTTTTAGTGTCAAACTGTTAGACTGTCCCCTTTCTTATTCCAGTGTCAAACTGTTATTAAGCTATAAGACAACACCAATCAAAAGCGGTCGACTACTTTAATCAAGTCATCGCCCAACCTGTGGACACCTGTATTCATGAATTCGTCTTTGAAACCTTTCCACAAATGCCTCCTTTAGACTTTGTAAATTGCCTTAAACACCTTCTAAAAAGAAGAATCAATAGTGTACTGTTATCCATAAGTTTCGATCCATATGTCTCTGGTTGATCCACCTGTTGGAGATGCATTGGCAATTGACGTTCAAGATTTGAACATTTGTTCTTTTTTTTTAATCTGATGGTCAAGGTTGGGATGATGGTTAGAGGGCTAGATCATGCCGCTATCGTGATGTCGCAAGTACCAAAAACACGCCAAAAAATTTTGGCTGCAGCAACAATTGCAGAAAGACGGTTCACATGACAACGGCTAAACCAATTGAAAACTTAACCGCACACGAATTTATTTTAAAGAAAACAAGCCACTGTTTAAATATTAATGATATGTCTTGTACTTTGAATGTGACTAAGTGCACCCCTGAACAGCTTAATGGACCATTTTTAGATGGTGACGTTCCCTTGTCACCATCTTACGGTGTTTATATATCTCAACTTGTACGATTCGCTCGTGTATGTAACAATGTTTTAGATTTTAACGAGAGAAATTTATGTATTACTGAAAAATTATTACACCAGGGTTTTCGATATCACAAACTAGGCAAAACATTTACTAAATTTTATCATCGGTATAAAGACATCATTCGTAAATATGGCTCAACATGCAGACTTCTTATACGTTCAGGTATTTCACATCCAATTTTTTATGGAAATATTCTTTATAAAGCACAAAAATGTCAGTATTCACCTCTGAAGCTAACAAAACCTTTAAATAGACTTATGAAGAAGGGATATAGTTACGATACTGTTGTCAGGTCATTAAAAATTGCATATTTTGGCGTTAATATTGATTCACTTATAGGGTCTTTGCATCGGCACTAAACACATTTATTTAAAAACCAGTTGTTGGCATGACACGGGTTATGTTCTTCTCATATATGTCATGATACTAAACCCCTAACGGGAAGGATTGTGCCTGATATTCATATGATGAAGACATAATCTTTCAATCAGTTTAATTGAAGTCTGGAGCTGCCATGTCAGTTAACTGCTAGTAGTCTGTTGTTATTTATGTATTATTGTCATTTTGTTTATTTTCTTTGGTTACATCTTCTGACATCAGACTCGGACTTCTCTTGAACTGAATTTTAATGTGCGTATTGTTATGCGTTTACTTTTCTACATTGGCTAGAGGTATAGGGGGAGGGTTGAGATCTCATAAACATGTTTAACCCCGCTGCATTTTTGCGCCTGTCCCAAGTCAGGAGCCTCTAGTCTTTGTTAGTCTTGTATTATTTTAAATTTTAGTTTCTTGTGTACAATTTGGAGTTTAATATGGCGTTCATTATCACTGAACTAGTATATATATTTGTTTAGGGGCCAGCTGAAGGACGCCTCCGGGTGCGGGAATTTCTCGCTGCATTGAAGACCTGTTGGTGACCTTCTGCTGTTGTCTGTTCTATGGTCGGGTTGTTGTCTCTTTGACACATTCCCCATTTCCATTCTCAATTTTAAGATAAAACTTTACATAGATGCAAAATCTACCATAGCAAATAAGGTGGAGTATATAAACCACCCCTTTTGAGTATTTGTTCATTTACCTAAGAGATTCCCAAGGGTGACTGGGGAATAGAAATATGGTCACTACAGGTCTTGTTCCGGCTGTGCGGGATATATCGAGTACGCAGCCATATCCGTTAGAAAGGAGACGTTGAATCCGATGCCTCGTGTAGAGAGAGTGTCACGCTCTCTTGCACGTTTAGAACCCTTAAACAACTTTTTGAGGGGTCCGTAGGTGGTCTGTTGCATGGCTTAATTTCTGTCCCTATCCAATATACCCTCATTTTTCCGTGGCAGTCCAAATTTTCCCGACGTGTAACTCAGTTTACCTCGATTACCGGACCTACTTATTGTTTTTTTTTTTTTAACTAGTTATCGTCCTGAACACACATGCACAATTTTCCACTGGACGATAAGCAACCAACAACCAATCAATCTTTTATATGAATATTAGAAAGCATTATATGCACTTGCATAAAGTAAAGTGTAGAAGCGTGTATAGCCTGGAATGTGTGTTATCGACTGTCACGGACGGACGGATAGAGGCAGTCTTTCAATGCTCTTTTACAAAATGATAAAAAAATCTACTATTAGAAAATATAAATTATTTAATAAACAAAACAAAGTCAGTTAGAAAAAAAACTTTTCACATATGATTTAAAGTCCAGAAATGTCCCAAATAACCACTGATATTTATGTCCGTTCACAGTTCAAATAACTTTCTTTTAAATACGGTGATGCAATTCAGTCTAGTTGAATATATCATATATGCTTGTATCGTAGGACGAATACCTGAACGTGCACTTCTGCTTCAAACTATAATTGTAGACATATTGTTATGACTGTAGGATCCACTCCTTAACATCGCATCAAGGTACCCCAAGGGTGACTGGGTAATAGAAGTATGGTCACCATTGGTCTTCCTCCGACCGGCGGTAAAACCCTCGCCAAAGTAGGGCGTCCGTTTGGCTGTGCGGGATGTACAAATTTGCAGCCACGTCCGGTCAGAATGGGGACGTTAAATCCGATGCCTCGTGCAAAGAGAGTGCCACGCTCTTTGCACGTTAAGAACCCTTGCAACAACTCTTTGAGGGGTCCGTAGGTGACCCGTTGCAAGGCTAAATTTCTGTCTCTATCCAATATACCCTCATTTCCCGTGGCAGTCTAAATTTCTCCGAACTCAATCCCAGACGCCTCTACTACAGAACCTACCTATTGTATTTATTGTTAATTTCTTCTCGTCCTGAATATGCATGAAATATTTGCCACTGGACGTTAAGCAACCAACAATCAATCAATCACATCAAGGTATTGCATGGTGCAGGCTAGATTCAGAGAATAATAAAATTGTGCAAATCTTTTACTATGATTGTCGTTTGAATATGCATTTTACTCCCACGTTCACGTTCATGTAACACAAAAATTAACTCTGTATTTCGCGTTCATTTAATAAAATTGAGAATGGAAATGGGGAATGTGTCAAAGAGACAACAACCCGAACACTTGTATTATGTCAATTTCCGAAAATAAAGACGCACATACATTTTAGGTGTACCAAATGTATCATATACTTAAATAAATGTCATGGTTTACATAATTTCACGTAAATAAGGAAATTCGGTACCTTGTACACATATATATCACGTACATTTAATGTGTACCCGAACATAATAAAATTGTTCTTATTCGCTAATAAAAATGCAAATATCTGAATGTGAAACAATGTTTTCATAAATAAATGCAAGCATAAAACACTCAACTCTGAATTCATGCTTTATGTACAAAAAAACATCAGAACTACTGTCGGTTAAATTTAAATTTCAAATTAATTAATCTGGTGCATTAACATTTGTAGTGTTAATGGTATAAGAATATCAATCAATCAATCTTAATTATTCCGGTGTGGTGCAGCTTTCATTTTTAGGAGCATCATGCATTATATCATCTACAAAACTGTCCTCAACTTACTCCGATTGAAGAAAAAGAAATGATAATCCCAGGATCCTAATGAACCCAAATTAATTTCACATTATCTTTTTAAAGTTTCAGCCTATTACTTTTATATCAGAAACCATAATTCTTAATAAGAGAATGATGCTTTTTAAAAAAAAAAACAAAAAAAACTCATTATTCGGTGCAATCGTAGCAACTTTTCATCAGGTAAATTTCGCGCAAATGTAATGCGTTTTATCACGCATACGTAGGACAAATTCGCGCAAACGTTACGCGACGATTGATTATATAACGGATATTATTTCAAAATCCCTTTCACATGCCTCTTGTCACATCAGTAATCTAAATTAAGATACATGTAGCGTGGTTCTTGAAACTTAAATTCGGATATGTTTATCCATGGCATAGTCAAATAATATTTCCTATATCCCTCAAGGGTGACTAGGAAATAGAAATATGGTCACTACAGGTTTTCATCCGACCGGCAGTAAAAACCCTTGCAAAAATTTGGACGTCCGTTTGGCTGTGCGGGATTTATAAGGACGCAGTCACGTCCGGTCAGAATGTGGACGTTAAATCCGATGCCTCGTGTAGAAATAGTGACACAATGTGTTATGTCTAGATGCCGTATAGGTCATGCTAGAATAACACACGATTATCTTTTAAAAAAAAATGAAATTCGACCAGTATGTAAATCTTGCGATTGCAAGTATACAATAAAACATATTTTAAGTGAATGTATAGACTTTTTCGATATCCGGATTAAAAACATTTTAATGTAAATAATATGTATGATTCATTTAATAATATTCCTGTTGAAACAATTGTTTCTTTTTTTTGATAGAAACTGGAATAAATGGATGTGTTGTATTAGTTTAAAATGATTTTATCATTTTATCTTATTGATGATTATTTGAAAATAAGTATTTTCACTTTAAACAAAAGTTTGAATAAATTGAAAGACGTTTTGTTTGTTTTTAAATAAAGGCAACAGTAGTATACCGCTGTTCGAAACTCATAAATCGATAGAGATAAAAACAAATCCGGGTTACAAACTAAAACTGAGGGAAACGCATCAAATATAAAAGGAAAACAACGACACAACAAAAACACAACATTAAAATGTAACACACACAGAAACGAAAAGTCTTATAATTTTTTTTTAAAATTCTCGCCGCAATATAGCCTTTTTTGTGCTAATGCAGCGTAAAGAATATTTAAACGTTACCGTTATTTTTATTTCAAAAATATTTCGTGTTTCGTTCACGCTTTATTTTTCATTTATTACCGAATAGAATGAATTTATCTGTGATGAGTGTTAGCATGTGAACACCATTGTTTGTGATCTCTCAGACACCTATCCCATGTAAATATAAAAATAATATTTTTGTCACACACTTATCCACAACTGCTACACTTAATGATTTCATGTTTAGTCATCAGCTCAAAGGTAGTGAGCCTTATTCGAATGCGTCAGACTTCTACTTAATATTTTGCTATAGTAAGTATATCCAGTGGGGATATTAATTAAAGTATCTTACCCCTATTAGTATCCTGAATTATCACCCAGCAAAGATTATTTTTTATAATCCAATGTGTATGTTAAAATAATTCCTCTAGTGTTTAACATTTTTTGTACAGGTAAAACATTGTCAATAGAATAGGACAACAATGTCTTTTTATGAATGGAGGGGGAAAAAGTTATTGTATTATTTCTGCAAGTTTATGCCAAATAAGCCAATTTGCTTTTAAAATAGTAAACGTTACCCTTCTGTGTGTAAACAAATAAGCTGAAGAAAAACGGCATGTCTGAAAACAACTTTAAATTGATTTTGAATATTTTCGAATATCACTATAGTATATTTTGCCTATTTTTATATGCATCCTTCAGACCTGCTTTATTACGTAAATCTTTCCGTTAGTGTTCTCGTTAGATTTGTTTACTTTTGTCATTTCTGCTTTTTTTCTTTTATTTTGATATGCAGTTTGGGTTTAGTTCATTATTGAAGGCCACACGGTAACTTATAGTTGCTAGCTTCTTGGTAATTTGGTCTTTGGTACAGAGTTGTCTCACTAGCTATCATTCCACATCTTATTAGTTAACTATAGCAGAAGCCTTATGTTTATATTGAAAGTGGGGTCGCGTTGGCCGAGTTGTCTAAGTAGTTTAACTACTGTATTACAAGCCTGTAAACACTAAGGTTGTGAATTTGAACCACGTATGTGAAAGTTGTGCTCGACCTCAATCTTAATTGCCTAGGATTGTTAGTTTTTCCTGGCGAGGTTCGGTGGTTTCTCTCTAGTCACTACGGCTTCCCGATCCATAAAAACTGACCGCCACAAAATATCCAACAGTGCTGAAAGTGGCATTAAATATCAATCAAAATCAATATGTTGAAAATACTGTTTAAATGCGTTACTTTATCAAAGCAATATGCTTTTACTCATTTAAACTAAAATACAAGAGTTTGCTATTTTTAGCGATTGTACGCATGTGCATGGAAAAACGAGTTCTCTGGTTGTATCCGTCAATCACACATTCAAACGTGGAAAAATATAAATAACTACTATTATTATGATTTATTCTTTATGGGTTACAGATGCTATGTTATACATATTAAGCATGGAAATCGGCTGAAAATATAAACTAGTTACACACTTTAAGAATAAAAATAGATGAATAATTAATGATATGATGATATCATATATTAATAATGGTGTTGATGAGTTATCTATAATTAAGTTAAATATACATTTATATCATCAAATATTTATCATCTGTTTATGGCATGTTGAAAATGCCTAACTGATTATTATTGAAAGTAAAATTATTTATTTTGCACAATCGTGCAAATTTTATACTTAAAACATTTGTAAATTATAATTTGTCCATAATTAAGTTATACCCAAATAAATGTCACGTCATTTTTCGTCACAATTGTTGCACGTTGAAGTATGGAAAATAAGTTTTATTTATATGTTAACATTTTCCTAACTATAATAGAAGCCATTTTAAGCTGAAGTGTAAAACATATTATATTTATGCCCATCATTATTTTTTGTGTGTCTTCGGCACGAAACTGTTAGACTTCATACAAAGTTTGATGTACTTACTATTCCAGTTAACCGCAGAATGACGATATCGATAGATACTGTAAACCAACTTGTTTTCGCTAATAGAAAAATAACGCGAGTATATAACCAATATGTCAAAAGTGGATCTTGTGGATTATCTGTCCAATAACTAAGTTGACAAATAAATTGCCACGAAGTCGAATAATATGGTCAAAATCTTATTGAAGATGTCTAGGCTAAGGATTTAGTATTATAAAAAAGAAGATGAGGTATGCTTACCAATGAGACTTCACAAGAGACCAAATGACACAAAAATTAACAACTACATGTCACCGTACGGCCTTCAACAATGAGCAAAGCCATAGTATAAGGTTATTTAGTTTTATCGAGCTGTGGCACTTAAATCAAAACTTGTCTGATGAATGTTTTGGTCAGCAATTTTTGAAATACAGTTTTTGAATGGTTAAAATTTCCCACTCATACCATTGACCTTTATATTACACCTTACCATACACCATTTCTCCCTCATATATAAGTATACCACACACCATTCTCTATACATTGTTACAAAATTACTTTTTCCCATTCATTTTTAAACCATATACGATTCGAACCATCGATGTGACGAGTGTAAGGGAATAACAAATTTCAATGTATCTTAACATTAATAAAACAAGTAAAATTTAAAACCGAAACAACATTCATCATACCAGATTCACAATTCTCCATTGCAAAAACAAAAAAATATTGAATTTGTAACAACATGCTGACAAAGGCGGAGTTTCGACGATTGACATGGATCAATCTTTATGTGGATGTTGCATTGACTATAAAATAAACGTAAATCTCTTCAGAAGTTAATAGAGATTTTGTCAATCCAACTGTCTACAAAAAATCTATCCCACAATGTTAATTCTGAGGCTTGGTGTCATCTTGGTATTAGGTATGTATGCATATTATTTTCAACAATCTTTTTTTAATAGCAATAGCTCTTACATATTTCAAAGTGATAAGTGGCTTCATATTGCTAAACTTTGTTTTGTAATATTCTTTTTCATGGTAGGTGCATGTTAAAAAATATGATTAAAGGTGAAATAACAAAATAATCTTTAACTGATCATTTACTTCTATATGCATATCATAAACATTTGATAATAAGTGCACGAAGATTTAAAATTAGACAACAAGATTTACCTATGTTCAAGTTTCGCAAATTCATTCAGAACAGATGTTGCGTAAAACAATCACCAAGCAATTACCAATCAACCAATCATTCAGGACATAAACATGATAACATCCCCCATAAAAACATAGAGAAACAAGTAAAATAACAAAAATACCGAACTCCGAGGAAAATTCAAAACGGAAAGTCCCTAATCAAATGGCAAAATCAAAAGCTCAAACACATCAAACAACTGTCATATTCCTGACTTGGTACACGCATTTTCTTATGTATAGAATCGCAAAGATTAATAGATACTTTTGAATATGCTAATCTTAGTAATATTCTAGAGGACTAATATCATTTTGACACTCCACTTGTTTGTTAATTATATTTTTACGCTGGTTATCAACCATATGATAGCACAGAACTTGAAAAAAGACAATGTTCCGTTGAGTAACTTGCATTTACCGATCATGTGTTTAGAAATTTGAACGTCTGATCAGTTGGTCATATATTTTTTTAGTGTTTCCTTAGAGAACACATGTTGCTTTCGTACACGTGCTGTTATAAGAAGATACATCACATTTGTGTAAGACATTACCGTAATAGTGTAATAAAAAGTACATCAAGAAGTTCTGTTTCACACATGATTAAATACAGGAGGACAGTTGTTTTCTTCTTTTGTAGCTTGTCGAATATTTACAAAAAAATTAAAGCTAGATATGTGTGTATATACTTTACATATTGTAAAATTGTTCTTACTGTATACTTTTTGATCATCATTTAACTTTGCGTATGGATGATTACGTAAATAAAATACTGTTTTATCATATTTGTAACTCCGTTGACCACCTATATTGTTTCATTTTTAAAAGAAATTGGAATATATTCCAAAATTTGGATTTGTTGTATTACTTTAAAATGATATTAAGTTTTTATCATGCTATCGTATTGATGAATTGTTATTTGTAAGTAAGTAATTTCGCTTTAAACCAAAGTTTCAGTAAATTGAAAGACATTTTGTCAGATTTTTAAAAAAAACAACATCTAGTTATGATATTTAAAATAGCTCTCTCCACGAATAGTCTTTTTTTGCCAATGCGGCGTAAAACAATCATCAATCAATTTAGTAAATAAAATATTGTTTTATCATACTTGTACCTCCGTTGACCACACATATCTTGTAGTCAATCAAGTTTAATAAATTTATTTTTTCCAAAGCAAGCTTTTTATTTTATTAAGTCGTTAAATTACAAGTGCGATGCTTTGCTAACATTTATGAAGAAAAATGTGTATGGAATATGCATAATAAAAATCAAAACTCCATTTGTGTGTCAGTCGTTTAATGGTGCAAACAGTTACAAATTGTGATATACCTCAACGACACGACCACCAATAAATCATCAGAATAATTCGGAAAACAAACTATTGCGTCATTTTTCAGATGTTGTCTAATTTATAATTTAGTTCTGATTAGTTCCCTTCAAGTTAATCTGTTTTAAATATTGCTATTATATCTGTTCATGTTGGAGTACATACTTTTTACTCTTGTTTCCGACATAAACTAATACTTTAATTTTCTCCCAATATGTTGTCGTTGTACAGGATAATAACAGCTACTGAACAGTCTGAACACAGACTGTAAAGATTCTTATTGACTGCTATTGGATTCTCTGAAAATAATTATAGTGAACAACATTACAATAGAAATAAACCAATAACATAACTGAATTTACCGCCCAGGAAACGTCTGAAAAATACCTGCAAGAACCTGATTTAATTACTTATTGTTCAGTCTTTAAAGAGTTGTTCAGATCAAAATGTAAAGTTTCAGTAAAAAACGTTGTTTTTTTTCAAGTGAATAACATAACGATACAAATAACATTTGGAGGTTAACATACTTATCGTTATATTTTGTCTTTTTAAATTTTTGAGTTTGATATTTTTTAATTTGCTTTAAAATCATTCATACGTGTTTTGATTTACAGGCATATGCTTGGAAGGTCTTCAAACCGAAATACACGAAGGTATAGCCAAACGGAAAGTAGATGAATATCCAAGAAAAGTCAGACCAGCTGATAAACGTCCTTGTCCAGCTGGAATGCGTGATGATGGTACCAGTTGTTGGAAAGATTCATATGGCAGAGGAGCCGGTCGTGTCCCGGATAAAGAAGATTGTCCCCCTGATCAACGTGACGATGGGGCAAGTTGTTGGCTAGATAAAAATCTTCCCTATGGGAGAGGTGCGGGGCGATTGCCAGATAAAACAGCATGTCCATCTGGAATGCGAGATGACGGTACCAGTTGTTGGAGTGATGCCCATATATATGGAAAAGGATGTTGTTGCACATTTTTGGGATGCTGTAAAAACAAATGTAAGAGTGGTTACCGTGACGATGGATGCACGTGTAGAAAAAAAAATATAGGCATTAAGGTGACACTCTTCCAACGACAAGGGTGTAAATCAGACGAAGAGATGAATGGACGTCTTTGCTATCCAAAATGTAAAGATGGATACCATGCATTTGGATGCTGTATATGTAAACCAAATAACGGCCCAGGAATACGGAAAACTCTTGCACAAAGGCAAAGCTGTCGTAATGACGAAGAAAGAAACGGCGCATTGTGTTACCACAAATGTAAAGGTGGTTATAGTCCTGTAGGATGCTGTAGTTGCGAACCGGATGACGGACCAGGTGTGAAGGTTACACTTTCTACGCGACAATATTGCAAGGATAATGAAATCAAACTGCAAGGCGAATGTTGGGAGACATGTCAAAGTGGCTACAGTGATAATGATAACATAGGCGTCTGTAGGAAAGTTTAGAGAGAACTTCTGAACTGATTGTGTTATCAATAATAAAAAAAATCAATATAAATAATGTCTTTCTCTAAATGTTTATGACGTCTTTGTCTAAATATATTGGATGTAGGATGATTGATATTTTCGTCCAACGATACATGCTTTTTCTTTTTAGTTTTCATTTGCTAGGAACTAGCTATAGTCTAGTCTGTCTACGGCAAATATTGCATAAATCTAAACAAATTGCAACAGAAATGGTTTCAACGGTTTTACAATACCAAAGCATGACACAATCATATATGAAAAGTCTAGAAAAATCGTACGATCGGAAATCACCATTTTGGGCTAAAAACATTGATTTTAACCAAAAATCGATGAAAATTGTGAAAAAATTTTGAAAATCGAAATTATGGCACTATGTTAGCCAATCAAATGTCAAAAACGAATTCAGATGACAAAAACAACTACAAAGAACATTTCCGATGTAAAATTTACAATCCAGAGTTAGAATTTATTGGTAAAATTATCCCTTTTAATGATAAAATCACAAAAAAAATGCAAAAAAAACCCATATATTTGAGATTCATATATGGCTGTTTTCAAACGTTTATTTTGAAGGCAGCTTTGAAGAAAACATTAAACACAATTATTTACAATTATTTACGAAGTGAAAAAAGAAAGCAAACGGTTGTTTTAAGGAAAATCTATTTATCTATCAACGAAATTAGTCCAAAATTACCCCCCCCCCCCCCCCGCAAAAAAAAAAAAATGAAATAAATTTCTACAAAAAATGTATTAATGTTAGATTTGTTATAACATTCATTGAATTAATACAATAAATGGCCTAAACTGTTCAATAATTGATGACTTTGATTTTTACTTGGTTACTTTTGTTTTCACCTAAAAGTATTAGGATGATAAATATAATTTCTGAAAAATTTATCTTTGAAAATATTTGATTTTGTTTTAATTTAACAAAAAACAGACAATTTTGATACAAGTCTTCTTAATGTATAGTTATATGTCTCTGCAATGTACATGCATATTGATGCCTTCACATGTCGTCAAGTTCATCGGCTTCTGTAATGTTACTTGTATTTGAACAATTCATTCCCCGACATTCCCCACATGCTGGGGAACAGTCTATTCCGTGTTTACGACAGGAGCATCGTTTTGTGTCACAGTTCAATTTGCAATTACATCTGATTATCCTAAGTAGCTTTTCGGGAGCCGGTGGTAGTATTGTTCTAATTGGAAGCAATTTATTGTCCTCAACATGCCAACCCCAGTCCTTTGGATCTAATTTATCACCTTTCCCAATCCAAACTTGAGTTTGATGATAAACTCTCATGCAATGTAGCTTAGCAGCGTCAGATGTTGGTGGGAGGGTGTGCACTTGTACATATATATTTCCAACGCAAACTTTGGAGGCGAATATTCTGTAGCGCAGCATATCTAATGTTTCAACATCTTGTAACCCTCCATATAATGCAACAAAGATTTGTTCTCCTGCATTATGAAGGCTCTCGACATTAGACTCCTGGCAAAAGACAGCTGCATGATCTTGTAATTTAATGTTAGTACTAATTTTCTTGAAAACCGTGCCCTTGCCTTGACCAAAAATTCGAGATGTTGTGTCGCATCCGCTAAAGGCGTGAATGAATGGCAAAATATTGCAAACAAGTGGTCCAATTTTTCTCCTTGTCTCTGTTATGTCCCAAATCTTTATTTTGTGAGTGTTTTGCTTGGCTTCTGATTTGAAGTAAATCTTGTTTATAGTATCTTTTGAATGATAACAGAGCAGTATGAGTAGGTCAGTGTCTTCTCCTATGACGGTAGTTGTATGTTGTGCCGACTTTTCTATTGCTGTAAGCACAATCTTTAGATCGGCATCGTCTTCTGCATGGATAACTTCAACATGTCCGTCCTTAAGTTTTTCTCCAAGGGTATTGATAAAGTGCTGTTAATTTTCTGAATTTGAAAGAAATTCATCTTTTTTTGTTTTAATTGGTGTGTCATTGTTAAAATTGACTTTTGGAGATATGATTCCTTTAGTACGTCTGAAATGAGTTACATCTTTTGTAGTTGGAACTGATGGATATCCGTCAAACACAACAGTTGCATCTTTATAGTGATTGCTAACATAATTGACGTAAGTCATACATATGGTGTCAACTGTAGCTCCTTTTGTCCATGGTAAACGGTGTATAAGAGAACAACCATCAAGTACAAAGTGGGTTTCTGTTGGTGCTTTTGGGTTAAGTTCAATCAAATTCCACATATATTCGGCAAGGGTTGATTTTTGGGGTTCTCTTGGAAGGCCCGTGGTTTCAAATATTGATGAAGGAACTCCGCATAATTCAAATTGAAATATCTCTGAAATATCTTCGAAAATACCATGCGCAGCAGTGGTGCATCTCTGAAAAAGGAGCTGTGAATCTATTCTGATAGGTTCGCCGTCAAGTTTTGCCTGAACTTTGTTTCCAAGCGTAATGGCTTGTTTCTTTCTCCTAAACGTGTGATCAGCTATATTCTTTCCTACTAGTTCTTGTAGAATGGAAGTCCCAACCTTTTTGGCATCATCTACATTCACGGTTTTATCAGCTACTACTCCTGTCTCAATGTTTCGTAGTGAACGGTCTACCTCTGAATCAATGAATGGATTCCGACTTTTCAAGAACGTGAGAAGAGTTTGAATGTCGTTAGTGTCCTTTTTTTGTCTTGCATGTGTTTCGTCTTTGTGTTGTTCACTAGAAAAGTATCCTACCCCGGACAAATCCTGCATAGCTTGATTAATCTCAGCACATGCTGGCATGGACATAAGCCAAAGGGAACGCTGGCTTTCGGTCATTCCTCGACCTCTCGTCAATCCACCCGCTGTTTTCACACTTCTCATTAGGACTTGTTCTATAAATAAATCTGAAGATATTCCAGCCCAGTACCTATTGCTGCGTCTTATGACATGATTCCCATTGATAAAATTAGCATACACATCAGGATGGTCTTTGTCTAAAGATTGCATTGTCATTAAGTAAACGTATGCTGTTTTCGTGTACAGATTATGTCCAGATGCAGCCAAAAAGGGCAACATTGCTTGGATGCTTTGCAAATGAAGAGGCCAGTTACCGGTTCTCTCTGCTTTGATAAATTGTCTTAAAACCTGAAGCATTTCTGAATATTGCAGCCACAACTTTGCTGTACGACTTTGCTTTAAAATTTCAGTTTTTCTCCGGACCGTTGTTTCTAGGTTTTTCAAGACGTCCGATTCACCCGCTTCTGAAGCTGACAGCTCTCCAGAGGATAATTGGGAATATAATTCATCAATTTCCTTCATTTCAGTTGTTTCAAGGGTTGAATTGGGTTCTTCCAAAAGTTTAGATACGTCAATATTGAATATCTCTACAATCAACAAACAATACAGTGCTGTATCCACCAACATGTGACCTCTAAAAGCTCTAGCTACAGCTTTTCCGCTAAGGATATGCGTGACGGCATTCGGAGCGTATATGAGTTCTAACATCTCTTTCAAACCAGTATTACTCATAAGATTCCCTATTGAGCCGAGGAAGCTCATCTCTGTGTGGAATGGTCCTAATCGTAAAACCATAGACTTCAAGGTGCTTCCTGGATTTTCGTTTTCAATAATTGAGAAGGCTTTCCAATACAGAGGTTGATCAAAAGTCAAGATTGCTGTTATGTCATAACGCTTTGCTTGATTGGCGACGAAGTTCAATGTGGAATAAATACAGGTCATGTCCGAAGCATTTAAATCTATCATAGGCAGGAATGAAACCGATGATTTTCCTGGGTAGTCTCCTGTCTGAACCATCTGCATGAAGCCAGACCACATTGGTATTGGATACTTGAAAGGCCAAACAATAACCGACAGCAGATCAAGACGAAAAGTCTTATCCAGTGTGTTTAAGTTTTTCATTTCAGCATAACTTAATTCAGCCATGCGATCTGATTGAGGTTTGTAATATTTGATCTCTATCTTTGCTAATGCCTTTATTTCATCAGTAGAAAAAGCTATTCTAGGAATGGGTTGTGTTCTCTTCGTACCAGGCGTAATTCCAGCTATTATGCCCATGCCATGAAAAGTGTTGAGGCCGTCTATCGTTCTTGTGTTGTGGTCAACGTTATCTGCTACAAATTGTACAAAGCTGTTGCTTACATCGCCTGGAAGGTCAACTCCTTGTACAGCTGCAGCACTTGATTCAAACTTCTGGACTTCATAGTATGACGAACAAAATCCTAAGCTGTTCAATGTGGACACAAGAAATCGTGAAGCGAAGTTGTGATGCACTTGTACTCCTAGACCGAGTTGAAGCGGTGTAATAAGTGCTCGAGGTCGTGAAGCTTGCATTACTGCTTGTCCTATGGAAGCTATTTTCACTAATGGGTCCTTCTCAGAAAATATAGTAGAAAGGAATAACAGCAGGCTTTCGGGTAAGTATGATAAATTTGTATCAACTGATGCAATGTTGGCTGGAGTTGGATAAATAGACTTTGTGGTATCTACAGATCGGATGTCGCTTTTTATCAGTTTGGCAGCTGCTTTGATCAAAGCTCTCTTTTCGTCATCTGGATTTAGATTACTTGGCCTCTGGTAATAGTCCTGAAGAATACAACTCACGGTTTCTCGTAGAGTTACAACACTTTTTTTACCTGGTATATCGGTAATAATGATTTCGTCTCCAAAATGTTGCTTCAGTCTTTTCTTCAAATATATCTGGCTATAAGCATTCCCATCACACATCTCGTCCATTTTTTCAACAAGATCTGATATCGAAATCTGTTCGTCGTCATGATGTTTAAGGAAGTCGACTATTTTGTAGAAGCCGTCTTCTTGCAAAGCTGGCCTCCCTCTTTTGTTTTCAGGCTTTGCGTCCGGTGATATGGGAGAACGATATACAGGAATATTTTTGCACGTGCGGAAGTTTACACTACATGCCTGGTGATAAACAGCATCCGCTGCATGGAGGTCGCTCACGCTCTCAAGTCTTCCGCGAACCTCGGCTGCCCAATCATCATTTCGAAGATCACAAGCATCTTGTATGCTACTCTCAAAATCATCAGTACGAACTGGAAATACATTTTTGTCTTTTTTCTGTTGCTTCATTTCCACAGAATAAACAATGATGTTTAAAATCAAAATGGGACTTTGATCGTAATTTTGGAGTGTTTGTATTTGTTTCTCGTAGAACAAGTTTTTCTTTTTTGTATTTCTTTATATCATTTGGATTGGTATATGTTTTCCTGCAGAGTTGATGGACAAAATTACCCTCTAATGCGGACAAACAGTCTCCTCTTTCCTGGCTAGCTCTGATGATTCCAAGACAACCTTTTTGTCGCAATTTGATCAGCGTTGTTGGGTGGTCATCTTTTAGGCACACAATGCATTTCTCCATGGTTTAGTTGTAGCTGAAAAGAGTAAGAACACAAATTATTTGTTGATGCATACTTTAATCATTATATGTCATATAACATATCAATACACATTATAATATTATTCGGAACAAGAAGAATTAACAACGTTGACTCTAAATAATAATGTTTTCTTGTTCGTGTGATGTTTCTTTTTTAGTGTGTCTATACACTGTAATTCATTTGTCCATTTCTCAATTTCCTAGGAATTCTAACACTAATGAAGATAATGAATTATTTGAAAAGCGAGAATACCGAAGTGTCAAAAAGGATGACAAGAGAAGTTGAATCAATGGGCTTAAATCGCGTCCGAGAAAACGAAAAAGGACATAAAAACAAACAAGACAAAATATACAAAGTACACACAGAAACGAGCAGCTTGAACTAAGCACAATATTTATCATAAAGCATTTAAAAGTATACTATGTTCGATGTTTTCCCTACTTGAAAACTTTCGATTGTGTTTTACTGTAGCATATTACTTACATTTGTTTTGTTAACCATTCATTTTGAATTGACTTATTGATAGAGCAAGATACGCAATCAAATATTTTTGACTCCATTGTAATAAATTATTTTCATAGAAATAAGAAATTCAGAATAATATAATATAGTACCTGATATAGAAATGATCCTTGCGCTAAACAATTAACACAGTGACTGTGGTTAGCTCCAATAAAATAATGACGCTGAATCGAACATAGGTCACTTCAAGTGATAGCTGAAATAAAGTTACAAAATAGTTTATTTTCGGCAATAATTCATTAAAAAAGGAAGAAAATAATTATTTACAATTAGTTATATGAAGAAAATGCAATATTAGTTAAGAATAAAGGCTTTGGCTATAGTAATAAGTGCAAAATCGACGAAATTGTAATTATGACTATCCATTTTTGTTAATTTGGCGTTCCATACTTTTTTGTTTTCGTTAGGGACGAGTCTTACTATGTTACTTTAAATTATTTTTATTGCTATATTTTGGACTTCTTTAGTTTAAATTTAGTTGATTTTACGTAAAGGTAGTTGATTGTATTTATTTTCTTTGAAATAAACAAAAATATAGCGATCTTTGTCGTTTGACCTGCGTCAAGAACTTTTGTACGTCTAATTCATTTCTAGACGCATTTCCGAATATATAAATACACGTAAAACATTAGGGTATGTTAAAAAAAACACTTACCAGCATATTTGTATAATAACATAAATTTATGTTAGCGATTCTTTCAGTGATATCATCTACTCAGTAGGTTTCTATAAATTGACATATGTAAGAGTCTTCTCCCCTTGTCGATATGGCAGACCATTTCTGACATGAATCGGTAGGCACATCACCGTTATTTTTATTTTCAATTTTCACCGATTTCCGACCGTACGATTTTGTTAGACTTTTTTAATGTTAATGTGCTATAATAATCTCATATGATATTCAAAAAATCTTTTCTGTTGCAATTTGTTTAAATTGAATCTGTAGACAGACTAGACTACTAGCTTAACGTAACTGCCAGTGCACTCAGTTCTGTAGTTAGTGTCTTTTTGTGCTTTGTATCGATAAGTTAAGCCCTTTTTAACTGATTTTTATAGTTTATTCTGAGTGCGCTGTTACACCAAGGGTTGTTTTGTCGTCCCGCATTATGTTTAACCCTGCCATATTCTGTATGTGCCTTTTCCAAGTCAGGAGCCTTTAATTCAGTGGTTGTCATTAGTTACAGTATATCATATCATTCTTTTTTTCGGATTGAATTGTATTACATACAAATCAATCCGTTCATGTAGTTATGATGTTTCTTTTGTAAGTCTTTTGGATATTGTGTTGTCTTATCGTTTGTGGTTTGAATTCTTTTTTTTTATTTTCTATATGTATGTAGATGTTAAGATAGTTAATCAGCTATTTCATTTAAAAGATTTTTAGTTTAAAGCAACTATATGCGCAGGATTTTTTTGTTTATACAGTTTTGATTTAGACGAAAAACCGACAATACAAATAAATATACCATTTCAAACACAATTCTATTTTAATATTCTTGTCATGGTTAGAAAATTTATAAAATAACACTAATACAAACTCAATCCCAATTTTACATTCTATTTAAGAAATTTACCAATGATAAAATAAACGTCGCGTTTTGTGGCGTCGATACATTCGTTTGACGCACAGTTTATAATTTTATTGTGGTGTCCTGGTGTACTGTCGTAAATTCATGAAAGGTGTCCCTTGTTAAGTCTCCCAAACGAAGTTTGGGAAGACTTATTGTTTTCGCTCAGTTATTATTATTATTATTATTATTATTATTATTCTTCCTCTTCCGCCGCTTTTAAATTTGAACTTGTCCGCACCCGTTCTCCAAAACCGCTTGTCAGATTAACTAAGGATTTCACAATATGTTAGACTAACATGTCTAGTGGTGCAATCAGGCTTTTGTTTGTGCAATAGGGTTTATAAAGGGGTACTTTGAGGGCAAAAAGAAATGAGGGTTTTACTATAGAACCCTATGGGATTTTATTTTTTTTAATTTTCAAATGATTATAAATTGAAAACCGTGTGTGATAGACACAATCTTTTTAATTAAAAATGTTCTAAATGATAAAGCCCATTAAATGAAATACAGGGTTTGTCCCCAGGGGTCACCCCCACCCCCTGCTATTTAATGATTGATTGTTGGTTGCTTAACGTCCAGTGGCAAATATTTCATGCATATTCAGGACGAGAACAAGTTCACAATAAATACAATAGGTAGGTTCTGTAATAGATTTAGGGATTAAGGTCGGAGAAATTTAGACTGCCACGGGAAATGAGGGTATATTGGATAGGGACAGGAATTTAGCCTTGCAACAGGTCACCTACGGACCCCTCAAAGAGTTGTTGCAAAGGTTTTTAACGTGCAAAGAGCGTGGCACTCTCTTTACACGAGGCATCGGATTTAACGTCCCCATTCTGACCGGACGTGGCTGCAAATTTGTACATCCCGCACAGCCAAACGGACGCCCCACTTTAGCACGGGTTTTACTGCCGGTCGGAGGAAGACCAATGGCCCTGCCATTTAAGAAAGTTCTAATATCTTGTAAGTGGTCAAGATCCCCACCCCTAAACCATATATATTCTGGCTTATCATGCTAAGATGGTTTGAATGATATACAGGGTTATTCCCCAGGGGTCATCCCGACCCCCTGCCATTTGAGAAAGTTCTAATATCTTGTAAATGGTCGAGATCCCCACCCCTAAACCATATATATTCTGGTTTGTAATGATAAAGCACATCAAATGAAATACAGGGTTAGTCCCCAGGGGTCACCCCCACCCCCTGCCATTTAAGAAAGTTCTAATATATTGTAAGTGGTCAAGATCCCCACCCCTAAACCATATATATTCTGGTTTGTCATGCTAAGATGGTTTGAATGATATACAGGGTTAGTCTCCAGGGGTCATCTCGACCCCCTGCCATTTGAGAAAGTTCTTATATCTTGTAAATGGTTGAGATCCCTACCCCTAAACCATATATATTCCTATTTGTCATGTCTCGAACATTTGATCGACGTATACGGTCAGTCCCCAGGGGTTCCCCCCATCCCCAATGTTCTAATATCTTGTAAATGGTTGAGATCCCCACCCCTAAACCTTATTTATTCCTGTTCGTCATGTAACGAACATTTGAATGACGTATAGGGTCAGTCCCCAGGGGTTCCTCCCACCCCAATGTTCTAGTATCTTGTAAATGGTCGAGATCCCCACCCCTAAACCATATATATGCTGGTTTGTCATGCCAAGATGATTTGAATGATATACAAGGTTAGTCCCCAGGCATCACAAATGCATATAACTTTACTGGACCAAACCAATTTTTACTGGACGTTCCCCAATGTCAGGCGACCCTGGGATTTACGAATTATGGGAGCTTCGTTTGGGAGACTTCGCAACAGCATCCTGTTACAATCATTTCTTGTTATTCTGTGGTTTACATATAGTAATATACTATTTTTTATTATTTATCTATGTATTTCTTTGTCCTGAGTGTTCTTGCGTTTATTTGTACTGTATTCCTGTCACGTAATGTTGTCATTTTAGCGGTATTTTTAACATCGCCATATAAGCTGGAGGTTTGGCTAGCAATTTAACCAGGTTAAACCCACCATTTTTTACCAAGTCAGGAATATTGCAGTTGTTATCAAATTGTCCTTTTCTATGTATGTTGCAGTTTGTTGGGGTTTTTTTTTGTTCCGTTGTTTTCCTATTATAGTTTGTTTTTCCCTCGGTTGTAGTTTGTGACCCGGATTTGTATTCGCTTAATCGATTTATGACTATTGAACAGCGGTATACTACTGTCTTTATTTAGCGTTTTTCACGTTGAGCCTTTTATAGCTTGTTATGATATACGGGTTTTGCTCATTCTTTAAGGGTGTACGATCATTTACAGTTGTAAAAGTAATGAATATTAATGAACATTAGAACAAAACTTGTAAGATGGATATACTTACGTGAAAGGTGAAATGTATTGTGTCAATGACTACAATCACCAAGGAACAATGTTGAGTATACATTTTATAATTGTTCTTGCTATTTGAATTACAAATATATTTTTTACATGTGAGAGCAAAATATCGATATATGAATGTTCAAATATTTAAGACATTATTCAACATCTACTTGGGTCGATGTTTTTAAAAAGTACATTTGCCATACTGCCTTCAATTTATCAATATCTAGGTCGTCATTAGTTGAAACATCTGCAAATAAAATACAACAATATCTTTTAACTGACTTCAAATAAAAAGAGTACTTTCTAAATTTCCAAAAAGAATAGACCATTTACTTTATTCTACATACAGTATGAAAATAATGGGATTTAGAACGATTGCCAGTTAGGCCACTTTCTGCCAGAGTCCGAATGACGTGGATGTGAACAACTATAAGTCACCGTGGCCCTAACAAATGAGCAAATCCGACGATCTAAATTAAAATAAAAAGAGATTTGAAAGACAGCAACCAACGACGACCACTTAATTCAAGGTTGCTAAACCTAGGCCAGGCCTAGCAATAACAGAAAAAGTTTGGGTTACACGTGTTTCTGAGCCAATAACCCTTCACCTTACATTGGACAGTAATGTAATAGCACAACCATAGGTTAATACACTTTAAAGGAAAATTAAAAACTTAATTATCTGACATCTTAATGTAAAGGGGAATGTAACGATAGGCGTTCTAAGTAAAATGTCATCACTTCAGCGCACCAAGGACTGCGGATAGCAATTTTGCAGATCACACACGATTAAATCAGACGTGTTACATAATCCATTTGTAATCGAATACCGATCTTTGAAAGACCATTTATCATATCATACGAAACCAAACAAACTTTTATTGACTTTTGATACTGGTGACAAATTGCTTATGTTGTTTTGAAATAGTTCGTACCCCTCATATTTATTTCCCCCAGTGGATCGCTATCCTTGCCGCGGTCGGGGGGCTTGTGTGTCTCAGTGACCCCAAGAGCTATACCAGCTGGGGCATCGTCTCCTGTTAGGGTCACTCATGCTGGACAGGTCGAAGGGTAGATAGAGTCCCGACTAAAGTGAACATCGCACGAGTTGCCCTATGTTTTAAATACAAATAGGCATTTCGACACGTTTGCCATGGGTTGCTATCCGTGTCGGCGGTTGCCGAGATCCTTGCGGATGAGGGCTATAGCCAGACTCCTTACGATCAGAAAAATACCCGGACGGACGAGACTACAGTTCAGTAGGATACTTTGGCTCCGATATCACTTATACGGGAGGTCGGATGAACCCAGTTCGATCAATCGGCTGGTCATGTCGAGCCCTTCAGTTCATCATCAACAATAAGCTTTCTTATAACAATGTTTTTTATATACACATGTATTTAATTTAAGATATTTATATTTAGGATGGCTGAAGAAGGCGACGGATCATGGGTCAATCAAGTGGTACGCTTTCCATTTCGTTTGATGAATACGCTCTGTTTGAGTATACTATTCTTGGAACATCTTGTGCTTTCCGCAGAGGATCTTGGGTGCTAATTTTGGGGACGAGCTACATAATACTTTTCAGCATAAGCACTTGACACCGGCTCGCCACGGAAACACGGCATCGCCCTTGTAGGCACTCCGAGGTGGATGGATGACAAGAATGATGAATCGTTCTCATTTCCTATGGCACACCAAAACAACCTTCTCGGTCAGCTTAAACAACAACAAAAAAGAAAATGAGATGACTCTGTGCCCTCTCAGGAAGATATCAGTAGGCCCCTATTTATTGGTATTAAAGGTACAGATGATTTTTTTATTTGTAAATACATATTTTCGCTTTAAACTAAAGTTGAAGTAAATTGAAAGACTTTTTGTCTGTTTTTAAAATAAAAACGTCTTGCTATAATATTTAAAATAAGTTCTCGCCGCGATATAACATTTTTGTGTTGATGCGGTCTTATTCTTGTTTGTGTTGAGTGAGAATTCTTCCCAACATTTTCGACAGGACACTATTTGTAGGTCGATTTTGGCTTCATAAGGTTTCCAATCTGCAATACAAAAATTTATCTTTTTTATCAACAACCCTCACTACTGTAACAACAGCCCATGAAAAGGCCGTGAAATGTCTGTGAAATATCACATGGCCGTGAAACCTCGTGGAAATACCCCGTGACTTTTGTAAAAAAAATATTTCTAAAGGCCGTGAAAAATATTTGATGTTAGAAAGACCGTGAAATTTCAATATCCCATGAAAAGGCCGTGATAATTTGTCCTTTCATGCTTAATAAAAAATATCACGGCCTTTTCACTGGTTGTTGAAACCAGTGAAAAGGCCGTGATATTTTTTCATGTCAATTTTTTCTTATCCTAATTCAGATTTAAAACATCCCATGTGATTATTGTAATATGGTCTAATTATTTCCACTCACATTTTTCTAAATATCCTATAAACTTTTCATTATAAATATATGTGTCTGTTTAAATATTATTATATGCAATACTACTGTACAGGACTGACTTTTAAATGGAACCATTCATTGTTATAATTAATGACTTTGTGCCAATAAATATTTTGTATTTAAAGAAAAGTATTTTGCTTCTCGTCTGTACCTTATTATAAACAATGTAAACATAAATTTTAATTGGAACCGAAACATGTAAAAACGAGAACTTCCCGGAATATCAGACCGTATCCGGATTCGTGTTTCTTTACGAGTAATTGTAACATTTCCGCAAGGAAATTTGAAAGACGCCGAAGGTCGATTAATATTAACTTTATAGATGCAAGACGAGTGACAGCAAGTTTGAGGTAAGTTAAGTTATTAATATTTATTCTTTTATGCATCATATCAACAAAATGTTGATGACGTTTGTGAGCATTTCCATTGAACTGATTTTCACTGAATTTGCAGAAACCGCGCAAACATGCATGTCACCATGTGATATATTCACTTATATTTGAGTCTGTTGCACTTGATTCCTTTAATCATTTCGGTTAATGTTTTCTAAGACTTACCGGGTCCTTTAGATACGATTACGGTTTTGTTTTGTTTATGTATTTGGGGAAAAAAGGGGGGGTCCTTTTTCCCCACACTGGCCACATAAAAAAAATGACATTTATGTACAGTACACTACGTATACATAGACATAGATAATTGGAAATGATTATAATAGCAATAAGTATCTCTGAAATGGAGTTCACTCTGATAATCAGAGGCGTAACCCCCTTTGAATGTGTCGGGAGCTATTTAAGTATTTTCTGACTTGGCCGTCGGGACACAAAGTTCAAAAGGGATTAATCAGAGGCGTAGCAGGGAAGGTATTTAATATTTGTACGGCAAAATGTCTTTTCTAGAAGGGTTTGTGCCATATCATAAGAATAATTGGTATGGCAATGAGGTGTTTAAAAAATAATTGGTATGGCGAATGTGCCTGCAGTAAAAGTTGCTACGCCCCTGGCCCCCTGTAAAATAAATAGCTGTGACTCATTACGGCCACTTAGTCTAGACAAGTTTGGCTTTAGCCATACATATTATTACTTCAAAGAAACATTTAAATTTAATAGTCTGTCTTAAAAGTGTCTTTAGTCTTTAAAAAAATCTAAAAAAAATAATATAAGTTGACAATACAGAACTTTGTTAACTAATGATGCCATATATATTGGATAGGGGGCAGATTTTCTGGAAAATGGTATGAAAATATGGGAAAACCTATGCATGTTTCCAAGTGGCTGTTCTGTTTCAATGATGTTTTTTAGTATTTTTCATACCATTTTCACCTCCAATATGAAAATCTGCCCCCTATTCAATATGGGGTCATTAACCGTGAAGTCCTGTATTGCATGGAATAATATTGTAGCTGTTTTAAGTACATGTATGTACATAAATGCTAAAAATTAATTTGAATATATAAATAGTTTTTGTATATACATGTATAATATATGTAATGTTTGTTTATTTGTTCTAGGAATGAAGAGCAAAAGGATATAGCAGTCTTTATATAAAATTGTTCAGGAATCCAGTTGGAAAGAAGAGCTTTTCAGTTAAAAGTATTTCCTGGGAATTAACAGGAACTTCTATAAATGTTTTTCTGGAATAGTTATTCAAAAGGGCAGTGAAATGAAGGATTACATTAGACAAATATTGCTGAAGTGGTAAAATCAGACCCAAGAGATGTACAAAATTTCTACAATACATGGTACAGCTGACTTTAGCTACTTAATCACATTGACATTTGTGTGCTTTTATGTTTTCTTTACAAAATTTCTACAGTTCTATCAAAATTAATATTTTTATTCTTTGTCACAATTATTACTAAAAAAATACAGCATTTTAATATGGTTTTTCATAGTCTCACTTGCATTGTACTTAAATAAGTTGTCTGTAGATGTTTACACTAGGTTTTCAGACATTTCACTTCACTTGATTGAAACAGCATTTAAATTTTTTGTTAAATTATGGCCTGAAAAATACATTTAACATTTTACAGGAGTTTTCACAATCAGTGAATGGCTGTTTATCACAGTAGTACATGTACATTTCACGGTCTTTTCACAATGGGCACATAATGTATCACGACTTTTTCACGGTGTACATTTTTGTTTTTCACAGGGTTTCTACGGTCTCTTTACTCAAGTTTTCAGTTGGCACCTTTTCACAGCCTTTTCACGAGAAATAAAGGCATATATACTGTACTATTTCTACATTTCACGGTCTTTTCACAATGGGCACATAATGCATTATCACGACTTTTTCACGGTGTACATTTTTTTTTCACAGGGTTTCTACGGTCTTTTCACCCAAGTTTCCAGGTGGCACCTCTTCACGGCCTTTTCACAAACTTTTCACAGCCTTTTCACGACAGTCATTCCACGGCATTGTCACGGACAAGTTTCACGACTAAACACCGATAGTACAATCAAAGCTTACACCATTTTGTGTAAATTAAAGGAATTTAATAGAGTGTACCCGGACAACAACAAACCTCTTCCAAGACATGTCACCGTCCAAACGACTATTTCAGGACACAACATTTTTTTATTATTATTTTGTTATCGTCATACATGCATAAAAACCAACTAACAATCGAAACACATGAAAGGAACAAGAAGTCACCCTGGCAGTAACTGCACTCGAAAGGAAATTTCACCATTCTCATCCGTCCAGTGTTAAATTTTTCGTGTATTTCCAGGACGAGAACAAATTTATGATAAATGCAGTCGGTAGGTCATACAATGGCGGTCGTGCCGAAGGTTACTTTTGACTGCCACTGGAAAATTAGGGTATATTAGCTAGGAACAGAAATTTTGCCTTGCAACAGACCACCTCCGGACCCCTGTTAGAATTGTTGCCAGGGTTCTTAACGTGCAGAGAATGTTACACTCTTGTCTACTCAAGACGGCGGAATTATCGTTTTCATTCATACCGGACGCCCCACTTTGTCGATCGAAAAAAGACAAGTAAACCTTGGGCTGCAGAAGTATGTTTATATATAATTTTTATTTTAATATTTCCTATAACATATAATTTTCAAGATTTCAGCTTAAACACAAATGGTGAGAATATACCTGTGGTGTTACCCTTTTAATATATCTCCTTTAAAAATACAAGTAAACCTTGGGCTGCAGAAGTATGTTTATATATAATTTTAATTTAATATTTCCTATAAAATATAATATTCAAGATTTCAGCTTAAACACAAATGGTGAGAATATACCTGTGGTGTTATCCTTTTAATATATCTCCTTCAAGACTTCTAATTCTTATTAATTAGTTCATAAAAGAAAAGCCAAACTGTTCTGAAGAACAGCTAAATATTTCTCAGTTATATTTGATCTGTAACTTGGTCTCCATATATAAGCATTATCTTAATATTTTCGAAAAAAATATATTATTCAAGATTTCAGCTTATAACCAAAGGTGTGAATATACCTGTGTTGTTATTAAGTCTCCCAAACGAAGTTTGGGAAGACTTATTGTTTTTGCTCAGTTCTTATTATTATTATTATTCTTCTTCTTCTTCCGCCGCTTATAAATTTGAACTTGTCCGCACCCGTTCTCCAAAACCGCTTGTCAGATTAACTTAGGGTTTTACAATATGTTAGACTAACATGTCTAGTGGTGCAATCAGGGTTTTGTTTGTGCAATGGGGTTTATAGAGGGGTACTTTGAGGGGCAAAAAGAAAAGAGGGTTTTACTATAGAACCCTATGGGATTTTATTTTTTTAAATTTTCAAATGATTATAAATTGAAAACCGTTTGTGATAGACACAATCTTTTTAATTGAAAATGTTCTAAATGATAAAGCCCATTAAATGAAATACAGGGTTAGTCCCCAGGGGTCACCCCCACCCCCTGCCATTTAAGAAAGTTCTAATACCTTGTAAGTGGTCAAGATCCCCACCCCTAAACCATATATATTCTGGTTTGTCATGCTAAGATGGTTTGAATGATATACAGGGTTAGTCCTCAGGGGTCATCCCGACCCCCTGCCATTTGAGAAAGTTCTAATATCTTGTAAATGGTCGAGATCCCCACCCCTAAACCATATATATTCTGGTTTGTCATGATAAAGCACATCAAATGTAATACAGGGTTAGTCCCCAGGGGTCACCACACCCCCTGCCATTTAAAAGGAAGTTCTAATATCTTCTAAGTGGTCAATATCCCCACCCCTAAACCATATATATTCTGGTTTGTCATGCTAAGATGGTTTGAATGATATACAGGGTTAGTCCCCAGGGGTCATCCCGACCCCCTGCCATTTGAGAAAGTTCTAATATCTTGTAAATGGTCGAGATCCCCACCCCTAAACCATATATATTCTGGTTTGTCATGATAAAGCACATCAAATGTAATACAGGGTTAGTCCCCAGGGGTCACCCCACCCCTGCCATTTAAAAGGAAGTTCTAATATCTTCTAAGTGGTCAAGATCCCCACCCCTAAACCATATATATTCTGGTTTGTCATGCTAAGATGGTTTGAATGATATACAGGGTTAGTCCCCAGGGGTCATCCCGACCCCCTGCCATTTGAGAAAGTTCTAATATCTTGTAAATGGTCGAGATCCCCACCCCTAAACCATATATATTATGGTTTGTCATGATAAAGCACATCAAATGAAATACAGGATTAGTCCCCAGGGGTAACCACACCCCCTGCCATTTAAAAAAGTTCTAATATCTTGTAAGTGGTCAAGATCCCCACCCCTAAACCATATATATTCTGGTTTGTCATGCTAAGATGGTTTGAATGATATACAGGGTTAGTCCCCAGGGGTCATCCTGACCCCCTGCCATTTGAGAAAGTTCTAATATCTTGTAAATGGTCGACATCCCCACCCCTAAACCATATATATTCTGGTTTGTCATGATAAAGCACATCAAATGAAATACAGGGTTAGTCCCCAGGGGTCACCCCCACCCCCTGCCATTTAAGAAAGTTCTAATATCTTCTAAGTGGTCAAGATACCCACCCCTCAACCATATATATTCTGGTTTGTCATGCGAAGATGGTTTGAATGATATACAGGGTTAGTCCCCAGGGGTCATCCCGACCCCCTGCCATTTGAGAAAGTTCTAATATCTTGTAAATGGTTGAGATCCCCACCCCTAAACCATATACATTCCTATTTGTCATGTCTCGAACATTTGAATGACGTATACGGTCAGTCCCCAGGGGTTCCCCAATCCCCAATGTTCTAATATCTTGTAAATGGTTGAGATCCCCACCCCTAAACCATATATATTCCTGTTCGTCATGTAATGAACATTTGAATGACATATAGGGCCAGTCCCCAGGGGTTCCTCCCCACCCCCAATGTTCTAGTATCTTGTAAATGGTCGAGATCCCCACCCCTAAACCATATATATTCTGGTTTGTCATGCCAAGATGATTTGAATGATACACAAGGTTAGTCCCCAGGCATCACTAATGCATATAACTTTACTGGACCAAACCAATTTTCACTGGACGTTGCCCAATGTCAGGCGACCCTGGGAATTACGAATTATGGGAGCTTCGTTTGGGAGACTTCGTAACAGCATCCTGTTACAATCATTTCTTGTTACCTATGTAAGTAATCCCCTTTCATAAAGGAGCTATGTTCTTATTATATTGAACGTTGAAACTACGGATGAATATCATATTCAGTATCATAAGGGTCTACACTGTAAAATCTGTTGAGTTTCAGTTAAAACTATGTACATGTACATAGTCGCGTCGGTATACATGTGTAATGAAATTTTGTCGCACTGTTTGTTTTATTAATAACTTTGATTGAAAATTTAATAATAATTAGTATTAGCTAAAACTCTCACTTGTATGACAATCACCCCCCCCCCCCCCCCCCCCCACCCCCACCCCCCCAAGGGTGACTGGGGAATAGAAGTATGGTCACCATTGGTCTTCCTCCGACCGGCAGTAAAACCCTTGCTAAAGTGGGGCGTCCGTTTGGCTGTGCGGGATGTACAAATTTTCAGCCACGTCACGTCAGAATGGGGACGTTAAATCCGATGCCTCGTGTAAAGAGAGTGCCACGCTTTGAATATGCATGAAATATTTGCCACTGGACGTTAAGCAACCAACAATCAATCAATCAATGTATGACAATCTCATACCATTCCATTAAATTGACAATAATATGTTTGCAAAACGAACAGACAACATTTTGTTATAATCTTACGCACTATATATACAGATGACTATTTCAATAAAGAAAAACAAAATGGTGTATAGGCACTTTAGACAAAGTACTTAAGAAAACATGAAAGACAAGAATACAAAAATGACCATAGCACAATAACATAATGGCGAGATATATAAATATATAAAAATAAAAGGTGCCGCGTTCTTATTCATCTTAACAACAAAAAAAGGTGTTGAATCTTTAGAAAATTTACGGTGTTGATATGTCATCTACTCTGGCTTGGAATCACCTATATTGTGAAGAAAAACTTCAATTTCTGTTTACATATTGCATAAGGTGTTCGTGCCAAAGTCTCATATCCATTTTTTTTTATATTACATGTTTTGGTAGACCCCTTTTTTAATTTTACCATTGTTGAAGATCATTTGGCGACCTCCAGATTCCCCCATATCCGTTATTTTTTATATTGCATGTTTTGAAACCGCCCCCTTTTAATTAACCAGCGTCTCTATTAAGATTGTGCACATGCGCAGTCGATACAAATAAAAAAAAAAACAGAAAATGGCGTTTCTAAAGTATTTGTTGTTGATTTGTTTCATCGTTGGTGTTGCGGCAAAGTTCATGAGTTGAACATAAGAACATGTCAAAGTATTGTTGATGTCAACTGCAAAAAAAAGGCTACAAATGCATAGGTTGGCGGTTACCAGCAGAATAATCATTCAGTGTAACACTAACAAAATAGAATAAAAAACATGCTCTAATGATGACTGTTGAGCTTTGGTTTCAGCAACACTCAAGTGCTGATTGTTGAGAGTTTGAAAGTTTGGTCCTCGTTGTCAGCACTTTATGTTGCTCTGCTATACGTAAGCATTGTGTTATGTAGATGTACTCTGAAAAATATTAAATCACTTATGTTGGAAATTGACTTATTTACACCATCTTTGGAGTACTTAGAGTAGGCCCGTGCTCAAATGGATGAGGGGGTTTGGTGTTCACCCTATTTTCTTACCAACATAGGCTTCCTGGGTATGGATCTGTCTAGCTAATCCATTATGTAAGTGAATTGTTTTTCATTTATTTGGAAAATTCACTTACTACAAATTAAGATGATGCCACTGTTACTTTGTATTGCTTGTATCATATGGTATAATGATGATCGGGTTTCTATACATTAATTTTCTAAATTATACTTGTTTGTGTTATATCGCACGATCTGTTTGGTGCATGTCTACACAATGTTTAGTTTAGAATTAATTTGGACTTTGAGCTGATTTTATTTGGTATCCTATAAGCTGTATTGCTTTTGGAATAAAGTATTATTATTATTTTATATTTGGTATATAATTCTTCTTTCAACGTTGTGTAAAAAAAAACAATAAGTAAATATAAATTATTAGTACTGTTCATACACATAATAATAATATTTTTTCATGCACCAATATAAGAATTTTTACAAGAGTTACATAATATATATAAATATAGAGAAATGACAAATGTAAAACAATTCAAACGAGAAAACTAACGGCCTAATTAATGTTCAAAAAAATGAACGAAAAACAAATATGTAACACAGCAACAAACGACAACCACTGAATTACAGGATTCTGACTTGGGATATGCACATACATACAGAATGTGGCGGGGTTAAACACGTTAGCGGGATTCCAACCCTCCTGTAACCTGGGACAGTGGCGTAACAGTACAACATAAGAACGAACTACACAAGTCGGTTAAAAAAGGCTTAACTCAACTGATGGATACAAATAGAAACGCATCTAACAAAAACACAGAGTTGCCGTGGTCGGGTACTTGTACATCCTAACAACAAAAAGACACGAAGTAGGGATCTGAGAGTACTCGCAGTGCAGTTACTGACAGCTAGTTCAAAACCAGTAACAACTAATAAAAAGAATTCATGCATCTATATTATCAATCAGTACTAACACATCTAACATCCAATGGATTTTGTGTAAAAATGTTATAAACAGAATCTGATATAATTTAAGTAGTGACAATTTATCAAATGTATTCCTTCTGTAAAAGGAGGACTACACCTTTACTCTCCTCTACAATAATCACTGTAATGAGTCGCTCAACCTTTACCACCTTTAATCCACAAAAGCATTACAACCTACCCTTACCAGCACCACAACGCATATTGAGGAGAAGTACCAGACAGTCAATACCTCCTATCAGACTGAATTTATAGCTTGTGAATTGGTGTATATAAACAGTAGTTTTTTGGGGGTTTTTTTCTTTCTTTTTTTTACCAACAAATTATTTTGTAATCCATATTTGACTACCTGTGAAATTGAAATGCTGTAAAGCTTATAAAACTATGAATAAAACCACTGCAAGACTAGCTTTAAGAATCATATTGGTTTATGATGAAACGTCTTAATGTTCAGAGTACTTGAGTATGTATTACCTCTCTTTAAGAATGTTTAGCATTAACTGTAACATATGTCCTTGCTAAATGTACTGTTCATCACGCTACATTGATGCAGAAGTTCACACAGGGTAATATCATATTGGAATGCCTCTTTTTTGTCTTCCCTATTCATATGCTAAAGGCTGTTATACTTAGAAAAAATGTATAACTGAGATATTGTAACTACTGAAACACATTGATGATATCCTTATCTTCAGTAATTTTTTTTGAGGAACATTTAGAACATTTGATTCAGGTGTTTACCAGGTTAAAAGATGCCAACTTAAAGTTGCAACCTGCAAAATGCAATTTTGCCGTAAAGGAAGTAAAATTTCTTGGTCACATGATGTCTCAGCGTGGTATTGAAGTTGATCCAGAAAAAACTAATGCCAATTCATAAAAGGTCATTCTGACATTGTTTCACCATTAACAGCTTTGTTGCGTAACGAAGCACAATTACAATGGACACCACAGTCTCGACAGGCTTTTGAAACCATAAAAGATGCTCTGCTTATTGCCCCTGTTCTATCCTATCCCTGTTCTATCCTATCCAGATCCAAAAAGGCTTTTTATTTTAACCTGTGATGCTTCTGATAAGGCAATTGGTTATGTGTTAGGGTAAAAGTATGATGAAGATAGAGAATATGTAGTAGCTTATGGTGGTAAAGCTTCGAGTGGTCCTGAGAAAAGAAAATGAGTGTTTGGCTATATTAAGAGGCGTTGAAGCATACCGTCCTTATCTAGCTAACTCTCACTTCACGGTGGTAACATATCACAGTGCGCTCACCTAGTTAAAATCTGCAAAATTATCTAGTAGGCTTGAAAGATGCGCTCTGAAGTTACAGGACTTGCATTATGATATTATCCATCGTCCAGGCAAAAACAATGTTGTTGCAGACTGTTTAAGTCGTCGGCCATTAATTGAGGCACGACTATACAATCTGTATCAACAGCAAATCCTACAACAAATTCGCTATTAGAGCCCTATACTGGTTTTGATACAGATCATATCTCTATTTCTGGATCTGATAAACTACCCGATGGTTGGAGAACCGTCACGAAGTTTATTTATGACGATGAGACTACTGATTCTTGTCCAAGAATTTCTGCCTTGGACACTAAAGAACTACCAGAGATAATCCTGTTTGGCTGTTTGAAAAACAAAAGCATTGTCCAGATTTTGCAAACATTATCACATATTTACAAAACAAATTTATTATATGTTCTGATTCACTTTAATACGTACAAGCTATACAACATACTAAAATTAAAAACCCGATAATTCTCAAGATTTTATACTTAGCGATGGATAATTCAACAATTCAGCATGAAATATTTGTATTACAGATGAACTGTGTTCAGTGTAAAGTCCAGAGGCCAAATCTTCTTTATCAAAATTATAATTCTCAAGATTAATTCTCAAGCTTTTATACTTAGCGATGGATAATTCTATAATTCAGCATGAAATATTTTTATTACAGATGAACTGTGTTCAATGTAAAGTCCAGAGGCCAAATCTTCTTTATCAAAATTATAAACAAGTAATTATACGCAATTGAAATGACAAGAATAAACATAACAAATAACAACTAATTTGAGTAATATTGTTCACTGACAAAGATTAAACTATTTTTATAACTCGAAGGATAAAGTAAAATTACTAACTAAATCTGATTATGATATTTAAAAACATGTAATTATGAGAAAGGTGAATTATCACTAATTTGTTATCAGAGTAAAACCTGTCACTCAATGCCCAAACTGAGAAGTAAATTGCATCTCAAAGCATGTTGATTTAAGTCCTGGATATGAAATGTAAATAGAAACGACAATATAAAATAAAATGAATTATAAAACACATAAAATTAAAGTCTAAAATATCAAAATTGAGAATTTTATATTAAGTCCTAACGCCCAAGGGTGACTGGGGAATAGAAGTATGGTCACCATTGGTCTTCCTCCGACTGGCAGTAAAACCCTTGCTAAAGTGTTGCGTCCGTTTGGCTGTGCGGGATGTACAAATTTGCAGCCGGTCAGAATGGGGACGTTAAATCCGATGCCTCGTGTAAAGAGAGTGTCACGCTCTTTGCACGTTAAGAACCCTTGCAACAACTCTTTGAGGGGTCCGTAGGTGACCTGTTGCCAGGCTAAATTTCTGTCCCTATCCAAGATACCCTCATTTCCCGTGGCAATTTCTCCGACCTAAATCCCGGATGCCCCTATTACAGAACCTACCTATTGTATTTATTGTTAATTTGTTCTCGTCCTGAATATGCATTAGATATTTGCCACTGGACGTTAAGCAACCAACAATCAATCAATATTAAGTCCTTAATGATAAATGAAGCTGCTGTAACCCTGATCACATATCCCTCTCCTCTCAATTTAGTCCGTCCTATTCGGTTGTTATAGTGTCTTTTGTAAAAACTGGGTCGCTGTTTGTTTTGGCGGGAAAAAAAGTTGGTACTTGTGGTTGAGGCTCTGAAGTTCATCAGTCAGCTGAGAAATCGAATTAGCTTGAAATTGTACTTTGGAACATAGGTCTGCCTTTTCTTTTTCCAATGTTTGTTTGTCATCCGAAAATTCGTTGCAACGTTAATAATTAAGATCATGCACCATTTTCACAGTCTTGTTTTTTTCATTTACCATGCCTTGCAATTCCTGAATTTGGCTTTCATATCCTTTGATGTCATTTAGTGAAGCACTTTGTTGGTTTTGTTGCCTAATGTTCTTTAGCTCTTGTTCTAATAGGTCACTCTCGGACTCGATAATCTGTTGATTCTTTAATTGAAGTTTTAGGTTCTCAATGCACTTTTAAATGATTGCCATTAACAGCAATCATGCTTGTAATATCGGGTGGTTTGACTTTGTGTGTTGAGTAAGGAGTTCTCAGGAAGAACTGCCTACTCATTACAGATATGTTTGCTCCTGTATCTACTAAAGCTTAGGTTTTTGTCTCACCCACAGCAACTTTTGTTGTACTCTTCTTATCATTTAAAGTGGTGATTGAGTTAATAACCCTTTCTTGCCTATCTATGTGCCCATCTATAGTTTTTTTGTCTACAGATAGGCCCGTGTTCCTAATGGTGACCTTGAGCTACAGGATTTTTGAAAATGACCTAACTTCTTACAATAATTACATATTTTAGTTGATGCAGGACATTGTGACCTTTTACTACAGGACTTACCCCTACAGTACTGACAGTCCTTTGAATTTGTACTGTTATAACGATTGTGGTTTTGATCATTGCTAAATTTGACTCTGTGCTGTTCTGGTCTGTGATCTGGTCTGCGGTCTGTTCATAGCCGATAAGGTTGTGTCCATCCTTTTGATGAGACTATCCAACATATTTGCTTCAACCGACTTGACTGCACAGCATACGGCATGATTGGTGGTGGATGTAATGTCCTCAATCTGTGGCTGACCTGACACAGCGACAGTAATTTCTCCAATAGTAGCAATCTCTCTTAGGGCTTCCATGGTCTATGACCGATGGGGAGTATGATGTGACACATACTCTTTTTGAAACCCTTCTCAGTCACTGAAATGAGAAATACATCAGACACACAATTATTGGAATTTAAACTCAATGCCCTGTCGATATATACGTCTACAGTTTCATAGGCACAGTTATTTTAACTCCTGTATTCAGTGTGGATTTAAAACGATACTAAAATACTGTTTTTAAATTATTTTAAGTCATTTTTGTATGTAAATCCGAGGTATTGATCCAAGCTTTAGCTACCCCTGCTAAGTGAAAAGAGAGAACCAGAAGCGCATCTGCTTCTGGCGTCCTTTGTAGTGTAACAAATGTTGTAAACATTGTCCACCATTCTAAAGCCGTAACGTTACCTTTGCCTGTGAACATTTCGATGTTTACATTGCATTTTTGTGCAGGGAAACCAGGTGGGGTCCTTGAGGGGCTGCAATGACTGGTGCTCTATGTATTGCTGCTGTGGTCTGTATCAGCTCTGGCGCTTGTATTACCTCTATCTCCTGTTGACCAGTGGCATTTCCTGGGGCTGGCATGTCTCTTTCTATTATTTCTTGAGACCTCAACCAATTAATGGTACCGTTGTCTGGATCTGTAGGTCCTCCGCCAGTTATCAGACTTGAGTTTCAAAGGGGGATGAGCAAGGGTCTGAAACAGTTATAACAAACACAGCGAAACGGTTTATACGATCTTCTTTCTTCAAAAGCGCATATGAAAGTCTATATACAATTTATAACAATATAATAGTATAAAATGCAAATAATAGAAACATATAAATCATATAATTTTCCAACATAAATGATCAATTAATATTTTTAGTATTGAACTAAAACAACTTTACGTAAATGCATGAGTATAAGCAATATTAAATGACGAACACGTATGCTTATATTATTTCTAATACATAAAAGCTTATTTAGCATTCAAATATATGAGCAAGATGCGGACTAAATCTTTAACGTATAAGCATAATGCGTGACCTAGTGTTTGAACCAAAGAGAGCATAAAACATGTGCTGTACAACATAACGTGTTGAATACATAATATCTTAACAATGAACATGTATAAACATGTTGAATTCTTTTATCTTTTGAATGATAAACATGGTAGCGCAAATATTGCGCTTGTAAAAACTTAAACTTTATAAAACCTATCAACCCAAAATAATCAATTCCGACAATGAGCATTGGTTGAGAAATATTTTCTACAATTCTATTTAAAACCGGAAATACTTTTGTAGATGAAATATAGGAATAATCGAAATCGAGACAAACCTAGCTCTACGAAACTAAACGCAATTATCCAAATACTGTGAATATGAAACAGTATCACTAGAAATGTAAAAAATAGCTTTAAAACATACATGCTTGCTTTTATCAAAAATTCATGACTCGTTATGATGATTTATGGCTAAACGACAAGAATAGTTTACGATAAATGATTACTTAATTAAACTAAATTAATTAAATAAATAAACCTCTACATAGGGAAATTACGCATTCAGCATTTCTTAAATAAGCAACATCTTACCCTTGCGGAACTGACCTTAATTCTTTTTAAGTATGAACAAGCGATAAGTTAAAATTATCATTTCCAACATGCGATCGTAAAACAAAATCTATTACGCGTTTAAAAATACTCTTGAGTACAAAAAATTCGTGAAGAATAACGAACCTTTTTTAAAACACATATTTACATCTATGTACACTTATTGAGAAACAACAATTTGATCTGAAATTCTTTACGTGCAGACTTCATGTATATTTAACTTCAACTTTACTGCAAGGGAAATGAAACTTTATGAAGTTTTTTACGATTCATTTGAATAAATAATGAAAGAACACTCCAAGAAAAAAATGATAAAACGAAGTATATTAATTTTGAATAAATAAAATACTCGACTCACCCGAAACAGTTATAACAAACACAGTGAAATGGTTTTTACAATCTTCTTTCTTCAAAAGCGCATATGAAAGTGCCACTTTTGAGACCGAAATTCACTTGTTCACCTTATATTTTTGGGTAAAAAGGGGCGTGGAAAGATCTTTGCCGGACAGAACAAAGAACCCTAATTGACCATGTTACCTAAACCTACATGTATGTTGTTTACACAACAACTTGTTTATGTTTAAAGGACAAGAGACTTAGTAAAAAACATGTTTAATTGTGTCCACTTAGCTTGGCGTTAAACATCTATATTGATAAAAAATAATGATTACAAAGAGAAAATCTTAAGTGACGAATGCGAAAATAAATATTTGATAAAAATGTACTTCTTATTTTGAATAAAATGATTTCCTTCAACAATAATGAACGAATATAAGTTAAAAATACTATTAACCACAATTTCAGCTTCAAAATAGACTTTAACTAAAGAAAATGAATTAAACTTATTCTTTTTTGCTGAAAACTAAATTTTCACAAATTTAAAATATTAAATGAGGTACAAAATGACTCTATGACAACTGTGAGCCCAATGTCTTCTTGTTTATGTTGTTTGGATCGGTTAAAAATGAATCTTTAATTCTCGCTTAAGAAACATTTAGTTCCGGAGTCTAGCATATCAAACCATTGCCCAGCAGTACCACATAGAAAAGAATAAAAGTATTGCCTCCCATTTTGCCATTCTTTGTAGTGCAATATAACTAACAAAACTTGGCTCAGTGTCACAATTAAAATGCTTTTACCTTGATTTTATTTCAAACTTTTGACGGGGGTCTTTAGATGCCCTGTTTTGGTGCAATAACTGCTTGTAGTGGTAGCTGGTGATTTAGTTACTGAAGTGATTGCTGTGATAGCTTCTGATGGTGTAACACTACAGATGTAGCCTCTTGATTTTCAGCTCTATTGTGGCTGTTCTATTTCTAGGTTATCGATAGCTGGGATCTCTGTATTTTGTGGGTGCATGTTCGCTGTCGATCTTAACCAAGAGCTTATCTGTGGTATGTTGTCTACTTGCTAGGATCTTTGGGCCAGACACCAATTTTCAAACTTAGCTTTTTTGTGTCTTTGTTGGTGTCTGTTGTAGTAGAGCTTTGAGCAATGCAAGCAATTACCAGAATTGACTAATCAGAGAGATCATCTCATTTGAGTTTGCCCAAAAATCATCTATATCTATTTCTCCATCAAGAAATGGTTCTGACAATGTTGTAAATATTTTTCTGTCTGTTTTTGCTGCAGTAGCTATATATTCTATTTCAGCTTAAATGTAATTTTTGGTCTTTCGCAATAACTGAATCAATTATGTGGTTGTAACAATAACGGTTAGGAATTGTAATACTGACTGTAAATGTTGTGTCACCTAATATTATAATAGATTTGTAATTTTTTTAAGAGAATCAGTGCTAAGTTTACTGGATTTTCTACTGTAATTGAACTTGTATAGTTCTCGCAAGACCCTATTTTTGCGGGTATAAAAAATGCATCTGTTTTAACAGAACATAATTTACTGCAGGGTGTGTGGATGCAGTAGAATATGTCCCCGTGCTTGTAGTGTAAGCCCATATATTTTTACAGTTAGGCTTTTTTGCTTGTGAGAGAGCTGTCTACATATTCATTTAAATTTCTGTGTCATTTGGTCTCTTGTGGAGAGTTGTCTAATTGGCAATCATACCGCATCTTTTTTGAATATAAGCATGGAAAATGTTTTATGCAAAAAGAACATCCTTCTTTTAATTTGATGACCCGACGGACAATCAAATACAAGAGTTTTAGTGTTGTTTACTGTTGTGCTGCTGTCTGTTACTTCGTTGACTGCTTGTTGTATAACATTTGTAATGAAGTAGAAATGTTATTTGAATGTAAAGTTTCACTTTGCACCACTTCTAAATTTCTTTCACTATTTGTATAAGGGTGCCTGATTTGTGACCCACCCCCACTTCATTTGTTTATATATGGTACTGCTGTAGTATTGTCGAATTTGGTTATTATGTCGTCCTAATGAAATTTTAGATATTTTCTGTCTTCCTCGTGGTTAAATATGCGTTAAAAAACATTTTAACCTTCTTGCTATGAGTAGTCGTGCACTGAATTTGAGAAATTTGAAAGTTTAGTCCTGAATTACGTTTGGTTCATTCGTTTTGATTATTCACAGTAACTGATATAAATCTTGATTGCGATCCCATGAATCTGGACAGTTTTCATCATACTGTAAAAAAGTAAAATAACAAAAATATCGAACCCGAGGAAAATTCATAACGGAAAGTCCCTAATCAAATGGCAAAATCAAAAGCTAAAACACATCAAACGACCTTCTATATCTTCATCCTCTACGAACTACCATGTTCTCTTTCCATGCCTCTGGCTTAGGCCATCAGCACACGGGAGAGGAGCTATCTCGAAAGGGTGATTCTCTCTTCCTCCTTGGAAAGGCATGTTGTGTGTTTTGTTCCATGACCTGATTCTTGGTTGTAATTGTTATAATCCGTATAGTTTCCCTCCTCGGTTCTTTTTCTTGAAACAACCTTTCTTCTTTGTCCCTTTTTTAAGATAAAAGACAATTTTTAGGCATCTTCCCAGGTCTTACTTGATCTTTTGATGACATTTTCGAAGCCTTCCCCAAATAAACAATTTTCACTTTGAGAGATAAGATGCTTTAGAATGTTCTCTGATATAATCAGACATCTCCCATAGTATTGGAGAGTGGGTCCATTATTCTGAAAATACGCTTTTGAACACCTTGAATGCCCTTTTCAGCTCTTCTATCTAAATCGGCATTCAATTTGTCCAAACTTGGATAGAAATACTCGTCTTTCTATTTACATTGAAAATATGGATCGTCGGGGATCTGAGCTTGCTTTTTTTAGAATATTCCTTTCAACAATTTCGTCTTTCACGAACGTTCAGAATTTTGTGTTGGCATATTTCAGACGTTCTTTTGAAAATATCGCCTTACCTGCTGAACTACTTGCAGTAGGGCTGACAGGTTCATATGTCGTAATGGCGGATATCGTCTCGAAACAAAAACTTCTGTTTTTTCTCGAATAAGCGTCTGTATCACTTTCACTGTCTGATTCACTGCTACTTGAATCGGAGCTATCAGACGAGCTTTCCTACGAGCTTTCCGACGAACTGTCTGAGGAATTGATAACTCGTTCCCTTTTTCTACCTTGGAACTTGTAGGGGGCGCGGCCGATCAACTACGTATTTGGATCATCATCTTGGACGCTATTGTCCGATAAGTCTTTAATGCTATTAGCTGCGTGTGAACACGATCAGCCATTAAGCAACAGTTTTTTTGGCAAATAAACAAGTGAATGTAGTGTTTAAAAATTTAACAGTGATTTAAAAAGTTACCTTGAATACGTTGAATATGAAGCGTATCCCGAAAGTTGATGATGCAGCAAGCGACCTAAGTTGGAGAATGAAATCAAATCTTTGGAAATTGAAAGATTTTTGTCTGATTTTTATAAAAAAAAAAACGTCTTGGTATTATATTTGAAATAGCTCACCGCGATATAGCCTTTATGTGCTGATGCGGCATAAAGCAATCACCAATTCGCCTATAGACACATATATCTGTATGTTTCAATTACATTACATTATAGCTTTAGTTTTTCTGTGAAATTAAAAAATGTTTACAAAACATGTAAAGCTTCCAATGCAATTTAATAATATGCCTGCTTTTAGTCGATTTATTTTGTCGTCTTGCCATGTAAAGAATTATATGTAGTAAGACAATTCTTTATGTCAATATACATATTTAGTAAGACAATTCTTTATATCAATATACATATTTAGTAAATATGTATATTGATATAAAGCATGTAATTCTTTACATGGCAAGACGACAAAATAAATCGACTAAATATTATTTACACATGCAATTACCATCTTTTCATTCTGGAATCAAGGGCCTTTTTAAATCACATACTTTACTATGATACTAGTATTTAGATTTAAAAAACATAAAACTTACTTAAATAACTCCGTTTTACAAACACTTGTGATACAATTAATCAGCCAAAATAAACTATCAAAAGAACAAAAATTTTCTTATTCGTGGCCTCAAACGCAAATACGGTACAGATGTATTTATCAACAAAAACTAAAACACATATATATGGGAAACAGCTCGCCTAGACGAGTGCAGCAAAGTGTCATTTTTGTTATACAATTGTCCTCAATCACTTTGCAAACACACTAAGCCGCTGCAGCACACATGTCTTACAAACATATCTACAAAGAAAAATAAAGAAAAAGAATTCGTTCATATGACAAAACAAAATTTACATAATTTTCATTCAAGATCTTCAGAAAAAACGTTATGCGTTTACAATAATTTGAAAATAATACAAAAAGTTTAACATGGGATAGGAGGGACTTTAAAAATTTTAAAAAGTGGGACAATCGGGAATAAACCAAAATTACTTATTGTTTTTACCTGTAATTAATTAATAATTGTTATAACAACATATATTGTATTTTGTTTGTAGGCAAAGGTTTAAGACACCGTGTGCGTATACTAAGTCTTTACCACCTGTTTATATAGTTTGTACACCTATATTTTCGGAGATAGGTTCAGGTTGGGGTGGTATGTTGTACTGTCAACACATCATATTGCGAGTCCTTTGTGTTTCTCCTTTAATAAAAACACAACAAAGTTCTTATAAGGCTGCCCCAAGGGTGTCTGGGGAATAGAAGTATGGTCACCATTGGTCTTCCTCCGACCGGCAGTAAAACCCTTGCTGAAGTGGGGCGTCTGTTTGGCTGTGCGGGATGTACAAATTTGCAGCCACGTCCGGTCAGAATGGGGACGTTAAATCCGATGCCTCGTGTAAAGAGAGTGCCACGCTCTTTGCACGTTAAGAACCCTTGCAACAACTCTTTGAGGGGTCCGTAGGTGACCTGTTGCAAGGCTAAATTTCTGTCCCTATCCAATATACCCTCATTTCCCGTGGCAGTCTAAATTTCTCCGACCTTAATCCCTTAATCTATTACAGAACCTACCTATTGTATTTATTGTGAACTTGTTCTCGTCCTGAATATGCATGAAATATTTGCCACTGGACGTTAAGCAACCAACAATCAATCAATCTTATTAGGCACTCCCAAAACATTTTTCTAAATGTGACTTCAGCATTTTGTTCTTGCGTCAAAATTTTTAGCTCTGTAACTTTCGATTAGTCTTATAGGGGTCGAAATGAACAATCACAAATTTTATCCAAAGGGAAGTTGTTAATATACACGAATTGTTCATTGACTTTGCTATAAGTACTATACTATAGTGTAAGTTTCAAGTCATGTAAAAAATGGGAAATTTTTAAACATTAAAAATTAAACATTACATCTAAATATCGAAAATCCCTCAAATTTGCTGGAAATGTTCTGTACGGGTATCCTGACATACCTTCAAAATCTTTGAACGATTGGTCAACTTCAAAAGAAGATCTGTAAGTTTGATTTGTTCTTAACGGAACAAACACTCAGTATAAAAACATCAATAAGTGTTTAAGATGTCTTCTTAAAAAGCAAATTTAATATCTATTGAAAACTTAACATTACTTTAATTGTACGCACGAGCTATCCTCATATTATCAAATAGGATAGAGCCTGTGCGGGATGTATCAAGTACGCAGCCACGTCCGGTCAGAATGGGGACGTTAAATCCGATGCCTCGCCAAGCTCTTTGCACGTTAAGAACTCTCGTAGGTGGCTTGTTGAAATGCCACATTTCTGTCCCTATCCAATATACCCTTATTTTCCGGTGGCAGTCCAAGTTTCCCCGACCTTTTTTGTAAGACCTACGTATTGTATTTGTTGTTAACTCATCGTGAATATGCATAAATATTTGCCACTGGACGTTAAGCAATCAACAATCAATCAACTAATTTCGATTTATTTAACTTTATAAAATGTAAAAAAAAAATTGTTTTCATATGACACTAGAAAATTTACATTTAAACAACTTTTCGCCCCTAGGATGACTGTGGAATAGAAATATATTCACTATTGGTCTTCTTCGGACCGGCAATAAAACCTTGCCAAAGTGTGGTGTCCGTTTGGCTGTGCAGGATGTACAAGTATGCAGCCACGTCCAGTCAGAATGGGGACGTAGAATATCATGTCTCGTGTAGAGAGTGTCACACTTTCTGCACGTTAAGAACCTATGTAACAACTCTTTGAGGGGTCCGTAGGTGGCCTGCTGCAAAGCTAAATTTCTGTTCCTATCCAATATTTCATCATTTTGCAGTGGCAATCTAACTTTCCCCGACCTTCATCCCGGACGGCCTTTCTAACAGGACCCAACTATTGTATTTAATAATAATGTGTTCTCTTCCTGAATATGCATGAAATAGTTGCCACTGGACTTTTATCAACCAACAATCAATCAATCATTCAATCAGTTGTGACCTATATATGGTATGACTACCAAGTTGGAATATATAATATTGTCAAATATCTCCGATGTTAAAATTGATGTACTATTTCGTATCTTTTGATCTATTTGACGCATTAAGTATTTGTATTATTGATAAGATTATTTACGGCCTAGAAACATCTGCTATGACATCAGAATTTACAGATAACCTTTATTTACACCGGAAATAAAATTAAACATGTTTACTATTATACTATTACCATTGTATTTATTACAGACAATAACAGGTATGTGATTTTGACTTATTCAATTTCGAAAACCAATTTCAAAATGCCGTGATTATTTAATGCACCATTCAAATTTGTGGGAAATCGTCAAAGAATATCTGGGCAGGTGTGGATACGCATAGAACAAAACAAACTTTTGAATGGTTTTACACTAGTAATTTTTGGGGCCCTTTATAGCTTACTGTTCGGTGTGAACCAAAGCTCCGTGTTGAAGACCGTACTTTGACCTATAATGGTTTACTTTTATAAATTTTGACTTGGTTGGAGAGTTGTCTCATTGGCACTCATACCACATCTTCTTATATCTATTTACATTATCCAGAATTTGATTTCTTTTTGTATGGTATCAATTATAAACGGACAGGTGATTATGCCGGACGAAACACATTTGCTTCTTGATTAGTGATATTCTCGGACTCTTGCAGTCCACATGTACAAGAAATGAAAATACAAAATAAAAATACAGAAATCATTTTAATGCAAGTACCAAAAGTTAAATATTCATCGTTTAATTTTATATTTTTTAAACCTGAAACTTTAGCATAATATCATAAGCAATTATAGAAACAAGTTAGTAATTGAACATTTGATTTTACAAGTATCTTTTACAAAACTGGGGACCTCAAGGAAAACATTGGAATGGAACTATGGTTAATTAACTTCCGTTTTTCCGGCTGTAGGACTCTTTTGAGGGATTGTCAGTTGTCTGTAAAAATGACTGAATACATAACTAACGTACGTCAAAATATTGAGCCAAATCACATTCGCCTTCTAACATTTGCGTTCCTTTGGAGAAAACACATTTCAGAACCGACGCAACAGAAACTATGTGGAGGTCTTATTTTTCACATCCAGGCCCGTAACGGATATCGCCTTTGACAAACATACCGATTGATTTATGAATTAGATTGTTGAATTCCTATATATACTATGTCTCACAGCTCAGTTTGGTGGACCCAGTCTGTTTGGACAGCAGGTTCAAGTAAATCGAACCTCTGGACTTCCATGTTCTAAAACAGTATCATGTATGCCAGCGCCATGGTGCCAACGGACAGTAGACTCAGATGGCTGCCCGAAATGTTCCTGCTCTATGGGTGAGTTCGAATAATAGTCAGCACTCAAACTGCTAAAGTTTTGTGATTATTTTGTTTATTTGTGTACACATTTACCGCCATGGTTTGATGGCATATTATAAAACAGAGACAAAAGATACCAAAGGGATATCCAAACTCATAAATCGAAAAAAAAATGACAATGCCATGGCAAAAGAAAAACGAAAAATGACTAAAAAAAACACACACAGCAGTGCAAAAACACAACATAGAAAACTAAAGATTGAGCAACACGAACCCCAACTAATAACCGGGGTTGATCGCAGGTGCTCTGAAGGGTAAGCAGATCCTACTCTACGTGTGGCACCCGTCGTGTTGCTCATGTAAGTAACAAAATGATAAAATTTGATAGTAAAGATCGTCCGTTATGTATGAGATATTTGCAAATGGACGTTTTATAAACAGCAATCAGTCAATTAAGTGAACAGGAAAGATTATTGAAGGAATGCTCATCAAATAAATTTTGTACGCCAGACGCCGAGTTTCACCTATACAATATACTCATCAATGACGCTCGAATCAAGAAAATAAAAAAGCAACAATATATAAGGGAACGACCATTTAACTTCAAAGGGGGGGGGGGGGGTATTGTTATTTTACTAAAACAATATTTCTGATCCCAAATTTGATCTGGTCAAGCAGATGGCAAAAAAAAATATTCTGAATCCAGATTTTCCTCATACCTTATAGGGTTAAATATTGAAAAAATAATTTGATTGATAGCGTTGAAAAACTAAATAAAATTGATCGCGCTGTGCGTAAAAAAAGAATTTCTGACTTAGACAAAACCCCACCCCCCCCCCCCCCGAAGTTAAATGGTTCCTCCCTAATATAAGCTTTAAAATTAACACTTGAAGCGACGCTAAGGACTGTTCTGGTCTTGCTATTAAGTTTTGAGTTATGTCCTGTTTTTTTTTATATCACTGTAAACAAATTGTGTAGATTAATTATATGATGGCAGAGTTAACAATTCTATAATCTTATGTTGCTTTCATACGGCATATGTTGTTTTCATACGAGATGAAAACATATGACAGAGTTACATATGGTTCGTCTTTCTGCTAATAACGATCAGAATGGAATTGAATACCGACTGTAAATATATAAGGTTAATTCATGGTTTTGTTAATCCCGGCATTTGATGTACATGTAACTTGCTCTAAAGAGATCTAGTGCCATAATTTATTATGAAAAGTCGCTATGTATCAATATTATTTACTTGATTAATTAATTTACAAAAGTATCTTTTCGTACGTTCTATGTATTTATATTTCGTTCACGGTATTGCTATTTTAGAGTTAAGTCAAATACAAATCTGATTAAAATACAAATCCTGTGTTTAAGCGTTGCTCACAAGGATCTGACAAATGTGCTGGTAATTATTACACTAGCCAATCAAATTACTGCCTTCAAATTTCGAAGGTGTGTAATTATCTGATTAAACCAGAGGATCCCAAAAGGTTTTTTAAACAGGAAGTAGAATGAAGCGTTTTCTGATCATTGTAAGCAAAGCTTTGACGCAGGATCTGTATTTGAATTAGATTGGTTAAAAAAGTTCATGTTTTTTCAGGTAGATTTTCCGGTGGACTCGCAGGTAAAGGTGGTACTCTCGGGTTGTCGAGTTCAAGGAATAGATTCCCAGGAATGTCGTCAATGTTGGGCTCGGGGATGCATGGCTCCCCAGGAATGTCGTCAATGTCTGGCTCGGGGATGAAAGGCTTTCCAGGAATGTCGCCAATGTTTGGCTCAGGGATGAATGGCTTTCCCGGTTTTCCTAGCTTTAATGGAAAAGGCAAATATAAACCTTCGAATAAGCTTTGCTTGGCTTGGGTTGTTGCTTACAATTACACCAATATACATGCTCATTATGCTTAATTATGCTTTGCATTCGTCAGTTTTAGATTTTAGGACCAGACTGCAACCAGTGAACAATTGCCAACACACAGTTGCAATGTCTGACCCGTATACGTAAAAATAATTTAATTTTTAAAATTATTGAGTAAAATTGAAATGTCGGAAAGAAACAATGTCAAAGATATTACTTAGTAACAAGTGAACCTTATTTTATTTTTTTGTCATGTTAATTCAAGAACTCGTATACAGAGCAGTATTCAATATTTTATTCATAAATATGGGTAGAAACATAATGTACACTTTACTTAATATAAATTTTACGTCTTATTTGATATGTTAACCAAAACATTGAGATGAATCCGTGATTCTTAGTCAAGGTTGTCTTCGTTGTATCAGATGAAGTTTACAGATAGAGAATAGTGGTCCCAAACCAGAAAGAATAGAGAAATGGACAAAAAATAGAGAAAACATAGAGAAAAATGGACAAAACATAAAAAATAATAGATAGAGAGTATAACATAAAAATAAAAAATAGAGAAATGAAACCCACCGCAACCAAATGTCATATGTTAGTCACCATATGGTGACAATATTAATATGGAGGTCATCTAATAATCGATTTATCGGTTGCAATTGCATGCTTTTTATGATCGAAACGTTTTGTATTTACCAGCAAAATTCTCTGATTTTTTATTCAGCCTTTAAATTGATATATCAAAATAATGTTAAAATGTTGACAACTGCTTTTTTTTTAAGGTCAATCTTCATTTATGAATCCAATGGCTTCCATGCTTCATCAAATGGGTGGAAGTGGCGGTTTCAACAGCTTGACAGGACCATCCGGAATAGGTACGGGTGCATTACCAAACTCTAACCAACCAGTCCCAACAACAAAGACAGCATGTGACAGCGCCCCCTACACGTGCTCGCTGCCTCCACCATGGTGTCAAAGGGTCGTCAATTCTGACGGTTGTGTTGTTTGTTATTGTGGACAAGGTAAGTTTCGCGAATGTATTTTATTTCTGTCGACTTTTATTACAACGAAATGTGGAAAGTATCCTTTTTTTATTTTAGTATTTTCTTAAGTGTCACTTGTGTCCAAGGCTACATTTTTTTGTACCTATTGGACCAAATATTAGATGTAGAAACATCAGTTCATGGCACTTGCTTTCTAAGATATACATCCCAACTATTGGACTAGTATTAGTTTGGTTTTTTTTTTTGTAATGAGTATTTACAAATCAACTCCATATGTCTTTCCTATAATTGACCCACTTGACGGGAAATATGTTTATATAACAAAGCGTTTTTCATCAGGAAGGAACATTCATTCAGTGTGGGCGCCACTTGATCTTTAAGATTGGGAGACCTTTTTTCACTTTGTCAGTCAGTCTGTTCATCCTCAAAATTCTGTCAGCACCATTTCTTCTACAGTATGGTAAAGGTGCAATGAAATTGTTTACCATCACAACATGGAGGTGTACTTATTTAATTATATTTTGGATATTTTTTATTCAATCATGCATGGTTTATATGACTCGTCATAAACTAAGGAAATTGTTAGCTCTTATATGAACTTTGTTTCTTTAGTTGCTTTGAAACTTAATGAAATGTTATACAGTTTATCATTTCGGGGCTTTTTTAGCATAATTTTTGTTTTGCTCGTTGTTAAATGCCGTATGGTGAACTATAGTTGCTACCTTCTACGTCATTTGATCTCGAGTGGGGAGTTGTCTCATTGGCAATCATATCACACCTTATTTTAAATAACCAAATACAGCGGTTTTCGATCAATTAAGAATTAGTTTCTCCATAGTTATTAGACTAATAAAAATTTTCAAACAGTCGGACAGTTAACATTTTATCATTGCGTGTATAATATGCGCACGCTCTCATCAAGAACTTAGGGGTTCTCCTGAGGTACAACTAAAGTGTAATTCTGGTAAGATTTAATCTTCAGCACACCCCTAACTAACATATCAGTTTAACATTGATTACTGTCAAATCTCTGAACTTAACAGTTGGTGTGTAGCTCGGAACATAACAGTTGATGTATATCTCGGAACATAACAATTGGTGTAAAACTCTAGCTAACCAAAATTAATTGGAAATGCTTTTATCTTCTACATTTATCGCTTTATCTAATGCTCAGAAGTTTGAAAACTACATTGTAGAATTACAGCAACATTTTGAAAATATACAGACGGGAAAGAACAACCAATCAACGCCAAGTGAATCAAACATAACGGGAAAACCAACGCTCAAAACATTACAGGAAGTATTAACTACGACTGTGCCAACACAAGCCACAACGACTTCCTGTTTACAAAATTTCTTTTGTACCACAACATGTGATCATGGTTACATGACAGACACAAACGGATGTCCACTATGTCAGTGTATACAGCCTGGTAGTTCTGGCGTCGTAACTACGGATGACCCAGGTATTGTAATAGATTTATTACAGTATTTATTTATTTAGGAAGAAGAAAACAATTGAAAATGACACTTTAGAAGATGAAAGGAGAAGGTGTATACCAAATGAACTTGTACTCAGACATAATGCTTTAGAGTTTAAAACACTGTTTAATTCCAACAAACCAAAAGCATTCGGAGAGCTTTGCAATTTCTTACGATGTATCAACGGTAAAATAACTCCTTCTACACAATCATAATAATACATACATTTATACACTTAAACTATTTCTTTAAAAATATCTATTAACTTTATGTGTGTGTGTGTAAGTTACCTCTTATAATTTGCATGCATGTTTATTTAAATGTATGTTTATTTTTTTCTTATTTGTTCTTGCATGGTTTTATGAGAATAGACTATCTGTCTATCTAGCAGATATGACATCTGTTTTTAATTTACTCATAAAGTAGTGAGGTAAAATATTTCAGTTAACTTAGCTGCTTTCATCTTACTTTCAAATCTTAATTTATAACCATTTCGTTGACTTCTTGTGAGTTTTTGTAGACACACACCTCTTTTTATTCATAATGTAAGTTATATATGCATATGGTATTCATGTAGGCATTTGTCAGTAAGACAGCAATCTAACAATACTTCAAACCCGCCTCAATTTCAAGTAATGTCTTTTCCGTAAATCAAGCCATTAATAAATACATGTCTTTTTTTCAGTTACAAAGACTACTACAGTGTCACCAATTGTCACTTCCGGAAGTTCAGCTGGTACAATCATGTGTCCTGGTATATTTGACTGTACTCTAATGTGTATGTCAGGATACCAGATAGACTCACAAGGATGCCCTGTGTGTAAATGTCTTGATGGATCACAGACTTGAAATAAATCGTTTGTTTTGTTACTTTTAATATTTTATCATATGCATGAAAGGCATGGTCAAGTTTCCTTTAATTTAGTACACATCAGCTCATTTTCAATAAAATAAGAAGTGATATTTACGTTAGTGAGACAACAACCCAACGACAAAGATTCGCAAAAGACATCTTAAGGTCAAATAATAGTCCTCAACAACATACAATATTTCAAGCTCTAAATCATCCCGTGTCTATACTCTATATAAGTTGTTAATGAATTAAACAGAAGCAATCATAAATATGCCATTAAAACCAAAATCTCCAAAGGGACGAAAAGCATTAAGATATTGCATACGATATATGACAAAAGATAACTACTGAATGGGGTTTCTACTAGTATTTCAATCTATAGTAACATGTACTGCATTACAGCTTCATGTTCTTTGAGGTTGTAACAAAATAATGTTTATTAAAGATTTGACTGAATTTTCAATCCTAAATATTCCTCAATGCTACAGTTCTGATAAATTTGGAGTAACTATTTTAAAAAATAATTAAGAATGGCATCCACAACCACATTCAAATTCTACAGTAAGTAAGATGTCTATTTTGTCTATCAAATACAGACGTTTAGTTACTAATAAATCCGATGCCTCGTGTAGAGAGAGTGCCACGCTCTTTGCACGTTAATAACCCTTGTAATAACTCTTTGAGGGTCCGTAGGTGGCCCGTTGCAAGACAAAATTTCTGTCCCTACCAAATTTACCCTCATTTTTTAGTGGCAGTCTAAATGTCCCCGACCTTCATCCCGGACGGCATCTATTACAGAACCTACATATTATATGTATTGTTAAATTTGTTCTCGTCCTGAACATGCATGAAATATTTGCCATTGGACGTAGAGCAACCAACAATCAATCAATCAATCAATCCTAAACATTCCTCAGAAGGGCATCCCCAACCAAATTCAAATTTTACAGTAAGAAAGATGTCTATTTTATCTATCAAATACAAAATAAATTGTTGCTGCATGTTAACGGATATCATTTGATATTAAAGTGAACATTATACGTATAAAAGGTTCGAAAATATATTAAAGCAGGATCTGCTTACCCTCGGTTTTTGGTGGGGTTCGAGTTTCTCAGTTTTTAGTTTCCTATGTTGTGTTTTGTATACTGTTGTTTGCCTTTTGGTCTTTTTCTTTTTGTGCCATGACGATTTCAGTTTATTTTTGACTAATGAGTTTGAATGTCCCTTCGGTATCTTTCGCCTCTCTTTTTAAAAGTGTTAGCACTGAATTAGATTTAATTTTACGGTCATTTGCAAAATGGTTGTGAAGTCTTACAATATACTACTTAATATTTGAATTTGGGTAGGTTTAATCAATTTTCTTTTAGTGAAACAAATACTGGAAAGGTTGTCCATCAATCTATAATCCATATCCATATGCAGCTGAGTTCGTTAACTAGTTTTAGATGTTGAATTGAATCAAAGTTATCCCCCATTGACTGAAAATCTCAATTTTCCTATCTTATTTGAATTTCGTTTCAAAAACTCCGCCAACCAGATAAAAAAATACACATAAGCGTATAAATATCGGTATTTTGTGTCTTTTGTCATATTGGTAATCATACAACATCTTATTTATATATGATAAATTTTATGCATTTTTAAACATCATAACCGTTCTTGTTCGATGGTTTTATCTAACAAATCAAACATTTTTTTTATTTTGTACCAAATTAAGATAAAAGAAATAATTGGAAACAGTTATATTTCTATGGGTGCCAAGTCATACCGGCATCGAAAGAAACGCAGTTGTAGGTCATGAAGCAAAGAATGCCCAGAACGACCCAATATCTAAATATGAAATACCATATACTGATTTTAAATCTAATATACATTTGTAAGAGAATATGTTTTAAATATATGGAAAAATGCATGGAGTAAATCGAACGACAATACATTGCATGAAATTAAACCTAAATATATATGCAAACCTTTATACAAATTTATATGCAGGAAAGACCAGTGTGTTATTTCTAGATGCCGTATTGGTCATGCTAGAATAACACGCGAGTATCTTTTAAAAAAATGTCAACCAGAATGTATACCTTGCGATTGCAAGTATATAATTAAACATATTTAATTGAATGTATATCAGAAAAAAATGTATTATAATGTAAATAATATGTATGATTTATTTAATAATGTTCCTGTTGAAATAATTGTTTCATTTTTAAAGGAAATTGGAATATATTCCAAATTATTATACAAAATGTACTTCACGTTAAAATGCCAGATTTTGATTAACTAATACGAGATAGATAATTTACTCTATCCCATGGGTCAGCGGGAGACAATTTTTTTAATGTCTCTCTCTCGGGCAGACCAATCAAAATCGACAATTTAAAGGACAATGAGTTGAATTTACATTAACAGTTTTAAAGACAAAGCTCAAGATCTACGTTTTAGCCTCAGAACTTTTTCATAGACTGCCAAAATAAAAGATACATCTTGCTTTACTTTTGTTGTTTTTCTCATACGTACATTTGTGTAACTGTAACGGTGTTATGTGCATGACGTCATAGTTAATAACTTTCAATTTAAAAAAAACAATAATGGCAGAACATTCAGTATAATAAATTAAATAACACATATCTGAGAGGGTGACAGAGCAGATTGTTACTCCTCGAATAAACATTGTCAACCTTAGCTTCGCCTCGGTTGACAATGTTTTCTCGGGGTAACAATCTGCGCTATCACCCTGTCAGCTATGTGCTATTTATATACTACAAATATATTGTATAACTTAACGGTTAAAATGATTTTTAAAGTTTTATTACTTTATCTTATTTGTGAATTTTATATGTATATAGATATTTTCGCTTTAAACTAAAGTTTTAGTAAATTAAGACCTTTTGTTTGAATTTTAAAAACTGTCTTTTGTTTAAATATTTGAATTCGCTCTCGCCGCGATATAACCATTTTGTGCTGATGTGGCGTAAAGAAATCACTAATCAATCAATCATAATTGGAAACAAAAGGATACAGTGTATCAATTACTGAAACAAAACCATTACGCACAAATAGGGAAAAACAGTAGCAAAGGAACGTCGCTTTGATTGCTGTTCTTCATCTCAAAGTCACAGTGAGGCCTTCAGCATGGCTGCAAAAAATCTTAGCTCACTCCAAGTTTATGTCGGCCCCTGGCATCGTTGTGAGTTTATCAACATTTCCTTTTATTAGTTAACAATTTTACTGGCATGGGTTACCTCTTTATGATAAGACATATCCGTTGGGTTATCATCAATTAATAAAGTAGAAAAATAGAGGTGACAGATAACAAAGAGACATTCAAACTCATGTCGAAAATTAACTGACAAACGCCATGGCAAAAAAAGAGAAAAAGACCAAAAGACAAAGAACAATAAACAAAACACAACATAGAAAACTGAAGACTGAGCAACACAAATCCCACCAAAATCCGGGGGTGATCTCAGGTACTCCACATGTGGCATCATTGAAAACTATGATTTCTCTCCATTGAAAGTTTTGGGAAGCTTTTAAAAGGAATTTTTCGGTGTTTTTATTATGCTGGTAATTATTTTTACATCTTTCAATCCAATTAATTTTCAGAATAAAAGAATTATCGTACACCCACTTCTAGGTTTAAATGGTCTAGGATCAACCTCCCATGTTTTGCACTTGAGGCGAGCAGTCAATTTTCCAGGGGAGTTTGTTGTGTAGTAAAAGTGATGATTTTTTGTTGGATTAGTAAAGTTGTGATCGATCACCTAGAGAACGTTAAATTAAGTATTCCATTTGTCCAAATATGATTATTTTAATTATAAAAATAGGAATGTAATATGATTGGCAATAAGACAACGATTCACAAGCTAAAATCCCCAACATGCAAAATAGAACGGAATACAACTCAAGAACAGAGGCGCATTCTACTGCAGCCACACAGCACTATCAACACTGTGTCATTTTGCATGGCATCAACATTTAAATAGCAATACAACTGTCTTCCAATAGACCTTCAGACTTATAAATAGCAACCTCCAAAGTAGCGCGAGTATCTGAACTTCGACCTCTGTCAATAATACCTTTGTTAAGGGAGCGTCCATCTGGTTGTGTGGGATGTCTAAATACTAATTGACGTCAGGGCTGATACAGCACGATAAATGAACTATGTTGGGAGATTACCAGGCTGCCTAAACTCTTTTTCAAAATTCCACGCTCGCCTCCCTGAACGAGCTTGGAACATTCTACGTCCATTGCACGTTTAAAAACCAAAACATTTTCCAATTGTTTCAAAAGGTATTAAAAGAAATTATGTATTTTGCCAAACATCGAATACCAAATTTAATGGAAAAGAAGGGTTGTTGTGTACAACTTATCGACATAAACCTCACACTCTTAGTTGAAAGTTCAAAACCGCCCTAGCACCAGTTATTTGTGGAATTATTTGCTAGATTTCAATTACGCTGCACTGTCAGTTGGTACACATGTCTTTTGAAGAACGGGTATATTGTTGATATTCTTTTGAAGTTATTTATAAGTTTTCTAGTCTCGGGGGGGCTATTTAGACCTTGGAATGTTCATTGATGAAGACCGAATTTTGACCTCCTAATTTCTTTTTGTTTTTTGTGCTGTTTTACTGATATGTACTATACATCTCTTAGCATTCATAACTATTTAGCAACAAGAAGAACACAAACACCGGGTTGAATTATGGGCTCTGGAAGGGTGAGAAGTGCTGCTCCATTAGATGCACGAAGATATTTTTTTTGCTTTAAATGAAAGCGACATATTGTTGTCATGGAAATACGTAAACATCATGAAATGTGTATTACACAATGTAAGTATAGATTTGAATGTTTCGGTTTTATCTCATCACAGCCTGAATATTCAGGAATAAATACTACAACAGGTATCAGACGTTTCGTTCATGACCCATTGTCTCGTATGCATGACCTTACAATGGGTGTTCCGAGTGACCTGTTTGTTTATAACAGTATTTGAATTATGCTATCAAAGAAGGGTAAAAAGTTTCACTTTATGCGCCTTTGCTGATTTAACTGTATTTACGCACCGCGAGTTCTAGAGATCGTCTGAAGTCTTTGTTGAGGGAAGGAAAATGACAGCAGTACTTTATTTATACCCAATCCTTAAAAGTTACTACTATTAAAATAAAAAAGAAACGCAGGACAAAGGTTCACAAATCAAGAAAGGAGAGACAACAACTAGGCCTGGAAAAAAAAGATGAAAGACAAGCAACACACTGGTTAAAAAAAAGAAAGCCGCTGGAAAAAATCTATACATATTACGCATACTACAGATTGATCGGCAGGAACACAAGCATGTGTCCACTGTAGAATAGACCGTTTGCTGAAAAAAATAATCGGAGCGTTAAATATGGTTTCTGCTAATTTTTGGAACTGCAATGTATTTACAGTATTAACCATTTTCTTTTTTTTAATGTATTTATGAATATAATTCGTAGTTGCAATGTTGAAATCGTTATTATTCCCATGGTATAAATAAAATTAAAATTTTAAAAATCCTAACTTCTCTTTGCTCTTCATTGTACGACAATCACTGGGCCATCATTCCTTGTTTATGGCTTGCCACTGAATAAAGTACAATATGCATACGGATTCTTATCATCAAATGCAGGTCAGTAAGTAGGATTATGTCTTGTAATTTCGAATTTACCCTATTACCTTAACATAACTTGTACTGCTCCTACCGTCTTACAATTGGAATATATATAAGCATAGAGCTATACTTGTCCTGAGGCACAGAGTGCATTCTTTCATCGATCAGTAAAATTTATGTATTTTGACAGTTCAATACAGAAATTGAAAATGCGAATTTGACCTTAATTTCATAATGTTTTATAGGGTTTAAATGTATGGGGTCAAATGAAATGTATATTTGTTGTATACTTATTTCATAACTCGGATACTGAGGATTGAGAATTATATGGCGTGTATTTTGTAATTCATACATTGAAGACCATTGTCAAATTTCTATTTAGATTTTAACAACTTCAATAACCCAACTGTTTGCTTCCCATGTATAATACCGGTACATGTTTTTGTAAAATTTGTAATTAAATTACTTTCGAAACTATCCAAATGCTAATAATAGCTTGGTATTAGTTAATGATGTACTTCTTATTAATGTGACTCACCAAGAGTGACTGGGGAATTGAAATATTGACACTACATGTCTTCTTCCGACCGGCAGTAAAACCCTTGTCAACGTGGACCGTCCGTTTGACTGTGCGGGATGTATCAAGTACGCAGCCACGTCCGGTCAGAATGCGGACGTTAAATCCGATGCCTCGTGTAGAGATAGTGTCACGCTCTCTGCACGTTAAGAACCCTTGTAACAACTCTTTGACTGGGGTCTCTAGGTGGCCTGTTGAAAGGCAAAATTTCTGTACTAATCCAATATACCCTCGTTTTTCAGTAGCAGTCTAAATTTCCCCGACTTTCATCCCGGACGGCCTCTATTGTTAATTTGTTCTCGTCCTGAACATGTATGTAATATTTACCACTGGACGTTAAGCAACCAACAATCAATCAATCAATCTAATTCATGTTGGTCTGGATGGAGTTACACAATAAAGAGTATGAGCCAAGACTACAGAAAAAAGGGTAAGAATATAAAAAATAGAGAAAAATAGAACAAAAAAAACTAAAGAATTAAAAAAAATGGAGTGCTAAATATAAAGAATGGAGAATATGAGGCAAAATACTGTATATTCAGAAATTATTGCGAGGTTTTTATTAATACGAATAATGCGATTAGGTGAGTATCGCAATAATAAGTACTCGCATTCTGATATCTGATACATATATCTGTATGCAGCTTTACCTGAAATCGCAAACAAATAATCTCGCATTTATGTCCATTCTTCAAAAAGCGCAATAATAAATGCACGCAATAATTTCAGAATTTACAGTAGATAAAGAATATAGAAAAATGGCCAAAAATATTAAAGAATACCGAGTTGAAGATCCCTCAATCCAGACACTCATTAATGTTTTTTGCAAAAAAATACAAATCTGACAAAATCTATAAGAATGGAAGTTTCAACCATTCATCTTTTGTGGGGGTGGTATTTGTATGATGTTGTTTTATTCAAATAAGTTGCTACATTCTTAATTTGTTGCTAACATTATTTTGTCTCGGGTGGAAAATGAAAAATATAGTTTTCTCCCACCAAAATGTGTTAAAAAATGATTCCAATATGTTATGAAGAATAGAAAGTTGTTTAATTAAAGTCTAATCAAACGGTTTGTCCCAAGTACCCTCCACCCCCCCCCCCCCCCCCCCCCCCCAAAAAAAAAACAAAAAAAAAAACAAAAACAACCCTGAAGTTGAATGAGTGCTCTCTTAGTTATTTGCAATTTGTAGTGCAGCTTAATCAGGTACATTTACACTAAATTTCCGTTTCAATGCAAGAAATGTAATTTTTTCTACATGTACCATCAAAACAAGTATTCAAGTCACGTAAGATAACGCAGGTACATTCTGCGTGCATTTTAGTAGTGAAGTTTATATGTAGAATGCACTGCAATTTTAAAGTCAGATCACAATCTGGTTCCTAAATTACAATAAACTGAGTCAGCAGTACTTGAAAACATGTTAACCTTGTAATTTTGAAAAATACCACCATCGTCAACTTATAATACTCGTAAGGGTTCTCAGTGCTCTTCAACTTCGTACTTTGTTTTTGACCTTTTTAAGTTCTTCTATTCGAGCGTCACTGATCAGTTTTTTGTAGACGAAACGCGCGTATGGCGTTCAAAATTTTAATCCTGGTATCTATGATGAGTATATATTCACTTATTATGTTAAAGTTCGCGATCACAAATATTCTTAAGTTCTTCGTGACAGCTCCAGCCCAAAGACTTGTTATACATGCTGTTAAAGCTACTCTAACAATAACTCAAACAACAGCTACAGGACTATGACTGAAACAGTGCAAAAAAAATGTATAATCATATTTTATTACTAGCTAGCACGTGTATATTTTTCTAAAGTATTTGATAACTTGCTGTTGGAAGACAAAACATCCAGCGCATTATTACAGTTCAATCATGACATTGGAAAACAAGATCTGAGTTCACCCAAGTCTTTTTTTTTGCCTGAACCTATGTTTCTCATGCGTTTTTAACTTTTAGCTTTCAACGTGCATGATGTTGTCTCTTGTTTTTCAACGGGTTTTTTGTCCATTCCATGTCTGTCTGATTTTCTTTCATTTTTTTTGTAATTCATTTACCATAATTAGCTTAATAGAAGAGGGACAGTCAAACCCATAGATCGAAAACATACTGACAATGCCATGGCCAAAAATAAAAAGACAAACAGACAAATAATAGTACAGATGACACAACATAGAAAACCAAAGACTAAGCAACACGAACCCCACCAAAAACTGGGGGTGATCTCAGGTGCTCCGGCAGGGTAAGCAGATCCTGCTCCACATGTGGCACCCGTCGTGTTGCTTATGTTATTACATATCCGGTAAATAGTCTAATTCGGTAAGTCACATTCGTGAAAAGGGACCCCCAAGGGTGACTGGGGAATAGAAGTATGGTCACCATTGGTCTTCCTCCGACCGGCAGTAAAACCCTTGCTAAAGTGGGGCGTCCGTTTGGCTGTGCGGGATGTAAAAATTTGCAGCCACGTCCGGTCAGAATGGGGACGTTTAATCCGATGCCTCGTGTAAAGAGAGTGCCACGCTCTTTGCACGTTAAGAACCCTTGCAACAACTCTTTGAGGGGTCCGTAGGTGACCTGTTGCAAGGCTTAATTTCTGTCCCTATCCAATATACCCTCATTTTCCCGTGGCAGTCTAAATTTCTCCGACCTTAATCCCGGACGCCCCCATTACAGAACCTTTCTATTGTATTTATTGTTTATTTGTTCTCGTCCTGAATATGCATGAAATATTTGCCGCTGGACGTTAAACAACCAACAATCAATCAATCAATCGTGAAAAGGGAAGGTATTATAGTTACGACATAAGGAACATATCCGATATCATCTGTGAAACGGTTATTCCATAACGGTCAACCAACTCGTGATGGCGTCCGTAAAATTTACGAAGGGATGACTTCAACTTCACCATTTGGAACTCTTGGTTTAATAGCTTCCTTGTGAGCAGCAATCCTCTATCAAGGAAATCATGATAGGAAACACAAGCCCGGAAATATCGTATCAATTGGGAGATATATACTCCGTATGCAGGCGCTGCTGGAATACAAAGGCGAAAACGCGAAATTAGCCGCATCCGGCTTCCATAGGTTGTGCGACAAACTATATTAACTGATAATTGACTTTCGCTTGAAATTAATTCCATTTTCATTAAAAGTATCCGTTTTGCGATGATCCAAACTCTGAAACAGTGGCTACGACGTCTCTGCTTACCGAATTTTCTCAGTAATGCAACTTTTAAGATATCTGTCTAGATATTGTGAGAAGTATATACAAGAATAAAATACTGACTCTTTTTGGGGGTGGATGTAATATTTTACTACATTAAATCGTGAATTCGTGCATTGAGTCAACTGCTGTAGAGTTTTCCTGGTATCTATATATACGTAGCAACATCGCCTTTTATAGACTTTATTTTCATGTTTTACTCAATATTTGTTTAAAACAGAAACAAATATGAAAATAAAGTAAATAAAAAAGCGACTATAAAATATCTCTGAATGTTGCAATTATTTTTACGGTAACAGTTTAAATCTAACGTCTACATAAGCCTCACTGTGCATGACTTTGTGGTTAATAATTTTACTTTTTTTCAAGTGCGAGTTGTTATTTTTGTCATAAATCATTAAGAAACAAAGGTCCAATATCACCTAGGAAAATTTGATCTCGGATGAATTTGGCTCTTTTTTGGTCCCTGTTGGGCATAAAGCTCTTAACGTGTCTACGTACTTTTGCATCTCTTTCAAATGTTTAAGTTTGAGCATTCCTGATGAAGATAAATACACAAAAACACTTTGGACGCATACTATTTATATGATGGGTTTCTGTCATTTAATACAACATTTCCTTTCTTTTTCATTATAAAATGAATACTATTTCGGTGTTGCCTTAATTGAAATATAAACCTAATGACCACCAAATGCGTGCTAAATCTTCGTACTGAGTTATTTCTGTCTTGTCTTAGATAAGTTGTGGATGTTAAGCAGTTCATTATTCCTTCTGTTCTTGTCGCACCTGTTGTCCTTTGATAGTAAATAAAACGTCCACGTGATATTGATATCACCCCTTTCATTGACGAATTTTTAAACCGAGGGCTGTAATTAAGAAACACAAAAATGAAAAGCTTTATCATTTGTTTGATTATAATTGTTTACACAGTATCAGGTAAGAATTAAGCTTTGTGTACACGTTTGTTTTAGGTCATTTTAAGGTACAATTTATCATGTTGTATTACAAATCTATTCGATGAAATATTTTAAATTCACCCATAGACTAGTTACGTTTTCGAGTATTTGTATATCCTTCGCGTTCACATTTTTTACATTTAGCGTTCCATGATATAGGCAAATTCAGAAAAGCGCTTCGAACGCACAAAAATTATTAAATGTATATGGATATACTATATATTCAATAAATATTTTTTTCTCTCTAATGCAACCTTTAATTCAAAAATGGTTATCTTCAAATTAATTTAATTGAATAAAAGAAGTGATGGTAAAATTTTAAAATGAGAAATATATCAATTAATGCATCAAAACGTCGATATATCTTCTCGGCCGCTTCACATGTAAGAATTTAGCTTGGTGTACCTGCTTTAGGTTATTTTTAAGGTACGATCCATCCAGTTGTATAACAAATCCATTGATTGAAATTTCTTTTCGGAAACAACATAACCCATTGTTTTGTAGGTTTTACATATTTTCTCTGTATGCGAATTTTTTTCTCAAAAATATGTGTTCATGTACCATTGTCTTTAGAAATTCATTTAATTTAACAAATTATTTTTGTATAATGCATATGTGTTTCTTAAATTCATGTTGAAAACAATGCAACCTAAGAATATGAAGTCTTGCTTATCAATGAAAAAATCTTAGGAAAAATGAAAAGAATGCATAAATATATAACAAGAATTACAAAAAATATCAGAAACTATAATAGAGCACAATAACCACCGACACCCGAAACTTCCAAGACGATACACATAAACATCAACAAGCAACACATAGTTATCAACGAGCAACACATAAACATCAACGAGCAACACATAAACATCAACGAGCAACACATAAACATCAACGAGCAACACATAAACATCAACGAGCAACACATAAACATCAACGAGCAACACATAAACATCAACGAGCAACACATAAACAACAACGAGTAACACATAAACATCAACGAGCAACACATAAACATCAACGAGCAACACACAAACATCAACGAGCAACACATAAACATCAACGAGCAACACATAAATATCAACGAGCACAAATAACTACCAACAGAATGGCCACTAACTTGAACATGAATACAAAATACGGCAAATAAGTTTGGAAGCAAGGTCAAAATGTGCTCGCTTCTACCATTTCCTTTTATTCATTGTTTCAACTGTTAGAATGACTTGTTGTGCTAAATAGGAAAGCCAAACAGCGGTTTTGGAAATATGTAGTAATGATGTGAATTAATGAGAAATATTTATAAATACCGCAGTGAGACAGTAACCCAATTGATTTTTTTTTCGTTCTAAGTGCTTCATTGCAACCGATTAAAGTAGTCAATGTTATTTGTCAAGCGCTTGTTTGTACATGTTTACTTTTGTCTTGAATTCCGAAACGGTGACATCGCAACACCAGATTTATTTCATTATATACCATAATCTTCCAATCACTCTTAAAAATAAACAATAGGAACCTTACCTTAATATACATATACTTATGAGGGTTTGGATTGGATTTTACAGAATAAAAAATCATGCGAAAGAAAAAAAGAATAAAGTAAATTGGACGGACAAACGAATAGACAAAAAAAGGGTGCCAAAATATAGAGAAAAACAGAGAATAACGGACAAAAACTTAAAAGAATCGAAAAAATGGTATATAATTAACTGAGAACAATGTAATAAACCCCCATCCCCCAAAACTCAGATCCTCACTTGTGTGATTGGATACTTTGCATCGCACTCTTCATACACAATCTCCGAAAATACAGAAATACTAGATTAAAATTGATACAATTGATACAAATATTTTCAAAAATTATTTACTTTTTTCAGAGTCATCTGCATTTCTAATAAACTTCTGTCCACCATTACTGTGTTTTCAACGTTGTATAAATGGATATGTATTAAATTCTAGAGGATGTCGGACCTGTACATGTATTTCTGGGAGCAGTATGTATATTTTACTTGTTTGCATATGTGGGTATTTTTTTCACCACCTCTTTTTTTGTATTGCAATCACCGTGTCCGTCCGTTCGTTCGTCCAACAAATATTTCCGTCACACTTTATTCTGGTACTATTGAACAGAATTACCTCACATTTAGTCAACCTGACAGTTAAATTACTGTATATTGGATAGGGAAAGACATTTTATCTTGCAACAGGCCACCGACGAACCCCTCAAAAAGTTGTTGTAAGGTTCTTAATGTGACAGAGAGCGTGGTACTCTCTTTACACGAGGCATCAGATTTAACGTCCCCATTCTGACCGGACGTGATTATTGACTTGTACATCCCGCACAGCTATACGAACGACCATCTTTGGCGAGGCTTTTCCTGCCGGTCGGAAAAAGACTAAAGTGACCATACATGTATTTCTATTCCCAAGTCACCCTTATGTGTTTGAATACACTTTTGGTATCTTCTGTCTCTCTGTTACACTTTTTGTCCTGAATTTTAAGACAAACTTCCCACTAAATGTTAAATATCCACCAATCAATTAGTTCAGGACTATACAATGGTATTATAGAAACTACTGAAATTACGGATCAATACAAGATGTATCCATGCTAAAGCTATCGTCAAAATATTTACATGAGCATGGCTGCCCAAATAATTTTCTGAGTCATAAAAATATACTTTTATATTTCATTTTTAGGTAAAAGTAATATTGCTACTTCCATGAAATCACCGATTATTGGTCCCCAGACAGGTGGCAGCCAACAGATGAGTGGAATGTTTGGTCCACAGGCCAATATTCAAGGATCATCCTATCACAATCCGTGTACTCCAAGTCAGGCGTTTTGTATACTGAGGTGTGAGAAGTATATGACTGGTGCTAGTGGTTGTCAGTACTGTCTTTGTGACGACAGTATACCAGGTAGATACAATATTATGGATGAGGGTCTGGAAGGGTGTCTTTCATTTATTTATTCTTTAATTGTTTAGACAACTCTTGTCTGTTCTTTATATATTTTGCCCATAATTCTTTAATCATTATATTTCAGCACTTCATTATTATCTATCTTTTATTGCCCATGATTCTCTTTTCTTTTTCTTTTTTTTACCCCCTATTCAGACCCTCATTGATTGTTGAAAAAGAAGAAAAGCTTGTCGAGTTTTTATTTTAAAAATAAGTTTTCGACATCCGACAATATACGTATATTGTTTTATACTGCAATTTAACAGTAGAGAGATACTAAAAATAGTCCAAAGGTAAAATTAAAGTTTACATAACGCAGCGTCAATAAAAATCCCTTTTACAATTTTCAGAATAGATGAACTGTTAAAATGAATTGCTTTGTAACAGCTGATAACAATTTGATTCAGTGGGTTTTTTCACAATCAGAATAATTGTCATATAAAAAAGAATGCCATCAAAAATTCATCAAATACATTAATAAGTACTAAATCATTCAGGGGGATTGTTCAATTGTATTAGACTAAGTTACACTCTAGAATACATTATTTATTCTTTGTTTCTATTTACAGATGCAACAACATTGCCGACAACTGTGGTCCATCATACTTCTGTTCCTCTAATAAACCCGTGTATTTCCTCTGAGACCACGTGTGATAAATCCTGTAACTACGGCTTTCTGATTGGTCCAAACAATTGCCAGTATTGCTTATGCTCACCATATGTTCAAAGAATAACAACTGGTAAGAATTCAAAAGAAAAATTTGATGTAAAAATTAGGAGTGTGGTGTGATTGCCATTGAAACAAGTTTCCGTCTAAGACAGAATGAAAAATAAAATGTAATGATGAGTGCAAGACCGGGAAACCTCAAGACTCCCAATGGTAATATTTCCCGTCTTTGACGAGTCTTGCCCGTGTTTATGACCAACTAAAACCTTATCTGATGTTCTCTTTTACGCCATACCAACTTGAAATTGGTTGAACAGGTTGATTGTGACAGGAATATATCTGTCCTTGGCAAACACGTTGATTGTGACAGGAATATATCTGTCCTTGGCAAACACGTTGATTGTGACAGGAATATATCTGTCCTTGGCAAACACGTTGATTGTGACAGGAATATATTTGTTCTTGGCAAACACGCGATAGTTTACCTTCACCCAAGCGAAAACCATCAATATTGAAACGTTCATTTGTGTTTAATATAGACCAATAAGTTACGCTATTATATCCTTAAGCTGACTAAAATTTCAAAAGAGCACATAACGAACTAAATCTCAGAAAAACTTAAGTCAAAAAAAATCCAGGTACATGAAGACTGGCTTTGGAAACCAGTGGGTTGGAAGACTACCTCGATTCTAGCACAAACTTAACCCTTTAAGCAGCATATGTTAAGAGTATGATCATAGGAACACGATACGGTTTTATAAGTTTTTCGACCCTATCCAACTATTCATATATCTCCTGCGGCATTCAAACATGCTACCTTGTGTGATCTCTTCAAAAATTCTTTTATTTTACACTGTTACATTAAAGCATTATTCTTAAAAACATTATATCCTGGAAAGAGATGTTAAAAACTAACGATTGGCTTTGTCAGATTTAGGAAATTACAGCAATTTTGCATAAATCAACACGTGGAAGTTTTCAGAATAATTGTTTTAATACATAACGTCGAAAATACGGCCTTGCTTGTTCATTTGGACCTGTATATGTTAAAGGATTTCCCTGTTGTATTTAATTGATATAAAGGACAGCCATTTATATAACATTTTACTCTATTTATTCTTAATGTGTATATTTCTTTTTGCGTTGCACCCTTCATCGTATTATGGAGTTAACAATCCTAGAACCGTTTACGACATGTCATAAACTTTTAATAATTATAGAAACACCTTCGACTTTAAACAACGCATGCATACCTAGCCAGAAGTGTACTCTTAAGTGTGAACATGGATATGTCCATGGACCCAGTGGTTGTCAATACTGTTTATGTGCGCCCAATGCAACGCAATGTATGTATTTGTGGGGTTTTTTTAATATTATTTGCCACCAAAAAATATAATTCAACAAGATTTATAAGGGCCAACTGTCAACATATAATGGTTCGTTCTAACGAAAGTTCCTCTGGAACAACAACAAAACAACATATAAATGTCAACATATAGGACAACCCACCATACATCAAGCTCAAATTCCTCTAATTTAGACAGATTATAAGGTGTAATAAATAAAAACCTACCATCAACACCACATGCCTCAATAGACATTAATAATAAGATATACAAACAAAACAACTACCGAACGTAACGCCATTTTTTATTGTATGGCGTTTGTCGACAGTTCTTCGGCTTAAGAGTTAAACACTTCGTGATATCGCTTTTCCGGGAAATTTCAAAAGTTTTATTTTGAACATTTCCGAGTACACAGTTTGGTATTTTAGTTTCGTCAGCTCTTCGACGTCTGTTTATGTTTTTGATTTTCAAATAATTTGTCCTCGACCATTACCGAAAAGACATTAATTGTCGAAATGTGCATCTATTTCGGCAACATTGGTACCGTTTATGTTATATATATATAAAAAAAAGTCTAAATTGAATACAACGTTCAAACCTTTGATTGCGTTGGATAAAAACCGCAATTTTTATACGTGTGCATGCAAAACAAATTTCTTGTTAGAGGGGTCTAAATACAGCACAAACAACATTTTCCAAAAGACCAAAAAAGTGAAAAAGTATATTTTAACAAAACGCATTTGACTAACAGGTCGAACAACATATGTTCTTAAACCCTGCTGACTGCCATTGGCGATTGCCAAATAAACGGATCACCGATGTAATAAAAGGATCTTAATTATAAATTTAATACTAAACAGAAAACAATAAACTTGCGGAAAAGATGGTATACCGCAAACAAAAGGTGCAAAGGTTTTTGTACACCATACCCGGATTTCGACAATTAATGTCTCTTCAGTGATGTTAGGAATCGAAACGGTATTTGGAAAGCCTATATATATATACATTGGTTTTATTTATATTTTAGCTGTACCCACCACACAGGGTCCAAGAAAATTATATAGCAACGTTAACACAATGAGTGAAAAATGTGTAATAGCAATAGCTATCTGCCAGGTGAAGTGTAAGAAAGGTTTTATGACAGACAAAAATGACTGTACGTTCTGCACGTGCAAGGCAGATATTGAAGCGGCATGTAAGTTATTATCCAATGATATAATTTTAATACATAGTGTTGTACATTTAAGTCCAGTGGCAAATATTTCGTGCATATGCATGTCTTTTAATTGTTATTCGTTTTTATCCATGGCATTGTTAGTTTGTTTTTGACTTTTAGTGTGTCACTTTGGTATCTTGCACAGTCTCATCTCACGCCCTTGTGACATCTAGACCAATCAAAACGTCTTAAAAAGCGATGTTCCCATAACGCATGCCTAAAGTTTGATGAACGTAATAACACAGTATCGACGACATGCAAATGACCATATTTTATCGATATCCAGTAGCGCAATTACAAAAGATGTTGTAAATACCAAATGGAAATTTAATTACTATTCGGATATTTTTTTTTTTTTTTTTTTACTTCTCAAGATCAAATTTTACGATTTACCTGGATCCGCCCTGCATAACTCACAAAGTTACAAAATAACTTTCACAAACGCGTGTATCCATGTCTGCTGCAAAAAAAAAACAATATCACCTGTTGTGCCTTCAGATAAATCAGAGTAAATCGGAGAAATTAGGACCATGACCAAAAGAAAAAAACATTGAAAGACATTTTAAACAATCAACAAAAACCTAGCAAACAAAAAAATGGAGGATTGGCACCATGTTTCCTTGCAGTGCATCTAAATAAGTCAGAAGAACCTAGTATTATCAAACCTGGGACCAATAGATAGTCCCAGATCAAACTAATGAACCCCTGTGTTCAGACCTTCGACTCGGACTTGTAGTATTTTTTGAACTTGTGGATATCAACGTTGTACAAATGTGTGTTCTTACTAAAAGGGGCTAGTTAGAATGATGTGATAAATTAATAATACTACTATGGACTGAAAATTTGCCAATAGTGTCTTATTCCCCATCGTGATACCACCGAGTCTGCATTTGCATGGCGAATAATGTATTCATAACAGGTGACACATATGCTATCGACGCACTTGGTATTGCTCCGTTCAGAGTTCTTTCGGTTCTCTCGGGTTTTTTTCTTCTCTTGGTTGCTATATTTCAATTGAATTTTCAAGTTTATAACATCGGTGGCCTCTTGTTTTTTGCCATATAATTGACCAGACATGCATTCTTAATTGTTACCACATAGTATATATACCAATGAGTTTAAATCAAGTGGTTTTAATTAAGTCTTACTATAATTTCAGGATATGTTGATTTTATTACAGTGCACCTTACCAAGTCAGTAGAACCAATAATCAAACTGATGAAACCTTGTGTTCAGGAATTCGACACGTGTAACATCTTTTGTGCGCATGGATATCTACGTGGTCCAGACAACTGTCAATTCTGTGCATGCTCTCACTGAGAGAGAGGCTGGTGGCGAAGAACAAATACAATGACTTTTGAATAATAAATGATCTGATTCCGTTTTTATGGTGATTTATTTAGAACCGAGTTGGTTTAGGTTTGGGGTCTGCAGTTGGTCATCATCAAGTCTGCTGAAAGTTAACCTGGCCAATATAATGGGTTATAAGAGTCAAACGAAAATAGGACTTGATTTAAAAGTAAACAATTACTAACAAAATTTCGTGACAGTACTAATAGATTAAACATACAATCAGGACATGGTCAATATAAAGATATTCAAAGTGAACACAGGTTATGTAGTAGAAGAGATGAAGTTAGAGATAAATATAATGTTTTCTTTATTGTAATTTTAATGTATAATTTAAGTATAATTATTTTTTCAAACTTCAATCATTACTATTTAGTATTGAAACTATTAGTTTTAATACAATAAAAATTTGCAAAATGATTAACCCTAAATCTGAACTTTTCAGCTGCATATGATTTTATAACAATGCACAAATTGGGGTTTACATTTTATTCCTTTGATTAGTACTTCAGTTTTTGTTATTTCGTCGTATTCACGAATGTTTTTTTTTCGGCCGATATGGACATAATTGCAATAAAAGAAGTGAAAAAAAAACCCGAAAGGATTAATGGTTTTATATCATTGAGACAACAACCCAACAACATGATAATAAGACCAGAAAAGACACAAATAGAATTGTATTTCATTTTGTCATGTCGTGGCCTTCGATAGCTTGATATGCGGTAAGGGTTTTGCTCATTGTTGAAGGTCGTACGATGACATATAGTTGCTAACTTATTCGCTATTTGGTCTCTGGTGCAAATTTGTCTTATTGGTTATCATACCAAATCTCTTGATTTTTATATAGAGGTCGCAAGTGGTATAAGCAAGACAAGTATGCTTATAATAAGAAAGAAGTATCAAGGCGAAATAAAAAAAAAGTTACATGTTACTGGTTGCAAAGAATAAAAATAGAATACAACGATTGCAAGAAATCACTATTGGACATTGTGAAGCATGCTAAATTCAAAGTATACATATTTAATAACGGCATAACAATGTATAAATAGTATTATTTGTTTTATGATCCAAGTATCATGCAATTGACAGCAACATGTAATGAGACTATATATATTATTTTTAACGTTATTCAATAGATTTGTTTTTGTAAATTATATATTCGTTCACATTATAAGATTATGTGAGTTTTTTCCAGGATTCCGTGATTGTTTCCCAAAGTTCTATTAGTTATGTTGGTATTTTAAGCATTTAATTAGATAATGAACTTCCAATGGCATTTTTAAACATGGTGTAAACAATATACTGTTTTAAATTGGTACACTGGTGCGCGATAAAACACAACCGTCTTAAGTCCATAAGCTACAAATATAGAACTGTAAAAGGAAGTAGCACTGTGTATATTTTATTAACAATGTCAACCTTGTTATTATCTGATATACATTTACCTTAAGTCACATTCCTATGTAAAGAGTTACTGCCTATAAACAAAGCCTTTACTGAAGAATGCGGTGTTCCCAACAATATAGGAGTCTGAATTCTTTATAAATACAAATGTCTTGTAGGGTTTTCTGACCTCCTGATAGAACTGTGATTTCCGGGTGTCCTTGATGTATATATACTAGTCTTATATATATATTCTGTAAAAACGATATGTAACCAATATAAAATTGTCCTAAAATAAGGTCATCGGTGAATTGCATTGGCAATGTTGTATAGCGAATACCTGAAGGTAAGGTCGACGTATGTACAAAACAAATACATGCAATTTCAAAACTGTTACTTCTTGTTATTACTACAAAAAGTGTTTTTTAATTAACAGTCGTCATGCCATTGGTAACAAACTTGTTTATGTATTAGTATGAGACAGACTTATGTTAGAACTTCTTATGAAGAATAAAAAGAAGCTAACATTATCCTTTGATTTCACGTTCATATACCTAGGAAAGTAATTTCACCAAGTTATTCCAAGTTTGGTGAAACAAGTGATAGGTTTAGGTAACTATAAACCCTGTTACCAGGTTTAACTCACCATTTTCAGAAAATGTTTGTACCAAGTAAGGAATATGACAGTTGTTTTTCATTCGTTCGGTTGGTTGATTATAGTCGAGCGTTTAATTTTATCAGGTTTTATGGACTTCCCCCTTTTTGTATTCTAGATAACAAAATTTTCCCATTAGCCTTTGGTTTCACGTTTAGATACATAAAAGTCATTTTAGCAAGTAATCCAAAGTTTGGTGACTATGTTGACGGCGTCTATTCCATTCAAATTAAGTAAATGGATACCACAGATACAGTTATATCTGTATAATATTATGACTGACAGAAATTGACCAAGGTTAAATTGAAGTCAACTCTTCGAGATTTATGGACACATCATAATTTAGTTGACCATTCTGAAATATCTGTGTCGCATATACCAACGTATATGTTCAACTTCTTGTAGCCTCAATCCAACCTTTTTTTTCTGGTTTACAACATCAATGAATTCGACTTTCATCAGATTTTTACTTGCAAATAGCAATGCGACAATTGCCAATAGTGGAGTAGGATCTTGTTCTCCTTCCGGGAACACCTGAATACATACACGGATCTCGATTGCTAAATTTTTAGCGGTGTTATTTTTCTGTTCCGTCTATTTTCTTTTTCCCATGGTTTTGTAAGTTTTTGTTCGACTTGAAGTATCATTTCCTTTCTTTTTATGCACATAGTCACGTATTGAACAGGAACTGCTAACCTTTCCGGAGCACCTGAGTTTACCCGCGGTATTTGATGGGATTCGTGTTGCTAAATCTTTAGTTTTCTTTGTCATGTTTTGTTATTTTTATGCCCCACCTACGATAGTAGAGGGGCATTATGTTTTTCGGTCTGTGCGTCTGTTCGTTCGTTCGTTCGTCCGTTCGTTCGTCTGTCTGTCCCGCTTCAGGTTAAAGTTTTTGGTCAAGGTAGTTTGTGATGAAGTTGAAGTCCAATCAACTTGAAACTTAGTACACTTGTTCCCTTTGATATGATCTTTCTAATTTTAATGCCAAATTAGAGTTTTGACCCCAATTTCACGGTCCACTGAACATAGAAAATGATAGTGCGTGTGGGGCATCCGTGTACTATGGACACATTCTTATTTTACCATATTTTATAAGAGTATTCAAATTAAGATTTCTAAACATAAACCAAAAAATGTTCATAGACTTAAAACAAATAACGTTTGTAACTTAGTTATCCAAAAAAAATGTAATTAATGTAGATTTAAAGGTTTAAGGTTTTTGATTTCTTTAATGAGAGCGTGGGTAACTTTAAACATGTGCTCTAATATGTGTTTATTTTACGGAGGAACATGTCTTTTTTTCAGAAATCAAACATCACCAGACCAAAGTCCGGAAGTACTTTAAAGACACTAAACCGAAAAACGAATTCCAAAAGGGGAAAGTGACACAATTTGTTTAAATATAGACAAAAAGATATAGTCCTGCCTCGCATCATAGTAATCTTAATGTAATAAGATATATTAATAATGATAGCCAGGACAGGTGTCAAAGAGCAGATAACCTATGGCTATACATAGAATATTTCGTGATTCCATGTAGAAAGCAATACAACGAACATGGAACTGCTTGTGGTTATAACTGCACTCGTTTCAGGTAGGCGTTCCAATATATTGCAGTCTTGCTGTATTTTCATGTGGCATTTTCATAGCAAAGATAACCCTTTGTACTTCTTGTCGGTCGTATTTACGTCATTAATATAATGCATTGAAAGCCTTTGACATGCATGTAATGTATTTTCGTGAGCAGAGGTATTCAACTAACATCTGTGGCTACCTAAAATAGCTTCCTGAAGTTGAGAGCGCATTGTGACTATGCTTTCTAAATTACTAGTATGTTAAATTATCGTTTTTTGAAAAACACGGCTTTTCGGAACGTTCGGTTTTAGATGCTCTTCGACTTTGAATTTGATTCGGCCTTCGAACGTTTTTAATTCGAGCGCCACTGACGAGTCTTATGTTGTCGAAACGCGCTTCTGCCGTAACAAATTATAAGACTGGTATCTTTGATGAGTTTATTGTTTGCCGTATTATTTCGAAATAATTTTATACCTTTATGGCTTTCCACAGTTTTGGTTTTTAATCATTTTTTATCAATAAAAGAGCTTTTCTCCCACCCTGCCAATTCGATATGTTTCCCTTTATATCAAACACAGAATAACATTGTACATCAAATTATTGTTTGAAAATGCTAGCACCCAAATAACAAATGTATACTTAAATAGATCCTCGTATTTCCTGGTATAAGTTTGCGTGCTTAACACTTATTAATAAACAAGTTCTGTTCTCTTGCTTATGAAATGTATTTTTTCTTAATTTATATTATTGTCTTGTTTAATTATCAAGTCCGTTTTGTCCAATTTGTGTATCTCATTCTTACTGTTTTGTTTTCTTTGTTAAATTTATATTTTGATCTTGTTTATTAAGTGTGTTCTGCCCAAGGCTGGCTATTTGGAGATGGAGGCGGAGGTCATATCTTCGGCCCAGGAGGTCACATGTGTATACCTCTGAATAGATACTGCAGCCTACAATGTTTAACCTACGAAAAGGACGGCAGTGGGTGTAATGTTTGCCATTGTAAAGGCGATGGAGGTATGTATATCGTAAATTTGTGGAAAACTTTTTATTAGCAAAACGCTATTTTGATCTTTTTAGTATGTGCTGATAAAACAATTGTTCTTTGCACACACGTAAATAGACATGATATTTGTATGTTTCGGAGTTTAGTGTGGCGTCCATTTTTCTGAACTGGTAAACATTATTTTAGGGGCCAACTGTAGCCTGCCTCCGGGTGCGAGGTTTTCTCGCTGCGTTGAGGACCCATTGGTGGCATTGGGCTGTATTCTGCTCTATGGTCGTGTTGTGGTCTCTTTTGTTCTTTTTGGATTAAAGCTCTTCATCTTTTTATTAAGCTATGGATTTTCAAATATTTTGGCCCTAACGCATCACTGATGAGACAGTTATTGTCGAAATGCGCATCGGGTGCAGAAAAATTGGTACCATTAATGTTATTATTTGACACATTCCACGTTTCCATTCTCTATTCTATATAAAGTTTGACGCATTTCTTATGTTGATCCTTTTAAAGTTTGACGCATTTCTTATGTTGATCCTTTTAATGTTTGACGCATTTCTTATGTTGATCCTTTTAAAGTTTGACGCATTTCTATGTGACTTGATTAAACAAAATTTATCAAAAAAATTCACAACAAAGCTAAACAAAATGAGGATTCCCAGGCTTAACTCTCGTCAGTTGAATCTAAGTTTTTGTTACATTGTAACGTTTACACAAAAGTGAAAAAATGAGTTATTAAGTTAACATTAGAGGATACCACTATCTACCAGAGACCAAAGGACGTGTCATGTTGCACTAGAATTTTTATCTTCTACTATTAATAGCCACTGCAGTGTTAACAGGACCAGACCATGGGACTGCTTACCACACCATACACAATCCTTGCATACCTACACAGTCCAATTGTCCTCTAAAATGTGAGGAATTTGTCAAAGGTGGCAGCGGATGTGAGTTCTGCATGTGTGCAAATGTACACCATGAAGCAAGTACTACACAAGGTAAGATACCATGTAAAGAGTACTACAGAAAGGTATGTCAACACACAGAAAGTACTACCAGATGTGTGTTTGGACACGTAAAATATTGTTCTCTTCACACTGTGATATATATAACTGTACTCACAAAAAGAGCAAATACTGAATAGGTGAAATAAACTTAACGTAACTTTAGTAGACAAAACGTTGACCAATGAATCTGAGACGTTCAATAGGTAACTGCATTTTTCTATATTGATATTAAAATGGATATGTATCACTGTTTCTGACACAGAAGTTTCTATTCAGTTGTACCAAATCAAATACACCTAAGCGCATCAAGACAAACAATGTCCTTTCCCTCGGGCTAGGGGTCAAACTTGTATGGGCCCAGAAACTTAGAACAAACATTGGAGCTGAATTAACCCCAAAAGACTATAAAATAAAGCCAAACCTAATTAAGGAAAACTCAACAACTTTTCATATTAACAGTTTCTCGTCGCGGATCAATTGTTGAATATATTATAATGACGAACATCAGTCGGGTAATCTCGGGACGGAACACCCTTCAACCTCGACGGTACTAATATTAATGTGTAATATTAAAGTACTAAAGTATCAAAAGCAAAAACGAATTCGTATTTCATTTATACTTATTATAAAAAAAGAAGATGTGGTATGATTGCCAATGAGAAAACTCTCCACCCGAGACCAAATAACATAAAAATTAACATTTATAGTTCACCGTACGCCTTCAACAATTAGCAAAACCCATATCGCGTAGTCAGCTATAAAAGGCCCCGAAATGACACCACGTTTCACACTTTTATTATCAAAGCACCACCTACAACAACAATGCAAGCACAGACAACCACAAACCAGCCGACGACACAAACACCAGCTCCTACAACCATGGGATCTACAGTCAGTCAAGACTGCATCATTGCCAGACAGATCTGCAGTGCTAAATGTAACGGGAAATATCTAGTCGATCCCTCGGATTGTACCTTCTGCATATGCAAGAGTGAGATTCATAACAGGAGAAGAAGATAGGTAAGCTAATTTCAGCGCATTTAAGGATGTTCGCTTCTCTGTTTCAAAATAAAAAGCTTTTTAAAAGACTGTTATAAATTGATAATATATGAATAACGGAACTTAAATGCAGAAAAAATACATGTTCGTGTCCTGGTTTTTGACATATAATCAATTGAAAATTTTGCGGGAAATGATTCTCTCTAGATTTTACATACATTAAACATTGGAACTTTTTTTCATTTAAAACCATGAAAAAATCACAAGGATTTTATAAGATTTTAAAAAATGGCTTTTTAAACTAGATGTAATAAAATTATGAAAAGAAAAGTAGGGGTTAGTGTGCAAAATTTAAATTGGCACTACATGGATGAAACTGGAGGATTCCGAATATCTGCCAAAAAGAGAAAAGAAACAAAAGTAGTGAACATCCTTAAAGTAAATGAATGAATTAAGAGTTCGCACGTTAAACAATCTGCCGTTTCAGAATCTAATGCATTCTGTGAAATATTTTCAAAAGCATGCACCAAAACGTTTTGGTTGGCTAAAACCTCGACCCCGTGGAAATGTTTAAATTTTACCAATGACGTGACTTCATTTTCATTTGGGGTACGAAGAATGAAATGAAACGTATACCTAATCAGACGTATTGACCTTTAATTCAATAATAAACTTTAGTTACTTTATAGAATAAAAGTTTTTACAGTTTTGGTAAAAAAAAAAGAATATGAGATAAAAAAAAAAAAATAACAACACATTTCCCTTGAATTGAGAGCATACATATTTTCTATTCTTTAATTTCTCATAATAACTTTATATTTACGAGCTAGTATTGCAATTTTGTTTCATTTAACAAATACAAAGAGATTCCTTAAAGTTGTGACATATCATTTTTTTTCCAGGAAGAATGTGGTGACTTGTCTGTACTTACAACTTTGAACATAAGGAAATCCATAGAGAGAATAAAAACAATTATTCAGAGACATTAATGTTGAATGTCTAGTCTTTTGCTCAAATGATTTTATCCGTAAATTGGATTTAATTGAAGTCGATTGATTTCCCGTGCCTTTAATAAATATGACGTAATTGTTAACTCATTAAGCCCTCATATCGAAACTGGGATTTTATCATGCTTCATATCATTATTAGGTTGAGAAAAAGATGTCAATTTTTTGTTGGGTTTCTATTTCTGACAATTTATGGATTTTCTGTGGTCTTTAGTGGTCATTTGTTTGTCTATCATGGTGTTGTATGTGTGTTGCTTCGAATTATCGCCAAGTAAGACTGGGGAATAGAAAATGGTCAAAGTGGAGCATCCGTTTGACTGTGCGGGATGTATAAATAAGCAGCTACGTCAGGTCTGAATGGGGACGTTAAATCCTATGCCTCGTGTAGAGAGAGCGCCACGTTCTTTGCAAATTTAGAAACGAGGGCAACAACTCTTTGAGGGGTCCGTAGCATGATTGCCGTCCCTAACCAATATAGCATTAATCTCCTTTTCAAGTAGCAGTCCAAATTTCCCGACCTTCATCCAAGACGGCCTCAATAACCATCAATCAACCGATCAATCAACCGATCAATCAACTTATTTTGATTGTCCTCTGCGAATCTCATCCCCTTTATAAAGATTTACATTGCAAAAATACATAGGATACGAAGGAAAATATCTCTCTTTTCGCATACCAATGTATTATTTTCATCTATCGAGACACGAAGGTTTTTCGACAGATAACTATCCTAGGAGATTAAGATCATGAACTAGGGGAGACTAGTAGTAGAAATTCTGTTGTCCTCACTGTATTTAAAGTACTAGTATATGTTTTCTTTCATAACGTCTTCTAAGAAAACACTTCAAAGATACCAGGCTTATAATAATTTGGTTTACAAAAGCCTCATCAGATTCGCTTTAATCAAAACAGTTCATAGGACAAATAAAGTACGAAATTGAAGAGAATTGAGGCCAAACTTTCCAAAGGGTTTTTTCCAAATTTAACTAAGGTCGACTATTCCTTGGGTAGAAAATCCTTCGTATTTCGAAAAATTCAAAGTTTTGTAAACAGTTGATATTATTGAAAGACGGTTATATTAATGAAACAAACTTATCAATTTTTGGCAGGTCAAGGAAATTGTTCATATGTTAAACTAAACATACAATAAAAGTGACCACACAGCTTTCCTGGATCATCGAAGAATACCTTATATTTCCGATTCTGTATCAAACATTTTAAAAAGAAAACGACGGACTCGTTAGAAGCGAAAAATTGTCAATGGGATAGCAATAAAATAACGTAAATGAACAACAAAGACATAATTTCGAGGCCTCGTCGGTACTTGGAAAATGAAGAACAACTATTAAAGCATTGTTCATTTGCTTCTCGTGTCATCAAGAAGAAAGAGGGATCTTGTGTCATGAATAGGTACACTTTATCATTTTGCTAACATTAGCAGGAGGGCAACATGCGGTTTTAAAAAAAAGACAAGTGTCAATACAATATATAGAGCTCTAATTCGTACAGATAATATAAAAATAAGAAGATGTGGTATAATTGCCAACGAGACAACTCTCCACAAGAGACCAAATGACACAGAAATTAACAACTATAGGTCACCGTACGGCCTTCAACAATGAGCAAAACCCATACCGCATAGTCAGCTATAAAAGGCCCCGAAATGACCAATGTAAAACAATTCATACGAGAAAACTAACGGCCTAATTTATGTACAAAATATGAACGAAAAACAAATATGATACACAGAAACAAACGACAACCACTGAATTACAGGCTCCTGACTTGGGACAGACACAGCAAGGAAATTGAGAAGTTAGATGTAATAAGGACTATCAAAAATGTATTGACAATATCACTAATGGCGATTCCCTAAATAAAAACAATAAAATAATAATAAAAAGACAACAGTTTTCGCTTTGAATATTGGAAACAAAACAAAGTCAATTTAAAAAATCTATTTTACAACCTGTCAAAATGTTATATTCAGTTTATAATTGTTATTTATCAACTTCAACATATAAATAACCAGAACAGTGCTTTAATTAAATATTGTAAGAACTATACAAATAACATTCAAATATTTCAATATGTTTTATCACAAATAAATATAAATAGTTGATAACCAAAAACATAAATAACAAAGTTGTTGGAACAATAGCATCTTCGTCTTTGCTACCATTCTAATAAAGTTCTACCTCATTCAGAAAAAAGGCAACAGTATTTTCCGATGTTCAAATCTCTTAAAACGATTAAGAACATGCAAATCAATGCAGTGGAAAAAATGATAGAATTGCATGAACTTAAAAAAAGCGAGACCGGAGACTGGAAACCAATTTGTGATGGTGACCGTAAAACTTGTGTAATGTCAATTTTGGTCATTCCTCCTCATAACTCTGTTTGAGCAGATTTACACACGGTACCAATTTCCGTGTGCATGACAGGAGATTCTGTATTAGAGACCACAAAATATAAGTGTGTGATTGTACAAACCAACAGGCATAAACAAAACAGCATAAAACGTCTAATGTTGACTGTGTTTGAGTGAATAGTTTGTTAAAGTAAAGTTACCTAACTTATGCATTGTATTTAGAATCAAATTGAAACATTTAAATCAGCCCAGTTAGTTTGAATATGACATAGACATTTGCGTTTCTTTATGGTATATAAAATTAAGCTAGAGAACGGAAACTAAAAATTTTGCAATTTTTCCATTTATAAAGGGGCATACCTCTAGAACGGTTAAAGTGATGCCACCAAAATTTAAACTTTATCTGTGTTTTGTGGTAATAAGCATTGTGTATAAGTTTCATAACATTTGGTTGAGACAAACTCAAGTTAGAGAACGGAAACCAATTTTGGTTTACGTACGTACAGACGGACAAGGGTAAAACTTAATGCCCCCACCGTTACGGCAGGGGCATAAAAAGGTAAAATAACAAAAATACCGAACTCCAAGGAAAATTCAAATCGGAAAGTCCCTTATCAAATGGCAAAATCAAAAGCTCAAACACACCAAACGAAAGGAAAACAAATGTCATATTCCTGACTTGGTACAGGTATTTCCTTATGTAGAAAATGGTGGATTAAACCTGGTTTTATAGCCAGCTAAACCTCTCATTTGTATGCCAGTCGCATAAAATTCCATTATATTGACAACAATGTGTGAACAAAACAAACAGACATAATAGGTAAAAATGTCAAAAATAGGGGTACAGCAGTCAGCATTGTGTTATAATCTTAATCACTATAAAAGCCAACAAATATGTCAAAAAAGAAAAACAAAATGTCATATAGACAAAGCAGATAAGCAAAAATGAAAGACAATGTATAGTCAAACATGCTATATATGTCACCTCTATTAAGCCACAAAACTGTCAGGCCAGGTTACCCCTTTCATGTCATGTTGTAAAAATATCTAGGCATTTTGACCCTCAATTGAAAAGTCACCTCTCTTATGAGGTCATTTTTCTTTGGTTCCGAGTGTGACCTTTTACATACAGGTATATACGTTTTAAGCAAGCAATATACAATGACATTTCAATGATTAGCATAAACACTTTTAAATATTTGTTCATATTCAAAAAATTACAGAAAAATAGATCCAACAAATAAATGGTAGCCATCCTGATGTCATTACTTGATAAAAAAATAACAAAAATACCGAACTCCAAGGAAATCAAATCGGAAAGTCCCTTATAAAATGGCAAAATCAAAAGCTCAAACTCATCAAACGAATGGAAAACAATTGTCATATTCCTGACTTGGTACAGGCATTTCCTTATGTAGAAAATGGTGGATTAAAGCTGGTTTTATAGCTAGCTAAACCTCTCACTTGTATGACAGTTGCATAAAATTCCATTGTGTGAACAAAACAAACAGACATAATAGGTCAAAAATAGGGGTACAGATAAATGACACATGATCGAGCTCAGTTTAAATAGTAACTTAAGTAAACTGAAACGTTCTTTTTAAAACAAAATCTCTGAGTCAATACTCACACGTTATTCAAAATTTTGTATTACATGCATATTGCGAATATTAAATATATAATAAAAACTCAATATTACAATTTCAATTTTCCTAAAAAGGATTACCCTAAATTACGTTGCTGTATATACAAATCCCAATCATGTAAAATTGATTGAGTTAAAGAAAACTATAAACTTAGCGTATCGTTCAACTTAATAAAGCGTGCAATTATATTGTGTAGAATTAGACTTAAAGTCGACAAATCCTGTGTCCTCCGTTTAATCACTTTACAGTTTGTAATTTTTTCACTCAAAATACAATAATGCTAGCAATACAATTATAATGTAGATTTTGTCTTAAAGAGTACTAGTCCTGTGTCCTCCGTTGCTATGTAGCCCTCTTTGGGTTTTCTCTCCCATTGAGATGATATCTCTTCTATTGTTTTGTTCTTCGTTTCTGGTAGATATTTTAATAAAAATACCCAGAAAATCGCAAGAAATCCAGTGAATGGTAGAAAGGAATAATGTCCAATAGCTTTCTAAAAAAACAAAAAAAAATATAAATACATATATCGTGGAAAGTTTAACATTTTGTAGAAATAGCTATCAGCAAAATGAAAACCAACTTATGTTCGCGTTAAATATTTTTTAGCCGACTGCAAGGCGACCATATTTTCGCTACTTAATGCATTATAAAAGAGAAGACAAAAAGATCCAAATTCGATATATTCATGAAGATTCAAATTTTGAGTTATCTTATTCATAGTATTACAGTTGCATTTATTTGATAAATGTATTTGTTTTTAGTTACAATAACTGTTTTATGAATATCGCATTTTTATTCGAAATGAGGGGATGCTAGTGTGCATATATCCCAATTGACAATTATTGTCACATTAACCTATTATGTCTGTTTTGGTTGCTTACCCAATTTTGTCAATATAACGGAATTATAAACAATTGTCATACAAGTGAGAGGTTTACCTAGCTACCCAGGTTAAACGCACCATTTTCTTCGGAAAATACCTGTACCAAGTTAGGAATATGGAAGTTGTTTTCACTTGTTCCGTTGATTGATAGCGTTTCATTTTGTCCGTTTTATGGACTTCCCATTTTTAAATTTGCCTTGTTTCGATTTGAGCGTTCCTCGTGAAGGTAAAGCCAGAAAAAAGCGTATTGAGCGCACGAAATTTTGTAAACTGTTTAATAGTACGTCTACTTAATAGAAGTGCTATTATTATACTTGAAGAATATTTGCACCTTATAGAACATGTTATTATTTACCAGAAGTATAATTTTACCTAACATAACATTTTATTATTTACCTAGAGCATACTTGTACCTAATAGAATATATTAATGTTTACCTGAAGTATATTTTAAGCTATCATAACATTTTATTATTTACCTAGAGCATACTTGTACCTGATAGAACATATCATTATTTACCTAGCGCATACTTGATAATGTTCTCCTAAATAATATTTATGTACGTTTCGGCAATAAAGTTTATCTACAGGTTGTAGGTATTCCTATGGGCACCAATTGCGCCCCTTTAATAGCAAGCATGCGCCCCTTTAATAGCAAGCAGACTTGTTCTTGTACTGTTATGAGTCACTGTTTATGACCAAACTCAGTAAAGACCCGTCTTAATTGCATTTAATTGATAAATTTAACAACACATATCGTTATCTAGATGATGTTTTTTCGTTAAATAATCATGAATTTTCTAAATATACTACCGAAATTTACCCAAAGGAACTTATTTTGAATAAATCAAGTATAAACGGTAAAAACTATCCTTTCCTAGATTTAGATATTTCAGTTCCACACGGGAAACACTACACTTAAATTTACGACAAAAGGGACGATTTTTCATTCTATATTGTTAATTTTCCTCTTTTTTTTGGACAGTGATGTTCCTTTGGCACCATCTTAGAGTGTTCTTATATCACAACTCGTTCGCTATGCTCGTGTCTGTTGTGATGTTTTGGATTTCAATGAACGTAATCTATACATACATATATTACTGGTAAATTATTAAGTCAGGGATTTCATTACCACTAATTACTTAAAACCTTTACTAAGTTATTCCATAGATATAAAAATTTGGTTTTGAAGTTTGATTGTACGTGTAGAAAACTTATTTCAAACGTGATAGCACATCCTAATTTTTACGGATATGGTGTTTACCTAGCCCGGCAATTTAGATACGATCCGGGTAAACTTATTGATCCTTTAAATAAACTTATTCTAAAAGGTTACCAATTCAACACTATAATTAGATCTTTGAATGTTGTTTTTTTTTTTGTATTGATATTGACTTTGTTTTCAGTATATCAAAATCAAACTAAATATTATTTTTAAAACATATGCGCATTCATGGCTCTACAATCTGTCGATACCTGTATCTTGGCATTTCACAAGGTCATGTTTTTCTCTTGACTGTTAATGACGTCTTTACACTAAATCCATTGGATGTTGGATGTGTACTGATTGATATTTTAGTCTTAGATGCATGATTTTTTTTATTACTTGTTATTGGCTTTGAACTAGCTGTCAGAAACTGCGAGTACTCTCAGATCTGTACTTCGTGTCTTTTTGTTGTTGGGATGTATAAGTACCCTGCCACGTGAACTCTTATTAGATGTATTTCTATTTGTGTCCATCTGATGAGTTAAGCCTTTTCCAAATGATTTTTAAAGTTTGTTCTTATGTTGTACTATTAAACCACTATCCCAGGTTAGGGGAGAGTTGGGCACCCGCTAACATGATTAACCACGCCACATTCTGTATGTGCCTGTCCAAAGTCAGGAGCCTGTTATTCAGTGGTTGTCTTTTGTTTCTGTGAATCATATTTGTTTTTTGTTCATTATTTTGTACATAAATTAGGCCGTTAGTTTTCTCGTTTGAATTGTTTTACATTGGTCATTTCGGGGCCTTTTATAGCTGACTATGTGGTATTGGTTTTGCTCATTGTTGAAGGCAAGCATACCGAATCTTCTTCATTTTATTTGTACCTAATAGAACATGTTATTATTTACCAGGTCTATACTTTTACCTAACATAACATTTTATTATTTACCTAAAAAGTAAAATAACAAAAATACCGAACTCCAACGAAAATTCAAATCGGAATGTCCCTTATCAAATGGCAAAATCGATAGCTCAAACACATCAAACGAATGGAAAACAACTGTCATATTCTTAACTTGGTACATGCATTTTCTCATGTAGAAAATGGTGGATTTAACCTGGTTTTATAGCTAGCTAAACCTCTCACTTGTATGGCAGTCGCATTAAATTCCATTATATTGACAACAATGTGTCATACTTGTACCTAATAGAACATTTTTTTCATTTACCTGAAGTATACTTGTACATAATAGAACATGTTATTGTTTACCTGAAGAATAGGGTAAAGGTATCCAACAGCAAAGTTAGATATCCAGTTGATCAGAACACTGATACTCATTGCTGCTGGCCTTGGACCTTGTGAGAATAACTCTGCAACAATCATCCATGGTATCGAACCTGTCAATTTTTTTAATAATTGATTAATATTTTACTACGTGACAAATATTTACTATATGTCAAATATTTTACTAGTTGGCAATAATTTCACTACTAGTACTTGAAAAATATTTTACTAATTGACCAAAATTTTACTAGTTGATCAATATTTTTCTGATTGATAAATACATGAAATATTTTACTAAATGACGAAAATTTAACAAGTTGCGGAATATTTTACTTACTGATATATATTTTACTAATTAATAAATAGTTTACAAATTAACCAATATTGTACTAATTGATAAATATTTTACTAAATGACAAATATATTACTAATTGATAAAAATCATAGCCATATCTTTTTGGCTGCGCGAAAACACAGCCATATTGGGGACATTGACTTCAAAATGTATAATAAATTTCAATTGAAAGGACAATCTTTCATTGTTGCTGTGTTTGCATTAATGTCATTTGGGGTGTTTGGTTTTGATGGCAGACAAGGGTCGATACCGCTGCTGGTGAACTATTAATTACCAGGGGTATCATCAGCTCAGTAGTCAGTACTTCGGTGATGACATGATTTATAACATACCTTTCTTAATTCATTCCTTAATTTATTTTTTGCAATTTAGGGCTTGAGACACACGTGTTTATTGTTGAATATCGTATATAAAAACCATAGATGTTCAGTGTTTTTGTGTCGTTAGATTGCTCTCTCAGTGTCGTCAATGTTGTACACTTTTTTTTACACAAATATTTTTCATTTTTATATTTCATAGTTTTTAATAATCAAATATATGTATAAATCTATGTAAATAATTCTGTGGTTGCATTTTCCTTACCTGGACCAATAGCAAAGAATACTACAAAACACAAGGAAACAACAATAGTTGCTATTTTAACCCACTTGGCTTGGTCCTGAAACACAAATGAAATTATATGTAATGCTTTAAAATTTCATACATGAAACTATTTTTAATACCCGAATTCTAATTCCGTTATAGTGGATATTTCGACTGTGTGTTATAAATCAATTTGAAGGCTACGTGATTCTCCAAATTCCTATATAAATAAGAAGCTGCGGTAGTTTACTAATGTTCTAGACTTGTAAATCCATTAGACTATACCAACGCAAATTGCCTCCAAGGATATTTTTATTCTACAAACTTCATTAAGATACAACGGCTTGCTTTGCTCATATGGGAATAACACAAATTTCTTGGAATCCATGAAATATTCAAAATATGTTCCTCGTTTAATATAATTTGCTCAGTTTAATGTTATAAGTTCTTAATGTATATTCTACTATTCGGATATTTTTTCTTGTATATATTAATTACCTGAAACACCAGTGATAGTGTTATTAGAATGCTGAAAATGAACATTCCAGCCAGTCCAGTCAAGTGCAAAGTTCTTCTTCCTATTATGTCCATAAGTGGTATTGTAATGAGCGATACAACGACCATGATAGCACCAATCCCGCTGGTCGCATGAGCAGCTGTTATTTCTGAAACACCTGCACTTTTGAAAAGTGTTGCTGAATAATAAAATATCTGAAAATAAATTAAGAAAGAGTGTGAGAGATAAGATATGAACATCCAACAAAATTCTAATAATTAAGAAGCGAATGCAAGACAATAGGTTATATTCAATTAAGGTGGTACCAAACACATTGACTAAAATTAATTTGGCTCGTTTAATTTTCATGAAATTTTGACAAAATAGTTACTTTGACCCTTTGACAAAAATATAAAAATTTCAAAAAACTTGAACCACACACTTTATCGGAAAATTTCATTGGATATATAGCGGTTTGACAAGCACTAATTTTGATCATTGAGAAGCTTAATATTTCCTTAACAATATAACGTGATTAAAACGTTCAGCTGATTTTTACAGAGTTATCTCCCTGTAGTTTTATGTACCACCTTAAATGAAATAATGCAAAGAAAAAGTAGAAACATCCTACAAAATCAAAATGTATCAGGTATATAAAAATAAGAAGATGTGGTATGATTGCCCATGAGACAACTCTCCACAAGAGACCAAAGGACACAGAAATTAACAACTATAGGTCACCGTACGGCCTTCAACAACGGGCAAAACACATACCGCATAGTCAGATATTAAAGGCCCCGAAATGACAAATGTAAAACAATTTAAACGAGAAAACTAACGGCCTAATTTATGTACAAAATAATGAACGACAAAACAAATATGATACTTATTGTATTGAATTGGAAACTTTTATGCTGTATTACTTACTGCATTGATACCCGACAACTGTTGTGACAAATGCATAATGACACTGATGACAAGAGGCATCCACAGAGATTTCTTCTTAAACAAATGCAACATGCCAATCTGCAAAAATATTTTTATTATAAAACAATTAAATGACAAGGTTTGAAGGTAAGCTGAAATATAATTAGTTTAATAAGACTGAATCCGCCATGCTTTAATGTGTCTGTTCCTAGTCAGAAACCTCCTCTTTAGTTGAATCTTAGTAGGATTTTTTTGCAATAAGAAATGTTATGTCAATGGCAGATCTTAGGTCACTTATTTTTAATTTGTTTACAACAAGCCTAGACTCAGGGCTATTGAGTTTTTAAGATATAGAAACTTGTCTGCTGTTGAAGATCGTATATAGATACCTAGATGTCTTTTAAGTATTTTTAAAAAGTTTGCATTATCAAAATATGTTAACTAAAAGCACCATAAAGCAATGTAAAAACATTTCAATTCATTTATGATTGTTATCTCATGGTATCATAGTGTCATTTGAAAAGTATGAAACAGCCTTCAATACATAAAATGTTAGAACCATGATATCTTTGAAATGCTAAGAATTAATAAGTATATAAGCAATTGTTGATATATAAAGAGCTGTCAAATTAAGCATATTCCCAGCTAAACAGGTAGAAGTTTCATAAAAGTGGTAATAAGTAAAAATTCCATTCCAATCCGTTCAAACATAATATTAATGGTATTGTCACCAAGGCAAGCAAACAAAAGAATACCAGACATACTCACAACTTTGCATTTAATTTTATAAGAAATTGCTAAACGGCCCATTGTTCTTCTGTTTCTGACCAAAATGTTTGTTTTTATGTATTCCTTGTAAGCATTAAATGTAATTGCATGACAAATTATCAAAACATACATCAACGGTCATACAACTCATCTGTAATAAGTTAGCCAATTAACCTTAGCTGATTACTGTTTGACAGAACTACTATTTGATAAAATTATTTGTTTACTGCACGATTGAAAACATTTAATTGAAGTGATTAAATTGTTTTATTATCTATGCTTTTACTGTAATTGGAGTAGTATGGACCAAGGCTAGGAGCAACAATCAAACATAATAACAATACAAACAATCATACTAATATATTATAATGCATCTTAAAGTATAATCTTAAAAATAAGCAAACTGCTTATACCGGTATGAGCTAAAGGGCAAATATTGAATTAATTTTGCAGTGGTAACTAAAGATTAAACATTGCATAGTAACCAATGAAAGGCAATATACTGAATTGGCGATATCCTCCTTTTTACATAATTGTAATTGGTTTACCATAACTCCAATCATATATACAACCTCTCATTGCTATTTTGAGAACCGATAGATGCATGCACCATATTTTTTTTTTAATTATTTGTCGTGATAAATTTGAATATCTTAGTATATATTCAATTGATAAATTGCTTGACATGTACATGGATAGGCTGTTTAGAATGTTCAGCTTCATGGACTATGTTTTTGTGTTGTCAAAAATAGTAATGAGTTCTGGAAAATATAACCAACCAAACAGTTTCATAAGCGTTTTGATTGCTTGAACGCATTTTTTTCCAAAAAAAGGTATAATACAAATTTCCGTGCGCCCATCACTTATTTCTGGAATGCTTTTCATCGGGAATGACGAAAGTATGAACACTTCAGGGCATAAAACAGCCCATAAAAAATTTCCACTTATAGTCTAATGTCAATTTTGCCTGATGTAGTTGTCACCTTTATATTATTAAATAGTGTTTGGAGTGGAAATTTTTATAAAACATGTACAAGTTTAATAATGACAGGGCAAAAACGCCGACTATATATTTCTGAAATGATAATGCCAGCTTTATAATTATTGTTGATATATTCAAAGGAACTTACTGAGATGTCTCTCAGAATTAGACAAGTGATACATGAAAATGGAGGCAATGGTCATAACTACAACTTCATTTTAGCGTTGTAGGCTAACGTCTAATTTACATCATTGCCTTATTTTACAAAGGGCTGATAATTGAATGATAAATTACCTTAGCCTCTGCTCGACTATTCGACTGCTCACGTTTCATTTCTGATATGTCTGCATCAACCATGGAGGTTCCTCTCAATGTACGTAATGCTGTAATATAAATGCATATATGAGAGTTTGGTTTGGGTTCTTCATTTCTTTATGCTTTAGTTGTTTTGCAATTTTTCTCTATTCTTTACTTTTTTTGACATTATTCTACATTATTTATATAAATCATTTTTTCCATTTTCAGGGCCATTTTCTCTCTTTTTTTTGTACCCATTATTATTTGTTCTGTTCATCATATATATAATTTCATATATAGAACATTACATCCCATGTACTATATTCAACCATATACTTGTTATGGTTCTTTTTACAGTAACTGGGAAATCACGATATAGGACCGAAGTTCCAAATTTTAGTCCAACTGAGAACTGACATTCATTTAAATGCCATTTAAAACAAGACTGAGCTATTTGAGTATTTGAATAAAGTCATATGTTAAAATAAGGTATTAATTTGAGGGCAGAAGACTTATGCTGATTGAACAGGAATGCTTAATACCCCAAAAATTACACTATTAAATGAATTTAAGTCTTAAACGCTCACTTTCATTTTTATATTCTCTGAAAAGTCTCAACAATAAATTTTTAGGTCATCATCAGTTCTTCTGTCAATTTTCAGAGTAATATACTGCGCAAAATTCAGCACTGTTCAGACAACTTGGTTGCAGTCAAACAATTCAGCATTGTTCAGACAATTTGCTTGAAGTCAAACAATTCAGCACTGTTCAGTGGCTTTTCGGACATTTCAGTATGTTGTTGACGTGTACAGGTAAATAACAACTAGAGAACCATCTGAACATAGACAGAACAGCTCTTAATTGGCTGCAAGCGCATTATCTAGACAGTACTGAATTTTCCGCAGTGGATAGTCTAAATAAAACTCATCATAGATACCAGGATTAAAATTTTGAAACCCCAGATGCACGTTTCGTCTACAAAAGACTCATTAGTGACGCTCGAATCAAAAAAGTAAAAAAGGCCAAATAAGTTATGATGTTGAAGAGCATTGACAAAAAGACTGACAATGACTTATTTTGATGTTGTAATGTTATACCACTATTTCAGGTTTTGGGGAAGGTTGGTGCCTTTTGAAACGTTTAAACCCGCTACATTTTATGCTCCTGTCCTAAGTCAGGAACCTGTTGTTCAGTGGTTGTCGTTTGTTGGTGTGGTTCATAAGTGTTTCTCGTTTCTCGTTTTTTATAAAGATTAGACCGTTGGTTTTCCTGTTTGAATTGTTTTACACTAGTCTTTTTGGACCCTTCATAGCTTGCTGTTCGGTGTGAGCCAAGGCTCCGTGCTGGAGGCCGTACTTTGACCTATAATTGTTTACTTTTTACATATTGTGACTTGGATAGATAGTTGACTCATTGGCACTCATACCACCTCCTCTTATTACTAGTAATATATATTAAGAATTTATTGTTCAGTCTTTTAAGGGCTCTTCAGATCAAAATGGCCGTTTAAGATCAAAATTGATTTTCTAGTATTAGGAAAGAAACTAGTAAATAGAGATATGAAACATTAAATCAAAAAAAAAGCCTTAAAGCTGTTCGAAATATCAAATATTTAAGTGAAACTTGTTATAAAAAGCTATCTTTTGAATCGTGCACAGAAGCAATGACCATTCGATGCATGGTAATTCGGGAACTGACAGTCATCCAGGAGCAGCACCGATTCCGTGGTGATAATATAAACGTAGGAAACTCGTTTCAAGGTGTATACAAATTCATTCTGGAATAATCTAAAACACAATTTGGAAACCACAAGACGCCAAAAGAAGGCATCATATACCTTAAAAATTGCTGTAAATAAACCAAAAAAACGAACAAAGCAGGAAAGTTGTCCGTGTCCGTAGCTATTTGTTGTGTTGTGTCATAAACAGATCTGAACAGGTGTAACACGATGGTTGTCCTAATGGAGCAGAAAATGTTGATCCTTCCGGTTTTCGATGGGGTTCCTGTTGCTAAACCTACAGTTTACTGTGAAGTAATATATTGACGACATATCTATGTATTTTTCTTTTGGTCAAGGTTTTATCTGTCTTTCTTCGATTGTGTTTTTAGCCACTTTTATAATGACAAAAATGCAACAGAACAACATCAGTTTACTTACAGCTAAGAGCTTTTTCTTCCTGTTCCTTTGTTATCAGAAGATATCTTGGACTTTCGGGACAAAACGGCATAACTAATAACTGAAGAGCACATGGTATTATGCAAAGACCTGAAATTTAGTAATATCAGAATAAGCTCGAAACTATTTTTTCTTCTAATGAAAACCAATTTCGTTAAAACCATAAATTTAACAAATGTCCAAAGAATAATAAACCCAATGTGATTTCTAAAACATGGAACGCCTGAAAAATGTGAATAACATAATCACATAGATCTCTGCTTTCTCAATGAGGACATTGTAAAAACATTATAAAGTTTAAAGCAGAATTTAAAACTCAATACAATTTTGTGTAGATCCGAAATTGTGTGATATGTGAAGCAACTAACTTTTTCTTTATTCTTCTTGGATAAGTTGAAATGTTGTGATTTCATATCAGAACTACCTACTGTGAATGGTGTCTTGTGTATTCTTAACATGCATTTACGTTAAATCTGTCAATGCAGATATTTTCCTTACGAAGTTTTGTAAACGATAGGGGCAAACACAATTTGAACTTTAACATTGCAACTTCTTCCTTCGTATTATAATGTATGTTAAATGCATTCTTCATGGTCTTATTAAAAAGTTAATTTTGGTCTAATATTGATTTATTCAAAAGGCCATAACACTAGAAAATCCCTTAGAAACAAAAAGTTACGTTTTATTTTCATTTACCTAATAACACGTGCCAGTTTTGGCCAGTACCGAGCACCTCGGGAAATCCAAGAACTTGTGACAGTAGTATACCGATGACTACACCAAACTGATGTAAGGTACCGAGTGCACCTCTGATGTTAGGAGTGGAGATTTCTGACAGATATAACGGCGTTAATCCGGTATATAATCCTACAAAAAATATTTAAAAAAATGATTATTTGATAGGTTGGTCCTTGACATCACGCAGGTAGTCATAATAATATATAACACGAACCTCGCCAGCGCAATTCGACTATTGAGGCGGTTACAAAAATACGTAGACATAACACATGTAAAACACTTTAAATGATTTTATGCAAGTACAGTTCTATAAGCGCAGAATTTCACTCAATTTATTTATAGATTATTTTCTAGGATGTTATTTCGACAATTGTACACATACTGCATGATACATTAGTACTTTAAGTTAAGTTAATGATATTTAATATTGATTGTGAATGATATTTCTAGCACCTGATTACAGTAAACAAGTGAATATTGATTCTGCTAGTTCATGCACTATAGTAATGTGTATTGTTATCTTTTGAAATCTAAGTGGTATGTGCACTATTGAGATTTAACGATTATTTTATGTTCCATTAAATTTTGAATTGAAACATAAGCAGTTGTAATTTTGCCCACGGAATCAAGCAAACAATAAGATTTATCAACAAAAGTATACATTATTCATGGTTTATTAAGCATATTCGAACATTTAAGAATCTCTATTTCCGTCTACGTAATTTTGATAGCGTCGTCTCAGTGTTCTCGTAACTGAAGTCTTGATCAATCAGAATGTTCTAGAAAGTGACGTGTAATTTATGTTACACCATTTCTAATTGGTCCATTTAACTAGGCTTAACTGATTTCACTTACCACAGTTGAATCCCACCAGAAATCTTCCAGCAATAACCATCTCATATGAGCTTGCATGTCGACTGAAGAACATCAAACAAGCAGCAGCAATACCAGGTAGAGTATTTAATATCAGCCCAAATTTTCTAAAAGATAAAAATAGGAATAGAATACATGTGTGATATTCACATTGACGCAGCAACCCTAGACTACGATTATCAAGAATACAATTAAAGGTCAACATGTACAACCCTTCAATAATAGAAAAGGGTTTATAAAATATGTCATGTTCCTAACTGCCCCTAGTCTAAAACAGTTGAAAAGATAAGCAAAGATCTGCAATCAATATGAATTTCCCTAAATGACAAAAAAACACAACCTCTGACAGGTCTCCAGACTTGGGACAGGCACATACATGACGTTTAACGTTTTTTTTTTAATGTCAAAAATACACCTTCTAATAAATTATATTTAATGTTAAATATGATCATAACATTTTCAAAAGAATCCAAATCTTCAGTCTTGATAAAAAAAAGTCTATCTTTTCGTTTATGTAGGACATTCTGATCTAAAATTTGACACATGAGTTTACTTCATGCAAATTAAAGTTAGCACGTGACCTTACATAACTAGACAATGACATTGTATTTGAAAAGAGGCTAGCTATTGATATTTCATTATCTGTGTTAAGATCAAACAAATGTATTAAACTTTGTCACTCTTTCTCACAGTTGGATTATTCACGTTTCTACTATCTGTAGTTGATTGACATCAAGTCTCGGGGAAAGTAAACGTAAACATTTGTAATTTCAATTTTAGTACCTTCCAAAGAAATCAGCCCACCATCCTGCAATTAATCCTCCGATCATTCCTCCAACAGCAAAGATGGCCACCAACAATGAGTATAGATTGATGACCGTATCCTCTGAGAATTGTTCTCCTGTCCGTTTGATGTGAGTTTCATTCATAAAGTCTTTAATTTTCTACAAACAGACAGACATTGATTTATGTAATGTGGGATGAAACGAAAAATAAGGGCATCTTTTAGTTTTTTTTTTTTTTGTTTTTTTTTTGGGTTGTATCTTCTTTGTTGTTGCTTTTTTTTAATTTTTACTATTAATTGTACTCGTCGGAATGGGAACGTTTAGCGAATAACAATTTATCAATCAATCATTCTACCGTGCTCAATGCAGAATTGTAGACTTAAGACTAAAGAAGAATAAAACTTGTAGGATTGCTAGTCAAACTCTTTGCATGGCTCTGAACATGTTAATAAAGAACTGCGCTTTGAAAACAGCACTTATAACTTTTCATTTTCAGATACTAACATTTCGAAATTCCGCATAATTTATCACAAAAAGAGAAATTTACACTTTTTGGGAACAAATTTCCACCATAATAAACCCCTATTGCAAAGGTTGCCAAACTGTAGTGAAGATAAAAAAAAGTTCTAAATACACATGGTTTAGTTTTATCACATTTGGGTGGAAATTTATGAGTTTTTGATTTTGACCTCTTTCGGACTAATTGCAAATTTTTGAACTAAAAAAGTCGATTCGAGATCAAACTGTTAAAGTAACATGTAGCAGACTGATTTGGGAATGCAATGTATTGAAGGAATATTTGTATTTCTAGACCAAAGACAGATAGATGTTGCAACTTACTCCTTCCGGTGCATTGATGACTCCGGTGTTGAATCCGAACTGTAGAGATCCTAGAACAGCTCCAAACACAGCTAACATTAACCGCCCTGTTATTTTCTGAAAATAAAGAACAGCATGCTATTTTCATAAGACGTTTGTGCGCGGTAATTTCGTACCACATTTTCTTAACTTTATACTTGTATGAAAACTATCCTTTGCAATGTGTAAGAAATAGAAATGTTCATGGTAGAAACCAAACCCCAAAATCAGATTTTCGCAGAATTCTTTAGAATTACCTTCCGATGTCCGGTGCTTCTAAGAAGGAACACACGGTATTCGAACAGCAACACTGACCTCTAGATGTTATTAGTTTTCATGTGTGTTGTTTATTTTTTTCTGAGTACCGTTTAGTTGCTGTTTCAAAGACTTGTACCCCATTTTCATTTGAAATATACATCATATGATAAGAGTTATAACATACCCCATCTGATTTGTCATTAATGGTTAGTTCTTTTTGTGACGAGACGGCAATGCTGATATCATCTGGAGTAGACATGTTGATAAGGTTTGATATTCTTAGTCTATTTTAATCTAAATCTCTTCATCTGGAAACAGAACAGAACATCATACAGGGTCATATTTATTTAGTTTTCTTGAGTACTGTAAACGTGTTTGCTGCCCACTTAAATTGATATTGAACCAAGTTCCTCAACTGTTTGACGTCTCTTAAACAAACCACTTATAAGGACGTACATCATTAACACTTGTATAACGGTGCATGTTGAATAAAGTAAGAATGTATTGGTTATTTGTTTTAAGTCTTTGGTTTTGCATTCTTTTGATTATTGCCATTCCAGAGGACAACATTTGTTTTCTTTGCCTTAATGCAAATATCTAACTAAAGAGGATTTAATGCACATAATACTCTTACCACAACGAGAGGTAACATTAAATTTGCTTGAGAAAGCTGCTACTTTTATTTTTTGTAAAAGCGGAAGGGCCTATATCTCCTGAATTCATTTCACTGAACAGTAATTTTCAAAACGTTCTTCTCGATCTTTTTCTTTTGATATTACGCACACGCACACTTTTTCTCGAAAATCCTGGTATACATATAAACGGCTCCATCCTGTTTACCTTTTAACAAAAACATTTTAAATGTATATAGTTAGTTATGCTTATTTCCTTAACTCGTATAAGTCAGCGCCCTCTATGCACTGTCGTTTTTCGAAGCTCGTAGTTAATCGGGTTATAAGTTCGTATGAATAAAATATAATCAAAAGCAAAGATACAAAAGTCGTCGTTTTAACATAATATTGCTCTAGTTTTATACTTTTTAAATCGTGGTGTACATTATAGCCTTAAGCTGTAAAACATTGTACTTCAAATAACATTGATATTTATAGCGAAAAAACGTAAAATGAACCTTCATTTGCATAAATTTTTGTTTGTTTACCTATTAAGATTTTTGACAAATATATTCATAGTTGGCGATCTGTGAAAACATAAGATGAAACGATCATCAACATGAAATGATCCGTAATAATATTTTAATGTGTTATTTGAAAATCGAATTTATGCAACATTCATCTACTAACGCGTGAAACATTAAATATCATTTACTTTCATATATTTATATGTATTTACACCCTTTTTGTGTAGATAACCAAATGAAATGGGGCATTGGTGATAATGGATGGCTGTTTAACGTCTAGTCGCAAATTAAATGCATATTCAGTACCAAAACATGTAAACGATCGAGATATGAATTTAAACACTGCTTTGTACTAGACCGACATGTTGAACCGGATTTTATACGTGCGAGGTCACAAGGCAACGGTTCGCAGTGAGACAGGTCATCCTACCCGAACACATAAGTTTGTTTCCAAGCCGACCAGTCTTTGCACTTACATCTTCATGCAGCCTGCTTAGCGAAGAAGCAACACATTCTAATTTCAAAATCATCGCTTTGACCATCAAACCCACGGCCTCTCAATCCCGAGTCGATCACGCTTCCTTGAGACCATCAAGACAGTTAACAGGGCAGGGAAGGAAGTAAGGTGGTTCCAAAATGAAATATCATATTACTAGAAAAATAGTGTGTACGTCCGAACTACTTTTTCTGGATTGACCTTTATCAGTTACATTCGAAACCCCTAAAAGTAAGACAAGGATGTATAGATGCTTGAATATGTTAAGAGATTATGACCACAGGGGACCTAAAAAAGTTAACCAAATCAATATACGATCAATTTTGCCAGAGAAAGTTGGAACCTTAATTTCTAATAATATCTTAATCTATTCACGAAAAAGTTTAGAAGTGTATGTAAATAATGTCAACCCCAAGTCCTTGAAACTATATTTACTATAACACTATGAAAGTGTTAGTCTACGTTTTTGTAGATCAAAAAATATACTGAATAACGAACAGAAATACCTAGAAAGTGAATTTCAAGTCTATAATATTACAATATAAAACCCTGAAATTGTTAATCTACGTTCTCGTTTCTAATTATTATTATTATTATTGTTGTTGTTATTATTATATTATTATTATTATTATTATTAGCTTCATGAAATATCAGATTTATGAAATATCAGATAGCTTAAAATGTGCTGAAAAGATTTAGAGTAAAAATAGATATTCCCCTGTGTTTGGTGTCAAAGTCTACTGAAATTCTGTATTCTTCAAATTGATACTACAATTTGATGATTTTTTGCGATTATATTTTCGTCTTTTTATTTGTTAATTATGTACCATGCATCAACCTCACGCTCAAAGTTTGGTACTGGTCAGTAGGTAAGCAGAGGTCATCAAAGATCATAAAGTGGACGTACGGCTGTGCATTTAGTTCTCATTGGTGAAATAACTGCACAGATATTATACAATGTTTTAAAATAGTTATCAAAGGTACCAGGATTATAATTTAATACGCCAGACGCGCGTTTCGTCTACATAAGACTCATCAGTGACGCTCAGATCAAAATATTTATTAAAAATTGACATACTTCTTTCTACAGTACAGGAACGGTGAGTCATGCTCATTGACAATTCCGGCATCGAGTCATATGGTACAAATATGCACTTTTATATATTAAACCCCCTGGAAGTATGAGAGTCTACTTTAATGTCTTTTGAGGTGACTCTGTAACAAAACAAATAATATGGGGAGTAAGGATTTAAACACTTCACAACGGACGACGGATGTCAAAGGTTGACAATGACCCCTAGGGCCAGGTGAGCTATAAAAAATATATGAAATGTGTGATCACATGAACTCGATCCGAACATGTCCCATATGGTTATAAATGTTTCATAATATTTACTTCTCATAATGTCCACGTGTCACTTCAACTGGTTCCAGGTGAAAAAAAATACATACGATGCTTAGATAATACATGAACATACCTTAAAATATTGTTCGAAATCTACATCTCCACCACAATAACGAGATAACAAATAAAATGTCAACTATACGATATCGATTAAAACTAGTCACTTGTACATTTTGTATATATTATGATGAAGGATGACAAGCCGGTGTATGTGTATGTAAACTATGTGTATAAAACACATTCACGTGGGTCATGTGAGATAAAATAGAGTGTTATGATGTGTTTTAAAATAGTACATGTATCTATAGATATGTGACACGGCACTTCTTTATCGGGGTTATCTATAATCCGATAATGGTATGAATAAGAGGAACTGCACTTTTAAAATATGTTTTAAATATTTATGTATACTCAACAACCAAACGCGACACTCCCATTCATTTCTTTGGAGTAAAAATCTCTATTGGCAAAAACTTTTTAAAAGCTATTAAATATTGGCAAAAACTTTTTAAAAGCTATTAAATATTGGCAAAACCTTTTTAAAAGCTATTAAATAAGTAAACATGTAAACATAACATTTCTGGAGTCTGACCATGTATAATAGCATCAAATTCTAAAAAACTGAGTATTTATTTTTGGTTCTGTTATAAAAACTACATTTTCAGCCCCAAAAGAGAAATTTTGCAAAATTGTGAAAACTGAATTGTGTGTTTTTACATGGAAACACATTAAAATAACTATCTACAGTTTCTTAATCGATTTTTTTAATTCTGAAAACCCAATTTGAAATTGACTAATCTCAGACTTGATTTTTGTTTTACCTAAAACCCAAATTGTAGCCACTAAAACGAAATTTTCTATATAAAACACGTGTATTAATTTCATTATTATGCTTAAAACTTAATACTTTTTATAAAAACAAAAAAACAAAAACAAACAAGAAATTGTGAGAAATTTCTATATATGGGAAGAAAAGCTAGTGCGTTACTTGTATTGTTAAGTACAGATAGCCCTGTTTGCTTTCGGATCTAGAGGAGGAGACAATATTCCATTGATTTACCATTCTGTAAAATAACTTATAAATGTTGTGCGTCCGAAGCGTTTTCTGGATTGACCTCCATCAGGAATGTTCAAGCCCAAAAATTTTAAATCAAATCCAAGGATGTATTATAAGTACATAGAGACGTTAGGAGCTACATGTATATGAATAAAAGGGACACAAAAAGGTTAGCTAAATTCAGCTACGGTCAACTTTGCCGGAGTACATCGAAAACGGAAACACGCCTTATTTATTCGAGTAAGAGCAGCCAAAATAAGTAAAATCAAACATATAATCGGTGTAATTTGAGGGGAAAGTTTACTGTTTTCCGATGATTTTGTTGTGAAAAAACAATATTAACCAGGTAATTTTCCCCCAAAATTGTACCGTTTGAAACTTCGGTTTTACTTCTTTAGCTTGCTCTTACCTGACTTTGTACCATGATGTCCAAGGTAACCAGTCGACAAATTATATAATCCGGAGTCACGGTAATATGAAAATAGTCTATTCAGTTTAAGTTCCGATATAGTTTTTTATTAAGAATGTTTCTTTTTTTGAGTTTTATGACAACTACTTAAATTTGCTTAAATCTTTCAAAATTGCTTTTTTAGCATGATTAAAGCATTTGTTATTTGGTATCGTGGCCAGAAATACTTCAGTACATATGGTTGTATAAAATTCAACGATTACAAGGCACATTGTAATTTTAAAGTAAAGATTGAAAAAGACTTTTGAAAATGGCTCTGGTGTGAAATTATGCAGAGAAAGATTAAACCTACCTCTTGTTTTCAAATTGTTTAATTCTCTAATCATACTGTGGAAATTACTTTTAATAAAGATCTAAAATATACTGCATTAATTGTTCAGTTCTAGCTTTGGGTATTTCAGCTTTCTTCAGATTAAAAAATCTATACAAAAATTTACGACAAAAGAGACGATTTTTCGTTCCCTATTGTTAATTTTCCCTTTTTTGGACGGTGATGTTCCTTCGAACCCTTCCTATGGTGTGTATATTTTCAAACTCATTCGCAATATATGGAGTGCCTGTACTGACAATTAATTAATATGTTTACCTTGACCTATAGTTGCTTACTTACACTTCATTTGGTCTCTGGTGAATAGTTGTCTCATTGGCAATCATGCAACATATCCTTACTTTAATCTTAAATGACCGTAATTTGACTTATAGTTATCTTACTCCTATCTCATTTGGTCTCTGGTGAATACAGTTGTCTTAATGGTAATCATACAAAATATCCTTATTCTTATACTCTCACGTGATCTGTTTGCTGTTAAACAACATGTGTAGTGCATTGTTACATGGTCTTTTTGCTGTTAAGCAACATGTGTAGTGCATTGTTACATGGTCTGTTTGCTGTTAAGCAACATGTGTAGTGCATTGTTACATGGTATGTTCGTTGTTAAGCAACATGTGTAGTGCATTGTTACATGGTCTATTTGCTGTTAAGCAACATTTCTAGACTATTCTTAAATGACCTGCTCGTTGTTAAGCAACATTTCTAGACTATTCTTAAATGGCCTGTTCGTTGTTAAGCAACATTTCTAGACAATTCTTAAATGGCCTGCTCGTTGTTAAGCAACATTTCTAGACTATTCTTACATGATCTGTTTGTTGTTAAGCAACATTATTTCTAGAATATTTTTACATGGCCTGTTCGTTGTTAAGAAACATTTCTACAGGCTACTCTTACATTACCTGTTCGTTGTTAAGCAACTTTTCTAGAATAATCTTACATTACCTGTTCGTTGTTAAGTAACATTTCTAGAATAATCTTACATTACCTGCTGGATGTTATTCAAAATTTATGGGCTACTCACTAGATTTATTTATAAATGGACTTGTATTATATTTTGAAAATTTGATTGAAATGAGGAAAACTAGAGGTGTCATTCAGCAATCTTTACGAAAATATAAGTTTTCACTACATTTCTATAAATCCATAAAGATTGCTTCTCATTTTCTAAATCGTGTTACTTGCCCTCCGTATATTTCACTGGCTTGTGCCTGTTAGTTTATCGTGGAGACTGGTTTCAGTCACATTTTATTTTTTTTAAATGGTATCTTTTGCAAATAAACAAAAATGTGATATTGTTCAAAGGATTTGTGATAATGTCCAAAGGAATTTTTTTTTTATATAATAGCAAGCAACCAAGAATCTTATTCAATGTCATAAACTTTGTGATTTGATATAAAAAAAAGTTACAAATCAAAAATAGAGCTTATACAAACTACAACAAGCATCATTATGTAAACTTCAGAAAAAAATCGCAGCTAAGTAAAAACATAAGCATATTCATAACGAAGACAAATAGGAATAAAACTCTTCCGTTTCCTATCATATCGCCAGAACAATGCAGGGTTCGGGAAAAGGGGGTACAATTGTCCAAACGGGTAGCAAAAATAACGATTTTAAACCAAAAAATTATATTCGCTTCATAAACGTTGTTAGGTATTTATACATCCGACTTTCAAATTTTTGGCTTTGAGCGTTCCTGATGAAGCTCTAAGCAAATACAGAAAAGCTCTTCGGACGCATAAACTTTATTATTTATTTAGTGTCATTTTCATTTTGCTGATCAAGGGAGGGGGAGGTATGCTCTCTACGATCCCCTTTGAATCCACCACTGAAATACAATACATCAAAATTTAAAACTTACCTAGCGAGACAGAATCCTCATTGAACATTTATCTTACTTCAGTTTTATAACATTTTCGGCCTTGTGCAACATAAACGTGTTCAAAATTACCTAACACGTGGGAAACATCCATTAAGAGAATAATGTATTCGTGTGTTAAAATTTCGAACTTTAAGATTGATTTTGAGAAGAATTAAACTTGACAAACATGAGGGTCTGACTGGATGGTGTTTACATAAAAGAGAATAAATGGGCAAAAATTGAAGAATAAAGGTCAAAAAATAAGAATAGAGAAAAATAGACACAAAAAAAAGAATAAGGATTAATGGGGTGCTAAAATATACAGAATAGAGAATAATGATATAAAAAGTTAAGGAATAAAGAAATGAAGGACCCCATATCCAGACCCTTAAAGATACAATGATAAGCGGTGTCTCAAAGATAGTACAATTTGTAAAATTTAAACCTTTACGTTTTCGATTCACTTAATTATTGACCAGTTCACGCGGACCCAATTTATTATCGTTGCAGATGGACCCTTGCGGGAACCGCCAAACCACCCCGAAGCTTTCATTTTTTTTTTGCTAGTGAAATAATTTAAATTCTGGCATTTCATGAAGGCATCTTTTTGAAATTACAGTTTTTTTTTTTTTGTATGATCGATGGATTGGTGGTTGTTTAACGTCCCGTGTCAAATTAAATACATATCCAGGACGAAAACATAATCAAGCCTGTCGTGTGTTTAACTATATTTGTTTTAACGTTGTCACGGAAAGCACTTTTAGTCAAAGCTGTTGCAATTTATGTGGAAATAAGATATAAACTGACAAATCAAAATTACGGAGTCTTAAAAAGTTTCATGTAATGTGATTATAAGCTATATTGCTTGTAATCAAACCGTTTATTTATTTAATTTTTTATATAAATATATTGTTTTTACACACATTTGTATTCCCTTCACGAGCTGCCACAGGGACCACCAATTTACGTACCGCATTCGAATGATGTTTAATCTGTACGAGTTGTAGTTTAAACTTCCAGTCGTGCTGTCGTTTGTCAATTTCGTACCACTACATGTATAAGCAAGACCACATGATTTTAAAATTTGACATCTTGTTTTTTGAACATTGATTTGTTCGTGTTTTGATTTTTTAAATTAAGTTAACAAATATGTATGAAATCGTGCATGATATCCCACCGGAGCAGTTTTTCAATTTTCTCGTCCTGAACATCCATGATTGAAATATGTGTACGTTAAGCAACCAACAATCAATCAATCAATCAATTTAGTTTTGTCTATTACATGTTTTCTTTTATTAATGTACCCTCGCCCTAATATTCGTATGATTTAGAAGATTTTATGTTGGGATCCTATTTATTACATGTATTTTGGGATTGTTCCATACGCAGTTTCATGATTTATGTTTCGATTTATTTAAACTGGAAACAAAAACGAAAAGCAAAATGAAGGTAATGCATATCAAGAAATATTTGCCGTATCATGGCCAGGGGAAAATTATTCGGTCGAATGATATATAAGTGGACAAACCTTAAGATAAGTAGATCTCGGTTAAATGTGTCGAATACTAATTAACTGAAAGGGCAATTATATGTACTGATTTTTTTTTTATTCTCGAACACTCAAGACTGAAAAAGGCATTATCGCGTGACGTTTATATCAAAAGATTAACTGCATTAGCTAACTTGATTAGGTTAACTTTTTTCTCTTATACTTTGTTTATTTGTGGTCCATCATGGCAAAATATAGCCTACCTCTTACAACCCCGTAGTCAAGATTTATCTGAGAGGGTTATACTATTTGATGTGATCGTTATAACGCTCTGACTTTAATAGTCAAACTTCAATATGAATCTCGACTCAAATCTGACTTTAATAGTCAAACTTCAATATGAATCTCGACTCAAATCTGACTTTAATAGTCAAACTTAAATATGAATCTCGATTTGATAGTCAAACTTCAATATGAATCTCAACTCAAATCTGACTTTAATAGCAAACTTCAATATGAATCTCGACTTAAATCTGACTTTAAATGATAGTATTTTCAGAGGGTGGTTCGTCCGAACCTCTTTCTGCTAGCTACTGGAATGTCCTTTATTCCATAGCGTGACATTTAAATTGAGTGTGGATTTGCATTGCAGATGATGCTTGCCTAGCGGTAGACGATTTTAGATTCCAGACGATTAAGAGCTTGACATATTGTACAGGGGCGGATCCAGGATTTTGGAAAGGGGGGGAGGGGGGGGCGAAGTATGTAAACATCGAAAAGCGAAAAAATTTTAGGACCTTTTTTTGGCAAAAAAACATAAAATAAGTGTAAAATGCACTTTTTTAACGGTTCCTGACGTAAGGCATGTATATTTTATAGTTAAAGTGTAAGGGTTGGACATTTTTGATGCCGTATTCTCCCCATTAATTGTCTATTATAAAATGATTGGATGGATCCAAAGCTATGTACTAATATATTTGATGTGGGACTTGTCAGTAAAAAATTGACATGGAAAATTCTCGTTTTTTGTATGTTTAGGCGTTAGCATAACGTCACGGATTTCTTGTTGTAAACAAGATATACGCCGGGCTATTCAATGAAATTTACAATACGACCGACACGAGTTAAGAAAGACAAACAAGCAATTTTTATTCAAATGTTTGGTTGAAATGTTTCACCCAACAAGGGAAGTGAGGGGTTCCAAATCAACCAAAGGCTACGAATGAGTCTGAAATGGCAACGAATATATGAATGACGGTCGACAAATGGAGACATAAAGGCCACACCCAGCAGGCAGGTTGCAGTCGGGCCTTGAAAAAATATTCATTTTATCAGTTCGACGAAACAGACATTCCAGTCAGATATGGGATTTACATGCAAATCCTCCGGCCCCAAAAAAATTACGCTCGTTTTTTTATTCATCATGTTCATTTAATGCTAAATAATTCTGTTGGAAATTTTTGTTCCTAATAGCAAAAAAAGTGGACAAGATTATTGTTTTCAATTCAGATACGGCCAGAATTTTTGTTTGAGGCAAAAATCAGGGTCAGAATTTTTTCTCTCAAACATCTCAGACTGCCCCCTCAAATCAAATGGTGCGTACCTTAGACTTTAAATCTATCTAGAGCTTATTGACTGGGGATCATTATTCAACTATGTTATTAATAGGCTGGGGCGTGTTGGGTTAAACATGTTTTCGTAGGTAAATAATATTGCTGTGGAACTTTTTTTTTCATGAAAGTGTAATAGAGTATTACTTTCTGTTCGGTGGAATTGTGAAATAGAAGTCAATAAATACGTTCTTGTTCAATCCTTTGTCGCTTTGAAGGTGTCATGCTTGTCATCCTCAGCCTAAGCAATGTGTTACTATAATTTGAATTTCAAAATGACTGAGTGACGTTTTTTCGACGCATTGGTCAACTCCACCGTAGCGAATCACATGATTTTGACATAATCAATAATATATTACAGTAAATACGAGCGAAACATATCTTTATAAGTAAAGAATTGTCGCATAAAAATTAAATACGCGGAAAATGGCAAAGTTCACGAAGTCTAGTCTGATTAATCATTTTACAAAAAAAAAAAGTGCAAGCAAAAGGGGGGGGGGGCGTACGCCCTCTACGCCCCCTCTGGATCCGCCACTGTTGTATAGACATCTTGTCCTCACTAGATGTTTTTTTCGTTATTTTTGTCGGTCGATTGCTGTCTCATAAACGTTTACCCCAGATCTACTTTTATTTATCTTTGGTAGACTCTGATAAATCCATTCACAAATTATCCTCACTCATGATTATTTTTAAAGGTCCATATAATATTGACACTTAACTTGTCTATTAGTTAATTTTTTTATGTTGTTAATGACCTCTAAATGTTTATTTTGTCTCATTTTTGTTTGGCTGTCTCTCTGAAGTATCAATCGGCAATCCTCTGGTGAACCCGCTACTCTCCTTCTTAGATAGAGGAACGGAATCGGCCGAGTTTAGACGAGTGTCTGGAGTATATCAAATATCTCCCACACCTTCGTACTAAGGATATTTAACTAACCTATGTGTTGTCATGTAATAATCAACTGGTTTGGGACGCAAACAAATATAAATCATGGTTACCCGAGATTGGTCGGAATTTAGAACAGTGTTCTTCTGATTCATTGTATATGTAATGTTATTTATACTGCACTCGTCCTATTTGAGCAGTCAAAATGCGTTGACCGTATATTTCTATGTCATATACAGTCACTGACCTGATATCACTTTTCCTCATGAATATTTAAATAGAAATTGCCGAAATTATAATTAATTATTCATACGACCTATTCAACCTGTTCTTGTTTCCAATGTATACAACGACTCAAACTTATTTCTTTTGCAATTTTTAGAAAAAAAAAACATATTTTACTTGTTAATTTTTTTGGTTTGCAAACTATAAATCATTATGTTTTATGCTTATTGTTGATATTTTAGTTCATTCTCAAACAAATTCGTTCACCATCGATTGCGGGTTTCAACAGGTAATGTACATTTCATTGTGTTGTATATTTCTCCGCCTGCATGATATGAGGCCTTTTTATAAAAGGGGGAAGTTTCCAAATATTCAAATCAAATAATACAATTAACACATTAAACAACAATTGAAAATGTTTTTTTTTTTTTAGATTGCAGTATAAAGACAATAATAGTGCATTGACTTGACATATCAACGATATAAGGATTCGGCCCGAAACGGGGAAAAAGCTCGGCAGAGCCTCGCATTTCCCCGTTTCTAAGCCTCATCCTTATATCGTTGATATGTCAAGTCAATGCACTATTATTGTCTATATAAAATTGAAAAAAAACATTAATGTGTCATAGTCCCCTTAAAATAAAATATATACCTTATTTTTAGATGCGAGATAGGAAACGTTAACATTTCACTCTAATGATACACTGAGGTTAAAAATTCCATTGAAATTGTAAGTGCCTGAACGAAGTCCATCTTTGCTGTTATCCTTTTTATTAATAATTAATTGGAACGAAATGTTTTGTGTCTATAAAGCTAAGGAAAATTTGGTTCAAATGAAGGCATGTCACTCAATAACTTAAAATTGCTTCAATGTTATATTTGATAAGTGGATTATATACAACTATAAAATGATCTGTAGTCATAAAAGTAAACAAAAAAAGGATAAAAAAGAGTTATTCAGTCATACTGAAGAATCTATTTCGAACATGAATTGATTTGTTTATAAACGACTTATTTTTATATTTCAAAATAAAAATAAGGAGATGTGGTATAATTGCATCCACGAAATTCGTTTTCTGATAGGAATGCTCTTTTTATTAATTTTTGCGAGAGTAACTAACAATTTGCCAAAATCTACAAAAATTGCAGATTTTGATTCATCTACAAATAAACAAAATTGGTTGCATGTTACGAAATAATACATCATGATGATATTTAGAACTTAATTTAAAGTACATACATGAAGCTGGTTTATTTCGGATTTAAAAGACTTTTCAAAATGGCTCTAGTGTGACATTATCATAGTGGAAATTGGCCCTACCTCCTTATAGACAACGTGCTAGCCCATGATTGCTCTGACGTCTGGTCGTCCCCAGAAAAGTCCTAAAATAAGCCGTCTGACGTCAAAGCAATCTCGGACTAAAATCATGATAGTACCTAAACTTTAGCTACAATAAATTATTTATCTATCTATCCATTTAATGGTGACAGCATATAATTTTTAATGCAATCGTGGAGTATGTAAGGTTGTGTAAATGGAAGAAAGGATGCATGTTATTTTGATAATAAAATCAGAAAAAGAAGTACAAATGTATAGAAAGTAGATATAAGAAGATGTGGTATGAATGCCAATGAGACAACTCTCCATCCAAGTCACAATTTGTAAAAGTAAATAAAAACTCTTGACTTAAAGTTTCTAGTTCTCAAAACGCTGTCCGAACGCATTTTCTTTAAAATTGTATGTTAATTTCACTGATTTTTTTGTTTAATTGATATAAGATATGTAGGGTAACCAATATTAATAAGAAGATGTGGTATGAGTGCCAATGAGACAACTCTCCATCCAAGTCACAATTTATAAAAAGTTAACAATTATAGGTCAAAGTACGGCCTTCAACACGGAGCCTTAGCTTACACCGAATAGCAAGCTACAAATGTATAAAGGGCCCCAAAATGACTAGTGTAAAACAATTCAAACAGGTAAACCAACGGTATTATCTATATAAAAAACGAGAAACGAGAAACACCTATGAACCACACCAACAAACGACAACCACTGAACAACAGGCTCCTGACTTAGGACAGGTGCAAATTGTTTTTTGTTGTTGTTTGAGTGCATAATTCTTTGGAACCGCTTTAAAAATACCGACGAAAAAGGAAGAATAAGCATGACGTCATGACTGCATCAAAATCACATTTTTAATATTTCCAACTATGCCACATACACTTGAATGATTAATACAGCAAAAACATACGAGGTAACCTCTGTTAATTTCATATCAGTAAATTGGAAATTCAAGTGGCCATCACATATTTTGAAGAAAAAAATAGTAGGACAGTTATATGGAAATATAAGTTGAAGTAGTCACAATATGTTTTGGAAATATTTAAGTGCGTTTTATACAAATGTGCCTCTATCTACTTGATAATCAATTAGCTCTCCTACAATCCAAAGATAGACATAAAACAATTTTGAAAGGAGCACATGATATGCAATCCATAAATCATTGAAATATGAAATTATATGTAGACGTAAATTTATGACTACACTGGTATGAACAATTGTCGAGTTTTTGACAACTTAAGTCCCATGAGTCAAGAATGACTTATATAAAAATTGCCAGTATAATGGAAGTTTTCGCAGCTTTATTATTTTATAAATTGTGATATTGTTCTAAAACATCAATGTTATTCAGTGAAAAGAAAGAAGTTATGGCAAGACATGCAAATAATTGTGAATTACTAGATTTCTTAATAAATACAACATACACAAGGTGATTTAGTTGTTACAGGAGGGATACACTTTGTAATAGTGTTTGTTGATGTTTTTCGGTAAGGTTCTATGGCTGATGGCTCAATAAACACTGCGTAATAGAGTGATTGGCTGCTGGTGTTTTTGGGTGACAACACTATGATTGATGGGTCATTAAACACTGTAAACTAGAGTGGTCTATGGTGATTTTGGGTGACAACACTATGATTGATGGGTCATTAAACACTGTGAACCAGAGTGATCTATGGTGTTTTTGGGTGACAACACTATGATTGATGGGTCATTAAACACTGTGAACCAGAGTGATCTATGGTGATTTTGGTGACAATACTATGATTGATGGGTCATTAAACACTGTGAACCAGAGTGATCAATGGTGTTTTTGGATGACAACACCATGATTGATGGGTCATTAAACACTGTGAACCAGAGTGATCTATGGTGATTTTGGTTGACAACACTATGATTGATGTGTCATTAAACACTGTGAACCAGAGTGATCTATGGTGCTTTTGGGTGACAACACTATGAATTATGGGTCATTAAACACTGTGAACCAGAGTGATTAATGGTGTTTTTGGGTGACAACTATATGATTGATGGGTCATTAAACACCGCGTAATAGAGTGATTGGCTGCTGGTGTTTTTGGGTGACAACACTATGGTTAATTGGTCATTAGACACTGGGTACCAGAGTGATTACTGGTGCGTTTGATGTGATAAGTCTATATGGTTGATGGGTCATCAAACGCTGGGTACCAAAGTGATCTTTGGTTCTTTGGGGGTGACCAGACTATGTTTGATGGGTCATTAAACACTGTGTATCAAAGTAATAGTTGGTATTTTTGGACAACACTATGATAAATAGGTCATTGAACACTGTGTACCAAAGTGATAACTGGTATTTTTGGGTGACAGCACTACTGTTGGTGGGTCATTAAACACTGTGTACCAGAGTCATTCCTGGTGTTTTAGGTGACAACAATATGATAGATTGGTCATTAAAAATGTGTGTACCATAGTGATTGCTAAGTGTTTTCGATAAAAACTAGGTTTGCTGGTGTTTTAGGGTGACCAATACTATGATTGCTTGTGTTTTAGGGTGACAAAATATGATTGATTGTCCATTTATCGGATAATTACAATTTAATAAAAAGCCTTTCCTATTGCATGAATTACCATAAAAAAAGAGTTTTTTTAACTTAACCTCCATGTGCAGTCTGTAAATGCTTAACTATTTGGCACTGGACATCCAGCAACCAACAATCAATCATTCTCCTTGTGTATACTGTATATGATAATCACCACTTTAAACAATGCAAAATAGCTTTCAAATTTGTGGGTTTGTCACATTAAAGGTTCATTCAGAAAATCTCCTCTGACACACCAAATTTAGGGAGCTACCATTTGATTTTTATGGGGGGGGGGGGGGGGGGGGGGAGGGTGCTAGGATGAAATTTGAAAAAATAGGCAGGCCAGGAGTTTTGAGAAAAAAAAAGGCAGGATGAGACACTTGTAAAAAAAAAGAGTCAGGATGACAATTTAGGTAAAAAAAAGTCAGGATAAACTTTTAAAAAAAAGCCAGGACCGAATAGAGTGAACAATAAAAAGGCAGGACAGAGATTACAACTAAAAAAAAGGCAGGACAGAGATTACAACTAAAAAAAAATGCAGGACAAAATTTTTCATCCTAGCCCCCCATAAAAATCAAATGGTAGCTCCCTTATCACGTCTTATTCTCATTAGATGTCAATTGTGGTTATTTTTGTTGTTAGTGGTTGTTATGTCATATCATATCATGTTATGTTTATCCAAAATCTCGTTTATTTATAAGTATGACAACTCTCAAGGTCACTTAGTATTAAAGAACTTTAAATAAACAAAATGTGTCTATAGGACACCATTCCCCACTTGCTCTTATCAAATTTCGATGTTTAATGGACAGTCTAGCGGAGCACTGAAAACACATTTTTAAATAAATGGTTTCAGTTAAAGCCTTGTTTGGAAAATAACTATTTTTGGTTATATTTGAAAAATATTTCTGAAATGATCAATTTTTTATCAATTTTCTCAGTCTTTCCTTAATAAACCAATAATTTTCCAATGTGGAATACAACTTAACCTCTTTAAATTACCAATATTTAGTTGTACACATTGTAGGTTAAGAATAAACCACGACTATAAATAGCACCCTTGCACTATTTTAAAAATTCAAGTTATCTTTCAGACACATTATCTAGAACAATTAAAGAACCTTAGTGAGCATGCTCACATACCCCAACGCCCCCACCTTGTCACAGGGCAGACAAAATTTCAACAGATTCCTACTTTCAAAGACTCATAATTCCTACAAAAGTCATCTGACAAAAACTTTCTTGTGGATATGCACATAAACATTTTATCATCAACTACAAAGTATCATGAAATTCTGTTGTGTGGACAAGTTGTGATGACAAACTGTTGCAGTAGTATATGTAGGCCAAAATTCTAAATTCAAAGGGGCATAATTCCTTAAAATAAAATTGAATCATAATTTCCTGGTGATATGCAATTCTACATATTATGTCCTTTTTATCTACAAATTTCATGAAATTCTCTGTTGTGTGGTTTCAGAGGAGTTGCAATGACAAGAACAATACTGACGGATGGACAGACGGACAGACAGAGGGCCAAACAATATAATTAATTGCATCATTATCTTGAAGAAGTTGAAACCATCAATCAAATTGTATACAGATATTTATAGATCAGATACTCATTTAAATAAACTGTTGACACAGAGATATGTCTCGACTGTCGGCATAAAATTAAAAAAAAAACCAATCAGATAGACAGCAACACTGCTAATTAATTCAGTTTTTGGACAGGGCCTCAAAATAGTTGTTAAACTGATATGTACTGATAGAAATGCAACTTCATACAAAATATCATTGATCTATCACAAGTAGTTCCTATCAAATTAACTTAAGCAGAAAACTTAACATTGAAAATTGCTAATGAATTCAAAGTCACTGGACCATGACTTAGGGGCAGGGCCTCAAAACAATTGATTGATTGATTGTTGGTTGCTTAACGTCCAGTGGCAGGCCTCAAAATAGTTAATTGTTAAACTGATATGTATTGATAGAAATGCAACTTCATACAAAGTATCATTGATCTATCACAAGTAGTTCCTATCAAACTAACTTAAGCAGAAAACTTAACATTGAAAATTGCTAATTAATTCAAAGTCACTGGACCATGACCTAGGGGTGGGGCCTCGAAAATAACTAACTTAACTTAAGCAGAAAACTTAACATTTGTTAACACTGTCATCATCATTGTCACCAGAAAAGCAATCCCTATGTCTCGCTTTCCACAACTTTCTTCGCAGGTGAGACAAAAAATTAACATTAAGTGCTTTTCTGATGAAAACTGATGATGAATTTGGAAGATAACTAGCTATTCAAAAGATTTATATTCCGTGAAAGACCTAATTAATAACTAATATTGGTTACAATATGATACGCAATTAATTGAAAAAAACAAATAAGCATTCGATTTTTTGTTAAATAACAGTTTTCAATGATGCCCTGGGCTGTCGAAGATGTAAATCTAGGTCATACCTATTAGCATTTTGGAAAAAATACCCTCCCCCTTACCTATATTTTAAAAAGTTCATATCATAGTGAATATCTGTACTAAATTTTTAAGTTGATGTGATGACAACTTCCAGTGGTGGATCCAGGGGGGGTCAAGGGGTAAGACGATCAATGCTTTTGAATGGGGACATATGGTTGGAACCCTCCTTTTAAAAATGACTGGATCCGCCCCTGACTTCATGGTAAACTAGCTTGAACAAACACTTTAACCTGATACCAAATGGGCGATATAACTGAGGGACAGACAAACAAACAGACTGGAAAACAGAATGCATGCCCCTCTACTGTCGTAGGCGAGGCTTAAAAATCAAAAATTGCTTGAAATATGGGTCATGGTCATAGATGTATTTTACGGTAATATTGTACTAAAAGCGCAGAAAACACTATGTGATCCGTATAAACTCACTAACCTTTAAACAAACTTATTAGTAAAGGTTATCTTATTAATGTTGTAATAAGATCTTTGAATATTGTTTACATTGGCACAAATATCGATTTTGTCATCAACAAATTAAAACATTTAATTTGTATTCTTTTCGAATGTTTTTTTGGGATGTATAAATACACATCCACATTCATTTTCTATATAGAGATTGCTTTATCTATATATAACATTATACATATTTATTATAAGGTAAAATACTATCCTACTGCCTGTTGATACTTTTATTTTGGCATTGCACAAGTCATGTCTTCTTTGACTGTCCATGGTGTTAAAACACTAAATCCCTGGGATGTGTTTTAGTTGATTTTAGTCTCTGATGCATGATTTTTTATTATTAATTGTTTTTGGATTTTAACTAGCTTTCAGTAACTACGAGTACTCTCAAATCGTACTATTGTATTCATTTGACCTGTTGACACAATTTGTAATGCGTTTTTGTTATTCAATGTTTAATTATTTTGTGTTATATCTCTTCTTACTACTTTTAATATGTACCACCTTTGATAAGTATTTAGTATGACGATAAATTTTCACTTCTGTTCTCGTACTATGAACAACAAATTTATTTATTTTTAAAAAATATTTCTGTACTCCTAACAACAAAATTATCATATTTAAATTTACCCGTGTACGTTATTTTATTTAACGCCATTTTGTCCAAGGTTATAGTTTTCTCTTTGACATTGTTTTACATCTCCCCCTTTTTTATTTAATACTGTATTTATGTTGTGTCATAGATCAAATTTATTCATTCAGTGTATGTTTACTGGTTTTTTGTTAATATGTCTTTTTGATTGAGTTAGGCCATTTCAATATTTTATAATTTATGTTGTAATGTTACACTACTATTTCAGGTTAGGGTAAAGGTTGGCGCCTGTTAAAACGTTTAAACCCGCTGTATTATTATGCACCTGTCCTAAGTCAGGAACCTGTTGTTCAGTGGTTGTTGTTTGTTGATGTGGTTCATAAGTGTTTCTCGTTTTTTATATAGATTAGACAGTTGGTTTTCCTGTTTGAATTGTTTTACACTAGTCATTTTGGGGCCCTTTATAGCTTGCTAGAAGTTACACTTGTGTAGGTCACATAGTGTCTGAAAAACTTACCCTGGCAAAAATTGTGCAATAGAGAAGAACAAGCTTATATAAAATAGTCCACAAATTATGTATTTACTTTCAAATTTAATGTAAAAACAATACATAATTTTACTCCATTGTAATAAATACATGTGTTGTTTATTTTTATTTTATAAAGTTAATTTACTTTTTAATTCCCTAGTCCTTCATTATAGAGTTTTTCATCAAGTAACTGTCCTCAATAAAAAAAAAAACAACAAACATAGCAAAAAATATTTATCAAATCTCTGTTGAAAGGTTTTCTTAAGTTCCAATAACAAAAACATACATGTAAACATAAGAAGAGTTTGGCATTTCCAACTGTCCAAATGGTAGTGGCACAGAGGTGACACCATTTCTGAATGTCCCTTTGTGTCCAAGATGGGAGTAGCACATTGTAGACAAAACCCCTAGAAAGTGAATTATGGCCAGCCTTTGGAGTTGACATGCCTTTTCTTTTCTTTCATGATACAACACCTTTGAAATTTAGTATTCAATATTTTTTTCCGACGTCTTAAGTTAACTTTGAAAATGCTGGAATGGACTGTTACCAACTGACAGGAGGAAATGCCAAGATTCACATGAGCTATAGTGTACAAATCAGTCACAAATTAATGATGTGAACAATACAAATGAAACTTCCATATATCACAAGCATTACAGAGTTGTCTCCCATCATCTTTAAACTTTCACACAAGAGTTATGTCCCTTCCTTTGTTTTATTTTCCCTTCCTGCCTTTCTTTTTCTGTCCTTTTGTTGCCTGTTGTGTTTGAGCAGGTTGCTGTGATGACTGGTTCCCTGCAATTCTGGTTTTTAGCTTGGGTATTGTTTCAGCAATGTATGTTAGGACAGAATCACCTGGAAAGACAATTAACAATTTTATGTTTCAACATTATACAATTATATTCATAATTATATAAAAATATCTTTTCCACAAAATTTTCTTTCATATATCATAATTCTAGTCTGTCAGTGTAAATAATAAATGACAGATTTAGGTAATTTTTCCCTATTCTTTTTTTTCCATTATTCTCTCTTCTTTATTACTTCTACCATTATTTTCTATTCTTTATTTTTTATTACTATTATTCTCTATTCTATAAACCCCATCCAGATCCTCATACTATTGTAAATTAATCATCTGATTGAAGTTCAACATGGCTAAACTGTAATATTTGTACAAATCCATTCTCATGATTTCTTCTGACCTAAGCCTTGTCAGTGGTTTTCATTTGTTATATCTGAATTCTATTTGTGTCATTTTTTGGGGATATGGTGTAGATGGGAAATTTTGTATAGCCTCTGTGAAATTCATTTACAACTTTGTGAGAAATCAAGCATATTTCATTTATGTATTTCACAAAAATGTGCATAAATCTCAATAAATACAATAATATACAATCTTCATAAATTTTTCAATAAAACACCTTTCACAAATATATTCAGGAATCTTACATATTTAGACTTAATATTAAAACAATTTGATATCCATTTTCATAAAGGAAATATTTAAGGGAGCTACCATTTGATTTTTATAGTGGGGCTAGGATGAAAAATTTTGTCCTGCCTTTTTATTTTTCCCTCTATTCGGTCCTGCCTTTTTATTTTTTACTCTATTCGGTCCTACCTTTTTTTTCAGTTTATCCTGACTTTTTTATTTAACTAAATTGTCATCCTGCCTTTTTTTTTTTACTCAAAACCCTGTCCTGCCTATTTTTTTCAAATTTCATCCTAGCCCCCCCCCCCCCCCATAAAAATCAAATGGTAGCTCCCTAAGCAACCTTCACAAAAAGAGATAACTTAAAATTCATCAACAACATCTATGCTTTAGGCTACTTGTAACTTACGATCAGGAAATTTTTCCATGAATGGCTGTCCATCTTCTGTTTTTAACTGTACTCTAACTCTTCCTCGACACTTAGGATCTCTATGGTCAAGTTCTCTTGGATAGACTTTGTTCTAAAAACAAAAACAACAATGATACAAGAGTGCACACACTGAGCTGTTGCACCTGCTTTACTTATCATGATTGAAATTATGTTGAAAGTCTGAAATTATATGAGGGTTTACTACAAGTATCACATAAACTTAACATTATCAATAATCCATGTAAATGTGTTCAGGGTCAAATGAACCTGCCAGACAGACATGTACACCTTACAATCATACTGTACACCAAATATAGTAAGACTATTCAGCATTGCATCAAGCATCTGAGAAACAGAGCTAATTAGGAAAACTGATGTTGACAAATGGAACATAAAAATGTGGTCAAGGTGATACATGTATGAACCCTGCAAGACAACATGTACACCATGCAATCATTTCATACACCAAATACATTGACCTTTTGCTTATAGTATCTGGGAAACAGATATAATCACGAAAGGTAAACACTGACTAATGAACCATGCAAATGAGGTAAAGGTCATATGACACATGCCAGACAGACATGTACACCTTACAATCATTGCATTCATCAAATATAGTGGCTCTATTGATTATGGTATTTGCGAAATAGACCAAACCAACAAAACTAAACATTTGTGCTATGAGTTACCCCAAAAAAAGGCCAAGGTCAAATGAAGCCCTGCAAGACATGTACATGTACACCTTCCAATAATTCCATACATCAAATATAGTTGATTTATTGCTTATATATATAAAAAAGAAGATGTGGCATGATTGCCAATAAGACAACTCCCCATAAGAGACCAAATGACACAGAAATTAACAACTATAGGTCACTGTACAGCCTTCAACATAAGTAAAGCCCATACCACATAGTCAGCTATAAAAGGCCCTGAAATGACAAATGTAAAACAATTCAAACGAGAAAACTAACGGCCTAATTTATGTACAAAATAATGAACAAAAAACAAATATGTAACACAGCAACAATCGACAACCACTGAATCACAGGCTCCTGACTTGGGACAGACACATACAGAATGTGGCGGGGTTAGATATACATGTAGTATCTGAGATACAGACGACTCTAAAAACTTAACCTTACTCACTGATCTATGAAATGAGCTTGAGGTCAGGTGAACCCTGTATGATAGACAGGTAGACCTACACAAAATTTAGTTATCATAATGAGTGAATATTTGACATGAAAAACTTTACATTTTACCAAAAGAAACTTTTGAATGCAAAGATATGAAAAAGGATATGTAAGACATATGATTTTTATTTGATCTCTTGATAAATCCATGTAAATTTATAGTTTCAGAAAAGTTATCACTCAAAGGGATTAAAATTCTACATTATTTGACCAAATTTTGTGGATATGTGTGAAATCTTATCCCATTTTGCAAAATTTTATAGCAAAATAAATGTAGATTGTTGCCATGGATAAACTAAAAAAAATACATTTCAATATTTAAACTACTGCAAATCAAATCTATGAAAGATACTGATTATTTACATTTCCACATATATGACACAAACAGTAAGCTTAATTTGTGAGAAAGCAATGAAACAAGAATGGTAAACTTTATGAGGGTCAATTTCAATCATTTTTTTTCTAACTTCATGCCTAAAGCACATGTGTCTAGAAGAAACTTTGTCAGGTATGCCTTAACTTAAAAATCATACTTACTTCTATACCTATATGTAATCCTGATTGTATCAACACATCTTTAATTTCTTGAACTGTTGGATTATCTACACACTGTTAAATGTAAAATAAATAAATGCATTCGTTATGTAAAAAATGCATGTTGGATAAAGTTGAAGATGAAGAACATTTTATATGTAATTGTCCCCTTTATAATCTTTTGACGAAATAGTTTTTGATATTTTTTTTATACTCAGAAAACTATCAATAAAGTTCAGATCTATATGTTTATATGTAACCCATTAAGAATGTTTGCCTGTTAACAATGGTTAATATTTTATATAATCTGTTTTATTACTGCTTTTTTACACATATCTTTATGGCCCTGGTCAGGATTACTTGTGTATATTTTTGGAAAATTGTAATAGGGAAATATTTAAGTACGGTAAATCAAATCTGGCAAAATTACATTTATGTGAATGCTAAATGGCACGCAATTGCTGTCTCCTTCATTTCTCCCTGAGGTGCCCCTAAGTCTCCCTACCATGTCATGACTTCTCCCTGTCAGGCTGCACTGGAGAGGTTACTTCTCACTATCATTTTGAAGTGTGGTGAACCTTTGTACTTATATGAAATGATCTATAGGAAGTAAATATTTGGATTTTGGTGAGAAAGAGAGGGGATAACATATTTTTAGAAGGTGGGATATAAGGGTAAAAAAGCAGGGATGTGGGATATATATATGGGGTTAAAAAAGTAGGGAAGTGTGATATATGTGGTAAAAAAGTTTGAAGTGGGAATTTTTTTTTAAACAAAAGCGGTATTTGGAAAATGAGCACCTTGTGTCGTCTCCCCCTCTTACATAATGTTTTGGGAGGTTAATATCCAGCATGACAAAGGTTAATATTTAGGCTGCCCTAAGTACTTACTACTTGTTTTTGAAGGCGTCTTCCTTCTTTGAGTGATTTTTTACTATTGATGTAAGCAGGATAAACACAGATCCATCTGAAAACACAAGTTTTAATATTCAAATAAGGAATACGGTATATTGGTCTGCAAATAAATTTTCATTTTTTAATACTGTTGCCAAAACAAGTCATACACATATATGCATGTATATTAAAGTTCAACATGTTCCATGCATGCATTCCCTGTTATTCAGTGGTAGTAGCTTGTTGCTGTATTTTATATTTATTTTTTGTTTATTGTGTTATACTTAAATCAGGCAGTGAGTTTTCTCCTTTGAATTGATTAACAATTGTCATTTCTGGGCCTTTTATAGCTTGCTCTAGATGTATGTGGTATGTCTGGGTTTTGGTCATTGGTGAAGGCCGTACGGGACCTATAATAAGTTGCTAACCTTCTTCATCATTTGGTCTCTGGTGGAGAGTTGTCTCACTGGCAATCATACCACTTCTTCTTATTTGTATATTCCAGTTAATCAAATTTTGTTAAGGTTTTCACAAAACTTTCTTCAACGTTTAGCAAAGCTATGAATATATAAACTGAAGTCCAAAGTTCATATTGATAATTTGCCACTACTTTTTTAATGTACATGTCTATACATTATAGTTTTTGTATAGGTTAGTGCATGTTTACAATTTCAGTAGATTCAAGACCAATTATGAGTCTGAAATTTTTCACTTTATAACCTATGGGCATTTTCTATATTCCTATAACAAGAAATTAATCCTATTTTATCAGGGGTGTGACTTTTATTGCGGAAGAGATTCATAGTAGTCCTACATTCCCACTCCAGCATCGGTGGCATCAACATTTAGGTTCTACTGTGGTTAAAGTTTCTTAGACATCAATAACTTTGTCAAACCTTCTTGGAATTTTATGAAACTTGGACAGAAGCTTTAGTTTTTTATGATCAAAAGACAGTATCCAGTGTAAATTTAAAAATATTTTAATTTCTTTTCCGTATTTTGCAGATAAAAGGACATAGTTTATTTGCAGTAAACAATTAGGTACTGTCTGGGCCTGGGGGAAAAGTTTTTAAGACATCAAATAACATTGTCATAAGTATCTAAATTTTCTATACATTAGTGTTAACAAATATCATTTGCACACTGTACAATATAAATCATCCCTGCTATACACCATTTAGCACATGTTTAACAAAACGTTTATGTCCTGTAATTGGATTAACCTGGGACATAATAAATTATATACAATTCCCAGGATTAACTCATTAACTGTGACATGAGTAAGGGTTTATCAATAATAGAAATGGCCTGTGTATATATTTTGTCAAACGTAAGGATTTGTCAAAAACAATGAAAACTTTAAAAAAAAAAAAAAAATACAAATTGCACATCTTGAAAACTTATATTTACCATAATTCACGAATGTAATTATTACAATTTTTTCAAATCGCTACCAAAATTTGTCGTACATGTATCTATTAAATCTATAATCTAATGTGCATTTTTAGTTCTGTAAAAGGTTCAGTAATAAATAGCAATGAAAAGTACAATAATCATGATAATATTCAGATATTCATGATATTGGAGAATTTCCTATCATTGATAAATTTTACTCAGAAAGTATTGAATTTCTGACATATAATAAACTTAGAGGAATCAACCAGGATAACTTTTAACATGTTTTGGTTGGGACAAATTGGCTGGTGCATGTACAAATCAGAGTTAGATTCATAGAATCCCATGTACAAAAAAAATTAGAGTTTCACTGTTTAACTTTAAGACCTCTTTGTGTAATAATTCACACCTGAATAATCCAGTTTGATCATTGAATAATTTTATCCAGTTAAATTTTGTGATTTTATACACAGACATTAGGTGGAAAGAATAAATGATGGGGCTTTAGCCTTTACCATCGAATGAGACAACAGGTCAGGAATAACCACCAATTGGTGGATTATACCTTAATTGACGTATAATCCACCAATTGACATATAATGGTATAGACCAATTGACGTATAATTCTTTGTTTTTCAAAGCAAATTATTCAACCAAAGTGGAGCATTGTTTTCTTAAAACCATATTATTGTATGAAAACATGTCAAACATTCCTAGTTTAGTATAATGACATAACATACTGCATTTAATCAATAATTGTATATGCAGTTTCTTCTATTGTTATCTTGTTAATTCTTGATTGGCAAATTTATCACTAATCACCTGTCAATGGGCATCAATACTGTCTGCAGTCATGTGATTATGAGTACAACTCCACAGGTGAATGAAGCTCTTTGTTAATACTTGAATTTCATTATTAAAACTCAATCATGGTCAATAGTACAGATGTTTCATCAAAAGAATTGTTGTACACATGCATTCCCAAGAGATGCATCAGGCTTTGACAAAACTGAAACTTTCTGAGGACTCAATAATGGTCATAAAATAGGTTGTAAGTTGCAAAATGATGCTCCTACATGTCCTATTTCACACTAGCATTTTATAGCAAAAAAACTTGCATTATACGTCAATTGGTCTATACCAATATATGTCAATTGGTGGATTTATACGTCAATTGAGGTATAATCCACCAATTGGTGTTTATTCCTGACCTGGACAAGTGCCTTCGTTTTTTGCTATGGGAAAATTATGACTTTCATGACCTTCGACCTTTTCGTTCTGGATGTTATCGTCTACTGGAAGAAATGAACCCGATGTTTTAAAATCACCATATGGTACATATATTTTGTGAAAATTGTGGTTTATGTTTTGTTTATTTTATCACTGAAAAGCTTCGATATAAGTAAACGCAAACGAAAATAAGTCGGCAAATGGCCCCTGTTAATCATGCTATATATATATATACCTTTCTCTGTCCGTGTGCTTAAAACCTGAACTTGGATTCCAAGGTCTAGCTTGCGCAGGTTGAGTCTGTGCCATGTTGACAAAATTTATGTTCAATGTCAATCTTATGCTTGAAATTGCATTATCTTTTACACTCTGTTAAGCGTTCACATGACAATATGTCTAATAAAAAGAAGAATGACGGAGAATGTTCCGCCGACACAAAGTACAGTAATTGAAAAACTCTTCATGTCAGTTCCCTTAATTATTTAAAAAAAAAATAATATATCTTTGAGAACAAAATGTTGCAATGCCGTTATCAGCATTGGAAACTCTTATAGTGACAAACAAACTTTTTTAAGACAAACAAAAATGTACATTTTCATTGTCTAGAAGTTTAATAGTCAACATGGTCAATGTCTTCTTTTATGATGTTTGATATTTTTTGGACACGAAAAGGGGGCTATCATCTATGTCGCGAATTTCGAGCCTGAAAAAAATAGTAAAAACTATCGTCACGGTAAATAGTGGTAAACCGTAGAGACTTATATATTATAAAAATTGTAGGACTCACGGTTCTGATGTATGATATGTCTTTTATGTAATTCAATACAGTAAGATGCGCAGAATAAATGGCAAAAAAATAAAGAATAGAGAAAAATAGGGCAAACAATTAAAGAATAGAAAATAATGGGGGACGGTGCTAAACTATAAAGAATTAGAGAATAATGGGCAAAAATATAAAGAATAAGCAAATTATGAATGACCTAAAAAAATTAAAGAATACAGAAATAAAGAAGTTAACACTTATTTATAATATATGATAATTGGCAAAATATATATTTATTCATTTATTTATTGCCATTTATGTGGTTTCATGTTATATGAAAACGAGCGTATTATATTAAAATGATAAATCTAGTTTTCATAGTGAACGAAGAGCCACATCACCATGGTATATAGTTTGCGTTCTCGTTTCTTCCCCCGAAAAGAAAAACTTGAGCACGAGAGTCCCTCGCTTTTCGTAATATCATCCAAATTTAAAGAGTTGTTCAGATATAAGTTTATGCAATAGAGGTATATTTTGTAGAGAAATACACATTTATGTACGTAAACCAGTTTAAAAACTTGGTTAATTTAAACATCCCCGTATATTTATTTACGATTTTTTTAAATACTTATTTTATTCAATAAAACAACAACAGCGTTACTTTATTTTAATAGGGGTACAAGGTTAGTTATACGACTAATCTTCTGTGAGGCCCTTGATCATCAAAGAAAATCGTTAACTTAGTTGAAAAAATGAAAAATGCAATGAAGTTTTATATATCAGTAGCGGATCTTTGGGGGGTGGGGGGGGGGGGGGGGGTGGTCCAGGGTTGGATATATGATGTTATATTAGAAATAATAAAAGAAATACTTTATTCTAGTTTCAAACGACAAATAAGCGAACTGATGGGAATTCCATTAAATACCAAAATACCAGACGCAATGATTAAACAGCCGTATAGGCTAATTATAAAAGGTGGAAATGGGGACCCAACATGACGGTTAATGGCAAAATAGAAGAAAAGTATACTCAAGCCGGTGCTAGGGGTTGTCTTGCAGTGAGGTGAGAGTTTTTTTTCTCCGTGTTGAATGCCTCACTGTGACTTTGAGATAAAGAACAGCAATAAAGGCAATGTTCTTTTGCTTTCTATGTGTTTTTTGCTGTGCATGTACTGATTTTTGGATGGATACCCCATATCCTTTGTTTTTCTATTTCTTTTCATATTAATGGGTAAACAAAAGGCGACATGAGATGGCAATTAAACCAATGCAAAAGATCTATACTGAGGTTAAAGAGGTCGGACCAATTTGCCCTCATTTCTTTCACTTTAAAACAGTAGAAAAATCCCAAAACTGTTAAAACCTACTGAAAAGACGAGATATGGAACGGGGCCATTATCTGGCCCCTTAAATTGCAGACAAATTAAAATTATTCAAGCTTTTCAAAATAATTTTTATTTACTGATAAATGAACAGGTTGGTATAATCTGGACACTTGAGTGCAATAAGGTTACTTGTGATATGTCACTTTGATGTCGTAAACATGTCGAACGTGGCATGTTTGACATGATGAAATGGCCATTTTGTGCATATGTACATGAGCCAAGGCTAAAAGTCTTATGAACATCCAAAGGACTTATACTGTTTTAATTTCGAATTTTCGGACCTGAACATTGACTTTATCCTAAGACTACTATAACACATAATGTTAGTAGTCGCAGCTTTATCGTAGTAATTACCTTCTTCATTGAATATTAATGAGTCTCAATAATAAACATTAAATATTTTAAAATTACGGTTACAGATATCATTAAAAATCAAAATGTTATTTATTCTAAATATTGCCTTTAATTGCTTACATCCACTTTTTCATTTGAACTTTGGTGAATATATTTGTCTCATTGGAAATCATACCACATCTCCTTATTTTCATATATTTGTTGTTGATTTTTTTTAATTCAATTTTGTATTGAACTGTTGAAAGAAATCCTTTACCAACAAGAATCTATTTCTTTCTGTTTTAGACCAGCTAGGTATTAGTATAGAATAGAGGATGGAAACGCGGAATGTGTCAAAGAGACAAGTACCCGACCAAAGAGACAAGTACCCGACCAAAGAGACAAGAACCCGACCAAAGAGACAAGTACCCGACCAAAGAGACAAGTACCCGACCAAAGAGACAAGTACCCGACCAAAGAGCAGAAAACAGCCTATAGTTTTACTTCCAATAGATCTAGAACTTTGGTTTTGGTTAGGAAAATCCCTCTTGTTCATATGGAGCATAATTACTCAAACTTTACCAAAATATAACCAAATTGCAGTTATGACCCATCTTCAGGCATTTATATATATATAAATAAGGATATGTGGTATGATTGCAAATGCAGGAGACAACTATCAACTCGAGAGCAAAGGATGCAATTAAACTATATACAGTAAAGTTAATTAGAAATGTTTGCCAAATTTTTTTGCCAAAATTACAATGGACAATTGAAACTCTAATTTTATAAATTTGATAGCCTTATTCAGAAAGAGAGGCGAAAGATACCAGAGCGACATTCAAACTCATAAGTCGAAAATAAACTGACAACGCCATGGCTAGAAAAAAAGAAAAATACCAACAGACAAACAGACAAACAATAGTCCACAAAACACAACATAGAAAACTAAAGACTGAGCAACACGAACCCCACCAAAAACTAGGGGTGATCTCAGGTGCTCCGGAAGGGTAAGCAGATCCTGCCCCACATGTGGCACCCGTCGTGTTGTTCATGTTAGTACAAACCCGGTAATAAGTCTAATTCGGTAGGTCAGTGTATGCAGCTTTGCCTGAAATCACGATAGTTCCAAGTTCTCATTGTTTAAAAATCGCAATAATAAATGCACACAAAAAATTATCAACGTACAGTCGCCAACAACCATGAAAAAATGTAAGCCTTGAAAGGCATTGGAAAACAACATGTGAAACATTTCAGAAGGGAAATAAATGGCATATGATATATGCTTAAAACATAAATGTAAAACAATTATGAAAGACAACAAACAACGACAACTAGACTCTAACCAGAAACAGGAACATACAGAAAAATGTATATGAGAGCTTTACTCTCATAAACAGGTTAAATGGTCAGAAATACGCCATCATATTGTAATAAGGAGTCTGTAATTCAGTGGTTGTCTTTAGTTGCATGCAGTATATCATATTTTTTTTTCGTTTTATATTGGTTTTTTTACATAGATCAGGCCGTAAGTTTTCTCGTTTCAATTATTTTACACTTGTCATGTTGGGGCCTTTCATAGCTTACTATATATCTATTATGGGTTTTTCTAATTGTTTAAGACCCTACGGTGACAGTGCACAATCCAGAGGGGATCCGGGGGTTGGAACCCCCCTTTTTAAGATCAATGCTTTTGAATGGGCACATATAGCTGGAACCCACCCACCCCCTGTTTCCTGGGTTGGAACCCCTTTTAAAAATGGCTAGATCCGCCCCTGAGTGACCTATATTTTTTAACTTGTACGTCACTATGTCTCTGGGGGATAGCGTCTCATTTGCAATCATTACACTGTGGCACATATTCTTAATTCTATATCATAGTACACACATGAAGCTGTCATACTGATATATTGTCGTGAAGATTGAAAAACTTTGTAAAAATGGCCCTAACTTGAAATAAAACATGGGGTAAATAGTCCATTCTGATCACTGCTTGATAAAGTAATGTTAACGATCAGCAGTTTCCTCCGCTATACCTTGATGCTAACAGTTGCTCAAAAATGCTATGTGTGAAATCCTTATAGTCTTTACTGCCGATGGTATAATTAAGACAGCACAAGTTCTGTACATTGAGCTTGCTTTCAGTATCTTCGAGCATTCTTTTATATGATATTGTTTATTATTGTTTTGCTGTTCTGTGTTTTTCGTAGTTTTTTTAACTGGTATTGTTTAGGTATGATAAGTGCTTTTTAAATGAACTGAATTTTACATATGTTCTCTAAAATGTAACTGTATTCCACTGATCTCAATCTCATTTTCTCAATTAACGATCCGACGGTAAGACGATATGTCAGTACTTATATTTCACATATCATACAATGTAGTTAAAAAAATAATATAAAATAATTGTCTTTAGACCGTCGCGTGACTGAAATCTCTTTTCTTTCTTTAAATATTACGTATTATATATATGACATAGGATGACCTGACTGAGAATTACAAAAAATCATTAATTATTTGTCATAAACTGTTATTTGTTTATGACAAACGACCCCGAGGTCGCAGAAACTTTACAATGGCTGTATGTCAAGCAGAATGAATGTCCATCATTGTAAACTTATTTATTGTGTCCGATTAGCCTACTATGATATTAATGTGGAAAAAAGTATAAAAGATAGCGAATATCATGTCCTATTCGCTTCCTTATAATAACATCTTAATAATCTGAAAATCGATTAACGTCTTATTTAATATTCATACGCCATGTTGATAATTTTATGGAAGTCCATGCAAGAAAGAAGTTCAAATCAGACATATTTGTTACGTAAAAAGGTTATGATGATACATTTGATTACGGACGAAATTATTTGACTAAGTCCGGTTCGCTTTGCAGTGTGTGCAGAAGAAAATAGAAATTAAAATCGTGAATGTTCTGCACCAAAACAATGAACACCTTAAAAAATAACATCAGGTCGTGATCCTCAATGGACTCTTAAATGTCAGGTCATGAGTTTTTTTTAGAATTATTTTACTGGTTCGCCCGTAAATAAGATAGATGTATGGACAAGTACAAAAAAACAAACAATTATCGTAATTAATTCTGTTATGTAAGAAATATACACCATTTTTTCAATATTATTTATCGCAAACTGTGACGTACGCCAGAAACGCAATGTTGTACTAGTATACTGAAGGTGATTTAATTAATAAGACGACCCCTTTTATAAAACATGAAAATTTACAAAAATGGGGACCCGGGGGTCTAATAACATATAACAATCATAATTTAAGATGCATACAATCTGGTACACTGATACAACATATACAAACTTATCGGTTCTCGTTCGCTTTGCTCATACAAACATAAAACTTGTCTTAATTATGCGTAATAAATAACCCAAAGACAGAAGTTGGAAGAAAAGACACAAACTGACCAGTTTTATTCTTACTGTTAAAACACCAATATTTCACTAAAATAACTCGTTTAATAGTCCTTTTAGTGTGTGGCCTCCAAAATAGTTCTTGATTATATTATATTCATAAATTTGATCTGCAAAAGAAAACAAAGGTCGATATTAACACAGAAACACAGAAGATATACTTTTACTCTTATACAATTTATTCCATATCCAAGAATACATACAATATATGTATAATGGCCGATAAACCCAGCAAGTATAGTGGACAATAGTATTGTTTATTCAAATCTATATTTAGATCTATGCAATTATAATAATCGCAAATAACTTAAATTTCAAAATTGCGTGTATAGGTGCCATCTAACTGATGATACAGACAAAAAATATAGAAGTATGACAAATATAAAATATAAATAATATGCAAGGCGACTGCTGAATACTCAATCACTTTCGACCTCGCCGACCAGGAACAACCAACCAAACACCCAATATTGGGGGTAAACTGGAAACCTGTTTCCGAACCCAAGTAATGCGCAAAGTCGTCTCAAGGGATATAATCGGACGTGTAAATTTAATATAATATGTATTCAATAATCATAGTCATATCCATTATACCAAGAAGTTGACTGATTTGAATGTTGTCATGTCTGCTGCCGGTTACGAAGTGATAAATATAACCAATGAATTTGTTTTCATTATACCATTCATCACGTGTCTTATATCTCAAGAAAAAATTAAAAGCATAATTATTTGCTATTACCGACAATACAATAATTTATTGTTTGTACTAACACGACGGGTGCCACATGTGGAGCAGTATCTGCTTACTCTTCCGGAGCACCTGAGATCACCACCATGCAGTTTTTGGTGGGGTTCGTGTTGCCCAGTCTTTGGTTTTCTGTGTTGTTTTTTGTACTGTTGTTTTATTGTTTGTCTTTTTATTTTTTAGCCATGGCGTTGTCAGTTTATTTTAGACTAATGAGTTTGAATGTCCCTTTGATATCCTTCGCCCCTCTTTTTCTTTTAAAAATACCGAAACGTGAAACAATCTTCTTCTTTACACAATAAAGTAATAATTACGGCTTTCAATATGATGACTATATATATACTGTGTCAAACTGGTCAGATGTAATTTAAGATATGAATAGAATACAAATGATTATTTTTAACAAAATTATTGCTTATAAATATGAGCTGAGAATTCAGCTTTAAACTTATATAGACTGTCAGCAGCGAGGCCAGGGAAAACAACATGCAATCCGACAAATGATTGCAATCCAGCAATAAAAGTTTCACTATAATACAATTATTAAGAATAGCCAGCAAGCACTGAATGAAAACAGGTTAAAAAACTAAAACTTAAAACACTAGAAATAATTGGAAAAAAGTAAAATAACCAAAATACCGAATTCCAAGGAAAATTCAAAACGGAAAGTCTTTTATCAAAAGGCAAAATCAAAAGCCCAAACACATCAAACGAATGGAAACAACTGTCATATTCCTGACTTGAAAAACTATCTTTAACTGCCGGTTTGTCCACAGGAGAAGAAAAGGAACGGCACTTTAAAACATTTTTTTTATTGGTTAAGAGTTATACGGTATATGATAGTAAAAACCCAATATCTCATAGACAATAGACAATATAGAATATTTATTTACACAAACACATTTATATTTAACGGCGTTATCAGATACAAACAAATACACCTAATTATATACACGTACTTAAAACCGGTCTTTACCCGTCTCGGGGCTGATAAAAAACGATTGCCATTGATTGTATTATGGGGGTGGGGAGGGGGACCTTTTCAGAGATGTCTGGATTGAGCCTTTATTTTTGCGGAAATTCGGGATTTACACTGATCGGGACTCATGAATCATGGATTAACTTTTACGGGAAAGATGAGACCCCCTACAACCCCCTTCTCTTAATTATATAGAAAGTTTACTTGTATTCACCAGTAAGTATATAATAATTAAATGTTCATATATATCAAAATGTTTTCTTGGTTATATCTATATATATATATATCAAAAATTGGAACAAATGCTATATGATATATTAAGTTTCCCTTATAGCCCACAGCGGTACGGGTGTCATTCCTGAGATTACTGAGATCTATAACTGCTCCACAATTTTTTGATTTTGGGTTACAAACAACGAAAGTTCTGAAACGGCGAATGTGTTATTTTGTAAATATTAAATTCTTAACAGGACAGTCATGTTAAAATTCAAATTCTCCTTCTTCAAACATTGTCGGTCGGGTCGGTATAGGAGTCACATAATTTAGTTCTACGCCATTGGGAACTGGCCTAAGAATTAGTTTTCCAGATTTATTTGGAATTGAAAGTCTTACTCCATTAGGTGACTGAAATTCGAAACCGCCGTTTTTTGTTAATGAAATGATACCATTATATATTTGTTTTGATTGTGTATTTTTTGTTTGCACTATAGTGTTAGTTCTCACTGAATTACTTTGACCAGAAAAACGCGATTGAGTTAATTGCGACATAAGCTGAATGGGCGTACCAGCAACTTGGTTATTGTTTAAATTTCTTATTCCTGTTTGAGGTGGTGGCTTTGTTGAATGAATTATGTTTCTACTTTGCGTTGGTGGTCGGATGTTCCTGAATGACTGCGTTGGTGGTCGGGTGTTCCTGAATGACTGCGGGGGTGGTCTGGTGTTCCTGGATGACTGTGTGGGCGGTCGGGTGTTCCTGAATGACTGTGTGGGTGGTCGAGTGGTCATGGTTTTGTGTGGAGGAGGTCGTGTATTCCTAGATGTCTGAAGATGTGGACGCTTATTTCTAATTGTCTGTATATTTTCTTGAATAAAATTGTCTGGTAAACTAACAGTCACTGGATTGGTTACAATCGTCTGCTGTCGTGTAATTCCAAGTCTTCTCTTCAGTAGCTCTAAGATGATTGCTTCGTATGTTAAACTGTTCCTTAATACTGTATCAGCTAAATTTTGCCTTCTTGCGTTATTTTGCCTCTGAAATTATAAACTTGATCTTATTACTACGTCGATCTCAACGATAATCTAAAGTTGAACAATAGGAGATTTTGAGTACACGTCAATGACACAACAACCAACACAACAAAAATAACCAAAAGACATTTAGAGTGAAACAATAGACAATTGTCTAATCAATAAGTCAAGTTCTAAATCGTCCGAGTCTATAAAAGTTGTGATTAGATTACTAGTAGATAGAAAAAATAAAAAAATCTGCATTGTTTGCATTACCAGATTTTGCATTGACACCAAATTCTCCAAAAAATAAATAAAAAACACTTTAAGATATGACATAAGACAGCCATTGACGGGGTTCCTGACTTGGGACAGGCACCTTGAATATGTGACGGAGTTCCTGACTTGGGACAGGCCCATGCATATGTGACGGAGTTCCTGACTTGGGACAGGCTCATGAATATGTGACGGAGTTCCTGATTTGGGACAGGCTCATGAATATGTGACGGGTTTAACCTTTTGTTTGTCTAATTTTCTGTGAGCTCAACCACCCTTCTCGTTTTAATCTTGAGACTAACAAGACAATGAAACGTTTTTTTTTTCTTCTTGCGTTATATTGCAAAGACATAACTTTTTGCAGGATATTTGCTGTTAGACAGGGTTATTTGTCGGTTCTTAGTTTGCAAGCGAGGTTTATTTACCATAATTATTTTTTTATTATATGTTATTTTATTTTTATTGAGGTCTCGATGATGTTGTTGTTCATTGTAATGTTAATGTTTCTATGCCTTTGACCCTCTTATGTGTATAATTTGAGCAATAAAGATATTATCATTATTAACAATGGAGATTTGTGACGAAAACATAAGCCAGATACAAACATATGTAATTGAATTAGATTAATTTTTGAAAAAGAAAACTGATAAACACCAGAAGTCTTACCGTTCTCATCCGTGAAAAATGACTGCAATAAATTCCCCCAATGACCGAAATAATTATCACATAGAACGAAGCACATTTCAAAGTTTTAGTGTCCATCTTTTCTTCATTTAATTTTTTTTATTTATCGTTTTCACAGACAATTCCATATTTGTGTTGGGGTCAAGCAAGGGTGTTGTATCTACCCTGCTATCTTTTTTCGATACAATGAATTACGGCCGTATACACATACACCAACACATGAAATGATCAATCATAAATCTATGAACGAAGCTACGGTAAAAACACCTGACAAGTAAGATTAAAAGTTGACATTGATTGTTATATTAATTATGATAAATTGATATATTTCACTATTAATCTAATACACATTTTGTATCTTTGTATACACCTGCTGACCATTAGTTGACAATTATAGGTGCAGCGTTTATCACCGGTCTTTCTGTGAGTTAGTAGCTGATTAATAATTACCATGAATAAAATAGAGGCATTAATAATAGACTGGTTAGATTTGAAGCCAAGTTTGTGTGTCCTTAAAAAAGACGAAAAGTAATTTAATACAGGGAATACGGTTGGCGTGTATTGATCCTTAAACCGCAAAGTTCAAAAAGGTGAAATTTCGGTGGTGTTTTTTGCATGCTTTTGATGCAAAAAATATGTACTTTTTGGGTTTTATTCAATTTAAAGAAAGCAGGCCCCTAAAAACCATAATTATCATGCATACGGCTATTGACCGATAAAATCTGTTTGAAAAAATAAAAGACACGAAAACAATAATTTGCTCAATCTCAGCTAAGATCGTTACATTTTAGGGGTAATATGCGAGAACCCATGGACTCAGAATTGGAAAAGTGAGGTTGTGAAGGGTAACAGATGTTCAGGCTCTGCTTTCTGATGAAATACGGCTGCAAAGGTGTCGCATAATATGGATGAAACTGCCGCTAGGCAGATTTATAAAGTTATTCATCAATCAATTTCACCACCAAAACATGTATACTCGTACGGGGAATTTAGACTATTCACAGGGTGTGAAGCCGAAGCATCACGCATACGATATTCACGCTATCTTGAAAATATTACGTTACAAATATTCTCATTGGTTACCTTGTGATGTTAAACCGAATAATTCATAATAGGTTTAGGTAGTCAATTTTGATTAATTGATAATTTTGAATTGATAAGGATAAATCAATAGTGACATTTGAATTTGATAAGTTTAATTCGATGTTCACATGGTTCACGCGATCTTGATTTTTTTTTTACAAATATGACTCCTGATTGGTTGTGACTAAGTTTATTTTAGCCTGGCATTCCGGTCCAAACTCCTGTCAAGCAGTGGATAGGATTCCAGTCAATTGTTTTTTTTTTTGCTAGAATGATATATAGAATTGTGAACATTTCCCGGATATTAGATATACAGAATAAAGGAATAGAATTACAGCATGGGTACTCGAGACCCGATCAACAATTATTGCTGGATGTTGACGTCTTTTCAGAAAGTTCAAACTTGTACATGGTGTAGATAATGAGATTTAGCCAGATTAACAAATGACAGTAGTTTTATGTAAAAACAAAAGTTTGAAAGGAGTGTATATGAATAAATTTACAAATGTTACTTACTGCATATAATGATATGAAATTAAGATAATACAAAATTAAAAAGCATTTATATATATAATTTGGTTTTGTTCTCACGATTGTGTAATTACTATATTGCTGGTACATTGTATTCAAAAATTGCTAATAACTAAACACAGTAATTTAAATACCCAGCCTGCCATGCAGCGATTGTCTTCGATATAAAGAAGTGGTTTGTCATATATATACTGGATTTTTATTTGATCTGTGCTATACGATCGAAGCAGGAGTGCCACTTGACATACCAGTAGAATGGGGAACTCATTGTTTATACTTCTAGAGAACCTGTGTTCATATTAATCTTAAGTTTTGATGGGTTCGTAGTGTTGTTCAATCTTTAGTTTTCGGGTAGTTTTGTTGTTGTTGTAAATTCACGTTAACTTTGTCTTTTGGACTTTGATTGCAGTTTTAGTATCTCCTAAAAAATCATATAATATATCATATACTACACATGAAAGTTGGTATCCAAAAAAGAACATGTACGCGTAAAAGTGGTAAACATTATTTTAATTTTTCGGTAGAATGTATATCCAGGGTTTGTTGTTAGGGGCGTTCCTAAAAATAAGGAGTTGAATGACATTATCTTGACAAACTTTGGCTTTTATTTCACCTATATAGTTTTACATGTATTACATTTTTTCTAATTTTTAGCGTGATTCCGCGCCTGTATTTGTGTGTTTACTGTAAACAAAATAAAAAATGTACTTTGTTTATGGTAAACACATCAATAGGCAATAATTAAGTTTCCGGTGTATCTAGCATTAAAATGTCGGAACAGTCATTTGTAAGTACTTGGTCTGATATAAATCATGTACTTGTTTATACTACGTGACCAACTGTATTTTATACATGTTCGATATTTGTAAACAAATAAAACGTTAACGTTAAGCCGATCAATATCAGCTCCCACCCCTTTCCAAATAAAAACAGCATTAACGGAAAAACCATATAGAACACCCCCACCCCAATAATAAAGAAAAAACTAAAATAAAAACAAACACAAAATATAAAAATAGGTAGAAAAGTAGTAGAAAATAAAAATTCCGTAAATACTAAAAGAAAAACAAACAAAAATAAGAAATATGGAAACGCAACAGAAAAACAAACATATCTTATATTATAAATATTATTTTAACTTGATACACTGCAATGGTAATTATATCAGTTTGCATAACAAAACATAATCATCTGAAATAAGTCATCATAAAACCATAATGAAAGCACCATAAACTGATAAGTTCCACTGATAACCATGGTTGTTAGATATAAGAAGATGTGGTATGAGTGCCTATGAGACAACTCTCCATCCAAGTCACAATTTGTAAAAGTAAACCATTATAGGTCAAAGTACGGCCTTCAACACGGAGCCTTGGCTCACACCGAACAGCAAGCTATAAAGGTCCCCCAAAATGACTAGTGTTAAACCATTCAAACCAGGAAAAAAGACTTAGGACAGGTGCAAACACATGCAGCGGGTTTAAACGTTTTAATAAGCGCCAACCTTCGCCCTACCTGAAACAATAGTGTAACATCACAACATAGAAAGACACACTATCAAATATCAATTGAAATGGCTTAACTCAATCAACATGATCAAAAGACATATTCACAAAAACAAGTGAACATATTACACTGAACGAATAAATTTGATCTATGACACAATTCAATGTAAATACAAAATAATAAAACAAGGGGGTTAGATGTAAAACAATATCAGAAAGAGAACCATAACCTTGGACAAAATGCCGCCAAATAAAATAACGTACACAGGTAAATAAAAATAATTTTGTTGTAAGGTATACATGGAGTACGGAAATAATTTTTACAAAATAAATAATTTTGTTGTTCCTAGTACGAGAACAAAAGTGAAAATTTATCGTCATAATAAACACTTATCAAAGGTGCTATATATTAAAAAAAGTGAGACTAGATATAACACTGAATAAGTAAATATTAAATAACAAAAATACATTACAAATTGTATCAACAGGTCTAATTAACACGAAAGTACGATTTGAGAGTACTTGCAGATACTGAAAGCTAGTTTAAAGCCAAAAAAAAATCAATAATAAAAAATCATGCATCAGAGACTGTTCGTTTAAAGTTTTTATATTTTTGTTGTTGTCCATATCTGTTGTTATTCTGGCTTTGCAAGTGTGTTTTGTACACCTTAACGACTTGTTTCTATTTTTCAGAACATTAGTTAACAATATATATATGTGGCCATGATACATTACAGATAGATTTCCTGTGTTTGTCTCCGAATTGACAATGTCCAACTTGACACCTCAAACGTGTGAACACTATATAATTTCAAACCAAAGTAACTTTCAGTTTTGTATTACAAATGAGTATGAACTCATTTGATTACCCATGGGGAATACTGTAAAACAAATTCTTATTCACGATATAGCGATGAATATTTAAACTTTTCCGTTATTTGTTAACTGTACAATGGGACAAATGTAGTTTTCATTTTTTTTTTGGCGTAAATGAAATACAACCTTGTGGCGCAAATGAAAGTGCATTTTGTAAAAATTGGCGCAAATGCATTTTACTCTGATTACAGACAAACCTGTGCATCCGGAAAATTTGTAAGGCATAGCATGCCCTAGATATATAAAATTCAAACGCATTTTATGTTTCAGAAAATCAAAAACTTTACAGGATTTTGCTGATTTAAAATTTGTTTACTTTGCGTATTAAGAGAAGGTAACTCAGAACATGTATAATCTATAAAGAAATCTTCAGAAATTTTTTTTATGTTTTATGTTAAAGCAGAAAAAAACGTACTGTGATCTCATTTTTTTTGTCTTTGATATTCTGGGAGCATTTTATAAGATCTATCTTCTCATATTCTATTTCAAAGTTCTATCAATAAGTTTACTTTCTATTCACATAATGATGCCTTTTCTCTGTATATCCTTACACAATGTGTCATTTTTTCACAACCTGTCGCTCGTGTACGTATCCTTTCTCGGCGCAGGACGTTTGCGCTTTTTCATAAAACATTTGCGCTTTTTCATAAAACATTTGCGCTTTTTCATAGAATATTTGCGCTTTTTAAAAAAATGACATTTGCGCTTTTCATATAGGACATTTGCGCTTTTAAAATATTTGCTTCTTATGGCTTCCCTCCTATTTTACCCAGGCTTAGGACCGGTAGGTTTCAACTTTGACCTGGCACAGTTAAAGACATAATTTTCATTATGGTTAAAAGTTTAATAATCATTTCATAGCACATTCGTGTTAAGAAGTAATTTCATAGTACATTGATATAATAGCTCAAAGTAAACATTCTAAAGACATAAAGATACGTAAAGTCATCAAAGGTTAGTTTTCGCTTGACATCTGGAGCTTATGGATTGAAAAAATATAGCTCTTGTAATCTGTCCTGACTAACATTTCGCCCACATTTTAAATAAATATTCTAGTTTCTCTTTCTCAAATCTTGACTGAGGCCCCTATCCATCAATATAACGAATTTTAATGTTATTGACCGACTGTTGTTCAATGATAAAAATCCATCGTGACATATACATTTTTTCCTTTGCTAGTCTATAACTTTAAACTCTATGTTGAAGTCTGTGTCAATGTGAACTAACTAACCACAAATATAAGTTGAATTTAAAATTACAAGTAGACGACTATAAGTAAAAATTCATAAGGGGTTCCGCGGAACCCTTTGTCTCGCCTACGATTGCTGCTGTCAATGTAAAAGTGTAATGTTGACTTAAAAAGTGAGTACATTTATCAGAAATATACAGAATTTTTAAAAAATCAAAGTTTTTCTTCAGATGCTATTTTCTTGGTCTTCTGTCTAAGTTTCATAACAATCCATGAAGGTTTCCAATTTAATCATGTAAAAAAAAATTAATCCTAGACTGTCTGTAAATGTTAACTGTAAAAAATGAAGTCCATCTATCAGAAAAAATACTAAAAATGAAAAAAAAAAATTCAAAGATTTACTTCAGACATTATCTCTCAATCATTAAAACACTACTGCCAAAGTTTCGTAAAACTCTATGAAGGTTTGAAAAAGTAATTGATGTGTTACAAACTTTAACGCCAGACTGTATCTACAAAAAATTTGCAAAATTTTGCTCTGGGTACTGTCCAAATTTTATAAAATTCAATGAAGGTTTGACAAAGTTATTGATGACTGAAAAACTTTAACCTCAGACAAAATCTGAAGTTAACTGTAAAAAAAACTAAGTCCATTTATTAGTAAAAAACGGAAAAATGAACATAAATATATTCAACATTTTGCCCTGGATACTGAATTTTGGTCTTAAACAAGCTTCTGTTCCAATTTCATAAAATTCCATGTACGTTTGACAAAGTTACTGATGTCTAAAAAAAAACTTTAACCACAGACTGAACCTAAATGTTGACGCCGCCGACGCCTACGCTATTATTTTGATGTCATTCTTAGTTATATATATAGCTCTTTAACTGTTTCGATTCTTACACAAACTTGGCTTTAAAATATTCGGCTTTGAGAGGTAAATCCAGGATAGCGCTTTGGAGGCATGACATTTATAAAGTGTTGTTTTTATAGTTGTCTCTTCAGGTATAAGATTTTCGATGAACTTTTCGTTTTAATAGGACCGCCTCCCTCTGCTTTCCAATGTTGCAATAATACCTTTCCGTGCACTTGTTTCAAACCTGGAGCTAGCGGTGATAATGGTCTATCAAAAGCTCTTAAAAACAATGAATCCTTTAGACCATCTTAACCAACTTAATCAAGGCAGGTAAATTATTAACATTTTCCATGTAATACTTCTATGTTAATCAAATTTGTCAAGTACGTGCACTGAAAATGTCTTTCAGTGCCTGCCCCAAGACAGGAACCTCGTCAGTGGTTGATTTGTGTGTCATTTCATAATTATTTTATTATTTGTAGAATTTGATGTTCAAGACAGATCGTTGGTTGTTTTTGTCTAATCAATTTCAAACTTTTATAGACTCCAGCAATATAGAGCCTGACATAATGTATATATATATTTGTCGATTGTTAAAAAGACTGTATATATGTGTTACCCTCTAGATCGATGTCTTTTTGTTATTTTTGTCTTTTGTGTGCAGTTTCGAATTCATTGAATTGTGTCCCACATCTTCCTTAATTTGTCATATTTCAGAAACAAAACTTCCACACATGTTAGACTGAGACCTTATTCATACGTACCCACTGGAACCTCATAGTATAGTAAAGTAATTACACTAATTCTACTTAATTAATGCCCACAAAGACATGTTAAGTTTTGCATATTGTTTAACATTGTATTCTGAATATAAATTAAGCGAGAATGACAAAATCACACGGAAAATTATGAAAAACACACTTGTTTATTACCTGCTTTTGGTGTGCACTTTACATTTTGCATGTACACGTAAGTCTTAGTAGATCTAATTTAAAATTTAATTTAAAAGCTTTGTATTTATGGTGAAAGTCGTGGCAATATGTTCAGATTTTCCTATTTTTTCATTTTACAATAATTTTATTTCAATATAATAATATAAAGTCTATATAAAAATATGCGTCATGTAGATTTTCGACATCTTGATTTGCAGAAAATAATCACGTGATGTCTTACGGTGATGTTTTATTTCCAAATGTTATAATGAAATATAGTTCAACCTCGATAAATGCAAGTGCTCTCAACGTTCTACAAACGACTACCTTCATCTATCTCAAAATATCCTGATTAAATCATTAGAATGTAATTATAAGAATTATAAGAAGCTTTTAATTCGTAAACGTGGATACATACGAAATAAGTAAAATAACAAAAATACCGAACTCCAAGGGAAATTCAAAACGGAAAAGTCCTTAATTAAATTTATAAAATGGAAAAAACATAAGCCCAAACACATCAAACAAATGGAAAATCCCTGCTTGGTACAGGCATTTCCTAATGTTTAAAATGGTGAATTAAACCTGGTTTTATAGCTAGCTAAACCTCACACTTGCATGACAGTCGCATAGAATTCCATTATATTGACAATAATGTGTGAACAAAACATAGACATAATTGGTAAAAATGTCAAAATTTGGGGTACGGCGGTCAACATTGTAATATAATTTTAATCACTAATCGAAACGCTTCTGTGCTGGAGTGGTGCTTCGGTAACGCTTTTACAAACCAATAAAACTACAAAAATGGCTTTCAATTCTTTATCATGAGTCTCATATCAAATTATGATATTTATGTACAATCAAACCAAACATTAATGTGTCTTTTTATTCACATTTACTATATCATAAGTTTATGAATAAAAGGAGATATGGGGTATTATATGAAATAACACGTACATAGCTGAGAGGGTGATAGAGCAGATTGTTACCCCGAAAAAGCATTGTCAATTGAGGCGAAGCTATGTGTTGTTTAATTTATTATACTGCGGCTCTTTTAAAAAAATACTCGTAAGTCATACACATTTCATTACAACTTACGATCAATTTTAATCGTAAGATTTTTTTGTGAAAAGAGTCGCTAAATGTTATATCATTATTGTCTTTGACTGTTGAATTTTAAATTGAAAATACCTAACTATGACGTCATGTTCAAAACAACGTTACAGTAATTAGAAAAACAACAGAAGTGAAGCAAGATATTTTTTTTTATTTTGACAGTCTATGAAAAATTCTGAGGCCAAAACGTAGAACTTGAGCATTGTCTTTATTTTTTGTATGTAAATTCAATTCATTGTCATTTATATCATCGATTTTTGATTGGTCTGCACGAGAGGGTGACATTCAAAAAATTGTCTCCCGCTGAGCCATGGGACAGAGTAAATTATCTCCCTCGTAGTATCCAATCAAAATCTGTCATTTTGACGTGAAGTATAATAAATATAGTTGATTTCTCATTCACAAAGGCCAATATGGCAAATAGGCACAGGCATACGGTTGCCTGGAATTATGTTCAATAGTTAAATCCATGCTAAAGGGGCATCGTTTGGCTTTACTTGCTGTATATATAGATCCGTTTGGTATTTGAACGTTAGCTCCAAAATTCCGGACCTGTTTAGATAAAGCCACGCTCTCTGCATGTTTCAGCTGTTCAATTCTTTCAGCAACGCTTTGAATGGTCCAAAGGCAGTCTGTTATAAGGTCTTGCTGTCAATATGTTGCATGTGAGGACTTTTTCTCCCCTTTTTTATGAAAAAAAATGTTACGTTTTTCAAACTGAGTGGTTCAATGACACGTGTACCCTTTTTTTCAGAATGTCCTGCCCCATACCCAGGAGAACACGGACCATGTATGGAAACATGTGGATTGAGCAGCCATTGCAGTTCAGGTTTGTGAACATTAGGTTAAAGATTAGCTAGGTAAAACAATGATAAAAGTAAAAAATGGCTTTACATACATAAGTGCCCGTGATGTTGAACTGCAAAGTAATATTTGAAAAAAATACTGTTACACAGTACTTTTAAAAAAAATGAAAAAAGAGACCGAAAAAACCAAGGGGATAATAAAAACAAGAGTGCACTCGCTGAAATGTCTCGCCTTCTTTATTGACCATTGATTTTATGTTGATATTCCTAAATATAAAGCTTTACTACAACTATCACATAAACTTAACATGAACCATGGAAATGAGGTCATGGTCAGATAAACCAAACTGGAAATACATGTACAATCATTCCATACACTAAATATGCTTTAAATATAGTTGACCTTTTGCACATAGTATCTAAGAAATAAACTTAACCAGGAAAACTTAACATTGATCAATGAACCATGAAAATGTGTCAAGGACGGATGAACCCTGCCAGACAGACATGTACACCTTACAATCATTACCAGCTTTAAATATAGTTGACCTATTGCATATAGTAGCTAAGAAACAAACTTAATCAGGAAAACATAAGATTGACCAATGAACCATGAAAATGAGGTCACGGTCAGATGATAATTGCCAGACAGATATATACACCTTACAATCATTCCATACACCAAATATAGTTGACCTATTGCTTATAATATTAGAAAAACAGACCAAAAAACAAAAACTTAACATTGAGCAATGAACCGTAAAAATGAAGTCAAGGTCAAATGAAACAAGCCAGACTGACATGTACATCGTAAAATATTTTCATACACCAAATATAGTTGACCTTTTGCATACAGTATTAGAAAAACAGACCAAAACACAAAATCTCAACTTTAACCACTGAACCATGAAAATGAGGTAAAGGTCAAATGACACCTGCCAGTTGGACATATACACCTTACAATCATTCCATACACCAAATATAGTAGACCTATTGCTTATAGTATCTGAGATATGGGCTTGACATCAAAAACCTAACCTTGTTCACTGATCCATGAAATGAGGTCGAGGTCAAGTGAAAACTGTCTGACAGGCATGAGGACCTTGCAAGGTACGCACATACCAAATATAGTTATCTTATTACTCATAATAAGAGAGAAATTAAGTCACTGAACCATGAAAATGAGGTCGGTCAAGGACAATGGACATATGATAGACGGAAACTACATAACATAAGGCATCTATATACAAAGCATGAAGGATGCAGGTATTCTACCTTCTGATAAATTAAGCTTTTAAAAAGCTTGTAAACGCCGCCGCCAGATCACTATCCGGGATTCCCTATGTCGAGCTTTCTGCGACAGAAGTCGCAGGCTCGACAAAAATCATGATTCGAAGAAAAACCGACAATACCCTAACCAAAAAAAACGACAAGAAGACAACCAACAATACACAAAACATTAAGCAGAAGACAAAGCAAGACGAATCCCTCATAAACCCGTGGTACCAGGTGACGTCAGGTGCTCCGAAAGGGTAAGCAGATTCTGCTGCCACTAATGCCATCCACTGTGTTGCTGATGACAAGTAAAAAATCGGTGAACACTTTCTGTTATAACTTCTTATAATCACATGCAGCTCCGTGTGCCTTATATGGTCCAAATTTTCTTTTACATTCCATTACATAAAACATTTACATCTTAGGTCTGGATGTGGGGTCCTTAATTTCTGCATTTTTTAAATTTTTAAGGCATTATTCTTTATTTATTAAATGTGTACTGTTAAATTTTCATGTAATTTGGTGAATTCTTTATGAGGGTTTAGATAGGGGGGTCCTTCATTTCTTTATTTTTATATAATTTTTTATACCGTTTTTTCTCTATTCCTGATCTTTTTTTGTCCACTATTCTCTATTCTTTATATTTGAACACCCCATTATTTACTATTCTTTATCTTTTTGGCCGATTTTTCACTATTCTTTATTTGTTTGGTCCTTCATTCTGCCCCTTTTGCCCATTATTCTCAATTCTGTAAACCCCATCCAGACTCTCCTTTATTCTGTACATCCTTCATTTCTGTAATCAGTATTGTATTACCTAATTCTTTTATTTTCTACAGTTTTTCCTTATACTTTTACATCCCATTATTCTATATTATTTCTATTTTAGCTCATTTTTCTCTAATCATTATTTATTTTGGCCATTATTCTCTATTCTGTAAACCCCTTCCAGACCCTCGAATATTGATAATCAACCTGCTTCACCAACTTCATTAATTATAAAGCACATAATTTTATATGTATAAAAATATGATTTATTGACATTTATTTTAGTAATACTCCTGAACCAATTTAAAAAATACTTGTATCTTGTAATTTTATGATAAGTTATTAATTCAGTCTATTTTTTCCAGGGTTATGGTGCTGTACTACCCCTTGTGGTGGGACAGTGTGTAAAATACCAGATACACCAAAGCAGACGACATTACACCACCATCAGCCACCAGCTCACACACCAACTATACCAAAGCAGACGACATTACACCACCATCAGCCACCGGCTCACACACCAACTATACCAAAGCAGACGACATTACACCACCATCAGCCACCGGCTCACACACCAACTATACCAAAGCAGACGACAGCACACCACCATCAGCCTTCAGCTCACAATACAATTCCTCAAATTCCACATATACCAACAAAACATGAAGCTCAACAACAATTTTCTTTATATCAAGAATTGTTTCCAGAACTTCAACCGGGTTTTCCACAGCAAGTGCAAACAGATTTCAGCCACCAAACTAATATATATCAAGATCAAATAGTAAATTTGAAAACAGACATGTTTCCAGACCACCACCATGAGGAGTATTTCCTGCAGGATACACAACCACCATTATTTACAGAACCGCAAGGTACTTTATTTCCAGTGTCCTTCCCAGAATTCATTGCAACATGATAGTCAAAATCCTTTTCTCAAATAGTCGAAAGATACTGTCAGCTTTTGATAATTGGGACATTTTAGAGCGTAACATGCACTGTAGTACATTTAGAAATACCATTTAAGATAAAAAATAAGTCATTATTTTGTAAAGAATATTACAACCAGTCTGACTTTAGTCATTCCCACCTATTATGACAAATGGATGTGGATAGTGGTAGATGCATTTAGTCAGACTGTATTACAGCAGTTAATGGAACAAAATAGAAAGCATACAAATATCCTGGAATTAAAATTCGTTTATGAGGGTCTTTATGGGGTTTACAGAAGAGAATAATGGGCTAAAAGTGCAGAATAAAGGGCAAAAAACCCTAAAGAATAAGAGAAAAATAGGCAAAAAATAATAATAGAGAATTATGAAGTGCTAAAATATAAAGAATAGAGAATAATGGGGAATATAAATGAAAAAAGAAATGAAGGACCCCCTCCCCTTTTCCAGACCTTCGTTTATTAGCTGATTATACATCAACTTAACTGGATTGTCAATTTTAGCTTGTCTGGATAGAGAAATATGGGCCATGAAAATTGAAGAAGAGAAAATAATTGGTTGCTTAAGTTTATAGAATAGAGAATAATTGCAAAAAATATGAAGAATAGAGTAAATGGCATAAAAATGAACAAATAAAGAAATGTAGAACATCCATCCACACCCTCGCTCATTCTAGCCTTAATATCCATCAATTTGCCACTGTCCAGAAATGTTTTATAGGTGTTCTATAAAACCTTGAGAAATAAAGATAGAACACATGTCCATAATTTACAAACAAGAGGCACCCATTCAATCTTAAAGAGGAAACAAAGGAAGGTTTTAACAATTTCAATGGTATATTTAGACCATATGTATTTTTGTATTCCTCTTTCAGGCACTCCACAATACAACAATTTCCAAACCCCTCCTCCAAGTAACCATGGTAACACTAGAGTAGAGGTAACATGTCCACCAGAACAACCAAGAGTTCAATGCTGGCATGATCCATGCAATGGTAGAACATGCACAAATTTTCCTGTAGCAGTTTGTGAGTAAGTGGTCAAAAATGATTTTGTTTGAGAAAGTTTGGCATATTTTCTATACACCTATACAATATCACGACAGACAGTTTTGTTGATCGAAGAAAACTGAAATTGGCCAAGCAGACAAGGTATATATTTACTTTGTCTGCAAGAGTGACTGGTAAACTCTATATCACCTTCCCATGATTACATCTTGACATTTTTGCAAATTGCCAGAGAAAACCTTGAAACTCTACCTCAGCAGGGGATCTACCTTTGAAACCATTGACTTAATAAATCTATGCATCTAAACTCAACTATCACAAAAGGAAATCTTTAAATGTTTAAATTTATTGTCTTCATACCAGTGGAATGTTTGGAAAATTCAATTCTTGATTGTATGGGGTTATTTTTCACTTTTATTGTGGGATATTTTAGAATTGTTTCTAGGGATACAAAATACAGTAAATTCAGAAATTGTTGCCTTCATTTATTAATGAGGTAATTGAACAATGGGCACAAATGAGAGATTAATTATTGCAATTTCAGGAAATGCTCTGCAAAATAATGCTATCAAAATTTCAAACGGGAGTTCTCATTTTTGTGAAACTTGTCTTGTTGCACTTTTTGTAATTTCTAAACATAGAATGCAAATTATTATTGGTGATATAGATTATTTATAATTATAATCAATGTTGAAGATATCTTCTTTTTTTCATTTTAGGGCAAATTATTGTGGAGATTGCAGTGCAAAGTTTACTATGGCTACGGTAGATGTCACCAGAGGCTGTGAAGTTCGGTTATGAAAGTTTTTTTTAAAGATAATATTTCATAACTCGTTCAAAATGACTCAATGTCTTCTAGTTGAATATAATATTTAAAATCTATTTTTCTAAGTTTTTGAAAATTAAAAAAATAAAGTATTTGCAAATGGGAGACAACTGCCACATAATTTGGGCAAAAAAACCCCCTAAATTCTAAGGAAATACAGGTATTGCCTGATTTAATCAATGCACCCAAGTTTTCATGCCAGTGGGCTAGTGTAAAATAAGTAGATGCACTGGATATACATCAATGAAACAACTACTCAAGCATACAGCATATTTTCTCTCTATTGGTAGTGAATTTCAATTTTGAAATTACCTGAAAAAATATCATATTTGTTTAGTTTAACACAAATTGGATAAGGCACAAGTCAAAAATCATATTTGTTATTTCATATTATCATAATCAATGTATAATAAACAAAGATATTTTTTTATAAATTCTCCTTTATTTGGGTAAAATAACATACACAAAATATCCATGTATAAATTGTATAACAAGCACCAACTATAATTATGCTGAGGAAAGACTAGAGATTCTGCATAGAGTTTTTGCATAAAGACAAAGGCCAGATAAAATAAGTCCATGATAACCTGCATGCCAGTAAGTTATCTCCCTTTTGTTAATCAAAAATATGTGTCAAAACTCAATTCATTTCCAATTCAAAAATAAAAACCAAACAAGGCTATAACTAAAAAATGCATGCCTTCCACCTGACTTTATACAAAATTAGATTGCAATTGAAGAATTGTTTTTTGTGATAATACTAACAGAAGAATGTTTCACCAACTGTTATAAATACACAAAGAAACAGAATATTTTTATACATTTTGAAAAATTATAATGGATGAAGGAAGGAAACTTTTCATTTATAGATTGAAAAAAAAATGTTTCCAGGTTATAAACTAAAAATAAAACTTTAATGTATCCTGAAGAGAACAGGTTTTCACAATTTTGGTGTGATATTGGTAATACTACTGAAATAAAACAAATGTGGCCAAATTTTGAGACTGATTTATAAGTTAAACTACAACTGCCAGATTATTGCTGTTTATAGGATATACTATCAAATAAAAATGAAGCAAAAATTACTTTGAGTTGACCTTGTTATTCATAAACATAAGGTAGCACTCCATAGTTAGGAAATGAAATTAAAATTGAACCACAAATGTTTAATCATCTTCTATTCCTGGCTTTCTATTACATTAAGCCCAATGTTTGTGTCATACATGTAAAAATGTATGTAATCAGTATCTTCCATTGATTTTCAAAAGTTAAAATGGTGAAATATAATTCCTTTTGTGTATCATGGCAACATTCTGCATTTATTTGCCATAAAATATTGCAAAGAGGGTATGAGAATGTCACATATTCCCCCAAAATTTGGTTCAAACTAGAATTTCAATCCCTTTGAGTGATACCTTTTCTGAAACTATTGACATTAATCTACCAGATGATCAAATAAAAATTGGGTGTCTTTCACCTCATTTTTTCCTTAAAATTGAATCACAAAAGGAAAATGTGGACTGTCATACAGAAAACACCACATAATACATACATGGACATTACACAACCTTGATGTTCATATAAATCACTTTTGAAGGCTATATAAAACTTCAGCTATCCAAAAATGAGTTTTATTGCACACTAGCTTTCATATTTGAACTAGATGTGTCGGAACGACACGAATGGCCCTGTCTCAAAAAACAGAAAAATCTGCAATTTCAACAACACATGTGTACACAAACATGCATGGATAGTATTTAGCTCTCAAGACCAATACTAGTTTGATGAAAAATTTCCTTGATCAATGAGTAGTTAAATTTCAAACTATCAGCAAACAGGAAGTGGATGTACTGAAGATGTTTTGAAACGACATGAAAATCAGCATATTGGAACGAAACAAAAACTTGATCTGTAACTCATCATAGTAGACTCACATTTTAAAAATCAGCGCAAAATCTGAAGGCGTATAGAAAAAAGTCTGTATAACTGTGATTTTCAACAATTTTCAAAGTCCAAAACCCGTAATTACGGCAAAAATCAGCACAGCAGAACAAAACTTAAACTTTATCTGTAACACATCATGGTTAACTCACATACCAAAATTCAACCCAATATTTGAAGGTGTTTAGAAAAAAATTTCATATAACTGTGATTTTCAACAATTTATCAAAGTCCAAAGCCCATAATTTCGGCAAAAATTAGCTGAACGAAACTTAAACTTGATCTGTAACTCAACATGGTTAACTCACATACCAAAAATCAACCATATCTAAAGGTGTTTAGAAAAAAGTCTGTATAAATGTGATTTCAACAATTTATCAAAGTCCAAAGCCCGTAATTTCGGCAAAAATTAGCAGAGTGGAACAAAACTTAAACTTGATCTGTAACTCATCGTGGTTAACTCACATACCAAAAATCAGCCCAATATCTGAAGGCGTTAGGAAAAAAGTCTGTATAACTGTGATTTTCAACAATTTATCAAAGTCTAAAGCCCGTAATTTCGGCAAAAATTAGCAGAGCGGAACGAAACTCAAACTGATCTGTAACTCATCATGGTTAACTCACATACCTAATATCAGCCCAATATCTGAAGGCCTTTAGAAAAAAAGTCCGTATAATGGTTTGTTGCGGAATGACGGAATGGCAGAATGACGGACAAGGGTAAAACTATATGGCCCCGACAACTTTGTTGCTGGGCCATAAAAATCCACTGTGGACAAAATGCGAAACTACACACCTAACTGTGGAGTGCTACCTAAAGCAGATGGACTCAAATTGGATAGGATAATTATTGAAAAGGGACAAAACATTAGGACTTATACATAAAGCTGATGAATTTAAAACCATTGCAAGAAACATAAAAAAAGAGAGATTCTAATAAAAAATTGCAGATGCTATCCTGAAGACATGAATTTATACATGTTATATTGGATATATATAAATTTACAAGTCCAATTTTCAAAAAAAATATTGCACCATTTTGTTTTTTTTCTGATTATCCAACTTATCTGAGGTATCCTGAATGGAAACTTTCAATCAACTTTAAAAAGTGTTCCCCTATTTCAGATTTTTCTGATTATCTAACACATTCAATTTTAATATGTGGATACCTTCATCCAAATTTCTAAAGGACCCGACAGATAATGCAGAAGCTAGCATGGGCATAGCAATGTGATGATTGTCAGATGGACTGACTGGCCAGTCAAAAGCATTATAACCCCTGCAACTAAGTAGTGTGAGCTATAATTAATTCGCACACAGAAAATGCATTATGCAGAAAATATAACAAGATATTTAACAATATAAAAAATATTTTAACAATCACAACCTGATTAACAAATATTCACAAAATATACATCAAAAGAGTTACTTATCGTGGTATAATTTCAAAAAGTGTATCCAAATTTGTGTCAATAATAATGAAAACTTAATGTAAATATGATATGAAAATTCACAAATTTGCCTCTATCAGTTACCAATAAAAGAACAGTCCTAGAGGCCTATTTCAATTACAATTAAGGTCAAAGCAAATTCAGTGGGGATGTTAAGCTGTTACCCCCCCCTCCCCCCCCCACAACAAAAAAAAATTAGAAAAACCCCAAACAAATGGAAATATAATTTTCTTCAAAGAGCTACATATTATTTGTTTTCACCTACATGATAAATCCCCCCCTTGAATCCTCCCTCTCAACAGAAATCCTGTGTCCTTATAAACATGTCAAAATCATATAACTATCTGTTATTGAATTGATAGTAATTGTGCTTTATATTATAAGGCAATTTTAGGAAATCAAATTTTTCATGTCATATGAATTTGAATTACCCTTTAACTACAAAAAATAACCCTCATAAAATATGGAGATCACTAGAAAAATATTTCTACAGAGTTATCCAATCAAATGTTTACTTTAAAAATTCACAACAAAATGTTTGAATTAATAACTAAATGACTTATTTATCATTTTGCATGAGTTTCTTAATAAAATTTACATCAACCATATAAAGTTTTAAAAATATATACAAATAAAAGGGTCTGGATGGGGTTTACAGAATAGAGAATAATTATCCAACTTATCTGAGGTTTCATAAAGACAAAGACAAAAGGAGCAGAAAAAAAGGAATAAAATAAAAGAAGAATGTGTCTGAGGACATGAATGCCCCCGCTCAAGCTTTGCAACAAAAATGGGACGCACGAACGGAAGACGGACAGCCTAGGGTAACAAAAATAGGGAATAATGGGTCAAAAAGATCAAGAAAAGAGAAAATGGTCTAACCAATTAAAAAATGAAGAATTGAGGGGCCCCATCCACACCCTCAAATAACTGTTGATTGGAATGCATACATAACAGAAAATCAGATTAATACATCAACAAATAATAATCAAGCAAACGATACAAGTTATACAAGTTATGTTTCTTTGTGAAATATCACAACAATTATGAATGATAACAAATATGTAAATTGCCTATGGTTCTGACATTCTGATTGGTTGGTAGGTATATTAAATGAAATACAAATATATGTATTACTGTGGATTCATTTAGTTTTCATGGGTTGATGAACAATTACATTTTGATATTTGATTTGGTTTTGCCAAAGTCTGCATACAAGACTACAGAAAAGGAGTAGGCCCGGTAAGACCCCTTTTTGGCCCCAAAATGTAGCATTTTTACCAATTTGTTAAAATGTAAACTTTTAGCTAATTATTGGAAAGAATACTTCTGTTCCAAAAATATGGGTTGATTTTGACAATACAATGCACATGCATCAGGTAATAGCATCATAAATTCATGCAATATTACTGAAATCTTCACAATTTTAGCATTTGTGTTAATTTTAAGACGATGTTTGTCCAAAATGGAAGTGGCCGCATTTGTGTTCAGTCTTAATATTTAAATATATGTTGTATTTGATGATAATACATAAAGTATATAAAGGTTGAGACTGAACATGAATGCGGTCACTTACATTTTAGACAAAAACCATCTGAAAAGTGACGTTTTATGGCATAATTGATAGATTTTTCATAATGAAGCTTAAATTTGAGCGTCTTTAATGACCAAATCAGTCCAAATTTGTTACATACACTAATTGAATCGACTGAGGTAGACACTTAAGTGTTTAAAAAATGTCAAAAATCTTTCATTAGATGTACTTCGAATAATAGGCCAAAACTAGCCCTTACCGGACCTTTGTACTTTGTTCATCATTTAAATTTGGTGTTTACCTAAACCTACTTAATCCATGAATATTGGTATACCATGAATAACAATGAATCTACAGTATGCAATTATTTCTGACCTTATAAAACTCACAATTAATTTACATGACCATGACAACATTGTCGTTTGTTTGGCCTTTTCTCCTGTTCCGGCTTGTGGTGGCACCTATATTTTTATTTTTTTTGTTCTTTATAAATTTTATTTTCATTTTTTATTTAATTAAGTTCTATTTATTTTTATTCATCAATTTATTCATTTATTTATTTTTTTATCGTTTTTATTGTTCATTTTACTTTTTGTTCTTGTTTTTACAACATTCATGAGATGTTTATGTCACTCAAAATTATATCAATTACCATAAGGTAAAAATAAATTATTCAAATTCCCAAAAAGGCGTAAGCCAGGATCGACCGAGCAAGACCCTCATGGGTAGTCAAGGTCGTTAAAAACGCCCCTGGTTGTCATGCCCATATTAATCTGCACTACTTTTGGTTAATTTGCATATACAGTATACTGTAAATTCAGAAATTATTGCGTGCATTTATTATTGCGATTTTGTCATTTTAGACTAAAATGCGATTTTAATTTTTGCGATATTGAGAAAAATCCTGTTTAATTAATATAAAAAATTTCAAAATGCGAGTTTTAATTATTGCGATTATAACCCTGTCGCATTTTTCGCAATAATAAAAACATCGCAATAATTTCTGAATTTACAGTACACAAATGCATGTGTTATTAACTGGTTTCCATACATGTTTACAAACATATAATTATAAGACTAAAATTAACAAGAAGAATATAAAAATAAGGAGACGTGGTACGAACGCCAATGAGACAACTATCCACCAAAGTTCAGAGTATGTGAGAAAAACCCATACCGTATATGTTTTGATAAATGTGCATACAAATATATGTCAAAATAGAAAACAGTTTTCATACAATAAGAAAAAGTGTGACAACCCTAGATGGCCTATCATAACTGACATTATATTAAATATAGACATACTGCTGGTATAAAATAATGAGATCACACTATAGAGAAATACTAAATTACTGTATACATATTGCAGATACATTTTTTTATCAAGTTTTATATAATTTTTCTACCTGACATCACAACAATATATATTTTTTGTGATTTTTAAAAGTTTCATATAAAGAATAATAAAAGTTTGACATATCTGAGAACATTAATATTCGCCTTAAAAATGTGTACAAAGGACAGTTATGAGAAAAAAAAATGATTGCAAAAATCAGTTGGTCTAAAGAATATTTGTTTTTATCCAATTGAGCTATATATTAGAAAATAAATATCACAATGACATATGTATCATGTAAATTTCACTTAACTAAATGTTGTTTTGTAAAAACAAATTTTACTGCACTTATAAAATTAAAAGACTTCTGTTTTCACGCCTGCAAATTCTTCCAAAACTTTTCACCCTCATTGTAATTCATATGGAACAGATGTATCTCGTTTTTTCTGGACTAAGTACAGGCCTGCCAGTCCACACAAACTACCTGTTAGAAACATACCAATTCCTAGGCCAGCCATGGATCCTGTGAATAAATGAATATAAAACTAGATGTGGTATAATAGAAAAGAAAGGATATGGGGTATCCATCCATGACACAAAATCATTATATGGACAGAAAAAACACAAAAAGTTAAGGAACAACGCTTTTATTGCTGTTCATCTCAAAGTCACATGATTGCCAATGAGACAAAGTCTCCAACATAGATCAAATGACATATAATTTAGCAACTGTACGTCAACGTAAAGACGTCAACAATGTCAGAGCAAAACCCATATAGCATATCACGTTATAACAAGCCCTGACATGACAAATGTTTAACAATTCAAACAAGAAAACCAATGGCCTGTTTAATGTAAATTATGTTTTTTTAAAACTGGTAAGAAATTATCTTTTGGTATTTTTGTCTCTTATATCTGATTGTAGTTCAAAAATGCATATAACATTCAGGGGTGAAAAAAAAAAACAGAATCAAACCCAATTCTGTTTTTATTTTAAATTTTGGGGGTTGATCCATGTTGGAAACCCTTCTACTTTAGATACAGTAAAAGACAAAATCTGATGGCATAAGACTGAAAACTTATTTTATGCTTTAAAGAATGTACAGATGAACTAGACCCATTGGTGGCCTTGAGCTGTTTTCTGCTCTTTGGTTGACACATTCCCCGTTTCCATACTTAAATTTTATCAATAAAATAAAAACATTGGATAAAGCATAAAAATGTCTATGTCCAATTTTAAGAAAGTTCTACTTTAAGCTCTCTTAGCTCCTTTCACAATCAAAAAGCATAAAACCTTGTACAAAACTGTTGACAGTGATTATTAAATAAAAATCATAAAAAAAAGTAATAAAATTTGGACAAAAGAAAACAAAAAATTTAATTTTTCTCAGTTTTTCTTCTTTAGTTACAGAGAGCCATTAACATAATGATGTTTAATTCATGATGTATGCCCAGCAGAAGGTTCACAATAATTTATAAAGAGAATAAAAGTGGTAAAATAATTGAAATTATTTATGTTCAATAGTTGAGTGAGTTGACAAACAATTGGGCTCTTTAAACTTGAGAATGGTATATGTGGACACTTTTTTGTGTTTTAAAATATACCTCAGACAGACCAAACAAAAATAGCATTAAAAAAGCACTGCCTATAAACATGTTGAAAAAGTAAATACTGTATATCAAAATTGGCCTAATTTAAAAAAAAAAACACTGGTTTTTGCCCCGTTTCAGATATTTTTTTTTGTCAAAAATTATTCCAAAATCAATACAGGGATTCCTAAATATCCTTTGTTGACAAAGAATATAAGACAGTGTTTAAAATTTCATACAAACTCATGACACTCATGTTTAACCAGAGGGGTGGGGATTTCCTGTAAAATATATTGTCCTTGACAAAGTGACAAATTTATACCTTAACTGTGACTCTTTTCACAAAAAATGTTACGATTAAAACTGATTGTAAGTTATACTGAAATGTGTATGACTTGAGTGTTTTTACTCTTTAAGATTTTTTGTGAAAAGAGCCGCAGGTCTACAACAAAAGTTTGTGATCATATAAAAAGCATGGATCACTTTTGCTGTTGGGACTATGCTAATCAAAGGATGTATATTAGTTATAAATCCTTGGCTTATCATAGTAATGGTCTAACCCTACCTGTTATTGCTAGAATTAAATACAGAAATAACACATTTTGGATTATCTCCCTTGGAAATACAGCAGTAACAAATCATCATATTTACAAATCAAAACAAAATCCTCAGTATATTAAATGTATTTTAAACTTAATATGCTACTTATCAAAATATCTGACAATATATGTTGCAAAATAATTCAATTTAATGAAAAAATTGAAAATTTTGAATAATTTATTGACCTTCATAAAATTATTCATTTTCTTCATATATAATCTTTTTGATGCACATTTCCAGTGAGAAAAATGCTTCAAAAATCAAGAAGCTCTGATTTGATTTGTGAACACCACTGTCCAACTACTGGACATTACAAATAACTTATATGTATTAATAATCAAAGATGATGACCACAAAATCATAGTAGGAAAAGTATTGGAAAGGATGTTAAGACATATTCTTCAAAAAGAGAAAACAAAAGTAGCATAAAAAGTTGAAATAAAAACCCATTTTGAATCTGAATTGAGAGGGTTACAAACTTTGAGTGAAATAACCATTGTAAGGTAAATTAGTGAGTTAAATAATAAAAATCAAAAACAATATTTAATGTCTATACATTTACCATATATGTAGCTCCATATGTTCTCAGTCTCCTTGACTGAGAAAAAACATTATCAGATGGGTCACTTGAGATGGAAAATTATCACACTAAAAGATCAAAGCAAAATTTAAGAAAATAGCCATAACATTGGAATCATTAGATGATGAGTATCTTATGCTTATTTCTGTAAACCAAACAGCAAAAAGAACCGACAAGAGTAAGTCAGTCCAATTACACATCAATATATTCCTTAACCATAACTTTCAATACAATGATAATAATACAATACCTGCACTGTATCCCTGTTCTGATTTCTTGTCAGATTGTACTGATTTCTGTGTATAAAGTGAAGACACTAGAAAATTCTGTAAAACAAAAAAATAATGTTTATAAGAATAGTTGTTTTTATAATGTTTTTAAAAGACATTTTCGAAAAGTTGTCTACACTGACACTTACACCGACACCAATACCTACACGGACTCAGGGGTTTCATTATTTTTTTAGACTGGAGGTACCTTTGAGATTATAGGGGGAACCAAACCCAAATGGCGAGGGGTCTTGGGGCCGCTTAAGGCTGGTAGGGGGGCCAGGGGGCAAAGCCCCCCGGAAGCTCCTGGATTTTAGGGATTTCAGCCTTAATTCTTTACTTAAAAAAATAGGGTAAAGTCTGTAATATTTGCTTCAATTTTGGGTAAGTTAACATTGAATCGTTTTTTTTCTAGAGTAATCATCTGAAAATACATTACTTATAATTATTTTGTAATCAGTTATAAAATATGTATGACCATGGAAGTATTATATTGTCAATATAATACTTCCATGGTATGACCTATAATGCAGGGGTTTCATGTGAAATGTTGTTTAAATGTTTTGCATTTGTTCAATTTTGTGGCAAATTCATCATAGGATTCTTGACTATAGTAAGTAAAAATGTTTTTTTTCACTTCTTCAGAGCTGTCTTTTTTTTTTATTTTAGAAGTCTTAAATCTCGTCAGATATTATATTTTGTAAACGTAACACTTATGTTAATTCAGATTGTTTCACGAAGTCTTACACTAAATTTTTCAATCACAACATAGAACACATATCGAGAAAACGGAGATCAGTGACAACGTCCAACGGGAAACGAACTGATTTGATGCGATTAACGATTTTTTGAATTTCATAGAATGTTCACCTTTATTTAACCTTTTATTCATAAAATAATCTGTGATACAAGCTGCTTTCCTTTTATTAGACATAGTATTGCTGTTGTTGTTTAAATTCATCAACAATTTGCCGCTTGAAAATATACTGCTAAATCGTCGCATTTTAAAGCGCTCTTACGATACAGATACAGACACATGGTTTATAATTACTTTGGAGGTGTGCCTAAATTGGCAGAAGATAGATCTATACTTTAACGCGGACCTCGACGAAGACACCTATAAACATACACATGAACGGCGTAGAACGGAGATTATCAAGGAAAGAAAGAAATTAGATTTGAACGATCTTCAAAAGAATATTACACATTTTTTTTTTGTATTTTTATTTTTTCTGCCGGTACCAGACGCTTCCGTAGGCGGGTAAAAGTACCGGGTACCGGGTCTTAATGAATGCACTGCGGACTATAAAAATATAGGGACCGTATCAAAATTTCGAAACATACTGATTGAATGACCTCATAAAACTTGGTTGCAGATATAAAAAATAAAGTTTGTATTTTTTCATATATAATTTTTTATTCAGAATCGGAGCTAGAAACCCCGAATGCTTTCATTAGTTTTGGATTATTTTAAGTAAAGAATTTGTGACATTCCAACTACTTTTTTTTTTATCGTCTCCGTTTTCAGCCATTCAAATGGAATACAGTGTTGCGGTAGAATATACAATTGGCAAATTGGATTGCTAGAAAGAATTCGGAACATTAATAAAGTATCTTATTTCTTATTTCTTATGAAGCAGGCTTAGCGGATATATTAAATCAATGTAAGTCAACAGGTCTTGCAAAAAGTAATAAAAAAAACTGTTAAAACAGAGATATGTCTTGCCTTTTTGTACTTTTGATAATGCAAGTGTTGAAATTAAAATAGCAATACTTTAACATGTAAGTTATGCAAATATTCAAAGTCAATGAACCATGACTGAAGGTACATGGCAAAACAATCTCCATGGAAATGAGATGTCCCAATGCTAATACAACTGCATACCAAATACCATAGACTTATCATAAGTCGTTCCCTTTCACAGGGGTTAAGAAATTTTGTTACAGCTCACTAGCCCAGTGCTAATTTGTAGCAGGATTTTACTAGCCCCGTTGGAAGAACTGCTAGCCCATCAAAACTGATATGCTAGCCAGAGTATGCCTTACAAATTCAGAGTTTGCTGCATAATAAAATGAATTCTATAAGCTTAACAATTTTTATCCCTTGTACAGTAGATTTCGGCAAATCGGATACCCAAAACTTATGTCAGCAAAAAAATATCCCATTAGCCGATATATTCAATTAGTCGATAATTGTATATTCATTGAACATGTTGAATATTCTGCAATAATGAGTTGACCAAATCCGGAGATGGTGCAAGTCTTGACCACTGCTATACATGTATATATAAAAGTATTGGAGTGATTTTTATCAGATACATCATCACGTTTGTGTAAAAAAAAATATCAGCTGGTTATATGTAATGCTCATATTTGTTTTCAGTTTTTAAATCCTATATTTATTAAAATAACTCAAATGACCTCAAATATTTATGTGAATAAATATCAACCATCCACTGTTTGTGTCTTTTATATTTGTTTTATAAACGAGGTAATATCCATATTTATATCTTTCACAGGTAAGCTAATTGTGGGCTATAAATAGATTACAAACTGAGTACAGTCTCTAAACTGAAATTGTATTTGTTATATATTTTATTTCTTTAAAAATCAAATTTATTTGAATATCAATGAAGATTATCATGATTGATGAAATATTATTGCATCAAGTTTAAGTTTACTGAAGACTTTTTATGTTTAGGTCATGGTTCTGGAGGCTTCTTCACAGTATGTAAACAAAACAAAAAGGCGTCCATAACATGTGGTCAAATTTATATCTGACAAAAGTCAGGTTTCTCCTGTCAAAAGGGATTCACATTTATATTGCAATAAATTATTCAGAAGGAGGTATAATCAGTTTATATTATATTTCTCTGATTGCATAAGCAATGTACAATACCCCCTGTACTGAGAAATCGATATTGAATTCAACAGAAAGTACGGGATCCACCCCGAGTTATTTGTTCTATTTTAAAATTAAAACATGTACAAAATCAGTTCAAATTCCAGGAATCCCAGATGACGTAGTTGAAACTGATTGGCTAAGATAGAAAATCTATTTTGGAAACGCCATGAATTTTTTGTTACTAGTCCGTCGGGCATATTGGGTTACAAGTTTTGATTGCCCGAGGCCTAAATGATGTAGTCCCGGGCGTCAGGCTAGTGGATTTTTTAACCCCTGCTTTCAACACACCTAAACACAAACATTGACTTGTAAACTATGTAAAAGTTTCAAAGTCAATGAACCATGATGAGGGGGTGGGACTATATAATCTCCATGGAATGAGACTTGCAAATTCCAATAAATTTGCATACCAAAGAACATTGACTTAACATTAGGGGTTCATCTTACACTGATCTAATCACAAACTAATACATGTAAACTAAGCAAAAGTTTCAAAATCAAACAATAGACTATCAATGGTATTTCTAAGTGTGGTGTAGCATACCTTCTTGTCTACAGTAAATAATGTTCCGTCAGTGACTGCATTCTGAAGGTTGTTATAGGCCTCCTCTAAGCTTGGTGTTTTGTCAACGTTACTCCATCTTCCTGCTGTAATATAAATTTATGAGATCATGTATAGGTTTTGGATAATCTGACTCAGTGATTAATTTAGAGGACACCATTGTACGATTTCAATTTTCAACAAAAAGAAACATAAACAGATCATTTGTGAAAATTAAAGCATCATATATTTTCTGAAGGCTTATATAACTTTTTTCAGAAGAGTTTCTAACATTTTAAAATATTTGATGAACATTTCCCTGAATCTTTACCATTTCTTCATCATATCATTGTTGTGGTTTTACCTTTAGAGATTTTCATTGGCAAAAGAATATTTAAAAAGCCTAGGGATCCCATTACCAAGTGCACTGACCATTTTTTTTATTGAGAACAAATTAGCAAAATCTAGAATTTCACACTTCTTTGGTTTTTGTACTGGTTTCATATGATTTTTTTCCTCAACATTTTGAAGCCATTCAAACTTGTTTTTCATATGACTAGTCAGATTAAAAAAAAGAGTTAATCTAGACAACAAAGAGCTAAAAGAAAGGCTAATAACTGTCCCAAGAAACTTATATTTTTTGTATGGCCTAACCTAGCTACCTTATAGGAAATGGTTATAGATTCTGAAAATATATACTGGTTTGGTATTGAATCCTTTTTATAATTATTTGTAAAGTTGACTCTCATTGTCTCGAACTCAATTGACTGGAGATTTCAGAAGAGTCTAATTTCTGTGGTATAAAATTTTGTTCCATATAAATACAGTTAACTCTCTTTGTCTAGAACTTGGTTGACAAGAAGGATACTTGATTTCATAAAGTTTTCCTACTAGCTTGTAAAATAAACGTATTTTCATTTTAATCCACACTTAAGTTTATGGTAAATATACAAAAATTAAACAAATAGTATTGAATCCATATAGTAAAATTCTAGAGTTAAATTCATTTTAAGGATTGTGACATTCTATACAAAGTTAATGAAAATGTGGAACCTACAAAGATTGAATATTTCCTCATATATATACAAACAATATTTACCTGGCATGGGAGATTTATTAAGCAGAATAAAATATACACTGATAGTTTGGTCTATTAAGCCCTTGGTAATCTACAATTAAACAATACCAACAATTCATAAATCAGCACTCTAAAAATTTATCCATCAAAAGAGGGCACAATTTATTAGAATATTGTTGGCAGTGTGTGGGGTTGCATTTTCATACAGTATATAAAATTTAAATAAGAAATCTGTACAGCTGTCGAATTACCAATTATCAAAAAAGGAATTTGTTTGGGTATAAAATATGTAATGATAAATAAATCTTCTAAAGTCAATGACCTTAATATGTCCACCATAGTAGATATTAACAATACTTTTTACATTGCAGCAATTGTTTTTTTGTGTGTTTTTTTCTATATAAAGAGAGACAACTCTGACTTTATACTCTATATAAACTCTATACTTATTTTCTGACTAAAATAAAAATCTAAATTAATATTACAAACTATGGACGTCATGGAATCTATTTATTCTTGTCTTGGACAACCCACCTCTTCCTGATGAAATTTAATTTTTAAACAAGAATGCAAATGTTGTCATGCTAAGTATACCCTGACGCTGTAATTCAAAGTATCACAAGCACACATAAAAATAAAAAAATATCCTCAATCCACGAAAATTGGTACCCATGAAATTAAATGAATCCCTTTTATTGATATTTATACCTACATAAAGATCAGAGATCCTTGTTAGAGATACTTTAGCTGTTTTACTCAGGAACTGGTGGAGATGATTAAGGTACAGTGATTTCTGGGACAAAATGGCTGCTGGATTATCTACAAATAGTCCTGATTGCATTGAAATGTTTTGCATGTATATAAAAAGCTTCAATGATATCATTGAGGCAGGTTTGGTAAGACACAAATATATTAAGACTAAGTTGGTATGCTTAAATTAAAGAAGAAATTCTATGGTTGCAATCACAAATTGCTCAACAATTCGCCATTTAAAAATCTAAAGATCTATTGGCAATTTCATTGTTTGACCCTTAAAATAAAAATAAGGACATCGTTAGCCAATCACAACGTTTTGGTGTAAACAGATTCTAAAACAGCGATTTTTATACAGTCTCCATCAGTAAATCAAAATCAAATAAAAATTTAGTATGGGTCATAAAAAGTATGCGAAAATGCTAAAGCTAAGATTGCAAATTCCTCAAGCAAAGCAGTCCTTAAATTGTTTTGGTTTTCTGTGTAGGCTTTGTTTTTTTATGCTCTTACAAACAATTAAATGTTATATTTTTAGCTTTTCAAATTTTTGGTTTTTAGAATGCCTGATGGAGGTTATTCTATAAATGTGTTGTGCACATGGAAATCATATTTTTTTCTTTCACATAAAACTGATAAGGCTGTCCTACATTTTCTATCATGTGAGCTGCATTGGATAGAAATCAACCTTAGGACAGACTTTTTTTATTATCTGTTTAACGAGATCCGCCGACTCCAATTTCCCAATTTCAGAATAAAAATAAAAGAAGTGCTTTTTACTTTTATTTTTATTTTTCCCGCCAACTGTTATGAAATCCTCAGAACAAAAATAAAATCTGTGCACAATACCTGCTTTCGTCATCGGTAATATTAAATTTTTACCAAGTCGATGAAACAGCAATTTCAAAGTAAAGAAATTAAAGGCATAAACGATTTATGACTTCAAAAAAGAGGTTAAAGCATTGATTTTTTAAGCTGGTGGCATGTTTTTTCATAAAAACAATTTGTTTAAAACCACTTTCGCCGGTACTTGTTACACGAGAGAGTACATCAAATCATTCTAACTTTCGGCTAAATAAGTTATTACTTCATTTGAACTTGATGAAATTAGCCTGAAGTAAATTTGTAATCCATGTATTGCATTAAAAACGTCATATTCCTTTCCAAAAAGCGTATCAAACATCGTTTATTTTTGTAAAGTTTTCTCCGACATTTAAATTATTGGGTATAGTTTTGAAGAACTACTGATCGGAGTCGGGATTTCATCGGAAGCGGACCCGCTATGACCAAAATCCGGATTCTTGCGATAATGACTACGGACGCATGAATGGCACTGATGACAGACAAAAATTGATCCCAAAAGAAAAAATTACGCATTTCACACGCATTAACGTGAGATATTTTTGATGAATGTTTATATTTCCTTTTTAATGCATTGTTTCAATTTATAAGTTAATGTTACTCAACCATGTCTATTACACTATTAACTTAACGGTTAAATGAATATATCTTTTTAATGAAAAATAATTAATTTCATGAACATGATAACAGAGTAGTTTTTTTAATTGTATTGTATATACAGTATATACAGTATATACATGTAACATACACTAAGAGGTTCCTGACTGGTAATATACATATATATAGTGTATATGCAAGGAGGTTGATATATTTGCCTGGTGCATATGCATGGATCTAAATTAGAGGACATACAGAATCAAAAGATATTTTTTATGTTTATATTAATAGAAGGTTAATATACTGGTCTGTTTTCATTTCATTGTTCTTGTATTTTGATAAATTCTTAAAAAAAAAAAAAAAAAAAAAAAAAAAAAAAAAGGTCACTTATAATGGTTTTATTTTTATTTTTAGTGTCGACTGGACCAACTTAGCACTTTTATTTTTTTTTTTATTTCGTCCCCTCGACCCTAATTTTTTACAAATTTTCTCGTTAAACAGATAAAAAAAAAAGTCTGGCCTTATGCAAGTGCATAAAATTGAGAATGGAAATAGGGAATGTGTCAAAGAGACAACAACCCGACCATAGAGCAGACAGCCGAAGGCCACCAAAGGGTCTTCAATGCAGCGAGAAACTCCCACACCCGGAGGCTTCCTTCAGCTGGCCCCTAAACAAATATGTATACTAGTTCAGTGATAATGGACGTCATACATGTATACATGTGCATGTATGAGTCTTTGATTGATTTTGGAACATTCAAATACAAAACTAGAGGCTCTCAATAGCCTGTGTCGCTCACCTGTATTAACTGATGCTTTGGAAATCATGTAAAATAAGGTTAAAATCACAATTAATAGTATTAGATATTAGATATTATAATGATATCTAAGATTATAACAAAAAACTTCAAAATTTCTGTAAAATTACTAACTCAGGGGCAGCAACCCAACAACAGGTTGTCGGATTTGTCTGAAAATTTCAGGGCAGATAAACCTAAATCTGATGAACATTTTTGCCACCTGTCAGATGCTCTAAATGCTTTAGTTTCAGAGATATAAACCAAAAACAGCAATTTTACCCCTATGTTCTATTTTTAACAAAGTCGGCCATGATGGTTGAAAGGCGGACAAATTTTTTAAACTAGATACCCTAATAATGATTATGGCCAAGTATGGTTAACTTTCTTTCAGTAGTTTCAGAGAAGAAGATTTTTGTAAAAGATTACAAAAATTTACGAAAAAATGGTAAAAATTGATTATAAAGGGCAATAACTCCAAAAGGAGTCGACTGACAATTTTGGTCACAACAACTTATTTGTAGATCTTACTTTGCTGAACATTATTGCTGTTTACAGTTTATCTCTATCTATAATAATATTCAAGATAATAACCAAAAACTGCAAAATTTCCTTAAAATCACCAATTCAGGGGCAGCAACCCAACAACAGGTTGTCAGATTTGTCTGATAATTCAGGGCAGATAGATCTTGACCTGATAATCAGTTTTACCCTTTGTCAGATTTACTCTAAAGGCTTTGGTTTCGGAGATACAAGCCAAAATCTACATTTTACCCCTATGTTCTATTTTTAGCCATGGTGGCCATCTTGGTTGGTTGGAGGGGTCATCAGACTAGATACCCTATTGATGATTGTGGCCAAGTTTGATTAAATTTGGCCCAGTGGTTTCAGAGGAGAAGATTTTTGAAAAAAGCTAACGACGACGGACAACGACAACGGGCCAGGTGAGCTAATAAAAGGTAGATTTTGGTCTGTTTTGTAGGGTTCTTTTATTAACTCATATTTAAAACCATTGCAGACTTTACATAAAGATTTTTTCAAACCGAAAAAAAGTCAACAGATGTATTGATATCCATTTGTATAAGGTTGATTTCTATCCAATGCTGCTCATATGTTGACTACACTGTGACATCTTCAAACATACCTGATTTTATTGCTACATGCAACTGTTTAAATGATGAATCACTATTGTAACACTCTCTAATGTCAAATCTTGATGGATCTATCCGGTTTGGTTGGTAGTTATATATGTTGGTAAAACTTTCCACTTTTAACTGAAAAAAAAACAGTACAACATCGACTAAAATACTATTTTTCTCAATCCACGGAAATTTTCAATTTTCACTACAATGTCAACATTTAAATAGATTTTAAAAAGTGTCTGGTCATCATGTGGACATCACTTTTTTTCTTCATCAGGAAAATCATAATTTGGAAAGTTAAAAATATAAACAGTTGAAGATCTTAAAAACTTAAAGACAGATAGATAGATAGATCAGCAGTCTAGGGTCATATTTTCCTGAGATAATTGCAACCTAAGCTTTTATATAATAATATTGATCAATTTTATTAACTGAAAATTTAGACAAACTGTATCATTTAAATTGCCTTCATTTACTTAAGGGGGTCCAAACCAATAAAGGGGCTACTGGCTATACCAAATTAACCCTAACACAAAAACTAACCTAACACTTACATTAGCCCTTGCACTCCAGCCTAAATCTAACCTAAAACCTAATCTACCATTAACCAAAAAGTAAAAAAAAAGCCATTTGAATCATGCCAGTATCAAAACACTCACTATCATACACTATCTGGTGTATATATCCTATTTGTTATCATAGTATTAATGTATGGACTTTTTCATATTGGCCCTGTAACATGCCCGAGGTATTAATAATGGCCAAGGATGGTTGTAATGGCCACCAGGCAATGCCGAGGCCCATTACAACTGTCCGAGGCCATTATTAATACCAAGGGCATGTTACAGGGCCAATATGAAATAGTCTATATATTGATACTTTTATTAACCAACTTCATTCAAGAACAGTCAGAGTCCATAATTAATATTAAGGATATATGTATCAGGGCCATTATGAAAGAAAACATATGTACTTTGATGTTTCTGGTTACAAATTTTATAATTAAATATGTGTTTGTTCATAAAACATGGCATTATTTTTGAGATGGAATTGTTTTTTATGTGTGTGCACTTGTTCTTTGAGTTTCATTTTTGACAGCTTGAAAAGACCATATATCAATTATTCTTTTTGCATTTACTGTTAACCATTGTCTGTTGAGTTTGAATCGCAATGTTGAAGGCCTTGTAGTGAACTCTAAATGTATAATGTTGTATTGGCTTATAAATGTATAATGTTGTATTGGCTTATAAATGTATAATGTTGTATTGGCTTATAAATGTATAATGTTGTATTGGCTTATAAATGTATAATGTTGTATTGGCTTATAAATGTATAATGTTGTATTGGCTTATAAATGTATAATGTTGTATTGGCTTACTGTGCCCATGGACATGATAGAAGATAAGGAATGAAAATACCATTGATTTTTTTTTAATTAACATAAACAAATAAATCAATATAACAATGTGTCACTGAATTGTTATTTTCAAATAATGGAATATTAGTTGATTTTCAACCTTCATAGATTAAAAAAAAGTTGTCACTTATTTAAAGAAATAAACGGCATTTTGATTTAATCGATGTCCCGTTTCATCTGTTCATAATGCATGGCTGTGATTTCGTAATGCACGGGTGTGATTTCGTAATGCATGACTGAGATTTCGTAATGACTGGCTGTAGCAATTTCTCCGTTCATAATGACCAGTTGTCGAAATTTTCCATTTGTAAAGCATGGGCATTTCTATACATATTGTAGTAAGTTGGTTAATAATTCACATGAAAGAAATGGTCTGACAGATAATCTGGCAGCATTGCTTCCTGTCTTTAATGCAGTGTGACTTTGAGAAGAAGAACGGCAATAAAAGCACTGTTTCCTTTGCTCTTGGTTTTATCAAGTGTGTTAATGAAATTTGCAAAATGTATTAATACATACTACTGTAAATTCAGAAATTATAGTGTGCATTTATTATTGCAATTTTGTCATTTCAGACTAAAATGCGATTTTAATTTTTGCGATATTAAGAAAAATCCTGTTTAATTCATTTAAAAATTTCAAAATGTGAGTTTAAATTATTGCGATTATAACCCTGTTGCATTTTTCACAATAATAAAAACATCGCAATAATTTCTAAATTTACAGTATCCTTTCTGTTCCATTTTAGGTAGGAATCTATTTAGTCTCTTTATTATCAATGGTCTTGACGCGATATAGCCTTTTTGTGCTGAGGTGGTGTAATGCAAACACCTTCAATCAATAGTATCAATGGATTTTACTATAGAATTGGTGTTAAATCTGTGTTTTTTTTAACTGGATTTAAAGCAATTGAATTTGAGAAAACTCTCGCAGAAATAAAATAATCGTTAATGTAAACCTTTAAGCCATCCTGTCTTCTGTGGGCATCATTAACAGAGACATAAACCCCTACAGGTACAGGTTCCAATAAAGGGTTAGACTCTCTTGATCTTGGTCCATCCTTCTTTTCCTGAAATAAATCAAGCATACCGTGTATGCAGGTATAGCAAGATTGACATCTACCAAACAATTCCACTCAAATTAGGGCTACTGGTTGTCTTTAACTTTCAGTGAGGTGTGAGTTTTTTAGCCATGACTTCACTGTGACTTTAAAATGTATTCAACTTTACTCTTTACCTCTATATACTTTAAAACTATATTTCTTTTATCAGTTATTTATAATTTTTTTATTCTTTTATCTTTTATAGATATTTTTGTCTTGGGCTTTTTTATAATGGTCCGTAATTATCTCAGGGGGAATGTGTTCAATAAACATATTTTTTCACTTTTTTTTCTGCTATTCTCAGTGTTCAGATTGTTATGAATATAAACTGTTAACACTGAGATATGTCTCGCCTTTTTAACATTTTGATAGTAAAATACAAATGTTGAAATCAAAATAGCAATACTTTAACATTGAAATTATGCAAAACATTTAAAGTCACTGAACCATGTCTGAAGATATAGGGCCAAACGATCTCCACTGAAATGAGACGTTCCAATGCAAATATTACTGCATACCAAATATCATTGACCTACCACTAGTGGTTTCCCATAAACTGACCTAATCACAAACTAATACAGGTAAACTAAGCAAAAGTTTCAAAGCTGCCCGAAACAGTACACCAAAATCTTGCTTTTTGACTGTGTCAAGGTGAGACAATAAATCATTTAACTTAATATTAAGAATTATAACTCATTTTAATGCTCAACAAAAATATAAAATTGAATATTCAAACATAACATTTTTTTTCCTTCCAAATTTTCTGGTTCTTCAAACTTCAACAATTTTTTGTTTAAAGATTTTTTCCTGCTCTTACACCATTTTCTTGTCTTAATCATGTAACTTATGTTGATGGCCAAAAATTATATCCCTACCTACCTACCCAACCCTACAAGGCATGGGTAGACAACATAAAAAAAAGAATGTGTTAAGGGTGGCCCAAAAAAATAACAATACAAACCAGAAGAAAATAGATCTCATGTTTGAAGTTTGTCACATCATCTACTTTGCCCCAGGACTCCACATTCAAATCTCGGTATAATTTCTAAAAAACATAAAATTATCTTATGGTGAAAAATCAGTAATCTGAATACTGTAAATTCAGAAATTATTGCGAGGTTTTTATTAATGTGAATAATGAGATTTGGTGAATATCGCAATGATAAGAACTTGCATTCTGATATCTTATACATATATCTGTATGCAGATTTTCAGGAAATCGCAATAATAAATCTCGCATTTTTGTCCATTCTTCAAAAAATTACAATAATAAATGCACACAATAATTTCTGAATTTACAGCATTCTCCTGTCTTTTTGCTGAAACGAATGTATACTGTTATACTTAATATTAAACTTTGGTCATACATATACAGATATGATCTTTACAATAATCTTATTGCAATGGGAAACCCCCAAAGTCATTATAAATTAGTGTGTTCAACTGCAATCAGTGTTTTATCTTTGAAAAATGTGAATGAGAGTGATAATTCTGATGGAAAAACTTCAAAATTTGTCCTGTCTCAGTCAGATTTCTTCAAACTAGCATGTGAAACCATTGTCTTTAATAATAGGAAAAAGATACTGCAAAAGTTACCTTCCCCTGATAAAGCATGCTGGAATAATTCACATCTAACAGAGCTATTGGGTGTCTCATTTCTGGTGGCAACAGATAGCTTGGTCTTGGGGTGAGATCATTAAAGCTGGCTGTTAACTCTGTAACACTACAGTTACCATATAAACTGTCTATAACATACTGAACTCCTGCAAATATAAAAAACAAAGAGTGCACACGCTGAAATGTCTCACCTGTTTTACTGACCATTGATTTTATATTGAAAGTCTTAAAGATAAAGGTTTTACTACAAGTATCACATAAAGTTAACAATCTTAAAGATCCAGGACAATTAATGAGGTCAAGGCAAGGCTCGACAATAACGCTTGTCCGATTGTCCGGTACCAGAGGAAAAAAAGGTCGGACAAGTAAAAGCTATATCAAGCTTGTCCGACGGGACAAGTTAAATTATTATGCAGAAAATTAATTTAATCCAACTTTGATGAACACAGTAATTATAAACAAAAAAACAAGAAAAGAAGATAAAAACAAGTATTAATTTGACATGTTTACTTGCAATCGGTAATTTAAAACTGGTTCTTGTGTTAGGTACTTTTTAACAGGTAAAAGGCATATTATTATCGGAAACCAGTCTTACTGATCCGAATCAGCGATGCGCTTTGTAGATAAGGTAACTTTACAAGACAGTTCGTCACCAGCTCGGAAACGATTCGGCTCCAAGTTTAATAGACAGTTTGGCACCGTAGGAGACATATATAATAGACATGATTAATAGACAGTTTGGCAACGCAGAAGACAGGAGACATTTTGGGACCAAGACAAATCAGTACCTGTTTTCCTACCTTATTCTGTTGCTTCATAATAAATACCATACCGTAATTTCTTTAACAAAAATATTTTTTAAATAAAAATGAAGAAATTATTTACCATAAAATTCACAAATCATATTTGATCATATATAGAAAAAAAAACAATACTTGCAATACGTTGACCTATAGTTTTTAATTTCTGTGTCATTTGGTCTCTTGCAGAGAGTTGTCTCATTGGCAATCATACCTCATCTTCTTTTTTTTATTGATTGCATTTGAATAAACTTTTTTCAACTCAAAAGACCAGGATACAAATCCAATAAGTGGACATTGACAGGCCTATCAGACGGTGCCTCATGTGTAGAGTCTGATGAGACTTTGGCATTGATGAAAACTAGAACCTAAGTCCTGTGACATGACCAGATTCAGTTGTTCTCGACTCATATTTTTAAATGGTATTTCAAAAGATATAAATCAAATTCTGTTCTATTGTTTTAATTCATTTTGTTCCTTGAATCAACTTAAAATGCAAAAAGGTTATTATTAAGACTTTTGTTGGACAAGTTACAATTTCATTCGGACAAGTAAGTTTTGGTATGTACTTGTCCTACTGGACAAGTTGGAAAAAAAGTTATTGTAGAGGCCTGCAAGGTCATATTAAAACTGTCACACAGACATGTACACCTTACAATTATTCCATACACCAAATATAGTTGACCCATTGCGGTTCATGCTAAAGATATTATCGCAGATAGTAAGTGCAGTCATAGCTGTTGTATTTTATACGGAAATAAAATATGACATTGGAGTGACTAGCAATTGTTGTCAGCCAATCAAAATTAAGATTCTAATGAAACATACATGTTATGTGATTATTTAAACTTGCATGTTAGATTTTAACTTATAAACCGTACTAGTATCGGTATGCAGAATCTTATCTAATATTATATTTGTCTGCTGTCAGATCAACAATTGAAATTATACACGTACAAAACAATGTCTAGCTTCATAGTACTCAATTTCAAAATAATACAAAATTAACAAGATTTTTAAAGGATTTCAATTCTTTTTTTTCAGGGCAAAATCATAGCTCTTATCATAACTTCTCTGTACAGGTTGATACTAGACACAAAAAAGGTATAAGTTTATTCTCACCTAAATTAAAATCCTGTATCAAACTAATGCTGTCATTTCCATATACTTTTCTGAGACCATTGGATGGAACTTTTGATAAATCAAGTCTGGCAATCTGAGATGTAAAATCGTAATCTACCTAAAACAATATTCAAGCATGTTAAAAGTATGCAGTTGTCCTTATACATGAAAGATATCAGTTTTCACATATATAGATTCTACCACTGTATGAGTGAGATACGATATTTAACTGTCCAGAGTGGATATATATATTGTTTTGCACAAGATTCTGTGGTGGAATCTGTTTCTCTAATGATTTTTAAACGATATGCAGACAAACTCAATCCTTCTTTTCGAAAAATCTGCAAAAAGATGTGTTCTTTTTATCTGACGTCATCAGGCATGGTCGCCTTTTTTCATAACGTCACAATAGGAAATTCAGAGGAAAGCAAAGAAAATTTGACTTCATAATCGAATTTTGACCAATGAAGAACTGAGATCAAATGAACCACACGTTGATAAATAAAAATAATCAACAGACCAGGAAAAGGATAAATCGTGTATGAATTAGAGAAAAAAAATTCTTCAATTATACGCAAATTATTTATTTGAAATAGATATATAATAAGCATGAAAACAAAGACAACTATTAAAAGTTAAGTGCTTTCCTCCTTTTTAGATCCTGTGGAGGATTAGAGTGATATACTATAAACATTTGGGTTAGCTTTGACTTTAATCTATTTCAAAAATATGTATATCTTTTTTGTGTCCTTTGAATACCTTGGTGTTGTTGACAGTTCTTGGATAGTCTGTGTCAAATTCATTCCCTACATATCTGGATTCTAAGAAACTTGATATCATATAGGAACTTGTGTCTTTTTGAAAACCCTATGTGAAACTCCAGATAGCTTTTAGGGTTTTCTGTGTTGTTGGTACATGTATCTATAAAATCTACATTTTCATATCTTACAATTTAATAATAAATAGCTTTGGTAAGATCTGAAAATTTTATTTTTAATGCTCATCAACAAAGTTACATGATTACAAACCTGAATATACATAGGATCCTCCAGTTTAGTATCAGGAGTTCTGCTCATTTTCTCCATTCCAAAACTAACTTGATCAGCCATTTTAGGAACTGGTTTCTTGTCCTGAGAACCAGTACAAATAATGCTTGGTGGGATCTGTAAAAATTAAAACATTAAAATATTTCTTAAGTATGTGGCCATGCTTTGTTTATTATTATCTCTCATAGAATACCCAATAAAACAGTCTGTTTTATAAATAGAGAAAGCAGAAATTAACTATGAAGTATTTCACAAGTAAAAACAATCCTTGAAAATTTAAACCTAGTTTACAGGAAGAAATCCTGCTAACAGTAGAGAAAACTATATAAAGAGGTCAATAGAAGTTTTCCGCTATCATTATTCATTTACCAGAAAGCATGATGGCAATAAAAAAGTAACAAAAAATTTGTACCATTTCCTTGTGTTTTTTTATTAGTCCACATGGCCGTAGGCCTCCCCCTCCCTCCAATGTATAACAGCTTTATACTTATGCAATATAAACTGAGGATAATTCTAAGCGTTGTTTCTAAACTTGAAAATAAGAGCTAAAATTAATTAGAAGAAGTTGCATGCACCCACTCATAATACAATGAATCCAAGAACAGGAAGAAGGTGTCTGACAGATCGCTATAGTTCTCAGGGGTGCATACATTTCGACTACTGAACGTGTAGATAGCCTAGTCGCTAAATAGATCTAGAAAGCCTAAAAAATTCATGCTATCTAGAGAATCCAAAATGGTGTCGGATAGGTTAATATTAATGACGTCAATTGGATAGACTAGCTACATAGTATATCATTCAACATAGATAGATATCTAAGACATACTAGCTGCTACGATATTGAATGCAACCCAGGTGTTATAACTCATCACTGCAAAACTGATGACCAAGTTTGAAGTCATTCTGCTCAATAGAACTTAAGAAAACAGTGACAAAATCCTTACATGCAAATATGAAGAAAAAGGTATTTTTTTATATTCATAATGGAATGTCTTGCATATTGAATTGTTTATGGTCAACTGAAATTTAAAAGGTGCACATGTTAAGCATTGTTAACATGAAGTATATGTTCAACCTATCATGTGATATAAACATCAAATAGACAGCAGTCCCACATTGCAAAGGAGTAAAGCCAGTAACATAATAAGCAACCCTGAAAAGGTGTATTTTTTAAACTTCAATTGTTTGATTAAATCTAATGTGTATGTATTGATAAGAGCATTATTTTTGAAAGTATAATACGAAAAATTGTATATCTGCTTCATATTTATAAATATATTAGCCTGTAATAGGAACAGATTTCATTTAATAGAAAAACAAAGGATATGGGGTATCCATCCATGACACAAAATCAGTACATGCACAGCAAAAAAACACACAATAAAATGCTTCGCTGGGGCGCAGCTTGATACGACCGCAGAGGTCGAACCCTGAACAGTTGGGGCAAGTATGGACACAACATTCAAGCTTGATACAGCTCTGAATTTTGATTGTTATTAAATATTTGACACAGCATAGGTTTCTGACACAGAAAGAATGTGGTCTAAGAACTTGAATTTTTTTAATTTACCTATTATGGTCCAATGTCCAAAATCAAAATACATGGTTAGATTCAGCATATCAAAGAACCCCATATATTCAATTTTTGTTAAAATCAAACAAAGTTTAATTTTGGACCCCAACTTGGACAAACTTGAAAACTGGGCCCATAATCAAAAATCTAAACACATGTTTAGATTCAGCATATCAAAGAACCCCAAGAATTCAATTTTTGCTAAAATCAAACTAACTTTAATTTTGGACCCTTTGGACCTTAATGTAGACCAATTTAAAAAACGGGACTTAAAATTAAAAATCTAAATACACGGTTAGATTTGGAATATCAAAGAACCCCAATAATTCAATTTTTGATGAAATCAAACAAAGTTTAATTTTGGACCCTTTTGACCTCAATATGAACCAATTTGATAGCGGGGCCCACAAATAAAAATTCTAAATTCATGGTTAGATTCAGCATATCAAAGAACCCCATATATTCAATTTTTGTTGAAATCAAAAAAAGTTTAATTTTGGACCCCAACTTGGACCAACTTGAAAACTGGGCCCATAATCAAAAATCTAAACACATGTTTAGATTCAGCATATCAAAGAACCCCAAGAATTCAATTTTTGTTAAAATCAAACTAAGTTTAATTTTGGACCCTTTGGACCTCAATGAAGACCAATTTAAAAAACGGGACCCAAATTAAAAATCTAAAAACACGGTTAGATTTGGCATATCAAAGAACCCCAATAATTCAATTTTCGATGAAATCAAACAAAGTTTAATTTTGGACCCTTTTGACCTCAATATGAACCAATTTGATAGCGGGGCCTACAAATAAAAAATCTAAATACATGGTTAGATTCAGCATATCAAAGAACCTCATACATGTATATTCAATTTTTGTTGAAATCAAACAAAGTTTAATTTTGGACCCCAATTTGGACCAACTTGAAAACTGGGCCCATAATCACAAATCTAAATACATGTTTAGATTCAGCATATCAAAGAACCCCATATATTCAATTTTTGTTGAAATCAAACAAAGTTTAAATACTGGACCCTATCTTGGACCAACTTGAAAACTGGGCCCATAATCAAAAATCTAAACACATGTTTAGATTCAGCAAATCAAAGAACCCCAAGAATTCAATTTTTGTTAAAATCAAACTAAGTTTAATTTTGGACCCTTTGGACCTCAATGTAGACCAATTTAAAAAACAGGACCCAAAATTAAAAATTCGTAAGGGTTCCGCGGAACCCAGTGTCTCGCCTACTTTTTCTGTTAATCGCAGGCTCAACAAAAATGAGGAAGTAAATCAATAAAAATATTCCTCTTGATACTATCTTTTGATTGTAAGAAGCTTCTGTCCAAGTTTGGTAAAAATCCAGGATAACTTATGAATCTAATAAATGTTTAAAAACTTTAACTGCAGACTGAATGTAATGTTAACTGGAAGAAAACAAAAATTTCCTTCTAGATACTAGCATTTGATCATAAACAAGCTTCTGTCCAAGTTTGGTACAAATCCAAAATAGTATAAGAAAGTTATTAAAAGTTTTAAAAACTTTAACCACAGAGTGAATGTGTTGTTTCCTGGCAGAAAATCTAAGTCCATTTAAAAGTAAAATACGGAAAAAATGGATTTATTTTTTTACAAAATTTCCTTCTAGATACTAGCTTTTGATCATAAACAAGCTTCTGTTCAAGTTTGGTACAAATCCAAAATAGTATAAGAAAGTTATTAAAATTTTAAAAACTTTAACCACAGAGTGAATGTGTTGTTTCCTCGCAGAAAATCTAAGTCCATTTAAAAGTAAAATAAGGAAAAAATGGATTTTTTTTTTTACAAAATTTACTTCAGGATACTATCTTATGATCATAAACAAGCTTCTGTCCAAGTTTGGTAGAAACCCAGGATAGTTTAAGAAAGTTATTAAAATTTTAAAAACTTTAACCACAGAGTGAATGTAATATTTCCCGGCAGAAAAACTAAGTCCATTTATAAGTAAAATACGGAAAAAATGGAATTTTATTTTTACAAAATTTCCTTCTAGATACTATCTTATGATCATAAACAAGCTTCTGTCCAAGTTTGGTAGAAATCCAGGATAGTTTAAGAAAGTTATTAAAATTTCAAAAACTTTAACCACAGAGTGAATATTTGTGGACGCCGCCGACGACGACGACGCCGACGGAATGTAGGATCGCTATGTCTCGCTTTTTCGACTAAAGTCGAAGGCTCGACAAAAACCTAAATACACGGTTAGATTTGGAATATCAAAGAACCCCAATAATTCAATTTTAGATGAAATCAAACAAAGTTTAATTTTGGACCCTTTTGACCTCAATATGAACCAATTAGATAACGGGGTCCACAAATAAAAAATCTAAATACATGGTTAGATTCAGCATATCAAAGAACCCCATATATTCAATTTTTGTTGAAATCAAACAAAGTTTAATTTTGGACCCCAATTTGGACCAACTTGAAAACTGGGCCAAAAATCAAAATCTAAATACATGTTTAGATTCAGCATATCAAAGAACCTCATATATTCAATTTTTGCTAAAATCAAACAAAGTTTAATTTTGGACCCTTTGGACCTCAATGAAGACCAATTTAAAAAACGGGACCCAAATTAAAAATCTAAAAACACGGTTAGATTTGGCATATCAAAGAACCCCAATAATTCAATTTTCGATGAAATCAAACAAAGTTTAATTTTGGACCCTTTTGACCTCAATATGAACCAATTTGATAGCGGGGCCTACAAATAAAAAATCTAAATACATGGTTAGATTCAGCATATCAAAGAACCTCATATATTCAATTTTTGTTGAAATCAAACAAAGTTTAATTTTGGACCCCAATTTGGACCAACTTGAAAACTGGGCCCATAATCACAAATCTAAATACATGTTTAGATTCAGCATATCAAAGAACCCCATATATTCAATTTTTGTTGAAATCAAACAAAGTTTAAATACTGGACCCTATCTTGGACCAACTTGAAAACTGGGCCCATAATCAAAAATCTAAACACATGTTTAGATTCAGCAAATCAAAGAACCCCAAGAATTCAATTTTTGTTAAAATCAAACTAAGTTTAATTTTGGACCCTTTGGACCTCAATGTAGACCAATTTAAAAAACAGGACCCAAAATTAAAAACCTAAATACACGGTTAGATTTGGAATATCAAAGAACCCCAATAATTCAATTTTAGATGAAATCAAACAAAGTTTAATTTTGGACCCTTTTGACCTCAATATGAACCAATTAGATAACGGGGTCCACAAATAAAAAATCTAAATACATGGTTAGATTCAGCATATCAAAGAACCCCATATATTCAATTTTTGTTGAAATCAAACAAAGTTTAATTTTGGACCCCAATTTGGACCAACTTGAAAACTGGGCCAAAAATCAAAATCTAAATACATGTTTAGATTCAGCATATCAAAGAACCTCATATATTCAATTTTTGCTAAAATCAAACAAAGTTTAATTTTGGACCCTTTGGACATTAATGTAGACCAATTTGAAAACTGGACCCAAAATTAAAAATCTAAATACACTGTTAGATTCGGCATAACAAATAAATAAATGTGATCAAAGATTTTACAAATCTAATGCGCCATACTGTGCAATTAAAGATTACTTCTTGAAATTTTTCAATATTTGAAATTTGAAAAAAAAATAATATTTGAAGAATAATTCTTTTTAATTTCTGAAATCTGAAATGAGAAAAAATTGGCCCCCCACAATTTCTTTTTATCCCCCCCCCCTTTTTCCCCCAAAAAAATTCTTTCCCTCAAGATATGGTCATAATCTCAATTCAAATTTCCAATGGAGTTGGCAACCATAATTACCTATTTAAATTTACCACAGTGCTAACTTAATCTATTTTATAATAGAATTAATAAAAATATAGTGTCAAATCTTTCATATGGATTTTTTTGTAAAAAAAAAAGATGAAAACATTTGCAGATATTTTTACTGGTCTTCCTTTATAAATATGCATTTCTTTAAACATAATTTAAAAGCAGTGTAAGGGAAGTAACCAAAACGTTGTATTTGGATTACCTCCCTTACACTGTTTTAGATTATCTTTATTGTTCATTAACCATTACTTTATACATAATTTAAAAGCAGTGTAAGGGAGATAATTTCAATGATGTATTTGATTTATCTCCCTTACACTGCTTTAAATTATGTTTTGTACTAAAGTATTTGTCCATTAACCAGGACAACCTTGTTTTTCCCCCTTTTTTGCCCCTAATTCCTAAACGGTTTGAGCCATAACCCCCCAAAGCAAATCCTAACCATCCCTTTGTGGTATGGAAACTTGTAGTATAATTTCAGAGAGATCCATACACCGTTCCACAGTTATTGTCTGGAAACTAGAAAATGCTCATTTTTGGCCCCTAATTCCTTAACTGTTGGTACCATAACCCCCAAAATCAATCCCAACCTTCCTTTTGTGGTATTTAACCTTATGGTCAAATTTCAAAAAGATCCATTCACTTAAACGAAAGTTAGAGTGCGAAAACCAATATGTATTCGGACGACGACGCCGGACGACGACGACGACACCGGACGACGACGACGACGACGACGCCAACGTCATACCAATATACGACCACATAATTTTTTTGCGGTCGTATAAAAAGCAAAGGAACAGAGGCCATATTTCTATACATTTGTCACCTTTTTCTTAGATATTGATTTCATAGTTTTGGCAAACTCTGTATACAGGCTTGTAGCAAATTTGTACTTCATTGAACATTTAAATATGTGGTTTACCTTTACCCATCAAATCCATGGACATTTGTCTTCCCATGAATCCATGGACATTGGTCTTCCCATGAAATCCATGGACATTGGTCTTCCCATGAATCCATGGACATTGGTCTTCCCATGAATCCATGGACATTGGTCTTCCCATGAATCCATGGACATTGGTCTTCCTATGAATACATGGACATTGGTCTTCCCATGAATCCATGGACATTGGTCTTCCCATGAAATCCATGGACATTGGTCTTCCCATGAAATCCATGGACATTGGTCTTCCCATGAATCCATGGACATTGGTCTTCCCATGAATCCATGGACATTGGTCTTCCCATGAATCCATGGACATTGGTCTTCCTATGAATCCATGGACATTGGTCTTCCCATGAAATCCATGGACATTGGTCTTCCCATGAAATCCATGGACATTGGTCTTCCCATGAAATCCATGGACATTGGTCTTCCCATGAAATCCATGGACTTTGGTCTTCCCATGAATCCATGGACATTGGTCTTCCCATGAAATCCATGGACATTGGTCTTCCCATGAAATCCATGGACATTGGTCTTCCCATGAATACATGGACATTGGTCTTTCCATGAAGTCCATGGACATTAGTCTTCCCATGAATAATAAGGAATTGAATTAATTTCAATCCATATAAATTATAAACACCAGAAAGGGAAGAAAAAACCTTACGGTTTCACTTCAAATGTGATTTACAAATATATTTTGAATTTGTACAAAGAAAAAATAACTAAAATGACTAGTAAAATTTGAAAAATTTACAGGCTAATCACGGACATGTATTTTGAAAATAAAAAAAAATACTTTCCTGAGAGGAGAAGTATGGTAGTCCACTCACACCAGAAGAAATATCTATATGGACGTATGTGGACCCTATATCTATTTTGAGTTTACAACATATGGGTTATATAGGTAAAAGTAGAGATTCCTGCTTATGTCAAACTGGTATAATCCAACCACAATGTGTGCCTGAGCCTATGAGTTTTAATGTCTCTTTGGTACCTTTGGCCTCTCTTCTACTAAAAAAACAAAGATCTAACCTGGAAAACTGATGGGTCCTTTATTGGTCCAGGTTCAAACTTCACAAACTCATAAACATGGTTGAAATTATGTGTACCATTCAATATGACATTGTTCTGGTCTACATTGGATGCTGCAAAACAATATACAAATATTAATCAAGCAATTAACTGTACAAATAAAGATGTACAAAAACTTGTGGGCATAAAATAAAAATATACAAACTTTTATCAATCAACGTACTATACAAATAAATGTGTACAGAAAAACTTAACATTGGCATATTTAAAAAAAAAAATTTCGTTGTTTACAATTGTTGCTACAAAAATATACATTATTATCCTGTTTAATTAAATGACATTAATATAATCATTTTATAGGATATCAAATATAAAAACAGGCTTGGTTTCCAAAGGGTTGGTAGCATATCTTAAACTCCCCTCTTAATACCAAATATTCAAAATCTAAAAATCTCAATAATTTATTTGCAAACAGATACAATTTAAAGTATGATACAATAAATATATATTCTACCACTGCATTGAGTGTGATACGATATTTCTCTACTGAAGATGGCTAAATTTTTAAAGAATAAATGTGGATAGTGTCCACATGTGGGCACAGATGATGCCCCCGCTTGCATAGCATATAGTTATAAAGGGACATAACTGAAGAACGGTAAAAGTGACGCTACCCAAATTTGAACTTGATCTGAGTTTTGTGGTAATAAGCATTGTGTGTAAGTCTCATAACATTTGGTTGAGGCTAACTTTAGAGAACAGAAACTAAAAATTCAGCAATTTTTCTATTTGTAAACACGCATAACTCTAGAATGTTTGTGTATAAGTTTTATAACATTTGGTTGAGACAAACTAAAGTTAGAGAACTGAAACTAAAAATTCAGCAAATTTTATGTTTATAAAAGGACATAACTCAAGAATGGTAAAAGTGTTCTTGCCAAATTTTGTACTTAAACTGTATTATGTAGTAATAAGCATTGTGTATAAGTTTCATAACATTTGGCTGAGGCAAACTAAAGTTAGAAAACGGAAACAGAAAATTTGTACTTGATCTTAGTTTTGTGGTAATGAATATTGTGTATAGGTTTCATAATGTTTGGTTGGGGCAAACTTAAGTTACAGAATGGAAACTAAAATTTTTGCAATATTTCGATTTATAAAGGGGCATAACTCAATAATGGTTAAAGTGACACTACCCAAATTCAACTTCATCTGTGTTTTATCAGTGGAAGTCAAAATTAAACATTGCATTGTATAAAGCATTGATTGTAGTTGATTCAACTATAATCATGGACAAAGGAAGATAACTCCAATTTTAAAAATAACTTGATATTTAGACGAAAATAAAAAATTTGCAATTTTTCCATTTATAAAGGGGCATAACTCTAGAACAGTTTACGTGACGCCACCAAAATTCAATCTTGATCTGTGTTTTGTGGTAATAAGCATTGTGTTTAAGTTTCATAACATTTGGTTGAGGCAAAATTAAGTTAGAGAACAGAAACTAAAAATTTTGCAATTTTTCCATTTATAAAGGGGCATAACTCTAGAACAGTTAAAGTGACGCCACCAAAATTCCAACTTGATCTGTGTTTTGTGGTAGTAAGCATTGTGTATAAGTTTCATAACATTTGGTTGAGGCAAACTCAAGTTAGAGAATGGAAACCAATTTTGGGACGTACGTACGTACAGACGGACAAGGGTAAAACTTAATGCCCCCACCGCTACGGCGGGGGCATAACTAGATTCACTTAAGGCCAAATATAGCCCTGTATCTGTGTATTTCAACTTATCCTACAATGTCAAAATCATAATAATTTGTTTCTTAAATTGATCATTTTCAAAAGCTATTCTACTACTAAGTTTTAAAACAAATCTCTACATAACAGTACATTCTTGGCTTCAAAGTCATTTTGGAGATAGTGTTAAAGTACAATGATTTTATGCATTTTTTCAGACCTAAAAGCTTGAGGAAAACCTGGCCCACAATCTTTGATCCAAAATAGGTCACTAGACACAACAACATTCTGGATAGGGGTGGAGACCAAAGTAAATGTGCTAAAAACTGTTAAGAATTAATGAAAATTTGACTTAACTGACATTTCAACACAAATAATGCATAATTTAGGGATCATTACTTCGTCATTTAAAATATGATGTGTCAGAAAGAAGTTATTTTGTATTGATAGTAATTTCATAACTATGTTCATGTGAATTTTGTAGTATTTTGGCCAGATTAAAAAAAAGATATCAAAATATTAGGGCCAATTTTAACCCTTTATGAACTTACTCCTTTAATTGCAAAAAAATTTGGTGGTAGAATATGTTTCTCTAATAATTGTTAGACTATATGCAGACAATCTTAGACCTTCTTTCCCAATAATCTATTAAAAGATGTCTTCTTTCTATGTAACGTCGTTATTTTTTTTGTGACGTCACAATAGGAAATTTGAATTTTGACCTATCAAGAACTGAGATCAAACGAACCACACTTTGGTTACCGTAATAAAAATAATCAACGTACAGGTCAGGAAAAGTATAATTCAGCTACAAATCAGAGAAAAGAAAATATACCCTCATATTACCTACCTATACCCTTTATAGCAGCTCTCAAGGGTATTTCTTTTTGGGATCCTTCTAAATCATAGGTCTTCACTGAAAAATAGTAGTCCATGTTAAACGTGGCCCTCAGACTTTCTACGTGTAAACAGGTTGTCCAATGATGGGCAGGGATCCCTCTGATCTGAAGTAAAACAATATTGTATGTTAATAAACAGGGGGAAGATATCAAAAATTGTAAGTCTGAAGAGAGACAGACAAATCTTGGCAAAAACAAATAACAAGGAAAAGACCTATAACAGTCTAGATGAAGAACAGCAATAAAAGAACTGTTCCTTTGCTTTTTGTGTTTTGTGCTGTGCATGTACTGATTTAATGTCATGGATGGATACCCCATATCCTTTATTTTTCTACTACAAAACACTACAGATTGAACAGAACAATCCTGAGGTTATCTCAGATACTCCAGAAGGTAAAGCAGATCCTGCTCCATGTTTTCCCCCCGATGAGTCAGGTGTTAATGTGGTCCTTTTTACATGCGGTCCAATATTTTAAGTTATTCCTATTATCCTTTTACGTATTATGTTGAAAGAGAGTCAAGCAAAGAAAAAACAGGACAACTTCCTTTGATCTCTACTATTTTAATCCTAAACAAGTAATAGTGTGTAAGCTCTTGCCCTAAGAGACACTCCCCCAATTTTTATTTTAGCTAAAAACTATATTGAAACTATTAGTTTCTTTAATTTCAGACCAAAAAGAAGCAAACAAATTTTATTGATTCATTTATTTTTCACAAGTTAAAAAAAAGCAAATAAATACAATGCACAAAATATGTCAAAATTGAATTTTCTGGTATAAGAATATAAGAATGCATTTTGTAGATGAAACCAATTGTTGCTGTTTCTAGGATAATTTATTTTGTGGTTTTGTCATCTGTCCATGCAACTAAAAATGTACATTTCTTTGAGAAATAAAAACTTATGGTTTTTCTCTTCCCGTGAAGTAAATCTTTAACTTTCATTTTCTGACATGTTCTCTTGTTTAATGGTTACAATATTAGATATATATTTGCTTGCTTGAAATTATATTGAAAACAATTCTTTTCTATTTGACCAAACAGAAAAAAACAAAAACTGTCACTTCCTTTATTTTCTATCTATTTTGGCAAGTTAAAAAATAAGGTGACTGTAAAATTTGCTGAATATGTCAAAATTGGGTTATAGTATTAGAATTATATTGCAGGCTATGTTATAGCCACACTATTGCACTAATTTGTAGAAATTTATTGTGGAAGGTTTATCTATTTCATTAGGTACCTGAGTCGTTCCAATGTATGATTCGTTGAACTTTGAACTGAATTTAAATATATCAGCTAGCCCCTTCACATGGCCTCCAGTTGCTGTAGATGTGAAGTTGAATAAGGTAGACTTCATCTGCCTCAGATCCTGGACAACACATTTGCCTGTACCTTAAAAAAACCAAAATTATTTTTGTTTTTTTGCCATATTAATATTATAATAGTACGTATTTCAACATATATATATTACATGTTTTCAACCAACCAATTTCTAATGGAATTTGTCTCTACAAACTCGTGAAATTCAATATACTTTTCTTTTGTTTTATGAAGGTATAAATTGCTTTTATCATCAAACATCAAAATGCACCCTTTTCAATACCATATGTGTGAAGTAAGACTAAAAAGTTAATTGTACTTATATTTCTAAGCAACATAAGCAAGAAACAGAAAAATTTTTGTATTGTTAATATCATTTTAACAATAACAGAGCTGAAAGCTCTGAGGAAAAATGACGCCACTGTCTCTAATATTGTGATATTTTTTATGCAAGTCTTGATTTTCACATACCGTAATAAGTTTAACATTGCAACATGTCTCGGAAGCATATAATTGATATTCGTATATGTGTCTGTTTTTTCAGTACAAATGAATAGGTCAAGACTACCTGAATGATCTACAGTATCCAATTACTACTGGCTGTTTTTTGGTATAAATAAATAGGTCAAGACTACCAGAATGATCTACAATATCCAATGACTACTGGCTGTTCTTTTGTACTAATAAAAAGGTCAAGACTATTTGAATGATGATACCAGGCGACTAGGGCGAAGATGTCGCTTTTCCGTCCGTCACTTCGCTTTGCTCGACCCTCAAAAGCGAAAACTAGTCGCCCTGTGGTTTACAATACTCGCTTTCAGTCGCTTTCGTCATCGGCAATATTCAATTTTTACCAAGTCTATGAAACAGCAATTTTTCAGTAAAAAGTAAAAAATTCAAAGACATAAACAATTTATTTTCTTCAGAAAAGAGGTTAAAGCATTGATTTTAAAGTTGGTTGCATGTTATTTCATAAAAACAATTTTATATCACTTCCAGTACTTGTTAGAGAGCGTACATCAAATCATTCTAATTTTCGGCAAAATAAGTTCGTTACTTCATTAGAACGTTCCGCCATTGAAATATATGTACTAAACTACTGATCGGAACCGGACCAGCTATGACCGAAATCCAGATTCATGCGATAATGACTACTGAAGAATGAATGGCACAGCTGACAGAGGAATATTGATCCCAAAAGGAAAAATTACGCATTCCACGCGCATTAACATACTTTTGGTTAGATCTACTTGATTAATGTATATATTTCCATGTATATGAATTGTTTCAATTTATTAATTAAATTGCTCAACTCTGGGACTACTATACTATATGTCCAAGCTTAACTGTGTTAAGATCTACAATATCCAATGACTACTGGCTGTTCTTTTGTACATATAAATAAAGACTACCTGAATGATCTAAAGTATTCTAAGTAATGTGATTTTTTTCTTGCAATTACATTTTTCTAAATCAAGAATATAGACTACTAGTATCCTTTTCAAACCAAATGATTATGAAGAGCCTGTTGTTAGCAAGCTCTTATACCCCACATACTCATTAAATAAGTTACTAGTGACCTAGTTATTTCTGTTACTTGAAGCAAATTATATTTCTGTATATTTAGACAATAGTATAATATTGTTTTACTAGTTTTATTTCACCTTGAAGATTAGACAAATAGGGATACTCCTTCGATTTTTTATTTCATGTCAGTCAGGTCGCTTTATATGAAACTTGAAACCACTTCTCTGCCATATTGTTATTTTATAACAACTCTGCCCTTGACCATGTTGACCCATGTAATTGATATTCATTCTTTAACCATATATCATAGTCAGTTAGTTTTTTGATTTTGCACTCCCACACCACCTTTCATGTCTTTCAGGTCAAATGTCTGTCTCCATTTAAGTTAATGACATTGAACAATCATGGTATTAAACACAATTTCACTAGTGATAATGCTGTTCTCGTGGGTCACCATATATTCAACTTGGGTAGCATTCCAGTTATTGAAATTTGTGTCAGATTAGAACAATGATCTAGATCTTTAGGAATGGATCTTATAATTTAATATGGAGCCATAGTATGGGACCCCTACACAGTAACAAAAAAAAACAAGCTTGAAAGGATACAATGTCAAGCGGCAAAATCTATCACCAGAGATTACAAGTCAAAAGAGGATGGACGGGATACGTCTCTAAAATGCTTGCTGAACTGGAACTACAGCAAGATCTCCAGACAAGACGAACAAAGCGTTGAAGCCAGAAGTTAATATTTATGTAAAAAGTAGTTGAGGTGCTGATTCCCGCTATTGAACCATACTGTCATTCTATAATATCATTGCGTAAGTATTTCTGTATTGGCCTTGGTATTGGTCCATGTCTTGGGTGTATTGGTCTGAGGCGAAGCGGAAGGCCAATACTGCTGGCTGAGAACCAATAATAAGGCCAATACAGAAATACACGTAAAAGTATCTTTATTAATTAACTACAGTGTTACAATATTTTTTTTATTTCATTTCACAAGAGATAAACATTTTTACCTTGAAGTGGAACTATCCAAATCTCAGTTTCCTTTTATAAGATGCAATATCTAATGATTCGGTGCCGTTTGACTGCTGGCCGAGAACAAATAATAAGGCCAATACAGAAATACACGTAATAGTATCTTTATTAATTAACTACAGTGTTACAATATTTTTTTTATTTCATTTCACAAGAGATAAACATTTTTACCTTGAAGTGGAACTATCCAAATCTCAGTTTCTTTTTATAAGATGCAATATCTAATGATTTGGTGCCATTTGAAGTATCTTCAGCCTTTTCTCATCTGATGAATTTTTCTACCCTTTCCAGTCACTATAAAGTGTTACAACTTTAATTTAGACACAACACATAAATAGTAATTGGAAAGGTACTGCCATTGCATGTGTAATGCAAATATATATTTAAAAAAAAAAATAATGTAAGAGTTGAAATTGATACAACTATCAATAAGCCAATTGACCAAAGAACGAAGATTTGCACAATTACAGAATGCATATGCCTGGTTCGGGTTTAAAAATAAACGACTGTTTAAATACAAAACATGAGAAGCGACAGTAAGGCCAAGTAAATTTAATTAGTAGATTTTCATCCAAATTTTTGAAAAAAATGGGGTGGGTGGGAGGATTTTATTTTTTATTTTTTATTAGATATGAAACGCTCTTGTGACGTGTTCTTCATATATGCAAGTGTAATAATAAGGTTCTATCACGTATATACATGTATAACGAATCAAACATACAAAGAAATGCAAAAACCAAAATTTGAAACAGGAAGTTATTAATGAAACGAAATTATCGACAGTTACCGGTAACGAAAATGAACAAAATCCGGAAATCGTAAATTTTTCAAAATAAAAAAAATTGGGGCGGAACGATTTTCAGAGGGGCGGGCGGGGATGAAAATCTATCAATTAATTTTAATTGGCCTAAACAGTAAAAATCGATTTGTACCATCGACAAGATGAAATTATGAGGTCGTCAAGAAATGAACTTTGTCATAATTTACTCGTTCCCCAAACCTGAAATAATCCCATCGTCTACTTTCAAAATGCTTTTTAAATGAATGGGACCGTCTTTAACCTAAATAAAGGCAACAGTAGTATACCGCTGTTCGAAACTCATAAATCGATAGAGATAAAAACAAATCCGGGTTACAAACTAAAACTGAGGGAAACGCATCAAATATAAGAGGAGAACAACGACACAACAAAAACACAACATTAAAACGTAACACACACAGAAACGAACTATAATATAACAATGGCCATTTTCCTGACTTGGTACAGGACATTTTAAGAAAAAAATGGTGGGTTGAAGTGACCGTTGAACCTAGTTTTGTGGCATGCCAAACCTCCCGCTTTTATGGCAACGTCAAACACAACACCAAAACGACAACATCACATGACAGGACCACAATACAAATAAATGGGAGAACATATAGGACAAAGAAACACACGAATAATAGCTAGCAGAAGGTACTAGGCTTAAAATTCAATATGCCAGACGTGCGTCTCGTCAACACAAGAATAACCAGTGACGCTCAGATAAAAAAGTTTGAAAGCCAAAACAAGTACAAACAAGTACAAATATATGCCATACTGAACGTTTCAGCATGTTTATGGCGAGTAAACCTGCGTCTTACAACTGTTTACTTTCAGTTTGAGTTTATCGTGACTTACGATCTAAAAACTAGAGACGTTCCGAAATCCTGTTTTGTAAACAAAGATTCATACGCACCGCGTGGGTATAACCGTATTACTAATTTCCGATTTGTAAAATCTTCGTAAATCTGGATAAAGACCAGTTTCTATCAAATGGATATCAAAATGATTCCGATTTTCACTTTTTTCAATGAATGTAAAGTTAAAATAGCATGAAAGGCTGACATTATTTAGGAGAACTATTTTGTCTAGCGATTGCTGATCATTGGAGGGTAAAAAGTCCAACACCATAACAAAACAGATCTATTTATCATGTATACATACCGATTGTTTACGATTGTAAGACATGTGCATAAAAGTGAAGGCTCGAATAAATATGAAAAATATAACAAAGGGATAGCTCCAAATACCATTTAATAACAAAAAACATATGGACAGGTCAAGATATCTATTTGGTAAATAAAATAAAGTATGTAAACTGGTTCCCGTCCGACTACAACACTTTGTTCGAGTGTAGCGTAATACAAGCAGATTCCAGTATGTATGTAAAATAGTAAATATGAAACCGAGTGCGTTAGGCGGAGGCAATAATCGACTTCCATAAGTTCTGGTCAATGGTATCAGAAACATGCCGCTGATAGCGTCATTTTCCAAAAACAATACTTTTAATCGTCATCATGGTCACCTCAAGTACCTTTCCCACCTTCATCATCACCTATCCAGTACAGAAACCTAATACACTACACATCATAAGGATTTTATTTCCACCCAGTGGGAATGGGCACAGACTCTGCAAATCTTCTAGATCATGTACTGCATTTCCTCAATAGACAAAATGATAGACATGACAATCATTTCTTTCAGCATAAGAATTTAACATATAATACCTCAGAAAAATGACTTTAGTTTAAACTGTATTAATATTTAAACCATTTTTATATTTTCTAATTTTGCGTTTTTAAATGCTCTACATCTTTTCTCCAACTATTTTAATTTAAGCCTCACTGGTAATTCTTATGTAGAAGAAACATGCACCTGGTTTACAAAATTATAAGCCTGGTATCTTTGATGAGTTTTTGTAGTACCACATACTGGTACCCATATCAATGCTTTTTTGTAGTACCACATACTGGTACCCATATCAATGCTTAATGTTTCACATACCTATATCAATCTGATGAACACTGTATGTTGTGAAATCTGTGATACTTTTCATGGATTGTCCATTCCTAGTTGTTATAATTACTCCTCGGTTTCCAGGGTAATCATAATATTCTTCTTGATAAACAGTGTACCCTTTCTAGAAAAAAAGTCAATATCATTATCAAGGTTATTGAAGACAGTGAAATGCCTGTTCCAAGTCAGGAATATGACAGTTGTTTTCCATTCGTTTGATGTGTTTGAGCTTTTGATTTTGCCATTTGATAAAGGACTTTCTGTTTTGAATTTTCCTTGGAGTTCTGTATTTTTGTTATTTTACTTCATATTTGCCAGACACAACTGATTTTGAAAATAACACATCTGTGATATTTTGATTATTTTTCAGTCAAGATCAACTTTTGCTAACACAGGCCCAACCCTCATTTTAATTTTTTTAGATTCTATTGACTTCTAGACAAAAATCTTAAGTCTTGGCTGGTGGGCCTGTGACAGCATGATGTTTTGGTACATGTATAAAAATACCTGTAAAATATTAGCTTCAATTAAAGCATGGAACAGGTAAGGTAATGCAGGGTGAGGTATCTCTACCACATCAGATGTAGGTTTCTGTTTACAAATAAGGGAGCTACCATTTGATTTTTATGGGGGGACTAGGATGAAAAATTTTGTCCTGCCTATTTATTTTTCCCTCTATTAGGTCCTGCCTTTTTTTTTTTTAGTTTATCCTGACTTTTTTTTTTACATAAATTGTCATCCTGCTTTTTTTTTTTTTGCAAATAATCTCATCCTGCCTTTTTTTTTTACTCAAAAATCCTGTCCTGCCTATATTTTCATCCTAACCCCCCACCCCGTAAAAATCAAATGGTAGCTCCCTAAAAACATAAACTGCTGTGTAAAACCAAATAATGAAAAATTAGTTTAAAATATTTATGGTATAAAAATACCTGTAAAATATTCGCTTCAAATAAAGCATGGAACTGGTTTGGTAATGCAGGTAGAGGTATCCCTACCACATCAGATGTAGGTTTCTGTTTACATAGGCTGTTATCTGGGTCTTTACTGGCAACCTGTGTTGTTAACCAGCCAATCACAAATATCAATATCATTTTTGCAACATCTTCATTCCTAAAAAAAGACAAACTCAGGTTAAAAACAAAAGCACTGTTTCCCTTTTTTCATGAAATCAAAGTTTTCCTATGTGATACACACTCAATCCTAATTTTACTGGTGTCACTATAACCTTTTTCCATGTTTTCTGTTTTTCAATGTTTTTATTTACATGATGTGAATTTGTCTTAAGATTTTATACTGTTGACAAAAGTATTATATATAATGACTTTAAGACTGATTTTGATTGCTTAGTGGCTGAGTTAGGCCAATTAAAATTAATTAATAGATTTTCATCCCCGCCCGCCCCGATTTTTTAAATTTTTTTAAGTTTACAATTTTCGGATTTTGCTCAATTCAGTTACTGGGAACCGCCGCTATTATCTTCCGAAAATACAGATTGATTACTAGTATGGGAAGGGCATGAAAAATTCGGGTTACGAGTAATAGGCGTGTCCAAGAACACAAATCACAGCATGTCACAAATTTCAGTGATTAGAAAACTGTGGACTTTTCTATTGATACAATGAGTTTGTGTCTGGAAATTTGGACTGCGAATGATATTCAAAGCCCAAGAATCGTAGAAAAAAAACATGACCAGTCAGGAGACATTGAAATAAGTGATTTTTAAATCACTTATCTAAAGTAGCAAATTCGAAGTTTTTTCACAAATTGTGATTTTTTAGTTTTACCAAAATTTTAAACACATAGGTTTAGATAATATCTTTTCATAAGTAAAATTGAAAAAAATGAACTTTTTGCTTCTTTTAAGCAGCAAGGTGTATGCCTTTGATGCAATCATTTAGCTGCAAATTCTATTTCGTTGAGGGAAACTTAAGTTAGAGAACTGAAACTAAAAATTTTGCAATTTATCAATTTATAAAGGGGCATAACTCTAGAACAGTTAACATGCTATCATGACTATTTCATTACATACATGTATATATATGCAAAGTGTTTTGACAGAAGTTTGGTTTTGAAAAGGAATATTACTTGTCAATTTATGTCACAAAATGTTAATATGTCATTTTAAGTGTGTATCTGCTGTCAAATAGGAGGACACCAGTATTTTTTTATAACAGAGAAGAGAAAAAACAGTTGAAGAGTACAGCTGGTACATGTATGACAATCACAAAAGCACTGTTTTAAAGTATAAATGACCGTTAACTATTATCCAAAGTACTTCTCAACTACCATGACTACTGGATCTTGTTCTACATCATCATTGGAGTTTTATTTCTTATTGTTATCATGTCATGCATGTAGGAATTAAGCTCAATTACATTCTCATTTTGAAACTGATAGAATAAAATTTATAATTAAGTCTTAATGTACAGCTGGTTAAACTTAAAGAAATTCTTAGAATGGTTAAATCAGGTATTTTGGTTTCCATTTTTACTGCAAGTTTGGTACTTCAAAGGGCTACTCAAGCAGTTTGTATCGTTATAATATATATATTCACCAACTGTAAGTTTGTATCAGCCTGAACTCAGCTTTGGTCCTGCTGTTTTATCAACAGTGATCAACAGCATGTGGTTGAACTTTGAACTTGACTTCACTCACAATACAATGTTGAATGCTAAAAATAGCTGGGATTAATTTTGTCAAATGCACGTGATTTTCTTATGGCGGGAAATATCGTAACAGTTAACACAGGTGACCTTACTGACCGACCGTGGGAAATTCCATTCATGATTTAATTTGATACGTAATGATTGGCAGTATTGTGCGTTAGTTTTGAGGCTCTTGATCGAGATCCATTAATAATTGATTTACCAGAATAGAAAATTTAATCCTTGTAATTATAAACAAAACAAGCTTTAGTCTTCTTTAACTATTTTATTTATTATATTTATTAGTCAACACCCAGATTCCTATTTAAATAATTTATTCGTACACCTCCTTTAAAGTTTGGAAATTATACAATTTAAACTGCCGACATCGATTTACAAAATCTTACTGACTGCACAAGCTTTAGAGAATGGCTAGAAATATGACGCAAAAGTAAAGACGGCTGATCATGAATAGTGCAAAAATTTGATCTTCATGTATTGATTGACACAATTCGTAAAATATGTTTATAAAAAACACGATTATCATTAAAATTTCAAACATGGAAATAGAAAGGCAATATCTTTGTTATAATACAACGAGTGTCAACAAATCTGTTATTTCCATTCTATGTAAATTTATTAACAAACAAAATTTAAAATAATGCTGGGTCATAGAATATTGACGTGCATATGAACAGTTTTTTTTATATAAAAACTAGGAATCGAAAGATGATCACTGCGTTATAAATATTGTAAAAAAAACCAATTGTTTCAAAGAGATTAACGGGAAATATATGTCAAAATAGAAAGCATGGATGATCTGGCTGACCAAATTGTTTTACTTGCGAGAAATGATTGACAGGTATGAATAGACGTAGAGGCTCCGACGGGGAACGTGGTATGAAAGAAAAACAGTTTATTCACAATGCCTATATTCAATTTGTTTATATACTTTATCATGTTTATAAACATGATAAATATGATATGTTGGCCTTATACTTAAAATTGTGTTTCTATTAATAACTTTAAGGAACAGGACGTTAAAAGGGGGAAATATTATAACCATCAACGAAAACTCGTATAATTTATGGGATTGATGTCTCAACATTTTGATTAAAACTTCGATTGAAAACAGTCCTGGTTGTTATAATTTTGAGTAAAATGAAATATTTACGGTTTACAAATACAAATACAAATAGTTTATTGGCACAAACACAATTATTATAATTGGCAACACATTTTTACAGTACATTGTTAAAAATCGTCTTTCTTTCATTTTCAAGTTAAAAAAAAAGTTGATCCCTGGCATATTCATGATATTAAATTTTTATTTTTATTGTAATTTTTTCTTTGAATACAAAACAATATTTAAAATTTATTATCTATCCTCCATAAAATACTAAAATATCTGTACAGGTAAAATTTAATTCTAATCAAGCTGGTACAGATTGATTTACGACCTTCCACTCGATATTGTACAGGTTAATATCACAGCAGGTGTTAATTACACTGAGACAACTGTCCGGCCAGTCTGACATCTAGACGGATTAAGACATCCATAATAATAAGTCTCTACCCGTACTGTATATAGTTAGTTATCTTATTTGGTATTTCCTTGATTATTGCGCATACTAATCCAACCCCCCTCCCCAAAGTATGGCCGAATTGGTAATATGGACTTAACGACTGTCACTGAAAAGAATATGACCGAACTGGTAATATGGACTAAACGACTGTCACTAAAAGGAATATGAACGAACTGTCACTGTGCCGTCTGTGGCCGAAACGTCTTGCAACGGAGCAACTTCGTCAAGATTTAATCCAGGACAACCGTGCGATCCCCTTAAACAATATCGTACACTTTATCATCTTGCAGATACCGGTGGTTCAAACTATTGAACAGCTTTAATATCCTTTCTCTGTTTGTTCTTTAAAGCGGGTCGTGCTTAGAATGTTTACTTTTCTGATTTTCGAACCTGGTACCAAGTGTCACAACAAAGTCATGTGTCGCTTTAAAATGCTGGTTAAAATGGTATGGTTTTAAACACCAAAATGATCTTGATAAAAAAAACTAAAATCCTCATACATAGCTGGTCAAGGACCTAATATTTCGGATCTGATAATATTTTTTGTATTTGTTTTACATTTTGTCATGTCGGGGCCCTGGCAATACGATAGGAGTTTTGCTCATTGATGAACAGGTTGAAATGCCGATTTAATTACTGTTCAGTTCATTACAAATCATTTGTACTGAGGAAAGTAAACACCACATCTGCCACAGACACTCACGGTCAACTGACGGTCGGAAAAAATACCTATATACTTTAGATCATTTAAGTGTTATATTTTTGAAGTATATATTAAATCTTTATTGCAAAATTACACCCATAAGGGTCAAGCAATACAAATATAGTATTTTTTGGCAGAGACAGCTGAGCCCATTTGTGGTACGTATTGATGTGCATTTGTTTAATATTAAATCAATATTTTTTAGTATCTCTTTAATGAAATCAGGTGGGGCTCATAGCTAGGAAACACATTTTGTTACAGATTCCAAGAATTAAGTTATACAGAGGCCACCGTAATAGATTCAATATCATTCTGTTTCCGAAAGAGCTGTCACTGACGGAGAACTGTTAGGGACATATACTGAAAAAAAACAGGTCCGTAAATTACCTGCCCTTTAATGGGAGGCATTTTAGTATTTTTTGGACCCATTTTATGCAGACAAGGATTTTTTTCGGGCCTTTCCCTTTATGCAATGTACCTCCCCATAATCCACCTCTTGTTAAATTTTTGTTATATTTCAACAAATAAGCGCCTGGAATATATAAAAAAAATAGTTATAAACCAGAGTTAGATTACGTGTGCCGGTAAAGTAAGATTTTTTACGCTTTATTCTGCTTTATGACTCTTCACAAGCTATTTTTACTTAGTTTTAAGGAAACAGTTTGCGAACTTAAAATGAAAGGACCCCTGAAGTTGAACATTTTTTTGTAGTTTATCCGTTTTTTTTGGCTGTCCCAATCGAGCTGTTTTGACTTCGTTTCAGAGACACAATTTTCAAACCTTAAAATGAAAATGCATACTTAATAACTCATAACGTTAATTATCAAATTCAAATTATTATAACATAACACTGTTTGTAGCGTAAAATCAGGACCAGTTTCAACCTCGCATTTTGTTCCTCAGACTAATATGGCGAGACAGCAGGATATGCAATATGCCCGAGAATGTGCCACAGGAAAATCCCGTGCTACAAAATTGTCGGGAAAATTTTATGTGTGCAAGGAGTTGGATACCGACCGTTCAGATCTAAATATCGAACACACCCTGCCATTATGATTGATCATCTTGTTGTTTAAACCAACAACATGTGCTATCAAAATAATGCATGATTTTAACCAATTTTTTTTCTTTTCAGTGTTTTTTTCTTAATTTTTTTTGTCAGCCCGCAATAGGAGGCATTGCAACTGCCTATATGCCTCTATGTTATTTACGGCCCTGAAAAAATATATTGTACGCCCTACGTACAATATAATCAGTATATTGTGATGTCTTTTTACTGCTTTAATTATTTTTATTCTGCATACGAATTTTATTGAAAATTTCAACTTTACTGATGATGATGGATGGCTACTTAACGTCCAGTGGCAAAGTAATATGAATATTCAGGACGAGACTGTGTCATGTTAATGTAATATGAATATCTACCCTGCTTTGTTCTAGACCGACATGCTGAGTCGGATTTTTAACGTGCTAGTCCACAAGGTAACAGTCCACAGGAAGACATGTCACCGCGCTTAACCAAGACACATTATTCTAACTCCAAGCCGACCAGTCTTTGCTCTCTAAGGGAGCTACCATTTGATTTTTATGGGGGGGGGGGGGGGGGGCTAGGGTGAAACTTGTAATTTTGTCCTGCCTATTTATTTTCCCCTCTATTCGGTCCTGCCTTTTTATTTTTCAATCTATTCGGTCCTGCCTTTTTTTTTAGTTTATCCTGACTTTTTTTTACATAAATTGTCATCCTGCCTTTTTTTTGCAAATAATCTCATCCTGCCTTTTTTTTACTCAAAAATCCTGTCCTGCCTATTTTTTCCAAATTTCATCCTAGCCCCCCCCCCCCCCCCCCCCCCCCCTCTATAAAAATCAAATGGTAGCTCCCAAATTCTTAATGGAGATATACGCGAAGCAGCAAATACCAATTTTAAAGTCTTTGGTTCGACCCGACAGGGGTTCGAACCCACGACCTCCCGCACTCGAATCGAACACGCTACCACGAGACCACCGAGGCGGTAAAATGTGTAACAGAGATGACTCAAAATGAACTATATCACTGTGCAAGAACGGAATACCAAAGTGAAAATATAAATGAAATTATATTATGCTGATTTAAAGACGTTTTTTTCCAACTTACCATATATTTTATAGAAAACTTTGCCATTCTTATGGAGGAATTAAACCTTATAACTGAACTTGTAAAAAGAATAGACTTATTATAGAAATATTTTGTACTGGGTCTCAATTAGACCAGTGGAGATTTATTTGCTCCACACTCTTTGACTGTGAATTTACTTGGAGGAGCTGAAATAGCTCCGCACTTATTTACTAATTACTTTAATTAACTAAATTTATGTTTTGGTTTCATTGTTCACATGTAAATTTATGTGGAATATTTAAATAAAGTATGTGAGCATCTGTATTTGGTCTCATTTGCCAGAGCTCAGTCCCAGTGGAACGAACCTTTGTCCGACGTTTAATCGACACGAGGGAACGGTGACGCATGGCCATCCGACCCTCCTGTTACAAATGTAACGCATTTTGACATATTAAGTCATACAAAATTAATGCAGCTTTGCAACCTTTCAAAAATATGAAATGAAGTCAGTTGTACGATGATCTGGAGTGGGTGTACAGAACAGAGAATAATGCCCCCGCCCCCCCCCCCCCTCCAAAAAAAAAAAATCAGAAAAGAGGAAAAAAGGCATTACAATTTCAAAATAAAATAAAAGTAATAAGGTGATTAATTATTAAGAATAGATAATAATGTGCCAAAAAAGAAAAGAACATAGAAAAACGGTTTACAAAATTTATTAAGAATAGAGACATACAATACAAATATTGTATTTGACTCTATATATACAGTTGTATCCTAATGTGATTTGATTCCCCTGAGTGGATTTTGTATTGATGACAGATGAATATACTTGAGGAGATTCGGAAATGACTGTTATGGACATGTGTTTATCGTTGAGCGTCTTAGTCTCAAGTTCCATTGTTTTATTTGTGTGTTGTTTGATTACTGTCTCATTGACGTATTTTCCCACATGTTATCAATATTTTAACTTTCAATAAACCGGAATTTTCCGAAACCAAAATTTCTAAAATTTACAAACGGTAGAGAGGTGAAAGAGGGATATTTAAATTCAAAAGTCAGCGACAAACAGACAACACCATGACAAAAAACGAAAATCGACCAAAAGAAAAACAAAAATATATAAAACACAAAATTCGAACCCACCGAAAACCGGGAGTGATTTCAGGTGCTACGGAAGGGTAAGACAAATGTTTTCATATGGCCAATTGTTTAAAATTAAAAACCCTACCACATCTTACACGACTCCAAAATACCATTAAAATTTTTATTCCTCCAAAAAGTTGCAAATGTGAACAATCAAACTAACGTACCACAGCTACAATGAGAATCTGGTTTTTGGAGTTCCTCATTTCTGTATTCTTTAATTTTTTATGCCATTTTTTCTCTATTCTATATATTTTTTTCCTTGTTCATCTCTATTGTTTTATATGACCCCGTTATTCTCTATTCTTCATTTTTTTAACCTATTTTTCTCAATTCTTCATTTTTAACCTATTTTTTCTATTCTTTATATATTTTTTGTCCTTTATTCTGCACATTTTGCCCATTATTCTCTATTCCCTAAACCCCATCCACACCCTCTAATATGCCAGGAAATGCTGACGTTTGTTGATCACCATTCATTTGTAACCAAAACTGTTCAATTGTGGAAAATGTGATAAATACAGCAACAACAATTTGCTGTCGAAACGCTTCCCGCTATCTATACTTAAGAAATAATTCTTTCATGCCATGCTTTATGCTCATTTTAACATGGGTAGGCATTATATTTGTCAATATCTTTATACCGAGCGTTAGCGAGGTGTAAAATATTGACAAATATAAAGCCTACCCATGTTAAAATTAGCATAAAGCATGGCATGATAGAATTATTTCGATTCTGATAGGAATATTTAGATCTTTTGTACTTCGAAGCGGACCTATAATACACATTCAAAAGGCAGCCATGTTGATTTGATGAACCAAAAAACGTTATAGAAAATCAACAGTTGAACGATAAAAAAATTACCTTATATAACTTACTTTTAGAATGATTTTATTTAATTTACTAGCGAGCAACACCAACAAAACTGTCCATTTCTACCTCCGGCGTTGTTCAAACTACAACTGACGTTGCAATTTCAATTGTGACGTCAATCACGTGCAGCCCATGTTTTATTGTCTTTGTTTTCAAAGCGAAAGAAGGACGTCATTAGAATAGTCAACAAAAGTAACGATACACAAGTTTGAACTCCAATTTATCATAAAATATTATAAATAGGAAAAACTGTTAAATTATCCAATGAAAAACATTCATTTGCAAAGCAAATGCAAATGCATATGATTAAAAGAATCTGACCGATCGGAAAGTGAGAAAATACCGTGTTATTGAACACAGGAGTCAAATTTATTTTGCGGAAAATGATGACAAAAGTCGGCACTTAATTTCGAAGATTAGAATTAAGTATTCAAATATCTGCAAAGGCATTCAAAATTTTAAGCAGACCATGTTTACGTTTAAAGTTTTATGTTCTAATATCGATTTTTGAAATTTTGGGTGAAAATACGATTTTTGAAATAACAAAAATTGCCCCAAAAAAATTCGCGTAAGTATTTGCCTTAAGGTAGATGGGGTGTCTAAATTATAATCCATAGAATTTTTTAATAATTTGCCAAAATGTAGTTTATATCATGCTTTTTTAAAAAAAATAATAAAAAGAATGGGTCACGGGCCTTATTTTCACGCTACAGGTTGTGCAAAATTGACAGATTTTGTATAGATTATGCATGGAAAATCCAATTTTCTGCCATAAAATGAAAACTACACCATAGAATTTTGAGATAAAATATGAGAAGATAGCTCTAATAGTATGCTTTCAGATAAGAAAAAGAAAAAATGGGGTCACCGGACCCGTTTTCTTGCTACATAATAAAATAGGTAAATTCCTAACACATTCTATTGTAAAAGTAACTTTATGTGAATTATCTGCCCTTACATTTGAGTTGCCTCCCCTTATATGGCAAAGTTGGAAAATATAGAATCAAACAAAAGTATTCCGTTTTTTTTGTAAAATACAACCATAAATATGATAAAATATGTCATTTTCTATATTGAAATGAAAATTCTTACACATGAATTACCTACTACTCTCAAAATTTGCACCTTTTATTATAGATCTAGACCGATTGTTTTCTGGTATTTCAAAATCCAAGATGGAGGAAGACACCCTATCTACCTTAAATCAATGGTTTTGATAAGAATATAACTCTGTAAATATTAGACCAATTGGGCAATTATTCACCTTGGTACAGTGTATCCAATTTCACTATATATGGAAAATACATTGCCTTGTATCGTTTCTTTTGTTGACTAAATAAATATATAATTGATCTTTTGAAGAATTTTTGATGGGATTTAGGATCGATAATTGTTTTTCGTTTATTTGGTGCTTACGGGTAGCTCCAGTATTTTTGTTTGGGGAACAATATCGTTCAAATTTAAGTCAAATATGTATATATTGACCATTATAATATTAAAGTATTTCAAATTACTCATTTTTAAGTATAAATTGAAGGAAAATTTAAACGGTTTCTCTAGATATCTAGTTTATTCATATTCCGCCCTCCTTTCAATCTGCCTTAATTCTCCCAATTTGTTTAGTTACTCATTCAGTAATAAGTCCAATATTAATCTCTCCAATAACGTACTATCGAGACTGACTGTTAGTTAGCGATTCTAAAGTCCTGGTAAAATGTGACTGAGCGGACAAAAAATGTTTAAAAGTTAAACAATCCTTGGTTTAGTGACATAATTTAGTAGTGTTTTTAATCCGATATCATGCAGTAATAAAAGTCTGCACATTAATTTTCTTGGACAAAAAATGTCTTTGACATAATTTTACTAGAAAAATTACTACTGAAAGAAAACCTCGCCGCGATATAGCAAGCAAACAATAATCAATCAATAAATCAAGCTTCTGAAAGAAAATCATTTTGATATAAACAATGGATAACGTTTTATTATGTTTGAATTTTTGATAGGTGCACGTACATTGCTCTTTTGTTCTGCGGGTTTCCTTAAAATATGTTTTCTTAATAATAATAACACCGGACTTCCTCGCAAAATTGATGTCACCCGACTTAATTTTATCACGTTTACAACCAGGAAATGGAGAGTATCCTTATTTTACTATATATATGTATATATATATGTATGAAATGTATCAGAAATGAAGTGAAGGGGCCTATTTTCCTAGCAAAATTGATAAGTTCAACATAAACTTTTATAACTAATTTTTCTTTTCAGGCTTTTTTCAGATATCTTCATTTACATATGAGCTTTGTTATAAATTTGAAAATCGTCCTGAATATGCTTGAAATATTTCCTACTGAATGTTTAGCAATCTATCAAACTTGAAATGATATGATTATACATGTCAAAGAAAGAAAGTTGTAAAGGGACATACTTAAGTCTTTTCTTTTAAATCATTGATAATATGAACTTTTATTACTAGAAAAAAACTGATTTTTTCAAATAGTAAACATTGTTCCCAGTCTAGCTTTTGCTTCCTGTTCAACAGGTTTCCGCACTTCAATTGCGCCCTTGGTAAATTAGTCCATGTTCCACGCTGTGAGAAGATGATGTTCATGTACATGTATTTATGGCAAGCCGTTGGGGAATTTATTCCCTATTTATTTATATTAAAAATCATTTATTAATATTAATAGATCCAACTAAATATTTAATATTAAAAAATGATTTTTTTTACTATGATAAAATGATTTTTTAATATTAAAAAAAATTGGTATGATTTTCTAATATTAATTTAAATGATTTTTTGATCTCAATGAATGATTTTTAATATTAAAAAATAGGGAATAAATTCCTCAACAGCTTGCCCATAAGTATATGAACAATTTTCCTAGGCTGAAAATCAGTACTAGCCATTTTTACTTTCCAAATATGGATTTATCTTCTGAGGAAAATTATTTCTTGGACTTAAATTTCTAGTAAAATTATGAACATATACTTATTTACCTAGGAAAAATTCTTGGGGACATGATTCAACTACTGGACTGGCTTTACTGTTACATGTTGTTTACTGTGGTGGAACTAGTTGAATAGCCCGACCTCGAAGATGTCCGGGACCATTTGAATTGTAATCAGCGGTCACTTTGTATTTCAGAAGAAATTCATACTTATTTTTTTCCTTTATGGTATACGTAAAAACATATAGAAAAGTATTCGTTTTACATCACTTCATCCCGGAAATTCTTTCAACACCTAATCCGTCCATCGTTTATGCTTTTAGACTCCGACCAGTTTGTAAACAAACAAATACACCGGCATGGCATTTAACGTGAATTTTCTAAAGTTTCACACTAAAAATGCATCAGAAACGTTCTTATTTTATGTATTTATCTTTGGAGGATTATTTTTGATGTGGTATGAAGCTTTTCACATTCTTCCATACTATGTCAACAAAGGTACAACGAATAACCAAAGCGTTCATTTGTTTTTCGCTATGTGGTTTGCTGTGAATATTTATGGAAACATGTATAAAATGGTATCTGTAGATATTTCAGGAAGACATATCATTTCTCCAACAGGAGATGCACCGAAGGGATGGAAATACTGTCCGGATTGTGTAAAGAACTGGCCGGAAAGATCGCATCACTGCCCACTTTGTGATGTTTGTGTTCTGAAAAGAGACCATCACTGTTTCTTCGCCGGTTACTGTGTTGGTTACCATAATCACCGTTATTACGTTGCCATGGTATTTTACATATCTGTAGCAGCTATTTATGGTAACATTTTCAATTTTGAATTTGTACGTGACGTGAAAGGAGAACTTGGAATTTGGGGGATACTTTCATTCCTCCTCCCACACGTTGGTTTTCTTTTCGGAGGAGACGATTTCTACGTTACTGGTATAACTATGCTGACATTCATCGGTCTTCTATTGCTCATCTTGTTTCTTTGGTTACTTGGAATTCAGATAAATCAAATATTGAAAGGACAAACGAAATATGAAGCAAAGAAGGGGATCACTACATATAGTGTTGGGCTAAAGAGAGTTTTGAGAGAAATCGGCGGCAAAAATTGGTTCCTTATTTTGTTGAATCCATGGATACCGTCCGAGTTACAAGGAGATGGAACTTCATTTGAAAAAAATGAGACAAAAACACTATAACCACATGGTAACATTTGAAATACAGCCGTCAGCGTCAGGAGACTTTAACATTTTAAGCTGGTGCCTTAATTTTGAGCTCAAAACTAAAGAAATCCGTGTTTTTTATTTGCAGCAATTCAAGTTATGCATGTTGGAATAACTAAAACTCAGTAAAATATTTGTATGTTTTAATAGCAATATACATGGCAGTGCTTATTTTTTACATGTTTGAAAGGTTTATTTTTGTATTTTTTTTTTAGTTTTTCATTAAAATGTTAAATCAAGGACATATATAATAGTTATACGTCCTTGGTTAAATGTAACAGTATATAAAAGTAACTTTTTTAGTTTTTCATCAATGACAATTCTTTAACAGTATAATACCCAGTATTTTAGCTACTGGCTGATTCAGATGGAATGTTCCCTTTAAATTACGGCATTGGCATGATACAGACCATCTTACTGTGACAACAGATTGAAGATTTTCAGGCAACAAGTTCCCTCTAGACATTTTCACGCCTTGAAGATTGATTGATTGATTGATTGGTGATTGCTTTACGCTGCATCATACACGTCTTGAAAATATGAGGGTCTGAATGGGGTTTACAGAAAAGAGAAAATCTACAGAAAAATGGGACAAACAATAAAGAAAAGCGAAAAATGTGATAAACAAATAAAGAATATAGAAAATAATGGGGTACTAAATTTAAAAGAAAAGATAATAACGGACACTGAAAAATATAAAGAATAGAGAAAATTTACTTTAAAAAATAAAGAATACAGAAATGAAGGACCGGGCCCCATTCAGACTCTCATAAATTATTAGTATAAAGCTTTATATTTCAGAAGGTAAAAGACCTTGGCTGCTTCATAAGTTCATTGTGTATAGATGCCTTGTATTACGAAGTTTCCTTCTTTCATACATGTATATCCGTTGTCCTTGGCCTTGTGTTCATGGTTCATTGATTGCCGTAAACAAAATGAATTCACGTCAATTTTACATTTACTATGAGTAATTATACTTGGTAAATGGGATCCTTGCAAGGCCTTCATGTCTGTCAGCATGACCAGAAAGGGCCACCTGATCTCGAACTCATTTCTTTGATCCGTAATAAAGGTTAATTTTCGTGATTATGTCCGTTACTCTGACAGATACTGAAGACAGAAGGTCAATCATATTTGGTGTATGGAATTATTGTAAGGTGTACATGTCCATCTGCTTGGGTTCATCGGACTGCATCCTCATTTCTATTGTCCGCCAATGTTGGAGGGCAAAGCGATTGATTTTCTTGTTTCACTAACCAAGTTAAACTTGTGGTACACACTAATAAGATAAGAGATGCTAAACATGCTAAATAGATCGGTAGTGATGAATTAAACAAATTAAAATGGATCCGAAAATAACTTTATCTAAAGTCTAGCGATCAGCACGGTACGATTTATGAACCAGAAGGAATTTAATGTGTCCACGTTGACCTCTATCATGGCGTCAAAGGGGTAATGGCTCCAACTAGGTCAGTCTAAAACTATCTATAACATGGGTTGTACTGACAAAAAAAAAACGTGCACAAGTAAAACCATGATACAGTAGGAAAGAATGCTCACAGTTATCACGGTTACTGAAAGCAGACTCAAAGCTCTTAACCTGATTAATACATCAACACATATAAAAAAATCTTCCCTTCTTACACTCTTATAAATTATATCGACCATTGTACTTCCGAGTAGATGTCGTACAGAAACGTCATGAAGAGTGAGTGAATACATGATTTTTGTCGGTGTCTCTATATCAGATCTAGGGTAAAAAGAGAGGCGGAATATACCAATATGAATAGTAAAACGTATAAGTCGAAATCAACTGACATTGCCATTGCTACAAATGTACAAACGGAAAACAACCAAAAGATAAACAACATTTTATCCAGAACATAACATATAAACCTAAAGACGCAGAAACACAAACCCAAACAAAAACAGGGGGGGGGGGGGTGATTTCAGGTCTTCCGATAAGGTAAGCAGATCCTGCTCCACATGTGGCACCCGTCGTGTTACTCATGTAAGTAAAAACCCGGTCAACCCTTTTTTTATTCATTCATCCGTCTTGAAATAGCCTGATATTATTTTTGTCGTGAAGATATGTCGGATTAAAAGACTAAGGCAGATTTGTCATCAGGTGCTCGGGATTTTTATTTTTTATAACGATATGTGGCTTTTTACTTGCATGTCCACTCGTTTTTCGATCTTTTGCCATGCCGTTGTCACTTTCTCTTCGACCTGTCAGTTTTGAATGGCCCCTTGGTATTTACCACCTTTTTGTGGTCATCGCTTCTGTGGTCTCGTAGTAGCGTGCTCATCTCGAATGCGGGAGGTCGAAGTTTCAATCTAGGAGTGAGTGCGTTTAGAAATAAGAGGAAAGACTGGTTTGCCCGATATCAGAATAATTAGCCCGGGTAGGCCGTGACATATCTCCCTGCGGACTTGTGAACACACATGTTTAAAATTCGACCCAACGTGTCGGTCTAGTATAATCATATCGCATAATTTAATAGGTCCAACTTCTCCTTATATGCATGTAATAGTTGCCACTGGACGTTAAACACTAATCCATTGTTATAATCAGGTTGACTTTGCCTAATGAGGGTGTGGATGGGGGTTTACAGAATAGAGAATAATGGCAAAAATATAAAGAACTGAGAAAAATGGAACAGAAAAAATAAAGAATAGAGAATAATGAGATGCTAAAATATAAAGAATAGAGAATAATGGGCAAAAAGTATAAAGAATAGAGAAAAATGACTTAAAAAATAAAAGAATTCAGAAATGAAGGACCCCCATTTAAATCCTCCTTAATGATCTGTAAGGGCATATACCACTCAAAATACTCTACGAGAAATGACGTTCTACTATTATGTACTAGTTTATAGTAATAGTTGAATATGATAGTGACTTCCTGTAGTCACACACGGAATAAAAGGAGATGAGCGCAATGAGACAGCAGTTATATACATTGTATTATAAACTACGTATCGAAACCACTAAAACACTGCACTATCCACTTAGAAATAACAATTTAAGTTGTTTATTTTTCATACTTATGAACTATGTTTATAATCTTTGTCATATATTATTAATAATTTATCGTAGTTGATGTAACTGGAAGCATGAAGACAAATGTAGTAGTTCCGATTTTGCTCTGCATTTGTCTGGTTTGTGTTTCTGGTCAACGAGTGAGACGTATGTATTCATTATCTCATTTATCTCATTTACACATGAAAACATTAACACACCTTTACAATTTTAAATAGCAAACTGCACATACAATTTTATTATTGATTTAATTCTGGGGCTGGTCAATGGTTTGAGGAGAGAGGTGTAGTTGTACATAATGGTATAAACGTAGCCGAGCGTTGCAAGCCTGAGACTATTTTGACGATTTTCTTTTCTTTTGTAGATACTTAATTGACAGTCGATTATTTTAATAAATTTCAAATTATTCGAAAGAGCACTTCATTAATAACTGACAAATCGCCCGATCGATCTTTATGTTACAGTTATGTTCATCAAGGTTCAAATTTTGTTTATTCTCATATTCTATAGGGAGGCGCCGATGCTTTCAACCTAAAGAAATTGGAGTATGTCGTGCACGCAAAACACGATATTATTTCAACCAAGAGAACGGAAGTTGTGAAGAATTTATCTATGGTGGTTGCCGTGGAAACAGAAATAATTTCTTTTCATTAGAACGTTGCAGAAGAGCATGCGAGTACAAACTATATGAGTTTAAATTATTCTCATGGTACCTCATTGGGTAAGAAGTTCGTAAGGGCAGTGAAGTTATTTAATAAATGTTGCATTACCGCCCTTTACCGGGTGTCCTATTTTTACTAAGCATTTTTTTAAATTTTTTTTAATGAGGATACTTTTTTCTGTATTCAATCAATATTTGTAGGTGTTATGCTATGATTTGATATATTCTTACCTGAACTCGGGCTATATTTGCGAAATTTTTACCTTTACTCAGGCTATAATTTGAGATATCTGTACTCATGCTTTGATTTGATATATTTTACCTGTACTCAGGCTATGATTTGATATATTTTACCTGTACTCATGCTATGATTTGATATATTTTACCTGTACTCATGCTATGATTTGGTATATTCTTACCTGCACTCATGCTATGATTTGGTATATTCTTACCTGTACTCATGCTATGATTTGGTTTATTCTTACCTGTACTCATGCTATGATTTGGTTTATTCTTACCTGTACTCAGGCTATGATTTGAGATATCTTTACTCAGGCTATAATTTGAGATATCTGTACTCGTGCTATGATTAGGGATATTCTTACCAGCACTCAAACTTTGAGATATTCTTTCCTGTAGACCTTGCTTCTTAACTAAGGCAATACTTGGAGATAATAGTTCATGTATGAAGAATGAAATATTATGAAGAATATTATATTTGAGACATTCGGTCCTGTAATCTGAACAATTCATACTAAATCTCTTTCTTGCAATAATACATTTAAGATATTCTTCCTTGCATTATCTTGGAATATATATTTCAAGTTTAAAGTCAAATGTTACTAAGTTGTGTATTGGATAACTTGTGAATTCTTACGGTTCAGCAACAGCTGTTTTGTACGCAACTGGCACTCTGGACTGAATATTAATCTATTAGCGCACAGGGTAACCTTCAAGAATATAACATTATCCTGAAACAATATATGATGCTAAAAGGTAAAAGACAGGAAAATACATAATCCTAAAACAAAACAATATGACACAGGGTAACAGTCAGGAATAACATTATCCCGAAACAATACAATATGCTACCAGGTAACAGTCACGAATAACATTATTCTGAAACAATACAATAAGCCACGGGGTAGCAGTCAGAAATAACATTATTCTGACACAATATAATATGCTACAGGGTAACAGTCAGGAATAACATTACTCTGAAACAATACAATATGCTTTATCCTGAAACAATACATGTTGCTAGAGAGTAACAGTCAGGAATAACATCATTCTGAAACAATAAAATATGCTACAGGGTAAAAGTCAGGAATAACATTATCCTGAAACAACACAATATGCCACAGGGTAACAGTCAGGAATAACATTATCCTGAAACAATAAAATATGCCACACAGGGTAACAATCAGGAAAATACATAATCCTGAAACAATACAATATGCTAAAGGGTAACAGTCAGGAAAATACATAATCCTGAAACAACACAATATGCCACAGGGTAACAGTCAGGAATAACATTATCCTGAAACAACACAATATGCCACAGGGTAACAGTCAGGAATAACATTATCCCGAAACAACACAATATGCCACAGGGTAACAGTCAGGAATAACATTATCCTGAAACAATTCAATATGCCACAGAGTGTAACAGTCAGGAAAATACATAATCCTGAAACAATACAATATGCTAAAGGGTAACAGCCAGAAAAATTCATAATCATGGAACAACACAATATGCAACAGGGTAACAGTCAGGAATAACATTATTCTGAAACAATACAGTATACAACAGGGTAACAGTCAGGAATAACATTATTCTGAAACAACACAATATGCTTTATCCTTAAACAATACATGTTGCTAGAGAGTAACAGTCAGGAATAACATCATTCTGAAAAAATACAGGATGCTACATGCTAACAGTCAAATAACTTTATCCTAAAACAATACATAGAGAATATTATATGGCATTTTGAATATCACATCCGTATCAACCCGGGACATCAATGTAATACCAAGAGCTCTGTTCGAGGGATTATATTGGTTGAGGGTTGATACGGTGTGTGATATTTGAAAATGCCATATCATATACACTTTATTATATAACTCAAGTAAACTTTTTTTTCACGTGACATGACGTAATATACATTAGGGGTGTGATTAAGGCTTTGTAACCGTGACTGATATCGATGACGTGACGTCATATATATTAGGGGTGTGATAAAGGCTTTGCAACCGTGACTGATATCGATATCATGCATCATGGATGGCTGATACCGCATGGTTGACATTGGTCGTATTACACATACAATTTACATGTATTTACTACTAATTATATAATAAAGGAGCTTAATAAATGGGCCAGTGTACTGCAATCGTATAAACCCTCTGTAGAAAGATTTAACTTCAGGAAAAATAATATGTGCTGTATTGGTATATGAAATTCAATATATGGCATTATTGCATAATATATTTTTAACTTTTTTTAAAGAAGTAGAATACCTTGCTATATATTAAAGAATATGGAATAGATATTAGAAGCCGGTGAAAAACTGTTAGTTTGTAAATTGTTTTGTTTAGGTGAACAGGAATACAACCAAAAATTACTCAACAGAGGAAATGGTTTGGATGGCCAAGATGGACAAGACGGCCAGGACGGGTTGTCCCTCAGCGGTTTAGGTGGAAGAGGTGGTAGACGAGGCATAGGAGAAAGAGGTAGAAGAAGAGGTATGGGAGGTAGAGGTGGTTCTGCAGGAAGAACAAGGAATAGCGAAATAGGTGGTGTGGAGAATATCACCTGTCAGGATAACCAAGATAGTTCACACAACATACCACTAAATGGTGGCCGTGAGGATAATGAAGGCCATGGGGGTAATGGTGGCGGTGGAGGTAATGGTGGTAATGGAGGACAAGGTGGTAATGGTGGTCGGGGTGGAGGAGGGGGTAATGGAGGACATGGTGGCAATGGAGGACATGGCGGTAATGGTGGTGGTGGAGGTGGGGGTAATGGAGGCCATGGGGGTAATGGTGGTAGTGGCGGTAATGAGGATGTTTGGAATGACGGTAATGGAGGCGATGGTGGTGGTATTGAAGGACATGACGATGAGTGGTGGTGTTGGCGTTGGGGTAATTAAGGGCAGGGCGGTAATAGTGGTATTTAGAATGATTTTGACAGAAGGATCCGATTCAGATGACTGATAAGGCAGTTACGGTGGACTCATTTTAATTGACAAATAAGCCCTAAAATTTCTAAATACTTTACGCGTTGTTCATTTTAAGAAAATAATAGCATTTATAGCTTCATATTTTTTTTTATTTGCATGAAAACGTGCGACTCTCTGTCATATATACATCATGTTATGTACTTCCGCTAGGAATTCTGAAGAATATGTCAATTGGTCCAACTTTATTTTATGAAGATCGTGTATAATAGACCACTTGAATGTATAAAACCAAAGCCCAATTAAAACGAAAATTGTCATAAGGTTGAGCTATACTTTTGAAGCTTTCAGTGGAGGGTTTTTGGGGATGGGGCGTAGAGGGCGTACATACCCTTTGATTAGAAAATACATGTATATCATTTAAGCTTCAAATCTTCCATTTTTGTCTCGGTATATAATGACTACTGAAATGAAGTTATTAAAGATGGCATTTTTTAGAATTAATATTGATTCACTCATATTGTTAAACCAGTTGTTGGCATGTTACGGGTCATGATATTCTTATACAATTTATAATGGCATGATACTAAAATACCTACGGGAGGGATTGTGCTTGATTTCATATGATGAACACATATTAATCTTTCGATCAGTTTAATTGAGGTCTGGAGCTAGCATGTCAGTAACTGCTATGTTGTTTTGTGTACTGTTGTTTGTCTGTTTGTCTTTTTCTTTTTTAGCCATGGCGTTGTCAAATTATTTTCGACTTATGAGTTTGAATGTTCCTTTGGTATCCGTCGCCTCTCTTTAACTGCTAGTAGTCCTTTGTTGATTTATGTTGATCATTGCAATTTTGCTTAGTTTCTTCTGTTACCAAGTCTAACATCAGACTTCTTTTTTAAACTGAGTTTTACTGAGCGCATTGCTGTATGTTTGTTTATTCCACATTAGATAGATGTATAGGGAGAGGGTTGAGACCTCACAAAACATGTTTGTTCCAGCCGCATTTTTGCACCTGCCCAAAGTCAGGAACCTCTAGCCTTTGTTAGTCTTGTGTGCTTTTTTTCACTCTTATGTTTCGGAGTTTAGTGTGGTGTCTCTTTTGCTGAACTAACATACATTATTGTTTAGGGGTCAGCTGAATCCCGCCTCCAGGTGCAGGATTTCTCGCTGCGTCAAAGACCCATTGGTGGCCTTGGTCTGTTTCTTGCACTTTGGTCGGTTGTAGTCTCTTTAACACATTCCCCGTTTCCATTCTCTATTCTAGTTTTCAGGAATTACGCCCCCTTCAAAAATCCTGGATCCGCCCTGCATTTGTCATTTTTGATAATAATTAACGGTATGCATCATGGGCAGTATACTTGCCTTTAGATAAAGAACTGTTCGTTGGGCTATCCATTGATATACCAAAGCAAGTATATTAGAAATTAGGATATCTGATTTTTCTATTTGAAATTGTATGTATCATATATTTTGACGTTTATAAGATAATGCACTTCCTATTTTAAAGAATAGAAATTAACATTCGTAACAGTGAAGTTATGTATAAGCAATTACAGGTGCACAGTTTACTCAATTTGTAATTCCAACGAAGTGACGTCTAAAATATGTAAGATGAGACCTGTTGGCCATTTGGATAAGTACTCTTTCAAAGTTCATGGAAACGACTTTCATTTTATCATTTCATTTAAAATTTTTTACTTAATTCAGACGGAACACTATTATTTGTTTCTTTCACATATTATCGGATTTCCACGAATAATTAAAATTCAAAATATTCATTTTTCCCTTTGACATGTTAGATGTGCTAATTAAATCATTACAAAAATATTTATTGGTTTAGTTGTGTCCTGTTGTTGCTATCTCATTTACATGTGCCACAAGTGAGTCGGGATCTACTTACCCTTCCAGAGCTCATGAGATCACCCCTGGTTTTTGGTGGGTTTCGTGTTGTTCAGTCTTTAATTTTCTATGTTGTGTTGTATACAGTTGTATGTCTTTTAGTCGTTTTTCGCTTTTTAGAATGGCGTTGTCCATTTGTTTTCGACTTATGAGTTTGAACATCCCTGTGGTATCTTTCGCCTCTCTTTTACGTCTATCTGAGGCTAGTTAAAAGTTAACATTCTAGATACAAATATTTGATTAGTAAATTTGGCTGTACCTGTAGAACACTTATTAAAAACGGTATTTCACATCCTAAATTTTACGGTAATATTAATTGTACTAAAAGCGCGGAAATCACTATGTGATCCGCGTAAACTCATCGAACCTTGAAACAAACTTATTAGTAAAGGTTATCTTACCAATGTTGTAATTAGATCTTTGAATATAGTTTACATTGGCACAAATATCGATTTTGTCATCAGCAAATTAAAACATAACTAAATTTGTATTCTTTTCAAACGTTTTTTTTAGATGTATAAATACACATCCATGCACGTCCATTTTCTATATAGAGATTACTCTATCTATTATAATATATTATATTATACATATTTATTAACAGGTTTACTCCTAACTATCCTAGTGCCTGTCGATACTTTTATTTTGGCATTGCACAAGTCATGTCTTCTTTGACTGTCCATGACGTTAAAACACTAAATCCCTGAGATGTGTTTTAGTTGATTTTAGATCCTGATGCATGATTTATTTATTAATAATTGTTTTTGGCTTTTAACTAGCTTTCAGTAACTGCGAGTACTCTCAAATCGTACTTTCGTGTTAAGTTGACATGTTGATACAATTTGTAATGTATTTTTGTTATTCAATGTTTACTTAATTATTCAGTGTTATATCTAGTCTCACTATTTTGAATATATACCAACTTTGATAAGTGTTTAGTATGACGATAAATTTTCACTTTTGTTCTCGTACTAGGAACAACAAAATTATTTATTTTGTAAAAATTATTTCCGTACTCCATGTATACCTTACAACAAAATTATTTTTATTTACCTGTGTACGTTATTTTACTTGGCGGCATTTTGTCCAAGGTTAATATGCCCAGCTAACACAAACTATTTTCGTGATATTATTGACTGGTTATATATATGTTTATCAGAAATATTTTCAAAAAAATATTTTAAAGACATTTTGTTTACATCAAAAATTAGGTGTGAATGATATTTTACCAATAACATTTCATCCAAATGTTTGATTGCTAATATAAAAACATTAAACGTTTAATAGACATTTTTATAAACGAGAACAGTTATATGTCGAGGAAACATTTCTTTACAATATTCAAACAATATCGGATGGACATTTTTATATTATAATTATAATATATATTTGTAAGATGTGTAAAAGAAATGTTTATAAAACATTTTTGATTAATATCTGCGTAAAGCATAGGTTTTATGTATAATAAAATATCCTTTTGATGTAACATCTAAATAATTTTCTTGTCCTAATTAAAAATATAAGCTGGTATTACTAATGAATATTTCAATAACGTCATAACAATATATTTTTCAATTTTATTTAGAAAATATTAGTTGAAGGCTATTTTATAAACATTTTAACATAATATGTCTTATAGATATTTGTAAGATGTATGCCACAAATGTTTATCAAATGTTTGTTAGTAATATTTGAGTGAAGCATGTGTTTGATATGAAAAAGAAATATTTTTTAGATATCACATTTACATGAATGTCTCCTCATTTTTATAGAAAAGCTTTAATAATTCCAAAGAGGTTATATGAGATAACCTCCTTGATAATTTTAACCTTTGATGAACATTTTAGTCATGTATTATTACCCCGTTTTGAATGGTTTTACACTAGTCATTTTGCGGGCCCTTTATAGCTTGTTGTTCGGTGTGAGCCAAGGCTCCGTGTTGAAGGCCTTACTTTGACCTATAATGGTTTACTTTTACAAATTATGACTTGGATGGAGTTGTCGCATTGGCACTCATACCACATCTTCTGATATCTATGTATAGGAATTTGTCTGTAATTGGTGAATACATTTACGCCACTGTGTTATTTTGCTATGGTCATTAGTTTTCTTGTCTTTCATTTTTGCTTATGTACTTTTTCTATAGAGTGTCTATATGCCATTTGTTTTTCTTTGTTGACACATTTGTTTGTTTTTATAGTGATTAAGATTATAACAATAATGACTGCTGTGTCCCAATTTTTGACGTTTTTACCTATTATGTCTATTTGTTTGTTCACACATTGTTGTCAATATATTGGAATTCTATGCGACTGTCATACAAGTGAGATGTGTAGCTAGCTACACGGTTTACTCCTGGTTTGCCCACTTTTAATTATACCAATTATCTATTAGTAAAGAAAACAAAAAAGACGAAAGGTTTAATGAACATACAATTGTATAGTCTGTTCCAACTTAGGAATATAGTTTATTAGTGTTTTCTATATATTCAGGTATTTTTTATTTTGTACTTCCATTTTCATTCGTATAGAAAAATAACAATTAAATTAAAAAAATTTTTCTCAATAATTTAATATCAATTCAATGGATTCATTTAACTTACATGTACAACTATTGACAAAACAATGACATTCAGTAATAAAAGTGTCTTAATAATTCATTAGTTTCTGAATGATTTTCATGATATAAATACACCAATATATATAATATATATGAATCAAGTTTATAAATGCATTGCATATTAAGGTAATAATAAAGCACATGTCAAAATAAGTAGTATGGGGCACTATATGTATAATGATCGGAAATACAATATTTTATATATATGTATCAAAAGTCACAAAACATTAAATTTACAAAGTCACAAATTACAATATTTCACTAAGTTGTTCAGTTTAAATTGAGAAGGTGGGATGTTGCGTCAGAGTAGTTGATGAGTCCTTGTTGGTATCTGTCTTTCAGTAGTTGGAGTCTATCACTCTGTATCTTCGTCTTTTTGGTGGGCGGGCTCCTCCTGCTGCATACTGGATAATATTACATTCTGTTAGTGCATGGGTCTTCTTCAGTAACTCAATGATCTCATAGATGTAAGGGTGGGCATGTTGGAGTCTCTTCTTGATTTTGTTGTGCCATCCTTCCAGGTGATGCGTGGTCCTTCTGTGTAGTAGTGGTTCCATAGAAAGTGGTATTCTTCAACCCAGAACTCTGTCACGTAATCAGTAAATGATGTTGTTACGGGTATGTTGTCAGCTTCACCTATGTATTCTAAAGTTGTTAGCCAAACATCCTCAACTAGGTGGGGTGGAAATTATAAGAGTTAATACTGTTCAAATGGTGTCATATACAAAGCTTGGCTACTGAACAGTTGCATTTTATATTCTATTTGTTAGAATTGATAGGATATTTTTTATATTAAATTTCAGAACAGTGTATTTATCAAAATTTAAAAAAAGAATAAGTTGAATAAATATAAAGAAATTCAAATGACATTTATTCTAATCTTTTCTTAGTTTCATTATTTTACTTTAAAAAAATTTCAGAATGTACCAATAATTAAAACTATTTGTTGACAAATGCTAAAATTTAATTCACATTTTTGTACACATTTTTAGAATTTTTTTTTTGTCAAATTCAATATATTTTCCTGCTAAAAATTATATCAAATATAAAATATTTTTGCACATTTTCCTTGCTTTAATAGCAGAATATAATATCTTTCATAAAATTTTACAGGTAAAATAATAGGCAAAAAATATGACTATAATTCAGAAATAAACTATAATTGTTAAAACAACAATCCCCCCTATGTTTACATATGCATGTAATTAAAAGTGGGCAAACCAGGATGACACCAGCTACACAACCAGGTTTAATCCACCATTTTCTACATAAGGAAATGCCTGTACCAAGTCAGGAATATGACAATTGTTATCCATTCGTTTGATGTTGCCAATTGATAAAGGACTTTCCGTTTTGAATTTTCCTTGAAGTTCGGTATTTTTGTTATTTTACTTTTTATGTACCTCTTTGTGTCTTTATGTTGTCGAATTGCTCTCTCATTGACGTATGCCAACATTTCCTGTTATTCATATTCAGAAGGTGCACTCAAAACCAATCTTTGTTTAAACTAAACACATAAAAGGTTTGGCATTACAAAACTAAATCGACCTAGCGTACTTCAGTTGGAGCTTTTAAGAGTTGTGTCCAGTATTGGGTCTCTAAAACCCCATATACTTATCACATTGGTAAACGATTATATCACATTCATGTTCGCAATAGGTCTACAGTGCACGTTTACATCTAACAATCATTTTTAGTCGATTTTAAAAAAATGATAATATTGGGGGGAAAAGGAGATAAATGGTCTAAAACATGAAGAATATAAGGACCTCTATCCAGACACTGGTTTATTTCATACGCATGCTAATACCGAATTAAGCAGATGTTAACCTCGTTTCGTTACTATCACGTTTCGTACTTTATGGACATCATAAATCCAGACGCTATAGATCTATTTCTAATGCGTCATTCTATGATGCGGCTGAATGGTCGAAACTAGAATATATGTCGGATTAAAGGACTATAAGAGGACGACCATTTGATTTCGGAAAAGGGGGCGGGGGTTTCTAGATTGACATTTTTTTTCATCTGCTACGCATGCTCATTTATTTTCACTCTTGTACACATTTGTATTCTCAACTTTCTTGCATTAAATGTTGCAGAATATTCATTTTCGTCTTGTCTTGTACAAAGTCATTGTATACAGTTCTTAACAGGCCAAAAACTAATCTTTTTTTTTAAATCCTCCTCTCTTTTTGCTTTTGTAATACCAAACATCCGGGAACCAGTGCGCTCTAATCTGCAATTAAAGGTATGTTGAATTTTTCAGCACAAGTCAGGATAAGGTATTATAGTTCTGACATGAAATAACTGCCACATTATTTGAACTTAAGACAACTGAAGTAGCCATTAACGCTTGAAATTGCAAAATTTAACATAGACAGCAATGAGGCCATAAATAAGTGGTTTTATTCCTTAAGGACACCGCCACAGTGGTCTTGTATTAGAGTGCTCACCTCGTGTGCGAGACTGGGTCGTAGTTTCGATTAAGGAGTGGTTGAGTTCCGGAATAAGCAGAAAGACAAGTCGGCCCGATATCAGAATAACGTGCCTGCGGACTGTTAACTTGTATACAAGCACGTTAAAAATTTGACCCAACTGTCGGTCTAGTATAATCATATGGCATAATTTAATAGGTTCTCGTCCTTATATGCATGTAATAGTTGCCACTGGACGTGAACACTAATCCATTGTCATCTATCTTAAGGTTGGCTTCGGTTAATGACCAGTAGCAATTACTAGTACATGTAGTAGTTATAAGGGCATATAGCACTCAAAATAATCCATTGTCACTTGACGCAATGTACTTTTATGTACTAGTACTGTTAGTAACAATTAAATATTGTTGTAACTTCCTGTAGTCACACCCGATGAGTAGTATTCCTCAATGAGACAACACTTATATACATTGTATTATAAACGACGTATTGAAACCACTGAAACACTACACTATCCACTTAGAAGTGACAATTTATGTGGATTATTTTTCATACTTAGGAACTACGTTAATAGTCTTTGTCATAAATTATTAGTAATTTATTATTGTTGATGTAACTGGAAGCATGAAGACATATGTAATAGTTCAGATTTTGCTCTTCATTTATTTGGTCTGTGTGTCTGGTCAACGAGGGAGACGTATGTATTCATTATATCATTTATATATGAACACATTTACACTTTAAATTAGCAAAAGGCATATGAAATTTCATTATTGATTTTCACGTCTTGTACGTGTTTCTTTTTTGTTGTTGTGTTACTGTCTTTTGACTTTTATCCAACATATTCTGTTATATAATTTGGTTCTTCTGAGAATATAATCAGGTATTCATAATAATTGTTAGTATATGAGCTGTCTGGTGTGTTATTTAATCTCAAGACCAAATTAAGGAAACCCAATAAGTAACTTCACACAGAGTAACGCTTTAAATGGAAATAGGACTTTCAATTTCTCTTTACCACTTTTACCATGAGATCGTAGTTATAAATAGATAAAATTTCAAAATGAAACGAATTTTTATCCTGATGATGCCGCGATGATACAGTTTTCTTCTTTTTAAGAAACAAAACCTATTGAAAAAAGTTTCCAAGAATATCAATTTATCGAATTATGAAAATGAAGCAATAAGCTCCCATATATAGCAGACAAAATCTTGTCCAATCTGTATAAAATTAGATTAATTTGATGCCAATGATATAACTATCCAGCAGAACATAAATGAATTTATGCTTGCAAATGAATAAAGACAAAACTGTATAGAAATAAGATTAATATGTTGCCAGTGAAACAACTATCCACCAGGTAAAAAATGAATGCAAACCGCCTCGTAGGTCTCGTGTTTTCCTCGAGTGCGGGAAGATGTGGCTTCGAACCCGGCGGGGTCAAACCAAAAACTTTAAAATTAGTATTTGCTGCTTCTTCTCTTAGCACATAGCATTAAGGAGTAAGAGCAAAGACTGGTCGGGTCGGAGTCAGACGAATTTGTCCGGGCAGGGTGATAATATATATTTTCCTGCGAGCTGTTACCTTGTGAACTAGCACATTAAAAATAAATCCGGCTCAGCGTGTCGGTCTAGTACAAAGCAGGGTTAATATTCATATTACATAAACATGTTCTAGTCCTTAGTATGCAGCTAATTTTCCGCTGTATGTTAAACAGCCATCCATCATCATCAAAATGAATTCATGCTTGAAAAGAAGTAAATATGTATGGGATGCTTTCCTGTTAATTTGTACATCTACCTCCTATCTATTATCTACCTCCTATCTATTATCTACCTCCTATCTATTATCTACCTCCTATCTATTATCTACCTCCTGTCTATTATCTACCTCCTATCTATTATCTACCTCCTATCTATTATCTACCTCCTGTCTATTATCTACCTCCTGTCTATTATTTAACTCCTATCTATTATTTGCATAACTTGTGTTTCTGAGAATGTTTTAACTCTCCATTACCAACCGAAACAGTGTTTACATGTAAAAGTACAAAAAAGATTTGATAAATAGATTTTTTTTTCTTATTAATGCATGCATTATAATACAAATAAGAATGACGAGATTTATTCGTCGATACTTAATCGACAGTCGATCAAGCTCGATCTCAAATGGTTCGAAAGAGCATTTATTCATTAATTACTGACACTAGCAATCTTACTGTTCCAGTGATGTTCCTCAGTGTTCATATTTTGTTTATTCTCATTCTATATAGGGAGGCGCCGATGCTTTCTACCAAAGGAAATTGGAGTATGTCGTGCTCGTAAAACAAGATATTATTTCAACCAGGAGACTGGAAGTTGTGAAGAATTTATCTATGGTGGTTGCGGCGGAAACAGAAATAATTTCTCTTCATTAGAACGTTGCAGAAGAGCATGTGAGTAGAAACTATATGAGTTTAAATTATTATAACTGTAACTCATTGGGTAAGAAGTTCGTAAGGGCAGTGAAATAAATGTTGCAATACCGCCCTTTACCGTATGGCCTATTTATACTAAGCTTTCCTGTTGTTTTTTTTTATATTAACGATACTTTTTTCTGTATTCAGTTTTTTTTTTTTTTAGGTATCTTTTCTGTATTCAGGCAATACTTTCTGTTATTCTTTCTTATATTCGCGGGAAAAAATTCTGGCTATAACTTGAATTATTTCATATCGGTTAAGAATTAGCTTCTCTTATTGCATAAAAAGGGGCCACATGACATTCTTTTTTCTTCAGTAATAATTTCTATCGGTCTTTAACAGAAAAAAAAACGGACCGGAAACCGGTCGTTAACAGACTTTTACATGTTAATGACCGGTGGGGCGTGGTTTCCCTGTTTAGAGAGATGTCCCTTTAATAAAACATTTTCCTGATTTTATTTTTATATTGAAGTTGTTGAATTGTTTACCATATATTTTTAATTATAAAATTATAGAAAACTTTTTGTTTTCATTTACTGAAAAATTTCATTTAAATGAATGGTAGTGACTTATAGTTATCACAGTGACTATGACTGGTCTTCACTCTTTCCTATAGAAATCGTACAATGACTCGAGTTTGTTTTGAACAATTTGAATTTAAGAGAATTTTTAAAAACATGGTTCCTCAATGAAATAAACATAATAGTTATTGAAGAACTGGTCATTATCGTGATACAAGGACTGCCCGTAGGACAGTGATATTGACTGCGACAGCGATAATGACCTCGCCTACGGCTCAGTCAATACCACTGTCCTTTAGGCAGTCCATATATCACGATAATGACCGGTTTTTCAATAACTATTATGTAAATATTTAACCTGTACTCATGCTATGATTTGATATATTCTTCCCTGTACTCGGGCTATATCTGAGATATTATTACTTGTACGTAGGCAATAACTTGACATATTACATATGGTGTAGTATTCTTCTTTTTTCATTGGTGATTACGATCACTTGATTCAAAGGGTATTTAAGTATATACTATGTTTCTATTTATATATATGACGATCAATATTAAAAATCTTACAAAACGCTATGTTTCTTTTTATATATACATGTATATATATTGACCTTTATACTTACCTAAGGCAATACTTGGAGATAATATTTCATGTATGAAGGATATAATATTTGAGAGTTTCGGTCCTGTAATCTGAACAATACTTTCGAAATCTCTTTCTTGCGACAGTGCATTTAAAATATTTTTCCTTGCATAATCTAAGAATGTATATTTCAAGATTGAAGTCATAATGTTACTTAAATTGTATATTGGATAAATTATTGATTCTTGAGTTCAGCAACAGATGTTTTGAAAGCGACTGCTACTCTTGACTGATTTTTAATCTATAAGCACACAGTGTAACCATCAAGAATAACATTTTCCTGAAAAAATACAGATCAATGCTATAGGGTAACAGTCAGGAATAACATTATCCTGAAAAAAATACAGGATGCTACAGGGTAACAGTAAGAAATAACATTATCCTGAAACAATACATGATGCTGCAGAGTAACAGTCAGAAATAACATCATTCTGAAACAAAACATGATGCTACAGGGTAACGTCAGAAATAACATTATCCTGAAACAATATAGAATGCTACAGGGTAACAGTCATGAATAACATTATCCCGAAACAAAACATGACACTAACTACAGGGCAACAGTCAGGAATAACATTATCCTGAAGCAATTGAGGATGCTATAGGGTAACAGTCAGAAATAAAAAAAAATATCACGAAACAATACAGAACGATACAGGGTAACAGTCAGATATAACATTCTTATGAAACGATACAGGATGTTAACAAATGAGGCAGTGTACAGCATTGAATTTCGTAAAAATCATATGTATTTACAGTTCTAATATATAAAATTACATGTATGGCAATGAAGTATCTAATATATATAAATATATTTTTATAAATTTTAAAACGAAGTGGTTCATAGAATAAATTGCTATAAATTAAAGAACATGGAAAATAACTTCTTAGTTTGTAACTTGTTTTATTCAGGTGAACAGGGATACAACCAAGAATTTCTCAACAGAGGCAATGGCTTGGATGGTCAAGATGGACAAGACGGACAGGACGGACAGGACGGGTTGTCCTTCAGTGGTTTAGGTGGAAGAGGTGGTAGACGAGGCCAGGGAGGAAGAGGTGGTAGACGAGGAATGGGAGGAAGAGGTGGTAGACGTGGAATAGGAGGAAAAGGAGGCTCTGCAGGAAGACCAGGGAATAGCGGATTAGGTGGTGTGCAGAATGTCACTTGGCAGGATAACCAATATAGTTTAGACAACGTATCACTGAATGGTGGCCGTGAGAACAATGGAGGACATGGTGGCGGGGGTGGTAATGGGGGTAGTGGGGGTAGTGGTGGTAGTGGGGGTAATGGTGGTGTTTGGAATGGCGGTAATGGTGGCAGGGGTGGTAATGGGGGTAGTGGGGGTAGTGGTGGTAGTGGGGGTAATGGTGGTGTTTGGAATGGCGGTAATGGTGGCAGGGGTGGTAATGGGGGTAGTGGTGGTAGTGGGAGTAATGGTGGTGTTTGGAATGGCGGTAATGGTGGCATGGGTGGTAATGGGGGTAGTGGTGGTAATGGTGGTGTTTGGAATGGCGGTAATGGGGGCAGGGGTGGTAATGGTGGCAATGGGGGTAATGGAGGACAAGGCGGTAATGGTGGTATTTTGAATGGCGGTAATGGGGACGATTGGGGTAATGAAGAATATGACAGATATGCTGGTGTTTGGAATAGGGGTGATGGGGGCAGAAGGGGTAATGGAGGACAAGGCGGTCATAAGGGTGTTTGGAATGGCGGCAGTGGTGGCGGTGGGGGTAATGGAGGACATGGTGGTAATGGGGGCAGTGGGGGTAACGGAGGACATGGCGGTAATGGAGGACATGGCGGTCATAGGGTTGTTTGGAATGGGGGTAATGGAGGACATGGTGGTAATGGCGGCAGTGGAGGTAATGGAGGACATGGCGGTAATGGGGGTAACGGAGGACATGGCGGTAATGGAGGACATGGCGGTCATAGGGTTGTTTGGAATGGGGGTAATGGAGGACATGGCGGTAATGGGGGTAATGGAGGACATGGTGGTCGTGGGGGTAACTGAAGATTTAATCGTGATTATAACCTTTTGATCCGGTATGACAGCTATAAAGGTGCACGCACTGTAATTGACAAATAAACGCTGAAATATTGAAATATTTTAAGCGTTAATCAATTAAAAAAATTCCAATAGCATTTTAAGATTCATGTTATTTTCTATATGAATGCAATCCTCGTATATATGAGAGTGTGGATGGGGTGTACAGAAATGAGAATAATGGACGAAACGGGCAGACGAATACAGGACAAAAAATATAAAGAATAGAGAAAATTAGGTGAAAAAATAAAGAATTGAAAATAATGGGGTGCTAGAATATAAAGAATTGAGAATACTAGGAATAATTTAGAAAGAATAGAGAAAATGGCTAAAAAAATTAAAGAATACAGAATTGATGTCCCCCCCCCCCATCCAGTCCCTGATATATACACCTCATGTTATATGTTCACAAGTGTTGAAAAGTATCACGACTGAGAGATATATTTTTTTTTATCTTTAGCTAAAGGTAAGTTATATTGGATATTGCAACATAGGAAAGGTAATGTCATAATCGGTATGTTGAAGTAAAATCGGAGCCAATTTATAATCCTTTTTTGTAGTTGTAGTCAAATCTAGGCGTATCTGTTGCATATATTATTCCAAATTCTATGGGATAAATGCAATGAATATATAATCCTCAAACCTAAAACAATTCAAATGATCGACACCATATTTCATATACAAAAAAGGTAAAAAAAATTGGGAGAAATTCGTTTGCGCCTGAAATGCGTCCTTTTGCATCAATGTGTCCTTTTACGCAACTCATTTGCACCAATACTACATTTGCGCCACTAGTATTAACAAGAGGCTCATGAGAGCCTGATATCCCTCACCCGTAATTTCAGTTTCAGGCATTTGACTTATTTGTAGATCTTACTTTGCTGAACAATTTTGTCATTTACACTTTCTCACTTTCTATAATAATATTAAAGATGATACATAACCCAAAAATGTAAAATTTCCTAAAAATTAACTATTTCTGGACAGTGACCCAACAATAAGTTGTCCTATTGGTCTAAAGTTTTCTTGACAGGTAGATCTAACCCTGTTAAACACTTTCACCTATATCAGTTTTGCTCTTACTGCTTTAGTTTTTGAGATGACTTCATTTGACCCCTATGTTCTATTTTTAAAAACTGCCGCCATGTTTTTGAATTGATCAAATCCCCGAATACAATCTATAAACTAGATTCCCTAAGAAACATTGAATTATAGTTTTTAAGTTTCAGAGAAGAAGATTTTTGAAAAAGTAATTAGACTTTCCCAAAAAAAGGAAAAAAAAAAAGTTTTCAGGGCAATAACTCCTTAAGGGGTTAATTGACTATTTTGATCATGTTGACTTATTTGTAGATCTTACTATTTTGTAGTATCATAACAGATAGATCATAACCCATCTATCACTTAAACTCACTTTCACTTTTGCTCTAACTGCTGTAGTTTTTAAGATATAAGCCAAAAACTGCTTTTGTCCCCTATGTTCTATTTTTAAGCATGGCGGCCATGTTTGTAAATCATGGATAAAAACTTCGGATATAACTTATAAACTAGATACTCTAAGGAACATTCAGTTAAAGTTTGGAAGTATTTGGCCCATTGGTTTCAGAGAAGAAGATTTTTTATAAAGTAATAAAATGTAAAAATGTAAAAAAATAAACGTTTCAAGGGCAATAACTCCTTAAGGAGTCAATTGACTAGTTTGATCATTTGACTTATTTGTAATAGTTAGGTTAACTCCTAACTTTCCTACTGCCTGTCGATACTTTTATTTTAGTTTTTAAGTTTCAGAGAAGAAGATTTTTGAAAAAGTAATTAGACTTTCCCAAAAAAAGGAAAAAAAAAAAGTTTTCAGGGCAATAACTCCTTAAGGGGTTAATTGACTATTTTGATCATGTTGACTTATTTGTAGATCTTACTATTTTGTAGTATCATAACAGATAGATCATAACCCATCTATCACTTAAACTCACTTTCACTTTTGCTCTAACTGCTGTAGTTTTTAAGATATAAGCCAAAAACTGCTTTTGTCCCCTATGTTCTATTTTTAAGCATGGCGGCCATGTTTGTAAATCATGGATAAAAACTTCGGATATAACTTATAAACTAGATACTCTAAGGAACATTCAGTTAAAGTTTGGAAGTATTTGGCCCAGTAGTTTCAGAGAAGAAGATTTTTTATAAAGTAATAAAATGTAAAAATGTAAAAAAATAAACGTTTCAAGGGCAATAACTCCTTAAGGAGTCAATTGACTAGTTTGATCATTTGACTTATTTGTAGATCCTACTTAGCTGCACATTTTTGCCATTTACACTTTCTCTCTATCTATTATAATATTAAAGATAATAACCAAAAACAGTATAATTTCTTAAAAATAAACTATTTCGGACAGTAACCCTACAATGGGTGGTCCAATTGGTCTGAATATTCAAGATAATAACCAAAAACTGCAAAATTTCCTTAAAATTATCAATTTAGTTGCAGCAACCCAACAATGGGTTGTTCGGTTCTTCTGAAAATTTCAGGGCGGATAGATCTTGACCTAAACAAAAGTTTTACCCCTGTCAGATTTGCTCTAAATGCTTTAGTTTGTGAGATATAAGCCAAAAACTGCATTTGACCCCTATGTTCTATTTTTAGGCATGGCGGCCATGTTTGTAGATGGATAAAAACTTCGGATATAATTTATAAACTAGATACCCTATGGAACATTCAGTTAAAGTTTGACGGTATTTGGCTCAGTAGTTTCAGAGGAGAAGATTCTGGAAATAGTTTACAACGACGACGACGACGGACGCCAAGTGATGGCATAAGCTCACATGGGGCCTTTCGGGCCCAGATGAGCTAAAGATACCTATCATCATTTGCACCAAAAATAAAGTATAAGATTACGCAATTTTTTCTTAATAAAAACAATAAATGACTTCACTTCTCCTTTTTAACCGGGTATAGGACCAGTAATTGACATTGGCCTAGTTAAGGTCATTGCTTCGGTACTATTTACAAAGACGATTTACTACAAACTTTTCATGATTTTTCCGTTCAAAAGCTCTTCGGATTCACGTAATAGATATAGTGTTAATTTAGTTTACTAGCATTGGGTCGATGCAGCAGCTGGTGGACTGTTAGTTCCCGGCTCAGTGGTCAATGCATCAGTACAATGACATGGTTTATTACAAAATTTCCGTAATTTTTCCGTTGAGAAATAATTAAGAAACTAAGGTTCTAACTCCCTCTGGCAAAGTTGACCTTAGATGAAATTGGCTATTTTAAATCCCTTTCGGTCATACAGCTCTTCGCGTGTTCCTATCTTGTTCATCTTTGGCTTTCAAATAGTGCTCTTTATTTCATCTATTTTTTTAGTAACCACAATTTAATAGGGATTACTATGTACGGTAGATACTAAAATATATGTAAAGGTAAACTGGCGCAAATGAATTCCGTAAATTGGCGCAATTGAAACTTTTGAAAAATAATATTTGGCACACACAAGTGATACATTTTGAGCAAAAAAACTGCTGCCAAATTTATAATGCATATTGGTATGTTGGTTTAATTTTGCTTGAGAAGCCATATATTAGGTCTGAATGGGGATTTCTTTGTTCTTCAACTTTTTAGACAACTTTTCTCTTTTCTTTATATTTTGACCATTATTCTCTATTCTTTAATTTTTTTTCACCCTATTATTCTCTATTCTTTATATTTCTTCACCCTATTATTCCCTATTCTTTATTTTTTAGGGCTTATTTTCTCTATTCTTTATAATTTTTGCCCGGCTTCATTCTGACTATTTGCACATTATTTTCTATTCTGTAAACTCCATCCAGACCCTTCTGTATGTAATAGAAAAGAAAGGATATGGGGTATCCATCCAGGACACAAAACCATTATGGGCACAGCAAAAAACACAAAAAACAAAGAATCAGCGCTTTTATTGCAGTTCTTTATCTCAAAGTCACAATGAGGCCTTCAACACAAAGCAAAAAACTCTACCCCTCACAGTAAGATTAAGACGGTCCCTAGCACCGGTTTGAGTGGAATTCTTGGCAAACTCCACAACCGTGAATTGAAGAACAAAGCCATGGATTAATATCAATAAAATCAATCTGGCATAGAAATCAAACATGTACTGTCATAATTAAGTTTGCTTGAAACGAATAGGAAGTCGGCGAGAACAGAAGTATAGTTGGTTCTCCGAATCAAAGGAATATAAATCGTGATTGTCTGTTTAAAACATATTCATATACATCATGTCAATCTTCAATAAAAAATCTAGACAGCACTTTGTCAATGTCAGTCTCATAAAAGTTTGTGTTAGAATGAGAGTTTTATATATAAATTTCATTAATTAATAATTCATTTATTTATTCATATTTTTTAAGTAATTTTGTCCATCCATAATTATCTTTGAAACACAATATTTAATTTTCTAGAATTTGATGACACAAGTAACAGATATATACACCACATGAGGGTCTGACTGGGGGTCCTCATTTCTGCATTCCATGATTATTTAGACCACTTATTCTCTATTCTTTATATTTCAGCCTATTTTTATATCGTCATTTCTGTGTATCTGTAGTATTATATCGAGGCCACATATTCTACTTATGAACTTTTCAGCTATTCCAAGTTTTAGGTAGCACAGTGAACGAATGCTCACAATTGAAATTCCTACAGCTAAAACTAACAGAAGTAATGTTATTTGTCTTATATTATGGGTTTCGACTGTGACCCCTAAAACAAATAAAACGAGGTCTTCATATTCAAATAACCAGACTGTTTTAGGGAACAGTCATTATTTATCAGCTGAGGGGGTCGGTTCATTTTAGGGGGGGTCATTACCAAACATATCATACAGTTGGGGGGGGTTGCCATCAAAAATTTTATTTGACTGGGGGGGGGGGGGGGGTCACACAATGAAAGTTTTTATGTCTGACAAGCATATAAATTGTTGACGATATTGAAGTGAGTGTGCAATCTTTTAAATAATTTCTGTCATTAAATCATTGGTCATGTACAGCACTAGCAGGATGTCTAAGTTCTCAAGGGTAGTGAATCTGGTCACTCCTTATCACAGTCATCTGTTATGGTTCATTATCCCATGGAACTATCATATTGACTCTGTCAATATAATACTTCCATGATTATCAATAGGATGTGAAAGTTTCCATCCGACTTATCTCAAGATTAACAACTGTATAAAACATTTGTCTCTAGTTTTGACCACAGGAAACAATGAGTTTTAAAAGTTTCTGAACATGTGTATTACAACTTTCTAAAGTGTTCAAATCATTTTGATGCGATTACGGATAGATATACATGTAGGACTGTAAAAGGTGTGTACGTTCTAAAATAATTTGTAAATATGTATAATTATTTTATGAAATTATTACAAAGATATCGAATAATAATAAGAATTTTTAATGTTCAAATCGAGGGCCCTTGTTGGGCAGCATGGCATTCACAAAACAAGACACTGGGGTTTCGTAAAATATTTTTCACATTGAAATAAAATATTGAATGTTCATATAATTATTAACCTACATTTATATTTCTTTATCTCAAATAAATCATGTACATTTTTGTACATATTTGATCCAGGAAGGACTAGAACCATAAAATCAGCAATATTTGTAATGTGCTATTTTTAGTTGCACTTCCAAGAGTGGGATTGAAATAAAAAAATAACTATATGATGAGAAAATTAAAATCCACAAAACATTTATAAAACTTCAAAATTTTAATAAAGGCATTAAAAGAATTGAGACATATTGTTTACTCTTTTTTTATGTTTTTTCATTCACAAATAATTCTGTGTCAGACAGTAAATTTACATATATTCATAATAGAGGGAAAATCATTATTGAAAGTTTTCTTTTTACGTCATTTCATTCATTTATAAGAGCACATGCTCATGTATATAAACAAATTTGGCTAGAATTAGCAGTTTCAAAACCAGGGACAATCTGTATTAAGATATGACTTCATTCTGTTCATGAAGGTTCAAGTTAAAATGCAATATATTTTTTTTCATTTAAATGCTTATTTTGTCCATTTTTCTTCTTGCATGTGTCAGATATTCATATTCGAAAGAAAAGAAAAACAAGAAGAAAAACTCTATTGTATACTCAGGGTTTTCTCAAAGAAGATTACAACTGAAAAATGTTTACTAAAATCAGTTGCATCAGCTTCAAAAGAAAGAACATGGAAGGTCATGATGAAACATCAAGGCAATATAATATTTACAGAATATCACCAGAGACATATATACACATAATATATGTCTCTGATATCACTTACTAGTGTTTGCTAACCAGACAAAGTAAATTATCTTTATCAAATTAATTAGTTCAAGCTACTTATATAAAATAACAGAACTATAGTGTAGAATGTATTATAAAATATCAGTTCAAAATCAAAGAAAATGAGTACTGCAATCAAGGAAAATCTTTTTATGCTGTATTCTGTTACGGAGAGTGTCAATGTCCACATACTTCTCATAGCTATTTTTCAAGTCAATGCCTGCAACTTTGTACTATGTAACTTGCAGTTATCATCTTCTCCCAACTGTTAATGGATAGAGATTTTTGTTTGGTGTGGGGGGGGGGGGTCAAACTTTTCAAACTATGTTCTCAGGGGGGGTCATCATGTGATTCATAAGAATCATGGGGGGGGGGGGGGGTTGCCAACAAAACCTTTTAATGTGAAAAATTTGAACCGACCCCCTCAGCTGATAAATAATGACCATTCCCTTAAGCAGAGACATATATTTGTATACATATTTCACTGTTGTAAGTGAAACAAAGGAAACATAGTTTTTGTAAGTATCAAACAACCGATGTGATTACCGAAAGACCAACGCAAAACGGTTTTTTTTTATCGACCGATAAACGATAAACTGCAAACCCCACTCCCTCGGAAAAAACAATTAGACACACAACCACACAAATCACTTTTATTACAGCTTGCCGAGGAGATGTCATTTTGTTATATATTATTCCGCAAATATGCATATAGACAACGAATCTCTTACGTCAACTTAACAACTGGGCAATGACATGAATACAGTACAACATCACCCAACAGGCGTCCATGCAGAGTCAGCTTTAATATAAGGTTAAAGTATTGCTTTATCACAGGTTACAGTATTGCTTTATATATGGCAAATCAGATGTAGATCCTGGTTGGATTCTGAAACAGGGAAAAGTAGAGTAGGGAAAAGTAACGTTTACTTATGAGTTGGACTTTTAATATATATGTAACTGGATCCATAAATCCGCCTCTGTGTAATTAGGTTTGGTCAGATAGATGAATACATTACATAGTCAAATCAAATCAAACAAATGTCTTTATTCCTAATTAAAGCTAGGGTCCATAAAGTGCATATAAATTAAATCAATACAAATCACAAAGTTCATACAATATCCACACAAACAACACATGCTATCTAACATACATACTGATTGTTGATAAAATAAAATGTTTAGAACAAATATGGAAACATGATTATGAATTTATACAGTACAAAGAGGGATAACTCCATTTGTTTACCTTAACTTGACTGGTGTGTCTCGTTTTTCCTGTCTCATCTGGAAAATTTTATTTAGATACAGACTAAAAACTGTATTAAAATCTAAATCTTCAGATAACAAGATTTTCAGAATTTATGTTTCTAAGATTCGGAAACTGTTAAATCTGATCGACTATATATAATTGTATATTGATATTTATATATACTGAATTAACAGTTATGTTCTTATTCAATACTTCAAACGAACATAAAGCATTTACAAAGTAAAAACTCAACACAGTTTTTGGTTATCAGCTCGCCCCGACAGCACAGAAAGCTTATTTTTATTATAAACAATAAACAAATGTCCAATTTGCTGTCATCGACCGCTGCCATCACATATAAACACAATCTACAATAGAAAAATGTTCTATAAGTTGAAGAAAAAATCATTTCGATTTACATACATGTATTTTATCAACTATTTTCTACATAACATACTGATTCACATTCCTATGAAGTCTTAATAAAAGGGGTGGGTGGGTGGGAAAACGAACCTTTCTGTCGGATAGGCGAACCTCGAATGACAATTCTAGATATCTTATTATAATTTTAGCGCTAAAATTCTAGCATGAAGTTATCATGATTGATATAACTTAAACCGGTAATAACTTACTGATGGTCCAATCAAATTAAACATAAACATGTTTTGATTTAAACACACGTGTTAAAAGTAAACAAATACACGTGTTCCCGAGTAACCTTTATAAATACATGTTAACTCCTAACTATCCCACTGCCTGTCGATACTTTTATTTTGGCATTGCACAAGTCATGTCTCCTTTGACTGTCCATGGCATTAAAACACTAAATCCCTGGGATGTGTTTGAGTTAATTTTAGTCTCTGATGCATGATTTTTTTTATTATTAATTGTTTTTGGCTTTTAACTAGCTTTTAGTAACAGTGAGTACTCTCAAATCGTACTTTGACCTGTTGATACAATTTGTAATGTATTTTTGGTATTTGATGTTTACTTATTCAGTGTTATATCTAGTCTCACTATTTTTAATATATACCACCTTTGATAAGTGTTTAGTATGACGATAAATTTTCACTTTTGTTCTCGTACTAGGAACAACAAAATTATTTATTTTGTAAAAAAATTATTTCCGTACTCCATGTATACCTTACAACAAAATTATTTTTATTTACCTGTGTACGTTATTTTATTTGGTGGCATTTGTCCAAGGTTATGGTTGTCTTTTTGATATTGTTTTACATATAACCCCCTTGTTTTATTAATTTTGTATTTACATTGTGTCATAGATCAAATTTATTCGTTCAGTGTATGTTCACTTGTTTTTGTTAATATGTCTTTTGATTGAGTTAAGCCATTTCAATTGATATTTTATAGTGTGTCTTTCTATGTTGTCATGTTACACTATTGTTTCAGGTAGTGTGAAGGTTGGCGCCTATTAAAACGTTTAAACCCGCTGCATTTGTTTGCACCTGTTCTAAGTCAGGAACCTGATGTTCAGTGGTTGTCGTTTGTTGAAGTGGTTCATAAGTGTTTCTCGTTTCTCGTTTTTTTATATAGATTAGACCGTTGGTATTCCTGTTTGAATGGTTTCAAACTAGTCATTTTTTGGGGCCCTTTATAGCTTGCTGTTCGGTGTGAGCCAATGTTCGTGTTGAAGGCCGTACTTTGACATATTATGGTTTACTTTTACAAATTGTGACTTGGATGGAGAGTTGTCTCATTGGCACTCATACCACATCTTCTTAATTATATCTATGAATCAGCTAGATTCTCTAGACTTTAAGCAACGTATCAGACTGTACTGAATAATACGCCACATGCACGTTTCGTCAAAATATACGGTAGATACATGAGATGTAATTACAGAATAGGTAATACTAATATTGGACAAAAAATGCAGAATTAAGGTTGGCTAGGGCAGAAAATATATAGAATAATGGGGTGCTGAAATATAAAGAATTGAGAATAACTGATAAAAAATATAAAGAATAGAGAAAAAAGGCCGTCAATTTTAAAGAATCATGTGACAGTAATAAAGGACACTCATTACATAAAAACATCTTTTTGGTTTTATGTATGACATCATAGTTTGTCAAAACATTTTCCATATAAGTCCCGACATCACCACTTTATCCGATACGCTAAATCTTGCAAGAATTCAATGGTCGAAACTGAGACTCTTTTCACAAATCTTACGAAAAAAAAACCACTTGTAGGTCATGAAATGATTTCAGTATAAATCGTAAGATATTTTATGAAAAGAGCCTCTGGTCTTTAATTGGAAGGATTAACTTATCTCAGATTTTGTATAAGGGAAATAACTGTAACATGCATGGTATGCCACTGAATTTCCAAACTATCGTAGATGATTTTAGAGAGAGAGAGCAATTCCTTAAACAAAATACATAAGGAAAGTGCAATTAGTTTTTTACGGAACATTAAATACATTCAAATGAAAATGCTCAGTAAACTAAGATTCAACTGCAATTTTATTTTCTTAAATATAAAATTCTTTTAAAATTGCAGATGTAACTTTTCTTATTAGTTGTTAAAAAGTCGTTTAATATTATTCATATCAAACCCTAGTGTTTCAACTTTACTTCATTTATATGACCATACTGTAAAACCAATTTTAACCTATGGATGTGAAGTCTGGGGTATGTTTTCTGTAAACTCAGCTGCATGTAAGAAAAATGATCAATATATTTTAGAAAAGGTGTTTTCAAATGATACATCTGAAAAATCACATATCAAATTTATGAAATATGTACTAGGTGTAAATAAGAAATCCAGTAATCTTGCTGTGACTTCTGAACTAGGGAGATACCCAATGTATTTTTATATTATATTAGCAATGTTAATATATTATCATCGACTAGATAATTCTAAGAACATGTTATTATATGATGCATATTTATGTAGTAAAGAACTTCACAATAATAAAGTGAATACATGGTTCTCAAGTATAGACTGTATTTTACAAAAGCTGGGCATACAAACATGTAATTTAAATACCAGTATCTACTCTTTCACAAAATTTATCAAAGATAAGCTATATAAGAACTATCTCCATTTCTGGAAGGAAAATAGAAATAAAATTTTACAATCAGATCAAGGTAAACTTAATACCTATTTTTCCTTTAAAACTCTATTTTGTTTTGAAAAATATTTGGATCTAAAAGATTTTAGATTAAGGCAATCAATCTGTAATATTAGAATAAGCGCTCATCCATTAAGGATTGAGACTGATAGATATGCCAAAATGTATGTTAATAGAACACTTAGAAAATATTTATACTGTACATTAAATAAAGTTGAAGATGAGATACACTTTGTGACTGAATGTCCACTATATGTTGATAACAGAAATGAGTTTTTTACTGAAATTTCTCTAACTTGTAATAATTTTCAATCTTTAGACAATTTTTCAAAGTTTTCATGGCTATTTACACAAGAAAATTTAAATATGTATAAATGTTTGGGAAAGTATTTATCAAAAAATCTTGAGAGAAGAAGAAGTTTCAAAGATAATAAATGCAAATTAGCCACAAATACACATATTTTGAGTGGTACATGATTTTGAATGGTATATTTCAAAGATGTGAATTGTATTATCTGGTTCTGTCCTGGCCTTTTATAGCATTTTTTAATAGTATTAAACGATGTTGTTTTCTTATATGTCTCTAATTCATGTCTAATCTTATGTACTTGTATGTAATGTGATGAAAGCTCTTTATAGGGCCCTTTAATTGGAAATAAAATATTCTTATTCTTATTCTTATTCTTATTATTGGCGCATCCAATGACAGTTTGAATACATATATTGATCGAATTTAACACTTTCCATAACCATCTTAAGATTGTCAAAATAATGTTGTTACTCAATGCAGTTTAAGCTCGGAAAACGTAACACTTATTTTGTGACATTGATTTTGACTGGTTTACTGTTTGGATTCAATCTCACATTGCCCTTCCGTTTATTTTTATAGATCCAGTAGATACTGACAAACATTTTTTTCGTCACTCAACTTCAGACAAAGTCAAAGAAAATAAAATACTATTCTTGAGTCTTGACAGGAGGATAAAAGTCATGGGAGTGAAAGTACACATTGAATATTGGTTAGCATTTGTTAGGTTGGATGTAAGATAGGTGTTAACTGTGAGAGAGTACAGCAGAAGTAGTAAATTTTCATAGGTTTTTGGTCATTAATCCAAATTTTAAAATTATGACGTCTTGAAAGGCTATAATCGTTACACTCTACCTAGTCCAGGGGGAATCTTTCTGGCCACAACAAATGTTCTTTTCCTGTTTTGCTGGTGGTATTTGGCATTTTTACTTTTGTATGATATATCACCCTCATTTGATTCCCACTTCATAAATAGTTCTTTGTTTCGAAACTGGCAATGATCCTTAGTTGCCATACTTGCTAACCTCTGACAATGAGAAATCATGTCATGACATGACATGACATGTCAAAATGCGTGTGAAAATGCGTGATGTAGATGCAGACTTTTTAATATGAACAATGTTCATAAAATTAAATCACATTTATCATGTTTATATACAAATTTGTTAATATAAAAAACAATATTATACTATAAACTTTTATTGTATTCAACAGTGATCTGTTTTGCTGCTTTTAAAGCAACACCACTAGGAACAAATTCAAAACAACTGCCAGTTTGGTTACATTTACTTGATTACAAGGCACACAATATATCATTGTCAAGTTCTGATCAGAATTCAGTGTGATATTCTTTATAATTGAAAATGCTCTCTCACAGTCAGAATTGATATTGGCTGAACTAAAATAGCTTAATCAAGCTTTGAAAGAGTGTCGTAACGTTTTTTTGCCATCTAAAATGTCATCTATTATCTCTGCCATTGCTCCCAACAAACTATATATATATATCATGTATATGTTGCTATTGCCTGGTCAAAACTAGGTAGTTCATCAGAAGACAGCTGGTACTATGAGAACTGATCAAACAGTTCCGTGATATTTCCATCCCCTATGGCCTGTGGAAATCTGTTGGCTAGATTTGAAACTGAAAAAGAAAAATATTTTATTATTTGATTACCATTAAACACATTAAATGCTTAATCAAATAGCTACATTGTAGTTCTCCTCTCACATGTATTGTTATGATTGCAACATATGGTGCACAATGCATTACTTGTCCCTCGATCATTTAAACTCAACTCCCAAATATAATTTATAAATCTTGAATCTTAGACGTACACATCGTTTTCACTTAACAATCGGCTCTTTAGACGACGGTACAGGTCCTGAAAGCGACCTCTTTCTGTGGACATTTCCCCTACGTGAATTTGAAAGAAAGTCACAAAATCGTAAAAACTAATCACAAACTACCTACCTTAAGTGCTTTTTGCTGTACGTCCATATAGAAAAATAAACAATGGCGACCAAACAATTACTTCGAAATTTTCAGTATTTATCGTCTAATAATAAAAAAAACAGAGAATCGCAATATCACTAACGACCAAAAAATCAAAACAACGAAAAAAGGTGTAATTGCGTGTACAGTGGTGAAAAGTGTGTACACGCCATGTGACAAAGTCCTTGCGTGTAAACCGTTGAAAAAGTGTGTATTACTCACGAATATCATGTCAGTTGGCAACTATGTTGGGTGCCTGTACTAATATTTAGCAATACTTGTTGCATGGTTTCGGGCTGTCCGCCACAATAGGTTATATCGATCAATAGCTGCATAACCATAGCTCATAGGTCCTTATGATATTTTTTGACACTATCTATGGTCCGCAAATTGTCAAAAAATATCATAAGGACCTATGAGCTACGGTTCCGTAATCAACCAATGCATCATACCTCCAGGACTGTTGATTGAAATCTCTGCCTGAACAATGTACAATTGAATCCGATTAGCTAAGATAAAACTAGTGAGGAAGGATTTTCCACTTTCTATTTTGGTAAAGCCAAGAATTTTTTACTAGTCTGTCAGGCATATTGGATTACAAGTTTTGTTTGCCAGAGGCGTAAATTTCAAGGTCAGTAAATCAATGACATCTCACAATTTATTAATGATCCTGTTAGTTCAACGAAAGGGACATAATCATTAAATTTACTCACCTCTCCTGATTACTATTCAGAACCATTAATTCAGGAGCTGCCAAGGAGGTATTTATATCTGTCATATGCTGAACATGAATAGAAACTTTAAAGGAAGCTAGTCATTTCATCACTTAACCATTTTGTATCATTGCCATTTTACCCCAAAATGACCATTTTGTACTCTTACATTGTAATTTGACATTTTGAAACAGTTTGAACAGGAAGCTAGTCATAACCTACCTAAACCATGTAAACCGTTTGGTACTGTTTTCATATTGTGTGCTAGTACCCAAAATTATCATTTCATATAAGTTATTATTAGTTCAAGTATCAATAAAATCAGATTGATCAAGTTTGTTTATTTACAATGAATAATATATATCTAACATGTCTATTAAGGTCACCAGAAGGAATTGATAAATAAATGTATTTACACACCAAAATTTTTCTCTAAAACCATGGAAAAATAATGTTGGTTTCCCCTAACATGTAAAAATAATTAAGGCCTGGCAGACAGGAAAAACTTTTTATTTTATTTTATTTTTTGGTGAAAAATCAGTTTAGCTCTTCCATGTCTACAGAGAACTATGCTGTTAACCTGACAGTAATCTTTTGTTTTACATTCTATATTGTGGTTCAAGCTATGTGAAACTAAAGGAATGTTAATTGAGCAATGTTGACACTCTTTGAAGAGGTAATCAGACAATTTTAAAAAGCATCATTGAAAATTGTCAAATGATACCACAGCAACATTTTTTTTTCATCTGCCAAAAAAAAAAAAAAAAAAAAAGAATGGCCTAAGTTCAGACACACCTGTGCATTTAGTAAAGTTTTAAGGCATGGCAGGAACTAGATAATTGAGTGTTTTCATGTTTTTATTCCCTTTGACTTTTATGATTTTTGTTGTTACATTTAATGTATTTTTTGTATGAACTTGCAGCTCTGGATGAGGTTACTTATCTAAGTATTTAGACCTCCGTAAGGTTATACTGCAGGAGGTTCAGTATGCCAGTGTGTCTGGTACCAAAGGTAGACTCTGTAAGTTACTGGATACAGTCTGTTGTAATACTGTGTTAGTCTACCTACAATACACACATAGTGATCAAGTTAAAAGTCCCCTTTGATTAGTGAATCACTGTGATTGCTGAGGATTTAAAGTGAAAATATCCTAAATTTCAACCTTATGTCATGAATATAATATGTATGGAATATACAGAGAAGTATTGCAGAGTTAATCACTAACAAGTATCTGCATTCACAAGTATTGAAAAAAAACACTAAGTGACATACAATGTATGTTGATTCATAGTTTCGTGTTACTGTGGATACTGTGTAAATACAACATGTGTACAATGTTTTATTAGTTTTTCCATAGATTTTGTGATAAAATAGAAATTAAATATATGGAAATGAACCATGCTGTTTATAAAATAATCCTCTTACAGACACATTGCCTTTTGGTCTTTTTTTCACCAGAAAACACCTTGTTTCACAGTCATTACTGATTCTCCATAAAGGGTGATTTTTGACTGACTCATCTTGTGTGTACTGTACCCACACTTAACCAATAAAAACTGCTGTTTCTTTAGAGTGTATAGATCTGTGTTGTAATGTTGTGTCTGTTTGTTATCTTTACAGTGGCGGGTGAGGTTATGGACCTCGGTATCAGGAGCTTCGCGGGGCTGTCCTTGCTGAGGTTCCTACTGCTGAGGTCACAGGACAAGTTGGAAGGTCATGTAAGTATTAGATCAGTCTGACCCAAACAGTTATTGACCATATAGTAATTTTTCTATTTGCCTTAACCATGTTAACAAATGTTTTCTAATTTTCTCTAGCCCCAACCAATTTTTACTCCCAAAAGTATATTTCATAATATTAACCAATTGCTAAAAAAATCAAAAAGTCATATAAGGGTCATGTCATCCACAAATAGGGGCCTCGGTGGCCGAGTAGTCTAAGTAGTTACTACTGTAATCACTAGCCAGTCAACACTGAGGTTGTGAGTTCGAACCCCGCTCGTGAGGGTGCACTCGACTCCAATCTTAATTGACTAGGATTGTCAGTTTTCCTATCGAAGGTCTGTGGTTTTCTCTGGGCACTCCGGCTTCCTCCACCAATATAAACTGGCCACCATGAAATAGCCCAAAAGCGGTGCTTAAAAGTGGCGTTAAAACACCAAAAATCAAAATCAAATCAAATCATCCACAAATTATTGGAGATAACTCTTGTTAAAGGAAAACATTTGATCATATCCACCACTGAAGAGAAACTACTTTGATTGATTTTAAGATAAGATAATTTATCCTGATTTAGAGTAATTTCTCGCCATTTGATTGTCTGATATTGTCCTAATAAATTTCAGTGCAATTTTTTATTAAGTCAATTATCTCCCTTATACCAGTCAAGGGTGTAACTTAAATAAGTTATTAGAGAAAAATAACATACATTTGTTTAATATTGTGGGCTAAAAAATCATAAAACTGTGATAACATATGTATGTTACATGTTTCAAAGGTGCAATATACATCCTTTATTTTGTTAAATTGTATACAAGTTCTTTTGATATTATAATTGTCTTTATGTATACTAAACTTTAGAAAGATATAACAGTCCATAGTTTGCCAATCATGCATAGTACAGCTATGTTATTACAGAAAATATATGCCTGTAATAACTAAAGGGTGTTATTACAGCTTCTCTACGTCTCTTCAAAGCCTTTTCTCAGACATATATCACTATGTATTTTAATTTATTGTAATAAATAATGATCAGAGCATGTAATGAGGTACTGCGCAAGCTTCCAAATCATTCCCAAGTGTCTCATATAATAAGTTACATGCCTGTAATAACTAAGCCTTGTTATTACAGCTAAGTTTATCACTTAAAATCCTTGTCTCATTGATTTACCATGGTTGATCAAAAATGTATTAATTGAATTGGTTTTCAAGGTTATGTATTAAGTTACTGTTTTAAGAATTCCCAAGTGCCCACTGAAAATAAAAATTTTTATGATACATTTAACTGATAACAAACATATGTTACTACAGATTAAGAAAAAAAGAGTAGACAACTCATGAAAGTATCTGTAATAACACATGTATGTTATTTTTCTCAAATAACTTATTTTAGTTACACCCTTGACTGTATACCATTGACCATGTTGACCTAATAAAAAAAAAAAGGGTTTTTTTTTTTTAGTTTTTTTTTTTTAGTTGCTTCATTTTTCACTGTTTTAGAGTAAATATCTAAATATATTTGGTTGATATTGTCCTAATAATTGAATTTGAATATAATAAGTGTTGATACATGTATAACAAAATCAGGATGAATTCGTTACACAGTGTGCAATTGACCTAATACGAAATTTATCGGGTCAATAAAATTCATATTGGGTTTGGCTTCGCCTCACCCGATATGAATTTTATTGACCCGATAAATTCTCGTATTAGGACAATTGCACACTGTGTAACTAATAGTTTTCTTTTGATGTTAGAAATTTTGTCATGTTCCTACATGTAGAATTGATTTGTTTTAATATAATTTTGTAGGTAGAGTTTTCTCACTTAGCCATTTAGATTTTTTTAACTTCTGACAGTAAAAATGCTGTATTTTCTCTTTTTCTTGAATTTCTCTTGACCACATTGGTCTAACATACCTAATCATGCTAAAAGAGTAGTCATCTATCTTTATAAGTTGTCTTATCTATTCATAAGATGCACATAGAATGATAAACTCTTCATTTCATTTAGTACAGAAATATATGTCTAACATGTTTAGCAGTGTAGAGTAGCTATTTATATTACAAATATTTTCAATACACTTAGCTTATTTAAATCATTTACATTGTAAGCATATTTTCATATAACATGTTCTTAGTCAAACATACATAACTATGCCCTGGCCTTATGGAGGGGGTAATAGGTGTTACCCTTGTCAGACTGTACCTCCTTCCGTCCGTATGTACGTCCCAAAATTGGTTTCAATTTTCTTATTAAGTTTGCCTCAACTAAATGTTATGAAACTTCATGAACTTATACACAATGCTTATTTCCATAAAACACAGATCAAGTTCGAATTTGGGTGGCGTCACTTTTAAAGTTCTCTAGTTATATCCCTTTATAACCTTCAATCCAAGCGGGGGCATCATCTGTGTACCATGGACACATTCTCCATTTATTTTACATTATACTAGAAAATGAATACAGGGAGGCTTGGACAAGATTGCTTTGATGTCTCACAGCCTTTTTTAGGACTTGATGTGGCGGTGTGCAACAACCCCAACAAGACTTGAGCAAGCCTTGAAAAAGGGTTGTCCGACACAAAAGCAATCTCTGACTATGGAGAGGCACACATTAACTGCTTCCAGTATGAGATTTTTTTTTGGTTTGAGTAAGAACATGTAAATAAAACCTAATATATAAGAACTTTTATGTACAGTATCTGTAACACAAAAAATAATAAATAATCCATGTGCATGGGTTATTCAAAGTCTTCATTAAGAATGCTCAATGATTGGAATGCCTAAAATGAATTCATAAAGTATCAATTAGAGCTATAAGATAGTTGCCAAAATTATTTAAGTTTGTTAATCACATGTACTTTTCTGGAAGGGAATGAAACTTACCTATCTTACATATAAAAGAGGGTCTGGATGGGGTTAACAAAATACAGAATAATTGCCTCCCAATATATTAAGGATAGAGAAAAACAGACCAAAAAATCAAGAAAAGAGAAAATAATGGGGTGCTTAGATATAATAAATTAAAAGAATAATTGGAAAAACATAAAGAATAGAGAAAAATGGTCTTAAACAACATTACAGAAATGAAGACCCTGAAAAAATGTATCTACCAAAAAGTTATCAAAATGCACATGTACTTTAAAAGAATATCTATACTATTAAACGAGAAGACCTCATTTTGTGTGTCGCTTCTCTTCCTTCCCCAATAAATTAATCATCATGCCTCTGTGTCCTATAGGTACCATGCATAGTCGCATTTGTCATCCATTCTTATGATTATTCAGTTTGGGTTATTTTGGGAGAAAAACGAAGAAAAAGGCGTCCGGATATTGTTTCCGTCATCAGACCGACTTTTAAGTCATACCCAAGACTTCCTATTTTAAACTTTAAAAGAGGGGGTAAAGGGTTATTTTCGTGCAATGTGTTTTGCCACTTTTTATTTCACGTGCAGCCGTGAAAAAGGTTCGTTATTCACCGTGTTTCTTGAAATCGATAAAAAGATCAACGTGCAAGAAATTTTTAATTGTTCGCTCATCGCGAAATGGCAATTTTATTTCGTGTTCTTCTGTGTAGGTACCACATAAAATCTTTTTCAAAAATTCATCCTACAACAGTTAACATACTTTCAACCAAGCTTTAAATACCCGCGATTTCTCAGGTGTGATCTAGTATAATAGAAAAACAAAGGATATGGAGTATCCATCCATGACACAAAATCAGTACGTACACAGCAAAAAACACACAAAAAATATAGTCTGTAAAGAATTTTTCAATACTAATAAGGGTCTCGCTCTTTTTTTTGCATTAATGATATAGTACTTGAATCATTGATTATGTTTTATTTATGAAAGCTTTTGTAATATTGCATACACTATTATATCTAATTTCAGCATCATTTGAAGTAACAGTGAATGATAAGTTGATCTTCTCTAAACTGAAACTTGGTGGATTCCCTGCAGCTGAAGACGTAGGTTTATTTTTATCTCTGTCACTGTTGTGATTGAAGTATAAAAATAAGAAGATGTGGTATGATTCCCAATGAGACTACTCACAACCAGAGACCAAATGATGTAGAAGTTATCAACTATAAGTTACTGTACGGCCTTCAAAAATGAGCAAAACCCATATTGTAAAGAAAGACATAAAAGGCCCAGACATGACAAACATGACTTATAAAAATATATTTCAAACGAGAAAAATAATGGACAGATTTATGTACAAAACAATTAACAATCAATTTATGAATTGAAACAACAAATGACAACCACTGAATTACAGGCTGCTGATTTGAGACAGGCACATACAGAATGTGATAGGTTAAACATGATTGTGGGAGCCCGACCCTGCCTTTAACCTGGGATTGTAGTGTACTAGTACAACAAACTATAAAAATCAGTTGAAATCGGCCTGACTCATCAGATTGATACAAACACAAAAACAACTAACAAAAACACATTTATAGTTTTTACCTTAACAAAATTCAAGGTTTCCATTAGGAATTGAAAATATTATAATTTTCAAGTATGGACATTATCAAAAATTATTCAGTATAACATGAATCTCATTTTCTTTTCAAGGTAATTGCAAGTATACGGGAAGCAGAGAAGGGTCTAGAAGCAAAAGAAATAACAACAGCTCAAAGCCCAGGATGCAGCATATTGTAAAACAGGAAATGCAATGAATTATGGGAAATTTATACAGGAAGATCAAATGTACAGTGAATGAATGAAAATGTTATTGTTATATAAAATTGGGAAAATTAATTTGTTTGTAATATGCTTCATTCAAATCTGTCCGTTTTGTATGAAAATAAAAACTTAAAATTTGTGTTTTTATTGGATGGTTAAAAAGAGGTTGATTTGAGATGAGTATATTCCAAACAAAAAGATTGTTACAGTTGTCACAATGTGTCTATAATGATATGCATTTTAATTTATTTATTTGTTTATTTCGTAATAATATAGTTTACTTTTGTAATAGGTTGTTGTAAATTTCTTTTAGTCAACACATCAACTTTATCTCACAGTTTGGGATTCAAGTGGTGACATTCATTTTTTATTGATCATAGTACAATACCTCATGAAATATATTAACCTCTCTTTTATTGTTTACATTTTTTGACAAATATTTACACAAAAAAAATGGGGAAAGTTTATTAATTTGCCTTGATTTCATTTCAAGAAATCCTTGATTTTTATACCCACTTTTGAAGCAATAGCAGCAGATATTTAGCATTCAGTAAGCCCTTAAATCAGAATTTTCATGTTAAGTTGAACATTTGCTTCTTAGGTTTTCAAGCTCGTATATTTTATTCCAGAGTTGAGCTTGAAAATATAAAAATTTGCATAAAGGGATTGGAAGATATTTTTTTATGACGGGTTCCTTTAATAAATTAATAAATTTTCATTAAACTAATATAACCTGTATTACATTTTTGTTTTGAACTAGATATTTAAATAGCTAAATTTGTTCTTATTATTTGTTAATAAAATTTCTATACATATAAAATCTTTTTTGTTTAGTCTGCACTGAATGTGACAGTTGATTAGACTTATGTGTAAATTTCAGGCAATCATCATTGTTGTTTTTGAATGCACCATCAACAAACACCTTTGTTAAGTTTTATGATAAGACCAAGACAAGAAAACTCAGTCAATCATCAGAGGTGTTTTTGCAGGGATAAGGCCAAGAAAAAAATGTTGTGTTTTTGGATAAATTGCTGTTCATGTAGACTGCAACGAGTCATTCTAGTTATGACAGATGAGGACAGATATGTTCCAAATGTCATTACCACAATCCCCTTCTCTTTCATTGAATGTGACCTACCGAATAAGACAAATCATTAAAATTGCACTTGAATGAGCAACATGATGGGTGCCACATTTAGTGCAGGATCTGTTTACCCTTCTGGAACACATGAGATAACCCCCCAGTTTTTTTTATTGGGGTTTGTGTTGCTCAGTCTTTTGATTGTTTTTTGTCATTGTGTTGTCAGTTTGTTTTCCACTCATAAGTTTGTTATCTTCCACCTCTCTTTTAGACAAAATATTAAGGCAATCATCAGAATATTTTTGATTACACCATCAACACCTATGTATTATATTTTTAGTATGCTGTGTTTTCTGATTAGTCCATGACAAAAATATGCAGTGTTTTCTGGTAAAATCTGCAATGAATGTCACTGTAGGTGATTCATAGGGTTAAAAATTAATGTTACAGGCAATCATAAGAGGTGTTTTCCATGACATCATCATATAGCTATTATACGGTATGAGTTATGTTCATGTTGAAGACCATACAGTGACCTTTATTTGCTTACACCCACGTCATTTGGGATCTACTGCATAGTTTTCCAATTCACACCCATACCATATCTTTTTATTTTTGATATGAAGGGATTAAAAAAGTACTATAAAAAAAAATATGGAACTCCAAGGAAAATTCAAAATGGAAAGTCCCTCATCCAATGACAAATTCAAAAGCTTAAACACATCAAACAAATGGAAAACAACTCATATTCCTAACTTGGTACAGGCATTTCCTTATGTAGAAAATTGTGGATTAAACCTGGAACCATACAAGATCATAACACCAATAATTTTGAAATAACAAATACTTTGTGAGAAAAAAAATTGTACCAATTCCAATCGAAACTATATCCACTGCCTGGTTAGCTATTCTACCTAAATGTGTTTAGTGAGTACGCATAACATAATACAGTGAGGTATAAATTCCTCATATCGTAGTCTCGCCCATGCAGGATTTTTTTCAATAATATGTGATATGCAGACTACAAAATATGTGTGTGTGCACAACCTGACTTGTTGAGGAAAACCATTTAGTTAAACATTACACAAGTAACAGAAAGTAATGCCAGTTTGTTGTATTAATCTATTTTTCAACCTACAATTTTATCGACAAAGGGAAATAAATCTGGTTCTTTGTTGATAAATACAATGCAGTGTTTCAAGTCAAGTTTACAATGCTAATTGAAAGCAATCGTTCTCTCCTCAGAGTTCACAGACACTTGGATTGGTGTTTACCAATGACTAATACTGTATTTTGAGGAATATGTGTGCGAGTTAACTTTAGTATTTACTACGCGTCTTCCACAGTTTGTATCATTTGAATGCTAGACAAATGACAAACAAACGACCACAGAGTAACTGTGCCTTATTAAGCCCTTTAGGTCAGTTCTATTGTTGATGACCAATTCATTGACAGGTGTGAAGACACATCGAAGTCTTACAAAGTCCTTACGAGGACTCATATTTCCCATGTACACAGATTATACTATCCAGATACCTAATCTGAAAACCACAGGGATATTCCAACTCCAAAGTCGATGACAAACCTATGTGAAAAAAAGAAAACGGACCAAAAGACAAAGAACAGTATACATAAGGCCAAGTAAATTTAATTAGTAGATTTTCATCCAAATTTTTTTAAAAAATGGGGTGGGTGGGAGGATTTTATTTTTTATTTTTTATTAGATATGAAACGCTCTTGTGACGTGTTCTTCATATATGCAAGTGTAATAATAAGGTTCTATCATGTATATACATGTATAACGAATCAAACATACAAAGAAATGCAAAAACCAAAATTTGAAACAGGATGTTATTAATGAAACGAAATTATCGACAGTTACCGGTAACGAAAATGAACAAAATCCGAAAATCGTAAATTTTTCAAAATAAAAAAAATTCGGGCGGAACGATTTGAGAGGGGCGGGCGGGGATGAAAATCTATCAATTAATTTTAATTGGCCTAACAAGAAACTAAAGACTGACTATATTGAAATTGTTGATTGTTAGGAGTTAAGATGTGGTGTAAGATGGAAATATAATTGCTTTGGTTTGGTTTAAGCAGCATATCTTGCATGTTCAAGAGCAAATGGCCACATAACTTGTATTTGATTTATTCTATGTTAGGACAGTAGTGGACATGGTAAATGGTCATGTGATATTTTCAGTTGAAGAAGTGATATGGTTATTTTTCGGGTTTGCTCACATTAGGTACAAAAACAAATCGAAACTCTATTTATAAACAGAATTTGGGTCACTGCATATACAGGTTTACAACTCCCTCAGGCAAACTTGAGCTTAGGCTGATTTTAGCTCCCATTTGGTCGTACAGTGTCTCACGTTTTAAAGTATTTGTACATTCTTTGCTTCATAATTTTGGCTTTGAGCGTTCCTGATGATGGTTAACCAGTAAAAGCTCTTCGGACGCACATACTTAATTTAGTGCTATTTCACTTACTATAGATTTACATGTGACTATGACTGTCTTTCATGTCATTCGCCGCTTTAGAATGTAAAGGACTGAATAGTTGTATTGTTTACACCCAAAATGAGAATAACACGTAGTCATTGGTTGAAGTTTTATTGTTTAGGACGTTTTAACCAATCACAACGTTTTGGTGTACGCTTTTGAAAATATTACAAAAAATACATTAGATTCTGAAACGGCTAACTTCCTGATCAATTGTGAGACCTGTCAGATTTTGATTAATGCAATCAAAAACATAACAACTAATAGAAACCAAGACAAATTTATGTAAAATATATATTTTAGACGCCCGAAGATGATGAATACATACTGAAAAACGATGGCAATATTTAATATCTACATTATATGTAAACAGAACTAAAGCCCCGAACTGTTAAACTGCATGTTTGGCTACAATCTCAATTAAGTGATGCCTGCAAAGAAAAAGAAAAACACGAAATTAACAATCACATTTTTGAAGGAAGTATACAGTAGTCATTTTCAAATCTTTTTAATTGAGATACAATCAACACATTCCATATAAAAATAGCGACAAGGTATGACCATGTTGACTTGATTGATTTGTTTCTTTTACAGAATTACATCTAATTTGAAAAAAAAACACTTTATGTTGTGTATTGTAGACTGTTATTTGTCCTATGAAAGTGTTTCGTTTTTTTGTCATGGCATTGTCAATTCGTTTTCGACTTATGGGATTGAGTATCTCTTTGGTATCTTCCGCTTCTCTTTTAAGTTCATTACTTCTTTAAAATAAAAATATAAAGCCTTAAACTGGATATCAAATTACGAATACAGAAAGGAAATGGATCAATAAGAAATGGCAATAGGAAACACGCTGCAGAAATGTTGAAGGACAAAGAAATGTCAATAACAAAAATAATTACCATGTAAATTCTGCTAAACTTGCCACCGAAATTGGCTGTAATAAAATAAACTAAAATTATATCTATAATTAGCAATCGAACAATTTATAAATTATATAATTCATTTGTAAGTATGTGTTGGAACTATGTAAATACGAATGAGTAAACCAAACTAAAATATTCTTGAAAATACACATCAATAAATTGTATTGTAAAACTTGAACAAAATAAATGTTTTTTTAATTGAATATTTAATGTATATAATATTTTAGTACGGATTGCAGTGCGCACAGATATGCTTTTCTGATAAAAAAAAACTTGATGGGTGGATTATGATGAGGAAATATAGGATATCAATGATCCCTCTTTTCGAAATTCAATTTCAGAAAGAATGATTCCCTTCTTAATAAATATTTATTACATAGCTTGAAAGCACGTTTAGTTAATTACGTTTTAATTACGTCTTAACTTCATAAATTAGTTTCAACATATCACCGGGTTTGTGTACTAACATGAGCAACACGACGGGTGCCACATGTGGAGCAGGATCTGCTCACCTTTCCGGAGCACTTGAGATAATGCCATCCGAAACATTAGAAAAACTAAGAAATTATTTCTTACCAAGTTGTTAACGTCTAAACTTAATAGAGTGGTTGACCATAACCTGCAAAATTAAAAAAAATATAGAAATAAAAAGTTATATTCAACAGAGTTAACCCTAGATTACAACCACAAACATTAGTTCTTGTTAAACATACAAAGAAGTTGACATGTTAAGTCAACAGGACATTATGACGATGACTTGAAGAGTAGAAAATTGCAAGCATGACATACGTATGAAATATGGTATTGAACTGACCAAGACGTTTGTAAGAAATAAGAAAAAAAATCAAAATTGTAATTTTAGAAATTATATTTGACGAAATGAAAGCCTAAAAGCACAAAAGAATTGGAAGAAAGCACAAGGAACCTTAAAAATAAATAGAATTATCCTAACATAAAAAAGGTGCTTGTAATCTTTAAATTTTGTACTGAAAATTTCTTGTTTTAATCCAAATGGTAGAACTGATGTTAATTGTTAATTTAAGTAACAAATAGGTAACATTTTATGTCTTTATGATAATGGAGTAACATTTACTATATTTGATGTATAGATGTATGATAATGGAGTAAAATTTACTATATGTGATGTATAGATGTATGATAATGGAGTAAAATTTACTATATTTGATGTATAGATGTATGATAATGGAGTAAAATTAACTATATTTGATGTCTTTATGATAATGGAGTAATTAACTATATTTGATGTCTTTATGATAATGGAGTAAACTTTTCTATATTTGATGTCTTGTTGTTTGATAATGGAGTAAAATTAACTATCTAAATTAAGTATTATGTGGTGATACATATTTTATAAAATATGTTTCTGCTACGCAGTCTTTTTCTAATACACTATGAAATTATATGATATTTCTCATGCAGCAAATCAAGAGATGAGTCATTCTAAAATAACAGCTAATATATAACTTATTTTACTACAATTACTAATGGATCTTAAGAATATATATATGGTGGTGCTGTTGATTGTAGATACATATATAACTGTCAACCCCCAAAAAATGCCACTCCCAAAAAAAAAATTAAAAAAAAACAAAAACCACACAAACAAGAATAAATAAGGGATCAACTATTTTTTTGTATAAAAAAATTTATAATTATTAAAATAAAGCGCAGATGAAATTTCCATTCAAGTTAAAAAAAAAAAAAAGCTCTCGGGTATCGCCTTCATATGGAAACAACTTATATCTGATAAGAAATACATTATATCTTAAATCAACATAGAACTACGATATCAAATATTATAAACTATCTACATATATAGTAAATCAGGCCAACTAAATAAAAAAAAATTCAGGAATTACATTTTTCGATAGAAAACAAATCATTAAATAAATGAGTAAAAAATACCTTTTAACATGATTAAGTGATTTACACAATAATAAATAATGAATTGGTATTATTGATAACTACAAAAATATTTTAACAAAAAACTATTGAATCCCTCATTATTTTAACTGGCCTTCAAGATACACAACATTCGCCAACACATTTGTACCTTGTTGTTGATTATATCCATAGTTTAAACCCTGGTTTAAGTACATTCCTACAAAGTGTTGAAAGCTATGATGATAAAATCAAAGTGCAGAACAAAAAAGCAGTTTTTAACAATACTTTGTAAATTGAACTAAATAACACAGAGTAAAATAACTAGTGTGTGAGGGTAGAATATGTATAAATATGCATTGTATGAATTACAAGTGTGCAAGTATGATACTGTTATAATGCATACTTATGTTAAGTTATAATTGGCAATGCAGATGTGCAGTGGGACAATGTTCATTTAAAATTCTAAATGCACAAGCCACAGAAAAAAACTATATGCCAATGCAATGATACAGAAATGGAAGGTTCAGTGGCCTAAGTATAGTTGTCAAGTAGTCAATGAAAAGGCAACAGCGTGCAAAGCAATAATTCACACTATTCAGTTGTGCACGTGGTACAGGTTTAAAAGAGTACAGCACATCAAACGTTGTAAATGTAAATTGCAATGTTTACCACACGAACATCAAAGTATAAACCAATGAAAAAAGAGAAATTCACAACATGAGCGATGATCCTAATCACATGTTAATTTTGAGTCAGATGCAATACCACACACTATTTGTACATTGATATATGAAACAAAACTACGAATATGTACCTTGTTGAATACCACCACCCAGACCATATCCTATAAATGAGAAAATCATCTTATTTGTAAAAGCACAAATAATGTCACACAATTTGGAATGAAATTGGCTCAATTCCGTTAAAATTGTATGAATACTAAAACGTACATGGATTAAAAAGTGAAGAAAAAACAACAGACATTTAAAACATGACAAAAACTGCAATACTTTTCGGAAGCACAAATAAAGCACAATCATAGCACACAATGGTAAATTATTTCTTACAGTTGAGTGAAAAATACCATATACATATATAAACCTTATTCAGTGAAAATTACTGTTCGAAAATTAATGATGAAACGGTTATATTTCCTAACTTGAATTTCATTATTAATATATGTAACGTTCTAGTAAAGCAATGCCACTATTTTTATTCCATAGACCGGATAATGTCGTTTATAGTCCAGTTTTATTTTACCGACTTTGTTTCGAATCTTAGAATTTGAAGTGAGAATACAGCGTATATGATTGCTGGTTCCTGCTATGTAATTATGCTTGTGCATATGGAGCATTATGTGACAGTTAGCTGAAGTATCCTACTGACTTGTATACACAGTGTCTTTATATTAAAGACGAACTGCATTAAAAGAACTGTTTAGGTTTATCTTGCATGATGATTTATTTCTACCATCTTGTAATTGATACATTTTGCTAAGACGTATTTCGATGAGGATTTAAATTTAAGATATACAAGCTTTATGTACCTTGATTGAATCCGGCATCATATATTTGGCCTCCATTGTATGCTACGCCTAAATGGAGAAGCACACATAACATAAACAAAATGCAAGACAGACAAACGTAGAAGCAAAAACATATAAAGCAACAGGGTGACTTATATAAAATGATTTAAAGGTATGTTTTCTCTTTATAATAAATAATTTTTATTATACAATTTTTCTTCTTCAGAATATTTACAATCATTGTGAAATAAATGAATAAAACAAATATGTATATTTTTTTCGTTTGTTCACCTGTTATTGCCTAAAAAAAGTAGAAGACACGTTAAATGTTATAGATATCTAGAAGTTAGTTTTCTAATTTCCAAATAAAAATTATTCCTTTATATAGATTTTTTACTGTAGATATTATATATTTTGGTATTTCTGCTTGTGTTTATCTTATACAACTTACAATTTTGTGTTTATCGTATACAATTTATGAAATTTGAAGTTCTATGAGAAGCTAATATCTTACAGATCATTTGCATTTACAACCTTATTTGATAAATTGTTCATATAATTCGTCGATTCACAATTCTTACTAAATTGAATATAGATATAAGAAGATGTGGTATGAGTGCCAATGAGACAACTCTCCATCAAAGTCAAAATTACCTTGATTAGCAAATCCGTAATTTGGTTCAATGTAACCTGTTGCAAATTAGAAAGCATAAATAAGCCACAAGAAAAGCATTGACATGTATTAAGAAGATGAAGCAGGGTTTAAACAGATATTGTTTAATGCTATGGAAATTATAGCTTTCGAGTTACTGAAGGTTTGATTTTAATTTGTGATGAAGTTTGATTAAAAGCATAATTAAAGCTATGACAATGTGAAGGACATTGCATGAAACACTTAATCAGGAATCACATTTAAATAACAGATAAAGCTTAAGCGAGACACAAATTCACAATTAAACAAATTTATTAAGTTGTCTTTCACACAACAAATGTTGCATTTTGAGGAAAATGTTCACAGGAAAAGATATGGACCAAGTGAGATTATAATAAAACTACGAATAGAGTCGAATGTACTTGTCAAAACAATATTTTGAAAAATAGACTCGACTGAGATTTTACGCAATATTTCCATTTTTTGATAAAACAATTTAACATTGAAGGTTTAATCTTTAGGCATTGAATTGATTGATGCTTTATTCTTTATCACATACAATTTGAACTATTATCCTAAATTTTTGTAGTGACTTGATCAAAATATGGTTATTTAGAAAGACAATTCTAATAGACTACTAAAGATATACAGCTAAATCGAAATCTACTTTGCAAATATAGTATTTTGCATTGTACTAAATCGTGCAAAATTAAGTACCTTGGCCGCCGTAGTTTTGTTGTCCATATCCTAAAACGAAGAAACGAATTGTTGCAAAGCAAAGCAAATACACTGCGCTTAAAAACCATTGAAAATTCATCATATGACAACTCATCAGCAGACACTTTTCTCCACACGTATCAATTGTACGATTGAAGGAGTTTTATTGTCCGTAATAGATTGACACGAATGATATCATGTAACATTAAGAATATCAATCCTAGTAATCTTGCAAAGATTAAGAGTAGACAAAAGTATTCATGTTGACCTTCAATCAGATAACGAACTATCAATGGTAGTTTGTAACGCAGTGTACCAGTCGACAAAGCTAAAGAGAATGACCGACAGCTATGAGTAACTAGTAATAATTGAAGCATTAAAAGCCTGGTGCAGTACAGAAATATGCGATAGCACAATGATTGTAGTTAATCGTCTTTTAATCTTTTTTAACATTATTTATCATCCGATAGTTTATTTGAAAATTTACGACATACAAAAAAAAAATACATTACATAACCCAATGAATATATAAAAAAATAATAAATGAAAAAAAACAAAAAAAAAAAACATGAAAAATGAATAAAAATTAAAACGAGGTAAAAAAAAAAGGAAAGATATATACAATTTTTAAGTTTTGAAATAATCTGAGTAGTTAAACAATAGAAAAATTTTAAATCTTGAATTATAAAGTTTTGTATTAATCTGAGTAATTGAAAAAAATAGAAATACATTGCATTTTTATTCTCGTTATTATGTATACGAAATGAATTTTTGAAAATGACCTGATAAACAGTTTTGATAATATATTTATTTAAGTATATTCAATTTACCTTGATTTACAATTCCGTAATTTGCTTGACCGTATCCTGTTGAGAGACACAAAGCATAAATAAGCATTGAGGTAAGCAAGGATAGGAAGCCAATAAAAGCTACAACTCAATAGCTATGATAGTGCAATGACATTAAACGATATTAATATTACTAATGAGCATCATTTCAACAATGATGTATCTTCAGTGATGCTGTTGGCCAAAATCAAAAACCTTATACAAACTCAGAAGAGCTGACATAACAGAAAAGGAACAAAAGTATAGCAAATCCCAGACAAAGAATCGAAGCTATGCACCAAGGATATATATTCCTGAATTCAAAATGATTCAAATGTCATTATGGTATAAAAAGAGGTTCTGAGAAATCAGACATATAAAATTTGATGTTACACTTTGGTTTTCATACATTTTAGTCTGTGTTCCTGTACGTTAACATATGCCACAAATGTTAGCAACGGTATCGAGTGTATATAGTCCACTTCCCAAAAAAGATACTTCTAATTGCTTCAACATAACAAGTATTGCAATCACTACGACATACCAATTAAGTAATATTCCATTTATTTTTGCCTATTGTCGCCTTTTTATAATTTTAACAATTGGTTATAAATCTAAATAATATTTTGTTATACGTTTCATTTTATCAAACATGTACCAATAAAGGTCTTATATAGTGCAAGATGTCATGCAAACTACACATTGATATATAATTGAGGGGAAAAAGAATTTTCAACTAGAAAAATTACATGTTCAAGAGTTGATATACTGAAGACAGATATCGTTAGAACAAAACAAACAATCAAAATCAGTAACATTTCCAGTGATTGTTTTCCTGTACAGCACACACTTTTGTGATCCTGAATATGTGATGATGATCTGAACTTATATTAAAGTTATCTATCCATTATTAAAATAATCTAATCATACTGTTTAAAATAATGAATAAATAGAAAAATCAATAGATTGCAAAACATAACATATCGTAGATAAGTTGCCGATGGAAATAGAAATTAAAAAAACGATATAGGTTTGGGATAAAGCAACAATATAATATGTTAGTTATGAGTGACACACCAACTGACTTATTTGTGCTTATTAATGCTATGATTTGGTTTGGATAGTTTAAGGGCAGGTCAGGTTTTCCCAGTTTAGGTTGGACAGGTAATGTAGGTTAAGTTCAATCTGGTTTAGTTAAGGTAGAGGTAAAAGGTTAGGGTTCATCCTAGGTTTAGTTTGATATTTAAAGTGTTAGGTTCAAATTTCAAATTTAGTATCCAGTCATAATGATTATCATCGAAGACAATATGTATTTGTTTGATAAATAATTGTATCAGAATGTTGAAAATCATAAACTGGTAATCTAAAATATAATTTTATAAAGAAATATTAACTCCATAATAAAAAATATCTATCAGTTAAATTAGTATAACAAAAACGTGCTACGGTACAGGTTATTATTTTTAAAGTGCAAAACTGTTAAGAACAATGGGTTTAAGTGTTCAAAGTACTAAAATACTATGTGCAAGGCAGATCATTTATACCATGTCAACTAGGAATTATTACCGTTCCACATACAGAAAACAAGGGAATAATAAGGACAGACATAAACTCACTCCATTGAGTATAAGTGGGATATATACACCAGAGTATTAATCTATTTATTTCAACTGACCGAACGTGACGTAAGCGGTTACGTATCTTAGTGATATTTTACTAAAGAAAAGGTGATACGAGAAACTGATTTCAAATCATTCAAGTAATATCATCATTCGAATGCACAAGAATACATAACCAAACACCTTTTCGTAAATAGAACATGCCTTAGTTAGATAGTTCCTGAAATTACAGGCGGTCAGATGAAATTCATGATGTAATACGTATATACGTATGGAAAAAAACTCGCTAGGAAACAAAGGATTATTTGTAGACAACACATTGATTGGTTATTTTTTTGTTGTCGTACCTCCGCCGCCATGACCACCTCCTGAGCTTATAACTTGAACATTTCCTCCTACTGCTCCTAGAATAAACACAGGGGACAGACTATTGGGTATTGTTCGTAAAAGTTATTGACGGTTAAAAGAAACTTCTCAAAGATATCAGGGATATAACTTGGAAGGTTTTGACAACCACAATTTTCAAAAAACTAGACACAATTATAGTATTTCGCAATAGAAATAATAGTGAGGACCAGCAGATTTTATACATGAACCACCAGTGAAGAAATTATTTCGAGAACGTTGTTGATATGTTGATATGAAACATCATTATCACTTACAACTGAATCTTGTATGAACAAATTAGAGACAAATTTATGGGAAGAGAATAAAGAGGATCAAAGATATGGAGTACTAGTATCAGAATTGCAGAATGTGATAACTACAGGGGAATTCATCAAGCGATATCAGGTGATAAAATATTTAGGATATAACCAATGTAACACTTTTTATAAAACACATACCTCCATTTGATTTTATCATGCAGATGGACGTGTTTTGTATTATCAATTTCAATCAGAATCATAAAGATATTTGTTTCAATTTTAGGCCTAATTCCTTTTGGAAAATCCTGGCTCCCCCTTTTAATGATAATTATAAAGATATGTGTACCAGTATTAGGCCTAATTCCCTTTTAAAAATCCTGGCTTCCCCTTGAAGTGATAATTATAAAGATATCTGTACCAATTTTAGGCCTTATTCCTTTTAAAAATCCCGGCTCCCCCCTTTTTTCGTGATTTTCACTTTATTTCAATTAATACATGGGCACGTGATCTTACCTCCAGCTTGGTGTCCACCATGAGCTAAAATATACAAATAAACCAGGTTAATTCAGTATATTATGGTAAACAATGTTCTTATTCCATCATTATTAATTATAAATCTAAAATGTTTCTATTTTAGTTTCCATTAAAACCAGGTTTAATCCACCTTTTTCTGCATAAGGAAACGCCTTTACCAAGTCAGGAATATGAGAGTTTTGAGCTTTTGATTTTGCCTTTTGATAGGGACTTTCCGTTTTGAATTTTCCTTGGAGTTTTGGTATTTTTTTTATTTTACCTTTTTTGTACAACGCTTATGCATGCAGGTCTGGAAGTGGGATTTCTCATTTCTTTATTTTATTTTTGTACCTTTTTGTCTATTCTTTATCTAATTTTTACCATTATTTTTTATTTTTTTTATTTTAGCACCCCATTATTCCATATTCTTTATTCTTTTGGCCTATTGTTCTCTAATCTTTAATTTGTTCGCCCTTTATCCTGCATTTTGTTCCCTTTATTCTGTATTCTATAAACACCATCCGCTCTGACATAGTACATAAGTAATTTTGAAAATAACACTTTATAAATTTGTTGCGTCCGAATCATTTTTCAGCGTGTACCTTAATCAGTAACGCTTAAACTAAAAAAATGAAGCACAAAATGTGTACGTTTTTAAATACGTGTCCAAAATTACCTATCTATTGTACACAAAATTTATAATAGATCTTTATATTTTATTCCGGGTTAACTTAAGACACACCCAAACCGTAAAAATTTATTGATAATTAGATCTTCACATTCGGAAATTTTGATATAAATACATCAGAAAATAAACATCAGAGTTTAGTTTTTGTTTAAGAAAAAACTAATGCATGTTATGTACATGTTAAAAAAATACATTGCTATGTGTTTCTTTATTCTACATTGGCTAGAGGTATAGGGGGAGGTTTGAGATCTCACAAAACATGTTTAACCCCGACGCATTTTTGCGCCTGTCCCAAGTCAGGAGCCTCTGGCCTTTGTTAGTCTTGTATGTTTTTTAAATTTTAGTTCTTTTATATGTTTTGGAGTTTAGTGTAACGTCCATTTTCACTGAACCAGCACACAATTTTATTTAGGGGCCAGCTGAGGACCACCTCCGGGTGAGGGATTTTCTCGCTGCGTTGAAGACCCATTGGTGGCCTTCGGCTGTTATCTGCTCTTTTGTCGGGTTGTTGTCTCTTTGACATATTCCCCATTTCCATTCTCAATTTTATCATAAAAAACATTAAACCAAACGTTTAACAACCAAAAAAAGTTGCACCGCGGGTCTTAAGGATGTTCGTTGATCTGTTTCAAAATAACAAGTTTTTTAAAAGACTTTCATATATTGACAGTATATAAATAACGGAACTAAAACAGCAGAAAAATATGAAAGGTCCGTGTCATTGATACATTTTTTTGCAAAACCTATGGAAACAACACAAGATCAGTGGCGGATCCAGTAATTTTCATAAGAGGGGGCCAACTGACTGCCTAAGAGGGGGCCCGCTCCAGTCATGCTTCAGTTATTCCCTATATAATCAACCAAATTTTTCCCACAAAAAGGGGGGACCCGGGCCCCCTGCCCCCCCCTAAATCCGCCCCTAAAGATTTTATAAGATTTTCAGAAATGGCTTCTTAAGCTATATGTAATAAAATTATGAAATGAAAAGTAAGTGTTAGCGGGAAAATTTTTTGATGTCACTTCATGCATAAAACTGAAGGAGTCCGAATATCTAACAAAAACATCAGCGAGCATCCGAACGAATAAAACGTATCTATTTACTGCTTACCTTTTGGGAAATATGGCACTTTTTTGTGGTGAATGACTGGTTCTGTAAAGAAAAAAAAAACATTTTATTAATACTGCAGAAAATATGTTTTTCATAAACAAGAATGTCTTCTTCTGTCGTTTTTCATTGTAAGTGAATCTAATATAGAGTTGAAATGCACATTTCTACATTATTTTTTTTTAAATCATTGTATCTAATTTTTATTTTTGAACAACATTGTTTTGAAGTGGAACTGATATGAGACAACGGTTACATCATGACCATGTGTTCACGTGCAACGACTTATTTACAAATATATTGAAGTTTACATTTTAATACCGTGAATATACTAATACGGTATACGTATTTTCTCCCGTCGACATATTTTTTTATATAATAATGCACTTACTATCAACTGTCAGTACTTTGTTCTTAGGGTCTGTTGAAAAAAAAAGAGAATATATGAGTCATGAATGTTATCAATAAGCATGTACCGGTTTAAGATGAACACAAAAATATACTCGGAAGACCATATGAAGCGAATGAATAATACTATTTTTAGGAGCAAATAAAACATGAACTATATAATTATAAAGTTTTCTGTTTGTGTGTGTGGATCTTCTCTCCAAAGACACCGAACAAAAAATACTAAATAGCTGTTGTTGATCTTTGAATGAAACAATATTTTAAACTAAACCGTTTGAAAAAAAAAGGTTAGAATTAATAAAACATTTTAATCACGATAAATAACACAAGAGGGTGTTAAGGTAAAATGTGAGAATATCACAACACAACTGTTTATCATTACATCCACGATTTCCTATGTTCAAGTTACCATACTGTTGAAATTGACTTACGTGGTACTGGTTCTGAAATGTAAAAAAGGACGTATGATTAGCAAGATATAATAGTCAAAACAAATGCAATATAACTTCTTTATATTTTTAAAATATTCATACAAAACATATTTGTAATATTTGTGTCATTGCAATCTAGTTTTTATAGGAATTGTTTATAAAACGTTTTCTCCCATCAAAAACAATGTATATCGTTGTCCGACAAATTTTGCACAACTCACTGCAGTCATAGATTATGTTACTTGTCATGTGTACATGAAGAATCATTCGCCGCACCTCGGCAGGTCTAAGTTAGTTAGAAGGGTGGCGGAATCTGTCGAGGTTTGCCGATTGCACGAAGAATGTATAATGAAACGGAAATTTCCTCTCCCGATTCAAGCGTTTTACAGATCTTGCCTATTTGTTCGACTTACTTCTGAAGCTTCAATGCATGTATTACATGAAATGATGACTAAATCAATGAAAAGAACAATGAATAATGTAATATAAAAATGCTTACTTCTGATAACGTTTGTGATTTCTTCAACAATTGGGATTGGCTTGTCGAATGGATGTTCAACTGTAAATGAAAAGAAATATTCATCATGATAGGATACACATTTTTTAAAGATTAAACTTTTTTAAATGAAAACTGTCTTAACTACTGGAACACTTTCTCAATAACGCAAACCACATGATAACATATACTAGTAGCCACTTTAGTAATACTGTATTTTTGTTTTCCTGTTTTAAAAGTTTTGAATGGTGAAAACGTCTTTAACGGTGACGTAGATACTGCTTCACGTTATCAAAGAAGATGTGTATCTCTGGATTATATTATTAAACGTTTATTAATATTGCGTTCAATCACATAAATACTGTCGTTGATGGACAGGTATAATTCTTAGAAATTGTTAATAACTTTGTTATATTAAGATAGCTGTAATTATGGAAAAAAAGACGTGTACTCACCAACCCTAGGTCTCTTTCTGATAACCAAGTTTTCTACTGGGAATGGTCTGTCACGGCTGACTGAAATTATTCATTCATATATGAAAAACAAAGCATACTACTATATCCAAAACTTGTAACTATAGGGGAACTAAATATTGACCAAAATACATGTTAAATTAAACGAGTCTGAAATTCCTGAAACCACGTTCATATTTAAGGATGTTCGCTCCTCTGTTTCAAAACAATAAGCTTTTTAAAAGACTATTATACATTGATATTTATAAATAACGTACTTAAAAAGCAGAAAAAAATGATAGGTTCGTGTCCTTGATTTTGAGATATAATCATTTGAAAATTTGGCGGGAAATAATTCTCTCTAGACTTTTCATTCACATTAGCTCTTTTTTTCTCTCAAAAACTATGAAAAAATAACATGGATTTTATAAGATTTTATAAGATTTTCAAAAATGGCCTTTTAAACTATATGTAATAAAATTATAAAAAGAAAAGTAGGACTTAGTAGGCAAATTCTTTATTGGCACTACATGGATAAAACTAAGAGGATTCCGAGTATCTGACAAAAAGTCAAAAACAAGAGTAGCAAACATCCTTAACTTCATCCGTAACATTGTTTATTATTAAGGACAGGAAAGATACAGTTTTCATTTTGTAATTCTACATTCAACTATTAGCCAAAAAAATATTATTAATGTATTGTACAAAAATAAGAGATCTTATTTTTTTCAAATGTAAACCACTGGTAAATGGATCAATAATATATATGTTTTCTAACAACTGTCTTCCTTATGAAACGCGTATTCTATTGTTGACATCATTCAACTTTAGCATTAAATAATAAGACTGTATGCTTATAATATAACTACTTACTGATTCTCAATTCTGGTCTTGGGATTGGTTTGGGGATTTTGTCTGCAATGCAAAAAGAAAAAATAAACAATCAACTTCACATGCCTTTTTTAATAGAAAAAAAGTTTGTTTGTATGCTGACGACAAGATGTTCTCCTAGATTTTTGTTTCAGTTATGGATTTGATACTGTCACATTTTACTGTGTCTGTCTTAAGTCAGGAACATCGGTAGTGGGTGTCTTTTGGTATACTTAAAAGATAACTGTTTCAGGGGAATGTGGTACTCACACTAGTACTTTCCTCCACTTCGGTATTTCTAATGAAATCTTGTATATTAGAAATGAAAGGATGTGGTGTATAAATTAATGACAAAATTTACACGCAATTGAAAATTACCAAAAAGGAAAGGGCCAACGCTTGTATTGCTGTTCTTCAACTTATGTCTGAAAAATTACGATCATACTTACGGACTCGTTCGAAAACTTGAGTAACTGAAAAAGAAATAAGATTGATATATTATATATTGTGATTTGTCTTTTAAAAATGCTTTCAGAATATATATTTGGGTAGATACAAAGAACAGTTTAAATCATATACATTGTAATATGTTATTCAAATATGGTTAAAAACCTTTTTAATCAGTTTGTTTCTATATGTACTTTAGCTTATAAAGAATTCATAGTTCACCTTACAAACAAGCAAACTGATAGTGTAACACAGCAAAGAGTTTAGCTGTAATAGAGATGCAGAAGATAACAGAGGGATATTCGAACTCATCAGTTGAACACAAACAAACAAAGGATATATTTTTTTTGCCAAATCTAACTCCTTAACTTATGGTGGTACATAACACTACAGGGAGATAACGCTGTAAAAATCAGCTGAACGTTTTGATCACGTTCTATTGGTAAGGAAATATTAAGCTTCTCAAAGATCAAAAATAGTGTTTGTCAAACTGCTATATATCCAATGAAATTTTTCCTATAAAGTGTGTGGTTCAAGTTTTTTGAATTTTTTTTTATATTTTTGACAAAGGGTCAAAGTAAATATTTTGTCAAAATTTTATGAAAATTGAACGAGCCAAATTAATTTTAGTGAAGGTGTTTGGTACCACCTTATGCAATTTATTAATGATTAAACGTTTTCATACCTATGATTACTTTTGTTATTTTAGTTAAATAAATATATCTGCATAGAATTTTCTGAGAATTGATTTACCATATATACTATGCATGTTCGTATGTTTGTTTGTCATGTTGATTAAAACAAGAGCTCCCCCCCCCCTCTCTCTCTCTCTCTCTCTCTCTCTCTCTCTCTCTCTCTCCCTCTCTCTCTCTCTCTATATATATATATAGATTCGGTGATTACCATATATGTATAATAAGAAAATTGAGCTGTATAGCCGAGGTTTTCATAGCATGATTTCTCTGTTAGACCCAAAATATTTTATAAATCATTACTTACCAGTCTTTACTCTGTGGTATGGTTTGTGTACAATGTGTGGTTGGGGAACTGCAATGATTTTAGTTCTGATGATTGGTCCTAAAATGGCATAAAATGAAGTTAGTTTTAGTTTGGTACTTTGAAAATTGTTAAAATATTTGCACATTTCAAGAAATAGATAAATGGTCTGGAATTTATATGTTTCCCGAACATTAATCCTAACACCAAAGATAAAAGAAGTGGTCGATTTATACATTTACTTTTTATAATGAATTAAAAAAAAAATGAAAAAAATGAAAAATACCAAATACCATTTTGTCCAAATGTTCTCGCAAATAACATTGACAAGTTCGAAAATTGAACTTAAACTCAAAGGCATGCATATAGATAAACTGACCAACCAAGCAGAAGTTCAAAATAAATTCAAATTCTTGAAAAAACATAAAACCATCAAATAGTATACTTACGTGGTACTTTAACTGCAAAAAATAAAAGAAACAAATTTTCAAATTCACTTATTGCAAATTTAAATGTTAGACAATATATAAGTTCTTTTACACGTAGTTCTAAATAAGATTAATATTTTTGATAAAAGTAAAGTATATATTTAAGTTAGTATTTATTCCTCCACTAAATAGAGAGATAAAAAAAAATCTAAATCAGAAATCGAAAATAATATCATTAAACTTTACTTTTATTTTCTTGTATATTATATAGAATATGCATAACCTATAAAACTTAGACATATCAAAATTTTGAACTTTTAGTTAATTCCACTATGATAAAGACAACGACTAAGTTTTTCCATGACAAGGAAAGTCTATTATGATTATACTCACCCCTCTTTCTGTGAACAACTGAAAACAAAGAAATAAAAATATAAATACTATGTAGCTTTTTCCTTTATTCTTGCACATTTTTTAATAGTCCGTCTCTTATTTTTTCTACTAGAGTTATTTCCCTCTCATCAGGTGTCTTTGTGTTATAAACTTAACGATATTTTCATTTCATGCTTGGTAAATTGCACAGCAGCATCTTCATCGTGCACGGCCAAAATCTAATATTTGGAAGGTCGATTAAGTGAAGTGTTGTTTGTGCATATGAAAACTTTAATATCAAGAAAATATAATATGAACACAGAAAATCAGACTCCTTTGAAAAATTAATTCTGCCCAAAGAATCTTTGAAAATAGATAGTAAGTAGGTACGTACTTTTATTTAATGTACAACTGGTTCAAAAAACGGTTTTGATAGTACACATCTCAATAATTGACAAGTAATGTGTATTTTGAAATGGACAAGAAGCGATCTGGTGTATTAACTTGTTCTATAAAATCCCTTCATTCTCTTACAAAACCAAGAGTTGTAAAGTTCATTCATAGCTACTGTAAAAAAAATATAATAGAATACTTACTAGTTCTAGTTTTATGGATGGGCTTGATGACTGAAAAAAAGAAAGTATATACTTAAACATTGTAATAAAAAGATATGGAAACACATTATGCGTCATATTTAATACATTTGATTAGAAAGATTTTTATACTTCTTCAAGGAAATCGCCCAATGGACACATCAATAACCTCAGAAAAGATGTGTGTGTTTTATCCGAATAATTCTACACTCAAACACTCAAACATGTTATTTTTTTCTTTAGATTTCACCTTTCGCGGTAACCAAGGATTCCACAAGAAGATAACACAGTGAAATCGACTAAGCGTTAACAGGTAATGAAAACATTCGGCATCATGGTCTATTGAAATGTAAACCGAGGAAAGAAACTCTTACGGACCAATCACATTCAAATATTTGCAGATATAAAAATCATATAGGAATGATGACAAATATGATCAAGGGTGCAATCAAAACCCGAAAGTAGAAGTAACGATAATTGACAATAGCTTACCTCTTCTGTGATGAATCACTGGTTTTTCAACGGGGTCTAGAAACAAAAAATACATTTCATACATGTATGATTAACACATACAAATTTAATTGTTTAAACACACTTTCATATAGCTAATATATAACGATTTCACAATAAGTCTGTTTTCCTAGAAAATGCTGCAATATCATTTATGTTACTAATATTAACATTTTGAAATAAATTCAAAGATTTGACAAACTAACCGTGTCAGGAAAGTTAAAAGAGAAAGAAAAAAAAAAAAAAAAAACATAAACAAATAAAACTATGCACTAGTTTAAAGATGCTTAAATGCGTATTACCCTTAAAAAGATAGTATATATTGCTAAAACACATATGTTGATTAAAAAGATCAGATATATTTCTAAAATCATATTTTCCTTACAAAAAATAAGCTATATTGCGAAAATAACTATTTAAGCCTCACTGCTACAATACATATTTTCTTGAAGATACAAGGATATTTTCATAATACCGAGCACTATCATAAGATCCTACCATAGTTACCGTAGTAACACTAAGTTTTCTACTCACACTTTTCTCTGACAGCAACTGTAAAATAGAAATAAATATAAAATGAAGAAATATATCATTTTAATTTGAATCACATTTTAAGGACATGCAAAATTCTGTTAATGTGAAAATATATACTGAAATATGCGCTACTGGACGCTTAATAAGCAGTTATTAATCCAATTTATACATGTAGGAGATTATAAAAAAATGAACTCTGTTTACCAATACTTGCAAAATATAGGTTAAATTATTATAAAGGTTTCTTTTTTATTATAGATAACGCATGCGTCTTTCTCTGAGCTAAATATCAAATCATTGCTTATCAAATATATATACTTACTTTCTTTGACGAGAAGTTTAGGTCCTGAAAGGAAAAAAAAACAAATGAAAATAAACGAATAGACTAAGATATGTTATTGATATAGCTAATATAAAGGAGGTCCGTCCCACTGACATGATGTAGCGGGGTCTTAAGAATATATCCCTCCCATCAACAGATTAAAAAAAAATATTAATCTGTCTTTTTTTACGGATGGGGGATTGGGGGGGAGGGGTTAGGATTGAATGAGTTTCTATTACCAGTATCTATTATTTGTGTGACAGGAGTTTTGTCGAGCTGAACTAGCGCCGAACAGCTGTAAAAATATAACAGACAATTTGAAACGCGTTACAATTGTCTGTTTCAGAATCTAAAGGACTATGGGTAATTTCGTTTCTCGTACCCAAAAATAAAAATAACGTCGCGTCATTAGTTAAATCACAACGTTTTGGTGTACGCTTTTGAAAAGATTTCCCTGGATGCTCTAAATTCTAAAACGGTGAATTAAAATTGGTAGAGTTTCTAGTCTAATCCTAAACAAGTTCCCAACTAAAAACCATAACGTCTTGATAATTTTTAAACTACATGGCCAAGTATGAAAGTTGGGAAAAAACAGTTTTTAGAATAAAGGATAGAGATGAATAAAGAAGTACATATACAAATGATTCTTACTTAACATCATTTAAATGTTTATATTGCCATATAAACTTCAAACAGTACATGTGTGACAATTACAAGTACAAAATTTTAATATATATACAATCATTTATTTCCAGTAAATAGTCCAAGAATCCCCTGGAATCAGTTCTAATAACCTTTAATGTAGGACCCAACATTTATTTACTTGTAATGATTTTGATGAATTGAGTACTGAAATCACATTTTTCAGCAGACAAAAAAGAAAAGACTCTCTCAAATTATTTAAAAAAAAGCTGTTTCGCAAATCCCTACTTAATTCACAATTTTATAAAACAAGCTTCTCGCTCTCTGAGATCTAAGAATATTAGGTTGTCTACCTTTTCTATATTTAGATGGTACTTACTTTTGATGATGTTTGCTACCTGGTCAACTACAGTTACGATTTCTGGAAAACAAAAGAAAATCACAATTTTGAATAACGAATAATTCATGGTGATATCGGCGGGAGTTGATATAGAGTATAAACATGGTTGACCAATAGATGTCTTTTATTTGTAAGGTTGTTGTCTACCCGACATCTTTATTCATTCATATATAAATTATAAATCGAAAACTTGTTCAGCCGTTCTTTTTCAATTTGTCTTGAATTCTTAGTTTTATCCGACATATTCATTCATTCATATTTATTCTAAAGCGAATAATTGTTCGGCTGTCCTTTTTCAATTGTCTTGAACTTTGACTTGTATTCAGTTGCATTTTATTGTAATATAACCTTTTGACTTTAAAAAAACTATAAATATTAACATTTATCTTTCTTTGAGTTTACTTTTCATTTATACTTTGATGCTTCTTTGTCTTTTATTCTCACGAATTATACGTTTTTCTGCCAAACACACATCATAAACTCCATAAAACGTTTTTAACCATTTACCTTCTTATATAATATAAAATAAACTTACGTTTGTGGTATCTGGGATGTTGCTTCAAAAGGGGAACTGTAAAGAAAAACAAAATATGAATTAAGTATTATACAAAGATACTAAAGGTAATATTTAGTATGCCATGTGTCGTTGCTATTGCGTTGTTTTAAGTCTTTTTTTTCATTAACATACACCCCACAACTGGATAGTAAGGTAAGGGTGTTTTTAAGAGTTTATAATGCTCTGTGAAGAATATTGTAATGCTGCTGTTAAGAGCTTGGTAATGCGACTGTTCAGAGTGTGTTAATGCTGCTATTTTCGACTTGTGCTATCACTGTTCAGAGTTCGGTAATGTTGCAGTTTTGGTCTCTTGATATTACTGTTTACGAACTGGTGATACTGCTATTTACGTCTCGTGTTCATACTGTTTTGAGTAATGCTGTTATTTTCGTCTTGTGTTATCACTGTTAAGAGTTCGGTAATGCTGCAGTTTTCGTCTCCTTGTATTACTGTTTACAGTTCGGTGAGGCTGCTATTTACGTCTCATGTTAATACTGTTCTGGGTAATGCTGCTATTTATGTATCGTGTTTTGACTGTTCAGAAGTTATTAACTCACCATTCTTTCCAACGAGAGCTGGTTCTTCGTGAGTTACAGCCTTTGGCACAGCTGTAAGTACAAATAGTGTTATAAATGAGTGTTTCTGGTAAATATAAATAAAGAGTATTTAAGTAAAAAAATCTTTTCAACTATGCATATAAGAGTAAGTAAGTCTTTGAGTAATGGTCCTTTTACTTTTTCTTATATATAGTATTATAAATTTGCAAAATTGTACGGTGTACACCACAGTTTTTTGAGATACATGTATTTCATAATTAAAAGGCTCAAAATGAAATAAACAATAAAATATATCATCAAGAAATAGGATAACCTTTATTGTACATGTATATTAACTTTAGGCATTAGTTGAAAATTGTGCTACATATCTGACCGGACTTTGACTCAAATTGAAATAAACAATAAAATATATCGTTAAGAAATGGGAGAACCTATTTTGTTCATGTATATTAACTCTAAGCATTTATTGAAAATTGTGCTACTTGTATGATATATATATACTCACGTTGAAAGTGCACTGTAAAAAGAACAAATATTTTATTAAAATAAAAATTACTATATAAATGACATTGTCAACAATTCTTTGTTTATTCATTCAGTATAATATAGCAATTTGTTTGAATTTAAGAGAAATAAACCTCATTCTATCTGACTCGATATCGATGTTTTTCTTTTGATATTTTAGATATTTAGAAAACACTAGAAAACACTGTAATGAAGCTTGAAAAGCGGCAAATTATAACTGTCTGTCCTTTTGTTTTTCGTTTAAGCATAAACAGTTGGTTTTTTTCGTTTGAATTGATTCATCATTTTGTCATGCTGGAACATTTTAGAGTTGAAAGCTATACGGTAAGTGTTTTGTCCATTCTTGAAGGCGTACGGTGACCTATATATAAAAACCAGCACATTTTTCCAAGTTAAAGTATAAATCAGGTGTAGATAACTATATAATTATTCTACACACAGGTTAAAAGGAGTTTTTGAGAAATTGTTTTTAAATTTTGTATTCACTGCTTTTAAAAATAGCTGCAAATCAATAGTGTTCCTAAGTTTATAGAGCTAGAGGGAAAAAATGACGGTCATCATGCATATACTAATATATAACAGAAGTACTTCAATAAAATGTGTGTGCATTTTGGATCAATGTTATATAGTAGTGAAAATTATAAAAACGGTACCATTATTCATATGGCCCAGAAAATATCACCATTCAATCTTCAAAAAATCGGTAGTTGGGAATGCATATAAAACTAAACCTCTTGGTAGTTGGGAATGTGTATAAAACTAAACCTGTTAGAAGTTGGGAATGTGTATAAAACTAAACCTCTTGGTAGTTGGGAATGGGTATAAAACTAAACCTGTTAGAAGTTGGGAATGTGTATAAAACTAAACCTCTTGGTAGTTGGGAATGTGTATAAAACTAAATCTGTTGGAAGTTGGGAAGGAATGTGTATAAAACTAAACCTCTTGGTAGTTGGGAATGTGTATAAAACTAAACCTGTTAGAAGTTGGGAATGTGTATAAAACTAAACCTCTTGGAAGTTGGAAATGTGTATAAAACTAAATCTGTTGGAAGTTGGGAATGTGTATAAAACTAAACCTCTTGGTAGTTGGGAATGTGTATAAAACTAAATCTGTTGGAAGTTGGGAATGTGTATAAAACTAAACCTCTTGGTAGTTGGGAATGGGTATAAAACTAAACCTCTTGGAAATTTGGAATGTATATACAACTAAACCTCTTGGTAGTTGGAAATGTGTATAATACTTAACCTCTTGGTAGTTGGGAATGCGTATAAAACTAAATTTCTTGGTTGTTGGGAATGCATATAAAACAAAACCTCTTGGTAGTTGGAAAAGCTTATAAAACTAAACTTCTTGGTAGTTGGGAATGCATATAAAACAAAACCTCTATAAAAATAGAAAATTTGCGTGTCACTTAGACGCATGATTTATTAGCCGTTACCCACTAATGATATTCAAACATAAAAGAAAGGAAAATATTCTGATTGACAAGTGGAGTAAACAATAATGATAAATATATATGTATACAACATGATATATGTATAATAGATGGGAAAACTATGACAGATAATCTTGTTCACACGACAAGGACCGAAAGGCTGAGAGACATATGATATAAAATATGTTACAGATTATGTCCATCGGAGAATTATTATGTCAGTGTTACGTCAACTGTTTTACATATCTATCACGCAATTTATCATTATTATCCTTTTAAGATGTCTCGAAACTAAAATATTGATAGTATATATACTCTTCTTTGAATAAATAATTTTTGATACCAAATTTTTTTTGTAGTTTATTATGTTAGTATGTATCGATCATTAAGACATTTTCTACTATTACCAAATTTATTTTTAAAACATATCTTTAGCAACAACAAATAAATACGAAAAATGATTCACATACCAAAAAAGTCAAAGAAAAGCAAGGGTCAACTAAACCCAAGGTACTAGTAGCTGGAAGTTTTTTTTTAAATTAAATTTACATGCATTGTTATCGTTCACTACATTTCGATTAAAACTGTATGTCTTCAAACGATTTTGTAACCATTGACTACTGAGTACATGTACAGTGGCATAGAAGCAGACTGAAAAGTTTGGAGAAGGGACGTCTATAATTGACAAGCAAACAAGCTTATCTATAGTATTATAGTCTAGAAGTTATTCAGTGTCCTCTTTCCTAAGAAATTTTTTTATTTTTTAATATGTTCTTGACCAAAAAGTCGGGGAAGGGGGGGGGGGGGGGGGGGGGGGGGGGGGGGGGGGGGTGAGGGGCAAACACATAATAGAAAGTAAATTCTTACCTTTCTGTTTTGGTGGTCCTGCAAGTAAAAGTAAAATAAACAATTAACATAGACACAAACAAACATAGATATATATGACAAAATCTAAGTAAAACTTAAAAAACCAAGAAGGTACATGTACTAAAAGGGCTACATTGGCATATAACGACAAAGCATTAAATTCATCTATAAAACATAGGCACATTATACTAAATATAATTTTGTTTGTACGAACTTTAGAAACAGGACGAAAAGTAAGGCTGCCGAGCTTTTCTCCTGTTTACTAACATGTATAATTTAGCAAACTTATAAAGTAGTATGTAATTCAATTACAAGTCCCCATACCCCTCAGTAATAACGACTGTCTTACACGGGACCCTATGCTTGCAATCTGATTTTGTGTTGATAGATAGAGACTATATTTCATTTTGTCATTATCCTTTAAGTCATTAAAGTGTTCTATTGAATTTTTCTTTAATAATATTTGTATAAAGGCTGGCCAGATGATTGAGGTTTTCTGCAATTAATAGAGGGTTTTTCTCATCTACAATTGATTGCAAGACCTGAATTATCGGGGTTTTTTTCTCAGAATGTCTAAGTATCTTTCTTTGTCAATCAATAACTTATGGTAACGCAATCTAAGTTTAGAAATCAACATGGCGTAAGCGCGGACTGCAAAGAGACCCACAAAATGAACAGTGACGTAAACAGTACTCTAACTACTTTCTGTTCGCTCAATATAAAAACAGAATAACAGGATATTTTACATGAACACCAAACAAATAAAATAAAAATTTAGTTTACTGCATGTTATTTATACGAAAGCTGGCTGATTGAAGGAAAAAAAGAGTTCGTCAGAGATTGCAAGTTTAAATATAATTCAGAAGTATTGTATTATTGTAATACTCTACAATGAAGGATGGTCTGCATGGGGTTTACAGAATAGAGAATGATGGGCCAAAAAATAAAGGATAAATAATAATGAGGTGCTAAAATATATAAAGAAAAGAGAAAACTGGCCCGAAAAAAAGAATTGAGAATAGAGACCCACCCATTTGCACCCTCGTAAAACTGTGTGATGTATGGCGAAAAACCGTTCAGGTTACAAAGAGAAATAGAAAATTGGAACTACACAGTAATGGCCTACAGGTTATTTACACTACACTGTTCTAATGCGACAAAATTCCATTTGGTTTTTATAAGCGGTATCCCCTTCATAGGAGAGATTCAATTGAATGGAAAGTAATGGCAAAACGCGGATTTTATGTATAGAAACAAATGTAAGGGTTCTATTCATTTAGTTAACCACGAATGACATTAACAGGTATTTTTTTAAAAAGTTATGAATTACCGTTTTTTACTCAACGGAATTATGAATGTCATCAAAACTTGAGAATATGATTGAAAGCATTTTTCCTGGACACATTTAAGCATATATAGCATTCAATCATGTGAAATATTAAGCTTGTTTCGATGCAAAAAATGTCAGCGGAAAAAGAACTATAACATAGTGCCTCCCATCATAAAAATATAGAATATGATGGATGAACCATCAGTTAAACGACTTTTTATGAATGTTGTACAAAAAACTATATGATTTTTTATATGAAAAAGTACCATTAATAAGACGGATACGCATATAATTATTTCATGCCTACGCGTTTACAATGCATGACCATGCAAATACCTAAGTCATATGAATAGAAATGATATGTGGAAGAACAAGAGCGTGCAAGTATACTGTACATTTTCTGAGAAGCGTACGATTGGTCGTTCCTTATGTGTAAAAACACATCCGTGTCCGCGTGACTCAGCGATTAGTAAATACACAGCCACGTCCGTTAGAATGCATGCGATCTGTAAATACACAGTCCCGTCTTATTGTTTGCGGGATGTAATCATTCACTTACTAGTCTGCTTTTCATTCAAAATAAATAAATAATCAATAAGAGATGATAAGACTATCATGTAAATAAGAATGTTTACACGCAGCAATGCCGGATTTGGGTCGGGGCTCGGGGGGGGGGGGGGGGGGGGGGGGGGGGGGGTGATGGATGAGGGAGGGAGGGAAGGACATAGAGGGGCAACACCCCCTTTGATCGGAAAAAATATAATTTTCTTATCCTTAAGAATGTAAAAAGATTTGAACAATTTCGCCCCCTTTCCTCGGAACTCTTACATCTCAGCACATTTATAGAAAAGTGCCAGTACCAAGTAAGCACTATAATCTATGACTGTTAAACCCTCAATATCCATTTTAAAATGGTATTGACTACGTGCGTACCCCCAAATGAAAAGACAGTCATAGTATTGGATGCATTTCCATTGTTTAGAACGCTGTAAGCAAATCACAACGATTTGGTATAACTTTTGAAAATATTACTATGATAGCATTCAACTAAATAAAAGGTGAATTGCTTAAATGAGGAAAGTTTGACGACCTAGCCAGTATACATAGACATTGATTAATTAAAATATACCTTGAAGTTTATTATATCATATATATTATTCCCTTTTTAAAAGCTAACTGTATAAATGTCAAAGGTCAAAGCCATGTAAGCATCGTGAAAAGAGAATTGGAAATTTAAGCCGGTAGATTTAAGGGATAAGGGAGATTTCTCTTTAAAATCAGTAATACGTTTGCAACAGTCAGTTTCCTCAATGCCTTTAAAAGTGTTCTTGTGAAACAGAATTAGAAGAACTCGTGTTACTAAGAAGCTTTGAACATATCTATAAAAACATGGCTAACTTAAACGCACCAGTGATTTTAAAGAGTTATGTCCCTTAATAAAGGTCAACCTCATAAAAGGCTTTTGAGTGAAACATTCCTTCTTGTAGCTGATCATGTCAAAGGTAATCAAACATAAATTGGCAAATAAATAGACAGCTGGTATTAAATAATTTAAATGTTCTTGCTATGATCTTGGTGTATTTCGCGTATACAGACCAAAATTTCCTCTACAGTTTGTTATTTTACAGATTTAAAGATAAGGAATTAAGCACACTTTGTTTTTTCCGAAATTTTATTCGATGAATATGACAATAAAGACGTATTGCATTTCAACGAAATAAAAAAATATCACAAACATATAACACTGCAAGGTCTTCCATATGTATGTAATTAATACGATTTGTAACAAATGGATATGTAAGCATGCATATAATTCGTTATTAATTATTTTTTTTATTTATACTCGAATGATATGGATATTAAAGTTTGGATCCTTTGACTTCAATTACAACATGAACAACATGTTTTCAAATTTCAAAACTGATTGCCATACGCATTAGCAAACAACAGTTAGCGGATGACAGTAACATTTGATTCATTCCAATAATTTTATGTTGCCTAACGCCACGCGACAAGGTTGTCCAATGTTACTCTTATACATTATATTCAACGGAACTGCTTAAATAAAATCGCTTCATTATCTAAAAGATTTATTTTTTTCAAGGATGTTTACTTTATCGATAATGATTACATTGCAATATTAAAATTGTTTGCTTATGTCGGCAAAAATAAACCTTCATGCATGAACAAATTTGTTTATTATGTTGTTTTCACTGGGAATAGAATACTGACATTTATTAAGTCCCAGGTTTGCAATACAACTATTTTTAACAAATTTACACTCATTGTTCAAAGGAAATAACATGACCAAACTCTTGTAAAATCAAAAGATGATACATGTCACTTCAATTTTGTTATATTGCCTGCAGTTAATCGTTTTGTTGTTTTTGTCTGCCATTAATTGCAAATGTTCACGAGTGTATTGTAAACTAATAAAAACAAATTAAATATGGTATAATAAAATATCAATAAACTGAACATACCTGCAACCACGGAAGCTGAAATTGAAAATAACGGGAATAAGTATACGAATGCTTTCATTTTAAATTTCAAATAAAGAAATATATTTGGTTAAATATTTTTTCTTGTTTGTTAAGCTGATGAAATACGCATTCAAAGAGAACTAAATTTCAAAATAGATAAGAACAGTCTACTCCTTAAAGACATATTAAACAAACTAAAATTATATAAAATCATATACAATTAAAATTAAATAAACTTTTCCTGATTATCGATTCATGCAAGATTTTGATTTCTTAAATTTATCAGTTTCATCAACTTCATGTTGATTTATTTTTTTGTCACAGTTCGTTTCCTAAAATTAATTTGTAAATTGACTTACCCACAATGGTGGCTAAGATGAGAACTGCTAGCATTTTGCGTCCACCGAGATTGTAGCCGATAATGCAAGATATTCCCAGAAATTGGTAACTGTAATGGCCTTCTAGCAGTATGTAGTAACTATTTTACATTTATATACTACGTCATAAAACTGACATAGTCCTATCATCAGGGAGACATTTACAGTGGGTTAATTTGATCTGTCTGTCAATTGAAAAGCCACGCCTACCAAATTGACCCATAGAAATCAGACAACACCCTTGAAAGGCTCGAATAAGGAATAAAAAATGAATAAATTTAGAAAAGGTAATATAAATGCTGAATTATTTTCATGGATTTCAAAAAGATAGAAAATAATGTTTATTTAATAAAAAAAATCAATTCCGATATATTTCAAATGTCTGAAGATGAAAACAATAGGATTTAAGAAATAACCTTCACAGTCCCCTGTAATTTGTCGGTTTGTCACCTTTTCAACATAAATGTCATTTACTATTGAACAGATTGTTTAACTAACACGTCAGAAAAATAACATCTTTTGTAGTACATTATAATTTAACATGATAAAGATTATGATATGGCTTAACCTTGAAAAATCGACAACATTTTTTTATATAGAATTTATAATGAAGACAAATGGTCAGTTTATCGAATAAATATTTCATGGAAATGTCAATTTGAAAATTTATATGGCGATTTGAAGACAATTTATTATATTGTCAACATAACATAACTAATTCTGTTGCAGATACGATAGTCGAAGTACATATTTCTTAAGGCTTTTTATTTTAACAATATTATGTTGATTTATGACTTATAATTGTGAATCGATATAGAAAGTGAGTATTGTGCATTTCATGAATGCTATTTTTGTTCTTGTTGAGAGATAATTTTTCATTTTTACAGAACTTGCTTTTTTGCAAAATTGTTTTAATTGTCAAAAATGTATAATAATAATATTAATATTATTAATGATAATAATAAAAAAAAAATGATGATAATGTACATGAAACACATTTAAATGTTACTAAAAAATAATCGAAATCAAAGGTTTTATTGAGCCAACTATTTCAGAACTGCTTGTTATATTTGAGTATCTTTCTGATATGACTATACAAATATTTAATTCCTGCTAAAACTGGATATTGATATAATATGTGTATAATAATTCAGTTTAATATATATTTGTTTAATAAATTATATAATAAATTCAATTATAACAGGTTTTTAGAAATAATTTAGTGAAATAACTTGTACTTTTCTTTTTTATCTTGAAGATGCGAGACTATCAGTTTTGTCACGTTTATTTTCTAACTTAGTTGTCATTAATAATTACACGAGTGCTGTAATATTTATTTTTTTTTGTACCGGTTTGCATCTTCCAACTGCAGCAACCTCACCAGGAAGCAATTTGTTTTATATATACTATTCATAATTTTGATACGCATAATACGTATTTCAGGATTAAGCTTCTAGAAGTGCACGCGATGTAAAAAAGTTTCACCTTTAAAGAGGTAAATGCTCAGGCAATTCCTACGATATTACCATTAACACTGGTCTAATAACATAAGTCTATATTTAAAAAAGTGTTCAAGTGAGTCGCATCATCTAGCTTCCACTTCTTTTTATTTTGTGTTTTCGTTTCTTTTATTTTTTCGAACTATGGATCTTTTCACAAATTTTCTGTAATATGACTAACTTGCTTGGTAATTTATTGTTGCGATTCAGAACTTACCCTTTGTTTTTTAATATTTTTACAAATAGGCTATACAAGTTTTGTGTTTTATTTAAATTATTTCTTTCTATATTTGATAAAAATAACACTTTTTAAATTTTGGTGTTTCCATAGCACTTTTCTGGAGTTATCTTTATCAGTTACGATCAAACATAAAGAAATTAAAAACAAACTTGTATAAACACTTAAATACGTGAAGGGACAGAAAACAAATAAAAACCAATTCCATGTAAGAATAAAATTCCCAAAAAGAGTTGGAAAAAAGTAAAATAACAAAAATACGGAACATTTTATTATTTTTCTTCAAAAGTTCTAAATTTGTCAATGGAGAAATTTTTTTTTTTGAATAAATCATTTCCGTACAGACGCTGACTATACTAACATAGAAGGGAGAAGTGACGATTTAATCTACATGAATTTGAAGTAAACATAGTTGTGCTGATTAATCTACTATGATTTTATGTAACGAACAGAAATTCCTAGTTGTTGGTACATTTCACGGAACGTTTGCATTTAATATTTATTTCTCATTGTGAGTTTTCATTTTTGAAAAGAAGAGAGGCGAAAGAGGGCCACTGAAAAAAAAACTCGTCAAAAGAAAGTATCAAACATATTTGAGGATTTTCAGTCATGCAATTATTGTTTATTGTTCCTGGATTTTCTATTTCACAATTTGTATTTAAAGATATATTATAAGTAATAACTTCAAGAATAGAATTCCCGAGCAGTTGTGGAAACGGTATCAGAAGGAATATGTGAATTGTAACTGTAAGGAGTTCTGACGTATGCTCGAATAAACTCAAGTAAATGCCGGAACATTTCATATAATTATATGGAATAATGTCTTAGCAAAATATGATTTTCTTGGTAAGCAAATCAAACATGAATTAGAGGCAACAGTGGTTTATTAATGTCCAAATCTTAGACATCAATTAAGAAGATACAAATCAATGTAAAAATCCAAAAACTTTAAGCTTTAAAAAGGAATGCATGAGTTACAAAAGATGCGAGACTGTGTGTGTCATCTGCCATGAATGTTAAAGATATTAACAGCATTTATATTGGCAACAAATATCAAAGTATTATTTATCTAAAGTCAATGGACTTAAGACTTAAAATCTTACTGGTATTATTTTTTTTTATTTATCATTTTTTTTCTTGTTTTGTATCAACAAAAGTTATGATGTTGCCGTTATATGTTGGCAATTACAGTATTACCTTTCACACTCCACAATAATTACATGTTACCGTTCATTTCAATTTATATTCAATACTGTAACGTTGAAGGGTAAGCATCAAAATGTTGAATTGACCGTAATTTGTATAGGGCAATTTAAAAGATATGACAATATATATATATGTTACGATTTCTGTTCCGAAATCGGTGTATATACAGCTACCCGGAAATTTTTGCACCGTCTTGGGATTGCATAATAAATTTTGCGTTCAAGTTGTTTTGACATTTGCACATCTGTAAACGTCCTGTAACAATACCAATGACATCAAAAGTTTTGTACCTATTTTATTTTTGAAGTGGAAACTATAGTGCCAAAATAGCGAATATTTAAGGGTCGTACATTTTCTATAATACAGTCAGAAAGTTTTCAAAGGTATACAATTATCTGTAAAACAACAGCAATATTTTGTCTGTTAAAGCGCACATTATGATAATTAGATACATATCTCATACAAGATGGAAAAGACTGTCAAGATCTCTAATTGTAACCTCTATCTTTTTGGAAATACTATGTCCTATGTAAGATAATTAATCAACGTTTGCTGAAATGATAACCGTTTGAGAAAAAAGGAAGGAAACCAAAGGGAAAACCAGAAATCATATGCCCAATATAACAAACAAACAAAACCGACGGAAAGACAACAAATGCAAAATATTACGATTAAAAGTATAGACCAAGCTCAACGAACCCAAAGGGGTTGAACTAGGGTGCTCCAGAAGAATAAGCAGTTCCGGATTCACATGTTGCGCGTACCGTGTTGCTCCTGCAAATACATATTCTTTTGAAGATTCTTTCCTTGAAAAGGAAAATATATGAAAAATACGGCTTTTTGTTACTTTAAGGGTTAAGGCTAGTGTTAGGGTTAGGTACGTTTGCGCTATGAAAAGGTTTGGGGGTAAAGGATAGTTCAGTATAGTTTTATATGGGTTGTGATTCCTAAATTAAAAAAGGCTCGAAATACATCAAATAATAGACCTAAGATAGTACATTTGCTACTCCTCATTTTGCATTTTTTTATACCTGAAAATATATTATCACTACTAACTTTTAATAAAAAGCACTCGTCAGTAAAACAAAAATAATCAAGACGAATGTTAGAACATTCGTTATACAAACAGACTATTTTGTATTTGAACGCCTGCGGAGGCAATTGCAAAAAAGGTTTGGCACAAAATACGTGGGGACGACGTAAGTGGCAGGTATATCAATCTTAGTAACAGTACTTGATTCGTTAACCTCTGCGGTCTAGAAATCTGACAATGAACGATGTACGTATAGGTGCTTCAAAACAAGAGAATCATCCATTCATAAACAATTTTTTTGATAAATTGAGGTCGTATAAACTTCATTAATATCATATTTTAATATATAGAATTTACTGATACAAATTATGTTTCTGATAGATGTCTGTGATAGAACATACTGTCTGTCATGCTTGAATTATTTTAAATTAAGAAATACATCTCTCCGTGCAAAGGTCTGATTCTTTGTCCGGGGTTTTCTATGCTTCTTGTTCTTATTGGTTTATAAGCTCTTCATTTAAAAAAAAGTTTTGGATTTTCAAATATTTGGGCATCGAGCATCACCGATTTATTGTAGAAATTCTGCTGAAGAAACCAACGTACCGTTAATGGTGCTATCAAAACGAAATAAAAGATATCATATTTTGTAGATATTACTGGTGCTGCTTGATACCAAATTTTTGAAAACAGAAAGTATCAATAATTGAAAATTTCTACGGAAATGGACGCAAAAACTAAATAAGGAACATCATACCATTTTAATAAATACCTTAGAATGTAATATGTTATTTGTTTTTGGGTTAGCTAAAATGTTTTCTAGCATCAATTTTCAAGCAATACATGCAATGCCACCGTAACAACATTGAAAAAATTTTCATGTGTCTGAAGAACTTTTCTGGATTTACGCTCAAGGCCGAATATGACTGTCAAACCAAAAGCAACAAGTGACATAAACGCATTGATAGTTGTAAATCAGAAAATATTTATAAGGCACTTTAATTACGGTAATTTTATGTAAGTCTAGACACTTGATGGACACCACATATGGAGCAGGATCTGTTTCCCTTCCGGAGCTACTGATACAACCCCCGGTTTTTATGGGGTTCGTGTTGCTCAGTATTTTATCTTTTATGTTGTTTTTGAATACGGTTGTTAGTCTTGTCAGTTTGTTCTCGATTGATTAGTTCGAATATCCCTTTGGTATCTTCTCTCTGTCTGTTCTTAACCGAACAGTCATAACAGACTAGGATCAATTTTGTCTTAGGGATATGCAACCTTGAGTTCCAGTATTATTGAACTGAAAACGTTTTGACGAAATATATTTGTTTTAATCATTATAAAACGTACTTATATACATTTGCGGAAACTAGGTCTATACCTAGGATTACACTTAGACTTACGATTACAGTTGACGAAAACCAAGGGGTCTTCTCGAAATAAAAAAAAAAACAAAACAAAACAAAACAAAACAATTAAGATACATAGTAAAATGAAATGATATTTTTTATCCTGTAAATAAGTCTTTTCGACGACACGGAAATGCAGCGCTTATGGTCACAACAAATGTGACTCGCCACAATGTCCCCATAATTTTGTGTTTTTTTTTACACTTCCTCTGCATATTCGGAGGTTTGCAGTATATACTGGATATCTGTTCGGATAAATTTTGTCGCCTGGCAAAACCAGCTCAGTCGGTAAAAGTAATTCTTGTCCTAATTTCTCATCAACATATATTGCTGATGTTAAAGGTATCCGCACTCAGCATAACATATCCTGTCTTCATTCGATATTACAACATGAGTGTGAATGCAGTGACAATGTCTGTGTCCCGAGGAAAACTGTTCCTGTGGTTCCGTTATCGGTCATTAACTTGCAGTTCAAGTTCCGTCGAAAGCATCTACTGCAAACGGAAGATATTGCCACCCACCTTATAAGTTCTGCCAATCATACAAAGAAGGCCAATTAATAAGACGGTTATATGTTTCTTGAAATATGAATACATGTATGTGTTTCATCTTTGGTAGTCGATGCACTTACGTCATTTATTTCTGAAATCATATGATAAATAAAGGCAACAGTAGTATATCGCTGTTCAAAAGTCATAAATCGATTGAGAGAAAACAAATCCGGGTTACAAACTAATACCGAGGGAAACACATCAACTATAAGAGGAAAACAACGAAATAACAGAACACAGAAGTGCAACAAAAACAAACAACAATGCAACATTCATAGAAACGAACTATTAAATAACAACTGCCATATTCCTGACTTGGTACAGGACATTTTGGATTTTGGGTACAGTTGTGCAGCTGGGATATAACCCCCCCACCATTCATATATTAAATAATTGTAAAATCCCTACCTATACATATATTTCACAGCGAAATCACAACCCTTTCAGTGATTATCGTTGCACAACAAACTAAAAAAATTATGACCCATTGATATATCACAATTGGTCAATTACTACCTTTGATATATTTGACGTATCAAAAAAAGGAACACATTCCAGCGGCACATATGTATATGCCTTCATATAGGAATAGACCCCCCTCCCGTGATATTGACCAACCTCAAGCTGCCAAGATGCCATTTTTTACCGATATTTCTTTAACATCCCGTTGTTCGACTATAGAAAATCATCGAAGGAGTTAGGTTTTTGTTTCGAACCGACGGTTTATATTTACACTTTGAAACGACTCAAGATTTAAATGCTACCTATAAGTGTAATTGTAATCCTGACAGTTTCCGGAAATGTCTAAAAGCCGCTATGCAAATGTACTTATTAGTCCTTACAACTTGTGCTAGTTAGGATATGTTCTGTTTTTCCTCGTAAAGATTAATAAAATCTTAGTCAACAATTTCAGCTATTTCTTGGATGGACAGTACCTGTGATTTAACAAATGCAATTCACTCTATGAATCTGAAACAGAATAAAAATAATAACTCTGATAATAATAATAATAATAATAATAATAATAATAATAATAATAATAATGATGATAATAATAATAATAGTAAAAATGATAATACTAATAATAAAAAAAATAATAATAATACAAATGAAATTAATAATAATAATAATAATATTAATTGAATGATAAGAATAAGATAATTGTAAAAACGTTTCCTAACAAGTTCAAAATGTATATTTCTGAATAGCAAAGATATTCTAATTTCTCGTTACTTGTTTATTTTCATTCATTACATAGTTGTTTGGAGTAATATATATGAGATTTTAAAATGGAAAAAATAGGTTACACACAAAAATATAACCGTAATTAAATTGTAATAAGTTATAATGTCTAATGCTTGATTCATATTGATGAAAACAAACAAGCACAGATCATTAACCATAGTCAAAGTCAGTGTTCAATGTATAATAATGAATATTATTCGATTCAATAAGCGTGGCAAAATCTGGGGGTTATTTTTCTATTCATTCACAAAAACATATAAATCATCAATTAGTTAATACGTGCTGTTATCTGTTTTATTTGGCAAATTGTTATTAGGTATGAATATATAACTTTACTAATTTACTTTTTGAAAAATATACATTAAAAGTTAAAAGTTTCCTGTATAATGCCTCAAAATGGTATAAACTGCTCTACTTATGTTTTCATTGATCAGGAAATAATAATGTTATAGACGAAATACCACAGAAAGAATGGACTGGTATCATGATATATTGTGTGGTATCGGAATGTATTTGCAATTAAAAGTACAATTACTTCGAGGAATCTCTTTCTTATACTTTCATTTGTATGTGTATATTGTGTGGTATCGGAATGTATTTGCAATTAAAAGTACAATTACTTCGAGGAATCTCTTTCTTATACTTTCATTTGTATGAAAGGATTTTTTCACTATTTGAAATGCATTTATCTTCTATAATGTTCAAGATTCGCCGATTATAGAGGTCTTTTAAATACATTCTGTAATTATAGCTGTGGTGCTATATGATGAATGTATACCTTTATCTGTGTGGCGTTTATCCAAACGTCACGGTCACTTTGCTTTGTTTTGTTTACTTTTCTTCCATGTTTGATGGTTTTGTTGGTATTAAGGGGACAAAGGTTTAAGAAAATAATTTTCAAACGGCTTGTACGTTTTATAATACACAAATTATTCTAATTTTGGTTTCACCCGAATGCTTAAAAAGCATTGATTAAACTAACTATCGCAAACGCATTTCTGATTAAAACATTTTTCTTCCTTTACAGTTATCTTCCTTTAAGGGGTCTTTCCCCTTAAAATCGGTCAATTGTTTTCTAACATGCCGTAAACAGATCAAGGATAATAAAATGCGATAAAACAATTGGCCGTTTCAGAATCTAAAGGACTATGGGTAATTTTATTGTTCGTACCCCAAATGGAAATAACGTCACATCATTGTTTGAATTGAAATTATTTGGTACTTATTTAACAAATCACAATGCTTTGGTTGGTGTACACTTTTGAAAATATTACCCAGAATACAAGTATTGGAGTAACTTGTATGATATTTCTTTTCATTTAACCTTCTATAAAAGATAAAAATTAACAAAAACACCAAAAACTGACAAACGGAATAATATTGTTCCCCATCAAAATAATTTTGTTCTAATTTCCATTTGTTGTGTATTGTTGAGGACAAATATTAACTGCTGAAACTTGTACCTAACACTGGTAGGATACATTTGTTTGTAAAATTTGGCGTTTTAGTGTTCCTACTAACAAAGGTTAAAATGAAAATCAGTGGAAAATAAGTATTTTTCAAACATTTCGCTTGCAGTAAATCTTGTGTTGTTTCATAGCCTTTCAGACAATTCAGCATTTTCTTATTTTATTCGGATAAATACAAGCTCCTGAACAATATGGTTATAGACTAAACAGATCTTTATTGACTGCTAGTGAATTTGAAATACCGCTGAATTAAGTTTGAAAATTGACTGAAAAACTGACCATGGCTTAGTAATATGTTAGTATTTCAGTCTGTGCAGACCTGTTAAGTCAAAATCGATTTCTATTTAGTTTATTAATATTAACAGCAATCAACACTAATTAATTTCGTATTTTTATATACCAAAAATATTGTAAAAGTTTGCAATTTGTTATGTGAACTTAAGATCAACCAATTTGGGGACATGCAACCTTTATTGCATGATATCTGTAATTCTAGCAAATTACCACGTTGCACTTTCACTAGTGTTATCGAAGTTTATTGAGCTGCTAGATAGAATCAATCATTTGTGATATATATTGCACGTTGTATTTACACGTTTTTTTTCTAAATGTATGCGTATTTGGTCTTTATATCTTATAATGATATAGGTGATTGATTCATGGTGATCATTCTGAACATCTACATATGTGTTGTATTCATATATCGTTTTTGCTTTTGTAGTAACTGCATTCCATTTGACATGCAAGCTTTGTTTCTTAATCTTTTTTTCTTGATTCTTGATTTGAACTTATATGATGATATATATGGAATAATGACTATTGAAATATTTCTATTCCTAAATTCCTTTAAAAAATTATAGCATTGTTCTCCGATATAAAATTCCATATCTGATAATGGATTTATTTGTTATAACACCTTTAAAAACTTTGCATTGTCAAATAAGAATGTGTGGTAGGATTGCCAACGAGACAACTATCTTCCAGAGATCAAATGTCGTAGATATATGAATCTGTAGTTATATACGTACGGCCTACAACAATGAGAAAAACCCATACCGCATTGCAAACAATTAAAGGTACCGACACCATAAAATGTAAAACAAAACAAACAAGAAAACTAAAGGCCAAATTTACGTACAAATCAACTTCAAAAAACAAATATGACATACAGAAACAAACGACCACCACTGAATTACAGGCTCTTGGTTTTAGACAGACATATACAGAATGAGGCTACATGCATGATTGGTATTGGCAGTATATTTTGTTGTAAACTCTAGCATACTTGTTTCGACCTCAAAAGTTGATTTTAAATTAAATGTATTTTACTTCTGTATTTAGATTTCCAATGCAGCGAACAAGTACTTAATTAATGGGAGATAACTCGTATCTAGTCAATAAACGATTCAGGTAATAGCTTATTAAAGTTTGTGATGAAATGACGAAGGAGGAATCATAAATTTGACCTACAAGTACCAAGTATCTTCCAAGATGTTTTTGGGTAATTAAAAATGAAATGACCTTTTCAATACATCTTTATAAATATAAATTAATGTGATTGATTCACGATGTGGGATCTTAAATAATCACATTTCCCCTAGCTTTTTCCTCCAAAAAGGTCATCTACATGTGTCATGTATGTAAATATAAATATTAAATATGGTTTTTATATTCAAAACTGATTATTCTTATTCTTCTTTTCTGCTAGATATATAAAAAACTGATTAGCATAAGCACTTCATTTATAAAAAAAAACTTTATTTCCTCTAGTTTTTTTCTTTTAAAAGTTCACCTTACACTTGTAATGCATGTAAATATTAATATTAGATATGGTTTGTAGATCCAAACTAGTTATTATAATTTTTCTTTTCTACTAGATACATATTAAAAAAAACCTGTTTATCACAAGCTCTTCGTTCATAAAAAATATCTCCTCTAGTTTTTCCTATAGAAAGTTCATTTATAATGAATGTAAATATAGAAAGTTCACTTATAATGTATGTAAATATTAATACTGAATATGGTTTTTATATCCAAAATGATTATTCTTGTTTTTCTTTTCTGCTAGATATGTAAAAAACTGTTTATAACAAGCTCTTCATTTATAAAATAAATATCTTCCCTAGTTTCTGCTGTTGAAAGTTCACTTATAATGTATGTAAATATTATTACTAGATATGGTTTTGATATCCAAACTGATTGTTCAAATTAATCTTTTCTGTTAGATATGTAAAAAAGCTTAGCTGTTTCATTCATAAAAAACTTTTCTCCCTTAGTTTTTTTTCTGTTGAGAGGTAACCTATAATTTATGTAAATATTAATAATAAATATAGCTTTTATAGTCAAACTTTTTTTCTAATTTTTCTTTTCGGCTAGATATGTACAAGCACAAGAGCAAGCACTTCATTCATACAAAAAACTTTATCTCCCCTAGTTTTTTAAAGTTCATCTATAATGTATTTGAATTTATATTTTAAAAACCGTTTTTTATATCTATAATGATTTTTAAAGTTATTTTTCTTTTTCTTTTCATTTGAATATGTAAAAACACGTTCTATCGCAAGCAATTCATTTGTATAAGACTTTATCATGAGAGGAAGAATGGGAACCCCAGACTAGATTCATTAGCAATGTATTATCTTTTATCATTTTTATGTTTGTATAAATTACTCAATTCCATCAACCGCATTACATTTAATGCCCTGAAGGATAAGTCTATCCGTCTTTAGGTGGAATTTGCATATTAAACAAATACTGATATTTTTTTAACATTATTACATCAATTATATTTAATGATTTTTCTTGTTTGCTATGAAAATTAGCAGCAAAAGTAGGTTAGTCTGCAAGTTCTTGAATACGATTAAAAAAAATGGATTAATTTCACAATGTACATAAATTTCAATTAATTCCTCAGCGAACATTTCTTTAAGTTAGGCACTTTTTGTTTTTCATCAACTTTGTCATAAACAAATAGTTGATTCTCATTTAACTTTGATTGCAAATTCCTATCCTTTGTTAAATTTACACTGAAATGTAATATAGCTTTTCATTTAAAAATATACACAGGTACACATAGCCGACTATGCATTATGGTTTTTCTCATTGTCGGAGGCCACACGGTTGCCTATATTTGCTTACATCCATTTAATTTGAAAAAGGGACGAAAGATACCAGAGGGACAGTCAAACTCATAGATCGAAAACAAACTGACAACGCCATGGCCAAAAATAAAAAGACAAACAGACAAAGAATAGTACAGATGACATAACATAGAAAACTAAAGACTAAGTTTTTTGTGAATAGTTGTCTCATTGGCAATCATACTATATCTCCTTATTTTTATACATGTACTTGTCCCAGGCGAAACGTTTTCATATATAGTAGTATGATAGCAAATGAGATTAAAAATATATCTACTCGATCCAGATAAAATGGTAATAAATGGATCTAGATAACATGCAACAGGATCGAGGAAAAGTACTATCAATTTGATTTTTACCTTTTATTTTCAATGCTCTCAAACTTCGTAATTTCGTAATTGACTTGATCGTCCAAATGTTTTCATTAGAATGCCACTGATAAGGTAATGTAGACAAAATGGCGTAATAAATTAAGAAGCCTGGTATCTACACTATTATGATAATTTCAATGTCAAAGTGTTACAATACAGAAAAACGAAAAGAAACAAAACTCTTTCCAAATTAATCATGCTTTCCATACGAATCTGCCAGTCGAACACATTCCTTTGGTCAGACATGATAATTTTATATTTTTCGTACTTATATCTTGTAAATAAATACAAAACACTAAAATGTACAAACAAGACAATCAAATCCCATAAGTCAACACAATTTTTAAAAGAAACAAAAATTGAAAATACAAAACCAAAAGTCCATTTAATCTCAAGATTACTCGGTACGAGAAAAGCGATCAACAAAAAACCGAATGAACACATGTGCACTGGAAGGCAGTGTTCAGTTTTGTACTACACATAAAGATCTTTTGCTTTGAAATAATTCCATTTATAATTTCTGTCAGTTAGCTGGAGTAACCCTAGAGAACCACCAATCTTCGATAGAAAAACTGCCTATTTGTTCATGTCCGATCTTTAATAAAGAATTTTAGATATATTCTAACTTTGTCTAAAATATCTGATCAGAATGACTTTATTCGATTAAAACTGTCAAATACTTCACCATTGCTGGATCTCGTCAGGGTTACACTTTTAATTAAAACATTAAGGAAATATAATATAAAAGACTGTAAGTAAATTTCAAACTTTCATGTGTAACTGAACATTATCCTCAATTCTACTGATTGTCCTTATTTGTGCAAAGACAAATAGACATGGTTTTCGTCGGGTGTGCACTTTTGTTTCGAAAATTAAGGATGGGTAATATCATAGACTGTTTGTTTATTTCAATCTATGAATTGTGTAACGGATCTTTTTGGTTAATTTACATATTAAATCAGAATTTACAGCAGTAAAAAAGCAATAAACTATGAAACACTTTTTATGAGTTGCATCATCTATCAAACTAGTGACGAGATCAAGGTAACACTTTTTAGAATGTAGGTACTAAAAATTAAAATAAAGTATATTCGTCCGAAGCACTTTCCTGCAACATTGCTCGAGGGAGTTTAACTAAAATGACCTTGATAAACAGCTGTTACCTATGTTATTTCTCAATATTTCGCTACTGTACTTTCTAGGCAAAAGATACAAACATTCCACGAAAACAAAGTGTCTAAAAGTACAATACACAAATCAACTAAAAAGAAACAAGACTGGACTAGGTAAAAAAAACAAGAATGAATACCTGCAGAAAATATATATCATGACCAATGTTTGGTAACATTCACCAAAAACTGTCAATCTGGTATGCAAAGATTTAAATTTGAACTCTGAAACTTGGAGCTATATGTATGAGCCTTATTGAACGGGTACGATCAAGTCGAATGAATGTTTGCAGAGAATTAAAAAAATATATAAAACAAATGAAGGCGGTCATGCAAAGTACACCTAAAAGTAATATGGGACACCATTTGTATAATATAAACCACCCCGGAGAATGTTAAACAGTATTAAAAAGTTTAGCCAATTAGGTTAGAAACAGGAAAAATCAATGCACCTTCCGGTTTTTCTCAAAAAGCAAGACGAAATTAATATATCATTTAAGATAAATGCGAAGTATGCCTATAAATTAAATTAGACGATATTTAGCAGAATACTTGATACAAGGCTATTTCGTGTCATGTTAGTTTATAATAATTGCTATCTGTTTGCTAATCGTTCTGAACGTGTAGTCAGGTACTTAACAACGTTTGTTTTTCAATTATTTTACTGTGAGCTTTCCTGATCATAATTATTCATTTTCATCTTGGACTTCTTCGATCATCTAAGAATAAATTATATATTAAGGCGACAGTAATTTACCAATATTCAAATCTCGTTAATAAATTACGAAGATACAAATCAAGGTAACAAACAAAAACTCAAATAAAAAAGGAGCGATACCGATTACGTCGACATGCTAAGCATCTCCTGCTATGCATGCTTCAAACGACATGTGAAATCACACTCAGTCAAAATGTCATAATCGAGAATTCAATACATAGGTTTGATAACAGGTCAGACGACTATTCTGGCATCTAAAGATCGGAGAGCTCAAAACATGTTGCTAGTGGATTAACATTTTGTACGCCAGACGCGCGTTTCGTCTACAAAAGACTCATCAGTAAAGCTCGAATAAAAAAAAAGTTAAAAAGGCCAACAGTACGAAGTTGAAGTCATTCAGGACCCGACAAGTTTTGCCAAATACAGTTAAGTGCAAAGATTGATAAGGCATCCAATTTGTGTTTTACATAGATGTTTGATTATCTTTTCGTCTTTTTCGTTTTTGTCTTGCAATGGTTTTGTCCTTTGAAAAAAAAAAACATCCCTCAAATACTGACTGCACATTTTAGATGCATTAAACACGACATTAAAACGAACAAATTGATCAGTTGAATTATGTTCTGTCCCTTTTGACTTGAAATTCGTGAATAAAAGTCGTCCGCTCCCCTACTGTATGAAGATTTGTTTGATAGGCAATTTTGATGCGTATTTTTTTCATGAAAGTCGGAGTAAAATACCGTGACTAAACCTAACATGAAAGATGCCGTTGTATTGGAAGAACTGTTTATTATTATCTTTCAATGACATTCATCCCATATTACCATTCATACATACTGTGCACCTAATACCCTGTGTAGTTCCTTATGCATGAGGTATGGGCAGTCTGGTTTAGGAAGGAACGAAAAAGTTCATTCTTGATTATATCATTTATAATCGTAGCTTTATCAAGTAAAAACAAGTAAGGTGAAACTATTCATCTAACAAGAATTATGAATTTTATGCGATTTTTCTATATAAGTGTGGCAGTGATTTATCAATCAAAATATGACATTTCCCACAATGAGGTTTGATTTGCGTATAATTTGCATATGGTTTTTTTATATTCATTGATAAAAAATGAAAAAGATAACATTTAAGGTCAGTGAGATTATATTCAGCCTGTCAATTATATTTAGCCTTGAAATAAATAAGAAAATTAAAGTAATTCCGAATTGGCAATCAACATGGTGTTTTGTTAGGTTTACAGAATAGAGCATAATAGACAACATATAGAGAAAGCAAATATGATAATAAATAGATAAAAGATAAATAAATCAGAGAATAATTATGTTAAAATATAAACAGAGAAAATATGAAAAACATATAAAGATTAGTTTTCTATATAATGAATAAATGAACACACCAAGGGTGCAGTCGAAAACATGAGTAAAAAAAACCCAATACCATGACAAAAAGAAAAAGAAAGAACAGACAATTACAGATAGAAAAAACAATAATCCACAGAAATCTACCGAGAATCACAACAAAAACCGATGGAATATTCATTTTTGTTCTTTTATTTGATGTATCAATCCTTTGTTGCCGTTTTCTGTAAATTTCGACTGACTAATATTTAAAAAACAATAGACTTTGACTTTTATTAGCTACGCCTAGTCTTTAAGTTTCGTAAAGTCACCTACATTAAATGTTTTAAACCATCAGATCCAGACGGACCTCAATGAAACAGTTAAAATAGTCGATAATTTAATTCTGATTTTAAGTACAAGAATATTATAAATATGAAGAGATAGTGTATGATTGCCTTTGAGACAACAATTCATACAATACAAATGGAACAAGCACGTTAATAACTACAGGTGAATAAACAACCTTCACTATTTGGGCAAAACCTTTCCGAAAAGTTGCCTACCCTAAGAAAATTCTAAAAAGAAATATGTCAGTTATCTATAAATACATATCAACTGTTATTTTCTATTTTTAATTATATATACTTAAAGGGAAAAAAAAGCACAAAAAAAAATCCCAGCATCTTATTAAAAATATGTAACCTTCGAATAAAATATGCTTCTAATGCAAAGTAAATATCTCGTTTCATCTGATGGTGGCTTCCGTTATACTTTTGACATCAATCTAAAATGGACGCAGTCATCATTTGATAGAAAGATGTATACCAAATAAAGAATGTGTATATCAATGGTCAAAAGCCAAAGGGGGAATGTTATGCGCACGTTTGATCGCTCATTGAGTTTTTTATTTTTATTTTACCATGATTTATATCTTCTAAATGGTTTTATGAAATTTGAAAATTAGTAAACTACTGTTGCCTTTAATTTAATCTCCACCACATGGTGTGTCTGTACCCAGTTAGTCTATCTGAACCATGTGCTTATTGTTCGATGCTGTGGGTCATGTTTTTATGTCTATTTTTCTCAGTCAAAGTTTGAATACAGATGGTTTTGTCTAATTTCGTAGATCCTTTTTGGTCATACAACTCTTTCAGTTCTTTTATTAGGCTTTGACCTTTCATGGTGAAGGTAAATCCATAAAAGCGCCTGGAATGCATAAAATTCATAAGCTGTTGTTTTCATTATGTTTTCAAAGGATTCAGGTGTAGGCGGTTGATATGATTTATTGAACTGACCAACATTTCTGGAAATGTCTGTTATCTTTACGATGCATTAGTAAAAATAAATTGAGTACTAGTACTATACAAACAATAGGTCTTAATCATCCAAATTCCTCTTAAGTCGACTTTGCCTGAGGAAGTTTTAATAGTAGTAATGTCATCTAACCCTAGCTTTGATCGTAGCAGATGTATCGACACAATAATAGTAAATCAAAATCAATGCACTAAACATCATGTCTTTTACGCACTTAAGATTGACCTGAATAAGAAAGACTACAGTTTGGGTCAAATGACAATTTGGAGAAAAAATGGACGTTATCACGTTGCACCAATATTAATCATCTGTATATCTATCAACATCATGTCAAATGAGAATCAATAACCGAGGAATAATACTAGTTCATCAGTAACTCATAGTCATCATACATAAAAACCTTTTGGCGTTACACAGTTGGAGACAGGCCTTTTCTCAGCCAAATTAAGGCGATATTATGTATGATGACCTTTGTTTCGTACAAAATAAAATATAATTATCTATAAATTGATCTTTTCAATTGATGACTTCCGTTATACTTTGGACTTCAATCTTAAACTGATTCAATCATCACGTGATTGAGAGATGTATTCCTATAAGGAATTTAGATAAACAAAATCTATGCGCATATGTGATCGCTCATTTAGGAGTTCATGCGATTCCCTCAGTTTTTGATTTTGAAGCATGATTTGTATCTTCTTAGTGGGTTTATGAGATTTGAACATTGATAAACAACTGTTGCATGTAATTCCACCACCACTTCATGTTGTGCTGTACCCAGTCAGCCTACATGTACAATATGATTATTGTTCGATGTTGAGGGTCTTTTTTGAACGTCTATTTTCTCAAATGATTCAGATGTGCCTGTACCCAGTCAGTCAGAACAGCGCTTCGAACACATGAAATTTATAAGGTGTTGTTTTCGAAGGGTTCAGGTGTAGGTGGTTGGTGTGATTTGTTGAACTGACCATCATTTATGGGAATTCCTGTTATCTTTATGATGCATTAGTAATAATAAAATGAGTACCAAGTACTATACAAACAATAGGTCTTAATCATCCAAATTCCTCTTCAGTCGTCTTTGCCTCATGAAGTTCTAAAAGTAGTCATGTCATCTAACCCTAGCTTTGATCATAACAGATGTATCGACACAATAATAGTAAATCAAAATTAATGGACTTAATGTGCTGTCTTTTAACCATTTACGAATGACCTGAATTAGGATCTTGAAAACACTTGGAATATATCACGTTGCATACCGATCGCACCATTATTAATCAAATGAATTCGATCAACATCAACCGTTTAAACCAGGTCAAACAAGTATAAATAAGCGAGGACAACAAATAGTACATCGGTAACTTGCAGTTATCATACCGTTGGAGTTACAAAGTGAGAGAGTTTTCCTTCTTTCCATTTCCACTGAGGGAAGATTATGCATGATGACCTTTTAGTTCAAAATTGTGTTTCAAGATAACACAGTATTGTAATATTTGAGAACAACAAATACCATGTAATTATATATACTTCGATCTTTTTAAAATTAGTTCAAACAACATTCTTGATGACCAAAATGTCCCTTCAGTATCCAAATAAGCATTGTGCTTGGAATACAGTGAAAACAATCGGAGATTTTCTTTATATGTGCACAACTCAAACAATGAAAAAGGTGAACATAGGGTGATTTATTGTCAAAGGCAGTGATTTTGATCTTAGATTTTAAAGGAAAAAATATTGAGTTTTTCCTTTGAACTGGTTCGTTGGGCAGATAGCAAAATGTATGAGTCATAACATATCTAAATGTATCAATTGTATTTCTGCCATACGAGTTCATGAAATAAAGTGCACTTTAAAGACACACATTTCTTTTACCATCGATACACATTGTTGATAACACGCTACCTAGAGCTAACAAGAGTCAATAGTTATTGATTGAATATTTGCATGATAAAACGTTACCATGGCCATTATCTCATCAAAGAAAAAAAAATATAGTTACCTAATGAGTTCAATCTATTACGACTTTATATCCTTTTTATTGACCATGATGATAATAACATCATGTCTTGCATAGCTTTGTAATCTTACATGAACGTATACTAGTTAACTTCCTGTTTTATTGCTTATAAAAAATGGTACATAATTGATTATCGATTTTCTACGTTTTTTACGATATAAGAGCAAGTCATGTATAAACACGTTTTGTGTACAGTAACAACGTGCTTTTTGCTTAAATTTTGATTTGTTTGATTGGTTTCATGTTGGCTCAGTCTCTTGCTTTTCTGTAGTGTTTTGTGGACTGTTTTTCTTTTGTAATAGTATTGTTTGTATTTCTTCAACTTTAACCTTTGGTATCTTCTCCTGTTTCTTGATCGACAACATATTTTTCGAGATAGGTGAATAACTATTTATATTGCAGAGCCTCCTCATGGGGTTTTGGATTATGTGATTACTTTGCCGTTTTTATAGAGATTATTTGATTACCAGACCAAATATTTCATGACTATCTGATTATTTGATACTCTAGGACTGTATTTTTGATTATTTGTTTATCCTTGTTTAAAAAAAAATTAATGATTATTTGATTATATTGGCAAAAAAATTGTGATTATGTGATTACTTGGACACCCCCATGAAGGGCCTCATTGCAACATCTAGTTCGGTATTCCAATGGATACTCATTGTGCACCCCACCTGGCCAACTTGGTTTTGAATTCATATTAAGCAGAATTCATATAAAACCTTCTCAAAGACAGAAAGAAAAAGCCTCCTGTAAAGTATTATTGATATCCTGTCATTTAACAAGTGCTTAATCTCATGTATCAAATTGAACTACTACTACTACTACTACTGCTACCATTTCTATTTCGGTCATCTTAAATTGCATTCATGTATATCCTTTTTTTTTCATAAACATGTTTTAAGTGTGAATAAAAGTCGTAAATCAGCAACGAAATAGGCCAATAAACCAATGACTCGTTAATAAAAGAAAGATGGAAAATGGATAAAAAAAAAAAAAAACAACATTTTATTAAGTAAACGTAATTGATAGATTTTAGACCTAAAACATCAAAAGTAACACAATACCCTAAAGGTAAACAAACATGTAAATAAAGATGGACACTTTTGTTATTCTTATCAATTACCCTTACTTTGCAATAATAATCAAGAAATACGATAAAACAAAAAAATATACATGGTGTTTATTAAGACGAATTTTTACAATCATTCATTTGAAATAGAAGAAATTCATGCACAGGAAATAGTTACTGCTAATACCAAGAAATACTGAAAAAGCCCAGAACATAATATATATATATCTCGGGGAGTAAAGAATCAGATCTACTCTAACGTTGTTAGGTTGATTTTCTAGACACTTTGTAGTTTTTACCGATTTGATTCTTTTATTACACACTTTTAACACAAGTCGCTTCCCTTTTACAATTGTAGACTTGTTTTTAACCGGACAAAATGGGTATCAGATGATGAAAAGCATAACAGCATTGAAGTGATATAAAGGCATTTTAACTGATTTTAATAGGAAAAATATTATTGATATCAAAAGTGTTTAGCTTGATGAAAGTGTAAATGTTCTTAAAATATTTGAAAAATTGAAGATAACACCTGTTACGAACAGATAAGTTTGCTCTTTCCGATAGCTCAACTTTGTAAAAGAAAATGTATGTCCTTTTAGGGGAAGCAACTAGTCCAAATGTATCTTTAATTTAATTGTCAATTACAAAACTGGGAAATAGATAATTGTGCTAGAGTTATTCTATCGATTTCAAATTTTAAGTGGTATTGTCAAAGAATTACAAACCATAGAAATACGTTTAATCTTCTTCTAAAAATAACCGACTAAGCATTTATAATGTAGTTATGTTGTTTTTGAATCGGAAACAAGATCTGTAAAATTGTGTTTTTATATTGCTCGCATCCAATATTAAAAAAAATTATTCTTGAATTTACGTCAAACATTTGCTGCTGGACGTAGTGAAATAACCATCATTTATTCAAATTATTTGAAGTCAAAATACACAGGAAGTGCCAAAATTTAATTGGGTCACTATCCTAAGTACTATGAATCACCAAGGTGATATAGTCAATTGAATTATACATAAATGAGAAGTATCTAAGTCGATTTCTTTAAAAGCAATAAAACACGAGACAAATAAACAACAAATAGACACATTAGCAATACCATTCGTAACCTTTCGATGTTTTCTATATCCATAATTGATGTAAGTATCGAGAAAATTGCTTCTTTTGATCTAATTACGTTTTAAATACTTCAAAATATCATAAACAATTTTGTTTATGATTTTGATATTGATGAACATACATTAAGAGCCATATTCCCGAGCTTAGTTGCTATAAACGTCCTCTGTGGATCAAATATTTTACTATTTTTCTAACCTTCAATGAAAAATGTATAATAGTTAATATGATCTAATATAGTAGAGGTAGGAGGGTCTGGATGGGGTTTACAGAATAGAGACAAATGGGCAAAACGTGCAGAATAATGTGCCGAAAAAAAATAAAGATTAGAGAAATATGGACTACAAAATAAAGTATAGAGAGTAATTGAGAGCGTCAATTTTAAGGATAGAGAATAAAAGGCTAAATTTATAAAGAATACAGAAAAATTGGCCAAAAAAAAATAGGATACAGAAATGAAAGACGCCCCACCCAGACCCTCAGGTATTGTCCGAGACAAAATACCGTGCCAGGTTATAAATCATTATTTACAGACATACATATTGTCAGTTTTGTGGTAATACGTCACGTTTGTCGCTATAGTACACTTTAATCTGGTGTTACAATAACCAAGTATCTCAATATTTGTGTATTGAACATACTTAGAATTTTACCTAAAACACATTAACGTTAAAACTGTTGACAACGACAAAAAGTTTAGTGTACTTTTATAGAAAAACTTCAGTTAACTATGTTTCAAGTTTTTTTTTACATCTTATCACCAGTTTTTTTCTGCCTGTCAAAGTCGCTTACATATAAATATTATTATAATAGTATAAATTTTACTCTACGAACATATAGTTTCCAATGTAAATTCCAAAAACTAAAATTGTGAAATGTGTGATTTAAAAATTATAATAGTCTATTTATTTTGGCTTACAAACATATTTTCCAATGTCAATTCCTAAAATTAAAATTGTTAAATGTGTGTTTTAAAAATTATAATAGTATAATTTTTTGGCTTACAAACATATATTTTCCAATTTCAATTCCTAAAATTAAAATTGTTAAATGTGTGTTTTAAAAATTATAATAGTCTATTTTTTTTGGCTTACAAACATATATTTTCCAATGTCAATTCCTAAAATTAAAATTGTTAAATGTGTGTTTTAAAAATTATAATGGTATAATTTTTTGGCTTACAAACATATATTTTCCAATTTCAATTCCTAAAATTAAAATTGTTAAATGTGTGTTTTAAAAATTATAATAGTGTATTTTTTTTGCTTACAAACATATATTTTCCAAGGTCAATCCCAAAATTCAAACTGTGAAATGCGTGTTTTAAAAATTATCATTGTCTTAATTTAACCGCTTACGAACGTCATTATTTTTCCAAGGTCAATCCCCAAAATTCAAACTGTGAAATATGTGTTCTAAAGATTATATTTGTTTTATCAGACTTAAATATTAACTTTTTATTCTTACAAAAGTGCATGAATTTGTTATTTTTTCAATTTTATTTTTCGATGCAAAAGAATAGAATCGTTCTTACGAAATAACAAATTTACTACTTTCAGGGTATCAAAAATCAATATTTATGTAGGCTACAAACTGTAAGGAAAAATGATCATCACAAGAATCGTCATTAATATACATGAAATATTTGCCACTGGACATTAAACAAACAACAATCAAGCAAACAATTATGAATATAACAATTGGAAAACGAAAAATATCAAATTTGATAAAGACACTTTTTACAGTATACAAACTTGTATGACAATCACTCTGATGTCTTTATTCCGTACAACCGACACTCTAGAAACCAAGAAGCAGTACACACAAATGCAGAAAACTCTGATGTTTTGGTTCCATGCAGAAGGAACTCTAGACACAAAGGATATCACACAAAAGTAAACACTCTGATGTCTTGGTTCCATACAGAAGGAACTCTACACACCAAGGATATCGCACAAAATTAAAAACTCTGATGTCTTGGTTCCATGCAGAAGGAACTCTGGACACTAAGGATATCGCACAAAAGTAAAAACTCTGATGTCTTGGTTCCATGCAGAAGGAACTCTGGACACCAAGGATATCACACAAAAGTAAACACTCTGATGTCTTGGTTCCATGCAGAAGGAACTCTGGATACCAAGGATATCACACAAAAGTAAACACTCTGATGTCTTGGTTCCATGCAGAAGGAACGCTGGATACCAAGGATATCACACAAAAGTAAACACTCTGATGTCTTGGTTCCATGCAGAAGGAACTCTGGACACCAAGGATATCACACAAAAGTAAAAACTATGATGTCTTGGTTCAATACAGTCGAAACTTTGGATACTAAAGAGTAGCACACACAAAAGCTAAAACTCTGATGTCCTTGTTCAATATAGTCGAAACTCTCGATACCATGCAAATACCACACCAGTGTTAACACTCTGCTGACATGGTTCTATATAGTGAACACTCTTGTTCCAAGGAGCAGTACATACAGATAAAAATACTCTGATGTTTTGGTGCAGTACAGTCCAACTCGAAACTCTGAATACTAAAAAGCAGTACACACAGAAGCAAGACTCGAATGCCTTTGTTCTGTACATTCGAAACTCTGTTTATCAAGGAGCAGTACACTCTAAAGCAAAAAATCAGATGTCTTTGTTCCGTACAGTCGATACCAACAAGCAGTACACACAATGCAAACTCTGATGTCTTTGTTTCGTACAGTCGAAACTCTCGATACCATGCAGGGACCACATCAGTGTAAATACTATGATGTCATGGTTTTATATAGTCAAAACTCTCGATACCATGCAGGGACCACATCAGTGTAAATACTATGATGTCATGGTTCTATATAGTCAGGGACCACATCAGTGTAAATACTATGATGTCATGGTTCTATATAGTCAGGGACCACACCAGTGCAAATACTATGATTTCATGGCTCTATATAGGCAGGGACCACATCAGTGTAAATACTATGATGTCATGGCTCTATATAGGCAGGGACCACATCAGTGTAAATACTATGATGTTATGGTTCTATATAGTCAAAACTCTTGTTTCCAAGGAACAGTACATACAACAATTTAGCCACCAACAAAGGAACAGCTACCTTCATAAAAACATGTCGATTTAACAGGTCAGCTATTATAAACCAGTCGTTTTAAAGTCTAATTTTTCCCAATCCATAGATGGTCAGAAAGCCAGATTTGAAGCAACGTTTCATGTTTTTGTTCTTATTGCTCTTCAAATTCGACCTTGATTTGGTCATTGAACTGTTTCGATTCAAGTGCCAAATAAGAGTTTTATGAATACAAAACACACGTCTTGCGCACTAAACATTATTTACAAACAAAACAAAACAAAACATAACAAAAACATAAACACCAAACAAATAACAACAAAAAGTAGGCTGCAGATCAATATGATAATGGTAGAAAAAATTATGACTAGAAGTATTATTGTACAGAATATTTCTTAAATGACTATGGTCCGATACATCCAAAAGATGTTTCGTCTGTACTGTATGTATCTGCCGTGTCAACCGTTTGCCCTTTACTGTATTACAAGAAATTCTGAAAGAAAAAACATCATTGTGATATTATTAGGTACATGAATATGAAGGAAATTATCTATATCTGTATGCATACTAATTCACCGTAGGCACTATATCAAAATTATATAAATTAATATCGGTGGTATTTCCTGAAATATGAAATATTAACGCCCAATCGATTTGTTTTATACCATTTTTAACACCATTAAAATATTTAATTGCGAGATTAATACATGTAATGTTCACTTGTATTTCCGTTGCACTGAAAGGCCATTGACGGATACACTGTTAAAACATGCATGATTATAAAATAATATACACATCTTACAAGATGCTTTCACAATTAAAAATGCATTAATTTGGTGTTTACAAAACCACATCAGTTAACTAAAAAAAGAATACTTTCTCACTTTTTCCGTGTTTTCCAAATGACCTTGCACTTTGTTGTCACCAGCGAGACAGTTTCATTTAAAGTAATCGCATTACTCAGCAATGCATAAAATAACATAGAATTTGGTGTGTAATTTACTAAAAGTTATGTAAAAAGCTGTGGAAGATACTATATTTATTTGCAGTAAGGGCGGTACAGATCACCCGTACCAGACAGTTCTATGTAATATGAACATAGTGAACTAAATTCTTCAAGGTCAGGGACGTGATAAAAGGTGACGTGTAGGTAATTAAATACGTGTGAAGTGTCAGTCAAAAAATTATCGCATTTGTTTTTCAAAATGAGGAACTTCAAAGTAACAATCAGTGAAAGTAAAATAGGAATTACCAAAATCTTGAAAGAGGGACGAAAGATACCAGAGGGACAGTCAAACTCATAGATCGAAAACAAACTGACAACGCCATGGCCAAAAATAAAAAGACAAACAGACAAATGATAGTACAGATGACACAACATAGAAAACTAAAGACTAAGCAACATGAACCCCACCAAAAACCTGGGGGTGATCTCAGGTGCTCCGGAAGGGTAAGCAGATCCTGCTCCACATGTGGCACCCGTCGTGTTGCTTATGTTATTACAAATCCGGTAAATAGTCTAATTCGGTAGGTCACATTCGTGAAAAGGGAAGGGTATTGTAGTTACGACATAAGGAACATATCCGATATCATCTGTGAAACGGTTATTCCATAACGGTCAACCAACTCGTGATGGCCTCCGTAAAATTTACGAAGGGATGATTTCAACTTCACCATTTGGAACTCTTGGTTTAATAGCTTCCTTGTGAGCAGCAATCCTCTATCAAGGAAATCATGATAGGAAATACAAGCCCGGGAATATCGTATCAATTGGGAGATATATACTCCGTATGCAGGCGCTGCTGGAATGTTGCTACATAGAAATGGAAAGTTCACAATTGGGAAGCTGAACTCATCTCTTTTGTCGTAAAGTTTTGTTTTCATCCGACCCTCATTGTCAATTTCTAGATGTAAGTCAAGATATGAGGCAGACTTAACTGTACCTGTAGTATCCTTTATCTCTAGTTCGATGGGATAGATTTGTTCAACATAGTCACCAAATTTTGTATTATTTAGTGAGAGAACATCATCTATATAGCGGAACGTAAAGTTAAAGGATATTGCTAACTTCTTATCTTTCTTCCTAAGAAGTTCTTGTATGAAGTCAGCCTCATAATAATAAAGAAACAAGTCGGCAAGAAGAGAATCCCGACAGTCTGTTGAAAAACACGTCCTCCAAACGTAACAAATATGTTGTCAATCAAGAAATCAAGCATCTTGATAATGTCAGTTTCAGAGAATTTTTTGTTTGAATCAGAGTGATTCTTTACAAAGTAGGATTTATCCCTCCCCAAGACAAGATACTTGTATCTACGTTCGCCATTCTTTTTAATGAAACAAAGTAATACCAACTCTATCAATTTGTCTTTTAGTTTGGAATGGGGAATACTTGTGTAAAGTGTAGAAAAGTCAAATGTTTTAATACTATTGCAAGATGAGAGAGTCTTAGATTGAAACCGTCTCAGTGGTCTTTTGATAGCGTGCTTTCCTCGTGATTGGACTCCTGGTCGAGTTACATAATACCCGTTGAACTAGAAATTATTGGTTGTGCTAATTACGGAGAATTTAGCATTTACAGGAACGAATCGTCATCACGGATTTAACATATATATTTGTATGTCCTGGTAGGGAAACATGTCTTGCAAGGCCTCGCATGACCAACTGTGAACAATTCAAACTAGAAAACCAACAGTCTGACAGAACAATTATCGAAAAACAATATGACAGACGAAAACGAACAACCACTGAACTTCAACTTTTGTTGTTTAAAGAATAGAGAATAATGGGCTAAACTATAACTTCAACTTTGGATGTATGAACAATATAGAACAATGGGCAAAAAATATAGAGAAAAAAATGACTGAAAAATCTAAAGAATACAAAATGAAGGACCCTCCTCACTTTGAAAGAAAGTGCTAACTTACATAGAGATAAGATTTTGACTGACATTTCACTCGTTTTTAATTACCTACACGTCACCTTTTATCACTTTCCCGACCTTGAAGAATTTAGGTCACTATGTACATATTACATAGTACTGTCCGGTACGGGTGGTCTGTACAACCATTACTGTAAATAAATAGAGCATCTTCCACAGCTACATGTATTTACATAATTTTAAGTATAATTACTTTTATAACATATTGATATAATTTCGTACATAGTTGCGTAATGTAAATAAATGAAACTGTCTCGCTGGTGACAACAAAGTCCATTAATCTCTATTCTTTATAATTTAGCACCCCATTATTCTCGATTCTTTATTTTTTGTATCTTATTTTTCTCGATTATTTATTTTTTGTATCTCATTTTTCTCGATTATTTATTTTTTTGCACATTTTTACTGTAGAATTGTCCCATTATTCACTATTCTCTAAACCCAATCCAGACCCTACTACAGGATCCTGCCTTAGTAAGGGCACAACAAAAAGTGACGGTGTTAAACATGTTTGTGGGCGGTAAAATCCCTCTAGCATGTGTCATTGAATAAAACCACAGACTGCTAAAAAGTTTTAAATTCTGTTATGATTCTTAGGTCTAATTCAGATTGTTTATTACAGTTAATTACTTAAAAGATATAAGAAGATGTGGTATGAGTGCCAATGAGACAACTCTCCATCCAAGTTACAATTTGTAAAAGTAAACCATTAAAGGTCAAAGTACGGCCTTCAACACGGAGCCTTGGCTCACACCGAACAGTAAGCTATAAAGGGCCCCCAAAATGACTAGTGTAAAACCATTCAAACAGGAAAACCAACGGTCTAATCTATTTAAAAAACAAGAAACGTGAAACACTTATGTTCCAGATCAACAAACGACAACCACTGAACATCAGGTTCCTGACTTAGGACAGGTGCAAACAAATGCAGCGGGTTTAAACGTTATAATAGGCGCCAACCTTCACCCTACCTGAAACAATAGTGTAACATCACAACATAGAAAGACACACTATAAAATATTAATTGAAATGGCTTAACTCAATCAAAAGACATATTAACAAAAACAAGTGCTACAAGTACTTTATGTGCTCAGACTTCAGATCTTGTAAAACTATATGTTATCACTTCTTTTTTGTTTTCAAAATACATTGTAACTAATCAACAAAGTGGAAAACTTTGGGCTTACTTCATTTTACAAGAGTAATATATATATATATGTGCGAAATGGAATAAAACAAATAATTCATGGCTTCGTCGCTTTCTATATTAAATTCTGCAATGCTTAGCATTCATGGTTCAAATAAAGTGACAGTCATTTCATGTCAAAACAATACCTTAGCCTAGCTTGTGCTGAAAAAAAAATTGCATATAAGAGCGCACTGGTTCCAGGAAATTCGGGAATGTAAACACAGGTACTTCTGATCTTAGAAACAGACAAAATAAGCCTTTTTATTTCAATTGCATACAATATTTTAGTCATTCAAAACAAAACATTAAAAAAGAGTTCAGCAGTGATTCTAATTTCTTTAGCTTTCAATTAATACCAAAATTACCAAATATTTTACATATTTTGAAAGTTACAGCTTTGCGTATAAACTATAGTGTTTGAAATGTGTACAACGTCCATGTATGTTCTTCCTAACACGACCAAAATCAGTGGTTCTAAAATAAAATATACATGGTCATTACTTTCATTGACCTTATTAACAAGGAATTCTTTTAAATAACCTAAACCTCATCACTCGTAGATAACATAGTTTCGTTTTATTTTAAATGATTGTATTTTGATTAACATTAATCATTCTTTATGTAAAGAAAATGTTTATTATGGGTTTGTTTGCTTATTTGTTTGGTAATAGAGGTCATCGTTACTTATATTTCAACTTAGTGAAGTTTTAAATTGAACTGCCATACTTCTGTTTTTTTTAAGAAATCGGTCTTACGTGTGGATCTAGAAAGAAGTCATGCCGATTTCTCCCATATTTAAAATCACAAATAAAAAACCTCATAAATTGATGTAACACTGCGAAATCTTAATATTAAAGAGTCTGAACAGTATACTAAAAGGATTTTACAATTTTCCTTACATCCATAGAATCGAGATGATTTACAGTGCTACATTTTGTTTTTCAAGACAGTTTATGTGAAACATAGCAATGTTTTTCATGTTTAGTAAAAGTTTGCATTATTTCCGAAATAAGATCTACTTTGGTTAAGAATGTCCATCTAAAAATTTGTCAAAAATTTAAGATTAAACAACGTTTTCAAAATGGCCCAAGTGTGCAATAACTTCCTTGAAAATTTGGTCCTACCTCTTTTTTGATTAAAGAATTTAACCTTTGGCGATGCTGTGGTTCATGATTTATATGCGATAATTTGGAACTGAAAAATCTTAAGAAAGGTAGTTGTAAACTGAAAAATGTACATATGAGGGGCAATGAAAAAGTCATGAGTCGCAAAAATTACAGATTACCCAAAGGCAAAAAAAAAAAACCCAACAATTTATAAAACAAATAACACTGAATACAATAGGTTGAGCAACAAGAACCGCATCATAACACAAGGGTGAACTCATGTTTTCTACAAGGGTACATGTAAGAGGGTCTGGATAGGGTTTACAGAATAGAGAATAATGAGCAAAATGTACAGAATAAAGGGCTAAAAAAATGAAGAATAGAGAAAAATAGGAAAATAAAATAAAAAATAGAGAATAATGGGGTGCTAAAATATAAAAATAGAGAATAATGGGGTGCTCAAATATAAAGAATAGAGAATAACAGGCAAAATTTATAAAGAATAGTGAAAAATGGCCTAAAAAATTAAAAAATACAGAAAGGATGGACCCCCATCCACACCCTCATTTAAGCAGATCCTGCTCTAATAGTGGCATTGGATAAGATGTAAACCTATTTGGCGATACGGACATAGAAAGAAAGCATTGAAAATGTTCTTGTAATATTGGTGTAATGATGTTGTTTCAGTTATGAAATATACTTGTCTATCAACAACAACAATAACAATAATAATAATGATAATAATAATCTGAAACAAAGGAGATAATCACAAGTGATAAAATAAAATCACTAGCATTTTAGAGGCATAGTAATATACATGTGTTAAAAAGAGGTTAAATTGAATAATTCAAATCAAATGAAGTGGCATTCTTGTCTGCCTTATGTAAGCTTCTCTGCAGACTCATTGTAAGATATAAAGATAGAAAATAAAATACATTATGCTGAAACATTTCATTATAGAATAAGGAGATGTGGAATGATTTCCAATGAGACATCTTTCCACTAATGTCAAAATGTTGTGGATTTAAGCAACTATAAGTCACCGTACGGCCTTCGATAACGTGGAAACGTCCTTCGACAATGAACGAAATCCATTCTGTATGGTCAGCTATAATAAAAGACCTTGATATGACAAAATGTGAAACAATTAACACCAGACCACCGACGACCTGATTTATGTAAAAAAAAAACCAACGAAAAACAAATATGATAGATAGCAATTAACAACAACCACTGAATTACAGAATCCTGACTAAGATACCCATTTAAACAATAAAAATTAAATATTTAGCATTTTGACAAGAGGAAACAAAGAAGAAAGTATGGTTTGAAAACGTAAAAGATAAACGAAAAACAAAATTGATAGACAGCAACCAACGACAACCACTGAATCACAGGCTTCTGACTAAGATTCCCATTTAAACAATAAAAATTAGATATTTCGCATTTATTTTGATAAAAGGAAACAAAGAAGAATGTACTGCCAAAAACGTAAAAGATAAGCGAAAAATGATAAGACAGACAGCAACCAAAAACCTCCACTGAATTACTGGCTCCTGACTAACACGACCTGATTTATTTAAAAAAAAAAACAACGAAAAACAAATATGATAGATAGCAATTAACAACAACCACTGAATTACAGAATCCTGACTAAGATTCCCATTTAAACAATAAAAATTAAATATTTTGCATTTTGACAAGAGGAAACAAAGAAGAATGTACCGTTTAAAAACGTAAAACTTATATTAATGATCTTTGACAAGCTAATAATGGTCGTATTATAATAACTACATGTAGTAGTCCTGTCACAGAGCCCAGGGTTACGTGTAATTGTAGCCTTACATATAATAGTATGTTTAGTATTACAATGTATATGACATCGTGGATGTTAATTACAAAATATACACGAAATTGATTCTGGGTCATGTCCATTTCTACATGTAGAACAAAATTATGATTATAATATATTTATGTAACACACCGATGCGATGGTTGTTTATGATGTTGACTAAACTAAAATTTTTATGAAACTTTTATCTCGAGTTGTTACCAAATTCACATTTTCCATAAAATGCAATCAAACAATTAATTTTATTTTTGTAATGAGGTTTCCCCGTGACATTTGTATAAAATGGTCTATTTTATACTTTTTTTCTGATTTAATACAGAATCATTGCATTTTTAGATTTTGAATTATACAGGTCATGCAAAAGGCCTCATAAACATTGACAAACATCACAAGTAATATAAAGTAGACCAAGTAATTAAAAAGAAAAAAAAAGAAGAAAATTGACGGATAAATTTACTATTTAAATGAAATTGATGACCAGCAATTGGAAATAAATGCACTTTCATGTGTCCTTGAAGAAGGTCTGGATGGGGTCAAAAGAGAACATAGGATTTGCCAACATTGTACAAAATGACGTGGATGTAAGCAACTATTATAGCGCACTGTCTTTCTCAATCAAATGTTAACCCCGACCACCCCCCCCCACGAGTGTGGTTTAAGTGGAAAATATGAATACGGGCAGATGTTGTGTGTGGGGGATGGGGACTGTAACGCATATGATACACTTGATTTCAGGCGTCGATTTGAAATATTTTTCTGTGATAAACGGAATTATTCTGAAATATTAAGTCATTGTCATGGTTAAATCAGTGGTCTGTGCATAGAAAAAGACAATAAAAATAGATGATATAATTAAGTAGTGAATAAGATATAACCAATATAAAATAAACAGAAATAAGCACAGACTATGTAAATAATAACACTTTTTTTTGTCATGAATTATTCATTAGTAATAAAGTTCCGTCTACAAAAAACTGCAACATTGTTCCGTTTTATTGAAGTTGATGAAATACCACATGATTAATAACTAAGAAAAACATTGGCACATAAACTCGAAGGTTAATTGACAAAAGGTCACGACTACGCCTAATCATCTACTTTATCAAGTATATGGGAATGCGTTAAATGTTTCTTGTAATGTGTCTAAAAACTTATAAAAACATTAAGTAACAGGAAAGACAGTATTAAAAGATTGATACCGTTTCATAACAAAAAGACAAGTGTTGTAGATATAGCCTTCGCCAGGTACGCTCGACACAAAAAGTGTAGGCTGATGCAACATACCACGCGAAAATTACTGTACTGGTTTTTGATAGAAAGCGATGTTGGGTATTTGGCAATGGGACAAATGGCCAACAACACAAACACTCCAATTACAGTATTGTACAATGGTACATAACATATACTATATGTCAAGGTTAAAGTAGACCCGAGCAAATCCAAATTCTTTTCAGCATAAAAAAATTAAAGGTTTAACCATTGTCGAGAGTCCTGACTTTGGAATGGTACATTTATATGTGGCATGGTCAAACTTGTAAACCCGCGATCCTCGAGCTCGGTGGCCAAGTGGTCAACATAGATCATCTACTGTTCCGTACCTCTAGCCAGTCAACACTGAAGTTGTGGGTTAGAATATCGAATGTGCCAGGTGCGTTTGACTACTATCTTAATTGACTAGGATTGCTTTGTTTTCCTACCAAAGGTAGCTTCTCCGGGAACACCGGCTGCCTCAACCAATAAAAACCGACAACCACAAAATAGTCAAGAGTGCGATAAAAGTGGCGTTAAAAGACTAAAAATAAATCAACAATCAATTTGTAAACCCTCGCGTATATTGCATACTGGCATTTACATATATTTATACTTCGGGCTCATTTATATTTTATATTGAATATATAGTCCTCACATGATATTCAGGTATAAAAAAAAACATAATAAAAATTACAAGACTACAAGGGTATATCTACTATATTGAGCATCATTATGATATATAAGTCAAATAGAAACAAAGGAAACAAAGACATTACTTGTTTCTCTTCAATACCAATTCTAAAGATTGTCGAGGGAACGCGAGGCTTGCCGAAGTATTTGTACAAATTTTCATCACCCTGGTCACATAGGAGAAACACATTCTTGATAGTTTAAAATTAAATTCCATGCCATATCTGCAAACTGAATCAATACAAATTGTAGGTTAATATTCACAACATAAATAATTTTCATCTTGATGGCAGCTGTACTATTCGGGTATTTCATTGTTCAGTTTACTCTTACGTCAAATAATTTTAGGTAGGTTTGTGCGCAAGTAGATCTTGTTTAACCCCTACCTCATGTTATGTGTATCCCAAGTCAGGCTATATGAACTACGTGTTGTTCGTTGCTGTTTGTCGTTGTTTGTAACGTCTTTTGTCTGGTGTTGGTTGTTAGTATGATCTTTTGTACTAGCCAATATGTTTGTAATATGTTTGTTAACTTATTATTGTTGTTCCTTTTATGTATTATTCATATTATTATATTCATGCAGCATGATATTTATATATTATCATAATATAGCTAACATTTTTCTAAATTTTAAGTTAGTCCCAATGACGTTAGAGATATATATATTTCATTGGAATTCTGTCCAGAAGTAGCCGTTTTGTTTTGGGTGTTCTTAAGCAGCAGTTTTCATCCACCAACTGTGGCTACCTTAGCATGTTTTTTTTTGGGGGGAGGGGGGGGGGCATCTGGTGATACTCAATTCTTAGTTTTATGGGTAGTATTTTATGGATTTTTTTTTTGCAGTGATGTTGTCCGTTTTTTTCAACCTCCATGGTGTCTTCTTTTTTAATACTTCAGTTATTGTTTTTGTCTTCAAGGATAGAATGCACATATATTTGCATTTGGATTGATACCGTAGCTGGAGAGAATAATCAGCTCAGTAGTCAGCACCTCAATTTCTGACAAGACATATTACATTTATTTTTAAAACTCTCAGCATTAATAAAAAAATATATTAATCAGCAAGTAGCTAAGGTTCAAACTCCAACAGGCAAAGTTGATCTTGAATGATAAGCCTATTCTTTTTAAGTCCTCTTTCGTCATAAAGCTACTTTGGCATTCATACATCCGCGACTTTCAAATGTTTGGCTTTGAGCGTTCCTTATGAAGGTAAATCCAGAAAAGCGCCTCAGACGAACTAAATTCGTGTTGTTTTTAATTACAATATTACTTCTATACGATGAATTAACTTCTGATGTTCTATCAGTTATATTTAATTGTCTTTCTGCACATTACCGTAATTAACCTAATGATTGACGGGGTCAACCTCTGGAGTCGATTAGTCTTTCTGATAAATTGTCATACAAATGCATAAACACCATTATACATACAATACGATCTACATTAATTTTATTAGTGAGATTACAATGAAAATTTACAAATGTGAGACCTGACAGGCAACAAAGAGAGAAGAAATTTAAATGAATGAATAAATAAATAAATGAATAAATAAATAAATAAATGGAAGGATGGATGGAAGGAAGGAAGGAAAGATGAATGGATGGATGGATGGATGGAAGGAAGGACGGACGGACGAACGAACGAACCAATAAATAAATAAATAAATAAATAAATAAATAAATAAATAAATAAATAAATAAATAAATAAATAAATAAATAAATAAATAAATAAATAAATTAATTAATTAAAAAAAAAATAAAATAAATTACAGTCTTCCACATAGATAAGTGTTTTAAATATGTTAGGCTCTAGTCTCGACAAATTCTGAATAAGTTTGGAAAAGACTTCAACGATATACCATTTACATCAAATTCCTTAAACTTTAGGTATAAAAAAGGTAGGAAAAAACAAATACAAAGTGTCTGACAAATCAAATAATCATTTACCGGGATACCAGCAAGTAACAATTTAAGCATCGTTTGTTTGACTGGCCGGCTACTAAATATAATCAGAGGGAGTTGACTGGCCGGCTACTAAATATAATCAGAGGGAGCTGACTGGCCGGCTACTAAATATAATCAGAGGGAGTTGACTGACCGGCTACTAAATATAATCAGAGGGAGTTGACTGACCGGCTACTAAATATAATCAGATGGAGTTGACTGGCCGGCTACTAAATATAATCAGATGGAGTTGACTGGCCGGCTACTTAGTATAATCAGAGGGAGTTGACTGGTCAGCTACTAAATATAATCAGAAGGAGTTCACTGGCCGGCTACTTAATATAATCAGAGGGAGTTGACTGGCCAGCTACTAAATATAATCAGAGGGAGTTGGGTAAAGGATATTTTACTATTAAAATGTAGTAAGCTTTAATTCGATTCTCTCAGCAATTTATATTAAACCACAATTACCACATAATGTTTCATTCCCCTAACCTAGTAGCAGTAAACAATAACCTTTCATGTTTTGTCTTAAATCTGCATAATTTTCAAATTTCTCAAAATTTGAAACTTCACAAAGACTATAGGTCTTATTACAACACTATGTCATAAAGTAATTTTTCATAATTCATAATATTTCAGGTTTTTAATGTTTATTGTAGAATAAGACAAATTAAATGAAATGAATCAAATTTTGCGGTTACAGCCAAAATGACTTATTATCCATGTACTATTAAATATAACAAAAACCAGCACAATTCGTCTAAATGAGCACCATTGTTTATTACAATTTTACAAAAAATTTGAGTTTTTGTTACGTGCATACCTACAGCTATACTAAACCCATTGTATGCAGTCTGTCATATTTGTTTTCATTTTTATTTTATCGTAAATCAGGATGTTGATTTTCTCGTTTAAATTGTATAAGAGTTGTCAAGTCGGGGGGCTTTTGTAATAGTTGACGATTTGGTACGTATTGGTTTGCTCATTGTTGAAAGCCATACAGTGACCTATTGTTGCTTACATCAACGCCATTTTAACTCGGGTGGAAAGTTGTCTCATTGACAATCATACCACATCTCTTTTAATTTTAGACTAGAGAGACGATCGAACGAACGGCCTCCAAGCTAGAGGCACCATGAAAGCACTAAAAGAAAAGTATATTCATTGTGCATAACAAAAACACATTGCTACCAATCAATGAAGCATTTTGAAAATTTCGGTCTTTTATTTACACGATGATAAACAAATTTTTCAACTACAGTTTAAATTGGCACAACGTCGCACTCTCCACTTGTATCGTCCTGAATAACGCAAGTGCTTCATTACTGTGAAAAAAAATGGAAACAAATTATAGCTTGACATTTTGCATGCACACCTATTCATTCTTGAATATCTAATATGTACCTATAAAAGTAAGCACGATCTTTCATTTTTTTTTGCAGCCAAACACATAATTTGTCATAGAACATCAAAACCAATTGAGTAAACAGCCACAACAAATACCAAATCTGTTTGAATGAGCTAACAACCTTATTTGATGCTTTAATTGAATGGTGAAAAAAAAAATCAAGAAAAAAATGTTGCCAAATTGAAGGTAAACAGTCTTTAAAAGCGCTGTACTTTTTGAAGGTTTATAACCATAACAACAACAATACTATACCCCGCAACAAATTCATGATTATATGTTTATAATCTTTAAAAACGTTTCCTCAGCTTCAACAAAAAATGTTATACAAATTATACAAACACCAAGACCCAATATTAAAACGATAAGACCCAATACGACGAAGCGATTTATTTTCGCAACGCTTACATTTCATGATTTCTAGGACCAATACTGATCGCGAGGTTTCAAATTTCGCGTTTTTCTTATCCGTTATTTTGATCTTTCTTTTAGATCACATTGACACGAATAATTTTTTTCGCTATTTAAAATTAATTGCGAAAATAAACCTCTGGCGAAAGTTTCACACTTTACAGTAATAACATTCACTCACCGCTAAGAAAGAAACAGTCGCTTACAAAATTGATAAAAGGTCAAACTTTGTTTGAACCCAATAAATAATGAATAATAAACAACAAATGATGTAATTGAATGTAATTTTAATAAAATATGATTTATAATATTATTTATGTCCAACAGTTTTGATTTAATGATTTAATGATACATAGTTTTTTAGTGAGTTATGTGGTCGTACAAACATTGTAACTCTTATAGATTAAGTTGATCTTCGGTCGTTTGAACTAGACGAAGATGGATTTTGAGATGAAGAGCAGGAATAAATACACGCTGCTCCTTTTGTTTTGTCAAATGAGTGTAGTGCTTTTGTGTCAATGAGTTGATGCAACGTATATCTTCTTTTCCATGAGGCCCTGTCTGGTTACTTTTTTAAATTGTTTTGTGTAAATTCCAATTTTCAAAACATACCGGCATGCCAGGAAGAAAAACGCACACAGCAATAAAAACACACCCATTTAAAGTTAAACATGCATACAATTTGATTTTAAATTTTTATAATTTTTTTTCTTGCAAAATGCACATTTATATAAATAAATATATTATGTATATTTCTAGTGGGGGATGTTTTGATACACAGCCACGTAGGATCCGGTCGGAATAGGGCTGGATGGTTAATAGGATGTGTCGTGTTGCGAGTGCCACGCTGTCTAAACGCTTAAGATATCTTTGAGGGGTTATTATTAATTCGTTCTGGTCCTTCATATGCATGAACTATTTGCCACTGAACGTTAAGTAAACAACACTCAATCAATCAATCCAATATTCAGTTTAGCGCTACTGACGAGAATCATTATTATTGTAGAAAATTAATGACCATATGCTGCATTGGTATCTTAAAATTATTGTCCAATACTTAATTATCATGAAATCGCAACAAACACTAAAATAGTAATAATATCATCGGTAATATTGCAGTCAATTTTATATTACTGCAATACTAGTAGGTCTAGATGGGGGACCTTCATTGTTGTATGCTTTAGTTTTTTATGCCATTTGTCTCTATTTTTTTATACTTTTTGTCCATTATTCTCTATTGTTTATATTTTAGCACCTCATTATTCTCTATACTTTATTTTTTTTTGTCCATTTTTCTCTATTCTGTATATTTTTTGTCCATTATTCTCTATTCTGTAAACCCCCATCCACACAATCAACATGATATTACCTGGATTAATAAAAATAATATTATATCTATCGGAATCTTGAAATAAATATGAACATTACAATCTACATGAAATCACCTTGATTACTAAAATTATAACATTCCCATTCTTGATATTGATAATAAAATTGTAACACCCTAAATGTTCTTCTAAGATGGTTTGCAAGAATTCAGAATCAGAATTCTTTATCCTCTAAACAAAAAGATTGGTGGGGTAAAAACTATACCCAAACATACAGCAACCAAACAACCAAAACAACATGACATAGATAGAAAAAAAAAACCAAAGGTTACACATAAAGGGCTACACACGTCACTAGTCATGGTTTAACTTAGTACATAACGGCTACACATGTCACTATATAGTAATGATTTAACTTAGTACATAACGGCTACACATGTCACTATATAATCATGGTTTAACTTAGTACATAACGGCTACACATGTCACTATATAGTCATGGTTTAACTTAGTACATAACGACTACACATGTCACTAGTCAGGGTTTAATTTAGTACATAACGGCTACACATGTCACTATATAGTCATGGTTTAACTTAGTACATAACGGCTACACATGTCACTATATAGTCATGGTTTAGCTTAGTACATAAAGGCTACACATGTCACTATATAGTCATGGTAGGTACATAAGGACAGCTCGAGAACAATCTGTTACTTATTGTAAAAGTGTCGTCTGAATATATTCATGGTTAGTACATAAGGGTCGCACAAGAATAATCTGTAACTTATTAAAAAAGTGCTTTCTGAATCGGTATCAAAATGATGTTTTTTTTTATGAATTTGAATAATGATGAAATTGTTGATTATCAGTGAAAACCAAAGTTCTTTTTGTTGTAATAGATGTAATATAGGTCTTATAAATATTTACCGCTTTTGCAAATGCAAAAAATTAAAAAGTGAGTAATGATGTTGATGAAACGTTTGACAATGATATCAACATTTTACAATTTCATAATCCACAAGGTGCTTAGACTACAGTGGTGCGGTCATACAAGTGTCATATTAAGACATAAAGTTGGGAAAAAAAGGATAAAGGAAAGATTTATATTTGAAAATAAAAACCAACAATAAAATTATATATTTATTACTGTTAGTCTAAGATTTGAAAGTTAAAACAGAATATTTGCTTTAAATGTAAAAACGTCTTGTGTAAACATGCTGATTTACTGGACGAAACATTCACTAAATAAGGAGACACACCCTGTTAAATGGATGATAGCAATTCAAATAAAAAAATAGCACTGTCATTGTATCAAATAACGAGAAATGCAGGGGCACCGAATTTCAAGGATGTATCATTTTGTACGAGGCGTTTGGGAAATACCCTTCAATAAAATTGAGAATGGAAATAAGGAATGTGTCAAAGAGACAACAACCCGGCCACAGAGCAGACAACAGCCGAAGGCCACAATGGGTCTTCAATGCAGCGAGAAACTCCCGCACCCGGAGGCTTCCTTCAGCTGGCCCCTAAACATATATGTATACTAGTTCAGTGATAATGGACGTCATACTAAACTCCAAATTATACACAGGAAACTAAAATTAAAAATGATACAAGACTAACAAAGGCCAGAGGCTCCTGACTTGGGACAGGCGCAAAAATGCGGCGGGGTTAAACATGTTTTTTGAGATCTCAACCCTCCCCCTATACCTCTAGCCAATGTAGGAAAAACAAACGTACAACAGTACGCACAGTTAAACTCAGTATAAGAGAAGTCAGAGTCTGATGTCAGAATAGGAAATAAAAGAAAATAAACAAAATGACAATAATACATAAATAACAACAGACTACTAGCAGTTACTGACATGTAGCTCCAGACCTTAATTAAACTGATTGAAAGATTATGTCTTCATCACAATCCCTCCTGTTAGGGGTTAAGTATTATACCGTCATAAAATATATGAGAAGAACATAACCCGTGTCATGCCAACAACTGGTTTTAGAATAAATGTGTTTAATTCCGATGCAAAGACCCTACACATGTATAAGTGAATCAATATTAAAGCCAAAATATGCAATCATTAATGACCTGACAACAGTATCGTAACTATATCCCTTCTTAATAATAGATATAAGAAGATGTGGTATGAGTGCCAATGAGACAACTCTCCATCCAAGTCAAAATTTCTAAAAGTAAACCATTATTAATAAGTCTGTTTAAAGGTTTTGTTAGCTTTTGAGGTGAATACTGACATTTTTGTGCTTTGTAAAGAATATTACCATAAAAGATTGGATGTGATATACCCAAACGTATAAGATGTCTGCATGTTGAGTTATATTTACGAATGATGTCCTTATACCGATGATAAAATTTAGTAAATGTTTTGACTAGTTTATGATATCGAAAACCCTGGTGTAATAATTTTTCAGTAATACATATATTTCTCTCGCTAAAATCTAATACGTTGTTACATACACGAGCGAATCGTACAAGTTGAGATATATAAACACCATAAGATGGTGACAAGGGAACGTCACCATCTAAAAATGGATAATTAACGATAGGAAATGAAAAAGCATCTCTTTTATCATAAATTTTTGTATTAAGCTTCCCGTTAATGATATAGATATCAAGATCGAGGAGAGGACAGTGGTCATTGTTAGTATAAGCTTTATTTAAAGTAAGTTCAACAGGATAAATTTCTTCAGTATACATACTGAAGTCGTCATTATTGAGAGCCAATATATCATCCAAATATCTAAAAGTATTGTTAAATTTTTGTATCAGATGTTGTTTCGATGGGTCTTTGCTGATTTTAGTCATAAATTGTAACTCATAACAATACAAAAACAGGTCCGCAATAAGTGGTGCACAGTTAGTCCCCATTAGAATTCCGATAACTTGACGATATACGGAATCTCCAAAGCGAACAAAAATGTTATCAAGTAAAAATTCAAGGGCAGATATAGTATCAAAGCATGTCCAATTGACATAGTTCTTTTGTTTGTTGCTACTAAAAAATGACCTAAAAGAGTTTGAACATATGTATTCGCATTCCGACTTTTTAAATGCCCATTTAATTAGGTGTGTGAATTTTTTCTTAATAAGAATATGAGGCAAAGTGGTATATAGGGTAGAAAAATCAAAACTTTGAACAGATTCAAAATCACCAATATATGCATGCAATTTATCAAGTACTTCCAACGAGTTTTTGACACTCCAAAAGTAATTAATTCCACTATTTTCAAAAGCCTTATTTGAACAATTTATTATCAGGTTTTTGATTGTACCAAGTGTACTAGTAAATAGAATAGACAATTTAGTAGTGGAACAATAACTTGAAGACTAAATAAATCTATATTTGTAAGGTGATTTGTGTAGCTTCGGAAGCCAGTACATAGTTGGGACTTTCATTGTATTTGGTTCTGCTTGTAAAGAGTAGCTAATAGTTTATGTTTGTTACAGATATCATTTTCTGAAAATGAAGTCAGTCGGAATGTTGGTGAATTCGTGATTTCTTTTTGCAGAACCTCAATGTAAAATTTACGTCAAACTATAATAATATTATTAGCAGCTTTATCAGCCGGGACAAAAACAAATTCCTTGGCTAGTTCTTTTAGTTTATGTTTGATACGAGAAATAGGATTTTTATGGTTGTTGTTAAGAGTAAAATGTTCTTTAAAATGTTGTATACGTATATCAACTATCTTCATTATTGAATTAAAAAAAAGGTTAAAGATTTTTTGTCAGCTTTTTCCCGTTTTATCCATTTCAAACAGTAAGCACGAAGTGAGTCGTGGATGATATTACGACACTCATTCCAATTTATAATTGACGGGGGCGATATTTAGGTCCTTTACTGAGGAATGATTTAAACTCTCGGTCGCGAACGATGTTAAGGTCTCCTGTTATAACATGGGAAATGGGGCCATAAGTGTATTCGGAATTACTACAATTACAGGACGTAGGTGTATTTTCACTGATATTTACATCTTTACAGACTTGGCTATAATTAAACACAAATTTCCGGATAGATTTCTTGTAAATATAACAAATTAGAGGGAGTTCAGTATTATCAAAATATCCAGGAATTTGTTCTTTAACAGAATGGTCGTTAAAAATACCGGCAATATTTACAAAATCAAAACCTTTATTGACATACTTTATTTTAATAAAATGTTTTTTATGATCTTCAGGGCGATCAATTTTGGGAAACAGTTTAAAATAACAATATGCCATTATAATTTGAACGATTTCATACTTACTGCAATATGAAATTGTGTTGCAATCCTCTAAAATTTTATTTAATCTATTTATAGGTAAAGAACAGAGCTTGGTTAATAGATAATGTCTGCCGTTGTTTTTTGAGATAGAAATTAGGTCCGAAATATTTGTATGGTTGGTCCGAAAATTTCTTTGATTGCGATTTTTTCTACGCCCATGAGAACGGTTTTTACGAACAGTTTTAGAAACTATATCCAAAATGTTAACAGAATCGGTTCTTGATGTTCATTATCCTATTTTGAATATAATGACACATACTCGAACTTAACGCCAGTTATTTTTGAAATAAGTTCTACTGAGTTGAAATTTCTTTATAATGCGGCATCAAAATTTTGTCTTTTTGAATGTAAATGAAAAGGTTGAATCAGTATCATGTGTAATTCCATTTTTTATAACTATTTCAATTATTAGTTTTTTTTCGCTTAATGCCCAGTGGCAACTATTTGATATATATTCAGAACAAGAACAAATTTAACAATTTATACACAATGTAGGTAAGGAAAGTCAATGGAATTAATGGCGGTAAATTTAGACTGCCACTGAAAATTGAGGGTATGTTGGATTAGGGAAGCCATTTTGTATTGCAGCATGCAACCAACGGACCCCTCAGAGAGTGGTTACAATGATTCTTAGATATGCAGAGAAGGACGTACTCACCCTACACGGGGCATCGGTCCATATTTGAACTAAGCTTTCTTATGTGCCTGTCTCAAGTCAGGAGCCTGTAATACAAGGGTTGTCGTTGGTTGCTGTCCGTTACATTAGAGAGAGGCGAAAGATATCAAAGTGATATTCAAATTGACAATGCCATGTCAAAAAATAAGAAACGATAAAAAGACAAACAGTATACAAACCACAACATAGAAAATGAAAGACTAAGCAACGCAAACCCCGCCAAAAACGGAGATGATATCAGGTGTTCCGGAAAGGCAATCATATCCTGTTCCATGTCTGATTTTAGTTTATTGTTTTGAAATACTAGTATATAAGGACTTTTTTTTGGTTTGATTAATTTGTTCCACGGGGCCTTGTTTTAGCTGACTATATGGTATGGTTTTTTTCTTATTATTGAAGGCCGTACGGTAACCTATGATTGCTGAAGTCCATGTTATTTGGACTCTGTTGGATAGTTGTCTCATTGTCAATTAATATACCACAACTCCTTATTTTTGTCCTGAAGCCTTATCATAATAATGATAACACAATTCGTTTTTATTTTTACTCTAAAAGTACATTTTTATAGAATGCTGCTGTGTTTAAATTGCTCAATGACAACACATAAATCTGGTGTCAGACCACATCATATTTCATATTTCCGTCTATACCACAAAACATAAATTGATGTGTTTATAACAATTAACAGGACAAAATATTTGGAGTAAACACATACTTATTATTCATTTTTTTGTTATAATTATGTAATTATTGTTTATATCGGTAAATTTATTTACACAACTACATGTATTGTATTCTCAATCTAGAAGTAGGGGATTTATTTTAGAGTCAACCATCAAAGCTTAAGGAAGGTTGTGGTACGCTTTCAATGTGGCCACCAAATCCGTCATGTTGCTACAAACATCTATCTGTTTTTCTAATCTAAAAGAAATTATTTAAGTGATTCAAGTTTGATCTTAAAAAACAAGTATTTGCCCAATTTTTTTCATTTAAATGCTTCAAGTTTTATCTAAAAAAAAACCTTTGTTGTTGCTAGGCAACATGGTGGTTGCTAGGCTGATACTATGCACTCCTTTTGAAAATAAAATTCAACCACTAGATATTTGAAATGTTAGGTACCAAGAAAAACAAATGTACACGTGATGTATATATATTGCATAATGTAACCATTTGTTCATGTAAGCACAGAATTTTTAGCTTATTTGAAGTCAAAATACAAGTTTTAGAACGAAATGAATGACAATACAATTATGAAGTAATTTCATGAGAGTGAGTGGAAACGGGTGAACATAACTCTCTTAGTCATAAAGAAAGAACGTTAAACAATTATCCCAGTAATCTGTTGTTTTATTATGTCGAAACTTTCAACATACAAGTTCTAATACATACAAAAAGATTTATTTAAGTTACCCGTATGTAACATAATCAGCTCACAATCTGAAATAACACTCAAGTAAAATGGCATCGAGAATTGTACACGTGCAATTTATATAAATCAAATATATGTATAAGAAACAAGAAAATACCTAAAAAATTGTAATCTGGAGCAAGATCTGCTTACCCTTACGAAGCACCTCAGACCCCTCCGGTTTTTGATGGGGTTTGTGTTGCACAGTCTTTAGTTTTTTCTATGTTGTGTTTTGTAAAGTGTTGTTTGTTTTTTCGTTGTCATGTCCTGTCATTGTCAGTTTGTTTTCGACTTATGAGTTAAAATGTCCTTTTGGTATCTTTCGTCTCTCTTTTCATGTAAACATTCAGACCGTAACATCCAGGTGTAGAACATTGAACCAATGGAATTCACTATATACAAATAGACGACCACATCGATTGACAATGTTTACTACTTAGTCGCTATTTTGTAAATAAACATAAAAAACAACAAGAAAATCAATCTTTTGGTTATAGAGTATGAAATTGGTTGTTGTCAGGAATGAAGAATTGGTGACCAAGGTTCGTTCGGAACCTATCGCTTATTTACGTACAAAAGTATAATTAATGAGTGTTATTGTAAATGAAGGCATTTTTATGAAATGCTTATTGTTTTAAGTACACCGAATTCTGCTGCAAAAAAAAATGGTAAACATGTCCCCTTTGTAAAATAAATGTCTTTAGGTAACTTTCAAACAACGGCAGGTGTTATACGTAATATGAAAAACAATATGTTCTGTTACTTGAATTGCTAAATCGTCGCCATTGTTGGTAAGATAGATCATTAATCTTCTTACAGAAGAACAAAATAATTGTTATATTACAAGTTTATCGATCATTATTTATGTCTAAATTGCAAGCAGTTTTTTTTTAATAATTTACATATTTTAAGGATAAGTCATAGGTATGCTCATTGGGATCAGTAGTCTGTCAGCATCTGCACATGACGTCAGTATACCGGCGATACGATAGGAGTTAAAGAATTTAAAAACGTCAAGGGGTACTCGGTTTGCTGTAGAATAGAACAGAACAATGTATATTGCAATGTAACAGCGCCTAAACGTAACTGATTGATACTGAAAAGAAATTGAATGATGTGTGATATTAATAACAGCGGCTTAAGCTGAGCTCAATAATAACATCAACAATTTAATTTAGATACAATGATTGTAATGATTTTAGTGATTCTTTAGAATAAACAACCATGTAACTAAACAAAGTGAATATAATGTAATCGAATTATAACCAGCAATACAATCTAACTAGTACATTCAAATATATATACCGTTTCGATTCCTAACATCACTGAAGAGACATTAATTGTCGAAATCCGGATATGGTGTACACATTTTTGCACCTCATGTTTGCGGTATACCATCTTTTCCGCAAGTTTATTGTTTTTATGTTTAGTATTAAATTAGTAATTAAGATCCATTTTGTTACATTTGTGATCCGTTTATTTGGCAATCGCCATGGCAGTCAGCAGGGTTTAAGAACATCCGTTGTTCGACCTGCTAGTCAAATACGTTTTGTTAAAATATACTTTTTCACTTTTTTGTTTTTTTGGAAAATGTTGTTTGTGCTGTATTTAGACCCCTCTACCAAGACATTTGTTTTGCATGCACACGTATAAAAATTGCGGTTTTTATCCAACGCAATCATAGGTTTGAACGTTGTTTTCAATTTAGACTTATATTTATATATAAAACGCCTGCCACTTTCTATCTGCAATTGTAATAAAGTATCGCTATAGTTCGATTTATAAACCATCAATATATATGATACAGTTTTTCCGGATCACGTAACGGGTCGATCATTTACCTTGTGATTTCTTGTTTCTCCATCTACAAATGAAGCCGTCTTATCTAACGAATTAAATCCAGTAGATTGTTAATTATTGAAAATAACACTCAATAAAAGAGAAGCAAAAAATACCAAAAGGATATTCAAACTCATAAGTCGAAAACAAACTGACAATGCCATGGCAAAAAAAAAATAACCCGAAAAATGACCAAAAGACAAACAACAGTACACAAAACACAACTTAGAAACTGCAGACTGAGCAACATAAACACAACCAAAAAACCGGGGATGATCTCGGGTGCTCTGTGGGACCCGTCGTGTTATAAATTTCGTGGGTCTGTAGAGCTTTTCTGGATTGACCTTCATTAGAATAAAACTAATGAACGTTATATGAGTGGTAAAAATACATTTCAGCGTTCAAAAATTAAAAAATAACACATTAAAAATTTGGTCTGAAGAGCCTCTCTGTACTTACCTTGATCAGCAACACCCAAACCTAAAACTTTGAATGTACAATCTATTTATAAAGTAAAAGCTATTTGTGTTTACTTTTTATTGCTATTTTCCACCTTATCATTAGTACAGAAATCTCTCCAGACAAAAGCTTACGTTCATCAATCAGCTGAAAAAATGAAAAATTAAAAATGAACATTTTTTTATTTTATTAGGAAGTTTAATATGACAGCAATTATAAAAGTGACAAATAAACAAATATAAAATTCAAAAATTAAAGGAGTATCTATATGTTAAAGTTTTATACGTTTTTCCTAACGAAGAAAAATGAAAATACACTGAAGTTACCTCTTCGTCATCATTTATGATTTTTTTCTTTGAAAGCATAATAATGTAGATCCACATGGCTAATGTTATGACAGCCATTTTACAGTTTGTTTTAATGTTGTTTTGTTACACCTGGAGCCTGTAGAACAGTGGTTGTCGTTTGTCGCTGTGTACCATGATTGTTATTCGTATAATGTTATAAGTTAAAAACCAGGCTGTTGGTTTTATTTTTTGAACTGTTTCACATTTTGTTATCCAGGAGCATTTTATAGTTTACTGTAAGGTATAGGTTTTGATGATCATTGTTGAAGGCCGTATGGTGACATTTTTTAAATGTCTTCCACTTGGTCCTTGGTAAGTAGTTATAACTGGCAATCATCCCGCATCAGCTTACTTTTTATGTTAATTATTCTAGGACGAAAGCAAATACTGATTCGAAAGACGTCAGAAGTATTGCAAGGGCTAAAAGCATACTGGTCCCAAAGAAGTCAGAAGTATTGCCAGGGTTGAAAGCATACTGGTCCCAAAGAAGTCAGAAGTATTGCCAGGGTTGAAAGCATACTGGTCCCAAAGAAGTCAGAAGTATTGCCAGGGTTGAAAGCCTACTGGTCAAAGACTTCAGAAGTATTGCCAGGGTTGAATGCATACTGGTCCCAAAGAAGTCATGAGTATTGCCATGGTTGAAAGCATACTGGACCCAAAGATGTCAGAAGTATTGCCAGGGTTGAAAGCATACTGGTCCCAAAGAAGTCAGAAGTATTGCCAGGGTTGAAAGCATACTGGTTCCAAAGACGTCAGAAGCATTGCCAGGGTTAAATGCATACATGTCCCAAACAAGTTAAAAGTATTGCCAGGGTTGAAAGCATACTGGTCCCAAAAATGTCAGAAGTATTGCCAGGGTTGAAAGCATACTGGTCCCAAAGAAGTCAGAAGTATTGCCAGGGTTGAAAGCATACTGGTCCCAAAGAAGTCAGAAGTATTGCCAGGGTTGAAAGCATACTGGTCCCAAAGAAGTCAGAAGTATTGCCAGGGTTGATAGCATACTGGTCCCAAAGAAGTCAGAAGTATTGCCAGGGTTGAAATCATACTGGTCCCAAAGAAGTCAGAAGTATTGCCAGGATTGAAAGCATACTGGTCCCAAAGAAATCAGAAGTATTGCCAGGGTTGAAAGCATACAGGTCCCAAAGAAGTCAGAAGTGTTGCCAGGGTTGAAAGCATACTGGTACTAAAGAAGTCAGAAATGTTGCCAGGGCTGAAAGCATACTGGTCCCAAAGAAGTCAGAAGTATTGCCAGGGTTGAAAGCATACTGGTCCCAAAGAAGTCAGAAGTATTGCCAAGGTTGAAAGCATACTGGTCCTTAAGAAGTCAGAAGTATTGCAAGGGCTGAAAGCATAAGGGTCCCACAGAAGTCAGAAGTATTGCCAAGGTTGAAAGCATACTGGTCCCAAAGAAGTCAGAAGTATTGCCCGGGCTGAAATCATACTGGTCCCAAAGAAGTCAGAAGTATTGCCAGGGTTGAAAGCATACTGGTCCCAAAGAAGTCAAAAGTATTGCCAGGGTTGAAAGCATACCGGTCCCAAAGAAGTCAGAAGTATTGTCAGGGCTGAAAGCATACTGGTCCCAAAGAAGTCAGAAGTATTGCCAGGGCTGAAAGTTGAAGGGTAGTAGTATCACTGTAGACTAATCAGGCAACTTTATAACAACTCAGTTTCGAATGTCAGTGTATAAAACACATTACTTCCGGTTTGACATTTACATCTATTCAAAAGAAAGTCTGTATTATATATACCAGTATTTCAATCAGTTTGTTCAACACCTTATCATTAAAGAACATATTCCACCACAAGCTTACCTTTATAGTGAATATTAACTCCATCTGAATATTTTGACATATAGTCAACATAGTTTTCGTCATAACTCATATGCGACTATACCACACTTTAAGCTCTTGGGAATTAATTTGAACAAATTATTTCTAAATTTTGCTCCTCTTCTGTAGTGGTTACTTGTTTTTACAATCAATATTCCCATAGTTTGAGGGTTTAAAAGTTACAAAAAACAAAAAAAAAAACAATGACAAAACAAAAATGTAATACGAAAACAAACAGAAGTTTGCCATAGTTGTTCATTTGGCGTCACTCCTCACTTTTTTTTTTATTCTTTTGCGGACCAAATGCTCGTCTGGCGTACCACATTTTAAGCGTGGTATGTATGAGTTTATTGCCATAGTTACAGGCATTTTATTGTCTCAAACGCATAACGGAATATGCATGCGTAAAGTATGTCGTCGCACATTCCAGTTTGACTGTTTTCAGCATATCCGTCTGTCTGTACGTGGAAATTTGAGTTGATACTGGTTTTACTCCTCAAAAATATACATATGAAAGATAGGTTGGGAATACGTCACTAAGACAGTAACCTAACGATATAAATAACAATAAGACACCTAGATATTCACTAGGGGTATGTATGTGGCCCGTTGCAAGGCAAAATTTCTGTCTCTATCCAATTTACCCTTATTTTCCAATGGAATTCCAAATTACACCGACCTTCGTCCCGGACGGCCCTCTGTAACTGGACCTACCTTTTGTATATATTGTAAATTTGTTCTTGTCCTGAACATGCATGAAATATTTGTCACTGGACGTTAAGCAAACATCAATTAATCAATAAAACTAGAGGTTCACATATATTCCTCAACAAAAGACATGTATCTATAATATATCCTAAGGTAGAAATCGCCTAGTTTTAAACCAATTGTAAATAATTTGGACATACTATCAAAGCTTTGCCATCAACACCAAAGCCCCTAAATGACCTACATTTAGATAGACCTAAAGGCAACTACAGATGAGGGTCCTGATTTAGGATATGAACACGGGAATGTGCTTAGATTTATACCATCATAATTTAAATTTTCGTTTGATAATACTTTGATTAAGAATGTACTCTATCATTGGAAGTCCTTTGAAAAGTAGGAGAGATCTAACATTTTTTAATAACTTTAGTAAATAAAATGGTAAATGACGTCTCATGCATGCGATTCAAAAGTGTATCACATCATACGTTAAAGGACTTATCTATTCTGTCAGACTAAATTACACAACAGTGCCCATTAAACTTTAACGAGGAAATCAAATAGAAAAAAGAAGAAAGACAAAAAATTTAACAACAAAAAAAGCGCAGACAATTAGGTATAAATTAAACTGAACTAAATTGTATAGTCCATAAGGAAACCGGGCAAAACAGACGTGTGAAGGTTTTTGTGTGATCTTTCAACGTGAATACTATGATCTTATTTTTATGATCTAACTATTCAGTCTTGTGATCGTGTTATTCGTTTCCTTAAAAAGGTAACATTATTCGTTGTAGATTTGTACTTCAAGGGCAGGACAAATCACCACTTTGTATGCTGAGCCCAAAAAGTGTGATATGAAAATTAGAAAATGTGCTATTGACTGAGAATCAATCTGAAAAATACAGAAAAAAAATGGCCGATTTATGCCGAAAACAACATTTTGGTAGACAGTTAAAAACAACAACCACAGAACTTCAGGCTCTTGGCTGGTATACTACTAATCCAGGCTATCTGGACCATGTGTTGTTCTTTGTTATTTTTCTTAGTTTATTCGTTTTATTTCGGAAGATTCGGGTGTTGTGATAGGTATGGTCTGTTGTTTTGTCCAAAGTTTTGGAAATTCGTGATTTTGTTGATCTAATTTTAACTCTAAACGATTTGGCATTCCAATTGAAAACAAAAAATCATCTAAAACTCCACTTATGAATTGTTTTATTATGCCTGTTGCCTAAATGTGTTCTATTAATATCGTGTGAAGTCATTTATAAGTAAATGTTAAACGTACTCGCACAGTATGGGTCTACCTCAAAACAGTACTGCCAGTATTCGTAGTACGCGATCTTTAGTTTTTGGTCTGTTTTTTAATCGATATTGTGTATTTTAGATTGTGTATGGTGCTTGTATACTTCTCGTTCTTTTTTGTAAGTAAATTGTCCTCTCTTGAACGACATCCATTACAAAAACAAGACTTCCGAACGTTATCCATTACATGCAAAGCAATTACGTAAAGACAGAAGAGGTATCGAGTGTGATCGGTCGTCCCGGGTCATACACGAGGGTCTGGATTGGGGAGGGAGGTCTTTATATCTTTATATCTTTAATTTTCAGGCCATTTTCTTTCTATATGTTTCATTTTTTTGCCAATCATAATTCTCTTTAATTTTTTTCATACCCTTTCTAATCAATTTTTTGGCCCATTATTCCCTATTCTGTAAACCCCACCCAGACCCTGTTACATGTAAAGTCATTTCGTCAAAAACAGAAAAGGGATAGAGTGTTGTCGGTTGTCACAGGTCATCGCTTTATAATCAGATAGGCTTGAAGTCGTCTAACTCATTATCTAAATGAAAAGCGTATGGTGATATGATTTGAATTCATCCACATTGAAACTATATACAATCTCTGTTTTTGTTGCTGTTTTGTTCTTGATTTTATTGTGTTTATTTGACAATAATAACAATTGCATACTTAAAGAATAAATAATAAAGTTAGTGTTATTTGCTTCAAATTTATTATATTTTTCTCGTCATATCGAGGATTTTAGTTGTAATTATACAGTAGAAAGCAAGCACTCTGCTACATACATTACGCCTACTTTAAAAAAAGAGTAGAAAAAAAGCAGCAATCGAAAATTGTATGCCGAAGAAAAATAAGCAATGCTATGTTAAACAAAATTAATGACGAAACGATTGATTGATTGTTGGTCGCTTAACATTTCAGGGGCAAATATTTCATGCATGTTCAGGACGAAAGACATACAACATTCCACAAAAAACACTACACATAAAACGCAATGTTGTCCGTTTGTTATTTTTATGTTTGGGTTTGCGGTCTCATTGACATACATTTACACCCCATAAGTCATTACATTGCCTTTCCTGTTAAGATTGAACTATCCAAACCCATCTAAAATGAACTAGGTGTACTTAGAAATTCCTATCAAACTCGAACCCATCTAAAATGTACTAGGAGTACTTAGAAATTCCTATCAAACTCGAACCCATCTAAAATGAACTAGGTGTACTTAGAAATTCCTATCAAACTCGAACCCATCTAAAATGTACTACATGTAGGTGTACTTAGAAATTGCTATTAAGATTGAGCAACTCGAACTCAACCAAAAAATGGATGTTTACTTATCACCCAGTGAAAGAAACGCAGTTGTTTACATTCGATCAAACTTTAACAATACTAAAAGGTTTTTTTATCACCGGTGATTTAAGATATAGCTTCAAAGATAAAAAAAAACTTTGTTCTGAGTGCAAAGTACTAAACTATCTTATCTTTGACATTATACTGCACTTATTGTGGTACGATCGTTCCTTTAAAAGTCACGTGTCAATTAGTACTTAACAGTTGTCGAGTATCATCAATTGCAAATTTTTAAAAGTGATAGTAAAAGTATACAAATGTATGATTTAAAACTTTGTCTTTGATACAAAATCAAATAAATTGAAATTCAACTAATGTCACACAAACGTTACACTATATATGAACATTTCCATTTCTGGTTGCTGGATTTTCTCGCTGCGTTGAAGTCCCATTAGTGGCTTTGGGCTGTTGTCTACTCTTTGGTCGGATTGTCTCTTTGACACATTCCCCGTTTCCATTTTCTATTCTATTTTCAGTCGTCGAGGTTTTATTTTAAGCTTCGTGCACTCTTTAAATTTTAAATTTCTTTTTTGTTGTCTTTTTGTGAATTATTTGATAAATACCACATGTCAAATTTTAGCATTCAATATTTCGGATCCTAACAAATATGCCAAATCTTTAACGCAGAATTTAAGCAAATCAAATCAATCGACACAAACATCTTGCATTAGAATAATTATCCTTTATTTTTTGTTATTAGTTATTGTAAACAATGTATTAACAGTGCACTTTTATATGCCAACCGTTTATTTAACAAATACGTGGTGATAGACCACAATATTGTTTTGATAGCTTGCTTACGAATTACAATCGGGAAAGTTGACCAAAAACTGGTTAAAATATTTACAAAACCGTTTAATGATATAAAAAAAAAATATGGCGAGTTAGCACCGACCACAAAGATGGTTTTGTTTTAGTAAACTGCTTACGAATTAAAAAAAAAAAACACAAAAAAGGGTAAAAAATATGTAAAAAATATTTCTGAAAGTGCTTAATCACTGATTTATTTACTTTTCCCTATAAATTCTATTATATCCTGATATATGTGGTAACTTGCAAAACCACAACTGTGGTCATGTTTAGAATGAAGAAACAATGTTCAATACACTTTGTTAGTCATAAATATTGGACCACAGCCACAATGAATTACTAATTATAGTTTTATTGAATAACAAAGTTATGAACATTAATTATGTGTGGGTTTTAAACTCCCTGATCAGAATACAATGTACTTTATCTCTGAACACGTGTTAACTCACACCTAAAACGAAAAAGTTCACTCGGCACACATCGGCAGAAATAAAAAGAATACCGGAATCTGCCGAGGTTTAATTGCCGCTCGAGAAGCAGCTATATTTATCATTGAAAATTTTATTAAAAAAAGAAATGTCTTAAACAAATAAACAAATTTATAAAATGAGTTTGAATGTCTCTTTGGTATCTTTTGCCTCTATGTTTCATAGTCTTCGTGAGAGGACACCAGTGTAGTTTGCTCCTCACCAGTGAAGTACTAGTCAGAGCGCTGATTTAGGTCGTTATAAACGTTAACTTTATTATGAAAAATAAAATGTGGTATGATTGCCAATGAGACAAGGGTATAAACAACTATGGGGTATTATTAGGCCTTCAACAATTAGCAAAACCCATACAGTAGTTCTATGTCAAACTGTTTTGTAGGTGGTCTTAAACAATGGAAAAGTATCCAACGTCCGATTCGTTCTCAATCTAGACAAAGAAGATAAAACTGGTCAATTTAAGTTAATTAAGAATAGGGAGATAAAGCAAAAAAACCTATGACAGTATTTCCGTTTTTTTATTATTTTTTGGCAAAGTAGATTGTCCTACATATACGTGTATTTTACAGATAAATAAAAGTTAGATGAATTTAGTCCGAATAAAAGGAGGTGTGGGGTATACATCAATTAGGGTCTGGATGGGGGTCCTTCAATTAAGTATTCTTTTTTTTCAATTTTTTTAGCCATTTTTCTCTATTCTTCTCTATTCTTTATAAATTTTGTCTGCTATTCTCTATTCTTTATAATAAAAATTATCTTAGCACCACACTATTCTCTATTCTTTATTCTTTTTTTTTGCCTATTTTTCTCTATTCTTTCTATTTTTTTGCCCTTTATTCTGCACGTTTTGTCCATTACTCTCTATTCTGTAAACCCCATCCAGACCCTCATCAATGATACTACCATCTGAACGACACAAGACATCTAGAGGTCTAATAATTTGATCACGAACTTTCATTGTTACTCGTTATGTTGTATACATATTGAATTTCATTTAGAATGTGGAGCATCAAATTTGATAAACCTCAAGATCATATCCATAGAAATTGGTAACATTTGTGAAAAAACTATCATTTGTTGAATAAAAGTGTTACGCCCATTATAGCCCTAACTTGATATAGTTACTAGTGGAGCGGGAGCTAAGTTCACCCTCGGTTTTTGATCGGGTTCGTGTTGCTTCACCTGTAATTGTATTCGTAATGTTTATCAGACTGCTGTTTATATGAATAAAGCAGATGTAGGTATACGTCAATGATATATCAACTCAACGACACAAATATCCAGAGTAGGTCGACGTACAGTCTTCAACAATAAACACGTGTCCATATAAAACGTTAAAAATGTTTTTTTTTCAATAAATCTCAAATTTTTGAAATCAAAAAGAAACAAAGAACCAAAAAATACATTTCAACCTATTGATAAAAAGGAGATGTGGATGTAGTTTAATGAGACAGCAACCCAATGGCACTGATAACCAAAAGACAACTTAAGGACAACATACATATACTATCTGCAACAATACACATGTGTCTATACAATATGTTAAGCTCTAAATCGACCCCGAGTCGAAACATATTGGGCACAGACTTAACAGAGACTACCAACTACATGCAATTAATAAATGAAACTGACCAACAGAGATCTACAACTATACATAAAAGAAGATGTGGGTATGCTTCAATAAGACAGCAACCGAACAAATAACCAAAAAGACATCTAATGGCAACATATATGTATAGTCTTCAACAATAGACATGTTTCTATGCATTATGTTAATCTCTAAATCGCTCCAAGTCTAATTAAATAGAGACTGTCAAAGATATGCTATCAAGATGACCCAAATAACCAACAAACATCTAGAACTATGAATAGAGGTAGATGTGGGTATACTTGAATGAGACAGCAACCAAATCAAACAAATATCCGATTCTAGAGGGCAACATACAGTCTTCCACAATAGACACTATCTATATGATATGTCAGTTTATTGATAGCCAGGGGTTTATACATTATGTTGTTTGGCTTTTGAATTTTCTTTTCACCATCGTTTTGTTTGCCGTTTTTCATCATCTGACGTCTTTTATAACCATCCATCAATCTCATTTATACTTGCACAATATAACCTCGACAGTTTGGAATAGGGAAATAGGGCATTAACATTACACTTTCATGTGGCATTATGTTTGACAGATAGATACGAATGTATGTTCGTACTTTACAGCTGTATGAGATTTATACGCTGCACTTGTTACGGAAAGGTCAAGTGAGTGGGTGTCTTCCTTTTTGTATTCTTTAACTTTTAAGGCCGTGTTTCTCTATTTTTAATATGTTTGCAGCATTATTCTATACTTCTATTCTCAATTTTTTACCCATTTTTCTGTATCCTTTATAAATTTTACCTATTCTCTTTTCGTAAACCCTATATAAATGATTTGTTTTTATTGTTATTCTTATGGAATTGTCTAATGAACGTATTTCATACATACGAAAATCCAAATTATGGTGAAACTATACTGTCTAGCATAAAATTACATATTTATTAGCATAGGATTGCTGCCTCCTTAACGTATATCTGACATCTACTATATGTCCGTTTGTCCTTTAATATTTCTGTAATGGTGGTTAAAATTAATGGTTTAGGTGTTTTGTTGCTGTTTTACATTTTACGACAGTTGGTTTAGAGAGGCAAATGTGCGCACGAACAACTGGTTCCTTCCTACCACATGTTTTGCCTATACAAAGCCAGGCTATATGGACCACGTGTTATTTGTTGTTATTTTTCTTTTCTAGCCGGGTGTTAGTGTCCTCTTATCTTTATAGACAATTGATAAAGAACATCTGAATTATTGAGATAAGGTCTACTCCATTAGTGGTGTTAATAAGATGGATGTTTTAAATTATTATATTTTAATCTTAAGTACCTCAATTTTGTTTTATTTATTGGTTTTTAGTAGTCAGTGGTTCGTTGCAGACATGATTTATAACATACTTTCCTAAAATTCACCCTTGATTAATATAGAAATTATGAAGAAATTAGATTTTCAACCTCCTTTTGACTTTGACTTTGACTTTGGTGAATATGGCTATTCTCTTTTAGTCTCCTTTAGTCATGAAGCTCCTAACGTTTCCACGTATTTATACATTTTAAAAGTTTTGATTTGAACTCTTCTGAGGACGGTAAATGATGAAACTCGCTTCGAACGCCCGAAATTCATCAAGTAATTTTTTTCATCTTGTACAATCTGATAATGAACTAGAATATCATTCTAAACCAAAATTAGTTAATGTTTTCTTTCAACCGAATTAAAGTCTGCAGTCCCAAATAACGAATGCTTACATGGCAATATACAAATCAGGACATATTTCATAAAGCTGTTACTATTTCTATAATTTCGGTTTTTGGATTTAATATAAACGTATTTGAAGTTACTTTCAAATGTTATATTTCACAAAAGTAAAAGGGAAAGCACAACACACTGCAAGCACAGCCTACAAAATGATTCTCACACATAAAGCTATAGCAATATTGTATACTCAAAACATTATTCGGATAAAAACTAAATAGAAGGTGCACATTGTGAAGATTCGTAGAAAGTTTCATTAAATTCTGATTATGGGTTTAGGTGGACAAGCGGATACGAACGTGCTTTGTAGTGTACAGATATGACAAATAGAGTTGAGAATGAAAATGGGGAATGTGTCAAAGAGACAAAAACCCGACCAAAGAGCAGAAAACAGTCTAAAGCCACCAATGGTCTTCAACACAGCGAGAAAATCCCGCACTCGGAGGAGGCGGGCTTCAGCTGACCCCTAAACAAAAATGTGTACTAGCTCAGTGAAAATGGACGTCACACTAAACTCCGAAACATATAAATGAAAAAAAAATTAAAAAAACATTCAAGACTAACAAAGGTCAGAGGCTCCTGACTTGGGACAGGCGCAAAAATGCGGCGGGGTTAAACATGAAGTCCATCTCATGCCAAAGTAATCCCCGAAATCTTTCGCCGGGATGAAAAAATGTAATAAGAGGTGCAAACAACATTATCAGAATGAGATGCAAAAGAACATTATCAGAGTAAGGTGCAAAAGAACATTATCAGAGTAAGATTCTGTGAATATGTCACAAAGTTTTGTCATGCTGATCAGGAGCAATTGTGGATACAAAGTTTGACGGATTGACAAACGAACAAATGAACCAACAGATGAACGGAAGACCGAACGGATGGGCTTCATCATTAATATATGATAAGCGCTTCAAAAAGAGGGGGTTTAATAAAATGAGCGTTTATTTCTAAATTATGACGAGAGAAAGTAAGATTCTTAGTTGCAATTAAAACCCTCAAGAAAGACAAACAACACATAGCCAAAAGAGAAAATAAAAGATAGAAAAATAAATAACAGCCCCAAAAACAATACAAAGAAAATAAAAAGATTTGTCAAAACGAACACCGTAAAAGAAACCGGGTATAAACCCACCTCTCCGGAAAGTTCAGTGGCGTAGCTAGTTCATTTTAAGGTGTACGCCAGAACCTCGATCTGAGGCCCCTAGCGTGTCCAGGGCATAGGGCCTCCTTGTAGGGGCGAAAACAACCGGAGCTCACGCGTTATCAAGAAAGAGATACCATTTCTGTTATGAAAATCTCATCAATAGCAACATACTTGCACGGTTGAGAACAAATTAAACTTTACGACAAAATAGACGATTTCAGCTTCCCAATTGTGAACTTACAGTTTCTATGTTGCAACATTCATGATACGATACGTCAGAGTTTGCATTTCCTATCATGATTTTCATGATAGAGGGTTGCTGCTTATAAGGAAGTGGTGAAGTTGAAATGACCCCTTTGGAAATTTTACGGTCGTCATTACGAGTCGTTTGACCGTTATAGAATATCTGTTTCACAAATGACGACGGATATGTTACAACTGTTGTTACCATAATCCCGTCCTTTTTCCTCGAATGTGACCTTGTACTTACATGAGCAACACGACGGGAGCCGCATGTGGAGCAGGATCTGCTTACCCTTCCGAAGCACCTAAGATCATCCCCGGTTTTTGGTTTGGTTCGTGTTGCTCAGTCTTTAGTTTTCTGTTTTTGTGTACTATTGTTTGTCTATTCGTCGTTTTTCGTATTTTGCCATATCATTGTCAGTTTGTTTTAGACTCATGAGTTTGAATATTCCTTTGATATCTTTCGCCTCTCTTTTAGAGTCTAATTTGGTTTTTTAATGTTAAATTTAATAAAATTGTGTTGAATTGGGATCTAATGGTCATTTGTTTTAGAGAAAATGTCCAAACTTGTTACTTGTAAAGTTGATGTGGGGTAAAACAATAAATGGACAAAAAAATCAAAACTTTATAGAGATATCATATTGTTAGAAAGCAAGTCTCCATTTCAATGGTGTCGTTCTATTAATTATTTTGACTTCGTCTAATTTACTTACCTTTTTACTCGCAAATTTCGTTAATGGACACATGAAATAATCAATTTTCATAGATGGTCATGTGTAACATAAAAATGTAAGCCACGTATCGACCTCAGCAGATAATGAATTGTTTTAAACAAACTGAGTAGAATTCACAATAGATTCAGACTTTGACAGAAATATATATATAATGTGACACCATTGATTTAAAAGTAAATTTCGTCACTTTTATCTTCAATTACAAGTCATTGAAGATATAAAAGTAAGGAGATGTGGTATGATTGCCAATGAGACAACTATCCACCCAAATTCAAATGAAGCGGATGTAAGTAATTATAGGCAACCGTACGACCATCAACAATGAGAAAAACCCATACCGTATAGTCGGCTACATGTATAAAAGGCACCGACATGAAAAATATGAAACAATTCAATACCAATAAAAACAATATTCAAACATCTAATTACAGTGTTGAATTGGTAACCTTTTAGAATAAGTTTATTCAAAGGATTGATAAGTTTATCCGGGTCGTATATAAATTTCAGGGTTCGGTAAACAACATCACCGTAAAAAGTAGGATGTGCTAATCCATCTGAAATAATAATTTAGTAAAGGTTTTAAGTAATTTGTGGTAACGAAATCCCTGACTTAATAATTTACCAGTAATACATGGATTACGCTCACTGAAATCCAAAACGTCACTACAAACACGGGCATAGCGAACGAGTTAGGATATATAAATACCGTAAGACGGTGCCAGAGGAGCATCGATCACCGTCCAAATAAGGAAAATTAACAATAGGGAAAGAAAAATCGTTCCTTTTGTCGTAAATTTCTGTGTAGAGTTTCTTGTGTAAAAGTGAAATGTCTTAATCTAGGAAAAGAAACTTATTGTTGTTTATATGTGATTTATTTTCGGTTAGTTCCTTTGGATAAATTTGGGCAGACTATTTATAGAATTCTTGAGATAGCATTACATGGCTCATGAATTTTTAAACAGTTCTTTTAATTTATTTGGGTTAAAATAATTTTTTCTCCAAAATCCATGTGCACGCCCGGGCGTTTTGACGTGAACGTAGCTACGCGCCTGAGTGCAATAGTTCCTACACCATTTCCAAAAAATTAAAAACGTAAAACTTTACTTGGCGATTGAAAAAAATACTGAAATACTTCAACCTTTCCCAAAAGACATTTGTTTTGGTATTTCTATAAACGGGGAAACCTTACTTGAATCGTATAGCAGATCCGTAATTTAACTTTTATTCAATTTTCGATAACATTTTACAGTAAACATAGGAGTGATATACTAACAATACAAAAAACCATGTAAGTATGTAAATGTAAATAAAAATATTATATCCCAGAGTATACGCAATGTCAAATTTTCAATAAAATTTCCTCGTGGATTTTATCAAAATATATGATACAATAATAAAATTTTATAAAATTGGTGCCTTCATAGCGCTTTCATTATTTCTTAATGTATAATACTATTATTCAATGGAAAATTTTAAAAAGGGAATTTTTGTGTGTGTTTTGTAAGAACATACTAGATTTTTAAATTATGTTCTTTTTATTGAAAATGCATAAGTTCAAATTTTTCCATATGCCTGCAGCTAAATAATAATACATAGACAATAACTCGTGAATTTTTGACACTTACAACTTCATCAAACACAAAATGATAGAAAGAACAATTACTTCATCTGTCAAAAGGTGTCGCTGGTCTTCAATCTTTTTTCCAGAACGAGGCTACATTGGGTGTTTTCAATAAATTTTGTCTTTTCTTTCTGTAATCTTTTGAAATCGAATTGCAATACATGCCAAAAGATTAAATATAACCATTCAAATACATTAAACACTATTTTGTGCAGAAATAATAAAATATATCGATAAATATGTGAGCAACATATGTACCCCTTATTAGCTCCCCTTGGACGATTCAGACTGTTAGAAGGACGTTTTGGTGGGCAGGGCTAATTTTTAATTGATGAGTGTTAAAAGTTGCCAATGTAGACGCGTGTATGATAGGACAGAATAGGAATTAATGACCCGGTATAAATAGAAATAAGAGTAATTATAACTGCCGATAGAAGCCCGTCGATTTATCCTTGGAAAAACTGTGCGCGCATACTGCAAGGAACAGAAAATGCTGCCAGTTGTCTTATTTATTTCGCTTTTTGGTAAGTTCAATTTGCTGGATTTAATAGAACGGACACAATTATAAATTAAAAAAATAAATATAAGAATTGGAAGATATATATTTAAAACGAAATAGATATAGAAAAATGTTTGGTTGAAATTCTAAATTGGAGTTATAACTGCAATTTCAATATTCATTATCAAATTTATAATTTCAACACGGTCGTCACTGATGAATCTTATGTAGACTAAACGCGCATCTATGATATGTCGCACTTAGTTATAATAAGACTGCAATATTGACGAGATTTGAGTATTTACCAAAAGAATTTCAATTAATATCTCTCGTTTCAGATTTAAAATAAATGTGCATATGTGTCATGTAATTATGAAATAATATCTGTAAATATTGTAAACTACATGCCTAAAGCTTTCCTCTCGATTTCTTTATGTTTAAACAATACTTAATGATGAAGATACATGACATCAATTTTTGAATTGATCGTTACAAACTACAAAACAATTAATCTCACAAAATGAGTAATTCAGAATTTCTATAATTTTCAAGGCATAGTTTAAGACTTACTCACTTTTTCTTTATATAGTGTTGCAAATTGTTTAATATAAAAGAAATCACTGTACTGATTATGCCCATAATGGTTCCTCTATTGGAAATAAAATTATCTATCTATCTTTCTATTGAATACTATATATATATACTTTTTTATTGTAGCGATCGGAACTTTGGGTAAGTCGATAGTTATGAATTTAGTTGTATACAGAAAAAATGCCATGCTCATGCACACATACTACTTTGAGAATCTGTTATAAACCTTAGACAAGATATATGAAAAATCGAATTAGACTTCGTCTTAATACATTTAAGTACTCCCTAAGAGTTTCGTGGTTTTGATTTTCGAGTAAATATTCGCCATAATCGCATGTTTATTCTAAGGTGATAATAGAATTTGTGAGATAAATACGACAAAACATTCTATTTATTTTTATACAGACTGTCACTTAAACAATATTCTATCTATCGTGTCGATCAGACTTACATGTACACATCACACAATATGGGCTGCTAATTCTGTACATGTACATACAATGAAGAAAACGGGTACTAAATACCAGTCTTTGTTTAACTAGTATAACTCTTTACAATATACAGTTAAGCGTCTTAGTTTAAACACAGTCTTCTTTAAACCGTATCTAGTCATTTTTTTATTCATGTCCTTATACGTGTTATCTAAATGAAACTATGTTAGCTTTTTTCCCCAAAAGTTGACTTTGAAACTTCATTCTCCAATAACATTATTATAGTTTTTTGATTGTCGGGCAACTGTTCAAAAAAAAATATCACATACATAAAATTAAAAGTTATTATAATATAACGAAAGTTTTCAATAGATACAAAAACCAAACTAATAAAAGCTTTAAGTTGTTGCAAAGGGGAATAACTCCAACTAAACTTGATAATCGTAAAGATTCAGAATAAAAAAATGGTACAGGTATTTTTAAGTATAACTTGTTTTTACGTTATAATTTGTTTCCTTTTTTGTCATGCCGGAACCTCTTGTGGCTGACTGTGCGGAATGGGTTTAGCTTATTGTTTAGGGCCGTGCGTTGACCTATGGTCGCTTGAATCAACTTCATTTGGACTCGATAGTTGTCTCAGACATTGGCAATCATACTGCATCTCTTTGTTTCACAAAGACTAAATAGATATAAATTAGAATTAACATCAACAGTCGCGTATAATACAAAAGAGTTAAATACAGATTTAATTCAGTTTATTAAGGCACATACCTCTTCTCATTTTGGGGTGGGGGAGGGGAATATTTATTATTTTTTCCTTGGGACAAATAAGTTTTTCAAATTTAATTATTAAAAGATATATTTAAATAACATCCGGAACACGATTTATTTAAAGAAAAAATAATGTTTATTTTAGGATAAAAAATTTATTTAAAAAAACCATCTCCCCACAAAATTAAAAAAAAAAACAATAAAAATAAAGAGAGAAAAGGATGAATGGTCGGAGCCCAATCAGTGTGTTGTATCAATTATCTTATCCAAATAGATGTATACATTATCATTTAAAGATATTTTCTCTTAACCACAACATTAATAAATCATAATTGAACATTACAAACATTTAAAACATAAGACATTACAATATATCAAGTTATTAATTAAGCATATGTTTAACAATTCAAGAAACATGTTTAAATCTGTCATAAAACAAACCAAACTGTAACCTATCTGTCTGTGAGGTCTAAATGTATAACTTCGTTTTCTAAAATCAGTGAAAAAAGATTTGTTATTTTGCTTTCGCCTAATGTGGTGTTTCATAAAATGAGTGCGTATCATATTTGGTAATTTCTAATCTAAAAGAGGAATTTCTATTAAAGCATATTGCATTACTGCACTATCATCTAAAAACAACTTATCCGATTTGAAAATCTTTAGAATGTTCGCTCCTCTGTTTTAAATAAGGGAACTTAAAAAGTAGAAAAAGTTACAGGGTCGTGTCCTTGTGCAAACTTTTTATTGACAATGCATGGATAAAACTAGAGGATTCCGAACATGTGACAGAAAGTCAAAAACAAGAGTAGCAAACATCCTTAATAGGAATATTTCAAATATAATAGAAAGAGGTACATACAAAGTTCGAATGCAACTTTTCCAAGCCTTGTCCAATTTGTTTCAATAATATCAAATAAAATGAAAAAAAGATTGCTTGAAATTAATCCCTTAAATAAAGAGCATATGCAAATTATTTCTTATCAAATGAATTGTATCCTAAAAACAAATGCATTTTAAAGAGAAACAGACATGATCTTTCATAAAAATACTCTTAGAATTATTATACTTGTAGTAATAATAAATCTATAACATCTCCTACGATGGTTAAAATCTCATTTTAAAGAAATAAAACAAGTGCATTGTAGCACAAGAGGCAAATCGTGTTTTGTTAACAATTTCCTGGAAAAGGCATGTTTCATATTTATTTTCATGATCAAATATTTTTGACAGAATTTATCATTTGACAGCTAACATCAAACATCAAAACAAACAGGCGAAAGTTATATGCCATAATTAATATAATTTGATGCGCACGTAAACATCCTCTTTTTGTCAGATTGATAAGCAAGATTTACTTTGACATGAAGCGTAAGCTTGACACACTACAACAATGCATTTGAGCTTTCATCTGTACCGAATGAATTAGAAAAAAACCCATGAAGATGAAATATGAAATTTTATTGACACATGACCTTCAAAAAAAAAATTGTCATGTTTAAACACGGAAATTTATGAATAAAATTTTTTATTTAAAATAAAACGTAGGTTACTCAATCTTAAAACTTTAACTGTCAAATATGAAAAATTAAGGACAAGTTTTTACTGTGATGTTTTTGAACCCGAACAAAAACTCTTTTGTAGTTTAAAGTGATTTATGACAGAATGCCTTATAAAAGAATGGAGAAAATGTTCTATAGAAATTCTAAATAACTGTTATGCCATTTTTCTTCTTACAAGTTAACTTGTTTGACTGTATACTGCTTGACTTGCACTTATCAGCGAATAACACTATAAATTGCAGAGCAAAAGTATATCAGGACTAAATGGTTATTCCCCCTTTTTATGTATTTGTTCCGGACCATATGAGTATTTGGACCATACGCGTATGGTCATGACCATCTGCGTATATACTCATATGGTCCGGGTAATTAACACGATCAACTTTAAAAAGTTGTACAACATAAATTAAGAGTTTCTCAAAAATTAAATTTTGACGTATTCAATCATATTGTAGCCATTGTTACATGATTAATTTATTAAAGTGAATATTACTTGAAGTAAAAATTATAGTGAAATAATATTTAAATGGTCAATTTATCCATGCGAATCGCAATCTGTCGACTTTGGAAAATTACTTCAAGAAATATCTAAATGAACTTTAAAACATAAGTTAATTGCTTAACGCACATACACTTTGGTCACTGAACACTCTTTCTTTTTTTTAAATTTCTTTTGGTGTTTAAATTTGTTTTTAATAAATCATAATTTCTTTAAAATTTCTAAATGTTTTTAGTTAATTTGTTCATGTGTTCTTGATCCTATAGGATCCTAATAGGAGCAAGAATACATAGTTTAAAAAAAAATAAGCAGAAATAACAATTTAAAAACTAAGAAAACAGAAAAAAAGACCCATACCCCTACTGCATGTGGTGTCACTTACGGGCGAATATCGGCAGTATAAAGGCGATTTGAATTGACTCTAAGCAAATAAAAGATATCAGATACACTAATAGTCAGGAATTCAGATAATAATTTGTGCTGTTTTCAGTTCATAAAATGAGATGTGTGTTTCTGCAAAGGAAGATAGAATTATTCGAAAAATATCTATATGGTCTAAATACTCATATGGTCCGGCCCGTTAATAACTAAACAAGTATAATACTCGTATAGTCCGACGATACGCGTATGGTCGGACCATATGAGTATACGCATATGGTCATGACCATGGTCCAAATACTCATATGCTCTGGAACATGTTTATAGATTCTCTACACCATAATCGGATCAAGATTATATTAGAAATTTGAAATCGAGAATTATTTTTTCATTTATTTATTTTTGACCCAAGACAATCTGTCATTATTATTTCTATCAATATTCAAGATTTTATACAAAACCTCAAACAGATACAGATTTACAAGAGTACAATGTAGTTACACGCATACGATACAACATAGTGAGACAGGACTGAAACAAGACAAAGATGACTAGTTAAAATCGTAGTTGTATTATTTTTATTGAGAATTTACAGTGAGAGAAAAAAAAATCATATCGTATGAGTACTTAAAATGGCATTTAGAAGAAAAGAAAAACAAATCATCAAAAAACATCAAAGGATAATTTTAATTGATATACTTAGAAAAAGCGGGAAAGAATATAGAATACAGTGATAAAAAACACATCTTGTTTTTGCTATTTTAATGAAAAAGAAGAGATGTTGTGCATTCAATTATTACACAAAACATGTATGCACTTTATAAAACTCAAAGCACTGTACACTTTTTATTGCTTTTATTCGGGTCTACAAAACGGAGAAAAGTTTAGGTCGGCCATCAGCACGGATTTGATCGGAATCTATATGTGCATAAAAGAGATCAGATGCAGAGTATCATTATCAATGTTCTTTGCCGGGAAACATTACAATGTTTTATGAGGGGTAACATTAACAATGTTTAATGTGGGGTAACATTAACCATGTTGTATGAGGGGTAACATTATCATTGTTCTTTTTGGGGTAACATTACAATATTTAATGAGGGTAACATTAAAAATGTTTTATGTGGCGTAACATTACCAACGTTCTTTTTTCGGGTAACATTGCACTGTTGTATGCCGGATAACATTAAAAATTATGTTTCTTGTTATTTTCAGGGCATGCACCTCCACCACTCCAAAAGAAAAGTAAGTGTACTTTTTTCAGCTTTGATTACTTTTTAGTATGCAAAACTTTTGAGTCTTCAAATGAAACGGTGATAAAAATTCATATTCAGAATTTACTATCTAGTTTCATCTTATTAGGTGACACATTTTCAAAAATGTTCATCATAATTAATGTTTAAAGATCTTTGTGGATGAAAATTATTTATACATTATCTAAGTCTCATATGTTTAGCTAACATATGGATATTGTTTATATCTACTTCATTTGAAATCTGGTGCATAATTGTCTCTTTGACAATCAAATCACATCTCCTTGAATCTAAGTATAATTCTGTTTCCAAAACTATTGAGGATAATAAAGATTTTTTTAAGAGGTCTTTTCATCGAGGAAAACATTTTATTGATTCTTTTGTTTTATAAAAAGAGGAGGAAAATGTTAATAAGTTTTGTGTTGATACAACAATCTGCTACGATATGCAAGAGGATTGCTGTTGTAACTTTACAAGCAAAGAAATTTCCCCGTTCAACATGTAGCAAGGGAAAACAACATGAATTGAAATTATTTCTTTCATATATTACATGTAAATATGTTTGTGTTTAGTAAACATCAACACGGACTTTTGGAAATTGAATACAGTTAACACAATGACGAAACATATAAATAACTTCATTGTTTAGACAGAAACATGTAGTTTTGCATAAGCTTAAACTATATTTGACAAGTTATATTGTTTTGCTTGCCAAAAAAATCCTATAAATCACAAAATTGCATTGCTTCTTAATTGCCTTGATGTTTGACAACGGTGACATTATAGTAATTGATTAAAACGCCCTAAGGATGTTGTATTCCTTGTCATTTGCAGTCCGATAAACTGATCAATATTCATCACAATGTGTTAAATCAATATGAAAAAAGTAAAATACCAAAAATACCGAACTCCAATGAAAATTCAAAATGGAAAGTCCTTTATCAAATGTCAAAATCAAAAGCTGAAACACACCAAACGAATGGAAAACAACTGTTATATTCCTGACATATAGTCCAGTAAAAAATAGAAATAAAAGTAAATTTTGCTGTTATTTTAGACTAAATGTGGTATAGCTATATCTATAGCAAACCCATATAGAATAATTAACAGTCTTTACTGGTAATCATACCACATCTCTTTATTTTTATATTCGTCTTGAATCTATATCATTTTAGGGGATATAATTTGGAAAATAAGATAACTCTTTTAATCAGTAATGCGTTTTTAAAAGTCCGTTTCATCGATGCGTTTTAAGCCCTTATATGTTACAGACGTGACTTAATCTGTGATGCTTAGTAGTGTAGAATGTATTAATAAAAATGGGTGTAACAAACGCAGGAGTGATTTGGAAGAGATATGTACCGTAACCAGAATCTTCCTCTTCAATTGAGGAATAACTGCCTTCTTTTTTTTATTAAAATCAGTAAATAGAGGAGTTTGGTATATAAAAAAATGACAGTAATACGAAATAAAAAAAAACCCCACAAAAACGACATTACAGGTGAACCAAGGTCTTCAAAAATAGACAAAAATGTCAATACCAAAAAGTCGAGCCAGGAATCGTCCCGAAAATTTTAAATAAATTTAACAGTGATTATAAAAGGTCTGACATCAACTTTTAATTCCCTAAATAAAACTTCATTTCATACCCCAATATAGGTCTATGAGTCAAACAATACAATGTCAACTGGAAACATTATAAAAGGTTAAAGAAAATAATTATGATACATAAAAGAAACTCAATTTTTGCTTTGGCTAATTCACCGGAAGTTCATGAACCCATAACTGCACAATAAGGCAAAAACATGACATTGTTAACCCTGTGTCATTTTTATTGAAATAATAAATTTTCGCATGACAGAATAAACGATATTGAGCAATTAATGCTTGTCTTATTAGACAACGTATGGATACGTTCACCTATATTTGCCTCACAGTCGTTTTATTTGCATTTTATTACAGCTTAAATATACATGTCATACAAGACTGCAATTAAACCCTTTCATCTCTAAGTATAAACTTTTTTTGATGTTATGTGTCGGAATTTTATAGCACTTTTACAGAATTAAAAACTCGATTCGACATGTTGAAATATCACGTAATAATAAAAACATGTTAATTTTTTGGCAGACTATGCATATTTTTACTTTCGCATACAAATACAATATCAATGTTTTCTAAATATGTACTGATGCTATTGTACTACAGCAGTGCATGACATTCAATACTAATCAAATGAATTCTAAGTTGAAACTTAAAAATCATAAATATGTGTTACTGTCGATTAATTCCATAAAAATCGATAGTTTGAGATAGAGTTATAGCCCTTTGTCAATGGTTGAAGGAGAACGTGCACAAGTTCCTACATACATCAACCAAATTATATTGTAATACTGTTCACTTAACCTTATGAAAAATGTTTTCTGAACAATAATAATTTGCATTGTTTATTTGATCACGACGATTTAACTTAAAGATCTCTTATCTGAGACTTGATTGTACCACGTGTTTTAATTTGGTTGATAAAAAACTTTGCCATCCAATATGGCGGCTACGGTGAATAACTCAAACTAAGATAACATAAATTGAAAACTGCCTATAATAGGTATTTTTGTTTGTTTGTTCATAAACCAGATACATTTGATTTGTTAAATGCATGAAATGTTCTATGTATTTCAATAGTTTGACAAAGTCGAAAGAATTTGAAGAGATCAGCATTCGAAAACTGTTCAAATGATTTCAGCAATACACTTGTAGAATTGTAAATTCTGTTTTAAGATAATGAAAACAATTTATTCAAGGATAAAACTTTTCACCCATTCTAAATTTTTTATGAAGTAAAATTATAAACAATATTATTGTAACACTATCAAAGATCTAGGTACAGTTGACCTGTTAAAAACAAGCAAAAGCTTGCATTTGAAAATTATTTTGACATCCGAATCATTTCTACAAACAAATTCGTCTAGACAATGTTGTTTTGTAGTATTCTTGCGTATGTAAACATGAATAAGACACTCGATGTTGATCAAAACACTTGTAAACAAGTGACACACATTCTTAGCATGTGTTATTGTGTAATCTGTGATTGCTTCGTTTTCCTGATTAGATCAAAACTGATTCATCGAATGTCAACGGAAATGTTCGCTGTCTTCATTGTCAAGTGCACTAAGGCAAATACATATTTGTGACACTGCTAAATCTTTAAGGATGTAGTTAGGTGAAAGTAAAAAAAATCTAGAATTTAGAATTGATACTATAAGTCAGAAGAACATTAGTAAAGGAACAAAATAAGCTAAAATGTTGATAGGTTATGGAACTCCTTTTTGCGTCATTTGAGTTTTAAAAAATGGCGGGAAAAGGCTGACTAGGACTTTTTCGTTATATTTAGCATTGGCATTATTTGGGTCTTAAATTGTAAGAAAAGAAATCTAGAATCTGCTTAAATTTTGGCAATGACCTTTTTATGAGCTATTGAAGTCTTTTATAAAAAGAAAAGTGGGTGATATGGGACAACATATGTTACCTTGTATCGTAGGGAAAAACCCAAAAGAGTCCGCGAACATCTGACAAAAATTCATAAACCTGACCTAACTACATCCTTAAGTATCAATCCATATAACAAAATGCATGTTTGAAGAATAAGATTTGAATGAATAGCGTACAAATATTTAATTCGTTATTTGACCACGCATCATGAAATAGGTAATGGTTTTTCTTATACTGATTGTTCACAGAAGAGAATATTGACTTGAAAGTTACAAAGTAAAGCGGCGCAATCATTGGGTTATTTCCCCTTTTTAATAAACTCTTCATACTTTATATAGTGTATTCCATATCAGTTATATTTCCTTTGAAGTATATTTTAAGGTGGAGTTATCTCGCTTAACTATTGTTATTCTTGATGTGTGATCTTTAGATTCAATATAAGAACATATTCACGAAAGAAAAATATTTCAATAGATAATTAGAATAAATAATATATAATTGAAAATGTATCTGAATTTGTATTGTAATGCATATATTTGTTCATTTCAGTTGTTCACATTCGTGAGTACATTTTACTTCTAATTATATAAATTCTTAAGTCTGATTAAAGCCAAACTGGAAACGAAACAACGTCAGGTTAAATTGATTTTACAACTGGTTCTTAATTTCAAAACCATATGTTCCTTTAACTTGGTACCAGATGATAAACAAAAAAAAGTTATAAATTATAGACATGTTTTTTGTATTTAATACAGTCACCTATCATTGTATTCTTTATTAATTAAATATATATTTCATTTTATATAAATCCAAATAATAATTTGTAGATATTAAGTAATTTTAAGCCTAAAAACTGTCAAATTTGTTTCTTTTGGTACATTATCATTGTTTCAAAATCAACAAAATATGAGTTTAAAGCTGGGAAACATTTTTCTAATAAAAGACTTTCAAGGAAATCAAAAAAGGGAATTAACCATTTTTATTGGTTGGCTAAAAAGTTTAGAAATAAGTGTTGTCTTCCATTTAATATACATATTTTATGAGTTAGGTGCGTTTTTCAAGTCGAATGTTCGGAAATCCCTTATAGATTAAATGCTTTCTTAAATAATTACTTACCTTTTTTTTCCATTGCAGCAATTCCGAAAGCAGGTTAGTATTATCAAACATATGTTTTTTTTTATTTTAAGAAATATGAATTCATGGTATTAACTATTCATTCAAGCAATGAAAAATATAAATTTCTAACTCAAAACCCCTCTTAATAAATAATCCAACAAGACACAGAAAAGTATACGATGCACGTTTCATAAAAATGAAAGCAATATACAAGACAAAATGATAATGTCAATATCAAACAAACAAAAGTTTCCATTAATGAGAATGGTCGTGTTTTCTTATGTCAATTGTTTTTGTATATCAGATTGTAGTAAATCAATAACAAAACGCAAAAAAAATAGAAAACAAAGCAAACATAAAATAAAACAATATAATAAAAAAGACACAACGCGGACAATATCAATTGATAGTAAGAGAAGACAAGATAACTCCGTAATAAAAAAAACCCACCAAAAACTCACTCAAACAACCACCAAAAAATTATACGTAAAACTATATCACTAAAAAAAAAAAGAAAAAAAAACATTCTATTTAGACACATTTGAGTTATGGCAAAGATACACACCCTAAAAAGTCAGTTGAAAAGAAAATATTTGTATTAGGCATATTAATCATGATTCTCAGAATAAAAAAGAACCCAACTTTTATTTATCTTTTTAGTTGTAAGACACAAACCACTCAGACAAGATAGGGCACATGATGTTCACCAACATGTTCCACTTAAAAGGACTGAAGTTCGACGTGTTAACCAAGTGGTTGATTTAATCCATGAGGGTAAGTTTAATGATCGTAAAATTGAGAATGGAAATGGGGAATGTGTCAAAGTGATAACAACCCGACCAAAGAGCAGAAAACAGCCCAAGGCCCAAATGGGTCTTCAACACAGCGATAAAATGTAATGTAATAATAAGGTTATTTTGAAGGAGCATATTGATATGTAAATTCGACTGACTCACTTACAAACTTTATGGAGTCCATAGTTAAGTTTCTGATTGAAAGCTCGAGTTTATACAACAACATTTTTTAAAAATTATTTATCATTCCAATAAATTGCACTACAAATAATGAATAAAACTCTTAATTCAATAAATATATATATGAATTTTTAATGAAGTAAAATCTTGTCTCTTTGATAAATCTTTATGTATGATACAATGTAAATTACATTTATATGTTTTCGGCTGAAAATCTGATATACATGTACCATACTGCATTATGCCCGTATGAGTAATCCATATTTTATTCTATTTCTTTTTCAGTTCCAATGGTTGTTGTAAAACACAGTGAGTACTAACTGCAATAAATATGGTGTACAATTATTATTTGTGCTGAATAAACACTTTATAAATTTGATGCGTCCAAAGTTGTCATAAGTTATGAATTTGTTTACATGAAAAATGATTGAAGATTTTTCTTCAACATTGTTTTAGAAACAGAAAAAAAATTCAATATCTGAACGAGTTTCTGACTCATCCTTCGTATTTGATTAATTTTTTCACAAACCTTTGTTAGTGGAAAAAACTGATTTGGAAAAATTTGGTTATACAATGACTGACAATTTCTTTCAAATTATCAACTTAAGTTTTTTTTAGTAAAAAACTAAAGAGTACATATTTTAAATGTAGTTAAGTTTTAAACCTGTAGTATTTTGTAGTTATTTGTACTTTTAAATTTGTGATTACAACGGTAATGACAGTTTAAAGCGCAAAATGCCATATTAAATACTAACTAAAGCAAATTCTTTTCTCTTTCAGAGAAGTTTTTATCACCTGGTAAGTAAACTATTATAGAAATAATTTCTGGTCTGACTGGTGAATTGATGGAATATTGATTCAAGCTTTCTTATTTTGTTTTAGTAAAAAAAGAATTTGACATAAAACATTCTAAAACATGATACTAAGAATCCATTCATCTTTGTAAAATAAGAAATGACAATGAAATAATAAATTCTCAATAATTTCTTGCTCAAGAAACAATTTAAATGTTTGAAAGCACAATGCGAAATTATTTAGATTATTTCAAGTATTACCACAATATATGTTTACACGTACAAATGACCCATACAAACAACAAAATAAAACAAGAGGTCAAACAGAGTAAAGATGACATGTTATTACAAATATATTCCAGTGTATATACTACCCTATATATCACAAAAGAATCAATCATACAGATATGATTTTACTCTTCATGTATAACATTTTATATTATAATTTATTTCAGTGATTATACCAAAACCAATTGTTGTAAATGAAGTTCTTGCACTTCCAGTTATTCACGACAATCATGGTAAGTTGAATAATAATAAAAAAAAAAAATCAGTTGACACGTCTATTGATCTATTGATATTTTATTATTTTCAACGGCTTATAAGAACGTTTATCATTTTAGCTAGTTTGATCACCTTTCATCGTTTCGTTCAGGCGTTGCAAGTTTAGAAACTTCTAATTTAAAACGTTTCAATTGAAATATATGTTTCTAAACTTTTTTTACTGAATATATATCACAAAGAGAAATTACATTTACAGAATTTTATAGGCTTCGATATTTTTATATGAAATGATTATTTTTTTAAACAGTTTGATGAAACATGCTTTCCTCAATTTGATGAGATCATATTATATAATGTTTATATAATTTTGATTTTTTTTAAATTTCAGTTGTAAAGGTTGAGCACGGTAAGAATGATTTTAGTTGTTAAGATATCATCAATTAGTATATATGCAGGCAGGTTCTTGAAAGCCTATCGTTAGTTATTAATCTGTAAATGTTTGAAATTCTAAAAAAAACTACCCTGAGAGCGAATAACAATTTGTTGAGAACTGATCGTTTTGCGGAAACCAAATATAATTTAAATGTTTATGAATCGTTACATAGGAATGTTGTTACTTGATGGAAAAAAACCCCAACAACATGTACATGAAGTCGATATCAAGATAAAATAGGACATACAACACATATTAGAAACACGTTTTTTTAGTTCCAAAGGGAAAATATTACATAAGGCAAATCATATAAAAAAATTGATACATTTAAGACATACTTATTACACCTTTAACAAATGTATACACGCTTCAAATTCAAGTTACGCAACTTTAATTAAAATAATACTTAAAAGTAAACGTACCAGTTTTGAATGTTGGATAAGAAGAACACGTTATAAATCAAAGGAAGTAAGATTTTCTATGAATAAAATGGCCTAATATCAACTTTTTTCTATTTTCAGTTGATGCTCCATGTAAGTAAAAATACAACCATCTTCTGCATGTAATGCTCAACAATTATTTTTGCAAAACAATGAGACCAGCATGAACCGTGGTTATTTATTATTGAGAAGCCTTTTGAATATTTCAACTGTTGTACTTAAGTACATTATGTTTTTCACAAAAAATATAAGATGACTAGGTCAGTTGTCCTTTATTTTTGGACACTTTTCTATAGAATGCAACACAGATAATCAAGTTACAAAGACATAAATCAATCAACTGGATACAAGTGGCTTTAAGAAGTTCTAATTGAATTACTAGTAATCGAATATCAATATATTTTGTCATAAAAAGTTCGTTAAAAGAAATCTAGATATAGATTGTTAGTTATTGCACAATTTCACATACCGCTCTTTAAATGTAAAATGAAATTGAATTAAAAATGTTTAGTTTTGTCAATAATTTGTCACAATTCGCTAATTATCATACAAATGAAGAAAAATGATTCTCACAAAATAAGTTGTTTTGCCATTGTGCAATTTAATCATTATCACTATCAGATGCAATATTACTCAATCGTGCAATCGCCGCGAAATAGTCTTTTCATGCTTTGGCGGCGTAAAGCAAACACACATCAATCAATCATTCGTACAAAACAGAAGACAAAATAAACAATTTTTGCAAATCTGAAAACTCAAGTTACTAATAAGCAGTGTTTTAATTGATGAGAATACTATTATATTGTGATAAATGATTTTATATATTAACAATATATCTTATATTATTTTGCAGTTGAAGTTGAAAGGAAGAAATTCGGTAAGAGTTGTATTTCTTTTACTATTGTTGAAATTGAATTTTCTCTAATGTGAATTGAGAATAATATATATATATATATATATATATATATATATATATATATATATAAGACTGGTTAAAAAATATTTTCTTTGTTTAAATCCGTCTGTTATTAGTTTGCATCTTTGTTTTTTTGCCTAAAATATGTTAATATTTATCAAAGCAGCCAATGCTAAAAAAACTCAACATATTATATAATAATTAAACATATGAATTAGTTAACGACAGGATATTTAAATAAATAAAAGTTTGTGTTTTTTTCAGTACCAAAACCATTCACAGTAATCAAACCAGTTGCTGTTGACTTCCTGAAGAAAAGTAAGTATACCATAGAACTATTTACACTTTTGGGTATTTAGCTGAATTTCCTTCGAATGACCTTAGATCTAGTTCCGAATAACCTTCTGACATCATGCACCAATCACTTTTTGATTTTGACATTCCAATACCAATGAAAAAACATATTATTTCATGCCACTGGGACAGTATTAATATAATCATTAAGAAACAAAGACAATACAAAAATATTTAGGATAAAGATTTGTAATTTGACAAGAATTTTGGTTCAATCTCGAAAGTAATTGTAAATCATAATTTATAATAATAGAATAATCTTTTCAATTGCACACAAGTACTTAATTGTACTTTAGTATATAAAAAAACCCAACTGGTGAATATAATAAATAAGATATGTATATTTTTCTTAATTTATTTTTTAGTTACAAAGGTTTACGACAGAAAAGGTATGTATATTAAGTTAACATTAAGGTCGGTTTGAAGTATACACAATTTGTTTTTTTTTAAATTTTCAAATAGCATACGATTACCAAAAAATTGTTGATGAAGTGTGTTTTTGTCCACTTACATTTTTGTACCGACCGCTTGTTATGAAGCACATAATTTATTAAACACGATTATCGCTCCTTTATAAATAGGAACTGATGCTACAACAGTTAAGACAAATAATAACTCAATAAACAATCATTTAATCAGGATGGGATCAGACCACGCTTCATATAAAAGTTCATGAGTTCATTTCTGTTGTTATACCCGTTGATGTGAGCTTGTAAATAAATCTATGTTTGCATGTAATGCAAAGATTAACATTATTGGCTTTCAAATCACACTCATTGTATACTTTAGTTGAGGTCCCACACTTCCATCCTGTCCCATTGATTGCCACAATTGACAAACCAAGACCAGTACCATTCACCAGAGAAGGTGAGTATATTATGAAAAAGGTCAATAAATCAGTTTTACAAATATAGAAATTACAATTAAGAAGTCTCAGGAATATGTATACGGTTACATAATTTCTTATAATGTGATTAAATAATATGGATATTTTCTACGGGCAAAATATTTGAAAGTTGTCCTATGACAATAATCTTTATTTAAGTTAATCGAAATTTATACGCATTCAGAAATATTATATTTATCAACACCCGTAACTTCGTTTGATTTAACAAAGACTAATTCATATTATGAAAATAGAAAGACTCACTCCCTCTGAAATAAGATTGTGGACACTTAATAAATGAATCGAGTGATTGTTCATGCAAAAGAGAAACGGATGATACCAAAGAGATAATTAAACTCATTAGTCGAAGAAATACGTACAAGGCCTGGAAAAAAAAGAGAAACGACCCAAATGATTTCTATACATAATAATTGACCATTTCTTATATCTTTTTCAGTTGTTCAACATTATGACGTTCACGGTAAGTTTAATAAATAACATTATATTCATAACGTATGATGTCAATTTACTGTTTTTAGTATACAGTTTTTTTAATAGACGTTGAAACCAGTAAAATATTTATATTGTCTAACAATATCAACAAACTAGTATGTGAAATCGGTAAACGTTTGAATAGTAGAAATATGTCCATAGCTCATTTCCGTATGCGACAGGTGAATCGTTTGTTTCTAGTTGTGTAATATCATTTCTCAAAACTGCTTGCCGTTAAAGGACTACTCAAGAAAGCATAAAAAAAAATTTATTGCAATGTTATTTTCATTGTTTTAATAAATATTTAAGATCCTCTTTTTTAAAATTTACATTGTACATTTTCAATAGATCAAGATCGTAATAATGCATTTGCTCTATTTATCAAGTTTCACAATTAAGTCAACTATAGTAAACAATAAATATTTATTATAACCAACATGTACCATTATAGTAATGAGTATGTTTTTTTGGTTCAGGTTTGTTACATCCATATATGACAAAAAAACGTAGAATCTACTTACAAATGTCTGTTATTTATTTCAGTTAATGTTCCAAGACCAAGACCAGTCAAACTAACAAGACACAGAACTCATGTTGAACAGGGTATGTTGGAAGGTTTAGCTAGCTATAAAACAAGGTTTAACCGTTCGTCGGAAAACGCCTGTACCAAGTCTGGAATATAGCAGTTGTTTTTCATTAGTTCCGTTGATTGATAACGCTTGATTTAGTCAGTTTTTGTGGACTGCCCCTATTTGAATTTGCTTTGGAGTTCGGTATTTTTGTTATACTCTTTAGATTACTTTTATGCAAACCTGTCGGGTTTAGGATTTACTTTTGGTTATTTTCAATTGCTTCAGCTCTCAACGTTCGCATTAGGTTTTTGATTTTCAAATATGTTGGCCTTGGCGTCTAGCATCAGTGAAGAGACATTATGTGTTGAAATGCTCATCTGGTGCAGTAAAAGTGGCATTGGTTATGTTATTATATATTAATATTAAGGGAGTTCTAAGTTTTTTTTCTAATAACCAGGTATTCAACATACAAAACTTGAGGTTGGACCTATCGCTAAAACTCAAACGTGATTGAGATCAGGTAAACACACCTCATGCTGCACATTAATCACAAGTTTCAAACGATTCAAATCTAATATTCGATATTAAGTGTCAAGGCCAAGAACGCCATACAGCCGGTCATTCTGTCAAATGGACATATATTAACTTTGAATCTCAGCTTATGTTTACATAATCTTGTTAACGCTTTTTCTGTGCTCTTCCAAAATTGACTTTACGCATATTATTTACCATTTTTATATCAACATATAATGTGGTTTGCAAAATCATTGTATATTTATGAATAATAAGCATCTTTTAATATATTGTTTTGTTTTGTTTTTTTCAGTTCCATTCGATAGTAAGTAAACTGTAACCATATGGAGGGTTTTCGATTCTTAGTAAAATACGTTATATGAACAATGAAACTATATTCATTGTTGACTATTGATTCTTGTCTACTAATATATGTATGAAATTTTCAATTTGTTTAAATATCAAAGGACTTTTTAAAATGACAGTATGAAAAAAAATTGGAATTTAAAGAATTTGAGAAGTTACCATAAGGAAATATTATACTGGATAAAAATATGAATTTCATTATTTCATAGCATCTGATATTTGTCTAATTGTAATAGTTCACATTGTCACATGCTGTTAATTGAAACAAATATTTCTGAATTTTCAGCCACATTGATGTTATATAAAACTATATGACGATTTGTTTATTACTTTTAGCACCAAACGTTATTGTTCAGAACAGACCACGTCATCACGAAGTCAGGGAATTTGTTCCAAAGGTCCCACAAGGTATGATTCTCTATAAGCGATTCAGGGGATTGTCTAAAAAAATGTGGCATGACATATTTTAATGAACCATTTATTGAATGATAAAAGATTTGGAAATACAAAATTTGCTCTCTCTTTTGGAACTCCATATATTTTTATATTGTAGTACATCAGTGATTAAAGGGCTGAACAATATTTTAAATTATATTATCTTTGTTAAAATTGAAACATCTTAAAATGAATTTTTAACTTAAATCTCATGCTTTACTTCTTATTTCCAATCCTTGTACGTTTTCAGAATGTATAGAATATATCTGTATGACGTTTATTTTCAAACACTTAAGTGGATAACAAGATGTAATTAGTATATATGTCATTTTCACCAATAACACCAATGAATGTGTATTTAATTATATTGCTAGTCTCAAATGCTTTAGTTTTGACTTAACTGTGTTAGCATTTAGTGGGAAATACTTTCCAGCGTTTCGGATTTAAAGATATTATATATACACACACTTTTGGTCAATATAACCATTTGTGTTGTTATATATTCTGATACATGTATATTCCTCTTGATAAATCTTATGCATATTAATTTTCATAGTTCATGTCGAGAAATTCAGAATACCAAGCCCCAAAAAAGGTAAAGAAAAACGACAGAAAACGTAGAACACTATCTTTAACACGGTACTGGTGCTGCAGTGATAGTCTAACAATATCTTTAAATAGTTTAAAAACTTATTGCATGTTAGTTTTAATATCTTTTACTCTAATCTTCAGAAGCGTCACAAAATTGTGTAATACATCGAGAAAAATAGTGCATTATTAGTCTAGCAATATTTCTAAATAGATTTAAAACGAATTGTATGTAATTTCTAATAACTTCTTCTCTTTAATTTACAAAAGCATTCTCAAATTCTTGTTATACATCGAAAAAAGTAGTCCTATATACACTATAGTAATATAATTTTGAATTGGATTCATCAATGGTCTGGTATTAAATATATCCAAGTCTAGAAATATCAAGTTGTAAGTGAAATTAAATGCAAATTCAATATTTTTATAACTGTAACTTTTGTTATTTTCGGGTTAATATTTTACAGAAAGCCTCTAGCAAGACTTTAAAACGAGCCATCATTAGAAAATTAATTTTAAGGATATCATATTTTATCCAATCGAATATAATTATTTTTTCTGAATTTTACTCATACTCATCTATTTTTCTGAGTAGAACTAAATAGTGCATCTTCCTAACATATCTTTTTTCTAAACTTTTGCATGTTTGATTAATGTTTTTCGTAGATTGGTAGTTTGGTTAGATTCATAGCTGTAGCTATACAGTAATTCCTTGAGTTTTTATTTGACTACTTGGTATAAACTATATTCCTGGATGTTGAATAAAATAAATGATTACAAATTTGGTATGCAAAATAAATATGTTTCATATATTTGTTAATTGGTTGTAATCTTCCCCCTAAACATGATAAAAATTTAGAATATAAACAAATGAATTGATTGACTTTATGTGAGACTAAATTTGTTTTTCAAGATATAACTTAAACAGCTTACATGACCGGTCATGTCAATATGGTTACAAGCTTATCATACAATTTTCTTCGTGAACCTTTAAAATTAGTTGGTGATTTCAAATAGGTCATTTGTAAATAAATAAGCGGACCTTAATGATAAAACATAGGTATTTGATAAAAGAACCACCAGTATTGCGAGCTCGTTTACTAATATTCAACGACTAATGATTATCGTGAATTTAGAGGCAAACCGACCAGCATATACGCCATGATGAACGAATGTATTTTTCTTGTATCCGAGAGTTTGGGCGTATGAGAATAAATAAATTTCAGCATTAAGAATACTACGGAGAAGAATTGACATGCCTGAGTTCTTTCTGTCGTTATGGTAAATTGAATGAAATAAACGAATGTTTACCAACGCTACGATATTCTGAATTTCTGTACTGTTGCTACGATATTTGGGATTATTTTTCACAGTCGTGTTGATTATTTCTCACGGTCGAGTTGTTTTGGTCTAGAAGATATAGAACAGCACCATTGAAAAGGTAAATATTTTTTTATTGTTATTAGGATAATATGTAGCACAATACTAATTTTATTTTGCTTTTTTAAGGATTTAATGGCCGAGTATTTGCCGGCACATCTGAAGATAGAGCAGTATCTCTCGAAGCAAATCAATGTAAGAGGCGTAAATCCCACCCTGCAATGCGACCCTTAGCAATACAAACAATATATTGATCAGTTGCATGGCACCAGTTTATTTCGTCAAAATTTTACTTTCATTTGTACTGAATTATGTAAAAAATATGTAAATATCAGGTTGCAGCTTTTATATGTTTTGAAACAACTGTGTATGGATACCATGACAAGGAGTAAGAACGATATACGTAGTTAGGATTATGTTTCTGACACATTCTTTAAAGCGTCTTTCTACAAAAATAACTAAGAACATTCCGTTCATTTTGTACGTATGTCAATTGTGGGTGATTGTTGTTGATGAAGCGAGTTAAGGATAATATCTTGTAAACTGTTAAATATATTGCTTTAAGGATAAATGCATTTATTTAAATGTCTGTCAAGGACATATTCTGCTCAATATCTGACTTTTCGAAATAACCTGCAATGATATCCAAGGACAACATAAAATTATAATTATTAAGAAAAAAATAGATTTGCTTATCTTTATTTCAACCTAATGAATTATGAAAGTGCACTTAAATTAGGTTGTGTTTGATGAAATTGATTCAAGAACAATTTGTGTACAAAGAACAGTTCCCCTATATAAAATTACAAAAGTAAGAAAAACTGAGGAAAATGAATAAAACTGGTGCCTAAATGACATCCTAAATATACCTCGCCATCGCTTTGCTTAAATATATATTCCATAATTATATTTCCTTATTACTACACTATTAGCACCTCTTGTTTGATGCACTTTACATGGTGACTAATTGTCTTGAAATAATAATGGCAATAGTTATAAAGAGATATTTATTCGTTTTTCTCCTCTGATATATGCATGCTCCATAGTTTACTTTCCCTTTTCTGATTTGAGACTATGTTACAAGGCGCAATAGCTTCAGCAGTTGATTATGTAAATAAGGAAATTTCAGACGACATTTTTGTTAAATGGTTAAGATATTATGCAGCAATGTTTAAGCGTTTTGTCAAACTTGAAAAAAAAACACTTGTTGTCTTGATGTAGTAATGACAAAAGGTTGAATGAGATATTTTTCCTTTTTAGGCCTCTTAAATATACATGCACCGTAGCTTACTTTCCTTTTGCGTTTGAAACTATGTAACCATGCGCAAGAATTCCTGCAGGTTCTTGGTTTGTTGATTATGTAAAGAGTGAATTTGAGACGCCGTCATTATATAATTCATTTTATGAAAAAAGGACTAAATGTTAATTAATTGAACCGAAACTGAAAATTAGAATTCAATGAAACTTATGACAATACAATTTCTATATAGATTTTCTTGATCTGAATATACAGTTTAAAAAAACTATAATGCATAATATACGTTATCATGTAAAACAATGTTGTTATATCTAAATTGATACTTTTTTTTACCTAGTTGGTCCAAACACACCTGGACGAACAATTAACGTAAGACGAACAGGTAAGTAATTAATCATTATATTTCTAGTTATTATGGGACAGATGTTACATACTTATTTATTTTTTTGTTTTTTTAATTAAGTCAGCTCTTCAACGTTTGAATAAGATTTCGGATTTTCAAATATTTTGGCCTCGAGAACCACCGAAGAAACATGAGCATCGAAAATATTTTTTTGACATGTCAAGGGGGAAAAAGCCAAGCAAACCTTTGAAATAATTCAGTGCTTTTGATACATTGCTCCTCATACAATTGAAAGTCGTATCAAGTGGTTATTGTCCCCCTAAGAAGCATACCGCTACTAAAAACTCTAAGACGGAGGATAGTAGAAGCTACTCATATATTTATGAATTAGGAAACTTAAGGCACTGAGACCATATTCGATTAACAAATTCGTAGATGTAGTGTACAGATTAAATCAGCCATCCTTATTCAAAACCATATTTAAGTGACAGGAAATCTCGTCTGTGGCTGGCTTAAGCCTTATTATCTATTTTTGGTGTCTATAGGGAATTTCGTGTTCATGATAACTTTGAGTCTTTGTAAAATTTATTCACAATTTTTGTTAGATTTGGCGATGTAGAGATTGACTTATTGGCTGGACACTTGTCTATGTTGACGACTGTATGTTGACCTCTAGATATTTTCCGAATGTTTATATCGTTTATTGCTGTCCCATTGACGTATACCCCAAATATTCTTTTATTCAGATTTCAGATGATGGATGTGCTTATATTTTTCAGTACAAGCTGCACAGGGACCAAGAGTAGCTCCACGAGCTGGAGTAGTAGCCACTGAATTCCATGATGGACGTTCAGGTGAACCAATCGGAGACGGTGCAAGAAGAGGTACATAAAACTATTTTCCTACTCGAGACAGTTTAGTTACTTGATATCTATTCAAATTTGTTTTCTTTCTTTCCTTGATCTTGTAGAAAATTTGTTGTTTTGCAGAAACCATTCGTTCTTTGTGGTCGTTTTAGATTCACAAATAAGTAAGGAAATATTATTAGTTAGGTTTTCTATCGTAGATGTTGTTTAAATGCGACAGTATTAGAATCACCTTAATTAGAACCATTCGTTTAAATTCTGATCACCTTCGATTTAATACTGTTTTTCCTAAAATCACATAAGTATTCCTTGTACAAAAATAACATTTACAATGGTTGCAAAATTTTCAGTACGTACAATTGCTAAAATCTTAAATCTGTTCAAACTATATTTATATCGTAGATAAAAAACCTGCAAAATGTAACTTATAAATTTCAGACATTTTAAAAAGAATAAAATAAAAATAAAATTACAATTAATCTTAGAATGTTCGACATTAGCCATTTTTGTTGTTTATTAAACAAAGTTGGTAGATAAATTTTTTTTTAAAGTTACATAGTACATCGTATTAGTATATGTTTCAGGTATAGATATAGGTATAAATATGAAGTCAAGGGTATACTTAAAACTCAAACAAGACTCAAGAATTTGACACGACAAGTGAAAAGAGTATGCTAAGACATGCGTCGTCTAACTGCATATACTTACCTACCTTGCACATATTCTTTCTACACTATTTATCTATCCACTGTGTCTGTTCATACTGCCCTCAACTGCACTTGCACAATTTTTGCCTAAACACCATGCATAGCACACAGTCATTTATTAGTTATCTCCACAAAAAATGTATGACACAAATAACACATATGCATCCATTAGTCTTTATAACTATACTAATAATATTCTTCAAATTCCTAAAGGTCTTTGAAATGTTTTTCCATCTTCGTGTTTACCATAGCTTTTTTTATTTAAAAAAAAAATGTACAATACATAATCCAAAATATTAGACATTTACATAATCCAAAATACTAGACATTTACATAATCCAAAATATTCCACATTTCAGAGACAAATTTTCAATGTTAAAAGGGCTAATCAAAGAATTTGTTTATATATTTTGTTACTGAAGATGTAATTGCAAAGAAAAGATAAATGTTCAAGTTCCAAAACGTATTTTAAACAAACCCTTTCTTCCCATCCTTCCTCTATATAATCATCCAATTTACACAGGTTTGGGAGTTAGACGTGGCCCAACTATCAGAGTTGGAGGAGGTACCCGACAAGGTGCACCTTTCCCAATCGGAGACCAAATTGTACAAGGTCATGAATTTATAAGAGGTGGGGGAGTTGCAATAGGTGGCGGTGGTGGATTACTTAGAGGAGGAGGGGTAATTGGAGTAGGTGGCGCTTTAGGAGGAGGAGTAATTGGAGTAGGTGGCGCTTTAGGAGGAGGTGTCGGTGGTAGCGGAGGTGGAGGAGGTAATTCTTACTACACTTACTGAAGCATTAGTAGGAGAGAAAGTATAATGTATGATACAAGCAACACACGGACGACACTATAAAATGTTGAGACATGTTTTTAAGCCACGTCCTAATTAACAAATTCAAATCAAGATATTCGGTAAACATTTACAGCGTGGAATAGTACCTTAGCTGTATTTGGCAAAACTTTCCGGAAATTATAGTCCTAATGCCTTTCAACTTTTCAAAAAGTTTTTAAATATTTTTGACAAGAGCGTCACTAATGAGTCTTTTGTAGACGAAACGTGCGTCTGGCGAATACATTTTGTTTTATTCTGGTATCTATGATGAGTTTATATACGAAGAAATCGTTGATATTTTAGCAGAACAATGTGGAGAGTTTGAAGCAGTTTTATTTATTGTCTCGAAAAACATAATAAAAGAGAGGCGAAAAATACCAAATGCACATTCAAATTCATAAATCGAAAAAAAAACTGACAACGTCATTGCAAACATGTTCCCTTTCTTTTCGTGTGTAAGTATATGCATATAACAGTTATATTATTCCGGACGTCCGAGCTGCTTTTCTGGATTTACCTTCATCAGGAACGCTCAGAACCGAAAAAATTTGAAAGTCAAGGACGTATCAGCCCTGAAAACATGCGGAGCTACATAACCAAAAGGGACCTAAAGGAAATATCAACATTCTACTAAGGTCAACTTTTCACGAGAGAGTTGGAACTAGATTTTAAATAACTTATTAATTCATTAACGTGGAATGTAGAGAAAAAAAGTGTTATAAATAATGTCAGTACCAAAGAACTGACTACTAGGCTGACTACTAGGCTAATAATACCCTTGGGGACTAAAAATTTATCAGCAGTACTATAGACCTAATTGATTTATTAACAAACTGTGGAGTTATTGTTGATGACATTGTTTAATGAATATGTTATGTGGATTTGTAAGGTTTAGTAAGAACAAACAATTTTCATTCAAATAAAAGCCATTAAAACTATTTAGGAAATGATATAATTAGTTTTGTAAGTCGACTGCTCTAGCTAAATATTGACTTACATCAAGCGAGAAAACAATGTATTCTATTTTCTTAAGTATTTATGTAATAAACTACACATTTTATTCGTTACAGGCATCAATAGAATATTTTTTACACATCCGTAACCACAACGTTTTAATTGATGAATGACTTTTATCTATCTTTATTTGTTCAGAAAATATTTACTTAACAACACATATAAGACACAACATCTTACAGTATACAGTAGTTTCATGGTTTTGCTACACATCTAGTCGATAAAAATACAAAAAACTCTCATCTTCACAGAATTCGGGTTTTATGACTGTCAAAATGTTTACTAATTTCAATACTTTTTAAAAAGTTGTATGCAATATCAATTTTTGCTCCAGAGAAATACAAGTAAACGGGGTAATGTGTATTTTTTTGTTGTTGAGTATATATAACATTTTTTTTAAGGTGGATCAGGACCCGGAGGATACGGCGGATACGGACCAGTCGAATATGGATATGGTTCTAAAGATGCATATTAGGGATATAAAATAATTACAAGTATGCTCATATGTTTGCAAATTAAATAGATATACTTAATCATATGTTTTTTTAAAGTCCGAAAAGTTATGTTCAAATCTCATATTTCTATAATGATATAATGATTAAAATTTATAAAGTTCGCTATCTACATTATAGACAACCAACTCTTCATTTCAAAGTCAGCATTTTGATATCAGTCATAACCATTGCTTTCATGAAGTTTTCAATATCATTTTGTTTTCATGATTCAATTCCATTGTACAAACAAATAAGAAAAATAATTTCATTGAATGTAATTAGTTAGTACTTATCTTACGAAATAAAAAAGGTAATAAAATACGCGTGTTTTTATCACGCACAGCATGCTATTATGGAGTTAACTTTAGATATTCGTTTGCGTTTAATAAATTTTTCCTGAAAGTTAAAATGTATAAATAATGACTGCATAGATATCATGCTATTTAATAAATAGTTTAAACTGATTTATTATTATTTCTAGGTTACTTGAAGGTTTAGGGGTAAGAAATACTGTTCTAGTATCAGCTCCTACCTCGTATACAATCCACAACCAAGGGTTACTTAAAGAATGTCCCAAATGATTTATGTTATATTTATGCAGTCATATGGTTATTTTGCTTCTTGTTTTGTATCTGTTTATTGATAAATATATGAATAAATGTTGTTGTTGTATGATTTGTTCTCTGTTCAAGTCCAATACTTCCCTTACACTATTACCCTGTGTGCTTTTATTGCAGATTAAACATTAGTACGATTGTTAAATGTGTTTTGAATTATGTTAATAAGAAATAAAAAATCCAACATATATAAGAAGGTACTATTTGAACACTTTTCAGGTGAAATACTCAAAACAACTTTACAATAATGTCCATTTATTCCAAAATGTGGTTTCATGATGAAAAAATGTTTTGAATTTTACATGTATCATTCACTAGATTATCATAAAAGCCATTTTATAAACCTTTGACATTTAATGTTCAAACTTCCCTTAACTTGTAATATTCTATTCAACACCTTTTCTAACTTTAAAGTATGTAATATAAGATTTCGTCGAATTTCAAAGTAGTATGGTGTTATGAGATTGAATGCTTTGGTGATGGAACTGTTAATTATCATTTACTAACATTATCCTTTTGTAAAAGTCTGTTCATACAATATCTATTTTAACGCTTTTCATGTTTTTTCACTTATGATTTAAATTTGATGTAATGTTTATAATAAAATCTTTTATATGTACATTTCACATGTAATATCTGCATTTAACTTCTTTTAATACTTTATTTAAGATGTTATTATTTATTAATTGTTTTTTATTTCCTTGTTTTATATTTTCACCGCCGATATTGAAAAATCCCATGTTTCATCAATTTTCTATAGAATAACATTCAAAACAGTACCTTGATGGGATATGATATTAACCCTAGTTTTTGTGTCAACTTTTTGTCTATGCAATAAGCGTTTCGGAAAATAATTTCTAATGGAGAAATGTTTGAAATTTACATAACGTTAATTTGGTAAAAAAGTTTCGCATTAACTCAAAACGTACAGAAAAATAAAGATAAGCTGTCAGAATAATCCTTTAACTGTTATAATTATATTATAAATTTATTATCAATATGATATAATTGTTTAAAAAAAAAAAAAAAAAAAAAATCATTATTATTTGTTCATTTCAGCCAAATACTGAGTAACAGTTTTTCCTAGGTAAGCAATACAACTAATAAGAAATTAATGTAGACGACAATTAAACAGCAATCCTACTTCACAAGTGGTCTACAAATCATTTGATCGTCAATGTGTAATCTTCGATGATGAATAAGTGTTCATTTTACATTTTAATTAGTCAGAGCACATGAACTTGAATGTTAACTTCTGACTTTCCGTTTTGATTTTTTATTGGAGTTCGGTATTTTTTGTTAATTTACTTTTTACTTTTTCAAAATTCAGAACATATTACACATGTAATTGATGAATTACGAAATCAATAGAAATGAAATATCACTACACATTGAAATTATTACAGTTGTAAAAGTGAGACTTTTTTCCATATCCAAATGCATGAGTTTTCTTCGTTTCAAAAAAAAATATTTGCCTTTAGTTTGACCTTTAAAAAGTGTTAATTTAAAGCTAATAGTGACCAATATAAATGCATACAAACTTAAGAACTAATTATCATTTATCATGCTCAGTATGGGAATATACAAGTTAAACGAAGATACTCGCTTTTTTGTTTCAAATAGTCAAACGCATTGTTGCAGTCTAAGACGTTGCGTGTTATTAGAACATGCCTCGCTATTGTACATCACGTGATTGTTGTCGCAATCAGAACAAAAATAAATGTTTAATTTCTATATTTAGTTATTACTGTCTTTCTTACCTTCACATACGTAGATGATAATAATTCTTTTTTTTTTTCATTGCAGGAGGATTTCTAAAATCTGGTGGCATTTCAGACATTAATTCTCGTTGTTACCACGTTTTACGTGTTTTGAGCATTTGCATACTGTAGATAATATATAACATCGGTTTGATCAATGTATTCATCATCTTCGGGCGTCTAAAATAAATTATATATTTTCCAATATTTGTTACTTGTACTGAACCCTTTTTCATCGAAACTGTTAGATGAAATACATCATTGATTTTATTAAATCTGTACTAGATTGTATTACTTACTAGTTTCTTTTTTGAATCACACAACTATAAAATCAAAAAAAAAAACCCGAGTATACAAAAAAGGTATACAAATCCAATCAACCATGTTAGTAACTTGTACTGAACCCTTTTCTAAACTGTTAGACGAAATAATTATTTTACTAGTTTTTACTTTTTTAAGATTATGCACATGAATAAAAATCTTATAGAACCGAACAGAAAAAATAAATTGAACAAACCCCTTCCTGTACCACTGAATTAGAGCATACTAGCTTTAATGATTGGTTACTCTAGGATGTTTATGTGAAAAGATTACCATATTACATTTTAAGATTGACTTACAGTGTAACCACACTTACCAAGTTTTAACGAATTTTATACACAACTACACATTCTGAAAAAAAAAATAACGTTATGTAATTTGAAGCGTGTTTTCAACAGTGACTGAACGTAGGCAGAGTGAAACTTACAATACCATATGTTACATGGAATTGCAACAATGGGAGTACTAACTTGTTGAGTAAAATATATACTATACTGTACCATATATTAATCATTTACCTAACAAGGGGGCTATAGTAATAGATTGTAACTGGAGGTACAATCTCCCCTGGTTTTATTTCACGCACTTAACTATTGTATAAACATACCGAAATTCATATATTAAAGAGTCTTTATTTATATACCCATACAAGATTTTACAGCAATTGTTCCTATATTCAAGGAATTCAAATATTATTCAGCGGCAAACGTTGTTGAAGAAGATAGTTTTGATAAAAGTTTACATATGTTTGTACCATTTAACATCGACATACGTCCTTCACTTACATCATTTAATTCTAAGACAAACAAGCGAATTACCTCAATTATAATTTAGATTTTGGTTGAAAACGTCATTTTAATAGGATAATTGCTTAACATTTGTCATTTCCGCCAAATAAACACTGTTGAAAAAGAGAGACAGATGATACTAAAAGGAGAATCAGAACTCATAAGTTGTTAAGAGACCGACGGGAGTTGGCAAAAAAGACAAAAAGACAAGCAACAGTCGACAAAACAATGCAAAATATATGACAAATATATACTAAGCAACACGATCTCGACTAAAAAGCGGGTGTTATCTATAAAATGTGGTAGCATTTTCAGAAATACGTATACGTAGTGAGAACCTCACATCACAAACACAAATATCTCATGCTGTAAAATTTATCCAAGATTTAGAGACATTTTGAAATTAGCTCTTGTGTAAAATAAATTATTAGGAAATTAGCCTTACCGTTTTCGTTTGATCTTTAATAAAAACAAACGAGATTTGGTATGATTGACAATTAGAAATCTATCTATCAGAGACAACATAAACTTTGAGGTTCATTGGAATAATTTGTTCATTAGAGTAATGATTATGTCGATAAACCTGAACAAAGTGAAGATGTTCGAAATCCTATACATAATAAGGTATAATATACCTATTTATGGAGTCAACTGTTCGTAATTATGATTAAAAGATGACAAAAATATTGTAAATTTATTCCATTATTAACATTTTTTTAGGCAAAACATTTACTAGATGAATTACAAGCAGTGACAAATAACAACTAACATCCCAAATATGCAATCAAAATCTATAGCCGAAGAAAGAAAGACACTACAATGGAAAAAAAAAGACAAAATACTGCACGGAAGTTCATGATCATATAAATTGACCAACCATGTCTGTTTGGGTTGCTCACCCAATTTTGTAAACATAACGGAATTATATACAACTGACATACAAGTCATACAAGTATGTGGTTCAGCTAGCTATACAACCAGGTTTTACCCAATATCTTCGAAAAATGCCTGTACCAAGTTAGGAAAATGACAGTTGTTTTCAATTCGATCCGTTATTTGATATTTAACCCATTTCTCTGACGTCAGTCTATTGTTCTTACAGTAGATTATTTTTCAAGAATCCACTGACCACTTCGTTTACTTAAGATAACTTATTTTATAACTTTAAACTTTTAACTTACGATTTTTTATCCTTTCAAAAACGAGAGGCATATGAAGGGTTCGAACTCCCGCGTATTTTCTTCATAATCAGTAGAGTCTTCAGTCTATGCATGATACCACTATACCACGAGTGCTGACATAAATCAATATTTAAATAACACTCTTAAAGCGCACAACTGTCAATACATGTCAATAAACTGTATTTCTATCTCAGAGATAATTCGCTTTTGTTATCTAATAAAATATTTATACTATGTCTGGATTTGTTCATGTTCTTTTCAAATTTATGTAAATTGTTTTATGCGTTATTTTTTAAGGAAGATTATGTTCTACATTTGAACGTTCTTGAGTATAGTTATATAGCAGTATGGAAATATCTTAAAAAAGAGTTTATTAACGATGTCAGGTTTAAACATTGGTAGATTTTCAACATCGTTATAATGAACCGATGGGTCTTTATACGATTGTGGCTATTACACACTAGTTCTAAACACTAGAGAATCGAGGAATTGTATATATTAGTACAGTTCCTTGATAAAATAAACAACCATATGCCCATTACACATGTCACTTTTAACGTACAAGGACTTTTCCTTTTCATCATAGCAAATGCTTACTTAAGGTTTTAGTCTTATAATGATATCGAACTATCAATATTTTCTTCTTTGTTTGATTATAAATGGTCCAAATATACATCACGTCAACATTGAACGTACTCTAATTTGAATAAAGTGTGATATATAAGCTACGACTGTAAAACTACTTCCTTGACTGTAAAACCAGAAACAAAATCATAGCCTTAAAATGAACATGAAGTATATAATACCTCTAAGATTAAAACAATATTTTTGTCGAGAAAAAAATTGCAATGAAAAATTTCAATTCGGGTACAAGGTTTGAACTTAGCACTGCTAATATCACAGTTGCGTCTTTTGATACCAACGACTAGACGATCACGGCTATGAACAGCTTGAATGTAATAGTAAAAAATTGACATAATTATACATTGTACATCTGTAGCACGAGCAATTCTGCTGGAGATTTAGAATGCGTACCACAGAAAATACTAGTTTATTGACTGGTTTACGATGGATGCCAAATGTAATAACGTTAAAATAATCTAAACTTAATGAAAGGGAAACAGTTTAAACAAAATACATGTATAATTTTCAAAAAAGACCTTCGGCAATTATTTTATTTATTTCGGAAAGCATCATTTACTGGAGCATCATAAAATTGTAGTATTATGGCAACTACGCTAAATACATGCATTTGACTTAATACGGTTAAATTGCAGGCAATCCTTAATCAGCTGTAAAGAATCATAGATTGCTAAATACTATATACGTAAATTTGAAAGGTTTCTAAATTTTGGTAATTTGATTTTTTTAACTATTCAAAAAAAGATTAAAAAATTCTGTATATTTACATATGTCTTTTTGAATAAATCATAAATACCAAAATCTATATAATTTAAATACTTTGTAATGATAAAACATTAAATGAAATATAAATATACAAGTATTAAATCTGGTAATAAAAAGGGGAGCTAACAACCCATTTAAGTTATATCAAACTTATGTTAACTTAAATATAGACGTGAACCGTGTGGATATAATCATTTCCAGCTATTATAGAATAAAAAAGACAAAATACGAAATCATTTTTATGAAATTTCGTTGATTCATTGTCAAAACATAAAACAGACAGTCTTTTTACTAGAAATGGGTTAAGCTAGAGAATTGATAAGAAGTAGTGGATTCGTAAACGATAATCAACTTGCGACTAAAGTCGCTCGTTGATTATCGTTTACGAATCCACTACTTCTTATCAATTCTCTACTACAGACTAATATTTGATTTTGTCAGTTTGAATAGACCTCCACCTGTTTGAATTCACTTTGGAGTTAGGTATTTTGTTAATACTTTTTTACACATCCAGTTTTAATGTAGTGTCATTATTATGTTAGTATAAGAATCCTTGATCAGAACATTTAAATTCCTTTTTTTTCCCCATTTTATAAATTAAATTGTATAACCTGTAATTTCTGCAACATTCCGTTTCTGTTTAATATACTGAGCAGGAAAAAATAAAATCCACCAAAAAATTAAAAGTACGACCGCCCGTACTTTAAACTTCTAATGATTGAGATTAATCGGTATTTATAATGATTGAAAAGTGATCTGTTTCCTGCTGTCGGAATTTGTTTTTTTGTCAAAATTTACTTAGATGACAAAGAATAAAATAATGTTGTTTAAATGAAAAATCACGTTAATTTTGACTTTTATTAAATCCATCAAACCTTTTTCTTTGTGTGCGGATTATATGACCAATAATCATGATAAAATCAACATGTGTACATTTTGTTCTACATTTATTGATATTTGTAATGATTGAAAACTCGTATGTTTTCTGCTACCGCAATAAGGTGTGTGTCATAATTACTTAAGATGACAAAAGTAAAAAAAACTGTAGATTTAAGGTGAATATTTTTATTGCAATGTTTATGTTCAAATTTATCTTGATCTTTTTTCCCAAATATTAAATCTTATTTTCTGTGTACAGATTACAACACCAATAAAAGCTTGTTTTAATAATCTAAAAAGAAAAAATATTAAAAAGTAAAATAACAAAAATACCGAACTCCGAGGAAAATTCTAAACGGAAAGTCCCTAAGCAAATGGCAAAATCAAAAGCTCTAAACCTCTTATTTGTATGACAGTCGCATACAATTCCATTATATTGACAACGATGTGTGAACAAAACAAACAGACATAATAGGTAAAAATGTCAAAAATAGGGATACAGCAGTCAACAGTGTGTTATAATCTTAATCACAACAAAGACAAGCAAATATGTCAACAAAGACAAACAAAAAGGCATAAAGACAAAGCACATTAGCAAAAACGAACGACAAGAATACAAAAATATACCCTAGCACAACAACACAATGACGGGATGTACAAGTACCGGGCCACGTCAAATAGATACTGCCAAAAATAGGCTAAACAGTAAAAGTAATAAAATACAAAGACAAATAAAAGAATACTATAACACGTTATTAAGATGATAAACAACGTCAGTACCTAGAATCTATACTTCAAGACCATCGTGTATTATTTGTGAACTTGAGACGGAATATTTATCAACAAGGTCTTGGTATCTTCCGATTAACATTTTTAGAAAAAGGACGAGAAGTTCTCTGACATACCCTTGGTTCATCAACTTTCTACTCAGACACTGTTGACGTTTTACAAAGTCTGAGAAGCAGCTACAAGCTCTTGAATACCGAATGAGTTGGGAAATGTATATCCCATATGCAGGTGAAGTTGGTATATTGCTACTAAGGTGGGGGAAATTGATAATTTCAAAATTAAAATCGTCTCATTTGTCATAGATTCTGGTACTGAGATGACCGCTTATGTCAAATTCGAAGTATAAGTTTAAAAATGAGGCAGATAAAGAAGGCAACAATAGTATACCGCTGTTCGAAATCCATAAATCGATTGAGAAAAAAACAAACCCGGGTTACAAACTAAAACTGAGGGAAACACATCAAATATAAGAGGAGAACAAAGACACAACAGAAACACTAAAATGCAACACACACAGAAACGAACTATAAGATAACAATAGCCATAGCAAAGAAAGCCTTGTCTGTTGTTTTTTTAATTTCTAGTTCTGGAGGGTATATTAATGGAAACCAATCAGAAAAGATTGAATTGTTAATGGAAAGAACATCATCAATATATCTGTATGTGAAATTAAATGATCTGGCTTCTTTGATCTTCTTTAAACGATCACGAAGAAGAGAATGTATCGTTTAATATGCATCATTTTAGAACAATGAATCGATTAAGAAAAAAATAACAGATAAACAGCTACACAAAGTTCTTGTCTCATTGTCCTTATCGGATATTTAAAGGTATTACGAAACAAAGAAAACGAAGACTTCGCCTTTGAACAACAATGGTATTCGTTTTATAACGGTCGCATTTTTGCAATTGAAATTTTTGCATTTAAAATCCGTCATGTTGTTCGTAATTTAACCCATCCAGTTTCGGTCCTTTCGTTTAAACGATAGTTGCTGGAAAACTTGCGGGTTATGCTAACATATAAGACCATTTATTAAACTTTGGTCGTTAGATTGACATACATTCGTTCTATTTATCCCAAATAAATTTCAACCAACCGTGTACACAACGCTTGCTGACTGAATATATTGATGAAATTTAAATATAGTCGTATTACTTATTGACTTTAGAACTACATGCTTGTTCAATTTGTACTATTTCGTTCTTGAATATTAATATTGTTATTGTGTAAATCGTAGATTGATTGAAGGTGATTCAAATGGGATATTGCTAACTTCTAAATACTATTCTGATTTCTAGCTTTGTGGCAGCTTTTGAAATATTCACTTTTATTTTTTAAATATGTGTTTATTATTTTTTGCAAACATGTTTATTTACATCTCTAACCCAAGTCAACACGTATATTTAACGATAGTACTGGTGCAGGTTAAGGGGGTAGGCTTCGGTAATCCAAAAAAATTTCCTCTCGTTTACTTATTCTTATATTTACACCATTGAAAACATGGGGATCCATGCATCATCTGCTAAAGTCTTGTTGAAATTCACCGTTGCATTTTATGTTTATGGTATATTGAATATGACCAATTTTGGGGTATCCTAGAGAACGGCAGAAAAACACTAGTAGGAATATATTATTGTGTATTTTATAACGTGTTCTCATTAGGAATACCCATGACTGTTGAAACGAGTAGTAGTGACGACATATCTTAAAGTAAATATGAAGTGTCATAGTAATTTTTTTTTAGGCTGAATGTAAATAAATGGTTTGGATTTATTAAATAAGTCAAAAATTGTCGCCAGTTCAGATAACATATTTATTTTTCAAACTTTGCCAGAAAAATACTTATCGTTTAATTGTCGAATCAATCATTGTTTATTAAACTTGAAAATCTGACTGTTTGAACTTTACAACAATTTTGCTTACCAACAATTAAAACTTCTACAGTCTCTTTTTGCATTATGCTTTTGTGTTTAAGTGAAACTTGTGAATCTCCACAAAAATGTAGTCAAGTTTATAAGGAAAATAATAAATATTCAGTATGGGATGATTACCCTTTGGACGAATTGACTGTGTACATTAAAATACGTCGTGTTGGTTCCCTAGCCCAAGACTACAAAATGCCCCTGTTATCTGACGAGCAGACGCTAAATTGACAGTCACTTTCTCAGTACTACCTTTGTGCTAATGTAGGTTCTCTGGTTAGATTTAGATTTTACTAGGATGGATTTTCAGATCATATCTTCTAAATATTGGAAAACCTACCGTAGAGTACAGCCTTTTAACCAATAGATTAGTACTAAGACCTTATAAGTTCAATATTCTATCCATTTTTTTCCAATTGATTGACTCCCAATGAGACATGTATGAATGTTAATTTTCTTACTTTTCATTTTTTGATTTTTGAATCTGAAAAAATGTACTTCCTTAATCATGATAATTAAATGCTTGGTGGAGTCAAACTGGTCAAAACTTCTTAGATGTTCTTGCATCATTCTAATAACCAAATATAAACATCATAAATGCTTGATCACTGTTTCAATTACTACTAGGTTAAAAAGCACAAATGACTTCCAATACCGTTGTGAGAGTTGTCTCCCATATCCCAGATCTACCCCTTAAGTCTTGTAATAAAAAAAAGACAATTTAATAGCTGAGTGAAATCCAATCGTTAAAATATTATGAAGTGTTTATATCTGACATAGACACGTTAGTTTCATTTTGTCAGTCATCTTAGTGTAGCATACTTAATAAATATATTATTTTTAAATTTCAAATATAATTTGCATTGGTTCTATGAACTAAAGTCTTTTATCGTACTCTACTTCACTTTAATTACAGTTATCCTACACTAACTGTACAAAGTATGACATCAGTTGTACAGATGTTCTATTTCACATAGTTTTTCAATGACTGTATCATGCATTCATTTTATAACAACATATTGTTAAGTCCTAAACAGACAATTTAACAATCAGTCTGATTGATCTAATAAAGACAACAATAGTATACCGCTGTTCAATAATCATAATTCGATTAAGCAAAAACAAATCTGGGTAACCAACTAAAACCGAAGGAAACACATCAACAATAAGAGGAAAACAACGGAACAACAGAAACACTGAACTACGACAAAGTCAAACGCCAACATACAAAGAAATGGACTATCTGATAACAACTGCCATATTCTTGACTTGGTACAGGATATTTTAGGAAAAAATGCTGGGTTGAACCTGGTTTTATGGCTAGCCATACCTCCCGCTTATATGTCAATGATAAAAATACCGCTAAAATGAAAACACAACGTGACAGGAATACAGTTTAGACAAAAGCAAGAACGCTCAACACAAAAAAAATTCTTACACAAAATTTGATATGACGTTGAATAAAAGTAACGGTATCAATTGTACAGCACCAAATGCGAATTTTGACAGTTAATGTCTTTTCGATGATGCTAAGGCCGAAATATTTAAAAATCCAAAACGTATTGAAAACGTTGAAGAACTTATCAAATCAGATAGGATCTAAAGTATAGCCAAATCCGGACAAGGACATAGAACTTTTCACGAAAGAGATATATTTCTCAATTTAGAATTATTTCCAAAATTTTATATCAGCATACTTCAATTGTACACAATTCATATTTTCCTTCAATTTCAAAGTACTAGCTACTGGGTAGGTGATACCCTCGAGAACTAGCAGTCCACCAGCAGATGTATCGACCGTGTGGTTGTCGTAACAACCAGCAGCACATGAAAACCAATTCAATGACATGAAATAATTTCATACTTTCGTAAAAGAAATTATCATCAAAGTATTGAATTTTAAATTTAAATATTTTTGGAATAGTTTAATAGCATTTATATATACATGTTTATATAAATTCAAACATGTAAAGATTTTACAGTTAATAATCGCGCTAGGCATTGAGAAATGAAATATGGTTAGAAATACATCGATACCTCTGCTAATTTATTAGTTCATAAAATATGTTTCAATATGTCCAAAAAAAAAACCACTCATGACTCGAGAGAAAAATTTATGCAAAATTATGAATCTTTGACTAGATGAAAATTCTATGTTGTCTTTCGGTGACTTTCAAAATGACGACCCCCACCCCTCTTGAATCAACATTTTCATGGGTTGAGAAAACAGGGTATTTTAGTATATACTTGACTAAATGGTTTTGAAAATGTCTGCGTACCAACCTGTAGACAATTTGTACTTCCTTGGACACTTCAAATTGTGGTTCGTCTCTGCCCACAAAAGCCACGAAAATAAGTATCCAACTAGTAATGATGAATGCTCAGTATATGGTTGTACTAATAAATACCTAACAAAAAATACAATTAGTTTTGTTGAAATATTGATATTAATCCTTATAGTGGTTTCCTACCTTGAAATGTCTAAACAAGTTTCACCGTTTCAAAATCTAATTTTCTAGTAGATTTTGATAGATAATCGTTCATTTGACAGTTCCTTGTATGTTTAGGCTAAATGTCCCTTGGGGTTTTGTTTATCAAAACGTATTTTCACACATGCTTATGAAAACATGAAATGTTAATACCTTCTACTAAAATAATGCAATCAAAATGACGAAGGCATGATATAACCTTTGACAGATTTATCTACAATGATAATCTAAAATGTCGTAACCACAATCACGTCTTCTATTCATCAAATGAGACCTACCGAATAAGACTTATCATCGGGTTTGTACTTACACGAGCAACACGATGGCTGTCACTAGTGGAGTAGATCTGATCACCCTTCTGGTGCACTTGAGATTGCCCCTTATGTTGTTTTTTGTTTACTGTTGTTTGTCTTTTGTTGGTTCTTCTTTTTTTTGCCATGGCGTTGCCAGTTTGTTTTCCGCTTATGAGTTTGAATATCCCTTTCGTATATTTTTCTTCACTTTTTAAATGAATTAATAAATCTACTTTTTCTACGTCATCAATATGTGCATTCTCTGTAAATATATCGTTTATAAATGGTACAATTGTTATAAACACTTAAGTTTTTCTACTCCATGACATGAACTGCCTTTGTTTTATTTCGCACATTTTTTCGTAATTATTGGTTTCAAATGCTATTCAACGTCTAATTTGATTTGGCCTTAAACTATTTTGATGGCAACCATATGGCTGGTATTTTTGATGAATTTGAAAAAAAGTCCCTTTAATTTAAATTAAAATTGAGAATGGAGATGGGGAATGTGTCAAAGAGACAACAACCCGACCATAACAGCCGAAGGCCACCAATGGGTCTTCAATGCAGCGAGAAACTCCCGCACCCGGAGGCGTCCTTCAGCTGGCCCCTAAACAAATATGTATACTAGTTCAGTGATAATGGACGCCATACTAAACTCCAAATTATACACAAGAAACTACAATTAAAAAAGATATGAGACTAACAAAGGCCAGAGGCTCCTGACTTGGGACAGGCGCACAAATGCGGCGGGGTTAAACATGTTTTTTGAGATTAGTTTGATTTTAGTCCAGAATACAAAAAATAGTTACTAATAGCATCAACACATCAACAATAACAGGAACAAAAACAACAAGAACACTAGCATTTTAAAAATAATAACGCAGCAAGATGTTCATGTGCACTTCTTGAACATTTTCAGTTGAATTTTAAATGTGTGTTAATGTGTATCGTTATTTTGACAAATAGGTGCTGATCTTTCAACCTCTGTTAAATCAATTCTTATTGTCTTGTATAGTCAGTTTGATTTAGTGCTGGCCATATGGTGAAGACACCTTTCCAATGTTGAATGTATGTTGAAAAATAGAAGTTTTTTGTGGTTTTTTTTAGTGATTTTTACACATCATCTCATTGTATTCATAAATGTCGGTGTCATTGAATAGATTCAGATATATCAAAGTAGATAGCTAAAGAGTGACAAACATGAAATCCATCAACAAACCTGGCTTAAATTAGACACGTAGGAAAAGTAAGCAGAGACTGTTCTAATTACGACTATTGTAATGAAATAAGTATTTAATGCTTCAAAAAGTCACTTCATGTAAACAATTTTAAGGTCAAGTGTCTCCAATTCCTTTACAAAAGTCTCCATTCAAAAATGATGTACATGTAGGAAGTTATAATCAATGCTTAAAACATTTTAAGGGCAATCACTTTTATTTAACAACTGCAAGTTGTGTTGAAACAACTTTCAAATGTTTTTGTGGAATTGTTTTATTTTGTTAATCTTAAGTTTGAAGGGGTTGCGCTAACAAGCAGGGGAAAAAACTGTCAGAAGAGGCTTTTGCCGGGTTTGGCATTTGTCAAAACTAATACTTCTTGAATTTGTATGATTTTTGATTATTTTGCACTTACCTATCAGAAGAGAGATAACTCCGATAACAAATCGTCGGATCGCTTAAACAAAAAATACATAAAACAGATAAAGTTGATTATACTGCGGATTCACTTATTGTTGTGGTTATCAATTTCGTGGATTGAGGAAAACTCGTATTTTCGTCGATATTTGATTTCGTTGGTTTGCAAAAATCTGCATACAGCCTATGGAAATTGGTACTTCGTTGATCATTTGAATTCGTGGTTTATCTTTATTCACGAAATCCACGAAAATTGGTATCCCGCAAATACAAATGAATACACAATACGATGTAACAAATGACCGTATAAATGTACATAGTGATTATGTACTTAAGAAAATAAAAGAAACTGTTTTTTTTTTCTTTCCTAACCCTCAATCCCTGTATGACTATTCAAAACATGTGACATTCAGTTTAATAGTGTCCAATATTATTGTCGGAATTTCTAGTATCTATAACTCGTTTGGCTTTGATGTTTTATTGGATTCACAAGACAATAAAGTACACGAAGTTTATTCTGTCGACGCATCAAGTATCTCGTTTGAAGTTCATGCTATTTGCTTAGTTTTTTTTCTATCTATTTTGGAAATTAAAAATTTTATTTAGGAAATTTGAAAACGATAAACTACTGATGCCTTTTATTTATTTCAAATGTTTTTCTTCAGAATATTAGACGAAAGACACCTCCGATCACAGTCGTCGCATCACCTGAAATCACCTGAAGTGTTGGTGGCGTTCTTGAGGCTCATTTTATGTAGTGTTTTGTGTATTTGTTTGTCTCTTCGTCGTTTTTTTTTTGCCGAAATATGAATTTTTTAATGGTCTTTATATTTTCCGCCTCTTTTTACGGCGTAAAGTACAAAGAACTATTAACAAATATCAACTGTGCTTAATGTTTCAAATGTGGTGTTTATATGGATATAGTTGCATATGGAAGGCACATCCATATGATTTTGTCAAAAGAAGAAAAATCAAAACGAATACTCAACGTAAGCATAATAAAAAAAAAAACGAATATCATACAATAAAAGTAGGATAGGAAGGGTTAAAGCTCTTCTTCAAAAATGAATGTCATATAGTTTTTATACCCCCGCTTTAAAAAAGTCAGTCCATCCATCAGTCCGTCCGTCCCATGAATATTTTCGTCGCATTTTTCTCAAAAACTACTTGACAAGGATTTCTGAAATTTGGTTTCAGGGTTTATATAAGTAAGTTACACCGTGTGATGCGTTTACAGATTCATCACTCAACAACTTCCTGTTTACCGAACACTTGTATTTTTTACACATGATAGCCATGTTGAACATTTGTGTCACATTTTTCTCAGGAACTACTTGACAAGGATTTCTGAAATTTGGTTTCAGGGTTTATATAAGTAAGTTACACCGTGTGATGCGTTTTCAGGTTCACCACTCAACAACTTCTTGTTTACCGAACACTTGTATTATTTTACACATGATAGCCAAGTTGAAAATTTTCGTCACATTTTTCTCAAGAACTACTTGACAAGGATTTATAAGTCAGCTATACCGTGTGATGAGTTTTCAGATTCATCACTCAACAACTTGCTGATAACCGAAATATTTCGGCGGGGGTATCATCAGTGAGCAGTAGCTCACAGTTTTACTTGTTATTCCATCATTTATAACGTTTTGCTTTCCAAGCCCCGTTTTCATTCTCAATTCTATAGTAGTAAAATGTACAAAAATTGCGATTCAGCAGCCAAAATTGTGTAAACATATATTATAGACATACAAATCAACTGACTAAACAATTCAAACAAACATACAATAGATATGTATCGAAATACTACCTATACTATTAAGGTATCCACAAAACGGCATATTTAGACAGTGTTTAACTATTTAACATTTTAAGAGAGGCAAAAGATACCAAAGGGACATTCAAACTCATAAGTCGGAAACAAACTGACAAAGCCATGGCTAAAAAAGAAAAAGACCAACAGACAAACAATAGTACACAAAACACAGCATAGAAAATTAAAGACTGAGCAACACGAACCCAACCAAAAACTAGGGGTCGTCTCAGGTGCTCCGGAAGGGTAAACAGATCCTGCTCCACATGTTTCACCCGTCGTGTTGCTCATGTTAGTACAAACCCGGCAATAAGTCTAATTCGGTAGGTCACATTCGGGAAAAGGGGACGGGATTGTAGTTACGACATTTGGAAAATATCCGCTATCATCTTTGCAACGGATATTCCATATCTGTCAGCCAACTCGTGATATCAAACAATTATAGTGTTGATTGGAAAATATCCGCTATCATCTGTGAAACGAATATTCCATAACAGTCAACCAGTTCGTGATATCAAACAATTGATTGTTGATGACAGATTTCAATTTTAACCTTTCTAGGTTCGGGGTTTTTAGAGTTGTACATAGTTATTACTGTATATTGTTTGATTGTTGAACTCTAAATACCTTTGTGCGCTTTGTTGCTGTTTCATTGATGTATATCCCTCAACTACTATTATCCATTCCTATATGTTCTTAATGTCAAATGACTTGGAAAGTTTAAAATACTTCAATATATATTTTCATATGATTTTACGATAAATACGAAGAAAAATATTACAGCATCAGTTGTGTGAGTATCGTTGATGATGACATTTTCGACCGCCGAAATAAATCAAGTTTAAAACTTTCGAATCGAAGGAGGATAAAACATGTTCCTGAACAGAAAGGTGATATGTATTCTGTGTTTCAAAATTAGTGCCCGTCGTGTCGAGTATGACACCTTCGGTGATATCATAAACGTAAAATGAATGACCTTTATTTTGCTAGGTGATATGAATATTCCATAACAGTCACCTAAATTATAATGGCACTTCTAATCTTTTGCAGACATTAATTAAATTTTACCATTTAAAACACCTGGTCAAATAGTTTTGCGTCGTCCTGAACATGCATGAAATAAACACTGGACGTTAAGCAACCAACAATCAATCAATCAATCAATAGCTTTCATCAACCGTGTGTACATGTAAGGTAAATCATGATAGGAAAGAATAAAGTATAAAGTGAGAGATACAAATGTATATGCAGGCGAGATTTGAATCCAGGCTATTGCAACACATTTACCGTATTTGACTTGAAAGCGTTTACAAAAGCGCAGACATGATTACAAATTTTCCGAAATCAATTCTGTTAGGAAACTACACGTACCTTAAAACCCGAATTATCCCATCGTAGAATTGGATAAAACAAAAACAAAAATAACACATTAATACATTGGACTTATTATTATGTAAATTAAACAAGACAAATACACTAGTATTAAGTATCAAATAACTTATGGACTGGGAAACAATAATAATAATTTACATTTTTCTAACATTGTATAGTGAGTCATTGTTGTTTGTAGCTTCTTGTTGTGGTCTTCTTCTCTACAATAGATTAAAATAAAAAAAGTTAAAAATAGCAAAAGACTTTACTTTCATTTCAATTTTAACCGAAAATATGATAAAATAATAACAATGTAACAGTGTATGAAAGTAACACATTATAAATGTTGTGCGACCGAAGCGATTTCCTGAATTTTCCTTCATCAAGAACGATCAAACCTACATAATAAGAACTAAACACGTAAATAGATGATGAATGACACAAAGGAGCCATAAACAGACAGCCCACTCAGCTACAATCAACTTTGCCTCGGAAAATTTAAGAGATGTTTGTTTAAAATCACATCATAACCGACGCACTTAATCGACGCACTTAATATCTAGATGATACTCTTCGAGGACTAACAGTTCACCATCAGTGGTATCGACTCAGTGCTCGTTACGTAATAAATTAAAAAAAACTACATCATTTACAACTCGAATAGAATATAAAAATATGTATTAATAGTCTAAAATTATTTGTCATACGCTAATACTTTTAAATTTGCATGCTACTATAAAAAACTAAAAATAGAAACCTGGTACAGTAAACCCATGTTTCTCAGAAAAGGAAAGAAGACAACAATTTAATATGTAAACAGATAAAAATGAGCACACACAAGACCATAAAAATGTATCTGTTAAAACTGCATATTTTGTGGTGCTCTTGTCGTGATAAGAAAAGCAGAAAAAACCATGGGAATAACCAAACCCCACCACGATCGTGGTTGAAATCAAGTGAACAGGATATTTTTTAATATACTATTTTGTTTTAATGTTATATCGTATCACGGTTATTGTAGTTCTTTGCAAGTGGACTAATTACAGTTTGAATAACTCTTAGTAACACCAGGCTGTCACAAAATGAAGATAAAGCGGGATCTACTAATCTGAGTGTATACTCTTAGTAACACCAGGCTGTCACAAAATGAAGATGAAGCGGGATCTCCCTATCTGAGTGTATAACGATCACAATGAAGGTGAAGCGGGATCTCCCTATCTGAGTGTATAACGATCACAATGAAGGTGAAGCGGGATCTCCCTATCTGAGTGTATAACGATCACAATGAAGGTGAAGCAGGATCTCCCTATCTGAGTGTATAACGATCACAATGAAGGTGAAGCGGGATCTCCCTATCTGAGTGTATAACGATCACAATGAAAGTGAAGCGGGATCTTCTAATCTAAGTGTATAACGATCACAATAAAGGTGAAGCGGGATCTCCCTATCTGAGTGTATAACGATCACAATGAAGGTGAAGTGGGATCTCCCTATCTGAGTGTATAACGATCTCAATGAAGGTGAAGTGGGATCTCCCTATCTGAGTGTATAACGATCTCAATGAAGGTGAAGTGGGATCTCCCTATCTGAGTGTATAACGATCTCAATGAAGGTGAAGCGGGATCTCCCTATCTGAGTGTTTAACGATCACAATGAAGGTGAAGTGGGATCTCCCTATCTGAGTGTATAACGATCTCAATGAAGGTGAAGCGGGTTCTTCTAATCTAAGTGTATAACGGTCACAATGAAGGTGAAACGGGATCTACTAATCTGAGTGTATAACGATCACAATGAAGGTGAAGCGGGATCCACTAATCTGAGTGTATAACGATCACAATGAAGGTGAAGCGGGATCTACTAATCTGAGTGTATAACGATCACAATGAAGGTGAAGCGGGATCTACTAATCTGAGTGTATTACGATCACAATGAAAGTGAAGCGGGATCTACTAATCTGAGTGTGTAAAGATCTTAATGAAGGTGAAGTGGGATCTACTAATCTGAGTGTATTACGATCACAATGAAAGTGAAGCGGGATCTACTAATCTGAGTGTATAACGATCTCAATGAAGGTGAAGCGGGTTCTTCTAATCTAAGTGTATAACGGTCACAATGAAGGTGAAACGGGATCTACTAATCTGAGTGTATAACGATCACAATGAAGGTGAAGCGGGATCCACTCATCTGAGTGTATAACGATCACAATGAAGGTGAAGCGGGATCTACTAATCTGAGTGTATAACGATCACAATGAAGGTGAAGCGGGATCTACTAATCTGAGTGTATTACGATCACAATGAAAGTGAAGCGGGATCTACTAATCTGAGTGTGTAAAGATCTTAATGAAGGTGAAGCAGGATCTACTAATCTGAGTGTATAACGATCACTATGAAGGTGAAGCAGGATCTACTAATCTGAGTGTATAACGATCACGCAGACAAGAAAAACAGCAAAACAGAAACAGGATACACGAATTATTTATCCTTTGATTATTATTGTTACTCTGTTTATTTTTGATTGTAGAATTCTGTAAGAAAGGACAGCGGTGTCATATAGGTTACTTAAATGAAATAAAGAAATATTTCGACAACAGTAAAATATAAAAACATTTCGCATGTTATATTTACCTGAACTGTTCTAATGATTATCCTACTATGTATCCATCTGAAAAAAAAATTTATGGTCAGTCATGTTGTATCTTGATTATATGATTTGATTTATTTAGAAATAACTGTAATATTTTTTCTGTCTATGAACATGATCAAGAAATAACATCAACATGTTGTGCAGACTGAATAACCCGCATAACATTTTTGAGGTTATTTCGAATAGACAGAAAAACTATTACAGTCAGTCCTTATACTTTAATTCTAAATTCCGTTTTTAAGGAATTAATCATGAAAAATGTTGGTGACGTCACGGTGACAAAATTATGTCTATGAGCTGATAGACAAAAAACTTTAAGCCAATCAGAAGACGTGTTACATCTAAAATTAAATTATATTCAATATGACCTTAATAGTTACCTTGAATAAATTTCTATACTGCTGATGTACATGATGACCATTTATAACTAACTAGGCAAATGACTATGAATAAAATTCGACATATCTACATTTGTGTAGTAAAGTAAGATGATAACTGTCATAAAATTAGAACCACAAGGAACTTCATTATCATTTCTGACTTTCTTACAGTTTATAGCATGTCTTGTTCTTACTGCTCAATAACATTTACTAGTTAAAAATAGAGATTTAGATGATTTTTCCTGGTTTTAACATTGTTTAATATGTGCTTGGGTTTCTGTTTATTTGGGTAAACCAATTATCCCCCTTCAATCATCTCTAATAAATTAAGTATAATCTAAACATTATTAATTTCTGGTTATCACCGTAATATTATAACTTACAGTTGTCTGGATCAGGCATATCTGAAACAAAACGATGAAATACATGTTTAATAATATAAACGGTACGAGCTTTATTGCACCAGATGAGCATTTCGACAACCAATGTCTATTCAGTGATGATCAAAGTCAAAATATTTGACTTTCCGTAACCTAATACAAACCTTGAAGAGCTGATAAACCCAAAAAGGATATAAAGTGTAGCCACATCAGGTCACGGAATCAAAGCTTTGCTTGAGGGAGATATATTCCATAATATACAATAAATCCAAAATTTCAATCAGTAAAAAATATCCGTATTTTCATGTCAGCACCAAAGCATTGGCTACTGGGCTGGTGTTACCATCGGGGAATAACATCCACCAGCACAGGCATAGACCCAGTGATAGTTATAACATAAACGGTACCAGTTTTATTGCACCCGATGCGCATTCCAACATTTATATATCATCTAAACTATTTTAGTATAATTAATTTTGCTAATTGCTCATCATTTTACTTATTCAACACGGTTTCCCATATTTGGTCAGAAACAGGCATATTGTGAATAGTTAACGACTAGTCAGGATGATATGGGCTGTTTTCAAAAATGTCAGTTGAGGGAGTGTAAAATAACTTGAGATGACAGGGCAGGCGAATTTCTTCTCCAGACTTGTATTTTTTCGCAAATACCTTTCTTGATATGATATATTTATCTAACTTAACTGAATATCAATGGATATTGTAATGCTACATGATTTTTTTGGCTATAACGAGTTTGGGCAACAATAGACAAAACTTTATTTGGTAATTGTAGGAAAATGTGCATTCAAGTTAACGTATATTCAAGATAGTTTAAGAAATTTTCTATTATACACAACTTATGGTTCCAATCCTTGACGCTTTTAGCAATACTTCTTTAATAGAGCAATCTTTGATCGCTATAAGACCCCCTTATATAACAGTTCTAAGAAGAAATAACATACTGAGGCAAATATAAAAGTATACAATTTGCGGTAGACCATGCTGACATTATAATGATATACTTACAAACTGGTCGAATGGCTCTGTATCCACCACCCACTGAAAGAAAAATCATTATTTTACTCAAACTCCATAATAATAAATGGTTTACAAAGAGTTTCATTCTGGCCACAGCTTATTGATTGTGCAAACAAAAATAATCAGCCAAGTTTGGCAACAGATTAAAGAACCGTTAAAACCTACCGTTAGATTGCACTTTAATGAGCTTATCTTTCGTGATGCATAAATTGGCCTGGGACACTTTGCAATCATTATAAACGGAATCAGAATACAATTTCTAACTCTGATACTTCTTTCTCTCTCTCTCTCTCCTTATCATAATCTGCAACATGTGTTCAATCTTTGTGATGATTTTTTTCCCAACTAGATAGCATTTAGTCACTAACGTTTGATTTCTATCTTCTTCGCTTACTGACAATAGGTCATTAAAACGAGCCTTGGCTTTGTTTTATGTTGAAAGTCGTATGATTTTGAACGACGTTCATATTTCTATGATTATTTTTTCATGTGCATATTGGGATATTGTGTGATTAATTCATACATGGTATCCATTCTTCGTTCAAGAAAAATAATAATACAATAACTGCTGGTTTTTCTCGAGCACATGAGTTCACCCTTTAGTGCTTGGTCGGATGTGTGTTGTTTCTTACTCTTTCTTTTTAGTGAAATGTTTTTCGAATGTTAATTGTCTGTTCGCCATTGGTAATGGTGGTGTATGTCTTTTACTAACGCATGGTAGTGTATGTCTTTTACCATGGTGGTGTATGTCTTTTACCATGATGGTGTTTGTCTTTTACCATGATGGTGTATGTGTTTTATCATGGTGGTGTATGTCTTTTACCATTGTGGTGTATGTCTTTTACCATGGTGGTGTATGTCTTTTACCATGGTGGTGTATGTCTTTTACCATGATGGTGTATGTGTTTTATCATGGTGGTGCATGTCTTTTACCATTGTGGTGTATGTCTTTTACCATGGTTGTGTATGTCTTTTACCATGGTGGTGTATGTCTTTTACCATGGTGGTGTATGTCTTTTACCATGATGGTGTATGTGTTTTATCATGGTGGTGTATGTCTTTTACCATGGTGGTGTATGTCTTTTCCCATGATGGTGTATGTCTTTTATCATGGTGGTGTATGTCTTTTACCATGGTGGTGTATGTCTTTTACCATGATGGTGTATGTGATTTACCATGGTGGTGTATGTCTTTTACCATGATGGTGTATGTGATTTACCATGGTGGTGTATGTCTTTTACCATGGTGGTGTATGTCTTTTACCATGATGGTGTATGTGTTTTATCATGGTGGTGTATGTCTCTTACCAACACATGGTTTTTGATTTTTCCCTTGATACCTGATTTCATTTTTATCAACAAAAATCTTATTATATATAAATTACGTTACGACAGTAAATAGATAAATTATATACTTACAGTATCCCGGATGCATGTACCCTACTGAAAATAAAGTAAAATATAATATTTAGCTTAACTGTTCAACTTTTTTTAGAGTAGTACAAATGAGAATAAAATAAAAAATAATAAAAAATACGTATCGGGATTTTGAAAAGAAATAGTTTCAATTTTAAGTCACATTATTCGCAACATTCAAAAATGTATTTTGTCTCCCAAGCTCGTTTTCATGAAATTATTCTTAATTAAACAAGTTGAGTAATGCCTTTATAACTTGAATCTAAAACTTTGAAATATAATTTAAATTAATTAATGAATAAATAAATTATCTTACACTGTAGACAACATTTATTAAAACAGATAACAATTAATCAAACATGAATAAAAAAAAAATATTTGATCTGTACTCACCACCGTCAATATCAGCTGCAATAGATTAATTAATGCATGTTAATTAATGCATGTTAAGACTGATAAACAAAGTGCCCTTTACGCGAGACTAATAAGTGGACAGATGGCTAATACCGTCGTAAAATAAGATGCACAAAGATATGAAGATAAAATTAAAGTTCAATAAACTTTTTATTATATTAATTGTTAACTATCTGATAAATATAACTGCTAGAGGACTTTATTAAACATTGGTTACTGAAAACACCTTATATCTAACAACTTCATGATATTCTGAAATTGTTGTGTATGATTTCAAAACATTGTCCTGCAATAGGGTATCTTTATTTCAAATGTTCATTCTCAGACAAGAGTAAGGGTTGACGAATTTACAAAATTCCGTGGTTTACTATCGGAAACAACATATGGTTATATAAAATGCATTTACCAATTTGTTATTATGCAGTGCCTGTTCATCAGATATATTTTTACACGGATTTTTTTGAGGGGGTAAAATGATCAATGTCATTAGTGGAACATAACTTCTGTCCCTTTAGGAACATCTGACTTCTCCCCAATATTTTACACGTTTGATAGTGTTCAAAATTATGTTTTCGATGTTTTTGTTCATTTGACTGTCAATTGTCTTTTCGTCGTATGTTTGGTAGTAGAGTTGTCGGTCTAGACTTATTGCTTTTTATTGGCCCATTGTTGTCGTTTTACTTTTGATAGGTTTGTTGAAACAAATGATTTATAAAATCTTACATTGGCTTTTTACTGTGGATGCATTTATTTTACTGAGTTCCAATTTACGTGGATCGAGGAAAACTTTTCATTCTCGTGTTTTTGCCAAATTCTGCATACAAGCATACAGAACATTTTGTGATTTGTTGAACATTAAAATTCGTTGTTCATCTGTATCCATGAAATTAAAAAAAATTGGTATCCCTCGAATACAGTATTTCCATAACAAACAGAGGCTTGTTTTTCTCCATGTTGAAGATCTCACTGTGACTTTGTGATGACGAATAGCTACTGTATACTTAATAACAATATAAAAAAAAAACACAATTACATCTTCGTTTTATACTTGTTATATGTCAGTCTCTGTGGCATTGCAAAACATTAAATTATATGTTTTTCTTCAAGAACCAAAACACTTTTATAGTCGCAATATATAACATTTTCAATATTTCACAAATAAAAGTAAAATAATACATACATAAATGCTCATATGGATTATCTGAAAGAGATAAGAAAAAAAAAATCATAAAACAATATGTTATCAAGAAGGCAACAAAACTAAGAAAAAAAGAAAAGAATTTTCATGACGCAGCACAATCATTATAATATCATAAATACATATAGATAAACTCATCATAAATACCAGAATTAAAATTGTTTACGCAAGACGCGCGTTTCGTCTACAAAAGACTCACCAGTGACGCTCGAATCCAAAAAGTTAAAAAGGCCAAATAAAATACGAAATTGAAGAGGAATGACGACCAAAAAGTCTGAAAGGTTTTGTCAAAAACAGTTAAGGTAATCAGGTAATCTATTCATGGGGTAGAACATCCTTAGTATCTAGAAAAATCCAAAGTTTTATAAGAGTTGGTCTGTATAAGCGAAGCAGGAATTTCTCACCTTGCTGTTACTTAGGTAATACCCGGCTTATGGTGGGAATTGCGCCTGTATGCTTTGCGTGTGCCTTTGTATGCTCTGGTATTTTCTTACCAGTTTAACAGCTAAATGTTTTTTAATTGTTTTATTTTGTGTATACATTTATACATTATCAGAGCGATCAATTGTATTCATCAGGGAATCTTGAGTACCCGATGTTCCTGATGGTCAGTAGAGAAACCCGTCTATTATCCCTATCGTAGTAGTGATATGTTTATGTGATCTATTTCGGTAAATTTCGACCAAACAAAATTTCCTCCAACAAACGACGCAAACCCCCGACGCAAAACCTGTTTTGAATAAAAAAAAATTTTCCAAAATAATATTAAACACTACTTACAAACATCAGGCATATCTGGTGCATCTAAAATAATAAAAAAAAAAACATGTTATTAAAAATTCAAGAGGGAAAGAGAACGAGGGAAGGTATCGACAATGGTGGGGTTCTTCTGTCGACTTTTTAAAAAAAAAAAATCGTGAGAATGTTCCAATGTCCCATATACGTATATATATATCTAACTTTGTTGAATTGTTTTCTCTAAAATTGCCTGGGTTGTAAAGTGTACTATGAATTTAGGAACAGACTTGAAAAGTGTCCTGACTTTTTCATTGTGCCTTTACTATCTCCTTGACATTTATCCTGCAACCATTTTCTTCATTATAAAAAATTGAACATTAAAAACAATTGAGCTTATTTCGTAATAACATAAACGTTACCGATTTTTTCGTAAGTGTGAATTAATCGACATAGTCGAAGATGTTATTGTACTTCGTCACTTATCCTTTATTTTTTATACTAATAATAATAAAGCTCTAAGAATTGTGTTTTTTTGGGTATAATTCTGTTAACATTAGCGTAACCATAGACATCTTGATATGTTATGTGATAACCCCCCTCCAAAAAAAATTACAAAATAAACAACAACAATGACAACGTTTTACGGTATGAACATACATACCTCCAGCAAAAATTATTGGTTGTGATCTACCTGTTAAGAGAAAAGATAATCAAAGGATTATGATGTGCAAGGGATATGATACATTTCAGGTAAATTATGTAGAGTCAGTTAATTCAAGTAAATCTATAATCGCATAAAGAGTTGTATTCAAAAATGAAAAAAAAAACCCATAACAAAATAACACAAAACAAGTACTTGCAATCTTATTCAACAATTCTTTTTTAACTATGCCCATCTTTGATGTTTTTCGTCTCTAGGAAATAATGTTATCATTGCAGATATTTGACAACTTCTGTTTAAATGTCTTAAGATTTTTTGTTAACTAAGAATCTTGATATATTGTAAAGACACTTCATCAACAATTTTAGATTTCTTTTGGTGATAACACTCTTTTAATGTTTGGGATCTCATACATCCTGGACTTCCAATTGTATGGCTTAGAGTGCTCTTTATGAAAAGCGCTTCTAACGCATAAAAGTAACAAACGTGTTTTTGAATTCTTTAACTATTATTGAAAACCGTATGTTGAAATTTGAACTTTGGTGGATAGTTGTCTCACTGGCAATCGTTCCTTATTTTTATATTTTTGATGTATTTTGTCTTTTGTGTCGTTGATTTGTTGTCTCATTGACGTTTACTCCACATCTACTTTCAGTCATGTATTAATTATCATGCTCTACATGGTATAAATATTTTAACCGTTGGAAACTATGTATAAAATGTTGTATTTATAGTCGTATAGAAGAATTATAACACAAGACAAGATATGTATCTTGTCCAGAATACATATTATCCGTTAACCTGATTGGTACGGTTTATTCTTGACTTTTCTATAAATAATAAACTCAAAACACATGCTATATAAACTCAGTATTGAATACAAGAAAATACTAGCTAGCTATAGCGTTGTTTAAAAGTAAGAATGATGACAAAAAAGGTACGCATGCAAGCACTACAGCCATTTTGAAGAGATAACATATTGGAAAAAAGAGTAGTTTACAGATTTATATTTAGATTAGAATTAGATAACCCGAATAATTCAGTCGTAATAGTCCTCTGCTCTTTGATGGCTACATTTAACTCGCGTGTCGGAGTGTCGATCACGGGGAAGGACTGCATTATTCGGGTTAAGAAAAAAACTACTCTATACATTTTGAAGGAAAGTTTAAATGGATGCTATACTAATGATAAAGCTTACCAACTGGTTGAGAGAAAAGGTCTAAATCTAACACGAATTAAAAAATATCATCAAAATGCAAGATGCTAGTGAATTGCATAAAGATCAATTTGAAATTCAAATATTTTAGAAAACAGGAAATATGATTATTATGCAAAAAAATAGTTTTTCAACAAAGATTCGTTTAGTGCTTCATACAACTTTGATCTGTAACAATTATATATTAAGAAAAAAATACAGTTCTTTGCATAAAAATAATTAGCTAAAAAGCCAACATATCAATGAAAAGCTAAATATATATGATTGCTATTAAGCTATAAGAAAAATGCTAGCTTACCAAATTGTGGAAAGGGTGAATAACCTCCTACTGTATGAAATAGAATTATAGATAAATAATAATTCAATTATTTCACCTTTACGCATGTCACTTTTATTTTTGGGAGGAAGTAGGAACGACCGACGACGACTACTGGACCATGAAACGCTTATTTTTATAGTATACATACATATACCACAGGTTAACAATTGTTAAAAGAAGATTGTAAAACTTCAATTCTCATAATCCGCATTTAAAGAATTTCAAACTCGTGCAAAGAAATTGTCGTCAAGACCAAGGACATGTGACAACCGATTTGTAGCCGACACGACCAATACTAGACATGTACAATCGTTATTAAACATATATTGGATAAGTTCAGACACAGATTCGTGTTTGTGATTGATCCTACCAGGTGGGTATACATCTGAGGATTGATAACATTTTAATAAGCAGAAACCAAAACGTTGTGATTGGTAAAAAAAACAATGGAAATCCAACAATTGTTGACACGTTAATATCAGTTCGGTGTACGCCCAACGATTTTACCCTTAGTTCTTGTGATTCTAGAACGACGAACTCTACAGATCAACAAACATAGCAGACCTTCTGCAGTATTCTTAATTTTAAACTAGAAGCTGGAAATATTAACTACCGAGATTAAGAGTATAGTTTTCAATAAGGAGGCGCATTGTCGTGTATATAAATGTCGAGAATATAGAAACATACCACGGAAAAGTAGTGTATCAAAACCGCAACGAAGAAGCGTATTAAACAGCGGAGGCTGGTTGCTATCACTGTTATTGAATTGTTAAGGACATGGATGAGGAAATAAAATACAAACATACATACGAACATACATACAAACATGAATAAGGAAGTATAATAAGGCATTACATTACAATACATCTTAGACAGAATAATTTATTTTAAATGCAAATATGGTCAGAGAGATCGTAATGTAGATTTTTCTTTGTTGTGTTTTTCTTAATGTTAATCGGAATCGGTTAAAAACATTCACAATATATGCAATAATAAATAACACACACCTATTCTCCAACGTTGAGTCTAAATTTAAAAACATAATGTGACATAAAGAAGATCCTTAAAAAACATGTCCTTTTTCCAGAAATAAGTTATATAATATGTATCCGAAACATACAGAAATAGTCAAATAAGTAACAAGGACACGGGATATGTTCATATTTTAAAATTAAATAAAGAGGCTGTCAATAGGTCATAAATAATTTTTAAAGAATTAAAAGCTACACATGGTTGTGATATGAGATGAAATTTTAGATTATTCGAAACGCTAATGTTTTTCTACCATTTAATAAGCCGTATATGGCACAACTTTTCGATTATTTTGGTTTTCTATGCTCTCCGTACTTGATTTTCCTCACACCTGTTTGATAATATAGCGCCACTGGTGAATTTGATGTAGACGAAACGTGCGTCGTGGGTTCCGAAATATACGTTTGTTATCGTTGATGAATTTTTTCAATCAATGTATGATAATTATAACCAGATTCTGATGTTTGTTGTTAACAACGATATTTACATTAAAATTCCCCTTATATCATTACCACTTACAAAATAGATGAATTGAACATATGGACAATGAATATATTACTGTTCAATGAACAAAAAAGAATCGGAAGAATAAAAATAAGAAACGAGCAGGACGTTTATTGTTTAATTCACCAATGTTCGACTGCATGTTTGATTGATATGTTAAATGAAGCTTAATCCTAAACAGCGCTTCGTACGCATATTGTTTACAAATTATTATTTTTATTTACACTATAGGAAAGCCACTCGTCGTTCCCTCTTTATTATAGTTGTAAAACATTTCACTGTAGAATTAACAATTTCTGCTTAGTCATAACTTAATACCAGTCAGGGTAATATTATTTCATTTATAAAATCTATTATGTTTAATATCTTATTTATGCAGATTCGCAGAAGCACCCATTGGAATTTCTACTTGTCAATTGATATAATCACCAGGACTGACGTTAATGTCAAGCAGGAAGTTTAAAACGCAAATTATGCCTGCATATCACAATTTTGTCATCCTATCTATGTATATTTTTGAAACATACAAACATAGAATGTACTTACGTAACGACGATGAGGATGTTCTTCTACTTTGAATATATCTATCTGTAATGAATAACAAGGTCAAATTTTAAACCAATGGAACAACATTTCCTAGTTATTATCTATAGGTCATTTTGTCTATGTTACGATTGATTAGACGATAATATTGATGATTTTTTCGTAATAAATATTTCAAATGAGTAAATATATACAAATATAGAATACTTACATGGAACAATATCCCGATAACACATTTGAAAATTAATTGATGGTCGGCAGCGATTGTAAGTATAACCAATATGATTCGCTCTACTTTCTGTTTTTAAAGTAAAGCGACAATAGTTTACCGATGTTAAAATCTTTAAGACCTTTTGGGCTTCACTGGTCAAACGTTTAAAAACTGAAATTTCTTTGACTAGGAAATAATAATTACAAGAACACTTATAACATTTTCAAAGATAAACATTGAAAAAGACCAATCAAGTAAGTTTATTGTGAATAATAGCATTGAAAACATACTTGCTGTTCTTCGGGGTATTGCTCTGAATCTTCTGAAAGCTGTAAAATAAAATAATAAAGCATATATTATTGTTAGTTTTTTTTTTATTCTTGATATCAATTGACATGGATCTATTTACCTTGTTAAAACTGTAATATGTAGGAACAAATGGCATTAATAACTCGACCATGTATAACAATAAACCATTTTAAACACATTTCGTAGCAAGTCGTAAAGGTCAACTAGACACGTGTACTCTAGTACACTTGGGAACGAAACAAATGTTAATAATACATTCGATCAAATTATTAGTGTTGTCTAATGTATTACATTGAAAAATCACATTTAGACATTACATTTGTTGATTTTATACTATGCACATCATTTGTCATTGCATTTTTACCCCTTCATTATTTAAGTAAATAGGGGAGACACTCTAATGGTTGAAAGATAATCTTAATGGAACACTAGTAAACCGATGTAAATATCCCACAAATATATATTTATGATCAATTGGACTTTCAAACTTTTGGGTCTGAGTGGTCTCTTTGCGGTACACCAATTCACAAAACGGCTCAGACGCACCAAACATATACAGTGTTATTTTTACCTTTTGATTGAAAACAAAACAGTAAATATTCAGTTTACAAGATGGAATACACACTGAGGGCGATTTATCAAATACCAGTCAACCCTAAAATGAATTATAAGGCGGGTGCAACATATGGATCAGAATCTGCTCACCCTTATGGAGCACCTGAGATCACCCGCAGTTTTTGGTTGGGTTCGTGTTGCTCAGTCTTTTGCTATGTTGTGTTTTGTGTACTGTTGTTTGTCTTTTTTTTTCTTTTTCTTTTTTAGCCATGGCGTTTTCAGTTATTTCTGACTTATGAGTTTGAATTTCCCTTTGGTATATTTTGCCTCTCTTTTTTTCATAAATGTATCAAATGAAAATGAAAACTACCAGTGTTACCGTACGGTTGCCTATAATTGCTTACACCCACTTTATTTGAACTTTGGTGGATAGCTGTCTCATTGGCAATCACACCACATCTCCTTATTTTTATATTACAAATTACACTACAAAATTTAGTTATTAATTTAAACACTTAGTAGAACTGCAGTATATGGAAGTCTTTATAAATGTATTAGAATATTACATCATCATTGGAATTATTTTTAAAGATGTAAGACAAACACAAAATCGCATTAATTATATCTAATTCGATCGGCGTGTAAAATAATAACTAAATTAATGGAATTTGTTATAAGGAGACAGATGTACCAGTAATATCTTGTCGTATAAACTGTAGTCGATGATGCAAAACGAAGAGCAACATCACAAATGAAAAGTTCATATTAATCAATGACCGTTTCTCACAGATAAGACAGATAAATTGCATACAATAAGTTATAATTGTTCCGGTAGAATACAGATGTCAAGAACCAGTTAATTTATTATTTTAAATTAGAAACTAAAATAAAGAAACCCGAGTGAATCGCATGAATTCCTTACAGAGTGCTACCGAGAGCGTGGACAGAGTAAAACTACTTAGTGTTTGACTGTTGATCTTTTTGCAATTTTTGAAGACTGAAGGATCAGTGATCTTTTTGCAATTTTTGTAGACTGAAGGATCAGTGATCTTTTTCCAATTTTTGCAGACTGAAGGATCAGTGATCTTTTTGAAATTTTGCAGACTGAAGGATCAGTATTGCAATGACAGAACGTTTTCGTTTGATTAATTGTTCTTAGTATTAGATCTTTCGTTTTCTATAAAGTCAAAGGATCTGTCTGAACTGAAATAAGGGATAGGAACAAGACGTATAAGGTTTCTTCCTTTTTGGTATTCGCGAATACCCCACCCTCTGCCAATTGCAATTTTCATGAAATTTATGAAGTTTACGAACTGATTTTCCTTAAAAATAAAAAAGAAGTATTTTGATAAATGAATAATCCGTATATACTTCCAAAACACGAATCAGCTGATTATCTACAGGTATTATGATATTGTTGAATTCCGGAACGACGAACATGGGTAACACTATATGCCAGGGCGACTGGGTGATCGAGGCATACAAATAAATAACCGATGTGTGTGTAGAAGACTTCGTAAACGTTAAATTATAAACTCATACAAGAATAAACCCAAAGACACAAACACAAACACAAACAAACATAGTCGGAAAAAAGTTGTGGTTGTGCAAAAAAAAAAACACATTCATTTAATGAAAATCTCTTCTTATATTTCTTTCGCCCGAAGCACTTTTCTGAATTTATTTTCGTAAGAAACACACAAACCCAAATTTTTAAAAGCAAAGTTTCTTTATACAAGTAGAAAAGTTTGGACCTGTATGACCTGTTCAAAGAAATACTAATGTCATCCAACATGTACATAAATCACTTTAATTTCCTATAGGCTGTCCAGTAATTGTTAATTATGAACATTTATTGTTTGTAAGAACTTGTTTAATCGAGAGAGAAAAGACTGACATCGTTTGCATAAGTGAATACTAACAACTTGTTCAGAAATAGTTGTCTTAAATTAAACGGCAAGAATTGGACAAAGTTAATAAAACACACCCTACCTTAGCTATGTCTAAATTACTTATATTCGACGAATAATTCCTATTTAATTTTTGCAATTTTTTATTAAAGCTTCAATACATTTTCAAATACTGTAAACTAATTTTTGCGACTTTCGCGAGAAGAAAAATATCGCGAATATAAATCGCCGCGAGTACGTAAAACTTAGATCTTTCCTATTTAACTACATCAAATATATTTGAAAATCGCGAAATCAAATCACTAGAAAGGGCTAAATGCGAAACAAAGTATCCGCGAAAATAAGTTGGTTTACAGTAATTAGTCTGATTAAAAAAATGCGTGTTAACGTGCATTACAATAACAAAAGTATCATCAAAAGTACAGAACTCTAAGGTAAATTAAAAAAGGAGGCATTCCATTAAAACTGACAAAATTAAAAGTTAACTATATCATCCAATGGAAAAAAAACGAAAACAAATGCCATATTCCTGATTTGGAACAGGCATTATCCGAAGAGAAGACAAAACTTGTTATTTTAGGAATAATAACTACATGTAGTATATGCAGACTTGGTAAAAAAGATAATTGTTTGCACTACTGATTTAATCTGTTGGCTTCCTATTAATACACGAAAGTGTGAGTTATACACCAATGAGGAAGCATTTAAACTGAAGACATCTAGGAGCAACATGAGGTTGTTAATATTGACCTGTCTTTACTATACAAAAACTCTTAATCGTCCTGGGGCGTGTTTTATTGGTCTATTCTGCACATCTCCAGAATGTCTTCTGGTGAAGAGTCCAAAAAAATGAATCTGGAGATAACCTGGAGATATTCTACGGAAGATCAATAAAACAAAAATTCAATTTGCCGTCGAATATAGCAGATTTTTGTTATGTTGGATGACATATTAAATGAAGTTTACGATGATTTTATAGAAAATTAAGATACGTCCGGTAGACATGACTGTAAAAGTGTGCTCTGTTCGTGACATGTTTCTTTGTTCTTTCCTCTAACTCAATTTTGCTAGACAAATCAGGCGTAAACCCCCACTATTTGATTTTTAAGAATAATCTTAAACTGCACAAAAATTCGTCAATGTTTGTCTTGAATATGATCAAAAAGGACATCTTGTCTATTCAATTTTTTTAAAGTAACCAAACTGGATTATTTTTGTATAAAGCAAAGATATCGGAAAGTTCTCAAAATCATTTTTCTCTGGTGGTCCTTGAAGAAAATCTTCTGGTCCTAACTATTATTTCTATTGCATAATTTCGATGGTCAAAACCTTCGGACCACCACTTTTCAAAAATTTTCATTGTATATGGATCTATATGCAAGTATATATATACAATGTATACCAGACATTTCTCAGACTGTTTTTTCTTCTTTTTTTTTTAATAAATCCGTTGGTTGTGTACTGATTGATACTTCAGTCTTGGAGAACAAGATTTATTTCAGTACTATAGTTGTAATTAGCTTTGAGCAAACTTCCAGTAATTGCAAATACCCTTATTTCGGTGCTTTGTGTCTATTGTCTTAATGTAAGTTTTTTTTTGTGTGTCTCGTACCGATCTTTTGAGTTAATCTAATTGCAATTGATTTGTGCAGGTTGTTCTAATTTTGTTCTGTTACACCACTGTCCCAGCCTCGGGGAGGGTTAAGCGCTCACAAACATGATATTGTACTGTTACACCACTGTCCCAGGTTAGGGGGCTGGTTGGGCCGGATCCCGCTAACATGTTTAACCCCGCCACATTCTGTATGTATGCTCTGTCCAAAGTCAAAGTCAAATGTAATTCAGTGGTTGTCGTTTTTTGCTGTGTTACATATTTGTTTTTCGTTCATTTTTTTTTGTACATTAATTAGACCGTTAGTTTTCTCGTTTGAATTGTTTTACATTTGTGATTTCGGGGCCTTTTATAGCTGACTATGCGGTATGGGCTTTGCTTATTGTTGAATGCCGTACGGTGACCTATAATGGTAATTGCTGTGTCATTTTGTCTCTTCTGGAGGGTTGTCTCATTGGCAATCTTCGTTTTTATATCAACCCTGCCATATTCTGTGTGTGTCTATCCCAAGTCAGGAGCCTGTAGTTTAGTTGTTGTCGTTGGTTCATGTCTCGACTCATATTTGATATTTTGTAAATTATTTTGTTATGTATAATTAGGCCGTAAGTTTTCTCGTTTGAATTGTTTCGCACACTTTTCACGTCGGGCCTTTTGACAGTATCGGGTTTTGTCATTGTTGAAGGCCTTAATTACGGTTGTCTATAATTGCTTACATCCACTTCATATTTGAACTCCGGTGGATAGTTGCCTCATTAGCAATAATACATTTCTTCGTTTTTATTTATTTACCTGACTTTTAAACTCGTGTTTTGAACCGAGTCCTGAACATGCATGACATATTTGTCACTGGGCGTTAATAATTAGCAACAAACAATCAACCAATTAAACTTGTGTTAAATAAGAAGAAAAACCATTTGATATTCATTCATTTAGTGGGGTGGGCTGGTAATTAAGAGCTGAAAAATATGCATAATAAGCGACAGATTAAAAATGTTAATAATGCCCTCTATAAATTTAAACTGACCACCACGGAATAGCCCAACTTAGTGTTGAAAGTAGCGTTAAACACCAATCAATCAAAATCCCTTCCCTAGAATATCAAATAGTCGTCCCTTAACTTTTATTGTCCGTGTAGTTCTTATATTTATCCAGCTTATCGTCATACAAGGATGTCCTATTAAGACTGTCATACCATAAAAACGTTTATAACACAGCTCACATTCCAATATATCTGCATTCATAAATTTATTAATGTCATTTAGACTAAACGACGCCATGTTTGCTATGTGCCTCTGCCGTCTAAACTACCTATCAAAAACGAAGAGGTGGAAGAGGGCCAGAAGATCTTCCCTATGCAAAAAAAAACAGAAATGGACCTCTTCTGGCTCACTACCGAAGAACAAAAAAACACGCCCCTGGGTTTAAACAAGATGTGAATACATTTTAGAGACCACCATGAATTTAGAATGAAACAAAATTCCATATTAATTGATTGGATTATTGAGTGTTGGTGATTAACATCACTTTTATCTGTATAGTGACGGCCATTTCTTATTGGTGGACGATGTCTTCAATGGATATTCCAATACTTCACTTCTTAGCATAAAAAAATAAAAAAAAAACTTTATAAATTTGGTGCGTCCCAAGCGCTTTTCTGGATTGACCTTCACCCGAACGCTAATAACAAAACATTTGAAATCCAGGATTGTTAAAAAACGTGAGAAGCTTTACTACAAAAAAGGACATAAAAAGGCATAATTCATCTTCGATCGTCAACTTTGGCTGAGGGAAGTGGAACTTTAGTTTCTCAGTAATGTTTAAAACAAAAATTATAACTGATGTTAGTTTCGAAGCACTGACTACTGGTCTGACGATACACTTGGAGAGAAACAGTCCACCCGCAGTGGTATCGACCCAGTGCTCGTAAAGGAAAATAACACTTTATAAATTTCTTGTTGACAATGCGCATTGTTTTTATTTACATGATCCTTCAGTAGGAACCTAAATATGCAATAGCCAGTGATGCATAAATAAGTAGAAATGTACAGAAAAAAAGCTTAACAGACAAAATAGGTTAATGTGACAATAATTGGGATCTAGCAGCCAAAACTGTGTTAACATACAACACAACTGACTTAAGAATTCAAATAAACATATAAATTAATCTGACAAAGACGCCAACAAAAAAGTTGAAGTAGATAGTAATAAACTTATCAAAGAGTTTTAGAACAAATAAAGAAAAAATTATAGCCAAATTAATCTTGGGTCATATTTCCTAATTGACAGAAACAATATGGCGATAACTTGTAAAATATATGTTTCCTTAACAACTTCCTCTTGACATTTATGGTCACTATTATAATGTTTGGGATAACAATAGACATAATATATTGACTGGAATATTTCTGTTATTTCATTGTCGCCAAACAGTTAAACCAGATATAACTAGTGTAGGCTGTCAATAACGTGATTCTTTTATGCAAACAAGTTATATTTATCAAGCAATTTATGGCAATCATCCTGCCATAATCAATCTTAAAATAGAAGCAAATCATTCCGGCAAAGTTGACCTTAGACGGCTGTTGTTTGCCTGTAGGTTTTAATGCTTTCAAAAGTTTTATATATTAAAATAAAATTCAAATATTTGGTTTCAAGCGTACCTGGTTAATGTCATGGTTTCAAAATCAATTATTTTTACATTTATAGTAAGCCGATAACGCATTTAAGCGACAAAATGGCAGTGATCGCAAAATAAATTTCCATGGATCACAAATTCACTAAAGTATCTTATGTTATCAACACAGTAGCTATTGAATTTTCTAAAACAATCATTGTTAAATCAAATTTAAGTAGGCTTACATAAGAGTATTATTCGAAATCGAATAATTTTCATTTCAGTAGAGCTACCTATTAATTTTCCAATACCGTTTAATGTTCATTGCTACATTCTACCTGGTCATTTGTAATCTAAGCAGCTATACGACGACCTTTGGAGACAGTTTAGGATATACGAGAGTCCTTCATTTCCGTATTCTTTATTTTTTTGGATCATTTTTGTTTATCTTCAAAAATAACGCTTATTCTGTAAAATTCTCATAAACAGTACTATATTATTGAATTCATCGGTTATCATATGATTTCGTTATTCTGTACATCATTCATTATTGTAATCCGTATTTTTTACCTAATTCTTTTATTTTTCACAGTCATTCTTTTTATTATTTTGCCATATTATTCTTTATTCTTGTTCCCTGGGGGAAAAAGAGGGGGAGGCATTTTTTTTCCTTCTTTGACACGGCTAACATATCTTGGTCTATATAGTACTACCAAAAAAAGCCTACTAGTGATCTGTCCCACTGATCACATGGTAAAATAATTAAAAAGATCAAACACAAAAATCAAATCACATGAAGGGCTTTTCAAGTCACTAAAAGCTAGGGATGTACAAATACGAAGAAATAAAACTAAGAATGTATAAATACGTAGAAACGTTAGGAAAATAAACAAACTTACTTTGTGATGAGGCTAGTACTGCAAAAAGAGAAAAATGTTTGAATTAACTACATGTGATCAATATAAAAACAAAACGACGAACTGAATGGCAATCTAGTGCATATTTACGTGTATTTTTTCGACTTTAATGTAAACAAAATTATTCAAATTACGTTAAGCATTACTAGAAATATTATCAACAATTAGTGACGTTTGGTAAAATCTTCATTTCAGAAAAAAATAATGTTTAACTGTAAGAGATAGGCGATAAAGGTTCGCAAACTATAGAAATTGTATACTTCACAATATTAAACAAATTATACTAATTCCTTTTGAGCATTTTGAAAGTAACGATTCTCATTGTCGAATTTAAGGTTTTCTGCTTTTTGTTCTACTGAAATGATTTATTACAAACTTTTCTTAAATTTTCATAATAATAATAATGATGAAATCACTTACCCGTTAATGTGAAAAACAGAAGAATTTGAAGGTAAAAATTCATTGTAACGGGTTTTTCTTATTCTTAAATCCAAGTTATAGATGTTAATGTTTATTTTTCTCGTTGTATTAAGAACGATACCTCCTTATATATGTGTGTTGACAAACGTCACAATATCAGAACGACCAAAAGATAGAAGTCATAGAGGCAACCTTTAAACGGATAAACTTGTTGCAGCCCGATTTTCAATAAAATTTACTCCAGTAAAATTTACCTATAACGTTTAAATGATCGTATTTAGTAGTATTTTTTATTTGATAACTATTTGATTTATAATCATATAAATGGATAATATATTTTTGGGTCTCCCTTGAAATGGCCTCACGATGTAAACAAGCTATATTTATCACTATTGAATTATATATGTGTTTTGTCATGGGTAATTATTGGATCGCACGATTATAGATCATATAGTGGTTATTTGCGATAAATGGACACAAACATGTACTTACAACTGTCATGTGTTATAACTGTGTCTACGCACACTCTATTTACTATTATAACGGGGAAAAAACAAGCACACTATATTGTTATGTACATGATGTAACTATCCAGTTCGTTCACTAATTAAAAAAAAAAATAAAAGCTTACACGTTGATTGTTTTACCAATCTGCATGAAAACGGTGAATAATGAGCTTCAAGCATGAAAGCGCGCGACATGAAAATAAAAAAAGACGTTGCACAAAAATAATCCTATTGAGTTCGAGTTAATGTCAAGTCGAATTATGAAAAATTGAAAAAATAATCTTAAATATTGCTTTTTATCTTATGAGATATGTATATATATATATTAATTTTTATTGCACATATAATCAAACAATGATATGATATGGGGTTACAAATTGAAATTATATATTTATAGAAAATGAAGCAGATAATGAAATGAAAAAATTTCAGGTCTGCATGAAGGTATAAATCTTGTTGAACAATAGAGATCATTGTGAACTTAAACTTTTAGAACAAACTGTTTAAGTCATTATTTGCCGTTTAAGTCATCAACAAGTCCAGCTTGGCTATGTCGTTCCCTGTGAGTTACCACTTGGATATTGCAGGTTCACAAAGAAAGTCTCGTTGAATGCTCATCTGTTCAAATATTTCTTTATACTATGCAAGGGACATATTGATACGGACCAGTAAAATTTCCTCTTTGAGGAATGCAAGGCCATAATTATTATTTTTAGGAGTTATTAAACCAAAAATACGATACAAAATGCACATAATTCCAAGGGAATTGAAAAAAAAAATACGGAAAATCTAAAAACACTTAATATATCTATAAAACCGAGTGATAAGTTTCACTTTAACATTGATGGTCCTGTATAGTCATTCTTATAGTGTAGCAGTGGCGGATCCAGAACTTTTCATAAGGGGGGGGGGGGCGCTGACTGACCTAAGGGGGGGGGGGGGGGGGGCGCTGACTGACCTAAGGGGGGGGGGGGGGCCCGCTCCAGTCATGCTTCAGTGATTCCCTATATAATCAACCAAATTTTTCCTTCGAAAGGGGGGGCCCGGGCCAAACAGCCCCCCCCCCCCGGATCCGTCTATGTGTAGTCGTCAACATTATTATGTTATCAAAATATATTTTTAACACGTGCAAAGAGGAATCTTACAGATATATGAATGACACAATTATCTTGGTTCTGTTAGGAATACAAAAACAAGTCTTTGATACATTACTTGTTTTTGGTGTTTTCAATCATCATAGATTTATTGTAAGAGTCGTTTTAATACATTCCTTTGTTTGGCTTCATAATCGATCGTCTTATGTCAACATTGCACCTATTTCTTACTTTGCTCGCGTCTATAACTAGATTATATACAGTGTATAACTTATAGATGATTTATATCTATAATCTTTTGATATTTTGCGTTCTTTCCCGTGAGAAATAATAGATTTTTAAAAATTTCTATGCATTGTGATTGGGACCCCTAATCAATATGAAGGCGAAACATATACACAATAAGTAGATATGGCATGACTACCTATGTGAAAACAAATTATATGTTTTCTTAAGGAAACTTCGTATTAAAGTTTTAATTGATTGTTCCTTTCTTTTATATAAACAGAAAGGAGATTTGTGGTGTATTTTAAATAAAGATAACCAAAAAGACATCATCAGGGCAACATACAGTCACCAACAACAGACAGCCTCTAAATATATTGCTTTCCCATCTCTTAAACAAAACACCTGACCTGACTACATCCTTAAACAAATTAAATGCCATTATACATAAATAATGCAAGGTTTTAAAATGATGTCAAAGCTTTTGTTGGTATTTTATGGCCCATTATTTTCTATTCTCTATATTTCGTACGGATTCTTTTTTATTCTTTATATTTTTAAAAACTTTTTTGCATTTTATCACGGGGGATCCAGGAGTCCGTATTTCACGAGCGATGAATATAATTTTTTGGGCGATTCTATATTAAAAATACTATACATATCGTTTTTTTTAACGTAACTAATATATTTTATTGCAAACTATTGCTGTTAACAATTTACTTAGTGAACAGCATTGCACAAAGTATCCCTGATATATTAGTTTTTAGGTATCTAGGGAGAATATCTAATAAGAGTAAATTGATATTACATTACAATATTACAATAATTTAAATAATTTCATGTTTACCGGAGTATTCCACGTCTATCCGATAATGGTTTTTCATATTAGTTAATATACAGCGTGTTGCAATCATCATCTTTGATTTGATGTTCTGGATTTATTCATCATTTTAACCGAATTTGAATAACTACGGAATATAATATTTAGACAAATTGTCCTTTGTTAACAGGTAAGTTGACCATAATCTTCTTGATTTTTGTATCATAAGCAAATTTTACACTTATTTGAACTTTGTGCAGTTCTGACTAAAATATAAACAAACTACTCAGGTAGACATGATTATACACAACATCAGAATATACAACACAAAGTTACAAAAAAAAAGAAAAAGAAACAAAAAATACTATACATATCGTGAAAAAAATGACATTGTTTATGATGTTGGTGATCTACCCACCCCCCTTTTTTGGATCCGCCACTTATTACTCTTTGTTTTATGCCCAGTATTCTCTAACCCGTAAAGCCCTTCTAGACCCGCATATAGCATTATCTCAAAATAAACGCATTAGACATGTAACTGCATGTCAAACATCCCACATCTGTATAGCCAGTTTTGTCCAGTTCTTTGGAAATAATTTCAGTGCATGACTGATGACGCATGCGTATTAGATGATACCTACTGTATCTACGCAACTGGTGTCACTGCGCTTGATTTCATAAAACTTGCGTAAGTCAAACTAAAGTTAGAGTGCGCAAACGAAAATGGGACGGACAGCCAGATGGAAGGACGGTCAAGGGTAATACTTAATGCCCCCGTTAGCTACGGTGGTTACATAAAAAGTTGATGTGGTGTTGCTAATGAAACAACTTTCCACTGGAGACCAAATGACTTAGCTATAGGTGTAAGCAACAAAAGGTCACCGTCGATATATTTACTTGTCGGTATCGGTACATACGATATTGCAATGACCTTACGATTGATTGTAGTTGGCTTAACGCCAAGGAGAAATATTGTAATCAGGTCAAGAACAAATAAAATTAAACAATTATATGTTCGTTAAGTTAAGTTTGATCATGCAAAGCTTGGTTAAACGGGCCTGCAATTGGAAAAACATGGTGTACTAGGTACTCCCATAATTGTAATGAATCTTTTACAAACACCTAAATATTATTTACGATTTGCTAAGGATTATTCGCCTGTCCGTCCTTATTCCTAATCATTAATTTTTATCCCCGGCTTAGTAATATTTCTCGGATTTGGATTGGCCAATGGCCGTCGATTCGGACTAAGACGGGGATAAATTCGTTATCTACGTTCATATCTGTAGATACGGGCATGTTTGCACCCTTCAGTACCCGGTAAACCCTTCGGCTTTGCCTCATGGTGTGTTGGGGTACTTCAGGGTGTTAAGATACCAATATCTACGGATATGAACGTATTTAGCTTATAACATAAAGTCTATTAGTAGTAAACAAATAAAAAAGGTAGTTCTTATATAAACTAAATATTCTGAGAGACAGGAAGTGTAGATAAATATATAATTCGATTTGTTTAGGAATATCCATCTTCTCGCCCTTTTCCTTATAACATTTTAATAAAGACTATTACTATGATCAGTAAACAAATGGAAAAAAACGACAGTTCTTATGTTAGGTTTTTGTTGGATAAATTGATCATATGTACTTTATTAACATGTATTTTCATTTCCGGCATTTTATACTGCAAACGACGTATCAACCCATTTTTATTAGACGGTATGTTTTATTATTGAATGTCGTTGGCCAGTAATGGGCAATTACCGGGGACAATGTCATTTATTATTAGTTTGCCATGTAAAAACAATCCGCACAATAACTGTCATGTAACGTAATTCTGTCATGTTACTGTATTTTTATTGGATTCTATGCGCCTGTACAATACTGTTCATTAATGGATAAACGTTTATTTCGTTAATGGTCATTTGAAACATTTTGGAAAAGGGGACAACCAATTGATATTTTGGGAGGATAGAGGGGTCAGGAGAATTTATTTCGAATTGACTATTCATTTTCATTTGTTGCTACGCATGTACGCATGCGGTGAAGCCGCGCTAAATGTATTTTATTTTTTTAGTTTTGTTCACAATTGAATCCTGTATTTTGTGTGGAGATTATTCATTGCTATCCTGTACTGGGTGACATCATTTGTTTCAAGCTCTTACCAGGCCAGGATATACATTTCTAAAATCCTCCTGCCTGCCTTCCCCAATAATCAAATGGTTGTCTCTTACAGGAGAGCAATAAAATTCAAAAGTTGCTTAAAAATGAAAATGAACCTTTTTAATTTTGCTGGGTCTGAAGCTGTTTCTTGACATAACTTCGTCAAAAGCGCTCAAACCACAAATGTTTGCACCTGTCCTAAGTCAGGAATATGATTATAGTAGTTGTCGTCTGTTTATGTAGTTCATACGTGTTTCTCGTTTCTCGTTTTTATATAGATTAGACCGTTGGTTTTTCCGTTTGAATGGTTTTACACTAGTAATTTTTTGGGGCCTTTTATAGCTTGCTGTTCGGTGTGAGCCAATGCTCCGTGTTGAAGGCCGTACCTTGACCTATAATGGTTTACTTTTATAAATTGTAACTTGGATGGAGAGTTGTTTCATTGGCACTCATACCACATCTTCCTATATCTATTGGAAAATAAAAGATGTTTCAATACACAAACACGTCAAGAGCTTTATGACCAAAAAGGGACATACAATAGAATAGCCAATTCATTCAAGGTATAAATGACAATTAATAGAGCTTCATGATCAGTTCTCCTAATTTTAACTTTTTTTTAAAATAAAATGTAAACTGCAAACTTATGAGATAACTCGATTAAACCCATGCAGTTCCGTCATCAGGCCATAACAAGGCACAATTACGGAACAAATAGGAATATACGATACCCATATTCGTCACATATAAAAAAGAAAGTATACAATTACAGATTGGAATACAAAAAAAGTCAGAATTACGTAAAGCGAAAGAAACCATGTGCAACGATAGGGTTTGATTATCAAACTATACATCATGCGCAGTTTGAACAACTAAATGCACGAGTTGCCATTCTAAGCTTAACCATACGCGAAATTCAAAGCAAAACAGGAAGTAAAATTTCTGACAGATAGGAAACGAACTCACACGTACAACTCATCATTGTCAAGCGGCTGATATATATTGATGTCATTATGATCAGCGATCTCTCAAACACATAAAAGGATCTCCTTTGTGCCACGTTACAAAGTAGGACAAAGGATTGTGAAGGGCTATCATGAGAGCACTAAGGAACAAAACTTGTTAATTAGTGAAAATTAAAAGTCCTTTCATGCGAAAACATATTTATTTATAATGAAGTCTTAGAGTAGTAACAGAAGATTTAAGATTTACGAAGCCATATTCCGACAGCCGGTACAGATATGCATGCAATCGCGGTATATTTTAGACAATCGCTAATATATATACGTTTATATATAAAATGACTGAATAATAGCCAACGATAAATCTTACGGGGCGATGAATCATAAAATTATGATACAGTACACTACAAAATATAATATATAACAAGTCTATAGGGTACAACATCACCAAAAAATAATTAAATCATGAACAAATTTTAGATATTTCGGATGGTAAGGTTTTTGAGATCAGCTTGGGCGTGCCCAGGTGATCTCAAATGACGACTTACGGGGAGGTCGGGCTTGCAGGTGTAGTCACTTCGATGACCATTCATGCGTTTGTTGAATGGCTGTTCTGTCTTTCCAACATACTGCATGCCACATCGACACTGAAGAAGGTATACAACATTCTGGGTTTTGCAAGTTACATTGCAAAATATAGTGTACACAGACCAAGTGGAGTGGCAAGTAAATGTTTGAGTATTCAGTATTTGTTGGCAAGTCAGACATCGTCTGTTACCACACGACTTGTACCATCCTGCAGTTGAACAGCTTTTATTAGAGGAGACATCAGCTCTCACAAATAAGTCTTTCAGACTTGCTGGTCTCCTAAAAGCTAAGACAGGAGGTTTGGGAAAGATCTTAGATAACTTAGGGTACTTGGCAATAGTTTACCAATTGGCATGGATCAAACGTGAAAGGTTAGTAAAAGGCGGGATTGTATGTTAAAACAAATGGAACTATTTTGCTGCGCCTCTACTGTTTGTATTGTAATAGGTCATTGCGTCTGTTATTGTTAGCACGTGCAAATCCCTTATCTATGTCCCATTTCTTATAACCTCGTTTGGTAAAAGATCCGCGAAGTTCCTGTAACCGTTTAGTTTCAGCCTCCTCATTTTTGTACAGTGCTTGGGGTGACAGCTTTGGGGAGAAAGGTACTGATGTTTATCTGTAGGTTTACAGTAGAGGTCTGTTGATATGACACCGTCCTTCATAGATGTAGTTGTGTCTAAGAAAGATATTTTTGGGTCGGAAATTTCATATGTAAATTTAATTGACATATAAAACGAGGCAAAACAAAATATTTCCCCTTCCCCTAAAAGAATAAATATCTGAACATATGAAAAATATCCGTGTGGCATTAAACAGAAATTATTTTTATACTACAAAATTGTTAAACATGTCACATTTTTATTCTGTTCAGAACATACTGCGAAAAGAGTAAGGAATAATTTGTTTTCGTTCAACATTTAAAAAAAACAACAAATATGAAATATATGTCTGACAAATCCGAAAAGCACTCACAAACCATCACTGTCAAGTACAAAATATGAAAGCATTCTGTTCACTAGCTAGTCAAAAAGTAATACAGACTAAAAATGCTAAAATCACAATTCAACTTGACCTCCCTTTGATGTTTTGTCTCTTAGCTGTTACAAATTTGACAATTTTATTATATATTTTGGGCTAATTAAGGAAAATTGTATATTATTCTGGCAGCTGACATGTTAATTGAGAAAATAATGATTCCGCCTACACGACGTAAACACGAATTGAATTGATCTTGCTTTAGTGGGAGGACTTCTGTCTAAAGATTTAACAGTTTTATATTCGATGATTTTATTTTACGGGTCTGTGTCACTGGGAACCAAGCATTATACTCATACATATGTACATGTTATCTCTAAGATCGTATGCGGTAGAATAGATAAAATCGAAATTACTTGTTTAGATATTGTGATTTTTCATCCGGAACCACCTCAAGGGAGATCACATAATTGAACGTATCTGTCTACGATCTTCAGTTGCCGTTTTTTTTCTAGAAAAAAGGCCTTAATTCTATGTAACATTGTTCCTATCACTTCGTACAATAGTATCCCCAAATTAAAAAAAAACTAAAAATAACTCCTCCCCATCAACTAACAAAAAAAAAAAAAACAAACAAAAAAACAAAAAAAACACAAGTATTTTTATTTTCTAAATGAAAATCTATTTATGTTTGGTCTAGGTTTCAGCTATCATACTACCTAGTAATCTTGAGCATTTTTCATTCCCTTTATGAAAAAATATAACAAAAACATGTCTTTGTATTTGAACACCAGTCTTGGACTAATAAAGGTGTTCTCGACCTTGTTTTCTTTAATTGATTTTCGACATGGTAGCACGTCTTTTCTATTATATAAAAAAGTTTTAGTGAGAACCAGACGATGAAAAGATTCAAAACCTTTACGAGAAATAAATTATATGAAATATATGCGTGAATTGCTTGGTAAAATACATTATCCTGCAATCAGCTAACTATTGTACAAATAACAGGTACACAAATAAATTTTTGCTTTATTTGTTCTTGTACAAATAAAGTCTCCTGTTACCCCGCTTCCATGTTGAGCAAGCGGTAATGTAGATATTTCTTTTTGCGTACCAGTTCATTTTGGGGTCCTCTTCGCGGTCCGCGTTTAAACTATGTCGATTTCTTTGAATAATTATAGACAATGATTTAGATTTTAACAACTAAAGTTTCAAGTTTTGGGTGTAAATTTTAGGATAAAAACAATATATGTGCATTGTCGGAAAATATAAAATTTATTTGAACTCGCTACGAAACAGGAGAAAAGCTCGGCGAGCCTCGCTTTTCGTCCTGTTTCTAAAGCTCATACAAATAAATTTTATATTTTCCGACAATGTACATATATTGTATATATTTAAAAGTCAGTGTAAAATGATTTCATTTTTTCAATTTAGTTTTTGGGTTATTTGCCGTTTAACCACATCTCCTTTTACGCAATATAGATGGCAATCTTAAGTTTATCACTGTTTATAATAAAATGAGGGGATGTGGTATGATTGAGAATGCGACAACTATACCCACCTGAAACCAAAGAACGAGAACCATCCATTAGAGGACCAAAGGACGAGAACCATCCACTAAGGACCAAAGGACGAGAACCATCCACTTAGGACCAAAGGACGAGAACCATCCACTAAGGACCAAAGGACGAGAACCATACACTAAGGACCAAAGGACGAGAACAATATTCTAAGGACAAAAGGACGAGAACCATACACTAAGGACCAAAGGACGAGAACCAGCCACTATGGACCAAAGGACGAGAACTATACACTAAGGACCAAAGGACGTCTGATGTTGTGCTGTAACACCAGGTAAGGGGAGGGTTGAGCGCTCACATACATGTTTAAACCCGTCACATTCTTTATGTGCCTGTCCAAAGTCAGGAGCCTGTAGTTCAGTGGTTGGCGTTGGTTCTTGTCTGTCATATTTGTGTTTCGTAAATTGTTTTGTTATAAATTAGGACGTTAGTTTTCTCAATTGAATTTGTTTCATATTTTTCATGTCGGGGCATTTTATAGCCGACTATAGGGTATGAGTTTTTTTCTAATTGTTGAAACCGTACGTTTGCCTATAATTGCTTACATTCATTTCATTTGAACTTTGGTGGATAGTTGTCCAAGACGTTGCTGATATTGACCATTCTACGAGAAATGAAGATGTGAGAGTGCTTAACATGCAATTTTCCTCATAACGTATATTGTGAAGAGGCATAACTCCTTTACGAATAGTTGCATGATCGGCACTGCTTTTCGAAATCGTTCTGGAAATTGTTTATAAAAACCTTTGATATAATTTTCATAGCTATCTGGTAAGAATTAGATACCTGAAATGTTTACCGTACAATTTCTTATAGATATTATATTTTCAAGGGACAAAACACCCGTACCAATAATTAATCAGTGTGATTTTCAAACTATTCCCAGACATTGGTGATGTAAATCTGTAATATAAAATGCTTAACAATCCTAAAATAAAAGTAGTCTTAGGAGCGCTTACTTGTACAATGTCATAGGTTTATACTCGGAGCAAACCTAAAGAATTCGGTTGTCACTAGAAACAACACCAATACCGTATGTTGGTCGACCTGTTTTGGACTGTTCTTTTTTAAACTATAAAAACAATGGATAATTCTAAAGAGTAAAAACTTCATTAAATTGCTAAGTTTGTTTTACTAATTATTTGATTAATATCCAGTGGCAAATATTTCCTGCACATTCAGGACGAAAACAAACTCAATAAATGAAACCTTGGTCAAACGGTACGAATAAAAGGAGGGGTAACAAGAGACGAACGGACGGACGCCTGATATTTCTATTTTATAAAAATAAGGATATGCGGTAAGATTTCAAATTCGAAAAACAACACTTACTTTTTTTCTAAAAGGAGTCACAAAAGTTTTTTTTAATTTTAAACGTTACTCTGTATGCACTCTCATACTTGCAATTCCCGTCGGATTTTTATAAAATTTATATCAACCTTTTCTTGAAAGAAACACTATATTAACAGGAGTTATTCCCCTTAGAAATACAATTTTACCCTTTCATTGTAAGCGACCCCTTGTCTACATTTCTTGACAAACATAAAAAAGAGTTATTGCCCTTGCATAGATAACATATGTGCATCGGTAAATGTTCTCAAAGATCTATATAATATATACAAGGAGTAACAAGTGTAACTGAAAATATCAGACAGTATAACAGACCATGCCAGCCACAAACAACTGACTGCTCCGCGAAAATAGACACAAACAATAACAAATAACATATTCCAGATAGCTTGATTTTGTACACGCACATAATGTGGTTGTGTAAAAGTAGTCGTAAACGAACCAGAACCCACCTTTCCTTATCTAGACCATATGTCGTAAAATTAAAACAATAACAAATCTGCACAGTCGAACTACAAAATGTATTACCTGTTTTTTTTTTCAAATAAGGCTACGCTCAGTTATTTTAGCTACATAAGAACATATGTTAGCAAACCGTTCCAATTTGCGCTGGCAGAGTTGAAATCACCTCCCTTTTCGTATATTCAAGTTTCAATTTTGCATCAATACAGTGACTGCATTTATGATCTGCATATTTTTACTTAATTGATCTATTTTTAGAATAATAAGCCATTGAATAAGATATGTTTGATATACTACATGTATCTCAAAATGTATATATATTGTAATTACAAATAATAGAATCCAAACTGCTTTAGTTTTATTATGAACTCCATAGACTTCTAAGGGAAAAAGTGCGGAAACCGGTACTAGGGACTGTCTTGAAGATGAATTGAGGTGAGAGTTTTTTTTCGTTGTTGATGGACCTACTGTAACTTTCAGATGGAGAACAGAAATTAAAATGCTATTCCTTTCCTTTTTATTCTGTCATGTGCACATGTGCGCGTAGTGATTTTCTGTAAAGACTTGATACTTTATACCCTTTTCCCCCATTACTTCAAAAAAGAAATATGAAAATATTAAAAGGCGGTGAGACAACGTTAAAGGAAAGCAAGGAAAGGTGAGATGTTAGGACGGAGATACATTTCCTCCGCGTTGAAGACCTCAATGTGACTTTGAGATGAAGAACAACAATAGAATCGCTATACCTTTGCTTTTTGTGTTTTTTGCTGTGCATGCATGTACTGATTATTTGTCATAGATGAATATCCCATACCCTTTCCTTTTTTTTATATAACTTGGAAGAAGAGCGATTGACATTGTCCGTTTCCACAATTTGTCGTTTGCTACAAAATATTTATCAAAAGATTTTGAAAGAAAAGAATTTATATATATACTGGTAATATATAAAAACACATATAAAAGATCAGATCAAAGACAACCACTGACATACCTTTGAAATATCGGTTGTTATACAAGTATGTAGCGACAGTATATACGTAGCATATAGTTTAGAGAGTTGTAGAGCAAATTGTTACCCGAGAAAACATTGTCAACAGAGGCGAAGCCACACAAAGTTGACAATGTACTTTCGAGTAGAAACAATCTGCTATGTGTTATCTAATTTATCATACATAATGTTCTATCATTACCGTTTTTTAAGTTTTAACAAATTGAAAGTACTTAACTATGACGTCATGTACATAACAAAGTTACAGTTATTAGAAAAACAACAAAAGTGAAGCAAGAAGTTTGAATTTTATTTTGACTGTTGAAAAAGTTTGGAGGCTTTAACGTAAAAAAGCATTTTCTTTAAACTGTTGGTGTAAATTCATTTTCGATTTGTCTGCACGAGAGGGTGACATTAAAAAAAATTATCACCCGCTTAGCCATGGTATTGAGTAAATTATCACCCTCATGTTAACCAATCACAATCTGACATTTTGACGTGAAGAATACTAATGCAAAATATTGGTGGATGAATACATGGATTGACTGAAAGGAAAGAGATCGATCTGTTGATAGATTACGTTTCGTTTTAGTCAGCTGTTCGAGATTACAAGGGAAGGGTTAAAAGTATTCGATGCTGAATGTCATGAATGAACAAAAGAGGAAGGAATTGACGTTACGACAAGTGGAACATATAGTCTTATGTGTGAAAGAAAAAATCCCTTAAGATTTGCCTAGTTTCACAAATTCACTACATCTTTATCGTGAAATACCATTGCTTCAACAGATTCACTGTAAGCAACAGCAACCTATCAAACAGATCAAGATAGATAACTAACACGATTAATAACATTTTTTTATTCCCCGTTGATAGATAAAAGGTTATAAAAAGTTCATACTCCCTCGAGCAAAGTTGACTTGATATTAATTGAGCTACTCTTTATACGTTCCTTTTGGTTACGTAGCTCCGGACGTTTGTATGTATTTATTTATCGCTGCATAGCTCCAGACGTTTGTATGTATTTATTTATCGCTGCATTTCCGATTTCTGGCTTTTACAGTGTATGATGTTGGTAAACCCAGAAAAGCGCTTCTGCCACACGGAATTTATCGTACTACATATATATATATATATATATATATATATATATAAAATGGAGTGTTCACATTATACAGTTAAAGCATCCGTTTTGTCAATAAAATCAGTTCTAAATGAACGCGCACTAGATTTAAGTCAATATATATATACAAAAAATGTAAATTAAGTATAAGCAATGTTTTGCCTTAATATATACCGACTAGTTTGTCTTGTGGTAGTGTGCTCGTTAAATCGCAGACAAGCTCGATCGGCAGCCATGTCAAAGCAAATACCTGACTTTGGTATTTGCTGCTTCCCCTCTAAGCACTCGGCAATGGCAGTTATAGCAAAAACTAGAAAATTGTGAAATGAGATGTTTAAAATTTGACCTAGCATGTCAGTTTATTACAACCGCAGGACTTATAATAATTCATTATATACATGTTCACGTCATAATATGCATGTTATATTTGCTACTGGACGTAAAACAGCAACCAATCCATGTACCTAAATGTTTATTTCATTTGCATTTATTTTAGTGTTTAATCTAACAGGATATCGTTTTGTGTAGTATGTGTTTATACGAAGTTTTAAGGGAGCCATTTTTAAAAGCCCGATTGGAGGGTTGAGCGCTCACATGTTTGATCCTGCCACATTCTTTCTGTGCCTGGTCCATTTAAGGAGTCATTATTCAATTGTTGTCGTTAGTTCCTGCACGTTATTTTGTTTCTTCGTTAAATGTTTTGTTGAACATCAGACAGTTGTATTTCTCGTTTTTGTTATTTCACATTTTATCATGTTAGAACATGTCATAGTTGACTATACGATATGAGAGTTACCCATTATGGAAAGCCGTACGTTGGCAAATATTTGCTTACATTCACGTCTCTGGTGGATAGTGGTCTCATTAGCTATCATATGACATGTCCATATTTTTATATAGGAAGCGTGATTCGTTTTCACCGATTGTGACGTACCGGAATGAGACTCATCACCGAATTGGTACTAAGCATGAGTAACACGACGGGTGCCACTAATGGAGCAGCTTCGGTTTTTCTATGCAGTGTTCTGTCTTATCGTCGTCTTTTATTTTGCAATGGCGTTGTTAGTAACTGTCGACTCTTATGTTTTGAATGTCCCTTGGCATCTTCCGCTTTTCAAGTCCTTAATTGCATTTAACAGGGATTTATCTCATTGATATTGTCTTTGATATAGGAAGAACGACCCATTTTTCTTGATTGCCTACCATGATCTGACAACACCCCGTTTTACTATATATTCTAGTGATTTTTACAGTCAATGAAATTCCAGCTTTCAAATTAAATGTTTGAAGGTGTGTATTTATCCGACAAAAAAGGAGAATCTCGGAAGGTCTTTAAAACGGACAGTAGAGTGGAGAGTTTTTAGTTTATTGTTAGACGTATTATTCAATGGTAATTGGCGATTGGTGAGAAATAAAGTTTGGTTATCTCACGTTTGCCGGAATACACATATGAATTTACTTTCAAAATGAAATACAAGAGGGTCTGGATAGGGGTTCCTTTATTTCTTTATTCTTTATTTTATTAAAAACATTTCTCTATTCCTTAGTTTTCTCTATTTTTTTTATAGTTAAGCAACTAAATATTCTCAATTCTTTATGTTTTTGCCTATTTTTCTGTATTCATTATCTGCCCTGTATTCTGCCCTCTATGCCCGTTATTCTTTATTCTGTAATACCCATCCAGACCCTCACACAAATGCGCGAGTCTTTCTTTAAGAATGTCAATCCAGCTATGTTTGTTATAATATACTTAATTGATGCGCAAAATGAATGTTTTTGAATTTAAATACTTTTTCGTTTTTATTTTGCATTTATACTTGAAAATTAAATGAATGAAATTTCTGAATATATCTGTCCATATTTACGTATGATTATTTAAAGTAGACTCAATGATATATTCAGAAAATCGCGTCATCATTTTTTTCATTTCTTCCTTCAAGACTGAGAACTACGATGCATGTGTTTGACATTTGCATCTGCATTTGAACACAAACAGGTAAGACATATTTGATAATATTCTGAACTATTTGATATAACTATAATCTATAAGCATTTGCATAAATAACATTTAAAAACCTTTATAACTAAATTCTTACAGTGGTTATACATTTGAAGATTTTTCCACATTGAAGTGTGTAATTAGTTTAAATAACCAGAATATTCATGCTTCTATGCACATGTATACATGTACCAGTATCGACAAATAGCAAACAATGTATTTTGCATGAGTGGAGAAAATAACACAGTTCGTGCAACAACATGTAAAGGTTCGTAGGTTAGTTTTGGCATAATATTTTCGTACTGTAACGGACAAACCCGCATTTGAACAGTACTTTAAATTTAAAAGTAAAACAAGCTTAGGTACACTATTTTACTTGATGTATTGAGACTGACTAGTAAAACATACAAGAAATTCAATTGATTGACATTTGAGTGTCAACAGGTATTCAGAAAGCAATTTGAAAAAAAACCGCGGCAACCTTAATTAAATTGAACATTTTTCTCTCATTCATCAGATATAATGAAATATATTTGTCAATTATCAGTCATGCATTTTTTATCTAGTTTCATACTATTATTTCTAGTAGGGTAAAGTTGAAAAATGAAAACAACACGTTATAAACCCTTTTTTTTTTTAGCAAATTGACTAACTTGACCTAAACTTTCAAAAATAATTTAAGAACATATATATTGGTGTTGGCCCCATTCATTAAGAAATTTTTTAAATAGCAATCGGGAACACAGATTGTTTTGTATCTGCAGTAATGTTAACTGGTAATAAGATGTGAAAAATATAGTATGTATAATAGTGTAACATTAGTGTATATTAATTGTTCATATGACATGATGTAGGAAGGTTTATAATTCAATGCTCTTTAACGGAACATTTAAGAAATATCTGCTATAAATCATGTTCTTGCAAGAACAAATAAAAATTTAACCACACATACATGGAATCACAAACACACAGTACACAGAGGTCGGGCCCATAGAGAAAACATGGCACACTATGTAAACGGACAGAACACAGAATGGTGCATACAGAAGTCGTGAAGCAAAGTCAAACGTATTAAAGGCTACACAAATTAAACATGAACAGGAAAACCGATACCAGCACATTATTTTCAATTATAAGAAGAATTTTTGACACGTTTTACTAATGCCAACATAATGCAATCAAATCCTAACGGAGATACCAAGTCTAGTGTTATTTTTTCTAAAAGAGGTAAATTATTTTAAAATAACAACACAAATAATGGCAAATTAATCGTTTGTTTGATTCGGAATGTTAAGTCCAAAATGCTTATCATCGTTGTACTTTATTTGGCCTTTTAACCTTTTTAATTTCGTAGACAAAACGCGCGTCTGGCGTATGAAATTCTCATCGTGGTATCTTTGACGAGTTTAATTTTAATACCGACAAAACTCTAACCACAGGTACACTTGACAAAATTCTTACCAGATGTACAACTTCACAAATAATGGTCTCTAAGTATAGATTCTAGGTACTGACGTTGTTTATAATCTTAAATACGTGTTATTGTGTTCTTTATTTTGTCCTTGTACATTTTTAACCTTTATTGTTTAGTCCATTTTTGGTAGTATACTTTTGGCGTGGCTCGGTACTTATACATCCCGCCATTGTGTTATTGTGCTATGGTTAATTTGGATTCTAGTCTTTCATTTTTACTTATGTACTTTGTCTATATAGTGTCTATTGTTTAAATAGTTATTTTTTTATAGTGATTAAGATTATATTACAATGTTGACTGCTCTATCTCAATTTTTGATATTTTTACCTATTATGTCTGTTTGTTTTACTCACACATTGTTGTCAATATAATGGAATTCTATGCGAGTGTCATACAAGTGAGAGGTTTAGCTACATTTGTAGCTATAAAGCCAGGTTTAAACCACCATTTTCTACATAAGGAAGTGCCTGTACCAAGTCAGGAATATGACAGTTGTTTTCCTTTCGTTTGATGTGTTTGAGCTTTTGATTTTTCCGTTTTATAAAGGAATTTCCGCTTTAAATTTCCCTTGGAGTTATTTTTGTTATTTTACTTTTTACTTTTTTAAAACAGTCCCCGAGGATATCATCAGCTCAGTAATCAGTACTTTGGTACTGAAATGATTTATTACTAACCTTTCTTAATTGTAGATTTATAAATTATTAAGAAACTTAAGTTTCAACTCCCTCAGGCAAAGTCGACCTCTTATGGATGTGTCTATTATTTCTTCATCCTTTTTGATCGTAAAGCTCCTCAACTATTTCGGTTCTCATACATCCTTGGTTCCGCTTTGGGCGTTCCTAATGAAGGTAAATCCAAAAAAAGCGCTTCGGACCCATGCAGTTTATAATGTATTGTTTTCATTGTTTATAGTAATAGGTCGATACCGCTGCTGGTGGGCTATCAGTCACAGATGGTATTATAAGCTCAGTAGTCAGTACATCGGTACTGACATGATTAATAACAAACTTTTCTTAAATGGTGGACTATCAGTCCCAGAGGGTATTATCAGCTCATTAGTCAGTAATTTGGTACAAAGTATAGTCCACCAGCAGGGGTATCGTCCCAGCGCTTTAAAATTGAAAACATTCTAAAAATGTCTTACGCACGAAGCGCTTTTTCTGGTTTTACCTTCTTTAGAATTCTTAAAGCCGAATATCTGAAACCGAAGGATGTATTAGAATCAAAACAGTTGAAGGGGTATATATATCCTTCTAACATGCTTAAGGTCAATTTTGACTGAAGGAGTTCAATCTTAATGATTTATAAATATATAAACGGACCATTTAAGAAAGGTTTGTTATTAATCATGTCAGTACCGATGTAAAAATAGCATCATGTCCAATTTCATTGCATACACGTTTTCTTATTTCTATTTATATATGCATATTTCCATCCCGGAAGTAACTCAGAACGAGGCTACTACTTCAGTGGCTACATTCATTCATATTGACATATGGGTATAGCACAAATTTAGTTTCGATTATTATCCAACAAAACGCATGACAGTGATAAACAATTATTATGTGTGATGCCGATGGATTTAACAATATAATTAAAAAGAATATTGACTTGATATTTTCTGTTTTTCGAATGACACTCAGACTTAGAAGGTGTAAAGATGGGACTTTTTAACAAGCCCAAACTACACTTCTTTCCGCCCACTTTCTTAAGGAATCCAGAGTTGGGATCTCGGGTGCCATGCCATGAGTTCATCATATGTCACAGGTGTACAGTACAGGTGATTGAGTTTCGCAATTTCAGGTCTCGTTTGAAGTTGCAAGCTTCAGGTGTCACGCCACATGGGGGATTGATAAGTCCCTGATAAGACATAGTTATTACGCAATATTACTTCATAAGCTCTTTGTGTACATCCTGGATGTTGGTTTTGCCGAGAGCACAGGTGAGATTGGAATATATTATTGTTACAGTAATACAGGTACAACTACCTGATCATATGTTTAATGAATAATGTATTACGACCATAAAATACCCTATGCACCACCAATTAAATACCCTAACCAGTGTTGATAACTAATAGACAACCTGTATATAGATCTTATCTTTATTGCTTTTAAGAATATGCAGATATAAAAAGGTTTATAACAGATGCATTTTTTAAATTGACTTCTTGAGATGAAAAGTAATACTTCTGTATGCTTGCAAGTCTATAACTTCACAGGAAATTGTTAGCCAAAAAGCAGAAAAAGCAAACAAGGAAATGATACGAGAATGTGAATCATAAGTCTTTTACATTCTTATATTGAACATCGAATATTTAGTTGGTAAAGATTCAGATGATGAAAAACATTTCTTTTAAAATGGATACTTTATAATAAATGAAGAAAGTGTCGTTAACCATACGGCCTCCAACAATAAGAAAATCCCATACCGTTTTTTCGGCTATAAAAGTTCTCAAGATGAAAATGAGAAACAATTTTAACGAAAAAACTAACTTATATATAACAAAATAATTTCCGCAGAAAAAATTTAACAGATATGAACCAACGACAAACACTGATCTATATGCACCTGATTTACGACAGGCACATTCAAAATGTTTGTGAGCGCCTAGTCTAACTCAAAAGATCGGTACGAAGTAGAGAAACCACTAACGTTAATACAATAGAGACAAAGCACAAATACTGTTAGCTAGATCAAAGCCAAGTACAGCTAATACACAACTCATGTTCTCGAAAACTGAAGTATGTTACATGTAAACATTTTCCTGCTCAGTCCGATCAAAAATCTAACATTTATTCAAATTACACCTTTTAGAAGAAATATTTTGAAAAAGAATATTATGTGTTGCGAATATTTTCCTGGACTCAAGCGTTTTGCTGGTAGCAATAAACAAATTGATTGCTAAATGATATTTGGAAAAGAGGGGTGGAAATAAGTGAATTTGAATTTACTTTGTGTAATTTCTTAAATTTGAAGTTAGATTTATAAGGGTCTGGATGGAATAGCATACTTTAGAAGTGTAGTATAACTATATTAATTATTTCAACATAAGATAGTTTTTCTTAAAAAAGTATGGTTTTAAAAGGTAAATAACATAACACGTGACTAAATCACACTACAGGTGCCTCCTTACCTTTCACCTGGTCAAGTATGCTATAGGTGTCAAAATTTAATTACTAAAACAACAGCCTCCAATAAATGTTTTGTATTGTGTAATTTTATACATTAGGTGAGACGTAAATAAAATATTGAATTGAATTGTTTACATAAAAGGGGGAAAGTAATAAAATTGTTAATTGAATATCCTAATGCAGAAATAGTGTGATAAAGGATTTTTCACTATACGAATCCTTTGTGTGATGTATGGTTTTCAACCAAAAAAACTATAAGCATAACTTTTGGTGATAATTTATACCTATTAAAAGTCTATACATAACAAAAAAATTTGCAAACGCCTAATTTGACTTTTATTATCGTTTTTTTTTCTGCTTCTGGCGCACACAAAATTATACCATTAATTATCAGAGAGAAAAAAGAACAATTTGATCATTAATAATTAGAAATTTATATTTTTAATCATGATTGAAAGTAGTTTTATTTAAATAAAAAAAATGCAGAAAGCGGTTTATAAATTTTTTTCATCAAACCAAATATGTATGGTAACAATCCGATCGGTATTGTCTGAAAAATCGTCGTTGTTGGACTCTTCGCATAAAGAATTAATATCCTTTTCTTGGTTATTTTCCACACACAATGGATCAAATTGATGAGGGCGATTGTCTTTATAGTTTGTCAGTAATCGGGAAAAGTGCTGTCAATACCGTCCATAGTGTATCGACATCGTCCAGTTAGAGACATTTTCCCAGTTGTAACCACTGACGTAAGCACGATCACGTGATCGTTATCTAATTAAAAATCATTCATTATGACAAGCGCTGGATTTTTTTACCAGAAAAATGCCGATTGATCAGGTTTTGATCAGCAAAATTGTACAAAACATGTTTTAAGACTAATATTTATTAATCTAATAAAAAAAAAAAAAAAAAAAAAAATCGTGTCACGTCTCCTTTAAGCTGCAGATGTTTAGATATATTTTCTGTAAACAATGCAAAATTTTCGTAATTATCTAAAAAGTAAAATCACAAAAATACTGAACTCCGAGGAAAATTCAAAAAGGAAAGTCCCCAATCAAATGGCAAAATCAAAAGTTCAAACACATCAAACGAATGGATTACAACTGTCATACTCCTGACTTGGTACAGGCATTTTCTTAAGTCCAAAATGGTGGATTGAACCTGGTTTTATAGCTAGCTAAACCTCTCACTTGTATGACAGTCGCATCAAATTCCATTATATTGACAACGATGCGTGAACAAAACAAACAGACACAATAGGTAAAAATGTCAAAATAGGGGTACAGCAGTCAACATTGTGTTATCATCTTAATCACTATAAAAAAAACAAATGTAACGAAGAAGCACAAAAAGGCATACATCAAATTTAACATCCTCATTTTGCTTATAATATACGATTTTATTTATCTGTGTAAAATCAACCCATAAAGGATGGAAGTTTTTAAGTACTGGCGTAAAATCGCGCGTTTGAAATTCGCACAGGTAGACATAAAATAATTTTGTCGTTCAAAGTATGACGGGATACATAAATCACGGTAGGTATAGTGTCCGGCTAGGATCGTGGTTTTTCGAGTGATTTAATCGGGTTTTTTCGAGTGTGACCATTTTTTTTCGAGTAAATATGATCAAAAAATTAAACAAACAGACTTCTTTTCTGCCGAGACGTGATATAGAAGATTGAGTCTAATATACAAGGATATAAAAGGTGTGTTAGTATTTGAGATAAAAAGATATAATCAATCCGACATTATTTTTCGTTAAAAAAGTTTAATTTAGCCTTACAATGCTTTTATTCCAAAAAAACAGAATACAGCCATTTTTATACACATACCAATGCAAATGTCGATGGAAATGCATAAATGGAATCCATATATCCTTAGATATACAGACACTTTACCAAAATTCGTGTTATTGCATTGAAAACGAAATTTTGAGACTAAATTTATTTCTATGTGTTCGGGTTTTTTCGAGAGCAGTCCGAGCTTTTTCGTGTGCGTCCGTGTTTTATCGAGTGATGGTACAAATATCCTATAGCTTAAAATTGTGTCAGTGTATTTACGTTTAAAAACCGTGAAAATGGTTCAAATTATGTACTTTTTATGGCACGAAACCAATGCATTCACCAGTTTGATAATGGTGTACTAACACTTACACTTTATAAACAAGTATCGTTCATTTGTATATATATTGTTGTTTGTCACATCTTATAAATTACATGTACAGTATATATTCATGATGTCAACAATCTAATGTAAGCATAGACAATTTGGATTGAGACGTACGTACATATAGTGTATTAAGCTGATGAGCTATTCATTTCATAGTTAACTATATATGACATTTAATTCAAATTTTATTGTCAATGGGAATAAAAACTGGTCGGATTAAGAGTATGTTTTTTATTTTGTTATTAAGGATTTTTTTTTGTGGGGGCAGGGGGCAGACCTATTTAAGTAGAATATTTTTTATTACATAATATTTTTCTGATTCTTCTCTGCTGTCAAGTAGGTTTTTTACTCCGTTTTTTAATAAACAGCTGCGACATGGGCGCATGATACGCCCGTCGCGTTTTCAAAGAATAAAATTCAATCGCTTATGGTTGTGGCTTATTGTCTATTTTTTGCATGAATAGAAATTTCTCGTATCACACTGCACGGAGTGCGAAACGAAAAAGTGATACGAAAATCTGCGTTAATTTGATTTGCTTATCCAGCGTCATAAGACGATATTACGACATTTCCATTGGCTATTCGTTAGGTCATTGATGACCTTCAAAGGTTACGACGTTATTACACATTTGTACATTTCGTGTGCAAAATACTAGAACAACGATTCGAGGAATTTTTAATTTAACAAAATGAGAGTGTTGACCATAAGACATTTAGGTGTAACAACTTGTGAGAATGGGTTATCGCTAGATATCAACTCTCGTTATTTAATTCAAATAGTGGTAATAAACTCACCAAAGGCTCGTTTATTATAATACTGAAATTAAATAACTCGAAATGATATCAAGCGATCCATTCTTACACGTTATGAAACCTATACATAATTTCTCAATGTCATATCAAAAATTTATGAGAAACTAAAGAGAGGTTACCTTAATCTATTTAAACCAGTTACCAAAATTTCATGAAAACTCTTCAAAGCACTTTAAAAATATTGTGCAAAAAACTGTAAAATCACCCCTGTTTAGCTCATCTGGCCCAAAAGGGTCAAGTGAGCTTTTATCATCACTTGGCGTTCGTCGTTGTCCGTCGTCGTCGTCCGTTAACTTTTACAAAAATATTCTCCTCTGAAACTACTGGACCAAGTTCATTATAGATAGAGATAACTGTAAACAGCAAGAATGTTCAGTAAAGTAAGATCTACAAACAAGACACCATCACCAAAGCAGAGAATTTTGTCATGAATTCTATTCTTGTCGTTAATGTTGAAGAGTGTCCTTTGTTCAATACTAGTACATGTAGTATGCACTGCAGCACATAAACCAAGGTGAGCGACACAGGCTCTTTAGAGCCTCTAGTTTGTTTAATAAAATCCCATAACTCGGAAACGTAAAATCTAAAATATATAAAATTCGAAAGGGAGGATACCTCAATAGATATAAACAATTCACCGAAGTTTCTTGTAAATTGGTTACAGCGTTTTTGAGTTAATGTCCGACATGCAAACGACGGACGGACGAACGGACGGACGGACGGACAACGGTATACCATTATACGTCCTGTTTAAAAACTCTGGGGTTCACCACGAAAAATATTATTAACTGTGACAACAAAAGTACCATGAAATGAAGTTGAAAAGATTATGAGTCCCCTGCACTATGTTCTAAAGACCTTTTTATAAAGGATCCAATGATTTCTAATTTAATACTTGAAAGTTGTGGTAGAACGTTTTCCGAACAGAAAATTGCATTAAATTGAAAAAGGTTAATTTGATCAACGTAGTAATATGTTTTGGTGATTTATTGAGAATATATGATATTTTCATTCATTAAATTACAGTTATAAACTAGAAAAGTCATTTTTTAAAGTCAAGAATACCTTTTTTTAAAACAATTCATGTATAGTATTCAAAATAAGATGAGTAGTCGTGTAAAAAACTATTATAACTACAAAATAGCAGTTAATTGACCTGATCGCATGTTTTATCACTCGAAAAACCCCGATCTACACTCGAAAAAAATGGACAGTTTCACTCGAAAAACCACGATCCTAGCCGGACACTTTACTACCGTGTAAATGAAGAATATCTACATAAACTCATTTATACTGAATAAAACATATGTCCACTTGTATTCCTTGATAACCAAATGTCAAGGTTTTTTAACAGGACAATTTTTCCCTCTTTTTATTGTGAATTTTCCCTCCCGTGATGGAATAATTCCTTTTTATTGAGGATTCTTTTCTCCGTTTTATCGATAATCACGTATATGCAGTGATTAAAATAAACAGGATATAGTCGTTGCTTAAGGTGGCTGGGGGGTCTTAAAAAAATTAAAATCCATAGAATTTTTTAATAATTTGTCAAAATGAAGTTTTTATCATGCTTTTTTCAAAAATACAATAAAAAGTATGGGCCACCGGACTTTTTTTCACGCTACAGGTTGTGCAAAATTGTCAGATTTTGTATAGATTATGCATGGAAAATCCAATTTTGTGTGATAAAAAGAAAACTACTCAATAGAATTTTCAGATAAAATGTGAGAAGGTAGCTCTAATAACATGCTTTCAGATAAGAAAAAGAAAAAAATGGGGTCACCGGACTTGTTTTCTTGCTACATATTAAAAAAGGTAAACTCACAACACTTTCTATTATAAAATAACTTTATCTGAGCTATCTCCCCTACTATCTGAGTTATCTCCCCTTATTTGGCAAAGTTGAAAAAAAAATTATTCAAACAAAAATATTGTGTTTTAGAAAATACAGCCATAAATATGATAAAACACATAATTTTCTATATTAACATTAAAAGTCTTACACATAAATTACATACTGATCTCAAAATTTGCACATTTCATTAGAGATCTAGACCAATTGTTATCTGCTTCTTCAAAATCCAAGATGGAGGAAGACACCCGAGCCACCTTAAATGGCATTATTTAAACTGAAACTAATCCAACTGAAGGAATATAATTAATAAAAAGTCGAATTTGTCATCCAGATTTTATGATTAGATTGTTTATAAAGCGTACAAATCTATGAGCTAATCTAAAATCTCACTCTTTGGCTTTATAAACTTAGTTATAGAAAATCTGTTTTACAGATGACGACATATATCATGTATATGTTCTAGGTTTCGTAACCACAATCCCGTCCTTTTCTCCTCGAACGTGAACTACCGAATTACACTCATTAGTGGGGTTTTACTTATATAAGAACACGACGGAAACCATATGTGGAACAGGATCTGCCTACCCGTTTTTGAGCAATTGAGATCACCCGCGTTTTTTTGGTGGGGTTCGTACTGTACAGTCTTTAGTTTTTTCTATGTTGTGTTTTGTATACTATGATTTGTCTTTAGATCGTTTTTCTTTTCTTGCCAATGCACGGCATTGTCACTTGTTTTCGACAGGGTTTTAGAAAAAAAATATATACGCAACGATATGATGAACATACTAAATATTACACATATGTACTTTCACGGTACTACAATCTGTCGATACATGTAGTTTGGCATTGCACAAGGTCATGTTTTTTTCTCTGACTTTTAATAACGTTTTTACACTAAATCCATTGGATGTTGGATGTGTATTGATTGATATTTAAATCTTAGATACATGATTTTTTTCATTAGTTGTTATTGGCTTTCAACTAGCTGTCAGTAACTGCGATTACTCTTAGATCTGTAATTAGTGTCTTTTTGTTTTTGGAATGTACAAGTTCCCGTCCACGTCCACTGTTAGATGTATTTCTATTCGTATCCATCTGATGAGTTAAGCTTTTTTCAACTGATTTTTATAGTTGTACTGTTACACTACTGTCCCAGGTTAGGGGGAGGATTGAGCACCCAAAAACATGTTTAACCCCGCCACATTTTTTATGTGCCTGTCCCACGTCAGGAGCCTGTAGTTCAGTGTTTGTCGTTAATTCATAAAATTGAGAATGGAAATGTGGAATATGTCAAAGAGACAACAACCCGACCAAAGAGCAGACAACAGCCGAAGGCCACTAATGGGTCTTCAATGCAGCGAGGAAACTCCGCACCCGGAGGTAGTCCTCAGCTGGCCCCTAAATAAAATTGTGTGCTAGTTTAGTGAAAATGGACGTCACACTAAACTCCAAAACATATAAATGAACTAAAATTAAAAAACATACTAGACTAACAAAGGCCAGAGGCTCCTGACTTGGAACAGGCGCAAAAATGCGGCGGGGTTAAATATGTTTTGTGAGATCTCAAGCCTCCCCCTATACCTCTAGCCAATGTAGAATAAAGAAACACATAGCAATACGCACAGTAAAAATCAGTTTAAAAGAAGTCCGAGTCTGATGTCAGAATAGGTAACTAAAGAAACTAAGCAAAATGACAATGATACATAAATGTACTACACATGTCTGTCATATTTGTTTTTCGTAAACTGTTTTATTATAAATTAGGCCGTTAGTTTTCTCAATTGAATTGTGTCATATTTTTCATGTCGGGACCTTTTATACCCGACCATACGGTATGGGTTTTCTCATTTTTGAAGGCCGTACGGTTGCCTATTATTGCTTACATCCACTTCATTTGAACTTTGGTGGATAGTTGTCTCATTGGCAATCAAACCACATCTCCTTATTTTTATATAAGTCAGATCTGGTCCAGGGACACAGTTATCGTCCTTTGATTTTTGTTGTCTACAAGTAGAGTCCCTAGTGTGGACAGTGTTTAACTTGCCAATTTTTTTAATACACTTTCAAAATTTATTTCTTTATATTTTGTGCATAAAAAAGTAAGTAGGGGGATGAAATTACATGTAAAAAAAATTTACGGCATGAAGTTTTAGGTAAAGTAGTGATTTGGTCCAGTTTGAAAAGGTAAAAAATTAGTATGTCTGAAGCTGTCAAACAGTACCCCTTGACATAAAATTGTCCATATTTTGAGTTAGAGCCGATAGACTTTTCTATAATTTTGATATAATTTGTCCCAAGAGTAGTACACTTCACTGTAAAAATCGTTTTTGGATAGAGCAGGTGCGATTTCTCTAATTTGCGTTTTTCGTCTAAAGGAAATGCACTACGAAATAACTGTGCACTACGAAATAATCTCGGGCCATCTGCTAACCTTCCCGAGCAACTGCGATCACCCCCAGTTTTTGTTTGGGTTTGTGTTGTTCAGTCTTTGGTTTTCTATGTTGTGTTTTGTATACTGTTATTTGTCTTTTGACCGTTTTTCTTATCTTGCCATAGTATTGTCATTTATTTTCGACTAAAGAGTTTTAACTTCCCTATGGTTTCTTTCTCCTCTCTTTTAGTAAAAGATTAATCCATATTATTTTTGTTCAAAAACTATGTTTACCTTTTTTATCAATGCTTATATGCTTATTAATAGTTTGAAGTAATACTCAAATGTTTATTCTTGGCATTTGCCATATTTGCACTGGGTCGTGTTTGTATGAATTCTTCTAGAATAAAAAGTGAAAGATGATAACATGTCATTTTAGCAGGATAGGTATTTTGAGCTGTAGAACAGAAATTTTAAGCGTTCTTCAATTCAATATTATAGTTTTATTTAATTTTTTGTGTTTTATGATCCTTTATCCCATAATTTCAGAAATGATACTTTTTCCTATTCTGATCTTCACTGCGTTTTTTTTAAAGAATACTTTATGATTCCTTGATATACATATTGTATAAACTCCTTTCATGTTGAAGACTATATATTACCCTTAAGATATTTTAGTAATTTTTTTTGTCATTCGGTTTGCTGTTTCATTGGCGTTTTCTTCTCTATCTCCATTTATTTAGAAAGATCATTGTATGGAGGTAAAAATGTAATAGCAAACACTGCATAAAAAATATAATTCGAGAAAGCATATGTGGTGATAGTCTATAATGGCATTACAATTAAAAGTTCTATATTTTCATCATTTCTATTGTTGAACTCAGAGGAAAGGCTGGTAAACGTTTTATGTGACAACTTTAGTATTCATTGCCTGTTCATTAGTTTTGTTGACATATTTTTTATAAAGTTAACGCCAAACTCAAAATCGCTGTAGCCACTTTTCTATTTCTTCCAACAAACGCCTTCCTCTCTGGTTTCATATTCATTAAAAGGTTGACACTATTGTGGAATGCAATTGCAGCATCCTATAGCCCTAAAACCAGGTCTACATTTGGGGTAACACAATCCGTCGTATTTCTCTTCGTCAGAATGACATGTTTGCCTTTGTGCAAGAGTTCTACGTATACCTGGACCACCATATGGGGAACAAATACAGCATCCAATTGCGTGGTATCCTTCTTTACATTTTGGATAGCAAAGAAGTCCATTAATCTCTTTGTCCGAATCACACCCTTGTCGTTGGAACAGTGTCAACTTAATACCTACATCTGTTTTTCTGCACGTACATCCATCGTCATGGTAACCACTCTTACATTTGTTACAGCATCCCCACAATGTGCAACAACATCCCTTTCCATATATATGGGCATCACTCCAACAACTGGTACCGTCATCCCGCATTCCAGATGGACATGGTGTTTTTTTTGGTAATCGACCCGCTCCTCTCCCATAGCTATCTAGCCAACAACTTACCCCATCGTCTCGTAGATTAGGGGGACAATTTTCTTTATCCGGAATACGACCGACTCTAAAATATGTATATACATCTCGTTTGGCTATACCTTGATGTATTTCGTTTTGAAAACCTTCCAAACAAATGCCTGTAAATCAAAACACATGTCAATTATTTTGAAGAAGATTAAAAAAAATCTAAACACAAATATTCAAAAACAAAAGAAACCAATATGTCTGTTGACCTCCAAATGTCGATTGTTTATTTGCATCGTTATGTTGTTCACAGCTTTAAAAACCCTGAACAATAAGTTATTAAAATAGGTTCTTTCATTTAGTTTTCAGACTGGTCCTCAACGGTTAATTCAGTTATGTTCAGACAATCCATTAGCAGTCAATTATGATCTGTATAGTCTATAGTCAGACTGTTCTGTAGCAGCAATTTACCTGTACAACATACTGAATGTGTAATGATATGAAGTTCCTTTATAATGTTATTCCCACAGGGAGTTAACTACACTGGAAAAAAATATAACTGCATTTGTTCCTGACGGAATAACAAGTATAGAATATTTGTTCCAACATGAACAGATATTATAGCGTCATTTATAGCAACGGTTCCAGAATAACTTCGGTTAGGAGGAACAAATATTTGTTCACACATTGCCTATAAAGGAACTTAGCAGAAGTAGATTTACAACAAGAAAACATCTGGAAAGTCATTTAAACTCTCAAGAAGACCTTCAGATTGTGTGTTTTAGAATATTTAGATGATATAAATATCAAAATGACGGTTCCGTTACAGACTAAAATTGATTTGTGGTTTTCTCATTGAAGTATATCCCAAGTTGTCATTGTTCTACAAACAAAATAAATTGCAAAATCAAAAAGGAGTTTTATTTCATTTACTAAATATTCCATGCATGTTTTTTTATATAAATGTAAGCAAAGCAAAGAATTTGTAATCTGACGTCATAAATAATCAAATAGAAATGTTTATTATAATAGCAAAATAGTTTTGCTTTAAATTGATAGACTTCATGATTTGTATGGTCAACAGAGGTACAGTCAATATTTTATATACTAAATCATACATACTTATACGTTAAGAGATAATTAAAAAGTATGTTGTATGAGGAATTGAACGATTAATAAAGTATACGAACAAATATCTATCTTTCATTTTGTTTGTAAATGTTCGATTTTAAAACTTCACATTGAGCTACAAAAAGAGAAAAGATGACCTCTTGCATTTAATCATGTATGATATTCAAAAATTGTTGTAAAGATACCCCAACGCTTTCACAGCATGTTCCAAACACCAAACACTTTAAAGCAACATTTGTTTGTTAAGGACACATTCAAATCAATATGAGGAATTTATCAAACGTTGAAATTAATAAACATTAGATTGCAAAATGTCAGTTCTTCAACGGAACATTAACTTCTTGCATGTTGTTTACTATCATATTGTTGATAATTGTGAATAAATGATGATAAACAACAATAGTGATGTGTCAAAATAATGATAATAGTAGTGACGTTGCGCATGATGTTGGTCCGAATACCATTTTCTATAAATTACCATAAAAAATCATAGCGTTGACTGGTCAGCTCGGTAAAAATATAATGATTTTTGGTTGAATTCAGTTAGGCTTGAAAAAAAAAAAAAAAAAAAAAATCAAAATTTAAAAATCATACAACTTAATAACACCATTTCTGCGCAAAACATGATGCCTAACATTTTACTTTATGTGCAAAACAACAGGGCTTTGTGTCTATCATATCGTATTGTTTCTCCGATCATCGTAAAACTTAACAACAACATAGCTTTTGTTATAGTTATTTGCACGTTAAAGCAAAATCAACACATTGAAAACTTAAACCGGAAAATATCATGTTTGTAAACGGTCTAAAAAATGTCCAAGCATATGCAAGGTTAGCATATATCGGGTTCGTGCATTTATATCTTGAAATTTGAAAAGCTGAGCGAAGCAATATTTGTAGTGTAAACATACATTTACTTTATTCTTGGTTCATGATATTTTCTTGCCGGAAACATGAATATAATCACTACCGCAATGACTTGAAAATGTATAGCCATCATATCACAACGGAAAAAATCCTGACCTTTTTTTGCAGTTGAGGTTTTGACCGGCTGTACATCAAATAAGCATGATTAGATCTTAGAAAATTAAAAAAAGGTTTTAAAAGTAATTAAGTTTTTTTATTTCAATATAAATAGTTTATTATGTGATTCGTGAGGAATCAAGACTTTTAGAACGTATCAAGAAGAATAGTACGTTTGTCACAACGTACACAAACTAACTGTTGTCATGGTCGTGGTTTGAAATTGAAATAAATATAATTATAATCATTTGTTTCCATTTCAATTCGAATAAAAGTATAAAATATACGTTTCATGTTCAAGAATAAAGAAATCAACTGTTGATCAATTTAGATTTACAAAACAAAAATCCGGATCATCGTTTTTGAGTATATTATGTTTTACTAAAAGATTGTCGTCTATCTACAGGTTTCAACCGCAAAAGAAAACAAATATAATATTATAGTTACTTGAAAAGAAAAAAACAAATAGAGAAAAATCTTTGCTAAATTAATTAAAAAAAAAGACATGCATAACGCCACAAAAATACGGCAATGTGAAAAACACGACTCCCAAATATTTCATTAGACTAGTATATTCTGATTTTCTGAAATAATAATGTTTTTGTTTTTAATGAAATGAAATTGATATAAACGCAATGAAAGGAGTGTACACAAAACTGAAATAGAAAAGCCTTTTTAAGGGTCATTTCAATATTCTACTTATATTTTAAAAAATCTGTGTTAATTTGGAAACTAATGTATGCATTAATACGAACCGTTGGCATAAGGAAAATACTGATCATGAAACTGAAAAGCTGATAATTTCTATAAATGAATATTCATTAAAAAAATAACCACTTTAGTAAAAACAGGTAAGATAGGTGAACTACTGCAGTTTTAAATTAAAAATGTCTTGCCCTAAAATGATGATTACATGTATCTAATGTGTATATTCCGTTCAGTTCTTCTTTAAATAAAGAACATTAAAAAGCCCATTTTAGTAATGCTAATATAAGTTACATATCACTTACATACATTTAGCAACTACTGCAATGCAGCATATTGTTATAGAAAAAAAATGTTAAAAGAGTATTGATATATACCTAATACCAAGATGACACCAAGCCTCAGCATTAACATTGTTAAATAGTTTACTTGTCAACAGTTGATGGGAAAATCCGCTATAATTTTTATAAACACTTTAAATTTGTTTTATAGTCAATGCAACACAGACATGAACATTGATCAATGTCAATCGTCAAAACTCCGCCTATGTAAGTATTTTGTTACAGATTCAATACTTTTTGTTGTTTTTGCAATGAGAAATTATGTATGATTCAATGGAGAATTGTGAATCTGGCATGATTATTTTTTGGGGGTTTTTAAAATTTAATTTGTTAAGATATTTTGAAATTTGCAATTCCTTCAAACTCGTTACATTGTGGGTAATTTTAAATGGTTCGAATTGTGTATCAATTAAATAGGAAATGGAAAATGTAAATGGTGATATGGTGTATGGGGGAATGGTGTAACAGTATATAATGAATGAAGAATGATGTAAATGTGAATGGTTGGATGTTATGGGGAATTGTATATGGTACAGTGGGGAATTTTGTATCTTGCACGAGGAATGTCGTATGGTTTTTAAATTGTAGTTGTTTTATAAATGTTGAGATGTTTTGATATTTGCAATTCCCCCCAAGCTCGTTACATTGTGGGATATGAAATGGAAAATGTGAATTGTGTAATAGTGTTAAGGAAATGGCGAATTGCGTAATGGTGTATGAGGAATGGTGTATGGTGTAAAGGTGTATGGTGCATGGTGCATGGCAAGGTGTAATGGTAAATGCTGCATGGTGTAAAGGTCAATGGTTTGAGTGGGATATTTAACCATTAAAGAACTGTATTAAGATTTCTATATTATTGACACCCCTGACCAAACTGCCATTCATCAGACAAATATATACAGTAAAGTTTAATCATGCAAGGGAGGTTGGAAATTACAAAATGACAATAATAATAAGCGACGAGAAAGTTAAACTGAGTTTCATATGATTAATATTGATAATAAAATTTACTACTTTCGTGCGACCGAAGCGCTTTTCTAGCCTGAACCTTAATCATCCACAAAATAATTTAAAACCAAGGATGCATAAATACCTGTATATGTTAGGACATGTAGAAATAGATGGATCTGACACAGGTAAACTTGCAATTGAAGTCAAATAGGAACAAATGAACAACTGTCTTGATTTGAGTGTCACTGCTTGATGGGACAAAATAGATGAATCACGTGTTTGGTTTCTTAATTCTTACCCTGGATATTTTTAATAATTTCTTTACAACATTTGCCACTTCCTGGACATTTATTTTCCAACTTAGTTGATGAACTGATAAGATCCAAATTTGGTATATTCGGGACGTTTTTGTATTTGCGTTATTTTTTTCTATTCACGAAAATAAGTTGGTTTACAGTATCTATTTATATCCCGATTCTACAGTTAACTAAAATGATAAGTATATACTACATGTAGTATACAATGTCAGAAAAATATAAAATTTTCTAATGAGTTTAGAAACTTGAGAATGTCGAGGTTTACTGAGCCCTTCTACAGTTTCGTGCCGAATACAAAAAAAGTTGATACTTTTCCGACTGTTATACACAACAAATACACATTGCTACTATTATGATTATAAAAATGTTAACTCATGTCCATCCCTCAACGAGCACCAACTGTGACGTGATATGAGATCGACTTTGCAGGAAATATCACTTTGTTACTATATTTGGTGATAAAGACAACTGGCATTGTTCTAGATGCAGTACAAAAATTTTTTATCATGATAATTTAGCATAATAAAAAAGGGTGTCACTATTTCCATTTAAACAACTGACCTCCTGAGTTCAAATGAGGTAGATGTAAGCAACTATATGTCATTGTACGGCCTTCTAAGAAGACAAAAAAAAATCAGAACAGTACAGTCAGTTGTAACAGGCCCGGGTATGATCAAATGTGAATCAATTCAAAAGAGAAAAGCTACACCAAAACTTAGTTCAATCGAAATGTTCACGAGCATTTCTTTTGATATATAAATAAAGCTATATTTGCTCTATTATTCTTGAAAGACTCAAAAATGATTTTGATTTTTTTTCGTCGTGACTCCAATCGCAATTGACTAGGATTGTCAGGATTCCTACCGAAGGTCATTGGTTCTCTCCGGGCGTTAATCACCAACCAATCAATCAATCAATCAGCTTCATTAGTATTCCAACAAATTTGAAGCACATAAAAATCCAGAATAACAAAATAAATGAATGATATGGAATGCAAAGTTATTCGCCCTGAACAAAATTCAAATGAAATCATTACAAAAAATACTAAATAAATGAACAAGTGCAAAATGCGAAGTTAAAATGGAATAGAACATTCAATACGGAACTAGACTGGCAATCAGTTTGGAAAAAGCTTCAATAGTTGCCTGTATCAAACAATATTTTCCAATTCCAATATACATTATACTGAATCTAAATTCTATCAAATGCAAAAGTCCGATGGCCTATGTTACTTATGTGGAAACTTATTAAAGATTTTATCAAATTGATCGCAAAATTAAAAAAAAAAAAAAAATTCGGAAAAGACAAACTTGACCGTTTATTTCAAATATTGTAATTACTATTAATAGTCGAATTTACTTAGTCTTTGCATATTCTTTGATTAATTATTTTTTAGATATATATATATATATATATATATACATACAAGTCTAAATTGAAAACAACGTTCAAACCTATGATTGCGTTGGATAAAAACCGCAATTTTTATACGTGTGCATGCAAAACAAATTTCCTGTTAGAGGGGTCTAAATACAGCACAAAACAACATTTTCCAAAACACCATAAAAGTGAAAAAGTATATTTTAACAAAACGCATTTGACTAACAGGTCGAACAACAAATGTTCTTAAACCCTGCTGACTGCCATTGGCGATTTCCAAATAAACGGATATATAAATATATATATATATATACATCTTTTCCACAAGTTTATTTTTTTCTGTTTTGTATTAAATTACTATTAAGATCATTTTGTTACATCTGTGATCAATTTATTTGGCAATCGCCAATGGCAGTCAGCAGGGTTTAAGAACATCCGTTGTTCGACCTGTTAGTCAAATGCGTTTTGTTAAAATATACTTTTTCACTTTATATATATATAAAGTGCCTAGAAAATCGACCTAACAATGTTAGAGTAGATCTGATTCTTCACTTCCTCCCCGACCGGGGCTGGAACCTGTACTTTTTCACTTCATACTTCTACGACAACACCGCCTAGCATTGCGCAGACACCTTATCCCCTCCTCTTACTATAGCTGATAAAAATCAGCTTTCGTTTCGGTAGGTGTTACCTTCTCTAGGAATTAAACAAAGACGTTTTAAACACAAGATAATGCACATACATTAATACAAAATAAACCTTCATCGAAAATTCTAAAGTGTTGGAAGCATGTGTCCTGTTGATGTCAATTACTTACAGCCATTTAACCAGGAACACAAATCAATTGACAACAGATTTCATAATTGGTTATCTTTTATTTACACTAGATATGATTTGAAATTTAAACAATGCAAAACAAAAAAATAACAGTTGTATTTATTATCATAATTGTATATAAAAAGGATAAATTTTTATGAAAATGCAAGATTCCAATGTGTGTAGAATACAGTAACTAATTGAAAACAGATGCTGGTTTTTATATTGAATATATTATGTAGAAAGTATTTTTTCACCCTTTTGTATTTTCCCTGGCAAAAGGGATATGTATAAAAAAAAGGCAGGGGCCCCTCTGTCAGTTGCCCTGGACTGCTCAGGGTTTATGTATAAAGGTGATTTGAAATAAAAGATATTATTCACCAAAAATAAATTAAAAAAAATACTGTACATATACCAGTCCATTCTGGTGCGAATTATATTATTATTTTATCGTTATAGTATGAAGATTATATTTCTAAGTAAAACAAGTAATCATTTGCACACTGTGCATCATTTGCACACTGTGCAATATAAATAACTCCTGTTTTACACCATCAAACAAAATCTTTCTTTTGATGAACACATTAAAGACTTGTATTCGCATAGTATCGAAATAAAATAAGCAATTTAATAAAATAATGGTTTCTTTAGAAATAAAACTAGCTGATAGTCTTTGATATTTAAAAAAAATATGAAGGAATAAACAACCTGGGACCAAGAGACTGTATTATTCATATAAGTCCCAGGTGCGATAAATTGTCATTAATTGAACAAATAAATAAACTGTAAACTGTTTTTTTGGCTATTTTTTCATAAAGTTTTATAGATTTGAAGAAAATGTTAGCAGATATAGATCAGCCATATACAATCAACAAATAAGTTGAGATAACGTATTTGAAAATCAACTACTAAACATTTATTGTTATTAAATAATGTTTTTTCTCCCTTTCTGGGTTTTGGGTTTTGTTTTAAGAACTATAATAGATAGAGTTATTATACTTCTGTTATAATTTTCTATATAAAACAAGTACACAATATTTTCACAATTTTTTTCAAATTGCAAGCGGTGACCTATTTGACCGGTCAATAGTTTCCAACTATTTGCCCTCGATGAAACTATTTGACCGCAAGCGTCATTATATTTCGCGGAATATCAATTGCAGCTACGGGATTGGAGAATGTTGCGAATACCGCGGAAGTTACTACGTCGCGTTTTACCTATCATAGCTAGGGTTGACGTCAGTGCGGGACGTAGCCTTAGCATTCAGAATATATATGAAGTAAACGTTAAACAGTATGGTTGTGTTTCTGCTTTTTATATTACGATAGTTGATTAAACCCCGACATTTATTGTCTGTTGTCTCTTTCGGTAGAATAAAACACTTATAGACTGGATATTCGTGGAATAGTAAGTTTATTGTCCCCTCGGATACAACTATTGCCCTTGGCTACGCCTCAGGGCAATAGTTGCATCACGGGAACAATAAACTTACTATTCCACTCATACCCAGTCAATAAGTATAAAATATACTTTCAGAAAAACAGATCAAAGAGAAAAGAGTTAAACTACGTTGACATAACTATACAGTTTAAAGATGAGATTTATCAATGGGTCACCATTGCTGAAATTGTGAATCAACTTTCTTTAGCAGTTATTGCACGACAATATATTTTAGCTAAATTTGGATATTTCACGATTACCTTAAAAACTATATTAGATAGGGAGAAAAGGTGAACACCAAGATAAAATCCAAATTTTGCAGAACACACCATATACTAGTATTTGTTTTTAAGAAGGAGTTTTTTATATATTATCCACAGAATACAAAATTAGCAATTGAGCGGTTTAGAGTAGTTCTATTCGCCAGGGAAGGAACAATTTTATATTTTGTGATGGGGATAAGGGATTGCTGAATGAAATGAATGTGATATTGTCTAGAACTGAAAATCAATAATTTGGCACAAGACATGCTGAAAATGAATTTCCTGTACACTCAGATGCACCTACAATTTGAAAAAAGAGAAAGGTGTGTACACAACGGATAATACTTATTTTGTGACGAGTAATCCAGTCTGATAACGGGTGAAAATGATTATTCTGACCACGCAAACCTCTTGCACAAAAGCCCAACCCGAACGGAAAATATAAAGTGGTCGTTCTCTAAGCAATTTTTTTCGTTTCGCCTTGTTTGTGTAGATTTAAATGACCTGTCTTGGATATAACATTTGGTCTCTTGTGGAGAGTTGTCTCATTGGCAATCATACCACTTCTTATTTTTGTATTTGGATTTGTAATCAAACCCTTATTTTTTTTCAACCTTGGCATTGAACTTTCCATATGTTTAACTATTCTGGACTATGCATGTGAACAACTAAGTGAGTGTAATTCAACAATTCGGTACGTACAATGTATGTTCTTCAATGGGATTACTAATTAAAAGAAAACTGCATGTTTGATATCAATTTTTTTCTGATTTTTGTCTCAATGAAACCGAAAATATATTGTTGCTAGGCACTTTTCTAATATAAATAGATAGTTACATGGCAATTTTCCAATAGAAATAAATGGTTTCTAGGCACTTTTACCCTATATAAATGAATGGTTGCTAATGACAAGTGTGATAACATTCACCCTTTGGCCTTTTAGGTAGGGTCTGTGTAATAACCCATACAGTCCTGAATCAAACATATATGGTTACTAGGAACTTTTGTATCAAATCAGGGTGGTTGCTTAGCACTTTTGACAAGACTTTGAATCTTACTGTTGACCTGTAAATAAAACAGTGGCTTTAATCATCCTGAACATTTTCTTTACGTATTGTTTGCTTCTTTTTTATTGTCTTTTCTTACAAAATTCAATTATACGCAAGGTCAAAGGTCAAAGTCATCTATTACCTTTGACCTTGGGTTAATTTGAAGATCATTTAATGCTCAATAGTTTTTACATCATAGTCATTCAATAGTAATTACTGTTTTCGGTTAATCTTAATAACATGGTAGAATATCTTAAGAAAAACACAAAAAATGACACATTTTGGGTTCGATAGCAACTGTCCTAACACCCTGAATCCCAAATATTTTGTTGTAAATTATTGATTAGAAACATTGATTCTTTATATTTATAACCATTACTTAAATGAAGGTGGATAAAAAACTGTGTATAATTTGCCTTAACAAAAAGAATTAAAAAATACATCTGCTCCTGCGGTTGTGATAATATTCAGCTAAATATTTGTTATATCTGACAATGCTGTTATGTTTGTAAAGTACCATGTTTCTGAAAAATATTAAAAAATATCATTAAATCATTTAATTTTGGATATAACACGTCTGCTGATTGGTTTCAAGGTTTCTTTCTTTCAGCTCATAGACATAATTTTGTCATGTGACCGTGACGTCATCAACGTTTTTTATTATTTACTACTTAAAAATAGAATTTAGAATTGAATTATAAGGAATGACTGTAATATTTTTTCTGTCTATTCGAAATAACCTCAAAAATGTGATGCACACTTTTAGATAACCCGCGTATATTCAGTGAGCACCACATATTTGATGTTATTCTTTCATAGACAGAAAAAATATTACAGTCATTCCGTTAATAAAATCTGGTTTTAATTCCGAATTCCTGCAAAGTCGTTGTTTTTTCAATGCTAAATCCCCCAAAATGTACGGCGAAACTCATTGATTTGGTTGCCAAGAAAAACAAATAGTTTACTTTGGATTTAAACTGCATGAAATGATGCGTTTACAGAATTTATAATTATCGTAAATTTCGGGTTTAAAATTTACAAAACATTTATGAAAAATATATAATCTACAAAATTAGAGAAATTTAGAAAATCGGTTAAATTTCTGGTTTAATCTTATTTACATTTTGTTTTATGGTTATATATTTCTGATCTACGACAATATATATTTCATTTAAATATCTTTTTTACATTAAATTTAAGTTTTTATATTTCTAATTTATGTCAATTTTTTTTTCAATTAATCTTTATATTTACAAACATTTGAAAATAATTAAATAACAATACATTTTTAGTTTACATGCATTTTACATTCGAATTAAAGCTGAATTTAAAATCTTTTTATAATCTCAATTTAAATTTTGATTTGCTTGAAACCAAATACTTGTGATCTGACATTATGCAGTTACAAAAACTTCATAGATTATGCACCTTTCTTTAAAAAAAAAGATATTTCCAGGAAACAGCTGAAGTATGCTGAAGTATTGAGTAATCAGATACTATAATTGGTAATTTAACGTTAACATTCCACTATTTTGTCTGTTTTACACATTTTCAGCAGCAGGAAGTCACGCATCACTGTTTTGAAAAAAAAAATACAAATGAAACTGTTAACGTTTTTATATATAGTATTTCAAAATACTTAAAACTGTTTAAATTTGTCATGCTCAAAATCCTCTCATAGTACACAGAGGGACAACATGCATTACCTGGCTAACGCAAAAGGTTATAATGTAAATTTAAGTAATGTATATTTTGAAGAAAGTTTCTTCACCTCATATATTTCTTGATGTTTTTTTTTTGGACGAATTAACATTCAAATTTCGGAAAGGCAAAAACTAAAATATGTGATTATACTCCAGCATTTTTTAAAATTAGATTTTTGCGTCCAATCTTTACTACAACAACTATATTTATCTTATCAAACCCTTCCTGTTACAACTTATCACTATCGTGCCACGTACAATAAGGAATATACATGACTGTACCTATATATTTGATTAATCTTGTAATTGAATTCCATTGAAGAAGGCCGTAATGGCCGAAACGTATGGAATCGATTCAATTGTATTATCAATAACAACATTGAAAAGTGCTAATAGTACCGATTTTGTGTCATGGATGAATACCCCATATCCTGTCTTTTCTATTGTGTTCTATGTGGTCTATTAAATAAATTAAAGTTTACTTATATACAAAAAGAGTATTTAATTCTTTATTTCTCAACATTTAATTTAAACAAACATTTTTGGTCATTCTGCGGTATCATTTGAACGAACATTCCCAATAAATTTAAGAGTTGATCCCCTTTTAAAGTATAATTAAATAAAAGACTACTATTCATATTTTACTATCTTAAAATTAAAGGCACCAGTTTTGTATAACAATTGCAGTTTCCGGTGCATGCACAACATGGAGTGAAATAAAATAGTTTTTATTTGTGATTTTTTTTCTCTTTGATTAAAGTTTAAGCTGAATTGAAACATCTATCTACATGTAAAAAAATATTTCATCCTTTTTAGGATATCAAACCAGGAAAGTGGAAGGATATCATGTTATTTGGAAGTGGTGCGGACTAGTAAGAACAGGAAATAGAAAGTATAAAAAATGAATTTTGGACTTCAGGATTTAATAGCTTTTTATTATTTGTGGCATGAAATTATGTTTTGCATATGTGTTTATAATTAAGAGTAACAGAAATGGAGGTATTCAAATTGATTTTGACGCAATAATTTGTAACGATAGTTAAACAACGGATTAAACATACACATATTAAAAATAAGATTAACGGCGAGGTAATAGAAAACAATATGGGGAATAGGGATGGGGTCATTTTACTTTTCATATACATGCATGAATAGTTGTTTTCAACCAAAGTCAAAACGAAATTGAATATCCAATGACCCGGGCAACACAAATGAGCATATCCTCATGTAAAAGCCTCAAGAATAAAAATATGTTACAATTTGAAAGGAGCACTGGACTTCATGGCACTGGTTTGGGAATGACAACACCGTATGTAGCGGATTAAACTCGTTTGATGTGATGATATGAGACTAAGACTGGGTGCAAAACTACTACACAAGAAACTCATGGCGGAATAAAATAATGAAAAGATTTGTAACTTCATTTTCTTTTTCGTTTACCATTTTTACCAAAATTCTATTGTCAAGTATTATTTACCACTGAATGCTGAACATCCATTAATCAATTAATCAGATTCCTTTTTGAATAAAATATGAATTAGATATGGTAGAAACAATGATTGCCTCTGAGAAAACCTAAACCACTAATTAAACAAAAAGAAGAAAAGAAATAAAAAGCATCACATATATTTTAAACCTTAAAACTATCTACGTGCTACCGAATTCAATGTGCGAAAATATCGAGTTCCTCACTTGTATGGAAGGGAATATCCGCCATAATTATACATTTCTTAATTTGTTAAATGCAATTTTTTAGTTTGTAACATGCAATTTCTTAATTTGTAACATGTATTTTTTTCCATCCGTTACATGAATTTCTACATTTCTTGATTTATGCAATGTAATTTTTTAATGTGTAAATGCAATTTCTTAATTTGTTAACGTATTTTCTTCGTTCGTTACATGAAACTCTATATGTCCTAATTTGTGAAATGTAATTTCTTTGTTTGAGTCACGTTTTGGGAGAATGTGTCAGTGTAATTGTTACCACTGCCAGCCAATGAGAAGTTCCGTTTCTTAAGAAAAACTACAAGATAAAAATCAACACGTTACAAATCAAGAAGTTTTACATATCAAGAAGTTTTACAAATCAAGAATGAAATAGTTCCACAATATTCCACACGAGGTCGCTGTTAATCCATGTCAACTCGTACCTTAGCCAACTCGTACTCAACCAACTCATATTTCTTCCAACTCGTACCCAATATTGTATTATTTATATGCATTAAAGTTGTTATGTTCTTTTATATAATATAGAAACAAACAAATACATTAAAGTACAACTTTATTTATTGGTAATCTGATGCAATTTGTTTTCAAATCAAAGTAAATTAAGTGATTATATGAAATTGTTTGAACGATAAAACTATTTCAGACACATGTTGGATAATTATAATCAGATAACGTTCTAATCAGTGATCATTTGTCAGTGGCCGGGGGGTTGAAACCCCTTTTTGAATGACCTTTTTATATGGCTTGTATGTGTTGGTCCCCTTTTAAAAAAAGCTGGATCCGCGCCTGATTGGTGGAAAATAGGCATGGACCTACAAAAATAGAACGGGGTTGTTTAAATGAAAAATAAACCTAGAAGGGTTTATGAAAACCCAGATTTCGGAATAAATGCTGCTCCAAAGTCCGTTGAGAATTAACTTTGTAAAAGCCAAGCTGGGCATATCTGTTATAGTATCTAAATAACTGTATAAGTAAAAACGTTTGGACTTTGTTTAATTCCTGTGCTGGCTTTATCGCTTCAAAAAAATTAGAAAGGCCTTCATATATAAACTAACTAGAAAAATCTTCTTGATCACATGTTCAACGCAAAAAATCAGTAAAAAATAAATAAAGTATGTTGCTATTGATGAGTTTTTAATGACAGAAATGATATCTCTTTCTCGAGAACGCGTGAGCTTCCGTAGACTTTGTCCCCTGTAACCTCCTATCAAGAGGTCCTCTGCCCTGTATCTGCTGAGTATATTCACAATACTTATAGACTCTTTTAGACCTTGACATTTACAATGTACGTCAGTTGTTTAACACTAGATTTGTTTTGTCATTTTTGTCGCTGGGTAACTGTCTCAATAACACATATCATACAATGAAAAAGTCAAACAGACCATGTTTTATTTTATTACCAGATTATATATACCTTGAACAATTAGTACTATTTACAAATTATTCACACAGCATATTTCATTGTTACTTCTGTTGTCAGATATATGTATATGCTATATTTAAAAACTAAAATTTCAAATCCAAGCAGGAAAGAGCCAACAAGATTATAATTGATATAACTGATATGAACAAATTATGTTGTTAAAATTCCCATAATAATTCAAAAATTTCTTAGAATTAAATGCGTAATATCACAGATAAAAAACAACTTCATTTTATAAACAATGCTAATTGGACAGACTGAATGTTTAAATTGACTTAGATATATTTGTGTATGCTTTATAATTGTATAAAGGCATATAAATTCAGATTGAATTCAAGAATGCACCTAATCTTATACTATGCATAAAAAAATAGATGGTCTTAGAAAAAAAAGGCAAAGTTTTCAGATACTTTAGTGTTGTTTAGTTTATAGCATTTTTGGTTGTTAGTGAACTGAATTATAAAGAAAAAGTTTAATTCTATAAGGAACTATTTTAAAGATGTAATCTAACCTATTTTTGGTTCATAATGAAAAACAAATTTGTAATATGTGACAATTGTGGTATTGAATAAAAAAACAAATATCTGGATGAATTATGCCTAAATTTGACATTTCAGTATTTTCAATCTTACATTTTAGGGCCAAGATAGACGTGCTGCTCATATAAAGTTCATTATTAGGCGATACATTAACCGAGGCAATGTGACTTCAGCTTTGCATATGAAACAGGTATGAAAATATCCTGAGCTTTGTTCTTAGTAAAAGTACAAAACTGTTAAATAAATATGGATTCTACCACTGCATCGAGTGTGATAAGATGTTTATCCACTTGAGACATTTATCTTTTTTTAATCGAACTGCCGATACAGGAGAAATATTGTATTGCAAGAGATTTGGTGGTGAAATCTATTTCTCTAATAATTTTAGATTATATGTAAAAAAAAAATCATCTTTCTTTTTCATAGATCTGCAAAAAGATTTGTTTTTTCTTTGTGACATCATCAGGCATGTTTGCCTTTTTTTGTGACATCACAATAGTACATTTAGAGGAATGCAAGAAAGTTCGACGTTGTAATTGAGTTGTGACCAATGAAGAACTGAGTTCAAATGAATCACATGTTGAATATAAAAAAAAAATAATCAACCGGCCGGGGAAAGTATAAATTGGCTAAGAATTAGAGAAACCCAAATTTTATAACCTATGATAACAAACACTATGTTGGATGTAATCATTGAAAATATTTTCTTTCACCACATCACCCTAGATGGTAAAAATTTAGTATTTGGTTTATAAATCAAAGTTTTGGAGAAACATCTTTATGTGCAAGAATTTGATGTAAAGATAAAATATGCTATTCTAAATTGATCTTCAGGTGTCTAATTTTACCTGCACTGTTTGCTTTCTTGTGCTATACACATTTTATGTACTTTATTTTTTTCATTGCAGGCAGTGGACAAAGAGCAAAAAACCTGAATCAAAAGTGAAAGTTGCTTCCTCAGTTCATATTGTAGATGTACAGCCATCAAAATGTTCCATTCCAGCTATTTCAAAGCTTTATAATTTCCACTACTCTACTATTGGACTGAGGATGGTGAGAGCCAATTATGTTGGTGAAGGTATGTTCGCTCCAACAAAAGAAAAGACTTCATTTTTGAATTTTGTTTATATATCAGCTTTTTTGAATCAAGGGATATTTATAATAAACTGTTGACACAGAGAAATGTCTAGCCTGTCGGTATAAAATTCATACAAAGAAAAACAATCTGATGGACAGCAACAAGGTTTATAAATTCAGTCGCTGGACCATTATCATGTGGGCAGGCTCTGAAAATAATCATCAAACTGATATGTACAGATAGTAATGCAACTTTGGACAAAATATTATTGATCTATCACAAGTATAGTTCTTATAAAACTGACTTAAGCAGAAAACTCAATATTGAAAATTGCTAATTAATTCAAAGTCACTGGACCTTGACCTAGGGCGCAGGGCTTCAAAATAGTCGTCAAACTGATATGTACAGATAGGAATGCGACTTCATACAAAATATCATTGATCTGTCACAAGTAGAACCTATCAAACTAATTAAAGCAGAAAACGTAACATTGAAAATTGCTTATTAATTAAAAATCACTGGACCATGACCTAGGGTGCAGGACCTCGAAATAGTCGTCAAACTGATATGTACAGATAGGAATGCGACTTCATACAAAATATCATTGATCTATCACAAGTAGATCATATCAAACTAATTTAAGCAGAAAACTTAACATTGAAAATTGCTAATTAATTTAAAATCACTGGACCATGACCTAGGGTGCAGGACCTCGGAATAGTCGTCAAACTGATATGTACAGATAGGAATGCGACTTCATACAAAATATCATTTATCTATCACAAGTAGATCATATCAAACTAATTTAAGCAGAAAACTTAACATTGAAAATTGCTAATCAATTCAAAGACACTGGACCATGACTTAGGGGCAGGGCCCCGATATAGTCATCAAACTGATATGTACTGAAAGTAATGCAACTTTATATTAAATATCAATGATCTATCACAAGTAGTTCCTATTGAACTAACTTAGCAGAAAACTTAACAATTGTTGACACCGTCGCCGCAGCCGTTGTTGTCGCCGGAAAAGCTACACCTATGTCTCGCTTTCTGCGACTTTAGTCGCATTTAAGACAAAAATATCTAACTGTCTATGAGTAAAGAAAAATGTTTCTCAACTTGAGATAGAAAACTTTTTTTTTCATTTTATATTAAAGTTATGGTGAAATTGGATTTCTACTACCCTTAGCAAGAAAAATGGTAAATAATGAACCAATATTTTATCTTGTTTAAAGTTCTGAAAGGCCATTGATTATGTACTCTATGATCTATCAGTGGTTTTTTTTCCACTAAGGACTAAACATATGTTTTTGGAGATGGATATATTACTGCTATTGTTTTTTCCTGGTTTTTCCTTTCATTTCATGCTCCAAATTGATAAACCCACTCATAATGGTCATTGTGAAACTTCCAAAAAGTGGTCATAAACATTGTAATAATTGAAGTTGTTATTTATTTTCTTTTCAGATGATCATGAAGTAGTAGATACATCAAAAAGGCAAACAGTTTTTGACTGTCCTGTTGAAAATTGTACAAAGCAATTTTCCACCCAACGATCTGTAGATGATCACATCTTGCTGGGGGACTGTTCGTTTGATGGAAGTGAAAGACTTAGAGTTACTGAAAGGGCTAATTACATTTATGCAAATAAGATCATGCAAATGTACCCATCATCAAATAAAGATCAGTTGCCTCCTGTCCCCAGTAATGATTCGAATAAAGACCATAACCTTTCTCTTTCCATGGGATAGACACTAAAGGAAACACAGGCTAGAGTTACATTTACCACTTAGCAGAAAGATTTTATGGCGGACTAATTTAACATTGGGAAAGTATTAGGTAATTAAGTGGACCCATATGTTGCAACGAAAGAGATGAGGATGTCTGGGAAATTTAAGAGGGATGAATATCTATCTGGTCAACTGATTTCGTCCTTTTTCTCCAGACGTTTTCAAAAAGGCAAGAAAACATCTTCTGATGAATGTGTTGCTACACTATGTGAAGAAAATAAAGATAACTTGAAGACCACTATAAACACATTTATCTTGACAGTAAATATTAATCTTGTAATGTAATTTTTTCCAAACTTTTAGCTGACCTGACCTTAGATCATATGAGCGTTTGCTACACGTGGCTTCAAATGTCATTCATATGCCATTTTTATTTAAATGTTAAAAAATATACTATGAAAACACTGGTCTAAATTTTACTAAAATTATATCAGCCTTAGGATCTTTTCTTTGAAAATTTGATTAATGACCTGACCAATCAACTAACATAAAAATAAGAAGATGTGGTATGATTGCAAATGAGACAACTCTCAACAAGAGACCAAATGACATACAAATTAACAACTATAAGTCACCGTACGGCCTTCAACAATGAGCAAAACTCAAACCGCATAGTCAGCTATAAAGGGCCCCGAAACAAATGTAAAACAATCCAAACGAGAAAACTAAGGCTTGATTTATGTACAAAATAATGCACGAAAAACAAATATGATATATAGCAACAAACGATTTGGGATAGGCACATACAGAATGTGGCGGGGTAAATCTACTTGAAAGCGGCAGCCCTCCCCTAACCGGGGACAGTGGTGTAACAGTACAACATAAGAACAAACTATTAAAATCATTTGATAACATGGCTGTTTATAAATATAGAAATAAGAGTACAATAAGCCCCCCCCCCCAAAAAAAAAAAAAAAAAAGACAAATCTTGTAATAAAAGCTGTTAAACTTCAGTGTTATCACACATTAATAGTTCCCTTCAAAAACCATGGTTAATGACCAGAACTGCCATGAAACATGACCAACACTTTTACTAAAAACAGACAATTTGACCAAAATTAACAAAGAAAGATCGTGTTTTGTCTTTTCCTGTAAGTGTGTGGATTATTTTTTATAATATACTTGTTTAAAGTAGTAACAACATATATATTGATTACATATCTGTTTTATTCAAGTTTACCCTCTTGTAACACAAATAATGACCATTGAATTGCTAAAATTTCAAGAAAATTACAGTATTCTGCTCCGTCGTCAGTCTTCCTTGCAGTTATTGAGCTGATACTTGGTGTGTAATTATATAGAGTAGTTACATATTGAATATGTGTTTCGTTATGGTTGACCTACATTGTTAGAATAATTTACCTGTCAGTTAAGCTTTTAGGGGCTGCATTTCATTTTATGAATAAAATTTCTTGATAATCAGGACTTTTCAGATAATGTAATGTAACATAATGTTAATTGCATTATATGCATGCAGATACATTGTAGTCGTGATGGATTGGGCTATGAAACTCCTTCCAATTTAGCACAGAGAAGCTCACAGTGATTTCTTCGGTAAAAAAGGGATTAGTTGAAATCTGACAATGCTGGTTACGACCATTGCGTACCTCTGATATCTTACATTTACAACATAAACCTACATGGAGATATGGATCTAAAGATGTCACAGTACAATTTTAGTGAGGCACAATCAGGCAAAGATATTTGTGATGTCAAAACAGTTCACTGCAAAATGCATATATTGAGGTAAGGAAAGGAATAGTACATAAAATTGAGTTAACAAGCAGTTTTTAAGGTCCAACCTATCCTTCTTGTATTCTTGTTGCATTTTCACACGTCTCAGTTATGTTATTAGCATTATTTAATTCTCCATGGCATGTACATTGTGTAGGAAGGATTTATGTTAAATGGAAAGATAAAACAGAAAAGTTCCAAATGAGAAGACATCTTTGTATACAAACTATGTATAGAACATGTAACGGTTACTTCCTGGTTGTTTACAATGAAATGACAAATGAATGAGTTGTTTTCATAACAATATATATAATTATAATTTGAGGTAGCTAAGGGGACTATTTTTTTTTTAATTAAAAAAAAATTACATATAGTTTACAGCAGTGTATATATGTTTTGATTAATTTTTGATCTTTTTTCAGATAGAAAATGAATACAATTTATATACAATTATCTTTTCAAAAATAAAATTATTTTTAATAATTAGAAATTATAATTTATTTGTTTTTCCTGACAAGAAATGAAAGCTTATAATATGATAAAAAAAATTAAAAAATATATTTGTTTTTACAATTTTTATTTTACTACAAACATTTTGCGGTCGTATAATGGTACGACTTTGTCTTTCAAAGACATTTGGTTACCAGACAATAACTTGAGTATAAGTGTATGTATCTCTATGAAATTGTACTACAAGATTCCATGCCAAAAAAGAAAGATTGGGATTGATTTTTGGTGTTATGGTTCATTAATATGCTGAATCTAACCGTGAATGTAGATTTTGGAATTTTGGCCCTGTTTTCAAATTGGTCCACATTGAGGTCCAAAGGGTTCAAAGTTAAACTTTATTTAATTTTAACAACTTTGAATTATTGGGGTTCTTTGATATGCTGAATCTAACAGTGTATTTACATTTTTGAATTTAGGCCTGTTTTTCAAATTGGTCCATATTAAGGTCCAAATGGTCCAAAATTAGATTTGGTTTGATTTTGACAAAAATAGAATTCTTTGATATGCTGAATCTGAACATGTGTTTAAATTTTTGATTTTAGGCCAAGTTTTCAAGTTGGTCCAAATCGGGATCCGAAATAAAACTTTGTTTTATTTAACAAAATATGAATACATGGGGAACATTGATATGCTGAATCTAACCATGTATTTAGATTTTGTATTTTGGGCCCGGTTATCAAATTCATGCAAAAAAAACCCAAAAAAAACTTTTTCATGTATACAGGTGAGGGTCATGATGTTTGGACACCAGAAGACATGATTGCAGCTTTAAATTCAAATGGTGTTGTAAAAGAAATGTTTGCATCTGTGATTACTGCCGACCAAAAGTATGAGATAAAGACCAATGCAAAGATACCAAACATCAGTTCTATGAACAATTTTTATTTTCAAGCCAATGGAGTGGTAGTGAGACGTGCTTATGAAATAGGAAGAGGCCAATGCTACCAGTTAGATAAGACACTTCCTGTTCCACTTAAAGGATTCAAGGTATATACTTGAAGACTTACGGTGTGATGAAGACACCTTTGAAATTACCTGTAGGGGTTCGTAGGATAAAGTTCAAAGTCATACAAAAAATCAAATTTTCAGACCCATATTTTCTGCTTCATTGACTTACATTTAAGTTTACGTCCAAGTTCATATCAGAGCAACTATAAATGGTAGGATCATCCAGCCTTATATACAGATCATGCATCAGACACGCGCATGGACGTTAAGGGTACTTCAATAGTTCTTCTCAACTTTATTGATGCGAACTAAAAACCACTGATGTAAGAAGGATTATATCAATAACGAATCAATATTTGTAATTGAGTCAAAAACAATAAGCATATTTGATTGAATTTATTGCATGAATGTTTCATCCTCTTCATTATGAATGAAATATTTCAACTGGGACGTTAAATGTTACTTTTCAACTGTAATGTGAACTAGTAATCTACGCGTATACTTGATAATTGCATGGTAAAAAGCCATCTAATTATTTCTCTCAATGCCTTATAAATAGAATAAAGAATGTAAAATGGGGAATGTGTCAAAAAGACAGCAACCAAAATGAAAAGATAGAAAATAGCCCAAGGAGACCATTCTGTCTTCAACAAAAAAGCGAGGAAATTCGAGCACCAATAGGCCAGCTGTAGCAGGTTCCTAAACAAAAATGTAAAACAGTTTGACACCACACTGAAATCAGAAACATATAAAAGTATGTCCATGCAGTAATATGTGCATCATGATCTTGTATGTAGACGAAACTAATTGTATTATTCTTAAATTTTCCAGATGGTTGTCCCATTTCGAGAATTTGTAGAAGAACATCATGGAAAAGTTGCAGCATTAAAGGAAAGTGTTGACATAAATATGAACAACAATCACGACAATAATGACACCGAAAATATGTCACAAATTAATGAGCTAGAAAAAGAGGACGGTGATGGCCTTTTTGCTTGCACTGAACAGAGCTGTGTAAAAGTATATACACATCCCCGATTTCTTGAGGCACATATTTGTAGCGGAAGTCAGGTTTATAGTAAAAATGAAAAAAAGTTACAACAGAGTAAAAATGATTTGGTTTGAAAAGCACATAACAGTAGATAGGCAGTATGAAATATTGATTCAATCTGTATCTTCAGAAGTTTCACAGACCAGGGAAGGATGGGCACTGAAAAAACTAAGCCTTGCAAACGATTCACAAAAAAGGTTAAAGACTACCTTTACAAAATCTATCTGAATTGTAACACAACTGGAAAAAGACCTAACTTTGATAGATTGTCAATAGAGTTGAAGATGCAAAGAACTGAAAATGGAACAAAAATGTTTTCTAGAGAGGAATGGCTTTCTCCATCCCAATTTAGAAGTCTTTTTGCAAATTATGTTAACCTTGGTTCACCAGTAATGGTAAAATCAGATACATGTATAAGTGCAGATGCTGAGGATGTTTACAATGTTCTGCAGGAAATGGAGACCATTGAATACCATAATGATATTTCAGAGTTGGTTACAACTATTGGTTCTCAGTTTGAGTAACTTTGAATTCATCATGGAACAATACCTGTTTGAGTAACTTTGAATTCATCATGGAACAATACCTGTTTATCTGTAATGTGAATTAATGGTATCACATTGAGACCAATATTGTCTGTAGAGGTTGTTAACAGACTTTTAAACTTCAAAATATCTTTCTCTCTGAAACTACTGATTGGAATGAAACTAATTATAGAAATAATCACTCAAGGGGTGTCTAGATTAAAAAGTTGTATCTATTAGTGTGTATGTAAAAAAACATGGCCAACAGTTCTTTTTCGTAAATATAATATAGGTGCCATACGGAGGTTTTTGGCTTGCATCTTAAATTAATTTCAGATAAAAGAAAATTGAGGTGACCCTACTTCTTCAAAATCAAAAGCTCTTCCGAAATTATTGATCTTGAAATGTTGATAATCCCCTCCCCAAGGACCATCTATTTCTTGTTTGATGATACTTTGATACTTTGAATTTTTTCATCACACTTTTCTCAACTCTTATTCTGCAAAATTATTTGATATTTGGTATATAGCTTTATAGTGATGACTTTGAATGTGTAAGAACTTTCCAGATCTATCAACCTTTTACTTCCTGTTTGCCGATACCTCCATTCATAACTAAAAACTTGTATTCAGACGATTTTGCATGTTTTTCTTTATGGCAGTCTTTGCTAATATTATATAAACAGTAAATTTATAAGCAAATAGCCTGAATAATTATATAACCATTATAATGCACCACAGTTTAACTATTTATTTGTGTATATTTGTTTTTATTACATGTGGGTATAAAATAAATGTTATTACAATTTGAAATATTTGTGTTTGTCTCTGGTAGTAGTAGGCAAACTGCATCTTACATGTCTTATTCACAAGTTGTTGGAGATTTTATGGTTACATTCTAGGAGGAAACTTCACATTGTTGTTATGTCGATTGTTCTCCCAGAAGCAACATATAGGAATCACTATCTGTCGTCCATGTCAGCGTCACAAAAATTTCACTGGCACTTTTCTCAGGCAACTGCTTGGAGTAGTCTCTTGATAATTGGCATAAAGCTTTACCCCAATATAAAAAAAATGAAGCCCTTTTCCAGGCAAGAAGCACAATTTTATGATATTCACACAACTTGAGAATCTGGCCCTACTTCTGCAAAAAGATTACATGAATGTACAAGGTTGTGCATATCGTACAAATTTTGTCTACATTTTCATACCATTTTATAAAAAAATACCCTTGTTTCATCCAAAGGAAAAAGTCTTGTAAGGGCTAATTTTGGCCTAAAATTTTAAGTACTTCTAATAAAAGATTTTTGACATTTTTTAAACACTTAAGTGTCCACTTCATTTAATTCCATTAGTTTATGTTACAGATTTGAACTGATTTGGTCATTAAAGACGCTCAAATTTAAGCTTCCCTATGAAAAATCTATCAAATATGCCATAAAACGTCACTTTTCAGATGGTTTTTGTCAAAAATGTAAGTGGCCGCATTCGTGTTCAGTTTCAATCTTTATATATTTTATGTATTATCATCAAATGCAACATGTATTTAAATATCAAGACTGAACACAAGTGTTGCCACTTCCATTGTAGACATAAACTGTCTAAAAATTAGCACAAATGCTAAAATTGTTAAGATTTCAGAAATTTTACATGAAATAATGATGCTAGTACCTGATGAATTTGCATAGTATTGTAAAAAAACATCCCATATTTATGTAACTAATGTATTCTACTTTCCATAAATAGCTAAAAGTTTATATTTCAAAGAAATTGTAAAAATGCTATATTTTGGGGCCAAAAAGGGGTCTAACCGGGCCTACTCCTTTAGCATTTTTAAAAAAAATTTAAACTAAGTTAAATTGAGTTTATTCAAACAAGATATGCAATAAACATTAGTTAAGTCATTATTTTTCTTGTATTTTGACTATCACATAAATTTGTAAAGTTTCTATTGTAACAAAAAAAAAAATCAAAAAAAAAAATCATAAATATGGCAAAATAGCCATCATGTCTATCTTTAATTGTTATTTTAAGGTAAGTAGTAATCATTTGCATTTTATTGAAAACAAAACTTACAAGAATCAGGCCTTTAAAAAAAAAAAAAAAAATTGCTGAATCGGCACTTTTTCAAAACCAAGCAATATCACACGGCCAATAGTGGTATTGAGAAATGTACAAACTTTTAAGACTATCCTAATTTTCTTAATGTGGTTTGTTAAAGTATGTGTTATTATTAAGCTGTTATTTTTTTATAACACTTAAAAAAAATACAGGTCAAAATACCCTAAAATAGGCCTAAAACGGCCTTCTGTCAGTACAGAAATGGAAGATTATCGATGATTCTGAATATTAAAATTAATAGCTGGATATTTTTCTCAAAATATTTTGCACAAAATAGTTATTACATATAAAGCATCTTAAATACAAAATATCAGTCTGATTGGAATATTTTGGATTCGGACCATTTTGCATGGTTTTACCACAGATTGGCTTTTGAATACTTTAGTTGCAATGTAACTGACTCTGATATCGCACATAATAAGTATCCATCATCCTGTCCCCTAAACGTTTTTATCCATCTTATTTAGCGCTAAGTCTTTAAAAGTACTCCAGAACTTTGATACTATTTTGTTGTTCTCACACTGTTACTAAGCAATCTATGATTGTGCATGATCTTAAAGTTAAAATGGCAAGTAATTCTGCTCTGTTCTAAAGGATATATTTCGCCTCGCTTTTAACAGAAATTCCGATTCACCTATCTCAATTAGATACAATTATATTCTCTTTCTTGCATAAACATCTCTCATTTGATATTCAAAGTTCTTTTATACGTTTCGAAAAATTGTCCAACAAATGAATATTAGGAGTGCGAACTATTTCAAAACATCCCAACCAATTTTATGTATTCACCAGTATCCAAAGTCAACAAAAGTTTACGTGGTTTAGTATGATATGATAAATTGTTTTTTCAAACATAGATATTCGATCACAAATTGCTTATCTAACACTTCTGATTTAACCAATGTGTGATCTGCAATCCTTGGTCATTATTACACAGAAGTGATGACCTTTTACTTAGAACGCCTATCGTTTAATTACGGTGTAAGATAATTAAGTGCTTCTAATTTTCCTTCAAAGTGTATTGATCCATAGTTGTGCTATTGCATTACTGTTTAATGTAAGGTGAAGGGTTATTCGCTCAGAAACATGTGTATCCCCAACATTTGTCTTTTATTTCTAGGCCTTGCCTAGGTTAGCAACCTTAAATTGGTCTTAGGTGTAGAGTTGTCTCATTTGTAATGGTACACACGTCTTATTTCCACATGATGTAAGATTTGAAACGATTTGCAGCGTTATATCTTGTATTGACACCTTTTTATATGAAAATACGAAGATTTGGTATAATTCATGATAAGACGATTTTCCAACATAATCAAAATGACATAGAAGTTAGCAACTGCAGATATTCGTACACTTTTAAGAATGAGCAAAATCCGTATATCATAGCAAGCTATAAAATACTCGACATGAAAAATGCTTAACAATTTAAACGAGAAAACAAGAGGATTGATATATATGTAATACAATCAACGAAAAACGAAAAAAAGATAAATGATATACAGTAAATAATGACAAACACTGAATTACAGGCTCCTGACTAAGGAAATGCACATACAAAATGTGGCAGGGTTAAACAGATTTGCGGGCAAGCAACCAACCCCTGATGTAACAGCACACTCAGAACAAACTATATAATCAGTTGAAAAGGGCTTAACTTATCATATCGATACAAAGCACAAAAAGACACAAGACTGAGTTTACTCGCAGCTAGCTAATTCAAAGCAAATGACAGCTAATAAGAAAATTCATGTATCTTGGACTAAAATATCAATCAGCCCACATCCAATGAATTAAGGTTAAAGACGTCACAAACAGTTCGAGAAAGACATCACTTGTAATAATCATGTTTTAATTGTTGATAACTTAATCAGTTCATTAGTTCTCTCTAAATTTTCTTACAGATGTGTTCATACTTGTCATCATTAAAACCACTTTGACATTTCTCCAAACAAGTGGTTTGTCGTTTGATTTCGTTATTTTTTGCAATACTGTCGCTAAGATAATGTGACCTTTATACCAGGTCCGTCATTTGTTTCGCAGATACAGCATCTTAGAGGTTTATAACCAGCATTACATTTGGGGTAACACAATGCGCAGCTTTTATTCTCATCATTAGGATACCTTTTCCGTTGTGCAAGATTTTTCACATTACCTGTGCCGCCATATGCTACACATTCTACATATACTCGTATCAGTGGTTTTCTTGTGTTATATTGTTGTGTGTTATTTTTATATTGGTATTTTGTGATATTGATTTTGCTGTGTATCATATTTGTTTCTCGTTTTTTTTTGTACATAAATCAAGCCGATACTATCCTCGTTTGAATTGTAATACATTATCATTTCGGGGCCTTTGATAGGGTCTTACTCATAGTGGATAGCTGGACGGGGACCTACAGTTGTTTTAAATTTTACGTTATTTGGTCTCTGATGGAGAGAGTCTTATCGATAAGGGGACACGTCTTATTTCTATATGATATAAAATTTGAGACGATTTGCGCCATAGCGTATTGACAACATTCTGTTTTTAAATATTATGAATATTTAAATACGAAGATGTGGTATACTTTGCACCGTAGAAAAAATGACGCAGAAGTTAGCAACTGTAGATCATCGTATACCCTTTAAGAATGAACAAAGCCCGTATATTATAGAAAGCTATAAAAGGCCTGATATGAAAAATGCTAAACAATTCAAACGAGAAAACTAACGAATGAATTTATATGTAATACAATAAATGAAAAAACGAAAAATGATATGATATACAGTTACTAATGACAGCCTTATGATTTGAGAAAAGCACATACACAATGTGGCAGGGTTAAACATAGTTGCGGGCGACCAACCAACCCCTGTAACAGCACTGCGAACAAACTATAAAAATCAGTTGAAGAGGGCTTAACTTTCTTTTAATTATTGATAACACAATCAGTCCAGTAGATCTCTCTTTATTTTTCTTACAGAAGCCGCCATTATTATAATAACTGTAGTTACTTAAACATGTCTTCAAACAAGTACACTGCAGTTTGATTTAATTATCTTTGCAATATTGTCGCTTATGGAGTGTGTCCTCTATACCCCAGGTCCAGGTCGCAAATGCAGCATCCAAAAGGCTTATAACCAGCTTTACATTTGGGGTAACACAAGGCTCCGTTTCGTTCTTCTTCATTACGACAACTTTGTCTTTGTGCAAGAGTTTTCCGTATACCTGGGCCGCCTTTTGGTGTGCATATACAACATCCAGTTGCATAGTATCCAGCTTTACATTTTGGATAGCAAAGACGTCCATTCATCTCTTCATCAGATTTACACCCTTGTCGTTGGAAGAGTGTCAATTTTATACCTATATTTTTCTTTCTAAACGTGCATCCATCGTCTCTGTAACCACTCTTACATTTGTTTTTACAGCATCCAAACAATGTGCAACAACATCCTTTTCCATATATATGGGCATCACTCCAACAACTGGTACCGTCATCTCGCATTCCAGATGGACATGGTGTTTTATCAGGCAATCTACCCGCCCCTCTCCCATAGCTATCTAACCAACAGCTTGTCCCATCGTCACGTTGATTTAGGGGACACTTTGCTTTATCCGGAACACGACCTGCTCCTCTTCCATATGAAGTTTTCCAACACTTTGTACCGTCATCATACATGTCATCAGGACAAGAATGTTTATCAGCTAATCTGTTTATTTCTTTAGTTTTATCTGCTATTCGTTTAGCTATACCTTCGTGTACTTCGTTTCGAAGACCTTCTAAACATATTCCTGTAAATCAAAACACATATAGACGATTTTGAAACAAATTAAAAAAAATAAAAAATGTTGTTTGTTTATTTGTATCGTTATGTTGTTCATAAATTAACCAATGTTTTACTGAAACAATACATGTTGATATGAACAGCTCTTTAAAGAAGTCTGAACAATAATGATTAAATCAGGTGATTTCTGTTAGTTTTCAGATGTTTCCAAAACGGTTAATTCAGTTAAATTCAGAGAATCCAATCAATTAGGATCTGTACAATCGACATGTTCATACTATTTAGCAGCTGTTCTACCCTGTACAACGGCAACACACTGAATGCTTAATAAAGTGAAGTTACTTTATGAAATAAATCCCACTGGAAATTATGTTACGGTATTTGTTCCTGATGGAATAAAGAATATAGAATATGTGTTCCAACAGGAACAGATACAATAGCATCGTTTTAATTCGTTCACTTATTGTCTGAAAGGGAACTTAAAAGTCTGGATTTATAATAATAAAACATCTGAAAAATAACACTTGACAAGACTTATGAGTGTATGTTCCGAATTATTCTGATGATGTGGATAATATTAAAATGACCTTATTGGTGGTTGTCTCATTGAGGTGTATCACAATTTGAAATTGTTTGAACCATTTAACGGCAAACAAACAAATTTTCAAAATCAAAAGGGAATTTTGATTTTTATCATTAATATTCCATACACATTTTTCTTTGCTAAAGTAAATCAGTGCATTTGTAATTTAACATCTTGAATAAAATAATCGTTTGAATTAAACTTGAGAGACTACAAGATATGTGTGGTCAACGGAGTTACAAATATGATTAAACAGTATTTTATTTACTAAATCATACATACGCAAAGTTAGGAAATGATCAAAAAGTATTCAGTATGAACAATGCCTGTACCAAGTCACAGTAGTTATCCATTCGTTTGATGTGTTTGAGCTTTTGATTTTGCGATTTGATTAGGGACTTTCCGTTTTGGATTTTCCTCGTGGTTTTGGTATTTTTGTTATTCTTCTTTTTTTGGTACACTATGTAAAGTATATACACCCATATCTAGCTTTCAGATTTTTGGTAAAAATTCGATAAACTTCACATAGAGCTACAAAAGAAAAACAATGTCCTCCTGCATTTAATCATGTGTGATACGCGTAGTTAATTGTAGATGTTTTGTATGCAATCTGTTCGATACAAAACTACTTGATGTTCTTTCTTACACCATTACAGTAATGTCTTACACAAATCTGATGTATCTTTTTATAACAACTCGAAAGAACAGACCAGGCAATATGAGTTTTTACTAAAAGTTATCAGCAGTTTTACAATTCCTCAATGTTATCATAGCTGGTTCCAATAACTTTTAAGCAACATTTACTCTATAAGAAAACACTCAAATAAATATGAGCAACTTACACATGTTACTCAACGGAATATTGCCTTTTTCAAGTTATATGCTATCAGCGTATAAATTATGATTAACAAAATAGTAGAGTGTCAAACTAAGATTGGCATATTCAAAAGTATCTTAGAAACTTTGCGTTTCTCTATATCTAATTTGGGGGGGGGGGGGGGGGATTATGTTCTGTATGAATTTACAAAATTTGAACATAAGTAATTTTTTGTTGTCTTTAATTTAAGTTTCCGTGCACGTAGTTATTATCAAATATTTATATACGTAAAGATTATTTGTGATTTCCCCTTTAATTATATTTTTAGTTTTACATGCATATACCATAATAAAGAATATTACAAACCATAGTTAAGCAATTTGAAGCCACTAGTCCCTTTAAGATATGTAAGAACTATTGCAATGCAGTATATAGTTATAAAAAAAGATTGTTGAAAAGAATATTCATACATACCTAATACCAAGATGACACCAATCCTCAGCATTAACATTGTGAGATAGTTTATTTTTGTAGGCAGTTGGATTGGCAAAATCTCTATAAACTTTTATAGTCGGTGCAACACCCATATGAGAATTGATCAATGTCAATCGTCAAACTCCGCCTATGTCAGCATTTTGTAACAAATTCAATATTTTTTTGTTTTTGAATGGGGAATAGCGTATGGTGCAATCGATAATTATGAATCTGGTAAAATGAATGTTGTTTGGGTTTAAAATCTGATTTGCTTTATAAATGTTGATATACATTAAAATTTGTATTCCCTTAAACGCGTTACATTGAGCGTACTTTTACATAGTTCGAACAGTTTATGGTTTAGATATGAATGGGAGAAAATAAGTGTGTAATGATGTATAGAGAATGGTGTGTGGTATACTTATATATGAGGAATGGTGTATGGTAAGCTGTAATTGTGAATGCTGCATGGTATAAAGGTCAATGTTGTGAGTGGGAAATTTTAACCATTCAAGAACTGTATTATGAGTTTTTCGTTATTGACAATGCTAACCAAAACATCATTCACCAGACAATATAAGTAAGAAGATGTAGAATGAGTGCCAATGAGACAACTCTCCATCCAAGTCACAATGTATAAAAAGTTAACAAAGGTCAAAGTACGGACTTCAACACGGAGCCTTGGCTCACACCAAACAGCAAGCTATAAAGTCTTGATTGGAGTGCCACTGCTTGCAATGACTATACAACTGAATACTAAATCCTTAACCAAGATATCTTCAATAAGCTTTTGACCACATTATTCAACTTCGTGATAATTTATTTGCCAACTTAGTTAATGAACTTATAAGGATCAAAATCCACATATGACTTATTGTTTATATACTGGCTTTTTTTCTATTAGCGAAAACAAATTGGTTTATCTATCGATATCATGGTAATACTGTTAACTAGAATCATATGTATAGATACAATGTAAGGAAAATATAAACGTTTTGTATGAAGTGAGACCTCTTACAGTTTCGTGCCGAAGACACAAAAAAAAAATAATGATAGTCATAGATATAATATTTTTTACATTTCAGCTTATAATAGCTTCTACTACAGTTAGGAAAATGTTAACACATAAATATAACTTATTAGCCATCTCTCACCGAGCTACAATTGTGACAGAAAATCACGAGATACTCATTTATGAATACCCTAATTATGGACAAGTTATAATTTACAAATGTTTTTAAGAAGAAAATTGCACAATTGTGCAAAATAAATAATTTCAATCATAATCAATTTGGCAAATTCAACATGCATGTGAAAAGAAACAGAGAATAAATATTTAATCATATTATTATACGTTTAACATAATTATAGATAACTCATCAACACGATTATTAATTAATGATATCAGTATTGCAAATAGCTTAATTAAGTATTTATCCAGCTTTATTCCTAAAGTGTGTAACTAGTTTTTTTTTTTGTCAGCCGATTGTCATGCTTTGCATGTATAACATAGCATCTGTTACCCTTAAATAACGAATTATTATAATAGTAACTATTCATTTTGATATTTGTCCACGTTAAATTGTGTGATTGATGGATACAACCAGAGTATTCGTGTTTCTATGCACATGCGTACAATCGCCATAAGTAGCAAACTTCTGTATTTTAGTTTAAATGAGAAAAATCACAGATTGTGCAAATATAAAAGGTTCCCTTTCACCAAACGGTGAACAAACACAATGATTTTTGAAAATGTAACACATTTGGATAGTACTTTCAACATATTGATTGATTGATAATTAACGCCACTTTCAGCACTGTTGGCTATTTTATGGCGGTCAGTTTTTATGAGTTGGGAAAGCCGTAGTGACTAGAGAGAAACCATTTTCAATATTAACGTAAGGCTTCTGCTATGGTAAACCATCGTATTTGTTTAATTGCCTTATATAATGATCCCGGCAACATATGCAACAGATTAAAAGCGGTATGATAGTTAGTGAGAAAATGCAGCACTAAAGACCAAATTAACAAGAAGTTATCAATCATAGGTTACCGTATGGCCTTCAAGATTGAACAAAAACCCATTCTGCATATGAAACTAAAAAAAAAAAGATCCAGAAATGATAAAAGTAAAACAAATCTAACGAGAAAACTAACGGACAATTTTATGTTCAAACCAATAAAGCAGGTCTGAAGGACACATACAAAAATAGGCACAATATAATATAGTGACATTCGAAATTCTTAAGTTGAAACATCTTCTTTTATTCATAAGAAATATTCAAAGTTAATTAAAAATTGTTGTCAGACACGCCGTAGTTTATTACTTTTACACGTTGAAGGGTACTATTTTTAAAGCAAATTGGCTTATTTGACATAAACTTACAGGCTTGATGAAAATTTAGGATATTAATAGGGGTTCTGTTTTTTTATTAATTCCGCACAAGTCTGACAGGTATGAAAAAGGCTGATACCTTACAATTCATTGCTTTGGGCTGATGACCCAACATGAAGTTATTTAGTGCAGCAGTAGTCGATAAATGTGTGACGCAAAATATTAGTTTCATTTAACATATTAAAACTTCTAAGTATTGGCAAACATGCGATAGGTGTCTGGGAGATCTTTTAAAAAAAACCACACACATTACAATAAAAATACAGGCATTCGGGAACACGAAAAACTTATATGAGTCCGTCATCATATAGAATTTGCCACTGGATGTTGAACACAAACCGATGCATTGGTTTTAAATCTAAGAAGATATCAATATAGTGAGCTCGCTCATAACGTTTTTGTGCAGTATACATGTTATAAACACCAAGATTATAACAGAAAGTTTTTTTTTCAAATATATTCAAATAGAAAAAAGTAATTTCTGTGAAAGTACTTTTATTCGTGGGTACCAATTTTCGTGGTTTGAGGAAAAGTTACATGTTCGTGGGTTCTTAAATTCGTGGATTTTAGTTTTCTGAAAAAAAATGAGTGAAGAATTTGAAGCCATCAGAACCGAAGATTCTTAAAAATAATCACAAGTTGTTTTATACTGATTTGCGGGACATTGAAAAATGAAGTGTTCATTTTCACAAACTTGTTCGTATTTTATTAGTGTAAACATTCATCAATTTTTTTAATAAAGATAATTGCTTTTGGAACGAAACTGACTCGTCTATGCTATCAAAGTGTCTTTATTGAAAGAAATTGCAAAGTAAACATTTCAATTGTTGCACACGTTTAATCGGTAAACGGACAGAAAGTCACAGGACAAAAAGTCACAGGACATAAAGTCACAAATTTGATAGGACAAAAAGTCACAGGACAAAAAGTCACAAATAATTTGTTGACAATAGTTTGAATATATAGTAGAAAGATCTTGAAATATTTTCATTTTATTACATATGTTCATTTCACAGTTTAGGAAACTGTTCATTAGCCTTGATAAGTGAAAATTTATTAAATTTTAATCATGCAAAGGATATATTTCTTGGCATCATGAAGCCATTTAAAATTTTAAATACAAAGTTAATGTATATATAATAGTTCAAGAAATTCTTTTTTTTTTTTTTTTTTTTTTTAAATTAGTGTTTTCTTATTCAAGGAAAAATAATCATGCAAAGGATATATTTCTTGGCATCATGAAGCCATTTAAATACCAGTTCGCTTTGACATCATGTTTTCTTAACAATTATTTAATCATTATTGATATTTATTAAATAAATTTTAATTACAAAGTTAATGTATATATAATAGTTCAAGAAAAATAAAAAAAAAAAAAATGTTTTGAAATATGTGTTTTCTTATTCAAGGAAAAATAATCTCCAACTTAATTGTGACTTTTTGTCCTGTGACTTTTTGTTCGTGACTTTTTGTCCGTGACATTTTGAACGTGACTTTTCGTCCGTGACTTTTTGTCCGTGACTTTTTGTCCTGTTACTTTCTGTCCTACATTTGTTTAATCAGAGGTGGTGACACTAATTAACCCGAGATCTAATGATCAACAGATTATTGATCAGCAAAGGTGTTAATTGGGCCATAAACATGTCACTTAAAGAAAACGGGTACATTAGACAATGCCACATGTACTTTAAATTGTAGAATTATTTGTAATATAATGAAAAATCAATCCCAAAATGATATTTTTTTCCGTATGAGAATTATAAGGAGATAAAATTAACATTTTATCATCACTTATCATTACCGAAAGTCTGTCTTTCATCGCTCAAAACTAATTTTTCTTGAAAAATAAAAGGTTAAAAGTGTACAGTTTCAGTTTTTTAAAAGATTAAAAAGAGAAAATTGTGTCTCAAGTTGTATATATAGTTCATAATGCGTTTGCTGATATTTGATGTATTCTCTATTTTTTTTTTGCCCGTATGCATGTAGTCAAACTTTGATTTGGACAACATTTGATATATTTGGACACTTAAATTCGTGGATAAAGTCATCCACGAAAACCACGAAAATTGGTACCCGACGAATAAAAGTACTTTCACAGTACACTTCATGGACTTTTGGCGAGGTCAATATGTCATATATGGACCTGCTCAGATTATATCGACGGAGTTCCATATATAACGTAGTGACTAATTAAAAGTCCCTATGCTATATATCATTTAAAGAGTGTATTATGGAAATGGACTTCAATGTTCTTTCTGTGTATTTTTCATTGTATTTTGCACGATTTTAATTTTGATCGTCAATCTATATATGAATAGAAACAAAGTGTCCATATACATTTTTACTTCAAAAAAGAAACAAAACTTAAGGTACAAATACTACCCTTTGAATCACGTGATCGTAATAACCGATGAAAATAGAAGAATAATACACCACGTCAATATCTATACTACTAAGAAGACGAGGTCAAATTTGTAAGCCGGCATGACGTAAAAACGACGAATCAATGAATTCAACTTTACAATGTATATGTAACTAATATAGGACAATGGTGTTGATTAAAAATTACACCATTCCAGGCCCTTTTGTTTTTCCCCATAATTGATATGACCAATAACTCACAAGATCCGGAGCGAATCCGATACCGATATCAATAGTATATGTCACATGTAGTTTCTTTTAAGGCTAAACATATAACGTTGGTACTTTTATTCTGTTACGGACCCCCGGGTGTGCTCTAGTATTTATAAAAATTAACAGATGTGGTCTTATGGCCAATGAGACAATTATGACCCAAAGTTCAAATGATAGTTTTGTTTGCCAATATTTGACGAAGAAAGAGTATTGTTTTATATAAAAATGCTAAACTGGTAAAATTATAAATTGCGCTTGACTAAAAAAAACAGGCAAATATTAATGATGTTACACGTCAATTTGATTAAAATGCTGATCATGTGTTCAAGCCTACCAGGATCTGACAACACTCCGTTTACTTTCTGTTCTATTCAGTTTTATTACAGCTAATGAAATTTCAGTTTCAAATTTTTGAAGGTGTGCATTTATCCGAGAAAGCCAGAGGATCCCCAATTTTCTTTAAAACAGAAAGTAGAGTGTAACGTTTTTATATCATTCATAGCACGTATAATTAATGGCAATTGGCGATTGGTGAGTAAAAAGGTAGGGTTATCTTCCGTTTGCCAAAAAATAAATCTCAACTAGAAATTTACTCTAAAAACCCAATACTAGAGGGTCTGGAAATGGGGTCTTTATTTCTTTATTCCTAATTTTGTACAATCATTTTATTATTCTTTATCTAATTTGACCATTATTCTCCTTTCAACATAGTAAGCACCTGTTCTTAATTATCTCCCATTTAGTCTGCCCTCGAGCTCTTTGCCACTTATTCTTTTTTTCTGTAAACCCCATCTATACGCTATAACAAATGCACAAGTTTTTCTTTAAGAATGTAATTCCAGCTTTAACTGATATTCTATTCTAAATTGATGCGCAAAAGGAATGTTTGTAAATGTAAATACTGTCTAATTTTAGAAATTATACTTGAAAGTTAACAATGTTTAACGAATGAAACATTTGTTTATACCTATATATTTATGTATACATACAAAAAAACTCAATGAGATATTGTAAATGGCGTCATCAATTTTATCTCATTTTTCCCTTCGAGGCTGAGACCTACAATGCATGTTCAATCGGTGTGCATATTTTATTCATAAAATATATTATTTTCACAGCTGCACATTATGAATTGTTTAATTATCATTTATTTTAACATTTGCTTCTGCATTTGAACATAATTAGATACTATTCTGGTATATATGATATAATTATAAAATTGAGAATGGTAATGGGGAATGTGTCAAAGAGACAACAACCCGACCAAAAAGTAAAAAACAGCCGAAGGCAACCAATTGGTCTTCAACACAGCGAGAAAATCCCACACACGGAGGCGGGCTTCAGCTGGCCCCTAAACAAAAATGTGTACTAGTTCAGTGAAAATAGACGTCACACTAAACTCCAAAACATAAAAATGAACTGAAATTAAAAATAGTTTAAATGATATAATTATAATCTATAAGCACCTGTGCAAATAACTTTTGGAAACATTTAAGAGTAATATCTTATAGTGGTTATACATTTGAAGATCTTTCCATGCTAGAGTGTGTAATTAGTTTATATATCCAGAATATTTGTGTTTTATGCACAGCATACATGTTCCAGTGGAGAAAAACACAATGTGTGCAGCAACGTGCATAAACTCGGTAAATAGGTTTTTTCTTTGCATATTATTTTTGTACTGGAACAGAAAAACCCGAATTTGAACATTAGTTTCATTTAAAACTTCAAAAGTATTTACATGTAATTAATCGATTAAGAGAATTTTAATCCGGATTACAAACTAAAACTGAGGGAAACAAATCAACTATAAGAGAAAAAAAAAGGAACACCAGAAACACTGAACTGCAACAAAAACAAACGCCAACATACATAAAAACGGACTATTTAATAACACCTTCCATATACCTGACTTGGTACAGGACATTTTAAGAGAAAATGGAGGGTTGAACCAGGTTTTCTGGCTAGCTAAACCTCACTTTATACGGCAATGTTAACCCATATATCGCTAAAATGACAACACTACGTGATAGTTATACAGTACAAACTAACGCAAGAACACTCAGCACAGAGAAATGCTTAAGTAAATAATATAATAGTACATTAAAACATGTAAATCGCAGAATAACAACGGACATCTCCCATTAACGACAGCACAGGACGTCACAAACAGTGAACAGCTGAAGTACACTACCGTGTTTAATTTATTGAGAATGACTGAAGTAAAACATACACGTGGTTGATTTTGAAATGTCAGAAGGTATTAGGAACTCAAAAACGCGGCGGATACCAAATGGACATTCAGAGAACGTTTTCTTTCATTCATTTGAAAATTAACAAAAATATTTGTCAGTTATCAGTCATACAGTTTTTACTTGTTTCATATTATTATCCATAACAGAATAAAGTTAAAAATGAAACATGTTATAACCAATTTTTTCTAGCACATTGGCCAACTTGATCTAAACCTTAAAAATAATGTAAGAACACATATATTGGTGTTGGCCACATTCGTAAAGAGAATTTTCTTATGTTATTAAACATATTGTACAGTAAAGAATTATTTAATTTCACATGATGATGTTCTTTCCATTAACAATCCAAACTTTTCTGATTGGGTTCCATTGATATATCCTCCAAAACTAGAACTTAAAGAGACAACAGACACAGCTTCCTTCTCTCATTTTTAGACTCATACCTCGAATTTGACATTAGCGGTCATCTTAGTACACGAATCTATGACAAATGAGACGATTTTAATTTGGAAATTATCAGTTTCCCCCACCTTAGTAGCAATTTGCCAACTTTACCTGAATATGGGATATACATTTCAAACTCATTCGGTATTCAAAACCCTGCAACTGCTACTCAAAATTACAATACTTCACCAGTGTCTGAAAGTTTATGAACCAGGGTAATGCCAAAGAAAGTCTCGTTCTTTTTCTAAAAAAGTTCATCGGGAGATACCAAGACCTATTTGATAAATATTCCGTATCAACTTTACAAAGAATATATGGGTATCTTGAGGAATAGATTCTAGGTACAAACGTTGTTTATCATCTTAATTACCTGTTAAAGTGTTCTTCTATTTGTCTTTGTAAATTATTAACCGTTTTCTGTTTAGTCCATTTGTGTTTATAGCCATTTTAACACAATGTTGACTGCTGCAAGCGTATTTTTGACATTTGTTCCTATTATGTCTGTTTGTTTTGTTCACACATTGTTGTCAATATAATGGATTTATATGCGACTGACATAAAAGTGAGATGTTTAGCTAGCTATAAAATCATGTTAAATCCACCATTTTCTACATAAGGAAATGCCTGTATCAAGTCTGGAATATGACAGTTGTTTTCTATTCGTTTGATGTGTTTGAGCTTTTGATTTTGCAATTTGGTAGGGAATTTCCGTTTTGAAATTTCATTGGAGTTTGGTATTTTTTTTTTACTTTTAAATACACTAGATGGATTATTTTTTACATTTACATAACAAACATCTAAAACTTAAAGTTTAGACTTAATTTTATAGTAATTGTGTTGCTGATTAGATATGAACATTGGTCCTTATTTTAATGAAATTCTAGAATCGATGCCAAAATCCTTTGTATCGCAATGGCAATTACGCGATAATAATCGGGAACATCCTTGGTTTCGCTTTTAGTGTTCCTGAAAATAGTAAATCCAGAAAAGCCTTCAAACCCTGTACTTAATAAAGTGTCGCTTTCCGATTTTATAGCAAAAGGTCGATTCTGTTGCTGGTGTGTTATTAGTCCCCGAGGGTATCATCAGTTCAGTAGTCAGAAAATCATTACTGAAGTGATTAATAACAAATCTTTCTCAAATTCTCCGTTTATATATTTATAAATCATATACAAACTAAGATTTCAACTCCTTCAGTCAGGGTTGAACTAAGATGGATGTGGCTATACATTTAACGTCCATTTTGGTTATAAAGCATCTCATCTGTTTCGGCTTTTATACATCCTTGGTTCCTCTTTGAGCGTTCAGGATGAAAGTAAATTCAGAAAAGCGTTTCGGACCCGTGCAATTTACAAAGTGTTGTTTTCTTTTTTTATAGCAATGGATCGATACCGCTGCAGGTGGATAAATCAATCACAGAGGGTATGTTGAGCTTAGTAGTCAGTACTTTGGTACTAACATAATGTATATCGCACCTTTTTCTAAATTGTTTGTTTGCATATATAAATTAATGAAAAACTAAGCCCTCATGCAAGGTTGACCTTAGATGGATTAGTCATGTAGCTCTTCAACTGTTTCGGTTCCTAGTTATATTTCGCTTTCAAATATTCGTATTTGGGTGTTCCTGATGAAGGTAAATCCAGAACAGCGTTTCGGATGCATGCAAATTTTTGCCACTTATTGTTTTTTTTTAGTGTAGAAAACCTGCTTCTATAAAGTTAAATAGACACTCCTATACTTTTAAACCAGTTGACAAATATCAGAAAATGAACACAATTAATATATAGAATGTATGTAAAAGTTATGGTTTTAAATATGTAATTACCATATACTAGTATTTGACCAAGTATATAACAGCTCTGATTGTCAATTATCTTGTCGATTTGGTTTGGTTTTCTTTGTGATATGTTTATTATAGAAGTTTAAATGATTGTTGTGGGGCATTGATGGATTTAAATTCAATGAATCTATTAGGATGCACATACTTTTTTTTAATTTTCATTATTATTCAATATGTTAAGGATGTTCGCTCCTCTGTTTAAAAAAAACAAGCTTTTTGCAAGACCGTTGTTAATTGATATTATATAAATAACGGAACTTAAAAAGTAGAAAAAAAAAAAATGACAGGTTCGTGTCCTTGTTTTTGAAATATAATCGATTTAATGTTTAGCGGGACATGATTCTCTCTAGATTTTTCATACATTTAACATTGACAACTTTATTCTTTCAGGCGCCTCGGCCGAGTGGTCTAAATATTCGAATAACTGTTTCACAAGCCAGTCAACACTGAGGTTGTAAGTTCGAATCCCGCACAGGGCAGGTGCACTCGACTCCAAACTTTACTGACTAAGATTGTGAGTTTTCCTACCAAAGATCGGTGGTTCTCTTTGGGCACTCTGACTTCCTCCATCAATAAAAACTGATCGCCAAGTAATAGCACAGTAGTGTTGAAAGTAGCGTTAAGCACCAACCAATCAATCGATCATTTTGTTTTCAAAAAAGATAAGTAGGGGTAAGCGGGCAAAATTTATATTGGCACTACATTAATAAATCTAGAGGATTCCGATTATCTGACGTAAAGTATAAAACAACAGTAGCGGAAATCCTTAAAGATATAATATGAAATTTGCTGTTGATTTTATATTTTTCATGGATCGTCTTAACTTTATGTAATTTAAAAAAATAAAAAGATTTCATCCTTCATTATCAAACATGCATGTACCATTATATCAAAATATCCCCTCCGCTATAATCATTTATGAATTTCATTAATTCAAAAGAGCATTTGCACAAACAAAAATTGTCCTAAAATGATGGTACAACGCAAAATTACGCAAATGAGAGCACTTTTCAAGGACTGGCAAAAGTAACTATAGATTAACAAGGCTATATAACTATATTATCAGTTTATTGTGCATCCGTGCATCTAAGTGTTTTAAATAAAAATGCATTCGTAGCATCAAGCATTCAAATTTGATGTTGATTTTAGAACAAAACGTTCCTTGCAGTTTAACATTGAAACCATTTTGTTTCCTATTTGTTTAAATGTAACAATATTTGAATAATAAAAGAAATATTGAACAAATACGTTTGTATTAAATTTATTAAAGAAAATAGCCCATTGGTAATTTTGATAATGGATAATACACTTTATAGTTACGAAATTATAATTCGTAAGGCATCAACAGATCAATAAACCTCTCAAGTAACGAAAACAAAAATCTTTAAAAATAGTAAGTTTATAATTTTGTGCAATCATCATGATTGATCCTAATTCAGTAAGTTTTGTTTTGATTTCAAGCAAATTATATTTATATTATGATAAATCATTGATTTACCGAAATTTAAAAAAAAATGTATGCCGATAAAAAAAATATGACTGAAGTTCAAATCAAAGAGTTTTGGAAATATTCGTAATTTACAACAACTGTAGAATACTGTTAAAAGGCAAAATACAGTAGGATTAAACGGCAAATATGAAATAAGAAGTTTATTAGAATCAGATGTGTTATACTAAATCGTTAAACTGACTCCTAAACGTTTTTATCAATCTCAATTAGCGTTCAGTCTTTCCAAGTACTCCAGAATTTTAATACTATTTTGTTCTTTTTACTCTGCGATTATGCATCATCTTAAAGTTGAAATAGCAGTTAATTTTGTTCTGTTCTAAAAGAAATATTTTGCCTCATTTTATCAGAAATTCCGATCCGCCTATCTCAATTAAATACAATTGTATTCTCTATCTTGCATAAACATCCCTCATTTGATATTCAAAGGATTTTTTTCCGATAGTGTCTTTTATAGATAATTGATGTATGCTGTTGAGTACACTGAAGTGATGACATTTTTCTTAGAACGCCCATCGTTACATTTACGCATTACGGCGTAAGATAATTAAGTGTTTCTTATTTTCCTTCAAAGTGTATTGACCCATGGTTGTGCTATTACATTACTGTCCATTGTAAGGTGAAGGGTTATTCGCTAAGAAACATCTGTAACCCCAAATTTGTCTTCTTCTTTATTGCTAGGCTTGACCTAGGTTAGCAACCTTGAATTAAGTGGTTGGCGTTGGTTGCTGACTGTCATATCTCTTTTTATGTTGTTCAATAGGTGATCATAATCATTGACACTATAAATTTCCCCTTTCACGTAAGTATATCCATCTTACAAGTTTTGTTCTAATGTTCATTAATATTCGTTACTTAACGACTTTAACAGCAGGAATAGTCTAAAAGAAGGGGGCGAAAGATACAAAAGGACATTAAAGCTCACAAGTAGAAAATAAACTGAAACCCCATGGGTGGAAAAAAGAAAATAGACAAAAAACAATAAACAAAACACAACATAGAAAGCTGAAGACAGAGCAAAACGAAAAAAAAATTTCCTCGTTTGAATTGTTTAACATTAATCATTTCAGGTCATTTGATAGGGTCTAACTAATAGTTAAAGGCTGTACGATGACTAAGAGTAGTTTTTAATTCTACGTCATTTGGTCTCTGGAAAGTTGTCTAATCTGTAATGGTACCACTTCTTATTTCTATATTATATGAGATTTGAGACGATTTGCGGCGTTACATATTGTATTGACACATGGCTGTTGTTAAATATGAAAATACGGCTGTCCACCATAGACAGGATGACGTAGAAGTTAGCAACTGTAGGTCGTCGTACATCCTTTAAGAATGAACAAAGTCCGTATAAGCTATGAAGGAGCGACATAAAAAATGCTAAACAATAGATCAAACGAGAAACTTAACGTATTGATTTATGTGTAATCTGATAGACGAAGGACGCAAACATAATATGATACACAGTAACAAATTACAACCACTGAATAACAGACTCCTGGCTTAGAAAAGGCACATACAGAATGTAACAGGGTTAAAAATAGTTGCGGGCGATACAAACTACCCCTGGTGTAACAGCACACCCAGAACAAACTATAAAAATCAGATGAAACGGGCTTAACTTCGATACAAAGCACAAACAGACACTTACTAGAGAACTGAGTGTACTCGCAGTTACTTTAAGTTAGTTAGTTCAAAGCAAATGACAAGTGATAAGAAAAGTCATGTATCTTAGACGAAAATGTAAATTAGCCCACATCTAATGAATTTAAGTGTAAAAACGTCATAGTTAGTCAACAGTGAGCAAAAAACATAATTTATAAAAATCGCTTTTTAATGTAAATAGCACAAGCAATACAGTTTAATTTCATTTTCTTTGCAATATTCTCACTTAAAATGTGTGACCTTGATAATATGCACAAGTGCAGCATCCAAAAGGCTTAAAACCAGCTTTACATTTAGGGGAACACTTCCCGCGGTATTTTTGTTCGTCATTACGACATCTTTGCCTTTGAGCAAGAGTTTTCCGTATACCTGGGCCGCCATTTGGTGTACATATACAGCATCCACTTGCATGGTATCCATCTTTACATTTTGGATAGCAAAGACGTCCATTCATCTCTTCATTCGATCTACACTTTTGTCGTTGGAAGAGAGTCAACTTTATGCCTATATTTGTTTTTCTGCAGGTGCAACCATCGTCATGGTAACCATTCTTACACTTGTTACAGCATCCCCATAATGTGCAACAGCATCCTTTTCCATATATATGAGCATCAATCCAACAACTGGTACCATCATCTCGCATTCCAGATGGACATGGTGTTTTATCTGGCAATCGACCCGCACCTCTCCCATAGCTATCTATCCAACAATTTGTCCCATCGTCACGTAGATTAGGGGGACATTTTTCTTTATCAGGGACACGACTTGGTCCTCTTCCATATGAGTCTATCTTACAACTTGTACCGTCATCATGCCATCCAGTAGGACAAGAACGTTTATCAGGTGGTCTGGCTCTTTTTGAATATTTATCTTCTATTCGTTTAGCTATACCGTCGTGTACTTCGTTTTGAAAACCTTCCAAACATATACCTGTAAATCAAACCACGAATGAATGATTATGAAACAAATTAAAAAAAATCAAACTCAACTATTTAAAAAAAAACAAAAGATTCCAATGTGTATGTTTACCTACAAATGTTGTTTGTTCATTTGTATCGTTATGTTGGTCACCAATGGTTTATGTTGATATGAACAGCTCTTTAAAGACTGAACAATAAGTTATTAAATCAGGTTATTTCAGTTAGTTTTCAGACGTTTCCAAACGGTTAAATCAGTTATGTCCAGAGAATCCAATAGCAGTAAATTAGGATCGATGTTCAGACTGTTCCCCTTTACAACGACAACATACTGAATGCATAACAAATAAAATGAAGTTCCTTTATGATATAAATCCCACTGGAAAAAATGTTACAGTATTTGTTCCTGATGGAATAAAGAGTATAGAGCATGTGTTCCAACAGGAACAGATATAATAGCATCGTTTAAATCAAGTTTCCAGAGTAACTTTAGATAGCAGGAACACATATTCGTTCACAAATTGTCTGAAAGGGAACTTAAAAGAACTAGATTTAAAATAAGAAAACATCTGAAACATAACACTTGACAAGACTTAAGTGTTATGTTCCGAACTATTTTGATAATGTTAATAATATCAAAATGACCGCTTACGACTAAACTTCATTGACAGTTGTCTCAATGAGGTATATCACAATTTGTAATTGTTTGAACCATTTAACGACAAACAAACATATTTCTAACATCAAAAGGGAGTTTTGTTTTTTATCATGAATATTTTATACACTTTTTTCTTTGCTGTAGTAAAGCAGTACATTTGTAATTTAACGTCTTGAATAAAATAATAAGTTTATTTTGGAAAATAATGATTTGAATAAGACTTGATAAACTACAGGATGTGTGTGGTCACAGAGTTACAAATACGATAAAACAGTATTTTATTTACTAAATAATACATACGCAAAGTTAAGAGATGATAAAAAAATATTCAGTATGAACAAGTATACGATATGCAAAGTATATACAAACATATCTAGCTTTCTGTTTTTTTGAATATATTCGATTAACTTCACATAGAGCTACAAAAGAAAACAAATGTCCTCTTGTATTTAATCAGTTGTGATACGCGTACTTAATTGTCGAATTTTTGTATGCAATCTGTTCGATACAGCTTTCTAAGACCATTACGGTAATGTCTTACACAAATCTGATGTCGTTTCTACATTTATTGTAATTATCATCACGAAAGCAACATGTCTTCTTTAAGGAAACACTCTAATAAATATTAGCAACGTAACAGACGTTCAAATTTCCAAACACATGCTCGGTAAATGCCAGTTACTCAATCATTGTCAATGGAACATTGAAATATGCAAGTTATATGCTATAATATGGTTGATATAATATATCGTATACATTATGATTTACAAATTCTCAAAATGATATTAGTCCTCTATATTACTAAGATTGGCATATCTATAAGTATCTAAGAATGTTTGAGAGTCTATATGTTATTTTGGTGATTTTTATGTTCTGAATGAATTTACAAAACTTGAACATAGGAAAACCTATGTTGTCTCTAATTTATGTTTTCGTGCACGAAATTGATTATCAAATTCATACAGTATGTATATATATGTAAATGTTAAATTAAATTGTATTTGTTATTTCACCATTAGTTTTCTTGCACCTCCCATAATAAAGAATGCTACAAAAAACATATTTTATCAATTTAAAGCCACATATCACTTTGAAATATGTAAGAACTGTTGCAATGCATCTGGTAGTTATAAAAAGATTGTTGAAATGAAAACGCATACATACCTAAAACCAAGATGACACCAATCATCAGCATTATAATTGTGGGATAGTTTTTTGTACACAGTTGGGTTGGCAAAAACTTTATAACTTTTGAAGAGATTTATATTTATGTGATAGTCAATGCAACACCCATATGAAATTTGATCGATGCCAATCGTCGAAACTCCTCCTATTTCAGCATTTTCTGAAAAATTCAATATTTTTGGTTTTTGCAATGTCGCAGTTTGTGTTTGGTGAAATGGAGAATTGTGAATCTGGTATGATGAATGTTATTTGAGTTTTCAAATTTTACTATGTTTCTAAACGTAAAGATATTTGGAAATTTGCAATATCCTGAAACGCGTTACATTGAGCGTTACTTTAAATGGTTCGAATTGTATAGGGTTTAAATATGAATGGGGAAAGAATAATTCTGTAATGGTGTATAGATAATTGTGTGTGGTATACTGATACATGAGGAATGGTGTATGGTAAGGTGTAATGGTTAATGCTGCATTGTATAAAGGTCATTGGTTTGAGTGGGAATTTTTAACCATTCAAGAACTGTATTAAAACTTCTTGACAAGGCTGACCAAAAATTCATTCATCAGACAAATACATGCAATACAGATTAAACATACAAGTAAACAATCAAACACACACATTGGTTTTAAATCCAGAATGTATAAATACCTGAATACTTTAGGAGATATATAATCAAAGGGATCTCAAACGTTTAGCAAAAAAATAAATCGGAAATCAAATTGAAATTAAGATACTGAACAAATGGTAAAGCACATGACAGTCTTGATTTGAGTGGCACTGCTTAATAAGACTAAATAACTGAATACTAAATCCTTAGCCTAGATGTCGTCAATTCGATTTTGACCACATAATTCGTCTTCGAGGCAATTCATTTGACAATTTCGTTTATGAACTGATAAAGGACAAGAAATACATTTGACATATTCATTATATACTCGCATTTTTTTTCTATTATCAAAATCAAGTTGGTTTACAGTATCTATCCATGTCATGATTCTACGGTTAACTAAGACAATAAGTACATATACAATGTAGGGAAAATATCAACTGTTTGTATGAAGTGATAAATTCGGGAAAGACGAAACTCAACGAGCCCTCTAACAGTTTCGTGCCGAAGACACAGAAAAATGATAGGCATGGATATAAAATGTTTTACACGTCAGCTTAAAATTGCCACTGTTATAAAATTGTTAACATATTAATACAAATTATTGTCCATCCCTCAACGAGCATCAAATTGTGACAAAAAATGACGTGACATTTATTTATGTATAAATTTTTGTTAACAAATGTTTTTAAGTATAAAATTGCAAAATTCGGCAAATATATAATTTAACTTTCAATCATTATCAGTTTGGCATTTTCAATATGTTAACATAAACAGATAATAAATATTTGATTATATTCTGGTATAATTAACATAATTATAGATAACTCATCAACACGATAGTTCATTATTAATATCATTATTGCAAATAGCGTCATACTTTTTTATTCTTAAAGTGTGTAACTAGTTTATATTTTCAGACGGTTGCCATGGGGCATATGTAACTCTAAAAGAATGAATTATTATAATAGTAGTTATTCATTTTGATAATTCTCCACGTTAAAATGTGTGATTGATGGATACAACCAGAGTATTCGTGTTTCTATGCACATGCGTACAATCGTTATAAATAGCAAACTTTTGTATTTTAGTTGAAATGAGAAAAAAAAACAGTTTGTGCAAAGACTCCTAGAAATTAAACATAAAAGGTTTTGTTTTTCACCAACGGTGAACATTCAATCAGAGACATATAAAACAAGAGATTCGAATATGTAGTAGAATTAACTGCCAATAAAATATCTAGGCCACCGGAAAACCGATGATTAACAATTGGCATGATGGGATTGGAAAGAAAATCCACCTTTATTGTTAAGAAGATTCTACGCTTAACGATTTTTCTAATCCCTAATGCCGATACTTTTACACAGCTAAAGCATGTAAGTATATTCAAAATATACTTAAAAAACCAATTCTAATAATTTGTAACTAATATTATGTGTTGAAATGACGAGAGTAATCAAATACAAACAAATTAAAAACTCAACCCATTCTGCTTCACCTTATATTGCCGTAGAACCCATATGATCTCACATTCTGTTTCGTAGAAATCTGCGAATAAGTATACAATTTTATGGGGCTATAATACTCTAAAATGTTATGTCGACAAAATTAGACTATTTTTGTAAAATTTGATCAAATATTTATTTCTAAATATCAACAAAAGTGACGATTATTTTCTTATTGATAACAAAAGCCAGCAATGCATGTTATAAATTCGTCAAACTACATGAGGGTCTGGATTTGGGGGAGGGGGATCCTTCATTTTTGTATTCTGTATTTTTTAAGCCATTTTTATCTATTCTATGTACTTGTTTCCCATCATTTTCTACTCTTTACATTTTAGCACCTTATCATTCTCTATTCTTTACTGTTTTGATCCATTTTCTGTATTCTTTATATTTTTTGCCTATTATTCTCCTTTCTGTAAACCCCCATCCACTACCTCCTACATGTATATATTTAGGTATCTAAATGTAATTTACAGCTAGATCTTAAATATGCAAATTCTTGGATTGATTATTGCAAGGCAAAAAAATATGTCCTGGCGTTTAATAGTGCAATACCGACCGTTCAAGACCCTCTTGGATGATCAATGTCGTTAAAAAAAACCCACATCGTCGTCGTCTTCACAGCGCAATTAACAGTATGAGTTAATTATTGAAGACGCAAAAAAAAAACATTTGTAGGTAGGGAGGTAGGAAACAACTTCATTTTTCTTGCCTAAGCTCTATTTCTTCTATGTATATAATATATTTTTTCAAATTAATTTGGTTGAAATAAAGAGCAAATTTATGAACAAAAAATTAAACTTGCATGCTTATATCTAACATCAGCATGATCAGAAAAAGAAAATGCTTCAGAGCAAAATTATAAACAAACAAACAAATAAGCCCGTGACAATTATGTTTTTTTTTGTAACAAGTTGATTAAAATCCGTTCAGAAATGACACCACAATATTTGTTTAGTTTTATAAAGATAAATATATAATTAAAAGTCACAACATGCGCAAGTGAAAATACTTACATGCACTGATTGTGTATCCAACTAACATATCAGTTTCTTTCAAATTCCAATTGCACAGGACTTTCTGATAATTGATAACATTCAATCGTTCTTTGAAAAGTTAATAAAATAAGGAAATGAACATGGTATGGTTGCTATATTGTTGTCCCAATTAAGAATATTTATTCGCCTCTTTAACAAAATCCCTTACTAAGGTACAGTAATATTGTATGTTATAAAAGGACTGGCATCAATAAAACTACAATGACTACGAACATAAATGGCTATATATATCGTACTCACGGGTTTGTCCTATTTTCACAGCAAATAATTGAGACGTCGGCTTCAGCGACAAAAAATGGCTTTCCGCAATAGTTAACTGAAAACCCGGAGGCTACCACATTCAGTAATGGAATAAAATATCTCCGAATGAGTTATACGCTCTTTTTTTATATTGCACTTATGTTTTTTTTCTCTCCTATGGATTTACTAATGTAAATATAAAACCAAAAGATTAAACATTCTTTAGATTAAAAGTTGTTAAAGAACTTAAAACCATTTTTTTCAAATGCCAATCATTAATTTTGTAACACTATCCGTGATATGATCTCCTTACAGACCTTAAAAAGTTAATTGTAATACATAATCGGCAAGCACGACCAATCAAACAAATTGAAAAGTTATAAATAGATTTTACGTCGAGTTAGCTACCCTTTTCAACGCCCGTATATTAAAACACACGAACACACACTACGGTGAAATTCATTTTTAACAATATATATAATCTTCATCAATTATTTATTGATTACCAAGACTTTGTGAAGTACATGTAGACGGAAATGACCTTAACACGATCTTTGAATTTTGATGTCCAAAATAGGCAGATCGGAAGTATTTTTACTTTATTTACTGACTGCTTTTGTTCCGGATTAATTGTAACTACAATATTAAACAGATGGGTGCAGTCCCAACCTGTACAGTAAATCAACTTAATAACCAGTCAGTTTGACTGGTCAAATTTAACCTGTGACAGGATTTAGGATTGCTCTGACTAGTCCTAGGACCACAATCAAGTTAACTTGGAAAAGCGGACTTGGTCCTAGGACTCTTTTTATGACTGCCGAAAAAGTTACCTTGGATACAGGTCCGCTACTAGTTTAAGTTAACTTCGAAACCAGTCCTGCCATCAGTTAACTTTGATTTTGACAACTCCGATCGAACTAGACCTGTTCTCAAGTTATCTTTTCGCTGGTCTGCTCAACACTAAGTTAACTTGTAACCAGGACTGCTCTACATCGATTTTTTTCAAATAGTTTTAAATGTGTTTGTTTCTTGATATTAACGAACAGACTAAATACATATATTTTTAAATAAAGTACGCATAAAACTTTGCTTGTGATACAAATTTCTCCGTGATCTGCCTTTTTATAAATTGAAAACGATACTGGTTACAATGCTAACGGGTATTGATTATATAGCGAATATATATCGTCGTATATACACATATTTTATATAGAATGTTATAAGTTCTGATCGGTTTTAAAATGTAGCATTAATCTAATAAACTTGGTTATCAGATAAAATCGATAAACAATGCCAATAACGAATAGTACTTAGATTGTAAAACATAATCATGATAAATGAAAGCAATATTGGTGTACAGTTACTTATATTTATCATATTTATGGTCGGCTTACTAATATTTCTTTTTCTGTACCAGATAACAGTGCCTTTTTCATTCAAATAATTGAATCATCACCAAAAATCAGCAGTTTTCACATCTCAGAGTGGCTCAAATATAACAAAATTATTTGACTGCAGTAACCAAAACTGACCATATTTGCATTTGATTATGTAAATTTATATACTAGTAGCCGCATAGTAAATCAATAATATCTTTTTTTATGTCAGGACGGATTGTATAATACAAATGACAGCAATTTTGAAACACAATGACTACAAAATGTTGTCCGCATCAATTTAGAGAGCCAGCATGTCCTTTTTTATTCAAAATATTGACTTGCAACAAAATTTCAGTAGTTTTAATACCTCAGAATGGCTCGTATTACAAAATTATTTGACCGCATCAACCAAAACTGACCATTCTTGCACTTTATCATGTAAATCTATATAGCAGCTGCATAGTAAATCAGTAATATTTTTATGTCAGTATAGATTGTATAATACAAATGACAGCAATATTAGAACACAATGACTACAAAATTTTGTCCGCATCAATTTAGAGTGCCAGCATATCTTCATTTTATACAACATGTTAAAAATATTGACTAGCCACAAAAAAACCAGTAGTTTTGATATCTCAGGCTGGCTGGTATAACATAATCATTTGACCGCATCACCAAAACTGACCATATTTGCACTTTATCCATATGTAAATTTATAAAGCCGCATAATAAATCAGTAATATTTTTATGTCGGGATAGATTGTATAATACAAATGACAGCAATATTGAAACACAATGACTACAAAATTTTGTCCGCATTAATTTAGAGTGCAAGTATGTCTTCATTTTATACAACATGTTCAAACTATTGACTCGCCACCAAAAAAAACAGTAGTTTTGATACCTCAGGATGGCTCGTATAACAAAATTATTTGACCGCATCAACCAAAACTGACCATATTTGCTCTTTATCATGTAAATCTATATAGGTGCATAATAAATCTGTAATATTTCTATGTCAGGATAGATTGTAAAATACAAATGACAGCAATATTGGAACACAATGACTACAAAATTTTGTCCGCATCAATTTAGATTGCCAGCATGTCTTCATCTTATTCAACATGTTCAAAATATTGACTTGCCACAAAAAATCAGCAGTTTTGATATCTCAGGCTTGCTCGTATTACAGAATTATTTGACCGCATCAACCAAAACTGACCATTCTTGCACTTTATCATGTAAATCTATATAGCAGCTGCATAGTAAATCAGTAATATTTTTATGTCAGTATAGATTGTATGATACAAATGACAGCAATATTGGAACACAATGACTACAAAATTTTGTCCGCATCAATTTAGAGTGCCAGCATATCTTCATTTTATACAACATGTTAAAAATATTGACTAGCCACAAAAAAACCAGTAGTTTTGATATCTCAGGCTGGCTGGTATAACATAATCATTTGACCGCATCACCAAAACTGACCATATTTGCACTTTATCCATATGTAAATTTATAAAGCCGCATAATAAATCAGTAATATTTTTATGTCGGGATAGATTGTATAATACAAATGACAGCAATATTGAAACACAATGACTACAAAATTTTGTCCGCATTAATTTAGAGTGCAAGTATGTCTTCATTTTATACAACATGTTCAAACTATTGACTCGCCAAAAAAAAAACCAGTAGTTTTGATACCTCAGGATGGCTCGTATAACAAAATTATTTGACCGCATCAACCAAAACTGACCATATTTGCTCTTTATCATGTAAATCTATATAGGTGCAAATTAAATCAGTAATATTTCTATGTCAGGATAGATTGTAAAATACAAATGACAGCAATATTGGAACACAATGACTACAAAATTTTGTCCGCATCAATTTAGATTGCCAGCATGTCTTCATCTTATTCAACATGTTCAAAATATTGACTTGCCACAAAAAATCAGCAGTTTTGATATCTCAGGCTGGCTCGTATACCAAAATCATTTGACCGCATCAACCAAAACTGACCATATTTGCACTTTATTATGTAAATTTTTATAGCTGCATAATGAATCAGTAATATGTTTTAATCAGGATGGATTTTATAATACAAATGAAAGCAATATTGAAACAAAATGACTACAAAATTTTGTCCACATCAATTTGGAGTGCCAGCATGTCCTCTTTTTATTCAAAATATTGACGTGTCACAAAAATTATTTGACTGCATAAAACAAAACTGACCATATTTATAATAAACATAATACAAGTATGACATGTAAGAGGTGGCATCATCTGGGAATTGTTTACTCAGACTGACCCTAATATTTATGATCATTTACTATTGTATAGCCGCATCATAAACCATAAATGTGTTATGAACCATCTCGTCAATTTCGACAGATTTATCTTTACCAAATATAAATGATATCTGGGACGTAAGGATGGATTGTATATAACAAATGACAGCAAAATTGGTACACAACGGCAATGATGACTACAAAATATTCTCCGCATCAATTTAGAGTGCCAGAATTTCCTCTCCGTATTCATAATGTTGAAACGTCACTGAAGTCAGTAGTTCATGATGGTTTGTATAACAAAACTATTTGACCGCATCATCTAACACTGACATGACTGATTTCATATGTACTTTATAATGAAAAGTATGAGAAGTTCTCTTCTGGGAATAGCATACTGTTAGTATATTACGTCGGTTGATTGATTTTGGTGGTAGCTTAACGTCCAGGGTCAAATATATCATTCATGTTCAGAACGAGTATATTTTTCCGACATCCTAGATATCATTTATATTCGGTAAAAAAAAATCTGTCAAAATTGACAAGATGGTTCATAATTATACAACACCTTATACATCAGGACACTGTACAATTTTCGTTTGAACATTTTGTCAAAAACAGAATCGTACCTCGAAGGCAAACAAGGTGAATTTAGAAGAAAAATTCATGTAATGCATAGGGTTATATTTAGGAAGAGACTGTAAAAAATGGGGAACGAAGCAACGTAAACAATGATGTCTATATCCAATCATATAAAATTATGTTTCCGATGCGTTGATAACCTTTCTAACCGCCTTCTAATTAAAAAAAAAACAAACTTTCCTTTCTTTTATGATAGCTGCATGTATATTTGTCGATCACAAGTGTGTAATTGTATAGCCATAATTTAATGTATATAAGAATATGAAATGAAAAAAAGAAATTTTTAATGTGTAAAATATCTATACAGTGTCTAACGAGTAAAGTAATTTGCTATACAGGGAAAAATAACAATGCGAATATTGTTTACATAATAAAAGCTAATGTCTAATATGAAAAGTCTTAAACTCGGTAATCTGTCATAAGCAGACCTGTCCTGATGTCTGGTCAGTAACAGACCTGTCCATGATCTGTTCTTGAGCAGACCTGTCCACAGGTCTGTTCCGGGCATATTTGTCCTCAAGTCTGGTCTGGGGCAGACCTGTCCTCAGGACTGGTTCATAGCAGACTTGTCCACAGGTCTGGTCTAGAGGAGACTAGTCAATAGGTCTGCAGCAGTCCTAAAAAAGCAGACCTAGGTCTGGTCTATCAAAGACGAAGTTAACTTGCTTGTTTGCTTAAAATTTTTCATTTTAACTTGGAAAGCAGTCAAAAAGTCTGCTCCAAGGTAACTTTTATACAGGTTAGGATTGCACCCATCTGTCATGAGAATGAAAAATGTTGTTTTCTGTTAAGCTAAACAATAATTTCACCTGGCGTAGCCGTGTGCAAAATGTATTTCGGCATTTCTTTTTGAAAAAAATGACTTGTTTAAAACGCCTGATTTTTATAGCTTCTCTTCTTTCTCTCGGGAATAGGTTATTAACCTAATAAAATGGGCATTTAAAAGTCCCTACCATGTACTGGTTACCGAAATTACACAAAACACCATTTAAATTCCGTTTCATCTCCGCATCTAGTAAGTGTTCTACTACTAATATATCAGACAGTGCTTCTTACTACCTCCCTTACTACTATCAAAGAACTGGTTATTAACTCTTGTAATAAAGCTTATGAAAATAATGGTATTAATTATTTTTTGGGGTGTTAAAAATTCTTTAAAGGTTTTAGATAAAATACATGCTTTTGATGGTCCTTTTGGTTCTGTTGACAGTTATAATTTTTCTACTCTCTACACTACACTTCCACACAATCTAATAAAGAAAATAAAATTCATATCTAATAAAATGGTCTTTCGAAAAATCTCAATGTAAATTTATTTGCTGTAACTCGTTTAAAGCCTTTTTCTGTGACGAAAAAGGAAAGTATGCTAGATACACTTACTGGAAATGTGAGGATATGATTGAAGCTTTAAATTTTCTCCTAGATAACATATATGTACGTTTCGCCGATAAAGTGTATCGTCAGGTAGTAGGTATTAACTGTGCCCCTTTAATATCAGATTTATTCCTGTATTGCTATGAATCTCAGTTTATGATCAAACTCAGTAGAGACACATCATTGTTACATTTGGTTGATACATTCAACAATACCTACCGTTATCTGGATGATATTTTTTCGTTAAATAATCCAGAGTTCTTTAAATACACTACCGAAATTTACCCAAAAGAACCTACTTTAACTCAATCTACCATAAACAGCAGCAGTTGTCCTTTTCTAGATTTAGACATTTCAATTGCTAAAGGGAAACTCCATACTAAAATTTACGACAAAAGAGACGATTTTTCATTCCCTATTGTTAATTTTCCTTTTTTAGACGGCGATGTGCCTTTGGCTCCATCATACGGTGTTTATATATCCCAACTCGTTCGGTATGCCCGTGTGTGTAGTGATGTCATAGATTTTAACGAACGTAATCAATGCATCACTGGTAAATTATAAAATCAGGGATTTCATTACCATAAATTACTTAAAACGTTTACTAAATTCTTTCATAGATACAAAGATTTGATTAGTAAATTTGGCTGTACCTGTAGAAAACTTATTAAAAATGGTATTTCACATCCTACATTTTATGGTTATATTGTACTTAAAGCGGGGAAATCATTATGTGAACCGTGTAAACTCATCGAACCTTTAAACAAACTTATTAGTAAGGGTTATCGTACCAATGTTGTTATTAGATCTCTGAATATAGTTTACATTGGCACTAATATCGATTTTGTCATTAGCAAATTAAAACATAACTAAATTTGTATTTTCTTTTCAAACGGGATGTATAGAGACACACACACGTTCATTTTTATCTATAAAGAAGTCACTCCTAACTATACTACTACCTGTCGATACATTTATTTTTGGCATTGCACAAGTCATGTCTTCTTTGACTGTTCGTGACGTTAACATACTAAATCCCTGGGCTGTATTTTAGGTGATTTTAATCTCTGATGCATGATTTTTTTTATTATTAATTGTTTTGGCTTTTAACTAGCTGTCAGTAACTGCGAGTACTCTCAAATCTTTCTTTTTAATTTGACCTGTTGATACTATTTGTAATGCTTATTTTGTTATTTAATGTTAACATGGATCTTGTCTGTATACCAGCTTTGATTATTTGGTATTTAATTACTACAAATGTTCACTTCGTCGTACTATGAACATCAAAATTATTTCATTTTTTCTTAGATGCTGTTCTTGAACCTGTACAGGAAGTTTTATCTAGCACTAATTGTATATTTTTATTGTTGATATTCACCCCATATGTACCAAGTGTTAGATTAGTTTTATTGATATTAAAGAAATTTCTTGGTATTCCTAAACGGAAGATTTTATACACACAGAAGAAGAAGTATACTTAACAACAAAATTATTTTCATTTACCTGTGTATAATATGACGCAGGTTTCTTCAAAAGTGATGATTTTCTATAAATTGTTTGAAATTTCACAGTGGTCATACTTCAACTTTGTTTAAACCTGTTTATTTACTTTTGACTTTAATTATTTATCCCTTGTAATTTTTTATTAACTGTGAATTTGCATTCAGGTGTCACGGGTCAAATTTATTCGTTCATTGTGTGTTAATTTACGTTTTTTGATTGAGTTAAGCCTTCCAATTGATATTTTATAGTGTGTTTTTCTATGTTGTGATGTTATACTATTGTTTCTGAAAAGGGAGAAGGTTTGGTACCATTAAAACGTTTAAACCCGCTGCTACTGTACTAAGCTAGGAATCTGATTACAGTAGTTGTCGTCTGTTTATGTAATTCATACGTGTTCCTCGTTTCTCGTTTTTATATAGATTAGACCGTTGGTTTTTCCGTTTGAATGGTTTTACACTAGTAATTTTTTTGGGGCCCTTTATAGCTTGCTGTTCGGTGTGAGCCAATGCTCCGTGTTGAAGGTCGTACCTTGACCTATAATGGTTTACTTTTATAAATTGTAACTTGGATGGAGAGTTGTCTCATTGGCACTCATACCACATCTTCCTATATCTATTTAAAACTTCACAATGCGAATATATATGTTCAAACTCTTTTAGGTCATACTATATGTAATATTATGTCAATTGGACCTGCTTTGATACGATAACTACCCTTGATTTTTTACTAGATAACATTTTTTTTCGCTATGGAGATTCCGTATATCGTCAAGTTATCGAAATTCAAATAGACTTGAATGTCTCCTGCACGTTCTGATTTAATCAATATACATGTATGAAAAAAAGTTTGAATTAATACATACCTAAATCCTATCGAATTGGATAATCTTCAAAAATAATAACTGGTCCACATCATAATAAGAAACCCCAAGGGTGACTCGGGAATAGAAATATGGTCACCATTGGTCTTCCTCCGACCGGCGGTAAAACCCTCGTCCAAGTGGGGCGTCCGTTTGGCTGTGCGGGATGTACAAATTTGCAGCCACGTCCGGTCAGAATGGGAACGTTAAATCCGATGCCTCGTGTAAAGAGAGTGCCACGCTCTTTGCACGTTGAGAACCCTTGCAACAACTCTTTGAGGGGTCCTTAGGTGACCTGTTGCAAGGCTAAATTTCTGTCCCTATCCAATATACCCTCATTTCCCGTGGCAGTCTAAATTTCTCCGACCTGAACACCAGACGCCTCTATTACATAACCTACCTATTTTATTTGTTGTTAATTTGTTCTCGTCCTGAATATGCATGAAATATTTGCCACTGGACGTTAAGCAACCAGCAATCAATCAATCAATCATAATAAGTAATAGGGGTAAACTGGGTAGGGAGAAAATGAAAGATATTTTAGGTTTATTTTTTTGTAATAACGAATAAAAAATTTGTCAACCAATAGTTTTGCTATAATTTCAAAAACAGGTCGTTCTGTATTGGTATAGTTTTCGGATCTTTCATTTGCGTATGTAAGACAATAGAAAGTTTGGGCTTCAGAAGTCTACATAATTATTGACTTTATAAAGAAAATTTGGCCTTTTAAAATATTTAACAAATAATACATGGATAGAAAGCAAATTTTTTTTAAACACTGCACAAAATCCATTCTGATTTATATAGTGGTATAGTCATAAAGTGTTGAGAAATGAACCGTGGTATAGCAAACATCGAATTCCCTCACAAAATGTTATTATACACTATAATTGATATTTTTCAACCAAAATTAGGTTTTTTAAACTGAATTCACTTTTGCGAAACCGTATCACATTGAAAAAGAACCAGTAAAACTGTTGATTTGATTACAAAAAAAAATGTTTAATAATTACGTAGAAAAAAATTAGGATACAAGATTATTTAATGAAATAGATTTAAAACATGACTAAGAGATAAAAGAACGTCATCTTTTAGTTTTCGATTTAATTTTAAAAGGTGGCAAGCTCTGATAGACATCGGGAAAGTTTCAACCGTTTTGTATCTAAATTATCAAAATCTTAACACGACTGAACACGGTCTGACAACATCGTGACGTAATTTTGTATCCTAGGTTTTATTTCGTCTGTAAAAGAGGGGCGAAAGATACCAGAGGAACAGTCAATCTCTAAATTGAAAATAAACTGACAACACCAGGGCTAAAAAATAAAAAGACAAACAGACAAATAATAGTGCACAAGACACAACATAGAAAACTAAAGACTAAGCAACACGAACCCCACCAAAAACCGGGGGTGATCTCAGGTGATCCGGAAGGCTAAGCAGATCCTGTTCCACATTTGGTACCCGTCGTGTTACTTATGTAATTACAAATCCGGTAAATAGTCTGATTCGGTAGGTCACATTCTTTTGCGTCTTACCCTTATGCGTAAGAACTATTTTGTTTTAAATATGTTCGACTTTCAAGTATGTTATTTTTTTACCGGGCCCAATAAGGTGCTGTAACATTAAATTTGCAGCGAGGTGAGAGTTGTTTTGTTTTATTTGGCTTCATGTTGGAGGCCTTACTGTGACTTTAAGATGAAGAACAGCAATAAAAGCGTTGTTCTTTTGCTTTTTGGTGTTTATTTACTGTGCGTGTACTGACTTTGTGTCGTGAATGGATACCCCATATCGTTTGTTTTTCTATTAACAGATCTTAATCACTCACTGGAACATTCCGTCTTGTTTATATTGACATGCCTGAACGGACTGAATTACCTGCTGTGACTATCAATCGGAACGTCTCTGAAAGTCTGAAAAAAGTCTTGACTTGAATGTGATAGGGTTAAGCATAGTTGCGGGCGAACAAAACAAACCCTGGTGTAACAGCACAATCAGAATAAACTATAAAATCAGTTGAAAGGTCTTCACTTATCATATCGATACAAAGCGCAAAAAGACAATAAATGCAGAACTGAGTGTACTGGTATTTACTTTTAGCTAGCTTATTCAATGCAAATGACAACTAATAATAAAAGTCATGTTTCTTAGACGAAAATATAAACCAGCCCACATCAATTGGATTTAATCTAAAGACGTCATAGTTTGTCAACACTTAGAGAAAGACATCATTTATAAAAATCTTTTTTTAATGTAAATAACACAAGCTTTACAGACTGATGTCATGTGTTTGCCATATTCTCGCTTAAAAATACCTTTGACAAACACAGCATCCTACAGGCTTAAAACCAGCTTTACATTTGGGGTAACACTTCCCGTCGTACCATTGCTCGTAACGAAGACGACAACGTTGGCCCCTTTGATCAAGAGTTATCCGTATACCTGCACCGCCATTAGGTGTACATATACAGCATCCACTTGCATGGTATCCATCTTTGCATTTTGGATAGCAAAGACGTCCATTCATCTCTTCGTTCGATCTACACCCTTGTCGTTGGAAGAGTGTCACCTTAATGCCTACACTCTTTTTTTCTACACGTGCATCCATCGTCACGGTAACCACTCTTACATTTGTTTTTACAGCATCCAAACAATGTGCAACAACATCCTTTTCCGTATATATGGGCATCGCTCCAACAACTGGTACCATCATCTCGTAGTCCAGATGGACATGGTGTTTTATCTGGCAATCGACCCGCACCTCTCCCATAGCTATCTAGCCAACAACTTGTCCCATCGTCACGTTGATTAGGGGGACATTTTCCTTTATCCGGCTTACGACCTTTTCTTGTGTATGATTCTTTCGAGCACATTACCTCGTCATAAAGCATTCCAGCTGAAACAGTATATGTTTATATGAACAGCTCATTTAAGATTGAACAATAAGTTATTAAATCAGGTTCTTTCAGTTAGTTTTCAGACGTTTTCATAACGGTAAATTCAGTTATGTTCAGCAAATCCAATATCAGTCAACTAGTATCAGTAAAGTCTGTGTTCAGCAGCATTTATTACCCCGTACAACGACAAAAAAGTGAATGAATAATAAAATTATATTAATAATATATAATTCATAATATTATTCCTAATGAAAGAAATACAATACTTGTTCCTGATGGAATAAAGGATATAGAGTATGTGTTTCAACTGAACAGATATAATAACGTCGTTTAAAACAAGGTCCCAGACTAACTTTAGTTAGCAGGAACAAATATTTTTACTGAAATTGTCTGAAAGGGAACTTCACAGAGCTGGATTTACAATAAGAAAACGTCTGAAAAATAACACTCTACAAGAACTATTCAGATGATGTTCATAACCTAAAAATGACTGCTTAAGACCATAATTCATTGGTGGTTGTCTCATCAAGGTATATCACAAATTGAAAATTTTTGAATCATTTAACGATAAACAAACAAATATTTTAAATCAAAATGGGACATAATTTTTATCATGAATATTTCATAAACATTTTCTTGATAAATGCTGGCAAAGCAGTGAATTTGTAATATAACATTTTGAATAAAAAAATTAGATCAGTTTGAAAAATAATGAATTTAATTTAACTTGATTGACTACAGGATATGTGTGGTCAACGGAAGTAAAAATATGATAAAATAATATTTTATATACTCAATCATACATACGCATAAGTTCAGAGATGATGAAAAAGTATGCACTATGAACAATTGCACGATTTATAAAGTAAAAACATATATATATAGCTTTCAGTTTTGTTGTTGTTAATATTCGATTAACTTAACATGAAGCCACAAAAAGAAAAGAACTGTCCTCTTGTATTTAATCTTGTGTGATACGCGTAATTAATTGTATAACTTTAGTGTACAATCTGTTCGATACAGAACTACTTGATGTACTTTCTCACACCATTACGGTAATGTCTTACACAAATCTGATTTGTGTAAGACATTACGGTAATGGTGTCGTTTCTAATTAACAACACGAAAGAATAGACCAGGCAAAATAATGTGTTAACACAAACTTATCTAGAGGTTTAGATAGCGACGGAACCAGGTTAAATCCACCATTTTCTACATAAGAAAATGCCGGTACCAAGTCAGGAATTTGACAGTTTCCGATTTGAATTTTCCTTGGAATTCAGTATTTTTGTAATTTTACTTTTTATCAGGGTTTTACAATTTACCCAACGTTATCACAACTTGTTACAATGACTTTTAAGCATCATTTACTCTCTAAGAAAACACTAAAATAGATATTAGCAACTTATTAGAAAATGCCAGTTACTCAACGGAACATTAACTTTTTTCAAGTTCTATGCTATCATATGGTTGATAACCATCGTATGATTAACTAAATACTGGAGTGTCAAACCAAGATTGGTATATTCAAAAGTGTCTTTGTTCTCTATATTTATTGGAGGGGGGGGGGGGGGGGGGGGCGGGGGGTCAATATGAATTTACAAAATTTAGACTTAGGTAAACTTATGTTGTCACTAATTTAAGTTTTCGTTCACGAAGTTATTATCAAATGTATATATACGTAAATGATCAATAAAAAATGATGTGTTATTTCAGCATTAATCATATATTAAGTTTTACATGCTCCTACCATAATAAAGAAGATAACGATTTTAGAAATTTGAAGCCACAAATCACTTTGAGATATGTAAGAACAATTGCAATGCAGCATATAGTTATATAAAACGAAAATGTTGACAAGAATATGCATACATACCTAATACCAAGATGACACCAATCCTCAGCATTGACATTGTGGGATAGTTATTTTGTAGACAGTTGGATCGAAAAAATCTCTTTAAACTTCTGGAGTGATTCATATCTATTTTATAGTCAATGCAACACCCATAAGAGCATTGATCAATGTCAATCGTCGAAACTCCGCCTATGTCAGCATTTTGTAACGAATTCAATACTTTTTGTTTTTGCATTTGGGAATTGCGTATGGTGCAATCGATAATTGTGAATTTGTTAAAATGCCTGTTGTTAGGGTTTGAAATTTGAATTATTGTATAAATGCTAATATACATTGAAATTTGCAATTCCCTCAAATACGTTACATTGAACGTACTTTTACATGGTTCGAATCGTTTATGGTTTAAATATGAATGTTGAAAAATAATTGTGTTATTGTGTATAGAGAATGGTATGTGGTATACTTATGTATGAGGAATGGTGTATGGTTAGGTGTAATGGTGAATGCTGCATGTTATAAAAATCAATGTTGTGATTGGGAAATTTTAACAATTCAAGATCTGTTTTAAGAATTGTTTATTACTGACAATGCTGACCAATCATCAGACAAGTCTTGATTTGAGTGCCACTGCTTGATGAGACTAAACGTCCGAATACTAAATCCCTAGCTTAGATATCTTCAGTTAGTAGTTGTTGACCCCATTATTCGACTTCGTGTCAATTTAGAAGCCAACTTAGTTTATGAATCTATGAATATCAAAATCCACATATGACTTATTGGTTATATGCTGGCTTTATTTTTCTACGAGCGAAACCAAATTGGTTTATCTATCGATACCATGATAATATGGTTAACTAGAATAATATGTATAGATACAATGTAAGGAAAATATAAACGTTTTTTGTGAAGTGAGACAGTTTCGTTCCGAAGACACAAAAAAATAATGATAGTCAAAGATATACTATTTTTTTTACATTTCAGCTTATAATAGCTTCTACTATAGTTAGGAAAATGTAAAAACATAAATATAACTTATTAGCCATCTCTCAACGAGCAACAATTGTGACAAAAAATGACGTGATATTCATTTATGAATACTTTAATTATGGACAAGTTATAATTTACAAGTGATTTTAAGTATAAAATTGCACAATTGTGCAAAATAAATAATTTCAATCATAATCAGTTTGGCAAATTCAACATGCATATGAACATAAACAGATTATAAATATGTGATTATATTATTATATATTTAACATAATTATAGATAACTCATCAACACGATTATTAATTAATGATATCAATATTGTAAATAGCGTCATTAATTATTCATCCATGTTTATTCTTAAAGTGTGTAACTAATTTATATGTTCAGCCAATTGCCATGCTTTGCATGCAAATCGCACCCTGAACGGATGAATCATTATAATAGTGGTTATTCATTCTGATATTTCTCCACGTTAAAATGTGTGATTGATTGATACAACCAGAGTATTCGTATTTCTGTGCACATGCGTACAATCGTTATAAATAGAAGACTTTTGTATTTTAGTTTAAATGAGAATAATCACAGATTGTGCAAATATCAAAGATTCTTTTTCACCAAGGTGAACTTTCAACATATTGGTTGATTGATAATTAACGCCACTTTCAGCAATGTTGGCTATTTTATTGCTGTCAGTTTTTATGGGTTGGGGAAGCCGTAGTTACTAGAGAGAAACTACTTTCAATATAGACGTATTGCTTATGCTATGGTAAAAAGTAAAATAACGAAAATACCGAACTCCGAGGAAAATTCAAAACGGAAAGTCCCTAATTAAATTGGCATATTTGACATAAAACTTACAGAAATAATATAAGAACAAACATTTTTGAAAGTTTCCTGCATTCTTAAAAAAAGAGACTGTTGTCCTATTTCATTGGTAATGTTTTAGTTGAACAAAAACTATTCAACACAAGAGCGATTATTTTGACATACTCATTGATATGTAAATTGCAACTTTAACCGGCTATTAGTCATGTTGGCGTTGCATATGCAATATGTATTACAAATAGAAATATGCTGTACACAGGGGCACCCGGAACTGCAAACTACAATACGGTATACACGATAAAAACACCCGATTGAATGGCAACTGGTTACTAAGTATCCACGGTAGTGATAGCCGGTAATAGAATGTAGAAAATACAACTTTTGTGTGTTATAAGTATTAATCAGGCTTGATGATAATTCAGGATACTAATGGGAGTTCGGTACTTTTATTAATACCGCACAAGTCTGACAGATTTGAAAAAAAGGCTGATACCTTACAACTCATTACTTTTGAGCTGATGACCAAACATGAAGTCATTTAGTGAAGCAGTAGTGGATAAATATGTGACGAAAACTATTAGTTTCCTTTATCATATTAAAACTTCTAAGTATTGTCAAACATGCGATAGATGCCTGGGAGATCTTTGAAAAAACCTAACACACTAACACGCCTTATTGTCGAAAAGCTGACTACAGATACATGCATTCTATTTGGTAAAAATGAAAAAAGTGTGAACGCATCACGATATATTTTGTTACAAAAATAACGGTAAAGTTTAAATAATTCTTACTTTTTATGGATAACGTTTGATTACTTTGACGCATAACGGTTCAGGGCATTTCGAACATCACATTTATATATGCATTGGTATATTATATATGAGTGTTGTCCATTGACGAGTTCAAACATGTACTATATTGGAATTTTATGAAAAACTACTTTTTTTATTTTCATCAAAATGACTTTTAATGTAAACAAACTCGAAAATATCCGTTTTGATGCGTTCTATCTTTGATAAGTGAAATGTTTTGACATTAGAAATCGACAGAAGTGAAATAACAGTATTTATTTCACATGTGAAATATTGATTTTTATTATACTGGAAAATACTTGTATACCATGGGAACTAATATAATAATTTTTTAATAAAGAACACGTCACAATTTGTCGGTTTCGCCATTCATCAAAGTTTCAATTACCGGAATATCATACAAATAGACGAAGAGAAGTTCTGTTAGATAATAATAAATTGACATAAAACAAAATATTTTATACCTTATAATCAATACATATTTCCATTTCATTTACATACTCTTAAACTGATATGCCATATTCACGATCTGGTAATGTCTGAGAATGACAAAAATTGTGAAATACACCTTGAAAATTGAATTCATGATATGTTAATTACCTTAATCGCTTCAATTAAAAAAAATATGAAAAATACTGAACTCCAGGGAAAATTAAAAAAGAAGAAGTCCATACATACTACGATGCCAAACGCTATCAATCAACAGAACAAGCGAAAAACAACTTTCAAATTCCTCATATGGTACAGGTACTTTCCAAACAAAATGATGGGTAAGACCTGGTTTTATAGATAGCAAAACCTACCACTTGTATGACAGTTGTTTATAGTTCTGTTATATTCACAAAATTTGGAAAGCAACCAAAACAGTCATAATACATGTAGGTTAATGTAACAATAATTAAGATCTAGCAGTCAAAACTGTGTAAATATACATCATAGGCATACAACACAACTGCATCAAAAATTCAAGCAACATACAAAATTAAATAACAAAGAGACCAACATAAAAGGTGAAGTAAATTGTAATAAAAACGTAGGAATAATTAATCAAATATAAACTATGAAAAGTGTGACAAATTATCGATTGAAGTAATTCATAAGGTATGCGTGTCAACTAAGGAGAATGCATTACATAAAAATATTTTTAACAGAGAAAAAAAAAAGAGATTCGAATGGACAATATAAGTATAAAACAGTAAAAAAATGTAAAAACTATATCTGAATAGTTAGCATGGTTTGTTGCAATCATGAAGAATATTCCTGCCTTTTCATTCTATTGAAATATACGTACTTTCTATATGAAATATACACTTTTCACTACCGTGGATTAATTTTTTTCCGTTGGAACCAGTTTTGGTGGATTGAAAAAAAAACATGCATTTTTCGTGAATATTTGATTTCGTGGTTTTACCAAAGTTTGCATATAAATCATATAAGATAATATGAAATGTGTCATATGTTGAACATTTAATTTCGTGTTCCGCCTGTGACAACGAAATCCCTGAAAATTGCTATCTCACAAATAATAATAAATCCACAGTATTATAGTTAGAAATTCGATATTTGAGATCAATTCATAGTCGATCGTGTTTTCTAAAAAGGTTAATCATGTACATCCTTTCGGTAATATTGTACTAAAAGCGCGGAAATCACTATGTGATCCGTGTAAACTCATCGAAACCTTTAAACAAACTTATTAGTAAAGGTTATCTTACCAATGTTGTAATTAGATCTTTGAATATAGTTTACATTTGCACAACTATTGATTTGGACATTAGCAAATTAAAACATAACTAAATTTGTATTCTTTTCAAACGGTTTTTTGGGATGTATAAATACACATCCACGTTCATTTTCTATATAGAGATTACTCTTTCTATATGTAACATTATACATATTTATTTAAAGGTTAACTCCTAACTATCCTATTGCCTGTCGATACTTTTATTTTGGCATTGCACAAGTCACTGTCAATGACGTTAAAACTCTAAATCCCTGGAATGTGTTTTGGTTGATTTTATTCTTAGATGCTTGATTTTTTTATTATTATTTTTTTTTGGCTTTTTACTAGCTTTCAGTAACTGCGAGTACTCTCAAATCATACTTTCGTGTTAATTTGACCTGTTGATACATTTGCAATGCATTTTTGTTATTTAATGTTTACTTATCTAGTGTAATATCTCAGCTCACTATTTTAGATATATACCACTTTTGATAAGTGTTTGTTATGACGATAAATTTTCACTTCTGTTCTCGTACTATGAACAACATTATTTCCGTACTCAATGTATACTTTACAACAAAATTATTTTTATTTTCCTGTGTACGTTATTTTATTCGGCGGCATTTTGTCAAAGGTTATGGTTGTCTTTCTTAATTGTTTACATCTCAGCCCCCCCTTTTTTTTAATTTTGTATGAACATTGTGTCATAGATCAAATTTATTCGTTCAGTGTATGTTCACTTGTTGTTGTTAATATGACTTTTGATTGAGTTACGCCATTTCAATTGATATTTTATAGTGTGTCTTTCTATGTTGTGATGTTACACTATTATTTCAGGTTAGGGTGAATGTTGGTGCCTATTAAAACGTTTAAATCCGCTGCATTTGTTTGCACCTGTCCTCAGTCAGGAACCTGATGTTCAGTGGTTGTCGTTTGTTGATGTGGTTCATAAGTGTTTCTCGTTTCTCGTGTTTTATATAGATTAGACCGTTGTTTTTCCTGTTTGAATGGTTTTACACTAGTCATTTTTGGGGCCCTTTATAGCGTGCTGTTTAGTGTGAGCCAAGGCTCCGTGTTAAAGGCCGTATTATGGCCTATAACGGTTTACTTTTACAAATTGTGACTTGGATGGAGAGTTGTCTCATTGGCACTCATACCACATCTTCTTATATATCTATGATTTGAATGACAAAACTAAATATAAACAACTTCAAGTATTCAATAACATCAGTACACAATGTATCTGTAATTATATTCCTAACATTCATGACATAACAGATTTAACTAACCATTGATAGGTTCATAGACTACAAATACGTCCCATGAAGAAGGGAGAAGAAATTGTCAAATAATTTTTTAACATACTTGAAGACGCGATTTTCTTTTTGAATGAGAACTTCGTTTAAAGGTAACAAAATCTCCAACAATGCTATATTTTAACGGTTCAGAACAAACGTTAACTGGCCCTTTCCATCTAAATGTTGGTATGCGCATGTGCTGTTGTATCTTTAGACGAAGCCGACAAGGTCAGGGATCACTCGACTGGCAAAACCTTTATTATATAAAGCAAATTTTTGACTCAGTATTTTAGTGGTAAATTACACAAGAAGGCAATTGAGACCACAGTGGCATTCAAACTAATAAAAAAAATATGTTAAACCCGTTACTTCTATATTTACTCATTACGCTACGATGTGAAAGTACTGTATAGAAGAGAGGCGAACGGTACCAAAGGGATATTCAAACTCATAAGTCGAAAGTAAACGGAAAATGCAATTGCAAAACATGACAATCGACGAAAAGATAAACAAATAAAAAAAAAACAAAAAAAAAAAACATAGACAACTGAACGCTGAACAACACGAAACCCATTAAAACCCGGGTTGAACTCAGAAAATCCAGAAGAGAAAGCAGATCCTGCTCCACATGTGAAACCCGGTCAAGCGTCCCCGTCCCGATGTTACAGATATATTGTACAAATCCTGTTTAGGGAAAAGCAAAACTCGACTATTTGATCGCCTACATTTGAGATGAAATAAGCAATTTATATTCAATTCATAAGTTTCTGCTAACTAATGAAATTAATTTAAAAACTTACCTTTAACTTTTGTAATTTTTATATGCCTTCACTGGGAATCGAACTCCTGTTTGAAATCTGTTATGTGTGACTGACATCAACACATCGACAAAACCTCGCGGCTTCCAATGGGTTGCAATTTAGATTTTTTCATATGTATAAATAAACATATGATACACACCGAAACAAAGGACACTCAGGGTTTGTACCTTTATATATACATAATAGACAATGGTATAGTATAAGTTGGTAGCTGCGAGGTTAAATTCGATGAGTTATAGAGTCAAGTAAGAAATAGAGACTTGTCGTTTTAGGTTTGTATCCCTGATTTCTCATTGTTACCCTTATTTTTAAATTTTCCATGTTTCTTATTTTTATGTTATTTTGGATAATTGTGTAACAAAAGCGGGTTTTCCCGTTTATTTTTGGATTATTAATGGCCAATTGGCGTATTTGAAAAAAAAATATTACATTCAATTAGTCCATTTTTGTGTTATAAACATAGTATGAATTAGTCTGTTTTACAACATATCTCTACAAATGTTTATTCGCAAATACCTATGCGAATATATTGTCATGTAACTAGAATAAGATTTCTTGCTAGAAATTTCGGTAACATACTTATTATATATACTGAAAAATAAGTCCGAAAATGTTTTATATGGTAAATTACTGATAATATTCAGATGCATAATAATTTATAAACAGACATGCTGTGCTATATTTATATTTATCTTACCAAATAAATTTGAACTTTGGTTCATTAGTGCTTCGTTGAACATGATAACAAAGTTATTTAAGCTCTCTTACAATACATTCTAACTAAGAATAAAACAGGCTTTAATTTTGAAAAGCGTTCATGAAAACAAACGATTCGACCTCCGGGCTCATGAATCAATGCTTATTCATTGTATCTATAATACATATAAAGTGTTATTTTCACTGTAATGACCTGTGCTACAGATATCACTCGAAATGTATTGCTTTTTTTTGGAGAAAGGGATGAGTGAATGAAGTCTAGAATGGAGCATATGTTTGAATAAAGACTAAGAATGTCCTTGTGTTTGATCTTTTTTTATTGTGTTTATTGATATATCTATTTTTCCCACCGTTTTGGTCGTTTATGTATACCATTATTGAAAAAAATATATACTGTGTTACAAACAAAACTTGTCCTTGAATGTTGCTGGAACGGTATATGACGCATATGGAAGCACTAATCAAGGATAAATAAAAGCAAATATAAATAAAACATTAAGGACAGACAAGAGTGTACATTAATATTAGCAGTAAAGGGTTAATCCGTCTATCTAAGTGTTTTAGTCAAAATATGCATCTGTAACATTCAACCATGATGTTAATTTAAGGACAAAAACATCCGTTTTACTTCAACAGATTTTTATTTTCCCTTGTTTAAATATACTAGATAGTTATATATATGCATATCAAAACATTTGAAAAAAGGAGAAATATGGTACTCATGCATACTACCAAAGGGTTGTTGTGATTTGGTCCTTTTTTGTATTCTTGTCGTTCATTTTTGTTTATGTGCTTTGTCTATATGCCATTTTGTTTTTCTTCGTTGAAAAATTTGTTGGTTTTTATATTGTTCAAGACTATAACACAATGTTGACTGCTTTACCTCTATTTTGGACCTTTTTACCTATTATGTCTGTTTGTTTTGTTCTTCAACAACGAGCAAGACATATACCGCATGTCAAGCTATAAAAGGCCCCAAAATGACACACGTAAAACAATTCAAACAAGAAACGAGAAACGTAACACCCTGATCTATGTACAACGCAATAAACGGTAAATAAATATGATTCACAGCAACAAACGACAACCACCGAATCACATGCTCCTAACTTTGGACAGGCACATACAGAATGTGGTCGGGTTAAGCAGATGTGAGTGCAGAAAAACTTCCACTTTCGACAATCAATGTCTCTTCAGAGATGATCGAGACCAAAATATTTGAAAATCCAAAGCTTATTAAAAAGATAAAGAGCTATAAACCAAAGAGGACAAAAAAGTATAGCTAAAGCCAGACAAGGAATTAGAGGTTTGCATGAGGGAGATTTTATTCCTTCATTTCAAATAATTTCCAAAATTTTGTAACAGCCTTGCATGATCTGATAACACCCCGTTTTACTATCAGATTACGTAATTCTTATATCATTTAATGAAATTTCAGCTTTCAAATTTTTGAAGGTGTGTATTTATCCGACAAAACCAGAGAATCAAATTAGGTTTTTAAAACAGAAAGTAGAGTAGAGCGTTTTTAGTTTTTTTTTTTTGCATACTATTTTTATACTGTAACGGATAAACCTGCATTTGAACAGTACTTTCAATTTCAAAGTAAAACAAGCTAAGGTACAATATTTTACTTGATTGTTTTAGACTGACTAGTAAAATATGCAAAAAATACACGTGGTTGATATTTGAGTGTCAACAGGTATTCAGAATGCAATTAAAAAAAACCAAACGCGACAACCTTAATCAAGTTGAACATTTTTCTCTCATTCATTAGAAATTATGGAACCTATTTGTCAATTATCAGTCCTGCAGTTTTTATTTAGTTTCATACTATTATTCCTAGCAGGGTTAAGCTAAACAATGAAAACAACACGTTTTAAACCATTTCACAAGAAAATTTGCTAACTTGATTTAAACCTTCAAAAATAATGTAAGAATATATATATTGGTGTTGGCTCCATTCATTAAGAGATTTTTAAAAACAATTTATTGAACATATTCTAGTTGGACAGAAACTTGAATACACCAGAAAAATAAGTTTTTTACTTTCACACAATAAACACGTAAAACTTAGAATCAAGACTTTTAAAATTTTTAAATTATTGTGATGTTGATTAGATATGAATATTGTTCATTATTGGATTGATTGATTGATTGATTAGTTGGTATTTAACACCTCTTTCAACATTATTGATTGATTGATTAGTATTTAACGCAACTTTCAACATTATTGTGCTACTCCGTGGCAGTCAATTTTCATTGGTGGAGGAAGCCGGAGTGCCCGGAGAGAACCACAGATCTTCGGTAGGAAAACTGACTATCCTAAGCAATTAAGATTGGAGTCGGGTGCACCTGACACGTGCGGAACGGGATTCGAACTCAAAACCTTAAAGTTGAGAGGCTAATGATACAGTAGTGCGACTACTTAGACCACTCGTCGACCAATGCCCCCTTCATTATTGGAAAGACATTTTATAATCGATACAAAAATTCATTGTATTGCAATGGAAAATGGAATTGCAGACAAAACAAAAAACTACACAATATAGCAACCGGGAACACATATTGTTTTGTATCTACAGTAGTGATAACTGGTAATAAGATGAGAAAAATATAGTAAAATGAACTATAGTGTATATCAATTGTTCATATGGCTTGATGTAGGAAGATTTATAATTCAAAACTCTTAAACAGAATATATTAGAAATATATGCTATTAATAATTCTGTTTCAAGAACAAGTAAATTTTTCACATTTACATGGAATCAAAAACACACAGTACACAGAGGTCGGGCCCATTGGGAAACCATGGTACACTATGTAATCGGACAAGATATAGAATGGTGCAGACATAAATCGTAAAGCACAATCAAACGTACAAAACGTTACACAAATAAGGAACGAACAGGAATAGCAATACCAGTACACTTTTTTCAATTTCAAAATGTATAAGAAGAATTTTTGACACTTTTTACTAAAGCCAACATAATGCGATCGAGTCAAACCGGAGATACCAAGTCAAGTGGGTTTTTTTCTTCGAAAAGGGGTACATTATTTTAAAATAACAACACAATTTCTTGCAAATAAATCGGTTTTTTATTTCGGAATGTTTAGTTCACAATGCTCGTGATCATTGTACTTTATGTGGCCTTTTAACCTTTGAGAATCGAACGTGACTGATGATGAGTCGTTCGTAGACAAAACGCCCGTCTGGCGTACAAAATTATCAGCGTGGTATCTTTGATGAGTTTAATTTTATTACCGACAAAACTCTTACCAGATATACACTTGAAAACAGTCTTACAGGGTATCATCTGCTCAATCATCAGTACTTTGGTACTGGCATGGTTTATATAACTAAGCTTTCTTTAATTGTCTGCTTGTAGATTTATAAATTCTTAAGAAACCTCCTAATGAAGGTAAATCCAAAATAGCGCTTCGGACCCATGCAATTTAACAATTGTACTTTTCTTTGTTTACAGTGAAAGGTCGATTACGCTGCTGATGGGCTATAAATCCCAGATGGTATTATCAGCTCAGTAGTCTATACACCGTTACTCACATGATTAAAAACAAACTACTCTAAAATGGTCCGTTTATAGATTTATAAATCACTAAGATTTAACTTTTTCAGTCAAAGTTGACCTTAGACATGTTAGAAGGATTTCGTTATTAACTTAATGTTCTTTTTGGTCATATAACTTCTTAACTGTTTTGATTGTAATAAATCATTGGCTTTCAGATATTCGGCTTTAAGCATTCCCAAGAAAGGTAAAACCAGAAATAGCGCTTCGAGCGCAAAACATTTACAAAGTGTTTTCAACTTTTAAAGCGCTGGGTCGATAACCCTGCTGGTGGCATATCAGTCGCATATGGTTTTATCGGCTCATTGGTCATTACTTTGTTACATAAAGTATTATCATATCAGTAGTCAGTACTTTGGTACAGAGGGTATTATTAGCACAGTATTCAGTATTTTGGTACAGAAAGTATTATCAGCTCAATAGTCAGTACTTTGGTACAGAGAGTATTATCAGCTCAGCAGTCAGTACTTTGGTACAGAGAGTATTATCAGCTCAGCAGTCAGTACTTTGGTACAGAGAGTATTATCAGTTCAATAGTCAGTACTTTGGTACAGAGAGTATTATCAGCTCAGCAGTCAGTACTTTGGTACAGAGAGTATTATCAGCTCAGCAGTCAGTACTTTGGTACAGAGAGTATTATCAGCTCAGCAGTCAGTACTTTGGTACAGAGAGTATTATCAGCTCAATAGTCAGTACTTTGGTACAGAGAGTATTATCAGTTCAATAGTCAGTACTTTGGTACAGAGAGTATTATCAGCTCAGCAGTCAGTACTTTGGTACAGAGAGTATTATCAGCTCAGCAGTCAGTACATTGGTACAGAGAGTATTATCAGTTCATTGGTCAGTACTTTGGAACAGAGGGTATTATCAGCTCAGTTGTCAGTACTTTGGTACAGAGGGTATTATCAGCTCAACAGTCAGTACTTTGGTACAGAGAGTATTATCAGCTCAGTTGTCAGTACTTTGGTACAGAGAGTATTATTAGCTCAGTTGTCATTACTTTGGTACAGAAAGTATCATCAGCTCAACAGTCAGTATTTTGGTACAGAGAGTATTATCGGCTCAGTTGACAATACCTTGGTACAGAGAGTATTATTAACTCAGTAGTCAGTACTTTGGTACAGCAGAGGGTAGTATCAACTCAGTAGTCAGTACTTTTGTACTGACATGCTTCAAATACCTTTCTTAAGATGTACGTTATAATAAGAAAATTACTGCTGATTTTATATTTTTCAGTGGGCGTCAAAAATGTATGTGGTTCCCCAAATACATAATCAAACGATGTGTTTCATCCTTTTTCATCAAACATATCATTATATCAAAACTTCCAATGATGGACAGGTATCACTAACTATAAATAAAGCATTTATTTTAACAAGGTTATATAGGCATATTATTAGTTAATAGTGCATCCGTTTATCTTGGTGTTTTAATCAAATATGCATCCGTTTATCTTTGTGTTTTAATCAAATATGCATTCGTAACATCAAGTATTTTTCAAGTAATCAACACTGGTGTTAATTTTAGAACAAACACATGTGTTGTAGTTTACAATTTTATTTCTTTTCTCTTAAAATGTACAAGTTTAAATATGTATGTGTATTATTTAAAAAAAATGTTTGGAATAAAAGAATAAATATTGAAAATAAATAAGTTTGTATTTAATTTATTCAAATAGCCCATTGATAATTTAAAAAGAACAATACACTTTATTCTTACAAAAATTCAATTCATAAGGCATTAACAGACATGTGTATCAGATACCATCATGTTCCTTAAATTTTGAGTTTCTCTTCTTTGGTTACTACTTGTTTAAATGTACTCTCAGATAAGCGTATTTTCATGAATAATGAGAACTGAAGGATTTGGCTTAGTCAAGACTATTACACAAAAATGGCAATACATTATTCATATTATTCTCAAAGAGAGGCTAAAGAAACCAAATTGACATCAACGCAATAACATTTCCAGTATGCATTAATTCTGTTAGTCGTATTTCTTAATTCTGATAGATTGTATTTATATTTGTCTCTCTTTTTTAATCATTGATTTTCTAAGATTTAAAATCTAAAAGAAATGTATATTGATAAAAAGATTCAAAATGACGTATAACGTATAACTCAAATCAGAGTAGTAATTTACAAACTTTTGTGGTCTGCATATTTCAGAAGGTCGTTGAAACGTATAGTTGATTACATCCACTATTATTCGGACTCGGGCGCGAAGTTGATTCCCTGATAATTAATCCACATCTCCCAATTTTGATAGTGTGTGTAAAATAAATTTGGAATTTTAAAAAAGTAATCTTTTTGATTTTAAACCAAACGATTTTAATGAATCTAATTATTATATTTTTCGTTTGAAGATGTTAACACTGGGTGCAAATGCGCAATTCATTTATAGTTGAGTACCCTCACTCTGAGGCGCATTACGAATATTAACCCAACAGATGACGACCTAACCATGAATAAATTTATGTAGCGATATTTTCTTCTCAAATTTTAGATTTAGAGTTGCAATTCAAATGACAAAACACCAAACAATGTATCATCAAGAAAACCAGGATTAAAATATTGTATGCCAAAAGCGAACTTTGTCTATAAAAGATTCAGCAATGACGTTCGAATAAAAAAAGTTAAAAAGACCAAGATTTTTTCTTCCTGAATATACTTATTGATATTTCAAATTTTCCATTTCACATTGATATATCCATTATCCATCGTACAAGTTACGAGACTTATCCGAGGCAAGAAGGAATGCCAAACACATGGCTTTTGAATGTACACTTGATTTCTGTATCGCAGGACAGCCTTGTGGAAAGTTTTCAAAGGCACGCTGAATGTAACATTTTTAGCTCTCATCGTAGAAGTTCATATCAATAATTTATGGTTACATAACTGTTTTAACTTTATGTTGGTACATGAAATGGACATACATAAGAGGACGGGACATGTTTCAAACCGGACGCAACCATTTAAGTCTCTATCTTTTGCAAGAATTACTAAAACTACAAGTCATGTCAAAAGTTCATAAAAACCAAAAAAACACACTATTTGATAGATGTTTAGATGATATATTTTCTGTAAACTATGCAGGTTTTTCCTAGTTATTTAAATGAAGAATATCTACATAACTTCGTTCATGCTGAATAAAAAAATATGTCCACTTTTATTACTTGATAACCAAATGTCCATAAATTTATGAGTAACAGGACCATTTTTCCTTTTTTATTGTGAATTACCCTCCCGTTATGGAATAGTTGCTTTTTATTGAGGCTAATGTTCTCCGTTTGTTCGATAATTACGTATATGCAGTGACGTTTTATATTAAAATTAACAAGATATAGTCGTTGCCAAAATTCATTTTAATTAAATGTAGATATGATCCAACTGCATGAATATGATTAATAAAAAGTCGATTATCTCATCCAGATTTTATGATTAGATTGTTATAAAGCTAACTAATCTATGGCTTTTTAAACAAGTTATAGAAAATATGTTTAACAGATGACAACATATATGTTTTAGTAACAACATAAACGGTACCAATTATTCTGCACCAGATGCGCATTTCGACAATCAATGTCTCTTCAATGATGCTGAAATTAGGTTAGCTAAACACAATCCCGTCCTCTTCTCCTAGAACGTGAACCACCGAATTACACTCATTACCGGATGTTTACTTATATAAGAACACGACGGATACAACAAGTGGAACATGATCTACTTACTCATTTGGACCAATTGAAGACATCCCTGGTTTTTGGTGGGGTTTGTGCTGCACAGTCTTTAGTTTTGTGTATTTGTATTTTGTGTTTTGTACACTGTTATTTGTCTGTTGGTGGCTTTTTTTCTTGTCACAGTATCGTCATCTGTTTTCAACTAAAGAGTTTAAACTCCCCTGTAGTATCTTTCTCCTCTCTTTTAGTAAAAGATTAACCAATAATGTTTTTGTTCAACAGCTGTGTTCACCTTTTTAGCAATGCTTATTTGCTTTTTAAAAGTTTGAGGTAATACTCAAATGTTATTTTGCAATTGCTATATTTGCACTAGGTCGTGTCTATATGAATTATATGATAATATATATAAAAAAGAAGACGTGGTATGATTGCCTATGAGACACTTCATAAGAAATCAAATAACACAAAAATTAACAACTGTAGGTTACTGTACGGCCTTCAACAATTAACAAAGCCCATACCGCATAGTCAGCTACAAAGGGCCACGAAATTATTAATGTTAAACAATTCAAACGAAAAAACTAACGGCATAATCTATGTACAAAAAAAAATGAACGAAAAACAAATCTGTAACACAGCAACAAAAGACAACCACTGAATTAAGGATTCCTACATTCAGAATGTGGCGGGGTTAAACATGTTAGCGGGATCGTAACCCTCCCCTAACCTGGGACTGGGGTGTAACTATTCAACATAAGAACGGAGAACTATAAAAATCAGTTGAAAAAGGCTGAACTTATCAGATGGATACAAATAGAAATACATCTAACAAAAACACAGACTGTACGTGGCCGGGTACTTATACATCCCAACAACAAAAAGACACTAAGTACAGATCTGAGAGTACTTGCAGTTAGTGACAGCTAGTTCAAAGCCAATAACTAATAAAAGAGTCATTAACAGTCAGAAAAAAAATGATCTTGTGCAATGCCAAGATACAGATATCGACAGATTGTAGATCAATAGATGTGCATATGTATATAACAATAATATTTAGTTTCCAGCCCAAAATTCTACATACACTGTTAACTTAAGAACTTTCATTGTAATATTCACAAATGAATTTGAATATGTATCATGACCGTTTACCTTTTTTGCTATCTTTATAAACCTAATGCTACTAGTGCTTTTAGGTCTTTTATCAAGCAGTGGATACAAAATTAAAAAAAAATCTCAAAAACTCATGTTCACCTGCATGTAAAATTATTTCATATTTTTCTACACCCGATTCATCCCTCAGTTTGGGAAAGTATGTTAAGTAAATACTGTATTTCTGATCCAATAACACTGTTCAGATACATTGACTTAAGTAGGGCACAAAAAAGAGCAACCTAAATTCCGGAATGTAAATAATACCGTGCCACCTTAAATGAGTTACAGCAAATATATTTGCATTCAGATTTACCAAACGACCATTTAATTAAATAGGAAAACTTTTGTTTGATAAGATAGTGTGGAAAAGAAGTGTAAAGGGATGAAAAGTCAAAACTGTCAACAGAATCAAAAGAACCATCAAAAGCACGTAATTCATCTAAAACATCCAAAGAATTCTTTACACTCCAAAAATAGTAAATTCCACTATTTTTATATATTGTATTACAAAAATTAATGATAATATCTTTGAAAGTAGTTAAGGACCTAGTTAAAAGCACTGAAAGATCAGCTGTAGAACACTTACTAGAGGACGAGATGAAACGATATTTTACTGGTTTTTTTTGTAGTTTAGGTAACCAATACATAGTAGGGACCTTCAAATGTTTAGAAGAGGTCTTCAGCGGTGATGTGGTTATGATATGTTTGTTAACTATATGACTCTCTGTGGAGCGCTCGGACTTGAATGTACATGAATTTAAAATTTCATTCTTAAGAACATCTGTGTAGTATTTACGTCATACCACCACCACATTGTTGGCTGCTTTGGCGGCCGGTACAAACACAAACCAAACCGCTTTAAAAGTTCTTGAAGTTTATTTCTTATTCTAGAAAAAGGCGTATTATGTACTCTTTTATTCTCTGAATTATATTTATAATGTGATATTCGAATATCCACAACACATTCATACATTTCATTAGATAAGAATCTAGAGATTTTTTATCAGATTTTTCCCTTTTACGCCAATTTTTACAATACAATGCCGTTTGTTAATGTCTTTTTATCAGGATAGGTATTTTGAGGTGTCGTAAAGTCATTTAAATCGTTCTTCGATTCAATATAATTCAATAAAATAAGTTTTGTGATCCATTATCCCATAATTGCAGAAAAAAAAAGATACTTTTTCCTATTCTAATTTTCGCTGCGTTTTTCTAAAGTGTACTTTGTGATTCCTTATACATAATGTATAGGTATAGACACCTTTCTTTTTGAAGACTATATGTTTCCCTTAAGATGTTTTAGTTAACAATTTTGTCGGTTGCCGTTTCATTGACGTTTTTCCACATCTCTATTTATTCAGAAAGATAGCTGTATTGAGGTAAATATGTAATAGCAAACACTGTATAAAAAAATATTATACGGCAAAGCAGAAGTGATGATAGTTTATAAAATCAAAACTTTGAACATATTCGAAATCACCAATATAAGCATGCAATTTATCAAGTACTTCCAACGAATTTTTAACACTCCAAAAGTAATTAATTCCACTATTTTCAAAGACCTTATTTGAACAATTTATTACCAGGTTTTTGATTGTACCAGGAGTACTAGTAAGTAGAACACATTGTTTTATTATAAACCTGGTGAACCAGTTGTGACCATTTTGTTTGGAAAATGCCTGTACCAAGTGAGGAATATGACAATTGTTCTGGAGTTCAGTATTTCGTAATATCTTTTTTAAATCGAAGCGGTTGAGGTAATTAACAGATCATGTATTCAATTTTCAAGGTGTATTTTACAATTTCTGCCGTTGTTAGACATTATTACAGCTTGAATATGGAATACCAGTTAAAGAATATGTAAATCAAATGAAAATATGTATTGATTAAAATACGAATTATTTTGTTTTATGTCAACTTATTATAATCTAACAAAACTGCTCTTTATTTGTTTAATATTACGTTAATTGAAAATTTGATGAATAGCTAAACCAAAAAATTGTGACGTGGTCTTTATTAAAACATTATTTTATTACTTCCCATGACATACAAGTATTTTCCTGTATAATAACAATCAATATTTCACATGAGAAATAAATACTGTTGTACGACTTTGCCCCCAGCATAGATATATACAAACAGTACAATAACGGGTGTTATACGGACACTTTTTATGAAGATACACGGACTCGTTTTATGAATAGATTCACCCGTGCGATCAGAGAGTTAATAGGCACTTTATCGTACACGCTGTGACCTTATTATCGTCGTTTATAAATATAATTTATACGAAAGTCTTCATAAAAATTATATTTATAAAACGGTAACTATTTTTGAAAATGCTGAAATTCAATAAAGTGTCTACGAAGTTACTGACTGCAAGAGTAACTGCAACCATAAAATATTTCCATGTACAAACCTCTCGCGGGTTTGCTTAACAGTTAAGCTGAAATCTTTTAAATCGTCTTAATCGAAATGTACGGAGGATATCACTTTTTCACTTTATGTTCAAGGAATTTGCTTAAGACGAATTGTTATAGCACAAAATAAGTATCAACGTTAATAAATAAAGGCAACAATAGTAAACCGCTGTTCAAAAGTCATAAATCGATCGAGAGAAAACAAAAGCATCAAAGTGGATAAACGTTATCCTTAAAAAGTAAGAACTATCTAAACTTTACCGTTATTTTTGTAATATTATATATCGTGATGCCCGCGAACTTTTTTTCAGGTATAACTAAATATAATGCATTTATCTGTAGTCAGCAGCTCGACAATTAGGAGTGTTAGCGTGTGGTTTTTTTTTTAAAGATCTCCCAGACACCTATCTCATTTTGCCAATACTTGGGGTATTAATGAAAGTACCGAACCCCCATTAGTATCCGGAATTATCATCGAGCCAGATTAATTCTTATAAAACACAAACGTTATATGTTTTACATTCTATTACCGGCTGTCACTATTGTGGATACTTCATAGCCAGTTGCCATTCCAAACAAAAGTTTTTTTTTTAAATTGTATACCGTATTGTTGTTTGCAGTTCAAAACGTTCCTGTGTATAGCAGCATTTTATTTGTAATATATATTGCATATGCAACACAAACATGACCAATAGCCGATAAAAGGGAATATTTCCCCATCGCATATATAAGTTCTTTCCAAAGAGGAATATTTTTCATACCTCATCAACGACCAAAACAAATTTGATTTAAGTCAACGTTATTCATCTATATATCAATGAGTATTTCAAAATTATCCCTCTTGTGTTTAACAGTTCAACAGGTCAAGCATTACTAAACGAATAGGACAACATCGTCTTTTTGTATGAATGGGGTAACAAAAAAAGATATATTTTCTTATATTATTTCTGTAAGTTTATCATGTTTATGTCAAATTAGCAAAATTGCTTTTTAAATAATATTTAACCTTTCACGTGTAAAAGATAAAAGGCAACAGTAAGCATACCGCTGTTAAATAGTCAAAAATCTATGAAGCGAAAACAAATCCAGGTAACTAATCAAAACCGAAACACATCAACTATAAGAGAAAATCAACAGAAACACTGAACTGGTACAAAAAAATAAAAATAAATAAAAAATAAAAAAAAAAACAAACTATGGCGTATCTGACAACAACTTTTATTTTATTTTGAAATATTTCTTATGAACAAAAGAAGATGTTTCAACTTAAGAATTGCGAAGGTCACTATATTATGTGTTGTCTATTTTTGTATGTGTCCTTCAGACCTGCTTTATTTGGTTTGCTAAGTATGGAAATCGGCTGAAAATATAAACTAGTAACCCACTTTAAGAATAAAAATGGACGATTAATTAATGACGCTATTTCCAATAATGATATCATTAATTAATAATCGTGTTGATGATTTGTCTATAATTATGTTATATGTATAATAATATAATCAAATATTAATTATCTGTTTATGTTAACATGCATGTTGAAAATGCCAAACTGATTATGATTGAAAGTAATATTATTCATTTTGCTTAATTGTGCAATTTGAAACTTGAAAACATATGTAAATTATAACTTGTCCATACTAAAGGTATACTTAAATGTATGTCACGTCATTGTTCGTGACAATTGTTGCTCGTTCAGGGAAGGACAATAAGTTTTATTTATGTGTTAACATTTTCACTATTATAAAAGCAGCAATTTAAAGATGAAGTGTAAAAAATATTATGTCTATGCCTATCATTATTTTTTTTGTGTCTTCGTGAAGAAGCTGTTAGAGTTTCTCACTTCATACAAAATGTTTATAATTTCCTTACATTGTATATGTACTTTTTATTCTAGTTAACCGTATAATCATGATATTTACAGATACTGAAACCAACTTGTTGTCGCTAATAGAAAGATAACGCCAGTATATAACCGATATGTCAAATGTGGATTTTGATCTTTATAAGTTCATAAACTAAGTTGGCATCTAAAATGACACGAAGTCGAATAATTTGGTCAAACACTAATTGAAGATATCTAGGCTAAGGATTTAGTATTCGGTTGTATAGTCTTATTAAGCAGTTGCACTCAAATCAAGAATTGTCTGATGAATGAAGTTTTGGTCAGCATTGTCAATAATAAACAATTCTCAATACAGTTCTTGAGTGGTTAACATTTCCCAATCACAACATTGATCTTTATACCTTGCAGCATTCACCATTACACCTTACCATACACAATTCCTCATATATAAGTATACCACATACCATTCTCTATTCATCATTACAAAATTATTTTCCTACATTCATATTTAAACCATAAACGAACCATGTAAAAAGTACGCTCAATGTTATTCGTTTAAGGGAATTGCAAATTTCAATGTAAATTAACATTTATAAAACAAGTCACATTAAAACCCAACCAAACATTCATTTTACTAGAGTCACAATTATCGATTGCACCATACGCAATTCCCCATTGCAAAAACAAAACATATTGAATATGTAACAAAATGCTGACATAGGCGGAGTTTCGACGATTGACATTGATCAATTAATTTATGGGTGTTGCATTGACTATAAAATAAATATGAATCACTCCAGAAGTGTATAGAGATTTTGCCAATCCAACTGTCTACAAATCAACTATACCACAATGTTAATGCTGAGGATTAGTGTCATCTTGGTATTAGGTATGTATGCATATTCTTTTCAACAATCTCTTTTTATATAACTATATGCTGCATTGCAATAGTTCTTACATATCTCAAAGCGATTTGTGGCTTCAAATTGCTAAACTATGGTTTGTAATATTCTTTATTACGGAAGGTGCATGTAAAACTAAAAATATGATTAATTGTGAAATAACAAATAATCTTTTCTTTAACTGATCATTTACGTATATATATACATTTGATAATAACTTCGTGCACGAAAACTTAAATAAGAGACAACAATAGTTTACCTATGTTCAAATTTTTATAATACATAAACCCCAAACAAAACCCATAGATACTCGCAAAGATTCCTAGATACTTTTGATTATGCCAATCTTAGTAATATACAGAACTAATATCAGTTTGACACTTCACTATCTTGTCTATCATAATTTATACGCTGGTTATCAACCATATAATTGCGTAAAACTTGAAAAAGCCAATGTTCCGTTCAGTAAGTGGCATCAAGAAAGTACATCAAGTAGTTTTGTAACACACATGATTAAATGCAGTCAGCCAGTTATTTTCTTTTGTAGCTCTATGTGAGCTCATTTGATATTTATATAAAAAAAAACTGAAATCTAGATATGTTTGTATATGTTACAGCGAATTTGTAAAATCAGGGATTTAGTAAAGTCCCTGAATTAATTAGTGATTTTGTAAAATCACTAACAGTTTCAGCAATTTTTCAAAATCCATGAAATTGTTAGGGATTTTATAAAATCACTGAAAATAGTGCTTGGGATTTTGTAATCTCGATTACAAGTTTAAACTTGATTTTAGAAATGTGTTTTTCTTAATATAAAAATAGACCAATGATTTTGAAACATATTTTTTTAATAACCATTACTAGTCAAAACTATTGTACAGTGATTATAAATAAATGGCATATGAACTGATATTAAGATTACAATTTACTTATTTTTGCATTTCGACAGGCACACCTATTTTGTCCACCTCTATTCTTTCCAGAACATCCACATTTTAAAAGCCGTGTTCATCACAAATGGAAGACAGTTTAATTACTTGTCGAAAAGATACAAAATTATCAATAGATGCAGCTGACGTACTCAAAAACAGGAAATCGGTGGGTTCAAACTAGTTTCTAGTGTATAAACCTAGCAAAATGGTTCATGTTTGTTATGAAGACGGTAACCTTTCTCTGACTCTCCATGGGCAATTGCCATTATATTTCTTGATTCACTTTTTCCACAATCAACAACTGGAATAGGAATGACATTACATCCAATGTCTACTTCTTCTAACAAATATGAGACCGACTTAACATACGATTCGCTTGTTTTACCATTGATTGAGATTCATATTTTCCCGGTTCCATATGTTACATTTCAAATTTCTCTCAATTAACTTGTGTGTGTGCTTGCTTTTGATTTAAAGACATATGTGCCTGAGCTACAGTACATGTATGTAATTTGCTTAGTGAAAACTTCTTACTTAGTAATAATATAAAAGGCTAAATTAACCTCAAAACGATTGAGTGTAACTGCTGTAGGGTTGTTTTTTAAAGAATTTTTTAATAAACAATTTAACAAGAGAATCTATAAAAACGATCCTAATTATTTCAAAATCAGAGATTTTATAAAATCACTGATCAGTTCAGTAATTATACAAAATCCCTGATTTTACAAATTCACTGTAACATATATACTTTACCAATTGTGCAATTTTGTTTACTGAATACTGTTTGATCATCGCTTAACTTTTGTATAATTTAGTAAATACAATACTGTTTTATCATATTTGTAAATCCGTTGACTACACATATCCTGTAATATATTAAGTTAAATTAACTTTTTTTTCAATTTTTTATTCAAGACGTTAAATAGCAAATGCACTGCACTGCCTTGCTAAAGCAAAGAAAAATGTGTATTGAATATTCATGATAAAAATCAAAACTTCCTTTTGATTTCAAAAATTTGTTTGTCGTTAAATGATTCAAACTATTACAAATTGTGATATACCTCAATGAAACAACCACCAATAAAGTTTAGTCTTAAACTGTCATTTTCATATTATCAAGATCAGAATAGTTCGGAATATAAACTTTTAAGTCTTGTCAAGTTTTATTTTTCATATGTTTTCTTATTGTAAATCCAGGTTTGTTAAGTTCCCTTTTAGACAATTTGTAAACGAATATTTGTTCCTGCTAACTAAAGTTACTCTGGAACCTTGATATAAACGATGGTATTATATATGTTCCTGTTGGAACACATGCTCTATACTCTATATTCCATCAGGAACAAGTATTGTAATATTTTTTTCCAGTGGGATCAATATCATAAAGAAACTTCATTTTATTTTGCATTTAGTATGTTGTCGTTATACAGGGTAATAACAGCTGCTGAACAGTCAGAACACAGATTCAAATTGACTGCAATTAGTTTCTCTGAACATAACTTAATTTACCGTTATTGAAACCACTAAAAACTAACTGAAAGAACCTGATTAGTTAACATATTGTCCAGTTTTTGAAGATCAAATTGTACCGCTTCAGTAAAATATTGGTTTACTACTAACACTACAAACTGCTCAGAGTTTGAAAAGACCATATTTTGTGGTCGAGCACATATTTTACTTGACCAAACTCGATATTATCTGGACAATACTTAACTGTACTTAACTGTACTCGACTTTGGTCTCGACTTAATAAGTCTGATTAAGTTAGTTTAAACATATTTTCTTGTTCAAAATGACAAATGGATTAGACACAAGTTACAAAACTTAGTAACGTCGTCTCCAAAATAACAAGAAGTATACACATTAATTAATGAACACATCAAACATTTCATTCTAACAAATGATTTAAGCATAAAGACATGAAAACAAAAGAAAACGTGTTGAAACGAATCAATGGATTTTTATCGAGTGCATCGTCTGACTGAATACTTACAAATCTTGATATAGTCTGAATATTGTCTCGACAAATGCTCGACCAGTCTTGGTTGTTTGATTCATTGGTGTCAAATTTAAAGATTTAATTTGTAGGTATCTATCTGAATTTAGTCCAAACTGAAAATTTTAGTTTTTTTTTAACTTACATTTGATGGCAAATAACAAAATGACCACATAACCTGGCATTTGGTAAGATCAATATAACATTTAGATGGCTCTTGAGTTTTATGAAAATCCAAGTTCAAAAAGTTTATAAAAATAATTAAAGGTGACTATCTGAATTTAGTGTGAACTGAAAATTCTAGCTTTTTTTATCTATTAATTAAATCCTTAAATTTGACAGCAATAAATCAAACTACCAAACAACCTGGCATTCTGTAAGATCAATACATAACTGAGGTAGCTATATAGTTTTATGAAAATCCAAGTTGATTTGGAAAATTTATAAAAAGATTTAAAGGTGACTATCTGAATTTAATCGGAACTGAAAATTCTAATTTTTTTTTTTACTTATCAATTAAATCCCTAAATTTGACAGCAATGAACCAACTACCAAACAACCTGGCATTCTGTAAGAACAATATTTAATTGAGACAGCTGCAAAATTGATGAAAATCCAAGTTGATTTGAAAAAAAAGTTATAGAAATGTTTAAAGGGAATAGCTACTAGAAATAAACAAATTAATATATGTGTGATTTTTTTGTTTGTTCAATCATTAACGAAAGTGAAAGAGTGAACTAATGATTTGCTTTTAACACACAGTTTGATATTTTGTAAAAATAAGCTAAGAAACATCGCTGATGAATTGAATAATTCGACCTCATTGAATCCGTATTCATGTGACCTTCATTGTTACCCCTTAGCTACGGATGTGTAACGCATGAATTATGCGTATTCATTAATAAAAAAAAAGAATGTAAACAAGGGTGCACCATTTGATTAACTGATTCGATCGACATAAACTCATCTTTATACAGGTAAAAACGATGATTAACATGTATTTTTAACCTATAATATGAAATCAAACAGACCTAGAAAATCAAATTGCACGAGTTCGCTATCTATTTGTATCGGGTTATATGACCGTCGGCATTCTTCGGAGGTCACCTCGATGATTAATTAGATGTCGTCTATGCTAAAATACACACAAAATTACTGGTCGAGCACAAAAGATGGTCTTTTCAGACTCTGAGCAGTTTGTAGCGCTAGTGAACAACATAACGATACAAATAAACAAATAACATTTGGAGGGTTACATATATATTGGTATATATTGGTTTTGCATTTTTTTTTAATAGTTGAGTTTAATTGAATTTGTTTCAAAATCTTCATATGTGTTTGATTTGCAGGCATATGCTTGGAAGGTCTTCAAATCGAAATACGCGATGGTATAGCAAAACGAAAAGAAAATCAAAGAAAAGCCAGATCAGCTGATAACCGTCCTTGTCCAGCTGGAATGCGTGATGACGGTACAAGTTGTTGGAAATATTCATAAGGAAGAGGAGCTGGTCGTGTCCCGGATAAAGAAAATTGTCCCCCTATCACAAGTGACGATGGGTTAAGCTGTTGGATACATATGTATGGGAGAGGTGCCGGTAGATTGTCAGATAAAACACCATGTCCATCTGGAATGCGAGATGACGGTACTTGTTGTTGGAGTGATGCCCATATATATGGAAAGGGATGCTGTTGCACATTATGGGGATGTTGTACAACCGTAAGAGCTGTTACCATGACGATGGATGCACCTGTAGAAAAACAAATAAAGGCATAAAGTTGACACTCTTCCAAAGACAAAAATGTAAATCGAACGAAGAGATGACTGGACGTCTTTGTTATCCAAAATGCAAAGATGGATACCATAGAAGTGGATGCTGTACATGTGTAGCAAATGGCGGGACAGGTATAGTGAAAACTCTAGCACAAATGCAAAAGTGTCGTTATGACGTAGAGAAAAACGGCGCATTGTGTTACCCAAAATGTAAAGCTGATTATATGCCTGTAGGATGCTGTATTTGTGAACTAAATGGCGGACCTGGTATAAAGGTCACATTACCTGAGCGACAAAATTAATGCAACAATAATGAAATCAAAACTTGTTGGGAGAAATGTAAAAGTGGCTACAATGATAATAATTATGAACGCATCTGTAAAAAATTTAAAGAGAACTAATGACCTAATTGTGTTGTCAATAATTAAAAAGTGAATATTATAATGATATCTTTCTCTTACTGCTTGTGACGTCTTTAGACTAAATCCATTGGATGTTGGCTGATTGATATTTTCGTCCAAGATTAATGAATTTTCTCATTAGTTGTCGTTTGCTTTGAACCAGCTAGCTCAAAATAACTGCGAGTAAACCAAGTCCTGTATTAAGTGTCTTTTTTGGCTTTGTATCGATATGATAATATAAGTCCTTTTCAACTAATTTCTATAGTTTGTTTCTGAGTGTGTTGTTAAATCAGAGGTTGATAGGTTGCCTGCAAATCTATTTAATCATGCCACATTCTGCATGTGCGTTTCCTAAGTTAGGAGCCTGTAATTCAGTGTTTGTCATTATTTACTGTATATCATATTTTTTTTCGTTTTTCGTTGATTGTATTACATATAAATCAGTCCGCTATTTTTCTCGTTTAAACTGTTTAGGTTTTTTTTCATATCGGGTCTTTTATAGCTTGCTATGAAATACGGATTTTGCTCAATCTTAATGGTGTACGATAATCTACAGTTGCTAACTTATATGTCATTTTGTCTACGGTGGAAAGTTTTCTCATCAGGAATTATACCTAATCCTCGTATTTACATATTCGTGAAATTTAACAAGAGAAAGGTGTCGATACAACATGTAATGGCGAAAATCGTCTCAAATTCTATATCAAATAGAAATAATACGTGGTGCCATTATTGATAAGACAACTCTCCATCAAAGACTAAATAACGTAAAATTAAAAACAACTGTAGGTCAGCGTACAGCCTTCAATTTTGAGTAAGACCTTATCAAAGGTCACAAAAGTGAAAGTGTATAACAATTCAATTGAGGATAATATCGGCTTGATTTATTTACAAAACAAAAAAAAAACAAAAAACAAAAAACAAATATGATATACAGCAACACACAACAACAACGGAATAGAAGGCTCCTGTCTTGGGACAGGCACATACAAAATATGAATAAACAGAAACAATAAGATATATGCCATCATCACCAAAATCTCAAAACAACAATATAGAAAAGACACATAACATTATAACACAAGAAAACCACTAATGAACTGATACGTGTATAAGTAGAGTGTCAAGTTTTTCTTCCCTTTTCAAATCTAGATCACGAAATCACAAAGTATTCATTTAAAGACTTTTTATAATTAGATTCATGCAATTGGACTCATAGTTCGTCATTAAACCTCGATTTTTGCGATAATATTTAGTTAAGGTCTTGACTACTAGTACTTTGTGATATCTTTCAAAATCTCCATGCTGTGAAATTTTATTAGTAACGAATATTAATGAACATTAGAACAAAACTTGTAAGAGGAATATATTTACGTGAAAGGTGAAATTTATAGTGTCATTGACTATGATTACCAGGGAACAATGTTGAGTATACATTTAAGAATTGTTCTGATCAATTGAATTACAAATATATCTTTAGATTTGAGAGCAAAATATCGCTACATGAAGCTGGTGTACAATATAACGTTCAAATAATTAAGACATTATGCAACATCTGTTTGTGTCAATGTCGTTTAAAATAACTATATTTGTTACATTGCCTTTAATTTATCAATGTCTAGGTCGTCATTAGTTGAAACATCTCAATACGAAAAATTAGAAATGAAAAGATACAATAATATCGTTTAACTGATTTCAGATTAAAAAAGTACTTTTTAAATTTCCAAATAGCATAAACGATTCACTTTATATAACATACTGCATGAAAATAAGGAGATTTAGTACGATTGCAAGTTAGGCCACTTTCTGTCCAAATGAAGAGGGACTATAGGTCACTGTGACTTTCATAAATTAGCAAAACCGACGACCTGAATTAAAATAACAAGAAATATGACAGACAGCAACCAACGACAACCACTTGATTTACGGTTGCTGGCCTAGGCAACGCCTAGCAATAAAAGAAAGAAAGAAAGTTGAGTCTACGCATTCCCTATTTCCATTATCTATTTTATTCTTCTGAGCGAATAACCCTTCACCTTACATTGGACAGTAATGTAATTGCACAACCTAAGGTCAATACAATTTGAAGAAAAATTATAAAAACTAAATTATCTGTCACTTTTGTGTAAAGGTTACGATTGGCGTTCTAAGTAAAAGGTCATTACTTCAGTACACGCATGCCCAAGGGCTGCGAAGGCAAAACTTGCAGATCACACACAGGTTAAATCAGACGTGTTAGACAATCAATTTGTGATCGAATACCGATCTTTCAAAGACAATTCATCATTTGATACTACACCACACATCTTTTGTTGACTTTCCATACTGGTAAAAACATAAAATTGATTTTGATTTCTTTTAATAGTTCGTACCCTTCATATTCATGTAATAGACAATTTGATGTAATGAGTAGTTTTTTTTCAATAGCTTTATTTCAAACTGCAACCATCTAAAAAGAAACTATGGTAAAGAAAATAATCCACTGATATATGAAACAAGAGATGTTAATGCAAGATAGAAAGTACAATTGTAATCCACTGAGATGGGCGGTTCGAAATTTCTGTTAAAAATGAGGCGAAATGTGTCCTTTAAAACATAACAGAATTAATTGCCTTTTCAACTTAAAGATGATGCACAATTGCAGAGTGCTGAGTAACTGTGTGAGAACAATAAAACAGTATCAAAGTTCTGGAGACCTTAGAAATACTGATCGCTAAATTAGATGGATAAAAACGTTTAAGGGACAGTATGATGAATTCTTATAATGTGCGATATTAGATAAAATTGAGAATGGAAATGGGGAATGTGTCAAAGAGACAACAACCCGACCATAGAGCAAACAGTCAGTCAAACGTTACAAACATCTTATTCAAATAAATTTCTTTAAAACGCAAGTTTATTTTCATATTTATCATGTTATTCCTACTGTATTTTGCATTTGAACAGTATTCTATAGTTGTTATAATTTACGAACATTTATACAACTCTTTGGTTTGAGTTTAAGTCATATTGATTTTTTTTTATCGCCATACATTTTTTTTTAAATCTCGGTAAATCAATGATTTAGATGACAGAAAAAAAAGAGAAATATAATTTGCCTGAAATCAAAACACAACTGATTGAATTAGGAGTAATTATGATGATTGCACAAAATTATAAACTTAATATCTTTGACGATTTTAGTTTTGTTACTAAAGAGGTTAATTATGTTGAGAATAACGAATAATGTTTTGCAATTTTTATTGAACAATCTAAATCTTGGTCATTTTTTTAGTTTTGTATTTACTCATTACAATAAGAACTGAAAATACTTGATAAAGTAAAAGCAACTAAAGACAAGAATTTCCAATGGCAGAACGACGATGGCTGCGGTATTACGTGTGTGTTGATGCGTTACTAATTACTATGTCTTAACAATAAAGTGTATTATCTTTCAATGGGCTATTTTGAATAAACTTAATACAAACTTATTTATTAAATATTTTTCTTTTCATTCAAAAATGACTTCCTAACCTGGGACGTTACAGCACAACATAAGATTGAACTATAAAAGATAGTGAATATGTACCTAGGTATGTCATTAAAACACCTTACTTCATCCTTTTCTAAGTACAAAACGAAATAGTTTTCTTTGTGATTGTATTTTAAGACAGTCCAAATCTGATGGATGAAGGTTAATCATTTTCAAAAGCTCGGCTGGAGGATTGATTGTTAACAAACACGTTTTATCCAACCTTGTTTGCTTTTCTGTTTCTGTCCAATATTCGGAACTTTTGATTCAATATTTGTCGTTGTTTCCCGTATGTTATATTTGTTTACTGTTAAGTGTTTGTATTTCTACTGCTAATTGTGACAGACTTTTGTCATTTCAGAACCTTTTATAGTTGATTATACGCTATGGGTATTGCTCATTCTTGAAGGCCGAATGTTGACCCGTTTTTGCTTACATTTATGACATTTGATCTCTGGTGGATAGTTGTCTCAATGAAAATCATTAATCAAAGCACATGTCCTTATTTTTATTTAGGAAGTGCAAACTCTTTTCCTAGATTGTGACATAACTAAATGAGACTCAAAGTAATTCGTACTTACTATGAGTGACCACTACAAACCAGTAAAAGTCTGAAATGGCCTACATGTATATTCGACTGTACTGATTTCTACTTGACCCGACATTACTCGACCTTTACTTTACCAGTACTTAGCAAATTAATACTTGTCTGAACCATACTCGACCAAGTCTGAACCATTCTTGACCAAGTCTTTTTGAATGAAAAGAGAAATAATTAATAAATAAGCTTGTATTAACATTATTCAAAATAGCCCATTGATAGATAATACACTTTATTGTTAAGACATAGTAATTAGTAACGCATCAACACACACGTAATACCGCAGCCCTCGTCGTTCTGCTATTGGAAATTCTTGTCTTTAGTTGCTTTTACTTTATCAAGTATTTTCAGTTCTTATTGTAATGAGTAAATACAAAACTAAAAAAATGACCAAGATTTAGATTGTTCAATAAAAATTGCAAAACATTATTCGTTATTCTCAACATAATTAACCTCTTTAGTAACAAAACTAAAATCGTCAAAGATATTAAGTTTATAATTTTGTGCAATCATCATAATTGCTCCTAATTTAATCAGTTGTGATTTGATTTCAGGCAAATTATATTTCTCTTTTTTTTCTGTCATCTAAAGCATTGATTTACCGAGATTTAAAAAAAAAATGTATGGCGATAAAAAAAAAATCAATATGACTAAAACTCAAATCAAAGAGTTGTATAAATGTTCGTAAATTATAACAGCTATAGAATACTGTTCAAATGCAAAATACAGTAGGAATAACATGGCAAATATGAAAATAAACTTACGTTTTTATTAAATGTATTTGAATCAGATGTTTTAAACGTTTGCCTGACTCTAATATCGCACATTATAAGAATTCATCATACTGTCCCTTAAACTTTTTTATCCATCTAATTTAGCGTTCAGTCTTTCCAAGTTCTCCAGAACTTTGATACTGTTTTATTGTTCTCACACAGTTACTCAGCACTCTGCAATTGTGCATCATCTTTAAGTTGAAAAGGCAGTTAATTCTGTTATGTTTTAAAGGACACATTTCGTGTCATTTTTAACAGAAATTTCGAACCGCCCATGGAATACAATTGCACTTTCTATCTTGCATTAACATCTCTTATTTTATATTCAGTTGATTATTTTCTTTACCATAGTTTCTTTTTAGATGATTTATGTTTTCACCAGTATCGAAAGTCAACAAAAGATGTGTGGTGTAGTATCAAATGATGAATGGTCTTTCAAAGATCAGTATTCGATCACAAATGGCTTGTCTAACACGTCCGATTTAACCTTTGTGTGATCTGCAAGTTTTGCCTTTGCAGCCTTTGGGCATGCGTGTACTGAAGTAATGACCTTTTACTTAGAACGCCAATCGTAACCTTTACACAAAAGTGACAGAAAATTTAGTTTTTATAATTTTTCTTCAAAGTGTATTGACCTTAGGTTGTGCAATTACATTACTGTCCAATGTAAAGTGAAGGGTTATTCGCTCAGCAGAACAAAATAGGGAATGGAAATAAGGAATGTGTAACCTCAACTTTCCTTCTTTTATTGCTAGGCGTTGCCTAGGTTAGCAACCTTAAATCAAGTGGTTGTCGTTGGTTGCTGTCTGTCATATCTCTTATTATTTCAATTATGGTCGTCGGTTTTGCTAATTTGTGAAAGTCACAGCGACCTATAGTTCCTCTTTATTCGGACAGAAAGTGGCCTAACTTGAAATCGTACTAAATCTCCTTATTTTCATGCAGTATGTTATATAAAGTAAATGGTTTATTCTGTTTGGAAATTTAAAAAGTACATTTTTTAATCTGAAATCAGTTAAACGATATTATTGTATCTTTTCATTTCTAATTTTTCGTATTGAGATGTTTCAACTAATGACGACCTTGACATTGATAAATTAAAGGCAATATAACAAATATAGTTATTTTAAACGACATTGACACAAACAGATGTTGCATACTGTCTTAAAATTTTGAACTTTATATTGTACACCAGCTTCATGTAGCGATATTTTGCTCTCAAATCTAAAGATATATTTGTAATTCAATTAATGAGAACAATTCTAAAATGTATACTCAACATTGTTCCCTGGTAATCATAGTCAATGACACTATAAATTTCACCTTTCACGTAAATATATTCATCTTACAAGTTTTGTTCTAATGTTCATTAATATTCGTTACTAATAAAATTTCACAGCATGGAGATTTTGAAAGATATCACAAAATACTAGTAGTCAAGACCTTAACTAAATATTATCGCAAAAATCGAGGTTTATTCACGAACTATGAGTCCATGAATCTAATTATCAAAAGTTTTTAAATGAATACTTTGTGATTTCGTGATCTAGATTTGAAAAGGGAAGAAAAAAAACTTGACACTCTACTTATACACGTATCAGTTCATTAGTGGTTTTCTTGTGTTATAATGTTATGTGTCTTTTCTATATTGTTGTTTTGAGATTTTGGTGATGATGGCATATATCTTATTGTTTCTGTTTATTCATATTTTGTATGTGCCTGTCCCAAGACAGGAGCCTTCTATTCCGTTGTTGTTGGGTGTTGCTGTATATCATATTTGTTTTTTCTTTTTTTGTTTTGTAAATAAATCAAGCTGATATTATCCTCAATTGAATTGTTATACACTCTCATTTCGGGACCTTTGATAAGGTCTAACTCATAATTGAAGGCTGTACGCTGACCTACAGTTGTTTTTAATTTTACGTTATTTGGTCTCTGATGGAGAGTTGTCTTATCAATAATGGCACCACGTCTTATTTCTATTTGATATAGAATTTGAGACGATTTTCGCCATAACATGTTGTATCGACACCTTTCTGTTGTTAAATATCATGGATATGTAAATACGAAGATTAGGTATAATTCCTGATGAGACAACTTTCCACCGTAGACAAAATGACATATAAGTTAGCAACTGTAGATTATCGTACACCTTTAAGATTGAGCAAAATCCGTATTTCAAAGCTAGCTATAAAAGACTCGACATGAAAAAAAAACCTCAACAATTTAAACGAGAAAACTAGCGGATTGATTTATATGTAATCGTTCAACGAAAAACGAAAAAAAAAATATTATATACAGTAAATAATTACAAACACTGAATTGAAGGCTCCTAACTTAGGAAACGCACATGCAGAATGTGGCAGGGTTAAACAGATTTGCAGGCAACCTATCAACCCCTGATTTAACAACACACTCAGAACAAACTGTAGAAATCATTTGAAAAGGGCTTAAATTGTCATATCGATACAAAGCCCAAAAAAACACTAAATACAAGACTTAGTTTACTCGCAGTTATTTTGAGCTGGCTAGTTCAAAGCAAATGACAACTAATAGGAAAATTCATTTATCTTGGACGAAAATCTCAATCAACCAACATTCAATGGATTTAGTCTAAAGACGTCACAAACAGTTAGAGAAAGAAATCATTATAATATTCATTTTCTAATTATTGATAACACAATTAGGTCATTAGTTCTCTCTAAATTTTCTTACAGATGCGTTCATAATTATTATCATTGTAACCACTTTTACATTTTTCCCAACAAGTGGCTTGCTGTTTGATTTCATTATTGTTGCATTAACTTTGTCGCTCAGGTAATGTGACCTTTATACCAGGTCCGCCATTTGGTTCGCAAATACAGCATCCTACAGGCTTATAACCAGCTTTACATTTTGGGTAACACAATGCGCCGTTTTTGTCTTCGACATTACGACACTTTTGCCTTTGTGCTAGAGTTTTCACTATACCAGTCCCGCCATTTGCTACACATGTACAGCATCCACTTCTATGGTATCCATCTTTGCATTTTGGATAACAAAGACGTCCAGTCATCTCTTCGTTCGATTTACACCTTTGTCTTTGGAAGAGTGTCAACTTTATGCCTATATTTGTTTTTCTGCAGGTGCATCCATCGTCATGGTAACCACTCTTACACTTGTTACAACATCCCCATAATGTGCAACAGCATCCCTTTCCATATATATGGGCATCACTCCAACAACTAGTACCGTCATCTCGCATTCCAGATGGACATGGTGTTTTATCTGGCAATCGACCGGCACCTCTCCCATACATATGTATCCAACAGCTTAACCCATCGTCACGTGTGTTAGGGGGACACTTTTCTTTATCCGGGACACGACCTGCTCCTCTTCCATATGAATCTTTCCAACAACTTGTACCGTCATCACGCATTCCAGCTGGACAAGGACGTTTATCAGCTGATCTGACTTTTCTTTGATTTTCTTTTCGTTTAGCTATACCATCGCGTACTTCGATTTGAAGACCTTCCAAGCATATGCCTGCAAATCAAACACATATGAAGATTTTGAAACACATTCAATTAAACTTAACTATTAAAAAAAAAGCAAAACCAAAAGATACTAATATATATGTTACCCTCCAAATGTTATTTGTTTATTTGTATCGTTATGTTGTTCACTAGCACTACAAACTGCTTAGAGTCTGAAAAGACCATCTTTTGTGCTTGACCAGTAATTGTGTGTGTATTTTAGCATAGACGACATCTAATTAATCATCGAGGTGACCTACGAAGAATGCCGACGGTCATATAACCCAATATAAATAGATAGCGAACGCGTGCAATTTGATTTTCTAGGTCTGTTTGATTTCATATTATAGGTTAAAAATATATGTTAATCATCGTTTTTACCTGTATAAAGATGAGTTTATGTCGATCGAATCAGTCATTCAAATTATTCACCCTTGTTTACATTCTGTCTTTTTAATTACTGAATACGCATAATTCATGCGTTACCCATCTCTAGCTTAGGGGTTACACTGAAGGTCACATGAATACGGATTCAATGAGGTCGAATTATTCAATTCATCAGCGATGTTTCTTAGCTTATATTTACAAAATTGAAGCAAACTGTCTGCTAAAAGCAAATAATTATTTCACTCTTTCACTTTCGTTAATGATAGAACAAAAAAAAAAATCAAATATATTATTTTGTTTATATCTAGAAGCTATTCCCTTTAAACATTTTTATAACTTTTTTTTCAAATCAGCTTGGATTTTCATCAAATTTTGCAGCTGTCTCAATTAAATGTTGTTCTTACAACAACTAGAATTTTCAGTTCTGATTAAATTCAGATAGTCACCTTTAAATCTTTTTATAAATTTTCCAAATCAACTTGGATTTTCATAAAACTATACAGCTACCTCAGTTATGTATTGATCTTACAGAATGCCAGGTTCTTTGGTAGTTGGATTTATTGCTGTCAAATATAAGGATTTAATTAATAGGTAAAAAAGCTAGAATTTTCAGTTCACACTAAATTCAGATAGTCACCTTTAATTATTTCTATAACTTTTTCAACTTGGATTTTCATAAAAACTCAAGAGCTATCTTAATTTTATATTGATCTTACAAAATGCCTGGTTATGTGGTCATTTTGTTATTTGCCATCAAATTTAAGTTAAAAAAAAACTAAAATTTTCAGTTTGGACCAAAATCAGATAGATACCTACAAATTAAATCTTTAAATTTGACAGCAATGAACCAAACAACCAAGACTGGTCGAGCATTTGTCGAAACAATATTCAGACTATACCAAGATTTTTAATTACTCAATTAGACGATGCACTCGATAAAAATCCATTGATTCGTTTCAACAAGTTTCCTTTTGTTTTCATGTCTGTATGCTTAAATCATTTGTAAGTATGAAATATTTGATGTGTTCATTAATTAATGTGTATATTTCTTGTTGATTTGGAGACGACGTTACTAAGTTGTAAAACTTGTGTCTGATCCATTGGTCAGTTTGAACAAGAAAATATGTTTAAACTAACTCAATCAGACTTATTAAGTCGAGACCAAAGTCGAGTACAGTTAAGTACAGTTAAGTATTGTCCAGATAATATCGAGTCTTGTCAAGTAAAATATGTGATCGACCACAAAATATGGTCTTTTCAGACTCTGAGCAGTTTGTAGTGTTAGTAGTAAACCAATGTTTTACTGAAACGGTACAATTTGATCTTCATAGACTGGACAATATGTTAATAAATCAGGTTGTTTCAGTTAGTTTTTAGTGGTTTCAATAACGGTAAATTTAGTTATGTTCAGAGAATCCAATAGCAGTCAATTAGGATCTATGTTCTGACTGTTCAGCAGCTGTTATTACCCTGTACAACGACAACATACTGAATGCATAATAAAATGAAGTTCCTTTATGATATTGATCCCACTGGAAAATATATTACAATATTTGTTCCTGATGGAATAAAGAGTATAGAGCATGTGTTCCAACAGGAACAGATATAATACCATCGTTTATAACAAGGTTCCAGAGTAACTTTAGTTAGCAGGAACAAATATTCGTTTACAAATTGTCTAAAAGGGAACTTAACAAACCTGGATTTACAATAAGAAAACATCACAATTTGTAATAGTTTGAACCATTTAACGACAAACAAACAAATTTTTGAAATCAAAAGGGAGTTTTGATTTTTATCATGAATATTCAATACACATTTTTCTTTGCTTAGCAAGACAGTGCATTTGCTATTTAACGTCTTGAATAAAAAATTAAAAAAAAAAAGAATTTAATTTAACTTAATATATTACAGAATATGTGTAGTCAACGGATTTACATATATGATAAAACAGTATTGTATTTACTAAATTATACAACAGTTAAGCGATGATCAAACAGTATTCAGCAAACAAAATTGCACAATGTGTAAAGTATATATGTTACAGTGAATTTGTAAAATCAGGGATTTTGTATAATCACTGAACTGATCAGTGATTTTATAAAATCCCTGATTTTGAAATAATTAAGATCTTTTTTAAGATTCCCTGGTTAAATTGTTTATTTAAAAATTCTTTAAAAAACAACCCTACAGCAGTTACACTCAATAATTTTGAGGTTAATTTAGCCTTTTATATTATTACTAAGTAAGAAGTTTTCACTAAGCAACTGATATACATGTACTGTAGCTCAGGCACAGATGTCGTTAAATCAAAAGCAAGCATACACACACAAGTTAATTCCAATAATTGAGGGAAATTTGAAATGTAACATATGGAACCGGAAAAATCATGAATCTCAATCAATGGTCAAACAAGCGAATCGTATGTTAAGTCGGTCTTATATTTGTTAGAAGAAGTAGACATTTGATGTAATATCATTCCTATTCCAGTTGTTGATTGTGAAAAAGGTGATCCAAGAGATATAATGGCAATTGCCCATGGAGAGTCAGAGAAAGATTACCGTCTTGATAACAAACATGAACCATTTTGCTAGGTTTATACACTAGAAACCAGTTTGAACCCACCGATTTCCTGTTTTTGAGTACGTCAGCTGTATCTATTGCTAATTTCATATCTTTTCTATATGCAATTAAACTGTCTTCCATTTGTGATGAACACGGCTTATTAAAATGTGGATGTTCTGGAAAGAATAGAGGTGGACAAAATAGGTGTGCCTGTCGAAATGCAAAAATAAGTAAATTGTAATCTTTAATATCAGTTCATATACCTTTTATTAATAATCACTGTACAATAGTTTTGACTAGTAATGGTTATTTAAAAAAATATATTTCAAAATCATAAGTCTACTTTTATATTAAGAAAAACACATTTCTAAAATCAAGTTTAAACTTGTAATCGAGGATTTTACAAAATCCCTATCACTATTTTCAGTGATTTTATAAAATCCCTAACAATTTCATGGATTTTGAAAAATTGCTGAAACTGTTAGTGATTTTACAAAATCACTAATTAATCCAGGGATTTTACAAAATCCCTGATTTTACAAATTCACTCTACCATATACAAACATATCTAGTTTTCAGGTTTTTTTTATAAATATTCAATGAACTCACTTAGAGCTACAAAAAGAAAATAACTGTCCTACTGCATTTAATCATGTATGTTACAGAACTACTTGATGTACTTTCTCACTCCATTACGGTATTGTCTTACACAAATCTGATGTCGCTTCTAATTAGCAGCACGAAAGAACAAATCATGCAATATGATGTTTTACCCAAAGTTATAAGAGGTCTTATAATTTCCCCAATGTTATCACATCTTTTTCCAAGGACATTTAAGCAACATTTGTCTCTGAGAAAACACTCAAATAAATATGAGCAACTTATCAGGCGTTCAAATTTATAAACACATGATCGGTAAATGCCACTTACTCAAAGGAACATTGGGTTTTTCAAGTTCTTTGCAATCATATGGTTAATAACCAGCGTATACATAATGATTGACAAGATAGTGGAGTGTCAAAATGATATTAGTCCTCTATATTACTAAGATTGGCATATTCAAAAGTATATAAGAATCTTTGCGATTCTCTATGGGTTTTGTTTTGGGTTTATGTATTGTATAAATAAACAAAGTTTGAACATAGGTAAACTATTGTTGTCTCTAATTTAAGTTTTTGTGCACGAAGTTACCTACCGTACTAAAGAATATTACAAACCATAGTTTAGCAATTTGAAGCCACAAATCACTTTGAGATATGTAAGAACTACTGCAATACAGCATATAGTTATATAAAAAAAGAGATTGTTGAAAAGAATATGCATACATACCTAATACCAAGATGACACCAAGCCTCAGCATTAACATTGTGGTATAGTTGTTTTGTAGACAGTTGGATTGGCAAAATCTCTATACACTTCTGGAGTGATTCATGTTTATTTTATAGTCAATTCAACACCCATAAATTAATTGATCAATGTCAATCGTCGAAACTCCGCCTATGTCAGCATTTTGTTACATATTCAATATATTTTGTTTTTGCAATGGGGAATTGCGTATAGTGCAATCGATAATTGTGAATCTGGTAAAATGAATGTTGTTTGGGTTTTAATGTGACTTGTTTTATAAATGTTAATATACATTGAAATTTGCAATTCCCTTAAACGCATATAATTGAGCGTACTTTTTATATTGTTCGAATCGTTTATGGTTTAAATATGAATGTGGGAAAATAATTTTGTAATGATGAATAGAGAATGGTATGTGGTATACTTATGTATGAGGAATTGTGTATGGTAAGGTGTAATGGTGAATGCTGCACGGTATAAAGATCAATGTTGTGATTGGGAAATGTTAACCACTCAAGAACTGTATTGAGAATTGTTTATTATTGACAATGCTGACCAAAACTGCATTCATCAGACAAGTCTTGATTTAAGTGCCACTACTTAGTAAGACTAAGCAACCGAATACTAAATCCTTAGCCTAGATATCTTCAATTAGTTTTTGACCAAATTATTCGACTTCGTGTCAATTTAGATGTCAACTTAGTTTATGAACTTATAAAGATCAAAATCCACATGTGACATATCGGTTATATACTGGCGTTATCTTTCTATTAGCGAAAACAAGTTGGTTTCAGTATCTGTAGATATCATGATTATACGGTTAACTAGAATAAAAAGTACATATACAATGTAAGGAAATTATAAACATTTTGTATGAAGTGAGAAACTCCAACAGTTTCGTGCGGAAGACAAAAAAAATAATGATAGGCATAGACATAATATTTTTTTCACTTCAGCTATAAATTGCTGCTTTTATAATAGGGAAAATGTTAACACATAATTAAAACTTATTGCCCTTCCGTGAACGAGCAACAGTTGTCACGAACAATGACGTGACATACATTTAAGTATACCTTAAGTATGGACAAGTTATAATTTACATATGTTTTCAAGTATCAAATTGCACAATTAAGCAAAATAAATAATATTACTTTCAATCATAATCAGTTTGTCATTTTCAACATGCATGTTAACATAAACAGATAATTAATATTTGATTATATTATTATACATATAACATAATTATAGACAAATCATCAACACGATTATTAATTAATGATATCATTATTGGAAATAGCGTCATTAATTATTCGTCCATTTTTATTCTTAAAGTGGGTTACTAGTTTATATTTTCAGCGATTTCTGAACTTAGCAAACCAAATAAAGCAGGTCTGAAGGACACATACAAAAATAGACAACACATAACATAGTGACCTTCGCAATTCTTAAGTTGAAACATCTTCTTTTGTTCATAAGAAATATTTCAAAATAAAAAAAAGTTGTTGTCAGACACGCCATAGTTTATTTCTTTTTTTTGTTTTTGTATTTGTACCAGTTCAGTGTTTCTGTTGTTCTGTTGTTTTCCTCTTAAAGTTGATGTGTTTCGGTTTTGGTTTGTTACCCGGAGTTGTTTTCGCTTAATAGAATTACGACTATTTAACAGCGGTATGCTACTGTTGCCTTTTATCTTTCACACGTGAAAGGAAAAATATTATTTAAAAAGCAATTTGGCTTATTTGACATAAACATGATAAACTTACAGAAATAATATAAGAAAATATATCTTTTTTTGTTTCTCCATTCATACAAAAAGACGTTGTTGTCCTATTCGTTTAGCAATGCTTGACCTGTTGAACTGTTAAACACAAGATGGATAATGTTGTCATACTCATTGATATGTAAATGTATGACGTTGATTTAAATCAAATTTGTTTTGGTCGTTGATGAGGTTTGAAAAATGTTATATATGCGATGGGGAAATATACCCTTGTATAAGCTATTGGTCATATTTGTGTTGCATATGCAATATATATTACAAATAAAAAGCTGCTGTACACAGGAACGTTTGGAATTGCAAACTACAATACGGTATACAAGTTAAAAACAACGATTGTTTTGAATGACAACTGGCTATTAAGTATCCACAATAGTGATAGCCGGTAATAGAATGTAAAAAAATAACGTTGTGTGTTTCATAAGAATTTATCTGGCTCGATGATAATTCCGGATACTAATGGGGGTTCGGTACTATCATTAATACCCCCAGTATTGGCAAAATGAGATAAGTGTCTGGGAGATCTTTAAAAAACCCACACGCTAACACTCCTAATTGTCGAGCTGCTGACTACAGATAAATGCATTATATTTAGTTATACATGAAAAAAGTTTGCACGCATCACGATATATTTTGTTACAAAAATAACGGTAATGTTTAGATAGTTCTTACTTTTTAAGGATAACGTTTGATCACTTTGATGCATATCGGTTCAGGGCATTCCGATCATCACATTTATATGTGCATTGGTATATTTTATCACAGTATTATTCATTGACGAGTTCAAACATGTACTATATTGAATTGCAAATTACTCTTTTAATTAAAGTTACTTTTAATGTAAATGAACACGAAAATATCCGCAGTCTGGGGAGTGAAATAAGTACAAGAAACAGAACAAAGGTAACAAAAAAAGGCCGGTAACAACCGTTGCCATATAGTTTTTCTACACGAGTAGTCAGGTCAAGTCCAAGGCGATACCTGACCTGACTACAAGTGAAGAAAAACTATACGGCTGGTTGTTGCCATCCAGTTTATTTTGTTACTTTTTTTTTGTATCTGACTTGTACGACGTTTTTAATTAGAAATTAATACAAAATTTTAAAGGATTGCATAATCAAAAAGATTGAACACTAGAAAATGCATGCCGGTTTATGTATCACGATGGTTCAGTGGAGATATCAAGTCTTTAATAGAGTAGGAATTTTGCGTTAACACCAGTTCCTCTCAATTCTGTCAGCCTGGTGGGAGTTAAATGTTTGCTTATTCCTTTTATACATATCAGTAAAGTAGGAATAGATTGCCAAAAGTGTGTGGATGGGGAGGCGGGGCTAATAATTTTGCCCCTCACCTTTGTGTGTAATGTGGATGTGGTCCCCTTTCCTTATTTCTATGCCCCTGATTTTTTATATACTCCTCCACACCAAGAAACAAGCATTAATATGTTCAAACGAACAAAGCCAAACAAAGAAATATATTTTGCCTCCTCTCTTCTCCATTTTGAAAGTGGGGGGATTGCTCCATTCCCCGGCTCATACCCCCTCGCAAAAAAAAACAAAAGAAAAGAACAAAAACAAAATAAACAACGAAATTATAAATAACAGATTTAAGACATTTGAAAATTCAACGACGTATACAAATGAGATAGGAAAGAGTAATCGGACAAACGCAAATACAGCATGTATAAATATTGTAAAAATCAATAAAATAAAGAACAAAATATATAAGTATAGATTAACGCTATTTCTCTTATTTTATAGAGAATAACATGTATTGAAAAATAATTGATTTTGTCTCGTTTAAATAAAGGCAACAGTAGTATACCGCTGTTCAAAAGTTATAAATCGATTGAGAGAAAACAAATCCGAGTTACAAACTAAAACCGAGGGAAACAAATCAACTATAAGAGGAAAACAAAGGAACAACAGGAACACTGAAGTGCAACAAAAACAAACGCCAACATACATAGAAACGAACTATTTGATAACAACTGCTAAAAATTTAAAGAATTTTTCATCCACTTATTTTGGATATCAATTTTTTGTATTGTTAATTTTTTGCTCATTACAGTAATGTGATATTTGAGTAGACCCAAGAATTTTTACGTGACACAAGATTTTTTCATTTTCCATCCCTATATACAAAATGGGTGGTAGTTTTTTGTGCTCCTTACGCAGAAACTGCTTCAACAGAGTTATGAGGAGGAAAGATTAAAAATGATACTACGTTAATTTTACGGACACCATCACAAATTGGTTGATCTTTACGATGTGTCTGTGTCTAAACTAACTAACGACGTTTTTACCAAGTCTTAGATTGTGGTTTAATATCTATGTCGTCTGTCTGCTAAGTACCGAACGTGACCTATTCCCGAATATGACTGTTTTGCCGAGTGTAAATTTACATTGCTATACGACGTGTCTCGGTATTTATACATCCAACATTCATGCATTTAGTTATAATGTTTCTATTGTGGGTTCCGTTAGATATTGTGTTATGTCTCATCGTTTGTGGTTTGAATTCTGTAATTTTGGTACATTTCACATTATGTCTTATTTGTTTTTTCTTACAATGTCCTGTACAAAGTCAGGAATATGGAAGTTGTTATCAAATAGTCCGTTTCTATATATGTTGGTGTTTTCTTTTGTTGCACTTAAGTGTTTCTGTTGTTGCACTTCAGTGTTTCTGTTGTTCCGTTGTTTTCCTCTTAAAGTTGATGTGTTTCCCTCGGTTTAAGTTTGTAATTCGGATTTGTTTTCTCTCGATCGATTTATGACTTTTGAACAGAGATTTACTACTATTGCCTTTATTTATTAACGTTGATACTTATTTTGTGCTATAACAATTCGTCTTAAGCAAATTCCTTGAACATAAAGAGAAAAAGGGATATCCTCCGTACATTTCGATTAAGACGATTTAAAAGATTTCAGCTTAACTGTTTAGCAAACCCGCAAGAGATTTGTACATGGAAATATTTGATGGTTGCAGTTACTCTTGCAGTCACTAACTTCGGAGACACTTTATTTAATTTCAGCATTTTCGAAAATGGTTACCTTTTTACAAATATAATTTTTATGAAGACTTTCGTATAAATTATATTTATAAACGAAGATAATAAGGTCACAACGTGTACCATAAAGTGCCTATTAACTCACTGAATGCACGGGTGACTCTATTCATAAAACGAGTCCGTGTATCGTCATAAAATGTGTCCGTCTAACACCAGTTATTGTACTGTTTGTATATGTCTTACTGGGGGCAAAGTCGTACAACAGTATTTATTTCTCATGTGAAATATTGATTGTTATTATACAGGAAAATACTTGTATATCATGGGAAGTAATAAAATAATGTTTTAATAAAGACCACATCACATTTTTTTGGTTTAGCTATTCATCAAACTTTCAATTAACGGAATATCAAACAAATAAAGAGCAGTTTTGTTAGATAATGATAAGTTGACATAAAACAAAATATTTCATATTTTTAATCAATACATATTTTCATTTGATTTAAATATTCTTGAACTGGTATTCCATATTCAAGCTCTAATAATGTCTAAGAATGGCAGGAATCGTAAAATACACCTTGAAAATTGAACACATGATCTGTAAATTACCTCAATCGCTTCAATTTAAAAAAAGATATAACGAAATACTGAACTCCAGAACAATTGTCATAGTCCTCACTTGGTACAGGCATTTTCCAAGCAAAATGGTCACAACTGGTTCACCAAGTTAATAATAAAACAATGTGTACTACATACTAGTACACTTGGTACATTCAAAAACCTGGTAATATATTGTTCAAATAAGGCCTTTGAAAACAGAATTATTCAGAAGGGATATAGTTACGATACTGTTATCAGGTCATTAAAGATTGCATATTTTGGTATTAATATTGATTCACTCATAGGGTCTTTGCATCGGAAATAAACACATTTATTCTAAAACCAGTTGCTGACATGATACGGGTTATGTTCTTTTCATATATTTAAGAATGTATGATACTAAACCCCTAACGGGAGGGATTGTGCTTGATTTTCATATGATGAAGACATAATCTTTCAATCAGTTTAATTGAGGTCTTGAGCTGTCATGTCAGTAACTGCTAGTAGTCCTTTGTTAATTTATGTATCATTGTCATTTTGCTTAGTTTCTTTTGTTACCTATTCTGACATCGGACTCGGACTTCTTTTAAACTGAGTTTTACTGTGCGTATTGCTGTTTGTTTCTTTGTTCTACATTGGTTAGAGGTATAGGTGGAGGGTTGAGATCTCACAAACATGTTTAACCCCTCCGCATTTTTGCGCCTGTCCGAGGTCAGGAGCCTCTGGCCTTTTTTAGTCTTGTTTATGTTTTAATTTTAGTTCTTTTATATGTTTTAGAGTTTAGTATGACGTCCATTTTCACTCAACTAGTACACATTTTTATGTTGAGGCCAGCTGAGGCCCGCCTCCGGGTGCGGGATTTTCTCGCTGCGTTAAAGACCCATTGTGGCCTTCGGTTGTTTTCTGCTCTTTGGTCGGGTTGTTGTCTCTTTGACATATTCCCCATTTCCATTCTCAATTTATGTTTCATCCTTTTTATCCAACATACATTGTAAATGTATCATTATATCAAAATTCCCAGTCCACTATATGTATTTATGAATTTTGTTAATTTAAAAGGGCATGTGCTCAAACAAAACTTGTCATAAAATGATGCTAGAACTTAAAATAACGCAAATGGGAGCACTTATCAAGGACTAGTAAAAGCAACTGTACATTGACAAGGTTATAAAACATTTAATGATGCATCCGTCCATCTAAGTCAAAACGCATTCCAGCTGAACAAGGACTTTTTTAAATGTATGACTTTTTCTTTATATATATGTGCTTTACGTTTAGCTATACCTTCGTGTATTTCGTTTTGAAGACTTACCAAACATACGCCTGTAAAATCAAAACAAGTAGTCAAACTCAACTATTTAAAAAAAAATAAAGATACCAATATGTTTGTTAACCTCCAAATGTTGTTTGTTTATTTGTGTCGTTATGTTGTTCACTTGTAAACCAAAGTTTTACTGAAAAGGTACATGTTGTTATGAACAGCTCATTAAACATGTAGATAGAGAAATAATTGTTTTAGCTAAATTTTGGTATTTTACAATTATCTTAAAAACTATAATAGATAGGGAAAAAAGGTGAAGACCAAGATAAAATCTACATGAAAAAAAGTTAATTTTGCAGAACACACAATGTACTAGTATCTGTTTTTAAGAAGGAGGTTTTTTATATTATCCACAGAATACAAAAGTAGCAATTGAGCGGATTCAGAGTGGTTATATTCGCTAGGGAAGGAACAATTCTATATTTTGTAATAGGGATAAGGGATTGCGGAATAAAATGAATGTGATATTGTCTAGAAATCAATAATTTTGCCCAAGACATGCTGAAAATGAATTTCATGTACACTCAGATGCAAATACGATTGGAAAAAAGAAAAACGTTTGTACACAACGGAAAATACTTTTTTCGACAAACAAAAATGAAATAAGTAATCCAGCCTTATACCGGGTAAAAATCATTATTCTGTCCACGCAAAACCTCTTGCTCCAACCCTAACCAAAGAAATAAATTGGTCGTTCTCTAATCAGTTTTGTTTGTTTCTCCTTGTTTTTGTAGATTCAAAGGACCTGTCTTAAATATAACATTTGGTCTCTTTTTGAGAGTTGTCTCATTTGCAATTATACAAGTTGAGGTCGTAATGGCCGAAACGTATGGAAACGATTCAATTATATTATCAATAACAACATTGAAAAATGCTAATAGTACCGATTTTGTGTCATGGATGGATACCCCATATCCTTTCTTTACTATTGTGTTCTATGTGGTCTATTAACTAAATGAAAGTTTATGTTTGTATTTGGATTTGTAATCAAAGCCTTATTTGTTTTCAACCTTGACATTAAATTTTCCATATAACTTATGTTTGTATTTGGATTTGTAATCAAAGCCTTATTTGTTTTCAACCTTGACATTAAATTTTCCATATAACTAACTATTCAGGATTATGCATGTGAACACCAACGTCATTGTAATTCAGCAATTCGGTACATACAATTTGTTTTCTTCAATGGTATTACTAATTCAAAGAAAACTGCATGTTTGATTTCAATTTTTTTTCTGATTTTTGTCTCAATGAAACAGAAAATATATTGTTGCTAGGCACTTTTCCAATATAAACAGATGGTTACATGGCAATTTCCCAATAGAAATAAATGGTTGCTGGGCACTTTTACACTATATAAATGAATGGTTGCTAATGACAAGTGTGATAACATTCACCCCTGACCTTTAAGGTAGGGTCTATGTAACAACCCATACAGTCCTGAATCAAACATATATGGTTACTAGGTTCTTTTGTATCAAATTAGGGTGATTGCTTAGCACTTTTGACAAGACTTTGAATCTTACTGCTGACCTGTAAACAAAACAGTGGCTTTAATCATCCTGAACATATTCCTAACGTATTGTTTGCTTCTTTTTTATTATCTTTTCTTACAAAGTTCAATTATACGCAAGGTCAAAGGTCAAGGTAATCTATTACCTTTGACCTTGGGTTAATTTGAAGGGCATTTAATGCTCATTTGTTTTTACATCATAGTAATCTGAATAATATGATAGAGTATCTGAAGAAAAACAAACAAAATTGACACATTTTGGGTTCCATAGCAACTGTCCTAACACCCTGAATCCCAAATATTATGTGTAAATTGTTAACTAGAAACATTCATTCTTTATATTTATAACCATTACTTTAATGGAGGTGGAAGAAAAACTGTATATAATTTGCCTTAACAAATAGAATTGAAAATGACATCTGCTCTTGTGATTGTGATAATATTCTGCTAAATATTTGTTATATCTGACATTGCTGTTTTGTTTGTGAAGTATCATGTTTCTGAAAAATATTAACAAATATCATTAAATAATTAAATTTTGGATGTACCACGTCTTCTGATTGGTTTAAAGGTTTTTTCTTTCAGCTCATTGACATAATTGTGTCATGTGACCGTGACGTCATCACGTTTTTTCATGATTTACACCTTAAAAATAGAATTTAGAATTAAATCATAAGGAATTTTTTTTCTGTCTATTCGAAATAACTTCAAAAATGTGGTGCACACTTTTAGATAACCCGATACGCGACTTATTCAGTGTGCACCACATTTTTGATGTTATTTCTTCATAGACAGAAAAAATTTTACAGTCATTCCGTTAATAAAATCTGGTTTTAATTCAGAATGCCTGCAAAGTAGTTGTTTTTTCTACGCTAAATTCCCCAAAATGTACGGGGAACTGATTGATTTGGTTGCAAAGCAAATAATTTACTGTTTGTTTAAACTGCATGAAATGATGCGTTTACAGAATTTAAAATCATCGTAAACTTCGGGTTTAACATTTACAAAACATATTTTTAAAATATAATCTACAAATTTTGAGAAATTTTGAAAATCGGTTAAACTTCTGGTTTATCTTATTTACTGGGTTTTATTTTTCTTATTTACGACAATATATATTCAAATATCTGTTTTTACATTAAATGTATAAGTTTGTATATTTCTTATTTATGTAAATTTTTTTTCCAATAAATTTTTATGTTTACAAACATTTGAAAATTATTAGATAACATAACATTTTAGTTTACATGCATTTTACATTCGAATTAAAGCGTAATTTTAAATCTTTTTATAATCTAAATTTAAATTTTGATTTGCTTGAAACCAAATATTTGTGATCTGACATAATGCAGTTACGAAAATTTCATAGATTATGCACCTTTCTTTTAAATAAAAAATATTTCCAGGAAACAACTGAAATTGGCTGTAGTGTTGAGTAATCAGATAGTATAATTGGAATTTAACGTTAACATTCTACTATGTTGTCTGTTTTACACATTTTCGGCAGCAGGAATTCGAAGTCACACATCACTGTTTTGAAACAAAAAAATATAAAATGAACCTGTTAACGTTTTTAAATATAGTATTTCAAAATACTTAAAACTTTTAAAATTTGTCATGCTCAAAATTATCTCATTGTGAACAGAGGGACAACATGCATTACCTGGCTAACGCAAAATTTTATATTGAGAATTAAAGTAATTTATACTTTCAAGAAAGTTTCTTCACTTCATAAATTTCTTGATGTATTTTGTTTTGACGAATTAATATCAAAATTTCGGAAAGGCAAAAACCTTCTACCTAAAATATGTGATTATACTCAAGCATTTATTAAAATCGGAGTTTTGCGTCCAATCTTTATTACAACAACTATATTTATCTTTTCAAACCCCTCCTATTACAACTTATCACTATCGTGCCACGTACAATAAGGACTATACATGACTGTACCTATCATGCCTCTATATTTTCTAAAGTAACTGAATTCGAATGAAGAAGGTCGTAATGGCCGAAACGTATGGAAACGATTCAATTATATTATCAATAACAACATTGCAAAGTGCTAATAGTACCGATTTTGTGTCATGGATGGATACCCCATATCCTTTCTTTACTATTGTGTTCTATGTGGTCTATTAACTAAATGAAAGTTTACTTATATACAAAAAGTGTATTTAATTCTTTATATCTCAATATCTAATTTAAACAAACATTTTTGGGCATTCTGCGGTATCATTTGAACGTACATTCCCAAAACAATTAAGAGTTGTTCCCCTTTGAAAGAATTATAAAAAAGACCACGCTATTCATATTTTACTATCTTAAAATTAAATGCACCAGTCTTTTATTACAATTGCAGTTTTCGGTGCATGCACAACATTGAGTGAAATGAAATAGTCTTTTTTTTTAATTTTGTTCTCTTTGATTAAAGTTTATGCTGAATTGAAACATCCTTTTGGGGATATCAAATTAGAAAAGTGGAAGGATATCATGTTAACTGGAAGGGATGCGGACTTGTAAAAACAGGAAACAGAAAGTATAAAAAAGTAGTTTTGACTTCAGGGTTTCATAGTTTTTTTATTCTTCGTTGCATGAGGCACTTTTTTTCTATTAAATCATCACAATTTCACATTACTACATATGTACATGGAAAAAAAATCAAAGATTAGCTGTTTTGCATGTAATCCTATGGAGCAGTCAATTTCAAGACTGCAACTTAAAATGTTAGCGTGAAATCACTGTGGATTACTTTAAAATATATATGTCTCGCAGTTTTATGGAGGGAATTTCTAACTGAATGATGTATTATACATTTACTATTTATGGAATATCCATTTCACAAATGATAGCGAATATGTTCCAAATGTCGTAACTACAATCCCGTCCCATTTCCCCCGAATGTGACCTACCGAATTAGACTTGTAACCGGGTTTGTACTATCATGAGCAACACGACGGGTGCCACATGTGGAGCAGGATCTTCTTACCCTTCCGAAGCACCTGAGATCACCCCCAGTCTTAGTGGGGTTCGTGTTGCTCAGTCTTTAGTGTTCTATGTTGCGTTTTGTGTACTATTGTTTGTCTGTTTGTCTTTTTTTCTTTTTAGCCATGGCGTTGTCAGTTTATTTTCGACTTATGAGTTTGAATGTCCCTTTGGTATGTTCCGCCTTTCTTTTTTTTTATATTCATAATACTTACTATTATTATTATTATTTTTTAACACAAAGAACCAGAGTAACCTACATTATTTAACTAAAACGAAAAAAGGACATCAAAAGGGAAAATCTTTACTACTAAAAAAAGCGTTGATTTTCCAGATATATAAGCAATATAATAACACCCATGTAAACTTGTCCTTTTTTTATACATTGATCAAAATCTAGAAGTGGGGCTATATTATATTTACCTTGTCCGTCTGTCCGCTCGTTTTTCCAACATGTATTTTCGTTACTCTTTCCTCAGTAACTACTGAAAAGATCGACTTGACAATGATGATATGTAATATTAAGTGTGTGCACTTTTCGAATTGGTCAAACACCTATCTTCCTATTTGCCGATAAATGTATATTTTACTTTTTAAATATGTGGAAAGAACTTAAAAACTGTAAAATTTCTTCAGTACTACTGAATTGAATGAACTTATATCAGGCCAGCACCTTGACAGTGACGAGGTTTAACACCTGAGAGACGGATCTGACACACACTTACTCTTTCCGATACCTTGAATTAAAGGTATTTCTAAGCACGACAACGCGTCTATTATCGTTACATTAGATACATAATACAACATCCCTAATAGTTTTTTTCAAGCTTTTATATATAAATATTAACTATTTTATATACTATAAATCAGATGGTGTTGAAATTATGTTTTGCATATGTTATTATAATTAAGAGTAACAGAAATGGAGATATTCAAGTTGATTAATTTTGACGCAATAATTTGTAAAGATAGTAAAACAACGGATTAAACATACACATATCAAAAATAAGATTAACCATGTTAACGGCGAGGTAATAAAAAACAATACGGGGAGTGGGGAGGGTGTAATTTACTTTTCATATGCATGTCGCATATAAGAAAACGATGCCAAAATTCTTCTATACACATGCATGAACAGTTGTTTTCAACCAAAGGCAAAACGAAAGGAAATTGAACATCCAATGACCCGGGCAACACCAATGAGCAAATCCTCATGTAAAAGCCTAAAGAATAAAAATATGTTACAATTTGAAAGGAACACTGGACTTCATGGCACTGGTTTGGGAATGACAATACCGTATGTAGCGGGACCAAACTCGTTTGATGGGATGATATGAGACTTAGACTCGGTTGCAAAACTACAACATAAAAAACATATGGAGGCTGAAAATAATGATAGATTTTTAACTTCAGTTTCTTTCTCGTTTACCATGTTTACCAAAATTCCATTGTCAAGTATTATTAACAAAAAAAAGAAAGAAATGAAATAAAAAGCATCACATATCTTTTAAACCTTAAAACTATCTAAGTGCTACCGAATTCAATGTGTGGAAACATCGAGTTCCTCACTTGAGACACAGCTTTTACCACGCACTTTAAATTTTTAGTTTGTCTATATTGATATAGAACCGTCTATACAACGAAAAGTTTACAAATCCAGGAATACCAGGTTCAGACAGAATTAGAACGAAAGGGACACTGTGCGTGTCTGTGTGTGTGTGAGGGTGTGTGTGTATGTGTGTAATGAAGGAAAGAAAGGAGGTATCGATGTCAAATTTGGAGTAAAAGTATGTATGTAACTGTTTTCATGATTTACGGAAGACATTTTGTAGGAAACAGACATAAGGGGTAGATATAAGGAAGACAACTGTGCGTGATCGTAAAACTTACACGGCATAATAACAAAAACAAATGAGTTAGTGTGCTGATTAAACATTGCCAATCATACCATATGCAAAGAATTTGCATTTATACACAAATCACATGCATATGTAGATCTTAAAATACCTCCATTGCTGGCATACATATACAGAACATAAGGAAAACTCGCATTTCAAACAACAGATAAAACCAAAAAAAAAAAAAAAAAAAATATTGTTATAAAAATGGCGGTTTCATAAGATCAAAGAAAAGATAGCAGGAATTGTTCATATTTGCTATAATTACACTATTTTACGACAGCGTATTATCGTCACATGCAAAAGGATTGCGTTATATAGCGAAAGTTTGCGTTATAACGCAAACATAGGAAGAAATATAAAAAAGAAATTCGTGTGGCGCTAAAAAGCTTTTGTATAATTTGATATACAGCGTAAATTTCTAGTCTGAATTTAACATAGTAAAACCACAATGCAATCATTATTATATTTCGTTATTTAAAAAACAAATGGTATCTCTTTCTGGACTTTGCCCCCTCGACCCTCATATCAGGAGATCCTCTGCCCTGTACTCGCTAGGTACATTCACAATATTTATAGACTCTGGACGATTTAGACATTGCCATATACGTCAGTTGTTTTAAAACCGGATTTTTTGTCGTTGGGTAACTGTCTCATTAACACATCTCAGTTTCAGCATATTAACATATCATACAATGAAAAAGATAAGCAGACCATGTTTTATTTGATCATCAGAATATATGTACCTTTATCAATTAGTAATATATAAATAAATAGTCACTATGTTTCTATGCATTGTAAACTACGCGTATTATTATATTCTTTGTATTAAAATCTCTCACATTACTCTACACAGATGTTCGTTTTTGAAATTTCCCGTCGTGTAACATGCATGCAGTATTGTCAAACCTAACTTTATTACCCTTAACTGACATACAATCTTCATGAAAATTAAAAAAAAAAAATCAATATATGCACAACTATACGTGATGCTTAGATGCTTTTAGGAGATATTCGCTCTTAAATAGCTATGAACGGAAAGACTGAACTCCAAAAATAAAACAACATGGACCCGTAGACATCCTCATCCTAGGGTCCTGATATTTACATTTCAATTATCTCTTACCACAAGTGATTAAAGTAAAATTTAGATAGAAAATAAAGTTTTAAATGTACTAAAATGTACTTAACACTACTGGAGTTAACGCAAGGCGTTTTTTCCTTAATTGCCTGAACCAGACTGACTGGTACCTAATCGCTCGCAATAGCTAGTATACTGAACATGTACTGAACTGAAAGAGATCTTGACATTTTTCCTTGCGGTAAATACAGGCATTTAAGTGTTGTTCAGTTTAAAATGACCGTTTCAGTAGTAAAACCCGTTACTAGTGGATTGTATGACTTGCAAGTACAAATTTTCTCCAAATATCCAAAACTTTTTAATGAAAATATGAAAGAAAAAAACTTTTATCTAGTTCTTCCATTGCTCTGCAGTAAATCCCCCGAAAGAGGAGGGTATTTTGTGTGTATTGCACCGATGTTGCTGGCAGCGTTTACAGAGTCTAGCTTTCTTTGGCCGTGTTCATATCTCCTGGTAGCAAAATTTCAATTCCAACCAAATTTTAAACAGTTTCTTCGCGGTTTCTTGGTAAAGATTATGCATATAATCTATAATTTTTATCAAAATAATCCAAATCCCAAAGGGCAGAATATCTGAGACCGTATTTGCTTTCTAGACTGTTATTTTCTGTTTGGTTTTTTGCACATCGTATGATATCAACCAACTATCGCTGTCGAATTAAATTCCAAGGTATCATATTTTCAAACATCAAAACCACCATATATGTTCCAACTGATATCGCAAGGAAACGTGTTCATGCATTTCGTGCATCCAAAAGAATATAGCAGCTGACACACATCAATGCTAACTCTGTTTATCTGTTTAACCTTGAAAAGGATTCGGCAAAAAACCACGTGTCCATACACTTTGGAGTTCATCTATAAGTGGACCAAAGAATGTATGTAGACTTGGTTCTTTTCCCATATCCGGTATTATATCGAAGAGGACGACATTTTTCAATTTAAAACGTTCGTTTCGAAGTAAATTCAAAATTAAATCGTGCATCACACCTACGAAATACTGAATATGATCATAAGACTGGAACAAGTCCAAGTTTATCATTAGTCCACAATGTCTCTAGCTACACAAAAGGTTGTTTTTCTCTGTACCTTGAAATTCTTTCCAAATTCGTAAACATCTGCCAAAAAGCCTTCTTCTTGTCGTCTTGATCTCTATTTTCACATTTCTTTTCAAATTCTGGAAGATGAACAAGACTTGATACTGACAATATTAAGGACTTATAACTAAATGTTTTAAAGGATACAGCTTTCTATTTCTTTGCAGCTAAAACAACTTTCAAAAGTTTTCCATATACTTTTCTCCTTCCTATCTGGATGATTTGGGAAGCGAATATTCAGGTTTTAGAGACTTGTTGACCCTCAATAATTCGTATATAGTCTTCACTATTATATAATTTTTAATACTTTTTGCATATGACATATTTTGTAAAATTATCTTTCTTGAAACCAATATTTCATATAATTTGTATATCGAAGCACGAAAAGCAGCTGATATTGTTGCAAATGCAACATTTTCTGCAGACAAAGCATTGAAAAAGTTGCATAAAAGCGAAAGCAACCGCTGCATTGCTACATCTGGAACATTGTGACAGGCCTGCTTTGTACAAAAACAATCAATAGTGACATTAGAATTGATGGAATTTTTGAGCGGCTTCTGTCATGTATAGTCTGATCTTGGGGTGCATCGTCTCAAGTAAATCAAAATCAATGTCTGCGATCGTTATATTGTCCCAAAGTTCTTTCTCTTCGCTGCCGTTTCATCTGAGCCAGGCTGAAGTAAGTTACATCTTAATTTTTTCCTTTATAATAGAAATCAATGATTGTTCATTTTCATCAGCTAATGATGACAAATCGTGGCTTGTTGGTACTAGATTGTCATCGTTGGAATTTTTCTGACGTATTGATGGTTTACTACTACAATGCCATAAACTTTTAGTATCAAATGTTAGCCGATGATTTCCAAATATTCCATTACAACCAGGGCATTCCTTCTTTCCTATGAAATTCCAAATGAGCCGTTGACACAGGCTGATCATGGTCTTTTCTTGACATTCTCACTGAAAAATAAAGACAATTTTACTTACTGTGAAAGTACTTTAGTTCATGGGGTACCAATGTTCGTGGTTTTCGTGGATGGCTTTAAGTATTCGACGAATTACAAAAACTGTTGTCCAAATCAAGACATTGAAAGATCTCCATGTATGTTTGACTACATATAAAAGGAGGCATATACTCTAGAGAATGCAACGAATATTATCAAACGCACTATGAACTATAAATATAGCTTCAAACAGGATTTAACGCATTTAATCTAAAAGAAAACCTAACCTGTACGATTTTTAACCTTTCAATTCTCACGAAACAAATATTTTTGATTGATTTCCGGTGATGATATAGGATGATGAAGTGTTCATTTGATCTCCTCATAATTCTCATACAAAAAAGAAATAAATTCATATTGGGCTTGCTTCTTATTTTATAAGAAAGAATTTTACAATTCAAAGTACATTTGTAGCATTTTTGTATGTAACTGTTTTCTTTAAGTGACGTGTTTACTGCGCAATTAACACCCTTGGTGATCGTTAATCGGTAGTTAATTCGATCTCGGGTTAATTAGTGTAATCACTTCTGATTACACGTGTGCAATAATTAAAATGTTTACTTTGCAATTTCCTTCAATCGAGACAATTTGTAAGCATAGATGAATCAGCTATTTCCGAAAGCAATTTTTTTTATTAAAAATCTGATGAATGTTGTCAGTAATGAAAGACGACCAAGTAAGTAAAAATGAACACCTTATTTTGCTATGTCCAACAAATCATTATAAAACAACATATGATTATTTTCAAGAATCTTCGTTTCTGATCGCTTCAAATTCTTCACTGGATGTTTTTTCTCAGGAAACTGAAATCCACGAATTTAAGAACCCAAGAACATGTAATTTCTGTTCAAACCACGAAAATTGATACCCACGAATAAAAGTACTTTCACAGTACTATCTTCTGCATTTTACATTTAAAAAAAAAAAACAGATTGGCGTAATTTTAAAAGTGCATTGTTCATTAAAGAAATAATAAAATAAACGGGAGCAATTTCCCCCTTACCATGATTTTTTTTTGTTTAAAACTTGTTAATTTATTGTATGAAACAATACTAAAATATTCTTTTTGTTTTTTCTGTATTGTTTATTCTGGGAATTGCACAAGATCGTGTATTTATTAACTGTTTGTACCGTTGCTGTATAACATCTTCGATGAAGCACAGCAGCCGATATTAGAGTGTAGATAGACATGATTTCTTATCAGCAGGTTGATTACTGTGAGGTTTTCATTAATTGACCATACCTGTATTTTCAAATCACTTTTTACCCATCAGAACTATTTACTGCAAGTATGTTGGCAAGTCAGAACAGCCATTTTACAAACGTATGAACGGCTTTCGTAGCGACTATGAATGCAAGCCAGACCTTCCTCTCAGTCGACATGTGTGATCCCCTAGCCACACTAAGGCAGATCTCAATCGACTGAATATTACAATCATAGACCACAACACTGCTTGGTCTAGGGAGGATATACTCACTAGGGAAAGATTTTAGATAAGAAAATTAAAAATTTTGGCACCAAATTGGATCAATGAAAAGGTGTAGTTCTAATTTGCGCAGTGCTTTTCATTTGGGTTATATTACATAATACTACGCAGTCTCTGTTGCAATTCCTTTACCTTTGTCAACTCTGAAATTCTAGAATTAAACCAGTTTAAATCGCAGGGTGCTATTCATTTGGGATGTATAAATACGCAGCCGCGGTGAATTACTTAACCTTTGACAAAATTAAAAAAATTAAAAAAATTTCAAACTGCCTTTTATTTGGGATGTGTAAATACGCAGCCTCTGTGGTAATTACTTTACCTTCGGTCAGTGCTATTCATTTGGAATGTATTTCTACACAGTCTTTGTTGTAATACTCAACTTTCGTCACCTGTGTAGTTTTAGAAATGTACCAGTTCATATCGCACATTACTATTTTTGTTAAAAGTATATCTATACAGTTTCTGTTGTAAATACATAACGTACGTCATATTTGAAATTTTAGAATTGTACAAGCGTTGTTCTGTTTTAATTGTATAAATTTAAAGATTGTTATAGCTAGATCAGAATAGATTGATATGATTCATTTTACATCATAGTCATACTGATGAAGGATATCTGTTATCCGAAATATTTAAAGTTACTTACATTTAATGTTTTCTTTTCTTAATATTGGTTTTGTTTTGTACACTTTTTAGGCGTTCATATAATTTATTTATTGTGTACAGGTATCGTTACTAGTAACGATCCAGCGCCCTCGTAAGGCAGATCGTTGACTAATATCTAGACGTTTTATGTATATATATATATATATATGTTATATATGTTATACAGCAACGGTACAAACAGTTAATAAATACACGATCTTGTGCAATTCCCAGAATAAACAATACAGAAAAACAAAAAGAATATTATATATATAGAAGTCTATAAAAAGGACCAACCAGCAAATTTAATATGTACCGGATCGTCTAGAATAGACGATACTGCGCAGATAAGGAAAAAATTATATAAGTCTAAATATTTGCACAACGGTACTAATATAAGATGGTAATATACGGAGATAAGGTAATAACATCGTGTAGACAAATATTTCGGTTAACAAATAGCCTTCGTCAGTGTCAATAATTTTTACAATACTAATTGTTTGTCAGTTATACAGGTAAGCTTTGGTCTATTGATTTAATCCCAAATCTTGATTCTCATCACAAAAAACAAAACTCAATACTCTATAAACGTGCCTGCGTACATATACATCCCAAATTGTCAAAATGCAGTAGTATGTAAGAATGTGTGTAAAATAATAGAAGAGTCCCTGTATAAAACTGCTAGTATTTCTTATTGATGCCGTTTGGATGATGTACATTTTGATCCTTTATCCAAAAGTTTTCCCGAAACTGTCGCTTTGGGATTAAATCAATAGACCAAAGCTTACCTGTATTAATGAGTTATTTTACACAATCAATTAGTAAAAATAACGGCAAAAAAATAATGACAATTTCAGTTATGTCAACGTATTTTAACTCTTTTCTCATTGATCTGTTTTTCTGAGAGTATATCTCTATCTAAGATATTCAAAATTAAAAAAGGGAGAAAATCACTATTTAATGAACATAAATGTTAAGGAGTTGATTTCCAATTAAGTTATCTCAACTTATTTCTTCATCGTATATAGCTGAAATATATCCTCTAACATTTTCTTCAAATCTATAATACTTTTCAAGAAAATAGCCAAAAAACAGTTTACAGCTTCTTTCTTTCTTTATTTAATGACAATTTGTCGCACCTGTGACTTACAATATCAATATAGTATCTCGGTCCAAGGTTGTCTATTCCTTCATTTTTTTTAAATATCAAAGACTAATAGATAATCATATTTTTTAAAGAATCCATTATCAAAATGCTTATTTTATTTCGATACTATGCGAATATAAGTCTTTCATGTGTTCATGAAAAGAAAATTTCGTTGTATGGTGTGTAACAGGAGTGATTTATTTTGTTCAGTGTGCTAAAGATTACTTGTTTTACTAAGAAATATAATCGTCATACTATAACGATAAAATATCAATATAATTTGCACTAGAATGGACATGTATATGTACTGTATTTCTTTTTGTGAATAATATTTTTCATTTTAAATCACCTGAATACATAAACTCTAAGCAGTCAAGGGCAGTTGACAAAGGGATCCCTGCTTTTATTTACATAACCTTTATGGTAAATATACAAATGGGAGAAAAAACATACTGTCTAAATTATATATTCAATATAAAAACCAGCATCTGTTTTCAATTAGTTAATGTATTCTACACACCTTGAAATCTGGCATTTTCTTAAAAAATTTTCCTGTTTAAATACAAAATTAAAAAAAAAAATATATATAACTGTTTTTTTTTCTTTCTGGCCGTTTGTACCGTTTAAAGTTCAAAATATAGCTCGTGTAAATAAAAGATAAGCAATTATGAAATCTTGTTAATTTAAATTTTGTTCCCGGTTAAATGCCTGTTAGATATTGACATCGACAGGACACATGCTCAAAACACTTTTCGATGAAGGATTATTTGTGAAATAAATGTATTTGCATTTATAAAGAAACACAGTATGTGGTAAGTATAATGCCATTGCAAAAAAATAATAAAATTATGTAGTATGTAATATAAATATTCATAAAATATAAATAATGACGATTGTTGGTAAATGAAGGTGTAAACAATATATTAGTTCAAAGCGTGCCTTTTGTATTCAAATGATAACTATACCTATAATACCGAGGCACAAGTTATGTCATAAAAATTCATATATATCTACAAAATGAGCAAAAAATAAACAAAAAATCAGCAAATTCGACTATTAATAGTAATTACAATATTTGAGATAAACGGTCAAGTTTGTCTATTCCGAAAAAAATCTTCTTTTTTTGTTGGATTTGGCGATGATTTTGATAAAATCATTCATATCTTTCTTAAAAATAAGGATGATGGATGCGTTATTGAATGCTGTTTTGTTGAATTTTATGTCGTTCCGACCTTATCAAATACTAAATTTTTGCAGAAAACTCTTTAAAATTTCCAATATATATTTGCATTTGAACAAGAACTTGATTATATCCAATGATCATGTTTTAGACATTAAAGCTAAGAGCTATGCACAGTGATAGCAGTCTGTTTTTTCCATGGTGTTTTAGATTTTATAACAATAATAGAATAGATGCTATTGGGTTTCAAAAAATTCCAACATAAGTTACATAGGCCATCGAACTTTTGAATTTGGTACAATTTATATTCAATATAATGTATATTATGATATGATTTCCATTGGAATTAAAAATATTGTTTGTTACAGGCAGCTTTTTCCAAACTAATTGCCAGTCTAGTTCCGTATTAAATGTTCTATTCCATATAATTTCACATTTTGCACTAGTACATTTATTTAGTTTTTGTAATGATTTTTAGGGAACATTTTTTTCTTTTCATATCTTATATTTTGTTATTCTGGATTTTTGTGTGCTTCAAATTTGCTGGATTACTAATGGCGCTTCTTAGGTCGCTAATCCAATCAGTGGGGATTGATTATTTTATTATATTGTATTCGCATATCCAATAACGTTTATCTATTGGTTTATCAAATATCATTTTATTACTATAAAAGGTTTCCGCTTCGATATTCTAAACATCTATAATTTGACTCTTAGTAAAGGAAGGGAAGAGCAATGGGTTCCCTTTCCATCTTTTAATGTTGTCACTAAATATATTCTCTTCAAGAATGCTTTTTTTTAACGATCGGTCATTTTACTACAATTCACACCATGCAGTAACCACCGTTTGGTAAATATTTGACATAAACTTAATATTAATTCCATTTTGTTCTTTACAGGTACATATAAGATATTTGGTACCAAATGTTTTGTCTAAGTGTTTTAACCAATACTTGGCAATTGCATTCCAACTTTTTGTTGGACTTTCTAGAATTTTAAAAATCATTTTATATGTTTGCTTTTTATTAAACTTTCCAAACTGATCAATTTATTCCCGCTAAGGTTTCATATAGACAACATAATTTTCTGTCGACAAGGCAAATATCTTCACATTTATAAAAAAAAAAACAAAAATTTAAAAACCATACGACATTCTTCGTGCAAGATACTAAAATTCCCAGTTGTACCATATACAATTCCCCATAACACTTCACCATACACCTTTACACCATTCCCCATTCATAAAATACTGTTACACCATTCCCCTTATACACCATAACACCATTCATCTTTCCCTTTTCCTATTTAATTCATTCCCAATCCTAAACAATTGGTGTCATTTTGGTATTAGGTATGTATGTATATTTTTAACATTTTTTGTATATCAATATACTGCATTGCAGTTGTTCCTAAATGTGTCAGAGTTATATGTAACTTATATTAAATTTGCTAAAAACGGGCTTTTTAATGTTTTTGTTTTTGTTTTTATTAAAACACGAACTGAACGGAATATACACATTTTATACATGTAAAAAGTAAATTAACGAAAATACCGAACTTCAAGAAAAATTCAAAACGGAATGTTCCTTATCAAATGGCAAAATTAAAAGCTCAAAAGATCAAACGAATGGAAACAATTGTCATATTCCTGACTTGGTACAGGCATTTCCTTATGTAGAAAATGGTGAATCGAACCTGGTTTTATAGCTAGCTAATCCTCTCACTTGTATGACAGTTGCATCAAATTCCATTATATTGACAACAATGTGTGAACAAAACAAACAGACATAATAGGTAAAAATGTCAAAAATAGGGGTACAGCAGTCAACATTGTGTTATAATATTAATCACTATAAAGGCAAACAAACATCAATCATCAATTTCGGGCATAATATGTTTAATTAAAAACGAAAGTAGTTTACTTATTTTCTGTTTTGTAAAATCCAATTAGAACATACAAATAACATCAAAATTAAAAAAACACAGAGTTAAATACGTTTGGATATGCCAATCTTAATAAATTAGAACACTGACGTTGCGTACGAAATTGCTATCATTGGGTATTTCCTATAAACAAGAATTTAGGCGTTATCCCAAAGAACGTATTAAGCGTTTAATTTATCTTTCATTAGCTGTAATGAATATGTTTACATGATTTCGGTTTTTCGTTCGAAAAAATTGACAATTTTTACTAAAAGTGGTTATTTTTTTTAACGAATATTCATTTTCAAAAATTGTCAGCTTTTCAGTTTCAAAATCAGTATTTTCCTGATGCCAGCGGTTTGTATTAATGCATACATTAATTTTTAAATTTACACTGTTTTTTTTAAATATAAATCAAATATTGAATTGACCCTTTAAAAAAGCTTTCATACTTCAGTTTTGTATATACTCCTTTCATTGCATTTCTATTGGTTTCATTTCATTTATTTTTGTTGATCATTTCGTGATGCTTTCTTTGTCGCAAAAGATCTGCATTTCATAGGCTAATAAATAAATTGGGAGCCATGTTATTCACATTCCCGTATTTAAAATCAATTTAGCAAAGATTTTTCTCTATTTGTTTTTTCTGCTTTTTTTGACGATTTAAAACCAGTAAAAAGACGACGTTTTTTTAAGTAAAACAAAATATACACAAATGCGATGATCCCGATATTTTGATTTTTAACTTATACTTTTTATATTTTATAATTTTATTCGAATTAAACTGGAAACAAATGATTATATTTATATTGATTTTAATTTCAAAACACGACCATGACAACAGTTAGTTTTGCGGACGTTGTAACAAAACAGATATACTTTTTGAAACGTTCTGAAAGTCTTGTTTCCTCACGAAACACATTATAAACTATTTAGTTTGATATAGAAAAACTTAAGTACTCTTACCAACATTTGTTTTATTTTCTATGATATAACCATGCTTATTGAATATACAGCCGGTCAATACTTCAATTGTAAAAAAGGGACGTTTTGTTTTCGTTGTGACATGATGCCAATACATTTTGAAGTCATTGCGGTTTTGATTATACCTATGTTTCCGGCAAGAAATTATCATGAACCAAGAATAAAAATAAACGTATTTTTATACTACAAATATTGTTCCGCTTAGTTTTTCAAATTTCATAATATGAATGCACGAACCCGATATATGCTAACCTTGCATATGCTTGGACATTTCTTAATACAAACATGACATTTTCCGGTTTAAGATTTTAATGTTAATGATTTTGCTTTATCTTGCAAATAACTACAATAAATAACAAAAGCAATGTTTTACGATGATCGGAAAAACAATACGATACAAAAGACACAAAACCCTGTTGTTTTGCACACAAAACGAAACGTTGAACATGATGTTAAGCGCAGAAATGGTGTAATTAAGTGTTATGATTTTCGGTATTTTAAATTTTGATTCTTATTTTTCTTTATTTTCCATATGATAGTAAACAATATGCAACAAGTTCATGTTCTATTGAAGAACTGACATTTTGCCATCTTATGTTTGTCAATTTGAACGTTTAATAAATTCGTCATACTGATTTGAATGTTTCCTTATAGAACAAATGTTGCTTTAAAGTGTTTTGTGTTTGGAGCAAGCTGTGAAAACGTTTGGGAATCTTTACAACAAATTTCGCGTATCATACATGATTACATGCAAGAGGACATTTTTCTTTTCTTTTTGTAGCTCAATGTGAAGCACATTTACAAACAAATAAAAGCTAGTTATTTGTTCATATACTTTATCAATCATACAATTCTTCATTCGGTATACTTTTTAATCATCTCTTAACTTATGAGAATGTATGATTTAGTAAATAAAATATTGTTTTATCATATCTGTACCTCCATTACCCATACAAATCATGTAGTCTATCAACTTGCTATAAATATTTTATATTTGATTATTTAAGACATCAAATTACTAATTATCTGCCTTGCTTACATTTATTCAGATAAACATGCGTGAAATATTTATTGAATGAATTAAAACTCCCTTTTGATTTTGAAATTTATTTTGTTTGTCGAACAATGGCAACTTGGGATATACCTCAATAAGACAACTACTAATAAAATTTTAGTCTGTAACTGTCATTTTGATATTAGTATCATCTGAATATTCTGAAACACACAATCTAAAGTCTTGTTGAGAGTTTAAGTGATTTTTCAGATGTTTTTTGTTGTAAATCCAGATCTGTTTAGTTCCTTTTCATACAATAAATGAACACATGTTTGTTCCTCCAAACGAAGGTATTATTGAAACATTGTTATAAACGATGCTATGATACATATTCATGTTGGAACAAATATTCTATATTCTTTATTCTGTTAGGAACAAATATCCATTTCCAATATTCCAGAATATTTATTCCGTTTGGGAATAATATTGTAAAGGAACTTCATGTCATTACACATTCAGTATGATTTACAGGTTAATTACAGCTACTGAACAGTCTGACTATAAACTATACAGATCCTAATTGACTGCTATGGGAATGTCTGAACATAACTGAATAAACCGCTAGGGATAAGTCTGAAAACTAACTGAAAAAACCCGATTTAATAATTTTATTGTTCAGTCTTTTGAGAGCTGTGAACAACGTAACGATAGAAATAAACAATCGACGTTGAGGGTCAACAGACATATTGTTTTTTTTTTGTTTTTGAATATTTGTTTTTAGATTCTTTTTAATCTGCTTCAAAATAATTCACACGTGTTATGATTTACAGGCATTTGTTTGGAAGGTACGAAAAAAGCATATTTCAGAACACCCGGTCGTATTCCGGATAACTTAGAGTGTCTCCCTAATCAGAGAGACGATGGGGTAAGTTGTTGACTAGACAGCTATGGGAGAGGTGTGGGTCGATTGCCAGATAAAACACCATGTCCATCTGGAATGCGAGATGACGGTACCAGTTGTTGGAGTGATGCCCATTTATATGGAAAGGGATGTTGTTGCACTATCTTTGCTGTAACAGATGTGAGAGTGGTTACCATGACGATGGATGTATGTGTAGAAAAACAGATGTAGGTATTAAGTTGACACTGTTCCAACGACAAGGGTGTGGATCAGACGAAGAGATAAATGGACTTCTTTGCTATCCAAAATGTAAAGAAGGATGCCATGCAACTGGATGCTGTATTTGTACCCCAAATGGTGGTCCAGGTATACGCAAAACTCTTGCACAAAGGCAAAAATGTCATACTGACGAAGACAGTTTCCGCGGATTGTGTTATCCCAAAGGTAAAGCTGGTTATAGACTCAGAACACGTTTGTTTTCCAAATTAGGAACCTCAGAGACAAACTTGGCAATGAAAATGAAACCAAAGAGAAAGGCATTTGTTGGGAGAAAAAAGTGGCTACAGCGATTTTGAGGCGTTAACTTGATAAAAATATGTCAACAAAACTAATGAACAGGCAATGAATACTAAAATTGTCACACAAAATTTCCACCAGCTTTTCCATTGAGTTCAACAATAGAAATGATGAAAATATAGAAATTTTAATTACAATGCAACTATAAACTATCACCACATCTGTTTTTCTCGTAAAATAAATTTTTATGCAGTGTTTCCTATTACATTTTTACTTCCATACAATAATCTCTCTGAATGAATAGAGATGTGGAAAACGTCAATGAAACGGCAACCTAATGACAACAAATTTTACTTAAACATCTTCAGGGTACCATATAGTCTTCAACAAGAAAGTTGTCTATACAATATGTACATCAAGAAATCAAAACCGCAGTGAAAATCAGAATAGGAAAAAGTAAAATAACAAAAATACTGAACTCCAAGGAAAATGCAAAACGGAAAGTTCCTTATCAAATGGCAAAAATGGTATCATGTCTGACATTATGGGATAATTGAACACAAAACACAAAAAAATAAAAAAATAAATAAACATTATTATATTGAGTTGAAGAAACGCTTAAAACTACTGTACGATAGCCCAAAAAACCTGTCCTGCTAAAAATACATGTAATCATCCTTCACTTTTTATCCTAGAAGAATTCATACAGACACGACCCAGTGCAAACATGGCAAATCCAAAGAAAAAACATTTGAGTATTACCTCAAACTATTATTTAGCAGATTAGCATTGATGAACAGGTTAACATAGTTGTTGAACAATAACAATATGGGTTATTCTTTTACAAAAAGAGAGGAGAAAAATACCGTAGGGAAGTTAAAACCCATACGTCGAAAACATATGACAATTCCATGGCAAGAAAAGAAAAACGATCAAAAGACAAATTACAGGTTACAAAACACAACATAGAAAACCAAAGACTGAACAATACGAACCCAAACAAAAACTGGGGGGATCGCATTTTATTTCCAAATAAAACAAAACATTCTATTTATTTTACACACAATATTAAAATTAGGAGATGTGGTTTGACTGTTAAGGAGACAACATTCTGCCAGTGTCTGAATGACGTGGATATAATCAACTATGTGTCACTACGGCCTTCTAAAGTAAGCAAAACCAATACTGTATAGCTATTTATAATAGGGCTCGACATTACAAAATGTGAACTAATTCAAACGAGATAACCAACGATCTGAATTTACCGAAAAAGAGATATGACAGAAAGTAATCAACGGCCACAACTTCATAACAGGCTGCTAATTTGGAACAGAAACATATAAATTGGGTCGGGTTAATATTTTTTCCATACATGGGACAGTAACATAGGTGAATGCACTATGAGGGGCAATCGGAGAAATTAATTCTCAGACAATGAAGTGTAAAGGTGAATGTAGCGATATGCTTGCTTGGTGAGAGGTCAGCATTTCGGTGCATGCGTGACAAAAGCCTGCGAATAGCAAAATACGTAGATCACAAAAGATTAAATCAGACGCGTTAGATAACCTATTCTCGATCGAATACTTATCGACTTATCGTTCTTTATTTCAAACTAAGGAATGTATCTCCCTAATACAAAGTTCTGATTACTTTGCCCGGCTTTGGCTATATTTTTGTTTATTTTTTATACCTTCTTTCATTTTTAACAAATTTAATATTTACAAATATTTTGTCCTGGAGTGAATACTAGTGGAAATATAAAATTAATTATGATATTTAAAAATAGTCTTACGCTCAAAAATAGTTTGTGTAATCTATTTTTCTTCTTTGGAAACGTATGAAAGAATTTTTAAATTTAAAGTTATGAATAGTTTTTGCAAGGAGACCCAATGGTAAGGAAAATAGTCCATTGCAATTGAAATTAAAAAAAGGTTTATGCAAGATAGGAAATATATGTTTATTTCGTAAATCGTAGATACAAATTTCTTCTTTTGGGTTACAATAATTCATATTTTGTGAAGAACCACACTGAATCTACTAGAAAATATACTGAAGATGATATTACCAAAATGCTGGACTTTTTGATCGACAATATATTTGTTGAGGATTGATATTTCAACAGACAGTCAGCATTCCAATGGGTACTAATTGTGCACCCCTACTTGCTTTTGTTTTGTTTTTGTTCTCGTATAAAGCACAATTCATTCAGAACCTTTTTAAAGACAAAAAGAAAAAGCACCTTGCGAAATTTTTTAATTTTACTTTCAGATATATTGATGATGTCCTATCATTGAATTACCCATATTTCCGCCAATACCTACATCTCATATATCCCAGTGAACTTGACATTAAGGATACTACTGATACTAGAAGGACTGCTTCATACCTTGATCTTTTCCTCAATATTGACACCGATGGACGACTTCACACGAAAATCTATGATAAACGGGACGATTTCAACTTCCCAATTATCAATTTCCCATTTCTCAGCAGTAACATACCCGCTGCCCCTTCGTATGGTGTTTACATACCTCAGTTGATACGTTATGCTCGTGCATGCTCACACATTACGGACTTCATATACAGGAGTGTGCTCCTAACGCAGAAACTGCTCCAACAAAGTTATGAGGAGGACAGATTAAAAATGACACTCCGTAAATTTTATGGACACCATCACAAATTGGTTGATTTATACGATGTGTCTTTGTCCAAACTAACAAACGACATTTTTACCACGTGATAGAATGTGGTTTGCCATTACGTCGTCTGATCTTTTAAGTCCCGAACGAGACTTATTCCCGATTGTGACTGTTTTGCTGAGTGTGAATTTGCATTGCTATAAGACGTGTCACGGTATTTTTCTATCCAAAATCCATGTATTTAGTTTTGATGTTATATTTGTTGTTCTCATCGGATTTTGTCAAATGTCTTATCCTTTGTAGTTGTAAATCTTTTTTTTTCTGTTTTTTTCGTGTGTTACGGTTATAATTAATCACCCAATTCATTTATAAGATTTTAGTTTGTGTCAACTAAATTTATACGATGTATTTGGTTTACAGTTTGATTTAGAAGAAATACCGACATAGCTTGATAATACAATTAATTATCTAATTACTACCACAATTTTATATTAATAAGTATTGTAATTTTCATTGTTATTAATACATGTTATATCAGTATTACAAACCTAATCTTGAACTCTATCCTATTTTTTGGAAATTTATAGAAATTTAAATGTGACGTCCTATTGTGCGTCGATTTCTACGGCTAACATATAATACGGTGTTCGGCTGTGCCTTTTTTTTTTGGTTGATTTAGGTTGTTTTATGTATTCGTTTTTATTCTGTAGTAAGTCACCGCATCGGTATATCTATTATATAGTCATTTTTATAAATTTACTGTTCATGCTGTTCGCAAAAGTATGAATTATTCAAAATACTAAGGATTTTCTTATCCCAGGCATATAACCTTAACCGTATCTGGCACAACTTTTTGGAACTTTTGGTCCGCAATGCTCTTCAACTTTGTACTTGTTTGGCTTTCGAACTTTTTTGATCTGAGCGTCACTGATGGGTCTTATGTAGACGAAACGCGCGTCTGGCGTATTAAATTATAAGCCTGGTACCTTTTGATAGCTATTATTTGTGGATGTCTCTGTCCTGTATGTTCTCCCATTTATTTGTATTGTAGTCCTGTCATGTAATCTTGTCGCTTTAATGTCATATTTAACATTGCCATAAAAGCGGGGGGTTTATCTAGCCACAAAACCAGGTTCAATCCACCATTTTTTCTTAAAATGTCCCGTACCAAGTCGGGAAAATGGCCATTGTTATATTATAGTTCGTTTCTGTGTGTGTTGCATTTTAGTGTTGAGTTTCTGTTGTGTCGTTGTTCTCCTCTTATATTTGATGTGTTTCCCTCAGTTTTAGTTTGTAACCCGGATTTTTTTTTTTTTCTCAATCGATTTACGAATTTCGAATAGCGGTATACTACTGTTGCCTTTATTTATTTTATTGAGATAAATGGATCGAAATTTATGTTAAAAATGAAGTAAAATGTGACCTTCAGAACTGAACAGAATTGGCTGTTATTTCAACTTTAAGATGATGCACAATCGTATCTAAATAACACAATCATTACAACAAAACAAGCTCTAATCTCTGCCAGTTCTCAGAAAGACTTTAAACTAATTTCAGACTGATAAATTATAATTTTACGCTTTGTCGTAGTCAGTTCAACGTTTTAGTATAATTCATCTGATTCAAATAAATGACTTGCAAAACGCAAGTATATATACCTATTTGGCCTTTTGTTTCTACTGTGTTTTGAATTTTGAACAGTATTCCATAAATGATCTAAATTACTAACATTTCAACCAAACCTTGATTTGAGTATAAGTGATTTTGAATCTTTTTATCCCAATGCATTAAAAAAATGAATCTTGGAAAATCATTGATTAAAAAAAGAGAGAAAAACATAAATATAATCTACCTGAATCAAAAAACACAATTAACAGAATTATTTAATACTAGAGAGGTTTATGACGTTGATACCTATTTTGTATCGTTCGCCTCTCTTTGAGAATAACATGAATAATGTATTGCCATTTTCATGGGATCATCTTGACTAAGTCAAATCATTCAGTTCTTATTACTGACTACACAAAGATCTGAAAGTACCTTACAAACAAGTAGTAACCAAAGAAGAAAAACTCTCAATCTTAGAAACATGATGAATTCGGATATACGGGTGTGTTTATGCGTTACATTGTACGAATTGAAATTTCGTAAGAATAAAGTGTATTATCCGTTTTTTTTTTAAATTATCAAAGGCTATTTTGAATGAATTAAATATAAACTAATTTGTTCATAATTTCTCCTTTTATTCCAATGGTTTGAAATAATACATGTACATATTAAAACTTACTTGAACATTTTAAGAAAAAAAAAGAAAATAAAAGGATTGAAATTGTTAACCACAACGCATGTGTCTCTCCTCTACTAACATCAGGGTTGATTACGGGAAAAAAATGCTTCATGTTACGGATGAATATTTGATTAAAACACTTAGATAGACTGACAATACTAATAATATGATAATATTAACTTGTTATTCATAAATGTTTTATTTATAGTTGCTTATATCCGTCCTTGACAAGTGCTTTATTTGAATCGTATTGCGTTCTAGCATCATTTAGGACAAGTTTTGTTTGTGCCTATGCTTTAATGGTATTTATAAATGACAGTAGCGGAGGGGAAATTTTAATATAATGATATGTTTAATAGAAAAGGGTTGAAACACACCTTTTAATTGTTTGTCTGATGAACAACATACAGTTTTGACGGCCACTGAAAAAAATATGAACTCGCAAATTTCTTATTATGTCTTTAATATATTGCATGATAATGCAAATAGAAGTAGTATGTGAATAATAAATGGTTTTTTGGATTCAAATTTATCAGGAAGGCTCCAAAACAGTCATTTGGAGGTCTGGGATATACAAATACCTAAAATTCTATATCACCAAAAAAAGGGACCAAAACAAATATACAAGATAAACGACAATCAGGGCAGTAACATACTTGGTCAAGTATATGGTAATCACATATACTAAACAATTGTTCGTGTTGCTTAGTCTTTGGTTTTCTATGTTGTGTCATCTGTACTATTATTTGTCTGTTTGTCTTTTTATTTTTGGCCATGGCGTTGTCAGTTTGTTTTCGATCTATGAGTTTGACTGTCCCTCTGGTATCTTTCGTCCCTCGTTTTTCGTTACTACAATCCCGTAAAATTCCCCGAATGTGACCTACCGAATTAGACTTATCACCGGATTTGTACATGAGCAACACGGCGGGTGCATGCCACCTGTGGAGGAGGATCTGCTTACCCTTCCGGAACACCTGCGATCGACCCAAGTTTTTGGTTGGGTTCGTGTTGCTCAGTCTTTGGTTTTCTATGTTGTGTTTTGTGTTTTGTGTACTGTTGTTTGTATGTTTGTCGTTTTCTTTTTTAGCCATGACGTTGTCAGTTTATTTTCTTTTGATGAGCTTGAATGTCCCTATAGTATCCTTTGCCTTTTAAAGCATAGCTATTACATGCATTATATAAATCAATTGTGTTCTTTCTCTGTATTTTTTCCATTGGTTTAAGGGTATAAGAGTGTTTATTGAACTTTTTACACGCAGGGTTTTCGCATTTTGCGAAAAATAATTATATTGTGGTGACAAAAATTAAATATTGGTGAAAGAATTATAACGGTTCGATGTCGTCCATCTTTTATTTCTGGCTTTTTAATGAGTTACGTATTACAATTTTGAGAGTAAATCAATAATCCACTGATTAAGCAATAATAGCAATCGACAATGATAACATTAACGATACCAATAAGTTTGCCTCAGATGCGCATTTCGACAATAAATGTAACTTCAGTGATGCTCAATAAACTAATCAATGAATTGTTTTAACAAATTCTGTATTAATTAGCTTCTCTTTAATTTTTGAATTAATTTTGGATTTTCAAATGTTTTGGCATCCAGGATCACCAAAGAAACATTAATTGTCGAAATGCGCATCTGTTGCAGGAAAATTGTTACCGTTAATGTTATTACTCCATGTGTCACATAGGTCATTTCAACATACTTGTTTACAGTGGGCACTTCATATTCGTTTTCGTGCAGCTGTTTAGAAATAGTTTAACGTTTTTACTTCAACTGTTCAATGATGGTTCGAAACAAAGCCTCACCATTTCCTCAAAATATGTTGTTGAGTGCAATACACATTGACAAAATGAAAAATACATGTATATGAAAACAATACTTTACAAATTACATGCGTCCGAAGAGCTGTTATTGATTAACTTAAATAAGGAACGCTCAAGGCCAAATAGTTGAAATCCAAGTATGAACAGAAACCAAAACAGTTGAATAACTTCATGACCAAATCAATCTTTAACTTTGACTGAGGGAGTTGAAAACTGTGTTTGTTATTAATTTATAAATCTGTAAACGGACAACTTAAAAAAGGAATGATGTGAACCATGTCAGAAAGTACTGACTACTGAGCTGATAATACCATCTTGGATTGATAGCCCACCAGTAGTGGTATCGACCTTTTTCTATTACAAAAAGAAAAAAAAAACAACACTTTATAAATTGCATGGGTACAAAGCGCTTTCATCGATTTACCTTCCTCAGGAACGCTCAAAGCGGAACCAAGGATGTATAAGAACCGAAATAGTTGGGAAGCTTTACGGTAAAAAACACTCACCGGTGACGCTCGATCAAAAAGGTTAAATGGCCAAATAAAGTAGAAAGATGACGAGCATTGACAACTAAACATTCTGAAATAAATAAACGATTAATTTGCCAATATGTGTGTTGTTATTTTAAAATAATGTACCACTGTTAGAGAAAAAAAAAAAAACAATAGACTTGATATCTCCGATTGGACTCGATTGCATTATTTGGCATTAGTAAAAAATGTCCAAAATTAGACTTATCTGATACGGATTATGTTCTTCTCATATATTTTATTATTAATGATACTAAACCCCTAACGGGAGGGATTGTACTTGATTTTCATATGATGAAGACATAATCATTCAATCAGTTTAATTGAGGTCTGGAGCTGGCATGTCAGTAACTGCTAGTAGTCCTTTGTTAATTTATGTATCATTGTCCTTTTGCTTAGTTTTTTTTTTACCTATTCTAACATCGGACTCGGACTTCTTCTGAACTGAGTTTTACTGTGCGTATCGCTGTGTGTTTCTTTATTCTACATTGGCTAGAGGTATAGGGGGATGGTTGAGATCTCACAAAACATGTTTAACCCCGCCGCATTTTTGCGCCTGTCCCAAGTCAGGAGCCTCTGGCCTTTGTTAGTTTTGTATTTTTTTTTTTAAATTTAAGTTCATTTATATGCTTTGAAGTTTAGTATGACGTCCATTTTCACTGAACTAGTACATATTTTTATTTAGGGGCCAGCTGAGGACCACCTCGTGTGCGGGATTTTCTCGCTGCGTTGAAGACCTATTGGTGGCCTTCGGCTGTTATCTGCTCTTTGGCCGGGTTGTTGTCTCTCTGACATATTCCCCATTTCCATTCTCAATTTTATTATAATTGAAAATAATGTACTGGTATTGCTATTCCTGTTTGTGCACAATTTGTGTAGAGTTTGATACGTTTGACTTTGCTTCACGATTTTTGTATTCACCATTCTGTTTTTGCAATAACATGATTCATAGCATATATTTCTTAAATGTTCAGTTAAAGAGCTTTGAATTATAAATCTTAGTATATCATGCCATATGAACAATTGATATACACCAAAGTAACAATATATTTTATTTGTTCACAATTTTGTTACCAGTTATTACTACTGCAGATACAAACAAATCTATGTTCTCGATTGTTATCGTGTGCAGCATTTTTTTAATCTGCATTCATTATAAGATTTCTTTCAAATAAGGAACAATGTTCCTATCTAATCAACATCACAATAATTTAAACTAAGTCTTAATTCTACAATTTACGTGGTAATTGTGTGAATGTAAAAAAAAAAATCATTCGTGTGTATTCAAGTTTCTGTTCAGTTTGAAAATCAACAATAAGATTTAAAAAAAAGATTTTAATGCTTGAGGCCAAAACCAATATATATGATATTACATTATTTTTGAAGGTATAGCCAATTTGCTTGAGAAATGGTTGAAAATGTGTAGTTTTCATTTGTTTTAACTCCATCCTGTTAGGAATAATAGCATGATGATAAATACAACTGCAAGACTGATAGTTGACAAATATGTTTACTAATTTCTAATGAATGAGAGAGAAAAGGTTAAACTTAATTAAGGTTTGCGTTGGTTTTTTTTAATTGCGTTCTGAATACCTGTTGACCCTCAAATGTCAATCACGTGTATTTCTTGTACAGCCTCCATAAATCAAGGAAAATAGTGTACTTAAGTTTGTTTTACTTTTAAATTAAAAGTACTTTTCAAATGCGGCTTTATCTGTTACAGTATAAAAAAAATATGACGAAAAAAAAAAACCAAACAAACCTGCGAATCTTTGCATATCGTTGCACGAACTGTGATTTTTTTTTCTTCACTCAGTGTGCTAGTTGTCGATACTGGTATATGTATGCATGTGAATAGAAGCATGAATATTCTGGTTATTTAAACTAATAACACATTTATTTGGGAAAATCTTCAAGTATATAATCACTCTGAGAATTTACTCTTAAAGATTTCTGAATGTTATTTATACGGATGCTTATAAATTATAATTAAATCAGATATTTAAAAATATGATCAAATATGTCTAATTAGTTTATGTTTAAATGCAGATGCAAACGTCAAACACATAATAAATGAAAAATAAATGATTTATTTTGCACAGCTGTGCAAACTAAAAGTACAAGTAGTATGTTTTACAGATACGAAATGGACACAGACTGTACATGCATCGTACTTCTCAGCCTTGAATTGAAGTTTTATTCCTTTCTTGTTCAAGTATAAATGCAACATAAAAAACATCATTTTTCGCATCAATTAAGTATAATATATCAAACATAGCTGGATTTACATTCTTAAAGAAAGACTGGACAGGTGCATTTGTATGAGGGTATGGATGGCTATAATAAAAAAAAGATAATGAGCATAGAAGGCAGAATACAGAGCAAACAAATGAATAGAGAAAAATAGGAAGAAACATAAAGAAGTTAGTTGCTTAACTATAAAGAATTGAGAATGGCGGTAAAAATAGATAAAGAATAGAGAAATGTTTTCAAAAATTTTCTAATTGAGATTTGTTTTCCGGCAAATAGGAGATAACCAAATTTTATTTCTCATCAATCGACAATTACCATTGAATTATACGTCTAATCAATAAACTAGAAACGTTCCACTCTACTGTCTGTTTTAAAGACCTTTCGGGATTCTTTGGTTTTGTTGGATAAATATACACCTTCAAAAGCTTGAAAGCTGAACTTTTATTAACTGATGTTTACTAGAACAGATAGTAAAACGGGGTTTTGACAGATTCTGGAAGGTAAAGCTTGAACACATGATCTGTTTTAATCACATCGACGTGTGATGCAATTAGTAATGTTTTCCTATATTTCTTTATCAAGCTTATATTAACTTTTACCAGTTAAGCTTTATTTCAAATAAAATCAAACTCTTTCTACATCGATCAAATGTTAAAATCAGGATTCGGTTTTATGAGTATTGAAAAATGAGTTTGCGGTTGTCACATGCACACACAATTCATAACGGCAATTGCGCAGAAATCTACAGACAATTGATGTCAAGTCAATGAATACCATAGATAAAACACAGTATCTAGCATTCTAAGACAGAACACTGCATGGAAAAATTATGGTTAGCAGATCTTGCTCCATCAGTGGTACCAGTCGTGTTACTTATGCTAAGTACCAATTCGGTGATGAGTCTCATTCCGGTATGTCACAATCGAGGAAAACGGTTCGCGCTACCTATATAAAGATAAGGACATATCCTATGATAGCTAATGAGACAACTGTCCACAAGAAAAGTGGATGTTAGCAAATATTTGTCAACGTACGGCGATTAACAATGGGCAACACCCATATCGTATAGTCAACGATGACATGTTCTGACAATACAACTGTCTGATGTACAACAAAACGCTTAAGGTAAAAATAATATAACGCACATGAACTTATGACAACAATTAAATTATTGACTCCTGAAATGGGCCAGGCACAGAAAGAATGGGGCAGGATTAAACCCTCAAATCGAGCTTACTATTCATCCACTTGATGTTAGCTCTTGTTGTCCCAATTGCTCTATCGATTGCTGCTGCTGCATTGCCTAAATTGGTCCTTCTAGCCTTAAAAGCCAGAATATGTTCAAAGATTTATATATGCATGTTAAATGGTTGGCAAAATAAATTAAGAAAAGACAAAAAGACAAAAAAAAAAAGAAAAATAGAAAAATTACATACCAAAAAATTAATAATACAGGATTGGAAAATGAAATGAGGAAAGAGGACGGGATCACAAAAGGAGCATATATGCGGCCCTCTTTGACAAATTTCGTTATCGGTAAATCAAATCACAATGACATCCCTTAAATTTTCAAACCTCGAAAAGTAAGAAACCTTTGTTCTAAAAGCCTTCTTGTATGCAGCTACCCTGTAGGTACATTGTAGAAACATATGAGAGGAAACGTTTGTCCTGGAATATAATATCAAATGAGAAACATATACTCAAAATTTAGTTGCTGTTGAAATGTTTGTTAACAGAAATGAATAGTTTACCATAATAAATAATAAAATAACGATGAAAATTCGACTATTTTTTTTTTACTTTTAAACAGAAGACAAATTCATAATGTATCGTGTGTGTCTTTTTTCATCACTCTGAAAAACCATTAATTCTAGACAAAATTAAAAACAAATAGTGCCATTTGGCATATTTCAACAAGATGTAGTGTCAAGACGTTAAGGTGTTTAAAGGAGAATATTTACGAAGGTTTAATATTGATCTTGAAATCTTTTCTCTCTAACTCTGGTGAAAGTACTACAAATTCTACATCTAAAAAGTTGTGGTATAACTATTAAATACAAAATTGTTATTTTTGACATTTTAAAAATAACGAAGTTATCAACCCTTAATTATGTATATTTGTGTTTTAAAGAAAGTTTGAGTAAAATGTTCCCTTATCTATTAAGTTTTTAAGCATAGTGCAATTTGGCTATATCTTCTGATTCTGAAGATTGTCGAGTTCAGAAATTCAATATACACATTGGAACAAGTCATTTTGAATCATAGGCTGCAGTCACCAGTTTCCCGAAGCTTTTAGACATGCACCAAATCATCAATTGTTTTGAAAAAAACTAAGAAATTTGCTTACTTGAGACTGTACACATATGAAAGGATTGGTTTACAAAGACCAAAAGTTCAAATATTTAACAAATGACTAAACAATACATTTAACGTATGCGTGTATGTCTTGTTTGATATTAAAATTCCTTTGAGTAGTAATTTCACAAATTTATACTGATTTTTAACATAAATAGAAATATAAAATGCAAGGGACCTTTTCATGTAGATATGAATTATCATTGATAAGGTCATAATTATAAATTACCTGTTTACAAAACTTTGAATTTTTGAAACACTACGGCTTTTCTACCTCAGGAATAGATTACCTTAGCTGTATTGGCAAAACTTTTAGGAATTCTTGGTCCTCAGTATTCTTCTACTTCGTACCTTATTTGGCCTTTTTAACTCTTTTTTTATTCGAGCGTCACTGATGAGTCTTTTGTAGACGGAACGCGCGTCTGGCGCAAATACAAAATTTCAATCCTGGTATCTATGATGAGTTTATTTCTTCGCTTTTGATGACACCGGATTGGTGAACATATTGATATAGGCTAGGAAGATATAAGGGGTTCAAATATTGCATAGTCTTTTGTCATGGTTTATATGTTGTTTATGACAGTATGCCGACACTATATTTCGTTTGTAATTTTACCACCTGTGTATGTATCATACTTGTGGTTCTGGATATCTAGGGTTTCATTTTTGTACATATGTATTCTTTATAATTTTTTGAAACTGTCTGTTATTTTAATTTTTTTGTTTACCTTTATTCACTATTCTTGTATTTAGCATCCTATTAGTCAATTTTTTTTTGTAAGCAACCTTTTTTTCTCTATTCTTTTTAATTTTGGTCCATTTTTTTCTTGTCCTTATGATGTTGGTCCATTTTCCACTTTTTCTGTAAACTCCACTCAGACCCTCATACTTACCTAACTTAATATTGCCATTGTCAATGATGTATTTTAGGTTAACCTTTTTTTATACTGTTAATTTTTTTGTTGTTGTAAAAATGAAAATAAACGTCAATAGTTATCAAAGGTACCAGGATTATAATTTAATACGCCAGACGCGCGTTTCGTCTACATAAGACTCATAAGTGACGCTCAGATCAAAATAGTTATAAAGCCAAACAAGTACAAAGTTAAAGAGCATTGAGGACCCAAAATTCCAAAAAATTGTGCCAAATACGGCTAAGGTAAACTATTCCTGGGATAAGAAATTCCTTAGGTTTTCGAAAAATTCCAAGTTTTGTAACAGGAAATTTATAAAAATGACCATATAATTGGTATTCATGTCAACACCGAAGTGCTGACTACTGAGCTGGTGATACCATCGGGGACGAAACCAGCAGTGGCATCGACCCAGTGGTGTAAATAGTTATCGAAGGTACCAGGATTATAATTTGTTACGCTCATTTATCATTTATTTCTCGCCAGTGATTCTTAAGACATTTAATTTGATAAGCAATAAACCCAAAACGAAAACAGCTTTAGAACGCATGGACCTCAACTAAGAACTAAGCTATTGTTGTACCCTGCATTTAAGTAATATACTATCTCAAGGATCAATATGATAAAATAGTAACCCGGGGTGAAATATTCCAACCAATTCTGCAAGTTGAATTGTTATCTTGACAGGCTACGTGGTACCTTGTAAATAAACACTAGGATAGGTGATCAGTGACACAAAAAAAATCTTACGACTTACGTTGATTGTAAGTCATGAACAATTCACTATACCTACGATCAACTTCAATCGTAAGATTTTTTGGTGAAACTGATCACAGAATGGGAAATAATGTTGAAATAGTGACAATCCAGTATAACATTTGGGCTTCACATGGGGCCTGGGCTCAGGGAATTTGAGCCCATACCCCCTGTGAAGTTTCCAAATAACATATATATCATGTGTTACTACTAGCAACCGGTACTAAAAAAAATACTGCACATTTATTTATGCACGTGTTCTGTTTCTCTTGCTTTAACGTCTTACCGACTGTAGATCATTTTCAGTATTAAACTTTTCTGTAACATCTGCTATGAGGAAGTTAATTGATACGAAACTGAAAGGAAATAATTGACATTTTGAATTTGACAAAATTACTTCTCTGAACTGCAAACTATTTAGCGTTTTTGGAAATCCAGAAGCACTGTTAAGATTTTAAGATGTACTGTAAGCGCAAACGCAAAACACTCTGACCAAGTCTACATGTTTTATAACCTGCAGACGACACATGTATCTATATTTAGAAAAAAAGGTAAAATAGCAAAAATACCGAACTCAAAGGTAAAATCAAAACGGAAAGTCCTTTATCAAATAGCAAAATCAAAAACTCAAACACATGAAACGACTGGAAAACAACTGTCATATACCTATCTTGGTACAGGCATTTCCCTATGTAAAAAAATAGTGGATTGAAAAGTGAAAAATTCCTAGCACCGTGGACATTGGGAATACACGTATCACATGATTATCGATAATCGTTTATCTTCACTCTACAAAATTCTCTGATTTGCACCCAGCATTAATGAAACAAACATCTGTAGATGTAATGTAATGATTTTAGACGTTGTCAACAATGTTTAGTACAATGTAGTAGATGACAAAAAAAAAACATTATGCTGACTCGGAATCGACTATTTTTTACTCTAAGGCTTAAATGTCTCGTTTTGCGCGGTAAAGCAGTATTTTAATAGTTCAATATAACCTCTCTCCTGCTGACAATGTTCAGTGGAATTACTGCATAACCGAAACAATTTCAAATCTTACATTGTATTTCCTTTCTCTCGATTTGTTGCCAGAGGCTTTATTTTCAGTTCACAAAATTTCTGTATGTTTTTTAATCTATATTTTTGCATTTAAGATTATGATCAACAGAGGGAGGAAGATGATTCACATGGGCAATAAAAACCATAAGTCAAATTAAAAAGGACATGACCATGGAAAAAACAAAAGGGAAAGATAAACAAAAAACCCGCAAACTATTACATAATTATATTTTCTGACCAACACGAACTCTCCACAAACCGGGATTGAACTCCTGAAGGGTGAGCAGTTTCAAATAGTGACAAACGTCGTATTATCCAATGCAAATAAAAATACGGTGATGTTTCAATCGGGGAGAAAAATGACGGGATTGTGTTTGTCGTTACGAAATTGGCGCCACTAATCTGCTACCCAGCAACCCCGTAATGGTCAACCAAAAATAATGACCTCCGTAAAACTTTTGAAGGACTAAATTCATTTCTAATATTAAAAGTACACGCTACAAAAAATAAGGTAAGGTCATATTGGATTACGAGACAAAATCTATATGAAATCTGAAGTAGTGTACGGACATGTGTTTCTCCATTTACAGACAAATTAATCTTGTTGAAAGACAACCAGAACACTATGAAAACAAAAGTTGTGTCTGAAGCTCGAAATCGATGTTCATTTGTTTTTTGAAGCACTGCTTACAAACAATGTTTTTAATGCTGAATGAGAAATATGATGGCCATAATTTCAGTATTAACAAATTAAAGGTCAAAGTGCCAATGTTAATTGATTGATTTGTGGTGTTTAACGCCACTTTCATCTTTATTGGCTTTATCATGGAGGCAAGTATTTATTGGTGGAGGAAGTCGGAATGTCCGCAAAAAACCCTCGACCTTCGGCAGAAAACTGGTAATCCTGGTCAGTTCAATGTATAAATAGGAGTCAAATGAACTGCCACGTGCAGGGTTTGAACTCATAACCTCAGTTCGGACAGACGACAAGTAATACGGTTAATGAATTATACAAACTTTTCAGTCAATGGAGACCCTTAAAGTGGCAAGAGAAATTTCTCAGCAGCTAAAACAATATCGATAATAAATTTGATTTCTCATTTATTATCGATATTTAAAAATTCTTTCTATCTGTTGAAAATGAGGCTTTGTTTACAGATTATACTTTTTTTGTTTCAAAGGACAAATATCTGATATTGTATGGTATTCTACATAGAAAAGTGAAGTTGGGATGTTTAGCACATACCTATGACATACTAATCAGCCGAAGGACATTATAAAGAAAACTGAGAAAATAAAGCTGTGCGGTAGAAAATTAAGAAATAACCTTAAGAACAAACCTGTTAATGTAGCCGAATTGATATAGAATTCCAAATTAAGTGCCCGTATTTGCCCTGTGCTTGAAACGTACAGGTTTACATTATCACGCAGAGGTTTGTGTTATTTTTCAAAGATTTCCCTTAGAACGCACACAATAGGACGACATATAAAACAAGTTTGTATGGCGCTAACATGCCTTCGTACAATCATTTTCATCTGCACGTCAGTAATAAAACAATTTAATTCATTTGAAGATTTACAGCAACAGCGAACTGAATTATTATCATAAAATGTTTCTGTACATGTTAAATGTTAAATCGTATTTAACAATACCTGAGATCAAGACTTCCCAAATTAAGTCAAGTATTTAACTCATGAATATGACCTCACAAAGGCCAAACACTAGATGACTGAATACTTTTACTTACCGGGTTATTATATCATCCCAATTTGCTCTTAAAAAATCCCACACTAGAGTTCTACCAATTGGATTTCTTGAGATAAGACGCAATATATTTTCACCATTCTGCTTACGAATATCGTCCGTTAAGATATATTGTAGGAACCTAGAATAAAGAGGGCACAAATCTTTGTAATGTGCATGTTCGTTGTTTAAATATTGACCATTTCCGTTCATGTTCATATCATCCAAAACCAAGTCAAAACACTGTAATCTCATACAAGGCATATCCTCCGAGTGGATCAAAGTTACTTACTCTTATGCAGCATCGGAGTATTTTGCTGGGTGTGTGTTACTTAATCCGGGCTTACTTGTCTTTTTGTCGTCAATTTTTTAACTACCTTGGTATTGTCAGTTTCTTGTCGATCTCATATGATTTATTCATTACACATTCGGTATCTCCTCCCTTGTCCTACTATGGTATATATAAATATCTTTTTATAACTAAAATATGAATTAGGAACTTGATACCAAAAATATATGAATTTTTCAAATAAACAGACTATTTGTTGTTTAACATGTTTCAAAGAGGGACAAAAGATACCAGAGGGACAGTCAAACTCATAGATCGAAAACAAACAGACAACGCCATGGCCAAAAATAAAAAGACATACAGACAAATAATAGTACACATGACACAACATAGGAAACTAAAGACTAAGCAACACGAACCCCACCAAAAACTGGGGTGATCTCAGGTGCTCCGGAACGGTAAACAGATCCTGCTCCACATGTGGCACCCGTCGTGTTGCTTATGTTATTACAAATCTGGTAAATAGTCTAATTCGGTAGGTCACATTCGTGAAAAGGGAAGGATATTATAGTTACGACATAAGGAACATATTCGATATCATCTGTGAAACGGTTATTCAATAACGAGAGTCTGAAAAATCTTGAAATTCCTTGAATTTTTTAAGGATGAAGAACCAAAACTCTGTAAAAAGTTAACTAGATTTAAATACAACCTTGAACTGTAACTGAATAAATAGAGAAACTTCTATTAATTACCAACATAGGCAGTATTTCTGATGAAATAAAATAAATTAACTGAAATAAAATGATACCTTGGCATGTCATATGTTATATATTTTTTCGAAACTTTTCATTATCAGAATTAGCACTGAAAACTAATCCATAGTCTGACTTATATTTAATTATAACAGAAATACAAAGCACAGTTTTTAATTTACTTCTTTCCATGAAGTCTTGTTTTCTTTGTTTTTGTTTCATTGCAAAAACATTTGTAAGCATCAATTTGAATGACATACACTATTCATGATATTGTGTTCATATAAGCAGATTTAATAAAATAAAATTTTGACATTTTAAGTTTAATTTTCTTCTTTTTCAGCTTGCTGTGTAAAATTATTCAATCCACTACATAAGAGTCCAGTGTATAAGTAATCCCATCCACTAGACATACATGACATACTCTTTCAATTCTTAGAGAAAATATTTTTGCAATTTGTTTTTCAAAGATCTTTCTCTGTATATTGTGATTGGATGGATCGATGATAATGACTGGACAAAACTAGTGTTCATTTCGACAACAAAATACTCATCTTTTTCTACATTTGTTGGCAGCTTTCACTGAACATTTTTGTCGTTGCATTAACACATGTTTGTGCTTGTGCATCTGAGATAGTACTCCTTTTTGTTTATAGTAAAACCATTCAGTTGAAATTTCCTATTTCGTTTTGTAGAAAACACACATTCCATTTCACATTAAACCCCAAAAAAAAAAAATATCACACAATGTAGAAAAATATCTGTGTTTCTTCTTTGGCATTAACCTCTTAATGATCATAAAAATCAATTTGTCTGACGTATAAATACATAAAGTTCTCAAAAATGGTTTAAACGAAGAAATTACAGCAATAAAAAAACTTCTTTTATTAACATTTAAGAAACTTTCATTTAAAGACAGATTTTCAATATAATGGATTTTTATGCGACTGTCATACAAGTAAGAGGTTAAATCCACCATTTCTACATAAGGAAATGCCTGTACCAAGTCAGGAATATTACAGTTGTTTTTCATTCGTTTGATGTTTTTGAGCTTTTAATTTTGACATTTGATAAGGGACTTTCCGTTTAGAGTTTTCCTTGGAGTTCGGTATTTTTGTTATTTTACTTTTCACAATGTCAATATTTGTATTTTTATTTTAGCGTGCCTAATGAAGGTAAATCTAGAACAGCACTTCGGACGCATGGAATTTGTAAAGTGTTGTTTGAATTTTTTTCATTTTGTCACAATTTATTGGTCTCAAAGTAAAACAACGTATATTGAGGAGAGTAATGCGGCTTAATTCTGACCAATCGTTGAACAATTGAAGTAAAAACGGAAGACAATTTCAACAGGTGCATCGAAACCTTTATAAAGTGCTCACTGTAAAAAAGGTATGTTTACGGGACGGGACATGTGTGATGTGTGAGGTAATAACATTAATGGTACAACTTTTACTGCAACAGATGCGCATTTTGACAACTAATGTCTCTTCAGTGATCCTCGATTCAATATATTTGAAAATCCAAAACTCATTTAAAAATTAAGAGATGCTATTTGGCACCAAATTAGATAAAACCATACAATTAACACCCTTTATTGATAAGCTTTCAAGGCATCACTGAAGATTGGTACCGTTAATGTTATTATTGTCGATTGCTTGTACATTTTAACAATCAGTCAATAGTTAATTTACTCAAAAAACGTAATTCCTGACGTATTCAGGGTAAACAGTGGAGAGTTGGCTGATGAGGAAAAACGTCATAAAAAAAAGATGGACGTCATTGAACCATTATAATCCTTTTGCAATGATTTCTCGTCACAAATGTTTTTTAAATGCTAAAATCCTGCTTGTATAGATAGACACTCTTATAATTTTAAACCAATTTTTAAAGATCAGAAAATGAACACTATTGAATATAGAATGTATATAAAAGTTATAGTTTTAAATATGTAATTACCATATACTAGTATTTGACGAAGCATGTTACTGCCCTGATTGCCATCAATCTTGTCTTTTTGTTTTGGTCCCTTTTGGAGATAAGTATAATTTTAGGTATTTATATATTTCAGACTTTCAAATGATTGTTTTTGAGCATTCCTGGTCCAACGAATCTATTAATATTTTTATTTTCATTATTATTCAATATGTATATATATAGACAATAACTGTTTAGTGTCTTTAAATATCAGTTGCATTTGTACAAGGCTAAGAAACAGTTGTAATGCGAGCTTCAGTGAGCTATTACTCCTGTTTCTATCCGAGTACAAATAGAGCTGATATTTAAAGACACTAAACAGTTATTGTTTTTATCTTGCAATTATTTTTGTTCATTGTTTTTGCTTTGAAAAAATATTAGTTTTTGTTTATTTTACCTTTGAGGCCCGCGTAGTAACATTAAAAAAATCACACAATCAGTTGATGATCGGTACGCCGAAAAGGATCTCGCATGGCTAACAATAATACATCGCTCAAATTTCATAGTTTTTTATTATAACATAACAACTAATTTCAACAGTGAAAAGGAATAACAAAAAGATTGTCCGATTTAAGACAAAAGTGTATGATTTGTCCTACGCATCAGAATTTCGAACTGACTTTGACATTCACTGATTACTGACGTTGTTGCATGATTGATTCTGTGTGTTACGAATGGTCACATTCAAGTTTTGAACTTGAAGATTGGCGCCGTAGAAAATGGAGTTAATCTTGCTGTTCATGTTAGTCTGTGAGCAGAAAGTGGGTTGCGGATCGGAGACTGGAACATTCACTGACGACACATGTAAATCAGGTAAGGTAGAGATTGTAGAAGTAGGATGAACAGGTGCTCGGTCAGCTACATTTACATTTCCAGATGGATTACTCAAAATATTTGAAACTTTCCTGTGTTTATCTTCGCCCATAGAACTGTAATTATTAACAGATGTCACACTTCAATGGCTAGAAATATGCATGATATTTGTATTTTGTATGTAAATTTTGCGCAACTCCTGCACCAGATATTTTTTGGCACTATGATTTGTTAGTCTTTTGTCTTTGTTCAAATCACCATTTTCAATCATATTGATCATTATATCAGAAAGTTTTTGTTCACCAACTTTCTGTTTGATATACCACTTCTCAGATCTTTTGTCATCTAAGGTATTGTCCTGGGCGCAATATAAAAAAAGGACTATCTGTTGCAATACAGTCTGAAGGTCGCTTTTATACATATAGGTCATAAAAAGCTAAAGGATTTCTGTTCCCTGGATATTCAAACAGTTTTGGTGCTATTTCACGAACATCAGCAATATTATCCCCTGTACGTGTATTAGTGTGTCGTTCATTCAACTGTAAATATCTTGTTCCATCAGATGATCTATGTCCAGTGATATCTCCCCTTGTGAAAAAAAACATTTCTATTTCTTGAAAGATACTTAACATTATATTTATATATATATATATACAATGTATTGAAATTATATAGACATGTTTGTTTTGCAGGTTGGTACTAATAAGCGTATCCTGATTTATGCGGTGAATACAGTCTGACGAGAGTTTTCAGCTACACATGAATGAATATGCAGAGGCAGGAAAATGTGTGTTTGTGGATCTCATTGCATTATTCGATTCAAATAGGTGTTTTGTGTCTGTGTAATAAGCAACGGATCATATTGTGAATGCTCAATTTGAAATTTGAAATAAATGTTTATTTTTGGATGTAATCAGATAATCTATAGCATGCAAAATGATAACCGAAGAAATGTGAAATGTATTTGAAATGAACAGAAGAGTGCATTATGGATTTATATACATGACGGACATGTACATATGACACACTCATAATAACAAGTTGTAATGTATGCAGAATTTGTTTGCAACCCTTTTAATATTGATCTTTACATTAAATATAAAGAGTTGGATAAAAACACATTTTTAGACATTTGTAAAAATGATTTATGGTGTTAAAAATGAAGTAGATCAGTTTTCTTTGTTAAACCTTATTTTTGATTCATTTCCATCACTGAAATTTTATTTTATGGCAAATAAATTACACATTTACATCTTTGAACTTTGTAGGGTACAATGTAGATACATGTATGTGGGCATTTCTTGTTTTCTTTGTTTTTCTTTTTTTTTTAATAGATTCAGATACATTGTACAATGAACGTGTAGTTAATAACTCATAATTTTCTCTTTTTTGGTGAATCCGTAATTTAGATGATTTTGTCAGAGTTATTTCCCTTTTCAGTAAGTGAGACAATTGAAGACATTACAATATTTCCTCCGCTGCCTATGTATAAAGATCGAGTGATCTGAGCGACAAACCGAAAGGGGAATTCCTTTGTTGTAAGATTTATGTGTCAACAGGATTTAAACAATTTCAAATTATATCAGAAATTAAACCTCGAATAATTTCATAGAGGTGCCAAATATTATGTACAAATTGTAATATGAAGCCAAATAGTGGGGCGTTTTCCAATTTCCTTCCAAATACTCCTATTTATGTTTTTGTTTAAAAGAAAAATGTCTGCTTGTTCCGAGTGTACACCGACTGCATGGAAAGACAACTCTTACTCGGAAGAATGCCCGCAAGTCAGGAATTGATCCTTTTTTGCCTAAAAGAAGTAGTTAAATGGTTCAGCGATTACTGTTAAAAATATTGCCAGTGAAATATCAGCAATTTATAAACACACATATGTTTTTTGACTGGTTTGTTAAGGCTTACCGGAGTTGTTAATGCTCAATGACTCCTCGTAAGCCAAAATTAATTGAGTTGTTAAGCCATATTATATTCAATAATGCTTGAGGGTTGGAGTTGTCAAGAAGATTTTTCTCAAATAAAAGATTTATCTTATCATCAGTCAATGGATCAGCATGCTTTGGTTTGTTTCCCTTTCCTTCTTTTTTAAAGCTTTTTGTTTGGCATTTAAAGAGTTCCTGGTTAGATTGAATGTTGTATCATTATTGTCCTCTGTTATATTTGTATGTCCATATTTGTGATATTTCAAAGTTCTATCAATGCTTCCAACCACTCCCCTCAGTGAGGATGGCTCATATTCATTACCATCCTTTTTCCTGATCATTAACAAGAAATTTGCCAGTACAAAATCTAATTCTGAGGTTGGAAGTTGGTGAATTTGTCTGTTTTCATTAATTAATTGTAAGAATCCTGAAACCAGACCCATGTAACAGGCATTTTTTTTTCACTCTGTTTTTATTTTGTTGGCCATCTATGAAATTCCTGACATCACTTTCATCCATTTCAGGAAAAGACTGATTAAAGTGTATATTACTAGCGTGGGGATTCGATGTTTGGTCACTGATTATCTGAGTTTCCGTATGTTGTAAATTTTGTGTTTCATTGTTTGGTGTCAATTTTACAGCTATATTTTCTGTTGTGGGTGCAGAAATTTCTGTGTTTACTAAGTGCTCTGACAGTTCTGTGTCATTCATACTTTGTAATATATGGAGCAAAGCCTCAGATAACTCATCATCATATATATCACCCTCTATTTGATGCATATCGTCCGAATCGGACCATGGTTCCTCAAGCCGAAAATTTGGAACCTAGTCCATTTTCCAAAGCAAAATTGAAGTAGACGACAATAATGCATTTATGACATATAAAATATAAAATATAAAGAATGGAAGACAAAATCATATTTCCATTTTTATTTCATATTGCTCTAAAGAAATGCTTGAAAACAAACGCAACGTAAATTGATCTATAGTTCACATAAGGTCAAGCAATACGTCATTGGAATGCGACTTTAATACACATGTTGAGGTCACGAAAGTTCATACAACACTCGTCAACAGCAATACACAAAAGTAGTCCGGCAGTGGGCGAAGCTTTAAAGCAATATCTGTATAATATACAAATACAAGCTAGCGATATCTGTTGGGTTGTTGAAGTATGATAAGACACCCGTTGGAGGATAAAATAAGAAATTTGCTGCTGATTTGATATTTTTTCAAAACTCGTCAAAACTGTATGTAAATAATAAAAAAAATGTGTTTCATCCTTTTTTATCAAACATACATGTATCATTATATCAAAATTTCACCTCCACTTTAATTATTTATGAATTTCATTATCTTAAAAGGGCATATGCTAAAAAAAAGCCCATTGGTAATTTTAATAATGAATAATACACTTTATTGTTACGAAATTATTATTCGTCACGAATCAACATACACGTGTTACCAAAGCCCTCATCGTCCAAAAATTTAATATTTCTTTTCCTTTAGTGCCAGTCTTTGTAAGAATCAGGCAATTTGGAAAAAAATCTAAACATGGCCTAAAACACCCACCGACTTAACCATCCTATTTTGAAGTTATCCTCATCCTGAGTTAGAAATGGTAGGTCTTTCGTTTCTGCATGTCTGGTTATTCGAGAAATCTCTAGATAAATTTTGGTTAGAATGATAGCAAATTACAGAGTTAGCTCCCCTTAATTGTTAATTTCTAATGCATTTCACCCAAATTGTATCTTGAATTACCAGAACTGGAAAGGGAAGCGAATGTTATATTCATGCATCATTATACATTTTGAACATAAATTAATGTCAACTTGAGTGGGTTTTTGTTTGTCATGTTTTCACCACTGTCTGATTCTTAGGCAGATTGGCACTTGATTACTTGTACTTTGTAAAGTAGTTTTAGCTCTTATTGTTATGAGTGAATACAGAACTAACAAATTTGACTAAGATTTAGATTATTCGAATAAAAATGCAAAATTTGTTCGTTATTCTAAACATAATAAACCTCCCTAGTAACGAAAAAAAACCTTCAAATATAGTAAGTTTATAATTTTGCTCAATCATCATGATTGATCCTAATTCAGATAGTTGTGTTTTGATTTCAGGCAAATTATATTTCTAGTGTTTTCTATCTTTTAAATCATTGATTTACCAAGATTTAGAAAAAAATGTATGGCGATAAAAAAATATGACTTACCTTCAATTCAAAGAGTTTAAGAAATATTCGTTATTTACAACAACTATAGAATACTATTAAAAGGCAACATATTGATTGATTGATTGTTTGTTGCTTAACGTCCACTGACAAATATTTCATGCATGTTCAGGACCAGAACAAATTAAAAATAAATACAATAGGTATGTACGGTAATAGAGATCAAATGCGTAGCAAGTCGAAAAAATGAAGGTATATTGAATAGGGACAGAAATTAAACCTTGCAACAGGCCACCTACGGACCCATCAAAGAGTTGTTGCAAGGGTTCTGAACGTGCTGAGAGCATGACGCTCTCTCTACACGAGGCATCGGATTAAACGTCTCCATTTTGACCGGACGAGGCTGCGTACTTGATACATCCCGCACAGCCAAACGGACGCCCCACTTAGGCAAGGGTTTTTATGCCGGTCGGAAGAAGATCTGTAGTGACCATATTTCTATTCCCCAGTCATCCTTGGGGACAAAAGAGACAAAATACAGTAGAATCAATCGGCAAATATGTAAATAAACTTTTTAAAGAAATTTATTTGAATCAGATGTATTATACTACGTTTAACTGACTCTGATATCACACATAATGAGAACCCGTCATCCGGTCCCCTAAACGTTTTTATCCATCTTAATTAGCGTTCAATATTTCCAAGTACTCCAGAATTTTGATACTATTTTGTTGTTCTTTCACTTTACTTAGCATATTGCGATTGTGTATCATCTTAAAGCTGATAAAGCAATTAATTCTGTTCTGTTCTAAATGACACATTTCGCCTCATTTTTAACAGAAATTTTATATTGTATATCTTGTATAAAAATCTCTCATTTGATATTCAAAGCATTATTTTCCCAATCATAGTGTTTTCTATAGATGGTTGCTGTTTATAATGAACTATTGAAGAAACTACTCATGACATCAAATTCACAGGTTCTTTCATATGTTTCGAATAAATAATGTCTAATAAATGAATATGAGGGTACGTACTATTTCAAAACAACATAATAGATTTTATGTGTTCACCAGTATGCAAAGTCAACAAAAGTTTGCGTGGTTTAGTTTTATATGATGAATGGTCTTTAAAAGATCGGTATTTGATCACAAATCTAACACGTCTGTGTGTGATCTGTGTGTGATCTGCAAGTTTTGCTTTCCGCATTAGTCATGGGTTCACTAAAATGATGACCTGTTAGTTTGAACGCCTATCGTCAGATTTACCTTTACATTACGGTATCAGATAATTAAGTGTTTCTAATGTTCCTTCAAAGTGTATTGACCTATGGTTGTATTATTACATTTCTGTCTAATGTAAGGTGAAGGGTTATTCGCTCAGAAACATGTGTAACCCCAACTTTTTCTTTCATTGCTGGCCTGGCCTAGGTTAGCAACCTTGAATTAAGTGGTTGTCGTAGGTTGCTGTTTGTTATATCTCTTTTATTTTAATTCAGATCGTCAGTTTTGCTCATTTGTAAAGGCCACACTGACCTTTAGCTGTTTACATCCACGACATTCGGACTCTGACAGACAGTGGCCAAACTGGCAATCGTACTAGTCTCCTTATTTTATACTGTATGTAAAATAAAGTAAATAGTTTATTATATTTGGAAATTTAGAAAGTACTCTTTTATCAGAAATCAGTTGAAAATTATTAAGGTGTTTCCTTTCTTAATGGAAAGACCTTACTGTATTTCGTTTGTTTATCATTATTATCATTCTTTTTCTTCCGCCAAATTTCAAAGTGTAAAGTAACAAAAAAGTACGCGACATATTGAAATGATCTTTGGTACCAAGTACCGGGTTTCTAAAATCTTTCTTGTGGTAGGGGCACTAAAGCTTACTTTTTATCTGTTTAGAGTTATCTACCCATTCCCAAAAATATTGTTATTGCTACTCTTCATAAACTATAAGCGTTAGCGACAAAATTGTTTTTAAATGTTCCTTGCAACATGTTGCAACTTTGATAGATTTTAACCGAAGCGATCCATGGACTTTTTATTATGAATTATAGGAGTTATCTCCCCTTGAATATTTAACTTAGCGGTATGCTGAGGTATCTCATAAACCATAAGTCGTAAAGACCTAGGGTCTTTCGATTTTAGATGCTTGGACCATAACTTGAAAATAAATGTCGAGGTCATATTTTAGATTTTGGCATTTCTTTGTTTTCCCTAAAGTTTTCATATGGTTACAGATAGAGGATATTTAAAGGGTGGAAAATGATTGGATCATTAAGGTGCAACTTTGTTACATTTAACCAAAGAGATTTGACCTTTTTGTGAGGGGCATAACCCACCTTAACAGTTTCCAAAAAGACAAATCTAGATTTAACTCGGAAACCAAAGGTCCTAGACTTATGAGGTCTTTTGACATGATATTGGTGACAAATTACCTTGATAAAGCGTACGAGGTCAAGGTCCTGTCCTAGATAATAAACTTTGTGTTTTTTACCCTTTTTGTAGGGTTTTATGTCTTTTTGAAGTTCTTCAAAGCTTTTTTTCAGTCTGTACGAGTTTAGATTTTTCAAAAGGAAATCATTCCAATTGTTCAGGAGATATAAGGGCTGACGTTCAAATTTCTTGTATGAAAAATCTTGAAACTTTCATTCATTTAGAATTTAAGTTTTTCTGAAAATCATTAAAAATAACTTTGCAAAGAAATTTCATATTTTCGAGTAATTAAGATTATGTCTTGAAGATATGTACTTGCTTATATGAATATAGAGAAAATCTGTTAATTTGAGTGTCTGTCCTGCATGGAGATTTTTCAATTGATAAATACATTGTTAATAAGGCAAAAGTTGTGATGCCCTGATACAAATCTGACCATCTCCTGCAGAATCCTGCCAAGGCCTGTGAAGGATTTAAGGCTTATTTCAAGAGATAATTGAAATTCAATTAAATCGACCCTTTTCGGCACCTATCCTTTCCGTTAAAATCTCAAGATGTTTTTGTTTACATTAAATAAAGGCAACAGTAGTATACCGCTGTTCAATAGTCATAATTCAATTAAGCAAAATCAAATCCGGGTAACAAACTAAAACGGAGGAAAACACATCAAATATGAGAGGAAAACAATGGAACAGTAGTATTACTGAACTACAACAAAAGCAAACGCCAACATACATAAACTGATTCCTTAAATTTTGTTTGGATGAAATCAAGGGAGACCCCATTTTCCCTTCTGATTGGACCTATAAGTTTCAATTGCACAATTATTAACAAATGCATTTTCCTTGAGTACCTTGTCTTTTTGAATCCTAATAATTGAAAAATGTATATAAATTGCATAGACACTAAAGCCTGATTCTGATTAAAAAAGTAGACATAAGAATTTATTTGAGTGAAAAAAGCTTATGTAGCGAAAATAGCCTTAAAAGGAGTTGTTATAGACGCTCTCAAATTCCGCACTTAATGATGACACAGCATGATATTTAGTCAGCCTATTCCAAACAAAACTACAATTTCACATAAACTTTTAAATGAATAACTCCAATTATAGTTATTTTTGCACATAAGTAGTTGATCTTTCATAAAATTAATAAATTAAAAGCATACCATACAATCACAAGCCTCACATATTTTTATTCTTACTACCTTCGGTTCAAAAACTTCCCGGTGAAACGTAAACAAATAGGGGATCCATGGTGTAGGGGGTGTAACGCGATTTAAGCTTTATTCATAGATATACGACTTAATTCCTCCTATCAAGGGACAATACCAGTATGTTGGTGCGACAAGTGTATGACTGTATATTTAAAAACATATGGAAGGAAAGACCTTTCAATTGTTCGTAAACAATATATCTTTAATTGTTTTATCTTTTCATTTATACTTTTTCGTTTGCAGATGTTTGAACCAATGACGACCTAGATATTGACAAATCTAAAGCAATAGAACAAATATAGTTATTTAAAATAATATTGACACAAATAGATGTTGCATAATGTCTTAAATATTTGAACATTATATTGAACAGCAGCTTCATGTAGAGATATTTTGCTATCAAATCTAAAGTTTATATTTGTATTTCAAATGATTAGAAAAAGTCTAAAATGTATACTGAACATTGTTCCTGGGTGGTCAAAGTCATTTACATTTTAAATTTCACATTTCCATTTAATACGTGCATCTTAGAAGTTACAACACTACTCCAAAACAAAAATAATGATAGGCAAACTATGGATTTTACATGCACATGTAGATTTCTGTATCGCAGAAAAATCTTGTTTAAAGCTGATGAAGACATGTTGAATGTTACAATTAAAGCTCCCACTACAAGTTGAAAGGGCTTTTAATCAACTCAACAAATTGATACAAAGCATAAACAAAAAACAAAAGCACAAACTCTTAAGACACAAAGTACAGATCAGAAAACACTCTAGCTTATATTTAAAAACAATTAATTAACCAATCGTGTTTCCAAGACTTAAATAACAATCAGTACACAACCGAGGGATTTAGTGTAAAGATTTCATAAACAGTAAAAAAAACATGATCTTGTGCAAAGCTTAAACATAAGTATCGACATAATGTAGGACCTTAAATTTTCAGAGCTGTATGTCAATAGCTTTCGGTTATGTTTTGATTTATTGATAACATAATCAATGATTGTATCGATTAAACAATATTCAAAGATTTTATTTTAGTGTTAAATTGAGAAATTTTTGCAATGCAGAAAAGTGTATTTAAAAGAGGATTTATCACCGGGTGTGTACTTACTCGAGCACCACGACAGGTGCAACATATGGAACAGGTTCTGTTTACCCTTCCAGAATACTTGAGATCTCTACCGGTTTCTTTGGTTGGGTTCGTGTTGCTCAGCCTTTAATTTTCTTTGTTATGTATGATTTACTGTTGTCTTTCTTTTCGTCGATTTTCGTTGTTGGCCATGGCATTGTTAGTTATTTTTCAACTAATGAGTTTACAAATTCTTTTGGTATATTTCGCCTCTTTTAATAAGTTTACTCGAATCATATTTAATGTTTCGGACTCTATAAACAACATCGCCGTAAAAATTGTGATACCTGTTGGTAATAAGTTTTCCCTCGGGTACAGCCAAACTTCCAAATTAAATAATTGTATCCATAAAATGATATAGTAAAGGTTTATAGTAGCTTTTAAGATTGTATATTACTCTCTAGCTGTATTATAGTTATTTTTTTGTCGTTTAATTGCTGCGTGATCGATGTTTTCCTACATCTCTATTATTTGATATAGATAACTGAATAGAAGATGAAATTGATTAGCATACACTGCAAAAAAGTTAATTTAATGAGCAAACAGAGATGAAAATAAATTTCTGTTGTTTATAGTATAATGACATCTTCGGTTTTTATTGCCTGTTTCGAAATTATCTCTAAAACTTTTTGCAGACGCCTCAATTATGATCATAGCCGTAGAAGTACCCCCAAATTATAACAAAGGCCTCGATGTTCTATTTCGTTATCTTTGCAATGCAGTCTGTCAGAAAATGTGATCTTTAAACCAGGTCCTTCATTTGGCTTGCAAATACAGCATCCTACTGGTAAATAACCAGCTTTACACTTGGGGTAACATAATTCGCCGTTTTTTTTCGTCAATACGACATGTTTGCCTTTGTGCAAGGGTTTTACGTACACCTGGACCGCCATTTGGGGTACAAATACAGCATCCACTTGCATGGTATCCTTCTTTAGATTTTGGATAGCAAAGAAGTCCATTCATCTCTTCGTCTGATTCACACCTTTGTCGTTGGAACAGTGTCAACTTAATACCTACATCTGTTTTTCTACATGTGCACTGGCTATTTTTGTAAATAAATCTGCCAATAGTTTGGCTTCACCCGTGATCTCTCGTTTTGTAGGTCTTCCAAACATATACCTGTAAATTAAAACACATTTGAATGATTTTGACGCATATAAAAAAATAATAGTCTCACACACTAGGATATGAATATAATTTGAAGCGGTCATTTTGATATTAACACCATCTGAAAAGTCTGACCAAAAATATATTACAGTCAATTTTCGGATTTATTGACTGCGGTAAATTCAGTACTGTTCAGTAACTTTTCAGACACGCAGACAATTCAGTATGTAGTGGATCTGTTTAGGTAAATAACAACACTGAACAGTCTGAACATACAGTGAACCCAACCTAGTTGACTGCAAGCAAATTGGCTGAACAATACTAAATTTACCGCGATGGATACGTCTGACAAGTGTCTAAAAACTGCAAATGTCTTAATATTGCATTGTGCAGTCTTTTAAGAGATGTACAGATAAAAAAAAGTAAAATTACAAAAATGCCAAGGAAAATTCAAAACGGAAAGTCCGTTATCAAATGGTAAAATTAAAAGCTGAAACGCATCAAACGAATGGAAAACAAATGACTGTGTTTCAGACTTTAGTTTGTTTACTAGTTAAATCATCAGAGACTAAAGTTACTAATATGTATGTTAACCTCTAAAGGTCATTTAATAAAACAACAAATACTATGCGGTATCCATCAATGATATAAAATCAGTACATGCACAGCCAAAATACACAAAAAGCAAAAGAACAGCGCTTGTATTGTTGTTCTTCATCCGAATTTCACAGTTTGGCCTTTATCACGCAGCAAAAAAAACTCTAAACTTACTGCAAGTTTAAGACCCCTAGCACCAGTTTGAGCAGAATTCTTTGAAAAATAATTCGGATAGACTTTTGAAGATGTAACAGCACCAAAACGGACACGGCCAAAAAAAACATATTAGAAAGTAGTAAATATTTAAAACAAAATAGTTCATACGCATTGGTGAAGTTATCAAACCATGTAAAAATATTTTTTGGTAATCTAGATTACAAATAAAAGATGAAACTGGTGATCCTTGTAGAACACCTTTTGACATAAATTTGAATGATACAAAAATATATGAAAAAAACTAAAAAGTAGGGCATACATTGACTGTTTCTCAGATATGAAGAAATAAAAGAAAAACAATGGATATGGGGTATCCATCTATGACATACAATAAGTACATGCACAGCAAAGAAAAACAAAAAAAGCAAAGGAACATTGCTTGTATTGTTTCTTCAACTCAAAGTCATAGTTAGGTCTTCAACACGGAGCCAAAAAAAAAAAAAAAATTCTCCCGCAATGCAAGTTAAAGACGGCCCCTAGCACCGATTTGAGCGGAATTCTTTGCTTATTTGTATCGTTTTGTTGTTCACTAGTTAAACAATGATATACTGAAACAGTCTAGTTTGATTGAAAGAGCTCGTATAAGAATGAAAATAAGTTATTAAGTTAAGTTCTTTCAGTTCACCTTCAGACTTTACGGTAAATTCAGTTATATTCAGACAATCCGATACAGTAAATTAGTATATGTATCTGTTCAGTGTATGTTTAGACTGTTCAATAGCTGGTATATACTTGTACAACGACACCACACTGAATGTTTCATGGAATTTAAGATAATTTTATCAAAAGGAACAACAAAAATCGGGAATATTATTTACGGTCGAAGATACATAACCACATTTGTTCCTGACGAAATTATACATTTTTTCGCGGATACTTTATTTCGTGTTTTGCTGTTTCTAGCCCACTTTTTTCACATTTTCTTGATGTATTTGAATTAGGAAAGATCTAAGTTTTACAAATTCGCGACGATTTATATACGCTTTATTTTTCTACTCGCGAAAGTCGCGAAAGTCGCGAAAATAAATCGCTCGCGATAATTAGTTGGTTTACAGTATATGTTCCAGCAAGAACAGATATCATATCATTGTTTATTGCAAGGTTTCCAGAGTAACCCTTTTTTGAAGAAGCAAATATACGTTAACACATTGTCTGAAAATGAACTAAATATACGGCATTTACAACCGGAAAACATCAGAAATATAACTTATACTCCAGACTTAACATTTTCTGTGTCAGACTATTCAGAGGATGTTAATATTGAAATGACCATTTAAGACTTAAATTTACTATAAGTTGTCTGATCGAAGTATATCCCTATTTGCTTTTGTTCGTAACTATTGAACGACATACAAACAAAATTTCAAAGTCAAAAGAGAGTTTTTCTCTATAAATGGTAGCAAAGCAGAGAATTTGTAATTTGATGCTTTCAATAATTAAGTATACGTAGTTCGGCTTTAAATTAAAAGACTAAAGGCTAGGTGTGGTCAACAGAGGTACAGATACAATCAAACAATATCTAATTAACTAAATCATACATTCACATAAGCTAACAGATGATCAAAAAGTATGAAGTACAATTGTATGATTGGTAAAGTATATGAACAAATATCTTGCTTTTTTTTTTTTTTTGTAAATGTGCGCTACACTTCACAGAATTACTGTAAAGATAAATCGTCAATTTGTATTTAATCATGTGTGGTACGCGTGATTTTAATGTAGAAACTGTAGTCAATCTGCTCGATATGGAACAATTTAATGTACTTTACTACACCATTATATTAATGGCTTACAAAAATCCGATGTGGCTTTTAATTAGCACTACGATAAAACTGACCAGGTAATATGATGTTTGACCCAAACTTATCAAAGGTCTATAAGTTATCACAACGTTAACACAGCTTGTTCCAATGACTTTTAAGCAACATTTGTTCTCCAAGAAAACACTCAAATAAACATAAGCAATTTATCAGTCGTTAAAATTGATACACACAGAATTGCAAAACGTCAGTCAACGGAACACTTTTTTTTGCATTTTTTGTGATATTATATAACTACTAATCAATAATGAGTAACAAAAAAGTGATATGCCAAAATAATAATAATATTAGTCTTTTATATTACTGTGATTAACATATTCAAAAGTTTTTAAAACGTTTTTGCTAGTTTTCTTTTACTGATTTGTATTTTCCTCTCTAAATAAGAATTAAAAACTTTAGCAAAGGTAAACTACTTTTGTCTTCAATCAATGTTTTCATGCACGAAAGTGATGAATAAATGTACATAATATTAGGGACTCTGTGGTCTTTTTTTTAATGAAAAAAATACACAAAAAGCATTTATTATTTGAAATATATATGTGGTAGAAATATACTAGGACATGAGTTGTCATTTTTATGTTTGACCTTTGACCCCAAGCATCTGCCTGATATTCATGAATATATACTTTTTGTCTGCCAACATTCCAATTTACAATAAAAACACACTTAAAACTTAGAAATATAAATACCGCAGCACACATCATATACAAAATGAGCAGAAAGGATGCAAAAACTAACTATTTTTTATAGCGTATGACCATTGTACGTGAAAATCTTATTTCGCACAGAAAAAATACGGGAAACTGTACAAATTATTAAAAAACGAAATTTTCAAATGTTTTGAATTTTTAATTTCCATGTACTTTTCTGACCATATGATTTACACAAATAGCAGTTTCTTGTTTTAGCAGTGTAGCTAGTGTTTAATAAGACTATCATTGTTGGATGCACAAGTCGGTTTGTCTAAGGTCCAGGGTAAGAACTGACCCCCCCTCCTATTTCTACCATTTTTTATTATGATAAAATCAAAGAAAATTAGTTTCGATCCACGTTTCCATGTGAAACTCTTTACATCAACCTTAAAGATTTCCAGAATTTAGACAGTAATAATAAATAAAGCAGACAAAATCATAACTTGAAGCAAAGCTGCGTGTCTTTCTTTTTGACTCTTTTGAATTATAATTTGCAGTAAATATGAAAAACAAATTATGTGTATAATAAATATGATACGTGCCTGGATTTGTGTTTTTAATTTTTATTTCTAATTATTTTTGTGGTTACGTTGCTGTCTTGTTACTTTATACATCTCCTTTCATTCATGAGCCAAGATAAAAAATTTATTGAAAGTTTGTTTCATGTCCAGTGGCAAATATTTCAAACACATTCAGGATGAGAACAAAATATAAATAGATGTAATAGGGATCGACCGCGGAAAAGGAGGGGAATTTTAACAGTCACCAACTAAAAATGTGGGTATAATGGATAGGGCATGAATTTTCTCCCTTGCATTAGGCTACCCACGGACCCATAAAAGAGTTGCTGCAAAAATTCTTAACGTGCAGGGAGCGTGGTACTCTCTCTTCACGAGGCCTCAATTCGTCCCTATTCTAACCGGACGTGGTTGCGTATTCACATAATCTAGCACAACCAAACGGATGCTCCACTTTGCCAAGGGTTTTACTTGTGGTCGGAGGAAAACCATATCTCTATACCACCAGTCACCTTTGGGGTTCAAGGATGAAGACATGCTACTGTACATATCTTGTATGTACAGAAAATAAGAATAACACAGGCCTGTATATACGTAACATATATATGTACAGGCACTCTTTCATACATTCAATTCAAAATATGGACTTAAAATATGAACAATTTCATTATATGTGATGAATTAAACTAATTTAATATGGCCATGTTCAGATATTATTATGTTGGTATCTTCTTCTGAAAAAAATAGAGCTAAATTTCCCTGAATATATTAGACATCCGGACAATTTCCAAAGAGTCTTCATCATTATCAATATATAGAGTAGGGTATCTTCTTGTGTATACTTTGAAGGTCTAACCACAACATTATGACATTTCTTTAAAAACATATCACCTAATTATGGGTCATAGCTGCAACTTAGGTAGATTGTTACAAGTATGCACATGTACATTTGTACAACAACAATGAAGAAGAATAGCATACTTTACCAAGACTAATAAAATTGAGAATGGAAACGGGGATGGCCAAAGAGACAACAACCCGACCAAAGAGCAGATAAAAGCCGAAGACTACCAATGGGTCTTCAACACAGTTAGAAAATCTCGAACCCGGAGGCGGGCTTCAGCTTGCCCCTCAATAATAATGTATACTAGTTCATCGAAATGGACGCCACACTTAACTCCAAAGTAACGCTCCTTCTTGTATTTCAAATACAAATCGTTTTAGTTATTCTAAGGATGTCTTTCAATGCAAAATTTTGAATACCATTTTATGATATTTTGTTTATACATACTGTTTTAAAACTGTCCCCTACAACAATATATAGCACTGAATAACCTTTTGAATGAATAGATAGATATGTGTAAATTTTTTTGTTAAATCTTCGATATGTTTTGATTGAGACTCTAGAATACTTCGGATTTGTAACCTTCAAGTAAAAAAAATTGTTGAATAATAAGATGTTACTTTTTAAAAATATTTAATCGAAATATTACAATGCATGTATTTGAATAAATCCGTGTGGTGGTGGATGAAAACGACAACTATTTCACATGAAGGAGTCTTGCCAGCTAAGAAACTCTTATTCATTTGTAGATTGATCTTTATACATGACACGATATGTGGTTTATATATATAATTGGCTTAATGTCCAGTGGCAAACATTTCATATATGCTCAATAATTTAGCAAATCAAATTATTCATCTATTTATGGTCTTCAAAAATAGACGATCGCGGAATGAAGGGCAGGAAATTAAGACTTCAAACGTTATAGCGGGATTGTTAAGTATGTGTGTGGATTTGCCTTGCAGAAAGATAAATGCTCTCCGCAAACAAGGCTTCAAATTTAAAGATGACATACTGTTGCTTCGTATGTATGCATCCGATATACCAAACAGCTAAAGTACAGCCATCTCAATAAGGGTCTTACATCCGAAAAACCTGGGCCAACAATTTGGTTTGAAAAAGGGATAGTATAGCCATGCATATTTTTAATTCAGGTTACAAAATGTTCAAGCTTAGATACATTACATCTGGTTTAAAAACAGCTAGATTCAATACAACTTTCTTTAATTTATATATATAATATATATAATTTGAAAGGAACTTTAAGATTTTCAGGGATATATAGTTTTAAAAATGATATTATTATGAATGAACGCTATTACATGTAAATTTAAATCACATTAATATAAACTGTATCGTGGTAAAAAAATCTTAGTTCAACTTGATAATTGTTGTTAGATTTTAAACATATACATGCAACACTTTGACATACGCTTGGTTCAAATAAGTGCAGCCATTTTGCAATTTCGAAATGAATTTAGTGAGTGGTTTAGTGTTTTTTGATTGGAAGCATGTATGTAACTTTCTAATTTGACCCCCGTTTACACTTGTAAAAAAGATCGATCTTTCAAAGATCCATCCTTAATCTAATGTAAACGGGAAAGATCGATCTTCAATCGGACTTAAAAAGTCGACCTCTAGAGGTGGTTTTAAAAAGATCGATCTTATTTGAATCGATCTTTCTTCAAGTGTTAACGCTAAGATCGATCGCGATCGATCTTTCTTCAAGTGAATGATATATTTAGATATGAAAATAAATCTGCGCATGTTCGGCGGCAAAAACACACGTGTTTAAAAACGATGCATGAGGAAAGATTCCGTCGTTTTTGGATCATTCTTCTGAATCGATAGATTCTAGTTCTTTGCTGCAAATCCTCATCTTCAAAGGCATTGACAGTTTCTTTTTAAGTGATAGTCTTCTCGCATTTCTTTGTTTAATGACTTGTGACGTGTGAACCAAAAAGATAATTGATAACTGCATACGAAATTTCAACGATCCAACTATTTTCTCCATAATTTTGCAGTGTGTGATAGTTCGCGCGAAATGCACTCGTTATTATTCAATTCTAGTTTTACGATTATTTGTTTACGAAATGTAAAGTAATCAGGTAAGACCGGTTCTAGCTGTTTATGTTGCAGTGTAAACGCACTAGATTAAATAAGATCGATCTCGATCGATCTTGCTTGTGCAAATGTAAACGCGAACTGGTATTTTTAAGATCGATTTAAATAAAGATCAGTTCACTTTCGTACAAGTGTAATATTTTAAAGAAGACGTGTTTCATGCAGTATGTGTTCCGTGACACAAATTCAATGTTGAATCAAATGCTTATTATAAATATTATACTTGTTTCCTTCAAATCTAATCAATACTGAATTGTAATAATAACAAACTTTTATGCCGTACGGTTGCCTATAATTGCTTACATCCACTTCATTTGAACTTTGATGGATATTTGTCTCTTTGGAAATCATACCACATCACCTTATTTTTATTTTGTTTGTATCCATATTATTTTCAGATAAAACATGATGTTGTTAATTCTTTTTTGCTTGTTTTGCTTATTTTCATTTTAATTTTTCGTTTAATCATTTTGACTTTTCTTTTTCGTCTTGTTTTATGTTTGTTTTGTTTTGTTTTTGTTTTGTTTTGTTTTTTTTTGGAAAAGGGGGGGGGGGATACATTTTTTCCAAAACCTGGACCTTTCTAGTTTTTAAAATAGAAACATTTTACGTCGCTTGTATTGCTTATTTTGTTTGAATTCAATTATAATAAATATATTTTTTCTTAAAAGGAAAGTATTAATTGGGTGAGTAAAATAGTTTATTTATACTTAACTCTTACTATTGCATTACAATTTTTATTAAGTTATGTGAATTCAAGTGTACAGAATATCCTGCACAGTACCTCATACTATTTTTGAAAGTTATGTGAATTCAAGTGTACAGAATATCCTGCACTATACCTCAAACTATTTTTTATAAACAAAGGGAATTAACTTTTATCAGGTATCTATAATGACAATATTTCATGAAGTTAGTTTTCGAGCGAATCTTTGTCGTATTTGTGCAAGTAAATATGTATTCGAATTTATAATCTGATTAATTGACAACAATGGATCGTGAATAACACAACCATTACGTTCGACAGTGAATTTTTTTTTAGCAGAAATTGAATGTTTAACTGACTGCATGATGATGTGAACAGTGAATAAATCTAACGTTACGGCGCATTTTTTGGTTCTTTTAATGCTGGACCTTGCCGCCTTTGACGCACTGGCGCCTCGTCAATTCGTAACACATTTACATAAACTAGACATTGTTGTAAAGATAATATGTTGCAGATTGCTGGGAACGATGGATCCTTGAAAAATGTGTGAACATGGGGTATTTTTTTCCGCGGGAAACTCAAAATTTTGTTGATTTTCTTCAAAATTAGACACCTTATTGACGAAATTGGATTAGGATATCTACAAAATTTTACTGTTCTCAACTTCAGGATGATGCATGCAAAATTTTGATGTCTGTTTACGTTTCTATAAATAGCGCTAGTTCCCGATAGGATATTAAATTGTTGCATATGATAGCGAAAAATAAACGTTGTGGATAATATTACCGATTTTCACATTGTTATGAAATATAGATACAAAAAGGTAAAGTCTATAACTTTTAGCCTAGTTTGAGGAGCTAAAATTCAAGTTTCCTGTGATACTTTATTTTTTTACTGACATCGCATGAAAAAGGTTTTTTTTTTTGTAATTTTTACCAACGTCGATAACACCAATTATGCATTACGGCAGATATGAGTTTATTGACGTGACGTTCCCACAGAGTCCCTAATAATATGTATATATATAAGCGTTTTCAGTTTTTTTGTGATTGTACCACTTATCGTTTTTGTATTTTTACATGCGATTACCATTTTATGACGAACATTGCAACCTCTATCTTAGCCACAGTATATGATGTATGGGGGAATGGTGTAACAGTATATGATGTATGAGGGAACAGTGTAACAGTATATAGAGTATGGGGAAGAGTGTAACAGTAGATGATGTATGGGGGAACAGTTTAACAGTATATGGTGTATGGGGGGATAGTGTAACAGTATATGATGTATGGAGGAATGATGTGACAGTATATGGTGTAGGGGAATTGTGTAACAGTATATGGTGCTTTGGGGAATGGTGTACATCGTTGTAAATATAACGAAATTTGATAAGACTGTCGTACAAGTGAGAGGTTTAGCGCTATAAAACCAGGTTCAATCCACCATTTTCTACATTTGAAAATGCCTGTACCAAGTCAGGAATATGACAGTTGTTGTCCATTCGTTTGATGTGTTTTGTCATTTGATTTTGCCATGTGATTAGGGACTTTCCGATTGAATTTTCCTCGGAGTTCAGTATTTTTGTGATTTTACTTTTTAGTATATAGTTGGTGTAACAGTTTATGATGAATGGTCAATGGTCAATGGTGTAACAGTATAAAGTGTATGAGGGAATGGTGTAACAGTATATGATGTATGGGGAAATGGTGTAACAGTATATGATGAATGGACAATGATGTAACTGTAAATGGTGTATGGGGGAATGGTGTAACAGTATATAGTGTATGAGGGAATGGTGTAACAGTATATGATGTATGGTCAATGGTGTAACAGTATATGATGTATGGGGAGCAGTGTAACAGTATATGGTGTATTGGAAAGGTGTAACAGTATATGATGTATGGGGGAACAGTGTAACAGTATATAATGTATGGGGGAATGGTGTAACAGTATATGGTATATGGAAGAATGTTGTAACAGTATATGGTATAGGGGGGAATGATTTAACAATATATGATGTATGGGGAATGATGTATTAGTATATGATGTATGGAGGAATGGTGTAACAGTATATGGTGTTTGAGGGAATGGTGTTAGAGTATATGATGAATAGTCAAAGGTGTAACAGTATATGTATATGAGGAAATGGTGTAACAGTATATTGTGAATTCGGGAATGGTGTAACAGTATATGAAGTATATGGTATATTGGGGAATGGTGTAACAGTATATGGTATATGGGGGAATGGTGTAACAGTATAGGGTATATCAGGCAATGGTGTAACAGTATATTGTATATGGGGGAATGGTGTAACAATATATGGTATATGGGGGAATGGTGTAACAGAATATGGTTTATTGGGGAATGTTGTAACAGTATATGGTATATGGGGGAATGGAATAACAATATAGGGTATATGAAGGAATGGTGTAACAGTATATGATGTATGGGGGAATTGTGTAAAAGTATATGATGTATGGGGGAACAGTGTAACAGTATATGGTGTATGGGGGAACAGTGTAACAGTATATGAGGCACGGGGAACAGTGTAACAGTATATAGTGTATGGGGGGATGTTGTAACAGTATATGATGTATGGAGGAATGGTGTGACAGTATATGGTGTAGGAGAATTGTGTAACAGTATATGGTGCTTTGGGGAATGATGTAACAGTAAATGGTATTTAGGGGAATTGTGTAACAGTATGCTTTGGGGAATGCTGTAACAGTAAATGATATTTGGGGGAATGGTGTAACAGTATATGATGAATGGAGTAAAGGTGTATGTTTAGATGTTATTAGGAATTGGATATGGTGAAATGGGGAATTTTGTATCTTGCACAAGGAATGTCGTATGGTTTTTAAATTTTAGATATTTTGATATTTGCAATTCCCCCCAAGCTCGTTACAATGTGGGTTTTTTTTCATGATAGTACTATTGTTTCCAAATTATTTCAGCGTGTTTTGCATCAAAACATCAATATTTATCAAAGTTTCCGTTGAAATGGGCTATTAGAAATATAAAACTGAATCCTTAATGTTTACGTAGGTGCATTATTGGGAAATTCGATTTTTTTGTTTCAAAACGTTGTTATTGTGCTTCATTTTGCCTAGGATTTAATATAATCTATGTATTTTTATTTTTGTCACTCTTTAATTAATATCTTAATTATCGTTTGCCATGACTGGCTAATAGATAATGGTGTAAAGGTGTATATGGGGAATTGTATGTGGTACAATGGGAAATTGTGTATCTTGCACAATGAATGTCGTATGGTTTTTAAATTTTAGATATTTTGATATTTCCAATTCCCCCCAAGTTCGTTGCATTATGGGTTCTTATCGTTGATGATTTGAATATGAATAAAGGCAATAGTAGTATACTGCTGTTCAATAGTCATAAATTGATTAAGCGAAAACAAATCCGGGTTTTAAACCAAAACCGATGGAAACACATTAACTGTAAGAGGAAAACAACGGAACAAGAGAAACAATGAACTGCAACAAAAACAAACGCAAACATACATAGAAATAGAAAATGTGAATTGTGTAATAGTGTAAAGGGAATAGTGAATGTTGTAATGGTGTACGAGGAATGGTTTATGGTGTCATGGTGTATGGTGCATGGTGCATAATAATGTGTAATGGTAAATGCTGCATGATATAAAGTTCAATGGTTCGATTGGGAAATTTTAACTATTCAAGAACTGTATAAAGATTTATATAGTATTGACAATGCTGACCAAAATGTCTTTTATCAGACAAATATATACAGTTTAGTTCAACCATACAAGGGAGGTTTAGAATTGACAATAACCATAAACGATGAGAAAGTTAAACTGAACAATTTCGTGCGACCGAAGCGTTTTTCTAGCCTAAACATTACAAACCCAAAATAATTTAAAATTAAGTATGTATAAATACCTGAATACGTTAAGAGATATAGAACCAACGAGATTTGACACAGGTAAACTTGCAATTGAATTAAGATAGGAGTAAATGGTAAAATGTACAATAGTCTTGATTTGAGTGCCACTGCTTGATGGGATTAAATGGACGAATCACGTGATTGGTTACTAAATCCTTGCCTTGGATATCGTTGATAATTTCTTAAAAACATTTGCGAAGTCGTGGAAATTTATTTGCCAATTTAGTTGAAGAACTAATAAGATCCAAATTTGCTTTATTGGCGAGGTTTGTATTCGCTTTATTTTTTCAATTCACGAAAATAATTTGGTTAACAGTATCTGATAATATCATGATTCTACGGTTAACTAAAATGATAAGTATATTTACAATGTCGGGAAAAAATCAACTTTCTCTACGAGTGTAGAAACTTGAGAATGTCGAGGTTTACTAAGCCCTTTAACAGTTTCGTGCCAAATACAAAAAAGTTGATATATTTCTGACATTGATATAATCTGTTTTACACTGCAAATACAAATTGTTACTATCATGGTTATAAAAATGTTCCTCCTGTCCATCCCTCAACGATCAACAATTGTGACGAGAAATGACGTGACATGAGATCAACGTTGCACGAAATATCACTTTGTTACTATATTTGGTGATAAAGACAACTGGAAGTGTTCTATATGCAGTATAAAGAGTTGTTACCATGATAATTTAGTATATTATTAAACGAATGGACAAGGTGGTATCAATATATCAACCACCGACAGAATGTTGCTATAATATTATCTCTTTGTTCTACTTAAAAAGAAATTGCAAACAGATTTGCTCATTGGCTGGGTTATCTAGATCTAGTTTAATGATACATATAAGAGTGATAATACACGTAATACGTTTATTCACGTTTGGAAGACAGGAAATTTAACTTACACATTTAAATAATTGATTATAAAAAAAAATATCAATTTTTGGATTCGAGGTTGAGATGAGGGGTATACCGAATCAATGCGAACAAGAAATAAACTCACTTTTCTGGGATGTTGTTTGGGGCTCTAAAGACAGACTTTTCGACAGAAAACTAGGTTGTCTAGATGAAAGCTTAGGAGGAATCAAAATGATCAGTTTGGAAAGTTTCATATAAAGCAACCATATAAGAATAATTTTTAAAAAGTACAACAGAAAGTTGGAATGTAATTGCCAAATACTGGCAAAAACACTTTGACAAAAAATTTGGTATTTAATATTTTCGATGTACCTATAAAGATCTAAATGGAATTAATATTAAGTATATGTCAAATTTTTACCAAAAGGCGGTTACTGTATGGTGTGAACTTTATGGTAAAATGACCGAACGTTAAAAATAGCATTATTGAAGAGAATATATTTGGTAACAACAATATACAATGGAAAGGAAAACCTTTGCTTTTCCATTCCTTTACCAAGAGTCATATCGCCAAAAATAAAAGATGTTTGAAATAACAAAACGGAAACCTTTTATAGTAATAAAATAATGTTTTATCAACTAAAAGATAAACGTAATTGGATATGCAAATACAATCTAATAATTTAAAGATATCAATCTCCGCTGATTGGATTAGCGAACTTAGAAGCGGCATTAGTAATCCAGCAAATTTGAAGCACATACAAATTCAGAATAACAAGATATATTATGGAAAGAAAAAATTATTCCCCTAGAAAAAAAGTCAATTAAAATCATTTCAAAAAATACTAAATCAAAGTACTAGTGTAAAATGTGAAATTATATGGAATAGAACATTTAATACGGAGTTAGACTGGCAATCAGTTTGGAAAAAAGCTTCATATGCTGCCTGTATCAAACACTATTTTTCAATTCCAATTAAAATCACTACATAATATACATTATACTGAATCTGAATTGTACAAAAAGCCGTATTCCGATGACCTATGTACATGTAACTTGTGTGGCAAGTGTTTCGAAACCCAATAGCATCTTTTCTATTATTGTTATACAATCCAAAGGACCATCGAAGAAATAAAAAGATTGCTATCTCTGTGCATAGATATAATGCTTAACTTTGATGTCCAAAACATGAATATTATATATATTCAAGATCTTGTTAATACGCAACTAAATATTTAAAATTCTAAAGTGTATTCGGGAAAATTCAGTTTTGGAAAGGTTGGAACGACATTAAATTCAACAAAACAGCCTTTGATGAACCATCCATCATGTCATTTTAAGAAAGATATGAATGATTTTATCAAAATGATCACCTCATCAACCAACAAAAGAAAACTTATTCGGACTAGACAAACTTTTATAGTTTGTTCTTATGTTTTACTGTTACACCACTGCTCTACGTTAGGGGCAGGGTTGGCGCCTTTGAACAGTTTAACCTCGCCACATTCAAAATGTGCCTATTCCAAATCAGGAGCCTGTAATTGAGAGGTTGTCGTTTTTTTGCTGTTTCTCATATTTTTTGTTTGTTTATTGTTTTGCACAGTTTGTTCTTATGATGTGCCATTACTTCACTGTTCCAGGTTAGAATGGTTTGGCGCCAAGAAACTAGTTCAATCCCGCCACATTCTATATGTGCTGTCCCAAGTCAGGGGCCTGTAAAAAATAAAATAACAAAAATTCTGAACTTCAAGGAAAATTCAAAACGGAAAGTCCCTTTTCAAATGGCAAAATTAAAAGCTCAAACACATCAAACTAATGGAAAACAACTGCCATATCCCTGACTTGATAATTTAGTGGTTGTCGTTTTGTTGCTGTATATAATATTTGTTTTTCGTTCATTATTTTGTACAAATATCAGGCCGTCAGTTTTGTCGTTTGAATTGTTTTACATTTGTCATGTTGGTGCCTTTTATAGGTGACTATGCGGTATGGGTTTTACTCATTGTGGAAGGCCGTAAGGTGACCTATATTTGTTAATTTCGGTTTCATTTGGTCTCTTGTGTAGAGTTGTATCATTGACAATCATACCACATCTTCCTATTTTTATATTGACCGTTCAATTCATATATTTTAATTGCAATTCATAGTCGAAAGTGCTTATTCTTTGCTTATTCTTTGCTCATTTTGTAGATATATATATTTTTATGACATAACTTGTGCCTCGGTATTACAGTTATAGTTACTATTTGAATACAAAAGGCACACTTTGAACTAGTGTACTGTTTTCACCTTCATTTACCAACAATCGACATTATTTATACCGGTTAATTTCATAGTTTATATTTTATATATATTTATATTACATACTACACATAATTGAACTACTTTTAGGTAATAGTATTTTTCTCACCACAGATTGTATTTCTTTAAAAACATACATTTATTTTACAAATAATCCTTCATCGAAAATTCTAAAGTGTTTGGAACACGTGTTCTGTTGATGTCAATATCTAACAGGCATTTATCCGGGAACACAATTTAAATAACAAAAGATTTCATAATTGGTTATCTTTTATTTACACAAGCTAAGATTTGAACTTAAAACAGTGCAAACGGTTAGAAAGAAAAAAGGTTATTATATTTTTATAATTGTATTTAAAAAGGATAAATTTATATGAATATGCCAGATTTCAAGGTGTGTAGAATACAGTTACTAATTTAAAACAGATGCTTGTTTTTGTATTGAATATATTATGTAGAGAGTATTTGTTCACCCATTTGTATTTTCACTGGCAAAAGGGTTATGTAAAATAAAAGCAGGGACCCTTCTGTCAGCTGCTCTGGACTGCTTATAATTTATGTATCCAGGTGATTTGAAACAAAGAAAAAATATTCACCAAAACTTCTACTACAAGTTATAATGGTATTTTATCGTTATAGTATGAAGATTACATTTCTTAGTAAAACAAGTAATCGTTTGCACACTGTACAATATAAATCACTCCTGTTATACACCATCAAACGAAATGTTTCTTTGATAAACACTCTTTAAGACTTTTATGTGCATAGTATCGAAAAACAATAAGCATTTTTATAAAATAACGGTTTAAAAAAAAAAAAATTAGCAAGTAGTCTTTGATATCTGAAAAAAAGAAGAAATAGACAACCTGGCACCAAGATATATTATTTATCATGTAATTCCCAGGTGCGACAAATTGTCATTAAATAAATAAAGAAAGAAACTGTAAACTGTTTTTTGGCTATTTTCTTGAAATGTATTATAGATTTGAAGAAAATCTTAGCGGATATAGATCAGCCATATACGGTTAACAAAAAGTTGAGATAACTTAAATGGAAATCAACTCTTTAACATTTATTGTCCTTAAATAATGTTAAATGATGATTTTTCTCCCTCCCTGAGTTTTAGGTTTTATATTAAGAACTATCTTAGATAGATATATACTTTAAAAAAACAGATCAACCAGAAAAGAATTAAAACACGTTGACATAACTGAAATTGTCATTATTTTTTTTGCCGTATACATGGTATATACAGCTTAAAGATAAGATTTACCAATGGGTTAACATTACCGAAGTTGTGAGTCGACGTTCTTTACCAGTTATTGCTCGAAACAATTTGTTTAGGTACATTTTGAGATTTTACAATTAACTTTAAAACTATAATACATAGGGAGAAAAGGTGAACACCAAGATAAAATCTACACGCAAAAAAATACAAAATAATTGCAAAACACAAAATGTATTTGATTTTAAAAAGGAAGTTTCTTCAAATTATCCACAGAATACAAAAGAAGCAATAGAGCGGATTCAGAGTAGTTCTGTTTGCTAGAGAAGGAACCATTCTATGTTTTGTGATATGAATAATGGATTACTGAATGAAATGAATGTGATGTTGTCTAATATTGAAGATCTATAATTTTGCCCAAGACGTGCTAAAAATGAATTACCCGTACATATGCACTTACGATTAAAACAAAAAATAAAATAGGTGTGTAACACCCTGAATCCCAAATATTATGTTGTAAGTTATTGACTAGAACCATTGATACTTTATTATTTTAACCACAACTTAAATGGAGGTGAATGCTAAACTGTATATTTTGTTCATGCTTAATGTTTATAATTTGCCTTAACAAATACAATGTAAAATCATCTCTGCTCCTGCAGCTGTGACAATATTGAGCCAAAATTTTTTTTGTTATATACGACATAATTATGCATCTTTCTTTCAAAAAAAATATTTCTAGGAAACAGCTGAAATTCGCTATTGTGTAGAGTAATCAGATACTTTTATTGGTAATTTAACGTTAACATTCCACTATTTTGTCTGTTTTACACATTTTCAGCAAGAAAAAGTGCATCACCGCTTTGAAACAAAAAAAAAAAATGTAAAATGAACCTGTTAACGTTTTTGTATATAGTATTTTAAAATATTTAAAACTTTTTATATTTGTCGTGCACAAAATCCTCTAATTGTGAATAGAAGAAAAACCTGCATTACTTGGATGACGCATAAGAGTTTTATGACTATTAAAGTAATTTGCATTTTCAAGAAAGTTTCTTCACTTCATAAGTTTCTAGATGTATTTTGTTTTGTCCAGATTTCAGAAAGGCAACAAGCTTCTATTTCAAATATGTGATTATTCTTAATTGATTAATTAATCAATATTGGATTTTTGCGTCCAATCTCTACTACCGCAACTATATTTATCTTGTCAAAGCCCTTCTTGTTACAACTTATCACGATAGTGCCACGTATAATAAGGACTATACCTTACTGTACCTTCATATATATTGTTAAAATATATTGACACTGACGAAGGTTTGTTCAGCCGAAATATTTGTCAACACGATTTTATAACATCATCTTCGTACAATACCATCTTATATTAGAACAGTTGCGCAAATCTGTAGACTTATGTATAAATATATATATAAAACATCTAGGTATTAGTCAACGATCTTTCTTACGAAGGCGCCAGATCGTTACAAGTAACGATACCTGTATACACTAAATAAATCATATAGATGCCTAAAAAGTGTACATAGCACCATCAATATTAAAAAAAAGGAAAAATAATATAAAAATATCGATACATATTTCGGATAAAAGATATCTTTCATCAGTATAATTATGATGATGTAAGGTGAATCATATCAATCTATTCTAATTTAATCATAACAATCTTTACAGTTGTACAATTAAAAACTGAGCAATGCTTGTATATGATTCTAAGGTTGCAAAAATGACGTAGCTAAAGTATTTACAACACAGACTGCATCGACATGCTTCTAAAAAGAATAGTAATGTGCGATATGAACTGGTATATTCCTAAAATTTCACAGGTGAAGAAAGTTAGGTTATTACAACAGAAACTGCATAGTAAATACATTCCTAATGAATAGCACTGACCGATTTGGGCTGGTATAATACTAAAATTTTGAATTTGAAGAAGGAAAAGTAATTACAAAAAGAGGCTGCGTATTTCATCATGTTAATTGTATTTACTCACCATGAATAATAAGAAGTTCAATTTGAGCTGGTATGATTTTTAAATATCAATTTAGACAAAAGTTAAGTAATTACACCGTAGATGCGTATTAATCTATCCAACATGAATAGCACCCTGCGATTTAAACTGGTATAATTCTAGAATTTCAAATTGACAAATGTTAAGGAATAGCAACAGATACTGCGTATTAATACAACCTAAATGAAAAGCACTGCGCGAATTGGAACTACACCTTTTCATTGATTCTATTTGGTGCCAACGTTTTTAATGTTCGTATCCACAATCTTTCTTGAGTGAGTCTGTCCACCCTAGACCTAGCATTATAGTGATCTATGGTGGTAATAGTCAGTCGACTGAGATCTGCATGAGAGTGGTCAGGAGATCTCAAATGTCAACTGGGAGGAAGGTCTGGCTTGCATTCATAGTCACTACGATGGCCGTTCATACGTTTGTGAAATGGCTGTTCTGACTCACCAACATACTGTTTACAACATTTACACTGTAGAAGATACACAACATTTGTAGTCTTGCAATTACCATTGCTAGATTTGATGTATTCCGTATCAGTGGAGTTTTAAACGATTTACAACTGCAGTTTACGGTGCATGCAAAACATCGAGTTAAATAACATAGTCTCTTTTTCCCTGAATTTGTTTCTGGACTATTTTTGATTAACAAGTTTATGCGGAATTAAATATCTATCTGGATGTAAACAATTGTTGCATCCTTTTGGGATATCAACGCAGGAAAGTAAAGGAATATCATAGTTACTGCAAGTGGTGCGGACTAGTAAAAACAGAAAACAGAAAGTATAAAAAGGAAGTTTTTTTACTTCAGGGTTTAAAAGCTTTTTATTCTTCATGGCATGAGTCACTTTTTTCCTATTAAATCACAGTTTCACATCACTACATATATGATATGTGCATGACAAAAACAATCAATGATCAGCTGTTTTGCATGTAAGCCTCTGGAGCCTATGGAGCAGTATATCACAAGACTGCAATCTAAAATGTTAGCACGAGACCACTGAGGATTACTTTTAAATGTGTATGTCTTGCAGTTTTATTGGCGGATTTTCTTACTAAATGATGTATTATATAGTCATAATAATCATAATCATTTTTTTTTCAACACTTAGGACCAGACTTAACTACATCATTTAACTAAAACGGAAAAAGAAAAGAGAAAATCTTTACTACTAAAAAAGCTTTGAATTTCCTCATATATCAGAAACATAATAACACCCATGTTAACTGTCCTTACATTAATTAAAATCTAGATGTGGGGCTATATTATATTCACCTTGTCCGTTTGTCCTTTTGATCTTTCCTCATGCAGATACTACTGATCAGACTGACTTGACAATGATGATATATATGACTAAGTCTGTGCACTTTTCGAATTGGTCAAACACATTTCTTCTATATTTTCCGATACATGTACTTTTATTTTTTTGAATTTGGGGAATGAACTTAAAAATTGACATATTTTTCATTACTACTTAATTGAATGAACTTATATTAGGTCAGCAACTTGGTAGTGATGAGGTTCAACACGTGAGAGACATATCTAACAGACACTTACTTTTTCCAATAGCTTGAACTTGGGGGTATTGCTAATCACGACAACTCGTGTATTCTCGTTACGTTAGATACATAATATAACATCTCTGATAGGTTTTTTTCAAGCTTTTATATATAAATGTTAACTACGTTTTTTGTAATTGATATACTGTAAATCCTATGACGATGACATTATGTTTTGCATATGTGATTATGATTAAGAGTAACAGAAATTGAGGTATTAAAATTGTTTAATTTTGATGCAATAATTTGTAACGATAGCTTAACGACGGATTTAGCATAGACATAGTAAAATAAAATCAACAGCGAGGTAATACAAAAACAATATAGAGAGTGCGGAGGGGTTATTTTACTCTTTTTATATACATGTCGACTATTATAAAACGAGGCCAACATTGTTCTATACACATGCAGTCAACCAAAGGCAAAACGAAAGAAAATTTAATATACAATGACACGGGAAACACAAATGAGCAATTCTTCATGTAAAAACTTCGGAAACAAAATGATATTACAATTTGAAAGGAGCACTGGACTTCATGGCACTGGTTTGACAATGACAATACCATGTGTGGCGGGGTACGATGATACCTCCATAATTCGATTTCATGATATCCTGTAATATTTCGGGACCTCTACAATTCAATTCAGGACCTCCGTTAATCCTGAAACCGAATTGTGGAGGTCCTCAAGTATTTTAGGATTTTCTGAAATCGAATTATGGAGGTCATGAAATATTTCAGGAGATCATCAATGATTAATGAATATCCTGAATTTGAATCGAGGAGGTACTGAAATATTTCAGAATCTTCTTAAATACAAAATGTTTTTTTCAAAATTCGTGGTTCATAAATGATTGGACGTAACATTTTTGCACTACTAGTAATTGTTAAATATCTTTTAATCTTCACCTTAACAATTGATTGATAAAACTTTTGAATATTTTTTTCTTGGACAGTTAGGCTATCAAGGATAAAATCTAGTTCAGGTGATCGAATTTTTATTTTCAAAGCAAATATAGAAATTACCACCGCATACTTGTCTGTGTTGTTTTCGATCTTTTTTCAATGACGTAAATTGAAAAAAATAGCTTTTTTTAGTTTGTGATCTCTATCCATCAGATTCCAGATTTCTCGATTGTCGGTTGACTACTATCTCTGTTATAAAACTGACCTAGGTATGATGTTCAGCTTCTCACTACTAGTACCTCATACCACAAACCAAATATAATCAAATATACCTAATGCAATTCTATATATTGCTTATTATTCCAGATATCCAAGTTATTACAAAGACATTAAAATAATTTAATTTTTTTCCATGTTTGATTTTAATCAGATATTAATCAAAATGGACTATAGTGTCCCTTGTGTAGTGCAGAGTCGGTTAGGGGATAAGGTCGCCATACCCCAACTTTGAACACTACATAAGCGTAAGTCCCAACACCCTTTGTTTGGAAAATATATATTGTTTTAGCATAGAATCGTCCACAAGTTTTTTAGCCTCAATCCGCTCGCCGGTATCTATAGTGTCTATTGCAAAATGATTTTTAACGAACCTAAATTATCTTATATTTCTAATCGTTTATAATTATTGTCAGTTTGTAATTTCCAACCTCCCTTGCATGGTTAAATTTACATGTATGTATTTGTCTAAATAATTTTGATCAGCCTTGTCAATAATTTAGAAATCTTAATACAGTTTTTTTAAATCGAACAATTGACATTTGCACCATGCAGCATTTACCATTACACCTTACCATGCACCATGCACCATGCACCATACACCATTACACCATACACCATTACACCATACACCATTCCTCATACAATACACATAACACTATTACACTATTACACCATTCCCATTTTCCATTTCATATTTAAATCATTAAATATTAGAACCCTCAATCTAACGAGCTTCGGGGGATGGGGATTGCAAATATCAAAATATCTTCACATTTATAAAACAAACCAAAATTTAAAACCCATACGACATTCCTCGTCCAAGATACAAAATTCCCAGTTGTACCATATCCAATTCCCCATAACACTTCAACATACACCTGTACATAATTTCCCATTCTTCAAATACTGTAATACCATTCCCTCACACACCATGACACCATTCATCTTTCCAATTTCCTATTTAATTCATTCACAATTCTAAATAATTAAAATTACCCATAATGTAACAGTTTGAGGAAATTGCAAATTTTCTAAATATCTTAACATTTATAAAACAACAACCAATATGCCAGATTCACAATTCTTTATTGCATCGTACACAATTCCTCATTGTATTGACAAAAAGAATTGAATCGGTAACAGATGCTGATATAGGCGGAGTTTTGACGATTGACAAATATCAATGTTCATATGGGTATTGCATTGCCTATATAATGAATTTAAGGCTCTAGTAAAATTTATAGCATTTTTTCTGATCCAACTGCCGACAAATAAACTATTGAAAAATGTTAATGCTGAGGCTTGGTGTCATTTTGGTGTTAGGTATGTATGCATACTCTTTTAAGATATTTTTATAACAATATACTGCATTGCAATAGTTCCTAAATTATATGCAACTTATATTAAACATGCTAAAATGGACTGGTTAATGGTTTTTTTTATTTTATTAAAGCACAAACTTAACGGAAAATACACAGATCTTTTTCAATATAAATCAAATATTGAAGAATTGACCATTAAAAAAAGCTTTCCTACTTCAGTTTTGAATATACTCCTTTCATTCCATTTCTATCAATTTCATTTCATTAATGCTTTCTTTGTCGCAAAAGATCTGAATATACCAGGCTAATAAAATATTTAAGAGTCATGTTTTTCACATTTCGTATTTTTGTGGCGTTATGCATGTCTTTTTTTTAATTAATTTATCAGAGATTTTTCTCTTTTTGTATTTACCTGCTTTGAATTGTGTTTTCCTGACGATTTGAAACCTGTAGAAAGATGACGTTTTTTTGAAAATAAAACAAAATATACTCAAAAACGATATCTTTTGTAAATCTGATTTGATCAACATTTGTTATTTAACTTATACATGTTATGATTATATTTATAGTTATTTTAATTTCAAAACACGACCATAACAACAGTTTGGCGTGAGTTGTGACAATAATAATAACAAACAATCAAATGTTGTTCAAAACAGATATACTTTTTGATACGTGCTAAACGTCTTGTTTCCTCACAAAATGCATAATAATTTAAACTATTTAGTTTTAAGTACTTTTATCACCATTGTTAATTTTTCTATGATCTCACCATGCTTATTTGATACAAAGCCGGTCAAAACCTCAATTTTAAAAAAAGTAAGATTTTCCATTGTGAAATGATGGCTATACATTTTGAAGTCATTGCGGTATTGATTATACTCATGTTTCCGGCAAGATTTTATTATGAACAGAGAACAAAGTAAATTTATTTCTATACTGAAAATATTGTTCCGCTCAGCTTTTCAAATTTCACGATATGAAAGCACAAACCCGATATATGTTAACCTTGCATATGCTTGGACATTTTTTTAGACTCGTTTACACACATGACATTTTTCGGTTTACGATTTCAATGTTGTTGATTTTGCTCAACTTGCAAATAGCTATAACAAAAGCAATGGTGTTGTCAAGTTTTACGATGATCGGAGAAACAATACGATATGAAAGACACAAATACACATTCAGTATGTTGTACAGGTAAATTAAAGCTACTGAACAGTTTGACTATAGACTATACAGATCCTAATTCACTGCTATGGGATTGTTTGAACATAACCGAATAAACCGTTAGGCGTAAGTCTGAAAACTTACCGAAAGAACTCGATTGAATAAATTTATTGTTCAGTCTTTTGAGAGCTGTGAACAAAATAACGATACAAATAAACAATCGACGTTTGTAGGTCAACAGCCACATTGGTTTCTTTTTTTTGAATATTTGTGTATAGATTTTTTTTAATCTGCTTGAGAATAATTCACACGTGCTTTAATTTACAGGCATTTGTTTGGAAGGTGCGAAAAATAGATATTTTAGATCACCTGGTCGTATTCCAGATAACTTAAAGTGTCCCTCTAATCAGCGAGACGATGGGATAAGTTGTTGGCTAGATAGCTATGGGAGAGGTGTGGGTCGATCGCCAGATAAAACACCATGTCCATCTGGAATGCGAGATGACGGTACCAGTTGTTGGAGTGATGCCCATATATATGGAAAGGGATGTTGTTGCACATTGTGGGGATGCTGTAACAAATGTAAGAGTGGTTACCATGATGATGGATGCACGTGTAGAAAAACAGATGTAGGTATTAAGTTGACACTGTTCCAACGACAAGGGTGTGGATCAGACGAAGAGAAAAATGGTCTTCTTTGCTATCCAAAATGTAAAGAAGGATACCATGCAACTGGATGCTGTATTTGTACCCCAAATGGTGGTCCAGGTATACGTAAAACTTTTGCACAAAGGCAAAAATGTCATGCTGACGAAGACAATTACCGCGGATTGTGTTATCCCAAATGTAAAGCTGGTTATTTTTCAGTAAAACGCTTTTGCTATCCACGTTAGGAACCTCAGAGACAATCTTGGCAATGAAAATTAAATCATAGAGAAAGGCGTTTATTGGGAGAAATGTAAAAGTGGCTGCAGCGATTTTGAGGCCGTCAACTTTATAAAAATATGTCAGCAAAACTAACGAACAGGCAATGAATACTAAAATTGTCACACAAAGTATTCACCAGCTTTTCCTTTGAGTTCAACAATAGAAATGATGAAAATATAGAATTAATTACAATGCAATTATAAAGTATCATCACATCTGTTTTTTTATCGTACAATAAACGTACAATAAACGTTAATGCAGTGTTTGCTATTACATTTTTACGTCCATACATCTTTCTGAATGAAGAGATATGTAGCAAACGTCATTGAAACGGCAATCTAATGACAAAACAATTTACTTAAACATCTTCAGGATACCATATAGTCTCCACCAAAAAGGTGTTTATGCAAAATGTTTATCATGTTTGGCACAACGTTTTCAAATTTTGGGTCCTCAATGCTCTTCAATTTTGTACTTGTTTGGCTTAATAACTATTTTGATTTGAGCGTCACTGATAAGTCTTATGTAGACGAAACGCGCGTTTGGCGTATTAAATTATAATCAATCCTGGTACCTTTGATAACTATTTACACCACTGGGTCGATGCCACTGCTGGTGGATGTTTCGTCCCCGAGGGTATCACCAGCCCAGTAGTCAGCACATTGGTGTTGACATGAATATCGATTATGTGGTCATTTTATAAATTTCTGTTTACAAAAGTATGAATTTTTCGAAATACTAAGGATTTTCTTATCCCAGGCATAGATTACTTTAGCCGTATTTGGCACAACTTTTTGAAATTTTGGGTCCTCAATGCTCTTCAATTTTGTACTTGTTTGGCTTAATAACTATTTTGATCTGAGCGTCACTGATGAGTCTTATGTAGACGAAACGCGCGTCTGGCGTATTAAATTATAATCCTGGTACCTTTGATAACTATTTGTCAAGGAAATTACAAAGTATTCTTTATAAACCCGCCGTGAAAATCAAAATAGGAAAAAGTAAAATAACAAAAATACTGAACTCCAAGGAAAATATAAAACGAAAAGTTTCTTATCAAATGGCAAAAATAGTATCATTTCTGACAATATGGGATAATGGAACACAAAACACAAAAAGATGAATAAACATTATTATATTGAATTGAAGAAACGCTTCAAACTACTGTACGATAGCGCAAAATACTTGTCCTTCTAAAAATACATGTTATCATCCTTCAATTTTTATCCTAGAAGAAATTCACACAGACACGACTTAGTGCAAATATGGCAAATCCAAAGAAAACACATTTGAGTATTACCCTAAACTAGATTAGCAGATAAGCATTGATGAAAATGTTAACATAGTTGTAGAACAATAACAATATGGGTTAATCTGTTAGAAAAAAATAGGAGTAAAATACCATAGGGAATTTTAAACTCATTAGTCGAAAACAAATGACAATTCGAAGACAAGAAAAGAAAAACCATTAAAAGACAAATAACAGTATACAAAACACAACATACAAAACTAAAGACTGAGCAGCACAAACCCCACCAGAAACCAAGCATTTTGCCAAGGGTGGTCTCAATTGCCCCAAAAGGATTAGCAGATCCTGTTCTACATTTGGTATCCGTCGTGTTCTAATATAGGTAAAAATCCAGTAATGAGTCTAATTCGGTAGTTCACCTTGAAGGAGAAGAGGAAAGGATTGTGGTACGACAGTGAGAACATATTTGTCGTCATCTGTAAAACAGATTTTCCATAGCTAAGTTTATAAAGCCAAAGATTGAGATTTTAGAACAGTTCAAATATGTGTTAGCTTTATAAACAATCTAATCATAAAATCTGAATTTTTTTCAGTAAATTCATTCAGTTGGAATCATACTTTTTTGATAATGATTTCGCAACCACTATATCCTGTTTTTTTTAAATCTAAATCGTCATTGCATATACGTGATTATCAAAAGGGAAAACTGACAATAAAAAGGGGAAAATGCTGCTGTTAACCAACAAATTTAGGAACATTTGATTATCAAGGAATACAAGTGGACAATTCTTCGTACTATGAACATCAAAATTATTAATTTGGTAAAAATATTTCCTTTCTCTATTTGAACTGTACACGTATACCTAACAACACAATTATTTTCATTCACCTGTGTTTAAAGTAATTGCAAATGACTGATATTTTTGTTCACGCATATTGTTTTTCTTAAATTGTCTAACATTTCACAGCGGTATAACATGTTACTTTAATTATTCTTCTCTTAGTTTATTTGTTTTGTATTTACATTGTATCATAGGATAAATTTATTTATTCAGTGTATATTCACGGGTGTTAATATGTCTTTTGATTGAGTTAAGCCATTTTAATTGATATTTTATAGTGTGTCTTTTTATGTTGTGATGTTACACTATTGTTTCAGATAAGGGTGAAGGTTTGGTACCATTAAAACGTTTAAACCCGCTGCAATTGTTTGCACTTGCCCTAAGTCAGGAATTTGATGTTCAGTAGTTGCCGTTTGTTGATGTGGTTCATAAGTGTTTCTCGTTTCTCGATTTTTATATAGATTAGACTGTTAGTTTTCTCGTTTAAATGGTTTTACACTAGTAATTTTGGGGCCCTTTACAGCTTACTGTTCGGTGTGAGCCAAGGCTCCGTGTTGAAGACCGCACTTTGACCTATAATGGTTTACTTTTATAAATTTTGACTTGGATGGAGAGTTGTCTCATTGGCACTCATACCACATCTTCTTATATCTATATGTTTGATTCAGTATGAATGAGGTTATGTAGATATTTATCATTCAAATAATTAGGAAAAACCTGCATTGTTTACAGAACATATATCATTTAAACATCTGCGGCTTAAACATCTATCAAATAGTGTTTTTATGTTATTTTTGACATTTTGACATGAGAGACTTAAATGGTTGCGTCCGGTTTGTAACATGTTACGTCGTCTTATGACTATTTGCATGTACCAACATGAAGTTCAAACAATTATAAAATCATAAATCATTGATATGAATATCTGTGGTGGGAGCTGATGTTACGTTCATCGTGCCTTTGAAAGCTTTAAAAAAGGCTCTCCTTCGATACAGAATTCAACGTGTACATGCAATTTTTTGACATTCCTTCTTGCCTCGGAGAAGTCTTGTAACTTGTACGTTTGATATGATTACGTGAAATGTGAAATTTGAAATATCCATAAATATAATCAGGAAGAAAAATTATTTGACTTTTTGACTTTTTGATTTGAACGTCTCTGATGAGTCTTTTATAGACGAAATACGCTTTTGGCGTATATAATTTAAATCCTAGTTTTCCTCACGATCATGACGATACATCGTTGGGTGTTTTGTCATTTAAATTGCATATATTCAAAATTTGAGAAGAATATATCGCTACATACATGCTGTACGATGTTAGTTTCAAATACTTTAGATATTATACAGCATTTATCTGCGTCAATGTCATTTTAAATTGCACTAAGTGTTATATTGCATACCATTTATTAATGTCTAGGTCGTCATCAGTTAAAACATCTTCAAACGAAAAGTATAACTAATTAAAAAGTCTGTTGTTCATGAACAATTGAAAGGTCTTTCCTTTTTTCTTTTATTGATAGCCATCTTAGTTCAAAAATATATGGTTGCTAAGGACTTTTATGTTCATAACAAGTGGTTGTTAAGGACAAAAATCATTCCTAAGTATAAAAATCATTTCTAAGAATAAAAATATTTCTTCCAATATTAAAAATGTCATATGTAATATTCATAGTCTTTCAAGTTAAAAAAATAAGCGATTGCTAAGGACTTATATGTCGTTGCTAGGGACAAACATGTCATTTCCAGTATTAAAAATTTCATATTTATATTATTCATAGGCTTCTAAGTTCAAAAATATATGGTTGCTAAGGTGTTTTATGTAGTTGCTAGGGACCTTGACCTCTGATATTGACCTAGTTTTATAGATTTTATTATGCTGAACATTTTTGCGATTCAAAGTTTCTTTCTTTCTCTAACCTCTTTTGAGTTATAAGCAAAAAATCATCATTTCGGACCCGAAAAACAGTTTTGGTGCCCTAGGTCCATAATAGTTGGTCAAATAACTTTGAACCTACATAACAAATGTAGATCTCGCCAGTACACACATTTTCTCCGTTACATTTTATCAGCAATCTTTTACGGTTATTTAGTAAATCTGAAAACAAGCTAAGGTCAAAATCTAGGTCAATTTTCATGGTCACGTGAATTGATGATCATTGGTGAAGATCCTAGGTGGCTACAACTTACGGTTTCTGAGTTTTAGTGGCCAACCGACATTGGTTAATTTTCAAAGGGGCGTAACCCTACCAATGAGTCATTGAATCTTTTCGATCCATGTAACGAAGAACAAAGGTCTGCTCCTGAACAAATTCCACCTTTCGTTTTTTTTTTCTACCTCTGAAAGTTATGGAGTTAGAATGATAACAAGTTTTTCGGTGTTAGGGGAGATAAGCGCTATAAAGGAAATGTTACGCGGACGTGTCCTCACCACAAAATAGCTTTTAGTCAACCAATACTAGATATCCAATATCATTTTAACATGTCGTGTACTTTTTGGGGGAAATGTCGTTAAAGTTTGGCGGAAAGAATAATAATAATAAAAAAAATAATAATTTAAATGTCAATTGTTCTTAAACAATTGAGAGGCCTTTCCTTTTCGTAATGTAAAATACATGTTTCAATAGACGTAAAATGCATTGAAAAGCTCACAAACACACATAAAACCGTTAAAATATGAAAAAAAAACAACAAATTCGCTATTTGGGACATGACCTTGACTTTTGACATTGTGACCTTTGTGAAGGTCTTTGGTCCACGATGTCATTATAAAAGACCCCATGGGTCTAGGACCTTTAGTCCAGGAGTTAAAGCTAATTTTGTCTTTTCAAAAAGCGTAAACGGGGGTTATGCCCCTTAATGATATGTCAAATCTCTTCGGTCATAATGTAAAAATTTTGTGCCTTACTGACCTAAACCTTTTTCACTATTTACTGTTTCTGTAAGTATAATCGTTTCTGAGATATCCAATAAAAAGTTGTAAGGTCAAAGGTCAAGGTCAACCTTAAAAAGCTTGAAACACACTAAAATCCTTTATATAAGGTTGAAAGCACTTAATTCGCTATCTGGGACATGACCATGACCTTTGTCAAGGTCATTAGTCCCCATTGTCATTCCTGAAGACCCCATGGGTCTAGGACCTTTGATTATATAGTAAAAGCTGATTTTGTCTTTCCAGAAACCAGGGATTATGCCTATTACAGAAAGGTCAAATCGCTTCGATCAAAATGTAACAAAGTTGCGCCGTAATGACCCAAACATTTTCCACTACCCAAAACTTCTGTAAGTATAATGGTTTCTGAGATTATCCCATAACAAGGCGTTATTTCAAAGGTCAAGGTCAGCATACAAATTTGACCTTGAGACAGTTTTCAAAGTTACATGAATTGATGATCATTGGTGAAGATCCTAGGTGTACACGACTTACGGTTGCTGAGTTTTGGTGGCCAACCGACACCGGTTAATTTTCAAAGGGGCATAATGAGTCGTTGAATCTTTTCGATCCAAATGTAACGAAGAACCAGGGTCTGGTCCTGAACAAATTTCACCATTCGGTTTTTTTTCTACCTAATACGGTTACAGTGTTTGAATGATAACAAGGTTTTTTGGTTTCGGAGGGATAACTCAGAACCGACAAAATTTTTCGACTCACAGGCTGAATCCGGATAGGTATTCATGACACCGATACAAAGTGTGAACATGAAAGCGACACGTCTTACGGTTAAGGCTGCTAACTTCGTCAAAGTTTGGCGGAAAAAGAATAATAATAATAAATAAAATGTCAATTGTTCTTGAACAATAGAGAGGTCTTTCTTTTTCTAATGTAAAAGATATGTTTCAATAGGCGTAGAATGCATTGAAAAGCTCTTTAACACACTTAAAACCCTTAAAATATGGTCAAAAGCACATAATTCGGAATTTGGGACATGACCTTGACTTTAACCTTATGACCTTTGTCAAGGTCATTGGTCCACGATGTCATAACAAAAGACTCCATGGGTTTAGGGCCTTTGGTTCATGAGTTAAAGCTTATTTTGTCTTTTCTAAAACAGTCAACAGGAGTTATGCCCCTTACGGATAGGTCAAATCTCTTCGGTCAAATGTAAAAAAGTTGCGCCTTTATGTCCCAAACATTTTTTCACTATTTACTATTTCTGTAGGTATTATCGTTTTTGAGATATCTAATTAATATTTTTTATGGTCAAAGGTCAAGGTCAACCCCAAAAAGCTTTAAAACACTAAAAATCCTTTGAATAAGGTCAAAAACACATAATTCACTATCTGGGACATGACCTTGACCTTTGACCTTGTGACCTTTGTCAAGGTCATTGGTCCCAAATGTCATTGTTGAAGACCCCATGGATCTAGGACCTTTGGTTATATAGTAAAAGCTGATTTTGTCTTTTCAGAAACCGAAAACAGGGGTTATGCCCCTTACAGAAAGGTCAATTCTCTTCAGTCAAAATGTAACAAAGTTGCGCCTTAATGACCCAAACATTTTCCACTATTCAAAACTTCTGTAAGTATAATGGCTTCTGAGATTATCCATTAACAAGGTGTAAGGTCAAAGGTCAAGGTCAACTTACAAATTTGACCTTGAGGCATTTTCAAAGTCACATGAATTGATGATCATTGGTGAAGATCCTAGGTGGCTACGACTCACGGTTTCTGAGTTTTGGTGACCAACCGACACCGGTTAATTTTCAAAGGGGCATAACCCTACCAATGATCGTTGAATCTTTTCGATCCAGATGTAACGAAGAACCGGGGTCTGGTCCTGAACAAATTTCACCCTTTGCTTTTTTTGTACCTATTACGGTTACGGTGTTTCAATGATAACAAGGTTTTTAGGTTTTGGAGGGATAACTCCGGACCGACAAAATGTTTTCAACTCACAGGGTGAGTTCCGGATAGGTATTTGTGACACCGATACAAAGTGTGAATCTGAAAGCGACATGGCTTACGGTTACGGAGGGAAATTTTGTCAAAGTTTGGCGGAACAAAAAGAATAATAATAATAATAATAATAATAATAATAATAATAATAATAATCAGAAGAAATACAGTAAGGTCTTTCCTTTTGGAAAAGGAAAGACCTTAATAAACGGAAGAAATACAGTAAGGTCTTTCCCTTTTGGAAAAGGAAAGACCTTAATTAAATGTCAATTGTTCTTGAACAATTGAGAGGTCTTTCCTTTTCGTAATGTAAAATACATGTCCCAATAGACGTTAAATGCGCACAAACACACATAAAACCGTTAAAATATGAAGAAAAAAAAATCGCTATTTGGGACATGACCTTGACTTTTGACATTGTGACCTTTGTGAAGGTCTTTGGTCCACGATGTCATTATAAAAGACCCCATGGGTCTAGGACCTTTAGTCCAAGAGTTAAAGCTAATTTTGTCTTTTCAAAAAGCGTAAACGGGGGTTATGCCCCTTAATGATACGTCAAATCTCTTCGGTCATAATGTAAAAATTTTGTGCCTTAGTGACCTAAACCTTTTTCACTATTTACTATTTCTGTAAGTATAATCGTTTCTGAGATATCCAATAAAAAGTTGTAAGGTCAAAGGTCAAGGTCAACCTTAAAAAGCTTGAAACACACTAAAATCCTTTATATAAGGTTAAAAACACTTAATTCGCTATCTGGGACATGACCTTTCTCAAGGTCATTAGTCCCCATTGTCATTGCTGAAGACCCCATGGGTCTAAGACCTTTGATTATATAGTAAAAGCTGATTTTGTCTTTCCAGAAACCAGGGGTTATAAAATTGAGAATGGAAATGGGGAATGTGTCAAAGAGACAACAACCCGACCAAAGAACAGACAACAGCAGAAGGTCACCAACAGGTCTTCAATGCAGCGAGAAATTCCCGTACCCGGAGGCGTCCTTCAGCTGGCCCCTAAACAAATATATATACTAGTTCAGTGATAATGAACGCCATACTAAACTCCAAATTGTACACAAGAAACTAAAATTAAAAATAATACAAGACTGACAAAGGCTAGAGGCTCCTGACTTGGGACAGGCGCAAAAATGCGGCGGGGTTAAACATGTTTATGAGATCTCAACCCTCCCCCTATACCTCTAGCCAATGTAGAAAAGTAAACGCATAACAATACGCACATTAAAATTCAGTTCAAGAGAAGTCCGAGTCTGATGTCAGAAGATGTAACCAAAGAAAATAAACAAAATGACAATAAAACATAAATAACAACAGACTACTAGCAGTTAACTGACATGCCAGCTCCAGACTTCAATTAAACTGATTGAAAGATTATGTCTTCATCATAAGAATATCAGGCACAATCCTTCCCGTTAGGGGTTTAGTATCATACCATCATAACATATATGAGAAGAACATAACCCGTGTCATGCCAACAACTGGTTTTTAAATAAATGTGTTTAGTGCCGATGCAAAGACCCTATAAGTGAATCAATATTAACGCCAAAATATGCAATCTTTAATGACCTGACAACAGTATCGTAACTATATCCCTTCTTAATATGTCTATTTAAAGGTTTTGTTAGCTTCAGAGGTGAATACTGACATTTTTGAGCTTTATAAAGAATATTTCCATAAAAAATTGGATGTGAAATACCTGAACGTATAAGAAGTCTGCATGTTGAGCTATATTTACGAATGATCTCCTTATACCGATGATAAAATTTAGTAAATGTTTTGACTAGTTTGTGATATCGAAAACCCTGGTGTAATAATTTTTCAGTAATACATAAATTTCTCTCGTTAAAATCTAAAACATTGTTACATACACGAGCGAATCGTACAAGTTGAGATATATAAACACCGTAAGATGGTGACAAGGGAACGTCACCATCTAAAAATGGATAATTAACGATAGGAAATGAAAAATCATCTCTTTTATCATATATTTTAGTATTAAGCTTTCCGTTAATGATATATATATCAAGATCGAGCAAAAGGCAGTGGTCATTGTTAGTATTAGCTTTATTTAAAGTAAGTTCAACAGGATAAATTTCTTTAGTATACATACTGAAGTCGTCATTATTGAGAGCCAAAATATCATCCAAATATCTAAAAGTATTATTAAATTTGTGTATCAGATGTTGTTTCGATGGGTCTTTGCTGATTTTTGTCATAAATTGTAACTCATAGCAATACAAAAAAAGGGCCGCAATAAGTGGTGCACAGTTAATTCCCATTGGGATTCCGATAACCTGACGATATACGGAATCTCCAAAGCGAACAAAAATGTTATCTAGTAAAAATTCAAGGGCATATATAGTTATGCCTATTACAGAAAGGTCAAATCGCTTCGATCAAAATGTAACAAAGTTGCGCCGTAATGACCCAAACATTTTCCACTATCCAAAACTTCTGTAATTATAATGGTTTCTGAGATTATCCCATAACAAGGCGTTATTTCAAAGGTCAAGGTCAACATACAAATTTGACCTTGAGACAGTTTTCAAAGTTACATGAATTGATGATCATTGGTGAAGATCCTAGGTGTACACGACTTACGGTTGCTGAGTTTTGGTGGCCAACCGACACCGGTTAATTTTCATAGGGGCATAATGAGTCGTTGAATCTTTTCGATCCAAATGAAACGAAGAACCAGGGTCTGGTCCTGAACAAATTTCACCATTCGGTTTTTTTCTACCTAATACGGTTACAGTGTTTGAATGATAACAAGGTTTTTTGGTTTCGGAGGGATTACTCCGAACCGACAAAATTTTTCGACTCACAGGCTGAATCCGGATAGGTATTCATGACACCGATACAAAGTGCGAACATGAAAGCGACACGTCTTACGGTTAAGGCTGCTAACTTCGTCAAAGTTTGGCGGAAAAAGAATAATAATAATAATAAACGGAAGAAATACAGTAAGGTCTTTCCCTTTTGGAAAAGGAAAGACCTTAATTAAAATGTCAATTGTTCTTGAACAATTGAGAGGTCTTTCCTTTTCATAATGTAAAATACATGTCCCAATAGACGTACAATGCATTGAAAAGCTCACAAACACACATAAAACCGTTAAAATATGAAAAAAAAACAAAAAAACAAATTCGTTATTTGGGACATGACCTTGACTTTTGACATTGTGACCTTTTTGAAGGTCTTTGGTCCACGATGTCATTATAAAAGACCCCATGGGTCTAGGACCTTTAGTCCAAGAGTTAAAGCTAATTTTGTCTTTTCAAAAAGCGCTAACGGGGGTTATGCCCCTTAATGATATGTCAAATCTCTTCGGTCATAATATAAAAAATTGTGCCTTAGTTACCTTAACATTTTTCACTATTTACGATTTCTGAAAGTATAGTCGTTTTTGAGATATCCAATAAAAAGTTGTAAGGTCAAAGGTCAAGGTCAACCTTAAAAAGCTTAAAAACACACTAAAAATCCTTTAAATAAGGTCAAAAACACATAATTCGCTATCTGGGACATGACCTTGACCTTTGACTTTGTGAACTTTGTCAAGGTTATTGGTCCCGAATGTCATTGTTGAAGATCCCCTATGTGTCTAGGACCTTTGGTTTAACAGTGAAAGCTGATTTTGTCTTTTTAGAATCATAATTTAGGGGTTATGCCCCTTATAGAAAGGTCAAATCTTTTCGGTCAAACTGTAACGAAGTTGCGCCTTAAAGACCCAAACATTTCCCACTATTCAAAACTTCTGTAAGTATAATGGTTTCTGAGATTATCCCATAACAAGGTATTAGGTCAAAGGTCAAGGTCAACATACAAATTGCGGTTAATTTTCATAGGGGCATAACCCTACCAATGAGTCGTTGAATCTTTTCAATCCAAATGTAACGAAAACCGGCGACTGGTCCTGAACAAATTTCACCCTTCGTTTTTTTTTCACCTATTACGGTTAGGGTGTTTAAATGATAACAAGGTTTTTAGGTTTCGGAGGGATTACAAAATGTGAACCTGAAAGCGACACGTCTTACGGATAAGGCTGCTAACTTCGCCAAAGTTTGGCGGAAAAAGAATAATAATAATAAACGGAAGAAGTACAGTAAGGTCTTTCCTTATAGAAAAAGGAAAGACCTTAATAATAAAATTAGAAGAAATACAGTAAGGTCTTTCCTTATAGTGAAAGGAAAGACCTTAATTAGATACAATAATTTTCATTTCGGATAAAAAGAGTACTTTTTAAATTTCCAAAAAAAAAACCCAAAACATTCAATTTATTTTACACACAATGTTACAATTAGGAGTTTTGGTTTGATTGTCAAGGAGACAACTTCCCACCCGAATCCGAATGACGTGGATGTTATCAACTAAAGGTCACAAATGCCTTCTAAAATAATGAAAACCAATACTGTATTACTATCTATATTAGGACTCGGCATTACAAAATGTAAACTAATTCAAAAGAGATAACTAACGATCTGAATTAACAGAAAAAGAAATATATAAGACAGTAATCAACGACCACAACTTCATAACAAGCTACAAATATGGAGCAGCCACATACAAATTGGGTCGGGTTAACATTTTTCCATACATGGGACAGTAATATATGTGAATGCACTATGAGGGGCAATCGGAAAAATGTAATTCTCTGACAATGTAGTGTAAAGGTGAATGTAGCTATATGCTTGCTTGGTGAGAGGTCAGCACTTCGGTGCATGCGTGACAAAAGCCTGCGAATAGCAAAATACGTAGATCACAAAAGATTAAATCAGACGCGTTAGATAAGCTATTCTCGATCAAATACTTATCGTTCTTTATTTCAAATTAAGGAATGTATCTCCCTCATACAAAGTTCTGAATACTTTGCCCGGCTTTGGCTATAGTTTTGTTTATTTTTTATACCTTCCTTTCATTTTTAACAAATTCAATATTTACAAATATTTTGTCCTCGAGTGAATACTAGTGGAAATATAAAATTAATTATGACATTTTTGAATAGTCTTACGCTAAATTATAGTTTAAGTTATGAATAGTTTTTGCAATAGCTTCATGACAAACAGTAACCATTTAAAGGAGACCCTATGGTAAGGAAAAATAGTCCATTGCAATTGAAATTAGAAAAGATTTATGCAAGATAGGAAATATATGTTTATTTCATTGAGATAAAAGGATCGAAATTTCTGTTAAAAATGAAGTAAAATGTGTCCTTCAGAACTGAACAGAATTGGCTGTTATTTCAACTTTAAGATGATGCACAATTTCATCTAAAGAACACAGCGATTACAACAAAACAAGCTCTAATTTCTGCCAGTTCTCAGAAAGACTTAAAACTTATTTCGATGGTTAAAATCGTTCAGACTGTAAATTATAATTATGTGCTTTATCGTAGTCAGTTCAACGTTTTAGTATAATGCATCTGATTCAAATAAATGACTTTCAAAACGCGAGTATATATACCTATTTGGCCTTTTGTTTCTACTGCGTTTTGAATTTTGAACAGTATTCCATAAATGATCTAAATTACTAACATTTCAACCAAACCTTGATTTGAGTATAAGTGATTTTGAATCCTTTTATCCCAATGCATCTACAAAAAATTAATCTTGGAAAATCATTGATTTAAAAAAGAGAGAAGAACATAAATATAATCTACTTGAATTAACAAACACAATTACTAGATGTGTTTATCACGTTGATATCTATTTTGTATCTTTCGCCTCTCTTAGAGAATAACATGAATAATGTATTGCCATTTTCATGGGATAATCTTGACTAAGTCAAATCCTTCAGTTCTTATTACTGACTACACAAAGACCTAAGAGAACCTTACAAACAAGTAGCAACCAAAGAAGAAAAACTCTCAATCTTAGAAACATGATGAATTCGGATATACGGGTGTGTTGATTCGTTACGAATTGAAATTTCGTAAGAATAAAGTGTATTATCCGTTTTGTTTTAAATTATCAAAGGCTATTTTGAATGAATTAAATATAAACTTATTTGTTTAAAATTTCTCCTTTTATTCCAATGGTTCGAAATAATACATGTACATATTAAAACTTACTTGAATATTTTAAGAAGAAAAGAGAATAAAAGGATTGAAATTGTTAACCACAACGCATGTGTTTTTCCTAAAATTAACATCAGGGTTGATTACGGGGAAAAATGCTTGATGTTACGGATGAATATTTGATTAAAACACTTAGATAGACTGACAATACTAATAATATGATAATATTACCTTGTTATTCATAAATGTTTTTTTTATAGTTGCTTATATCCGTCTATGACAAGTGCTTTATTTGAATCGTATTGCGTTCTAGCATCATTTAGGACAAGTTTTGTTTGTGCCTATGCTTTAATGGTATTTATAAATGACTGTAGCGGAGGGGAAATTTTAATATAATGATATGTTTAATAGAAAAGGGTTAAAACACACCTTTTGATTGTTTATCTGATGAACCACATACAGTTTTGACGGCCACTGAAAAAAATATGAACTCGTTAATTTCTTATTATGTCTTTAATATATTGCATGATAATGCAAATAGAAGTAGTATGTGAATTATAAATGGTTTTTTGGATTCAAATTTACCAGGAAAGATCCAAAACAATCATTTGGAGGTCTGGGATATACAAATACCTAAAATTCCATAACACCAAAAAAGGGACCAAAAACAAATAGACAAGATAAACGACAATCAGGGCAGTAACATACTTGGTCAAGTATATGTTAATTACATATACTTAACAAATGTCGTTACTACAATCCGTAAACTTTCCCCGAATGTGACCTACCGAATTAGACTTATCACCGGGTTTGTACATGAGCAACACGGCGGGTGCATGTCACCTGTGGAGGAGGATCTGCTGACACTTCCGGATCACCTGCGATCACCCCCAGTTTTTGGTGGGGTTCGTGTTTCTCAGTCTTTGGTTTTCTATGTTGTGTTTTGTGTACTGTTGTTTGTATGTTTGTCTTTTTCTTTTTTTGCCATGACGTCGTCAGTTTATTTTCTTTTGATGAGTTTGAATGTCCCTGTGGTATCCTTTGCCTTTTAAAGCATAGCTATTACATGCATTATATATATCAACTGTGTTCGTTCTATGTATTTTTTCCATTGGTTTAAGGGTATAAGAGTGCTTATTGAACTTTTTACACACAGGGTTTTCGCATTTTGCGAAAAATAATTATATTGTGGTGACAGAAAGAAATATAACGGTTCGATGTCGTCCATCTTTTATTTCTGGCTTCTTTAATGAGTTACGTATTACAATTTTGAGAGTAAATCAATAATCAACTGATTAAGCAATGATAGCAATCGACAGTGATAACATTAACGATACCAATTAGTTTGCCTCAAATGCGCATTTCGACAATAAATGTAACTTTAGTGATGCTCAATAAACTAATCAATGAATGGTTTTTATAAATTCTGTATTAATTAGCTTCTCTTTAATTTATGAATTAATTTTGGATTTTCAAATATTTTGGCATCCAGGATCACTAAAGAAACATTAATTGTCGAAATGTGCATCTGTTGCAGGAAAATTGGTACCGTTAATGTTATTACTCCATGTGTCACATAGGTCATTTCAACATACTTGTTTACAGTGGGCACTTCATATTCGTTTTAGTGCAGCTGTTTAGAAATAGTTCAACGTTTTTACTTCAACTGTTCAATGATGGTTCGGAACAAAGCCTCACCATTTCCTCAAAATATGTTGTTTTACATTGAGTGCAATACACATTGACAAAATGAAAAATACATGTATATGAAAACAATACTTTACAAATTACATGCGTCCGAAGAGCTGTTATTGATTAACTTAAATAAGGAACGCTCAAGGCCAAATAGTTGAAATCCAAGTATGAACAGGAACCAAAACAGTTGAATAACTTCATGACCAAATCAATCTTCAACTTTGACTGAGGGAGTTGAAAACTATGTTTGTTATTAATTTATAAATCTGTAAACGAACAACTTGAAAAAGGAATGATGTGAACCATGTCAGAAAGTACTGACTACTGAGCTGATAATACCATCTGGGATTGATAGCCCACCAGTAGTGGTATCGACCTTTTTCTATCACAAAAAGAAAAAAAAAACAACACTTTGCATTGGTACAAAGCGCTTTTATGGATTTACCTTCCTCAGGAACGCTCAAAGCGGAACCAAAGATGTATAAGAACCGAAATAGTTGGGGAGCTTTACGGTAAAAAACACTCACCGGTGACGCTCGATCAAAAAGGTTAAATGGCCAAATAAAGTTCAAAGATGACGAGCATTAACAACTAAAATTCCGAAATAAATAAATAAACGATTAATTTGCCAATATGTGTGTTTTTATTTTAATATAATGTACCACTGTTAGAGAAAAAAAAACCACTAGACTTGATATCACCGATTGGACTCGATTGCAATATTTGGCATTAGTAAAAAATGTCCAAAATTAGACTCATATATCTTATGATTAATGATACTAAACCCTACCGGGAGGGATTGTACTTGATTTTCATATGATGAAGACATAATCATTCAATCAGTTTAATTGAGGTCTGGAGCTGGCATGTCAGTAACTGCTAGTAGTCCTTTGTTAATTTATGTATCATTGTCCTTTTGCTTAGTTTCTTTTGTTACCTATTCTGACATCGGACTCGGACTTCTTTTGAACTGAGTTTTACTGTGCGTATCGCTGTGTGTTTCTTTATTCTACATTGGCTAGAGGTATAGGGGGAGGGTTGAGTTCTCCCAAAACATGTTTAACCCCGCCGCATATTTGCGCCTGTCCCAAGTCACGAGCCTCTGGCCTTTGTTAGTCTTGTATGTTTTTTAATTTTAGTTCATTTATATGTTTTGGTGTTTAGTATGACGTCCATTTTTACTGAACTAGAACACAATTTTATTTAGGGCCCAGCTGAGGACCACCTCCGGGTGCGGGATTTTCTCGCTGCGTTGAAGACCCATTGGTGGCCTTCGGCTGTTATCTGCTCTTTGGTCGGCTTGTTGTCTCTTTGACATATTCCCCATTTCCATTCTCAATTTTATTATAATTGAAAATAATGTACTGGTATTGCTATTCCTGTTTGTGCACAACAAGTCAATACGTTTGACTTTGCTTCACTATTTTTGTATGCACCATTTTGTGTTCTGTCCGTTTACACAGTCTACCATGTTTTCCCCATGGGCCTGATCTCTGTGTACTGTGTGTTTGTGATTCCATGTTTGTAAGGTAAAATATTTACTTGTTCTTGCAATAACATGATTCATAGCATATATTTCTTCTATGTTCAGTTATAGAGCTTTGAATTATAAATCTTCCTATATCATGCCATATGAACAATTGATATACACCAAAGTAACAATATATTTTATTTGTTCACAATTTTGTTACCAGTTATCACTACTGCAGATACAAACAAATCTATGTTCTCGATTGTTATCGTGTACAGCAATTTTTTAATCTGCATTCATTATAAAATTTCTTTCAAATAAGGAACAATGTTCCTATCTAATCAACATCACAATAATTTAAACTAAGTCTTAATTCTACAATTTACGTGGTTATTGTGTGAATGTAAAAATAATCATTCGTGTGTATTCAGGTTTCTGTTCAGTTTGAAAATCACCAAAAAGATTTTAAAAAAGCTTTTAATGCTTGCGGCCAACACCAATACATATGTTCTTACATTATGTTTGAAGGTATAGCCAATTTGCATGAGAAATGGTTGAAAATGTGTAGTTTTCATTTTTTTTAACTCGATCCTGCTAGGAATAATAGCATGATGATAAATAAAACTGCAAGACTGATAGTTGACAAATGTGTTTAATAATTTCTAATGAATGAGAGAAAATGTTAAACTTAATTAAGGTTTGCGTTGGTTTTTTTTTAATTGCGTTCTGAATACCTGTTGACCCTCAAATGTCAATCAATTGTATTTCTTGTTTGTTTTACTAATCAGCCTCCATACATCGAGCAAAATAGTGTACCTAAGTTTGTTTTACTTTTAAATTAAAAGTACTGTTGAAATACGGCTTAATCTGTTACAGTATAAAAAAAGTATGCCGAAAAAAAAACCTGCGAATCTATGCATATCGTTGCACGAATTGTGATTTTTTTTCTTCACTCAGTTTGCTATTTGTCGATACTGGTACATGTATGCATGTGAATAGAAGCATGAATATTCTGGTTATTTAAACTAATAACACATTTATTTGGGAAAATCTTCAAATATATAATCACTCTGAGAATTTAGTCTTAAAGATTTCTGAATGTTATTTATACAGATGCTTATAGATTATAATTATATCAGATATTTAAAATAATGATCAAATTTGTCTTACTTGTTAATTTTCAAATGCATCGTAGTTCTCAGACTGGAACTGAAGTTTTATTTTTTTTTCATGTATGAATGTTTTTTTTTGTAATTTTTATAAAAAAAACGTCAATTTTGGCGACAAATTTACCTAGTTGTATAGGGAAAATGCCTTTTTTTAAACTTATTTTTTTAGATTTTTCAATGAATGGATATGTTCTTATATACGGAGAAAGACTAAAAACTAACATAATATCTAGGATTGTATACTGAATCCATGCATGTATATGTCACCATCCTTGGTTTTTAGATTAATTGCTTCAAAGTTGACCAATACGCTTAGAATTTGACAGAAAACGTGTGAAGTTCGACTGAGTTAGTTTTATTTCGTCTTAACTGGGTGCACTTTAAGCTTTTCAAAACTGAATCGTCAACTTAACCCTACCAAACTAAACAATGGTGATGTCACCGATGTATCCATGCATGAATAAAATAAAGGGCTTAAAAAATTTGATTTGGTAAACAATGATGTTGAGGTAGAAATTTGAAATAGTTGTGTCTACACATTTGGTGCAGACATAAAAAAGGTTGAACATTCTGTTGGTTGTGAAAATTATAAAGAAAATCAACATCCTTATAAAATACACATTCTAAATATAGTATACTCTGTATGATGTAAACGTGTGGGTTGTGTGTGTAGTTAGACGGACAAACCTTCCAAACTGTATGCAACATTTCATTTAAACAGACAAAGTTCAACCTTCTGTCGTTCGTGGAAAATTATTAAAAAAAAATGATCATGAGAATATATATGGACCCTCAATATAGGTAACAAAAACCTCGGCGCAATAAATTATCAAAATGACAAATTCATCAACCTGTCATAAAGAAAATAAAAAATTCTGACAAGATGCGCATCTTTAGTATATATACTATCACCAGGTACATAATGTAAAAGTTTACTTAAAAACTGTAGTCCTAAGAAATCAGCCGTGTAAACCCTATATACCAAGTGCGGGACGGACTGTCGAACGGACACGAGTAAAACAATATGCTCCTAGTATTTTGTCAAGGGTGCAAAATATATATTAGCATATACGATTATGTTCTATTTTATAAATCATTTGGTGACAAAATATCTTTTTGAATAACCATTTCATAGTAGAATGGTAATTGGGAGATCTCAAATGCAGCAACGTAAGCAAGCTAACATCTATGTCATTTGGTCTTTGATGGAAAGTTGTCTCATTAGCAATCATACCACATCTCCTTATTTCATAATGGTGTGAGTTTTCCTTTGAAATACAAGAAGTTTAAAGGCTAACAAATACGTACTAGGAGACTAAATTATGTTGCTGTTATAGTTAAAATCTGACTTTTGTTGTGAACATGTGATGTTATAATTTGATAGATTTAATACTTGCTATACTAAATATACTTATTAAATTTTCAATTCGAAGGACTAACGAATCTTTACTAAAACTACAAATTAGCAGTAAAAAAATACTCGTCCATCCTGCATTAGTCACGTGTTATCTAGATGTCATTGGTTTTGTGTGTCGTTAATCGGCCAGTTAGTTTCTGTTTTTTTTTTGTATATCCCACATTTCCATTTATGCACACAAAGATATAACAACCCTTTTAATTTAAATAAACACTAAATAAACACTTGGCAAACTTGTAAAAACTCCTTATAAGACTACGAATATTCTCGGGCTTTTCTCGACGGCTATGTGAGCAATATGCCCATCCCCTCTCCCCCCCTCCCCCCCAAAAAAAGGGACCTTTGCTAATCGTCTGTGAGTCGTTTTGTCTCCCTACTTTGTGAAAAGGCGCGTTTTTTATCAGCTACACCTGTACATCATGTCCAACTCAAAACACCAAAAAAACTGACTCATCCCCGAAGACCAAAGTGCAAATTAATATGAAGCTAAAATAAAAATTATCTTAAAATCTCGTTGGGTTTTTGTCCCCCGCGCGATGCGTTGCGTTGGACATAGAAATACCAGGTGTCCATCCTTCCGTTTGTCCGTCCGTCCGTCCGTCCGTTTGTTCGTCCGGTATTGTTAGCTCTCTCACGTGTACATTTCTTGCCAGATTATATCAGCTGGTGCCAACCATGAAAAGTAGTGCCGATCAATTATTTTTAAAAGAGTTATGCACCTTGGAAATATTAATTATATGGAAAATTGCATTTGTAAGCGCTCTCACGTGTAAATTTATTGCCAAATCTTTAAATAATTTATATTAAAGGTTTATATCAGCATTGTCTTGGATAATTTCGAAAGTCAGTGCCGATCAAATATTTTTAAAAGAGTTATGCCCCTTGAAAAATATTAATTATATCGGAAATTGCATTGCATTTGCTCTCAAGCCTGCATTTCTCTATTAACGATATTTATAAAAAAGAACAAACAAATTTTTTTAAGTTATAAAGGCCATTGAGAGATACAATATGTACAACACGGGAGGGGAGCATTGGAACTCTGTTCTTTTAATCAGTTTGTTTTGCCGTTTGAATAAAATAGGTTAATGAAAATATCTTTTAATAACTTGTTTGCGTTCGAAGCGCTTTCTGGATTTACCTTCATCGAAGCACCTATCATTCATTTATTGTAGGGCCACAGATTTTTAATGAATCGTTTGATTAAATTTCGAGAAAATGATTTATTTCAAAATGGAATTCATAGAAAAAAATATAACGGGATCTGAATGATTTTATTTTATTTCGTCCTAACCGAGTGCATATTTAGTGTTGATATCCCATATGTTTAAGCCTTTGCTAACTTTATCTTTATTCCGATGTAGCTGTCCTGTTAAGATTGTACTTATAAGACTAGTAATTTATTTTAAACAAGCTTCCGAAACCATATCGGATTTTTTCTGTACAGTCCAATAAACGTTAAAGACTGTTTACACTTGAAACATAGGTAACGTTGTTCGGTCAAAAATAGTCAAGTTTAACTACTCTTCTTTTTTCATTCCATGCCAACAAACCATTTGCTGTCCGAGTTTATACGTCTGCTTGTACTGTGATTTTTTCGCTAAAGTCTATCGGTATTCTTATTCTAATAAATTTCCTTTTTCTATTTTGCTAGCGACATTTTTCGGAGACCATTGAAAAACGTATGGGCTTCTTAGCGGAATTGCTTTACTTGTGATACAATTCCCCGTATTTTCACACATTATCATGCATTTCTATAATTTGGATTTCTACTTTCAAAACAAAATTTTCTTGGGAAACGGCATGCATCATTAATAAAATAAGAATGTATTGCAAAGTTAAACCAAATCAACAAAAAGATCAGTCTGTTACGCATAAGAACACAAATAGATAAATCGTGCACATGCTTACATGTACTTGTCAATAGAACATTTAAAAAGTATATATTTCATTGTAAAGAATGAGAAGAAGAATGGGAGGAAGACGTCGAAACAATCAATGTCATTTAATGTATTGCATCAAATCCCTCGACACTCTGCATCTAGCAGATGCACAGTTACTATTAATAATGTTTATTTATTTAAATTTCACATTAGTGTGATTTTTTTTCTCATTTTTGTTCTTTCATTTGAATCGCATCTATGTAAATTTTGTTTTGTGATTGAATATGATACGTATAAAAAGCGTCGCTAAAATGATGGTATTTTTAATATATATATATCAAATAAAGGAACGTTTATCTTTCAACTATTTTATATCAGACTGAGGCAAATTGTTTGTTACACGTTCTAAGTTATTATAAAACATCAGGGTTTACGTTTGTCGTCAATTTCATGAATGTCGACAACAGTAGGAACAATAACTCGTGGCGTAACGTCATTCGGTATTGTGTAACCTTAAAGAAAGACTGGACAGGTGTATTTGTATGAGGGTCTGGATAGCTATTACAAAAAAAAAGATAATGAGCATAGAGGGCAGAATACAGGGCAAACAAATGAATAGAGCAAAATAGGCAAAAACATAAGGAATTTAGTTGCTTAACTATAAAGAATAGAGAATGATGGTAAAAATAGATATAGAGTAGAGAAGTGTTTTTAAAAAGTTTCTAGTTGAGATTTTTTTTCCGGAAAATAATAGATAACCAAACTTTATTTCTCATCAATCGCCAATTACCATTGACTTATACGTCTAATAAATAAACTAGAAACGTTCCACTCTACTGTCTGTTTTAAAGACTCTATAGACAATTGTTGTCAAGTCAATGAATACCATAGATAAAACACAGTATCAAGCATTCTAAGACAGAACACTGCATGGAAACATAATGGTTAGCAGATCCTGCTCCATTAGTGGCACCAGTCGTGTTACTTATGCTTAGTACCAATTCGGTGGTGAGTCTCATTCCGGTATGTCACAATCGAGGAAAACGGTTCGCGCTACCTATATAAAGAAAAGGACATATCCTTTGATAGCTAATGAGACAACTATCCATAAGAAAAGTTAATCTAAGCAAATATTTGTCAACGTACGGCGATCAACAATGGGCAACACCCATATCGTATAGTCAACGATGACATGTTCTGACGATACAACTGTCTGATGTACAACAAAACGCTTAAAGTAAAAATAATATAACGCACGGGAACTAATGACAACAATTGAATTATTCACTCCTGAAATGGACCAGGCACAGAAAGAATGTCCGGAGCTACGTAACCAACGGGGACATATAACGAATACTCGAGGGAGTATAAACTTTTGATAATGTTTTAATTATTCCTCAGGAAATTAAAGAAAATGTTATTAATCATGACAGTTATCTATCCTGATCTGCTTGATAGGTTTCTGTTGCTTACGGTGAATTTGTTGAAGCAATGGTGTTTAACGATAACGATGTAGTTAATTTGTGAAACAGGCAAATCTTAAGGGATTTTTTTTGTCACAGGTGTACATGTCTGTGTGGCATGGTTCATTTGACCTTGACCTCATTTTCATGGTTCATTGGTCAATGTTAAGTTTTCCTGGTTAAGTGGTTTTCAAAGTAACTATAAGCAATAGGTCAACTATATTTGGTGTATGGAATCATTGTAAGGTGTACATGTATTTCTGGTTTGGTTTATTTGACGTGAACCTCATTTTCTTGGATCATGTTATGTTTATGTAACACTTGTAGTAAAGCTTTACATTTAGGACTATCAACATAAAATCAATGGTTAGTAAAGCAGGCAAGACATTTCAGCGTGTGCACTCTTGTTTTTGGTTAATAAGTGTAATTTAGTGAAAACCAATATTATATATTCCTAATAAGTCACAAAAACATATTACAATGTTGATCAAATTTATCCATTTTCGATTAAACATAACAGAAAGAGATATGGTATAATTGCCAATGAGACAACTATCAACCAAAGTTCAAATTAGGCGGATGTAAGCATGTCGTGTATTAGAAAACGATGCCAACATTCTTCTATACACATGCATGAGTTGTTGTTTTCAACCAAAAGCAAAACGAAAGGAAATTAAACATCTAATGACACGAGCAAATCCTCATGTAAAAGCCTCGGGAAAAAAAATCTGTTACAATTTGAAAAGAGCACTGGACTTCATGACACTGGTTTTGGAATGACAATACCGTATGTAACGGGGTTAAACTCGTTTGTTGAGATGATATGAGACTAAAACTGGGTGCAAAGCTACTACATAAGAAACATATGGCTGCTAAAAATAATGATAAGTATTTTAACATCAGTTTCTTATTATTTTAACATTTTTACAAATAGCCATTGCCAAGTATTATTTACCAATGAACGCTGATGAACAGTCATTTATCAATACATCAATTAGGCATAGTCCCTTTCAGAATAAAGTATGAATTACATGTGGTAGGAAACATGATTGCCTCTGTGAAAACCTAAACCACTAATTAACAAAAGATCACATATTTTTTAAACCATAACACTATCTAAGTGCTACCGAATTCAATGTGTGGAAAAAAAGAGGGACAAAAGATACCAGAGGAACAGTCAAACTCATAGATCGAAAACCAACTGACAACGTCATGGCCAAAAATAAAAAGACAAACAGAAAAATAATAGTACAGATGAAACAACATAGAAAACTAAAGACTAAGCAACACGAACCCCACCAAAAACTGGGGGTGATCTCAGGTGCTCCGGAAGGGTAAGCAGATCCTGCTCCACATGTGGCACCCGTCGAGTTGCTTATGTTATTACAAATCCCGTAAATAGTCTAATTCGGTAAGTCACATTCGTGAAAAGGGAAGGGTATTGTAGTTACGACATAAGGAACATATCCGATATCATCTGTGAAACGGTTATTCCATAACGGTCAACCAACTCGTGATGGCGTCCGTAAAATTTACGAAGGGATGACTTCAACTTCACCATTTGGAACTCTTGGTTTAATAGCTTCCTTGTGAGCAGCAATCCTCTATCAAGGAAATCATGATAGGAAACAAAAGCCCGGGAATATCGTATCAATTGGGAGATATATACTCCGTATGCAGGCGCTGCTGGAATGTTGCTACATAGAAATGGAAAGTTCACAATTGGGAAGCTGAAATCATCTCTTTTGTCGTAAAGTTTTGTTTTCAACCGAAAAATCGAATTCCTCACTTGAGACACAGCTTTTACCATGCATTTTAAATTCTTAGTCTGTCTATATTGATATAGAATCTTGTATTCACAGAATTGTTTTCAATTTTTATTCACACATATTGACAGTGTATTTAATTGGAAATGGCAACTGTGTTGTTTTTCCAACTAAGGTAGACTCTGTAACCAATTTTTTATAATCTGGAAGTTACTATCCATCCACTTGATGTTAGCTCTTGTTGTCTCAATTGCTCTATCGATTGCTGCTGCTGCATTGCCTAAATTGGGCCTACTAGCCTTAAAAGTCAGAATCTGTCAAAAGATTTATATATGTATGTTAAATGAAGAATGATTGGAAAAATAATTTAAGAAAAGATTAAAAAGACAAAAAATAAAAGATAAATAGAAAAATTACCTACCAAAAAATTTATAATACAGAATTGGAAAATGAAATGAGGAAAGAGGACGGGATCGTAAATGGAGCATGTATGCGGCCCTCTTTGACAAATTTCCTTATCGGTCAATCAAATCACTATGACATCCCTTAAATTTTCAAACCTGGAAAAGTAAGACACCTTTGTTCTAAAAGCCTCCTTGTATGCAGCTACCCTGTAGGCACATTGCAGAAACTTATGAGATGAAACGTTTGTCCTGGAATATAATATCAAATGAGAAACATATACTCAAAATGCAGGTGCTGTTGAAATGTTTGTTAACAGAAATGAATAGTTTACCATAATAAATAATAGAATAACGATGAAAAGTTTACTATATTTTTTTTTTACTTTTAACATGTTTAAACAGAAGACAAATACATAATGTATCGTGTGTGTTTATTTTCGTCACTCTGAAAAACAATTAATTCTACACAAAAGTAAATACAAATTGTGCCATCTGGCAAATTATAACAAGATGTAGTGTCAAGACGATGAGGTGTTTAAAGGAGTATATTTACGAAGGTTTAAAATTGGCCTTGATTTTTTTTCTCTCTAACTCAGGTGAAAGTACTACAAATTCTACATATCATATAAAAAATTGAGGTATAACTTTTATACAAAATTGCTATTTTTGACATTTGAAAAAAGCTAAGTTATCAACCCTTAATTATGCAATATTTGTGTATTAAAGAAAGTTTGAGTAGAATGTTCCCTTATCTATGAAGTTTTTAAGCATAGTGCAATTTGGCTATATCTTCTCATTCTGAAGATTGTCGAGTTCAGAAATTCAGTGTACACATTGGGACAAGTCATTTTGAACCAAAGGCTGCAGTCACCAGTTTCCCGAAGCTTTTAAGTCCGAAACATGCACCAAAATCATCGTGTTTTGACAAAATCTACGAAATTTGCTGACTTTGAAGACTGTACACGTATGAAAGGATTGGTTTTACTTAGCACTTAGGTCTTTGAAATATCCAATTATATACCATATTGTTCCTTTTTATATATTATGATAAGGCTGAAATTTAATGACATATTTTGACAAAAGTGAACTTCATCTTTTAACATGAGACAAAAATCTACTATTATCATCTCTAGATTACAAGTTATTGCATTTATCAAATTAGATGCCATGGAATACCAACCACATATGTATCCCACACAAACAAAAAACAATATATTCTATACTGGATTTTATATATTATTAAACACAGAGGGCAGCTGCATATATTAAGTATGGATCTATTCAAAGATTGACAAAGACCCACAGTTCAAATATTTAACAAATGACTAACAATACATTATTTAACGTATGCGTGTATGTCTTGTTTGATATTTAAATTCCTTTGAGTAGTAATTTCATCAATTTATATTGATTTTTAACATAAATAAAAATATAAAATGCAAGGGACCTTTTTATGTTGATATGAATTATCATTGCTATGGTCATAACTATAAATTAACTGTTTACAAAACTTTGTATTTTTGAAATACTAAGGCTTTTCTACCTCAGGAAGAGATTACCTAAGCTGTATTTGGCAAAACTTTTAGGAATTTTTGGTCCTCAGTGCTCTTCAACTTCGTACTTTATTTGACTTTTTTAACTTTTTTTTATTCGAGCGTCACTGATGAGTCTTTCGTAGACGAAACGCGCGTCCGGCGCAAATAGAAAACTTCAATCCTAGTATCTATGATGAGTTTATTTCTACGCTTTTGATAACACCGGATTGGTAAAAGTATTGATATAGGCTAGGAAGATGTAAGGGGTTCACATATTGCATAATCTTTTGTCATGGTTTATATGTTGTTAAAGACAATATGCTAACACTATATTTCGTTTGTAATTTTACCACCTGTGAATGGTATCATACATGTGGTTCTGGATATCTAGGGCTTCATTTTTGTAAATATGTATTCCTTATAATTTTTTGCAACTGCCTCAATGTGTCTGTTATTTTAATTTTTTGTTTACCTTTTTTTCACTTTTCTTATATTTAGCATCCTATTAGTCAATTTTTTTTGTAAACAACCTATTTACCCTATTCTTTTTAATTTTGGTCCAGTTTTCTCTGTTCTTTTACTGTTGGTCCATTTTCTGTAAACTCCAACCAGACCCTCATACTTACCTAACTTAATATTGCCATTGCCAGTGATGTATTTCAGGTTAACCTTTTTTTTACTGTTAATTTTTTTGTTTTTTTAAAAATGAAAATACACGTTGTCAAAAAAATGCTCATTTATTTCTCGCCAGTGATTCTTAAGATATTTAATTTGATAAGCAATAAACCCAAAACGAAAACAGCTTTAGAACACATGGGCCTCAACTAAGAACTAAGCTATTGTTGTATCCTGCATTTAAGTAATATACTATCTCAAGGATCAATATGATAAAATAGTATACCGGGGATAAATATTCCAACCAATTCTGCAAGTTGAATTGTTATCTTGACAGGCTACGTGGTACCCTATGAATAAACACTAGGATTGGTGATCAGTGACACAAAAAAATCTTACGACTTAAGTTGATGGTAAGTCATGAACAATTCACTATACTTACGATCAACTTCAGTCGTATGATTTGTTGGTGAAACTGATCACATAATGGGAAATAATGTTGAAATAGTGACACTCTAGCATAATATAATTGTTATTTGGGCTTCACATGGGGCCTGGACTCAGGGAATATAAAACACTGACAGGGAATATGAGCCCATACCCCTGTGAAGATTCCAAATAACATATATATGATGTGTTACTACTAGCAACCGATACTGAAAAAATACTGCACATTTATTTATGCACATGTTCTGTTTCTCTTGCTTTAACGTCTTACCGACTGTAGATCATTTTCAGTATTAAACTTTGCTGTAACATCTGCAATGAGGTAGTTAATTGATACGAAACTGAAAGGAAACAAATGACATTTTGAATATGACAAAATTGCACCTCTGAACTGCAAACTATTTAGCGTTTTTGGAAATCCAGAAGCACTGTTAAGATTTTAAGATGTATTGAAAGCGCAAACGCAAATCACTCTGACCAAGTCTACATGTTTTATAACCTGCAGACGACACATGTATCTATATTTAGAAAAAAGTAAAATAGCAAAAATACCGAACTCAAAGGTAAAATCAAAACAGAAAGTCCTTTATCAAATAGCAAAATCAAAAGCTCAAACACATGAAACGAATGGAAAACAACTGTCATATACCTGACTTCAAACAGGCATTTCCCTATGTAGAAAATGGTGGAGATCTCATAAACATGTTTAACCCCGCCGCATTTTTGCGCCTGTCCCAAGTCAGGAGCCTTTAGCCTTTGTTAGTCTTGTATTATTTTTAATTTTAGTTTCTTGTGTACAATTTGGAGTTTAGTATGGCGTTCATTATCACTGAACTAGTATATATATTTGTTTAGGGGCCAGCTGAAGGACGCCTCCGGGTGCGGGAATTTCTCGCTGCATTGAGGACCTGTTGGTGGCCTTCTGCTGTTGTCTGTTCTGTGGTCGGGTTGATGTCTCTTTGACACATTCCCCATTTCCATTCTCAATTTTATGGAATGAAAAGTGAAAAATTCATAGCACCGTGGACATTGGGAATGCACGTATCAGATGATTAGCGACAATCGTTTATCTTTACTCTACAAAATTGTCTGTTTTGCACCCAGCATTAATGAAACGAAACCTCTATAGATGAAACATTTAATGATCTTAGACGTTGTCAACAATGCTAAGTACAATGTAGTAGATGACAAGAAAAATATATTATGCTGACTTGGAATCGACCATTTTTTACTGTTATACTTAAATGTCTCGTTTTGAGCGGTAAAACAATAGTTTCATAGTTCAATATAAACACTCTCCTGCTGACAATGTCCAGTGGAAATACTGCATAACCGAAACAATTTCAACTCATATGTTGCATTTCCTTTATCTCGATTTTTGCCAGAGGCTTTATTTTCAGTTCACTAAATTTATGTATGTTTTTTTTATCTCTATTTTGGCATTTAAGATTATGATCAACAGAGGGAGGGAAATGATTCACATGGGCAATAAAAACCATAAGTCAAATTTAAAAAGACATGACCATGGCAAAAACAAAATGGAAAGACAAACAAAAAACCCGCAAATTATTACATAATTATAATTTCTGACCAACACGAACCCTCCACAAACCGGTATTGAACTCCGGAAGGGTGAGCAGTTTCAAATAGTGACAAACGTTGTTTTATTCAATGCAAATAAAAATAAGGTGATGTTTCAATCGGGGAGAAAAAAGGACGGGATTGTGGTTGTAGTTACAAAATTGGCGCCACTTACCTGCTACCCAGATATCCCGTAATGGTTAACCAAAAATGATGACCCCCATAAAACTTTTGAAGGACTGAATTCATGTCTAATATTAAAAGTACACGCTAAAAAAAAAAGATAAGGTCATACGGGATCAAGAGACAAAATCTATATGAAATCTGAAGTAGTGTACGGACATGTGTTTCTCCACGTTGAAAGACAACCAGAACACTATAAAAACAAAAGTTGTGTCTGAAGTTCGAAATTGATGTTCATTTGTATTTTTAAGCACTGCTTACAAACAATGTTTTAATGCTGATTGAGAAATATGATGGCCATCATTTTGGTATAAACAAATTAAAGGTCAAAGTGCCAATGTTAATTGATTGATTTGTGGTGTTTAACGCCACTTTCATCACTATTGGCTTTATCATGGAGGCAAGTTTTTATTGGTGGAGGAAGTCGGAATGCCCGCAGAAAACCCTCGACCTTCGATAGAAAACTGGTAATCCTGGTCAATTGAATGTATATATAGGAGTCAAATGAACTGTCATGTGCAGGGTTCAAACTCACAACCTCAGTCCGGACCGACGACAAGTAATACGGTAAATGAATTATTCGAACTTATCGGGCAATTAAAATGGCAGCAAGATAAATTTCTCAGCAGCTAATACAATATCGATAAAAAATTGCATTGGTGGAGGAAGTTGGAATGCCCGCAGAAAATCCTCGACCTTCGGCAGAAAACTGGTAATCCTGGTCAATTGAATGTATATATATGAGTCAAATGAACTGCCACGTGTAGGGTTTGAACTCACAATCTCAGTCCGGACAGACGACAAGTAATACGGTGAATGAATTATTCAAACTTATCGGTCAATGGAGCCCCTTAAAGTGACAAGAGAAATTTCCCAGCAGCTAAAACAATATCGATAATAAATTTGATTTCTCATTTATCATGTTTATTAATTATATTTGTTTCAAAGGACATATATCTGATAATGTATGGTATTCTACATAGCAAAGTGACATGCTGGGGTGTTTAGCAAATACCTATGACATACTAATCAGCAGAAGGCCATTAAAAAGAAAACCGAGAAAATAAAGCTGTACCGATGAAAATTAAGAGCAAAACTTAAAAACAAACCTGTTTAATGTAGCCGAATTTACATATAATTCCAAATTAAGGGCCCGTATTTGCCTTATGCATGAAACGTTCAGGTTTACATTATCCCGCAGAGGTTTGTGTTATTTTGCAAAGATTTCCCTTATAACGCAAACAATAGGACGACATATAAAACAAGTTTGTATGGCGCTAACATGCCTTCGTACAATCATTTTCATCTGCATGTCCTTAATAAAACAATTTAATTTCATTTGAAGATTTACAGCAACAGCGAACTGCAATAAACATTATAAAATGTTTCCGTACATGTTAAATGTTAAATCGTATTTTACAATACCTGAGATCAAACACAAGACTTCCCACTTTTGAGTCAAGTATTTAACTAATGAATATGACCTCACATAGGCCATACATTAGGTGACTAAATACTTTTACCTACCGGGTTATTATATCATCCCAATTTGCTCTTAAAAAATCCCACACTAGAGTTCTACCAATTGGATTTCTTGAGATAAGACGCAATATATTTTCACCATCCTGCTTACGAATATCGTCCGTTAAGATATATTGTAGGAACCTAGAATAACAAGGGAACAAATCTTTGTTACTTGTATGTTCATTGTGCAAATACTGACCAATTCCGATCATGTTCATATCATCCAAAATCAGGTCAAAACACTGTACAAGGTATATCCCCCGAATGGATCGAAGTTACTTACTCTTATGCAGCATCCAAGTGTTTTGCTGGGTGAGTGTTACTTAATCTTCAGTTTTATGTGGGCTTACTTGTCTTTTTGTTGTCAATCTTTGTACTACCATGGTATTGTCAGTTTCTTGTCGATCTCATATGATTTATTTACTGAACATTCGGTATCTCCTCCCTTGTCCTACTACGGTATAAAAACGTCCTTTTATAACTAAATAACTACTTGAACGGAGGGTTAGCGGCATTAAGTCTATTCTTATTTGTGTTTGTCGATGTGCTTTACTTTAGGTGACCATGTTGGTACACTCCGGTGAAATTAGTCGGTTATGCAATCTTCGTTAACCACTGGAAGCTTGGATAACTATTTTCACAGAGCCCTCCGAAGTCTTCGGACAAATATACTCAGTGTAAGAAGTGCATACACATGCGACTAACGAAAACCAGAAGCACAGCATGTTATTGTACGGTTTTGAATATTGTAATCACTTGCATAGGGTCTAAATGGAGTTTATAGAATGGAATGATAGGCCAATCCTACAAAAAAAAAGACCAAGAAATGAAGAAGAGGAAAACATGCTGGGATAAAATATAAAGAATATAGATAAATGAACCAAAAATATAAAGAATACAAAAAAAGACGTAAAAAATTTAAGAATAAAAAAATGAAGGACCCCCTTATTATTTATTACCAACCTGTTTAAAATCGTGACATCTCTACTATAAGAGCAGGCATATAGAAAAAGCACCCTATCCGATCCAAGATTAGATGTTGTGTATTTTCCATAAGCAAATTCCCACTCATTCACACCTCCATACTGTATTGCTGTATGGTACACGATTGACCTCAAATCAACATCAATCCTGGAAAATAAAATTTATTATCAAAGTTAAACAAAATGCACACTCCTGGTGTAGATGGTATAGCCGATGTTTATTTTCATTTGCTGAATAGAATAAAGAATGAAAACGGGGAATGTGTCAAAGAGACAATAAGCCGACCAAAGTGCAGAAAACAGTACAAAGCCACCAATGTATCTTCAACGCAGCAAGGAAATCCTGCACCCGGATTAGGGTTTCAGCTGCCCCCTATACACTAATGTATACTAGTTCAGCAAAATAGACGTCACACTAATTTCCAAAACATATAAATATATATAAAAAGTAGTTTGAATGTAAATGACGAATGAAATACAAAATTGGATAATGGCAATTATTATTGTTCTTGTTTAACCCGACTAATTCGTCGTTATATTCAACCGCTCGACCAATGCTACCTTAACGCCTCAGATCGAGTCATCCAACAATTGTCAATATGTCATTCATTGAGATTTAGCTCGGTATCTACCTATCTCGATAACATTAAGCTACCAGCTGATTTACCGTTTCAATTAGAGAGCGCCAATCAAAATCCTGGATTCGTGACACTTTCATTGTTGAAAGTGTGCATTCCCTGGCAAGTGATAGCGTCGCCTTTTATAACAAGTATGTCATTGCATTGTAGCGAAGGTTGCTGATTTCTGACGGATTGGTCTGTTTTGTTTTAACCCCTTTAGAATTTAATCTTCAAACGTTTAATGTTTAGGCTTTGTTATACTTGGTCTTGGTACTACCTGATGAAGTTTACTCCTGAAACACGCGTTTAACGCATAGTTCTATACCATATGATTTTCTCTTCTGGAATAGAAAGTTTTGAATTGACACATTTAATCTTCTTTGTATGAAATACCAAATTCTTATTAAAAATTAGCAATTTCTTGTTCATGAATACATTGTTTTTGATGTATATCGAAGATGTTATTCATGAGTTTTTTTGTCGATATAATATTGTTTAAGCCAACCAACTGAGAATTTTGATAAAGACACCTGTACTGTTGTCCGCAGGGAGGGCCTGTTTTAGGGATGTTCCGTTTGGTTTTGTATGTCCGAAAAGTGATATCAATGCGATTCCCCTTGATGGAAGAGAGAAACTATTGTAAAACAAGACACACATGGCCGTAACTCAGTAGGGCCCGCAGGTTAGCTGCACCTAGGTAAGCGTCTACCTTGCCCACTTAGACAAGTGTGATTCCAAATGTTTGTCTTTCTTTCTGCTTGACACGCTTTGCCACTAGACGTTATACACAACTAATCATGATCATCAAGTGTGATTCAAAATGTCCGTCCTTCTTTCTGGTCGACTATCTTTGCCACTAGACGTAATACACCAACTAAATGTCCGTCCTTCTTTCTGGTCGACTAGCTTTGCCACTAGACGTTATACACCAACCAAATGTCCGCCCTTCTTTTTGGTCGACTAGCTTTGCGACTAGACGTTTTACACCAACCAAATTTATGTCCTTCTTTCTGGTAGACTAGCTTTGCCAATAGACGTTATACACCAACCAAATTTCCGTCCTTCTTTTTGGTAGACTAGCTTTGCCATTAGACGTTATATACTAATTAATCCAGATCATTAAATTTGATTTCAAATGTCCGCCCTTCTTTCTGGTCGACAAGCTTTGCCACTGGACGTTATACACCAACCAAATGCCCGCTCTTCTTTCTGGTCGAATAGCTTTGCAACTAGACATTATACACCAATTAATCATGATCGTCAACATGTGACGGGTAGGACTCATCGGGAAAAATTCCCAGTGAGAACATTTATGTAAAATATAATTGTTAAAAAAGAGAGGGGAAAGATATACTAGTAGATAACGTATGAATACAGATTTCCTAAATTAACTCATTGCTTCTGATGAATATTGACTCAGTTAAAATTTCTGCATACATTGAGGATGGTTATATTCGAAAATAACAACGGCATATACATAGTAAGTCGACCGGGGAACTCTTTTGATTATAACCACTAAGTCACTGAGGCTTTTCTATCTGATGTTTACTTATTACGTCTTATGGAAGCTATACGATACTCATTGATACGACATACCACCCATTTAGAGGTATTTGATTGTCGATGAATTATTGTCACTAGTTTACATACATTAGACTTGTTTCTTTGATAATGTCGACTTTTTATAACTCCAATAATGATTCCTTCATGACACCAACTCTAGGACATGTAGGAATGGTAAATACTTTTATGAATAAGTTCCGGATTAACCGACAGTCTTTTAGCAATAATCTGTAACAGCATTGTTAATTTTTTATTGGATTTTTTGCCAAATGTTTGATTTACCTAGCGTCAGATCTTCAATGTATGCCTTTAACTTTAGAATTGTTGTTCTAGATCAATGGATACAAATTCAAAATAACATTCGTGAAATATAATTGTTACCACGTTTGAATAAAATATTCACATTGGGTTAGACGATTTAACATTTTAACGGTTGGTACAATGGACGATATTTGATGCAAACTCATCATAACAAGCCGTATGAAAGAAGATATATTCCCACAAAGGACTTGTAAGAAGAAAAGCCATAAAAATTAGTCAGCAGTGGTTTATCATAATCAAACAGACCGCTATGGTTATTTTCAAATCACATGTTATGAGTTCATTTTGCGCTTTTTTTTTCTTTTTAATTTGAAATAAACTAATAAGATTTGTTCTTTTAAAACAAAGTGGGGAATACAGTAAATTAAATCATTGCCACTCTTACAACCACTATTCTCATGTTTTAAGATATGAAACACTAGTTTTGATTGGATAACATTTGCCGTCAATTGCACGGTTGATACATCATGTAATCGGTGTCGTTCAAAATGCTTTATTTCGAACATTTGACTAGTATCATATGTATTGCATTAGAAAAGAAGTACCAGCAGTGTACTTAAAGAGTTTTCAACAGGACTTGAGGATTTTACTCTGAACATTTTTCCAAACAAGTACCATTTTTCCTTAAATTTCAAAATAAACATTTAATTGTATACATAATGGATACGTTAAAACAGGCTTCCGATGCATTTTGCATTTTTTTAACAGTTACAAGTGAGCTGAGTGTAGTTGCATGAGCTTTTAAACTTACGGATTTGAGTTACCAGCACTGTTCATCAGCATTTGAAACGAGTTGATTGCAAAGTCTATACAATTTTGATCTCCATATCTGCATGCCTCCTCTAAAACTAGTTTTCTGAGCAATCTACAATATATATATATATATATATATACAGTTGCATCATCTAGTTATCAATGGTTATACAATAAACTTTTGCGTTCCAAATGTACCAAACGGTGATTTTAAGACGCCATTTATAATATTACATAAAAGCTTATCAAATTTAAAATAAATTTGTTAGCTTTAAACATAAATATAGTTTATTTGCAAATTTTCCAATTTACGATATAATATCATTTACCAAAACAGATTTTTTTCCAAATATTCTAAATACTGTTAATTTCAAAAATTATTGCGAGGTTTTTATTAATAATATTTATGCGAATAATGCGACTGAATTAGTATCGCAATAATAAAAACTCGCATTCTGATATCGGATCCATATAAATGTATGCAGATTTTCCTGAAATCGCAAAAATAAATCTCGCATTTTAGTCCATTCTTCAAAATTCGCAATAATAAATGCACGCAATAATTTCTGAATTTACCAAAACAGATTTTTTTTTCAAATATTTTTGGAATACTGGTAACTCCTAGATTGTTTTAAGTGCAGGGATATTTACGTAAGGATTTCTTGTGACGGTATAGTCGTTTTGTGCTGAAGTGACGTAAGTCATCAATTATCAATCAACACAAGTACATGATTTCAATCTCGCCTCACGACTCTGGCTGTTACTTGCCTTCATTCAAGTTCAATATTTTTTCAAAAGCTTATATATGACATTTACATGACCACTCACTTTTATAAGGTATTTTTGAATTTTGTAAACTGTGCTTACATTTCTAAATGTCCAGATCCAATATTGCTGTAACCAAGCCTACTCAATGGTACGGAAAATATTTTATTCATGAATGCCTACAAAAAATAACAAAAATACGACATGAAATGCAAAGATTTCACCTTATGCATTAAGACAAGTAAAACTGTTTGTTAATTACAATGAAATCATTATTATTCTTGGGATACCTATGTTCGTGGATTTGGTGGGCATAGGAAAAAATCCGAATTCAAAAGTTCAACGAAGTACCCATTTGTATAGGCATCAATCCAGACTTTTGCAAAACAAAAATGAAATCAAATATTTGATAAAAAACACTTTTTCTTCAATTCACAAAAATTGGTAACAACGCAAACAAATGAATCCGCAGTAAAAGGAAAACATAACCAAGATATAAAGTGAATCATTATTCAGTAGTAGAACAACAGTGGCTCTCTTTATGTGCATGGCAAGTAACCATCTGATGATAATTTCCATTTGGATATGTCATAAATAAAGCAATGCATATGGAACTACTGAAATAATCATTGAGTAACAATACGGGTGTCATATGTGTCGCAGGATCTCCGGCTGTTGGTAGGGTCTCTGTTGCCTTGTCTCTAGTTTGAAAGTTTTGTTACTGTTGGTTGTTTTTTGGTCGTTTTCCGGTTCGAGTTTGATTATCCCTTTGGTATCTTTCGCCTCACTTTTGAAACACATATCCCATAATGAGAATTACAATGTATATTTGTTTTGCTCGTCTGAAACACTTTTCGGGATTGATCGTCTTCAGGAACATCCGTTTGAAAGCCAGGAATGTTTATACGAAGAGAAAGTACGTTCTTTATGACCAAAATAGACATAAAAAGCAGAGCCAAAATTCTCGTATGGCTGAGGAAGTTGGAATAACAGTTTAAAAATGATTGGCATATTGAAAATAATTTTTAAAACTTCGATGGTAAAATTATAGAATAACTAATCGAAGAATTCAAATATAGAAAAATATTCAACGAGTGACCGAACAACACATTTATTTACGAGTGCGTGTAGCGCATGAGTTTATTATCTGTGTTGTTCGGTCACGAGTTGAATATTATTCGATATTAGAATTCTTTGATAAATTATTCTTTTTATTACAACGACAGTGGAATTTTCAATGGCAATACAGTAGAAAAATGCAACTTATTATGTTTTTGTCTACGCATTCACAATTCGCGTTGTTGAAACGTTATCAACAACGTCTTGACAACACCTGCTGTTGTATGACGTCAGAGGAGTTTATCCCACATGTAAAATTATCGTTTTTTATTTCACTAGAAAATCACGGTCATTCATCGCAACAAATGTAATAAGTTGGTTACTTGGAAACAATTTTCATTTATTGTTATAGTTTTTTTATAATATTCTGCAATTGTCTCGAATGACAACGATTTGTTTTAATAATAATATGAAATGATCTCGAATGACCACGAACATGTTGCAATCACTATAGACATTTTCTTTCCTTAAGCTTTTCTTCGACTGTGAGATGACCGAATACGACGTATTGTCAAACATAGACGTACTATTAGCAACACATTTTGTTTTTATTTTATTTTATTAAAAATTGGTTTTTGAATGCCCATATTTCTATCTTCTCAATTTCATTGAAACACTTTTTTTAACTGATATGTGTGTAAGAGTATCAAATTGCAAATTGACAATGTAACTGATGATTCACAAGAAACGCTCTACAATTTACAATTTTAAAGACACTATTGATTTTTTTTTAAAATACAATTTCTGTCTTTCTATATTAATGAAGAAAATAATTTGTTTTTGACATACGACAAGAAAAACCGCTAGCAGAAGATGAGCATGAGGTGCCTTAGTAAACAAAGACCATCTCTCGTCGACCAAAAAAATCAGGATATATATTTTGTCATGTCATTACAAGTTTAAGGACATAATGTTCAAGGAACATACTTAAATACAAGTACAATGGATTATTTGAAATATAAACTTACAACCAAACCGAAATTAATAATGATATATAATATATATATATATATATATAACAAGTCTAAAAAGGTACAACATCACCAATGTTTCGGATAACTAATATCCTTCATCAGTAAGATGTAAAATGAATCTTATCTTGACATGTGGTAGTCAAACTGAAATAAAAATCTTGAATGCTATACAAATTATCAAAAATCAATACGCTGGTACTTTTTTCAATATTGATGTTTTGGAGGAGGAATAAATTTCTTAAAACTGTAAGAATCCAAAACAGAAGCCTGAGTTACTGGAAACAAGTGATAGTAGGGAAAATGAGTGACACATTCTATGTTTTTTTATTTATGTACTGATGAAGGATATTAGTTATCCGAACTATCTAATATTTGTTCATGATTTATTTATTTTTTGGTGATGTTGTACCCTTTTAGACTTGTTATATATTATATTTTGTAGTGTACTGTATCATAATTTTATGATCCATCGCCCCGTAAGATTTATCGTTGGCTATTATTCAGTCATTTAATATATATATATTTGCATGCACACGTATACAAATTGCGGTTTTTATCCAACGCAATCATAGGTTTGAACGTTGTTTTCAATTTAGACTTGTTTATATTTTTTCGTTTGGGCTTGTATTATATTTGCCTTCGGGTTTATATGATCCGTTCATCCTATTTTGAGTCTTTCAAAATTCAAGTGTCTATCCTAAATTGAGGTAAATTATATGGCCTTCCAAATACCGTTTCGATTCCTAACATCACTGAAGAGACATTAATTGTCGACATCCGGATATGGTGTACCAATATTTGCACCTCATGTTTGCGGTATACCATCTTTTCCGCAAGTTTATTGTTTCTGTTTGGTAATAAATTATTAATAATATCTATTTTGTTACAGCTTGTGGTCCCTTTATTTGGCAATCGCCAATGGCAGTCAGCAAGGTTTAAGAACATCAGTTGTTCGACCTGCTAGTCAAATGCGTTTTGTTAAAATATACTTTTTCACTCATTTTGGTCTTTTGGAAAATGTTGTTTGTGCTGTATTTAGACCTCTCTACCAAGAAATTTGTTTTGCATGCACACGTATAAAAATTGAGGTTTTTATCCAACGCAATCATAGGTTTGAACGTTGTTTTCGATTTAGACTTGTTTATATATATAAATATATATTGTTGTAAAGTAAATCTATTAAAACAAACATTAAAGTAAAAAGTGGAAAAGGCTTACCGAAAAGTCACTATATATTTCTGTTCTTTCTAACATGTTTCTTACAAACACAATATCGCTACGTGCAGCCAAAAAAGGGAAATAACTGTCTTCCATTGACAAGTATTCAAGAGTTTGGAGGGCTATATTCATGGTAAGGTCACCCGATCTTAAAAAAAAAAACTTGCTACAGAATTATATAAGACACTTAGAGACAAACATATTAAAAAAATTTAATTTGATGAGTGATTTGCTGCACTCGCTTATCCTGGCTCGCAATGACGGCGATAATGTGATATCCTCAACTTTTAATTAAAGGTATATTACAAATGGGTTTTCTAAAAAGTGAAAATCGGTAATATACTGTTTTTATTCATTTACTGTAATTTTTTTTTCTTGGTATTATATAAGGATGCCACTGCTGGTTGAGGTTTCCTCCCGAGAGTATCACCAGCCCAGTAGTACACTTCTGGTTGGGGTTTCCTCCCGGAGAGTATCACCAGCCCAGTAGTACACTGCTCGTTGAAGTTTTCTCCCGGAGAGTATCGCTAGCCTAGTAGTAAGAAAACATCAGGAAACATCATTGATACAGTTATTTGTTGAAATTAACTCTTTTCATGAAACTGAAAAATTATTCGAAACTTTTAATGGCTCTCAATCCCCAGACTCTGATTGTATCCGCCTCCACTTTATTGGAATTTTGGTGGATAGTTGTCTCATTGGCAATCATACATCATCTACTTATTTTTATTCTTATTGCATACGCCTGATTATATAAAATTAAGAAGCTGTGGTAGGATCGAAAATGACACAACACTCCGCCAGAGACCAAATGACAAAGAATTTAACAACTACAGTTCACCGTTAGGCTTTCAACAATGAGTAAAACCCATGAAAACATATGAACATTTGTTTTCAATTGTATTCACTGATTTCCCTTCTAACTGTTTTCATTCTTGCGACACTGATAAATATATTATAGCTGAATCGCGCCTCTGTCATACGTAATTAAAAGCTTTATATCTTTGATTAGTTGTTATATGAATACTAAACTACATGTACACGATACGAATAAGTGTTTTATTTTTACTTACTTTGACAGGCTCCATGCATCATCAATTATCTGAGCTCTATTTACAGGATGAATTTTCTGTAACATAAAACATATACAAAAATTTTTTTTCATAGAAGACATGTGATGCCTGCCGTTTCCAAATAAAATTGGCAAACATGATGAAGTATATGTTTTGGTATTATAAACCGCTATAACTATGGTATTCACTCGGATAAAAATATAAAAAAGCAGTTATTATTTAACAGACAATCGTAAGAAATTCAATAATACTGACCTTTCGATGCAAAAATTGGAAACCATACTTCTACTTTCGGTTTTAAAATCAGAATCTAAAAGCTAAACCAAAAGACGGTCAAAGACCAGTTTTCATTTTCGTTGTATCTTTAATATGCCACCAAAAACGTATACATGTTTTCAGAATTACTCTGTAAATTGAAACTAATATATATAATATATATGGATGTATAAGCAGTTTGCTAATGAAATCCCCTGGTTCAGGAAACTATGTGCCATTGTTGTAGCACAACGGTGCATTATTTACAAATATTAGTGCCTTAAAATATCTGAAGTTGTTAAAAAAAAAGAAAACAAAAGCAGTTGCTTATTTGCCAGTCCTAAAGAAGAACATATATATAACTTTATTATGCCCTTATCTACTGACGGTGGTCTTTATAGTGAATACACTAGTGTTGTGCTGGTTTTTTTCGTTCATCCACCTTTTGTATCTGCCACTTCTCCTAACCCATTAACTGCATTTCATTCAAGTACAACTATTGAATAATACTCCCAACAAATACAGGACAATAATAAATTCAATACATGAAAAAGAGTTACCTTTTTACAACCCAATACTTCATAAAGTAGTCGTAAAGGCCGATTCAGGAGGCTTCAATATTTTGATATCGTAGTAACCAGTTAGGTCTGTATCCTTTATTGTCATTGTGAATCATTTATTTAGTATTGTTTCAATCAAACATTTAGGGTTTCCTATTCCAAAACAGTTGTCAATTTATTGCCTTCAAACTTTTATCATATATTTCCTTTTTCTTCGTTTACTTTGTCTTTTCTATTGAATCTTTTTATATCTATTCAGCTTAATAAGTTTGCTAATGTATAAAGTTCCTTTGTACTGATATCAATTCAACAATAACAATACAAATAACTTGTTTAAATTTATTACATCCGAAGGGTTTGTCAGGATTTATTTTCATCGGGAACAATCATACCCAAAACAGTGAAAGCAAAAGATGTAAAACTACCACAAAGACTTGTAGATCTATATGACCAAAAGAAGCCTGAAAATGGTCTGATTCATTACTGAAAAAAACTAAATCGAAATCTGTTGATTGATTGTTTAGCTGTTCTTTGCAAATCTCCAGTGGCAATTATTTCATGAACTTTAAGGACGAGAACAAACATGAAAAAAAAATGAAATTTTATGGATAATGTTACTTCGACATAAAAGTCAAACCACTCCCTATCTCTGGTTGATCTCTTAGGTTGTGAATGGTGAATACCCAGCATATTCTTTCAGAAAGTGTCAATATGAACCCCCTTATGTTTAGAATGTCCCACACTCATTTCAAGAAAGACTTTATGCGTTGAGGGATTCATTAGAGGCCATTGCTTGAGCTAATTTTTCAGACCCTATCCAACTCTACTTATATATCATTTGGCAATCAAAATCTCTTCATTTTGTGTGTTCTATTTTATGTTCATGACCTCAATAACAGGTTTGTGCATATAGGTCGTGCGTAAAACGCTTAACATGTTCAATCAAACGCATTTCTTATAATTCACAGGCAATGATGCCTTATAACATGAAATACGGAGTGAAATGAGTCTATGATACATCAAAGAACAACAACGTATTCATGTGTTGTGCAATATATAAACGAGAATTCCATACATTGGTTGCTTTATCGACTTGTTTTCAAATTTATCACACAAAACTCGTTGGACGGGCATATTGTGAATATGTCTTTTTTTTTCTTCATTTTGATAGATATTTTATATTATGATGTGAATATTGCTTCATATTGTTTAAGACCCAACTGGTTGACTTTAATCTATAATAATGTCTTTAAACTTTAAACTTATCCTGAATTTTACCAGTTTCAATCCACCATTTTCTACATATTGAGAAAATGCCTGTACCAAGTCAGGAATATGACAGTTGTACATTCGTTTGATGTGTTTGAGCTTTTGATTTTGCCATTTGATTAGGGACTTTCCGTTTTGAATTTTCGTCGGAGTACAGTGGTTTTGTGATTTAACTTTTCACCAAGATAGGTTTTCGTTGTTTTCTTGTTAGGCATGATATTGTCTGTTTTATATTGGACATAAATGTGTTAGTAGCCCCTTGGTATAGTCTCTGTTTTCTTTCGAGAGAAGGGAACGTAGTGTGAATATGTATTGTGATCTACAATATTATTGACAAGTGGTTAGATAAAAATGAAGATAGGGGTTAAATTAAAAAAAAACAAAGATAGAGGTTAAATTAGAGAAAAAGATAATGTACCGTATGATCCGTCTTTAGTTGATCTATAAGTTTTACCCAATTATCTTCTGGGTAATTTACTCTATAGAATCCATACTGTTTTATATTTCCGATAAACCAGCCGTTCTCACATTTTACTTTTGATAGCAAAACTGAAAGTAAAAGTAGTTGATCTATCGATTAACACGATTTTTAAAAACCCCCAAATGTACGGCAGAAACAACTTTTATGTTAGTTATCAAACATATATATTGAGGAAGCACATTGATATTACAGTTACCAAAGACATTTAGGGATCGAATACGATAGACCATGATTAAAAAGTATCAAACACCAAGTATACGGTGTTCGTGTTGCTCGGTTTTTAGTTTTCTATGTTGTGTTTTGTATACTTTTGGTTTTTTTCCCATGGCGTTGTTATCATATTTTCGATATATGAGTTTGAACGTCCTTTTCGTAGCTTTCATCTCTCTTTACGAGTTAAATTGATTTTTGATATCGAGTATGAATAAAAGAAATTATTGTTGAAAAATGTCAATAACAGAAACGAAATCTGGTAATAGAATCAAATCAAGAGACCACAACAGGGTCACATAACTATGTTAAGAAACAACTTTTCGTCTTTACATATTTTTAAATGTAATTTGTGATAGACTTTTTATATTGTTTTAGTTAAACGTGTACATCATGTACATTGTGCACATGGATCCAGCAGCCAATTTTAGATTTGTTATTGTGTGTGCTTTGATCTTTTGCGATTTGATGAATCCAGATTATATCTATGGTATGTATGACGAGAATAATTTGGACTATTGATATATGGTTTTGATTTTCGATTTTTACTTTATATCCACATACATCTAAAACAAAGTTAAGCAATTTCTGACTGTAAACTTACCGTCTGCCTCATCTTTTCCCATCCAGATTATATCAGCCTCGTTCTGGTTAAAATCTTTACTTTTTTGGGTTGTGTATGTGAAAGGTATTTCCCATTTATACCTATAAAAGAATTATATCGATATAAGCTTATAATCATTGTGTTAAGCATAAAATAGAAATGAATAAAATGAGAGCTTTATTAATATCAATAACACCTGGACTGAACTGTAAGAACACAAGTTAAGCGAAATATGATTCAATATACAATCTGATTAAAAACACCAAATATAAACGATGTGAAAATGTGCTCAAATATTGGACGCCAAGATTAACGGTATGATCCTTATTATTACCATTGGAAAACAATGCAATACTAGGTAGAACCAAAAAAGATTTCGTAGTTCACTTTCATCCTTCATAGAAGTTGCGGCTCGTGCAGACGTCAATACATGCATTAGTTTTTGATAAAAAGACCGTATCTGAACACGTATTTACCCAGCCTCAAAACTCACAAGTACGCTCCTCGGCCAAATGATTGTTTTCCATATAGCAATACGTCCGTCGAAAGATACTGTTGTCGCGTACTGATTACAAATGATAACGTTCATAGACATACAAATGTAAATAAGATTTCCTCGAATAAAACCGGGATTGTACTAACATGAGCAACACGATGGGTCTTACATGTTCTGCCTACCCTTCCGGAGCACCTGAGATCAACCCAATTTTTTGTTTGATGTTCGTGTTGATCAGTCTTTAGTTTCTATGTGTTTTATATACAATTGTTGTTAATGTTTAGTAAATGTTAGCTTTTTCTGCCACGGCATTGTCAGTTTGCCTTTGACTAATCAGTTTGATTATCCTTTCGGTATCATCCGCGTCTCTTTCTTAACTTTGGACTAATTTTGAGAGCTTGTATGCATTTTTAACCCCACCACATTATGAATGTGCCTGTCCATAGTCATCAGCATATAATTCAGTAGTTCTCTCTTTATTTTGTAAGTTGTGTTATGATGACTGTTGTTTAGTTTAGTTTCCGCTTTTGACGCGGGGGGTCGTCAGTTTGTCTTCGACTTATGCGTTTGAGTGTATTTTTAGTACCTTCCGCTTTTCTTTGACGTCTATTGTTGTGTATCGTATTTTAAAAAAAAAGTGTGTTAATCTCTTTCACATGAAAAGGCCATGGATGTACATGTTGAAGCTTTTTAAGCTGTCTATGGATTTTTTCGCATTATTGTAGACCGTACGGTGACCTATATTTTCTAACATCGACGTCATTTGGTCTCTGATTGGTAGTTGTCTCATACCACACCCTTTTTGTTTTTAATATATATGAAACTTACCCGTACGGTGAGGTATATGTTCCAGGATCAGTAGCAGTTTTATCCAGAAGATACCTTGATTGACTCAGTCGTATGCCTTGTCCTTTTCTTTCCATGAAAACTGTTGGATAGTTCATTTGCAACGTCCATGTGTCCATTATTCTTTTAACATCAAGTGGCTTACCATCCTTTATACTTTGCTGAATTGAAAACAAAACAGTAGTTCATAATAATGGTTTTAAGATCTTCATCTTCGTTAAATGATGTATCAAATAAAAAGAGTTTAGAACAGAATGTTATCACTTTTGAGTTTATAAATTCGAAAGATTGAATTGGTCAATCCAATAGGTACCATTTGTGCTTCAAATGATATAATGGGCATTACAAAAAGAATTAAACTGGTTTTAAAGTTGACACTTTGTTGACATTACAATGACTTTACTGACTAGTGACAAAAGTTGAGCAATATGTCATTACTTTTCCAGATCAACCGTGAACCTAGGACTAAGAGGTGCCTTTATTTGTTTCATTAGAACCCTTCTCGTTTACCCGTCTTTTCATATGTCTCATTATGAATTGTTATCGGCGATGTATGGATACCCCTACCCCTTTTTAAACGCGAATGAAGTTGTCTATTATATGTAAAATGATATCACATTCCTATTTTCGTTTCATAGTATTTACAAAATGCTCCTTTTTATACTTCATTTACTTGGATGCAAGTATGTAAGAGTTTTTACATAACTTTCCATTATTGAAGGCTATTAAAAGAAAATAAAATAAACGACTCTTGATATTCAGGATAATCAATAATAAATAAATGTTTTAAAGTGAGTGGGAAGTTTTCAAACGATATATCACAACGTGAACGGCAAATATATGTTTTTGTAGGTAGAGTTATAATCAAATGTAGTACTTACTTTTCTTAAAGCATCCCACAAATCGTCATGAACTAGTACACCGTATGCTTTGTCTCTAATATATCGCTGAAAAGTAAAAACATGTGTTCCACATACAACATTTAATTATGAAATTAGGGATACGGGGTATCTTTATTATTATTTGATTGTAAATTACTGACATTAGCAAATCTGATACCGACATCAAACATATTTGTTAGACTTTTTATCTACTATTTCCTTTTCTTTTTAATTATATTATTTCTTTTTTACAACCAAAAAAAAAAAATGTTTTCATTGGTTCATTTGTTTCTAATTTTGTCAAATTAGGGATGATAACTCGAACAATCTAGTTTCATTAAGGAATGTACTTGAAATTCATTTATTGAGTTTTGAAGCAAAGTTTCCGTCTTATTTCTTGAAAGTATATAATAAACATGATAAAAGCAATCTTTTCATATTTAAATTTTAAATTCCATCATTTATTTTCTTTCAATTCACAGAAATATTAACAATATAAATAAATCAACTGCACATTGTGACGATTCTAATCCATATGAAAATAAGTGATGTTTTATTTTTTTTGCGGTTAACTCATTCTTTAAATCTATCGTTTAAATATCTTTGGGGGTAAACGGCAATAAAACAACAAACAAAATTAATATTGCGAAAATGATTTACAAAAATAACCCTATACAATGTATCGATATAAATGAATTGTGATTTTTTTCCTGAGATTTTTTGTACATAAAAAAGTAAAAAGATTGTTAGAACTTGAGAAAGAGTATAAAAATGTCCGGCGTACTGAACTCGATGTCTTACTACTATTGGGTAGATGTTCCTGCAAGTGTTTTGCTTCTTAATTTATTTTCATGAAACTTTCTAATTGCATTTCTCTTGTCATAAATCTTACTATTATAATGAAACTGAGGTTTTAAATTCATTGAAGCAAAGCTACTTTAAACACTGTTAGGGTTCTAATGCGATCAAATTATTAATGAATGAGACTTTCCAGATACTTTGTATCAGCGTACGGGATTGAAATTATCCAACATATATCGCGCAATCGGCATAATTCTGGTGAAACCAGTGCCCTCCTTTCACAATAACGACCGAAGCACTGAAATCGGTTTTACTATATGCACTAATAATGCAATTTTGATATGAACAGCTCTTAAAACACTAAACAATCAATCATTTTCAGTTTTCAGTCAAATTTCAGACTTGTCTTATAGACTTATTCACTGGTGTAAATTCAGTACGATGCAGACATTTTGCTTGAAGTCAATTAAGAACTGTTCAGTCTATGTTCAGAATTTTCAATAGCTGCTATTTACCTGTAACCATCAAATTCTGAACTGTCTAAAATGCTACTGAGCAGTACTGAATTGATTGCAAGGGAACTGTCTGAACAGTACTGAATTAACCGCAGTGAATAAGTCTGAAAGATGACTGAACAGTACTGAATACACCGAAGTGGATAAGTCTGAAAGCTGACTGAAAAGCTGAACATGACCGAATAGTTTATTGTAAAGATATTTCAGATCCTGTTAAGATCAAAATGACCGTTCCAAACTTACACTATTTACTAGTAATGTTTACATAAAATATTAATATGGCTTACCTGCAGACCTTTTTGGAATATTTCGTCTCCCAAAAAGAATTGCAACATTCTTAAAATAGATCCACCCTGAAAATTCATACATTTAGTTAATACGATTCGTCTGACACAAGGAATTTTGATATTATATATATTTTTTTTATTTCATACTTTTATTTTAACTATTTTTATATTGTATATGTATACATAAAATCTGAAAATGAACATACAGTCTGAAAAAGACATAACAGGTACTTTTCAGATTATTACATCCCACTCAGACTCAAAATTATTTCATAACAAATAAAACTTATAATGCTTGGCATAACGAATAAAAATAATAATGCAACTATTTCGCATCAATTAAACTGATTGGATAACGACTAGCGTAATCTATTCCATTTAGTACCTGTCTGGAACTTCAGAACGCCGACATTTTGAATTCTTGAATTTATTGCGATGCAATGTCTTTAATTGTATAAATAGATTTCATTTGTCATGTAAACGTCTTCTTCTATTTTGAATTTTTATTCATGTAAAGTCGCGTTTTCTTAAATAAATTGTCATATTCTATCCCTTATTTTGTCATAGAAGATTATTCTTCGTAACTAAACACTTTAAGTGTTTTATTCAAACTCATTAACTACTGCAGCAATGTTTAGCATAATAAACGAAATCTCAAAGTTACTAGTTTACTATCTAGTTATAACTTAAGATAAACAACAGATAAGTTGGCTGTCGAGAATCCCAATCAATTAAGGTGACGGGTTGCTAGTTCAAACACCGCTTGGTAGGTCAGTTCGACTTCGATATTAATTAATTAGGACCAGCACTTTCATACATCCGCCATGAAATAATACAGAATGCAGGAAGTGGCGTAAAACACTCTCAATAAAAAAATGAAATTTTTACCGTTTGATCGTTATAGTGTAATTTCACTGTGTCATTGACAAAACATGACAAAGTATAACAAAAAAATCGAACTCCAAGGAAAATTCCAAAAGGGGAAGTCCATAAAAACTAACAAAATCAAACGTTAACAATCAACGGAACACGTGAAAAAGAACTGCCATATTCCTGACTTGTTACAGCCTGTGGCTAAACCTGGTTTTATAGCTAGCTAAACCTTCTCAAATTATATCAAGCTGACATCGATGATGTTTTTGTCATTTTCCTTGTTTTGACGATTAAAATTGGATTATACTTTTGAATCGTATCACGGTTGATGAATGTTTAGCAAAAAAAATGCTTATAAAGTACTCCACCTATATGATTGCTCTGATATATAACAAAGCATTAGTGTAACACCTTCATATTCCGACATGGTGAAAATGCTTACATCTATATGCATTGATACGTACCTTTTCGTAGGAGATGGTGTCAAATATTTGAGATATTTCATCTGGATTAGAAAGTGGAATATATACAGGATGTGAGGAAATTAGACCATCCACTTCTAAAGCCCTCTGGACACTGTTGACCACAAATTTATCGAGCTACAAAAAAAAAAAGAAAAAAAAAGAGAAATATGGTTCTGTAATATTTTTTGAATATTTCAAACTGCGATTTAACGAAATTTTGAATATAACTTTTACAAACAGCTAAAAGCATAGTTCAAACAAACGTAGATTAAAATCTTATTGAAAAAATATTTTGTTGTCTGTAAAATGTGTTTTTTCAATCATCGAGTAGGTCGCATCTAATTTTTTTTTTACAGGAATAGCTGCAAAGGATAAGTTTAAATATTGAATGATATGATTTAGCATATTTGATGCTGGTATTGATTATATTTGTGAGACGTTCATTTATATAGCAACAGATATGCTTTTATCTTATTGCTTCGTCTTGTTTTACATGACAAGATAATAAAAAAGCGACATTAATGCTACATAGTAACCATTAAAACTCTTTTAGATATAACCTTTATATCAATCATAACAGTGACTTTGCAAAATTTAACCACACTTGGCAAGAATGATGTAGGGGATTTTCACCAGTGAGCCTCGTTTGGGTCTATTAACCAATAATCTAATCTAATAAACCAAAAAACAACATAGAAAACCAAAGAATTAGCACCAAGAACCTGACTTAAAACCGGGTGTAAGAAGTAATGAATAAAGCAAACAATTACAAAAAAATGGGACTATGACCATCGTCATTAGTTGTCCATAGTTTTATGTCATTACACTGTATAGTGACAGTTTTCTGGAACTTGTCTTCATTTGGACTGATTTGCATCTTAACATATGAGATAGACACATGTGCATTAATTGATTGATGACAACACCAAGGTGGAATAAATCTTAAACAAGATGTTGAATTATTGCCTATGCAAATAACTCTCTACCATATCCCCAAATGACGTAGAAGTTAACAACCATTAAGGCCATTTGTTGTTTTATTTTTCGTTGACGTTTACTCGGGTATTTATTCACATGTTGCGACTTTTTGTGGGAATAATTCAATTTCCCTATAAAAGCTATCCCAAGTTGCGTTTACTTTGATAAAAAGAAAAGACTCGGAACATGACATAGACACCTGTCTATTGTCTAAATGGTGTCCTCTTAATGTGTGTCGGGCTTCTGTTTGCTTGCTGAATAATATATTCAAACGTAGTAGCTGGTAGTCGAATAAATCATGTAGTATGTTTAAATAAAAGTACCAATTATTCCATACAATGAGCTTTTTGTTGTCATTTTCGAAATCAAAATCTAGATTTATTAACAAATCGTACAATCCTGCAACAATTTACTTTATTTTCGGCGTCACGTATATATTACCTACTAGTATATATAAAATTGAGAATAGAAATGGGGAATATGTAAAAAAAAACAACAACCCGGCCAAAGTGTATGCATATGCATATTTATATATATTTCTCTAATTCTTCGTCAACTTATCCCTTTCTGCACCAATTGTATAAAAAATAATTAATCAACGTGTGGTTCGTTTGATCTCAGTTCTTCATTGGTTAAAATCCGATTATGACGTCGAAATTTCTTGCTTTCCTCTGAATTTCCTATTGTGACGGATTGAAAAAGGCGACCATGCCTGTTGACGTCACATAGAAAGAACACATCTTTTTGCAGATCATTCGAAAAGAAGGAATAAATTTGCCTGCGTATTGTTTGAAAATCATTAGAGAAACAGATTCCACCACCAAATTTCGTGTAATACGATATTTATCCACTATCGGCATTTAAATTTTAAATATTTAAAACGCTCGGCGAGCCTCGCGTTTTAAATTTGAAAATTTAACTGTCTCGAGTGGATAAATATCGTATCACACTTGAGGCATTGGTAGAATCTTTATATACGTTTTATAAAGTGTAGAACAACACTTAAACAATGATAAACATATAAGATTTTTTTTTTTTTTAAATATTTCGGAAAACAAATATCCTTCAACAGTATGAGCAGTTTGATGTAAAATGACATCACTGTTTGTTGTTTTTCTGATTTGTATCGATCTGATGAGTTACTTTTTTTTTAACTGATTTTTTTTATAGTTAGTTCTTTTATTTTGCTGTTACACCAATGTTTATGTCTGTCATAAAATTGAGAATGGAAATGGGAAATGTGTCAAAGAGACAACAACCCGACCACAGAGCAGACAACAGCCGAAGGTCACCAATAAGTCTTCAATGCAGCGAGAAACTCCCGCACCCGGAGGCGTCCTTCAACTGGCCCCTAAACAAATATGTATACTAGTTCAGTGATAATGGACGTCATACTAAACTCCAAATTATACACATGAAACTAAAATTAAAAATGATACTTGTTTTTCGTAAAACATTTTGTTATAAATTAGACCGTTAGTTTTCGTAATTGAATTGTTTTATATTTTCATGTCGGAGCCTTTTATAGCCGACTCTATGGTTGGGGTTTTTCTCATTGTTGAAGACTGTACGGTTTCCTATAATTGCTAACATCCACTTTATTTGAATTTGGATGGGAAGTTATCTCATTGGAAATCATACCACATCTCCTTATTTTATACTTGATAAGCATGGCAGTAAGTTATGATAATGTTGCAATGTTACGTTAAAATGAATTATTTACCGCCATCCAGCTTGTTTCTATGAAATTTATTCCAACATTTGCGATATAGTTGGCGAATCCTTCATTTAACCATAACTCGTCCCACCATATGGGTGTCACTAAGTTCCCAAACCACTTAAAAACAAAATTTAAAAATTTCAATAAATGAAATAATACTTAGATCGTTCAATCAATGAGTGGTCACATGATTTAACTAATTACATTTATAGATGCATGATAACAAAATAAATATTCATAAGATTATACCGGAAATATTAATGTTTTTATATCAGATATTAATATTTGTGTCATTTGATCAGTGTAACTCTAATGAGACAAATACTTTTTTTTTAAGTGTCAGATAAGATAGATTTTTTAGAAATATCTAGTGTCTCTTTTTTCCCCTTCATATTAGGCGTTTACAAGTGTGCCTAATGGATAATATGGAACACATTATAGTAGATTTTTTTTATATAGAATCGGTGCAAAACGACAGACACTTGTTATACGCCAGTAGTTAACCGATGTTCGAATTACGAAGATCGATTAAGAAGAGAGAAATCAAGGGAACAAACAAACATGGAAGGAATTTCATGCACGCCAAAAGAAGCGAGATCTGATGCGTCCGTTTAGAAACATGAACATGTTAAAATAGTGTTATAAGATCCTGAAATTCAAAGCCTTAAACATTTAAACGAGTTATTTTTTTCACAAATTTATATATCTTAAAATATAAAACATAATTTAAATGTAGTCTTCAACGACGGGTGCCACACGTGGAGCAGGATCTGCTTACCCTTCAGGAGCACATGAGATCACCTACCGTTTTAGGTGGAGTTTATGTTTCATTCTTAAGTTTCTTTGTCTTTTTTTCGTTTTTTTTTCTTTTTTGCCATGGCGATGTCTGTTTGTTTTCGACTTATGAGTTTGCATATCCCTTCCGTATCTTTCGCCTTTCTTAGACAACAAACAATTATTCAAAAACGCTAACTTAACCCCGCATTTGTCCCAAGTGAGGTGTCCTAAATTTTATCATAATTCATTGTTCTTGTATTATATATCATGTATATTATAGCTGATAATAGAAATATTTCGAAATTAAAAATAACCGATAAGCAATACATACCGGTTACATAGTAATAAATTAAAAAAGTTAAGCACCATGGTGTGATCCAAATCAGACAACGACTGAAATAAAAGAGAAGTTACCATGTTTTAAGAAAGAAAGAATATCATAAGCTTATTTTCTACTTACCACGTGTGACAACTCATGCGATATAACCATAGTAACAAACTCTTTAAAATCCTCTGCTGTTTCTAGAGGAACATACGCCATGGCCTCTTCTCTCTGGATAATCAGTCCCCAATTTTCCATTGAACCAAGATAATCTGGAACAGCTATTGTGTCTTGAAAAGAAATATAAGAAACTGCAAACATTTATGCAAAAGATATAAACCACTTCAGAAACGGTTAAAGCTATCAAAACAGTGTCGTTTGAGAAGTTGAATTATCACTAAAACATACACAAGACAATAACGTCCACAAAACACACCCAAAAAAAAAAAAAAAAAAAAAACACAACAGAATAAAAAGAACATTCGCGAAAATGGATTTGATACCAAATTGCTGGGTGCACTTATTTGAAGATTCCGAGAAAAATGTGACGAACATATTATAGATGGTCATAATGTGTAAGAAAATATAACTGTAAGGTAAAAAAATAGTTTGTGAGCGATGAATATTAAAATGTATCAAACAGGATTGAAAGGCATTTTAGCAAGCTCTGTGTGTAGGTCCCTACAAGCATGCACTGAAAATTTCGTACATGGCAATTTGCTGTTTAAAATACATAAGTATTGAATTAACAAAAAGCTGATCAGCGATAAATCGAATACCGCATCACACCGTATATCATGTGCACATGAAGTCTGATAACATATTTGAGAAAGATCTTATTTCTAGTTCCCAAGACAAAAAAGAAGAAAATATTATACATACCCATTATGTACATAAAATTGAGAATGGAAATGAGGAATGTGTCAAAGAGACAACAACCCGACCATAGTACAGACAACAGCAGAAGGTCACCAACAGGTCTTCAATGCAGCGATAAATTCCCGCACCCGGAGGAATATATTCTTATACATGTACATGTATAAGAATATATTCTGTCAGCAAGAAGCTGATGAGCGATAAATCTGAAAGCATTGTTCAGAATAGTATGCTCTTAAAAAGCCTGAGACCAAATTTCAGGAAGGTCTTAGGTATAGTTTATGCAAAAAATGCGACGGAAACTTGATACGACAGACGGACGGTCAAAACAGGATAACATTAAGCAAATGAAATAGACACTAGTAGTTAGATTTCAGTCTGAAACGGTAATTTTGGTCTAATCAAGTCTTAATCGACTGAATTTAATGCGAAGGAAAAACGTTAACATCGAAATTGAAAAAAAAACAAGTAGAGACCTTGGTTGAAGCTAAACGAATGATAAATTCCATCATAAAAGATAAATCTGTTTGAGTAACATGATGTCTTATTTCATTTGATATACGTTTCCAGCATTAAAAAATAAATATCAAACTAAATTAAGTAAAGTTACATGAAAGTGACACTAATATTATCAACATTCATTTCTGTTCATAATTTGACAAGTATGTCGGTTTTACAAACCGTGTCTTTCAACTTTGATAAGCTAGATATTATGGTGTATTGTTTTGTAAAATTTCCTACACACTAATTTGTGTTCATTTCATTTTGATTGTTAGGCACCCTGCAAACATGATATGTATTTCCCACATTTTTTCCTAGTCCTAGACGCCATTTTCTTGGGTCAAGGTCTACCAGAAATCAGGTCTCCAAGACATAAAACAAGTTCTAATCAAAGATTGGACTAATATATAAGAACTTTCGCATAACAACAATGGTAAGTATATTACGTTGATATATATGAAAAATATCCCGATCTAAACCCAGATTGATAGAAATAAAATTGAAGTATTTCAATGTTTGTAGAACAAGAACTAATGTTTAAGGAGCTGAATGTGTATTAGTGTTGAATTTTATGTGTATAAGTGTTTCTAATTGAATAACACTGTGAAGATTACTAAACATGTTCGTATGCATATACATCTTTCTTGATTAGGAGGTAGAAATGAATTCGCATATATATACAGTTTACCTTTGTTTAAAAAGCGGAAATCGATTCGTATACATTTTCCTCTTACCTTGTTTAGGAAGCGGAAATTGATTCGCATAAGTATACCTCTTACCTTGTTAAGAAGCGGAAATGGATTCGCATACGAATAGTGACCTCTTACCTTGTTAAGAAGCGGAAATGGATTCGCATACAAATAGTGACCTCTTACCTTGTTAAGAAAGCGGAAGTAGATTCGCATACGTATACCTCTTTCCTTGCCTAGGAAGCTGAAAATTGTGCGTATGCATATACCTCTTACCTTGTTTAGGAAGCGGAATTTGATTCGTATACATATACCTCACCTTGTTTAGGAAGCATAAATTGATAACCAAAGTATTCTTCATAGAATGTCAGGATTCTGGCACCAACGTCTAAAGCGTATGTTGTTTGACTGATTGCATCTGAACGAGCCCAAACTCTGTACTAATATAGATTGAATATTTGATTTGGTTGCTATGTGTATAATTGTGTGTGAGATTTATATCAACCGTAAAAAAAGATTTATGATGTTAACAGCAGTATACTACAGTACATATGAAAAGCTATCAACAGCAAAAAAATATACTTGGTTGTTACCTTTGCTGGTGTACTGTTTGTTCCTGAGGTTATTACCAGTCTAGAAGCCAGCACTTCGGCACTGGCACGGAAATACGGATATAATTTCATAGAAATACGCTATTATATAATTTTGAAATCGTTATAGATTAAGAAATATATCTCTCTCATGCATAGCTCTAATTCCTTGTACGAATTTTCCCTTACCATTTTAATCCTTTTTGTTTTTTCAGCTCTTAATTGTTTGAAGTTTTTCAAATATGTTGGCTCGAAAATCACAGAAAAGACATTGATTGTCGAAATGCATATCTCATGCTGTACAATAGGTACTTTTATCGTTATAACAGTGTACTGTTATTGTTATTATGTAAGCAAACTACCAATAAAGCCTCATAATGAAAGTTTGTCACTAATGTTGAGATATAAGCCAAAGCCTTATCCAAAAATATTTTTGCTACAAAAGTCTGATTCATAGATGTTTATAATAATAATTTCCACAAATCGTCTTTGATATATTTAAAATTATCTTAAATGTTTAAAGGGGACAGCACACTTAAGGGAATTAACTCTATAACAATCAGATGAACATTTTAATCACATACTATTAGTAGAGAAAAACAAGATTCTCAATGATTAAAATTAGTGTTTGAAAAACTGCTATATATCGAATGAAATTGTTCCTGTGATTTCTGTGGTTCAAATTTGTTGGAAATTTTACATTTTTGTCAACAGGTCAAAGTAACACTTTTGTCAAAATTTTTTGAAACATTAACCAGCCAAATCTAGCTAAGTCAAAGTGTTAGGTATCCCCTTAAACTTGAGCAGCAATTCAGAAATTAAAAATTAGTTTTCGTATATTAAGTACGAAAAAAACACACTTGAAACCCAAAAGAACGTAGTTCAAATGTCCTTCTAATAATCATTTAAGTGTTAAGAATTTTAGATCTCTTTCAGACTGAATGTAACTCTCAAATCACAATAGTGTGAAGAGGTAACCAACTATCGAAATCTAGCTGATGATTCAAAACCCTTTCAATTGTTACTTTGCTCCGTTTTAGTGTTTTGTGTAATGTTATATTGCCGACCGGTGTTTTGTAAAGAACACGATCTACTTACCCTTCCGATGCACCTGAAAAGCCCCATATTGCTCAGTCTATAGTATTTTATATTTAATGTGTTATGGAAAGTTGTTTGTGTTTTCGTCGTTTTTCGTTATTTGTTATGATTTTGTCTGTCAATCTTACTAGTTTTGATTCTCCTTTGCTTCTTTAAAAAAGTTGCAACTTTTACCGCTTATATCAAAAGCAGATCATAGTAATAATATTTGTAATCGTAGTCAGTTTGGTTCAATTTCGTCAAAATAAACTAAAACATATTCCTAATGTATTATTGACTTGCAAGTCAATAATGTTACCATATTTAAATCCGTATCCATGCAACATTTAATTTGACCTTTAATTGAGATGGGTTACGCATTTTTTCAGCAAGTCGTTTGTTCGTTAAAAAGAAAAAAATGGCAACATTGAAAAGTGAAACAAGGAGACACCAGGAATAACTAATATATTTTACCTTTACAGATAACGATGATATATAGACTGTGTTACAACTCTAGATTCTACTGACGAGGAAAGGTAACCCTAGGCCACCGAAAACTATATGTTTAGGTAGCTTAGTGGTCTAGAGCGCTGGACACAGTGCAGGCGGTGTTGTCACGATATTCCAATAGGGACAGTCAAACTCATAGATCGAAAACAAACTGACAACGCCATGGCCAAAAAAAAAAGACAAACAGATAAATAATAGTACAGATGACACAACATAGAAAACTAAAGACTAAGCAACACGAACCCCACCAAAAACTGGGGTTGATCTCAAGTGCTCCGGAAGGGTAAGCAGATCCTGCTCCACATGTGGCACCCGTCGTGTTGCTTAAAATATTACAAATCCGGTAAATAGTCTAATTCGGTAAGTCGTATTCGTGAAAAGGGAAGGGTATTGTAGTTACGACATAAGGAACATATCCGATATCATCTGTGAAACGGTTATTCCATAACGGTCAACCAACTCGTGATGGCGTCCGTAAAATTTACGAAGGGATGATCTCAACTTCACCATTTGGAACTCTTGGCTTAATAGCTTCCTTGTGAGCAGCAATCCTCTATCAAGGAAATCATGATAGGAAACACAAGCCCGGGAATATCGTATCAATTGGGAGATATATACTCCGTATGCAGGCGCTGCTGGAATGTTGCTACATAGAAATGGAAAGTTCACAATTGGGAAGCTGAAATCATCTCTTTTGTCGTAAAGTTTTGTTTTCAACCGACCCTCATTGTCAATTTCTAGATGTAAGGCAAGATATGAGGCAGACGTTACTGTATCTGTAGTATCCTTTATCTCTAGTTCGATGGGATAGATTCGTTCAACATAGTCACCAAATTTTGTATTATTTAGTGAAAGAACATCATCTATATAGCGGAACGTAGAGTTAAAGGATATTGCTAACTGCTTATCTTTCTTCCTAAGAAGTTCCTGTATGAAGTCAGCCTCATAATAATAAAAAAACAAGTCGGCAAGAAGAGGGGCACAATTGGTTCCCATTGGAATTCCGACAGTCTGTTGAAAAACACGTCCTTCAAACGTAACAAATATGTTGTCAATCAAGAAATCAAGCATCTTGATAATGTCAGTGATTCTTTACAAAGTAGGATTTATCCCTCCCCAAGACAAGATACTTGTATCTACGTTCGCCATTCTTTTTAATGAAACAAAGTAAAACCAACTCTTTCAATTTGTCTTTTAGTTTGGAATGGGGAATACTTGTGTAAAGTGTAGAAAAGTCAAATGTTTTAATACTATTGCAAGATGAGAGAATCTTAGATTGTATGTACTCTAAAAGATTTTTGGAATTTTTTAGTATCCACTTCTGATTCACACCACCTCTAGAATAGGCAGTTTCACAATAACTTTGGAGCCCGGCTTTGATTGCTGATAAAATAGATGTTAATAATTTAGAAAGAGGTTTCGTGGAGCACTTGGAAGACCCAGCAATATACCGTTGTTTGTAAGGACACTTATGTAGTTTAGGTATCCAATACAGTGATGGAAGATCCAGTTCTTCATCTTTGGTTGAAATTCCAAAGGAACATAGAACAGACCTATGATTATCCAGGATTTCTTCTTTTGTAAGTGTCGTGAGGGTATATGTTGAGTTTCCAAGTGAATTGTCAATACCTAATTCATTTATCAAGCAGTTTATGTAATGAATCTGCAATCACTTCAATCTTTATGCCTAATATATCATGTACTGTGTTACAACACTAGATTCTACTGATGAGGAAGGTAACACTAGTCCACCGAAATCTGAATTTTTAGTTCAGTCTAGGTGGCCGAGTGGTCTAGAGCGCTGGAACAGTGCAGGCGGTGTTGTCATGATATCCCAATAGCATGAGTTTGAATCCCGGCGAGGGAAGAACAAAAATTTGCTTCAGCAAATTTGCAGATTTAACATTGTTGTGCTGATATTTAGAGTAATTATGTATATAATATGTGTTTTCAGCCGATATCACCTTCACCGATGATCCAATGGATGGATATGTTGCAGACTTATCACCTTTTTAGACGTACTTATATATATGAGTGTGTGTGTTTTTAATCTATAACATGATAACATGAAATCAAAAAGACCTAGAAAAATCGTTACTAAACGATTGCACGTGCTTGACTGTTTATAAACATTTTTACTTGTGTTTATATTGGGTAATTTGACAGTTGCTTGTCTTCGGAGGTCATCTGGATGGATAATTTAATGGCGTTAAGTCAGGGATTTCGTTACCTTAAAACATTCACTAAATTCTTCTATATACATGTATAGATATACAGATTGTGTTTCGAAGTTTGGTTGTATCTGTAGAAAACTTATTTCAAACGGGATAGCACATCCTAATTTTTACGGATGTAAATTACGTTTTTACACTTAATCCATTGGATGTTGTTTTGTGTGTACTGATTGATATTTAAGGATTAGGTGAATGATTTTTTTATTACATGTAGTTGTTTTTGGCTTTGAACTAGCTGTCCGTAACTGCAAGTACTCTCATATCAGTACTTAGTGTTTTTTTGTTGTGGGGATTTATAAGTACCCTTCCACGTCCGATCTGTGTTTTTGCTAGATGTCCCAGGTTAGTGAGGGCTGGCGCCGTCAAGTTAGTTTAACCCCGCCACATTCTATATATGATTGTCTCAAGTCAGGAGCCTATAATTGAGTGGTTTCAGTTTTTCTGTTTCTCATATTAGTTTGACGTTTATTGTTTTGCATAGTTTGTTCTTCTGTTGCATTGTGCCGTTACACCACTTTCTCAGGTTAGGGGAGAGTTTGACGCCAACAAACTAGTTAAACCCCGCCACATTCTGAATGTGGCTGTCCCAAGTCAGGAGCCAGTTATTCAGTTGTTGTCGTTTGTTGCTGTGTATCATATTTGTTTTTCGTTCATTATTTTGTACATGAATCAAGCCATTGGTTTTCTCGTTTGAATTGTTTAACGTTTGTCATTTCGGGACCTTTTATAACTGACATTGCGGAATGGGTTTTTCTCATTTCATTTTTAAATGCCGTACGGTGACCTACAGTTGTTAATTTCTGTGTCATTTGGTCTCTTGTGGAGAGTTGTATCATAGGCAATCATACCACATCTTCTTATTTGTATATTTAGTCTAAAATAGACACGAAATGCTAATAGATTATAACATGTTCGTGCATCATTGTTTATTGTTTCGTTTGGATTTTTGTAACTTGAATATATACGTTTTAGCATGTTATAATTCAAACGTGTGAATTTGAGTAAAATCGGTGAACATGAATTAGACAGCTTTTGTCCCTTTAAATACTTGTTAAAATGGTTCATAATTTACCGGTGTATCTTTGTTTAGTTTCATATAAATTTTTTTAAAACACTAGTTAAGTCATTTGATTGCAATTTGCAGCATTATCCTATTTTCCAGCTGTTTTAATCAAAATAAAAAAGGCTTGTGTTGATTATTTCCACTAAACGATGACCGTGAACCCAATCTGTAAAGCATATTGTCCTACTTTTCTCATTTCAATCCAATAAAAGTCAGGGAAATCGAAAACTATCTTAATACTACGAGGATATCACCAGCCCAGTAGTCAGTACTTCAGTGTTGACATGATTGATCATTGATATTAAATTAACTATTGACAAACCTTTGAAATTTGTCACATTACTACGGATTTTCTACCCTAGAATAGATTTCCTTAGCTTTAATTGGCAAAAACGTTTCGGAATTTCAAGTTCCCAATACTCTTTAACTTTGTACTTTATTTGCATTTTTAATATTTTTGATTCGAGCGTCACTGATGAGTCTTTTGTAAACATAACGCGCATCTATGGTACATAATTTTAATCGAGGTATCTATGATGAGTTTATAAGTTAGTTCCAAACATATCAACTAACTATATTCACGCAGCTATTTATTATCATTCACGCTTACGAACGGAAGAATGAACTGGCAATGAGTTTGATTAATGATGTGTTGACGTGTTACAGGAATACTTACTAATACATCAGTTGACGTTCTGACTTCTTTGGATACGAAATCACAAACAACGAAAGCTAATAAGTAAGTTGATATCTTCGGTGTAACTGCATAATGATCAGCAACCCAGTCGTTGCCTCTTGAAAAAAAACAAAGTGTAATTGATTAAAAAATAACTTGTTCTATAAAAATATATCAGAATTATTCTACTTAGAACATAAAATTTAATATTACAAATTTTTAACGCAAAAGACCACTTGACGTTAAAACTATTATTTTGGTCCATAATTCTAACGCGATTTGTTAATTTTACCGTAGTTGATAAGTTTGAAAATAAAGTGATAGACTGAATATGACTGCATAATTCATTGTTCCGTCATTAAAGAACAAAATGATTCAGATCAAATTTGTTTTACTAGTGTAAGCGAATGAATTCAATGATTGCCTCTACGAATTTCTGATTTCTGCACTACGACTAGCAGTTACACAAAAAATACTCGCCGATGAATAGTAGACTTTCTTTCCAGTACACTTAGGGGGATGGGCAACATTTTGATGTTTTTGTTTAACAATTTGATAACCGCTTAGTTTTTGGGAAAAACTTATAAATACAAAAGATTTATAATATAAAATTTCAATTCGTAAAGAGAAAATGATTCTTTTATAATAACAAAAAAGACAGAAGGTACCTAAGTGAGAGTCAAAAGTAGAAAACAAAAGGTGGAAGAAACTAAGGTCCATCTAAAACTCAAAAGTCGAAGTGAGAACGTTCAAATTACGTCAAAAAGTAAAATTGACGAAGAAAAAAAACACCAATCTACATGTCACATAAAATAAATACTGATCAACACGAAGCCCGCCAAAAACTGCAGTTGATTTATCTATCGTATATGTATCCCGTTGTATATATGAATCGACATTATCTATATTTGAAGGTTACATTCTGATGTTTGTCTACTGTAACGATTACCATAAATAGTTTGTTTTTTTAAATAAAGAATAATAGCTTACAAGGATCGGCATCTGATTTGGTTCATGTTTGACAAGGAAATGAAGTTTTTTTTTCTGACAAGAGTCACCCTAAATCTTGCTTTAATCGCAGGTTCGTCGAAACACGGAAAGACTTTTCTTGCATTCGTTGGCTGCATATGTGTCTGAGCAATATAACTGTAAAATACACAATGAAACTGAATACTGATTATTGAAAATATAAAACAATTATAAATTTGATTAGTTTCTGGAATCCATGTACGAATAATCAATATATGATGATTAAAAGTGGTTATCCTCAAGTCATCACGATACTGTTATCTCAGTGGTGCTTGTTAGTTTAAACAGTATTTATTAATGAAAAATTTTAACAATGACGTAGTACAATGTTACATGTAACAATATGGGATTCGGAAACAAGTTTGGAAAACCTTTTATAAATCCGTATCCCGAGTGATTGTTATGCAATCATATTAGGCAGAATATAACTCCATTGGAATTGCTCTCTATTACATATTATATAAACGCCCATCTGGGTATTTATCGATCTTTGGTTTTTTTTTTCTTTCGTGCAGTCTATACTGTTCATATGACTTATTTCTACTTTCATTGTATCATTTCCACGTTGGTATGAAGTTTGAAAAAATCCAGCCAGTTCAGAAAGTAGAGGTCCATGGAACTCAATATAAACAGAATATTTCGACCCGCGAATTAATTGTGTATTGGATTTCAAAATAAGGAACTGATTGACAGTATCAAATCCTATTGTAGGAATAATTGTATTTTGCCCAGGTGCCAATGGATGTATCTTGACAGAACGTGTCCGAATGTTAAGCTGATGGCTGTGTAGAACGATTTCGTTCGTTGACCGCCTGCATTTCATTTTAATAGTAACTTTTCCAGTGAAATAGAACTCGGATGCATTTGTTCCATATATAAAAGGTTGTAGTTGAAGTTTATAGAAAATTGGATATAGATTGAGCGGTAAACGAACACTTCTCCCACCACCAACAGGTGGAGGTGTTGTATTCATGTAGTTCCCTTGTCTATAACTGCCATAATGTGTCACTTTACTATCTGCAAATAATAATATGCTAATCGATATCATATGTATATGTATTAATTTTTTGAAAATGATTTGAAGTGCTGTTTTGAGTTTTAAGGATGTACTTAGGTGAAATAAAAAAATTATAGAATTCAAAATTGATACTATAAGTCAGAAGAACATAAATTAAAAAACAAAACAGGCTAAAAATATTGATAGGTTATGGAGCTCCTTTTCCAGATATTTAAGTTTTAAAAAACTGCGGGAAAAGGCTGACTCGGTCTTTTACCTTATATTTGCATTGGTATTATTTGGGTTTCAAATCGAAAGAAAATAAATCTAGAATCACTACAAACCAGTAAAAGTCTGAAATGGCCTATATCTGTACTCGACTGTACTGATTTTCATCGACCAGTCTGAATTGGTCTGAAATTTACTTGATAATACTCGACTGTAGTCTGAACCATACTTAACAGTCTGAACTTGTACTCGACCAGTACTTAACCATTTTATACGTGTCTGAACCATACTCGACCTAGTCTGAACCATGCTCGACCTTGTCTGAACCATACCCGACCTAGTCTGATCATGCTCGACCTAGTCTGAACCATACTCGACCAAGTCTTAACTAACCTAGACGTATTATTTGTATATATCTTTCTATTGTATTTCATCAATTTAGGAACTGTTTTTAACAACAGCTATATCCCCTGGCTAGAAATTTGAACAACAATTTGAAATTAAAAATGTATTCAGTATAGCATTGAAACCAAAATTTCACAATAAACATAATATAACTTCAACACCATATTCGTCAACACTTATATACATACATATATATCACCTTTAAAATAAAAATAAAACAAGCTGATCAAATAATCTCAAAACTGAATTGTGACTAATATTTTCAATGTTATTCAAAACTTTTTGAATGTTTCAGATATATTTTATGGTTACTGGACAATTTTCACCATTTACTTACGTCTAGCAGAGATTTATGGTGTCAGTTGAGTTTAGTTAATAATGCAGTGAACATTTTTTTATTAAAATATATATAAAATAGCATATAAAGCAACTTGATAAATTTTAAAAAATGACACCTTTGTTTTGTTAAACCAAGAATTTAATATAATCATGATAATAGAACTTCCATAGTAATCCTGTGATAAACTTTTAAAAAAGGAAATGTGTTCCAAAGTTACAGTAAAAATTTATTTCAATTAAATTTAAATAATTTTTGTCAAAATTAAAGACATGGCATACAAGAAGCACTTTAATAAGGTTTAATTACCTCAGTATATGTATGTTTTACAAGGTAAAAAGAAAGCCCTATTTTTCTTAAACTCGTGTATTACTTATCTAGTGAATTCAAAAGGCCTTGTGATTTAAGTTTCACAGGATGTTGCAATTTTGAATGAATGTTATTCAGAATTTAATACTCTCTGACCAGGTGTGATCTTTTTCATGAGTTTGCTCCAAGCAGGAGGTATTACTTTATACTTCACCACTAATCAGAAGAACAATTTTATTAATTTCTATAATTTTTATCCCTTTTTGATATATATTGTATATAATATATCCAAAATTATAATAATAGATATATTTCTAAAATAAGGTAAAACAATTTCAGTGATTTTGTTGGCTGTTGTTACCTCATTAAAAAGATAATTATATAACTATTGTATATTTTTGTATGTAACCATGAAACCTATGTAGTTTTAATTTAGGAATTTAGGAAAATTAATTTAAAAAGAAAACACATGCCAAACAAGAAGCACCTTAATAAGGTTTAATTACCCCCAGTATAGGTGTGGTTTTTAGGTAAAAGAAATCTTTTTTTAACAAAACTCTAAAACCCTATAATTAATATAATTATATTATTACATAAGATAACTTGATTTAACTACCTCTATTTGATAAATCTGAGAATCATGTAAGAATGTAAAAATCTGTTTTTTATAAAATATCTTTATTTTATTGTGGCTGTTGTCATGTCAGTTAAAAAATAAAATAATTTATTTTAACAGTTAAAATTTAGAAAAAGTAGAGGCAATTTGGTCAAGTATGGTTCAGACTGGTCGAGTATTGTTCAGACCTTTGGTCGAGTATGGTTTAGACTGAAAAAAATAGGTCGAGTACAGGTCGAGAATGGGTTAAGAGAGTTTCAGACTGGTCGAGTAATAGTTCAGACTATTTTCAATGGCAAAGACAAGGGTCAAGTACAAATCAGTACAGTCGAGTATGGTTAAGACTGGGGTCGAGTATTGTCGAGTAAAATTCAGACCAATTCAGACTGGTCGAGTAAAAATCAGTACAGTCGAGTACAGATATAGGCCATTTCAGACTTTTACTGGTTTGTAGTGAATCTGCTTAAATTTTGATAAATGACCTTTTATGAGCTAGTGAAGTCTTATATGAAAAGAAAAATTGGTGTTATGGGGCAAAATATTTACCCTTGGGCAAAAAAAACAAAAAAGTCCGAACATCTGACAATAATTCCTAAACCTGATTCAAGTACATCCTCAAGAGAATATTGCATTGACTTTTCGAAAGGATGATTTGTGCGGTTAAAATCATCCCTTCGAAAATTTTACGGACGACACCACAAGTTGACTGACCTTTATGGAAAATCTGTTTCACAAACAACGACGGATATGAACTAATTGTCGTTACAACAATCCCGTCCTCGATGTGCCCTACCAAATTAGACTTTTTACCGGATAAGAAGTTGAAAATAAGAGTATAAAAATTACAGTCTTAAAATCTGATGTTGTTATCCATAGTATGTCCGTTAACAATAGGCACACTCGTCCAAGGTTTGAACTTCAATGTAGGGATTTAGAGTTTAACTTGTTGTTTTGCCTTTTATAGCTGACTATGCGGTATTGGTTTTGTTCATTGTTAAAGGCCGTACGGTGACCTATAGATGCTAATTGCCATGTCAATTGGTCTCTTGTAGAGAGTTGTCCCATTGGCAAACATACCACATCTTCTTATTTTCATTTTGTAACAATTACAGATTGCAATGTTCTTCTTCAAAGAAAACACCTACTTTTCCGAAAGTTGAATACTACTTGTTTTCTATCCATAGCTGAATCATTTAACAATTTATGTTTTGTTTAACCCAATTTAATCCTTTACATATAAAGTATACATTGTGTTTATTTATGTTACTCCTTGGCTTTGTGGCGTGATCGTCTGTTTGCAATGAATTCCGCTAAAACCGGTGCTAGGGGCTATCTTAAACTTGAGCTGAGCCGAGATTTGTTGACCCGTATTGAAGGACTCGGACTATGAGATGAAGAACATCAAAACAAATGGTTGTTTTCGCTGTGTGTGCATTTATTGATATTGTGGTATGAATGGATACACCATATTCTTTCTATTCTATTATAAAACATTTTCTATTAATGTGCAATGTTACTTATTCCAGGAAACCTCCTACTAATCAGAAAGCTGTATACTACTTGTTTTCCATCAAAAACTGAAGCACCTTATATTTTATGTTTTGCTTAACTCAATTCAATCCGTTTAAATGAGAAGAAAATTAAACATGTGAAACATTTTCAATTATTTCTATAATTCCTTTTCGTACGATTAAAAAAAAAAATCAGAGTTAATATGCAAATGAGGATATATGGGAGTGGAATAAAATGAGAAGCATATTATTACTGTACATCTATAACATAAAAAAATGATAATACAACGGCCGGCATTTACAACCATCTACAACAATGGACCATCTCCAAGCCCGTGAAAGACACAGAAGCATGTTTGTGAGCGCGCAATCCGCTATCTGAGAGTGTTTTAACTGCACGTTTGATAAAACAAATCGAATAGTTATCTTATTGTTTTATCCGTGTAGAGTTAAAATAAATTAGTGTTGTACATTACCTCTGTGCCGGTTTGAATGGCGATAAGAAGATACTCCTGAAATATAAATACGGCTTTCTATAGTGCTAAAGAATGAGTAAGCTATTGTACAATAATTTTAAATTGTGAGTAAAGTAATGAATAAATGTATCTTAATGACTTCTTAAGGGGGTACATCTGGGATGTGAGAATTTCTTAATGACTACTAAAGGGGGTATATATGTGATGTGAAAACTTCTTAAAGACTTCTTAAGGGGGTATATCTTGGATGTGAGAACTTCTTAATGACTTCTTAAAGGGGTATATATGTGATGTGAAAACTTCTTAATGACTTCTTAAGGGGGTATATCTGTGATTTAAGATCTTTTACAACTGTTTGCAAATCAGCTGTACAGTAAACACAACAGTGATTAAGCATCTTTGTACCACCCATAATACAACAGTTAATTGTGAGGATTATGCAACAGCATGAATGAAATTTGGCAAGTTTGACTGTACAAAGCAATTGAATGGAGTCACTATAATGCGTTCTTATAAAGCTGCTCAGTTTTTAGTTGTCTATGTACATTGTGCTTTGTAGACTATTTTTTGTCTTTCCGTCGTTTTTTTGTTTGTTTGTGTCATGGCGTTGTCAGTTTGATTTATATCTTTTGGTATCAGTAGTCTCTCTCTTTCAATAGTAAAAGGTTGACAGAGATAGACAAGCATCATACATTCACTTTTTTTCAAGGTTTCTAAAAAGTATGCCACGAACACTTCGAAAATGGCTTCTGACACCATATTCATCAATTCTTAGAAGGTTTGTGAAAACTTGAAAGATAATAACAAAGAGAAAAACCAACGGCCTGATTTATGCTTCTAAATAGCAAACAAAAACAAGAACATGTGTTGCAGATCAAATCCATCGATAGCCATCTAATTACCTGCTACTGACTTAGAACGGTCTCATAACATTTTTTGGCGAGATTGAACATGTTTGTGAATGTTTTTCGCAGAATATTCATAGACCACTTTCCATTCCATGGTGTACATTTAGAATTATCATATGTATATGTATTATTTTTTTGAAAATGATTTGAAGTGCTGTTTTGAGTTTTAAGGATGTACTTAGGTGAAATAAAAAAAATATAGAATTCAAAATTGATACTATAAGTCAGAAGAACATAAATTAAAAAAACAAAACAGGCTAAAAATATTGATAGGTTATGGAGCTCCTTTTCCAGATATTTAAGTTTTAAAAAATGGCGGGAAAAGTATGACTCGGTCTTTTACCTTATATTTGCATTGGTATTATTTAGGTTTCAAATCGAAAGAAAATAAATCTAGAATCTGCTTAAATTTTGGTACATGACCTTTTATGAGCTAGTGAAGTCTTATATGAAAAGAAAAATTGGTGTTATGGGGCAAAATATTTACCCTGTATCGTAGGGAAAAAAACAAAAAAGTTTCATAACATTTTTTGGCGAGATTGAACATGTTTGCGAATGTTTTTCGCAGAATATTCATAGACCACTTTCCATTCCATGGTGTACATTTAGAATTGTTAAACAAGAGGAATATGTTGGTGTTAACCGGGCCTTATCCCTAAAGACTTGTAATTTGTTCATGTAATATCCTTATTGTAATAGGTATTCTATAAGGATTTGGATTTCCATTTACTTTTGCCTCGACATTCATTTAAGTAACTTGTCTAAATGCGCATCCTGGTTAGTAGAATAAGGCCCATGAATCTCACTACATTTTTGAAACAAAACATTGATGTGTATCTTACCTTTCTTACGGTTATGATGACGTCTGTGTCGGTTATATTGACGCCCATGAAATTCTTCAAAAGAAAAGTATAAATCAAAGGAATATATTAAGACGATATTATAAATGTTAATTATTTCAATTGTGCGATAAAATGGCATACTCTCGATTTTGAAAAATTGTTCGGAGCTACATGTGTTGGAGCAAACTGGCTATTTGTTATGCAGAGAAGATTATTTTTTTTTATATCATCTATAAAGATGAAATATACTTTTCCTGTCGAAGTCGGTTGTTCTCTCTGAGCACTTTACATTTTTCCACCAATAAAAAAATTGGCTGCCAAGAAGTTTACAAGGTCGGTGAAAGTGGCGTTATACATCAACAAACAAACAATTATTGCAACGTAAAATATCAAAAGTATATAAAAACAGATACCTTGTAGAGTCAGTAACACCAGTACAAGTAAAAGTAGAATTTTCAACATCATAAAATGTTAACTAATTGTCGCCTTGATGTCTAGAAGTCTCCAATAACGGCTGCAATTGACAATAATTTTCAAAACATTGTAATAAATTATAATGTAGCCATTTTGGGCATGTTTGGTATTTGAATTATAAAATGAATAGTATCATTAATATATCAACAAATGTTCTTAGGATATTTACAAACTATAAGTCTGGCAGATATCAATATCATATTTTCTATTTTCTATTATATAATTATAGAATTACCTTTCACCTTCAAACTTTTTGAATTTTATTGATTGATTGATTGGTGTTTAACGCCACTTTCAACACTTTTGTGCTATTTCGTGGCGGTAAGTTTTTATTGGTGGAGGAAACCGGAGTGCCCAGAGAGAACCACCGTCCTTCGATAGGAAAACTGACAATCCTAGTCAATTAGGATTGGAGTCGAGTGCACCTGCCCCAGGATTCGAACTTGCAACCTCAGTGACACAGTAGTTCGAATATTTAGACCACTCGGCTACCGATGCCCCTTTTGTATTTTAAGAACTGTTGCTATTCTAAATTGAAGACGTTACAGTTTAGTTAAAGGTTGCCATGACTCGTGTACATTGTTACATACATGTCTTAAAGGGGCACTAGCTGTCAAATCCATGTTCACCGATTTGACTCAAATTCTCATATTTGATTTATAACATTCTAAAACGTATATCCAAGTCTGAAATATACAGTTAACAATGCGTGTACACGATAATATATATAGGAATTTCGTGTGTTTTTTTGGTCTAGACGCAATCTAATTAACTATCGAGATGACCTCCGAATACTGCCGATGGTCACATAACACGATATAATCATAAACATAAATATAAATAGCATAGCGACCTCATGCATTTGGATTTTTATAGGTCTGTTTGATTTCATGTTTTAGGTTAAAAAATAAGTTGATTAACGTTTTTACCTGTATAAGAAAGATTTTTTTTGTGGATCGAATCAGTCAACGAAATGATTAACCTTTGTTTCACTTTCAATGTTGACATTCTTTTCCTTTTAATGGCTGAACACGACTTATGCATGCGTAACCAATCTCTATCTAATGGGTTAAATCGAAGGTCACATGAATACGGATATGATGGGGTCGAATTATTCACTTGCAAGTGAATAATTCATCAGCGATATTTCTTTGTTTATTTTGACAAAATTGAACCGAATTGGCTGCTAAAAACGAATTATTATTTCATTATTTCACTTTTATTAGTGATTGAACCAAACGAAATCATATTCTATTTTTTTTTTTTATATCTCGTAGCTTGTGCCCCTTTAAGCACCGTTTCAACAACTGTTTGGAAGAAACGCACAGTTGACATTAAAACTTGTGTACTTTCTGCGGCTATTGATTGACTATTCAAACTTCAACACATGTCTACCGTGTACACTAATGATGTAACATTTTATTCAAATTATGATTTTTTGAAATGTCGCTTTATTTATATTCAGAAAAACATGTACAATTGAGTCACCTTGCATATGTTTGTACTTATGTCAAAAATTGTAATCAAATATGCATAGCAAAATATTTTACAAGTATTTTTCTAGTCGTTGAATTATTGTGTAAGAAATTTCACAGCGTCATAGGGGAGGAGTTGGGCTTGAAAGGAACATCTGATTTTTTCTTATTTAACATTGGAATGAAGTTTGAAGCCAAACATTATCACACAGTCAAGAGATATAGGTACATGACATCTGAATCAAGTGTTAGACACTGAATAATCAGATACTCATTTAGAGTATTGACTAAATTAGACATAACTTTTGCATGTCAAATATAGAATTGCTCAAATTTTGTAAAATGTGTCAATGCCCCCTCCCTCATCTGCAGTATTGAAAACATGGATACCCCTTTTCCATTCAAAAAAATTATTTGAAAGACAATGATGTATAAGAACCTAAACAGTAGAAACGCTATATGACCAAACATTATCTAAAAAAATAGCCAAATCTATTTAGCTCAACTTTGCCTGTGGCAATTGAAACCTTGGATTCTTTATAATTTACTAATTTATCAATAAACAATTTTAGAAAGGTTTGTTATAAATCATGTATACAGTATAACCACAATTTAAATTGCAAGAAAGGGTGTTTTATATTTTACGTACTCTATTAAACAATCAAGGTTTACAATGTCTCTTTAAAAATACTGAAAAAAAAACTGATAACCAAATAATCCAAAATAAGATATTCATCAATTCGTACTAATATCAAATCTGTTCGTAGATATTTGTTTAGAATGGGACAATTCAAAGCCTATCATAATCTATTTGTTTAGAATTGTTTTTTTACCTCTAAATTTCTTTTGGTTATTTCGTTGGATACAGCTGTTTCATTGACGTATTCCCTAAATCTTCTTTTGTTAATACAAAATACAGGATAACCCCACTTTAAGCTATTATGGGATTAAAGAAGACGTTTTGTAAATATTGAAAAATAGGAACATGAAAATTTAACCGACGACTTCTCTTACCTTGTCTACACTTTTAATGTGTTTATTTTTGAAGAAATCATTTATCTCTTGAGATTTTACAGTACATGTATATCTGATCAATTTGATTTTTACACTTCGAATACTAGTTGGAATGAGATTTTTTCATGTATTATGTCTAATAGTTTAAAGAGCTGTAAAATGTGATCTAAGGGTAAACCTCGTGCACGTTAATGAGACACTTGTTAGAGCTTAGGCTGTAGACTATACACCATTGGGAACACACAACAAAACTCTTTATACTACACTTTACCCTAGGCATATCTTCTAGAGAAGCCTACTACAGAGCCATATAGTATATGAATGCAGACAAATAGATGAAAACTCGTACTGGCAATTCTTGATTTAACTGAAATACTTTCTTTGAATTTTGATTTAATATATATTAGCTTACCAACAACTGTCAGCTTCATTTTATGTGTAAAGAGCAAGAAAGCTATTTCAACTCTGTATAACTCGGACAACATGCTTTATAAACCATCGTGCATCGTCCTTAATATAATAGTAGCACTCTCGAATCGTGTGATTGGACTTTTTCTTTCGATTTACAAAGCTCTAAGAAATTAAAATTTGCTGTTTCACCGTCAAGAGCGTGACATATATAGGAGTAAAAACAACAAATTGCTTTGAGTCAGAATATTGTTCTTTGGATGACGTTTCATACAAAAGTAAGATACAAAATGGGATGATAAAAAACAAGAAAGATATTGAACAACAGTAGTCAATATAGCACGCTTAAATTCCGGTATATCTAGTTTGTCTTGTACAAAGATACACAATATTCATACCACATTACATGTAACATTTTCAAGTAAGAATATGTCTATTTAATCAATGTGTGGTTCGTTTGATCTCAATTCTTCGTTGGTCGAAATTCGATTATAACGTCTTATTTTCTTGCTTTCCTCTGATTTTCCTATTGTGACGACATGAAAAAAAAAGCTGACCATGCCTGATGAAAAATAAAATCACAAAAATACTGAACTCTGAGGAAAATTCAAAAAGGAAAGTCCCCAATCAAATGGCAAAATCAAAAGTTCAAACACATCAAAAGAATGGATAACAACTGTCATATTCCTGACTTGGGACAGGCATTTTCTTATGTAGAAAATGGTGGATTGAACCTGGTTTTATAGCTAGCTAAACCTCTCACTTGTATGACAGTCGCATCAAATTCCATTATATTGACAAAGATGCGTGAACAAAACAAACAGACACAATTGGTAAAAATGTCAAAAATAGGGGTACAGCAGTCAACATTGTGTTATAATCTTAATCACTATAAAAACAAACAAATGTAACGAAGAAGCACAAATAGGCATGATGAAGTCACACATCTTTTTGCATTCGAAAGGAAGGATTCAATTTGTCTGCGTATCGTTTAAAAATCATTAGAAAAACAGATTCCACCACCAAATCTTGTGCATTACGATAACTATCCAATCTCGACAGTTAAATTTCAAATATTTGAAATTTAAATTTCAATATTAACTGTTTCGAGTGGATACATATCCGTATCACACTCGATACAGTGGTAAAATCTATTTACATACAACTATACAGCTTATTGATACAAGCAATATATAACTAACAGGAATGAAAGAAACTTTAAAAGATCTGCAATCATCACTTGCGTAGCCACACTCATAACTGAACAACAGTAAATAATCGAACTTACAATATCTTTTGTATATTTGAAATTATGGCATATATCAGTTATAATTTTTTGAACAATTTATTGCAATTCGGAAAGTTTACATTAATTCAAATTAGTTTCCTAATTGTTATAGATGTATGCATTAACATCCCCTAAAACCGTTATGTTTTTTTTCTGTTATATAATGTGTCCATAAAAGAGAGGTAGTTAAAAAAAGACGATAGCAACCAAATGACACAGATAACTTTAAGACATCAAGAGGTCAATATATTCTTGAATAATAAACAGTTGGCTATATACAATATACTCTAATTCTTAGACGAGTTTTCGATTACTGACATGTTGATCTTTTTTATTTAATCATCATATGTTTCGTTTGAAATTAGTTCTTCATTGGTCCAAATTCAATTATAACGTGACATTTTCTTGCTTTCCTCCAAGTTTCCTATTGTGACTTCATGAAAAAAGGCGACCATATCTGACGACGTTACATAGAAAGAACACATCTTTTTGCAGAGGAAAAGAAGGATAAAAGTTGTCTGCATATCGTGTAAAAATCATTAGAGAAACGTTTTATTCCACTAAAACTCATGCAATACGATGTTTCTCAGCTCTCGTTTTGAAAATTTAACTATCTCGAGTGGAAACATATCGTATCCCACACGATACTCTTCATTCATCCTGCAATTTACCAACTATTGTTCAAATATGACTTATACAAATATTTGTTTGCTTTCTTTGTACATATACAAATAAAGTCTCCTTTTATGTTGAGCCACTGAGTATGTAAAAATTGCTGTTTTCGTAACATTTTTTTTTTTTTTTTTTTTTTTGGAGGGGGGGGGGGAGTCCCCCGTGGACCGCGTTTAATCATGTCCATTTCTATCAAATTTTGAATTTATAGAAATTAAACGTAAATGCAACGGGATAGATATTAACAATATGTGTACATTACTGGAATTTGTACTCGAGCCTCGCGTTTCGGCCTGTTTCTTAAGATCGTACAAATATATATTTTCCGATAGTGTACATATATTGTATATTTAGATAAACCAAGCTCTCAATCGTATAAAAAATGTGAACAAATCAAATTGAAACTCTCAAAAATCTGCAGTGAACACATTGTTTTCATATCACAAATACATAATGTAATATGACATATTATGGAAACAAAACAGGTGTCAATAGATTATTACAGGCTCTAAATTGCCCAAAGTCTAAAAAAGATACCTACGGACAGACTTGGTTTAGGTACGAGTATATAGTTTATCTAAGTTTATCTGGTTACTTAAAATTGAAATACCGCATAGTCTTCTATAACAGGTCCCGTAATTGCAAAAGTAAAAACCATTCAAACGAGAAACCTAACGGCCTGATTTATGTACAAAACAATGAACGAAAAACAAATATGAGAAACAGCAATAAACGACAAGCATTTAATAGAAGGCTCTTGACTTGGGTCAGACACATATACGGCTGTGTTGAACATTTTGTCTGACCGCCCTGCCTTTAAATTTCACTCTGTTTTGTATGTCTAAAAGAAATTACACGCTGGTCTAACCAGTCGAAGCTAAACATTTTTTATGTAAAAAAAATCGTTATATATAATACCTTGTCAACGATTGCCTACAGTCCCTGATTGCAAACCTAAAGTATTAAGCATGTTGTAATATGGATTCATGCCGTTGCAACGTCATTAAACAGTATAGGAATACACAATTAACACAGTTCCCAGAACAAACCGTACATGATTACAAAAACAAAATAAACATTACGAATTTCTTCGAACTATAAATTAGCGAACTGATGTTATCCAATAAAATAAAAATATTCATAACAATACTTAAAAAAAACAATCCAAACTGGTTGAAAGACAACACTAAAATTACAGCCATTATCAAAAAGTGTGGTAAAACAAAACACAAAAACAAAACAGATTTGAAGAACAATTCCTGAACATTTTAGATTTATAATTAATAAGTGAGTGATGAAACCTTTGATATAATGAATGTTGTTTCGTGAAACTAGCAACAAAACAAGGACATTTTACTATGTACAAAACATACCTTCTCTTCTCGGTTGTTTTAAAACAATGAAATGAAACTAATCTGCAAATTGAAATATTGTTATAAAGGCGTAAATATATGTACAAGAAAATTTCAAACTGCTGCTGAGCACAGGTGGTGCCTTATTAAAACTTACATGTAAGCATATAAATATGAAATCGATGTAATTATACGAAAATATAGTCTGGTAATTACAAATACGTTTATTACGTACATAAGTACTGTTATCACTGTGACGATGATTGCCATACAAATAAAGTTATATTTTCTCCAAAAATATATGTAAGGTCAATCGAATTAAAAAAAAAAAACACTTCAGGAAAAAGTAATATTTTGTTTGCTATCCGTATTCTAATAACCATGCTGATCAAAGTATGTAGATATATTGAAAATTATAAAGTAAATATGCCTGTCGGAGTTTGTGTGGTTTGTTCATCTCGTCCTTTCACTACACTTTATTTGTTTATACAACCTTATCCTTTGTTATCTGCTAGTTAGTTGTCTTATATGCAATTTAACTACATCTCTTAAATCGAAGCTACTGTATCGGACTTGCATTCGCCTGTATCACCCTGTTCAGTTTTTCTTAAAATTCAATATCACGGCTTTGTGATTTCAATAAAATGTTTACCTGGCACTTCACACTATTACCAAGACTTCATATTGCTTGAACATACGTAGAGAAATTTAACCATATTTTATCATGTCTTCTTACGGTTGGTTTGTTGATATATCGATCCCAAACAAAACCCAAAAAGAGAAATAGATAATCAGATTTTCCTTATATAGATATTTAAGGAAAAGCAGTACAGTAACTGTAGTTGAATAGTTGACGCCGTCAAATGAGAATTTGACAGCCGCAAACGCAGTTTTACTAGCGATGCGTATCAATGAAATGCAGAAAATTTCGAAACAAACTGAAATCTTTTGACCTGGTTCGCTCGCATGTCAAACAAAAGGGCTTAATATTGTGACTTACAGCTTATTTTCAATATCAGTACTATGCCGAAAAAACTGATTATGTATGCCATAAAGACTATTCATTAGTGCAATGGAGATATTTTTTGAAGAAATCATTTGTAGCCTTCTAAAGTACAAATGAATATTCTAGCAGTTATTGACATAAGGAAAGATTCAAAAGTACTTTTTTTTAATAATAAAAAAATTAAAAAAAGTTACATGTTCATTGATTATATTGTAACAATATCTTGTGAAAGTTACTAAACGTTATTACATACTTGTACTTAAATACAAATACATATGAATAAAGTAATATACCATACAATCAATGTTAATCATTGTGTATAAGCCATCAGTCACGATTGTCGATGCTATATCAATACAAATAACATTTTTATATTCTGTATTTACTAGAAATCATAAAATGTTGTAAAAACTGCTGCAAAATGCAGAATCCAGAACACGATAATGAAACGAAACAAAATCGTAAGCAACGATATACACCGACAGAACATATGTTCAAACTATATTTGTTGACTATACGGTATGGATTTTGCTCATTGTTGACGACCGAAGTGACGTATATATGCACACGTAAAAAAGACTGTGGTTATCGTTTGTTGCTGTCATGTTTATTTTTTGTTTATTGTTTTGTACATAAATGATACTAAATTGCATGCCTATTATTACATATGATTGGATTTCTTTTATCTAAACTATGACTCACAGGAAAAATACAACTCACGGTCTCTGTTGTTAATAGCATTCGTTTATGACATTTGTACCCGAAAATGGCTTTAGTCGGTGTTCCCTATAAATGATGCTACCTTAACGCAATTATGGACAGTTCCCCCTAGCGCCAATTCTGTAAATTCCGTCCACTGGTTCTCGAATGTTACATTACCGAATGACACTTATCACCCACTGTATACTCAGATGGGCAACACGACGGGTGCAACATGTGGAGAAGGATGTTCAAACTCTTTTAGAGCACTAGCGATCCCCCTTCAGAAAAACATGTAAGAGTTGAGTTACCTCGCACAGGTTTGTACTTTTATGGAAAAATTGTAATTAAATATGCGCAGAAAAATATTATACAAGTATTTTTTTTAATTTGTTGTGTAGGACGTTTGACAAGTCATCTATTTAACTAACAAACAAACACGTAATTTTCAATCAGATGATAAAAGTGCATCGTCGATGAAAGACTGCAGTATAGCACGTGCATTACATTTTCGGTCACAAGCTGATGTTGTACATAAAACTGGAAGAGAACATACAAAGAGATCAAACAGAGACAATAAAAAGTCGATGAAAAACCCACTTTGCAAGAAAATACGACGAAAAGAAAACACGGGTGCATGCCACATTACATATTGAAATAAGGATTGAGCAACACGAACCCTACCAAAAATCGGGGGTTAAATCAGGAGCTCCCGAAAGGTACATGTAAGCAGTTGAACAAAAAACGACGAAAAGACAAACAATACACTAAACACAGCATAGAATACTAATGTCTAAACTACACGTACCCAATCAGAAACCTGGGGCGTTATCAGTTGCTCCAGACGGGTAAGCAGATCCTGTCCTACATGTGACACCCATTGCGTTGCTCATTTAAGTACAAACCCAGTGATAAGTCAAAACCTAATGGCGACCAACATAATTTGTGAAGTGACTTTTATCAGCATAACATGTACTTTCTTCAATCGTTGCTTGGTTAATTAAAATGAACACTCTTGTTAGTGCAATAGCATATATTTTCAACTTAGAAACGTAACACCATTGACTGGAATAGATGGTATGATAACAAGATGACTATAGGAAAACTGTAAGAGTAGTATACGTCACAGTACATGTCTTGTTTACTTTTTATGTTGATTATTTCTAGATTATACCAGTACTGGATCAGAACGAGAGGCGGAAGATACCAAAGGGATATTTCAACTCGTGAGCAGATTACAAACTGACAAAAAAATCTTAAAAATTTGTAATTGTATAGTGATCGAGATTGCATATTCATTTAATACTCGATGTAGGATAGTATTTACCAATATCCGTGACTTAACCTGATTATAACAAAACAAAAACAATCAATATGCTAAAGTAAAGATCGACATTCTAAAATAATATTGTGAAATACTACTCTCTAATTCCTTGGCTGGTAAACTGTTAGTCACAGAGGGTATCATAAGCCCAGTGGCATGAAAATTCGGGTATCGTTATCTTGAAAACTGCTTAATATATAAAAATTTCAAGTCATTTTAATGTATGGAATGTATGTCCCTCGAACATATCTCTGACTCCTTGTCCGTACATGCTTATCTTGTGCTTTTTTTAAATCAGCACGTCAGTGTTTGTATTACGTTTTGGATTTCTAATACCTGGCCCTATGCATCATTAAGTAGACATTAATTGTCAAAACGCAAATCTGGTTAAATCATTCTGGATAATTTTAAATCTCGATCTTTCTCTGAAATTAGTTTGATCAAAACCTTTGATTTTTCAACCCTTTATACCACCAATCCCCATGTGAAACTAAAATATCGTGTAAAAGAAATAATCCCCAATGCTTTTCAAAATAAAAATGGTAACATACGCTATATAGTTATTGCTTAAGGTTACCAATCAGAAAATATAGTGAACAAAAAGATATAACATGCTGCACCGAGGAACAAGTGATTAGTATACTGGAGTTTCTTATTGACAGCATATTTGTTGAGTTTGGAGGTAGATTTTTTCCAACAAATTGTCGGCACGATAAAGATGGAAACGAACTGTGCGCTTCTCCTTGCAGACCTCTTCTTGTTTTCATATGAGTCGGAGTTCCTTCAGACACTTCTCAAAAACAAGATAATAAAAAAAGCAAGATCATTTAATTTCACATTCAGATATATTGATGATGTTCTTTCCATTAAAAAATCCATCTTTTTTTATTGTGTTCCATTATCATATCCTTCAGAACTAGAAGAAACAACAGACACAGCTTCTTCCGCCTTATTTTTAGACTTATACCTCGAATAAAGTGGTCAGCTCAGTACAAGGATCTGTGACAAACGAGATGATTTTAATTTTGAAATTATAAATCCCCCACCCACCCCCACCTTAGGAGCAATATATCAACTTCACCTGCATATGGGATAAACGTTTTCCAACTCATGCAGTATTCAAGAGCTTGCAGCTGCTACTCGGACTTTATAAAACGTCACCAGTGTCTGAGTAGAAAGTTGATCATGCTATGGTCATTTTTTGCATTCTTGTTTTTCATTATTGCTTATGTGCTTTGTCTATGGAGTGTCTATATACCATTTTGTTTTTCTTTGTTGACCGTTTGTTTGTTTTTATTATAAGATTAGATTATAATACAGTGTTAACTGCTGTACCCATATTTTCGGCATTTGTACATATTATGTCTGTTTGTTTTGCTCACACATTGTTGTCAATACAACGCAATTGTATGCGACTATCATATTAGTGAGAGGTTTAGCAAGCTATAAAACCAGGTCTATTTCATCATTTTTTACATAAGGACATACCTGTACCAAGTCAGTAATATTACAATTGTTTCCATTCGTTTGGTGTGATTGAGGTTTTGATTTTGCCATTTGATAAGGGACTTTCTGTTTTAAATTATCCTTTTTTTTTTCTTTTTTTTTTTTTTTTTTTTTTTAAATTCAATATAATTTTATCTGAAATGTACATTTGTTAGAGATACATAAAGTACCGGTACCTTATCCAGGCCTCGTTAACGTTAGTATATGGCATTTTAGTGATAAGGTTAGTAATTGTTAGTACACAATATACAGTTTTGTTAATAAATAATGTGTAACAAAATAAAAAGAAATTAATATGATATATTATAAATCTTAGTCAAGAAGATAAATTAAATTTTTCTGCAACCAAATTGTAGAAGTTTTTATATTTGCCTTGTTTATTTGTCAATATTTCGTAATGTTGGAGAAGTTCATTTTTAAAAATTTCAAACACATTAATTTGTTTTGTTTTCTGCTCGGATATATAATATACTTTATATATAGTAAAAAGTATGGTTGTTAAAAAATCGTTGATATTGTAATAATTTGTATCGTTTATCTTGTATCCATACAAAAGTGATACAAGTGATATTATATGATGTCCTATTTAAAGTTTGTCTAGTATTAGTTTCATTTGATCCCAAAATAATTTCAGATATTTGCATGTCAGAAAGTAATGTTCATAATCTTCAATAACATTACATATATTACATAAAGGAGTTTTAGTTATATTCCAAGAGAAAAATAATTGTTTGGTTGGTAAAATGTAATGTAGAAATTTACATCTTAACATTCTCAATTTATTATCTTGGATATAGTTAAAGATAAAGTACAACACTTGTTCTCTTTTCCTTGTATTGTTATCTAAATTTAGAATTCTGTCCCATTTTTGAAATCCTATTGCTTTCTCATAATATATTATTTAAAAGCGAGATGTAGATATCTTTCGAGGAAAATGTTTTTATTGGTACCATTTTTCCTTCTCTATCTTTGAATTTAAATTCGGAGTCGGTAGCGACTTTTGTTTTAATTGATTCTTCTTTTATTAGCTCTTGTAACCACTGTTTTGGTATTGCTTTCATCAATTTAGTATATTCCGAAAACCAATTAGCATGGCAAGATAGTTTATCTAAAATCTTATTTTGATTAATTTGTCCTTTATCATCAATTATGTCATTTACAAATTAAATTTTGCTGTTATTCAATTTTTGAAATTAAGACATTTACCATTTAAGTTGATATGCTTATTGTCCCATGAATTATCCTTGGAGTTCGGTATTTTTGTTATTTGACTTTTTATCATCGTTGATGTTATTATTCGGTTAAGAAACGTCTTGTGTAGGAACGGATTTAAATAAAAGCACTACCCTTGTTTCGTAACCCCATTTTAATTGTGTATACTTCGTACCTGTTTCTACTAGTTTTTATACACGAAAAATTCATTGTTGTTGCTATTGTAAGTACTTTTCACAGTTGTATTTTCTTCATCATCATTCCTCATAGAGTTTGAATTTAGCGGAGTAGCTGTAGTACTAATAATCACGTCATCTTGTTCAGTGGAGTTCGGCAAGTCAGTTCTTTGATCCATATTGCCTATACAGTTTGTACATATGTTTGTATCATCGTTTTCTTTGTTCCGTGTGATACACATTTGGTGACAAGGTAACGTACATACTTCACAGTTGATAATATCACCGTCTATCTGTAAATCACATATGCAGAAATCCAGTTGTAGCTCTTCATTTAGACTGTCCCTTGCAGAGTGCAAACATTCAATTTATGGAGGTGACTTTAACATCAGATTTGGTGTAATATTGTTACTAACACTGGGTTCTGTACATATTTGACATGTATAGGTATTGTCTCTAGTACTATTTTCTATTTTGTGAATGTCATCCTCGGTTAAATGGCCACATCTATAATGAATCCAGTGTTTTCCATTGGTACAATAAACACCTCTTGTCTGAACGTTTCGTCTGCATTTTATACACTTAATTGAAGTTGTCTCACTGTTTTGTTTAGATATACTTGTATCTTTATGTGTAACAGTAGGGTGGGTATTGATGCTAGAGTCCTGACTGGGGTTTGTTGTGGAGTTCCTCATACTCGATAGTTGTTGTAATTGTTCTTCTAACTGGTTATTGAGTGTTTGTAGACTTACTCGGTTACCATTTAAGACTACATTTTTGATGATATTATGTATATTGGGTAGGTCGGTTTTCATGAACCTATCGGTATCTTTCCCATTGACTAGTAAGCGACAAGTTGTGTAGTATACTGGCAATGTATAGACGTGGGTTTGGTCTATGTACATACTAAATATCATGCTGATAATAAGGCCTTTTTTGTCCTGGTCTTGTACAGTTTTTACAGTAATGTTGTTGTTCTCACTATTGGGTTGTTGATAATAATATATCATGGCATTCTTTAATAATTCAAAGGAAACAGCATCGGCTTCTCCAGTAATACCACACTCCGTGAATTTATAGATAATATTTGCTTGGCGTTTTTTAGCTTGAAGTTTCCGAGCGATTGCCCTGTCTAAATTTAGCTCAAAATCATTGGATCGCAAATTTTGGGTTTGGGGGTTGGTACTTATATGTAATCCCTGGTTGCTAATGCTTGTCATGATGTATCCAGGTTATTAATCACCTTAAATTGGTAGTTGCTTAAAGAATATTGTTTCAGTTATTATTTGTTCACAATTGGTTTTTAATCAGATCTATATTTTAACAGTGTGGCTTGGATATCCCATTCCTTCTGTTTTTAAAGTCTACTTTTCAATTATGATGTTATTAATACCAACAGTCTTTCTGTATTAAGTCTGAAATTTGACCAAGCCAGGCTTTAGCAAGTAATCTTTTTGGATGTATGCTGTCGGAATATAAGTTGCAGTTTAGGTATTTCTCAGTCGGTTTACTTTTCCCTCTTGATCTTTGTCGCCTACTTTGTTAGTGGATTGAGAAGCAGGGAGATTTGGTTCCGAGAGTACTATTCAAATATTTTATGCCGTCGTTAACTTTGACTATTTGTTGTTGTAGCTGTGTTTCCTATTCTGAATATTTATCTATAATATCTGATTGTGTCACCAAGTCGCTATGGTTGTTATTGCTATCCTTGTGATTATTTTGTTATTTGCTGTTGATCTTTGAGGCTATTTTCTGATAATGTTTAATGATGGAATATGGTGGTATTTCAGGTATTGTAATCTTAGAACGTGGATATTTCTTAATAGTATCAGTACACTAGTGAACTTTGTCTAAAATGAGTTGGATAGTATCATCATTTGTAGATGTTATAGAAATGTAACCATTCTTGTCCCTTGTAGTGAGGTTACAAGGACCTGACCATATAAATACACTGATATCACCGACTTTTTGGATCTTGTTGTTTATATTTGTTTTAAGCCACTTTAATTGATCTTGGATAGTTGTGCCTGATTTATACCGCCGGTGTATATTTTTGTCAATTGGATGTTTAACCTGATCTCTTAAGTATGTCCCTTTGCTGTCAGAGATAGTAATTGGCGTTAAATGTTGTGTTCCAGTTAGAGGTTTGCGTGGAATTTGTAAGTATTTTATTAATTTTGCCTTCGTCATGAATGGTTGATATAATATTTTATATTGCTAGACTAAGTGTGCTTTAGTTAATAAGCAGTTGGTTTGTAAAAGCTTAAGCAGTTATCTATGCAGTATAAAAATAAACCGTGCCACTACTAAAATTCTATATAAAAGTATTAGAATGATGGGTCCAAGTTGTTTAGTACTTTCGAGATTAAAAGTTCAAAGTTCGTATGTTAATTGTACAATCAGCAAGCAGCGTGGCTTGGATATCCCATGCCTTCTGCTATTTGATGTACTATTACAGCGTTAAAAATATTTATGATTAATGTTTATCTCAGATAATATGCTAAAATGAATAAAATCTTGTTGTAGATCAATGTGCTAGACTTTTTATTTATACACGGTCCTTCACAGTTTTGGAAATATTCACAGAATGTGTAAAAAATTATAAATAGCGGACGGTGGATTGTTAAATAATATGTTTTTAAGCTTTCCTCCAATAAAAGTTCATAAATATAAGTTGCTAGTAATGTATCATAAAATTTCTTAAAAAGTTTGTTGAATTTTCAAAATGGCTGCCACATGTGGTTCTCTTTCTCGAATAAAAAGTTCTCAATAAAAGGTAAAATTCGTTTCACCGTAGTTCAGGATGAATTATTAGGTTTATGCAGGGTCACTAATGACATAAAAGTATTTTCTGCAATTGTTGTCTGTATATATAAGTTGATAAAAGTTGATTTTCCACCATCATATAAAAACACGTCCGTCACCATGAAACAAGAATTCCGAACCCCAACGTACAGTCAGAAAAAGATGAACACAATCTTCTGTGATATATGACACGGTATCACAAGTCGTTCTTTTCAAATTAATGTCTGTATAATAGGTAACCATGAATAATTCATGATTGACTATTTGAGAGGCTATTATGACAAAGAGCTGACACTATAAGGTTGCCCTATTAATCTATGCACAATTTTTTTAAGTTCGATGACAAGAGAGAAAAATGTATCAGTTGGCTTTCGAAGACCCCTTGTGTCCTGTTTGTTAAACCATTCCCCATATACATTTACAAATGCAATACTATTAGAACAATTCTAAAAATTTGCTTGCAGTAGATAATTTATATAACACACTGAGTAACGTTTCTTCAATGCCCACATATGACACCGGCTACATGCAGAGTTGGATTTAGAGGGTTTTCCAGGGGCGTCTTTTTAGGCAGTCATTGCCTCCCCCCTTTATGAAATTTATGGATCTGCCACTGACATGTATATAATGCACAATGCAGTAATTCTTCTTGAAAAAGTGTGGTCAGTTCTCAAACTATGTAATTGCCGAAAAAGCAGCTCACAAACACTTGTTGTGGTAAGATTAGTTGAGCTTGCCACAAAAATGGTGTTGCAACTATTTCTCGAAATTGATATTTTCGAAAGAAGCAAATTTGCATATCGCAATAATGTCATCATTTGCAAGAATGAGATATTTTTTTCATTGTTTTGGCAATTGACTGAAATTAAAAATTTACAGAAGTTAACATATAAACACATTGTTCTTACACATTGATAGCCTTTCTACCTGCCGTTAGGTTTTAAAGGACGATAACTCTATATTTTACAGGAAGCTGAAATGCGCAATGCAATCACAACCTATTTTCACGAGTCACATACAGTTATCCTGAACGGACCGTAAATCTTCGCTTATTTCCACTATTAATTCTGTTATTAGCATCTATTGTACAGTCATTGTATTGAACAAAATCATTCCTCTCTGTCGCATAATTTATATATAATGCATAGTGATGCACGTTGACTGAATATGAAAGTGCATATGTAGTTGTCTCCCTTAGTAGTACAATCAGTTTCAGAATGTGCATATCTGGCGTCATGATAAAAAGTATTCAATAAATTAATCCAAGCATTATACAACAATAGACATTAAACATTTACTAAAAATAAAATAAAAATGGCTTGAAATAATATTGCCTTAACCTCCATCCGGTTTAAAACTATAAATTTCATATTTCTTTATTTAATGACTTACATGATGCTTATTCAGTTCATATTTGTGAAATTGAATAGATATTGGTATTTTGAATTCATCGGTTAAAGATATTCTTTTATCTTCTAAAGTTTAGTATTTGCATCGTCGCAAATCATTTATAACCTTATTTGATAGACTTAGGCATATACATTTTATATAACTGGTTTGTAATCATTAAAATAGTTGTGTGAAGACTGAAGTTAAGTCCAATAAGATTGAAAAAAGTCCAATAAAAGAAAGCTGTGAATATCCAAAACTTCCATTCATAGTTAGTGCATCTGCCATGTGCCTTCTTACTACGGGTAATTATTGAAGTCATTACTTTGGACTACATTATAAAAGTTGTACTTAGTGACTAAATTGTTTTTGGTTTTCATTTACCTAGATATTTAGATAGCGCTTTTAAGTTTGGCATCCATCATCTCCGTATAAATCAGTTCACAAACTTGACCAAGCTGAGGTTCGCATCCCCGAATCTCCAGCAGAATTGTTCCTGCTGCAGGTACATGCCTTACCACATTATTCTTCTAAAATATGACATGTCACATATTGAGCACATGCATTGCTGCAAGTGTGATGAACTTCCACTTTTTGACATGGTTTTCATAACTGAAATTCAACCATATCAGTGGTTTCATGGTAGTATCTTTGCCCTGACTGTTTATTATTTGGTTCAGTGTGTAAATCTGTTGTGTTAGTGTAGAGTACATGTAGGCTCAAAGTTCATATATCATTAGATTATGTTCTTGCATTTAATAAGCCACTGGGGTTTAAACAATGGTTGATGCATCAGTTCAACTCAATCTGCAGTGTTCTATGCTTTATTTCGCTTTGATTTACATATATAAGTGCTATTGTGCAATACTGTGCTGTTGCACAATACTGTTATATATTTATAGGCTTAATAACGAGTGAGAATGGAATATCGCTTGATAGCAACTCGAGTTATTCAATTTCAATATAATAATAAACGAGCCTTGTCCCATGGACAAAATGTACATCATCATAACCTTTGAAAGTCATCAATGACATACCGAATAGCCAACGGAAAAAAAATATATATAATGAGAAGAAAAAATCCCATCCCCCCAAAAAAAAATTGACAACATTTGAAATTTTGATAAATTTGTTGAAAATAGTAAAGTATAGTATATAGATGTATGAAATAAATTGGTACTGTTTATATTATTTAGTAAATTTAACTTCAACATTACAGCAAACAGAAGAAAGAAAGATAACCCAAACATTTCATACATCTATACTTTCTCGTATGCGTTATAAATTCTTTACCGTTACTTTTATTATTATACTTTACTATAGCAACACCTAATAAAATAATAAAAATATTACTGAATGTTTTTCGTTCCTGCAAGGAACTAATTACATTGTAGTCTATAATGATCACCTTGATCTTACATTTGACTTAGTTTCCCCTGAAAAGTCGACAAACTAAAACATTTTCTATTCTCGTCAAGAGTTCAGGTTATTTTTCAGATTTTTTGTTGTGGATGCAGTTATGTTTAAAAATATTTGCTTGAAGTCAATCCAGTCTGGTCATCACATTTTTCACCAATTACGTATGTTGTTTTGTACATGTAAATATCGGCTAATAAACAATCTGAACATACGCTAAACATATCTTAATTCCATACAAACGAATTGTTGGAGGAGTACAGAATCGATCTCCTACAATAGATTACTCTGAAAATAAATTGAGAGACCGAGTACAAGTCAATAATGTATTTTTAATAAGGTGTTGAATATAAAATACAGCCGTTGAAAGAATGTTGTGTCATAAAAAACGCAAGTCTCAAAATAGGAAAGTTGAAATCTTCTCTTGTCGTACACCACAATAATTTGGGAAGAATAACAGTGTCAAAGAATAACTCAGATATTTTCCACTTCACGAAGCAAATTTATTAACACGACGGGTGATAGTGAAAGAGCAGTTACTGCTCACCCCTTTTGTTTTAAAAGGTTTCGATTTGATTCGTGTTGCATAATCACTAGTTCTGTGTGAGTTCAGTTGACAGTATTTTTTGTGGTATTTCCTTTACGCCAAGGTGGTTTCTTGTCGTATTGGACTTCTGACTTTTCTTCTTTGTTTTCTCTATTTTCTTGGGTCAGACTTCATTATAGTAACGAGTTAATTTTTATAAAGAAAAATGGATAGAAAATGTCAATAATATGTCCTAAAAATTGAGATATGATCCAAGATCTTATTACAAAAAGTATTTAAATCACGTTGGTTTATAGAAAATCTTGATTTGTGGTCTTTGCCCTGACAGGATGGCCCCAAATCAAGATTGCAGATACCAAAGGTACAAGTAAAAATAATATACAGAGAAAAAATACCAGAACATACAATGGTCAAGAAGAATAACGACAAAAGATAATTAACAGACTACAAAACACTACACAGAAAACTGAGGTCTAAGCAACACGAACGCTAAAAAAAAAAAAAAAAAAAAAACACAGGAATAATCGTATGTGTACAGAATTGTAAGCAGATCCTGCTCCACACGTTGTAACGAAACGGGTGACGCTTAAGTGAAAAATGTTTAAGAAAGTTGATAATCTTATTTAAAAACCGTTTATACTTTAATTTTCCAACTGTCAACCTCCCATTGCTCAACAGTAATATCCCATCTACCCAATAAATTGATATTTTTACACATTTCAATTATAATGTTACGTTCGAACACTTTTGATTTTTTTTATTTAGCAACAATATATACAATTTGATGTTTTTAAAAATTTTGTTCACACATATTGACAGTGTTCTTTATTGGAAAAGGCAACTGCGTTGTTTTCCAAACTAAGGTAGACTCTGTAACCAATTCTTAACAACCTGAAAATTACTATTCATCCATTTGATGTTAGCTCTTGTTGTCTCAATTGCTCTGTCGAATGCTGCTGTTGAACTGCCTAAATTTGGCTGACTACCCTTAAAAGTCTGAATCTGTCAAAAGATCAATATGTGAATGTTAAATGAAAAATGAAGGGCAAAATAAATGAAGAAAAGACAAAAAAACAAAAATAAAGAAAATGACAAAAATATAGAAAGGGGTATAATAGAAAAAGTACCCCCAAAAGATATTGGTACAGGATTTACAAATGAAAGCCACATCATATACGTATACATTTAAAAAAAAGATTAATCGATGTTCAGTATGATTACTCTTAAACAATATCAATAACAATATTTTGTCAATGCATTAGTTCTAAACATGTGTAATGAAAACCAGAACTGTTTGGAGTTTCTGCTCAACTAGTGTTATACTTGTGCTTTTCATGTCATGTTTTCCGATTCTTTCAGAAAAAAAGATAGATTAATCGGTGCGGTGCCAAAAATTAAACGAATAGCATAAGTTAAAATTATATATACCTTCAATTTAAGCTAGATTTTTAACGTTTTAGTTTAAAAGATAACAGGCCGTATACACCTTCCCGTCGGACTTCTTTTAATGACATCAAATGACCATTTTGACAAAAGTGAACTTCATCCTTTTACTGAGACAAAAATCTTATGTTATTTTCTTATTTCTATTAAATTAGATGCCATGGAATGCCAACCACACATATATCCCACATATATCCCACCCAAATAAAAAAACAACTTTTTTTATATTATTTGGATTAAATCTGTTATTTATTAAGCATGTGTATTTTTAAAGATTAATTAACGTATGCGTGTATATCTTGTACGATATTTGAATCTATTGAGTAGTAATTTCATCCTTTTTTGCTAATTTTTATCATAAATCAAAATAGAAAATGCAAGACCCTTTTCTACACTTTTGATAACACCGGATTAGTGAAAGTATTGATATAGGCTAGGGAGATGTTAAGGGTTCAGATATTGCAAAGTCTTTGGTCATGGTTTATATATTGTTAAAGACAGTATGTCGATTCTATATTTCTTTTGTAATTTTACCACCTATGTAGGATATCGTACTTGAGAGTATTGGTATCTAGGGCTTCATTTTTGTACATACTTATTATTTAAACTTTAATGAAACTGTGTTTTGTTATTCACTATTTTTGGTTTTAGTATCATTTTAATCAATTTACTTGTACTTTAGCACCGTATTTGTCGTTTTCTTTGCAAATCTAGTCATTTTTTCTCTATTCTTTATTTAACTGTTCATTTTCAACCAGACCCTCATACTTACTTAACTTAAAATTGCCATTGCCAATGATGTATTTCAGGTTCGCCCTTTTTTAAACTGTTCCATTTTTTTTAGTGTGAAAAAAATGCATGTTTTCAAAATATGCTCATTTATTTCTCGCCAATGATTCTTAAGATGTTCACTTTGATTTGCAATCAAACTTAAACGAAAAAGGCTATAGAAACACATGATCCTAAGGAACTAAGTTTTTATTGTACCCTGCATATAAGTAATATAATATCTCAATTATCAATATGCTATAATAGTATACTGGGGTGAAATATCACTGACAATTCTGCAAGTTGAATTGTTACCTTGACAGGCTACATCGGCTCATATCCAACAGAGTTATGAGAAGGAAAGATTAGAAATGACACCATCACGAATTGGTTGATTTATACGATGTGTCTATGTCTTAACAAATGACAATTTTTCAACGTCTTAGATTGTGGGTTAACATCTATGTCGTCTGTCTGCTAAGTATCGAACTCGACCTTTTCCCGAATATGACTGTTATACCGAGTGAATTTGCATTGCTATACGACGTGTCTTCCAACATGCCTGGATTTATTTTTGTATGTTTCTGTTATGGTTTCGGTTGAATAATGTGTTATGTCTTATCGTTTGTTGTCCAAATAATTATAAAATTGTCTTTCAATACTATCATTGTCATATTCCCGAATATGACTGTGATGCCGATTGTGAGTTGGCATTGCTGTACGACGTGTCTCGGAATTTTTTACATCCAACATTCATGTATTTATGTTTGATGTTAATATTATGGTTTCGGTTAGATAATGTGTTATGTCTTATCGTTTGTAGTCCAAATAATTATATAATTGCCTTTCAATACCATCATTGTCATGAAAATTGTTTGGACGAGTATTGTGAAAATAATTGTATAAAGTTCGAGATTGCATGTAAGTTACGTAAGCGCGTCACTGCTTGTGATATCCTGTGGTGTCTGTCGTTGATGGAATATGTTCGTTGTTGTTCTGCGGTTTGCATGTTGTGTCGACTATTATATTATTTGTTTATGCGTTTATCTGTGATGAATGTTCTTGCGTGTGTTTGTTCTGTATTTCTGTCACGTAGTGTTGTCATTTTAGCGATATATTTTTAACATTGTCAAAAAGCAGGAGTTTTGGCTAGCCATTAAACCAGGTTCAACCCACCATTTTTTTTTTAAATGTCCTTATGAAGTCAGGAATATGGCAGTTGTTATCAATTAATTCGTTTCTATGTATGTTGGCGTTTGTTTTTGTTGCATTTCAGTGTTCATGTTGTTCCTTTGTCTTCCTCTTAAAGTTGATGTGTTTCCCTTGGTTTTAGTTTGTCAACCGGATTAGTTTTCTCTCAATCAATTTTTGACTTTTGAACACCGGTATACTACTGTTACCTTTATTATACCCTGTGAGGAAACACGAGGATCAGAGATAAGGGACACAAAAAACTTACGACCTAAGTTGATTATAAGTCATGAATAAGCCAGTATACATACGATCAACTTCAGTGGAAAGATTTTTTGCTGAAACTAATCACCGAATGGTAAATAATGATGAAGTCATGACACTCTAGTATTGTATAATTGTTATTTTGAGTTCACAGGGGTCTGGGCTCAGGGAATATAAAACACTGACCTGACAGGGAATATAAGCCAATACCCCTTTGAAGATACCGAATGACATATATAGCATGTGTTATTACTAGCAACCGATACTAAAAAGATACAGTACATTTATTTATGCACATATTTTGTTTCTCTTGCTTTATCGTCTTACCGACTGTAGTTCAACATCAGTATTAAACTTGGCTGTAACATCAGCTATGAGGAAATTAAGTGATACAAAACTGAAACAAAACAAATGAGATTATCAATATAACAAAAGTGCACATCTGAGCTGCAAACTGCTTTGTGTATGTGGAAATGCTGATACCACTGTTAAGAGTTTATGATGTACTGCATAATCCTGATTCCGGGTAGATCATTTACGGATACTAGGTATTTCGGAAAAATGTGCAATTGTCTAATTGTGGTAGATTCAACAGACAAGGCAGTGTGAACTATAATGAGCAGAAAGACATTACAAAAAAAATTAAGTAAATAATAGCTGTACCGAAGAAAAAAAAAGAACATGTCTTGTTACTGTAGCCGTATTTATTTATACTTATATAAGTAAGTGCTCGTATTTGATTTGTGTAATATTGGTTAAATTCAAACAAAAAAAACCTTGAAGCAATTTTATAAGATCAAGATTATTTAGTATTACTATTATGTATTCTACATTCAAAATGCCATCCAATCTTCTGAAATAGTTACATTACTAGACTGAAATTTACAACCACTGGAGGTTTTGTCAAAGAATTCTTATCATATTCTGATATTTCAACAAACACTATTTCCATCAAATTTCAAAAATGTTTATTCGATATATATTTATCATATCACATCCATTTTCATGTTAAATTTATAAAATTTCTGATACAAAAATTATTTTGAATTTGCGTATCATTGCGACATAAGTAATTCATATGCATCTTTATGATAATGACATGACCCTTCTTTTAACAAAATAACATCCAAATGTTACTGACAGACAGACATTCATATGCTGATATTTACAAAACACTACTTTTACTTTTTACTTTATATGTTACATGTCAAATGTTAACTCAAAACAGTTCTTGATTACAAAATATACACAATTAATGAATAATAAAAATGAAAATGTGTACGTTAAAACGCACAGTTTTGCATTATCCCGCAGAGGTTTGTGCTATTTTGCAAAGGTTTCCATGTTTACCCAAAAAATGGACGGCATATAAAACAAGTTATTCAGGCGTTATCATCCCTTCGTACAAGCATTTTCATCTGCATTTCAGTTATAAAAATACAAACTCATTTGAAAATTAACAGCAACAGCGAACTGCAATTACAATGTTTCTGTACCTGTTAAATGTTAAATCGTATTTTACAATCTGATATCAAACACCAGACTTCTCGAACTCAAGACAAGTATTTAAGTTATAAACATGACCTCACTACAACGATCTTTTAGGTAACTGAAAACTTTTACTTACCGGTTTATTATAACATCCCAATTTGCTCTTACAAAATTCCACACTAGAGTGTTACCAACTGGATTTCTTGCGATAAGACGCAGGATATTTTCACCATCCTGCTTACGAATAGCGTCCGTTAAGATGTTTTGTAGGAAACTGGTTTAAAGAAATAAAATCTTTGTTACGTGTATTTTCATTGTTCAAATATTGACCAATCCCGATCATTTTCATATCATCCAAAAACCAAGTCAGAACATCTGAATCTCATTCGAGGTTGTCCTCCAAGGCTTACTTGTTTTTTGTCGTTATTTATTCCCATGCTATTGTCTATATATTTTCGACCTTATGTGAATTATTAATTGCACATTTGTTATCTACTCCCCTTGTCTACTACGGTATATGTATTAACGTCCTTAACAACCTAGAAAAATACGTTGTACGGATTTTTAGCCGCCCTTAGGCTTTTTTTATGTTTGTTTGTCGAAGTGATTTACTATCACTGCATGAAAAGGTCGATTTACATACGTATGTAAATATATGATAAACATAAAAAAGGCACATATTTAGATAAACTTTACTAGGCTGTGAATATGTTTGCGCTATCTTTGTTGACAATAAATCTTAATATTTCCCCATAAACTTCCATGGTGTTGCAGGTAGGCGCGACCGCCTTTTACATATCATATAAAACGTGGGTAAATTGTGTGAACAATCGTTTTGAATTCAATTCAAATACAAAAAAATCACATCATTATTAAACGTGACCATGCGCTAAATTTTACTAGCGTGTGGTATTGTATGGAAATAGTTAAATTTGCAATGGTAAGTAAATGTTTATGTTTTTTAGTGCATGCAAATATGACTTTTTAAAATAATTTATAGCTTGAGAAAATATTATTTAAAAGTTGATATTTCTTTTATCTTTTACATGCACTAAATGTTTCTTTAATATTGATATTTTGTTTAAATTTTACAAATTTTGTATAAGTATAAGCAGTTTTTCATTTGCATACATATGCAAATATGGTGAGGCATCTTAAGTTTGAACCTGGTGACCCGATTAAGCAAATGTTTAAGTATTAACATATTTCAGCCCAACATAAAATATTGGGCAACCTTATCATTTGTGATTAATTTTTAAGCTATTCAAAGATAACGGCATTATAGAAATTTGCATATATGCGAAACCTTTGTAAATATATAGGAAACATAAACATTTCTGTGGTGTGCAAATGATTTGAAAGGTTGTTGTTTGAAATCATTTATATTATTGAAATGAACTGTAAATTTATAGTTATATTTGCATTTAGTTCATTCCTTGTTTTCTGTCTAAATACTTGTTTTGTGTACAAATTGCTGTTGGGTAATAGGGCTGGCAGTTTTGAAAATTAAAGACTTTGTAGCTATGGTGTTGTTTGATTATACATGATATGCATATAGTCATGATTAATCTTTTTATTTAATACATAATACAAATATTATCAAATGACTGCTATCTCATCTCACTGAAAACACTTGTAACGCGTCAATCCGGGTTTTTAAATACGGAAAATTCTTACTCCTATAATTATTATTACTACTTGTTTAGCTGCCATAAGCGACGAGCGAAAAGTAGAAAAGGCCGAAGGAAATGTTCTGGTTTGTTGATGTTTCTTCGTGGGCTACTTTTTTGACTCCATGAAAGTTTTATAATTCATGTTATTTAATATGGAAACCAAGGACTATCTATTTTTCAAATCCTTGTATTATCTACAAATATGATCCAAAAAATATCATCCCGTCATCAATAACAATCCACGTAAAATATTAATTCCGTTTTGATCCACATCAGAGCGATTACACAACTCGATGATAAATGGTTCCTGGTTGTTGGTATTCAACAGTTCGACGTCGGTTAGCGATGTTGAACGTACTTAACAGATACTGTATGCTCTAACATGTATAGGTCGGACTCGTGCGGTACTATTCGTCAGTTTTAAAAAGAATGCCCATTTGATTTTAATTCACCCGCGGCGTTTCTACATATAAATCTATAATGCATTTTAGCCAATCAAATTGACGTATTATGTTCACACAATTGGATACCCGGCCACAAATTTGATTGCAAGTAAACGCTGCATGCATTCAAGTGCAAAAATTACCAGTATTAAACTAATTATAAAGTATCATGCAATGCCTGGTTTTGAAATGTTGTTTTCTTTGAAGTTGTCGGGCAGCAAGTTGTTATATTTTACTTTGAAGTTATATGAATTGCATGAAACTGAAACAAGTTTAACCATTATTTTTTTATTACTTTGTCTTTGGTCGTTTAACCTGGGACATTTTGACTAAATATATTAGTCCTAGATGTTGCTAAGGGGTTACCGCGTTTAAAGCGTTTTTGAACGCATCGATGGTACATAACTCACATTACATTACGCGAGCAAATCAATTTGTAAAAAACTTGTTATGGTTCATTGAGTCAAATATGTTATCAAAATTATTGCGTGGTTGTGTTTGTGATATATTTGCTAACAAATTGCAAGTCAGGTTGGACATTTGGGGTTACTGGTTTTAATTTACTGAACACCAGTTTTATTTTTAGCTAAATAGAATATTCACTTACTTAAGAAATTTTAACTTCAAGAGGGGGTTATATTGGTATGATTTTTTTTTTCAACAGATGGACACAATCAAACCAAATTATTTTTCTTCCCAAGTTGAGACAAAATATTACTTCTTTTTGTAAAACAGAATAGTGTGGTCAATGATGCAACAGCTTATTTATTTTTCGAATTGGTTTTTTTTTCTTCAAAATACCATACACCTCCCCCCTTTTTTTAAATGAAAGGGTTGTTCCTTAATCAGCAATAATTAAAGGGTTATCTAATAAGATAATAACACCTTATTAAATTAATTGTTTAAAATTTGTTATCGTCCTGAACATGCAAGATGTTTTTATTAGTTGTCAATGGCTTTGAACTAGCTGTCAGTAACTGCGAGTACTCTAAGATCTGTACTGATAGTGTCTTTTTTGTTGTGGGGATGATATGTTAAGTACCCTGCCACGTTTGGTCTGTGTTTTTGTTAGATGTATTTCTGCTTTGTATTGATCTGATTAGTTAATCCCTGTTCAACGGATTTTTATAGTGCGTACTTATGTTGCACTGTTACACCATTTTGCGAGGTTAAGGGGAGGGGGAAGGGGGGAGGGGTGGTTGGCGCCTTCAGACTAGTTTAGTCCACATTCTGTATGTGCCTGTCCCAAGTCAGGAGCCTGTAATTGAGTGGTTGTCGTTTTTTGCTGTTTCTCATATTTGTTTTTCGTTTATTGGTTTGCATAGTTTGCTCTTGGTCTGTGTCGTTACAACACTGTCCGTTAGTTTTCTCGTTTAGATTGTTTTACATTTGTCATTTCGGGGCCTTTGATAGCTGACTATGCGGTATGGGTTTCTCTCATTGTTGAAGATCGTACGGTGACCTATAGCTGTTAACTTCTATGTCATTTGGTGTCTAGTGGAGAGTTGTCTCATTGGCAATTATACCACATCTTCATATTTTTATATGAAATATTTGCCACTTGACGTAAAACCAAATAATCAATCGATCAATCGTACCATTTACATGCAGACAATACAGAATGATCTAGTAAAGGATGTCACGATAAATCTAAATAGATTCTTAAAGTATATTAGTATACTGTAGACATAGTCTGTGATGAACATCAACTTTAATATCGGTTAACCGGTTAATCGGTCGAAAGATTATCCTAGTAAGTGGTTAGATAAAATTTGTTTGATTTGACAAACTATACTAAATAGCTATTTAACATTCATGTATTATATGCGTTTTGTCAAATGTGGTGAGTGTGCCAAAGAGCCAACAACCCAATAACATAAAACACATTTTTTTTATCTGTGAATATCTAAGATTTAGACTCATAAGGGGAAGGGTCACACACTTAATATTATACAGTACTTTGTTCACTAAATACTAATAAAAGCAAATGTACAGAGAGACTACATGGATGTCAAAATAGCAGCAAGTCTGTCCAATTATATCTTTTTATGTCACACCCATATTTGTAAATAATGAGACCAATAAGTTTGTATTAGGATTAGAACCACATTGATAAGACCTAACACTTAATGCACCTATGAATAAATTTAAAAGGGGCCATCACAGAATACCTACTGAAATCCCGTGTAGGGTTTACTTATACTCTATGCATGATGGCAAGAGATAACGTAATCTTTGAGCAAGATCTTTTTTGTTGGCGTACTCATATGAAATAAACTCGGAAGTATGCCTTTATTAGTATATTAAAGAGTAGGAGATTAGCTGGTCATTACTTTAAATGCGCTTTTAAGTAACTATACACTATTAATTGATAAAACGTAATGTTAAAGTACAATCAAAGTCCCCTAAGAGTAGTATTATATAAACTGTGCACTGCTTTGGAGTCAAATTAATCTAGTTCTGTATATATCATATATATCATATGCACAAAATATTATAATGTTTTAAAGCCCTTGTTTCCGTTTTTTCATGAGCAGAAAGACAGCTTAAAATGTCGTCAATATTTTACAATTGCCTTGGTCAAGATCTATTTAAATTCGACAGTATTTTACTCGGATAGCCGTTTTGTCTCGCTTTCGACGAAAGTTCCAGAGTGCGAGACATAGGGATGCTTATCTTGCGGCGGAGGCAACGTAAACTATTTGTATAAAGCTTTATATGTCAAAAGGTCGAAGGATTGGATGCTTCATACCTTGAATATCGATGCCCTATTTTACGACCTTTCCTTCTGTCATGTGTCCATTTAATCCAATTTTCATGATTCAACTTTAAAAACAAAGTAATTGGATAACTGTTCTCAAATTTATGTATAATCTAAGCACATTTTAAGTAAAAGCTCTTCCTTGCTTCATAAAAATGTACTTCGATCGAATAAACCTTTTCATACTAAAATAAAACTACATGTACATTAAAATGTACATTAAATATATCTGTCCATATAACATCAAGGCCAACTCGTACTCTCCTACGTCCATGTTTAGTATACCGTAAAATAGGGCAAAATCCGAATATATCAAATGATTTGAACAGATCACCCCTCAATACACATGTTTACTTTTTTCATGTTGATGAATAAGAATAATAACATTTTGATGCGACCAAATCTTCTTGGTTAACTACCTTATCAACAAAACTCAACTTGAGAACATTTATATGGTCAGTGACCGTGTCACCGAGGTCAAAATCGTTTTTGGCATATACAATTAAAATGTTCATCACATCATAAGGCACGGGTTACTCTTCTTTTGTGTGGTGGTGCGGGAGGAGGGAAAGGGGGGGGGGGGGGGGGGGGGGGGTTCTCCGGTCAAACAATTCTTTTCAACCAAAATCAAAATGAAACTATTTTTTTCAATGACATACAGGAACAAGAATATTTTTTTTGGACACTCAATATTGTGTTTTTTCTAAGGGAAAACAAATTATGGTTTTCCCTTCCCTCCTGAAACAAATTATTTTCTTCAAAATATGCTTAATCAAATAATTTGTTTAAACAACCCCATGCCCCCAAACCCCCACCAGCACCACACACACATGTGATAATATACCTTCATGTTAAAAAAAAATGCAAAAAAAAAAAATTTAACCTGCTACGGGACGGACGAACACACAGGCCAGATAACACTAAATTCCCGTTAATCGTAACAAGAGTATTGGTATAAGAAAAAGTAATCTAATCTTAATTAACATTATATCACTATAAAAAATCTAGGATTCAATACAGGAAAGGTCAGTCGATTATAAGTAAGTTATAGAATTAATCTGGTTGATTGTATTGGAAATGAAATACAATTGAAACTATTTGGGAATATATTTTAAGAAAATCAGTTTCTGGTTTGCTAGCAGTCTACCTTTTCTTTTATTCTCCTGAGAGTTGTTTATACCATGGAAGTATTATATTGTCAATATAATACTTCCATGTTTATACCGACTCAGTAGTCCCTTGGAAGCGGTTGGTTTATCCTATGCAGATTTGAACAAGATTTGAAAAATAGCTGTTTAGTGCGTTTCACTCACAAGGTCAAAATCTATAAGTTGTCAAGTTCTGCTGGTAATTGAATAATAAAGAGTCTATGCATATGCTTTTATAGCCGACTATTAAGTATGGGTTTTTCTCATCGTTGAAAGCCGTACGGTTGTCTTCAATTGCTTACATCAAATTCATTTGAACTTTGGTGTATAGTTGTCTCGTTGGCAATAATACCACATCTCCTTATTTGTATATCACAGATGCCAAAAAGAATTTTTGCGACAATTGATTAAGATGCACATAGTTTTATGATGCATAAAATATGTGAAGATATTGTTTTAAGGATGTACTTAGGTCAGATTTGGGAATTTTTGTCAGATGTTCGGACTCCTTGTTTTTTTCCTACGATTCAGGGTAAACATTTCGCCCCTTAACACCCATTTTTCTTTCCATATAAGACTTCAATAGCTCATAAAAGATCATTTACCAAAATTTAAGCAGATTCTAGATTTCTTTTTTTTTCGATTCGAGACCCAAATAATACCAATGCAAATATAAGGTAAAAGTCCAAGTCAGCCTTTTCCCGCCATTTAAAAAAAATAAATATCTCGAAAAGGAGCTCCATAACCTATCAATATTTTTAGCTTATTTTGTTCCTCAAATAATAATGCTCTTCAGACTTATAGTATCAATTTTAGATTTTGTTAATTTCACCTAAAGATTTTTGGCGCAAATGAAATGCCGATTGACGCAAATGCAAAGCGCCGATCGAAAGACATCGCTATCCATAACAAATATATGCGTATCCAAAAGTCAATCGATACCTTTACTTCCAACATATTTTTATAGTGGTTAACATTTATACATTTTTGGCTTCGGCGTTTTGAAGCCTGTTCAGGAATAAGTCATAACAGAATAAGAACCTTAAAGTTCATACATTGGGCGTTGATTCTATGAATTTAAGTGAAGATTGAAAGACTTTAAGAATGGCAGTTGTGTAAATAAAATCAGGGGAATTTGGCCCCACTCCTTTAGAAAATAGTATGTTGATTTACGCAATAAAACGAGTGTTATAAAATACTTATTATATAATAATGTGGTGTGTGTGTGTGTGTGAAAGGAAACCTGCCTATGATTTTTAGCACTGGACATTAAACACTTATCCAGTATTTATTCTATATAAAAGTTAAGCTGTATGAAATCTATATGCATATCATGTGAAATGCCAATTTATTCTGTGAATTTTAATTTGATGGTAACATTCACTCCGATCAGTTTCATGTCTCACATATATAAACGAGGGTTCTCAAAAACACGGCATTGGTTACTTTTACTTGAGTTTCTTTTTCAATATAGTTTTTAGAAAACATTGTATGCAAATACATTACAGGGAGATTACAACGTCTTATTTCGTTTTATTTCCAATTTTTGTATTCTCATATTCTTTCGTCCGTATTTTCTACACAGCAGGACAAGTAAGTTCAATTATTGAAGCATTATAATTTGACTATAATAGTTCCATGGCTCAATTAAGATTTTTTGCATAATTATGTTAATATTTTTGTTAACTTCTAAATCGTACAAGATTGTGTACACAGAGGTGTGAATTTCATAAAACAACAAAGTGATATCCCACTGTTATATACTAACATCAAAAACTAAAAGAGAATTTTCATCAGAACATGCAGAGATGCTTAACAATTAACACCCGTGTGAAACAATCAGTAAAATCACGTCGTCTGGTTACGTAATGACATTGCCCATATCTGAAAAATACAAATGGTTTTATGGACACAACGAACGAAATACAAGATTTTAAAGTCTCCATTATAAATATATATCTTCCTTTTTCTCTATATTTATTGTGATTTTACATTTGTCCTACATGCAAAAATTATTCTTTACTTGCTATTATTGAATAAACAATACAAAAACTGCTTAAAACGTATGAGCATTAAAAATTAGATGACCAAGTTGTGAGTTGATTCCCGGATTTATCAATTAAAAAAATATCTTGTATTTTCTTTCTTTTTACGAAATCTTGATACCTTGAGGTTCTGTATATCATGTAAATAAAACTCAAAACAAGTGGATTTATGTCGAAATTATAGTGAAGTTTTGTCTTAATAGTTAACCCAATTTTTATCTAATTATAATATTGTCAAAATGTTTTCTCTGCAATGTGTATTTTTGGGAGTAAATACCATTTATTCAAATCATGGAAGTAAAATAAAAAGTCAATATAATACTTCAATGTTGAAATGCACGGCAATCTTTGGAAACCATGAAATAGATCAAACACCGAAAGTATTGCATGTAATAAAAAAGTCAGGAAAGAGTACATAATAGTGAATAATCGACCAAAAGAAAGAGAGAAAAATATAGAAAAGAAAATTGATAATTGATTATTCCAAATTGGTATTATTGTAGTAGGTTTTTCTATATGAACTGGATTTTGAATAGAACAGCATATTCATTTGAAAAAAGTGAAGTTCACCGCGCTAAACGTCAATTGGCCTGAGTGAATATCAGTTAGTACATTGTACTTAAAACTTGCAAACAAATAGAAAAACTTTAAACGTATTTGGCTTGAATATCAATATGTATTAAATACATGCATACGATTTGGATATGTTTATTCAAGAATGTAAAACACATTATGAGAGTCTTGATTGGGGGTTCTTCATTTCTGTAAAAAAAATTATGCCATTTTTCTCTATTCTTTATAAATTTTGCCTGTTATTCTCTATTCTTTATATTTTAGCACCTCATTATTATATATTCTTTATTTTTTTTGCCTTTTTTTTTTCTCTATTCTGTTTTTTTTTGCCCTTTATTCTGCACATTTTGTCCATTATTCTCTATTCTGTAAACCACGTCCACACCCTCATTCATAAGGCAGTCTGTCATATATTTAAAGGTCATATTTATCGGATCAGTTTTACATATTATCAATTCTTACATACACGAATACTTGCAAAAAAAATTGGAAAACTTTACAAAGCAAAGCTATGCAAAACATTTGATTATGTTTATTTATGTATGTAAAATATATGTAAAAGGCGGCCTGTCTTAATCTTTTAAGGTCATAATGCTATATATCTATCAGCCGAGAATTTGCGTATAAATTTTTCAATACGTATATACATGCAAAGACATGGACAACTTTTTTTATACATTTTACCCACGTTTTAGAGATTATGCAAATACGATATCTACTTTGTTTGTATTTGATTGTGTTTGTAAATTTAATGTAAAAGACGGCCTTTCATATCATTAAATTGGACGACAAAACAACTACTTTTGGTTAATATTTATATATATTTCGGAAGCTATATGAACATTTGCAAAGATATGGGGAAGCTTTGTATATATCTAACACACTATGCGAATAGAAAGCAAATACAAGTGTCTACTTTGCTTATGTTTTACGATGTTTGTAAATTTAATGTAAAAGGCAGCTACCCTTTCATATCTTTAAATAGGACGACAAAACAACTAATTTAGATTTATTTTTAAATATATTTCGGAAGCTATATGAACATTTCCACAGACATGGGAAAGCTTGGTATATATCTAACACACTATGCGAATAAAACGCAAATACAAGTGTCTACTTTGCTTATGTTTACGATGTTTGTAAATTTAATGTAAAAGGCGGCCTTTCATATATTTAGATAGGACGACAAAACAACCAATTAATGTTAACATTTAAATACGTTTCAATACTTTATAAATGTAAGTAAATAAGACCGTTTACTTTACTTACATTTAACGTTGTTTGAAAGTTAAGGAAAAATTAGCATAATTTTTGCAATTTCTTTGCATATATAGTGTACGAATGCAAACTTATCATGTATTTATTCACCAAATAATGGGTATTGAGATATATGGTGCAATAAAGTGCCTATCTTTGCCTTACCTTTATTCATGCAGTGATATTGGCGACCATGTTGATGCACTCAAGTAAAATGAGAGTAAAAAGTTAACTACTGGAAGCTTGGAATAACCATTTGTACAAGACCCCGGATACAGAGCCCTCTTAAGTCTCCTGCCAAACATACTCATTGCGACAAACGAAAACCAGAAGCATAGATATACCCTTACGGCCTTGAATATTGTTATCACATGCAAGAGGGTTTGAATGGATGATTGATGGACTTATCCTACAGACAAATAGACCAAGAAATAAAGAAGAGAGAAATATACGGTGCTAAAATATAAATAATATAAAAAGACATAAAGAACCAAAAACATTAAACAATAGATAAAAATGTCGGGGAAAATTAAAGAATAAAGAAATGAAGGAACCCCATCCAGACCCTCATCCAGACCCTCAAGCAAGTACGTGGTCACATCTTACTAACTAGCAGACATGTCAGTTCAGTTGTAAGGACTGACACATGGCGTGATCATATCTATATGTTTAACAGCAATCATAATAACATCCGCAAGTTTTAGTTATTTGACTTTTATTTAAGTTGTCGTATAGTAAACACCAAACATATAATTTGAAAAAGGATTAATAAGATTCTGATTAACCTTCTTGTCGCTGTACGCAACGTAAAGTTGCTTGAAACATGGACTTTTCATGGGAACTATTGTAACCATTTTACTGCAGTGTTGGAATGATAGCTTTCACAGTTCAGGAAACTTAAATATTGAGCAATCGAATATGATAAAGTTAACTTTTTCATAGTTACATTTGTATTCTCTGATGATCCTTTATGTGTGGTCTAATTATATTCTAACAACCTAAAGGTTGACTTGACCATAGACATATGGTCAACTAGACTTTTTCAATCCAGAAATTGAGCCAAAATATAGTTGATATAAAACGCATTAGTCTATTATATGACTTCCGGTAAAATGGCTGCGCCTAGGGGCAAAAATATGAGAGCATGAACAGTGAAATATATGAATGAAAAGTAAAAAAAATACAAGTAATTCACGAAGAAAATGTCCTAATAATATCACTCAACATGTTTATGAACTAAAACCAGTGCATGATCCATATAATACAGCAATGGCTTACAGTTCACGCCCCTTCAACACGCTGGGCAATAACCAGCACACGATAAAATTAGATAAATTCTCAATATTAATATTGAGGAAAATTTTCTGAATAGATACTTTAAAAACTGGGTGATGAGCAAACCACTAACATTAAATTGAAAGATTTTGACAATAAATCGAGCATTATAACTGTCAAGGATGAAAAGAAAACATTTTCGTAGAAATTTCTAGAAAAAGATTTAATGAAATCAACTGTAGATGTCAAGATTGACGGAACAAAACTATGTGTTATTAGTTTATTTTACACTACAAACATAATGTAATACAGGGAAAATACTCCAACAAATAGTTTGACTACGAGTATGGAAGTTTAAAAGACACTGTTGGACAAATTATGAATGAAAAGGGAAACAATTCTGGGGTACAAATAGACAGAATAATCAATAGTGTGAACATCCCTTCAGAAATTTATAACAAGATGAAGTATGAATGTAATGAATCGCTGGCTGATTCAAGCTTATTGGAAGTTGTACAGCCACAGGAGACAAAGTCGATATCACCAATCAAACCCCTAAATGTTCAAGAAAATAAGAATGAAAAAAATAATCAAATGAGTAAAGCTAGCTCAGCTAATAAAAAGTATGATATGCAGAATAAATGCGGATGTGTTGTTTCATTAAATCAAATTGTGAATGAGCTTAAAGCAATTGAAGATAATATGCACTCAGTTGAACTTAAACTAGCAAAAAAAAATTAGGTAAACTTATTTTGGCATGTGAAAAACTTGAAAAGAAATGTAATATAACACCTGAATTACAAAAAGAGATCAAGGCATTAAGAGAAGTCGTGAACAAAATCACTAGAAGACCTTACTATGAACACTTACTCAGATTCAAAAGTAGTATTAGGTTTTTACCACACTTTTATAATGATAACTTCAAAAACAAAGAATTTGAAATCAAAATTTCTTTTTATTGAAAGATCTCTGTGAAGATAACACTACAAACCAGTAAAAGTCTGAAATGGCCTATATCTGTACTCGACTGTACTGATTTTTACTCGACCAGTCTGAATTGGTCTGACTTTTACTCAACATTACTCGATCCCAGTCTTAACCATACTTGACTGTACTGATTTGTACTTGACCTTATCTTTGCCATTGAAAATAGTCTGAACTATTACTCGACCAGTCTGAAACAGTCTTAACCCATTCTTGACCTGTACTCGACCTATTTTTTTCAGTCTAAACCATACTCGACCAAAGGTCTGAACAATACTCGACCAGTCTGAACCATACTGGACCAAATAACCTCTACTTTTTCTAAATTTTAACTGTTAAAATAAATTTCTTTTTAACTGACATGACAACAGCCACAATAAAATAAAGATATATTATAAAAACAGATTTTTACATTCTTACATGATTCTCAGATTTATTGAATAGAGATAGTTAAATCAAATTATCTTATATAATAATTTGATTATATTAATTTTAAAGTTTTAGAGTTTTGTTAAAAAAAAAATTTTCTTTACCTAAAAACCACACCTATACTGAGGGTAATTAAACCTTATTAAGGTGCTTCTTGTTTGGCATGTGTTTTTTTTTTTTTAATTAATTTTCCTAAATTCCTAAATAAAAACTACATAGGTTTCATGGTTACATACAAAAAATGTACAATAGTTATATAATTATCTTTTTAATGAGGTAACAACAGGCAACAAAATCACTGAAATTGTTTAACCTTATTTTAGAAATATATCTATTAATATAATTTGGGATATATTATATACAATATATATCGAAAAGGGATAAAAATTAAAGAAATTAATAAAATTGTTCTTCTGATTAGTGGTGAAGTATAAAGTAATACCTCCTGCTTGGGGCAAACTCATGAAAAAGATCACACCTGGTCAGAGAGTATTAAATTCTAAATAACATTCATTCAAAATTGCAACATCCTGTGAAACTTAAATCGCAAGGCCTTTTGAATTCACTAATAAGTAATACACGAGTTTAAGAAAAATAGGGCTTTCTTTTTACCTGTAAAACACACATGTACTGAGGTAATTAAACCTTATTAAAGTGCTTCTTGTATGCCATGTCTTTAATTTTGACAAAAATTATTTAAATTTAATTAAAATAAACTTTTACTGTAACTTTGGAACACATTTCCTTTTTTAAAAGATTATCACAGGATTACTATGGAAGTTCTATTATCATGATTATATTAAATTCTTGGTTTAACAAAACAAAGGTGTCATTTTTTAAATTTATTAAGTTGCTTTATATGCTATTTTATATATATTTTAATAAAAAAAATGCTCACTGCATTAATAACTAAACTCAACTGACACCATAAATCTATACGAGGCTTAAGTTAATGGTGAAAATTCTCCAGTAACCATAAAATATATCTGAAACATTCAAAAAATTTTGAATAACATTGAAAATGTTAGTCACAATTCAGTTTTGAGATTATTTGATCAGCTTGTTTTATTTTTATTTTAAAGGTGATATATATGTATGTATATAAGTGTTGATGAATATGGTGATGAAGTTATATTATGTTTATTGTGAAATTTTAGTTTCAATGCTATATTGAATACATTTTTTATTTCAAATTGTTGTTCAAATTTATAGCCAGGGGAAATAGCTGTTGTTAAAAACAGTTCCTAAATTGATGAAAATACAATAGATAGATACAAAAAATAGGTCTAGGTTGGTTAAGACTTTGTCGAGTATGGTTCAGACTAGGTCGAGTATGGTTCAGACTAGGTCGAGCATGGTTCAGACACGTATAAAATGATTAAGTACTGGTCGAGTACAAGTTCAGACTGTTAAGTGTGGTTCAGACTACAGTCGAGTATTATCAAGTAAATTTCAGACCAATTCAGACTGGTCGAGTAAAAATCAGTACAGTCGAGTACAGATATAGGCCATTTCAGACTTTTACTGGTTTGTAGTGAAAATGTATTAAATTAGTCACTTTTAACGACATGCGTAGAATAGATTACGTAGACGGAATTCATCTAAATGCTACAGGTGTGAACAATTATTTGATGAATTTTAAAAACATTGTTAGTCCAATGTTCAACGTTGTTACGTAAGATAATTATCACAGCAAACAAAGGTTATGGTCAATCCACACAATCATATATACATAACTTTACAGAACCAATACAAAATAGGAACTACTATAACACTAGAAATGTTGGTAACTACACATATAACCAAATTAGAGGTTACGGACAAAATAAAAACTACCAAAATAGAGGTGATAGACAGGTTTACCAGAACAGATCGTTCCATGGTTACCAAAATGATAATGGAAGGAATACAGGAGTACACCTGCAAAATATATACAATGTTTTAAAAATGCTTTTACAAAATGGGGTACTGCAAGATTTTAGATAGTTCTTTTATACTTATATACTTGTCTCAGTGTTTCAAAGAATAAAAATTATATTTAGTGCAATTTTGCATGAGAAAAAAAAAGAAGAAATTTTAACTCATCTATTAGATCAGTGAAGGACTGTCTTATAGAGTTATTCCTCTTTGTATGAAAATAATATACCATATTCAGCCATTGCATGCAAAAATTTTACATATATATGTATATCATTATGAAAAAAAAATATATAATTTTAAATTTTGAAGAAATGTTTGTCTAAAAAGAGTATATAGCACCTGAGATCACCCCCAGTTTTTGGTGGGGTTCGTGTTGCTTAGTCTTTCGTTTTCTATGTTGTGTCTTGTGTACTATTGTTTGTCTGTTTGTCTTTTTCTTTTTTAGCCATGGCATTGTCAGTTTTTTTTCAATCTATGAGTTTAAATGTCCCTCTGGTATCTTTCGCCCATCTTTTATTCCTCTTTGTAGGAAAATTAAATACACAAGCTAATGAATGGAAAAATTTAGAACAATTTTACACACAGATATTATTATGAAAAGAAAAACTTATTCAAAATTTTGAAGAAATTTTTAGCAGTAATAGACATTATGTCTAATAGAGTTATTCATCTTTGCATAAAAATTATATACACTACTGAATGGAAAAAAAACTGACTTAGATCTTTTAAATTTAAAGAATGTTTTGAAATTTCCAATCTTTACAAAACAAATAAGCTTATGCATATATTTATATGTGCAATATGTAATGTATAAACCTTTTGTGGATTTTCAGTCATAATTATTCATTGTTTATGAAAATAAGATATTGAACATGACCTTATATTTGTTAGACCTGCTATAATGAGTAGTATAACTATGAGCCAACTTTCCACATCTGCCTGGAACGTTCATGAGTTGGGGGATAAAATGAACGATGATAAATTTTTACACAAACTTTAATCTAATGTAAATATTCATTTAGAACCTTGGACAGGTGCAAAACCTTAAGCTTATTTACAAGATTATCTAACAATATCAAAATGTAGAAAGAAAAAAATGTCAAAGAGGCATAGTTGGGGTATAATTGTTCTTTACAAAAACATATTGGCCGCAGGTATTACTTATTTACAAATGGAACCCCATCAGTAAATACATTAAGGCTGAAATTAGATAGAACAGTGTTTGGGCTTGATAATGATTTATATATATATGTGCGGTTTATATTCCGCCAGTATCCTCTACCCACTATGATAATGATTGCGAAATATTGGAACATGAAATAATTGTTTTTGCTAGCAATGGCAAAATACTACAAATGGGGGACTTCAACTCTCGCACTGGCCACAATCCAGAGTATATCATTGATGATTCTACTGACCTTAATGATTTTGGTTGCAACACTATATTACCACAAAATTATTCAGTGGATGAAATTCCCAAGACAATTTAAGTAATGCCCAAGGCACAAATTTATTAGATTTATGTATTTCTTCAAAGCTAAGGCTTCTTAATGACATATATGTTGGTGACTCCCTTGGTTACTTTACATGTATTACTACAAATGGATTAAGTAGTATTGATTATGCTACAGTCAAAGAAAGTCTTCTGTCCTCAGTTCTATTTTTTTTACACATGAAATTAGTTACTTGTCTGATCAGTCACAGATTAAACTACTTCTCAAATTTGAATTGAGAAAGAATGTTTCATCAGAATCAATTATTACAAATTGGCAAAAATACTGTTAATTACAGATGGACAAACGAGTATAGAGTTGAAATTTCTGAATGCTTTCTGTGATGAAACTATTGAGAATGATATTATAAATTTTTATAACAAAACATTTTCAGAGGACCAAAATGGAATTAATTCGGCCACAGAATAGCTTAACTTAGTTTTTCGTAAGATAGCAGACAAATCAAGCCGAATGGCAAGAAAAAGAAAGACCAAAAGAAAACTGATTAGACAAAAGTGGTCCGACATATCAATAAACTCATCATGGATGAGGGTGAGATAAAAGAGTTAATTTCAGATTTTGAAAAGATTGCAAAGCATGTTCAAGAACAAGCAGAGTGTAAAAGTTCAAACATAGATTTTGAAAATAATATCAAACAAAACATTTCTAACATTGAAAACAACTTAACTATTAATCCTGAAACAGACAAACCAATAACTATCGGTGAAATTAAATGGGTTCTCAAAAATCTAAATACGGGCAAATCAAGTGGTTCTGATGGCATTATTAATGAAATATTAAAGTATAGCAGTAATTTTACAATAACTGCATTAACTCAACTGTTTTATTCAATTTTAAAAACTGGCTATTATCCAGAGCAGCGGAACAAATCATTTTTAATCTTATTACATAAGTCTGATAATAAACTTGACCCGTCAAATTACAGGGAGATTTCATTAATAAATTGTACATCAAAGATTTTCAGTGCCATCTTAATCAATAGGTTGAACAGAGAGATAAGTACTCTTAATTCACAATTTAGATTCCGTGAAAACCACAGAACATCTGATAGTTTACTTATATCAAAAACCTTAATAAATGAATATCGCCATAAAAATAAAAAGAAATTATATGTAGGTTTTGTGTATTTCCAAAAATGCTTTCGACCCAGTGTGGAGAGATGGTTTGCTCTACAAGCTAGCTTATATCAATAAAGGGAAATATTTATATAATGCTATCAAAAATATGCTTTCTAAAACAGAAATAGCTCTGAAGATTTAGGTAAACTTCCAGTTAAAATTTTATTACAACCCAATCTATTTTATATCTTGCTAGACTAAATATTGATAATTTAAACCCATTTTTGAGAGGCCTTCGAACTTTCAAAATCCCTTGATTTACAAGGTGTATATTCTTAGTATACATATGATAAAAACGTCTTACCAGACAATAACCTTAAAGACAAAGCTACCAATTGTAAGAATATTACAGATGTAAGCCATTTAAAATCAGAAATTAAAAATGAAATAAATAATTATTATAAAAATTTGTATAAAAGTAAAATAGAAAAAAATCGACGAATGTAGCAAACTTTTTCGGTAAAAAAAAAAATGAAACCTTCACTTGAAGCACATTATAACTTATTGTTTAATGATTTTTCTATCAGGAATATTTTTACTAAACTTCGTATAAGTGACCATGGTCTTAAAATAGAAAATGGTCGTTACATTAAAATTCCTCGAGAACAAAGATTGTGTAAAACTTGCAAAGTCATCGAAGATGAATTTCATTTTATTATCAATTGCAAGGCAAACAAAAGATTCTGACAAAATCTATATAATGGTATACAATTAGATGATGAACATTTCGTTCATTTCCCTGATGAACAAAAATCATTTTATATATTACATGTATAAATCTCCGCTTCCTTTAGGCATATTAGAACTATTGGCTTCTTTATTAAAAGGTTAATAGAACTGAGGGCTGAGGACTCATTGTAACATGGCTATTTGATCTTGTTATATTGTAAATTTATCTCTTATATTTTTTATGGTTTTGTTTTGTATACCGTTTTGTTTTATTTTGTTATTTAATGTTGGTTAAAATTGTATTGCCACAAGCACTGTAACTATTTAATGACAATGAAATTGAATTTTTAATTATAATTGAATATTTTTGTAATTATCCTGTGTAAGAGCTGTACAACTAGATTAGTGTATGAAATGTAATTCTGGCGTTTTATAAGAATGGCATATCTAATCTACAAAATATAATAATGCTTTTTAACAAATCCCAGTCTTTTGACTTAGTACGAAAGACGTGCAATTTGGCACCATGAGACCACCAGTGGCAATCTAGTCATAGTAGTTGCAAAGCAAAGTCAATAAAATTGATTCAAAACGCCGTGCCATAGTTGGTTTTAGCTTGTTTTCCTAAGGAACGCAAAACCGCAGTGTTTCGCAGGATTTAAAAACAATTATGAACAGTAACTTTTCCAAAATAACCCCATAAATTATATTTCACGTCAGCACGCAAATGCTAGCTACTGGACTGATGATACTTCGTGGACAAAATATACTTCAAAAGTGGCATCGATCAAGGATTTGTAAACGTTTAGGTCATAGATATCATAGATATATTGAGTACATAAGATAATTTGTATTCAAGAATTTGATAAACCTTTTAGATTCTTCTTCCGACTTGACTTTTACATAAATCATTAGTTTTCGCAAACCTGTTTAAAATCGTGACATTTCTACTATAAGAACAGGCATATAGAAAAAACAGCCTTTCCGATCCAATATTGGATGTTGTGTATCTGCTATAAGCAAACTCCCACTCCTCCACACCTCCATACTGTATTGCTGTATTGTACACGATTGTTCTCAAATCAACATCAATCCTGGAAAACAAAATGTGTTATCAAAGATAAACAAAATGTGTTATCAAAGGTAAACAAAATGTGTTATCAAAGTTAAACAAAATGCACGCCCACTCTTCTGTCATAGAACACTCCTGGTGTAGATGGTGTAGACGATGGTTATGTTCATTTCCTGAAAAGAATAAAATGGTAACGGGGAATGCATGTGTCACAGAGACAATAACCCTACCAAAGAGCAGGAAACAGTCAAAAGCAACCAATGTGTCTTCAACGCAACGAGGAAATCCCTTACCCGGAGGTGGGTTTCCACTGGCCCCTAAACATTAATGTACATAATGTATACTAGTTCAGAACTATGAACGCCATATATTAAATTCAGCAATATGATATATGATTTCTGACGTATTTGTCTGTTTTGTAAAAGTTTGATATTAAATCGATTTTGCTTTTGATGGAAGAGAGCAAAAGTTGAAAACAAGAAAACAATGGAAGTAACCCAATAAGGTCAACCTCATCAAGGTAAGTGTCTACTCTGCCGTCTTCGACTTTGTCAAGTATGATTCCAAATGTCCGCCCTCTTTTTTGTCGACTAGCTTCATACTGGACTTTATACACCAACATGACCAATTCTTTTTGATAATCATAATCTGACTAGTAGGTCTCTTTGCGAAAAAAATCTAGTGAGAACCCATATGTTTTAAGTATATATTTTAACGCATAAGCATTTTTCTTGAAACACTTGCACTGTTTTGCAAGGAATTATTTTTCGTTTAGTGAGCTTTAACGTTACTGTATGAACTTTTAAACTTACGGATTTGTGTTACCAACACTGGTCATCAGCTTTTTGAACGAGTTGATGGCAAAGTTTATACAATTTTGATCTCCATAGCTGCATGCACTCTGTAAAACTAATATTCTGAGCAATCTACAATATATATACAGTTGCATCATCTAGTTGTGTAATAAATTATGCTTTCAAATATATTAAACAATGATTTTAAGACGCCATTTAGATATCAGCAAAATACCTACCTTATTTAAAAGAAATGTGTTAGCTTTAAACATATACATGTATATACAAAAGATGAGGTGGTATAATTGCAAATGAGACAACTCTGCATCAGAGACCATATGAAATAGAAATTTACAACTATGGCTCACTGTACGACCTTCAACAATGAACAAAACACAGACCACATAGTCAGCTATAAAAAAGTTTATTTATAGATACTCAAGTTCACGATATACTATCATTCACAAACACGATTGTTAAAAAAAACCAATACTAGTATGTAACTTAAAGATTGTCTTGGAAGATTAAAATATTTTGTTTAAATGCGCTATTCAATATAATGTATGTGTCCATTTTTAAGTGCAGGAATATATACTAAATGGTGTCCCGTCGCACTGAAGTGACGTAAGTGGTAATAATCAATCTTGAACAAATGTACATCATATCAAACTTCTCTCACGGCTGTTATTTGACGTGAGTAATTTTCAAATGTTTTAGAAGGAATCTATTAAACATGCAGCATGTCAGTAACTGCTAGTAGTCCTTTGTTCATTTATGTATCATTGTCATTTTGCTTAGTTTCTTTTGTTACCTAATCTGACATCGGACTCGGACTTCTTTTGAACAGAGTGTTACTGTGCGTATTGCTATGTGTTTCTTTATTCTACATTGGCTAGAAGTATAGAGGGAGGGTTAAGATCTCACAAAACATGTTTAACCCCGCCGCATTTATGCGCCTGTCCCAAGTCAGGAGCCTCTGGCCTTTGTTAGTCTAGTATGTTTTTTTATAGATTTTAGTTCATTTATATGTTTTGGAGTTTAGTGTGACGTCAATTTTCACTGAAATGGAACAATTTAATTTAGGGGCCAGCTGAGGACCACCTACGGGTGCGGGATTTTCTCGCTGCGTTGAAGACCCATTGGTGGCCTTCGGCTGTTGTCTGCTCTTTGGTCGGGTTGTTGTCTCTTTGACATATTCCCCATTTCCATTCTCAATTTTATTTTTACATAATCACCCAATTTTAAAAGTAAAATTTAGATCACGAGATGTAAATTGTGTTGGTGTTGCTTACATTTGTAAATGTCCAGATCCAGTATTGCTGTAACCAAGCTTACTCAATGGAAGGGAAAATGTTTTACTCATGAACGCCTATAACAAAGCAAGAAAGATACAATATGAAATGCATTAAGTAGAATTATTTGTCAGTTACAGTGGAATCCATATTGTTCGTGGGATACCTATGATCATGGATTTTGATGGTAAAGAAAAAAAAAACGAATTCAGAAGTTTAACAAAATACTAATTTGTAAGGGCTTCAACACAGACATTTGGTAACACCACGAAATTATATATAAAAAAACCTCAATCCACGAAATTGGGATCAACGAGAATACATGAATCCACTGTAATACGAAAAGCATAATCAAGATAAAAAAATGAATAATTATTCAGTAGATGCATACCAGTGTCTCTCTATAAGTTGCACTTTGTAAATACAGCTGTTTCACAAACCATGCCTCTTTTGAGGAGATATATAATATTCATAGACATTTTGTTTTATTTACCTACTGGTTCCCTGATATGATATCTATGTTTCATCTCGTAGAGACATAACTTTGGAATGTTACCAGTATATATACACATGGTTGCAGCGAATTTTGAATTCTGAAGAAGACCAAAAGTGAAGGAATAGGTAGTACAGAATTTTAGTATAAGTTTAAACTCTAAGAAGTTCGGGGCATATAAATGTTTAAAACATGTTTTGACCTTTGAATACAATATCAACTTTCCATTTTAGGATATATTTTTTTAAGAAACTTAATAGTAAAAGTGGCACAGTATTAGTCGTAGCGGGAGTTCCTATGGGAAATTGCATTGTCTATATTTACAGAAGTGCAACTTATATGCACATGGCAAGTAACCATTCGATGACAATTACCATTTGGAGGAGTCATAAATGAAACAATGCAGATGGAACCACTAAAACAATCATTTATATTATTAACAATACTGATGACACATGTGTCACATGATCTCCGGCAGTTGGTAGGGTTGTGTTGCCCTGTCTCTAGTTTTCTATGTTTTGTTTTGTATAATGTTGTTTGTCTTTTTTATCGTTTTTTTCGTTTCGAGTTTGATTATCCCTTTTGTATCTTCCGCCTCTCTTATGAAACACATTTTACATAATAAATATTTCACTATATATCATGTATATATTTGTTTGGTTCGATTGATACGCTTTTCGGGAATCACCTTCATCAGGAACACTTAAGCCATAACATTTGAAAGCCAGGAATGTGTAAACGAAGAGAACTTAAGTTTTATTTCACTAAAATGGACATAAAAGCCGAGCAAAATTCATCGTAGATCTATTTTGGTTGAAGAAGTATGAATAACAATTTAATGATGATCGATAGAGGCAGTTGAAAGTTCGATGGTACAAGTGGGTTTAAATTCCTTGGGAACAATTTCAATTTATAATAATCTACAATTGTCTCGAATGACCACGAACATGTTGCAATCACTATACACATTCTCTTTCCTTAAGCTTATCTTCGAATGTTAGATGGTCGAATAAAGAACCCAATTTATAATATGACAACAGGTCAATCGCACAAACATAATAGGGAACATCCTCCATTTTTTCTTTTTAGATACATAAATGAGTATACTGTGGATTCATTATTATTCGTTGGATACCAATTTTCGTAGGTTTCGTGGGTATAGATGATCCACGAATTCAAATGTTCAACGAATAACATATTTTCAATAGGCTTTGCATACAGAAATTGACAAAACCACGAAATCAAATATCCAAGAATATGCAAGTTTCATTAATCCACAAAAATTGATACCAACGAAAATAAATGAATCCACAGTATGTCATTGAGTTATTATAATTTCTATGATTGCGAACAATGCATAGATTTGCTAGAATTGAATATTTATAATACCCTTCCGTATTTTCTTTTGAGATCAACCCAAGTTTTTAGTGTGGTTCGTGTTGCTCAGTCTTTAGTTTTCTATGTTGTGTTTTATGTACTGTTGGTCTTTTTATTTTTTCAGCCATGGCGATGTCAGTTTATTTTCGACTTTGGAATCTTTCACCTCTCTATTATTAAAGCTGCCTTAAACATCTATAGCATATTCATGGTAAGTTAATTTTTATGGATTGATATAGACTGATGAGATGACTAAGGTTTTGTTCAAAAGTGATAAGTTGTTTCTGTTACATGTGTTTCCCATCCTATAATAGTTTGATATCTGTCGACCATATTGACACGAAAAAGCCAAATACTTAATAGTGGACCGCAAATTACCACAAGCGGACTTGCCAGTTTTGATCGGCGAGTGCTAAATGTAGATATGTCAATATCCCTCATATGCATCAAATAGAGGTACCCAAAAATAGAACGTAAACAAAACATTTCTGTGCAGTGATATTAGACATTTTTTTTAACACGAACCTCAGCTTAATCATTTGTCCCGATTAGAAGAGCATAGGAACATAGAATAAAAGTGTCATACTATGGAGTTATTAAATGTATGCAAAGGACTATATTTTTGAAAGAACTAATTTTGTAAAAATAAGGATTTTTTACCCCGAAAAGCTGCATCACAAAAGGCTTTTCGGAGGATGCTTAAAAACGGGAAAACATATTTTACTTAGTACTCCGAACATTGAACCACCGAGACCCTTATGCTATAATAGATAATGTGATTTAATCAGCGAATATTTATATTTTCTTTTCTTAGGGGGGAATACAGACATTTATTGATTTTTAAAAATACAATTTCTTTATCTGTATATTAATAAAGAAATGTTTGTTTTAGACTAACGACGATATTTTTATACAAGACAACCCGCCACAAAGAGATGAGCGTGAGTAAACAATCACCATCTCCTATTGACAAAAAAAACAGGATAATTGTCAAGCAATTACAAGTTTAAGAACTAGAATCTAAAAACTAGAACATAATGTTCAAAGAAACAAACTTAAATAGATAAATCAAGGGTTAATTGAAATATAAACATACAACTAAATAAAAAAAACAATGATATATATATTTTGTTAATTAGGTAATTTATATCTTTTAAAACAATAAAAAAGTAAAAAATAGAAAAAAAAACTTACCGCAAAGTCACCATATACGTCTGTTCTTTCTAGCATGTTTCGTACGTACACAATATCTCTTTGGGCAGCCAAAAAAGGGAAATAACTCTCTTCCATTGACAAGTATTCAAGAGTTTGGAGGGCTATATTCATGCTAAGGTCACCCGATCTTAAAAGAAAATACGTGTTGCAGAATTATATAACACGCAAAGAGACAAAACATATTTAAGAATTTAATTTGAATTAATTTTTTTTCTTTCTAATCGATGTATTTCAAAACTTCTGTATCTGTATTACGGTTTAAGGATGTTTTCCTGCACTCTCTTATCCTTGCTCGCGATGATACGATAATCGCAGCTTTATAGTTATTGTATATCACCAATTGGTTCTGGTAATCTACTGTTTTTTTATTTATTTATTAATTGCTTTTTTTAGTTTGATTGATTTAAGGATGCCACTACTGGTTGAGGTTTCCTCCCGGAGAGTATCAACAGCCCAGGAAATATCATTGATACTGTTAATTGTTTAATTTTTCGTGAAAATGAAACTCTTAATGACTCTATATCTAACACTGATCGCATACGTTTGATTTGGCAACTCTATTACATAAAAAAATAAGAAGATATGCATATATTTGCTTAAATTCAATACCTATTATACCCTTCCGGAGAATTCTGGTTTTCTCATGGAAAAGAAAATGTGGTAGGATCGACATTGACAAACTCTCCACCAGAGACCAAGTGATAAGAACGTTTTACAGAACTATAGGTCACTGTACGACCTTTAAAAATGAGTAAAACAAATGAAAACTTATGAATATTTGTTTTAATGGTATTCAGTAGATTTCCCTTTCATCTGTTTTCATTCGTGCGACACCGATGAATATTCTTTCGCTGAATCACGCAGCTAGCATACGTAATCAAAAGCATCAGATCTTTGATTTGTTGTTATATGAATATGAAACTATAAGAACACGACACGAGTAAGTGTTTTATTGGTACTTACTTTGCCAGGCTCCATGCATCGTTAATTATCTGAGCTCTATTTACAGGATGAATAACCTATAACACAAAAACATACACGAGTTTTTAAAGGAAAACATTTTTGCCTGCCGTCTCAAAATAAAATTGGCAAACATGCTGAAGTATATGTTTTTGTATTATAAACCGCCATCACTCGGATCAAAGCATGAAAGCAGTTATTATTTAACATTATGTTTAACTGACACTCGTAATAAATTCAATAATACTGACCTTTCGATGCAAATGATTAGAAACCATGCTTCTACAATCGGTTTGAAAATCCGAAATTAAAAGCTAAACAAAAGACGGTCTGTTTTCTTTTCGTTGTATCTTTATTTTGCCACCGAAAGCGTATACATGTTTGTAGAATTACTCTGTAAATTGATACTTACACATATAATACATACATTTAAAAAAAAGTTTTTCTAATGAAAAGGAACATCCGCTGCATTGTTGTATTGTTGTAGCACAATGGGACATTGTAATTAACAACTTAGTACAATAGAATATTCGAAGTTGATAGAAAAAAAAGAAAAAAATCAGTTGCTTATTTTTCAGTCCTGAAGAAAAACAGCATACAACCCTAGTATGCCTTAATCTACGGACAGTGGTATTTATAGTGAGTACATTAGTGTTGTACTTTTTTTTTTGTTCGTCCACCTTTTGTATCGACAACTTCTCCTAAACTATTAACTGCGTTTCATTGATGTACCAACAATTGAATAATACTACAAATAAATACAAGAAAACAATAAACTGGACAAAAGAAATAAAGTTTGCCTTGTAACAATCCAACATTTCATAACGTAGTCGTTTAGGCCGATTCAGTAGACTTCAATATTTTGATATCGTAGTTACCAGTAAGGCCTGTATTCTTGTAATGTCATTGTGACTCATCTATTTAGTTTTGATTCAATAAAACATTTACGGTTTCCAACATAACAATGAAAATAACAGTTATACATTTATTGCATCCAAAGCGTCTGTCTGGATTTATTTTCATCGGGAACAATCATATCCAAAAACAGTGAAAGCAAAAGATGGTAAGCTACCTACATGTATAGCTATATAACCGAATGAAGCCTAAAGGGAAACCAAAGTCATCTAAGATCAACTTTAAATTAGAAACAAGATAATTACCGTATGATCGATCTTTAGTTGATTTATTAGTTTTACCCAATTGTCTTCCGGGTAATTAACTCTATAGAATCCATATTGTTTTATATTTCCTATAAACCAGCCATTTCCACATTTTACTCTTGGTAAGAAAACTGAAAAAAGTAGTTGGTGTACCAATTAACACGATTTTTACACCCCAATATACAGAAGAAACGACTTTTGTGTTTTTATGAAACATAAATATGGAGCAAGAACATTAATAAAACACTTACCAAAGACATCTAGAGATCATATACGATAGACCATGATTGAAAGGTATCGAAAACCAAGTAGACAGGGTAAGTGTGCTCAGTTTTTAGTTTTCTATGTTGTGTTTTGTATACTTTGGTTTTATTGCCATAGAGTTGTCATACAGTATATTTTCGACACATGAGTTTGACTATCCATTTGGTAGCTTTCGTCTCTCCTTGAACGAGTTTGAATGATTTTTGATTTAGTGTATGAATAAAAATTTTTTTTGAAAAATGTCAATAACAGAAACATAAGAAACTTAATAGTATCATACAAAGATTATCTATTGTTTTAGTAGACTGTTTATGACGTATTTACACTAAATCCATTGAATGATGGACGAGTACTGAATAAAACATTTGTCATTTCGGGACCTTTCATAGCTGACTATGCGGTATGGACTTTGTTCATTGTTGGAGGCCGTATAGTGAGCTATAGTTGTTAATTTCTGTGTCATTTGGTCTATTGTGTAGAGTTGTCTCATTGTCAATCATACCACATCTTTTTTTGATAAATAGACCACAACATGGTCACATAATTATGTACAGAAACAACTATTCGTTTTTTAATATTTTTAAGTATAATTTGTGATAGGTTATTTATTTTGTTTTGAGTTTAATCTGTACATCATTGACATTGTGACTATGAAATCCAGAAGCTAATTTTAGATGTGTTATTGGTCATGCTTTGATCTTTTTCGATTTGTTGAATCCACATTACATAAAAAGACACCATTTATCGAATGTATGACAAGGATGATCTTTCTTTTAGTAGTACACTTACCGTCTCTTCCGTCTTTTCCCATCCATATTATGTCAGCCTCGTTCTTGTTAAAGTCTTTCATTTTTTGGGTTGTGTAAGTGAAAGGTATTTCCCATTTATACCTGGAAAAGAAATATATTGATATAAGTCTCTAATTACTAGTATTGTGTTTAGCATAAAACAGAAATGAAAAAGGAGAGTGTTATCAATACGTTGTTCACCTTCATCCTTCATAGACTTTGCGGCTCGTGCAGATAGCAATAAATGCATTAGGTTTGATAAAAAGACCGTAATTGACCGCGTATCTACCCAACCCTCAAACTCACAAGTGCACTCCTTGGTCAAATGATTGTCATCCATATAGCAATATGCCCGTCGAAAGACACCTGAGATAAACCCCGTTTTTTGTTGGTGATTTTGTTGATCAGTCATTAGTTTATATGTGTTTTGTACACTATTGTTTATGTTTGGTCAATGTTAGTTATGTTTGCATTGTTAAAGACCGTACGGTGACCTATATTTGCTCACATCGACGTCATTTGGTCTCTGATTGGTAGTTATCTCATTGGCAGTCATACCATACCCTTTTTTATTTAATATATATGAAACTTACTCGAACGGTGATGTATATGTTCCAGGATCAGTAGCAGTTTTATCCAGAAGATACCTTGATTGACTCAGTCTTATGCCATGTCCTTTTCTTTCCATGAAAACTGTTGGATAGTTCATTTGCAGCGTCCAGGTGTCCATTATTCCTTTAACATCAAGTGGCTTACCATCAATTATACTTTGCTAAAGTTAAAGGAAAAAAAAACAGTAATTAATAATTATAGGGGTTAAAGTTCTTAATCTACGTTAATTGCTAATTCAAATGAAACGAGTTGAGGACAGAACGTTAGCATATTTGAGTTTGTAAATTTGATAGGTTGAATTGGCAATCCAATAGGTACAAAGTGTGCTTCAAATGATATCAAGCGCATTACAAACAAAAGTAACGTATTATAACTGATTATAAAGTTAACCCTTTGTTGACAAAACAATGACTTAATTGACAAGTGCCGAAAACGGAGCAATATGTCCTTACATTTCCAGATTAACAGTGATCCTAGTAGTAAGTGGTGCCTTTATTTTTTTGCATTACAACCTTTCTCGTTTACTCGTCTTTTGATATGGTTCATCATGAATTGTTATCGGCGATGTAATGTAAACCCCAATTTTTTAACACGCATGACATTGTATATTATATATATAATGATATCACATTCCTATTTTCGTTTCTTAGTATTGACAAAATGTTCATTTTTTTCTTCATTTACTTGGATGCAGGGAAGTGTTCAAACGATGTTTTGAAACAGTATGAACAGCAAATAGATGTTCCTGTAAGCAAAGTTAAAAACAAATGTATTACTTACTGTCCTCAAAGCAACCCATAGATCATCATGGACCATTAAACCGTATGCTCTGTTTCTAATTAATCGCTGAAAAGTAGAAGCATGTGTTATACATACAACATTCAATTAGGAAACTAGGGGTAGGGGGTATGTCTATTATTATTTGATTGCAAATTACTGAAATTAGCAAATCCGATATAACATACATCTGTGAGACTTTTCATTTACTATTTTTTTAAAGTTATTTTTTTTTACAACCAAAGAACAAAGTGCTCGTGGATTAATTTTTCTTCTAATTTCGTCATATTAGGGGTGATAACTTGAATAATCTAGTTTCATTAAGAAATGTACATGAAATGTATCTACTTAGTTTTAAAGCATATTTTCCTTCTTATTTTCTAAAAGTACCCAATAAAAGCTATCTTTTCATATTTAATTTATTTTTAAATTCCATCATTTATTTTTCTTTCAATTCTCAGAAATATTAGAATTCAAATTACTCCGCAATAATTATCAAAACAAAATAACGGTATAAATAAATCAACAGCAAGTACCGAAGTCGATATCTTAATACTATTGGGTAGGTGATTTGCTTCTTAATCTATTTTCATGAAACTTTGCATTTCTGTTGTCATAAATCATAATGAAACTGAGGTTTTATCCTCATCAATCAAAGCTGCTTTAAACAATGGTAGGGTTTTAATGCAATCTCATTAACAATTAATGAGGCTTGCCAGATACTTTGTTAATAGCGTACGGGATTGAACTTATCCAAACGACATATATCGTGCATTCGGCACAACTCTGGTGAATCCGGTGGTCTCCTTTTACAATATCGACCGAAGCCATGAAATCGGTATTGCATGCACTAGTTAAGTATTTTGATCCGAACAGCTCTTTAAAGACTGAAAAATAAAGTATTATGTCATTTTTAGTTTTCAGTAAATTTTCAGACTAATCAACTGGGGTAAATTCAGTACGGTTCAGCTGCTATTTACCTGTACTCATCAAAATCAAAGGAACTATCTGAAATGCTACTGAATAGTACTGAATTGACTGCAACTGAACTGTCGGATCAGAACTGACTTAATCGAAGGGGATAAGTCTGAATGCTGACAGAAAAGCTGAACACGACCGAACAGTTTATTGTTTAGACCTTCAAGATCCTGTTAAGATCCTAATGATCGTTTCAGACTTAAATCTATTTACTGGTGATGTTTATATAAGAGCTTAATATGGCTTACCTGTAGACCTTTTTGGAATGTTGCGTCTCCCAAAATGAATTGCAACATTCTTAAAATAGATCCACCCTAAAAACAAACATACATTTAATTACTAGTAATATAATTCGTCTGACACAAGGAATTTTGATATTATTTTCTTTTGTTCTATACATGTAGTTTTCAGATTACATAATAATATCACGGGTGATGAACGAAAATTTATAAATTACTCCACACATAGATCGCTCTGAGTTATAACATAGCATTAGTGTAACATCTTTATATTAAAACATGGTAAGGTATCTTTGATCTCAGAAATGATTTCATTTATATTCAAAAAACATGTTTCACCCCGCCTCTTTTTGTGCCTGTCCCAAGTCAGGAACCTATAGCCTTTGTTAATCTTGTATCTTTTTTTTAAATTTTGGTTCATTTATATATTTCTGAGTTAAGTGTGACGTCTATTTTCCCTGAATAGTTTACATTATTGCTTAGAGGCAAGCCGAAGCCCGCCTCAGGGTTCGGGATTTTCTCGTTGTGTTGAAGACCCATTGGTGACCTTGGACTTGGTCTGGTTGTTGCCTCTAACACATTCCCCGTTTACATTCTCCGTTTTATTGATACGTACCTTATGGTAGGAAATGGTGTCAAATGTTTGAGATATTTCTTCCGGATTAGAAACAGGGACATATACAGGATGTGAGGAAATTAGGCCATCAAATGCTAAAGCCCTCTGAACACTTTTGATCACAAAATTATCTAGCTACAAAATAAATACAGAGAAATACGGTTTGGTAATACTTTCGGAATATTTTAAGCTGTGATTCAACGAAACTGTGAATATAACTTTTACAAACAGTAAATAGCATAGTTCGAACAAATATAGATGAAAATCTTATGTAAAACTTTGAATATTTTGTTGTCTGTAAAATGTGTGTTACATATCAGCGAGAAGATCACATCTAAATTATTGGTTATTGAAATATTGCAATGGATCGGTTTTAATTTGTAATGATATAATTTAGCAAATTTGATGCAGGCATTCATTATATTTGAGAGACGTTCATTTACATAGCAACAACAATGGTTTTATCAGGTTGGTCTTTTGTTTTATTATGCAGCAAGAAACCGAGTACGACAAACCCAGTTGGTTTTTATTTTTTTTTTTTTCACTTCAAGGGAAATCTTCTCGTGTTTTATTTCAAAATCATATCGTTTAGTGTTCATTTTACTTTTTTAGTGTATTATCCATACAACATCTGACAATGTTGGACAGCTTGCAGCTTAAAGACATTCTGTGACCCGTATTTTTATTATGTTTTTGAAAACTACACGATTTAAACTGTATTTTCGCAAACACGAAACAACACGATTTCAAATATATTTTCGCAACCAATAACATATATAGATGATTTCTTTGAGATCATAAGAAGGATGTGCCTTCCGCTTTTGTACCCTAAGTTTTCACGAACCAACTTGATAAAGTTTTATTTACTTTTCTCGCACTTTCTAGCACTCGATCGATACTGCTGGTTGGCTGCCGTCCTCGGATGTACTAGTATCATCATCTCAAATATCAGTGCATCGGATACTGACATGATTTTAAACAAACTTTTCATTAATGCGGCGTTGTTTAAGAAAAGGTTTCTTTTGAGGCACATAACACATTAAGTATTCAAGTTTTTATACATTCTTCGTTTATTTTTTAATCGGTTTGATGGTGATATTGAATGCAAAAAATCTCTTTGGAAGCACCGAATTCATAAAGTGTTAATTTCACACATTATCTAATGATTTTCTCATCCCTTGGTCATGTTGGAATTTACATAGATAATGTTCATATAATCTGTCATTTAATCCAATATTTCGCAATATTGGTAAACAAATCTAATAATGCTACATGTTTTAACATTATTATTTCTACATCTCTTTTTATACAATGTACTTTTATTTCTATGAAAACTTCAACGACTTCCTTTTCCTGCAGTAACTATTTCGAAAATAATATTATTTAAAGATAAAGTCAAAAGTCAAACAAATAATTCTTAATACTTGGATGACGTTTTATATTGAAAAATCCCTTATTTCGATTTCAAGCACATAAATATAGCTTATCGCTGGCTCTTCAAACTAGATGATGTAATGTTCGTTCAATCTCGCCGAGTTTAAAAGAATTTTAATACTCTGTTAATTACTATTTTGCTCGGCAACGACAATGACGGCATTGACTTTTGGAATGTTAACGTCAGCCCAATCTCAACATACTGTTTTGGAGAAAACCATCTTATTCGAGCAGCTGTTACACAGAGAGAAGATTAAAAAATCTATCAATAACCTCATCAAAGATACCGGTATTAAAATTATGTACCTCAGACGCGCGTTTCGTCTAAAAAAGTCTCATCAGAGACGCTCGAATAAAAAAGGTTGAAAAGGCCAAATAAAGTGTAAACTTGAAGAGCATTGAGGATCCAAAATTTAGAAAGATTTTGTCAAAAAGAGCTAAAAATATTATGAAACCATATGTTTTCAATTGTGATTATTAGAGAGAATTATTGCCTCAAGTATCATACCTTTTTTCATGATAGATTTTGAATCTGTATTAATGATATGTTATGCTCATTATAAGGGTCCTGATGAGATTGAAAGAAATGTAAACAATGAGCAAAAAGTGCAGAAAAAAGGGAGAAAAAAAGAATTCAGAATAGAGAATAATGAGGTGCTTGATATAAAGAATAGATAATAGTGGATTGTTAGATATAACGAAAAGAGAATAATGGGCCAAATATATGAGGAATAGAGAGGTATGGGCTAAAACATTAAAGAATACAGAAATGAATGACCCCCATCCACACCCTTCATTATATAAACTTAATTATTCTTGCAACAGCAGACGATAATAATTAGCACAGATATCTAAGCTGACAACCCTTAATAGCTCTTCATGTCGTATGATCTTATGACCTTTATCGATCAGCCGGCGACCTTAAACTTTTACAGTTATCATCTTTGCTTAACATAATTATTCAAATTAACACAACCTTGCATAAATGATCGACGAACTTCTGTTATCGATCTTAAGTTGGTTTTTACCTGCTACCACAAAACAAAGTATAAGAGGATGTATAATTTGAACACTTCTGCAAACTATTATGTTTGAATGTCAATCGAGTTGCATAAAAAGCGACATTAATACTATATAGTACCCATAAAAACTATGTTGGAAATAACATTTACATCATTCGTAATAATGATTTGATTTTGGCAAAATTTCACCATACTTGGCAAGCATGATATATGGAAGATTCTTACAAATGAGCCTCGTTTCGGTCTAATACAATCGTTGACTCCGAGTGGCTCCTTTTTTAAATTTCTCATCTGTTGACACTTTCAATATAAATACTTTGACACTTTTGGGAATTGATGAAAACAAACCGATTCGAAACTATTTTTTCCGATTTTATCTTGTCTTGAACAATTAACTGAAGGTATTGATAGGTTATCGATCATTCATATGACGACTTGTGTATCGTCAACCAGTATAATCACAGTACATTTACTTTTAAGGGAGATGCATTAATACACAAAAATGGCTTTTCAGTGTTACGCCCATCTCTTTTATACGACCAAACTTAAATGTTGACAGTACAACCAACGTTAAACGCAGGTAGGCCTAGCTTCAAAAACAATATGGTCATCTCTATTATAATCTCTATTATAATGCAAAATAAACAAATCAGTCCATTTTAGTTATCATTTCGATGTAAAATGTCATAAAACAAAAATTACGCGAAACGATGTTATCGTTTTTAGCAACTTAACAATGTATTATATAAGAATTGTTAGTGTTGTTCGGTTACGAGTTGAATATTTTTCGATATTTGAATTGTTTGATTCGAAATTCTTTTTATAACATTGCCAATAGTCTTTGTAATGGTAATAAAGTAGAAATTGCAAGAAACTATATCCTGTTCTACGCATTCATATTTTGCTTTGAAGCAACATCATCGGCAACGTCTTGACAACACATATTGTTGTATGACGTCAGATGAGTGAAATTATCGAGTTTATTTTACATGGGAAATTATGTGTTTTTATTTCATTGTAAAATCTTGATAATTCATTGCAACTTATGTAATAATCTTTTTATTTATTTATTTCTTAAATGCTCCTTAAAGCCTCTTAATCTATATTCTCGTGAGACTTTATGATAAGATCTAATCGAAAGAATAAAATAAAAGACGAATTTGAAATGTTATAGAATAAATGGAGGCGAGAGATACGAAAACGGATATTCAAACTTATAAGTCAAAGAAAAACTGTCAAGATCAAAAAAAGAAACAAAAAAAAACATAAAGACAAACAAGAAATACAAAACATAACATAGAAAACCAAAGACTGAGCAACACTAACCCCACCGGGGATAAGAAGTAATAAAAATAGGTGAACAATGACAAAAAAATGGGACTATGAAAATCGTCATTAGTTGTCCTTAGTTTTATCCAAATATCATTGCACTGTATAGAAACAGTTTTCTGGAATTTGTTTTCATTTGGAAAGATTTCCATCATAACATATGATAAAGAAACATGTGCATTGATTGGTTGGATGACAACAGCAAGGTAAAATAATTTCAAATAAGAAGATTTGGTATTATTGCAAATGAAACTACTCTACATCATAGAACAAATGACCTAGAAGTTAACAAACATTAAGGCCATTTATTGTTTCATTTTTCATTTTTCGTTGACGTTTACTCGGATATTTTATTCACAGGTGGCGACTTGGTGTTGGAATATATTCTCTATAAATGCCATTCCAAGTTGTGCTTACTGGTTATAAGAAAAGACTTGTAACATGGTAAGACACCTGTTTATTGTCTAAATTTTGTCCTTTAAATTTCTGTCGGGCTTTTTATTTGCTTGCTAAATATATTCCTAAGCAGTAGCTGGTAAACGAATATTTCACGTATTGCGTTTAAATAAAAAATTTCATCTATTCCATACAATGAGCTTTTTTGTTGCAGTTTTCCAGATTTATTAACAAAAGGTACAATCCTGCAACAATTTAATCAATTTTCGGCGTATCCATGTGAAATAAAGTGTACAACAACACCAACACAATGATAAAATCTAGGAGACAAAAATTGTAAAATTTTAGAATATTGCGGATAACAAATATCCTTACCAGTTAAAGCAACCTGAGGTAGAATGGCGTTACTAGTAAGGAATGATAGTTTTCAAAAATCTGGACCATTATACATCTAAGACACCAGACATCGTTTGTGGAAAAGTTGTACAGTTATAATTCAATAATCTATAACTTCATCAAAATTAATAAAAAAAAACAAATATTGTTGTTATAATTTTATGTACCTGAACCTGAAGCATTGCAATATTGTATTGAAATAAGATATTTACCGGCAACCAGCTTGGTACTATGAAATCCATTGCAACATGTGCAATATAGTTGGCAAATCCTTCATTTAGCCATAAATCGTCCCACCAAGAGGTTGACACTAAGTTTCCAAACCACTTCAAAATAAAATTTAAATATTTCTTAGATCGTTCAATCAATGAGTGACTATATGATTTAACTGAATACCTTTATAGATGAATTTTTACAAAATACATATTCAAATGATAAAACCTGAAATATTAATGTTTATTTCAGGTACCAGTATTTAAGTCATTTATTAAGTGGAACTCCAATAAACAAGCTACAAGATAAAATAGCTTTTGTGGAAATATGTACATGAAGTGCCTCTAATTTCGTTCCATTTTTTTTTTAAAATAGGCGTTTGCAAGTGAGCCTAATGATTGTATGGAACACGTTATGGTAGATTTGATTTTGTTATGAAATTGGTACAAAACAGACACATATCATTGTTAAAAACGTCAACCGACGTTGTTAACCGATGTTCAAGTCTCAAAGATCGAGAAATCATGGTAACGAACGAATACATAGCGAATTTCATGAAGGCAAAAAAGGAGCGAGATCTGATGCATCCGTTTAGAAACGTTAACATCAGGAATGGTTAAAATGTTTTATAAGATCCTAAAATTAAATGCATTAAACGTTAAAATGAGTACATTCCTTCATAAATTTATATTTAAACATATAAAACACAGTTTAAATGTAGTCTTTAACGACAGGTCCAACATATGGAGCAGGATCTGCTAACTGTTTAGGAGCACATGATATCATCCCAGTTTTTGATAGAGTTCGTGTTATGTGTCCTTTATTGTATATCATGTATAATATAGCCGGTAATAGAAATATTTCGAAATAAACCATAACCGTTAACTAATACTGGTTAAATGGTAATAACCATAGTGTGATCCAAATCAGATTACGACTGAGATAAACGAGGAGTTTTGCATGTTTTAAGAAAGAAAGAATATCATAGGTTTATTTTCTACTTACCACGTGTGACAACTCATGCGATAAAGTCAATGTAACATACTCCTTAAAATATTCTGATGTTTCTAGAGGAACATACGACATGGCCTCCTCTCTCTGGATTATCAGTCCCCAGTTTTCCATTGAACCAATATAGTCTGGAACACCTATTAAATCTTGAAAAAAGAATTAACTGCAAAAAAAGTGCAAATTAACACGTCAGAAACGTGTCATGCTACCAAAAAAAGTGTCGTTTGAGAAGATATATTATCACAAAACAAAATACACAAGACAATAACGTGGGCAAACCACAACCACAACAAACACCAGAAGAAAAAACATCCACGTTAATGTTTTGATGCCAAATTGATGGGTGCTCTTATTTGAAGATTCCGAAAAAAATCTAACAAACATAATGTGTAAGAATATAAAAGTATTAGGTAAACATAAAGTTGATGAGCATATGTTGATGACGGTATTGAAAGCAATTGTAGCAAGCTGTGTGCTTAGTTCCCCTAAAGCATATATGGAAAATTTCATACATGGGTTAACAAAAAGCTGATCAGCGATGAATCTAATACCGCATCCCACCGCAGAGGATGTGCACATGAAGCCTAATAACTTATTTCAGAAAGGTCTTATTTGTAGTTCCCAAGACAAAAAAGAGAAATTTGTCATACATACTCAGTATGTATATAAATGAAAAACATTCTGTAAGCAAATAGCTAATGAGATATAAATCTGAAAGCATTGTACAGTATCTCATTCTCAAATGAAACCTGATACCAGATTTCAGGAAAGTCTTAGAATCGTTTATGAAAACAAACTGCGACGGAAATGAGAAAGGACAGAAATATGGGTACACCGACGGTCAGACAGGGGTAACACCAGATCAAATGAAAATAGTGTGACATATATATTTAAAAAAACAAAATAGGGACCTTGATAGAACCAAAACGAATGATTAAGTACATCATAAAAGGTAATTCCCTTTGTGGGTAATATGTTATATTCTTGCATTTTATATAGGTTACTAGCATTACAAAAAAATATCAAACTGAATTACTGACGTAAAATTACGTGTAAGTGACACTAATATTATTAACATTACTTTTTTCATAATTTGAGTTTGCTTTTTTTTCGACCCAAATTTTGTTCTACTCCTAAAAAAATATTCTTAGCCGAGTAGCAACAAATACTTAAAGGTTGGATAAATATATAAGACATTTTGTCTTAAAACAATGGTTAGTGTATTACAAAAAAAAATGTTCGTTTATATATATCAAACATATCCTGACCTAAATCCAGATTTATAGGAATAAAATGCAAATTTCCAATGTCTATAGAAATAGAACGCATGTTTAATGAACTGAATGTTACGGTTACTTCTTAGAAAGAGAAAAAACCAGCTAGCAGTATCCTTTAACTTTACTTTCCGCTATAAAGATGATGGTATCTCACTAAATTATTCAAAATTTGGTGACTATTTTGAATGCATCTATCCTATCGAACTTGCGATAAAGGATACAACAGGCCTAATATATTGACTAACATCTAAAAATTGACAATGAGCGTCGGTTGAAAAAAAAATTTCTGACAAAAGAGATGAGTTCAGCTTCCCAATTGTGATTTTTCCATTTCTATGTAGCAACATTCCAGCAGCGCCGGCATACGGAGTATATATTTCCAAATTCATACGATATTCCCGTGCTTGTATTTCCTATCATGATTTCCCTAATAGAGGGTTGCTGCTACCAAGGAAGCAATTAAACCAAGAGTTCTAGATGGTGAAGTCGAAATCATCCCTTCATAAATTTTAATTAAAAAATGTTGTGATAATATTGTGATAATAACGTAACATTTTCGTTTGCATATACATCTTACCTTGTTTATGAAGCGGAAATGGATTATACCTCTCATCTTTTTTAGAATTATAACAAATGTTTAAGTGGGTACGGAAACGTAAGGGAGTAAACTCTTTGACAATCTTGTTATGTTTAACCCCACCACATTCTGTATGTATGTACTTGTCCCAAGTCAGGAGCCTGTAATTCAGTAGTTTGTTGCCGTGTAACATATTTGTATTTCGTTCTTTTTTTTGTAAGTAAAAGATAAACTGACAAGATAAAAAAAAGAAACAAAAACAACCAAAAGACAAACAAGAATTGCAAAACACATAGAAAACCAAAGTCTGAGCAACATTAACCCCACCAAACACCGGGGATAAGAAGTAATAAAAATATGTAAACAATGACAAAACAATGGGACTATGAAAATCGTCATTAGTTGTCCTTAGTTTTATCCAAATATCATTACACTGTATAGAAACAGTTTTCTGGAATTTGTTTTCATTTGGAAAGATTTGCATCATAACATATGAGATAGAAACATGTGCATTGATTGGTTGGATGACAACAGCAAGGTAAAATAAATTTCAAATAAAAAGATTTGGTATTATTGCAAATTTACACCATACAACAAATGACCAAGAAGTTAACAACCATAAAGCCATTTATTGTTTCATTTTTATTTTTTTGTTGACGTTTACTCGGATATTTTTTTCATAGGTGGCGACTTAGTGTTGGAATATATTCTCTATAAATGCCATTCCAAGTTGTGCTTACTGATTATAAGAAAAGACTTGTAACATGGTAAAGACACCTGTTTATTGTCTAAATTTTGTCCTTTAAATGTACATTAAATAGGCCGTTAGTTTTCTCGTTTCAATTGTTTTACATTTGTCATTTCGGGGCCTTTTATAGCTGACTATGCGGTATGGACTTTGCTCATTGTTGAAGACCGTACGATGACCTATAGTTGTTAATTTCTGTGTCATTTGGTTTCTTGTGAAGAGTTGTCTCATTTGCAATCATTCCACATCTTCTTTTTTATATCGTAGACATATACCTCTCATCTTATTTAGAAAGCGTAAATTGACTCGTATATATATACCTCTCATAATGTTTAGGAGGCGGAAATTGATTCGTATACATATACCTCTCATCTGGTTTAGGAAGCGGAAATTGATTCGTATACATATACCTCTCACCTTGTTTCAAGAGCGGAAATGGATTCGTATACATATACCTCTCACCTTGTTTAGGAAGCATGAATGGATAATTAAAATATTCTTCATAGAAAGTCAGAACTCTGCCACCAACGTCTGAAACGTATGTTGTTTGATCGATTGCTTCTCGACGAGTCCAAACTCTGAACTGATATAAAATGAATACTTGTTTAGAATTATATGTTTAACCATTTTTCTCCTTTTTGGGGTTTTTAGCTTTTCGTCGTTTGTATTAAGTTTTGGTTTTCAATGTGTTGGCCTCAAGCATCTTTGCATCGGTATTGTATCGTTGTAACAGAGTGGTATAATTGTTATTATGTAATCCTGTTGTAAAATTGCAAAAATAAAATATTGAGATATAGGCCAAACGTTTCACACAAAAAATATTACAAAAGTCTGATACAAAGATGTTATGATGGTAATTTCTACAAATTCGTCTTTGATAAGTTAAGAATTACAACAAATGTTTATGTGGGTACAGAAACTTAAGGGAGTTAACTCTTTAACCATCAGCTGAACGTGTTAATCACATACTATTAGTAAAGAAAATCAAGATAATTAATGATAACAATTAGTGTTTGACAAACTGCTATATTTTCCACTGAAATTATTCCTGTGAACATTTCTTGAGTTTTTTACATTTTGTAAACCAGTCGAAGTAAATATTTTTTTAAAAATTTTATGATAATTAAACGAGGCAAATCTGTTTTAGACAAATTGTTGGGTTTCCTCTTGAGCAGAAATTCATGAAAGTAGCATTAGTTTCCGTATATCAAATACAGAAAAAGACAATTGACTCTCTATAGAACGTAGTTTAAATGTCCTTTTTATAATCATTTCATATAAAAAAATAGATTCTATCTCACTGCTTGTAACTCTTAAATCACAAAAGTGTGAAAAGGTACACTACAATCGTTATCGTTCCGATGTTTCCATACCCTTTTAACTCTTTTTTTGCTCCGTTTTAGTGTTTTATATCGTGTTTTAGCGACCGTTGTTTTTAAGAAACACCATCTGCTTACCCTTTTCGGAGTACATAAGAAAACCCTCGGGTATCGTTGGGGCTCATATTGTCTAGTCTAAAGTATTCTATATAGTCTGTTGTAGAACTTTATTTCTGCTGTCGTCGTTTTTCGTTCTGTGACATGATTTCGTCGATCGATCATTTTATGACTTACTAGTTTTGAATCTCCACTGGGAATAGTCGCTTCTTTTGAAATCGCAAAATAAAAATTAAAGCTCATATTGAATTTATGACATCTTTCTGTTATATCAACGTTTTTATTGAGATAATCGATTATTGATAAAATACAATACGTTAAAAGGACCATGAGGTATGAATTAAAATATGGTTTTTGTGGGTTTTTAAACATTTATTAAAGCAGAATTTTAAAATTATATTCAATACTGGCAGCCAGTTTGGTTCAATTACGTCAAAATAATCAAATTCATATCGTTCATGTATAATTTACTTGCAGGTCAATAATTCACCCTCGTTTTAATCAATATTCGTGCAACTTTTATGTTGACTGTTAGTTGAGATTGGATACGCATGTGTTTAGCAAGTCGTTTGTTATTTAAAAAGAAAAGAATGTTAACATTGAACAGTGAAACAAAGTGTCACCAGGAATAATCATTGTTACACTCAACCTGAATAACATTGTCACATTTCGCACTTCAATCCAGTAAAAGTCATGGAAGTCGAACACTACCTTAATACTACTCGGCACGTCAGTGTCTACATGAATTATCATTGATTTATTGTGTGGTCATATTTCTTTTTTAAAGCGAGATGCATTGTAACTTAAAATACAAATCAACTGTTGACAACACTTTGAACAATTCGAAATACTAAGGACTGTTTTCCCAAGGAATAGATTATTTTAGCTTTCTTTGGCAATATCAGAATTTCGGCTCCTCAATGCTCTAAATTTCGTACTTTAGTTTGATTTTTTAAATTTGTTAACTCACTCTTCACAGATGAGTCTTTTGTAGACGAAACGCTCGTCTGGCGTACAACATCCTGGTATCTATGATAAGTTTATTCAACATTCCACTTAACTGAATTTATACAGATATTTATCATCATTCACGTACAGGAACGGCAGAATGAACTGATAATTATGTTGGATTATAAGAGTGTTGACACATTACAGAAATACTTACTAATACATTAGTTGGAGTTATGACTTCTTTGGATATGAAATCACAAACAACAAAAGCTAATAACTGAGTTGACATCAACGGTGTAACTGCATAATGATCAGCCACCCAGTCTTTTCCTCTTGAAAAAAATAAACAAAAGCGGAATTAATTTTAAAAAACACGTTTGAGAAAAAATGTATTAGAACTATTTCATTTTAGAACATAAGATTTTTTTTTACGAATTTTTAACGCGAAAGACAACTTTGAGTTATAACTGTTATTTTGGTCCATAGTTGCAAAGCTAATTGTCTATACCAATTTTTACGTAGTTGATTAGTCTGAAAATAAACTGATAGACTGAATATGACTGCGTGATTTATTGTTCAGTCTTTAAAGATCAACATGATTCAGATCAAATTTGTTTAACTAGTGTATGCGAATATACTCAGCGATTGCCTCTCCGATTTCTGATTTCTGCACCACGAATAGCAGTTATAAAAAAGTTATTCGCCGATGACTATTAGACTTTCCTTCCGGCACAGTAAAGGGGATGGGCAATATGTTAATGTCTTTGCTTACAATTTGAAAACCGCTTGGTTTCGGGGGGAAAACTTGTCAATAAAAACGTTAGAAAAATTAAATTTCCATTTTCCTTAAGAGAAAATGATTTTTTTTATAATAACAAAAAAGGTGGAAGCTAGCTAAGTGAGAGTCAATAGTTGGAAACAAAAGGTGGCAGATACATTGTACTGAGGTCCATTCAAAGGATAAAGTCCAAGTGAGAACGATCATATTACGTCAATGCATACAAATGACGGAAGACAAAACAACAAATTACAAGTCAATGCATACAAATGGCGAAGACAAAACATCAAACTACAAGTCAATGCATACAAATGACGAAGACAAAACAACAAACTACAAGTCAATGCATACACATGGCGAAGACAAAACAACAAACTACACGTCAATGCATACAAATGGCGAAGACAAAACAACAAACTACAAGTCAATGTATACAAATGGCGAAGACAAAACAACAAACTACAAGTCAATGCATACAAATGGCGAAGACAAAACAACAAACTACAAGTCAATGCATACAAATGGCGAAGACAAAACAACAAACTACAAGTCAATGCATACAAATGACGAAGACAAAACAACAAACTACAAGTCAATGCATACAAATGGCGAAGACAAAACAACAAACTACAAGTCAATGCATACAAATGGCGAAGACAAAACAACAAACTACAAGTCAATAAACACAAATGACGAAGACAAAACAACAAACTACAAGTCAATGCATACAAATGGCGAAGACAAAACAACAAACTACAAGTCAATAAACACAAATGACGAAGACAAAACAACAAACTACAAGTCAATGCATACAAATGGCGAAGACAAAACAACAAACTACAAGTCAATGCATACAAATGGCGAAGACAAAACAACAAACTACAAGTCAATGCATACAAATGACGAAGACAAAACAACAAACTACAAGTCAATGCATACAAATGGCGAAGACAAAACAACAAACTACAAGTCAATGCATACAAATGGCGAAGACAAAACAACAAACTACAAGTCAATGCATACAAATGACGAAGACAAAACAACAAACTACAAGTCAATGCATACAAATGGCGAAGACAAAACAACAAACTACAAGTCAATAAACACAAATGACGAAGACAAAACAACAAACTACAAGTCAATACGTAAAATTGTCGAAGACAAAACAACAAACTACAAGTCAATGCATACCTAAAATAGATACTGAGCTATACGAAGCCAAAACAACAAACTACAAGTCAATACGTAAAATTGTCGAAGACAAAACAACAAACTACAAGTCAATGCATACATAAAATAGATACTGATCTATACGAAGCCCACCAAAAACTGCAGTCGATCTATCTATTGTATGTGTACCACGTGGTATATATGAATCGACATTATCAGAGGCGGATTTAGGAGGGCCCTCCTTTTGTAGAAAAAAATTGGTTAATTATATAGGTAATCACCAAAGCATGACTGGAGCTGGCCCCCTCTTAGACAGTCAGTAGGCTCCCTTTATGAAAATGTTTGGATCCGCCACTGATTATCTATTTTTGAAGGTTACATTCTGTTGTTTGTCTACTGTGACGATTAGCATATATCGTGTTTTCTTTTACAGAAATATTAAAGAATAATAACTTACAAGTCTTGGGATAGGATTTGTTTCATGTTTGACAATGAAATCATGTGTTTTTTCCTGAAAAGAGTCACATTGAATCTCGCTTTAATTGCAGGTTCGTCGAAACACGGGAAGACTTTTCTTGCATGTGTTGGCTGCATATGTGTCTGGGCAACATAACTGAAAAATACACAATGAAACAGTAAATGTTTTTTATTGAAAATACTAAAACAACTTTTAATTTGATTAGTTCTTAGAATATATTTACCTACGGAAAAATAATATATCATCATGATGACGATTCAAAATGGTTACTCTCAAGTCAAAACGAAATTTTTCTCTTAGTGGTGATTGTTATGCAATCATATGAGGCAGTATATAACTCAATCAGAAGTGTTATTCATTACACATTATATACACGCTCGTCTGGGACTTTATCGATCTTTGATTTTTTTCTTGCAGTCTATACTGTTCACATATCTTATTTCTACTTACATTGTTTCATTTCCACGTTGGTATGATGTTTGAAAAAATCCAGACAGTTCAGAAAGTAAAAGTCCACCGAACTCAATAAAAACGGAATAGTTCGACCCGCTCATTAATTGTGTATTTGATTTCAAAATAAGGAACTGATTGACAGCATCAAATTCTATTGTAGGGATAATTGTATTTTGTCCAGGTGCCATTGGTGTTATCTTCACAGAACTTGTCACAAAGAAAAGCTTATGACTGTGTAGAACGATTTCGTTTGTTGACCGCCTACACTCCATACTAATTTTAACTCTTCCTTCGAAATAGAAGTCTGATGCATTTGTTTCATATATATAAGGTACTAGTTGAAGTTCATATAAAAATGGATATAGATTGAGCGGTAAACGAATACTTCGCCCACCACCAGCCGGCGTTGAAGATCCAGGTTCAGGTATTGTAGGTGTGGTTGTAGCTGGAGGAGAGGTATGTTTCCCTTGTCTATAGCTACCATATTGTGTCTTTTTACTATCTGCAAAAAATCATTTTCTTGTCATGTATATGTATTAAGTTTTTTGAAAATAGTTGTCCCTTGTCTATGTTCAAAGGTGTTGTTCTGACTTTCAACAGATAGTTTATCCCTTTAAAAATTGTACAAACGCCACTACGAGTTGATTGACTGTTATGGAATATCTATTTCACAGATGACAGCGGATATGTTCCAATTGTAGCCACTAATCCCGTCCTCGAATGTGACATACCGAATTAGACTTATTACGTATAAGAAGTTAAAAATAAGGGTACAGAAACTAGTCTCAAAATCGGATGTTGTTATCCATTTCAGCCAGTCACTGTGTTGCTCTGCAGTATGTCCGTTAATAATAGTGTTTTGAGGCCCACGCGTCCAAGGTTTGTAATTCAAAGTAAAGATATACAGTTTAACTTATTGTTTTGAAGTTTGAATATCTGCAATTGAAATATATAATCGAAATACACATTAAAAGGTCATTTTGAGTTTTGAATTGAAGTTTATAGTTTCATCTAGACTACATGTTTTGTATAAAATGTGGACCAAGTTTAAGTCTTGACATTCAATGAAAGGTATAGGTAAGAACTCACTTCATTTGTTTAAATACAGCGTGGAGTGTTTATTCTAAATAAGTATGTGGCTAATTTTTATTGTATTCAAGGTCTTACAGAAGTTCCCAAAATAATGAACTCATTTTTATTTCTTACTTTTCAATGTATAGTTGAACAATAACTTTTAACTTAGGCTTTATATAAAGATTCTTATACTATGTAAGACATCATATCACACCATACATGTTGTAACAATTACATATTGTAATGTTCTTCATTCCAAGAAAACCCCTACTATTTAGAAAGCTGAATCCTACTTGTTTTAATCAAAAACTGAACATCTTACATTTAGGTTTTGCTTTACTCAATTTAATTCTTCACATATAAAGTGAAAACGGAACATTTTCTATCAATTTCTATAGTTCATTTTCATACAGTTTGAATAAAACCAGAGTAGATATGGGAGGTTACAAAATGAAAAACATATTAATAACTACCATACACATGATTCAGCTATAACATATCCGAGTAAAAAAAATGAGAGAAAAAAAAAAACGGAAATCCAATAATGACAAAGGGCAATACACCTTATCGCTATGTGTCGGCTATTACTAGACATCTTAAAGTTTCCCGTAATAAAATGACGACACAACAGAGGAAAAGTTATGGTTTTGTGACGTTGATAGTTCAAGTGTCGCAGATTCTAAGGTCAAAGTCGCAGATATCCAAATGGCGATGAGGTCTATTGCTACCAACTACAAAAATAGACGGTCTCCAAGCTTGGGACAGGCATATAATCATGTCTGTGAGCACGTAACCGTCTACATGAGAGTGTTTTAATAGGACGTTTGATAATAAAAAAACGGACATCTCATTATTGTATCCGTATAAGAGTTAAAATAAATTATTTTAAGACCTTACCTCTATACCGATTAAAATGGCGCCAAGAAGATACTCCTAAAATGTTAATAGGGCGTTCATTATTACTAAAATGAATGCAAAACAATCTGCTAAATTTTTAATAGTGATTAAAGTATTGGCTATTGTATCTTCAAAACGTTGAAAATCATCAGCATTCAATAAAACAAAAATCTCAATTGTAATTATAAAGACATATGTCTGATTAAGCATAACATTTTGTTTTCTTTTTACGATCTAGGAATGCAAAGCATAACTTTTCTTTTTCCAAATTTAATTGTCAAACGTTAATTCAACTCATCTCTGATTGAAGTGAGGCATGGTTTGCTAGTAATTAGATCTCAATGACTGGTTTAGGGTGTATATCTACGATGTGAGAGATAGATTGGAAATCAGCTGTGCAGTTATCAAAACGTTGATTAAAGTCTATGTAACACACATAATATTGCATTTTCTTGTGAGGATTATGCAACAGCAAAAATGCAATTTCGCAAGTTTTAGAAATTAAATGAAGTTACTATAAACATCACAATGTGTTTCTCATTTTTCAGTTTTCTATGTACATTATGTTTTGTAGACTATTGTTTGTCTTTCCGTCGTTTTTCCTTTTTGTCATGGCATTGTCAGTTTGGTTTATAATTTGAGTATCCCTTGGTATCAGTATTCTCTCTTTTTCAAATGTTAAAAGTTGGCAAAGGAAGACAATGATCACATATTCACTTTTAAAGATTTCGACAAAGTATGCCCAGATAATTAGAAATTTGATGCTGACATAATATTCATTTACTCTTCGAAGGTTTGTGAAAACAATCACAAAGAGACAAACCAGCGGCCTGATTTATACGACAAAATAGCAAACAAAAAAAATGTTCAAGTATGGCAAATCAAATCCATCTTCCGCCATTGGATTGCCTGCTACTGACGGGTACATAACATTTTTTTTACGAGGTTGAACATTTTTGTGAGTGATAAGTAAAATCACAAAAATACTGAACTCCGAGGAAAATTCAAAAACGGAAAGTCCCTAATCAAATGCCAAAATAAAAAGCTCAAAAACATCAAACGAATGGACAACAACTGTCATATTCCTGACTTGGTACAGGCATTTTCTTATGTAGAAATGGTGGATTAAACCTGGTTTTATAGCTAGCTAAACCTCTCACTTGTATGACAGTCGCATAAAATCCCATTCTGTTGAGAACGATGTGTGAACAAAACAAACAGACATAATAGGTCAAAATATTCGCCCCTGAATGACGCAGTGAAATTCAACAACACATTGACAGATTGTGCATGGACCTCTTTCCCTTCCAGAGAGAACTTCATATAAATAACACATAGCTGAGAAGTTGTTGTGTAACCCGGACTTAATTACTAACATTACATGTTACAAAAAGATCTGATTAACAAGTTCTTTTGCATGATATAAATAAATTGAGTTGTGTGGGTTTTAAACGTAAATTTGACAGTGACCCAACAACTCAAAAATGACCACAGAAAATACGTATAATGTGTTTATATAATATCTCCTTATGATATCTATATTGTACCTCTAAACAGGTATGATATATATATTTTTGGATTTTCATTTGTGTTGGCCTCGATAATCATTTAAGAGACATAACTTGTCAAAATTTGCATCGTGGTTAGTACAATAATAAAATAAGGGTACAGAAACTAGTCTCACAATCGGTTGTTGTTATCTATTTCAGCGAATCACTGTGTTGCTCTGCAGTATTTCCGTTAACAATAGTGTTTTGAGGTTCACGCGTGCAACGTTTGTAGTTCAAAGTAAAGATATAGAGTTTAACTTGTTGTTTTGAAGTTTGAATATCTGCAATTGAAATTTTATCGAAATACGCATTAAAAGGGCATTTAGAGATTTGAAATGAAGTTTATAGTTTCATCTACATGTTTTGTAAAAAAAATGGACCAAGTTAAAGTCTTGACATTGAATGAAAGGTATAATTAAGAACTCATTTCATTTGTTTAAATACAGCGTGGAGTGTTTATTCTAAATAAGTATGTAGCTAATTTTGATTGTGTTCAAGGTCATACAGAAGTTCCCAAAATAATGAACTCATTTGTATTTCTTACTTATCAATGTACAGTTGAACAATAACTTTTAACTTAGGCTTTATATAAGAGATTCATATACTATGTAAGATATCATATCACACCATACATGTTGTAACAATTACATATTGCAATATTCCGCATTCCAAGAAAACCCCTACTATTTAGAAAGCTGAATCTTACTTGTTTTAATCAAAAACTGAACATCTTACATTTATGTTTTGCTTAACTCAATTTAATTCTTCACATATAAAATGAAAACGGAACATTTTCTATCAATTTCTATAGTTCATTTTCATACAGTTTGAATAAAACCAGAGTAGATATGGGAGGTTACAAAATGAAAAACATATTAATAACTACCATACACATGATTCAGCTATAACATATCCGAGTAAAAAAAAATGAGAAACAAAAAAAAAACGGAAATCCAATAATGACAAAGGGCAATACACCTTATCGCTATGTGTCGGCTATTACTAGACATCTTAAAGTTTCCCGTAATAAAATGACGACACAACAGAGGAAAAGTGATGGTTTTGTGACGTTGATAGTTCAAGTGTCGCAGATTCTAAGGTCAAAGTCGCAGATATCCAAATGGCGATGAGGTCTATTGCTACCAACTACAAATATAGACGGTCTCCAAGCTTGGGACAGGCAAATAATCATGTCTGTGAGCACGTAACCGTCTACATGAGAGTGTTTTAATAGCACGTTTGATAATAAAAAACGAACATCTCATTATTGTATCCGTATAAGAGTTAAAATAAATTATTTTAAGACCTTACCTCTATACCGATTAAAATGGCGCCAATAAGATACTCCTAAAATGTTAATAAGGCGTTCATTATTACTAAAATGAATGCAAAACAATCTGCTAAATTTTAATAGTGATTAAAGTATTGGCTATTGTATCTTCAAAACGTTGAAAATCATCAGCATTCAATAAAACAAAAATCTCAATTGTAATTATAAAGACATACGTCTGATTAAGCATAACATTTTGTTTTCTTTTTACGATCTAGGAATGCAAAGCATAACTTTTTGTTTTCCAAATTTAATTGTCAAACGTTAATTCAACTCATCTCTGATTGAAGTGAGGCATGGTTTGCTAGTAATTAGATCTCAATGACTGGTTTAGGGTGTATATCTTCGATGTGAGAGATAGATTAGAAATCAGCTGTGCAGTAATCAAAACATTGATTAAAGTCTATGTAACACACATAATATTGCATTTTCTTGTGAGGATTATGCAACAGCAAAAATGCAATTTCGCAAGTTTTAGAAATTAAATGAAGTTACTATAAACATCACAATGTGTTTCTCATTTTTCAGTTTTCTATGTACATTATGTTTTGTAGACTATTGTTTGTCTTTCCGTCGTTTTTCCTTTTTGTCATGGCATTGTCAGTTTGGTTATGTATTTATAAAGGTTACTCGGGAACACGTGTATTTGTTTACTTTTAACACGTGTGTTTAAATCAAAACATGTTTATGTTTAATTTGATTGGACCATCAGTAAGTTATTACCGGTTTAAGTTATATCAATCATGATAACTTCATGCTAGAATTTTAGCGCTAAAATTATAATAAGATATCTAGAATTGTCATTCGAGGTTCGCCTATCCGACAGAAAGGTTCGTTTTTTCTTAAATCGCCACTTGGTAAAATGTCCGAATCTTCTCCACGTCTGGAATTGAATGAAGACATACTACTCGAAGGAGATAATAGTTTACCGCCACCTAATATTCATAAAGCAGCTGATAAGTCGTCTGATTTGGTAGATACTGTAGAGCTTTTTAAGACAATTTTAGACAGCAAGTTAGGTGAGTTGAAATCTGAACTCATACAAGAACAAGATTGCCTTAAGAGAAAAATTAAGGAGGACGTCACTCTAAAATTTAAGGGGGAAGGAAACAGAATTCAGTACACCTTTAACGAGGAATTATTAGACACTGTTAATAAACTTTCAAAATTCATCCCTAACTCCAATACTCAAGCCTATAGATTAGTTCTTGACATAACTGATAAGATCAAAAGCCGTAATAAGAAAATACGCATAGCTGATACTTCCCCTGCTGGTTGGGGAACCGTTAGGGAATACGAATCCAATGCCGTGGCTTCAGATTCTGAAGATGAGAGAAAGATACGACAAGCTGAGACCAGAGCTATCCGTACCTCCAAGGAGAAGTCAAAATCTCGCCAGCAACCTTACCCAAAAAATCCGCCTCGTCAACAACCTGCGGAATCTTATGGTAACCCTGCTTACGCTCAGCATTATCAACGTAATCAGCAACAGCCCTTTCGTGGGAGCTTCGCAAGGCGTGAGCCTTGCTCAATCGACACGTGCCACTACTGCAAGCAACAAGGCCACTGGAGAAAAAACTGTCCTCTTCTCGCCAGTCTCAGGTCATCCAACAGCAACTCCACAACCTACCAGAAGTAGTAAAGTAGGGCCTGAACGTCACTCTCCAGTCATTGTGAATGATAAGTATTTAGACACTATTAATGACCAATTTTCTACATGTTTTGTTGATAACGATTATATAGAATCTTTTTTAGATCAAGTTCAATATTTTGAAAATTGTCAGTCATATGATAAATTTAAAGGGGTGAAAGGTAGATTAGCTTGTCATGTAAAGTATTGGGAAAATATAGGTGCTTGTCCTTTTGTGCTTGATACAATAAAAAATGGTTATGTTATTCCATTTATAGATACACCTTTTAAAATGTACCACAGAAATAATAGATCAGCACGGCAGAATACTGAATTTGTCACAAAGTCAATTGAAGATTTAGTTCAAATAGGTTGCGTAATTAAAGTGCCTTTTCAACCATATGTGGTAAATCCATTGAGTGTTGCTACTCAAAAGTCCGGAAAGAAACGACTTATTTTAGATATGAGTCAATTGAATAAACACATAAAGCGCGAAAAAATAAAATTTGAGGATTGGAAGTTAGCTATACAATATTTTGACAAAGATATGTATCTGTTTAAGTTTGATTTAAAATCTGGTTATTTTCACTTAGACATATGCTCACAGCAACAGACTTTCTTAGGTTTTCAGTGGGAAGGTCAATTTTATTGCTATACTGTTTTAGCTTTCGGAATTACTACCGGTCCGTACATTTTTACTAAATGTTTGAGGCCACTAGTAAAATTTTGGCGTGGAAACGGTATAAAAGTTGTTTTGTATTTAGATGATGGATTTGGCATGAGTCCAGATGAAAATACATGTAATGAGCAATCGTCCTTCGTAAAAAGGTCTTTGATTGATGCTGGTTTCCTTATTAACGAGGAGAAGTCTGTTTTTAAACCTGTTACCGAGTTAGAATGGTTGGGAATAGTTTGGAACTCGAAAGAATACAAATTATCTATTACTCAACGTCGAGTTGACGATTTGATTTTCTCATTGAATGTAATTTTGGCTAAATTTCCCTATGTTACAGCTAGATCTTTAGCTCAGGTTGTAGGTAGAATTATTTCTATGACTCCCGTAATCGGAAATGTGGCTAGAATTATGTCAAAGTTCTGTTACATGGAAATTGAAAGTAGAATTGGGTGGGATATTCCCATTACAGGGTACAAACCCGTCGAGGTTTTATCAGAGTTAAAGTTCTGGTTAGAAAATGTCACCATGATTAACTATCGTAATTTATGTCATTACAGTAAATCTTCTGTTGTCATATACTCAGATGCTAGTAATATTGCCGCTGGTGCATACACCGTTGAATTAGAAAATAAGATTTTCCATAAGATGTGGACATGTAGTGAAACGGTACAAAGCTCCACATGGAGAGAGCTGAAAGCTATAGAGTTGGCCCTTTTTTCTTTTAAGAATAGTTTCACAGGAAAAACTATAAAGTGGTTTACTGACAATCAAAATTGTGTCAAAATTGTTAATTCGGGAAGTATGAAAGAAAATCTTCATGTTATAGCAAAATCTATTTTTTCATTTTGCATTCAAAAAGGAATATCAATTGACATTCAATGGATTCCCAGAAAAGAAAATGAAAAGGCTGATTATATCAGCAAAATGGTTGATTTCGAGGACTGGGGAGTCACACATATATTTTTCAATTTTTTAAATGATATGTGGGGTCCTTATTCGATTGACAGGTTTGCAAGTGTCGAAAATAGAAAAGTTATGAGATTTAACTCCTTATTTTGGCAACCTGATTCTGAAGCAGTTGATGCATTTTCTCAAGTTTGGACCAATGAAAATAATTGGCTAGTTCCACCAATTAATCTTGTGATACGATCGATTAAACACATTATAGCTTGTAAAGCTCGAGGCACGTTAGTTGTGCCTAAGTGGATTTCTGCTGCATTCTGGCCTTTGATATTCGATAAACATCTGATTTATCAAGATTACGTAAAAGATGTTATTGTGTTTAAAAATACTGATGGTATTTATAAGCAAGGTTCGAATAAGAATACGATATTCGGAATTGAACCGTTTGGTTCGCCAGTTTTGGCTGTTTTGCTAGATGCATCTTAGACATGGCCCTAATATATATAGATATATTTTAGCAGGCATGGTCTGTTTGTGACATGGCCCTAATATATATATAGATATATTGTAGCAGTCATGGTCTGTTTGTGACATGGCCCTAGTATATGTATATTGTAGCAGGCATGGGTGTTTATGTTGACATGGCCCTAGTATCGGTAATGATATTGTAGCAGGCTTGGTTTTTTATTTGACATGGCCCTAGTATCTATAATGATATTTTAGCAGGCATGGTAATTTGTTTTTACAGTTTATGGCCCTAGTATCTATAAAGATATTGTAGCTGGCGTTGAAATATTTGAATATATATTATATTTTACTGTGTATAGAAATCTGAAATATGCTAATAATTCGTCCTCTGTATATGTATATAAAATGTTATTGCAATTTTACGTTTTTCAGATATTTTTTCAGTAGGACATTGGTCAGACTTTAATTCACAAGTTGCCTCTAATAATGATCTCAGCAGTTTGTTCAAACAGTTACCAGAATTCCTTCTTTCGTCCAAGGCTGCGAGTACTCAGAAGAAATATAGATATGCCTTCAATTCATGGTGTAAGTGGACTAGTCAATATTCTTTTTCACCATTGCCAGCATCTCATTTACATATTTCTTTATATTTAATTCATTTGTCTGAAACTGCAAAATCGGTTTCAAAATTAAATGATGCTTTTTACGCCATAAAATGGGCACTTAAATTAGCTGGCGTTGCTGATCCCAGTGAAAATAATCTAGTTGCATCTGTTCTTGAAGGGGCTCATAGAAAAATAGGTCATTCAGTTGTCAAAAAAGAACCTATCACACCGCATATTTTGAAAAATATTGTATGTAAATATGCTAATAATACTTGTAATTTAAAAGATGTAAGAATAGCATGTATGTGTTTATTAGCCTATGCTGGCTTTTTAAGATTCTCCGAGTTAGCTAACTTGAGAAGGTCTGATATACAGTTTTCCCCTACTTACCTTACACTTCATTTAGTCAAGAGTAAAACTGATGTATATAGGGAAGGGAAAGATGTTGTCATTTCAAAAACAGGGAATATTACATGCCCGGTAGATGTACTTCAGCGTTATCTAAAGTTAGCTAACATTCCTGAAGAATCGAATGATTTTATTTTTAGATCTATTTGTTATTGTAAATCTTTGAATATATACAAACTTAGAAAGAGTAGTCATATTTCTTACACCAGAGCCAGAGAGTTATTGTTATCTGCACTTGACAGTTTAGGTCTTGATAAAAAACAGTTTGGCTTACATAGTTTGAGGTCAGGAGGAGCTACTGCCGCGGCAGAAGCTGGAATAGATGACCGGTTGTTTAAGAAACACGGGAGATGGAAAAGTGATAAAGCCAAAGATGGTTATGTTAAAGAGAGTATACTCAACAGATTGTCAGTATCTAAGAATTTAGGATTGTAATTTATATTGTTTGTCCCCCCTTTTTCTTTATGTCCCTTTCTTTATCAATCGAAGCTTTCTGTGCTGTCGGGGCGAGCTGATAACCAAAAACTGTGTTGAGTTTTTACTTTGTAAATGCTTTATGTTCGTTTGAAGTATTGAATAAGAACATAAATGTATTTATAAAGGTTACTCGGGAACACGTGTATTTGTTTACTTTTAACACGTGTGTTTAAATCAAAACATGTTTATGTTTAATTTGATTGGACCATCAGTAAGTTATTACCGGTTTAAGTTATATCAATCATGATAACTTCATGCTAGAATTTTAGCGCTAAAATTATAATAAGATATCTAGAATTGTCATTCGAGGTTCGCCTATCCGACAGAAAGGTTCGTTTTCCCACCCACCCACCCCTTTTATTAAGACTTCATAGGAATGTGAATCAGTATGTTATGTAGAAAATAGTTGATAAAATACATGTATGTAAATCGAAATGATTTTTTCTTCAACTTATAGAACATTTTTCTATTGTAGATTGTGTTTATATGTGATGGCAGCGGTCGATGACAGCAAATTGGACATTTGTTTATTGTTTATAATAAAAATAAGCTTTCTGTGCTGTCGGGGCGAGCTGATAACCAAAAACTGTGTTGAGTTTTTACTTTGTAAATGCTTTATGTTCGTTTGAAGTATTGAATAAGAACATAATATAATTTGAGTATCCCTTGGTATCAGTATTCTCTCTTTTTCAAATGTTAAAAGTTGGCAGATGACGACAATGATCACACATTCACTTTCAAAGATTTCGACAAGTATGCCCAGATAATTAGAAAAACATAATATTCATTAACTCTTCGAAGGTTTGTGAAAACAATCACAAAGAGACAAACCAGCGGCCTTATTTATACGACAAAATAGCAAACAAAAAATAAGTTCAAGTATGGCAAATCAAATCCATCTTCCGCCATTGGATTGCCTGCTACTGACGGGTACATAACATTTTTTTACGAGGTTGAACATTTTTGTGAGTGATAAGAAAATTCACAAAAATACTGAACTCCGAGGAATATTCAAAAACGGAAAGTCCCTAAATAAAATGCCAAAATCAAAAGCTCAAAAACATCAAACGAATGGACAACAACTGTCATATTCCTGACTTGGTACAGGCATTTTCTTATATAGATAATGGTGGATTAAACCTGGTTTTATAGCTAGCTAAACCTCTCACTTGTATGACAGTCGCATAAAATTCCATTATATTGAGAACGATGTGTGAACAAAACAAACAGACATAATAGGTCAAAATATTCGCCCCTGAATGACGCAGTGAAATTCTACAACACATTGACAGATTGTGCATGGACCTCTTTCCCTTCCAGAGAGAACTTCATATAAGTAACACATAGCTGAAAAGTTGTTGGTGTAACCCGGGCTTACTTACTAACATTACATGTTACAAAAAAATCTGATTAACAAGTTCTTTTGTATGATATAAATAAATTGAGTTGTGTGGGTTTTAAACGGAAATTCGACAGTGACCCAACAAATCAAAATTTACCACAGAAAATATGTATAATGTGTTCATATAATATTTCCTTCTGATATCTATATTGTACCTCTAAACAGGTATTGTTTATATATTTTTGGATTTTCATTTGCGTTGGCCTCGATAATCATTTAAGAGACATAACTTGTCAAAATTTGCATCGTGGTTAGTACAATAAGTACCATTAATGTAATTTTACTACTTCCCTGATACGTTAGTGTATCTTACCTTTCTTCCGGTTATGATGACGTCTGTGTCGGTTATATTGACGCCCATGAATTTCTTCAAAAAGAGAAATATATTAAAAAAAAATATTATAACGATATCTTAATGTTATTTTTGTTTTGATTGTTAGATAAAATGGCGTATTCTCAATTTTGAAAAATTGTCTGCAGCTACATGTATAGGAGCAAACTGGCTTTTTTTTCATAGTATGATTATTTTTGCAGAGAAGATTAGTTTTCCAGCTCTTGCTGATGTAATAGATTCTTCCAGTCGAAACGGTGGTTTTTTCCGGGAACTTAAGATTTCTCTTGTTTCTCCACCAATAAAATAAAATGGCTGCCATGGAATAGCCAAGTCAGTGAAAGTGGCGTTAAACACCAACAAAAAAAACAATCATTACTGTGAAATATCAAAACAGACAGATACCTTGTAGAATCAATGTCACCAGAACAAATAAAAGTAGAATTTTCAACATCATACAATGTTAACCAATTGTCGCCTTGGTGTCAAGAAGTCTCAAAAAACGCCTGAAATTAACAATAAATTTTCAAAACATTTTAATAAATTGTAATGTAGCAATTTTGGCGATGTTTGGTATTAAAATTCTAAAATGAGTAGTATCATTAATAAATCTACAAATTTCTTAGGATATTTACCAACTATAAGTCTGGCAGATATCAATATTATATTTTCGATTTTCTATTATATAATTATAGAATTACCTTTAACCATCAAACTTTTTGTATTTTATTGATTGATTGTTTGATTGGTGTTTAACGCCACTTTCAACACTATTGTGCTATTTCGTGGCGGTCAGTTTTCATTGGTTGAGGAAGCCGAGGGCCCGGATAGAACAACCAACCTTCGATAGGGAAACTGACAATCCTAGTCAATTAAGATTGGAGTCGAGTGCACCTGTCTCGTGCAGGATTCGAACTCACAACCTCAGTGTTGACTGGCTAGTGATACAGCAGTTCGACTACTTCGACCACTCGGCCACCGAGGCCCCTTTTATATTTTAGGAACTATTACTATTCTAAATTGAAGACGTTGCAGATTACTTAAGCACTGTTTCAACAACTGTTTGGAAGAAACGCACAGTTGACATTACATAAATAACACATAGCTATAGGGTGATAGAGCAGATTGTTACCCTGAGAAAACATTGTCAACTGAGGCGAAGCCAAGTTTGACAATGTCTTTTCGAGGGGTAACAATCTGCTCTATCACCCTCTCAGATATGTGTTATTTAATTTATTATACTGAATATTCTGTTATTACTGTCTACTAAATTTCAAATTCATAGTTTTAACTATGACGTCTTGTACATAACAATCATCCGTATTTAATTAAGCGCACACTTGATCAAGCGTCTCCGTGAAGGGTAATAGAGTATTTGCCATAGGATAGTGTAAATTTTTTCCCTCGTATTAACCAATCAAAATCTGGATTTTGACATGAAGTATAGTAAAAAAAATTGTGTACTTTCTGCGGCTATTATTGACTAGTCAAACTTCCGCAACACATGTCTTCCTTGTACACTAATGATGTAACATTTTATTCAAATTATGATTTTATTAAATGTCGCTTTAAAAATTTTCACATTTATATTCAGGAAAACATGTAAAAATTGACTCACTTTGCCAATTTTTGTACTTATGTCAAAAATTGTAATTAAATATGCATAGAAAAATATTTTACAAGTATAGTTCTAATCGTTGAATTGTTGTAAAGACGTTTGACAACGTCATACTTTTAACATATCACACTAAAAGTGAAACTTAGAATTGAGCAAAACGAACCCTACCAAAAATTGCGTGTTAAGTCATGTGCTCTAGAATGGTAAGCAGTTCCTCCTCCATTTAGTGGCTATTGTTGTGTTGTGTTTACATTTTAAATTTCGAGGAAAGATATTCCCAAAAGTGAAAAAATGGTAGTAGAAAACCATAATGTTTTGTTTTATAAGGGACAGGTCATTTTCTTTCATGGGGGAGTGAGGGGGGATGGGTGTTTGGCTTGAAAGAAACATCTGATTCCTCTTATTCAATATTGAAATGAAGGTTGAAGCCAAACATTGTCACGCAGTCAAGAGATATAGATACATGACATCTGAATCAAGTGTTAGACACTGAATAATCAGATACTCATTTAGAGTATAGAATTGCCCAAATTTTGTAAAATGTTTCAATGCCCCCTCCTTCATCTGCAGTATTGAAAAAAATGGATACTCCTTTTCCATTCAATAAATTTATTAAAAAGACAATAATGTATAAGAACCGAAACAGTAGAAAAGCTATATGACCAAACATGACCTAAAAAAAAAGCTGAATCTATTTCGTTCAACTTTGCCTGTGGCAATTGAAACCTTAGATTCTTTATAATTTACTGATTTGTAAATAAACAATTTTAGAAAGGTTTGTTATAAATCATGTATACATTATAACCACAATTTAAATTCCAAGAAAGGGTGTTTTATATTTTACGTACTCTATTAAACAATCAAGGTTTACAATGTCTCTTTAAAAATACTAAAAAAAAATGATTTTGTCAAAAAGTTACATAATAAAAACCATTAAATAATCTTCAATGTTTAGATAGTATTTAAATTTTGAATAATTAAATAATCCAAAATAAACTATTCTTCAAATCGTACATATATCAATTCTGTTAGTAGATATTTGTTTAGAATGGAACAATTCAAAGCCTATCATAATCTATTTATTTAGAATTGTCTTTTTACTTCTTAATTTCTTTTGGTTATTTCGTTAGTTCGTTGGATAGCTGTTTCATTGAGGTATTCCTCAAATCTTCTTTTGTTAATACAAAATACAGGATAAATCCACTTTAAGCTATTATGGGATTCAAGACGACATTTGTAAATACTGAAAAATAGGAACATGCAAATTTAACCGACGACTTCTAGTACCTTGTCTACACTTTTAATGTGTTTATTTTTTAAGAAATCATTTATCTTTTTATTTTTTACAGTACATGTATATCTGACCAATTTGATTTATATTCTTCGAATACTGGTTGGAATGAGATTTTTTTCATGTATTATGTCTAGTATAGTAAAATAGTTTAAAGAGCTGTAAAATTTGATCTAAGGGTAGACCTCGTGCACGTTAATGAGACACTTGTTACAGACTAGACTGTAGACTATACACCATTGGGAACACACAACAAAACTCTTTATACTACACTTTACCCTAGGCATATCATCTAGAGAAGCCTACTACAGAGCCATATAGTATATGAATGCAGACAAATAGATGAAAACTATTACTGGCAATACTTGATTTAACTGAAATACTTTCTTTGAATTTTGATTTAATATATATTTTAGCTTACCAATAATTGTCAGCTTCGTTTTATGTGTAAAGAGCAAGAAAGCTATTTTTACTCTATATAACTCGGACAACATGCTTTATTAACCATCGTGCATAGTCCTTATTCTTTCCTGCAGCACTCTCGAATCGCGTGATTGGACATTCGATTTACAAAGTTCTATGAAATTAACATTTGCTGTTTCACATGTCAACTGCGTGAAATATATAAGAGTAAAAACAACAACTTGCTTTGAGTCAGAATATTGTATCTTTGGATGACGTGTCATACAAAAGTAAGATACAAAATGAGATAATAAAAAACAAGAAAAATATTGAACAACAGTAGTCAATATAGCACGCTTAAATTCCGGTATATCTAGTTTGTCTTGTACAAAGATACAAAATATTCATACCACATTACATGTAACATTTTCAAGTAAGAATTTGTCCGTAACAGATCATACATATTCTGTGCACCTATCAAACAATCAGTTAAAATATCTTCTCTAATTCTCCACGACTTATACTTTTCCTGACGTGTTGATTATTTTTATCTAATCAACGTGTGGTTCGTTTGATCTCAGTTCTTCATTGGTCAAAACTCGATTATGACGTCACATTTTCTTGCTTTCCTCTAATTTTCCTATTGTGACGCCATGAAAAAAGGCTACCATGCTTGAGGAAGTCATATAGAAAAAAAAACATCTTTTTCCAGATCGTTCGAAAGGAAGAATTGAATTTGTCTGCGTATCGTTTAAAAATCATTAGAGAAACAGATTCCACCACCAAATATTGTGCAATACGATATCTGTCCACTCTCAACAATTAAATTTCAAATTTTTAAAATGTGAATTTGAAAATTTAACTGTCTCGAGTGGATAAATATCGTATCACACTCGATACAGTGGTAAATTCTATTTGCATACAACTATACAACTTATCGATACAAGCAATATATAACAAACAGGAAATTACCACACTCATAAAAGAAACTTTAAAAGATCAGCAATCATCACTTGCGTAGCCACACTCATTACTGAACAGCAGTAAATAATCGAACTTACAATATCTTTTGTATATCTAAAATTATGGCATATATTAGTTATAGTTTTTGGAACAAGTAGTTGCTATTTCGGAAAATTTACATTAATTCAATATAGCTTCCTAAATGTTATATGCATTAATATGCCTTAAAACATTTCCCGTTGTGTTTTTTTCTTCCTTTTTTCTGTTATATTATGTGTCCATAAAAGAGAAGTAGTTTAAATAAGACGATAGCACCCAAATGACACAGATAACTTTACGCCATCTAGAGGTCAATATAATCTTGAATAATAAACAGTTGGCTATATACTATTTTCTCTAATTCTTATACGAGTTTTCGTTTCCTGAAATGTTGATCGTTTTTTTTTTTTAATCAACATATGTTTCGTTTGCAATTAGTTCTTCGTTGGTTCAAATTCAATTAGGAAGCCACATTTTCTTGCTTTCCTCCAAATTTCCTATTGTGACTTCATGAAAAAAGGCGACCATGTCTGATGACGTTACATAGAAAGAACACATCTTTTTGCAGAGGAAAAGAAGGATAAAAGTTGTCTGCATATCGTGTAAAAATCACTAGAGAAACGTAATATTCCACCAAAACTCATGCAGTACGATATTTCTCTGCTCTCGTTTTAAAAATCTAACTGTCTCGGGTGGAAAAATATCGTATCACACTCGAAACTCTTTATTCAACCTGCAATTTGCCAATTATTGTTCAAATATGAGTTATACAAAAAAAAATATATTCCAAACTGATTGAAAGACAACACTAAAATTACAGCCATTATCAAAAAGTGAAGTAAAAAAAAAAAAACAAAACAAAAAAAGACATATTTTAAGAACAATTCCTGAACTTTTTAGATTGATGATTAATAAGTGAGTGTTGGAACCTTTAATTATAATGAATGTTGTTTCGTGAAGCTAGCAACACAACAAGGACATTTTACTATGTACAAAACATACCTTCTCTTCTCGGTCGTTTTAAACAACGAAATGAAACTAATCTGCAAACTGAAATATTGTTTTATATATACACAGACGGTGCATAATTAAAACTTACATGTAAGCATATAAATAGAAAATCGATGTAATAATATACGAAAATATAGTCTGGTAATTAAAAATACGTTTATTACGAACATAAGTACTTTTATCACTGAGACGATGATTGCCTTACAAATAAAATTATAGTTTCTCCGTAAAAATGACTTTTTATGAGGTTGATCGAAGTAAAAAAAAACATTTCAGGAAAAAGTGTTTCGATTTTAGTAATATTTTGTTTGCTATCCATATTCTAATAAGCATGCTGATTAAAGTATGTAGATATATTCAAAATAATAAAATAAAAAAAAGGGAAATATATATTCAGATTTTTCTTAAATAGATATTAAAACAAACGCAGTGCAGTAACTGTAGTTGAATAGTTGCGCCGTCATATGAGAATTTGACAGCCGCAAACGCAGTTTTACTAGCGACGCGTATCAATAAAATGATGAAAATAGGCTGTTCGACACAAACTGAAATCATTTGAGCCGGTTTGCTCGCATGTCAAACAAAAGGGCTTAATATTGTGACTTCCAGCTTATTTTCAATATCAGTACTATGCCGAAAAACTGATTATGTATGCCACAAAGACTATTCATTAGTGCAATGGAGACATTTTTTGAAGTGAGTTAATCATTTGTAGCCTTCTAAAGTACAAATGAATTCTCTAGCAGTTAATGACATGAGTTAAGATTCAAAAGTACTTTTCAATAATAATAAAAAAAAAATAAGTTACATGTTCATTGATTATATTGTAACAATATCTTGTGAAAGTTACTAAACGTTATTACATACTTGTTCTTAAATACAAATACATATGAATAATATTATATACCATACAATCAATGTTAATCATTGTGTATCAGCAATCAGTCACGATTGTCGAGGCCATATCAATATAAATAACATTTTAATATTCTTTATTTAGTAGAAATCAACAAATATTGTAAAAAATGCAAAATCAAAAAGAGGATACTTAAACGAAACAAAATCGTAAGCAACGGTATACACCAACAAAACTATGTTCAAAATATACTTGTTGACTATACTGTATGGATTTTGCTCATTGTTGACGACCTTAGTGACGTATATATGCACACGTAAGATTGTCTGTGGTTATCGTTTGTTTTTCGTTTATTGTTTTTGTACATAAATGATACCAAATTGCATGCCTATTATTACATAGGATTGGATTTCTTTTATCTAAACTATGCAACTTATCACCTCCTGTGTACTCACATGGGCAACACGACGGGTGCAACATGTGGAGCATGATGTTCAACTCTTTTAGAGCACTAGCGATCCCTCCGTGGAGTTTATGTTGCTCAGTCAGTTTTAAAGTGTTTTTGTTTTTGTTAAGGACATTAGACATCAGTGCAAAACAGAGGCAATTGTTTGAATACAAATATACATATTAACCTTCAGAAAAACGTGTAACAGTTGAGTTAACTCGCACAGGTTTGTACTTTTATGGACAAATTGTAAGTAAATACGCAAAGAAAAATATTATATAAGTATTTTTTTAATCGTTGAGTATTTGTGTATGACGTTTGACAACGTCATCTATTTAAATAACAAACAAACACTTAATTTTCGTTCAAATGATAAAAGTGCATCGATGAAAGACTGCAGTATAGCACGTATATTAAATTTTCTGTCACAAGCTGATGTTGTACATGTAACAGGAAGAGAACATACAAAGGGATCAAACAAAGACAACAAGTCGATGAAAAACCCACATGACAAGAATATACGACGAAAAGAATACACGAGTCCATGTCACACTACATATTGGGTTAAATCAGGAGTTCCGGAATGGTACATGTAAGCAGTTACACTTCCATTTAATGACCATTGTTGTATTGTGTACGACTATACATTTCGAGAAAAATCGTAGAAGAGAAATTCTAAAAGAAAGGTGTGAGATAACAAAAGGGACATTCAAACTCATAAGTCGAAATCAACCTAAAAAGACCATGGCATTGAACGAAAAACGACGAAAAGACAAACAACAGTACACTAAACACAGCATAGAATACTTATGCCTAAACTACACGAACCCAATCAAAAACCTGGGGCGTTATCAGCTGTTCCAGACGGGTAAGCAGAATCTGCTCCATATGTGGCACCCGTCGATAAGTCAAAACCTAATGGCGACCAACATTATTTGTGAAGTGACTTTTATCAGCATTACATGTACTTCCTTTAATCGTTTCTGGGGTAATTTAAATGAACACTCTTGTTAGTGCAATAGCATATCTTATCAACTGAGAAACGTAACACCATTGACTTGAGTAGACGGTATGATAACAAGATGACTATAGGAAAACTGTAAGAGTAGTATACGTCACAGTACATGTCTTGTTTACTTTTTGTGTTGATTATTACTAGATTATACCAGTACTAGATTTTAACAAAAGGCGGAAGACACCGGATGGACACTTCAACTAGTGAGCAGATTACAAACTGACAACAAAATTTGTAAAAAATTTAATTGTATAGTGCTCGAGATTCCATATTCATTTAATACTCGACGTATGATAGTATTCACCAATATCCGTGCCTAAACATGATTATAACAAAACAAAAACAATCAATATGCTAAAGTAAAGATCGTCATTCTGATATAATATTGTGTAATGCTAGTCTCTTATTCCTTTGCTGGTAAACTGTTAGTCACAGAGGGTATCAAAAGCCCAGTGGCATGCAAATTTGGAAATCGTTTTCTTGAAAATTGCTTATATAAAAATTCCAAGTCATTTTAATTTAAGAAATGTCTGTACCCTAGCATATCTCTGACTCCTTTCTGTGCATAGATATAAGAAGATGTGGTATGAGTGCCAATGAGACAACCGTGTGTTCCTACACAATATCACACACCTATACCCCCCTCCAAAAAAAAAAAAATTTGACCCCCAAAAAATTACCCTCATTTCAAGTAAAAGAGCCCTAAATTTTCATAAAAAAAAAAGCAAAAAAAAACGCAAAAACACCAAAATTTTCTTACTCCCAAAAAATTTTTTTTTTTACTTTGGAAAAAAACGTTATTAAAAACACCCAAAAAACAACAAAAAAATTCCAAAAAAAAAATAAATATAAAAACCGGGAGAACAGGCGAAGAAAGAATTCTGTGGGATTTAAGAGAAAAAATAATTTCCCCAGTGCGCCCCAACCTTGATTTTTAATTAATTTTATCAATATAGTCTAAATCGATCATTGGAAATATTTACATGGTTGTCAAGAGTGTGTTTACATGTTGCCTGGGTGATGTAAACATATAGCAGACGTTTATTGACAGTGGAGAGATTGGAGTATTTCACAAGAAAATCATCTGTAGGTGTTTATTCATTCTATTATTTTGTGTTGTGAATAGATTCCGTTGTAACATTTTATTGGAATTTCGTCAATTTGATCATATACTCAAAAAATGATTGCTACACAAAATTACACATGGACGGATGAACAAAAAGCAACTATTTTAGAACATCAGGCTTTTCATATGAATATGACTCATTTTTTAAATAATGTTGTGATAGAAGGACCAACCAAGACGTTTCCGAGGAAACCAAAGAGTAATTTAAAGCAAGTAATCATGACAAAGAAAACAAAAGGAGTACAAAAACGAAGTCATGAACAACTTCATGCATATTTAGTTGAAAACTTTATAGAAACAAAGAAGACGATAGACAGAGATGTGTTTCTGTTTAAACTTGAGGACATTACCACTGAAGAACAAGCGCTTGAAAAATTAAAAGACGGGTTTAAGCATCTTAAACGTCAAAATGCTCAGACTCTCTTCTTTTTTATTCAATATGGAATGTTGCTCAATGATGTTTACAAGAAAATTTTTGAACTACGTATTCAAGGGATTATCACTATTACATGGGGTAAGTGGCTTCTTGAAAACATTGGGATTCATCCTTCCTATGCTCGAAGTTTGCGGGAATGTGCAAAATCGTTGGGAGGATACTATAAACTTTATAAAGTTGGACTTTCTTTCACCGAGATCTTCAAGCTTAAGAAAGAACTTGTAGCTTTGTTTAACAGCAGCCCAGAAATGAACACATTTTGGCAAGAAAATCCTGATATATATTCCACACGAGGAATGGAATCATCTCAAGAAGTCATGACTGCCGACGCTGTAAGAGGATACGCCATTTAAATTATGTATAGTACAATATTTGTTCTTGTTTGTCATGTACAATCCCACTTTACTACCGTAATTCATAACATGGTAACGGTGACACTACAGTAGCGCCGTTGCTAAGGATTTTGTGTTGACTATTAACTGATAATGGATTCTGTATTACTTTACTACCGTAATTCATAACATGGTAACGGTGACACTACAGTAGCGCCGTTGCTAAGGATTTTGTGTTGACTATTAACTGATAATGGATTCTGTATTTCTACATACCTGAGTGACTGTTATATGTACATGGATGATAATGTGTAATTTTGCAAATACTTTTACAAATGAATGTTATAATAAAGATTTAAAACTTAGTCATTTGTAATTCTTGTTCATAGAAAGCACCTGTTATTTCTTCGCCTTTTAAATCAATTATTTTATAAGTAAAAGGAATTGTATTTAAAACTTTTTCAATTACAAATATTTCTTTAGTCCAACGAGTAGTATAACCCTTTTCAAATTTACCCTTTTTTTTGTTATTCTTACTCTAGTATCTACTTCGAATTTAGGTTTTTTAATTTTCTCTTCCTTTTCTGGATATAAATTTTTATACACTGTTAATTCATTTTTTAATTTACTTGCTTGAACAGGTGTCATTTTAATTGAAGAATGTACTGTATTATTATAATTTTTAACTAATTTATCTAATATATCATAATATTTTAAAGTTTCATTAGCAGTAAAGTATTTATACATATGTTGTTTCATTGTTCCTATCCATCGTTCCACTACACTGGATTTTTCTTCATTCTCAGTTGAATATAACTTTATGTTATTATCTTTTAACAATTCTTTTACTTGTCGATTATAAAATTCGGATCCTTTATCTGACCAAATATATATTGGTTTTCTTTCTTTAAATAATGTTTTAAATGCTTCACTCACTGCTACTCCTGTTTTATTTTTCAATGGAATCAACCAACCATATTTACTAAAAACATCTATAACTGCTAATAAATATTTATAGTGTTTATTTTGTTTTGAATATTGTTGTATATCTATCAAATCAACTGCCCATGTTTGATCTATTGAATTAACATAAACACGTCTTTTAGGAAAAGATTTTATAACTCTATGATGTAATTCATCTGCTAATTTATTTGTTAGATTTGTTTTAGACATTTTTAAGTAACTAAAATGTTTTCTTAAAAAATGGAGGCAAAAAAGGATAAAATTTTATCCAAGCGAGGAGATTCATATAAACTTGTTTTGACAAAAGAATATAAACATAAAGCAAGTATTTATGTATTTTATTATAAAATTAGTCTAAAGGATGAAAAACAAGAAACATTTACAAATGCTTTTGACCACATGGTAGACTATTCCATAAAAGATTACCCTAATGGAAGAATTAAAATAGTACCTATTCATGAAATCATAATTACTAAACATAAAAGCTGGCCTATAAGAACATATAATACAGTTAAAAAGTTATTCATGGATCAAATGGAAAGATTATTAAATAGTGCTGAAGAATTAAATTTAGAAGAAGTTATTTTTGAAGTTACTATTATACCCAATAAAAGAGGAAAAGGTAAAGCTTTAAAAATATTAGATGTCATAAATAAAAGAAGTATTATCAAAATAAAAAATGATGATACAATATGTTTATCAAGGGCAATTGTAACTTCTTTAGCTTTAAATAAGTTATTAAAAGATTTTACAGATTCTCAATTAAAACACATTAAAGAGGGTAGACCATTACAAAAAAGAGTTGCTGAAAATTTACATGAACAATCAGAAGTAGAAACAAAAGAAGAAGGAAATGATTTAGACGATTTAAAAGCTTTTGAAAATTATTTTAATATTAGGATAATTGTTTTTGCATCAAATAGTACAGAATATATTGTATATGGTGGTAATGAAGAATATAATGAACAAATATATTTATATTATCATGATGAACACTTTGACACTATAACAAATATAACAGGATTTTTAGCTAAACGTAGGTTTTGTAAAGTATGTTTAATTGGTTATACTGAACAACATACATGCAAAGATAATACAGTAACAACTATCAGAAAACAACATATTTGTGATAAATGTAACAAAACATATACAGGTAAAAATCACAAATGTGGTGAAAAAATATGTTTAATATGTTATGAAAAATACACGGAAAGTAATGAAGAACACTTATGTTATATGAAACCATCAGTACCAAAACAAGTAAAAAATAATAAATATATATATTTTGATTTTGAAGCAAATCAAGAAACAGGAATACATATAATGAATTTTTGTATAGCTTACGATTTAGAAAATATTTATTGTTTTAAAAATAACTATGTAAAAGTATTTAAATGTGATTTCAATATTGATAATTTAAACTTGTTAGAATTAGACATAGATGATTGTTTTAGTGATGTAGAAAAAATTAAATATGAAAAAAATTCTGTAATAGACAACTTTTGTAAATATTTCATAAAAGATAAATTTAAAGACTACACTTTTATTTCACATTATGGAAAAGGTTATGATATGCAACCGATTTTAGGATACATTGTAAAAAATAAAATTGAACATAACATAATTTCTTCTGGACTAAAATTAACAGCTATATTTATTAAAGGAATAAATTTAAGATTCATAGATTCTATAAATTTTACATTATGTGGATTAGCTGCTTTCCCAAAAACATTTAGATTTGTGGGTAACAAAGGTTATTTTCCACATTATTTTAATACAACAGAGAATCAAAAATATAAGGGAATTTATCCTAATAAAGAATATTTTGGTTATAATACTATGACAATTAAAAATAAAGAATTATTTGATGAATGGTATAATAAAGTTAAAGAAAAAGAATTTAAATTCTATAACGAAATATTTTATTATTGTCTATTGGATGTTTTAATTCTTGCCAAAGGTTGTACCTTATATAGAAAATTATTTTTAAATATAACCAATAATTGTATCGATCCATTTCAATATATTACAATTGCTCAATGTTGTACAAAAATATTTAAAACATTAATGTTGACAAATGAAACAATTGGAATTCACAAAAAGATGACAATTAAAGAAGTACATTCACAAAAATCAATACAATGGTTAGAGTATATTTCTTTAGAATATAATATAATGATTCAACATGCTAAAAGGGGAGGTGAAAAGAAATTATTCATTAATAATAAATGTTATAAAGTCGATGGTTATTATTATGATAGAGAAAATAAAATGCGTAATGTTTATGAATTTTTTGGATGTTATTGGCATGGATGTACAAAATGTTATAGTCCTGAAGAAATATGTAAAAAAGATAGAAATAAAAAAACTATGAAAGAGTTATATAACCAAACTAAAGAAAGACTTAAAACTATTGAAGATTATCTAAAACCAAATGTAAAAATTCATACAATATGGGAATGTGAGTTTGATCAACAAAAATATCCTGAAGTTGATCCACATTTAAAACCTATTGATAAAAGAGATGCATTTTATGGAGGAAGAACAGAAACTATTCAATTATACAATAATCTTTCTGATTTAAAAGGTAGATATGTAGATTTTTGTTCTCTGTATCCATCAGTAAATAAATATTGTAAATATCCTATAGGACATCCTATTACATCTACAGAAATATCTGTAGATGATTATATAAAAAATAATTATTTCGGAATAATGAAATGTAAAATATTACCACCTAAAGGATTGTATCACCCTGTTTTACCTTATAAACAATTAACTAGTGATAATACACATAAATTACTTTTTGGATTATGTAGAACATGTATGAATAAAATATCTTTTAAATGTAAACACATAGATGATCCTACTTTAAATAAACATGATAAAATACATGAAATAAAAAGATGTAAAGAATGTAAAAATATTAAAAATGAAAAATGTATACATTCTGATGAGGAAAGAGTTATAGTAGGTACATGGTCTACAATAGAAATAGATAAAGCAATAGAAAAAGGTTATGAATTACAAAAAATATATGAACTAGAACATTTTGAAAAAACATCTACAGATATATTTAAACTTTATGTAGATACGTTTATGAAATATAAACAAGAAGCTTCAGGATGTAAATGTGATCCTAAATATTGTAAAAATGATTGTAAAAACGATAAAGAATGTAAAACAAAAATACAATACATTATAGATAATACTGCTTATGATCTAGATATTGACAAAGTTAAGTACAATTCAGGATTAAGATTTATAGCTAAAATATGTTTAAATAATTTATGGGGACATTTTGGTATGAGAGATAATTTTACACAAAAAGAATATTGTTTTACTTTAGAACATATAACTAAAATAGTATTTAATGAAAAATATAAAGATATAAGTACTATGATATTAGATGAAGATATTGTTTTAACAGAATATAAAAATAAAAAAGAATACTCTAAACCTAATCCAAGTGTAAATGTTTATATAGCTTTGTTTACAACAGCACATGCTAGATTAAAATTATACGAACTATTGGATATTCTTCAAGAAAGAGTTTTATACATGGATACAGATTCTTGTATTTATAATGATGATGGTTCTGAAGCTTGTAAAAAAATAGAAAGTATGATGGGAAGTAAATTAGGTGATTTAACAGACGAAATTGTTTCAAAACACAATGCTAATCACATAAAACAATTTATATCTGCTGGACCAAAAGATTATTCAATGAAACTAGATACAGAAAAACTAGTTAGCTGTTGTAAAGGTTTTAGATTAAATGCTGAAGTTGAAGAAAAGATTACATTAGATAAAAAAATAAAAATAGTTACTGATGAAAATGAAAAATATGAAACTGTAAAATATGACAACATAAAAATAGGAAAAGATCATCAACTTAAAACAGTTAAACAAGTTAAAGCTTATGATTATATGTTTGATAAAAGAATGGTATGTTATGAAAATGAAAATCTAATTAGAAGTTTTCCTTATGGATATTAAAAAATATATAATTTAAATTTTTATTTTAAAAAATAAAAGACTAAAAAATGATTGAAGCTTATACTGAGAAAGATGATCCTGACGCTAAAGTTATATTAGGAAGAATAATGTTATCAGATTATCAGATATGTTGTTTAAGAGATGATGGAGAATGTCCTTTGACTCCAAAACAAATGGAAGTAATGGAAAAGTTTGATGGTAAAAAGTTATCTAAGTTTCCTCCTGGTTGGGATGCTTTTATTAGACCAGATAAAGTTTATGAATATGTTTTTGAAAAACCATGTCCTGAAATTTAATTTTTTATTTTATTTTATTTCTCTATACCCCTAAAAACAGAAAAAGTACAGGAATAGTACATACTTTTTTCTGCAATTTTGCTGTTTTTACCAGGAAAAGTACAGAAATTAGGGACTCTAATTTTTATCAATTTTTTCTTATTTTTCCAATTTTTCATACAAACGTAAATTGTATTTATTTTTTATTTTAATTTCCAAACAATAAAACCAGTTAATGTCATACCACCAACAACAAATGCAATCTCTCTATTTTTCTGGTCTTCTGATGGAGTATAAAAATCACTTAATGTAGGTTTAGGTGATAATGAAGTTAATTTTTTATTCGTGACACGATAGTATAGTTTCATTGCCTGGTCAACATCATCAAAAGTCTGAACCGCATGATGTTCCTTTTGTAATTGTTCATTTATAAAATCTAATCTTTGTATTCTTTTTTTATTCCATTCTGATTGTGCTTTTTCTAATTTTTCTATAGCTTTATCATGTCTTATTTTCTCTTCATTTGCATTACTACCCATATGTGAAAATAAATAATTACTCCCTGAAAATGCAAAAGCATTTGTTATTGCCCCACCAAGCATCATTGTTAAAGCACTTGCCATTTTATAAAAACAAAAATTACTTCATAATATCAGCAGGTATAATACCTTGCTTAATCAACATATCTTTTGTTGCTATCGCAAGTAATATATCAATGGATAACATTACAACATCATTCATATTAAAATCCACTTTTGGTGCTGGCCTCCTTAATACCTTTTTACCTATTTCTGCATATCCAACTGTTAACAATGTTTCCACTCCAGCATGATATAACATATTTGCTATTTGTTTTCCGTCTTTTTGAGTTGTCATTTTAATGTACTAAATTTAATTAAATTCAAAAGGATCAATTTCTTTCTTTTGTTTTTCTGGTTTTGTTATTTCTTTAATCATTCTTTCTGGTTTCTTACTTTGGTTGTAAAAAAACAATCCCAATCCAACAATACTTATAGGAAAAAGTACAAATTTGTAATCAACTAGGGAACTGGAGTGTTTTTTGACAGAAGGGATATGTTCGTTTGATTCATAATCTGTTTCTGTATCAGAATCTTTTGTTATTTGTTTGATTTTTGAATTTTCTTTTTTTAATTTTTCCACTTCTTTTTTTCTCAATTCTGCATTTCTTATTCTTACTTCTGCACCTTTCTTACCAGCAGCTACTCTTTTTGGGTCTTTTGGTTTGGGTTTTTTAAATACTTCTTTTTGTTCAGGATTTTCATTCATCATTTTTTATGTCATTATTTTCATCTTTTTTTCGGAAATCGAAGCGAATGGTTCAATATGTCTTGCTGTTGTTAATATTGCAGTAAAAGGAGCAAGATACATTCCATATCTATAGTACAGTTCACAACATGTATTAGTTAAAGCATTATTGATAAAAGGATCTTCCTCTAAGTCTTGTATTAAAATTGGTGGATTAACAACTTTGAAAAACTTTGATACACCTAAGACATATAAATTTATAAAAGAGTTTCCTAATGTCTTGGTCATACTAGCTCCCAATCTTGCTTCATATTTACAGTATAGTTTGTTTATTTGCTCTGTTGTCATTTTATCAATATCTGACAGTTGTAATTCTTTACCCAGATATTGTTTACTACTCCCACCAGCAACAACGGATGATAATCTTTCGCGTTTTTTTTCTTGAAGGGAACCGTTCACTTCGCTCGCTTCATCATCAATATTTATGTTTTCCACAATTTGCTCGCTTAATAATTCTTCAGCATTCATTTTATACGTTTCAAAAAACGGATATAATTTATTTTTAACTTTAAAAAAATTAAATACAACATATCCAACCAATGATAAGACTGCAGTGTTTGTTGCAATTGTTAGTATTTCCAACAGCATTGCTTTTTTTTATTTCTTATTTTGGTTAAATTACTTAAGAATTACTTATTTTGGTTAAATTACTTAAGAATTACTTAAGCATTACTTAAGCATTATTTTGCTTATTTTGGTTAAAAATTTTGGTTAAATTACTTAAGAATTACTTAAGCATTACTTAAGCATTACTTAAGCATTACTTGAGAATTGCTAAAAAAATTAATCAAGTAACCAATAATCAGTAGGTTGATCTGTCTTTAATATTAATTTACGATGTTTCTTTTTTTTAAGTTCTTCCTTTATTCTTTGTCTTTCTTCCAAAGTAGGAATAACATCATTTTCTCTTAGGCAATTATCAAAACTATCTCTATCTTTTGTGTAGAACATGCATAACCATTTTGTTTGTTCTCTTAAATCTTTTAAAACAGAGTTGTATCTCTGTGAAATGACCCACACTGATTGTTCCGCATGTCTTCCTGAAAATGCAAGCTCGGACAGCATATCTTTTTTCTTTGTTAGTTCTTTTGTTGCACTGCAGTCATCAATGATAAATAATGTTGGATGACCAGCATATTTTTTAAAGAACATTCTTAGTAGTTCTTGTAGCTTCTCTTCTTCATAAAGGGAACCGTTCGCTTCTCTCACTTCAACAATAGGATTAACAATTATTAGATTTTTTGTTTTTGGTTTTCTAACATCACCAATCCATTCACGATTTTTGTATGCTTTGTTCCATTGGATGGTTGGACAAAGTATGACTATATATTTGAAAACTCCACTATATTCTCCTTCTAATAAATCAAGAACAAACTCTGTTTTTCCACATCCTGTTTGTCCACATATAATAGCACAATGGGGATATTTTGGTAATTCATAAAGGGAATCGGAGTGTATCTCGCTCCGCTCGTTTGTTTCCATTTTTTAAGGGGAACCGCTAGTAATTAACTTCTTTAAATCTTCCATCTTCAAAATTAATTTGTGCATCTTGTATAACAAACAGATAAACATTTATTAATTTATTTGCTCCTGCTGTTTTAGTTATTTGGATAGTAATACCTTCAGAAGCATTTTCAATTCTTCTACCTGAACCGTGTAATGAGTTGTCATCTGTTGAACGTAAATCTAACCATAATGCATAATTAGTTGTAAGATATTTTTCTAATGTTGTATAGGATAAATTTAAATCCTTTAAAACTTCTTCTGTTGTTTTATTTCTTTTTGAATTTAAAGTAAAGAATTTATTTATTTCATCCCATTGTTGATATGCTTTCATTCCTTGACTGTATAGTTGATTTGGAACACCTTCTATTGTCATTTCTACTTTTGTTATGTTAGGATTATAATAAGTTTCGGTACTTGTTCTTTCAGGATCTTCGAACAACATTAGAATTCCTTTCATACTTCTAGCTGGAACATTTAAATTTATATTCCACAATGTATCAGATTTGTTTTTGGTTATTTTTCTATGTCTTAGTATTCTATCGTACAAAATAACCATCTTACCATTAACTTGTTGTCTTATCTGTCTTGCTAATTCTGCATCAGTAACCATATCAAATTCTAAACAAATGTTTTTGATTGTATAACTTGCAGATGTATCTGTTGATTTAATAACATTGCTATAATTATTAAATGTAAGTTCATATTCAAGTCTATCACCAAGACCTGCTTGATAAAAAGGCATATGAGTTTCTAATAGTTCAAAATCAAGTGGGATACAAAATCTTGCACCATATGCAGTTGCAATTGCTTCATCACCTATGTCTGATGCTTTATTATCTGCACCAACTCTGTGTTTTAACATGTTTGTTTCACCAATTCCTTGGTATGCCATATTTAAACGTTCAGATGTAGATTTCCATAAATCAACATAACAATGATAAATATCACTATCATCAATTGACATAATTTCATTTCCACTTATACGAATTGTTGTTTTTTTAACTATTGTTCTTCCTATGTTTTGATATATAGTTGCATTGTCGTCTGTAGATGTGAGTTCTATTTCAAATGCCAATCTGGTTGTTCCAGGAACAATAACATCATTATTGCTTAGATTGGGGAATCTCACTAATAGCTGTTGATTTTGATCAATAGTTGAAGGATTATTTGTTATTGATACACTTTGACGAATACCTTTCACACCACGGGGTTCTCTTATTTTTCTGTAAGGATTTAATTTGTTTCCGTATGCCGACATTTTTAAGGATTAAATTTGTTATAAAAATAATTCAATTATCACTGATACTAGAGTATTGATACATGTATAATTATTAGTCATACTAATAAAACTTATTAAATCTCCAGCCTTAACTTCAAAAGGTGTATAAAAGTTATTAAAACCGTGTGTGACACCATTATCCAAACTCATTTTGTAAATAGTTGACTTATCATTAACAATCATCTTAATGGCTATAATATCTGTGCTTGTTCTTAAACTTACTAAACTAATACCCAATATTTGTCCTGGAAAGTTCATTACATAATAACCACCACCAACACCAAAATTAAACTTTTTATTTCCATGTATTGGACCATCAATTCCAGCATATATACTTATTATTTTTCTGTCTGGTTTATTTTTAATATTACCAACTATATTTTCAACATTTAAAACTCTGATGCTTAGGGCAGCGACACTCCGATGTAAATTTGTATCCTTAGTATCCATTGTTTGAAGCTCACTCTTCATATTTAATATTTCTTTTTCTACGTTTTTTTTTTTGACACCAAGTATGCTCATTTTATTAAATAAATTATATAACTTCTAAAACACAATTAATTGGTAAATGATTAATTATCTTGTTATTATTTTCATCTCTTATTTCTAATTTCAATTCTGTTATAACATCATTTACTAAACACTTATATTCCGGATGCTCAAATCTCGCTGTTATAACTTCACCAAACTCTTTATTTTCAACTGGAATAACAGCTAATAATTTACTTGGCTTACCATCAAGATAATTATGAGAAGTGCTAACTTGTTCCAAATGGATATATAATGATTTATGGATAGCAAAATCCACAAATTTGTTTCCATAATGTAATTCATTAGGTTCGAATTTACGTTTATTATTAAACCCTAACATATTTCCCAAACCCTTACTTATCCTTAACTCAGTAGTAGTGTTTAATGAAGCGATACCATTTGCTTCATTTACGGATAATACAATATTTTCTTTTTGAAATTCATCCACTATTTGTTGAAAACTATAATAACCATTCATAATCCTTTGCTGTTCCTCTCCGGTTTTTGTTATAAACCCATGATAAACATTATACCAACCTATGCTGTATCTTATAAATTTCAAACCAATACGTTTATTTCCATTTCTGTTATTTATGTATTGTTCTAAGTTTATTGTATTATCAATATTTGAAATAGTATAAAACATTTTTAATATAAAAAAATGATAACAAAAGAATTTAAATATAATCCTAATGTTTCATATAATCCAGGTATTAAATATTCTGAAAAAGATCATCAATTAAAAACAAATCTTGTAAATCAAACGATATTTGTAAATCAAAAAGAGAACTTTAAAACAGCTTTTCCTGATTTATTTCAAAACTATCAAAACCCATCAATACACACTAACGAACCATGGAATGCCTGGATTCATTCTTCATTTGATTGGTGGCAATGTCAGTTAAATTTTGCAGTTTGGTGTGCAAGTACAGGATGTGGTGTTTCTTATAATGATCATATACAAAATACTTCAAATCTTACAAAGTCTTTTTATATGTTTCATTTATATTATTGTATTGCCAGAATTTTAAAAGAACTTAAATCACCTTTACCAACAGATTCTTCTTTCTGTTATTACAAGAACCCATATGACAAAGCTGCATATCAGAAATTATGTGATGAATTTAATATTTCTCCAAATACAAATTGGAGACAAAAACTAGAATCATCATGTCAAGGATTAGGAAGTTTTGAGCAATATTATAAACCAAGTGGAGAATATAGACAAAGAAATAAAATTAAAGGACCTTTCTTTAGTACTCATGATACTATTAAGCATGAAAAAGATATAAGTATGGCTTGGACAACATTTATTTTAGATAACTCTAATGGGTTTACACAAGCAGGTATTGAACGTATTAATGAAAGTATTAAAATTTATGTATGGGCTTTGTTAGGTGCACAATCTCAAACAAAAACAAAAATTTGAAAAGTAGGAACAGGATTTGATGCACAAAAACAATTCTTAGCAAATGTACAAGATGTAATAAATAGTCCTATCGATTTACCCACCCAGATATCGAATTATGAAAATGTTTTAAAATATGCAAGAAGTAAAGTTGATTATGCTTATGGACTTGGTTTATATATGTCTCCCAGTGATATGGTTTTACAAATTGGAAGTATTGTTGGTTATAATAATAAAATTATAATTGCAACAGAAAATCAAACACTTGGGTTAAATGATGATTTAAATAATAAAAATTTTGATCATGTTGATTTTAAACCAAAAGAACCTGTAAAACCACAAGAACCTATAAAACCTGAAAAGCCTAAAGAACCAAAAATAGATCCAATAAAAAAAATTGAACATGAAGATCATGAAGATAATAAACAAGCAATAATATTTGTATTTGTATTGTAATAGGATTTACAGCACTTTATTTTTTCAAATAATCTCTAGCAGCAGTAAACAATAAACTAACAACTAAAATAAGCAATGCCCATAAGTTGTTTGCAAACCAATTTACTACGTCTTTTGTTGCAGACAATAACCAAGAAACAATAGAACCTATAATACCTGGTAATGCAGCTGCTAATTTTCCTGCAAGAAAAGATAATAATTTTCCAAGATTTTTTAATTGTTTTTTTATCCAGTCTTGTACACCACCACCTTTTGATGGAGGAGAAGGAGAAGGAGAAGGAGAAGTAGTTCCACCAGTAAATGCTTCAACAATAACACCAATAATCATTCCAAAAGCAGTTAAAACACTAACTATTGTTATTCCTTGTTCTCTGAATAATGTTCTTATTCTTTCACCTAATGTTTTGTCTTCGTTTAACATTTTATGTATTGTTTGTTTAAATCTGTTTACTTGACTACGTAGTTTTTCTTTATTAATATTAATTACTTCTAGTCTTGCTCTTCTCTCAGATTCCAACTCTCTTATTCGACTACTTATTCTATCTATTTGAAATTTATTATTGTCTTCTTTAGCTTGTTCTAATTTGGCATTTTCTTTTGCTAAGTCTTTATTTGTTTCATTCAGTTTTGCTAAATTATTTGCAATCTCATCTTCCGCTGTTGTAAATGCTTTTATTATACCATCCATCTCTCTTTTTGTCATTTTTGTTTGTGTTTCTTCATTTATTAAAGATGTTCCTTGTTCAATAAATGAAGTTTCTATTTCTTTCACATATGTTTCTGCATTACTTGCTGTTTCTAATAATTCTTGTCCTTCTTCTTGTGTAGATATTTCTTGTAATGGAATTTCTATATTATCGAGTTCATTTAACATTCTCTGAAACCCTGCTCTACCTTCTCTTAAATTATCAGATATTTTATAATCATCTACACCTAAAACATCCCTGACAAAATTAACACCGTATTCTCTTTGAAGAGTGCTAAATTTATAAAACTTTAATACTCCTTTTTGGTAATATGTTAATGCAATATCATTACCTTTTTCATCTTTTACATATAAGATTTGTCTTCCCTTATGATTTTCCCCAACAAAAAAAACCTCTTCATTACGTATAGTTTCACCATTTTTTTTATAAAATTGTTTAATCATTTTTTTTGTAGTTTCTTTTTTACGAATTTTAACATCATTTTCTGATAAATCTCTTGATATTTCAAATTCCTTATTTATATTATTTTGAAACTCTTCATCATCTTGAAAAGACGTTTCTTCTTCTTCATAATCATCATCATAATCATTATTTTTAAACTCAGGATTATCAAACTCATAACCTCCTTCAGCCATTTTATTCATCTAAAATATTAGATAATAAACAATAAAAAGAACCTGTTAAAAACAACTTAAGATAAAAATAATTAAATTTTTTATTTAACATTATTTTTACATTTTTTACTAATTTTTCTTTTGTTTCTTCATCCATTTATTTAATTAAAAATTGATTCATAGTTTGGTGGATTTCCGTTATCAACTAAAATTATTTTATTAAAGAAAATCAAAGATTTTCCATTTTTTTTTTTAATTCGTTTTTTACTCTATTTTCTGTTTCCTCAATTAGTTTTTTTCTTTCATCATCTGGTAAACTTTTTAAAATTACTTTTTTTTTATTTTTTTTCATCTCATTAAATTTTTCTAATTCATCTAAAATAAGTTTAAATTCATCTACACTTATCTGTCCGTCAGTTAAAGATTTTGATATTAAATCTTTTATGCTGTTTAACTTGCATTCTGCCATTGTTTTAATTTCATAATGTTTTTTTGATTTTGTTGTCAACTTTCTTCTAATTAATTTAACTAGACCTCCTAAACTTCCACATACAACAGCTGCAATTTGTATGGGAAGTAAGATAGGAAAAGCTATTCCTATACCAGCTAAAACAACAGATGTCGAAATTAAACTTGTATCAACACCATCAGTAACATTAACTCCGCGTTTATATTTTTTGTATAGTGATTTACGTTTATCTCTCTCATTTATTAATGTTTTTTCTATTTCTGTTATTTTTTGTAGTCTATAATTTTGTCCATCTTCTATAGGTAATTCTGGATATAAATCAGGAGCTGTAGGTTGTTTCATTTTTTAAAGTAAAAATTGATTTTTTTTTTTTTCTCTTAAATCCCACAGAATTCTTTCTTCGCCTGTTCTCCCGGTTTTTTTATTTATTTTTTTTTTGGAATTTTTTTGTTGTTTTTTGGGTGTTTTTAATAACGTTTTTTTCCAAAGTAAAAAAAAAATTTTTTTGGGAGTAAGAAAATTTTGTTGTTTTTGCGTTATTTTTTGCTTTTTTTTTTATGAAAATTTAGGGCTCTTTTACTTGAAATGAGGGTAATTTTTTGGGGGTCAAATTTTTTTTTTTTTTGGAGGGGGGTATAGGTGTGTGATATTGTGTGTTCCTTTTTTTCTGTTTTTATCAGCACATCAGTGTTTGTATTATGTTTTTGATTTCTAATAATTTGGTCCTATGCATCATTGATTACATTAATTGTCGAAACGAGCATCTGGTGTAATTAAATTATTCTGGATAATTTTAAATCTCGATCTTTCTCTGAAATTAGTTTTATTAAAACCTTTGATTTTTCAACCCTTTATACCACCAATCCGCATTATCCCCATGTGAAATTGAAAAATCCTCTAAAAGAAATAATCCACAATGCTTTTCAATATAAAAATGGTTACATACGCTATATAGTTATTGCTTTAGGTTACCATTCAGCATATTTTGTTAATAGTGAACAAAAAGATATAACATGCTGCACCGAAAAACAAATGATCAGTATACTGGAGTTTCTTATTGACAGCATATTTGTTGAGTTTGGAGGTCGACTTTTTCAAACAAATTGTCGGCATACCTATGGGAACGAACTGTGTGCTTCTCCTTACCGACCTCTTCTTATTTTCATATGAGTCGGAGTTCCTTCAGACACTTGTCAAAAACAAGATAATCAAAAAAGCCAGATCATTTAATTTCACATCCAGATATATTGATGATGTTCTTTGGTAAAATCCTTTTGGCGTGGTTGGGTATTTATACATCCAGCCATTTTGTTATTGTGCTATGGTCATTTTTTACATTTTTGTCTTTCATTTTTGCTTATGTACTCTGTCTATGGAGTAGTGTCTATATACCATTTTTGTATGTTGACTGCTGTACCCATATTTTTGCATTTGTAACTATTATGGCTGTTTGTTTTGCTCACACATTGTTGTCAATATGATGGAATTTTATGCGATTGTCATATAATTGAGAGGTTTAGCTAGCTATAAAATCATGTTTACTTCACTATTTTCTACATAAGGAAATGCCTGTACCAAGTTAGTAATATGACAATTGTTTCCATTTGTTTGATGTGTTTGAGTTTTTTATATAGCCATTTGATAAGGGACTTCCCATTTTGAATTTTCCTTGGAGATCGGTATTTTTGTTATTTTACTTTTTATCATCGTTGATGTTATTAATCGGTTAAAGAACGTCTTGTGTATGAACGGATGGACTAAGACACATTAATCCGCCTCTGTAGTTTTGTGGCAGCATGTTTGCCTTGATTGCAGGAGCTCGTTGTTAAACCAATGACTTCAAAAATTAATATTTGCCGCTTTCCCGCTTAACACGCGGCGTTAAGGAGAAAGACCAAGAACTGGTTGGTTGAGAGTCATATTCACATGTTAAATATGCATTTAACTTGACGTTTAGCAGCCATTATCAATCATCATCTCAGGCACTTTGAAAGGTTTATGTTTACTATTTGTCTATCTTTTTATCGATATAAACGGCGTAAAACAAACACATAATTCTGTAAATTAATCCCTTATTGTAAATATAATCTAAAAGTTATATTCTTGATTAAACACTTTATTAATTATAACTTTATTTGCAAAACAGCAACACTGTATGCCATAACTATCTGCTATTTTTATCAATCAGTCAAATATCAATTACGGCGTGGACATAATATACTTAATCATGAATATAACATTTCGAGTAAACAATCGTATTATCTTAGCATATAAAAAAGTTATTATACATTTAACATGTTTTAAAACCAACAAAATAAAAATTCAAGATTTTATAAATCAAATGATGTATATATATTATAAAAAATAATGATTGAAATCGTATACACCGCGTAAAATTTAATGTAAAGAAGATTTCATAATACATTTACACGTTATGCTGTTCATCATCATTGACTTAATCTATTTTTATTTATGTTATTACTCAATTATGTGATTACATGAATCATCTCCATTTCAGCCTCTAAGTCAGTGTTTCGAATTGAAGCTCTTTCTAACATCTATCAGTTTTCTCTATGGAAGTGTCTGTAACCAAACCTGTATTATCTGCGGGTTTTTGGCCATCCATTTTATGTTTAGGCTTATTTTCTCAACAGCCTGTTGAAAAGCTCTTGCTCCTGATCCAAGACTTGGAACACTTTCTTTAAAATTGTGGACCTGTAATATACAAGTGTTATAAATTTATTAATGAAATTCAGATTGGCATTACTACGCAAATTTTACTCTATTTAGGTATATTTCAAATTTAAAAAAAAACAACTTCCATCTTTTTCAGCGATCTTTTACTTGTGGTATGTTTAGAAGTCCTTATTAATTTTTTATTTTTTTTTTGCAACTGATTCATACCGCTATAGTCAATTATCAGGCATTTAAGTATGTATTGCATAACACGGGTATTTTTCCACTGAATTGAATACTGAAAATGGACTGAGCAGATCCAAGTGAGGTGGCTGAACAGAGGGGAATTTACTAAAGTAGAATCTTCTGAAAGTCTTTGATTGAAAGTTCAGACGTTAATGTTGGTTCTTTTAAAGCTTAGAATGTATGTCAATATAAAATGACCTCAATAGTATGTGATATAATATATAGTTTGTTTGTTCACAGTTCTTCATCATTTGTGGCTTGTGCTGTGGTACTGTTCTCGCTACAAGTCATTATTATATCAAAGGATCGAAACTGCTCCTGGTGGAATATCACATTTCGTCCTGCAAGGACCTTTCATAGCTCATTATACAGTGCTCATTGTAAAAGACTGTACTGTGACCTATAGTTACTTACATCCACTTCACTAGATCTCTGGTTGATAATTGTCTCATTAGCAATGAGACACAGTTGACTTAAGACGGTCGTGGTGTAGTAGTTCTATTGAGATCCATGTAACTATAACGCTTTCAGTCGTTTAATAGTCCAAACAATGAAATCCTGTTGACGGTTATTTCAGAAACAAATAACTGTATCATCATTGGCCTTTGGTTTTGTGAAAATGTAGCAGTTCTATAGATTTGACTATATTGTAACGTACATGTACATTGAAACCTGTTAACACGTGATTTTGCGTTACTTACTAGTAGTTTACCAGATAGCATGTAAGACATACTAATACAGTCTATAATAATGTATCTCTAATCATCTGTTATACATGTTATCCGTTCAGATGACAAGAAAAGAAACATTTAAGGATATTTACCAAAAATAATTTGTAACTAAACGTGCTGGAAATTATCTTATGATATTTTTTTTTCATTATTTGATATAGCTATCGATTTGTGTAATAACAGCTCTTAATGCAAAGTTAAATCATTCATGTTTGAAATATGGATTTGCTCGCAAAGATATCATAAGTAATAACTTCACACTGTATGTGATAAGAGTACACTATTGGTTAAATAATTTAACATAATTATCCAATGTCGTACCGATTGTAGGTCGAATTCGGTGTTGAATTTAGCTGTAATGCCAGTTATCAGATGTGAAAACAAGAACGAACCACCATATCTGCAAAAGCATAAAAAAGACGTGTTTCTTCATACTATATATACTTCATACAGCAGAAACAAATCTTGTAGAAAAAGTATGCATTATGTATATCATCAATTTTCACAGTGCATATAATAAAAATATATAAAGTTGCGATTGGTAATGATCATCTTGAAAATGTTGGAGAATGTATACAAAATGTGTGATTCAATGCATATTTAAGATATGAATACAGAGAAAGTTTCTTTTTGATTATGTAATAACGTCAACGTACAAGTTTTTGTTTAAAAAAAATGTACATTTTATACATGTCACATTTTTCTTTCTTTTTGCGTGTTTATTAACAGAGGTGTGAAAGGAAGCTAATTTAAATCGAGATTTAAATGTATCGTGATGCGGGAATTCGGAATTTGGCATTTATTTTCTCGGGAATGCAGGATGAGAACCATCGTAACATTGAACGTTCATTCGGTACGAACCACAGGGAAAATCTTAATACATATACAAATCTTAATACGCACATTCTTTAGTTATTTGGGACATATAATAGTTAATCGTTCAACAGAAACAGAGTAATACAATTACTGATGGGCAAGGTGTATGAAGTATAGCAAAAGACTCTTGGAGTTTGATCTATATCATATTCAGGAATACTCATAACTTTGCTATTCTATTTTATTTGATTTTTGTTCACATTTTGTCATGTCGATGCCTTTTAAAGCTTTCTATACGGTATAGGTTTTGCGGATTTTTGAAGGTCGTACCGAGACCTATATTTTCTAAAATATGTATCATTTGAACTCATTTGGATCGTTGTCTCATTGGCAATCATGCATCATCTCATCATATTAAATAATTTTATAATTGAATTTAACTGATAATTGAGAAAATAAAATGTTTGATAACCAGACTGTTTAAAATCCTTCGTAGTTAAATACAGAATTATTCCATAACCAATTAAAACGAGACAGGTACATTATGTTTTTATTTGAACAGTCCTCCTTACCAACAATACTTTAACATATTTTTAAGAAGAGTAAATCGGACAATACTACATATTTCTATATTCTATTACCGTAAAACAAATTGTTGCTTTGCAAATCAAATGCCAAAAAAATTTTTTTTAAATAAATTTGTGCCAAAACTGGTGTGGCCATAACAATTAACTACTACAATATATGAACATGTTGCACCATCTGAATATGCATAAGTCAATTTATTGACATAGCATAGATTAAAAACACTGAAATTTGTTGATTCTATTTTAACAATAAATACACAATAAAATAGTATAGCTTCAATAACTGTGTTTTTTGTACAATTTAAGATAGATAAATGAAAAGTTCAGACACTAACTATTCTAATACTTACTGATTAAAAATAGCATCCCAGTTTCCTCGAAAAAAATCCCATACTAAAGATCTACCAATACTATTTCTTGATATATAAACTATGATGTTAACTGCATCCTGCTTTCGGATCTCCTCGGGCATTAATGCATATCTAAGAAATCTAAATAATTAGATAAAAACACATTAAAAGTAATGTAATAAAAATACCGAACTCCAGGGCAAATTCAAAACGGAAAGTCCCTTGTCAAAAGGCAAACTCAAAAGCTCAAAAATCAAACGAATGAAAAACAACTGTCATATTCCTGATTTGGTACAGGAATTTCCTTATGTAAAAATGGTTATTTAAACCTGGTTTTATAGGCAGCTAAACCTTTCATTTGTATGACAGTTGCATAGAATTAGAAATTGTTCAAAACATATATGGGATTTTCCTGGGTTTTTTTTAAGGATTGATTGATTGATTATTTTTGGAGCAACTTTTAACCTAAATGCCATTTTCTGGTGGCTATTTTCGATTGACGCAGAAAATAAAAGTGCCCGGAGAGAACTGCCGACCTTTGGCAGGAACACTGATAAACCTAGTCAATTAAGATTGGAGTCAAACGCATGTGCGAGGTTCGAACTCACAACTTCAGTGTTGACAGGTTATAGATATAGTAGATGAACTACGTAGACAACTTGGCCACCGACCGAGACCCCTGTTAGAATGGATTTTAAACACTGATCGATACGCAGAAACATTAATAATTTCATAATGAATATTTGCAGCAAGAGAATTGTCATTGTAGATATTAAATTGTCGCAATAAGGTTTAAAGTGATTAATTTTACTGAGAATTTCATGTGTTTAGATTTAATAAAACTTTGAATTTCTTTATAACCACGAATGTGGACTCCACTACAAATATTAGTTTATGTTACAAACTTAGTTACGAGTGTAAAATATAGGCCTTAAATTCATTTAATAAACAAACCTGCTCAAAACCCAAACATCCCTGCTGCAGGACAACGAATACAGCAAAGCAGCCCTTTCAGTGGCAAAATTCGATGTTTTATATTTCTTATATGCAAAGTCCCATTCTTCTACACCCCCAAATCGTATTGCTGTACAGTATACAGTTGATCGCAGATTAACATTAATTCTGAAAAAAAAAAACATTCACAATGTGTTCATACTGTATGTATGACTGAAAATAAAAATTGTCGGTATTCAATATTGATTTATTTTAAGGATATTCGCTCCTCTGATTATGGATAACAAGCTTTTAAAAATACTATTATAAATGATAGTATATGAATAACGGAATTTAAAAAGTAGAAAAAATGACAGGTCCGTGTTCTTGTTTTTGAGATATAATCAACTGGAAATTTGGCCTGAAATTATTCTCTCTAGATTTTTCATATATTTAACATTGGCACCTTTTTTCTTTCAAAACGTGTAAAAAATAAGGATTTTATCAGATTTTCAAAAATAGTTTTTTTCCACTATATGTAATAGAATTACGAAAAGAAAAGTAGGGGTTAGTGGTCAAAATTTGTATTGGCAGTACATGGATAAAACTATAGAATTCCTAAGATCTGACAAAAAGTGGAAAACAAGAATAGCAAACATCCTTAAGTGATTTTGCGGGGTTAAGTTTGTTCGCTTTAAAAGATTAGTCAACTAGTATTTATAGACAGCTATTTTGAGATAAACCCATCACGAATGGTGCGGTAATTATATGGTCCTTGATCCGTTTAAATATGTAAAAAAAATAGGATAACAAAAATACTGAACTCGAAGGAACATTCAAAACGGAAAGTCCTTTTATCAAATGGCAGAATCAAAACCTCAAACATATCAAGTTAGAAATAAATTTAGATACGATCAGGGTAAACTTATTGGTCCTTTGAATAAACTTATTCTAAAAGGTTACCAATTCAACACTGTAATTAGACTTTGAATATTTTTTGTATTGGTTTTAAAATTGATTTTGTTATCAGTAGATTAAATCCAAGCTAAATATTATTTTTATATACATATGCATATTCATGACTCTACAATTTGTCGATACTTGTATCTTGGAATTGCACAAGATCGTTTTAATCTCTGGCTGTTAATGACGTCTTTACATTACATTCATTGGATGGTGGATGTGTACTGATTATTATTTTGGTCTTAGATGTATGAATTTTTATTAGTTTTTATTGGCTTTGAACTAACTGTCAGTACCTGCGAGTACTCTAAGATCTATACTTAATGCCTTTTTTTGTTGAGGGGATGTATAAGTACGTCCTGTCTGTGGTTTTTTTGTTGTTAGATGCATCTCTTTTTTGTATCGATTGATGAGTTAAGCCCTTTTCAATTGATTTTTTTAGTTTACTCTTTTGTTTTGCTGTTACACCACTGTCCCAAGTAAGGGGATGGATGGTGCCTTCAAAATAGTTTAAGCCCGCTTATTCTGTATCTTCGAGGAAAGGAAGACGGGTATGTGGTTACGACAATTGGAACATATTCGTCGTCATCTGTGAATTAGATATTCAATAACGGTCAACCAACTTGCGATGAAGTCCGTAAAAAATTTTAACATATGATTTCAACCTCACCAAATTCTAACAGATTAAACGATACATTTCAACTGTATAGAAAATTGAAAGACGTTAACATTTGAAAGTATGTCAGGCAAAATGCCGTATCTAGCTCAAATGCCTACTTTATTAACCAACAATCAAATACCGGTGTGTTACTCAGTTTAATAGTTTATTATACTCACGGGTTTGTTCCATTTGTCAATTCCATTAGCTCCCTATATAGCTTTCTTGCATTTCCAATACATTCTTCATTACCATATCTACATGCTAGGGCAACAACAATTCTTCTAACATATCTAAAATGTATCCAAACGGACTCATATTTACATGCTAGGGCAACAACAATTATTCTAACAAATATAAAATGTAAAAAACGGACACTTATGTCTGTTTTGTTACTAAACGTTGATCTGAAGACAACACAATCTTTTTTTGTTCTTTGTATCGTTACCTACAGGATTTGTACTTGCATGGGCAACACGACGGTTGCACTATGTGAAGCAGAAACTGCTTACCCTGCAGGAGAACCTGAGGTCACCCCCGATTTTTGGTAGGGTTCGTCTTGCTTAGTCTTCATTTTTGTATGTAGTGCTTTGGGGATTTTTTTTTTTTTGTCGAATTCTGTTTTGCTTGTTTTAGACTTATGAGTTCGCATATACATGTACCTTCTTGTACGTTCCGCTTGTCTTTCATTGTTTTAACCCATTTTATTAGTGTTCATTGGAATGTCTAAATATAAAACTATTCATATAATGCAGATTTGTTTGTGTCTGTTGTAAAGATATAATCTAGATGTTGTATAATACAAAATCAAAAGATAAGGGGTATCCATCCATGACACTAAATCAGTATATTCACAACAAAACCACATAAAAATCGCTTTTATTGCTGTTCTTCATCTCAAAGTATATGACGGCCCTAGCACCGATTTGACAGTTGTTTTTCATTCGTTTGATGTGTTTGATCTTTTGATTTTGCCATTTCATAAAGGACTTTCCGTTTTGATTTTTCCTTGGAGTACGATTTTTTGTTATTTTACTTTTTTGAGAGGAATTTTTTGCAAACAGATTCGGATAGACTTTGTAAGATGTATCACCACCAAATCGGGTCCGGTCAAAAAAGAACATACTGGAAAGTAGTACATATTTAAAACAAAATAGTTCCTACGCATAGGTATAAATATCAAACTAGGTAGAATATATTTTAGTTATTAAGGTAACAAATGAAAGGTGAAGAAGGACTGGTGTGTAAAACAATGTAGAACATGTATGGACTGATGATTTTGAATAATACAAAAGTGTATGAATGTATTATAAAATTGAGGGCATATATTGATTGTTTCTCATATATGACGTGCCTGGTTTTGTGTATCCAGAGTTCCGGTAATCGGTCTGATGTATAAATAACGGTATAATGATCCCGTTCAAATAAAATGTTTTGAAGTGATTTTTTAGCGTGGAAAGGAATGAGGGCCAAGAATAGGAGTAGTGCGTCTTATCAAAATTTTAGTACACAATCTGGCCTTAAATTGAGGGAAAAATGTGGCACACAATAAAAATGTTATCTCAATAATGAATACAACATAACATTAAAAATTCAGAAGAGCATAATAACCTATTTTTTATCTTATTTTCTCTTTTGGAGGTTATGGATGGTGAAGATTGGTTTTGGTTTTCATTTTCACATAATCGGCACTGTTTGTGTTTAAAACGACAAACTATGCTGATTTATTTTGACATATATCATTTTATTCAGAGTATTCATCTAGTTAGTAGGTTCTATTCTTTATTCAGAACTCTAAAATCCCAAAGCAGCGTGTGCAAAGTTGTCGTATAAGGACATAAAAGCTCCGTTTGAACCTCAATTTCATTTGAAAAGTGTTTGTAAACATAAAAGATTGCCTTTTGTTAATTAGTTGTCATTATTCTTTATAACTAGATTTTTTCAAAGCATAAATGGTCAATTGATGTACTAATATACTTTGAAGTTTAGTGCTTCAGTTTTTTCCTATGTTTTACTTTTCCCTGATTTCCGCTCAAAATAACAAGTGTTACATTTTAAAATTCGCTTTTGCTTCTAACCTTATTTAACTGTTTATGATTTTATGCTAGGCTTCTTTTTCATGCATATTATGTATCCAAATGAATATAACCGACTTTTCATACATTTGGTTCTAAGCTATGTATCATATATCTAAAAAATGACAAAGTGTGAAGTACTTACGTTTCTAAATGACCTGACCCCGAGTTGTCCATTCCAAATTTATTGAAAGGAATTGTAAACGTTGATTTCATGAATTTCTTTAAAAATGTGAAACATGAAATCATTAAAAGCAATTTTCAAGTAGTTATATTAGCCAATATATAAAAGATTATATATAAATGTACATTTATAAGCTACTTAGAGAAAAATTAGGCGAACCATTAGAAAACAAACAATCTGTTGATTAAATATAAAAAAAGTATATAGATAATGTTAAAACCCGGTTTCAATAGTATCCAATGTTCAACAGCATTAAATTTAAAGTAACACAAAAATTCACGGATGATAAAAGAACAGAGTTCCATTGTCCCCCGCGTTGCACATATTTTATATTTCCAAGGGGCATAACTCTTTTTAAAAAAGTCAATCGTCCACCATTAAAGAACTTGTCCGAGATATTGCTGATATTAACCTATAGTATAAGTTTTATAAAAATCTGGCAAGAATTGTACCCGTGAGAGCGCTAACGAGGCCATATTCCATAAATTTAATATTTCCAAGGGGCATAACTCTTTTAAAAAAAGTCGATCGGCCACCATTAAGGAACTTGTCCGAGATATTACTGATATTAACCTATAGATTGAGCTTTATAAAAATCTAGCAAGAATTATACCCGTGAGAGCGCTAACGAGGCCATTTTCAATAAATTTAACATTTCCAAGTGACATAAATCTTTTTTAAAAAAGTCGATCGGCCACCATTATGAAAATTGTCCGAGATATTGCTGATATTAACCTATAGTATAAGTTTTATAAAAATCTGGCAAGAATTGTACCCGAAAGAGCGTTAACGAGGTCATTTTCCATGAATAAGATATTTCCAAGGGGCATAACTCTTTTAAAAGAAGTCGATAAGCCACCATTATAGAACTTGTGCGATATATAATGCTGATATTAACCTATAGTATCAGTTTTATAAAAATCTGGCAAGAATTGTATTTGTGAGAGGGCTAACTTGACTGGACGTACGGACAGACGCCCGGTATTTCCATGTCCCCCGCAACGCGGTACGCGGGGGACAAAAAGCGTTGCAACTTAGAATTTATCGCAATTAAGTAATGTTCTCTTCAACTTAGAAATTTTCAAGAAACATTGTCATTCGTTTTTCTAATCACGGTGTAGATATTAAACATACTAACGGCGAAGGCTCCAAATAAAGCTGTTCTTTCAAGCATGCCATCAATATAAAGTAGTTCCTCAGAAGCCGCTGAATACGGTAAAAAGTTTTCTTCAGTCGACAGGTATTCAACTGTTTGAAGGGCTAGATTCATCTTGAGGTCACCTGATCTAGAAATGGGAAAACAATATTTAATAGGCATCTTGATTTTAAGAGTCACACAAATAATGAGTCTATTGAAATTGAAAAAGTACTTTGTAGTCACTTTTTCAAATACCAATTTACCCTGCCGATGCACACGATTACGATTCTCATGGGGTTCATGCGATTCTTACAGTGTCTGATTGTTATCTTTTTTGGCTCTCCCTTATCGATCGACGAGATTTGAACATGTTTAAACTACTGTCGCCTTACTATATAATTAGAGATGTCTTAGAAAGCATCATGACTTAAAGATAAATTTGGATGATAGTGAGCATTTGACGTATAGTGCATTCGTTATGGCATATACCTTAAATTCGATTATCGTCTTTTTAATTAAAATAATTATAAAATATATCATAAAAAATATATTGCAAATGCATTAAAAAAAGATAACAAATGCATTAAAACATAGAATATAAATGCGTTATATGTATGTAAGATAGGACATATACATTGTTTTTTGGTAAAGGATAAGATAAATCGTGTTTCTTGTTGTCCCTACTATAAATGTACTTAATTCAGTAGTGCGTAAATTTGCTACAAATATGTATAACAAATATACCGTAGTATACCAGTACTAGCTATTGCTGTACAGCTTTAATTATGGTTATTTAAATAGAAGAACAACATAACTGTCTAATACAATGTGTCAGTGCGCATGAAGTATGTTTTGGGAATTACTCTTATGGGGTATTCTCGAGAACAAAATTTGGGAACTGGAAACTAAATAATCGTTCAGTACAATGTCAGTGCGCATGAAGTATGTTTTGTAATTACCCTAATCGGGTATGCTTGGAAACATAAATTAGGGATTATAAAAATTATAATATTAATGAGTTACGACACAAAATATGTCAAAACAAAATTGGCATACCAGTGTGAACATAAGTCATTACTTATTAGTTTTCATATAGAATATAATAGCTAAACTGATACATTAATAAGAAACTAAGGTTCAAACTCTTCCATGTAAAGATGATAAATTATTCCTTTTAGGACTCTTTTGATCATACAGCTTCTTATATTTCTTCGCATTTACTCATGCCTGGCTTTCAAATGTGTGAAGTATAGGGTTCCTAAAGAAGGAATACCAGGAAAGCGATTTTGACGCATACAATATATAAAGTGTTATTAACATGTAAATTACAAATGAAGGTGAGTGTGTACTAAGAATCATGCTAATATGAAAGAACCGGGTATACGTCTAACACATATTTATAATTACATTGTTAAATGACTTACTTGGCTAAGTTAAACGCATCATTTATAATTTGAGCTCTATTTATTTGATGAATTTTCTGCAAAAAACAATCAATAGTTATATTCATATAGATATGTTTACGAAAGTAGTACTGAATATTGATAGAAAAGGAAAACACATATACTTGCGATGTGCATGATGTATCCTGTGGTTTAGTTCAATTACTTAAGAAGCCAAGATGATGGCAAAATCACTTTAGGATTTTCCAATGTTGCACTTGTGTTCAAAGTCAGCTTCAAAACAAATTCAAACTTAAATAAAAACAGATATTTCGCAGCTAATGGTTTTTTTTTTTTGTCAAATACTTTTATGAACACGTGATTTCGGTAATAAGGTTAGAAAAATGTAGATAACCTTTATGGTGACCAATATGTAAATACTAGTTCAAACAGCTAACAACGTTCAAAGACGACTGTGGTATTAAACTTTTAATGTTAGATAAATATCAACAGAAACAACGTGCTGTTGTTTTGGTAAAAACATGTACAAAGATCATAGAAATGACAAAAATGAAAAACGACGAAAAGACCAACAACAGTCTACAAAACATATGAAAATCTATAGGATTAACAAAACCCTACCAATGTAGGGGGATGATGCTAGGTGCTCCGGAAGGGGTATCACATCATGTTCCAAACCAAATGTGATTGAATTAATGGGTAGTAATACCGTAAGATCAGTCTTAAGTTGTTGGATCAATTTCTGCCAGTTGCTCTCTGGATAATTCACCCTGTAGTAACCATACTGCATAACATTCCCGATGTACCAGCTATCCATGGATTCACCAGGCAATGCATTTTTAAGCTCAACTGAAAGAAAAATATTGTTTTGTTCTTATTCTAATATTTTAGTGTTTTTGTAATAATGTAAAGTTTCCGCAATCTTCTAAATGAAAAAAAAAATAAACTGGATACATATTGTGCGTCCGATGTGCTTTCCTAAACTCCAAACCATAAAAAATGACAGCTAAGGATATATAAGTGCCAAAACACTTTAAGATACAAATATCCATGTTGAGCGTATGCTTTTATTTAGTGCTTGGTTATTATACAATTGTTTAATGCGCTGCAGAAATAAATGTATTGCTAACAGTTTTGACAATCTGCACTTCAACTGAAAGTCTTGAATAACAACAACATGTACGAACTAAAATCATAGGAAAAAGCCCAAAGCGCGCCAGTGAAAGAGGATAATTAGAAAACCAGCATAAGATAATCATATGCATGAATTAGTCTTACTAAATGAGAAGTCATTAGTATTATTCTGATGCTCCATTTCCGCTTCTTTTGTTCTAAATTTCTGATAAAAAAAATTGACAATTCCTCTCAGTATAAAACAGGGAAATGTCTGCTTTCCAATATAAGAGAGGCGAAAGATACGAAAGGGACATTCAAACTCATAAGTCGAAAATAAACTGACAACGCCATGGCTAAAAAAGAAAAAGACAAACAGAAAAACAGAAAAACAATAGTTCACAAAACATAACATAGAAAATTAAAGACTGAGCAACACGAACCCCACCAAAAACTGGGGAACTGGAACATATTCGCTATCATCTGTGAAACGGAATTTCCATAAAGGTCAACCAACTCGTGATGGCGTCAGTAAAATTTACGAAGGGATGAATTCAACTTCACCACTTTGTACTCTTGGTTTAATAGCCTCCTTGTGAGCAACAACTCTCTATCAAGGAAATCATGATAGCAAGTACAAGCCCTGGAATATCGTATCAACTGGGAGATATATACTCCGTATGCAGGCGTTACTGGAATGTTGCTACATAGAAATGGAAATAATTAGACTTCTATCCACCAGATTTTAAATAAGGTAAATTTAAGAAAGTACGGCCTTTTACAATGAGAAAATCCATACCTAATAGTAAGCTCCATGAAAAATGTGAATAAATTCAAACGAGAAAAACTAACGGGCTAATTAATAACAATACAATTTACGAACAACAAAATTGATATGACGAATATGAACCAACAACAACCACATAACTACATGATCATGACTTGGGACAGGCACATTGAGGAATAGGCGGGGGTAAACATGTCTGTGAGCGACCAACTCTTCCTAACCTGGGACAGTGGTGAACCAGCAAAACATCAAAACAAATTGTTAACTGTAGACTTGTTATGTATTCAATTTGCCTCCATGCCTTCATTGTCAAAATCGTCGTAAGCTTCTGTTGAAGGTCACAAATAAGCATTGAATTTAGCAAAAGTAATATGTTTTGCTTCCACTATATGCAGTAAAATTTACTCCAAAATTCTAGAAAAAATATTGTATGACATAGTTACCGATATCTCCATCTTTTCCCATCCAGTTAATATCAGAGTCTGTTTGGTTGAAATTTGAAATTGATTGACTGGTGTATGTAAAGGGTATTTCCCATTTATATCTAAAAATAATAAATAATATAGTTCGAATAGAGAATACAAGATGCACATTATATCTTCCAAAAAATCATGTCCATATATCAACTGACTTGTTGTTAGAAATCTCTACAAACACTAATAGTGATTTACTAAGTTCAGGCGACAGTAGTTCATCGGTGTTCAAAACTACTAAACTGTCAAATACGTCGACAGGGTAAGCGTCATCTGTAATGCAAGCATCACTCATCATACGAATTTAGACTCATAGTCCTATCTTTGTCAAAGGCAATTTCGAGATAAGGCGGTTGTTAGAACCAGCTGGTATAGTTTGCCATACATTAACACTTCAACCATCTTCAAACCCTAAAGTTTGACTACTGGGATATAGAATTAAGTAAAACAACAAAAATACCGAACTCCAAGGAAAATTCAAAACGGAAAGTCCCTGAACAAATGGCAAAATCAAAAGCTCAAATACATCAAACGAATGGAAAACAACTGTCCTATTGCTGACTTGGTACAGGCATTTCCTTATGTAGAAAATGTTGGATTAAGCCATTGATTTTATCAAATTATACGCCTGGAACCTTAAATGAGTTTTTGTAGTTATTTCTGAAACACCTGATAATACCAGCCCATGATTTCACTACATAAGACATGTGTTTAAGAGAAGAAATATTGTTGTTGTTGTACATGTTATTTTCATGTGGAAATACAATCAAGAATGGTAATATGATAAAGTTGGTTGACTGAATTATTTTTGTTGGCTTTATGTCCAGTTTCAAATATTTCGTGCATTTTCAGGACGATGACAAATAACAATATAACAGAAATTAGGTTGGTAAAGTAAAATGAGTCGACCGGGATGAAGGACAGTGAATTTTGAAGGCACTCGACGGTGAAGGTAAATTGTTGATTGAAAGAAATTTAGTCGTGCAATAGGACACATGCTGATCACTCAAATAAAAAGTTGTTGACCGAATATGGTCCTCCCATGCGCTTTCTCAGACCGGCGGTAAAACTGCTATATCAAGGCGTCAGAAACTTCAAAAGGAGCGAGACCGAATGCTTCGACAGAGTAAGCGTCTCCTTCTATGCAACTATCACCGACCAAACAAATTTACAGTCATAGTTCTGAATCATATAAGGCCCGTTCGAGTTAAAGTGGTTGTTGGAACCAGGTCTTAGAGTTCGCCTAACATCCAAATTTCAATAATTTTAAAACCCGACAGGTTGACTTTGGTATAAATATTGTCATCATGCACGTACGTGGTCTTCTACAGATCATCAGAAGAACCCTTGCTAAGAAAGGGGCGTCTGTTTGCCTGTGCTGTATTTTTGATTTTTTTTTTAAATTCGATGCTACTTCCGAAATGCTTAATCCGATGTCTCTTGTGTATATTGTGCTTCGGTAAAAACAACTCTTTATTTGAGTGATCAGAATGTGTCATGTTGCAAGACTAAATTTCTCTCAATCAACAATTTACCTTCACCGTCGAGTGCCTTCAAAATTTACTGCCCTTCATCACGGTAGACTCCTATTACTTTATCTACCAAATTTCTTTTATTGTTATTTGTCATCGTCCTGAAAATGCACGAAATATTTGTAACTGGACATAAAGCCAACAAAAATAATTCAGTCAACCAACTTTATCATATTATCATTCTTGATTGTATTTCCACATGACATCTGAAAATAATATGTACAACACCGAGAATATTTCCTCTCATTAAACACATGTCTTATGTAGTGAAATCGTGGGCTGGGATTATCAGGTGTTTCAGAAATAACAAAAACAGACTCATTTAAGGTTCCAAAACTATAATTTGATAAAAGTAAATATTTTAATGTAGTGTAAACGTAAATCACCTACCCAAACGGTGATGTATATGTGCCTGGGTCTGTAGCATTTGTATCTAGTAGATATCTGGACTGGCTTAGTCTTAAGTTATCTTCTGTTCTCTCCACGAAAACCGTTGGAAAATTCATCTGCAGTGTCCAAGTATCCATGATTTGTTTGACATTTTGAACTCTTTTTGGTTTACCATCTGCTTTGCCTTGCTGAAATTGTATAATAAAAAATATACTCTTTCAGGTAACAATAATGTTCTATGTAATGCATACTCATAGAGTATAATCCCTTTTTGTAAGGCCCATAACTTCCTTTGTGATAATTAGCAGCTTTTTGTATTGTTTAAGCTTTTTCAGTTTCATTTGCTATAAGCTAAATAGCAAATAATGTTTTAGTTAAATTTATATTACACTTTAGTAAAATTAGAGTCCGTTCAACGTTGACGGGATGTTTATTTGGACTATTTATAATCAAACAACGATCAATTTATTGATAGCATTATACTAGTATTATCAAACTGAAACCATAAGTAAGCATGTGCTATGATGAAAAAGAAAAATTGAAAATCCTTGTTTGTTTAAAGTGACAAGTCTAATGGGCATACGGACGTTTATTTCATAGTTGCTACACATATTGCGTAATAGCAACAATCGTATAAAGGTTGATTTCATTACAATGATGTTGAAAATCGACCAATGCTTAAACCTGACAGACGGAATAAACTCTTTTTGTGATTTAAAAGAAAATATTGGAATCATTTTTTTCTATTGTATCATGTCGTTGTCATTCTATATTTTGAAATTGCCATATTATTATTCTCAAGAACTTTCAAATGTCGAACATAATCTTCCATAAGTGACACCCCACCCCCAAAAAAAACCGAATCTACTAACAATTTCAAAACATGAACAAATAAAGACATATATATATATTTCATAAACTACATACTCTAGTTATCAATTAGACAAAAATCCAGTCTGTTGGCATGTATCGACAAGTTAGCGCTTGAAGAGTATAATTTAAATAACTTTTTATGTCAGCACTCTTGGTCTAATGGTATCATGCATCGACTGACAACTGTACTGATTTGCGATGCAAATACGCGCAAGTTCAAACCCTTCATATTAAACTCATTACAGTGGTCATTGGTCTTTTCGGATTGGAAAAATCTCTACAAAAAATCTGTAACTGTTTGAACATTTAGTTGTTATAAAAACCCTACAAAACTGACAAAAATTCATCTTTTTTCGTATTTGAATGTTACAAAATCAATCACAGTCTCATACATGCAATTGTATATGTGCACTTGCATAAGATCGATTACTATCCGACGCAGCTCAGATGTTAATGAGAAAGAAAACAAAGTTCAACTTGTTTGTCATTTTTAGGTTATATTTACTAATATTATTAATTCGTATTTTTTTACTAATTTGATTCGTTCAGAGATTGTCACATGTTAAACTATATTTTCGAAGGTAGAGAGAAAACGGCGGATAGCAAAAAGCATATTGCACACCAAAAAGAATATTGCACGGTCATTTTTAGAATATCTAAAAACCGATATACTTTGTGACGTCATGTAATCAATTTCATGATATTGTTAAAAGTTTATAAAAAAATATCTATGATCGATTATTTGAAGAAAAAAAATCTTCATATACATAAGATGTAAAACTAAATGTAAATGAAATAACAACTTATATGTTGTTATTGTCTAGGAGACAATATGATATCTATAAAATTCCAACAAAATCAAAAAATCAAATCAGGATTTTGATACAAATATGGTCGGAAATTAATAATATAACAATTATAGCCTATTGATGAGGTCAATACAGGATATATCGACCAAAAGAAGTATATCGACGTCGGACTTCGTCCTCAGTCAATATACTTCTTTCAGGTCAATATATCCTTGTATCGACCTCATACAAAGGCTATAATTGTATAATATTTTACAAATGTAATAAAAATAAAATACATCCTTTTGCAAATCGATGATATACATTGGAATTTCTTATAATCAATATTTTTTTTCTGATTGACCAATACCGATACTGATTATTATTATCTTATTTGTCAATATGTTCAAACTAGGAGTGTACAAGACATATAACATGTATAATAAAAAAACAAAAGATATAGGGTATCCATCTATGACACAACATCAGTACATGCAGAGCAAATTACACGCAAAAAGCAAAGCGCTTTTATTACTGTTCTATGTATCTCAAAGTCACAGTGAGTCCTTGAACACGGAGCAACAAAATAACACTCACATCACTGCAAGTTTAAGATGGCCCCAAGACCTGACGTGAGAGGAATTATTTGCAAAAATAATTCGGATAGACTTTGTAAGATGTAACACCACCAAATCGGGCGCGGTCAAAAAAAGAAAACACTGGAAATAAAATATTTAAAACAAAATAGTTCCTACGCATTGGTGAAAATATCAAACTACGAGAATATATTTTAGTAATAAAGGTATCAAATGAAAGTTGAAGGACTGGAAATCCTTGTAGAACACATATTGTATAACCATTTCATAAATGTTGTCTGCCTTATCTACGTTGTAATTCAAGCCAAAAAGTATTTAACATGTTAAAGGGGCTTTAGCTAGGAATTCGAAACAAAAATGTCTCCAACATTATAAAAGTGGATAAAAGAAATAATATTTCGTTGTTAACAGTTTGTTTACTTCAATTTCGTCCAAATCAGATTAAAAAAATCACTGGAGGTGTATAATTGACTTGTAAGTCAATCATTCAACTCATTTGAATCCGTATTCATGTGACCTTTAATTTAACCTTTTGAGAAAAGGGTTGCGCGTGTAATCAACATGTGGTTCAATCATTAAAAAAAGCATGTCAACATTGATAAGTGAAGCAAGTGAGACACAAGTAATAACCATTTTGTTGACTGATCCGGCCCACAAAAATTATCTGATACAGGTAAAACCATGATTTACATATATTTTTAGCCTAAAGTATGAAATCGAAGAGACCTAGAAATATCCTATCGCACGTGGTCGCTTTCTACTTATATTTATATTCAGTCTGCTGTCTTCGGACGTCATTTCGATGGGTAATTAGTTGGCGTCTGGCCTGTAATACGCACGAAATACTGATACAGTATAACAACCTCATGCATTTGTAATAGTTTCTTTTTGAATTTTTGTAATTTGGATATACCTCTTAGTATGTTATGAATAAAATATCAGAATTTGGGTCAAATCGGTGAACATGAATTTCACAGCTAATGCCTCTTTCGGTTATATATAGAACTAAAGATGAGAAATAACTGACAGCTCGACAATTGTCCACCAAAGGCGAAAGAACAAAGATGATAACAACTATAGAACAAATCACGGCTTTCCATAGTTTACACAACCCATACAGTATAGTAAGCTTTAAAAAAGATAGACTTGACAAAATGATTACAATTCATAACTAACTAATTTATGCATGATATACTCATTATACTTATGCTTTTGTCGGAAGTTAATACATATACTTATTATACTGAATTTACTGAAATACATGCGAAAATACCTAGGGTGTCTTTTTGAACATGAATTGAGTTCTAATTTTTTTCAAAATTAAGAATGTTAAGAATCCATACCTCTGATAAAGCTTTCCATAAATCGTCATGAAAAGCAGATCCGTACGCTAGTTCTTTAAGATATCTCTGCAAAATTTTCAAATTGCATATTAAGTGTTTAGTTGTTAATGCAATGTTAACCAATGAAAAGACCAAATTGTTTGTTTAATATAAGAAGCATAAATATTCTCTATTCTTTTTTAAGATATTATATAAATATAAGAAGATGTTGTATGATTGCCAACGAGACAACTCTCCACAAGAGACCACATGACACAGAAACTAACAACTATAGGTCAATGTATGGCCTTCAACAATGAGCAAAGGCAATACCGCATATTCAGCTATAAAAAGCCTCCAAATGACAAATGTAAAACAATTCAAACGAGAAAACTAGCGGCCTAATTTATATACACAACAATGAACTGAAAAACAAATATGTTACACGGCAACAAACGACAACCACTGAATTAAAGGCTCCTGACTTAGGACAGGCACATACAGAATGTTGCGGGGTTAAACTAGATTGAGGGCGCAAACCCTCTTCCTAACCTGGGACAGTGGTGTAACAGCACAACATAAGAACAAACTATACAAATCAGTTGAAAAATGCTTAACTCAACAGATGGATGCAAGTAGAAATACATCTAACTAAAACACAGAGTTGACATGCCAGGGCACTTCTACATCCCAACAACAAAGACAGTAAGTACAGATCTGAGAGTACTCGCAGTTACTGACAGCTAGTTCAAAGCCAGTAACAACTAATAAAAAAAATCATGCATCTAAGACTAAAATATCAATCAGTTTACATTCAACATCCAATGGATTAAGTGCAACGACGTCATCAACAGTCAGATAAAAAACATGACCTTGTGCAATGCCAAGATACAGGAAACGACAGATTATAGAGCCATGAATGCATATGTATAAAAAAAAACAGTAAAGTTTGATTTTAATTTACTGATAACAAAATCAATAATTATACCAATAAAAACAATATTCGAAGATCTAATTACAGTGCTGAATTGGTAACCTCTTAGAATAAGTTTATTTAATGGATCGATACGTTTTCCCGGATTGATTCCTAATTTCCGGGAACGGTAATTAACATCTCCGTAAAAATTAGGATGTGCTACCCTGTTTGAAATAAGTTTTCTACTGGTACAACCAAACTTTAAAACCAAATCTTTAAATCTATGGAAGAATTTAGTAAAGATTTCAAGTAATTTGTGGTAATGAAATCCCTGACTTAATAATTTACCAGTAATACATAGATTACGTTCATTGAAATCCAAAACGTCACAACAGACACGGGCATAGTGAACGAGTTTTGATATATAAACAGCGTAAGATGGAACCAAAGGAACATCACCGTCCAAAAAAGGAAAATTAACAACAGGGAACGAAAAATCGTCCCTTTTATCGTAAATTTAGTGTAGAACTTCCCGTGTAAACCTGAAATATCTAAATCTAGGAAAGGACAGTTACAGCCCTTGGATGGTGTAAACTTCCCAATAAAACGTGTATGGTGTAATGATGTATTGCATATGGTGCAATGGTAGAAGGTGTATGGTGCTATGGTGTATGGTGAAAGGGGAATGGTGTAATGGTGTAACGTGCGATCGGGAATAGTTTGAATGAATGGTGTACGACATTTAAAACTATGCAAAATATTAATAAGAACTGATTTTTAATTTTATACATTAACTTACAATATTTTGTGATCAAAATTCGTTTTTTAAAATAAATAAATAATTTTGAAGTCGCACGCTTTCTTTGAAATTAAATTGCATTATGGTGTAATGTGTAAGGTGTATGGTGCAAAGGTGTTACGTGCATGGTGTAATTACACAGGGTGTATGGTGTAATGGTGAATGGTGTAATGGTGTATGGTGTTAGTGGGAAGTTTTCACCATCCAAGGACTGTATTACCGTTTATATTTTATATAGATATAAGAAGATGTGGTATGAGTGCCAATGAGACAACTCTCTATTCAAGTCACAATTTGTAAAAGTAAACCATTATAGGTCAAAGTACGGCCTTCAACACGGAGCCTTGGCTCGCACCGATATGTTCACCACATTCTCGAATTCGAATGTAAGCTATCTCTGAAGACACCGTTAAGCTGCATCCACACAACGGCTAATGACAAATGGATTGTGACGTTATATTTAACATTCAGTATAAAAAGTGTTACATTGACTAAGTTTATACAAGAAAGGTGATGAATATTATCCAGTCTGCCTTCGCCATTTTACACCCAAAACGACAAAAATTACACATAAATGTATCACTTTTATTAAATAGAGAGATGGCTCAAAGGTGGTTGCTTTTTATTGATATACTTTGTAAACGTTTGCGGTATACACATGCACTTTAGTGATGCTGTCTTTCTGCAATCGACCTAAAATCTCCTGTATTTAACAAACTTACTTGAAGCCCCTTTTTGAATGTTTCTTCTCCAAGAAAGAACCTCATCATTCGTATAATAGTTGAGCCCTGAAATACATAGTTTTGTTAAGATGTAATGCTAGAAATATGACAATTAGTTAAAACCATCCATTTCCGAACCTTTTCCGTATGAAATTTGAAACAATTCTTTTCAATGTGAATATAAAGTTTAAGTCAAAACAAATCCCTTCCGTATGAAATATTAAAATTGAATGAAAACGTACCTTCTCGTAGGAAATTTGATCAAAAATTTCATTGATTTGACTTGGATTAGAAACTGGTACATAGAGTGGATGTGAGGTAACCAGACCATCCAAATTGAAAACGTCTTGTAAATCGTCAACCACAAATTGTTCAAACTAGAAAAATAAGAAGTATACGTTTGCAATTTATACCACTATATACAACTGTAACATATAACATAATACGACTGAATAATATAATTCATTCAAAATTACATTGTTTGTATTTTTCACACATATTTGCAGATTTCTTTGAACATTATTAGTCAAACGGTCTGCATTTTTTAAGGTTTAAGAACACAATTACTATTTTCTGAAATAACATTCTCTATACAGTCAACAAACTAATAAGTTTAATTCTTAGTTTTCACGTGAGTTATTTTGTGTGGGTCCCTTTTGATACATCTACAAAATGCATGTATTCGTTCAATTTTTGCTCTACACAGTTTTTGCTCAGGATTGTTTTGGTGAATGGAAAAGAGCAACACACGTCAAATACAGCAAATACAATGTTTTACATCGATTTCAAAACTTTGCATGATACATAATAAATGAGATAAAAAAAATCAGACTATTCGTAATAAATGTTAGTCCTCTTTAGAGAGCGGTGAAATATATTAAAGGGACATTCAAACTAATTAGTCGACTATAAACTGACAACGCTATGGCAAACACTGAAAAACAAGACCAATAAACAAACATCATTATACAAAACACAACATAGAAAACTATAGACTAAGCAATACGAACACCACCAAAAACCGGTAGTGATCTCAGGCCCTTCGGAACGGTAAGCAGATCCTGCTCCACATGTTGTACACGTTGTGTTGCTCATGTTAGTACACACCCGGTGATAAGTCCAATTCGGTAGGTCACATTCGGACAAAAAGAGGACGGGATTGTGGTAACGAAGCTTTGAAAATATCCATTTCATCCTTGAAACAGTTATTTCATAACGTACAACGGACTCGGTGAAAGTTTTAAGAGGGATTATTTCAACTTTACCAATTGAAACTCTTGGTTTGATAATTTCCTTGTAAGCAGCAACCCTCTGTCAAGGAAATTTTGATAGGAAATGCAAGCTCTGAAATATCGTATCAACTAGGAATATATACTCCATATGCAGGTGCTGATAAACGTGCAATGGTAAACCAACTCATTAAAGATACCAGGGTTATAATTGTGTACTGTGCGTATCGTCTACAAAAAGTGACGCTCGAATACAAAAGTTAATAAACCAAAACTTCACAAAGGTTTAGCCAAGGAAAGGTAAGATAATCTATATCTGTGGTAGAAAATCCTTAGTATTTCGAATGATTTAAAGTTTTGCAAACAGTTAATAAATAGATATGACAATATCAAGGCTAATGCATGTCAACACGGAAGTGCTGACTACTAGGATGGTGATTTTAATATTCCTTTTTACAGGACAACAGTATAATTGATCTTCTTGTTGTATTTCTATTGTATAAATATAGATGTGTTACATACCATCAGCCAATCTGGATGGACGTGGTCGACTCCCATATATTCAAAAAAGCTGGCAAATCCTTCATTTAACCATAAATCATCCCACCAAGATGGTGTTACTAAGTTTCCAAACCACTGTAAAATAATATGTGTACTGTACATTCAGATTTTAATGCGTACATTAATTATTGCGAATCTTTGCATAACTTTCAATAAATTGTATTGCAATTATAAATACTAAAGGTTATCTTAAGAAGTGTATTGATGCGTTTTCACATCAATAAACTTTAAGGGAAATTGAATTTCTGCTTAAACTGTCGCATTAAGTATAACAATATTATCGAAAGGCTAATGTTACTGTGTTAATGTTTAACATACTTGTAACTTTGAATCAATAAATACAGAAGAAGTCAGAGGGTATATTCAATGAAATAAGTAGTAGCCAATTTCCCCTAAATGTCTTTCACTCACAGCGTCAATGTTCCAAAAGTAGTTAAAACCTACTGACATTAAGAGATTAATTGTAAATAGTTTCCAAAATCTACGGATTTAGACGTTTAAGCCATCTTACGGCATTTAAAATCCAATGGTATGTTCGGGAATAACTGTTGGTAGATAATCAAAGTACACTTATGTCACGGTAGGTATAGTGTTAGGCTGAGATCTTTTTTTTTTAGTGAATCGGTCCTTTTTTCGAGTGTAGATCAGGTTTTTTTCGAGTGATATTACATGCGATCAGATCAATTTACTGCTTTTTCGCGTATATGATAGTTTTATTTATGACTTTTCATCTCATTCTGAATATTAAACATTTTCTGAGCACAAACGACGCAAAATTTCTTGTAGTGCACTAACAATTCAGTGTTTTACATTGTCCGTGTTTATGTGAATAAGAGAGAAAGCATTCTTGGGCTTCAAAACTAACTTTTTCTAGCTTGTAACTGTAATATATATTCCAAACGAGTAGACAAACATATTAATATGTTGATCAATTTAACCCTTTTCAATTTAATGATAATTTTCTGTTCTCAAATTTTCCACAACCTTGCATTATTAAGATATATGAGAAATTACTGGATTTTTTGTAAAACTTTCTTTAGAACCGAGAACAGGGGACTCGTAATCTTTTCAATATAATTTCATGCTACAATATTTTTTACAGTAAATGATAGTTTATGAATAATATATATTGCAGCGGCGAAACCTGGATTTTAAAAGTAGGGTTAAGAAAACAAAGAGACAGAAGTTATAAATTCAGTAAAATGCAATATACCACACATATGCTTCTAAAAGAGGCCTGGGACCAGCAAAGCCCTACTCCCATCTACCCTCCCCCCAAAAAAATAAACCTAATCCGCCCTTGTACTATTTCTTATTGACCAAAATGTTGCTAAATATCTGTCCTACCGCGATGACACATGTGTTGTTCTTCCCGCAGATAAAGCCCAAAACAACATTGTGTTTTTGTGTAATTCACATTACATAAACTGCTTGATAAAAAAGGGATATTGGCAATTCACATAGAAACTCAACATATACCCTAACTATACTTACCAAAGAGGAAATTCTGAATAATCATAAGTTTGTTTTTTGTTCTTTTGAATTTCAACCAAATTTGACGAAATGTATTGGATGCCTCAACTAAATAAGTGTCTCTACACACAACTTTGTATTACTGAGTCTTCCATTTAATTGCTCCACGAAATATATTTCTAAATTATTAACATAAATTTTATCAGCAATCAAAACCAGGTATTGTGAAACTATCTACTCTAGGGGAGTTGCAAAGCAGATGTGCATACTAAAAAAATCAAATATATAGGTAAGGGCTCATACAATTTAAATCTTTTTCCTCTTGCAATAGTATTAGAATATTTTCCTTTTCTACCCTTTACACAAGTATTTTCCATTGCCAAGAAAAATTGAAATAATTGGTTATCCTTTGTTAAATCAAAAATAATGGTCAACGTAGATACAATATAAAATTGAGAATGGAAATGGGGAATGTGTCAAAAAGACAACAACCCGACCATAGAGCAGACAACAGCCGAAGGCCACCAATGGGTCTTCAATGCAGCGAGAAACTCCCGCACCCGGAGGCGTCCTTCAGCTGGCCCCTAAACAAATATGTATACTAGTTCAGTGATAATGGACAACATACTAAACTCCAAATTATACACAAGAAACTAAAATTAAAAATGATACAAGACTAACAAAGGCCAGAGGCTCCTGACTTGGGACAGGCGCAAAAATGCGGCTGGGTTAAACATGTTTTTTGAGATCACAACCCTCCCCCTATACCTCTAGCCAATGTAGCAAAAACAAACGTACAACAGTACGCACAGTAAAACTCAGTTTAAGAGAAGTCCGAGTCCGATGTCAGAATAGGAAACAAAAGAAAATACACAAAATGACAATAATACATTATGAATAACAACAGACTACTAGCAGTTACTGAAATATCTTTTTTTAGGAAATGATAAATTGTACTTTGGAAATGATAACAAAAAAGCAGAATGACATAAAAATGCAGACCTCCCTCCCTGCAGAGCTTCTGGTGTAAGAGAAGATCAATATGACATATTCGAAATAATTGAAACTTACTTGATGTGCCAATTCATGTGAAACGACTACAGCTACTTTCTTTTTGTTGGTTTCTGATGACTCCATTGGATCATACAACATGGCCGTCTCCCTGTAAACAATTAGTCCCCAGTTCTCCATAGCACCGGCAACAAAATCTGGTACAGCTATCATGTCTGTAATATAACATATACATAAAAATGATATACGAAACAATGAAATAAAATTAGGTGATTACTGGGCGAATTTTAAGCTGGGCACTTACTATTTACCATTTACCAGCAATGGAAACAACATGGTGGTCTTGTCTCATCGCGTGATTTGCATGTTCTTATTGACACCCTTTAGCTTTATTCTATTTTTTTTAATCGTCTTTTTCTATATTTGTAATGTTTTGGTTTCTGCAGGATTTGCCTGTAAAGTTTCATGTAAAGTTTAGAATAAAAAGGTTATGTGTTCAGAAATTATGCAATCGTTTAAAAATACAGTGCGTTTGAAATTACCTTTGAAAGTTTAAAATTAGACAACAGCTTGTGGCGACACTCGCCACGAACTTAAAACTAAATAACTTATTCTATCCATTATTGTGAACAGATGTTCTACCGTTATGATTAGGACATTACGGACCGTTCAAAAGTCGGAAGATCTAGTGGCGCATAAAAACTGACCTGTCACTATTGTTTTTAAACACCGTTTTTTATACAAAGTCAATTAAGTAATCGCAAAATTATATATAAAACGAAATCACTAAAATAACAACAACTATAAAAGAAAACGGTGGAAAAGTTGGATTGATAAATTGATAATATTGTATTGTCGAACGCATGGCTAGGGTATGATTTACAATCATAATTTATTTTGTATATTGAAGAAACATTTGCTTAAGATATAAGCTCCCATACCTGATTTTGGTAGAGGGAATGGAATATCAAAGTATTCTTCAAAGTAGGTTAGGATCTTGACGCCAACATCTAAGGAATATGGAGTCTGATCAACCGCCTCTGAGCGTGCCCAGGCTCTATACTACAAATATATTATATGTCATTGGATATTTTTAGTCTAATAAAAATGCATTACTTTTATTTTATGTATAGTGCTTATCGAAGATAAAAGTAAAAGCGTACATGTAGTTATCAATTTTATTATAATTCTTATACGATTTGCATATCTTCAAATTACTAAATATGTTTGATCCGTCCAAATTTCTGTTCTTGGTTTGCACTTCAACTGATCATGTTCACAGAAATACTTCCTTTGAATATGTGAACACTGTGTCGATTTAACTCTTATGTTTTCATGCGCAATACAGAATCAATGTAATGCTAAAGTTACAAGAGAGGTGAATTTTAGACACAAACATGTTTGTATTGTGAATTATAAGGAACAAACACATATTTTAAGAGGTTATTGGTCTGAAAACTGGGCCGATGCACTTCATAAAAGTCCTATACAGCTGTCATTTCTATTTTGTTCTGTTTGCATAAAGAATACATGCAAAATATAAGTCAACATTCAAATAGGCCATTAATAAAGTTTTCTAACTCTTCTGGGGATCATTTGTTTTGAATCCTGCAAAAAGGTGTGTTTTGTTCTTTAAGTATCTTCTTACTTTTATAATTCTTTGTATCACGAATATATACAGATCACTAACCTCTACGTTATTTTTAGTGATGTTTACTGTGTATTTGAAATCACAGATAATAAAAGCCAATAAGTAAGTTGACATCTTTGGTGTGACTTCATAGTAATCGGCAATCCATCCATTTTCCCTAGAAAATACAACAAATATCTTAAGCATGTATATATATGTTGTGTACAAGTTGTAATTTCGTACAAATTATAATTTGTACAGGGTTTTTGTACAAGTTATCAGTATTTTGACACACACCTTCTTTCACCAAGTGATACAAGTTTATATTCAATAATTATCCAGTTCGATGTTTTACTCACAAATTTATGTACTTCAACCTAACATTAGGTACTGTCCTCTATGTCATAAAACTACAAATAAGGACACCTGATTGGTTTAGATTATATTTTTATTGTTTTACTAATACCAAATTCTATGTCCACAAAATACGTTTTAGTGTTTTTGTTTAAACTTTGTGTTAGTACTATGTGCAAGACTGTAGCATGTAGTTGTGGAAATAAAACAGTGATAAGCTTAACCAACGACTCTGTGCTTATTTTATCTAATTATGTAAAGAGATTCATAAAATACTGATAACTTGTACAAAAATACTGTACAAATTATAATTTGTACAACATTAAAATTTGTACACAACATATACATGGCCATTTCATATGGCATGAAACATCTAAAATTATCTCTCAATGGGAATAATCAGTCCCATTATGTACTCTATGTTATATTTCCAAATCAATATACCAAAAATATAGAACTCTAGGTAAATTCCAAAAGGGTAAGTCTATTAAAAATGACAAAATAAAACGTTATCTACAAATGAAACAAGTGGAAAACAATTGTCATATCCCTGACTTGGTACAGGCATATCCGACGAAAATTGTGGTTTAAACCTGGTTTTATAGCTTAAAAACCTCCTATAAAAATTGCAAAAGGGCACAGCAAAACAATCAAAATAACGAAAATTACATCAATGTAATAAGATTTTTTTATTTTTGGTGTATAAACTATAAAATAACTTAATATGCAGTTCTAAAAAATGTATATTTTAGATTGTGCTTGACAGTCGGATATAAGGAAACTTGAATATTAAAGAAATATCCATTATTTATTTTTCTCACCTGGCTATATTATTGATAACTGGCGTGTTTGACAGTGAAACCATGGGTTGTTTTCTAAGAAGTGTAATTTTAAATTGTGCTTTGACAGCCGGCTCATCAAAACATGGGAATGTTTTTCTGGCGTCTGTTGGCTGCATCTGTGTTGTGGCAATGTAACTGATAAATATCGAATGATACAGTAAATCATTATTATGTAAATTGCATGAAAAATCATAAATAAAGTACATTGAAAAGATGTACAAGGAAAAAAAGAATTACAATGATTAAAATTTATTTGCATATTTCAAAATAAAAATAATAGTAATAAATGATATGTTGGCGTGTTTTTATTTTTTTCAAGCCAGGATGATTTTGTTATTTCAATGGTGCTTGTTTTTCAATGATATTAAGTAGACAATAATTTACGACTACAACAAAAGCCAAGAAAAAAATTATTTTTTGTTTTGTTTTCATCGATATTTGATTTCCCTTTCTTGCATTCTACACTGTTCAAATCTATAATTTCTACTTACATTGTATCATTTCCATGTTGGTAAGAACTTTGATAAAACCCAGCCATATCAGCGAGCAAAGGTCCACTGAACTGAATGTAAAGAGAATAGCCCGACCCACTTACAAATTGTGTATTTGATTTCAAAATCAGGAACTGATTGACAGTATCAAACTCAATTGTAGGAATAATTGGTTTTTGTCCAGGTGACATTGGCTCTATTCTAACAGAGCTTGTCGTGATGATAAGTTTATTGCTGTGCAGAACTATTTCGTTTGTCGATCTTCTGCATTCCATATCAATCTTAAGTTTTCCTTTGAAATAAAAGTCTGCTGGATTGCTTTCATATATAAAAGGTTGAAGTTCAAGCTCATATAAAACTGGATATAAATTGAGTGGTAAACGAACACTTCGCACCCCGGATGGCTTTATAGTTCCATTTGGTGGTGTTGTAGTTGTAGTTTTGTTCTGTGGGAACCACGTAGGTTGCCATTGTCCAACATCACCATATTTTGTCGTTGTTCTGTCTGCAAGTAATTATGCGTATCGATAACACTTCTTGTGTTTGAATAGTTAAAATGATTATAAAAATATTACGAATATGAAAATAAAGAGATGTGGTATGATTGACAATGAGACAACTATCCAAAAATGTTCAAATGAAGTGAATGTAAGCAATTATGAGCAACCGTATGGCCTATAACAATGAGAAAAACCAATACCGTATAGTCGGCTATAAACGGCCCCAACATGTAAATATGAAACAATTCAATTGATAAATTTTACAGCCTAATTTATAACAATACCGTTTAGTAAAAACAAATATGACAGACGTAAACCAACGACAACCAACTAACAACATGCTCCTGATTTGGAACAGGCACTTACGGAATGCGACGGGTTACACATAGTTTAGTAAATTTTGAAACCCATGTATCGTTTATACTTTTAGAGAATATTGTAGTGTGACAATTAATTGGAAAAAGAGGTGTACTAAATATACACAAGAGAAAACAGTTACATGTTTAAAAATGTTAAAAATGAAAACAAAATTTCTGTCGTTAAGCATTACGATATTAGAAACGACAATTCATCACAGAGACAAGGATTAAAATTGTATACGCCAGACGCGTGTTTTGATTACATAATTGCAATTATTGTTCGACTCCGATCTTAATTGAGAATGATTTCAGTTTTCCTGCCGAACGTCGGTATTTCTCTCCGGTTGATTTAGATTGCTACACCAATAAAAGAAAATGTCTCCAATGGTTTAGCCAATATTTAAATATAAAAACCAACAAACAGACAAACATTTATTTATGACATATGTGAATATGAACTATTATTTTAAACAGACCTTGTAGAGTATAGTCCACCAATACAAATAGAAGTAGTATTTTCATCATCATCAAAATTCGCAAACTGCCTCGATGTACAGAATTGTATAGCAACAGCTGTAATCAACACTAATAATCAAACCATGATTATAAATCATAATATGCCTTGAAGGCCTTTGAATTCTAAAATTACTAGCATAAACATATCAAATACCTACCAGGTATTAGTTTGATCGATATCAATTTTATGGGTCATTTTTAAATATTATATAACTGATTCATACTTATTTTCTTTAGATAATCAGACGTCTTGTATTTCTAGAAAACTTGGCAATAATATTCACAAGCAAAGACTTTGCAGTATTTTGTATAAAATAAGACGATGTGGTATAATTGCCAATGAGAAAACTCTCCACCAGAGGCCAAAATGACGTAGTAATGCAGTTAAATGATCATTCGTGTGAAAATGTACATTTAATTGCTGCTTTTCATTGACTATCACAAATTAAGCAACCAATGTCTTTCTTGTACACAAATGATGGAACTTTTATATCTAAATTATGATTTGTTACAAATGTTTCAATGAAATTCACATATTTGAATTAAAAAAAATCATGTAATATCTGTGTTACCTCGCACAGATTTATACTCTTGCAGAAAACATGTGATTTAAATGTGCACAGATAAATGTTGTACACGAAATTGTTTTGCTGGACGTTTATCATCCATAACTAACTATCAAAATAATAATAAAGTTTTAAAGTTAATAAAAGTACATCATCGATAAAATTTTACACAGTATGAAAAGTGCACTACATTTTCTGTCAAGTTTGTGTTGTTCCTGAGAAAAAGGGCGATACGATAGCGAGCGAGGAGACAATCAGACACCGTAGGTCAATGTAAAGTAAACAAATCCGTTGAAAAAAAAAAAACGTCGAAAAACAAACAATAGTTTAAAAGTTAGGCGGAAGGAACTAAAGGAATATTCACGCTAATAAGTCGAAAACGAACTGACAATGTCATGGCAAAAAAAAAAACGAAGGTAAAAAACCAACATTCCACAACATAGGAAACGAACGATCGAGCAATTCGAATCCGTGACACGTGGAGTACATTTTCCTGTCATATGTTGTTGCCGAACCTAGGAAAAAGGGCGACAAGATACCAAGCGAGGGGATAATCATAAACCGTAGTTCAATGTAATACAAACAAAACAGTGGCAAAAAGAATGAATAAAAGACAAACAACAGTTTAAAAGATAGGCGGAAGATACCAAAAGAATAGTCAAACTTATAACTCGAAAACAAACTGACAATGTCATGGCAAAAAATTAAAAACGACCATAAGACAAACAACACTCCACAAAACACATAATGTGAAACTAATAACCGAGGAACACGAACCCCAGCAAAACGAGTGAGCTCCAATTAACTTCTGTTTTAAACTTCTTTCAGGATTCTCTTTTTTGTCGTAATGATACATAACTTAAACAAAATGTAGGCAGGAATACAACCGAGAATAAAAGTAAAATGGAAAGGTGTCAGATCTTTGTAAGAAAGGCGTGGACAAATGTTCTGTAATATAATCAGATTCGGAGAAATCGTTTGTGTTTCTCGGAGAATATTGAGATTTGTGGTAAATACCTATGCCGAGTAAAATGCAAACAAAACAAAACAGAGGACCAAAATTTATATAACAAAACTTTAGTTCGCAACACATTGTTTATTGGGATTGAAGGATGGGATTCGAAAGAAAGAAAGAGAACATTTGTAACTCATATTTTACAAATTCAATAAAACAAATATCTATAGAATGGTTTTTGCTGAAAATCGTTAAAAAAATCAAATAGTATTTTTTATCATTTTACTATTAACATAATTAAATAAACACTAAATCTTAACAACAACTTATCAATCAAACCTATTTAATCGAGAAACAAACGAATACCTGTATAAATACTTATTTACTTAGTGTATTCGAACCTTGCGTTAATAACTAGAAACATGTTTACTTAATATTCATTACTGAGTAAATTTGCTCCCTAGCCTACACATAGGTTTTCAGGTTTTCAGAAGTAAAAGAACTAAATGTCATTTAGTCATCAATTTCAAATCAGTTATACGTTCGTGTTCCTTAATATTAAAGATGGAATACATGTACTTGCTTCGTAAAAATCAGTTTGAAGTCGTAATGGGCCGAAATACTTACAACATAAATAGTGTAAAATGTTAAAAGTTACAAAGAGAATTGTCATATATTGAGGTGATGTACATGATGTACATACAAGTAGTCTTATTATATATGAACCAAGTTTAACAAATCGATCTCTTATATTAGTATTGCTCAAATTGTCTCATTGATATAAAATAAATACTGTGTGATCGTGAAGGTTAGGACAAGGTTGTTTCCCTACTTGCAACAGTTTCCTGGCCCTTTTTTAAGGCTTTTTTTTACTTTTTTTAATCAACCAATACGAAGTATATTTTACGTTTTGTCATATGTATTTCCTACATGATTATTTAGTTTAGTTTTCTACTCTATGGCTCACGTACATTTTGTCATTTTCACCAACCAACGATGAGATGGAACACATAATGCATTGGTTTGAAAATTTAAAATGATTGTCACCAAGACATACATAGTTCAACAATGTTAATAATAAACCACAAAGATAGATTCCAAATGTAGGCAACAGTAGTTTACCGATGTTCAAATCTCATAAATCGACTAAGGAGAAATAACCAAGGTATCAAACACAAACTGAGGCACAACTGAACAAGAGGCGAGATCTAGTGTAAATAAGTCACATAAGTAACATACTTATTGGAATAGAATATCTGTTATAGAGATTTGAAATGTTTTGCCAAAGGTAATATGATCAAGTTCTTATTTGTAAAAATATATATCTCATTTTAAAATTGCGTCTTTAAAAGATTCTTAGAGTCGAGCAGTTCAGAGATTTGTACAGGAAGGAAACACGATATAAGATTGACGAAATTTACAGACATTTCTCATTGTTACAACGTTGCCTACATATAATATAAAATGGGAATAAGGGATAATATATGAAGTAAATAAATAATATAAACGTGAAAAAACATAGCACGAAGACCATTAAAGGAAAGAAAAAGACTAAAATAGGTCTACAACAGAAGTACACAACGCACAAAACAAGACCGATCAACATAATCCGTACTTAAACCCAAAGGAGAATTTAGGCTCGATAAGTAGATCCTGTTCCACTCATGAACGGTAATTTATAAAGGGTAAACTTTTTGTTAATATTCGGAAGAGTAAAAGGGATTCCACATATACCTGATTGCTGACAATTTGCAAGTAAAAATGAACATTATATACTTGTTCGTGGTAGTATTGTATCAACCTAAATATTTAATTTATCACTCGTCACCTGGTTATTGAATTGTTATTACTATGCCAAGTTTTAACTGCAATAAGTTCGGTTTAAGCCAGGACTGACACAAAGTCCTGTAGGCATACTAACGTATCTAAAACCTACCTGCTGGATACTATGTCAATAAGGAAATGTTGAAGATTTAGCTAAATGACACACTTTAAGGTAACGTTCCGTAATCTAATTTTATCAATACTGTTTTACACATATGTTACATAAAATACTGATAAGGTTTTGGTTGGGAAAAATGTTTTATCGATAAAAGAAAAGAAAAAAATTCAAATCTCTTCCTTATTCTAGTGAAATTTAACAAGCATATGGATATTTGTTCTCACGTTTCTAATTTCACTCGCTTGATATACTTCCTAATCAATTTATGCGCACAAATCAAAGTTTAATGTTGTATAACATGAATAACATGTATAATGCAACACGAGAAAAACATTTTATCCTTAAGCCGTGTTTTCTTTTTTCTTTACATTTAATTTGCTATTAGATAAAAAAAGGACATTAGAATAAAAAGGAGACAAGATACGAATTATTAGTCTAATAAAATCAGTCAATAACAGAATAAAAGATCATAAAGCGACTAAAAGACAAACACAAACAAAAATTAAAGAACCTTAGTGAGCGCGCTCACATTCCCCACGTCCCCACATTGTCATTGGAGAAATAAAATAAGTGTAAGAAAAAGAAATTGTATCAGAGGTGAACTCAAATGGCTTGGAGATGGAAAAGCTCCTAGTACATACTGAAGTTGAATTCGTGATTTTGCACGCTAACATTCCGCTATATCCTGTCGGTCTTGTATACAATATATTAATATTCAGCTCTTTTCCGTCCTGACTGACATGGTTACAAATGTTAAAATAACGTTTTATAACTATCTATCCAACCATCCATGCTAAAAGACTATGTGTTGCATGTGCACCTACCAAACAATAGGATGAAATATTGCTTAAAAGTAATAGATCAGAATGAGCAAGGACCAAATTGTAAAATGTAGTTACAGCAGTAAATATTCGGACATAAAGGTTTACACAACTTGCGTATATTTACCATCATATAAAAACAATATAATTTTTTCGAACGAGTGATTGAAATTCGAAACATTCGAGTTTACTCTGTAAATTTATACTAAAAACGTGTTTACCTTTTAGTAAATTAAAATCTGATAATCAATGTATTATCCAATTCAAATCAATTATTTCGGCGTATATTGATTTTTCATTACTATATTTAACTCGGTTTTGATACGTTTGTTGACGATGATATTTAAGTTGCACCGTCTAAAAAGAAATGACAACAAACTTTATATTTCTACTCCCCGTAGATTAACCAATCTATGTATGAACGCACATGCAAACATCAGACATGTATTTTAGATTGAATAATAACGTTAAAGTGAAAAGCAATTGCTAAGTATATGTTAGTTCATTCATTCTTATAGTCAAATGCATTACTCGTATTAATGTTTTTAATTTAGTATTGTATAACAACTGAAGGAAAAATTTTAGAAAAGGGATGGCACATGTTTTTACTCGAGGGAACTAAATTGAGTATTTAGTTACGATTTAATTTTTTTTAGATTTAAGTTATTGACTGTATTATTATAATAATAATTGTAATTTACTAAAGATAAACACCTTTGTTGCCGAAATTTATAAAGCTTATTAGAATCATTCTAAATATCAACAATTGCTCGTTCGGAAAAGTGTCTTGTTTTTATATATAAGCACGATTTAATTATGACGGGTGTCACAGGTAGAGTAGAATTTGACCAACACGTTCCGGAGCACCTGAATTTCCAACAGCCAAAGTTTACATACAACTCGTAGGTTTATTAAGAAATTATTGACAACGTTTCAAGAATGTATTTATATAGGCATGCAGTATAACCTCTTCCGTCGTGTTTTTTTTTCTACTTTTAAATTATGTTGCACCCTACATTAATAAAGGTACTAAAAGTAAGCAGTTAGCAACCACACAACATGAATAACTAAAATACATCAATAGGTCAATAAAACATCTTCAACAATAGTCATGTAGTTATACAGTTAAATGATGTGATAAGAAATTGAACAGAAACTTTTAAAGATATGCAATCAGCACTTTATACTCCCATTACAAAAACTAATACAACGTTAAATAAGACTTACCGACAGGTGCAGTCGTAACTAACTGTGAAACCAGAACAGAGAACACCACTGATATAATAAATACATGATTCATTATATAATGACTTAAAAATAAATAGGGACAAGCCTGTTTATATGACGTAGTGCCATCCTACACATTTCTGTCAGAGACTGTACTTCATTGAATATTCATACATACAGCAACGGTACAAGAAGAAACAATATCTATGACAAACTGTACTGAATTGCAAGATAGAAACACAAAATAGATATTTATCATTGCTTCAATTTATAAATTAAGATAAGATTACTTTAGCTGTATTTGGCAACACCTTTTGCAATTGTATGTTCCCAATGCTCGTCAACATCGTACTTGTTGGCCTTTTTTACTTTTTGGATTCGAGGGTCACTGATAAGCCCTTCGTAGACAAAACGAGCGTCTGGCTTACAAAACTTTATTCCTTGTATCTATGATGAGTTTATTTATTGAACTGATGTTTATTCAATGTACAACGATGATAATTATAATATTGACAATGGAATAATAATAGTGAGGCGGAAGATACCAAGAGGATATTTCAAAGTCGATGACAAAATGACATAGCCAAGGCTAAAAACGGAAAACGACCAAATGACAAACAACAGTATACGAAACACAACATAGAAAACAAAAAACGTTCAACAAGACCCTACAAAAACGGGGGTTGATCACAGGTCCTCCGGAATAAGAGGCACATCCTGCTGAACATGGGACACACGTCGCGTTAATATAATAGTTCAAACTCAATGAAAAACAACACCTACGTTCACCATTGGCGGAAAAAAACTTGCATATTTTATTTTTAGGAGTCTTTGTACAAACTTTGTTTTCTTCTCATTTCAACTAAATACAAAAGTTTGTTACTTGAAGCGATTGTACGCATGTGCATAGAAATACGAATGCTCTGGTTGTATTCATTAATCACACATTTAAACGTGAAGAAATATCAAAATGAATAACTATTAGAATTATTCATTCTCTCAGGGTTACAGATGCTATGTTATACATACAAAGCATGGCAACCGGCTGAAAATGTAACGTCGTTACATATTTGAAAAATAAAAAAGGATAAATGATTAATGACGCTTTTTGCAATAATGATATTTTAAATAAATAATCGTTTTGATGAGTTGTTTATGATTATGTTTTAATACCAGAATGTCATCAAATATTTCTAATCTGTTTATGTTCACATGCATTTTGAAAATGCCAAACTGATTATGATTGAAAGTTAAATTATTTATTTTACACAATTTTGCAATTTTATACTTAAAAACATATGTAAATAATAAATTGTCCATAATTGAGGTATATATAAGTAAATGTCACGTCATTTTTCGTCACAATTATTGCTTGTTGAGGGATAGACAATCCGTTTTGTTTATGTGTTAATATTTTCATAACTATAATAGTAGCAATTTTAAACTGAGGTGTAAAACAGATTATATCTATGCCTTTCTTTTTTTTGTCTTCGACAGAAAACTGTTAGAGGGCTCGGTAAGCTTCACCTTTCCCGAGCTTCTTACTATATACAAAAGTTAATATTTTCCTCACATTGTATATGCACTTATTATTTTAGCTAACCGTAGAATCATGATATCAATAGATACTGTAAACCAACTTGTTTTCGCTGATAGAAAAATAACGAGAATGTAACGAATATGTCAAATGTGGATCTTGTCCTTTATTATTTCATAAACTAAATTTGCAAATGCAGGGCCACAAAGTCGAATAATGTGGTCAAACTCTTGTTAAAGACACATAGGCTAAGGATTTAGTATTCGGTTATTTAGTCTTATCAATCAATCGCACTCAAGCCAAGACTGTCATGCGCTTTACCATTTGTTCAGTATCTTAATTTCAGGTTGACTTCAGATGACTGTTGCTATACTTTCATGATCCCTTTGGTTATATATCTCCTAACGTATTCCGGTATTTTACATCCTGGATTTAAAACTATTTTGGGTTTGATTGTTTCTGATTAAGCTCAGTTTCGGTAGCACAAAATGTTGTTATTAATATTGCTGATTTTATACTCATTTTAACTTTCTCATCGTTTATTATTGTTGTCATTTTGTGACATCCAACGTTCCTTGTATGGCTTATCTTTACTGTATATTTTTGTCTGATGAATGAACCTTTGGTCAGCACTGTCAATAATAACGATTTTTTAATACAGTCCTTGAATGGTTAAAATTCCCCACTCAAACCATTGATCCTTATACCATGCAGCATTCACCATTACACCTTTACATACACCATTCCTCATATATAATAAAGTATACCGCAAACCATTCCCTATACACCATTACAGAATTACTCTTTCCCCATTCATATTTAAACTAGATACGATTTGAACCATTCAAAATTACGCTCAATGGAACGAGGTTGAGGGAATTGCAAATTTCAATGTATCTTAACATTTATAAAAAAAGTAAAATCTAAAACCGAAACAACATTCATCATACCAGATTCACAATTCTCTATTGCATCCTACGCTATTTACCATTGCAAAAACAAAAAAGTATTGAATTTGTAACAAAATGCTTACATAGGCAAAAAACGGAAAACGACCAAATGACAAACAACAGTATTAGAAACACTACATCGTAAACTAAAACAAGACCCTATCAAAAACCGGGGGCGATCACAGGTGCTCCGGAATGGTAAGCACATCCTGCTGAACATGTGACAGAAGTCGTGTTAATGTGATAGTTCAAACTCAACGAAAAACAACACCTACATTATCACCTTTATTTCTGAGCAAAATGAAAGAAAGCATTGAAAGAATATTAATAAACGTGCCAGTTTTATCAACAATATTACCGTGAGTAGAAGTACACCTTTCAACCATTGATGAATTAATTGAGAATGGGTCCATGAACGGAACCCTATTTCGGGACGGACAAGGGTAACACTGAATTTCCCCCTCTGGTGACGGCGAGGGCATAAACAAATAGAATTGTTTACTAAAGTTAGCTATACAAAAGAAATTTGCTATATATAAACAAAATACTGTATCGGTTCATTTGATACAAATGAATGTTCAATGAAACTATTCTTCACATATGGTGCATGTTTAAAGTTTACTTGTAAACATAAAAATAGAAAATTAATGGAATTATTCGAAAAATATAGTATGGCAATTAACGTTAAAAATTCGTTCTAGTATGTTCTTTCTCACCGGGCCAAAAATAGCCCAAAAGCGGTCCTTAAAAGTGGCGTTAAAACACCAAAAATCAAATCAAATCAATCCTCTTTCACTATGTTTTTTCTCTGTTTTATTATTTTTCAATTTTTCTTAAGTTATTTTTCACACTATGTTTAAGTGTGAATAAAACAAAAGATGTAGTAAAAATAATAAGAAAACAAAAAGGAAAATTAAAAAAACCAACATATTGTTCGATTGATTGATTGATTTTTAACGTCACTTTCAGCACTATTGGCTATTTCGTGGTGGTCAGTTTTTATTGTTGGAGGAAGCCGGAGAGCCTGGATAAAACAACCGACCTTTGGCAGGAAAACAGACAATTCTAATCAATTACGATTGGAATCGAAGGCACCTGCCACCTGCGGGCTTTTAAATCAACCTCAGTTGGTGTTGACAGGCTAGTGGTACATTCGTTGACCTATTTAGAACACTCGGTCACCAGAAGTCACTATACATTCATCAACATAAGACAGGTAGATATATAATTACAAATGAATATTCCCCAAGAAACTACTGAAATTAACCAACATCAAATGGCGACCATAGAATTTTTAAAGTAAAATTGCTGTCATGAAAACAATTACTAGATATGATACAATTGTATGCATTCGCACGGCAGGTTAAGCGTGCTTAGCAAAAGACGCTTTAATAATCGACAGACTTGGTTCCATTCCTTTAAGAGTTAAGCGATTCATTCATTTTTGTGTTGTTACGTTGATTCAAATCTTCATAATCGATTTATTAGACTTGAACATAGATAAGCTACTGTTGCCTAACTATATGTACAATAAACTCATCATATATACCAGGATAAAAATTGTGTATGCCAGACGCGCGTTTCGTCTACAAAAGTCTCATCAGTGACGCTCGTATCAAAAGCAATTACATAGGCCAAATAGGCCAAATTAAGTACGAAGTAAAAGAGCATTGAGTACCAAAAATTCCGAGAGGTTTTGCCAAATAAAGCTATTGATTGGCAAAAAAGTCAATGTTTCAATAACAAATGCATAAAATGTAAATTTTTATTGTATTATTAAACATGTGAAGTTATAAATCGGATATACAAAGATTTTTATACAATAGTAATACACATTTTTCTTTTTTTCAAAACGATTAACAATAAAAGAATGATTAAAATATTCACTATATTTTCATAAGATTTGATTAAAATAATGAAGTACAATCATATACACATATATGTCATGCCAATATCACAATAGCCATTCATTCTAACAGTTTGATATGTTACCAGACATTGAGACTTGGATATTTCAAGTTTGATTTTTATGTAGATTATAGCTATATTATACAAGTGCTGAATGTTATTATTTACCATCAGTCCTAGATTGAAATTGATTGCATTTGCAAAGTCTTCTCAGGGTCAGTACCAACGGGTTATCATTTGTTTTACTGCAAAAGCCTTACTGTCCAATTAACAAACATATTAACCGATATTATTGCAATAACACCATTACAGAATGACAAAACTATCTAAATGGCTAAAACACTTTGTTTTAATTACTGAAAATAAACAAAGTGTAATGGCGCTCTTTTATCTCACAAGGAACTTTAATTTATACTGCTTGTACATGTTGTATATAAATTTCTTCGATGCAAATACAGTAGAATAAACACATAGTTTTACGATTTAATCATTATCAGGATTTGACAAATGCAATACTGCCATAATTATAAGCTGATTCCTTTAATCAGTCCAATACTAACTACAGCGTGAACATAATCTACGTCAAAGTGTATTCAATTTATAAGTCATGAATATAACATTTCACAAAAAATATGTTCGTATTGTCTTCAAATATAATAAAATGTTATCATCAATTTTACTCGTTTTAAAACAAACAAAACGATATTATTTGAAATATAATAAATCGAATGATGGAAATGCTTATATGTTGTAGAAAAATTGTAATTTATTATTTGAACAGAGGTTTTCTACAATTTATCAGAATTATGGCACTTCTGCCAAATACCACGGCTACAAAATAAATTTAAGTGTTCTTATATAAATTTGGTATCAATGTTATGTATAAGACGGTTGCGTGCAGTCATGAAAGTATGAGAGTTATATGGTGAACCAAAAAGAGTGTTAAATTTCTTGTTGTGTTCAATTATATGAAGAAGTTAACAAAATTTTGATTACTTATACAACAATTCTGTACAATGTACAATGTGTACAACATTACATACAATATGTACACAACATATATATTAAAAAACACATTTTTGTAACAATTGAAATTGTATACACTGAGAATATTTGATGTAAAAAAGACAGTTGAATTCATTATAAATTTACACGTGATATTTTTTATTAATTCTTTTTGACTTATTTTATTTGTATTTATGATATTACTCAATTATGTGATAACATGAATCACGTACATATCAGCCTCTTCGTCACTCTTTCAAATTGAATTACTTTGAAACATCTATCAGCTTTCTTTATGAAAGTGTCTGTAACCAATCCTGTACTGTTAGAGAGTTTTTGGCCATCCATTTTATATTTAGGTTTATTTTCTCAATAGACTGTTGAAAAGCTCTTGCTCCAGACCCAAGATTAGGAACACTGTCTTTGAAACTCTTCACCTGTTATATACAAGTGTCACATATTCATAAAAGTAATTGTCACATATTCATAAAAGTAATTGTCACATATTCATAAAATAAATGAAGAATGTCGTGCACGCATTTTGATATATAAAGGTGAACTTTAAACTTCAAAATTAAATTTCGGCTTTATTCTTCTTTTTTTTTTTGAACTATTGGTACTTATTAGGTAGTTTGGGAAAAATGCCTGAACAGATGTCAGTGATGTGTCTATGCCGTTCGCAATGTATTGCATTGGAATTACCTGAAAATAGTTTTTTGAAAGACTGAATTTTTAAAAATGGTCTCAATTTACTATCCTTATCTTTTCATTTTTGTAATTCAACTAAATTTATGTGGAAATTCCTTGTGGCACAGTTGACCAAAGTTGGACCTGGCAGTTCATGTCAGACAATTTACTTGAATGGTGTCTGCCGTTTTATAGTTATTGTATTTCATGATATAATTTCACTCTTTAAAGGGTAAGAGTAATACACTGTCTATATAATTTGTCAAAACATTTATATGCAATGACGTACCAATTCTAGGTCGAAATCGGTGTTGAAATTAGCTGTAATTCCAGTAATCAGACGCGAAAAGGAAAATGCTCCACCACCATATCTGCAAAAAATAACAAAGACGTTTTTAACATACCATTTTGTTGCATTTTACAGTAGAAAACAATCCTGCAGCAAAATGTAAATATCGTATGACTTTAATTTCAATCTATATATAATAAACCAGTATATCGGCAGGGTTTAAGAACATCAGTTGTTCGACCTGTTAGTCAAATGCGTTTTGTTAAAATAGACTTTTTCACTTTTTTTGGTCTTTTGGAAACTGTTGTTTGTGCTGTATTTAGACACCTCTATCAAGAAATTTGTTTTACATGCACACGTATAAAAATTGCGTTTTTTATCCAACGCATCATAGGTTTGAACGTTGTTTTCAATTTAGACTTTTATATATATATATATGTATATATATCTTTACAAAAGGTAAAACGTAACCCCAAGTGACTGTAAAATAGAAATGTGGTCAACGTTGGTCTTCTTCCGACCGGAAGTTAAATTCTTGCCTAAGTAGGGCGTCAGTTTGGTTGTACGGGATCTATAAATTTGCAGCCATGTTCGGTCAGTATGGATGTTAAATCCGATTCTTCGGTTACAGAGTGTAGAGTGCCATGCTTTCCGCATGTAAAGAACAATTGCAACACATCTTTGAGAAGTCCGTTGCAAGGCTGATTTTTTTTTCCTAACCAATATATCCGAAGTTTTTGGTAGTATTCCTAATTGTGTCTTCTGATTTCACGGTCAACCCCTTATTGCAGGACCTACCCATGAAATTTTTTTTAACTTGTTTTCGTCCTGAACATGCATGCAATATTTGCCACTGGACGTTAAGCAATCAAACAATCAATCAATCAATCTTGCAAACATTGGATTATTTTACAAAATGTATTGTACAGTGAATTTTTAGACATTATATGTAGAGGAAATGGTCTCTATATATCCTACAACGTAATCGTTTCAAAAACTGTAGAAATTAAAATGTCAAATGTTTCAATTGCCGTAGAATGCATTAAAAAGCTCTAAAACACACATAAAAGCTTTAAAATATAACAAAAAACACATAATTCGCTATTTGCGACATGACCTTTACTTTTGACATTATGACTTTTTTCAACGTCATTGGTCCACGATGCCATTGCAAAAGACCCCATAGGACCTTGGTTTAAGAGTTAAAGCTAATTTTGTCTTTTCAAAAACAGTTAACGGATCATATGCCCCTTACAGATAGGTCAAATCTCTTCAGTCAAAATGTAAAAAAGTTGCGCCTTTATGTCCCAACTATTTTTCACTATTTATTTTTTCTGTAAGTATAATCGTTTTTGAGATATCCAATAAAACGTTGTAAGGTAAAAGGTCAAGGTCAACCTTGAAAAGCTTTAAAACACACTTAAAATCCTTTAAATAAGGTCAAAAATACATAATTCGCTATCTGGGACATGACCTTAACCTTTGACCTTGTGACCTTTGTCAAGTCAAGGTCATTTGTCCCCAATATCATTGCTGAAGACCCTATGGGTCTAGGACCTTTGGTTTAATAGTTAAAGCTAATTTTGTCTCTTCAGAAACCGTTAACGGAGGTTATGCCCCTTACGGCAAGGTCAAATCTCATCGGTCAAACTGTAACAAAGTTGCACCTTAAAGACCCAAACATTTTACACTATTCAAGACTTCTGTAAGTATAATGGTTTCTGAGATTATCCCATAACAAGGTGTTAGGTCAAAGGTCAAGGTCAACATGAATATTTGACCTTGGGACATTTTCAACGTCACATAAAATTATGATCATTGGTGAAGATCCTAGGTTACTACAACTTACGGTTTCTGAGTTTTTGTGGCCAACCGACATCGGTTAATTTTCAAAGGGGCATAACCCTGTCAATGAGTCATTGAATCTTTTCGATCCAAATGTAACGAAGAACCAGGGTCTAATCCTGAACAAATTTCACCCTACGGTTTATTCTACCTATTACGGTTACGGTGTTTGAATGCTAACAAGATTTTTAGGTTTCGGGCAGTTAACTCCGGACCGACAAAATTTTACGACTCACAGGGTGAGTTCTGGATAGGTATTTATGACACCGAAACAAGGTGTGAACCTGAAAGCGACACGTCTTATGGTTAAGGCTGCTAACTTCGTCAAAGTTTGGCGGAAAAAGAATAATAATAATTCAAATGTCAATTGTTCTTGAACAATTGAGAGGTCTTTCCTTTTCGTAATGTAAATTGTATTTTTCAATAGGCCTAGAATGCATTGAAAAGCTCTAAAACACACATAAAACCCTGAAAATATGACAAAAACACATAATCTGCTATTTGGGAGATGACCTTGACTTTTGACATTATGACCTCTGTCAAGGTCATTAGTCCACGATGTCATTACAAAAGACCCCATAGGATTAGGACTTATGTTCAAGAGTTAAAGCTGATTTTGTCTTTTTAGAAACTGTTAACGGGCGTTATGCCCTTACGGATAGGTCAAATCTCTTCGGTCAAAATGTAAAAAAGTTGCGGCTTTATGACTCAAACATTTTTCACTATTTAAGATTTCTGTAAGATTACCCTTTTTTGAGATATCCAATAAAAAGTTGTAAGATCAAAGGTCAAGGTCAACCTTAAAAAGCTTTAAAACACTAAAATCCTTTAAATAAGGTCAAAAACACATAATTCGCTATCTGAGAGAACTTTGACCTTGTGACCTTTGTCAAGGTCATTAGTCCTCAATGTCATTGCTGAAGACCCCATGGGTCTAGAACCTTTGGTTATATGGTAAAAGCTGATTTTGTATTGTCAGAAGCCTAAAACATGGTTTATGCCCCTTACAGAAAGGTCAAATCTCTTCGGTCAAAATGTAACAAAGTTGCGCCTTAATGACCCAAACATTTCCTACTATTCAAAATATCAGTAAGTATAATGGTCTCTGAGATTATCCCTTAACAAGGTGTTAGGTCAAAAATCAAGGTCAACATTCAAATTTGACCTTGAGGCATTTTCAACGTCACATGAATTGATGATCATTGGTGAAGATCCAAGGTGGCTACGACGGTTTCTGAGTTTTAGTGGCCAACCGACATCGGTTAATTTTCAAAGGGGTATAACCCTACCAATGAGTCGTTGAATCTTTTCGATCCAAATGTAACGAAGAACCAGGGTCTAGTCCTGATTAAATTTCACCCTTCGTTTTTTTCCTACCTATTACGGTTACAGTGTTTGAATGATAATAAGGTTTTTAGGTTTCGAGCAGATTCCCGGACCGACAAAATTTTACGACTCACAGGGTGAGATCCGGATAGGTATTTGTGACACCGATACAAATTGTGAACCTAAAAGCGACATGGCTTACAGTTACGAAGGGAAATTTTGTCAAAGTTTGGCGGAACAAAAAGATTAATAATCAGAAGAAATACAGTAAGGTCTTTCCCTTTTGGAAAAGGAAAGACCTTAATTATGTAATGAAGCATTCATTTTTATTTGAACGTTGCAATAATCAATACTTTGAAACTTGATTAATTAAACGTCCATTAATAAAAAGCAACTTGATTAAATAAATCATTAACTTATTCTGGAAATGAGTTTTGTTATCATTGGTCTTTATTACTTGTTTTATCAATCATTGAAAATATCATTTCTGTATTCAGTATTCATAGTTTTCTTTGGGTTTTTTTTACCTTATATATAATTTGAAACAAGGATTAAACGTTCAGGTTTACATTTAGATATGTTGTCCAAGAATGCTAATAATCTGCATATAAAAAAAAGAACACATAACAAAAGAGGAAACCTTACAACATAAAACACTTTGGTCGAAGTTATTTCATTGGTTTTCTTTTGTACTGCAGCAGCATTTTTATTATTAATATTCAAAACAAGTATAAAAAAAATACCGCTATCAAAAAAAAAAGGAAATTTGACTATGACACCTACAAAACATTGCTTGTCTTTGACAGTACATACCGTATAGAGTATACACTTTCTCGATAAAGTAAAAATTATGAACATATAAATACAAGGCCATGGTAAACAAAATAGTACCAACAATGTATAACCCGAATCACCCCTCAGAATCCACCTGCAATAGGAATGCCCAAAGTCAAAAAGTAAAAAACCCAATGGTGGGATGAATAAATATTGAGTCACATCAAAAGGCATACGACCTACAGAATCATTTTAACACGAGGACAAATAACAGGGAAACGAAAGTAAAAAAAAAAAAAAAGATACACAATTTCAGCACCTAGAATCTATAACTCAAAGCTATCTTGCATTATAAGTGAAGTAGACACTGAATATTTATCTATTAGGTCTTGGTACTTTCCGATGAAATTTTTTGAAAAAAGGCCGAGACCTACTTTGACAAAACTCATTATTTTTTTTGCTCAGACACCGATGACGCTCTACAAAGTATGAAAAACAGCTGCTGTCGGGTGAAGTTGATATATTGCTCCTGAGGTGAGGAAAAGTTGTAATTGCAAAATTAAAAATCGTCTCGTTTGATATAGATTTTGATGCTAATATGACAGATGTTGTGAAATTCGAGGTATATGTCTAGAAATAATGCAGAAAAAGCTGTCTCTGTGGTTTCTTTAATCTCTAGTTGAGCCACCCCAGGGGTCTCGTGGTAGAGTGTTCGCCTCGAGTGCCAGAGGTTGTGTGTTCGAACCCCAGCCGGGTCAAACCACAGACATTGAAATTAGTATTTGCTGCTTCACCGCTAAGAACGCGGCATTAAGCGGAGACTGGTCGCCTCGGAGCGGTAGGTCTTTTCACCGCCGAACACCACCACACACCATCAAACACCTACGAACACCGCAAAACACCCCAAAAACTATCTCAAACTATGGGAAAATCTTATCTATTTCACATATTATAGTAAAACGTTTAACAAATAAAAAGGAAGCGAGACCAATTATTTACAACCAAAAGAGTGGAAGAGTCTTCTACACTGCAAAACACCGCCGAACACTCATAATTATACCTCTTTGTCAATTGTTGTTATTTATTTTACCTTTTTGTTGTTATTAAGTAAAAAGTTTAACAAATGAAAGGAAAGGCGACGCGTTTCAACATCGTAAAGAATAGGAGAGTCACCGACCACACTGAATTAAAACACTGCCAAACACAAAAAATATTTTTTTTATATTTTTCTTTTTTATATTTATTTAATCTATTTGTTATAATTTAGTCAAGAGTTTCAACAAGTGTTATAGAAGGTTTGGTAGGTTAAATAATGAAGTAATCAGATAACAAATAAAAGGAAACAGGAACAAATATTTCATATTTAAATTGAAAAAATAAAAGAGTCGCCGAACACTTCAAACACCGTCGAACTTCCAGAAAAATATTTGTTCTTATCATTTTTGATAATGAAGTAAACACTTATACAAAAAATAAGACAAACGCTTCAATCTAAATAGATCGATGAAACAGAATAATAATTATGAATATATTTGTGTTTGAATCATTTTGAAAGAGAAGTAAGGGAATTTTAATCAATTTCATTTGTTTTCTCTAGCAATATTTGATATGTTCATAATTAGAACAATTAAGCATTACAAACTTGTAATCAGATATCTTCTTATAATGAAAAGAGCAGATGGAAACAAAAGAAACAGAAATGTAAAAAAAGTAACAGATAGCCAGTTAGTTGTGTTAACAATGTCTCAAAAAATTTCATAAATAGCCAGTTTGTTTTGCTAACGATGTCTCAACCGACTATAAAACAATTGAAAAGTGAAACCATAAAGTATTGGAATCACAGATATTTCCTGTAAAAATTATTAGACAACATTTTATTTCCGATGAAAATAATTAGACAATATTTATTTCAAATGATGTTATTGGTCAAGTTTACGATAAGTTCTAAAATCTGAAGATATTTTAAAGCAGAGGCTTTAAAGAGCCTGTGTCGTTCACCTTGGTCTATGTGCATATTAAATAAAGGACACTTTCCAACACTGTAGACGAAAATAGAATTCATGACAAAAATATCTGTTTTGTTAATCTTGTATTGCTGATCATTTAGTTTCTTTAGTTTCTCTCTCTCTTCTTTAGTGTTTGTTCAAAACAAAAAAAAGAGGATAAAAAGAAAATCATATAACGGTAATCACTCCTATAAGGAGTGACAGTCTACAAACTAAATCGGCAAAATTTGACTTGTTAGTGATCTTGCAATTGCCTTGCTGATCATTTTTGAGATTTAAAGTGTCTATTTATCTTTTATAATTTTTATCATATCAGGCAAAGCACAACAAGAAATTGGTAAAAATCATCATTAAAGGGCAATAACTCCAATAAGGAGTCGTCGGACGATTTCCTCAATTTGTCTTAATTGTACATCTTGTCATGCAAAACATTTTTGCTTATTTAAGTTTCTATCTATCTATATTAATTTTTAAGATATAAGGCAAAAACGCAAAAAATTGTTAAAAAAATCTTCAAAGGGCAATGACTCTGATAAGGAGTCGACTGACGATTTCGACTATGCAGACTTAATTGTAGAACTCCTACAAGAAGTCGTCTGACAGTATTGACGTATACGAACAATTAGTAGAGCTCAACATTTTGAACATGTTTGCTCTTATCAGACTTTCTCTATTTATAGCGGTTTTCAAAATAATAGACAAACCTTGCATTCTACCGCTATATTCTATTTTTAGCTATGTCAGCCATCTTGGTTAGCAGGCGGAGCATTCGGACACACTTTTTTTAAACTGGATACCCCAATGATGACTGTGGCCAAGTTTGGTTAAATGAGGAGAAGATTTTTGTAAATGTTAACGGACGACGACGAACCTTTGGGCCAGGTGAGCTAATACGTTATTTATTTACAGAACAAGAAATTTATAGAAAAATTCTCAATAAAATATCTAAACGTACCTAAAAAGTTCCGTTTTTTGGCCTTGCGCGGACTGCACACAGAATTGTCCCAAGAATTTAGTACAGTGTGACTACTGTAACTCATGGTACCATTATGACTGTCAGCAATTATAACCACCTGATATTAATCACCTTGGACCCAATTATAAATGTTTGGATTGTAAATTGAAAGAACATAATCAATATACCTGTATGTGAAATTTTATAATCTATTTTTTTTTATCTTCTTGTTTTTTACAAGAGTCTTAATGAACTCCCACTCAACTGAAAATAAGAAAAGGTCGACCAGAAATGATGATCAGTTCGTTCCTACGGGAATGCCGACAACCTGCTGGAAAATTTTACCTCCAAATTCAACAAATATGTTTTCAATGAAAAACTCCAGCATACTGATTACTTTCTTCTCAGTAGCATATTCTATTTTCGGGCTCATTTTTTAACAAGATATGTATAATGATATCCAAGAACAATAAATTTCAAGCGTATGGTGCCATTTTTATAGAGAAAAGCATTGTGCATCATTTCTGTAAGACGGGTTTCTATATTTACATTTGTTTGTTGGCGTAAAGGTTGGAAAAATCAAAGTTTTAATAGAATTTATCTCAGAAAATGACTTTGTTTGAGAAGGATGTTGCATACATAAACGAGATGATTAACCATTTCTCCAGGATTTCGGCATAGAGGTAACATAATTGAGAAATTTCTGTTTCTTGGTGTTTAGGACTACTAGTAACTGTAACCTTTCAAACAACAGCAATCATCAAAATTATTCTAGTATATATAAATATGTTGCATTTACACATATTAGAAACACAAGGACAATCTTCTTTTGAATTACATCAACACTCTCTTTGTCGCTCTTTTCAATAAAAATACTCTCATTAATTTGCTTCATACGTTGTCATCTCATGATTATAATATGTGACTATACCACATGATTTTTCTCATTATTGAAGGCCATGTATCAGTGACATTTGACTCTAATGGACAGTTGTGTCATTGGCACTTACAACACACCTAATTTTTATATATAAAAACAACAATAAACTCTACAGAATAGAAGTCAATCAGTCCACATCTAAGCACTGAAATTAATATTGAAAAAGCATCAACATGAACCAAAAAGGGTAAATTATGATGACCCATGCAGAACAGAAGTTCAGAGTCCAAAGTTAAAACTTAAGGTTTCCATTTGGTTAGTCGGTTAATGAGACTCGTTAAACTTTCTACGTTAAGGTCCTAAAAGAATAAAGAATAATACTTTATACATTTGTGGCGTCCGAAGCGCTTTTCCTGGTATGGCTTTCCTTAAGAACGCTCATAAACAAGTAAATTGAGAGCCAATGATTTATAACTATGTGAACCCGTGAGAAAGTCGCTTACATATCAATTGCACATAGGAGTTTATCGCACCTAGGGTAAATTAGTGACGATGTGGTTGGGCTAACGTCGTCACATGGTGACCTCTTATGGGTCCGTAAGGGATCAGTAGATTTCATAAGAGGCACTTTGGCTTCACGTCTCCTACTGTTGTTATTGTATTGTATTGTTTAATTTTACAAAAGTTGGCAGAAAAAGTCCTCTCTGTGATATATTCGTTATAGGGTTCGCTAATCTATTGTGGATTAATAAAAACCTGAAACAAAATAATTTTCAATATGATCATACTCTTTTTCTAATGCAATAGGCAGTAGTGTATGATCAGTTATATTGTGCACAACTTTGATCATGAGAAGTTTACCGGTATTCAAAACTCATCAATCTGTTCTGAACATACACATTAAAGGTGTAATACCACCATTGATTTCCCCTATTAGTCTTTGTTAAATTTGCACTTTTCAAAATATGGTGCAGAATTTATCTTTGTTTCAAATAAAGAAATACTTGGCATGAGTCGAGTGTTATCCTGTTAGGTACTTTAGACAAAATTTCACATAACATTTCATTGCATATAAGGAAATAACCATCATTGGAAGTTAGCCAATCAAATTTTCACCCCTTTTTTCCTGTGTACAAGCTTTAGTAACCATGTAACCTCAAGTTTCCAAAATACTCTATAGAAACATCAAATAGAAAAATAATAGTGCTTTGAAACACCAAAGATATGTGTATGACTCAGAAATTTTTTACTGCAATGAGATGTAGATTAATTTCCTTCAACTGTCAAATTCAAGGGAAACAAAACAAAACAAAACTTTCAGATTTATGAGATGGCAGTTCCATAGAATAATTTACGAAAATAAGAAAAATAGGTCGTCGTATTCGTTTTATGTTACATAAAACAAATAGGTTAGAGCGCAAAACATTATTTGATGAAATTGAACCATATCGGGTATATTCCTTAATAAAGCTTTCAAACATTGTGTAGTATTAACACATTTATTAGCATAAAGAATAAAGCACTACTAAATTATCTCATTGTTATTATCAAAAACTGTATTGGTAACTACTGATACATAACAAAACATTACACTATCCGAGAACAGTGTTAACAAATATTTGATGATTAAAATTTCAGCTTCAAAAATAAGACTTTTTACTACATTTACTTTACGAATGGGTTGCAAAAAGGTAAGACGACACTCATAGTTCAGTGCAATAAACAGTAAAAAAGCAGACAAAGACCAGTGTAAAATAAAACTACACAAAAGCCTTTCTAGAGATCGGTCAAATCGAAGTTCACCAAAAGCCGAATGAGAACTCACATGTTCCAGAAGAACGTACAAGTATAATTGCAAATATACCGTCAGATAGTATGTATGAATTTCCATTTGTTTTAACATTGTGTATACACTGTAATCAAGGCAAGCGGCTCTTATTGACGATTTTCCATGCAATGGTGTAATCATTTCGTTATATACACTGGCCACTTGAGATTTAAAGAGATGGAAAATGAAATAAAACTATTTGTACAAAATCAGAAAGAAAATGGTAAACAGAGGTAATAATAAAATAAGGAAATAAACTGTCAACAGATGTAATAGTAAGATAAAACACCAGAGGAAGGAAATGGGAAAACTGGAGTAAAATTGTTTTGTTCTGATCCTTCAATACAAATTCTGTGTATTTCACTAAGAACTGTATAATATTACTTATCATATGCCGATCAACAGAAAGATCTGATTATGTTTTAGGTGGTAAAACCAATAAACACAATTCCATAATCTTTACTCTTGAAAATATTTAAGAGTTATCTAAGCAAGCTATTCTTTATCAAAAAACCTAACATTATCTGAGATATCAAATGCCATTTTAGTTAATAATTTGTCATCAGTGATGAGCAAATGCTCGCTTATCCGAACTCTACAGATAACATTGAAAAATGGTCAAGAAACTTGTAAATAATGAAGATCAAAACTAAGAGGCATTTTTGTGTAAATGCATTGATTGTGTTTTGATTGTTGCTCTTTCAATATTGAAATATTCGTCTTTCTTATGAGTGCAAATTTATTTCAAGCAATTGTCAAATAATTTAACCAATGTGAAAGGACTACATAAACCTTTGGTTGTTGCAGTCGTTTGCCTTGGGTGGGTTTGCTAGCCTTGTCTCAAGCTACAATCAGATGAGATTTGTAAAACCTTAAAATTCCTTGGTGTTATAACACAGAAACTACCGGAGAAGAGACATAACTTGTACGTTAATTATACTCATCGTCAGTATCAAACGTGGACTGCATTTGTGATAGACGATGTAATATGGTTCAACTGGGGTTATCTCTCGTTTAGCGGAAAAAAAACACTCTTCATTACAATTGGTCAGATATCTTAAAAAAGAATAAGTTATGTCGTTTTTTAAGTCGTCTCTTTATGCTTTGTCAAATGATAAATTAGTATTTCAAATCATAGATTTTCGTAATTAGTAACTGGTTCGTCTTCACATTATCTGTATAACTATATAACTTTATCCGTTCCATTCCTTTACACGTGATTACTGAACAATCATGGATATAATTAAAACAAAATCTAACACCAAGATCACGGTATATGCCGGATTTCCTCGTAAAATTTCGTAAAAGGCATTGAATATGTAGTTTATCGACTGAATGACCCCATATGCAAATGCATATAATTTGTCATACAATTGGGTTGCCCATCATTTTTAATTCTTAACATATGCTGTTTTATAATAACTTCTAATATGGTACGGATTCTGCAATACAACAACCCAAATCAATGGTTATTGGCAAAGAGCCATTGATTAATTATATCATAGTTCATCGCCATCCACCGTATATTGCTTTTTGTTTTCTCTATTGCCTGGTAGAATGCTCTGGTCCCTGTCCCAAGATTTGGATGCACCATAACAAAGTAATGCATCTGAAAGAAACAATTTGTTTCTGTGTTAATGCATTTGTTTGTACATTTTGAATTATTCATACAATACAAATCGTTGAATTAAAGAAGTGAATAACAATAATGCAAGATTCTTGTTTCCTTTTTTAAAATCTACCTTTAACCAAACTATTTAAACTTTCATAATAAGCTATATGGTGTTGTCTTCACATAATATTTGTTAACAAATCCGTTGCAACATTGTTCTTCTTCGTTTCGTCTATTTAACACGTAAGGCATTACAGACTTAAAAATACAGAAATTATGACCTTTCCATTCATCATCATCAAGCTGACGTATTTCCAAAAAAATATGTGACAGTAACACACATGAATTCGCCTAGGTTTAATGTTGGTATTCGTGTGATTAACCTTTGGTTGTCTATGTAGTTTTTGTAGACTTGTTCGTCTTTTCGTTAATTTTGGCGGTTTTTTTTGCCATGGCATTGTCAGATTTTCTTCAACTTATGAGTTTTGAATGTCCCCTTGTTATCTTCCAACTCCACGTTACTGCACAATAACCGATTAATTCTATATCATCATCTCTTTCAACCAAAGCAATTATATCAAGACTAATAAGTAATTAAAAAATATAGTTAAAAGCTAAAACATAACGACACTTGGATGCTCGAAACATGCAACATTCAACATCAACATGACTTTATCGTACATGCACACTACAAAATAATTTGTATTTGTAAAATTCACGAACTGAATTTCCATATTGAAAATGATGAAAAGTAGATATTTAAATTTACATGTAATTGTTCTGTATCTTATAGAATACGATATGCTTACCAATATAAAACTAAAGATGCGTTATGTCATGTATGTGGAATCGTCCATCTGCTTTCTCGATTAAAAAAAAACTTGAATCATACGAAATATGTCGCGATTAATAGGTCTTGCCTATTAATTGTTGCCGAGTTACGAATGAAAAGATATATGGTGTCACATTTAAAGTCATCGTGATTAGCTTTATAACTTAACAGATGGTTTACAGTATAGATTTTTTTTTCAATATAAGAAGTACAATGCATAATTTAGAGAAAATCAAAAAAGGATTGTCACCATTCGAACAGTTTGAGTACAAATAACTAAAGAAAAAATGAAAACACAACGTTATACTATCTAAAAGTAATAGAAGAGTAGGAGCTTTTGCCCATATTTCTACATCCTTTAAACAATTTACTTTTAATGTTAAAAATATTTTTGTAATCAGTTATTGTTATGTTTGAGTTTTTATCATTGACAGAGGTTGCTCTGGACAAATACGGATATCCCTGTTTATGTGATATCTGTTTACTTAATGCAAGTTGAAATGAGTCAAATTAGTCTAAATATTTCGATATCATACATTTGACAAATCGTTTGCAAAGATTGGAACATTTGTTTGTAAAACTGGGTTGGATTACACTTACAAGAATACAAAATTAATTTGAGTCAATCATATACATTTCATATCAAGTTATTCAAATGAAAAGGCTTCACTAGTCAAACTGAATGTATTCTCTTCATGACGAAAGATTGCTTTGTACCAGGAATGGGAAATACATTTGCAATCAATTATGTGTAGTTAAAGTAACCAAAACATAGTAGGGACCTACAAATGTGAAGAGAAGGCCGTTAGCGTAGACGTGGTTATTATAGTTTTGACTACTAGTTGCCTCTCCGGTAATGCAAATCATTGAAGGTAGAAGGGTATATAGAATCATTCCAAAACTTCCGTTTATCTATTACGTCAATACCACTACCATGGGTATGGTTTCCGGGTATTTGAAGTATACTTCTAAATTAGAAATATTCGTATTGTTACGTTTTTCATTATTCCAAATGTAATATACCAATACGAAGTTAGGTAACCGTACAGGCAGTTAATGACTTATTATTGTAGGTTTATATTTTTAATGGCTTTAACAGTTTAAAGTTTTTTAAATTTTCAATATAGAAGCTAATGAACATGCTATTTTGAGCCAACTGAAAACAACAAACTAATAAAAGCAACATAAAAACTTAAAGCACAACATATACAAAACAAATATAACAACACTATATTACCTGTTTAATATCATATAAAGTGTTGAAACTGGAAGTTATTCCTCTGAATAATTTCTCAAATTTCAAAACACCTTGACTGAAACTATAAGTTGTACAAATTGTTGAACATCAATTTGAATTTTGTTATTACTTTCTATGTTTTGTTTTTGATATTTTTGTTTAATACACAAAGTCCTATGGGAAATGCCTTGAGATATGTAATGTGTACCCGATGATGTTATGCACGTCTTTTCAAAAAGAAATGGCTTTATACTAGGTTGAAATATTATTAATGAATTAATTAACTATCATTAACGCTTATTATTTGTAAATAGGAAACTGTTCTTAAATGTTAATTGCATATGATGAAATAAAAAAATGACTATTAATATTGTTAAAGTACAGTAATAGCTGTTGTCCAAATTGAATGCCTCTAAGATTTCATTTCATTTAAGATATCATTTTGATATATTTCAACCAAAACCAATATGACTATAGCAGTTTACTCCTACACAAAATCTACCTGTTCATCCCGCGAATCTCAGAAGGGAGGAAACTTATTCACATAACATAATTTTCTGACGATGAAATGTGTTGTATACTATCTTAACTGTGAACGGCATATAGAATGGTATAGCCACGATATTTGAATAATTCGTACAAGTCAAGATAGATATAATGCACAGGGTTAGATGTTTATTATTTTGTACTTACTCATTAAAAATAAAATCCCAGTTCCCTCGAACAAAATCCCATACCAAAGATCTTCCAATAGTATTTCGAGATATATAAACTATAGTGCTTACTGCATCCTGCTTACGAATCTCCTCAGGCATTAATGTATATTTGAGATATCTAGAAAACAAAAACACATAAAATAGCTGTATTCTCTTTCAAACATATATAGGCTTGTGCTCTGTTTTGCTAAACAAAAATCAGAAGTATCCACTAATCGTTACCCATAAAAAATCATTATATCATAATACATATTGGAAGCCGAAGAATTGTAACAATGTTGATATTTAATGGTCTCATTGAGGTTTGAAATGATTTTTTCTTACTACATGTATGAAGTGCATTTATTTAAATCTTATAAAAGTTTGAAAGCTTTCAAAACCAGAAATTTGATTGACTGATTGACTGTGGGTAATTATCTCTACTATCCACACTGTTGGCTTTATCGTAGCGGTCAGTTGTTATTGGTGGAGGAAGCCGGAATGCCTCAATAGAACCACCGACCTTTGGTAGAAATACTGACAAACATAGTCTATTAAGATTGAGGTGGAACGCACAAGGCACGTGCGGGGTTCTGACAGGTTTGTGGTTCAGCAGATACACTACTTAAACCTCTCTATCAACGATACCCCAACAGATTAGAACTGCCCTACATAGCACAGATATTGATAAAAGTCTTTACATGTTTAAATAATTCCATGTTTACCATTTGTGGATAGAAAACTATGTGTGGGTCGATGCCTTACAAAAGTCAATGAATGTATCAAAAATTAATCACAAGTGTAAAATGTAAGCTTTATATTCATATCAAATACAAACCTGCTCAAAACCCAAACGTCCCTGCTGCAAGACAACGATAACAACAAAACAGCCTTTTCAGTGGCAACATTCGATGTTTTATATTTCTTATATGCAAAGTCCCATTCTTCTACACCTCCATATCGTATTGCTGTACAGTACACAGTCGATCGTAGATTAACATCAATTCTGAAAAACAATATTTACAGATTTCACAATTTATTCACAATGTATGCATGACTGAAGATGAATATTTCAAACTCTATTAGGTTTCTTGCCAGTATGTCTCTGTAAAATTAAAAAAAAACTTACTATTAAAAATTCATTTTAAAAATGAATTAGCAAACTGTTACGTACTGCATGTAACAAAATAAAACGTTCGACTATATCAACAAACGAAACGAATGGAAAACAATTGTCATATTAATGAGTTGGTCAAGGAATTAACATGCTATTGGCTGGTCGTTTGAAAATAATAGTTATCTTGGTGTAATCAGGGGTGTTCACAATTTTACACCAGTGTAAAATTCCAAACACCCATGAATACACCAAGATAATGAATGTATTTCTTGTGAAGCATTCCTTTACTCATTTAATTACCGGGATGTATAATTGAAAAACATGAAAAATGCGTATAAAGAACTTCTATTACAACATCTGTTCAAAACTGATGTTGCTGCGATTTTCAAATAATACATCATTTATTTTTTTTTTGTCATTTCTTAAATTTTGCATTTTCATTTATTGTTTTGGTTTTTTTTTTTTTGGGGGGGGGGGGGGGGGGGGTAAACAAAATGTTATCTTTTGATGAACAGGGGTGGGTTTTTTTTCTCACCCGGGCAATTAACCAATCAGATTTCAAGATTCTTGCTTCATAAGAAATAATTGTGTTTATTGGGTTTCAGACTAGCCGAGGTGTAACCAAAATTTCGGTTTCTTCATTTTTGATATATCTTTTCATAAGCCACATAGGATCAACACTAATGTGATATTTCTAAAAAAAATTATAAAACTCACTGATACGACGGGAGGGAACATGAATATCAAATATTATTTATATTGTAATACACATTTCAAGTATAGCTAAATTTAGTTTTCTGATGTGTTCTAAGAATAAAGATAGACTATCCAATAAACACTTGTTATGATCAATTCATTGTATCACTACTATGGTGGGGGACCTTTGGTGAGGAACGTTTGCTTCCTTACAATTCTACTTCTTCCAAGAAATGAAATAGCACAAGTCGATTGAAAAGGAAAGTTCAATGATATTTACAAAAGTGTGCTTGGCAAAATGACATACCTAACTTATACTTCTACTTTCTTAACCAACAACCATAACCTGGTGTATTATTCAGTTTAATTGTTTATCATACTCACGGGTTTGTTCCATCGGTAGTTTCCATTAGTTCCCTAAATAGCTTAGTTGCATTTCCAATACATTCTGCATTACCATATTTGCATGCTAGGGAAACAACGATTCTTCTAACATATCTAAAATGTATCAAAACTGACACTCATGTCTGTGCTTGTATTGTTACCCAAAGGTGTTGTGAGAGAAAATGATTCTTTGTTTATTATTTGTTTCGTTATTCCTCGGATTTGTACTTAGCATGAGCATCACTGAGCAGAACTGGTTACTCTTCCGAAACACCTGAGTTTGGCCCTGGTATTTTGTGGAGTTAGTGTTCCTCAGTCTTTAGGTTTTGTATGTAGTGTTTTGGGGACTTGTTCGTCTTTTCGAATTCTGTTTTTGCCATGTCATTGTCAGTTTTTCTACGACTGAAGAGTTTTGAATGTCCCCTTGAATTCTTCAGCATCTTTTTTTCCCGTTTGCAGTAGCTCCTTAACATTATCTGCCAGTTAAACAGTTTTAACTCATTTTATTATAATTGTTCATTAGATTGTTACTTTAACCATCTATTTCCTATCTTTTTTTCTATTTTTGTGATTTGGATGGTGAAGTTTGTTTTTGATTTTTAAATATGGCATAATCGGCATTGATTTTTTCTCCACTTTAAAACTTTTATCACTCTAATTAATTGCGCTAACGCATTCAGAGATACATATTATTCACATTTAATGATTTTGAAATGTATCATCTTCTTTGCAGACAATTCAACCATTGAGTTGGTAGATTGGTTACTTAAATCCTATAGCAGCGTGTGGAAAGTTGGTCATAAAAAAGGGATAAAATGACTCCTCTGAACATGATTCAACAATTCATTTTTATTTGAAAAATGCTTGAATAAACTCAGAGATGTAATTGTTAAGTTCTGATTACGATAGTCTTCCTAAAATTTGCAAGTATAAATGTTCAATTGATTTTTTAAAATACTTTAAAGTTTAGCGCATTAGTTTTTTCCTATGTTTCACGTTGTCATCAGTTCAGGTAAAAATAACATCATTGTTATGTTGTTAAATTCTTATTTGCCTCTAAAATCGGATATTACATTGTATGATTTGTGTTTGGCTTTTTCCGCAAACAATTTCACGGTATCACTATGAATCACATTGTTTCCTAAACCGCTGATAAAAATTTGTTCAAATGTTTACTATGTTTAAAAAAAATCACAAAATTAGAAGTACTTACGTTTCTAAATGACCCGATCCCGAGTTGTCCATTCCAAATTTATTGAAAGGAATTGTGAACGTTGCTTTCATGAATTTCTGTTCATATATGAAAGAATAAAAGCATTAAAGAACAATTAACAAGTACTTATATCAGATAATAGATGAATTGACGTAGAAAGAGTCTTCATTTAACATCACCTCATTTTATTACATGTTATCGAAACAGTAATTGAAAAGCGTCAAATGTTTGACATCAATCAATCAAAAGTAACACAAAAATATCCAAAATAAGTAAGGACAGCTAAGAATTACTCTCAATTTACTGTTTTGTTTTGAACTGACATTGTCAAGTAGCAGTGTAAATGACATTTGTTTATAACGGTGTAGATATAAATTCATCCTTACAGAAAAGGCTCCAAACAATGCTGTTCTTTCAAGCATGTCTTCAACATAAAGTAGCTCGCCTGAAGCTGCTGAATACGGTAAAAAGTTGTCTTCTGTCGACAGGTATTCCACTGTTTGAAGGGCTATGCTCATCTTGAGGTCACCGGATCTATAAATGAAAAAAACAAATCTAAATAGGCTGACTGACTCAAAGAAGAAAATAGATAATAAGTTTATTCAAATTAATAACATTTTTGTACGAAAATTTACAAAAATGCACTTATTTTGAAATTCACAAGAGCTTTAAGTTATATCGTACATTGTAATCTATACTGTATTTTTTTTCTTTTTAATTCATTCGAAGAAGGAATAACAAATTCCTCTTTCCTTCTTTAATTTTGATTGGAAAGTATTAATATATATAATATAGCAATAGTCGTTAACAAAATAACGAAACTATATCGATTTAATTCCAAATTATCAACAATTTCTTTGATATAAAAACAACTGTAACGTAAGATAAATCAGGCGGCTGTTTCATTTTTATGATCGCAAAGGTTTATAGTTTTGGTTTTCCAAACTCTGATTCAAGATATAATGAAGACACTTCCGGAAACACGTACTTGTAATTACCAAGCGGTAATTTGTGAACTGTGTCCAATTTTGTTATAAGAAAGGAACATACTGCAGTATCGTTTTCATTTTCTTTACATATATATAGAAAGACTACATCATAGTGTACCAGCACTTACTTAAGTTGTATACCTGTAATAGGTGTAAAAGGGTGATATCATGACCAATGGAACCGTTTGACACAATATGTCAGTGCGCATGACACTAATCAGGTCTGCTTGAGAAGCAGGAAATCCAATTAATCTACACAAACGTGGCAAACTAGTCTGGTAGGACTGGCAACGAGGTACAGTACAAATCAACATTTATTGATAAATCTAGATCTAGAAATTACTAAAAAAAAAATAAAGTTCTACCGCCCTTATGCACAGTTGACCATAGATGAATGTAAATATCCATTCTAGATTCCTTTTTGGTCGTATAGCTTCAAAAAGAAGAACCGGGTATAAATGTAACAAATGTTATGTTTATATTTTTATACAACTTACTTTGCTAAGTTCCAAGCGTCATTTATTATTTGAGCTCTATTTATTGGATGAATTTTCTGGAAAAGAAAAACAATCATAAATATTTATTTCCAGTAATGTCCAATTGATTCAATTTACAAAAGTACGACTTAACTAACAATAACGGAAAAATAAATAACCTGCAAACTGGCGATGGTCATTAAATGTTTCTTTTTTATAAAAGGAGACGCTTACCATTTCTACATGTACTGTCTCGCTCCTTTATGAGTTCATGCGATTTCCTATATATGTGTTTTTATATTGCTTTTTCTTCGTTATCGATTAATGAAATTTAAAAATCGGTTAACCTTTGCTGTATTTATTTATATGCTTATGTAGACGAAACACGGGTCTGGTATACCAAATTAAAACCATGGTATATTTAATGAGCTTTCACATGCTTAAACCATAAAAAAACCTCTTTGAAGCGCCTGCAGTGATAAAATAATGCCAAACCAATTTTTACAAAAATAAGTGATTTTGCTCCGGTAAAAACTGGTACAAGAAAACATAAATGATAAAATATTATATTCGGCCTTCTTAAAGTTCAAATTCGAGCACCACTGATGAGTCTGATGTAGACGAAACGCACGTCTGAGATACATAATTATAAGCCTGTTATCTTTCATGCGTTTATACTTGTTTAGTTTGTTCTAAAACGGTGAACTCTTGATTTTTTTAACGTTTAAGAATAAGCCTAGTATTGTAATGAATTTTAATAGGTGAACACGCAATTGTTTGAGTAATGTGTATAGATACCGTAGGATCAGTCTTCAGTTGTTGAATCAATTTCTGCCAGTTGCTTTCTGGATAATTCACCCTATAGTAACCATACTGCATAACATTCCCGATGTACCAGCTATCCATCGATTCACCGGGAAATGCATTCTTAATTTCAACTGAAGAATATTGGGATATTTTGTCAAAAATAGGTTAAAATATTGTACAAACTTCGATAAAACATATGAAGATTTACCACCGCGAATCTTAAAGATTTAAAAACTTCATCAGATATAGATTCATTTTAAGTAGATTCTGCCTTTTTTCTAAATGTGCATATGAAGGATCAACATAGTATCTTTAGTGTTGTTGTTTAAATGTAAGTGTTTAAAATTCAAAATTCATCTTAAGTATCTGTTTTTTTCCCCAATTTGATGTTATGTAGTGGTTAGTTATTATTAGCATAATTAAATGCGCTGACGAAAATAAAGTGTTGCTTATATATTTGACAACCTTTTTTTGATGTAGTAGATCATCAGCGAAACCTGATAATGAAAACATATTTATAACTTTGTCTAACTTATTTTGATGATTCAAACACTCATTTTGAAAAGAGGTTAGGCTAACTTTATCTGAAATATATTTCCACCAGAATCATTTCAAGAAGTCTAATAAGTATAATAAAAAACCGAACTACAAGACAAATTAAAAAAAATGAAGTCCATAAACACTGCCATATTCCTGACTTGGTACAGAAAAATTAATCATTACAAAAATTCACAGTAACTAAGCTTCATATGCTTTCTTAAAGATTCCAACAATATTTTTGCTTATTTCTGGAGATGACCGACTTATTAGTGTATTTTTGGCAGATTCGGGTAATGTGTTTTAGTATTTATCCAAATAGGTATATAGAAGACATCTTTACGTCTTTGGTTTAAAAAACTATGTATTGTTTTCATAAACTAATTGAATCTTTGTGGTTACGGTGTCCTTTAGTTTAAATATTGTATGAAAACGAAACAAATTTGCATCATTGTATCAAAAACTATGCTCAACAGCAAAATGTGGCAATACACAACATTTTGATAGATGTGTGTACATTTGATGGGAAAACTCATCTAAGTGTATTTTAGGCTCTTGTGTTTAAATTTTTTAGAGAATCCAACAATTTTGAGATCTTGAACCTTTGAAGGGAATAACTACACAAGAAATAGTTTGACCGTTTTCCTTTAAAAGAATTAGCGCTCTAAACCTAATCAGTCAAACGTTGGAAAAACACTTTACAGCACATACTACACAAACCTTAAAAACAAAACTGGTAATGAAAGAATTGTGTGTCAAAAGGTTAATTCTTCAATTTAACAAAAACGTTTATCTATTCTAATCAATGTCAAAGTTCGTTAATAGAAGAAATTAAGCACTGGGTATTTGTATACCAGACAAGTTTAACTTACTATTTTAGTATCAACAAACAAAAACATCGACCAAGTAGTAGTAATAAAAACTTACATCAATTTATCTGGTGCACCATATTTACATTTACAAAACGCTATTTCGACTGTCATCTTTGGAAATCATTCATTTCTAAACTTCCCTATTACTTTCATTATTTAAAAAGAATCATGACATTAACTTTTAATGTTTAATTCTTTTTTATATACAGCAATTTTAGAAAAGCAATGCTTCTTATTCTTTTTATGTAACTTGTCATTTATTCATTTATTCTTCCATATCAATACCACCAATTTGAGCTAGCGATAAAGGTCAGAAATGTGCATTCCACGCTGCAAACGAGATACGTATCGTTTCGGTCATATACAGTACAATCTACAGGAAAATTCAAGATTCAAAATCTTATAACATAGTTACCGACGGCTCCATCTCTTCCCATCCAGCTTATATCATTGTCTGTTTGGTTGAAATTTGAAATTGATTGACTGGTGTATGTAACTGGTATTTCCCATTTATATCTGAAAAGACGTTGCAATAATAAAGTACGAATAGGGAATTAAAATGAGGTACATTTCACGGTATATTCTAAATAAACAACATGCCAATAAACTAGTATTTACTGATTTAGGAAAATTATTACAAACGCTACAAGTGAATTCCTATCAAAGTCAGACTTGGTTATAGGCAAACTTCAATCTTGTTTGAATCAATATAGGCAACCGTAGTTAACCGATGTTCAAATCTCATAAAATCGATATAAGAACTTCAAAAGGATCACGACCGAGTGAAATCAAACCTTTCTTATAAGGTCAGTTTACTGTTGTCCAGAGAATAAACTTTATTTGCAGGCTAGACTAACTATATGACTCATGAAAATTAATACGAATACCACTACAAATCTTTCTCTCCTAAAACACATGTCTTGCATATGAGAGATATTATGCATATGTTTTATAAGATATAGTTCATCAACAGGTAAAATCTTAACAAAGATACCAGGCTTATAATCTGGTTATACATGTTTAATGACGTTCACTCCTCTTGTTTTTGAATTTTTGTCAGATATCCGGAATCCTCTGGTTTTTTCCATGTAGTACTAATAGATATTTTGCCCGCTAACGACTATTTTTCTTTTCGTAATTTTATTACATATAGTCTGAAAAGCCACATTTGGAAATCTTATAAAGTTCTTGTTATTTTTTCATAGTTTTTGAAAGAAGAAAGGTGCCAATGTTAAATGTATGACAAATCAAGAGAGAATCATTTCCCGCCAAATTTTCAAAGGGTTAAATCTCGAAAACAAGCACATGGACCCTTCATTTATTCTGCTTTTTTAGTTCTTTTCTTCATTTACTTTCAATTTATAACAGTCTTTCAAAAAGCTTGTTATTTTGAAACAGAGTAGCGAACATCCTTAATGTAGTGTATACATAAAAAACTTACCCAAACGGTGAAGTATATGTTCCTGGGTCTGTAGCATTTTGATCGAGTAGATATCTTGACTGGCTTAGTCTTATATTTGGTCCTGTTCTCTCCATGAAAACAGTTGGGAAATTCATTTGTAGGGTCCAAGTATCCATGATGTGTTTGACATCTTGAACACTTATCGGTTTACCATCTTCTTTGCTTTGCTGAAATATTTATTTTTAGAACAGTATAAACCTCTTCCGGGTAACACCCAGGTTATATTTGTGCATATGCAAAACAGTTTAGATTCTTGATGACATAAAACAGGAAAAGGACTAGGGTAAATATCATCCGATGTTTTCGGAACCCAAATGGTTGTATCGAAATGTTGTTATCAAGATTTCCACAATCCGGATGTACAGTCCATGTTTAGGTTGGTATCCATATATATGTACAGGATATATAAATACGCGGCATTTCGGTCGGATATGAGACGTGTATTTTAATGTAGGTATAGTGTCATATAAAAGAACCTTTGCAAAAACTCTTTGGTTGGTCCGTAGGTGACCATTTTCAAGTCGAAAATTCTGCTACTATTCAACACACGCTCATGTTTAAGTGGCAGTCGAATTAAGTAATCCCTGTAGACCAACATTACAAAGTTCATCGTATTAATTGTTAGTTTCATCTCTTCCTGAATATGCATGAAACGTTAAGTAAGCAACATTCAATAAAATTTTAAGGATACCAAAATGCTTTGAAGTAGTTTATTTTCGCTGAGTTGACATTTTGTGATTTCAAAGGCAGCATCTGTTCTTGAGGTTTGATTTTCGCGGGTTATTTTTCCTTGACATTAAAAATGATTTCCATCCCCTGTGCGCATTTCATTGTTGTAGAAATTCATTAAAATCTTTATGTCATTAGTTTTAAAAAGGATCTAAAAAGTATTCGAAAAAGATTTTCGAGTCAATGCAAGTTTTGAATGAAGGAAAATATAACGTATACTTGTACATGTTGTATTATTTCATTTTAAACTTGATGCAATGCCTAGGAAACGAAATAAATGCTTAAAAAAGGATGAACATAAAACATTGAACAGAAAATCAGAACGACATCGTTCATCTTATAAACTTAAAAAAATACATTTACAAACTTGCCTATTATCTTCAAAATTAAAAATGTTAAATATCCATACCTCTGACAATGCATTCCAGAGATCGTCATGAAACGCAGCACCGTATGCTTGTTGTTTGAGATATCTCTGCAATATTTTAAAATGTAATATTAAATGTTTAATTGGCTATCAATGTAATTTCATAATTTGAACTGTAATAAATATTCAACACACTATAAAAGTTAACCTCGTTATGATCAGAAACATATAATACCATTACGGTATGTTATGGTATACGATAACTACATATAAAAATTCAAATCATATATATATATAGACCTGTACCGTTATATGCTATGAGAAAGGTATACGCACACCTCTATATACAAAAAAGTATCTTTTATCTTATATATATATTCCTATTCGGGTTTGCCGTGTAAAGATCTGATTAACAAAATCTGACTTTGACAATTCGCCGTTTCAGAATAAAATGTGTACTTGGTGAGATTTTCAGAACCGTCCACCAAGACGTTTTGGTGAGTTAGAAACGTCATAAACAATGAAATTACAACCAATGTGTGAGGCTATTTTCGTTTTTGGGTACGATCAATAAAATTACCCATGGTCCTTTAGATTCTGGGAATTACTAATAGGTATGTTGGAATTGTTTACTGTTGATTCATTCATAGAGGAGAATACTATAAGTTATATGGTTCGCTACTGACCCCCTACGGGGTGAGGCCGGAGGCCGAATCTCCTATGGATTTTATTCACCCTCTATGGTCCGTAGGGGGTCAGTAGTTAATCGTATAACGAATTTATCGCACGTGATACTTTTTCTGCAGCGTTTTGTAGAAAAATAAACAATGAAATACAAAAACATCAATAGATGACGTCACCATTAACAGTAGACGTGACGTCATGAACCCACTATGAAATTTTCTAGCCCTCTACGGATCCATAGGGAGTCACCACGTGACGGCGTTAAACCAATCACAACGTGATAATTTACCCGCGGTGCGATAAGTAGCCTTCTGATGTGACTTCGTTTTTCTTTAAACTTGTTTTGAAGATCATAATGAGATAACGTTTCCTTCGACTATTTTTCACTGGCATGATTTATTACCAGTGGTCCAACCATTTAATCCCAAGCCCGGGGCGACGAGTGGATACACATTGTTTAAACCCTGTCCATATATATATATATATTGTTTGTCCACTAAAGTGGGTTTTTTAAGACTCGTGAAGATTCGAAGTATGACACATTAAATAGATACCTGTCTATTTTTGAGGAATGTTTTTACCTGTCTCGGTTATTTGTGTAGATGAGTTGATGTCGCATTGAAGCTAACCTTATATTTCTTTTTTTCAAACAAACTTACTTGAAGTCCCTTTTTGAATGTTTCTTCTCCCAGAAAGAACCTCATCATTCTTATAATAGTAGCTCCCTGAAATGCATTTTTTATAATTACAAAAGTGTTATCAACGTGTTTCCTCAACTACATTGTTTTATTACAATCGGTAAAACATAAACATTTTTTTTTCAAATAACTTCGATTTTCACAGTATCTGTTTATAATTGCATAACTTAGGTAAATTCAGCCCAGTAGCCAGTACATGTACTTCGATACTGGTATGAAAATACGGATACTGTGTTATTTGAAATTTGCTGTTACAAAATGTTGGAAATTCTTTTAAATTAAGGAATATATCTCCTTCATTCAAAGCTCTTAATCTTGTCCAGCTTTGTCTATACTTTCCTCCTCTTTGGTTTATAAGCTTTTCATTTTTCTTAATAAGTTTTTGATTTTCAACTATTTTGGCGTCGATTATCACTGAAGAGACATTTATTGTCGAAATGCGCATCTGGTGCAATTAACTTGGTATCGTTAATGGTATTGGTTATTTTTTTTTATCATATAGCTTCTCAAGCGCATGTTTAATGCCTTTCCATCTCCTTGGCTGTCAAACCATTGTGTTTGAGCGTTCCTGGTCAAGGTTATTCCACAAAAAGCGCTACGTAAGCATCAACTTTATAAAGTATTATTTTCTTTTAGAGTATTATTTATATGAAAACAATACTCAATAAATACTGTAGATTCTTAGATAAATCTGCATAGAATAAGAGTAAAATGAAGTCGTATATAATTTAATGGATTTGTTGGTGATGTGTGCATGGAAGGAGAGGCTCACCCTGTCAACACATCCGGTCTCGTGACATCTGGAGTTAATGTAAGTCCATTATTAGATTGTCTCATGGTATGTGCAGTTTGAATCAAATTACGAATTTTGGAGATCGATAAACTTCTCTACCTCTATTTTTTATTTGTTGAGATTTCAATTTCCACTTAGTTTAAAGTATATGCTAAACCCCGAGATCACAGTACTGTCATAAAATTTTCTTGACGATAGGAACTATAGCTGAAAATTGTTTGAAAGCTAAAAATGTGTGGTTTTTTTGAAGCTATATCTTTCTGTTTAGAATATAAAGTTTAATTGAAACAACCCCTTTCCGTTTGAAATATGAAGTCAATTGAAACAACCCCTTTCTGTCTGAAATATGAAGTCAATTGAAACAACCCTCTGTATGAAATATGAAATCAAATGGAAACTATAGCTTTCATTATGAAATATGAAATTTAGTTGACACCATATATGTCTATATGATAGATGAATTTTAACTGAAACCATCTTGGAATATAAAGTAAAAAATTGAGACATTACCCATTGAAATGTTACGTTAAATTGAACATATTTTTTTATGAAATATGCAGTTTAATTGAAGTCATACTTTAACGTATGAAATATGCAGTTTAATTGAAGTCATACTTTTACGTATGAAATATATAGTCTAATCGAAACGGTACCTTTCCGTATGAAATTCGATCAAAAATTTCATTGATTTGACTTGGATGAGAAACCGGTACATAAACAGGATGTGAGGTAACCAGACCATCAAAGTTGAAAACGTCCTGTAAATCTTCAACCACAATTTGTTCGAACTAAAGAAAGTAAAACAATAAACAATTACCGTTCATAACAAAATATACGTATTTTCCTCATAAAATAATACAACTGATATATATTTAAAGCATAAAAAAACTCCTTTTTTTGTAAACTTGCGTTATTAGTTTTTTTACATTTATTTCAAATTTCTTATTTTCTTACATTTTTCAGAATAATCTTTAAAAATTATGAGGCAAAAAGTGAAGACAAACTTATTGGTGTGTTATTATTACATAACATACCATCAGCCAATCTGGATGGACGTGATCGACTCCCATGTATTCAACAAAGCTGGCAAATCCTTCATTCAACCATAAATCATCCCACCAAGATGGTGTGACTAAGTTTCCAAACCACTGGAAAAGAAGATGTAGTATAAACAAAGTGAAATACCGATAAAAGCACAACTTATACCAGTCAAGTTGCATGTAAAATTAATTTGTTCTAGATAAATGATTTACAATTTCTCTCACCATTTTCTCTTATTTTTTTGCCATTACTTCACATAGGATAAGAAGTCCACAAGTGTCGATTGTAAAATATTAAAATACTCATTTCAACTATGCTCTAGACACGATTTTTTTAATGACCTTCCTGGGCATCATGGGTACGAAACCAACTGTTTTAAAAGTCAAAAGTATAAAACGTTTGAAAAACATTACTCAGTAGGGACTAAATCAAACAACAAAATATGTCTTAGGTCCATATGTATGAGAGAGTTGCTGCCTTAGTTTAAGTATAATTTACAAACCGAACGTGCAATGTACTATTGAAACAGACTAGTTATAGAACAGCAGCTACTAGGTGGATGGTTTCCTTTCATAATGAAACTGTATTATTTGTAATGATAACTGTATGTTTTATCAATGATAACAGAAGGAGTTAAAAGGTATCTTCAAAGAAATAGGTAGGGACCAGTTTCCTTTAAATTACGGGGCCAAAGACTGAATTTTTTTAAAGTCTACTTGAATTCAAATAATTTATAGTCTAGATAAGACATTAAAGATTTCAAAACAGTTTTTACACAAAGCCATAAAATCAAAATATTATTCAACACAGTATCGTTAATTTTACATGTTCTAAGATTGTTCATGTAAGATAATCCTAATTCACCATGAATCGGGTTTTATCTGAAAGAAACAACATAGCTAAACGTCCAGTGGAATTTTAGTTTTGGATCATAAATTTCTTCTTATTATGATTTCGGTAATTACTCAAAATTTACCAAAATCAAACATGAACTCAGTTTCAAACATCTTTATGTAATGACGTTATGATAGTACATTCAGCAATACACCATGCAGTAATATTTATACTGTTGTTATACCATCAAGGCTGTCATACTGTGAATTTTAGTTAAAAAATGCAAATTTTCTCTTATAACCCTGGTTGACTTAATTTAAGGGGAAATCAGATATACATCTTTGTCATTTTGCACTTAGGACTTATAAGTAATTATGTAGAACTCCCAAATAAAGATGGATTAACCAGAATATTTAAGTCTCCAAATCCATTAAAGTGCAAACTTAGTACAGTTAATTGAAATAACTGCAAAATTAATGTTAATGTAATATGAACACATGCATAACGGATGCTTTTTATGAGAAACGAAAATTATGTTGAGTAATATCCGTGTCATTACTGACCATGTTATCACCTAAACGACCCGGATGCATGTACCAATTTGCACCTTTTTCCTGAGGCTTCTGACAAAAAAAGCATATTTCTTCGTTTTAATGTCTTTACAATGTTTACGGGCATCTGGCTTCATATATTTTTTTCTTGTAATCCGGTTCTGTTCAGTTTGATAAATGCTGATTACCCACACAATGATGAAATTTGTCTTGTGTTATTTCCTGTTCTATCCATTCGGAACAATGCTCTCGGTATTTTCCTTTCAAACTCGTGATAATGTTTCCAATATGTTCAACATAGTAGGATGTTTTCTGCTGATCAAAATTATTATGTGCGTCTACCATACTGTTACAAAGTTTTAGTCCTGGTATCTATGCTGAGTGTATTTATAACATTATATCTATACTGAGTGTATTTATAACATTTTATCTATGCTGAGTGTATTTATAACATTTTCTTAAATGATATCTTATTAATAGTATAAAACATTAAAGTCATGGGAAAATAAAAAATAAATCTGTGTAATTTTTGGGTGATATTACATCCGAAAAAAAATCTAATGTTTGACAAGAAAAAGGATTGTTCTAGAATTTTTCATCCGTAGCCTCTAAAAAACCAAGTTGATTTACAGAATATTTATAAAAAGTTTAAAACTTGAGCAGCGAACATCCTACTTAAAACTTTGGAAACATGAAACCCTTCAATAAATGCAATTTCCTCAAGTGTTATACAGTTATCCAACTTATTTTTGAGTTACATTTTTTCGCGTTCAGTCCTTTTAGAAGTAATCGGCGACTTTCTCACTGTGTTGTCGTATTTTGACATATTCGCGAAAAATTACATTCGGGTGTTATTTTCGCAAAATTCACAAAAAATATTTATGTCTGCAAAATTTAATAGGTAACTTATTCTCACTTGATGTGCCAATTCATGTGAGACGACTACAGCTACTCTCTGTTTGTTGGTCTCTGCTGATTCCATTGGATCATACAACATGGCCGTCTCCCTGTAGGTTATTAGTCCCCAATTTTCCATAGCACCGGCAGCAAAATCTGGCACAGCTATCATGTCTGTAATTAATTACATATTTTTGAACAAACAACTTTCATTGTATATACAAAACAATGTAATACAATTAGCTGATTTTGTGAAATAGTATCAGTGGGCTCCATTTGCAAGCAATAGAAACAACCGGGTGATGCTAGTCTCGTCATAGTTTGTGCATAATTCAAGTGAAACACTCGAGTCATCATTAAATATAAACACCCCTTTAAAAATATCTTTGGAAGTTTAAAATAAGATAACAGATTATTTTTGCAATTTTCGCCACTTGTACAGAACGCAAAACTCATTGATTTCTATGTTCCGTAACAGATGTTTACCAGTTCGAATTCGCGTGAAAATATGTTATAATTACGGCATTACGGACCATGCAAAACTGGGGAGAACGAGTGGCTCATAAAAATTACCTGTCAATAGTATTATTAAACACCGTGTATTATGTAAAAAGTTAATTACGTAATTGCAAAATATAATAGCAACAAAACTATGAAACAACCGGTGATACATTTAGATGTCGAGAAAATTGTGTTATAATGCAAATGCGTGTCTAGGGTATCAATTAGAACTATAACTGTCCTCTTTTAAAATTATTTATGTAAAACGAAGAAGCATTTGTTTAAGATATATATCAGCTCTCATACCTGATTTTGGTAGAGGAAAAGGAATATCAAAGTATTCTTCAAAATAGGTAAGGACCTTGACGCCAACGTCTAAGGAGTATGGAGTTTGTCCAACCGCCTCTGGGCGTGCCCAGGCTCTATACTAAAATATATTAAATGACATTAGATCTTGTAGATTATCCTATGCACAAAATCTTTACAAACAAAGTCTTTTTTCAAATGCATTGTTTTTGTTTTGTATATGCTAGTCGAAGATAAATTTCTTTATATTAACAACAATCAAGAGCATTTATCATATTTATAGTTCCTATATGATTTGATTATCAACAACTCTGAATGCGATTAATCCGTTAGAATGTCTTTTCTTGGTTTTACATTTCAACAAATCATGTTCCCGGAACTTCTTTTGTAACCTATGTAATGTAAAATTCCTTGCAACATCCAGTCTGTTTTTTTTTTATATTTTTCTGCTTTGTTTCGATCTGATGAGTTTATCCTTTTCAACTGATTTTTTTGTTTGTTCTTATGTTGTGCCGTCACACCACTGTCCCAGGTTAGGAGAGGATTTGCGCCTTTAAACATGCCTAACCCAGTCACATTCTTTAGGTGCCTGTCCAAAGTCAGGAGCCTTGAGTTCAGTGGTTGTCGTGGCGTCATAATTGTTTTTCGTGAATTGTTTTGTTTTAAATAAGGTCGTCAGTTTTCTCAATCGAATTGTTTTATATTTTTCACTTTTATAGCCAACTATACAGTATGGAATTCTCTCATTGTTGAAGGCTTTGCCTATTTTTTTTAAATCCACTGCAATTGAACTTTGGATGATAGTTGTCTCATTGGCAATCATACTATATCTCCTTATGCTTATATTGTGTCAATTCCAATGTGATGTATACATGTGCAATACACATCAAGTGTTTGCAATTATAAAAAAAGAATTTAAAAGATGAAAGATGTTTGTATTGAGAATTTCCAGGACAAAAAAAAACATTTTTTTTAGAGGTTATTGATGTGTAAACTGGATCGATGCACTCCCAAACTGAATAAAAATTATTGATGTTAACTTTGCTGGATATACATCAGATGCACTCACAAACTGAATAAAAGTCCTACAACAGTTGTCATTTCTGTTTTACTCTTAGTGCATAAAAGTTGCATGCCATGCTATTAATAAGCAAGATTGAACACAGGTGTGCCAACAATAAAATGTTCGACCACTTCTAAGGTTCAGGCATTCTTTTTAATTCCTCAAAAAGGTGTTCTTTGAGTATCTTTTAATCTATTTTTTTTAAATAATTGTGTCACGAATGTATACAAGTCATTAATTCAATATGGCAGCAATAATACATGTTTAACCTCGCCTCTGGCCTTTGTTGGTCTTGTGTGTTTTGTTTTGTTTTTTTTTTATTTTGGTTCATTTGTATGTTTCGGAGTTTAGTGTGACGTCCATTTTTATTGAACTGGTACACATTTTTGTTTAAGGGCCAGCTGAAGCCAGCCTCCGGGTGAGGAATTTTCTCGCTGTGTTGAAGACCCATTGGTGGCCTTGGGCTGTTTTCGTATCTTTGACACATACCCCATTTCCATTCTCAATTTTATACTATAGATAAGCATAAATGAATACAACAATACAATTTTCGACCACTTCTAAGGTTCAGCTGTTCTTTTTAATTCCTCAAAAAAGGTGTTCTTTGCATATCTTTCAATCTATTTTTTGTTTTATTAATTGTGTCACGAATGTATACAAGTCATCAATTCAATATGGCGGCATTAAGACATGTCAGTTGTGGATTTGACAGGAAATTTAAGCCAATGAAATATGTTTTACATAGAGATTACATTAGAATAACAAATTACTTACCTCTACGTTATTTTTAGTGATGTTTACTGTGTATTTGAAATCACAGATAATAAAAGCCAATAAGTAAGTTGACATCTTTGGTGTGACTTCATAGTAATCGGCAATCCATCCATTTCCCCTACAAAAATAAGTTATAGTTTTATATGCTGAAAATTCAGAAATTATTGCGTGCATTTATTATTGCAATTTTTTAAAAAATTAACAAAAATGCGAGTTTAATTATTGCGATTTTAGGAAAAGCTACAAACAGATATATGTATTTGATATCAGAATGCGAATTCTTATTATTGCGATACTCAAGTAGTCGCATTATGCGCATTAATAAAAACCTCGAAATAATTTCAGAATTTACAGTGTAGCTCCAAATCTCTTCGATGTTCACAGAAAAGAAGTAATCGAATGTACATATATATGTACAAGTTGTAGATGATAATTGATATTGTACAACATACTGTATACAGTAAGTAACCAAAAGTAAGCATAGACTAGTATATCGTATTCCACTAGTGGAAACAATACTTCGAATTAGTGACGTCATCAGTGACAAACACAGTTTTGTTTTAAACAATTCGCAAGCTTGTGAAATATAAAAATCTAGCCTTTCAAATATTCACCAATATTCACTCAATATCTCTATATCACACATTGGTTTAAAGAAATTTAGCCTTATGTATGATAATTTTGCTATTTAAATCCCCTGGTTTCATTAGCAATTAGCAACACAGGGTTGTTGTAACGCTAAAGGGACATTGTTCACAACTATAAGTGCAATAAAATATTTGAAGTTAGTTAAAAAAATGAAGAAATTTAGCCGCATTCCGAAAGTTTTTCATGTCGAGAGTTCTTTGATAGGGGATTGCTTTACAAGAAAGCTATAGGTCCAAGTCTCTTCATTGTAACGGTTATATAATATCTTCAAAAGTTGTGCGGACACATGGGTTGACCGTTATAGAATGACCACATACATGTATATGTCGACATAATCCCGTTGTTTTCCTCGTGGATGGCTTATGATAGGATAGTTAATTGATATCAGCGACAGGGCGGGTTATTGAAATGGGTTGAGAACTAATTGCCCTTCTGAAGCACCTAAATTCGCCCATTTATTTGGTGGGGTATCTGTCACTTTCTGTGTAATATTGTGTGGAATGATATTTTTGAAATAACATTTTTTACCACAGCGTTGTCTGCCCTTCTCGACCTTATTTCATTTTTATTGACCCTTTGAAATCTATCTTTTGGAATAATACATTTAACGATAATGGGGTAAAATAAATTCAGTTACTAGGCCGTATATATGCACTGTTTCTTCTTCAATAACAAAATCATTATTTTGACTATTTCCTATTAATATTTACAAATTAGATAATACATTTAAATGTGTCGAAGTTACGATATTTGGACGGAGGAGATCTGAATAAAAACAGATGGTTTTGTGTCCACACTTCGTTAAAGAGAATCTGACGGAGCTGTGTTCTTTTTTCTGCTAATAATTAGAAAGTCAGCCAATGTAAATTTAGATTGGTTCCCTGTCCTTTATCTGTATGTTGCAAGGGAGAGTACCAGCCTAATGTAAATTCTGCCTCTTGCATTACAACAAAATCCGACGAATCCGAATATGTCTTTTCGACACAAAAAGTAACTTTTTAAACATAACGTTGTCAGATTCTCGTAAACGAAGCTATGATCTTTATTAATATGAGTTTTTGGTGTAGATTATATTTGGGGACAAACAGTCTACTAGCAGCATACCCGACACAGATATATTGTCACTATATTTAAAATTATCCAATAAAAGAAGTTTACGGCTGGTATACAATGTAATATCGACTGTTTCCCGTTAGCCCTTACATATCATACATTTATATTTCAAGTGACCTTGGAATAAAAAATATACATGTATTACGAGGACAAGGATTGTGCAAGTACATTTCATTTGTAGTATAAATTAAAAGATATCAAATCAAATGCTTAGTATAAGATAATTACATTACTGCCATTAAAAGTTTCATACGATTCTTTAATTTTGATTGGCTGAGGCATACCAGAAGTTAAATTTTATTTTCGTATACAATGCAACTGTATCTTGACTGCACGTGCCATCCACGAAAACATTAAAACAATGCATAGAAAAACAAATAAAAGCCTTAATTTGACTCGTTATTTCATGGTTTGCAGCATAGAATGTAATTAAAAGAATAAAATGCTTCTTTTTGTAATTCAATAGGGTTGTAAAGCGTTGAACGTACGCACATGTTTAAGTACAAAATGTACTTCGGTGAACGCTTTTGCATACAATAAGATTACTAAAAGAAGCATTTTGATATACCTGTCTGTTTATATGTTAAGCTATAATGTTTTTTTTTAGACACCAAAAGTTATCTAATGAATTAAACATTTTACTCCCTTTATTTGAATAGCAATGTTGATAAATTACACTCAAGAAAACAAACAGCACAGCAAAGTATATAAGGAAAGAAATGAAGCACAATTTAATAAGAGCTGATTATATAAATCTAATAAGATAGCGCCACCAAATACAAGTTTTCAAATTCCAAAGAATAATGTTCAGTTCTCAATTCAAAGAAATTACTTCATATTGGTTTTTATCAAGGGAAACAACAGAAAGAAAAAATAACAATAAAGAAATCTTGTGCTTTGTATTATATGGGCAAGTTTATAAAATGTAAAGGGAATAAATTGTGATCACTACATCATTATTAAGGGCAAAAACTTTCTCAGATGACCTCTCAACCTCTCAACCTCTCAACCACAATGATAAACTAATGTATTTGTGGTAATATTTTCAAAATTTTCATTGAAAGACAGACATTGGTTTATATTCAACGTTGTTATTGCTTCACAACGTCCTAACCAATGGAAATCCAACCAATAGCGTAAAGTTATTTTCATTCTTGGGGTACAAGCAATAAAATTGCCCATAATTCTTTAAATTCAGAAACTTCTATTTTGTATTGTTCTTGCTTCGATTTTCCATTTTGAAGCACAAGAATGCTTATTAGAAGCAAAAGTCATGAGAGCATTTTTAAAAACTAATACTTGTATATTCTGATTATGTTACAAAGCACCTATCTTTTTACCTTCCTGTACTATTAGTAAGAGCTGTATTTGAAATCGAGGTCATATTAAGCTGTCGAACTAATGTAACCTTGAAACGAGCCTTCACTGCAGGTTCGTCAAAGCATGGAAAAACCTTTCGAGAGTATGTTGGTGCAAGAAATGAGGTAGCCAGAAAACTGAAATATTGAAAAGAAATATATAGTATTAGGTGTTTCTCACCTGGTCATATTGCTGGTTATTGGGGTGTTTGACAATGAAACCATGTGTTGTTTTCTGACAAGTGTAACTTTAAATTGCGCTTTGACGGCCGGCTCATCAAAACATGGGAATGTTTTTCTTGCGTCAGTAGGCTGCATCTGTGATGTGGCAATGTAACTAATAATATAAAACAAAACAATTTGATTAAATTGAATTCAAAAATTATTTATACTTGTGCAAAAAATACGAAATTGTCATTTGGTTTCTGGTGGATAATTGTCTCATTGGCAATCATGATGTGTTTAACTACCTTGACTGCTTATACACGCCTTGCACGGTATGTGTCACTGTCACAGTAAGGGGGGCTGGAGGCGGCCATTTTGGTTATATCAATAATTGTTGGTTTTTTTCCCTCTTGTATTCAAGTTGGTTATATGCACTGAATAATGGCCTTGGCAATCATACCACATCTTTACATTTTATGTACGATATTTTGTGTATTTTTAATTAATATTGTTTACAATTACCATTATCATTTCCAAAATGAGAAAAAAAAAACCTAAAAAGGAGCTTTACAATATAATATGTCGACTTTGTTCCCATAATTCGATACCTAGCCAAACATTAACGACTAAAACATTGGGCATATTTATAAGTGACAATATACTTTTTGTAAGTCCATTGATCAATTATATTAAAAAGGGGGAGGGTTGAGAGCGCAACTAAAGTTTAGCCTGGTTACATGTCCTTGACAAGAACCTCGTCGTACGTCGTCTTTGTATGAAAATGTTTGGTTTTTTTTTATTACGGAAGTCGGTGTTGATAGAAGATCGTTGGTTGATTGTTTGTGTTTCACTCCACTTTCGGCACTCTCTTGATTTTATTGTGGCGGCCGAAGACGGAGAACCCGGAGAAAACCACCGACCATCGGTAGGTAACCTGGTTATCCTTCTAAGTCACGACAAAACAAAACAAAACAAACGTCGAAGAAATACAGAAAACACCATCATGGGAAAACAATCGAAAAGTAACAAGACACTAAAGAGAAATCAGAAGACTGCGCAACACGAAAACACACCGCAAACCAGGGTGGTCTCAAGAAGTTTGGAAAGGTGAGCAGCTCCTGTTTAACTAGTGACGAATAGATATTTTACGCCGATAATAGATAAAACGTCTGTCAGTCATTCATATGAATAAAAAGAATGTGCATATATGTCAACGAGGTAACAATAATTGATAGTAGGTTACAAATTCATCGTGTAATACAAAAATAAAAACTAAATAAAAAGGTCTACATTGTATTAATATTTAAAAAAAACTTTATAAACTTTTCTGCATATTTGTAATCTTGATGATCTAGAATGTCGGTTTTTCGGGATTTTTTTTAAAGCGTAATAAAGAAAATGTTGTATAAGAGATACTTAAGTGATATTTAAACTAATAATTCGAAAACAAACTGACAATGTCATGACGAAAACGAAACATCTGCTTTGTATCTGATGTGAGTCGAAATGTTAAACTTTTACTTACATTGTATCGTTCCCACGTTTATAAGAACTCAAATAAAGTCCTGCTAGATCATCGGTCAAAGGTCCACGGAACTCAATATACACGGAGTAGTTTGATCCCGCCATAAACTGTGTATTAGATTTCAGTATCAAAAACTGATTAACTTTGTCAAATTCTACAGAATGAGATATTTGACTTCCACTTCCCATTTGCATAACCTGAATAGATTGTTCAGAAATATTTAGCTTGTTGCTGTGTAGTACAATTTCATTCGTTGATTTAATGCACTGCATCTCAATTTTAACATTTCCTGTGAAATAAAAGTCTTTCGCATCTCCTTCGTACATGTAGGGTTGAAGTTCAACATCGTATAATGTTGGATACAAGTTAAGTGGTAGCCGAACATTTCGAGTGCTTGCTGGTGAGGTAGTGGTCAGTTGTGCTACTGTTGTTGTTGGTACCAGTGGACTTGATGGACTAAGTGAAGTCGGTCCAGCACAGAGGCTACCTGAAATATAAAATACAAATGATTGTTTGTTTGTGATTACTGCCACTTTTAATTATATCGTGGTGGTCAAATTTATTGGGAGAGGAATCCGAAGTTCCAGGAGAGAACCAACGAATTTCGGCAGGAAAACTGACCATCCTAGTCAATAGAGATTGAAATCGTACGCACCTCTGTGTTTTCAGGCTAGTGATACAATAGATGAACTACTTAGACCATTCGGCCACCGAGGACCCTCAAATAAATATGACTAATAACAAACATCGTATTACCAAAGTACTATATACTAAAAAAACGTTGATAATTCAGCTGGACATGGTCAACTGATACTTTTAACATGGATTTTAATTTAACAAAAGTAATTTTATGATCGGTTAAACAAATTTCGTGTTTCCATTTTATTATATTTCTTTTACGGTTACTAAAGTGGTTGGTCTTTGGAATATCAGCAAACGTTATTCTATAAATACGATATCATACATGTAAGATCATTAACATCCGACCACAACAAGCATAGCAAAAGAGAAAAAGAGTGGTTTTATTTGTTGTGTGTTGCTTGATCGCAATAGTTCTCACTGGCACATTACTTGTTTATACTACAGCTAAAACTGTTTAATGATTGAGTAAGCAAGCATAAACGAAAACGAGGCCGACGATTCACTTTGTCCAATGTGCATATGTTCCGGACCATCTGAGTATTTGGACCATACGCGTATGATCCGGTTAATTAATACGACGAACGTTGAACAGCAACTTTAACTGTTGATTGCATAAGGTGTCATTAATTACGAGTTTCAACAAATGAAGTTTTGACTTATTCAATCTTATGGTAATTATTGTTATATGATTAATGAAATCAAGTATATTTTACTCAAAAATTATAGATTTTCCTAACGAAATGCAATATGTCGACTTTAGAAAATAACTTCGAGGAATATCTAAATGAAATGTTAAACAAGAGGGCTAGCTACTGTTTTACTCGCATGCATTTCTGGGATTGGACACTCTTTTTTTTCTTTATTTTTGGCGTTCAAATTTGTTTTAACTAAACTACGCTCAAGCCAGTGCTAGGGGCCGTCTTAAAGTTGCAGTGAGGTGGGAGTTTTTGGCTCCGTGTTGAAGGCCTCACTGTGACTTTGAGATAAAGAACAGCAATAAAAGAGCCGTGCCTTTGCTCTTTGTGTTTATTTTTGCTGTGCTTGTACTGATTTTGTGTCATGGATGGATACCCCATATCCTTTGTTTTCGTAATAAATTTCTAAATTCTTAAAATTATTACAAGCTTACAATAACAGTAGATTTAACGTGTTGTCCCTCTATTCTTATGTGGAAAATAAGAAGAGTGGGACAGCACGAACTGTTATTGCAATATCGAAAGAATAGGAACAAGAAATCACCAATTAAGTGAAAACAGGTCATATTAGAAGATTTTCTTTTATAAAAACTAATCTAAACATCAAGGAAAAACGAAAAAAAGGTCCATGACTCAAACGCCCGTGGTTTCACTTACGAACGAAAACGTTGCCAGTATAAAGTCGCTTTGAATTGACTTCAGCGATGGCAAGATAACAGATACACCCAGATTCAGACTTCAGTTACTACTGCAGTAGATTTTGGTTCGCAGACTGACGACCTATGTGTTCTTTCTAAGGAATTTAGAATGTTTCGAATAAACTCATATATAATGATTTAAATACTCATATGGTCCGACCCGTTAATGACCAAGCGAGTATATTTTTTTTTATACTCATACACTACATTCCCGGTTGAGAATAATAGGTTTATTAATGAAATGCACATTTGTACCCTTAGGGGTTGAAGGCATATATAAACAATACAATACAAATATATACACAATGCAAAACTTAAGTTATAACATATTAAACATCATATATAAAGTGGTAAACAGTAATATTTATGCAGGTGTTGTGTCCACTCCCCTAAGTGCAAATGACATTTTAATGAACGGAACAGTAAGCTGCATAATTTCAAATGAAGATAAAAGTAATTGTAATCTATCTGTTTCAGACAATTTAAAGAATTCTGGACATATATTATTTATATCTTTCGCAAGCTGATTACGTAAAGATTTATAAAATTAATACAATTTTATAGTATGTCTATTTGTAAAACAAGATGACAAACAACAATCATGTCACTTTAAAATATATGACACTATTGATTGAGCTTCTGTGTAAATGCTTTGTGATGTTAAAAACACTTCTTTTTTGTCATAACAATTCAACAATATATTATGTTTAAAAAATTATCAGTTAAAGTAGACTATTTATATAAAGGTGAACAATGGTCGCTCAGTACAAAGCCTTTCAAGTTATAAATGTACCCTTTCTACGAAGTTGTATATTACATTGAGTATTTGTAAATCACTTGCTTCTACTTCGATCTGTGCTGATTAATGTTTCATTTTACAAGTCGTGCACTTTTACGTCCAACTCGGCCGGTATTAATAATTCTTGGGAATAAACCATCTAGGTGTTAGTAGCTTTACAGTAACACAATTTATCAAAATGCACTTGTTTATAACATATAGGGCTTAATTTCTATGTTTTTGTTTTTCTCAAAGAGTCAGTTAGGAAAAAATAATTAAATACATTTATAATTTGAATACCAAAGAGTTAATATTATAAACTTGTAAAAAAATGTAAGCCTTATTTGAATTTATTCTTCTATCCTGTTACATACAACTGTTGAGGTTAATTTTGATTTCAAATTACATGTCAAATTGTGTATTAGAAAACAATCGAAATAAAAGTCTAATTTCCATTGGAAAGTATAATATGATTTTTTTTTTATCGTGAAGCTGCAAAATAATTTATAATTTCTGTGTTCAGCATAAGTTATACACATAAGAAGGTCAAAGGCAATTAAATTACAAATCCCAATTACCAACAACATCATCGTGACATTTACATAAAAAATAAAATAAAATATTGAATACGCAATACAATAAATGACCTCAAGCTCCCTGTCCTCAACTTTATAGACTCTTTAATAACAGAGCCTAAATATTTCACTTGGTGTCTAGTAGTTGGGTTCAGAAAATATTTAGTTCTATTGTAAGAACAATCTCTGTAATGGATTTTTTAATCATTAAAAAAGACATGTCTTAAATCATTATTTATTTTAAATTACAATATATAATGATGATAATGATCCCCGTGACTTGATAAGATGAGAGATGTGTTACATGCAAAAATTGTGTTGTTGGAATGACGTAAACACTTCTTCTTGTTATACTTATAAAAGATAACTACATTGTATGTTTCATACTCTGATCGATGAACCTCTTGATGAAATTCTAGGATAACTACTCGCACTGATACATTGTACTTACATTAACAATATTTTTTCAATGAGCATATGACTAATACATAAAATGAACAACAGAAAATATCAACGATGTTGGACATTCCAACAGACCACTCTTCCCCCAATACGACCGGAAAGAAAAATAGATGGACAAACAAACTAAGACAACAACAACGTACAACACATGGTCCAGATGGCCTGACTTGCTATAGGTATAACATATATACATGAGGTGAAACCAATCTTACGTGTGCGCTAAACACCCTCCCCCTCCCTTTTCTCTGTCTAGGCCCATGTTATCATAAGTGAGAGTCTGGATGGGAAAAGAAAGGGGTGGGGGCTTAATTTCTGTATTCTGTTAATTTTTAAAGTATTTTTCTTTATCTTTAAAAATAACTCTGTAAATTTCTCATGAACATGATTTTACTATTATTTTTTTTTTATAATGATATTATTTCTTTATTATTATTTTTGTATTACCTCATTGTTTCCCACAGTTATTCGTTTTACTTTTGCACCCGATTATTCTCCATATTTTATATATTTTTTTTCATTTTTTTTATTTTCTATTGCCGTTATTCTCTATTCTGTAAACCCCATCCAGACCCTAAAAAGTACTAGGTGATGTTTAACGACCTTAACTACCAATGAGTGTCTCGCACGGTCGGTCCTCATAAGTAGCTATATTTGTAATAAACATGTATTCATTTTTTCTCATGCTTATTAAGCTTTCATTGTCTTATCTATATCATTCATAAATTACAATTTATCATGATTGAACATTAAACTAGATTAACCTCGTCAAATATGCATGTACATGACTGTACTTGTTCCGATTACGTTTGTGGTTGTTGTACACGTATGACATATTTTATTGGTTTTATTCATTAACTTGAGGATTTTCGTTGATGGCAGATCTTAGATAGTTTCCGTTTAATTCGTTCACAATTAGCCTTGTTTACAAAAAAAATTGAGTCGTGGCATTATTACCATTGAGACAACAATCCACCAAAGACAAACTGACAAAGATTTAAACCGTTCCAGGTCACCGAACGGCTTGCAACAATAAATAACTTCCATACGGTATACTTAGCTAATATGACCTCGAAACATCAAACTGTATCTCATTTTAAAAGCAAAAGCTACGGCCTCATTTAAGCTCATAATCTTAGGCGAAAAGTAATTATGACAGACAGCAACAAACGACAACGAGACGATTTAGAGATGGACACGTTGAACAGAAACATGATTAATGTTGATGGCTGTATGTTGTCGGCAAAAAAACTAAAGTTAATGCCTGTAGGCTTAAACGTTATTGTTATACAGTGTGCACTGACATAAGGGGACGAACATGTGATATAGAGGGGAAAGGGGGCAGGGTGATCTTTGCCGCGTGATAATTGTTTTGCACTTTTGTACACGATTGATTCCTGCATTTGGTGTAGCAGAATATTCATTTTCATCCTTTCTTATGCAAGTTTATTTATTTTCAGCTCTTACCAGGGCAGGTTATTAATTTTTGAAATTCTCCTACCCACCCGAAAATCAAAATCGTCCCCTTATCTCCTATTTTGCTTTGTTGGCATATCTCTATACTAAAGAACAATTTCGAGGAATCCGCATAAATCATTGGTTTCATTTTATAAAAAGAGGAGCGACATAAAGCCAAGAGAACGGTCATATAACTTGAATGTAGTTTGTACATATATAATGCATGTATATTAGTTAATTATCTTGCAAACATATTAGTTTTTTGTCAAGTTATCAGAAAATAGAAAATTTATCAATATAAAAATAAGAAGATGTGGTATGATTGCCAATGAGACAATTCTCCACAAGAGACCAAATGACACAGACATTAACAACTATAGGTCACCGTAGGGCCTTCAACAAAGAGTAAAGCCCATACCGTATAGTCAGCTATAAAAGGCACAAAAATGACAAATGCAAAACTATTCAAACGAAAAAACTAACGGCCTGATTTATGTACAAAGTTTACCACCATCACTTTATCAACAGCATCATATTATACAGAAACACAGTGCAACATTCGATCACCGACTAGACTGTATATTAGTTTGGTAAAACCTAAACTACCATAAAGAATTGAATGGGTAGATGTTGCACCGTTGTTTATTTCAGTTTTTGTGTGTTTTGGGGTTTGTTTTTTTATTTGAATTCGTGTACTTCTACCCAATTATTTCAATTGTGTTCGATCCGTAACATTTTAATAACTTGATTGTATCCATTAAAGGGTGCCCAACACTTTGACTAAAATAGATTTAGCTCGTTTAATTTTCATAAAATACTGTGTTAGATATTGCATCGAAAAGGTTTTTAAAAAAAAAACAGTAACTTCCGCCAAAAGTATGGAAGCGTATTAGGGACTTAGAAAAATAAAATTTTCATTGAACTTATATTTCAAAATCAAAATTTTGCCATTTAAAATCATAAAACTTTTACTCAAAATTTTAACTTTTTAAATCTCGAAATCTTTACTGTAACTTGGAAATTTTGACTTTACAATCTTGAAATTTGGATTTTAAAAAAACTTATACGCTTCCATACATAATCAAGTTATGCTTATAGAATAATTATGATCCTGTGTCTCTTTACCCAAAGAATCGTAAGCAAACAATTAGTTATGGGTATTGCAGTATATCTTGTTATCAATTTTAGTCATAAGATTTTGTGTGAAAAGACCCCCTGATGCTCCTCCATACTAACTTACTATATAATATATTTCAATGGGTATACAAGATGCTTGTAAAACTGAATACTAAATTTTTCAATGTTTGTTAAAAGTCAACCATGTAACATGAAACTTAATAAAATGTTGTACTTCACGGTACAAAACAGAATATAAAACTGTAAATGATATAGTTTGTCAATGTCATATGAAATAACAAATACAAAGCTAATACGACCGATTTAATGCAAAGAATAATAGAAAAATAATACGGAGTCTTTTAAAAGGGAACATCTTTTCAATAAGCGTATTTTGATCGGTGAAGGAATAAAGTTTTATCCTGAGTGTACGAGTGCCTTTGTTGTGAGATATTCGCGTTCGAAAACAAATTTTTTTTTGTTTTTTTTTTTGGAGGGGTGGGGTCTTCAAAGTTTTGAAAAATAAAATGGTATCTGAAGCTTCTTCACTAGTTGTTTACATATATACTATTGACATGAATTAGGGAGGATACACAATTCAACCCTACCAACTTTCAAGAGAGTGTGTAAATTTGGGAAGGGGCTGTTGACCCCGTGTGTGCCAGCTATCAAGTTCAACAGCGTACATGTACAAATCATCATGACATAGTTCTGATCACCTGCTAAAATCATTCCAACAGACCCGAACAAACGTCATTGTTTATATATCATTTGCCAACAGTACTTATTGCTTGTGTTTTCTAACAATGTAAGCACTTGGTTGTTAGTTAATTTACTTTCTTTAGGAATCCCTAATGACGAGGTGATTAACTTCATTACGGTTAAATATCTAAAGTTCTTGTACGATTTCTAAACCGAAAAAAAAATATACTAATGGAAATCTGTAAGAATTCATTTTGACGTTCAGAATTAATCAGTCACTAAACAAGATCATGCAGTTGTATTCTCATTAGCTCACGAAAGAATGTAAATGAAGCTTAACGTTTCAATTGTTATAAGACGTTGATGTTGTTACAATTGTTACAGCTGGGGCGGCTTCGGGCAATTGCAAGTAGGTATTTTGTGCCTCCCACACATTTGGCAAGAAGATACAAAATGAAAATGAAAGAGAACACAGATTAAAACGTAGGACATAAGACTAAAAAAACTGTTTTTTGTTTGTTTGTTACTTCAAGAATTGTGTTTCCACACTTTTCAGTCAAGACACTCTGTTACAAAAGGCTTAATAATACACTGTTAGTAAAATCCTGATGATCGTTTCATAATCGATAGCTTGAAAATTTTAGAAGCTCGGTTGTAAATGGTCAATATTAAATGCTTTCGCTTTCCACTATCTTGCTTGTTCAGCTTTCGATTTAAACTATCTTGCTTGTTCATAAGAATAATGTGTAATGATAGTCATGAGACCAACTATCCACCAGAGAAGTCTTTCATAGTTTTTATGAATGAACAATAAAAATATATAAAATGTGGTTTTTTTTAGAAAATAAAAGTTACAAATTTTAAAGAAATCAAAATCAGCAAATATCGATGTTCCTGAAAATTGCAGCATAACTAGAAGGGTAACATGAATAGAGTGTTTTTCTAACCGACGTCGTGCCCAGTGGCTAATATCTCATGAATTGAACTTGACGGATCGGGGACTGATTTAGGAATAATATATGCATAGTCTGGTATCGATGATCCATAGCTTATTTGACGGATCCTAACTAAGAGTTTCATTAACAGTCCGTCTATCAATCATATGCACTGTTCAAATGGGTATATTAATGTACATAAATAGAATTTGTTTACAAAACGAACTACAGTATTTACATCTTACAAACGCAGACCTAGACGAAGATATCTTTACAGATCGGCTGTATGCAATAAACGTAATGAGTAAAAAAAACAAATGTACAAAAAATGTTCACCATATGATAGTTATCATTTTGTACATTTTAAAAAGTCTGTTATATTATAAATTGTACGTTCAATTCAACATTTAAGGACCAGTATACGCATATCGCCAGTCAGCAAGCAAAGTTTACTCCAATCAACATATCGAGATGTAATACTCTTTCCTCTCCGTCTATAACTGAGAAGACACACACGTTTTAAATTTGAATTAGAATAAAAGATAAAGACAGTTCTTATCATTACAATGAAAAGTTGGGGATAATGACCTATTTTGATACTCTTTCTTTTCCGTCTATAACTGAGAAGACAAATAAGTTTTAAATCGAATTGGAATTAAAGATAAAGACAAATCTCATCATTATAATGAACAGATTAGGGATATTGACCTTTTTATACGGCGGCCTCATTCAAATATTCAGATAAAACTCTTACATGAATAGTTTTTATATGTAATAATACTTATATATTCTAGTCTCAGATATTACTATGTTTTCTTTACAGAAAGGTAGAGCGTAATGACTAAGTTTGTATGAATTCATTCAGTGAGAGTCAAACAGAAAATAATACTCTAAGCAGGAAGTTAAATCATTCTTTTTTCTTCTTTAAAGTTTTATTATAGCCCTTTCGGTATCTTATCTACCTTTAATGGCAGTGTTGTCACTTCAAGCAACAAAGTGGATTAAGTGTCGTAATGAAACTACTTAAATTTGCAGGATTAGCCAGGATATTTCACTACAGTATAATATTTTGTCATATATTTTAAGGCTGGATCAAATTTTGGAATGATTACATAGATGATCGATTTTTTTCTCTCTATTTTGGGAAACTTAGAGTACCTACCTTTAATACTATTATAAAAAAGATTTCAAACGGTTTGTGACCGGATTGTTTCCCTCGAATAGTAGATTCTTAGCCAGCCGTAAGCAGTGGAGTTTGGGAAATACTTCTTTAGCTCAGTCGGTTAGGGCGATGACTTGTAACACAGAGGTCCCGGGTTCGAGTCCCGGAGGAGATCATGAGAATTTCTGATAACAATCATGCTCGTCGGTTACATATCAGGTTATGCAATGGTATCTTAAGCTTGGGATCCAGTTATTACTACAGACAGATCTTAAATTTTATGTTATTTTCGCTTTATTTGGAACATAATAATATACCTACTTACCATTGAAAATTAACAAAATATATACGTGTATCGTTGTTTGCTTTACACTGGAGAGAACGCTGGCCATTTTTAATTAAACCGTTAACGTCTACAGATATAAACTAGTCTTATCAACTGTGAGGTGGTCAAAATAGCTATGAATTTTACATGAAATTAATGTGAAGGCTTTTGACATTTTTCCCCTTCCATATTTCCTATGTCAATCTAAAAACGCATTTCCGAACAATGTTTTTCACTTTCGATTACTCAAGGACAATTGACATCGGTAGTCTAAATTGTGCGATATAATGGTTCATCCATTATATTTGGAAATAACTTAAAACAACGATCTTGGAATTATTGCACATGAATATAAGTACTTGTATATCTGACATTTGTTTCAGTATAAATTATTAGATGTGATATGATTGCAAATGAGACAACTATCCACCAAAGTTTAAATGAAGTGGATGTAAGCAACTATAGGTCACCTTCAACAATGAGAACAAACCCATACCGTATAGTCGGCTATAAAAGGCCCGGCATGAAGAATATGAAACAATTCAATGGAGATTACTAATTTATAACAAACCAATTTACGAAAAACAAATATGACAGATATGAACCAACGACAACCACTGACCTGCAGGCTCCTGACTTGGGACAGGCACATTAAGAACGTGGCGTGGTTAAACATGTACATGCTCAACCCTCCCCTAACCTGGGACGGTGGTGTTACAGCACAACATAAGAACACACTATACAAATCAGTTGAAAAGGGTTTCACTCGTCAGATCGATACAAAGCAGAAAAACATCTAAGAAAAACACAGACCGGACGTGCCAGGGTATGTATACATCCCTAACAACAAAAAGGACACACAGTACAGATCTGAGAGTACTCGCAGTTACTCACATTTAGTATCTTCTTTGAATTAACATTATGACTACATCTCCTTCCAACCCCAAATATTATTTTCTTTTCTTGAATAAGTTATCCCAAAAAAGGTTTTGGTCACATTGATAAAAGAAAAACGTTTTACTTGGAGAAAGTATGAGAGTAACATATATCATCCATTAGAAAACCAAATCATATTCGACGGAACTCCAAGGGTGAGTGGGGAATAGAAGTGTGTTCACTTGTGGTCTTCTTCCGACCGGTTGTAAAACCTGGCCAAAGTGGGGCGTCCTTCTGATTTGGAGAGATGTATAAATACGCACCCACGTCCGGTTAGAATGTAGGTGGCCTGTGGCAAGCCAAAATTTCTGTCCTCATCCAAAGTAACCTCATTTTCTAGTGGAAGTCCAAATTTATTTGTTCTTTATCTCGGACGACCCTTATTATTTTGTGTTAACTTATTCTCGTCCTGAACATGCACGAGATATTTGCCACTGCATGGACATAAAACAAACACACTTTGCTCAATCATTTTCGACGCTGACGAACAATATGACACCGAAAATAAACAGATTTTATTAAGAATGATGCTGATTTATTGTTTTAATCAAGACATTTATACTTCAAATTAATAAATCTATATATGGACTTGAAAAATATGAGCAATTCACTTGGCACCAGAAAGAGAATTTGGAAATTCCGTCATACATATACAAGTCAGCAATTTCCAGTGCATTGACCATGTCATAAAGTGCAATTTTCAATTGCGCCTCAATTTGAATGACAAAAAAGCATCATGGTTGAATACTTTGTATTAAACAGAAAATTTTAAACAGCATAATTTTAAAATGGTTTAATCTTTTCATCAACCTTGACTTCATTTGTGACACAAAAATGAATTACAATGGCTGGTTTGTATTTCTTTATTTCATTTAATATCAAGTGATATAAAAAGTGACTTTTGCAGCACTGGTTTCAAGTATAATTTTCCGAAAGTGCATTTTTCAATTGCGCCTTAATTCAAGTGATACATGTACAATTCAGAGGCATAAGAAGGACAATTTGGAAATTCCGTAATACATTCCCAAGTCAACAATATTGAGTTCATTTGGCATTTCATAAAAGTGCCCTTAAATCCAAATGATAAAAAAACATCCTGGTTCACAGTTGAACATTTTTATTGAACAGAAAATTTTAAATACGCATAATTTTGATATGGTTTTATCTTTCCATCAACCTTGAACTTATTTGTGACACAACAATAAATAAAAAGTGTTGGACTGTTTTGCGACACGCTTTTATTTCATTTAATATAAAGAAAAATAATTGTTGCAGCACTGACACTTGAACGAAACATAATTTCTTAAAATCTCATCCTCCGATAATGAACAACATGACTGTCATTAAAAGAAACAGATTTTAAATAACACTTTTCGTTTTTTTTCAAATCAGCATTCAAATTCCTAATTAAACGAATCATGTTTGAAATTAGTAAATCTATGGACAAAATTGTGGATGTAAAATATGAAAAAATCATATACACTAGAAAGATAATTTAGAAATTTCATAACGCATTCACAAGGCAGACATTTCGATTTCGAGTTCAATGATAAATTCATTAAATGTTTTTATTAATTGCGCATCAATTTAAGTGAGGGGGAAAATACATCTGTATGAGGTAAATACTGATTTTTATTTTTTATTCATCAGAAAATTATAAACACGCATAATTGATGTATCCGTCAACCTTGAACTTATTTGTGACAAAAACTGATTTTGTGTTTGTATTTAAACACGGTTAAATTTCATTTAATATTAAAAATAAAATATTTTCACAGGACACTTGCATGTATACAAACTTGTTTATACCCGGTTTGATGAGCTTTAAGATTAGCAAACCAATTTGGCCCTCGTATAGCAGAACTGCTGTTACACTTCTAGACCCTCGGATTTTGGTGGGGTTTGTGTTGCTAAATCTTTATTTTTTTCTGTGTAGTGTTTTGTAGACTGATGTTTTGTTTTTTCATCTTCAAGTCTGTCTTTTTTTAACTAACGACCCCCCCTCCCCCCCCCCCCCCCCCCCCCAGTAAAAAAATAAGATAATACGTAACTGAGAATAACACCAGACAACCTGGCATTTTGTCCATCATCTGAAGACTGTCTCTCTGACATTTAGCCTATAGTTCGTAGGTTAAGGGAATAATTGGTTTATTCTAACTGCTAAGTGGCAAATATTCTATATATCCGGATTGAATATAAAACTTAACAATAGATCAAATGGGTACATGTATGTTCTTAATTCACAATAGGCCGACCGGAATGAAATGCTGTAAAAAATGAAAACAACACGCTATAAATGTCATGCGTCCGAAGCGCTTTTCTGGAAAGTTGTTTAGAAACTGCTATATAAAATTTGTCGTTTTTCTCTTCTTTTCCAGCCATATGGTGTGTTTCACAATAATTATGTTTGAACACAATTTGTGTCTCAAAACAATCCACCTACCCAACCTTACAAGAAAAGTCATAAAGGTTCTTTGACGTGCAGAAGCAGTGACTCCCTCCCTGTTCGGCTTATGACATACTCATTCCAACTTAGAAATTTCAATGCCCATAAAATATCGCAATCACATAGAATTAGAAAAAAAATAGTTTGCATGTGACAACTTTTATTTGTTTTCATAGAAACCAATTATTTATTACCGACCTATGAACTCACTCTGTCAGCCTGGTCTGTACTTATATTCCAGTGACACCCTTGTCTTTTTATTGTAATGCAGGGGCTTTCGATATTTTTTCGGTTACGAAAATGAGTTGTTAGTTCATGACCTTGATTATGGATCCTTATTTCACAACACTGACCCCTTTATTAAGAGGTTAACACAACAGGTACCTATTAATCTTACTGGTCTTCGTATTACAAATAACTAGTAATAATAATAATTTATTTTATTAAAGTGTCACATACTTGTCTACAGATTTTTATGCAGATTATATAAAATACATTGCACAACAATAAAATAAGACAAATACCCAGCCTAGACAGGCTTATGAGACACTATATATACAAATATATAACTATTTAACAAATACAAATTGTAAAAGCGTAGTAAAATGTCAAAAATGTTTAAAATTATCCGAATTTTTCACAATTTTTTCATTAATTAAATAAAAAGAATAACTTAGAATAGAAATGACACAATTAAGTATGACGTAAAAAATAAATGATATGTGATAAAAAAAAATATGTTTTAAGGGAGTTATATAAACAGATTACATAACAGGTACCTATTAATCTAACTGGGTGTGTATAAACGCAGTAATCAAGGCTATGGACCAGGTAATTATTGAGATCAAAGAGCGTTATTAGTATATTTATGTATCTTCTCCTTTGTTGAAATAAAATAACATAATCTTAATCATTAGTAACACCATTGAAGGCAGTGTAATAGCCTTTAAATCTTTTCCCGTAGATAATACTATGATAATCTAGAAGTAGCTACTTGGTTATTTACTCATTACGACATGTACATATAAAACGTCATTACATAAATACATTTTGTACATATATACCAGCTGAAGCCCGCCTCTGGGTGCGGGATTTTCTCGCTGTGTTGAAGACCCATTGGTGGTCTTGCGCTGTTTTCTGCTCTATGGTCGGGTTATTGTCTCTTTGACACATTCCCCATTTCCATTCACAATTTTATATAGTAACTGGTCAAAGGTACAAATTGCACACGAATTTAAAATTAAGTGTTTTTGTTAGTTGATTTTAGACTTTGTATTGATCTGATGAGTTCAGCCCTTTTCAACTGATTTTTATAGTTTGATTTTATGTTGTACTGTTACACCACTGTCCAAGGTTAGGGGGAAGGTTTTGGCGGTCACACCACTGTCCAAGGTTAGGGGGAAGGTTTTGGCGGTCACACCACTGTCCAAGGTTAGGGGGGAAGGTTTTGGCGGTCACACCACTGTCCAAGGTTAGGGGGAAGGTTTTGGCGGTCACACCACTGTCCAAGGTTAGGGGGAAGGTTTTGGCGGTCACACCACTGTCCAAGGTTAGGGGGGAATGTTTTGGCGATCACACCACTGTCCAAGGTTAGGGGGAATGTTTTGGCGGTCACACTACTGTCCAAGGTTAGGGGGGAAGGTTTTGGCGGTCACACCATTGTCCAAGGTTAGGGGGGGAAGGTTTTGGCGGTCACACCACTGTCCAAGGTTAGGGGAAAGGTTTTGGCGGTCACACCACTGTCCAAGGTTAGGGGGAAGGTTTTGGCGGTCACACCACTGTCCAAGGTTAGGGGGAAGGTTTTGGCGGTCACACCACTGTCCCAGGTTAGGGGGAAGGTTTTGGCGGTCACACCACTGTCCAAGGTTAGGGGGAAGGTTTTGGCGGTCACACCACTGTCCAAGGTTAGGGGGAAGGTTTTGGCGGTCACACCACTGTCCAAGGTTAGGGGGAAGGTTTTGGCGGTCACACCACTGTCCAAGGTTAGGGGGAAGGTTTTGGCGGTCACACCACTGTCCAAGGTTAGGGGGAAGGTTTTGGCGGTCACACCACTGTCCAAGGTTAGGGGGAAGGTTTTGGCGGTCACACCACTGTCCCAGGTTAGGGGGAAGGTTTTGGCGGTCACACCACTGTCCAAGGTTAGGGGGGAGGTTTTGGCGGTCACACCACTGTCCAAGGTTAGGGGGAAGGTTTTGGCGGTCACACCACTGTCCCAGGTTAGAGGGAAGGTTTTGGCGCCAACAAACTAGTTTAATCCCGCCACATTCAGTATGTGCCTGTCCCATGTCAGGAGTCCGTTATTCAGTGGTTGTCGATTGTTGCTGTATATCATGTTTGTATTTGTTCATTGTTTTGTACATAAATCAGGCCGTCAGTTTTCTCGTTTGAATTGTTTTTACATTTGTCATTTCGGGCCCTTATATAACAGTAGTGGTTTTGTTTTAAATATATAGTTCAATGCCTGCACTGTTGTATTTTTACTATTCGATAAGATAGACCGGCTACATATGTTTTATTTTATTTTATGTATAAACACATTTACATCTAATGCATCGTCTTAAATATGCATGAGATATTTGCCAGTGGATATTTAGCAAACAACAACTCATCAATTAATATAGTGCATTGTCTAGCATATGTATGTAATATTTGCCACTGGACGTTATCTAAAGAACAACCATGTATCAACAAATCTAGTGATTCGTCCTGAATATGCATTTACCACTATACATAAGATAGGATTTCAGATAAACTCTTATTCTTGCGGCAGAATAGATAAAAAATACAAGTTTTTATTTGATCGTCTGTTTATTTCCTCAGATTTAGCTGGATGTCATAATGGCAATATGTTCGTGTATTTAACTAAAATTTATAACGACGGGTCAAATAATTCTATAATGAATCCACAGTAAGTCCCAGTTTTGTAATAAATTAAACGTTGACTACTAGTATATAAAAAATATGAAGAAGTTTGATTTCCAATTAGACAACTCCACAAGGGGACCAAATGACATATAAGTTAGCAACTATGTGTCACCATACGGTCTTCAACAATGAGCATAACCCATATTGCATTGTAATCTTCAAAATACCCCAAATTTAAAATGATAACATTTAAACCATTCAAACGAGAAAAATGATGGCCTGATCATGTACAAAACATTAAACGAAAAACAAATATGATATACCACTTGACCAAATTTTAAGAAAGCATTATATCAGACATCTTTCTTCATAACAAGTTTTATAAAGTTTCCCTTTTTAATTGCGTAAGGTTAATGCTGGGCTGCCATGTTGTAAATATTTGCTCTATTTTTCAGATTATAGGTACTTCAACATATCATATTCTATCGAGTGGCTATTAATCGGTGTGACATGCATACATTATCAATAAAACTTTCCACTGAATAATCTTATAGAATAAATAACTTGTGTCAATTTCTACCTAATACATGTATATATTTAAAGCGGTAAATCGTTTTTGAAAACCTTAACAAAAATAAATCAACCGAGAACACCACTGAATTTTATGAATTGCATAAGGTATGGATATAATTCATTATCATCAAAAAATACATTTGCTTTTAGGTTTAGCAGGTGACAGACATGTGTCTGATTGCATGTAAAACTGTATTTCCCTTACATTAAAAAAAGGAACTGTTCACACAGATAAATGTATCGATGTGTGACATAAGAACACACTTAAGGATGATTTACCCTTGTGTTGTTCCAATGCGAAACATAAGGCATTTTTATAAAAAAAAAAAAACATTCCGCAGACTTTTCTCTTGTATTCCTATATTTGACAATTCGGTGCTTAATAGATAGAGGATTATTGCATGCAGTGCTAGCAATCATTTCCCTAAAACAAGAATATGAATAAAGAAACTGGTTAAAACAAGTATAAAAATGGACTTATTCAAGTATACCTTGTAGGGTGCGCTCGACTTTATTGACTCAGCACCAGGTTTTTTGGATTGTAAAGGTTGTTTAGGACATTTTGTAGACAATAAACGCTCAGTGGCGGATCCAGAAATTTTCATAAGAGGGGCTCACTGACTGCCTAAGTAGGGGCCCGCTCTAGTCATGCTTCAGTGATTCCCTGTATAATCAACCAATTTTTTTCCACAAAAGAGGGGGGGGGCAGGGCCCCCTGCCCCCTCCCCTGAATCCGCCTCTGAACGCTAGCACATCATGGACAAGCAAGTGAGTAATCTATGTTTAAAATTTTATAACGAAAATCTCTGTAATACAGTTTTCGGGTTTTTAGCAAAAATGTTGGCTATATTTGCCACCAAATCCCTATTTCCATTTAATGCAATGAAGCATTTTACAGAATTGCTTTAAACACCGTTTCTCTTTGGTATATGAACAAAATGGCACGTCACTTTTATTCTGTATTTTTACTGTTTTGATATTGTAGCACTAAAAATTTCGTAATACACAGGCCTGCAGTGGGGGTATTAACTTTAAGCAAGTGATGCCGCCGATGCCGGTAACAGCACGCGTAAGGTCTCCGTACAGCGACTTTCATCGTAGCTAGGGAGATAAAAGTGAGTTTCATGATCAACGGTTTTAACAGTTAATGCTCAATATCATTCTCGGATTATCATTCCATAGTGAATCATAATTAAATGAAACACATTGTTTCGCCCGTTCTTGAATTTCTCTTTGGAAGGAGCTTTATTCGGGAGTAATATCTTTATCATTTTTTTTTTTTTTTATCGAATACATTTTGTTGACTTTAACATTTTAATTTAACTTCTGTTTTATTATAAATGTTAGTGGTGCGTGTAGCTACATCGCTACTACGACGTTTGATAAAATTGAACTGAATCTAATCTGCTTCAAAAAAGTGCTTCTTCTTATTTTTATATTAGATATTGACCTCCTTCCATTGATGAGCTAACGGATTTTGACGCAAGATTCATGACAGGAAACAGTTGAACTTGCATAACAGAAGTACTTTAAGATGACGTAAGATAACATCAATTCTTCAGATAAATGTAACTATTTTAGTTTCAATAGTAACATTTTGTGTAAGTAAATACAAACGATGGTTTGTGTTACCGTATGTCATCTCTTTACCTGAATAATGCAGTCGTTATATTCAGCTACTCTACGATAGCTACTTAAAGTATGAGAGATCGATCACGGAGAGGAACTGGATAATTTGGATTTTTCATCTATAAAAACTTTTTTCAATATGCAGAGTTTAGATTAAGGCTGATACTTTAAGACATTGATATAAACATAAGGGGATGTTGTATGATTTTCCAATGAGACAACTATCCACCAGAGTTCAAGTGAAGCGGATGAAAGCAATTATAGGTCACCGTACGGCCTTCAATAATGAAGGCTGTCATTTCCCGACTACTTATAAAAACACAAAACAAAATGAAATGGATATTCCAGTATACGTATGTTTGGCTATATATTAAGTATGCTAAACAAAGAAATTGAACGAACATCAAAGCAATATTTTAGACAAACTAATTGTAAATTGAAGAGAGGTTGTCCGATCTTATTGTCCAGACGGACAATCATTATCTCCAATTGAAAATGACTTTTACCAAACAATACAATACCTTTTGTTTGTGTTAAGCTTGTGGTTTAAATAGACAAAATAATTGATACTGAAAGGTAGTTAAACATATACATCTTAAACACCGTATTTAAGAAAATTTAATATCTGATCAACACAACTAGACTAAGTGGACTCTCAATGTAATATTGGACAAGTTATTTACTTGCAAGTGACACTTTGTGGGACAAATTTGCCATCACATAAAAAAAAAACCAATCAAAAATCAGATGATAAACCTGCCTATTTTAAAAGCAATAAGATTTAAAGAAGAAGCAAATCAATTTAAATATGGTTGTTGTTCGAAGAACGTTTGATTCAAATCGTTATCTTTTCGTCAAAGTATTTGGTATTAGACATCATACGTGAGTTGGTTCGACAGAGAATCTACATCAGCACATTTAGCAAAAATGTCAAACGGACATACTGACCTTGTCAGTGCTAGGAGGAAGGGATCAAGTTTGTCCGTCAATCATTTAAATGACGACAGAAATCAGTGTACAATAATCCGAGTGTTTTTCTGGTAACGGAAATGAAATGAATCGAACTTAATTGGATTACTGCATTATGGTATTGATTTTCGGTGATTGCACCGAAATCTCAACTATAATTATGTCATTCTCAAAATTATATTGTTTTCCTCAACCATAAATTAATTCATGTTATGTTTTAAATCAGAAATTAACTGTTACATCATATGTTCATTACCGCTTGTGTATAGGGAAATTTTGATTTATTATATATGTTTTGGGGAATTTATAAGTTCATTACCGCTTGTGTATAGTGAAATTTTGATTTATGACATATGTTTTTGGGAATGTTTGGTTTGTTTGTTGTAAACATGTATTAGTTGAATATCAACATAAACATGTAAAGTTTGCCTGATGTGGTTATGTTGTTTTGAACATTATTGAGGGTGTGAATGGGGTTTACAGAATGAAGAAAAATGGGCAAAAAAATTAAGGATAAAGAAAAGTGGGCAAAAAAAATATAAAAATAGATAATAACGAGGTGCTAAAATATAAATAATAACTGCAACAGTTAAAACATTGGGTAAAAATATACTGAAAACAGGAAAGAGCAATGTCCAGAATACACTTATCAAGTAATTACAGAATAGCCATTATTTTTCAAGATAAAGAATAATGAGCGAAACAATTAAAGAATACAGAAATGAAGGACCCCCATCCATACCCTCATTATTATGTGTATTTATCAAAAGACACTTTTCCTCAAATCACGTTTTTCTAGGAAAAACCCCACCCTAATCGAATACACTTGTGTATAGGCTTGGACAGGCGACTCCGTTTTTTTTCTGATGAAAACTTAAGAAAATATTTCAATATTTAGTATAATTTAAAACATATTCCACTTCTTAATTAACAACCATGCAGGAAATGATTTGTAATAAACTTTCATCATTCGATTAGTGATTGTTATTCTATTGTATTGTTGTATATGTATGTATGTTCTGTATTGTCATGTCATATTGTTCCACTGTGTCTATATTCTATATTACTAAATGAATAGAGTTGAAATTGAGTGTCGCGTTTTTTACTTTCACATAAAATCCACGAATATTGTTTTATACAACAAAGGGGTAATGACCAGCGTAGTTTATTATGTGTTCATTTCAAGATCTTTTGGGGGGGTATTTGGGGGTTAAAATCGGGAAAAAGGCAGTTCGGATCGACCGTCCTTCGCGACGTTCGGCTCTGAAATTTACGCGCCGTCATCATTTCCGTCATTGCACATCTGCCCGGCAAAATTAAATTTTATTTCGTAGCAGATACGGTAAATATTGACCTTACACTGAAACACTTTGTGATACACATTCCCTTGACGCTCTCAGCAATTTAACAACAGATTTTTACACGCCAAGAGCTTTTCCTTCCGGGGAACCGCATTAATTCAACATGAAAAGGGTGGGGGATTACTAAAGTTTTCGGTTAAAAATGGGTACTGAAGTGCGGCTGGAATGTGACCCACCTCCATTCATATATTAATGCATAAAATTTTCAGCCCACTCATATACGGGGTGGTTCTGAGCACGGAAACACCAGAAATCGGGTGCGGATCCAGGACTGAATGTTAGGGGGTGCAAAAAATATTGTTCTGCGGAACGGAGCATGTTGCGAATTATTTTTGGGTAAATTAGCAAAAATTTACGTGCCGTCATCATTTCCGCTTTGTCTGCAAGTATTATGGTCTGCTCAGCGAAAAGTATACCATAAACGGTTGGGTGATTACTTAGTGGATATCGCCTTACACCAAAACTATCTATACTATTAAATGAGAAAACCTCATTTTGTGTGTCGCTTCTCTTCCTTCCACAATAAATTAATCATCATGCCTCTGTGTCCTGTAAGTACCATGCATAGTCGCATTTGTCATCCTCGCTTATGATTATTCAGTTTGGGTTATTTTGGGAGGAAAACGAACATAAATGCGTCCGGATATTGTTTTCGTCATCGGACAGACTTTTAAGTCATAGACAAGATTTTACTGCAACTGCGAGTTTTTTTTAAATAAAGTTAACAAAGATTACATGATACTGTTGCAGCTAACTTTTGATTGGCCTTTCCTATTCCACGTGGAGTTTTTTTTTATAATTTCAGGGGGACATTTGAAAATTCTCAATTTTTAAAACTGTCAAACAAGAAGTCTACAGGTTTATTCTGGTAAACAATCTCTTCAAACGATGTTCTTGGGTACAGTTGACAAATGCTTACGATCAATGTTGTTATTAAAGAATTAATTTACAGGGGCGGATTCATGCGGGGGCGTGGCGGGCGTGCCCCCCCCCCCCCCCCCCCAAAAAAAAAAAATTTGCAAAGCAGCTTAATAAAGAATATTTTGATAATTTTACCTCAAAACAAATTTCGCCTTGCTCTGATCGGCCAAAATTTAAGTTTGCCCCCCCCCCCCCCTAACCTTAAATCCTGGATCCGCCCCTGATTTATAAACTGAAAATGTTATAAAATCATTCTCGGGGACTTACATCGGAGTGAGATAGTATATGAAAATTATTTCTAAAAATTGAACTAAAAATATAAGTAAGATTGATTTCATGTCATGTTCTGTACATATAAATAAAAGAGAGGCGAAAGATACCAAAGGGACATTCAAACTCATAAGTCGAAAATAAACTGACACTAAAACAGAAACTACTTTAAAGTTTTAATTTGAATACGCGATTTATTTCATTAGTAATACATAAAACAGAAGACAAAGACACAATGATTTATGCTTCGACATTAATTTTTTTGCATAAAAATAATTTTTTGTTTAACAGTTGACACACTTTATCATACAGGATATTCTTGTAAAGAAAGGTAAAATCTGTGTTAAATATAATATTATATATAAATTACAAATACAAAAATGTATTTATTTGTGTTCGTATTAAAGAAAAAAAAACGTAAACATAACAATTTTCGAATTGGCAAAGATATAAGTAATAATACAAGTCCAATGAAAACTATATAAGAAGCATCTGCAATTATATCATTATTGGAGCAATCAACGGTAAAGGGAAACTTAATGAGAAAATGATTAAACACAGCGAGACGCTAATTAAGAAGAGTCAATTAGCCATGTTATTTACTGGTACCACTGACATTGTAATTAATAAACAATATATATACACAATTACTTACATAGTTCCTGATTCCCGTGGTTAATAAGATCCTTACATTGATCCAGAATAGGTTTTTGGGAAGTGGTTGAGGGTGTAGTTCCCCCGACCTGAGCGTCATTGTTTCCTCCAGAATTTGGCGGGTAAGAGCACTTGCAGTCGATAGTATTACCGGAAGTAGTAAAATGCACTATAATTCCAACTCCGACAGCCAGACAGGCGGCTAACAGTGTCAACACGAAACCAGTCGCAGTGCTTACGTAGCAACCGGTCTTTTTGTGTCCTCTCACATCGTTCATACTAGAACTATTCTCAATGTTGTGAAAATCGAAAGACTCTGACTTCCCCATCAAATCAGCTTACAGAACAATACATACAGTATGAAGATAGCTAATAAACGTCTTACTCTCAATGTATCGTATTTCTTTGTGATGTTCTTATCAATAAACAGAGAGACTTTTAAATATGAATCCTGCCCAGTAAATAAACGGGTATGTGCTTGTTATATTCTATTTCCTTGACCCAACATTTGCAATTGGCTGTGTGTGTTTATGATTTTTCCATAAACAGGTACAAATTTTAAACCGCGTTTTAACCTCATTTATTTAAACCCATTCTTCTAACTGCGATTTAAACATTTATTTTTAAAAATGCGATTTATTTAAACATCTATTTTTAATAAGTGTGCCTTTATTGTTAGACAATTTTCAAGGTTATGTTGACAAAAAATATAATATACGGTAGATATACAATTACCTGCTAAAATTGAATATTTATGAAAAAAACTTTTACAATATTTAAATCTAAGATATATAACAGTAAAAAAGTTGAAGCATCTGACTCTCTCTTTCTGTCAATTACAGTTGATCGCCTAATAACTTCGAAAATGCATGATCAAATAACTTGTTAAATTGTCTTTTAACATATGAGCTGCGTCGGATAGAAATCGACCTTATGCAAGTGCACGTTGACATGTACATGTGTAAGACGATGATTGATTATATAACATTCAAATACGAAATAAAAGATGAATTTTGAACTGCTTTGTAGGGTTCTTATGCCAACTCAATTTCCAAACAGTTACAGGCTTTCCGTGGAGATTTTTTCAACCCGAAATAGGTTTACAGATGTATTCGAATTCATTTGCATAAGGTCGATTTCTATCCGACGCAGCTCATATGATGATTTGATGTCAACAGGACTTACAATTTAAATCTGTGCTTCGTTGAGATAACACGAATAAAAAGTAGACTTTTTACACTAAACACCTTGAGATGTAAAATTAATTCGCAGTGGTTTTCCCTTAGAATATTTAATTAGGTAGTAATCATATCTTATACTACAAATTAATATACACATAAAGCCGCAACATTTATATCTATTACCTTTTAATATTGTGTGTCTGTAATAATGTAAGATAAAATTTAATGTCAACTTCACGGGATGCCTGGGGTTAAGACATATTGTGAATGGGACTTCTGTACTTGAACGTACAGTAGAAAAAGATCTGTATCCCGGTTGGCATTGCTTTGGTTGTGCAGGTTGTGTAAATACACAGCAACGTTTTCCGCACATATAAGGTACTTAGTTTTATTTAACTCATTGAGTGGCCCCTAATTAACATAGTGATAAAGATACAAAGACAGAGAAGAAAAATATATGACAATTTGTGATTCAAACTGGGATGATTGATTGATGTTTGGTAGCTCAACGTTCAGTAGCAAATATATCATGAATGTTCATGGTGAGAACTAATTCACAATATATACAATAGGGAGGTCGTGTAATAGAGGTCGACCGGGATGAAAGGGGAGGGTGTTAGACTGCCACTGGCAAATAAGGGTAAATTGGAGAGGAACACAAATCCAATCTTGTAACAGGTCACCCAAGAACCCCTAAAAAAGTTGCTGAAAGGATTCTTAACGTGCAGATAGCGTGACACTCTTTTTACACGAGGCAATTACCCCCCCCCCCCCCCCCAACAATTTTTTTTTTTAAATGGAAGACAACTTTAAGCGAAACCGCGCACCGTAATATTATACTGTAAATTCAGACATTTTTGCGATGTTTTTGAAGTTTGCGAATATTACGGGATAGGTTTCGAAAAAATAAAACGTTGCATTTTATATTTAGATAGCATTATTTGCATTCACAATTTAATTCCTGAAACCGCAATGTTTAATCTCACATGTTTAATATAAACACAATATAATCAATGCATGCACAAATATTATTAATTCACAGAACACTTTATGCATTAGTTGTAAAATACTGTTTATTCTCTACGCAAGCGAATCGTAAACGATCAATGTATTTGATTAATGTGCGTCCAGTGGAAAATATTTCATGCCTATCATGACGAGCCGAAACAAGTCAATGTGATATGAATATGAACCTTTAAACAGACTTATTTAGAAGGGATATAGTTACTATACTGTTGTCAGGTCATTAAAGATGGTATATTTTGGTATTAATATTGATTCACTCATAGGGTCTTCGCATCGGAAATAACACATTTATTCTAAAACTAGTTGTTGGCATGGTTATGTTCTTCTCATATATTTTATGATGGTATGATAATAAACCCCTAACGGGAGGAATTGTGAATGATTTTCATATGATGAAGACATAATCTTTCAATCAGTTTAATTGAGATCTGGAGCTGGCATGTCAGTAACTGCTAGTTGTCCTTTGTTAATTTATGTATCATTGTCATTTTGCTTAATTTCTGCTGTTACCTATACTTTTAAACTGAGTTTTACTGTGCGTATTGCTGTGTGTTTGTTTATTCTACATTGGCTAAAGGTATAGAAGAGGGGCGAAAGATACCAGAGGGACAGTCAAACTCGTAGATTGAAAAAAAACTGACAACGCCATGGATAAAAATTAAAAGACAAACAGACAAATAATAGTACACAAGACACAACATAGAAAACTATAGACTAAGCAACACGAACCCCACCAAAAACTGGGGGTTATCTCAGGTGCTCCAGAAGGGTAAGCAGATACTGCTCCACATGTGGCACCCGTCGTGTTGCTCATGTTATAACAAATCCGGTAAAATAGTCTAATTCGGTAGGTCATATTCGTGGTGAAAAAGGAAGTGGATTGTAATTACGACACAAGGAACATATCCGATATCATCTGTGAAACGGTTATTCCATAACGGTCAACCGACTCGTAATGGCGTCCGTAAAATTTACAAAGGAATGATTTCAACTTCACCATTTGGAACTCTTGGTTTAATAGCTTCCTTGTGTGCAGCAACCCCCTATCAATGAAATCATGATAGGAAATACAAGCCCGGGAATATCGCATCAATTGGGAGATATATACTCCGTATGCAGGCGCTGCTAGAATGTTGCTACATAGAAATGGAAAATTTACAATTGGGAAGCTGAAATCATCTCTTTTATCGTAAAGTTTTGTTTTCAACCGACCCTCATGGTCAATGTCTAGATGTATGTCAAGATATGAGGCAGACGTTACTGTATCTGTTGTATCCTTTATGTCTAGTTCGATGGGATAGATGCGTTCAACATAGTCACCAAATTTTGAATTATTTAGTGAGAGAACATCATCTATATAGCGGAAAGTAAAGTTAAAGGATATTGCTAACTTCTTATCTCTCTTCCTAAGAAGTTCCTGTATAAAGTCAGCCTCATAATAATAAAGAAACAAGTCGGCAGGAAGATGGGCACAATTGGTTCCCATTGGAATGCCGACAGTCTGTTGAAAAACACGTTCTCCAAACGTAACAAATATGTTGTCAATCAAGAAATCAAGCATCTTGATAATGTCAGTTTCAGAGAATTTTTTGTTTAAATCAGAGTGATTCTTTACAAAGTAGGATTTATCCCTCCCCAAGACACGATACTTGTATCTTCGTTCGCCATTCTTTTTTATGAAACAAATCAATACCAACTCTTTCAATTTGTCTTTTAGTTTGGAATGGGGAATACTTGTGTAAAGTGTAGAAAAGTCAAATGTTTTAATACTATTGCAAGATGAGAGTCTTAGATTGTATGTACTCTAAAAGATCTTTGGAATTTTTTAGTATCCACATCTTATTCACGCGGGAGGGTTGAGATCTCACAAAACATGTTTAACCCCGCAGCATGTTTGCGCCTGTACCAAGTCTGGCTTTTATTAGTCTTGTATTTTTTTTTAATTTTAGTTCATTTATATGTTTTGGAGTTGAGTGTGACGTCCATTTTCATTGAACTAGTACACATTTTTGTTTAGGGAACAGCTGAAGCCCGCCTCCGGGTGCGGGATTTTCTCGCTGTGTTGAAGACCCATTGGTGGCCTTCGGCTGTTTTCTGCTCTTTGGTCGGGTTGTTGTCTCTTTGACACATTCACCATTTCCATTCTCAATTTTATGATCACTGCTTTGTAATAGACAAACGAGCCGAGACAGATTTTAAACCTTCTATAGCTAGTTCATGAGGTAACAATCTACAGGAAAATATGGCAATCTACATATACACGTTATTCTGACTCCGAGCCTATCAGTCTGGTTCTTACCCCTTAATACCGCATGATAAGCACAGAAGAGACCAATTTCAATTTTCACGTTCTTGGTTTGAGCCTACCGCGGATCAAACCCTGACCTCCTGACCTCCTGCACTCATCAAACTACCACCAGAGCACAGATTCGGTTACATGTACGCAATCGCTGAATTTTCAGTCCATTAAATAAACTGTTAATTACTGTAGTGCCGGAAATTATTGAAAAAGAGTACTTATTATTTGACTTTAAATTTAATTATGAATGAGATTTTGATAAATCATTAAACTTTAAACCAAGCACTGAAAATAAGTTTTGCATTTAAATGACTTTGCAATTGAAAGAAAACAGAAATTGTATTGCAACAGATGTCAGGAACATGTAATTTCAGGAAAAATGAAAGCATGCAAAGATGAAAGAATGTAAACATTATCATGACACAGATCATACTCGTCAGACGACATTTTGTGGCGGGATTAACGCTTATCACTTCGATCAAACGAGCGTTCAACCCCAGACGTTGTTTTAACAGATTTCTTGTCTATTATTTGGAATTTAATTATATTCCTTCAAGATTGAACATGGATTTTGGAACAAAAACTTGACATACGATGATTAATAGCTTAAAAAGCTTGTTTACTTTATACTTGTTTAAGGTTGCATCACGAGAAGCTTGCTATCGATTTCAGCTATATAAAGTCAGCAAAGAATTAACAATTCTGTTTTTTTCGTCATTACTGTTTTTGTTACAATTCTACTCTTCACAATATGCTTTTATTATATATTCCTGATATTTTAAATACTGATAAATATGAAAAAAGGATAGGCGAAATAAACCAAAGGGGTATTCAAACTTATAAGTCGAAAACAAAATGACAATGCCATGGCAAAAAACAAAATGACAATGCCATGGCAAAAAACAAAATGACAATGCCATGGCAAAAAACAAAATGACAATGCCATGGCAAAAAACAAAATGACAATGCCATGGCAAAAAACAAAATGATTAAAAGACAAACAATTAACAGTACACAAAACACAACATAGAAAACAAAAAACTGAGCAGTTTCAAAACATCTTAACCCCATCCCCCAAACCCCCACCCTTGTTTTCATTGGGGTTCGTGTTGCTTATGTAGTGTTTTATAGGCTAGTGTATTTTTCTCCATAATTACCACGACTTTGTCGGTCTCTCTTCGACTTATGAGTTTTGATTCTCCCTCTGGTATTTTTCGCCCCTGGTTTTAGATTGAGTTACATGACCCTCATCCAAATAATATTATTACATAAAATATGCCTCATTTCTGGTCATATAAAACAGTTTCGAGTTAACCAATATGGTCAAAAGAAACACGTTACAGGTGAAGTTGTTTGGCACATGTGATTTATGTTATCTTAATCATCTTTGTTTGGACGAGAACAGTCCGGGTCAGTAAAAATCGTATGAAGAAAAAAGATATGGATGGATCGATAGATTCCTGACAGTCCAAAGTCCAGCAGCAGTTATTACAGGTTTTGCCTTCTGCACAGCCAGACGTACTCTAATAAAAAGGTAATACTTCCAAATATTTTCTCGATATGTTATCACCTCTTTAACTACCAATTATTGAGACGTGGAATGTAGTGCTAGTACCCGTAATAGTCGTTGAAATTTAAGATCCGGTAATAAATGAATATTGTCACGGTTTGATAGGTGTCAGCATACGTATATTTAATTTATCTTCCATTATGGAGACGAGTATGTATTCACACGCACTTCTCCTTTTAGATACAGTCGGTATTAAATTTCAAATATTTACAGAAGTTTATTGTTCGTATGCAACAACACGACAATAAACTAAATCTGTCAGCCATGTTTACGTTTCGAGATAGCACAAAGAAGTACTCAGGTTGAAATCACTAAATGATCATCATAGTCCCTCGTGTATCAACGGATCGTATTTAAGTTAAATAGACAGTCCAATACAAATATACAAACTTTAAAACCGCTTAAAGTGGTGAAGTTGAAATCATCCCTTCGCACGTTTTACGGACGCCATCACGAGTTGGTTGACCATCACGGATGATAGCGGATATGTTCCTAATGTCATAACTACAATCCCGTTCCCCTTTTCCCGAATGTTACCTACCGAATTATACATATTACCGGGTTTGTACTAACATGGGCAACACGACGGGTGCCACACGTGGGGCAGGATCTGCTTACCCTTCCGGAGCACCTGAGATCACTCCCAGTTTTGGTGGGGTTCGGGTTGCTCAGTCTTTAGTTTTCTATGTTTTGTTTTGTGTACTATTGTTTTTCTGTTTGTATTTTTCTTTTTTAGCCATGGCGTTGTCAGTTTATTTTCGACTTTGAATGTCCCTCTGGTATCTTTCGCCTCTCTTTTACAGACCTTTTCATATGAAACAGTGTGCAAATAAATTTAGAGAGATAATCGATTGATTGATTAATTAATTGGCGTTGAACGCCACTTCCGACACTATTGTCCTATTTCGTTGCGGTCAGTGCCCCCCCCCCTTTATGAAAATTTCTGGATCCGCCACCGAGTGGTGCAAAACTTCTGTTAAAATTGATATGGGCGATTTGTGGACAAAAAGTAAGCACGGAGGAACAGCATAACCGACAAACGAAGTACGAATACAAAGATCACTAAATGTTTTCGCTTCTGTATGTGATGGTTCAGTAGGTTGGATATAACAATAAATCAAAAAGACCTGCAGTGTGGATTCACTGGTCCAGGTATGAAGGCTAAAAATTGTTGTCTACAACTGCTATTGTTTTACCAATAATAAATCTGTTAATGAATGTTGAAAATAATGAAAATGACCGTTATACGATTTTCAAAAAGTACATAACGACATATGGGTCCTTGCGATTATCTCTGGAATTTTCGAAAGCACTATTTGTGTATCAATCTATTAGAATACCACATAAGGATTTTCACCTCTCTATATCCTAATATATTGTGTACTTTCGAAAAATATTATTGAAAATAAGAAATAAAAATGCAGGAGGACACACTTCTGGACTGTTTTATTTTGTTACTTTGATTGTCACTTTCCGTAGTGTGCCTTCCCACTGTTTGGTACATAGGTTCTTGGGGTAATAATTTTTTTAGCTCTCCCCCTTTTTCCCAAAATCCGTTATTTTTTGTTTTCTATTGATTTCAATTATTTTCGCGTTTTTCTGTATTATATGAACATAAATATACTAGAAATACTATATAGAGAGAATCTCTCTATATAATATATCAGTGACCGCCGTGGATTGTAAACTTGGAATTGATATTAAATAGCAAATACTAGTTATTTCTAGTATATTTATGTTTTAGCAACGCTGTAATAACAAACAACAAAAAACGAAAGCAGTATGAAATAAAGTAGCCGTAACAGATAAAGCTTTCTCCTAAACGTTATATAATTCAATCATCATCAGGAGCCATTAATTGACACATCAGTTTACTTTGTTTTTATTTTGATACTACGAAGTCAATCACCTTACAACGATCTAAGAATGCGATGTGAAGTTTAGATAGGGTTGAGTTTTTTGATATTCTACCGACATTTTGTAGCTTGTAATGTTTTTTGATTGATTTGTATGCGTAATCAAATTAAAAACATCAACGTTCATGGATATTAGGCAATGTCATAAAAATAACTTGTTTTTCTAGCGTCAATTTTATTTTATGAAATTGTTTACTTATTTATTAGTATTTTGTTTATTAATTTTTAGTTTTACGATTCTGAAATAACTACAGGAAATATTGGCAGCTACGTTGTACTAACTTTAATACATTTTAATGCATTCTATAGTAGAAATACTGATCGTATAAGTATATAAGCGCCGAGTATACATTGTAACAAGAGGAACGATATGATTAATGTCTGAATAAAATCTACATCGATACAGTCTTAATAATTTATTTCAAATACTATTGGCTTTTTGTTTATATATGTGATAAAACATCCATATATCTTTTTTTCTTTTTACTCGTAAAAAACACAAATATCGATTATCAGGCCTACATCACGCGCATCCTGAAAACTGATTATTGTGTCACTTGGCACGTGAGCCTATAGAAAAAACTTAACATTTCGATATTATCTTTGACAGTTAATGAATTTACAGTAGAAATTTGTAATTTTGATTGACAGTTGATTTTATGATGTTTGTTTCGTGTCTGTAGAAGTATTTATGGGTCATGTGCAGTTTTGATTAGAGAATAGTAGATTATTCATTGACAATTGACATAGATGTAAATAAAAACAATAAGATGCTACAGTGTAAAACATATAAGTATGAGGTAAAATTGAGAATGGAAATGGGGAATATGTCAAAGAGACAACAACCCAACCAAAGAGCAGACAACAGCCGAAGGACACCAATGGGTCTTCAATGCAGCGAGAAAATCCCGCACCCGGAGGTGGTCCTCAGCTGGCCCCTAAATAAAATTGTGTGCTAGTTCAGTGAAAATGGACATCATACTAAACTCCAAAACATATAAATGAACTAAAAATAAAAAACAAAGACTAACACAGGCCAGAGGCTCATGACTTTGGACAGGCGCAAACATGCGGCGGGGTTAAAAATGTTTTGTGAGATCTCAACCCTCCCCCTTTACCTCTAGCCAATGTATGAAAAAGAAACACATAGAAATACGCACAGTAAAAACTAGTTTAAAAGAAGTCCGAGTCCGATGTCAGAATAGGTAACAAATGAAACTAAGCAAAATGACAATGATACATAAATGAATAAAGGACTACTAGCAGTTACTGACATGCCAGCTCCAGACCTCAATTAAACTGATTGAAAGATTATGTCTTCATCATATGAAAATCAAGTACAATCCCTCTCGTTAGGGGTTTAGTATCATATCATCATAACATATATGAGAAGAACATAACCCGTATCATGCCAACAACTGGTTTTAGAATAAATGTGTTTATTTCCGATGCAAAGACCCTATGAGTGAATCAATATTAATACCAAAATATGCAATCCTTAATGACTTGACAACAGTATCGTAACTGTCTGGAAAGGGGAGGGTGTTTTCATTTCTGTACTTTTTTAAGGAATTTTTTCTCTATTATTTGTATTTTAGCACCAGCTTATTCTTTATTCTATTGTTTTGCTTTATTTCTCTATTTTGTCCCTTTATATTCTTTTCTTTGCCAAGTATTCTCTATTCTGTTAATAAACTTCATCCAGACCCTCAAAGATTGCATCATAGATTATCCAGATGATTTTTAACAGAATTTATTATCAAACACTTATAAAAAAATGATTACCAGTGAGACAATATGTATCCATAAGACCAAAGGACAAAAAGGAGAGAGAAGAGATAACATGAGTCCAATAACAAAAGCCAACAATAAAAACGTTTAAAAGACACATAACAGTAACAAAAGATTCCACAGGAAACTAAGAACCCCGCCAAAACAGAGGTTCTACCCAGATGCTCAGGCTAACAACCGAACAACAATAGACCTATTACCTATTGATAAAATGTGATTAGCGTAAATATATATACAATTTGATGTTATTTTTAGTAGGTAGTTGTGCTTGTAAGAATGAAATGAATATATTTACTTTTTAGTATTCATAATATTTGATAAAAATGGTTTCAGTTTGAAATTATACTTCATTAAAGATTCATTTGCTATCGTAAAAAACTAAATTAATATATTTTAAAGATTTGCCGTTGTAACTTTCACTATACTAGTAGAATAGTACACATGTATGTCGTACAGTCAAAAATATATAGCAAAAATTGCGCACGATTATATTTGGGGAAAGTATAAAACATTTTTTTATTATCCGATCTATTCCTGGTTGGGCTTTTTGGTTAACTAATGGAATACAATTCAAGTCGACATTAAACGAACTTTTTACTACTTCTTTATCGTAGTGGTCATCTCCCGAATCGAACTGTTAATATAACTGTAGACCACTCTACCATCGAGGTCACACGGACAAGACAGCCTGAGAGCTTGTAATGCTGTATTTATTGCTTACTTAGCTGAAGGGTCCATACAATATATAGATAAAAATGAAAAGCGCTGTGGGGTAAACATGGCATGCAAAAACTACCAAAACAACTAATTTTAACTTCAACAAAGATTTAAAGTTCAATCACTCTACAGATCAACACACGTGCAATGTGTCAAGCCCTGAGTATAGAAAAAAAAGATGTTCATGTTTGACTAGAAAATCACGTCTATATGTGTCTCGACTGAAACAATTTTGAATTTGATATGGGGACGACAATTTGATTTTTATTTTTTGGGGGGAGGGCAGCAGGATTTTTAAGAGGCATATTCTGGCCGCGAAAAAAAGTATTTTAAGTATGCGTAGCAACAGATATAAATGAATAGTCAACCCGCAAAAAATCCACCCCGCCAAATATCCAATGGTCGTCCCCTGAAGTATTGTAAACAAAAAGAAATGTTGACCTCAGAAACAGATAGTTGGTGTCTTAGGCAATCATACCACAATTTCTTATTTTCATCTTAACATGTACACAAATAAATGAACTTTTATAATAAAAATCTCTAATTTGATGTTATTTTTAGTGGGTATGTGTGCTTGTAAGAAAGGAAGAGCAAATTTGTGCGAAAATATTTTAATCAAGGAAGCTACATGTACATGTATAATGTCAAATATCTTTGCTCATTAGCCAAGTCTTGATGACATCATAATTCTGTTCACCCCATGTTAGCTTATTCCTTGCAGTTGCCAATGCCGCTTTAACACGCCATGATTGCATGTTCACTGGAGACTTCTTGCCAAACTAAAATAAATAAACTGGAAAATGAACATACAATGACAGGTTATTTGAGTAAGTTGTCTCTGGCATTACATTGTCAATGTGTTATACATCTAAAATGCATACTATTTTATTTTTATCCGTAACTAAACTTTACTTTCATGCCCGTCTTTTTAATAATTTTTTCCGTTGGAAATGTGTGGAAGGTAATTTCAATTAGAGTAAATAGTAAAGCCGGAACATGTATTCAATCTTTTCTTAATTTGATAGAATGTGCAACGTTTAATGCACTTTAAAGTGTGAAATAGTATACGATGTGGAATGCAGTTTACATACATTAGAACTTGGTACAGTGTAACATTCATTTTAAAACATATGCGGCATACCACAAATGATTGGAAGTGGTTGCGAAAAACATATATCTATTCAAAATTTCCGGGTTAAAGTGTACCTTTAAGTAAATTTGGTTCATAAAATAACAGTGATTTGATTATAAGTATACTAAATTTACACAGATTATTCGAAGAAGTTTTTTTTTAATATTATACTTAAACAGTAAGCTGAATAATAAATTTTACCCCTTCTATTTCATGATGAGTATTAAATGTTTCTACCAGCTCAGGGAATAGTTTGTCTGGTTTCATTCCATCTTTTACGAGTCTGAAAATAAGTGTGATTGATTGATTGTTGGTTGCAGTTAACGTCCAGTGTTGAAAATAAGATATTCAAAGTTTATATTAGAAATGAATAATAAGAAATGTTAATTGATTGGTTGTGTTAAATGCCACTTTGAGCGCTATTAAGCTTCAGATATGGGACAGTAAATGTTCTTTAAAAACTCTATATTTTATATATGAAATCCTTTCATTAAAGACAAGGAAGACAAATTCGAGAATACACACTTGCACAAAATGTGAGAGAACAAATGCTATAAGATTTAAATAATTGTTTACATGGTTAAATCTACTAGCACAATTTTCGTCATTGTCATAAAAAGGGATTGTTCGTAAAATATTATCAATACTATATTGTTTTTTTCATATATATAGTGAAAAAATAAAGATTATTAAGTTGAATGTTCTACGTATCCATTAACCTGCGTCCATATATGCCGATTCTTTATTTATTTTTCTTTAATGTCCTAACCCCAAAGGTATTAAGGTCACATGCAAAACAATGCAATGGCATAAAAAACATTCCGGTCTTATTTTGCTCCTTTAGTTAATCTTAAATATTATTAAGCAACTATCTACACTACGGAGTTATTACTTCGGTTTTTTTTTTAAACTTAACATTATCTGATAGATACATACCTATCAAAAGCACCTGCATTCTCTGTTAGATATTCAAAAGCCAAGGACCGTCCAACTTTATTTTTGGAAAGATATAGTAACGCTTTGGTTAACTCTCCTTGTCGGATTTCCTCTGAATTTAAGGTGTACTTCAAAAATCTACGAGAAAAAACAAAGAAAATTTTAAAGGTTTTTTCCTTGTTTGTATAGAATTGTTTTTCATTTTCGAAAAACGTTCAAAATATTTTTTTATGGTGCAGTCTTTCAGAGGCGACATTTTTTCCGAAAACTACCCTTTAACATGCAAGATGTATAAATACGTTCAGAAATCTTCCTTTCAATTTCCACCACAAATATGTGCTGTATATATGGATGTAGATACCAGCCCAGTAGTCAGCACTTCTGTATTGACATGACTGAATTATCATTGATGTGGTCATAATTATTTTATAAACCTTTAATTTTTTTCAAAATACTTCGGATGTTCTACCCCATGAATAGATTATCTTAGCTGTATTTGGCAAAACCTTTCAGAATTCCATTCCGGGTTCCGCAATGCTCTTCAACTTCCTGCTATAGTTGGCCTTTTAACTTTTTTGATTCGAGTGTCACTGATGAATCTTTTTTAGACGAAACGCGCGTCTGGCGTACAGAATTTTAATCTTGTTACTGATGATAAGTTTATTTACTATGTTAAGTACAGTACTGTGTTCTCACTCGTATTAGGCTGAGATATTATTGAAGCGATCATTTTTATTTGAAGAATCAAAAGTAAAAATAAATATTACGCAGAGTTAATATATATTCAAATTTTAAAAATTACTAACAAAAAAGCAAAATAAGCCCATCCGCTAAGTTATTTGTATAAAAAAAAAAGACGAATGCCTTGTTTTCCAGACAAAACTTCACTCAAGCATTAACTACGAAAGTATCGGAAGCAAATGTAATAAATAGCGAACGGGAAGTTAGAGAGATCGCATCAAAAGTGTTTGGTCGCGACCAAAGACCAAAACAGCGTAAAATCGAATGAATTTATCACGATCAAATGTATGTTTCAGAGCATACAAGTATTTGTGGATGATGATTTCTATACCAAATCAATAATATATGATACTGGTTCATTGATTTTAGATATACATAATACCTCTGTAAGAGCTTCATATCTTTACTGCACGACAAAGCACGGTATAGGACTTTTCTCTCTGAGGGGTTTCTGGACGATTTGAATTTCTTAAGTACGTAATCCCATTCCTTAACTCCACCATGACGCACTGCAGTACAATAGACAGTATCTCTCAGATTGACATCAATTCTGGAAACAAAATGCGTAGAAAAACGGGAACATGCTGAAAAACTACAACTTCATTATCTGCATTTATTTTGGCTTCAGTAAGTGTTCTTCACAACAAATAGACGCATACGGATTTTTTTTTAATTTTTTTTAGTAGAAAATCTGAAAGTTGACACCAAACTCGGTCTTAATAATACATTTGATATTCGCCACTGGATGTTAAACAAGCAACACGCAATCATCTTAGAATTCACACCACAAATGGAGGTTTATGAATTAGTTTTGGTTTTGTTGATGGAAGTAAGAAATTTGAAAAAAAAACTATCAATTATAGCATACTTATTTCTAAAAAGTCAAAACTAGACTTAATTTTAATGAATGATAAATGATTTTAGAATATTTTGCAATAAGCTTTCTGAATACTATAACTGTTTATAACGGAGCATAATATACGATAAAGATATATGAGTGGGGTTTACGGAACAAGAATATTTGGTCAAATCTACAGAAAAATGGATAAAAAAAATAAAGATTAGAAGAAAATATTGCAAAAAAAAAAATAGAGAAAAATGAGATGATTAAATATAAAGAACTGATAAAAATGAAGGACACCCCCATCAAGACCCTCGTTTTTTTTTGTCTCAGAAATACGCGTAACGAACTTACTGATGACTCCCTTCACTCTCCATGAACTGTCTGAATGACGATTTTGCCATTTCTATACATTCTTCATCATCATTGTCACATGCCATGTCAACTATGTACATCTGCGCAATTCTATAAGTATCAAGAAAGAAAATAATATGAATGAGTACCATCTAGATTGTTGGAAAGGATTATCCTGCAATCAGCCAATACATGGTGTGCAGATAACAGTTAGAGTTGGGGTCCTGGTCGTGGTGCGCGTTAAACTCATGTCGATTTCATTCAAAGTTGGGATGTAAAAACACTGCTCAACATTAAATTGCAGGATAAAAGTAATATTCGTACAGTGTAGGAAAATATCAAATGTATTCGTACATCTATGAAACCACCTCATTTATTTCCATGTTTTTAAAGCTTATACAAATAAATCTTATATTTTCCCCAACACTATCAACTACTATATATATCTATGAATTGGCACTGTGACAATGCAGCTAGTTTAACCAGTACTAGACCCAGATGGAATGATAAGAGTACATTTGTAGTAGGGAACGTATATGTAACTCAGTTGAAACAATAAAACTTTACGGATGTCATACAATGTAGATTTATTGAAGAATAAAATCAATATTTTGTCTGGGATTTTGAGCAGTAAAATGTTTATGAGAAGTTTATTTGTTTTTTTTAGTAAAAAGTCGCTACGAGAAGTTTTTTGTTTTTTTTTTAGTAAAAATCGCTATGAGAAGTTAATTGGGTTTTTTTACGGTATGACTTTCTCCTATGACGAAGCTCTAAAATAATAGTGACAGCATGCCAATGCACAATAATAAAAATTACATTCCCATACAAAACAACATATGTTCATGTAAGTGCCTAAGTACTATTGGGCGGGTGATATCCTCGAGAAATAGCCTTTTCACCAACAGAGTTACCGACACATTGGTAATGAGTTGTAGTCCTAACTATACTGTTGTTCAGTGGTTGTCGTTGGTTTATGTCTGTCATATCTGTTTTTCGTAAATTGTTTTGTTATAAATTAGGCCGTTAGTCTTCTCAATTGAACTGTTTCACATTTTTCATGTCGGGGCTATTTATAGCCGACGATATAGTATGGATTTTCCTCATCATTGAAGACCGTACGGTTGCCTATAAATGCATACATCCTCTTCATTTGAACTTTGGTTGATAATTGTCTTACTGGCAATCATGTTCTTATTTTCTGAGAATATTTTCTTTTGTCATTCAATGCTATTTTGGTTGATGTATGAGAAGAGAACAAATTGCATCATTTGAAAACAAAAAGATAATGAGGAATATCTCATTTACTCGTTTTGGACGTTCATGTAACAAGACGTTCGATAGCAAATACTGTAGTATTTGTAGAAGAGATTACTATTTCTTTGTGCACGGAAGAAATACACTTTACTTAATAAGCATTTTCATGTTTACTTACTTTTCTGTGTGAATTTCTGCGGTATCAATACTATACTTTCGAAACTGTCTGGAAAATATTTTCTGCGTGAATTTCTGCAAAAAAGAATGGTAGAAAACATGACAAAAAAAATAAATATATTTGTAGTTTCCTTTTTTTAAAGAAGGTACAAAATACTGTGTTTTACCAAGCTAACAAACATTTAATTTAAAACCTTTAAATAAACTCAAAAATCGAAAGGTTAATATATTTAATTCTGAATTAATATTAGTCATTGGTTCAAATGAATGCAAGTATTTTTTAGCTTTTTTTCTTTTGAAATCGTTTTGCTCTTTCTATTTTCTTATAACGCCTTTTCCAAAATTTCAGAATATACTTGAATGGCTGTGTAAAACGTAAAGCCCAACAAGACGCAAACCTTATACAATGACTTTAAACAGATTTAAATGGTTGATTGGTGCAAGGTAAAAATGCACAGGAAGATTTGTCACCGTCCCTGGATACATCAACCTATCTGCCTTTGCTCTTACTCCTAAGTGTAACAGCAAATACCAGTTACTCTAAATACTGGATGCATTGTGTAAGCAAGAAATATCAACAAGAGAATCCAGGATGGAAGGACCTTTTTCTTGAATTCGGGAATTCAGAAATACCCAGGTGCTTTCGTCTGGAATTCGGGATTTAATTATATCGTTATACGGGACCGGGCACCTTATTTTCACTGGAATTCGAGGTTTGACATTTATTTTTTTGGGAATTCGAGATGAAACCCACTCCTACCCTCTTTCAATATATAAATATTCAATATTTACAGAGAAAGTACTTGAAAGTTTGGTTCTGTCTAACACATCTTTGAGGTAATTCAGTTCGCTCATTGCAGCTTTGAGTGGTACATAATCATCTTCATCAGGCAAATACTCCAAGACCTGAGTAGCGATTTCTGTGGCTAGATCACCAGACCTAAAATACGTAGTATGATTATTTTCATTTAATGGTTGAGAAAAATAAAGTTTGACTTTTTTACTTGCACCATATTGGGTGTCTCGAAAACACCCACTTCCTTATTAGGGCGTAGACTATAGTTGCCATGGTTTTCAACAAGATAAAAATGTAACAGGTGTTTTATAGTTTTAAGATTGGAGATAACTTTTTATTAGGTTAGATTAACTGCAGGAATATATTCCGATGAACAATATACACGATCGAATGAGTCAATATAAAAATAAGAAGATGAGGTATGATTGCCAATGAGAAAACTATCCGCCAGAGTGTAAATGAGGTGGATGTAAGCAATTAAAGGCCACCATACGGGCTTCAACTATGAAAAAACCCATACCGTCTATTCGGCTATAAAAAGCCTCTAAGCTCTTTTCAACAGATTCTTATATTTTGTTCTATAGTTTTTCTGTGATAACTGTCCTATCCAAAGTTTTTTTTTTAATTTGATATAAGAGAGGCAGAAGATTCCAAGGGGATATTCAAACTCGTAAGTCGAAAACGAACTAACACCATGTTTAATCACTCCACATCTTTATATGTCTGTCTCAATGTACTGGTATTGGTTGTCTGTCTCAATGTACTGGTATTGGTTGTCTGTCTCAATGAACTGATATTTGTTGTCTGTCTCAATGTACTGGTATTGGTTGTCTGTCTCAATGTACTGGTATTGGTTATCTGTCTCAATGTACTGGTATTGGTTGACATTAGTTGCTGTTTGTCCGAGTTAGTTTTTGATTTTTCGTCGATTGTTTTAATTTCTGTCAGGCCATTTGTTTTCTCTGTTGTGTCATATTTTGTTATCTCAAAAACTTCTATAGCTTATTAAGTATACGGTATTGGCTATTGTTCGTATTGTCGTAATGTGACCTGATTCTGTTTTTGAATGAGGTTAAGAAAAATGTGTAATCAGAAAACGTTAAAAGGAAAATTGACCAGTCAGAAAAAGTCGGTATTTGCAATCGATGTATTGTCATGTGCATAGCATTGTTGAGTCTTTCATAAAGACAAACAACGTTTTCGTCGTTTACAAAATTTGGCAAGGCGCATTCAGTTTAATGATTAGGGAATCCTTTAAAAATCCTTTACCGATGTATATAGCTGTTTTTACAGATTTTTGTCCTTCTTTTAGTTGAATATATCTTGTGATCAATAGAATAAGGTTACATTTGCTAGATAAAACATTTGAGAGCGAGAGAGTGAGAGTTGTACATAAAAGATACTCACTTTGCCAGATGCCAGGCATCGTTGATTATCTGTGCTCTATTTATAGGAGGAATAACCTAAGAAAACAAAACATCTCTTTTAACATATATATACCGTTTTCATAGTATTACATGCTTCTTATATAAGCCATTGATTAATTAAATCTTCTGAAATTTTAATTGTTTTGAATGCGTTTTAAATATTACAAAAAAAAAACTCCATTATTTCAGCTTTATCATGAAGTAATTCGCATGTGCTCCTTATTGATAACAAATGTGTGTGTTGCGTTGTAGCACTATCAAATAATCACAAAGCACATAAAGGGAGTAAAAAAAGTAATCAATACATGTATGTCATCATGTTTTTTTATGTTTCCTTTATCAATACATCGAAATAGTAGAACTCACCATTACCAGATTGTTTGGTTACATAAGAGAAGCAAACGATACCAAAGGGATATTCAAACTTATTAGCCGAAAACAATCTGACAACACAATGAAAAAAAAATAAAAAACGACCAAAAGACAAACAACAGTATACAAAACACAACAGCGAAAACTAAAGACTGAGCAACAGGAACCTAACAAAAAAACTGGGGGTGATCTCAAGTGCTCCGGAAGGGTGAGCAGATCCTGCTCCATATGTGGCACCTGTCGTGTTGCTCGTGTAAGTACAAACCCGGTGATAAGTCTTATTCGGTGATCATATTCGAGGAAAAGAGGACGGGGTTACGACAATTAGAACATATCAGTCGTTATCTGTAAAACAGATATTCCATTTCGGTCAACCAAATCGTCATGGCGTCCGTAAAAGTTTCAAAGGGATAATTACAACTTCAACACTTGGGACCCTCTTGCTTTAATATCTTCCTTGTAAGCAGCAACCCTCTATTAAGGAAATTATGATAAGAAATGAAAGCTCTAGAATTATCGTATCAACAGGCTTCCTACATAGAATTGGAAAGTTCACAATTGGGAAGTTGAAATCGTCTCTTTTGTCGTAAAGTTTTATTCTTAACCGACCTTCATTGTCTATTTCAAGATGTAAGTCAAGATAATGAGACATACTTACCTGTATCTGTTGTATTCTTTATTTCAAGTTCGATTGGATAGATGCGCAAAACATAGTCACCAAACTTTAAACAATTTAGTAAGAGGACATCATCTATATAGTGGAACGTGAAGTTAAAAGGTAATGCTAGCTACTTGTCATTCTTCCTAAGAAGCTCATGTATGAAGTCAGCTTCATATGAATAAAGGAACAAGTTGGCAAGAAGGGAAAGGAAGCACAGCTGGTTCCCATTGGAATGCCGATTGTTTGTTGAAAAACACGTCCTCCAAACGTAACAAATATGTTGTTAATCAAGAAATCAAGCATCTTGATAATATGTAATTGCATTTATATATTTCCAATGGATTTGCAATTTGCACTAAAGAATTAATAGTTATATAGTATTTACCGTATGATCTGTCCTAAGTTGATTGATTAAATTATACCAGTTCTCTTCAGGATAGTTCACGCGATAGTACCCATACTGCATTAAGTTTCCTATGTACCAATCACTGGATGATGCTTTGCTCATAACACCAGAGATTACCACTGTAAGATAGAGGTAAACAGTCACAACTATTATCAATATTGAAGTTGAATATAATTACTTAATTGCAGGCCTATCACCATTTATAAGCATGTAATGGTGTTATGGTGTAGGAGCTTAATAGTCAATTTGAAAGCAATAATGCAATATCTACCGCTGATGCATTGAGGAAATTAAACATGCAGGTACCACTTCAGTACGATATCTTTTGGTAATATGCATAAGCACACGCTTGTGTTCAGAGAGAATAACTTTGAAGCGTGTGTTGGTTTGGTGTTGTTTTATTTATCTGAAAAAAACGTTTATCAAAAAAATAAATAAAAAATGTATGCAAAACATTACTTCCATGTTGTATTAGACAGATGGTCTGTATTTACAGAATAGAGCATAATATGCAAACATACAGAATATAGGACCAAAAAATATATAGAATAGAGAAAAATGGGGCGCTCAACTATAAAGAACAGAGAATAAAGGGCAAATAAAGAATAGAGAAAAATGGCCAACAAAATTAATAGAGAGATGAAACATCCCTCCCCCTCCAGACCATTAATTAAGAAGCCGGCAAACGATCATCTTTTACCAAAATTCTCCTTAACGGTGTTAATAAAGACAAACTAAAACCTTACCATCAGAACCATTTCTATCCATCCACGTGATATCTTTGTCTGTCTGGTCAAAGCGTAAATTACGATTGGTTGTAAAGGTTACAGGTATTACCCATTTATATCTACAATAGATTAATTGTTGGTGCAAGACATGATGTTGAAGTTGTTCTGGTTTCTAGCACCCTTGATGGTAAATCATGAGAAAGCGCAAATTCGCTATGTTTATTCAAGATATTCATTTTCTTGAAATGTTCCGAGTAAAACCCTAAGTTATCCGAAGTCCCCTTACAAGCCACTAACACTCAACAGTCATTCAATGGTCTTTTGCATTTTATTTAAATGTTATCAACCAATTACAATGTTTAATGTTAATTTGAAAAAAAAAAATACAAGATTACCCGGAACTTATGTGATTCAACAAGTATGAGTTAAATCTTACTCAAGTGGCGACGAATTGTCCTCGTTAACGTTTTCAGGCTCTACGACATATCTTGTCTGTGATAGTCTGAGATCACCCCCTTCCTTTGTTATTGATACAGTCGGGTAGTTTTGTTGTAGAATCCAGGTGTCCAAGATGTGTTTTATATCCTGTACGAATTTTAATTTTCCATCAATTTTGGCTTGCTGAAATGAATGCATGCATGTTTTAATGTTATTTTAATAAACGTCCAGTGGTAAATATTTCAGGAATAGAAACCATGCTATATATAGGTCCTGTCAAGTGAGCAGAATATGCCGATAAATGTAGACATTTACGAAGCCGCTTGGATAAGGGATTGTTGGCTATTCCTAACAATATGTCATCTATTGGAACATCATAGATTTGTTACACTCTCGCTCCAATGAATTTAACGTTCGACTGTAAATGACTGTTTATTTATACAGCCAAAGGAACGCCCATCCTCTACATGAGTGGTACTGTCGGATAGGAGAATTCAACATCACCATGATTCTAGTCAATAAGTTGGGATGGTTACATGTTTTAAATTTCTTTAAAAAATAAGAAGATGTGGTATGATTTCCAATGAGATAGCTATATATCCACTAGAGACTAAATGACGTAGAAATCGTAAGCAACTATAAGTCACCGTATGTCCCTCAAAAAGAAGAAAAGCCCATGCTAAATAGTAAGTATTAAAATCTACAGTGTTCCATTTGTATAGTTTTTGAAAGATTGATTGATTGTTGGTTGCTTGACGTCCAGTGGAAAATATTTCACGAATGTTCAAGACGAGAACAAATAAACAATTAATACAATATGTAGGTAGGTCCTGTAATAGAGGCCGTCTGGGTTGAGGTCGGGGAAATCTGGACTGCCACTGAGTATATTGAATAGAAACAGAAATTTTGTCATGAAACAGGCCACCAACTGACCTCTCAAAGACTTGTTGCAAGGGTTCTTACCGTGCAGACAACGTGGCATTCTCTCTACACGAGGCATCGGATTTCACGTCCCGATTCTGACCGGACGAGTCTGTGTACTTGTACATCCCGCATAAGTTCATGTAAAAAGATACCCCACTTTGGCAAGGGTTTAACTGCCGGTCGCAAGAAGACTTTGTTAAAAGTGTCCATATTTCTATTCCTCATTCACCATTGGAGCGAAATGTTTGATCAATAACACCCACTTGACAGAAATGGAACTACAAATGTATGTAGTTTCAGTGTACATTATTAATTTGGATCAATATTCATGTTCATGTATAACATCTATTTTTTTAGGTCATCGGCATACATACCTTTCCAAAAGCATTATAGAGGTCATCACCATACATACCTTTCCTAAAGCATTACAGAGGTCATCGGCATACATACCTTTCCTTAAGCATTATAGAGGTCATCGGCATAAATACCTTTCCTAAAGCATTATAGAGGTCATCGGCATACATACCTTTCCTAAAGCATCACAGAGGTCATCGGCATACATACCTTTCTAAAGCATTATAGAGGTCATCGGCATACATACCTTTCCAAAAGCATTATAGAGGTCATCGGCATACATACCTTTCCTAAAGCATTATAGAGATCATCATGTGTAGCCGTTGAATACTGGTGCTCCTTCAGAAAACGCTGAAAAATCGTTATTCCACAGACATTTCATTGTCATTCAAGATCAAATATATGAACGTAAAACATGGTCTTTATAAAGTTTGAACTATTCCGGAAGGAAAATTAAAAAAGACTTATGACATCCAGAACCGTACATTTCGTTTTCTTTTGTAGTTAGTTTGTTTGTTTGTTTGTTTTGGTTTTTTTTTTGGAGGAGTTGGGCTGTATTATTTCGCTGTTTTTTTTTTCATTTCGCTGCTTCTTTTATTCATTTCATATGACTGTACACGAGATGACCTCATGAGAAAGTAGCATCATTATAATAAGAAACAGAAACTGAAACAATTTGTCGTTTAGAGAATCATAACTTAATAAAGCCCATGGCAATTTATAACAATGTAATGCAATATCATTTGTTATACCATTTTGGATGGAACGATGTCTGCCGTCAATTCCACGATTTATGTTTGGAGTCATTGGCAACAACTTTGCGCAATTACAGTAGATATTGATAATTCCTGCTTAACAAATGTTGTTAATAACTCCGTACGAGTTTTTCTTACGGATTGTTTTTTTTTTCTCTCGTTGTTACTCTATGGTAATGGTATATTACTCTATGGTAATGGTATATTACTCTATGGTAATGGCATATTACTCTATGGTAATGGTATGTTACTCTATGGTAATGGTATATTACTCTATGGTAATGGTATATTACTCTATGGTAATGGTATATTCAACATACCTGTAATCCTCTCTTAAATGTATGTTCCCCAAGAAAAAATTTCATCATACGAACAATGCATGGACCCTGAAAGTAACATTCAATAATTAAAATCGATTATTGTACTGATCTTTCTGCCACAACCGAATATAAACTTTCGATTGATCCAAATCACTATTACTGGCTATCGGCAGTGCAGATTCAATTGGTAACTAATGATGTACACTTTAGCAAGACAATTGTTTAAATGTCAAACGGATGCTGTTGTATATGTGGCAGTAATAGCTGGTAACTAGATATCATTGAGATGAAAGCCATCTCTGTGGGCCCCGCTGTGAATAATGTGTGGTAAAAAATTTGTATCTTTATCATGAAATCATAACGGTTCTCAAGATATAGAGCGGACACGATCTTTACCATAGGACATGGGGTTGTCAACTTAAACCAAAGTTTTTGACCTTGACCTTTGACCTAGGAAGTTGTACATACATTATGACACACCCTCTGGTGGTGGTTTATATACATGTCAAGTATAAACTTTGAAATCATAACGGTTCTCAAGATATAGAGCGGACACGATCTTTACCATAGGACATGGGGTTGTCAACAAAAACCAAAGTTTTTGACCTAAGAAGTTGTACATACATTATGACACACCCTCTGGTGTTGGTTAATATACATGTCAAGTATAAAATTTGAAATCATAACGGTTCTCAAGATATAGAGCGGACACGATCTTTACCATAGGACATGGGGTTGTCAACTAAAACCAAAGTTTTTGACCTTGACCTTTGACCTAGGAAGTTGTACATACATTATGACACACCCTCTGGTGTTGGTTTATATACATGTCAAGTATAAACTTTGAAATCAAAACGGTTCTCAAGATATAGAGCGGACACGCTCTTTACCATAGGACATGGGGTTGTCAACTAAAACCAGTTTTTGACCTAGGAAGTTGTACATACATTATGTCACACCCTCTGGTGTTGGTTAATATACATGTCAAGTATAAACTTTGAAATCATAACTGTTCTTAAGATATAGAGCGGACACGATCTTTACCATAGGACATGGGGTTGTCAACTAAAACCAAAGTTTTTGACCTTGACCTTTGACCTAGAAAGTTGTACATACATTATGACACACCCTCTGATGTTGGTTAATATACATACTAAGTATAAACTATGAAATCCTAACGGTTCTCTAGATATAGAGCGGACACAATTTGTGACGGACGGACGGACGGACGGACGGACGGACGGACGGACGGACAGACTGATCACTATAGGGCGTCCGCTATTCGGCAGGGCCCTAACAAGGTGACCACACTTTTACCGGCTACCGGTTCGACGATGCAATCGATAATTCAAAAACTACGATAATTCACAATAAGTATGCAGGCTTATTCACATGTACATGCAGATACCAATGATTTTCCATGTCATGTTAAAAGCTGTTGTTATCTGAAAATATCCTAAACGATGTTGAATTACAACATTCATTTTGTTTTATTCCATAATTTATAGTATTTATCATTATATTAGTAATTTACCTGCAATAGTAGATTTGTCCAGCAACAATTTTCCATGACAGAACATTAATATTTGAAGTGCAAGAACCCACTTGTAGAACACTTGTGTCTATGTTCTATCAAATATTTGTATTATTATACAAATCCTTGGTTCTATTAATTTATCGCCATTAGTTCTTTTTTATTAACATGATTAATGTATGAAATTACCGATTTCATAAAAAATTTGAGTGGCATACAACCAAATGGTCTATATGAATACACTACAGTTTCTTCGATTTACTGTACACTAGTATATTAAGATTAACTGTCACTACTGTATGAAGAAACCCGACTATAAAAGAGAAATTACTTTTCAAATCTCATATCGATCACAACCGAATTGCCAGTTCAAGAGTAGTTTATTATTCCTCTGCATATTGGCTTCCGAAAGCAATTGTATATTAAACTATGTACCTTTTCATATGAAATATCATCAAACATTCCATCGATCTCACCAGGAAACGAGACTTCTTTGTAAACAGGACGGCGTTCAACCACTCCATCCCACTTTAAAGCACTGTGCATTATTTCAAAAACAAAATCATTCATCTACAAGTGTAAATAAAAAGTTGAACGATTTCACATTGCGTAAACATTTACATTTATATTTAACACTATCCGTTGAAACGGTTGTTGTTTTGTTTAAAAGAATTTTAATGAAGAGATGGGGTGAAATATCAGGCGGTTTTAACTGTTCCGTTTACTTTGCCTTTTTATGGTTATGATGTTATACAACTACATGCAGTCTTTTTTGTGGAAGGTTTATAAATCCGGGCTTAACCCATCATTTTCTATGGCAAATGCCTGTTCCAAGTCAGGAATATGACAGTTGTTTTCCATTCGTTTTGTTGCTTGATATACATGATCATGATATAGTCTAATGGTTGATGTTTTCAGTTTTTATGGACTTCCCCCTTTTTCAAGTTCGGTACTTTTGTTAATCCTTGTTTTATGACTGGTAAATATGTGATGTATTGACCTTCGATAACCTAATGTGTGTCTAAGTTGTAATAGATAGTCTGTTCTTGTCTTGTCTTCATAAAAGAGAGGCGAAAAATACCAAAGGGATTTTCAAACTCATAAGACGGAAACAAACGGCTTAGTTATTAATAATTGTATCTATCCTTAATTAACAAGTAAACAATACCATTTCCCAGTCAGGGTAAACATGATTTGGACCGCTATATTCCAAATAACTCGCAAATGCTTCATGTAGCCACAAATCACTCCACCACTTTGCTGTAACTAAGTTTCCGAACCACTGCAAAGAAAAATATCAACCCTCTGTTAAAACTTTGTCATTTTTTTACAAAATAGTTATATAATTGAAAAAGATTGATGTGTTTTCTGTAAAAATCATGATATACATTGTGTTTGGCAGTTTCATAAAGCACTTTAATTAACACTGTAATAGGAAGAATTAAATGATATCTCATTTTTTTAAATCAGACAACCATTTCATGTTTTTGCGTGCAGCATTTTCTGGATCTCGCATGTTTGTCTTTTTTTAAACAATCACACCATTTCATAATAAATGCACGCAGCAATTTCTGAATTAAGTATTTACTGAAAGGAAGGATCAAAACTTCGACTTCCGAATTTTTTTTTAGTATCATGAAGGAAAAAAAAAACAAGCAATATCTGAAAATTTTCAAGAGGAATATTTGTTTATTTTAATTATTTTTATGTTCATTTCTGTAAATTGCTTTGGTCATTTTCTCTATTCTTGTTTGGAAAGTTTACCTAGTTATAAATCCGGGCTTAACCCATCATTTTCTATGGCAAATGCCTGTTCCAAGTCAGGAATACAGTTGTTTTCCATTCGTTCTGTTGCTTGATATACATGACCATGATATACATGTAGTTGTTTAGAGTAAATCGAAGAAGCAGTAATGTATTCATATAGACCATTTGGTTGTATGCCACTCAAATTATTTTAATGAAATCGGTAATTTCATATATTATTAAATACCGTTGTTTGTCTGTTGGTCGTTTTTCGTTTTATGCCATGGGATTGTCAGATGTTTTCGACTTATGAACTTGAATGTCCCTTTGGTGTCTTTCGCCTCTCTTTTGAATGTTCCTGCAAAAAGGTAACATTGAATGAAATAATGTAGAGTGTTCTAAGATAACAACATATTACATTCCCACCTGATGGGCTATTTCTTGGGAGACAAGCATAGCTACTTCCTGTTTGTCTCTTTCTGATGACTCATTGAGGTTATAAAGCATGCTTGATTCTTTATACAGGATAAGACCCCAGTTATCCATTGCTTCTGGACCAAAGTCTGGAACAGCCACCATATCTACAAACAGTTTACTTGATACAATAGCAAATCGTGATGAACTTTGGTATAAGTAATAACTAGAATCAACTAACAGACGACTTAACATTCTAATTAAACGCTGTCTGTAACGTGTATTTTTTTCATGGATAACGACATACATTTTGGAGCATCAATTTCACTATTTGTAGTCTGAAATTGTGGGCGTAAATGTCACGTATATGATTTTTAGATTGTACAGTTAAACTTTGTTTTCTGTGAGTATTTATTTAGAATATATAGTATCAAATGCTCTGATTTGTACTTTCTAAAAAATGCTGCAATACTTTTAAAACAAGCACCAATGATTTGGAGTTCATACATGTAGGTGGCAAACAGGACGTAGATACGGAGGGATCTTATACATTGTAATACATGTTCAACTGTAGGTGGCAAACAGGACGTAGATACGGATGGATCCGATAATATGCCAAACGATATAGCAATATAAAACTTTGAACCAAATATTAAGAAGCTATTATATGTAGATGGTGCAAAATTGAGACATACATAAGTTACGGAAGGTTTGAAGGACAGAGGTAAACCAGTATACCTTTAGTGTGAGCAGGTAGTAAATACAAAATAAAATATACGAACTTGACAAATTCTGAATTTTGTTTTGTTGATACTGGAATTTCAGAAATTCAGGTTAAGTTGTTTTTATACATGCGCGAAATGTAAAAACTGAAAAAAGTAATCGTAACAATTAAAGATGAGCTTTTATAGTTCTATTTTATTGAAATGTTTGCTAATTTAATATCGTAGTCATTTGTGAAATATTGTAGATTAATATAAGTACAATAAATGGTTACTTTTACCTGATTTTGACAAAGGAAGTTTAACATCAAGGTAGTCTTCAAAATATTCCATGATGTCAATACCAACTTTCAAGGAATATTCAGTTTGATTTACCACATCTTGCCGTGACCATGATCTAAACTTATAAAAAAAATCCAATCAACTAGGTTTGTTATTATTTTAAATCATTTTATCCAATGGATATAATTATTATAATAACTGACAAAATCTTTAAACAAAAGCAGGCAATTTTGACCAATTGAAATGTAAAATATACGAAATTGTAAAATCTGGTCCGATTATAGCTGATGCTTGCTAATCACTGAAAACCGGATGGCAATCACAGAGTTTTTTTTCTAAATTGTTAAAGTTTAGAAGATGACAAACATGCACGTACTTCTTTAAAAGTAACCAGTATAACCAAGATCAAACGTCCAGGCATGCATGTCCATTGGTATATTTTACAATACAGCTTTGACCCTACGGTGACTTAATTGTTGACGAAAATTTGCATGCAAGATATGATCATTCAATAATGTAATGAAAATATAACTTCCTGTGTGTGCTAAATACAGATAAATACGGTCGACAGCTTAGATATTTACTCAAAATTACGCATTTTTACATTTCTCTCCTCCTGGCTTAATCATATAACGTGTTTTGTTTTAAAAGATTTTTGTTACAAGTGGTTTTTGTACAAAAAAAATAAGGAATATTTTCTTTATATAATTGTGCTCTAAATTGTTTTATATCTTTATTCTTTAACTTTCTGTTCATTCACAAGTATTTGTAGATATGCACATCAGATAAGAATAATATAGTCTTACAGTTAGTCCATTTTCAATGTCTGTTGTATTCTCGAAGTCACAAACGACGAAGGCCAGCAAATATGTTGACATCATCGGAGTTTCTGCAAAATGATCGGCTACCCAACCATTAGACCTTAAAAACAAAAGGGTAACGTATAATTAACCTCGTTCTGGACTTGCATGAAATATTTGCCACTGGACATTTAGCAACCAACAATCATATCTTTTTTAAAATTAGTTTCAAATTAGGTAGTTAGTGGTCTGTCAAGAATATTTGTCAATAGTTTGTTTGATGCCTTAGTCAACCAACCCAAAATAGTCAATGACATAATGAAATTTTCAGGTTCGATTTTGATATTGTAAAGTATTTGGTCTATGAAAAAGAAAGCTATACAATTATAGAATTGATACGGTTTTAGAAGTAATAAAATGAAAACGCCTTCAAAATAAAACATTTATCTTTTATTAGTGCCATAAATGAAGCAGGCTGTGTTTACCCTTCTAGAGCCCCTGAGGTCAACCCCGATTTTTGGTGAAGTTTGTGTTGATTAATCTTTAGTTTTCTATGTATTGTTTTGTTATTATATATTGTCTTTTCGTCATTTTTTGTTTTGGCCATGGTGTTGTCTGTTTTTATTGAACTTATAAATTTTAAATGGTCCTATTTGTATCTTCTCTCTCATTTTTTCAAACCGGAATTTCTATTTCTCTTGAAAGTTCTATTGTTTATTCATTTGAACTTAAATTAGAATTAAATATTTGCCACTGGACGTTAGGCAAACACAAATCAATCAATTATTTTTGGTGTAATGTTGTGACGTTGAAAGTTGAATTTTTCGCTTATCTTAAAACTGAAAACTAACGTTGACACTGACTTTCCTTTTGACTTTTTTATGAATTGAATTTATATTGTTATTTTTAACACACATTGCTTTTATGCGATGTTAAAACTTTACACATGCAATTGTTTTCATAGAATTCAGAATATAGACGATTATAGGTTATGTCATTGTAAGTACACCAACACCATAAATTCGATATGCCATTGATTAAATTCCCATTATGGTAGACGTTATTTAATCATGACGTTTTTGAGTGTACACTTTTTAAAATATTACCCATAATGCATTTGATTCTCACCCGCAGGAAATATAAGTCGTAAACTATAAATCATGGAACATCTTACCTCTTCTCTTGACGAATGACGTCAGTATTTGACAAAGTAACCATGTGATTTTTTCTTACTAGAATTACTCTAAATTTTGCTTTGACGGCGGGTTCATCAAAACACGGAAAAGCTTTCCTGGCCTCTGTTGCTCGAAACTGTGTTGCAACTTGATATCTATAAGAAAAATCAGTGTAACTTATTTCTTAGAATTCGTTAAATTTCTTCTGAACAAACGTAACACAAAACTAGGTAGTAACTAAATTTACTAACATACTAGTAGTACATTATGGTTTAAATAAGCTACTGGTAGGTAGTCTCTGAATAAGGGTGTAACTTAATCCACCAAGAGTGTAACTACTTTCACTTAGAATGTAACCTAATTCACTAAGACTTAGAGTGTAACTGAATTAACCAGAAATATTACTTTATTCACTAAGTACCTAGAAATGTATCTTAATTCACCTAGAGTGTAACTAAATTAACTTAGAATGTAGCCTAATTCACAAGTCTTTAAGTGTAACTAAATTAACTAGAAATGTTATTCACTAAGTAAATAAAAATGTAACTTAATTCCCAAGAGTGTAACTAAATTCACTAACAATGTATTTAGTTCAATAAGTCATAGAGTGTAACTAAAATAACTAGAAATATAACTTAATTCCCCAGAGTGTAAATAAATTCACTATGAACATGAACTTTAATCATAAGATGAGTTACTAAATTCACCACAAATGTAACTTAACCCGTCAAGAGTGTAACAACGTTCACTAAGAATGTGACTTAATTCACTAAAAGTGCAACTTTATTGACTAAGAATGTAACATAAATCACTAAGAGTGAAACTTAATTCAGTAAGAATGAAATTCAATTCACCTACAATAGAATTTAGTTCACTTACATCCATGTTTTGTCACTCTGACGTTTATATGAACTCAGATAGAGTCCAACAAGATCATATGTCAGTTTTCCTTGGAATGACATTTCTACAGTATATGTCTTTCCAGCTCTCAACTGTACATCAGATTTGAGTATTATAAACTGGTAATATGTATTATATTCCAGTGTAGGATATATTGGTTCTTCTTCAGACCCCATTGGTCGAATCACGATGCTGTTTTCTGCAATATCAAGCTCCTTACTGTGGAGCACAATTTTATTAGCGGAATGTCTACACAGCATTTCAATTTTCACGAATCCATCGAAGTAAAATTTCTTGTACTTGCTGTCGTATATATGTGGCTGTACTTCTAAATAATACAATGAAGGGTACATGTCGAGCGGAAGACGGACACAGTTTTCTTCGTCAGAGGCGTCGGAACAATCATCATCTCCATCACACTTCCGTCCAAATTCGTAACAACCATTACGATCTGCGCATGACAATTCATTTGCTTCACATGTGTTTTGATGTAACGCTGGATTATAGAAAATATAAACTTATAACAATGATAATATTTAATAACCTTATATTAATCTTATTCACAAAAAGTCTAGTCTCGATGAGTTTTCGAAAACCTTGTACATGTAGACAGGCCTTTAACGATCATTTATTATTTTTTGTGTTTAGTTGCTGTCTCATTGAGACTAATTAGGTATACGAAAAAAATCTAGATGGCTAGGCTAAATTTGTCCAGTTGGAGAGACATATACGATCCGTGGACAAATAGCCGAGATGACGTTTCACGGCCCTTTTTATGACTTTGTTGGTGCCGTATACTAAAAGAGCCGTTAAGAAGTGAGAACAATATCGGACTAGCATATAATTACTCTGTGAACGTACGCTCATAGTACGTTAAAATATGTACAATACCAAATAGGATTCATATTCATATTACATGATGCATATTCAATTTACTAGTACATTGTCATGTTCTCGTCCTGATATCTATCTTATATTTGTGACTGGGCGTGCATTCCCTTTTCCTTAGGCAATGGCGTTTTCTGTTCCTTTTCGGTTCTTGGTTTTCATTAGAGCAAAAAATAGAATTATAACCCGACAAAAAGTAACCCGATTTACGGTACACATTCCTGAAGTCCTACCTTTGCACGGTATCACCCATTCTCCGGTTACTGTTCCTGAAGTAGCTATTCCAACATTTACAATGCGTAATGGATTACGTTTATCTTTCCACGCAATCAATATTTGTTCGTTTCCATCTTTGACCTTTACAATGCTATTCTTCCATGTGACAATAAAAGTTTTAAATTCATTTTGACTCAAAAGGGGATCTTTGTAAGAATCTTTTATTTTCCCCTTTTTTCCCGTTCGCATAATAGTGATCGTATTTCCAGGTCCCCCTAAAATTATCTGATAAAGGGGATCGTCGATATTATTTGTTGACATTAATACCACTTGAACGTCTTGGCTTGCTTTGATTTGGAACTCTATTCTAAAATCGTCCGGGTTGTCAATGGTAACACCGTAGTCTGATATAAGTGTATATAATTCATTTGTATCGCCTGTTGTTATGTTGACATCAGCGCATTCTGTAAAAAAATATATTAAAAAGATAAAAACACAAACTGCGCTAGGGGAGGTAACATTTCACTGTAAAAGTAATTTTTATCAGTATTTTTTTAAAGTTCATGTGATACAGAATTAGAAATACTTGTGTAACCTAAAAAGCTTAGAAACTCCGTTTTACGTTGATGCGCCTGTGTCAAAGTCAAAACCTTTGGCAGACCAAACATTGCAATATCCGATTTTTACACTTTATTTTGTGTCGATAACAGTTAACCTGTATTGTACGTTTTCTATATTATGTCGCCTCCTGTTGTCATATTGGCTATGTATGTATTTGTGTATTTTTATTTGTTTTTGAGTATATGTTTTGTGCCATTTTTTTGTGTGTTAGTTGTTTCATTGAAGTACATTGTACATCTAATAACCAACATATTATGTTGTTCAGTTTGCATTAGAACAAAGATACCTGTATGGTACTTAAGTATGTAGTCATATTGATTCACTTATAGGGTCTTTGCATCGGCACTAAACACATTTATTTAAAAACCAGTTGTTGGCATGACACGGGTTATGTTCTTCTCATATATGTTATGATGGTATGATACTAAACCCCTAACGGGAAGGATTGTGCCTGATATTCATATGATGAAGACATAATCTTTCAATCAGTTTAATTGAAGTCTGGAGCTGGCATGTCAGTTAACTGCTAGTAGTCTGTTGTTATTTATGTATTATTGTCATTTTGTTTATTTTCTTTGGTTACATCTTCTGACATCAGACTCGGACTTCTCTTGAACTGAATTTTAATGTGCGTATTGTTATGCGTTTACTTTTCTACATTGGCTAGAGGTATAGGGGGAGGGTTGAGATCTCATAAACATGTTTAACCCCGCCGCATTTTTGCGCCTGTCCCAAGTCAGGAGCCTCTAGCCTTTGTTAGTCTTGTATTATTTTTAATTTTAGTTTCTTGTGTACAATTTGGAGTTTAGTATGGCGTTCATTATCACTCAACTAGTATATATATTTGTTTAGGGGCCAGCTGAAGGACGCCTCCGGGTGCGGGAATTTCTCGCTGCATTGAAGACCTGTTGGTGGCCTTCTGCTGTTGTCTGTTCTGTGGTCGGGTTGTTGTCTCTTTGACACATTCCCCATTTCCATTCTCAATTTTATGTAAGGTTTAGGAATTTTTGTCAAATGTTAAGAATCCTGGTGTTTTTCCTACCATACAGGGTAACATATTTTGCCCCATAGAAGACAGATTGTTTTGATTTCACCTGACTACATCCTTAAACCTTGTACGACGAAAAAGTAGGTTTACCTGTTACAATTTGGTTTACATAATAACGCGTAGCTTGCCGAGATTGTTCACCGAAGGTAAAACAACTTTGTATTGCCGTATTATTTGTTTCATTGACCCTTCATTGGCACCTGAGTTCAACCCCGTAATTTTGATTAGGTTCGTGTTGTCCACACTTTGGTTTTCTGTGTATTGTTTTGTAGACTGATGTTTGTCTTTTCGTGGTTTCTTTTTACCATGGCTTTGTCTGTTTCTTCGGTTTTTAACCAGATTTTTAAATGAAAATATCGGTTATTAAGTAGGTGATGTACGGCGGGCGGCTGCTAAACAGTGTCCGTGCAATTACTTGAAAACGCTTTCAAATTGACGAAATCTATTCAAATGAGAATATGTTGTTTCCTGTGACTAAATGAAGTTTGAATCTTACAATTTTAGCTTTTATCGTTGTTGAGTTGTAGACCTTTAAGTAGCGATAAGTGATACTTAGAGCGTTGTCCATGCAATGACTTGAAAACGCTTTGACGAAATCATTTCAAATTTAGATATGTTGTTTCCTGTGACTAAATGAACGTCAAGTTCGATTTTTACGATTTAGCTTTTATCGTTGTTGAGTTGTAGACCTTTAAGTAGCGATAAGTGATACTTAGAGCGTTGTCCATGCAATGACTTGAAAACGCTTTGACGAAGTCTTTTCAAATTTAGATATGTTATTTCCTGTGACTAAATGAAGGTCAAGTTCGATTTTCACGATTTTATCGTTGTTGAGTTGGAGACCTTTAAGTAGCGAAAAGTGACACTTAGATTGGTTTTGGCCTTTTTATTTCTGAACCCTACAAAAATTCATTTATTTCTTTTTTAATTGATCCTGTTTGGGGGTCCAGATTTGCAAATATCATTTTCATGCAGGAAAATCGGTTTGCTGTCAATCTGACAGCCTCTTGTTTGATTGTCTTCTTGTTATTTTCTCTCCCTCTATTATAGGAGAACGGGTTTTGACAATAAAATTATCTTTTGTTTCAGTATTTGGCTAAACCATGCATCTAACCTTTGCGTTAAACAATGATCTAGATGATCTACAACAATATAATGAATTTTATAAGCATTTTAAACAGGAGTGTAACTTTACTGTAACAAATGGACAACTTACCATTCTGCCTTTTGTTGTTATGCAGATGGAAAGACGATGAGATTCCAAGAACGCATACTATAAACACAATGTTCCCAAACATTCTGTCAATAGAGAAATTAGCAATTTTATTAAAAGAAATGCATGCGAAAAAAAATCCCCTTTTCAGCTGGTTATAGAAAGTAATACGCGGATACTTACATTTTTTTTGGTTTGATTATTAAAGATGTACAAACATGTATTTGAAAATTTTGATATAGTTTTGAATAAATAAGAGATTTTTTTCATTTTAAAATGAGACTAAGATCGATCAAAATTGACGTTCTGGAGTAAAGCTGGAGATAAAGTCTGATTTTTTTTTATTGTATGACGACGAGAAAGGAAAAATTGTTTCCCCGGTTCCAGCATTTAATTTTAATAAAACAATTTCAGAAAAAAAGATATTTAGATTAGTGTAAACACTTAATTTGAATGAATAATAGCTTGTCAATAAGATGGATTATTATATCACAATCCTGCAACTCTTTCTTCCTTGAAGTTTTTCGGAACAGAAAAGACAATCAATAAATAAAACTTCAGTTTGGTGTAAGATCGACCTTTGATATTTTATCGTGTGCCTTGTCCAGATACAATATTTTTATTATGTCGATTGATATCTAGATATTTCGTTTTATGTAAGTCATACACTACAAACCAGTAAAAGTCTGAAATGGCCTATATTTGTACTCGACTGAACTGATTTTTACTCGACCAGTCTGAATTGGTCTGAAATTTACTTGATATTACTCGACTGTAGTCTGAACCATACTAAACAGTCTGAACTTGTACTCGACCTTTACTCGACCAGTACTTAACCATTTGATACGAGTCTGAACCATACTCGACATAGTCTTAACCATTCTCGACCAAGTCTGAACCATGCTCGACCTAGTCTGAACCATACTCGACCTAGTCTGAACCATACTCGACCAAGTCTTAACCAACCTAGACCTATTTTTTGTATCTATCTATGTTATTTTTTCATTAATTTAGGAACTGTTATTCATATATATATATATATAAAATGTATATCACATTTAAAATTAAAATAAAACAAGGTGATCAAATTTCTGGTTGGATTAAAAAAATATCATGTAATAAATTAAGTTCGTTAAATGAATTTTCATATACATGATATCATGTTCACATTGATTTATGCATCAAAAATACTATAACTTTCAACCATTATTCAAATATCTTAAATGTTATTCAATTTTTTTTTTATCAAAATATATATAAAATAGTATATAAAGCAACTTAATAAATGTTAGAATTGACACCTTTGTTTTGTAAAATCAAAAATTTAATATAATAATAATAATAAAACTTTCATCTTTTTATCCTTGATAACCTTTTAAAAAAGGAAATGTATTCCAAAGTTGCAGTAGAATTTATTTTAATTAAATTTAAATACGTTTTGTCAAAATTAAAGACATGGCATACAAGAAGCAGTTTAATAAGGTTTAATGGTTTAATTACCTCAGTACAGGTGTTTTACAGGTAAAAAGAAAACCATATTTTTCTTAAACTCGTGTATTACTTATCTAGTGAATTCAAAGGCCTTGTTATTTAAGTTTTACAGGATGTTGTAATTTTCAATGGATGTTATTTAAAATTTATTACTCTCTGACCAGGTGTGATCTTTTTAATCAGTGTGCGTCAAGCAGGATGTATTACTTTATAGTTTACCCTTAATCAGAAGAAAATTTTTATTCATTTCTTGAATTTTTTATCCCTTTTAAAATATATATATATCCCAAATTATGAATAGGAATAGATATATTTCTGATATAAGGTTAAACAATGTCAGTGATTTTGTTGGCTGTTGTTACCTCATTAAAAAGATAGTTATATAACTATTGTATATAACCATGAAACCTAAGTACAGAAAGTCACAGGACAAAAAGTCACAGGACAGAAAGTCACAAATTTGATAGGACAAAAAGTCACAAATAATTTGTATACAATTGATTGAATATTTATGAGAAAGATCTTGAAATGTTTACTTTTTATGACACATATTCATTTTACAGTTTAGGAAATTGTTCATAAGACTTAATTTGATAAATAAAGATTTATAAAATTTTAATCATGCAAAGGATATATTTCTTGGCACCATGAAGCCATTTAAGTACCAAGACATTGTAACATTTTGTTTTCTTAACAATTATTTGATCATTATTGATATTGTTTCAAGAAAAATACAAAAATGTTTTTTTAAAAATAAGTGTTCTATTGTTCAAAGAAAAATAACCTCAAAACTGAATTGTGACTTTTTGTCCTGTGACTTTCTGTCCTACATTCGTTTTTATTTAGGAATTTAGGAAAATCAAGTTTTGTTTAAAAAAAAAACACATGCCAAACAAAAAGCACATTATTTTTAATAAGGTTTTATTACCCTCAGTATAGGTGTGGTTTTCAGGTAAAAAAAAGTCTTTTATTTAACAAGACTCAGACTTTAAAATTAGATAATTTAACTATCTCGATTTGCCAAATCTAAGAGAATCATGTATTATTAAAGAATGTAAAAAATGTTTTTATATATATCTTTATTTAATTGTGGCTGTTGTCATGTAAGTTAAGGAGAAAGTTATTTTAACAATCAAAATTATAAAGAAGAGGTTATTTGGTCAAGTATGGTTCAGACTGGTCGAGTATTGTTAAGACCTTTGGTCGAGTATGGTTCAGACTGAAAAAATAGGTCGAGAGCTGGTCGAGTACTGGTCCAGACTGGGTTAAGACTATCTCAGACTGGTCGAGTAATAGTTTAGACTATTTTCAATAGCAAAGATAAGGGTCAAGTACAAATCAGTACAGTCGAGTATGGTTAAGACTGGGTCGAGTAATATTAAGTAAAATTCAGACCAATTCAGACTGGTCGAGTAAAAATCAGTACAGTCGAGTACAGATATAGGCCATTTCAGACTTTTACTGGTTTGTAGTGATAGTTGTGTTGACTGGGTTATAGAAATATGGTCTTTCATGGACTTTACCCCATTTGGCAATAAAACCAATGAAAACAAAACCTCAATACTAGAATTAAAATTTGCTACGGAAAATGTGTTTTGTCTATATTTCTACATAAGACTCATCAGCGGCGTTCGAATCAAAACTGTTAAATAGAGTTATATGTACCAGTGTTTCTGTGCGTGGTGTATAAGAATGAAAGCTAAGGTAGGTATATGACTACGAGACAGCATGCAAACAAAAACAAATAACAGTCAGAGCGTAAGACCACATTTTTTCGGCAGGCCCTACTGCTCCTTTATGAAAATCTTGAATCCACCACTTATAAAACCGATAGATAAATATACATGCAAATATCATAACAAACAATGTGTATTAAATCTGCTGCTTTCCGTTTCCACCAGTATTTCTAAAATTATAGAACGAACTATCCCCGCTCGCTCTCTCTCTCCCCACCCCACCCCTCCAAAAAAACACCACTTTAAAATTCAAGACTATTTATTACAAAGAGCAAAATTTTCTTCAAAAAATATCACAATACTTTTTTGAAAAAGAGAGTATCGAGAATTTTCAATTGTACAAAAATCTAAGCATAATGGCTCTTACCTTGTAGTCGTGATCGAACAAGACGTTTGAACTATGTAAACAATACACATCACTTTTGAGTAGTTTTGCTCGTGGTCAATTGTCCAGGTAAATTTGGCTAATTACATTATAAAACGTTCTCTGTCCTTCAATTTAAAATAATTTAGATGCAATTAAAGATTACGGAACAAGATGGACATCTCACTGTGAAACGGACATTTAACGTCTATTAACTCACAAATGATAGCTACCGTTATCTTAATTTGAAATCACTTCAATTTAATTTAAATGAAATTGTAGGACAACAAACTACGACGTTGTTTGAAGGAAAAGGATAATTGTTGATTCTTAAAAAAAACAAAGTAAATGAGCACCCCAAAAAAATAGAGAATATAGAGTAATGGGATGCAAAAGAAAAAAGAATAGTTGTGGAAAATAAAAGAATCATGTTATAAAATACTGATTACAGGAATAAACGATGTACGAAATAAAGAACACATTTAATTACAGAATAAAATAATAGTAAAATAAACTTCAGGATTGTTATAGAATGAGCATATTTAAAGAATACAAAAATTAAGGACCCCCATCCAGACCCTCATACATGTATATCAATTCAGAAATGTAAGAATAAACTTTAAAGTGGCATGCTGGTGTTGTATGAATTATGGAATAACCTACATATTCAAATTATCCTGTACACAATTGAAGTAAATTTGTATGATGAAATACACTTTGATTTGTCTTATCGAGTAAACCATCAAAGCTAAAATATCGACTCTTTTTGCTGCTGATCGAAGACAAAGAAAAATCATATTTGTATTCCATTATAACAAAACTAGTACTAATACTACATGTTTCGTATTTCAAGCCAATCTGATGATTCGAGCCGCGCCTTTTCAAACTGACTTTTGTCAGATTTTCTCCGACGGAACACCAGTTATTGATTTGAGGTACATTGTAGTACGGCAGATGGACGTCTTGATGGCCATGTGGTCGGATCCCGAGGTTTCAATGCAGTTTCTTTTGAACCGTTCAACCAATACTTTTCAAATTTTAATAAGTTGTTACTGATGACAAGATTAAGGTCAAATTTTCTTTTGTCGCTCGGGAGATATAGCCTTTAATTGCTTAACAATGACACACAAAATGTAATAAAAACCGGTTTGCTGTTATTTTGATTCTTTGAACATTTTGTTCTTATGCAGTGCTGTTACACCACTGTTCTAGATAAGGGAAACAAAGTGAGGGTGGAGCACTAACAAACATGTTTAACCCATCTTGTTAAAGCTTATTTGTTTGTCTTCATTTTGCTGTACATTTTTTTGTAACGATAGATAATGCTGGCTTTTGAATAATTGTTGTTCCAGGGGTGTGGCCCTTTTGAATATTGTTCCAGGGGTGTGTCCCTTTTGAATATTGTTTCAGGGGTGTAGCCCTTTTGAATATTGTTCCAGAGGTGTGGCCCTTTTGAATATTGTTCCAGGGGTGTGGCCCTTTTGAATATTGTTCCGCAATATTGTGTCAGGGATGTGGCCCTTTTGAATATTGTTCCAGGGGTGTGGCTCTTTTGCATATTGTTCCAGGGGTGTAGCTTTTTGAATATTGTTCCAGGGGTGTAGCCTTTTTTTAATATATTCATTGTTTGCTGCAGATACACTCAGACATTTGTGCTATTCGAAAGGACATTTCATCGCTCATAAGCATGTTTTATGTTGTAATGTTATACCACTGTTTCAGGTTAGGGTGAGGTTGGAGCCTGTTAAAACGTTTAAACCCGCTGCATTGTTATGCACCTGTTTTAAGTCAGGAGCCTGTTGTTCAGTGGTTGTCGTTTGTTGGTGTGGTTCATAAGTGTTTCTCGTTTCTCGTTTTTTATATAGATTAGACCGTTGGTTTTCCTGTTTGAATTTATTTACACTAGTCTTTTTGTGGCCCTTTATAGCTTGCTGTTTGGTGTGAGCCAAGGCTCCGTGTTGAAGGCCGTACTTTGACCTCTAATTGTTTACTTTTTACACATTGTGACTTGGATGGATAGTTGTCTCATTGGCACTCATACCACATCTTCTTATTTATATTTAAGTATATATGCAGAGGAGACAAATATCCACCAGAGACCAAAACGACATGAATGCAAGCAACAATTAGTCAGTATCCGACCTTCAATAATGAGCAAAACCGTACCATTGCCATATACATTAGTAGTAAGATTTACATATGTTTTTTTTCAGCCAGCAAACGGCACGGAAAATTAAGTGTGAAATAGAAGGAGATTTAAAGGTCGGTTATACGTCATTGAAACAGCAGCCCAACGACAGACATAACAAAAAAAAAACAACATCGTTATGCATACATACAGTCTACGACAAATAGACAGGTAACCAAACATTGTCAATATGTCTCGCTCTTAATTGTCTCGATTCCAAGTACCATAAATGAATACAACAGAAACAATCAAAGATCTGGTGTTAACACTCAATTCCCTAAAAAAAGGGGGGAAATATTACCATATGACATACGACCACGTGCCAGACGTAGGACACTCAAAGAAAATGAAACGGGATTAAAGAAAAGTGGGTTTTTTATGTCTCAAATGTTGCAACACAAACTTTAATGTAAAAATTATTTCTTTAAAAAGGTATAATAACACGGCTTTTTTCAAAGTTTTGCAAAATTTGTGTTTGTTATCAGGAAAAACCCATGATAAAGACTCATTTGATGATTTAATCGTTGTTTAAATTTTTTGGGACTTTTTAATTTTTAATCTGCGCACCTCACAACTTCAAAAAATACGAAAAATGCCAAAAACCCTACAAACGTATATAATACGTATATAAACGATCCAAATGTTTGCCAATACCTTCTCTGAGGAAATTTTGCAAATTGTGAACTATATAAGGGTTTCAAGCCCTATACATCATATGCTAAGCTCTGATAGAAGTAGCTTCTTTTGTTTTGTATTATGCATGGAGAACAATTTTTTACTTTTACTTTTGCTTTTTGCATTGTTTTGTGTTTTTGATTTTTTTTTAGAAAAAAGGTGGGGGAGCCGTGAAATAGATTTTTTTTAAATGATAAACAGCAGCTATAAAATGAGATAATATTTCAAAGTTTAGTAAATAGGTAACAACTTTTTGACAAACAAAACATAAAATATGAATAAAAGAAGATGCAAAGTATACATCAATAAAATAACAACCCAACAACACACAACTGAACAGCATGACATTCGCTATTTTTTCTTTATTAGATTGTCAGTTCAATTATGCACCACTTTCCACATGCAAATTGTAGAGTTTTAATTATGACAACATTATAATGAAGTATATTAGTAAAAATCTTAGACTTTCTCCAGCGCAGGCCTACGTAAAATAGGCGAGTACATGTAACAGCATTGTGCAATGCCGTCAATCTGAGTAGATGTACATTAAATTTTTATATCACAGTGTGGTATCGGCAACAGACGAGGAAACAGCATAATTTCCTCGTAAACGATTAAAACGGCTAAAGTCTGTTTTCAGTCATAGTCACAATCCCACTAGCATAACCATTCCGTGAGTAGGGAAAGTCGTAAGTCGAAGTTGATGTCAGTAGGGTACCAGATTTAACGGAATTGTAAAGAATCAATCCACTTAGTTGACTATGCAGAGAGGACGTCAATTTAATCAATCGTCTGATGAAAAAACAGAGAGAGGATCTGAGAAATCGGTGTACACTGCAGTGTAAAAGGAAGAATCAAATGTTAACACTGCTGAAGAAGCAGTTAAAGTGATTACACCCAGACAGAATATAACAGAACAAAGAAAATCTCATATTAAAAGCGGTTCTTTTTAGAGTCAAAAAATCATTTCAAACAGAGTCTGACTATTGTTGACATAAAAATTATAATTATTTTTTGTTGTTGTTGTCATTTTCCTCTTCTTTTAGTTTGCGCTTGTTTTTATCTGTCTCCCGAAAATTAGTGAAACTTACGTAGAGCGTGTAAGGACGTTTGCGCAAATTTCCTAACATTGTGTGTGAGTTTATTATTTTATTTTTCGCATGACATCCCAGAAAAACACCTTTGAAGCAAGTGCGTGTGTACATTTCGGGAAAATTAGTTCTTTCTTCACTCAGATAATATCCCCAAAAAGCAAGTGTCACAATAGTCACATGACTGTGTAATATCTTTACACTTAGATATTCTGACAAAATGGTCTTAATATGCATGAAATATTTGCCACTGGACGTTAAGCAAAAAACAATCAAATCAATCCGCTATATTTGAGACAAACAAAATTGGCAGTGCTATCAGATTTATATGAATCAGATAATATATTTTTCAGCCATCTGTACACACGAAAAATGAAGTGCAGCATTAATAAAAGGAGCTGTGAGGTATACGTCAATGAGACAGCAACCTTACTACAGAAATAACCGAAAACATCTAGAGGTAAGGTTTATAGTCTTCAACAATAGACAGGTGTCCGAAAAATATGTTATACAAGTGCTATCAGATTTATATATTTTTATATTGTTTTTTAGCCAGCAGTGTACACGGATGTGGGTTATACGTCATTGAAACAGCAACCCAAAGACAGAAATAACCCCCAAAACATCGTGATGCATACATACATAGACAGGTGACCAAACATTGTCAATATGTCTTGAAGTGCTCTTAATTGTCTCAATTCCATGTACCATAAATGAATACAAAAGAAACAGTCAAAGATCTGGTGTTAACACTCAATTCCCTAAATAAAGGGGGGAAATATTACGATATGACATACGTCCACTAACGACCACGTGCCAGACGTACGACACTAAATGAAAATGAACTGGGATTAAAGTAAAGTGTTGGGTTTTTTTTATGTCTCAAACTACCCCCCTCTTATCTTACAGCATTACTAGGAGAAATATGGCAAGAGTTGCATCTAAGATTTAATCCCGTCGCTTCAACGTGCGTACGGGTTTCACTCAATCCCGACAAGGGTTAAGTTCCCAACAGATCTAGACTGTGTTAAACTAGTCTGCGGTTATTTAACAAATGTTGCAACACAAACTTAAATGTAAAAATTATTTCTTTAAAAAGGTATAATTACACGGCTTTTTTCAAAGTTTTGCAAAATTTGTGTTTGTTATCAGGAAAAACCCATGATAAAGACTCATTTTATGATTTAATCGTTGTTTAAATTTTTTTGGGACTTTTTAATTTTAATCTGCGCACCTCACAACTTCAAAAAATACGAAAAATGCCAAAAACCCTACAAACGTATATAATACGTATATAAACGATCCAAATGTTTGCCAATACCTTCTCTGAGGAAATTTTGCAAATTGTGTACTATATAAGGGCTTCAAGCCCTATACATCATATGCTAAGCTCTGATAGTAGTAGCTTCATTTGTTTCGTATTATGCATGGAGAACAATTTTTTACTTTTACTTTTGCTTTTTGCATTGTTTTGTGTTTTTGATTTTTTTTTAGAAAAAAGGTTGGGGAGCCGTGAAATAGATTTTTTTTAAATGATAAACAGCAGCTATAAAATGAGATAATATTTCAAAGTTTAGTAAATAGGTAACAACTTTTTGACACACAAAACTTAAAATATGAATAAAAGAAGATGCAAAGTATACATCAATAAAATAACAACCCAACAACACACAACTGAACAGCATGACATTCGCTATTTTTTCTTTATTAGATTGTCAGTTCAATTATGCACCACTTTCCACATGCAAATTGTAGAGTTTTAATTATGACAACATTATAATGAAGTATATTAGTAAAAATCTTAGACTTTCTCCAGCGCAGGCCTACGTAAAATAGGCGAGTACATGTAACAGCATTGTGCAATGCCGTCAATCTGAGTAGATGTACATTAAATTTTTATATCACAGTGTGGTATCGGCAACAGACGAGGAAACAGCATAATTTCCTCGTAAACGATTAAAACGGCTAAAGTCTGTTTTCAGTCATAGTCACAATCCCACTAGCATAACCATTCCGTGAGTAGGGAAAGTCGTAAGTCGAAGTTGATGTCAGTAGGGTACCAGATTTAACGGAATTGTAAAGAATCAATCCACTTAGTTGACTATGCAGAGAGGACGTCAATTTAATCAATCGTCTGATGAAAAAACAGAGAGAGGATCTGAGAAATCGGTGTACACTGCAGTGTAAAAGGAAGAATCAAATGTTAACACTGCTGAAGAAGCAGTTAAAGTGATTACACCCAGACAGAATATAACAGAACAAAGAAAATCTCATATTAAAAGCGGTTCTTTTTAGAGTCAAAAAATCATTTCAAACAGAGTCTGACTATTGTTGACATAAAAATTATAATTATTTTTTGTTGTTGTTGTCATTTTCCTCTTCTTTTAGTTTGCGCTTGTTTTTATCTGTCTCCCGAAAATTAGTGAAACTTACGTAGAGCGTGTAAGGACGTTTGCGCAAATTTCCTAACATTGTGTGTGAGTTTATTATTTTATTTTTCGCATGACATCCCAAAAAAACACCTTTGAAGCAAGTGCGTGTGTACGTTTCGGGAAAATTAGTTCTTTCTTCACTCAGAAAATATCCCCAAAAAGCAAGTGTCACAATAGTCACATGTGTAATATCTTTACACTTAGATATTCTGACAAAATGGTTTTAATATGCATGAAATATTTGCCACTGGACGTTAAGCAAAAAACAATCAAATCAATCTGCTGTATTTGAGACAAACAAAATTGGCAGTGCTATCAGATTTATATGAATCAGATAATATATTTTTCAGCCATCTGTGCACACGAAAAATGAAGTGCAGCATTAATAAAAGGAGCTGTAAGGTATACGTCAATGAGACAGCAACCTTACTACAGAAATAACCGAAAACATCTAGAGGTAAGGTTTATAGTCTTCAACAATAGACAGGTGTCCGAAAAATATGTTATACAAGTGCTATCAGATTTATATATTTTTATATTGTTTTTTAGCCAGCAGTGTACACGGATGTGGGTTATACGTCATTGAAACAGCAACCCAAAGACAGAAATAACCCCCAAAACATCGTGACCAAACATTGTCAATATGTCTTGAAGTGCTCTTAATTATCTCAATTCCATGTACCATAAATGAATACAAAAGAAACTGTCAAAGATCTGGTGTTAACACTCAATTCCCTAAATAAAGGGGGGAAATATTACGATATGACATACGTCCACTAACGACCACGTGCCAGACGTACGACACTAAATGAAAATGAAATGGGATTAAAGTAAAGTGTTGGGTTTTTTTCATGTCTCAAACTACCCCCCTCTTATCTTACAGCATTACTAGGAGAAATATGGCAAGAGTTGCATCTAAGATTTAATCCCGTCGCTTCAACGTGCGTACGGGTTTCACTCAATCCCGACAAGGGTTAAGTTCCCAACAGATCTAGACTGTGTTAAACTAGTCTGCGGTTATTTAATAAATGTTGCAACACAAACTTAAATGTAAAAATTATTTCTTTAAAAAGGTATAATAACACGGCTTTTTTCAAAGTTTTGCAAAATTTGTGTTTGTTATCAGGAAAAACCCATGATAAAGACTCATTTTATGATTTAATCGTTGTTTAAATTTTTTTGGGACTTTTTAATTTTAATCTGCGCACCTCACAACTTCAAAAAATACGAAAAATGCCAAAAACCCTACAAACGTATATAATACGTATATAAACGATCCAAATGTTTGCCAATACCTTCTCTGAGGAAATTTTGCAAATTGTGTACTATATAAGGGTTTCAAGCCCTATACATCATATGCTAAGCTCTGATAGAAGTAGCTTCTTTTGTTTTGTATTATGCATGGAGAACAATTTTTTACTTTTACTTTTGCTTTTTGCATTGTTTTGTGTTTTTGATTTTTTTTTAGAAAAAAGGTGGGGGAGCCGTGAAATAGATTGTTTTTAAATGATAAACAGCAGCTATAAAATGAGATAATATTTCAAAGTTTAGTAAATAGGTAACAACTTTTTGACACACAAAACATAAAATATGAATAAAAGAAGATGCAAAGTATACATCAATAAAATAACAACCCAACAACACACAATTGAACAGCATGACATTCGCTATTTTTTCTTTATTAGATTGTCAGTTCAATTATGCACCACTTTCCACATGCAAATTGTAGAGTTTTAATTATGACAACATTATAATGAAGTATATTAGTAAAAATCTTAGACTTTCTCCAGCGCAGGCCTACGTAAAATAGGCGAGTACATGTAACAGCATTGTGCAATGCCGTCAATCTGAGTAGATGTACATTAAATTTTTATATCACAGTGTGGTATCGGCAACAGACGAGGAAACAGCATAATTTCCTCGTAAACGATTAAAACGGCTAAAGTCTGTTTTCAGTCATAGTCACAATCCCACTAGCATAACCATTCCGTGAGTAGGGAAAGTCGTAAGTCGAAGTTGATGTCAGTAGGGTACCAGATTTAACGGAATTGTAAAGAATCAATCCACTTAGTTGACTATGCAGAGAGGACGTCAATTTAATCAATCGTCTGATGAAAAAACAGAGAGAGGATCTGAGAAATCGGTGTACACTGCAGTGTAAAAGGAAGAATCAAATGTTAACACTGCTGAAGAAGCAGTTAAAGTGATTACACCCAGACAGAATATAACAGAACAAAGAAAATCTCATATTAAAAGCGGTTCTTTTTAGAGTCAAAAAATCATTTCAAACAGAGTCTGACTATTGTTGACATAAAAATTATAATTATTTTTTGTTGTTGTTGTCATTTTCCTCTTCTTTTAGTTTGCGCTTGTTTTTATCTGTTTCCCGAAAATTAGTGAAACTTACGTAGAGCGTGTAAGGACGTTTGCGCAAATTTCCTAACATTGTGTGTGAGTTTATTATTTTATTTTTCGCATGACATCCCAAAAAAACACCTTTGAAGCAAGTGCGTGTGTACGTTTCGGGAAAATTAGTTCTTTCTTCACTCAGAAAATATCCCCAAAAAGCAAGTGTCACAATAGTCACATGACTGTGTAATATCTTTACACTTAGATATTCTGACAAAATGGTTTTAATATGCATGAAATATTTGCCACTGGACGTTAAGCAAAAAACAATCAAATCAATCCGCTATATTTGAGACAAACAAAATTGGCAGTGCTATCAGATTTATTTGAATCAGATAATATATTTTTCAGCCATCTGTGCACACGAAAAATGAAGTGCAGCATTAATAAAAGGAGCTGTGATGTATACGTCAATGAGACAGCAACCTTACTACAGATATAACCGAAAACATCTAGAGGTAAGGTTTATAGTCTTCAACAATAGACAGGTGTCCGAAAAATATGTTATACAAGTGCTATCAGATTTATATATTTTTATATTGTTTTTTAGCCAGCAGTGTACACGGATGTGGGTTATACGTCATTGAAACAGCAACCCAAAGACAGAAATAACCCCCAAAACATCGTGATGCATACATACATAGACAGGTGACCAAACATTGTCAATATGTCTTGAAGTGCTCTTAATTGTCTCAATTCCATGTACCATAAATGAATACAAAAGAAACAGTCAAAGATCTGGTGTTAACACTCAATTCCCTAAATAAAGGGGGGAAATATTACGATATGACATACGTCCACTAACGACCACGTGCCAGACGTACGACACTAAATGAAAATGAAATGGGATTAAAGTAAAGTGTTGGGTTTTTTTTATGTCTCAAACTACCCCCCTCTTATCTTACAGCATTACTAGGAGAAATATGGCAAGAGTTGCATCTAAGATTTAATCCCGTCGCTTCAACGTGCGTACGGGTTTCACTCAATCCCGACAAGGGTTAAGTTCCCAACAGATCTAGACTGTGTTAAACTAGTCTGCGGTTATTTAACAAATGTTGCAACACAAACTTAAATGTAAAAATTATTTCTTTAAAAAGGTATAATAACACGGCTTTTTTCAAAGTTTTGCAAAATTTGTGTTTGTTATCAGGAAAAACCCATGATAAAGACTCATTTTATGATTTAATCGTTGTTTAAATTTTTTTGGGACTTTTTAATTTTAATCTGCGCACCTCACAACTTCAAAAAATACGAAAAATGCCAAAAACCCTACAAACGTATATAATACGTATATAAACGATCCAAATGTTTGCCAATACCTTCTCTGAGGAAATTTTGCAAATTGTGTACTATATAAGGGTTTCAAGCCCTATACATCATATGCTAAGCTCTGATAGAAGTAGCTTCTTTTGTTTTGTATTATGCATGGAGAACAATTTTTTACTTTTACTTTTGCTTTTTGCATTGTTTTGTGTTTTTGATTTTTTTTTAGAAAAAAGGTGGGGGAGCCGTGAAATAGATTGTTTTTAAATGATAAACAGCAGCTATAAAATGAGATAATATTTCAAAGTTTAGTAAATAGGTAACAACTTTTTGACACACAAAACATAAAATATGAATAAAAGAAGATGCAAAGTATACATCAATAAAATAACAACCCAACAACACACAATTGAACAGCATGACATTCGCTATTTTTTCTTTATTAGATTGTCAGTTCAATTATGTACCACTTTCCACATGCAAATTGTAGAGTTTTAATTATGACAACATTATAATGAAGTATATTAGTAAAAATCTTAGACTTTCTCCAGCGCAGGCCTACGTAAAATAGGCGAGTACATGTAACAGCATTGTGCAATGCCGTCAATCTGAGTAGATGTACATTAAATTTTTATATCACAGTGTGGTATCGGCAACAGACGAGGAAACAGCATAATTTCCTCGTAAACGATTAAAACGGCTAAAGTCTGTTTTCAGTCATAGTCACAATCCCACTAGCATAACCATTCCGTGAGTAGGGAAAGTCGTAAGTCGAAGTTGATGTCAGTAGGGTACCAGATTTAACGGAATTGTAAAGAATCAATCCACTTAGTTGACTATGCAGAGAGGACGTCAATTTAATCAATCGTCTGATGAAAAAACAGAGAGAGGATCTGAGAAATCGGTGTACACTGCAGTGTAAAAGGAAGAATCAAATGTTAACACTGCTGAAGAAGCAGTTAAAGTGATTACACCCAGACAGAATATAACAGAACAAAGAAAATCTCATATTAAAAGCGGTTCTTTTTAGAGTCAAAAAATCATTTCAAACAGAGTCTGACTATTGTTGACATAAAAATTATAATTATTTTTTGTTGTTGTTGTCATTTTCCTCTTCTTTTAGTTTGCGCTTGTTTTTATCTGTTTCCCGAAAATTAGTGAAACTTACGTAGAGCGTGTAAGGACGTTTGCGCAAATTTCCTAACATTGTGTGTGAGTTTATTATTTTATTTTTCGCATGACATCCCAAAAAAACACCTTTGAAGCAAGTGCGTGTGTACGTTTCGGGAAAATTAGTTCTTTCTTCACTCAGAAAATATCCCCAAAAAGCAAGTGTCACAATAGTCACATGACTGTGTAATATCTTTACACTTAGATATTCTGACAAAATGGTTTTAATATGCATGAAATATTTGCCACTGGACGTTAAGCAAAAAACAATCAAATCAATCCGCTATATTTGAGACAAACAAAATTGGCAGTGCTATCAGATTTATATGAATCAGATAATATATTTTTCAGCCATCTGTGCACACGAAAAATGAAGTGCAGCATTAATAAAAGGAGCTGTGATGTATACGTCAATGAGACAGCAACCTTACTACAGAAATAACCGAAAACATCTAGAGGTAAGGTTTATAGTCTTCAACAATAGACAGGTGTCCGAAAAATATGTTATACAAGTGCTATCAGATTTATATATTTTTATATTGTTTTTTAGCCAGCAGTGTACACGGATGTGGGTTATACGTCATTGAAACAGCAACCCAAAGACAGAAATAACCCCCAAAACATCGTGATGCATACATACATAGACAGGTGACCAAACATTGTCAATATGTCTTGAAGTGCTCTTAATTGTCTCAATTCCATGTACCATAAATGAATACAAAAGAAACAGTCAAAGATCTGGTGTTAACACTCAATTCCCTAAATAAAGGGGGGAAATATTACGATATGACATACGTCCACTAACGACCACGTGCCAGACGTACGACACTAAATGAAAATGAAATGGGATTAAAGTAAAGTTTTGGGTTTTTTTTATGTCTCAAACTACCCCCCTCTTATCTTACAGCATTACTAGGAGAAATATGGCAAGAGTTGCATCTAAGATTTAATCCCGTCGCTTCAACGTGCGTACGGGTTTCACTCAATCCCGACAAGGGTTAAGTTCCCAACAGATCTAGACTGTGTTAAACTAGTCTGCGGTTATTTAACAAATGTTGCAACACAAACTTAAATGTAAAAATTATTTCTTTAAAAAGGTATAATAACACGGCTTTTTTCAAAGTTTTGCAAAATTTGTGTTTGTTATCAGGAAAAACCCATGATAAAGACTCATTTTATGATTTAATCGTTGTTTAAATTTTTTTGGGACTTTTTAATTTTAATCTGCGCACCTCACAACTTCAAAAAATACGAAAAATGCCAAAAACCCTACAAACGTATATAATACGTATATAAACGATCCAAATGTTTGCCAATACCTTCTCTGAGGAAATTTTGCAAATTGTGTACTATATAAGGGTTTCAAGCCCTATACATCATATGCTAAGCGCTGATAGAAGTAGCTTCTTTTGTTTTGTATTATGCATGGAGAACAATTTTTTACTTTTACTTTTGCTTTTTGCATTGTTTTGTGTTTTTGATTTTTTTTTTAGAAAAAAGGTGGGGGAGCCGTGAAATAGATTTTTTTTAAATGATAAACAGCAGCTATAAAATGAGATAATATTTCAAAGTTTAGTAAATAGGTAACAACTTTTTGACACACAAAACATAAAATATGAATAAAAGAAGATGCAAAGTATACATCAATAAAATAACAACCCAACAACACACAACTGAACAGCATGACATTCGCTATTTTTTCTTTATTAGATTGTCAGTTCAATTATGCACCACTTTCAACATGCAAATTGTAGAGTTTTAATTATGACAACATTATAATGAAGTATATTAGCAAAAATCTTAGACTTTCTCCAGCGCAGGCCTACGTAAAATAGGCGAGTACATGTAACAACATTGTGCAATGCCGTCAATCTGAGTAGATGTACATTAAATTTTTATATCACAGTGTGGTATCGGCAACAGACGAGGAAACAGCATAATTTCCTCGTAAACGATTAAAACGGCTAAAGTCTGTTTTCAGTCATAGTCACAATCCCACTAGCATAACCATTCCGTGAGTAGGGAAAGTCGTAAGTCGAAGTTGATGTCAGTAGGGTACCAGATTTAACGGAATTGTAAAGAATCAATCCACTTAGTTGACTATGCAGAGAGGACGTCAATTTAATCAATCGTCTGATGAAAAAACAGAGAGAGGATCTGAGAAATCGGTGTACACTGCAGTGTAAAAGGAAGAATCAAATGTTAACACTGCTGAAGAAGCAGTTAAAGTGATTACACCCAGACAGAATATAACAGAACAAAGAAAATCGCATATTAAAAGCGGTTCTTTTTAGAGTCAAAAAATCATTTCAAACAGAGTCTGACTATTGTTGACATAAAAATTATAATTATTTTTTGTTGTTGTTGTCATTTTCCTCTTCTTTTAGTTTGCGCTTGTTTTTATCTGTCTCCCGAAAATTAGTGAAACTTACGTAGAGCGTGTAAGGACGTTTGCGCAAATTTCCTAACATTGTGTGTGAGTTTATTATTTTATTTTTCGCATGACATCCCAAAAAAACACCTTTGAAGCAAGTGCGTGTGTACGTTTCGGGAAAATTAGTTCTTTCTTCACTCAGAAAATATCCCCAAAAAGCAAGTGTCACAATAGTCACATGTGTAATATCTTTACACTTAGATATTCTGACAAAATGGTTTTAATATGCATGAAATATTTGCCACTGGACGTTAAGCAAAAAACAATCAAATCAATCCGCTATATTTGAGACAAACAAAATTGGCAGTGCTATCAGATTTATATGAATCAGATAATATATTTTTCAGCCATCTGTGCACACGAAAAATGAAGTGCAGCATTAATAAAAAGAGCTGTGAGGTATACGTCAATGAGACAGCAACCTTACTACAGAAATAACCGAAAACATCTAGAGGTAAGGTTTATAGTCTTCAACAATAGACAGGTGTCCGAAAAATATGTTATACAAGTGCTATCAGATTTATATATTTTTATATTGTTTTTTAGCCAGCAGTGTACACGGATGTGGGTTATACGTCATTGAAACAGCAACCCAAAGACAGAAATAACCCCCAAAACATCGTGATGCATACATACATAGACAGGTGACCAAACATTGTCAATATGTCTTGAAGTGCTCTTAATTGTCTCGATTCCATGTACCGTAAATGAATACAAAAGAAACACTCAATTCCCTAAATAAAGGGGGGAAATGTTACGATATGACATACGTCCACTAACGACCACGTGCCAGACGTACGACACTAAATGAAAATGAAATGGAATTAAAGTAAAGTGTTGGGTTTTTTTTATGTCTCAAACTACCCCCCTCTTATCTTACAGCATTACTAGGAGAAATATGGCAAGAGTTGCATCTAAGATTTAATCCCGTCGCTTCAACGTGCGTACGGGTTTCACTCAATCCCGACAAGGGTTAAGTTCCCAACAGATCTAGACTGTGTTAAACTATAGTCTGCGGTTATTTAACAAATGTTGCAACACAAACGTAAATGTAAAAATTATTTCTTTAAAAAGGTATAATAACACGGCTTTTTTCAAAGTTTTGCAAAATTTGTGTTTGTTATCAGGAAAAACCCATGATAAAGACTCATTCTTCATCCATGCAAATATGTAATGTAGTTGTTTATGTAATGTAGCTAATTAGTAATGTCCTTGCACACCATTCTTTTATTACTTAAATTAAACCCTTTGTCTAATCAAAACCAAGCGAAATCCATTATTACAAAAATAGTATTATTCACCCAAACAAATTTGTCTGACAAGAAAAGATTATAGTACGAACGCAACTTTGTATTCTTGAAGCGTAGACATATTTTTACTTTTTAGGAACTATTTTACAGATGCCGAGAATATGGAAAGCTTTTTCACACAATATCGCAAAATTATTTGATGGAAAAATCGATACCATATAACTCCATTTTGCTAGATTTGAATTATTTCATTTTGTTTTACGATTCTGTTTACACGAATACATATTGAAAGCATATACTACAATAGTATTGTCTTTAAATTACTTAAAATTTAAGTATAGAACAAATGAAATTGTACTATTCATTGAATGTTGTCTTTGTTGTCTGATTTCTATTTAAACATGTATTGTAGTATCGCGAACAAGTTTACAGTTGTTGTCCATTTGCCGTTTCCACTTCAATGTTATTACCTTAAATACGGATGTAAGGTGTCCTTGTTATTTTGAAACACATGTTCTTTTATCCCAGTCCCTTATATGAATTTACAGTATGGGTTTTTTCATTTGTGAAGGCCGTATATATACGTTGAACTGTAACTGTTTACAGTATGGGTTTGGTCATTTGTGATGACCGTATATATACGTTTAACTGTAACTGTTTACAGTATGGGTTTGGTCATTTGTGAAGACCGTATTTATACGGTGAACTGTAATTGTTTACAGCATGGGTATGGTCATTTGTGAAGACCGTATAAATATGGTGAACTGTAATTGTTTACAGTATAGGTTTGGTCATTTGTAAAGGCCGTATTTATACGGTGAACTGTAACTGTTTACAGTATGGGTTTGGTCATTTGTGATGACCGTATATATTAGTATACGGGGAACTGTAATTGTTTACAGTATGGGTTTGGTCATTGTGAAGACCGTATATATACGGTGAACTGTAATTGTTTACAGTATGGGTTTGGTCATTTGTGAAGACCGTATATATACGGGGAACTGTAATTGTTTACAGTATAGGTTTGGTCATTTGTGAAGGCCGTATATATACGGTGAACTATAATTGTTAACATCATTGTCCATTGTCCTTTGGTCTTGAGTGGATAGGGGTCTCATTAGCAACAATACATCATATAAATAAGAATATGTGGTATGAGTGCTAATTAGACAACTCTCCATTTCTTAATCCAAAATGGAATGCAATGGCTGTCTCATTCAGTACGAATCAGTTTTGATTATCATTTGTTTTTGGTTTTTTTTATGGTGTTTTTTATTTACTATTATTACAAGTTTGATCGTTTATATAAATATACATTGTTAATTTCCATTGTGTAGTGCAATGTAGGCGTACATATGATAATAATTTTACAGCTGATATAATAGTTTTAGGTAAATAAATTGAAGAAAAACTACGATTTCCTATTGGTGCATTCTGAATAAAATTCGGATCTATCATAACTTTCATTCGTATACACCTCTATGTCTTGCATTGTTCTGGACATAATATTCAATTTCATGTATGATAATATAGTAACATGCTAATCTTACTTCAAGCATACGGATTCATTTCATCTCTATTGGTAGCAGATTCTGCTGAACAAATTTTATTGGTTTTAAAAAATATCGGATGCCTATGTAATTCTTTCATTGCCTTTTGTAGTTGAGAGGTTGTTTTATTCAATTAACAACTATTATTTTTGTATACAGGATATTTTAAAAACGTGTTGGCGGATTATACAAAATAAATGGAGAATGTGTCGCCATGGACACAGATGATGCCCCTGCTTGCATACAACATTATAAAGGGACATAACTCAAGAACAATAAAAGTGACGCTACCCAAATTTGTACTTGATTTTAGTTTTGAGGTAATAAGTATTGTGTATAGGTTTCATGTTTGGTTGGGGCAAACTTAAGTTACAGAACGGAAACTAAAAATTTTGCAATTTTTCGATTTATAAAGGGGCATCACTCAATAATGGTTAAAGTGACACTACCCAAATTCAACTTGATCTGTGTTTTATCAGTGGAAGGCAAAATTAAACATTGCATTGTATAAAGCATTGATTGTAGTTGATTCAACTATAATCATGGACAAAGGAAGATAACTCCAATTTAGATAAAATGCTCCGCTGGGCGCAGCTTGATACGACCGCAGAGGTCGAACCCTGAACAGTTGGGGCAAGTATGGACACAACATTCAAGCTTGATACAGCACTGAATTTGGATTGTAATTAAATATTTGACACAGCATAGGTTTCTGACACAAAATGAATGACTTAAATTTTTTTAATTTACCTATTCAAACCATATCATTATTATTTGCTTTTATATATAAATCAGAAATAACCAATTTAAAATGGAAAATTTTAAAGAAAAAAAAAGGAAAAAAAAATCCCCCCCCCAAATTTTTTGAACCCCCTTATGATTCATCACCCCCAAACTCAATCCCAGCCTTCCCTTTGTGGTATGGTACCTTGCAGTACAATTTCAGAGAGATCCATACACTTGAACACAAGTTATTGTCTGGAAACTAGAAAAATGCTTGTTTTTTGGCCCCTTTTTGGCCCCAGTTTCGTAAACGTTTAGGGCAATTACCCCCAAACTCAAACCCAGCTTTCCCTTTGTGATATGGAACCTTGTGTTACAATTTCATAAAGATCCATACACTTACACACAAGTTATTGTCCTGAAACTAGAAAAATGCTTGTTTTTTTACCCCTTTTTGGCCCCTAATTCCTTAAATTTGGAGGCAATTACCCCCAAAATCTATCCCAGCATTCCTTTTGTGGTATGATACCTTGCAGTACAATTTCAGTGTGATCCATACACTTGAACACAAGTTATTGTCTGGAAACTAGAAAAATGCTTGTTTTTTGGCCCCTTTTTGGCCCCAGTTTCCTAAACGTTTAAGGCAATTACCCCCAAACTCAAACCCAGCTTTCCCTTTGTGATATGGTACCTTGTGTTACAATTTCATAAAGATCCATACACTTACACACAAGTTATTGTCCTGAAACTAGAAAAATGCTTGTTTTTTGGCCCCTTTTTGGCCCCTAATTCCTAAAATTTGGAGGCAATTACCCCCAAAATCAATCCCAGCATTCCCTTTGTGGTATGGTACCTTGCAGTACAATTTCAGTGAGATCCATACACTTGAACACAAGTTATTGTCTGGAAACTAGAAAAATGCTTATTTTTGGCCCCTTTTTTGGCCCCTTATTCCTAAACGTTTAAGGCAATTATCCCCAAACTCAATTCCAGCTTTCCCTTTGTGATATGAAACCTTGTAGTACAATTTCATAAAGATCTATACACTTACACACAAGTTATTGTCATGAAACTAGAAAAATGCTTGTTTTTTGCCCCTTTTTTTGCCCCTTATTCCTAAATTTTGGAGGCAATTACCCCCAAAATCAATCCCAGCATTCCCTTTGTGATATGGAACCTTGTGGTACAATGTCAGAGAGATCCATACACTAACACACAAGTTATGTCTGGAAGTTACAAAAATGCTTATTTTTGGCCCCTAATTCCTTAACTGTTGGTACCATAACCCCCAAAATCAATCCCAACCTTCCTTTTATGGTATTGAACCTTATGGTAAAATTTCATAGAGATCCATTCACTTAAACTAAAGTTAGAGTGCGAAAACCAACGTCATACCAATATACGACAGCAATTTTTTTTTGCGGTCGTATAAAAATTACTTGAACAATGGCATCATTGATATTTTTAAAAAAAAATGAAAAATTGCTATTGTAAAGGGCATAACTCTAGAACAGTAAAAGTGAAACCACCATAATTCAAACTTGATCTGTGTATTGTGGTGATGAGCATTGTGTATAAGTTTCATAACATTTGGTTGAGGCAAACTTAAGTCAGAGAACGGAAATGAAAAATTTTGCAATTTTTCCATTTATAAAGGGGCATAACTCTAGAAAGGTTAGAGTGAGTCACCAAAATTCAAACTTGATCTGTGTTTTGTGGTAATAAGCATTGTATATAAGTTTGGTTGAGGCAAACTTAAGTTAGAGAACGGAAACCAAATTTGGAACGTACGGACGTACGTACGTACAGACAAGGGTAAAACTAAATGCCCCCTCCGCTTTGGCAGGGGCATAAAAATATGGAAATTGCATCTTCATCTTTGCAGGATGCTAATATGGCTTTATAAAGTTCCATATTGAACACACCATCATTTGGATGCTGGCATCTAACATATATATAGACTTTGATATACCTTTTGTTTGGATGCTGGCATCCAAATTATATGCTTGCAGACTCAACTTTCTCTTTGGATGCTGCCATCCCATGAAAAAAATTGTATGTTCATCCTTATTCTCAGGGATGCTGGAATCCCAGTTGTAAGTAAAAGTTTTCTCAACACATTATAAATTGAATGCTGAGAGTCATTTCCTTTGGATGCTGGTATCTGTTTCTGTGAAGGCCGGTGGCTGTTTTGTTTAAAGGCTGACATCTTTGCATTGTATGTTTCTTTATATATTTGACCAGGTGACTTAAGTTTAATCGCTCAATTGAAAAGTCTTTTATCTTTTAAAAAAAAATTCACATATTTGGTGTTTGTTTATTATTTACGGTATATAAAAAATATATAGGAAAAGCGCATAAATCTAAAACTGGTGACTTTTATTGTGATGAATTACAAAAATACAAATAAAACGAAACAGTAATATACAATAACAGCTTAACCTCATAGCCTGCTGAAATGATATCATAGACATACACTCTACTATTCAGATTGGTGACTGCACTTTATTAAGGTGCTTCATATGAAGTCTGTAAGCCTGCGTTATAATTTTGTGTCTATGACAAACCCCCATTTTTAATTAAACTATATATTGGCTTTATAAATATAAGATATCATAAGGAGATCTGTCTTCCCTAGTTGCCTGCATACAATAATACAGTACTGGTTTAATAACAATGCAAAATCTTTTAAATTTTTATTTTAATTATCAGTACTGGTCTCTTTCATCTGTACGTACTGGATATTGTCAATATCACTGGACTTGCTATATGCACATCATGTCATGATCTGTTTTCATTTCACAAGGAGATCTGTTTTCCCACATTGCCTACATACAATAATACATGTCATGCATGTACCACTTTGATAACAATGCAAAATCTTTTAAATTTTAATTTTAATTATACGTACTGGATATTGCCAATATCACTGCTTAAAAAACACTGAAACGAGAAATGAAAACAGTATAGTTTTTAATACAGATAAATATTCTGACCAATATAAATGTTTAAAGAAATTGCTTAAAATGAGTTTCCTGTTGCTAACGTCTTTCATCCACGACAATTTGGGCTCATATTTGTCTGTAAGCAATTATACCCCATCTCCTTAGTTTTACATTCACAGTCAAATATAAACTGGCCTCAAGCAATCAATGATTCTATATTCTTCATATAAAATCTTGCAAATATATATGAAAGATTGTCAACAATAAGTTTTGGTTGTAACATCACAATACTTTTAAAGTAGATATTCATGTAGAATATAGTGTTAAAAATATATTGCTTTCCTCCCAATGTTCAAAATGACTACTCGTGGTTGCAAAAAAAAACTACTTACACCCTCCCATCCTTTTCCACCCCCAAGAAAATGCATGATTGTTTGAAGAAAACTTCCATTTAAACTTCACTTTACCAAAGATTTCCATACCAAGCCTGGTGCTTCTGCGTAGTCACAGATAAATCTATTAAAAAAAACCATCTGAACCACTAATTAAATCGAATTATAATTATTGAACAACACTTAGATCTATACAAATAAACAGCTGCGCCATGAGCGCATGATACGCCTGTCGCTTTTTAAAAGAATAAAGTTCAATAACTTCTCAATGTCATATCAGAAATTTATGAAAAGATAAAGGGAGGTTATCTTAATAGATATAAACCAGTCACCAAAGTTTCATGAAAACTCATCAAATAAAGCACTTTAAAGATATTGTCTGAAAACTGGAAAATCACCCCTTTTTTATGAATAAAATCCCATAACTCGGAAACGTAAAATCTAAAATTTATAATAATCGAAATGGAGCTTACGTCAATAGATATAAACAATTCAATAAAGTTTTTTACAAATTGGTGAAAGTCAGTCAGGGGTACTACATATACAAGTGTATTTGTTTTACTTCTATAAGTAAAAAAAAATAATGTGTTTGCATGTATATTTTTTACTTATACAAGTAATTTTTTTTTACCTATACAAGTAAAAAAAAATTGAGTAAGAGTTGTCTTCCCTACATAGTAAACACATTTGTTAATGTTTTTTTTACTTATATAAGTAAATTTTATTTGGCAATGTTGTTGTATAAAATTGAGACTTAAGCCTGTATTATTGTTTGAATTGTCTCCCCTAAAATCAAGGAAAGTAAACACAGCCATTGATTTCAACTTTTAATTCAACTATAATCAACAAATAAGTGAACACAGTATTGGCATAGTATAGTTTTCAAACATTTCTGACTAATGATATTAGAATGCAAAGTAAATGATATAAGCCAAATCATGTTTCCTAATTAAATCAAATACAAGCAATATTTTATATTATTTTATTCTACTGTTTTTTTGCACAATATTATAAACCAAAATTATAAAATTACGTAAAATGTTTTGTAATGGAAAGAAAAAAGTATACCAAATTAAATGGCAATAAAAGATTAATATTACAAAGTTAAATGTATTAAATGATGCACAAAAAACTAGACACCTGACTAGCAGTCACGACAGTTCAAATGAATAACCAACACTATTTTCAGACTAGATAATACATGAAATAATGACCAAATTGGACACATGTAAAAATATAAAAAAATTATGTGTAACTCAATTCACAAACATGACAAACCTCAAACGAATCTGTAATATGTTTGTCTTTTTCCAAAAATCATTTTATATATGATTTAAAGCCATCTTTTCTTGTATTATTTCAATAATCTCTGGAATATTTAGTTTTCTTGCATTGCTTAAAAAACAGTATTAAAAACTGACAAGATTGTGAAGGGAATTTTATAATTAGTGTTAAATTGTGTGATTATATTATTCTGAAAAGGAAACTTAGATCTCTGTAGTTATAAAGTGCTTTTAAAAAAAAAATCCTATCAGTAATAAGTATGTCATATTAAAGTGGAAAAATACACATAATATTCTCATGCATTTGTCATGAACAGATTCTAATATACATTTTGTACAATCATGAAAATGTAATTAACTAAATACACATACTTAAATAACCCTTAAAGCTTCATTAACATTGAATAACACCAAATTATGTCAATTCTTTAGTTCAAAATTTCATAATGAGAACAAGGTAAACTTGATAAATTCTTTTACTATTAATAGAAAATTTGTAAGAAAAAAACCCAACCTTTTTGTGATTTAAAATCTAAGGATAGTTAATATTGGATGCAAAAGTAGAAATATAAATATTCTTAATTTGGCAATGATATACATGATATATATAAAAGACATTTCAATGATAAAAATTGAATCCCCAAGACTATTAGCAAAAGATAATTATTGGAGTACACTAAAATCCCAATAATTTTGAAATATGAGCTTGACATGGTAGAATATACATAAAAATTAATCAAGACAAAACAAATCACAAGTTCTTGAACTAATAAAAGCGGAGCACATTGCATTTGCACATTTGCACCAATTTATAAAAAAATGCAGTTTTTCATTTGCGCCAAAATATACTACTTTCATGGGACTTCTGCAACTTTCACAGATAACACATGTCAGAAAAGTTGAAATATACATTTCCTCTGAATTAAAAGCTCAGATAAGAAATTTTAATATATTTTTCTCCTTGTGATAAAGTATTAAGTTTATACTCAAATAAATCTGAGTCATGGACTTTTAAAATTATGTACTGTAGTGTTTCCATGATTGTTGTAAAAAGATGTATATTATTCAGTTGAAGATGTTCAATCAGACCTTTAACACCTTTTCACAAAAAAATTTTTTTTTAAATCTAGATAGAGTGCCTCCCCCCTGACAAATGCCCGAGGTCCCACCTAGATATGCCTCTAATTTCAAGTTGACTGGATTTCAATTAATTTATTCAATAAAAAACTCAATGATGCTATACATTTATTTATAGTATCTGCCTGTGTTATTGGTGTTAATGAAAGTTATGTAATTCAGCACAAATGAAATATGGTCATTATTTTTGGCGCAAATGAATTGCTAATTGGGACAAAGCACCAAAAAGGCTTTACCCGTAATCCATTAAATGTAACAAAAATAACTACAAGATTGTAAAAATATCTAAAACAAAACAAGTCTAATAGTATAAAATGTTGTAACAGTATAAAATATGTCATATCCTATATACATATATACAGGTAACATTCATTTTTTGACATTATGAATTCCATTTAAACAATTACTACCATTGGAAACTACATTTCCAACTAACATCAATGTATTACACATGTCATAAATGTAGAAAAAGCTTAAACAGAATAATTCATAGCTCTGTCTTGACCATTTTACATGTTACAATAACAATAATAAATTGAAGCAAGTCATTGTACAATTGTAAAGTAATGTGGTGTATATAATATTCTTCTGAGAAATAGTTTATTTTGACCTTTTATAACACATTTAATGAGCAGCAATTACCAAGTGACTCATTTTACCTAAGAGTTCAATGACAAGAATATTATTCCATTCTCTATTCTGACAAATGTCTTATCTTACATTTAAATTGAAAAGCTAATTATAATATATTGATCAGTTTCAGCATGTGAAACAAGGTTATCATTACAAAGGCATGTTACTTGCTTCAATTTGTTATTCTTTAGTTAAAAATGGTACCAAAAGAGGGCTTTATGACTTTGTACTACTCACCACCTACATAAGTTGTTGAAGGATTTGATTTTCTTCTCAAAATAAATAAACCATTTTCACTAAACAATGCTGCTTTTATTTTAAATAGCATGGTTAAAAAATATTTTTCGATAACAAGATTTAAAAATTTGACAAGGCTACAGTATTTGGTATAAATTACAGCTAGTAACACCGTGCTGGAAATAGTTCTTTGTGCTAATTTGGCCAAATGTGATAGGTGTTAACTTTTGAGACAACAGATGCCAAGTGAAATGAATGTTTTAACTAAACACACACCAGAAACCAGGGGTACTAAGGGCATATAATAAACATAATAAATGTCAATATGTGGTATATCCCCCCCCCCCTTCCCCCCAAAAGAAGACAAAAGTTAATGACACTCAAAATTCAACAAATTTATATGAAAACCGGGAACCACCTAATTGAAGCAAGTCAGGTGGTTGTAAAGATTTAATAATGTCCTTTTCCATGATGAAATACTTTATTTCATCTAAAGCCCAGCTTGCACCTTTTCTTCTAAAAAACTGGCCCCATACACCAGAATCATCTATGTCAGTAACCTGAAAAAGAGGTAAAGACTTCTACTATACTATGAATTGCAAATATCCTAAGTAATCAATTATCAGATTCACTTACAGACAAAACAGATGGACTCCTAGGTAATATAACATTTGTATGAGTTCAGGTGGCATGTGATAAACTATCAACATTAAATTATTTATTTTTATAAAAAAAGTGCCATTTTAATTTTTATCTTAAATTATATCTAACATTAATTAAATATAAATATTTATTGAGATAATATAAAAAAGAGAAAATCATATAAAACTAAACTAAAGAAGAAAGCATGATGAATCAAATACAATTCCTCCCCTTAAATTACATTTCATCTTGTTATGTATCTTTACTTTAAATCCAAAATTGGTAATCTATATACACAAAATTAAGTCACTGTAAGTCATAGTCAGAAAATATTAAAATTTTTGTAAGAGGCTGAGAAACCGTGGAAAGGCGAGGTTTTAACGAGCAGGTAAAGATAAATAAGAATCAAGCACATTGGGAAAAGTGCTATTAAAAGCATGCAAGTTAAATGGTTAAAAACCTTAAATCAAGCAACTAATGAATATATATTAATAGATTTTCAGGTTCTAAAAATACTGAAATGTCTAGTAATTTGTACCAAAAACAGTTTTTATTAAAACTTACAATAGCAGGAAAATCAGTTTTACCATTGGTAACTTTGATGTGTTCTCCAATACAAAGCCTATAAAATAATAAAAGATAAACATTTGGTTATTTTATTTTTTTTTAGTTGTCTATCATGTCTATCTAACATGTCTTATACAGAAATGTTTTTTTTTTAATTCTGTCGAAAAATATAGGCAGATCACCATTACATGTATATCAGCTCGACTGATTTTTCGATATCATTTTTATCACTGAAACAACAAACAATCATTGAAATGTCTTACATTCATAACATAATTTCAGCCTAATATATAAATACAAAATCATAACACAACAACATTAACATGAGTAACATAACAGTTGCTTGATAAACAGCTGCGCCATAAGCGCATGATACGCCCGTCATCTTGTGAAAAAAATATAATAAATGTTTTTGGAATAACACAGTGTTGTACAGAATGTCATGCTAAGTATAGCATGACTCATTCCTTATTCCCGTTCAATAGCAAGTTTATATACTACAAAAATTGCTAACAACATGTTTTACATGTTTTATACGATACCAAAAAACTCATTAAAAAAATCAATAATACAAAAATAAAATAAAGAATCATCACAAAAAAGTTTACGGATCTTAAGATCAACATAACTAACAAGTGTGTAAAGTTTTATGCAATAATCTTAAATAGTTATGAGATATGATGCGACGTGAAAAAACACACCCCCCTTATTTTCAAAAAAAATGTCAATAACTCGAAAATAAAATATTGAATCATCACCAAAAAGTAAACAGATCTTTAGATTAATATAACTAGCAAATGTGTAAAGTTTAAAGCAATAATCATAAATTGTTTTTGAGATACGGCGTGATATGTGGAAAAAACGGTCATTTGTATATCATATGTCACATGACGTAGAAAAAAAGATTGTCTTTACCTCATTATTTGGTTTTTATTCATGTTCTCTTCCTGTTTTTTCCCTCCTTTTCATCATTCTTGTTCTCAGCAACTTTTTTTCCCTCCTTTCCTTCATTCTTGTTCTCTTCCAGTTTTTTCCCACCATTCCTTCATTCTTGTTCTCTGCCTGTTTTTTTCCCTCCTTTCCTTCATTCTTGTTCTCTTCCAGGTTTTTTCCATCTTTTCCATCATTCTTGTTCTCTTCCAGTTTTTTTTCCTCCTTTCCTTCATTCTTGTTCTCTTCCAGGTTTTTTCCCTGCTTTCCTTCATTCTTGCTCTCTTCTGGTTGTTCTTCCTCCTTTCCTTCTTCCTTGTTCTAGAAAATAAAAAGTGTTACATTAAAGTATGTTTAATTTCCGACTGCTTTAATTGGTGTTGCATCTGCCTCCACATATATCCAAACATTACGATTTCTAAGATGTGTAGCATTTTGAAGATTTGGTGCTTTTTAAATGGTTTCTAGGTTAATTCTTTCTTCTATATTAATCTAGTAAAGTATGTAAAGTATGTCAGCAGACCAACATAGCCTTCAATAGTTGCATTGTGATAACTTATAAACTGTTCGACCACTTCTCTTCTATGTTGTTTGTTTTCCAAAATAGAGGTCAAGTTTAATACAATATGTTGTTTGTTTTGCAAAAAAGAGGTCAAGATTAATACATTTATTGATGATTTTCACTTCTACTGTCCAGAAGTAATGGTCCTTGAATAAACCTAAACAAAATCTGGCTGTCTTCTAAGAGCTGTGGTCAACCATCATGTTCATAGTGGAAATATAGACAATGATAGAATTTGAATTGAAATAAAAAATCTTTCTTGCAAAGTATGTCTATAATGTTTTTATTCAGATGATTAGTTTTCAAAATACTTTTTGTAATTTTTGAGAATGTACCGATTTGAAATATATACATATTATTTTGTACAGTTATTTATTAAATATGTTACCTGATCTTCTTCTAGATTAAAACTGCATTCTTTTATCAGAATTGTTGCCTCACTGAAAAAAAAAATGAAAATCAATTTATAACAACCATGACAACTGTTAAATGTTAACCATGTTAACTGTGACATTAAATTCAATGCTTTTTTATTACATGTAGTTTTTTTTTTTTGGGGGGGGGGGGGTCAGGACGGGTGTATATGTTTAATAGTTTCGTGTTTTCAAGGTCCCTTTATAGCTATAATATTTCATTTTGGTATGGCTTTTTCTCAAATGTTGAAGGCTGAAAAGAAATCAATGGCTTCTCATATAAATAGTTTAAGCAATTTTATCAACATTGGTGACCCTCAATCATTTCAAAAGGTAATAAGTTTTATAATATTGTGAAGTACTTTTCTCTGTGGGTATCAATTTCCATGGGTTACCCAGATTACGTTAGTTCCTGAGGTTTCAAATTTTGGAAACTTACTTATAAACTTTAATTTGTGATTTGATCGAACTATGAAAACCACAAATTTGAACACCACGAACAAAAATTCTTTCACAATAGTTCTATTTTTTATCTGCTTACCTTAACAAAGATGAGTCTAGTGGAAGAAGAGGACTTAAGTCATTGAATTCTTCATCATGACTGTCTTCAATTCTGTAAGAGTATAAGATATAAGTATATAAAAAATACATTATCCTATCTTATTATATGATGTACTGTTTATATTTGAATTTCACAACTCATATGTTATGTATGTAACTGCCACAAATAATTTTACAAATGCATCACCTTAATATTTAACTCGTTGAAGAATATTTGAACATCTAGGCTTCATGTACTTATTTACCATTGCTCGTGCTTGTATGTGTATTGTTTATTAATATATATGCTTATGTCAGGCCATATGACCATCGGATATCATCAGAAATTTAATAACATGGCGTCTGGTCTTAAATGCAGACAGAATCTTGATGTATTTCTATGCGTATGTGCATTGTAATACTTTCTTGTGGACTTTTTGTAATTTGGAAAAACCTTTTAGTATATATACTAAATATCGTACGACTGTTTGAGTTGAATGGGTGAACATGAATTTGACAGCTAGTGCCCCTTTTAAAAAGTAATCGTTGTACCCATTGAATGCTTCAAATTTTAAAAAAAATCTCTATTTTGTTAACAATTTCAGTATGTTGACAATCATGACAATGTGTCTGACAATAACAAAAAAAGTACCTTTCAGTTGACACACTGACTGTTGAGCTATGTTGACAGGATACGCTTGAACTAAAAAAAAATGGTTGATACATTATCTTCCTGTTCAATTTAAAAAAAAACATCAATTTTCAAAGTATCGGGAAACATGAAGTTGGTATTTAAAAAATCTGAAAAGTGCTCACACTTTACTTCTCATCACTGTTAAGCTGGTGGCCAAGTATGAAGTCATTCCTCGCATTCATATTGGAGAAGTGTTTGACGAAAAATTTTGAAGTTCATTTTACATATTGACAATTTTCAAAGTATCCGCAAACAGGAAGTTGATTTTTGAAAAATCTGAAACCTGCTCACACGTGAAAACTCATCACTGTTAAGCTGGTGGCCAAGTATGAAGTCATTCCACACATTCAATTTGGAAAAGTGGTTGACAGCAATATTTGTCGAACGAACGAACAAACAAGGTGATTGCAATATAGTCCCCACTCTATAGAGTGCAGGTATAATAATAATGTTGGACCCTTAGGAATTTTGATATGGACTAATTTGAAGACCGAGCCCTAAATAAAAAAATCTAAATGAACAGTTAGATTCAGCATATCGTAGAACCCAAATAATTGAGTTTTTGATGAAATCAAACAATGTTTATTTTTTTGTAATTTAAGAATGGAAGCTTTATATTCCCAAGATTCAAATTTCATACTTACAATTCATTGATAAACAGCTGCTTCCTGGGTTTCTTTGTTATTGGTCTGAATAAGAAAAAGTATTTTCATTTTTTTATTTGCTAATGTATTTATCAATTAAATTGAAATTCAAGGTTGAAAGGTATTAAATTTCCTGTTTAAGTTTTGTTGTGGTAATTTTGGGGCCCTTTCTATCTTGCTGTTTGGTGTGAGCCAGCGCTCTGTGTTGAAGGCCGTACTTTGACCTTTGTTAACTTTAATTACATTGTGACTTGGATGGAGAATGGTCTCAATGGCGCTCATTTCACATCTTCTTATTTACATACAACAAGCTACCTATGCTAAGCTATGTCACAAAAGAATTTATATTCAAATGTACAGAATTTAAAAACATTGACAAAATGGTATTTTTGTTCAATGAAAGTGCCAACCAGATACATGATTTAGGAGAGGAGTTGCCTTTTCCTTAATCTAGTTAAAACATTCTTTAAAGCTGTACTGTAACTTTGTCATTACCTTATTTCTTCTTCATTGTCATCATTCATGGCATTACCACTTTCATCTTTATCCGAGTCAGAACTGCTGAAAAAAAAAGCAAATATAAAATGGAACTATTGAGTCGTATATATAACATGTATAATATTAATAGTTCTTGAGAAATGAAACTTGCGAATGGTGAAACTAAGAAATATGTAGAGAGAATATTTTCCATCCAAATTTTCAATTACTTTATCTATCTTTCATGTCTTCAGGCAATATATACCAGTGCTATGACAAGTCATTTAATACGGAATGAACATTCTTAATTTTATATTTGTTGTTTTCAAGTTTTCTCTCAATTTTCAGTTGTTTAAATGAAAAGCTTTCAAATTAAGTATATAAAATATATTTTTGATTATTGTTGACAGTGTTTGTACCTCTCTTGCTTTCTCTTTCTCCCTCTCCCTCTTCCCTTTGCGCCTCCTGCACCCCTCCCTCTTCCTCCTCTTCCAACATGTCCAATAGTAGATCTAATAAAAAAAAAGCATTCTCATTTTCATTTGCCAAGGTATTTATCAATAAAATTAAATTTCAAATTGTTAGAAAGATATAAAATTTCCTGTTGTTTTGCTGTGGTCATTTTTGGGCCCTTTGTGGCTAGCTATTTCGTGTGAGCCCGTGTTCAGTGTTGAAGACCGTACTTTGACGTATAATTGCTAACTGTAAATACATTGAGAGTTGGAAAGAGAGTTGCCTCATTGGCTCTCATATCACATCTTATTTATATTCAAATGTACCAAATTTAAAAACATTGACCAGATGGTATTTTTGTTCAATGAAAGTGCCAACCAGATACATGAATTAGGAGAGGAGTTGCCTTTTTCTTAATCTAGTTAAAACATTCTTTATAGGTGTAGTGTAACTTTGTCATTACCTTATTTCTTCTTCATTGTCATCATTCATGTCATTACCACTTTCATCTTTATCCGAGTCAGAACTGCTGAAAAAAAAGCAAATTTAAAAAGGAACTTTTGAGTCATATATATGATATTAATAGTTCTTGAGAAATAAAACTTGCAAATGGTGAAACTATGAAAAATGTAGAGAGAATATTTTTCATCCAAATTTTTAATTACTTTTTCTGTCTTTCATGTCTTCAGGCAATATATACCAGTGCTATGACAAGTCATTTAATAAGGAATGAACATTCTTAATTTTCTATTTGTTGTTTTCAATTTTCTCTCAATTTTCAGTTGTTTAAATGAAAAGCTTTCAAATTAAGTATATAAAATATATTTTTGATTATTGTTGACAGTGTTTGTACCTCTCTTGCTATCTCTTTCTCCCTCTCCCTCTTCCCTTTGCGCCTCCTGCACCCCTCCCTCTTCCTCCTCTTCCAACATGTCCAATAGTAGATCTAATAAAAAAAAAAGCATTCTTATTTTCATTTGCCAAGGTATTTATCAATAAAATTAAATTTCAAATTGTTAGAAAGATATAAAATTTCCTGTTGTTTTGCTCTGGTCATTTTTAGGCCCTTTGTGGCTAGCTATTTGGTGTGAGCCCGTGTTCAGTGTTAAGGCCGTACTTTGACATATAATTGCTAACTGTAAATACATTGTGAGTTGGAAAGAGAGTTGCCTCATTGGCTCTCATATCACTGTGAGTTGGAAAGAGAGTTGCCTCATTGGCTCTCATATCACTGTGAGTTGGAAAGAAAGTTGCCTCATTGGCTCTCATATCACATCTTATTTATATTCAAATGTACCAAATTTAAAAACATTGACAAAATGGTATTTTTGTTCAATGAAAGTGCCAACCAGATACATGATTTAGGAGAGGAGTTGCCTTTTTCTTAATCTAGTTAAAATTTTCTTTATAGCTGTAGTGTAACTTTGTCATTACCTTATTTCTTCTTCATTGTCATCATTCATGTCATTACCACTTTCATCTTTATCCGAGTCAGAACTGCTGAAAAAAAATCAAATATAAAAGGGAACTTTTGAGTCATATATATAATATTAATAGTTCTTGAGAAATGAATCTTGCAAATGATGAAACTATGAAAAATGTAGAGAATATTTTCCAGCCAAATTTTTAATTACTTTATCTATCTTTCATGTCTTCAGGAAATATATACCAGTGCTATGACAAGTCATTTAATAAGGAATGAAAATTCTTAATTTTCTATTTGTTGTTTTCAAGTTTTCTCTCAATTTTCAGTTGTTTAAATGAAAAGCTTTCAAATTAAGTATATAAAACATATTTTTGATTATTGTTGACAGTGTTTGTACCTCTCTTGATTTCTCTTTCTCCCTCTCCCTCTTCCCTTTGCGCCTCCTGTACCCTCCCTCTTCCTCCTCTTCCAACATGTCCAATAGTAGGGCTAATAATAAAAGAAAACATTCTTATTTTCATTTGCCAAGGTATTTATCAATAAAATTAAATTTCAAATTGTAAGAAAGATATAAAATTTCCCTGTTGTTGTTTTGCTCTGGTCATTTTGGGGCCGTTTGTGGCCAGCTATTTGGTGTGAGCCCGTGCTCAGTGTTGAAGACTGTACTTTGACGTATAATTGCTAACTGTAAATACATGTACTTGTTTCTTGGAAAGAGAGTTGCCTCATTGGCTCTCATATCACATCTTATTTATATTCATATGTACCAAATTTAAAAACTGACAAAATGGTATTTATGTTCAATGAAAGTGCCAGCCAGATTCATGATTTTGGAGAGGAGTTGCCTTTTCCTTAATCTAGTTAAAACATTCTTTATAGCTGTAGTGTAATTATGCATTACCTTATTTATGCGGTAAATATAATTAGCTAAAAAAAAATTAGAATGAAACATTTGCATTTAGATTTATTGAAATTCTTACCTTTCAAATAACTTTTTAAATTTTTGAATTTTTGCTGGTCCTGGTTTATATCTGAAACATCATACAAAAAAGGATTTAAATAAAATTTAACCAAAAAAACTAAAGGTTCAAGAAATTCTATAATTATTTGAATGATTTCTATTACATGCATAATCAAGACTTAAATGGGAGTCTTTAATGGAAGTTACAACAAGTTTCAACAGAAGAGTGATGAACAACAGCAATTAATACTCGTCAAAGGTACTAGGCTTTTACTTTTTTTACGCCAGACATGCGTTTCGTCTATACAAAACTTATCAGTGACACTTTAATCCAAATAATTGCAATGTTAAATAAAGTGGAAAGTTGAGCATATTGATGACCCAAATTAGAGTATTTTAGAGTTTAAACAAGAAATATTTCTGTGCTTTATTATTGATGTGTAACAGCAAATTATTTCAATTCCTTACAATATTTTGGACATGCTAGAAATCAATTATTCAAACAAATCAACATAACAATCTACAACCTCAAAATAATGTTTATTAAATGAAGGATAACTTTTACTTACACATTAACTTCATCTGGAGCTATCCTGATCGGCAAATTGTCTAGTTGGTCCTTTTGTCTTTCAGCAAGGGTCTTGGCACTACCCCTGCTGAAACTGAAAGGGTCTTTCCCTGGTGTTAAAAATTCTACTTTAGTATCTTTCTCCACCTCCGGCATGGATTGTTCCTTTCTATTAGCATACGGGGGATAGTCTGTGAGAACTTCACCATTTATAAACCTCTCCCGGAGCTCCCCATAACCAAAACATCTGTATAGATGTGTTCCCCGTTTCCTTATAATGAATAGAGTGTCAACAGGTTCGTAAACCTGCTCTTTTTCCAACTTCATAGCAATTTTTTTAATTTCAACATTATCCTAGATTTGGAAGCATTTAACGCACTAATCCTGCAAGTAAATTTGTCCTTTTTGTCTGAATATGTCTTAAGCACCCCTGGTTTCTCTTTTCTGTGTCTAATATTCTGGGTCCTGGTTTCTGAAACTGAAATCAAGAGAATAATAAAGAAACGAACATGAAAAAGCAATAATCAACATCACTCATAGCTTAAACACTGATGATCAACATCACTCATAGCTTAAACACTGATGATCAACATCACTCATAGCTTAAACACTGATGATCAACATCACTCATAGCTTAAACACTGATGATCAACATCACTCATAGCTTAAACACTGATGATCAACATCACTCATAGCTTAAACACTGATGATCAACATCACTCATAGCTTTAACACTGATGATCAACATCACTCATAGCTTAAACACTGATGATCAACATCACTCATAGCTTAAACACTGATGATCAACATCACTCATAGCTTAAACACTGATGAAAAAAAAAATATGTTTAATTAACAGGGTTTGATTATCTGCTGCTATCAGATTTGCCTCTTTTTCATAGATAACAAAATGTATATGTGACATCAGAACTACTTTCACCTGCTTCAGGATTGACGAAGACAGCCGCACAGATGAAAAACAATATAATTTAACCCTTTTTTATCATAAGCGTAACATAAAAGTGAATTTAGATTATTTGCATTTAGTATAAACAATCATGCTGCATATTCCATTTAAAGATAGCAGTGTCAATGTGTAAAGCATTACAATTTAAAAATTTTAATTATGAAAGTGATTTTTTTTAGTGTTATTTTTGTTCATCTTTAAAACTTAATAGCTATGAATGTGGGAGTGCAGGAATTCACTTGAATTTTCCTTTCTGTATAAATATATATATTTAGCACTTTAGTCTGTATAAAATCACATGCAAACCATGCACAAAAAAGTAGATCACTGCCCACATTCATGTTTATGGAAAATCTCAGATTAAAATACCTTGCTTGCAAATTAATGCGTAGTTTTCGCTGGATCACCAGCAAAAATATCAACATTACAATAAGGAAAATACACATGCTTGCCAATTGCAGTGAAAAATAGGAATCTTCATTCCACATGCGATCTAAAACAGAATAATGTTTAATGGTTTAGACAGGTTTCACTCTATACACACATGCACATTTTTTAGTTGAATATGAAAAATTACTTTTGTGGGCCTGAAAATAAGGTCTAAGACAATGTCAGATGTAGGAATAAAGCATGCAAATATATATAACAATATCACAAAATCATAATTTTTTAGTTGTTCATCAATTCAAATTAAATTTTAATTGTTTTTAAATGAAGAACAGGAAAAAAGCACATTTATTGTCCATATGATGAACAAATGACATGCATGATATGTATGATGCTCAAAACGATTTTGTTAAATTATGGGTAAACGGGTACAATATTACAAATCTAATTCACAGTCAAGCGGCATTCATTTTCAAAATAATGAAGAATAAAGATATATAATCATGCATTGCAGCCACACTTTTATGGTTGTATATGATGCCAAAATACATGAAATATATCATGCATTATTTAAAAAGAAATGAATAAGTTCTTTGATGGTCATATTGCTGGTACTATATAATTTCTCTCTCTCAAAAGGTGTGACTGGAACAGGATGTCGAATATGAAATGCTCGGGTTGTAAGGGTAAACCTAGAAATTCTGTTTTTATAATATGAATTCTTTTTCCCAATGCGGCCTGTGTGCATCCTATCAACCCTTCATCAAGAGCCATACCAGAAATAGAAGTGTGGTCTGTTGGTTTACCTAAGTAATTGGATTTCCTTAAGAGAACTCTAAAAGCAAGAACAGCATCATCAATACCCAAAGAGTGTGTACCACTTTTTGATGAAGATAATCCTAATACACTGAGTGAGCGGTCTTTGATATTCTCCAGTAGGGTGTTATTTCTACATACAGTCTGCCAAATTTCATCAGTGGGAACACCTTTTGGTATCCATGATTTCAGCTGCTTATTCTTTTCTTCAAGAACGAAGTCAAAATCTTCTCCTAGGGAATAATTGCCGCTAGTTGTTATTGATGAGTAATCATCATACAGCTGTCTAACATCTTCTGGCATCATTTTGTATTGAATGGCATCATACAGTTCAATAATTTGGTACTTAGGGTGCTGCCTTCCATGAAACAACTCTTTTGTCATGTACATTGAACTCCTCAATAATGATGCATTGTTCCTACGTGTAGCCATTCGAAGATTAATTATTCCTTGGGAGTATTTACCAACTTGATCAATTAAATATGTTAGGTTAGGATACTCCTTAGAACTATAAAATCTAGAATTAAAACCTAGAAAGCCCTTAGCAGAAGGTGTTGATTTCAGCAGTAAGCAATGGCGTACATATGGTAAAACCAGTTCTTGTAGACTTCCAAGATGGAAAATGAGAAGGAGACGCCAACTCTTATGGTGGTCTTTGCATCTCTTTGCAAATAGTTTAGATGCATCCGACACAAACCCCATCTCCTCACACATTGCTTCAAGAAATGGTACCCAGTTCAGCTCAAAGAAAGACTTTATCAGATTCATCTCATAATGTCCAAGACCAATCTTGAGGTATAACCAATCAAACTCAAAGACATATTTTCTCTGCTCATCAGGATGAGACTGATTAGCATGTTTGTTATATTCTTCAAGTGTTAAAAAGGATTTGTTGCAATCAGCAAATACACAAATACCTGCTTCTTGCTTTAACTTCCTAATGATCATATATGGAAGGCCATCACAACAGATAAAAGTCCAATGTCGTTTTCTACCACCATATCGAAGTATGTCATTCTCTGCTCCAATCTTTCGTAAGACTCTAGCAACTGACAAACTGCTATTAGGGTTGCAAAATACAGGATCGGTCAAAAACAACTCATGCTTTCCTTGATGATTTGATGTTACATGGTCAAACTGAGAAAATTCTGAATGTACTTCAGTCGTATCTTTCATGTCTGTCTTTTCTTTATCATGCTCAAAAACAATCTTCTGTATCATTTCTTTCTTTGGTTGAGTTGATTTTTTATCTTTTTGTATTGCTTTAACTTCTTTGATACCCTCTCTTTCCCCACAGCCAATGCAAACTCGTTTCAGTTTTTCATTTAATGTTTGACAATTTTTGCAAGTTATGTCATTTTCCTTGTTAAAATTCTTCTTAACTAAATCGTCTATAGAATCTGTAAAATCTTCACCATTCTCTTTTTGATCCTTTAAAAACAATTTGTATGGCATGGTTAATATGGTGATACAACTGTTCATTGTGTTCGGTTTCCATTCTTATGTAGTCTTCACCATCCTGATCAATTATGTCTGAAATGATAGACTTCAATTTGTCATTCTCCTGTGTCTTTTTCAATTGTTCCCTCCTCAGTTTGATCAATATCTCTTAATGGCTTCATTATCATTTCTGGTTTTAGGTCTGGTTTACATTGCATATTTTCTTTGGAGAGCAATTGGACATATCCTTTGTTTGTAATAATAGATACTGAAACCTTATTTCGTGGCTTTATTGAATATGTCTTACCAATGACTTGTTCATTATCAAAGTCATTCATCAAATCACAGGCTGGAATTACTGGTAGTTGACTTCCTTGGTACTTCAACCAATTTGCAATTGTCTTGTAATGACCAGAAGGATTTGTGTTACCAATCATATCAACGACTACTTTACTTCCTGTGAATGCATATGCTGATATACTCATTAAAATGGAAACTGGTGATATAAGTTTCTTATTACTTAAAGCATACAATTGCTCCAATGCACGTGAAACCAAAAGAAGATCAGTAGAGAATAACTTTTCAAGATCAACAGGAACGCTATCTGAAATTTCATTTCCAAGAATACCTAACAAATATGACAAAACACTCCCATTACGATGATTTAACCATTTCAATATGCTGAAATTTGACATAGCAACCATGTCTTTATAAAGCAGTGAAAATGAATCTGCGTCTTCAGAAATATTCCTCTGTTGTTTCCTGCCTATGCAGTTGCATAATACAGACATTGTTTCCGGAGGCAGCATGTCCAAGAATTTAAAAAGCAGACTTTCAATTTGACTTTTCGGTGCATTTAAAATTAGAACTTTAAATTCTTCCATCAAACTATCTGCATCCATGGTTGGTGATATTTTTTTCTGTTCAGATATGTTGCTGCCAATATTTTCCTCTTGTACACCCCCCTCTGTCAGGTCAATCAAATAATTGCCAATAGGTTCTTCTACCTAAGGCACTTTTGATTTAAAAGTGGATTGATCAAAATGACCTTTCATTTCAGATGCACTGTCTACACTGCTGAGTTGATTATCATTTGTTGTGGTTTTCTTATCATTTTCAGCACCAATAAAGGGTAAGTTTTCCACTCTGACTAAATTGCTTGAAGTTATCTGTTCTATTGTTAAATTTGATTCTGGAGGTTCAAATAATTTCAAATCACTCTGTAAACTCCATTCTTGAGACGATTCATCAGATATATGGGTATGTTTTTTTGTTTGTCCTGTTACTGTTATTAGTTGGTCTGGACTCTTACTGCTTGAAGGGGACATCCTTGTTTCTTCTGGTATCAAAGATAAGGTTTTCGGCACTGTTGGTACATCAGCAGCTAGGTCAAATGTTTCAACATCTGTGCAATAACTTTCATTCTGAGATATAGCACCAGGTACAATGGTCTTTTCGTCAACCTAAGCATCATTATTTGTCTGACCTGACTGTTGCACTGCTGTACTGTTTGTTATGTCTTCAATTTTGTTACATGTTGTTTTTATCCTGGTTTCTACTGGATCAGACAAAGCATCATCTGTCTTCCGTTTTTTTGGACGACCTCTTTTTTGGAGTTTTTCTTGGACTGCATAGTTCACATTCTTCAGAATGTGGTACAAACGTTTTAGGACTTAAATTAGGTTAAGGAATACTAACTTTTGTGTCTCTATATCTATACAAATTGCGAGAACAATTGTTACAAATGAATTGTTGATGAACTTGTTCACATTCATTTTTAACATCTATTTTCATTAAAACAAAGATTTCTTCTGCAAAATTGATTTTTTGGTATCGTTTTCTTTGGTTTATGCTTCCATTACATAGGCGACAGATATCTTTCAATATGTTCATGTGCTATTTGTTAAAAGCAGACATTGCAAATGTTTCTTAGTGGTGGCTAATGTAACAAATTGTCATTATGCTCAGCAAGAAGTGATAAGAAAGCAGATTCAGGAAAGTCATCTGAAAACAAAGTGGTAAACATACATGGCATCAGGACATGAAGGACATCACATTATAAACTGCACAATTTCAAGGATTGTTAAAAAAATACTAAAACGATGCTAACAAGAAATGATTGTAACAGGATGCTGTTTCGAAGTCTCCTAAACGAAGCTCCCACAATTCGTAATTCCCATTAGTGATGCCTGGGGACTAACCCTGTATATCATTCAAATCATCTTGGCATGACAACCCAAAATATATATGGTTTAGGGGTGGGGATATCGACCATTTACAAGATACTAGAACATTGGGGGTGGGGGGAACCCCTGGGGACTGACCGTATAAGTCTTTCAAATGTTCGAGACATGATGAACAGGCATATATATGGTTTAGGGGTGGGAATCTCAACAATTTACAAGATATTAGAACTTTCTAAAATGGCAGGGGGTCGGGATGACCCCTGGGGACTAACCCTATATATCATTCAAACCATCTTGGTATGACAAACCAGAATATATATGGTTTAGGGGTGGGGATCTTGACCACTTACAAGATATTATAACTTTCTTAAAAGGCAGGGGGTGGGGGTGACCTCTGGGGACTAACCCTGTATATCATTCAAACCATCTTCGCATGACAAACCAGAATATATAGGTTTAGGGGTGGGGATCTTGACCACTTACAAGATATTAGGACATTCTTAAATGGCAGGGGGTGGGGTGACCCCTGGGGACTAACCCTGTATATCATTCAAACCATCTTCGCATGACAAACCAGAATATATATGGTTTAGGGGTGGGGATCTTGACCACTTACAAGATATTAGAACTTTCTTAAATGGCAGGGGGTGGGGGTGACCCCTGGGGACTAACACTGTATTTCATTTGATGTGCTTTATCATGACAAACCAGAATATATATGGTTTAGGGGTGGGGATCTTGACCACTTACAAGATATTATAACTTTCTTAAATGGTAGGGGGTGGGGGTGACCCCTGTATTTCATTTGATGTGCTTTATCATGACAAACCAGAATATATATGGTTTAGGGGTGGGGATCTTGACCACTTACAAGATATTATAACTTTCTTAAATGGTAGGGGGTGGGGGTGACCCCAGTATTTCATTTGATGTGCTTTATCATGACAAACCAGAATATATATGGTTTAGGGGTGGGGATCTCGACCATTTACAAGATATTAGAATTTTCTCAAATGGCGGGGGTCGGGATGACCCCTGGGGACTAACCCTGTATATCATTCAAACCAGCTTAGCATGACAAACCAGAATATATATGGTTTAGGGGTGGGGATTTCGACCATTTACAAGATATTAGAACTTTTTTAAATGGCAGGGGGTGGGGGTGACCCCTGGGGACTAACCCTGTATTTCATTTAATGTGCTTTATCATTTAGAACATTTTCAATTAAAAAGATTGTGTCTATCACAAACGGTTTTCAATTTATAATCATTTGAAAATTAAAAAAAATAAAATCCCATAGGGTTCTATAGTAAAACCCTCCTTTCTTTTTGCCCCTCAAAGTACCCCTTTATAAACCCCATTGCACAAACAAAACCCTGATTGCACCACTAGACATGTTAGTGTAACATATTGTGAAACCCTAAGTTAATCTGACAAGTGGTTTTGGAGAACGGGTGCGGACAAGTTCAAATTTAAAAGCGGCGGAAGAAGAAGAAGAAGAAGAAGAAGAAGAAGAAGAAGAAGAAGAAGAAGAAGAAGAAGAAGAAGAAGAAGAAGAAGAAGAAGAAGAAGAAGAAGAAGTGAGCTAAACCAATAAGTCTTCCCAAACGAAGAGACTTAAAAATATTTATTCTGAAAATGGACGCCACTCTACACTTCGAAACACTGAGATGAACTAAAAGTAAAAAAATATACAAGACTAACAAAACCTATAGGTTCCTGACTTAGGACAGGCCCAAATGCTTTACAAGACCCGAAATCATAAATGATAGGACCAGCTTAGCAGAGGAAACAGAATAAACTGCTTCGCTGAGCGCAGCTGGATACACCAGCAGAGGTCCAACCCTGAACAGTTGGGGCAATAATGGACACAATATTCAAGCTTGATACACACCGTGTATCATCAGTACAGCGGATATAGGTACTAACCAAGCGGGCGTGATCGATTTTGACCTTACACGGTAACGAAAATCTTTGTTTTGTTCACATAATATCAATGTGTACTTCAATCTAAACATAATTGTTGTTTTAAGAAATGATTTGGTCGTAGGTTGATGATTGGAGATATCTCATTATTTTCCCAAAACAAGAACGATTACTAAAAACATGTACAAATACTTGTCAAAGAAGTTGGCACTCGTCTCATCCGATATAATTCTATTTTCATTGCAACTCTTTTTCTGGTAGAAGGCAACTGTGTGTGTTTAATAGGTATAGGTGTTTCAATAATTGGCATTGAAATCTTTCATGCATATGTTTTTTTCGCTATTTTATTACAAAAAGAAGCGTTGTGTACGGTGTTTAGCTGACCACATAAATCCTTCTGTACGGTGCATAGTTAAGTTGCTGTACACCGTACACAAAAACTAAATTTTCATACTCGTTTATTACCCAAAAAGTTTCAAGGAATGGGTTATCACAGGTAGGTTTATGATTGGTAACTATTACTTTTGCCATGTATTAGCTTTCTTTCATATAAAACATGTAAATGTCTCGACAATTGTATCGAAATTAAAAGTTGGTGTTGACATTCACAACTATTTGCGCATTAACAAGTTAATTGTTCTTATTAGAATATCAAAGTTGTCTTATAAATAGGAAAAAATCGATGTGAAAATTATTTTGGAGCAGGAATTTCAGATGTTGAGAAATGTGCACTGAATGTTGATAAAACAAAACAAAGATTTTCGTTTCTGTGTCAGCTCAAAATCGATCATGCCCACTTGGTAAGTACCTATATCCGCTGTACGATGATACACGGTGATACAGGTCTGAATTATGATTGTAATTGAATATTTGTAAAATCTTAAATTTATAAAATACTAAAGGGAGCTTACATCAACAGATATAAATGATTCACCAATTTTCATGAGAACTGCTGAAAGCATTTTTGAGTTATTGTCCAAAAACTGGAAAATCCCCCCTTTTTTAATGAATAAAACCTCATAACTCAGAAATGTAAAATCTAAAATTTATAAAATACTAAAGGGAGCTTACATCAACAGATATAAACAATTCACCAAAGTTTCATGAGAACTGCTGAAAGCTTTTTTTAGTTATTGTCTGAAAACCGGAAAATCCCCCTTTTTTATGAATAAAACCATATAACTCCGAAACGTAAAATCTAAAATTTATAAAAATCGATACGGAGCTCATGTCAAAAGATATAAACAATTCACCAAAATTTCTTGCAAGTTGGTGAAAGCATTCTTGAGTTCTTGTTTGAAAACTGGAAAATCCCCCCTTTTTAATACACCTTATCGCTATTCCCGCTTAACCCAAGAATCTGTCCCGCTTGAACTTTTGACGTCATACAACAATCACTTTTCCATTGTTGCGTCAGATATTTTCTATTATGACGTCAAAATTTTACGGGAAATTTTGTGATGTCCAGTAATGGCGGACAAATAGCGATAAGGTGTATGAATAAAACCCCAAAACTCTGAAATGGTAAATCTGAAATTTATAAAAAAAACGAAAGGGAGCTCACGTCAATAGACATAAACAATTAACCAAAGTTTCATGCATAAGGGTTTTTGAGTTACTGTCCGACATGTTGATGACGGACGGACAGACGTACAACGGTAAACGATAATACGTCCCGTAAACGGGCATATAAAAACAATTTGGCATCTTACTAAACTTGTTATTGTCCAGAAACCAAAGGTCTTCAGATGAGGACTTGATAGTATGGTATGAACGCCAATCTTTCTTGTACAAAGCAGGGTCATAAATAATCTCTCAATATCATGACCAGTACTGAATATGAAACTGGACATAAAAAAAAAACATCACCCCATATATTAAAACCTATAGACCGTCCATCCATTTATTTTAACTTACCATCTGCATTGTCTTGTTCCTGCATGTTTTTCACTTATTCTAAAATTGAAAATAACAAGATTATACCACAATATCTTTAAGGTTTATCATTTAAATGTTAATTTTTTTTCTTAAATTGTGTTATATTAATATTACAATAAATAATGACATTGTGTTCAATTAATTTTTGTTTACTCAATACTTATATATTCTTAAGGCAGTATGGAAATTTTCCCTTCATGTGACTTATTATCAATATGAAGATGTGGTATCAATATAGAAAATGTAGAATATACCCCAGATCAACATGAAATTTCAAACCCAATGCACTTTAATATAGAGAAAACAAAATACTTATTCTTAAATAAGTCGAGACAGTATTGTTATTTTCTCTTCATACGACTTGTCTATAAAATCATGACCCATATTTTTGAAACATCCCCATATATATACCAATTAATTAGGATGTTGACCCACCCCTTTTTACCAGCATAATATTTTTACTTGTTTAAGTAAAAAAAAAAAACTCAATACTCATTCTTAAATTAGTTCAGACATTATTGAAATTTCCCTTCATATAACTTGTCTATTTCAGTTCACCTGATCAAAGATATGCAATTTCAGAAAAATGATATATATAAAAAAAGAAGATATGGCATGATTGCCAATGAGACTACTCCACAAAAGACCAAAATTAACAACTATAGGTAACCGTACAGCCTTCAACAATGAGCAAAGCCCATATTGCATAGTCAGCTCTAAAAGGCCCCGAAATGACAATGTAAAACAATTGATACAAGAAAACTAACATCCTAATTTATGTACAAAAAGTGAACAAAAAAAAAAAAAAATGTATTACAGTAACACATGAACAAACGACAACCACTGAATTACAGGCTCCTGACTAAGGACAGGCACAAACATACAGAGTGTAGCGGGGTTATATATTCATTTTAATTTAAAATAATGAGTGTAGATAATATCATTTAAATAAACAAGACTATTTAAACATTTTAATTGGCCTGAAAAACCTGTAAAGTTACATACATAATACTTTTACTTGTTTAGGTAAATTTTTTTTTACTCAAATCTTATTCTTAAATAAGAAAGACAGTATTGTAATTTTTCCTTCATATGACTTGCCTATTTAAATTAGCCTGATCAAAGACATGCAATGTCAGAAAAATGATATATTTTAATTTTAATTTGAAATAATGAGTGTAGATAATATCATTTAAATGCACAAGACTATTTAAACATTTAAATTGACCAGAAAAACTTGTAAAGTTACATGCATTATATTTTTAAAGATTTTTTTTACTCAAAACTTATTCTTATATAAGAACGACAGAATTGTCATTTTCCCTTCATACATGTTATATGACCAGAATTGTCTATTTCAGTTAGCCTGATCAAAGATATGCAATTTCAGAAAAATGACATATTTTCATTTTAATATGAAATAATGAGTGTAGACAATACCACTTAAATGCACAAGACTATTTAAACATTTTAATTGACCTGAAAAACCTGTAAAGTTACATACATAATATTTTTACTTGATTAAGTAAATTTTTTTTACTCAAACTTATTCTTAAATAAGAAAGACAGTCATGACAGTATTGTAATTTTGCCTTCATATGACTTGTCTGTCATGTCTATTTCAATTAGCCTGATCAAAGATATGCAATTTCAGAAAAATGATATATTTTCATTTTACTATGAAATAATGAGTGTAGACAATACCCCTTAAATGCACAAGACTATTTAAACATTATAATTGACCTGAAAAACTTGTAAAGTTACGTACATTATATTTTTACTTGTTTAAGTAATTATTTTTTACTCAAACTTATTCTTAAATAAGAAAGACAGTATTGCATTTTTCCCTTCATACATGTAATATGACTTGTCTATTTAAATTACCCTGATCATAGACATGCAATTTCAGAAAAATGATATATTTTAATTTTTAATTGAAATAATGAGTGTAGATAATATCATTTAAATGCACAAGACTATTTAAACATTTTAATTAATTATTAGATAAATTTGGCAGGGGTGTGCCATTTTTGCCTGAAAAAAGGTTCCCATATAAAAAAAAAGATATTGCGTGATTGCCAATGAGAAAACTCTTCACAAGAAACCAAATAACACAGAAATTAACAACTATCGTTCACCGTAAGTCCTTCAACAATGAGCGAAGCCCATAACGCATAGTCATCTATAAAGGGCCCTGACATGACAAATGTAAAACAATTCAAACGTACCGCCTAATTAATGTACAAAAAAATTTAACGTAACACAGCAACATACGACAACCACTGAATTACAAACTCCTGTCTTCGGACAGGCACATTACATAATCGTTAATACTAGAATGATCTTGACTTTCATGTGGAGACGAAAAATCAACTATTAGTCTCTTTTTCCCTAAATATTTGCCTTCCACTATACCTATTGGGCTCACACGATACCTATCAAAAGGGAGCTTTTTAAATGGCCCTATTAGATAACATTTATCATCCTCTTGTTTAATTATAATATCAACGCTGTCTGGATTTCGGAAATGTGTTGTAGATTTTTACATTCAACTGTAGGTAATTCTGTTTTCGACACCATGGTATCAAAACCGTTTTTTATACCTTCTAATAAATATTTTACAAAATTCCTATCTAGATGCTTTGTTAATTCTTTTTCAAGGTTATTTACGTTGATGTGAGATGATGGAAAATCATCATTCACTATGCTACATATTAAAAGAGGTAAATTCATAACACTTTCTATTATAAAAATTACTTTATCTGAGTTATCTCCCCTACTAACTGAGTATAGCTCCCCTTATGTGGCAAAGTTGGAAAAAAAAATCAAGCAAACAAAAATATAGTGTTTTTTTAGAAAATACAGCCGTAAATATGATAAAACACACAATTTTCTATATTAACAGGAAAAGTCTTACACATGAATTACATACTACTCTCAAAATATGCACATTACATTAAAGATCTAGACCAATTGTCACCTGCTACTTCAAAATCCAAGATGGAGGAAGACACCCAAGTCACCTCAAATAACGTCCAAATTGTGTTGCGTCGTATTGAATGTATATATTCATCGTATCGGTCAACAATTTAGTGATGTTGACCGTAACACTTATTCAGCTATCTCTGTTGAGGGGTCAAATATCCAATTAAAATGTTTTGGTTTTCATTTGGACAAATTTTAGAAAATAGATTATTATAAAACATATCATTTGTATCGGAAATATCTTCAATTTTAATCACGTATATGAACACAAACACGTGTTCACTGCATAAATAATAATAATAAATAAAAAACACCATGAAAAAAAACAAAAACAAATGATAACCAAAACTGATTCGTACTGAATGAGACAGCCATTGCATTCCATTTTGGATTAAGAGATGGAGAGTTGTCTAATTAGCACTCATATCACATATTCTTATTTATATGATGTATTGTTGCTAATGAGACCCCTATCCACTCAAGACCAAAGGACAATGGACAATGATGTTAACAATTATAGTTCACCGTATATATACGGCCTTCACAAATGACCAAACCTATACTGTAAACAATTACAGTTAACCGTATATATACGGTCTTCACAAATGACCAAACCCATACTGTAAACAATTACAGTTCACCGTATATATACGGTCTTCACAATGACCAAACCCATACTGTAAACAATTACAGTTCCCCGTATATATACGGTCATCTCAAATGACCAAACCCATACTGTAAACAGTTACAGTTCACCGTATATATACGGCCTTCACAAATGACCAAATCTATACTGTAAACAATTACAGTTCACCATATTTATACGGTCTTCACAAATGACCAAACCCATACTGTAAACAATTACAGTTCACCGTATAAATACGGTCTTCACAAATGACCAAACCCATACTGTAAACAGTTACAGTTCAACGTATATATACGGTCATCACAAATGAACAAACCCATACTGTAAACAATTACAGTTCACCGTATAAATACGGTCTTCACAAATGACCAAACCCATACTGTAAACAGTTACAGTTCAACGTATATATACGGTCATCACAAATGACCTAACCCATACTGTAAACAGTTACAGTTCAACGTATATATACGGCCATCACAAATGAACAAACCCATACTGTAAATTCATATAAAGGACTGGGATAAAAGAACATGTGTTTCAATATAACAAGGACACCTTACATCCGTATCTAAGGTAATAACATTGAAGTGGAAACGGCAAATGGACAACAACTGTAAACTTGTTCGCGATACTACAATACATGTTTAAATAGAAATTAGACGTCAAAGACAACATTCAATGAATAGTACAATTTCATTTGTTCTATACTTAAATTTTAAGTAATTTAAAGACAATACTATTGTAGTATATGCTTTCAATATGTATTCGTGTAAACAGAATCGTAAATTATTAGGAAAACAAAATGAAAAAATTCAAATCTAGCAAAATGGAGTTATATGGTATCGATTTTTCCATCAAACAATTTTGCAATATAGTGTGAAAAAGCTTTCCATATTCTCGGCATCCTGTAAAATAGTTCCTAAAAAGTAAGAATATGTCTACGCTTCAACAATACAAAATTGCGTTCGTACTATAATCTTTTCTTGTCAGACAAATTTGTTTGGGTGAATAATACTATTTTTGTAATAAAGGATTTCGTTTGGTTTTGATTAGAAAGAGGGTTTAATTTAAGTAATAAAAGTATGGTGTGCGAGGACATTACTAATTAGCTACATTACACAAACAACTACATTACATATTTGCATGGATGAAGAATGAGTCTTTATCATGGGTTTTTCCTGATAACAAACACAAATTTTGCAAAACTTTGAAAAAAGCCGTGTTATTATACCTTTTTAAAGAAATAATTTTTACATTTAAGTTTGTGTTGCAACATTTGTTAAATAACCGCAGACTAGTTTAACACAGTCTAGATCTGTTGGGAACTTAACCCTTGTCGGGATTGAGTGAAACCCGTACGTACGTTGAAGCGACGGACGGGATTAAATCTTAGATGCAACTCTTGCCATATTTCTCCTAGTAATGCTGTAAGATAAGAGGGGGTGGTTTGAGACATAAAAAAAACCAACACTTTACTTAAATCCCATTTCATTTTCATTGAGTGTCGTACGTCTGGCACGTGGTCGTTAGTGGACGTATGTCATATCGTAATATTTCCCCCCTTTTTTTAGGGAATTGAGTGTTAACACCAGATCTTTGACTGTTTCTTTTGTATTCATTTATAGTACATGGAATCGAGACAATTAAGAGCGAGACATATTGACAATGTTTGGTCACCTGTCTATGTATGTATGCATCACGATGTTTTAGGGTTATTTCTGTCGTTGGGTTGCTGTTTCAATGACGTATAACCCACATCCGTGTACACTGCTGGCTAAAAACAATATATAAATATATAAATCTGAAAGCACTTGTATAACATATTTTTCAGACACCTGTCTATTGTTGAAGACTATAAACCTTACCTCTAGATGTCTTTCGGTTATTTCTGTAGTTAGGTTGCTGTCTCATTGACGTATACCTCACATCTCCTTTTACTAATGCTGCACTTCATTTTCCGTGTGCACAGATGGCTGAAAAATATATTATCTGATTCATATAAATCTGATAGCACTGTCAATTTTGTTTGTCTCAAATATAGCGAATTGATTTGATTGTTTTTTGCTTAACGTCCAGTGGCAAATACTTCATGCATATTAAAACCATTGTGTCAGAAAATCTAAGTGTAAAGATATTACACATGTGACTATTTTGACACTTGCTTTTTTGGGATATTTTCTGAGTGAAGAAAGAACTAATTTTCCAGAAACGTACACACGCACTTACTTCAAAGGTGTTTTTGGGATGTCAAGCGAAAAATTAAATAATAAACTCACACACAATGTTAGGAAATTTGCGCAAACGTCCTTACACGCTCTACGTAAGTTTCACTAATTTTCGGGAGACCGATAAAAACAAGCGCAAACTAAAAGAAGAGGAAAATGACAACAACAACAAAAAATAACTATGATTTTTATGTCAACAATAGTCAGACTCTTTTTGAAATGATTTTTTGGCTCTAAAAAGAACCGCTTTTAATATGCGATTTTCTTTGTTCTGTTATATTCTGTCTGGGTGTAATCACTTTAACTGCTTCTTCAGCAGTGTTAACATTTGATTCTTCCTTTTACACTGCAGTTTACACCGATTTCTCAGATCCTCTCTCTGTTTTTTCATCAGACGATTGATTAAATTGACGTCCTCTCTGCATAGTCAACTAAGTGGATTGTTTCTCCACAATAGCGTTAAATCTGGTACCCTACTGACATCAACTTCGACTTACGACTTTCCCTACTCACGGAATGCTAGTGGGATTGTGGCTATGACTGAAAACAGACTTTATCCGTTTTAATCGTTTACGAGGAAATTATGCTGTTTCCTCGTCTGTTGCCGATACCACACTGTGATATAAAAATGTAATGTACATCTACTCAGATTGACGGCATTGCACAATGCTGTTACTCGCCTATTTTACGTAAACCTGCGCAGGAGAATGTCTAAGTTTTTTGCTAATATACTTCATTATAATGTTGTCATAATTAAAACTCTACAATTTGCATGTGGAAAGTGGTGCATAATTGAACCGACAATCTAATAAAAAAAAAAATAGCGAATGTCATGCTGTTCAGTTGTGTGTTGTTGGGTTTCTATTTTATTGATGTATACTTTGCATCTTCTTTTATCATATTTTATGTTTTGTTTGTCAAAAAGTTGTTACCTATTTACTAAACTTTGAAATATTATCCATTTTATAGCTGCTGTTTATCATTTAAAAAAAATCTATTTCACGGCTCCATCCCCCCTCTTTTCTAAAAAAAAAATCAAAACACAAAACAATGCAAAAAGCAAAAGTAAAAGTAAAAAAATGTTCTCCATGCATAGTACGAAACAAAAGAAGCTACTTCTATCAGAGGTTAGCATATGATGTATAGGGCTCGAAACCCTTATATAGTACACAATTTGCAAAATTTCCTCAGAGAAGGTATTGGCAAAAATTTGGATCGTGTATATACGTATTATATACGTTTGTAGGGTTTTTGGCATTTTTCGTATTTTTTGAAGTTGTCAGGTGCGCAGATTAAAATTAAAAAGTCCCAAAAAATTTTAAACAACGATTAAATCATAAAATGAGTCTTTATCATGGGTTTTTCCTGATAACAAACACAAATTTTGCAAAACTTTGAAAAAAGCCGTGTTATTATACCTTTTTAAAGAAATAATTTTTACATTTAAGTTTGTGTTGCAACATTTGTTAAATAACCGCAGACTAGTTTAACACAGTCTAGATCTGTTGGGAACTTAACCCTTGTCGGGATTGAGTGAAACCCGTACGTACGTTGAAGCGACGGACGGGATTAAATCTTAGATGCAACTCTTGCCATATTTCTCCTAGTAATGCTGTAAGATAAGAGGGGGTGGTTTGAGACATAAAAAAAACCAACACTTTACTTAAATCCCATTTCATTTTCATTGAGTGTCGTACGTCTGGCACGTGGTCGTTAGTGGACGTATGTCATATCGTAATATTTCCCCCCTTTTTTTAGGGAATTGAGTGTTAACACCAGATCTTTGACTGTTTCTTTTGTATTCATTTATAGTACATGGAATCGAGACAATTAAGAGCGAGACATATTGACAATGTTTGGTCACCTGTCTATGTATGTATGCATCACGATGTTTTAGGGTTATTTCTGTCGTTGGGTTGCTGTTTCAATGACGTATAACCCACATCCGTGTACACTGCTGGCTAAAAACAATATATAAATATATAAATCTGAAAGCACTTGTATAACATATTTTTCAGACACCTGTCTATTGTTGAAGACTATAAACCTTACCTCTAGATGTCTTTCGGTTATTTCTGTAGTTAGGTTGCTGTCTCATTGACGTATACCTCACATCTCCTTTTACTAATGCTGCACTTCATTTTCCGTGTGCACAGATGGCTGAAAAATATATTATCTGATTCATATAAATCTGATAGCACTGTCAATTTTGTTTGTCTCAAATATAGCGAATTGATTTGATTGTTTTTTGCTTAACGTCCAGTGGCAAATACTTCATGCATATTAAAACCATTGTGTCAGAAAATCTAAGTGTAAAGATATTACACATGTGACTATTTTGACACTTGCTTTTTTGGGATATTTTCTGAGTGAAGAAAGAACTAATTTTCCAGAAACGTACACACGCACTTACTTCAAAGGTGTTTTTGGGATGTCAAGCGAAAAATTAAATAATAAACTCACACACAATGTTAGGAAATTTGCGCAAACGTCCTTACACGCTCTACGTAAGTTTCACTAATTTTCGGGAGACCGATAAAAACAAGCGCAAACTAAAAGAAGAGGAAAATGACAACAACAACAAAAAATAACTATGATTTTTATGTCAACAATAGTCAGACTCTTTTTGAAATGATTTTTTGGCTCTAAAAAGAACCGCTTTTAATATGCGATTTTCTTTGTTCTGTTATATTCTGTCTGGGTGTAATCACTTTAACTGCTTCTTCAGCAGTGTTAACATTTGATTCTTCCTTTTACACTGCAGTTTACACCGATTTCTCAGATCCTCTCTCTGTTTTTTCATCAGACGATTGATTAAATTGACGTCCTCTCTGCATAGTCAACTAAGTGGATTGTTTCTCCACAATAGCGTTAAATCTGGTACCCTACTGACATCAACTTCGACTTACGACTTTCCCTACTCACGGAATGCTAGTGGGATTGTGGCTATGACTGAAAACAGACTTTATCCGTTTTAATCGTTTACGAGGAAATTATGCTGTTTCCTCGTCTGTTGCCGATACCACACTGTGATATAAAAATGTAATGTACATCTACTCAGATTGACGGCATTGCACAATGCTGTTACTCGCCTATTTTACGTAAACCTGCGCAGGAGAATGTCTAAGTTTTTTGCTAATATACTTCATTATAATGTTGTCATAATTAAAACTCTACAATTTGCATGTGGAAAGTGGTGCATAATTGAACCGACAATCTAATAAAAAAAAAAATAGCGAATGTCATGCTGTTCAGTTGTGTGTTGTTGGGTTTCTATTTTATTGATGTATACTTTGCATCTTCTTTTATCATATTTTATGTTTTGTTTGTCAAAAAGTTGTTACCTATTTACTAAACTTTGAAATATTATCCATTTTATAGCTGCTGTTTATCATTTAAAAAAAATCTATTTCACGGCTCCATCCCCCCTCTTTTCTAAAAAAAAAATCAAAACACAAAACAATGCAAAAAGCAAAAGTAAAAGTAAAAAAATGTTCTCCATGCATAGTACGAAACAAAAGAAGCTACTTCTATCAGAGGTTAGCATATGATGTATAGGGCTCGAAACCCTTATATAGTACACAATTTGCAAAATTTCCTCAGAGAAGGTATTGGCAAAAATTTGGATCGTGTATATACGTATTATATACGTTTGTAGGGTTTTTGGCATTTTTCGTATTTTTTGAAGTTGTCAGGTGCGCAGATTAAAATTAAAAAGTCCCAAAAAATTTTAAACAACGATTAAATCATAAAATGAGTCTTTATCATGGGTTTTTCCTGATAACAAACACAAATTTTGCAAAACTTTGAAAAAAGCCGTGTTATTATACCTTTTTAAAGAAATAATTTTTACATTTAAGTTTGTGTTGCAACATTTGTTAAATAACCGCAGACTAGTTTAACACAGTCTAGATCTGTTGGGAACTTAACCCTTGTCGGGATTGAGTGAAACCCGTACGTACGTTGAAGCGACGGACGGGATTAAATCTTAGATGCAACTCTTGCCATATTTCTCCTAGTAATGCTGTAAGATAAGAGGGGGTGGTTTGAGACATAAAAAAAACCAACACTTTACTTAAATCCCATTTCATTTTCATTGAGTGTCGTACGTCTGGCACGTGGTCGTTAGTGGACGTATGTCATATCGTAATATTTCCCCCCTTTTTTTAGGGAATTGAGTGTTAACACCAGATCTTTGACTGTTTCTTTTGTATTCATTTATAGTACATGGAATCGAGACAATTAAGAGCGAGACATATTGACAATGTTTGGTCACCTGTCTATGTATGTATGCATCACGATGTTTTAGGGTTATTTCTGTCGTTGGGTTGCTGTTTCAATGACGTATAACCCACATCCGTGTACACTGCTGGCTAAAAACAATATATAAATATATAAATCTGAAAGCACTTGTATAACATATTTTTCAGACACCTGTCTATTGTTGAAGACTATAAACCTTACCTCTAGATGTCTTTCGGTTATTTCTGTAGTTAGGTTGCTGTCTCATTGACGTATACCTCACATCTCCTTTTACTAATGCTGCACTTCATTTTCCGTGTGCACAGATGGCTGAAAAATATATTATCTGATTCATATAAATCTGATAGCACTGTCAATTTTGTTTGTCTCAAATATAGCGAATTGATTTGATTGTTTTTTGCTTAACGTCCAGTGGCAAATACTTCATGCATATTAAAACCATTGTGTCAGAAAATCTAAGTGTAAAGATATTACACATGTGACTATTTTGACACTTGCTTTTTTGGGATATTTTCTGAGTGAAGAAAGAACTAATTTTCCAGAAACGTACACACGCACTTACTTCAAAGGTGTTTTTGGGATGTCAAGCGAAAAATTAAATAATAAACTCACACACAATGTTAGGAAATTTGCGCAAACGTCCTTACACGCTCTACGTAAGTTTCACTAATTTTCGGGAGACCGATAAAAACAAGCGCAAACTAAAAGAAGAGGAAAATGACAACAACAACAAAAAATAACTATGATTTTTATGTCAACAATAGTCAGACTCTTTTTGAAATGATTTTTTGGCTCTAAAAAGAACCGCTTTTAATATGCGATTTTCTTTGTTCTGTTATATTCTGTCTGGGTGTAATCACTTTAACTGCTTCTTCAGCAGTGTTAACATTTGATTCTTCCTTTTACACTGCAGTTTACACCGATTTCTCAGATCCTCTCTCTGTTTTTTCATCAGACGATTGATTAAATTGACGTCCTCTCTGCATAGTCAACTAAGTGGATTGTTTCTCCACAATAGCGTTAAATCTGGTACCCTACTGACATCAACTTCGACTTACGACTTTCCCTACTCACGGAATGCTAGTGGGATTGTGGCTATGACTGAAAACAGACTTTATCCGTTTTAATCGTTTACGAGGAAATTATGCTGTTTCCTCGTCTGTTGCCGATACCACACTGTGATATAAAAATGTAATGTACATCTACTCAGATTGACGGCATTGCACAATGCTGTTACTCGCCTATTTTACGTAAACCTGCGCAGGAGAATGTCTAAGTTTTTTGCTAATATACTTCATTATAATGTTGTCATAATTAAAACTCTACAATTTGCATGTGGAAAGTGGTGCATAATTGAACCGACAATCTAATAAAAAAAAAAATAGCGAATGTCATGCTGTTCAGTTGTGTGTTGTTGGGTTTCTATTTTATTGATGTATACTTTGCATCTTCTTTTATCATATTTTATGTTTTGTTTGTCAAAAAGTTGTTACCTATTTACTAAACTTTGAAATATTATCCATTTTATAGCTGCTGTTTATCATTTAAAAAAAATCTATTTCACGGCTCCATCCCCCCTCTTTTCTAAAAAAAAAATCAAAACACAAAACAATGCAAAAAGCAAAAGTAAAAGTAAAAAAATGTTCTCCATGCATAGTACGAAACAAAAGAAGCTACTTCTATCAGAGGTTAGCATATGATGTATAGGGCTCGAAACCCTTATATAGTACACAATTTGCAAAATTTCCTCAGAGAAGGTATTGGCAAAAATTTGGATCGTGTATATACGTATTATATACGTTTGTAGGGTTTTTGGCATTTTTCGTATTTTTTGAAGTTGTCAGGTGCGCAGATTAAAATTAAAAAGTCCCAAAAAATTTTAAACAACGATTAAATCATAAAATGAGTCTTTATCATGGGTTTTTCCTGATAACAAACACAAATTTTGCAAAACTTTGAAAAAAGCCGTGTTATTATACCTTTTTAAAGAAATAATTTTTACATTTAAGTTTGTGTTGCAACATTTGTTAAATAACCGCAGACTAGTTTAACACAGTCTAGATCTGTTGGGAACTTAACCCTTGTCGGGATTGAGTGAAACCCGTACGTACGTTGAAGCGACGGACGGGATTAAATCTTAGATGCAACTCTTGCCATATTTCTCCTAGTAATGCTGTAAGATAAGAGGGGGTGGTTTGAGACATAAAAAAAACCAACACTTTACTTAAATCCCATTTCATTTTCATTGAGTGTCGTACGTCTGGCACGTGGTCGTTAGTGGACGTATGTCATATCGTAATATTTCCCCCCTTTTTTTAGGGAATTGAGTGTTAACACCAGATCTTTGACTGTTTCTTTTGTATTCATTTATAGTACATGGAATCGAGACAATTAAGAGCGAGACATATTGACAATGTTTGGTCACCTGTCTATGTATGTATGCATCACGATGTTTTAGGGTTATTTCTGTCGTTGGGTTGCTGTTTCAATGACGTATAACCCACATCCGTGTACACTGCTGGCTAAAAACAATATATAAATATATAAATCTGAAAGCACTTGTATAACATATTTTTCAGACACCTGTCTATTGTTGAAGACTATAAACCTTACCTCTAGATGTCTTTCGGTTATTTCTGTAGTTAGGTTGCTGTCTCATTGACGTATACCTCACATCTCCTTTTACTAATGCTGCACTTCATTTTCCGTGTGCACAGATGGCTGAAAAATATATTATCTGATTCATATAAATCTGATAGCACTGTCAATTTTGTTTGTCTCAAATATAGCGAATTGATTTGATTGTTTTTTGCTTAACGTCCAGTGGCAAATACTTCATGCATATTAAAACCATTGTGTCAGAAAATCTAAGTGTAAAGATATTACACATGTGACTATTTTGACACTTGCTTTTTTGGGATATTTTCTGAGTGAAGAAAGAACTAATTTTCCAGAAACGTACACACGCACTTACTTCAAAGGTGTTTTTGGGATGTCAAGCGAAAAATTAAATAATAAACTCACACACAATGTTAGGAAATTTGCGCAAACGTCCTTACACGCTCTACGTAAGTTTCACTAATTTTCGGGAGACCGATAAAAACAAGCGCAAACTAAAAGAAGAGGAAAATGACAACAACAACAAAAAATAACTATGATTTTTATGTCAACAATAGTCAGACTCTTTTTGAAATGATTTTTTGGCTCTAAAAAGAACCGCTTTTAATATGCGATTTTCTTTGTTCTGTTATATTCTGTCTGGGTGTAATCACTTTAACTGCTTCTTCAGCAGTGTTAACATTTGATTCTTCCTTTTACACTGCAGTTTACACCGATTTCTCAGATCCTCTCTCTGTTTTTTCATCAGACGATTGATTAAATTGACGTCCTCTCTGCATAGTCAACTAAGTGGATTGTTTCTCCACAATAGCGTTAAATCTGGTACCCTACTGACATCAACTTCGACTTACGACTTTCCCTACTCACGGAATGCTAGTGGGATTGTGGCTATGACTGAAAACAGACTTTATCCGTTTTAATCGTTTACGAGGAAATTATGCTGTTTCCTCGTCTGTTGCCGATACCACACTGTGATATAAAAATGTAATGTACATCTACTCAGATTGACGGCATTGCACAATGCTGTTACTCGCCTATTTTACGTAAACCTGCGCAGGAGAATGTCTAAGTTTTTTGCTAATATACTTCATTATAATGTTGTCATAATTAAAACTCTACAATTTGCATGTGGAAAGTGGTGCATAATTGAACCGACAATCTAATAAAAAAAAAAATAGCGAATGTCATGCTGTTCAGTTGTGTGTTGTTGGGTTTCTATTTTATTGATGTATACTTTGCATCTTCTTTTATCATATTTTATGTTTTGTTTGTCAAAAAGTTGTTACCTATTTACTAAACTTTGAAATATTATCCATTTTATAGCTGCTGTTTATCATTTAAAAAAAATCTATTTCACGGCTCCATCCCCCCTCTTTTCTAAAAAAAAAATCAAAACACAAAACAATGCAAAAAGCAAAAGTAAAAGTAAAAAAATGTTCTCCATGCATAGTACGAAACAAAAGAAGCTACTTCTATCAGAGGTTAGCATATGATGTATAGGGCTCGAAACCCTTATATAGTACACAATTTGCAAAATTTCCTCAGAGAAGGTATTGGCAAAAATTTGGATCGTGTATATACGTATTATATACGTTTGTAGGGTTTTTGGCATTTTTCGTATTTTTTGAAGTTGTCAGGTGCGCAGATTAAAATTAAAAAGTCCCAAAAAATTTTAAACAACGATTAAATCATAAAATGAGTCTTTATCATGGGTTTTTCCTGATAACAAACACAAATTTTGCAAAACTTTGAAAAAAGCCGTGTTATTATACCTTTTTAAAGAAATAATTTTTACATTTAAGTTTGTGTTGCAACATTTGTTAAATAACCGCAGACTAGTTTAACACAGTCTAGATCTGTTGGGAACTTAACCCTTGTCGGGATTGAGTGAAACCCGTACGTACGTTGAAGCGACGGACGGGATTAAATCTTAGATGCAACTCTTGCCATATTTCTCCTAGTAATGCTGTAAGATAAGAGGGGGTGGTTTGAGACATAAAAAAAACCAACACTTTACTTAAATCCCATTTCATTTTCATTGAGTGTCGTACGTCTGGCACGTGGTCGTTAGTGGACGTATGTCATATCGTAATATTTCCCCCCTTTTTTTAGGGAATTGAGTGTTAACACCAGATCTTTGACTGTTTCTTTTGTATTCATTTATAGTACATGGAATCGAGACAATTAAGAGCGAGACATATTGACAATGTTTGGTCACCTGTCTATGTATGTATGCATCACGATGTTTTAGGGTTATTTCTGTCGTTGGGTTGCTGTTTCAATGACGTATAACCCACATCCGTGTACACTGCTGGCTAAAAACAATATATAAATATATAAATCTGAAAGCACTTGTATAACATATTTTTCAGACACCTGTCTATTGTTGAAGACTATAAACCTTACCTCTAGATGTCTTTCGGTTATTTCTGTAGTTAGGTTGCTGTCTCATTGACGTATACCTCACATCTCCTTTTACTAATGCTGCACTTCATTTTCCGTGTGCACAGATGGCTGAAAAATATATTATCTGATTCATATAAATCTGATAGCACTGTCAATTTTGTTTGTCTCAAATATAGCGAATTGATTTGATTGTTTTTTGCTTAACGTCCAGTGGCAAATACTTCATGCATATTAAAACCATTGTGTCAGAAAATCTAAGTGTAAAGATATTACACATGTGACTATTTTGACACTTGCTTTTTTGGGATATTTTCTGAGTGAAGAAAGAACTAATTTTCCAGAAACGTACACACGCACTTACTTCAAAGGTGTTTTTGGGATGTCAAGCGAAAAATTAAATAATAAACTCACACACAATGTTAGGAAATTTGCGCAAACGTCCTTACACGCTCTACGTAAGTTTCACTAATTTTCGGGAGACCGATAAAAACAAGCGCAAACTAAAAGAAGAGGAAAATGACAACAACAACAAAAAATAACTATGATTTTTATGTCAACAATAGTCAGACTCTTTTTGAAATGATTTTTTGGCTCTAAAAAGAACCGCTTTTAATATGCGATTTTCTTTGTTCTGTTATATTCTGTCTGGGTGTAATCACTTTAACTGCTTCTTCAGCAGTGTTAACATTTGATTCTTCCTTTTACACTGCAGTTTACACCGATTTCTCAGATCCTCTCTCTGTTTTTTCATCAGACGATTGATTAAATTGACGTCCTCTCTGCATAGTCAACTAAGTGGATTGTTTCTCCACAATAGCGTTAAATCTGGTACCCTACTGACATCAACTTCGACTTACGACTTTCCCTACTCACGGAATGCTAGTGGGATTGTGGCTATGACTGAAAACAGACTTTATCCGTTTTAATCGTTTACGAGGAAATTATGCTGTTTCCTCGTCTGTTGCCGATACCACACTGTGATATAAAAATGTAATGTACATCTACTCAGATTGACGGCATTGCACAATGCTGTTACTCGCCTATTTTACGTAAACCTGCGCAGGAGAATGTCTAAGTTTTTTGCTAATATACTTCATTATAATGTTGTCATAATTAAAACTCTACAATTTGCATGTGGAAAGTGGTGCATAATTGAACCGACAATCTAATAAAAAAAAAAATAGCGAATGTCATGCTGTTCAGTTGTGTGTTGTTGGGTTTCTATTTTATTGATGTATACTTTGCATCTTCTTTTATCATATTTTATGTTTTGTTTGTCAAAAAGTTGTTACCTATTTACTAAACTTTGAAATATTATCCATTTTATAGCTGCTGTTTATCATTTAAAAAAAATCTATTTCACGGCTCCATCCCCCCTCTTTTCTAAAAAAAAAATCAAAACACAAAACAATGCAAAAAGCAAAAGTAAAAGTAAAAAAATGTTCTCCATGCATAGTACGAAACAAAAGAAGCTACTTCTATCAGAGGTTAGCATATGATGTATAGGGCTCGAAACCCTTATATAGTACACAATTTGCAAAATTTCCTCAGAGAAGGTATTGGCAAAAATTTGGATCGTGTATATACGTATTATATACGTTTGTAGGGTTTTTGGCATTTTTCGTATTTTTTGAAGTTGTCAGGTGCGCAGATTAAAATTAAAAAGTCCCAAAAAATTTTAAACAACGATTAAATCATAAAATGAGTCTTTATCATGGGTTTTTCCTGATAACAAACACAAATTTTGCAAAACTTTGAAAAAAGCCGTGTTATTATACCTTTTTAAAGAAATAATTTTTACATTTAAGTTTGTGTTGCAACATTTGTTAAATAACCGCAGATTAGTTTAACACAGTCTAGATCTGTTGGGAACTTAACCCTTGTCGGGATTGAGTGAAACCCGTACGTACGTTGAAGCGACGGACGGGATTAAATCTTAGATGCAACTCTTGCCATATTTCTCCTAGTAATGCTGTAAGATAAGAGGGGGTGGTTTGAGACATAAAAAAACCAACACTTTACTTAAATCCCATTTCATTTTCATTGAGTGTCGTACGTCTGGCATGTGGTCGTTAGTGGACGTATGTCATATCGTAATATTTCCCCCCTTTTTTTAGGGAATTGAGTGTTAACACCAGATCTTTGACTGTTTCTTTTGTATTCATTTATAGTACATGGAATCGAGACAATTAAGAGCGAGACATATTGACAATGTTTGGTCACCTGTCTATGTATGTATGCATCACGATGTTTTAGGGTTATTTCTGTCGTTGGGTTGCTGTTTCAATGACGTATAACCCACATCCGTGTACACTGCTGGCTAAAAACAATATATAAATATATAAATCTGAAAGCACTTGTATAACATATTTTTCAGACACCTGTCTATTGTTGAAGACTATAAACCTTACCTCTAGATGTCTTTCGGTTATTTCTGTAGTTAGGTTGCTGTCTCATTGACGTATACCTCACATCTCCTTTTACTAATGCTGCACTTCATTTTCCGTGTGCACAGATGGCTGAAAAATATATTATCTGATTCATATAAATCTGATAGCACTGTCAATTTTGTTTGTCTCAAATATAGCGAATTGATTTGATTGTTTTTTGCTTAACGTCCAGTGGCAAATACTTCATGCATATTAAAACCATTGTGTCAGAAAATCTAAGTGTAAAGATATTACACATGTGACTATTTTGACACTTGCTTTTTTGGGATATTTTCTGAGTGAAGAAAGAACTAATTTTCCAGAAACGTACACACGCACTTACTTCAAAGGTGTTTTTGGGATGTCAAGCGAAAAATTAAATAATAAACTCACACACAATGTTAGGAAATTTGCGCAAACGTCCTTACACGCTCTACGTAAGTTTCACTAATTTTCGGGAGACCGATAAAAACAAGCGCAAACTAAAAGAAGAGGAAAATGACAACAACAACAAAAAATAACTATGATTTTTATGTCAACAATAGTCAGACTCTTTTTGAAATGATTTTTTGGCTCTAAAAAGAACCGCTTTTAATATGCGATTTTCTTTGTTCTGTTATATTCTGTCTGGGTGTAATCACTTTAACTGCTTCTTCAGCAGTGTTAACATTTGATTCTTCCTTTTACACTGCAGTTTACACCGATTTCTCAGATCCTCTCTCTGTTTTTTCATCAGACGATTGATTAAATTGACGTCCTCTCTGCATAGTCAACTAAGTGGATTGTTTCTCCACAATAGCGTTAAATCTGGTACCCTACTGACATCAACTTCGACTTACGACTTTCCCTACTCACGGAATGCTAGTGGGATTGTGGCTATGACTGAAAACAGACTTTATCCGTTTTAATCGTTTACGAGGAAATTATGCTGTTTCCTCGTCTGTTGCCGATACCACACTGTGATATAAAAATGTAATGTACATCTACTCAGATTGACGGCATTGCACAATGCTGTTACTCGCCTATTTTACGTAAACCTGCGCAGGAGAATGTCTAAGTTTTTTGCTAATATACTTCATTATAATGTTGTCATAATTAAAACTCTACAATTTGCATGTGGAAAGTGGTGCATAATTGAACCGACAATCTAATAAAAAAAAAAATAGCGAATGTCATGCTGTTCAGTTGTGTGTTGTTGGGTTTCTATTTTATTGATGTATACTTTGCATCTTCTTTTATCATATTTTATGTTTTGTTTGTCAAAAAGTTGTTACCTATTTACTAAACTTTGAAATATTATCCATTTTATAGCTGCTGTTTATCATTTAAAAAAAATCTATTTCACGGCTCCATCCCCCCTCTTTTCTAAAAAAAAAATCAAAACACAAAACAATGCAAAAAGCAAAAGTAAAAGTAAAAAAATGTTCTCCATGCATAGTACGAAACAAAAGAAGCTACTTCTATCAGAGGTTAGCATATGATGTATAGGGCTCGAAACCCTTATATAGTACACAATTTGCAAAATTTCCTCAGAGAAGGTATTGGCAAAAATTTGGATCGTGTATATACGTATTATATACGTTTGTAGGGTTTTTGGCATTTTTCGTATTTTTTGAAGTTGTCAGGTGCGCAGATTAAAATTAAAAAGTCCCAAAAAATTTTAAACAACGATTAAATCATAAAATGAGTCTTTATCATGGGTTTTTCCTGATAACAAACACAAATTTTGCAAAACTTTGAAAAAAGCCGTGTTATTATACCTTTTTAAAGAAATAATTTTTACATTTAAGTTTGTGTTGCAACATTTGTTAAATAACCGCAGACTAGTTTAACACAGTCTAGATCTGTTGGGAACTTAACCCTTGTCGGGATTGAGTGAAACCCGTACGTACGTTGAAGCGACGGACGGGATTAAATCTTAGATGCAACTCTTGCCATATTTCTCCTAGTAATGCTGTAAGATAAGAGGGGGTGGTTTGAGACATAAAAAAAACCAACACTTTACTTAAATCCCATTTCATTTTCATTGAGTGTCGTACGTCTGGCACGTGGTCGTTAGTGGACGTATGTCATATCGTAATATTTCCCCCCTTTTTTTAGGGAATTGAGTGTTAACACCAGATCTTTGACTGTTTCTTTTGTATTCATTTATAGTACATGGAATCGAGACAATTAAGAGCGAGACATATTGACAATGTTTGGTCACCTGTCTATGTATGTATGCATCACGATGTTTTAGGGTTATTTCTGTCGTTGGGTTGCTGTTTCAATGACGTATAACCCACATCCGTGTACACTGCTGGCTAAAAACAATATATAAATATATAAATCTGAAAGCACTTGTATAACATATTTTTCAGACACCTGTCTATTGTTGAAGACTATAAACCTTACCTCTAGATGTCTTTCGGTTATTTCTGTAGTTAGGTTGCTGTCTCATTGACGTATACCTCACATCTCCTTTTACTAATGCTGCACTTCATTTTCCGTGTGCACAGATGGCTGAAAAATATATTATCTGATTCATATAAATCTGATAGCACTGTCAATTTTGTTTGTCTCAAATATAGCGAATTGATTTGATTGTTTTTTGCTTAACGTCCAGTGGCAAATACTTCATGCATATTAAAACCATTGTGTCAGAAAATCTAAGTGTAAAGATATTACACATGTGACTATTTTGACACTTGCTTTTTTGGGATATTTTCTGAGTGAATAAAGAACTAATTTTCCAGAAACGTACACACGCACTTACTTCAAAGGTGTTTTTGGGATGTCAAGCGAAAAATTAAATAATAAACTCACACACAATGTTAGGAAATTTGCGCAAACGTCCTTACACGCTCTACGTAAGTTTCACTAATTTTCGGGAGACCGATAAAAACAAGCGCAAACTAAAAGAAGAGGAAAATGACAACAACAACAAAAAATAACTATGATTTTTATGTCAACAATAGTCAGACTCTTTTTGAAATGATTTTTTGGCTCTAAAAAGAACCGCTTTTAATATGCGATTTTCTTTGTTCTGTTATATTCTGTCTGGGTGTAATCACTTTAACTGCTTCTTCAGCAGTGTTAACATTTGATTCTTCCTTTTACACTGCAGTTTACACCGATTTCTCAGATCCTCTCTCTGTTTTTTCATCAGACGATTGATTAAATTGACGTCCTCTCTGCATAGTCAACTAAGTGGATTGTTTCTCCACAATAGCGTTAAATCTGGTACCCTACTGACATCAACTTCGACTTACGACTTTCCCTACTCACGGAATGCTAGTGGGATTGTGGCTATGACTGAAAACAGACTTTATCCGTTTTAATCGTTTACGAGGAAATTATGCTGTTTCCTCGTCTGTTGCCGATACCACACTGTGATATAAAAATGTAATGTACATCTACTCAGATTGACGGCATTGCACAATGCTGTTACTCGCCTATTTTACGTAAACCTGCGCAGGAGAATGTCTAAGTTTTTTGCTAATATACTTCATTATAATGTTGTCATAATTAAAACTCTACAATTTGCATGTGGAAAGTGGTGCATAATTGAACCGACAATCTAATAAAAAAAAAAATAGCGAATGTCATGCTGTTCAGTTGTGTGTTGTTGGGTTTCTATTTTATTGATGTATACTTTGCATCTTCTTTTATCATATTTTATGTTTTGTTTGTCAAAAAGTTGTTACCTATTTACTAAACTTTGAAATATTATCCATTTTATAGCTGCTGTTTATCATTTAAAAAAAATCTATTTCACGGCTCCATCCCCCCTCTTTTCTAAAAAAAAAATCAAAACACAAAACAATGCAAAAAGCAAAAGTAAAAGTAAAAAAATGTTCTCCATGCATAGTACGAAACAAAAGAAGCTACTTCTATCAGAGGTTAGCATATGATGTATAGGGCTCGAAACCCTTATATAGTACACAATTTGCAAAATTTCCTCAGAGAAGGTATTGGCAAAAATTTGGATCGTGTATATACGTATTATATACGTTTGTAGGGTTTTTGGCATTTTTCGTATTTTTTGAAGTTGTCAGGTGCGCAGATTAAAATTAAAAAGTCCCAAAAAATTTTAAACAACGATTAAATCATAAAATGAGTCTTTATCATGGGTTTTTCCTGATAACAAACACAAATTTTGCAAAACTTTGAAAAAAGCCGTGTTATTATACCTTTTTAAAGAAATAATTTTTACATTTAAGTTTGTGTTGCAACATTTGTTAAATAACCGCAGACTAGTTTAACACAGTCTAGATCTGTTGGGAACTTAACCCTTGTCGGGATTGAGTGAAACCCGTACGTACGTTGAAGCGACGGACGGGATTAAATCTTAGATGCAACTCTTGCCATATTTCTCCTAGTAATGCTGTAAGATAAGAGGGGGTGGTTTGAGACATAAAAAAAACCAACACTTTACTTAAATCCCATTTCATTTTCATTGAGTGTCGTACGTCTGGCACGTGGTCGTTAGTGGACGTATGTCATATCGTAATATTTCCCCCCTTTTTTTAGGGAATTGAGTGTTAACACCAGATCTTTGACTGTTTCTTTTGTATTCATTTATAGTACATGGAATCGAGACAATTAAGAGCGAGACATATTGACAATGTTTGGTCACCTGTCTATGTATGTATGCATCACGATGTTTTAGGGTTATTTCTGTCGTTGGGTTGCTGTTTCAATGACGTATAACCCACATCCGTGTACACTGCTGGCTAAAAACAATATATAAATATATAAATCTGAAAGCACTTGTATAACATATTTTTCAGACACCTGTCTATTGTTGAAGACTATAAACCTTACCTCTAGATGTCTTTCGGTTATTTCTGTAGTTAGGTTGCTGTCTCATTGACGTATACCTCACATCTCCTTTTACTAATGCTGCACTTCATTTTCCGTGTGCACAGATGGCTGAAAAATATATTATCTGATTCATATAAATCTGATAGCACTGTCAATTTTGTTTGTCTCAAATATAGCGAATTGATTTGATTGTTTTTTGCTTAACGTCCAGTGGCAAATACTTCATGCATATTAAAACCATTGTGTCAGAAAATCTAAGTGTAAAGATATTACACATGTGACTATTTTGACACTTGCTTTTTTGGGATATTTTCTGAGTGAAGAAAGAACTAATTTTCCAGAAACGTACACACGCACTTACTTCAAAGGTGTTTTTGGGATGTCAAGCGAAAAATTAAATAATAAACTCACACACAATGTTAGGAAATTTGCGCAAACGTCCTTACACGCTCTACGTAAGTTTCACTAATTTTCGGGAGACCGATAAAAACAAGCGCAAACTAAAAGAAGAGGAAAATGACAACAACAACAAAAAATAACTATGATTTTTATGTCAACAATAGTCAGACTCTTTTTGAAATGATTTTTTGGCTCTAAAAAGAACCGCTTTTAATATGCGATTTTCTTTGTTCTGTTATATTCTGTCTGGGTGTAATCACTTTAACTGCTTCTTCAGCAGTGTTAACATTTGATTCTTCCTTTTACACTGCAGTTTACACCGATTTCTCAGATCCTCTCTCTGTTTTTTCATCAGACGATTGATTAAATTGACGTCCTCTCTGCATAGTCAACTAAGTGGATTGTTTCTCCACAATAGCGTTAAATCTGGTACCCTACTGACATCAACTTCGACTTACGACTTTCCCTACTCACGGAATGCTATTGGGATTGTGGCTATGACTGAAAACAGACTTTATCCGTTTTAATCGTTTACGAGGAAATTATGCTGTTTCCTCGTCTGTTGCCGATACCACACTGTGATATAAAAATGTAATGTACATCTACTCAGATTGACGGCATTGCACAATGCTGTTACTCGCCTATTTTACGTAAACCTGCGCAGGAGAATGTCTAAGTTTTTTGCTAATATACTTCATTATAATGTTGTCATAATTAAAACTCTACAATTTGCATGTGGAAAGTGGTGCATAATTGAACCGACAATCTAATAAAAAAAAAAATAGCGAATGTCATGCTGTTCAGTTGTGTGTTGTTGGGTTTCTATTTTATTGATGTATACTTTGCATCTTCTTTTATCATATTTTATGTTTTGTTTGTCAAAAAGTTGTTACCTATTTACTAAACTTTGAAATATTATCCATTTTATAGCTGCTGTTTATCATTTAAAAAAAATCTATTTCACGGCTCCATCCCCCCTCTTTTCTAAAAAAAAAATCAAAACACAAAACAATGCAAAAAGCAAAAGTAAAAGTAAAAAAATGTTCTCCATGCATAGTACGAAACAAAAGAAGCTACTTCTATCAGAGGTTAGCATATGATGTATAGGGCTCGAAACCCTTATATAGTACACAATTTGCAAAATTTCCTCAGAGAAGGTATTGGCAAAAATTTGGATCGTGTATATACGTATTATATACGTTTGTAGGGTTTTTGGCATTTTTCGTATTTTTTGAAGTTGTCAGGTGCGCAGATTAAAATTAAAAAGTCCCAAAAAATTTTAAACAACGATTAAATCATAAAATGAGTCTTTATCATGGGTTTTTCCTGATAACAAACACAAATTTTGCAAAACTTTGAAAAAAGCCGTGTTATTATACCTTTTTAAAGAAATAATTTTTACATTTAAGTTTGTGTTGCAACATTTGTTAAATAACCGCAGACTAGTTTAACACAGTCTAGATCTGTTGGGAACTTAACCCTTGTCGGGATTGAGTGAAACCCGTACGTACGTTGAAGCGACGGACGGGATTAAATCTTAGATGCAACTCTTGCCATATTTCTCCTAGTAATGCTGTAAGATAAGAGGGGGTGGTTTGAGACATAAAAAAAACCAACACTTTACTTAAATCCCATTTCATTTTCATTGAGTGTCGTACGTCTGGCACGTGGTCGTTAGTGGACGTATGTCATATCGTAATATTTCCCCCCTTTTTTTAGGGAATTGAGTGTTAACACCAGATCTTTGACTGTTTCTTTTGTATTCATTTATAGTACATGGAATCGAGACAATTAAGAGCGAGACATATTGACAATGTTTGGTCACCTGTCTATGTATGTATGCATCACGATGTTTTAGGGTTATTTCTGTCGTTGGGTTGCTGTTTCAATGACGTATAACCCACATCCGTGTACACTGCTGGCTAAAAACAATATATAAATATATAAATCTGAAAGCACTTGTATAACATATTTTTCAGACACCTGTCTATTGTTGAAGACTATAAACCTTACCTCTAGATGTCTTTCGGTTATTTCTGTAGTTAGGTTGCTGTCTCATTGACGTATACCTCACATCTCCTTTTACTAATGCTGCACTTCATTTTCCGTGTGCACAGATGGCTGAAAAATATATTATCTGATTCATATAAATCTGATAGCACTGTCAATTTTGTTTGTCTCAAATATAGCGAATTGATTTGATTGTTTTTTGCTTAACGTCCAGTGGCAAATACTTCATGCATATTAAAACCATTGTGTCAGAAAATCTAAGTGTAAAGATATTACACATGTGACTATTTTGACACTTGCTTTTTTGGGATATTTTCTGAGTGAAGAAAGAACTAATTTTCCAGAAACGTACATACGCACTTACTTCAAAGGTGTTTTTGGGATGTCAAGCGAAAAATTAAATAATAAACTCACACACAATGTTAGGAAATTTGCGCAAACGTCCTTACACGCTCTACGTAAGTTTCACTAATTTTCGGGAGACCGATAAAAACAAGCGCAAACTAAAAGAAGAGGAAAATGACAACAACAACAAAAAATAACTATGATTTTTATGTCAACAATAGTCAGACTCTTTTTGAAATGATTTTTTGGCTCTAAAAAGAACCGCTTTTAATATGCGATTTTCTTTGTTCTGTTATATTCTGTCTGGGTGTAATCACTTTAACTGCTTCTTCAGCAGTGTTAACATTTGATTCTTCCTTTTACACTGCAGTTTACACCGATTTCTCAGATCCTCTCTCTGTTTTTTCATCAGACGATTGATTAAATTGACGTCCTCTCTGCATAGTCAACTAAGTGGATTGTTTCTCCACAATAGCGTTAAATCTGGTACCCTACTGACATCAACTTCGACTTACGACTTTCCCTACTCACGGAATGCTAGTGGGATTGTGGCTATGACTGAAAACAGACTTTATCCGTTTTAATCGTTTACGAGGAAATTATGCTGTTTCCTCGTCTGTTGCCGATACCACACTGTGATATAAAAATGTAATGTACATCTACTCAGATTGACGGCATTGCACAATGCTGTTACTCGCCTATTTTACGTAAACCTGCGCAGGAGAATGTCTAAGTTTTTTGCTAATATACTTCATTATAATGTTGTCATAATTAAAACTCTACAATTTGCATGTGGAAAGTGGTGCATAATTGAACCGACAATCTAATAAAAAAAAAAATAGCGAATGTCATGCTGTTCAGTTGTGTGTTGTTGGGTTTCTATTTTATTGATGTATACTTTGCATCTTCTTTTATCATATTTTATGTTTTGTTTGTCAAAAAGTTGTTACCTATTTACTAAACTTTGAAATATTATCCATTTTATAGCTGCTGTTTATCATTTAAAAAAAATCTATTTCACGGCTCCATCCCCCCTCTTTTCTAAAAAAAAAATCAAAACACAAAACAATGCAAAAAGCAAAAGTAAAAGTAAAAAAATGTTCTCCATGCATAGTACGAAACAAAAGAAGCTACTTCTATCAGAGGTTAGCATATGATGTATAGGGCTCGAAACCCTTATATAGTACACAATTTGCAAAATTTCCTCAGAGAAGGTATTGGCAAAAATTTGGATCGTGTATATACGTATTATATACGTTTGTAGGGTTTTTGGCATTTTTCGTATTTTTTGAAGTTGTCAGGTGCGCAGATTAAAATTAAAAAGTCCCAAAAAATTTTAAACAACGATTAAATCATAAAATGAGTCTTTATCATGGGTTTTTCCTGATAACAAACACAAATTTTGCAAAACTTTGAAAAAAGCCGTGTTATTATACCTTTTTAAAGAAATAATTTTTACATTTAAGTTTGTGTTGCAACATTTGTTAAATAACCGCAGACTAGTTTAACACAGTCTAGATCTGTTGGGAACTTAACCCTTGTCGGGATTGAGTGAAACCCGTACGTACGTTGAAGCGACGGACGGGATTAAATCTTAGATGCAACTCTTGCCATATTTCTCCTAGTAATGCTGTAAGATAAGAGGGGGTGGTTTGAGACATAAAAAAAACCAACACTTTACTTAAATCCCATTTCATTTTCATTGAGTGTCGTACGTCTGGCACGTGGTCGTTAGTGGACGTATGTCATATCGTAATATTTCCCCCCTTTTTTTAGGGAATTGAGTGTTAACACCAGATCTTTGACTGTTTCTTTTGTATTCATTTATAGTACATGGAATCGAGACAATTAAGAGCGAGACATATTGACAATGTTTGGTCACCTGTCTATGTATGTATGCATCACGATGTTTTAGGGTTATTTCTGTCGTTGGGTTGCTGTTTCAATGACGTATAACCCACATCCGTGTACACTGCTGGCTAAAAACAATATATAAATATATAAATCTGAAAGCACTTGTATAACATATTTTTCAGACACCTGTCTATTGTTGAAGACTATAAACCTTACCTCTAGATGTCTTTCGGTTATTTCTGTAGTTAGGTTGCTGTCTCATTGACGTATACCTCACATCTCCTTTTACTAATGCTGCACTTCATTTTCCGTGTGCACAGATGGCTGAAAAATATATTATCTGATTCATATAAATCTGATAGCACTGTCAATTTTGTTTGTCTCAAATATAGCGAATTGATTTGATTGTTTTTTGCTTAACGTCCAGTGGCAAATACTTCATGCATATTAAAACCATTGTGTCAGAAAATCTAAGTGTAAAGATATTACACATGTGACTATTTTGACACTTGCTTTTTTGGGATATTTTCTGAGTGAATAAAGAACTAATTTTCCAGAAACGTACACACGCACTTACTTCAAAGGTGTTTTTGGGATGTCAAGCGAAAAATTAAATAATAAACTCACACACAATGTTAGGAAATTTGCGCAAACGTCCTTACACGCTCTACGTAAGTTTCACTAATTTTCGGGAGACCGATAAAAACAAGCGCAAACTAAAAGAAGAGGAAAATGACAACAACAACAAAAAATAACTATGATTTTTATGTCAACAATAGTCAGACTCTTTTTGAAATGATTTTTTGGCTCTAAAAAGAACCGCTTTTAATATGCGATTTTCTTTGTTCTGTTATATTCTGTCTGGGTGTAATCACTTTAACTGCTTCTTCAGCAGTGTTAACATTTGATTCTTCCTTTTACACTGCAGTTTACACCGATTTCTCAGATCCTCTCTCTGTTTTTTCATCAGACGATTGATTAAATTGACGTCCTCTCTGCATAGTCAACTAAGTGGATTGTTTCTCCACAATAGCGTTAAATCTGGTACCCTACTGACATCAACTTCGACTTACGACTTTCCCTACTCACGGAATGCTAGTGGGATTGTGGCTATGACTGAAAACAGACTTTATCCGTTTTAATCGTTTACGAGGAAATTATGCTGTTTCCTCGTCTGTTGCCGATACCACACTGTGATATAAAAATGTAATGTACATCTACTCAGATTGACGGCATTGCACAATGCTGTTACTCGCCTATTTTACGTAAACCTGCGCAGGAGAATGTCTAAGTTTTTTGCTAATATACTTCATTATAATGTTGTCATAATTAAAACTCTACAATTTGCATGTGGAAAGTGGTGCATAATTGAACCGACAATCTAATAAAAAAAAAAATAGCGAATGTCATGCTGTTCAGTTGTGTGTTGTTGGGTTTCTATTTTATTGATGTATACTTTGCATCTTCTTTTATCATATTTTATGTTTTGTTTGTCAAAAAGTTGTTACCTATTTACTAAACTTTGAAATATTATCCATTTTATAGCTGCTGTTTATCATTTAAAAAAAATCTATTTCACGGCTCCATCCCCCCTCTTTTCTAAAAAAAAAATCAAAACACAAAACAATGCAAAAAGCAAAAGTAAAAGTAAAAAAATGTTCTCCATGCATAGTACGAAACAAAAGAAGCTACTTCTATCAGAGGTTAGCATATGATGTATAGGGCTCGAAACCCTTATATAGTACACAATTTGCAAAATTTCCTCAGAGAAGGTATTGGCAAAAATTTGGATCGTGTATATACGTATTATATACGTTTGTAGGGTTTTTGGCATTTTTCGTATTTTTTGAAGTTGTCAGGTGCGCAGATTAAAATTAAAAAGTCCCAAAAAATTTTAAACAACGATTAAATCATAAAATGAGTCTTTATCATGGGTTTTTCCTGATAACAAACACAAATTTTGCAAAACTTTGAAAAAAGCCGTGTTATTATACCTTTTTAAAGAAATAATTTTTACATTTAAGTTTGTGTTGCAACATTTGTTAAATAACCGCAGACTAGTTTAACACAGTCTAGATCTGTTGGGAACTTAACCCTTGTCGGGATTGAGTGAAACCCGTACGTACGTTGAAGCGACGGACGGGATTAAATCTTAGATGCAACTCTTGCCATATTTCTCCTAGTAATGCTGTAAGATAAGAGGGGGTGGTTTGAGACATAAAAAAAACCAACACTTTACTTAAATCCCATTTCATTTTCATTGAGTGTCGTACGTCTGGCACGTGGTCGTTAGTGGACGTATGTCATATCGTAATATTTCCCCCCTTTTTTTAGGGAATTGAGTGTTAACACCAGATCTTTGACTGTTTCTTTTGTATTCATTTATAGTACATGGAATCGAGACAATTAAGAGCGAGACATATTGACAATGTTTGGTCACCTGTCTATGTATGTATGCATCACGATGTTTTAGGGTTATTTCTGTCGTTGGGTTGCTGTTTCAATGACGTATAACCCACATCCGTGTACACTGCTGGCTAAAAACAATATATAAATATATAAATCTGAAAGCACTTGTATAACATATTTTTCAGACACCTGTCTATTGTTGAAGACTATAAACCTTACCTCTAGATGTCTTTCGGTTATTTCTGTAGTTAGGTTGCTGTCTCATTGACGTATACCTCACATCTCCTTTTACTAATGCTGCACTTCATTTTCCGTGTGCACAGATGGCTGAAAAATATATTATCTGATTCATATAAATCTGATAGCACTGTCAATTTTGTTTGTCTCAAATATAGCGAATTGATTTGATTGTTTTTTGCTTAACGTCCAGTGGCAAATACTTCATGCATATTAAAACCATTGTGTCAGAAAATCTAAGTGTAAAGATATTACACATGTGACTATTTTGACACTTGCTTTTTTGGGATATTTTCTGAGTGAATAAAGAACTAATTTTCCAGAAACGTACACACGCACTTACTTCAAAGGTGTTTTTGGGATGTCAAGCGAAAAATTAAATAATAAACTCACACACAATGTTAGGAAATTTGCGCAAACGTCCTTACACGCTCTACGTAAGTTTCACTAATTTTCGGGAGACCGATAAAAACAAGCGCAAACTAAAAGAAGAGGAAAATGACAACAACAACAAAAAATAACTATGATTTTTATGTCAACAATAGTCAGACTCTTTTTGAAATGATTTTTTGGCTCTAAAAAGAACCGCTTTTAATATGCGATTTTCTTTGTTCTGTTATATTCTGTCTGGGTGTAATCACTTTAACTGCTTCTTCAGCAGTGTTAACATTTGATTCTTCCTTTTACACTGCAGTTTACACCGATTTCTCAGATCCTCTCTCTGTTTTTTCATCAGACGATTGATTAAATTGACGTCCTCTCTGCATAGTCAACTAAGTGGATTGTTTCTCCACAATAGCGTTAAATCTGGTACCCTACTGACATCAACTTCGACTTACGACTTTCCCTACTCACGGAATGCTAGTGGGATTGTGGCTATGACTGAAAACAGACTTTATCCGTTTTAATCGTTTACGAGGAAATTATGCTGTTTCCTCGTCTGTTGCCGATACCACACTGTGATATAAAAATGTAATGTACATCTACTCAGATTGACGGCATTGCACAATGCTGTTACTCGCCTATTTTACGTAAACCTGCGCAGGAGAATGTCTAAGTTTTTTGCTAATATACTTCATTATAATGTTGTCATAATTAAAACTCTACAATTTGCATGTGGAAAGTGGTGCATAATTGAACCGACAATCTAATAAAAAAAAAAATAGCGAATGTCATGCTGTTCAGTTGTGTGTTGTTGGGTTTCTATTTTATTGATGTATACTTTGCATCTTCTTTTATCATATTTTATGTTTTGTTTGTCAAAAAGTTGTTACCTATTTACTAAACTTTGAAATATTATCCATTTTATAGCTGCTGTTTATCATTTAAAAAAAATCTATTTCACGGCTCCATCCCCCCTCTTTTCTAAAAAAAAAATCAAAACACAAAACAATGCAAAAAGCAAAAGTAAAAGTAAAAAAATGTTCTCCATGCATAGTACGAAACAAAAGAAGCTACTTCTATCAGAGGTTAGCATATGATGTATAGGGCTCGAAACCCTTATATAGTACACAATTTGCAAAATTTCCTCAGAGAAGGTATTGGCAAAAATTTGGATCGTGTATATACGTATTATATACGTTTGTAGGGTTTTTGGCATTTTTCGTATTTTTTGAAGTTGTCAGGTGCGCAGATTAAAATTAAAAAGTCCCAAAAAATTTTAAACAACGATTAAATCATAAAATGAGTCTTTATCATGGGTTTTTCCTGATAACAAACACAAATTTTGCAAAACTTTGAAAAAAGCCGTGTTATTATACCTTTTTAAAGAAATAATTTTTACATTTAAGTTTGTGTTGCAACATTTGTTAAATAACCGCAGACTAGTTTAACACAGTCTAGATCTGTTGGGAACTTAACCCTTGTCGGGATTGAGTGAAACCCGTACGTACGTTGAAGCGACGGACGGGATTAAATCTTAGATGCAACTCTTGCCATATTTCTCCTAGTAATGCTGTAAGATAAGAGGGGGTGGTTTGAGACATAAAAAAAACCAACACTTTACTTAAATCCCATTTCATTTTCATTGAGTGTCGTACGTCTGGCACGTGGTCGTTAGTGGACGTATGTCATATCGTAATATTTCCCCCCTTTTTTTAGGGAATTGAGTGTTAACACCAGATCTTTGACTGTTTCTTTTGTATTCATTTATAGTACATGGAATCGAGACAATTAAGAGCGAGACATATTGACAATGTTTGGTCACCTGTCTATGTATGTATGCATCACGATGTTTTAGGGTTATTTCTGTCGTTGGGTTGCTGTTTCAATGACGTATAACCCACATCCGTGTACACTGCTGGCTAAAAACAATATATAAATATATAAATCTGAAAGCACTTGTATAACATATTTTTCAGACACCTGTCTATTGTTGAAGACTATAAACCTTACCTCTAGATGTCTTTCGGTTATTTCTGTAGTTAGGTTGCTGTCTCATTGACGTATACCTCACATCTCCTTTTACTAATGCTGCACTTCATTTTCCGTGTGCACAGATGGCTGAAAAATATATTATCTGATTCATATAAATCTGATAGCACTGTCAATTTTGTTTGTCTCAAATATAGCGAATTGATTTGATTGTTTTTTGCTTAACGTCCAGTGGCAAATACTTCATGCATATTAAAACCATTGTGTCAGAAAATCTAAGTGTAAAGATATTACACATGTGACTATTTTGACACTTGCTTTTTTGGGATATTTTCTGAGTGAAGAAAGAACTAATTTTCCAGAAACGTACACACGCACTTACTTCAAAGGTGTTTTTGGGATGTCAAGCGAAAAATTAAATAATAAACTCACACACAATGTTAGGAAATTTGCGCAAACGTCCTTACACGCTCTACGTAAGTTTCACTAATTTTCGGGAGACCGATAAAAACAAGCGCAAACTAAAAGAAGAGGAAAATGACAACAACAACAAAAAATAACTATGATTTTTATGTCAACAATAGTCAGACTCTTTTTGAAATGATTTTTTGGCTCTAAAAAGAACCGCTTTTAATATGCGATTTTCTTTGTTCTGTTATATTCTGTCTGGGTGTAATCACTTTAACTGCTTCTTCAGCAGTGTTAACATTTGATTCTTCCTTTTACACTGCAGTTTACACCGATTTCTCAGATCCTCTCTCTGTTTTTTCATCAGACGATTGATTAAATTGACGTCCTCTCTGCATAGTCAACTAAGTGGATTGTTTCTCCACAATAGCGTTAAATCTGGTACCCTACTGACATCAACTTCGACTTACGACTTTCCCTACTCACGGAATGCTAGTGGGATTGTGGCTATGACTGAAAACAGACTTTATCCGTTTTAATCGTTTACGAGGAAATTATGCTGTTTCCTCGTCTGTTGCCGATACCACACTGTGATATAAAAATGTAATGTACATCTACTCAGATTGACGGCATTGCACAATGCTGTTACTCGCCTATTTTACGTAAACCTGCGCAGGAGAATGTCTAAGTTTTTTGCTAATATACTTCATTATAATGTTGTCATAATTAAAACTCTACAATTTGCATGTGGAAAGTGGTGCATAATTGAACCGACAATCTAATAAAAAAAATAATAGCGAATGTCATGCTGTTCAGTTGTGTGTTGTTGGGTTTCTATTTTATTGATGTATACTTTGCATCTTCTTTTATCATATTTTATGTTTTGTTTGTCAAAAAGTTGTTACCTATTTACTAAACTTTGAAATATTATCCATTTTATAGCTGCTGTTTATCATTTTAAAAAAATCTATTTCACGGCTCCATCCCCCCTCTTTTCTAAAAAAAAAATCAAAACACAAAACAATGCAAAAAGCAAAAGTAAAAGTAAAAAAATGTTCTCCATGCATAGTACGAAACAAAAGAAGCTACTTCTATCAGAGGTTAGCATATGATGTATAGGGCTCGAAACCCTTATATAGTACACAATTTGCAAAATTTCCTCAGAGAAGGTATTGGCAAAAATTTGGATCGTGTATATACGTATTATATACGTTTGTAGGGTTTTTGGCATTTTTCGTATTTTTTGAAGTTGTCAGGTGCGCAGATTAAAATTAAAAAGTCCCAAAAAATTTTAAACAACGATTAAATCATAAAATGAGTCTTTATCATGGGTTTTTCCTGATAACAAACACAAATTTTGCAAAACTTTGAAAAAAGCCGTGTTATTATACCTTTTTAAAGAAATAATTTTTACATTTAAGTTTGTGTTGCAACATTTGTTAAATAACCGCAGACTAGTTTAACACAGTCTAGATCTGTTGGGAACTTAACCCTTGTCGGGATTGAGTGAAACCCGTACGTACGTTGAAGCGACGGACGGGATTAAATCTTAGATGCAACTCTTGCCATATTTCTCCTAGTAATGCTGTAAGATAAGAGGGGGTGGTTTGAGACATAAAAAAAACCAACACTTTACTTAAATCCCATTTCATTTTCATTGAGTGTCGTACGTCTGGCACGTGGTCGTTAGTGGACGTATGTCATATCGTAATATTTCCCCCCTTTTTTTAGGGAATTGAGTGTTAACACCAGATCTTTGACTGTTTCTTTTGTATTCATTTATAGTACATGGAATCGAGACAATTAAGAGCGAGACATATTGACAATGTTTGGTCACCTGTCTATGTATGTATGCATCACGATGTTTTAGGGTTATTTCTGTCGTTGGGTTGCTGTTTCAATGACGTATAACCCACATCCGTGTACACTGCTGGCTAAAAACAATATATAAATATATAAATCTGAAAGCACTTGTATAACATATTTTTCAGACACCTGTCTATTGTTGAAGACTATAAACCTTACCTCTAGATGTCTTTCGGTTATTTCTGTAGTTAGGTTGCTGTCTCATTGACGTATACCTCACATCTCCTTTTACTAATGCTGCACTTCATTTTCCGTGTGCACAGATGGCTGAAAAATATATTATCTGATTCATATAAATCTGATAGCACTGTCAATTTTGTTTGTCTCAAATATAGCGAATTGATTTGATTGTTTTTTGCTTAACGTCCAGTGGCAAATACTTCATGCATATTAAAACCATTGTGTCAGAAAATCTAAGTGTAAAGATATTACACATGTGACTATTTTGACACTTGCTTTTTTGGGATATTTTCTGAGTGAAGAAAGAACTAATTTTCCAGAAACGTACACACGCACTTACTTCAAAGGTGTTTTTGGGATGTCAAGCGAAAAATTAAATAATAAACTCACACACAATGTTAGGAAATTTGCGCAAACGTCCTTACACGCTCTACGTAAGTTTCACTAATTTTCGGGAGACCGATAAAAACAAGCGCAAACTAAAAGAAGAGGAAAATGACAACAACAACAAAAAATAACTATGATTTTTATGTCAACAATAGTCAGACTCTTTTTGAAATGATTTTTTGGCTCTAAAAAGAACCGCTTTTAATATGCGATTTTCTTTGTTCTGTTATATTCTGTCTGGGTGTAATCACTTTAACTGCTTCTTCAGCAGTGTTAACATTTGATTCTTCCTTTTACACTGCAGTTTACACCGATTTCTCAGATCCTCTCTCTGTTTTTTCATCAGACGATTGATTAAATTGACGTCCTCTCTGCATAGTCAACTAAGTGGATTGTTTCTCCACAATAGCGTTAAATCTGGTACCCTACTGACATCAACTTCGACTTACGACTTTCCCTACTCACGGAATGCTAGTGGGATTGTGGCTATGACTGAAAACAGACTTTATCCGTTTTAATCGTTTACGAGGAAATTATGCTGTTTCCTCGTCTGTTGCCGATACCACACTGTGATATAAAAATGTAATGTACATCTACTCAGATTGACGGCATTGCACAATGCTGTTACTCGCCTATTTTACGTAAACCTGCGCAGGAGAATGTCTAAGTTTTTTGCTAATATACTTCATTATAATGTTGTCATAATTAAAACTCTACAATTTGCATGTGGAAAGTGGTGCATAATTGAACCGACAATCTAATAAAAAAAATAATAGCGAATGTCATGCTGTTCAGTTGTGTGTTGTTGGGTTTCTATTTTATTGATGTATACTTTGCATCTTCTTTTATCATATTTTATGTTTTGTTTGTCAAAAAGTTGTTACCTATTTACTAAACTTTGAAATATTATCCATTTTATAGCTGCTGTTTATCATTTTAAAAAAATCTATTTCACGGCTCCATCCCCCCTCTTTTCTAAAAAAAAAATCAAAACACAAAACAATGCAAAAAGCAAAAGTAAAAGTAAAAAAATGTTCTCCATGCATAGTACGAAACAAAAGAAGCTACTTCTATCAGAGGTTAGCATATGATGTATAGGGCTCGAAACCCTTATATAGTACACAATTTGCAAAATTTCCTCAGAGAAGGTATTGGCAAAAATTTGGATCGTGTATATACGTATTATATACGTTTGTAGGGTTTTTGGCATTTTTCGTATTTTTTGAAGTTGTCAGGTGCGCAGATTAAAATTAAAAAGTCCCAAAAAATTTTAAACAACGATTAAATCATAAAATGAGTCTTTATCATGGGTTTTTCCTGATAACAAACACAAATTTTGCAAAACTTTGAAAAAAGCCGTGTTATTATACCTTTTTAAAGAAATAATTTTTACATTTAAGTTTGTGTTGCAACATTTGTTAAATAACCGCAGACTAGTTTAACACAGTCTAGATCTGTTGGGAACTTAACCCTTGTCGGGATTGAGTGAAACCCGTACGTACGTTGAAGCGACGGACGGGATTAAATCTTAGATGCAACTCTTGCCATATTTCTCCTAGTAATGCTGTAAGATAAGAGGGGGTGGTTTGAGACATAAAAAAAACCAACACTTTACTTAAATCCCATTTCATTTTCATTGAGTGTCGTACGTCTGGCACGTGGTCGTTAGTGGACGTATGTCATATCGTAATATTTCCCCCCTTTTTTTAGGGAATTGAGTGTTAACACCAGATCTTTGACTGTTTCTTTTGTATTCATTTATAGTACATGGAATCGAGACAATTAAGAGCGAGACATATTGACAATGTTTGGTCACCTGTCTATGTATGTATGCATCACGATGTTTTAGGGTTATTTCTGTCGTTGGGTTGCTGTTTCAATGACGTATAACCCACATCCGTGTACACTGCTGGCTAAAAACAATATATAAATATATAAATCTGAAAGCACTTGTATAACATATTTTTCAGACACCTGTCTATTGTTGAAGACTATAAACCTTACCTCTAGATGTCTTTCGGTTATTTCTGTAGTTAGGTTGCTGTCTCATTGACGTATACCTCACATCTCCTTTTACTAATGCTGCACTTCATTTTCCGTGTGCACAGATGGCTGAAAAATATATTATCTGATTCATATAAATCTGATAGCACTGTCAATTTTGTTTGTCTCAAATATAGCGAATTGATTTGATTGTTTTTTGCTTAACGTCCAGTGGCAAATACTTCATGCATATTAAAACCATTGTGTCAGAAAATCTAAGTGTAAAGATATTACACATGTGACTATTTTGACACTTGCTTTTTTGGGATATTTTCTGAGTGAAGAAAGAACTAATTTTCCAGAAACGTACACACGCACTTACTTCAAAGGTGTTTTTGGGATGTCAAGCGAAAAATTAAATAATAAACTCACACACAATGTTAGGAAATTTGCGCAAACGTCCTTACACGCTCTACGTAAGTTTCACTAATTTTCGGGAGACCGATAAAAACAAGCGCAAACTAAAAGAAGAGGAAAATGACAACAACAACAAAAAATAACTATGATTTTTATGTCAACAATAGTCAGACTCTTTTTGAAATGATTTTTTGGCTCTAAAAAGAACCGCTTTTAATATGCGATTTTCTTTGTTCTGTTATATTCTGTCTGGGTGTAATCACTTTAACTGCTTCTTCAGCAGTGTTAACATTTGATTCTTCCTTTTACACTGCAGTTTACACCGATTTCTCAGATCCTCTCTCTGTTTTTTCATCAGACGATTGATTAAATTGACGTCCTCTCTGCATAGTCAACTAAGTGGATTGTTTCTCCACAATAGCGTTAAATCTGGTACCCTACTGACATCAACTTCGACTTACGACTTTCCCTACTCACGGAATGCTAGTGGGATTGTGGCTATGACTGAAAACAGACTTTATCCGTTTTAATCGTTTACGAGGAAATTATGCTGTTTCCTCGTCTGTTGCCGATACCACACTGTGATATAAAAATGTAATGTACATCTACTCAGATTGACGGCATTGCACAATGCTGTTACTCGCCTATTTTACGTAAACCTGCGCAGGAGAATGTCTAAGTTTTTTGCTAATATACTTCATTATAATGTTGTCATAATTAAAACTCTACAATTTGCATGTGGAAAGTGGTGCATAATTGAACCGACAATCTAATAAAAAAAAAAATAGCGAATGTCATGCTGTTCAGTTGTGTGTTGTTGGGTTTCTATTTTATTGATGTATACTTTGCATCTTCTTTTATCATATTTTATGTTTTGTTTGTCAAAAAGTTGTTACCTATTTACTAAACTTTGAAATATTATCCATTTTATAGCTGCTGTTTATCATTTAAAAAAAATCTATTTCACGGCTCCATCCCCCCTCTTTTCTAAAAAAAAAATCAAAACACAAAACAATGCAAAAAGCAAAAGTAAAAGTAAAAAAATGTTCTCCATGCATAGTACGAAACAAAAGAAGCTACTTCTATCAGAGGTTAGCATATGATGTATAGGGCTCGAAACCCTTATATAGTACACAATTTGCAAAATTTCCTCAGAGAAGGTATTGGCAAAAATTTGGATCGTGTATATACGTATTATATACGTTTGTAGGGTTTTTGGCATTTTTCGTATTTTTTGAAGTTGTCAGGTGCGCAGATTAAAATTAAAAAGTCCCAAAAAATTTTAAACAACGATTAAATCATAAAATGAGTCTTTATCATGGGTTTTTCCTGATAACAAACACAAATTTTGCAAAACTTTGAAAAAAGCCGTGTTATTATACCTTTTTAAAGAAATAATTTTTACATTTAAGTTTGTGTTGCAACATTTGTTAAATAACCGCAGACTAGTTTAACACAGTCTAGATCTGTTGGGAACTTAACCCTTGTCGGGATTGAGTGAAACCCGTACGTACGTTGAAGCGACGGACGGGATTAAATCTTAGATGCAACTCTTGCCATATTTCTCCTAGTAATGCTGTAAGATAAGAGGGGGTGGTTTGAGACATAAAAAAAACCAACACTTTACTTAAATCCCATTTCATTTTCATTGAGTGTCGTACGTCTGGCACGTGGTCGTTAGTGAACGTATGTCATATCGTAATATTTCCCCCCTTTTTTTAGGGAATTGAGTGTTAACACCAGATCTTTGACTGTTTCTTTTGTATTCATTTATAGTACATGGAATCGAGACAATTAAGAGCGAGACATATTGACAATGTTTGGTCACCTGTCTATGTATGTATGCATCACGATGTTTTAGGGTTATTTCTGTCGTTGGGTTGCTGTTTCAATGACGTATAACCCACATCCGTGTACACTGCTGGCTAAAAACAATATATAAATATATAAATCTGAAAGCACTTGTATAACATATTTTTCAGACACCTGTCTATTGTTGAAGACTATAAACCTTACCTCTAGATGTCTTTCGGTTATTTCTGTAGTTAGGTTGCTGTCTCATTGACGTATACCTCACATCTCCTTTTACTAATGCTGCACTTCATTTTCCGTGTGCACAGATGGCTGAAAAATATATTATCTGATTCATATAAATCTGATAGCACTGTCAATTTTGTTTGTCTCAAATATAGCGAATTGATTTGATTGTTTTTTGCTTAACGTCCAGTGGCAAATACTTCATGCATATTAAAACCATTGTGTCAGAAAATCTAAGTGTAAAGATATTACACATGTGACTATTTTGACACTTGCTTTTTTGGGATATTTTCTGAGTGAAGAAAGAACTAATTTTCCAGAAACGTACACACGCACTTACTTCAAAGGTGTTTTTGGGATGTCAAGCGAAAAATTAAATAATAAACTCACACACAATGTTAGGAAATTTGCGCAAACGTCCTTACACGCTCTACGTAAGTTTCACTAATTTTCGGGAGACCGATAAAAACAAGCGCAAACTAAAAGAAGAGGAAAATGACAACAACAACAAAAAATAACTATGATTTTTATGTCAACAATAGTCAGACTCTTTTTGAAATGATTTTTTGGCTCTAAAAAGAACCGCTTTTAATATGCGATTTTCTTTGTTCTGTTATATTCTGTCTGGGTGTAATCACTTTAACTGCTTCTTCAGCAGTGTTAACATTTGATTCTTCCTTTTACACTGCAGTTTACACCGATTTCTCAGATCCTCTCTCTGTTTTTTCATCAGACGATTGATTAAATTGACGTCCTCTCTGCATAGTCAACTAAGTGGATTGTTTCTCCACAATAGCGTTAAATCTGGTACCCTACTGACATCAACTTCGACTTACGACTTTCCCTACTCACGGAATGCTAGTGGGATTGTGGCTATGACTGAAAACAGACTTTATCCGTTTTAATCGTTTACGAGGAAATTATGCTGTTTCCTCGTCTGTTGCCGATACCACACTGTGATATAAAAATGTAATGTACATCTACTCAGATTGACGGCATTGCACAATGCTGTTACTCGCCTATTTTACGTAAACCTGCGCAGGAGAATGTCTAAGTTTTTTGCTAATATACTTCATTATAATGTTGTCATAATTAAAACTCTACAATTTGCATGTGGAAAGTGGTGCATAATTGAACCGACAATCTAATAAAAAAAATAATAGCGAATGTCATGCTGTTCAGTTGTGTGTTGTTGGGTTTCTATTTTATTGATGTATACTTTGCATCTTCTTTTATCATATTTTATGTTTTGTTTGTCAAAAAGTTGTTACCTATTTACTAAACTTTGAAATATTATCCATTTTATAGCTGCTGTTTATCATTTTAAAAAAATCTATTTCACGGCTCCATCCCCCCTCTTTTCTAAAAAAAAAATCAAAACACAAAACAATGCAAAAAGCAAAAGTAAAAGTAAAAAAATGTTCTCCATGCATAGTACGAAACAAAAGAAGCTACTTCTATCAGAGGTTAGCATATGATGTATAGGGCTCGAAACCCTTATATAGTACACAATTTGCAAAATTTCCTCAGAGAAGGTATTGGCAAAAATTTGGATCGTGTATATACGTATTATATACGTTTGTAGGGTTTTTGGCATTTTTCGTATTTTTTGAAGTTGTCAGGTGCGCAGATTAAAATTAAAAAGTCCCAAAAAATTTTAAACAACGATTAAATCATAAAATGAGTCTTTATCATGGGTTTTTCCTGATAACAAACACAAATTTTGCAAAACTTTGAAAAAAGCCGTGTTATTATACCTTTTTAAAGAAATAATTTTTACATTTAAGTTTGTGTTGCAACATTTGTTAAATAACCGCAGACTAGTTTAACACAGTCTAGATCTGTTGGGAACTTAACCCTTGTCGGGATTGAGTGAAACCCGTACGTACGTTGAAGCGACGGACGGGATTAAATCTTAGATGCAACTCTTGCCATATTTCTCCTAGTAATGCTGTAAGATAAGAGGGGGTGGTTTGAGACATAAAAAAAACCAACACTTTACTTAAATCCCATTTCATTTTCATTGAGTGTCGTACGTCTGGCACGTGGTCGTTAGTGGACGTATGTCATATCGTAATATTTCCCCCCTTTTTTTAGGGAATTGAGTGTTAACACCAGATCTTTGACTGTTTCTTTTGTATTCATTTATAGTACATGGAATCGAGACAATTAAGAGCGAGACATATTGACAATGTTTGGTCACCTGTCTATGTATGTATGCATCACGATGTTTTAGGGTTATTTCTGTCGTTGGGTTGCTGTTTCAATGACGTATAACCCACATCCGTGTACACTGCTGGCTAAAAACAATATATAAATATATAAATCTGAAAGCACTTGTATAACATATTTTTCAGACACCTGTCTATTGTTGAAGACTATAAACCTTACCTCTAGATGTCTTTCGGTTATTTCTGTAGTTAGGTTGCTGTCTCATTGACGTATACCTCACATCTCCTTTTACTAATGCTGCACTTCATTTTCCGTGTGCACAGATGGCTGAAAAATATATTATCTGATTCATATAAATCTGATAGCACTGTCAATTTTGTTTGTCTCAAATATAGCGAATTGATTTGATTGTTTTTTGCTTAACGTCCAGTGGCAAATACTTCATGCATATTAAAACCATTGTGTCAGAAAATCTAAGTGTAAAGATATTACACATGTGACTATTTTGACACTTGCTTTTTTGGGATATTTTCTGAGTGAAGAAAGAACTAATTTTCCAGAAACGTACACACGCACTTACTTCAAAGGTGTTTTTGGGATGTCAAGCGAAAAATTAAATAATAAACTCACACACAATGTTAGGAAATTTGCGCAAACGTCCTTACACGCTCTACGTAAGTTTCACTAATTTTCGGGAGACCGATAAAAACAAGCGCAAACTAAAAGAAGAGGAAAATGACAACAACAACAAAAAATAACTATGATTTTTATGTCAACAATAGTCAGACTCTTTTTGAAATGATTTTTTGGCTCTAAAAAGAACCGCTTTTAATATGCGATTTTCTTTGTTCTGTTATATTCTGTCTGGGTGTAATCACTTTAACTGCTTCTTCAGCAGTGTTAACATTTGATTCTTCCTTTTACACTGCAGTTTACACCGATTTCTCAGATCCTCTCTCTGTTTTTTCATCAGACGATTGATTAAATTGACGTCCTCTCTGCATAGTCAACTAAGTGGATTGTTTCTCCACAATAGCGTTAAATCTGGTACCCTACTGACATCAACTTCGACTTACGACTTTCCCTACTCACGGAATGCTAGTGGGATTGTGGCTATGACTGAAAACAGACTTTATCCGTTTTAATCGTTTACGAGGAAATTATGCTGTTTCCTCGTCTGTTGCCGATACCACACTGTGATATAAAAATGTAATGTACATCTACTCAGATTGACGGCATTGCACAATGCTGTTACTCGCCTATTTTACGTAAACCTGCGCAGGAGAATGTCTAAGTTTTTTGCTAATATACTTCATTATAATGTTGTCATAATTAAAACTCTACAATTTGCATGTGGAAAGTGGTGCATAATTGAACCGACAATCTAATAAAAAAAAAAATAGCGAATGTCATGCTGTTCAGTTGTGTGTTGTTGGGTTTCTATTTTATTGATGTATACTTTGCATCTTCTTTTATCATATTTTATGTTTTGTTTGTCAAAAAGTTGTTACCTATTTACTAAACTTTGAAATATTATCCATTTTATAGCTGCTGTTTATCATTTAAAAAAAATCTATTTCACGGCTCCATCCCCCCTCTTTTCTAAAAAAAAAATCAAAACACAAAACAATGCAAAAAGCAAAAGTAAAAGTAAAAAAATGTTCTCCATGCATAGTACGAAACAAAAGAAGCTACTTCTATCAGAGGTTAGCATATGATGTATAGGGCTCGAAACCCTTATATAGTACACAATTTGCAAAATTTCCTCAGAGAAGGTATTGGCAAAAATTTGGATCGTGTATATACGTATTATATACGTTTGTAGGGTTTTTGGCATTTTTCGTATTTTTTGAAGTTGTCAGGTGCGCAGATTAAAATTAAAAAGTCCCAAAAAATTTTAAACAACGATTAAATCATAAAATGAGTCTTTATCATGGGTTTTTCCTGATAACAAACACAAATTTTGCAAAACTTTGAAAAAAGCCGTGTTATTATACCTTTTTAAAGAAATAATTTTTACATTTAAGTTTGTGTTGCAACATTTGTTAAATAACCGCAGACTAGTTTAACACAGTCTAGATCTGTTGGGAACTTAACCCTTGTCGGGATTGAGTGAAACCCGTACGTACGTTGAAGCGACGGACGGGATTAAATCTTAGATGCAACTCTTGCCATATTTCTCCTAGTAATGCTGTAAGATAAGAGGGGGTGGTTTGAGACATAAAAAAAACCAACACTTTACTTAAATCCCATTTCATTTTCATTGAGTGTCGTACGTCTGGCACGTGGTCGTTAGTGGACGTATGTCATATCGTAATATTTCCCCCCTTTTTTTAGGGAATTGAGTGTTAACACCAGATCTTTGACTGTTTCTTTTGTATTCATTTATAGTACATGGAATCGAGACAATTAAGAGCGAGACATATTGACAATGTTTGGTCACCTGTCTATGTATGTATGCATCACGATGTTTTAGGGTTATTTCTGTCGTTGGGTTGCTGTTTCAATGACGTATAACCCACATCCGTGTACACTGCTGGCTAAAAACAATATATAAATATATAAATCTGAAAGCACTTGTATAACATATTTTTCAGACACCTGTCTATTGTTGAAGACTATAAACCTTACCTCTAGATGTCTTTCGGTTATTTCTGTAGTTAGGTTGCTGTCTCATTGACGTATACCTCACATCTCCTTTTACTAATGCTGCACTTCATTTTCCGTGTGCACAGATGGCTGAAAAATATATTATCTGATTCATATAAATCTGATAGCACTGTCAATTTTGTTTGTCTCAAATATAGCGAATTGATTTGATTGTTTTTTGCTTAACGTCCAGTGGCAAATACTTCATGCATATTAAAACCATTGTGTCAGAAAATCTAAGTGTAAAGATATTACACATGTGACTATTTTGACACTTGCTTTTTTGGGATATTTTCTGAGTGAAGAAAGAACTAATTTTCCAGAAACGTACACACGCACTTACTTCAAAGGTGTTTTTGGGATGTCAAGCGAAAAATTAAATAATAAACTCACACACAATGTTAGGAAATTTGCGCAAACGTCCTTACACGCTCTACGTAAGTTTCACTAATTTTCGGGAGACCGATAAAAACAAGCGCAAACTAAAAGAAGAGGAAAATGACAACAACAACAAAAAATAACTATGATTTTTATGTCAACAATAGTCAGACTCTTTTTGAAATGATTTTTTGGCTCTAAAAAGAACCGCTTTTAATATGCGATTTTCTTTGTTCTGTTATATTCTGTCTGGGTGTAATCACTTTAACTGCTTCTTCAGCAGTGTTAACATTTGATTCTTCCTTTTACACTGCAGTTTACACCGATTTCTCAGATCCTCTCTCTGTTTTTTCATCAGACGATTGATTAAATTGACGTCCTCTCTGCATAGTCAACTAAGTGGATTGTTTCTCCACAATAGCGTTAAATCTGGTACCCTACTGACATCAACTTCGACTTACGACTTTCCCTACTCACGGAATGCTAGTGGGATTGTGGCTATGACTGAAAACAGACTTTATCCGTTTTAATCGTTTACGAGGAAATTATGCTGTTTCCTCGTCTGTTGCCGATACCACACTGTGATATAAAAATGTAATGTACATCTACTCAGATTGACGGCATTGCACAATGCTGTTACTCGCCTATTTTACGTAAACCTGCGCAGGAGAATGTCTAAGTTTTTTGCTAATATACTTCATTATAATGTTGTCATAATTAAAACTCTACAATTTGCATGTGGAAAGTGGTGCATAATTGAACCGACAATCTAATAAAAAAAAAATAGCGAATGTCATGCTGTTCAGTTGTGTGTTGTTGGGTTTCTATTTTATTGATGTATACTTTGCATCTTCTTTTATCATATTTTATGTTTTGTTTGTCAAAAAGTTGTTACCTATTTACTAAACTTTGAAATATTATCCATTTTATAGCTGCTGTTTATCATTTAAAAAAAATCTATTTCACGGCTCCATCCCCCCTCTTTTCTAAAAAAAAAATCAAAACACAAAACAATGCAAAAAGCAAAAGTAAAAGTAAAAAAATGTTCTCCATGCATAGTACGAAACAAAAGAAGCTACTTCTATCAGAGGTTAGCATATGATGTATAGGGCTCGAAACCCTTATATAGTACACAATTTGCAAAATTTCCTCAGAGAAGGTATTGGCAAAAATTTGGATCGTGTATATACGTATTATATACGTTTGTAGGGTTTTTGGCATTTTTCGTATTTTTTGAAGTTGTCAGGTGCGCAGATTAAAATTAAAAAGTCCCAAAAAATTTTAAACAACGATTAAATCATAAAATGAGTCTTTATCATGGGTTTTTCCTGATAACAAACACAAATTTTGCAAAACTTTGAAAAAAGCCGTGTTATTATACCTTTTTAAAGAAATAATTTTTACATTTAAGTTTGTGTTGCAACATTTGTTAAATAACCGCAGACTAGTTTAACACAGTCTAGATCTGTTGGGAACTTAACCCTTGTCGGGATTGAGTGAAACCCGTACGTACGTTGAAGCGACGGACGGGATTAAATCTTAGATGCAACTCTTGCCATATTTCTCCTAGTAATGCTGTAAGATAAGAGGGGGTGGTTTGAGACATAAAAAAAACCAACACTTTACTTAAATCCCATTTCATTTTCATTGAGTGTCGTACGTCTGGCACGTGGTCGTTAGTGGACGTATGTCATATCGTAATATTTCCCCCCTTTTTTTAGGGAATTGAGTGTTAACACCAGATCTTTGACTGTTTCTTTTGTATTCATTTATAGTACATGGAATCGAGACAATTAAGAGCGAGACATATTGACAATGTTTGGTCACCTGTCTATGTATGTATGCATCACGATGTTTTAGGGTTATTTCTGTCGTTGGGTTGCTGTTTCAATGACGTATAACCCACATCCGTGTACACTGCTGGCTAAAAACAATATATAAATATATAAATCTGAAAGCACTTGTATAACATATTTTTCAGACACCTGTCTATTGTTGAAGACTATAAACCTTACCTCTAGATGTCTTTCGGTTATTTCTGTAGTTAGGTTGCTGTCTCATTGACGTATACCTCACATCTCCTTTTACTAATGCTGCACTTCATTTTCCGTGTGCACAGATGGCTGAAAAATATATTATCTGATTCATATAAATCTGATAGCACTGTCAATTTTGTTTGTCTCAAATATAGCGAATTGATTTGATTGTTTTTTGCTTAACGTCCAGTGGCAAATACTTCATGCATATTAAAACCATTGTGTCAGAAAATCTAAGTGTAAAGATATTACACATGTGACTATTTTGACACTTGCTTTTTTGGGATATTTTCTGAGTGAAGAAAGAACTAATTTTCCAGAAACGTACACACGCACTTACTTCAAAGGTGTTTTTGGGATGTCAAGCGAAAAATTAAATAATAAACTCACACACAATGTTAGGAAATTTGCGCAAACGTCCTTACACGCTCTACGTAAGTTTCACTAATTTTCGGGAGACCGATAAAAACAAGCGCAAACTAAAAGAAGAGGAAAATGACAACAACAACAAAAAATAACTATGATTTTTATGTCAACAATAGTCAGACTCTTTTTGAAATGATTTTTTGGCTCTAAAAAGAACCGCTTTTAATATGCGATTTTCTTTGTTCTGTTATATTCTGTCTGGGTGTAATCACTTTAACTGCTTCTTCAGCAGTGTTAACATTTGATTCTTCCTTTTACACTGCAGTTTACACCGATTTCTCAGATCCTCTCTCTGTTTTTTCATCAGACGATTGATTAAATTGACGTCCTCTCTGCATAGTCAACTAAGTGGATTGTTTCTCCACAATAGCGTTAAATCTGGTACCCTACTGACATCAACTTCGACTTACGACTTTCCCTACTCACGGAATGCTAGTGGGATTGTGGCTATGACTGAAAACAGACTTTATCCGTTTTAATCGTTTACGAGGAAATTATGCTGTTTCCTCGTCTGTTGCCGATACCACACTGTGATATAAAAATGTAATGTACATCTACTCAGATTGACGGCATTGCACAATGCTGTTACTCGCCTATTTTACGTAAACCTGCGCAGGAGAATGTCTAAGTTTTTTGCTAATATACTTCATTATAATGTTGTCATAATTAAAACTCTACAATTTGCATGTGGAAAGTGGTGCATAATTGAACCGACAATCTAATAAAAAAAAAAATAGCGAATGTCATGCTGTTCAGTTGTGTGTTGTTGGGTTTCTATTTTATTGATGTATACTTTGCATCTTCTTTTATCATATTTTATGTTTTGTTTGTCAAAAAGTTGTTACCTATTTACTAAACTTTGAAATATTATCCATTTTATAGCTGCTGTTTATCATTTAAAAAAAATCTATTTCACGGCTCCATCCCCCCTCTTTTCTAAAAAAAAATCAAAACACAAAACAATGCAAAAAGCAAAAGTAAAAGTAAAAAAATGTTCTCCATGCATAGTACGAAACAAAAGAAGCTACTTCTATCAGAGGTTAGCATATGATGTATAGGGCTCGAAACCCTTATATAGTACACAATTTGCAAAATTTCCTCAGAGAAGGTATTGGCAAAAATTTGGATCGTGTATATACGTATTATATACGTTTGTAGGGTTTTTGGCATTTTTCGTATTTTTTGAAGTTGTCAGGTGCGCAGATTAAAATTAAAAAGTCCCAAAAAATTTTAAACAACGATTAAATCATAAAATGAGTCTTTATCATGGGTTTTTCCTGATAACAAACACAAATTTTGCATAACTTTGAAAAAAGCCGTGTTATTATACCTTTTTAAAGAAATAATTTTTACATTTAAGTTTGTGTTGCAACATTTGTTAAATAACCGCAGACTAGTTTAACACAGTCTAGATCTGTTGGGAACTTAACCCTTGTCGGGATTGAGTGAAACCCGTACGTACGTTGAAGCGACGGACGGGATTAAATCTTAGATGCAACTCTTGCCATATTTCTCCTAGTAATGCTGTAAGATAAGAGGGGGTGGTTTGAGACATAAAAAAAACCAACACTTTACTTAAATCCCATTTCATTTTCATTGAGTGTCGTACGTCTGGCACGTGGTCGTTAGTGGACGTATGTCATATCGTAATATTTCCCCCCTTTTTTTAGGGAATTGAGTGTTAACACCAGATCTTTGACTGTTTCTTTTGTATTCATTTATAGTACATGGAATCGAGACAATTAAGAGCGAGACATATTGACAATGTTTGGTCACCTGTCTATGTATGTATGCATCACGATGTTTTAGGGTTATTTCTGTCGTTGGGTTGCTGTTTCAATGACGTATAACCCACATCCGTGTACACTGCTGGCTAAAAACAATATATAAATATATAAATCTGAAAGCACTTGTATAACATATTTTTCAGACACCTGTCTATTGTTGAAGACTATAAACCTTACCTCTAGATGTCTTTCGGTTATTTCTGTAGTTAGGTTGCTGTCTCATTGACGTATACCTCACATCTCCTTTTACTAATGCTGCACTTCATTTTCCGTGTGCACAGATGGCTGAAAAATATATTATCTGATTCATATAAATCTGATAGCACTGTCAATTTTGTTTGTCTCAAATATAGCGAATTGATTTGATTGTTTTTTGCTTAACGTCCAGTGGCAAATACTTCATGCATATTAAAACCATTGTGTCAGAAAATCTAAGTGTAAAGATATTACACATGTGACTATTTTGACACTTGCTTTTTTGGGATATTTTCTGAGTGAAGAAAGAACTAATTTTCCAGAAACGTACACACGCACTTACTTCAAAGGTGTTTTTGGGATGTCAAGCGAAAAATTAAATAATAAACTCACACACAATGTTAGGAAATTTGCGCAAACGTCCTTACACGCTCTACGTAAGTTTCACTAATTTTCGGGAGACCGATAAAAACAAGCGCAAACTAAAAGAAGAGGAAAATGACAACAACAACAAAAAATAACTATGATTTTTATGTCAACAATAGTCAGACTCTTTTTGAAATGATTTTTTGGCTCTAAAAAGAACCGCTTTTAATATGCGATTTTCTTTGTTCTGTTATATTCTGTCTGGGTGTAATCACTTTAACTGCTTCTTCAGCAGTGTTAACATTTGATTCTTCCTTTTACACTGCAGTTTACACCGATTTCTCAGATCCTCTCTCTGTTTTTTCATCAGACGATTGATTAAATTGACGTCCTCTCTGCATAGTCAACTAAGTGGATTGTTTCTCCACAATAGCGTTAAATCTGGTACCCTACTGACATCAACTTCGACTTACGACTTTCCCTACTCACGGAATGCTAGTGGGATTGTGGCTATGACTGAAAACAGACTTTATCCGTTTTAATCGTTTACGAGGAAATTATGCTGTTTCCTCGTCTGTTGCCGATACCACACTGTGATATAAAAATGTAATGTACATCTACTCAGATTGACGGCATTGCACAATGCTGTTACTCGCCTATTTTACGTAAACCTGCGCAGGAGAATGTCTAAGTTTTTTGCTAATATACTTCATTATAATGTTGTCATAATTAAAACTCTACAATTTGCATGTGGAAAGTGGTGCATAATTGAACCGACAATCTAATAAAAAAAAAATAGCGAATGTCATGCTGTTCAGTTGTGTGTTGTTGGGTTTCTATTTTATTGATGTATACTTTGCATCTTCTTTTATCATATTTTATGTTTTGTTTGTCAAAAAGTTGTTACCTATTTACTAAACTTTGAAATATTATCCATTTTATAGCTGCTGTTTATCATTTAAAAAAAATCTATTTCACGGCTCCATCCCCCCTCTTTTCTAAAAAAAAAATCAAAACACAAAACAATGCAAAAAGCAAAAGTAAAAGTAAAAAAATGTTCTCCATGCATAGTACGAAACAAAAGAAGCTACTTCTATCAGAGGTTAGCATATGATGTATAGGGCTTGAAACCCTTATATAGTACACAATTTGCAAAATTTCCTCAGAGAAGGTATTGGCAAAAATTTGGATCGTGTATATACGTATTATATACGTTTGTAGGGTTTTTGGCATTTTTCGTATTTTTTGAAGTTGTCAGGTGCGCAGATTAAAATTAAAAAGTCCCAAAAAATTTTAAACAACGATTAAATCATAAAATGAGTCTTTATCATGGGTTTTTCCTGATAACAAACACAAATTTTGCAAAACTTTGAAAAAAGCCGTGTTATTATACCTTTTTAAAGAAATAATTTTTACATTTAAGTTTGTGTTGCAACATTTGTTAAATAACCGCAGACTAGTTTAACACAGTCTAGATCTGTTGGGAACTTAACCCTTGTCGGGATTGAGTGAAACCCGTACGTACGTTGAAGCGACGGACGGGATTAAATCTTAGATGCAACTCTTGCCATATTTCTCCTAGTAATGCTGTAAGATAAGAGGGGGTGGTTTGAGACATAAAAAAAACCAACACTTTACTTAAATCCCATTTCATTTTCATTGAGTGTCGTACGTCTGGCACGTGGTCGTTAGTGGACGTATGTCATATCGTAATATTTCCCCCCTTTTTTTAGGGAATTGAGTGTTAACACCAGATCTTTGACTGTTTCTTTTGTATTCATTTATAGTACATGGAATCGAGACAATTAAGAGCGAGACATATTGACAATGTTTGGTCACCTGTCTATGTATGTATGCATCACGATGTTTTAGGGTTATTTCTGTCGTTGGGTTGCTGTTTCAATGACGTATAACCCACATCCGTGTACACTGCTGGCTAAAAACAATATATAAATATATAAATCTGAAAGCACTTGTATAACATATTTTTCAGACACCTGTCTATTGTTGAAGACTATAAACCTTACCTCTAGATGTCTTTCGGTTATTTCTGTAGTTAGGTTGCTGTCTCATTGACGTATACCTCACATCTCCTTTTACTAATGCTGCACTTCATTTTCCGTGTGCACAGATGGCTGAAAAATATATTATCTGATTCATATAAATCTGATAGCACTGTCAATTTTGTTTGTCTCAAATATAGCGAATTGATTTGATTGTTTTTTGCTTAACGTCCAGTGGCAAATACTTCATGCATATTAAAACCATTGTGTCAGAAAATCTAAGTGTAAAGATATTACACATGTGACTATTTTGACACTTGCTTTTTTGGGATATTTTCTGAGTGAAGAAAGAACTAATTTTCCAGAAACGTACACACGCACTTACTTCAAAGGTGTTTTTGGGATGTCAAGCGAAAAATTAAATAATAAACTCACACACAATGTTAGGAAATTTGCGCAAACGTCCTTACACGCTCTACGTAAGTTTCACTAATTTTCGGGAGACCGATAAAAACAAGCGCAAACTAAAAGAAGAGGAAAATGACAACAACAACAAAAAATAACTATGATTTTTATGTCAACAATAGTCGGACTCTTTTTGAAATGATTTTTTGGCTCTAAAAAGAACCGCTTTTAATATGCGATTTTCTTTGTTCTGTTATATTCTGTCTGGGTGTAATCACTTTAACTGCTTCTTCAGCAGTGTTAACATTTGATTCTTCCTTTTACACTGCAGTTTACACCGATTTCTCAGATCCTCTCTCTGTTTTTTCATCAGACGATTGATTAAATTGACGTCCTCTCTGCATAGTCAACTAAGTGGATTGTTTCTCCACAATAGCGTTAAATCTGGTACCCTACTGACATCAACTTCGACTTACGACTTTCCCTACTCACGGAATGCTAGTGGGATTGTGGCTATGACTGAAAACAGACTTTATCCGTTTTAATCGTTTACGAGGAAATTATGCTGTTTCCTCGTCTGTTGCCGATACCACACTGTGATATAAAAATTCGTAAGGGTTCCGCGGAACCCAGTGTCTCGCCTACTTTTGCTGTTAATCACAGGCTTAAAAAAAAATGAGAAAAAAATTAATAAAAATATTCCTCTCTATACTATCTTTTGATTGTAAGTAGCTTCTGTCCAAGTTTGGAAAAAATCCAGGATAGTTTATGAATCTAATAAATGTTTTAAAAACTTAAACTGCAGACTGTATGTAATGTTAACTGGAAGAAAAACTAAGTCCATTTATAAGTAAAATACGGAAAAAATGGAACAAAATTTTAACAAAATTTCCTTCTAGATACTAGCTTTTAATCATAAACAAGCTTCTGTCCAAGTTTGGTACAAATCCAGGATAGTTTAAGAAAGTTGTTAAAATTTTAAAAACTTTAACCACAGAGTGAATGTAATGTTAACTGGCAGAAAAACTAAGTCCATTTATAAGTAAAATACGGAAAAAATGGAATTTTTTTTTTACAAAATTTACTTCTGGATACTATCTTATGATCATAAACAAGCTTCTTTCCAAGTTTGGTAGAAATCCAGGATAGTTTAAGAAAGTTATTAAAATTTCAAAAACTTTAACCACAGAGTGAATGTAATGTTTCCTGGCAGAAAAACTAAGTCCATTTATAAGTAAAATACGGAAAAAATGGAATTTTTTTTTTACAAAATTTACTTTTGAATATTATCTTATGATCATAAACAAGCTTCTGTCCAAGTTTGGTAGACATCCAGGATAGTTTAAGAAAGTTCTTATAATTTCAAAAACTTTAACCACAGAGGGAATATTTGTGGACGCCGCCGACGACAACGACGACGACGACGACGACGACGCCGACGGAATGTAGGATCGCTATGTCTCGCTTTTTCGACAAAAGTCGAAGGCTCGACAAAAATGTAATGTACATCTACTCAGATTGACGGCATTGCACAATGCTGTTACTCGCCTATTTTACGTAAACCTGCGCAGGAGAATGTCTAAGTTTTTTGCTAATATACTTCATTATAATGTTGTCATAATTAAAACTCTACAATTTGCATGTGGAAAGTGGTGCATAATTGAACCGACAATCTAATAAAAAAAAATAGCGAATGTCATGCTGTTCAGTTGTGTGTTGTTGGGTTTCTGTTTTATTGATGTATACTTTGCATCTTCTTTTATCATATTTTATGTTTTGTTTGTCAAAAAGTTGTTACCTATTTACTAAACTTTGAAATATTATCCATTTTATAGCTGCTGTTTATCATTTAAAAAAAATCTATTTCACGGCTCCATCCCCCCTCTTTTCTAAAAAAAAAATCAAAACACAAAACAATGCAAAAAGCAAAAGTAAAAGTAAAAAAATGTTCTCCATGCATAGTACGAAACAAAAGAAGCTACTTCTATCAGAGGTTAGCATATGATGTATAGGGCTTGAAACCCTTATATAGTACACAATTTGCAAAATTTCCTCAGAGAAGGTATTGGCAAAAATTTGGATCGTGTATATACGTATTATATACGTTTGTAGGGTTTTTGGCATTTTTCGTATTTTTTGAAGTTGTCAGGTGCGCAGATTAAAATTAAAAAGTCCCAAAAAATTTTAAACAACGATTAAATCATAAAATGAGACTTTATCATGGGTTTTTCCTGATAACAAACACAAATTTTGCAAAACTTTGAAAAAAGCCGTGTTATTATACCTTTTTAAAGAAATAATTTTTACATTTAAGTTTGTGTTGCAACATTTGTTAAATAACCGCAGACTAGTTTAACACAGTCTAGATCTGTTGGGAACTTAACCCTTGTCGGGATTGAGTGAAACCCGTACGTACGTTGAAGCGACGGACGGGATTAAATCTTAGATGCAACTCTTGCCATATTTCTCCTAGTAATGCTGTAAGATAAGAGGGGGTGGTTTGAGACATAAAAAAAACCAACACTTTACTTAAATCCCATTTCATTTTCATTGAGTGTCGTACGTCTGGCACGTGGTCGTTAGTGGACGTATGTCATATCGTAATATTTCCCCCCTTTTTTTAGGGAATTGAGTGTTAACACCAGATCTTTGACTGTTTCTTTTGTATTCATTTATAGTACATGGAATCGAGACAATTAAGAGCGAGACATATTGACAATGTTTGGTCACCTGTCTATGTATGTATGCATCACGATGTTTTAGGGTTATTTCTGTCGTTGGGTTGCTGTTTCAATGACGTATAACCCACATCCGTGTACACTGCTGGCTAAAAACAATATATAAATCTGAAAGCACTTGTATAACATATTTTTCAGACACCTGTATATTGTTGAAGACTATAAACCTTACCTCTAGATGTCTTTCGGTTATTTCTGTAGTTAGGTTGCTGTCTCATTGACGTATACCTCACATCTCCTTTTACTAATGCTGCACTTCATTTTCCGTGTGCACAGATGGCTGAAAAATATATTATCTGATTCATATAAATCTGATAGCACTGTCAATTTTGTTTGTCTCAAATATAGCGAATTGATTTGATTGTTTTTTGCTTAACGTCCAGTGGCAAATACTTCATGCATATTAAAACCATTGTGTCAGAAAATCTAAGTGTAAAGATATTACACATGTGACTATTTTGACACTTGCTTTTTTGGGATATTTTCTGAGTGAAGAAAGAACTAATTTTCCAGAAACGTACACACGCATTTACTTCAAAGGTGTTTTTGGGATGTCAAGCGAAAAATTAAATAATAAACTCACACACAATGTTAGGAAATTTGCGCAAACGTCCTTACACGCTCTACGTAAGTTTCACTAATTTTCGGGAGACCGATAAAAACGAGCGCAAACTAAAAGAAGAGGAAAATGACAACAACAACAAAAAATAACTATGATTTTTATGTCAACAATAGTCAGACTCTTTTTGAAATGATTTTTTGGCTCTAAAAAGAACCGCTTTTAATATGCGATTTTCTTTGTTCTGTTATATTCTGTCTGGGTGTAATCACTTTAACTGCTTCTTCAGCAGTGTTAACATTTGATTCTTCCTTTTACACTGCAGTTTACACCGATTTCTCAGATCCTCTCTCTGTTTTTTCATCAGACGATTGATTAAATTGACGTCCTCTCTGCATAGTCAACTAAGTGGATTGTTTCTCCACAATAGCGTTAAATCTGGTACCCTACTGACATCAACTTCGACTTACGACTTTCCCTACTCACGGAATGCTAGTGGGATTGTGGCTATGACTGAAAACAGACTTTATCCGTTTTAATCGTTTACGAGGAAATTATGCTGTTTCCTCGTCTGTTGCCGATACCACACTGTGATATAAAAATGTAATGTACATCTACTCAGATTGACGGCATTGCACAATGCTGTTACTCGCCTATTTTACGTAAACCTGCGCAGGAGAATGTCTAAGTTTTTTGCTAATATACTTCATTATAATGTTGTCATAATTAAAACTCTACAATTTGCATGTGGAAAGTGGTGCATAATTGAACCGACAATCTAATAAAAAAAAAATAGCGAATGTCATGCTGTTCAGTTGTGTGTTGTTGGGTTTCTATTTTATTGATGTATACTTTGCATCTTCTTTTATCATATTTTATGTTTTGTTTGTCAAAATGGTTGTTACCTATTTACTAAACTTTGAAATATTATCCATTTTATAGCTGCTGTTTATCATTTAAAAAAAATCTATTTCACGGCTCCATCCCCCCTCTTTTCTAAAAAAAAAATCAAAACACAAAACAATGCAAAAAGCAAAAGTAAAAGTAAAAAAATGTTCTCCATGCATAGTACGAAACAAAAGAAGCTACTTCTATCAGAGGTTAGCATATGATGTATAGGGCTTGAAACCCTTATATAGTACACAATTTGCAAAATTTCCTCAGAGAAGGTATTGGCAAAAATTTGGATCGTGTATATACGTATTATATACGTTTGTAGGGTTTTTGGCATTTTTCGTATTTTTTTAAGTTGTCAGGTGCGCAGATTAAAATTAAAAAGTCCCAAAAAATTTTAAACAACGATTAAATCATAAAATGAGTCTTTATCATAGGTTTTTCCTGATAACAAACACAAATTTTGCAAAACTTTGAAAAAAGCCGTGTTATTATACCTTTTTAAAGAAATAATTTTTACATTTAAGTTTGTGTTGCAACATTTGTTAAATAACCGCAGACTAGTTTAACACAGTCTAGATCTGTTGGGAACTTAACCCTTGTCGGGATTGAGTGAAACCCGTACGTACGTTGAAGCGACGGACGGGATTAAATCTTAGATGCAACTCTTGCCATATTTCTCCTAGTAATGCTGTAAGATAAGAGGGGTGGTTTGAGACATAAAAAAAACCAACACTTTACTTAAATCCCATTTCATTTTCATTGAGTGTCGTACGTCTGGCACGTGGTCGTTAGTGGACGTATGTCATATCGTAATATTTCCCCCCTTTTTTTAGGGAATTGAGTGTTAACACCAGATCTTTGACTGTTTCTTTTGTATTCATTTATAGTACATGGAATCGAGACAATTAAGAGCGAGACATATTGACAATGTTTGGTCACCTGTCTATGTATGTATGCATCACGATGTTTTAGGGTTATTTCTGTCGTTGGGTTGCTGTTTCAATGACGTATAACCCACATCCGTGTACACTGCTGGCTAAAAAACAATATATAAATATATAAATCTGAAAGCACTTGTATAACATATTTTTCAGACACCTGTTTATTGTTGAAGACTATAAACCTTACCTCTAGATGTCTTTCGGTTATTTCTGTAGTTAGGTTGCTGTCTCATTGACGTATACCTCACATCTCCTTTTACTAATGCTGCACTTCATTTTCCGTGTGCACAGATGGCTGAAAAATATATTATCTGATTCATATAAATCTGATAGCACTGTCAATTTTGTTTGTCTCAAATATAGCGAATTGATTTGATTGTTTTTTGCTTAACGTCCAGTGGCAAATACTTCATGCATATTAAAACCATTGTGTCAGAAAATCTAAGTGTAAAGATATTACACATGTGACTATTTTGACACTTGCTTTTTTGGGATATTTTCTGAGTGAAGAAAGAACTAATTTTCCAGAAACGTACACACGCACTTACTTCAAAGGTGTTTTTGGGATGTCAAGCGAAAAATTAAATAATAAACTCACACACAATGTTGGGAAATTTGCGCAAATGTCCTTACACGCTCTACGTAAGTTTCACTAATTTTCGGGAGACCGATAAAAACAAGCGCAAACTAAAAGAAGAGGAAAATGACAACAACAACAAAAAATAACTATGATTTTTATGTCAACAATAGTCAGACTCTTTTTGAAATGATTTTTTGGCTCTAAAAAGAACCGCTTTTAATATGCGATTTTCTTTGTTCTGTTATATTCTGTCTGGGTGTAATCACTTTAACTGCTTCTTCAGCAGTGTTAACATTTGATTCTTCCTTTTACACTGCAGTGTACACCGATTTCTCAGATCCTCTCTCTGTTTTTTCATCAGACGATTGATTAAATTGACGTCCTCTCTGCATAGTCAACTAAGTGGATTGTTTCTCCACAATAGCGTTAAATCTGGTACCCTACTGACATCAACTTCGACTTACGACTTTCCCTACTCACGGAATGCTATTGGGATTGTGGCTATGACTGAAAACAGACTTTATCCGTTTTAATCGTTTACGAGGAAATTATGCTGTTTCCTCGTCTGTTGCCGATACCACACTGTGATATAAAAATGTAATGTACATCTACTCAGATTGACGGCATTGCACAATGCTGTTACTCGCCTATTTTACGTAAACCTGCGCAGGAGAAAGTCTAAGTTTTTTGCTAATATACTTCATTATAATGTTGTCATAATTAAAACTCTACAATTTGCATGTGGAAAGTGGTGCATAATTGAACCGACAATCTAATAAAAAAAAAATAGCGAATGGCATGCTGTTCAGTTGTGTGTTGTTGGGTTTCTATTTTATTGATGTATACTTTGCATCTTCTTTTATCATATTTTATGTTTTGTTTGTCAAAAAGTTGTTACCTATTTACTAAACTTTGAAATATTATCCATTTTATAGCTGCTGTTTATCATTTAAAAAATATCTATTTCACGGCTCCATCCCCCCTCTTTTCTATAAAAAATATCAAAACACAAAACAATGCAAAAAGCAAAAGTAAAAGTAAAAAAATGTTCTCCATGCATAGTACGAAACAAAAGAAGCTACTTCTATCAGAGGTTAGCATATGATGTAGAGGGCTTGAAACCCTTATATAGTACACAATTTGCAAAATTTCCTCAGAGAAGGTATTGGCAAAAATTTGGATCGTGTATATACGTATTATATACGTTTGTAGGGTTTTTGGCATTTTTCGCATTTTTTGAAGTTGTGAGGTGCGCAGATTAAAATTAAAAAGTCCCAAAAAATTTTAAACAACGATTAAATCATAAAATGAGTCTTTATCATGGGTTTTTCCTGATAACAAACACAAATTTTGCAAAACTTTGAAAAAAGCCGTGTTATTATACCTTTTTAAAGAAATAATTTTTACATTTAAGTTTGTGTTGCAACATTTGTTAAATAACTGCAGACTAGTTTAACACAGTCTAGATCTGTTGGGAACTTAACCCTTGTCGGGATTGAGTGAAACCTGTACGTACGTTGAAGCGACGGACGGGATTAAATCTTAGATGCAACTCTTGCCATATTTCTCCTAGTAATGCTGTAAGATAAGAGGGGGGTGGTTTGAGACAAAAAAAAAAAAACACTTTACTTAAATCCCATTTCATTTTCATTGAGTGTCGTACGTCTGGCACGTGGTCGTTAGTGGACGTTTTGTCATATCGTAATATTTCCCCCCTTTATTTAGGGAATTGAGTGTTAACACCAGATCTTTGACTGTTTCTTTTGTATTCATTTATAGTACATGGAATCGAGACAATTAAGAGCGAGACATATTGACAATGTTTGGTCACCTGTCTATGTATGTATGCATCACGATGTTTTGGGGTTATTTCTGTCGTTGGGTTGCTGTTTCAATGACGTATAACCCACATCCGTGTACACTGCTGGCTAAAAAACAATATATAAATATATAAATCTGATAGCACTTGTATAACATATTTTTCGGACACCTGTCTATTGTTGAAGACTATAAATCTTACCTCTAGATGTCTTTCGGTTATTTCTGTAGTTAGGTTGCTGTCTCATTGACGTATACCTCACATCTCCTTTTACTAATGCTGCACTTCATTTTCCGTGTGCACAGATGGCTGAAAAATATATTATCTGATTCATATAAATCTGATAGCACTTTCAATTTTGTTTGTCTCAAATATAGCGAATTGATTTGATTGTTTTTTGCTTAACGTCCAGTGGCAAATACTTCATGCATATTAAAACCATTGTGTCAGAAAATCTAAGTGTAAAGATATTACACATGTGACTATTTTGACACTTGCTTTTTTGGGATATTTTCTGAGTGAAGAAAGAACTAATTTTCCAGAAACGTACACACGCACTTACTTCAAAGGTGTTTTTGGGATGTCAAGCGAAAAATTAAATAATAAACTCACACACAATGTTAGGAAATTTGCGCAAACGTCCTTACACGCTCTACGTAAGTTTCACTAATTTTCGGGAGACCGATAAAAACAAGCGCAAACTAAAAGAAGAGGAAAATGACAACAACAACAAAAAATAACTATGATTTTTATGTCAACAATAGTCAGACTCTTTTTGAAATGATTTTTTGGCTCTAAAAAGAACCGCTTTTAATATGCGATTTTCTTTGTTCTGTTATATTCTGTCTGGGTGTAATCACTTTAACTGCTTCTTCAGCAGTGTTAACATTTGATTCTTCCTTTTACACTGCAGTTTACACCGATTTTTCAGATCCTCTCTCTGTTTTTTCATCAGACGATTGATTAAATTGACGTCCTCTCTGCATAGTCAACTAAGTGGATTGTTTCTCCACAATAGCGTTAAATCTTGTACCCTACTGACATCAACTTCGACTTACGACTTTCCCTACTCACGGAATGGTTATGCTAGTGGGATTGTGACTATGACTGAAAACAGACTTTATCCGTTTTAATCGTTTACTAGGATATTATGCTGTTTCCTCGTCTGTTGCCGATACCACACTGTGATATAAAAATTTAATGTACATCTACTCAGATTGACGGCATTGCACAATGCTGTTACTCGCCTATTTTACGTAAACCTGCGCAGGAGAAAGTCTATGGTTTTTGCTAATATACTTCATTATAATGTTGTCATAATTAAAACTCTACAATTTGCATGTGGAAAGTGGTGCATAATTGAACCGACAATCTAATAAAAAAAAAATAGCGAATGTCATGCTGTTCAGTTGTGTGTTGTTGGGTTTCTATTTTATTGATGTATACTTTGCATCTTCTTTTATCATATTTTATGTTTTGTTTGTCAAAAAGTTGTTACCTATTTACTAAACTTTGAAATATTATCCATTTTATAGCCGCTGTTTATCATTTAAAAAAAATCTATTTCACGGCTCCATCCCCCCTCTTTTCTAACAAAAAATCAAAAACACAAAACAATGCAAAAAGCAAAAGTAAAAGTAAAAAAATGTTCTCCATGCATAGTACGAAACAAAAGAAGCTAATTCTATCAGAGGTTAGCATATGATGTATAGGGCTTGAAACCCTTATATAGTACACAATTTGCAAAATTTCCTCAGAGAAGGTATTGGCAAAAATTTGGATCGTGTATATACGTATTATATACGTTTGTAGGGTTTTTGGCATTTTTCGTATTTTTTGAAGTTGTGAGGTGCGCAGATTAAAATTAAAAAGTCCAAAAAAATTTTAAACAACGATTAAATCATAAAACGAGTCTTTATCATGGGTTTTTCCTGACAACAAACACAACTTTTGCAAAACTTTGAAAAAAGCCGTGTTATTATACCTTTTTAAAGAAATAATTTTTACATTTAAGTTTGTGTTGCAACATTTGTTAAATAACCGCAGACTAGTTTAACACAGTCTAGATCTGTTGGGAACTTAACCCTTGTCGGGATTGAGTGAAACCCGTACGTACGTTGAAGCGACGGACGGGATTAAATCTTAGATGCAACTCTTGCCATATTTCTCCTAGTAATGCTGTAAGATAAGAGGGGGGGGGGGTTTGAGACATAAAAAAACCAACACTTTACTTTAATCCCATTTCATTTTCATTGAGTGTCGTACGTCTGGCACGTGGTCGTTTGTGGACGTATCTGGCACGTGGTCGTTTGTGGACGTATGTCATAACGTAATATTTCCCCCCTTTATTTAGGGAATTGAGTGTTAACACCAGATCTTTGACTGTTTCTTTTGTATTCATTTATGGTACATGGAATCGAGACAATTAAGAGCGAGACATATTGACAATGTTTGATCACCTGTCTATGTATGTATGCATCATGATGTTTTGGGGTTATTTCTGTCGTTGGGTTGCTGTTTCAATGACGTATAACCCACATCCGTGTACACTGCTGGCTAAAAAACAATATATAAATATATAAATCTGATAGCACTTGTATAACATATTTTTCGGACACCTGTCTTGTTGAAGACTATAAACCTTACCTCTAGATGTCTTTCGGTTATTTCTGTAGTTAGGTTGCTGTCTCATTGACGTATACCTCACATCTCCTTTTACTAATGCTGCACTTCATTTTCCGTGTGCACAGATGGCTGAAAAATATATTATCTGATTCATATCTGATAGCACTGCCAATTTTGTTTGTCTCAATTATAGCGAATTGATTTTTGATTGTTTTTTGCTTAACGTCCAGTGGCAAATACTTCATGCATATTAAAACCATTGTGTCAGAAAATCTAAGTGTAAAGATATTACACATGTGACTATTTTGACACGTGCTTTTTTGGGATATTTTCTGAGTGAAGAAAGAACTAATTTTCCAGAAACGTACACACGCACTTACTTCAAAGGTGTTTTTTGGGATGTCAAGCGAAAAATAAAATAATAAACTCACACACAAAGTTAGGAAATTTGCGCAAACGTCCTTACACGCTCTACGTAAGTTTCACTTATTTTCGGGAGACCGATAAAAACAAGCGCAAACTAAAAGAAGAGGAAAATGACAACAACAACAAAAAATAACTATGATTTTTATGTAAACAATAGTCAGACTCTTTTTGAAATGATTTTTTGGCTCTAAAAAGAACCGCTTTTAATATGCGATTTTCTTTGTTCTGTTATATTCTGTCTGGGTGTAATCACTTTAACTGCTTCTTCAGCAGTGTTAACATTTGATTCTTCCTTTTACACTGCAGTGTACGCCGATTTCTCAAATCCTCTCTTTTTTTTTTCATCAGACGATTGATTAAATTGACGTCCTCTCTGCATAGTCAACTAAGTGGATTGTTTCTCCACAATAGCGTTAAATCTGGTACCCTACTGACATCAACTTCGACTTACGACTTTCCCTACTCACGGAATGGTTATGCTAGTGTGATTCTGACTATGACTGAAAACAGACCTTAGCAGTTTTAATCGTTTACGATGAAATTATGCTGTTTCCTCGTCTGTTGCCGATACCACACTATAGTCGCATTATTCGCATTAATAAAAACCTAGCAGTAGTTTTTGAATTTACAGTTACCATCTTCATTTGGGTTCAGTTGTATGCTTTAATTACCAGTCATCAACTGTATTAAATTTGGGCATATTTTTGTTATTATTAACTCAATTTCCCCAAATTTGATGCAGAGTTATTGATGTATAAGTTGCTTGTCACAGTTAATGGGACTTATAGCAGTAGTTTGGTTAAAATTTGAATAGACCAGCCACATGCTAGAAGTTTCCGGACACTAACAACCAACAGATCCCTGTTCTAAGTCAGTCCTGACGACAGTCCATGGATGGACTTCTATTACTGACGTTTTTGATCTACATGCTAGTAGTCATAAACAAGAACAGGTCCAGCAGTAAGTTCAAGCATGAACTTAAAGTTAGTGTCCTATCCTTATTCAGAAGTTCAAGCATGAACTCAGATCTTCCGATTGATATGATTCCCAGGCTTAGGAATTAATCAATCACGACTTATCAATAACTGTGACAACAACCGAGGCGGCTAAACGCCAAATGATGTTTATTTTATTGTGTGTATATCATGTAGTATGTATCTTAGTTTAATTATATCTTAATAAATATATATTCTATGTTTTGTTGTGTATAAATTATATTTTGGAAAAAAGCATGATAAAAACTACATTTTGACAAATTATTAAAAAAATCTATGGATCAAATGAGACAAATTTCCACAGATAACCAACTGGCGTAGAAGTAAGCAATTAAAGGTCACCATACGACTTTCAACAATTAGTCAAACCCATACCACGAGCACATAGCAATCTGTAAAAGGCCCCGAATTGAAAAACTGTAAAACAATTAAAACCAGAAAACTAACGGCTTCAATTATGTACAAAACAATAAATGAAAAATGAAAATGATATACAACAAACGACGACCACTGAATTACTGGGTCCTGCCTTCAGTCAGGCACACACAGAATGTATCGGGAATAAACAAGTTGCGTGAACCAACCTTCCCTTAATATGTGACAGTAGTGTAACAGCACATTATCAGAACACACTTTCAATTGAGAAAGGCTAAACTCATCAGATCGATACACAGCACAAAGACGAGAAACACTGTACACACAAAGTGAATACTCGCAGCTACTGACAGCGAGTTCAAAGCCAATAACAATAACAAAAATCATGTAGCTAAGACGAAAATATCTATCATTTCACATCCAACTTCAAGTGTGAAAACGTCATTTAAAGCCAGACAAAAAAATTCTCCATTTTGAAAACAAAAGTTAAAAAAAAAGAAATATATGTATGAACTGCTGATGACGATTAAAAACTTGCATGGTGTTCGTTTACCAGAACATGGACATTTGTTACTCAATCTTTGGGATGTGGTCAATTATTGCTTACTGGATATATCATCGGGATGAAATTGCATCCAATTGCTATATCATATTTCAAAACAAAAACTAAACATACCCATTCTAGCGTTCGTGTGTCCATTAATGTAAATTTTGTAGGAGAAGTTCCCATACCCATGTATAAATATCTGGTTTAAATGTTCACTCAACTACATGCCAATGCGTTTTTCTATTTCCTTCATTGGGTCGGGTGACCTTTCCGTCATTGCACCTTTCCGTATATTCTTGCTATGAACTCACAAATATTAACTTCACCGTCACTTTATTCAAATTTTGAATTTTGGCACTTTTTATTATTTTGTCCTTTTCTTTATTCGAGTATTTAAACTTCTGATTAAAATTTTCATGTTGAGGTTTAAGGGAGTGTGACCTCGACAATTGGGTCGAGCGGAGGAAGTCAAAATATTTTTTTCCGGATTTTTTAGGGGTTTGTAGGGAGAGCTCCTGCTTGAATTGATTTCTTCTGATCATAAAGGAAAATCATTCACATTAAGAGAGACGATACGAATTCTGGAGCTTTAGGTAGAGATGTAGCATTATCTAACAAACAAAATTGGTAAACAAAACTAGACATAATAGAGTTAAAGGTTTTCTTTCATTCCGGGTCACAGATCCACAAATTCTTTATAATCCTCAGACATAACAGAATGTAAGATGATTGATTGACTGTTGGTTGCTTAACGTCCAGTAGCAAATATTTCATATGTATTTAGGACGAGAACAAATTAACAATAAATACAATAGGTAGTTCCTGTTATAGAGGGCATCCGGGATAAAGGTCGGCGAAATTTAGATTGCCACCGGAAAATGAGGGTATATTGGATAGGGACAGCAATTTTGCCTTGTAACAAGGCCCCCTACGGACCCTCATTGTTTTCTAAAAAAAGTTTTTCAATAGATGTATTAATACATTGACCGGCGGAGCATTGACTTTGAAGTTTGATTTGTCGATATTGTCATAGGCTCGTTCAACGGCACTTTATAAAGCAAGAAGATCAGTAAGCATCTGTGTTGTATCATACGAACCAAAAGGCTATTCGCCATAGGTTTTAATTTCCCAATGGTATTAATGAAAGATGTAGTATTTTTTATAATTTTAGACTGATTTTGAAATATGTATAATAAAATAATCTACATAATGGCCGATAAGTTCAGTTACTGAACCAAACTATGATATAATTGATCTGCTCAGTTGAATTACATCTAATTTATCTTATCCAGTATGTTGTATTTGTTTGAACGTATCCATTTCAAAACGGTGAATTTTTTGAAGAATAGCAATTCTCCCTAAACGCGCATCTCTTAATTTTTACCCTTTGTTAAAAATTTAAATGATATGTTGTCAATAATGCCTTGGGTGTATAATGATTTAACATACTCAATGAACTAGGTTTTCATTCTGCTATGTCTAGGTTAGTCTATAGAAAGGTATATACTATGAAATTTAGAGCGAGGGGCTTGCCCCGAGCACTTAATTTCATAGTATATACCTTTCTATAGACTATCCAATTTAGCACATATTTACAACTCGAGTAATCTTTTAATTGGTCTATTGACAGCTGACTTCTTGGATCACTGGTGTTTGTAAACCTGAGCTCATTAACAAAGTTTTGTTTTGTAAATCTTCTCACTAGTATCATTGTCAAATATGTGATTTCAAAAATCCCTTGACTCCAGAGTGAAAAGATGGTAGCTGCTGGTGTAAGTATGTATATCGATATAAAGCAGTGTAATACTATACATGTACTTCTTTACATTGTAAGATAATAAAATAAATTGACCAAAAACAGGCAACAATTAAATTGCAGTGAAAGCTTTACATGTTTTGAAAGCATTTTTTTTTAATTTTACAGTAAAACTTAAGCTATGATAAATTTGAAACATATAGAGAGTTTGTCCCGATAGATAGTCTAGCGGATAGATGCTAAAAAGTAACTACCAGCTAAGTTCAAAGATTAGAGGTTTAGTTTTTTTTTTTTCAAAGTAAAAACTAAAAAAATTTATCAGAATATGTATATTTTATAATATATAGATGGCACATTCTCTTCAATTAGTTTTTAATCCAAGACATCGTTCTGAACATGCATGAAATATTTGCCACTGGACATTAAGCAACCAATAATCAATCATTCAATCAATTCATGACGAAATAGATCAACTTCCTGCAGAGATTTTAAAAAATCATCACCAAGTTGCCGTAATTTACCTTCACAAAATTCCATAGTAAACACTTTTTTGTTACAAAGTAATTGCATTGATGATAAATTATCACAATTTTAAGATAGTGTTGTTGTACTCTAATCAAGGTATAAAGAACCATATGTGTTACTCTTAATTTAAATGAAAGAAACTTGCAATTGTCAAAACCATTTTTAGATCCAAAGATTTAAATAGCAGGATATTCAAAAATCATTGTCAATCTTAATAACACACTATTTATTTGATTTGGAACACAGCTTTTTATTTCAAAATAGCCAGTGGCAAATGTTTGTTTTAATATCTTGATTACGATACAATGAAATTTTAACCTTGTGGTCATTCATGCGAAGTTACTTAGTTCACGGAAAAGTATGTACATGTACTATGAAAATTGGAAGGCAAATTCAAGCAATTTGATTGGACTAGAAGTTGTAAGTTTGTGCTAAGTTAAATTAATCTCATTGGCAGTACTGTTGAGTATTTAGTTGTCTTGTGACTTCTGTTATGTAGTCTAGCCTGTCTAAAATAACACAATTTGAATTTTATCTGCTTTTTTAAATAAAATAATTTCAAATTGGGTAATGCTATTCTTTCGCCCTTAGTAAGATTGTTTTTTAAAGTTTTTTCTATTGGGAGAAAAGATAATTCAAGCTTTGTTAAATTTATATAATTTTCCAACGTATGGCACGTAGAAGCATGTTTATATCCTGTTTTGCTACGAAATGGATGAAGGTCAGATTTCTCTTGACTGAACATATATCGACATCGTGATTTTCTAGCAAATTCATTGTAGTCTTTTAGTATAGACATTTTTGCATTTTTGCTTGATGGCGTTGGTATCAATTTCAAGCCTTTCGCCAACCGTATATGTTCCTCAGATTTGATAATTTGTGTTTCGATAGATTAACTTCATGCATTTTTGCATGTGCAGCTCTTTGCTGTATATTATATTAATTCCGTTCTTTTTTATTGTAGAATCGGAATTTTTGCTTTGCTTTTAGCATTTCTATTCAAGCGACGTGCCTTTATTGAGCTCAAAATTTGGTGGCTGAAGATAAAAAGATCCACCCACATTCACGTGGGTTGATAGGCGGGGATAAGATAGCAGTGCGAAATTGTCCGTGTTGATTTATTAATGAATAACATTGTTTTGTTGAAATTTTCATAGTAGATCAGGCCATACAGTATTTTTAACTCCAAGCTAAAAGCTTTGTCCAAGGGAACAAAAAATTAGCACTGCTATCCAATCATAAAGGAAATGCGGATCGTTCTCAATGCAGAAAACGAATCTCGATAAGGTGCGGTAAGACACCCGTCCTTGTATACATTTTGTTATTATAAAACACCCATGCAACTACGCATCCTATATTGCCTGATAGGACCCGACACTATTTGATTGTTTCGGCAGTTAAAGCTTTGTTTGTTAAAAATACACCATGAAAAAAAAACAAAAACAAATGATAACCAAAACTGATTCGTACTGAATGAGACAGCCATTGCATTCCATTTTGGATTAAGAGATGGAGAGTTGTCTAATTAGCACTCATATCACATATTCTTATTTATATGATGTATTGTTGCTAATGAGACCCCTATCCACTCAAGACCAAAGGACAATGGACAATGATGTTAACAATTATAGTTCACCGTATATATACGGCCTTCACAAATGACCAAACCTATACTGTAAACAATTACAGTTCCCCGTATATATACGGTCTTCACAAATGACCAAACCCATACTGTAAACAATTACAGTTCTCCGTATATATACGGCCTTCACAAATGACCAAACCCATACTGTAAACAATTACAGTTCACCGTATACTAATATATACGGTCATCACAAATGACCAAACCCATACTGTAAACAATTACAGTTCTCCGTATATATACGGCCTTCACAAATGACCAAACCCATACTGTAAACAATTACAGTTCACCGTATACTAATATATACGGTCATCACAAATGACCAAACCCATACTGTAAACAATTACAGTTCCCCGTATATATACGGCCTTCACAAATGACCAAACCTATACTGTAAACAATTACAGGTCACCGTATATATACGGTCTTCACAAATGACCAAACCCATACTGTAAACAATTACAGTTCCCCGTATATATATACGGCCTTCACAAATGACCAAACCCATACTGTAAACAGTTACAGTTCCCCGTATATATTATACGGCCTTCACAAATGACCAAACCTATACTACAATACATGTTTAAATAGAAATTAGACGTCAAAGACACTATTTCATGAATAGCACAATTTCATTTGTTCAATACTTAAATTTTACTATTGTAGTAAAAGTTTTCAATATGTATTCGTGTAAACAGAATCGTAAATTATTAGGAAAACAAAATGAAATAATTCAAATCTAGCAAAATGGAGTTATATGGTATCGATTTTTCCATCAAATAATTTTGCGATATAGTGTGAAAAAGCTTTCCATATTCTCGGCATCCTGTAAAATAGTTCCTAAAAAGTAAGAATATGTCTGAGCTTCAAGAATACAAAGTTGCATTCGTACTATAATCCTTTCTTGTAAGACAAATTTGTTTGGGTGAATAATACTATTTTTGTAATAATGGATTTCGCTTGGTTTTGATTAGACAAAGGGTTTAATTTAAGTAATAAAAGTATGGTGTGCAAGGACATTACTAATAAGCTATATTACCTAAACAACTACATGACATATTTTTGCATGGATGAAGAATGAGTCTTTATCATGGGTTTTTCCTGATAACAAACATAAATTTTGCAACACTTTGAAAAAAGCTGTGTTATTATACCTTTTTAAAGAAATAATTTTTACATTTAAGTTTGTGTTGCAACATTTGTTAAATAACTGCAGACTAGTTTAACACAGTCTTGATCTGTTGGGAACTTAAATCTTGTCGGGATTGAGTAAAAACCGTACGTACGTTGAAGCGACGGAATTAAATCTTAGATGCAACTCTTGCCATATTTCTTCTTGTAATGCTGTAAGATAAGATGGGGTGGTATGAGACCTAAAAAAAACCAACACTTTACTTTAATCCCATTTCATTTTCATTGAGTGTCGTACGTCTGGCACGTGGTCGTTAGTGGACGTATGTCATATCGTAATATTTAACCCCCCCCCTTTTTTTTTTAGGAAATTGAGTGTTAACACCAGATCTTTGACTGTTTCTTTTGTATTCATTTATGGTACATGGAATCGAGACAATTAAGAGCGAGACATATTGACAATGTTTGGTCACCTGTCTATGTATGTATGCATCACGATGTTTTGGGGTTATTTCTGTCATTGGGTTGCTGTTTCAATGACGTATAACCCACATCTAAATCTCCTTCTATTTCACACTAAATTTTCCGTGTACACTGCTGCCTTAAAAAAAACAATATAAAAATATATAAATCTGATAGCACTTGTATAACATATTTTAGGACACCTGTCTATTGTTGAAGACAATAAACGTTACCTCTAGATGTCTTTCGGTTATTTCTGTAGTTAGGTTGCTGTCTCATTGACGTATACCTCACAACTTCTTTTATTAATGCTGCACTTCATTTTCCGTGTGCACAGATGGCTGAAAAAATATATTATCTCATTAATATAAATCTGATAGCACTGCCAATTTTGTTTGTCTCAAATATAGCGGAATGATTTGATTGTTTTTTGCTTAACGTCCAGTGGCAAATACTTCATGCATATTAAAACCATTGTGTCAGAAAATCTAAGTGTAAAGATATTACACATGTGACTATTTTGACACTTGCTTTTTTTTGGATATTTTCTGAGTGAAGAAAGAACTAATTTTCCAGAAACAAAACGTACACACGCACTTGTTTCAAAGGTGTGTTTTTGGATGCTAAGCGAAAAATAGAATAATAAACTCACACACAATGTTGGGAAATTTGCGCAAACGTCCTTACACTCTCTACGTAAGTTTCACTTATTTTCGGGAGACCGATAAAAACAAGCGCAAACACAAAGGAGAGGAAAATGACAACAACAACAAAAAAAATAACTATAATTTTTATATCAACAATAGTCAGACTCTTTTTTAAATGATTTTTTGACTCTAAAAAGAACCGCTTTTAATATGCGATTTTCTTTGTTCTGTTATATTCTGTCTGGGTGTAATCACTTCAACGACTTCTTCAGCAGTGTTAACATTTGATTCTTCCTTTTACACTGCAGTGTACACAGATTTCTCAGATCCTCTCTCTGTTTTTTCATCAGACGATTGATTAAATTGACGTCCTCTCTGCATAGTCAACTAAGTGGATTGTTTCTCCACAATTCCGTTTAATCTGGTACCATACTGACATCAGCTTCGACTTACGACTTTTCCCCCTCACGGAATGGTTATGCTTGTGTGATTCTGACTATGACTGAAAACAGACTTTATCCGTTTTAATCGTTTACGAGGAAATTATGCTGTTTCCTCGTCTGTTGCCGATACCACACTGTGATATAAAAAATTAAAGTACATCTACTCAGATTGACGGCATTGCACAATGCTGTTACTCGCCTTTCTACGTAGGCCTGCGCTGGAAAAGTCTAAGTTTTTTGCTAATACACTTCATTATAATTTTGTCATGATTAAAACTCTACAATTTGCATGTGAAAAGTGGTGCATAATTGAACTGACAATCTAATAAAGAAAAAAAAGCGAATGTCATGCTGTTCAGTTGTGTTTTGTTGGTTTGCTATTTTATTGATGTATACTTTGCATCTTCTTTTATTCATATTTTTATGTTTTATGTGTCAAAAAGTTGTTACCTATTTACTAAACATTGAAATATTATCTCATTGTATAGCTGCTGTTTCACGGCTCCCTCCCCCTCTTTTCTAAAAAAAAATCAAAACACAAAACAATGCAAAAAGCAAAAGTAAAAGTAAAAAAAAATGTTCTCCATGCATAATACGAAACAAAAGAAGCTACTTCTATCAGAGGTTAGCATATGATGTATAGGACTTGAAACCCTTATATAGTACACAATTTGCAAAATTTCCTCAGAGAAGGTATTGGCAAAAATCTGGATCGTGTATATACGTATTATATCCGTTTGTAGGGTTTTTGGCATTTTTCGTATTTTTTGAAGTTGTGATGTGCGCAGATTAAAATTAAAAAGTCCCAAAAAATTTTAAACAACGAATAAATCATAAAATGAGACTTTATCATGGATTTTTCCTGATAACAAACACAAATTTTGCAAAACTTTGAAAAAAGTCGTGTTATTATACCTTTTTAAAGAAATAATTTTCACATTTAAGTTTGTGTTGCAACATTTGTTAAATAACCGACCGTGCAAGGGCTGTATAGCCAGTCAAGGTCGTTAAAAACTTCCATTTGTTGTTAAATAACCGCAGACTAGTTTAACACAGTCTAGATCTGTTGGGAACTTAACCCTTGTCGGGATTGAGAGAAACCCGTACGTACGTTGAAGCGACGGAATTAAATCTTAGATGCAACTTCTTGTAATGCTGTAAGAAAAGAGGGGGTGATATGAGACATTAAAAAAAAACCAACACTTTACTTTAATCCCATTTCATTTTCATTGAGTGTCGTACGTCTGGCACGTGGTCGTTAGTGTACGTATGTCATATCGTAATATTTACACCCCCCCCCCCCCCCCTTTATTTAGGAAATTGAGTGTTAACACCAGATCTTTGACTGTTTCTTTTGTATTCATTTATGGTACATGGAATCGAGACAATTAAGAGCGAGGCATATTGACAATGTTTGGTCACCTGTCTATGTATGTATGCTTTGGGGTTATTTCTGTCGTTGGGTTGCTGTTTCAATGACGTATAACCAACATCTAAATTTCCTTCTATTTCACACTAAATTTTCCGTGTACACTGCTGCCTAAAAAAAAAATATAAAATTATATAAATCTGATAGCACTTGTATAACATATTTTTAGGACACCTGTCTATTGTTGAAGACTATAAACGTTACCTCTAGATGTCTTTCGGTTATTTCTGTAGTTAGGTTGCTGTCTCATTGACGTATACCTCACATCTTCTTTTATTAATGCTGCACTTCATTTTCCGTGTGCACAGATGGCTGAAAAAATATATTATCTCATTAATATAAATCTGATAGCACTGCCAATTTTGTTTGTCTCAAATATAGCAGATTGATTTGATTGTTTTTTGCCTAACGTTCAGTGGCAAATACTTCATGCATATTAAAACCATTGTGTCAGAAAATCTAAGTGTAAATATATTACACATTTGACTATTTTGACACTTGCTTTTTTGGAGATATTTTCTGAGTGAAGAAAGAACTAGTTTTCCAGAAACAAAACGTACACACGCACTTGCTTCATAGGTGTTTTTTTTTGGATGTCAAGCGAAAAATAGAACAATAAACTCACACACAATGTTGGGAAATTTGCGCAAACGTCCTTACACTCTCTACGTAAGTTTCACTTATTTTCGGGAGACCGATAAAAACAAGCGCAAACACAAAGGAGAGGAAAATGACAACAACAAAAAAAATAACTATAATTTTTATATCAACAATAGTCAGATTCTTTTTGAAATGATTTTTTTACTCTAAAAAGAACCGCGTTTAATATGCGATTTTCTTTGTTCTGCTATATTCTGTCTGGGTGTAATCACTTTAACGACTTCTTCAGCAGTGTTAAAATTTGATTCTTCCTTTTACACTGCAGTGTACACAGATTTATCAGATCCTCTCTCTGTTTTTTCATCAGACGATTGATTAAATTGACGTCCTCTCTGCATGATCAACTAATTGGATTGTTTCTCCACAATTCCGTTAAATCTGGTACCATACTGACATTAGCTTCGACTTACGACTTTTCCCCCTCACGGAATGGTTATGCTTGTGTGATTCTGACTATGACTGAAAACAGACTTTAGCTGTTTTAATCGTTTACGATGAAATTATGCTGTTTCCTCGTCTGTTGTCGATACCACACTGTGATATAAAAAATTAAAGTACATCTACTCAGATTGACGGCATTGCACAATGCTGTTACTCGCATTTTCTACGTAGGCCTGCGCTGGAAAAGTCTAAGTTTTTTGCTAATACACTTTATTATTATGTTGTCATGATTAAAACTCTACAATTTTCATGTGAAAAGTGGTGCATAATTGAACTGACAATCTAATAAAGAAAAAAAAGCGAATGTCATGCTGTTCAGTTGTGTTTTGTTGGTTTGCTATTTTATTGATGTATACTTTGCATCTTCTTTTATTCATATTTTTATGTTTTATGTGTCAAAAAGTTGTTACCTATTTACTAAACATTGAAATATTATCTCATTGTATAGCTGCTATTTCACGGCTCCCTCCCCCTCTTTTCTAAAAAAAAAATCAAAACACAAAACAATGCAAAAAGCAAAAGTAAAAGTAAAAAAAAATGTTCTCCATTCATAATACGAAACAAAAGAAGCTACTTCTATCAGAGGTTAGCATATGGTGTATAGGACTTGAAACCCTTATATAGTACACAATTTGCAAAATTTCCTCAGAGAAAGTATTGGCAAAAATCTGGATCGTGTATATACGTATTATATCCGTTTGTAGGGTTTTTGGCATTTTTCGTATTTTTTGAAGTTGTGATGTGCGCAGATTAAAATTAAAAAGTCCCAAAAAATTTTAAACAACGATTAAATCATAAAATGAGTCTTTATCATGGGTTTTACCTGATAACAAACACAAATTTTGCAAAACTTTGAAAAAAGTCGTGTTATTATACCTTTTTAAAGAAATAATTTTCACATTTAAGTTTGTGTTGCAACATTTGTTAAATAACCGACCGTGCAAGGGCTGTATAGCCAGTCAAGGTCGTTAAAAACTTCCATTTGTTGTTAAATAACCGCAGACTAGTTTAACACAGTCTAGATCTGTTGGGAACTTAACCCTTGTCGGGATTGAGTGAAACCAGTACGTACGTTGAAGCGACGGAATTAAATCTTAGATCCAACTTCTTGTAATGCTGTAAGATAAGAGGGGGTGATATGAGACATAAAAAAAAACCAACACTTTACTTTAATCCCATTTCATTTTCATTGAGTGTCGTACGTCTGGCACGTGGTCGTTAGTGTACGTATGTCATATCGTAATATTTACCCCCCCCCCCCCCCTTTTATTTAGGAAATTGAGTGTTAACACCAGATCTTTGACTGTTTCTTTTGTATTCATTTATGGTACATGGAATCGAGACAATTAAGAGCGAGGCATATTGACAATGTTTGGTCACCTGTCTATGTATGTATGCTTTGGGGTTATTTCTGTCGTTGGGTTGCTGTTTCAATGACGTATAACCAACATCTAAATTTCCTTCTATTTCACACTAAATTTTCCGTGTACACTGCTGCCTAAAAAAAAACAAAATAAAAATATATAAATCTGATAGCACTTGTATAACATATTTTTAGGACACCTGTCTATTGTTGAAGACTATAAACGTTACCTCTAGATGTCTTTCGGTTATTTCTGTAGTTAGGTTGCTGTCTCATTGACGTATACCTCACATCATCTTTTATTAATGCTGTACTCCATTTTCCGTGTGCACAGATGGCTGAAAAAATATATTATCTCATTCATATAAATCTGATAGCACTGCCAATTTTGTTTGTCTCAAATATAGCAGATTGATTTGATTGTTTTTTGCTTAACGTTCAGTGGCAAATACTTCATGCATATTAAAACCATTGTGTCAGAAAATCTAAGTGTAAATATATTACACATGTGACTATTTTGACACTTGCTTTTTTGGAGATATTTTCTGAGTGAAGAAAGAACTAGTTTTCCAGAAACAAAACGTACACACGCACTTGCTTCAAAGGTGTTTTTTTTTGGATGTCAAGCGAAAAATAGAACAATAAACTCACACACAATGTTGGGAAATTTGCGCAAACGTCCTTACACTCTCTACGTAAGTTTCACTTATTTTCGGGAGACCGATAAAAACAAGCGCAAACACAAAGGAGAGGAAAATGACAACAACAACAAAAAAAATAACTATAATTTTTATATCAACAATAGTCAGACTCTTTTTGAAATGATTTTTTTTAGTCTAAAAATAACCGCGTTTAATATGCGATTTTCTTTGTTCTGTTATATTCTGTCTGGGTGTAATCACTTTAACGACTTCTTCAGCAGTGTTAAAATTTGATTCTTCCTTTTACACTGCAGTGTACACAGATTTCTCAGATCCTCTCTCTGTTTTTTCATCAGACGATTGATTAAATTGACGTCCTCTCTGCATGATCAACTAAGTGGATTGTTTCTCCACAATTCCGTTAAATCTGGTACCATACTGACATTAGCTTCGACTTACGACTTTTCCCCCTCACGGAATGGTTATGCTTGTGTGATTCTGACTATGACTGAAAACAGACTTTAGCTGTTTTAATCGTTTACGATGAAATTATGCTGTTTCCTCGTCTGTTGTCGATACCACACTGTGATATAAAAAATTAAAGTACATCTACTCAGATTGACGGCATTGAACAATGCTGTTACTCGCCTTTTCTACGTAGGCCTGCGCTGGAAAAGTCTAAGTTTTTTGCTAATACACTTCATTATTATGTTGTCATGATTAAAACTCTACAATTTGCATGTGAAAAGTGGTGCATAATTAAACTGACAAACTAATAAAGAAAAAAAAGCGAATGTCATGCTGTTCAGTTGTGTTTTGTTGGTTTGCTATTTTATTGATGTATACTTTGCATCTTCTTTTATTCATATTTTTATGTTTTATGTGTCAAAAAGTTGTTACCTATTTACTAAACATTGAAATATTATCTCATTGTATAGCTGCTGTTTCACGGCTCCCTCCCCCCTCTTTTCTAAAAAAAAAATCAAAACACAAAACAATGCAAAAAGCAAAAGTAAAAGTAAAAAAAAATGTTCTCCATTCATAATACGAAACAAAAGAAGCTACTTCTATCAGAGGTTAGCATATGATGTATAGGACTTGAAACCCTTATATAGTACACAATTTGCAAAATTTCCTCAGAGAAGGTATTGGCAAAAATCTGGATCGTGTATATACGTATTATATCCGTTTGTAGGGTTTTTGGCATTTTTCGTATTTTTTGAAGTTGTGATGTGCGCAGATTAAAATTAAAAAGTCCCAAAAAATTTTAAACAACGATTAAATCATAAAATGAGTCTTTATCATGGGTTTTTCTTGATAACAAACACAAATTTTGCAAAACTTTGAAAAAAGCCGTGTTATTATACCTTTTTAAAGAAATATTTTTTACATTTAAGTTTGTGTTGCAACATTTGTTAAATAACCGCAGACTAGTTTAACATAGTCTAGATCTGTTGGGAACTTAACCCTTGTCGGGATTGTGTGAAACCCGTACGTACGTTGAAGCGACGGAATTAAATCTTAGATGCAACTCTTGCCATATTTCTTCTTGTAATGCTGTAAGATAAGAGGGGGTGGTATGAGACATAAAAAAAAAACAACACTTTACTTAAATCCCATTTCATTTTCATTGAGTGTCGTACGTCTGGCGCGTGGTCGTTAGTGGAGAATGTCATATCGTAATGTTTACCCCCCCCCCCCCCCCCCCCCTTTATTTAGGAAATTGAGTGTTAACACCAGATCTTTGACTGTTTCTTTTGTATTCATTTATGGTACATGGAATCGAGACAATTTAGAGCGAGACATATTGACAATGTTTGGTCACCTGTCTATGTATGTATGCATCACGATGTTTTGGGGTTATTTCTGTCGTTTGGTTGCTGTTTCAATGACGTATAACCCATATCTAAATCTCCTTCTATTTCACACTAAATTTTCCGTGTACACTGCTGCCTAAAAAAACAATATAAAAATATATAAATCTGATAGCACTTGTATAACATATTTTTAGGACACCTGTCTATTGTTGAAGACTATAAACGTTACCTCTAGATGTCTTTCGGTTATTTCTGTTGTTAGGTAGCTGTCTCATTGACGTACACCTCACATCTTCTTTTATTAATGCTGCACTTCATTTTCCGTGTGCACAGATGGCTGAAAAATATATCATCTCATTTATATAAATCTGATAGCACTGCCAATTTTGTTTGTCTCAAATATAGCGAATTGATTTGATTGTTTTTTGCTTAACGTCCAGTAGCAAATACTTCATGCATATTAAAACCATTGCGTCAGAAATTCTAAGTGTAAAGATATTACACATGTGACTATTTTGACACTTGCTTTTTTGGGATATTTTCTGAGTGAAGAAAGAACTAGTTTTCCAGAAACGTACACTCGCACTTAATTCAAAGGTGTTTTTTTTTATGTCAAGCGAAAAATAAAAAATAAACTGACACACAATGTTGGGAAATTTGCGAATCGTCCTTTCACGCTCTACGTAAGTTTCACTAATTTTCGGGAGACAAATAAAAACAAGCGCAAACTAAAAGAAGAGGAAAATGACAACAACAAAAAAATAACTATAATTTTTATATCAACAAAAGTCAGACTCTTTTTGAAATGATTTTTTGACTCTAAAAAGAACCGCTTTCAATATGCGATTTCCTTTGTTCTGTTATATTCTGTCTGGGTGTAATCACTTTAACTGCTTATTCAGCAGTGTTAACATTTGATTCTTCCTTTTACACTGCAGTGTACACCGATTTCTCAGATTTTATTTTATAATAATCCTTTTATTTAGTTGTTTGTTTTTATGTTAATGTGTTGTACGCATAAACTTTCATACGAGTATCTTGACATGTTATTTTTGTGCTTTAACGTCTGCATAATTATTGTAAAATTTCGTCGAGATATAAATTTTTGCGATTGACACCTCTGTGTTCACCATAATACATATAAATAGTTCAAACCCGATATTGAAATCGAAGTTATAAAGAAACTACAGTCTGATTCTATTGAAATGTAAATCTCAAATTATCTTATTCCACCACGATCACAATGCTCATTGCAGGATGTATTTCTGACTGGGCTTTCTAATCCGCTGATTATGTAGTCTGTCAAATAGGATATCTAATAATTTTATTCTTCTTGCACGTTGTGCATCTTTATGTAGCGCAATCTATCAGATCACGTGGTTTACATCTTCTTTGGCTGTATCTGCAGATTTGAATGTCATCGACTCCTGGCGACCATCTCCGCATCTTTAAAATTCCCTCTCTAGTAAGTGTAAATCTAGCTTTGGTTCTATTTTTCAAATTTTGGCGTTTGTCTGTGGTTTTTTGTCATTTAATTAAGTTTGATAGATTGATGCAAAATCGAAAGATATTCTATAGCAGTGACCAAATTATTAAAGTTTCTTGAATTGTGAATAATGCCGAACGTTAATCGTTTCCATTTAAATTGGTTGCCTTTGGACGCCTCAACTCAGCGAAAGGAATGTTGACAACTTTGATTAATATGGTTGCTGTTTTTAAGCTTTTTCTGGTAATCTTAGTTTGGATGATAATCAAAGTGGGTCATAATTTTTAGTTTTATGCTGACATACATAGTTTTTCATTTTTCTTTTTAAATGACTGTTTATATTGATAACACACACGCCCATTTTGATTTATTATTAATCCAGGTAAAACATTAATATCGAGGTTTGCAGGTAAGTCTAAAAACATTTATACATTTTGCAGCATTGTTTTTTACAAAATGTTTGTCGTTAGATATTGTATGAAACGCACACAACGTAACTTATTTTATATTTTTCTCGTTTTATTGTTGATGTCGTTTACTCCCCCATATGATGCTATTCATTACTATACATTATGCATGAAATTTATCAGAATCTGTGCCATGTATTTTTTTTTTCAATATGAAGAAAGTAAGATGTAAGGTATGAGCGAGACAGATATTATACCAAACAATTATAAAAGACACCTTACAGAACTTGGTGTATTTTATAATTATCTGTTTGTTTAGTTGTATGATTTAATACTACTGTATTGTGCGCATAAAATTTATACACGTGTTCATACACGTGTATCTTGTGCCTTAACGTCTGCATATTTATTATAAGATTTCGCCGAGATATAGGTAGTTTGCAACTGACACCTCGGTTGTCATAAATATACATTTCGATAGCTAAAACCACATACAGAAATCAAGGATATCAAGAAACTGCGACCTAATAGTTTCGAAATTTAAAATTTGGAATTGTCTTGTATTCAGTTAAGCAAAATAGTTAACATTTTTGCCCATGGACGTTTTAGATATATACATGCACCTTCAAAATGTCAAACTTTGAGTTTCAATATATGTTATATAATTGTATTAATATATACAAGATTTATGCATGACCCTTGCATCGATCATTTGTAATATGTGTATTTCTATGTGTTAAATATTAAGTTGTTTTTTCATACAAACTTATAAGTGTTATCAGCAAAATTTATTATCTTATAACACAAGTTTGTAGTAGGATATTTGTCATTTGACGTTAAGCAAACACAAAAAAAAACAATGTTCATAGTTGTTTTGGAAACAATCCGATTTTGCTGTATTGATTTTCGAAGTATATTGTTTTATCCAGATCACTTATCACTCTTAATCTATGAAGTAATTTCAACATATTTACGCATACGCGATCAAATGTTACTTTTGTCGTATAACTGGGTTTGATAGGGTTTTATCTCACACGCAAATATATCATTCCATAGATGTAACGACTTTAATCAATATGATTAAACAAAACCAAATCTTAGTGAGGCCATATCATAAACTGTGTAAGTATATCAGAAATATAACCAAGAAACTGCGTGTGTAAAGTTGGGGGTGCAGTGGACTAAAAGTAACTAATTTGAATAGATACATTTGTTATAGTGTATTTATGAAATCCATAATGAGCTGTTTTAAATATAAAAATATCTAGAGTGTATATGAAATTTATTGTTTTTTCTAATATAGTATTACATGTACGAAATATCTTGATAACAAACATTACTCATTGGTGAAGGACGTGCTGTTGCCTATAATTGCTTACATCCACTTTATTTGAAATCTGGTGGATAGTTGTCTCGTTGGCAATCATACCACATCTGCTTATTTCTATATTACCGGTTACAACTAAATGTTAATTACAGTGATGCTAAATAAGAGTCATGTTAACAGAAATAAACATATTTAACTTTGATTAACCTGTGGTAAGCCAAGGTCTATTTTGTTTCTATTTTTAAGTTGTTCCGTTGTTTTCCTCTTATAGCTATATATAGGTGACGTGTTTCCTTTGGTTTTGGTTTATGACCCGGATTTGTTTCAGTTAAATCCATTAATGACTATTGAACAGCGATATACTACTGTTGCCTGTATTTATGTTCATCCCAAATGACAGTTATGCTGTTAACTGCTTTACAAAAAAATATGAACCATACAAAACAACCTTACCCTAGAATTTTGCGATTATTTCATGCATGTTAAGGACGAGAACAAACCAACAACACTTTCAATAGCTAGGTCCTGTAAAATGGGTCAACCCGGATGAAGGGCGGGAATTTCAGCATATTGATCTATCTTTTCTCCATTATTTCGTATCATTGTTTGTACCAAGTCTGGAATATGACAGTTGTTTCCCATTTATTTGATGTGTTTGAGCTTATGATTTTGCAATTTGATAAAGGACTTTCCGTTTTGAATTTTCATTGGAGTTCAGTATTTTGTTATTTTACTTTTTATTATCCTTTTATTTGTATGGGTATAAATAACTTTATCTACGCATTTCAAGACTAACTAGAGAGGTGATCACAGATATCTCAGCAAATGATGGATCATGGTTTATTTTAGTGGTCCAACACATTCGATTTTAACCAATTTAAAAAAAAGGGTTTTCTATTAATCAGGAGGAAACTTCCAAACAATCAATTTGTCCAATAATCGATCACCATTACCTTAGAACGGTACAATTGATTACAACAAAAATCGAACTTAACTTGTCGTTAATAATCCAAAAACATTCCGTAAAATTTCAATTCATTTCAACAATCAGTTTTCTATTTATAATATATTAATATGAAAAAAAAAACAAAAACAAAAACAAAAAAAACAAAAAAAATAAATCGCATTTTTCTAATGACCAAGCACTTTAATTACGAAACGGTAATGGAAAATCGACAAAAATCGAACTTAATGTCTTAATAAGCTTAGGCCAAAAAACATTCCATTACAATTTCATTTATTTCTTGAATCTGTTCTGTATTTATCATCTGGAAACCAACATGTGAAGAACGGACAGACGAACTTGCCATAAGTATAGACGGGTAGGTCTTAACCTGATCTAAAGTTTAATTTGAGCAGACATTTTGACTGCTTTCCAAGTTAATAAAGAAATGTTGAACATTCAAGAAAATTTACACGGTAAACCAGATATAGATCTTTGTTTTATTACTCCTTCAGACCTATTGATATATCTGCTCCAGACCAGACCTTTGGACAAGTCTGCTTTTGACCAGTTCTGCGGATAGGTAAGTTTTTAACCATGTTTATGGACTGCTTTTCATATTTTTGACAGATCGTATAGTGTCGCACTTTTTATATCAGATCTGACCTTTCAAATATATAAACGATATTCGTGTTATTCTTTTTTCCAGTACAGCATAGTATACCCAAAAAGTCTTATCAAAATTTCGTTGTTCATTGATAGACATTATTTCATGAATTAAATTATCGATTGACATCCTAGATAAGGTATTTCAGCTTTACACGTGAAACTCTACATAAAAAGTTACAACAAAAGGGACGATTTTTCTTTAACTTTTGCTATTTTTGGACTACAAACCAGCGCGGTATTTTAAATAAAAAAAAGAAATGTTAGCACTCGTATTTAAACCGCACACATATCATAAGTTTTATATACGGAAAAAATATTGTTGTCATTCGTATTATACAATCAAGTCAGGATTATTACAGACGTTTTCTACATGTTCCATTTGTTCATAACTTTGATTTTGTCATCTTTTATGGGCTACCCCTTTTTAAATTTACCGTGGAGTTCTGATTTGTTTATAAACTTTTCTACCCTGTGTTTTCCAATTGATATTCAATATATCATGACCTGGTAAATTAACTGATTTATGATACAGGCATAGATTTACCAATATAAAGTACGCATTCGCCCTGTGTTGATGCGAACAAACATTTTATTATGTAAAAAATCATGAAATCACAAAAATACTAATTTAATGGTTACTTATTTTTAGTAAAAAAAATATACAAAATGATATGTCAAGTATTTCACCATAAATATGCAGTATTAATAAAATAAATCTACATTGACAGATATTTCTGTATTAGTATGTTGCATGGTTCCATATAGTACAATTTTTAAAACCTCCCTCGACGGAAAAAACAAATGTAAAAAAAAAACACCCTTTGAATATAAATCTGGCATGTAATTTTGTATACGATTTTTTTTCGTGCTTTAATTGATATCTAGAAAATTATGTATATATATCATATGTTTTATTTTTTTTCTAAATAATATCAATTTTACATAAATAAATTCTTCATAGATACCAGGCTTTATATTTTGTAAACCAGACGCGCGTCTCACCTGAAAAAGACCCATCAGTGACGCTCAAATGAAAAAAAGTAAAATACAATAGATTTTTGAAGACTAAATTTTAGAAAGGTTTTGTCAAACACAGCTAATGTAATCTATTCCTGGGATAAACCATCCTTAGTATACATGGTATAACCTGAAAACAAATTATAGTTCTGTTAACATTTAATTAAGAAATATTTCATGGCAGCGTAGATTTGTTTTCAGTAAACCATGGGTTGGGTGTTTATATTCGATTATTTATCCCGAGCAATATGAATTATTTCGATTCTAATAGGACAAATACGGATATGTTGTCAATTCTGAAAGCCCTATACACATGATACTATTTTGGCTCTTCTGTTTTAATCCCATATTTAAAAACATTATTTCCCTTATGTTCTTAGATTTACGAAACTTTATGAGCCATGGGTTTGTCTGAAAATATTATTTTCTAGAAGATTTTTCATAGAAATAAATTGATCAATTTAAACATGTGTGTGGCATCGTGCAGACATAACAGCTATCATGCATTCTCAAAGTGTTATATTTGAATTTAACAAAGAAGTTGATAGTTTTTGAAGTGAATTATACTTATATCCGTAAAATGCAAATGGTTATTATAAACTCAAAATGTACAAGCTTTTGGTGTAAACAAGATAACAGGCTTTTCTTGTAAATAAAAAAAAAACAAAAACAAACAAAACAATCAAACAAAGCAAAATTTGTTGAAATCACAAATGCAACAAGCAATTCTGTAACCAATCTTTATTCAAGAATATGAGGTCGATGGCGTGGCTAATTTTCCGGTCAGTTTTCAATTATAAAAATAGCACAGGAAGTTCGAACATTATGTTAGACGCTAAAAACAATCACGTAAAACATTCTCCGGATCGCAAAAAGAAAATACAGCTTGTAAAATCTCGAAACTTATAATGACATACCTTCATTGTAAACTACATTGATAAAAAAAAAATTGTAAAAACAGGTATGATAGGTTGATTAACATCCAGTTGGTAACCTGATTTGGAATGGACAAAAGGACGATCGGACTTAAGAACGGACAGACACATAGAACGACAAAAAATGCCAAACTGCTATCAAGTTTGAAGCTCACAATTAATTGGCTACGGTGGTAGTAGGGTAACAAACAGTCTTCAACATTTATTCAAGACCAAAATCCTACCCTTTGGATGTTTACAGTTATATCCGGAAAAGTAGCAGCGATGAATTTTGATTGTAGATGAATATTTTATTTGAACAATAATGTTGTTCTACAACCATGGGACACAATTTCGTGCTTGAAACTGTCCATATAATTGTTGTCTACTTAATCTGGACCCAAATATTTTGTACTAATTTATAAATGTATATACAAATTTTTATTCCTGCAGTATTTATATGTTTTAAATTTGTATATTTTTATAGAATAGCGATGTGGGTGTGTACAGTTTGTTATTGCCGAAATGAGAAGAAAGATCACGAGTGTACAGAATGCAAAAACGACAGAGATTGTGAAAAGATTGAAGGTGAATGCATGCTTCTTTGCAGACCTATAGCTAATCCAAGACTGATTTATTAATATAGTAGATTTTTATTCTTTTTTTTTTTTGCTTTCTTATTTTCACAGATATTCCTTAATGCTTAAAAGAAAATGCATCCTTATTAAAATGCTTATCAAATTTGAAAATGAATTTTAGTTTGTGCTTTTAAAGGTTTTTATTGGATAATTTTTACAAGGATCTTTAGAAACCAAAAATTGAAAGCAAATGATTTATAAATACCAAAAGAGTTTTATGATACAATTAGATCTTAATTGGGACTACTTAGTATTTAAAAAAACACTGTTTGCTGATGATTAAGCATTTTGTTTTATTGTTAAAGGATGGAAAGTTGTTAAAGCTTTTGACGTTTTTTGTGATAACGGACCTACAAAACAGCTTTTTTTAAAACATGGAGAAGTTATACGTGCAGCTAAAAAAAATAACAGTGATTGGTGGTGTGGTTTCAGAAATAGCGAATGGGGTTGGTTTCCGAAATTGCATGTCGTAAGAGCACGAAAATCTCGAGGTATGTTTCCAATTGTCATCTTTTCATTTATCAGCATTGATATACCATATGCTCACACTTTAATACTGATTCAGCTGAAGTTATGAGGTAGAACGACTGAAATCGACATCATAAATTGGGAGATGGATAGAATATGTCAGTGTTTCATCTCATCATATACCTGTGTAGGGGAGTGTTTCATCTCATCATATACCTGTGTAGGGGAGTGTTTCATCTCATCATATACCTGTGTAGGGGAGTGTTTAGTTTTACCGATTGTGTCCTATTCTCGATTATGTTATTTTCACTTGGTGCCGATTTGCATGGCGGGTGATGCATTCATAGAAGGAGATGTTTAAATACTAAGGATTTTCTTATCCCAGACATATAACCTTAGCCGTATTTGGCACATCTTTTTTGAACTTTTGGTCCTCAATGCTCTACAACTTTGTACTTGTTTTGGCTTTCGAACTTTTTTGATCTGAGCGTCACTGGTTAGTCTTGTGTGGACGAAACGCGCGTCTTGCATTTTAAATTTTAAACCTGGTACCTTTTGTTAGCTATTATTCGTATGTTTTTCTGTCCTATAATATGTTCTCCCATTTATTTGTATTGTAGTCCTGTCATGTAATGTTGTCATTTTAATGTTATATTTAACATTGCCATAAAAGCGGGAGGTTTGGCTAGCCACACAACCATGTTCAACCCACCATTTTTTTCTTAAAATGTCCTGTACTAAGTCAGGAAAATGGCCATTGTTATATTATAGTTCGTTTCTGTGTGTGTTACATTTTAATGTTGTGTTTCTGTTGTGCCGTAGTTCTCCTCTTATATTTGATGTGTTTCCCTCAGTTTTAGTTTGTAACCCGGATTTGTTTTTTTTCTCAATGGATTTATGAATTTCAAACAGCGTTATATATGTTGCCTTTATTTACCACGCGGAAGAACTAGGCATATTTGTAGACTGTATTTTTCTCTTTTTAATTGAAAATGGAGATCGGTAAACTACGTCTGCCGTAAAATGTACACAATTTTAATCCTGTTAACTTAGATTGCAATGTTAAACAACCGATCAGGGACATGTTAATGCTTTTCAAAAGTCATAATAATTAATAAATTATATATGCGTCCGACGCGCTTTTATGTATTTTCTTCACCAGGAAAATTTAAATATGTCAATGCTAAATATTTGAAAGACAATGATGTATAAGACCTGACAAATCTATCTAAACTAAAACTTACATGTAGGGGTTAGACACTTAGTTTCTGAATAATTTATAAACAATTTATTTCAGAAAGGTATGTTGAAAAATTAACTCACTACCGGATCACTAAGTATTGAGCTGGATATATACTTGCATAAAGTCCACTAATAGCGATATTTACCTAGTGCTGTATAACAACTCTAAATAACACTTGTTATACTTCTGAAGCGCGTTTCGGTAATAACCTTTATCAGGACTGATGAGAGACAAAATTTGAAAGCCGAGGATGTAGAAGTACTGAAACATGTTATTCATAGGTTATCGTTCATTGCTGTCTAACATATTCATATTTGTTTTTGTTTTTGTTTTTTTTTATTGTGTAACCATATAAAGCTTAAGTTGATTGAACTTAAAGGTAACGGTACTTTATGTTTTTCTCATTCCATTTGTTGATACTGAGTGTGTCTGCCAGTGTCTGCCAGGAAATGGTAACAAATTGTTCAAATTCATGATGGGACAATTGTAAGCGCAGGACTGTATCATGGAATGTTTAATAATGTTATTCACAGTTTAATGCAGCTGTATAGTTGTATTTTAAACAGTACTCTCTGTTGTTCCTCTATCATTATAGAGTCATGGTAAATGGTCAAATTGCACCTTTCAATTTCAAGTCTAACCGTCTCATTTTTAAACCTGTCCATTCCTTTATTGTATTATTGCAAAAGCTATGGAACTTGAACAGTTAAAAAACATAATAATGATTAAACTATAGCACTTCGATTATTATTACAGAAAGAACATCCATAGCTAAATAAAGCAGGATTTCAAAGGCCATACAAACATAAACAGACAAGAAATTTGGCAAAAAATTAAAAAAGAACAACAAATTGACAATAAGCAATGACCAAACATTACACACCAAAGTGAAGATTAAGCAACATCCCCCCTTTTAAGAAAAAAAACGGGGTTGAACAGTTCTTTTTCCACATGTTTCATCTGCCATGTTGCTAACGGATGCAAACATCCACTAACAATTCGCATTTGGTAATGCCACAATCGACGAGAAATGACAGGATTATATTCTGACAAGTAAAACGTAGCCATGGTCATGTATGACACAGATATTCCATAACAAGTTTGAGATGACGAACGTTAAATGTTGTAAGCATTAAATGAATACAAGTTATACTATATTACACTATAGCATTAGATACTAATAGACTCTTCGTCAGACGGTATTTTATCATGAGAGGCGGAGATATGAAGACAAAATTCGCATAGTATAAGAGTATCGATGAATTTTTATAATAAGGTTGTAAAGCTATGAGTGCGGTTATAACTTGTAAATCAAGTTAACTCCAAAAACACACATTAAGACCGATTTGAATTAACATGCGTGATACTCATGCCTTCAAAGAGAGTTTCTAACACTGAAGTTTTCATTTAAAGCAGGTATTGTCCTAACGTGGAACCAGGACTGTTTGCATCGATTGATGACATTTCTTAAAATTATCTGTTTCTAGATATTTAATTCACTGTATAGAAATATATACATTCTTATTTAGCTTATAAACAATAAAATAAAGATGTTGTTTGTTTCACTGAATAAGGCAAACGAACTTTTAAGCAAACGCATATCTCCCCGCAGGATGACCCATCATGTTAAATAAAGAAGGAAAACGTTGACCTATCATTTTATTTATGTTTTCAAACTTGATACAAAATAAATACAATGTACATTGTTCATGTAAAATTTTGTAACCTCAAATATGCAAATCAACTAACATCTCTCTATGAACAACTTTTTCTGAGGTCATAATGGTCCTTTTTTGATACATTTACTTACACCAGCTAGGAATATACAATAGCAATATATCTTCTTAAACATACTAGTTTTGTTCATCGAAGCGATCGCTACTGGGTGAAATTTGTAATCCCGAACTATTGCTTGATCAACAATATTTGTTCAAAGTATAATTTAAACATAATAAAAAATGATGAAGCTAAAACTTAATTATCAACGTCCTTTTTCAGAGGTATCCATTGAATCTAGTGTAAACCAAAGTGCAAAACCAGAAGCAAAGAGCCTGTTACCTGGTAATCAATTGTCTTGAATTCTTTTTTCTTGTAAGGCTTGTACTGTACATTCGATGGCAGCCAATGATATAGCACAAACAACTTTTCTTGGATAAAAACAAAAGATGTTTGTCGTAGTTTTGCAGCAAAAATAGTTGTTATCATTTTGTAGCAATAACAATTGTTACAATTCTGTAGAAATAACAGTTGTTACCATTCTGTAGCAATAACAATTGTTACCACTCTGTAGAAATAACAATTGTTACCATTCTGTAGAAATAACAGTTGTTACTAATCTGTAGCAATAATAGTTGTTACCATTCTGTAGCAATAACAATTGTTACCATTCTGTAGAAATAACAGTTGTTACCATTCTGTAGAAATAACAGTTGTTACCATTCTGTAGAAATAACAGTTGTTACCATTCTGTAGAAATAACAGTTGTTACCATTCTGTAAAAATAACAGTTGTTACTATTCTGTAGCAATAACAGTTGTTACCATTCTGTAGCAATAACAATTGTTACCATTCTGTAGCAATAACAGTTGTTACTAATCTGTAGCAATAATAGTTGTTACCATTCTGTAGCAATAACAATTGTTACCATTCTGTAGAAATAACAGTTGTTACCATTCTGTAGAAATAACAGTTGTTACCATTCTGTAGAAATAACAGTTGTTACCATTCTGTAGAAATAACAGTTGTTACCATTCTGTAAAAATAACAGTTGTTACTATTCTGTAGCAATAACAGTTGTTACCATTCTGTAGCAATAACAATTGTTACCATTCTGTAGCAATAACAGTTGTTACCATTCTGTAGCAATAACAATTGTTACCATTCTGTAGAAATAACAGTTGATACCATTCTGTAGAAATAACAGTTGTTACTATTCTGTAGAAATAACAGTTGTTACTATTCTGTAGCAATAACAGTTGTTACTATTCTGTAGCAATAACAGTTGTTACCATTTTGTAAAAAGAAATAGTTGTTACCATTAGTAGCATTGTATGGTAGGATCATCCTTACTCAGTTGTTGATTATGTTAAGAACTTTCGGTTAACGTAATGTATTAGTCAAACACAATAACTGACGTCATGCGTCAACATAAACACCAACTTTGACTAGTTGCTTATGGCGAATCAAGTCTTACAGATCTAATTTACTTTATCAAATTAAAAAAAAAATTACTGAACAAAACTATGGTTTTGCAATGTACTTGATATGTCAGATACGTTTTAAATTGGGCACTCAGTCAGCACACACAACAAAACGACATACAGGAAGTTATCAACACAATGTACCAGTAAACACTTCCTGCTGAAAACCATTGTTCTAATTTGGGTTTTTTTTCTGGACATACTATTCAAAATCGTTTCTGTACATGGTTCTGTTGCCCTACATTTATGATTTCGAAATAATATAATGAACAATTTTATATCTTGCAGGAACATTATTTAAGGTTTTATGTGATTTTATAAGTAAATCCGATTACGACACAGATAATCTGAATGTTCAAAAAGGAGATGTTGTCAGACTAATAGACAGTCGAGAAGGTTGGCACTGGGTAGAGCATGGTAATACTGAAGGATGGATTCGGGATAACTTTGTTCAACCAACAGAAGTCGTCCCACTAAAAAGTATTACAATATTGTAAATAATTTCACAAGCACAGAAGAAACAAAATATCAATGGCATTTTTATTGTTGGATTATTTTTATACTATACGAACCCCTATTTATGAATGGAGTTTCAACGTGATAATCTGACTACGATTTTTCTGCACATACTATTAAAAATTGTTTCTGCACATGGTTATGTTGCCCTGCTTTTATCAATACCTATGTATCGGTGTATCCACCGAACACTAGAAGACTTTTGTAATTGAATGTTGTGTATAATGAGTGCTTTGAGTCTAAATTCCGGTTAATAAGGCTCTTAATAAGTACTTTCGCGTGTTTAAAAAACGGCTTATATATTTTGAGTTTTGTACAGATAAATTGGTTTACGACTCAATTGATAATAGTATTGATTGTTTTTTCAAATTCAATAAATGCTTCTTTCGATTAACGCTTTAACTATGCAAGTCCTGTAGATATTAGAGATATTTTTCCTTTATCTGAATAAGGAATTTTTTGTTACAGTTTGCATTTTGATTCAAATGACTTATTTGTCACGTCGGTACGACCTTTAAACGTTGAAATCTCACATATATGCAATTATCATGCCGTTTTGTCCTGATACTTATAGATAGTATGGTAATTTATTAACAATAAGTGTACATGTAGGATTAGAAATTACAGACCAATTTCTAGTTTTGTTATGCATAAATTACTATTTTTGGGATTTTACATTTGGCGGATGTTACATGTGAAAGAGGCAATAAACCCGTTAGTTTCTTAATCAAACAGCCACACTTATTTTTTTTTTAAATTAATGTCATAGAATAATTCTTCTTTGGTTACTACGGAATATTTTTTAATTTAATATACGATATTTAGTTTTAACATTTTAAGATGCAGTAGCGTATGCCGATTTTCTTCATGATTGAGGCCCAAATAACAGCATCACCAGTTTTATCGAATTTCTTTCAAATTTTTATACAATAATCTTAACAAGGGAATTGTCCCCGATGTTGACCCTACCATGCTTTAAGGCATTTTATTTTAGGGCATCATTTACTGTCATCTAAGAAACACGGTCTTCAAGGTAAAGTTTGTTTTCAGCGTATTCATGTTCCGTTTCTCTTCAAGGTAAAAAAAAATTCAGCATATTCATGTTCTGTTTCATTGAAAGCTATTGTTTCATTAAGAAAACGAAAAATATACATTTAAAATTCGATCTCAACTTCAAAGTAAAAAAGTATCGGTAGAGGATCGAACACGTTAAGAGAGACATAGTACGAAATGTGCTTACATTGTTTTCGTGAATGCCATCAAAATTATCTGCAATCAAATATATAAATCTGCTAGGTGTTGTATGCTTTTTACCTTGTAATGAAATAAAAAATATGTTACAAATCGTATCTCTTTATGAGGTGTTAGAAGAAATTCAGAGAAAAGCCAAACCAGAACAGATTTATATGCAATGCGAAAGATAGACACCGTACAATACACATTGACAGATTTTAGATTTACTACTAAATTGGTTTTCTAATTGTTATTAAGGACTTCAACCTCATAATAATGATAAGAAGAGAAAATGAAGAATCCCAACGCAAAAGTTACATAAAACAATAAAGATATACAACAAAGAGTGACATTTATTTTTCTCTTTTAAACCTGCATTGTACAATATATGAAATGCACACATTTTAAATATACCGATTGGCCATCTTTATCTATTTTTGCTTTGATAGATTAAGACTTATAACAAAATAGTCTTAAAAATTTTAAAATGCAAATACAGAAAATACAATATGTAATTATTAACATGTTTATTAAAGGAAAAATTTACAAGGTAAAACAATCCTTCAAAAGCAAATCTGAATACGACACTGATAATCTAAATGTTAGGAAAGGCGACGTTGTGGAACATGTACATGTAACAAGTGATGGAAATTGGATATGGGTAGTTCATGATAATACAGAAGGATGGATTCCTGACTACTACGTTGAGCAAACAGATCAGGAAAGTATTGCAGGTACAAACATATAAAGAAATTTGACAAATAATATCACAATTAAAATGTTTTGCCCAAATCATTAGTTGTTTACTTTATAATGCATTATTAGTTCACTAGTTTTTCAAAAGCACATGCGACATATTAAGTCTTAAGTTTCGAAGATTACAACAAACTTTCAGACAATTAATTTGAAATAAAGTAATAAAACTTTTTGAAATATATTAAGAAAAAATTGCAAATAAAGCAGTTACGCTTGGCAACGCCAAATTCGTTTTCTGACCATTTTCTGTAATCAAATAAATTGAGATTCCTAACAAAACGTGATTTGGAATCAACCTCGATTTTCAAGTGAACTACAATAATTAATTTTATAGATTTCAGTAAAAAATTAATATAACAATCTCGAAAACTAATGTATAGTTAAGATTTGGTTATTATACATCTTATTATAAACTATTTACAAAACTATGAATTTTTGAAATACTAAGGCTTTTCTACCTCAGAAATAGATTACCTTAGCTGTATTTGGCCAAACTTTTAGGAATTTTTGGTCCTCAATGCTCTTATTTGGCTTTTTTAACTTTTTTTGATTCGAGCGTCACTGATGAGTCTTTTGTAGACGAAACGCGCGTCTGAGGCAAATACAAAAAATCAATCCTGGTATCTATGAAGAGATTATTTAGATGAATCCATTCCAAACTAAAAATATCTATAGAAATCAAACTTATTAGATATGTGATGAGGAAATACAAGCAACATTTTTTTAATATGTTATACTTTAAGAGGACCATACTTTTAGAGGACCAATAAAGATCTAGTCACGCAGATCTAAATTTCTTTTTTAAGTGTCTATGAGTGAATTAAAACATTTTGGCGTTTTACAATGTATACAAGTGCTTGATTTACAGTGTACATTCATTATCATAATAAAAAAATATATATACAAGTCCAAACAAATTATTGCAGCAGGACTTACAGACAATTTTGTGTTTTCGGTTTACTGCTTTAAAAAATCATAAGCAAGTGGTATTTGTGACAATTTGACCATTTGACCATATGACTGTCAAGTTATCCACTCTTAAAACAGATAAAATATGTTTTAACATATAATATAATATAAAGGTACAAAAAACTGGGTTTTTGTTATTTTTTGTTTTGTTTTTGTTTTCATGTTTTTAAGTATTTTACCATGAGTTACTTGATTCAACATAGTCAAACATGTTTTACGAAAAATATGTTAAATCTCGATGAAAAATACAAATTCCTGTCATTTTAACGTTGTATGCACACACAAATTGCCAACAAAAGCATCAATTCTTTGCACATCTTACGTAAGGTGTGTTCCTTTTTGTCATACAGCGCGTTAGTTATTAATACATCTCTGGTTTCTCTTTTTTTAATTTGAACGTTGCTTGTGGAGGAATTACAAGTAAAACACACGGACGCACCACTTTTTAAAACCGTTATTCTTATTCTATATATATTAATGACATATTAACAAATACAGTTATTACATACAGAGCATGGACACAACAGTCTCAAATACGACTGTTTTGTTAATAGTGAGCGGAAAGGTAAAACATGCTACACAGAGGAACAAGTGATCAGTATGCGGGAGTTTCTTAAAAAAATATATTTGTTAAATTTGGAGGTAAACTTTTGCAACAAATTGTCTGCATTCCTATGGGAAAGAAATGTGCGCCTCTCCTTGTTGACCTCTTCTTATTTTCATGTGAGTCGGAGTTCCTTCAGATACTTCAAAAACAAGAAGATGAAAAAAGTCAGATCATTTCATTTCATATTCATATATTGATGATGTTCTTTCTATTAACAACCCAAACTTTTTCTGATTAGGTTCCGTTAATATATCCTCAAGAACTAGAAATTAAAGAAACAACAGACACGGCTTCCTCTGCCTCATTTTTAGACTTATAGTACGAATTTGACATGAGTGGTTATCTCAGTACCAGAATCTATGACAAACGAGACGATTTTAATTTTGAAATTATAAATTTTCCACACCTTAACAGCATTATACCATTTTTAACTGCATATGGGATATACATTTCCCAACTCATTCGGTATTCAAGAGCTTGCAACTGCTACTCAGATCTTATAAAACGTAACCAGTGTCTGAGAAGAAAGTTGATGAACCAGGGTTATGTTAAAGAACGTCGTCCTTTTTTTAAAAACAAAGTTCATCGCAAGATACCAAGACCCTTTGATACATATTCCGTATCAACAACACAAATAATACATGATGGTCTTGCAGTATAGATTAGGTACTAACGTTGTGTATCATCTTAATTACATGTTATAGTGTTCTTTTTATTTGTCTTTGTATATTTTAACGTTTACTGTTTAGTGCATTTTTGGTATATACTTTTGGCGTGGCTAGGTATTTATACATTCCGCCATTGTTATTGTGCTATTATAATTTTTGTATTCTTGTCTTTCATTTTTGCTTATGTCTTTTGTTTATAGAGTGTCTCGACGCGATATAGCCTTTTTGTGCTCATGCGGCGTAAAGCAATCAACAATCAATCAATCTTTATGCCCTTTTGTTATTCCTTGTTGAAATAGTTATTTGTTTTTATAGTGACTAAGATTCCTACATAGGGGAAATGCCTGTACCAAGTCTGGAATATGACAGTTGTTTTCCATTCGTTTAGGATGTGTTTGAGCTTTTTATTTTAGTCCATTTGAAAAAGGACTTTCCGTTTTGAATTTTCCTTGGAGTTCTGTATTTTTGTTATTTTCTTTCTACTAATTAATTAATACATATTAAAACTGAACAATAACGTCATACTTAACGTCATTTTGTAATTTAAAAATGCAGCTCAAGCACATATTGAAACATCTCAAACCAAATGTGATGATGAAGACGCTAGCGGTGACTTTAATACAAATGAAGGTAACTTATGATTAAAAACTTTTATTAAGACAACATATGGAACTTTTATTAGGAAGATTTTTCGTATATACATCTGGACTTAATATCTATTAAGTCGTCTAATCTGTAACCAATTGTTTCCTTCTTCCGATGTTGACATTTTGACTGCAAGTGGATTTGCATGGCGATCGATGAATTTATAGTAGAAGCTTACCCTGTCGACGCATCCGAGTTCTACTCCTTTTAAATTTCATGCATGTTTTAAGTTTCTGTTTCTCACCTTGTTTTGAATTTACTGTATCGAGTTATAATATTTGAACAACTATTGTTGCCGTAATTCTGATCAAATTAAATCGGTCAAATTGAATATCATATCTGCCCTTTGAAAAGGAATTTGAAGATTACGATCAATTCAAAATGACTTATCTAAAGATATGCTATGATATACAGCTATAAATATAACCAAGTCTATATTAAGCATTCAAACACAGTTTTAAATATTCAAACGTTTATAACATTAGACGGTCAACTTCAGTATACTGCAACCCAACTGAATTTACGAATAAACGACAATCGAGATTTGGTGGTCTTATATTAGATAACAAATGTTAACTTTCTTCCTGGTGTAAAAATTCCTTAAATTGATTAAAAAAAAACAAGTTTTAAAAATTATTATTTATATCTTAGATTATTGCAGACTTAAAAAACACTTTTTATCAAATTTTTTAAGAAAAAATATTATATCTAAAATCATTGATACTGTGACGATCTACAGTGGATTTCATCAAAAAGTTCTTTTCAGATACTTATTGACTTATAAGTTGTTCGTCATTTCGTATGGAATCAGTGTAGTTGTACATGTCTTTGAATTGTGTTACTCTTTTTGTTGTCCTTCGCTGTGTTTCACTTCTGCTTCAATATATTTCAACACAGAAGTAACATAAACAGGTGCTCCAGTTTGTATAATTTGCTTGTGCTTAATTCTGCATAGTCATGGTGCAGTGTTTTAATCCCATCTACGAAGAACGCACGAAATATGAATATATTAATATATGAAATGAATAACCCCTTGAAAACCTAACTCTTTAACTACCTGAACTACAAATAAGTCTGTGTATTCTGTTCTTTTGTTTTAAGCAAGTTTTAATTTATGTCGTCTATGATAGTTCACAAAACACCACACAGGAAAACCAAATTTAGAGAACACAACCTCGCTACAAAACCTGTGTGTACATAGGTTCTCATTTTTAAGCTTCAAAGAACAGTCAAGTTTTTTCAAAGAACTTAAGGGAAAATGTGCTGATTCAAAAAATCAAGTTTTGTCAATATTGTCATATTAACGTCATTAAAACCTCTGGCTACTTATCACTCGAATCACTTGCTTTATCTCAAGATTTATAACACGAGTTGGCACTGCCTGAAACAATAATGATTTCTTTGGGACCTTTTATCTAATTTTAAACACAATTCTTACAAGAATAAGGATCTTGTCACGGTATATTCAAACTGGCTCAACTAGCAATAAATAATTAGTTCATTATTATGATGAAACAAATAGAGTGCAACATCTATTTGTGGTTTTTTATTATAAAAAAAACGTGTTCTGAATTATTTAAATATTTCAAGATCATCGTATGTACAGAATACGAATCAAACATGAAGAACTGACAACTTAATGAATCAAAACAACTCTGACCTTATATATAATTTTGCATTAGCACATGTGCATTTCACTGAAATTTAGTTAGATTAAAATATGTTTTCTTTATGTTGGTATTGTCTTGTTCTCATATGGAACACAATGCAAAATACGAACATTTGCTCAAGATAAAATGTAAGTACTCTTCATCCTTTTAATTAATAAGACTTTTGTTGAGCTTTGGTTTTAGCCACTGATGAGTCTTTGTGTAGACACAATAATAAGCTTAGTATGATAAAAACGTTTGTTAAAATTCTTATGTAACCCAGGAGAACGAAACTAGTTAACTAAGCTTGATTATTTCCTATTCGTATTTTTTTTAGCCAAATAACAGAATTTGACTAATGGAAAACCTGACTTTTGTACCTTGCAAAAAAAAAAGAAGTGCAAAGAATCAACAAAAAATCAAAAAAGGAAAATAAACAAACAATAGAATGAACTTACGTGTAAGGAAGAAAACCTTCATATCATATCCTATGAGCATTTCAATTAAATACTTTATTTTTAGACTTCTGGTAAAGCGCACAGAAAACAAACAAGTGTATGTTAAAATGCATACTTTAACACACATCATTTTCCTAAAATTACATATCTGTCTACTGAAAAAGTACCTAACATTCAATTGCAATTTCATTGTTTTTTTATATCAAATTATATTTATTGTTTTTCTCATGAGTTAAAACACTTCATCTTGTTTTAGGTGATATACCACCACCACTTCCAGAACGAAACTACACAAAACATGTGATAGCTAAAAGTATGTAAGAAAAAATATTATCTTCATTTGTATCTGTTTTTCCATTTGCCAAATACATATATACTGACATTCCGTTAATCATTTTTGTTATATACTAATGGCAGAACATAACGATCATAACATTGTATTTTTATATTGGTCTTGGTATCATCTCAAACACATTTTTTATCGGACTGATAGTTATCTTTTATATATATTGTTGATAGCATTCAAAATAATATTTGCGAATTCTGTTCAAAATTATGCTTGATTTCACAAAAAGTTTATTGTGGTCGTACTCTTTAGTTGAAAGTTTTTGTGTAGTTGTATGAAAACAAGAAGACCTTGTATGCATTTTTATGCACATGTCCTAAGTCAGGAGCCTATTGTTCAGTGGTTGTCTTTTGTTGGTGTGGTTCATAGGTGTTTCTCGTTTCTTGTTTTTTATATAGATTTGACCGTTGGTTTTCCTGTTTGAATTGTTTTACACTAGTAATTTTTGGGCCCTTTATAGCTTGCTGTTTGGTGTGAGCCTAGGCTCCGTGTTGAAGGCCGTACTTTGACCTATAATTGTTAACTTTTAATACATTGGGACTTGGATGGAGAGTTGTCTTATTGGCACTCATACCACATCTTCTTATTTATCTTGTATGATTACCAATGAGACAATTTTCCATTACAGACCAAATTGAGTTAGTAGCTTTTTTATCCTTGTTTATATTTGGTTTATAACATTAACTGACCGAATTCGATTTTGATTCCAAACTAGTGTATCTTTTTCACGTTTTTACACATTGGAATCATGTTTAAACGTCAACAATTTGCCCGTATGATACAAATTTCTAGATTGACCGACACAAAAGTGACCGCTCTTTACTAATTCACCTCCGATTTGGTTGCAAGCGGGTTTTGATTTTCATGTTGACCATGATACTTTTTTTCGCTATCTTTATATTGGAAGTTACAAACGTTAAAATGACTATTATTAACAATTGAAATAACGATTTCGTGGACATTAGACCACGTTAGATAGGTGATCGCTGAAACGAGATAAATTGTATAGAGAAAACCTTTGGGAGAAACTGAAAGAGACCGCTCAAACAAGGTGGTTACAATGCAGGACTGACATTAGATATACTGTAAACTCATTAAGTATTGCGATTGTCCAGCCATGGACATAACTGCGACTTGAGTTTATGCGATTTCAGGACCTGCTGTATACAAATATTGCTGCTTATCAAAATATAAAATACAAGTTTTGGTAAACAACTTTTCGCTATGACAAAAGTTTCTGAATTTTAAGTAAAACATTAGCAACGTAGAAACGAATTTTTTGAAGTACAAACGGAAGTGTTGGTTCTTTACATGTTGCTTTCAGCAATAAATGCTAACAATATCTTAAACGTTTTCATCGTAAGAAAGTGATTTTTGAAAACTACGGTTAAACATCAAACTTCTGAGTAAGGGGTGTTTCTTATCTAATTTCCAAGTTAAACTTACTATAAATGATTATTTTGCACTGCACTCAAGGTAGAAAAAGGACCTGCGTTTAGTTATACTTAGGTTGAAGGGATCGCTCTTTCAATTTGAAAAAATGCAACAATGAGTCGATGAAAATATATGTATCACCGATGACCGCTGATATATTTCCAAATACATGTGTATGTACCCTATTGAGACAACTATCCAACAGCAAAAAACAAGCGATATCTGCAGGGCATCATTTTTGTAAAAAAAAAGCTATAAACGTGCGTCTTTGCAATACGTCAGTATCTGAATCATCTCAAAGGGTCTCGGTGCTCGAGTGGTCTAGATAATATCAAAAGTGATAACTAGCCAGTCAATACTGAGGTTTTGGGTTTGAACCCCGCTGAGGCAATATACATTCGACTTCAATCGTTTTTTACTTTAAGTTTCTATCGTATGCCTGTGGTTCTTACTAGGAATAGCATCTTTCTCGCAACAATAATTAAAAACTGTCCCCAAATTTAGCCTTTTTTGTTCGAGGGGCATAAAACACCAACATACAATCGACCAATAACATCATATACAAGTTGTTTAATACAATGAAACCAAATGGTAAGTGTGGGGGTAAACACATACGTTATGAATGAAGAAAAGATGAAAATAACTACAATAAGAAAAACGAGGACACCGCAGAAAGCAGAGATGGAAATACTGCATAAAAAACCAAAAGAACGATCAAATACACCTGTCCTGATTGTAATTGTACGTCTACATTCATAGATTTTTGGTAATGACAAAATCATGGGAAAATGGACAGTTGATCACAAACGTGTTCATCTGCGGAACAGATATTTCATAATGGACAACCAAACAATGATAACGTCCGCAAACTTATCGACAGAATGACTTCAGTTTACATTTAGCAATCCTTGCTTTTGAAGTGAAGCTGATGGTATGCTGCTTCGTGTGAAAGACTCTTATCTGTATGTTTAACTTTTCTTTCAACAAAACATTAAATAGTGTATACATACAGCCTGTTGCAAGGCAAAACTGCAGACTGTTTTGGCAATAATATTTTAAACATTCTACCATACAATACTTTAATTATTTTGTTTGGTTTGTGTAGAGACATTGCAGGGTTATATTGGCTTCTTAGACCGAATCGCATCGTTGTGTTTAATTCATAAATGTATATAAAACTAAAGAGATGTGGTATGATTGCCAATGAGACAACTATCAACCAAGGTTAAAATGAAGTGGATGTAAGCAATAATAGAAAACCATACGGCCTTCAACAATGAGAAAAACCTTAAATTCGGCTATTAAAGGCCCCGTGTTTATTACAGTAAACCCGTCCAATCTTGTATCATATAACTAACGTTAATATATTATTGGTCATTTTTTTCAGACCCGAGTAATTCACATGATGATCAGTCAGAAAATACATCGGATGACGATGTCGAAGAAATATATCATGGATATGAAAAAGGTATAAGTTATAGTTTGTTTAAACGATACGGGAAAAAAACGAATTAGAAAAATCACACCAATCCGAAAACGGAAGAGCAATATCATTATTTGTGTGTTTCAACTTCACATTTTGAAAACGACGGAACAAACAAATAATACTGCGAAAGAGCTTTCGTTCCTTTAAGTGCTGCTTTCAACAATAGTTGCTATCGATATTTGAAATGATTTCATTGTTAGAAGATAAATAATGAAAACTGCAGTAAAGCATCTAACTCATGAAAAAGAATACACATTTTACTATAATTTTCAAGATAAATTTATTATAAATCATCAATATATACTGCTTACAAACAAGCTTGCGTGTGTAAACAGTAAGTTTGAAGATATCGTCCTTAAGGTTTTATAAATACTATCATTGTTTGATTGAAATATGAATCACAGATGACCAATGATATATATAATAATAATAATAATAATAATGAAAATTTATAAAGCGCCCTATATCAAAAATAAAAATTACTCTAAGGCGCTGTACATTCAGCATGGTGATGAAAACAAATCAATGACAAAAACATAAAACATACATTGTGTTTGATTCAAATACTGAAAAATAAACAAAATACAACAAAAATGCCTACCATAAGATAAAAGGTCAATACGCAAATACATGTTAAAACAAAAAATTTAAAAATTAGCAATATAGGCTAAAAGCATGCAAAACAAGCAAAAAATCTAAAAAGGAATACAAAAAACTTGCATTAAAAGTTGATACAAAACAAGTAAAACCCGTAAAAGAGAAAATAAAAAAAAATCTAATTAAAAAGCAATTCGATAAAAATGAGTTTTTAGCTGAGATTTAAAACACTCTAGGGACTTGCATTGTCTTAAACTGTTCGGGAGATTGTTCTATAGAGATGCGGCTGCCCAATCAAATTGTCTTTCACCGTACGTCTTCGTCCTCACTTTTGGAACGGTAAGTTGTTTTGTAGAGCTTGAACGCAGAGATCGGTTTGGCACAGTTCCCGAATGTAAGCAGGGCCAATGACATTCAAAGCGCAGTACACATACGTAAGTATTTTGTATTGTGGTCGGTATTGGACGGGTAACCAATGTAAATCAGCAAGTATCGGAGTAATATGTTCATGTTTTCTTGTCCTTGTGATAAGACGGGCTGCTGTATTTTGTACTTTTTGTAATCTGTTTATCGTAGTCTTGTTGATACCGTTCAGCAGAATATTCCCATAATCAAGTCTGGATGTTACTAGACTGTTCACTAGTGTCTTGCAGGCGGTTTTTGTTATAAAGCTTCGAATGCGTCCAATATTACTAATGTGGAAATGACCAGATTTTACTATGGCAGAAACTTGCCGTTCCATCGTAAGATGTTGATCAAAATATACACCTAGGTTTTTCACGCAGGATACACTACTTATCACATTATTGCCGACTTTGAGTTGGAGATTTGGCACACTTGCCTTCAGATGTTTCGGTGTGAATATGATCAGTTCGGTTTTATCTTGATTCAATTTTAACATATTTGTTGACATCCATGAACTAATGTCTGAAAGACATAGTTCAAGTTTTGAAAAATAGTTCACCCTGTTGTCTAGCGGCTTGAGAAAAGACAGTACAATTTCGGGCCTAGCACGGAACCTTATGGAACACCGAATGTAAGATAACATTTCTTCGATGTAGTTGTTCCAATCACCACACGCTGATGTCTTTCCGTCAAATACGACTTAATCCATTCGAGAGCGCAACCAGTTATGCCATACGCAAATGACAGACGTTCCAGGAGAATTCTGTGATCTATGACATCGAATGCAGCAGAAAGGTCCAAGAGCACCAATACAACTGATGACTGTTTATCTAAAGCCGCATTTATATCATGATGTACTCTAGCCAATGCAGTTTCAGTTGAATGACGTGGTCTGTATGCTGACTAAAGTGGATCACACAATGAGTTAGAGTCCAAATGAACATCTAGTCTCTTATCAACTACCTTTTCTAGAGTTTTTGAAATAAAGGGTAAATTGGACACTGGTCTGTAATTTTTTGTAAATTTCGGAATCAAGTCCGTTTGTTTTTAGAAGAGGTCTCACAAAAGCCTGTTTGAAGTCTTTCGGCACGATTTTCTCATCAAATGATGCATTGACGATATCTGAAATTAGTGACAGGACAAAATCGGAACACTGCTTCAAGAGGTTCAACGGAATAGGATCAAGCTCGCAGGACTTGTTCGGTGCCTTTTGAATGATAGTTCGTATCTCATCATTGGTTGTGTGTTTAAATTAAAACAAAGGTGTACCAGTGAATTCAATATCAGCCTGTAGAAATGCCATGTTGTCACCCTTCACTACGTTTTGGTCTCTTTGTCCGTCTCTTATTGTTACAACCTTATTAACGCAAAAATCAGCAAATGAGTTTGACAGTTTTAAATCCGAGGATGAACTTGGCAACGGGGTTTGTTGTTGTATACCCATAAGATGTTTTGTTAGTTTAAATAACTGTTTGTGGTCATTTCCATTATTCTCAAGTTTAGACGAGTAATAGGTTTCCTTGGCGATATACAACAGTTTACCAACAGTTCTACCCTTTTCCTTGAAAATTTGATGATGGACTTCCAATTTCGAATCCCGCCATTTTCTATCCGCTTTTCGCTTATCTCTTTTGGCAGCCTTAAGATCGTCTGAATACCATTCTGTATTAGGTCTTAAAATAACTGATTTTATCGTGACTGGGGCGTGTTTATCAAAGATATTTGATAAATTACCTTTATAATGTTCGACTAGTTGCTCTACAGAACTATCTACTACAGAACATGAAAAAGAATCTACAATGTCCTTCTTAAGTTCCGCCATGTCGATCTCTTTACACATTCTCAAAGAAAAATCCTTGCGCATATTCTTTGGTTTCTGGCATGCTAACGTTGCATAAACAGAAAAATGGTCACACACTAGGTTACTTTGCGCATCACTGATGTTCGGACATATATCAAAGACGAAGTGATTATACACAAATAAGACAATAACTCAAGGGCAATATAAAGGAATTGTCGTTCAGTTCCAACAAACACTTTAGCAAAATTAAACTTTCGTCTAAGGAATATGTCAACATCTCACTCATTTTAAAGGGCATCGGTGCAACACTGAGATTTTGAGCATGAACCCTGATTCTTGCATGTGCAATCGATTCCAATCGTAATTGACGTAGATTGTAAATTTTCGTACCATAGGCTTAGGTTCTCCACCAGTAAAAAACTGACCTTCGTGATATATTCATTTGGCTAAAAGTGGCGTTATACACGAATAATTAAATACAATACAAGTTGTGTATCAATACAATAAAACCAAGGGGATATAATAAATACTTCATGGAAGAAAAAGAGAATACAATGACAAAAAAGAAAAAAGAGGACAACACAAACAACAAGCAAACCAATTCTACAAAAAAACAATGCACTGAGCGGAACAGCACCAAAAAAAAACCGACGGTAATCTCAGTTGCAGTAAGAAGCTCCTGAAGCAATAAAGGCACATCTTATGTGATTGTAATGGAAATTACGTAAAAACCTAAAAGATAAATCGGTAATGTCAAAATGAGGGGGGGGGGGGACAGGTAATGTGGAAAATTTACGTGTTTATTTGTGGATCAGATATTCCATAAAGGGCAACCAAATCATGTTGGTGTCTGCAAAATTATCGACGAACTGACTTCAACTTCACCACTAGCAAACCTTTCCTCCGGAAATTCCCTGTAAAGTTCAATCCTTCATTTTTCACGTAAAAGAGAGTTATTGGTGATCTTATGCAATACAAATAACTGTTCCTTTTCAAAATATTTCGTTTGTTAATTGCATTGTAGACAATGCACCTTTCATCCCGTCGAGTAAATGTGTTAAACGACATTGCAGGGCTGTAGGCGCTTGTCAACTGCTGGTATTGCGTTTTGTCGTTTTGCTTTTTATCTAGTGTGCTTATAACTTTAAACTCCTCCCATCTGCTATCATATGCCGTAAGTTTCAATTGCTATGTTTATTTTGTAGAAACGGCTAGTTCCGATGATGAACAATCAGACAACACATCGATACACGATAACGAGGGTATTTATGAAGAAGGTATAAGTTACAGTTTATTACAATAATGAAAAAAGAATTTATTAAGTAAAATCACATCAGACATACGAGTAATATCGTTATTTCTGTGTTTCAACTTTAGAATTTTAACAACATAGAAACACACAAATAAAAGTAAACAAAGAACATTTGTCTTTTGAATGATGCGTTAACTAATAATTGCTATCAATATGTATCATGGATATTAAGAAGATATAAGTTATAGTTTGTTTTAACGATACGGGAAAAAACAAATTAGAAAAATTACACTAATTTGAAAACAGAAGAGCAATATCATTATTTGTGAGTTTCAACTTCCCATTTGGAAACGAAGGAACGAACAAATAAAACTACAGAAAGAGCTTTCGTTCCTTTAAATGTTGCTTTCAACAATAATTAATATCGATATTTGAAATGATTTCATCGTTAAAAGATTACTCACGACAGTAAAATATCTAAGTCTTGAGAAAGAGTATACTATTACTTTCAAGTTAAACTTATTGTAAATCATTAGTAAGCAGACAGATGTCCAGAGTTAATAAATACTAAGGTTGCAGGGTATTTTATCAAAGTTTTACAAAAGCCATCATAGTTCGATTGAGGTATGTGTATCACCGTTGACCAGTATATAAAAAAATTTATAGACAATGATTCAGCACTAAATATATGCAAGTATTACCTAGAGGGCAATACAAATAGACGTTTGTCGATCCAATACTAGTACGTCAATATCTCAAGGCATCGGTGGTCAAGTGCTTTAGGCAGTTTCTTTAGTAATCACTAGCCAATCAACACTGGCAGTATGCGTTGGAATTCGATCTTAAATGACCTAGATTATAATAGTTGGACTGTGGTTCTCGTCTATTGCTAGACTTCCACCACTAATACAGACTTTCGTGCATGGTATAGCTAAGTGTGTTAAAAGAAGTGATACCTAAACAATCAGTTAATCAATCTAAGTATATTCAATTTTGTATGAATACCTTATGCCAAAATGGAGGAAAAAGAAAATACAATGACTAAAAACGACAATACATCTCCAGACAAGATTAAACTACAAAGAAAGCAAAAGATTGAGAAACACGAACATCTCCCTAAAATTGGCAGTTTTTTTCAAATTTTGAACAGGGTTGGAAAAGTATTACCCGGACGGGATTAACAGGTTGGATAAAACCAAGGGTTTCCCGGTCTGCAAAATACTCTCTAAAACCGTAAATACTAGGCTTTACTGGGAAATTAGATTCTTGTAGCTTATTTTTACACAACATAGTAAAGACATATTATAGTTTCATATTATTATTGCTTAATATACCCATTTTATACATATAAACATTGAAAGTAACCCATACTTGTAGAGATGAAGTCTTATTATTATGATAGAAACAAATATTTGTTATTATCTACATAATTACCTATTAATTAGTTTGAATAGATATTGGAGTCGTTTATCATCCGTCGTTGTCGTCCGTTTTACAAAAATCTTCTCCTCTGAAACTACAAAACCCAATTTTATCAAACTTCAAAATCATCCAACGGTTCCTCATTGGATTGATTGTTCTTCAAAGACGATTTTTACTATTTGTAAGGTTTTTGCCTTAAATCTTAAAAACTATAATAGATAGATAGAAGTTTATGTACCAATAAAAGGATCAACAAGACAAAATCTACAAATAAGCCAAATGTATGAAATATTTCGACGACTCCTTATTGGGCTGTTGTACTGTAATGACAAATTTTATCCATATGTAGTAGTTTTGCCTTTAAAAGAGGGACGAAAGATACCAGAGGAACAGTTAACTTGATAGCCATAATGAATAGATAGACTTAAATTAGCAAACTTATCAGTACAACAGTATCTACAAAAAAGTAGTATTTTGCTGAAATCTTAAGAAGGAGTGACTGCTCTTGAATAATGAATGGTTTACCATTTTTGTTTTCGGAAAAAAATAATAAAAAAAAAATATAACAAAAATACTAGACTTTAGAAGTTTATGTACCAATAAAAGGATCAACAAGACAAAATCTACAAATAAGCCAAATGTATGAAATATTTCGACGACTCCTTATTGGGCTATTGTACTGTAATGACAAATTTTTTTTCCATAGTTAGTAGTTTTGCCTTTAAAAGAGGGACGAAAGATACCAGAGGAACAGTTAACTTGATAGCCATAATGAATAGATATACTTAAATTAGTAAACTTATTAGTACAACAGGATCTACAAATAAGTAGTATTTTGCTGAAATCTTAAGAAGGAGTGACTGCTCTTAAATAATGAATGGTTTACCATTTTTGTTTTCGGAAAAAAATAATGAAAAAAAAAATATAACAAAAATACTAGACTTCAAGGCAAATTAAAAAAAGGGGGAAACTGTATAAAGTAATAATGATCAGCAGTACAAGATCAACAAAAATACATTTTTTTCAGATATTCTATATAGTTCATATGAAATACAACCAGGGGAAAATTCAGATGACGATTATGATTATCCGAATTATAAATCCGGGATTAATACAGGTATAAGTTATAGTATATTTAGAATAAACGGAGGAAAACATATGTGGAATCACATAGCATGAAAAGGGGAAACCAATACATGTAATTCAGTGTTCCAAACTTTTTTATGGATATAAAAACAATCTTTAACAATATAAGAACTAATGAATCAAAATACAGTCATAGCCTTTGTTTCTTTAAATGTTGGTCTCACTACATGTACTAGTAAATCAACTTTAGTCTGAAAGGTTCATTTTTGTCTTACAATCATGTCAAAAGTCTGAACAATAAATGTTTAAGTCATGTTCAGTCTGTTTGTCTATTGTCGGTATTATTGACTGTAGTACATTCATTGCGGTTTAGACATTCATGCAGTCAATTCAGTACTTTTCTGTAGCTTTTCAGATAATTCATTTTAATGTTGATTTGTAAATCACAACTACTGAACAATTTGAACATAGAATAAACAGATCTTAATTGACTGCTAGTGAATTGTTGGAAAAGTACTGAAGCTACCGCTGTAGATACGTCTTAAAATTGACTGAAAATATGAAAATGACAAAAATAATGTAATGTTTAAGAGCTGTTGAGATTAAAATTGTTGTGTCAGACTAAATATTGTTTACTTGTATTTCAGAAATAGATTAAACAATATTACTCTTGACATAATTAGCATATGTGGCTTGTAAAGCAGACGGACGACAAGCGTTTATTAGTGATAAGGTTGCAGAAATTGCTCTTAAAAATTTAACCAAAGCCGTCATGGGTCGATTGACATATATGTATCACCGATGACCGGTAACACATATATATGTAAAGGGACATGTATATATATGTATATACTCCAAAGATGAAACAACATAACGCCAAAAAAAGCTAGCGACATCTATAGGACTAAATTCACTTTTACAAATCTTACTTACTTCTTCGGAATATGTCTGTTTGAAAGCAGAATAAGTAGTGTGCGTTTCTCATGTCATATACACATCAGATAAAAAACAAGAGTTGATGGGTTTGTTTTCAAAGAGGAAGGAAGAAAGGACCAAACGCACCATCCACAATCTGGGTTAAACTCACAATATAGGTTTCGACCTGCAAGTGATCACAATAGATGAAACAAAGGCGCTTTAAGCTGATGGAGTTGTGGAGTAACAGAAACACATTCCAAATTTGCATGTTGATGCATTTATCTTAAAGAACACCCATGACTGTCGCCGTAAGACAAATATAACACAATTGCTCTTATAAATACGCAATAATTGTTAACGCTTACTTATATGTATCTTATTAAGTTACAATCGTCAATAATGCCAATGTACGCAAATGCATAAGTTACTTATAATTCTAATTTTTTTTTTATTTTACTTTTTTCTAAAAAATTTACTTTTGGTTTTTTTTTTTTTGATACCTCGAAGGATATTATAAAGGCAAACTACATATATGTTAGGCATTACATAATCTTTACTTTGTAAGTTTATCCTGTGTCATCCTTTGTTATAAATGTACTGCAGTTATTCTGATACAATACATTACAGTATTATATAATTTCAGACTATGTGAACGTACCAAACAAATTGTCGGAGAAAACGTACTATGAAGAACCTATTTACGAAGATATAGGTGAGGGTATGAGTTAAATTATTTACAATGCAGTACATTGACAAATACATATATCAATACAACATTATTCCTTAACATAGTACTAACATTTTTTTTTGCTAAATACTTATACAATATAACTTTCATTCTGTTGAGGTTTATTTTGTACCTTCAAATATACAAATAAGAAAGAAGAGTCAAATCTGTATTCATCGTCTGGACCGACGAAAACAGCCCTTTCAAGAGTGGTGACCATTAAGTTAAGGGTCAAAATATATAGGTATTTCTACAACGCGATAAAACGAAAGTAATGTAACAAGACGTGAATGTGTTTACAGGTATGACCTTTCTAAGGTTCGACTGACATAACGTGTATTCATTGTACATGGTACCACTACTAGTACTAAATGCAATAACCTTTATTCTTCCATTAACTATGTCAAAAACAATTATGAATATTTCAAATTTATCATAGACGCAATGCGGCATTCAGATCTTCCTTTCTTATCTAATCAACCTGTCACACAAGATATCGTATCAACAAAAAATTTAATATACAATTTGAACAATTCTAAATTTACAGCAATATCAGATGAAAAAGAAAACAATATCCAATCCTTCTTTTTCCAATTTAAAAACAGGCAGTAGCAAAAACGATTTGTTATGCATTCTATCAAGTCTCGCATTCATTGAAGAAAAAGTAAATGGCGTTTTGAACCTTTTATCGATTATGAAACAAACTACATTATGGCGTTTTGAACCTTTTATCGATTATGAAACAAACTACATTCAATTCTCCTTCCGATTCGAAAGCTCATTTCATGTCTAAGTATTTTTATAAACCGGTGTTACGAATCACAAATGTAATTAATAAAAAATTATTAATTATTATCGAGATAAGCTTGACATGTATCTGTCATATCGATTCACATTTAAGAAGATGACACAAACTAATACTACTTTCAAAAACCATTTTGAACATCAAAAGTAAAGGTAATTAATTCTTAATGAAGTTATAAATATAAGTAAAAACTGCAGCATCAAAAAAGTTAGATCTTATTACAGAATGCATGTGTACTCTCACTCTCAATGACGCCTCCCTCACATTTCACAAAACAAGCTTTAAAACTTTTTGTCCCTTTTATGTTGCAAAAGATGTGTATTTCAAAAGTAAACATAGTCTCTGTAAATATGATAAAGGTATTATCTAAATCTACATTTAGCCAAAAACAGACCATTTAAACTGGTTTCGATTTCTAAACTTTACGAAATCGTGTGAACAAGGGATAAAAGCTTATAAAAAATTAAGTATTAGATTTAAAAATCATTATCTGTAGTTTTTTTTTTTCAAATTTGTCTGTGGTTAATATGTGTATGTTAGACATTCAGACGGAGGCCAGTAATACATAACTGGTCACTCATCTGATGTAAAAAAAATATATCTGGTTTTCTTTGGTTTAAATCTAAAATGAATATTAAAATTCTTATTTTTATGTTTTAAAATCAAAGTTTGTTTTTAAATATTTGTTTTCTTTTAACCATGCTGCATACCTATTTTGCAAGTTATGGTATCTGGTTTTTCTCTGCATTTTTCAAACTTTAAAGTCAAATACCATGCAGACTAAAAGTAATTTGTTAGTAACATCTATGTACAAATTGTAGACAACTTCAAACAACTAAGAATTGTAATGGTTGGAAAGACTGGATCGGGTAAGAGTGCAACTGGTAATGCTATCTTTGGACATAAATACTTCAAATCGAAAATTGCAGGTCTGTCTGTTACCAAAGAGTGTAAACGTGGTGAAATCCAAATTAATGATCGCAAAATCATAGTAGTTGATACTCCCGGATTGTTTGATACCAAATTATCACCTATAGAAATTGAAGAAGATATCATTCGTTGTGTTCATATGACTTTTCCAGGACCACATGTATTTCTACTGGTGCTCCAGATTGGTAGATTCACTAAAGAAGAAATTGAATCCCTAGACCAGTTATTTGACATATTTGGAATGGAAATGGAAGCTTTTTCGATTATTCTGTTTACTAGAATGGATGAATTAGAAAGTCAAAATGATACTGTTGAAGATTATATAAAAGAATCAGGCTCACCATTAACAGAGTACATAGAAAAATGCCGTGGTCGTTATTTCGCTATAAACAATACAGCTACAGCGGAAAATAGGGCGGAAATGATTAAACAATTATTGAATTTGATAGACACAGTGGTCAAACAAAATCAGAACATGTGCTTTTCAAACAATATGTTTATAGACGCCAAAGAAAATGTTCGTCAATCACGGATACAAATAGAAATGGAAAAATTTAATGAAATTGAGCAAATTGAAAACATGTACGGAAAACAAGTTGACATAAATCGAGAAATAAAGAGACAAAAACAAGAAGAATTTAATCTACAAGCAGAGCGTAAAAACAAGCTTGAGGAACAGAAGAAAAGGATAAAAGATTCTATTTTGTCTAAAAGTGGCGAAGATGAAAGCAGTACTGCTGGGTATACAGTTGGACCTGATTCGGAAGAAATTGAAGGCCTTTATAACGAAATTGTCAAAGCCAATGACCTGTTAAAGGAGAAAGAAAGAGAGAAAAAAGAGGCAGAAGATGCTTATGATACGGTGAAGGGAGATTTCCAAGAGTTGGTAAAAGAAACTAAATCGAAACATAATCAGCGAATGTTAGCATTGAAAAACACCGACTTTTATGGTAAAATGAACTCAGCAGTTGAGGAAATGAAAGCAATAGACGAAAGACTCAAAGAAATTTCGAAAGAAATGAACGACGAAGGAAATCGCCAAAATATGATCATCCAACAACAATTACAGAGAGAGGAAATCGAACTGCATTCAAAAATGGATAAAGTATTTTATGATCATCGCATGTATTTAGAAAAAATGAGAAAAAAGTCGAAGAAAATGGAAAAAAAATTGACGAAAAAAGGAAAATTGTGTCGTGTTATGTAACTTAACGAAAAAAAATAGAGAAATTAAGAAATTCGGCTACTGAAACAAAGTCAGACATATATATTGCCAGACAAGTTAACATTAGCCAACATGTATATCAATCTGAAATAAGAACGACTAACGGCAGCTTTCCTGACGTCGGTGTACAATTACATGAATTAATCACATTGATTTTAATCACACAGTGCATGCTTCGATAAATTCCTAAGTCCCTTTTTCGTTACCAATTACCTGTATCACTTTCTTAGTAATTTATCATCTCTGAATTTATAATATTTTTTTCTACAGACAACTTCCACCAATGAAAACTAACCGCCTTGATATAGCCGAGTGTGCCTAAAGTGGCGTTTAACAGCAATAAAAAATCAATCAATCCATAAATATTTCTAGAATGTATTTGAATAAAAATAAGATTCAAACTTGCGTTGATAAGAGTAAACGCCGATAGGTTTACCAATGTTGTAGTTGATTTATCGAGAATGAGTACTTGTAAGCACAGTGCAGTTTACCATATATGCGAATCTGTCTCTACTGGAATAAATCAGAATCGTACAGCAGTATGAAATTCGTGCCATCGAATAAGGTAATTTCAGAAAAGAGGGAAGTCCAAAAGACCTGTCAAATCAAACTCTTGACAAACAGAAAATTCACCAGTCACGCTCAAATAAAAAAAGTCAGAAAGGCCAAATAAAGTACGATGTTGAAGAGCATTCAGGACCCAAAATTCCTAAAAGTTTTTGCCAAATACAGCTAAGGTAATGACAAAATTCAGTAACATTTTAGTGCTGTTTTATTATCATCATAGAAAACGTTTGGAAAATATTTTTTTGCGCCATACACTTTAATGTGATTATGATGTTTTTCTCAGGCTTATATCCAGTTGAAATAAAGAAAACGAAAGTGAACTCTTCATTTAAGAAGGTCATAAGTCCAAGTTGGTATATTTGAATTGGTTACATCTGTTTTTTAAGGCTTTTAAAGTTTAATGCATGTGCACATTTTAGGATTTTATTCATCTTATATACGTGTTTTTACTTAAATCATAGTATGGAGCTTCGAGATTTTTGTTAACTTCAATAAAATACAAATTTTTACACAAAACAGTCGATTATGTTAGGTATGTAAATACATGTGTATCTTTTTAGTGCATGAGCATAAATTCCGCCGATACAAAAAACAACAGAGAGACAAAGCAAGATTGATTTTTTTAAAGTAAAAATATACATTTCAGTCCCCGGCGATAGCAATTTTAAAAATGGGCAAAAATTTCAAGGAAATTCGAAGTCGAGTATACCTTTTTATTTTCAGGCCTATTTGACTTGACTAATTTGTCTTGAAAACGTATTAAGCAATAATAGCGCTGTTTATTTGATTTTTGTGTGTTTGTTTTTTTGTGTATTTTTTTATTTCGTGTCATGGATTGATACTCCATATCCTTTGTTTTTCTATTTAAGCAAACATATTTGATACATCATCTCGCTTCGAATGTGTTTTTTTGTATATTAAGGCTACAGGTTGATATAATAACATTCAAAACTCACATTACTGAAAAATGAAATATATGGGTGAAGTGAAATACCTTTCTTAAGAGTCATACCAACACAATACATTTAATCATTTTTTTTTCTTTCGAAAATCCCCCTGAAAACCGATCAGACAGTATTTCAAAGTTGACTGAAGGCCTAAGACTACACTAAACTATGCTTAATAGCCAGTAGATACATTTGCCTTTTAAAATACAACTGGCATAAAAGGATCATAATGTTTCTTTGGGGATAAATTTATCGGTTTTCAACAGCTAAATTGACAGAGCGTCATCACTACAATGGCTTCGATTTTACCGATTGAAAAAAATTTGGTGGCGTAATTGGGAGATAGTTTTGACGAAGTAGAATCCTGACTGTCTGCGATATTTTTACATTTTTCAAAATGTTTTTAAAACATAAACAACATTTGCTTGTGTAAATTGGGATGCCAAGTTAGGAATATGACAGTCGTTTGGCAATCGTCCTGGTGATTGAAATAGTCGACATTTGATGTTGTCTGGTTTTATTGATTTTTCCGTTTTGAATTTAAAGTGGAGTTCAGTATTTTATAAATACTTTTTTTGTTTCTCATATATTGTTTAATATGTAGTGTTTCTACTTCTTTTGTCGGCTTTTTTGTTTAACTGTTGAATGTAGGTTGTACTTCTGTAAATATAGACAATGCAATTTCCCATAGAAACCTTTTATATGGCTAAAACTGTGCCACTTTTACAATGAAGTTTTGTAAAACACCATATGCCCTTCTATATTTTGCAAAGGTCAAAACATAGAGTTGTACGGCTTATTTTCAACGTTTATACGGCTTGAACTTCTAAGAGTTTAAAATTATACTAAAATTCTGTACTTCCTTTCAATTTACTTCGAGTTTTCCTGAGAGTTCAATTTGTCCACTATCGAACAGTTATGATTCTGGTAAAATTCTCAAGTTATGAATCTATGAGATGAAACATGGTGATCATGTCTGGGAACCAGTAGGCAAACAAAACAAAATGTCGATGTATATTGAATATCTCAAAATAAAAAGAGGCGTGGTTTGTGCAGCAGCTGTATTTACAAAGTTCAACCTGTATGTTTTTCTTTTGTTATGAGTTTTGATTGTCATCTTGATATTTCCAGTTGTTTTCTCTTTCTTTTGTAAGCAAACGAAATGTAGTTTAAAACACACGAAGAGAGAGAGTATCAAGAGAGCCATTACCTTTGATAAAACAACACGAACCGACCAAACGCCGTAGGGGAACTCATTCTACCACTTTTTTCTCATCTCTGTTATGCGGGAAAAGTTTATTTTGTCATTATCATTTAACTCAAATATTCAATTTCAATCAAATATAATGTGCATATTACATGCACATAGTAAAACAAAAGACATGCGTACATGCAAAATAGAAAAGCTGAATGAACTTGAATAAGTTAATTAATAACCTTTTTCTTTATTTCTTTTGACATATCAAAATTTTAATAGCATTATATTTAAATAAATAATTCACAAAAAAGCTTACATGTGTCAAAAAAAAGCTTACATGTGTCATAAAACAATCAATTTGAAAGGAAGATATGAATAAACAACCCCCTAGCTAATATATGCATTATTTGATAAATTATACAATCAAAATATAAATAATATTATCATATTAACAATTATCAATTATCTCTTAAATAAGCACAACAACTCAATCCGCAAATTGTAAATTAATAGCTAGACTATTGAAACAGGTACGTTCAATTGTTGATTATACACGATAAATGTATGCACTCTCAAAGGTTTTTCTCTAGCAACCACTTTTTTATATTATGATAATTCCTTTTGCTCCATTTGTTTCTGATGTTCGATAGTTCTAACCCTGGCTTATGATTCAATTTCATCATCTTTGGTGAATCTTTAATTAAGTACGCAAACTGAAACATAAAGATGAATGTGAACAGGAGTACCAGCCACTGTTTACGGAACAAAATTTATCAATCGGGTATGGTGCAAAATTTTGGGTATCCTAAAATGTAAAAACGGAGAGCAAACATCCCAACATCTTTAACAGAACAACAAAAACACTAAACTTTGGTTTCTAAGATGATTTTGTTGGTAATTACATTAGAAGATTAAACGTAAAGAAGGCTATCGGTATCAATGAAAAAGTCCTTGACATTTTGCAAAACAGGTTATTACGAAGCCTGTAACGAAATTTAAAGTAGGCAACCGCCGAACCCGCACCATTTTATACAATCACTAAAAATCTATTCAAACAGTGAATCAATGCATAGAGAAGACCAAATATCTTAAACTAACACAACATTCTCATAGACCAAAATTGAAGAATCTGCTATTACTGCAGTCCAAATTTCTTACGTGAACCTTTTGTGCTGATTTTTTTTATGAATCCTCATCATATCTATATTTCAAGAGAAATTACAGAAATAAAAGGTGGTATCTATGATCCATAAACTAATACTTTCAAAAAAGGTCAATAAGTATTTATGTATAGATTATACACTGAACTATATCATATATTTCAAGTCAATGTCCATGAATTTAAAACTGAATTACATCGGTGGTCCCATGGTAGCGTGTTACCTCGATTGCGAGACATCGTGGGTTCGAACCCGGGTCGGTTCAAACCAAAGACTTTAAAATTAGTATTTGTTACTTCTCCGCCGAGCCTGCGGTATTAAATGGAAAAAATAAAGACTTGTAGGCTCGGAGTCAGAAAAATATTTCCAGGAAGTTTGACATGTCTTCCTGTGGACTGTTACCTTGTGGACTAGCAAATTTAACATCCGGCCAAGCTTGTTAGTCTAGTATAAAGCACGATCGATATTTATATTACAATAACATGTTTTCGTGCTGAATATGCATTTAATTTGCCTGTGGACGTTCAGCAGCCATCCGTCATCATCCTCATCATTATTTACAACTCGGTAGTTGTTGCTCTTGGTTATAAATCATCATCATCATCATCATCATCATCATCATCATCATCATCATCATCATCATCATCATCATCATCATCATCATCATCATCATTAAGCAAGTAATAATCAATCAATACTAGTTACTCTTAAAACCAGTCTTTTTCGAAGAAAACAGATAAATAGTTTGAGACTAAACGTAAACAAAAAAGTCTGAATTTGTAGTCTGTAGGCATATTGTTTGGGAGAGGTACGTGTTTTAGGGAATTAAATTACCTGTAAACTGTAAATTTTCAGCATTATACAATTTACATTAGGTATTTAAAAGTACTGACTACCTGCCAGATTGCAAGAAATATTATATTCCAAACAGGTCTTTGAATACTTTTGGTAATTGATTTTGATGAAATGATAAATCAAGCGTGTATGTATAAGATAGTATGATAGCAACAAGTTTACACGACAAACGTTACTTATATGTTAACATGCGCTACATGTCTATAAACAATCATATTTACTATATGACACGTGTTTTTCTTTAGGAGTTAAATGTTTGCGTTGTCACGTGCAAAAGCGGTCGCTAGGATTTTTGAGTGCTTTTTACTTGTACTTAATTGTGATTTTCGTGTACAGCGTATTTCTTATTCTATCAAATACAACAATATCTGCATTCAAAAAGCTAAAGGAGTAGGGCCACGAAGGGTTAAAAACGGCCCTGTCTCAGAAATTGACAAAATTACTGCAGAAGGATCACTTACTAGTGTAGTTCATAAAATGATAATCATTAGACTTATAACTGTGTTTGTATAATTTTCCAGGGCGTCAGAAAAGACCAAGGTACAATGGTATTTTAGCCATTTTCGCGTAACGTTAGAAGTGTTTTCCTTAACGTTCTAGTAACTTTATAATCATTTTACCACAAGAATGTATTTACAAAATATTTCTTGAATCTCGTCCATATACATTGTTTTTTTAACACTATTAACCGAAACTTAGTAATATTAAAGTGTAAGCTGCACATAAGCACTTCAATTAAATTTTGTATAAGTTGCCCAAATACTCGTTTTCTGCATTGATATTCACGAAATAGAATTTGCAGAGACCATGTAAACAAACATAATTCTATAGCATAGATTAAATTAAAAGTCATAAAGGATTTTAAAACATAAGCAATGAATGTCCTCTATTGGGCAGAAGGAATTTAGATTGAAAGCTGTAAAATATCTTGGCGAGCGAGGTACAGTGTGGTAAACAATGTATGAGGATAGTTGATCACACCACATCATCTTATATATGGAAAGAAAAAAAATTATTCTTCTAATAAAAAAGTAAAAGATGAAAACACAGATAAAGATAAACAATGTGTATAGACAGTACATAGCATTACATGTACTTCAATAACCATAGAACACAATATAATTGTACAAAAGTCATCAGACACCAGAACCACACTTGCACTCATAAATATCATTCTCATTCTGGAGGATTACTCTCAAATCAACATTCAGTATTAAACATTTGAATGAACGATAGTTTCATATAAAACTGCCATTCCTACGCCAATGACCACATTACATAGTACTGCTGTCTCTAGTTGTACCTAAAGCGCATGAAATATGTAGTCACCTGTATAAAGTGAAATATAATTCATTCAATGAATCCTTTTTGTATTTCCCCAGAATTTTTGCTAGACAAAGTAACAGTTTAAAGACAGTGGCTATTTTGCCGGAGCCGCCAAAATTGAAAATATGCTATTTTGCCAACTCTCGGTAAGCGGAAGCCAGATGCCAATAAAACAATTTGTTTACAGATATGCAATTCAAAACGGACTACTATTTCAAAGCAAATTTAATTTAAACATTTTTGATTTTGAAGCTATGCGATTGATTTTTTTAGACTGTATAACGTTTTTATCAAATCTATATGCTATGAGATTTTTATCTTTCTTTTTTTTTTACACCATAGTTTAAAAATCTGAGATTTTATTCTATGCATACATGTACATGTAGCATTACACTGATTCAAACAAGTAATTTCAACTACATGTTTGATATGATATCATTGCTACAAATGGATGCTCAATAGTTTTTATATTTATTTCTTTTTACAAATTCTTATTTCACTTGGACTCAAAAATGTTTTTAAACGATTAAATGTATCTCAAATATTGTGACACTTATTTCATTCAACTATATGTCGAATAATAATTAGATTATTTTATGTTGACAATGCACATTTACGTAGTATTTTTCAAAAGTAAATATTAAAATTCACTCTTTACAAAGAACCGGCAAAAAAAACAAATGCACTATAGTGCCGGCGCAGGCAAAATGGCCGTTGCTATCTAAATATGCTATTTTGCTTGTTTTAATCTATAAGATTATGTAATCAAAGACGACAAAATAGCATATTTTTTATTTTACCGGCGCCGGCAAAATAGCCACTGCCTAGTTTAAAAAACTCAAAAATTTTACAGAATACTCATTCTCAATTGTCCATTATGAACGATTTCATTTAGCGATTGAGCTATTAAATTCAATTGAATCTATCCGACTTTTGCATGTTTCTATCAATTACGTTTTAAAAGAACAAATACTTTTATTATTTTATGATTCGTGTTCTCGTTATATGGACATTCGCTACGAGATATAGAATTTTTTTTTTTTTTGTTCAATAATTAATGAAAGTGAAATAGTTAAATAATAATTCAATATTAGCAGCCAGTTTTTTTCAGTTTTGTCAAAATAAGCAAAGAAACATCGCTGATGAATTATTAACTTGCAATTGAACTTCAATTGAACCACTTAGCTAGAGATGGGTTACGCATGAACTAGGCGTGTTCAGCTATGAAAAGAAAAAGAATGTCACATTGGAAATGAAACAAGGGTAAACTATTTGGTTGACTAGTTCAATCTACAAAAACTCATTCTTATACAGGAAAAAACGATTATCAACATATTGATTTAACCTATAATATGAAATCAAACAGATCTAGAAAATCCAATTGCACGAGACTCACTATCTATTTATATCTATTTTTATGTTTATAATGGGTTATGTGACCGTCGGCAGTCTTCGGAAGGTCGCCTCGATGGTTAATTAGATGGCGTCTAGACTAAAATATAGTAACACAGTACACGAAATGCCGATACATACTTTCGAGTCTATGCATCGTAAATTGTTTATGTTATGCTTTTTTATATTTGGATACATGTTTTAGTATGTTAGAAGTCGAATATGAGAATTTGAGTCAAATCAGTGAACATGAATTTGACAGTTAATGCCCCCTTAAGTTTTAAACTGAACTTCTTTTTTAAGGTTTTCACAATATTCAATTTATTCTTAATTAGTTTTCATCTTTTAATCTTAACTAGTCTTGCTCGTGGTTAAAGTGTTCCGGTATTCCACATACAACTATCATTCTTATCTCTAAAAAATTCGAGTGTTCTTTGTTATTATTTTTCATTATCATTCGGTCAAATTAAAAAGATTCATGCCTCAATCCGTATGAAAATAAGAAGATATCATTGCAAAGGAGACATCTTTCAACCAAGTATCGAATGACGTGCATGGATTCATTTTAAAACTTAGTATAATAGAAATCCCAGAATATCAGTATTTGGCGTTGATTGTACATGTAATGATATAAGCTGCGTCCATTCAAGTAATGTATTATCCATTACTATAATTGCTATACAAGATCAATTATTTTCGTCTATATTTTTGTTTTCTTTAAATTGAAATGAAATGTGAACTATTTCTTATGGATATATTATACTAACCAGTAAAAATGTTTTTAAAAAGGTTGATTAGTTGCAAAAAAGTACGATATAAACAAATAGGTTTCAAAAAGATGAGCAAGAGGAATACTGAGATAAACGTCAATGACAGTAACCTACATGTAACAATGATAAAATTGATATTCTATTCTTCACCTACACTCTGCTCACGTCACTTTCGTCTATGGTATGTGGGATAAATACTGCATCTTCAAGAGAAGATTCTCAATTCTGGAATCAATGTGTGATGTCCAGATTATGTCTTGTATACCATAGCTACCAGAGTATAGAGGCAATGTGCGCAAATTAACATGTTCTCGTCCGGAATATGCATCTAACTTGCCGTTGGACGTTAAACAGTCATTTATCATCATGAGACAAACAACTCATGTAGTAAATTAGTGTGTTTCTTTGATATTCAATATTCTTTTTTTTTCTCTTTTTCCAAAAAAAGTGAAATAATAGACGCGTAAATATCTGCTCAAAATATTTTAAAATCTTTTATAATTTATTTAATTATGTTTAAACTCATTATTGTACTGTATCTTTAGAGGAGATATGATTGATAGTTGTTTGACGAACGTCCAATGGCAAATACTTCATGCATATTTATGACGGAGAACAATTTAGAGAATTTATTTCAAACAGGAAACAAGAAATTGCGTGTGTTGTCATTGAAAATATGAGATAAGTCTCCAAAACGAAGGGGTGGGGTGCAATAAAGAATCACAAGACCAATAAATTATACAACACCATGAACATATAGAGTCGACAAAAAGAAAAACAGCCATAACTAAATATAAAAACAGGTAACTACAGATTGAACACGAACATTGGGTCACCACAATAACCGAAAAAATCATAAATATAAAGATATCTCATAGATAATTAATTCATAGTAAGCAGCTATTTTTGTTAGTCGCTTGTAGTATAGTCTCACCCAAATTTAAAATGACACCACCAAAAAGGGACCAAATAAGCAATTTCTCCTTGTATACATTCTGACCAATTATATATGCACGCTATCCCGCGTGAATATCAGAATGATATTTATTTGAAGTTACCCTAGCTATATCATTGTGTCGGATAGTTTTGTTTCATCTTTATTTCAGTTTTCATTAATTTGCAATCAAAAATTTGTTCTGGTTGAATGTCAGGGACAGTATACACCATGCTCTCTCATGATCTCTCATGGCGTCGTAATTTTTATTTCAATTTAAAAAATATTGAAAAGCTTATTCAACCACAGTAATATGATATCAAAATTCTAACGTGGTTTCTTCTTATGTCCTACGACTTTCAATGTATGTTATTGTTCATAGTTCTGTAATTCATTTACAGCATTTGACGGATTCGTTCTAATTATTTAAAATTTAAAATGTTAACTTGGCATGCCATACTTGATAGAAAATGCGACCGTGAAAGAAAGCACTTCATCAAAGCGTCAACATGAGATTACATTCCACGGAGGTTACATTTCGACGATTTCGTCTTTATACAACAAAATACGTGTATCTAAAAGAAAATTTTTAATAAATAATTTAATTCTAATGTTGACACCCATAACGATCTGCTGGATGTAGAATTTTACGGAGAAAAACCACGACTCTAATTTAAAACTGTCCTATTTTTGTTTGCATAGCACTGACCGGGATAATTATTACAATATAACATGGAAATGAACTTTAAAATGATTTGCAAATTCACAATTTGTATTTCCACCAATTTGTCTTGTTTTTTGTTTTTTTTTAGAATTTATTTCTATTTATATCAACTGTACATATCTTGGTACAATTATTTCGTCACAGAATATTGCGTACCTCGGAAATGGCGGCGTTGGATCAGAATTTGCTTGTTAGCAAAAGTTAAATTTTCAATCTGGCCACAGGCCTCGACCACGCTAAATATTGTTGCAAACTAAGTTAAAGTGTCAAACAATCAAAATAAGAGTAAAATTACTTTGGTCGAGGCATGTGGCCAATGCGAAATTAAACCAGGAAGTGTGAAATTCTTTAAGAATTTGGACATTTTGAGCGTTCCGGTCTGATTCCAGGTATTACGTCACATTAATGACGTCACAAAAATAATATGATTTTATAATATAATAACAAAAAACGATATACGTAGATACGTTTTACCTATAAAGGATCCACCTTATTTCTCTTTTATTTTTTGTCACTTCACAGGGCCAATATCGGCACTTCGTGGCCATATTCCTTTGGAGTTCGGTATTTTTTGTTATTGTTTTGGACAAAATTATGTCATAGATATAAAACTTTCCTAGCATTAAATAGCTAGAGTGACATTTCCAGGTGTTGAACTACTTCAAACATCAATTTTGTTTATACTTATATATGTTATAAGCGGACAAGGCACTGTATGGTTAAAAATTACAAAAACAGTATATTAAACGAACCAAAAATCCATATACAGGCTCACATAATAAATCTTGACAACGAGTATACTGATTTTTTCAATTTTTGTTTGATGACAAATTTGTGTTAGTTTTAAGATATTTGGTTTTCTTTGTATAACTTTATTCAATGTTTAACAAGGCTTTGGGTGATTTTGGAGTATGGGTTCAGCACTTGATTATTTTGAAGGTCTCATGATGACCTTTATTTATTTATTTTGGTTACCTCGTTTTGTTAGTTTGCTGTCTTAATGACCAGATAACTTTATGTAAACAGACAAGGATGAGGAAGAACGTAGGTGGTTGATCCTTTACCACTTAACCTACACATTTACTGTTCTTGCACCTTATCATGTCCTGGACGTAAATTTACTATGCATGCGACACGAGTTCAAAATCATAGAATTGTCACTTCCTGATAAGCAGACATATTTATCTGGTAAGGTAGAGTATGATATCCAATTTTTCAGTTTCATGTATAAATGAGGATATAGATGGGTTTACAGAATAAAGAACATCCCCCAACCAGACTTTATTATATATATTTATACAATATATTAAACGTAACATTACCGAATGCTTTTTATTAGTTGGTATTGGCTTTGAACTAGCCTTCAGTAACTTCGAGTAATCTTAGATCAATACTTTGTGTGTTTGGTTTGTTTTGTTTTATATTTTTCTGTGCTTTGTATCTATCTGATGAGTTAGGCACTTCTCAACTGATTTTATAGTTTGTTCTTATGTTGAACTGTTATACTTATTCCCCCCCCTAAGGGGGAGGTTTTGGTACCAGCAAACATGTTTAGCCTCGCTATGATCTCCATGAGCCCGTCCCAAGTCTGTAATTCAGTGGTTGTCGTTTGTTGCTGTAAATCATATTTGTTTCTCATTTATTGTTTTGTACATAAATTAGGCCGTTAATATTTTTTTTCGTTTAAGTTGATTTACATTTTTCATTTCGGGGCCTTTTGTAGCTTACTATGCGGTATTGGTTTTACTCATTGTCGAAGGCCGTAACAGCGATCTATAGTTGTCTCCGGTAGAGATTTGTCTCATTTGAAGTCAACCACATCTTTTTTTTTTTCTATGTGGCATGTCAAATATCATAAATGTCTAATAATGAACAGATATAAAATATAATAAGATACAAGCAACAATGTCGAATGCAGATTTGACCAAACTTTAGAAAAATCTGTGAACAATACTTTTTGGTGTTCAAGGTAAATAAAAAAAAACACTTAAATGAAGGTGTGGATGGGGTTTTCATAATAGGGAATAATGGGCCAAAAAAAATTAGGAATACAGAAAAATTAAAAAAAAAAAGAAATAAAGAATAATGGGGTTTTAAAATATAAAGAATAATTGCAAATAATAAGTAAAAGTATACTGATTACGGAAAATACCAATGTCCAGTATACAGTTATTAAGATATTACAGACTAGTAATTATTTTTACAGATAAAGAATAATTAGCGAAAATATTAAAACCCAGTTACCCTGCCTAAATTGTGTTTATATCTCAAATAGGTTCATATTTAAAGTATTGCAAAAACAAATAATATTTAAAGTTACCTTCTCTATTTCCGCGGCTGTCCTCAAGACTTTGTAAATACCGGACAACAAGTTATGTTGCTCATGTGCGCTTTTAACCAGTCTGAAACATAAACAGATATATTTTTATAAATACAAAGATTAAGATATGTTGTATAACTGCCAATTCGATAGTTATCCACTGGGTACCCAATAAAGTGGAATTAAACCCTTGTCGTGACGTCAACCTATTCATTTGCCGGGGATTCTATATAAAGAATCAACGCTTCCTAAATCTGTCGCTGAAATGAGCTCACCAAATTATATTCAATTGTTTCCTTTGTGTGCCTTATTTCATTAAGTTTTATTTGGCCAATTTACTGATTTTTGTTCACTAATGGAATTAATTCAAAGACTTACCTTTACTTTTTGTAAATTTTATATGCCTTCACTTGAAAACTGTTATGTGGTACTGACATCAACACATCGGCAAACATCTCGGCTACCAATGGGTTGTAATTTAGAAGTCTATTTTATATATATAAAGGAACATAGGATACACATCGGTTCAACGAACACACAGGACTTTTACCTCTATCTATATAGGCAATAATATAGAATAAGTCGGTAGCCGCGAGGTTAACATGGTTAAGATCATTGATTTAAAGAGTCAAGTTAAAGGTAGAGACTTGTCAGTTTCTGTTCGAATCCCTGTATTCTCTTTGTTGTCTCTATTCTTTTTCTTCCGATTTCTTATTTTGTATTTTATTTTAGGATATTTTTGTATTATAGCGGGTTTTCCCCTTTATTTTTGAAGTATTATTGGCTATTTCACATATTTGAAAAGAAAATGATTACATTAAATTTGTTTTATAAATATAGTATGATTTCATCTGTTTTCCTACGTATCTTTACAAATGTTTATTCGCAAATTCCTATGCGAGTAAAAGGTGATGTGCCTAGAATTTGGCTTCTTGATAGGAATTCCAAAGTCAAATGCCTAATATGCATATGCCGGTAAACACATATGTAAAAATTTATTAAGTAAAGAGCATTTTGAAATTTTTGACACATTTGATGTTTACAATACAACCACTGCCATTTAAAAGATTTCAAAGCTTATTACAGATCTATAAGCTGTGGACATCATATCTATCAAAATGTAAAACAACAAAAATACCGAACTCCAAGGAAAATTCAAAACGGAAGGTTCCTTATCAAATGACAAAATCAAAAGCTCGAACACAACAAACGAATGAAAAACAATTGTCATATTCCTAACTTGGTACAGTCATTCCCTTATGTAAAAAATGGTGGATTAAACCTGGTTTTATTGGTTTTAAAATTCTGTTACATAGTATCTAATTCTCTTTAGGAAAATGCTACTTAAGGATTCTATGTAAAACTTTTCTGGAAAAAACCACTGTGAAGTAGTTCTGAAGATCATCAAAATCACCCAAAACCTGTATATAATAGACACCTACATGTACGTTATATAAATATTTTATGATTTTTAGATCCGATATATTCAACAATGTCAACTTATATCTGCATATGGTGATCCTCGTTATTGTATTCTTTCATAAAGATTGGTCAAATACTTCCATAGAAAACGCACAAACACATTTAGGTGGAAGAATGATAATAGAGAAAAGAAAGAAATGAATGAGACATTCGATCGGGGTGACATAATAAAAAGAAACGTAGAATAACAATATGTCACCCGACCTCCCTTCGGGGTGACTGTAATATAAAAATAAGAAATGTCAAATGATTGCCAATGGAACAACCATCCACAAGAGACAACGAAAAAAGTCTGCCTTTAAAATAGTAGTCATATTTAATATAACAACATAACGGATGTTGTGACTGCAGTCATATTTTTTATCTGTTTACTACAAAAGATGATAGTGCCTCATTCCTTTATATTTCAGCACCACATTATTCTCCATTCTTTATTTTTTTGCCTATTCTTCTATATTCTCTTTTTTTTCCTCTTTATTCTGCACATTTGGACAATCATGACTTATTCTGTAAACCCCTTCCAGACCCTCATATAAAACATTACCAATATGGTATTATTGTGATCAATATGATAAATTATTTCTATTGTCATGAGTAAATCATTATGCACATTGAAAATGATTGAACAGTAAAAGATTTTATTGTAGAATTAGTTTTTATTTGTTGAATACCAATTTTCGATGGTTTTGTTGGTAAAGGAAAAGGTTCAAAATGTAAAACGAAGTACATATTTTCTATTGCATATATGCAGACATTGGTAAAACCATGAAATCCAATATCCACGAAATTGCAATTTTCCCTTAAACAATGAAAATTGTATCAAAGAAAATAAAACAATCCACAGTAAGTAAATAGTCAAGACATCAAATTTTATTATAGTTTAAAGAATGGTTTTGACGCTCTCAAGCAAATTTGACCTATGATGGATTTTGCTATTTTTGTCTCCTTTTTGATCATGTCAGTTCCTTAATATCCTTTGCTTTCAAATATTTGGTTTTGAGCGTTCCGGATAAACGTAGATCCAGAAAATCTCTTCGAATGCATGAAATTATAAAGACTTATTTTCATTTCTTTAAAGTATCCCTTTTATCTCATTGCAAGAATAAACAGGTGCTTACAACTTGATTCAATAGTATGTAACTGCGATTTGTCAAGTTCTAGTGACTTATTTTTGCAATACATGAATAAGCCTATTTTTTTAAATCATCATTATAATGTGTTTATCTCGGATGATTTTGTATTTTGCTATACTCCAGGTGTCAAACAGAATATATTTTAGAATTGAAATAAATGAATTAGTTCAAGCAAAATTAAACATATTATATATATCATCCACAAACAAATGATCCCATATCTGCAAGGGAAACTCAAGATTTTATCAGGAACACATTTGCTCAGTACTACCATACGGTGAAATCATTGATTTCATATCATTTTTTTTCCGGCAACCTTTTAAACGGGTGTGACCAGAAGAGCAATTTTTACTCCAAAAATTAAAGGTTTAAAATAACAAATGTGTTTTTGATAAGCGCCGACATGTGTATACATATTGTTGATATAAGACCGTCGATAGCCAGAAAATGCACCTTTTCGGTGAAAAAAAAATAATTGTCCAGAAAACAAAGTTGCGAGAGAAAGGAATTTATCTAATGTTGAATATTAATATTTTTAAAAAATCAACAAAAAAAGAAAATAATCAGCTCTTTAAGTAACATAAATTTAAGAAAATAACTCTTAAAAAAGTTCACTTGCTATAAAAGAATTATTTTACCTTGAAACAATATTCTTTTTCCAGTGCCAATAAAATTGTATATTATTTACAATAAATGAACTAATTTTATTTCAGAGAGCATTGGTTACTGGCTCAAGTGTACCTACCTTTTGAAAATAAAATTCCAATTTCCTCTGATAAATTCTAACGCTGGTAGTCGACCGATTTCAGTTTTAGAAATATGTAGAACAGCTTTGACGGCATCTTCCTTTGGTATGTCCTCAGTATGCAAAATGTTTTTTAAATACCTTAAATAAAATACAAGATAACGTAACTGTGTGCAAAACTGACTTTTTGGGGCATTGCTCTGCTCATGAAATTTGACGCATGTTTCCTTTTACTCATTTGTGAAGATATCAGTTTTTCTAATGATATTTTCTCTGAGTAGTAATACATGTATATGCTATTTTCCTGTGTATTATTCAAGTTGCAAGTGGTACTTTCTTTCACTAGTAAAAGGGTTTAAGTCTTAAACGGTCATTTTGATCTTATCAACATCTGAAAAGTCTGACCCTAATTGGTTTTGTCTTGTTAAAAGTTTAACCTATTTAACAGATATATTCTAACTCTAAACTAAGTACCGTTCAGACATGTCTAGCGTTCAATTCAGTACTGTTTTGTAGCTTTTCAGATAATTAAGTTTTTTTTTTTTTGTGCATGTAAAAATCAACAACTAAAAGAGGGAAGAAAGATACCAGAGGAACAGTCAAACTCATAGATCGAAAACAAACTGACAACGCCATGGCCAAAAATAAAACGATAAACAGACAAATAATAGTACAGATGACACAATATAGAAAACTAAAGACTAAGCAACACGAACCCCACCAAAAACTGGGGGTGATCTCAGGTGTTCCGGAAGGGTAAGCAAATCTTGCTCCACATGTGGCACCCGTCGTGTTGCTTATGTTATTACAAATCTGGTAAATAGTCTAATTCGGTAGGTCACGTAAAAAGGGAAGGGTATTGTAATTACGACATAAGGAACATATCCGATATCATCTGTGAAACGGTTATTCCGTAACGGTCAACCAACTCGTGATGGCGTCCGTAAAATTTACGAAGGGATGATTTCAACTTCATCATTTGGAACTTTTGGTTTAATAATTTCCTTGTGAGCAGCAATCCTCTATCAAGAAAATCATGATAGGAAATACAAGCCCGGGAATATCGTATCAATTGGGAGATATATACTCCGTATGCAGGCGCTGCTGGAATGTTGCTACATAGAAATGGAAAGTTCACAATTGGGAAGCTGAAATCATCTTTTTTGTCGTAAAGTTTTGTTTTCAACCGACCCTCATTGTCAATTTCTAGATGTAAGTCAAGATATGAGGCAGACTTAACTGTATCTGTAGTATCCTTTATCTCTAGTTCGATGGATAGATTCGTTCAACATAGTCACCATATTTTGTATTATTTAGTGAGAGAACATCATCTATATAGCTGAACGTAAAGTTAAAGGATATTGCTAACTTCTTATCTTTCTTCCTAAGAAGTTCCTGTATGAAGTCAGCCTTATAATAATAAAGAAACAAGTCGGCAAGAAGAGGGGCACAATTGGTTCTCATTGGAATTCCAACAGTCTGTTGAAAAACACGTTCTCCAAACGTAACAAATATGTTGTCAATCAAGAAATCAATCATCTTGATAATGTCAGTTTCAGAGAATTTTTTGTTTGAATCAGAGTGATTCTTTACAAAGTAGGATGTATCCCTACCCAAGACAAAATACTTGTATCTACGTTCGCCATTCTTTTTAATGAAACAAAGTAATACCAACTCTTTCAATTTGTCTTTAAGTTTGGAATGGGAAATACTTGTGTAAAGTGTAGAAAAGTCAAATGTTTTAATACTATTGCAAGATGAGAGAGTCTTAGATTGTATGTACTCTAAAAGATCTTTGGAATTTTTTAGTATCCACATCTGATTCACGCCACCTCTAGAATAGGCAGTTTCACAATAACGTTAGAGCCCGGCTTTGATTGCTGATAAAATAGATGTTAATAATTAAAAAAGAGGTTTCGTGGAGCACTTGGAAGACCCAGCAATATACCGTTGTTTGTAAGGACACTTATGTAGTTTAGGTATCCAATACACTGATGGAAGATCCAGTTCTTCATCTTTGGTTGAAATTCCAAAGAAACATAGAACAGACCTATGATTATGCATGATTTCCTCTTTGGTAAGTGTCGTGAGAGTATATGTTGAGTTTCCAAATGAATTGTCAATACCTAAATATTCTGAACAGAAAATAAATTGAAAAACTGAACATGAATTGATAAGACTGCGATTTAAACATCTGTAAACCAATATTAGCTCAATTTAAACAATATTTTAAATTTATTAACTGTTGTAGGATTTTCCGTTAAATTTCTTCAAATTAACACGTAAATTGTTTGGTAAGTAACAATTTACGATTAGACGAAATAAGGTTTGAGCTATTGAATTTGTCATTAAACAGATTCTGACAACAAAGAAGTCGACAATAAGTTTTCCTCTTATGAAACATTTGTTTTTTCCTGTTTTTGTTATTGAAAGAAAATTTTCATTGAGGTTTTAATATTTGTTACATATCTAATTTCATCAATAGCATTTAACTCAACTACAAAATGCAATATAAACCCAAATTCAGTTTATGCATAAATTACCATCGTAGAATCTTTATATCTTTACTGCACGACAAAGCGTGATGAAGTGTATACTTTTCTGAAGGGATAATCGATGCTTTATATTTCCTTTCTAGAAATTCATATTCTTTAAGACCACCATTTCGAACAGCTGTACAATAGACAGTTCCACGTAGATTGACGTCGATTCTGTAAAGAAAATGTAAAGAAACAAACAAGAAACTCATATACCGGTCATGTGAATGGCAAAATAGAATCTAGAAACTCTTGCTAGAGTCATTTGTATGGCACAGTAGAATCTGGAAACTCCTGCAATAGTCACTTGTATAGCAAAATAGAATCTAGAAACTCCTGCAACAGCCATTTGTATGGCACAGTAAAATCTGGAAACTACCTGCAACAGTCATTTGTATAGCAAAATAGAATCTGGAAACTCCTGCAACAGTCATTTACTTCCTAATAGTTTACAACTCCGTACTGTTAAATTAAATCTTAAATCGTATTAACTAACATATAGAATCATTCTATGTATTCCATTTCCCAGCGAGCATACCCTAGACCTCCAACTGATATGCTTGGAATAACAATAAATGAACATTCAACAGATGCAGCTATGTATCTATGGATTTTGTTCTTAGGACTTACGGATTTTCGTTTGGATTGTCCATATACTTTTTAAAGATATCTGTACAGTTTTGAATGCATTCCTCACTCTCATAGTCACATGCTAGACGTACAATCCTACGTCGTATGATTCTAGAAAATAAGAAGTAAAGCAAAATGAATGCTTTAAACAGTCAAACGTTCTATACATGTCCCCTTTAGTAAACGAAAACTTTTCTTGTCAGGTCGCTCTCTTCTTGTTCCGCTGAAGCAATACCACATTTTAACCACAATTCAATGACAGTCTCTCTTATCAGATTCAGTCTAAACAATGATTTTTTTTACAGATTTAATTGTCAATGTGGCTTTACAAATAAAATTGCTCCAACAGATTTATGAGGACCAACGACTATAACATGGTTGTGTTAAGGTCACTTTAAAATTTGTCGGTGTCTCAACTCTATAGCGACATGTTTAAGTGTTTTTAATTCTTTAAGATAATACGTATGTAAGATAAAATATGTAAACTCCATCAACAGTCATATCTATACAAAAATAGAATCTAGAAACTATTCTAGTTAACTCGCATGCCGTTTGATGCATGGACAGCAGGGGACGCTTGCCCTTCAAGTCACCTGGTCTCGATCCTTTTAGAGTTCATGGGATTCCATCGGTTTTTGTCTGTTACCTTAACTTTCTCTTCATAATTGATTTGACGAGATTTGTACATAGATACAGTACGGTCGCCATAATTTACAGCATAATACAAGAAAAGCTAATAACCAAAAAAATCTTGACCAAAATACGTTATTCTTGCAAATCACGTAATTTGCATTTTTTTCTAACTAAATCTATTTGTGACAAACTTTTGCTAATTTGCATTTTTGCATTTGTCACATGTCCTCACAATGATCTACCTTAAGATTTTGTTTTAACTCTATTTTTTTTTGTTCATAGCTTGATATACGTTCTTGTTCAATATGAAGAGAGTTGATCAAGTTCATATAGTATCAAATGTTAATGAAATTTTACTTTTACTTACTTGACTTATAATGTGATATAGTGGCTATATATGTACGCCTTATTGGAATGGAACGAGGAATTGAAATTGTTCTGGCCTTATTATGTTTTAATTTGAGGACTACTGATGGTTCAAGTGTATACAAAAAGCTCGTCTAGCATTATATATTACAAGACTACTATCCGGAATAAATTTTCATATAAATTATTAAATGGTTTATTCCTGCAAAGATTGGTTAAACATGCCTTATCTTTTTCAGAGGGTATTTTTATCATAAGGTTTGATAATAATGAGCAAAAAGTGGAGAATTAAGGGCAAAATAATTAGAATAGAGAAAAAAAGGTCCGACAAATAAACAATAGAGAAAACTGGGTGTTAAAATATAAAGAAAAGAGAAAAGGGCACAATAAATAAAGAAAGAGACAAATGCTCTAAAAAAAAAGAATATAGATATCAAGGATACATCAGACCCTCATATATGAGACAAACATAAATGGTGTACAAAATTTCAGTCCTGGTATCTATGACGAGTTTATTTATAAATCTAAAAAAATTATGAATCCATTTCATCCAGACAAATGATATATGGATGAAAGAAAAGAGAGAAATAAACTAAAGGCTTTAAAGAGTCTGTGTTGCTAACCCACATCTTCCACAATGGCCACTTTTTTTGTAAAAATCATTATGAAAGGCTTATACCTCAAAGAGTTAACTGACAATTTTAGTCATGTTGACATATTTGAAGATCACATCCTGCTATCATTTTTATTTTAAAGTTTGTATCTATATTTGTATTTATTGTCCTTTTAAAGATAATTGGCAAAAACTCCAAAAAACGAGAAAACATCATCTTAAAAGGGCAATAACTCCAATAACAACTCGACAGAAGATTTCAGCCATGATGACTTATTTGTAGATCTTGTCTTGCTGATCATTTTTGCTATCTAAAATTTCCATCTATCGTTTACAGTTCGAACAAAAATAGGCAAAAATGCAATAACATGAGAAAAGTCTTCATTAGAGGACAATTACTTCAGTAAGGAGTCGACTGACGATTTCAGTCATTTGACGTATTTGTAGATCTTGACTTGTTGATCGGTTTTCATGATAAAGTTTCTTTCTATCTATTATATATAAGTTTTTGAGATATTAGGCAAAATCGCAAAAAAAAATAAAAATCACCACTAAAGGGCAAAATCGCAAAAAAAAAATAAAAACCGCCACTAAAGGGCAAAAACTCCAATAAGGAGTCGTGTGACGATTTCGGCCATGTTGACCTATTTATAGATCATGTCTTGTTGATCATGTTTTATTATTACAATTTCTGTCTATCTATTACATTTTTTCCAAATAAATGGTAAAAACACAAATAAAAATGTAATGGCAATAACTCCAATGTGGCCATTTCAGCCATGTATTCTTATTTGTAGGTCTTTTCTTGTTGACTCTTTTTAATAAAAAAAGGTAATTTTTCAAAATCAAAATTTCTCTATCTATGATAGAAAATGAAAGGATATGAAGTAAATGTACATGGGACAAAATCGCACACAATACATAGAAAACATAGAAAATTATCAATGAACAGGGCTTTTATTCCTGTTTTTCATCTTGACAGTTGATGTAGGGTCTTCAACAATGAACGAATCATTCATACCCTACAACAAGGTCAAGACGGTCAATAGCGTCGACTTAAGCGGTACTATTGATAAAAATAAACCACAGTTCACCTTCTTGCTCCCCACCCGCCTCGGAGTGCCAACTTGTGCGATGCTTGTATACGACGGTTCTCCAGTCGAAACCACAAGGGATACAAGAAAAGTGCTGTAATTTTGAAAAACATCAATCGCCGCTAAAATATGCCTTGAAGTTACACATGTCGGGAGCGGTCAATGAATTACATAATTTATAAATACGGGCGAGGTTTTTCAACATATATTTGTCATACATTGCCCAGCAAATGACCAATAATTTCGAAAACAAATGATAGACAATACATATAAAACTAAAAAACAAATGATAAACAGCACGGGGCACATCGAAATATATGTAAGAAAACCTAGCAGTTTAAAATAGTATGAAAGGGCAATATACAAAACAGATGACCAGACCAGTATTTTGAAGAAATTTAACCAAACATGAAATTTTGACGGTGTATTGATATGAGAAATTCTCACATGAACAAGCACACCATAACTGTAAATATTATAAGAACATACACCTCAAGCAGGGGGAAACGTTCTACTTCCTCCACACAGCACTAGAGACAAACTCTAGAATCAACAGAAAATGATAGTTTACAAAATAATAGGCAAAAATGAAACAAAATGGTTAAATTTGACATTTAAGGGCAATAACTCATTTACAAAACCAGGTTCAACCCACCATTTTTTTCTTAAAATGTCCTGTACCAAGTCAGGAAAATGGCTATTGTTATATTATAGTTCGTTTCTGTGTGTGTTACATTTTAATGTTGTGTTTTTGTTGTGTCGTTGTTCTCCTCTTATATTTGATGCGTTTCCCTCAGTTTTAGTTTGTAACCCGGATTTGTTTTTATCTCTATCGATTTATGAGTTTCGAACAGCGGTATACTACTGTTGCCTTTATTTAAGAAGTCGTCCGCCAGTTTTGACTTTAATGGACAGCAGGTAGATCTCAACATTTTGAACATCTCTGCTACTGTAAGATTTTCTCTATTCATAGTGGTTATCAAGATTATAGAAACAAACTTGTATTTTACCCCTATGTTTTATTTTTAGCCATGTTGGCTTTGTTGGTAAGGAGGTTGAGTCATCTGACATATGTGTTAAACAAGATACCACATTCATGATTGTGGTGAAGTTTGATTTAATTACCAGTTATTGGCAAGAGAACATTTCTTTAAGACAATAAATTAAAATTAAAAAAAAAAACCCACATGCGCTTTCTAAATAATTTGTTTGCTGTGTGGTGTACTACTTTTTAGACAAATTATATCAAAATTATAGAATCTTCATCAGCTCTAACTCAAAATATGGACTCTTTTATGTTAAGTGGGTCTTGAATTCTTTTGGCAGCTTCAGACATACTAATTTTTAACCTTTTTCAGCTGGACCAAATCACTACTTTACTTGAAATTCATGACACATTTTTATTTTATAAAGTAATTTCATCCCCCTACTTGCTATTTGAGGTATAAAATAAGATTGGAAGGGGTATGAAAAAAATTGCAACTAATACACTGTCCACAGTAGGGACTATATTTGTAGACAACGAAAATCAAAGGACGATAACTGTGCCCCCGGACCAGTTTCAGAGGAGAAGAATTTTTTAAAAGTTATTGACGACAACGACTACAACAAATGAAAAGAGACGTCGGACGCAAAGTGATAAGAAAATCTCATTTGGCCTTTCAGCCAGGTGAGCAAATAACATATAAAAAACGAAGACGACAAATGCTGGATAAAGAATGATTAACGATTTGCACTACCTGCCAAGGAAACCTATAAAGGATTATAAGCGACCACTAGAAATTAAAAAGTGATGGTGCATAAATTCGAATTTCCTTGACCTTTCGAGTGCTATTTATCAAATGTATTCAATATTCCCTTTCTTTCATATTTGTTTTAATTTTAGAAAATATTTACGTTTCTGCATGGCCAGCACCGGCATTATCGAGTCCATACTTATTGAAAAGCTTCGAAAATAGTTCCTTCATAAATTTCTACAACAAAACTATGAATCATAACTAGGTCGTATTAAAACGATTACATCTTGTTTCAAGTTGTTATTCTAGAAACATGTTTTATATTATTATACAGTCATCGAACTTTTAATACTTTACCTATTAAAATTCATAGTTGTGGTTGTCTGTTGATTGTATTGTTCCTAAGTCTTCTAGTGATTCAATTTTTTATATATAACTGTTTTTATGGTGACTTGATGATATTGATTGAATGCATATAATATAATAATAATGTTTACATATATAGTTTATTTTTATTTCAAACATTATTAATGTAACGTCATTATAATTCTTTGTAAATCTTAACCTTGGCTCCTTTATAATCTCTTGAAAACTGAACGATCATTTTCAGGTATAAAAGAGAGGCGAAATATACCAAAAGGACATGCAAACTCAAAGTCGAAAATAAATTGACAACGGAATACCAAAAGAGAAAGACCAAAAAACAACAATATAGAAAACACAACATTGAAAACTAAAGACTGAGCATCAAGAATCCCACCAAAATCTAAGGGTAATCTTTGGTGCTCTGGAAAGGTAAGCAGATCCTGCTCCACATGTTGCACCCGTCGTGTAGCTCATGCATTGCTAATGTATAAAAATCAAAGAATCAAACATTTCTCGATTTGAAATCTATGTAATTCTGATTGTCTTTCCGCTCATTTATCAAGACGGCGGTTTTAGATCTTCATTTTGTATAACTTATAGATGATTATATCCTCATTTAGCATAATTCATATATGATTATATCCTCATTTAGCCTAACTTATAGATGATTATATTCTCATTTAGCATAACTTATAGATACTTATATCTTCATTTAGCATAACTTATAGATGATTATATTCTCATTTAGCATAACTTATAGATGATTATATCTTCATTTAGCATAACTTATAGATGATTATATCCTCATTTAGCATAACTTATAGATGATTATATCCTCATTTAGCATAACTTATAGATGATCCAATCCTCATTTCCAGGCACTCAAGTTGTGTGTTTTCAAATTCGTTAAAGCATCTAAACTATCACATTGTTGCAAATAATAAAATAAAAGTTCGATAGAGTATTAAGGGTAGAAAACTGAGAGAAAATAGAGGTATTCAAGTCTGCTCGGTGTTTGTTTAATTACATTTCGATCATAACTTTATTTCACCGAAACTCTAAAATATCACATATAACTGTATAATTTTTGTCAAGCTTACCATTGCTACCCAGGTTCCCAAAAAAGACAAGCGGAGCTCGATCTCATGTTTGAATGATTTTTCCGTTTGCTCAATAAAGGTTGTTGATTAATTTTAATCATTTCTATTTACCTAGCACATAGCTCCGATATTTTTGTTCAGTTCAGAAATGCATGCGGGTTTTAAAAGAGCGGAAGAGACCAAAAGGACACTCAAACTCACAAAACGATAAATTAGCAACGTCATAGAATAACACAAAAAACGACAAAAAGACAAACAGCAGTATACAAACCACTATAGACAAAACTAAAAACTGAGTAACACGAATCCCACTAAAATCCGTGAGGTAAACTTTGGGGCAGCGGAAGAATGAGTAGATCCTGCTCCACAGCTTGCTCATGTAAGTACTCATTTAATGATCTATCTCATTCGTTAATGCTACATAGAGGAAACAATGCCGGGATTGTTATTCGACGTTTTATACACGTCCGTGGTTATATGTGACAGATATCCCCTAATGGTCGACAAATTCGTGATGACGACATAAAATTTATGATTGGATGACTTCAAGTATTTTCTTTGGTCACCAGTTACACCGATATCCAATTTATCCCAATTATAGTTCATTACGAAACTCGACAAAGATCGTTCTTAATATCATCTATTAAAAAACTATAATAACCCGGATGAGTTAAACATCTTAAATATTCAAACATTGTCAAATGATGCCGTATAAAGTAACTCATGGGAAATGACGTAAAATAAATTTAATGTAATGAGCAATAATTGTTTTTTTTTTATCTAATTCTGGGTATTTCGGTTCTTTTCTGGTCGTATTTTTGAAAAAAAGAAACTCTTTACTATAGTTTATGATAAAATGAAGTTCCAAATCACTTTGTTTTCTACTTTTGTACGGTAATGTTATTTTGATTCCTCTCTTATGTTATTTATGTACTTGTTCATACTTAGATAAAACATAAAAAATGGGGATTACAAGATATATCAGATCGTACAATAGACTACAATCACCGACAACAACCAATCCCTCCGTGATATAGATGTCACTAGTTTTTCTTTTCTAAATTGCTTCACACTTTTTTTGATTGGGGGACCTTTTATAGCTCACTGAACAGTATATGGTATTCTCTTTCTTGAAAACCTCAAACGAAACTGTTGCTTACAGTTTACAGCCTTGGTTTGGGGTGGGTAGTTGTTTTATTGGCAACCATACAACATACTCTTATTTTTGTATTAGAATTACGACAAAACTGTCATCTACTGGGCATTCAAATCGAAGGCATATCTACATACTTACAGAAAAGGTACTGTTAAGGTCTGTGTCAACCACAGCTTTTCGTAGGTATTCTAGTTCCGTCGAAGCAGCTCTGAATGGTATATGATTATCCTCATTCGGCAGATAGTCTAATGTTTGCAATGCAATATAAGTATTTACCTCCCCTGACCTTTTTAAGACAAAACACAATTTGAAAAAAATAAATAAACCGTATATATGTTCAAAATGAAAGCAGATCTATAAAACTTCAACAGTAACCGCGTGTTGGATGATCCCTACGCTCCCTATGCGATAAAAAAAACCTGGATGCAACTATTTATGTGATCCGTTTTTGACCTGTTGTAAGGCTTCTTCCCATATCCAACATATCCATATTCTTATTTCCAATGGAAATATAAATTTATCCCGGACGACCTGTAAAAAAAAATATGGATATGGGAAGAAGTCTCACAGCAGGTCAAAGACGGATCCCACAAAGAGTTGCATCCTGCGTCACTGCAGGCAATAATTAATAAATTTAAATTATTCTGATATGATAACATAAATGACAATCAATTGATTACATGTTTATTAAAAAGAAAGGTAAAAATAACATTTACGGCAACAAATTTTATGCACCAGATTCGCATGTCTCTTCAGTGATGCTCGCGGCCTAAATATTTGAAAATTAAAACCTAATGAAAAAATGGTAGATCTGATAAAAACAAAAACGACTTAAAAATGTTAAAGTATAGCCAAATCTGGACAAGGAATCAGAGAATTGCATGAGGGAGGTATATTCCTTAGTATAAAATGATTTCAAAAATTTTAAAACAGCAAACTGCAATCAAACAATATCCGTATTTTCATGCCAGTACCAAAGTTCTGGCTACTGGGTAAATGTGTATTTAATTGCAGTAAGACACAGGGTTTTCGAACTCATTTTTCTAAGTCGATATGAATATCTTTGTTTGATGGATCTCGATAATATTCTTTATTACATAAGAGATAAGTTGCAATTAAAGGGTAATTAATTTTTCTCGTCTCCATTTTATATGCATACCAAGATTTCAAGGCCACTGAATTGATTAAATTAGATCTTTGAATTTAGGTGAGACTTTTTGATTCTAATTAGATTTTAAAGATCTTAAACTAGTTAAGAGATTTCAATTTTCGAAAATGTACTGGATATACCTCTAACAAGGCTAGTGACCACACATAATAGATTTTTTAATTGTTATGAGTGATTTCTTTTTTTTTCTTTAAGCATTGTAGTGTCTATATTTGGCTACCCCCTTGGTATACTCTCTCCCATTTTCATATATATTATATTTATTAAAAATCGAGTACCATGCGTTGGGCTGTCATCACGTGACATTGACAAAATAGATATATTTGATTCGTATAGGTATACGCACAACACAGTGTGTAATCTGCATTACGTGTAATTTATAATTCATGTACTGATTATTTACAAATGATAACCTCTTTCCTGATACGGTAATGTCATTAGAAATGACTCCCTTTTTAAATTCAATTCAACACTGGCAGGGGAAATCAAACATACGAAATATCAATTGGTATATTTGTTGATCAAAATATTTCTAAGAAAGGATGGACTTGTCTAGCATTTATTTAAAATAGCATATTGATGTCGATAAGTTGAGTAAGTGACGTCTCATCTTTTGTCAATGTACTTGTAAAATAAATGGTTGCAAAATTAAAATTTATAGTGTCACATAATGTCAAATTACCCGGTAAACTATTGTCGAGGTAAACATTGCTGTACATCGTTTAACGCATATAAAACAATCAATTCGACATAGTTTCGACATAGTTGTGCCGTTTACAAGTAGAAAAAGCTCATACAACTAATGGAGTCAATCTCGTATTTGTACGTTCTTGTGTATTAATTACAAATCGTCGTTCCGTTCGTTTCTTTATGTAATCTTCATATTGACTGGTCAAATTTTGTATAAAATTTTGATCCAATTCTGTTTTATAATGGACTTAAATATTTATTTATTTCATATTTTATCAAGTACATGAGCCAAAAGATAATGTGATAAACATCGGAGGAAAATGTAAGATGATAAGCGCAATTGTATACTCACTTAGCCAGATTCCATACATCGTTTATTATCTGTGCCCTATTTATTGGAGGAATAATCTAAAATGATAAATTTAAAAGTAATTATGAGCCGATTTATATTTTCCCGAACCGGTTAATTATTTGCATTGCAGAAAGTTATGTATGATGCTAAAATGTACAGGTACAGTACTTGCAACCTTAGGCGTTACTGTTTTAGCGATCAATCAGCGGTCATCGATCAGTCACCGATCAGTCAAGTTCGCGTCAAACTCACGTCACCAATCCGTCAGACTTATAGTAAAAGTATTTGACTGATCGGACGGATCGGACGGATAGGACCGATCGACCTTTCTGACGGATTGAACTCTACTACGTCACTTGATAAACTAATACAAATTACGAAATCTTAGTTTCGTTTCATTTAATTAAAATGGCGACATGGAAAATACGAAACATTCAAGTACAAATGATCAACATCTTTTTTTATTAATTATTTAGCACAGTTTTAAGAATTTAAAAAGAAAAGAAATATGCATATAAAACTAAATTTAAATATTACTATTAAAGAATGGCCATTTTCGTTTTAATTTAGGTAATATTTTTTCAAACCCGGACATTTCTAAAACGGTGTTTATCGCGATTTTCAGTGATTTTATTATTTTCCGAAAATGCTCTTGAAAATAAAATGAAATGATCATTTACTGCAAATTTCGATGTATTATTTTTAAATATTTTAAAGTATTTTATCCTTATAATCTTAAAATTCTTTAAACAAACTTATCCCGAGGCCATTAAAATAACAAATCACAAATAGGAAATAAAAATGCTGCAAATTCTCTTAAAAATAAAAAAAATATTGGTAATTTTAAACAACGAGAACAACATTATAGTATATTTTTTCTGATAGTCTTTAAAATTAATAAAAAATAATCAATCCTAAGCTATAAAAAGTACAAAAATCCAATGACGGTCAATAATTTCCATTCAAATAAAGGAATTATTGCATTCTATTTCAACAAAAACAAAAGTTTCTGCATATTTATCCTTCTTTATTCACATTACTTATCTAAAGGCATTTATAATGACTGATAGGAATTGCATTGCACTATTTCTGATATAAAAGAAGAAATATTTGTATTTTTATGCAATGCGAATATTGAATTTAGTATCTGATCCCTTAAATTCAACATATTTTATGAAATGCAACCAATTCTGATGTACAAAAAGTACTGAAATCAAATGGTGATTCATGATTTCTATCAAAATGAAGATATTATTGCATTCATTTTCAACACCAACAAAAGTTTAAGCCTTATTCTACTTACAATATTAAAATTCTTATAAAAAAAATAATCTTGAAAAAATAACTGGTTACAAATAACATTGCATTATTTTTTAACAAAACAAGAGAAATTGGTAATTTTAAATAATGCGAACAACATTTATAATGACTGAAAGCAATTGACGTTGCATTATTTCTGATATAAAAGAAGAAATATTTGTATCTTTAAGCAATGCGAACATTACATTTAGAATCTTTTCCCTTAAATTCAACATATTTTATGAAATACAACAAATCCTGAACCATAAAAAGTACAAAAAGCCATTAGCGTTCATTAATTTCCATTAAAAAAGAGAAATTATTGAATTCTTATTTAAAAAAACAAAAGTTTATGTATATTTATCCTTAAATTATTCATATCTTATATAAAAGTACTTATTTGAATGCATTACTTATGACTGATTGCAATTGAAGTTGAATTATTTCTGATATTAAAGAAGAAATATTTGCATTTTTAAGCAATGCGAACACAAATTTAGTATCTTTTCCTTGAAATTCAGCATATTTTATGAAAAAAACCAATCCTGATGTACAAAAAGAACCAAAATCAAATGACGGTTCATAATTTCTATTTATATAAAGAAATTATTGCATTCTTATTCAACACAAAACAAAACTTTAAGTATTATTATTCTCCTTACATTATCAAAATTCGTACAAAAATAAATATTATTGGAGGACTTTGAAATAACAAGTTACAAATAACATTGCATTATTTTTTATCAAAAGAAGAAAAATTGGTAATTTTAATCAATGCGAACAACATTTTAGTATATTTTCTCAGATATTATTTTGATTTTATACAAAACAACCAATCCTAAACCATAAAAAGTACAAAAAGCCATAGGCAGTCAATAATTTAAAATGAGATAGAGGAATTTTGAATATTTATCAAACAAAAACAAAAGTTTATGTATATTTATCAGTAAATTATTTATATCTTATACAAAAGTACTTATCTGAATGCATTAATTATGACTGATTGCAATTGACGTTGAATTATTTCTGATACAAAAGAAGACATATTTACATTTTCAAGCAACATGAACAAAAATTTAGTATCTTTTCCCTGAAATTCAGCATATTTTATGAAAAAAAAAAACCAATCCTGATGTACAAAAAGAACCAAAATCAAATGACGGTTCATAATTTCTATCAAAATAAAGAAATTATTGCATTCTTATCTAACAAAAACAAATGTTTATGCATATTTATCCTTCAATGATTCACATTTTTATTTATACAAAATTACTTATCTAAAGGCATTTATAATGACTGATTGCAATTGAATTTGCATTATTTCTGATATAAAAGAAGAAATATTTGCATATTTAAGCAATGCTAACAAAAATTAAGTATCTTTTCGCTGATATTCAGCATATTTTATGAAAAACAACCAATCCTGATGTACAAAATGTACCAAAATCAAATGACGGTTCATAATTTCTATCAATATAAAGAAATTATTGCATTCGTATTCAACACAAAACAAAAGTTTAAGTATTATTCTCCTTACATTATCAAAATTCGTACAAAAATATCTTATTGGAGGACTTTAAAATAACATGTTACAAATAACATTGCATTATTTTTTATCAAAAGAAGAAAAATTGGTAATTCTAATCAATGAGAACAACATTTTAGTATATTTTCTCAGATATTATTTTGATTTTATAAAAAACAACCAATCCTGAACCATAAAAAGTACAAAAAGCCATAGGCAGTCAATAATTTCCATTAAAATAGAGAAATTATGGAATTCTTATTTAACAAAAACAAAAGTTTATGCATATTTATCTTTAAATTATTCATATCTTATACAAAAGTACTTTTCTGAATGCATTAACTATGACTGATTGCAATTGAAGTTGCATTATTTCTGATATAAAAGAAGAAATATTTGCATATTTAAGAAACGCAAACAAAAATTTAGTATCTTTTCCCTGAAATTCAGAATATTTTATGAAAAACAACCAATCCTGATGTACAAAATGTACCGTAATCAAATGACGGTTCATAATTTCTATCAAAATAAAGAAATTACTTAATTTGTATTCAACACAAAACAAAAGTTTGAGTAAAATTCTCCCTACATATCAAAATTCTTACAAAAAAAAAATCTGATTGGAGAACTTTGAAATAACTAGTTACAAATAACATTGCATTATTTTTTATCAAAAGAGACAAATTGGTAATTTTAAACAATGCGAACAACATTTTAGTATAATTTCTCAGATATTATTTTGATTTTCTAAAAAAAGTACCAATCCTGAACCATAAAAAGTACAAAAAGCCATAGGCGTTCCAATAATTTCCATTAAAAAAGAGAAATTATTGAATTCTTATTTAATAAAAACAATAGTGTATGTATATTTATCCTTAAATTATTCATATCTTATACCAATTTAAGTAATTATCTGAATGCATTAACTATGACTGATTGCAATTGAAGTTGGATTATTTCTGATATAAAAGAAGAAATATTTGCATATTTAAGCAACGCGAACAAAAATTTAGTATCTTTTTCCTGAAATTCAGCATATTTTATGAAAAACGACCAATCCTGATGTACAAAAAGTACAAAATAATGAAATGATTGCATCTTTAATCAACACAAATTAAAGTTTAAGTATAAAATTCTATCAAAGAAACTTTTCTTGAGGCCTTTTAAATAACTAATCAGAAATAACATTGAATTATATGTTATAAGAAGAAGAAATATTGGTAATCTAGAACAAAAATTAAAACAACACTCTAAATTAATTAATCCAAACAAAGCTGTATGTATCTTTACTGTTATACTATTTTCATTTTCATCATCTGACGACAACAAATAGAGTATTCATTTTAAATGATAACATTTTATCGCTTTTTAGTGTAACATAATTAACGAGTAAAGGTGTCTTCGTAGAGGTCCGCGTTTATCGACTGTAAATACTGTGGAGTTCGTTTTACATAAGAATTTTAATTATATACGTATCCGTCCGATCCGTGCATACAATTAATTTACTGATCGATCGCTGACCGTTGTCACGGTAACTCTCACATATCCTATTTGACGTATCTGACGGATTCTATGGGTCATCGATCACCGATCAGTCATCGATCAGTCAAACATCCGTCACCGATCATTCACCGATCAGTCAAGTTCACGTCAAACAGTAACGCCTAAGGTTGCAAGTACTGTAAATAACAACTTCTGAATTATCTGAACAAAGACAAAACAGATCTTAATTGACTACAAGTGAATTGTCTGAACAGTACTAAATGTACTGCATTGGATAAGTCTGAAAACTGAGCGAAATACTGAAAATAACTTTATCATTTATTGTTCAGTCTTTTAAATGCTGTTCAGATTCAATTGACCGTTTCAGATAAAAATTGGTTACATTTAACTAGTGTATGTATCGGTCGATCTATATCATTACCGTATTGTCTGTTTTGAGTTGTTGAATAAGTCTTATCCAGTTCTCCTCGGGATAATTTACCCTGTAGAAGCCGTACTGCATTACATTTCCTATGTACCAATCATTGGATGATGACCCATTCATTGCATTAGAGATGGTAACTGTAAAATGTGTGTAATAAGTACAACCGTAACAACATACTCGCAAATTACATTTCTTAATTCGCGTTTGACTATTGTTGAAAAACAAGCGATATGGATGGGAAAAATCCGTACTATCATTTACCATGTTTATAAAAGAATCATACTAGATTTGGAACGTTCGAAATGCTTTACAGGATTTTTTCCTTAGCCTAAAAAATTTGAAAGCCAATATGCAAAGTGAAGATCGCCCAACAGGAAAGTTATTAAACAAAAAACTTATTATGTTTAGCATTATAAAAGAAATTGCCGTTGTTACAATCAGAAAAAAAAGATTCCAATACAATTTGACCTCTAGATTGACACAGTACAACAGCTTATAAGGTAAACCAAATGTATGAAAATGCTTAGTCATATTTCAAAGAATCTACATCAATTAAAAAAATGCAGATTATTATTGCAGAAATGAGGGTAAAGATTGGGATTAGAAAAAAAAGAACACTTGGCAAAATATAAAGATTAGATAATAATGGAGTGCTGAAATATATAGAACGGAAATTAATGGACACGTAATAAAGCATAGAAAATAAGGGAAAATTACCTCAAAACTAAAGAATACAGAAACGAAGACCCCCGTGAAATCAAGACCCTCAGAAATAATCATGATTGAAATACTTAAAGATTGAAGTCGTTGTTCTATCATGCAAAAGGCACTTTGCAAATGAAAGTGATTAGTTAATACATGTTTTTGTGGCGCGCCAAACCTCAAGTCGAATGTATTATTTTTCTCTTCTTTTTTCCTTATGGGTGTAATAATATATATTTACCATCTGTGGTATGTATATCAATCCAAAATATGTCCTTGGCTGTTTGATTAAAACGTAGTTTAAGACTAGTAGTATATGTCACAGGTATTACCCACTTATATCTAAAAACAAGAATATTTATTTACAGATAGTGCAAACTTGCAAGATCGGAATAGAACACCCTCATTCTTTATTTTTCTATGGTATTTTTTGTAGACTTTATTTTTCTATTGTGTTTTGTTGGAGACTGTTGTTTGTCTTTTCATCTTTTTTCATTTTTTTTGCTATGACGTTGTTAGTGTGTCTTCGATTAATGAGTTTGGATATTTCTTTTGTATCTTTTGTCACTCTTTTACACTCAAATTTGAAGTCAAAAATGCATATTAGAATAGAAAATGTCCTAATGTAGCATTTTGCCTGAATCTTGATTCGCAAGGCGGCGAGTGATGCATACATAACAGGAGACCCCCATCATGTCAATGCACCTGGTCTGGCTTTGTTTTGACCTCACGTGATTCCTTCACGTTTTGCTTTGATTGTATTTGTTTTTATGTATATATATACTAAATATACAGCTATATGTATGTGTATATATCAAATCTACAGCTATATGTACAACTATGTGTGTGTGGAGACATTCAATTTCTTTTCTATAATAATCTAATAGACGTATTCGTAAAACATATATTTTCATATGAAATATCTTAAAATCAACAAAATGAAAAGTAAAAGAATCAACAAAATAGGGGACAAATACTTGTTCCAACGTTGTTCATGTAAATGTGCATCCTATTTAGCACGTTCTGAAATTTTCATTGGAGCTTTTTTGATAATGATGATAACATGAGTAAAATGATATTTTACCAGCCTTTCTTTAATTTAGCTACCATTCAACGGTCGTGCATATGATAAAAACACATAATACTAACTTTGATGCATAGGGTATGTTTACTTATATGAGAGTCCGAATTAAGTTTTCTTCATTTCTTCATTCTTTAATTTTTATACCCTTTTTCTATATTCTTATTTATTTTGTCCCTTGTTCTCTAATATATTTCAGCGCCCCATTATTTTCTATTCTATATTTTTGCCTACTTTTTCTCTATTCTTTATATTTTTAGGCATTTATTTTGCACTTTTTTTTTGCCTGCTTTAATTTTTATGCTTTTTATTCTGTACATTTAACCAATTATTCTCTATCCTTTAAACCCCCATCCAGACCCCGCTTATAACCGTGTATAATACATACCCAAAGGGAGATTCATATTTGCCAGGATCAATGGCTTCTGTATCCAAAAGGTATCGTGATTGCGTGAGTATAAGTTTATCTCTATCCCGTGTTATGAACACAGTTGGATAGTTCATCTGCATCACCCATGTATCCATTATATGTTTTATGTTCTGAATGAATTTTGGATTTCTGTCAATTTTACTTTGCTGTTAAATAAATATTTAAATAGCATGTAAACTTCTTATAAGTGAAAAAGATTGTTCAATGACTGCATAGATATGTTGATGATGTCAGCCACTGGTTAACAAAAGAGTAAACAAACTATGATTTATAATGAAATGTAATAACACTTTATCTTGTTTATCATTGATGAAGAAACTCTGTGAATTAATGTTTCACTTTTGAAACGAACATCAAATATTTTAGATCTTATCTTTAATACAACCCTTCAAAGTTGGTATTAAGATTTGCATTTTCATAATTTTAACATGTAGTATCACTGAAGAGAAGACATTACTAAGCTCTAAAACTTGTGACTGATCCATTTTTAACTTTGAAAAATAAAATATTTTAAAATTAAATTAAAGAGTCTTTGAAAGTCACAACGCTAAACCAGTGCATTAACATCGGAACCATTTAATGTTAGCAAAATCTTTGATCATCTTTTTGAAAAGCAAAACATCCAAAAAATAGTCAAAAGTTAATTTGCAAAAAATGACAGACTTGTCCAAAATAATAATGCAGCAGGTGTGGTTGATATTCGAACTGTCCTATCAACGGTCCTCTATTTGCATGCGTTATATATAGTTCATGCTCAGTTATTAAGATATCTAATAGTACATTGCTGAGTCATCAAATTTGTCAACATGTCGATGCATGTACATTGTATTACCTATGGTCTAGACTTGTTTATATACTGGAGCTTGATTTTTTTTGATTTTTTTACAATCTTAGCAGTTTGGAAAAAACACTTTGACTAATGACGTATTTCATATCAGTTAGCTGAAGGCCTTATGATAAAATTGAGAATGGAAATGGGAAATGTGTCAAGGAGACAACAACCCGACCAAAAAGCAAAAAACAGACCAAGGCCACCAATGGGTCTTCAACACAGCGAGAAAACCCCGCACCCGGAGGCGGGCCCCAATTGGCCCCTAAACAAAAATGTGTACTAGTTCAGTAATGTTAAATCGACAATCAAACTAATTATGCTTAAACCTTGAGTGAGAACATGCATCATGTAATGTTAAATCGACTACCAAACTAAATATGCTTAACCCTCGAGTGAGAACATGCATCATAAGGCCTTCAGCTTACTGTTATGAAATACGTCAATTAATCAAAGTGTTTTTTCCAAACTGATAATAAAGGTAGTAAACAGCAATCTGTAGAATAGTTCACCTGACAGAAGCTGTTTTACCCTTTATCAGTTTTAATCATTACCCTAAAAATATTTACACTAGAGCAGATTTGGACAGTTCTACCCTAGAAAAAAATAAAATAACAAAAATACAGAGCCGAAGGAACTTTCAAAACAGAAAGTACTTCATCAAATGGCACAATCAAAAGCTCAAACAAATCAAACAGACGGAAAACAACTGTCATATTCCTGACTTGGTACAGGCATTTATTATTTTTATTTTTTAACTCCCAACAGGCTGTTTGAACTGTATAACTGACTTTCAAAAGAAAAGAATTATGTTATTTTTGATAATACTAGTAATTACTGAAAATATAAAAATGCATATTTCTGTTATTGCTTTAGCATTTTCATATCGAATAAAAACATATTTGTTTTATTCTTTTTAATTTTACCCAGCAATATTGTTAATTTACATATGCATAATATGAAAAAAGGAGCGAATTTGTTCTAAATTACGTCATTTATAAACGATATGAACTCTGACAGTTCCACTTTTAAACAGTTTTGGACTACAGTTTGTGTGCAGTTTTAGAAAGTACCGTTAGAGGGCATAATTGTTTTAGAACATTTTAGTTTTTTGAAAAAATAATCCTCACAGTTCTAAAGAGAGGTGAGAACTAATCCAAACTTTGTGATGATATGTGTGATTTCCCATGTCATACTTGTGTGTCCTTTGGGACTTTTTATAAATATAGGAGGGGCCTCGTAGAGCGAGTGGTCTAAGAAGTTTATATACGGTGATCACTAGCCTGTCAACTCTTGGGTGTGGGTTTGAACCTCACAAAACAGTATTTCATTTTATGACTGTTGATCGAAAATTTTGGCTGCTAATTAACCTATAGGTTTTGGTGGCGATCGTATCCTTGATAAACAATTAACACAGCATCATAGAGAACGTGAAAAAAAGCGGGATGATTGTGAGATGTTTTTTTTCTATTTTTCATATTTTCAATGCGTTCCATTTGTTAATCAAACATTGTCATAACAGTTGTTATATGATTTGGTGTTTTATATTTTTATATGTTTCTTTCCGAATCGTAAGTACTATCTTCCTTCGACATTTTTTTTCCTTCTGCTTTCGTCCCTTCGCACTTGCCAAATTTCTAAAGAGAGATGTCATGGGTTTTTGGAACTGCATACGGAAAAGCTGTCGGCGAATTATGGCAATGAAAGAGAATACTTTCAAAGCAGTACGTTTCTGATGATTTGGATAAGGTAAAGGATTTAATTTTAATGGACATTCTCAGTTAACGAATTTTATAGTAAAACTTAGTCATTCAAGTATATAAAACCTATTAATCTTTGTGTTAAATTATTTGCAGATAATATGACTTTACACACCAACAAACAAACAAACATGAATGCAAGAAATAAACTTACATTGCCCAATGAATACCACAGATCATCGTGTGTAGCCACATCATATAGATGGTTTTTCATGTAGCGCTAAAGAGAAAACAAATACTGGATCAATAATCCTTCTATGTATACAATTAACTGCTGACAACTTGAAGAGATGGATGGCTGTTAGACGTCCAGTTGCACATTAAATGCATACGAAGGACGTGAACCTGTTAATTCGTTATGAATATGAACCCCGCTTTGTCCTAGATCGACACGCTGAGCTGCGGATTTTAAAGTGCAAGTTCAAAAGGTAACCGTCCGTAGGAAGACATGTTACTTTTCCCGGACATATGATCATGACTACAAACCGACTTTGGTTTGACCCGGTCGGGATTCGAACCAACGACTTCCCGCACTCGATGAAACACGCTACCACGAGACCACCAAGACAGATCTCACAACTTGAAGATGACATGTATAGTACGAAGATGGCTTGTAAATTATTGAAATTGATAAAAAATTAAGGAGGGAAAATGTTTGTCATTAAAGAATAATAAATCATTTAAAATATGTCCAGGTCGATAGATGTCATCGCATTAAGGTGGCTCACCCCGATAAGGACCCCGGTAGAATTTTTTTATTTTCACATATTTTGTAGATCTTTTTATGCTGAATCCAAAAATGCAAAGAAAAAAGTGGGTCACCAGGCTCGTTTTCCCCTCAAATGGAAGCGAAATGTGCGATTTTGACCCTATTTCCAAACATTTCCACCCTTTCAACAATAACGTCTACATCAAATTCAAAGACTTTTAGAACCATGTCAATATGATTATTATGTAAAAAAACATTAAAATTTCAAATGTAAACGTTTTCCCTTGGTTGTTTTAGACCTAAAAGTCCATTTATTTACAGATTTATGTCTAAATTTTGCATTTTCTAATTTCAGTTTAAGGCTCAAAATATTGGTTAAATCAATTTTTCGTAAAATTTCCCCGGTAGGTTTTTTTTAAAAACGGATATGTCATAGCTATGAACTTTTCGAGCATTTTAAGGTAAAATAAAATGGGGGTCACCAGGCTTTTAAAAAAGTTACGGACTTTTGTTTAACCCCTCTACCCCATGAGGTCTGATTTCAATGGACTCCAATAATTACTTTGTTGTGAATTCTTTATTGATGGCTTTATTAAAATAATTTTTACAATTATATCAATGGGCGATAGCTGAATATAAATATGATTAACATATAACTGTTTGTTATAAAAAAGCGATATTTTGATTATTTTGGGGAAATACGGTAATTTTGTCTGCGTGAGTTGTTTCCCTCTAAATTGGCGCCATAATCGGACAACAGAAATTTCAGGGTCGCCATTGTGGATCAGCATACACCACTGATGAATACGACCATGTACATGAATAACCGACAAAGTGGCGAATATACAACGATGCAGGTAGAGTCATTACATAAGAAAACATAGATTTTAATATTTTAGGCAGCCAGATGTTGTCAGTATCACGAAAAATACAAAGTGGGGGGTTGTCTCAAAATACTCGCTACTGTAGAAAATCTCTGCGCCTTGAACCTTGTATGGCTAAATTTCTGTTCTATGTATAATCGTTATAGCTGGTATCTTATTTATCTGTTTATTTGATCCTTAACAGGCAAGTTGTGAACATGTATAGCCTGTTGGGAAAAGTATCGAGGGGATGGACAAGGTAGGAATGCCCTTTACTGCCAAGCATCACAAATGTCCTTTTTGCGCTACCGTAAGGCTCAAATGAATCTTGATTTTTAATCGTCATTTGTGAAATCTAATTTCGTAGCTACGCTAGGGTCAAATCGATTAAAATATTTATCGTTAACGTCTTAAGTTATGTGGGGTACCTTAATTTATAACTGCCCTCGGACAGGGGTCCAAGATTCCCACTCCCTTTCCCCAATTCCTATTTTCCTTCTATTTTAATCTAAAATATTTCCCCCCCCCCCCTAGTTCCACTTCCATCCCCCTTGCTCCCAGACAAAAAAATGGCCAAATATATTTCCCAGAATATTCATCCCCCCTCTTTTCTAATTCTGGTCCTTTCACCCAAAATCATGTTAGCTCTCATTCACGTTCACCCCCTTTTACATTCGCACCCCACACGTTCGCACTCTGGGTCTGTTTGCACCCTTTCTTTTTTTAATCATGCTATTGTTAGTATAGTTCTATAACATGATAAAATAAAGATACATGTATTAAGTTTATTTTATTGTTTGAAAATAAAGTGACACACACAACGTCACAAGATCAAAGGGCACAGGCTGTTAAAAACAATTATCTGGTCTTTTCTATTTATAATCTTCATACGATTTACTTCTACCCTCAGCTTCTACCATACTAGTTACTTTTATTTCCACTTGAGATCAAGCTAACAGACCCAATACCCCCTTTTCCCGTCCCCTGACTTCCTCTTCCTGATCCCTCATTCCAATGTTTGTTCCCTTACCCCTGTCCTCCCCCTCAAGATGTTGATTGTTTTATTTGTTTTCTTGGGAATATAAATGGCTTAATTTGTAAATTTTTACCCCTACAGTACAAGGCAATACATTTTATTGATGGATTCGTCTTGATCATAATTTGTTTCAAATTACCCCCCTTCCCCCCCCCCCCCCTTCCTCTCTCTCTCTTTGGTATAAAAAAAAATTTCTTAAGGGCAAGTATCAGGTTTAAACATACATTGTAGGGCTTATTTAGTTTACCAATTAACACATACATTTGAGTTGAAAAGTTCATTATTGCTTAGTATTTTTAAATACAAAATTTGTGTATCCCTTATTCCAAACAGGGTATAAGTAACCTCAACATAATTTGGTGGACCCGAGAAGTCTGTATTCAACATATAAAAACAAAATCATTATTTATACTTGCAGTGCTTGTAATTTTATTTTGTTTGCTCATTATTGATCGCCACAAATCTTCATTTTTTTAGCTCACCTGGCCCAATGAATTCTAACCAAACTTGGCCACAATCATCATAAAGGTAATCTAGTTTAAAAAATGTGTCTGATGACCCTGCCTGCCATTCAACATGACAGACATGGCTAGAAATAGAACATAGGGGTAAAATACATTTTCTGGCTTATATCAAGGAAACTAAACATTTAGAGCAAATCTAACATGGGATAAAAATCGTCATTAGGTTAAGATCTATCTGCCCCAAAATTTTTAGATGAATCAGACAACGCGCTGTTTGGTTGCTACCCCTGAGTTGGTAATTTAAGGAAATTATGCAGTTTTTGGTTATTATCTTGAATATTATTATAGATAGCGATAAACTGTAAACAGCAATAATGTTCAGCAAAGTAAGATCTACAAATAAGTCAACATGACCAAAATTGTTAATTGACCCCTTAAGGTAGATTCAGGGTATACCGCCATCTTGGATTGTACAATTGCAGTACACAATCGGTCTAGATCTTTGCCAAAATCTGCAAATTTGGAGACAGATAGGCAATTTATAGGTTAGACTGTTTATGTGATGAAAGAAAACATGGTGATTTATTGCATTATTCAAAATGTTTAAAAATATACCAAATATTTGTGTTTTTAGAATCATTTTTTCAACTTGGCCATTTAAGGGGAGATAACTCTTTTAGTAAAAAAAATTATACTGGACAGATAGGGAAATTTTAATTTTTTACTTGTAGCAAGAAAACAAGTTCGGTGACACCATTTTTTCTTATTTTCCTAAAGCATATTATAAAACCTATCTTCTCATATTTTATTTCGAAATTCTATCTCATAGATTTTTTTTTTGTGCACAAAAATGTGTTTTTTCATGAACAATCTAACCAAATTTGGCAATTTCGTACGACCCATAGCTTGCAAAATAGCACGGTGACCCATATTTTTTATTATATTTTTGGAAAAAGCATAGAAAAATCTTTATTTTGGCAAAGTATAAAAAATTCTATCAGAGGAAATATATACCTATGATCTACCTTAAGGAGTTATATTAAACAATTTTTGAAAATTTTTGTTATCTTTTACAAAAATCTTCTCCTCTGAAACTACTGAGACAAATTTAAGTTAACTTGGCCATAATCATCATTAGGGTATCAACTTTTAAACAAATATGTTTGATGACCATGCTTGCCAACCAACATGGCTGACATGGCTAAAAATAGAACAGAGGGGTAAAATGCAGTTTTTGGCTTATATCTCTGAAACTAAAGCAAAAGTATAATGGTTGCATTATTTCATGCATTAATTGGGAACAAAAATATCAGGTGAGCGACACAGGTTCCTTGGAGCCTCTAGTTTTAAAATATGAACTACATGTACATTATGCATTTAAATGTCAATCATGGTTGATTTTCTGACAGAATTACTCTCACATTTAATTTCAGGCTTCAGGTACATGTAAGAGGAAGTAGTGATTTGTTGTAAAAGATCCTGGAATGTTCAACTTTACTTGGAAACTATTGGCAAAGTACAGACATAATTTACATGAGAAGTCAGGATCATCTTGTCTTGCAATTGGGAACTATATATGTAAAGTGCTTAAACTTAAGAACAACATTAGAAGCCAAGATCAACAATACTCGGAACTACATGTATAATCAAAGTACTGTCAGAATCCATATGAGAACCCAAGATCATCTACACTTGGTGTCTATATGCAATGTGTTCAGAATCCACTTAAGAAGCCAAGATAAACTATAATTTGGAACTAGATGCTAAGTTCTGTCAAAATCCATAAAAAAAAATCCAAGATCAAAAGGACCTACTGTACATGTACCTACATGTCCCAATGCTGAATAGATTATTGAGTCATATAAAAAAACACTGAAGAGAAGAATATTGATACAAAAATTATGAAAATATGGAGCTGATCAATAAATGATTGTACATGTACATGATGCATACATGTCAACAATTACTAGTATATTGAAAAAAAAAACAATGTAAATAAATGTTTTATAAATTTGATCTCATAGACATTTGAGGAATAAAAATCAAAAATGTTTCAAAGAATGAATTTTGATAGAGCTATTTTAATTTATTTTTGCTGCTTGAGTGAATTTTGCTGCAAACATGATTCATGATATGCAAACTGCAATATATGCAATTGTCTTTAATACAGAATGTAGCTAATGAGATTTGTAGATTTTGGAAATCATGATACCAAGTGACAGTTGTGGTAAATGCACATGCCTTTCCCCTCATCTTTTACCTCACCAACCCCTGACCCAAATGGTCACTTGAATTATTTTACATCATTTGGCATTTTTTGTCCATCCATATGCTTTTCATTATCTATTTCAAAAGTTATATTTTCAGGATAAAAGGAGAAATAGAATATATAGTTATGTTCAATGAGACAGCAACCAAACAAAACAATCAAACGAATTATATATTGTCTGGAAAAACTTGTGTCTCACTAACTGACAACCTCATTACCTATCACAATGATCAAGATTACTGAAAATCAGATAAATATGGTTTTGTAAAATTAGATATGCACTCAAATTGATAGAGATTGCAACAAAGATTTCAACCTCATTTCATGGATCAGTGATCAAGGTTGAAGTTACCTGATTAGAAGCTGTGGTATGAGTGCCAATGAGACAACTCTCCATCCAAGTCAAAATTTATAAAAGTAAACCATTATAGGTTGTTTATCAGATACTGTTTGCAATAGGTCATTTGTCAATGTCAAGTTTTTGTGTTTTTGTCTATTTTTCTAATACTAAAAGAAGTATATAAACTATATTTGATATATGCAATGATTCACAAATGTAAGAAGTACATTGTCTGTCTGGCAGTTGTCATTGACCAAATTTTCATGGTTCATTGGTCAATGGTAAGTCCTCTTTTAATATACTACATTGTGTAATCAATAAGTCAACTATATTTGGTGTATGGAATGATTATTAAATGAATGTATTGAAATATTAAATAAGAAGATGTGGTATGATTGTAAATGAGACAACTCTCCACAAGATACCAAATGACACAAAAATGAACAACTAAAGGTCATCATATGGGCCATTATGGCCTTCAACAATGAGTAAAACCTATACTGCATAGTCCAATATAAAAGGCCTCGAAATGACAAATGTAAAGCAATTCTAATGAGAAAACTCACAGCCTGATATAAGTACAAAATAATGAATGAAAAACAAATATGCCTGTCTTGCAGGGTTTATCTGAAATTATTTTCATGGTTTTGTCTGTTTCTTGCATACTATATGTTTTAAAATATTTGTTTTAAGGAATGATTGTAACAGAGGTGGATTTAGGGGGAGGGCCCATGGTGCCCCCCCCCCCCTTTTTTTGTGGGAAAATTTGGTTGCTTATATAGGGAAACACTGAAGCATGACTGGAGCGGGCCCCTCTTAGGCAGTCAGTGCCCCCCTCCCTTTATGAACATTTCGGGGTCTGCCACTGTGTAAGGCTGGCTTGGTTTAACTGACCTTGGCCTCATTTTCATGATTATTGATAATATTAATTTTTTCTGATACTTGTAGTAAAACTTTATCTTTAGGAAAATCAACATAAAATCAATCAACAATGATGATAAGTAAAGCAGGTGAGACATTTCAGCTTGTGCGCTCTTGTTAACACAATAAATGTGCTGAAAGGTGTGACTGCCATATATGCAGATGTATCTAGGAATATGTCTTAACAACAAAAATATGTGATCTATCCTAATACTTCTTGTTTGTATTGGAACAAGTCCTAATAGTTCACACCTTTTCCTTGGAAGCATTGTTTTTTAAGAAAACTTATTTCCATATTTTGTGTTCACAGCTATCGTGGTTGAAATCAATATCGTTGTAATCCCAACAAATCTGTCTACTCACCGTTTTCAAATTTGGTACATCAAGTTAACTTTGGTCTTTCAGATATATTACAACTGCGATATTCAAGGCCTAAGGTGACCCTCAAATAAAACTTTTCACCATGAAATATAAAAAAACAAAATAGGAAGATGTGGTTTAATTGCCAATGATGCAACTCTCCACCAGAGACCAAATTACATAGAAGATAACAACTATAGGTCACCGTACGGCCTTCAGCAATGACCAAAACCCATACCGCGTAGTCAACTACTAGTATGATAAAAGGACCAGAAATGACGTTCTTTTGTATATAGTTGCACACAAAATAACAGTTTAATTTGTGCTTGCTGAACGTTCACTGGCAAATATTTCAAGTATAATACGGTTGAGAACATATGGATGATAAGTACCATATGAAGGTTCTGTAAAGTAGGAGGGGCTAGATATATGGACTGCCAAATGAATGGAAAATCTATGTTGGGTATGGGCAAAATTCCCCCTTTTTACCCTACGAGGCTGTGTATTTATACACCCAGCTGTATGAACTCCCTGTCTAAGCAAGGGTTATCTGTCGGATTAGAAAAGTCATATTTTCTATACCAATGTTAATCCTACGATATAAAAATAAGGAGATGTGGTATGATTGCCAATGAAACAACTATCAACCAAAGTTCAAATTTAAAAGTCCAGTTAAAAAAAAATATCATTTTTTTTCGTATTGGCAGTGGCTAGTTTATTGGCTGATTAAATATCTTAATTCAAGCCTTCAATTTCTATAGAAATGGCTATTTTACCGGCAACAGCAATACAGTGAATTTGTAAACCATGCTGGAAAAAATAGAAAATATGTTATTTTGCTGGCATTAGGTAAGCGGAAGCCAAGTTAAAAACTATTTTGTTTACACATATATGCAACTCGAATAAATAACTATTATTCCAAAAGCAAGTTTAATTGAAACATTTTTGGTTTTTTAAGCTATATGATTGACTTTGTTATATTGTATAATGTTTATGATGCAATGAGATTTTTAACTTTTTATTTTTTTATAACACACAGTTAAAAAATCTGAGATTTTATTCTTATGCATATTATATATGTAGCATTAGACTGTCACTGACTGATTTTAGAAATAATCAATTCAACTACATGTTTAGATATGATTTCATTGCAACAAATGAATGCTCAATATTTTTATTTTGTTTTTTTTTTTTTCTTGTTATAAATTCTTAATAGTTATTTATACTTTGACTGATAAATGTTACGTTCTCAAACGATTACACGTGTCTCAAATATTATTAGCAGTTTTCTTATTTTAATAACTACTGATAAATCAGTAATTATTTTATTTTATGTTGACAGTGCACATAATTTTTAATAGTGCTTTCAAGAGTAAATAAAATATTAAATTTCACTCTTTACAAAGAACCTACAAAATAACAAATTCACTTTTTTGCTGGTGCCGGTAAAATAGCCATTTCTATAGAAATAGGCTATTTTGCCGGTTTGAATAAGGATTTTCTAATCAGAGCCGGCAAAATAGCCACTGCCTTTCTTATTATCATCATAGACCGATAATTACTTTTCTTTGCAGCAGGTGGGTCAAACACATGTCCACACATCATTAAGAAAATTGTCATTCATATTTTTTGCCGCAATGACACTCTCCACTTTCATTTTTTTAAATCAAGAACATTCCTTATTCATGTTATTAGCTTCACTTTAAAAAACACATGTCAAAAATTAAGAGGGGCCTCGGTGGCCGAGTGGTCTAAGTAGTTACTACTGTAATCACTAGCCAGTCAACACTGAGGTTGTGAGTTCGAACCCCTTTCGTGCGGGTGCACTCGACTTCAATCTTAATTGACTAGGATTGTCAGTTTTCCTATCGAAGGTCGGTGGTTTTCTCCGGGCACTCCGGCTTCCTCCACCAATAAAAAACTGGTCGCCACGAAATAGCCCAAAAGTGGTGCTTAAAAGTGGCGTTAAAACACAAAAAATCAAAAATCAAATCAAAAATTAAGACAAAAGTTAAAGTTTGCCAATATCACCGACTAATATAGCGTCTCTGTGTACTGGGCCGAGTTTTAAAATTACAATCCCAACTTTTCCTGAACATAGTAAGTAGAATAGATTTTGTTTATATATAAAGTCTTCAGCTTGAATTGTTTGGAACTGCCCGGTAGACTTCGGGGGTAATACGCTAAATCCCGACTTGGTCAGACCAAATATATTGCGCTTCTCCGCAAAGCATGCGGTATTGAGGGATAATAGCATTGACCGATATACAATGTAGGTCGGAATTCTAGGTCCAGGTTACTATTGACCAATTTTCATCTACATGATCAAAGGTGGAAAACAGCAAATAATTGAATTGTCGGGGTTTTTTTTCGGCGTAAAACAAATAATCAATTTAGTGAAATGTTTTGCTCGAGTTCCGGTAGTCTATTATAATAACACATTCTTATTCAATTATTTAAATTTTTACGCTGATGTTTCCTCTTTTTTTTAATGCGAACTCGGTTGGCATATTGATAGATAAAACAGAAAATAGAAAATTAACAAAATAGCAAAATAAGTAAAAGGAAAATATCATAAATAGAAAACATTGACCCCGAGGTCTTATGTTAAAGGACTAGAGTTCTGGAATTCATAGAATTATGATACGAGAAAATTTGTTATATATTTTTGTGCCCATGAGTTGATAAAGTACATACATCTTTAAATAAAAATGTTAGGTGTGACTGTCATGTATTTAGTCTTTGCTTGAAAATTGTCATAGTTCAAAACTATTATCAACTTTTTGCAGTGAGAAAATATTTCACATACTCCGGAATAAAATCCTACCAATACTTGGAAATGAAGATATTTCAAGTAAAAAAGAGATTTATCGCTAAACGGATAGCGTGCAGATGAACCCCCGATGCCTTTATACTATAGCATATTATATGGGTTTTACTTGTTTTTTTAAAGCCGTACGGTGACATGCAGTTGTTTACATCACTATCCTTTGTTTACGGTTAAACATTGCGTCATTGACAAAATATTTTCATATATACCTGGGACTATTATACTAATAGTATAATAGTCCCAGTATATACATCTAAAAGACATCTTTTAATTCAACCGGTATTTAAATGAAAATAGGGTGCGAACGAACCCAAGGATCGAACGTGTAGGGTGAGAATGTGTTTTCGGGGGTGCAGGTCGTTTCGTAACCTGGTCGTTTCGTACCTAGTCGATTCGTAACTAACTAGTTCGTTTTGTAACTGAGACGTTTCGTAACCTGATAACAATATATCATGATATGTGTTGTAGGTTATGGAAAAAATGTTTCGATTAAAAATAATAAAAAGACTTATTGGCACTCATACCACATCTTCTTAAATCTACTTATTGATGTATACAAGGATTTGTATAGTATAGTAAGACTATACAAATCCTTGAAATATACATATCTATATTTATTTATTAAATAATTGATTGCACATAATTTTACACTTTACAAGTACAGTTTTGCACACATACGAATAGAACAGAAGAATTTAAAATGTCTATCATTATTTAGATGTACCCCGTCTTTATCAAAGTATCATTTAGTCTTCTGCCAAGTGCATTGATGTCTCCAATACTTTACACCACTCATCTCTATTTTGCTTAGTTCTTTATTAATCTTCTTTTTTTTTCTATCATAAGTTGTTTCTTTCATGTTTCTTGTTTTAGTCTGTCGATGGTGGAGCCTATATCACCACAGAAGGAACACCAAAGCGCAAATTCGTTAATTTTACACAGTTATTATTAGATGCACACTTTGATCATTTTTAAATAACAACAAGAACAAAAGACAAGCAATTTATTTTGGCTTCAATAATCATATTTAGACAATTCTAAGAGATATATATATACACTTCTAGAGACAAAACTAGTTAATTAATTTATATATAAATATATATTTTCTTTAACTGTTTGATTTAAAATAATTAATTTAAACTAATAGAGACGCACTTTATTATCATATATAATCACACCAGGTACGAAACGTCTCAGTTACAAATCAACGTAGTTACGAATCGACCAGGTACGAAACGACCAGGTTACGAAACGACTAGCATTCGTTTTCGGAGCGAACGCACCAGATACCGTCGTACACGTCAATATTTATAATTTCTTTTTGTTAATGTTATGCTTATATCATGTATATTTATGTTCTTTTTATGTGAAAAATGAACAAACCACTCTGTATTTCTGACCGTATTTCCTTTTTTGAAGAAAGTTTTGCATCGTTTGTTGACATCGGGAAAGGGTGCTCTCAGACACGTCCGCGTTCCAATGTCGTCAACACTACTTTTGAGAAGACCCCTCAAAGCGATCGTTGTCAAGGCGCTCGTCGTTAGAAACATGCGTTAAAAACTGCGCACTGTTAAAGGGCCGAGCCACCTTAAACAGACACTTATTGTGACTGTTGTAAGTTATTGCTTTTTCTATGTTTACCACGATGAATTATACTGTAAAAAGTAAAATGACAAAAATACCGAACACCAAGGGAAATTCAAAACGAAAAATCCTTTATAAAATGGAAAAAAAACCAAAAAGCTCTAACATATCAAACGAATGGAAAACAACTGTCATATTCCTGACTTGGTACAGGCATTTCCTTATGTAGGAAATGGTAGATTAAGCCTGGTTTTATGGCTTGATAAACCTCTCACTTGTATGACATTTGCATATAATGTCTTTATATTGACAAACAAGGTGTGAGCAAAACAAACAGACATGATAGGTAAAAACGTCAAAAAATTTCGGGTACAGCAGTCAACATTGTAATCTTAATCTCTATAAAAACAAATGACTGTTTCAACAAAGAAAATCAAAACGGCATATAAACACTTTATATCCAAAGTACATAAGCAAAAATGAAAGACAAGAAAACAAAATTAACCATAGCACAATAACACAATGGAGGGATGTATCGAGTCACGACAAAAGTATTTTACCAAAAATGGACTCATTAGTAAAAGTTTAAAATGTACAAGGACAAAAAGAAAAGACTACTATAACTAAACATATAATGTATACTTGTATTATTTGTGAAGTTGATCAACAACGTCTTGGTATCTTCCAATAAACTTTTTTAGAAAAAGGACGAAGGCGTTCTTTGACATAACCATGGCTCATCAATTTTCTGCTCAGATACTGTAAATAAATTACTAATGTATCTTTATCAAAGGTAGGGCCAAATTCGTTTGAATTTACCACTCACATGGCCATTTTCAAACGAATGTTTAATCTGTGGTACAATTTACAGTTTCACAAATCTCATGTGATCACACACTTTAAGATTGGAAAACTTTTATTATATATTTCCGAACATCTAATTAGTTCATATTGTCCACCGATGGATCAAAACTGCATTAGCGAGATTAAAACAAATTCATAGTTAATATACCAAAAGATCAATGAGGCGAATATTGTAACGAAAACCAACATTTATTGAAAATTAAAGGTAATTTTGTCGTAGTAGAGAATTTCCTTCGAAAGAAAGCATGTAAAATTTGCCTTGAGGGTGTTCGCTTTTCTGTTTCAAAATATAAAACTTTTTAAAAGACTGTTATGAATTGATCATGTTGATAGTATAAGAATAAGGAAACTGAAAAAGCAGTAAAGAAATAAAAGGTCCGAGTCCTTCTTTCTGAAATATAAGCCACTGAAAATTGGAAATGATTCTCTCTAGATTTTTCAAACATTTAACATTGGCACCTTTTTCCTTTCAAAAACAATGAAAAAATAACAAGGATTTTCAAAAAGGCTTTTTACTATATGTAATAAAGCCAGAGGATTCTGAATATCTGTTAAACCAAGTTGAACATACATTCTTAAATGTATATGTTCCGGACCATATGAGTATTTGGACCATACGCGTATGGTCATGACCATATGCGTATATACTCATATGATTTGACCATATGCGTATGGTCCGGTTGATCAGCAAGATAAATTTTGATAAGGTGCTCCATAAATCAAAAGTTTCTAAAAATGAGATTTTAACTTATTCAATCATATGAAAATCATTGTTACATAATTAATGAAATAAAGTACAAGTAAGAATTATGGTAAAATCATTTGTACATGGTCATTATTGATTTGTCTTTACATTTGTACGAAACGCAATATGTCAACTTATGAAAATAACTTCAAGAAATATCGAAATGAACTGTAAAACAAGAAGTCAATTGCTTAACTCGCAGGTTATTGAACTTTCTTTCTTTTATTTACTTTGGTGTTTTTATTAAATCAAATTTTCTTTTAAATATTTCAAATTGTTTTTAGTTATTTATTGTGTTCTTGCATTTATGTACACGATCTTACAACAACAGTAACACCGCACGGATATGAGAAAGAACACATTAATTAAATGAAAATGAGTTGAGATCAAAAGAAATTTTGTTTCTGAAATAATAATTAAAATACGAAGTAAAAAAGATCCATTCCGCAAACGTTTCTCGTTTCACTTACGGACGAAAAAATCGTCACGATAAAATGCTCTAAATTCATTTCAGCAAAAACAATATAACAGATTCACCAAGATTTAGACAATATGTAAGGATAAAGGAATTCAGTAAGTTTTGGGTTCGGAAAATGACCTGTGTGCTCCTGCGAAGAAAATACTTAAAAAGTCTAAATACTTATATGGTCCGGCCTGTTATTAGCAAAACGAGTATAAATTTTAGTACGCATATGGTCCGGCCATACGCGTATGTCCGACCATATGTGTATACGCATATTGTCGTGACCATACTCGTATGATTCAAATACTCATATGATCTGGAACATATATAAATTATCTTCATTTACATGTAAGAGGGTACTCAACACTTCGACTAAAATATATTTTGGGTTGTTTAATACTTTATATTTATTTTGACCTGTTGACAAAACTATACCAATTTCAAGAAATTTGAAACAAACAATTTACAGGAATGATTTCAATGGATATATAGCAGTTTGACAAATACTACTTTTGATCATTGGGAAGCTTGTTTTTTCTTTACTTATTGTATGTGATTAAAACGTTCAGCTGATTTTTTTAGAGTTAACTCCTTGAGGTGTTCTGTCCCCACTTATTAGTAATGTATATAGCCTAATAACGTTTGAACTTAAAGAAATATATGTGAATTTGTTGTAAAACTTTTACAAGTGTTTTCATAATAGTATTTAAACTATCTTATTTCATATTCTGAAAGGTTTAAACAATGTTTGATATTATTTGGGAGTTAAAATCTGTATATCACAATCGAGTCTTTCAGTAATATTTTATTCGACATGTTCGTATGCTATTGTGTTGCTTTGGTTTCTGACGCATTTCCTGTTGGGTTTCTGTAGTTGAAAGTACATGTATTTTTAAAGAAATCATCACGTTCATTCCTTTTTTAAAGGATTTTTTTTTAAATTTGTTTCAAATCTGGCTTAGACGTTCTATGCCTATAACAGGTGCTCTTGTACGTCGTGTAATTTTTTTTTTAACAAATTATGAATTTTAAAAAGCTGAAAACCAAGACCCCATGCACATCTCTGATTCCTTGCCTGGCTTTGGCTTGACTTTTTATCCTTTTTTGTTTATAAGCTCTTCATATTTTTAATAAGCTTTATATTTTCTAATATTTTAGCCTATGAAAAGCTAAAGTGAATTCTTAACGTACCTGTAGTCCTCTTTTAAACGTTTGTTCTCCTAGAAAGAACCTCATCATACGAATTATAGATGCACCCTGAAAATAGATCAAATATATCTGAACAAATTTGTCAAATGATTGATCAATCAATGCAAGAAATACTATATGTGTTGTGTTTTGAAATGTAAGAAGTATTGTAGATTTATTACCTTCAGCTAACTGAACTAAATTGATAAAGAAAAGAAAAAAAATTGGGGAAACTTATCAATTAGGCCTTTTCCTTCTGCCTAACATTGAAATCTAAATAATGTACCTATGCTGAAATAAACAAGGGATAACTGCCAATGAGACAACCAGAGACCAATTGGCGTAGTTAGGTTTTTTTTTTTTGTTTTTTTTTTTTTTGAGGGAGGTTCTTTTATCTGTTCTTTTTATTTTTTTTTTAGGGCAAAGGTTTTGTTATCGCTCATGGAATACCAATTGCATATTAAATAACATAAGATTGATCACATAAACTAAGAACGTGTCTTTAAAATCAGGAATATTGTAAACATGATTAGTTTGTTCCCTATTTTGCTTTTGTGAATTAAATACGATTACATATTGGTAGTTAAGGACAATAATTTTAATTTTTCCTTTATGAATATTCTTAAATGGATATAAACAAAATTGAATTTCACCAACAAAACTCGCTAGACGTTATGTTTAAATCACAACCACATAGTTGAAAGGCTAGTGCTAACTGAAGATGAAGCTCTTAGACCACATAGCCATCGAGGCCCCAATTTTCATTCGAACAGAATATCTAAAAATTGTATATTTCTCATAATCAATCATAAACCAAGACAATTGTTGTGCTCAAACTTACAAAATTTGAAATATTTACATTTACAGCAATGAATAGCATTTTGATTTTAATATAATGTTGTTCAATTTGTTTTGTTGTCACATGTGGAGCAGAATCATGATTGTTTTTCTTATACTTGTGATTTGTTGTCAATTTGCATGGTATCTTCTGCCTCTTTACTTTGAAACGCTGTAAGGTATCAAGTAGGACCTTTTTTGGTACAATTTACTGAGTTACACTAACTTCCGGTTAAAAGGTACATCAACTTCCAGATTTTAAATCAGTCAAAATATGCCATACCTCTTCATCAGAATATAATAATGATAATCATTCATTTGGTTTACGATTAAAAGAAATATGGTTGAGTCAAATATCAAATATAAACCTTAACGAAGGAAATATCATCAAACATAGACCAGATCTTTCTATTTTCCGATACATGTACATAGACAGGATGGGTGGACACCAGACTATCCATGGTCATAGTACGATGCATATCAGTAGAAGTGAATTCCTCGAGCTGAAAAATAAATATAAAAGGGAATATTACAGAAGAGAATATGGATGGGGATGATAGAATAAATAAAATGGGCCAAAATAAAAAAAGTAGAAAAAAATGTTTATAAAATAAGTAATGTAGAATAATTGGGTGCTAAAATATAAGGAAAAGATAAAAATGGAAAAACAAATAAAAGAAATCATGAATGATGTTCTCCCCAACTAGAAATAATATGTACATTGTCGGAAATCTAAAAAAAATATTTAAACGATCTACGAAACAGCAGAAAACCTCGGGAAGCCTGGCTTTTTGTCCCGCTTTCAGAGCTCGAACAAATACATTTTATACTTTCCGACAATGTACATGTATTGTATATGAGCGTACTATACTCTAGTCAGGGTGGACGTGATCAACACTAAGGTACTCACAAAAGCTACAAATTATAAACTTGATACCCTGGATGAGATTTGTTTAATACAGGTAGTATTGTACGTACCATGTTCCAGTCTGGATGGACATGATCAACACCGAGGTAGTGAAAATAGCTTGCAAATCCTTCATTCAACCAGATGTCTCCCCACCATTCTGGGGTTACTAAATTACCAAACCACTGTAAAATATTGTTACCATAAATCTTATCTACATAATTTATTAATTCAATTTATCGATTGAATTTGTATTTATGTAAATGATAATTCTTTTTTAATTGTTCGAAAAACAAATTTGAGTTAATGTTAAGTTCATTTGAATTTAAACTATTTTGTAAATATGTGTCTCTTAAGCTGGGTATTGATAGTTTGAAATATATATTTATTATGTTATTGTAAAATGTACACTCAACAAACCACTGTAAAATTTTGTTACCATAAATCTTATCTACATAATTTATTAATTCAATTTATCGATTGAATTTGTACTTATGTAAATGATAATTCTTCTTTAACTGTTCGAAAAACAAATTTAAGTTAATGTTAAGTTCATTTGAATTTAAACTATTTTGTAAATATGTGTCTCTTAAGCTGGGTATTGATAGTTTGAAATATATATTTATTATGTTATTGTAAAATGTACAATCAATATGTGACACAATTATAAAATAGAATTTTATTTATTTATTTTACTGGTTATAAAAAAGAAGAATGCAAATTGGTGATCAATTTTTATCTGCATACTTTATACTGTAGTATTTATCGATATGATAGACTTAAATTCAATGTATATGTAAGTGGGGTTCGTGTTGTTCAGTCTTTTTGTGTTCTATGTTTGTGTGTTGTTGTTTTTTCTTTTGCAGTTCAAATTGGAATTCAGTAGGATCCATATTCCTCTTATTATAAATTTTAATTTCAATATCTACCATTAAAAATTTGAATTCTGATTTATACTCATCAAAATCAGAATTCCAATATCTACTGTAGGTTTTATAAGAATAAGTATGGTTTTTGTATTGCAATTAATTCATTCAATATTTTACGCTCTGAATTTCTTCACTGAAAATGTGTTTTAAATTTTTATAATTTCTAGGTGATTTACGGACAATGCATTTCTTTCAGAAATGAGAATGTTTTAAAATAGGATTAGAATGTATTTAAAGTATTGTAATTTACTTACGGAAATTCTAAATTTTCAACAGAAAGGATTGCAAAAAATTGGGTTCATGTTGCTCAGTCTTTAGTTTTCTATGTTGTGTTTTGTGAACTATTGTTTGTCTGTTGGTCTTTTCTTTTTAGCCATGGCGTTTTCAGTTTGTTTTCGACTTGTTGGTTTAATGTCCCTCTAGTATCTTTCGCCACTCTTTTAAGTTGCAACTCCCTAAGGAAAAACAGATTTTGAACTGTAATGTTTAGGTCCTTTTGTTGCTTTATTTTGTGCTCTGAATGACTGTTGCTGTCCAATGGTTAAGAAAAGCCAAATAGTTAGTTTCATTGCACCATATGTTAAAAAGTCAAGACGTATTGGGTTATATGTCATATAGATAGAGTTTGATAGCAATGTCAATGTAAATATCTTTTTAGTCTCGACTTTCATCAATTAAGAACTAGATCTATTGCAATTACACTTGTCTATTGTATACCGTATGATGGACGATTGGTTTGGTGCCGGGCAGACATGTTTAACCCCAAAACATACTGTATGTGCCTGTCCCAAGTCAGGTGCCTGTGCTTCAGTGGTTGTCTTTTGTTGCTGTATATCGTATTTGTTTTTTGTTCATTGTTTTGTTCATAAACCAGGCCGTTAGTTTTCTCGTTTCAGTTATTTTATATTTAGAGGCCTTTTATAGCTTACTATACGGTATTAGTGTTGTTCATTGTTGAAGGCCGTATGGTGACCTATTATTGTTAACGTCTATGTTATTTGGTCTCTAGTGGCAAGATGTCTCATTGGCAATAATACCACATCTTCCTATTTCATATCTAGATGTCTTTTTTTATGTCAGTCTGCCAGATGCTGTCCCAATGACGAATGACATACAAACTCCTTCAACTCATTTAGAGTAGTCTAGATAAATATTTTGCAGGTCCATATATGAGATTCTAAATGTGGGTTAGATAATAGAGAATTGTGTGCTGAAAGTCTTTAGAGAAAACCGGCAAAAAGGAAGAGAATAAACAACAATGAGGTGCTACATGATACAAAATGAAGGCCTGAATTAAAAGAATGCACCTCTCCCTTTTCGTTCTGTCCTATTCAACACATGTAATAACTTGTAACATACGTTTATTTTCTTACCATATGTGCCAGTTCATGAGAGACAATTGTTGTAACCTGTTGTTTTTTTAATTCAGACGATTCAAGAGGATGGAAAAGCATAAATGTTTCACGATATGTGATGAGACCCCAATTTTCCATTGCACCTGCTTTAAAATCTGAACAGCTATCATATCTGAAGTAATCATAAGCAATTTTACACTTTAAAAAAATTATGACAAATCTATTGCAGTTTTTACAGAGAACATAAATAAGGTCAAGTTTGACCATGAATGAATATTATCTTTGTTAACCTCCTTTTAAAAGAGCACTTTTTAGCATGAGCAGCGCAACGGATGCCACAAGTTGTGCAGAAACTGCTCATCCTATTATATATATATAATAAAATTAGAATTTGATGTGACGGCATAGTAAGTAGAATTATCCTCCTTTACGACAGCTGATCTGTAAAGAATACCATCTACTTGCCACTATACATTGTGTACTGTGTTATAATCCTAGATAAAGCCGAAGAGGAAAGACATTACTCGACTAACGAAAGCTATGTTTTTATACAGCCTAGTTGTTTGAGGGGTCTAGGGCGCTGGACAAAGTAAAGGCGGTGTTGACACGATGTCTCAGATGCAGGGGTTCGAATCCTACTGAGAGAAGAATAATGCAGATATAACATTGTTGGGTTAATTTGAGACGATGTTTATATTGAAAAGTTATAAAATGTGTCCACGTTGTGCATAAAATAGGGAAACAAGTAAGGCTGAAAAAAACACTAGATATATATTTATTCAATATGAATAGTCAAATTTTGTCTATTATGACATCAAATTGTTCTAAAATGTTCTCGATAATTTTCTACCGGTTATATATGTGTGTGTGTGTGTGTGTGTGTTAGCACCCCATTTTTCTGATTTGCTTTTTCTATATTTCTCTATTGGTTATTTTTATGGCAATTGACTTTCTATTCTGAAAACCCACTACAGATCGTCACATATTTGGTTGAATCAACAGAACAGTGTGTAAAAGTTTCACATCAAACCTACTTTCACTATTCTTTTAATATAAAAATCTTCAAAACCGATACGGAAAGTACTATTATTAGTTGTAACATTCTCGAACAGTTTAATTTGAATCTATGAAGGTACTGGACATACATTTATATACACGTATATAAACAAACCTTTTAACAAATGTACTAGTTTTTAATGTTCTGGGTGTCATAACTAAAGATCGACTGATGCTATTATTAGAATTATAAAAAGAAAATCCAGAACACACTTAGTAACGTTTCGTGAAAGCATTCTAGTGTCATCGAGAGTTGTCTTCAGACTGACGGATAAATGGACAGACAGGCATTGGTAGGCAATAATACTTTCCTCCTTAACAACCACTATCACGTGATTGCAGATATCAATACGATGCTTATTTTCTATTGGTCAATATTTGCCCTCTCCATGCAATCCAATTTTTGGTGGAGTTCGTGTTGCTCAGTTTTTAATTTTCCATGTTTTTTTTTTTTTTGTGGAATTGTTGTCTTTTAGCCGTTTCTCGTGTATTTGCAATGGCGCTGTCACTTTGTCTTCGATTTGTGAGTTTTAAATATCCCTCTCGTTTCTTCCGCTTCTTATTTAATCAATTTTCTATATTTTAAAGAACTTGAATCAGTGATCAATTCTATAAGGTTTTTCGTTTGTCAGATTGCCTTGTCCGCAGATATGTCAGAGCTTACTTCCACCCGAGACCATTAATATTATGAACTTAACCTGACTTAGCCAGAGGAAAGCTGATATTAAAATAGTCCTCAAAATGTGTTAAGATGTTGATTCCAACTTTCAAAGAATAAGGCGTTTGATCCACTACTTCATTCCTTGCCCATGACCTAAACTAAAAGATGAAATGAAATGTAAATATTTGGCGAGAAAAATATTTTTTAATTTAAACATGGCAATTATTGTTGAAACACGTGTCATGCAATGACTTTGCAATCATTATTTTATTCATTCAATGGTTTTGTTTATTTAATCAGAAAAGTCATCAGCATTGGTAATATATTCGCCTGTTACATAGGTTGGTACAGTTAAAGTGATCGTCCATTTCATTTGGCCTTAAAGATTTTCGCGCCTCTGTTTTAAAAAAACAAGCTTTGTAAAGAAACTGTTATAAATTGATGGTGTATAAATAATGGAATTTTAGACAGTAGAAAAAAATGTGCCTTTTTTTAAGAAATATGATAAACTGAAAATTTGGCGGGAATTGATTCTCATTCTTGACTTTATATACATTTAATATAGGCACCTTTTTCCTTTCAAAAACCATTAAAAAAAATAATAGCTTTTTAAACTATATGTTATAGAATTGTAAAAAAAATATTATGATTTTTTTTATTTGTTCTAAATAGATAAAACTAGAGGATTCCGAATATTTGATAAAAAAATTTAAAAAAATTAGAGTAGCAAACATCCTTAACAGAGTTACTTCAGGAATGTGACAATCATTTTAAGTTGTTTAGTGAGTTTACATATATTTACATTGGAATAATACTTGACAGATTTTGTATATACATTCGATATCCTTGAACAGTTTGGTCATAACATAAACCTCAATGTATTTGCAATATATATATCTTAATAAGCTTTTAGCTTTAATATGAGAAATTTTCATTCCTGTGGATTTATCCACCTGTTCCCGTATTATGACGTCAAATACGTTTGCACTGGCTTTACTTTTAGTTTTCTTTTAATAATGTGCGACTTTCAATTGATAATTAGCAATATCAATATCCAGATACAAATGTATTTGTTACATCTCAACAACTGACTTACTGTTACATTGTACTTTGAGACGTCAGTGCTATATTGAAAGTCACAAACAATAAAAGCTAAGATATAAGTTGACATCAAAGGGGTTTCTTCATAATGGTCAGCAACCCAATCATCCGTTCTGGAAAATCGGAATTCATGATAAGTTAATATTGTTGGCTATCAGAGATAACTTATGGCAAGTGACTGGACAAACATCAATTGATTGATTTGTGTTTGACGACACTTTCAGCACTATTGTGCTATTTTGTAGCAGTCAGTTTGTATTGGTTGGTGAAGGAAATTGCTATCAAAGGTACCAGGCTTATAATTTTATACGCGAGACGCGCGTTTTGTCTACATAAGACTCATCAGTGACGCTTAGATCGAAATAGTTAGAAAGCCAAAACAAGTACAAAGTTGACGAGCATTGACGACCCAAAAAAGAGGAAGTCAGAGTGCCCGGAGAGATCCACCGTCCTTAGGTACGAAGACTGACAATCCTAGTCAATTAAGATCGTAGTCGAGCGCACCTGCCACGTGTAGGATTTGAATTCACAACTTAATTTTTGACAGGCTAGTGATACATTAGTTCGACTATTTTTTTCACTTAGACCACTCGGCCAACTAGGTCCGCAAAGATAAATAAAAAAAAATACATAAGTTAATATAATTAATATAACATTATCTAAAAATTATGTCCCTTTGTTATTGTTCTGTGATATTAATCATTTTTGTGTGATGATTGTAACTTAAAATTTCTTAATTAATGTACATGTATAAGGAGGATGATTAGCGAACAATGCAGAATAAATATTAAGCACGTTACTGGTAAAAATGTGTAGTTTAAAACAAATAAAATTGAGAATGAAAATGAGGAATGTGTCAAAGAGCAAAAAACAGCCGAATGCTGCCAACGAGTCTTCAACACAGTGAGAGAATCCCGCACCCGGAAGCGGGCTTCAGCTGGCCCCTAAACAAAAATATGTACTAGTTCGATGAAAATCGACGTCACACTAACTCCAAAACATATAAATGAACTAAAATTAAAAACCATACAAGACTAACAAAGACCAGGCGCAAAAATCCGGCGGGGTTAAACATTTTTGTGAGATCTGAACCCTCTCCCTATACCTCTAGCCAATGTAGAATAAACAAACACACAGCAATACGCAAAGTAAAACTCAGTTTAAAAGAAGTCCGAGTCCTGTGTCAGAATAGGCAATAAAAGAAACTAAGCAAAATGACAATGATACATAAATTAACAAAATACTACATGTTGTACTAACAGTTACTGACATGCCAGCTATAGGCCTCAATGAATGAAGAACTGATATGTTTTGTTTTGTTTTGTTAAAGAGGAACTGGAACGACCATTCTCTGTCTGTTTTAACTGTATGCAGGCGCTAAAATAATCAAAACCACATGGAACACTTCTAATCCTACCAAAGTTCGAGCCTGTAGGTACCATGTTTTGTGCGGATATTTTCTCGGAGAAGTCGGGTGTTGATGATTGTGTGGACTTATGAACTGTCCAATATTTTTTTTATATTTAACATCATTCATTTTATTTTTATCTAATGCATGATATGAATGCTGTTTTCGGAACTTACGGTGGCAAACAGACAATTCCATGACAAACGAATAAAAGGAAAACAACATCCTATAAACACTATACAGAAAACTGACAATGGATCAAGTCAAGGAAACCAGGAGTGATTTTATGTGTTCTAGGCAGAAAGAGAAGAAGAACCTCTTCTTCGTGAACTACATGATTTTGTTTTTATAACTAAATGATCTTTCATTGTACTTATATTTAATTGGTTGTAACTTGTACTCACCTATTGTCTTGATACATAATACGGGTATTTGACAAGGAAATCATATGCTTTTTCCTGACGAGAGTTATCTTAAAATTTGCTTTAATTGCAGGCTCGTCAAAACATGGAAATGCTTTCCTGGCATGGATGGCTTCAAAATGCGTTGTAGCAAGGTATCTGAAGTAGGTAACACTATCAAATATTATCAACATAATTATTCAATCAGAAACTGCGAGTAAACATTTTACTGCCAATCCTATCTCACAACCCCTTTTTCCCAAATCATGAACCCGTAATCCAGTGGTTTTCACTGGTTATTATGTCTTCTATATTTTCTTTTCATTGTTGTAGTACGTGTATTAATCAGTGGTTTTCTCTTTTGATTTGTTTCACATCTTGTCACATCGGGACAATACTTCCAATACGGTATGGGTATTGCTCATTGAATGCAGTATAGTTTCCTATACGGTATGGGTATTACTCATTGAATGCCATACTGTGACATGTAATTGTTCACCTATTTTCCTTTAATCTTCATGGATCGTTGTTTCCCATTGGTAATCATACAGCATCTCCTTTTCTTTGATCTATATGGATAGTTCTCCCATTGGTTATCATATAGCAACTCCTTTTTTCAAACTCAAGGTTCATCTGGACCCTTTGGGTAAACTATTTGTGTTTTCACCTCCAAACTTACTCTGAGTACACACAACCCTGAGTTAACAGGCATGGCATGAAGTAGATATATAAGCAGAATTCAAATGTATTTTTTTGTTTTAGAAAAACAAAGTACTGGATTTTGCAGTGAATTTTTTTTTTCGTCCCTTGCGGAAGCTACCAAATTGACAATCCAAGAGAAACCGACAGCACCATGGCATAAAAAAAACCAAAAAACGCCAAAAAGACAACATAGGAAACACTGCACAAAAAACTAAAGACTGAGCAATATTAACACCACTAAAACCAGGGGTGATTTGTAGTGCTCCGGAGGGGTAAACAGATCTTGCTCCACACGTGGCACCAACTTGTAGTTAGGACAAATGGAACATTTTCATCGTCATCTGAAAAATCAATTATCCAATAACGGCCAAAACATTGATGATAGCGTCCGTAATACTTCCCAGAAGATTACTTCAACTTTACCACTTTGACCCCTATATTCAATAGAGTACACAATATATATACATATGCAACAAATCTCTTTAGATATCAACTCAAGTTGGAGGAGGGGTAAAGAAGGGTTTCTAAGTACAACATGTGGTGAAACAGTAGTTCATTTTTATCTGTGATTTTAAGGTAATACCGGGAAAAAAAGATAGGTCTACGACCAATGGACATTGCAGTTTCCTTATTGAAAAGAACCTTGTTTATCAGCAATTCCTAATACTGTAGTGTTATCACGTACATATGAATCGAGATACAATTCATTTAGATATTCAATTAAATAAAAACAGAACAAAACACCATTGCTATAATATATATGTTTACTGCTACCCTCCTTCTGTTCAATTTTTACTTGCAACATGGCGGCCAAGGCGAATATCTTTAACTCACATTACGCCAATGGAAAACTAGTCACACTTACACAGAAGAGAGTTGCAACGAACAAACAAATTTAGATACAATTTGTCTAAATGTTTAGTTAAATGTAAAACAAAACACAATTTCTATAATATATGTTTTTACTGCTACCATCATTCTGTTCAATTTTTAATTGCAACATGGCGGCCAAGGCCAATAACTTAAACTCAAATTATGCCAATGAAAAACTCTTAATACTTACACCGTAGAGTTGTCACGAACATACGAACTAAGATACAATCCATCTAAATCTTCAGAGAAATGTCCATCAAATCCCATTTCTACAATGTATCTGTTTCCTGCTACTACCAATCTACTTAATTTCAGTAATATAAACTCATTGTCTGTATCATATTCTAAAGTAGAATTTATTGTGTCGTTATGGTTTCCGCTTGGCCGAATTTCGATAGTATTTTCTGTGATATTCAGCATCTTACTGTGTAGAATAATTTCATTTGTTGAAGACCTGCAATCTACTTCTATTTTCACGTGACCAAAGAAGAAAAAGTCTTCTGAGTTGTCTCCATAGATATATGGCTGAATCTCAATTTCATAAACAGTCGGGTACAAGTTGAGTGGTAGTCGAAAATTCCTGTCAACAGACGGCGCTTTATGCAGTGTCTTATTAGCCACTTTCCCATCTGATTCTGTTAATAAAAGTTATTTTAATAAAAATTGCATAATTTATTAAAGTTTTTAAGTATGAGATTTGTTGTCTTTGTTAATTTTGTTTTCTTTGTTTTCTTCTTTTTTTTTTATTTTGCGTTACCCGTAACGAATGCATTGTACATTTGTATATGTTTGTCACATATGTGTATAAAGTTATCTGTAAACAATTTCTATAAAGATTAAAAACTCTGACCATAATGTTCTGTTTTTTTTATTTGAATTAAATTTTTTTTTCCCACCATATGCCGCCCTTTGACCTGTTTGTGTTCAATTCCTTCTCCTGTGTAATTCGTTTTTATGTGTAGTTGTGTCATTTTCAATCTAAACCCCATGTAAATGAACTCGTTCACATTACGTTCTGAAAAATGAAGCCGACCGGGATCAAACAGTGTGCAGATGGATTGTACGTATTAGCAAATTTTAAGGTCTGTTTACGAACTTAATGGACGGGCTTGGTCGGGAATGTTACTTCAGAGTAAGTGAGTAAGTACATTTTATTTAAAGTCGGCATATATGTACACAATAACATAGAAAACATGAGCTCTGATGAGAGCTTTGAGCCTGCTCAAACTTTTCGGGCGACCATCCCGTCCTCAAATTAAACTGAGTGGTAATGTACGTAGAGCGAGGTGGACGTATTGCAAGCCGCATTGCCGTTCTTGGAACGTACTAGGGACGTGATATCGCGTGGTATGGTCGGGCATCAATTAGTTGTATGTGTACACACAGACATAGTCGATTTGTAGCATGTTCACCCCATTGACACTCGACCTTCTTGCGTCCTTAGTGCGTTTTATTCCGTCCAAATACGTTCAAAACAAAACAAAAAACAAGTTCTGAAAAAGTAAGCAACACATTTCTACAGTTATGAAAGTTCACAGTAAGTTCTCAGCACGCATAATACTCGTTTTAAGTACTTGTTTGCGTTTTTATGCAGTTCTTTAAACGTACATCCGTCTGCAGTACACTCAGACAAGTTATAGTATTACCACATATCATGATTGCATATATATATCAGACTGCTTTATTTTCCTTTATTTAAGAATTGGGGTGAAAAAGCGTTGATCGAAGCACATTTTGTATGGAGCAAGCGCTTTTCATTAAACATGTGCGCACGATCAACGCTTTAACATCCAAAAAAATTATAAAAAGGAAGCATTCAACTCTAAATACATTTTATGGTACAGCCATTCAATTATGAGTTATATCAAGCTTTTCGTTTGTTTGTTTTTCAATGCATTATTTTAACATTGTCACGAATAGCACGTGAAGTCATAGCTTTTATATTTTATGCAGAAATAAGATATGATATTTGGGTGTCTCACGATTGTTGCCATCCAATCAAAATAACGGATTCTAATAACACATACATGTAATGTAATTATAATATATCAAAACTTATAAAGACTGGTGCGATAAATTTTGATTATCCAGCAATGAACTTTTACAGACAAAGTTGGCCTTAGAAGGATTTGGCTATTAATCTAGGTCATTTTGTATTATCAAGATCTTCAACTGTTTCGGTTTTATACACCCTTGGCTTTCAAATTTTCTGCTTTGAGCGTTTCTGATGAAGGTAAATCCTTCGAACGCATTCAATTTATTACGTGTTGTTTTCATTTTTTATATGTTTGTAAGTTTGATTGAACCATTCATCTTTAATTTTTTAATCAATCGTTAAAAGCTAATAAAAAGGAAGCTTTTTATTCTATGCAACTCTTTCCTTAGAAATAAAAAAAAATAATCAAAAGAGAACTAATGTTGAGATAAATATTTTTCTTGAAATTATGGAAGGTACTGATATAATCAATTGTATATCACATTTTTTTTTCTTTTGCCGATTTATCATGTAAAAATTCAGGCGATAAAACAAAAAAAACAAAAACATATACATATACCACTTATTTTAAAGACCAACCTTGTTTAAAGATGAATGCATAACAATTAACAAGCCCTTTAAGCATAACCTGTTATATGAGGGTCTGGATGGGGTTTTTACAGAATAGAGAATGATGGCCCTAAAAATAAAGAAAAGAGAATAATGGGTGACTTGCATGTAAAGAGTGGAGAAAAACAAAACATAGAGAAAACATAATTGAAGGACCCAATTCAGAGCCTCGTACAACTTTTATACCTAAGTGTGCCCTGTATATAGATTTGAAAGGCTGCAACTTTTACCAAAATACTATTCATGCTATTGTCATGGCCAAATATGATAAAATAAAGGTATTAGTGTAATTATTTAAAATCTGCTTAGCAGATTAGATCTCATCTGATTATTTAATTGTTTGTCTTTTGTACTATCTGTATATATTGTTCTCTGCTGTTTATTAGGTTTTGTATTCCTATGACATGTAACTACTGCTTTGAAATAAAAAAAAATGCATTCATTCATTTTGATGGTAAAACAGTACTTCGTTATATAATTAGAAGTTTATTACTAGGAGCATGTGTATAAACATTACACAACAAGCTTTCACATCGGTATGACAGTTCACTCACATGACATAATAGTCTATGACAATTATAGATCACTTACTTTGCATAATAATGTGTTTGTAATTTACAGAATATATAAAAAAAACAGCATCGGAGTCATTCATTTACTATGTTACATGTTCTTTCACATATAAATCGGTATTGTTACAGTTTCGTTTGGAAAATATCAATTAATATATCATTTAAACTTATCAAAATACAAATTTAAACTATACATATTAAACTAGGTTTGATTTTTTAAAGTACATTAACATATACTGTATTTTTCATAAATACTTGATTAAAATTAAAGATATTATTCTGGGTTATAAATTGTTGTTAGAGGCGTTTTGCTAGAAAACTACATAATTTTATTCTTCTAACATTTCTTGCTTAGTGACTATTTCTACTGCTTGTGTGTAAAGAGAAACGAATAAGAAGGAAGACATCCTCCGCTGATAAACATATACATTGTACTGCTTGTATGCACTAATGAAATCATTTAGAAATTGACTTTGAAAATAAGATGTTGACAATTCGTCATTGAGTCAGCAACCCAACACACCATAGATGTTAACATACATCTGTACTAGTATTATGATCTTGAACAAAAGCCTATTTAATTTTTTCTTGATTATTGATACGTGTCGTTCGTATATTGGGGGCCTGGGTGGCCGAGTGGTCTGAGTAGTCCAACTACTGTATCACTAGTCTGTCAACACTGATGTTGTGAGTTGGAACTGCGCACTTGGCACTCATCTTAATTGACTAGCTAGTGATTTTGTCAGTTTTCCTGCCAAAGATTGGTGGTTCTCGCAGGACACTGCGGCTTCCTCCACATATAAAAAATGACTGCCACAAAATAGTCAACAGAACTGAAAGTGGCGTTAAATGTCTCATTGGCACTCATGCCACATCTTCTTATTTATATTAAATAACAATATATCAATCAATCAATCGTTCATGTATTTATACCTTCTCTCTTCGTTGTCAACTAATGTATTTATTTACTCACCATTCGACGAAGAACATTTAATATCCAACGTTGTGAAATAAACAATGACAGCCACTACCACTAGCAGACAGATTACCAGTATCACCAACAGAAATCCTGTAAGGTTAGTTACGAAACAACCTCTCTTTCTCAGATCACTAATATTTCCCATGATGCTTACGACTTATAATGCCGCTTATCCGTAACATCAACTCGTGCAGATAATAAAATAACTTGCAGTCGTAGTGAAAACTAAAGCTCTCTTTGGATGTATCCAACCGATATCACTTTTTCTGAGTTCATAACCTTGCAATGTTCAGATATAGATATAAGAAGATGTGGTATGAGTGCCAAATTGAATGAGACAACTCTCCATCCAAGTCAAAATTTATAAAAGTAAACCATTATAGGTCACAGTATGGTCTTCAATACGGAGCCTTGGCTCACACAGAACAGTAAGCTATAATGGGCCCCAAAAATTTATACATGTTTTTGCTGATAAGTGAAAGTTATACTGATGTATTATGCTTATAATGACGAAGGTAATTAGTACTTTACACTTTTGTGAGTACCATTGACTGCTTTATGAAACAAGTATGTCAATCTGAAGCAATTGCATAACATATACTTGTCTAGTAATTCAAAAAATATCATAAATCGTGCAAACTATCGTAAAACAGATTCTGATGGTTCGAACATAAAACAGTTTCTGACAGTTTAACCTAATTGAGTGTATTTCAATGTATTAATAGCACGATTTGATACACATACATGAATATCGATCAGATTGGAACCAATCGCCAAAATAGGATTCAGCAATCAAGTCTGATAGTGGTTAACATAGTAAAAAACAATAATCACCACAGTTTAAAGTTGTAAGAAATCAACGCTTCATTTCATTGCATATATCTTGGGTGTTTCAGGCCCATTCATTTTCTATTTGGTGTTTATGTAAAATATTTTTAGAAAAATGAGCTAATAACGCTTGAACACTTCTAAACATGATAAAGAAAGTAAAGCCACTTTGCTTTGTTGATTTCCAGTGACGGTTATTTTCTTATGCAATGAGACGTTGTTGGAAATGTTCAATGTAGTAGTGGAAAGGACTTAACTTTACTCAGGCGGTGTATTTCAGAATCTTTATTTGAAACAAAGGTTGATTCTGATTTTTTTTTAATTGTTAGTTGATCATACAGTATAAGTTGTTCACAATTTTGGTGGCATTGCCTCAATACGTATCTGTGTGTAGATCGAAGTATGTTTATGCATGTTCTAGTTCAGTAGCGTAAAGTGAATTATTATCGAACGTGTACATGTGACAAATATGTCAAAGGGCAGTGTCTTATCTTAACTCCATAATCATGATAATGTCTCCCGAGGTAAGTTAGTCACCATGGCTGCCAACATTACTGATATTTACTGTGATCCAAGCCTCTGCTTTGTGTCAGTTACTGTCTTGCAGTTCTGGAGTCGATTCCACAAAAAAAACTTACGAATTAGATTGATCGCAAGTCATGAACAATTCAGTATACTTACGATCAATCTTAGTCGTAAGTTTTTTGGTGAAACCGACGGTGCTAAAGACTTTTATGACTTTTGTGAAAATCTTCTACAAACACCAAAATCCTGAATATTTAATTGCCGTATAATTAGATATACAGAGAATATTCCGTGCGATGATATTGCTGATTACAAAACTATTACAGAAAAATTTATCAAATAGTATCACATTACACATGTTACACATCACCAGGAGACTTGATCATGAATTTGCTTTCTTGTTATGAATGTGAAGACTGTATAAAGGGACATATCCAAAACTATATTAACTGGAGATTTGTCGGAGATTTTAAATTAATAAGAATGAAAGAAATAAATTCACAGGCCATTGAAACCAACTAATTGCGAAAAAGACTTTGTTGAAGCTACACACATTATTGATGTTTGTTCCGTTGTAGCTGTTCTAACAGATGACCTTAACTCTGAATATTATGTAATGACAGTAACCTGAAAACCTTTTGTTCTAGAACATGAACGTAGTGATGTATAGGGTGGTACTTTTCAAACCGGTGCGGAAGTTGTAGAAGGTTTATACTATGACAGGTGTAAAAACAAACCACTTTTATACAAACTTATTTCAAGAAAACCTGCATTCGTTGATACAAAGGCAGTGCTTTACATTTGTGTAGAACTAAATCCAAGCAAAACCATTTCCATACTTGAACATTTACATTTAGATATAATAAAGAGTTTAAAAATGTAATTTATTCTGAAATTAACAGGGACACCTTACATCCGTATTTAAGGTAATAACATTAAAGTGGAAACGGCAAATAGAACATGTTCTTGTAACTCAGTTCCTTATATGAATTTACAGCATGGGTTTGGTTATTTGTTAAGGCTGTATATATACTGTAATTGTTAACATCATTGTCCTTAGGTATTGAGTGGATAGTGGTCTCATTGGCAACAATACATCATCTCCTTATGTCTTGAGTGGATAGTGGTCTCATTGGCAACAATACATCATCTCTTTATTCAAAATGGAATGCAATGACTGTCTCATTCAGTATGAATTCGTTTTGGTTAACATTGTATTTTTTTTTTTTTTTATTTTCATGATGGTTTTGTTTATTTATGCAGTGAACACCTATTTGTGATGATAAACGTGGTTAAAAAGATATATTTCACTGAACATAATGTGTAATATATGTGATTTCGGATATTTTAACATTCATTCTGTACTTTCCAACATAATATTATTGTGGTATATTCAACATATGTCAGTGTATCATTTGTAACAGAATCTGTACTCATAAAAAGATCAAATATAGCTGAAACTGTCCATGGACTCCTCATAGGAGATATTGCCCTGAAATGAAGAGCTTAATTGTTTTTTTGTTGCTCGTGTATCTTGAAAACTATAAGATAGAATTTGTCTATTGATAGAAAGGTTAACAAAGTAAGATCCACATATTAATCAACAAACTGATCATTAATACCAGGATTACAATTGTGTACGCCAGACGCACGCCTCGTTCACCAAAGACTCGTCAGTGACGCTCAAATGGAAACAAGTTATTAGGGCTAACGAAAGTAAGAAATTGAGGAGCATTGGAGACCAACAATTCTGAAAGGTTTAGAAAAAAACAGCTAAGAAAGTCTTTTCCTCGGATAGAAAATCCTAAACATTTTCAAAATTCTATGTTTTGTAAACAGCTGATTATAATTATGACCATATTATTCTAACCTATGTTCAGTATGACGTCCATTATCACTGAACAAGTACACATTTTTGTTTAGGGGCTAGCTGAGGCACGACTCCGGTGCGGGATTTTCTCGCTGTGCTGAAGATCCATTGGTGGTCTTCGGCTGTTTTCTGCTCTTTGGTCGGGTTGTTGTCTCTTTGACACATTCCCAATTTCCATTCTCAATTTCATTATTATTTTAGATTCTTTTTTCGCATTGATAAAAAACGCTCACTACATGTATTACTAGTTGGCAGGACAACACATGTAAGAGCTAGCTTAGGCAAATAAGGATATATATATAATCCGATTCCCCTTCTGTCCATTTCGGGTGTTTAGCTGCTGACGTCAGCTGGAAGATGTGTAAATCTTTATACAATATTTAGAACTTAAAAAAGAAAATACGCAAATTACCATTATGTATTTTACTTACCACAGTTAGAAGATAGATGGATTCTTCTCATAGGGATAAAAAATGCAAAGTCTTTCACTGTAGTGTCATCAAATGGAAATATCTGTATCTATGTTTTCTGTTACTCTGTTTTAGAAGGTCCTCACTGTTTTGGAAAAGAAACAAAAATATTGAAATAATAATTATTGGTAAACACTAAATCATACAATGTAAGTGGACAGTTATACCTGAACTAATGTAATCTTGGTTGTCTGCTGGAAAGGTTCTTGTTGGAAGGCCCAATGTCATAATCATCATGCTGGTATCCTTCACTATCTTTGACTGAAATATTATAGATATAAAATGTTTGGTTGCTTCTGGTGGTCTGCACAACGTTAAAATGCATGATACGTGTTACACTCACAATATGGCAGAGGAGGCTTAAAAGAATAGACAATCGATTAGGTTTTTCACCACGTGTTCCAGAAACCAAACGATAAATTTGCCAGTCAAAAGTAAACTAACAAAAATACCGAATTCAGAGTAAAATTCCAAACAGAAAGTCCCCACCCAAATGGCAAAATCAAAAGCTCAAACACATCAAACGAATGGACAACAACTGTCACACTCCTGAACTGGCACAGGCATTTTCCCATGTAGAAAATGGGGGATTAAACCTGGTTTTATAGCTAGCTAAACATCTCACTTGTATGACAGTCGTATAAAATTCCATTATATTGACTACGACGTGTGAACAATACAAATAAACATAATATGTCAAAATGTCAAAAATGGGGGTACAGCAGACAACATTGTGTTATAATCTTAATCACTATAAAAACAAATAAATATGTCAACAAAGAAAAACAAAAAAGCATACAGACAAAGCACATTAGCAATAACGAAAGACAAGAATACATATATTTACCATAGCACATTAACACAATATCGGGATGTATAAGTACCAATGTATAAGCCAACTGATCATGGCTAATACTTATTTATTAATTTTGTGGCAGAACACAACTTGCTGACAAATTATTAAGAGAGCAATAGCATCCAGTCTTGAGGAAAAGTAGTTAGATGCGCAAAACCGAACCGTTTTCTCTCATTTGTGATCAGAGTATTGACAGAAGTGCAGTGCATTTTATTTTGTCATTTTGGTTAGAGTCTTTGTTGACATTTCAAAAAAGGCCAGAACATTCTTCTATGACACAAAAATTGTAAACATTGGAACTGGGGAATACTTGTTTAATGTCTGGAAACATGTCTGAGGTGATTGGTTTTCCTTTATAACCATTATATATTGCTTTGTGTAAATACAAAAGATTGTCTTAACTATCAAGACATAATTACTAGAAAAACATTATGTGACTGATCACAAAACAATGAACATTAAACATGTTAAATCATCAGACAGAAGTAACTCTAAAGCATACTGTTCATTGGGTACAACACTTATTTCCTTAATAATATATATTCATATTTCATAGTTTCAGTTCTAGAGCTATTACATGGAGTAATAAAAAAATAGTATAACGATCATAACGTACTCCTATGCAAATTCTAAAAGGGTGAAGTCTATAATAACTGACAAATTCAAACGCTATCAATCAATGGAACAAGTGTTATGTAATGAAGGGTAAATCCAACTCATTTTTGTCCAGAAATTAATAAGTACTAGGCTAGCCTAACATTATGGACATTAGCAGAATTTGTCCTCTTGCCAACCGTTGCTGCTCTGCAGGAGTGAAAGAGATACCCATACCAGTGGACGAGATGATACTAACAGTTGCCATATTCTACCATTTCCATCTCATGTATATATATACACTATATTCATAATAACTCTAAATATCAGCACAACAAAGTTAAATCTGCAAATTCTGAACTCATGCTTTGGTGAATTTAATATGTGTTTTCAGCCGTATATCACCTTCACTGGTGATTCACTGGATGGATCTGTCGTAGAGTTGTCATTTGTTTAGACGTACTCAAAATAATTATTTCTCTTACGATCCTTTACGATAGATATTTAGCTAATCTGAGCCTTCATGCCTTATATATCATGTACTATGTTACAACTCTAGATTCTACTGACGAGGAAAGGTAACACTGGGCCACCGAAAACTGAATTATGTTCAGTCTAGGTGGCCGAGTGGTATAGAGCGATGGACACAGTGCAGGCGGTGTTGTCTCGATATCCCCATAGCATGAGTTTGAATCCCGGCGAGGGAAGTACAAAAATATGCTTCCGCAAATTTGCAGATTTAACATTGTTGTGCTGATATTTAGAGTAATTATGAATATAATATGTGTTTTCAGCCGTGTATCACCTTCATTGGTGATCCAATGCATGGATCTGTGGTAGAGTTGTCACTTGTTTAGACCTATATGTACATACATTTGCAGTAAGTTAAACAATATAGTAAGTAAACATTCTTTTTGGTCATGCCGAATAAAGATGAATTGCCCAGTGAAATTGGTCGAAAAAAAATGAAAAATCGTTCATCCATTTTGCTTGATATTTGCAGTTATATTTTATTTTTTTTCACACTGTTGCTTGATCAAGATAAAGACCTCTTTCGTGTTGGTGTGGCAGAAAGGATTTTTGATTACTGATAAATCGAACATAAGAACTACTCACTAAACTTGCTAAAGCTTTCAAACTATTGATCATTGTTTGTTTATTTTCATTGACATTAAGAAAAATCCCGAGAAATACGAACGTGGGTAGAACATACGAATGCAGGAGGTTCTTTACTTCCACACGGACCGGCAAGCGGGTTATTTTCGAAATTTTGTCGTTTGTGCGAAGACTCCCGCTAAAAATGGGAGTGTTGGCATGTATGGTTTGTTATACATGTACTTGGCATATTTTATCCCACTATAAGGTTTGAAACTGTTTCTTGAATGATCTGAGATTTATTGCATTATTGGTTGTATTTGATAAAGTAGAATAAACATGTAACAATTAAATATATGTTAAATCATTGAAACATTGAATCCCACAAAATATTACGGAACGTAAATGAAGTAATACAATTTATTTTCTGAAAAAAAAAGATACTTGTTGTCTTCTGCTTGATTGAATGCAGTTGATTTACACTTAAAAATGTTACTACATTCGTTTACCAAAATTGACGTGTTTCAAATATTCCTCTCCTCATACAGTTTCCACAAGATTGTTGCACCTCAACTCGTTTAAAAGAAAGTAAAGAGTAACAACACTCATCCTTTAAATCCGACGCAGCAGTATATAGACGTTATTGACTTTCTCGTACTATAGAAATAAGAGGATATGGTATGATTGCCAATGAAACAAATTTCCATTAGTTACGTACAAGTAAGTAAATATAGATTACCGTACGATTATCAACAATAAGAAACACATACCGCGTAGCAATCTATAAAAGGTCCCGAAAGGATAAATGTAAAACAATTCAAAACGAGAAAACTAATGGCCTGGATTGTGTATAAAACAATTAAGGAAAAACAAACATGATATACATCAACAAACGACAACCACTGAATTACTGGCGCATGACTTCAGTGACATATAGAATGTGGTGGGGTTAAACATGTTTTCGTGGGACAAGGGTGTAACAGCTAAACATTAAAGCACATGGTGAGTTGGAATAGGCTGAACTCGTCAGAACGATGCAAATCACAAAGAAGAGAATCAAAGTATAGATGTAAATACTCACGGCTACTGAAAAATAGAAGAAAGCCAATAACAGTTAAAACAATCATGTATCTCAGACTAATATATACATAAGTACACACCCATCATCCAATAGATGATGTATAAAGACGTCATTACATGTTAGCATTTTTTAATACATAAGTTAAAAAGAAAATTTATTTATGAACTGCTGATGATACGTGAATTAGTTCATGCATTACCCATCAAGACTTAGTTACAATAGGAAATACGACAAAATGAAAAAATAAACCGATCAGACGGCAGGTTTTGTTTTATACGCCCGTTATGTTGTACCATAACTTGAGTTTGTTTGGATGAACAAATGGAAAACTTACATAATTGTTGGAAATGGTGAACGTAACACACTGTTCGATTAAACAAACAATTCCGATATGTCATTCCAGAAATATGGGACTGTCGTAAGATGGAAAAGAGAATTACAGAATAGAGAATAATGGGGCCTTAAATATATTATAAAGAAAAAATGGGCAAAAAAATAAGAAAACAAGAAAAATGTTTTAAAATTAGACAAAACAGAAAATGAAGACCATTAAAAATGAACCACTTATCGTCAGATTATTATATCCAAAGTAGTAACTGTCAAATCTAGCCAAATACAAACAAAGAATTAATGACACCGCAGTCCATTATCTGAAGCGGAAAAAACACAGAGTCAAAGGTCTTCTGCTATTACAAAGAAGGCGTTTATGGATTAAGTGTATCTGGTACACAGATATTCAAATGTTCAATGATATCAACAGCCCAGTAGTCAACACTTCTCATTTGAGATGAATTGTCAATGATATGGTCAAAATTATAAATTAATTCTCTACAAAACTTTGAATTTTTTCGAAATACTAAGGATTTTCTACTCCAGGAATAGAATATTTTAGCTGTATTTGGCCACAATTTTCGGAATGTATGGTCCTAAATGCTGTTCAAATTTGTACTTTATTTTGAACTTTTTATTTTTTTTTTTTTTATGGTTTCGAGCGTCACTGATGAGTCTTCTGTAAACGAAACGCGCGTCCGCCGTACAAAATGATAATGATATCTATGATGAGTTTAGTTCCAATTATTGTTGCTGAAATATCTCTATGCCTTTTACTGAACAAATAATCATTGAGTCTGACTTACAACCAGATTTAAATTGTTATGATGATAACCATGGATTCCAATCTTGCAGCTTGAGTTGTTTATCCACCGGAATAAATTGATTCTACATCGAATTTTGAGGAGGTTTTGTATTACACTATGTTAACTATACTGTATGTCCTATCTGCTACACAAACATTTTAGCTGGTGTCTTTGTCAGATTTATTTATATAATGAATTCTTTATTTTCAGAAGGTTACACAATTAACATAACAGTTAATCCGCCCCGTGGCCTTCTAATCTGCATATAAGAATACGCAATTAATTAAAAGATAATAATACATAAACAAAAGGGTAATAAAGCAAAAATATAGTACACTGCATACACGAACACATATATAGTACAGATAAACAATTACAATTTACTTAAATAAAAAGTACATTTGTAGTAAATGTTTACATTAAAACTGCAAAAAGTTCTATTCGTGTATTTTCAAGAGATAACATTGACTTTTTGTTTTTAAAGCATTTACACTTTTACTTTCCTTCAAAGTCAAAGGCAAGGAATTCCACAACAAGGTTCCAGAATACATAAAAGTTTATCTACCATAATTAGTTTCATATCATTGAACAAATATATTATTTTGGAAAGATGATCTTAATGCGAATTTAATAACAACTGAACAACTTGAAAATAGTTCAGATAGGTATTCAGGTGCTAGTATATTCATACACTTATTAACCATTACTATCATAAACTATTAATGTATTATAAATGGTAAGCCATCTTAACTTTTTAAACATAACTGATGAAGAGATATCAAAACCTGCCTATAAAATGATTCTTGTTGCCCTCTTTTGTAACTTGTATTATTTGACAATATTAGTTTTTGAAACATTTTCCCACATATATATCCATTATGATATAGTTTGAGAAAACTTACTTGGAGATAAGCTTTTAGTCGGCCCATAAGATGCTTACAATAACTGCACAAAGTTTGTCAATTTGATTTTAAAATGTTTGTTTAGATTTTTTTTAAGTCGGTTGTGTTGTTTGTCTGTTTTGTTTGTTTTCACAGTTTTTGGTTCTCTGTCAGTCACATTAGCCAGTTATGTCTGTTTATCCATTTTTGTCAATATAATGAAACTTTTACAAAACCTGTCACACAATTGGGAGGTTTAGCTAGTTAAAATATCAGGTGTAACCAAGCATTTTGTTCGCAAAATGACAATACCAAGTCAGGAATATGACAGTCGTTTGGTCCGTTGGTTGATATATGCGATCGTCGGATTTTTTAAAGGTTTTATTGACTTTTTCCTTTTTAAATTTACCCTGGTGTTCGGTATTTCTGTAAATACTATTTTGTTTCTCTTTTATGGTTTAATATGTAGTGTTTCATCTTCTTTTGTCGGCTTTACCCTCTTTTCGGTCATTTTAGTGTTTCAGTTTTGTCTTATGTTTCTGTTGTTTGAAAAAGAACACAATCTACCATTTTTTCTTCCCATATCTGTTATGCTGAAAATATTTTTTTATCAAATTAATTGAAGTATTCCGAAAGTTAATTCACGTTTTATTTTGTAATTGCAATTTCAGTCAAATGTACTGTGCATAACACATGTACATAATACGACAAAAGACATGCATAAGGAAAAAGAGACGAATGAACTTCAATATATTAATCATTAACCCTTAGTAGTAACATTTTCTTTTGATATACCAAAATTTTGATAAAATTATTTCAAGATGAATATTCATAAAAATCCTAGATGTGTCATGAAACAATCAATTTGAAATGAACTTACATATTCAAATTAGATAAATTGTAACAATCAAATTTAGCTGGCCTATGAAACTAAACAAAAGATGGATATGTATAAGGATATCTAGTTATTTTACACAAACATGTTACATTAATTACATATGAGCTGCGTCTGATAGAAATTGACATTATGCACACGAAATATCAATACATCTGTTGACCAAACTATTTCGAGTTGAAAAAAATATCCTCGGAAAGTCTGTAACTGTTTGAATATTGAATTGTTATAAGAACCCTATAAAACAGACCAAAATTCATCTTTTATTTTGTATTTTTGTAAATCAATCAAAGTCTTATACATGTACATGTTTACGTGAACTTGCATACGACCGATTTCTAACCGACACAGCTTATATATTAATCGTAAATTTCACATATCTTCATATAAAATATAAATAATACTATTATATAAACATTCATAAACTGTCTATTAAAAACAACACCGACTCAAAATGCAGATAAAATTTTTGTTGATTAATAGCCAGACCATTGAAACATGTACGTTCAATGGCTGATGATACACGATAAATATATGGACTTTCAAAGTTTTTTGTCTAGCAACCACTTTTTTATATTGTGATAATTCCTTTTGCTCCATTTGTATCTGCTGTTCGATAGTTCTAACCCTGGTGCATGATTCAATTTCTTCATCGTTGGGGAATCTTTAATTAAGTACGCAAACTGAAAAATAAAGATAAATATGAACAGGAGTGTCAGTCACTGTATACGAAATAAAATTTATCAATTGGGTACGGTACAAAATTATGGTAAACCTAGAGTGTCAAAACGGAGAGTAAATATCTCTACATCCTTAACAGAACAACAAAAACACTTAACTTTGGTTTTCTAAATATTTACGGAATATTAATTAGGGTGAGGATAGGGGTTTACAGAATAAAAAATAATGGATAAAAAATGAATAGAGAAAAATGAACACAAAAAAAAGGAAAATAGAATCATGAGGAGCTAAAATATAAAGAATAGAATATAATGGGCAAAAACTATAAAAATTGAAAAAATGGCATAAAAATTTGAACAATACATAAATGAAGGAACCCCTCCCCATCCAGACCCTCATAATTCTACAGACTGTAATTAACTATTGTTCACCGACGATTTTCAGTAATTCATTTGTAAATGAAGCCAGGACGTGTTTTTCAACAGACTGTTGGAATTCCACTGGGAACCAATTGTGCCCCTCTTCTTGCCGACTTGTTTCATTATTCTTATGAGGCTGACTTCTTACAGGAACTTCTTAGGAAGACAGATAAGAAGTTAGCAATATCCTTTAACTCTACGTTCCGCTATATAGATGATGTTCTTTCACTAAATAATACTAAATTTGGTGACTATGTTGAACGAATCTATCCCATCGAACTAGAGATAAAGGATACTACAGATACAGTTAAGTCTGCCTCATATCTTGACTTACATCTAGAAATTGACAATGAGGGACGGTTAAAAACAAAACTTTACGACAAAAGAGATGATTTTAACTTCCCAATTGTGAACTTTCCATTTCTATGTAGCAACATTCCAGCAGCGCCTGCATACGGAGTATATATCTCCCAATTGATACGGTATTCCCGGGCTTGTGTTTCCTATCATGATTTCCTTGATAGAGGATTGCTGCTCACAAGGAAGCTATTAAACCAAGAGTTCCAAATGGTGAAGTTGAAATCATCCCTTCGTAAATTTTTTGGACGCCATCACGAGTTAGTTGACCGTTATGGAATAACCGTTTCACAGATGATATCGGATATGTTCCTTATGTCGTAACTACAATACCCTTCCCTTTTCACGAATGTGACTTGCCGAATTAGACTATTTACCGGATTTGTAATAACAAAAGCAACACGACGGGTGCCACATGTGGAGCAGGATCTGCTTACCCTTCTGGAGCACCTGAGATCACCCCCAGTTTTTGGTGGGGTTCGTGTTGCTTAGTCTTTAGTTTTCTAGGTTGTGTCATCTGTACTATTATTTGTCTGTGTGTCTTTTTATTTTTGGCCATAGCGTTGTCAGTTTGTTTTCGATCTATGATTGATTGATTGATTGATTGTTGATTGCTTGACGTCCAGTGGCATGAGTTTGACTGTCCCTTTGGTATTTTTCGTCCCTCTTTTAAATACTGGGATCCAATTTAAGATGATTTTGTAGGAAACACATTAGAAGATTAAACGTATAGAAGGCTACCAGTAACGATGAAAAAGTCCTTGACATTTTGCAAAACAGGTTATTACGAAGTCTTTAACTAATAATCAATCTATTCAATCAGAGAATAAATTCATAGAGAAGACCAAATATCTTAAACTAACACAACATTCTCATAGACCAAAACTGAAGAATCTATAATTACTGCAGTCCAAATGTGAACCTTTTGTGTTGATTTTTTTTATGAATCCTCATCATATCGATATGTCTAGAGAAATTACAGAAATAAAAGTTGGTATCTATGATTCATAAAATAATATTTTAAAAAAAGGTCAATAAGTGTTTAAGTGTTCATGTATAAATTATAAACTGAACTATTTCATGTATATCACGTCAGTATCAACGCATTTACATCTGAATTGCATCGGAAGTTCATACAAAAGTCTCTTTAAAATTGTTATTTGTTGCTTCTCCGCTGAGCACGCGGCATTACATAGTAAGAACTTGTCGGCTCGGACAAATGTTTTCGAGGAGTTTGACATGTCTTCCTGAAGACTCGTACTTTGTCAACTAACACATTTAACATCCGGCCCAGCTTGTCAATCTAGTATAACGAACAGTAAATATTCATATTACAATAACATGATCTCGTCCAGAATATACATTTAATTTTCCTGTGGACGTTGAGCAGCCATCCGTCATCATCCTCATCATTATTTACATTTGGGTTGATGTTGCCCTTGGATGCGGGTTTTTAGAGAATAACGGACAAAAAGTTAAATATGAGCCAAAAATAATAAAGAATAGAGAATAATAGGGTGCTTAAATAATAAAGAATAATTGCAAATATTAAAGAATTGAATATACTGATTACTTAAAATAACAATGTCCAGAATACAGTTATCAATTAATAGCAGAAAAGCCATTATTTTTAACGATAAAGAATAATGAGTCAAAAACATTAAAGAATACAAAAATGAAGGACACCATCCTCATCCCCATACCCTCTTAAATAATACTAAAACATTAAAACCCAGTCACCCTGCCTAAAATGTGTTTATTCCATATCAAATAAATTCATATTTAAAGTATTACAAAATAAATAATATTAAGAGTTACCTTTTCTATTTCCTTGGCTGTCCTTAAGATTTTGTAAATACCAGACAACAATTTATTTTGCTCATGTGCGCTTTTAACTAATCTGAAACAGAAGCAGGTTTTATAAATACAAAGATTAAGATTATGATGTATAACTGCCGTATCCAGTTATCCACTGTGTAGCAAATGAATTGGAAGTAAGCTACTACAGATAACCATACGGTCTTAAAGATAAGCAAATGTCATACCGTATTAGAAAGGTCTGTTATGAAGTCATTAGTTTCTGTACTAAAATCTATTGGTAATTTTCCTGTATCTTTACTAGTTAGGCTTATTTTGTAAAATTCTTATGCAAATGCATTTATTATCTCCTTTTTCTGTAATAAGATTATTTCTTTATTCTGTACATCGTTCATTCCTGTAACCAATATTGTATAACCAAAGCTCTATATTTTCAAAATTCTAACTGTATATCTGCATATGGTTGTCCTAATTATGGTATCCTTTCATAAAGAGTCAAATAGTACTTTAGGAAACGCAAGAACAAATATAGGTGGAAGAAAGGTAATAGAGATGGAAATAAGTCACAAGACATTCGTTCGGGATGACATAATATAAAGAAACGAAGACTAACAACATGTCATCCGACCTCCCTTCGAGATGACATTAACATAAAAGTAAGAAATGTCGAATGATTGCCAATGGAACGTATACCCAAAAGCGATAAAGAAAAAGGCTGCCTTTAAAATAGTAATCATATTTAATATAACAAAATACAGGGACCTCATTAAGTTGGTGTCATGACGAATTTACATACTTCAGTCATATTTCGACTTATTTAGTGAAAAAGATGAAGGTGTCAAAATTAAACAAATCATTTTAAAACATTACGTATATTGTATTTTTGTGATCAATAATTTATTATCATTTAAAGAGCATGGTGAACATTGATAAGGATTAAAAAGTAGAATAACATGTACATGTCGTGTTGCTACTACTGTGGGTTAATTATCATTCGTTGGATGCCAATTTACGTGGGTCTCGTTGGTAAAGGTTTATCACAAAATTAAATGTTCATCGAAGTACATATTTTCTGTTGCATATATCAAACTTGGGCAAAACAATGAAATCCAATATCCACGAAATTGCAATTTTTCCTCAATCAACGAAAATTTGTATTCAAATAGAACAATCCTCTGTATGTAATTATATCAAGACATCATTTGTTTTTACATTATAAACTATGGTTTTTAACCATCAGAAAAGGTTGTCATTTGATGGATTTGACTATTATTTTCAGGTCTTTATTTGTCATAAAGCTCTGCAACTGTTTCAGTTACTTAATAACATCCTAGACTTTCAAATATTCGGCTTTGAGTGATCTGGATGTAGGAGATCCCAAAAAGTGCTTTGGAGGCATGAAATTATAATGTGTTATTTAACCTGATTGCAAGAATGAACAGGATTTTACAACATAAATGTCATACGGAGAAAGCACTGATTACATAATATAATTTGTTTTCGGGGACCATTAAAACGGGTGTGACCCAAAGTGCAATACTCTGATTCCAAAATTTAATGGTTTACAAGTAATAAATGTATTATTGATAAGCGCCGACAGATGTCCACATATTGATTTAAAACCGTCAGACGGTAGCAAGAAATATTCCCCTTTTCTGAGAGAAAACAAAACCACATAACTGTCCGTAATATAAAGATACGGAATACAGTGAGGTATTTAATGTTTAAAATATTGAAGTACACTTCAATTCTACTCAAAAAAAAATTATGAGATTTGTTAACAACATCCACTAAAAAACTATATAATACGTAATATAAGAAAATAACTCTTGAAAAGTTTACCTGGTATAACAGAATTATTCTCTTGAAACAATATTTTTTTCCAGTGCCAATATAAATAAACTAATCTAATTACAGAATGTATAAACTTAACTGTCAATATTATAAAATATATCATTTAAAAATTCATACTACCAAAGCACTGGTTACTTGCTTAAATGAACCTACCTACTAAAAATAATATCCCAATTTCCCTTGATAAATTCTAACGCTTGTAGACGACCGATTTCAGTTATAGAAATATGTAGAACAGCTTCGACGGCGTCTTCCTTTGTTATGTCCTCAGTATGCAAAATGTTTTTCAAATACCTAAAGTACAATACAAGATGACGTAATTGTGTGCGAAGATGACATTTTTGGGTATTGATCTGCTCATGAAACTTGAAACATGTTCCAATTTACTTATATGTGAAGATAATAATTTTCCAAATGATTTTTTTTTCTCTGAAAAAAACATATCCGTTTTACCTGTGTATTGTTCAAGTTTCAAGTAGTAATTTCTTCGCTAGGAAACGAATATTAGTCTTCAACGGTCATTTTGATCTTGTCAGCATCTGAATAGTCTGAACGTTATGCTTTGTTAAAAGAGTTTCAATGATTTTTCAGATACATTCTTACTGTAAGTTCGGTACCGTTCGTACATTTGGCCAGCAATCAATTCAATACTGCTTGGTAGCTTTTCAGACAATTTATTATATTGTTTCAGGTCCATAACAAGAACTAAACAGTCTGAATATAGACTGATCCGATCTTAATTGACTGCAACCAATTGTCTGAAGGGTACTCAATTTACCGCAGTGGATACGTTTGATAATTAACTGAAAGACTAAACATGACTTATAATATTTTAGTAACTGTTCGTATTAAATGACCGTTTCAGTCCAAATTGGTTTACTGGTGCTTTCAAGATGGTGTCGTTTTGGTTTTGAAAATAAATGATAGACAAGACGAGGTGATATGTTACGAAGACATTCTGTAAAAAGCAACCAAATCTAAAGCCCTTTAATGTTCATTATGATATTTGTTAATTCTTTAAAAGTGGACCTATGTTTTAGTAGTTTCCTGGTTAAATCAAAACAACTCTTAACCTGGATCCTTAATCCCTTTGGTAAGTATCGTCAGGATATATGTTAGATTTTAAGTCAAATGACAAAATATAATTCCCTTATATACTATAGTAGCATATAATATAATGTGATTAGTGATTTTTATCATCTTCGACCATATTTTGACAAAATACTGATCATGATTTTATATAGACGCTTATTTCTTAGCTTTATCGTTTTAATTGTTTAAATACACAACATTACTTCATCAAAAAGCTCGGGTTTTTTAATTGTCAACAAATATGGTTTTGTTGATTTTACCAGACTGTCGGTATTTCAATTGGTAGTAATGTGTCTTCCCTACTGACCTGCTAGTTTTGTACTCATACGAAGGTGAACTCAAATTAAACAATAAAAGCATAAAAACAACCTTGATGAGTCCTTTTATTTCACTTTCAGATATATTGATGATTAAGGTCACTCAATTGCCCACATTGAAGTGAGTGCTTGCATGTCATATATCACAGTGAACTTGCGATTAGGGATAGTATTCCAACAAGGTCAGATTCATATCTTGATATAATCATCGATATTGACTTTGATGGACGTTTTAAAAAAAAATAGAATCTACGATAACCGTGATCATTTCAACTTTCCGATTGTCAACCTCACATTTTCCCGCCGGAACATACCATCTGATTAGTCGTATGACTTTTGCAAACCAGATTTAATACATTTAATACATTACGGTCGTGCATGTTCGCATTATACGGACTTCAATAACAGTTGTGATCTTTTAAATAAAAACTTATCCAGTAGATTTATGAGGCAGAACGATTTAAATTCACACTACATAAGTATTTGGTGTTGTTCGTGTTGCACATGCTTTAGCTTTCTATATAATGTTTCGTTTCCTTTCGTATTTTATATTTTTGGCCAAGATTATGTATGTTTATATTGAAATAATGATTTTCGACTGCTCCCTTTGTATCTTCTTTTCTTTTACGGTCACTATACGAATTGGTTCAACCATGCAATGTGTCTGTGTTTCAACTCACCAGCACTATGCTCCTATGTCTTTTGATAACAGAAATTCGTTTTATAAACATATAAACCGATGTGTCATATTCCTGATTGTGATATCTTTACTATCGATTTTACCGGTTCTCGGATTTTTTTTTGGAGTTCGTGTGATTCCCTCAGATTTTGATTTTTTGCTTGATTAATAACTTCTCAATCGATGCATGCGATTTAATCATCGGTAAACTAATATTGGCTGTTTTTAAACAATTATTTTAAATTCTTCTCATATTTAACTGTTGTAGGATTTTCCGTTGAGCTTCTTTAAATAAGCACGTAAATTCTTTGGTAAGTAACAATCTACGATTGGACGAAATAAGGTTTGAACTATTGAATTTGTCATTCAATAGTTTCTGACAACAACCCAAAGATCGAAGTCAAAAATAAGTTTTCCTCCTTTGATACATTTATTTTTTCCTATTTTTGTTATTGAAGGAAAATTTTAAATGAGGTTTTAATATTTGTAACATATCTAATTTCATCAAAAGTAATTAACGCACTACAAAATGCAATATCAATCCAAATTTAGTTTATGCATAAATTACCATCGTAGAATCTTTATATCTTTACTGCACAACAAAGCGTAACGAAGTGTATACTTTTCTGAAGGGATATCCGATGCTTTATACTTTCTTTTTAGAAATTCATATTCTTTAAAACCACCATTTCGAACAGCTGTACAAAGAACAGTTCCACGTAGATTGACGTCGATTCTGTAAAAAAAACAGTTGCAACAGTCATGTGAATGGCAAAATAGAAACTGTAAACTCCTGCAACAGTCATTTGTATGGCAAAATAGAAACTGTTAACTCCCACAACAGTAATTTTTATGGCAAAATAGAATATGTAAACTTCACAAACAGTCATGTGTATGGTAAAATAGAATCTAGAAACTATTCTAAACATTACTTATACATGTTATAGTTTACAACTTCGTAATGTTAAATTAATTTTTAAATCGTATTAACTAACATATAGAATTATTCTATGTATTTCCTTTCCCAGCGATCACACTTGGAATAACAATAAATGAACACTCAAAAGACTCAGTTATATATCTTTAGGTCTCTAAAGTGCGATGGTACTCTAAAGTACGATGGTCACGCTAAAGTGCGATGGTCTACGCTAAAGTGTGATGTTTTCTTTGTTTTTTTAAGCGCTATTATATGACACGATATAGTGCGATGGTATGACACTTCTAAGTGCAATGGGATAACATGATGGTGTAAAGGTAATGGGGTTCAGGCAATGATTTTCGTTGTTGCTGTGTTCCTTTTAGTTTTCTGTTTAATGTTTTCTTTACAAATTAAGCCGTTGCCATTCTCTATTGAATTGTTTAACACTGATCATTGTGTGGCCCTGCAGCGTGGACCAAGGCTCTACGTTGAAGGGCGTACGGTTATTAGTTGCATACATCAATGACATCTGGTCTTGGGTGGATAGTTGTCGCACTGACAGTACCACATCCTCTAATTTTTGTTTAAAGTACGATAGTTATTTAAAAAGTGTAATGGTTACATATTGCAGTAGCTAGTATATACTTTATGAACCTGTAATTCAGTGGTCTTTATAGAATACTATCCGGTTTTAGCCAATGCTACGCGTTAAAGGCCATGTGTTAACCTATAGTTGTTTACACGAATGACATTTGGTCTTGGATAGAGAGTTGTCTCATTGACAATCATATCATCATACTAAACCTATAGCCGTGAGGTTACTATCTAGTTGACAGATATCCATCTCTTCAACAGAAATGACAAACCATATTATAAAAACATGTTTTATAGAATAATTTAATTCGAATCACGTAAGTACATGATATGGGATTACAAACATAGAAGGAGTTTCTAAGTTAATTTATTTTTGAACTCCAGCTGTTTTATAGATATAAGAAGATGTGGTATGAGTGCACTCCAGTTGATCACATTTCTTTTTACACATCAAGTTAACATCTTCCAGCGCCAACCAAAAATAATTCAGATTGGGGTCATTTGTTTCTCTCTTCTTTCTTTTCTTGTCTAATAAAAACCCTTTATTTGGAAAAATATTCTAGTTTCCGGGCATGTCCATTTATTTATTTGTTTGTACAAACGACATGTGGCGTTGCTAAAGTCACACATTCGCGATCAAACGCACTTTTGCGGAAAAACGCACTTTAGCGTAATGAGGAATCGGACTTTAGCGTATTCCATTGAATAGCCCAAACCATCGCACTTTAGCGTGACCATCGCGTTTAAGTGTCCCCATCGCACTTTAGAGTCCTACATATCTATGATTATTGTTCTAAGAACTTACGGATTTTCGTTTGGATTTTCCATATACTTTTTAAAGATATCTGTACAGTTTTGAATGCATTCCTCACTCTCATAGTCACATGCCATACGTACAATCCCACGTCGGGTCATTCTAGAAAATAAGTTAAACAAACGCACTATGCATGTTTAATAATTCCCCCATTTTTTGTCAGGTCGTTCTCTTTTTGTTCCGCTAAAACAATACCTCTGCATTTTAACCAAAATTCAATGACTATCTCTCTTATTGGATCAATCTAAACAATGAATTTTTGTATGCAGGTTTGATTGTCAATGTGCCTTTACACATAAAATGCTCCAACAGAGCTATGAGGACCAACGACTATAACATGGTTGTGTTAAGGTCATTTCAAAATTTTGTCGGTGTCTCAACTTAATAGCGACTTGTATTTCCGTTCTTAATTCTGTAGATGATGCGTAGGTAAAATAGAATATGTAAACTATATCAACAGTCATGTGTATGAAATAAAAAGAATCTAGAAACTATTCTAGTTACTAATAACTCGCATGACGTTTGATCCATGCATAGCCAGGGACGCTTACTCTTCAAGTCAACTGGTCTCGATCCTTTTGGAGTTCATAGGATTCCATCGGTTTTGTCTGTTACCTTGCAGATCACGTAATTTGCATTTTTCTAACTAAATCGATCTGTGACAAACCTTTGCTGATTTGCAATTGTTGCATTCGTTACAACTCCTTACAATGATATACCTTAAAATTTATTTGTGTTTACACTCTTTTTTGTTTGCTCATAGCTTGATATGCGTTCTTGTTCAATATGAAGAGAGGTGATCAAGGTCATGTAGTACCAACATGTTAATGAAATTTTACTTATGATGACTAATAATGTTATATAGTGGCTATATATGTACGTCTTATTGGAATGGAACGAGGAATTGAAATTGTTCTGGCCTTATCATGTTTTAATTTGAGGGCTACTGATGATTCAAGTGTATACAAAAAGTTCGTCTGGCAAGACTACTATCAACGATAAATTTTCATATAAATTATTTAATGCTAAATTCCTGCAAAGATTTGTTCAATATGGCTTATTTGTTCAGAAGATATGTCTAGCATAAGTTTGATATTACATAAATGACGACACTTTTGTCATATATAAGGTCTAGATTGGGTTCACAGATTAAGGAACAATGAGCAAAAAGTGGAGAATAAAGGGCGAAATAATAAAGAATATAGAAAAAACTGGTCCGACAAATAAAGAATATAGTATAATTGGGTGTTAAAATATAAAGAAAAAAAGGCACAATAGATAAAGAAAAGAGACAAATGCTCTACAAAAAAAAGAATACAAAAATCAAGGATACCCCATTCAGACCCTCATATATGAGACAAACATAAATGGTGTACAAAATTTCAATCCTGTTATCTGTAATGAGTTTATTTATAAATCTGAATAAATAATGAATCCATTTTAACCATACAAATAATATATGTATGAAAGGAAAACGAGACCAGACTAGAGGCTCTAAAGAGTCTGTGTTGCTAACTGACATCTTCAACAATGGCCACTTTTTTGTAAAAATCATCATGAAAGGGTAATAAGTCAAAGAGTTAACTGACAATTTCAGTTATGTTGACATATTTGTAGCTCTTATCCTGCTGATAATTTTTACTCTTAAAGTTTCTATCTATATTTGTATCTACAATTCGTTTAAAGATAATAGGCAAAAACTCCAACAAAAGGTAAAAATCATCTTAAAAGGGCAATAATTCCAAAAACAAGTCGACTGAAGATTCCATCCATAATACCTTATTAGTATATCTTGTCTTGCAAATCGTTTTTGCTTTGTGACATTTTTATCTATCAATAATCGTTTTAACAAAAAAATGCAAAAATGCAAAAAAAGAAATAGAAAGTTCGTCATTAAAGGACAATTACTTTACTAAGGAGTCAACGGATGATTTCACTCATTTGACGTTATTTTAGATCATGGCTTGTTGTTCATTTTTTAAACTTTGATATTTAAGAAGTCGTCCGACTTCAATGGACAGCAGGTAGATCCCAAAATTTTGAACATTTCTGCTCCTGTAAGATTTTCTCTATTCATAGTGGTTTTCCAGATATAAGAAAAAACTTGCATTTTACCCCTATGTTCTATTTTTAGCCATGTTGGCTATGTTGGTTAGGATGTTGGGTCATCTGACATATATGTGAAACTAGATACCCCAATAATGATTGTGGTGAAGTATTATTAAATTACCAGTTATTGGCACGAGAACACAGTTATTTCGTAGTGCATTTCTTTAAGACAATAAATGAAACTTTAAAAAATCCCAACCCCCAAGGGTGACTGGGGAATAGAAGTATGGTCACCATTGGTCTTCCGCCGACCGGCAGTAAAACCCTTGCTAAAGTGGGGTGTCCGTTTGGCTGTGCGGGATGTACAAATTTGCAGCCACGTCCGGTCAGAATGGGGACGTTAAATCCGATGCCTCGTGTAAAGAAAGTGCCACGCTCTTTGCACGTTAAGAACCCTTGCAATTACTCTTTGAGGGGTCCGTAGGTGACCTGTTGCAAGGCTAAATTTCTGTCCCTATCCAATATACCCTCATTTCCCGTGGCAGTCTAAATTTCTCCGACCTTAATCCCGGACGCCCCTATTACAGAACCTACCTATTGTATTTATTGTTAACTTGTTCTCGTCCTGAATATGCATGAAATATTTGCCACTGGACGTTAAGCAACCAACAATCAATCAATCAATCAATCAATCAATTAAAAAATCCCACCTGCGCTTTCTAAATAATATAGAGGATACGATTTTTGTAAAAGTAAACGACGACGACGAACGGACGAGAGACGAAAAGGGATGACAGATACCAAGTGATGAGAAAAGCTTATTTTGGCCTTCCAGCCAAGTGAGTGAAAACATATAAAAAACCAAGACGACGAATCATGGATGAAGAATGATTAACGATTTGCAATACCTGCCAAGGAAACCTATAAAGAATTATAAGCGACCACTAAAAATTAAAAAGTAATGATGCTTAAATTCGAATTTCCTTGAACTTTCGAGTGCTTTTTATTAAATGTATTCAATATTTCTTTTCTTTTCTATTTATTTAATTTTAAAAAATATTTACGTTTCTGTATGGCCAGCACCGGTATTATCAATTCCATATTTATTGAATTGCTTCGATAACATTTTCCTCATAACTTTCTACAACAAAACTATGAATCATAACTAAATCATATTGAAACTATAACATCTTGTTTCAAGTTGTTATTCTAGAAACATGTTTTTAATTATTATACAGTCATCGAACTTGTAATACATAACCCATTAAGAATCATAGTTGTGGTTGTCTGTTGATTATATTGTTTTTAAGTCTTCTAGTGATGCACTTGTTTTATATATAATTGCTTTCATGGTGATTTGATGATGTTCATCACATATAATACAATATCAATGTTTACATATATATACATATATTTTTTTTTATTTCAAACATTATAAATGTTACGTTTTTATAATCCTTTGTAAATCTGAACTAATTATTTCAGGTATAAAAGAGAGGCGAAAGATACAAAATAGACATGCAAACTCAATGTTGAAAATAAATTAACAACGCAATGGCAAAATAGAAAAAGACCAAAAGACAACAGTATAAAAAAACACAACATAGAAAACTAAAGACATGAATCCCATTAAAAAAACTAGGGATGGTCTCATGTGATCTGGAAGAGCAAGCAGATCCTGCTCCACATGTTGCACCCGTCATAAAGCTCATGTGTCGCTCATGCATATATATCAAAGAATCTAACATTTCTCGATTTAAAGTTTATGCATATCTGATTGTCTTTCCGCTCATTTATCAAGACGGCGGTTTTATATCTTCATTTAAACTAATTTATAGATGATTATATCCTTTTTTCCAGAAACTCAAATTGTGTGGTCTCAAATTCGTTAAAGCATCTATACTATCACATATTCTTTTTATAATAATTGATAAAAGTTCGTTAAAGTTTCAAAGGTAAAAACCTGAGAGAAAAGAGGTATTTCAGTCTGCTCGGTGTTTGTTGAATACGATTTTGATCATAATCTTATATCACCGAAACTTAATAATCACATATCATTCAATATTTTTTGTCAAGCTTACCAATGCTACCCAGGTTCACAAAAGTGACAAGCGGAACTCGATCTCATGTTTGTATAATTTTTGTGTTTGTTTAATAAAGAATGTTGATTAATTTTAACCATTTCGAATTGCCTAACATCATTTAGCACCGACATCTTTGTTCAGTTCAGAAATGCAGGTTGGAGGCGGAAGATACAAAAGGACATTCACACAATAAATTAGCAACGTCACGAAAGAAGAGGAAACCGACAAAAAAGACAAACAGCAGTATACAAACCACTATAGAGTAGAATAAAATCCGAGTAACACGAACCCCACTCAAATCCGGGAGGTAATCTCTGGGGCAGCGGATGTTTAAGTAGATCTTGCTCCACATGAATACCCCGTCATCTTGCTCATGTAAGTACACATGTGGTGATCTGTCTCATATTATAAAGTCACATTGAGGAAACAATGCCTGGATTGTGGTTACAACGATATGAACACATTCGTTGTTATGTGTGACAGGTATCTTCTAACGGTCGACAAACTCGTAAATGACGGGCATAACATTTATGATGGGATGACTTCAAGTATTTCCTATGGGCACTAGTTGCACCGATATCCGATTTATCTCAATTTAGTTTTGAATTATAGTTCATCATGTTCATTGCGAAACTCGATATAGATCCTTCTGAATATCATCTATTAAAAACTAATAAAAACCCGGATGATATGTACGATTTAAAAATGTTGAATAATCAAACACTGTCAAATTATGCCGTACAAAGTAGCTCATGGGAACTGACGTAAAATAAATTCAATGTAATGAGCAATAATTGGTTTTTTTTTAATCTAATTTGCGGTATTTGTGTTCTGTGTTGGTCTTTTTTTTTACAAAGGAAACTATAATACAATTTATTATAAAATGAAGTTCCAAATCACTTTGTTTCCTACTTTTGTATTGTGATGTTATTTTAGTTCGTCTCATATGTTATTTATGTACTTGTTCATACTTAGATGAAACATAAAAAAAGAAAACGGAAATTACCAAATATATCAGACCGTACAATAGACTACACCAACAACAACTCATGCCTCTGTGATATAGATATACAAAATGATAACAGACCACAAAAAGTAACCCATTATCAAGATAGCATGACTTTTTACACAATTGACCGGGGGTTAAAATGGTTCATAAGAATAATTGTAATTTAGTCTTCTCTTCTAAATTGCTTCACATTTTTTTAATTGGGGGCCTTTCATAGTTCATTAAACGGTATAGGATATTCTCTCTCTTGATAACCTTATACTTAACTGTAGTTGCTTACAGTTTACATCCTTGGTATTTGGGAGGGTAGCTGTTTTATTAGCAACCATACAACATACTCTTATTTTTGTATTACAATTACAACATAACTGCAATCTACTGGGCATCCAAATCGAAGACATATCTATATACTTACAGAAAAGGTACTGTTAAGGTCTGTTTCAATCACAGCTTCCCGTAGGTAATTTATTTCCGTCCAAGCAGCTCTTAATGGTATAACGTTATCCTCCTTTGGCAGATAGTCTAATGTTTGCAATGCAATATAAGTATTGACATCTCCTGACCTTTTAAACACAAAACACAATTTGAAAAATAATTTAAACCGTACATCTGTTCAAAATGATAGCAGAGCTATAAAGCTTCAACAGCACCCGCGTGTTGGATGATACCTACGTTCTGTAGGCGTTAAAATACCCAGGATGCAACTCTTTTTGGGATCCGTCTTTGATCTGTTGTTTGGCTTCTTCCTATATCCAACATATCCATATTTTAGTTTCCGATTGAAGTATAAATTATCGAATTCATCCCGGACGACCTATCTTTTAGAACCTACATACTGTATATTTGACTAAATTTGGTTTCGTTCTAAATATTTGTCACTGGACGATATGCAGGCAATAATTAATAAAACTACATTATTCTGATATAATAACATAAATGACTGTCAGATAATCGAGTGCAAATTCTTTGAGCTGTCATCAGGTGACATTGACAAAATAGATATATTTGATTCGTATATTATACGCACAACACAGTGTGTAGTCTGCAAATTGCGCCCTAAATAAATTGTTTACATCACGTGTCATTTATAATCCATGTACGGATTGTTTACAAACAATGGCCTCTTCCCGATACGGTCATGTTATTATAAATGACTCCCTTTTTAAATTCCATTTCAAACTAGCAGTGGATGTCAAACATACGAAATATCAATCAATATGTTTGTTGATCAAAATATGTCTACGAAAGGATGGTCTAGTATTTATTTAAAATAGCATATTGATGAAGATAAGTTTAATAAGGGACGACTCATCTTTTTTTCTGTGTACTTGTAAAATTCATGGTTGCAAAATTAAGACTAATACATGTAATAGTGTTACATAATGTCAAATTACCAAGTAGATTATTGTCGATGTAAACATTGCTGTATATCGTTTAACACATATACAACAATCAATGCGACATATTTGTGTCGTTAATTACATTTAGTAAGCAAAGGCTCATGCGACCAATGGAGTCAATCTCGTATTTGTGCTTTCTTGTTATTTAATTACACATTATCGTTCTGTTCGTTTCTTTTTGTAATTTTTATATTGACTGGTCAAATTTTGTAGAAGAATTTGCTCCAGTTCAGTTTCATAATGGACTCAAATATTTATTTATGTAGTATTTTATCAAGTAAATGAGCCAAAAAATATTGTGATATACATCGGTAGACAAGTTAACATGATAAGTCCTATGGTATACTCACTTAGCCAGATTCCATACATCGTTTATTATCTGTGCCCTATTTATTGGAGGTATAAGCTAAAATGATAAATTTAACAGCATATACATGCTACATGTATTTGAGTTAATTTACTCAATAATTGTTATTCAAAAACAAAAAAATAAAAAATTACTTTTAAAAAATTAAAAATCTCGATTGAAATATATCCGATGTCTGTACGTTCTTTGACCGCTTTAATTTTCAATTCCTCTACATCAACATGATCAAATGCCATTTATTGAATAATTATTTGTTTTTCGTTCAGTTTATTCTAATTCACATATAAACTATAATTGAATTTCGGTAATTATGATTCGATTTATATATTTCCGAACAGGTTAACTATTTGTTTGATAATTTAACTGTGATTCGTTTGATCTCTGTAATTCATTAGTCAACATTTATTAATGGTGTCAAACGTGGTTGTTATTCTGTTAGTTTGCTTTTATGACGTCACGAATAAGGGACACCATACCTGATTCCATGACATTGAAAGAATGCTATTTTATTGCAGTTCGTTGAAAAGAAAGATAAAGTTTGCCTTCATATCGTCTAAAGTTATTTTAGAAATAGATTTCACCACAGAATCTCGTGCATCCCCGACAGTTAAATTTTCAGTAAAAACTATCACTAAGCGTTTTGGAATATTGAACATTCAACTGTATTCAGTGATGAAATATCGTTTATCTTTAGATGCAGTGGTAGAATCTATACGTACAATATTTTTAAACTCATATTTTCACTCCTGAACTTGACTATAAATGTAACACTATCACTGGTAAATGCATTTTAGTCTGAAACGGTCATATTGATGTCAAAATGTATGGGTAAATAAAAACTACTGAACTGTCTGAACAAAGATAAAACAGATCTTAAATGACTGCAAGTGAAATGTCTGAACAGTACTAAATGAACTGCAGTAGATAAGTCTGAAAAGAAGGCGAAAGACTGAAAATAACTTTATCATTTATTTTCAGTCTTTTAAGAACTGTCCAAATCAAAATGACCGTGTCAGATAAAAAATATGGTTACATGTAACTAGTGTATGTATCGGTAGACCTATATCATTACCGTATGGTCTGTTTTGAGTTGTTGAATAAGTCTTATCCAATTCTCCTCCGGATAATTTACCCTGAAGTAGCCGTACTGCATTACATTTCCTATGTACCAATCATTGGCTGATGACCCACTCATTGCACTAGAGATGGTAACTGTAAAATGTAGGTACAGCCGTAACACCATACCCACATATAACTTTTGATAGCGATATGGATGGAAAAAAATCTATCATTTACCATGTTTATAAAAGAATCATATTTAACAGACTTGGAACGCCCGAAAGCCAATATGCAAAGTTATCAAAATTAAAGAATACAGAAATGAAGACTCCCGTGAAATCAAGATCCTCGGAAATCATCATGATTGAAATATTGAAGTCGTTATTCTGATATGCAAAAGGCACTTTGCAAATTAAAGTAATGAGGTAAACCAAGTAATGTTTTTGTTGCGTGCCAAACCTCTTTTTTTCATCTTAAAATATCTTTAATGCACTTTTCTGTGCTGTTATGACAAATTAATCAACTTACAGCAGTTGGCCGAGTATCCCTGTGAATTAATCACTGAATAACCAAGGAAATTACCCAGTGAATTCATATTTATAAGTAGTTAGTTAGTTTTACAACTGATAGTTAATACAAACATTTTAGGAGTATATAAAGTCACACGATAGCGGAAATGTACAGTTTTATCCGCTTTTGTTTCTCAGTACTAGAACTTTATGATCATTGACCTTAATCTTTTTTTTTTAAGAACAGTTAATCAGTTGCCCTCAGTGGCTGATGACTGTTTAAACTTCAATTCAATATTGAAACATCAAACCAATGGTATTTTTTTCTTTCATTTTTCAGTATGAATGTAATAATATATAATTACCATCTGAGGTATATATATCAATCCAAATTATGTCCTTGGCTGTTTGATTAAAACGTAGATTAAGACTAGTAGTAAATGTCGCAGGTATTACCCACTTATATCTAAAAACAAGAATATGTATTTAAAGTTAGTGTGAACATATAAGATCGTAGTAGAATGGTTGGCTTCGTGTTCCTCGTTATTTATTTTTCTATGTTTTTTTTTGTAGACTGTATTTTTCTATGGTGTTTTGAGTATACTGTTGTGTGTCTGTAGGTCGTTTTTTTTTGTGTTTTTCCTTCACGTTGTTAGTTTGTCTTCGATTTATTAGTTAAGATATTACTTTAGTATCTTTTGTCTCTCTTTTACACTCATATTGGAATAGAAAATGTTCTAATGTAGCATTTTGCTTGAATCTGGATTCGCAAGGCGAGGGATGCAAGCGCAACAGGAGACACCTATCCTATCAATACACCTGTTCTGGCTTTGTTTTGACCTCACTTGATTCCTTTAGGTTTTCCTTTGTTTTTATTCATATTTATGTGTATATACTAAATCCACAGCTATATGTATGTGTATATACTAAATCTACAGTTATATGCATGTGTATATACTAAATCCACAGCTATATGTATGTGTATATACTAAATCCACAGCTATATGTATGGTTATACTAAATCCACAGTTATATGTATGTGTATATACTAAATCCACAGTTATATAAAATTGAGAATGGAAATGGGGAATGTGTCAAAGAGACAACAACCCGACCACAGAACAGACAACAGCAGAAGGCCACCAACAGGTCTTCAATGCAGCGAGAAATTCCCGCACCCGGAGGCGTCCTTCAGCTGGCCCCTAAACAAATATATATACTAGTTCAGTGATAATGAACGCCATACTAAACTCCAAATTGTACACAAGAAACTAAAATTAAAAATAATACAAGACTAACAAAGGCTAGAGGCTCCTGACTTGGGACAGGCGCAAAAATGCGGCGGGGTTAAACATGTTTATGAGATCTCAACCCTCCCCCTATACCTCTAGCCAATGTAGAAAAGTAAACGCATAACAATACGCACATTAAAATTCAGTTCAAGAGAAGTCCGAGTCTGATGTCAGAAGATGTAACCAAAGAAAATAAACAAAATGACAATAATACATAAATAACAACAGACTACTAGCAGTTAACTGACATGCCAGCTCCAGACTTCAATTAAACTGATTGAAAGATTATGTCTTCATCATATGAATATCAGGCACAATCCTTCCCGTTAGGGGTTTAGTATCATACCATCATAACATATATGAGAAGAACATAACCCGTGTCATGCCAACAACTGGTTTTTAAATAAATGTGTTTAGTGCAGATGCAAAGACCCTATAAGTGAATCAATATCAACGCCAAAGTATGCAATCTTTAATGACCTGACAACAGTATCGTAACTATATCCCTTCTTAATAAGTCTATTTAAAGGTTTTGTTAGTTTCAGAGGTGAATACTGACATTTTTGTGCTTTATAAAGAATATTTCCATAAAAAATTGGATGTGAAATACCTGAACGTATAAGAAGTCTGCATGTTGAGCTATATTTACGAATGATGTCCTTATACCGATGATAAAATTTAGTAAATGTTTTGACTAGTTTGTGATATCGAAAACCCTGGTGTAATAATTTTTCAGTAATACATACATTTCTCTCGTTAAAATCTAAAACATTGTTACATACACGAGCGAATCGTACATGTTGAGATATATAAACACCGTAAGATGGTGACAAGGGAACGTCACCATCTAAAAATGGATAATTAACGATAGGAAATGAAAAATCATCTCTTTTATCATATATTTTAGTATTAAGCTTTCCGTTAATGATATAGATATCAAGATCGAGGAAAGGGCAGTGGTCATTGTTAGTATTAGCTTTATTTAAAGTAAGTTCAACAGGATAAATTTCTTTAGTATACATACTGAAGTCGTCATTATTGAGAGCCAAAATATCATCCAAATATCTAAAAGTATTATTAAATTTGTGTATCAGATGTTGTTTCGATGGGTCTTTACTGATTTTTGTCATAAATTGTAACTCATAGCAATACAAAAAAAGGTCCGCAATAAGTGGTGCACAGTTAGTCCCCATTGGAATTCCGATAACCTGACGATATACGGAATCTCCAAAGCGAACAAAAATGTTATCTAGTAAAAATTCAAGGGCATATATAGTATCAAAGCATGTCCAATTGACATAGTTTTTTTGTTTATTGCTACTAAAAAATGACCTAAAAGAGTTTGAACATATATATTCACATTCTGACTTTTTAAATGCCCATTTAATTAGGTGTGTGAATTTTTTCTTAATGAGAATGTGAGGCAATGTGGTATATAGGGTAGAAAAATCAAAACTTTGAACAGATTCAAAATCACCAATATATGCATGCAATTTATCAAGTACTTCCAACGAGTTCTTGACACTCCAAAAGTAATTAATTCCACTATTTTCGAAGGCCTTATTTGAACAATTTATTATCAGGTTTTTGATTGTACCAAGTGTACTGGTAAGAAGAATAGACAATTTAGTAGTGGAACAATGGCTTGAAGACGAAATGAATCTATATTTGTAAGGTGTTTTGTGTAGCTTCGGAAGCCAATACATAGTTGGGACTTTCATTGTATTTGGTTCTGCTTGTAAAGCGGTAGCTAAAAGTTTATGTTTGTTACAGATGTCGTTTTCTGAAAATGGAGTCAGTTGGAATGTTGGTGAATTGGTGATTTCTTTTTTCAGAACCTCAATGTAAAATTTACGTCAAACAATAATAATATTATTAGCAGCTTTATCGGCCGGGACAAAAACAAATTCCTTGGCTAGTTCTTTTAGTTTATGTTTGATGTATGTTTATATACTAAATCCACAGCTATATGTATGTGTATATACTAAATCCACAGCTATATGTATGGTTATACTAAATCCACAGTTATATGTATGTGTATATACTAAATCCACAGTTATATGTATGTGTATATACTAAATCCACAGCTATATGTATGTGTATATACTAAATCTACAGTTATATGCATGTGTATATACTAAATCCACAGCTATATGTATGTGTATATACTAAATCCACAGCTATATGTATGGTTATACTAAATCCACAGTTATATGTATGTGTATATACTAAATCCACAGTTATATGTATGTGTATATACTAAATCCACAGCTATATGTATGTGCATATACTAAATTTACAGTTACATGTATGTGTATATACTAAATCTACAGCTATATGTTTGTGCATATATTAAAGTTACAGATGTATGTGTACACATTCGATTTCTTTTCGAAATTAATATAATAGACTTTCTTGTAAAACCTATATTTTCATATGAAATGTTTTAACAGCAACAGAATGAAAAGTAAAAGAACCAACACAATAGGGGACGAAAATGTGTTCAAACGTTGTTCATGTTTATATGCATCCTATTTAACACATAGTGAAATTTTCAGAGGAAATTACCTTTTGATAATGATGATATCATGTCTAAAAGGACATTTAACCACCCTTTCTTCAATTTAGGTACCAATTAATGTTGCTATATTAGCCATGCTCAATGAATGCAATCATACATATGTTCGTGCATATGATTCAAACACATAATTCTTACGTTGGTGCATAGGGTATGTTTAATTATTCGAGAGTCCGGATGAGGGTTTCTTCATTCCTTTATTCTTTAATTTTTAGACCATATTTCTATATTCTTTATTTATTTTCCACATTATTCACCATTATATATATATGTCAGCGCCCCATTACTCTTTATTTTATATTTGTTGCCTCCTTTTTCTCTATTCTTTATATTTTTAGCCACTTATTCTGCACGTTTTGCACATTATTCTTCATTATGTAGATTTCAGCACCCCATTATTCTCTATTCTCTTTTTTATTGGCCTACTTTAATCTAATATTTATATTTTGTCCTCTTTATTCTGCAATTTTCATCCTTTATTCTCTATACCCATCCAGACCCTATAAAATAACACATACCCTGAGGGGGGGATTCATATTTGCCAGGAGCAATGGCTGTGACATCAAACAGGTATCTTGTTTGCCTTAGTATGAGTTTAACTCGATCCTATTTTCTAAATTATTTTATAAACCCCATCCAGACCCTCTTATACCGATGAATAATACATACCCAAAGGGGGATTCATATTTGCCAGGATCAACGGCTTCTGTATCCAAAAGGTATCGTGATTGCGTTAGTATAAGTTTATCTCTATCCCGTTTTATGAACACAGTTGGATAGTTCATCTGCATCACCCATGTATCCATTATATGTTTTATGTTCTGAATGAATTTTGGATTTCTGTCAATTTTACTTTGCTGTTAAATAAATATTAAAATAGCATGTACATTTCTTGTAAGTGAAAAATATTGTTCAATGACTGCATATATTTGTTTACGATGTCATCCACTGGTTAATAAAAAAGAAAACAAACACATTTTTGTTTAGGGGCCAGCTGAAGCCCTCTTCCGTGTGTCGGATTTTTCTCGCTGTGTTGGAGACCCGTCGGTGGCCTTCGGCTGTTTTCTGTTCTTTGGTCGGGTTGTTGTCTCTTTGACACATTCCCCATTTCCATTCTCAATTTTAAACAATGATTTAGATATGAAATGTAATAAAACTTTATCTTGTTTTTCAAAGGATGAAGAAACTCTATGAATTAATATTTCACTTTTGAAAAGAACATCAAATATTTTGCATCTTATCTTAACCCCTTCAAATTTGATATCCTTCGCATTTGCCAAATTTCTAAAGAGAGGTGTCATGGGTTAGAGGACTGCATATGGAAAAGCTGTCGGCGAATTATGGCAATGAAAGAACTTGGATAAGGTAAAGGAATTTATTTTCATGGAAATTTTTTGTTCACGACTTTTTTTTAGTAAAACTTACCCATTCAAGTATATAAAACCTATTAATCTGTGTTGTTAAATTTGAAGATAATATAACTTTACACACCAACAAACAAGCAGACATATATGCAAGAAATAAACTTACATTGCCCAATGAATACCACAGATCATCGTGTGTGGCCACATCATATAGATGGTTCTTCAGGTAACGCTAAAGAGAAAACAAATACTGGATCAATAATCCTTCTATTTATACAATTAAATGCTCCTCTAAACTTGAATGGATGGATGGCTGTTAGACGTCCAGTGGCAATTTAAATGCATATTCAGGACGTGTACATGTAAATGCGATATGAAAATGAACCCTGCTTTGTACTAGGCCGACACGCTGAGCTCTGGAGTTTTAGAGTGCTAGTCCAAAAGGTAACCGTCCGTAGGAAGACATGTTACCTTATCCGAAAACGTTATTATGAATCCGAGCCGACCAGTCTTTGCTCTTACTTTTTAATGCCGCGTGTTAAGCGGAGAAGCAGCGAATGCCAATTTCAAAGTCTTTGGTTTGACCCGGACGGAATTCGACCCCCCCCCCTACAATCGAGGCAAACACGCGACCACGAGACCACCTAGACAGATCTCACAACTTGGAAATGACATGTTAACATTTCATTAAACAGACATTTATTGTGACTGTTGTGAAATGTTGCGTTTTTGTATGTCTACATGTTTATGTTCTACGATGAATTATACTGTAAATAAAATATTAGATGCATCTTTATAAAGGTAGGGCCAAATGCATTTGAATTTTACCACTCAAATGGCCATTTTCAAACGAAAAACCTAATCCGTGCTACGTTTTACAGTTTCACAAATCTCATATGATCACACAACTTAGGATATATTTCCTAACATCTGATTAGTTCATATTGTTCACCGATGGATCAAAACTGCAGTAGTGAGATTTATGCCGAATTCAGAGTTAATATACACAAGATTAATAAGGCGAATGTTGTAACGAAAGCCAAAATTTTATCGAAAACCTCATAGCTATTTTGGAGGATGACATTTCCTTGACAAAAATGACTAGTGACTTTGATTCTTTAAAAAACATATGTAGTGATTTGAAAGTGTCAAAGAAGGAAATGGGTGAGCTTAAATCACTGTTTTAGAGTACATTACGGCTTTAATTGAAAACGTTGAAAAGCGATTTGCTGACAGTTCAGATCTTTTTGGCTGCTTTCTCGGTGTTAGATCCTTCACTTGTTCCAAGTCCAAACTCACCTGGCTATAAACAATATGGTGTTTATCATATAATTACTCTTGCAGAACATTTTTTAGGGACAATGAAGGAAATGTAGCACCAATAAAAACTGAAAAAATACTGTCTGATTGCATGCAATGAAGTATCATATAGATTCACTGAGGAAAGGCATTCTCGAATCAATCTTTAAATGATCAGTTAAACAAACTAGCACTGAGTGGTTCAAACTTAAGAATTTTGACACCTTCAATCAAAACGCTTTATCTGGACATTGATCAATATGGTGTAACAAAACACGACTTCGACGACATGGATGATGGAGATGATGATCATAAGGATGATTATGATGAACTAACAACAACAACAATACTTTATTTTAAGAGGGTTACACAGTTAGCTACATATGTAACTAATCTTCCCTGAGCCCCTCATCATAAAACAAAATCACAAACAAAATGCAAACATATACATTGCATATATTAGTATAAAAGTCAAGTATGTTAATAATGTTCAATACAACTTGATAAAATGTTATGAAAAAATAACCGTGATGACATAATCAGTTTTCAATAATTTTTCAACAGGTTGATTTCAATAAATGGTCTGTTATTCTGTATTTGAAAGAATTAACATTTGTAATATTTCTTAGCGGTATTGGCAAATTATTCCACAAGAATAGTCCAGAATACATAAAAGATTTTTTGAACAATTCTATTTTTGGTTTAGGGATTATGAGGTTTCCTTGAACAGCATTTCTCAAGGGGTATGGATTCATGTCTGAAACATAATGAAACTTGTCAGTAAGATGTGATGGGGCATCATTTTTGATGCACTTAAATGTCATCACAAACTTGTGATATTTTATTCTCTGTTCAACTGTCATCCAGTTTAAGTGTTTGAATAAGTGCTCGGAAGGAGTGAAAGGGTCTGTTTCTAGTATAAATCTGGCAGCTCTCTTTTGTAATTTTAATATCCTATTTAAACCCTCACTGCTACAACTACTCCACACTATACAACAATAATCAATTAGTGGCAAGATATAACCATTATAGAATAATTTTCTGCAGCTTGATTTTGAAATTTCTAAATCTTTAATAGTAGATATAGCCTAGATGAAATTGTTGAGCAGATCAAATCAATTTGGTTTGTCCATGTGAGGGAAGGTCAATTTTAATGCCTAAGAGACTATCGCTTGTGAAAGATTGCATCACTTGATTGTTAATAGTTAAACAACTCTCACTGTAATGTGGCATTGCTTTTTGCTTTGTTCCAATAAACATATATTTTGTTTTATTTCTATTGAGGAACATATTGCTATCATTACATCATTCCTCAACACCATTCAAATCTTCTTGTACCTTTGACTGCAGAGTTTGATAACAACTACCAGAAAGATGTAAAGTTGAATCATCAGCATATATATCAGTGCAACAATTTTCATATAGATAGGAAGGTCGTTTATGTATAATATAAACAGAAGGGGCCCTAATATGGAACCTTGGGGGACACCATACTTGATATAAAGTTTTTCGGAATGAGCATTACCAATTTGTACTTGTTGAGTACTTTCATTCAAATAGGATTTAAAAAAAAGAAACAGCGGCTTTATCAAATCCATAAATTTCAAGTTTTTTACAGAGAATATCATGATCTACTACATCAAAAGCTTTCTTAAAATCCAACAGGACTGCTAAGTTGATATTACCGTCATTCATATCCTGTACCCATTTATCTATAATATTGATAAGGGCAGTTTGGCAACAGTGTTCTTGTCGAAACCCAGACTGTGCTGGGTGTAAAAGATTTATTCTTTTTAGATAGTCATACAAATGTTTTGAATCATGCTTTTCTAAAAGTTTTGATAAAACAGGAAGAACAGAAATTGGTCTATAATTTGTTGCCATGAATTTTTCCACAGCTTTAAAAACAGGGGTTACTCTTGCATTCTTTAGAACACTGGGTAATGTACTTGTATCTCTAATTCTGTTAAAAATGTAAAATATTTGGTCCTATGTTATCAGATCCGGTTGATTTATTAATGTCAAGTTTGATCATCTCATTAAATAGATTATTTATTGTGATTGTTGGAATTGAAAATTTTACTTGTTTTGACTTAGTAAATTTCTTTTGTACAAATTGAGTTAATTTTGCATAATCATGATTATTGCTCATACATCTATCAGTTCTCAGGTTTTCAACACATGATGTAAAAAACTTATTATAAACATTACAAATGTCACTGACATTTTTCGTTTTAACACCATCTTCATTCAAAAGTTCATATGGTTTTTCTTGTTGGGATGGGTTGAGACTGTGTATACATTTCGACAAAACTTTTGAAGCTTTTGAATTTTTTACCATCTTTGAATATAAATTTCTTTTAGATTCATCAATTATGTGTTTTGTCCTGTTTCGCCAAAATTTGAACTCGGACCACATTCCTAGTCTATTATATTTCTCACTCATTTTCCAGGCATATGTAATTTCATTATTGAACCATTCAGGTTGTCTGTCTCTTTTTACACTTTTACTAACAATTGGTACATGTTTATCTAGAACTCCATTAAATATGTCATACTACATCTGAATACATGTATTTGGGTGACTTTCATGTTCAATTTTATCAAAAGGTGCAATAGCTAAGTCACTTAGAAAATTTGTCTCATTGAATTTTTTAAAATTTCTGTAAGAAATGGTAGTATGAATATCTTTTTTAATATAAGTGGATTTTTTTTTCTTTTCTAGTTAGACACACTGGATAATGGTCACTTATAGAGAATTTAGCAACATGTGTCTAGTATCAAATCCTTATTGGTGACATAAACATGATCAATTAGTGTACTAGAATCAGTTGTAACTCTTGTTGCATCTTGGAATATCTGGTTGAGATTATAGGTTTCTAATAAACTTAGCCATTTTTGTGGTTGTTTATAAAACTAGATTTCAACATGTTATAATGAATAATGAGAACAATTAAATGAATGAGATTGATATGATAATATTTTTATTAATTAACTCAATTACAGGGTCCAATGAGGGCATACCATTCAACAATGTTTTCTTATGACATTGTCTTGCAGGAAAAAACACTGAACCAACAGGATTGAAATTTATACTGCACATTTTCAAAACTCTTTTTATGCTTTTTAGGAACACATCAAACTATAACCATTGAACAAAATGCCATAATTAAAAGTTATTATGACTATGTTGAGTTATATCCTTTTTCTCAAAATCAAGGAGCTTACAAGGCGCGTTGACCCCTCTGGTCCCCCATGGGGCTTCACAATCTGACCAGGTGCCTGTTCGGCCCCCTAGACCACTAGCTTGGTCCGTTACTTTCCAAAGTCCATCAGTTACTTAAAATATTATTGAAAACCCTACAGTATATAAATAATGAAACTGAAAAAGCAGAAAAAGAAATGAAAGGTTGTGTCCTTCTTTATGTGATATAAGCCACTGAAAATTTGGCGAGAAATTATTCTCTCTCGATTTTTTTAACTTTTAGCATTGGCACCTTTTTTTCCATTAAAAAACAATGAAAAATAACAAGAATTTCATAAGATTTTCAAAAATGGCTTTTTAAACTATATTTAATAAAACTATGGAAAGAAACGTAGGCCAAATTTTAATGGCCCTACATGAATAAAGCTAGAGGATTCTGCATACCTGGTAAAACAAGATGAACATACACATGATACATTCGTAGATGTATATTAAGTATCTTCGTTTAAGTGGGTACTCAACTCTTTGGCTAACATAGATTTGGGTTGTTTTATATTAAATTTTGACACAATATTTACTTTGTCCTGTTGACAAAAATATAAAAGTTTCTAGAAATTTGAACCAAACAATTTACAGGAATGATTTCAATGGATATATAGCAGTTTGACAAAAATAATTTTGATAATTGAGAGGCTTGTTTTTTTTTTGTTTGTTTTTTTTTTTTTTTTTAACTCAAATTATGTGATTAAAACGTTCAGTTGATTAACTAGATTACGGAGTTAAATTTCTTTAAGTGTTCTGTCCCCTATCATTAGTAATGAATAGATACTAATAACATTTTGCCTTAAAGAAATATATGTGAATTTGTTGTAAAACTTTTACAAATGTTTTAATAATAGTATTTGACCTATCTTATTTGATATTCTTAAAGGTTAAAACAATATGGAATTTACATTATTCAATTTTTATTTCAAATTTTACTTAGTACAAAGGGAAACATCTGTATATCACAATCGAGTCTGTCGGTAATATTTTATTCAACAAATGAATATGATAGGTTACTGAAGTTGAAAAATAAATTCGTTTTTAAAGAACTCATCATACTCATTCCTATTTTAAAGTGGGTTTTTTTTCTCGAAAATTTGTTTTCAAATCCGGTTAGACTATCCTGGAGACAACCGGTGCTCTAGTAAGGTTTTTTCTTTTTTAACAAATTATAATGTTTTAAAACCTGAAACCAAGACCCCATGCAAAGCTCTGATTCCTTGCCTGGCTTTGGCTTGACTTTTTGGGGTATTTTTGTTTATAAGCTCTTCATATTTTTAATAAGCTTTAGATTTTCAAATATTTTGGCCCCTAGCATCACTGAAGAGACAGTTATTGCATCAGATGCAAAAAAAAATCGTACCGTTTATGTTATTTTCACTCAAGAATAAGTTATCCATTAAATTATTAAATGTGTTTTAGAGGATTGTTTTTATCTAGATTTGAACGTAACCCGGTCTCGCTTTTTCTGGAGATCATGCGATTTCCTCAGTATGTGTTTGTGACTTTGCATTTCCCTTAGTAGATTTTTGAGATTTGAACATCGGTAAACTACTGTTACCACAATATGTGAAAAGCTATAGTAAATTCTGTACATACCTGTAGTCCTCTTTTAAATGTATGTTCTCCTAGAAAGAACCTCATCATACGAATTATAGATGCACCCTAAAAGAAGATAACATATATCTGAGAAAATTTGTCAAATAATTGATGAAACAATGCAAGAAATAACATACGTGCTGTGTTTTGAAATTTTAGAAGTGCTGTAGATTTATTACCTTCAGCTAACTAATTTAAATTGGTATATATAAACAAATGGTGAAAATTTAGCAATTTAGCTATTCCTTTCTGCCTAAAATCTTGATATATCTATGCTTAACTAAATAAGGTATGGCTGCCAATGAGACAACTGTTTACCAGATACCAATTGACGAAGCCAGGTAAAGTAGTCTGTTTTTTATTTTTTGTTTTTGTTTTTTATTTTAATTTTTCTATTTTTCAAAGGCAAAGTTTTTATTATCGCTCATGGAATACCAATTGCATGTTAGATAACATAAGACTGATCACATAGACATAGAACGTGTCTTTAAAATCAGGAATAATGTAGTCAATGTCAGTTTGTTCCGTATCTTGATTTTGTGAAATAAATTCGGTTACATATTGGAAGTCAAGGACACTGATTTTAAATTGCAATTACGTACGTTTATTTTTTCCTACATGAATATTCTTAAATGGATATAAACAAAATTGCATTTCACCAACACAACTCGCTAGGAGTTATGTTTTAATCACAACCACATATTTGACAGTCTAGTAATAACTGTAGATGACGTTCTTAGACCACATAGCCACGAAGATCCCAATTTTCATTTGAACACATTATCTAAAAATGGTAAATTTTCTTTTAATCAATTATAAACCAAGACAATTGTTTTACTCAAATTTACAAAATTGAAAATATTCAAATGTAAAGCAAAAAATTACATTTTGATTAAATGGATCTACATAAAGTTGTTAATTTTATTTTTGGTGTCGTATATGTAGCAGAATCATATTATCCTAAATTCATTTCGGGCTATTTTGAGGTTGTTTTGCTCGATTATTTTATACGTAGTAGTGTTTTGTATACTAGTTTTGCCATGGTGTTGATTGTTTTTCATAGACGTACGATTTGTTGTCACAGTATCTTCTGCCTTTTTGCTTTGAAAAGCTATTATAAGGTATCAGGAAGGGTCTTTGACAGTACAATTTACTTAGTTACACTTACTTTGAGTTAAAAGATACATCAACTTCCGGATTTTAAATCAGTAAAACTTTGCCGTACCTCTTTATCAGAATATAATAATGATAATTATTCATTTGGTTTACGGTTAGGAGCAATAGACTATTTTCATAATAGCGACTTTTTATTACGGAGTTTGTGTTTTTGTAGACAGGTTACCTACTCTTTGGTAGGACATCCTGGTACTCGGTCAAGTATGAGAAAGTTTACGAAGTAAAATCTAAGTTTACAATCGGTACAATTTTCGAGAAATTTTCTGTTTTATGTTTTCTTTACTAGACAAAATCATCGGAAAACAGTAAACTTCCCCAAAAATTGCACCGATCATATATTTGATTTTTCTTCTTTTGGTTGCTCCTATCTGACCGACTACCAGAATGTTCAACCACAGAGTAGGTAACCTGTCAAAAAATTATATAATCCGGAGTCAAAAGTAGTTGAAATGAAAATAGTTTATATGGTTCAGATACTTTCAGTCAAATATTACATATAAACCTTGATGTAGGAAATATCATCAAACATAGACTGGATTTGTCTATTTTCCGATACATGTGCATAGACAGGATGTTTGGATACCAGACTATCCATGGTCATAGCTCGATGCATTTCAGGAGAAGTGAATTCCTCGAGCTGCAAAATAAATTAAAAAAAAAATACTATAGAGGATCTGGATGGGGTTGATGTAATAAACTTAATGAGCCAAAATCAAATGGAATAGAGGAAAATGGGTATAAAAATTAGGAACATGGAATAAGGGGGTGCTAAAATATTAGGAAAAGAGAAAAAAAAATCATGCAATGATATACTCCCCGTCTAGACCTAATAAAACGTTGCCAAGGGTGTTTTTCTAAGGATAAATATGATTTCGACAATACCAAAAAAAAGATTATGTTTTCAATGACATGCTGGAACAACAATGTTCTTAAAATTCAAAGCTGTATTTTTTTTTTATAACTTGCAATGGAATAAAACGTTTTTTTTTCTCCCTTGAAAAAAAAAATCAGTACAAGAAATTTGAAATCAAACAAGTAAATCTTAAACATCATGCGCTCCCAAAAGATAAATAATCGATGCCTTATTAACTTCGGATACAATTTAATTGTTTCATTTATTATTCTAAGGGCACTTTGTTTTTTGAATGAATTTTATATTTGAACTATAAATAATACTTTCATATTTCCTGATCATATTTCACTGATTATGATCCCAACTGTTTTGATTCGAGCACCACTGATGAGTCTCATGTAGATGAAACGCGCGTTTGGCGTACCAAATTATAAACCTGGTATCATTGATGAGATTTTTTTCATACAGGTAGTCATTTATTCAGCAATAAGCCAACTATTGTAAAATTAACAGGTACACAAATAGTGTTTTTTTTTCCTTTATTTGTAAGAACAAATAGAACATATAAAGTATACTGTTACTCAGGTTCCATGTTGAACAAACGGTAATGTGAATACTTCTTTTTGCCTGACAGCTCATTTTGGGGTCCTCTTCACGGCCCGCGTCTAAACGATATCAATTTCTTTGAAAAATCAGGAACAACTGTTTGAATTAAAATAACTTAACCTTAAAGTGCCGTGTGTCATTACAGGATTAAAAAAAAACATATGTACTTTGTCGGAAACGAGCTATGAGCCTCGCTTTTCGTCCCATTTTTAAAGCTCGAACAAATAAATTTTATTCTTTCCGACAATGCATATATATTGTATATGTTCGTACTATAATCAAGTCAGGGTGGACATGATCAACATCAAGGCACTCAAAAAAGCTACAAATTATAAACCTGGTATCCCTGATGAAATTTGTTTAAATCAAAGTAGTATTGTACGTACTATGTTCCAGTCGGGTGTACATCAGCAACACCAAGGTACTCAAAAAAGCTACAAATTATAAACCTGGTATCCATGATGAGATTTGTTTAATACAGGTAGTATTGTACGTACTATGTTCCATTCGGGTTGGACATCATCAACACCAAGGTACTCAAAAAAGCTGCAAATTATAAACCTGGTATTCCTGATGAGATTTGTTTAATACAGGTAATATTGTACGTACTATGTTCCAGTCAGGATGGACATTATCAACACCAAGGCACTCAAAAAAGCTACAAATTATAAACCTGGTATCCCTGATGAGATTTGTTTAATACAGGTAGTATTGTTCCAACTATGTTCCAGTCAAGATGGACATGATCAACACCAAGGCACTCAAAAAAGCTACAAATTATAAACCTGGTATCCTGGATGAATTTTGTTAAATACAGGTAGTATTGTAGGTACTATGTTCCAGTCGGGGTGGACATCATCAACACCAAGGTACTTTCAAAAGCTACAAATTATAAACCTGGTATCCCTGATGAGATTTGTTAAATACAGGCAGTATTGTACGTACTATGTTCTAGTCTCTGGTTGGATCTAATTAATAACAAGGTACTCAAAAAGGCTACAAATTAAAAAACTGGTATCCCAAATGAGATTTGTTGAATACAGGTAGTATTGTACGTACCATGTTCCAGTCGGGGTGGACATGATCTACACCGAGGTGCTCAAAATAACTAGCAAATCCTTCATTCAACCAGATGTCTCCCCACCATTCTGGGGTTACTAAATTACCAAACCACTGAAAAATATTATTATCATCAATGTTATCTACATAATTTATTTATTCAATTTAGTAATTGAATATGTATTTATGTAAATGATTATTCTTTTTTAATTGTTCTTAAAACAAATTTAGTAACTGTTAAGTTCATATAAATGTGAAATATTTTATAAATATGTGTCTCATAAGCTGGGTATTGATTGTTTGGAATTATAATGTACAATCAATATGTGACACAAAAATGAAATAAAATTCTTTCATTGTTTTATTCTTATAAAAATGAAGAATAAAAATTGGTGATCAATTTTATCTGCGTACTTTATATTGTAGTGTTTATCGACATAATCGACTTAGATACAATGTATATAATTATATGTTAGTGGGGTTCGTGTTGCTCAGTCTTTAGTTTTCTATGTTGTGTTTTGTGTGCTGGTGTTTGTCTTCTGGTCTTTTTTCTTTTCTTTTATTTTGCCATGGCGTTGTCAGTTAGTTTTGGGTTACGTCTGTTTGTATTTTGTCGTATATAGAATTTGATAGTAATGTTAAATTTATTAAGATTATTTGCGTGTGTCTCTGTCCTGTATGTTCTCCTATTTATTTGTATTGTAGTCTAGTCATGAAATCCTGTCATTTTAATGTTATCTTTAACATTGCCATAAAAGCGGGAGTTTTGGCTAGCCAAAAAAAAACAGGTTCAACCCACCATTTTTCCTTAAAATGTCCAGTACCAAGTCAGTAAAATGGCCATTGTTATATTATAGTTCGTTTCTGTGTTTGTTGCATTTTAGTGTTGTGTTTCTGTTGTGTCGTTGTTCTCCTCTTATATTTGATGTGTTTCCCTCAGTTTTAGTTTGTAACCCGGATTTGTTTTTTTTTTTCTCAATCGATTTATGAATAATACTACTGTTGCCTTTATTTAATTCCTTTATCTAGTAAGTCTCGACTTCGATCAATTAAAAACTTGATACATTGCATTAACATCTAATGACAAATGACCCAAAATCTCCTTCAACTCATTTCGAGTAGTCTAGAATATATTTCAAGTTCATATATGAGATTCTGAATGTGGTTTAGATAATAGAGAAGTGTGTGCGAGAAAATGAGCAAAAAGGTAAAGAATAACAAAAATCAGGTGCTAAATGATACAAAATAATGGCCTAAATTAAAGAAATTACGAATACACCCCACCCCCTTCTTTCGGCCCTATTCAGACCAATAAATTTCGTAAGAACTTGAACCATATGTTTATTTTCTTACCATATGTGCCAGTTCATGAGAGACTATATTTGCAACCACTTCTTTTCTGAATTCAGATGATTCAAGAGGATGGAAAAGCATATTAGTTTCCCGATATGTGATGAGACCCCAATTTTCCATTGCACCTGCTTGAAAATCTGGAACAGCTATCATATCTGAAGTAATCATACGCATGTTATACTTTAAAAAATTCTGACAAATCTATTTCAGTTTTTACAGAGAACATAAACAAGGTAGAGTTTTACCATGAATGAATATTATCTTTGGTTACCTCCCTTTAAAAGGGTCCCTCTGTGTGGCATGAGCAACCCAACGGATGCCACCAGTTCTGCTGTAACTGCTTACCCTATTATATATGTGATAAAATTAAAATTTGATGTGACGGCATAGTAAGTAAAATGATCATCCTTTACGACAGACAAAAAACAGCTGATCTGTCAGAAATACTATTTACTTTCAACTATACATCGTGTACTGTGTTACAATCCTAGATAAAGCCGACGAAGAAAAGCATTACTCGACTAACGAAAGCTATGTTTTTATATATCTTAGTTGTTCGAGAGGTCTAGGGCGCTGGACACAGTGCAGGCGGTGTTAACATGATGTCTCAGATGAAGGGGATCGAATCCCGCTGAAGGAAGAACAAAAGTTTTATAACGCAAATTTGCAGATTTAACATTGTTGGGCTAAACTTGAGTCGAAGTATATATAAATATATATATAAGCACTCCATTTTTCTTGATTTTTTTCATTTTTCTCTCTTGGTTATTTTTTTTTTTATGGCAAATGCCTTTTCATTCTGAAAACTCCACTACAGACCCTCACATATTTGGTTGAATCAACAGAACAGAGTGTAAAAGGTTCACATGGATTAGTCAAACCTACTTTCTTCACTATTCTTTTAATATAAAAATCTTCAATACCAATTAGGAGTGTACTGTAATTAGTTGTAACATTCTCGAACAGTTTAATTTGAATCTATGAAGCAACTGGACATACATTTTATATATACGTATATCACCAAACCTTTGAAAAATGTACTAGTTTTTAACGATTTGGGATGTCATAACTAAAGATCGACTGACACTATCATCAGACTTATAAAAAATAAGTCCAGAACAAATTTAGTAACGTTTCTTGAATGCATGCTAGTGTCATCGAGAGTTTTTTTTCAGACTGACGGATAAATGGACAGGAAACGGTATGCAATAATACTTTACTCATTAACAGACCGTTATCACGTGATTACAGATATCAATACGATGCTTATTTTCTATTGGTCAATATTTGCCATCTCCATGTGATATCACCGAAAGACACTTATCACTGAATTTGTATTAACTATAAACAACATGACGAGTGCCACTCGAGGTGCATGATCTTCTCACTTTCTTCTTATCCGGAGCAGCTGGAGCAATCAAATTGTTGGTGGAGTTCGTGTTGCTCAGTTTTTAATTTCCCATGTATTTTTTTTTGCGGACTTCTTGTCTTTTAGACGTTTCTCGTGTATTTGCAATGGCGCTTTCAGTTTCTCCTTGATTTGTGAGTATTGAATGTCCTTCTCGTTTCTTCGGCCTCTTTTTTAATTAATATTCAATATTTCAAAGAATTTGAAATTAGTGATAAATTTTTTAAGGTTTTTCGTGTGTTAGTTTCTCTTGTCCGCAGACATGTCAGAGCTTACTTCTACATGAGACCATTAATAATATGTACTTAACCTGACTTGGCCAGAGGAAAGCTGATATTTAAATAGTCCTCAAAATATGCTAAGATCTTGATTCCAACTTTCAAAGAATAAGGCGTTTGATCCACTACTTCGTTCCTTGCCCATGACCTAAACTAAAAGATGAAATGAAATGTAAATATTAAGGGAGAGAAATATTTTGTTTTATTTTACACATGGCAATTCCATTAGCATAAAATGTATTGAGCCTTTTGACGTGATTATAATTATTGTTGAAACACGTGTCATGCAATGACTTTGCAATCATTAGTTCATTTATTCACTAGTTTTGTTTATTTTATGACAAATGTCATCAGCATTCGCATTATATTCGCTTGTAAAATAGTTTGGCACAGTTAAAGTGATCGTCCATTTCATTTGGTCAAAAGGATGTTCGCTCCTCTGGTTCAAAATAATAAGCTTTGTAAAAGACTGTTATAAATTGATAGTATATAAATAATGGAACTTAAAAAGTATAAGAAACAAAATGTGTCTTTGTTAAAAGGATATAATAAATTAAAAATTTGGCGGGAATTAATTCTAATTCTAGACTTTTCATACATTTAATATTGGCACCTTTTTTCTTACAAAAACTATATAAAACAATAATAAGGATTTTCAATAACATAATAATTATATCAATAAGAAAATTTTGGGTTAGCGGCCAAACTGTTTATTTGTAAGTTACATGGATAAAACTATAGGATTCCGAATATTTGACCCAAAAACAAAACAAGAGGAGCAAACATCCTTAACAGAGTTAATTCAGGAATGTGACAATCATTTTAAGTTGCATATAGAGTATATATGTAGTTACATTGGAATAATACTCGACGGATGTGTAATTTACGTTCAAAATCCTTAAACAGTTTGGTCATAACATGAATCTCAATGTGTTTGCAATATATATAAGGGTTAATATATTTAACACTTAGCTTTTAGCTTTAATATGGGAAAGTGTATGTATTTCCATTGGCTATATCCACCTGTTTCCGTAGCTCTATGACGTCAGATGCGTTTGAACTGGCCTAACTTCGAGTTTTAATTTAATACTGTGCGACTTTCAATTGATAATTCGCATTATTATTACTACTGACTTACTAATACATTGTTCTTGGTGACGTCGCTGGTGTATTGAAAGTCACAAACAATAAAAGCTAAGATATAAGTAGACATCAAAGGGGTTTCTTCATAATGGTCAGCAACCCAATTATCCGTTCTGGAAAATCAGAATTTAGGGTAAGTTAACATTGTAAGCTATCAGAGAAAACTAATGGCTAGTGACTGGACAAACATCAATTGGTTGATTGATTGATTGATTTGTGTTAAACGCCACTTTCAGCACTATTGTGCTATTTCGTGGCAGTCAGTTTTTATTAGTAGGTTGATGAAGTCAGAGTGCCCGGAGAGAACCACCGTTCTTCGTTACGAAAACTGACAATCCTAGTCAATCAAGATTGGAGTCGAGCGCACATGCCACGTTCGGGATTCGAACTCAAAACTTAAGTGTTGACAGGCTAGTGATACAGTAGTTCGACTTTTTAGACTCAGCCGCCGAGGCCCACGAACAATAAAAAATTGCATAAGATGATATAATTAATACAAACATAACATTATTTAAAAATTATGTCTCTCCTTTTTTGTTCTGTTTAACTCTAAAAATAAAAGCAAACATATCAATTAACCTGACCTGATGATTGTGACTTTCAATTTCTTGATAAATGTACATGTATGAAGAGGGGGATGAGTGAGTAATGCAAAATAAATATTAAGCACGTAACTGGTAAAAATGTGCAGTTTAAAACAAAGAATAAAAGGAGGACTGATGTCCAAACTTGTGTTTTTATTTAAATATTTTGTTAAAGGGGAACTGCAACGAGTATTCTCAATGTCAGTTTCTATTGTTTGAAAAGAAAAAGAAAGTTGCCTTCTGATCTTAACCGTATTGACTACAGTCAATCTCTAAAATGATTAAAACCACACGCAACACGTCTTATCCGACCAACTTTCTTGCCAGCAGGTACCATGTTTCGTTCAGATATTTTCTCGGAGAAGTCGGGTGTTGGTGATTGGTGTGGGCTTATGAACTGTCTAATATTTTCATATTTAACTTCATTCATTTTATTTGTTATCTAATGATCCGAATGTTGTTTGCGTAACTTACAGTGGCAAATAGTTTAAGCATCTTCGAAAAACAGACAATTCCATGAAAAACGACTTAAATGTAAACAACACTATACAGAAAACTGACAATAGATCAAGTCAAAACCAAACAGGAAACCAGGAGTTATATTAGATGTTCTATGTGGAAAGGGAAGCAGATCCTCTTCTTTGTGAACTACATTATTGTGTTTGTATAACATTGTACTTTTATTCAATTGATTGTAACATGTACTCACCTATTTTCTCGATACACAATACGGGTATTTGACAAGGAAATCATATGGTTTTTCCTGACGAGTGTTATTATAAACTTTGCCTTAATTGCAGGCTCGTCAAAACATGGAAATGCTTTCCTGGCATGAATGGCTTCAAACTGCGTAGTAGCAAGATATCTGAAGTAGGTAACATTATAAAATATTAACAAAATAATCAGAAACTGCGAGTAAACATTTAACCGCCAATCCTATCTCCCAACCCCCTTTGTCTCAAATCATGAACCCGTAACCCAGTGGTTGTCATTAGTTACTATGTCTACTATTATATTTCTTTTTCTTTCATTGTTGTAATACATGTATTAATCATTGATCTTCTCTTTTGAATTGTTTCACATCTTGTCACTTCGAGACTTTTTATAACTTCCTATACGGTAAGGGTATTCCTCATTGAATGCAGTATGGTCACCTGTAATTGTTTTCATATTTTTTCTTTGATCTATATGGATAGTTCTCCCGTTGGAATCATACAGCATCTCCTTTTCTTTGATCTATATGGAACGTTCTCCCATTGGTAATCATACAGCATCTCCTCTTCTTTGATCTTTATGGAACCTTCTCCCATTTGAATCATACAGAATCTCCTTTTCTTTGGTCTATATGGAACGTTCTCCCATTGGAATCATACAGCATCTCCTCTTCTTTGATCTATATGGAACGTTCTCCCATTGGAATCATACAGCATCTCCTTTTCTTTGATCTATATGGAACGTTCTCCCATTAGAATCATACAGCATCTCCTTTTTTTTCAAACTCAAGGTTCATCTGGATCCTTTGGGTAAAATAGTTGTGTTAACACCTCAAAATTTTACTCAGAGTACACACAACCCTATTCATATGGAAAAGTTTTAAGGTATGGCATGAGTAGATAAAAGATATCCAAATGCATTTTATGTTTTGGAAATTTAAAGACTTTACTGGATTTCGCTGTGAATTTTGTTCGTCCATGGCGGAAGCTACAAAATTGACAATCCAAATTCATAAGTCAAAGAGAAACCGACAGCACCATGGCAGAAACCGAAAAACGACGAAAAGACAGCCTGTGAAACACTAGAAGTCACTACAAAGAAAACTAAAGACTGAGCAATATTAACCCAACTAAAACCAGGGGTGATTTGGAGTGCTCCGGAAGTGTAAACAGATCTTGCTCCACACATGGCACCAGATTGTAGTTATGACAAATGGAACATATCCATGGTCATCTGTAAAATCAAATATTCAATAACGGCCAAATCATTTTTAATAGCGTCCATAATACTTCCCAAAAGATTACTTCAACTTTACCACTTTGAACCCTATGTTCAATAGCGTACATGTATGCAACAAGTCAATAGATATAAACTCAAGTTGGAAGAGGGATGAAGAGGGGTTCTCAGAACAACACGTAGTGGGACAGCAGTTCATTTTTGTCTGTAATTTAAAGGTTATACCGGAAAAAAAAGAAAGGTTCCGAGTCAAGTCTTATTAAGTAATGTATTACAAAGAACACTGGGTGACAGATTGTAACTAACAGTAATGGACATTGCAGTTTCCTCATTGAAAGGAATCTTGTTTATGAGCAATTCCTAATACTGTAGTCTTATCACGTACATATGAATCGAGATACAATTCATTTGGATATTCAATTAAATAAAAACAAAACAAAACACCATTCCTGTAATATATGTGTTTACTGCTACCCTCCTTCTGTTCCATTTTTAATTGCAACATGGCGGCCAAGGCGAATAACTTTAACTCAAACTACGCCAAATGAAAACTATTTATACTTACACAGAAGACAGTTCTTATAAACATATAAACTAAGAGGCAATCCGACTGAATTTTTAATTAAATGTAAAACAAAACACAATTTCTATAATATATGTTTTTACTGCTACCATCATCCTGTTCAATTTTAAATTGCAATATGGCGGCCAATGCCAAAAACTTTAACTGAAATTACGCTATGGAAAAACTATTTATACTTACACCGTAGAGTTGTCACGAACATACGAACTAAGATACAATCCATCTAAATCTTCAGAGAAATGTCCATCAAATCCCATTTCTACAATGTATCTGTTTCCTGCAACCATCAATCTACTCAATTTCAGTATTATGAACCCATTGTCTGTATCATATTCTAAAGTAGAATTTATTGTGTCGTTATGTCGTCCGCTCAGCCGAATTTCGATAGTATTTTCTGTGATATGTAACATCTTACTGTGTAGAATAATTTCATTTGTTGAAGACCTGCATTCTACTTCTATTCCCACGTGACCAGAGAAGAAAAAGTCTTCTGAGTTGTCTCCATAGATATATGGCTGAATCTCAACTTCATAAACAGTCGGGTACAAGTTGAGTGGTAGTCGAAAATTCCTGTCAACAGACGGCGCTTTATGTAGTGTCTTATTTGCCACTTTCCCATTTGATTCTGTTAAAAAAAGTTATTTTAACAAACATTGCATGAATTTATTTAGGGTTGTTAGTGTCAGATTTGTTGTCTTTGTTTATTTGGTCTTTTCTTCTTTTTTTTAAATTACGCATAACGAATGCATTGTGGGTTTGGATATGTATGTCACATATGTATCTAATTTAAAAGTTATCTGTAAACAATTTCTATGAAGATTAAATACTCTGATCATAATGTTCTATTGTTCAATTGTTTGATTTGAATTAAAAATTTGTTTCCCGCCCTAATGCCGACCTTTGATCTGTTCTTGTTCAATTTCTTCTCCTGTCAAATTCATTTTCAATCTAAAACCCATACAAACGAACTCGTTTACACTACGTTCGGAAAATGGTAGCCGACCGGAATAAAACTGTGTGCAAATGGAGTTGACGATGGCAATTTTTAAGGTCTGTTTACGAACTTAATGGATGGGTTTGGTCGGGAATGGTGCTCCAGAGTAAGTAGGTAAGTAGGTAAATGGTATTTAAAGTCATAATATATGCACACAATAACATAGAAAACATGAGCTCTGATGAGAGCTTTGAGCCTGCTCCAAATTTTCGGGCGACCATCCCGTCCTGCAATTTGACTGAGTGGTAATATACGTAACACGAGATGGACGTACTACAAACCGCATTGCCGTTCTTGGAACGTACCAGGGACGTGATATGACGTGGTATGATCGGGCGTCAATTAGATGTATGTGTTAAAAGACCGAGTCCATTTGTTGCATGTTCACCCCGTCGACACACAGACCGAACTCGACCTCCTTACGTCCTTAGTGCGTCTTTATTCCGTCTAAATACGATCAAAACAGAATAATAAGTTCTGAAAAAAAGTTAGCAACACGTTTCTACACAGTTATAAAAGTTCGCAGTATGTTCTGAGTCAGTACGCTCAACTTGTTTTGAGTACGTTTCTCACGTTCTAATGTCGTTCTTAAAACGTACGTCCGTCTGCAGTACATTCAGAGAAGTTATTGTATAACAACATCTCATGATTGCATGTATGTATCAGACTGATTTATTTTCCTTCATTTAAGAATTAAATGCTTCTTTTTCTAATCTTAATGGGGTGTAAAAGCGTTGATCAAAGCACCTTCTGCATGGAACAAGCGCTTCATATGAAACATGTGCGCACGATCAACGCTTTTACAACCATATTAAATATAGCCGGCCATACGGTATGGGTTTTTCTCATTGTTGAAGGCCGTACGGTTGCCTTTAATTGCTTAAATCCACTTTATTTGAACTTTGGTGGATAGTTGTCTTATTGGCAATCATACCACATCTCCTTATTGCGTGAACCCCTGAGGGTTCAGGCATATATATTAGTTAGAAATATAGTCTATGGAGGAATATTCGGAAGCTAAATTATTGTTCATTCGGAACACCTATTCATCTTATCTGTATTAGCTTCCTGCAATTAAGAGCACCTCCATACGGTGTATCTTAGATATTTAAAACATGGCAATAAAGAATTTTCACAGATCGCTAATTCACTTATCTGATATATGATAATAAATAATCTACAGATCCTTTTCAAACATGTATATTTATTGTAAAGCTACATTTTATGCATTGCAAGGGTTTACTGACTTGAGCAAAGTTGACAGTTGTACCCTTTGATAAACAAGTGAAAGTTAAATGGTCAAGATTTAATTATAACGACCTATGGTATCAAACATCTGAGTCTAGATATTCACAGAGAGATATTTTTAAATAGTGCTGTGGTTTCTACATAATGAGTTATAGTGGGCTTTGGGATTCGATTTGTAACAATAAAATCATTATGCACACTTGTCATTTTGACAAATCAGATAAAAAAAAATCTGTTTCAAATGAAAATAAAACAAGTAAAATAAAGACTGTTCGTTAATATACATTTTTACAACTTTTACTGTTTCCTTTTTACAGAATTGTCTATCAATTAAGTTATCTTGTAAGTTAATTAAAATCTAATTCATTGATGTCACTATTATTTCAGTGGCCGCTGCAGAAAGTCTTGACTCGTTCAAGACACTACTGCATGCACATTAAATTTCAAGTCCCATATTTTTATTTGCACCATGTATAAATGTTATGTACAGCACTAATTATTTCCTTTCTGTTAAAATTATTTTTGGACTAGTTAAGTATGGAAGCGCACACCAAACAATGACAGGATAGTCAACCAAATGACGGTGGTCACTTAGTGGTAGAAATAGAAATTTCCTTTCTTATTTACACACTGTAACGCTCTTAAATTTATGTGTGTTTTGGATATGCACTAGTGATTGGTAAATATTGATACGTTTCTGTGTTTTTAATATATGAGACTTAACATCAAGAATTTTATTATTATGGAATCGTTCACTTTTGTACACTTCGGTATCTAAATAGAGGGTGGTAAAAGGGAGGGTCTGAACACGGACACACGTGAAATAAAAATCGCAAAAACGTTGCACGGAAAAAAAAACACTCTGCAAAAATAAAGCCAAGTAATAAAATCGTAAATATCAAGGGAAAAAGTACAAAAAGTTATTACTCAGCCGTTCTGGGAGATCATGCAGTCATTATAAATGGACATGGCGACCCTGCATGTGGTCACCTTTTAGCGTCCGTTAGTTGCATCTGATTTATGATAATAATACAATAGGCTATTAATAAATATCTTGGGACCAGTTAATAAGTTTATGATTTAAAACAATATTTGGGCTGACTTTGAATTAGTCCCGGTTTACTTTTTAATCAAATGCGGGACAAGCACGAGAAAATAAGAGTACCGACACGAAACACGGAAAATAATTAAGGGAAAACACGAAGCACGCATATCGATCCAAACACGAGAAAACGAGAAATAAAACGTTGAAACACGGAAACACGTGAAATAAAAAGGCCGAAAACGTTGCACGAAAATAACCTTTTACCACCCTCTAAGTAGGCCATACTAGATGTCGACACCTCATATTAGAACTTAAGTAGATGATCAATTTCGTTTGCAAGGTTAAAGAAATCTTCAAGTTGCTCTAATTTGCCTGTGAAGACCTTAAAACCGTCATCCCTATTGACAGTGTAGATTGATGTTTTCTCTCCATTGGAACTTATCTAAGATTTTAATGAATAGGGCAGACAGATGCAGATCTGTGCATGTTGGTGACAATATACCACCCATGGGCGCTCCTATAATGTGTTTGTATAACAGTCCATTAAACTCAAATTCATTGTTTCTAAGAATTAATTTAACAAATGCAGTTAAATCTATTTTGTTGAGAATCTTTAAAGTATATTCTCCTGTGTGTCAATACATTCTAATGCATTGATAACAGTTTCTTCTAAATTATCAATGATTATATTAGTTTACATTGACGTACATCCTAGGTAATAAGAATGCATACTTTTTTACCTCGTGTGACTCTATTTTAGTAATGAAATTTTATGTATCTTGAATGTAAAAGTTATGCCTCTTCAATAATTTGATGTTGGATGTGTACGGATTGATAATTTAGTATTAGATGCATGATTTTTTTAATTAGTTGTTAATGGCTTTGAACTAGCTGTCAGTTACTGCGAGTACTCTCAGATCTGTACTTAGTGTCTATTTGTTGTTGGGATATACAAGTACCCAGCCACGTCCACTCTGTGTAGTATTTCTGTTTGTATCCATCTGATGAGTTAAGCCTTTTTCAACTGATTTTTATAGTTAGTTCTTATGTTGTACTTTTACACCACTGTCCCAGGTTAGGGGAGGGTTGGGATCCCGCTAACATGTTTAACCCCGCCACATTCTGTATGTATGTGCCTGTCCCAAGTCAGGAGCCTGTAATTCAGTGGTTGTCGTTTGTTGATGTGTTACATATTTGGTTTTCGTTCATTTTTTGTACATAAATTAGGCCGTTAGTTTTCTCGTTTGAATTGTTTTACATTTGTCATTTCGGGGCCTTTTATAGCTGACTATGCGGTATGGGCTTTGCTCATTGTTGAAGGCCGTACGTAGACCTATAGTTGATAATTTCTGTGTCATTTGGTCTCTTGTGGAGAGTTGTCTCATTGGCAATCATATCACATCTTCCTTTTTATATTTATAATTAGATCAAGTAAGTATCTCTCGCGGGAGAGTTACACTTATTGATGATTGGTCGGTAACGAACATTAATGTGTCCTACTAGCTGACCAGTTCGCAATGCCTCATTACTTATTTCTAGATTAATTTTATGAATTTTTGGAAGAAGGAACATGTGTCCTCCATGTTTTGAATTATTATTATTCTTTAAGAAATTATACGTCTGGGAATCTTTTTTTTCTCTCTCCTTGCTTTATATTTAACACTTCTCTCAACATGCCAAAATTGTAATGATTTACATTAAAAAGAAAATATTATCCTCCACACACATGGCCAAGATAACACTGATATATAATTTCTTATTCAATTGACTTAATAATTAGAATAACAAAATCTCTAAGGTTCACGTATTGTCTTTTTTTTAAAAGCAACTTGTCTTTATATGTAATGTATAAAACTTATAAAGACTGGTGCGATAAATTTTGATTATCCAGCAATGACATTTTACGTGTTTGTCAGTTTTATTGAACCATTCATCTTTAGTTGTTGCGTCATTCTTTAGATGCTAATAAAAAGGGGGTTTTGGTAGTCTATTCTACTCTTTCCTTAGAAATAAAAAAAATCAGAAGCGAACTAATGTTGAGATAAATATTTTTCTTAAAATTATGGAAGGTACTGATATAATCAATTGTATATCACATTTTTTCTTTTGCCGATTTATTATGTAAAAAAATCAGGCGATAAAACAAAAACATATACCACTCTAACGTATTTCAAACAGCTAAGACCAGCATTGTATATAGATAAAAACAATTAACAAGCACTATTAACATAAACTGTTATAAGAGGGTCTGGGTGGGATTTATGTAACAGAATAGAGAATAATGGGACTAAAAAATAAAGAATAATGGTCAAAATTTATAAATAATAGAGAAAGACGTCATAAAAAATAAGGAACACAGAATTGAAGGACCCCCATTCAGAGCCCCGTATAACTTTTTAAGAGTGTCCTTTTTATAGATTTGTAAGGTTGCAGTTTTTACAAAAAGTATTACTGTTCGTGGCCAAAAACGACAAAATTAAGGTATTTGTATCAAACAAAAGTCTAGATCATTCGTTGGAAAATTATGTATTTCTTTTAAATCTTCTTGGCAGATTAGATCTCATCTGATTGTTTGTCTTAAAATTTGTACTATCTTAGAATATTGTTCTCTGTTGTATATAAGGTGTCCGAATGTAAATATGTTTGAACTCCTATAGTATGTAACTACTGCTTTGCAATAAAGAATTCATCATTCATTTTAGTTGTAAAACAGTACTTCCTTAGACGTGTAACAATTACATAACAATTCATTCATTGTGATGGTAAAACTGTTCTAGCCTCAGTCACTGTACTCCGTTAGACGTTTATAGAAGCATGTGTACAATGTATCAAAATAACATAACAAGCTTTTGACATCGGTATGTCAATTATAGATCACTTACATTGCATAATAGTGTGTTTGTAGTTTACAGAATATAAAAAAACAGCATCAGAGTCATCATTAACTATGTTACATGTACTTGCACATATAAATCGGTATTGTTTCAGTTTCGCTTGGAAATTATCAATTAATGTACCATTTCAACTGATCAAAATACAAGTTCAAACTATAAAAAATAAAACTAGATTTGAATTTTTAAGGTACATCTACATATACTCTAATGTATTTTTCATAAATATTTGATTAAAATTAAGATGTTATTCAGGGTTATAATTTGATCTTGGAGGCATGTTGCTACAAAACTACATGTTTTTTTTTATTGTTGTAAGAAGTCTTGCTCAGTGGCCATTTCTACTGCTTGTGTGTAAAGAGAAAAGAACAAGAAGAAAGACAAGCTCCGCAGCTACACATATACATTGTTCTCTATGTATACACTAATCATTTAAATAATGACTTTGAAATTCAGATGTTTACAATACGCCATTGAGTCAGCAACCCAACACATCCTAGATGTTTACATACATATTAAGGTCTTGAACGATAGCCTATTTGATTTTCTGTCTTGGCTGTTGATACTTGTCATTAGTATATTGGAGGCCTTGGTGGCGAGTGGTCTGAGTAGTCAAACTACTGTATCACTAGCCCGTCAACACTGAGGTTGTGAGTTCGAACCGCGCATGTGACAGTTGCGCTCGACACCCTTCTTAATTGACTAGTTAGGGATCGTGTCAGTTTTCCTGCCAAAGGTCGGTCGTTCTCTCTGGACAATCCGGCTTCCTCCAACAATAAAAACTGACTGCCACAAAGTAGTCAACAGTGCTGAAAGTGGCGTTAAATAACAATCTATCAATCAATAAATCGTTATTGTATGTATAGCTTCTCTCTTCATTCTCATTTAATGTTTTTATTTACTCACCATTCGACGAAGAACATTTAATATCCAACGTTGTAAAATAAACAATGACGGCCACTACCGCTAGCAGACAGATTACCAGTATCACCAACAAAAATCCTGTAAGGTTAGTTACGAAACAACCTCTCTTTCTCAGATCACTAATATTTCCCATGATGCTTACGACTTAAAATGCCACTTATCCGTGAAATCAACTCATGCAGATAATAAAATAACTTGCAGTCGTGGTGAAAACTAAAGCTCTCTTTGGATGTATCCAACCGATATCACTTTTTCTGAGTTCATAACCTTGACATGTTCATATATACATGTTTTTGTGTGACATTCATTTCTTCTGATTAGTGAAAGTTATACTGATGTACTATGCTTATAATGAAGAAGGTAATTAGTTCTTTACATTTTCATGAGTACCATTGACTTTCTTATTATAGTACTTTAATCTGATTGCATTACAAATACTTGTTTAGTAATTCTAAATATAGCATACATCGTGCAAACTCGAGCCGATCGTTCGTGGAGCAAAATGCATAAAACGTTAAGTTCAGTTTCAACATATTTTATTGTCTAAAGAAACAATAGGATTGGATGCAAGTTATAACAACTTAACATAATCCTCTCCAAATAAATACCATATACAAAATTTCAAGATAACAGCAATTATATAATTAAGTACAATATGAAAAATATATAGAATAAATATATTATGTTTAAACAGTAACAGTTGGATACGAGTACATTTTAAGCATGTTAAGATACAGCAATATTAATCAAAGAATCGTTTTGTATGGCGTATATAACTATGTATATTTCTGAAAAGGATTGTGTTTTGTTTAACACTTATTTCGTCTGTTCCAAATAAAATATGTTTCATGGCAAAAAGTAAAATAACAAAAATACCGAACTGCAAGGGAAATTCAAAACGGAAAGTCTTTTATAAAATGGCAAAATCAAAAGCTCAAACACATCACACGAAAGGAAAACAACTGTCATATTCCTGACTTGGTACAGGCATTTCAAAGCAACTAAGTGTTGGATATTTTCAAAGAGCTGATTTCTAAAATTTATGTAGAGTGGACATTCTAAAAAACGTTTGAGATCATAAAATCAAAGAAGGACACAAAATGTTGTCTACTTGTGTTCTGCATCAAAGGCTTTAGTAAAATGCATAAATTATAAACTGAAAATAAAGTTAAGCTAACAGTCTATTGGTATTTGACTTGTTTTTTTTCCCGATATATTAATAATTTATTATACATGTTTATCGATCAGATTGGAACCAATCGCCAAAAAAAGATATTTCAAACAAAGTAATATTTCAAACGGCACTTATCGTACATGTGCAATCTTTATGTGCCTGTCCCAAGTCAGGAGCCTGTAGTTCAGTGGTTGTCGTTTGTTCATGTCTGTCATATTCGTTTTTCGTAAATTATTTTGTATTAAATTCGACCGCTATTTTATTCAAGTAAATAGTTTCTTATTTTTCGTGTCGGGGCCTTTTTAAGCCGACTATACGGTATGGGTTTTTTCACATTGGTGAAGGCCGTACGGTTGCCTATAATTGCTTACATCCATTTCATTTGAACTTTGGTGGATAGTTGGCAATCATACCACATCTCTTTATTTCTATTCTGTTGGTCAATTCATGTGAGTGTTCATAAGATTTCACCTGGAACCCTCTCTTGGAAAATGAGGATTCAAACAGTGATAAACCCAGTAACCAATTTAGTGTCTGGAAAAATCATCAACTAAAAGTTGATTTATTGACCTAAGGAAATGCACTTTTGAATAATTTCACTAAGATCTAACATGTTTTTTTTTTGTTTTTTTTTCTGCAATGTAATAGAAAAACAAAGGATATGAAGTATCCATCCATGGCACAAAATCAGTACATGCACAGCAAAAAAACACACAAAAAGCAAAGGAATATCACTTTTATTGCTGTTCCTCATCTCAAAGTATATTTCCAATTTGGAACAAAACATCCCAAACGGTTTGGTTTATTGGTCTCGACCTGCTGATATGCTTATTTTGGCCTTTGTTAGTCTTGTATGCTTTTTTAATTTTAGTTCATTTATATGTTTTGGAGTTTAGTGTGACGTCCATTTTCACTGAACTAGTACACATTTTGTTTAGGGACCAGCTGAAGCCCGCCTACGAGTGCGGGATTTTCTCGCTGTGTTGAAGACCCATGATTGGTGGCCTTCGGCTGTTTTCTGCCCTTTGGTCGGGTTGTTGTCTCTTTGACACATTCCCCCATTTCCATTCTTAATTTTATTATTTTGTCCACATCCTAAATATATATGAAATATTTGCTATTAAGCATCCTTGATATTGGTTAACATAGTTCAAAAACAAATAATCACCACAATTTTAAAGTTGTAAGAAATCAACCTTTAATTTCATTGCATATATCTTGGGTGTTTAAGGCACCATTCCTTTTTTATTTTGTGTTTCTGTTTTAATAACATGAAGTGACCCAATTACTAACGCTTGTAAACATGAAAAAGAAAGTAGAGTCACATTGCTTTGTTGATTTCCAGTGAAGGTTATTTTCTTATGCAAAGAGACGTTGTTTGAAATTTTCAATGTAGTACTGGAAGGGACTTAACTTTATTCAGACGATGTATTTCAGAATCTTTATTTGAAAAAAAGTTCGATTCTGAACATTTAAAAAAAGTGGTTAATGAATATACGGTACAAGTTGTACACAAGTTTGGTGGCATTGCCCAAATACGTATCTGTATATAGGTCGAAGTATGTTTATGCATGTTCTAGTTTACTACCGTTAAATGAATTATTATCGTACATGTACATGTGACAAATATGTCAAAAGGCAGTGGTTGGTCTTATCTTAACTCCATAATCATGATAATGTCTGCCGAGGAAGGTAAGTCACCATGGCTGCCAACATTACTGATATTGACTGTGATCCAAGCCTCTGCTTTTGTGTCAGTTACTGTTCTGCAGTTCTGTGCTTTGGATGATATTGAGGATATTGACATTGGTTTGGAAAACAGAATAAAATCATGGACGTTATCGCAGGTATTGCCTAGCACTACATTTTACATTTTGAATTACAAGGTAGATTTTAAAATAGATATGTACTCTACTTAAAATAAGAACAAATAAATCAAAAAATATCACAAGGACCTAAGAGCTACGGTACCGCAGCTACTTTTGAATATGTGGAAATATTTGCCATGCACTTAACAAATCTGCATGTCTTTTATACATTCTCTCCACGTTTTTCGCTTGCATAATTATACATGTTTTGATTGTTCCTGGTAAACTGTCGTCTACAAATTGAATATATATAGATTGATATTGTCAGATACATTGCAATAGTCGGTGGAATACTATCTATATAAACAAATGGGATGTGGTATGATTGCCAATGAGACGACTATCCACCAGAGGTCAAATGACGTGGATATAAGTAACTATATGTCACCGTATGGCCTTTATCAATGAGCAAAAACCATACCGTATAATAATTTATAAAAGACTTGGACATGACAAAATGACAAACAATTCAAACCAGAAAACCATCGGCCTCATTTATGATAGATTGATCACTTGGGTAATGCGGGTTTTGGGAGTGATCAACACAGAAAAGTCTTAAACTAAAAGTTGCTTGTTTTGATCTAAACAGATGTATGTACTTTTGAAAATTATTGCTAAGATGTAACATAAGATTTGTTTTGCCCTTTAAATTATCTAGTCTGGTTTTCAATGCTTCCCAATATGTTAACGTTACCACATGATTGAAACACTTTTTTTGATAGAGGAAACATTTTTATAGTTAACAGATGTTGGACAACAATTAAATTATCTTTTGCCTAAGTTATTATTTAGATTTTTTTATAGGAAAGATATAAAAGGGAAACTCACGATAAGAGATTTTTAAATGGTATTTTGACTGATCTTTTACTACAACAGGTAAGGCAATAGTTGTATAAATCGGATGGTAGAAGGCCGTTTTTGGGGGGTAAATTGTCAAGTCACAGAGTGAAAAAAAAAGTTGCAATATTTTCCTATTATTTTACGTATTTTATAATGCTTGATACATTATATATGTACACAGAGAATTCAAAATCAAAACAAAAAAAATCAAAACTGACTACTGCTAAAATAGGCACAAAGATGCATGCACGAATTATTGTCTCAATAAAGAATCCAAGCCCCAACCCCCTTTCGATATATAATTCGTTAAAATATGTATTTGCGTTTTCATTTTTCTTATAAAGGATGGAGTTGACTATGCACATAAAGATAAGGTTGCAGGAAAATAGTATTAACTCACCTTGGTGGTACCTGGAAATCCCTTCTTTTTAAAAGTGACATAATAGGGATACTGATTATAACGATAAACCATACTCAGTAACATAAATAACGCACAACTTTTTTCCGTTCATAGTAGGGAGAACTCATAAATCATATTAAATTATGTATTGATTTCTACGGTTACTTCATATGTTCCTTCACGGAAAACATGCTGACTATTATTGAATCCCATATTACTGCTATAGGCGTCATGATTCTTTTTTTTTAATCATTATTGTGTTGGATTAGATTTTGACATCCATGCAATTACGGCAAACATACATGAGTATGTACACAAAAAAAGTTTGCTTTTTTTTTGTGAACTATAAAATCAATATTACCTATGCTGACTACCACATGGACGAGTAACGATTATTTTAATATAGATATATAGATAATCAAATCATGGAATAGTTCGGCAAAGGTTTACTAAAATATCAGATTGACCAGTGTGTTTCTATATATATGTTGTGTACAAGTTGCGATTTCATACATGTTATAACATGTACACAAATACTGTACATGTCATAACTTGTACAATGCAAAAATACATGTTATAACATGTACAAAAGTACCTCGTACAAGTTATAACATGTACAAAATATTGCTTAAAAATGGTTTTAACTGGTACAAAATTTGAAAATATATTTAAATAAAGCAGAAAATACATTTGAAATTTTATTGAATAATAAAGAACAATAATCAAAAGCTCCGAACGTTTTTTTCTTTAGAGCACAGTGATCAAAGATCACAAAGTTTCAGAAATGTGTTTAATGCTTCACAGCTTATGTTGGGTTTCATGTCATTGTATGTTGTATGCGGTCCACCATGGCCTACAGCAGTGTGACGCTGTTTAATATTTGCATACTTTCCCCCAATGACAACAAAGTAGATAACTGGTTCATCGGAATTTTTTTAGAACAATGCCTTATTATTTTGGATTATACCCCTCCCCCTCTTTTTTAATATGCAAAAATTAAAGCAAGGTCTCCTATGCATACTCTATGAAGGCCAGAAAGAGAAAATGGTTTTCATTTGACCACGCTTAATTATAAATAATTGTGGAATTATTAAATCTGCTCTTCAACATTTTTGGCCTAGACCATAACTAATGTAAATCTTATTCATCATAAATATTTAGAAGTAGAAGATGAATTTCATTTCACTATAAAATATACAAAACTAAATACAATTAGAGAACAATTATTTTCCAAAATTAGTGAAATAGTTCCCTCTTTTTTAAACATGACTAATAAAGCAAGATTTAAATTTTTGTATACGTGTGGTGAGACTGGTATAATTAGAATTATTGTAAAATTCATAAGCGACATGTACAATTCTAGAAATGCTTTATTGAGTACTAAATAACTTTGTGGTACCACCTCCTCAGCAGAGATTATATACATTTATTATAATTGTAACAATATTTTCTTTTAATGATGGAGGGGATATACAAATATATATATACAATGTTTATAAATGTGGTCAGATATATGTTTGTATGTTTATGTATAGCCAATGTTTATTGTCTTGGTAACAATCCTATAATTTTGGATTTTAAACCAATAAAATATCTTATCTTATCTTATCTTATCTTATCATTATTTTTTGATAATTAATAAGATCATTGCATAAGTCGAATGTCATTTTGATATTTTGATATTTTAAATTTCTAGCCTCCTCTACTTTGAAAACAGGGTTTTGTTTATAGAGAAATTTTCCAAAGGATTTCATTGTAAAATCTATCCTGGCTATCCTCTTGCATCTTAAGTCTCAACTAGTATGAAGTATTGTACAATTGCCTTCAAAGTGGAAATTCACAATTATAATTCATCAGGTGAGAATACTAAATAATGTTTGTTGACTGCAACGTGTGTTTTAAAAGGTATTAAGTAATTATAAAAACTATTCATCTGGTCAATAACCGTATCAAAAAGGACAAAACACACGAACATGAATGATCAATAAAAACAAATGAAAATATTATTGAGGTTAATGTAATAGAAATTAGGGCATAATGAAATTCAAATTTTGTACAAGTTAAAACCATTTTTAAGTAATAATACGAGATACTTTTGTACATGTTATAACTTGTATTTTTGCATTGTACATATTATAACATGTACAATTGGTTTGTACATATGTACATGTTTTAACATGAACAAAATCGCAACTTATACAAGACATATAAATTATAGCTAAAAAAAGGAATTCATGATTCACATACCAAACAAGCAAGTTTAATTTCCGTGCCATAATTACAAACTCAATTTGATTTAGCTGTAAACTTTCGAATGAAATTTTCGTATTTGACTATCTACTTTTTTTTCAGGAAAAGATTCTTGCTCAGCATTGTGTTCATAAAGACCAACCGTGTCAACCAGGTAAAGTAAACTAAAAGAAAACCCTTATTGATTTAATCCAAACGAAAAGTAATAGCTTTACAACGGTTAAACTTAAAAAGAATAATTAGTAAGGAGTAGTTAAAAGATATATAAAAACAAAAAGAATATCTATGAAATCAGAGCTCGCAAGTACATTCCCCCACTGCTATCCAAGAATTCATCGTTCACAAAACATAGTTTAGTTGTAATGGATCAATATTTTTGATTGGCTACAGATATTCACCTTTAATTCATTCACTTTCAGGAGACAACGGGGACAAAGGCAAACAAGGAGATAAAGGTAGGTATCTTATATCAGTATTCATGCAAGAACAACGTACAAGTTACAAACGTTAATTGAAAGGTTAAATTTAAAAGTGGAAATGAACGGAAGTACGTACGGGTCATTTATTTGAAACAAATATATATATATATATATATATATATATCGGACGAAAATAAGTTTATCAATCTAGTCACATGACATAATTTATATTATTCTTGATCATTGAACGGTTGTTCGTTGTATCATTACTTGAACCAAACTGAGAAACGACAAAAATTCAGAAGCAATGTGATTTGTTTATTTACAACAATCCAATTTTTGGAAAATTTATTATCCTTGCTTTTAAAATTAGGGACAGTATTTACAAAAAATAATTAGCATTTTCTGTCTACATGTTTTATTGCAAATATAAGTATTATATCATGTATAAACCGATGAGCTGTAAAGCGTAAGGTAATAAAGTATATATAATAACAATCATTAATTACAAAATAGTTTTTTTGACAAATCATTGAAAAGCGTATCATTGAGATTATAAAATAAAATACTGGATTAATGTAGCTAAAGACAAGAAGTATAAAACCGAGTCGTTTTATTAGATCGCAAATGTTCAGAATATGTATTTACTTAAATAAGCAAATTGTTATATAGAAATAATATATGATTCTATGAAATTCATTTGAATGCTGAATTTGATATCATATTCACCTACATTGAGAACTTTTTATAAAAACTTATACTGACTATTTATTAAAATAAATTGTGTATATTTTGTGTAAACTGTTAGTCGCAAGTATACTTGATGAAGGTTTTACCGGAGACACGTGTGTGTTGTTCGCACGGAAATTTGTATCACGAGTTTGTTCCCTTATACTCTCATAATTACTTGAAACAGGTGGGAAAGGTCAACCAGGACCAACAGGAAGAAAGGGCGATCAAGGACCCTATGGACTTCCAGGACAGAAGGGAGAAATTGGTTCAAATGGGGGACAAGGAGAAAAAGGTCTTCCTGGTGACGTTGGAGATATAGGTCCACAGGGACCGAAAGGAATGAAAGGAGATCCAGGACCAAGAGGGTTCAAAGGTCAAAATGGTTTTCAAGGATTACAAGTAAATGCTTCCTGTGTTTGTGTGTATTTCTGATACAAATTTTGCTGTGCCAGATGCGCATTCCGACAAGTAATGTCTCTTCAGTGATACCCGAGGCCAAAATATTTGAAAATCCAAACGTAATACAAACGTTGAAGAGCAGATCAAACAAAAAGGACTAATCTATTGCTGTGCATGTGTAACTTTTATTTATTCTTAAATATCTTCTTGTTCATTGGTAGTATTATATCACACAGTGGTAGTTATTGTCTAAAAGAGAACCGACAAAAGTTTGTGATAGGAACAACTTTTATACAACATCGTTTAAACATCATGTTAAAATAGTCAACACGACGTATAAACATGGTAGATATTTAAACCTATATACTTGTTACAGTAGAACATCAGCAAAAATATATTTCATAACCCAAATTATTGATAATGAATTTATCCCTTAAAACAATAAATACAGTTGTATTTAAAAGAAAAGTATGCTGCTGCCTATTAAATTTGATTTATTACTATTGTTATAAAATAGTTTATTATTAATTTCAGCATTTGACTAAAACAAAAATTTCACAATCAAATACTGTAAATCAACTTATTTTCGCGGATACTTTATTTTTGCGTTTAGCCCTTTTTAGCACACTTTGCAGCGAAAAAAACAAATTTAATTGAAGTAGTTGAATAAGGAAAGATCCAAGTTTTTTTTATATTCGTGACGCAAGGTGCGAAAATAAATTGCTTGCGAAAGTTACAGTTTACAGTATGTTCACGAAATTTATAAATTTCATTCTAGGGACAAAAGGGTGAGACTGGTTTGCCTGGATTAAAAGGAGATCCTGGATTACTTGGTGAAATAGGTATGAAAGGAGACAGGGGGATGCCTGGACCAAAAGGTCTTCCTGGCTCTAAAGGAGAACCTGGTCCAGTGGGACCACCAGGGAAAGACTCCAAGATGTTGCAGGATGGTTGTGAATGTCTGAGTGAGTATTGATGCATATTGCAGTCTTCATGATACATGTTTGTCAGCCATAAGTCTGAGTGAGTATTGGTGCATATTGCAGTCTTCATGATAAGCCATAAGCGCAGTAGCAAAGGCTAGTGAAACGTTTTTGAAAATAAGTAACACGTTTTAGAACAGATGAAGTAAAAGCCTACATATATTGATATTTTTTGACAAAATGATGTTTGGGCCAATACAGTACAAGCAAAAGGTTGGATAATGTATTGCACGATGAAATTTGAAGAGCTATTTTTGTCTGCAAAGTGTTCATTTTGGGGTTCAATATTATGACTATATTTAGATACAACATTGAAAAAGAAAGTTTGCGCAGAGTTATGTAGCAAGGTAAGGTAGAACAAGGGTTGGTTCCGGAAATGATCTTGTTCTTGTATCTCTTAGCTTCAAGCCCTTATCATATTTTTCAAAATTAAAGATAAGAGGTAAGATACTTACTGTTTGTATTGTCCTGTCTAAAAACGAGAGGCGAAAGATACCAGAGGGACATTCAAACTCATAAGTAGAAAATAAACTGACAACGCCATGGCTAAAAAGACAAACAGACAAACAATAGTACACAAAACTTAACCTAGAAAAACTAAAGACTGAGCAACACGAACCCAAACAAAAACTGGGGGTGATCTCAGGTGATCCTGAAGGGTAAGCAGGACCTGCTCCACATCTATCTTTTAGGAATGCATTAGTAAATTTAATAGAGTGCAGGGATACAGTAGCTAGTCAAACTGGTAAGTGGTGTAATACTGGCAATTTCAACGTTGAGAAAACTAGTTTAAAGATCGGTTAAAAAAACGATGCATATCATCTAGGTAAACTTTAAATGTCACAGTATTTCATAGATATTTGATTAGCCAATACTTTCTTGTAAATTAAAAAAATATAATATTAGTACATTATATACTTGTTATTCTATTGTTTATCATAAAATATTTACTTTTAAAATATTCTTTTATTTCTAGCACATTATATTTTCAACTTGCAGTGAGCAAAACAACTGTGAAAATGTCATGAATTTCAGATCAGATCAGATCTGCGGTAATCAAAATATTCTGTTTTGCAATGTATATTTAGTGTTCCAGATCTTTTTTTTTTCTTTTTTTTTTTTTTTTTTGGCAATGTAGAGTGTAATCATGGAGTCCACATTCACTTATATACATACAGTCATACTGTAATACATATAATGTAGTATCCCTGTCTCTGATTGTATCATGTGTTTTGGTGTAACATACCATAACAGTTCGTTTTTTACATAGTTGATTTGCTAACTGTATAAGTTGAAAGCATAATAAGTTGAAAATAGTATGTGTTTTCTGTAGAACCGCCGAAATTTACGAATAATTCTGCACACCATGTATATGTGTATGGTTCCAACAATTCGATTCCATGTTTTTTTACGGGAAACCCCAAACCCACATTCACTGTTACCAAGGTTACCAATGACGGCTCCTCTGCTGGTACTCGCTACAAATGTGTGGCTACAAACCCCTTCGGATCAGCAGAATACTATGTCAACGTTGAACTTGGAAGTAAGTACCTAGTACGAGGGTCTGAATCTACATTTTTGTATTCAAAACTTTTTTGTCATTTTTCTGTAACTTTATATTTTTGTCCCTTCTTCTATATTCTTTATATTTAAGCATCCCAATATTCTCTATACTTTATTGTTTGGCCACTTTTTCTCTTTTTTTTTTTTTTTGAAGGGGGCATTTTTCACTAGTCTTGGTCCTTTATTCTCTAATCTGTAAACCCCATCCAGACCACTGTAATATGCGTATAAACAGTATAAATATACCATTGAAAGGTCATTAATGTAAACCAACTAATGTTTGCCAGTGGTTTCAGTTTCATGACTTACATATGTACGCGAGATAAAAGTGATTTAAGTGTCATGACTTACGCGAGATAAAAGAATAGCGCAAATACAATGTATTAATCGAAGCAAATATTCCAAAATTGGATCATCTCCGTATATGAATAAACCTATAAAATTAGAAAATAGACTAATATACTTTCAATGGTATTATTAGATCCGGTTTAAACGTTGAATACACTGTTACGTGTACTTTCGGATTTGTTTCTTTGCTAACACATAACGTAATAAATTATCATTAAAAAGATAGCACGTCGTAATTTTGACTAAATATAAAATATTTACCGACATATCCTGTGTTTAAGGCGGTACCTTTGTTTCAAGTGTCACTGCAAGGCTTGAAAAAGTTTAGGGGTTTATTATTGTTTGCATATTATTTGTAGATCATATGTTCTGATGCTTAAGCAATGTTGGTACAATTTTTCAGATTTTTTGGCATGCAATGCTCCTCGAAATCGTATTTATTAGGCCTTCCAACTGCTTCGATTTGAGCGCTACTAATGAATCTAAAATATAAGCGAAACGCGCGTCTGGAGTAACACATTGTACTCTAGTATCTTTTTGTTTTAACATAACTATTGGAATCTAACTTTTTATTAAGATAGAAACACATTCATGCTTTAATTCTAGATTCCATACTCCTTCTAATGATTGTGTACCTCTCATGATGTTTTTATATATTCGATGACGTCAGGTTTTTTTTTTTTTAAATTAAATCAATTGCTCTAGAATTACGTAAAAAATAAAAATTCACTACCTTTCTTAATCAAATGTTTGTAAAAACATGTTTGCGATTATCGATTTCTTACGTCCATCTTCGAAATAATTTTGCCAGGCTTGAGACGGTCGCTATACGAAGGTGCAGTAATCTTCCTTTAGAGGCCTTCATTTAAATGACTGTGTAGGAAATTTACCTAGGATTTTTTTTTATTAATCTGAGATATGAGGTTCAAATATGAAAAAAAAAATATGACACTTTAGTGGTATTCTTAACTTAATAAACAAGTCGATATTAGTCCAAAAAGATATGAGTTTTCAATAGTTTTACAATCAAAGTATAAGAAAGGCAAAAGATACCAAAGGGATATTCAAACTCATAAGTCGAAGGCGAACTGACAATAGCATGGCAAAAAACTAAAAACGACCAAAAGACGTCACAAATAGAGTATACAAAACACAACATAGAAATTAAAGACTGAGCAACACGAACCATACAAAAAATGGAAGTGCTTTTATGTGCATCTCAAGGGAAAGCAGATTCTGCTCAACATGTAACACCTTATAGTTTAGTTACACCGTTTATAAATAAGTTTGTTAGAACATTTTTAAGAACAGTTCTTTTACTTGTTTGCTTTAAAAATAATATTGCGTATGATTTCTTTTCCAGAGCCTCCTAAAATGATTATAACTCCTACAGACCTCAGTCTTGGACAGGGTTTGACAGTCGAACTTGCGTGTTCAGCTAGTGGCAAACCAAAACCGCAAATATTTTTCTATCATGACGGCCATCTTGTAAATACCACGAGTCATTATTTCGTCAATGACGGTCACCTGACAATCAGAAATACCGTACCAGGTGATAGCGGAATTTATTACTGTTTGGCCAAAAACGAACTCGGAGATGCTCAATCAGTATCTTGGAAACTTACAATATCTTAATATAAACAATTAAAGATAAATGTTATGAAGAAAAATGATTTTGTTGTATATTATAATTAGTGTACAAAGCGTTTGAAAATATCAGCAGATTCCATTATTGAATGTAGTATGATTGACCACTTGATCAGATCAAGCTACTTTATTATATTTCACATTTGTAAGAATTGTCACAATCGTGTGTCCACGATTGGTTGTGATATGTTTAACTAATCAAGCTACTTTATATTTCACATCTGTAATAATTGCCACAATGAAGTGTCCTCGGTTGGTTGTGATATGTTTAACTAATCAAGCTACTTTATACGTCACACACTGAGGTTGTGAGTTCGAATCCCGTAAGGGGCAGGTGCACTCGACTCTAATCTTAATTGACTAGGATTGTCAGTTTTCCTACCGAAGGTCGGTGGTTCTCTCCGGGCCCTCCGGCTTCCTACACCAGTAAAAACTGACCGTCACGAAATAGCACAATAGTGTTGAAAGTGACATTAAGCACAAATCAATCAATCAATCAATCAATTATACGTCACATTACACACAATGTTAACATGATGTAAGGTTGCAATGGGTATTAAAGTTTCGGCCGAAAATTCAACGTTCTTGTTTTAATCAAAATTGTTATTTATCCCATAATATAATGTTTACAAGCATCAATAGTTATAACATGTTAAAACTAAATAAATGGGAAATTTAAGAGATTTCTGTGGGTCAGGTCTTTTTTTCTATTTCTATACTTCAAAACCTCTATTTTACCTATAAGGTCAATAGAAAAAAGTGTATGTTTCTTCTAAGGGCTGATTGTGAGCTTAACAGTGACCTCTACTTCCCCCTATAGAACAAGAACAGGAAGAACATTTTTTATTACCAATTAAGGGCCCACAAGGGGCATATAGAGCATAAATGTATAAGGAAAAAAGAACATTGATTATCATAGATACATAGAGTTTATAATTAAATACACAATCAAAATACAATCAAACTGTAACAAAGCCCTTGGTTTATAGTATATAATATAGTTACATGAAAAATACATAGATCTAACTCATATTGACTTAAATAAATTTCCCAACAGCATTAAGGACCTGGTTGTCTTCACAGCTTAATAAATAAACAAATTTGGAATTGTTGGTAAACAAAGTCAAAGAGAGCATCTCTATTAGAGTTAAATTTTTCATATGAAGTTAGAACATGGATTTCATCTTCAAAACAGTCAGAGGAGCATTTTTTGCAAATTCTTTCATTTCGTGGAATATTTGAAAAACGGCTAAATTCAATTTGAAGCGTATGAGCAGGTATACGTAATTTGCAAATAGCATTTCTAATTCAAAATTCTTAACCAAAGAGAAATAATTTCATAACAAAATTTTTTTTTCAATTTCAAATGATTGAACAATTTTCCATGAGAAGCATTTTTTTGTTTGGCTAACATACCAATTGTTAATATATTTAGTGTGAATTCAGAAATGTATATTGTCCAAAATGTTTTACTTTTTGTCTAATTTCAAAAACTTCTAATATTTTGTTAACAAATAAGAACCAAGACGTTATGTTAGATTTGTGAACCTCTTGGCTGCATTTATAAGCATCTTTCAACTGACAGAATTCAGTCGGAAATTTTTCAAATCTATACCAGTATTTAACAATTGACTTTACAATATCATAATGTAAGGGGAAACACCCCAGTTCTGATAATACAGCAAAATGTACACTCCTTTTGTGTACACAAAGTATAAATTTAGAAAACTTGAGATGAAGTTTCTCACACTGAAGATTTTTATAAATATTTTCAAGATTAAATAAGGAGGATTGTAATTTGAACCATATAAACTAGTAACTTAAAAGTTAGAAATAGATTAAAAAAATAGCAATTTATCAAGGTCAGTTGTAATTTCCTCCAGCCACCTTAAGTTTTATGTGTCTAAAAGTCATATAGCTTCTGAATAACCTTTTTACAGCTAGTAACACGTGCTTTTCCCTGATTTGTATGTTCTGACAACAAGGCAGGTAATCCATCTATTCCATTTCTTTAAATAGACAACTTTAATTTTGACAACCTTAAATCTGAATGTGCACCTTTCACAGCTGTTGCTTTAGATACAGCTTTACAATTAATTGCCTCACTGAAAATTATCTTGCTGAATGTGACAGCTATGTGGATAGTTAGGAGAAACAACAAAGTATGTTATGTTATCAGAAATAACATTTACTTGTGGTGTACAAGTGATTAATTTAAACAACAGTATAGTGTCCTCTAGAGCATTATGAGCAGCATAGGTTTCATCAAGAAGTGTGTCAACAGGACAAGTCTGACTATAAGAAGTTAGTCCAGTAACAACATGTTTAAATACATCCAAACTACCCACAAATCAACTAATACGGCTACAAAATTCTGAATACCTGCTATAAAATCTTAAAGCGTTGTAAAAAATGTAATGAAATCGGTAAGAGCTTGATGTGGTTTTGAATTGTACAGCGTATTTTTTTCACAAACTGTAATCTTTGTAATGTTGGTGGCGTCCTTAGATATTGGTCAAAGAATGAACATGTTTCTGTCATCTATAAATGTTGGAGATTGTGATAAAGGAGACAACAGAATTTAGAAACCTTTGGTCAAAGATGTGTTGTAAGCTGTCATTTTCAAATATTTAATGGTTTTCTCTTCTAAATTATTTCTCATTTTGTCATGCCGGGCTCTTTTATAGCATTCCATATTGGTTTAGCTCATTGTTGAAGGCCGTATGGTGAGGTATATTTTTGAATTCCATCCATGACATTTGGTCTTTGTTGGATACAGGAGGATTTCTCCCAGATTGATGATTTATTTTCATCTGTTGCTACATGTATAAAAGAAAAACAAAGGATATCTATCGGGTATCCATTCATGACACAAAAATCAGTACATGCCTAGCAAAATAAAATAATAAATAAAAAAAACACGCGCCAAAAGATAAGGAACAGCGCTTTTATTGCTGTTCTTCATCTCCAAGTCGAAGTGAGGGCTTATTTTTTTCCGCGGCTTATCTGTGAGAACATTTATTTTCACTTTTGCACACATTTGAATCCTGAATTTCATGTTACATTGTGTGTTACATAATATTACTTTCCATCTTGTCTTTCCAAAGTTATTTATTTTCAGTTCTTACCAGGCTAAGTTATTCCTTTCAAAATCACCATCCCCCCTAAAATCAGATGATCGCCCCTTCGTATCGTAATAATGCACATATTGGTGGTAAGCATTCTCACTAAGCTGTTTTATAAAAACGTCCGTAATTAAAAACCGATTGTTCAGAGAACAATTGAAGGTCTTTCCACAGCAATTTTTAAATTTATTGAAAAGAAGCTAGTTCGTGTTTACTCAAAGTTAAAATTGGCATCTTATCATCAGTTTCTTCATACTGATGCGATAAATAAGTGATTTCTATATACTTCTGAGTGAAATAAGGGAGATAATTAGCTACTTCCGGTGAAGTTAATGTCACTTCCGGTATCATATAATAGTTTCTTACACACTGATTCCAAAAATATATAGTTTCTATATACTTTTGCTTGTAAACCAGGAGATAATTGGCCACTTCCGGTTTATCGAAAGTCATTTCTAGTCTTCAGTGATCAGTTAATGTATTAAATATTTAATATCTTTTTTTTTTGTTACGAAGGAGATGCACACACTTGATAAACAGTGAATAGGGAGATAACTCTTACAAAGAAAATTGTTCGGCTTAGAATTGGTGAAAATAAAAAGCGCATAAACTGTATGCTACTATATAAGAAATATCTTAGCGACATATTATGAAACAAACATTTTACGCGATAACAAAATTTGGCGGAAGAAAAAAATAATAATCAGAACAAATACAATAGGTCTTTCCACAGAAAAGTGGAAAGACCTAATTAGAATTTAAAAAATCTAACCTTCTATTTGATATATATATCATTATCGTCAAATACGAATATTTGCGAAGAGAAGGAAGTCTTTTGTACGCTAGACGCTTGTGACGCTAGAATAACAAAAAAAAAAAGGCAAAATAAAGTATGAAGTTGAAGAACATTGAGGACCCAATGTGCATTTAATTACTTAACGTCCATGAATAGAGATGAAGGGAATCTTTAAATGATACAGCAACCAAACAACACAAATAACCAACAAAACTCTTCAACAATAATTAGTTGACAGTCTTCTGAGCAGTATCAATCTTTAAATAGTCCCCAGATTTACTATAAAAAGTTTTAAACAAATTAAAAAAATATATCATGGATCTTTCATCAACACTTAATGCTCCAAATAACGATAAACTTTCAGATGTGACATAAGGTATAAGAAAACTACTGACAGGGTTCCAAGCTCATGAATATGTGTTGGGCTTAAAATCTAGAACCTCATTTTTGTCGAGCCTTCGACTTTTGTCGAAAAAACGAGACATAGCGATCCTACATTCCGTCGGCGTCGGCGTCGTCGTCGTCGTCGTCGGCGTCGTCGTCATCGTCGTCGGCGGCGTCCACAAATATTCACTCTGTGGTTAAAGTTTTTGAAATTTTAATAACTTTCTTAAACTATCCTGGATTTCTACCAAACTTGGACAGAAGCTTGTTTATGATCATAAGATTATATTCAAAAGTAAATTTTGTAAAAAAAAAATCCATTTTTTCCGTATTTTACTGATAAATGGACTTAGTTTTTCATGCCAGTTAACATTACATTCACTCTGTGGTTAAAGTTTTTAAAATTTTAACAACTTTCTTAAACTATCCTGGATTTGTACCATACTTGGACAGAAGCTTGTTTATGATCAAAAGCTAGTATCTAGAAGGAAATTTTGATAAAATTTTGTTCCATTTTTTCCGTATTTTACTTATAAATGGACTTAGTTTTTCTTCCAGTCAACATTACATACAGTCTGCAGTTTAAGTTTTTAAAACATTTATTAGATTCATAAATTATCCTGGATTTTTACCAAACTTGGACAGAAGCTACTTACAATCAAAAGATAGTATAGAGAGGAATATTTTTTTTTCCTCATTTTTGTTGAGCCTGCGATTAACAGCAAAAGTAGGCGAGACACTGGGTTCCGCGGAACCCTTACGAATTTTTTAAGTGTTTTTATCCATGGATTCTCAATTGAAATGTTTCATATATTTCATGTCGGGACCTTTTGTCTTTTGTGGCCGATTGTATTGTTTGGGTTTTTTTCTCATTGTTGAAGGCCGTACGGTTGCCTACAATTTCTTACATCCACTTCATTTGAACTTTGGTGGATAGTTGTCTCATTGGCAATCATACCATATATCCTTATTTTCATATTTAGATATTATACAGTAACCCCAAAAAAAATAGGTTTTTATTTTAATATTTTGTAGCTCTGTAGGTCCTTGTGAAAATTGACAGAATATGCGAAAAAAACTTGTCATACCAGCTGTAATAATAATGATATATATGTGTGTGTGAGGGAGGGGGTGTTAAATCCTCCCTCGCCCCTATCTTTTCCAAATGAATTTCTTATGTAAATTCAATTCGCTATAATCATGCTTGATTGATTGTTGGTTGGTTACTTAACGTCCAGTGGCAAATATCTATAATTAAGAGAACACAGATAAAAGATTGATCGCAGTTACTTTTTATTTTTTCTTGTCGCACAACGTTTGTTTTAATTAATTGTATAATTGTGTAAACTTCTACTATTAAAAGAAACCCGTATAGATACATTTGATAGACGTAGCACCAACTTCATTGAAGCTGCGAGGACCTTCGATACGATACTTTATATAAAATTATAAAAATTATACGCCCATACAAACCGCTATCAGATGCGGATCCAGGATTTTGAAAAGGGGGCCCACGGGACCCAACCAAGACAAAATTTGTAGTGAAAACGGTAAAAAGTCTGGATTAACCATAAAAGAAGCTCCATAAGGGGGCCGGGCATCCCGGGCTACCCCTCTCCCCCTAAATCCGCCTCTGGCTATAACGTTTCTCTTGCACAATGCAGCCGCCAACAAACTTTATAAAATGTGAGAACAGTTGAAGAACGAACAATACGGATTCTCTCTATAATCATTATATCAATCTATTTCACGTGGTTGATTATAATTTGAAATGCAATCAAGTGCATTCCACTGTCTTTGTTACATGATTGTCAAAATTTTAGATCGTGCAAATAAGTTTCATTTTCATCCATATGCTTATTTTCTCGTATCAATACAACACCGACTCAGAATTAGATGTACACAATGCATAGTAAGTTGTGTCGACGTTTGTCCTCTTAAATGCGTCCCTGTTACAAAAAGTGGGAAAAAAAATTACTTGCCGACAAAATATTCTTTCGATCTTACAAATTTTAACATTCATCTACGATTTAACCACAATGCATCTTATTTACCAAAAAATATCGCTACTCTACATAAGAAAACGGTTTTCTCGATTCTCACTTTCTATAGACTGAAAGCAGAGGATTTCTTATAAACTTATTTATGGACAGAAATTTAAGTGACTTTGATTAATTCGAAAAAAATAAAACACAAAAAATAGAAATAAATGCACCATGAACATAATTAAAAAATATAAGGTAGACAATATGAAATGAAAGGGGCATGATAATACGGTTAACGTTTATGCAAATTAATAGAAAAATCAAAATATACAAAAATGACCTACATGCAGACCAGCGACACTTCAAGCCACTCAATGACTGTATAAGACTATTAAAATGGAAAACACTGTTTTCACTCCTGAAGCAATTTGGAAAACTGTTGCCACATGTGGCTGCAGCATATTTCAAAGATTTTGTTTAACCTTAACTTCATCTTGAGGCACTACCAAAATATTTGAATACCTGAAATTCTCTTCTGATCCGTAGTGCATGCATTTTAGTGATATTCAAGAACAGTTCCCGCAACATCGACCACAGATGCTTCAGAAATAGTTTTGCATAATTATTTTGAATATTAATATATTGTAGAGATTGCAAGTGCAAATTATCATATTCTACGATGAATAATATTCTCCAATATTCTTCTTTTATATTGTAAGCGTACTTTTATATAAGGTGTATTTTCCCGGCAACTACAATGTAATCAATCAGTAAATAGTGTATAATGGAGTCCTTTTTACATCGGATGACCGTGAGGGCATTCCGGTGTATTGTTGCCACAGACATTTCTACCCACGTGACTTTCATTTTTGACTGATAACCGAACGCAAAATATCATTCCTTATCGCTTGTTATATATCAATTTCATCAATTAATATTCATGAAAATAATATTTAAGAACATAGATAAATGTTATGAAAATGTTTTGTCGTGAGAAATATATATACCAATAACAAATCAAGAATACCGAAAATTTGTGTTAACGCATGCGGAAGAATATATCAAGAACGTTTTGCGGGAAAATATGAATGCCTACTCAAATCCAATCTATCATAAATATCGAATTATTACAGAAGAGTGTCCACCATGCACTTGCACTGCACTATTATTAGAATAATAGAATGGAATGATATACAAATGGATGAAAATTATATATACATGTAACTGTTATATACAAATATTAATATAACATATAACAACAAACCAGAGTATACTGATTTGTATCACTACAATATAATAGTTATTACGGTGAGGTTGAATTCCCTGTCATTTATTCATCATCCACGCACGAATTTGTCTCAGAAAAAAATATATCTATGTACCTTAACCCAAGGATTTGTATAGTAAGATCTTACTATACAAATCCTTGCTTAACCTCACTTTCAGGTATAGAGATGTGATTTTTTTTTCTGAGACAAGTGCTTGTGACCATCCACAAGAACTTGCGGTCATCCGATGTTCAGTACTTTGATTGACTTTTACGGTCAGTCATTCAATGATATAAAGTATTTATTATGGAATTAAGTGCGAAGGGCTGGAAAGGTAGTATATTATACTAAGAAAATTGGTGCGCGGGACTTTGCTAGTCCCAGTCACATAATTTCAAAGTATTATCTTCCCATCCACTATCCTATTTAGCACATATCTACAACTCTTGTATTATTATAATTTATCTAAAATTAGAATTGACATGTGATTTATGAGGGTCTGGATGGGAGTCCATAATTTCTTCATTCTTTATTTTTTAGACCTTGTTTCTCTAGTCTTTATATATTTTGCCCATTATTCCCTATGCGTTATTTTTTTTTTATTTATTTTGCTTACTTTTCTCTTTTCTTTATTTTTTTAACCATTTATATAAATCTTTTTGATCATTATTTTCTATTCTGTAACCCCCATCGAGACCCTCGTTCATGTGGTTTGTTAAACGGAGTCATTAACTAAGTTTTGTGTTTTGTAAAATCTACTCACTCATACTATACCTGTAATATTTGTGCAATTTGTGATAGTCTTTTACTATTTTTGGAGTTTATAAATGCAGAAACACGCACAGAGAACTTGTTTGTTTGAATTTTAGTCAAACATAAAAATGGGCGATTTTAAAAGGCTCTTTACTCCAGAATGAAAAGTATGATATCTGTTGGTGTATGTAAGTAAAGTATGGTATTTGTTGGTGTATGAAAGTAATGTATATTTTGATAACTATGTATATAATTCTTACACGTTTCAGGACAGAATATTAAAGTAACACATAGATAGACGTTTTACATGTTTTGAAAACATATATTTCTAATTTCACAATAAAATTTAAGCTATATGTTTATTTGGTAAAATAGGGACATAGGCATTAAGGTTCATCATAACAAATGGACAAATATGGCCGTCTTTTCACCTCAAAAACTACTCTGTGTACAGACTTACCTGTGCAGTTTGGAAAGTTTTAAGGCCTGGCATCCACTAGATATATAAAAGTTAATTTCATTTTGCATATCAGTAAGATAAAATCTTTTTTGCATTATGATGGGCATTTTTTTTTCGTTCTTGCAGAAGGTGTAAAAATTAACTAAGTTGGGATACAACTTTGAGATGCTCCCTCTCAGGTAACAACTGGTTTGTATTGTATTAATTGTCCTTGATTGGCATGGACAATAGATATCTACTCATCTATAGGTGAGTTAAAGGTAGAAACTGAGTGGACAGTATCAAATGCAATTCAGGTGTTTGTTTATTTTTACACCCTCTGCAGGAAGGAAAAAAATGCCCATCAAAATCCAAAAACGATTTTATCTTTCTGATATGCAAAATAAATTTAACTTTTATATATCTTATGATGAACCTTAAACATGAACAACCAATAGACCAATTATAAGGTTACGTATTTGAAATCATTTTTTTTTTTTTTTATTTCATAGTAAAACGGAAGCTATAATTATTCAAAATGAAGATAAAGGTGGCGCATTCGTTATTCTGTAAGTACCCCTTTTCCTTCATTCTATAATGACCCCTTTTCCTGTTTGTATCCCCTTTCTTGTTATTCTATTAATACACCCCCCTTTTCCTTTCATACTATAATTAGACCTTTTCCTGCGTGTAACCATTTTCTTGTTATTCTGTTAATACCACTTTAAATTTTCTTTCATACTATATTTACCCGTTCTCCTGTAGTGCAAGTATTTCTTACCTGTAGTACAGTAAGTACTTCCTTCCTGTCAAACTGTTAATACCACATTCGATGTCAAGCTGTATGTACTTCTCTTCTTGTCCGTCTTTCATACTGTAAGTATACCATTTCCTGTCATTCTGTTATTACCCCTCCCCTTTCCTGCGACACAGTGTGTAACCCTCCCCTTGACCTACATATTTTGCTCCGTGTTGAAGGTCTCACTAAGACCTTGAGTTGCAGAACAGCAACAAAGGCGATGCGTTTTGTTTGTTTTTTGCTGTTCGTGAACTAATTTGGTGTCAGGACTACTCAGCATCCTTTCTATTGTATTGTACTGTAAGTAATTCTTGTCATTCTGTAATTATTCTGTTCCTTCCCTGTGGTACTATTATTACCACTCTCCTTCATTTTGATACTGTAAGTATCCCTCCACTTCTTTGTGATACTGTTAGTATCACTACTATTTCTCGTTATTATATAATTAAGTATATTGTGATACCCATCCGCTTTCCTGAAATACATATTTTGCTCAATGTTGAAGGCACCAGTGAGAACTTCAGATGAAGAACAGCAATAAAAGCGCTGTACCGTTGCTATTGTGTGGGATTGTTTGCTGTGTATGTACTGATTTTGTGTCATGGATGGATTCATATCGTTTTTGTTTGTTTGTATCATACGGTAAGTATTTCTTGTCCTGTCCCTACTCTGTGGTACTCTAAGTACCAATCCCCTTCCCTGTGATACTTCAAGTATCCCTCCCCTTTCCTGGCACAATAGAGCACCTCTAGAACTATCCTCTCCTTCGACACTAAGTATTCCTCCCCTGACCTGTAATACTGTAAGTATCCCCTTTTCTGTCATTTTGTTAATACCCCTTCCCTGTAATACTGTGAGTATCACTCTCCTTTCCTGTCTGACTGTGTTACACCTCCTCTTTTCTTGTCATTATGTAATTACCCCTTCCCTTTCTGGACATACCGTAAGCTTTCCAGTCACTCATTATTTGTTATTCCTCCTCATCCCTGTGATACTGTAAGTATCCCTCCCCTTTACTGACATGCGTATTTTGCTCCGTGTTGAAGGCTTCACTGTGAATTTGAGATGAAGAACAGCAATACAATATCCCATATCCTTTCTTTTGTATTGTACTGTAAGTATTTCTTGTCATTCTGTAAATAATTCTGTTCCTTCCCTGTGGTACTATTATTACCACTCTCCTTCATTTTGATACTGTAAGTATCCCTCCACTTCTTTGTGATACTGTTAGTATCTGACACTACTATTTCCCGTTATTATATAATTAAGTATATTGTGATACCCATCCACTTTCCTGAAATACATATTTTGCTCAATGCTGAAGGCACCAGTGAGAACTTTAGATAAAGAACAGCAATAAAAGCGCTGTACCGTTGCTGTTGTGTGGGATTGTTTGCTGTGTATGTACTGATTTTGTATCATGGATGGATTCATATCGTTTTTGTTTGTTTGTATCATACGGTAAGTATTTCTTGTCCTGTCCCTACTCTGTGGTACTCTAAGTACCAATCCCCTTCCCTGTGATACTTCAAGTATCCCTCCCCTTTCCTGACACAATAGAGCACCTCTAGAACTATCCTCTCCTTCGACACTAAGTATCCCACCCCTGACCTGTAATACTGTAAGTATCCCCTTTTCTGTCATTTTGTTAATACCCCTTCCCTGTGATACTGTGAGTATCACTCTCCTTTCCTGTCTGTCTGTGTTACACCTCCTCTTTTCTTGTCATTATGTAATTACCCCTTCCCTTTCTGGACATACCGTAAGCTTTCCAGTCACTCATTATTTGTTATTCCTCCTCATCCCTGTGATACTGTAAGTATCCCTCCCCTTTACTGACATGCGTATTTTGCTCCGTGTTGAAGGCTTCACTGTGAATTTGAGATGAAGAACAGCAATACAATATCCCATATCCTTTCTTTTGTATTGTACTGTAAGTATTTCTTGTCATTCTGTAATTATTCTGTTCCTTCCCTGTGGTACTATTATTACCACTCTCCTTCATTTTGATACTGTAAGTATCCCTCCACTTCTTTGTGATACTGTTAGTATCACTACTATTTCCCGTTATTATATAATTAAGTATATTGTGATACCCATCCACTTTCCTGAAATACATATTTTGCTCAATGTTGAAGGCACCAGTGAGAACTTTAGATGATTACTAGTAACAGCAATAAAGCGCTGTTCCGATGTTGTTGTGTGGGATTGTTTGCTGTGTCTGTACTGATTTTGTGTCATGGATGGATTCATATCGTTTTTGTCGAGCCTTCGACTTTTGTCGAAAAAGCGAGACATAGCGATCCTACATTCCGTCGGCGTCGTCGTCGTCGTCGGCGGCGGCGGCGTCCACAAATATTCACTCTGTGGTTAAAGTTTTTGAAATTTTAATAACTTTCTTAAACTATCCTGGATTTCTACCAAACTTGGAAAGAAGCTTGTTTATGATCATAAGATAGTATCCAGAAGTAAATTTTGTAAAAAAAAAAATTACATTTTTTCCGTATTTTACTTATAAATGGACTTAGTTTTTCTGCCAGTTAACATAACATTCACTCTGTGGTTAAAGTTTTTAAAATTTTAACAACTTTCTTAAACTATCCTGGATTTTTACCAAACTTGGACAGAAGCTACTTACAATCAAAAGATAGTATAGAGAGGAATATTTTTATTATTTTTTTTCCTCATTTTTGTTGAGCCTGCGATTAACAGCAAAAGTAGGCGAGACACTGGGTTCCGCGGAACCCTTACGAAGTTTTTTTTGTGTTATACGGTAAGTATTTCTTGTCATGTCCCTACTCTGTGGTACTCTAACTACCAGTCCCCTTCCCTGTGATACTTCAAGTATCCCTTCCCTTTCCTGAAACAATAGAGCACATCTAGTACGACCCTCCCCTTCGACACTAAGTATCCCTCCCCTGACCTGTAATACTGTAAGTATCTATTTTTCTGTCATTTTGTTAATACCCCTTCCCTGTGATACTGTGAGTATCACTTTCCTTTCCTGTCTGTCTGTGTTACACCTCCTCTTTTCTTGTCATTATGTAATTACCCCTTCCCTTTCTGGACTTACCTTAAGCTTTCCAGTCACTCATTATTTGTTATTCCTCCTCATCCCTGTGATACTCTAAGTATCCCTCCCTTTTACTGACATGCGTATTTTGCTCCGTGTTGAAGGCTTCACTGTGAATTTGAGATTAAGAACAGCAATACAATATCCCATATCCTTTCATTGGTATTGTACTGTAAGTATTTCTTGTCATTGTTACTGTTAGTATCACTACCATTTCCCGTTATTATATAATTAAGTATATTGTGATACCCATCCACTTTCCTGAAATACATATTTTGCTCAATGTTGAAGGCACCAGTGAGAACTTTAGATGAATAACAGTAATAAAAGCGCTGTACCGTTGTTGTGTGGGATTGTTTGCTGTGTCTGTACTGATTTTGTGTCATGGATGGATTCATATCGTTTTTTTTTTTGTTTTTTTTTTTGTGTGTTACACGGTAAGTATTTCTTGTCCTGTTCCTACTCTGTGGTACTCTTAACTACCAGTCCCCTTCCCTGTGATACTTCAACTATCCCTCCTCTTTCCTGACTTTCTTTGAGCATCTCTACCCTCCCCTTCTACACTAAGTATCCCCCTCCCTGGCCTGTCATACTGTAAGTAATACTAAGTATCCCCTTTCCTGTCATTCTGTTAATACCCCTCCCCTGTGATACTGTTGAGTATCACGCTCCTTTCCTGTTTGTCTGTTCTACACCTCCTCTTCCTGATCTACTGTTAGTATCCCTTTTCTTGTCATTATGTAATTACCTCTCTCCTTTTCAGACATATTGTAAGCTTTTCAGTCATTATGTTATTCCCCGTCTTCCTAGACATACTGTAAGTATCCATACCTTTTCCTGACATAGTGTAAGTCTTCTCTTTAAATTTCCTGTAATACCCTTAGTAACCCAATCCTTGTGATATTATAATAAGCCCTTTTTACCTTTTCCGTGATACTGTACCGTTAGTATCACTCTCCTTCCCTGTGATACTGTAAGTATCCCTTTTCTTGCCATACTGTTGTTACCACTTCCCTGTGATACTGTAGGTATATGTCCCCTTTCCTTTCAGTGTGAAATTACCCCTCCCCTTTTTGACATACTGTAAGTATTCCCTTTCCTATCATACTGTTACATGTAGTGTCCCCTTTCCTGTTCATGTGTGTGTTCTCCTTACTTGTCTTACTGTAAACACCCGCCCCTTCCTTGTCGTCATGTAAGTGCCCTCTTACCTTTACCTTTCCTGACATACTGTACGTATCCCCTTTTTATTCTACAAATACTCCCTTCCCCGTCATTCTCTTATTATTCCTCCCCTTCAATTTTGATACTGTGTGTATCCCTCCCTTTTCCTGTCATATTGTACTGCAATTCACTGTATGGCTGAATCACTGGACACATAATACAACAAAAAATGAATTTCTAATAACTATAAAAGTGGCTTTTTAATATCACATCCGTATCAATCCGAGAGCCCTACAACACGTACAATCAATCTTATTACGGAAAATTAACAAAATCCCAATAGACCAATGACCACCAAGGGTGACTAGGGAATAGAAATATGGTCACTACATGTCTTCTTCTGACCGGCAGTAAAACACTTGCCAAAGTGGGGCGTCCGTTTAGCTGTACGGGATGTAGAAGTACACAGCCACGTCCGATCAAAATGGGGACCTTAAATCCGATGCCTCGTGAAGAGAAATTGCCACGCTATCTGCACGTTAAGAACCCTTGCAACAACTCTTTGAGAGGTCCGTAGGTGGCCTGTTACAAGGGTAAATTTCTGTCCCTATCCAATATACTCTCATTACATCGCGATGACCGTGAGGGCATTCCGATGTATTGCTATCGCCTAGATTTGCATTACGTAACTTTCGTTTTGGGTTTGTAACCGATCTATAAACATGATAAATACGCGGATATTAACGAGTGCAAACTAACATTCCTTATCGTTTATTATAAATACATCTCTTCAATGAATGCTGATAAAAATATTTTTGTTTAGAACATAAATTAATAATATGAAAATGTTTTGTCGTTAGATATTGTAATGGCCTGACCATTAAGTATAACCGACGATTAGGCTCAAGCAGAAAAGACTATCAGGTGCTGATACTTTAATTATGAACCAATCTGACATATGGTAAAAAGCTGAAATACAAAATAAAATACAAATTTACAATGTGTAGAATAAATGTTAAGATGAACGAAATGTCAAATATAATTGACAGCACAGTCCGTTCAGTGCAAGAAAATGTTGTACTTCTAGAACGGTTAAATTTCCAGTATTTCAAGGAGAAAGGTTCAAATAATATGAAGAGCAATTTGATGGCTTCAGATACAACGTTATAAAATTAACTCACTCTGTGGTTAGCCACGAATTGTGTCCCAGATGACGTTTGTCCTTAGAATGTTCTCCAGTACTGGGATGATCTTGCACCAGTTTTTGGTGGGGTTCGTGTTGCTTAGACTTTAGTTTTCTATGCTGTGTCATCTGTACTATTATTTGTCTGTTTGTCTTTTTATTTTTGGCCATGGCGTTGTCAGTTTGTTTTCGATCAATGAGTTTGAATGTCCCTCTGGTATCTTTTGTCCCTCTTTTGCAATTCAGTTTGAGATACGTGTAAGAAAGGGAAAAGGTAACCATGATACGATGTTTTAAAGTTCTTACAACTTCTTATAAGGTTTAAAGATGAATAATCCTCGTAGACTAGAACACATAAACAGATTAAGAATATAATCAAACGAACTATATAAATTGAGAAAAGGCGTAACAGAATAGATATATATATATATAAGTAAAAAATCACTGATAATATCTATGCACACGTACCGAAAAATTGTGTTAAAGCATGCGGAAGAATATCTCACGAACGTTTTGCGACAATCCCAAGCAGGACCGGTAACTCTGTAATTGTTTTTGCGGGAAAGTATGAATGCCTACTCATAACCAATCTTTTAGAAAAATCGAATTTTTACAGAAGAGTGTCCACCATGCACTTGCACTGCACTATTATTAGAATAGTATAATAGAATGATATACAAATGGGTGAAAATTATATATATATGTAACTGTTATATTAATATAATATATAACAACAAACCAGTGTATACTGATTTGTATCACTACAATATAATAGTTATTACGATGAGGTTGAATTTCCTGTCATTTATTCATCATCCACGCACAAACTTGTCTCAGAAAAAATATATCTTTGTACATTAACCTCAGTTTCAGGTATAGAGATGTGATTTTTTTCTGTGACAAGTGCTTTTGACCATCCACAAGAACTTGCGGTCATCCGATGTTCAGTACTTCAGTACTTTGTTTTTCAGTTATAATCTAAATTTTCCCGACCTATGGCCTCTATTATATGTCTTACCTATTGTATTAATTGTTAAATTGTTCTTGTCCTGAACATCCATGAAATATTTGCCATTGGACGTTTTTCAACCAACAATCAATCAGTGGAGCAATGTGTAGATAAAATGGACAAAGGCAGCTACATGTATAAAAGTAGGCATAGGAGTGCCTATAGATTACTGTAAATGGTCAGCAAAGAGTTGTATTCCTGCGGCAAGTCAATTTTTATTCATATGTATTTGCTCAAGGGTTTGCTTGGGTATAGACACATTTTCACCTGTACTTTTCCCGTTTGGCAGGTAGGTAGGTACATGTACGCTAATTTAGTTGTCCAGGGTTCATAAATGCGAAGCCAATTCCGGTCCGGTCAGAATGGAGACGTTTGGTCCGTTGCCTCGTGTAGATGAGTGTCACGCTATCCTTGGAGTTCGGTATTTTTGTTATTTTACTTTTTTCTGTACGTTTAAGGACCTTTTCAACAAGTCTTGTGGTGGGGGGGTCATTTCATCGGTGGCATTTTCAGTGGCAGTATTTCAGTCCATAGGACATAATGTCCCGCTCCCATGTCTGATGACCTACGACATCTAGGTCAAAACTCAAATTTTACTGATGTTTCTAATCATAATGAACATGTGCAGGAACTTTCAAGTTTTAAGTTGATGTGTTTACAACTTATGGTCAACTACCTGGAACCAAAACTCTAACCTTATACGGAACGAAAAGATATATATATTACTATTATATTATGAAATAATATCCATATTATCGTAAACAGTGCATTAACACAACAAGATATATAGAGTATAAAAATCCCGTTTGAAGTTTATTCTCTGAGTGTGTTGTTAATGCTGTGCTATTTGCCACTAATAAGTTTTAACTGAAGATGAGCCAATGTTGTGTGTATATCGACAAAGCGACGAAAATTAAAGGAGTTCATCAGTTTTAATATGAAGTCATGCCAGATTCTACATCAACATTATAAATGATTTAACGGTGGAACGCCGAATTACAATAAAAAGAGTGACATAAGAATTTATAGTATTACAATTTTATTAAATATCAAAAATATAATCCAATAATATGAGTCATTTTTGGTAATTATTTGCATCGGCTCTGGGATCTACGGCGTGCGCATGCTCGACAATATCAGAATAAAAGGGGGAATATTTCTCATATGGAGGTCAACCAGAGCTTCCCTGAGACGTTTCAGTTACCGACACCGTAAGATTAACTCCGTTGAGGACAATATTTCAATTTAAAGTTGTCGAATGTTTGAACTTGTCTCCTGCACTGGTATGGCGATCTGTACGCTATTTATAAATAACGCCAATCGATCGGCCGTAATAAGTAACCTGACACTTTATGATGAGGCTATCCTCCACAAAATAATTAATTTGATTACAAATAATCTCATAACTCTTAATGGTGACGTCAGAGGGTATCCTCACGGGTATCTTCGCTCATAGGTTTAACATTCAAAAAGTCACTTTAACTCTTACTTCTTCCATTACTGATATATATATCTGTTTTACTAGTTCATCTGGTGTGTGTGGCAGACAAAAGACACGTCCGCTAAAACAAACTTAACAAGTTCAAAATTTGAACATAAAGAAAAGTGAAATATCGATTCAGAATTTACTACACAGTATAGTATGCATATTATGATCGCAAATATCAAAAACTAATATCTCTGTATCCAAAGTAATTTCAAGATCGCTTCTTGTGTTTTCGTGATATATTATTTCTTTGTTTATCTATTTATATACTATTACATTCAATTAAATATTTGTTCTTGTACTTGCAGTTTACATTGTTGCTAACTAACATTTATATATATGCTAGGTCATAGATGTGCTACAACAAACTTTAAAAAAGTTCAAGTTGGATTTTATTTAAACACTTACAACCTTGAGTATGTATACATTGTTTTCTCTCAACAGACACAATCTTGTTACAAGATCATTCAGCAGGCTAAACATTGCCAATGGATGTAACAACAAAACACAAGCAGTATTTTTTTCAAAGCCACTACCAAAATGTCCAGACTCCAACACTTCAGACACATCTTTGATATCAGAGGCAAGCACCTCACTTCAGGTACATCACGGAAACACCAATCTAGCACTTCAGGCACATCTTTGACACCAGAGTCAAACACTTCAAGCACCACATGGACAACAGAAGCAGAAAAGGCAGTGTTAAAAATATGCAAATGGGTGGAAGCTAAATGAGCAATGAAAAAAATGTGGAACTTTGTGTCAAAAGAGATGTCGAAAGAAAAATAGAATTGTCCTGCCGAAAAGTGCTGTCTTAAGGTAAAAATACTTTAAAGACAGACACATCAATTGCAAAAAAAAAATTAAGCAAAATGGCTGAGACAACGCCATTAATTATTCATAGATGATTTAAAGGAAACTTTTAAACCCTTCCTGCGTTTTTACCCTGGATTAAAAAAAAAACATCATTATGCCTCATCACAGATGCCATCGGATGCAGGTAAATCACTATTGATTTTTAAACTCTGCATTTTTCACCAAGACATTGATCACGTCATCTTTGAACAATAAATTACCACTACTTCAATTACAAAAAAATATGAATCAGCTATTTATTCGCTTTAAACAGCCCCGAAACAGTACTAAACTGATCTGTATATGAATATGGGATGGTACACTTCAATGAGACAGTAATCCACCTATAAAAACAACCTAAAGACATATATTGGGCAACAAAATATGTCAAACTTTAAAGTTCCACACAAGTTGTGTATACATTAAACAATAACATCAATCAAGACACAAGTTGTGTATATATTAAACACCAACATCAATCAAGACACAAGTTGTGTATACATTAAACAATAACATCAATCAAGACATAAGTTGCAAAGTTACAAAAAAGTATAAGATAAATGTGACGTAAATCAACTGTCGGATGCAACTCGCATAAAATGACTTTAAATTCATACACATGACTGGTATATACGTATTCAAATACAAATTTAACATGTATTTATAAAAATAAGAAGATGTGGTATGATTGCCAATGAGACAACACTCCACCAGAGACCATCATGATGACACAGAAATTAACAACTATAGGTCACCGTACGGCCTTCAACAATGAGCAAACCAAATACCGCATAGTCAGTTATAAAATGCCCCGAAATGACAAATGTAAAACAATTCAAACGAGAAACTAACGGCCTGCTTTAATTTATTTGCATGGATTTATCCAACAAGAAAGGGGCCTCGGTGGCCGAGTGGTCTAAGTAATTTCTACTGTAATCACTAGCCAGTCAACACTGAGGTTGTGAGTTCGAACCCCGCTCGTGCGGGTGCACTCGACTCCAATCTTAATTGACTAGGATTGTCAGTTTTTCTATCGAAGGTCGGTGGTTTTCTCCGGGCACTCCGGCTTCCTCCACCAATAAAAACTGGCCGCCAAGAAATAGCCCAAAAGCGGTGCTTAAAAGTGCCGTTAAAACACCAAAAATCAATCAAATCAAATCCAACAAGAAATAATATTGTGTACTTCCTTATTCTTTGCAAATTATGGACATAATTCCTGATTTCTGAGATGGAACACACAGTGAACTGTAAAATTATGAATTTCCCTTTTAGCAGCAGGAACAACAATTAATCTGATTCAGATGATGAATCATTAACAAAGTGGTCAAAGACGAATGTTGATCAAAATGCAAGAAATCAGAACAAAAGATACTAACTAGCATGCAGTTTATCGGAAGACTTTAGACAAATTGTTTGCATTTGTTTCTATAATACTCAGGCGTATTGTCAGAATTTGGGAAAAGTTGCTAAATGAAACAAGTGATGTTTTTTGTTGGTTTTTCTTTAGATGCATTCCCTTCAGGACACACACACATGCACTCTGTATTTTTATAGGTCAAACTAAAAATTGGGTATAGCGGGATTAATTTAAATTAATTTTTCATATGGTTTTTTATATGGTTGAATATTACTGTGGTATTCAATGTATTTTCGTTATCATAGCAAATTTGCACCAGATCAGATTTATCACAGAAAAAATACCAAGGCAACATGTCTTTAAAGCTTAAACTTTTAACATTCAACTTTATAGATGTTTTGTTCACTTTCAAGATGTCACCCATAGCTGTCATAAAGTTTGTAGTCACATTGTTTAGTTACAAATATATACTTCTAAGCCTAGTAAAACATCTTTGCACATCGTCCTGAAAATACATGAAATATTTGTCACTGTGTTAAGCAAGCAACAATCAATTCATGTATACAATGTACTGATATCCAGGTCTCAGTGAAACATGTTTTAACATGAACCTATATCTTATGGTCTGAACAGCAGTCTGTAATGGCCTTTTTTACCAAAAGATACCTAAAAGTTCTGCAATTAGTAAAATATTAACAGGGTTAGGTTAATATTTATTGATAGTTTTATTTTAATGCATAAACAGTTTATTATGAAACCCTTTTCAAGACCCAGAAGAATATATGTATAAGATAAGTTTCAAACAAGTATCATTGTCAAATCTTCAAATTAATGATGCTCCAGTTTTTATTTCACAATATCATTTCTTATGTGTGTTTCACTGTTCAACACCAACAATCCATCAACTCATAGCTTGATTATATCTTCCAATCAAAACATGTAGCTTTTCAATGCTTTTTTTCCTTCTGGCTAATTATTTTTTTTTCATGCAGAATGGCTAAATATCCTATTCTGCTTAAAATTTTCTCGAGTCTAACTTGATTATAACTATTCTTTGAAATAAAATAGCTAGTTGATTCATCACTATATTGTACATACCTCATGCTTATTACACCACAAGTCTTACATGTAGAGGAAACCTATATTTTATGTTTGAATGTACATATTGTAAGTTAAGTGACACTGTGAACATAAACAAAATAGTATTATTAAAGGCAGCTATATAAAAACAGGTGTCTTTTATGTGCATAGTAATAGACATTTCATCTTTTTTTTTATCATTTCAGTTCGATCTTCAACATCAACTATTACCCAGATTACAACCGAATCTACAAAAGGCATAGAGAGGAGACATCAGGAAAGGATGGGTCTCCAAAAGAGGAGACATCAGTAAAGGATGGGTCTCCAAAAGAGGACACATCAGTAAAGGATGGGTCTCGAATAGAGGAGATATCAGTAAAGGATGGGTCTCCAAAAGAGGAGACATCCGTAAAGGATGGGTCTCCAAAAGAGGAGACTTCAGTAAAGGGTGAGTCTCCAAAAGAGGAGACATCAGGAACGGATGGGTCTCCAAAAGAGGAGACATCAGGAAAGGGTGGAGCTACAAAAAGAACTAGTGATCAATTTCTTGAAAGACTCTTAAAAAACTAAAATTGATACTTTAAATTAAAAAAAAAACTGTTTCAGTGATTACACAGCACAGGGTTATGTAAAATTTTATTTACAGTTTGTGATTATAATTTACAAAAATTACACTTAATATAAGTGTGTTGAACTGGTACATTTTTATGAGGATAAGTTGTGAACTGTTACTTGGTTAGTTGATTTTCAAATCAATGAAATATTTTAATTTATCTTTTGAATTGAAACATTTGTTTATATTATATTTCCTGATTAATGCCAAGAAAGGCACTGTGATACTTTTTGTCAACTTGTAATATATACTTATGTTTTTGTCTCGCCTTGACGGAGTCAAAAAGCGAGACATAGGTATGCTGTTTCCGGCGGCGGCGGCGTCAACAATGTATTAGTTTGTGATTAGGTCTAGTTTGTGGTGAACCACTAGTGGTAGGTCAATGATATTTGATATGCAGTTGAAATAGCATTAGCACATCTCATTTCCATGGAGATTAGTTGGCCCTGCCTCTCAGTCATGCTCTATTGACTTTGAAACTTTTGCTTAGTTTACATGTATTAGTTTGTGATTAGGTCAGTTCATAGGGAACCATTAGTGGTAGGCCAATGTTATTTGGTATGCAGTTGTATAAACATTAGCAAATCTCATTTCCATGGAGAATATTTGACCCCTTCCCCTCAGTCATGGTCTTTTGAATTTGAAACTTTTGCTTAGTTTACATGTAGATCAGTTTAAGATGTTAAGTCAATGATATTTGGTATGCAAAATGGAGATGGTTTAGCCATGTATCTTCAGTCATGGTTCATTGACTTTGAATATTTGCATAACTTCCATGTCAAAGTATTGCTATTTTAATTTCAACATTTGCATTATCAAAATTGAAAAAAAGGCGCGACATATCTATGTGTTAACGTATTTGCAAACTGTCTTTTCTTTTGTTTTTGTTTTTTGTTTAAATTGTTAGAAATAAAGAATATTTCGTATTTGAAAGCATATCAATCAAGTTTGCTAATTGGTTTCTCAAGTTCATTGGTTTGTCATGTTTGTTCCTTTTGAGTATTCCCTCTGCATTATTTTCTGGACCGGCTGTACAATTTGAACTATGGCGTCATCGACTTCCATGGACCTCTCCAACTCCTCACTGCTAAGAATACAAATTGTGCAAACCACATGCTGCTTTTATAAGATTGCAAAACCTTCCTTTCCACGGTTTTGGGTGGGGTTCGTGTTGCTCAGTCTTTAGTTTTCTATGTTGTGTTTTGTGTACTGTTGTTTGACTTTTCGTCCTTTTTCTTTTTTTTTGTCATGGCATTGTCAGTTTATTTTCGACTTATGACTTTGAATATCCCTTTGGTATCTTTCGCCTGTCTTTTTCAATAGTCCAAATGCTCTTTCAATGACTTGTCATCTGGATGATAAGCATTTATTGAACCTTGCTTCGTTTCTATTTAAGTGTCCTCGGTCACAGTGAACCTTGCTTCGTTTCTGGTTAAGTGTCCTCGGTCACGGTGAAGTGTAATGAGCCAACGTTTTAGGGGATATGAATACTAGTAGTCACCTAATAAATGATAGCGTCCTTGTTGGCATTTTCCGTCTCCTAACTCCCATAAACCTGAATGTCTAAACACCTTGGCATCATGTGCCCTGCTAGGCCATCAAACATAAATATTTGTCCGTAAAAGTATGCATTTTGATTATTTTAGGTGTTGTATCCTTATGCGAGTCCCATCAATTGCCCCAACGATGTTCGAAAATGGTATGGGCCCCCTTTCTCTGAAGTGGGCAGAAACGTCTTCATATTTGCTAGCATCATGCCATGAAATAAACTTCTGCAGTATGGTCCTATCAATAGCTTCAATTATAAGTGCTTCATATATGAGGAAAGTAAACTCAGAAACATCAAAACGATCGCTGATCTCTAACAAAGGCGGCTATGAGTCAAATTAAATAACGAAAAAAAAACCATTACGAGCGCTTCCTCCAGTGGAATGTCTTGTCTTCCACCAGGGTATGGCAAAGTTGGGCTGACGGCAAAAGTGTGTAACTGATTTGTGTAATTAACTCCTATTACAGTTTTCTGCCCAGATCCCTGAAACCTAGTCATGCGATTTATCTCCAGTGTGTGTTCGCATGTGTATCTTTACCTTAATACATTGAGGACATTATCTAGCGCTAACATCACATTTATGACGTTGTCCATTATTTTGTGTCCTCACATGACTTTTTAAACCACCATTCTGACTAAACCTCTTACCACATGCATCACAGGCATGAAGTTTATCACCTGTATGTGTTCTCATGTGTATATGTAAATAACCATGCTGACTAAACCCTTTACCAAATACATCCCATGTATAAGGTTTATCACCTGTATGTGTTTTGACGTGTCTCTGTAAACCACCAAGCTGACTAAACCCTTTACCACATGCATCACAGTCATGACCTATTTCACAAGTATGTGTTCTCATGTGTTTCTTAAGTTACTACCTTGACTAAATTCTCTAGCACAATCATCACATTTATGAAGTTTATTACCAGGCTTTGTTCCTATGTAGAGTACCATTCATTGTGACTCAATCTTCTAACTCGTACATCTTATTAAAAGGCTTATCTCCAGTTGAAACGAAGTCATAGTAAAATAAAATAATATTTTTTACGAGAAATACAAATATTCGAATGATCAAAAGTTCAAATGTTCACATGTTCACAACGGTCACACAGGTACCTAATCTTATAGGTTTCGATGTTAAAAGTGACTGTATACTGAATTCTGATGGTAATAAAAAGTTGCTAGTTTTTTTTCGTTGTATCTTCCTTGTTCTGTACAAGGTTATTAATTGTCTGCAGGATACATGTATCAGCTTAATTGAAGTAAAAGTAAATTATATTATTGCCAGTGGTCACTTCTGTTATTGTCAAAGATGATTGTAAAACAAAATGTATAGAATATCAATAAAGTACACACTTGTCTGCATGTAATAAAATTTTGTTTCTGTCCAATTTGTTTTTAAGATGAGTCGTCATTCTTTAGACCACTAAATAGTACCAAGTTTCAACGATTTTTTTAGCAAACTTTCTTAAATAAGAATTCAAATCTCACTAGAAATGCAATTTTCAACTAGTTTAGCAAGTGGTCTAGCTGTGAGATACATACATTTTGATTGCTCTTGTTGATACATGTTATTACATATAAGTCTTGTTTTTTATCAAAAACACTCTATTTTCAATTATATTTTATGTTTGGACTACTATATTTATATTCAATGAACATCCTCTGATACAAAAACGTAAGACATATATATAAGAACATTTATATTTGAGTTAATATTAACAAATTAGAACGGGTATCAATGGAAAGAGTCTCACATTGGTCACTATTATCATCCGTATGCAGTTTCATTGTGTAACGTATATATGTTACTACCAGTCCAATTTGAGCTTGAATTCAATGACATAGTACTTGCACAAAAGCTTTATGTTGTTTTTCTTTTGTTAAAAATAGATCAAAGAATTCAATTAAGTAAAGCAAAATTCAATATAGCATGTTTAATTCTGTTATAGGTGTAAAACCACCAATTCGGACCCGGTCAGAAAGATTATATACAAGAAAGTAGTACATATTTTAAACATAATAGTTCCAACGCGTAGCTGTATCTTTGACAATAGGTAAAATGTTTGAGTAATTAGAAGGACTTGGGATCACTGTAGAGTCCTTGTTGAAAGTTTCTTTTGAACAGAAAAAAAATATATATGAATTTGAATAGGAGAGAATATTTGCCCTGTTGTTCAGATTAGAACTATAGATGTTTGTACTACCAAACTTTTGTGAACCAGTGCGCTTTGATATGTTGAATTTACCACATATGTCAGGATAAGATATAGCTTTGACATGAAAAGACTGTCACTTTATTCGAATTTAAGTCAAAATAAACATGGGTGCTTGAAATTGCAGAGTTTAACATAGAAAGCAATGGGGCTATGAATTAGTGGTTTCATTCCTTCTAGGCAGATAGTTTGCGTTATAACTCATGTCGGGTTCGAATAATTGCTGTTGTTTTCATTTTATTTACCTAGTCATACCATGCTCACATTTAATCTGTTCCGATACAGTGTGCTAAATTTCAACCTTTACACCATTACACATAACGGTGCTCCTATTAGAAATTTACGGAAAGTCTCGGTACTTGGAAAATGGGATAGGGCTGTTAGACACAATTTTGGTAGTAAACAATGCAAAGAGCATTTATATATGGGTCATTAAAAAAATGTCGAAATTGCAGAGTTGAATAAAAGTTACTAGTTTAAACCATCCTCTAAATGTTGTCTATCCTGTAACTATAGTAACATAGTTATATAGAGACAAATTTCTATATTTATGAATGCTGTTGTGAAATAATTACTCCTTTTTTGCAGTGATGATGTTTTTCTTCTATGGTCTTGGTTTCCAACACGCGTAATTGCACATTTTACAAGTATAATATTGTTGAAATTTATAGATTTGTTGGTAACAGCATAGAAATGACAGAAGGATACGCACTTAGTTTTTTTAATTAAGTCTGTTCTCTACACTGATATGTGGGAAACTTACGTGCCGTGTACAATTTTTAGAATGCTGTGTGCTTTTTATATCATCACTGAATAGTCCCATATCTAAAAGGAGTTGACCTAGTATCAGTAACAGTATAGTCATGCATTTCATGTACGCTGATTGAAATTAGTTACTAAAAGAATGTTAAATAGAATAATAAAGAAACTTAGTTTTCGTTAGTTATTTTAAACATTCTAAAATATGATGATAGTTTATTATGCAGATTTCAAGGCAATCAGAAAGCCATAAAAACAAATTTAGCATAGGTGTACTGAAAATTCGACATTTTTTTTCTAAAATGACCCATTTACGAAGTTTGGTTCAAATAATTTTTAAGCCTGAAAAACAACAGGTCAACGACGGATGCTAAGCGGTCATGGCAATACATGTAGTTCACATTTACCTTTGGCCCAAGTGAGCTAACAAGAGGGGGTGGGGTAAGATTTGTGAAATTTTATATGACGGTTTATTGTTTCATTCTAACAGTTATTTACGATTTTTACCTTTAAATGCTTAGAGTTAAGTACGTCCCGAATGTACTCATGTCTGTGTAAGTTCTGACTGTCATTTACCCTGAACACTTACACCACATTTACATGTGTTCACATGTCTCTGTTAGTTCCCGTCCTAAACACGTTAAATATATGTCACTAAGAATAAGAATAAGAATTTTATTAGTTTAAAATCCAAACAATAGGATTGTTACTAAATAAACAAACCAATACAAAACCAAAACAAAACAAACAAACAGACAGACAGACAGACAGACAGGCATATTTATGACAAAACGATAGACATTAAACAATACAAACATGTAGCATTGAAAAAAAAAATAAAGATTATTAATATTAAGTATTATACTATTTTTGACAGCATGCCTCCTCTATAAAATTATCAATTCAAATATTATGTTTATATATAACATTATAAGTTAAGCCACCAATCACACACAGTTCATATACTGACATTATAATTGTTTCTCTCATTATACATTTCACTTATATTGTTAACAATGATAAGTAAAATATCACATTCTTCACAAGAAAATATAAAATCAAATTTGTTTTCTTTACTCATTGAATTAAAACTGGGGACAATACTAGAAATTTCATTAAACATTTTGATCCTAGTTTTATTAATTTCTGTACATGTTATGATAAAATGGTATTCATCTTCCACCTCTTTATGGCATAAAGGACATATTCTATTTTCCAAGGCTGTTTTGTTGTATCTACCGCGTTCAACAGCCAGCATACTATTACTTATTTTTATTTTGGCATAATTTTTTGTAACATTTTTATCTAAATTCAATAAAAGGTACTTTTCTAGTTCATACTTTACTTTAAATTTTCTGTAGGTTCTTAGTTTATTTCCATTTATTGAATTATCATCATTAAATAGACAATTTTTCCAAAATATAATGTAATTTTCATTGAGCTTCTTCACGAGGGCTAAAAGTAATCGTTTTTTAGAAAAGGTACATTGATTTTCCCAAACATGAGTGAAATTCAATTTTGATAGAAGCATTTTAATTTTTGAAGCAAATCCATCATTTAACTGCTTGTTAACTTTATAAACATTATATAATAAAGACTCATTTTCATTTGAATTTAAAATATGTAACCAAAATCCTACAGAAGACTTAAGGGCCTGTATACCAATAGGGTACATTCCCAATTCAGCTAATACAGCTGTATTTACTGCCTTTGAATTAACATTAAGAAGACTTTTCGCAAATTTGATCTGGAGTTTTACTGATTCCATTGATAAATATTGAGATTCAAGAGTTTTGTTGTTCTTCACAATATTTAGTGACCATATCTCACTACAATACAATAATATTGGACTAACACAAGAATTAAAAAGTTTCATATGGGAAAAAACATCCATCTTATCTGAGTAAAGGATTTTTTTAATACAAAACAATGCCTTTGAAGCTTTTTTACAGAGGAGATTTACAGCATTAGTGAAAATTCCTGATGCCTTGAATAGTATACCTAAATATTTATATTCTGTGCAGCATTCGATTACTTCATTATTCAATACAAACTTGTCTTTAGTAAGTTTTTTACCACTTTTATTAAATATCATTGTTTTCGTCTTGTCAAGATTGACAGTCAAGTTCCATTTTTCACAATAAGTGTTTAACTTGTTTAGACAATTTTGTAAACCTTCTGAAGATTCTGATATTAATACTAAGTCATCAGCATATAAAAGACTAGACAATTTTATGTCATGTAATGTTACAGGATCACATGAGGTATCAAACATGGAGGTTAAATCATTTATATAAAAAGAAAATAAGGTAGGGCTTAGAATGCAGCCTTGTTTTACTCCAACTGTGGAAGGAAACATCTTAGTAATGCCTTCAGTGACTTTAACTGCAAATAAAACTTCTTTGTACATATCTTTTAGAATATTGAGGAATGGTCCATTTATGTTATATTCAGCAAGTTTGTGTAATAGGGCCTCTCTATTTATAGTGTCAAAAGCTTTTTTAAAATCAATAAAACATGCATATATTCTTTTGTTTGATTTAAAAGCTTTATCAAAAATAGTTTTTAAAGTTAGAATGTGATCACTAGTTCTGCATCCTTTTTTGAATCCAATCTGTTCACGACAAATAATTTTATTAGTTTCAGAATACTTTTCTAAACGATTATATAAAACTCTTGAGAAAAATTTTCCTAAGCAGCTAGAAAGTGCTATACCTCTGTAGTTTGAGGGGTTGTCACTGGACGCTAAGCAACCAACAATCAATCAATCAATTTCTGTAAGCTTTGACTGTTATTGACCCATTAAACACTTTATATGCACATTTATATGTGTTCTTATGTCCGTAAGTTCCCGCCCTGAACACACGTTAAATATTTGTCATTGGACGTTAACACTTACACCTCTTTTATATTTGTTTACCTGTCTCTGTAAGTTCTGACTGACCCATTCGATGAGATTTTAACCAAGAAGATTACTCAATTTTCAAAACCATTCATAATCTAACTAACTAATCAAGCTACATGTATGTACTTTATATTTCACATTTGTAAAAGATTGTCATCATGATGTGTTCATATGAAGCAGTGTTATTCACCTTTTCGTCTAAACTCTTCATTGCAAATACCACATTTATTATGTTTAATAGCTGTTTCATCACGGTTCCAGGTTAGGGGAAAATTGGGCGATCAGATACGTGTTTAACCCCGCCACATTCTATATGAGAAACTTTTTGACTCAGTTTATATCCCCATTATTGTTATATCGTTGTGACGTGCGAGGTAGAGAGAATGTTTAAAAATCGTGACTCTGATCCTTATGAAACGTTTCACATTAATACAAATAAGGATGTGGTATGAGTGTCATCCAAGTCACAATGTATGAAAAGTTAACAGTTATAGGTCAAAGTACGGCCTTCAACACGGAGCCTTGGCTCATACCGAACAGCAAGCTATAAAGGGCCCCAAAATGACTAGTTTAAAACAATTCAAACAGGAAAACCAACGGCCTAATCTATATAAAAAACGAGAAACGAGAAACACCTATGAACCACACCAACAAACGACAACCACTGAACAACAGGCTCCTGACCTAGGACAGGTGCATAAAAATGCAGCGGGTTTAAATTTATTAAAGAAATCCTAGGAGTTAATTGTAAAACTTCTAACGATGCAAGTAGAGCTGAATTACCTAGATTTCCCCAAAGAACTAAAATTATTATGTCCTCTAGTAAATATTTGAACCATTTAGTTAAATTTGATCATACTTTTTGACTCAGTTTATATCCCCATTATTGTGGGCTCACATAAGCTCAGGATTATTTAAAGCCACCTGGAAAACGAATCCTTGGGCAATTAATATTCAAACATGTCGCCAAAATCTTAGGTTCCCCTTTTTTGGCCAAGGGTTAAATAAAAATATTAAAAAATTTTATTCAATTAAATCAGCGCATTTTAGATCAAAACTTACAAGATCAACGCTCTAATTTTTTTTATTCTGAAAAAAATAGATTTTTCCCGTAATATTTCAAAGATAGGAGAATGTACACAATATGTTGGTCAACTTACTTTCAAGTCTGATCGTTCTATTATAGCTAAATGTTCATTCCCATGAAAAAGAAAGAGGGAGATATAACAGAATACATAGTGATAGCATACAGTAATTGAAAGGGGAAGGGTTCCAACTCCCAGAACACCATAACCAAAAAGAAAAAAAGAAAAAAAGAGAAATCGAAAAAGTGGGGTTTCAACCCCCATAACGGCCTCCTCCCTAGAAGTTCTCGTCGTATGATCTATCAAGATTTTATATCCGTATCTGATTGACATATGTAAAGAGTCTTCATTTCTGTATTTTTAAGAAAATTTTTCTCTCTTCTTTAATGTTCGAACATTTTTTTCTATTCTATATATATATATATTTCAGCAACCCGTTATTCTCGTTTTCTTTACTTTGTTTGTTTATTTTTGTTTCCCTTCCTTATTGTGTGGCCCATGATTCTCTATTCTGTAAACTGCTTTCAGACCCTCATGTACTATCAACCATGTGACATCGATTTTGAGAGAACATCTGTCCATCGGTAAGGGAAAAGAAAAAAACAACTTTTATCAATCTGATTAAAATACAGATCCTGTGTCCATGCTTTGCATTAATACAAGGATCTGTAAACGCTCCAATCTAATTTCTATTTTTACGACATTTTGGGATTCTCATGTTTTGTCATTATGATACACACCTTCAAAAGTTTAGAGGCAGAAATGTCATTGGTTGATATAAAATTTATCTGAACAGAAATGGGCGGAGTGTTGTCAGATCTTTGTAAGCGAATCGTGGGCACAGCATCTGCATTTTGATCAAATTGAACTTTAATATCATCGTCAGGACAAGTGCCAAAATATGAACCAAAATGAGTTAGACAATACACTTGACCGGAAGTATACACAGGAGAATATGTATTTCGTGAGTTCCTTGTCTGGTGTCAGACATGTGGGAGATACATGTACATTGTCTGCATTTTTTGACCAGGTCAAGAATCAATGGCATAATTAAAAGGATTGTGGGTATTTAAATTTGTGTTCACCAAAGTTTTAAAAAAGCTTTTGCAATTTGACAGTAATAAATAGTTTCAGAAGTTGTTAACCCTTGTTAACTTATCACAAAGCTTTTTTGTACGCTTTTGAAATATTTGGTAAACTTTGGTAAAATTTAATTGCATTGGAATCTGAATTGCTCATTACAAGAAGTATAAATACAGCATTTAAATAATAAAATTACATAAAATCATGATTATTTTTTACCATACTGTCGTGAATATCTATTATCCCTACAGAAATTCATGTACGTTATGGATGCTGCTCCGTCGCTGGTTCTTTTTAATGTGTATCAAAGTCATCCGGATGATGATGATGGTGGTGGTGGTGTAGGTGGTAGGAGGCTGTTTAACGTCCAGCGGGAAACTATGCATATCTTCAGGACGAGAAAATGTTAATGTAATATGAATATTAACCCTGGTTTGTACTAGACAGACATGCTGAGCCGGGGAAGGCACATACATTTACATAGTTTATACTAAAGGTAAGTTTCGAGCTTATAGGGATATGGCCTTTCTATTATCAACCCGATGTCCACAATAACGATATATTATCATGAGGCTGGAATTGTCATGTAAAATTATCTAATATAGTTGTTTTAATGTTCTGAATAAAAACGAGGTTAAAGTGGACACCCAGGAGCATAATCACGGTGAAGAATAGAAACAACATAATAAAAACAAGTGAATCTGTGAGCTACTGCTCACTAATGATACCCCCGCCCGCTAAAAGTATAAGGTAAACAGGAAGTTGTTGAGTGATGAATCTGAAAACGCATCACACGGTATAGCAGACTCATATAAACCCTTGGGACGGACGGACGGACTGATGGATGGACTGACGGAAATGACGGATGGATGGACGGACAGACAGAGGTAAAACAGTATACCCCCTATTTTTTTAAAGCGGGGGTATAAAAAAACTAACAAGAAAACAACAGTTGACGGAACACCACATGGAACTCTGCACGGAAACTCAGTAAAATTGAGCAACATGGGCAGCATCAAAATAGAAATTTCCTGTTCCACCAGTGGCACACGTCGTGTTGTCCATGGCAAATAAATACCGGATTCAGTGATGTTGATTCTTAACTAGGAAAGGGGGACGGGGTTGCAACAAGAGGAACATATCCATGTAGCTGCAGTCTGCATAGTTGTATTTCATAGAAAGAATCAAGTAATGAGAAGAGAAAATTCGTTTTGTAAAAATGTATATTCAATATATATAATCTTACACAATGCTTACACTCCGTAACTACATTTATACTAAGCAATTATACCATTTATATACATACATTTACACATATCATATAAACATACTCACGTATACAATATATATATAATCAGAGTATAGAAAACATAAGCAGGTACATCACGTGAACATATCGTGTCACTGTTACGGATGAAATTGGTAAATATGATATCAATTAAAATAAATTGCCATTCATTCTTATTTTAAAGAAAAATACTTCGCTAAGGACCCTTAGTGTGAACTAGAAAATGTGTATGGTATTTGGTGAAATTGTTATCAAGACCGGTAACTCTTATTTACGTAAAATAACCACCATGACATTAACTAGTTTAACAATGGGCGTATCAAACATCACGTGATATTTTAATGGAATTGATGCTATACCGCGATAACTTAAAATTTCATATGCCTCTTCTTAACATAGTGAAGCAGTCATTTCAACTATGGTAGATCTTCCGGTCAAGAGTTAAAACGTTTTCCGCTTAATTTGCTTTGCCACTGAATCCTTATAAATATCAAATAACTATAAATACTAATCATGATTAAAATATAAACATCAAGACCCAATACCGAACTCCAATATAATGCCAGTGTGTCTCTTCACGAGAAGGAACTATAAATCCGCCGTTTTTATATTATCTTTTTTGAATGTCTTACTGATTAATGTATACTTTCACGATTGTATTCATACACATACATACACACATCACTAATAATATCGTATGTTATCAATTGTATTGCATAGATACACACACATATAATATATATGCATATATTAATGTAAATTTAACCTACCAAAATATAAATAATGAACAATTACTCTACCAGCGACAGATATGGAAATTGATAATATGTTTTCTCTTAATATTCATTTTCCTAACATATTACAATATTAATATATATAAAAGAAAATTCCTTAGTTAATTGATAAGCAACAATAAAAATAATGTCCAAGTATATTTCCATTTAACTAACTTTTAATAAAATTAATACTTCATTACAAACATATCATTAACAGTTATCAAAATAATTATTTTGGCATTGAGCATTTAGCAGTTTTATACAAATTTGTTATTTTGATTAGTATTCAATAAACATTGATTGACTAATTTTATTAAGAAATTTATAGTAGACCAAGGCCAAGGTAACTGGTATCTTTGTGCCATTTTATTGTAAACTTCTAAGTAACGCAGATTATTTTAATTTTGTTAAAAGCATTGAAGGGACCGACTTGTAAAACGCATAACTGATTTTAAAGAGTTGATTCCCTCAACCTGGGTCTACTACTTTAAATATTACTGACAACATGTACATCATGTGAGACATTTACTTATAACTTCACTTATGACAGTTCAGATCAAATACTTTAAAAAATGTTGAGACAAAATAAAACAATAATTGTTTTACCTTACATTGCGTTGAAAAATACCGTTGAGAGGTTGGTATTAAGTTAGAGATCAGCACATGTGATTGTTTGTATGCCATTTATTCTAAAATAAAGGTAAAAATTATGTCCATTAGTGAATGATATATTCTCCATTGAGGTTCACTTTATGTTGAATACCCTTTAAATCATTACGGACAATGGGTACTAATAGCAAAACTCATACTGTGCGACAGAGGGTAACTATGACTAGTGTACAGTCGTTTTCGCATCATGCATTAATATACTCGATCATCACAAATATCTGAGACAAAGTGAAACGTTTATAAACATTTATGACAATTTATTTATTTTTTATAACGAATAAATTAACTGGCTAGATAGCATAATGCAAATCAATACACCGGCGCAATAAAGTAAACTGAGACGTAAAAACAATTATTACCCTTAGAATTTATATAAACTTGAGATTTTTTCCGATAACTTTACGATATTAAGCAGCACACCCTAAAATTTGCACATTAGTAAACTTATGAGCTGATTAAACGAATAAACTGACTGTTGTTTTTAGTTTGCATATTAAAGAAAATATACACCATTTTTATTACTTAATGTATTATCCATGCATAAGTTTATGTAATTCGTCAATTAAGATTCAACAGAATGACGGTTAATTGCATTGATCTTACACCGCAAATAGAAGCATCAGGTGACGCCATATGTCGGATATTCGTTGTATTTAGGGCGTTGTTAACCAATCGTAGTTTACAATAAATCTTTTCTTTTGTACAACACGATTCAAATACCTAACTTTTAAGCAATGCCCTGTCAAATTGCATCTTTATTATAATGCCATCACATCTGTTTGATTTTAAAACAAAAACTAGAAAATAACAATCAATAATTAGACAGACCCTCCCTTTTATTTAGTATATTATTTATTTACAAAATAAGAAACAAGAAGAAAGTTATAAACAAATCATCTAACAGGTCTAAGAAGTACAAAAATATATAAATATATAATTTATTGGAATATTTCAATTTTTCATGGAATGTTTTTGATCACAATTCTTTTACAGATAAGAATTCACCAGTCCTAATTGATTGGTTCATCATTTATTGCAATTTTACTACAGTTTACATACTTTGAAATCATGCCTTGAAAATTGTCGTGTTTTTCCGTTGACAATATCGAACTTCCCAAAATGTTTACGAAAGTCGGAGAATTTCAATTTTGGTTGAAGTGATAAATCCGAAACAGCTTATATAGAAAGAAATTGGTGTTTATTAACTAATAAGGATTATTTTCACTAATTTCTTCTACTGTGTCAGGGATTCCCAATTAATTACTATTATAATTTGACATTTTTTACAGCTTACTTTAATTTGATAACCAACACATCAATCAAAATATAGAGCTTTGAAAAGACACTATCTTAGCATGTATTTCCATCACAAAAGTTAATCTGCTAGCATAAGGTGTACATGTAAACCAGACAAAACAACAATCACAAATATGTTATAAATGTAAAAATAAAAATGTATAAATATATCAACAAATAATATATGTGCACAAATCAACAATATATTTAACTAAATTGAGTTTCCACAGAATGATATGAACGTTAGTTAAGGTGGTACCCAAAGGCTCCTCGGTCATGTGACTATGTTTTATTCGTATATAGTCAACATAACCTTTCTTCTCTGAGGGAATGTATTGTTAATTTTGATAATCAAAGTTATATTGATGTACAATTATCAAAATAAACAATGAATATTTTTGGAGGTTATCAGATAATCTTCATTATAAATACGTTGTGATCAGGAATTGAAACCCATTATATGCACTTTTCATGTCGGTTTATGTGAAATCCTTAAAAAAGGTTTACCAATTCAATTTTACACTATCCCCACCATAGGCATTTATACCCGTAGCTAATATTTTAAAAATTTAGTTTACACCAAGGTTTAACAATGGTTTCATTTCAAAACATATTCATCCTGGAATAAAAGTTGCACTTTATCAAATTCATCTACTTATCGAAAGAAATCTATTCAGAATTGTCAAAAGCGAATGCTAATAAAAGTTACAAAATCCTATATTAAGCACCATTTGGACAACATATAGTATATTTCAAAAAATAATTACTATTTTACACAATGGCATATTCTTTCTGTGTTTTTGTTTTCGAAATCCGAGTCTGTAACCAGTAACAATAAAAATGTTTTACTTTTATCAGATCAGTATAAAATAGTTCAATAGTATTTTTACTGATATAAGCTTTAAAATATGTATGCCCGGGTTATAAAAAAACTTAAATTATGAATGCTTAATACGAATGTAAATCATTTCGGACATTTGTATTTGTTCTTGAATTGTTACTGGTGTATTTGAAATTATTATGGGTTTTTACTGTGATTCAAAACCTAATTTCCCAACTAATTTTTACAACTTAATATATACATAATTCATGATACACATTTCAATAATAAATACAAAAGTTGAGCACGCCTAGAATTTTGGATTTGATTCCAATAGTCTTTCCTAACGTTGCATTTAGTGACCACTATCCTTTGTGACTAAGTCACAAAATAAACTATTTCGTCTTTTTATTCCAAATCATATACTCGGTAAGTCTCGGTAAGGCCATTAGATGGCATAAACCGAACAAGTACCATGCAGTTGTTCATTGTCAATAACACTGTCTATACAGGCCTACTCTTCGTTGTTTCACACACGTTTAATTCAATCAACGTATCTCAAATTTGATTATTATCCTATCATAAAATGCTTTACTACAAATGAGTTTCCCATGTGGCAGTGTTTTTATCATAAAATGTTTTCATATAGTCACGTGGAAGAGAATTCGCGTTGCCGTTGCTTGGAAATCTTGAGTATCCATTGTTTGGAGAATCCTCTAAATTGTAATTATATTCCTGAAAAAGAAAACAAAATGACTTGGTATATATAACGATTAATCAACTCGCATATGAACAAAGATAAAGCGGAAAAGAGTAATAGTAAGGAGTTTTTATCACATTGCTCTTCAGCTGTTTCGGTTCTTATAAATCATTGGCTTTCAAGTACTCGGCTTTAAGCGATCCTGATGAAGGTAAATCTAGAAAAGCGCTTAGGACGCATGACATTTTTAAAGTGTTGTTTTCAATTTTAACCAATCAAAAAATTACTAACTATGTGTCGTTTTACTCACTGAGTTTTTCATAACATCGAAAAATAAAGAATATAAAATATAACGTTAGACTTCAAATTAGTTAATAAATATGCTTTTTCTGAAAGTCTATTCTCTTTGCAAACAAATGCAGACGTTGGCATATATTTACAATCGAAATTATACTCCTATTTTTCTTCATTCATCGTGTTCATTAAAGAGAGATTTGAGATGATAAGTAGTAGTAGCAATTCATTTTTAACATCTTGTTTTTTTTGCATCTTTAAAGAGTTGTGTTGGTCCCGAAATCGATATCCCAAATATCAAATAAGATAAATACAAGACACACATATTGTATGTACTATAATATAAAAGACGCAAATGAGCAGACGACGTATCGATGCGTTAACAAAACAAAATATTAGAAGATTGATTGATAGATGTGTTCCCAAAAAGCCAATGCCTATACAATGAAAAGATCTAGTGCTATGTATGGGATATGAGTGTTGTCGAGTTACTGATATCTAGTGTTATGTACAATAAGATAATTGTATTTAGGGGGAAAGACACATTTATGTTATTTATCGATCTCTGAACTATTCTCAGGTCTCTGGAAAGGGAGGAACAGTCTTCGTCGTATAGCGTCAAACGTCGTTATCGTTATACTGGAAACAAAAAAATCCTGTTAACTGTCACGTAGGTTGCCTCATTCCCACCCTCGTCTACATGAAATTATACGTAACCTAGCAACATGCTATGCGTGCCTGTCCCTTGTCATGCCCCTGTATTTTTTGTATTTATTGTCTGTTATACATGAATCAGGTTTTCGTTTATTGTTTTGTCATAAATCAGGCCGCTTTTTTTTTTTAATTGTTTCACATTTTTTCATGTCGGGGCCTTGTAAGCTAACTATAATAACTATAAGGCATGGGTTTTGTTCATTGTTGAAGGCCGTACAGTGCAGAACCTGTAATTGCTTAAATCCGCTTCATTTGGTCTTTGTTGGAAAGTTATCTCATAGGCCATCATACATTTGTACCACATCTTCTGATCTTATATTAAATAAATACAGTGTGCTTGTATAGACTAATGTATAAAAGAATAGCATAAATAAATTAAATGTCTCCAAATGAAACTTCCTCAAGCATTCCTAATCTGAAAAGGATATCTGATTTAAGCACAAAGGCACTTGGAAAAAACTGTATTGTTTCAGTTATAATAAACATCCAGCGTCTTTGAAGCTTTTTCCATATACCAGCAAAATGCTCCGAAAAGCTCAATAAGCAGTTTTATGACAGCCGCGTCTTCTTTTAATAAATTATATCAACAAACAAGTCATCCGTTATACTTGACATTTTTTTTCTTTCATACACAGTAAAATAAAATCTCTCCGTACTTTTACAACATGAATGTGCCACACAGAGATTTACACCAACTATTCCACATTTTCCATTAAATACTACAAAATGGTTTATTCTCAGAATGGGATATCGAGATTTTAATCATGCAATTTTTTTCGTAATTTTCATAGTTTTAGAGTGCCACGTACAAAAAGACAACTAGGCACATATAGACATGTTACCAATTAAATTGCTTGCCATATGTACTACACCGCGTTTAAAAATTCAATTACAAGTATATTATTGCACAGAATATCAGAACGTACGAATCGCCATTGATTTTAAATGTAAGATTTTACGATATTCTATTGTCATTAATTGTTTGACCGATATTCTATTGTCATGAATTGTTTGACCGATATTCTATTGTCATGAATTGTTTGACCGATATTCTATTGTCATGAATTGTTTGACCGATATTCTATTGTCATGAATTGTTTGACCGATATTCTATTGTCATGAATTGTTTGACCGATATTCTAGACCGATATTCTATTGTCATGAATTGTTTGACCGATATTCTATTGTCATGAATTGTTTGACCGATATTCTATTGTCATGAATTGTTTGACCGATATTCTATTGTCATAAATTGTTTGACCGATATTCTATTGAATTTGATTTCACGTGGCACCTCGTTAAATCTCAATGTTAGAACGTGTGACTTAGAAAACAATCTGCCATTTTTGAACTGTAAAATAATGTTATTTTTATACTGATTGTGGATTCAATAATAATAATCAATGAGATATTTTGAAAATTTGCACAGAAAAATAAAATTAGGCTTAACTTAAATCAGGCCGTTCTTTTTCTCGTTTGAATTGTTTTACATTTGTCATTTCGGGGCCTTTTATAGCTGACTATGCGTTATGGGTTTACTCATTGTTGAAGGCCGTACGGTGACCTATAGTTGTTAATGTCTGTGTCATTTGGTCTCTTGTGGAGAGTGATCTCAATGGCAATCATACCACATCTTCTTATTTTTATATTAACTATCCGGTTATTTCAAAGAAAACCAGAGCTCAGTTTGTTTTAAAGACTGTATGTTATATTGACGCTTCTAACGAAGAACTATTATTATAACACGATATAATGAAAACATTATATTTGAGTAGTTGACTTTATCTGATTTGTACGTAGGACTCATGAACTTACCAAGTGATCCACGACATTGATACATCAATATATTTAGAAATGAATGGTTTAAAAATAAAACTGATAGTAATAAATGACAGTCAGATGTTATTGTTTTTTAACTTAAAGTGTATTATAGGGAACCATCTGCTACTCAAGAAGAAAGTCTGAAAAAATGTGCTCTTATGGAATGTGCTATATGTAAAAGAAGTATACTCTTTAAGACTACTATTAATAAATATGAAAACGGTTAAAATCTATAAACACTGGACACTTTTAATTTGCAAAACACTCATTTGCAAATCCGCCGCCGCCTCTCCTTAGACCTACAGTGTCGTGTATATAACCAAAATGTGCGGAATTACATGGGATTCAATAATTTCATTGCTTTTCTGCTGTTATTATTATATATATTTTGTAATTTGATTTAGAAAAACATGGGATTTTCAATATCCCATGGGATAGGGCAAATCCCATGGGATTTACCATTATCCCATGGGATTTTGGTTAAATCCCATAGGATTTTTTTGGGTCCCATGGGATAATAGTAGTCCCATGGGATATTTGTTGTCCCATGGGACAAAATAAATCCCATGGGACTATAATTATCCCATGGGATTTTTAATATCCCATGAGACAAAATAAAATCCTATGGAATTCAAATTATAAATATACAGTAATGTGTATGTTACAATGAATTCTGTTTGGTAGTAAAAAGTTTATAATATATATACGAGTGTATTTTGTTTTTTTTTCATTTGTCACAAACATGTTTTTAATTTGCTTATATGACAATAAAGATTATTATTATTTTTGAAAGTATAATAATATTTAAAGTAAAAAAATAAAATCCTTTAACTGAAATAAAATGATGACATGTCTTAATAAAAGAAAAAAATATTGATTTGAAATCTTTGTCTTGTTTGTTTTATTATGAAAAATAGAACTGAAAAAAATATTTCATATTCTGACTGAATAAATTGACAAAGCACAGTTAATAGTTTACTCTTTTAATGAGGTAAATTTTCTTTGTTATAGTTCCACTGCAATACATGAATATGCAAACGATTTGAATCTCATACCTTTGTGGTGTTCATAATATTACGTTTATATTTGCAAATTTATAAAATAAACACTTTTCCTGTTAAGTTTTAGTTTTCTTGTTTCAGCTTGCTATGTACAATTATTCAGTCCACTATATAAGAGTCAAGTAAATAAATTATTTCATCCACTAGGATATTCCTACAATTCTTAGACAAAACATTTTTGCAATCTGTTCTTCAAAAATCTTCCTCCGTACATCTTTATTGGATGGAGCGATTTAAATGAGTGGACAAAGCAAGTTCATTTGGACAACAAAATACTAATATATTTTTTCAATCCTCCATTCTTTCAATTGATAATTACGTTGTTGCATTTACATGATTTAGTTCTTGTGCATCTATGATCATGATAATATGACTCCTTTTTGTTTATAGTCATTATGTTGAAATTTCCTCTTTCTTATGTAGGAAAAAAACACATTCCATTTCAAATTAATAAAAAAGTCACACTATGTAGAAAAATATCAACTTTAAGTTTTCAGTTCAGTATTGACCTGTTGAATGATGATCATGAAAACCAAGATGTCTGACCTACAAATACACAGAACTCAAAAATTATAAATGAAAAGAAATACAGCAATAAAATGGCTACTTTATCATGTTTATATACATTTTGATAAAACTTTCATTTGAATATTTAAAATCGTAAGAACTCTTATTTCAGTGCTTTTTGTCTATGGTTTTCATATTAGTTGTTTTTGTGCTTTGTTGCAGTCTTTTGAGTTAAGCCAATTGCAACAAATGTTTACAGTTTGTTCAAAGGTTGTGCTGTTATTAAAACCTCTGTCCTAGGTTAGGGGTGGGTTGAATGCTCACAAAATGTTTATTTTATTAGTTGATATTTGCTATGAATTAGCTGTCAGTAACTGTGAATACTAATAGATCGGTATGTTGAGTCTTTTTTGTTACAGGGAAAGAATAAATATCCAGCCACATATCGGGTCTGTGTTTTTGGTAGCTGTTTTTCTGCTTTGTTGCATTCTAATGAGTTAATAAAATTGAGAATGAAAACGGGAATGTATAAAAATAACCTGACTCAAGAGCAGAAAAAAAACCCTTTTCAACTGATTTTATAGTTTTTATATTGAACTGACACTTAAACCACTGTCCTTAATTAGAGGAGGATTTGGTGCCAGCAAACATGTTAAACCATGCCACATTTTGTAAGTGTCTGTCCCAAGTCAGGGGCCTGTTATTCAGTGGTTGTCAATTGTTGCTATATATCATATTTGTTTTTTGTTTATTGTTTTGTGCAAAAATCAGGCACTTAGCTTTCGCCTTTGTGGTGTTTCCCCCCAAGCATGTTTAGCATGGATAGACATTATGTCCTTTTTAAATGACACCATGCCCTTTTTGAATTGTTTTATATTTGTTTTTGTATTTCATGGCCTTTTATAGGTTACTATGCAGTATAGGGTTTGCTCATTGTCCAAGGCTGTACAGTGAACTAATTTTGTTAAATTTCATGTCATTTGATCCTTATTGGAGAAAAGTCTCATTGGCAATCATACCGCTTCTTATTTTTATATCAACCCTGCCATATTTTGCCTGTCCGAAATCAGGAGCCTGTACATAGTTCAGTGGTTGATGTTGGTTCACGTCCGTCATATTTGTTTTTTCATAACTTGTTCTTTTTTATGAATTAGTCTGGTATATTCGAAGTTTGAATTGATGTTTTGTTCCAAATTTTGTTTGTGGTGTCTTTTATAGAGGACTATATCATGTATAGGTTATGGGTTTTCTCATTATTTACAGGTCATCATTGGCCTCTAATAAGTAATTGCATTGCTTTCATCCACTTAATTGAACTCTGGTGGATAGTTTTCTCATTTATCATACCACATCTTATTTTCATAATAATCATTATTCAAGGGCAAAAACCTTTTATAGAAGTGGACTTACCATTCAGGCTTTGTTGACGTCTGTAAATCTATTTTTGTTGATAATCTCGTTTGTTTATAGTTTCCCTTTATCTTTAATGTTCTTGCCCTACACATAAAAGGGTAAACATTATCATTTAATGACAATAACTACTATTACATAATTAGTAGGCAACTGACAAATTTGGATCATTTGTATATCTTGTCATGCTCATCATTTTTTTTTGTTTAATATTATCAATATTCTATGAAAATGAGGTCACAGTAATATTAACCTTGGCAGACAGACAACTTCTTATTTTTATATGACACCTTGCAGTCATTCCATACACTTACAAGTAGACATATGCCTATAATATCTGATAAAAAGAAAAAACCAAGAAAACTTAGCATTGACCAAAGAACCATAAAATACGGTCATGGTTATATGAATCTGCCAGACAGACATACACACCTTACAATCGTTACTTCCGCCAAATATAATTTACCTGTTGCTTAAAGCATATGATAAACTGACAAAACAATGCAAACTTTTCATTGACCAATGAACCATGAAAATGAGGTCAAGGTCATATAAAACATGCCAGACAGACATGTGCATCTTACAATCATTCCATTCACCAAATATAGGGGCCTTATTGCTTACAGTATCCGAAAAATAGACCAAACCACAAAAACTAAACATTGTCCAATGTACTATGAAAATAAAGTCAAGGTAAGACGAAACTTCTCAGTCAAACATATCATGATATGCACCTTACTATCATTCCATACACCAAATAAAGTTGACCTATTGCTAATTTGAAAATAAGAAAATAGAAAAACTGACCAAAAAACAAAAAAATAACATTGAGCAATGAACCATAAAAATGAAATCAAGGTCGAATAAAACATGCCAGACTAACATGTACATCCTTAAAAATTTTCATACACCAAATATACTGACATGTTGCATACAGTATTAGAATAAAATGCTCCGCTGGGTGCAGCTTGATACGACCGCAGAGTTAGAACCCTGAACAGTTGGGGCAAGTATGGACACAACATTCAAGCTTGATACAGCTCTGAATTTGGATTGCGATTAAATATTTGACACAGCATACCGGTAGGTTTCGGACACAGAATGAATGTGGTCTAAGAACTTAAAATTTTTTAATTTACCTATTATGGTCCAATATCCAAAATCTAAATACATACACGGTTAGATTCAGCATATCAAAGAACCCCAAGAATTCAATTTTTGTTAAAATCAAACTAAGTTTAATTTTGGACCCTTTGGACCTTAATGTAGACCAATTTGAAAACGGGACCAAAAATTAAGAATCTAAATACACGGTTAAATTCAGCATATATCAAAGAACCCCAATATTTCAATTTTTGATGAAATCAAACCATATCATTATTATTTGCTTTTATACATAAATAAAAAATAACCAACTTAAAATGGAAAATTTTAAAGAAAAAAAAAAGGAAAAAAAATCCCCCTCCCCCAATTTTTTTAACCCCCTTATGATTCATCACCCCCAAACTCTATCCCAGCCTTCCCTGTGTAGTATGGTACCTTGCAGTACAATTTCAGAGAGATCCATACACTTGAACATAAGTTATTGTCTGGAAACTAGAAAAATGCTTGTTTTTTGGCCCCTTTTTGGCCCCAAATTCCTAAACGTTTATGGCAATTACCCCCAAACTCAAACCCAGCTTTCCCTTTGTGATATGGAACCTTGTAGTACAATTTCATAAAGATTCATAAACTTTCACACAAGTTATTGTCCTGAAACTAGAAAAAAGGCTTGTTTTTTGTCCCTTTTTGGCCCCAAATTCCTAATATTTTAAGGCAATTACCTCCAAAATCAATCCCAGCCTTCCCTTTGTGGTATGGTACCTTGCAGTACAATTTCAGAGAGTTCCATACATTTGAACACAAGTTATTGTCTGGAAACTAGAAAAATGCTTATTTTTAGACCCTTTTTGGCCCCTTATTCCTAAACGTTTTGGGCAATTACCCGCAAACTCAATTCGAGCTTTCCCTTTGTAATATGGAACCTTGTAGTACAATTTCAGAAAGATCCATACACTTACACACAAGTAACTGTCATGAAACTTGAAAAATGCTTGTTTTTTGCCCCTTTTTTGGCCCCTAATTCCTAAAATTTTGAGGCAATTACCCCCAAAATCAATCCCAGCATTCCCTTTGTGATATGGAACCTTGTGGTACAATGTCAGAGAGATCCATACACTAACACACAAGTTATTGTCTGGAAGTTACAAAAATGCTTATTTTTGGCCCCTTTTGTGCCCTTAATTCCTTAACTGTTGGTACCATAACCCCCAAAATCATTCTCAACCTTCCTTTTGTGGTATTGAACCTTATGGTAAAATTTCATAGAGATCCATTCACTTTAACTAAAGTTATTGTGCGAAACCAATGTGTCTTCGGACGAAGACGCCAATGTCATACCAATATATGACCGCAAAAATTTTTTGCGGCCGGCCGTATAAAAACTGGACATTTTTACCTAGGAATAGTGATGTCTTTGACTAGGAAAATTAGTCTGGGGACATAAATTACTGACATCTGACTAAATATACTAGTAAATTCTGTATCCATGGACTTTTTATACTAGTTATATTTGTCTGACCAGACAATTTTTACAAGGACTAATTTATCTCTTACACTAGTTCTCAGAGGGACATGTCACCTTACCTTGACACATAATTCTGACTCTGAAAAACCAGTATTTGCTCTTACTCCGTAATAATACTGCATGCTTAGGGGAGAAGCAGCAAATACCAACTTTAAAGTCTTTGGTTTTACCCCGTTGGGTTCAAAATAAACAACCTTCCGCACTTGAGATGAACACGCTACCACGAGACCAGGCAGTATAATATAGAGTTTACCCAAGATTTAAAGTTTCCAAGCTTTTGCAAAAACTGGATCAAAATCATCATTGAAAAGCAATAACTTTTTAATAAGATTTAAGTTTCTCCTTAAATATTACAGTTTTAGAGATAAAAAGGCAAATTCAAGAGATATGAAGAAAACAAAAAGGTAAAAATCTGTATTTAAGGCAACAACTCCTATGAGTCAGCTGCCAGTTTTGATGCCATTTAAATGGACAGTAGTTTTTTTTTTCAACATTCTGAACATTTCTACCCTTGTCAGATATTGTCTATCTATTTTGGCCTTTTGTAGCTTATTACGCAGTTTGGCTTTTTAGCCCATTGTTGAAATCTGTACAGTGACCTATATAGTTGTTAACTTCTACGTCTTTAGTTTCTGTTGAAGAGCCGTCACATTGGCAATGTCCAATGATACCATATTTGTATATGTTTTTGTCATGTAGGTGTAAGGGAGTTACCATTTGATTTTTATGGGGAGGGGTCTAGGATGAAAAATGTTGTCCTGCATTTTTTTTAAGTTGTTATCTCTGTCCTGCCTTTACATTTTTCACTCTATTTGGTCCTGCCTTTTTTTTATTAGTTTATCCCGCCTTTTTTTACATAAATTGTCATCCTGCATTTTTTTTTTACTCAAAACTCCTGTCCCGCCTTTATTTTCAAATTTCATCCTATATGAAGATAGATAGATAGAAAAAAAAATTAAAATAGTCTTGCAAGACGTCATAATTATTTTGACTACCTAAAGATGTAACCTAATTCTTACTTGTTTGGGGAAAAGGAGAATTAACCGAACCACTATTCAACCTAAATAAGTGAACTGAATTATTGTCTTTTGCAGTAGTCCGAGTCGACATCTGTAACTAATCATGCAAATTGATAGTCAACAGTATAGTACCTTTTTCAGAATGTCAGCTTACAACAAAGAATCACTGGTGATAGGGGAGTGTAACCAATAAATTGATCCTAAATCAGATAAGATTTTCCCAGTAACGGAGAACCCCTTTCTTTGAGTGACTCTTGAGTGAATATAAATAGTGACGGGTGTCTCACAAATAAACATAAATCTGAATTACAGGAACATCGATAAGCAAAGTAAACTTACATATTAATCTCGAAGTTATTTACGGTAAAGACAGACTGTGCTCTACAGAGCTTATGTTGTATTGTTATATGTATAACCGACTTTAAACAAATCTTTTATGAAGGTATATTAACTTATATATTTGCGTATATTACTCGGGGGGGGGGCACTTCCTATATACAAGGTGATAGGACGTGCCGCTGGAATAGGTCACTTTTTCCAGCTTGAAAATATGGGAATAGGTGGGGAAAATTATCAGAAATATATGATAAGGTCGATAAAGTTCCAATTACTTGTATATGCAAAGCCCTGTAATTTTTTCACAGCCGAAAGTCTCGCCGTAAGTAAACATTACACACAGAATCTTAGCCTTAAATATTCCACTTTTCCAACACACCCCACGAAACCCAACCAATATGGGAAAAGGTTACAATTTTACCCACGCAATTTATGAAAAGGTATACATTTTTAAGAACTAAATTATATGAAAAGGGTGGGGTAACAGAACCCCAGCGACACACCCTATCAATTAAGTATTGAAGTGCCCCCTCCCCCTCCCCCCGATGTATTTTACTGCTACAATCACGTACCCGTTGCTGAGCAGAGATCCATACTTTTAAGCCAGGAGCAGTCTATACTAACAGTTAGTATAGAAAGTCCCTGTAAAAAGGCAGGCAAATCCTAACAGTACTGTAACTTAATGATACATGTATATCAAGTTACAGCACCTCACCCAGCACAGTTAGCACACTGGTGTGTGTCCGTCTTATAGTATAAAACTGTGTAGGTTCATATCGTTTGATTCAACGTTTTTTCGGATATTTTTTAGGACCGTTGTCAACATGGTCAAATCCGACCTGCCACTTTGCAACCCGACCAGCAAAAATATAACTCGACTAAAAACAATGCCAGTCAAAATTGCTTTTTGAGACTGGGCGACTGAAAAAGTTTTAAAATGTGACCTTGTGACCCTACTTGGAATTCTCCATTCATCGGCGTGTGTCGGTGTTGCTAAAAAGGGGGCATTGTTTTTTTTTTTCTTGGAACAAAAAATTGTTTCTATCTTTATTAAAAAAAAATCAAGACCAATCATAAACTTTTTTTCAAAACTCAGTGTCGTATTTTATTATTTTCCCAACAATGTTTAATAAAAGCTTAAAATGTTTGTTTCACTTCCCTCTGACTTCCCTCCTGATTTTTTTTCTCAAGAAATTATAGAATCAGTAAATGGATATATATATATATATATATATGTCTGTGGTCACCGTCATGCATTTAGATAAGAAATTCCAGCATGCCGCATGATCATCAAATAATTCATGTGTATTTGTGACATCAACATAACTGAAACATTATATTATTTCCCAGTAATTATGTAAATCATTTTGATTTACAAGTATATATGTCTGGGACTTATGCATGTATATATCTCACAGGCACTTGTCTCAGAAAAAAAAATTCTATATACTTTTATTAAAGTATATAGGGGGGAAAATCAGAGACAAGTGTCTGTGACATATCTGTCAGTCCCAGAATAATAAATATAATTGTATCTTAATCTTTGGAAAAATCCAATTATTAAATTGTTAAATTCTTTTACTTCATAATTATGTCAAAGTATACTTTTTAAAGTTTTAAATTTTAAAGTAAAAATAAATATTCCGTTTTGATCTAGGGAAAAACTTTTTAAACTGTAATGACATGGTCAGTCAACTGATTTGTTGCATGGCTGATTACAGGTAATTAAAGCATGCAGTAATTTTCCATTACGACAGTGCGTGTACCCTGGGGTGTGTATAACGTTTTAGAAATACCATAGTTTTCTAGAGAACATCCTGTCGATGTGTAATACAGATTGATGACATTACACAAAATTTCTTTCGTTAAATGTAGTTAAGTATCTGTGTCCATTCCCTGTTGCAACACTACAAATTTTTCGAAGAAAAAAATGTTAAAATTTGAAAAAAAAATAATTTATATAAAATAAAGGAGAAAAAAAGTAGCAAATAAACTTATGTTATTTGCCTATCCTACAGAAGACAAGAAATTGAGGATGAATACCATTTCTTCTCAGTCTGTCCATGCTATACATCAATGAGGGATACCTATATACAAAGTATTAATAAAAATCTTAATTTCAATTTTATTAAATTGCAGTCACCTATAACACTGAGGCATATGACCGCACTTTTAAATAGCAGTCTGCCAGTCATTATAAAAATCACCATAAAGTATATTAATGATTGTTTTTTATTGAGAACATCTGTATAAAGTATGTTTCTTTTAATATGTATCCTAATTTTTTTTTTTTTTTTCATGAACATTAATAATGTGTTAATTGTCGATACACACATATTTATAGTTTTTTTTTCCCCTGTGAATACCACTGCAACTCTAATATAATTATAGTCAATTTAACTATTGTCAGTTTCTTGTCTCAATACTGTTTGCCATAACCATTTAATGTAAATGTGTTTGTGCTTATAAATATTGTCTAGTGTCTATTGTAACTACGCATGGAGTAAACATAATTTCACTTTACATGTACAAACCCTTGAGAAAACGTATATATAGATGTGTTTAAAAAGGCCAATTCTCAGTGGATTTATTTCACACAAGGACCACTGGCACTTTTCTCAGAATTTTGATTCCTATATACCTTAATATAACATTAAAAGTATATAGGAAATTTTTTTTCTGAGACAAGTGCCTGTGACTAGGACATAAGATAACTAGAACTAAGCTTCAAATATATATGCCTATAAATTAACGGTACGTCTCAAAATCGCTCAGGACCTCCTGAGTGCAGACAGGACATAAAAAGTCACTCAGGACATGTACCGGTATGTATGTTTTAGTGAGCGTTGAGGGTATACATTCGATAGATAATTTAAATTTTGATCTTATAATTTTGGTTTTGATAAAATCAACCCAACATTAAAGAAGTTATTTGGGAAACGTCATGCATGACCGATGATCATATGCAATACCAATCATCATTTTGATTAGGACGTTTGATCTTTAATAATTAGGACTGATTGGTGATGGTTATAAACACATACAAGTAAACTTTGCAAACAAACAAAAAAAAAACGTGTCCTTGGAAAAATTATAAAAATACATGAATATTGTTTTTACAAAAAGAAGTTTAATACATTTTTCGTTTTGTATGTAATAAATGAAGCCATTTAGAAATATAAGAAATCTTCACATAGTCGGGAAATTTTCAATTCAAGTTATTTCATTTGAAAACGTTAAATAAATATAGATCTTATTCGATGTAAAATGTGGCGGCCTTGGAGATCCAAACCCCGTTTAAATAGGGTTTGTCTACTTTCGTCTATTGCTGAACATTCTATAATCAAGGATTTGTACAAATCCTTGCTATAATATAATGAATCGCGTCGCCAATATCACTACAATTACATAAATTACAAATACAATCTTCTCCTAAATATTTTGCATCTAACAATTTCAATAGGAAATTTTGAGTCGAAACTGAAGTACCAAATCTACAAAAAGAATCACTATTTTTTGTAGTAGTAGGCGTCGAAAACTAAACTGTTTGTAATCTTTTTTTTTCTCCTAAATTAATTGAAACTCTTGAAATAATTCAACATTATCTATAGACAGCTTACAAATTCAAATCTTTTTAGAAGTATATGAGTGTATAGTAATAATTTGTTCATTAACCCCCCTTTTTTCTTCTATAAAATTACATTGTAATCGATTTTATTTCCAAATTTGTGTTTGCTAGGATTGACACTTAGAACGTACAACATGCATAAAGTAACAAGTAAAATGTCACGATTCAGTTTTGGGATATTTTTTTCTTTGAATAAACTTAATTTTAAGAACGTTTCAGTATTTTTCTGAAATATTTTAAAAAGGAAACGGACTTGTAAACAAAATTTATTTTTGAATATTAATATTGAACAATGATTGTTAAGAAAACAATCTGCTAAAGTGGTTTGGTAATTAACTGGCTTCATGCTGTCAAAAATGTCTCCTTTTTATAAGTTTTTGAAAAAAAAAACTATTTGAAGGCGAATTAATCATTTCCGCAACTATCTATAAATAAATTTAATTCGTCAAGAACTTTCTCTCATATATTTAAACAATTGTAAAATAATTAATTTAAACTTTTGTACTGCGACTTTCTGTCCGTTTACCAATACTTATTCCTTGTTAGGTTTTTTCATATCCATTTACGAATACTTATAATGTGATAATTTTCGGAAGCTTTTATCCTATTTTCATATCAAACAACCATGTTACCCGTAGAACGGAGTTAAGTACAAATTTAGGAATTTAGTACTTAAAATTTTCAACAACAAAATTTTATACTTTCATTTACCTGGATTTTGTTCTACGCTTCGAAGCCGCCACCCTGTATCAAACATAGCCAACACCTCGCATGGCGTATTCACGATGTTGAGGGATTGACAATATACAATCAAAGTTAGCAATATACAGTAAGTAAGTAATTGGGTGTTGAATGCCAGTAGATCTGAATTTGTAAATTGAATTTTAACCTGTTTAGAATGTGTATTGTTGAATTGTTTAATAAAATTACACACATATGATAATCCAGGCTGATATGCATAAAACCACTTTAAGTTCAAAGTATCAATGAAACTGGGTCTGCATGAAAAAATGACTTATCACATAATACCAGAACCTATGTTTACTGTTAGATGATAAGAAAATATAGCTGTAGGCCTAGTTTACAAATTATTTATTCTTTTAATTTCTATTTGACTGTCTGGGTGCTTCTTATGTGTATTAAATGTTTGCGTTTTGTATGCTATAGTTAAGTTTTATAGACTGTTGTACGTCATTTGGTCGTTTTTAAGTTTTTGCCATGGCGTTGTCAGTATGTCTTCGACTTATAAGTTTTATATAATCTGCATCTCTTGTGCTGTATTTTAAAATGTATCTTTACACATTCATCAATACACCAAAAAATATGAATAAAGCTTTCGTATATATAAAAATAAGGAGATGTGGTATGATTGGTAATGAAACAACTATCCGGGATATTTTGAGACAAGGTGCACGTATAAGTAGTCAGCCGAAACCACTAAGCGTTTTGCATCCATACGTTGTTTTTTTCCGGGATACTGACTGCATAGTATTTTATCAATGTACTAGTTAATGTTCTCGAGGGATGACCCTATTACAGAGACATATATACACATATGTGTATATATGTCTCTGCCCTATTACGTGTCAGTAACCTCCTCGACTCGGTTCATTTTTACGGCGGCTAATTTTTGTCTTAAGAATAAACATAATTGATAAGTTTCTTTCCCCTGCATTCCTCGATCGCACTTGTAAAGAGCACATTGGCCTCAAGACATTGGTACACTATACGTTACAACTCTTGCCGTCAGTACTCAAAATTGGAAAAATATTAAATAAGAAGGTATAGAAAATTAATGCACACACACTATTACCAACCACAGACATGATGTTTTTCTCAATTGGCCCAGAGACATATATACACAAGTCTCGTGTGATGCGTGTTTTTAATTGGATTTCGCTGACCACTGTTACAGTTGCCAATCTCTGTGTATATATATGTCTCTGATTGGCCTAAATCGTTATTCCGCAATACAACGAGGGTGATGAAAAGAATCTGAAAACCCACCACTTTGAACATAGGCACCGGCATGCTGTGAATTTGAAAAATTCCCAAATGAATAACTATCCATTACTTTTCTACTGTAAAGTTTTATTAAATACACATTTGATTTGAAATGGCATATCAGAGAGATATATAAACATATATCATAGGCTGGCCCTCCCTTATGAAAAGTTCTGGATCCGCCACTGTATATTCATAAAAAAACCTTACAAATTATCCAAAAGATGAATAAATAGTCTTTAAGGACTCCTGGAGTCAATTTCACAAAAATACTTACGACTAAGATTGATTATAAGTATACTTGAGTGGGTTTTACAAAAAAAAAACTTACAAGTAATCGTAAGTATACTGTATTGTACATGACTTAATGACTATCAATATTATTTGTAAGTTTTTTTGTGAAACTGCTGAATTGTTTTTCCATGCTTATGGTACATCTAAGTTGTAAGCTTTTTTTAAAACCACCTCAAGGGTATAATGTCTGCTCGCCCATAGACAGTCAGGGGAATTACTGAAATCAGTGATTTATTAATCACTCATTTAAGTAGCAAAATAGAAATTCTGTGATTTTGTAGAGTTTTACCAAAGTTTTAAATATACATGTACAGGTTTAAATTATATCTAATTATTAGTAAAATTGAAAAAAATGAAACTTTTGCTTCTTTTAAGTAGCAAGGTTTATGCCTTTGATGCAATCATTCATCTATAAATCCTATATTTGTTGAAAAATATGCTATAATGAAGCTTTACATAATAATCTAATGCTTTCGTAGCAGATTTTTTCCCAGCAGTGGGAGTATTTTTCCTGTATAATTCAAGGTTTCATCTTACAGATTATGTAATAAAATATTACTGTTCACAACCAAAATTTCACTGTTCGGGGGTGTTGAAATTAGTGAGGTATGATACTAAAACAAGTGATTTTCATGTCATTATCCCAGATTCAGTACAAGGTCATCACCTGACATGACAGGTTATCCTAAAAACACAGATTGGTTCTGATAATTTTAGCAACATAATTAGTCCCTGGATCATTAGAAGTGTATGTTTAAAGCTACAATAGAATTAAATCACTTAGTCTAGTGATTTATTTGTACTACTTAAATAGGTGATTATTAAAGAAAGACAACTCTTACTTCCAACATTTCTGAAAAAATGTTACTTAAATCAGTGATTTCTTAATCATTTAAGTAAGTTCCCTGACTGATAGAATCCGTTTGCCCTATTTTTATCAAAAACGAAATATATTGATATTAATAGTATAAAGGTTAAATGATTTATTCATACATTTTTAATTGACTAGAATTATTGAGGAATTTAAACCATTCCTATTTTTAAAAAGTGACAAAAATAAAATTTATATATAACAGGGTGATACAAATGAGAAAAACTCAAGAAATTGTTTTCAATTAAGATAAATACATGCAGTTAATAATGGTTTTCAGTTGTTTTTTAAAGCAGAGGCAGATTTAGTGGGGTGGGGGTTCGGGGCCCCCTTTTCTTGAATGAAAAAAAATTGGTTGATTATATAGGGAATCACTGAAGCATGACAGGAGCAGGCCCCCTCTTAGCTTTAGGCAGTCACTTATGAAAATTTCTAGATCCACCACAGTGCAAATCAAAGGAAAATAATGTAAATTATCTGGTAGTAGTAATACAATATAAATATTATTCAAAAATAAACATTATACATCAAGATAATAAAATAAAATTTAAAATCAGGGCGAATGGACCCAGGGCAAACAGATATTAACTTTATCAGGTGAATCAGGGCGAACGGACCTGGATCCAAACTCCAGTAGGGTAACTCCTATAGGTCAAAAGTTCATGTTTATAAATTTCGTCAGGTCACCAGTACCTCACTAATCAAAATGAAACAACATGTTACAGACAATTTACATCTTTAATTTCAACATAATTTAGGTTATAAATATCTTTCTTCTACATTTTTGGATAAATACTCAATTATCCGGCAAATTCCAAGTTGAAACTTCTTCAGCAGGCCTATCCCCACCAGAGACCAAACGATGCACAAGTTAGGTATAGGTAACGATATGAATGCAACAATGAGCAAAAGCCATACCATCTAGCTAGCTTTAAAAGGCTTTGAATAATAATAATAAATATAAAATAAATCAAACAAGGAATTTAATGGTTTTGGGCAACTGTTTTGAATTTAAAAGAAAGCTTTAACAATGTTAATTTTTGTGTGCATTTATTGTTGCTAATTTTGAATAATGGACAAACATGTGAGATTGATTATTGTGATTTAAGAAAAACCTGCATACATAAAATTGAAAATGGAAATGGGGAATATGTCAAAGAGACAACAACCCAACCAAAGAGAAGACAACAGCCGAAGGCCACCAATGGGTCTTCAACACGGCAAGAAAATCCCGCACCCGGAGGTGGTCTTCAGCTCATAAATATGTATCAGATATAAGAATTCAATACAGCTCTCAGTCGCATTAAATAATAAAAACCTCACAATAAGTTCTGAAAATCAGAATGAACAGTATTGTAAGATTCTCAAAGTGTACACATGCAGTTATGAAACTTAAATTAATCATGCTAATTTAACATGTTAAAGATTGGCATACAACTTGGAGTAGCCGTATGGCATTGTATAGTGTAATGAATTCAGGGGATAATGGCACTACCTCTTTGATTTTAAAGTCCTCAGAATCAATCTTTAATATTAATAGGCATACTCTTGTACAAAGGAATATAAGTATGCAATAGACATATGGTCTTCAAAAATAAGAGGTATCCATGCTATACATTTATGACAAGATCTTAATCAAGTATTAATTTTGGTTTGTTTAAATATTTCGGAGGTTAGTAAGACTATGACATCCTTTTTTGTGATGATGTTTTTGTTTAAATTTGGAAAAATTGTTTGTACCAACAAAAATAAATACACAAAGTTATTTCAGAATTATGTGTTTATCATTTTTTTTTATGTTTAGGTTGCCAGCAAGATGAAAAGAACAATGCAGTTCAAAAGTTAAAATGTGGATAAGCTGATGTACAAGGTCCTACTTTTGCAGATTTTCATATTTTGCATGAATGAATTTGAAGTTTATATCATGGAGGGCAGAGAAAGAAAAGAAACACTTCAATTTTCCTGCTTCTGAAGGATAAATGTAAAACATCTTGTTCCGTAAGTTTTATGCTCTGTTTTGATACTGTTTGTGCATCCATCTGTCTTTCTCTAAATCATATTCACTTAAAGTTTTTGGTTACAGTTCACCATGAACTTCAGTTAGGAACTTGTGGTTTTACATGTATATACTCAAAATTTAGTACTTTAAAATGTTCATGTATTTTTGTCGAGCCTGCGACTTTTGTCGCAGAAAGCTTGACATAGGGATAGTGATCCGGTGGCAGCTACGGCGGTGGCGTTAGCTAACTTCCTAAAAGCTTTATATTTTAGAAGGTGGAAGACCTGGATGCTTCATACTTTGTATATAGATGCCTCATGATACCAATTTTGTCTGTCACATGTCCATTATCCTTGACCTCATTTTCATGGTTCAGTTGCTACTTGAAAACAAAAGTTCAGATTTTTTGTAATGTTAATTTCTCTCTTATTATGAGTAATAGGATAACTATATTTGGTGTGTGCGTACCTTGCAAGGTCCTCATGCTCGTCAGAGAGTTTTCACTTGACCTAGACCTCATTACATGGATCAGTGAACAAGAACTTAGTCTTAGATGCATGATTTTTTTTATTAGTTGTTAGTGGCTTTGAACTAGCTGTCAGTAACTGCGAGTACTCTCAGATCTGTACTTAGTGTCTTTTTGGTGTTTGGATGTACAAGTACCACTTGTATTTGTAGTAATTGTATTTTTATACATCTGATGAGTTAAGCCTCTTTCAACTGATTTTTATAGTTCGTTCTTATGTTGTACTGTTACACCACTGTCCCAGGTTAGGAGGAGGGTTGGGATCCCGCTAACATGTTTAACCCCGCCACATTCTGTATGTATGTGCCTGTCCCAAGTCAGGAGTCTGTAATTCAGTGGTTGTCGTTTGTTTATGTGTTACATATTTGTTTTTCGTTCATTTTTATACACCCGTTTATGGTATACCGTTGTCCGTCCGTCCGTCGTCAACATGTCAGACATTAATTCAAAAACGCTTTAACCAATATGCATGAAACTTTGGTGAATTGTTTATATATGACGTGAGCTCCCTTTCATTTTTTTTATAAATTTCGGATTTACCATTTCCGAGTTTTGAGGTTTTATTTATTAAAAAAGGGGGGATTTTTCAGTTTTCGGACAATAATTCAAAAACAATTTCACTAATTTGCATGAAACTTGTTTGAATTGTTTATATCTATTGATGTGAGCTCCCTTTCGTTTCTTATAAATTTCAGGTTTTCCGTTTCCGAGTTTTTGGGTTTTATTCATTAAAAAAGGGGGGATTTTCAGTTTTCCGACAATAACTCAAAAACAATTTCATCAATTTGCAAGAAACTTTGGTGAATTGTTTTTTTCTATTGACATGAGCTCCCTTTTGATTTTTATAAATTTTAGACTATACATTTCCGATTTTTGGGGTTTTATTCATTACAAAAAGGGGGATTTTCCAGTTTTCGGACAATAACTCAAAAATGCTTTCAGCTTTTTTAGCTCACTGGGGCCCTTTGGCCCCATGTGAGCTTATGCTATCACTTGGCGTCCGTCGTCTGTCGTCTCCATCTGTCGTCGTAAACTATTTCAAAAATCTTCTCCTCTGAAACTACTGGGCCAAATACCTTCAAACTTTAAATAAATGTTCCTTAGGGTATGTAGTTTATAAATTATATCCGAAGTTTTGATCCATCGACAAACATTGCTGCCATGGCTAAAAATAGAACATGAGGGTCAAATGCAGTTTTTGGCTTATATCTCAAAAACTAAATCTTTTAGAGCAAGTGTGACATGGGGTAAAATTGTTAAATTGGTCAAGATATATCAGCCCTGAAATTATCAGACAATTCGAACAACCCATTGTTGGGTTGCTGCCACCGATTTGGTAGTTTTAACAAAATTTTGCAGTTTTTTGTTATTATTTTGAATATTATTATAGATATTTATAAACTGTAAGCAGCAATAATGTTCAGCAAAGTAAGATCTACCAAAAAGTTAATATGACCATAATTGTCAATTGACCCCTTAAGGAGTTATTGCCCTTTAAAGACAGTTTTTACACAATTTGTTCATCAAGTTTGCTAACATTTAAAAATCTTCTCCTCTGAAACTACTTGGCCAATTACCTTCAAACTTAAAGTAAATGTTCTTTAGGGTATCTTGTTTATAAATTGTATCCGAAGTTTGTATCCATCGACAAACATTGCTGCCATGGCTAAAAATAGAACATGAGGGTCAAATGCAGTTTTTGGCTTATATCTCAAAAACTAAATCTTTTAGAGCAAGTGTGACATGGGGTAAAATTGTTAAATTGGTCAAGATATATCAGCCCTGAAATTATCAGACAATTCGAACAACCCATTGTTGGGTTGCTGCCACCGATTTGGTAGTTTTAACAAAATTTTGCAGTTTTTTGTTATTATTTTGAATATTATTATAGATATATATAAACTGTAAGCAGCAATAATGTTCAGCAAAGTAAGATCTACAAAAAAGTTAATATGACCAAAATTGTCAATTGCCCCCTCAAGGAGTTATTGCCCTTTAAAGACAATTTTACACAATTTGTTCATCAAGTTTGCTAACATTTAAAAATCTTCTCTGAAATACAGGTGAGCGATTCAGGCTCTTGAGAGCCTCTTGTTTATGAAACTTTGGTAAATTGTTTATATCTATTTTTGTAAGCTCCCTTTTGATTTTTATAAATTTTCGATTTTACGTTTCCAAGTTATAAGATTTTATTTGTTTATAGTCTGACAACAAATTTACTAAGTATTGCGCAACAGTACAGTGTATTGCACAATAGCAAGAAATCTTTAATTGAATATAAATTCATTTCATATAACCAATTTCAAGTTCTTTGACTACATTTTAATATTCAGAAACCTATAATATGTCAAATATTTAATTACATTCCAAATTCAGACCTGTATCAAGCTTGAATATTGTGTCCATTTTTGCCCCAACTGTTCAGGGTTGGACCTCTGCGGGCGTATCCAGCTGCGCTCAGCGAAGCAGTTTATTTGTACATAAATTAGGCCGTTAGTTTTCTCATTTGAATTGTTTTACATTGTCATTTCGGGACCATTTATAGCTGACTGTGCGGTATGGGCTTTGTTCATTGTTGAAGGCCTTACGGTGACCTATAGTTGTTAATTTCTGTTTCATTTGGTCTCTTGTGGAGAGTTGTCTCATTGGCAATCATACCACATCTTCTTTTTTATATTTAAGGTTAAGTTTTGGTGGTCAAGTCCATATCTCAGATACTATAAGCAATAGGTCTATTATATTCAGTGTATGGAAAGACTGTAAGAGGTACATGACCAACTGGCAGGTGTCATCTGACCTTGACCTCATTTTCATGGTTCAGTGGTTATAGTAAAGTTTTTGTGTTTTGGTCTGTTTTTCTTATACTGTATGCAATAGGTCTACTATATTTGATGTATGGAATGATTGTAAGGTGTACATGTCTAGCTGGCAGGTGTCATCTGACCTTGACCTCATTTTCATGGTTCAGTAGTCAAAGTTAAATTTTTGAGTTTTGGTCTTTTTTTCTAATACTTAATGCAATAGGTCAACTATATTTGGTGTATGGAAACATTTTATGATTTACATGTCAGTCTTGCAGGTTTTATTTGACCTTGACCTCATTTTCACGGTTCATTGCTCAGTGTTAAGTTTTTGTGTTTTGGTCTGTTTTTCTTAATCTATAAGCAATAGGTCAACTATATGTGTTGTATGGAAGGATTGTAAGCTGTACATGTCTGCCTGGCATGGTTCTTCTGACCTTCACCTCATTTCCATGGTTCATTGGTCAGTGTTTAGTAATCTTGGTTAAGTCTGCTTCTTAGAAACTATAAGCAATAGGTCAACTGTATTTAGTATGTTGAATGGTTGTAAGATGTACATGTATTTCTTGTCGGGTTTATATGACCTTGAATTCATTTTCTTGGATCATGTTGAGTTTATGTGATAGTTGTAGTAAAGCTTTATATTTAGGACTATCAACATGATATCAATGATTAGTAAAGAAGGTGCAACATTTCAGCGTGTGCACTCTTGTTTATACATTATACACCGCATTTACTGTTTTTACCCTGATTTTAGGGATCACTGAACATAGAAATGTCATAATGTGAAATTATAGTACATTCTTAGGATAACGTTTTAGGTTAAGGTACATAGCTTACCATGAAGTTGAATTTCATACACATGTTCATTATGTGGTGAACTTTTAAATTCAGTGCCAAACTAAGATTTTGAGCCTGATTAAATGATTGACTAGACATTGACACATGCTAGTGTTTGCCAGGCATGGTGTCCTGTACTAGGAATTTGTCCTGTACTAAGAACTTTTGATAGTACTCGCTGAGTATGGAGTTTTTGTGAAAGTTTAATATTAGTGAGATTTTTGCATGACATCCTGTCAACTGCTTGTTTATCATGTTTATACATCATGTACATGTTTTAAAATAAATATCTGACACATTGGTGTTTTGTGAACTTGAAAATAAGTTATTTGATAGAATAATAATGTTTTGAGATTATCAAAATAAAAAATATCCCATTTTTACTATTAATAATTAAGTATTAAAAAAAGAAAATTTAGGATATATGTATAACCATATATAAAAATGAGACAGCAACCGAACAACACAAAAATAAGAAAAACAAACAATATAATTTTTTGTATCAATGTTATAATTTCCAACATGTCCAAAGAATTCAAGGTATTTTCTCATTGAAATAAAACACAAGTGGAACTCTTTCAGAACTTCAGAAGCTTAAATATGTTTTGTTTGTTGGCGTTTTGTATAATATATTGCAAATTCTTGTGAAAAATGGAATGTTATTGTAATTGCCTAAAGTTTTAACATTGATCTATATATATATATATATAACTGGGGAAAATACCCAAATGTTATAAAGAAGAATACATAAATTGATTGTTATATAATATTAAAATAGGAAGATGTGGTATATTGCTAATTTGACAACTCTCCATCAGAGAACAAAGGATGTAGGAGGTTAGCAACTGATGACACTGGACAACCTTCAACAGTCAGGAGCCTAGCTATTTTTATTGAAAATCATATGTTATTGCTACATGTACAATTTTTTATTATCCATAACTTCGGATTTTATTTGTTCTTTTTCAGAAGGATTGAAATTCATCACTTAGAATAAAAGGAGAAAACACAGAAACAAGACCAGAATAAATTCAAAGACAAAAGTCAGATCAGTTATTATTTTCATCACTCAGTCAATGAATTGAAGTTCTATTAAATATCTAAAGTCAAAAGATATTAAAACCACAATAATGACAATGTTCTGTGCTGAATGGCCAAAAAGTGGACTATACATTACGATTACACAATGCTGGATGATAAGAAACTATTAATTTTTTGGGTGGAGGGATATCCTGAAAAAAATAGATTTATGTAAAAAGCTACTAGTATGTTAAGCCTAATAAAAGAGTTTTCGTTGATTTCAAATGGGAAAAAATTGTGTTTCAAAAAAGTATTCTGCAATTCATAAATAAACATATATTGATACTTACATTATCTACTTTGTTGTTTAAAAGTTTAGTTTTGAACAGTTATAGAACAATATAATTGCATTAACATTTCCAAGGAAAAAAAGATATACAACTAAAAAGATTCATCTTAAAACAATTTACTACCAAACAGAATTCATTGTAACATACACATTACTGTATATTTATAATTTGAATCTCATAGGATTTTATTTCATCCCATGGGATATTAAAAATCCCATGGGATAATTATAGTCCCATGGGATTTTTTTTGTCCCATGGGACAACAAATATCCCATGGGACTACAATTATCCCATGGGACCCCAAAAAATCCTATGGGATTTAACCAAAATCCCATGGGATAATGGTCAATCCCATGGGATTTGTCTTATCCCATGGGATATTGAAAATCCCATGTTTTTCTAAATCAAATTACAAAATATATATAATAATAACAGCAGAAAACCAATGAATTTATTGAATCCCATGTAATTCCGCACATTTTGGTTATATACACGACACTGTAGCTGTAAGGAGAGGCGGCGGCGGATTTGCAAATGAGTGTTTTGCAAATTAAAAGTGTCCAGTGTTTATAATTCTTCTGTGTGGAGGAATTTTTCAAACTAACATTGTGTCTGGTCTAAGGCAATTTGTTTCTTATTAAACCTCACATTTTAAACAAGGCAAATGGTATTCTTGTTTTAAAACCATGAAACAAAGTATTTTCAAACATTTTTAATTTATACTTCACTTTTCATGCAGTTTAATAAAATCCATCTATTCCTATACATTCCAAAATTAAAGTCCGAAGAAATTCTTTCTTATCAAATATTCAAGTTTTTCAAATGCAGTTTTTCAAATGCATGTCACACTAAAACAAAAAGAGTCGCATCTATATTTGTCCTGTTATTTGGATATATTTTACATGCATGTCCCCTAAAAGAAAAATGCTAAAATTGTGAAAATTGTGAAACTTGAATTTCTTCGCCGAATATAAGTTCTTGAATTTCTCAGCCGAATACATGACAATGTGTATGTTTTAAGATGCAATTATAAGATAGCTGTCAAAAGCGTTATTGTTTATTTATAACTGATATCTTTCTTTCAAGCCATTTGGCAATAAGAAAAGACATGGAGTATTAATTGGAAAAGTATAAAAAACAAAAACAAAAAAACAGGAAGACCATTTGTCTTGTAATTAATAATAAAATGTTAGTTCCATGTTAGTAAAGTGCCAAAATAAAAAGTGGTGTTAATCAATTGAACGCTTGTTCAAACAGGAGACCGTCCCATACTTACAAACATGCTGATGATCTAGACTACGGAACTGTATATCATAATGCTGTCGTTTTTTGCTGATGATAAAATACAAATTATGACATGACAACGGGAGGACATTATAGTTTGTAACATTCAAAGTTAAAAAAAATTAAATGGCATTAATAACAAATAATATATATGTTTCTACCGTCACCACTAGCAGAGATTAGAAAATTTAATATGTAAAATTATAAATCCAAATCTAAACCAAAACCACCATTGTAAACATTGATAAAAATAATTCAAGAAGAAATTGGCAGATTTGTAAACAAGCAACACGAGTGGCAAAACAATTGTTTCTGTGATCACAGCTCTCTGATTTAGAGGTGAAATTCCAATCTGTGAATAAATGCTATTTGACTGTAACCTCACAATCAAGATGTAGCACTCTATATTATGCGTAATAATATTGTCGAATTTAAGCAAAGAATCAAACAAAGCATTAACACTCAAATTATTGGGTATGTGTAAGCATTCTACTTCCATGCAAAGTATTTATATAATATTGTGGTATCCTGAATGTGCCTTCCAATATAAAATAGGGGGAAAAAATGGTACAAAACTTGTAAGGAAAAAAACTCTTTCCAAGTCTACATAGTGTTTTAAGAGCGTTGTGTAATTGGGCATTTATTTACGTGGAATACAATTTTAAATAATAGATGACATCTCCTGTGTTGGCTATCGGACATATTCAGAGGAATACAGTTACTCAATTAAACAAAGAAGAATTATACCAAATTTATAAAATCAGAAGTCTTCCAAATTTTTATATACCTTTTTTATCAACCGGTTTTACTACACGGAAGTAGAAATTTTACCAATAATTCATTACTTCTATTAAATATGCAAATTAGTACTTACTGGGTCTAATTCTTTTGTTTCACTATTTTCTATATCAAAAAATGGCACCGGATGTTTCATTTCTTCATTAACTGCCATCGTCTCTTGTTTATTATCATAGGCATGGTTCGTTTCTCCATTGCCCCAGCTACGACGATATCCGATATCATCTGGATCCATATCATCTGACATACGATATTTCATCATCCTCGTCTGTCTCCGTGTGCACTGTAATATAAAATAATGTTTTTAACGACAGCATCTACTGTAACCGTTAAAAGGTTATAGGCAGTTGAAAAGTCACAGCCTTTTCAAAAGATATCTGTATCACAGATATTAAAATTGAAAGATTAGGATAGGAGTGTTAGGAAACGACCATTCGATTTTCGGGGGGGGGGGGAGGTTGGAAATGAATATCCTGGCCTGTTAAGAGATGAAAATAAATAACCTTGCAATAGAGACGATGAAAATTAATATTTTGGTACACAAAATGCAGGAAGCAATTGTGTACAAAAGTGCATGCAAAAAAAGACAACGGAAAAAGTAAGCCTGCGTAGCAACAGATGAAATTTATCCGAAAAAAAAAATCCCCGGAATATCAAATGGTCGCCCCCCCCCCTTACGGGATAATTTTTGTTTCAATGTAAAGGTTAAAAAAGTCGTAAAAAGTGAAATTTTTGTATGAATTCGCCTAGTCATTTCGCACAGGCGATTTATACAAAAGGAACTATTTTTAAAGATTTCCACAAAAAATATTCGACCATACTTTTTGTTTTGACCCCTAAACCTGATGATAACCTACCAAAATGTAACCTCACCAATAGGTTAATTTTTCCATGCAGTCGACGTTGTATTGATTTCTACATTACATAGATTTCTGACGTTATCATGTGACTCTAATCTGTAAACTAAAATCTAACAAACAATGGACTGTTTTGGAACTTAAGTATATGATGTACATAAGGTATAATCCAAATTGCTCTCCCTAGAATTTTGTAGGCATAGCAAATAAAATTTTCGGAGTGTTATCAGATTTTAGAAAATTTTATCAATTAGTTTCTACTTACCAGAATTGCAATCATTGTAAGAAGGAAAATTAAAACAAGTGCTCCACAGACAATAACAGCAATACCCCATGGCGGAAGTGGAAGTTCTGACTTTTCTGATGACTTTTCTGTTGAAGCTTGGATCGATTGTGTTGTCGACGGTGCCGGTGTTGTTGGTGGCGTCGGTGTTGTTGGTTGAATACCAACTGAAAAATATAGTCGAAATGGTTATACAATTGATGTAATGTAATTATTGAAATGATACAAAGAAGCTAGTTTAACCCTGCCATATATTCATTTGCCTGTCTCTAAGCCAGGAACTGCGTCTAGTTATATCTTGATATTTATTATTCAATTAGGAAGAATTCTGTATTGAAGTAAGATCTTTGATAGTTTCTGTTTAATTTTTATTCATTTCATATAATAGTGAATAGACTCAAATAAAATGGAGAATGGAAATGGTGAATGTGTCAAAGAGACAACAACCCGACCAAAGAGCAGAAAACAGCCGACGGCCACCAATGGGTCTTCAACATAGCGAGAAAATCCCGCACCCGGAAGCGGGCTTCAGCTGGCCCCTAAACAAAAATGTGTACTAGTTCAGTGAAAATGGACGTCACACTAAACTTCGAAACATATAAATGAACTAAAATTAAAAAAACATACAAGACTAACAAAGGCCAGAGGGTCCTGACTTGGGACAGGCGCAAAAATGCGGCGGGGTTAAACATATTTTGTGAGATCTCAACCCTCCTCCTATACCTCTAGCCAATGTAGACATCTATTTATTGTGTGCTGTTCTCTAGATGTCTCTTGGTTTTTTTGTGTCGTTGAGATGTTGTCTCATTGATGCATATTCACATCAATATAATTAATAAACAGATACTTGATACTTATAGTGATACAATCATGACTCAGTAGAATTAAGTCAGAAAAAAAACCGCATAATCAGAGTAAAATATTCTCTGTCAATCACAATAGTTCATAAACTGACTAACAAAATTTTAATAATAACTTAACATAAAGAAAATAGTCGTTTTAAGTCCAGTAAACTGAACGATAGTTTATAAATATCAAATAGGTTTCATGATAATTACTTACTGGAATGTCTTACTGCTGCCTTGTCTACAATCAAGGTTCCGAAACTTCCACTGTCTACTTTACTTGTCACGTGGTCGTTCAGCGTTGTCATATTGATAGCTCCACTTCCAGTGTAATTCAGTTTGAAAGATGCAATTATACTTCCTTGGCTGAAAACAAATGTAAACATTATTTCGTCTCTGTTTGATATCCTTTTTATTTAATTTTTTTTGAGAAAAATAGATACAATTTTAACTTAACATGGTATCTGCATTTGCTCTTGGGCATAATTTTTGTCATATTTAATTAAAAACTCTTTTTTTCAAAGGAACATTATTTACCTTATAGAACAGTTTTCTGGATAAGTTTTATTTTTTTTTTGTCTCATTTCCTTTTATATATGAGATTGGATTATAATGTCGTTACTTTTAAGAGAATTGTCATAAAATAGAACAAGGTATATGCCACTTCAAAAAGTTCATATATAAGTCATTTGTTTAGTAGCTGTGACTTAAGGTAGTACATTGAAACCCTGTAATTCTTTTTGAGCAGCATTACAAAAATATATTTCACAATCTGCTGTCAATAAAGATATATAAATAATTGCAACTAGCTTACATATCTAAATTGTAATCAATGATTATAATGTCAATGCATATACATGAGGGTTTAATATGGAGGATCTTCATTTCGTATTCTTAATGTTTAAGGACATTTTTCTCTAATTTCTAAATTTCATTACCCCATTCTCTATTGTTTAAAAAAAAATGGCCCATTTTTCTCCATTCTATATTTTTGCCATTATTCCTTTGAAAACTTACACATTTCTAATTACGTACTTTAACATTATGCGAGGTAAAGAAGAAAAACAAATAGGAAGCCTTCTGGATATTCTGTATCAAACAATACAGAAAGATTTATTTTTAATAGTTTTCGTTGATTTTAAAGATAGGGTTGTCGTGGAAAGGAAAAGAGATATGATGTATTTCATTTATTTTTATTATTAAACACTCAAAACAAATATTACATGCAGTGAAATTTGTAAAAAAAAAAAAGTTTTTTTTTAACTTTTCAATCTAGATACAATAAAACACTGTGTTGACCCTGGTGTTTTAAGAACCTTCCAGTAAGACTTTAAAAAATCTATATACACGAAATGTGTATTGTAAATACTGCAAAGAGGAGACAGTATATGTTACGAATATATAATAACAGTTCAATGCATTATATTTTTTCTAGCAGTTTCAAACATGACATCTCATTTCTTACCTTCTGCTAAATATTAAGTGTCTAACAAATTAGAAACAAATGAATGTTTGGGTTATCTCCCTTGTATTGCAGTTATAGTGACATGAAAGTGATTATTATAACCCGTAAAAACAATTGGCATGCTACTTATTTCCTCTGTTGAATTTGAGATATGCATGCGTGTATAAGAGTACAAAATATGAACAGTTACTAGTAGTACAAAATATGAACAGTTACTAGTATTTAATACTAGTTCTCTGTAACTATTTAAACTTTTATATAGGGAGTGTGGCACGCATGGTCATGGATTTTCTTCAAACTTCACACCCTTACTAATCTTGATGAAACAAACAAAAAATGGCAAAATTTTGGTTGCTAAGCATATCGGTTGCCTTAGCAACCGATGACCAGTTTTACCTCTTCTGGATATCTATGATTTTAAGCTGAAAATGGCTATTTTCAACATAATTTTTCATAATAAATGATTAAAAGAAAGAATATTTTTTTATGATTTTATTAAATATATGCATTTTATTAATGTAATTTAATAACTGATATTTTCATATTCATTTTCAATCATAATCACATATACCCCCCTTTTTATGTGGTTTGCATTAGGTAAAAAATACCCTTTTGAGGTCATTTTTTAATGCTCACCATATTTTTTTGCGGACACCTGAGTTAAAGTCAACCATCAATTCATAAATACCATAGTCTTATCTTATCAATGATGCAAAAAAGTAATGGGGAAGGATGTCTCATTTTTTTGTTACCATGGATACAAAATGCTTAGTTTTCATTTTTTCAGAAAAAAAATATTTTTGAAAATTTTTGAAAAAAAATGTTTTAAAACCAAATTCTGCAGTCAGAAAAAAAAAATAAATATACAATTTGTAGAAATGATTGTAATCATCAAAATTTGAAACATATTCATACATAACGGTATTATAGTTTTAACTGTGTTGCTATGGAAACAATTTCATGATGATACACAAGTTTGTAACAATTTTGAAAAAGTTTCAGTTAGTTTCTTAAATGTGCACAAAAGTAGGAAAACGAAAACACTTATTAAGTTTCACTGTATACACACATGTGTATATATAAATAATTTTGCTGGTATAGTATATCGATAATGGTGTTACCACTTGAATGAAACAAATACAATTTCTCTAATCTGGATAAAAGTGCTGATTATGAAGAAATTTCAGTCTGTTTTCATGATCATGAAAAATGTACAAGAAAAACAATGACTAAATCTAGAAAAAAACAAATAAAATAATTTAAAAAATTATATATTCAATTATGCAATATTTGCCATTGAATGTGTTGCCATGGAAACAACCAGTCCATTGCAAAAATACTGATAAGTGCTAATTTTTACAAATTCGTTTAATGAACTTCGATACATATAGCAAAGAGTGTATACAGTTTTGTAAAAAAGAAATGATCGATTAGTTGTGGTTTGCTTTATGTCCAGTGTCAAACATCTCATGCATATTTCAGAAGAGAACAAAACCAATAAATTTAATAGGAACATTGTAGGTCCTGTGCTAGTCTACTGACCAAAAATTAATTAAAGTCAATAATTTGGAACAATTCAACACAATAAAAAATAGAACCAAAAGAGTCAGACGTTGATCCTCTAAATAAATGATAATTGACCATCTAACCTTTCTATAAAGGAAAAAATACCTTTATTATGAGCTGTTTATTTTTCTTATTCATTCTTAAACTCTAGGTTGAAATGGCAAAGCATGTAAACATGTAGCTATACGTTTTGAATAATATTGTTTTATTGGATGATGAGTATCTACATAAAGATCATTTTTATAAAAGTTATAAAAAATAAAAAAAATAAAAAAGGTCCTTCAATAGGTGTAAGCTGGGATGAAGGCAGACAATTTGAAATATCACTAGAAATCGGGATCAATTGGACAAGGACAGAAATTTCAATAGATCAACTAGGAAGCCCCTAAAAAAGGGCGTAACAAGCAAGGGCGGGTACGGTCGGCCGTCGACCCGATGGTCCCTGCTATTCATCCGACACATTTCTTGTTTGACATTCTGGCCGGGGAGGAATTTTCGAGATTTTCCAAAAAGTTCCGTTTCCCTAAGAGGACCCACGGAAAATCGGTCAGCGGGTGACTGCTGGTCTTACAACAAGCAGCAGGGGGAAAATATACCATCTAGACAATTGGCATATCAGGGGTACCACTGACTGCCTTAAGAGAGGCCGCTACATTCATGCTTCAGTGATTCCATATGTAATCAACCAAATGTTTCTAATGGAAGGAGGGGGCTGGCCCTCATGGCCCCCTGGATCCGCCTTTGGTAGCACTATATTTACATTAGTAAAAGGCATTGGATTATTGAAATTTGAGAAAATAACAGTAATCTTAATGGATTTTTAGCAGCAAATTAAAAAAATATTGACAATATGATAACTCTTTACACAAGTAACTTTAAAAAAATTATATGCATGTACATAAACTTTGATTTCCACTGAAAGCCCATAACAGAAAGATGTTTCTCAAAATTAGTATATAATTGTCTTTCTTTAAACAAAAAAAATTTAGATTTTACTTTGAAGCAGAAGTCTATGTTTATAACATATTATACATGTGACTTTTTGTCCGCGACTTTTTGTCTGTGACTTTTTGTCTGTGAATTTCTGCCCTACATTCTGACCGCTATCATGACCAGGAAAAATGACTTTATACCTATTTAAATGTAATAGGCTTTGCATCAAATTTATAGAAACACTTAGATTGAACCATTAATTTTATCAAATAAGAAAATAAAAAATGCTTTACAAACTTTCGGGAACATTTAAAACTAAGACAAGGCTCTGGTAACCCTCAAGTTAAGTCCGCGATTATGTTTACTTATATTTTATGAAAATATTTTAAACTACAAAGATATCGTGCATGCAGGGGCTCGGGCATACCTCAAGTAGTCTGCGAAATGTGTATTTGTTTTTTGTGAAAATATTAAAAACTGCCAAGATATCCTGCACAAGGCTCGCGCATGCCTTAAGTAGTACGTGGAAATAACTATTTACTGTTAGAAAATATTAAATATTAAAAAACAAACTATATTGGATTTATTAACTTACATGTATGTATGGCCTACTTCAAACACACCTTTTGAGTTAGTTTATATTTGTGATCAAACGTGTCAAATTATAACCAGTAATATACAACATAATTTACAACACAGTTAAATACAATATACTACTCAATACCATAAAAAGTTTAAATAATTCGGTGCTCGTCATAGTACCCTAAACTGTTTTCCCCAGTTTTTTACCATTCAATCTTAATTCTATTTTTTTTTTATAAATTTAAAGAAAATCCAATAAGATATAAATAAGTATTAGGTAGTACAACGACCAGGACACAGTCAACGTTGGTCAGGTCAAGTAATTTTTACCAATAACATATATTTTTCCTGTTTTTTTTTAATAATATAAAAAAACACAGAAATTTTCTTCGGTCAGGTCATTGCTATTGTTGGTCAGGTTATTGTCAACGTTAGAAAGGTCACGTTATCTGAATATTTTATATTTTTTTCTATATTTTTTTTAATTTATTTATATATTAAATGATTAAACTTTATTATATTTCAAATTTAACATAAACCCTTTAAGAAATAAAAAAGTTATTAGCATTTTCAGTTGGTCCTGGCATTGTCAGCATTGGTCAGGTCACGTTTAATGAAGATTTAAAAAAGTTTTCTATATTTTTTTTTTCTTATATTTATGTATTGAATGGTCTAAATTTATAACAATTCAAATTTGACATAAATCCTTTGAGAAATAAAAAAGTTATTAGCGTTTTCGTTTTGGCCCAGTCATTAGTGTAACCCATCAAAGGGAGATAATTCGTATTGTGAGGAAAATTGCACAATAATCATTTTTTAGAAATTAATTTCGCATGTTTCTAGGTAGATTCCCCATAACTTTTTTTGAATTTTGACTAAAACAAGAATGAAATTAATTGTTTTTGTGTTTCTTTTTAATAGATGTAGCCGCATAATTTCACAACACTACACCAAATATTGTATTTTTCTCAAAAATCTCAACTTTCTCTGCTGTTACCATGGTAACCAACCAATATATATATCGGTTGACATTATTTTTCTGACTAGTCTAATAGGATCTACATATCAGCCAATTTTCAGAAAGATCGGTGACTATGTGTGCCGAAAAAGTTTAAGTTGTTACAAAGAATGAGTATTAATGTCGAATACATTTATTTCATCATAATTTTTTTTTAAATATCGATCGGAAAACTGAATCAAGTTAAGAGTTTCTTTTTGTTTTTTTCTAACCTCAGTTATTGTGAACTTTGTTTCGTTTGATTTCAAATGCAAATACTACTGTTTTTGGTTGAAGTTGAGGAGTATACATGATACTTTACAAAAGGACATTCATCAAAATTCTCTTTAAATATGAAATGTAAACCCACAGACATATTTTTTACAGAAATTACTTGCACTAAAGTTAAAACACATAACTAAATTGGTGACAGTAAATGGAAAATACATTCAGTTTTAGAAATATGGTTTAAATAAAGTTACCTGAACGTTATATGTCCGACACTGTAGAATCTATTTCCAAATTCACCAGAACCATAAACCTCCTTCAACTATAAAAAAGGAACATATTTAATTTATCTAAGTTAACATATATGTTTGTATACATAATTAGGCAAACAAGTCTAGACAAATGTACTTAGATTTTGCAAGCATTCTTCAATTATTACAAATGAATCTGTATGATTAAAGACAAATATTCAAAGATACAATAACACTCTTTATAAAAGTATCATGAAGTTGATATATTTAAAAAAGAAAAAGAAAATGAGTAAACTTTCATCAGTACACGAATTTATGACACCTCTTAATTTCTTATATGTTCTTCATGAAAATATTTGATTACATATCGCTTTAATTTTGAAGTTTATGAAACTTTAATAACTTCGATCTGACCTAATTTCTGTAATAGATTACTTTACCAAGACCAATAATAAGCATATACTTTACTTACCATCTTCCTCAATGTTTGATCCAAGGTATTATATTCTGGTGAGTTTTTGTCTGCAAGTGCGTCACTCCAGCTTTCTCCGCCTGTTATTCTCAACGAACCATCAATCTGGTATGTAATTACCGGTAGTGGTGGTGTTGTTTGAACTGCCGGCGTTGTCGATGCTTGTGTTGTTGTTTTTGATGCTTGAGTTGTTGTTGATGCATCGCTTGTTGTTGATACTTCCGGTGTTGTTGTTGATGCTACAGATGTTGTAGTCGTGGTAGATGTTGTTTCTGTTGTACTTGATTGCGTTGTTGACGCTTCTGTAACAGGCGCTTCTGTTGAAGGCTTCTTTGTTGTCGTAGGAACTTCTGAAGGCGTCATTGTAATAGTTGTAGTTGGAGCTATACTAGATGTTACTGCCTCTGATGAGGAAACAGCTGGTACATCTGTAGAACTACTTATAATTTGTACAACAGATGACGTTGATGGAGCTGTTGTTGATGTCACAAGAATAGGAGTGGATGTTTGCATTGGGGTCTCTGTTGACGTAACATCATCTGATGATGATGACTGAATTTGGCTCTCCGTGGATGCTACAACTTTTTCAGATGATGATTTAACTGCTTCAGACGTTGTGACAGGTGCTGAAGATGTTGGTTGAATCGGAGCTTCAGATGATGTCATCGCAGTTGACGATGATGATTGAGTTGTGGCCTGAGTTGATGACACAAAGGCCGATGACGATGGCTGAACTTCAACCTGTGTTGAAACTTCGGATACTGAGGATGACGTCTGAACTGGGGCCTGAGTTGATGCGACAGGTAATGAAGTTGACGGTTGAACTAAAATTTCAGTTGACGTTACGGGGGTGGACGATGACGACTGCATTGGGGCCTGAGTTGATATGACAGGTGATGCAGACGAGTGTTCAACTGAGACTTGTGATGACGTCACATCTGCGGTCGATGACGGCTGAACCATTTCTCCAGTTGATGTGACGGGTGCTACAGACGATGACTGAACATGAGCTTGAGTTGACGTAGCAGGAGTTGATGATGACTGAACGGGTGCCTCTGTTGATGTGACAAACGTTGCAGATGACGGCTGAACTATAATTTGAGATGATGTCACAGGTAAAGACGACGATTGTTGAACTGGTACCTCAGTTGATGTGACGAGTGCCGCTGATGACGACTGAATATGGATATCAGTCGACATATCAGGTACTGATGATGATTGCTGAACTGATGCCTCTGATGATTTGACGGCTGGTGTAGATGACGGTTGAATAGGAGTTTGAGTAGACATCAAATGCAGTGACGACGAAGACTCAGCTGCTTTCTCAGTTGATGCGACAGGAGCCGTTGATGATGACTGAACTAGGGCTGGGGTCGACATAGTATAAACGGATGATGATGACTGAGTTGGTGCTTCGGTTGATATTACAGGTGCTGCAGATGACGGTTGCACTGGGAATTCGGTCGTCATCGCAGGTCCTGCAGATGATGATGACGGAGTTGGAGCCATAGATGACATTAAAAGACCTGAAGACGAAGGCTGCATTTGAGAATCAGTTGAAGGCACTGATGAAGCAGATGTTGGTTGAACCTGAGCCTCTGATGTCAAGGATTGAGTTGATGATGGATGAACTAGACTTGCAGTTGATGAAACTGGTGATACAGACGATGGTTGAACTGGTTCCCCAGTTGACAATAGAAGAACCACTGAAGTTTGCGATTCAAAGCCTATTGATGTTTCTTGAACTACACCGGAAGTAGTTGGCTGCACAAGGCCTTCCGTAGATGTAACCGTACTTGAAGTGTGTTGTACTGGGGCTTCAGAAGATGATAACTGTACAGGAGCTTCAGTAGTGCTTGGTTGAACATGAGCCTCATTTGTTGAAAGGTGAATTGGAGTCTCAGTGGATGAAGGCTGTACAGGAGGCTCAGTTGACGTTTGTTGTACAGAAACGTCGGTAGACTTTGGCTGAACTGGAGCTTGGGAAGACGATTGTTGTACATGGACTTCAGTTGTCGACAGTACATGTGATCCAGTAAACGATGGCTGTACATGAGCTTCCGTAGATGATGGCTGCACATGTGCTTTGGAAGTCGTTGTTTGGACATGTGCGTCAGAAGGCGACGGCTGTACATGAACTTCAGTGGATGACTGAATAGAAGGTTCAGTAGATGTAAGATGAACGGGGGCAGCACTTGATGTTTCCTGCACAGGGGTTTCAGAAGCAGATGGCTGAATAGGAGCTGCAGATGAAGTAAACTGAACTGGAGCTGCAGATGACGATGGCTGAACTGGAATTGCCGATGACGTTGGCTTAACAAGGTCTACAGATGAAGTTCGCTGAACAACGGCTCCAGATGACGTTTGCTGAACGGGGGCTTTAGATGATGTTGGACGAACTGAAGCTGCCGATGACGTTGGCTGAACAAGGTCTACCGATGACGTTGCTTGAACTGGAACTGTCGATGACGTTGGCTGCACTGGAGCTGCAGATGACATTGGTTGCACATGAATATCAGATGACGTTGGATGAATAGGATCTTCAGATGATGTTGGTTGAACTGTAGCTACAGATGAAGTTGGTTGCACTAAAGCTGCCGATGAGGTCGACTGACCAGGTGCTTCCGATGACATTGGCTGAACAGGAGCTATAGATGAAGTTGGCTGAACTTGAGCTGCAGATGACGTCGGCTGAATTTGAGTTACAGAGGACGTTTGCTGATCAGGAGATTCAGATGACGTTGGATGAACTACAGATGCAGATGACGTTGGTTGAACCAGATGCGCAGATGATGTCTGTTGAACCGGAACTACAGATGACGATGGTTCACTTGGGACTACAGATGACGTTATCTGAACTGGACCTACAGATGATGTCGGCTGAACTTGAGCTGCAGAAGATGTTTGTTCAACTGGAGCTGCAGATGATGTCAGCTGGACTAGATCTGCAGATGTAGTCGACTGAACTGCAACTGCAGATGATGTCGGTTGGACTGGAGCTGCAGATGACATTGACTGAACCTCAGCCTCAGATGACATCGGCTGTATTGGAGCTGCAGATGACATTGGCGTAACCGGAGCTGACGATGACATTGGCTGAACCGGAGCTGACGATGACATTGGCTGAACCGGAGCTGCAGATGACGTCGGTTGTACTAGAGCCTCAGATGACGTCGGCTGTACTGGAGCTGCAGATGACATTGGCTGAACCGGAGCAGACGATGACATTGGCTGAACTGGAGCTGACGATGACATTGGCTGTATCGAAGCTGACGATGACGTCGGCTGTACTGGAGCTGCAGATGACATTGGCTGAACCGGAGCTGACGATGACGTCGACTGAACCGGAGCTGACGATGACATCGGCTGTACTGTAGGTGCAGATGACATTGGCAGAACCAGAGCTGACGATGACGTCGGCTGTAGTGGAGCTGACGATGACATTGGCTGAACTGGAGCCTCAGATGACGTCGGTTGTACTGTAGGTGCAGATGACATCGGCTTAACAGGAGCCTCAGATGACGTCGGTTGGACTGGAGCTGCAGATGACATTGGCTGAACTGGAGCCGAAGTGGATGGTTCAGGAACAGAGAGGGACGAAGATGCTGAAATAAGAAACAAGATTAATCAATATGTATTACAATGAGTATTTATTGTGTTACTGCAAAATTCGCTGAATATATTTTAACATAGCAGAACATAGAATCAACTTCGAAATTTCTGAAACTTATTAACCCTGGCGTTTTCACCCGACCTAACACCTAAACATAACTTGATTTTAGATTAATTCTTCTGAATCCGGCTCGTTACTTAAATCTTTCTGTACTTTTTTTCATTGAAAGATTCTGCATCATTTCTGCGCCTTGTTTCTGTGTTCGTGTTGCTCAGTCTTTAATTTTTCTAAGTTGTGTTTTATGTACTGTTGTTTGTCTTTTTATTGTTTTTCGTCTTTAGCCATGGCATTTGTCAGTTTATTTTTGCATTATGAGTTTGAATATCACTTTGGTAGTTTTCTCTTTTAAAACATTGAGAGGCAGCATGTGATTGGCCAAACAAATGTAGGAGGGTCTGGATGGAGGGACCCTCAATTAAATATGGAATCTTTCAGCCATTTTCTCTATTCTTTATGGTTTTAGCTCATTATTTCCTTTTCTTTATAATTTAACACCCAATTTTTCTCTTTTCTTAATTTTTGGCCTATTTTTGATTTTTTCATCATTTTTTGGCCCATTATTCTGTAGTATTAATCCATAATTCTCTTTTCTGTAAACACCATCCAGACCCTCATATATTCTTAATGTTTTACATGGGAAAAATGTTCAATTAAGATTTAAATGAATTATTGAATACTTCATTGATTGTTGGTGTTTAATTTTTCATCACTTTTGGCTATATCATGCTGGCCAGTTTAGAAATGACGAGAAGGAGAAAAGATGCATTTTAAATCTGTAGTATTAATTGTGTTTTACAACTATTTAAATCGCCGCTTCTTAGAAAATTAGAATTTCCAAACGATTGTATTCCGTGCAGCAATTCAGCATGATATATGCAATATAAATGTTGTTCATTTGTTTAGACTACAAACATGACAAAGGCAAGCAATTGTAAAAAGCAAAAAAGCAAAATAATTAAAATGGCAAATAAAATAGTTTTACAACTCAACCTGTTGTCTGACTTTTTGCAGATCTAACTGCTTTTAATACTGAAATGTCAGGTCATTGCAATGGCATTTGTAAGTGTTATCTAATGTCAGTTATTCAATACTTTGTGTTTAAAAATACCATAGAAAAGTCATTAACATGATTACATATCAGTGCACCTGCTTGCATCTTTATTTCAAAGGTTTGTTTTTACTTAGTACATTTATTCAGAAATAGTGTATACTGTCTATGGTTTCGTTCTACAAACAAACAACTACTAATTATCTTTTTTTATCTTTGCAATGTTATGATCAAGAAAATGTATATATGACATTTCTAATGATAAGAGATATATTTGATCATAGCTGAATCTAAATGACGTGCAGGTGAGATTATATCATTTATAATTAGGTATTACCTTAAAAAGACAACAGATTGAGTTGAATTGGAGCCTTGTGGAAATTTAAGTGCCTAACCAGTCACCTTCTACCAGGATGTTCATCAATATTTTATTAGTTTAAACTGCCATGGAAACTAAATGTGCACCGACATCGTTAATTATCTTCTTTATCACGTGACTTTTTTTCTTCAATTTTTAATAAATATCGTTGCACTAAACAATTATTAAATTAAAATTTTCAAATAACTTCGTTGTACATTTAAACCCTATGTTTTGAACAGACTGTACAAGTAATTTATTCATAATGCTTCAGTTAAACTTGTCTCTTTTTAATAGTCTAGATATCTATGAATTTGGAACTTTTTTTTGTTTTCCACAAGGCTCTTTATGAGTTAAAAGAAGAACACTAAAAACTTACAGTCAGATAGTGCTAGAGGTAAAGAAAGGATCTGAGAAGATACAACATCTAGCGTAGAGGTTGAAAGAATAGGTGGCGTTGTGAGTAAAGGCATAGGAAGTGGCTGAAATTCTGAACTGGAAGTGACGTCGGGATCTAATAGCAACACAGAGCTAGCTGACAAACTAGTAAAGAATGAAGATTCCGGAAGAGAAACTGTCTCTGCATATGACGAAGTAATATACTCATAATCGACAAACGAATCATCCATTGACTCTGTTGGTATTGATAATGATACTGATGACGTCATTTTAGCTGGATATATAGTATCTGATGTTTGAGTTTCCACAGATGAAGAATAAATTGTGAGTTTAGTCGACCTTTGGAATGATTGTTCGGAATGCTGATATGATCGTTCGGAAAGTTGGTATGCTTGTTCCAAATTTTGAATGGATTGTTCTGTCCTAGTCGTTCTTAGATACTCCAATACAGTTGAAGAAGGTGTCGACTCGAGCCTCAACTGCGAAGTTGTGGATGATATTGTTTGTTTTGTTTGACCTACGGATGACAAGTCCTCCAATACGATAGAAAAAGAAATATCTGACTTTGTCTGCCCGTGTGAAACTGGTGAACTTTTTGTTTGTGTTGATGTCGCCAATGACGCAGATGGACTTATACTACTAAAATCGTCAACTGGTTCAAATATTATAGATTCTGTGTCCATATCAAATGTGCTTGGTGGCTGTATCACCGATGTGATCGAAATTGTGTCCGGTGTTGGATGTGTCTGTTTCGAAAGTATAGAATTCAAGATGTCCAATGGAACAGGCCTTTCTGTTTCTTCTGATTGAGATTGTGCTGTCTGTGATGGAGATTTCTCTGTTGAAGACAACAAAATAGATTTATCCGATAGCGTTAGAATGTCTGTTGATAATGACGGAGTCAAAGGTGTAGCCTTTATTGATGATGAAATGCGTGGGGATAGCGAATGACTAGAAACTGTTCGAAGTAAATTAATATTCAAAGTTCCACTACCTTGATTAGTAGGGGAATCTGTGTTCACAACTGATAAATGTTCACTTGACAAATAAAAACTTGACGTAAATGCAAATGTTGCAGCACCCATAGACGAATGACTGTTGTCCAATGTAATCGATTTGGTTGCCTGTACTAAATCTGCAATATCATTTTGAGTTAAAAATTTGGAACTTAAAGGAAATTCCAATGGAGTATGTACCAATGTTTCATCAACAGGAAGGAGTGATTCAGGGTGGATTTGTTTTCCGCCTGTGGAACTCAACGTCGATGAAAGTGAATGAACTAAGGGAAGTTCAGGGGAGGATGTAGACGACTCATGCTGTCTAGATAATGATGTTGCTGTATGTTTATTACTTGCATTGGTTATAAAATTTACTTCAAGACTAGACAATTCATGCATTTCAGTAACTTTATTAACTGACTTCAGTGATTCATCATGCAGATATGAAGAGTACATTTCAGCATTCCTTACTCCTTCTGGAGTTCTAATTACTCCAGGATTAATAGTCATTGACATACCTGGTGTAGCTGATGCAGCCAGTAAACTGTCGCTTAACTGCAATGATGGTTGCACTGAATCGGTAATCGCCACATAAATAGAACTGGCCTTTCTTTCCTTTAAGTTCGTATCAGAGGGTGCTATCATGTTTTCATACAAACTGGTTGAAAATTGTCCTGACTCAGTTACTGATGGTTTTACGAACTCTGTATTGTCAGTTAATTGTATCTTTTCAACTGACGTTGCCACAGTCCTCAGCAATGAAGGTCTAATAGACAACGACAGAGTTGTTGAATAGATCTCCGATTCTGCTGTTGGTAAAGATTGTGGCAATAAAGTGTCTGATATAATAATATCATCATCTGTATTCGTGGCATACGCGTTTGATTTTTTAACTAATGTAACGGAAGGCCGAGTTACTTCCTTAGAAAGTTCCATTTGCGAATTACTTGTTCCCGATAATGAACTATATGATGCTTCCCGTTTTAATGGTACTGTAGATACAATTTGGCTTTCAGACAACAAGTTAGAACTGGTTGTTTCTTTAATGTAAGTCTTAATCGATGGTATACTGGATTCAGCTAAGCCTGATTCAGAAACAGACAGTGTTTTAGTTGACATGATTGGGCTTATTAACGGGCTTATTGTAGGCACCGCGTCAGATTGTCCATATTTAGAACCAGATGAAAATGATTCCCCTGCAAATGAACTTAAACTTTGTGGATTTCTAGTTATACCTTCATCTAACGGGGTCGTCGTTGTTTTGCCAGCATTTATTTGATCAGATGTACCAGCCAAATTTGCTGCGGTGCCAAAGTCGTCTGACGTGTAGGATGACAAGACCCCGCCAAGAGAACTTGTTGCTGTAGCTTTATCGGTATGAGTGGCTACCAATCTTTGTGATAATTCTGTTCTAAAGGACGTTTCTAGTAAATCCAAAGCAGAAGATATCGACGGGAGTACCAATGTTGATTTTGTTTCCGTCGATGGCCGTTCTAAAGATGGTTGTAAAGCCTTGGATGAGTCTTGCATTCCAAATGATAAGCTTTTAGTGTATATTAATTCAGATTCGCTTAACTCAGAAACTAACCGTGAACTAGAAGCATACATCACACTTGAACTTCTATGTAACGTCTCGGAGTTCACATTTTGTGTAGAATTTTCAACATTCATATCTTGTAATAACTGAGCCTTTTCTGCTTCAGGAAAATCATGTGATAAAACAGACGATTCCATAATAATTTCGGATGACTGAGGAATAACTGAATTGAACGTCGATGTTTGAACGTTTATGCGTGATAACTGTGATATTTTAGATTGGTTGTCGAAGTTCGGTTGCCCAATGAACAATGAATTATTCGTTAGAATTTGCTGTGGGAATGTTACTGATTCGGCACTCTTTGTCACTGACGATTCACCCTGAATATTAGACATTTCTACAGATTTAGAAACCGAAAGTGCTGGTGGAATTGAAATAGAAGAAAGTTGATAGTTATTAGAAGCTGTTGATGAAGTTATGTCGAGAGAGTTCAAAGTTTCAGTGTTTAGAAGAAGAGCACTGTCAAAAGTTTTAGTAACTTCCAATGATATTGCACGTGTAGGATTCGTGTTAATACCAACAAAGTTGGATGAGATCGACATCAATGTTCCTTTTCCAGCATCAGACGCTTCTGACATGTCCAAAGTTTTTAAAAATGATTCCGGTTTAACTGACAGAAACTGTGAATCTGAGTTTAACGCAAACGATGTGTAAAATATGTGATTGGTAGTTGGATTAATTTCTTCGGAATGTTGTTGTGACCAGTAACCAGCTTCTGTCGATGTTATATTATCATACAGGCCGGCAACCAGGTGACCAGATGATACCACTGCTATTGGTGACATATCAATTGTGGAATAGTCCATTCGTGTGCCCCTTTTGACTTCCGGTGAATTACTGCTGCCTAAACTTGCTGCATGTGATTAAATGGTCATTAGTTATTTTAAAAAAGCAAGAAAAAAGTAAAAAGAATAGCAAACAGAATTATTGTAAAAGAAAAAAGATGCTTTATTATAGACTATAAATAGTAATAGATGCAATAATTTAAAATTGACACCTTGTGCATTGTCTATGAAATCTTTCATAGAAGTTTTCAAAAGTTTTTCAGACGTTTTAAAGTTAATATTGATATATAAAAAAACAATTAAATCGTTAAAATATATGAAAAGAAAAAGTCTTTTTCATAAGTACTTTTTCATTTCAAAGACATAACTTCCAGTTTATTTATTTTGTTACCTTTTGTTGAGTTGAGTTAGAAATTAAAATGCCTATCTCTAATTAATGTTGTTTTTGATTAGGTATTTCCCTGAAACTGTTAGATAAAAATATGCATTAAAACTATTACTAATTTAAAAAGTAAAAGCTTTCACAATAGTTATAACGAATATAAATCAAACAAATGCTTGTTCAATCGGAACTTGTTTTACCTGTTTCTATGACATTTAATGTCGTAACAATAATTTGGTGTGAACTAAGAGCTGCTGTTTGGACTGCTGCAGAACTTTCATGTAGAAGTGGTTGTGTAGAAACTAAAACGTGATCACTCGATATAGGTTGGTGCGGAGATGAAGGTGAAATAGTGCTAGACACATCTTTGGGTGACGTTATAGATGACGTTATATCAGGTTGTGCTGTTATTGTTGGTGCTATAACCATACTGGATGGTCCTAAGGTTGTAGTTTTAGAGCCTATACTTGGGGAACTTGTTCCAGGAGGTTGTTCAATTGTTTTGACAGCTAGAAATAATATATATTCAGTTTGGTTAAATTTATAATTCAAATTAAGAAATTAAATGTGGCTGTTTTTAACATTCATGCGTATCAACTGTAACCATATTGGGTTGAGAAAATTATATAACATAACTGAGTGAATAAATTTTATCCCGTTACGCAATTTAATTAACTGTTCTATAACACACATTTGTTTTTCGTGGAAATTGCGATTCAACGTTTGGATTCCGCTAGGCGTAGAGAATATCAACTCTGTAAAAGTCAAAAGGCAAGCATCTACCTTATTATGTATCTGTAGATAATAATGCAGTTGATGGATAATGATGATTTTGTATTTAACGTCCAGTGGCAAATATTACAAGCATATCAGGACGATAGGAAGCCGAGGCACCTGGAAAGAACCATCGACCTCTCTACCCCATTGTTAACAGGCTAATGATCACAGTGGATGAACTACATAAACCACTCGGCCACCGAGGCCTCGTGTGAAAGAAAAAAATAGTCAACTAGACAATTGTCTTAAACAGATAATGTAGGGCGAGAAATAAAGAAAGCAAGTCGGAATATCCTGTAAAAACTATATATTGACAAAGCCAAGTTTTATTGAATAACGAACCAAATTTTTCATAAAATAATTTCCTACCTTAAATGATATTAAACTTGACATTTTAACATAACACAATAAAAACAGAAAAATTCCCCTAATGGCATGGTGGAAGGATACATTCAAGACAAAGATGCACACGTGTTAAACCACACGTCGTTTAAACATATCATTGAAAGTTCATTATCTGATTTAAACTCGTGTAGTTATACTTTTTAAACTTCTTTTCGTTTCTTTCATCCGTATTTGATTAACGAATGCTCCAACAGATCACGTGAATTGTCAACAGTTAAAATTTGCTCAATGCAACCGTAAGATCATGAGTTAAATATGTTTACTTCAATCTTTGATCAGGTATTAAACTTTCAATGGCATTTTGCCACGTGTTGTACACACACACACACACACACACACACACGGGTATTGCATCACGTTTACATACCTTGGATAGTTAAGCTACTGGTTGTTAAGTCGCCTAATTCCGTACAGTTTCCTGTAACTTTCTTCATTATGTCGAAGATTTCAGAGGTGTTTTTAACTGTAGTTAGTTCTAACCGAAAGGTTGCTATGACTCCGCCATCTTCCGTAAAGTTCTCAATATCAGTTTTGTCTAGTAAGCCTGTTGCGTTATTATCAAATGCACAAGTGATCTGAAAATAATGATTATATATATATATGTGTGTGGTTAAAAACATGCTTTAGTGTGAAGTCCATTTTCGCTGAACTAGTATACATTATTGTTTAGGGGCCAGCAGAAGCCCTCCTACTGGTGCGGGATTTTCTGGCAATTTTGAAGACCCATTGGTGGCCTTGGGCTGTTTACTGCTCTTTGGTCGGGTTGTTGTCTCTTTGACGCATTCTCCGTTTCCATTCTCAATTTTATTTCTTCAAATTGTTCTCTGTTTTGTATTCAATTTTTTAAAAATATCAAAACAATTTCCCCTACAACAATTTCTAAAGCTGAACAACATTTTTGTTGATATAAGGAAAATAGTTGCAAATCTTTTTGCAAGTATACTTTGTCACATTTTAGTATTAAAATACCACCAGGGGTTTCGTGCATTTTCCGATTTTTCACTTTCTTAGTTAAATGAATACCTAAGAAACTGACCATTAAACCATAATTCCTTTTTGAAATGTTCTATATAAAACATTCAGACCAGTTATCTGATTGGTGTTCTCACTCTTGTTAAACCTAAATACAAAACCATAATCTAGTAATACCGTACTGACTATGGACTTGTTTTGTTATAAATTTATCACAATGAAAGCAAAGTACTTAAGTACAGTGGCGGATTCAGGGGTAGAGGGTGTACGCGACCACTTTGATAAAAATAATAAAATCGTCAAAACATATTTCGATTCGCCACGCTTTTTCATGTCTTTACCATGATAATGTATTTACGTCCCCTTTTCTTTGGACCCTTGGTTCGCCCCTGGGTAACATGTATGTTTTGTTTATTTATCTTTGGACTCACTATTTGCACCAGCTTTGTTGACAGATTCTTGAACTCCTGGCTGTCCCTTATTGACAGGTTGCTGTTCCATGTTACTGAAGTGATGTTTATTCTTCCCTGGAATGCGTGATCTGACTGACCTGTAAGAGAGAGAGATATTAAGATTTTATGATTGATGTGTTTGTATAACGTTCATACATTTTCAGGACGAGAATTCAGTCTTAATAAAGACAACAGGAAGTTTCTGAATTTGTAAGTGGAATTGGATAATAGTGGACAATTTGAACTGTCACAATAAAAACCGGATATGTTGAATAGGCCAATAACTTTGTCTTGCAATAGGTCACATATGGACCTTCAAATAGTTGTTTTAACGGTGTGACAAACACTACTAGAGACATCCTATTTAGCTGATCCATTTTGAAAGGGCTTTGCTTAACCAAACAGACGATCCGCATAGTTTTACTGCCAGACGAGATAAGTCAAGGTGACCATACTTCTAAAAACCAGTCCACCCTTGAGTTGATAATGGGATTTACATCTTATACCTAAATGTAAGGTACTAGATGTAATTGAGACCGGTCTGGACAAAGCCGCAGTAGTGAGGTACTATAATATTTAATGTCTAATTCTAATGTTAAGAAAAAGATGGGGGAAAAACAAAACCCATCAAAACTGTGATGAAAACGAGGTCGGTACACTCATTCATGTGAAAAGGAGAGATGACAATTGTCTTAACTTTGAATCAAATGAGAAAATCCTGCAACATTTTAAATCGTGTGCGACTACTCGTGGTTTTTCTCACGGTAATATGTGACATTTTTGTTTAAATCATTAGAAACTGAGGTAAAAAAAAATGTTGTTTATCAACCGGAGGGTAAAGAGGAAATTATTTTTGTCGTCCTAGATTAAGTGCTTTGTACATCAAAATTTGTGTTTTCTGCAAAAAAACTGTAATATTGTATTACGCAAAAAAAGTCGCATGTAACTCTAATTAAACAGTCATGTCCTTTTAAACTAAAAGTCTTGTGAAACATTGAAAATTTGTTAAGATAGATGTGTAATGGTATCTTTTGACGTGCATGGACATTCAATTTACTGTACATTTTTTATCTTGTTAACACCAAAGTGCAACCGCATTGTGCATGTTTTGCACGAAATAGGGCATGTTAATTCTTTAGAAAAAATCATCATATTTTTTGTAATCTTGTTCAGTAATTAAATCACGTGTGATTTTGCGGTTACGTTGACATATTCATTTCATTATAATCCATTTTTACTAAGCAAAAATGTTTCAATGACTAAAGGTGAAATTTTTAATTTGTAAAATACAAGCAATAAACAACTAATTTGTTACAATTAAGTCAAAGTTATAAGTAGCTTTTAATATGAAATATGATTAATGAAAGTATGACATATCTTAATACAGATTTCTTACACCTTCATACACCTTTATATACCTTCATACACCTTTATACACCTTTATACACCTTTATATTCTTATTTTCTAACTAAATATAATGATTTTTCTTATTTAAACATGTTTTTTTTCAAAAAGCGTGTTAATTGTATGTCGTTCGATGCCTTTTTAAGAACACATGTACGGAATTTAGATGGATCCTTCATTTCTGTATTCTGCACTCTCTTATTCTTTATTTATTTATTATTTTGCCTATTTTTCTCTCTATTCCCTAATTTTTTTACCCTTTATTCTGTATTCTGTATAAAATTTGCAGCATTAAGTAAAACTGTCCACAAAATCAATTTTAAGCCTTGAATAACTTTTTTATTTCATTGATTTAGGTTAACATTCACTAAAAACTTAAAAGTATAACGTATATCTTTTTGACACTTTTTACTGTTTACGTTCTTACACTGGATACCTTCCCGATTGTTGACCTTTTGGGTTAAACAGCAACAGGGAAAATTAGCCATACCCTCATTGCCATTCAAAGTAAATAAACATGGAGGAAAAGTTTGTAAACTCTATCATTGTGTATATATATATAATAACCATGTACTAACACATCTCTAATAGGTTATGATAACCTAAAAGATACCAGACTTCAATAAAAAAAGTGCGTAAAATGTTGTTTTGTGAATGGTCTCCTTCAATCAGGACCGATAATCCGTGACCCTGTTATCAACTTTTTCAAGCTCGTGATAATTGTATCTGTTTGACTGTTCAAATATTTATATAATTATTACTACATACAGGTATGTATTTAAGGTGTAGAAGGATTAACAGATTACTATCGTATCTTTAAGAAGTCATTTAAAAACGTCCAAATATTTGAATAATTTCAAAAACGTAAATTTTAATCACAAAGAGGTATTTACTAACCAAACACTCCCGAAACAGTTCAAAATTCCTTCAACTTTGCTCTTATACTGCTTGATTATTAAATATTAAAACAGTAGTGGGCGATTTCAATTCCACTTGACATGAAACACGAACATGACTAAAAAATAAAAGTGTAATTTTACCGTCTCAAAATTGAACAGAAAGGTAGCTCTGCTTTATAGCATTCCGTAGCACGATGAAACATGTAAAAGATATTTCAGTGAGGATAGGAGCTCGAGGGTTAGAGTAGACAGAAAATTGGAAGGGGCAAACTTCTGAAAGTGACAAGCAAAAAAAATTCAATAGTCTAATAGTATAGAAGTTAGTCATCCAGTGTCCTCTTTCATTTTCACTTTTTTCCCCACGCCTTCCTTCCCCCATGTATTTTAAATACAAGCATGAAATTCCTATACCAAGCGACACTTTTACAAAAAGGAAATCTTTAAGTAAATAAACAGTTAATACAGAAATAACGTAAGGGATGTTCAATAAAGTATCTGATTTCCAAATACAATAATGGTATTGTAATGCTGTATTCAGTCACAGGTATTTAATGTCACAGTAATGTGTTGATAATACAGAACAATAACCCTGTGTACACTGACAATTAATCCACACTTTAGTATCCTCAAATTACCTATAACATTGCAGACTGTACTATGATAATAAACTCACACTTTAGTATCCTCAAATTACCTATTACCTGCAGAATGAACTATGATAATAAACCCACACTTTATTTCCTTAAATTACATATAACCTGCAGACTATGTATAAAAGGTAACCTCACACCAGATGAACACGTTTCAATAGAATAACAAACACTTTAGTAGCATTAAATAAATATAGTTGAAATATAATATATGTAGATTTCTAAGATACAGCAGACTAGGCAATACAATCAGACTGTCAAATAAGGAAGATGTTGCCGTTCAGAAAGGAAGCTGATGCAGTTCCGAAGGGACTATAATTCTACATATGAGAAGTGTACGTAGTCATGATTTGAGATAATTTTAAAAAGGATTTTTAGTAGTAAGAACTAAATTTATTTTTGTATTATTTGTGTATTACTGGGTTTAATTATTTTCGAAAACACCTATATATTATAGTAAGAAATGTTATGGGATAGTTTCGAATTTAACTACATGAACCAATATCATCAAGGCAAGAGTTATCAGCTTTTAAATAAATAATAGTTTCGAATTTAACTACAAATGCCAACAAGCAAGATTTATCAGCTTTTAAATAAATCATCTGTTTATTTAAAATGAAGAATGCAAAAGGTCGCTTGACAAAATGTGTTTGTACTCAATAACTGAAGTGAAATACTTTAATGTTTTGTAAAGGTGACTCTTTCTCACCAAGGACACGTTTGATATGACAGGTTTTACCGACTCTATGATGTTCTGACAATTTAAACTGTCTTATATTGTTTAGTGGACTTTGATTCTATCATCTTGTAATGAGCCGAATACAAATCTTCAAAGAAATCAACACTTCAACGTAGGTACATTTGTACAGCTAAGGTGAGCTTGACTGACCTCAAGGTTGCTCCTTACAGCAAAGGTGAGCTTGACTGACCTCAAGGTTGCTCCTTACAGCAAAGGTGAGCTTGACAGACCTCAAGGTTGCTCCTTACAGCAAAGGTAAGCCTGACTGACCCCAAGGTGGCTCCTTACATCTAAGGTGAGCTTGACTGACCTCAAGTTAACTCCTTACAGCTAATGTGAGCGTGAATGACCTTAAAATAGCTCTGCACAGTCGTAAGATTACACACTACAATGTACGCATAAGTAGAGTTTGACTGAACTTAATGATGCGCTGTACAGCTAAAATCAGCTTAAATAGCCTCTAAATTGCTCTGTACAGCTCAGGTTAACTTAAATGACCTCAATCTTGCTCTGAAAAGCTGATGTGATTTTGAATAGCCTTAACATGGCTCTGAACAGCTGTAAGTGTCTTGGTAACATAGAGGGTTTATGATAGCAATAGTAGAGACAGTGTATCGCGAGGGTTTATAGTAGCGATAGATAATTCCTTCCTTTTAACCAAAGTGTTCTTATATTCAAACGTGTGTCAATTTCAACTGTGTATTACTGGACTAATTGATAGCTAAGGCACCTAGAACAAGCAAAAAAAAAGCTTTAAAGAACATGTTTTATTATCATTTTTGTCGTCCTTAATATCCACATTATAATTGTAGCTAGAACTTATAAATCAGCATGTACGAGTTGTTACGATACGAAGAGTCATTGTTCAAGGAAGAACCATGGATTTGTTTTATCATGATTTATTATGTACATTACAGTGCATATAAACATGGAAGTAAAAAATGACAGACGGAATTCGTTGATATAACCCAACATTGGAGTGCTTCAATGCCCAGATGTAGCATTATTATGACAGCTAGAAAAATAATTCCGTTCAACTAGATGCTATAGAAGCCATATTGATCTTGTACATGTACACGTTTTCTGTTTGTTTTTTTTTTTCAAAAACGGGCCTCGTTTATCTAAAGTTCTGTTTGAATTAGTAGATCTTTCATGCATTTTAAGACTCGCCAAACTATTATTTTACTGACTTGAAGACAAATTATAGATTTAAGCGGATACAAATTTTACCCTAATGTCTTATGAAAGTCTATACTGGGGTTATTCTGAGAAATATCCTTGCTCTTAATTGACAATTTTTATAAATGGCATACACACTACTGAGACTGTCCCGCCCTATACCTATAACAAAGCAGTCGCTGATTTATTAGTCATTATAAACCTTTCTCTTCTTGTATATTATTTTATAACTTCCAGAAAGAAACGATATGAGTCAGATCTAATTTTTAATCATGTATACGTGTTCAACATGCATCCAAAGAACTTATGCAATTTTAAATACTTTATTTTGAGCGGCTATTCAATTTATTTAATATATAGGAAAACATTTAGGTAAACATTGTATACCCTTATTTAGCATTTTAAAATAAATTATGACACCTAATCCTATTTAAATATTGTTATTAAAGTTCAAATAACCGTCAAAACTAACATTTATTCCGTATTTTGATACAACGCAAACGCTTTTTCGTTAAGGTGTTTGTACTTATTTTCGATCTGATAAGTCCAACCCTTCTAGTATCTGATTTTCAAAGTTTGTCCTTATGTTGTGCACGCTGTCCGACGATTGGGACAGTGCTGAGCGCTCACAAATATGTTAGACACCACCGAATGGATTGTGTGCTTGTCTCAAGTCAAGAACCTTTAATTCAGTTGTCGTCTTTCTAAAAAAATGGTTACTGTCTGTCATATTTGTTTTTCGGTTATTGTGTTGAGCATAAATCAGGCACTTGATGTTCTCTTTTGAATTATTTCACCTTTGGTCGAGCCGGAATCTTTTACATGTATAGCTTTCTATACGGTATGTTTTGATCGTTATTGTCGACCGTTTCACCTTTTGTCATGTCGGAGTCTTATATAGCTTATTATACGGTATGGAGTTTGCTCGTTATTGTAGACCGTTCTATTTAGTTGTGTAAAAATGATAAAGTCATCCAAACATGAGTCAGTTTGTACTTATATAAATAACTGTCTAGATTTTTTTACCAGGTGTTATAAATTTCGAGAGCTGAAAGGCCCTCTTAAATTGTGTACATGTACATGTATATCCTTCAATCTCAAAATTTAACTTCGGAACATCCCAAACCGTTTGACATATACATGAACATTACTGTCTAGATTTTTTTATATTGTAGCAGGTGTTATAAATTTCAGAGAGCTGAAAGGCCCTATTAGATTTTGTACATGCATTTCCAACAGAGACAAAGATCTCAAAGTATAATTTTAGGACAGCCTATACCGTTGGCATATACATGTACATTTTAAATGTAATGGTACAATATGTGGGTCAAAGGTTAAGTAGTTTGGTATTATAAATCATATGATTACATGTATACGTATAAGTCTAAACTATAGAGATGTAGGCTAATATCTTGTATAAGGATTTAAAACCTCTCACACGCATTCATCCGGATATAGATATACTACTGATCGAACCCTGGTTCTATATAAATTTATCAGTCATAATACGTTATGTTCGTGGCATACAATGTTACAAGATTTTGGGACCCCATTAGCTTAAGTAAAGTTTTTAAGTGATTCATATTTTCAGCTGGGGGTTTATGACTATGACGTCCATTCAAAAATGGCTTGTGAAAATCTCTCCTTTACTAAAACTTCGTTTCACAGTGTATCGTGACTGTAGGTATAATTGCCAATAGTCTCAACTAGCTTACAGAAACCAATGTTGCTTCCAACTCGCCTACTCTCTAAATAACCATACAGCTCAGTAAATATATATATAATGTCCTCTAATTTAATTTCCTTCCTATCCAATTTACTGCAGCGAATAAACTATATCTTCATATATATATTCTTATTTAATTCTAAAAAGAAAGCATTTTTTCTTTTATAACAGTTTATTTTCGTACTGGAGTTGGTAAGCCCACGCTTACTACGTCACCCAAGACCCTCCCGTACGTTGTTTTACAATAGCGTAAAGACTGCTCGGCTCGGCTTCAGAATAATGTGAGCTGCTGTCTTGTGAGTTGGCACGTAAAAATCTTTATCACTGTGTTGGTCCCTGTTCAAGTATAAAGCAGAGTTGATATCCGTCTCCATTTCATAACAAAGTTCTTTTTCTCGACATAAATACACTGCTGGTTCTATTACATCAGTTTATCCATCCATCTGTTGTAAAGATTTTTCTCACAAGAAAGAAATATTCCTCTCCTACTATGATGCATCGCCTTGTCCCTTTTAAGAATGACAGGCTTGACTTTTAAATATTTTTAAGGTCAAATGTCAGTAAGAAACGTCACACACGTGGTGGCTTAAACTGATGGCATATTAATTGCATATATATTACAAAGTTTATTACACGTCTAACTTTACTTAAATAATTTAAACATTTTAACAGTAAATATTGTCATTCAACTTGTTCTAGAGGACACTTCTGAAAACAAACTCGCTACTGTTAAATACCTCGATAACGTAAGGTGAGGCGAGATTTAAATAGATATGAAAATATTGATTGAATTTTACATTTAATTGAACTACTCAATGACTGAATTTAAAGGTGCGCTTAAACCACAAAGTTATTTGAAAAATTCAGGAAAGAAAATAAAAAGTTTTATCTTCAATGAAATCATTTTTAAAGACTTTTATCTTTTGTAGTGACACGGTATGGGTACTTTTTAGTTCATATGTGAGACTTACGTAGATGTTTAAGTGACCGAATTTAAATTTTACCAAATGAATAGGCTTTATGTTCGATTTAAATTTCATTCAAGTTTTATGTCCAAATATGTAACTTTATACAATAATAAATATTTGTAAATTGAACTTTACCTAGCGTCTTATTGAGACAGATAAAAGCTGATTGTATCAGAATTAATGACCTTATCATTTACTTCGAACCTGTCGCAACCAGCGTTTCCGGGTGTAGTTGACCTTTTAATGGATAGTGAAATACCAGCATAGGATAAAACTATTGAATAATAGTAGAGTGATTATTAATATAAACGAATTCCACATTTCTTGCTTGTTTTTCTTTTTGGTAATTGTTTGCCTTTAATGTCAATGGAAAGAATGAAAAAAAAAATAGCTTAACAAGATTAATTGCACATGTTCCGAACTTACTATAGAAATAAGAATAATTATGTGTTTTGATTGCCAATGAGACAACGTTCCACCAGAGACCAAATGACGTAGAATTACTATAATAGGTCACCGTACGGCCTTCTACAATGAGCAAAATTCATACCGCATTGCAAGTTATAAGATGCCATGTTAAATAATTCATACGAGAAAACCAAGTTCACTTGTTAATTGTAAATTCTTTGATTTCTTCCTTGTATACCTACTTGTGCAATTTGAGTAGTATTATATAAGATAAAGGGCAAAATACAAATAAAACTTTAAAAACATGCGACTGCATTATGATTTATTTCTATATCAAAATACTTGTGGAAGCAAACGATCAATTACTTAAATGACCCTAAACTTAACTTAAATATTTGATTATTTAAAAATAAAAATGTCACCTCTGTATGCATGATCAAACGTTTGAAATACATTTATGTATACTAATTTTAAATGAATCGTTGCATTCCTGTCGGATTTAATTTTAATATGAAGTATTTCTGCGCATTCATTCCACTCAAATATTTGTTTAAACCGCAGTTATTTGAACAATCCGAGTACAATTCTCTGCATTTGTATAAAATAAAGATGTAAATGTCTAATTTACATTTTAATTGCAAATCTGTCTCCCACTATTATTGTTAAAATATAATAATTTTTATGTTACACAATGTCTTATTCATAAGTTTAATAATTTCAAAAACGAAAATCGCATTAGGAATGAACAACGCAAATAATCCGGAATAAAACCATATTTAGTTTATTTATATAGGTAAAGTACGGGCCATTGTTTACGTCTAAAATTCATATCTTTTATCAATAGTAAAGGATTTAAAACAAAGAAGACTAAAGTCAATTCAAAAGCTCTTCAAATATATGTGTTGAAACTTTGCTTTACAATTTAACATTAAATATAAATATCGTGTGAAATATGAATTTATGACAATAATTTGATGTCCTTGACGTCGTACTCTACAAATATTCAGAACACATGTTCTTGAATAACTCGGAACTAAGAAAGTCTAATGTACCTTTTAGTTTTGTAACATGTGAAACTAGTATTTTCTTGGCCATACAGATACGTGTATCCTTATCAGAATGTTTACCACTTTCTAACAAGAACTTATATAGTCGCCCATTCAACGAAAGTTCTTTCGTTACGTAAGCATTTTACTTTTTCAACTACATTCAGCAATCATTGGCTACATCTCTCAAAAGACATTATTATTGTATTTGAACAAATGACGTTTCTAAAGTGCAGGAATTATCCCTCGTTTTTTTTTAACTGTAAAATTTATTTTACTGTGTCTTAGTCCTATGTTCTGTGTAACGTATGCATGAGTAGCGTTGATTAAAACACACGTGCACAATTAACACGCATTTTTTTTAATACAAAAAATCGCAATATACCAGAAACCGTCTCAAAAGTATAGTGTGAAGTCAGTTTTCATCTGGGGGAAGAGAACAACGGGCACAATTTATATATTATTATGCCTGCATAATGAGGGTTAGGGATGTAATTTTCGAACTTCAACAAAGTTTATAGGAATAGTTCCCAAGACATTGATATACCTATATAGTTCCACTCAATTTGATAAAAATATGGGGATAATGTGTCCAGCTTCGCTTACATGCAGTACATTTAAGCGTGGACACAGTGTCTGTGTTTTAATTATATTCAGTGCCAACAGAAAAAACATATCTCCATCGACATATTTGAACATAGATTTGTCCATAGTATATTTTTTTCTCTGACAAGTAAATAAACAATGACAGGCGGAATGGATAGTGGTATACAAACATTTATACGCTGACAAATTAATGGGTATAATTAAGACAACATGGGCCGGAGGTGTATTTAATGACAAATATGTCTATTAAGGCGCTAATATAATCATCTGGTACATTTACTGGTCAATTGTTTACCAAATAAATCATACATTAAATAACTGTATGACAATACACACGCGCAAGGATAATTGTACCAGTACACATAACTGAAAAGTGACAGAAGAAACCAAGGATTCAAACAAAAACCATAGATCGAATTAAAAGACAGACACCACCATGGCCAAAAAGAAAAACGACTGGAAGATAAAAACAACAGTCCACAAAAGCCAAATAAAACAAAAACAACACTATGGCCAAAAAGAAAACGAATGCTACACAGAAATCTAAAGATTGAGTATCACGAACCCAACAGATAACCGGATAGACTTACGTGATCTGTGTAAGCATTTCCTGCTCGACTGGGGTCACCTGTCTTGACTACTTTGTGACTTAATTTCGAATTTGAGTGTCATTCAATTTGCGTAATGACTCTTGGTTTTCCGTGAAACATGATTTTTGTTCAAACTACCGATCTCTCACAACCAGTAGAACGAGTGTTGTACACCAATAAACGGAGAATAATGTCAGCGATTTTCTTTCGTAACTATGCAAGAATTTCCTTGACCTTCTTCGTTAACAGTTATCGAAAAAATGCTAGGATTTCAAAAAATAAGTTATTCATAGAAAATAATTTATTCATCGATAGGCACATTAATACATTAATATAGATAGTAAAATAAGTAACAACTCATTAACGCCCATTTATGACATTTTTACACGACCGCATTACAAACTGATCAGAACTGTAAAAATGTCCTCCAATTATGGAAATTTGAGATATATTGTCATAAGACAATAACATCATAAAAATGTGAACACAATCATCAGATTGAATAAATATTTGTGTGGTACATAAAGATTATTCGCATATCTTCATAGCGAATATTAATTGACTAGGATTGTCAGTTTTCCTATCAAGGTCGGCGGTTTTCTCCGGGCACTCCGGCTTCCTCCACCAATAAAAACTGGTCGCCACGAAATAGCCCAAAAGCGGTGCTAAAAAGTGGCGTTAAAACACTAAAAATCAATCAAAATCAATCATAGCGAACACTGTGACATTGAGAGGAAGAACAGCGATACAAGATAAAATAAGGGGCGTGGTATGATTGCCAAAGAGATAACTATATACCAGAATCCAAATGACGTGGACACCGTTCGATCCTCAACAAGGAGCAAACTAAACAACCCGTATATTCAGATATAAAAGGCCCCGAAATGACAAAATGTGAAACAAATCAAACGAGCCAAACCATTGGCATGATTTAGGATAAAACATTGAAGCACTGTTGCAAAGCTTTTAATGCTGTCATGCTCGCGAAGTTATATTTGTGTCATGAATTGATACGCCATACCCATCTTTTCAATAACATTTTCATTCCCATTACATTAACTTTTTCACTTATATCATATGATTCGGATGTTTTGGGGCTAGTCCGGATCAGTTACTGACTTTATTTTAAAATTTATGTCACCCTCTTCCATAACAGTTCATTCCTAACTTTGTTCTCTTTGCCTAGAATCAAATTACGCCTTTTTTACAACTACTTCTAAAAGTTTTTTTTAATTGACATGTTGAAATACATCAAGTAATTGAATTTCTCTATCAATGTTTCAATTAAACAAGTTTATAACATAATGAGATGTGGTATAATTTCCATTGCGACAACTATCAAAAAGAGTCCAAATAACGTAGATTTCAGCAATTATATATTACCGTACGGCCTTCAACAATGAGCAAAACCCATACCGTATAGTCACGATAAAAAACCCCGACATGACATTGTCTGCATTTACATTTTTCCAAAGATTTTCAATTATAAAATCACAAAACAACATGTGCTTAAATAATGTGTCTGCAAATTGTTATTGCGAGGCCAACCTCGAGGAATTTTGTTTAAAAATGCATATTATAAGCCAAACAATCTTTCATAATCCATCACAACATAATCCATTGCATTTTCTTTTCTCATACATGCTTTGTCACAAGACGAATTTATGTGAAATTAATCCGGCTTGTTATTTCATTAATTTATCATTCTGCAATCCCTTATTTATCTCCCCTTAGAGCGGTAGTTGACACATCACAAAAGTCTTAAGTTGTTTAAAAATAAAGATGGATTGTGCAGTAAAAATGTAGAATTGATTAAATAGCGAAAAAATCATGAATGATAAACACGCAGTATAATTGAGAGTTGATTTTTTTCCTTGCAAGGTCAGAGGAATGTAATTAATCTACAGTAAAAATCACAGATTGTAAAATCAATGACTTTCTTAGTCTAGTGATTATCAAAACTTCAACAGGTCAAAAGATGATAGATGGTCTTTGCTTTTACAAAATGTCAAAATACACGTGAAATGACCTGTTTTTGTTAACTTTTGCGTCATTTGGTCTCTTGTGGAAGGTTGTCTCATTGGCAATCAGACAACATCTTCATATTTTTATATGTACATGCAAATAAAAAAATACAGTAAGTGCATATTTAGTGTTTTTGTTTTGTCTGATTACCATAATACTTTTGTCTGATTACCACCGACCTTTTGTTTGAATACCATTAAATTTTGTATCGAAACTGGGTAAAATAGCATACAAACATTGGGAGGTAGCTGTGAAGTGACTTGACCCAATACCATTACACTATTTGCTTGGTCAACGCTGTCTTTCAGAATTCTTAAAAACCGTTTCATCACAGAGTTCAAATATTACATTCATATATAGACAGATATAAATACAAAACTACGAACAATCACTTCTTGTATGTATAAATATATCCGTTTGCATATAGCCTTATTACGCTCATAATGTCTGTAAAACGACACAAATGTAAAAATATGTAAGATCTGCGTTGGTCATAGAAAGTGCTATTTATATGATTTTGTATCTCTATATATGTGAGATCTGCGTTGGTCAAAGGAAATGCTATTTGTATGGGTTGTATCTCTATATGTGATAAACTACATCACAATCAAATATAATTAGCAAATAATTATTCATAATTACGGAAAAGATCAAGTAAACACAAAACACACATGATATGACATCCACATACAGCCCGACATCCAGTGTGAATTTCAATGTCAAGGTTAAGTTTTAATAGAAAATCAAACTATCATTGAATCTTAAATACTATCAAAAAGGAAGTTAGAAAAACAGTCATAGCTACGAATCACTCTTCACAGTTAGTCTTACAAAATAGGCGGAATAAAACAAGGGGACATTCAAAATCTTTAGTAGACGAAAAAATGACAACGCCATGGTAAAAAATGAAAAACGACAAGCAACAAAACACTACACAGATAACTTAAGATTTCAGCAAAACCCGGGGGGTGATCATATATATATATATATATATATATATAATCAAGACAACATTGCTAAAAAGATTCGATAAAATGACACATATTTCGACACATTTTAAAGTGCTGATCAGAAAAAGGTTAACCAAATAATTGCAGCTAGATTTTATCAGCCGTGCGGCGTTTTTGATGACAGGAGCGACCCACACTAGCGTCAACTTTTAGTTCCTCCTAAAAGAAGGCGACACAATGGAATTCCAACACACAGTCATTCGGAACGTTTCTATCTCATCAAATCAGAACATTTTGTATCTCATTCTAAATAATTCTATAGTGAACCACAACGACCTAGTATGACAGACAAATAACTGGTTATAGTCGCATCTGCATAGTTAACTTCCTATTTGGGTAATTTTATTCAAATTTACAAAATATTTTCCCACGTTTAAGTGAAATTTAAAAAAGTGATTGAGCCTATCCCAGACCGTTGAATGGAGAATCAGTGATCTTACACTTAATGAAAAGGTAGTTTACAAGGATCAAGGATAGGTTCACATGCGATGTGTATTGAAATCCTCAACATTTAATTTCAATGGTACTTTTAGAAAGACTACCATTGTTCAGTTCATTGTTTTGACGGTCTGGAAAGGGAGATCTTCACCTTCCCTTTAACAGTGGAAATCCCTATGTTTCTCTTTTGTACGATGTCTGATATGTATTGGCCTGTGTGTGTACAAACTTATCAAGGATACCAAAATCATGTTTAATATAAATAAGGAGATGTGGTATGAGTGCCAATGAGACAACTATCCATCCAAGTCACAATGTGTAAAAACGGCCTTCAACACGGAGCCTTGGCTCACACCGAACAGCAAGCTATACAGGGCCCAATAAAGACTAGTGTAAAACAATTCAAACAGGAAAAACAGCGGTCTAATCTATGTAAAAAAAAAACGAGAAACGAGAAACACTTATGAACCACAACAACCACTGAACAGCAGCTCCTGACTTAGGACAGGTGCATACAAATGCAGCGGGTTTAAACGTTTTAACAGGCGCCAACCTTCACCTTAACCTGAAACAGTGGTATAACATTATATTAATATTACAACATAAAAAGATACAGTACATTTCGTTAAAATATAACAGTTTTGCTCCAATCAAATAGTCGAAAAACCAAATCAATTATAAAGTTAAGGTGGCCAAACATTTAACACGGCAAATATTAAAATGTTGCTTAGTATCCTTTCGAACATCGACCCTAATTTTCATTCATAGAATAAGTGTTGACTCTTTCTCATGTCAAATTAAAAAGTACTGTTACAGCCAGGCATAAAATAAGATGTCAAAGTAGACACTTTAATGCTTACTTAAGACGTTTTGTGACTGTTATAAATCTTATGTTTTATTTGTACTTTACGTCTATGGGTATAAGTAAGTTTACTCTGTTCTCGATTTTTGTCCGATATCATATAGTTTTGAAGTGATTGCACTGCAAGTTTTTTTCAAATGATTGCACTGCAGTTTTATGTCACTGGAAAGTGTATAGTCATAATTTATGAATGAAAAAACGCCTTGTCCAAACTAAAGAAAACGCAAATGAAATGGCAAATATGTATAGAATTTATGAATACGAATTGCATTTAGTCTGTCGTATTCCTAACTTTTTGATAAATCATTCACTGAATTGTGAAATCTGGATTGGCACCATAACAGTTCATCTATGTATTGTTAAATGGTACACAAGTACTTATTTAGAGGAAGAGTACGAAGAAATTGTCCATAATCATTTCCTGTCGATGAAGTCACTCCAAATCAAACACCTCGTTCAAAATGAATATCAAAAATAGATGTGGGATATTGCAGATTTTACTAGAAAGTCTCTGGGAGATTTATTTAGATATTTTTTAGACGAATTAATTTTAAAATTAGCCCAGTTCTACACATTCCCAGCGATTGCTAGAGAGCACCTGCACTCATTTACTCATTTATAAATTAAGAGATCCCACATACATGTAGGTGACTAATTCCATTTCGGTTTATAAAGGAAATGACAAAAAAGATTGAAATGATAATTGAAACGTCCATTTTACACATTCCAACAAAAGACATGTACACGCATATGAAAGACGAAATGTCAAGGGGGTCACGTGAACTTTAAACCAATTTAACATCTCAATTAAAATTTCTAAATCGAAAAGATTGTATTTATTCAGATCAAAGAAACCGTGTATTGCATCAGCGGATATTTTGATAGTGTGTCTGCTACATTAAACATCATTATCTTGATCAAACATCGTGGTTTGGGCGAAAATAGCGAAGTTCATGTAAACGGTGATAAGTGATGTGTACAAAGATCCACGTGTAGAGTATTTAGACACCTTTGTGTAATCCGAATAATTCAGTCCTTCCCCGTAATCGACTATCCAACTCGCGAGTGCAGCCTCCATAGGGCAGCGGAATGTAACAACTGAATTATTCGGGTTAACCTTTGCGTTGCTATTTCTAAAGAGATTGATCGCTGTTTCTTACCGTCCGATTAAAAGCATTTCGTGCATTTTTCAGACGTGTCAAACACTCAGAGAATCACTTTTTTACTTCATTCAATTTTTCCTCGAATAAATACACGATTTAGTGAATGAATAGTTTGCATCATTTTTAGTTATTAATAAAATTGAGAATGGAAATGGGGAATGTGTCAAAGAGACAACAACCCGACCAAAGAGCAGAAAAAGCACATCCAAGGGCCACCAATGGGCATTCAAGACAGCGAGACAAAAACATACAAGACTAACAAAGGCCAGAAGTTCATGACTTGGAACAGACGCAAACATGTGGCGGGGTTAAATATGTTTTGTAAGATCTCAACCCTCCCCTATACCTCTACACAATTTGGAATGAGCGTATTTTGAGAATTAAGTAACTTAAATATAAAAACATAGCTCAATAATATCAAAATAAGAAGATGTGACAACTCTCCACCAGAAACCAAATGAAGTAGAAACTTAGTAACTATAGGTTACCATACGGCTTTCAACAGTGAGCAAGGTATAAAAGGCCCCGAAATGACAAATGAAAAACAATTCAAACGAGAAAATCAACGACATGATCTATAAACAAAACAACAATAGAAAAACAAATATGATATACCACAACAACCGTCAACTACTGAATTACAGGCTCCTGACTTTGGACATCAAAATTAACTATCTTTTTAATATAATAATTAAAAACCATTATCATTGTTATATAATTATCATATCTTATAACGAATGCGAGCTTTCCATCGGTATATATTAACCTATAATTATTAAAACATGAATACTCCTACATGCAAATTATAAATACAATGACAGGACATTTCTCGCACAGAAAAGATAGTTAAATTATCTGATAACAGCATACACCCATGAACTTGGCGTGCCCAATTAACCTTATTAACATACGATTATTTTGAAAGGTTTTGAATATTAATGATACTATCGCTTTGAGATAGCATTCATACGAAATGGTCCATCTTTTAAATAGCTCAAGTCTTTATTATAATTAGATCATTATAAAAAAAAAGACAGAAAAAAAGGAAGACAGTTAACTTCTGTATCATGATTTGCACTGAACAATGCATACTACATGTATGCAGGACAAGTATACACCTAATAATAAAAAATATCACTGAAAGTATACTGCCACATTTAGATATTTACACTTGTGGTAGTACGTTTGCCATTAATTCTACAGGTAATTGTATTACAACAGGAATCACAATTCTTCATTCGCACTTGGTGTCTAAAAGTCCTTACATGTATTTGTATTACAACAGGAATCGCAATTCTTCATTCGCACTTGGTGTCTAAAAGTCCTTACATGTATTTGTAATACAACAGGAATCACAATTCTTCGTTCGTACTTGGTGTCTAAAAGTTCTTACCCAGTACGAATCAAGGAATCATTGATTCACAAACCGTGTCGTAATTGCAAATCAACAGTACTTCCATTATTTCTTGATTCGCTATTAATAGGGACTTGACAATATTAAGTGCAAATTGAAATTTTATTGATTGAGGGTCGACTCAATTACGGGCACAAACACTGTTTGACTTCACTACATCATTGCTATTGTTGGATAGTACAAAAGAAACGCACTACCAAGACTCTATGAATTGTCATTTTAATGGATTGACAGGTACATTGTAAGACCGGTACCTCGGGTACAGATCAGTAAATTAGAGCGAAGACTGAAGAGGTCGCCAGAAAAGAGAGAAACAAAGTTCAGCACAAAAAGGGCTAAATGATATTGGAACAATGAAGAAAGACAAAAATAACAAAAAATAAACATCGTTGGATCACTTGGAATCTACCTAAACCATGTAAAGCTGACCAAACAAATGTCTCGAGTTTTATCATGTTTCAAGAACTACGTACCAAACCGTCTACACAACTCATCCATCACTGAAATAGTTTTCTATGTCGAATGGTCGGGGAAATTGTTAAAAAATTAACACCATTCTAAACTGCAGATTTGAACAAATATTTATATCGGATATATCCCTTATTGACAGTACAAAACAAACTTATAAGTCATATGTAATGTGTATTGTATTTGCTTAGCAGATTACATCGTGTATTTAAAATAAATTATTTAAACTGCATGAGTTAGACTGAAAATCAATATTTAAAGCCTGTTAGAAAGACTCGGGTGATACATGTTAATTCTTTTCATGTTCAGTGTTTGGTTATGAATATTACACAAGTATCTTCACAGGAGATATTGCTCTTATTCCCTATCATTGTTGTATATCCCCTGGGTCGTCATGTGAAGCGCGAATAGCATATGTGGATTTAGGGGGAGGGGGCGGCCCCCTTATGGGGCAATATATATTTAATGCATAGGCTTTATACATGTTCCACTAACATTAATAAAATTGAGAATGGAAATTGTCTAGTTTGGGGCCCACTCTTTTTCCAAATGCCAGATCCGCATCCAGTGAATAGCAGTTATATTATAGAGTATCTTAATTTAATTAAAACATTATATACCATTTTGATCTTCGGTTTTTTGTTTACAAAGGATATGTGATTTTCAAATTATACCAAGGAACAATGACAAACTATAGTAGTCGAAGACAAATATTCAACACCATCATCAAATGAAAAAGTACATATGCCAAACAACAGTCCACAAAACACTGCGTATAAAACAAAAAATCCAGGTGAACTCAGGTGATCTCAGGTACTTCAGAACGGTATGTAGTTTCTGTTCCACTAATAGCATAACAGAATGAACTGGTTTTAATAACTGCTCGGCTCTCATACTTAACATTTAGTGGCTGGTCAACGAAACAACCAAATTTCGTCAACATCATCTTTTAGTTAATGCAGAATGAAAATGTCGTCCTCATTGAGCTTCCTCTTGAATAATCTTACATCCCAAGATGCACTTAACTCCATGTGCTTCCGCCCATAAACATGGTTATATTTTCGTTTTAAATGTGGTTCCCACATAAGATTCATACGGCATTATCCATTTCATTTTCCCTTAATCAACTGTTTTACGTCGTGTGTGAAATCTTAAGCACATAGAAACATGAAAATTTGCATCCCTACACATCTTTATTAAATTTAATTGGACACATCCTCCTAAACAACAGTGAAGTTTATTGGCAAAACAAACATAATATAAAAGAAAACAAATACTAAACACATTATCTCTTTTTGAAATATTTAATAGATTTCAGGTTCCATGACTACACGTTCATTTATTAAGCAAATGGATAGTGTATGCATGAGAACCGCCCCTTGGTGCGTGGTATTATTCATAATGTAACTTTCATATTTTTTTTGAAACAGTCAGACAATGGCGAATGTTTCAAAAATTTGGATGGATCCGACTTCACTTTCAGCCAATGATCAAAATACAGGTACAAATCTTACTTTCAAAGTACATATGTAGGTTTCGAAGACTGCTATTAGTCGCCTCTTTACTTATGGAAGTCTACGAAAAGGAAGGTAAAATTTAAGCTATTTTAAGTGGCGGGAAACCAAAAATCATCAATAAAAAGAGGCAGATAAAACTGCCTCTTTACAAAAAAAAAGACGACAAAAAAAAGACGAAAAGACAAAACCCAGTCCATAAAATACTCAGATGGAACTAAATGACAAGTTATATGTTAGTTTTAAAAAAGACGTAAACGACAAATTGAATTATTTCAAATTCGCTCATTCCCCTTTACATTAAAATATTAACTTGTATCTTTAAATGTTCGTAAAGAAACATTTTTACAGTTGAGGTTAGGTGGGTTTCTTACTTACTGACCATTCATAATTAAGCTCTCTATTCTATAAAGCTAATCCCCTAAAGTTCTGTATAAAATAAGGAGATATGGTATGAAATCTTTTGAGACAACTATCTAACGGAACCAAAATGAAGCAGATTATAAGCAACTATAGGTCACCATACGGCCTTCAACAATGAGAAAACCCATACCGCATAGCCAGCTACAAAAGACTCCGACATGTGAAACAATTCAAACGAAAAAACTAACGGCCTGATTTATGGCAAAACAATAAACGAAAAACAATTAAATACATGTATGACAGACAGCATCCTAGTTTACAAGTATAAGTACCAGCTGTGCTGTAGAGTATTACACATTTGTACTAGTTAACCGTATCTGTGGTCCCTGTGCATGTTGTAAATGTTGTAAGCGACAGTCCTTTACTTTTTTGTTTTGAATCATTGACAGCCTTTCTTTGACGGTACAAGTTTCATTTGTCTGTGGTTCCGGACTTTTTCAACAATGCATGTTGTAAGCGACAATTACTTTTTTTTTATTTTCATTGACAACCTTACTTTAACAGTACAAGTTTCATTTATATATTAATTATCTTTCAAAAAAATCCATAGTAAGAACCTGTCGTCATTTCATGTCAAGAATAACCTTTGCATTACCAGAAATAAGACTGCACTTCCTCGAGGTATTTAAATCATTTTAGACGCATGTATTTTAAATAATTAATCAATTTGTTTTACAAAGATCATGTCAACATGCATTTAATTAACTGATATGCAATAAACATGCATAACTCGTATCGATTGATCAGTTAGTTATGCATGTGACTAAAAATTTACTTAGTCAATCGTTTCCACGGGCTGAAATCGAACACAACGCATTACTAATATGTTGCAACATGCAATGATTATTATCTGCTCATTATTTTCACAAAATTAGTATAAGTATTGTAAGCAGATTTACAATTTATAGTTCGTCACAATTATTAAAACAAAAATGTGTCTTGACATATCATGTGTCCACGCATGAACTGGATTAGAAAATCATAAACTCTATGTATTTGTATTAAAATATCATATCAATAACTTGTCAAACGAATAAAGATATTAATATACAAATATATCAATTTATTATACGTTACTATTTAGATGTAGATTAAATGAGATACACGATTTTAGATAGCTATCACTCTTACACTGAATTCGCCCGCTAGCTACGAAATATATTACAATATTTTGATTGACATTTAACGATCAGATTAAACAGGACTCTTTATTAATAGAAAACAAATCCATTACGGGGACGATTTAAGGCTAAGTTCCACACGAATCATTTGTATGACCTCATAAATATGTAGGGTGAATAAATGAATATACATCTTCACCTTTCCTGACCTTCTTAAAAAAATTAGGTTAAAAACAAGCTCATACCATGCATTAAGCTGGACTCTAATGATGCTATATTTGCCTTTTCCTGTTTTCTCTTTATTTTTCTAAATATTTGATAAAATTATGTTGTATTGGATTCCTGTCACTCCAATAAAAGACAAACATGTTTCATGTGTGTTCAAAACACCATTGTGTCTTGTTCGTTATAATAAAACCTTTGACTTTTAGTGTGCATATAACATCTAGTTGAAAGATACCGATTGATAGGTTTCGTGCGTCCGAAACGCTAACTATGCTACGTTATGCCGTTTCGGAATCTAAAGCATTTGTTTGGATATTCATTGTTCCGGACGTCAATAACCCTATGTTTACCCTTCCAGAGCACCTGAGATCACCCCCGGTTTTTTTGTAGGGTTCGTGTTGCTGAGTCTTTAGTTTTCTATGTTGTGTTTTGTGTACTGTTGTTTATCTTTTCGTCGTTTTTCATTGTTTGCCATGACGTTGTCAGTTTGTTCTGGATTTATGAGTTTGAATGTCCCTTTTGGTATCTTTTGACTCTTTTTCACAACCTTTATAAAATATTACCCCTATATATCATATTCTAAAACGGCGAATTGCACTTGTATGTGGTTTGTAAAAAGGTTGATGAACTATAAATTACTTTGGAAAATAATTAAATTTTGTAGTTCATTCATCTTTATGTAAATGTTAAAGAAAAAAATACAAAACTCTTAGATTGATTTACATTTACTCTTTGTCCCAGGCATTTAATGGGGTCACCCAATTTCTGTTGAATTCTTTCGTAGCATATCACTACAATACTTGCATTCAATTTGACTCCATAGATAGCAAAAAATTAGTTATCCCTATTTCATAATTTTCAATTATGAATTAGTAATTATACGTAAATAAATAATATCTAGTCATAAATGAAGAGATGTATACCATATGCCGATCCCATTCATAAGTTATTTATCTTAGCATGACGAAACTGGTTCAATTCATTATTAAGACGATTAAAATTCAATATGAAAACCTATTAAAATGAAGAATGAAAGAACCTGTCCCGAGAAACTTTTAAATTCGAGTAAATATTTAAAACAAGATAACACAAGTACACATTTCTTGTATATTCTGGTTTAAACTAAGTTAATTCAAACGATATTATAGTTGATAGTTTCATTTTATGAATAAAAAAGCAAAACCTTGAATTAATTTGCATACCTAAATCAAAAAATTCAAAGAAACTTTCATGTTTTATTCATAAAGTTATACAAGTACCACATTTTACAAGAAATGAAAATCCTCCATGTTCACTTTACCCCAAGGGTAACTGGGGAATGGAAATATGGTCACTTTTGGTAATCTTTTGACCGGCAGTAAAACCCTTGCCAAATTTGGCGTTAGTTTGCTTGTGCAGGATGTATAAATTCGCAGCCACAGACGGTCAGAATGGCGGCGTTAAATCCGATGTCTCTTGTAGAGAGAGTGCCACGTTCTCATTGCGTTATGAACCCTTGCGGCAACTCTTTCTAGGGGTCAGTAGGTTGTAAGGCTAAATTTCTGTCGCTATTCGATTTGCCCTCTTTCAACAGTGGTAGTCCAAATTTCCCGCTCTTCACCCGGTCGACCCCTGTTACAGGACCTACCTATCGTATATATTGTTACTTGTTTTAGTCCTGACCATGCGTGAAATAAATGCTATTGCAACCAACAATCAAGGAGTCAATGCGTTTGATGTCTTTTCAGTTTTCAATAAGTAATTTGAGTATCGTACAAAATATACTATAGCAACACATATATGAATATATAATTACTTTTTTGCGTGCAAATTCAGATTCATACATATGACATAATGTATATTTTATGATGCAGCCATTAAAACCGTGCACGTGAGGTAACAGCCGGTATCAAAGTCGCGCATGCCTAGAGAGACAAACATCTAAATGCGCACTATGGAGGTGGAAAAATTACAATCGTGACTGACAAATGAACGATTTACAATATAAACAATGTATACATGTACATGTATTTCTTTGTGAATATGTAAATTAAAATGTTTATGATTTTGTTAAATTTTTTATTCATTACATAATATTCTAACCAAATCTTGTCATGGGAATGTTTTTAGGAGTTACATAATGTCTTGTAAATGAACATAACACTTTATAAATCTGGTGCGTCCTACGCGATTTTCTGGATTTGGCTTCACCGGGAATGCTAAAATTCAAATATTTGAAAATCATGGGCGTTTAAAGACTTGATTACATGAGGACCTATATGACCAAAAGTGACCCCAAAAAGGAAATCTATATAAGGTCAACTGTGCTCGAAGTAGTTGGAAATATATATGTTTAATAATTTCGATATCTATATAAGAAATGTATCATGTCATAAATCATATCAGAACCGAAGCACCGACTACTGAGCTGATGATACCCTCGGGGACGAACAGTCCACTAGCAGCAATATTTACCCAGTGGTAACCCGTGTTTTTTTTAAAGAAAGTCTGTATAAACATTCGTACCTATAGTGTCCATCTGAAGTGACATATGACTTGATTGAATGTAGCAATCAAAAGTTACACAAACTTGAACTCTGGTGGAGTCAGACCAGGGACATAAAAGTAAAAGACTTAAATCCGCTTGTTCTCACATTATTTTGATAAGGTAATAATCAACAGGTGTTGATCCAGGATTTTTTGAAGGGGTGCGAAATTCCCGTCAATTGAAATTTTTTGGACGATTTTATAATAAACATTTATGATTTATTGTGAAAAACATGCGAGTTAAAAAAAAATGGCAACCCAAGGGGGAGGCGTTCGACCTATACACCCCTCCTGAATCCTTCACTGATCAATATCTTTTCTTCAAGGCTCCAAATACCCATGACAAGATTTATGTAGCAAAGACCACAGCTGAAGATGTGTAAAGTTTTGTAAACACCGCATAATCCCATGTAATATGGACACGTTAGCAATAAAAGAGATGTTCAAAACAATGTTAAGCAGGTGCAACAAGGTAAAAGTATTACAAAAGTGTGATTGTCGTCTGCAGGGAGCGGAAGTTGATGTCCCCGCCTGCTGCATACCGGAAGTAGGGACAGAATGCCTAAGATTTCTGGTATGTGAGGTTCACCAAACAGGATTGTACGAGTTTTAATTAGTTTATAGTCCCTAGTTAAACAATGACTGCTTCTTAACTAAAACACATAAATCTTCCATGTTTTTGTACTAACTTTCTCCCTGTGAAGACGTACAATGTATGTATTATACGAGTGAAAAATTTAACAAACTTAAAAATAAATCAACGTATATCCCTGAGTGATTTATGCTTAGCTAAGCAGTACACTGATCTATTTATCTTCTTCCGCGACATTTAAATGTTTGCCCATTGTCTAATTTAAAAAAGAAACTTTTGTTGCAATTTTTATCAAAAGCCTAATCTTAAACAGACTCCATTGTCAATAAAAACAAATTGACAGGTTAAAACATCTTATTTGTTGTGTCAACTTGACCTCAACATATATTTTCATTTCAGTCTGCTTTTAATTGCGTTGTATGTGTGTCTGTGTTATGACGCATAGACCATACAGACCAGCTACGTTTGTCTTGTTGTCCAGTTGAGCTGTAATATTTTCTATGTTACTTGCAACCTCGTGTAAAGCTGTTTTGTGAAGCTGTCAATACTTTTGCTCTACTTATAATTAGCGCAGGACCCCTTACTGATCTGCATGTCTGTCTTTCTATCTTAAGAAAGTTGAGTCAGATCCGAAACTAAATGTTAATTTCTATTTCTAAAAGTAATTGTTTTAAGAAAGGCCAAGAATTCCACTTAAAAAAAAAAGAAAAATAATAGAGATCCTGATCACAAGAGTTTTAAGTGATAATTGTTTTTAAGTTTTCCCGAAACTTTTCCTTTGAATTTGCTGTGAATTTTGGCTTTATGAACTACTTCAGAAGGCAACTTTAGAGAACTAGAGAATGAAAAAAAATGAATGTTGTTGAAAGAGTATTGTTTGAAATTTTTATACAAATGTCTTGAAACCATCATACATGAATATTAATATGAATAACATAATTTTTAAATTTAGGCCATCCATCATCTCAAAGTCAAAGTTTATGTTGCAAAAATATGTACTTTTTCTAATGTATTTAACGGGAAACAATAGAACAGAACATATACACACACAGAGGTAATATTTTACTCGCTGTTTTATGAGCTATTTTTTATGTTCTTTAAATAATCAGTACATAGCTTTAGAGCGGCCTTGGTGTCTGGGTGGTCTAAGTGGTTCATTTACAGTGATCACTAGCCAGTCAACACTAAGGTTGTTAGTTCAACCCTGCGTGTGGTAAGGTGCCTTCAACATAGATCTTAATTGGCGGTGTCCTTGTCGAAGGTCGATGGTTCTCTCCTAGTTCTCCGGCTTTCGCCACCAAGACAACTGGCCACCATAATTTAGTCAAGTACAAAAAAAATGTAGGCTGAAAGTGGCGTACATGTCACCAACCATGAATAAATGAATCATAGCCTGAGAGAAACTCTACATGTTGGGTTTCAGGCACGTAAATTGGATTTTCCTAATTAGGGGAAAGGTATTTTGCAATGATGACGGTGGTGTATGCTGATCGGTAAAAATCATGCATTCTTGCATTTGAAAGAAACCTAACTGAAAACAACTTTTCAAATGGTTTCCACTTTAGTTCTTTCAGGCTACGGATATGACTTTCTATCTTATTAACGAACACTAACATTACTTAAATTCGTATTCATTTAATGTTAAAACTGGTGCATTGATAAAAGATGTCCACCTCCAGCAATAATGGGCATTGATTGACTTATCAAGACTGATTTAAAGGTTGACACATTGCATAGACATTATTAGTCTTGTCTATTATGAAGAATGTTTGTTGACCTCAAAGTATTTTAGCTTTGTCTATCAGAATATGCGTGAAATATTTGCCACTGGACGTTAAGCAAATAACAGTCGATCAATCACTCTTTTTGTGTGTCGTTTAACTGTTTTTCTTTTTATGTCTATGTTCAAAAATGAAAATACGTTGCTAATATAAACAATTGATACCTTATGAGCCAACCGGCAAAGACTGTTGAACTCCTCAGTTTTGCACAAGTTTAAAACATCAATAATTCCATATAACAGGCAGACCCTACAATTGTTCCATATTCAGACAACTTAAGTTTACATTATGTACGCTTTTCACTTAAGGACATAACCTTGTTTTAAAATTGTAATTGTATGTAAATTATAATATATGTTAAATCTTTATGGTCTGGAAGTCAACTTCAAACGAATTTAAGAAGGTTATTAAGTGCACAATTCTGCAAGGGACGACCTTTTGAAACAGATACTCAAGAAATTAAAACAATTGGTTTGTCTGGATAAGTGCTATTTGGGAGGATAGCTTAAAATTCTTCCCTTATAATGTCAATGAATCAGACCAAAGCAATGTTTTGATCACAGAAAACGAAAAAAAAACATAATCCTTCTGTTACGGGGATAGCAAAGATGCGGAAAGGAACCAATAATGGCACATAATTTGTTTTTCACTGAGGTCCTCCTGACGCAATTTGGAGGTGTACATTTATCTGATGGTGTTTCCTAACATTTATAATATGCTGCCATTCAGAGATTTTTAATTTGAAAAAGAAAACCATGTTTTATGACATCATCTTTTACCCCCCCAAATCAACCATTGATTTATGTAAGATATCGATTCCAGGTAACAATCTAATGTACATTACATAAATGGCGATTCATTAACAAATCACTAGGGCCGTGTTAAGTAAATCACTCAAAAACAAAGGTGACCGCTGTTAATTTGAAGGGCACACTCATGTTCAATCCTGACGTATATTACATGTACCTATGGGATATTTTATGGAAAAATATGTCCTAGTGAATTACGAACAACCACCAGTGAAAAATCACCACCAGGAGTGATTTGTTAGTAAATCACCTTGTTTGTACTGTGCTATACTGTCAGACGATTGTATCAGGAGTGATTTGTTAGTAAATCACCTTGTTAGTACTGTGCTATACTGTCAGACGATTGTATCAGGAGTGAGTTGTTAGTAAATCACCGTGTTTGTACTGTGCTTTACTGTCAGACGATTGTATCAGGAGTGATTTGTTTGTAAATCACCGTGTTTGTACTGTGCTATACTGTCAGACGATTGTATCAGGAGTGATTTGTTAGTAAACCACCTTGTTTGTTCTGTGCTATACTGTCAGACGATTGTATCAGGAGTGATTTGTTAGTAAATCACCTTGTTTGTACTGTGCTATACTGTCAGACGATTGTATCAGGAGTGAGTTGTAAGTAAATCACATTGTTTGTACTGTGCTATACTGTCCGGCGATTGTACCAGGAGTGAGTTGTAAGTAAATCACATTGTTTGTACTGTTCTATACTGTCCGGCGATTGTACCAGGAGTGAGTTGTAAGTAAATCACCTTGTTTGTACTGTGCTATACTGTCCGGCGATTGTACCAGGAGTGAGTTGTTAGTAAATCACCTTGTTTGTACTGTGCTATACTGTCCGGCGATTGTACCAGGAGTGAGTTGTTAGTAAATCACCTTGTTTGTACTGTGCTATACTGTCCGGCGATTGTACCAGGAGTGAGTTGTAAGTAAATCACCTTGTGTGTACTTTGCTATACTGTCCGGCGATTGTACCAGGAGTGAGTTGTAAGTAAATCACCTTGTTTGTACTGTGCTATACTGTCCGGCGATTGTACCAGGAGTGAGTTGTTAGTAAATCACCTTGTTTGTACTGTGCTATACTGTCCGGCGATTGTACCAGGAGTGAGTTGTAAGTAAATCACATTGTTTGTACTGTGCTATACTGTCCGGCGATTGTACCAGGAGTGAGTTGTAAGTAAATCACCTTGTTTGTACTGTGCTATACTGTCCGGCGATTGTACCAGGAGTGAGTTGTAAGTAAATCACATTGTTTGTACTGTGCTATACTGTCCGGCGATTGTACCAGGAGTGAGTTGTAAGTAAATCACCTTGTTTGTACTGTGATATACTGTCCGGCGATTGTACCAGGAGTGAGTTGTAAGTAAATCACATTGTTTGTACTGTGCTATACTGTCCGGCGATTGTACCAGGAATGAGTTGTAAGTAAATCACCTTGTTTGTACTGTGCTATATTGTCCGGCGATTGTATCAGAGACAAATAACTATTTACGAACAATGAATTGATGTCGCTTCCAGATGATAATCCAGGATTTAGAAAATGGGAAGCGGTACCGGCAAGACAACGTTAGGAGTGGAACTTGCTATGCATTAAACCAAATGTAGCTCAATAAGTGGGAAGGGACCCGCCCCTTAAATCTGCATTTGGCTCCTGTCTTTGCAAATAATATTTTATGTTACGAAAAAAAACACAGGAAAAGGACAAAAAGATGGACATAAAACTTTGTGAAACATAATTTTTTTCAGGAATAAAAATGAAATAATGGACATAAAATATTTATGTGCATGTTTAGTCTGGTATGCTAATAAAATCATGAATATATAAATAATCGATGCCGCCAATACACAGAAAATTGACAGGTGATGTGTATTGACAAAAAAATTAATTGCTTATGAAGAGAGGGACAATAATGTAATAGTTATGAATATATATATAAAATGAATGATAATGAGGGTTGTGATATGATTTACAAAATGGAAAAAACCTAATGTTGCGTGCATATGCACCAAAAAAGCAAATTTTGTATACATGTACATTTTAGGTTCAATTTTACCTAATTGACCGAATTCGTCTCCTTTATTGAACCCCAAATATCTGTAATTATCTTTGACAATTGACAGATTGAAAAAAAAATACAAGTAATGATTGTCACGTTCTATTATAATGCTATATTTAGTCTAATTTTTTTCTCGATATAATTACGTATTGTGGACTATCGCATGTCCACTTTTTTAAAACACTTAAGTGGATCTCCAAACGATTTACTTTCATTTCATTAAGTCAATATATTTCATTTCAGTCGAAGAAATGCCACCAATTTTTTTTTTCAATTAACTTTAATTGTTTTCAAGATAACTTGTAGATTTTGAATATGATATGATTTGCACTGTTGTACGAGGAGGTAACATGGTTAACGAAAGTGTCCCCAAATGGCCGAAAACTTGGGTTTTTTATTACGGGAAATAACACATGCACTGGTTTTTCATGCTCCATCCTAAATGGCAAGAGTTCCGTATGACTCCCTACCTTACCAAATTAACACAATAACACATTACAGTTTATGCTTTGGAGTGTCATATGGAATTATTTCCTCAAAATTTTTCAGTTGGGCTCCAAACTTTGCATATGGGCTCCGAGTATAGGACTCCAATGATAGCGGTCTCTAAAATAGCACAAAGCAGCACAGTCAACATACCACAAAGGAGTTCATAAAGCGCACAATGATAGAGCTCACATGGCATGTAGCTGCCACTAAAAATATACCCGCCAACGGTTTTGTAGTATTACTGCATTCTGCAGTTTATAGATTTATAAATTAAAATTTAAATGTTTATTGCCATATAAACTTCAAACAGTAAGTTTGTGACAAGCACAAGTACAATTATACGTGTGGAAAATCACAACTATCTGACTTCCCATTATTGTCCGTATTAATATCGTAATTCGTTTCGCTTGCTTATTAGGCATTTAATGTACAAAAAATGTATATGCAATAAAACGCTCGAGCGACCAAGCTTGTCATTTGCAAAGGTACCAGAACAAGTGAATACTATTATCGATATAAAAATCTGCTAAAAGCTTTCTTATTAAATTTTCATTCAATAACGGATCGAATTGAAACTTTGTACACAGGTGAAATGACAGATTTAATCAGCGTTTATTTTCTCTTATTATGTAACGTGACCGCTTTCTTCAGGTGACTAACTACATGTACTTGGCCTATTTTGAGTTTACGAAAAGTGTATAATTCCCTAAAATCGGGGAAGATCACGCAACGTTTGAAAAGGGGTTTTTGAGGGTTGCAGCTGACGAAAATTATGATTTTACTATAAATTAATTTATGTAAAATTGTTTAAAACAAGACAAATTGACGAAAGGAAGTCGAGAGTCAGGTTTCCCCTCTTTAAACATTAGTTCAACCTGCAAAAATAACCAATTACTTTAAAAAAAATTGTACTATTAATTTAAGTTAACATTTCGACCTGTGATTCCTTCATTTAATCCTAAAATTTCTGTAGATGTCTTTTCTTTTCTTTTTATCTTTTTTTGGGGAGGAGGTTTCATCTCTATTCGACCGAATGCTGAGCAATGGGCAAATGTTTTGTCAAATGGGTTTTCGTTCTCGTAAGTCTAAAATATTGTCAAATGGACATACAGCTAGCAGAACGTTAATCTATACTTGAAATCAATCAAACATTTAAGTTCATGAAAGTTAACTCAATTTCTGCTTTAACCAAATGTGCAGTTGTATAGCAATCGATATATTGCTGTTCGACATGGAAAATTGACGTCATTAACAGTTAACAGACTAAATGAAAAATCATTTTGCGCATTAAAACTCAATATTTGACAGGAACCCATAAATAATAGACTTTGAAGTGAACTGCATGTCTGCAGATGAAAGCAAAAAGCCATAACGACATTAGACAAATGAAATTTTAACGATATAATAAATTAAAAATGAGTTTTAAGATATTTTAAAGTCGAATTCTAATGTCAGCGTTTACCGATATACGTCTGCTGGTAAGGATCAAATGAGAAATGTTTATTACTTCTATTTTAGGAAATTATACATCTAAACGACGGTCTTTATAATGCTAATTACATTGTAGAAACATATTACGTCTAGGTGGAAAATAATCTGATAGACTATTCGTCGCTACAGTATGAAACATACACAGGTACTTCATCAAATAGGAGAGAATGATTGTTGTTAGTTGCTTAACGTCCAGTGGCAAACATTGTATGCATGTTCAAGACAACGAGGAGAGAATGTATGCTGTTAGACAAGAGACAATCGAAAGGACTACAGGAAATACAATAGGATGGGCTTCAGGAAACACAATAGGATGCAGATAAATAAAGATGCTATAGGAGTTTAGAAGAATTAGAAGTATCCCAGATTTTTGCTGTCATTGATGTGAAAATAAAATATATTCTTGTGCCTGTGCAGAATCAGAAAATTAATTGCTGGTTGCCTTTTGTCTTATCTTTGGTTGTTCTTTTAATTATTTTAAAAAATGTGATGCTGATGACGGGTCTGTTAAATGTATATTCACTTTTTCTCTAGAACTCGGACGACTTGAAACTTGACACATAGTCACCCTTCTCATGTTGAAGACCGTATATTGACCCCTTGGTGTCTTTTGGTATTTGTAATGTTGTAGGACTGCTGTCTCATTCGCATGGACCTATACTATACATCGTCTTTTATTCATTCACGTATGCAAAATATCATGATCAGTTTTCTCTTAGCACCGTTCATATCTTACATGTATCCACACGTTCATGCATAGAAAATGACCAGTGCCTGAATATTTAAATTAAACAATTCCAATGTTTTAAATATAACTCTATTTAACAGGGAATAAAAAGTATTGAATAAATGTCAAAATTCAATAAAATGAATTGTCATTAACTTACCTTTGACAGTACCCGTGAAAACCATTATTAATATCAATAACACAGCGGTCCAAAATATTGATTGAATCTTTGATGTAAACATGATGTCAGTTTCAAAAACACGTGGAATCCAAATTTAAATGATGAAGTTCTCAGGTTAATTTCCCTCTAATAACTTTCCCTTTATACAGGAAGAAATTTTAATTTCCTCGTTATACAAATAAGTATATTATATTCCAGGTGTAATGTATTAATCCTTGGCGTAAAAATCTTTGATTACGACTCACAAGTGTAATAGACTAATTAATATCTCCGCTAGACATGTGACAATTCTACAAAAATGAATTATACATCTTTTGAGTTCGGATATTTAGACTCCGTTCGAAATTTAGTGTAGGGGCGTTGGTCTCTGGTCAGGTTAGAACTAATCCCTGAACTACAACCTATGAACACCTTCTGAAATGATCAAAGAATTGGAGCCATTAAACCACAGTTTAACAATTACTAAATGAATAGAATACAGGTAGGCTTTGGAATCGTCCACACAGGTAAAACAGGTATTCGTAAAAATAGTAATCGGGCGTGTAGTTTTTTTAGAATGTATCATTACCATACCGTGGTGACGGGGAGAAATGATCAAATTGTGAAAATATGATTTTATATAAATGTTGTATAATATGTATATAACACGTATGATAAATAGCACAGGGAGTCTAGTCGGGAGAGGTGATTTTATTTTATCGGTAAAAGTTGTATGAAAAGGATTTAATTTATCTAAGCGTCTTATCGGAGTGGTTACGAATAGGATACAATGATCATAAATAAGCGAAGGAAAAAATATGACATACTTTTAAACTGTATGAATAAATGTAAAATGAAAAAAAGGTTTTTTGCTTAAAATACTTTATATTGTACATGTTGATCTAAATACTAAATATGGAAACGCAACATGGAGGGTTGATTGGTATTTAATTGTATTTCTGTAAACGGACTTTTGTGAATACTCTACATGAGGTCCACTAATTTTCCAAAGGGTCGATGACACTCACACAGTCAAAGGATTGTCCATATAATACAACTAGGGCGCCCTGTCGTTACAGAGCCGTACATTTAGTAAGGCTCAGCCTCTGGTTAAATACGTACGTTATACTAGTTATTAATCGTAACGGGTTGTCTATTATTTCTATTGGGTTATTTTTTGTCCCACTCATTCCGGTTCCCTATTAATAAAAACTTCTCCCAGTAACAAATGCATTTATAAATAAGCTATTTCATTTTGATAAAACAAATCAGTATAATGACGATACTCATCTGACAAGATATTAAGGTTGTGTAGGAACAAATCCTTCTCTAAAATACAAAACATGGTATTCAACATTGTCTGAACTGTATTTCAGATTTCGTTGTTATATTTCAATTAAATTGAGGAACCTTAATTATACAGTAATGTGTGTCTCCAAAAATATGATAGAGCATGAATATTAAAATTATTATTTAACAAATACGAACTTTTGTATGAACGATTTTCTGGGGCCAAATTTCTACATATGAACCTCGCTCTTAATGACCTCCAGATGATATCCGATAAGCAGGACTTAAGGCGAGTGTATAGCATGGTGTTGATTAGATGGGGATGGGGGTCTTCATTTCTGTATTTGGTTAATCTGTAGACTTTTTTTCTATTCTTTATTTGTTTGCCCATTATCCCTACTCTTTATGTTAATTTTTTAGCCTCCTGTCATTCTCTATTCTATATAATTTTGGTCCAATTTTCTCTTGTTTCCCATTATTCTGTTTGTTTTGCCCATTATTTTCTATTTTGTAAACTCACCCAGACCCTCATATAAGACGGCCTCCGATTAAACTGAAATGTGCATAGTCAGAGGCTAAGATATTTACTTTATTTGACCCCCTTCCCCATTTTCTCGCTGTTGTCTGTCGTTGTTGTTCTTGTCTGATTGACCGTCATTGGAACTGCAATGACCTGAAAATGCCAACATTGGACAATGTATAAATTCAAAGGGAGCTGAATACTGACTCATTCTCTATATATTCACTATACAAATCCTTGGCAAAATAGATAATAAAAGGGGGCGGTTGATGGATTAAGAAACAATATTATCTATGGCTAATTTTGCCTGACTGAGAATATTAAAAAACTACAAATAAGAGACATGCATGAAATTCAGAAGTTAAAAGCAGTAACAATTGGCCCGGAATGGATAAAGCTTTCTTCAAACCCCTCCCACAAAAAAAATTGCAGACAAAATACTGCAATTTTATTTATGTGATTTTTTTGGCAAAAAGCTTTACTATATTTTTTTTTGTATTGTGACATTAACACATCATTGCGTTCTAATTTTTTTGCTTATCTAAAAGACTATGTACCATTATTTCAACATCTTGATGCATTTAATAAAATAAAACACATTCTAAACCCCATCCCTGAACTTGTTTGTCATATTGGAGTCTTTATTAAGCAGTCTTTAGAACTGAGGGGGTCAGACCCATGTCAGACCAGCTTATGATTGTGTTTTTTACATAAATTTATAATTGAACTCATAAATATGTTCCATTATATTGTATTGTATTACATTGTATTGCATTGTATTTAAAATGTATAATTGTTTGTTTGAATTGCTTGACCCTTATGGGTGTAATTTTGCAATAAAGATTATATATAATCTAAATTAAAATTTTCAAATATTTTAGTAAGATATCATTTTGTAAACAAAGTGTGATAGGTCACACGACCTTTTACTCATGTATAATTATAACCACTTAGGTAATGTACAACATATTTAAGATAAGTACAGTTTTGAAATTCATTTTGTTTGATATATATAAATAGAAAAACAAAGAATAATCGATACTACAAATAAAGGGGGAAATAACTCTTTCAGGAAAAGACATCATGCATATACAATTCGTCCCTTTTTGCCAAGTTTGTGCTACATATCACAAAAATTATCAACAACAATATAAACAGACTAACAAAAGTAACAAATTGTTGCGCAAACGAACGATAAATTGGCTCAATCGTAGAACACTCAAAGTAATAGTTTATGCTCCATTAAATTGACGCACTCGTAGACCGCTCAAAATAACAGTTTATTCCCCATGTGCATGTCAAAAACAACAAACTCATAGTATCAAAAAATCGACATAGTTTGTTCTTGACTATTTCATAACGGTTTAAATTAAACATTTACGATTAAAACAGTTAAACATTTCCTAGTTTATATTTTAAAATTCGAAATTTTTATTTTTCTTGACAGCTGTAACTTAATAAAAGATAGAAATCATTCTGAATGATATTGAAAATTGAATTTTATTATCGATAAAGAGGCATGTAAAATATTAAATATGTTATACATGGTTTATCAAACTACCGGTGTACCGTGTTATTATAATGTGAGAATAAATTTGATTTTGAAAGCGATAAATGAACATTAGCGTGTGACAGACGGAAGATCAAATCTATTTTTTATTCTAAGATTTCGATGACACAACACTGATGCATATACAATTTTTGATAAACGGTAAATAAGTAAGAAATGAAAATAACTAGATATTGTGCAATACATTTGAATGGTCTATTTTTCGTGCAAGTGTGTCACTAAAAGACTTAGAAAAAATACAAGCGCAATCATTTTCAGTCACTTGATTTTGACATTTGACTTTGTTCAGTTTTTCTTATTTATCGCCATCAAGGCTGAATGAAAATTAAGACTTCAAATACAATTGCACAGTACTTTATGTCTCGTGATACTTGTTATTGGACAGGTGTTTCATTTCAACGTTATTCCTCGAGGCCTAACAAAAACAACACACACACCATATTTGTAATTTACGAAATAATCTAAAACTCAAAATGACCAGCTCTGTTTAAAACAATTTTATTTAACAAGATGAAGAAGTTTCTCACTCATTCATGTATTCTTTTCACAATTTAAAGGATGATTCAAGGTAAAATTAGACACGCCCCTTTCCGTAACTTGGAATCGTCCGATTCACAGGTGAGTTCTAGTAACGGGTCTCATTCATAAATTAGATTACCAATATTTTAAGGTGTGCTAATTAAGCGAGAAGTTATTGTAAACCGGTTAGTTCTTGCTTGATGTAACATGTTTAAAATTATCCATATTGTTGACAGTTATTATAAATGAAAATATTTGATAATTATAATTACCTGACTAACTATACGGGTGAATAGACGCAATCATAAAAACGAGATTAAAGGTTTTGTTACGCATCGGATTTGGAATGAATAACGTAAATTAAATTTGTATAGTAAGAATGCGGGTAAATTGAATATTTGTCACTGAAAGAGGGGATTGACGCATTTCATGATGGCAATAATTTTAATCATTTAATTCTTTGATGAAAAAAACATGTTTTTATTTCTCAAAAAGAAATAATATTTACATTTTATAATTTAAATCTTTTATTTATCTGACTGAATGACATAGGCATGTATCATTACAGTTATTTCCACGCAGTAAGCCATACCCATACAATGTATGTTAACTGGTGCACGTTTTTTTATAATTACTAGTATGTAAAGTTCCTATGATTTATGACCAAATAACTGCTGCTACACAAATGCTGGTACAGACAATCCCAGGTTCACCCAACCTCATTCTGGGGCACCAATGTGTCAGGGGAAAGAAAAGTACCGACCTTCGACAGGACAATTCTACTGAATTAGGATTTGAGTCAAACTCACAACCTCAGTATCCAGAGTCTAGTGATAGAAAAGGTGAACTACTTAGACCACTGACTTGGCCACCGATACCCCTGCATATTGTTGAAAACCGTATGTTGACCTCTAGAAATATTTTTATTTTATAAAAGAGAGGCGAAATATACCAAAGGGACACTGTTTTGTCATAGGACGTCATTCCCAACGGCGTATACCAACATTCCCCGTTTAATTCGTATTATTTGTTTGCAGAATTCTTTTGCAGAATTGAAAGTTACATGTATTTGTATTTTTTAAACAAAATCTCATTCAGCCTAAATATAAACCTGTTTGAAGCAGGACATTACGTCCCCTTGGTATCTTTCGATAATTTTTTCTTCAAATTTATATTTGACGAAATAATGCAGTCATGATGTCATGTCAGGGCCTTTTATATCCTGCAATGTGGTATAGGTTTTGCTCATTGTTGAAGACCGTACGGTGACCTATAAAATTGCTAACATCTACGTCATTAGGTGTCTCATTGGCAATTATACCACATCTCCTTTACTTTCATCTTGCTTTTAGTTGAAAGTAGCTTTCAGAAAATTGGGGTTATGTAATTGTTTCTTATTATATTTTCAAACTAGAATTGTTTTTCTTTCTAGCAGTGAAAAATAGTAGTTTCTCTTTTCAGTGATGTTTTTAAAAAAGGCACACCCCCAAGCTGTTGCATGAAAAAAAGCTGGCAAAACTGAGATGCTATGAAAACATATTTCACTCTTGCTAACGAAGCGCCATCACTGACAAACCAATTTGCAAGCCTTTACATCAGCATATATATATTCATTGTGTTTATGGTACATAGCGACCGGTGTTAATGAGACTCTTGGAACACATTGACAGAGAACCATCCTTTTCTCTATATATATGTTAAGTCCTAGATTCTATTAGGTTCTTTTTTATTGTGATATTAATATGTCTTGCTTATCTTCGAGACAACGTGCAATCTTTTCGAGATCTTGATCCTTTCAATAAATTAGCATGCATTCTTAGCCCCATCCTTGAGCTTGCTTGACATATTGGAGTCATTATTTAAGTCTTTAGAACTGAGGACGACACCCTTGTCAGACAGGTTCATGACACTTGTGTTAGTGTAGTAAATTTTATTCTACATTTGTGTATCAAGTTAATTGTTTATTTGTTGTATTCTTGTATGTATGTATTTTATTTGTTATTGCCTGACCCTTATGGGTGTAATTTTTGCAATTAAGATTACTTTATTAAATAAATTATGGAATTTAGGATTCTGTCCACTGTTAATTACGACCCTTTTTCAAATCTATATCAAACTTATTTCAAAATGCTGAAAAAATACGAGAGGAAATAATTAAATGCCTAGTATGTCACATTGATCAAAAATATATACAATGTACGTATATATAAACTATTACATCGCATAAGGAACAGACCCAATTTACTTTTAAATTAATTTGACAGCAGAACCAATTTCAAAAAATATTTGTATGTGCAATCTTTACTTCACTTAAATAAGTTTATTCAAAGGATCAGCAACTTTACGTGGATCGTATCTAAATTACGGGCTCTATAAACAATATCACCGTAAAACAAAAATGTGATATACCGTTTCTAATAAGATTTTTATTGGTAGAACCAAACTTGGAAATCTTTTTTTGTATCTACGAAAGAATTTAAGTAAAGAGTTAAAGTACATAGAAAAAATGTATATTCTGATAACAAAATCCCCGATCTAATAATTTACCAGTTATGCATAGATTATGTTCATTTAAATCAAACGTATCAAAAGACATGCTAGCGAACGAGTTGGGAAATATACATACAGTAAGAATGGGTCAAAGAAACATCCCCATTATGGCTTTTAAAGAAAAACTAACAATTAGGAACGAGCAATCGTCTCTTTTGTCGAGAATATTTGCATAGAATATTCCGCGTGAAACTGAAATATTTCAAATGTAGAAAAGGACAATTAATAATTGTTTATATAAGATGATAAGTTAATTCATTTTGATATTATTTTCTATACCGAAGCTTGGATATTCAATTAAACCAATCAAATACAAAAGTTAACAACATCTTGGACAAAATGGCCACTTGCGATTTATTGAATAACCGAAATATCTATTTATAGGTTATTTACGACCATTGATGGTTTAAACCGTCTGTACAGTAAATGACCACATGATCTATAACTTTTTGATGGACATTATTATCGTAAAACACCTTTATCAATAATATTGTCATTAGAAGTGACAATACATGTAAACACATCAATAAAAAGATTTCTTAAGCCATTTAGGGTCAAGGTTGGTCCTATATATATATCATCTACGCTACAGTACGTCATTTCCCATGAATGCGTTCGCAAAATGGCGACGTAGCCGTCCTGCTGAAATAAGCCAAGGAATAAATTCATCTTTTTTTTTCTGCGACCGATTTAATATCTAGATTGATTGATGCTTGTATAACATCCAGTGGCAATTATTTCATGCATATTCAAGACGAAAAACTATTTACACTCAATACAATAAGTAATTTCTGCAAGGTGGGACCACGCCAATAAGGAGTAGACAATTTGGACTGCTACTGAAAAACAATTGTATGTTGGATAAGGTCAGAAATTTGATTGCAACAGACCTACGACGTACCCCTCAAAGATGTGTTGCAATGCTTTTTTAACGTGCATAGATCATGACCCTTTCTATTCGCGAGGCATCAGATATTTAACATCCCAAACCCAATCAAGCGCGGCTGCAAATTTATACATCCCGCACAGTCAAACACGGACGACAAACTTTGGCAAGGGTTTTACTGCTGGACGAACTGAGAATACCGAATAATGACCATATTTCTATACCACAGTCAACCTTTTAGGGGCTCTCCTATATAAAACTTTGGTCCTATTGTATAATTAACTATGCTATTACAGTCCCCTTGCAGGTGAGCGCAAGTTTCCTGGTTATACCACTTAGATAAACAAAACTCGTCTGCTTGGCAACATGGTACCAAGCAACAGTAAATCATCGCAGGGCTTCTAGCTATAAATTTGAAAATTTCGACTAGAATAAGAAGTCAGAACCATACAAAAGTTGAAATGGGTGCGAAAAAAAGTATTAGCAAAAATACCGAACTCCAAGGTAATTCCAAAAAGAGGGAAGTCTATAAAACCTGACAAAATAAAACGTTCGAATACTAGTACCGGTATATCAGTCAACGAAACGATCAGAAAATACTAGTACCGGTATATCAGTCAACGGAACGATCAGAAAACAACCGTCATATTCCTGACATGGTACAGGCACTTTCCAAAGAGAGAGTGAAGATGAACATTTCACCTCCCAAGTGGACAGTAGGAAGAAAGAAGACTCCATGGGGCGACATGATCCTTCAAGGAATGTAAGAAACCAATCGAAGACGGACTACTGCGTATATAGAGGAATTTAATGTTATGACTTACTTACTTACTGTATCTGTAGAACTATGTCAGACGATTGTTTGAAGGGGAATAAAACCCTCATGTTGCCTCAAAGAAAACAACTGTTTCTATAGCAATTCGTGAGAAAATGAAGCGATACTTCATTCATACTATTCTCAGTGGTCTGGCTTGTAAAAGCCTGAAAAGTCACAGATAACCGATTGGCAACTCACAAGAAAACCGCAAGACGTTCAAGGCAGGTTACCGAAATTAAAATAAAGACAGGTGCACACGTGCTACATGTATCTGACGCCGTTTGTCATTTGTTCTCCGATGTTGGTGGTACATTTAACATTTGTATAGAAGCTGAAAATGGGGTTACAAACTAACAAATTAGGCAATTATTAAACATTTTATTGTTAGGGAGGCAATTTTAACTATCAGGTTTTCGTTACTTTTTGCAAAAATAAACAATACATTTAGTTTTAGATATGCTAAAATTGGTTTTGGTTAATATTTTGATATCTTATATAATTAAGCCTTATAAATAATCGTTAATTATACGGTTTGACTAGACAATATATCAAATCTTCCATGACTGGAGAATGCCAAACGCTCTGTGCATTAAAGAGCGCTTACATTGTACAAAAAATTACCGTAAGTAAGTGCTTGTGTAACCTGCTGTAATGCTAAGTTTCTAACCATCTCACAGCTCTCTGTATAGGTACGAACCATACCCCATTGCATGTTTAATTGATGCTATGGATGGGTTTACAGAATAGATATTAATGGACAAAAAAGAAAAAGAAAAGAGAAAAATAGGGAATACAAATTATATGAAAAATTTAAATTAATGGAGTACTCAAATAAAAAGAATATATTAAATAATGGACCAAAAGATGATAGAAAAGAATAGCCTAAAACTATGATTACCCTCATCACATCAAAACCATCATATATGTTTGTATATGTATTAGTAATTTGTTTTTATTCTGAGTATGAAAGAAATATTTGCCGCTGGACTGTTATCAAACGACATCAATAAGTGAGCAGACCAAAACGACTTGATTATTGGGAAATAAAAAATATGACAAAATTCTTGTTGAGTTCGGACAGTTCATTATTATGACAATGTAATATTACATCCATCATATTTGTTTTAATTATCATGATTAGCAATAAACACATTAAAGATTGATTTCCACTTCTTTTCCTGTCACGACAAGTGATAAGTGAGGGTGAAGATGAGGGTATACAGAAAAGAGAACAATGGGCCAAATCTACAGAAAAAATGGACTAAAATATTAGAGAATAGAGTAAATAAGGGCAAAAAAAATAAATAAAGAATTGAAAATAATGGGGTGTTATAATAAAATAATAGAGAAAAATGGTCCAAATCTACTGAAAAACTGTAGCAAAAAAATAAAGAATACAGAAGAAAAGGGCCAAAAAATAAAGAATAGAGAAGAATAGGGCCAAAAAATAAAGAATAGAGAAGAATAGGACCAAAAAATAAAGAATAGAGAAGAAAAGGGCCAAAAAATAAAGAATAGAGAAGAATAGAGCAAACAAATATAGAATCGAGAACAATGGGGTTTTAAATATAAATAATACAGAATGATTAGCCAAATCTACAGAAATTGGACCCAAAAAATAAAGAATAGAGAATAATGGGCAAAATCTACAGAAAAAATGGACCAAACAAATAAAGAATTGAGAAAAATAGGGAAAAAATAAAGAAAAGAGAATAAAGGGAAAACCTACAGAAAAATGGACCAAAAAATAAAGAATACAGATAAATAGGGCAAACAAATAAAGAATAGAGAACAGTTGGGTGCTAAAATATAATGAAGAGAGAATTACCGGCAATAAATATAGAGAATAGAGAAAAATGACCTATAAAATTAAAATACAGAATCGGAAGGACACTACATATCCAGACCCTCATAAGTAATGTATATTTCATGTAAAACACATATTTCTTATTAGATTTGTAACTTTCTGTGCCATCGATTGTATGTTAGTCATTATCAAGACTATCTTCGTATTTTTGGTTTTTGATTAAATATGATATAACTGTGCTTTCAATTGTTTTGAGTCAATAATTGATCACTTGTTCCGGTTTTGGAACAGGAAGCCAGCTTTACCAAACCAGTACTTAAAGTACATTTAAGTATGTTTCCCGCGATCTATGGCGTTATGGAATTCATGCACACGACGTCACCTTTGGATTTTTCCCACCCGGCATTAAATTATTCAAAAGTGGGGCGTCCGTTTGACTTTGCATAATGTAGAATTACGCAGCAACGTCTGGTCGAAATTGTTTATCCATTAAATTTAATACTCGTATTGAGGGATTCGTAGATGACATATTACAAATATATCTTCATTTTCCATTGTCCCCAGCCCCTCATGCAGATAGATCCACTTAGATGAACATACCTGTTAATTTTTTTTGCCCTAAATATTTAATGACATATTTGCCACTGAACGAATAAATTCATTCTGAATATGAATGAAATGTTTGCCACTGCACGTTAAGTAAACGACAAATATGAACATATAAATAAATCATTCGAGCTTGATTTTCACCAAACAAAAGAAATTCGTTCTGAATATGAATGAAATATTTGCCACTGCACGTTAAGCAAACAATTAATCAATCTTTGAATCAATCATTCAAGCACGATTCCATTGCAAACAATTAATTTATGATCTGTTAATCAACCAATAACTCAATATAAAAGAAATTCTTTTAAAGTACCATGGAAATAAGTGTCTTGGTACTTTTAAAAGAGTGGAAATAAGTGTCTTACAGCACAGTCTAGTCATTTTAATATCTTATATATAAAAAAAAGCTATTTTCGGAGGTACTTTTAAACACCGGTGTGACATGTTTGATTGAAATTAAACTCATCATAGATACCAAGTTTAAAATTGTGTACGTGTTTTTGTTTTTTTACAAAAGACTTATCGGTGACGCTCGAATCATAAAAGTTTGAATCCAGACGAAGGAGTCAGATCGAAGCATTCCATATATAATGCGTTTGAAAGATAGTATAACACAGTGACATGAAAATGTATAACAATCAAATTATGCAGTGTTAACCATCTAACTTGTCAAGAGAATGCCAATTCTTGTCAATAAACTCATCATATATACCAGGATTTAAATTTTGTAAGACAGACGCACGTTTCGTCTGCAAACGACTCATCAGTGATGCTCGAATGAAAAAAATTAAAAAGGCCAAATAAAGTACTAAGTTGAACAATATTGAGGACCCAAAATTCCGAAGGTTTTGCCAAAAACAACTAAGGCTTTCTTTTCCTATGGTAGAAAATCCTTAGTTTTTCGAAATATTCAAAGTTTTGTAAAAGTTGATTTATAATTACGACCACATCAATGATTATTTATGTTAACACAGACTACTGGGCTGGTGATACAAGGAAATACCAATTTTAAGTGTTATTAAATTTTCAAATTATACGTCATTCAACTCATCTTCGTCACTGCATAGTAGGTCCTCCACCAGAGCAAAGCTTGAAGTTTCCGACATAATAATATCATTTTGATATTGTTGTTCAGTGGAGAGCTTCTTTGGTGCTGGTGGGGGAGGCGGTGGTGGATAAACAGTTCGTGACCTATCTGGCGTTGACATTACTTTCAACTTTCCAGCTCTCGGACTAACCCCACCAGATTTCTGCTTTTCTATTGACGACCTTGAAACAAGAGTATAAGCCCTAACTGGCTTCCTGTCGAGGTTAAAAATATCCATGGTTGATGCGATTACTTTGATCTGTCCTAGTTGCTTCATAAACTCGCTGAAGCCTCGTGCATTTTTTTCAATGATCATATCTAGTTTAATGAATTTGACCTTGTCCTTTAAACCCTGTAAATAACGGTCCGTCTGAAGCAACATCTCGTGCACAGATTGTAGCTGCAAAAACATCTGAGTTTCTGGTGATATTTCTTTCTTCTGTTCCGTTTCGTGCAAAATATTTGACAATTTTTCTTTCGTTTCGCTGAACTCGATTTCTTGAGTTTTGATAGCGTCGCGATGATAAGAATATGCCTCATTTAGCTGACTCAGCAGATTATTTTCGATGGTGTCAAGGTGATTTTCCATGTCTAGTCTAAGCTTTTTTATGTCATTTTCTAATTTGTCTCGTTTTTCATCTAAATCAATGATATTCTTTACACGATTTTCGATCAGTTTATCAATGCAATCCGTAACCTCTTTGATTTTATCGGTAGCAGATGAAATGACAGGTGATGACTTGAGACCACGTGAAGCGTCATCCATTCTCAAGACTTGTTTGCAATGGTTATGAATGTCACGGTAGCAAATGTGACAATGAGTTGTACCATGAGTGGTACAGAAAAACTCCGCCTTGTTTTTCATGTGCTTTGAACAGAATATTTCGTGAGTTAAAATAGAAGCTGGCAGTTTTAAATACTCCTCAATTGGTAGTGGTTTGTGGTTCTTTGTGATTCCCAACTTCCGGTGAGTGCTGTCGCAGTCTTCGCACAAACACTCCTGGCAAACGGAACACCACGACACTGCCTCTCTTTCGTCGTCATTGGTCTTACAAGGGTCACAATGAGGAGCTACTGTTGTCATGGCAACGTTTTGAACTGAAAAATGTTTACTCAATATGTATAGGGCATAACTTAAAGATATAATGTTTAAATACAAAAAAGCAATGTCCTTATGGTTTTCATTTGCTTATAGGATCGCAATAATAACATTTTGATAATATGAATTGGATTAAAAACTATGACTCAACGAGCTCCTATTTGGTGCTTTTATGCCATTTAAATATTCATGACGTTGAAATTATTTTAAATATATTTCTGGACTCATATGCATGGTCAAACTATTGTACAGTAGAGAGGGGAGGCAAATAATTAATTGTATAGCTAATTCTTTGCAAGGCCACTAAATAACTTTTTAGAAATAACCTTACAATAAAAATGTTCAGCGCTGCTTCTTGTTGTTGAAGGCAATTTTATAACAATTACATCATGAGGACGTCTGTAACCGAAATGAATAAATTTAGACTAAAGAAACAAACTATATAAACTATATTTATAAACTATCTGTGGGACTAACTGTGCACCACTTATTGCGGACCTGTTTCTGTATTGTTATGAGTTACAATTTATGACTAAAATCAGCAAAGACCCATCGAAACAACATCTGATTCAAAAATTTAATAATACTTTTAGATATTTAGATGATATATTGGCTCTCAATAATGACGACTTCAGTATGTACACTAAAGAGATTTATCCTGCCGAACTTTAACAGACTTATTCGGAAAGGATATAGTTACGATACTGTGGTCAAGTCATTAAGGATTGCATATTTTGGTATTAATATTGATTCACTTATAGGGTCTTTGCATCGGAAATAAACACATTTATTCTAAAACCAGTTGTTGGCATGATACGGGTTATGTTCTTCTCATATATTTTATGATGGTATGATACTAAACCCCTAACGGGAGGGATTGTACTTGATTTTCATATGATGAAGACATAATCTTTCAATCAGTTTAATTGAAGTCTGGAGCTGGCATGTCAGTAATTGCTAGTAGTCCTTTGTTCATTTATGTATCATTGTTATTTTGCTTGGTTTCTTTTGTTACCTATTCTGACATCGGACTCGGACTACTTTTAAACTGAGTTTTACTGTGCGTATTACTATGCGTTTCTTTATTCTACATTGGCTAGAGGTATAGGGGGAGGGTTGAGATCTCACAAAACATGTTTAACCCCGCCGCATTTTTGCGCCTGTCCCAAGTCAAGAGCCTCTGGCTTGTATGTTTTTTTAGTTCATTTATATGTTTTGGAGTTTAGTGTGACGTCCATTTTCACTGAACTAGTACACAATTTTTTTTAGGGCCCGGCTGAGGACCACCTCCGTGTGCGGGATTTTCTCGCTGCGTTGAAGACCCATTGGTGGCCTTCGGCTGTTGTCTGCTCTTTGGTCGGGTTGTTGTCTGCTCTTTGGTCGGGTTGTTGTCTCTTTGGTATATTCCCCATTTCCATTCTCAATTTTATATACTTTACTTCTTATATAATGTTGGGAACAAATACTCGAAATTTGCAAATTTTCAATAGGTGCCACATGAGGAGCAAGATCTGCTTACCCTTCCGGAGGACCTGAGATCACCCACAGTTTTTTGTGGGGTTCGCGTTGCGCAGTCTTTAGTTTTCTATGTTGTGTTTTGTGTGCTGTTGTTTGTGTTTTGGTCTTTTCCCTTTTTTGCCATGACGTTGTCGATCAGTTTATTTTCAACTTATGAGATTGAATGTCCCGTAAGTATCTCTTTCAGGAGTTTATAATTTAATTATTTCTTCAAATCTCAAAGTACAAACACGAAACCGAAATTCTGTATACTAAAGCAAATATTGAAATCATTTTGTAAATGGCCCTTGTGTGAAATAAATTCAGGAGAAATCGGCCCTTTACCTTTAAGAAAGTGGCAAACTTTAAAGTTTTGGGGTTATGGTAATTTTAACGAGTGCAAGCAGTTTTCCAATAGTTAGAAATATAGACTGGAGTAACAAATATATATTCGAACATTTTACGGACGACAACACGAGTTGATTGACCTTTATGGAATATCTGTTTCACAGATGACGATACATGTAGGTATGTTCCAATTGATTATCATAACCACAATCCCGTCCTCTGTGCCTCGAATTTGAAATCACCCCCAGTTTTTGGTGAATTTCGTGTTCTATGTTGTGTTGTGTATACTCTTGATTGTCTTTTTATCGTTTTTCATTTTTTTGGCCATGACATTATCAGTTAGTTTTCGATTTATGAGTTTGAATATCCCTATGTTATCTTTCGGCACTCTTTTGTGGACTGACAAATACCTGACGGAAAAAGTGTAACAACAGCTTGTACAATGCAGAAAATAGTTTTTTTTAATTTCGATGTTTCAGGGATTCGATTTAGTCAAACTATTTATAGAACACACCAGATCTTAAGTGCCAGTTTTTGTAAGAGTCAGGCAATTTAGAAAAATTTCAAAACATGGCCGAAAAAAACCCACCGACCTAACCATCTTATTTTATAAAGTTTCCCTCATCCTGAATTAGAAATGGTAGGTATTTTGTTTCTGCTTGTCTGTTAATTCGAGAAATTTCTTGATAAATTTTGGTTTGAATGATAGCAATAGTTATCAAAGGTATCAGGATTATAATTTTATACGCCAGACGCGCGTTTCGTCTACATAAGACTCATCAGTGACGCTCAGATCAAAAAAGTTATAAAGCCAAACAAGTACAAAGTTGAAGAAGTTAGCTCCCATTAATTATTAATTTTTAGTGCATTTCAACCAAATTATATCTTGAATTACCAGAACTGGAAAAGGAAAAGAATGTTATATTCGTGCACTATTATACAATTTGAACATAGATTAATGTCAACTTGAGTAGGTTTTTGTTTGCCACGTTTTCATCTGTTTTTCTTCTATACATTCACTGAATCACTTCTGTTTTACATTTTTGCCTATTTTAACCAGATAATCTTACCGCAAAAGATACATAAACTTAATTAAAACAAAATATTATACTTACAAAACTAGAGAAATACAACTCAATTAAGAACTTGTCTAGTCGATTCTAAATGACTTCAACCGAATAAAGTGACACAATGAATCGTGTTGTTTTGCTTTTTGCCTTTATACAATCAAACATGTAATTTGAATCATTAACACTTTGCAACAGATCATTTATGAGACAAGATAGTGTGTAAAGGGAGACAACTGCAACCGTAAATTTCAAATACGCTATCAGTAAAAAAATAATCCAAGACTAAAGGAATAAATTGATAGATAAAATAATTATAAACCAAGTATAAAAGTCGAGTGATCCAGATGTAAGGGATAGGGATCTAAACAACATATTCATCTGTCTTTCTCCAGTGGGGAGTTTCGTCTGGGTTTGTTGTTTTTAATGTCTCCGTGGTTTTTGTGTTGATGTCAGATCTTTTAAAAATCTGTTTAATTAAATAACATCTTTTTTAGCCCCAGAATGGCTTAAAGCTTGCTAAAATGAAAATAGTCCTCTGTTTTGTAGAACATCAATTTTGTTTATGCCGACATGTAGTTTGATTGATGTCTCAATGATTTGGGGGGGGGGGGACAAAGGATGCTCATTTCCCTAATCCTGCTTTTTCACATTTCTACTTTTTTAATCCCCATATCCCACATCCCTATTTTTTTCTACCCCTCTAAATCCCACATCCCAAAAGCGTGCCATGAAATGAGCAACCCGTGTTCTCCCCCTATGAGTGAGACAGCAATCAAACGACATACAGGCATACACAAAATAGTTATTCATAAATATCAATATTGTAAACGTTGTATTAATACATAGAAATACTTGTTGGTCAGCATCATATCTTAACTTATGTATTACCAATAAATCCGCACTAATGTTCGGTTGTAAAAGACTGGTGATTTTTTCCATTCTTGTTCATCACCATTCCAACAGCGCCTAATTGTGGAATATCTTTCTACTAGCTGATATTGAATTTAAGAGCTTGTGGTTCCCTTCAGGATTTGATACATTGATTGTTGGTGTTTAACGCAATTTTCATCACTCGTGTCCCTACCATGGAGGACAATTTTTTTAGTGTAGAAAGTCGAGGAAGCCGAAGTGCCCTGATATAATGAACCATCGACCTCGGCAGGAAAACTGGCATTCCTAGTCAATAAGATCCGAGTCGAACGCACCTTGCCACGAGCGGGGTTCGTACTCACAACCTCAGTACTAGTTGGCTGTAGATGAACTACTTCAATCACTCGGCAAATGAGTCTTCCTCCTCGATAAAGGGTTACTCCTTACTAAAGAGCTACAATAAGTTGAAGTTATATCATGGAAAAATTTTCGGATGCCCTCGAGACTCGTTGATCTGTGTCGCAGATAACAACATATTAACATATTCAAAGTATAAACAAGCAGGAAATGAGTATCTGAAAGATCCGATAAATGTCCACACGTTAATTAATACTCATCTCTGTCAAGGTGACCAAATATGGCGTCATTTTGTGAAGTTGTATCTAAGAAAAGTGTGACGACTGTTTTGTTTGACGAACGGACGGACATTGCAAATAAACCCCACTTCTTTGTTGCCGTGAGGGAGATAAACAATCGTATTCTTCCTTCTAACAGTGTTCAGTTAAGTTACTTTGAAAACTTTCTATGATTAGAAACACAATTTTATGTAAACAATTCTCTATAATATAAATTAAGACGATGTGGTATTCATATACCAATGAAAAAACTCACCACCAGAGACCAAATGACATAGAAGTTAACAACTGTAAGTCACCGAATAGCCTTCAACAATAAGCAATAAAATAAAATTAAAACGCATTCGTGAAGGTGACAGTTGCGAAATTCACCCAATGCTTGAATTAGAAAAATCTTAGCTAAATGAGTTGTGTAGAATATACATTCTATATTCTATTAACTTCTATAACAGTTACTGCTAGTAGTCCTTTGTTAATTTATGTTGATCATTGTCAGTTTGTTTAGTTTCTTCTAATACCCATTCTAATATCGGACTCGGACTTCTTTTGAACTGAGTTTTACTGTGCTTATTGCTGTGCGTTTGTTTATTCCACGTTGGCTAGAGGTTTATGTCTCACAAAACATGTTTAACCCCGCCGCATTTTTGCGCCTGTCCTATGTCAGGAACAAGCCTTGTGTTTTTTTTAATTTTGGTTCATTTGTAAGTTTAGTGTGGCGTCAATTTCGATGAACTAGTATACATTATTGTTTAGGGGCAAGTTGAAGCCTGGCTCTGGGGGATTTCCTCGCTGCAGTGAAGACCAATTGGTGGCCTTGGGCTGTTTTCTGCTCTTTGTCTCTTTGACACATTCCCCGTTTCCACTCACTATTCTATTATAAAATAAATGGAGAATGTGTCTATTGGACACAGATGGTGCCCCCACTTGCATATTAGGTTATAAAGGGACAAAACTAGAGAACTGTAAAAGTGACACCACCCAAATTCGAACTTGATTTTGTGGTACTAAACATTGTGTATAAGTTTCATAACATTTGGTTAAGGCAAACTACTGTTAGAGAACGGACACTTATCTTGGGACGTAGTACGGACAAGGGTCACACTAAACCCCCCTCCCCCTTTCCGCCGACGCGGGGGCAAACAAGTATTAAAACGTTCAATGTTAACGTAATGTTTTATTTTTGTCGTTAGATTGATGTCTCATTGACGTATACACTGCATATCCTGTCATTATGCCTATACCTGACTGCGGGTCTGGATGGGAGTCATTCCATATTGTATTCCGTATTTTTTTGCCATTTTTCTCTATTCTTTATAACTTTGCCCATTATTTTCTAGTCTTTATTTTTTGGGCCTATTTTTCTCTATTTTTTTGTTTAGCTCTTAATGGCCCTTTTAAAAAGTATTAAAATGTTCAGTGTAATAGTCATGGATTTCTGATTTGTTTTGTTAGATTGCTGTTTCATTGACGTATCTTCTTATTCTGACTAAAAACTGGGAAAAGAAAAGCGTAATCTTCCAATCAAGTTCCTAATATTTATTATAAACATAGCAAATTTCTAATACAAAAAATCATAGTGACGTGATGTAGTCTATTTTGAAAGAAGTTATTTAACAAGATCAATACAGCTAGTCAGTGTCAAAATGTTATATAATGTATGAAGAGAAGTATTGATAAAATTTAGCAAAGATCGGTTGCCAAGGCAACTAACTTGTTATTCAATTTCGGTTGCCGCTATAGAATTTTACAGCGGTAATGCATTAAACGTTGATTGCCATTACTAGAATTTAACTGTTTGTAAGTTTTAAAGACAGTGAATTAGTACAATTATATAATGTTCTTAAATAAAAAAAAATCGTTTTTTGATTGCACCCGTTAATTAAAAAATGCGTCTTCATGTACATGAAAATACTATTGTTGTATTTTTTAACAATAAATTACCACAAATACAAAATTGTTGAAATATTTCTTCAAAAAGAAATAAATAAATAAAAAAAACATTTCGCGTTATCTACAAAGAAACATGAAATATACGTGTGCGGGTTCAAAGTAAATAGTACGACATCGTTGAATACATAACACGTATCTAATTTACTAACGATGTTTAATTTGGATGGTGTAGATTATGTCGTAGTATATTTCTGGACAACATGCGTACTTCTGGTCATTCCGAACAGCACTCGACCCGACTATTTCGTACTCGGGGTTTTCCCTGTAGTAATCCAGCATCACGTGAGGACTGAAGACTTCTAATTCGAGTTCATCTCCACCGTACGTCCAGGATCCGAATTTAAATTGACATTCGATAACATCGTCATGCTTCGTGCAGTTTTCAGTTTCATACTGGTTAACAGGAACCACAAGAACGGCTCCATTCTGACTTACCACAGCATTTGGCTCGTATGATGGCTTTGGAATTGGACTGCAAAAAAATGAGCATAGTGATAACATAGTGTCGGTCAAGAAGTTTTGCTAGGAACACATGACGGAATTAACAGTTGAAAAATTTCAATGAAATGGGACCTGATGCGCGGACAGGGTAAACATTTCGCGACCAGAATCGGTTTACTGTCGCGTGATTCCAAAGCAAGGTTAAGTATCACGCGTAAGAATCAGAAATAAAATATGGTAGACAGTAGTGGACATGTGAGGAGCATGGAATTCAGTGGATTCAACAAAAAAGGGAAAAGAGAATAATGGGATGCTAAAATATAAAGAAAAGAGAATAATGGGGAACAATATATAAAGAATAGAGAAACATGGTCTAAAAAATTAAAGAATAAAGAAATGAGGGACCCCCTTTCTAATCCACACTCATAACCGACTGCACCGGTGCTTATATTACTTACTTGTTGTATAGAATTAAATCTGGGGTCCATATGAGAGACATTGGGAGTCTTATTCTTGCTGGTTGTCTACCCCAAGTCAATCTAGGGTCTTTCCAGTTCAGCTGTGACCAAACCTCAATGAACATTCTTTTAGAATTCTGCAAATGACATGGAATACTGTAAAAGTTTATATTTTTGTAGGCTTTAATATTTCAATGCTTAAAATTTTCGCGCGGGGGTCAAATTCGATCAACTGTAAATTCGCACTTCACATCATCTGAAAAACCAATCGCAAATTTGATAATCGCGAAATATGCGAAACTACCCCCGTGCGAAATGCAGTTCAGTCTAATCGTATCAAACGCTCTTGGTTATGGACTAGATAATTATGAAACTTATCTCTTGATTGACATTTATAAAGTTGTGCGAGTAGGGAGTAATAATAGATGCAACTTTTCAAAAACAATATCATTTAATTTCAGTAAATATTCAGAAAACATTATGCTCTCTACTATCGTCTGGTTAGAATAAAAACCTTTAACCAAAACAAAATTCAACAAAGAAAGATAGAAAAAAAAAACCAAAAACCTCCGTTAAAAAAATATGAAATAACGTGGTCGTCATGAATTGAAATGAATTAAATACTAGTTAAATAGTTTTAAGACGCACTTACATAGTCCATCTTTTGGAGATTCAAGGCATGCTTGACTTTCACAATTGGATGTTCAGCTGTTCCAGGGTAGGCATATTTGTTGTAATCTTTCAAGACCTTTTTTATGGCTTCGTCTCCAGTGACATTAGCAGTCCCTTTAAAACAATAAAATCTTATCAATTTAATAAAAAAAAACATAATATAATTTTTTGTTGTGACTTTTTTCATAAATGCGTTATGTCAACAATCGGGGCCTCGATGGCCAAGTGGTCTAAGTAGTTCATCTACTTGTTAGTTCGAACCCCGCCCACAGAAGGTTCGTTCGACTCCCATCTACAAATAAGTAACACAGCAACAAACGACAACCACTGACTTACAGGCTCCTGACTTGGGACAGGTACATACATACAGAATGTGGCGGGGTTAAACATGTTAGCGGGATCCCAACCATCCCCTACCTGGGACAGTGATGTAACAGTACAACAACTTGTTTGTGAGCGCTCAATCCTCCCCGAAGCTGAAACAGTAGTGTAGCAGTACAATATAAGAACAACCTGCGCAAATCAGTTGCAATTAGATTAACTCAAAAGATCGGTACGAGACACACAAAAGAAACCGGCCAACTAACATTAAGACAATAGACTCAAAGCATCGAACTAAGAGTATTTGCAATTACTAGAAGTTCGTTCAAAGCTAGTTGCAACTAGTACTGAAATAAATCTTGTTCTCCCAGACTTAAGTATCAATCAGTACACAACCAACTGATTCATTAAATAAAAGTCTAAGAAACGTCTGGTATACGTTGTAGACCCATTGGTGGCCTTCGGCTGTTGTCTGCTCTTTGGTCGGGTTGTTGTCTCTTTGAAACATTCCCCATTTTCATTCTCAATTTTATTACATATAGATCCATATACAATAAAAACAATTGAAAAGTGGTAGTCCAAAGGTTTTGACCATCGAAATTTTGCATTAGAAATCATAGTTAGGACCAGAAGATTTTCTTCAAGGACCGCCAGAGAAAAACGATTTTTTCGAACTTTCTGATATCTTGTTAATCCAGTTCGGTTACTTTAAAAACAAAAATGGAAAGACTAAGATTTCCTTTTTCATCAGTCATATTCCAGACAAACATTGAAGAATTCTTGTGCGTTTAAGATTATTCTTAAAAATCTAATAGTGGGGGTTAAGCCTGATTTGTTCAGCAAAATAGAGTTAAAGGAAAGCATAAAGAAAATTGTAACGAACAGAGAACACTTTTACAGTCATGTCTACTGCATGGACGTATCTTAATTTTCTAAAAAAATCGTAAACTTAATTTATGTCATCCAACATAACAAAAACCTGCTATATTCGGCGGCAAATTGCATTTTTATTTTATTGATCTTCCATAGAATATCTCCAGAAGAGGTCCAGATAAATTGTTTTGGACTCTTCACCAGAAGATATTCTGGAGATGTACCGAAGAGACCAATAAAACACGCCCTAGATCTTCTCAATGTTTGTCCCATTTTAGCAAGGATGCTATCAATTATGGAATCAAGGAAAAACGCTCTGGTAAATAGTAAAAATAGAAATAAATTGAAATAAAAACAAAACTTCCACTCAATATTATCATTTTCCTCCTTAAGTAGCAAACGATGAGTACAGCAGGCTATAGATGCTTGGAGTAAAACTGGTTTAAAATGTTGCTATGCGAATAAATTCCTGAAGTACCAACTTCAATTTATTTTTTTAATGTCTGTATACCTCTCTGGAACATGCTAATTATTCGTATATATATACACAGCTAGATCAGAGAAAGTCGGGGAAAAAATTCCAAAGGAATCGATTGATATGCAGCAAAGATTGGCACTTTTGAAATTAAGTTACTATGCAAAATCAAACAGAACTTGTCTCGATGTAAACATTGAATGCAAGTAGATCGAGAAGACCGCAAATACTTGCACAAAACTCGAGACGACCTTTTTTTTTTAAATTGTATACAAAATAGTAGAAAGATACCTACTTTATAAAAATAGTTTTCTTTTTTTTTAACCTGCACAGACAGACTTTTAATTGTTTATATTCACGAAAAGACAATAGTTCTCTATTGAATGTACATGTGACAAGAGCAGACCGGTGTGCTCGATATCTTAGGAATGAACAAATAAGCATACATTGGGAAATTATAACATGCTAAGGACTTTTTGGAACACTCAGAAAATTGGTGACCCGAAAGATCTTTTGATTTTGTATATACATGATTTTTTTCAATTTTTTTTATCGATATGCAGCAAAGATTGGCAGTTTTTAAATTTTAGTTTCACAAGCTTCTAAAGCAATTATCTCGATTAATACTGAACATAAAACATCGTGTATTTGCATGTATATTTGTAATAACACAGTTTTACAAATAGTTTCTTTAAAATGTACAATTATTATTCAGAAATAACTTTTGATCAGTATCGTCACCGGTATTGTTTTATTATTGACTTTCTCGACTCTATCATAAGAAGAGTGAATTTTCTTTTGTTTTCGTTCACTGGATATCCCACTGTTAAAGGTAGGTCTGGCAAAGTGTTGCTTTCAAGTTGAAAGGCGAGAAGTTACACATGTTATAAGACATACTAGAACGGACAACCTTTACTTTTGTCTTCATATATCATTGTTATTTATAATTCCAAATACAAGTCCTATTAACCCGTCCGTCTTTGCAAAGTGTAGCTTTAGTCCCATAATGCAAACAGAAAAAAAACACTATACTGGTCAATACTTTGACGACCATTAATATGATAATACTCTGGTCTGATATCGTGGTTTATAAAAGTAAAATATTCTAATAGGTGTATATTTAATATATCTCAAAATTACCTGTAACTTCCTGTAATATGTGATTTACCAAATAGCAAAAAGGTTGATAGAAACATTACAGAATAAAAAAAGTTGAGAGTTATAGAGGGTTGCTGCAATGGGATATCCAGTGAAAAAATAATAAAAGAAAATTCACTCTTCTTATGATAGAGTCGAGAAAGTCAATAATAAAACAATACCGGTGACGATACTAATCAAAAGTTATTTCTAAATAATAATTGTACATTTTAAAGAAATAATTTGTTAAACTGTGTTATTAGAAATATACATGCAAATACGCGATGTTTTATGTTCAGTATTTATCGAGATAATTGCTTTAGAAGCTTGTGAAACTGAAATTTAAAAACTGCCAATCTTTGCTGCATATTGATAAAAAAAAATGAAAAAAATCATGTATATTCAAAATCAAAAGATCTTTCGGGTCACCAATTTTCTGAGTGTTCCAAAACGTCCTTAGCAATTTCCCAAAGTATGCTTGTTTTTCCCACCTAAGTTATCGAGCACACCGGTCTGCGCTTGTCATATGTACATTCAATAGAGAACTATTGTCTTTCATTTAAAAGTCTGTCTGTGCAGGTTAAAAAATTAAAGATAACTATTTTTGTAAAGTAGGTATCTTTCTACTATTTTGTATACAATTTGAAGAAAAGGTCTCGAGTTTTGTACAAGTATTTGTGGTCTTCTTGATCTATTCACATTCAATGTTTACATTGAGATAAGGTCTGTTTGATTTTGCTTAGTAACTTAATTTCAAAAGTTCCAATCTTTGCTGCATATCAATCGATTCCTTTAGAATTTTTTCCCTGACTTTCTCTGATCTAGCTGTATATATATTCGAATAATAAGCATGTTCCAGAAAGGTATACAGACAGTAAAAAAATAAATTGAAGTTGGTACTCCAGGAATTTATTCGCATAGCAACATTTTAAACCAATTTTACTCCAAGCATCTGTAGCCTGCTGTACTCGTCGTTTGCTACTTAAGGAGGAAAATGAAAACATCGAGTGGAAGTTTTGTTTCCATTTCAATTTATTTCTATTTTTACTATTTACCAGAACGTTTTTCCGTGAATTCATAATTGATAGCGTCCTTGCTTAAATGGGACAAACATGGAGAAGATTTAGTTTTCAGTGTTTAAAGGGGAGGTAATATTTTGTCACTAGATTTCCCACTGGCTGCTCACAAGGAAGCTATTAAACCAAGAGTTCCAAGTGGTCAAGTTGAAATCATCCCTTCGTTAATTTTACGGACGCCATCACGAGTTGGTGTACCGTTATGGAATATCCGTTTCACAGATGATATCGGATATGTTTATTGTCGTAACTACAATCGCGTCCCCTTTTCCCCGAATGTGACCTACCGTATTAGACTAACTACCGGGTTTGTACTAACATGAGCAACACGAAAGCTTATAAAGTATAAATACATTGTCAGCACTACAAGAAGGGGTATACATAACAAGCCAGATGACACGAGCATTATATATGGCCTCTGAGTTTGCACACATGTAAATATAAAATCTTTAAACCTTTCAAAAATACACGTATAAGTTTGCTTTAGTCCTTCGTAGTGCAGAAAAGTCACGTTTTTGATATAATTAGATATGAGCAAAGCATGCAACAGCAGTTACGGTAAAGATATTGTATCCAAATTTATAATCGTATTGAAATACAGATCCTGTGTCCACGCTACTCGTACAGAGATCTGACAACGCTTTATTATACTGTCTGTTTTAGAGACCGTTCGGAATCCTCCGGTTTCGTTGTAATGATACAAACATTCAAACATTTGTCGACAGATCGCGAACTGTCATTGGCTGATGTAATAATTATTTGAACAGAAAGTAAAACGGAAAGTTGTCAGAATCTTCTAAGAATAGCGTGGACACAGAATCGGTCTTTCAATCAGATTGCCTGTAAAAATAGTTTTCCAAATTTTATTGTTGATCTTAAGGTGTAACACCACTAATTCGGGCCCGGTCAGAAAGCACATACCAGAAAGTAGTACATATTTAACACAAAATAGTTCCTACGCATGGGTATAACTTTCAAAATATGTAGAATATTTAGGTAATTTTGGTATCAAATGAAAGCTGAATGACTGGTGATCATTGTAGAACACTTTCTGACTTATAATTTTGAATAATAAAAAAAATGCATGAAATTTAAAAAAAGAGGGTACATTTTGCCTGTTTGTCAGATCTGAAGTACCTGTTTTTGTACATCCGAAGTTCCGGGAACCAGTTCTTTCTTATATGCCATTAAAGGTATGTTGATTTTTTTCAGTACAAGACACCATAAAGTGTTGCTTTGACATGTAATGATTGTCACTTTATTTGAACTTAAAACAAAAGAGCTGTGCCTGCTTGAAATTGAACATAGAAAGCAATGGGACAATGAATTAGTAGTGTACTTCCTTAAGGAAATGGATTAATGTAGGACATCAACTCTTCCTCTCTGATACCATTTTTTAAATTTCTAGCATACTTCGTAGCTATTAAGGGTGATTGGGGAATAGAAATATGGTCACTTTTAGTCTTTTCCTGACATAATGAGTTAAACACGATTCGGGTAATCGACTGTTTAATTAAAGATAAAAGTCCTATACGCTAGAACGACAAAGGTGTAAATCGTTAAAAGGGTGTACACTCCCAGACTCCCTTTCTTAATATTCTGATAAAGTTTAAGGTAAATCACTCCAGATATACCTGGAATAAGAAAAGTGAAATTTGCAAAAAGTATATAGACCCTCTCCTTACCTCCATTGTTCATCATTTTGTTAAATTTGAAGTAAATCTGTCATTAAAAGCAATTGAGTTAGTGCGCGACGTGTTTACGCCGGACAAAGGAGTATTGATGTAATGATATTTTACGGACCAGTTTCTTGTTTTAAATCTAAAGGATGCTTTCTTAGTCTAAAATATTTTTTTATTATTAAGTATTAGGGTCAAAATCATTCTTTGAACTTTTCGAAATACCTATAGGGTGCGTCAACGTCCGTATTAAATCATTTGTTTTCCATTGGACATTTTGCACTTCGCAGATATAGAGACTATTTTAAGGTTTAGCATTCCATAAAATTTCACTACACGACCTTTGATCTTAAACAAAAACAACAGATGGGCGAAATGTGTATGACAGGTTTCTTCAAGTACTCCCTCCCGAGTCGTTATTCTGCTATTGCGATATACATAGCACTGAACATATATAGTACCTAGTGACGCAAAGTATTTAATACAAACAAATGACAATGAATCTGCAGATTATTTCGAAACGGTCCGTTTTGACACAATCCGCTTTTCTTGGTTTATTAACAGTAACAATTATTATCGAGATAATAGACAAGCTTTTTACTCAACTGTGTAAATTTGCCATACTTGCCACGATATGCGGTACTCCGTCATTGCTAAAGCTACGAAACTTTCGAGAAAAACTCAAATAAACTAGCTATGAACTTATTTGGGAAGGACAAATGAAAAAAAAAAATACAAGAATGTGTCCATAGTACACGGATGCCCCACTCGCGCTATCATTTTCTATGTTCAATGGACCGTGAAATTGGGATAAAAACTCATTTGGCATTAAAATTAGAAAGATCATATCATAGGGAACATGTCACGGTACTAAGTTTCAAGTTGATTGGACTTCTACTTCATCAAAAACTACCTTGACCAAAAACTTTAACCTGAAGCGGGACAGATGGAAGGACGGACAGACCGAATAACATTATGCCCCTAGGTGAGGCATAAACACCCCATCATATTATTGTTCAACTTGTGTTCTTTAGAATTTGCCGTCATATATTTATTAACAGGATTTCTGACCAACAGTATAAAATGTAGACGGTAATACAATGATTTATTGTTGTATATTTAACGTCAAGAGGCAAAAATGTAATGCTTAGTCAGGATGGGAAAAAATTAATTAATTTGATAGGTATTGTTGTGTAATATGGAATAATGGACGTGACATTACTATGTAGACAGTACGGTAGTTAGATATACCGCGTAGCCCGGTTCCCGGAATGATCCATGGTAAACTACCCAGCTCAGGATAAGATCTCAGATAGTTACCAGGTAACGAGAGTTGGCGTGTTGGCGGGAATAAGAACGCATGTAATATTGCCAGAGCAGACTTATATTAGAAGATATTCGGTGAGTTAGTACAATTAGAGGCGTTGAATTGTATTAGTAGTATTAGTATTGAGTGATAATACTCGGAAATCACATCACTGGCGCTTGGCGAGCAGGGTTTCCTGTGTTAAAAAGACGAATTAATCGAGACACAGAAGTGATTACATCACGTGTAATTGCGAAGTTCATATTGCTATATTTGGTATATTATGAAGTGTTTGAACATGGAAATAATATAAGCATAAAAACTTGCGTTAATTACAGAATTTATTTTCGAAAATTGTTTCACGTTTTGCTAAAATTAGCCGTTTTGTGTAGAAATTAGTCAAATTAGCCGTTATCAGAGCAATTTGGAGAAAATTTGCCATTTTTGGAAAAATTAGCCGTTTTTTTCTGTGGTTAGCCATAGCACATACACATTAATTTTTTTTCTGGTTTAGCAACCAGTGATTTAATTGAACTGTGTTTGTGTTAATATAACATTATGACAACATTAGCTTTTCAGCAGCAATGTGTAAAAATTAACAGCTGTTCCTATGAAGAATTAAGGTTGTTACCTGGTGTGGGAAATGTCATAGCTGACAAGATTATGTCTATGAGAGAGACATTTGGTAATATTCAGCCTGAGCATCTTTCTGAAATACCAAGACTGAGAATTACTGAAGCCATGATGGATATGATAGATTTTTCACCAGTTACACAGCAACAAGAATACAAATCACGGACTCAGTCAAGTTATGATTTACAAGACTATGTTGATTATGGTGAAGTTAAAACATCTGGATTTCATTCGGAATATGCAAGACGAGAAGCATAAATCAATGACTTTTCGGATTCTGACACACCTTCTGATGAATGTTTGCTTAAACCTGAGCCTGAGGAAGTCAAACATGAGTTATCACGTCCCAGTTCAGCGATGAGCAAGCCTTTAAATTACACTTTGCAGTATGGGGACCTCCAGTATTCAACAAAATTGTCAAGACCTGATGAAAGAAAACCATTACTACAAACCAAGTATGATGACCAGGATAAAGTTCAAGATTTTTCAATTGATCGACAGTTTAAGCCAGACAAAATTCATAGAACAGATGAATTAGGGTACAAGAAACCAAGTATCAGATTAAATGTTGAGGAAAACATTGAAAAACGTGATTATTCACGTAACCAAAATACACAGCAGCAGACATCACAATTGGGATGGCAGCAAGGTCCCAATGAGCACATTGAAAAACGTGATTATTCACGTAAACAAAATACACAACAGCAGACAAAACAATTGGGATGGCAGCAAGGGCCCAACGCGCACGAACCTAGATTAGAAAGGCCAGTTCCAGTCCCAAGACGTCGTCAACAGGTAGAATCACATATACCTTCACCAGAAATCCGACGCAGAATACCTTCACCTGAAATCCGTCGCAGAATACCTTCACCAGAAATATTTAGGGAACCAGTATATTCCTTGAGAACACCACATCCAACATACTCTTCTACAATAAACAGAAATATGTACCCTCCAAGACCATATTTAAGTTATGGGGAGTCGCCGCAATTAATGCCTCCAGCAAAGCCAAAACCAAAGAACCTAGAAATACCTAAAGGACTGAAGTATGATGGTTCTTCAAGTTGGAAAACTTTTTACACCAAGTTTCATAGGTATGCTGATCGTTTATCGTGGACTACCACGGAACGAAAAGACCAACTGTGTTGGTGTTTACATGGTAAAGCAGGTGATTACTATGCAAATTTACTGGATAGAGACCAAGGTGTGGATTACTTTGAATTAATTCACAAATTAGAGAAAAGGTTCAATTTTCAAGACTTACCAGAGACGTTGCAAGTTCAGTTCATGAGTGCACGACAAAATACAAATGAGAAATTGGAAGATTGGGCAGACCGAGTTCTCTCGTTAGCCTGTAAAGCATTCCGAAATCTTCCCGACAGTTATATGTATACACAAGCAAGCTATCTGGAAAATATGCCCGGGATGCTCAGATAAAGAAGCTGGTCAACATGGAGCCACCGCCAGACCAACATCTGTTGAAGCAGCAATTGACCAGATAAAATGGTTCCAACATAACCACACAGCTATATTTGGTAAACCAACCGGTAGACGTGACCCAACACCAAATCAGGATGAACCAAGTGATTATGATAGCGACCTAGCTGTTCACGCTATGGGTAAGACGGACACAAAGTCCGATTTGTCTAAACAAATGGAAACATTGCTAGAGAAAATGACTGCTATGGAAGCATTTCATAAGCAGGAAATTGGAGACATTAAACAGCAGCTTCAAAAACAACAGCAGGCAAAACAGTTTCCTGCACAAAATGAAGTCCAGCCAGCAACCCAACCATTCAGCCAACAAAATCAAGGTAATCGCCAACAATGGCGTAACAGGGAAAATAGGCAAGATAATCAGCGACAATCACAATTTAAAAGGCGCTTGGGACCTATTCCACCTGAAAAATTAGCAAATATGGCTTGCTATTTCTGTCACCAGTTTGGCCATATACAACGGGACTGTCCTGACTTGCATTCATCAACAGGAAAAAATTACACAGACCATTTAAACTAGAAAGAGTCGGGCTAAAGGGCGGAACCCTGACTCAGACTACACCTAACCGCCTAACGTTAAACACCATTTCAAACGAAAGAAACAAGACACCTGTTTCGGGGATTACCCCGTTGAAAACATGTGACATGTCAACATCCAGATACTCTGTCTAATTCATCATTGCACACAACGGAGCCTGATAATGATTTACAGAAAGTAATTGACCTTCAGTTGCAAGATCCCGTACACTTAGGAGGAACTATTTGCCAGTTAGGCTCAGCATCTATGCTTCGATTCACTTTAAAAGTGCATGGACAGCCTGTAATTTCGGTAGTAGATACCGCAGCAGAAGTTACAATCATTTCTGACAAAGTTTATGAATCTCTTAGCAAAAAACCACCCATGAAAAGAAAAGCAACAATGCATGCAGCAGGGCGTGGTATGCACATGGATGCCTTTGTAGTGGGACCAGTTGAATTACAAATTGGTGAAAGAACATATCGGACAGATATTTATGTTGCGCCTATTGATAATGACATGCTATTAGGACTTGATTTTCTAGTCAAAGCAAAAGTAATTTTAGACTGCAGAAAATTAATCTTCTTCATCAATGGAGAGGCACTACCTATGGTACATGGACATATTGGACTGGTAGCGCCTGTGAACGTTATAGCAAGAGTAGCTAAAATAACCGTTCCATATAGAACAGTCATACCTCCTAATTCAGTCGTACAATTAGAGTCAGATTTGTCAGCGGAATTAACTGATTTTATAGTTGAACCTAATAAAGAGATAGATTTGTTAATCCCACGTGGTTATTACAACGCTAGTTCTTTGCCATGTGTCAGTTTACTTAATGTAACCAACAACAAGATAGTTTTGCAAAAGGGAACTCTTTTAGACGAAGCAATTGAAGCTGATGTTGTTGAAACGGGGCCAGCCCCTTCAGTAGCAACAACTGGAATAGCCAGAGATAACAATACACTACCGGAATAGTTGCAGAACATATTGGATAAATCCAGTACACTTGCTGAAGACCAAAAGTCCAAAGTTGCAAATTTACTTCATGAATTTGCTGATGTTTTTGCACTAGATGATTTTGACTTGGGAACATTTAACCACATTGAACACGAGATTGATACAGGTGATGCGCGCCCTATCAAACAACGAATAAGACGAACACCCATGTGATTTGCACACGAAGAAGAAAACCATTTAAAGAAAATGTTAGATGCAGGTATCATAGAACCATCTATGTCAGAATGGGCATCTGCCCCAGTACTTGTGCGCAAGCGCGATGGCAACGTGCGCTGGTGTATTGATTACCGGAAGTTGAATTTCGTGACGAAAAAAGATGTCTATCCGCTTCCCTTGATAGACGAATGTTTGGACACTTTAGCGGAAAACGAATGGTTTTCAAAATTGGACGCTAATAGTGCATATTATCAGATTAAAGTGAAGGACTCAGACAAGGAAAAGACTGCCTTCATCACTAAATATGGATTATTCCACTTTGTCCGAATGAGTTTTGGCCTTTGCAATGCCCCTGGAACATATTCACGAGTAATGAATCTCGTTCTCAGAGGTTTAACATGGAATGTTGTACTCGCCTTCCTGGACGATATTCTAGTAATGGGAAAGACATTTGAAGACCATTTACAGAATTTGAGATCAGTTTTTGAACGTTTCAGAGAGTATGGGCTCAAATTGAAACCCAGGAAATGTGATTTCTTTAAAAAGGAAATAGACTTTTTAGGCAGAACAATCAATAGAGATGGTATGGCAATTGGCAGTGAATATGTTGAAGTTGTTAAAAACCGGAAAGAACCTACAACAACAAGAGAGGTTGAACAATATCTTGGCTTTGCTAATTATCATAGAACTTTCATCAAGAATTTTGCAGATCTATCCTACCCTTTGTACCAATTGACCGGTAAGAAACCGTACAAATGGGGAGATTCAGAGCAAGAGGCTTTTGACAAACTTGTAGAGGCATTGACAACAACTCCGTTATTGGCATTACCCAACAGTAAAGATCCGTTTATTTTGGACACAGATGCTTCCAATTTCGCAATTGGCGCAGAGTTAATACAAGTCCAAGATGGCGTAGAGCGTCCCGTTGCCTACGGAAGTTTTTCATTAACCCATGAGCAAAAACGATACTGCACGACACGAAAAGAATTGCTTGCAGTAGTGAAATTCACCAGACATTATAGACATTACCTTTTAGGAAGAGAGTTTATAGTCCGTACAGACCATAGTAGTTTAACATGGTTATTGCACTTTAAAGAGCCACAAGGACAACTAGCTCGATGGTTAGAGGAGCTAAGCCAGTATCACATGACAGTAAAGCACAGGCCAGGTAAAAGACACCAAAATGCGGATGCATTATCACGTCTGCCAGATTTAGCTTGTTCACAGAATAGATTAGCAGCTGGGAACGTGCTAAAACACAATCTACCCTGTGGAGCATGCGATTATTGTACTCGTGCTCACCAAAGTTGGCTTGGATTTCTAGAAGACGTAGATAACGTTATTCCCATAGCTTCGCATCAAGACTGTAAAACCTTTGAGCAAACACACAATACAGGACCACTTACAGTACTACCGAGTTCTTTGATTTCAGAGAACAAATTAATGAAACAGGACATTACACAACATACAAATGTAATTATAGAGGATAATGCTACACCAGATAGTTCAATATCACAAGACGGGGACCAGAACGTGACAAGTCACGTGAATGAGAATTTAGGTACATCTCCGGTCAAGCCACAAGTATTTGACAGTACCAATCAAGATACAGAAAGCCAGAACCAAAATGTTTGTCACAGTTCAGTTGAAATAGTCACTACACTACTTGGTATGTCAGTTTACGCGACATATTTGGACATTCCAAATGTAAATGCCATTACTGAGACAGGTATAGAAGCTAGTACTTATTCACCAGAGCAATTACGAGATTATCAGTCTAAAGACCCAGACTTGGAGTTAATACTGGTATGGTTCAGGGACAAAACAGAACCATCAGAGGCTACAATATTCAGATGCAGTCCAATAGCTAAGAAATATTGGATAAACAAAGATATGTTCTACTTAGATGATAATGGAATATTGAAAAATTTGGACAAGAAAGACAGAACACCAAGACTTGTGGTACCAAGAGATCTTGTAGAACAAGTGATATCATTATGTCATGATATTCCTGCTGCAGGTCATCAAGGTATGAATAGGACCACATTAAGAATCAAGGCGAAATATCAATGGTATGGTATGACACAACGAATAAGAGACTTTGTCAAAACATGCAGTACATGCAATTTACACAAGAAGCCAAACAGGAAGGCTAAATGTCCGCTCACCCAGTTTCATGCAGGTGCACCAATGGAGCGTGTCCACTTAGATTTTCTAGGACCACTGCCAGAGACGAAATTTGGGAATGCACATGTACTAGTTATGGTTTATCAGTTTTCCAAATGGATGGAATGTATTCCGTTACCAGCACAAACTGCAGAACATACGGCAAGAGCTGCTGTGAACGAGTTTTTCTCTCGTTTTGGATTCCCATTTCAGGTTTTTACAGACCAAGGACGCAATTTTGAAAGCAAGCTTTTCAAATCCATCTGTGAAATCTTGCAAATGCACAAAGCAAGAACTACTCCGTACAGACCATCCTCAAACGGACAAGCAGAACGTTGCAACAGAACCTTAATGGACGCCGTCCGTTGCTTCGTGTCTAAACAACAAGACAATTGGGATGAACACTTGGCACAGTTAGCAGGAGCTGTTCGATCGTCGGTGAACAGAAGTACTGGTTTTACGCCAAACATGCTAATGCTTGGGAGAGAGGTTAACCAGCCTGTTGATTTATTGTACAGCGTACCTGGTGCTAAAACAGACGAGTCACAAGATGAGTATGTGATAAGACTCAGAGATGCCATAACATCTGCACATGAAATAGCGCGCAACACGCTAAAAACTACACAGAATACCATGAAACGTGATTATGATGTACGTATTCTGGAGAGAGAATACAAAATAGGAGATTTAGTTTATGTTTTAGACACGGCAAAAATTAAAGGTAGGGCGAAGAAATTGGACCCACCTTGGAAAGGTCCAGGACTTGTATGTGCCAAATTATCTTCGTATGTGTACAAGATAAAATTACAAAAAACTGTACTGACAATAAATCATGACCGTTTAAAGCCATGTAAAGACAGAGAAGTACCACCCTGGTTAAAACAGTGCCAGCACCGGTTACAGGACGGTGAAGATGTAACCAAGGCGACTAACCCAGACTTACACTGTTTGTGCAGAAAACCAGATGATGGACTGTTTATGATACAGTGTGATTTCTGTGATGAGTGGTACCATGGAGCTTGTATAGATTTGACACCAGCGCTGGCTGACACTATGGTAAAATTCAGATGTCCACGGTGCCAAGACTCTGATACCGCAAGGTAACTTCATATATAAGACAGGATACTATGATGTGTATATAGAGCAGATCCGTGTGTACATAGAGGATAAAGGAAATCAGTTGTAAATTTTGATTTGAAATTACATCAACAGTGAAGATTGCTTATAATATATATATATATCAAGGAATGATATGATAGTTATAAATTAACTCTGCAGAGCGAAGACGGAGCAATTGTGGAATTTTGAAATATATGTATGTTGTTAATATGTCAACATTGGAAAATATATATAACTATATATATGGAGATGTATTTGTATCCCCGTGGTGCGACCAGACGGGGTGGACTAAAGGAAGATAGTGAATATTCGAATAGGAAGTAAACTCACTCCTTTCAAAGTGGGGGGGAGTGTTGTGTAATATGGAATAATGGACGTGACATTACTATGTAGACAGTACGGTAGTTAGATATACCGCGTAGCCCGGTTCCCGGAATGATCCATGGTAAGCTACCCAGCTCAGGATAAGATCTCAGATAGTTACCAGGTAACGAGAGTTGGCGTGTTGGCGGGAATAAGAACGCATGTAATATTGCCAGAGCAGACTTATATTAGAAGATAACATAACATAATCCCGTCTCGCGGCATCGGAATAAACGTCCGTATTCCGTCTTGACGTGGCTACGTATTTATACATCCCATATTCAAACTGGCCACTATTTAATAGAGGATTTTCTGTCAGAGTGGAGAAATATTTTAATAGCCCAGTCAACCCTTGAGCAGGAACGTCAATTGTCCAACATGACTTAAAATATGTGAACATTTCTCATTAACCCTGTGAAAATTTATAGTTAAATTTAATGTAAACTATAAAAAAAAAATCACACATGCTTTTAAACTAAAATATCTTCTATTTTATATACATCTCAAACGATGTCAATGCTGAATCAGAAATACAACTGAAAAAAATAAATTAGGCAGACTTTTATATGATGCTTGTTTGCAGTCGGGAAGTTATCCTCAAGTTTCCTTAAAAATAATGAATAAAAATGTGTGTGTTTTATTACATAATATCTACAAATAAATAATTTATAAAATATCTTCTTACCAGAAACAATTTCAGAAACGCACAAAATGAAAATTGCAAAGTAAATCATTCCTGTCGATCTCCTTGAATCGCCACACAAAAGATGAAGATAGAACTTCTGTATGATTCCCAAAATGCCTTATTCGAAAATCGATTCTGCTGCCGACCTCGCTGAATAAATTTGGAAGAAGCTGATTGAACACATTGCCGACCTCGCTGTAAAAGAGAAAATAAATTCGGAAGAAGCTAATCAAATATGTATAGTGATGGATACGCAAAAACATTTGAACTTGATAGAAATCTGCATCTTGGCGTGTAATAGACATCTGAAACGTCTTGTGCATCGCATAATTAAATTAATTTAACCGTTCTTGCTATTCTTTCAAAGTATTTCATACTGTCAAATATTATAGATTATCGCATCAATTTCTGTCACTCCATTTATAGTTCTTTCATTAGTTCGAATTTACAGACGCTAATTTGTTTACTATTAACGCAATGAATATTTATATGTATATTGATGTACACCACATCGTATCCAAATAAATACAAATTGGTTAAAAACGGACAAAATAGAGAAGTAAAAAAAGAAAGGCATTTATGTGTTCAAAAAAATTGTATCGTGACAAACTAATATTTCAAAAAATACCTAAAATATACGGAAGCCGATAAGGGTCATTCGAAAAAAATAATTTATGTCGTAATTACGATATAGCATGTCGTTATAACGACATAACTATGTCGTAATTTCGACATAGCATGTCGTAATAACGACATCGCTATGTCGTAATAACGACATCCTTATGTCGTTTTAACGACATCCTTAAGTCGTTATAACGACATCGCTATATATATAAACAAAGAGTATGTATTATGATTGCAAAGAGACTAAATGACTTAGAAATTAACAACTATAGGTCATCATAATGCCTTCAATAATGAGCAAAGCCCCCGCATAGTCAGCCATAAAAGGCCCCGAAATGACAAATGTTAAACAATTTAATTCAAACGAGAAAACTAACTGCTTTATTAATGTACAAAAACTGAACAAAAAACAAATATGTAACACAGCAAAAAACGACAACCACTGAATTACAGGCTCCTGATCGCTATGTCATAATGACGACAACCTTAGCGTTGTTAGTTTTTGAGGCGATAGAAAATTCAAAATGGTCGTCAGTAAGGGCAAAGTTTGTAGCGTAAACAAATTCATCTTTTTTGGAGAATAATGAACACTAAATGCAATCAAGCTTAATTAAAGTTATTTACTTGCACATACTAGAACTTTATTTTATAATCAAGTCAAATGAGACCCAGTTGAACAGGGGAGCGATTCAGGCTCATTGGAGCCTCTAGTTATGTTTGGCATGTACAGATTCGTGTAAAATATGACTGCATTTCCATTGCAGATTCTGAAGAAGATGAATTTTAAGCTTTTCCAAATAAAGACTATGTTAAACTTTGGACTCCTAGTGCTCAGACCCATGGACCTATGTACCTTTATTTGTACACAATTGCATCTTAATGGCCTACTGATGCTTGATGCAAATTATAACTGCATTGCTACTGTTAGTTCTTAATGAGATTCTTACAGCGTCTTCCCCATTGAAGCCTGTATTAAACTTGGACCCAAAGTTCTTTAAACCAATGTTCCCCAGGACAACTATTCCTACAAACTTATGGGGAGGATTAGGATCCCGTTAACATGTTTAACCCCGCCACATTCTGTATGTATGTGCCTGTCCCAAGTCAGGAGCCTGTAATTCAGTGGTTGTTGCTTGTTGATGTGTTACATATTTGTTTTTCGTTTATTTTTTGTACATAAATTAGGCCGTTAGTTTTCTCGTTTGAACTGTTTTACATTTGTTATTTCGGAGCCTTTTATAGCTGACTATGTGGTATGGGCTTTGCTCACTGTTGAAGGCTGTACGGTGACCTATAGTTGTTAATTTCTGTGTCATTTGGTTTCTTGTGGCAATCATACCACATCTTCTTTTTTCATTTTTAATCCTCATCATATAAGGATCATCCATTCTCTAAGATTGATCCAATATGGCCTGGTAGTTCTTAAGGAGAAGATTTTCAAAGCTTTTTCCATTGGGGCCTATGTTAAACTTTGGACCCCTAATAATCGAGCCTAATGAATCCCCTGACCTTCACCTATCACCTAAGGAAGTTGTGTCTCGTACTCGAAGTGGTATGCGAGCGATTGCCATCGTTTGTTGTCTGTCCGTCGTCGTCTGTCGTAAGTGTGTTTTAAAAATCTCCTTTGAAACTAATGTGCAAAATTCTTTAAAAGTTAGTTTGATTTTTCCTTGTTAAATGTTTCCTTCACAAAAGGCGTGCTTTGATTTTCGACTCCTTAAAATCACAGCCGCTGTTATTAACTTGAAAAAATAGGACATAATGGTCACACATTAGTTTTTTGATAATGTCTCCAATATCGTTACAATTATCTCAAATCTGTTGAGGGTTCATCATGACAAAATGGACCTATACCGAAAATTTCAGAAAGATCAGTTTGACCCATACCTGAGTTGTGTCCTCTAATAAAACATTTTTTGGGATAGCTACATGTATTGTCATCACTTGAAGTCCGTCGATTTTGACCGGCAACCAACAGCATGGACACTGTTACTAAATAAAGGCAACAGTAGTATACCGGTGTTCAAAGGTCATAAATCGATCGAGAGAAAACAAATCTGGGTTACAAACTAAAACCGAGGGAAACTTATCAACTGTAAGAGGAAAATAAACGAACAACAGGAACACTAAAGTGAACAAAAATAAACCCTTAAATAACATACATAGAACGAACTATTTGATAACAACTGTCATATTCCTGAATTGGTACAGGACATTTTAGGAACAAATGGTGGGTTGAACTTGGTTTAATGGCTAGCCAAACCTCCCGCTTTATGACAATGTTAAAAATGTCGCTGAAATGATAACACTACGTGACAGAAATACAGATCAAACACACGCAAGAACATTCATCACAGAGAAACGCACAAACAAATAATATACTACAGTGTAGTAATAGTCGCAAAATATGTAAACTGCAGAACAACAACGAACATATTTCATCAAAGACGAACACCACAGGATATAAAAAACAGTTACGCGCTTACGTAACTCACATGCAATCTCGAACTTTATGCAATTATTTCCACAATACTTTACAAATAGACCACATAGCGAAATAACAGATTTTTGCCTCGCCTGCGATGAACGTCAAAAATAACAAAACAAAGGCTAAACTTTTATCAACATTTTGTGATTTTTGTAATCTTTAATAAAAGTTTAACGGTAACTACAGACGACGACGGACGACAAGCGATTGCAATAGCACACATAGTCTTTCGGATACTAAACACATCTTCTTGATGTGATCTACATACATGCCAAATATAAATAGAGGCTCCAAGGAGCCTGAATCGTTCACCATTTCAATGGGTCCCATTAGACTTGATCATGAAATAAAGTTCTATTATGTGCAGACATATGGAGTAACTAACTTTAATATTATTTAAGCTTGATTAAATTCAGTGGTTATCATTCTCAAAAATGAATATGTTTACGATAGGGTTTTGATACAAACTTTGCCCTCACTGGTGGCCATTTTTAACTTCGAATCAGCTCAAAACGTAAAAACTCTTTTTAAGGACCTGGATACTAGGTACACATTGTATATTTATATTAAGTTTAAACTCAGTCATTTCAGCGATCTTGAGAAGAAGATTTTGAACATTGATTTTTTCAAAGTCCCTTGGCGGTCATGTGTTTTAACCAATGGGTAACTAAGAAGCAACACTTGAATAGGACCTTATATAGTGCACACGTATATCAAGTTTGATTCAATTCTGATAAGTTGTTCTTAAAATAAAGATGCAAATGTTGTTTCCCATAGTGTGTCGATGCTCACAAAGTAGCAATTCTAAGGTTGTCGTTATAGATGATATAACAATGTCGTAATTACGATATAGATGTTATTACGACATAAGGATGTCGTTATTTTCACATAATATGTCGTTATTACGACATAGCGATGTCGTTATTTCCACATAATATGTCGTTATTACGACATAGCGATGTCGTTATTACGACATACTATGTCGTATTTACGACATAAATTAATTTTTTTGAATGACCCTTATCGGCTTCCGTAAAAATACGCCAATTTTGAAAAAAAAAATGTCACTTTTTTCTGTTTACTGTTTGCAAAGAAAATGTTGAAAGCTTTCGGAGTATGCTATTTTGTTAGTTTTCCCAAATTTCTCACTTAAAAGCAATTTTAAGGTATACGAAGAATTTAAAAGAGTAAATTAGAGGCAAAATATACCAGAAGGATATTAATCGAAACAAGAGGCTCTCAAAAGCCTGAATCGCTCACCTGTTATTTTTTTTGCTTAAATCTTTCATCAATGATTATTTTTGCTTTTTACCCATATGTTCCATTTTAGCCATAGTGTCTATGTTTCTTGACGTACAAGGAAATGAAGTACAAAATTTATACTAGATTCATTTGAGAAGATTTTTAAAGTTAAAAAATATAAAACAACTTGTGTAAAATTGTCCTTAAAAGGCAATAACTCCTAAAGGGGTCCATTTACCATTTTGGTCATATAAACCTTTTGTAGATCTTACTTTGCTGAACATTTTTGCTGTTTACAGTTTATCTTTATCTACAATAATATTCAAGATAATAACCAAAAACTGCAAAATTTCCTTAAAACAACTAATTTAGTGGCAGCAACCCAACAATGGGTTGATCAGTGTGTCTGAAAATTTCTGGGCTGATAGATCTTGACCTTTTGGAACATTTTTACCCAATGTCAGATTTTCTCTAAATGCTTTAGTTTCTGAGATATAAGCCAAAAACTGCATTTCACCCCTATGTTCTATTTTTAGCCATGGCGGCCATGTTTGTTGATGGATCAAAATTTCGGATACAATTCATAAACTAGATTCCTAAAGGAACATTCATTCAAAGTTAAGAAGTATTAGGCACAATAGTTTCAGAAGAGAAGATTTTTAAATGTTAGCAAACTTGATGAACACATTGTGTAAAATTGTATTTAAAGGGCAATAACTCCTTAAGGGGTCAATTGACAAATTTGGTAATTTAATTTTTCTGTAGATCTTACTTTGCTGAACATTATTGCTGTTTACAGTTTATATCTATCTATAATAATATTCAAGATAATAACAAAAAACTGCAAAATTTCCTCAAAACTACCAATTTAGTGGCAGTAACCCTACAATGGGTTGTTCGATTTGTCTGAAAATTTCAGGGCTAATAGATCTTGACCAATTGAACAATTTGACCCCATGTCAGATTTGCTCTAAAAGCTTTAGTTTTGGAGATATAAGCCAAAAACTGCATTTGACCCCTATGTTCTATTTTTAGCCATGGCGGCCATGTTTGTCGATGGATTAAAACTTCGGATACAATTTATAAACTATATATCCTAAGAAACATTTAGATGAAGTTTGAAGGTATTTGGCCCAGTAGTTTCAGAGAGAAGATTTTTAAATGTTAGCAAACTTGATGAACAAATTGTGTAAAATTGTATTTAAAGGGCAATAACTCCTTAAGGGGTCAATTGACAAATTTGGTAATTTAATTTTTCTGTAGATCTTACTTTGCTGAACATTATTGCTGTTTACAGTTTATATCTATCTATAATAATATTCAAGATAATAACAAAAAACTGCAAAATTTCCCCAAAACTACCAATTTAGTGGCAGTAACCCTACAATGGGTTGTTCGATTCGTCTGAAAATTTCAGGGCTAATAGATCTTGACCAATTGGACAATTTGACCCCATGTCAGATTTGCTCTAAAAGCTTTAGTTTTGGAGATATAAGCCAAAAACTGCATTTGACCCCTATGTTCTATTTTTAGCCATGGCGGCCATGTTTGTCGATGGATTAAAACTTCGGATACAATTTATAAACTAGATATCCTAAGAAACATTAAGATTAAGTTTGAAGGTATTTGGCCCAGTAGTTTCAGAGAGAAGATTTTTAAATGTTAGCAAACTTGATGAACAAATTGTGTAAAATTGTCTTTAAAGGGCAATAACTCCTTAAGGGGTCAATTGACAATTTTGATTATATAAAACTTTTTTGTAGATCTTACTTTGCTGAACATTATTGCTGTTTACAGTTTATATCTATCTAAAATAATATTCAAGATAATAACAAAAAACTGCAAAATTTCCTTAAAACTACCAATTTAGTGGCAGCAACCCAACAATGAGTTGTTCGATTCGTCTGAAAATTTCAGGGCTGATAGATCTTGACCAATTGAACAATTTGACCCCATGTCAGATTTGCTCTAAAAGCTTTAGTTTTGGAGATATAAGCAAAAAACTGCATTTGACCCCTATGTACTATTTTTAGCCATGGCGGCCATATTTGTCGATGGATCAAAACTTCGGATACAAGTTATAAACTAGATACCCTAAGGAACATTTAGTTAAAGTTTGAAGTTATTTGGCCCAGTAGTTTCAGAGGAGTAGATTTTTGAAATAGTTTACGACGACAGACGACGGACGCCAAGTGATGGCATAAGCTTACATGGGGCCCTTCGGGCCCCGGTGAGCTAAAAAAAGGGGCGAAAGATACCAAAGGGGCATTCAAACTCATAGTAGAAAATAAACTGACAACGCCATGGCTAAAAATGAAAAAGACCAACAGACAAACAATAGTACACAACACACAGCATAGAAAACTTAAGACTGAGCAACACGAACTCCACCATAAACTGGGGGTGATCTCGGGTGCTCCGGATCCGGCAGGGTAAGCAGATCATGCACATGTGGCACCCGTCGTGTTGCTCATGTTAGTACAAACCGGGGATAAGTCTAAATCGGTAGGTCACGTTCGGAGAGAAAGGGACGGGATTGTAGTTACGACATTTGGAACAAATCCGCTATCATCTGTGAAACGGATATTCCATAACGGTGAACCAACTCGTGATGGCGTCCATAAAATTTACGAAGGGATGATTTCAAATTCACCACATGGAACTCTTGGTTTAATAGCTTAATTGTGAGCAGCAACCCTCTATCAAGGAAATCATGATAGGAAATACAAGCACTGGCATATCGTATCAACTTTGAGATATATACTCCGTCTGCAGGAGCTGCTGGAATGGAACGATAATGATTTTCCAGTGCTATCATTGCAAAAAACGAAAAACGACAAAAAGAACCTATATACAAAACACAACATGGAAAACTAATGACTGGGCAACACGAACCCTACAAGAAACCGAAGTGATATCAGGTGCTTCGAAAGGGTTAGCAGATCCTGCTCAAAATTTGACACTCATTGTGTTACTCCTATACACTATTTTGATAATTTATGTTAAGTGAATAGCTTATAGGCAGCATGCATTTGTCTCTTTAACTAACCATATGTAAGACATCACCAATTTCGTAAACAATTGATCATGTAAATTATCTAACCCTGAAACTTGACCCAATCTGAATTTTGAAATTGAAACACGTTTTAATGACAAAGAATAGACAAGACTGTCAATGATATAAATATAATAAACAACACAGACAGTGATAACTAAAAAAACACAAAAAACACTTAAAACTGACGCAAGAGTAAGACAAACCTTTTTAACAAATCTAGGGGTCTTAGGTGCTCCGGAAGGGTAAGCAGGCCCGGCTCTAATTGTTTGATAGAATATTACTTGCTTAATTTACAATGAAGAACACTTTATGTTTTTATCAGACAGGAACAAATTAATAGTTTCTTCAATTTTGGAATTTTGTTTTTCCAAAAGGCCACCTATGAATCTATCAGAGAGTTTGTAGAAGTGATCTTCAACTTGCAGAGAACGATTTAACTTCCACTTTCTAACCGAAACCAGTCGTGGCTGAGTATTTATACATCCGGCACATCCAAAGATGATTCCACATTAGCAAAGGTTATAATGCAGGACGGGAGAAGTCCAGGAATGGCAATATTTCTGTATCCCAGTCAACCCTCGGGATTGTAAATATCGCATCCTAATAAAACATTCCAGTTATCATGCACAAGGCCAATGTTATCTGAAACAAAAGTATCAATATTAGGACCCCCAAAAATTATCAAAATTGTGATAACCGACAATTGCATGCAGTTTTGAAGTCATAATGACACAATAAGTAATTTTGTTAGCGTTAGCGCTTTTTGATTTTGTGTTTGCCCTCAAAACAAAAAGCAATTTAACATGATGACATCTATTCACGTGTAATTCTATGCGACTGTCATACAATCGAGAGGTTTAGCTTGCTATAAAACCATGTTTAATCCACCCTTTTCTACATACGGAAATGCCTGTACAAAGTCAGGAATGTGACAGTTGTTTTCCATTCGTTTGATGTGTTTGAGCTTTTGATTTTGCCAATTGATAAGGGACTTTCCGTTTCAAATTTTCCTTGGAGCTCGGATTTTTTGTTATTTTACTTTTTTACATTAGTTTCGATAGTATAATTGTTACGTCTGAAACAAAGTACATAAACAAAAACAGGCATACTGCAAGTACTCTTAGATCGGTACTTAGTGTCGATCTGATGAGTTTTTCACCAGATTTATTATTTTTTGTTCTTAAATAGTGCAGTTACACAACTGTACCGGGTTAGAAGAAGATTGAGCTCTCGCAAACATGTTAAATCCCGCCTCATAGTGTATATATGCCTGTCCTGCGTCAGGAGCCTGTAGTTTTTGTCACATTTATTTTTATAGACTCGGATACTTGGCAAAGTATGAATCCTAATTGTTCTATGTTCGTCGATTCTGTGAATACCTAGAGTACTCTACAGTATATTAACGCGTTTTATTAGTCCTACCATTACGACCTCGGGTTAATGTTTTCTTTTCAGCGTTTATATTATGATTGACTGATAATTGTCGGTTGTTTAAGGTCCAGTAGCAAATATTTGATTCTGGTTTAGGATGAGAACAAATAAACTATAAATACAATAAGTAGGTTCTGTAATAGAAGCCGTCCGCAATGAAGGCCGGTAAAATTTAGATTGCCACTGGAAAATTAGGGTCTATTGTTATGACAGAAATTTAACCTTGCAACATGCCACCTATGGACTTCTGAAAGCAAGACCGTTTTGTCACAAATGTTATCCACCAATAACATTGAGATTTCTCTGAACCAGACTTGATGCAGGATGTCTCGCTTGCATTAGCAGATTGTATAGCAATCCTCTTCTTGGAAGGCCGGAATTAAGTCGGCTGTAATTTTCCACTTCTGGAAGCATGATTTCAATTACAAGTTTGAATACAATCGGAAATTTCTCTTTAAACTCATTCACTATTTGATCCCAATTGAAAATTTCGATTTGTTTCAAGCCTAATTGCTAAGCACGGATTTAAAACATTTCTTCTAAGCCTAAATTATGCGAAAGCCAAGGATGTAGAAGAACCGAAACAGTTGGGCTATATGACGTAAAAGGACATAAAAAATAGCCAAATCCATCTTACGCCAACTTTGCAAGAAGGAATTAAGACCTTAGTTCGTAGTCTCTTTTTTCTGGTGAATTGCAACTGCACTAAAGGAACCTCCGAGTAAATCAAAAACAGACAAGTATTTTAAAGTTTGTAAATGTCTTTAAAAAATCATTCACTATTTCATCCCAGTTTAATTTCTCCGTTTGTTTTAAGTGTTTTTGTATATGCACGGATACTAAACCGTTTGTTTGCCCCATACTAGCAGCTGCAGTCATTACATTATGCACTTAATGAGTGACAATGGATTTTTTAATTATTGGAATTCATAATAACTTTATAACAAAAACAGGTTTTCAGTACTGAGGTTGTTACTTCTCGTGTTGATAATGCCAGTTGATCAATAGCATGTGTATTATTAAATATGAAGATACAGATTTAGGTATATTAAAGTATTTTTTCAAGGTTGCAATTTCTGGGTTTTACACGAGGCATCGGATTTTACGTCCCCAATCTGACCGGACATGGCTTAGTACCGATACATCCTTCACAACAAAACGAACGATTCAGTTTGGCAAAGGTTTAACTGCGGTCGGAAGACCAAGATTGACCATATGTCTATACCCCAGTCAATCTTGGGTTCAGGATTATAATAAGTTAGTTCACACAATGTTGATTTACTTTCTAATGCCACGGTTGGACTAACGTGGTCTGAATGTTTTATAAGTATTGGCCTGGTTGATATTGTTTTTGTAGCTATGGAATGTATTGGAGTATATGTACAGGTTTCAGAATTTCTTTGAGTTGGAGGTTTCCTCACAGCTTATTTTCAGACATAGAAATAACAGAGTTGGCGCAGGACCATTAGGCGATCTGCCTGCGTCCCACCTGTTGTACTAATGAATCCCTAGGATGGGACAATAACAATAATAATTTTATTTGCAAATACACCCCTATGGGTCAAGCAAACACAAATACAAACATATCTAATACAGATAGTAAAGGATTACAAATATAAACATGAAAAACATAGTTATACATGGTAATGTCTCATTTTCGCAATTCTAAAGATTGCTTTATAAAGTCACCAACTTCTGTCAAAAGCTCAGATTCAGGATTTAAAAGTTGTTTTAGCTTTAAAAGTGGTTGATAATTTGTATAATCAGGGTTAATATTATAAATCTTTAAAAATAAGCAATCTCTTAAAGTTGAGTTCAGTTTGCAATTTAGAAAAAAATGGTATTCATCATCAAGTTTATTACAAAGTTTACATAACCTTTGATCTCTGTGTACATTTTTATATCTTCCCATTTCAACTTCTAAGTTATGGTCACTAACCCTTCATTTAGAAATTAATTGTCTGGTTTTAAAATTTGATTCTTTTAATAAATAATTCTTATCTCAGATTCTATTTGACCATATAGAGAATAATTTTGAACTGTCTGTTACAGAAGAAAGTTTATTCAAGACTTTTTTTGTATAAACTTCATGTGATATCTGTTTAAACTTCATCTTAAAGGAATATTTAATTTTATTGTATGGTTTATCATAATTTTCAAAATCTTCAGCATTTAATCCGGTCTCTTTAAATATATTTAGAGCAAATGTATACCAACTATGAAAATCATCATATGCAGTGACTTATTTAATTCATAGGCTTCTTTTAACAGAGGATTAATATCATGGGTATGAAACCTACAAAAATATAGCATAACTTGTGGTTTAATAAATGAAGCCATAGAAAATCTGTTTTCGCTGAAATATTACATGAAGTTTTCTTAAGCCCTAGGACAGATATACAGTATGTATTATGAATCATTTCATAGCAAGATTTATCTTCTAAAGACAAAGTATCACAAACAGAACCATGTTGTTCTGATCGTTTCAAAGATTTAAAAATGGATAAAAAATCTTCCATAAACCAGACCTCACTATTATATAATAGAACGGGTCTACGACAAAGAGAACAGGACAATGATCTACAAAACTACGGAAAAAACAAAGCATCATTTCTATGGTAGATAAAAGAACAGAGAACGTAAATTTGAGACATAGGAACCACCGAGTCTGCACGAGCAACCTGGTTATCTGCCCGCTTTTCACTAGTCAATATCGATGAATGCCTAGTGCGGACCGAACCCACTGAAACCAACGTTGTCCGGTTCATATCAGCAAATTAAAGTCCGATATAAAACCTAACAAGTTATAGACAACATTTTCACAAGCGGACTTTTTTTCAGTACATCATAAAAAAACCTAAGACAACAATAAATAAAGATTTATAGTAAACACGTAAACTCGAATAAAATGAACCTTCTTTGGTAAAAATACTAGATAAAATATAACAAAAGTATGATATATCAAAAACATAACAGGGCATTAACAGAATAAAGGTATGTTATCAATCAACCTTTCAGGGGGAAAACCGTACTAGGGTGTACGACAATAAATGCAAAACCCCAGTTTTCCAACATCTGGACAAGCTTCATTTTTTTTTCTTATCTTAAATTATGAGAACCGTCTTGTAACAATCACACTCTATGTAATCTAAATAAAAACCTCAAAGATATCGTTGTAAAGCTCGCTTGTCTCTCGTATTTTGCTTCTGTACGGCTCCACAGCTACAGAGGAAAATATGTAGGTAAAAAAGGTCATAAATCTTATGCACTAAATTGTCAAACACTAGTAATGACCCATCTGTGCAGGATAAACGGCAACGCAGTTGATTTTTGAAGGCCGTACGATAACCTATAGCTGCTTACATCCTCGGCATTTGATCTGTGGTGATATTTGTCAGATAATCATACTAACCCCAACACCGGTGTGTTATCGCGGATATATAGACATGATAAAACTCGAATACACCTACCTCTTCTGTCCACTCTAATGGGGTGCTGGCTGCTTCCACAGAAGCATATTTCAAGGACCATTCCACTATATAGACCATGGCCCTATGACGGGCCACGGTAGTTCTCCATCGACTCTTATCTACCGGGGGGAGGTGCATTCCGTCATCTATGGCCCTCGACCTTTTCTAATAATGCTCCTTTTAACTGTTGTTCAAGAGACCTCGTTCCTGACATCAACCCTGTTTTCTTTCTCTATGAATATCTGTAAAAGGAATTTATTTAAAATTAGAGTAGGATGGGATATGAAAAAGCATATACAATAACAACATTAAAAAAAATAAAATGCTTATAGTCCCTTTCTACCATTAATGATAAAAGGAAAACCGGATAGAACAATACTGAAAGATTGCTAAAAAAAATTTAAGACCACAAGATGACCTATAGCTGCTTATATCAATGCTTTTCTCATTGAACAGCATCTCTTGATATCTAAATCTAAGAATACCAGGTGATTCTATATATAACAATGTGTGGAGACCCGCGGCCACCTTTACATTTTTTTATCCCCCTCAACTTTACGGAGATTTTGGTTTTTATCCCTTCCAGAATTTGCGGAGACCCGCGGCCTGAAACAAAGATGACAGCAATTGAAGAAGTTATTTAAGTCAGGGGCGATCAATTTCTGAATTTACAGTATGCAGTTTGTTTGTTCGTTTAACCCATAACTAAGACATTTGGTCGTTTAAAATTGTAATCCCGCACAATTTTCGGATATTTGCCTTTTCTCTCGCACATCGTGCGGAGATCATCGGCCGCGTATACAATTTAATCCCACACAATGCACGTAAATGGTGACTCGCAACCTGAAGATCTTCTATGGTACCAAATGGACGGCCGTCCGCGGCGTATTAAAGGCGAGAAGTTTCAAGCTGTTTCTGGCAAAAACCATAAAATATGAACACAATGAGACTGATTTTAAAAAAGGTAATGTACGAAGTGCGGGACGTATAAGTACGCAGCCACGTTCGGTCAGAATGGGGACGTTATATCCGATTCCTCGTGTCGAGAGGGCTTCCACTCTCTTTGCACGTTTAGAACCCTTGCAGTAACTCTATGAGGGGTCCGTTAGTGGCCTGTTGCAAGGCTAAATTTTTGTCCCTATCCAGTTCACTCTTATTATCAAGTGGCAGTCTTAATTTCCCCCGACTTTCATCCCAGTCGGCTTCTGTTACAGGACCTACCTTTTGTATGTATTGTATATTTGTTTTCGTCCTCAACATGCATGAAATAATTGCCACTGGACGTTAAGCACCCCAAAATTAATCAATTTTTATATATTTTAGAACTGCACATAAACACAATAATAATATTCATGTTTAGCTGTACATTAATAAAATTGTGTATACCTGTACACATGTTAACAGCAGCGCCTGCATACGGAGTATATATCTCCCAGTTGATACGATATTCCAGGGCTTGTGTTTCCTATCAAGATTTCCGTGATAGAGGGTTGCCGCTCACAAGGAAGCTATTAAACCAAGAGTTCCAAGTGAAGTTGAAATCATCCCTTCGTAAATTTTACGGACGCCACCAAGAGTTGGTTGCTCGTTATGGAATACCTGTTTCACAGATGACGACGGATATTTTCCAATTGTAACTACAATCTCGTCTCCTTTCCCCCGAATGTGACCTACCGTATTAGACATATAACCGGGTTTGTACTTACATAAGCAACACGACGGGTGCCACATGAGGAGCATGATCTGCTTTCCTTTCTTGAGCACCTGAAGTCACCCCTAGTTTTTGATGCGGTTCGTGTTGCTCAGTCTTTGGTTTTCTATGTTGTTTCATGTACTGTTGTTTGACTTTTTCTTTTTTAGCTATGGCGTTGTCAGTTTTGTCAGTTTATTTTTGACTTATGAGTATCTTTTGGTATCCTTCGCCTCTCTTTTTATATACCCTCATTGTCATATTCCCGAATATGACTGTTATACCCGAGTGTGAATTTGCATTGCTATACGACGTGTCTCGTTAATTTCTACATCCAACATTCATGTATTTATTTTTTATGTTTCTGTTATGGTTTCGGTTGAATAATGTGTTATGTGTTATCGTTTGTATTCCAAATAATTATAAAATTGCCTTTCAATACCATCGATGTCATGAAAATTGTATTGACGAGTGTTGTGAAAATAATTGTATAAAGTTTGAGATTGCATGTTAGTTGCGTAAGCGCGTCACTGTTTTTGATATCCTGTGGTGGTTTTCGTTGATGGAATATGTTCGTTGTTGTTCTGCGGTTTGCATGTTGTGTCGACTATTATATTATTTGTTTGTGCGTTTCTCTGTGGTGAATGTTCTTACGTGTGTTTGTGCTGAATTTCTGTCAGGTAGTGTTGTCATTTTAGCAATATTTATTTTACATGTGTCAAGTCAGGAATATGGCAGTTGTTATCAAATAGTTCGTTTCTTTGTATGTTGGCGTTTGTTTTTGTTGCACTTCAGTGTTCCCGTTGTTCCTTTGTTTTCCTCTTATAGTTGATTTGTTTTCTCTCAATCGTTTTATGACTTTTGAACACATACTTCTGTTGCCTTTATTTAATAGTGCAACAATTTCACAAATACTGTTATAAATACCCCCCCCTCCCCCCCCCCCCCCTTTTGAAAAGATGCACAAAGAAAGTCGGGTATATTATACCAGACAGCTTATTGCGCATAATATAAACATGCTAGGGGAGAAGGATACTCATGCAGAGACATGTACCTGTCTAATTTTCAGTTAGCACAGTGTAGTCGTCGCGGAGTCACTAGGCGATCTTCCCGCTTTGCATCTGTCAATATCAATGAATGCCTAGGGTGGGAATCGGACCCACTTACGACATCGTTTTCCTATTCATCAACGAACTCTAGTCTAATCAACAAGTTATAGGTAATATTTTCACATACTTTTTTTCATTACTTCATAAAAAAAATATATACCACAGACAAATAAATAAAAATAGTAAAATCGTAAACATAAAAAATTAAAATCTTAATTTGTAAAACTACTTTTCCAAAAGTCTCGTGTAAAACATTTTCACAATTGACTTCATTCATTATCATTCGCAGTTTATATATTTCGACGGAACCCCACAAAAAACGGCTCGTTTCGTTTGTGCCCATAAACCCCAGAAATTTTTCTGCCTTTGTACGACGCGAAAGGCCGTCACCAGCGAAGCAGTGCTGTGTATTTTGTATGGTCGTCTTTACCCGCTGATTAGTCGGGGCTTTGATAAATCCCCCCGTAGTGGCCGCCGATATATTTTTGATGTGTAACATTTTCCCAACCAGACTAATACATAATCATCTGCAATATATTTAGTTTTCGACGGAATCCCATAAACAACTGCTCGTTTTGTTTGTATTTAATTGCTTTTCACATGCGTTCCCCTAGTGCGGATGGCTTGAGACTTTCACAAGATCTGAACACGTTCTGCAGTTTACATATTTTTTATATTGGTTTCGTAATTTAATAAAAAGAATTGTCACAGTCTGCAATACTACACGCAATTCTTATCGACGCCTGTCTATTAAACCTTCACCAAATAAAATAAAATAACAAAACTCTTATGCGGAACATTTTCACATTCCTATGCTTAACATTTCACATGACAGCAAAAGGTAATGCCATTTTGGGTTTCACGATTTGAAAAGGTGATATTGTCTAAACCCATAAGGCCTACATGATCTTCGGTTCAAAAAACCTTCTTTGGTATAAAAACATACAAAATAAACACAACAATAAAATTGTAAATCCATGTAATAAATGAAGAAACCTAAAGTTGTACAATAAATGACTAACATAAAAGATAAGGAAAAAAAACACAGTTCAATAACACATCACTACTACATCAGCACGAGTAAATCAGACTGAGGCACATCCATCATAGTACAAGTCTTAAACATAACACGGACGGACTGCTACACATAATGACGAGACGACAAGGACAAGGACTCGGGTAGAGGCAGAGCCGTCTGACCTGCCTCGGATGGCTCTGGCTCTGCCTCGCTCTGGTAAGGCTCTAAATGCTTTCAGATTTCTGAAATACTTCTCCACTGCCAGTTGGTATAATCTGTACTCTTCTTCTTCCCTCTGCCTTTCTTCTTCGGCAGAGGGGTGTATGAGGATTAATTCCTCACCTCGATCCTCGAAGAGTTTCACGATCTCCTTCTCCCTTTGAAATTCTTTCTGTTAAAGTCTGTCTCTTCAGGTCGTACTCCTGCCAGGGTGGATGTAACGCTTCTAAGAAATAATTCCAGACAGGAACATCTCCTCTGAACTTGATTAGACAATGAGTGTCCATGTCTTCTTTATTCTGAAACATAGAGAATAGAATCTTAGTATCAATAATATTAGTACCTAGAATCTTAGTATCAAAAATACTAGTACCAAACATGTTATGCACAACCATAAAGAAACAATTACTGGTAATGACCCTAATGCTAGACTCAGTTGAATGTTGATGGTTTAATTTTTGTTGTGCCCCGTACCTTGAGAGACCCGCGGTAGCCCGCATAAAACCTTGTATGCGGCTCACCGATGAACATTTCCCCCTTGTATGAAAATTTTCCCGAAGCTTTATTTTTTCTACCCCGTAGAGAGAGAGACCCGTGGTAGCCCGCATAAAACCTTGTATGCGGCTCACCGATGAACATTTCCCCTCGTCAAAACCTTTTTCAAACGGGCTTGGAACCGTCTTCTGGTGGAGTTATTATTATGAGGTATCAATTTATTAAAGGTAGCATCTTCACAAAATCACACTATGTTACGCATAAGAGATGTTTTACCCTATGTGGTATCAACTTATTAAAGGTAGCATCTTCACACAATCACAGTATGTTACGCATAAAAATATTTCAGAGTAGCATATTTCACAAATCAGGAGAAACGTTAGAGTCCCAGGTAGCAATTTTCACATTCAGAATATGTTACGCATAATACTTCAACATTTTTAGAACGGTCCTAAATTTCAGGTAACATTTTCCAAATGTGAAGTAACTTCACAACGGAGTTTCACACTACATGTTACACATAAGCTTATGCGTAACATTTTCAACATTTTCACAGTGAAAATGTTACACATAAGAGTTGGGACCTTTACTTCATATTCAATAAACAACATTTTATTCATGTACAGGTATATATATTATTTTATTTAATAAATAAGTATAATACAAAAATGTACAGATATATACAAGTGAACCCCTAACCACCCTACCCACCCGCCACTGGAAGGGATAGTGATAAGATTATGTGTAGCGTTACTGTGAAGTACCATCGAAGCAGTGCACTCTTCGAAATGGCATTCCCTGCGTGGTAGTACATAGTAACCCCCACCCATAACCCTATCCCTTTGTTATAAAATATATACAGTTGTCAGTGTCCTCTATTACTGCGCTGTGTCTGCTGCGCATGTTATATATCCTTTCCCGTTTCCTTTATGTCAGTGTCCTCTATCACTGCGCTGCGTCCGCTGTGCATACTTACCTACCCTTTCTTTTTCCACTTTTCCTTTCTTGCACTTCTTCCCGTCGTTTTTCTCTTGTCATCTCCCGTCTACATGGTCTCAGCTCCCCTTCCCATCTGAAAAAAGTGATACATTTAGCCGAGGCATTGATAATTTCCGCCCCTTATATTTTTTATGTGTATCATTTTCACGGACATTTCTTCGGCTGTGTATGTTTTCCTCCTGTATAATTTTCAGCACGTGCTTTTTTTTTTATCGAAGACCCAATTAACTGAGTTTAATAGACTAACAAGTGTGGAATCATAGATCACATTACTTGTAACCTAAAAAAGTACTTACCTCTTCCTTACTTTTCTCTACAATCAGCTCCTTCAAAAACTCCTCCCGCTGCTCATGTGAAATGGCCACCCGGTTGCCTCCGGCCTGCGGCTCGCCCTTCTGTATTCCTGCTGCATCCTGAAATTTGATAGTGAAATTTAAAATACCACTAAGTAACATTTTCACGGGAATGATAATTTTGTTGCCTTGTATGCCTTGCCCAGTTTGTCTAATACAGCATGACGGCCGCTGACCCAACTGGTTTCGTCGTAGTTTCCCTCGGCAGTCGTCACATTGTGGGCCATGTGTTCACCAGCTCCATGGTTTTTTTCTGGGTGGCCCCACTCTCTCTGAGGGTTCCGACTGGCGGTTAGGAAAACTCCCTTGCCCATCAAAAAAAAGGTAAGGCTTATTCCTCTCCCTGCTGGGGTGTGTCCAGCAGTCCCAGGAGGGTGGTGGCTATTCTCACAGTGCAGGTCTTGCCCTACCCGGCCTCCTTGTGCTTGAACACCTATTAGAGAGGGATTGATATCAATACGATCGACAGTAAATAAAGGCAACAGTAGTATACCGCTGTTCGAAACTCATAAATCGATAGAGATAAAAACAAATACAAACTAAAACTGAGGGAAACGCATCAAATATAAGAAGAGATCAACGACACAACAAAAACACAACATTAAAATGTAACACACACAGAAACGAACTATAATATAACAATGGCCATTTTCCTGACTTGGTACAGGACATTTTAAGAAAAAAAATGGTGGGTTGAACCTGGTTTTGTGGCATGCCAAACCTCCCGCTTTTATGGCAACGTCAACCACAACACCAAAACGACAACAACACATGACAGGACCACAATACAAATAAATGGGAGAACATATAGGACAAAGAAACCAGACCATCTTAACAGCTGCTCTCCTCTCTGGATAATCTTTGTTGCTCTTCTCGACCGGTCTCCATTCAGGTACCTGGCTATCCTCACTGGATGAAGATCCAGAATGTACTTGCCACCTTGGCGATGAGGACATCCTCCTTCAGACTCTTACTCGCCGTCTTCATGGTTTCGGCGCTCGCCGTAAGATTGTCTGGAAAGAGCCGCAGATGTGTCAACCAGGTATCCCTACCTGCAAGGTCTTTTGTTTTGTAGGAAAAAACTCCACCATAAGACCATAAGACCAGCTTTTATTAAAAAATTGTATTTAAAGTTTTAATGACCTAAAGTTTTGCTTAAATGAAATTCATTCTCTGTCCATCAACACAAAAACAAGTAGAAAGCATAGGTTCCTTTATAAAGCAGTCATTTACTCATTAGTATTGAATTATTAACTATTATACTATAATTATATGTATTAATTAGGTTGTTTTTTTACAATTATTCGTGTTTTCTTCTTGTCATTTATATTTTACTATGTTTTGTCTGTTTTAGTCACAAATCATATAATATGATTTATGAAAGGACATCGTATAGACTCTAAAATCTCGTTGAAAAGGTTTTTTGTTTAAATTTAATATCAACCACATTTTGTTTGTCGAGTATTGAAGAATCCTTTTTTTCATATATGACCGTCGTCCAATGCTGTTATACACCCATAAATATAAGATACTGTATAAGTAATAAAAGTAATTAGCTCATTTTCTGGTTTCAAAAACAAAGTCAGCAGCTCTCATTTCCTTTACAGCCAAGAATGTGTGTTTTACATTGCGATCTCTCCCAATACATCCAGGTTTTCTGAACGTCAGTAACATATTGAATTACAAATCTTAGTTATGGATTTATACAAATTTCGAAATTTGACATTCATTAAATCTGGAATAGAAATATGGTTACTACAGCTCCGACCGGGCAGTAAAACCGTTGCCAAGGTGGGGCGTCCGTTTGGCTATGCGGGATGTACAAGTACGCAGCCTCGTCCGAGTAGAATGGGGACGTTAAATCCGATGCCTCGTGTAGTGTAAAGTTAGCGTTAAGAACACTTGTAACAACTCTTCGAGGGGTCCATAGGTAGCTTGTTGCAAGGCAAAATTTCTATCCCAATTCAATATTAACCCTCATTTTACAGTGACAGTCCACATATCCCAACCTTCATACCGGACGACCTACCTATTTTATTTATTGTTAATTTGTTCTCGTCCTGCACATGCATGAAATATTTGATACTTGACGTTAAGCAACCAACAATAAATCAATTAGTCAATATTTACTAATATTAAGTTGTTTGCAATTAAATTGATTTGATTAATTTATATACTTTAGTATTCTAGAATTCTGAGGTTAGTAACAACAAACTTCTCTTAAAGTTCATACTCATAGTTTACGATAGTACTAAGAGTGTTACCAGAACCATGTTTTTCTCGTCCTTTTCTTTCTCTTAACATTTAAAAAAAATACCTCAAGGCTGTTTTATTCTAAGCACATTTACTAACTTTTTGTCCTATCTGGTAACGTTTTCTTTCTTTGATTTAATCATAGACAAATACAAACCTTGCATTTTGGATTTAATAGGAATGTTTGGTTACATAGTCTGCTAAATCATTGACCCTGATAAAGTTAACAAAGTTGGAAATTTAAGAGAAAACAGAATATTATGGATCAGTGCAAAAAATAACACGAAAACAAAATTTTAAACAAGAGGAATTGGAAATTCCTGTGGATGAGTTGGATAATTAAAAAAAGGAGCTGTTAGGCAAATGTACAGACACCACCTCCAAATGAATGGTAGAAGAATTTAATGCGGGAAATTGCTGGAGGAGTTAGATGATGTTAGGAAAAATGGCAAGACTGGTCGAGTTTTACAAAAGGAGGAACTGTAAGCAAGATCGAGAACATGCAGCAACAGCGAACAGGGTAAGGGCATCAGAAAACTTCTCTGCGCTGGAAGACAGGATTTTTGAAATTATGGGCACAACCGCGATTGAAGGAATACTTAAGAGGATAAGACACGCTCCCAAATTTGCAGCCGAGGAAACCAATCTCTACATATTGATGCAAGGTCAGTACTGTCAGACTCGCATTCATTCTGATGATAAACATTTAGTAGGAATCGAAGCAGAGGATAATGCTGCTATAAAGGTCAATAACGAAAGAGAGAGAACAATATATAATCAGTTAAAAAAATAGTGAGTGTTAGTGAATTAAACTTTGACTAGTTGTTAGTAACTGCGAGTACTCTCAGATCTGTACTTTGTGTCATTTTTGTTGTGAGAGATATATAAATTCCCAGCCACGTGCCACGTCTGGTTGTGTTTTTGTTTCTTGTTTTCTGTTTTGTATCGATCTGATGAGCTAAGCCCTTTCCAACTGATTTTTTATAGTTTGTTCTCATGTTGTACTGTTATAACAACAGATTAGGAGGAGGGTTTTACGCCAGCAAACATGTTTAACCCCGCAACATTCTAAATGTGCCTATAAATTTATGTGCGGTATGCGTATGAATTTTCTGATCTATTTTAGTTTCTTGTTTAACAAGAGAATAAACGAGTTATGCAAATTAGTAGGGTATTTAATAGATTGAAAACGGGTTTCAAGTTTATCGAAGGCTGGGCGGTGACCACTCGACTTGCAGACAATTTATCAAGATGTCAGATTCAGAACTAGACCTCGACGATAGAGAATTAACCGAGACTTCTGACAAGTCAATTGAAGCCTTACGTTCTGCTGCAGAATCAACGAAAACAAAAGGTAATTCAGAACAAGATAAGTCACCAGAAGTTTCAAATGCAGATTTGTTTTCTTTGATGACAACGTATTTTAATAATAAACTTTCCGGCATAGAGAAGAATTTTTCAGATACTACAGAGACATCAGTAAAGAGAGCAAAGAAAGCAGAGCATGCCTTTAAATTTAAGGGGAATCAAGTACAATTTGAGCTTAATTCTGATATTCAAGACAGTATCAGCACGGCAATTAGTTACATTGAGAAGAATCGACCTAAAAAGGCAGTTCGGGTATTAGAAGATTCCTCCGTTCAGCTCAAGAAGAGAAATAAATTAATCAGAATTGCAGATAAGTCCGAGGGCGGTTGGAGAACTGTTAATGAATACCTTTCAGATGAAGTGGCCAGCGACTCGGAAGATGAGAAAAGAATACGCGCAGCAGACAACAGGGCAGTTAAAAAGAGAAAACAGATAAACGCAGCAGTAGAAAGCGTCCGGCAGGACATCTGGTTCAGCAACCCAAATGGCACATAACGGTACAGGTAGTTCTGAAGCTACATTTTGCTTGCAGCCCTTTCGAGACAAAAATAACTTCAAGACCTCAGACGTCTGCTACAACTGTGGCATGCAAGGACACTGGGCAAGAGACTGCAGAAAGGGAAAGGCAAGGACAGGACCTCCCAGAGGATCTTCTTCTTAAAGATCAAAAAGATTATGATATTTTTCAAACATTTTATGAATATGAAAATTGTAATTCTGATAATTATGTTAAAGGTCGTTTGAAAATTTCTATTAACTTTTGGAAACAAATTAATGCTTCAGATTTCATTTTGAATGTTATTATAGACGGTTACAAAATTATGTTGCTTCACGAGCCTGAAGAAATATTCTTACGAAATAATAAATCAGCATTTGATAATAGTGAATTTGTTTCAACAACTATTTTAGATTTAATGAAAGGTGGTTTGATACGTGAAGAATCGAGTAGACCGCACGTGGTTAATCCTTTGACCGTCTCGACTGCGAAAAATAAACACAGGTTAATTTTAGATTTACGACACGTAAACAAACAGGTAGTCGATAACAAGATTAAATTCGAAGATTGAAAAGTAGTTAAACAGTATTTATCTTCTAATTGTTTCGGATTTGTTTTTGATATGAAATCAGGATATCATCATATTGAAATTTTTAATGAGCATCAGAAATATTTAGGTTTCTCCTGGAAATAAGGAGGTGTAACAAAAGTTTTTTGTTTTTACTGTACTTCCTTTTGGTTTGAAATCTAGTGGATATATCTTTACTAAAGTCGTCCATTGGCGAAAGAAAGGAATCAAAGTCGTTGTTTATTTAGATGACGGGTTCGGTTTAGCCGAGAATGAAAGCACATGTAAAATGCACTCTGATTTAATAAAGTCAGATCTTATATCATCGGGGTTAATACCAAACAGAGATAAATGTCACTGGACACCAACACAAAAATTAGAGTGGTTAGGTTTTATCTGGAATTTAGGCATATGTAAACTCAATATACCAGATAGAAAAAAGAATGATTTAATTGAATTAGTCAATATTATACTTTACAGTTCCTGTAAAGTGAAAGTAAGATTGTTAGCAAAAGCAGCTGGTAAAATTATTTCTTTTACGCCCGCTTTAGGGCACATTACACAGGTCATGTCGAGAGGTTTGTTTACAGTTATAAATTTAAGACAAGATTGGGACCAATCTATTAATATAAATCATTGTAACGCATGTATCAGAGATCTGATATTTTGGAGAGATAACATTTTTAAGTTAGAACCAGTTTCTTTGTTAGGACTGGATTCTGAATTTTACATATTTACTGATGCAAGCAATACAGGAGTTGCTGGATATATTGATAATCTGGAACAGATTATGCACACATCTTGGTATGATGACGAGAAATTGAAGAGTTCCACTTGGAGGGAAGTCAAAGCAATAGAGTTGTCTCTATTAAGTTGTGCACGTTTACTAAAACATTGCACTGTCTCGTTTTATACAGATAATCGAAACGCTGTAACAATAGTTCACAAGGGTAGTAAAGTACCAGAATTACAGTCTTTAGCTTTATCAATCTACGATTGTTGTCGCAAAAATGATATTACTATTTTTGTTAACTGGGTTCCAAGAGAACAGAATGAACAAGCTGACATGCTAAGTAGAATTGTCGATATTGACGACTGGCGTATTTCAGATGAATTTTTCACATTCTTGAATGATTTATGGGGTCCATTTTCAGTGGATAGGTTTGCTAGCTTTGAAAATACGAAATTACCAAAATTTTATTCTTTATATTGGAACCCAGGTTCTTTGTGCGTCGACGCTTTCACGTGTGAGTGGTACGGTGAGAACAACTGGCTAGTACCTCCAGTAACTGAGGCTAGGAGGGTTATAAATCATCTAGTAAAATGCAAAGCTAAAGGAACTTTGATAGTTCCGAATTGGCCTTCTTCGCCATTTTGGCCGTTGATTTTTGACACTGGTCTAAAATATAGAAAGTACATAAATGATGTGCTTCAGTTTAATGAACCAGAGAGAATTTTCGAATCTGGAAGTAATTTGAACTCTGTATTTGTGAGAGGAGACTTTAAAGGAACTATATTAGCTGTTTTGTTAGACGCTTCATATTGTTAATATTTATTTTTCATTTACAGAATTGTTTTACTATATGAATATTGATGTAATGTGTGTGTTGGAAGTCACTGGACGTTTTTGTCGATCACTGGACGTTATGCTCTTTGGTCACTGGACTAAATCTTTTCATAATACTGTATGGTCACTGGACCTGATTGATATGCATTGATTCAGGTAAATATGTTATGTATGTAAAAGTAATATTGTTAGTAAAGATTATAATTACTGTATATCTATTTTTAGAACATTTTTCGACTGGATTCTGGTCACAGTTAAGTTCGGTTAAGCACACAGCACTCCGACTACTTTACTCAAATCTAAATGCAACTGTCTTAGATTCGAGGGCCAAGACGACCGTTACAAAATATATTGGAGGTTTCAAACGTTTTCTAAGGTGGACACAAAAATACAAAGAGATAACTTCAGTACTTCCGTGTAATAAACTTTATGTGGGTTTATACTTGCAACATTTGATTGAGTCATCTAAGTGTTTTAGTTCAGTAGATACAGCATTTTATAGCATAAAATGGGCTCATCGTATTGCCGGCCGAACTGATCCAAGCGAATCTGAACTAGTCAAGAATATACTAGAAGGTGCTAAGAGAATACTATCTCGTCCACAAAAGAAAAAAGAACCAGTTGACTCGAACTCACTGATTAAACTGTTAAATAAATACCAAGATCGTAACTCATTGAAAGAAGTGCAATTATTGTTAATGTGTTCGTTAATGTATACAGGGTTTTTGCGTTTCAATGAGTTATGCAACATTACAGCTAAAGACATAGTATTTCATACTTCGCATGTCAATATCTTTATTTATAAGAGCAAAATAGATTGTTATAGACATGGTCATAACGTTGTCATTTCTAGATTAGATAGTCCTTACTGTCCTGTAAAGCTTTTGCAAAGTTATCTAGATTTAGCAAAGATTGAGAATAATTCAGAATCTTTTATATTTCGTGCATTGTCTTTTTTAAAGAAAACTAATTCTTTTATATTGAAGTAAAAATGTAAAAATTTCGTATACTCGAGCAAGTGAGTAAGTTAAAGAGGCTTTATCACAAATTGGTTTAAATGTAAACAAATTTGGTTTACACAGTTTCAGAGCAGGCTGTGCCACTGCGGCCGCTTAATATGATATACCAGATAGACTTTTTAAAATACATGGAAGATGGAAATCTGATTTAGCTAAAGATGGTTACGTATCAGATAGTTTAGAAAAACGATTATCAGTTTCTAAGAATTTAGGTTTATAGCATTTACACGTTCTGCTTTCTTTGTACATCGAAATGGTCACCGTGCCTGTTAGTATCAGAAATAGTCTTGTCTTATGTATATAGATATATACAATATGAGTAAGTTTAGAACAGAAATTAGGGGTAGAGGCGTAGGAGAAAATAAGAGCAAGTTAGCACATAAATATGTTATGTTCGTTTTAACATCGTGAACTAAGAACATAAGTCAAATGTCAGAAGCCTGTATTTCAATGATTGTCGTTTCTTTCATGTCCGTCAAATTTGTTTTTCGTAAATTGTTTTGTTTTGTCATAAATGAGGCCGTTATATGCAGTATGGTTATTTTCTCTTTGATGAAGGCCGAACGGTAACATCCACTTCATTTGAACTTTGGTGGATAGTTAGTTGTCTCATTGTCAATCATACCATATCTCCTTATTTTTATATTATACGGAAAGAGTAACAAATTGAATCAATACCAGCCGTCAGCCACACAAGTAAAACAAGAAATCAACCAGACAAGGTAGTGCCTATATATGTATCGAATGAAGATGATGGCGTAAAGGAGTTCCTTAATTTGAAGAGAGTCTCAGAAAAGAACAAAAAAGATAAGAAATGGAGAAAGAACGACCTAATGTTAAAATCAACATAGAAATTAAACTAGAAAAACTTGGGAGTCGAATAGGCACTCGGAAAAAAACTGTTGACTATGATACTTGTAGGAATTCTTGTCTTTTTTTAAATAGTAAGACACGATATTCATTTAAAAGTTTAATAATCTTGGGATCCTCAGAGCTCATAAGCCAGACAAACTAATATTCATCGGTTAATGCTTTTATATTTGGCACTCTTTGCTCTATATATGTTAAAAGTTGCTTGCGCTCTTCATATTTTGGACATTGAAGTAAATGTAATTTTTACAAAGTTGACATTATCTATCATTCACATCTAAATTTTTGTACCTTCTAACTTTTATTTCTAATTATGTACATTAAGTCGGAATTTAGAGATTATATGTCTGTTCATTTTTAAAATTTGAAAACCTATATGAACTCAAGAAGATGTATCCAAGATCAAATGTCGTTGATTTAGGCATTCAACGCGGAGCCTTGGCTAAGACCGCATAGTAAGCTATAAATCAACACAAAATTACCAGTGTAAAGCAATTCAACTAGCTTTGTTTATTTTTTAAAAATGAATTTGCTTTATTGTAGCAATAGACTAGTACAATATGTATGAACGAAGGTACACAGAATGGCATATTCACAGCAAGGAAATTTTTAAATAAAAAAAACAACAATGGAATATAGAATGGTATAACATTACGTTATACATAAACAATTATCTAATTACGAGGGAATGTTATTTAGTTCTTGGATATATATTTGTGATGTTTAAATCAAATTTGAAAAACAAAAACACCATTTATTAATTAGTTTATAATGGTGAAACAGGGACTCCAGTATATTTTGTAGTTCTCTTCAGACAGGTTTTTTAATGAAATGTATTTTTTTAAGTTCAGGTGTTCCTTTTAAATAATTTGTTAAAGCATTTAAATTTGGTATTACTTCTTGTTTGTAATTTTGTCGGTAAATATAGTATTTTGTATGCAAAATAATCTTATCTTTAACAAAATTTAATTTAATATTTTTGAAGTTACCAAATAAAATAATTTTGATAATTAAAGTCTGTTCAATATTTGTAATTTCAAAAAATACAATTGTTTAGTGCATGCCATAGACTGGTGACCATCTAACTACTCCAAAATTGATGGTCTATGTACAGAATCTGGTTATTCTTTGTAAAATTTTAATATATTACTGCTGTTTATTTTCATCTTGTAAGGTAGTGTATTAGTTTCCAAAATGTTATGGATAATTCTATATTGGAACCAACAAAGCTTTGTGCTTCTAATATATTGTATATAGATATAAGAAGATGTGGTATGAGTGCCAATGAGACAACTCTCCATCCAAGTCACAATTTGTAAAAGTAAACCATTATAGGTCAAAGTACGGCCTTCAACACGGAGCCTTGGCTCACACCAAACAGCAAGCTATAAAGGGCTATAAAATAACTATTATGAACCACATCAACAAACGACAACCACTAAACATCAGGTTACGAATTGTGTACTAGTATTTATTTCAAGTTATACCAGTCATATAAAAATTGTTTTCCCATTTTTCCTTTGCAGTAAAAGTAATATATTTCTCATTCAATACTTTGTACATGTCCTGTGAACCTTTTTTATGGCCCAGAACTGACATTTGGGGGGCCTATTGTTTTACCCCTATCCGTCCCATTATGGGTATATAGTTATTCCAGATAACCCCTCCTACAGTTTGAATGCTAGGAAGTTTTCACTTTGATGGCTGTTTGTACATATCTTGAAGGTGTGCATGTGGTCAGGGTTTTGATTTTTATTGATATTTGCTCTTTTGGGAGATAGTTGAACTTTGTCATTTTTGGAATATATATTTGCTTAAGAGGCGCATAGCGTTTCCGGATAACTCCTTCTACAGTTTGGATGCTAGGAAGTTTTCACTTTGCTGGCTGTTTGTATATGTATTGAAGATGTGCATGTTGTCAGGGTTTTTATTTTTATTGATATTTGCTTTTTGTCACTCTTATATGTAGACAACAAACCTCATTTTCCACCTTTCCACCACACAACGTGTAGACCTCTGATCCCTATTTATTATCTCTCTGCTTCATTCAAAGGAGAAATAATGGACGTCAAAAGCCACAGCTTAAGTCCATATCCACTATCCCCAAGTAACCAACCATAAGTTATTCCAAAGCAATTGAGCAATCTGGCGTTGGTCCTGTCTATGTCGCTACGACGTTTATGAACATATTATTTGCGCTACATATGCCGTTTATATTATACCCCTTTCTGCAAACATATAAATGTTCATCCTCAAATGGTGCCTTATCAAAGTTCCGCCAACAGCCCCTAAAACAAAAGGAAACTCGTTTATATCATTAAAGTCATACATGATATCTTGTTTGTTCTGATTAAATAATGGAAATTTTATGTACCTCGGAATATTTCCTGCGATATTCTTTGACACAACGCTAAACTGTATTTTTACTGACACCTTGTGCATCTCCAATAACGTAAAAAGGTAGGGAAGGGATATCATGACTTGCAGTAGCGCGGACAGAGAATTTAATCTGCGCGTTAATTACTTAGATAAACAAAAGGAAACTCGTTTTTATCATTAAAGTCATACATGGTATCTTGTTTGTTCTGATTAAATAATGGAAATTTTATGTACCTCGGAATATTTCCTGCGATATTCTTTGACACAACGCTAAACTGTTTTTTTACTGACACCTTGTGCATCTCCAATAACGTAAAAAGGCAGGGAAGGGATATCATGACTTGCAGTAACGCGGGCAGAGAATTAGATCTGCGCGTTAATTATTTAGATAATTTTGCATTTCTTCGCCTTAATCATATATGCTCGCTCTGTCTAACCAATAGTTCTTGATAATTTGTCCATCCGTCATAAAATCAAGATAATTTAAGCAGTCACGGAGTAAACGTCTTGTAAAACGATCTTGATTTCTTCGCCTGTTATTCTTTACATGTAAAACAAGCGCCAATTTCTTTCAAAGAGTAGTTTAGGGGTGGGTAAAACCACACTTACATTAAAACGTGTTATGCACGTAAATGCTTAAATTGATGCAAAGATTTCTTACTAAAGGACAAAAATTTAAGATGTTTTTGAGTTACCCGAATTGATAAGGGATGCTAAGAATTCCCTTAAATCCGAAAGAAATTCGACTGTGGTAAAGGCTGTCAATCATAAGATTGCTTCCTGATACACTCATAGTCGCCGAGATAAAAAAAAAAACAACAATAGAATTAAGAAACTAGTAATACCATTAGCGGTACCAATTTTACTGCTACAGATGGGCATTTCGACAATAGTTACTAGTGCTGACCGGTGCATATAAATATTGTCATGCCTGAACTAATCTCAATTTAACTGTTTAGGATTTAAAAATACGCAGGCACGTCCTGTTGATACTTCGTTTGGAGCTAGTACAACTCCCTGTTGGGTATGTAACTGACAACATGTCTGTCCTATTTCAACATACCCGTGTTTAAGATGGGCAGTTCGTATTTGAAAGTCGAACACTACCTTGCAGGTCCTTGTCAATTTATCATTCTTTTAAAATACGTGTGACAGTTTTGCCACTTGACGGTAAGAAAACAAAATGCAATCGTCATACACTTGGGTTTTCCAATGTATCATAGCTGTTGTAATAGTAGAAAGGATAAACAAATAAATATGTAAAGGTAATAGTTGTTACATGAACGGTGCAGCTTACTTCATCAATTGCATTTGCGCGTTACAACTTTCATCAGTGTTGCACGTTGAAGAGCTGATACAACCAAATTAGACAACGAATCAGAGCTATTCATAATGGAGATACATTCCTTAAATCAACCTTTGCAACTATTTTGAGAGTCCGTAAGTAATCTGTTGCAGGATAACACGTCTATCGTATCCAACACATCTTCTAGTGGCAGTCCAAGATGTTTACCGTCATTCATTCCGATCGTCCCAACCTATTTTATATCATAATATATATTTTAGAAGTCCAGAATACTAGTTTCCTTGAAATAATTGCAAACGGACGTTAAGCAATAATTGATTTTTATAGTTTTATTATAGTGTTATAAAACATGGTGTAATTCAATTCATCATACACCTGTGACTCTATCAACCCATTTATTTAACTCACTAGTTAGACCAATACTAACTTACAAAATGAAATATGGTATAAGACCAATATTAACTTACAACAGTGAAATATGGTATAAGACCAATATTAACTTACAACAGTGAAATATGGTTTAAGACCAATATTAACTTACAACAGGGAAATACGGTATATGGTTATACACTAATCCTTTTTTAAAGTTTCAAGTAGAGGCGATAAAACAATAAAATAGAAGACGCTCTTAATTTCGTCGACAAAAGTACCCATGGTAAGAATTTTAATAAGCTAACTTAAGGAGTAACAAAAAGCTCTTGTAATATAGATTTTCGATCAGAATTGGGCAGCTATCCTATTGATTGCTTTATAAAAAGACAAACTCTTCTTTTTCTAGATAGACTTTAGGGAAGAAACTAGCCCCATAATAAAAGAAACACTTGATTTAGCTAAAACTTTACATAATTCAGGCATTTATTCATGGTATTCCTATGTTAATCATTTAAGAAATCAAAACGACTTTTCCCCCAAAGGGTGACTCGGGAATAGAAATATGGTCACTACAGGTCTTCTTCCGACCGGCGATAAAACCCTTGCCAAAGTGGGGCGTCCGTTTGGCTGTGCAGGGTGTATCAAGTACGCAACCACGTCCGGTCAGAATAGGGACGTTAAATCCGATGCCTCGTCTTGAGGTGTCACGCTCTTTGCACGTTAAGACCTTTTGTACAACTGTATGTGGGGTCCGTCTGTGGCCTGTTGCAAGGCAAAATGTCTGTCCTTATATAATATACCCACAGTGGCAGTCCAAATTGCCCTGACCTTTATCCAGGACGGCCTCTATTACCTATTGTATGTACTGATAACTTGTTCTCATTTTGAACATGCATGAAATATTTGCAACTGGATGTTAAGCAACCAACAATCAATCATTCAAAATGATTTAGAAAAATGATAATTAAAATACGAATAAAAATAATAAAAAGCAAATAGTAGGCTAATATACAAATAAAATTTATGTTATTGTGATGATTTTGTATCTTAGGTTAGATAGTTACCTGAGGTACAGTTCGGTAGAAGCCTTGTTTTATGAATTCGTATATACTTAATAAAACATCGAAAAGAATAAGATATTATGCGGGTAAAACTTAGGTCATGTCGAATGTGAAGGGATGTTCCAAAGGAAACTCCAATACGAGTAATGAAACACTTTTAGAAGAACACCCCTCGTTCAAGAATGGCACGGCTACCAAAGTCGTATTGTTTGCTCATTTTCATTTGTCTTAAGTCTATGAAGACGAAGACCTGTTACTATGGTATGTGGTTATTCGAGATTGTCGTCCCTTAAAGGATACTCTTACATTAAGTGTCTTAAAGAACAGGTTGGTGCCTGTTAGGAACTTACGGACTAGTACAAGTTGTACCGTATTAGACAAGTGTTATAGCTTGTATGGTACATAATTGTACCAAAAGGACAAGTTAGGTCCTAACCCTGGACAAATTTGTATTTGTACCAATTGTATATATATTTGAAGTAGAATAGTACTTGAACATATTTTAGTTCATTGATGTTAATTTATGAGTAAAGGTTACTTGTTGGATAATTTTCAAATAGAGCATATCAGATCCAGTATCAAACTGGTAACGGACCTTGTACATAATAGAAATATACACGCTCACTCTGTGTACACGCTATAATAAAAAAATCAAATTTACAAGAAAATAGAAACATTAAAAAAAAGTTATAGCTTTGAAACATACCTACTTTCCCAAAACTTTGAACATGGACAATTTATTTTTGATTCGAATAAGTGGTCACTGTTTATTAATAGAAACTGGTAGATACATGAAAATAAAAAGAGATTTAAGACTATGTACACATTGTGATGTATAAGATGACAATTTCCAATTCTTTTTTAAATGTTAAATAAATTAACAATTGAGAAAAGATAAATCAAAACAAATTTTTAATCCTGTAACAAATCAGGCACCCAACAAATTAGGCTCCTTTTAAAAAAAAGTCACCAATACTCGATCAGGGAAAATATTTGAATCTCTTGTGCAAATTTCATTTACCTGTTTGAATAGAGTTCGGCTTTGCTGCATTTAAACAGAAATTTTGTCAGCAACGTTGCTGCGTACTTGTGCATTCCTCACAGTCAAACAGTACAGTCTTCGAAAATGCCCGAGGCCAGTAAACAAAGCAAGGAGCTAAGCGAGCTTGTGTAAAATAAGTATGTATCTTTTTGTGTTTTTTTTTTCTTTTTCTTCTCAATTGAGAAAAATAGCTTTAATAACACTTATTAAAATATTAACATATTGAAGTCAATCGGAAAATTTCTGCTTTCATGGCCTTTCGTAATTGGAATACTGCATATTCGCGGCTTTTGTCGTTAATGGCTGGCGCCCCGCAAGAGAGGTTCCGAAAAATCTTGTATGGTCCAATTAGACGATGAAAATCGAAATGGCACTATCTACATTGCATAGGTTGTAGATAGCCATTCGTATAATGTTATGTTCTCTTAGTTCAAATATAATGAAAAAGCGCAGCCTGGTAAAAAAAAAGTCTACAGGCGCTTAAACGATCGGCACCGAAGATGGAAGACGCTAGGCGGAAGTGTGAGGAAAAAAAAGGAGGACAAAGAAATTTCAAACTACGTGGACAAATGGGTGCCCATGGCCATTTCATAAAAGTGATGCTGACAAAATATTTTGTCTATGGTGCAAAGAAAATAATATTAGTGATTGCAAATTTTTAATTGGTTATTATCATTTCAAAAAAGATGCAGTTAGACAGTATAAAACCAGCAAGGTTCATCTGTACTTCAAAGGAAATTACAAACCCCCTAAAATCAATGACAATAAATCAGCAGCTGATCAAAGTTGATGTTTTTCTCTCGGTGTTGGGTTGTGAAGCGGATTTTCCATGGTTATAAAAAAACATAGTTTCAAAATTTTAAAAGGGGGAAATAAATAAGCCAACTTGACAGTGACATTAAATAATTCAAATAAAAACTTAAGTGTTAAGCATTCCAATTCAGGTCACAAGTCTGGACTTGCTGCATTACTGAAAGATGAACATCCCTTCCACTGTTTTGCCCACAGACTTGAGTTGGGTTTTAAGGATGATATTAAAAAAACTTCACAAAATTATATGATGGTGCTATGACATTACTTCGGGTTTTACAACCTATAGAGGATGAGTCCTACTAAAACAGGCTTTAACAAATAGGCGGTGGAAATGAGCATTAGCCTTCCTACAATAGTAGGGGGAACTCGGTGACTTCTCCATGTACAGCATGCCATGAACGCCTTTTTTGAAAGAATTCGAACGCACCCAACATGGATACATATTTCCGGGAAATGTCAGTGAAAAGTTATCAGAGATGGAGTATGTTTTACTTTTATCCAAATATAAAGGTAGACAAATGACATTTACAGCGGTACAAATCAAATCATAATGTCGCAAACGTTAATATTGGATACAACGTATACCGTATTAGAATATAAGTTTAATAACCATTGACCAAAATTGAATCGAATCGAAGCCTAGCTTATCAACAAAAGGTTTTTTCATCATTAAAAAAGTGAGCGACTAAACGAAAAATCAGCTCTTTTAGCCAGTCTGGAGAAGATGGTTCTTTGTTCCTTAAATAACCGAAATAAAAAGGCCGTTACTAGTATCTTGATGAAATTTCTACAAAGAGCGGTCATTGGATTGTGATTGTTAACAAAATTTTGGGGGGTATCAATTGTCATCAACCGGTAAACTGCTGTACTGCGCTCTTTCACGTTAAGAACCCTTGCAACAGCTCTTTAGAGGGGTCCGTAGATGCCCCTATCCAATTGATTTACCTTTATTATTTCAAAGGGAATCCAAATTTCCCGTCCTTCATCCCAGTTGATTCCTATTACAGGACTACTTATTGTATGTATTGTTAATTTATTCTCATCTTGAGCATGCATGACATATTTGCAACTAGAGGTGAAGCAACCAACAATTCAATCAATTTTTTTTTTTTAAAATTGGCTTTTTAACATTATGTAATAAAATTATGAATAGAAAGCTAGGGACGAGTGGGCACTACACATGCTTCATTGATCAGAGTATTATGAATACTGCACCATATTGGGATAAAAAAATAAACTTTGTTTGATTTCATCAAAAATTGAATTCTTGGGTTTTTTTGATATGTTGAATCTAACCATGTATTTAGATTTTGGATATTGGACCATAATAGTTAAACGTCCAATTTCAAATTTTTAAGTTCTTATACCACATTCATTCTGTGTTAGAAACCTATGCTGTGTCAAATATATAATCACAATCCAAATTCAGAGCTGTACAAGCTTGAATGTCGTGTCCATACTTGCCCCAACTGTTCAGGGTTCGACCTTTTGGGTCGTATCAAGCTGCGCCCTGTCAAAATTGTCAGATTTTGAATAGATTATACATGGAAAACCCAATTTGGTGTGGTAGAAAGAAAACTAAACGATTGAATTTTAAGATAAAATATGAGATAGCTCTTATAATGCGCTTTAAGAAAATTGGGGTCATGGGACTCTTATATTGCTATAAAACAAAATAGGTTAATACCTAATACATTCCTTTATAAAAGTTACATTATCTGAGTTATCTCCCCTTATTTGACAAAGTTTAATAAAAATTGAATAAAACTAAAAATATTCTGTATTTGTAAAAACAGTCTTAAAGTTAAGATAAAACACATAGTTTTCTTCATTAAGATGAACAGTCTTACTCATGAATTACATTACTCTCTCAAAATTTGCACATTTCGTTAAAGATCTGGACCGATTTTTTTCTGCTATTTTACAATCCGAGATGGTGGAAGACACCTGATCTACCTCAAATATAATGTATACAATTTTTCTATAGGAAAAAAATATATCAAATTTATGGTCAATGTCATACCGTTTGAAATTTGAGTTACCTCCCTTCTTTCAGAAAATGTCTACTTAATGTAAAAATAATATCACAAAGGAATAAACAAGTTATTTTTTTAACATTCTGACAAGTAGTTTTAAAACACAATAAAACTACATGTGATTTGCTGTATTATTGTGTAAACAATATGATAAGGCCAGAATTATTCATTAAACACTTTCAAAACATTCGAAACATTTGCTTCTCTTTCAGTTACCTATGTACAAAGAGTTCCAGGATGCAGTACTGGAGGGGAGATGGAAATACGCCTAGTAAAGATAGAGTGAGGATGTCAACTTCAAGACTTCAGCCCGTTGATCAGTTTTTATCTGTGATGATAAGACTTCGTCTTGGATTGTTTGTAAAGGATGTCGCTGGTAGATTCTCAATTTTTGTTTCTTCTTTCAAGTTATTTAACGACCTGGCTTAACCTATGCATACAGAACTTGAAGTTCTTAATGTTTTTCCATCTAGACACGTCATTAATAGAACAATGCCAAATTCTTTTACAGAGCGATACCCGTCTACAAGAGTAATCATTGATTGCACTGAAATTTTTAATCAGAAGGCTTCAAGTCTTGTAAACCAGAGTTTAACATTTTCAAGCTACAAACACCATAACACTTTGAAATTTCTTGTTGGCTTCACATCATCAGGCGTTATTTCGTTTGTATCTGAAGGTTGGAGTGGAAGAGTGTCAGATCGTGACCTAACAACTGAAAGTGGAATTCTTGACCTACTGGAGCCTGGTGACAGTGTAATGGCTGATAAAGGATTTACTTTAACTGATTTACTTAGAAAAACATCAGTGTGCATTGAATAGTCTACAATTCAGAGGTGTTAAGGACCAATTTACCACATATGAAGTTTTCCAAACACAAGAATTGCACAACTTCGTATTCATGTTGAAAGAAGTATTGGACGTGTCAAAAACTTTCATATTTTAGAAAGTGTCCTTCCATTGTCGATTGCACCACTTAGTATCAAAATATTTCAAACATGTTGTTGGTTGACAAATCTATATGTTCCATTAGCATGATTAGTTCAAGATGATAAGATTGATCTTTAATTTCATTCTGCTGTATAAATCTGGAGATTTTTTTTGCCGTTTATTTCATTCCAAAATCATGCCAAGTAAAATTCAGTATTTAAGAAAAAGATGTCATTAGTAGCACAATCAACTTTCACAATAATGAGCTGTTTATTATTATTTATTTTTCTGATTTATATAAACATGTAGTAAACCGAATGAGGAACATGCAAGCATGTATAGTTATTACTTTTGAACTATCATTGTGATATTGAATATTTAAATGTTTAAATCATGTTTGAGGTGAAATGGAAGACATAAAATATTACAAAAATGATATATTGAATGAAAATTTCAAACTAAATTCTCAGATGGTGGCAGGTCCGAAGAACAAGTAAATAATGGAGTGGCCTTGTAACACTTAACCTTGCACTTGCTGTTGTGGCTAAATATTTTAAGGAAAACTAAATCAGATTTCATCCTTTTTCATCTCATTCATAAATTTTTGAATAAATACATTTCATATAAAATTCAAGCAGTTTTGGCAACCCATTTAATTTCTAGAACCCCAATTTCTGAATCTTCTAAAACCTTCCCATCACAAGATGCACCAAGAAAATACATATATGGGTAAACAGTAAGCCCAGTAGGTAACACTCTGATATCTCCCTTGAAAGCTTTTTGGAAAGTTACGTACTCCTTTCTTGTCCTGTCCTCCATATCTACACCCCACTGTATGGCCTTTGGTAATTGAAGGTACCTGCATGAATAAAATATAAATAAGGAAGAGTTAATCAGATGGTCAAATTGTGGCTCTTTAATGCTACCTATCAGCAGCATAATACTATGGTTATGAAAGCTTTTTTTTTATAGTATTTATCAGTGTATGAACAAGATCAACTCATTCACAAAATGAATTGTAAGTGATTTTACTGGATAACGTCAATGAGTTCATACTCTGATGAATTACTGAACTGAAGTATTTTTGATTCAATAAATTGAAAAATAACTCATATTTAGCCTTAAATGACAATCTTTTGTGAAGTTTGTCAACTCATTTTGTGTGTAAATAAATGCAGTTAACTAATGATAGAAAATTATCTATTTCAATAATGCATCTACAAAAAATACTGCATGAATATCTAACTTATCCTCTTTTATACAAACTAAACACTGCTAGTAAGGGAATGATAAAGCATATGCATAGCTCATACATCAATAAATTTCTTTGTTTACGGAAATGAATTATCTTTCGTTTTATCATTAAACAATTAGGCATTAAACAGTATATTTCATTTTCTTATTCTTTTAAATGTAAGTTTTGACTAATATGATGCACAGATATGCAACTGTTCTATTAATATGAAATCCAATTTTAGTAGTACCTATCCAAGTTAGATCCTTCTAATATCTGTTTCACCAGATACTCTTGTAATGAATAACACTTGGGGACATCACCAAACAAACTGCTTGTCATTATTCCAATGTGAAGGTCTTTCCACATTTGAATTTGTCTCTGGTCACACGTTTCCTTTTCAATAAACTCACCTAAATCAGGGCCAATCTCAACTGGTGGGAATTGTAAAGATACATTTAAAATAAAGTAACATGATATTCCCACAGAATTTAAAAAAAAACAACAGTTTATTAGAAGTAATTAGTATTGTGTAAAAATAGCTTATACACAAAGTTGTACATGTATTAATGGTGCTTATCATGATCAAAGGGGGATAACCCATTAACAAAAATAATTAAGTTGCCAAATTTGAGGCATCAGTGATTTGTATGATTTTTTTATTTCAGTGCTAATAATGATCAACATTTTACATGACTTATATTGATTTTGTTGTTATTTAAAACCCTTACTATTGTTCGAGAAAACACCATTTTTTTCATAGCCAGCAGAATTGGAGACTCTGTTGTAGTGACCTTCTCCACAACCATTGCTTCTTGGACCTTATCCTGAAAGTTCCGAAGGCAACACATACCTATACTATATACTGGTAGATTATCTTCTTTTCTCATGGTGAAAGTGCAATATTTTTATTTATTTGCTTGTTTCATTCCACTATTGTGATGTGCATGTGTGTATGACATTGTACATATATAATAATTAACAAATTGGTTATTATATTCTTTTCTTTTAGAAATTGTGTAATGGACAAAATATTATGGTTCTCTAAGATTGTTACCTTTTGGAGAGAAAAATACAAATTTATTGATGAGAAAAAAAAATCAAAAAAAATCAAAAAGGATAATTGGTAATTAACATATAACTATGAAATAGAGAATCAAGTTAAAGAAGTTTGAAATTAGTATTCATGTGGCCAAAATTTAAATTATTATGATTGTTAAATGAGTATCTTTTATGATCTAGTCATTAACTCTTTGACCGCTTTAACTATATATATATTTATTTATGTTGAATACAGTATTAAAACCTTTAGTTTGTTGCTTTTTTATTGTTATTAAAAAAAGGAGTCTTAAAGTGTTTATGCAAGATATTAGTATTTAATCTATAATACATGTAAAGTGAATGTTTTAATTGGTGGTGTCAACATTTGTAAGTAAACAGCTCCTTTTAGCATTTTTTTTTAAATTGTCTTATTGCATGTCCTTACCATTGTTTGGAAAAACTGCTATCAGGAGTTCTGTCAGTAGAATGTCTTGGGTCAAAAACTGGCGATAGTGGTGGTCTTTTCCTGTTTATTGTTTACCTTTGGTTTTTATAAGTCCCGACTTTTGAGTGGTTGAGCTTTCTGGTTGACTGTTCTTGGGACCTTCCACTGGCATGGCATTGATGATAATTGATGTTCAGCTCTTACCTTCCTGTTGCTGTTTACTAGAGCGGTTGTTAGATAATGCAAATAGCAATCCTCCAATATGACTGCATGACTGGGCTAAGCTAAAAAATGTGTTTGTTGTTAATTTAAATTCATCTTAATATTTTTATATTCATATTATTGAAGTTGATAGACAACTGTAGGTAGGCTAGTCTCGATGATTCTAAGAGTCAATTTTAGTTTCAAGTCCATGTCTGGAGGAGACCAGGTAGGTTAATAGGGTGAGCATTTGCAGGTGCAACTAGATATCAATAAATTAATGAAGTACCAAAAGTGGTATATTTAATTTGACGAAACAATGTGTGTTGTCAAGGTTATAGAAACAATGAAAAGTGAAAGTAGCATGTTATAAATATATACGATATATAAAGAAAAATAAATTTTGTTTAAATTTAACTTGAGTTTGTTTTTCTTATGTATGATGCATGACATTTATGTTCAAGTTAAATAACATATCAAAAAATCCTGCAACAGACTAATATAATATTAACTAATGAATCTGCTTTGGTTCTTAAATTATTTTCCTCCTTTATAGCTAACTGCCTTGAAATAAGAAACAATGTAATTAGATTTCTTGAACTATTGTGTTACTTCTATTGTAATAATGGGCCTTTGCTATTTATTGTAAACGGGTTTGTGCCAATACAGTAATTTGTACAAATTTGTATTTACATTATTCAAAATTCATATACTGTTAGACTAGAGAAACCTGGTTTAATAATCTTATTGCATTTATCGTCAGTAAGGTGTGCTAAAAATTTGCTGATATGGCGATTTTTTAGTTCTTACCCTTGATAAACAGATTTTCGCGGGTCGCCATTTTTGTTTAGCAAACAGTTGACGTTGTCATGGTATCATTGATGTAAAAAAAGTATTCTCGTGTTTCATGTTTTATTGTTAAAATGTATCGTAATTAAAAGAACTTTTTTGGAACAATACCATTGTGAATGGAACCGATATATTCGCATCCACTCAGAGCTGTTTCAGCGCATGTCTGAATATATTAGTAAACAAGACTATTATCTTGAGAGGAAGAATAACATAACGTCTTGGATATTCAAGATCAACAGTATAGAAAAGACTTAATGTGGTTTTTTTTACAGGCTGGCTGTTAATTAGTTTTCACTATTCGTTAATTTTTGTTCTACAGCTAAATTAATAAAAATATACCAATACTTAAGCATCTGAAAGAAAATAAGTGTAAAAGAAACCAATATCTTGCTAGTTAAACTTTATTTCTATTCTACAACTTAATTAACAGGAATATATCAATACTTATAACATGTTTAATATTTGAAAAGATATAAGTATAAAAGAAACCAATATATTGATGCAATGAAAGTTTATTTCGTGGGAACATAAGCATGCAACGACAAATACGAAAAACGGACATTCTACGTCATTTGGTCTCTATTAGAGAGTTGTTTCAGTGGCAATCATACCATATCCTCTTATTTTCATATTGAATTGAATACGGCGATTGGCAGTCACAGGGAAATAACAAGCGTACTAAATGAACACCAAGTAGTTGTCCTGTTCTAGATTTAGAAATTTCAATTTTTAAAGGGAAACTCCGTACTAAAATTTACGACAAAGGAGATGATTTTTCATTTTCTATTGTTAATTTTCACTTTTTAGACGGCGATGTTCCTTTGGCTCTATCATACGGTGTTCATATATCCCAATTCGTTCGTTATGCTCGTGTGTGTAGTGATGTCATAGATTTTATTATTTAACGAACGTTATCAATGCATCACTGGTAAATTTTTAAGTCAGGGATTTCGTTACCATCAATTGCTTTAAATTTTTACTAAATTCTTTCATAGATACAAAGATTTGATTATTAAATTTGGCAGTACCGAAAACTTATTAAAAACGTTATTTCACATCCTAAATTTTACGGTAATATTGTACTAAAAGCGCGGAAATCACTATGTTATTCGTGTAAACTCATCGAACCTTTTACCAAACTTATTAGTAAAGGTTATCTTACCAATGTTGTAATTAGATCTTTGAATATAGTTTACATTGGCACAAATATCGATTTTGTCATCAGCAAATTAAAACATAACTAAATTTGTATTCTTTTGAACCGTTTTTTTGGGATGTATAAATACACATCCACGTTCATTTTCTATGTAGAGATTACTCTATCTATATATAACATATTTATTAACAGGTTAACTCCTAACTATCCTACTGCCTGTCGATACTTTTATTTTGGCATTGCACAAGTCATGTCTTCTTTGACTGTCCATGACGTTAAAACACTAAATCCCTGGGATGTGTTTTAGTTGATTTTAGTCTCTGATGCATGATTTTTTTATTATTAATTGTTTTTAGCTTTTAGCTAGCTTTCAGTAACTGCGAGTACTCTCAAATCGTACTTTCGTATTAATGTGACCCGTTGATACAATTTGTAATGTATTTTTGTTATTTAATGTTTACTTATTATGTGTTATATCTAGTCTCAATAATTTTAATATATACCACCTTTGGTAAGTGTTTAGTATGACGATAAATTTTCACTTTTGTTCTCGTACTAGGTACTACAAAATTATTTATTTTGTATAAATTATTTCCGTACTCCATGTATACCTTACAACTAAATTATTTTTATTTACCTGTGTACGTTATTTTATTTGGTGGCATTTTGTCCAAGGCTATGGTTGTCTTTCTGATATTGTTTTACAGCTATCCCCCTTGTTTTATTAATTTTGTATTTAAATTGTGTCATTGATCAAATTTATTCGTTCAGTGTATGTTCACTTGTTTTAGTTATGTCTTTTGATTGAGTTAAACCATTTCATATTTTATAGTGTGGCTTTCTATGTTGTGATATTACACTGTTGTTTCAGGTAGGTTGAAGGTTGGCGCCTATTAAAACGTTCAAACCCACTGCATTTGTTTGCACCTGTCCTAAGTCAGGAACCTGATGCTCAGTGGTTGTCGTTTGTTGATGTGGTTCATAAGTGTTTCTCGTTTTTTTTGTATATAGATTAGACCGTTGGTTTTCCTGTTTGAAATGTTTTACACTAGTCATTTTGGGGCCCTTTATAGCTTGGTGTGAGCCAAGGCTCCGTGTTGAAGGCCATACTTTGACCTGTAATGGTTTACTTTTACAAATTGTGACTTTGATGGATAGTTGTCTCATTGACACTCATACCACATCTTCTTATATCTGTATATCAAGGTTCAAATTCAAAAAATGTACCAACAGATTAAAGAATTATATATAAAAATTCAGTAAACTATATTATCTATGTATGCCCTTTCTGTGTATTGTTTGACATGTTTGAACTTCCCATTAAAACATGTTTAGTGTATGTTGAATTGTTTATCATCTATGATTGTTATACCCTCGTACAGGAAGTATACTATATAGTCCGTCCATCTGTCCCCGTATGTCAACACATCGTACAATTTTTAACTAAAATTTGATTTAAACAATTCTTCTGAAACTTTAACACACCATTATGATTGACATAAGAAAGCTAACATTCGAATATGAAGATATTTCTCCTTTGCGAAATTATTGCCCATAACTGACAAATTGTTTCCATTTTGTGTATTGGACAATTAATAAATAAAATGAATAAATAGAGAAAAGTTTTGTAAAATAATAAAAAATATTAGCATATTAAGATCTGCAAAAAATTCAACATCACCAACATTATCAACTCATTAAGCAGTTATTGAAATAACAACGTCCCTTTGCAATCTATCATTCGCCTCTCTTTTACGCAATTACATTGCGTTTTTAGTAGAAGCAATCTGCAAGATCAGATTTGCTTGAAAATCAACATATCAAATATTGTCAATCGAATTCTATAGAAAATGAAAACAACACGTTATAAATTTGATGCGTCCGAAGAGCTTTTCTGCATTTACCTTCATCAGGAACGCCCAAAGCCGAATATTTGAAAGTCAAGGATGTATAAGGACTGAAAAAGTTGCAGAGCTAAAAACTAAAAGGGACCTAAAAAATTGCCAAATCAATCTAAGGCCAACTTTGCCTGAGGGAGTTGAAGTTAATGCCCTGAAATGACGATTGATGCCTCATTTTTGCGGTTTTTGTAATTGTTTTGAACGATATAATCGATAGGGAAAAATCGGTAATTATCCTTTCTTGCCCTCAAATTCCCCAAGGGTGACTGAGGAATAGAAATATCATTTTTGGCCTTTTTCCGACACACAGAAAAAGCCTTACCAGAGTGGGGCGTTCGTTTAGTTATGATCTATGTATAAATACCCAGGCACATCCGGTTAGAATAGGGACGAAAAACAAGATGCCTCGGATAGTGAAAGGCCCATGCTCTCTGCACGTTAAGAGTTATTGCAAAAACTTTTTTGAGGGGTCCGAGGGTGGCCTTAAAAAGTGCAAATTTATGCCCTATCCAATATACCTTGATTTTTAAATTCCAAATTCCCCGCCCTTCAGGATCCAATTCTGTAAATATAGACAATGCAATTTCCCATATGAACTCCTTTTACGGCTAAAAATGTGCCATTTTTACTATGAAGTTTCTTTAAAAATTATATCCTAGAATGGAAAGTTCATATACACTACTATTTTTTTCAAAAGTCAAAACATAGCGCTGTGTGGCATATTTTCAAAATTTATATGCCTCGAACTTCTAAGAGTTTAAACGTGTACTAAAATTATTAACAACCTCTGCCTTCACTTTGGGTTTCTCTCAGAATTCAATTTGGCCGCTATCCATGTGTATTTATACTGGTGAAATTTCCAAGTTGTGTCTCTATGAGATGAAACATAGATATCATATCTGGGAACCAGTAGGTAAACAAAACAGAATATCTATGAATATATATCTCCCCAACAGAGGCGTGGTTTGTGAAACAGCTGTATTTACAAAGTACAATCTTCATTCCGGTCGAACCCTTTTACAGGGCCTTCATATTTTTTTATTTTTGATTTGTTCTCGACCTGAACATCCATGAGATAGTTGACACTATATGTTGAGCAATCAACAATCAAGCAATCAAATTTTTTTTCCAATATCATGATATAGAAATTGTGCAAATAGTCCTTTGTGGTCGAGTTTCACGTAAATATTTCTGCATCACATTATATACAATATCTCCCATACGAATTTATGTTATATCAAGAAAAGAGATTTTTTTTCACACGAGTAGGTTTATTTGATAAATTAAGCAAGCAACATTAAAACATATAAATCAAGTGCATTTAATTTAGCAGGGTTAGGGTAATAACATGTTTAGGTTGCAAGATATAATTGAATAAACATGTTAATTAATTCCAAGCAAGGAAATCTAGCATTATGAAATTATAATCTTTGTATTTTCAATGTCTGGAATGCATGTTATCCAATGTGGTAGTGTAGACCTTTTTCATTTGTGAAGAATATAAATTAAAAAAAAATACTTTGATTTAACAGTTTATAGATGTAACGTTATAAATTAATAGGACCGATCACAAGAAAAAATGAAATAAATGAATTATGTGTGAACAATTCAGAACACATTGCATCATCAAAAGTTTATAAATTTATTCGGTGTTTCAGTTTCCTGTACTTAGCTAATCTCAGTGTGACCTTTTTGTGTTGCATATCGACAAAAAACCAAGTATCCTGTTACAATGCAATTTTGAGAGTTATCTTGTGTGTTATTTTGAGATTATTGGTGGGTGTTTTAACATTGATAAATGCTTTTTTTATTTACAATTTTCTTAACAATACAATATCATTATGCTGCTCAGGAAAGCAGACTAAGGTAGCCATGTGTTAGTACATTCCGCATTAGTCCGGGTGGAACGAAAACCCGCTGCATTTGTTTGCACCTGTCCTAAGTCAGGAATCTGATGATCAGTAGTTGTCGTTTGTTGATGTGGTTCATAAGTGTTTCTCGTTTCTCGTTTTTTATATAGATTAGACCGTTGGTTTTCCCGTTTGAATGGTTTTACACGAGTAATTTTGGGGGCCCTTTATAGCTTACTGTTCGGTGTGAGCCAAGGCTCCGTATTGAAGACCTTACTTTGACCTATAATGGTTTACTTTTATAAATTTTGACTTGGATGGAGAGTTGTCTCATTGGCACTCATACCACATCTTCTTATATCTATATGTAAATGTTAACAAGTGCTTCTAAACATTTAAACCCGCTGCATTTTTATGCACCTGTCCTAAGTCAGGAACCTGTTGTTCAGTGGTTGTCGTTTGTTGGTGTAGTTCATAAGTGTTTCTCGTTTCTCGTTTTTTATATTAGACCGTTGGGTTTCCTGTTTGAATTGTTTTACACTAGTCTTTTTGGGCCCTTTATATGATGCATTTCTGTAAATATCAACAATGCAATTTCCCATAGGAACTCCTTTCACGACTAAAACTGTTCCACTTTTACTATGAAGTTTTGAAAAAAAATATATCCTAGAATGGAAAGTTCATATGCACTACTATTTTTTTCAAAGGACAAAATATAGGGCTGTGCGGCATATTTTCAACGTTTATATGCCCGAACTTCTAAGAGTTTAAACTTACATTAAATTTCTATACTACACCAACCTTGACTTTAAGGATTTCCACAGACTTCAACTTGATCACTGTGAATATGTATATTTACTTGTAACATTTCCAAGTTATGTCTCTATGAGATGAAACATAGAGATCATAATTAATTGTCTATGAATAATTTATATCTCCCCAAAAGAGGCGTGGTTTGAAAAACAGCTGTATTTACAAAGTGCAACCTATACTAACATTTATTCCAATAGAAAACTTTCTAAAAACACTTTTTCTCACAACAATACTTATATCTCAGAATTATAGCCTGAAAGAAATCACTGTATATACTCTAAATTTTCTTTTACAGTACATTTTATAACCCCACACCTGTATCAAATTTTTACAGAATTTGAAAACAAGACTTTAATTATTGCCAGCTTACCCTATGAGCATGTTTTCTGACATGAAATGTCTAGAACCTGTTTGAAACTATTTTGATAACAAATTGAAAGCATTTCAGAACACTATAAATGTATTGTTTAACAGCTAATCATTCCAACATTCAAGATTATATAAAGTGTCCAATCCTGCCTCTGTCTCCAGTCCACATCTTACTGTATGCCTATTTGTCAATGAAAGTTCATAATTACTGCCTCAAATGGTCAGTTAAGAAATCTTGTCACAACAGTATCATCTCTTACCATATATCTAACATAAATTAACAAATATATGAACTAGAAGTGTTTAAACAAAGCCATATTTGCAAAAGTTCTATGTATGAAGATAACAGTCTGATGTATGGATTCACAAAATGTTTTATAGAAATGACTGCTAACATCTGATTATGCATAACTTCCAAGTACAGTTATTGGTTTCTATACAAAAGACCTTTAAAATAATAAAGTCATAGCATTTAAAAGTTAAATTATTTGTTTTATGACCCAGGGGGTAGGCATTTTTCTCTGTTTTTTTCCCCTGGGGCCTCAAATTTCCTAAATTATTCTGCTGTTTCTAGCAATATGGAATATTTAGTGCATATTTAGGATAGAACACACTATTGTAAGTTTTATTGAGGTATTTTTGTATTTCTAGCTTGTATTTTTTATGCCGTGATCTCAAAAAAGCACATTTAGGTGCTACTGCTTACTTTTGGGTTATCGACAGGATGAAAACACCCCACCAATAATATTCAGGAAGGATCTATGAGTTTTAATGACTGCGAAAAGTAAAAATAAGCACTTCTAAACAATTTAAATTACTAATATGCACATATAATGATTTTATTTTGCATACAGGGCTTTAACTAAACTATGCATACTGTAAACTGTGAATTTATGCTGAGTCATCATAGTTAAGGCCCAGGATTTTCTCAATCTTCATGAAATATTTATAAAACTTCATTTTTGAGTTAATTTCATTAAAATCTCTGAGATAAATCAGATTTGGTGAAATTCTGTATGTTCCCTTTTTTTACCCAATATAGGTTGCATTTCTGTAAATATCAACAATGCAATTTCCCATAGGAACGCCTTTTACGACTAAAACTGTACCACTTTTACTATGAAGTTTTGAAAATTTTTTTATCATAGAATGGAAAGTTCATATGCACTACTATTTTTTTCAAAGGTCAAAATATAGGGCTTTGCGGCATATTTTCAATGTTTATATGCCCGAACTTCTAAGAGTTTTAACTTACATTAAATTTCTATACTGCCCCAACCTTGACGGGAGGATTTCCACAGACTTCAACTTGATCACAATGAATATGTATATTTACTGGTAACATTCCCAAGTTATGTCTCTATGAGATGAAACATAGAGATCATATCCGGGAACCAGTACGTAAACAAAATTAATTGTCTATATGAGTATTTTATATCTCCCCAAAAAAGGCGAGGTTTGAAAAACAGCTGTATTTACAAAGTGCAACCTATAGCTTGCTGTTCGGTGTGAGCCAAGGCTGCGTGTTGAAGGCCATACTTTGACCTATAATTGTTTACTTTTTACACATTGTGACTTGGATGGATAGTTGTCTCATTGGCACTCATACCACATTTTCTTATTTATATTTAATTAATTTTGCAATTGCCAAAACTTAGTTATCAGAACAACTGACGAGAAATGCGGTCATAGCGCATCAAATTAAAGTTGGTATTTCATTACTTTTATATCGTGTGTCATCAGAAAATTGGTGTGAATAGATTCTTGCCATTCTTCATAATCATTGATAACTTTCTTTAATCATTTCATACTCTTTAATTAGTTTTTTTTTTTATTCAATATTTCGATGAATACAAGTTATTGTAAACAACCTGTTATACTACGTTTCTTAATGTGACATTTTTATTTATTTTTCGTTTCTCCTTGAACAGCAAGAAAGCCAGTGGAATGATCGATTCATTAATCGGAATAGCATTATGGAAATGCAACCATTGTAAATATTTTCTCTTGGAAAATTAATCATGCGTGAGAGGTTGACACTTTCCAGGGTTTTTTTTTTATGAACAAACAATTTACATGTGATGAGGTTATAAAACGTTATAATAGGAAATTTTAGTAATTTTATTAAACGAGCGTGAAATAGAATTGACAAAATGGAATTTTACATCTTAATTTCATCCGTTTTCGTAACGTGCCAATCGATGGATTTTCAATTCACAAATTTTAAACTGTCCATGCATCCATGCTTAAAAGAAATTTCCGTGTTCGAAACGAGCAAATCTCGATCTAAAATATCGTGTGCTAGAAATTGTGAAAATAACAAATTCGGAATTTGTGATACAATAATTTGGAATTTCAATAATAAAATGTGTATGCTACATTCTGAATCTTCATTCACAGGAAATAACGGTTCACCTATGTTACCATGGAAAAGGGGTGGCTAGTTTATGCGTTAGCTTTTAGTGGTAAATAAACACCTCACTTTAGAGACCTTTGCATAATCATGGTATTATTCCGTGTCCATTTCCGTTATATGTTTATTTATTTTTGCCCCGTTTTATTTCTTTATTTTCTAACAGACCTGAAGGTGTGTTGTGAGAAATTACAAAAAAGCTCAATCTATCTCGAAAGTATTAAAGTTATGTGTACAACAAATAAAGGCTGTCAATAAAAAAAAATTAAGAAGATGCGGTCTGATTGCTAATAAGACAACTGACCACAAGAGAAAAATGACGTAGAAGTTAACAACTGTGGGTTACAGTCCGACATTCAACAATGAACAAAACCCATACCGTAGATTGAGACATGAGAGGCCCCGACATGACAAAATGTAAAACATTTCAAATGAAAAATTTACTTAATTGTTTTACATATTCATTTCGGTGCCTTTTGTAGGAGACAACACAGTTGTTGCTGTTTTAGCATAATTTACTTTGGACGCAACCCCTGATCTAAAATGTTTTATGTCTATAGGGATTAACATAAACGTTGATACCTTTTCGTTTCAGAACAGTTTAGATTTATGGTTGCGGTCAAGGTTTTCCAAAAAATGCACAAATTTGTCGTATATTTACAACATCTCCCAATATGTTGATGATGGAGCCTGTTATGTCCTGTACAAAGTCAATTGTTTAAATTAACATTTCGGCAATTATATACTTTTTTGGGGCCCTTTATAGCTTACTGTTCGGTGTGAGCCAAGGCTCCGTGTTGAAGACCGTACTGTGACCTATAATGGTTTACTTTAATAAATTTTGACTTGGATGGAGAGTTGTCTCATTGGCACTCATACCACATCTTCTTATATCTATTTATGATAAAGTTGAGATTCAATATAAAAAATACCCTCAAGGGTGACTGGGGAAAAGAAATATGTTCACTCTTGGTCCTGTTCCTACCGGCAGTAAAACCCTTGCTAAAGTCGGGCGTCCATTTGCTTGTGCGGGATGTATAAATACGCAGCCACATCCGGTCAAAATGGGGACTATATGGTATAGAGTAAATAGCAAGCTATAACGGCCCCGAACTGACAATGTTAAACAATTCAAACGAGAAAACAATTAACGAATAAACTCAGTAACAGGCTCCTGGCTTAGGACAGGCACATACAGAATGTGGCGGGGTTAAACATGTTTGTTGGCGCCAAACCATTCACCTAACCTGGGACAGTGGTGTAACAGTACGAAATAAGAACACACTATAACAATCAGTTGTAAAGGGCATAACTCATCAGATCGATACAAAGCACTTAAAAACCCTAACAAAAACACAAAAGACCAAATGTACAGATCTTCGAGTGCTCGCAGTTACTGAAAGCTAGATCAAAGTCAATAATAACCAATACAAATCATGTGTCTAAGCATAAACTATCAATCGGCACTATTCCAACATCCAAAGGAAGTGTAAAGACATCATTAAAACACACAGAAGAACATGACCTTGTGCAATGCCAAAATATAGGTATCGACAGAATATACATACAATGTATTTGTATAACAATAATATTTAGTTTGGTTTTAATTTTACTGATAACAAAATCAATATTTATACCGATAAAAACAATATTCAAACATCTAATTATAGTGTTGAATTAGTAACCTTTTAAAATAAATTTATTTGAATGATCGATACATTTACCCGGATGGTATCTATATTTACGGGATCGGTTAACAACATGATCGTAAAAATCATGACGTGATATCTCGTTTGAAATAAGTCTTTTACAGGTACAACCAAATTTTCAAACCAAAATTTTATATTTATGGAAGAAATTAGTAAAAGTTTTCAGTAATTTGTGGTAACGGAATACTTAATTCAATAATTTACCAGTAATACCTAGATTACGCTCATTGAAATCCAAAATTGCACAGCTTCAATCATCTCATCACACCTCCAGTAAGTATATCTAGCATATTTACCTTTCTCATAAGAAAAGAAGGCTTGATAGGAGTTGCAGCAAATAAATTTGCAATTAGATTTTTCAAACGATCAATTAATTAAATAAGAGAACTTTTGTTTGAGAACATTGTTTTGAAGTGTAGTGTCAAAAACTGAAAAGTCAACGGAATCAAAAGGACCATGAAAAGCCATAATTTATCTAAAACATCCAAAGAAATTTTTACACTCCAAAAATAGTTAATTTTACATCTTCATACGTTTATAATCAGTTCTTTGATAGTTGTCAACGAACTGGTTAAAATCACTAAACATTACTTGTAGAAAACTTATTAAAGGCCAAGATGAAATTGTTTTTTTGTGTAGTTTATGTCACCAATACATAGTAGGGACCATCAAATGTTCGTAAGAGTTCGATTTGGTTATGATATGATTGTTTATTATATGACTGTGTGAAGCCAACGGACCAGAATGTAGAAGAATTTATAATTTCATTCTTAAGAACTTCCGTGTAGTATTTACGTCATACCACCACCACCACATTGTTGGCTACGTTGTCGGGCGGTACGAACACAAACCGCTTTCCGAGTACTTGAAGTTTATTTCTTATTCTAGAAATAGGGATGTTCCATATTTTGCCAAAAGTGAACTTTGACCATATCCAACAATTCCTCATTTTTAAGTGTTGGTACGGATATACCAGTTATTTGATTCAGCATTAATGAAATGCAACTAATTAGTAATATATACCATCAAAAGTGTATTAAGGGGGTACAGATCACCTAAGGGAGTTAACTCCTTAAATATCAGCTGAACATTTTAATCACATACTATTAGTAAAGAGAAATCAAGCTCTCTGTTATTAAAATTAGTGTGTGTGTGCAAAGTGCTAAATATCCAATGAAATTATTCCTGTAAAATGTGTGGTTCAAATTTCTGGAAATATTTATATTTTTGTCAAAAGGTCAAAGTAAATTATTTGTTAAAATTTTAAGAAAATTAACGAGTCAATTCTATTTTATTCAAAGTGTTGAGTACCCTCTTAAGATATAAGTAATGATCAACATAAATGGTTTGATACTATAGTATTTACACTGGTAATCGCAACAAGTGATAACTTCGTCTCTGCATTAAGCGTAGCTACATCCCCAATGTTTCAATTTGATGTTGTGCTCAACATGAATTTTTACTCGATAGAATTTATATGAAAAAAAAACTGACAACAGAAACTTAAATTAATTGACAAAACGTACAAACCCGTAGTGATTTGTTATTCGACCACAAACTTCTAGTGGTATTTTTAACCGCAAAGCCTTATAAAGAAGAGTCATGAGTCTTGTAGCAATTAACTAGACGTAACATATTGCGTAAAGTTACGAGGTGTGGCGTTGTTCAGTTCAATCAGTCAGCAAAATTATTAGACAAACTATCTTACTCAGATAGTCTTAGGAAAGTATTTGAGAAATTAAATTAATGTATGCTTATGTGTATTCATGTCCGGGTTGACCCACGGTAATTGTGCAGTTCTCGTTTTATACCTTCGAAAAGAGGGACGAAAGATACCAGAGGAACAGTCAAACTCATATATGCATATTAGTCAACTAGTTTCAGTGAAGAAGATGAAATTGTTAGACCTGAAACAAGAAGATGTAAGAGGGTCTTAACTGGTATTTTCAATTCTGTATTATTTAATTTTTTATGCCATTATTCTCTTTTCGTGATATATATTAGGAATTCATAGTATAAAAGTAATGCCAGAAGATTATGAAAAGATCAACATTTTTTATTTAATTGTGGTTTTTCTGTGATTGGTGATGCAGTACGTGTCTTCAAGGGAGATCTGTGAAATCCTTGCATGTTGGTATAACTTTTAACAGTTGTCTCATTGGAAAGCATACCTTATCTTCTTTTTTAATTATATAGAGCTCACACAGCAAGGTCAGAGTGGCCTCTGGGGTTCATCTAAATGGATTTTTATTCAACTATTTATAATCGATATTTGGCGTTAAATTTCTGTTATGCATGTTATGTTTGTCACCCGATCGGCAGAATCTCGGCATTACGATTTTTTATTAATTTAAAGAGTTGTATCTGCACACTCCGGTGAGATGAACCCCAAGGGTTACTGGGGAATAGAAATATGGCCACTCTTGGTCTTCTTCCGACCGGCAGTAAAACCCTTGCCAAAATGAGGCGTCCGTTTGGCTGTGCCGGATGTAAAAATACGCAGTCACGTCCGGTCAGAGTCGGGGCATTAAATCCGATGCCTCGTGTAAAGAGAGTGCCATGCTCTCTGCCCGTTAGGAACCCTTGCAAAAACTCTGTGAGCACATGGAGTCGACTCACTTTTTTGTATCTATTGCTTTCTGTGGTCTGTTAGTTTCGATAACTGGTTATAATTAGACAACTAATTTATGAGTTGAAATCAGCTCTCCAAAGTTTGTATTACGTTGCAAATTTTCAAATATTTCGACCTCAAACATCGTCGATGAGACAGGGGCCTCGGTGGCCGAGTGGTCTAAGTAGTTACTACTGTAATCACTAGCCAGTCAACACTGAGGTTGTGAGTTCGAACCCCGCTCGTGCGGGTGCACTCGACTCCAATATTAATTGACTAGGATTGTCAGTTTTCCTATCGAAGGTCGGTGGTTTTCTCCGGGCACTCCGGCTTCCTCCACCAATAACAACTGGCCGCCACGAAATAGCCCAAAAGCGGTGCTTAAAAGTGGCGTTAAAACACCAAAATCAAAAATCAAATCAAATCGTCGATGAGACATAAATTGTCGGAATGCTAATCTAGTGCAATAAAACTTGTACCGTTAATTTTATTTAGAGCATTTCATATTTTTTTAATGTAATGTTATTTACAAAGTACTTAAACTTTGAAATTGGTTTTCTCAATATTAGGTGCATCTATATAGAGAAAGATAGTCACAATGTTACCGCATATTCGGTCTAACTCTAATTACTTAGAAACACTGCAGGCGTTTCTTTATTTTCTCATTTGTATAATTATACACTTTGTGTGTCCATTTTTTGTTTTTATATCTCAATTTTAAATTCTGTTCTAAGGGTTTATTACCAATTATCTCTCTTGTCACCCAGGCAACCTTTGTGGTTGTATTCGTTGAAGACTGACAGGCATACAAGTTTTCCTTTTTAATATCTTATTGAAGAAAAAAAACTCTTCAAAGATACCAGGGTTATACTGTTGTACGCCATACACGCGTTTCGTCTACAAGACTCGTCAGTAAAAATGACTTTTGCGCTTTCGGTATGTTATGAAAGTCAGGAAGATTTCATAGATCTGAGTTTAAATAAGATTATTTATTTCAGAACGTGTGTTTTGTGATTTACGAAGGTCTAAATTGGGGTACATAGAATATTGAATAATGAGCAAAACCAAAAAAGACTCAACAATATAAAGGATAGAATACACATATGAAGAGCCCCCTTCTCCTTTCTAGCCAGACACTCGTGTCTAGTGTTCTACAAGTGTATCTACATAATGCCTTGATTTACATATAAAACTCTTCAGCTAACGTTTTTCTGATTTCAACATTTTGTCCCAGATGTTAACCTCTGTATAAAGCCTTATACATTAACCAAAACTTGGCAGGCTGCCAGAACACATTGCTAGGGAGACGTTGCAGATCTCATAACAATTACATCCAATCAAATAAGAGATGTCGTTTTCAACTACTCATATTGTAAGTCATACATATTCAAAGCAGAAAAATCAACAGTAGGGTGTTTACCTATGTGCGCTGTTTCAAATTTAAATTGCGGATTTTCATTCAAACTTTATATTTTTTTTCAACAAAGGGCAAAACATCATTTAGATAGATAGGACACACAATGTTCCCTGTCAATGCAAATCTTCCGGATGGAGCATAATTTGTTATACACCAGCTGTTAGGACTGTTTGTTCCATAGCCACCTATTTTTGCAACACCCTTTGGAACATGAATCAAACTAGCACTTAATACATTTTGTGTGTCCGAAACGCTTTTCTGAATGTACCTTAAAAAACCGCTCCAGCATAAAGCCAGTGGTGTAAATATATGTGATGCACTTCTATACTGAAACAAATATTGTCTGATTACAAAGCGCAGGATAAGGAATAAAGATAGTTGAAGAAGGTAAGGAACTTTGGGTTTGCAAACATAAGGTGACTATTGTTAAAAAATCTTTCAATCTTTACTACAGCCAACAACATCAGAAATCTATATGCCTGCAATAATATTGCTTGTCTATAACTAGATCGCCAAATTATAAACGCCTGAAAATAGTCCAAAACCTCAATTTTGACATATTTAGTATTTGTCACAAAATTGTATTAAACGGACAGTTTAAACCAAAATCAAAATTGTGTTGGAAGTAACCTTCATAGTGGTTTCCATGTAGTTTATGTTAGATTTTTAAAAGACAATTCCTTAGGGTAAATCTTTTATGGTTAAATTAATTAAAGATTTTTTTATTATCCTCAAGGTGACGGTAAGTGTTATTAAATTTATCAACTAAATGGAATTTAGACCAATGTCTTGTGTTTGAGCTTTTGGTTTTGCCATTTGATAAGGGACTTTCCGTTTTGATTTTCCTTGGTATTTTTGTTATTTTACATCTAATAAATTTTTGTTTTACTCCATTTGAAAAGTGTTTCCCATACGTGTGTTTTCCTACCGACTTACTTGTGTTAATATGATCTTTTTCTTTTTACACTCTTTCAGGTAAAATACGTGTTTGGGTAGGCTTGAGGCAAGGACAATGGGTAAACGCTGAAATTTGCAAATATATTTGGTTCTAATACATTACTTAACGAAAATCTACAATTTCAACAAGACACAGACAAACGTTGTGGGGCATTTGTGATGACGTCATCAGAAATGAAGATAATAGACGATAGTTGCAATATTCGCAGGCGGAGCTTTTTTCTTTGTGAAATTCCTCTCACATAATTAACAAGTAGCGTGTTTTGAGATAGACACGCCAGATGTCAAATGTCTTTTATAGCTTGTCCTAAGAACATGACATACTTGTCACTGGACGTTTAGCAAATAACAACCAATCAATCAAACTTGTAAATTTTATTTTGTTTTCATTTGACGTTTACACCGCATCACATTTTAAAAATTTTATAATTTAAGAGTTTAAAAGTTGTTAGGGCATAAGAATATAACAAAAGAAATCAATACGATTCGAGCATCCTGAAAACAAAAATGCTTAAAAACTAACATACCTTTTCTGTAGTAATTGTTTTTTACATAAATGCAACAGAAGATAACGAGGAGAAAGATACCAAGGATACATTCAAAACTCAAGGAGTTGGTAACTGACAACGTCATGACAAAACCGAAAGACAAACAAATAAAAAGACACTACATAGAAACAAAAATGAGAATCAAGAGAACCCATCAAAACTTGGGGGGACAGTGGGGCACTCCAGCTTTCTTCACCATAACAACTGAGCGCCAAGAAATAACCAATAGTGCTGAAAGTGGCGTTAAAACAGCAATCAACTATCCAATCAATCAATCAATTTAATTTTAAATCATAAAAATAAGAAGATGTAGTATGATTGCCAATGAGTCATCTCTCCACCAGTTACCAAATGACTAAGAAGTAAGCAACTTTACTTAGTTGAGCTCTCACAAACATGTATGGGTTTTTCTCATCGTTAACGCTTGTACGGTTGCCTTTTTAAAATTGCTTACATCCACGTCATTTGTACTCTGGTGGTGGATAGTTGTCTCCACATCCCCTTATTTTTATAACTATAGGTCACCAATTGTATATTTATACTGGCTGTTGGTCATTTGACAAGGAACATTACTATCTATAGAATAGAAAAGAAGCGAGATTGTGTATACATCAGTTCATAATATTAAAAAATAAAGTTGAGATTCAATATAAAAATGCCCCTTAGGGTGACTGGGGAATAGAAATATGGTCACTCTTGGTCCTCTTCTGCTCGGCAGTAAAATCCTTCCAAATGTGGCACGTTCGTTTGACTGCACGGAATGTATAAATACGAAGCCACGTCTGGTCACAGGCCCAAAACTGACAAATGTAAAAACGATAAAATAAACGGCCTGATGTAAGAATAAAAAAAATAAACGAGAAACAAATAGCACCAAACCCTCCCCTTACCTGAGACAGTGGTGTAGCAGTACGACATAAGAACAAACAGTAAAAATCAGTTGAAAAGGGCTACCCTGTCAGATAAATACAAAGCACATAAAACACAAAAGACACAAAGTACAGACCTGAGAGTACTTGTAGTTACTGAAAGCTAGTTCCAAGCCTATAACTACCATTATTCCATATCGGTATTATTTAAGTAGGTTTTTATATATGATTTGGATTTTGAAAAATAATAAAATAGCATTTTCACCTGTGGAAAAAGTATATTCACCGCGCTAAACGTCACGTGCTTTTATAAAATGTAACGTTATGGTAAACTGTTTGATGACAATTGATTTAGGTAAATAATTGTCATAAAAAACATTGATTTCTTTTCTAGGAATATAGAATAAAACAATTACTATCTCTTGTTTTGGTAAATATGTTGTTTAATTACCTCAGTGTGGCCTTTTTATGCAGCAAACCAACAAACAACCAAGTGTCCTGTTACAACTCAATTTTAAGCGTCATATTTTGTTACCTTTAGATTATTGGTTTTTTTTTTACATTGATAAATGTTTTTATTCAATTTTTCCCTATTTTACTATATCCCTGTGCAGCACAGGAAAGCAGACTTATGGAGTCCTGTGTTATTAAATTCTACATTTCCCCAAGGCACAAAGACCAAAAGGCTTATTTTAATGATTATTATTGTTTTTCCTTTGAATTCTAAATTTTAGTTTTTGGAATCGCTGACGATAAACATATTAGAAATACGAACAATACGCATCTAATTGTATTTTATATTACTTTATTTTATATTTTTCATCGTCGGTCAATCAGAGAATTCATATTGATAGTTTATTGCAATGTTTCATACCTAATTAATGACTTCTTTGATCATTTCATACTCCCTAGTTTTCTGCTTCAAGAGTTCGATGGATACATATTATTGTAAACAAGCTGGTATACTACGTTTCTAAGGATGACGTATTTATTTATTTTCCGTTTCTTCTAGAACCGCAAGAAAGTTTGCTGAATAAACGATTCATTGATTTGAACTGCATTATGGAAATGCAACCATCGTAAATATTTTCCTCTTGAAAAATTGGTTAAGCATGAGAATTTGAAACTTTTCAAGATTCAAAACTGGTATTTGAGTTCAACAAACATTTAACATGTATTGAGGCTTTAACACGTTGTAATAGGTAATAGGAAATTTTAACCAATTTATTAAAGGAGCGTAAAATAGATTTAATAAATGAAATTTTACATTTTAATTTCATCCGCTTTCCTAACATGCCAATCGACGATTTTTCGATTCACGAATTTCAAACGTTCGATATCTCCTTGCATAAAAGAAATTTCTGTGTTTGAAATGAGCAATTCTCGATCTAAAATATCGTGTGCTAAGCATTGTGCAAATGACATATTCGGGATGTGTGATACAATTATTTGGGATTTCAATAATCGAATGTGTATGTTACACTTGGAATCTCCATTTATAGGAAATAACGGTTCACATAATGTTACCATGGAAAAGGGATGGCTAGTTTATGTGGTAGCTTTTAGTGGTAAGTAAACACTTCACTTCAGAGACATTTACACATTATTATTCCGTGTCTAATTCCGTTATAATATGATTATTTATTTGTTCTCCTATTTATTTCTTTATTTTCTAACAGACATGAAGATGTGCATCGTAACACATTAGCTTTTGGTGTTTTGTGAGAAATTATAAAAAACTCACTCTACGTCGAAAGTGTGACATTTCTATGGACTGCAAATAAAGGCTCTTGATATAAAAAAAACAAGAGACTCTCAAGAGCCTGAATCGCTGACCTGTAATTTTTTGCTTAAATCTTTCATCAATGATTATTTTTGTTTTTCAATATATATATTAATAAAAAGTAAAATCACAAAAATACTGAACTCCGAGGAAAATTCTAAAAGGAAAGTCCCCAATCAAATGGCAAATCAAAAGAATCAAACACATCAAACGAATGGATAACAACTGTCATATTCCTGACTTGGTACAGGCATTTTCTAATGTAGAAAATGGTGGATTGAACCTGGTTTTATAGCTAGCTAAACCTCTCACTTGTATGACAGTCGCAACAAATTCCATTATATTGACAACGATGCGTGAACAAAACAAACAGACACAATAGGTAAAAATGTCAAAAATAGGGGTACAGCAGTCAACATTGTGTTATCATCTTAATCACTATAAAAACAAACAAATGTAACGAAGAAGCACAAAAAGGCATACATCAAATTTAAAATCCTCATTTTGCTAATATTATACGATTTTATTTATCTATGTAAAATCCACCCATAAAGGATGGAAGGTTTTAAGTACTGGCGTAAAATCGCGCGTTTAAAATTCGCACAGGTAGACATAAAAAAAATTGTCGTTCAAAGTATGAGGGGATACATAAATACAGAGTCACGTAAAATGGATATAACAAAAATCAGACTTACACTGTACACAGCAAAAATGTTCAGCCTAGTAAGATCTACAAATAAGTTTTATATGACCAAAATTGTCAATTGGCCCCTTAAGGAGTTATTGCCCTTTAAAGACAATTTTTCACAATTTTGGTCATCTAGTTTGCTTACTTAAAAAAAATTTTCTCCTTTGAAACCGCTGAATCAATAATGCCATTTAAATGTTCTTTGTATCTGTCATATTTTCTTGAAAAGAAAAAAATGCATTTTACTCCTATGTTCCATTTTAGCCATAGTGGCTAAGTTTCTTGACGTACAAGGAAATAAAATTTATACTAGATACTCTGAAACTCATTCAGCCCAAGTTTGGCTGAAATTGGCGTGTCAACTTCCCGCGCCGGTTTTTTTGTAAACACTAAAAAAAAGCGATCAACAGAGCGTTTTAGTCAACGTCGCGACCCTTTAAACTGTTTATATCATTAACACAGATTTCTTATCAAAGTCAAGGACGATCCTTTACAAAATCATGCCGATTTTCGTTGTTAGAATAAAGGACGCAGAAGGAGGAGAAGTGTTGCCTTCAACTGCAATATCGTTTGCCGGCGGGAGATGTATGTGCTAATACAGACACCTTTAAGCAAAACTATCCATACCCGCTGCATTTTTATGCACCTGTCCTAAGTCAGGAGCCTGTTGTTCAGTAGTTGTCGTTTGTTGGTGTGGTTCATAGATGTTTCTCGTTTTGTATATAGATTAGACCGTTGGTTTTCCTGTTTCAATTGTTTTACACTAGTCATTTTGGGGCCCTTTATAGCTTGCTATTCGCTGTGAGCCAAGGCTCCGTGTTGAAAGTCGTAATTTGACCTATAATTGTTAACTTTAAATACATTGTGCCAAAAAGACATAGAACAAAAATGAGAACTATATACACAACGAGAAACATCTATGAACTACACCAACAAACGACAACTACTGAACAACAGGTTCCTGACTTAGGACAGGTGCATAAAAATGCAGCGGGTATGGATAGTTTTGCTTAAAGGCGTCTGTATTAGCACATACATCTCCCGCCGACAAACGATATTGCAGTTGAAGGCAACACTTCTCCTCCTTCTGCGTCCTTTACTCTAACAACGAAAATCGGCATGATTTTGTAAAGGATCGTCCTTGACTTTGATAAGAAATCTGTGTTAATGATATAAACAGTTTAAAGGGTCGCGACGTTGACTAAAACGCTCTGTTGATCGCTTTTTTTTTTTAATGTTAACGAAAAAAACCGGCACAGGAAATTGACACGATTACTTTTACGGATGCGGGAAGCGGGAATATTCAAATATTTTTTTTTTCGTTTAGAAAAAAATATGTGCAGGCGGGTCCGTCGAACAAGGAATTAACTTGGCGTAGCCTAATGTAAAGATACCGATTCCGCATGTTGACCGTGGAAAATGAGACCCCAAAAATATAATGGCCATTGTTCCTAGAAGGACTTAAAATGATAATGCCTGGCTACGAACCATAATATTTTTGTCAGATATTACACAAGGAACCAATTTGAGATGTCTGATCGACCTTTTTAGAACCTTCAGAGTTTTCTGTTGAACATTTTATTCTCTTCAACTTGCAGTAAAGTCGGGTTTCATACTTGTATATGAAGACTAAGTTTTTAATTTTTTTTGTTTTTTGTTGTTGCAAAAAAAAAACAACCACAAACAGCCGAGCAAATGTTCAATAGTAAAGGGTTTGAGTGGGGTTTACATATAGAGAATAATGAGCAAAAGGTTCAAAATAAAGGGCTAAAAAAAATAAAGAAGAGAAAAACAGACAAAAAAAGATAAAGAATAGAGAATAATGGGATCATCATCATGTTAAAATATGCCGCAAAGTTAAAGAATAAAGAAATGAAGGACCCCTATCCAGACCATCATAGTATAGATGTTATCCAAATTTACAATATAGTTTGTAAAAATAAGTAATTTCCATAAGAATATTATGCTTACAAATTTAATAGTTATGTTTCTAAAGACGTTTAAATATGATTGTTTTATTTAAATCATTGTGGTGACGTCAGCATATTCATTTACCGTGGATTCTTTTTCTAGAATCAACGCTTCCTAAATCTGCCGCTGAAATTGACTCACCAAATAATATTCAATTGTTTCCTTTGTGTGCCTGATTTCATTAAGTTTGAATTGGCTAATTTACTGATTTCTGTTCACTAATGGAATTAATTTAAAAACTTACCTTTAATTTTTGTAATTTGTATATGCCTTCACTGGGAATCGAACCCTTCCTTGAAATCTGTTATGTGTGACTGACATCAACACATCGACGAAACCTCTCGGCTATCAATTGGTTACAATTTGAATATCTACTTTATATAGATAAATGAACATATGATATAATGATATGCATCGGTACAACGGACACACAGGGCTTGTACCTTTATATATACACAATAGGCAATCGTATAGTATAAGTTGGTAGCCGCGAGGTTAGCATGGTTAAGATCAACGAGTTAAAGAGTCAAGTTAAAGGTAGGGACTTGTCGGTTCAGGTTCGAATCCCTGTATTCCCTTTGTTGTCCCTATTCTTTAGTTTTTCTGTTTTTTTTTTATTTCGTATGTAATTGTGGATATTTTTGTAATAATAGCGAGTTTTGCCGTTTATTTTTGGATTATTATTGACTATTTCACATATTTGAAACGAAAATGATTACATTGAATTTGTCAATTTTTGGTTTATAAATATAATAAGATTTCATCTGTTTTACTACATAATTTTACAAATGTTTATTCGCAAATTCCTATGCGAGTAAATCGTGATGTGCCTAGAATTAGGCTTCTTGCTAGAAAAAATAATACTTATTATATATACTTTATATAGGCTCTTTGGTCAGGTTGTTGTCTTTTTGACACATTCCCCATTTCCATTCTCAATTTTATTAGAAATAAGTTCGAATATGTCTTACTTTGTGAGCACAGATGACTGATAATTTAAAGGCAGACGTGTTGTGTTATGTTTGTATTTTTCTAACCAATTAGTTGTGATCTTATATTTAGTAATGCATCGTTGAACATTTAATTTTGAAAAGGCATTAACACAATAGTTTAAGTTATAGATACAATGAATAAGCGTTGATTCACGAAAAACAAACCATTCGCCCTCCGGGCTCATGGTTTCTTTTTCAAGAATCAACGCTTATTCATTGTATCTATATTACAGAATAAACGATATTTTGGTGTTAAATTTCCGTTATGTTTATCAACCGATCAAAAGAATCTCGGCATAAATTTGAACAGTTGTATCTACACACTCCGGTGAGAAAAAATTTCTAAATTAATCATCTCGATGAGTTAACTATAGGTTTTCGACAAATCGAAGCAGAATCGACATTTTAAGCTGGTTTTTAGTTAGTGCAAGATCTAATGGAGTTCGTTCAAGTAGCATTTAAATACATAATTAAAATGTAAAAGATTTGCACAAGACATATGGCGAACGTATTTGTATTCCATGTAGGTCATGTTTTATTTTAGGATTAGAACAATCGGTTATGATTATTATAGTATACTAACGAATTTTTCGCATTTGAAGTAACTACTACTACGGGGTGTTTAACGATCTTGAGTACCCACTAGGGTCTCACACGGTCGGTTAGAAATAACAAAATTGGGGTCAATGGTTAAGCGGGCACTACTGAACCATAAGGAACACATGGAGTCGACTCCCTTTTTTGGTATCTATAGATTTCTATGGTTAGTTTCGATAACTGTTTTTTGTCTGGTCGTCTTTTCCCCCTTACAGTAATTGTGGTGTCTATCATTCAAAACGTCATTATTAATAATGTATCTGAGGTTCTGGATTGGGTTTACACAGAAGAGAATAAAGAGGGGGGAAAGAATAGAGAAAATAGGCAATTTAAATATAAGAAAATAATGCAGTGCTAAAATATATAGAATTGGGAATAATGGGTACAAGAAATAATTGATAGACAAAAATAGTCTAAAGTTTTAAAGAATACATGAATGAAGCATTCGCCGTATCTTCTCCGCCTTTTGGTTAATGATACGACAGTTCTATCATTTCATTCGATAATTTTAATTTCCTGTGATGATCGACAATTTTTTTCTATAATGGTAGAACTGTTAATGTTTTCCGTGTTCTTGCTCTTACAAAAAAACAGCATTGTGATCGTTGATGTAACTTGATAAATTTTAGGAATGTTAACCAGTTTTTTTTTATTAAGTTGCACTTTTATAAGTAGACAACTAATTCATAAATTCAAATCAGCTCTTTAAAGTTTGAATTGGGTTTAAAAATTTCAAAATATTTTAGACTCGAGCATCGCTGTACAGAAATTAAATGTCAAAACGCTTATCCACTGCAGTAAAAGTTGTTTACCGTTTATGTTATTTACCGCATTTCATATTATTTCTGACCTATCTTTATTATAGAGTTTACTGTAACATTGTGACTATCTTTCTGTAACAAGGTGACTATCTTTCTGTAACATTATGAATATCTTTCTGTAACGTTGTGACTATCTTTCTCTTTTCATTTATAATTTGTATCTGAGGGTCTGTCTTTTATCTTTCTGTAACATTGTGACTATCTTTCTCTTTTTATTTTCAATTTGTATCTGAGGGTCTGGATTGGGTCTACACAGAAGAGAATAAAGAGGGGGAGAGAGAATGGAGAAATTTCCTCATTCTATATATTTTAGCATCCCATTATTTTCTTATATTTAAATTGCTTATTTTCTCTATTCCTTTCCTCCTCTTTATTCTCTTCTGTTTACACCCAATCCAGACCCTCAGATACAAACTAAAAATTAAAAGAGAAAGATAGTCAAAATGTTACAGAAAGATAGTCACAATGTTACAGAAAGATAGTCACAATGTTACAGAAAGATAGTCACAATGTTACTGAAAGATAGTCACAATGTTACAGAAAGATGGTCACAATGTTAGAGTAAATTCGTTATAACTCTATGATTATTTAGAAAACACTGCACGTGTGTTCTGTTTTCATAGTTTCGTGAATATAGTTAGTGTATCCGTTTCTTTTACTGGTATGTTTATATTTCATTATGATTGTTTTATATTTTATTACTATTTCTATGGCACGTCAAACGTTTCAATATTCAAAAAAAAAATATGTTCAAAACTTACAAATATATATGCAATATTTTTCTATTTATATTCAAAACTTACAAATATATATGCAATATTTTTCTATGTTATATTAAAAAAAATAAAAAATATGTTCAAAACTTTCAAATATACATGCAATATTTTTATATATATATTCAAAAATTATATATAGATGTGGTAAACAATATATATTCAATAATATTGCATTCTGGGTAATATTTGTAATTACGGATTCCATTGGCTGTTGCAATTGAACGAATGCGGCACAACTCGGCCCGAAGATAACTCGGACAGAGTCAAATCGGACCGACTAATAAGTCAACTCGGACCGTCTATAATGACAACACAGACAAAGTATTAAAAGAGGATTTGAACTATATAAATGATTATGAATCATTAAAAGTTAAATTTAACATCTTTTTGTACATGACAATATCATTTGCATGTTTCTGAATTTGCAAAGTATAATAGAAAAATATTGTATAATGTGAATTCAACTTTTTAATTATCTTTACAAATGTGTCAGTCCTAAGGGATGCTGTTTACCACATATAGTAAGTATGCAATCAAGGACACGACAGTCAGTCACCTCCTGAAGAAGTGTGCCCGTATTTATGGACTGTCCGTTTGAATACATTTTGTCAGTGTTCTGAGATTAACTTTACGTTGTGCTTAGAAAGAACTTTAGTGCTTGGCTATATGAATTATTAATTTCTAACTCATGAGATGATTCGTACTGTTTAACTTTACAGTGCTTTTGAAATATGTACTTTATGAGATAATGTTTCCTTATTATATGTCTTAAGTTAAACTTAGTGCTCAAATCATTTGTATCTTATATGTGAATGTCACCTCCTGAAGACATGTGCCCGTATTTATGGACTGACCGTTTGAGTTCATTTTATCAGTGTTCTGAGATTAAGTTTACGTTTTGCTTAGTAAAAACTTATGTGCTTGGCTATATAAATGATTAATTTCTAGCTTATGAGATGATCCGTACTGTTTAACTTTATAGTGCTTTTAAAATATGAACTTCATGAGATCACGTTTCTTTAGTATATGTCTTAAGTTATACCTCACGTGTTATACTTAGTGTTCAAATCATATGCATCTTATGTGAATGACATACTAATGAAGATAGTTGATATACGTTTACAACATTTTAAAGACCATTTTACTCTTAACAACAACCATAAAAACCCTATTTCTCGTATCAAACATAAACTAAAAGAACTAGCCAAGGAATTTGTTTTTGTCCCGGCTGATAAAGCTGCTAATAATATTATTATAGTTTGACGTAAATTTTACATTGAGGTTCTGCAAAAGGAAATCACCAATTCACCAACATTCCAACTGACTTCATTTTCAGAAAACGATATCTGTAAAAAACATAAACTATTAGCTACTTCTTTACAAGCAGGACCAAATACAATGAGAGTCCCAACTATGTACTGGCTTCCGAAGCTACACAAATCACGTTACAAATATAGATTTTTATTTCGTCTTCAAGTCATTGTTCCACTACTAAATTGTCTTTTCTACTTACTAGTACACTTGGTACAATAAAAAAACTGATAATAAATTGTTCAAATAAGGCCTTTGAAAATAGTTGAATTAATTACTTTTGGAGTGTCAAAAACTCGTTGGAAGTACTTGATAAATTGCATGCATATATTGGTGATTTTGAATCGGTTCAAACTTTTGATTTTTCTACTCTATATACCACTTTGCCTCATATTCTTATTAAGAAAAAATTCACACACCTAATTAAATGGGCATTTAAAAAGTCGGAATGCGAATACATATGTTCAAACTCTTTTAGGTCATTTTTTAGTAGCAACAAACAAAAGAACTATGTCAATTGGACATGCTTTGATACTATATCTGCCCTTGAATTTTTACTTGATAACATTTTTGTTCGCTTTGGAGATTCCGTATATCGTCAAGTTATCAGAATTCCAATAGGGACTAACTTTGCACCACTTATTGCGGACCTGTTTTTGTATGTTATGAGTTACAATTTATGACTAAAATCAGCAAAGGCCCATCGAAACAACATCTGATACAAAAATTTAACAATACTTTTAGATATTTGGATGGTATATTGGCTCTCAATAAGTATAGATTATTACATGGCATTTTTCATATCAGACCCTTTATCAGCCCTAGGTCATGATATCAGCCCAAGAGTCGCAGGCTCGAGGGCTGATATCACGAACGAGGGCCGATAAAGGGTCTGATATGATAAATGACATGTAATTATCTTTTTATCATATACTTCAACAGAAGAAATACAGACAAGAACTATTAATTTAAATTTTGTCTTTCAATGAATTTTTAGATAATAATTTACAGACAACCAAATACATATGTCTTAACTTTTATTGTTTTTATTGATATTACAAGCATTTTATTTATCTTGTCACAATAATTAACATGTTCTTAGTTTGAAATTTGATCCTCAACTATTTTGTGGAAAGTCTTAAATCACTTGCGGTTTTCCGCACTGTGTTGTCGTTTTCGAACAAATTTCCGGAAATGCACGACGTTGCATGTGATAAACGTCACGGAAATTAACGGAAAGGCATGTGATAACATTCCGGAAGCAGTCAATAAAGGTTCCTTTATCAGCCCGCTGAGGAAATTCTTAGGAATCTGATAAATAAACCTAGTAATCTTTTCATAGCCTTTTAATATTTTTAAATGTTATTGAACTGTAAAATTTTAGTAATAATTTATACAAGTATATGATAATGACGACTTCAGTATGTATACTAAAGAAATTTATCCTGTTGAACTTACTTTAAATAAAGCTAATACTAACAATGACCACTGTCCTTTCCTCGATCTTGATATCTATAAAAATTATCATTAACGGGAAGCTTAATACAAAAATTTATGATGAAAGAGATGATTTTTTATTTCTTATCGTTAATTATCCATTTTTAGATGGTGACGTTCCCTTGTCACCATCTTATGGTGTTTATATATCTCAACTTGTACGATTCACTCGTGTATGTAACAACGTATTAGATTTTAGCGAGAGAAATTTATGTATTACTGAAAAATTATTACATCAGGGTTTTCGATATCATAAACTAGTCAAAACATTTACTAAATTTTATCATCGGTATAAGGACATCATTCGTAAATATAACTCAACATGCAGATATCTTACGTTCGGGTATTTCACATCCAATCTTTTATGGTAATATTCTTTACAAAGCACAAAAATGTCAGTATTCACCTCAAAAGCTAACAAAACCTTTAAACAGACTTATTAAGAAGGGATATAGTTACGATACTGTTGTCAGGTCATTAAAGATTGCATATGTTGGCTTTAATATCAATTCACTTATAGGGTCTTTGCATCGGAATTAGACACATTTATTCAAAAACCAGTTGTTGGCATGACACGGGTTATGTTCTTCTCATATATTTAATGACGGTATAATACTAAACCCCTAACAGGAGGGATTGTGCCTGATATTCATATGATGAAGACATAATCTTTTAATCAGTTTAATTGAGGTCTGGAGCTGGCATGTCAGTAACTGCTAGTAGCCTGTTGTTATTTATGTATTATTGTCATTTTATTTATTTTCTTTTGTTTCCTATTCTGACATCGGACTCGGGCTTCTCTTATACTGAGTTTTACTGTACGTACTGTTGTGCGTTTGTTTTTCTACATTGGCTAGAGGTATAGGAGGGTTGAGATCTCAAAAAAACATGTTTAACCCCGCCGCATTTTTGCGCCTGTCCCAAGTCAGGAGCCTCTGGCCTTTATTAGTCTTGTATCATTTTTAATTTTAGTTTCCTGTGTATAATTTGGAGTTTAGTATGACGTCCATTATCACTGAACTAGTATACATATTTGTTTAGGGGCCAGCTGAAGGACGCCTTCGGGTGCGGGAGTTTCTCGCTGCATTGAAGACCCATTGGTGGCCTTCGGCTGTTGTCTGCTCTATGGTCGGGTTGTTGTCTCTTTGACACATTCCCCATTTCCATTCTCAATTTTATTAGTTACTTATGTTTACTTGATTTGAAATTATTTCTTTGAAATAGTGTACGTCTTATGTTTCACTTAGTGCTTAAATTATATGTGTCTTATTTAAATGACATATACTTGCTACTTGACTTGAAATTATTTAATTCTTTGATGAAATAAAGATATGTATGTATATATATTATAGTTATAGTTTTATTTTAAAATTGAAACCAGTATGTTTGGACTAATAACATCTATACTACTAAAATAACGAGGTCCAATTTGTTAGCCTGCATGACGTAAAAACGACGAATCAAAGTATTCAACTTTATATATAACGGGTCAAATCCGATACCGATGCCAATAGTATGTCACATGTAGCTTCTTACCTGTTACCTTCTGTAAATCCCTCCTCTATCAGGGTAACATGGAATTCTTCCAGTAGTTGTTTTGTATCTATGTTACACTATAGTACACTATTTAACAAGTCTGTTTTCTTCCACCTCATTAACAAGTTAAAAAAAAATTTAGTTTATAGTAAGTTTATTGTAGTAAGAAAACCAGAACGGGTTCAAACAGAAAGATTTTGAAAGCAGAGAAAACTGTGCATCTTACAAACAGCATGACTTTATTAGATGACAATACGAATACTAAAAATCCAGGCAAAAAATAAGACATAGGTACTTTAATTCAGTCACGGATCCGGATATAATGTATATCAAACAAACAAACAAACAAAATAAACTACCAAACCATTGTAAACGTTATTTACTCATACAGCTTTCAAAGAACAAAATACGATCTCTTTATGCCTACGCCGTCGCGGAGGGGACATTAAGTGTTACCCTTGTCCGTCCCGTCCGTCTGTCCGTCCCGTCCGTACGTCCCCAAAAATTTCCGTTCTCTAACTTTAGTTTGCCTAAACCAAATGTTATAAAACTTATACACAATGCTGATTATAACAAAACACAGATCAAGTTCGAAATTGGGTGTTGTCAATTTTACCGTTCATGAGTTATGGACCTTTATAAACTGAAAAATTAATGAAATTTTCTTTTCCGTTCTCTAACTCTAGTTTATCTCAACCAAATGTTTTAAAACTTAGACACAATGCTTATTACCACAAAACCGTCTCAACTGTATGTGGAAGTTGACTCATGCATATTTACAAGCGGGGGCATCTTTGGCCTATAGACAGATTCTCCATTTATTTTTATTATGTTTTGCAAATTCAGAAACATGCAAATGATATTGTCAAGTAAAACATAACATTTAATGATGTATGATAATTTATATAGTCTATTCAATTCCTCTTTTAATACTTTGTTTGAGTTGACTTATTAGTCAGTCCGAGTTATCTCCGGGCCGAGTTGTGCCGCACTCGTTAAATTGCAACAGCCAATGAAATCCGTAATTACAAATATTACCCAGAATGCAATATTATTGAATATATATTTTTTTACCACATGTATATATAATTTTTTTTAATTTTTTGAATATATATATAAAATTATTGCATGTATATTTGAAAGTTTTAAACATATTTTTTTTATTTTTTTGAATATATATAGAAAATTATTGCATATATATTTTAAGTATTGAACATAAATAGAAAAATATTGCATATATATTTGTAAGTTTTGAATATAAATAGAAAAATATTGCATATATATTTGTAAGTTTTGAACATATTTTTTTTTTAATCAATACCTTTTTGTGAATATTGAAACGTTTGACGTGCCATATATTTCTAAGTTTTTAGTTTATCACAATTATCTTCCTTGTCACCTGGTCTACCCCGTTAGAGACTGACAGGAGTGCACGCCTATGTTTTTTTTACTTTTTTAACCTTATTGAAATGACTTTTGCGATTTCGGTATGCTATGACAGTCAGGAAGAAATCATAGATCTGAGTTAATTAAGATTGTTTATTTCAGATAGTGATTTTTTGTGATATTTGATGGGGTATATAGAATAGAGAATAAAGAACTAAAACATACAAAGGAATGACCAAAGTCTAACACGGCTGGTAATCTACACACGCAGAACAATCGGTTCTGCAATGAAAATCGTGAGAGGAATTTCCGGTAATGCTTGAGTGGAGTAATTGTCACCGCTTCGAAAGGTATGTACATTTCTAAATCGCAATTTTTTAATGCAACTGATCAAAATATTGAAAATCGGAGATTGCTATGCTGTAGTGAATACTTTAACGAAGAGACACATGTATCATTTACTGTTGTGCATGGAGTAAAACTCCTACAAAATCAATCGTCCCACGAGTAATTGCCGAAAAAAAGTGACATTTAAATTTTGAGATGGTTCTATTAACAGACCTACAAGTTCAAATTTAGATTTTTTTTTCTGCCTACGGAATTGAATGTCGTTTTGGGTGGCGTGTACGCTGTCCGAAGTTGATAGACGTCTTAATAAATCTAAAAATTGCCAATTTTCATTATTTCATGCGTGAGGGGATCGGTTCTGATTGAGGACATTGTGAATTCGTGAGGGGAAGTGCAATCATATCTTTATATCGAAAAATGCAACAATCACTTCAAAGAAAGGCAGGTAACTTGCATAGTTTTATTGAAGTTCATACTAAATATAAATTGACAATGGAAATGGCTACAACGTAAATATAAGTGGATTTAGATTAGATTTATGATTTTCTCGTGTGCATGTATTAAGACTTAAATCTGTTTTAGTTCTGAACGACGCAGAGCAATTTCCATTTCCACAACAGATAAATTTTGGATGTGATCTTGTGCCGCATCTTTCTTTGTGTTCCACCAATCTATGCTGATAGGAAAACTCCCCTCCACAAATGTCACATTTTAATTTTTCCGCGTGCTTCTGTCTTATATGCGCCCGGAGACGGCACAAAGTTGAAAATTCCTCCTGAAAATCATTTGCCAGTGTGTTACACTGCATGTAAAGGCTTGGCTCTCATGTGGACCACAGATTTATGCCTTCTTTTACTATCTTTAGATAAAAAAAAATGTCTTGTCACAGTAGCTGCACTTTGTGTCTAGTGTGTTTTCATGTACCAGCTTTACATGGAAGTTCAGCTTTGGACGTTGAGTATATGACTTATCACACTGCAGGCAATGGTGGCGTGTTCTATATATCAAAAACATAGATTAAAGTCTTTATACATGCACACGAGAAAACATAGTCAATCATAAATCTAAACCACTTACATATAACGTTGTAGCCATTTCCATTGTCAATTTATATTAAGTATATTCAATAAAACTATGCAAGTAACTTGCCCTTCTTTGAAGTGATTGTTGCATTTTTCGATATAAAGATATGATTGCACTTCCCCTCACGAATTCACGATGTCCTCAATCAGAACCGATCCCCTCACGCATGAAATAATGAAAATTGGCAGTTTTTACATTTATTAAGACGTCTATCAACTTCGGACAGCGTACACGCCACCCAAAACGACATTCAATTCCGTAGACAGAAAAAAAACTAAATTTGAACTTGTAGGTCTGTTAATAGAACCATCTCAAAATCTAAATGTCACTTTTTTCGGCAATTACTCGTGGGACGATTGATTTTGTAGGAGTTTTACTCCATGCGCAATAGTAAATGATACATGTGTCTCTTCGTTAAAGTATTCACCACAGCATAGCATTCTCCGATTTTCAATATTTTGATCAGTTAAATTAGAAAATTGCGATTAAGAAATGTACATTACCTTTCGAAGCGGTGACAATTACTCCACTCAAGCATAACCGGAAAATCCTCTCAAGGTTTTCATTGCAGAACCGATTGTTCTGCGTGTGTAGATTACCAGCCGTGCTAAACTCGAAGAAAAGATAATGATGATGGGGTGCTTGAATATACAAAAGAATAGAATGGACCTGATAAAATATAGAGATAAATCACCGAAACTTTATAAAAACATAGAAATGAAGACTCCCTCCCCACACACCTCACTAGCCAGACACTCATCTATAGTATTTACACGATGCCTTGATTTATGGAAAGAGCTATATTCAGCGAAAGGAGTTTTTTTTTAAATTTCAAACAGTAACATTTTTGTTTCAGGTTGTGCTATTCCAGGTTATGATTACTTCCCAGATGTTAACATATGTATAAAGCCTTATACATTAACCAAAACTTGGCAGGCTGCCAGAACACATTGCCAGGGAGACGGTGCAGATCTCATAACAATTACATCCAATCAAATAAGAGATGTCGTTTTCAACTACTCATATTGTAAGTCATACATATTCAAAGCAGAAAAATCTACAGTGGGATGTTTACCTATGTGCGATGTTTCTTAATTTAAATTGCCGACTTTCATTCCAATTTTATATTTTTTTCGACAAAGGGGCAAAAATACAATGTTCCCGGTCAATGCAAATCTTCTGGAGGGAGCATAATTTGTTGTACACGAGCTGTTAGAACTGTTTGTTCCATAGCCACCTCTTTGAACATGAATCAAATTAGCAATTTATACATTTTGTGTGTCCGAAACGCTTTTCTGAATGTACCTTAAAAACCGCTCAAACATAAAGCCAGTGATGTAAATATATGTGATGCACTTCTATACTGACACAAATATTGTCAGATAGTTGAAGAATGTAAGGAACTTTGGGTTTGCAAACATAAGGTGACTATTGTTGGCTGCCAGAACACATTGCCAGGGAGACGGTGCAGATCTCATAACAATAACATCAAATCAAATAAGAGATGTCGTTTTCGACTATTCATATTGTACGTCAATAGTGTACCTATGTAATAGAAAATAAAGGATATGGAGTAAACATCCATGACACAAATTCGGTACATGCACAGCAAAAAACACACTAAAAAGCAAACAAACAGCGCTTTTATTACTGTTCATCATCTCAAAGTCACAGTGAGGCCTTCAACACGGAGCAAAAACCTCTCACCTCACTGCAAGTTTAAGACGTCCCCTAGAAGCCGGTTTGAGAGGAATTCTTTGCAAAAATAATTCGAATAAACTTTGTAAGATGTTACAACACTAAATCTGGCCCGGTCAAAAAGAACATACTGGAAAGTCGTACATATTTCAAACAAAACTGTTCCTACGCATTGGTGTAAATATCAAACCATGTAGAATATATTTTGGTAATTTAGGTATCAAATGAAAGGGATGGACTGGTGATCCTTGTAGACTTGTAGAACACATTTTGACTGATAATTTTGAATAATGCAAAAATGAATGATTGAATTCTATGTATGCTGTTTCTAAAATTGAATTGCCGATTTTAATTGCATTTTTTTTCGGGAAAGGTTAATAAAATCTTTAAGATAAGTAGGACACACAGTCACGGTTCCCTGTCAATGTAAATCTTACGAAAGGAGCATAATTGGTTGTACACCAGCTGTCAGAAATGTTTTTCCAAAGCCACCTCCTTTGCAACACCCTTTTGATCTTGTTTGAACACTTAATTATACATTACGTGTGTCCAAAGTGCTTTTTTTTAATTTACCTTCTCCAGGAACGCTCAATCTTAAATTTTTGAAAGCCATGTACTTCTTACTTAAACATATTGTTAGATAACAGATTGAGTGCTTGCTATTTTTTATAATGGACTAAAGTTTGTGTTCCATATACAAACATTTTACCTTAGAGTGATGCTAAGACCTTTTTCACATTGTACAATCACTTATTCAATAATATTAATGGTACCAATTTTACTGCACTAGATGCGCATTTCCACAATAAATGTCTCTCCAGTGATGATTGAGGCCAAACTATTTGAAAATCCATTACTTATTCAAAAAAAAGAGCTTATAAACCCAAAAAAGGACAAACAGTATATAGCCAAAGAATAGTCGACACCTTTGATTAAATATTAGAGATGACGATAATGTGATTTGTTCTTATTTTGATTGCAAGAAGTTTTATTTCTTACATACAATGTATATCGACCAATTATGGACAATACCAACTTGTAAAGTTCTATTTCTTAAATTAAACACATGTCCATCAATTATGGACAAAACCAAAAACCAATAATTACTTTAATAAACAGTATCACAGATCCATATGTGTACTATGATGACTGTTATTCCAATATTATGTGTAAATATATCACCTAATTATAAAAGCTTGAACATATCCCAAAAACCCCAAATTTTGGCAATTTTGAGTTTTTATCTCAAAATGTATATAAATGAATTCTTGAACCAAAATTGTGTTGGAAGTAAACTTTATGGTGTCTTCCAAATCTAGAAAAGTACATGTATTGCTGCTTATATTAGGAGCGACTATTTAACTCTAAGGGGGTCGTATGATTATTTCGAGGAAAATGTATTCTGATTATCAGCTTTTAAGAAAAAAATATCCCCATCAAAGTTAAATGGTCGTTTCCTTAGGATTTTTGTTTCAAGAAAGTTTCCGTTGGTTTTCCGAGTAAAAATAGAGAATTCTTTGTTATTTGAAGCAAAAATGTCAAGGTTACGATATGCGTTATTAAACATCAATTAAATAGAAGTTAGACCAATGCCTATCATTATTTTCTGTTTTACTCCATATAAAAAGTGTTTCACATACGTATAGTTTTCACTATCAACTTACTTGTATAACTATGATCTTTTTTCCTTTTTATTCTCTTTCAGGTAAAATACGTGTTTGGGTAGGCTTGAGGCAACAACAATGGTTAAATGCTGAACCATTTGCAAATATTTTTGGTCCTAATACATTACTTAACAACGAGGATCTTCAATTTCAAAAGGACACAGACAAAAGTTGTGGGACATTTGTGATGACGTCATCAGAAATGAAGATAATAGACGATAGTTGCAATATTCGCAAGCGGAGTTTTTTTATTTGTGAAATTCTTCAAACATAACTGACAAGGAGCTTGTTTTGTGACAGATACGACAGATGTCAAATATCTTTCTAATGCTATTATTTTGTATCAATGGTTCTGATTGGATGACAGTAAGCGTAAAATTCTCTATCTCCTTGTATGTAACTAAGGAAGCCGACATTTTGAATTCCGGAATGTATTAGACTGGTTCCCGATCGCAATATTCAGTATGTTACACATATACCAGATGCCGACTTCCGGTCCATTTTGAAATTTTAAAAATAACCCAGTACCGGGACCTCGTGACAGCGTATGGCTATTAGCTAATACCTGGAACGTAGTACCGGGAACCAGGATAGGAATGTATTGACATGTACTTTCTACAATAAGCAAAAAAACTCTATTTTGCACCTAGAAATGTTCTTTTAATAAAATTTTATTACATTTTGAAGCGGCCAAGAAGCCAGAAAACGCCCGGTGTTTACGTTTGACGCCGAAAGCATACCTATGACGTCACTTAGTTTAGAGGCCATAGAAGATAACATCATTTCGCGGATTTTTCTTTAATGAAAATTTTACACTGAAATAATGATTGAAATTGAACTATGTATTTATTTTGCATAAGAATAGAGATAACTGTATTGTATTTGAAGCTTTGCGGACGTCCATCGGTAGTTTTACTGTCGCAAATACCATCCAGTCAGATGAGTGTATAGGTTAATTTTAATGCCTTGTGTTGGTCTGCTGGTCACTTTAACTGAGCAAAATTTCGGCATCTATCCAACATGTACTCTTTCTAGCTGCAGTCCATATAACCGGACAGTTAATTTTTTTTTTCAATTTTTTCTTGTCCTGAAAATGTTTCAAAAATTTGCCACTGAACATAAATCAAACAAGTTTTGCACTACCACGAAGGATAGTTTTTTTGTTTCAATTTTTTTATTAGGTATTAATTTGTCGTATGCATATTGCTTAAAATAAGTTTTAAATGTTAGTTTTTGTTTGTATATTTGTCTTAACTTTTGAAACCCCAGAACTTCATATGCCGCAGTAGGCACTTTAATATTGCTTGTCAACCTGAGCAGATTTATTGCTTCGTCACACACAGTCTAAGAATAGCATGACATTGTGCAATGCCGAGACTAACATCAATAGGATTTAGGACCACAAGTGTTCATAGCTGTATAGCAATGAGTCGTTAACTAAATCTATTGGATGTAGACTGATTGGTATTTTTGTCTATCATTATCTATTTATTAGTTTTTATAGGCTTTGAAGTGGCTTTCAGTAGCTGCGAGTACTCATAGACTGGTACTTTGAATCTTTGGGTTTTTTTTGTTAGTAATATTTTTGTTTTACATGCCGATCTGACAAGTATAACACTTTCAAACTGAATTTCACTGTTTGTTCTTATATTGTGCTGTTACAACACTGCCCCATGCCAGTTAGGGGGAATATTGAGCACTCGCAAAAATGTTTAACCCCGCCACATACATTATGTGCCTGTCCAAAATCAGGAGCCTGTAATTCGGTGGTTGTCGTTGGTTGATGCTTTTTATATTTATATTTTGTCTATCATTTTAGCATAAATCAGGCAGTTGGCCATGGTTTTTTCGTTTGAATTGTTTCACATTTTGTAATGTCGAGGCATTTTAAAGCTTACTGTAAGATGTGATTTTGCCCATTGTTGGAGGCCGCACTGCTCTATAATTGCTTACATCCACATCATTTGGACTCATTGACAATTATACCACATCTCCTTATCATTTTTATTTTGAACTAGCTTTCAGTAACTCCAATTACTTTTAGATTGTTAATTTGTATGTTGTGTCTTTTTATTATTTTTTTTCTTTTTGTGCTTCTGACCGTATCTGATGAGTAAACCCCTTTCAAACTGAATTTCACTGTATGTTCTTATGTTGTGTTGTTACAGCACTGTCGCAGTCAGTTAAGGGTAGTGTTGAGAACTCGCAAACAATGTTTTGCCCCGCCAAATTCTTTCTCTGTCCAAAGTCAGCATGTAATTAATTGTTGGTCGTTGGTTGTTGTCTGTTATTTTATCATACATCATGCATTTGCGTTTCGCGATTGGATTGTTTCGCATATTGTTATGTCGAGACCTCTATAGCTTAATACATGGTATGGGTTTTGATCATTGTTGAAGGCCCTATAGTTGTGTACATCCACGTCATTTGGTCTCTTGTGAAAAATTAGCAAACTTACTAAATCTTCTTATTTCTATAATTTTTTGGTGTGTGTATGATGGTGAGGTACAACTTGTGTTCGTGTTTCGGATGACCTACTTTCCGCAAAATTAAAGCTGTTGGATTTATAAAAATTTCATGAAATAATTCTTGTTAAGCCCCTTTTTTTCGTTTTGCCTGTAGCTAATAATTTTTTTTCTTATTTAGTTGTATTTAATTGAGGCTAAGAGATCGAGCTTGTATTTCGTTCCGAACGCCTTACATCTTACGCGAGGAAGACCTACTCGTGTCGTCCCTATACACCTAATTCCATTTAGATTTCTCCTTCAGAAAATAGAACATAAAAACAGTGATAAAAATATAGAAAATTTGATATAATACAAAAAAAATACGATTTATTAAAGTACAGCGTGATCTTTTTCCTGTCGTTTATTACAAGAAAACATTCGAAAAAAATGCACGAATGTTTGCTGAAATTGTGTTTTTCTTTCCGCCATTGGTGATACCCATTTTATCAATGTTTTCCTTCTTAATATCCATAGTTTGGGACTCTTTCATCTTTTCATCTATGTCTTTCTCTGACTCTTTCTTTGTTTTGCTTTTCTTCATACCATTTTGATTAGCCTCTATAACATCTATAGTGTATACCTCTTTCTTCCATTCCCTGTCTCTTTCTTTGTTTTGCTTTTCTATATATCGTTGTGTTTTTCCTTTATAACCATAGTTTGGACATTTTTCTTCTTTTCATTTTTCACTACTTCTTTCTCCATCCTTTTCATTTCTGTAAACGCAAGTGTTAAAATCAAATAAGTTCATACAGTTTTAAAATCATTATATAAAAATAAGGAGAAGTGTTATTATGTTCAACGAGACACTTATTGATAAAACCCCAAAAGACAAAAATGGTTTTTATTGCATTCAACATATATTTCAGTATTAATTTGGTATCAGCTATTTAATCCCGTTTTACTTTCAATGTTTAATAAATTTAAATTGACTGTTATTTAAAGAATGTTTTTTTAAAATGTATACTGCACGAAAAGCGTCAGCGGTAGTAGCAACTGGACAAGAGAATGGACTTTTAACAATTGACTGTGTTTTAGTTGTTCTTTATTAAAGTTTTATTCGTGTGTGATAGAAAAAATACAACATATTAAATATTTCCATTAGAAGCCCGAATGTTCAGCATACCAATTGTAAATTTAATGAACGCTTTACTGTATTCCTGTCACGTAAGGTTGTCATTTTAGCGGTATTTTTAACATTCCCATATAAGCGAGAGGTTTGGCTAGCCATAAAACCAGGTTCAACCCACCATTTTTTCTTAAATTGTCCTGTACCAAGTCAGATAGTCCGTTTCTATGTATGTTGGTGTTTGTTTTTGTTGCAGCTCAGTGTTTCTGTTGTTCCGTTGTTTTCCTCTCATGGTTGGTGTGTTTCCCTCGGTTTTTGGTTTGTGACCCGGATTTGTTTTCGCTTTATCGATTTATGACTATAATTGAACAGCGGTATACTACTGTTGCCTTTATTTAGAAACTTGCGAAGATGAGGTTATACATGATTAAAATTAATTTCGTATTTTAACATGTGAAAAATGTTGGTTAAATTCAAAATTATAAAGTTAGAGTTTGTCCGATGTTTTCATACATCAATGACATGTGTTATAAAAGAATGATCGTCCTGTCAAAGGCGTCCATGTGGAATCGTTTAAGGAGAAGAATTTCGAAAGTGCACATTTCAATAAAATGAATACCTTTCTCCAACATCTTTTGAGCTTTTCTCTCCGTCTTTTTCATCTACTTTCTCCTTTTTACTTCCTTCTTCCGTATTAATTTTACATCCTTTGTGTACCTTTTCATAATCTTGTCTACTCTTTTAGAGTACAATTGAACAACCTTTTCCTCTTCTTTAACTATTTTCTCTCGCATTTTTTCCTCTTTCTTCATTTTTCTTTTTCCCCTCTTTTAATCATTTTTCATTTGCTTGCAAATAGCCCCATTAAGTTCAGAATTCTGGACTGAATCCTATTAAAATGTTTATGTAGTACAACTTGTAATACTTTCACATGTATAATGGTTTGAGAAAAATATCTATAAAACTTATCTCATAAGACATAAAAAAGATAACACCAATTACCAATAATATTGGAAAGTACAACAGATCACACTAACCAACCATCGCCTCCTTACTTCGATAAAATATTGGAACAAACAACGACAAAGATGAACGAACAACAATTTGATTTGAAAGATATAAAGATTCAAAAGTAGGATACAAGAACATAGAAAATATGTAGTGTTTGAAACAGTGAATCAAAATGACATTTTTTATCTGAGAAATGACCCATTTATACACATTGAAAATTTTATTCAATTTTAACTAAACACAAAACTATCTACAAAAAATTTAGTTATATACCCAATAGCATCTTTAACGATATCTTTTACAAAACATAAGGTTATCATTTTTCCATAGATTAAGGGAAATACTAGAAGTGGTCAATAAATGTACAAAAGGATCATAAGAGACACTCTTGATTTTGTTTTATATTCAGAAGTGTTAGTTAGGACAGGAGAGGGAGATTATTTGACGGACATACCTAATTCTTTTATCAAGGCGGTTTCCTTATCCCCAGCTGCACGTATGTCTACCTCGAACATTTTCCCACTGTTCAAGTGCAAACTCAAATACGGCAACACTTAGGATAGCTTCAAAGAAGCCAGCCCTTTTCTGCTTCTTGGGCTGACCACTCCATACTTATGCTGTTGATTGTTGAGTCGAATGACAATTAAAAATGCATTATAAAATCCGTTGTAACCCCTTCCCTATATTCCCCTTAAAAAAAGAATCTGCCTGCGCAACTATATATTATACTTGTATTTACTAGGACTATTTATTAGCTCACCGGGACCCGAAGGGCCCATGTGAGCTTATGCCATCACTTTGCGTCCTTCGTCTGTCGTCGTCGTCTGTTGTCGTCGTTTGTCGTCGTAAACTATTTCAAAAATCTTCTCCTCTGAAACTACTGGGCCAAATACCTTCAAACTTTAACTAAATGTTCCTTAGGGTATCTAGTTTATAAATTGTATCCGAAGTTTTGGTCCATCGACAAACATGGCCGCCATGGCTAAAAATAGAACATAGGGGTCAAATGCAGATTTGGGTTGTATCTCAAAAACTAAAGCTTTTAGAGCAAATCTGACATGGGGTAAAATTGTTCAATTGGTCAAGATCTATCAGCTCTGACATTTTCAGACGAATCGAACAACCCATTGTTGGGTTGCTACCACCGAATTGGTAGTTTTAACAAAATTTTGCAGTTTTTTGTTATTATTTTGAATATTATTATAGATATATATAAACTGTAAACAGCAATAATGTTCAGCAAAGTAAGATCTACAAAAAAGTTAATATGACCATAATTGTCAATTGATCCCTTAAGGAGTTATTGCCCTTTAAAGACAATTTTACACAATTTGTTCATCAAGTTTGCTAACATTTAAAAAATCTTCTCCTCTGAAACTACTGGGCCAATTACCTTCAAACTTAAACTAAATGTTCCTTAGGGTATCTTGTTTATAAATTGTATCCGAAGTTTGTATTCAACGACAAACATGGCCGCCATGGCTAAAAATAGAACATAAGGGTCAAATGCAGTTTTTGGCTTATATCTCAAAAACTAAATCTTTTAGAGCAAATGTGACATGGGTTATTGTTTAATTGGTCAATTTCTATCGGCCCTGAAATTTTCAGACGAATCGAACAACCCATTGTTGGGTTGCTGCCATCGAATTGGTAGTTTTAACAAAATTTTGCAGTTTTTTGTTATTATTTTGAATATTATTATATATATATAGAAACTGTAAGCAGCAATAATGTTCAGCAAAGTAAGATCTACAAAAAAGTTAATATGACCATAATTGTCAATTGACCCCTTAAGGAGTAATTGCCCTTTAAAGACCATTTTACACAATTTGTTCATCAAGTTTGCTAACATTTAATAAAGTAACTCACCACGATTATCTATCGATTTCTACAATCTTCAGAAAGCTGCACGGGATTAATGTCTTAGACTTCCAAAAACTTATCCTTTTGCAATGAATCGGCGATACTTCGACGATAACGTTGTCATCGGAGATCTTTATGGCATCGATGAATGATTTCAGCTCAGTCGCATCATTCCTTCTATACGCTCTTAACTTCATATTCATCTGGAACACACCCACGTTTCGCGGGACCGTGACTGAATTAAAGTACCTATGCCTTATTTTAGACTGGATTTTTATTATTCGTATTGTCATTTAGTAAAGTCATGCTGATTTTTCAACCTCAAACTTTTCAATTCAATTTTATGGAAAAATGAGGTGAAATGCATATGATGTTTTTGAACCTCTTGATAGATAAATGTCTATGGTTTCAGAAAAGGTACCACTCTAATGGATTGAAAGTCTTCTTTGGACCAAATGTTTGGGACTTTTGTGACAATTTCACCCCTCTTTTTGCAATATATTGTATCAAAGAAAAGCAGATTGTTGCAATGGTTACACCAAAAAGAGATTATATTTCACCATTTGAACTATTGGAAATCAAATTTATGGAAGATGCTGTTTCCATACATATGCACATACATAACACAAACATTGAGCCTTATTTGTTAGAAAGCATGGGAAAGAGGGTGGTTAAAAATTACGAGTGTCAATTTTAATTTTTTTTCCTAACTGTGTATTGCTACTTATACTATTGGTATCGGTATCGGATTCGAATTTGTAAATTATTTGGTAATACAAGTAATAGCTTTTTTTAAAAGCTTGCCGTTTTTTTTAGCTTATTATGTTGAAAATTGTTTTTTTTTTCTTTGCTTTGTTGTACATGTTGTAGTTTCATCCATTCAGAATATTGCTCTGCATATAAATTGCAATTGGGTGAAAAAAAATGGAATAGAGGAAATACCAGTAGAGTATTTTAAGGGTGACAATTTTCTTTTTGTGCGCGGTCATTTTTACCCATGGAAAGAGCTTAGTTTTTTGAATCATTTAAGTGTTGGCCTGTTCTTTTTTCGATGAATCATTTTTCAGCAGACATGTCATTCTTTCTCTCTGTTTGAGAAAGGTGTAATCAATATCTTTTATTCATTGTCCCGATAAACCGACTCGCAAACGTTTTAGATCACAATGAATCTTTATTATACCTGATCTAATTGTCCCTATATCCTACTTAAGCAGGTTCCAGCAGTGTATAAGGGTATATAGTTCCTGCCTGAAAATGTTTAAGGAGTAAATCGGTTTAAAGTCTGTTCTGAAAAAAGTCGACAAATTGCCATGTTACGATTAAAGTAAATACATGTGTGACTCTCTGGTCGTTACTTTTTGTCTTTATATTGGTATTCTTGTTATTTTTTTTCTTTTGCTTTCACGGTATCAATCCGATGCGTCAACCCCTTTTCAACTCGTTTTTACAGATATTTATTACATATTAGAAAAGAAAGGATATGGGATATTTATCCAGGACACAAAATCAATACATGCACAGCAAAAACACAAAATAGAAGAAGCAGCGCGTTTATTGATGTATTTTGCGCTTTAACACCACTGTCCCAGGTAAGAGGTGGGTTGGGCGCCCGCAAACATGATCAACCGGCCCGCCAAGTTTGCTGTGTGCCTGTTCTGACAACAAAATGGTTTATAGTTGATCCTTGATCGATGCATGTCAATAGTGCTTGCAAATGTTCAAAACCACAGATTGAGAAACGGTCCTGAAAATTAGCCAGTCAGATATTTATAACATAAAAATAAGAAGGTGTGGTATGATTACCAAGGAGGTCACTATCCACTACAGACAAAATGACATAGATGTTAGCAATTATAGGTCACCCTACGGATATTAGCAATGAGAAAAACTCATACCGCATTGCAAGCTATAAAAGTTTCCGACATGACAAATGTAAACAAATTCAAACGACAAAACCAACGGCATGTCATTGATTTATGTACAAAACTCAATTATAAACGGAAAGCAAATATAATACACTGCAATAAACATGATAAACGACAACCAATGTAATTCAGACTTATGATTTTGGCACATTATAATACAAACATGTCCATGAAGCTGTGCTTAATTAGTGTGTCCTCAGATTGTAGCAAACGGAGTTTGTTCATGTTCACTGCCTTAAGGTCTCCTAAATTTGTGTATTTAATTGGTAATTTACAGATTTAAATTATAGTTTATACGATAAATAATTCCTGCCTACGTCAGGTGAGATATTTATAGAATACAAATAAACAAGTTGCTTTTTTTTTTTTAAAAAGTCAATACGTGAACCATAGAACTTTTTTTATGCTAATTATTATTTCAACTGAATTCTAAATTATATCTCAGTATTTTCATTACCATGTGTGTGGAGGATAATGTTTTCTTTTTATTGTAAATCAGAACAATTATGGCATGTTGAGAGTGGTGTTAAATATAAAGTAGGGAGATAAGGAATGTTTTAATTTCAATAGTTCATTTCTGGATGGTGTTAGCTTTCATTTTTGAAAGGTAAAACTACTACCAATGGATGACACTCCTAGGGTGTTTATTGGTAGAGGTAATATTTCAACTAGAATCCCTCAGTAATTTTATATATTATTCTTTTTAAAATACATATTTCAGAGCAAGTACGATATTTTGTTTCATAAAATGTGAACGTTTAATTCCTACCAAATAAGACAAAAATCTACTTGCTTACCATTTTATTTTGTGCCGTAAAATCCCGTTCCACCTTAGAAATGGGTTTGGATCCAGCTAATACATTCAATTTGCTGCTTATACATGTATACTTAATATACCTGTCCAAATCCGGAGCCTGTTTTTTTTTTGTTTGCTTACTATTGTGTCTGTTTTTCGTTTTTTTTTGTATAAAAATATTGCCATTCATTTATATCTTGTACAACACTGGTCAATTTGATGTCATTTAGCTCGCTTTGCTAAGACTCCACATTAAAAGCCATGTTTATTGAAAAGTTCTCTCATTGGCAAGCATAGTTTACCAAATATTATATAATCATATCAGTCGCAGGATAATTCGATTATTATGAAATGCGGTTCCTTAAATCAACATACGTAATAAATCTCAAAACTTTACTCTGTTTTGCTAAGTTATGTTTGTTGCCTATAATTCAGAAGTTTAACAGCGTTTTGGGATTTTTTGCTTAAAGTTAACTTTTTAAGCATGGGTCCCTTTTCAAAAGTCTCCCAACTACTACCTCATATATGAACTTAAGTATAGGGGAAATTTTGTTCGCTATGTTAAAGAAATCTTCTACATGCTCTATTTTGCATGTGAAGACCATAAAACCGTCATCTCTATATTGACAGTGTAATTTGATGTTTTCTTTCCATTTGAACTAATCTAAGATATTTATTAATAGGACAGACAGATGCAGATATGTGCATGATGGTGAAAATATACCACCTATGGAGGGGTGATCCTATAACTTGTTTGTATAAATTTCCATTAAACTCAAATTTATTGTTTCTTAGAATTAATTAAACAAATGCAGTTTAATCTTTTTTGTTGAGAATCTTTAAAGGATATTATTTTGTGTCAATTAATTCTTCTGCATTGATAACTGTTTCTTTTAAATTATCAATGATCATATTTGTGTACATTTACGTTTCGTCATATAGGCAATAAGAATGCATTCCCTTTTTACCTCGTATGTTTTATTAATGAAATCTTTTGTATCTTGAACTTAAAAGTTATGCCCCTACAAAATTGGTTTTATATTAGATCGTTTACTCTCTCAATGCGTCTCGTGGTAGAGTTACACTTATTGATGATCAGTTGTAAGGAACATTAATTAATGTCTCCTACAAGTTGACCATTACTCAATGCCTCATTAATCATGTCTAGATTAATTTAATGAATTTTTGAAAGACTTAGGTACATGTGTCCATGTTTTGAATCATTATTATTCTTTAAGAATTATACGTATGGGAATCTATTTCTATTTTTTTTTCTATATAGATTATCAACTATATCTTTTATTACCATATAGCATGTAAGTGAGGTTAAGCGATCTGTGTAAAGTTCTTTATTGCCAAGTTTTAGATATCGCAAATGATCCGTATGACGGTGCTCTTAATTGCAGGAAGCTAATCCAGATAAGAAATATAAATGTTCCAAATGAACAATAATTAGGGTTCCGAATATTCCTCCATAGACTATATTTCTAACTAATTAATATGCGTGAACCATCAGGGGTTCACGCAATAATATTATCGGAAGCGCCTGATTGCAATCCAGTTTCTTAGAAATCCAGTATTTTTATCTTGAGGTCAAAGGTCAAGCTTACACGAAGGTCAGGGTGATATGCGTCACATCGCTTTAAGGTGATACACGTTCATATCATGCATATTCAAATATTTTTGGTGAGTTTGCTATTAGTGTGTCATGGATATACTGGAGTAGTACATCTATGAATATAACGTATTTTTAAGGCGAATTTTCCTAGAAAAATTTTAGTACTCGCTTAAAAAAGCTTTGAAAATTTGTCACGCCGTACCATACATATTTCTACCATATTGATAGGCTTTTGCACAACGAACAGTAAAAGAATGTACAACGAACGGTACTAAATAAAGCAAACAAACTACAAAGAGAATGAATCGTACAGTGCCAAAATTCTGAGGTCAGTTTTTCAAGTAAATGTCTGCAAATAAAATAAAACAACGGGTTTCTCATTCGCATTATGTATTTCAAACAACAACAAATCACAAAATACACGGTCGCATTTAGTGTAAGAGCCAACCAACTATGTTCTATTTGTAGTTTAATCAAGTTTGAGTTACACCGAGTGTTTGTTTCGCGATGTTTACAAGTAATTCACAGACCTGTCTATTTAAAATAGTCACAGGGTGTTCATGTAATATAAGTAATATACAATACTGTCAGGAGCAGTAAACTTTGTTTTCATAAATTGAATACTTAACTGAACAGTACGTCAATTAGTCTTTGGTGAAAATATTAGGACGGTCTATCTACCAACATCGCTTCGCGATGCAGCGATTAACGTCCGGAATCAACTATACGGCGGTTATACCCCGTTATATATAACTATTTAAACATGTAACAATAAATTGTATTCAATATATCCGTGTATTCTTACAATTACGTATTTGCTTATTTGTAACAACAATTTACTGTAAGAAATTCATACATAAATTAAGGTTGCTTGAACTTTCTTTACTGTATTTATATAAGATGTACTCAGACTTTGTAAAACGTCACCAGTATCTGAGCAGAAAGTTGATGAACCAGGGGTTTGTCAAAAAACGTCTCGTCCTTTTTCTAAAAAAGTCCATCGGAAGGTACCAAGACCTTGTTGATAAATATTCCGTATCAACTTCACAAATAACACACGATGGTCTTGAAGTATAGATTCTGGGTACTGACGTTGTTTATCATCTTAATAACGTGTTATAGTATTCTTTTAAATGTCTTTTTGAATATTACTTTTACTGTTTAGTCTATTTTTGGTGATATCCATTTGACGTGGCTCGGTACTTATACATCCCGTCATTGTGTTATTGTGCTATGGTAAATTTTTGTATTCTTGTCTTTCATTTTTATTTGTGTGCTTTGTCTGTATGCCTTTTTGTGTTTCTTTGTTACATATTTGTTTGTTATTTTAGTGATTAAGATTATAACACAATGTTGACTGTTGTACCCTTATTTTGACATTTTTACCTATTATGTCTGTTTGTTTTGTTCACACATCGTTGTCAATATAATGGAATTTTGTGCGACTGTCATACAAGTGAGAGGTTTAGCTAGCTATAAAACCAGGTTTAATCCACCATTTTCTACATAAGAAGATGCCTGTACCAAGTCAGGAATATGACAGTTGTTATCCATTCGTTTGATGTGTTTGAGCTTTTGATTTTGCCATTTGATTAGGGACTTTCCGTTTTGAATTTTCCTCGGAGTTCGGTTTTTTTTGTGATTTTACTTTTTATGCATACACAATGGCATGAGAAATATCAATTATCCAATCATCATAGCTTCAAATGTAAGGCAATTGTTTGTGCAAGATGAAAACGTTACCAATCGTGAAATGAAGATCGTTTTGTGAACGCTCTTTCTTATCTAAGATTCATCCATTAGACAGCTCTAATGACGTTTTATTAGTATGTGATGTAGATTTAGATCGAAACCGAAAACTTTGCTTTTTCGGTGACGTGGATTGGCTTAACTGTCCAAGATATAAGTATTCAATGATGGCGTGTCATAATAAAGGATAAATTTTATCCTACATATAGATTTGGATCTGGACAAATTATTAGAGAAAATAGAGTTGACTATATTAGCAATAAATGCTATTTTTACGGAATTTATTGATGTATTACCTCAGACTTTCACTCACAAAGTATGCATATATGTGACCCACCATGACATTTCCAGGCTTATGGAGGTAGAACGTCATTGTAAGAAAAACGCCGTTTACTATTATAAACATGATAAATATCGAGATTCAATTGTATACGTATTTGTGGAAGAAATAAACACTTTACCTTGGCTTCTTTTTTCGCTGATACAGAACTATACTAGTCAGCAAAAGAAACGATACAAGGCAATGTATTTTCCATATATAATGAAATTGGATACACTGTAACAAGGTAAATAATTGCCCAATTGGTCTTATATTTACAGAGTGTTATTTTCTTATCAAAACCATTGATTTAAGGCAAATACGCGAATTTATTTTTTTGCAATTTTTGTTATTTTAAAAATCGTTTTTTCACCCCAAAATTCAAAATTCGATATTAGAACTTAAAACCTTAAACTTAAACATGGTCTGCTTAAAATTTTTAATGCCTTTGCACATATTTGAATACTTAATTCTCAGCTTCGAAGTTAAGTGCCGACTTTTGTCATCATTTTCCGCAAAATGAATTTGACCCTGTGTTCAATAACACGGTATTTTCTCACTCTCCAATTTGGTCAGATTCTTTTAATCATGTGCATTTGGCAAATTGCTTTGCAAATGAATGTTTTTCATTCGATAATTTAACAGTTTTTCCTATTTATTATATTTTATGATAAATTGAAGTTCAAACTCGTGTATCGGTTCTTTAGTTGACTAGTATATAATACATCATATATAAGTTCTGAAGAAGTTTTACGTTATCGTTTGAAGTGAAAAATATTTGAATCTACATTTTAAATTGATACAAAAAATCAAAATTCTCTGCTCTATAGATTTTCATAAATAGCGTCTAAAATATATCCATAATAAATGCACCGTATCAAATGCATATATGAGAACAACTACTTAAAAACTGCTACGCGTCCAGTGGCGGATCCAGAGGGGGGCGTAGAGGGCGTACGCCCCCCCCCCTTTGCTTGCCCTTTTTTTTTTTTTTTTTTTTGTAAAATGATTAATCAGACTAGACTTCGCGAACTTTGCCATTTCCCGTGTATTCAATTTTTATGCGACAATTCTTTACTTATAAAGATATTTTTCGCTCGTATTTACTGTAATATATTATTGATTATGTCAAAGTCATGTGATTCGCTACGGTGGAGTTGACCAGTACGTCGAAAAAACGTCACTCAGTCATTTTGAAATTCAAATTACAGTAACACATTGCTTAGGCTGAGGATGACAAGCATGACGCCTTCAAAGCGACAAAGTATTGAGCAAGAACGTATTGACTTCTATTTCACAATTCCAACCATCAGAAAGTAATACTCTATTACACTCTCATGAAAAAAAAGTTCCCCAGCAATATTATTTACCTACGAAAACATGTTTAACCCCACACGCGCCAGCCCATTAATAACATTGCTGAATAGTGATCCCCAGTCAGTAAGCTCTAAATATAGATTTAAAGTCTAAGGTACGGACCATTTGATTTGAGGGGGCAGTCTGAGATATTTCAGAGAAAAAAATCTGACCCTGATTTTTGCTTTAAACAATAATTCTGGCCGTATCTGGATTGAAAACAATAATCTTGTCCACTTTTTTGCTATTAGAAAAAAATATTTCAATAATATTATTTAGCATTAAATGAACATGATGAATAAAAAACGGGCGTAATTTTTTTTTTTTTGGGGGGGGGGGGGGGGGGGGTGCATGTGAATCCCATATCTGACCGGAATGTCTGTTTCGCCGAACTGATATACTGAATACTTTTTTCAAGGCCCGACTGCAACCTGCTGCTGGGTGTGGCCTATATGTCTTCATGTGTCGACAGTCATTCACAACTTCATTGTCATTTCCGACTCATTAGTAGCCTTTGGTTGATTTGGAACCCCCTCACTTCCCTTGTTGGTTTAAACATTTCAACCAAAAATTTGGATAATAATTGCTTGTTTGTCTTTCTTCGTGTCGGTCGTATTGTAAATTTCATTGAATAGCCGTATATCTTGTTTACAACAAGAAATCTGTGAGGTTATGCTAACTAACCATGCATACATCAAACGAAATTTTCTATGTCCATTTTTTACTGACAAATCCCACATCAAATAAATTAATTAGTACATAGCTTTGGATCCATCCAATCATTTTATAATAGACAATTAATGGAGAGAATACGGCACCAAAAATGTCCAACCCCTACACTTTAACTATAAAATGCATTTTACACTTATTTTATGTTTTTAAGTCAAAAAAAGGCCCAAAAAAATTTTCGCCTCGCTCCGCTTGGCAAACTTCATTCCTACGCCCCCCCTTTCCAAAATCCTGGATCCGCCCCTGGTACCGACACCTATAAACTTGATACCGCTCCCGAAAAAAGTTACCTGCATTAATCATAGTTAGTCATATTATTTTCCACTTTGGAAGTTGACCTTAGAAAAACACATGCAGTTACACTGTTTTGTCATCAAAACTTCACTGTACCGAATAATTTTACTATCGACTTCAGTCTTTTTCATGACCTACTATCATGATTTTTTCCGGCCTCACTTACGGATACGCTCACATATAATAGATGCACCCCGATATTACCCAATCAGACGTTCTCCATACGGAATAAGCTAATATTTACCAATGAGAATCCCTTAACAGATTTATCCCATTGTGCTAACAAATTGGCCTTTTAGTAGTATAGATGAGCGCTATAGATAAAGTTAACACATGCATGTACTATCAACGTTTATATATAACTCAGAACAGTTTATCAGTATGGTATATCCAATTCATTTTTTAATTACATGTATAGATATTAATGATTGTTCAGAACTTTAACATTATTTATATTCTGTTATTGGTGTACCATCTATGAGGGTCTCGGTGAGATGTACAATCAATTCAATTCAATTTGTACAGAATACAAAACAGGGACGTAAATTAGAACTTGTTTAATAGGAGGCATTATAATAGGCGGGGATCCTGGTGTCGCCTAAACCACCCGAAGCTGGGCAGTTATTCCGTGCATTAGCCTAAACCACCAGAAGCTGGGCAGTTATTCGTGCATTAGCCTAAACCACCCGAAGCTGGGCAGTTATTCGTGCATTAGCTAGCTTGACTGATTGCCTTTTCCCGTGATATATTTATTTGGTTTTAGAGAAACTTTTTCAAACCTCAAAACTAAAAGGGCATTCTAACATAACTGATCATTTTGATAATTAATAACAAATTCTCCTTTTATTATTTTTCTTTTTATTATTTTTCTTTTTATTATTTGTCCTTTTATTATTTGTCTTTTCATTATTTGTCCTTTTATTATTTGTCTTTTCATTATTTGTCCTTTTATTATTTGTCTTTTTATTATTTGTCTTTTCATTATTTGTCCTTTTATTATTTGTCTTTTTATTATTTGTCCTTTTATTATTTGTCTTTTTATTATTTGTCTTTTTAGTTTGGTGAAGATTCTAATACACATTATTATTATTTATTAAAATCATTTGTCAAAGTCTTATTTTTTTCTTATTTGCAATAGTACAGTGTACATGATTTTTTATATTAGTTGTTATTGGCTTTGAACTAGCTTTCAGTAACTGCGAGTACTCTCAGATCTGTACTTAGTGTCTTTTTGTTGTTGGGATGAACAAGTACCCGGTCACGTCAACGTGTTATTGTTATATGCATTTCTATTTGTATCCATCTGATGAGTTAAGCCTTGTTCAACTGATTTTTATAGTTCGTTCTTATGTTGTACTGTTACACCACTGTCCCAGGTTAGGGGGAGGGTTGGGATCCCGCTAACATGTTTAACACCGCCACATTCTGTATGTATGTGCCTGTCCCAAGTTAGGGCCTGTAATTCAGTTGTTGTCGTTTGTTGCTGTGTTACATATTTGTTTTTCGTTCATTTTTTTGTACATTAATTAGGCCGTTAGTTTTCTCAATTGAATTGTTTTACATTTTTGATTTCGGGGCCTTTCATAGCTGACTATGCGGTATGGGCTTTGTTCATTGTTGAAGGCCGTACGGTGACCTATAGCTGTTAATTTCTGTGTCATGTGGTCTCTTGTGGAGAGTTATCTCATTGGCGATCATACCACGTCTTCTTTTTTATATTGTTCTATTAAATTTTCTCATATCTCGAGAAACGATATAGCAAGTGTTCTAGCTAGCTTGGACGTGAGCTTCCGCAAGAACATTGTTGCAGATTGAAGTTCTATAGACAAAGGTCTTATCAAAATAGGAACTGGGTTACAACTACATGAACTACAACTGCTATTGTTTCAAAATTAATGCGTCGTCATGTAATTTGGCGGCATTTCAGATTTTGAACGCATTTGGAGCACGTTGAACTAAATTTTAATATCTAAAAGGTGAAATATTTACTACAATAATCCAGATCAAATATTTGTGAAAAGGATCTGTAAGTGTATAGAATGTATACGTAAAACGCATCGATACAAATCAATTCTATTCCTTTTTTAATTTAGATTTCTCGAAATTGCGTCTACAGATTTACACGGATACGCTTAATATACTGCAATATTGGTGTTCATGTTTTTTCCTCCTCACCTAACCTTTATATTTATCGATTAAGACGGTGAAAAGAAGAATCTGGTGACCCCCTTATATTTTTACACCATTTAAGCGAAAATCATGAGCGCTGCGGTAACACCAATTTCAAATAAAATTCTACCAGGATGTTAGGTAAATAAACTGCAGTTTCCTCGCTTTTTTTATCCATATCAACATTCTATACATTTGCAGTTTCTTTTTTTTTTGTAATTATTTCAATCAATTGTATCACTAGAATCTACATATTAATGCTGCATATACATTTTTTTATATGCATATGTAGGTCAATGAGTTATGAAAATCCGAAATATTGTCCAACTATGTTTACACTGTCTTCGTTAAAGTCAGTTTGTAAGATGATGCATGCATAAGATTTCCCAAGTATATATATATATCAAGAACGTTTCGTAGTGTTTCAGCAACCAAGCTTAACTATTGGTTGGTGATGTCCGTCAAGTTTCTTCTAGTTTGCAGGAACCGTTTTTTCCGTTAGAATAGGCATTTCTCTTGATTGTACATCAAATAAATTCAACGGCAACTTGGCCTTCATCTTTCATAGCATGCATGGTGATTTTACCTAGAATTGCCATAAAAACTCTGACAACTGCTAACAATGACAATGTTTATGTAGTATGCCCGACATTTTACAGAAATTATCTCGAAATTATACTTCGCATTTGGAAAGTCTTGACTGATTCTAATCTTGACAGCATCAAGTGTCCAGTATCAAGACGAGAAATTATTGTTTTTGTTTCCATTTCTCTCTTGTATTATTTTTCTTTTGGTGGGCCGGCAATAGGAGGCAACTGCCTACATGCCTCCACATAATATCCCTGCAAAATAATGGCAAAAAATGCGGAATAAACAAAAATTGAGCAAAAAAAAAAAAAAAAATTGAGCAAAAAAAAAAAGAATAGAGAAGGTGCAAAAGTTAAAGAATAACTGAAAAAAGGCATTAGGTAATATAATACTGATTACAGAAATTTAACGGTGTACATAATATAGAATATAATTACAGATACTTTAATACTAAATTAATTTTTAAGAATTTTATAGAATAAGCATTATTTTAGAGACGAAGAAAGGTGCCCCCAAAAATTAAAGAATACAGGAATTAGGGGCTCCCATTCAGACTCTAATGTATTGTCAGTTTGATTGATTTGTTCATAATGTTGCAGTTCATCGTGTCTTATTAAAAGAGGAAATAAGAAATAAAAGAACGAAGGTCTTAATTCCGCTTTTGATTAATTATCTCCTTAATGAATTTCATCATGTATCAATCAATACATCTAATTACTATATGAAAAGACTAAACGCGTTGTCTTAAGAGCACGCGCGCTCTCTCAAACACCTGTTAAAAATATGTATCAAACATATGTTACAATTTTTAATCAGTAAATCCTATTAATAGCTAGTGTTGAGTTTGAGTCTACTTGACTCATCTTACTGCAACGAACAAAGTAACGAACTCAACGAGATCTCATTTGGATTTATTTACAGAAACATTGCTATTGTATAAGAGAACATTAAGCATATTTTTCATACAAGACTGGATCAATATCAACGTCAAAAAGTTACAAATATTATCCCAAGAGTAAAACTATTTAAGTAGGTCATTATTTTTACGTACGAAAAATGAGGGATGACGATATATTACCCAAGGAAAATTTGAATACAGTTGTTTCCGATGTAAAGGCATTGTCTATATTGTCTAAGATTGTAAGTGTTAACATTTTCATTTATTTTTTTGTGAATTTTTGCAGTTAGATTTAAAAAAAAAATGTTTTTTTTATTTTTTCAGAGTGTTTTTACTTTATTAATATCTTGCAATGATGCATCTTCATTTTGCATACTGTTATATTTCAATACATATGCAAATAGTACTTTTATGAATTTTATGACTACAGAGGGGAGGGATTTAAACAAATATGAAAATGTTCAATTTTTATAACATGATTTCAAAGTCTACATTATGTTCCAAAACAAGGCTTTCCTTATTTTATCTATTTGATTCGCGGTTATGTATTGATATTGATATATTGATATTAATATATATTGATATTGATATTGGTTATATATCTGATATTACCGACATTCAATCCGAGAATATAAATTGCCAGCAGAAAAATTCAAAATGTAAACAACTAGTATTGAAACTGCTATTCTTCATCAGGGGAATCAAAAGAAACCTTACAAAAAGAGCTTCTTCAAAGGACAACAGACGATAAGTAAAAGACTCTTCTTATATATATATAAATTATAAGTTTATGAAATAGTGCTATGTTGTTATATATTTAACTTATTTCATTGATTGATAACTAAACATAATATCAAATTTCAGTAGTTTCGTTTCTATAACATGTATAAGAAATTTAAGTGGATTTGTTTTAGTTTCAAAGAAAAAGAGAGGCAGAAGATATCAAAGGGATAGTCAAACGCCTAAATCGACGCCCGCAAAAAAGTTTAACTCTGCCATATTCTGTATGTGCATGTCCCAAGTCAGGAGCCTGTAATTCAATGGTTCGAGTGTCGTTTGTTGCTGTATATCATATTTGTTTTTCGTTTATTGTTCTGTACATACATAAGCCGTTATAGTTTCTCGTCTGAATTGTTTTACATTTGTCATTTCGGGGTCTCTTATAGATTGCTATGCAGTACGAGTTTTGCTCGTTATTGAAGACCGCATAATGACGTCATTAGGTCTCTAGTGTAGAGTTGTTTCATTTGTAATCATACCAATTCTGCAAATGTTTATGCCCCACCTACGATAGTAGAGGGGCATTACGTTTTTCGGTCTGTGCAACCGTTCGTTCGTTCGTTCGTTCGCCCGTCTGTCCCGCTTCAGGTCTAAGTTTTTGGTCAAGGTAGGTTTTGATGAAGTTGATGTCCAATCAACTTGAAACTTAGTACACATGCTCCCTATGATACATGTATGATCTTTCTAATATTAATGCCAAATTAGAGTTTTGACCCCCCAATTTCACGGTCCTCTGAACATAGAAAATGATAGTGCGAATGGGACATCCGTGTACTATAGACACATTCTTGTTTGTATCATCATAAGTCAAACACGAACTGACAACATCATGGCAAAAATGTCTCGCTTGTTTTACCTATCAATGAATTCGTGTTGAAAGTCTGTACTATGAAGGTTTAATTCTACTACTACAACTATCAGTTTTCACATAAACTTAGCATTCTCAATGTTCTATGAAAATGAGATTACCGTTAGATGAACCTTGCTAGACAGACATGTACACCTTACAATCATACCATACACCAGATATAGTTGTCCTATCGCAAACAGTACATAAAAAACAGATAAAACCACAAAATCTTAACACTGACCAAAGAAACATGAAAATGAGGTCAAGGTCAAATGAACACTGCCAGACAGACATGTACACCTTACAATCGGTCCATACACCAAATGCAATTGACCTGTTGCTTATATTATCCGAGAAATTGACCAAACCAATGAACAGTGAAAATGAGGCCAAGGTCAGATGAATACTGCCAGTCGGGCAAGTACACCTTAAAATCATTAAATACACCAAATATATTTGACCTGCTGCTTATGATATCTGAGATACAGAATCCTACCTGACGAACATGTAAACGTTGCAAGGAACCCATATACCAAAATTAGTAAGTATTTCACTTGACAAAAAAATGTTATTTTTTTAAAGCAGTCATCTAACCATGAAAATGAGATCAAGGACAATGAACATATGACAGACGTGCAGTTCCTTACATAAGGTATCTGTATACAAGGTATGAAGCATTTCTACCATCTGAAATATAAAGCTTTATACAAATAGTTTACGTCATCGCCGCCAGATTGTAATACTTATGTCTCGCATTCTGAGACTTTCGTCGCAGCAGAGACATAAACAACAAAATGACAAACACAACATAGAAAATAAAGCCGGTGTTACACAAAAACCAATCGAAAAACGGTGATGATCTCAGGTGCTCTAGAAGGGTAAGAAAATCCTGCTCCACATGTGACACCCGCGACGTGTTGCTTATGTTAGGCCTAGTTCAAACCCGTTGATAAGAGGACAGGATTGTGATTACGACAATTGAAACATACCCATCGTCGTCTGTGAAACAGATATTCCATATCGGTCAACTCGTAATGGCGTCTGTCAAATGTTAGACTTCAACTTGAACACTTGGGACTCTTGGTTTAATTTTAGTATTTGACTTAGCTTCGGATTCCGTAGATTTATTTGAATAGTTTTGTTTGACAATAATTGCAAGCTAAAACTATTATCATAACCAGAATTTTATTCGCAAATATCAACATCTACTTTGTTGTAAAATAGAAATTGATCATTAGCACATTAAACTACCAAAACCATAAATTTCAAAATGAATTGTACAGAGAACACACGCTAACAAATAATACCACTCTTGTTTAACTATAAATTGGAAGCGAGTGAAAACAAGTAATGTACATGATGCACAGATATGACAACATTGAGTTGAAGTTCTTTTGAAACGTAATAGTATGTCTAATTCGTAACCGATTAAAACATGCCCAGGACAATTGTTATTGATCGAAATTATATTACCACCCCAATTTTATTTGCAATTCACCAAAAATGCTATTGTAACAACGCTTGGTTTTGTCTCAGAGAAAAACAAACTATGTTTAGCTATCGTACAAACATTAAAGGAGAAGCAAACGGAAAACATGTGGAAACTTGATCAAGTGGGGGTATACATCAATAAAGCAATCCAACAACAAAATTATCTAAAAAGACACCAAGAAGACAACTTACAGTTTTAACAATAGAATGGTGTATATATAATATGGTTTATGTCGTTGGTTGCTATATGCCATAACTGTTTTTACCTATCTATTATAGTTTTCGAGATAATAGATAAAAGCAACAAAATTAGGCAAACAACTGCATTTAGGGACAATTACACCTCTAAGGAGTCATCCAAGGAAAGTGATATTTGCTTTTCTGTAGAGTTTGTATTGCTCATCATTTGTGGCTGTACAATGTTTACTTATCTTTTAAAGTGTCTGAAATATAGGCAACAAGAGGCAAGTCTGTGTCTGTATCGCTCACCTGTTGAAAAAAAAACCCGCTGATTTGCTAATTAGGACTTCTATATACACATACTATAGTAACTCTCCGTGCTGCTGATAATTTTTGCAATTAATTTACCTGTTTAACCTAGCTCCCATAGTTTTTATTAGTGAACAGCAAAAACTGCAAAAGTCAGTAAAAATTAACAATTCAGTGGCAATAACTCAAAAAAAGGTTATGAAATTTCCAGAGTAGACAGATCTTGTTATGCTGACTATTTTTGCATTTACAATTTTTACCTATATTTTCACGATAACAGGCAAAAACTGCAAAAATTTGATATTTCTAGGGCAATAACTCAAAAATACATGTTGGTCGACTTATTTTAATCCAATTTTCAGGATAGGTACATTGTGTCATGCTGGTCCTTTTTTGCAATTATAGCTCCTTTAATTTTTGAAACAATGGCAAAAAAGTAAAATGAAAAATCAACATTGAAACTGCAATAACTCCATAACAGGCGGGCAGTTTTTCTATAAGTTTTAGAGAAGTTTGTTGTACACATTCTATACATGAAACAAACTTTGGTTCAATTCATTGAGCAATTTTAGAAATTTTGAAGAAATAATTACAGATGATCACAGACAACATAAAGACGGAGGATGGTTGCAAAGGGATGACAAAAGCTCACATGGCCCATTAGCCCAGGTGACAAGAAAGTATCCATTATCACTGAACTATTATACATATTTGTTTAGGGGCCAGCTGAAGGACGCCTCCGGGTGCGGGAGTTTCTCGCTGCATTGAAGACAGGCATGGGGCGAATAACATTGCAATGTAATGCATTAAATTACAATTACTTTGACCAAACCATGCATTATATTACAATTACAATTACATGCATTTATCAAAGTAATGCATTATATTACAATTACTTTTGCAAAGTAATGCCTTGAATTACACATTACATTTGAAAATTTTATTAGTGAATAGAAAAATTAAACATTTTGAAAAACAACTAGAAGTCACAAAAGATTCTAGCATATGCAGTAACTGTTCCATGAATTGAATATAAGTATACATGTACAAAGTCTATTTAATTTGACTTTTACAATTTTTAATTATTTTAACTTAATGTTGACTTTACTTTTATAAATATATTTTTTGTTGCTTTTTTTTAAATTTTAAACGAAATATTTAATTACTGTGAATTACTTCCCTAATTATAAAATAAACATAGACCTTAATTAATGAACAATTGTCTAAATGGTGAAAATATTGATTGTTAAACAAACTAATTAGTGTTTTATAACAAAGTTTAATTATCTTTTATTTAAGCAAAACAAAGATATTCTTTGATCTTATGACAACAATACAGCTATGCTTTTCAAATATCAATCTTTTTATGCAGGAAAATGTATGAAATAAGATGAAATAAAGAATATATTCTAATGATTAACATATTCTTAGTTAATCAAGAAATCTTAAATTTGGTTTAGTTAAAACTCCAACAATATGTTAAAGATGTAGTATGTGAAAAAAGTAATGACATGTAATGCCATGTAATGCATGAAATTACACAACTTTTTGCTAAAGTAATGCATTATATTACAATCACATGTAATGCACAAATTGCTGCATTACACATTACATGCAATTACTTGGAAAAATGTAATGCATTACCATGCATTACAATTACAAATTTGCATTACCCCATGCCTGATTGAAGACCCATTGGTGGCCTTCGGCTGTTGTCTGCTCTATGGTTGGGTTGTTGTCTCTTTGACACATTCCCCATTTCCATTCTCAATTTTATAATGTGCAAATATGCATGTTTGTAGGATGTTTGAATGGCAAGATGCAGACAAGGATTCTTTTTCTAACTGTGACTTTGAAATGAACAATAACAATAAAATCACTGTTCCTATACATTTTTCAGGTGTGTTTTAAGTCAAATATTGATATACCATATCCTTTCTTTGCCATACTCTCGCACCATGCTGACCAGTGATCGAAAACATAGTGTTTTCATTTTTTTCGTCTAAACATGCTAAATGTAATGATCATTAATTTTACGAAACAAATATGAATCAAGACTGATTTTCTTATTCAAAAATAGATTTTATAAAGCTTAAAAAATCTTAGTTTGTTCATCAACAATTGTAAATTCAAAAAGGTTTGAGATGATTTTATTATTGAGAAAATTGCAATTGGATCATGTGGATATGATTCACACAAACAAAAACTCTCATTGTGTTAAATTGTGAAAGCAGTATTTGTATGCAGCATTTTCCGCAATAATAAATGGACCATGGACAAAAAAAATTCTGAATTTACAGTAATTAAGACTGACTCTGTAATTTAAGAATTGATTCAACAGCTTGAGAAGTTAAAGTGTCACAAATTATAGCATTCTGTCCATCGATTTCAACCTGGTAGATCACTTGGTTTCCATCGACTGTAATCTCTTCCTGCGGCAAACTGATTTCATCATACATGATTTCAACTCCCTCTTCATTCAGAATTTGCACAGTCTGAGCACCTGTCCCGTCAAATTCGTTTTGCTCAATATGGATGACTTTTATTTCATCTGGTATTTCATGTATCTCGGCAGAAGTACTAGCTTCAATTTCCAACTGAAGGTCCTCTTCACTGCGGAAAGTCATATCATAATCATATTCGATGATTTCTACGATTTCTGTGTTTGTTAAATCTGACACTTTATCAATGGTACGGTCCAAGCCCTTAGCAGCACAGTTTTTCAAGTGACTGTCCTTCAGAATATGAGCTCGCACTTTAGAAGCTTCTTTGAACGGAATATTACAGACTTTACATCTATAACGGAAAGGGGTAACGTTATGTTTCTTCTTATGGGCTTTTAGTTGAGCAACTGTCTCCCATCTTGTTCCACAAATTGAGCAAACATGAGTTCTACTCTCATCATGATTTTTTAGATGCTCTTCATATTCATTCTTACTTGAGGATGGTTTACCACAATGTTCACAAATATAAGATTTAAAACTGAAGTCTCCAGCTTTGTCAATGTGGTCTTTAAGAATGTGATATTTTTTACCTTTGTAGGTACGGAATTCCCTAGGACAATATTCACATTTTAGGAATGGCTGTTTTACATGCACCCTATGGTGCTGAAGTAAAGTCTGCCTCATTTTAAATGAACGCCCACATTGTTCACATACATACATGTTTTCCGACTTCTGTTGATGTGAAATCATGTGACGTTTCAAAGAACTGCTGTGACGGAATTTCATTTGGCATATGTTACAATCAAATCGCTTTTCTTCGAAATGGATTTCTCTGTGGCGTACCGCATTACATTTGAACCTGAACCATTTCCCACATATGTCACATACACCTGGCTCTGTCTGTGCTGATAGAGCTTTCCCATATCGCTTCTTGTGTGTGTTATAAACATGCATTTTGACGTACCTCTCTGTTTTAAATTTCTTGTTGCACAAAGGACAAGGAACCTCTTTTTCAGTCAAATGGATTTCTTCGTGCCTGGAAAGTTGGGCTTTTGTATTAAATACACTTCCACAAGTATCACACATGTAATTTTTCACCTCCTTTACAAGGCATCTGTTACATTCTTCATTAGCTAGCACTCTCCTACAATGGCGACATGGCTTGAAGTCATCATTACCAAGGTCATGCATTCTTCTCATGTGCCTACGAACCAACCAACATTTCTTGGCTTTAGCATTGCAAACACCACAAGACCAGCGACCAGAAGTCTGAGAAGATGGCTTTGTATTTTCACCAGTATCATTGTCCTCTTTGGTATCAGATTCATCCCCAACAACTTCAAAATCATCTTCATCATCATCTTTTATTTCATTTTCTTCATTCTCAGCATCTGAACTATCGCTCATGATTCCTTCATATAAAACTGATTCATCATTTTCATTGTCTTCTCCATGTTTTTGCACTTTTTCAAACAGGACACTTGCAACTGACTGTTCTATATTTATGTTTTCTTCCTTCAGGACTTTTACATTCTCTCCATTTTCTGTTTCCTCTTCATTGTCTGATTCAAAATCTTTTTTCATCATTTTACTTTTATCTGGTTCAAGTGATTCACCAATTTCAATTGAATCTTCAAATTTCCTTTTTGAACCTATTTCTTGATGAATCTGTCCTGGTTCCTGTAGATTAGACTTTCTAACAGAACCAGTTTTTGACTGGTTCTTTGTAAACTTCTTATCTGGTTCCTTATCAATACCCTTTCTCTTCCCAAATGTTTTTTCTCCAGCAGAGGGATAATCATTAGCCATTTCTTGTTTCATTTTTTCTTTAGATGATCTGCTTCCTGCTTTAACCAAAGTATCCTCATCACTCTTGCTTACATTTAAACCACCATATGAGTCATCAAGATCTTCAGGTTCTTTTTTAATTTCTTTGACGTCTTGGTAATTTTCCTGTAACCATTTTGGCAGTACAACTTTTCTCCCACTTCTTGAAGTCAAAACTGCAGTAGGTTTTGATGCTTTGGGTGTTTTAATATCTGCAGATTTTCTTCCTGGTTTCCCTGCCATAACTTTTGTCTTCTCTTCTTTATCTACAGTTTTATTTGGTGATTTCTTGTCTGCAGTACCAATCTGGTCATTAGATGTTCCCTCTGTTTTCCCTAACACCTGCTTTTTTCTTACTTCACTATCTGTAAAACTTGCTTTGTCCTGAAAGACAACAAAGTAAATCATCCTATTACAGCAATATAAATCAGTGTCTTCATGGAGAAAAATCTTTTAAGACAAGCATCATAAATTTACATGTAAAATGTAACATACTATGGTGTATGAAATTCTTGGCATATTTCAAAATTTCAATAAAAATTGCTAAAATATCCCCTTTCATAACTTTGGTGTTTAGGTAAACTCATAACCAGAGATTAGAAAAACATGGGGAAAAAACTTTATAATGAGGTTTAACCTGAAAAGTCAGAATATGAAAAAAAAATCCACTATACCATGTATACAGTACAAGTGATTCATTTATTTCCATTGGTATCAATTTTCAAGGTTTATTAAAAGAAAGATTCACTATTTTGAGGGTAACAAATTTCTTGGTTTCATCAAATTATCTCAAAATGTATATAATTATATTTCCTGGAATACTTAAATTTATGGTTTTCAAGAATATTTGTATCCCAGGACAGTTAATGATTCCAGAGTAGTTGTTTATGATCTGTGTTGGGCTGTTATCATATTTTTTTTTTAAAGTTTAGGTACTTCAAAATCGAGCAGTTCAGCCACAGGCATGGACAGCTAATCCAATTATATCAAGTGTACAATCAAGGTGAACTTTTATCCAAACAGGTAAAGTATTCATGTCAGAGCTCAGACATAAACAAGTCAACTTTTTTGAGAATATACAAGGACCTTAGCTATCTACAAGTAATGATCTAATTGAACAGTTTTTAGTTACATCTTAGTTCTTTTCCAACTTTAGTTGTCATAAATGATTGCATCAGAGAGAATGGACATTGTCTCTGTTTTTTTAGAATCAAACTCATATTGTCTTCAGAAGACAAAGCATTGTCTAACAACATGAACAATCTAGTCTCAATGACCTTTTTATACATTTGTATTTGTGCATGGGTCTTGAAGTTAACAAGTTTTGGTAACTTTTCGACTTGAAGAAGTCATTAATCTTTTTGATAAAGATCAATTTTTAGCTAAACATTAATTGACATATGGAATAGGATCCCAGTTACGGCAACCAGTCCGGTACCCACGAATGTAGTTCTTAAAAAAAATATATAACTTTTATTCAAAATGGTGTAGTTTTATTATTACACAAGTTCTGTAACTGAATGTAGATTTATTTGAAAGGGTAGGCTTTCTAGCTTGAATGTCTGTAAAAATTTTGATTGATTTAAATGTAATCAGGCGTCGGTACATAGAGTAAATTGCCTAAATTCTAGCCTTTATTCTTCTAGAAGTAGATGGACCTACCCTGTTGTCAATCGAAACAAAATTTTGCAACGGAATGCCGGTCATGAGGCACTGAGATTGTAGTTAGAAACTTCGAAACAAATGCCTAACATGAAACAGAAGTCCCAAGATGGCTATCAAAATTATTTATTGGACAGCACCCCATTTATTTACTATGATTTTCAATGCGTTTCAATGGGGGAAATAACTGGGTCCCCGTTCCTGTCAGAGGGCATATTTTGAACACTTCAATCTGCAATTGTAAGCTTATTTTTTTAGTTACCTTACATGGATAAAATTTGGCCAGAAACTTGAAAATTCAATAAGGAAAACAATGGTGTAATTATTTTTAAAATTTGAATTAAACTTTTTAAATTAAATTGAAATTTAAATTTATAAAATTTTTAAAAAGTTTGTTTTTCAATTTAAAGTTTCAAAAGGGGTCACAGTAAGGTCATTTTGATGGTATTATGTATTCATACACTTGTAAGTTAAAATGGAGGGATTTTTCGAAAAATATCAGCAAAGAATATTAGAAAAGAGCCACCTGGCAAGAAATAACAAATGTCTTATATGGGATCAGGGGACAACAAAAGATGGAAAATATGGGCTTATTTCTTTCCAGTATCAAATTTCTGGGACCTGGAAAAAGAAAAAAAGCCCATAGATTCAGTTTTATGGTTTTTAATTAGTTTTTAATAAGTTTTAAATATTAAATACACCATTTATGGCATTTTATGTGTCATAAAAGTTTGTGTGGGAACGCGGGTCACATTACTGAAGAGCCGCATCACATAAATAAAGACAGAATATTTTGTAAACTCAGAAAATCTTGCCAGGGGCTCTCTAATTTTACAGATTGGGGCCTGGATTTTTTTGGAAGATATATAAGGGGTAGGGCTATAGCTTATATAAACAATTTTAACTGAATGTACAACAATTTTAGACTCCTTTTTAAAGATTTTGGTGGTCCTTAAAAGGACTGTTAATTTTGTCTGTATCTTTTTCAGCAGTAGATGAATGCAGCTATATCTTCCTTTGATTTTGGAACTTTTGAAGAACAGCTTCTGGTAGGTATATTCTTCTTAGCAGGTATTACTCTACCATATGAATGATCGTCCTTTATGTTTTTACAAATGCAGCATCAAGTTTTGGATCAGGTTGCCCTTTTTTTTTATCTATCTGTACATTTACTTCGATCCTTTTCTTCCACATGAACCTTAGTCTTCTGTCCGGTGCGTTGTAAATTTTTCTTTCCTCTCTTGAGTATTTTGCTTTACTTTGTTCTGTTCACACTCCCTTTACATCTGGTCGAAGTGTTTTAATGAACCTTTTGAGATTTTAAAACCAATACATTCTGCTTTTTGTCACAAAGAATAAGCTATACCATTATTCAAATTGTGAATTATTGCTGATGCCCTCCCTTCAAATTTCTAGAAAAGTTCACATTCTTTGGTAAGGAAACACACGAAACACTTAGTGCTCTGTGAACAGCTTCAATTTTTTTGAGTATTATGATTAAATTTCATTTTCATTAATACTTCTTCGCCAAGTTTCATTTTTAAAAGTTCCTGCATTATTAACTTGTCTATGTTATCCATATTCAGGTTGGTTAACTTGTTTGGACCCAAGTACATAGATCTCAGCCACCAACAGTTTGAGTGTCCACCACCACCACACACGTATGAACTAGTGGGACATTTAGAGCAGTCACAAGTATAACAACGCACAGTAGCATTAAGCATTCAGGCAGATCCAGGATTTCCCTCAACATTTGTTAAACTGTAGGAGGTGCCGTCTTGACTGGTTTTAGCTACAAGTGAGAACTTCTCTGCATCTAGCCTCTTCCATTGTATATTAAATGAACTTAGCTGACTGTTTAAAGACTAATTCTCATGATTTATACCCTTGTTATGGGGTATACTTCTTTGCATATTTAATTTTTATACGATTTTTTTTTAATTAAAAAATTAATTATAATTAATTTTATTTTCAGCAAAATTTTTTTTAACAAGATTTCCATACAAATAATGAATTTATCTACCATGTGCAATTAACAGAATGTAAATATCTTTTAAAATAAAAAAATTTTGCTGATTTTAAGAATATTTTCCTCATGAATTTATGATTTTATACGATCAATTTTCTGGTATTTGAGATGTCATAGATAAGAATCAATAACTCTGTAACTGTTGGATCAAATCTATTGAAACTTTGCACAATAACTACTCAGATGTATATCTTTATTTTAAAAGTGCAGTTTTAAGTCTGGGAAAAAAATTAAAGCCTGACAGGAATAGGATCCCAGTTACGGCAACCAGTCCGGTACCCACGAATGTAGTTCTTAAAAAAAATATATAACTTTTATTCAAAATGGTGTAGTTTTATTATTACACAAGTTCTGTAACTGAATGTAGATTTATTTGAAAGGGTAGGCTTTCTAGCTTGAATTTCTGTAAAAATTTTGATTGATTTAAATGTAATCAGGCGTCGGTACATAGAGTAAATTGCCTAAATTCTAGCCTTTATTCTTCCCCAGAAGTAGATGGACCTACCCTGTTGTCAATCGAAACAAAATTTTGCAACGGAATGCCGGTCATGAGGCACTGAGATTGTAGTTAGAAACTTCCAAACAAATGCCTAACATGAAACAGAAGTCCCAAGATGGCTATCAAAATTATTCATTGGACAGCACCCCATTTATTTACTATGATTTTCAATGCGTTTCAATGGGGGAAATAACTGGGTCCCCGTTCCTGTCATTAGACTTATTCATGTCTGAGCTCTGACTGTTCAACAAATAAATTTATACATCTTATTATTTCAGCCACAGGCATGGACAGGTAATCCAATTATATCAAGTGTACAATCAAGGTGAACTTTTATCCAAACAGGTAAAGTATTCATGTCAGAGCTCAGACATAAACAAGTCAACTTTTTTGAGAATATACAAGGACCTTAGCTATCTACAAGTAATGATCTAATTGAACAGTTTTTAGTTACATCTTAGTTCTTTTCCAACTTTAGTTGTCATAAATGATTGCATCAGAGAGAATGGACATTGTCTCTGTTTTTTTAGAATCAAACTCATATTGTCTTCAGAAGACAAAGCATTGTCTAACAACATGAACAATCTAGTCTCAATGACCTTTTTATACATTTGTATTTGTGCATGGGTCTTGAAGTTAACAAGTTTTGGTAACTTTTCGACTTGAAGAAGTCATTAATCTTTTTGATAAAGATCAATTTTTAGCTAAACATTAATTGACATATTGGATGAAGTCTTATTTTGTTTTAAAATATAGGGAGAGAACCCATGAAACATGCAAAGTTAGATCTCTACAAGTCAAAATTAGACTTATTCATGTCTGAGCTCTGACTGTTCAACAAATAAATTTATACATCTTATTATAATAATTTAGATGATACATTGATTTTAAGTAACAATATGAATGAAGCTACATTTTTTTTTATTTACATGAGTAAATTGAAAGGAAAAAAAAACATTTGTCCAGAAAATAAAAAAACATAAAAACATTCCCCTTCATTTTCTACATAAGGAGATGCCTGTACCAATTCAGGAATATGACAGTTGTTTTCCATTCGTTGGATGTGTTTGAGCTTTTGATTTTGCCATTTGATAAAGGACTTTCAGTTTTGAATTTTCCTTGGAGTTCGGTATTTTTTTTAACTTACTTTTTTCTCCAAAAATACCTAATGCCATGAATGTTAGTAGTTCTTCATATTTATTAAAGTAATGAGACACATGCATGCATAACAGGGATTGATTGATTGATTGATTGTTGGTTGCTTCACGTCCAGTGGCAAATATTTCATGCATGTTCAGGACAACCACCTTGAATGGAGTGGTGAGTGTAAAAGTAAGAATAACTGTTGTACCAATTAAATTAAAGGAATTTACAGTATACCTCTTTCTTTGGTCGTCCAATTCTCCTTACAGTCTTACACACTGTTTGTTGTTTTCTATTATTCATGTCACCGCACAATTCAGGTTCATTATCAATTTGGTCAGGATTCTGCTTAGGAGAAGCATCTTGATTGGCTGAAAGACCATTTTCTCTGTCAGCCCTAGGAGCTTTCTGATTAGATTCTATGTCAGCCTCTTTCTGATCAATTGTTCCTTTTTCTGCATCAGCTATGTTGTATAAATTAGACTGTGAGTTATTTCCAATACTGTCTGATGTCAACAGTTCTGTGTGAATCAACTCCGTCGGAGATGCATCTAGTTTGTCATTTACAACAATTCTCATTTCAACAGCAGAGGTGTCCACATTCACATTTTGTGATAGTTTAGTAACAATCTTCTGTTCAGTACTAATGTCAATTTCTTGTCCACCGTACTGATCTGTAAAAGATTAAAAGTTAAAGGTTATATCACTGAATAATTATAATGCAATATGACATGTTAAACTAGTTTTAATTAGAAGACTTAAGCAATCAATTCCACTGTTAACAGTCAGAGTCATAAGCAATGACATTCACATTGCGCAATTGCAGTTGTATGTTCGGTTTTATTATGAATATTTTATGAGAATTGCATAAGAATAGGAATAACAGTACTGTAAGTATATGAAAAACTTCCACCATTTGACGGTCACAAATAATGGTTTAATCTGCTGCAAGTCACCAATAAAACTTTATTTTTGACTGTCATATCCCCAATATATGGTGGCAACTCTTCAAATGCAGAACTTGTCCTGTTATTTCTTATTTCTCTTTAATGATTGATGGGTGTTTTATATCCAGTGGCAAATATTACAGCATTTTATGAGAAAATAGTTTGAAGAAATGTTAAAACTTTAAAGTTTGCTTTGTACTAGACCAACACACAATGTTATATTCTAACCATGTTTAACAACTATTCTTAAAGGAGTTATGCCCCTTTGATATATAAATTATATGGAAAACTGCATTGTAAATGTTCTCAAGCTTAATTTTTTTTGTAGGATTTTTATGATATTTGTATCAAAGGTTTATATCAGCAATGTCTGGGATATGTTCCAAAATTGGCAATAATCAATTTTTTTTCACAGGAGTTATTTCCCTTGGTAATGTAAATTTTATAGAAAATTGCATAGTAAGTGTACATTTCTTGCCAGAATTTTATGAAATTTTTATCAAAGGTTTATATCATAAATGTCTGGGAGGATCCAAAATTAGCGCTAATCAATTTTTTTTACAGGAGTTATTTCCCTTGGCAAAAATCTATGTTAAATTAAAAATTGCATTGTAAGTGCTCTCAAGTGTACAAATCTTGCCAGATTTTTTATGAGATATATATCAAAGGTTTGAAATTCATACCCCCCAAAAAAGTACACTACAGTTCAGTTTGATGTTACTTTTTGCATACAGACAAACAAACACACTAATATACGGTCGAATGGGCGGATGGATGAACAGACAATAAAGTAAATTTCTCTTTACCATGTTTATTAACATAGGTAGGGTATAAACATGTACACCAAACTGACCTAAACAAAAATATTGAATCATTTAAAGTTAAATGGCCCTAATTTTGTGAGGTAGTTTCAGAACAATATATTTTATTGGTATAACTCTATTCAGTCGTAAAATAATGCCTATTCTACTTTCACCAAAGTTGTGCATAATTCTTATAACTAGTACAAAATGTAATTCTTATTTCAAATGGTGCATTTGATTTGTCAAGTTAAGTTTTGTAAAACTATACGTAAGCGCACATTCATTCTATTGTGTAGAATTTTCGGTATATCAAATGTATTAGTGCATATCTTACTCACACTACTAGCCTCCTTTGAGAATAAAACACTTGGAAAATTTTATTAAAAAATTTCAACAATCTGACTGAAATACAGATCTTGTGTCCATGCTTTGTTTACTAGAATCTGACCAAAGCTCCTTTCCCCTTTCTGTTTAAAAAAAACTTTTAGGATCCTCAGGTTCTATGCAAATGATAATGGTGATACACACCTTAAAAATTTGAAAGCAGAAATTTCATTGGCTGATATATCAATTACCATAACAAAATGTAGAACTGAGTTAAATGTCAGATCATTTTTAGCAAAGCACAGTCACAGGATCTGTATTTGAATCATATTGAGAATTTCAACCTTAGGCTAGTGGATTTACTCCAAAAGGAGGTAATGCACTGTCACAATGATATCTTATTACCTTTTACAAATTTGCTGAACATTTTCAGGATGCTACTCTCTCCAGAATCCACCATTAATTGCTGGTTCAGAAAATCCATTCCAATTTGTGTTCCCATTGAGTGTGATGTCTTACTGTCTGTGTTCATTGTCACAAAGATAAAATCATCATTTTCACTGGTTAAATTTTCACACTGAAAGTAAAAATACATAAAAATTACAGATCACACTTTTACCATCAGACTAAGAGTATTAAGTTAATTTGATGTGTGGGACATTAAACACCTTCTGCTATTAGATGGTTAAAAAAAAAAAATTTGGTCAAGGACAAAGGGCAATTTGACTTTCAAGATTTTGACATTTGCTTCTTATTGCTATTCCACTGAGCCAAATAAAAATATATGTGTGGTTCCAGTTACATACTGAAAAAATATAGGGTTGGTAGGCATGGTAGGTCAACATTTTTTTTTTTTAAATTTTAAAATTTTGTCCAAAAAAAATTGTGTGTTCACCGAGTCGAATTCTGGTATTTCACACACCCCTACCGGAAGTTTGCCATTTCTTTATGTTTTTTAGTTGTAAAATAAACATATGTGTTGCATTTTTTGTTAATTTTATTGCATTCTGTTAAGAATTTGTTGCATTTTTATCCATAGTGGATACTTTTAATGGAAATTCAGATGACAGAAGTCTGTGAATTCAATTATTGAAATTCACATTCCTCAAAATAGGATCTTTCAAAATCTATTTTTCAGAAATGGAAAAAAAAGTTCTATGGTCGAGGGGGGGAGGGGGGGGGTGGGTTAAACTAGGATCGGTTGCATAACTGGAACCACACATATATTTTTATTTGGCCTGACACTGTCAAGAAATAGATAAAAATGCTTGGGAATTATGCCAAAGATTTGATTAAACAGGAAGAAGCACATTATCTCCCTTATTTCAAGCAAAAGTACAAAGAAACTTTATCCTTTTGGAATCAACGTAATGTAAGCTATCATATAACAACTGAAGTGATTTTTTAAATCAGAAGTAGCAAATTATCTCCCTTATTTCAAGCAAAAGTCCAAAGATACTATATAGTTTGGTAATTAGTGCATAGCAAATTATCTTCCTTTTCAAATACAAAAATATTTATATATAGGTCATAGGAAACTTATATTTTTGCAATCAGTGTAAAGTAAGCTATCATTTGATTAAACCAGAAGTAGCTGATTATCTCCCTTATCACATAGAAAGATTCATTATAATATATTTTCAAAATGTTTTATTTTTTTTGTTAACAATTAAAATTCTGAATTCTATATATTTTTACAATAAAATTTTATAAACCAGAATTGCTGTTATGTATGTAGTAATGTATTAATCCAACTTGTACACGAAAGACAAATCAGTATATATATTTTTCTGACATGAAATTAAATCCAAAGATCAATTTCCACAAAAAAAGAGTTAGTTCCCCTTGGCCTGTTTTCATCTTTTTTTCCATAAACATCTGACATATGAGAAATTTCATAATCAATAAAGAGTCAAATTTAAAACAGAAGAGTCATGTACAGTGTAAATATTTGTACCTCAATAGCTGTAAATCAATTCAAAGAAACACCAAACTAAGGGGAAATTCTCATCCTGCACAAACAGTCATCTGGAGCTAAGACATAAATAATCTTATTTTGTTTTTGATTTAAAGTGTTCTGAATTTGTATGTTTAGTGGGTTATCTCCCTTTTTGTTATATGACTCAACAAATCAATTAATGCAAACACATTGGACCTTAATCAAAATGTTGCCAATATTTACTTCTTCAAGTGATCATTTACCCAAATTAACTACCTTCAAATCCCAAGCATAAATATACAATGGTAAAGCATCAACAGGAAACTGTGATAACAATGTGTTGAAAAAAAAACGTAAAAATATGTGATAATCGTAACAAAACTGAGACTATAGATAGATATAAGAAGATGTGGTATGAGTGCCAATGTTTGTTCACTTTCTTATGCAACCATTTAAACCACTGAACATGCTGAAAATAAAAAAAAAATTCAGGTGTTTATTCGTGTATTCTAATAATTTTTTTTATTGTCATATACATTTAGGTGATGTACTTTTACCACATGGTCTTTTCTGTTTTGTTAAACATAAATTTATCTAGAACAAGTCTGTCATTTTCTGACTTAGACACGCCCATAACCATGATAACTGTCAACACATCTTAATACATCATATGACTTCTGCAAGTCAGAAACAAAAAAAGCCTTGTTCATGTCTGAGATCTGAACATTCTAAATGACATTTTGTAACTAAAATTGACCTTTTTAAAACAATATACAAAATAATATGTGTACATACAGCATTTTCTATCTGCTTTAGGTAACGATTTCTATCTTTGGTTGTATCCATGGTGACCAGCTTATGTAAGCCTTACTGATTATTCAAAATCTCTCTGATTTCACCATGATCTGAAATAAAAAATTATTTACTGTTAATTCAGAAATTAATGTGTGTTTTTTTGAATGTGACTCCTTGACCTCTGATAAAAATGTGAAATCTAATTAATACAATTGCAAAAATTTTTTGAATGAAAATCAATGCTGAAAGAATGAATGCAAGTTTTTATTATTGCAAACCAGATACTGTCATGACTGTAGTATTTTTCAAATTAATAAAAACATTGCGATGATTTCTGAGAATTTGCATGTAAATTGTACAGACTGTATACATGTATAACAGGAATTTTAGCACTGTGACATGTATGATGTGCCTTGACTTGCCTTCATTACATATATATAACAGGTATATTAGCACTGTGACATGTATGATGTGCCTTGACTTGCCTTCATTACATATATATAACAGGTATATTAGTACCGTGACATGTATGATGTGCCTTGACTTGCCTTCATTACATATATATAACAGGTATATTAGCACTGTGACATGTATGAAGTGCCTTGACTTGCCTTCATTACATAGTCTCTTAAGTTGCTACCCTAGCCTTTATAAAGGATAGGGAAATATAAGCCTTACTTTTTTCCAATTGATTTATTTCTTAAAACAGAAAGGTGCAGGTTTGGTACCATTAAAATGTTTAAACCCGCTGCATTTGTTTGCACATGTCCTAAGTCAGGAATCTGATGTTCAGTAGTTGTCGTTTGTTGATGTGGTTCATAAGTGTTTCTCGTTTCTCGTTTTTTATATAGATTAGACCGTTGGTTTTCCCGTTTGAATGGTTTTACACTAGTAATTTTTTGGGGCCCTTTGTAGCTTACTGTTCGGTGTGAGCCAAGGCTCCGTGTTGAAGACCGTACTGTGACCTGTAATGGTTTACTTTTATAAATTTTGACTTGGATGGAGAGCTGTCTCATTGGCACTCATACCACATCTTATTATATATATCTATTTGATTAAATATGTGAGGGTCTGGATGGGGTCCTTCAATATTTCTTTAACTTTTTATTCCATTTTTCTCTTTTCTTTATTTTGACCCTTATTCTCTATACTTTATATTTAACCACCCCATCATTCTCTATTCTTTATTTTTTTTGGCCTATTTTTCTGTATTCCTTATATTTTTTGCCCTGTTTTCCCATTGTCCTCTATTCTGTAAACCTCATACAGACCCTCTCATACATTTTGTATGGGAGGTGATATAGGTAAACTAGCAGGAGAAAATAAAAAGTGAAAGATACCAAAGTGACATTCAAACTCATAAGTAAAAAAAAACTGACAACGCTATGGCAAATAAATGGGGAATGTGTCCATGGGCCACAGATGATGCTCCCGCTTGCATATCATATAAAGTTATAAAGGGACATAACTGAAGAACGGTAAAAGTGACTCTACCCAAATTTGTACTTGATCTGAGTTTTGTGGAAATAAGCACTTGCATGATAAGTATTGTGTATAAGTTTCATAACATTTGGTTGAGGCAAACTAAAGAAAGAGAAAGGAAACGAAAAATTCAGCAATTTTCCCATTTGTGAAGGGGCATAACTCTAGAACAGTAAAAGTGACACCACCAAAATTCAAACTTGATCTGTATTTTGTAGTAATAAGCATTGTGTAGAAGTTTCATAACATTTGGTTGAGGCTAACTTAAGTAAAAGAATGGAAACGAAAAATTCAGCAATTTTTCATTTTGTAAAGAGGCATAACTTTAGAACGGTAAAAGTGACACCACCAAAATTCAAACTTGATCTGTGTTTTGTGGTAAGAAGCATTCTGTATAAGTTTCATAACATTTGGTTGAGGCAAACTAAAGTTAGAGAATGGAAACCAATTTCGGGACGTACGGACGTACAGAGGGACAAGGGTAAAACTTAATGCCCCCTCCGGTACGGCAGGGCATAAAAATAACGCTAACTTCTACCTCATTTTGTCTCTGGTCATGCTGGTGGAGAGTTCAACTGTTGTCTCAAATGGCAATCACACTACATCTTTTTACCATTTACATGATTTATGTTCTTGCATATTTTTCATTTAAGCCATACATGTAAATGCTGTATTACAAATGTATGTTACTTTTACTAAATGTTTATTAGTGATACCATGATATACATGACATATATATGTAAATATATTATATCTAATATCATTGTATACCATATTGTAGTTTTTGGCCTGTACAGATTCAATCTGATAATAATATAGATCCTGTGTCCAAGCTTGCTTACTAGGATCTGAAAACACCCCATTCTACTTTCTGTTTTGAAGACACTTCAAATCTTTGAAGGCTAAAATTGCATTGGCTGATGTGGTAATTACATGAATAGAAAGTTAAACATTAAATGGAGTGTTGTCAGATCTTTGTTAGCAAAGCCAATGGACACAGGATCTGTATTTTCTTATTTCTTTAAATCAGATTGTTATATAATAACAGATTAATGTAAATGGGTAAAATTCTCTATTGTCAGTCAGGGGTACTACTTGTACAAGTAATCTTTATTTACTTGAAGAAGTAAATAAAATATACTTATAGGCTTCAGACCACAATTAATTCCCTTTGATCGTGGTCTAGGAATATAGTTCCCAATTATTATATGGGGTATTTCTTCCTAAGTATTCTAACTACTGTTTTCTTTGAAATGTTTACTATTTAAGTGGTCCTATCAGTTGCATATATATTGAAATAAATAAAACATATGCAGAAAATTTATTGTTGAAAGTGAAAGTAGTGATTCTGCCAAAATGAAAGTAGGGTAGAAATTAGCCTTCGTCATTTATTCAAGATTCAAATCCTACCATTGGCATGTTAATATGGCTCTCAAAAGAAAAAGCACTGATGGATTGTCCTGGGACAAGCATATTTTATTCAAATAATAATGGTCTATAAGCAGGTAAATTTATTTCATGTTTGAAGCGGTGCAATTTTTTAATTCAATTTGACTTTTACCAAAAAATGCATTGTAACCAATGGGAAGAATAATTGTGGTCTGAGGCCTAGGAGATGAGTTTGGACAAAACACAATTATTGTGAATAAAAGTTCTTACAGGTACAAAATGATCTAAGTCAGATTACCTTTCAAGAAAGAAAATAGAAATAACAGAAAATTTATCAAAATAAGACATTTTGACCATATTTGGGCATATAAGGCAGGAATTGGCATTTTTTTACAGTAAACATGATTTCTAATGAAAATTATAGAAAAAAATATTGTGAGCATGCACCACATAACTTTATTGAATCAATGAGGGTACCTTATAAATGCAATTTCAATAAGTTTTTCCAAAATTGGTTTGATTCTGGGACATAACATGACATGCAAACACATTTAAAAATATGTAAAGTAAAATTTCTTAAAAGTTCAAGTGTCAATTCTAAATTACTTTTAGTTTTTTAGAAGTAAATAACCAATAGAGAGGATAGAAAGATAAAAGTAAATCAACTTTTCAGTGTTAATTTACCCACAATTATGCTTTTTATGGCTGTACCCTTATCATATTGACCAATTCTGACTTAAGAACCAGAGATATATAAATATGAAAAAAAACTGGCACATAAGTGGCAGTTTGCTTTAACAGTTGTCATTACAACTAAATACAAGTTATGTTTACTGGATCAAGGCATATTTTGGTAAAAAATTACTAAACAAATATATTCTGAATAAAATTTTGACTGAATTCTTAAAACTTTGCAAAACGCATGTTCCGCAGACAGATATGCTAATATAAAAACATTCCAAACTTTTTTAATAATTGTCAGAATGTAATAAAATTTGGCATTTATACTACTAAGATATTTATGCTAAGTAATTGTAAAGTTTCATAAGAATACTATAAATATTTTAGGTCTAATAGGCTTCAGACCACAATTAATTCCCTTTGTTCGTGGTCTAGGAACATGAGGAATATAGTTCCCAATTATTATATGGGGTATTTCTTCCTAAGTATTCTGACTACTGTTTTCTTTGAAATGTTTACTATTTAAGTGGTCCTATCAGTTGCATATATATTGAAATAAGTAAAACATGTGGAAAAAATTTATTGTCGAAAGTGAAAGTAGTGATTCAGCCAAAATGAAAGTAGGGTAGAAATTAGCCTTCGTCATTTATTCAAGATTCAAATCCTACCATTGGCATGTTAATATGGCTCTCAAAAGAAAAAGCACTGATGGATTGTCCTGGGACAAGCATATTTTATTCAAATAATAATGGTCTATAAGCAGGTAAATTTATTTCATGTTTGAAGCGGTGCAATTTTTTTAATTCAATTTGACTTTTACCAAAAAATGCATTGTAACCAATGGGAAGAATAATTGTGGTCTGAGGCCTATATAAGTTAATTATAATGTTTGAATAATCTCCCATTAATTTTCTAAAAACATTACTTGTATAAGTAAATATTTTTTACAATCCCACAAAAATTCTCAAGTTTTGAGATGTAAAATCATGTCATTAACAATTTTTCTCAGGTTAGCTCATAATTTTTGATAAGAGTTCAATTTTTCATCTCATTAATTCAACAAAGAAACTGATTGGCAAAGATCTTAAGTATTGCTCCTTTGGGGCTTGTAAATGAGCAGTGTTATGAAGATAACAGACAAATGAGATTTTCATTGTCCATGAAATTACATTTAAATGATTAGTTAAGACACCTGCAAAGGACAGACAATTCAAAATTCTGTTAGAGCAAAGAAGTTCTAAGAATTCAAGAAAAGAAGATAGGATGACTTTTTTACTTGTATAACATGTATAAATAAAAAAAATATGAATGTCTAAGGGACATAACTAGGCCAAAAAATAATTTACTGATACAAGTAAATAAAATACACTTGTATAAGTATCATACAAATTAACTTATATAAGTATATTTTATTTACTTCTTCAAGTAAATAAAAATTACTTGTACAAGTAGTACCCCTGACTGATTGTAATATTTTTGATTATTTGAAACAATTGGTGTTGATTGCACAATTCTTTAGGACTTAAATATTAATTTACTCAAGGATTTGTATAGTGACTATACAAATCCTTGATTTACTGTATATTTTATATAATTCATTTACAAGTTTTGTAAACTCAGGATTTTTTCACCTTTTTTCATTCATTTACTGTTAAAAATAAACGGGACTTTGAAAATTATGATGATCTTTCCTTTAGTGACATATGCATAGGAGTGAAGGAATGCCGCTGTCAAACGGTCATTTTCAGCATGTTCAGCAACTGTTTACGTCAAATTGGTTAAAAATTTATAGTGATTCGTCAAAAATTCCTTATCATGATTTGTCACAGGTCTCTCAAATAACATGAATAATTATCCATTACTGTTATTTTTGAAAAGAATTTATCATGATCCATCAACACTGGGACTATTATCTAGCATATCAAAATGGGGATCAGTCGATTTTTTTAGAGTCATAAAGAAAATGTACATTTTATCGTCAGGCATCATAATTATCATTAACGTCATTTCGCAAGATTTTTTACCGTTATTCATCATGAAAGTACCCCCAGTACAACCCTCATGCAGGAATGGATTCCAAGTCTGTTTTAAAGTAAATTATGTATTATCATGATTATCACATTTACTCAACAGAGCTTGACTCCATTGCTACACCTCACAGCACAATATCAAAAATATGTTATTTATTAAGGCTAGACCACAGGCACTTGCTTCTATCCATTGGGAGGTCGACTATTCATAATATATTTATGATCATTTATGGATAGTTGACCTCCAAATGGACTAATGTGTAGAAACAGGTATCAGGTCCATTCGCGCCCAATACACTTTCGCAATCTACATGTTCGCACCCAATTTTTAATCAAATTCCAGTTGATTTATTCAAGGATTTGTATAGTGAATCCAAATCCTTGACTTATTAGATATTCTATACCAATACATGTTGTTTTTTTCCATGATTTAATTTATTCATTAAATGTTAATTATGTATGAAAACTGCTAATTGGTATATACAAAGCTAACTTTTGTATGGTTGTTTGTTTGTTGTTTTAACTTGCTTTGATGTAACTAAGGCATGTATTTATAGCTTGGTATGAGATGAGTAAAACATTGAAGATTTTAAATGAAAAACATGAAAGATAATTGTTTTTAGCAGCTTGGCCCCTTAACTAGCATGATTAGATCTCACTTAATTTGAAACAATGAAAAAAAAATGTATAACAAGACACTAACCAAAACATAATTAAAGATTTATTCAGCACAATAAAAAAAAAAAACATTGTCAGAATCTCACTTTATTTTAAAACAATGAAAAAAAATATTTATAACAACATGAACAATACACTTACAAAACTCAATACACCTTATCGCTATTTGTCCGCCATTACTGGACATCACAAAAGTTCCCGTAAAATTTTGACGTCATAATAGAAAATATCTGACGCCACAATGGAAAAGTGATTGCTGTATGACGTCAAAAGTTCAAGCGGGACAGATTCTCGGGTCAAGCGGGAATAGCGATAAGGTGTATTACAATATTATTAAACACAAAACCAATAAAAAGGGTGCGAACGTGTAGGGTGCGAACAGACTTTGGGTGCGACCGTGTAGGGTGCGAAAGTGAAAGGGGGCGAACGTGAATGGGTGAACGGACCCGGATTCATAATCATAGTCATAGAAACACAAGTCAGTTGACAAGTGGCTGTGGACTAGATTACATGTTCTTTAAGAATGTATTATGGCTTTATATCTCTAACAATAGGATAGTTCAAACGTATTAACTTTTATAATTTAGATTTAATATCTGACTATGTACATGATGTATCATGCATATATATTTGTATCTACACCCTCACTTTAAGTTTATTCACAATATAGTGTTAATTCTCTGATGTCATGGCGTCACCTTCCTTCTTCATCAAAATGTGTTTCAGTGTCAAAGTTTAGCTTTAATGAATGTTTAAACCTCTTTCCTATTTTTCAAATTGAGTTAATGTTTTCAGAAAACATGATATTTAATGGATGCAGGTAAAGTTAAGAAAGAAAACAGAGGCAAAATTACAAACCAAAATTCCGAGGTCACTTTAGTTTCTAAATATTAAACAAGCCGGAATGGAAAATGGGTACTTCCGGCATGAATGGGAACTTTTGAAATGCAGTTTTTGAACCTATTCACATAAAAAAATAGATATATCATATCATCATTTTTGGATTTGATTTTGAATGCAAGTTCAGAAAAAATATAAAGTCTATTAATTGTGTTTTTTTTTGTATCTTATCCCGCAAATAAGTCACCCTTTCCGTCTCTGATATTTGTCTACTTCCTCTGCAGAAAATATCTTTGAGCGCCATACTTTTCCATTTGATATCAATTTTCATATGGTAAAACAAAGCATTTTTACATGATGCAAGCATACACAATCCATCATTTTCGTAAAAATAAACTAAAAATGTCTAATACAATAACAATTATGTGCATGTGGTTGTTCATATTGTTGTATGACGATCACGACTAGCTGACCCACATTTACAAAAATTTGTTACGGGGAGAAATAGAGGTTCAATGAGGGGACAACATAATTCAGTACTCTCATAGAAAATTTATAATTGTCCTATGTACATTTCGATCTGTTTTACAGTTACAGATCAACTATTACGGAAAACAGATACAACTGTAAAAAGATTTGCACTCCATAAAAAAATTGTTTCAGTTCAGAGTTTTCATGATAAATTGATCTTAGAACATTCTTTACACAAATAATTTACACTAAGATCTTTCCAAGGTTTCAAAAAGAAAAAGAAAATAATACCCCTTCATAAAAAACAATGAAAACAAATAACCTTGCAAAAACTAACATGTTTTTTTAACAACCTGACAATTAACACAGCAATCAAAGAATCAAAGTTCATTCAAGAAAAAAATATGTTTTTTCTGCTTTATAGCAGAGACATATAATACAAGAGATTCGCAACTCGGCGAAATCCCGTAATAACACGCGGCCACTAGTTAAACCTCGCGAGATCTCCTTAGGTAATAAAGTCATTAATAAAAGTATTAAAAGTACTCGAAGTAAGGACGAATGTTTAAGCATAACATAAACTGTTTCAGTGTTAAATTTATCATAATTAATTAAATAATTTGAGTACATACATTATTGAACTGATATTAAATAATTAACACTTGATAAATTGTGTCAGAGTTCATTTTATTTGATAGTTACACAATGGGTTTCTATTGAATATACACCTGTCTCGGAGACATAATTTTACAGTGTGACATGTATATTAGGTTTGAATTATTCGATGACCAGGTAAATCACGAACATGTTATAAATAATGAGTTTTAATTGACACCTTGTAAACAAGAAGTTGTTACACCACAGGTGTCCACACTCTTTCCAAAAATACAATTCACAAAATGTAAAATTAATTAATGTGGAAAAAACTTAATTTATTTGTTAATTAATTGTTAATCATGATAGGCTTTGTTTTTTATTCTTGAAATTTTTAGATTATTAAAATTTTTTTTTTTTATATTCATCATTAATTGGGCTTGCATTGAGTTTTTTCTGTAGAATTGTCGGTAAATGTTTGATTCCTAAGTGTTGTTTGACAGTTTCATCATAGGCTTGCATTGAGTTGTTTTTTAAATGATTGTCGGTAAATTTATGGTTTCTTCATGTTCGAAGTGTGTATTGAGATTAATATTTAAGAAAATAACAATTAATTTCTCATTTGAATAAAGCTTCCTTCATGTGCACGCAATATGGAAAATTCCGATTTTATTTCGTGGGATGACAATCTTAATAGTTACGACTTAGATATACTCCTAGTTGAATAAACTGATAACGAACTCTTTGTTGTTAGTGAAAAGGACGAAAACATAAACGAGAGACCCACCAACAAAAACAATTGACAATACTGCATACATAGATGGATATGTGTGTCCTCGAAGCAACAAAAAATCTATAAAAAAAAACACAACATTGAAGTGGGAGCCGAGGTCATACATCAAAGCAAAAGGGAAGACACTATTTAAAAAGTATTTTATAACCTTATTTCAACGAGACAATCATTTGTTATGGTTTTTGTCTTTTAATCATTTGTAGTGGTTTTTGTCTTTTTATTCTGGGGTAAAGAGATGGCAGTTTAAAAGTAGGATTGTTTATGTGTATACATATACAAATCATTAGTGTTAATAAAATCTTTTATTATCAAATATATATATATATATATATATATCTTTTGCAGTCACCATTGAAATGTCCTCAATCAATTTTAATTTAAAAAAGATATAGGTTCATGTTTTGAATGAGAAGCGTAGTCTGAAACGACAACAGATGCATGAAGCCCATTCATAATATTACGACCAGCAGGAGGTTTCCTTTACTAGGAAAATTTTACTCCTTTTGTAAATTTTACTGCATTCGTTCATCTTTGGCACCCTAAAAAGAAGAAAAAAAACAATGACTTCAGAATAGCAGAAAATAAACAACTTTGCCATAAACAGAATGAAAAATGAATAAATTGTCTAACAAAATGCACGCTATAAATTTCATTGTGCACAAAAATGAAGGACTGATTTAAGGAAATTTGTCCATGAACAATTTCAATATTTAGCCAGTTTAATAAAGAAAAAATAAATTTTTTTTTTAAAAAAATGGGAGAAATATATATCCCCACAATATGACATATTTATTTGTAAATTTCTAGTTTTGACGAAACAGATTGATAAAATTAGCATAGCTGGCTTTGTGTATAAATAACAAACTAATACTGTGGATTCATTTGTATTCGTTGGATACCAATTTTCGTGGATTTCGAGGGGTACAGGGGAACCACGAATTTAAATGTTCAACGAATTACAAATTTTCGAAAGAAATGTATGCAGACTTTTCCAAAACCACGAAATTAAATATCCACGAAAAGGCATGTTTGCCTAAAACCACGAAAATTGGTACCCACGAAAATAAATGAATCCGCAGTAGTCACCTTTGTTGATATTTTTAGAAATAACTGTTGGATCAAATTTTACGAAACTGGTCTTATTTTCATGACATACCATCTGAGAGTAATATAGCCCCATACAATTGAATATTTATTCGCACATTTCCAAGTTTTACGAGATAAAATGATAGTACCAGCACAGCTGGCTTCAGGTATCAATAAGAAAAAATCGCCACATTTGTTGATATTTTGAAAAAAAACCACTATTGGATCAAATTTTACGAAAATAGTCTTATTTTCACGAAACAACATTTGGGAGTATTATTGCCCCATAAAATTATATATTTATTAGCATATTTCCAAGTTTTAAGAAAAAAATTGGGAGATCAAATGGTTTCTATGGCAATTAGGTGAAGTAAAATGGGCCGAGTTTTAACTTTGTATATGATTAATCTCATCATTAGAACACATTTTATCAATAACAAATTATTTGAATTAGTTTTTTGTTACTTTTAAATATACTTGCATGCTTTAGCTGTGAAAGGTATCGGCATTATCCATTAGAAAAATTGTGAGGCGTAGAACCTTTTTCACAACAATAGCGGTTTTTACCCATAAATCCATCGGAATAATCGGCTTTCCGGTGGCCACGTCATTTCATTGGCTGTTATATAGACTCTACTAGAGTTGCGAATCTCTTGTATTATATGTCTCTGTTTATAGTTATACAATATTATAAGCTCATGCCAGCTGGAAAAGGTTCAAATTCATGGTTAAGAATTTGTTGTGCATTTGAAGATTTCAAAATATGTATATATATATGCTATCAAAATTCAATATAAATTTTAGAATATAATCATGATAATGTGGTGATGATTGTCAATGTGACAACTCTACCAAAGTTCTTTTATCTCTGAATCATGTTTATTGTTTATGTGATTGTCAAGGAAAGAGGTAAAGATGTTCATATTCAACTTTATTAAATAATATTAACACGGTTATCATGGTCATACATCATTTGTACATAATATGTAAAAAAATATTGTCCTGAATAGGTGTTTTTAAGTTGTGGTCACTGAACATTCTGACTCCACATTATGCATGTTATGTTAGTCATGTTAGTAATTCAGTACTGTCCATTTTATGATGCAGACTCCTTTTATATTTTTATTTATCATGTATATTGTATTCAAGCTTTGAAAATTATGATTATGTTTTATGGTTGCAAAAATTGAAAAGCATATACATGTATATGCAACTAAGGATTTTGTTCATATACAGATGCCCTGAACAAGATACATGTAATACACAAGTTTTTTGTATATAATAATGCTTACACTAATTCAAATGGTCTAGGTCATGGAAAAAGTTCATATGCAGATGCCCTGAACAAGATACATGAAATGAAAAAGTTTTTTATACGACCGCAAAAAAAATTTTGTGGTCGTATATTGGTATGACGTTAACGTCGTCGTCGTCATCCGAAGACACATTAATTTTCGCACTCTAACTTAAGTTTAAGTGAATGGATCTCAATGAAATTTTACCATAAGGTTCAATACCACAAAAGGAAGGTGGGGATTGATTTTGGGGGTTATTGTACCCACAGTTAAGGAATTAGGGGCCAAAAAGGGGCAAAAAATAAGCATTTTTGTAACTTCCAGACATAACTTGTGTGTAAGTGTATGGATCTCTCTGACATTGTACCACAAGGTTCCATATAACAAAGGGAATGCTGGGATTGATTTTGGGGGTAATTGCCTCCAAATTTTAGGAATTAGGGGCCAAAAAGGGGCAAAAAACAAGCATTTTTCTAGTTTCATGACAATAACTTGTGTGTAAGTGTATGGATCTCTCTGACATTGTATCACAAGGTTCCATATCACAAAGGGAATGCTGGGATTGATTTTGGGGGTAATTGCCTCCATATTTTAGGAATTAGGGGCCAAAAAGGGGCAAAAAACAAGCATTTTTCTAGTTTCATGACAATAACTTGTGTGTAAGTGTATGGATCTTTATGAAATTGTTCTACAAGGTTCCATATCACAAAGGGAAAGCTGGAATTGAGTTTGGGGGTAATTGCCGAAAAAGTTTAGGAATAAGGGGCCAAAAATAAGCATTTTTCTAGTTTCCAGACAATAACTTGTGTTCAAATGTATGGATCTCTCTGAAATTGTACTGCAAGGTACCATACCACAAAGGGAAGGCTGGGATTGATTTTGGGGGTAATTCCCTCAAAAGTTTTGTAATTAGGGGCCATAAAAGGGCAAAAAAACAAGCATTTTTCTAGTTTTAGGACAATAACTTGTGTGTAAGTGTATGGATCTTTATGAAATTGTACTGCAAGGTTCCATATCACAAAGGGAAAGCTGGGTTTGAGTTTGGGGGTAATTGCCCTAAACATTTAGGAATTTGGGGCCAAAAAGGGGCCAAAAAACAAGCATTTTTCTAGTTTCCAGACAATAACTTGTGTTCAAGTGTATGGATCTCTCTGAAATTGTACTGCAAGGTACCATACCACAAAGGGAAAGCTGGGATTGAGTTTGGGGTGATGAATCATAAGGGGGTTCAAAAAATTGGGGGGGGGGATTTTTTTTTCCTTTTTTTTTCTTTAAAATTTTCCATTTTAAATTGGTTATTTTTGATTTATATATAAAAGCAAATAATAATTATATGGTTTGAATAGGTAAATTAAAATTTTTTAAGTTCTTAGACCACTTTCATTCTGTGTGAGAAACCTATGCTGTGTCAAATATTTAATTACAATCCAAATTCAGTGCTGTATCAAGCTTGAAGGTTGTGTCCATACTTGGCCCAACTGTTCAGGGTTTGACCTCTGCGGTCGTATCAAGCTGCGCCCCAGCGGAGCATTTTATTGTATATAATAATGGGGACTAACTATGCACCACTTGTTGCAGACCTGTTATTGCTATGAGTTACAATTTATGATTAAAATCAGCAAATGCAAAGACCCATCGAAACAACATCTGACACAAAAATTTAATAACACTTTTAGATATTTGGATGATATATAGGCTCTCAATAATGACGACTTCAATATATTCGATACTAACGCTAGTCAGCTGGCCCAAAGCTAGTAAAAATTAGGGAGGGCTAGTAAAATTTTCATCACAGTAGTCCGATGGGCACATGTCACATGTGAAATTTATCAAGACCCCATCTAGATCCTCATCAGTTACCAGTAATCAGTTGTTAAAAAGATCTGAGTACAAAGTTTGCACATAATTCCAGTAAAATTTTCTACCAAAAGGGCTTTAAAGATAGCTAAAGATATAAATATGATAAACATGATTAATAAAATGACATTTTTTTGTTTTCAAAATAACATGTTGAAAACATGTGCACATACATACATGTTTTTTTTACTGTGCATGTACTGATTTTGTGTCCTGGATGGATACCCCATAGTCTTTGTTTTTCTATGTTATTCAGTTTCAGAGGAAAAGATCATTTATATTTCATGGATTGGTTGTTCTTAAAATCATGTCCAAGTGAACTACATCAGCTATATATGTCTAAGAATCTACATGTAAAGTGCACAATATCTTCTTTATCTTAACTAATTTATAGAAATCGATGATTGTCAGACTCGTAAAATTTTACCATGTTTACCCTGAAAACAACCTGTATTTTTGAATGATATTAATTTATATTTTGTCTCATGTATTTTCCAGTTGGACTGGCATAAATGCTAACAGAAAATGAATGAGCTAAACCAGCTAAAAAACAAAGTTAATGACATAGTAAGTTTTAGATATACATACATACATGTATAACTGCCTCAGTGGTTTTGTGTACACATGTGCTGCTTCTCTGCTTAGTTTTAAGCGCACAACATTAAAAAGTGGTCTACTTAGCTTGGAGTCAGAATAATGTCTTCCTGCAGACTGATACCTTGTGAACCAACACCTAGGAAATCTGACTCAGCGTGTTGGTATACTAAGTACGAATCAGGGTTAATTTTCATAATGCATTAACATGTTCTCATCCTGAATATGCATTAGTTTGCCACTGGAGGCTAAACAGCCATCCATCAATCCCTATGTCAAAATAGCCTACAGCTAACCACAAGTCACCATACCGGTAATTGTATAATTGCAAAATATGACAACTATCCATAAATAAAAGCAAAGACAAAAATGTGAGGAATCATATGTAACTGTATGACCTTCAACAGTGAGAAAATCCTATACTGTATAGTAAGCTATGAAAGATCCAGTTTAAAAATGAAAACCAATAGCCTGATTTATACTACAACAATTAACGAAATACAAAATATACAATAATGGCATAAACACCCAATGACAACCACTCGCTAAAGGCTCCTGACTTGGGACAGGAACAGGCATAAACACCCAATGATAACCACTTGTTTCAGGCTCCTGGCTTTGGACAGGAACAGGCATAAACACCCAATGATAACACTAGTAACAGGCTCCAGACTTGGGATAGGAACAGGTTTAAAAACCCAATGACAACCACTCACTACAGGCTCCTGACTTTGGACAGGAACAGACATAAACACCCAATGACAACCACTTGTTACAGGCTCCTGACTTTGGACAGGAACAGACATAAACACCCAATGACAACCACTTGTTGAAGGCTCCTGACTTTGGACAGGAACAGGCATAAACACCCAATGACAACCACTTGTTACAGGCTCCTGATTTTGGACAGGAACATGCATAATCACCCAATGACAACACTAGTTACAGGCTCCAGACTTTGGACAGGAACAGGCACAAACACCCAATGACAACCACTTGTTACAGGCTCCTGACTTTGGTTAGTAACATGCATAAACACCCAATGACAACACTAATAACAGGCTCCAGACTTGGGACAGGAACAGGCATAAACACCCAATGACAACCACTTGTTACAGGCTCCTGACTTGGGATAGGAACATGCATAAACACCCAATGACAACCACTTGCTACAGGCTCCTCACTTGGGATAGGAACAGGCATAATCACCCAATGACAACCACTTGTTACAGGCTTCTGACTTGGGACAGGATCAGGCATAAACACCCAATGACAACCACTTGTTACAGGCTCCTGACTTGGGACAGGATCAGGCATAAACACCCAATGACAACACTTGTTACAGGCTTCTGACTTGTGACACGAACAGGCATAAACAACCAATGACAGCCTGCACTCGTTACAGGCTCCTGTCTTCAGACAGGAACATTCAGAATGTGGTGGGGCTAAACATGTTTGTGAGTGCACATACCTTTACCATTATACGGCCACAAATATTTTGCAGTGGTATTAGAAATACTGCTCATTTACAACCCTCTTGGGAGCCATTTTTGAAGGTCTTACATAGTTACTTAACATCTGTGCGCAATATATTTCTTTGTTTGGTTTTTGAAATAAAAGGGTGAACTCTAATTAACCCTTATTAAAAAATAATAAGCAAACCAGGCATGTTTTGACCTCCAAAAACTTGAGAATATAAGGGGTTGTAAAAAAACTTACTTGTATATATAAAGTAAATTTTTGGAGAAGATTAAGGGGAGATAAACCTTGAAAATGAAATAAAAAATCTTACAAATTTACAAATACAAGTAAATATTACATCTTCAAGTAAATAAGTTTAACATGAGTTGTATAACATGTATAAGTATTACCCCTGACTGCCTGTGACAAGAAAACTATAGAAATTAGTTGAAAAATAAGATCAGTACACAATACAAAAAGAAATAAGAAAAAGACAAAAGATACAAAGTACCAATCCCAGTGTTCTCCCCAGGATTTTTGGATAGCACCAGGGTAACGCGTTTGGACTGCTTGGTGAAATGATTCATACAATCAGTTGTGTCGCACCGCGTCGCGTCGCTTAGCTATATTTCTAGTAACTGTAGTTTTTATGTCTCCTGTTTTGTTTTAAAACTGTGGTACTGTATTATGTAGACATTGAAAATTATTGGTAAAAAAGAAGTAAATCAATAAACAGTTTGACATGTATACTTTAATATTTTTTAAAAATAAATAAAACATGATACATTACAAAATATTCATCTAAATTTAAAGTTATTAAATCTTTTATAAAATCAATGATCAATAAGAAAAAATTATCATTCAAAAGAGAACAAAAATGTTCAATTTAAAAAACTTTCTTATTTCTAGAATGAAAGATGTTGTATTGTGAAAGGATTCCTGTCATAAGGAGATATAAAATTAACAAGAATAAATATTATATTATTATTTGAACCAGTTTCTATCTTAAATTTTAATAAACAGAAATTTTTAATAAATTTCAAAACATTTTGCCTTAGATTTCATGTAAATATTAACTTTTCTTGTCTTTAGTGATAATCAAACATAGATACAGACTTAATACTGCACTGAAATCTAAATCTTTTTTTGGCATGATCCATTTAAAAAGAATTCCGAAATCTATAAATTTATCCTAGTTCTATAGATCTATAAGTAACCCTATTCAATGTCAACAACTAAGTCTCCCTATTTTCCCGCCTAAATGACAGGAAGTAGATATAAATAGATTTAACATGTGCTTATGGATAAAATTTGCAAATCACTTCTGTTATTCATTACTTTTCATATGGATATAGATATCCAGTTTGAAGGTACAGTCATGCATTTTATTTATAAAATAGAATAGATTGCAGTTAATTGTAAATAATCTTGGGTATTCTATGTTAACTAACTGGGTCATGTGATCCGTCCCCTTTGAATTACTTGTTGACAGATACTATGATAGTTTGAAACCGGAATATCATGCAATATAAACTATGTCAAAATTGAAGATAATTTGGCCATGGTTTAATCAGAGACATATTACTATTATATAAGTATTGAGAAGTGTATAATGGTCAATTATATGTAATGAGCCAACTTTATAATGTACAAAATGTGTACCGTCGTGTGTATAACTATCGGGTCAACACGGTTTGTGTACAAAGTATTTGCCGACTTGTCATTGGGTGAGTGAAGCCATAAAATAGTTATCTACGATCATAAAGTTATGACCTCATAATTAAAACACAAAAGAATCATTTTACAAGTGTTAATTACATTGATTATTAACATCCAATCAATAAAGGTTATCCTCATAAAGTTAAATCAATCACGTGGTGTAAACAATCTGAACTGGTTTGAACTGGTCAAATTTCACCTGGAATTTTATATCGCACGGAAAAGATTTAACAAGTCGTTTAAAACTTTACCGATTTTCGATTTTTTAACTAAAAATTTTAGCACCACGGAGAAATATAATACATCGCGGTAAGAACGATACCACCACGGTAAAAAAATATACATCGCGGGCCCGCGGTCCTTTATGGCCCTGGGGAGAACACTCACCATGCTCACAGTTACTGATCACTGAAATCTTGATCAGATCCCAAGTTCAGCTAATGAACAAACCATGTTCTTTTAATTTAGACTAAACATGCTTAACTCCTGCAACAACATTTTCTGATCTTATTGTTTTACCACAAAATTATGTTAAGAACACATGAAAAAGGGAAAATTCTTTTAATTATTTTTTTGTTGATTTATTTATCATGCTAATCATGTTAATAAGAATGTTTTAAGAAGTTTTTAAAAATATAAAAAATAAACTAAAGATTGAGCGACATGAACCCCACCAAAAACTATACAATGATAGAAGTCAAGTTTTCTAAGAATATATATAGTACATGTATTTATTCATTATTATTAACCATGTTTTCAGTGTAAAGATTTGTCTGAGAAGGGAGAAGAATCATTTTTTGTGACGGTGAATATAGAACAGACGACATGTTTTGTAATGGGATCAGATATTGGACTGAAATGGTTGGACTCTCAGAGCATGATGATCCAAGATTTCTTTCGTTATGTGTCCGGTAGGTTTTGTGTGTGCAGATGGTAAATAATTGAACGGTCTGAGGTAGTTCAATATAAAAATAAGAAGATGTGGTATGATTGCCAATAAGACAACTCTCCAATGGAAATGGTTCTATTTGAAAAGATTTCTAATACTATGTATAATAAATGTGGTGCTTTAGTTTTGGGGAAACAGTGCTATTTCAAAATCCAATGATGCTATTTGAGAATACTGGGAAGAACACCGAGTTATAGAATACTGGGGAGAACACCGAGTTATAGAATACTGGGGAGAACACCGAGTTATATAGTATACTGGGGAGAACACCTAGTATACTGTGGATTTACTGTGGGATACCAATTTACATGGATTTTGTGGGTATAAGTAAACCACAAATTTAAATGTTCAATGAAGAACAAATTTTCTATAGTAGAATCGATGCAGACTTTGGAAAAACCATGAAATCAAATACCCAAGAACTTAAAAGGAGTAGGGGCATTAAAGCCTGGTTTTGGCCCAAGAAAATAAAATGTTTGACAACTATTTTAAATTGGCATATTCTGTTTGGAAATTCATAGGGTCAAGAAATATAAATGAAAAACGTAAAGCTTTTGATCTGTTGACGTCACAATTACGTCATAATATGTACCGTTTTCACAAAAACGATGAAAAATACAGAATTTACGCAGTTTTCCATCATTATTTCCATTGTGGAAACATCATGCACAGCCAAGAAACAACACAATAATTAAGGAGAAGCTTTATTGTCGAGCCTTCGACTTTTGTCGAAAAAGCGAGACATAGCGATCCTACATTCCGTCGGCGGCGTCGTCGTCGTCGGCGGCGTCCACAAATATTCACTCTGTGGTTAAAGTTTTTGAAATTTTAATAACTTTCTTAAACTATCCTGGATGTCTACCAAACTTGGACAGAAGCTTGTTTATGATCATAAGATAATATTCCAAAGTAAATTTTGTAAAAAAAAAATTCAATTTTTTCCGTATTTTACTTATAAATGGACTTAGTTTTTCTGCCAGGAAACATTACATTCACTCTGTGGTTAAAGTTTTTGAAATTTTAATAACTTTCTTAAACTATCCTGGATTTCTACCAAACTTGAAAAGAAGCTTGTTTATGATCATAAGATAGTATCCAGAAGTAAATTTTGTAAAAAAAAAATTCCATTTTTCCGTATTTTACTTGTAAATGGACTTAGTTTTTCTGCCAGTTAACATTACATTCACTCTGTGGTTAAAGTTTTAAAAATTTTAACAACTTTCTTAAACTATCCTGGATTTGTACCAAACTTGGACAGAAGCTTGTTTATGATTAAAAGCTAGTATCCAGAAGTAAATTTGGTAAAAAAAAAATTCCATTTTTTCTGTATTTTACTTATAAATGGACTTAGTTTTTCTGCCAGTTAACATTACATTCACTCTGTGGTTAAAGTTTTTAAAATTTTAACAACTTTCTTAAACTATCCTGGATTTGTACCAAACTTGGACAGAAGCTTGTTTATGATTAAAAGCTAGTATTTAGAAGGAAATTTTGTTAAAATTTTGTTTCATTATTTCCGTATTTTACTTATAAATGGACTTAGTTTTTCTTTCAGTTAACATTACATACAGTCTGCAGTTTAAGTTTTTAAAACATTTATTAGATTCATAAACTATCCTGGATTTTTACCAAATTTGGACAGAAGCTACTTACAATCAAAAGATAGTATAGACAGGAATATTTTTATTAATTTTTTTCCTCATTTTTGTTGAGCCTGTGATTAACAGCAAAAGCAGATGAGACACTGGGTTCCGCAGAACCCTTACAAATTTTTATAACTATTGACATAATCCCACCAAATATAAAGTTGTTTCTTGGGTGCGCACATACTTTTCCTATCTAAATTATACCTAAAATTTGATGAAAAACAAAGAAAATCAAGAAATTTTACAAAATATGCAAATTGTGTCATGGTTTGTTGCCATGGTAACTCGTTCAATGTGAAATTTATTTTTATTTTCTGAATACCTTGTACCTTAGTCTAGATTGGACACATTTAAGAATATGTATGATAACTTTTAGATTTGCAGTAATATTTGGGCCAAATAAGGGCCTTATTGCCCCTTCTCCTTTGTCCCCAATCCACGAAAAAATTTGTATATGCCTAAAAAATTAAATCTATAGAAAAAGTAAAATAACAAAAATATCAAACTCAAAAGAAAATTCCAAATGGAAAGTCCCTTATCAAATGGCAAAAGCAAAAGCTCAAACACATCAAACGATTGGAAAACAACTGTCATATTCCTGACTTGGTACAGAAATGAGAAGTGCTTGGAGAAGTGCACACTTTACATGTGTATAAAGAACAAATGTCTTTTTAGTTGCATCATTTCCATTTTTTGCAGTGAGATAGTAATTGTAATAAGCTGTGTTTCTTCTTATTTAGGATTAAGATCGAGAAGTGGAGCTTCATCGAAAGAGTCACCAAAAAAAGAAAGTCAAAATATGGACAAAACTTTGGATGAAGAGGCAAACCTAGGGTCAATAAAGGAAGAAGTGACTGATCCTTCAACAGAAGTTGTAGTACTTGATTGCTTAGAAACTGTTAGTGGTACAGTTCAGAATACAGGTAACACTTAGAATAAGTTCAAGACTTTCTCAGTATCATATAGAAACCTTAATATCATGGATGTGACATTTTAAAAAAATATTGAGTTCAAAATGTTCTCAGCATCATTCATAGAAACTATAACTTGACATTTGAAAAAAGTATGAAATTCAAGGTTTTCTCAGTATCTTTTAGAAACCATAAGTTGACATTTTGAAAAAGTATCAAGATACCAAAAGGGCAGTTAAAATATGTATCAATGGTTAGGCAACACCATATGGCCTAAAGGAAAAATAATGCAAAGACAAGTACACAAAATTTTACTAAAAAATCTGATGACAGAAAATGCAACCTCAAAATGGTCACGGCTGTTTCATTAAAACGGATGTTGGTGAGTAGGAAGGGAATCAGCAATTTTGCACACATTCATACAATTTATCTTATATAAAACTGAGCAGATGTGGTATGATTGCCAATCAGACAACTCTCAAGCAGAGACCAAATGACCTAGAAGTTAGCTACAATAGGTCATCATACAGCCTTCAAATTTAAAGAGAGGCTAAAGATACCAAAGGGATATCAAACTCATAAATGGTAAACAAACTGACAACGCCATGGCAAAAAAAGGAAAAAACAATGAAAAGACAAACAACATTACACAAAACACAACATAGAAAACTAAAGACTGTGCAACACAAACTCCATCAAGAACTGGTGGTGATCTCAGGTGCTCCCGAAGGGTAAGTTGATCCTGCACCGGTACCACAAGTGGAACCCGTCTTGTTGCTCATGTGAGTACAAACAAAGAGCAAAAACCATACCTAATAGCAAGCTTTATAAAGCCGTGAAATGACAAATGTATAACAATTCAAACAAGAAAATGAACTTAATTCAAGTATTAAAAACATTACTGATTATATATTATTAAATAAGAGATCAGAATAATTCAGTAAGATATTTTAACATATTTATATATATATTCAATCTTTCATAACAGTCAGTGAACAAACTGGCACAGAAGATTCAATTTCGCCTGCAACTAAACAGCAAATTATTGAATGGAGTTTTGAAGAAACCAGGGATTTTTATGAGCAAGTGAAAAAGCATGGGTATGGAAACTGGAATATCATCAAGGAAGATTTGAACACTTCTAGAACAGTTGACCAATTGAAGGAACGATGGAAATTCATGATAAAAGACCAAACTTTAATGTCGGAATTTAATTTTGGTAAGGCCTTCAACTTAAGTACCTTAAGGGAACTAGAATTCAATGTTGTCCAGTTTATTTTCTGTAGTAATTAGGGCCACGTGGACTAGTCAGCAAGTGCCCTATAGTAATCACTCTGTGTGTCCTTTTGTTTGTATTTCTATGTTGTACAATATATAAGTCCAGATTGCATCAACTGATATCCAAATTTGTATGCACATTTTAAAAATTTTGACAAAAATATGGGTAAAAATTTTTTTTTTTATCACAGATTTTGAGAAACATTTTTGTGCTAGAATTTCAACACAAACTTCCGTATCATTCTGGCAATAAGAAAGCTTTATTTGTATTTGTGACAAGTTTCAGGAAATATCATTGAGATGTTGCTGTAAACCAATTTTAGAATGACCAATCTTTTGAATAAAAGTGTCATTGTACAGCGCCTGAGCATTTTTTCATGAACATACAAATGGAAATTACCAACTGTACATAATTTTCCTGTCTAAAACCGTAACGTGAAATTTGAAGAAACGTGTCATCAAAGGTGTGATTTGGTTGTCGTTATTCTTACTAATGCAATTGAGTTTAATAAATATATTGGGTAAGTAAATTTAAGTTATTTTTGTGTCAAAGTTCCCTAAAAATACTACTTTTCCTAAAACAATTCTATATTTTTTAAAGTTTAACCTTACGATTATGCTCTTATGACATTTTGGTAGATAACCATTTACAGTTGCATGACTTTCTTTCCTATCCTCTAACATGGTAATTGAATCTGGTAAATTTATTTTTATCCACATGTTTTGTATACAACACCATTTTCATCGTAGTTATGCAATAAATTTTGCCATTTTTTATAATACCATGAAATCTAACTTATACTTAAAGCACATCCTGAATTAATTCTTGGTGTTAAGATTAAAGAAAATATAAATTGCTTTGAAAATGTGTATCTTCAGGCCTCACACAGATTGGTCAAGCATGGTCCTTGCAAAATTAATTATGTTGTTTTTGTTTGCAGCCTGTATGAAACTTAGAAAAAGAAAAAAAAAAAGACAATGACAAAAATAGCTGCCAGGAGAGATCTTATAACTGCTGGGTGGGATCTCTGAAATATTCTTCAACACTATCAAACCTAGCTAAAAAAGGGAAACTTGAGACATATCGAGCAAGTGAAGCAATAAGAGCAAAGATTTACAGACTTTCAATGTCTGAAGAAAAAAGAAAAAATGCCAATGAACGGGCAAAGATACGGATGCATAATTATCGTGCAAGATTGAAGGAAAAACAGAAAACAGTGAAACCTAAGATAAGAAGAGAGAAAGCAGAAGAAAAAAAGGTAAAAAATGGTAAAGAAGAAGAAAAAAGAATGTATTGGAGAATAAAGAAGAGAGAATCACGTTTGGGAGAAACAGTAGAAAAGAAGAAAGAAATCAATTTGAAACGAAAACTAAAATACAACGAAACAAGGGCTAAGAAAAAGCTTTCTAAAGAAATTTTGATAGTATCATTCACAAGTATAAGTATGGAACACTTAAGTCCCAATGCAGCTCATTCAAAGTAAATCTGAATACACAAGTAATTCAAAAGCATTTGAATATTTAATAATACAAGATGGAAAACTTTAAAATCACTAGACATACTTGAAGTTACCTACTTGTGCACATTAGAAGTGCTTGAAACTTGCTTTCAATCCATTTCAACTTCAAGTATTTTTGCTGAAGATTGAACTGTTTAGTTTTCTTGATATTCAATTTAAAAAAAAAATTTGTGTAAATGTTACATTACCTTTTTAGATTATAGCTCTTCATCTTTTTAATAAGCTATGGATTTTCAAATATTTTGGTCACGAGCATCACTGCAACATTAATTGTTGAAATGCGCAACTGGTGCAGAAAAATTGGTAGCGTTAATGTTATTACATCCAACCATCTAAATTATTGTAAACAGTAATATGCAAGAACTAAGATCAAATTCACTTTCATCATGTTCATATGATGTGTTTGAGTTTTTATATTTGTTCAAAGAAAATATTTTGCGTAGTTTTAGAGTCATGTTTTTTGTTTGTGTCCATGTTACACACAACAAATGCATGAAAGAACAGAGAAATGTATGTATAGTTGTAAGAATTTGATAGAAATGTTTAATGTATTGGAAACTATAAAGAAATGCCTTTTAAGGTTGTTTGCTTATCTTGTTTTTGACTTTTTATGTGCTATTCAGAATCTTCTGGTTTTTGTCGAGCCTGCGACTTCTGTCACAGAAAGCTCAACATAACAAACTTTTTAAAAGCTTAATATTTCAGAAGGTAGAAGACCTGGATCCTTCATACTTTGTTAGGGATCATAGATTTATTCTTACGAGGAAGCTCCGAGCATGCTCGGAGGATGCTCAGAGCTTTTTCAGTAGGCTCTTCTCTGCAGTTTATGTGAAAATAATTATCATGATCCATTAAGATGTCAATCAAATCTACACCACTTCTATAATAAGGAAAGTAGAGCATTATAGAGGAAGCTCAATTAACACCTGTGTAAACATCTAATCTATTCAAATACATTTTGCCTGAAATTTTACAAAACTATAGAATAGATTAGAAATTCTTCAACAGTACTGTGTAATGCTTGGAAAGAAATCTCAAGTCTCCACAAAAAGTGAAAGTCATTTAACAAAAAATATACAATTATTATATTTTTAAAATAATCATTTCTTTTTTTATAATAAAAAAAATTCTCAAATTTTATAATTAGATGATATGATTTAAATAGGGTTTATATTATATAATATGCTACATAAAAGTTATCAAGACACAAACAACAGTCAGGGGGCGATACTAAACGAGTTATTTTTTTTAGTTACTTATATTAATAGGTATTTTTTTTTTTTTTAAATTATTTGATATAATCTCAATTGTTATTTTAAATGTCAAAAGTGGACTAAATGTAGTTTTTAAGAATTTTTTCATCATTTCATTAAGTAAAATTAAGTATTTATCCAACTTGAGATGAGTATAGAGAGATTACTTTCAAAATAATGACAAAAATATTACTTTTATTTATTATCTTATACATCTTCGAAAAACTAAGCATACTTACAATTATTTAAGGAACATATGTAATTGTTTTTGATAAATATTTCAAATTATAAATAACTTCAAGTCTTAATTAAATCACAAGGTTCCATCCATTTATATTTGTTCATCTCTAAGATTTTGAAGGAAAATTTTATTTTAATAGCCCCAAGAGACCAATCTATGACCAAGAAGTGTGGCATCAGAAAGGCAATTAGTGTTTCAGGAGGATTTAAATAGTTTTATACTGCATGGGGAAAATAACCAGATTTGAAAATTTGTTAAAGCTTGTAAAACCTGTATGAATGGACACCTATAGAAATAATATTAACAGAAGTTACTTATTCATGATATATAAGTAATATTTTAAACAACCTTGTTTTCAATATAACTTGTATAGGTAATTTTGAAAATTACTAGTTTAAGTAATGCCCTTAACTAAACAATGGTATTTTTTTTTTATAAAATAGCAAAGTTTTTTATATAAAATATTTTTGCAATTTTAGGGGACATGGCTACTAAAGCTTGTAAACAGAGAAAAAAAAAGGGGGATAGAATTTGGCTGGTTAATTCTGGTGATGTCTTCTTTCTTATATGCACTGAAAAATTATGTTGTTTTATTACTATAGTACAGGACAAGAAAAAACTTTACTCATGTCAAGTATTTCTTTATTTAAAACATAGATAAATTCTGCACATATTTTTTGAAAAATACCAATTAAACAAAGACTGATAGGGGGAAACAATTTTCTATTAGATTTTCATTCAAGTACAGGTCAGGATAAAACTTCACTTATATAATTATGCCAAGTATTTCTTTATTTAAATAAAACCAAATCCGCATAATTATAAAAAAAATGACAATTAAAGTGAGACGTACTAGAGGGAAAACAATGGTGGTATTACCTCCTCAACTTTTCTTAGAGTAGCCATAATTTTTTTTATAAAAAACTAACTTTGCTATTTTATAAAAAAAAAAAAAAATTATCATTGTTTTAATAGTTAGGGGCATTACTTAAACAAGTAATTTTCAAAATTACTTATACAAGTTATATTGAAAACAAGGTTGTTTCAAATATTACTTATATATCATGAATAAGTAACTTTTGTTAATATTATTTCTATAGGTGTCCATTCATACAGGTTTTACAAGCTTTACCAAATTTTCACATCTGGTTATTTTCCCCATGCAGTATAAAACTATTTAAATCCTCCTGAAACACTAATTGCCTTTCTGATGCCACACTTCTTGGTCATAGATTGGTCTCTTGGGGCTATTAAAATAACATTTTCCTTTAAAATCTTAGAGATGAACAAATATAAATGGATGGAACTTTGTGATTTAATTAAGACTTGAAGTTATTTATAATTTGAAATCTTTATCAAAAACAATTACATATGTTCCTTAAATAATTGTAAGTATGCTTAGTTTTTCGAAGATGTATAAAATAATTTATAAAAGTAATATTTTTTCATTATTTTTAAAGTAATCTCTCTATACTCATCTCAAGTTGGATAAATACTGAATTTTACTTAATGAAATGATGAAAAAATTCTTAAAAACTACATTTAGTCCACTTTTGACATTTAAAATAACTACTGAGTTTATATCAAATAATTTAAAAAAACAAAAAATACCTATTAGTATATATTAAGTAACTAAAAAAAATAACTTGTTTAGTATCGCCCCCTGACTGTTGTTTGTGTCTTGATAACTTTTATGTAGCATATTATATAATATAAACTATATTTAAATCATATCATCTAATTATAAGATTTGAGAATCTTTTTTATTATAAAAAAAGAAATGATTAATAAATATAATAATTGTATATTTTTTGTTAAATGACTTTCACTTTTTTGTGGAGACTTGAGATTTCTTTCCAAGCATTACACAGTACTGTTGAAGAATTTCTTATCTTTTCTATAATTTGTAAAATGTCATGCAAAATGTATTTGAATAGATCAGTTGTTTACACAGGTGTTAATTGAGCTTCCTCTATAATGCTCAACTTTCCTTATTATAGAAGTGGTGTAGATTTGATTGACATCTTAATGGATCATGATAATTATTTTCACATAAACTGCAGAGAAGAGCCTACTGAAAAAGCTCTGAGCATCCTCCGAGCATGCTCGGAGCTTCCTCGTAAGAATAAATCTATGATCCCTTAATAGATGCCTAATGTTATGAAGTTTCCGTCTGTCATATGTCTATTGTCCTTGACCCAATTTTCATGGTTCAGTGACTACTTGAAAAAAAAAGTTAAGATTTTCAGTGTTCTTAATTTCTTTCTTATTATGAGTAAAAGCATAACTATATTTGGTATGTGCGTACCTTGCAAGGTCCTCATGCCTGTCAGACAGTTTTCACTTGACCTAGTCTTGACCTCTACCTCATTTCATGGATCAGTGAACAAGGTTAAGTTTTCGTGGTCAAGTTCATATCTCAGATACTATAAGCAATAAGTCTACTATATTTGGTGTATAGAATGATTGTAAGGTGTACATGTCCAACTGGCAGGTGTCATTTGACCTTGACCTCATTGTCATGGTTCATTGGTTAAAGTTAAGTTTTTGTGTTTTGGTTTGTTTTTCTTATACTGTAGGCAAAAGGTCCACTATATTTGGTGTATGAAAATATTTTACGATGTACATGTCAGTCTGGCATGTTTTATTTGACCTTGACCTCATTTTTACCGTTCATTGCTTAATGTTAAGTTTTTTGTTTTTTGGTCTGTTTTTCTAATACTATAAGCAAAAGGTCAACTATATTTGGTATGGAATGATTGTAAGGTGTATATGTCTGTCTGGCAAATATCATCTGACCTTGACCTCATTTTCATGGTTCATTGGTCAATCTTAAGTTTTTCTGGTTAAGTTTGTTTCTTAGATACTAAATGCAATAGGTCAACTATATTTGAAGCATGTAATGATTGTAAGGTGTACATGTCTGTCTGGCAGGGTTCATATGACCTTGACCACATTTTCATGGTTCATTGATCCATGTTTAGTTTTCCTGGTTAAGTTTGTTTCTTAGATACTATGTGCAATAGGTCAACGATATTTAAAGCATATTTGGTGTATGGAATGATTGTAAGTTGTACATGTATTTCCAGATTGGTTTATCTGACCTTGACCTCATTTTCTTGGATCATGTTAAGTTTATGTGATAGTTGTAGTAAAGCTTTATATTTAGGACTATCAACATAAAATCAATGGTCAGTAAAGAAAAGGAGACATTTCAGTGTGTGCACTCTTGTATACATATGGTGTCATTAAAAAATTTTGCCTGCTAAACCCTACCTGTCTTCTCATAATTTTATTACATATAGTTTAAAAAAACATTTTTGAAAATCTTATAAAATCCTTGTTATTTTTCTTAAGTTTTTGAATGAAAACATGTGCCAATGTTAATAAATGAATAAAAAATCTAGAGAGATTCATTTCCCTCCACATTTTCAATGGCTTTTATCTCCAAAACATGAAAAACAAGTTCATGGATCTTTTATTTTATTCTGCATTTTTAGTTCCGATTTTTATAGATACTTTCAATTTACAGTCTTTTAAAAAGCTTGTTATTTTGAAACAGAGCAGTGAACATCTAAATAGATCACATCTCTGATTAAATCTTTATGTAATAGTTGCATGTAACATTGACAGAATAATTGAAGGAAAAATATTTTCACAGAATTTCTGAAATGAATGTAAAATAAAGACATGAATGACGAGCAACTTTTCAAGTAAATGTGACAATTAAGGTGGTACCAAACACCTTGATTAAAATTAATTTGGTAGTTTAAATTTCATAAAATTTTGACAAAATATTTACTTTGACCCTTTGTCAAAAATATAAAAACTTGAACCACACACTTTATCAGAAAAATTTCATTGGATATATAGCAGTTTGACAAACACTTATTTTTTGATCATTGAGAAGCTTAATATATCCTTAACAATAGAACTGATTAAAATGTTCAGCTGATTTTTACAGAGTTATCTCCCTGTAGTGTTATGTACAACCTTAAGTAATTTTGTATATTGATTTAGTTTAGGTTAGATTAAAGCATTAATATGATTTGTAAATTGTGTCCATGTAACATGCTGTAAATTTATTACACAGGAGCAGGTCTTAAAATAGTGTTTTTATGTTATACACATATCATCTACAACAATACTGTTTATAAACATTTAAGATGTTGTATTATTTTTGAATTTTGTTTTGCAATGTTCTTACTTGAAGTTGCATAATAAATTCTTGCCCATGTGCTATTCAAAATTAATTTGCCATGACAAAATATAAGGTTTGTGAGAATTTTGGTATAAAATTTTTCTTAAAAACTAAGTTTTTGTTAAAAATTCACAAACTTTGAGAATGATTTTTTTTTGTACTAGGATTTTAAAGACAAAATATAAAATTATTTTTATTAAATTTGATTGGTGTAAGGACATATGCACTGATTTGACTAAAATTCTCGTATTTTTTATTCAATTTGACTCAAAAATATGCTAAAGCAAATCCATAACCAGCAAAATATGCTTAGCAAATCCATAACCTATCTCCAACTAAAGGTCAAATTGAAGGTGGCATGAATAAAGAATCATTGACTTGTAAAAAACAAGTATTAAGCAATGAATGCAGTCAAGTGACAAACAAGAAGAGAAAAAAACTAAACTTTCATACTTATTTATCAGTAGGTAAAAGTAAATAAATCTGGACTATAAAGGGAGATAACTCTAACTCCAAAATTAGTTATCTATATACCAATAAATAAAATTAAATGATGTATAGTGCCTACCTACCATATAAGATGGTATAGATAGTTTTTTATTGACACAATTTGAACAAGACTTATTTCCCTTTTGTCTCCATGTTAGAGGTCTACATGCACAAATTCCTACATAAGTCTGCTGAGTTCAACTCGTTATACTGACTGATAGCCCTTATAAAAAGGCAGTTTTGTGAATAATTATAATTTCTGTAAGCCTTTGCTCAATTTATTACTACGGTCTAGTAAAAATCTCTATCAGAATCAATTTCACCACATATATCTAGTGAAAATCTCTTTATCATAACCAGTTTAACCACATGTATCTAGTAAAAATCTCTTTATCAGAATCAATTTCACCACATGTATCTAGTAAAAATCTCTTTATCAGAATCAATTTCACCACATGTATTTTTTGCGAAGGGTATAATGTTTTTGAACCGTCCGTCTGTCTGTCCGTCCATCAGTCCGTCAGTCCTGTTTCTTGTCATCGCAACTCCTCTGAAACCACACAACAGAATTTCATGAAACTTTGTAGATAATAAGGACATACTATGTAGATGTGCATATCGACAGGAAATTATGATTCAATTTTTTTTCTAGGAGTTATATATGCCCCTTTGAACTTAGATTTTTGGCCTAAATATACTACTGCAACAGTTTGTAATCGCATTTCCTCTGAAACCACACAACAGAATTTCATGAAACTTTGTAGCTAATGAGGACATTATATGTTTATGCGCATATCCACAAGAAATTTTTTTATCAGTTGACTTTTGTAAAGTTATGAGTCTTTGAACTTAGGAATCTGGTGAGATTTTGTTTGTCCAGTGACAATGTGGGGGCGTGGGGTATGTGAGCATGCTCACAAAGGTTCTTTAATTTTTATTCTGTAATTCATCAAAGGAATATTAGACAAGGGATGGAAAATGGATACCAATGAGTTCAATCAAAAACCATAAGTCCTATAAAAAAAGAACAGCATAAATGGCCAAACAGAAAAAATTATCGTGGAAAAATCAGGCAACAGCTAGTCGTTAAAAAATCTTCACAGAAAACTAAATATTGAACAACATAAACCTTGGCAAAAACTCTGGTAAACTCTCATGAATTGTGTTCCTTTTCCACTAGTGACTCCTGCTGCATTGCTACTGTGAAAATATTTTGATAAGACTATCATAAGTCATATCTTAATATTTGCACCATACGGATTGGTAAACATCTTTTAAGTTAACAACTTGTTTCAGCATCCTGTTAATTCTTATTCTATTGTATTAATATGTTGATGCCAAGTTGTGTATATTATTTAACTTTAATTTAATTAATAAAATATGTTTACACTAAACATCTTTTTATACGCCCGTCCGTCTGTCTGTCTGTCTGTCCGTCTGTCGTCAACATGTCGAACATTAATTCAAATACGCTTTAACCAATATGCATGAAACTTTGGTGAATTGTTTAAACGGATAGTAGCTACGATTTTCATTAAAATTATTTTTCTAATCTATTTGCTGGATTTTGTACAAAAGGTTTATTTAGAATGAATAAAACCATCACTATTTACTTTCCAATTAGCATTTAGAAGCTTTTTAACGTTTTACACCTGAATTTAATTTTTGTCTATAGACAAAAATTCGATGTTAAGCCAACCCTTTTTCATATGACCTATGTTGACCTTAAATCCGCAGTTCCCAATGCGCAATCGCAAGTTGTCCCTCGAAGGGAAAATGTCGAACAGAGGAATGTTATCGCGGAAATGGAACGTGTAAAGAAACAGTAAAGAGGTGCAGACAAGTTATTGTAAATTGAAAATAAATAACGGCGATGAGATCGGTCATTAGATTCATTTACAAACACCCGACACGCAGATAAAGTCATTATATAAACAGTCGACATTACGACGGTTTGCGAAATGTAAAAAATATTTCTGAACTTTTCGAATCCAGATCACATGAAAATTAATCATGACGTGTTCAAATCATTATTGCCAAAATATCTTTATAAATTTAAGAGCAGTGATCTCACAACTTAGAAGACATTTAAAGTCAACTTCTTACAATTTAATATTATTCTTCCTGTGTACCCTGCATGAAGGCCCCAATTCAATTCACAAACACGTGTATGCGTTATCAGCATTGTTTTGTCATACAAATATAAAACAAGTGTATAATATCGCCATTGTTGGAGAACCTTGGGTTTGAATAATATGCAGGCATTTGGTATATTTTGTTGTTTACATAATTTGATAAATGGTTTCAAATATGTACGTTTAATCTAAAGAAATTGTCAAATACGTAAGAAAACAAAAGCACATGTTCATATTTATTTATATCGTGGTCATCTGACTCGCTGTGTCGGCAAAGTTCCGGAAGTAAACCCGATGCATAATTAATGAGATGAAAAGGCTCGCTACACGATATTAATTATCAATTATTAACACTTCTGTACTTTATATAAACATTCCACTGATCTTACTGTTAATTTAAAGTACATATCTTTGATTTTAGCAGCTTTAAAACTTGGTCATAATTTTGTCAAAATCGTAGCTACTATCCCTTTAAATCTATTGACGTGAGCTCCCTTTCGTTTTTTATAAATTTCGGATTTACCGTTTCCGAGTTTTGGGGTTTTATTCATTAAAAAAGGGGGGATTTTGCAGTTTTCGGACAATAACTCAAAAACAATTTCACCAATTTGCATGAAACTTTTGTGAATTGTTTATATCTATTGATGTGAACCCCCTTTTGTTTTTTATAAATTTCGGATTTACCGTTTCCGAGTTTTGGGGTTTTATTCATTTAAAAAGAGGGGATTTTCCAGTTTTCGGACAATAACTCAAAAAAAATTTCACCAATTTGCAAGAAACTTTGTTGAATTGTTTATTTCTATCAACATGAGCTCCCTTTTGATTTTTATAAATTTTATACTATAAGTTTCTGATTTATGGGGTTTTATTCATTACAAAAAGGGGGATTTTCCAGTTTTCGGACAATAACTCAAAAATGATTTCAGCATTTTTTAAGAAACTTTGGTAAATTGGTTATATCTATTTTTGTAAGCTCCCTTTTGATTTTTATAAATTTTAGATTTTACGTTTCCGAGTTATAAGATTTTATTTGTTTATAGACTGACAACAGATTTACTAAGTATTGCGCAATAGCACAGTGTATTGCACAACAGCAAGAAATCTTTAATTGAATATCAATTCAATTCATATAACCAATTTCAAGTTCTTTGACTACATTTATGCAGAAACCTATAATATGTCAAATATTTAATTACAATCCAAATTCAGACCTGTATCAAGCTTGAATTTTGTGTCCATTTTTGCCCCAACTGTTCAGGGTTGGACCTCTGTGGGCGTATTCAGCTGCGCTCAGCGAAGCAGTTTATTTCTATACTTAAGACATCATCCAACTCATAAAATATCGATCAAGTTCATCCTGTATACAGAAAACATGTCAATGGTGGCAGCGACTGTTCCCTTGAGAACCTATGAAGTGGACTGCATATTTGTTTGCCAAAAAAATAAGCAAAAAAACAAGAATAGAAAATAGTAGGGTGCTATAATATAAAGAAGAGAGAAGAATAGAGTGCTATTATATAAAGAAGAGAGAATAATGAAGGACATTACCCCCCTTTTTCATCCAGAAGCTCCACTTTTGATGTGTGGAAATAGAAAATCCACACATTTCTTTCTGGTGATAAGATGATCATTCTCTATGGAACAAATACTATTTTTTATCTAAATCGTATGAATGTGAAAGATGCTAACATCTAATTGTGTTGTCACAAATTGTATGTCTGGTAGCTAGGAAATATATGGATGAGTTAGGATTTTGCTGTGAAAAATATGTATGAGTAGAGGGATTTTTGTTCACTACATAATTGGGTGTGGTTATTAAACCCTAGCCTGACGTCTGTACCCAAATTTGTATGTTGAGGTTTGTTATCTGCTCTAGAACTTTTATACTTCTTCACATTTCCAACCATGAACAGTGGCAAATTAAGGGTTTGGGGAAAAGTCTTTTAATGGTGATAATAATTTTTTTTACCATTTTATGCAAAAAATTATATTTTTTTGTCATTTTGCTATCGAGAAAGAAGAAGTGGAAGATACCAAAGGGATATAGATATACTGACAATGTCATGGCAAAAAACATAAAGACAACAGTCTACCAAACAAAACATATATAGAAAATTAAGGGCTTGTCACATGAACCATACCAACAATAGGGTTGATCTCAGGTGCTGCGGAAGGGTTAGCACATTTGGCACCTTCATGTTACTCCTATAAAATATGTTAATAGGATATGTCACATGATTAGGCATCACAGCTTTTTTTTACAGATAATAATCTAAATTATTTTTTATGCCCCACCTACAATAGTAGAGGGTCATTATGTTTTTCGGTCTGTGCGTCTGTTCGTTCGTCTGTCTGTCCTGCTTCAGGTTAAAGTTTTTGGTCAAGGTAGTTTTTGATGAAGTTGAAGTCCAATCAACTTGAAACTTAGTACACATGTTCCCTATGATATGATCTTTCTAATTTAAATGATAAATTAGAGTTTGACCCCAATTTCACGGTCTACTGAACATTGAAAATGATAGTGTGAGTGGGGCATCCTTGTACTATGGACACATTTTTGTTTTTAATAAAAATTGAAAAAAAAAATGTCTTTGAAAAATTAAAGAAGAAAAATGTTTTGCATCGACAAATTAAAAAAAGAAATGTTTTTTTATAGGGTAGAAACAATTAATTTGGTGTATAAATCCCTGCTCTCCATGAGAGAATAAAATTGTTGCTCTCTTGTGAAACAACTTTGTTATATTTTTTTTTAAAGGAAAGATTAAGAAAAGCTTGGTAAAGCCAGTAGAAGATTCAAATGTGAATAAAGGATTAGTACAAGCTAAAACAAAGGCAACCACTTTGATATGTTCAGTCAAGCATGGAGAAGATTCAAATGTCACAGATGTAAATGAAGGAGCAGTAAAAGATAAAACAAGGGCAACCACTTTGAAATGTTCAGTCAAGCATGGAGAAGATTCAGAAGTCACAGATGTGAATGAAGGAGCATTAAAAGATGAAATGAAGGCAAAAACTTTGTCAATTGCCAATGAATTTAAAGATAAGGAAAGTGAATTGCAAAAAGATACAGAAGACAAAACAAAGACAGCATATGAAAACAAAACTGCTCAAAATGTCACCATAGCAAGTAACCTCAATCAGGAAGTTGTATCTCCAATATCAGTTTCTTCGGTGTCTTTACCAGTTAGTGAGAGCACAAATTCTTTGAAATTGTTAGCAAAGACCACAAACTCTCCTGTTAAAACTCATGAAAGTCTAATATCAAGTTTTGATACTACAACAACACCTTCATCTGAAAATAGAGCAAATAAACGAAAGATTACGATTGAAAGTTTGTCAGAATTGGATGATGAAGATGAAAATAATGTATCACCAGCATCCGAATCAAACAGAGCAAAAAAACAAAACTTATTAATTGAAAATTCTTCAGAAAATAAAAAATTGAGAGTGCAAGTGAATTCTTCAAAAAATAAAGATGCAAATACTGAAAAATCGACAGAAAATATGAAGAACACTGCACACAGGGCTTTAAGTACGAACGATAATACTCAGCATGCTTCAACTCGGCCAAGACGAACACCAAAGCCAAAGAAACTTTTCAATATGGAGTGCTATGTCAAGTTAGAAAATATCAACAAAATGAATGTGGCAGACTTAATTTATGGAGCCACTACTAACGAGCCAAAACAAAATCTGTTAGAAAATCGTCACATAAAAAAAGAGTCAGAAGAAAAATCAAACCTCAGTTTGCTGTCACAGATGAGTAAAAGTGTTACAAGGGAAACCAAAGAGGCCATGGGCAATTCCCAAGGAAGAGAAGATATAAATGAAGAAGAGGATCTGGATGCAGATATCAGATCAGTAGAAATTGATCCAACTTTTCTTGTCCAATCAGAACAGTCCTCAAATGAAACTTCTGAAAATGATGTTATAGAGGAATCAGTATTTGAAGAAAATCCTAAGAAAAAACTCAAATCAACTAGAAACTCTAAAGATAAGGGCAAGGTAATTGACAAGAAAATGTTACTAGAAAATCATAAGAACAATATAAGTAGTCGTATTAAACGAGCTAGAAAACGTGAAGACAGTCACATCCCTTGTCCAACATGTGACCTTATGTTTAGTACAAGTAAAGGCTTCAAAAGGCATCTTAGAGTTTGTCAGGTGGTCAAATGTCCACAATGTGACAAGGAGTTTAAGTCTATGGAGGAGTTTGAAGGACATGTCGAGGTTCACGAGGGGGAAGATTTACATGGATATCAGTGTATTTATTGCGACATGCAATTCCTATTGACAAGTCAACTGAGGAAGCATGAGAAGACACATTATGAGTTCAAGTACAAGTACCAGTGCCAACTGTGTCCGAAGTCATACAATAGTGGTACCAGTTTACGTCAACATATACGGGAAGGACACAAGGAATCAAGGATTTGTTGCTTGGTGTGTGGGAAGTTTTGCGATTCAGAATTTGATTATAATCAACACATGAGTGGTCATCATATACATAGGAAGAAAATGAGCACATTTTCCTGTAAAAAATGTGGAAAGACTTTTGAACAGTTGTACCATCTGAAAAGGCATAATCGATACTTTCATAAAGCTATTGGAGAGCGTATTTGTAAATTATGTTTGAAGATATGTAAAGATAAAGAGGAGTACCAAGAACACATTAAAGAGCACGAATGGGATAAGCCAAACATGTGTAGTTTCTGTCGTGTACCTTTTCCTTCAAAGGAACAGCTAGAGGAACACATTCGTGACACACATGACAAAGGTGTGCGATATATGTGTGAAGTGTGTGGCTTCCAAGCTAGTTGTTCCCTTGATATGAAATATCACAAATATGAACATGACGATAGCATGCCACACATGTGTGAAGTATGTGGGAAAGGTTTCGCTTTGAAAAGTAAATTAAAAAGCCACATGATCAACCATCAAGAGGAAATGCCTTATGTCTGTGAGGTATGTGGAAAAAAGTTTAAGAGGCGATCTACACTTCGTAGCCACAGCTTCGTACACAGTGACGGGAAGAAGTGTCAATTTTGTGAGAAAGTCTTCCGTTCCATAGGAGGCTGTGACTACCATATTGTCAGGGTTCATTCTCACTTAGTCAACGTAGACAACTACAAAAGGAATCTTGTGAAATGTGAGGAATGTAATAAATTTTTCCCGTCAAAATACACTTATGATCAACATCAGATTAAACATTTAAAGGAAAAATCATGGATGTGCGATCTTTGTGGGAAAAAATTCAAAACACAAGCACAGTTAGAAAAACACAAACCTAACCATGAATTGGTAAAACCTTTTTACTGCCAGTGTTGTGAATGTGCATTTATAACTCAATCTCGACTTGACGCTCACGTTAAAACAGAAAAGCATAAAGAAAATGTAAAAAGATCTGAGGATCCTTTGGCACAAAATGTCAATGTCCAACAGGAGGGAGTTATACAACAAGGAATCTTGAACCAACATGGAGGTTTTCAACAGCAGGAAATGTTACAACAAATGGGTAACTCACCACAGCAGGGAATACAACAACCAATGATAAAGGCAAAAAAGATGAAGAAGACTGTTGCAGTTCTTCAGAAACCGAGAAGATCTGCTGCTGCTGCAGTCCCCAAAAGTGTCAATGGTAAGGAACAGTTAGTGTGGATTCATTTCTTTATTTATGTGGGGACCAATTTTTGTGGATATTTAATTTCATATTTTTTGCCAAAGTCTGCATACAAGCTGCATACAAGCTGCATACTTACAAAATCCACGAATAATAATAATGAATTCCCAGTATTCTAAATATGATTGTAAGGTGCCAGGAGGAACTTGGACTAAAAATGATTGTAAGGGGCCAGGAGGCACTTTGACTAATAATTGGTGGGTGGTTTAAATTGTCCATAAGTATTCTTGATGAATTATTTATAATAATGTTGGATTGATTGGTGGGTGGTTTAAATTGTCACAAAGTGTTCTTGATGAATTATTTATAATAATGTTGGATTAATTGGTGGGTGGTTTAAATTGTCCCAAAGTGTTCTTGATGAATTATTTATAATAATGTTGGATTAATTGGTGGGTGGTTTAAATTGTCCCAAAGTGTTCTTGATGAATTATTTATAATAATGTTGGATTAATTGGTGGGTGGTTTAAATTGTCCCAAAGTGTTCTTGATGAATTATTTATAATAATGTTGGATTAATTGGTGGGTGGTTTAAATTGTCCCAAAGTGTTCTTGATGAATTATTTATAATAATGTTGGATTTGAAAATTCTATATTGTCATGATCAGTTATTGTTTAAAAAAGTGATTTCTGATCCCAAAACACATTATTACATAGACAATAACTGTTTAGTGTCTTTAAATATCAGCTGTATTTGTACGAGGCTAAGAAACAGGTGTAATGCGAGCTTTAGCGAGCTATTACTCCTGTTTCGAGCCGAGTACAAATACAGCTGATATTTAAAGACACTAAACAGTTATTGTCTTTATCCTGCAATTAATTCTGTATATTGTTTGTGCTTTGAAAGACACAAAAACTCACATTTTTATACGACCGCAAAAATTAAAAATTTTTTGGTCGTATATTGGTATGACGTTGGCGTCGTCGTCGTCGTCGTCGTCGTCGTCGTCGTCGTCCGGCGTCGTCCGAAGACACATTGGTTTTCGCACTCTTACTTTAGTTTAAGTGAATGGATCTCCATGAAATTTCACCATAAGGTTCAATACCACGAAAGGAAGGTTGGGATTGATTTTGGGGGTTATGGTACCAACAGTTAAGGAATTAGGGGCCAAAAAGGGGCCAAAAATAAGCATTTTTGTAACTTTCAGACAATAACTTGTGTGTAAGTGTATGGATCTCTCTGACATTGTACCACAAGGTTCCATATCACAAAGGGAAGGCTGTAATTGATTTTGGGGGTAATTGCCTCAAAATTTTAGGAATTAGGGGCCAAAAAGGGGCAAAAAACAAGCATTTTTCTAGTTTCAGGACAATAACTTGTGTGTAAGTGTTTGGATATTTCTGAAATTGTACTACAAGGTTCCATATCACAAAGGGAAAGCTGGAATTGAGTTTGGGGGTAATTCCCCGAAACGTTTAGGAATTGGGGGCCAAAAAGGGGCCAAAAATAAGCATTTTTCTAGTTTCCAGACAATAACTTGTGTTCAAGTGTATGGATCTCTCTGAAATTGTACTGCAAGGTACCATACCACAAAGGGAAGGCTGGGATTGAGTTTGGGGGTGATGAATCATGAGGGGGTTCAAAAAATTTGGGGGGGGGGATTTTTTTTTTTTTTCTTTTTTCTTTTTTTCCTTTTTTTTCTTTTAAAATTTTCCATTTTAAGTTGGTTATTTCTGATTTATATTTAAAAGCAAATAATAATGATATGGTAGGAGATACACACCAAACAGGATGTGTAAATTATTATATAATAAGTATTGTGCAATAGCAAGAAATTTTCAATTGCACAGTATTGCACAATAGCAAGAAATCTTCAATTGCACAGTATTGCGCAATAGCAAGAAATCTTCAATTGCACAGTATTGCGCAATAGCAAGAAATATCCAATAGCACAATATTGCGCAATAGCAAGAAATTGTCAATTGTACAGTATTGCGCAATAGCAAGAAATATTCAATTGCACAGTATTGTGCAAAAGAAGATACTTCGTATAAATTGCTTATTTCTTGATCAATTTCAATGGGGATTTATTCTTGAATTCTTGGGGTTCTTTAATATGCTGAATCTAACCGTGTATTAAGTTTTTGGATTTTGGGCCCCGTTTTTAAATTGGTCCACATTGAGGTCCAAAGGGTCCAAAATTTAACTTTGTTTGATTTCATCAAAAATTGAATTGTTGGGGTTCTTTGATATGCCGAATCTAACCGTGTATTTAGATTTTTAATTTTGGGTCCCGTTTTTTAAATTGGTCTACATTAAGGTCCAAAGGGTCCAAAATTAAACTTAGTTTGATTTTAACAAAAATTGAATTCTTGGGGTTCTTTGATATGCTGAATCTAAACATGTGTTTAGATTTTTGATTATGGGCCCAGTTTTCAAGTTGGTCCAAGTTGGGGTCCAAAATTAAACTTTGTTTGATTTCAACAAAAATTGAATATATGGGGTTCTTTGATATGCTGAATCTAAACATGTATTTAGATTTTAGATTTTTGGCCCAGTTTACAAGTTGGTCCAAATTGGGGTCCAAAATTAAACTTTGTTTGATTTCAACAAAAATTGAATATATGGGGTTCTTTGATATGCTGAATCTTACCATGTATTTAGATTTTTTATTTGTGGGCCCGCTATCAAATTGGTTCATATTGAGGTCAAAAGGGTCCAAAATTAAACTTTGTTTGATTTCATCAAAAATTGAATTATTGGGGTTCTTTGATATGCCAAATCTAACCGTGTATTTAGATTTTAAATTTTGGGTCCTGTTTTTTAAATTGGTCTACATTGAGGTCCAAAGGGTCCAAAATTAAACTTAGTTTGATTTTAACAAAAATTGAATTTTTGGGGTTCTTTGATATGCTGAATCTAAACATGTGTTTAGATTTTTGATTATGGGACCAGTTTTCAAGTTGGTCCAAGTTGGGGTCCAAAATAAAACTTTGTTTGATTTCAACAAAAATTGAATATATGGGGTTCTTTGATATGCTGAATCTAAACATGTATTTAGATTTTAGATTTTTGGCCCAGTTTTCAAGTTGGTCCAAATTGGGGTCCAAAATTAAACTTTGTTTGATTTCAACAAAAATTGAATATATGGGGTTCTTTGATATGCTGAATCTTACCATGTATTTAGATTTTTTATTTGTGGGCCTGCTATCAAATTGGTTCATATTGAGGTCAAAAGGGTCCAAAATTAAACTTTGTTTGATTTCATCAAAAATTGAATAATTGGGGTTCTTTGATATGCCAAATCTAACCGTGTTTTTAGATTTTTAATTTTGGGTCCCGTTTTTTAAATTTGTCTACATTAAGGTCCAAAGGGTCCAAAATTAAACTTAGTTTGATTTTAACAAAAATTGAGTTCTTCAGGTACTTTGATATGCTGAATCTAAACATGTGTTTAGATTTTTGATTATGGGACCAGTTTTCAAGTTTGTCCAAGTTGGGGTCCAAAATAAAACTTTGTTTGATTTCAACAAAAATTTAATATATGGGGTTCTTTGATATGCTGAATCTAACCATGTATTTTGATTTTGGACATTGGACCATAATAGGTAAATTAAAAAAATTGAAGTTCTTAGACCACATTCTTTCTGTGTCAGAAACCTATGCTGTGTCAAATATTTAATCACAATCCAAATTCAGAGCTGTATCAAGCTTGAATGTTGTGTCCATACTTGCCCCAACTGTTCAGGGTTCGACCTCTGCGGTCGTATCAAGCTGAGCCCAGCGAAGCATTTTATTTGCATTTATTTTCGATTTAAAATCCCTTGAGGCCTGCGTAGTAATATTAAAATTACACATTCAGCTGGAGATGGGTTCGCAAAAAAAGAATCTCGAATGGTCAACAATAATACATTGCTCAACAATGCTCAAAGTGAATAATTATCTATTTTAACATAAAAACTAATTTCAACAGTAAAAACAAATAACAAAACATTGTACAATTTGAAACAGAAGTGTACGAGTTGTCCTTCTCTTCAGAATTTTGAACTGAACTTGACATTCACTTAACATGCATGCTGAAATTGACATGGTTGATTTTGTTACACATGTACACATTCAAGTTTTGAAATCGATGATTGTCGTCGTAGAAAATACTGCTGTTCATGTTTGTCTGTTATCAGAAAATTCGTTTAATTCTTATTGCTTTAAAGATATGTTTGAAAACAAACAGAACGTATAAAAGTGATCGTTAGTTCGCATAAGGTCAAACAGTACGTCATTGGAATGCGACTGCAATACACATTCTGGGGTCACGCAGGTTCATACAACACTCGTCAACAGCAATACACAAACGTAGTCCGGCAGTGGGCGGAGCTTTAAAGCGATATCTGTATAGTATACAGATACAGCATAGCGATATCTGTACGGCTGTATCTGTATAGTAAGACACCCAATTGCAGGCTAAAAGCAAATCATGTGACTATGATGTTTATTGCTACTTAATCACTCTTTGTTACATCAATTGTGGCCATGTTTTCCAATCCAATGGAGAGAGCAACTGAGCTTTGGCAGGACAATTGATAATCCTAGTCAACATGGTCAATTAAGATAGGAGTTGAAAGCACATTGCCATGAGCATGTTCTCATAATATCAGTGTTGACAGGCTAGTGTTCACTGTTCACTACTTAGACCACTTAACCTCTGAACCCCTTGAATGGGAGGAGATGAGGGGTATATGTCATTGAGACAGCAACCCAATGTAAAAAAATGTCCTAGTCAACTGAAACACACATTTTGTTTAATACTAATTTCATTGGTGCGCTTTCCCTTTGTCTTGCAGATCTATGTTCTGATTACAAGAATACATGTAGTTAATCTGTATTTTCACATGTAAATGACATTTTACATTGGTTGCATTTTCTATTATAAAAATGAATGTCATAAAAAAGAATAATGAAGTATAATGAACTAATCTAAGAATTCAAATAAAGAAGCCTATTTTGACATAACTATACAGTGTTCTGTCACTCATTGAATATTTAAGACATGTATTTGAATCCTTGGATGATTATTTGTTCTTATAAAACTTCTGGAAATATATATGAATGGTCTTTTGCAGATAATGTTGGCCAGGAATTTATAGCGATAAATAAAGATCTTGATCTTGAAACATCAGCTACGGTATATGACTATCCCGAGAAGACAATCATAATCATTGGATCAGACAACATTAGTGGAGACATGGAGTATGAAATGCAGGGCGAGATTGAGTATATCCAGGAGGGGGATAAACTTATTCCGACCATTAATGGCAGCGAGATACAGATTGTTGACGAAGGCATGCAGCCAGTTCCTGTACATATGGTCCAAAATCAAGTAAATTGTTAACTTGAAGTACTTATGACATTTCTGATCAGGTTTGCCTTATTCATTTGTCTATAGAAGTATTTATACTTTTGGATATTTAGCTTAATTTGCTTCAAATGACTATCTCTAAATAACCTTCTGGCCTCATGCAACATTCACTTTTTAATTGTGACGTCAAATATCTTAATTTGTGATGCAAAATTTTACAGCAACTTGTTCTTGTTTGACTTGAAGTAATGGCGGACAAACTTGTATACAAGTGTAAATATGTCTATTGTGAGCTTGGGCTAGTCATTTCTTTATTTTTGACATACTTTTCTTCCTGCTCTTGGTAGTAGGCAAGATCCTTTGTACAGTATTTAATTTTTTTCAATTGCCTCTGGAATTGTTGTAAAGTGCTTGTCTCTAATGAAGGAATTTGTCAATAAGATAGATCCTTGGATGGGTCAAACCACAGACTTTATAAATGCTTTTATAATTAGTAAGAATAAAAAAACTGATTTAATTATTCATGTTATTCATGTCATCAATCAATCATGTTTTATTGTCAAGAAATTATATTTATATTCATCGTGTTCCAATGACTTTCAGTCTGAGTAATACTTATACAAATCAGGTTTATTTACTGAAAGATGTAATATTAACTGGTATAAGACTAAGTAATTTTATTTAAGATTGTAGTTACTTTTTCAAGGTTTGGATAATCTCCCCTTAATATTTCCAAAAATTTACTTAAACAAATAATTTGTTTCTACAACCCTTGAAATTCTCATATTTTAGAAGGACCAAACATGCCTTTAACATTTTTTCTGGTTTGCTTAGTCTTTTCAATTAGATTTCAATCTTTTGCAATATTTAGCTTAAGAACTAAACAAAGAATCTATGCAAGGCCTTCAAAAATTTTTCCCTTGAACCTTGTAAATGAGCAGTATTTTGAAGATTACAAACAAATGAGATTTTCGTTGTCCATGAAATTATACTTTTATGAATAGTAAAGACAACTATTAATGATAGACAATTAAAAATAAATTATAGTTCTGAGTCAAAAGAAATTCAAGAATAGAAGAAAAGATGACCATTTTTACTTATATAAGTAGGGAAAAAATCTGAATGTCTAAAGGATATGTAACTCTACCTCTAAAATAATTTACCTGTAGAAGAAAAATGAATAATACTTTTTTAATTATAGCCCCTAACAGACTTTTAGAATTTAATAATGAAATGTTTTCTTTTTCTGATATTTTTTTATTTCTTGGTGAAATCCTCTTTCTTTTAACAGGAAATAACATAACACTTGATGTTTCTGTAACTTATGCCAAAGTTTATGAGACTTGTATTTTTCCCTATTGATATTTTTTTATTTGCTAGAATTTGCTACACTAGCTATGTATATACATGTTTGTATTTGTAAGAAAAAAGATGCTTGTAAGCATTATTTTTTTTTAACCTGTTGAGAACTGGATGTATATTAATGGCAATGGCATTGCCATTGTCTGTCTGTCCATTCATCAGGCCTTTGTAAGATGACTTAGTTTTTTTAACCAATATTCATGTTAATTAACATAACATTAGGATTGACAGAAGAAAACTACTTTTCCACTATGTTCTTCCAGAATTACAAGACTTTACTATTAGATTTAATGCAATTTTTCACATATCATGCACTATAACTTCATTATGCTTTACATTATTGTGGGGATTGATAAATGGAAGTTCCCTTTCATTTAATTTCATTTTCTGGTTTCTCTTTTATGTAAAATTTTCACTTGTTGTACCATACACTTGAAACTTTATGTTAGTGTTGGAATTGGTGAACATAACAAACTGTTCGATTTAAAAAAAAAAGTTCTGATATGTCATTCCAGAGTTATGGGATTTTTACTGTTAGATGTTTAAATGTCATGCATTAGCTCTCGTATGTGTAGATCAAACTCAAATTACTTCAAAATTAACACTATGGTTGGGATTGGAGAATGTAGACTTGCTCTTGAATTTAAAATTTTCAGGTTTTTCATTCCAGAGTTATGGGACTTTTAATTGTCATATTTGACCCAATATTTACAAATTTTTAAAGTATCTTCATGCCATGAAGGCATCAACAATTGTTCAGTTTTCTGCTTAAGTTAGTTTGATAAAAACTACTTGTGATAGATCATTGATATTTACAACTATTTTGAGGCCCTGCCCCCTAGGCCATGGTCCAGTGACTTTGAAATCATTATTGATTAGCAATTTTAAATATTAAGTTTTCTGCTAAGTTAGATTGATAGGATCTACTTGTGATATATCAATGATATTTTGTATGAAGTTGCATTACTATCAGTACATATCAGTTTGAAGACTATTTGGAGGCTGTGCCCCCAAGGCCATGGTCCAGTAACTTTGAATTAATTAGCAATTTTAAATGTTAAGTTTTCGGCTCAAGTTAGATTGATAGGAACTACTGGTGATAGATCAATGATATTTTGTGTGAAGTTGCATTGCTATCAGTATATATTAGTTTGACAACTATTTTGAGGCCCTGCCCCCTAGGCTATGGTTCAGTGACTTTTAATTAATTACCAATTTTCAATGATAAGTTTTCTGCTTAAGTTAGTTTGATAGGAACTACTTACAATAGACAATATTTTCTACAAAGTTACATTGCTGTCTGTACATCTCAGTTTGTCAACCACTTTGAGACCCTACCCACTAGTTGGCCCAGTGACTTTGAATTAATTAGCAATGTTGCTGTCCATCAGATTGTCTTTTTCTGAATTTTATGCCAACAGGCGAGACATATCTCTGTGTCAACCGTTTATATTTGCTTCTGATTAAATGCCATCTAAATATCCTATTTTATTTGTGCAACAACTTTGATATGAACAATAAGGTGGTATCATGTGCTCTTTGCACAGCTGCTTATTTTTATTGTAACAGAATGTCTATGCAATATATTGTCAAAATTGTGAAAAAGTAAAATTGTTTAAAAAGATACAGAGTAGATTTTTTTATACAACAAATAGTGCAATATTAAGATTTTTTTACACATTTAGTGATTTTTGTTTTTATGTTATTCAATAAGTTTAAGCTTTCCAGAAAAGCTTATCTTACCCTGACATTTTCTCATCATTATTAACTGATGTAACCTGTATGTGTGTGGAAACATTTTTGAATGCATCTTCTTCATAGAATTGTAGTTAGTTACATAAAGTGTCTTAGTGCTGAACTCTTTAATTAGCCATATTAGTATACAATAAAAGTTTTAAAAAAAACTTGTGTTCTTTTTTCTGCATTGAGATTCTGTACTCTAGGCTTTTCTCAAGATTTTGTCTCACTTGACTTTTTCACTGGGTTTTCAGAAGGAAAGGACCAGTTATTAAATTTGTGAAGTATGGTGGGCGGCTGCCAACAGTTTCCGTGCAATAACTTTTGAACTGTTCAACCAATGCTTTTAAAATGGAGGTCAAATTGATGATTTTCACTTTTACCATTTAGGAGTTATGGTCTTTGATATATTGGAAAATGGCACTTTATGTCGTTTATGTTCAATAACTTATGAACCCTTCTACTGATGAGTTTTTAAATCATAATATAATTTTACTCATGACAAAATGGTTGTCAAATTTGATATTAAAGATTTTCATTTTTGTCATTCAGGAGTTATGGTCCTTGATAGATTGGAAAATAGGCATAGAATGTGGCAGGTAAAAAAATCATGAAAGCGCCTTTCAAAAAACTGAAAACCCAGTTTGTTGTCAATTTGACATCTCATTCCTTGTTTTTGTGGTACATTGCTGTATGAAATCTACTCAGAAATATGTCTATGCATATATATATATTCCAATGTTGGACAGCATGCTTTGATATGAGCAGGTTAAGTACTGTGAGCTTGCTTTCAGTATGTGTGTGCATTTGTTAATATTAAATTGTTTATTATCTTGTATACACCAATTGTCATGATTGTTATTCCGCTGCTCAAGATTTGAACTTTAACTCTAAACCATTTTCATGTACTGGTAACTGGTATAAGAATGTGCCTGTCCAAAGTAAGCAAAGTCGTCATTGGTTTAAGTAGTAATCCATAGAAAAAGTATAAGAATCATGCAGAAGTTGTGTTCCTGAACGGTTTCAAATGTGCATTCAGTTGCAATATAGGTGTAGTTGAAAGGAACGAGTAAAATGTTCCATTTACTGCCTTACTAGAGAGTTATCTCCCTCAACATTTTCACATTTTGCATGATTCTTTTAAGTGGACTGTTGCTTATATTGATTTTTTGTCATTTTAGGGAATTTAATGTTGATAGCAGATCTTTGATAGTCTTTTTAAAATCATTTACATCAGGGCTTGTTTGACATTTTATTTACATCAGGGCTTGTTTGGCATTTTATTTACATCAGGGCTTGTTTGACATTTTATTTACATCAGGGCTTGTTTGACATTTTATTTACATCAGGGCTTGTTTGACATTTTATTTACATCAGGGCTTGTTTGACATTTTATTTACATCAGGGCTTGTTTGACATTTTATTTACATCAGGGCTTGTATGGCATTTTATTTAGACATGATAGACATTTCTCTATTGTTGGAGGTCACATAACTTTTGTTTTTTGTGTGTCAGATTGCAGTTTCATTGATGTATACCCTGTATTCTTATATAGGTTCTACAGATCAAGACCACTATATGGAAACAAATGGTTTTGTTGTTATGTTATCTTATGAATGCTACTCCTCTGAGAGGTTTCTTACTTATTGTCTTTGATCATTTTGTGGCCTTTTGTAACAAAACCTTGAGAACACTCATCACACCTCTGCTTCCATACAACACATCAATTATGAGTGACTATTTTTTTGTAGATATGGTGTGACTTTTAAAATGTTACTTATTGGTAGAACAGGAAATCCAAACGTAGACCTTTTAATTATGAATAAAAGTATATATATATATGGGATCTAAATCAATGAGACAGCAAAGGATATTTTAAAAGAGGGCAATATACAGTCTTCAACGATAGGCAGGTGTCTATACGATATGTCAACCTCTATAACAATCTGAATCTGTAAAAGTCTCCAATGACCATGTGCACATTTTCATTTAAATTGCTAAAAAACATACAAATGCACCAGGTGAACTATAGAATTCAAGAATTTCTTTGTTTCTGCTTAGCAGACAGACTGTAACAGTAAGAGCCAGGTTCAGATCCAGGATTTTGAAAAGGAGCCAAGGTTTGAAGTGATACTTGTAAAAAATCTATGCATTTATCATATATGAAGCTCCCTGGCAACTCTAAATAAATGGAATTTCTAATGCCCCATTGAACAATCGAATGTTTTCCCCCCTAAATTGACATCAAACAATTCATTCGTAAAACACATTAGTATCCATTTAAAATGCTGAGAAACAGGTCATTTTCAAAGGTAACTCTGAGTCTGAGTTAAAAAGTTGTCTGCCATTCAACTGACGTTGTAATTTATAGAAAAGGGTTATACATATCAGTATTCCAGTGTTGTATGGTAAATTGAGCTTGTCAAGTGACTTTTAACCCACAGTTATGACTGTTTTGCAAAATTGCAATAGCTTTTTCTAAAAAAAAACTTTGCTACCATTATTTTATAGGAAAAATTGGAGATGTGGTATGATTGCCAATGAGACAACTATCCACCAAAGATCAAATGAAGTGAATGTAAGCAATCATAGGCAACCGTACGGCCTTCAACAATGAGGAAAACCCATACAGTTGGCTATATAAAAGGTACCGACATGAAAAATATGATAATTCAATTGAGAAAACTAACGGCCTTGTTTATAACAAAACAATTTACGAAAAAACAAGTATGACGAAACATGAAGCAACGACAACCACTGAACAAGACCCTCCTGACTTAGGATAGGCACATAAAGAATGTGGCATGGTTAAACATGACCGGATATAGCAGGGTATTTATACATTCCTAAAAAATAAAAAAGACAAAGTACAGATCTGAGAGTATCTGCAGTTACTGATCAACAGCTAGTTCAAAGCCAATAGCAACTAATAAAAAATCATGTATCGAAGACTTAAATATCAATCAGTACACATCCAACATCCAATGGATTTAATGTAAAGACATCATTATTAAACAGTCAGAGAAAAACAAGACCTAGTGAAATGCCAAGATATATAGGTATCAACAGATTGTAGTACTGTGATAGTGCATATATGCAATATTTCCTGAAATTGCTATAGTAAACTTGTCCTACATTTTTATGCCCCTGCCGTAGCGGTGGGGGCATTAAGTTTTACCCTTGTCCCTCTGAACGTCTGTACGAACGTACGTACATCCCAAAATTGGTTTCCGTTCTCTAACTTGAGTTTGCCTCAACCAAATGTTATGAAACTTATACACAATGCTTATTACCACAAAACACAGATCAAGTTTGAATTTTGGTGGCTTCAATTTAAATGTTCTAGAGTTATATGCCCCTTTATAAATGGAAAAATTGATAAATTCTTAGTTTCGGTTCTCTAACTTAAGTTTGCCTCAACCAAATGTTATGAAACTTATACACAATGCTTATTACCACAAAACACATGTCAAGTTTGAATTTTGGTGGCGTCACTTTAACCGTTCTAGAGTTATGCCCCTTTATAAATGGAAAAATTGCAAAATTTTTATTTTTTCCTAAATATCAAGTAATTTTTAAAATTGGAGTTATCTTCCTTTGTCCATGATTATAGTTGAATCAACTACAATCAATGCTTTATACAATGCAATGTTTAATTCTGACTTCCACTGATAAAACACAGACCAAGTTGAATTTGGGTAGTGTCACTTTAACCATTATTGATTTATGCCCTTTATAAATTGAAAGATTGCAAAATTTTTAGTTTCCATTCTGTAACTTAAGTTTGCCCCAACCAAACATTATGAAACCTATACACAATATTCATTACCACAAAACTAAGATCAAGTACAAATTTTTTGTTTCCGTTTTCTAACTTTAGTTTGGCTCAACCAAATGTTATGAAACTTATACACAATGCTTATTACTACATAATACAGATTTAGTACGAAATTTGGTGGCGACACTTTTACCATTCTTGAGTTATGTCCCTTTATAAACATAACAATTGCTGAATTTTTCGTTTCAGTTCTCTAACTTTGACTCAACCAAATGTTATAAAACTTATACACAACCGTTCTAGAGTTATGCGTGTTTACAAATAGAAAAATTGCTGAATTTTTAGTTTCTGTTCTCTACTTAAGTTAGCCTCAACCAAATATTATGAGACTTACACACAATGCTTATTACCACAAAACTAAGATTAAGTTCAAATTTGGGTAGCGTCACTTATACTGTTCTTCAGTTATGTCCCTTTATAACTATATGATATACATCATCTGTGTCCACATGTGGACACTACCCACATTTATTTTCCTATTGTTCAACAAATCACAACAATAAATGCAAGTAGTTAAATCTGAATTTACAGTATACAAGGCATAGAAATTCCACAAATACCAAGTTATAAAAGATAAGAAGATGTGGTATAATTGCCATTGAGACAACTCTCCACAAGAGACTAAGATGTAAAATTGTGTCCTGCCTTTTTTTTAATTTGTAATCTCTGTCCTGCCTTTTTATTTTTCACTCTATTCGGTCCTGCCTTTTTTTTTTTAAAGTTTATCCTGACTTTTTTTACCTAAATTGTCATCCTGACTTTTTTTTTTTTGCAAGTGTCTCATCCTGCCTTTTTTTTACTCAAAACTCCTGTCCTGCCTATTTTTTTCAAATTTCATCCTAGCCCCCCATAAAAATCTAATGGTAGCTCCCTAACTTCAATAAGGAGCTACAGACTATTTCCATCATGTTGGCTTTTTAAAGTTTCTATCTATCTACTATAGATTTTCGTGATATTATAAGGCAAAAACACAAAAAAAATGGTTGGTAGGCAGGGTCATCGGACACATTTTTTAAACAGTATACCCCAATTATGATTGTGGCTTAGTTTGGTCATTTTGGCCCAGTTGTTTCAGAAGAAAAGATATTGGGCAAAAACACAAAAAATTGTTAAAAATCATCATTAATGGGCAATAACTCCAATAAGGAGTGATCTGAAGATTTCGGCCATGTTTGACTTATTGGATGATCTTGTCTTGCTGATCATTTTTGTCTCGCCTTGACGGAGTCAAAAAGCGAGACATAGGTATGCTGTTTCCGGCGACGGCGACGACGGCGTCAACAATGTATTAGTTTGTGATTAGGTCTAGATCATGGTGATCCACTAGTGGTAGGTCAATGATATTTGGTATGCAGTTGTATTAGCATTGGCACATCTCATTACCATAGAGATTATTTGGCCCCGCACCCTCAGTCAAGGTCTATTGACTTTGAAACTTTTCATAGTTTACATGTATTAGTTTGTGATTAGGTCAATTTATAGGGAACCACTAGTGGTAAGTCAATGATATTTGGTATGCAGTTGTATAAGCATTGGCATATCTCATTTCCATGGAGATTATTTGGCTCCGCCTCCTTAGTCATGGAAAATTTTGCTAAGTTAACATGTATTAGTTTGTGATTAGGTCAATGCAAGGGGAACCATTAGTGGTAGGCCAATGTTAATTTGTGTTCAGTTGTATAAGCATTAGCACATCTCATTTCCATGGAGAATATTTGGCCCCGCCCCCTCAGTCATGGTCTATTGACTTTGAAACTTTTGCTTAGTTTACATGTATTAGTTTGTGATTAGATCAGTTTTAGATGAACTGCTAATGTTAGGTCAATGATATTTGGTATGCAAATGTATTGGCATTTGCAAATATCGTTTCCATGGAGATTATAAAGCCCCACCCCTGATCATGATTCATTGACTTTGAAACTTTTACATAGTTTACAAGTTAATGTTTGTGTTTAGGTTTGTTTAAAGGGAACAACTTATAATAAGTCAGTGGTATTTGGTATGCAGTTGTATTAGCATTGGCACATCTCATTCCATGGAGATTGTTCAGCCATGTACCTTCAGTCATGGTTCATCGATTTGAATATTTGCATAACTTACATGATAAAGTATTGCTATTTTAATTTCAACATTTGCATTCTCAAAATTACAGAAAGGCGAGACATATCTCTGTGATAACAGTTTATGTCTGATTAAAGTTTCTCTCTGTTTGTTATAGTTTTCATGATAATAGACAAAAATTATAAAAAAAATATGGTAAAATTTTACACTTAAAGGGGCACTAGCTGTCGAATTCATGTTCACCGATTTGACTCAAATTCTCATATTTGATTTATAACAATGTAAAACATTTATCCAAACTATTAAAAGTCTAAAATAAACAGTTAACAGGACATGGGCATGATAACACGTAGCTTCGTTTCGTGTGTATTTTAGTCTAGACGCCATCTAATTAACTATCGAGTTGACCTCCAAAGTCATCCGATGACCATATAAGCGATGTAAACATAAATAAAGATATAAATAGATTAAGCGAACTCGTGCTATTGGATTTTTCTAGGTCTGTTTAATTTCATATTATAGATTAAAAATATATGTTTATCATCGTTTTTACCTGTATAAGAATGATTTTTTGTGGATCGGATCAGTCAATCAAATGATTTACCTTTGTTTCACTTTCAATGTTGACATTCTTTTCCTTTAAATAACTTTACACATTCAATTCACGTGTTATCCAACTCTAGCTAAGGGGTTAAATTGAAGTTCACATAAATACGGATTCAATGAGGTCGAATTATTCACTTGCCAGTGAATAATTCATCATCAATGTTTCTTAGCTTATTTTGACAAAATTGAACCATACTGGCGGCTAAAAGCGAATAATTATTTCACTATTTCACTTTCATTAATGATTGAACAAAAAAATCATATATTAGATTTTTTATATATCTCGGAGCTAGTGCCCCTTTAAGGGCAATAACTCCCATAAAAAGTAGTCTGACAGTTTTGACATGAATGGACAGCAGGTAGAATTCAACATTCTGAACATGTCTGCCTCTGTAAGTTTTTTTCTATTCATAGCAGTTTTATTATTTAAGTGAAATTTCAAAGTCCAAGGACCATAACTCTGCACAAAATCATCAGATCGGAACAAAATTCGGACTTTATCTGTAACTTGTCATGATAAAACTAGATACCAATTATCAAATCAATATCTTCAAGCATGACGAAAACAAGTGTTGAAAACTGATTATTTGAGTGAATTTTCTAAGTCCAAGGACCAATTCTCTGCACAAAATCATCAGACAGGAAAAAAATTCAAACTTGATCTACAACTTGTCATGATAAAACTATATACCAATTATCAAATCAATATCTTCAAGTATGACGAAAAAAAGTGCGGAAAACTGATTATTTGAGTGAATTTTCTAAGTCCAAGGACCATAACTCCGTACAAAATCATCAAACCAGAACAACATTCGAACTTGATCTGTAACTTATCATGATAAAACAATATACCAAATATCAAATCAATATTTTCAAGCACGAAGAAAAAGTGTGGAAAACTAATTTGCCGGACTGACGGATGGACAGACGGACAGAGTGCAAACCTAAAGTCCCCTTCGACTTCGTTGGTAGAGGACTAAAAAATAAATATGTGAGACAGCAACCACTGAATTATCGGCTCTTAACTTGTGACAGGATTAATCATTTTTGTGAGCGCTCAATCCCCCCCAAACAGCACTACATGAGAACAAACTGCAAAAATCAGTTGAAAATGGTTTGACTCATTAGGGAGCTACCATTTGATTTTTATGGGGGGGGGGGGGGGGGGGGGGGGGGGGGGGGGGGGGCTAGGATGAAAAATTTTGTCCTGCAATTTTTTTTAGTTGTAATCTCTGTCCTGCCTTTTTATTTTTCACTCTATTCGGTCCTGCATTTTTTTTTTATTAGTTTATCCTGACTTTTTTTTTACATAAATTGTCATCCTGCCTTTTTTTTTGCCAAGTTGCTCATCCTGCCTTTTTTTTTACTCAAAACTCCTGTCCTGCGTTTTTTTTCAAATTTCATCCTATAACTGGAAACTAGAAAAATGCTTGTTTTTGGCCCTTTTTTGGCCCCTTATTCCTACATATTTGGGCAATTAACCCCAAACTCAATCCTAGCCTCCCTTTGTGATATGGAACCTTGTGGTACAATGTCAGAGAGATCCATACACTTACACACAAGTTATTGTCTGGAAACTAGAAAAATGCTTGTTTTTGGCCCCTTTTTGGCCCTTAATTCCTAAACTGTTGGCCCCATAACCCCTAAAATAAATCCCAACCTTCTACTTGTGGTATTAAACATTGTCGTACAATTTCAGAGCAATCAAAATACTTAAACACAAGTTATTATCCTGAAACTAGAAAAATGCTTGTTTTGGATCCCTTTTGGGCCCTAATTCCTAAACGGTTGGGACCATCATCCCCAAAATCAATCCCAACCTTCCTTTTGTGGTATTGAACTTCTTTCATAGAGATCCATTCACTTAAACTAAAGTTATTGTCCGCAAACCAATGTGTCTTCGGACGACGACGCAGGCGACGACGACATCATACCATTATACGATCCCAAAAAATTGTTTGGGGTCGTATAAAAATACAATCAAATTTTCAACAAGACAATTAAACTTGAGAAAAATTGAGCAACTGCTGCTGACAAGGAAGGTATTGAACTTAAGGTTCCTAGTGGTATAGTTGAGGTCAACCCTTCAAGAGTTTTACAGAAACCATCATGATTCTGTTGGCAGTTATAGAATATGTTTCACAGATGACCACGGATATATACCAGTCGTGGTAGCCACAATCTTGTCCTCTTTCCCCGATTGTGATATCAACAAATTAGTACTCGCCATGAGCAACATGACAGGTGTCATATGTGGAGCAGGATCTAAGCTGCTTATCAATCTGGAGCACCTGAGATCTACCCTAGTTTTTGGTGGGGTTAATGCTTTGCTAAAGGAAAGACTATTTAACTTCAAGGGTTATGGTTTTTTCCTAAAAAAATATTCTGATCCCCAATTTGATGAAAAGAAATATTGTGGTCAAGCAGATGACAAAAAAAATATTCTGAATCCAGATTTTAACACACCTTATAGTCTTAAATTTTGAAAAAAATAATTTGATTGATAGCTAGCATAGAAAAACTAAAAAAAAATGTTTGCGCCTAGCGCGAAAAAAAATTTCAGACTCGGACAAAAAACCATAACCCCTCTTGAAGTTAAATGGTTGCTTCCTAATAGTCTTTAGAGCATTTTGTAGTCTGTTTGTTTTTTTTATCGCTTTTAATTTTTGCCATGGTATTGTAGGTTTTTCTGCAACTTACAACTTTAATTGTCCTTTTAGAATTTTTCACCTCTTTTTTCAATTGGATTTTAAACCAGGTTTAATATTGACTTAATTGCAGATTTTTTATTTTATTATACTTCATGTCAAAATACCAGATTTTGATTGGTTAATAAATAAAGGCAACAGTAGTATACCGCTGTTCGAAACTCATAAATCGATAGAGATAAAAACAAATCCGGGTTACAAACTAAAACTGAGGGAAACGCATCAAATATAAGAGGAGAACAACGACACAACAAAAACACAACATTAAAATGTAACACACACAGAAACGAACTATAATATAACAATGGCCATTTTCCTGACTTGGTACAGGACATTTTAAGAAAAAAATGGTGGGTTGAACCTGGTTTTGTGGCATGCCAAACCTCCCGCTTTTATGGCAACGTCAAACACAACACCAAAACGACAACATCACATGACAGGACCACAATACAAATAAATGGGAGAACATATAGGACAAAGAAACACACGAATAATAGCTAGCAGAAGGTACTAGGTTTAAAATTCAATACGTGGGAGACAATTTACTCTATCCTATGGTAAATTCTCTATTACCCTTCACGGAGACGCTTGATCAAGTGTGCGCTTTATTAAATACAGATGGTTGTCATGTACAACATCATAGTTTTTTACTTTGAATTTGAAATTTAATAGACAGTAATAACAGAACATTCAGTATAATAAATTAAACAAGCAGTGTGAATAACTGATTATATGAGTGGATTTTTCAAGTCCAAGGACCATAACATGCAGAAAATTATCAGACCAAAACAAAAATTTGAACTTGATCTGGAACTTTTCATGATAAAACTATATACCAATCATCAATCAATATCTTCAAGCATGATGAAAAAAGTGTGGAAAACACTCTTAACATTGGATATGATTAATAGTTTTCTAAAATTAGATATGATGTAATACAATGTATATCTATTTTCAAAATATAATCAAATATAATTAATAGTTCCAAATATTTTTTCTTTCATTTGTCACAAACTAATATAGATTTGTAACTTATCTATAAAGTGTCAATAACTTTTATCTACAGAATGTAATGTAATGAAATATATACCTTAATGAAAATAGATTATTATCTAATTAAAGGATTTCACTGAATAATATTTTTTTTATATATATATAGCATTCAGAAAATTAGTTAATACAAAATAACAAACAAACAAACTGGCACAAATTTTTCAAACAATTTACTAAAGAATTTCTTAAAAAAAATGAGTTCTCTCTCTTTGTATAGAAATATGGTTTAACATAGTACTCTAACATTAGATATGGATTTTTTTTATGGACCATAACTCTGGACTAAATCATTAGAATGGAACAAAATTTGAATTTGATCTATAACTTGTCATGATAAAACCATATAACAAATATTAAATCAATATCTTTAAGAACGAAGAATAAAGTGTTGAAAGCTGATTAGCCTGACTGACAGATGGACAGACAGACGGACGGAGTGCAAACCTAAAGTCCCCTTCGACTTCGTCGGTAGGGGACTAACAAGCATTCTGAGAGTATTGCATGGCAATACATAGTCCCCTACTGGGGAAAAATTCATTATACTGGAACAAAAAGCTAACTTGTTCTATAACTTGTCATGGTGTAAACAAAAAGAAAGTATCAAGTCAATATCTTCAAGCATGACTAAAAACAGTGCGAATTTTTCAAGTCCAAGGACCATAACTCTGCACAAAATTATCAGACCGAAACAAAATTTCGAACTTGATCTGTATAACTTGTCATGATAAAACTATATACCAATTATCAATCAATATCTTCAAGCATGATGAAAAAAAGTGTGGAAAACACTTTAAACATTGGATATGATTAATAGTTCTCTAAAATTAGATATGATGTAATACAGTGTATATCTATTTTCAAATTATAATCAAATGTAATTAATAGTTCCAAATAATTTTTCTTTTATTTGTCACAAACTAATATAGATTTGTAACTTATCTATAAAATGTCAACAATTTTTATCTACACAATGTAATGTAATATATACATTAATAAAAATAGATTATTATCTAATCAAAGGATTTCACTTCATAATTTTTTTTATATATATATAGCATTCAGAAATACAAAATAACAAACAAACCTGCCAAAAAATTCTTCCAATTATTTACCAAAGAATGTCTTTTAAAAAATGAGTTATCTCCCTTTGTACAGAAATATGGTTTAACATAGTACTCTGACATTAGATATGGTCCAGAGTTATGGTCCATAACTCTGGACTTAATCATCAGACCGGAACAAAATATGAACTTGATCTATAACTTGTCATGGCAAAACTATATACCAAATATCAAATCAATATCTTCAAGAACGAAGAAAAAAAGTGTGGAAAACTGATTTGCTGGACAGACAGACGGACGGACAGACAGCCGAGTGCAAAACTAAAGTCCCCTTCGACTTCGTCGGTAGGGGACTAATAACACATATCTGAGAGGGTGATAGAGCAGATTGTTATCCCTCGAAAAGACATTGTCAACCTTGGCTTTGCCTCAGTTGACAATGTTTTCTCGGATACAATCTGCTCTATCACCCTCTCAGCTATTATATAGTGTTGTATAATTGTATTCACAACTTTTATTTACTCCAGCTGATTTTGAGCTTGTCTGATAATGTATGATATTACTGTAGAATGTATGTTGTATTTAGATGTCATTTGGTTATTTTTGGCTTCAGGTTGCTGTCTCATTGATGTATATTCAACATTTAACTATTTATAATTAATAGATTATAGATATCCTCTTTGATTTCCTATTCTACCAAACAGTAACATTATTAAAATATTCAAAAATTTTATTTAAAAAGTAAATTTGATAATAATTATTCAAAGTTATCAATATAATTAAACCAATAATTCAGAAAAAAATGATATATTTAAACAAAATTTAAAAACTACCAATCTAGTTTTACCATTAGTTATAAGATGAGCGTATACAATGGAATGGATAACAATTTTCACCAAAAAACAAATCATGGTCAATTCTATTGCTATATAATGTTCATATAAAAAAGAATTCTATAAATTTGTAAACGACAATATTATCTCCCTTTGTGCTTCCTTCAATATGCATTCTATAGTCAAATTCTATAAACAACAAAGTATTTTTATATTCAAATTAGAAGTTTATTTCTTTTTTGTATGCTTTAAACAAAATATATAATTTCTTGAAAGATTTACAATAATAGCAGTAAATTTACACTTCATCTAAAAACACCATTGACAGTGTATAAACAATAACAGATCTGAATGTACTTTAAGCTACTTGTAAGTGTTAGATTGAGATGTTCATGGTTAGCTTGTTCAATCCCACCACATGTGTAACAATTAATATAATGAATGCTGAAATTATAATAATAAACTAGCTAGCTGTTATCACAGAGATATATCTCGCCTTTTTGTAATTTTGATAATGCAAATGTTGAAATTAAAATAGCAATACTTTAACAAGTAAGTTATGCAAATATTCAAAGTAGATGAACCATGACTGAAGGTACATGGCTAAACAATTTCCATGAAAATGAGATGTGCCAATGCTAATACAACTGCATACCAAATACCATTGACTTATTATAAGTTGTCTCCTTTAAACAAACCAACACAAACATTAACTTGTAAACTATGTGAAAGTTTCAAAGTCAATGAACCATGATGAGGGGGTGGGCCTATATAATCTCCATGGAAGCGATACTTGCAAATGCCAATAAATTTGCATACCATTTAGTTCATCTTAAACTAATCTAATCACTAACTAATACATGTAAACTAAGTAAAAGTTTCAAAGTCAATAGACCATGACTGAGGGGGCGGGGCCAAATATTCTCCATGGAAATGAGATGTGCTAATGCTTATACATCTGAATACCAATTAACATTGGCCTACTACTAATGGTTCCCCTTGAACTGACCTAATCACAAACTTATACATGTAAACTAAGCAAAATTTTCAAAGTCAATAGACCATTACTAAGGGGGCAGAGCCAAATACTCTCCATGGAAATGAAATATGCCAATGCTTATACAACTGCATGCCAAATATCATTGACTTACCACTAGTGGTTCCTTATAAACTGACCTAATCACAAGCTAATACAAGTAAACTAAGCAAAAGTTTCAAAGTCAATAGACCATGACTGAGGGGGCAGGGCCACATAATCTCCATAGAAATGAGATGTGCCAATGCTAATACAATTGCATACCAAATATCATTGACTTACCACTTCGGGTTTACCAAAAACTAGACCTAATCACAAACTAACACATTGTTGCCGCCGCCACCAGAAACAGCATACCTATGTCTCGCTTTTTGACTCTGTCAAGGCGAGACAAAAACATGGATTTCATCTCAAACATTACTCTTGATTTTTAATGTTGATCATTTCTTTATTTCTCCAAGAATGCACAAGGAAGAGTTCTATTTCTATAAATATCCACATCACCTTACAGAATGGATGTGTTGTACTAAACATTTCCAAATCTGTGGCTCAAACATTGCCAAATTTGATGTTGTGTATCACTAAGGCAAAATCAGAGGATCCTGAAAGGTCTTTAAAACAAAAAGCAGAACAGAGCATTTCCAGTTCCTTGTAAGCAAAGCTTGGACACAGGATGTGCAATTCAATATCAGATTGACAATAAACAGCTGAGCCATGAGCGCATGATACGCCCGTCGCATTTTTTAAAAATAAAGTTAAATAAGTTCTCAATGTCATATCAGAAATTTGTGAAAAAACTAAAGGAAGGTTATCTTAATTGATATAAACCAATCACCAAAGTTTAATGAAAACTGCTCAAAGCACTTTAAAGGTATTGTCAAAAAACTAGAAAATCACCCCTTTTTTATGAATAAAATCCCATAACTCGGAAATGTAAAATCTAAAATTTATAAAATTTGAAAGGGAGCTTACATCAATAGATATAAACAATTCTCCAAAGTTTCCTGAAAACTGCTGAAAGCATTTTTGAGTTATTGTCCGAAAACTGGAAAATCCCCCTTTTTTTTATCAATAAAACTCCATAACTCGGAAACATAAAATCTAAAATTTATAAAAATCAAAAGGGAGCTCATGTCAATAGATATAAACAATTGACCAAAGTTTCTTGCAAATTGGTGAAAGCATTTTTGAGTTATTGTCCGAAAACTGGAAAATCCCCCCTTTTTTAATGAATAAAACTCCATAACTCAGAAACGTAAAATCTAAATTTTATAAAAAACAAAAGGGAGCTCACATCAATAGATATGAACAATTCACCAAAGTTTTATGCAAATTGGTTGAAGCGTTTTTGAGTTAATGTCCGACATGTTAACGACGGACGGACAGACCGACATACGGACAACGGTATACCATAATACGTCCCGTAAACGGGCGTATAAAAAAAGGGTATAGAATTTTTCTTAGAATAAACAGGAACAGATATCACAGCATTATTTAAAATAAAGTTGCAAAAGGAACTTCTGTTAGGAGGAAAAAATATACTTTGACATTGATATTAATTAAGTACCAAAAACATTTTCTTCTGTCTCAAATCATAATTTGATATCCTTAACAAATATTTTTACATTATACTAATGTTGCATCAACACACAAAATATCAACCTCCTTGGGCGTTTTTACAACCTATTTGTCCTGTATGAAATGTGCATTTATGTAGCAGTGTCTTAATTTGACAAACTGATTTTAAATACAAATTCACATTTCACAGGGTACAGTCTATTCAACATTTATTTTTTAACGAGTACAAGTTTTCGTGGATTGAGGTAAAATTGTGTTTTCGTTGTCATTTGATTTCATAATTTTTTTAAAAGTCATCATTCAAGCCTATAGAAAATTGTAACGGTTAATCTAGATCAACAAATACAAGATCATAACGATAGTTGGATTTTGTCATTATCTTTTTATTTTGAATTTGGCCATGATAGTTGGTATCCTACGAATAATAATGAAACCACAGAAAAAGACAAAATTCACAGAAAAAATCATTTACACTATGTGTATGTTAAAACTAAATGTGTTTAGATATATCATGATAATATCAAAACATTTAACCCTTAAAACACATGAAAATCACTCTTATTCATAGAGTATAAAAATCAAAACCTTTTACATTTAAACCACAAATACTGCACTCTTTTCACAGTATAAACAAAATTACATTATTCTACAGGAATAAAAATAACAATTATAACTTAAGTTATAATTTGAGCACGAAAAGGAAATAAACTCAAAATGGAATTAAACGTGTACAATTTAAGAGGAAACCTGGGTAAGGGCAGATAACACTTTAAATCAGAAATGCAGTGCTGTTTAAGTAAATATCATAATTGGTACCAATTTCACTGCATCATCAGATGTATATTTTGACAATAAATGCTCAAGGCCAAAATATTTAAAATCCAAAAGTAATACAAAGCCACACAAGGAATCAGACATTTGTATGAGGAAGATACATGTATATTCCTGAATTGCATGTTTGCCATCTCCTCGATGTATACTACACCATTGCCTTAATTTGCTAAAATTATAACAATTTCACTAACAAAACACAAACAGCCGGTTCAGTATACACTATACAAAAGGTGGATTACAAACAGCCGGTTCAGTATACACTATACAAAAGGTGGATTACAAACAGCCAGTTCAGTATACACTATACCATAGGTGGATTTACCACAGTCATCTCCATCTGTCCATTAAATTCAGATATCCCGTTCTTAAAATTAGATTGTGAAAAAAAAACTTTACTCATTTTTAAAGTACTATATTTGAGTAGGTTTTATGATGAAAGAAAATGAGTGGTATGTCCACTACATTTATGGACCAGCTTAGTTTGATCTACTGAGGATTCATTTTTTGGAATATTCGATTTCGTGGTTTTGCAAAAGTCTGTATACAAGCCTATAGAAAATTTGTTCTTCTTTGAACATTTAAATTTGTCACCCAGAAAATCCGTAGAAATTGGTATTCAACAAATAATAATGAATCCACAGTATTGTGCTTGAGCATTTTTTATGATAAAAAAAAATTAGTGGCATATCAAAATCTTTGTGCTAAATTCCACTATGGACAGGAGAAGATGACGAGAACCACTTGAGCGATAGTTTATGCAATACTGTTTTTCCCATTTCTACAACAATTTGAATTTTATTCTTTATATATATAAAATCTTAACAGCAAAAATATACATTTCAAAACTTCAAAAATATGTACCATCAAAACTCTCTCTAAATTCTTATTTAAACTAATAGAAAAACATTTGAACACCCTTATAATTTCTTGTACAGCATGAACCTTTTGAACATTTAGTCTTATAAACATATAAGATATTCACAAAACAAAACAATATACAAATATGTAATATCATTCAACAAAATAAAACATACAGACAACATTTTTCTCAATTCAAAAATTATTACAAATGTACAATGTATCGCATAAAATGCAAATGTTATAAAAAATTGATTCATTATTGTTTGTTTATAGAAAATAATTTTCTTAAAATTAAATTTAAACAAAAATTGTAAAAATAAAACAAAGTTCTTGTTCTTGATCTTGCACTACAGCTCAAGTTGGGTCTTTATTGGCATTTCCATCATGGCCGTCCACTCAAATATCAAATACAAAAAATAAGCTTAATTTTCCACCTCTAAATTTTGCACACTACCATCTTAAATGGGTAGAAAAGGTCCAATATCCATATAAAAAAAAAATGAAGAAAAAGCTGGTGTGCGTGCCCATATTTAAAATTTTATATCAGATGAGAATAAACAAATTGTTGTGTCATTCTATAAAAAAAACACTCAAAAAAATTATACAACAAACTTTGAACTAAGCCAAATCATACTAGGTCCTTATTTATCAAAATAATATACTAAAATTAAAATTTAAATCAAAATTAAAAATTTAATTCAGTAATTTTTTAGTCTATTTTAACAATTTGTTAATGAAATATGAATAAAAGATATGTGGGGTATATATGAAAGTTTTAACAAAAAAATCAAATGAAATATCATTCTCTTAAAAATAAATTTTTTTTAGCAGAAATTTAAAATGAATCATAATGTATGGTGTGATCTCAACATGGTACTAAACAAATTAAAAAAGAAACAAAAAAATTCAGAAACTATAAATCATCTTAACATCATGAATCAACTTCCGTAGCTGACCCTTCTGTACTTATAAGATCAGTGTTTTCAGTGTCAGAAGTTGTGTCATAACTCTGAGTTAATTGTAGATCTGTATTATATTTATCAGTATTTGTTACTGCTGAAATTCTGTCTACTTCTGCATTCAATTTGACAGCTACTGCCCCAATTTTTGTCATATGATCTATACCCTGAGTAACAGCTGAGGCCCTAACTGGGGACACTTCTAAAACACTATTTGAATTAACATTACTTTTAACAGTACTGACTACAGACTTGTCTACCTGACTTGAACTCACATTGTCTGAATTTATTGCTTGCGCCATAGCTTCTACTACAGCCTGCTGTATTTGAACATTAACATTTTCGGAATTTGTGTTCCCTGTAATTGTTCCAATGGCCTCTTTCAATTCAGCATTACTACTGGAATTCCCACTTCCTGTAATAGCATTCACTGTAGTTTGCTGTAACTGTGAGCTATTATTTGACCTCCCTACAACAGACATATTGGCAGCCACCTGCAAGTCTGTTCCAGAGCCATTTGAAGTTGATGCTTCAAACAGTGCACCATTCTGGTTCTCCGGAACAACAGATATGTCGTAAATCATTGAAGTCTCCTCACCAAGGGAGTTCTCATCTTCTGGTAAATTTATTTCATAAAACATAATCTCTACTTTCTCTTCTATGTCAGTAACATCAGTGATAATGCGGTTAGTATTCTGCGGTGGATCAGCCCCTGTTTCCTCTTCTAGACGGACAGTGTCTATTGGTAAAGTCTGAATTCTACAATTATCAATATGTTTGGCAGTTTTCACATGGCGCTTAAGTTTGGAAAGAATTGGGAATTTAATATTACAGACATCACAGGCAAACTTCAAATTTTCAGCGTTGTGTTTTTTCTTGTGTGCATTAAGTTGTGAGATGGTGGCCCAACGAGTACCACACTGATCACATTGTAAAGGTTTTTCATTGGTATGGATGCTGACATGCCTGACATATTGTTGATGAGTGGCCATATCTTTATTGCAATGTTCACATTTATAAATTTTCAACTTTTTTCCTTTCACTTCATCTTTGTGACATTGTAGCATGTGGTATTTCAGTCCATCGTAAGCTCTGAACTCTCTTGGACAGTGTTTACATTTGAAGTAGCAAGTTTTATTGTGAAGGCGTCTATGTAGTCTTAAGCTTTCAATAAGTTTAAACGTTCGCCCACAGACCTCGCACATGAATTCATGGAAGTCCCTGTGAGTCATCAGATGAGTTTTCAGGGTTGAACGCAGACGGAAACTCTTATGACACAAATGACAAACAAATGGCAATTCTCCCGTATGAATAGACCTATGTCCTTCCAAATCAGAAGCTTTTTTGAAAATCTTCCCACAAATGTTACAAATCGGCTGACCTGTGTCATTGTCCTTGACCTTGATATCCTCAAGTGGTTTGCCATGTACATGATGCTGATGCCCAGCAAGAAAGCCTTGGTTATAGAAACAAAGAGAGCATTTTTCACAAGTAAATTCCGAATCTTCTTTCACACAGCAGTGTAAATCAATGCTAGCCTCCTGATGTAAGAAAGTCCCACACATTTTGCATTGTTTCTTCATCATATTATCATGCATCTTGATATGAGTATCATAGCCTTCTTTAGTACGCATCCTCTTTGAACATAAATTGCAAGGAAAATCAGTATCATCTTCCAATGAAATCATAGGATTGTCTGGGTGATATTTCATACAATGATGAGAAAATGCAACTGCTGAGTCGAAATGTATATTACAAGACGAACATTTATATGCATCTGGTGAGACATCTTCATCAGTGTCTTCATCATCATCTTGGTCTTTTTTGTGTTTGGCTTTCTTGTGTTTTGCCAAATGAACGGGAGTTTCAAAGATTTTATTACACAATTCACATGTTGTGGATTTGTCATCGACATCAGTTGATGGCTTTTCTGTTGACATACTTTTTTCTAGCTTTTCATTCAGTTTCTGAACAAACTTAGATTTGTGCTGCAGCATGTGTTTATTGTATTCTTCCACGGTCTCAAAGACATCTTTACAGGAGCGACATTTGAAAGTTACCTTTCCGTCCTCCTTTATGCCGATCCAGTCCTCGGTCAAATGTTTGACTCCTCCTCTGGTGACTAGGGCTTTTTCATCAAAACATTCTTCTAAATGGTTGCTTAGATCTTTTGATGAAGTAAAAGTTTTGTCACACCGAGGGCAACTGTACATCTCCTTGTGAACCCAGTTCAAATGTTGAATCAGTGCAAGTTTAGATACAAATTTGACCTCACATGTATGACAGGAGTAAAGCTTCTCATGTAACCCAATGTGGTTTTCCAATGCTTGATGATTATCAAATATTCTGTCACAGGCCTGGCAAACAGGGTGCAGTTTATTAAAAGCTTCATGGGTAAAACAATGAGTTTTTAAGCTCTCATTTCCCTGCATGACACGTTTACATATTTTGCAAGTGAACTGCCGACCCCATGAAATATTTTGTACAGTATACATTTGGTAGTAATTAAACCTTCCATCCTCACATCTCCATATGTGTCCTCTCCCTGTAAAATCTGGACACCTGTTGATGGTTCTTGCTCGTTTACGTGCAAGTCCCAATGAACTTAAAGTGTTGTCATAGCTGATATCTATATCTTCATTCTGAACAACTTTAACAGCATCGTTTTCTTTTTCCTCCAATTTCTGTTTCTTTTCAACGGGAAATGTAAACTTGAAAGGAACTCTATTTGGAGTTGAATCATCACCGGAAGTCAAGTGAACGGTTCCACACCAACTTGAGTCATCACTCTGGTCAGGATCCAGATCAGATTCTTTCTTTAGTTCGGCCAGAATGTCAAAATCAAACTCTACACGAACATCCTCATCCTGATCTTCTTCTGGTGTTTCTGGGAAAGCTGGGGATATACGTTCCTGCTTGATCTGAATATCTGTGATTTCTTCCAATTTCTTTCTGTTAATTTTCAATGATTCTTCCAATATATCTTTTCTCCATGAAGGAACTCTGACCTTTCGACCACTACGCAACGTCACTGTTTTATCAGTCTTTTCACCTTCATTTTCAGTTTCGTCTGTTTCACTCTCCATTGGTACCTCAACTCTCTTAAAACTCCCTTTAGGACGGCCTCGTCCTCTCTTTCCACCAGTAGACCGTTTCTCACCCCCTGGTTCAGATGGTGGTTGAACAGGTATAAAAGAATTGACTGGTTCTGACTGGTTTGAAACCTGTTGTAGCTGGATGGGATGAAGGCTAATAGGAGTTGGAACTGGACTAGACTGGTTTTGAGCTGTTTGTGGTTTAATTGATTGAAAACTGGCTGGTGTTGGAAAAGCTGGTACTGATGTTGGACTTTGTGTAGCATTCATTTGATGTTTGGAAGGTGTTAATAATCTTGCTAAAACTGATCTGATATTCAATGTTGTTGGAGAATGAAATTCATTTTGATTGGTTTGCAACAGAAGCTCTGCTGTATTCTGATTGGCTGGAGACCGGAATCCTGTGAAGTTAGCAGAGTTCTGAATAACTGGTGGTTGGAAAACTGGAACTGCAGAAGAATTTGGAATGGTTGGTGATTGAAATTGCTGGAATGCTTGGAGACCTTGAATACTTGGTGACAGCAGACGGGCTAATACACCTTGGTTTGTAATAGGATTGTTATTTATCACTTGTTGAATGGCCTGATCCTTTGGGGTTCCTATCAGAAAGCTTTGTTCTGTCAGTGGCAGAGAGTTGACATACGATTCCAAGCTCAGCTGGTTGTCATCTTCCTGACTGTCTGTAGCTGTAGAATTACCATCAAAATCAGATTCCATCACTTCAATTTTGGGGGTCAAAAGTTTACCTGGAAAAATAATCAAAATTGTATATATTGTCAGAAGAGATATGGATCCTTACTAAATACAAGCAGTTCATAATAAATTTGCTAATCAATTTTTGTGATGTTTTTAGTATTGCGAAAATTGTGACAGGATACATATTGCAAAAATAAAAAATCTCATGTTAAATAATGATAGAATTATTTGCATGAAGCTCTTTTGAAATTGCAATAATTAACCTCCCACTTTGGTCAATTGTTAAAAAATTGCAAAAATAAATGCACAAGAGTGTAGAGGGGTGTAATTTGGGGGAGCTCATTTTCCAAATTCAGCTTTTTTGTAATTTTTCCCACTTCCCACTTTTATTTCCTTTTTTCCCGATCCCACTTGTTTTACCCCCCTATATCCCATATCCCCACATTTTTTACCCCCATATCCCAAATGCATATCATCCTCTTAACACGAGGAAACATGCTGAAAATGACATGACTGCTTTATTTGTTACACTACAGCTCAAGTGGATTCCTTCATATCAAACCGTCCACAATAGGAGTGGGTACAGAATGGGCAAAAGTCAACATGCATATGGTCAATTGTACATGTTGTATTGGACCTGCTATTTTTTTTTTTATATCACCACATAAGTTAAATCTTGAAAAAAAGAGTCAAGCTTTTGATTTAAATATTTATAAAAAAAATCTATGGTTCATTTTGAATTGGCAGAAATAGAGGAGCATGTGAAAATTACAAAATACACACAATAAAGTAAACATGTTAACAGTCAGGGGCATTACTTAAACAAGTCATTTTTTTTAGTTACTTATATAGGTAATTTTTGTTTTTTGAAAATTATAAAATTACTCAATAGAGTTATTTTGAATTTCAACAGAAGCATGGACTAAATGTAGTTTTCATGAATTTTTATATCATTTTATATCATAAAATGAAGAATTTTTTAAAAATAATGACAAAAATATTACTTAAATAAGTAATATTTTATACATCTTTGAAAGAATTAGTAATTACACTTATTTAAGGAACATATGTTTAGGTTACAAATTATAAATAACTTCAAGTCTTAATTAATTCACAAGTTCCTATCTATTTATATCTGTCTACCTTCAAGATTTTCGAGGAAAATGATATTTTAATAGTCCCAAGAGACCAATCTTTGACCCAGAAGCGTGGATATAAGTGCGTCAGAAAGGCAATTAGTGTTTCAGATGGATTAGATTTTATATTTCATGGGAAAAATAACCAGATGACTGTGAACATTTGTTAAAGCTAGTAAAATCTGTATATATGGACATCTATAAAAATAATATTTAGAAAAGTTACTTATATAAGTAATATTTAAAATAGCCTAGTTTTCAACATTACTTGTATAGGTAATTTTAAAAGTTACTTGTTTAAGTAATGCCCCTGACTGGTTAACAGCCTTGAGATAAAGGTTCATACATTTTTGTCAAGTGTTTGTTTGTGTGTCATACATACTTAATGGTTTATTTTTTTGTAGAATTTGGTCTTGATGGAAGAAATTTTATGGTTTATGCTTAAATTAATCTCAACTTTTTTTAACTTGAATACAATTTGGATTTAAACATATTGTACAGACACCAACTGACTATTGTTGAAGATATTATATAATCAATGTGATCGAATGGAAAGATTGGAAGAGTAGTTTGAATAATTTCAAATCATATTTAGGTATGGTGTAGACAAAAAAGAACATTAATATTGCACTATTTCTAACAATTGCATTAAGTGCATGTCTTTAGAAAGAAAAGCACTTTTTCAGTAGATAAAATGAGCTAAATTTGAATCAATGATAGCGTGTCCCTGAATTTGCACAACAATGTCTTTTAAATTGTAATTGCATATCTTAACCAAATAATGTTCCCTATTACATGTTTCAGCTTGTACGTTTTATCTTTAGAAACAGAAGAAATTACCAAATAAAGATTCTTCCAATAAGTTTATCAATTATCCTTGTAGGACATCTGACCAACAGATTGACTTGTGTAGGATATCGGACCAACAGACAGACTTGTGTAGGACAGAGGAACAACAGACAGACTTGTGTAGGACAGAGGAACAACAGATAGACCTGTAGGACATCAGACCAACAGATAGACTTGTGTAGGACATCGGACCAACAGATAGACTTGTGTAGGACATCGGACCAACAGATAGACTTGTGTAGGACATCGGACCAACAGATAGACTTGAAACTAAGATCTTTATAAGTCTGCAAAAAATAATTTAAAAAGGGTGTTTTGGGGGCATTTTGTAAGTTGAAACATAAGTATACTACTTTTCTGATTAAAATGACAAAAATAGCTGGCAAATTGACAAAACTTTAGACATACATACTTGAATGAACTGCTACAAAGATATAATCCAAATGTTTCACAGTTCTTTCCAAAAATAAGGAGTTGTGGTATGATTGCCAATGAGACAACTATCCACTGAAGTTCAAATGAAGTGGAAGATATAATGATAAGAAGTGAATATATTATGATAAGTGAAGATATTATGTTCACTTAAAGTTTAAGTTTCATGTTAAAGATATCATTTGGTTTTTGGTGTCTTTGGTTGCAGTGTCATTGATATATATCCAACATAGGTTTATTAGGCATAATTTTAAACATACTGTATATTCAACTGACCTGATTTACTACTTGGTAGTTTGACAGCTTTATATGGTCGTGGTGAAGAGAAGGGTGTGTAAGAAGGGGACTCCATGATCACAGAACTCGCTGGACTGAATGGTATTTGTTTGTCATCACATATATTGGAAATTTCATAATGATCTGAAATAAAAATAAAAAATTCGTAAGGGTTCCGCGGAACCCAGTGTCTCGCCTACTTTTGCTGTTAATCGCAGGCTCAACAAAAATGAGGAAAAAAATCAATAAAAATATTCCTTTAGATACTATCTTTTGATTGTAAGAAGCTTCTGTCAAAGTTTGGTATAAATCCAGGATAGTTTATGAATTTAATAAATGTTTTGTTAAAAACTTTAACTGCAGACTGTACATAATGTTAACTGGAATAAAACTAAGTCCATTTATAAGTAAAATACGGATAAACAGGTACAAAATTTCCTTCTAGATACTAGCTTTTGATCATAAACAAGCTTCTGTCCAAGTTTGGTAGAAATCCAGGATAGTTTAAGAAAGTTATTAAAATTTCAAAAACTTTAACCACAGAGTGAATGTAATGTTTCCCGGCAGAAAAACTAAGTCCATTTACAAGTTAAATACAGAAAAACAGGAATTTTATTTTTACAAAAATTTTTTCTGGATACTATCTTATGATCATAAACAAACTTCTGTTTATGTTTGGTAGAAATCCAGGATAGTTGAAGAAAGTTATTAAAATTTCAAAAACTTTAAACCACAGAGTGAATATTTGTGGACGCTGCCGCTGACGACGACAGCGACGCCGACAGAATGTAGGATCGCTATGTCTCGCTTTTTTGACTAAAGTCGAAGGCTCGACAATAAATGTGTATAATGTTAATACCTATTTATAAAAGCATTGAATTCCCTGTTTCAAAGTCACAAGGACTATGGGTAATTTCATTGTTTGTACCCCAAAATGAAATAAAGGTCAAGTCATTGTTTGAATTTAATTCCTATATTGAGAACGTCATTGGCCAATCACAACATTTTGGTGTACATTTTTAAACATATTATAAAACATAAAATATTAGCCAAATGCATTAGATTTTAAGATGGTGAACTGTTATAAAACTAAGGTTGCAACTCCCTCAGCAAAGGAAAATTCAGATTGTTTTGGTAATTCTGTTGTTTGGGGCATTTTTGGGGTTTAAAACCGTTTTATTTTTACATCTAAAATAAATGGGGAATTTGTCCCCATGGACACAGATGATGCCCCCGCTTGCATACAATGTTATAAAGGACATAACTCAAGAACAGTAAAAGTGACGCTACCCAAATTTGTACTTGATCTGAGTTTTCTGGTAATAAGCATTATGTATAAGTTTCATAACATTTGGTTGAGGCAAACTTAAGTAAGAGAACGGAAACAATAAAATCAGCAATTTTTCCATTTGTAAAGGGGCATTACTCTACAGCAGTAGACGTGGCGCCACCGAAATTCAAACTCAATCTGTGCTTTGTGGTAATAAGCATTGTGTGTAAGTTTCATAACATTTGGTTGAGGCAAACTAAAGTTAGAGAACAGAAAAGAAAAATTCAGTAATTTTTCTATTTGTGGGGCATAACTCTAGAACGGTTAGTGACTCCACCAAAATTCAAACTCAATCTGTGTTTTGTGGTAATAACCATTGTGTATATGTTTCACAACATTTGGTTGAGGCAAACTTAAGAGAATGGAAACGAAAAATTTAGCATTTTTTCCAATTTTAAAGGGGCATAACTATAGAACAGTTAGAGTGACGCCACCAAAATTCAAACTTGATCTGTGTTTTTTGGTAATAAGCATTGTGTATAAGTTTCATAACATTTAGTTGAGCCAAACTAAAGTTAGAGAACTGAAAAATTTTCCATTGGTAAAGGGGCATAGCTCTAGAACGGTAAAAGTGACGCCACCAATATTCAAACTTGATCTGTGTTTTGTGGTAATAAGCATTGTGTATTTAAGTTTCATAACATTTGGTTGAGGCAAACTAAAGTAAGAGAACGGAAACAAAAAATTTAGCAATTTTTCCAATTTTAAAGGGGCATAACTATAGAACGGTTAAAGTGACGCCACCAAAATTCAAACTTGATCTGTGTTTTGTGGTAATAAGCATTGTGTATAAGTTTCATAACATTTGATTGAGCCAAACTAAAGTTAGAGAACTGAAAAACTTTCCATTGGTAAAGGGGCATAGCTATAGAACGGTAAAAGTGACGCCACCAATATTCAAACTTCATCTGTGTTTTGTGGTAATAAGCATTGTGTATAAGTTTCATAACATCTGGTTGAGGCAAACTAAAGTTGGAGAACTGAAACAAAAAATTCAGCAATTTTTCCATTTGTAAAGGGGCATAACTCTAGAACAGTAAAAGTGATGCCACCAAAATTCAAACTTGATCTGTGTCTTGTGGTAATAAGTATTGTGTACAAGTTTAATAACATTTGGTTGAGGAAAACTAAAGTTAAAGAACGGAAACCAATTTTGGGACGTACTGACGGACTTATGTACGTACAGATGGACAAGGGTAAAACTTAATGCCCTATCCGCCACGGCGGGGGCATAAAAAAATAGTCCAATGTGGACCTGCTGAAGCTTATTTCAGAAAAATACAAATCATATCCTTCAGGTTCTACAGACATAACAGGTTAAATTTGCAGTCATATCACATCTTCTTATTCACCCAGATTCAAAGGGAATTCCTTAAACACCAGCAGGAGTGATTTTTTTGTTCTGTATTACATTGTTATTTTGTCACATGACTAACCCACGAAGGTCAGAGCTTTATAATAATGATGATGCAAATATAAAAACTGGTTTCCATCACCATTGAGAATGGCAAAAGTAAACTTTTGTTTTAGCAGCAATAGAACTCTTGATGTCTTAATTGTTTTGTATTGTTACTGTCCTGAATCTTTTTTTATTCATAAGGCCAAAAAAAAATATATGTCTGTTTAAGGTTACATACTTTAAAAAAATAGGGTAGGTAGGTCGGTATTTCCATTTTATTTTTTGACATGATTTTGAGTCATGCGGTTTCGTCTTGTCGTTGTCCGAGTTGATCATGGGCCGATTTTACCCGTTATTTTAATGATTGGATTATTTCCCTTGGTTATTGGTTGGAAAAAAATGGCGGCAAAGTGTTTATTTCATCGCAAATTTCCTTAAAACAACTGTCATATTCACGATTGTGAACATTGGGATGTATCAGGCAATTGGTTTATATTATTGGCAACACTAACTTTGCTTTTGACACGAGTTCAGTTTATTTTTCACTTTATGATGGAAATAAAATGACTTCGGGTCGGCGCTCATAAGTAGGGTCGGTCGGGTAACCGTAAACAGACATATATTTTTTTTTTGCCTTATAAATAGCCCTTCAATCAAACAAAAAACATACTTTGGACTACGCACAATTAACATTTATATTTATCGTTCACAAATAACTATACCAAAGGTTTGGGACTTGTAGAAATTCAAAATGTGAAGGTTTAAGATCAAAGTACTGACATTCAGTAAAGTTCTTGTATTATGAAAACAAAGAAAGTTTAAGTACTGTAAATTCAGAAATAGTTGCTAGGTTCTTATTTTTGCGAAAAATGTGACTAGGTGACACCCACAAAAATAAGAGCTCGCATTCTGATATCTGATACATATATCTGTATGCAGATTTTCCTGAAACCGCAATAATAAATCTTGAATTTTTGTCCTTTTTTACAAAAAAAGCAATAATAAATGCCTGCAAAAATTTCGGAATTTACAGTAAATGTTTTTTGTTAGTTGTTTCCTCATAAATCAGGTGTTGGTTTTCTCTTTAGAATTGTTTCACATTTTGTCATACCACAAAATAGTGTCAATGGACACTTAATCAGTGGCAGATACAGGGGTAGATGGGTGTATACCCTCTCCATCATAAAAAAAAATTCATTTTGGGGGAAAAAATCTTCAAAACATTTCTGGCAGTATATATTAAGGGTTATTCCATTTAAATGTATGTAGGAGGGTAGGAAGGGACTTTCAAAATATCCCTACAACCAAGAACAATTTTTTAGATAATTTTGCATAATGGTAATAATAGACGCATACTGAAAAAAGACCCATGACCAACATTCAATAATTAAACTTCCTTTCCTACCCTCCCAAATACGTTTTAATGGAATAGCCGTTTTCTGTAACTACATGTACGTCCCCCTTTCAAAAATCCTTGATTGGCCCCTGTTAATATAAGCAGACCTTCAAGGAATTGCTGGAACATCTGCGATATGTTTGGGTTGTCTGGATGATCTTCCTTGCTTATATGAAGTTTGTGGTTAAGGAAATTGACACCAAGCTGTGATCCTACACAAGTGGTTGTCTTCTGTGTCAAATTAACTGTCATAAACATCATTTCATCTCCATCTATGGCAAGCTTCTTACACTGAAACATAGAAATTTACTGTCATGAACATTATTTCATCTCCATCTATGGCAAGCTTCTTACACTGAAACATAGAAATTAACTGTCATGAACATTATTTCATCTCCATCTATGGCAAGCTTCTTACACTGAAACATAGAAATTAACTGTCATGAACATTATTTCATCTCCATCTATGGCAAGCTTCTTACACTGAAACATAGAAATTAACTGTCATGAACATTATTTCATCTCCATTTATGGCAAGCTTCTTACACTGAAACATAGAAATTAACTGTCATGAACAATATTTCATCTCCCAGGGGTTAAAAAAATTTGTTACAGCTCACTAGCCCAGGACTTATTGGTAGCAGGATTTTACTAGCCCTGTTGAAAGAGCTGCTAGCCCATCAAAACTGACCCGCTAGCCCGAGTATACCTTTCAAATTTAGAGTGGGTGTCCCTTGTTTTGAATGCGGCATTATACACGGTATTTGATAAAATAAATCAAATAAATTTTTGTTTTATTAGTTATAACAAGGATCTCTAGACATCTTTTTGGATATCCCTTGTACTATGGGTTAAATATTTTCGGGCACAGAAAACATGTTCATTGATATTGTCATGTTAAACCAGTGGTTCAATTCGTATATTTGTTGTTCCCACATACAAAGCAGACTTTTTATCAGCGTGATCGGGAAAATAACGGCAATATTCACAAAACATCATCTCTTGTTTATCATCAGTAACAGTCGACCTTGCGCATGGGGAATCTTTCTGTCCATGACACTATAAATATTTTTTTCCGCTTTTCCTGGTCGTATTTGGCATTTTTTGGGATCAATTTTCAGCCTCATTACCCCCTTCATCTACCGTTTTTTCGTTTTAAAACTGACAAAGTTCCTGTGGTGGCCGTACTAAAATGTTTAGAAATAATTTGTGCATGGTTTCAAGCTCAAATTAACAGCTGTCCGACAAGACAGGTCAATATCGATCATTACATCATACACCCAAGTACCATTAATTGAAAATCTCGGCATAAGCAATGTACAATACCCCCTGTACTGAGAAATTGATATTGAAAGTACGTGAATTGCGATCAATACATGATACCGGTCCACGCAGAGTTAGTTGTTCTATTTTTAAAACATGTACAAAATCGGTTCAAATTCTTGGAATCCCGGATGACGTACGTAATTGAATCTGATTGGCTAGCCTAAGATACAATAGTGATGAGGGGATTTTCCACTTACTATGTTGGAAATGCCAAGAATTGTTTGTTACTAGTCCGTCGGGCATATTCGGTTACAAGTTTTAATTGCTCGAAGTGTAAAAGTCTAGTCCCGGGCATCGGGCTAGTGGATTTTTTAACCCCTGATCTCCATCTATGGCAAGCTTCTTACACTGAAACATAGAAATTAACTGTCATGAACATCATTTCATCTCCATCTATGGCAAGCTTCTTACACTGAAACATACAAATTAACTGTCATAAACATCATTTCATCTCCATCTATAGCAAGCTTCTTACACTGAAACATACAAATTAACTGTCATGAACATTATTTCATCTCCATCTATGGCAAGCTTCTTACACTGAAACATAGAAATTAACTGTCATGAACATCATTTCATCTCCATCTATGGCAAGCTTCTTACACTTAAACATACAAATTAACTGTCATAAACATCATTTCATCTCCATCTATAGCAAGCTTCTTATACTGAAACATAGAAATTAACTGTCATGAACATTATTTCATCTCCATCTATGGCAAGCTTCTTACACTGAAACATACAATTTTAGACACTGTAAACCAACTTATTTTCATGCATACATTTTTTCATGTTTCCCCTTTGAAGTCTATAGAGGTATTTACACTTGTATGCAAATTTGTCCGCCATCACTAATAAACTGTTAACACAGAGATATGTCTCGCCTTTTTGTTATTTTGATAATACAAATGTTGAAATTAAAATAGCAATACTTTTTAAAATATGTAAGTTATGCAAATATTCAAAGTCAATGAACCATGACTGAAGGTACAAGGCTGCATGAACAATCTCCATGGAAATGAGATATGCCAGTAGTAATACAACTGCATACCAAATACCATTGACTTATCATAAGTCGTTCCCTTTAAACAAACCTAAACACAAACATTAACTTGTAAACTATGTTAAAGTTTCAAAGTCAATGAACCATGATGTTGGGGTGGGGCTTTATAATTTCCATGGAAATGAGACTTTCAAATGCCTTCACGTTTGCATACCAAATATCATTGACTTAACATTAGTGATTCATCTTAGACTGATCTAAACACAAACTAATACATGTATGTAAACTAAGCAAAAGTTTCAAGGTCAATAGACCATGATTGAGGGGAAAGGAACAAATATTCTCCAAAGAAACGAGATGTGCTAACGCTTATACAACTGCATACCAATTATCATTCACCTACCACAAATGGTTCTCCTTAAACTGACCTAATAACAAACTAATACATGTAAACTAAGCAAAAGTTTCAAAGTCAATAGACCATGACTGAGTGAGGGGACGGGCCAAATATCTCCATGGAAATGAGATTTGCCAATGCTTATACAACTACATACCAAATATCATTGACCTACCACTAGTGGTTCCCCATAAACTGACCTAATCACAAAATTTAAACTAATACATGTAAACTAAGCAAAAGTTTCAAAGTCAATAGACCATGACTGAGGGGGCAGGGCTAAATAATCTCCATGGAAATGAGATGAGCCAATGCTAATACAACTGAATACCAAATATCATTGATCTACCACTTGTGGTTCACCCTAAACTAGACCTCATCACAAACCAATACATTGTTGATCATGTTGATGATGATGACGCTGCCGCCAGAAACAGCATACCTATGTCTTGCTTTTTGACTCCGTCAAGGCGAGACAAAAATCATACATGTATATATAAGTTTTCGCAAAGTATTGCATCACAAGTCAAAAATATTGACGTCATAATTAGATAAATGGGGAATGTGTCCATGGGGCACAGATCATGCCCCCCTTGTCTATCATATAAAGATATAAAGGGACATAACTGAAGAACAGTAAAAGTGACACTACACAAATTTGTTGTGGTAATAACAATTGTGTATATGTTTCATAACATTTGGTTGAGGCAAACTTAAGTTAGAGAATGGAAACGAAAAATTCAGCAATTTTTCCATTTGTATGGGCATAACTCTAGAACAATAAAAGTGACACTCCCAAAATTCAAACTTGATCTGTATTTTGTGGTAATAAGCATTGTGTATAAGTTTCATAACATTTGGTTGAGGCAATTTAAAGTTAGAGAACGGAAACCAACTTTGGAACGTACGGACGGACGGACAAGGGTAAAACTTAATGCCCCCTCCGCTACGGCAGGGGCAGAAAAAGTGACTGTTGCATGACGTCAGAAGGTTATTCGGAGACAGATATAGGGTCATTTGGATGCAAAATTCAGCTAAAACCCAAACTTCTGTTTAGCCGCCATTTGTCTTTATGATTTTTTAATTTTGTTGGAGTATTTATATGAGTGAAAATCAAAGTTCAACAATTTTGCAATAATTTATTATCCAGTTATTTTTTTCAACTTGCGAAAAAATTGAATAACTTGCAAAAATTAGTTGATAACAATATAAGTAATCAATCACAGCTGTCTAGCTATTTTTAGTAGCAGGTCTTCTGATGAAGTTTACATATTTTTCCACTTATACATGTCTATTCCATGAAAATGGATGTAGGAGGGCAGGAAGTCAAGTTTTATTTTATACATGGGTCAGAGGACAATTATCAAGATTATGGGTGATGTCCATTTTATGCATATAAAATAATTCAAAATAGTATGTTGGTTTCAGGGGGAATATGAGAAGTTTCATCCTACTGGCATCCCCACCCATTTAAATTTAATAGTCCTTACTATAGACTGAACAAGTTTGAGACAGTCCTCCTTGGAAATATCCTTCTTGTCTACAAGAGACACCACATCTACAGAAGATTCCTCTCCATTGATTTTCAGATTGATACCGTCTTCTGCTCCAGTACCCATATTTATGTTGTCTTCTCCTTCAGTACCCATCTTTTATCTTAGTATGATTCCTTATTGATCTCTAACTTGACAGTATCACCATTGCTGTTATTCATCTGTGTGCTGACATACAAAAATGTAGTGTTCTTGTCATTCAACCTCTAACCTGCTCAAAATAAAAAAAAAACAATGTTATATTTAGAAGCTCAATAACATGAATAAAATCAGTACAAAGATTGATTTTGTTATCAATAAATTAAAAGATAACTAAATATTATTGGTATACAGCTATTAAAATGTATGGTCATACATTGTCAATACTTATATTTTTGTACTGCACAAACTCATCATGATCTCTGACTGTTTATGACATATTACACCAAATCCATTGGATGTGTACTTATTGATATTTTAGTCTTGGATACATGATTTTTTATTAGCTGTTATTGGCTTCAAACTAGCTCTCAATAACTGTGAGTATTCACATATCGGTACTTTGTGTCTAAAGAGTCTTTTTGTTGGTTGTATTCTGTGTTGATCTGATCTGAGTCAAGCCTTTTTAAATGATTTTTACATTTTGTTCTTAGGTTGTGCTGTAACACCCCTATCCAAGGTTAGGGGGGGGGGGGGGGTTGGCACCCACAAACATGTTTTTCCTGTCACATTCTGTATGTGCCTGTCCCAAGTCAGGAGCCTGTAATTCAGTGATTGTTGTTTATTATAACATGTATATATACTATTTGTATTACAAACATGTGCCAAGTCAGGAGCCTGTAATTCAGTGACTGTTGTTTGTTATTACATGTATATATACTATTTGTATTAAAAACATGTCCCAAGTCAGGAGCCTGTAATTCAGTGACTGTTGTATGTAACTACATGTATATACTATTTGTATTAAAAACAGACAGTTAAACACTCTATTGGAGCAATGTAGTGGAGAGAAATTCAAGAGAACATTCCTTTTCAACCGACTTTTATAGTTTGTTCTTATATTGTACTGTTACATCACTGTTCCAGGTTAGGGGGGAGGGTTTGGTGCCCTCAAACTAGTTTAACTCCACCAAATTCTGTATGTGCCTGTCCCAAGTCAGGAGCCTGTAATCACCAGGTAATTCAGTGGTTGTCGTTTGTGGCTGTATATCATATTTGTTTTTTCGTTCTTTGTTTTATACATAAATCAGGTCGTTAATTTTCTCCTTTGAATTGTTTTACGATTGTCATTTCTGGGCCTTATTTAGCGGACTATGCAGTATGGGTTTTGCTCATTGTTGAAGATTGACAGTACGGTGACCTATAGCTGTTAACTTCTATATCATTTGGTTTCTGGTGGAGAGTTATCTCTCAGACATTAATTGGCAATTATACAACATGTTTTTATTTTTATATGTAAAAGAAAATACGACTTTTATTATAACTTACAACAATGTATCTATGTAAAACAATAGGTGCCTACTATTAAAAGAGTATGAATCAATCACCCATCAAAAATTTAAATAATTTATGCAAATCTTTAAAATAAATCAAAAATCATCATTTAAAGTCACATGATACTTCAAATTTAACAAACAAATTGAATATGCTTTATTTACTTGAATGGCTAAGTTATACTGTAAAAAAATGTGTATAGACTTTGTGTATAGACTTTCTTATTTATAAAAAAAAATCTTTTGTTTTATCCAAATCTTCAGAAATGTACTGATATTGAATTATTGTCTTCCTGTACTCTAACACTGCGACAGCTTTTCGGTATGCAGTGACCTTAGCAATGACATGCACCTTTCATTAGTAATTAGGCAACCACACAGACACTGCAAGTGCGAGGGAAAATAAAAGAAAAACAACCTTGGAAAGAAGATATTAACCAATTGTGAAAAATGTTAATTCACCAAATCAGTTGACAAATGATATGATAAAGTTTTATCAAAAAATGGGAATGTATGGACAACATAAAAAAAAACAACTATATATGGCTCACTCTATCATTTATTTTTCATGTGCTCCATGAATTTTTTATCAAAAGGTAGCAATTGGTATTTAAGTTTGACACCAAAACTGAAAATTAATTAGCACATGTAGTGCTCACCTAAATTAAGTTTTCGATCAACATGTATGGAAAGCCTCAGCTGTCATATATTAGAGATTTACAAAACGTTATGCTGAAGCTTAAAATGTAAAGTTAAGACAGCGTGATGTTGAATTGAGTCACCAAAATGCTAACTCTAAATTACAATATGCTAAGTTGAATTTGCGCAATGTTGACTTGCAATGACAAGTGCTTTAGTCGTGATAGTATAATGATAAGTCACGATGTTGTGATGATATGCCAAACACGCGTAATGTTGGGTTTAAAGTACATGATGTAAAGTTGACGTTGCATGGTGTTAGCTTGCAGATTGATACTGCTCAGTCATCCATATCGACAGCTATGATAACAAATAAAATGAATAGCTAAAATGTATGGTGCTGACTTGTTATTAATAAATGTTGAGCTGAGATAGTACGATGTTATATCATTGTGATATTACGATTGGTCTATCATGCAATCTGTTGATTTAAAACACCACGATGCACAGTTGAAAGTACATGATGTTAAGTTAAGATAACACGATGCTACACCACTATATTGAAACGAAAGCTTTACCATACAATTTGTTGACTTAAAACAACACGATGCAACGTGTTAAGCTAAGATGCTCACTGGAAACTACAGGACGTACAGTTAAAGTTTTGTAATGTTAAGCTACGATAGCACGATGTTATATCATTATAATGTCACAATAGGCTTCTTATACAATTTGCTCATTTAAAACTACACAATGTACAGTTGAAAGTACGTGATGTTAAGCTAAGATAGCACGTTGTTATATCATTAGAATGTCACGATAGGCTTACCACACGATATGCTCGTTTAAAACTACACGACGTACAGTTGAATGTACGTGATGTTGAGCTATGATAGCAATATCTTATATCATAATAATATCACGATAGGCTTGCCATACAATATGCTCATTCAAAACTACACGACGTACAGTTGAAAGTACATGTTGTTCAGCTACGATAGCACGATGTTATATCATTATAATGTCACGATAGGCTTATTATACAATTTGCTCATCTAAAATTACACCATGTACAGCTGAAAGTACGTGGTGTTAAGCTAAGATAGCACGTCGTTATATCATTAGAATGTCGCGATAGGCTTACCACACGATATGCTCATTTGAAACTACATGATTTTCAGTTTAAACTAGGTGATGTTATGCTAAGATAGCACGATGTTATATCGTAATAATATCACGATAGGCTTGCCATACAATATGCTCATTCAAAACTACACGACGTACTGTTGAAAGTACGTGTTGTTGAGCTAAGATAGCACGATGTTATATCATTATGACGTCACGATAGGCTTATCATACAATGTGTTGACTTGAAACTACACGATGTAAATTTGAAGTAGTTTGGTCTTGACTTGAAACAGTAAAATTTTAAGTTATAAAAACAGAACGTAAAGTCAAAATAAAACAATGATAGGATGACATATACTTGTGCAGAATTGAAGATTTTTGGTGTTGACTTCGAATATAGTACAAATATTAGATCGTTTTATGTTAAATTGAAAGACAATAATGATGCGTAAAACATTACAGAATTATGTGAATTGAAACTGCAATTCTATGGAAAAGAATGAGGGACAAATCCCCAAGATTTTTCCTTCTTTATATGCAAGTTCGGAGGCAAAATGATATACAAAGAAAGTTTTATATAAATTCAGAAAGCAAAAGAATTACCCATCGCTATATATTACACTTGAATATAGTTTTGCCGTATATTTTACATGTCTTGTTTGGATTTTTTTTATGATTAAAAATCAGACTTTTTTTATGAACAATATTTAAGAAAATATTTATCTATGTTGTGTGTTAATTATATACAACATAATATTGTGCTTATAAGACTCATGACTGTGAGGGTCACAAATTTCACTCATATAAAATCACATCTATGTAAGAGTTAGCGGATAATTTGTATTTACCACTCCCGTTTTCCACGAAATAAAACATAAGAATCTGGAGTCTTAATCTTAAAAAAACAAAGATCAACTGATATGACAAATAATACGATTATAGCGCAGGACTGAGAGGGTCAGAGCTATATGAGAACGTGACCCCCACCCCTGGCCTTGTTTAGAGGTATCTGAAAATTTCAATTTCTTTACACGAAATAAAACAAAAAAAATTGATAGGTGATAGAATCCTACTGCATGGGGCCCAAATTAATGATTTACGTCACTTATTTTCTTGTCCATAGTGATTTTCTTGGTTCTTTGCAGCTTCTCTATATCTATATGTGTTTTCAAAGAAAAAGAAAAAAAATCAAAAATCTGTAAATATTGTTAAAGTCCATGAATTATTTTGGTATCAACAGTTTCTCCTCTCTCTCTCTCTCTCTCTCTCTCTCTCTCTCTCTCTCTCTCTCTTATGGTTTTAATGAGTGTGGTCTAAATTAAAATCGGTTTATTATTTGCCAAAATGTAGTTTATTCTTTTTTGAAAAACATAATGAAAAGTTTGGGCCACAGAGCATTTTGCACGCTACAGGTTATGCAGTATTGTCAGATTTTGTATAAACTATACATGGAAAACTCAATGTTAGAAAATAAAAATAAAAATTGGGATCATGAGACTCGTTTTCTGTCTACAAAACAAAATAGATAAAGTCCCTACACATTCCATCAATAGAGACGAAATATGCCAAAGGGATTTCAAACTCATAAGTCGAAAACAGACTCACAATGCCATGGCAAAAAATTAAAAAAAATAAAAAACGACAAAAAATAATGTTATCCGAGTTATCTCCCCTATATGGAAAAGTTAAAAAACATATGCAAAAAACGTTCCTTTATTCAAAAACAAATAGTCGTTTTAATCAGATAAATCTCATAATTTTCTTCATCAAGATGAAAAGTACTACATATGAATAACATTCCTCTCTCAAAATGTGTATTTTTTTTAGATCTAGACCGATTGTGTAGAGCTATATGAGAATCTAAGGGAGCTACCATGTGATTTTTATGGGGGGATGGGGTGGGTGCTAGGACGAAAAATTTTGTCCTGCCTTTTTTTTAATTTGTAATCTCTGTCCTGCCTTTTTATTTTTCACTCTATTCGGTCCTGCTTTTTTTTATTAGTTTATTCTGACTTTTTAGCTCACCGGGGCCCGAAGAGGCCCATGTGAGCTTATGCCATCACTTGGCGTTTGTCGTCGTCCGTCGTCTGTCGTCGTCGTCTGTCGTCGTCGGTCGTCGTAAACTATTTAAAAAATCTTCTCCTCTGAAACTACTAGGCCAAATACCTTCAAACTTTAACTAAATGTTCCTTAGTGTATCTTGTTTATATATTGTATCCGAAGTTTTGATCCATTGACAAACATGGCCGCTATGGCTAAAAATAGAACATAGGGGTCAAATGCAGTTTTTGGCTTATATCTCAAAAACTAAAGCTTTTAGCGCAAATTTGACAAGGGGTAAATTTGTTTAATTGGTCAAGATCTATCGGCCCTGAAATTATCAGACGAATCGAACAACCCATTGTTGGGTTGCTGGCACCGAATTTGTAGTTTTAACAAAATTTTGCAGTTTTTTGTTATTATTTTGAATATTATTATAGATATATATAAACTGTAAGCAGCAATAATGTTCAGCAAAGTAAGATCTACAAAAAAGTTTAAATGATCAAAATTGTCAATTGACCCCTTAAGGAGTTATTGCCCTTTAAAGACAATTTTACACAATTTGTTCATCAAGTTTGCTAACATTTAAAAATCTTCTCCTCTGAAATACAGGTGAGCGATTCAGGCTCTTGAGAGCCTCTTGTTTTTACATAAATTGTCATCCTGCCTTTTTTTTTACACAAAACTCCTCTCCTGCCTTTTTTCAAATTTCATTCTAGCCTCCAATAAAAATCACATGGTAGCTTCCTAAGATGGCGGAAGACACTCGATCTACCCTAAGGGCAATATGTCTAATGAGGAAGAAATTTACAATTTCGGTCACGTCGAGTTACTTGTAGATCTCCTTTTGTTGAAAAGGGTTTCTGTTTTCATTTATCTATCTATTATACTGTTCAGGGGGAGGGGAGAATCGAAAAAAAAATACACAAAAATGGATAAAAGAAGGCGAAAGATACAAAAGTGATAGTAAAAATCTTAACCAAACTGACAATGTCATGACAAAAACTCATGAGCCGAAATAAACGAGAGAAAAAAGATCAAAAGCCAAACAACAGTATATTAAGCGCAACATATAGAAAACCAAAAACTGAGCAACACGAAACCCTCAAAAAGGGGTGATCTCAAGTGCTCCAGAAGGGTAAGCAGATCCTGTTTCATATGTGGCACCCGTCACTTGGCGATTTTGCAAATTAAGAAGGAATGTGTTATAATTTTCGAGGAAATCCCAAAAAACATGAACTACAGGGTGTCAAATCGATGAATGTGCTTAAGATAGGCTCCTTTTCATAAAAAAGAATTGATGAAAATGTATTTGTATTTAGTGTACAGTGGCAAATATTACATGCATATAAGGACTAGAATATGTAAGTGTAATATGAATATGAATAAATCTTGGCTCTGTACAAGACATTTTTTGCTTGCTTAGCCGAATTTTTAACAAACTAGTTGACAAATCGACTCTGACAATCTATGGAAATCCAAATAGCAACGGTTTTGATTAAGTCCAGATTTTTTGGTTTTATTTCGGGGAAAAGGGGTGCGTTTTACGTACAGTGGCAAATATTACATGCATATCAGGACGAGAACATGTAAGTGTGATATGAATATGAATAAACCCTGCTTTGTTACAAGACATACTTTACTTGCCTAGCCGAATTTTCAACGAACTAGTCGACAAACTGTCTCTGACATTCTATGGAAATCGTAATCGCATCGCTTTTGATTAAGTCAAGATTCTTTTGTTTTATTTCATGGAAAAGAAAATTCAAATTTTCAGATACCTCTAACAAGACCGGGGGGGTTCACATTCTGATATAGCTCTGACCCTCTCAGTCCTGCGCTACAATCCTTTTATTTGTCATATCAGTTGTTCTTTGTTTTTTAAGATTAAGACTCCAGATTTATATATTTTATTTCGTGGAAAACGGGAGTGGTAAATACAAATTATCCGCTAACTCTTACAGAGATGTGATTTTATATGAGTAAAATTTGACCCTCACAGTCATGAGTCTTATAAGCACAATATTATGTTGTATATATTAACACACAACATAGAAAAATATTTTCTTAAATAATGTTCATAAAAAAAGTCTGGTTTTTAATCATAAACAAAAATCCAAACAAAACATGTAAAATATACGGCAAAACTATATTCAAGTGTAATATATAGCGATGGGTAATTCTTTTGCTTTATGAATTTATGGAAAACTTTCTTTGTATATCATTTTGCCTCCGAACTTGCAAATGAAGAAGGAAAAATCCTGGGGATTTGTCCATCATTTTTTCCATAGAATTACAGTTTCAATTACCATAATTCTGTAATGTTTTACGCATCATTATTGTCTTTCAATTTAACATAAAACGATCTAATATTTGCATATATTCGAAGTCAACACCAAAAATCTTCAATTCTGCACAAGTATATGTCATCCTATCATTGTTTTATTTTGACTTTACGTTCTGTTTTTATAACTTAACATTTTACTGTTTCAAGTCAAGACCAAACTACTTCAAATTTACATCGTGTAGTTTCAAGTCAACACATTGTATGATATGCCTCTCGTGACGTCATAATGATATAACATCGTGCTATCTTAGCTCAACAACACGTACTTTCAACTGTACGTCGTGTAGTTTATATGAGCATATTGTATGGCAAGCCTATCGTGATATTATTATGATATAACATCGTGCTATAATCATAGCTCAATATCACATACTTTCAACTGTACGTTGTGTAGTTTTAAATGAGCATTATGTATGGTAAGCCTATCGTGACATTCAAATGATATAACAACATGCAATCTTAGCATAACATTGTGCTATCTTAGCTCAACAACACGTACTTTCAACTGTACGTCGTGTAGTTTATATGAGCATATTGTATGGCAAGCCTATCGTGATATTATTACGATATAACATCGTGCTATCTTAGCATAACATCACCTAGTTTCAACTGAAAATCATTTAGTTTTAAATGAGCATATCGTGTGGTAAGCCTATCGTGACATTCTAATGATATAACAAAGTGCTATCTTAGCTTAACACCACGTACTTTCAGCTGTACGTGGTGTAATTTTAGATGAGCAAATTGTATAATAAGCCTATCGTGACATTATAATGATATAACATCGTGCTATCGCAGCTGAACAACACGTACTTTCAACTGTACGTCGTGTAGTTTTGAATGAGCATATTGTATGGCAAGCCTATCGTGATATTATTATGATATAAGATATTGCTATCATAGCTCAACATCACGTACATTCAACTGTACGTCGTGTAGTTTTAAACGAGCATATCGTGTGGTAAGCCTATCGTAACATTCTAATGATATAACAACGTGCTATCTTAGCTTAACATCAAGTACTTTCAACTGTACGTTGTGTAGTTTTAAATGAGCAAATTGTATAATAAGCCTATTGTGACATTATAATGATATAACATCATGCTATCGTAGCTTAGCATTACAAAACTTCAACTGTACGTCCTGTAGTTTCCAGTGAGCATCTTAGCTTAACACGTTGCATCGTGTTGTTTTAAGTCAACAAATTGTATGGTAAAGCTTTCGTTTCAATATAGTGGTGTAGCATCGTGTTATCTTAACTTAACATCATGTACTTTCAACTGTGCATCATGGTGTTTTAAATCAACAGATTGCATGATAGACCAATCGTAATATCACAATGATATAACATCGTACTATCTCAGCTCAACATTTATTAATAACAAGTCAGCACCATACATTTTAGCTATTCATTTTATTTGTAATCATAGCTTTCGATATGGATGACTGAGCAGTATCAATCTGCAAGCTAACACCATGCAACGTCAACTTTACATCATGTACTTTAAACCCAACATTACGCGTGTTTGGCATATCATCACAACATCGTGACTTATCATTATACTATCACGACTAAAGCACTTGTCATTGCAAGTCAACATTGCGCAAATTCAACTTAGCATATTGTAATTTAGAGTTAGCATTTTGGTGACTCAATTCAACATCACGCTGTCTTAACTTTACATTTTAAGCTTCAGCATAACGTTTTGTAAATCTCTAATATATGACAGCTGAGGCTTTCCATAAACATGCCTACAATCACAGAATGAAATATTTTTTTGTTGATAATATGTCATTGGATGTTATGGATTCATAATAAATGTAAAAAAAAATAATTTGAAAAGATCGGTGAAGTTGTGAACTATTCTTTTAAATTTTTTTTATTGTAAATAAAATGAAGAAATTAAAAGTTCTTTAAGTGCCTACTCACAGTCAGAAGAAATGTATCTAAAAAGTTAATTCTTTAAGAATGAAATTTAATCAAACATTTTTTAATGTGATAACTAGGAAATTTTTAAACAACTCTAGCATGTTTTTGGCAAACTGGTTTATCAAAAGTCAATCATCTCACTGGAAAAACTGCAATAAAAAAAAAAGGTTAAATATTTCCATTTTACCAAAAAATATAATATGTCATTGTGCAAAATATAAGCGGGTTTAGATGCATGGGATTTACAGAATGGAGAATAACTGGTAAAAAGTGCAGAATAAATTGCAATAAAAAGGAAGAATAGAGAAAAATTTAGGCAATAAAAAATCGAGAACAGACACGATAGAGAATAATGGGCAAAATAAATAAAGAATAGACGAGAAAAATGGTATAAAAAATTTAAGAATAATGAAATGATGGACCCCCATTTAAAACTAAACTCAAATAGGCAATATTTATTTGTTTATACTTTTGTTGTTTTCTGTAGGTAAATTGACAAAGCTGTATAGTCACTTATGGTATATAAATAATTAAAATCTCCCAAAAATAAATATGCAGATAACAGTTCATCATGTTCATACAATCAAAACAGAATTTTTACTTCACTCTCATGTAATCTATTTTTTTAATGAGATTCGAAATGGCTACTTATAATGTTGCAAAAAGTCAAAAAGGAAAGGAAAGTTAAAAATTTGGAACAAGGCAAACAGAAGAGAAGATGTGTTCCATGTACTGTAAATTCAGAAATTATTGCAAGGTTTTTATTAATGCGAATAATGCGACTGCATGAGTATTGCAATAATAAGAGCTCACATTCTTATATCTGCATGATACATATAACTTTTTGCAGATTTCCCTGAAATCGCAATAATTAATCTTGCATTTTATTCCATTCTATAAAATTCACAATAATAAATGCATGCAATAATTTCTGAATTTACAGTATTCAAAATAGTGTGAAATACAATATAAATTTTATAATCATGCTTTGTATGAATTTATTATTATTAATACAAGTGTAATAATTTTGGAAACTTATTATGCAGTTCACTAAAATTCTAATGTACAAAAATAACTAAAAAAGTAACCTTTAAACTACATGAACTATATTGCGTAACATATTGTCTTCCAAGACTAATATCACTAAACACTAAAGGCCAGCGAATTATCATTAAATACAGTACCAGTACCTGTCGTATAGTAGAAGAGGAGGAGGGTAGAAGGGTCCTTTCCGAATTCATGATAAAATACATGTCAAATCCCTTATTCTCATAAAAATAATAGGTTCGTTCCACAATCAGGATATAAGTCAATTATGAATTCTTGACTAAATAACTGGCTATTTAAGAAACTTGCAAATTCAACGGTCCAATCCATTAAACATACTGAAAAGGTTCCTTCCACCCCTGTATTAATATATGAGGGTCGTAAGGTAGCTACCATTTGATTTTTATGGGGGGGGGGGGGGGGGGGCTAGAATGAAAAATTGTCATTCATTTTTTTTTAGTTGTAATCTCTGTCCTGCCTTTTTATTTTTCACACTATTCGGACCTGCCTTTTTTTTTATTAGTTTATCCTGACTTTTTTTTACATAAATTGTCATCCTGCCTTTTTTATTTGCCATTTGCCTAGTTGCTCATCCTGCCTTTTTTTTACTCAAAACTCCTGTCTTGCCTTTTTTTCAAATTTCATCCTAGCCCCCCCCACCCATAAAAATCAAATGGCAGCTCCCTACTGGGGGTACCTTCATGACAAATAACTGTAAAAAAATCTTGTGACAATTGATGTTAACAGTAATTTTTGGTGCATGACGATAAAATGTACATTGACGAATCACATTAAAGTTTTCACAGTCATTACAAATAAATTATTTAGGACCTCTGACGAATCACGATAAGGATATATTGATGACTCACAATAAAACTTTAACCAATTTGACGCTAACGGTAGCCGAAAATGACCACTTGACGCCTGACAGTAAAGGGATTTGACCTATCCTCATATATCGGTTGAAAATAAAAGATCTTGCTGAGAATAAGTTTCTTTTCTTACCCCTGATGTTGACAGCTCTCAATCGCGATATTAATTAGTTGCCAATCTTGGGTAATATATTTATTGGGTAATAACTGACTGGTAATCTTGTATTTTTATTAAATCAAAATTCAAAATGTATTTTTATTTTTTATTGACATGATTGAACGAAAAAATAATTTGTATTATTGTACAGATCAAAACTGTCTCATATTATTTATAAGTGGCTTTAAGTCTGGTCCTCGCTGTGTTTAAAATATTTAAATTTGCTATTTCCCCTCCCCCCGGACCACATGCTCAATCAAGCAGACCCCAGTATGCCAGTTCCTGAGGTCGAGCCACAATTTTCTATACTTAAAATAATCATCCCGAATTAAGTCAACAACATTTGTGTTATCTTCTAGGTATTTAGGTGTGTTTCTTACTGCTTTCATTTGATACCCAAAATAGTCTAATCTTGCAAATGGCGAACAAGTCGAGTGTGGGCGGAAGTTAATAAATATTTGTAATCCGCAACCGGTTCCGGAAAGTGGAAAGTCAGAACGAAAACATACACAGCGAAAATATTAGAATTCCATATTTAGTGTTTATTTGAAGCGTAAGAATGATGTTACAAAGTTTTTTTTTTATAACAAAACAGGAGTAAATTCTTTGTTATGGAAATTATTGCACGAAAGAAATAGTAAACATCCAGTGAGTCGTACAGCAAATCATCTGTTGCCATTTAAAAAATTGTTCCCTGGGGGCTTGTAAATCGTAAAAAGACAATACTTTGATCATAGTATAATTATTAAAGATGTCTTTTATAGACAGACAGATGATCCCTGCAAGAAAGGACGAAGTGTGAATGAATAATTATTTAACCCTTTGAGCGCCGGGACGTTGTTTTTCACTTTACGTTGCCATACATATGTGAATGACGTTCAGGCACATGCACGTTGTTTACGTTAATTGAATAATTAGACCACACATGAGACATGACACGCATATGAAAAATTAAATATTATATGTATTAAGAGCAGAATGTTTTTTTTTTTATTGTTATGGTGAGAATTCATTTAAATCAAGAAAACATTTCATTATGAAGTTACCAATCATTGTATTTTTTTATGCATGAAAATGATAATGAAATTATTCAAATATTTTATTGCATAAGATCAATCAAACATGTTGACACATCACTGAGTTATCGGTGAATAGCAGTGTTCTTATTCTCTAAAGTTTTTGCGGGTGTGGTATCTCCTGAAACATCCGTCGATGCAGAGTCCGACTTTACAAGTTGCACACCACCACTGAATCCGGGATTTTCTGAATCTTTCCGTGCCAGCACAAACTACACATTTCTTTCGTTTCTCATCCGATATTTTCTCCGGGAAGTGCCTCTCTGTGATTCTGGCTAACTGCATGCTGATGTACCGGTCTTACGGTTCTAATTTGTTGATTTCTTGTCCCATCTCTGTGATTGCCTAAAAGGTCCTGACATAATTGTTGGTGAAACTTTAGGTGGTCGAGCTTTGTTTCCACGACGAATGTTCTTTTGTAGCAGATGAAAGCATTAACTGAAAACGAGGAATGAAAAATAACACATAATATGAATGTCTTCCTTGAGTAAATCAAGAGAAGAAAACCAAATAAAATACAAAATGGATTTAGATTTGTGCAATTAAGATACATGCCAAATTTGCGAAAATATATAAAAATATTGAATGCAAAAACATTGAAAAAAATTTATTTAGGTATTTAGTTTCAACAATTTGTCTTACCTTTGTTCCTGCCTACACATACATATATAAGGAAAGAAAACTAGTGGTTGATACAAAAATATATATAAAGGGTATGTCATGTATTGAACAACTATGAACAACTATACAAGTTATGTAGCGTTCCCATAATTTTTAATCCATTTCAATATAAAAAATGTGAATTAATCCATTTCATTTGAACTTTTGTGGATAGTTGTCTCATTGTCAATCCATAATCTCCTTATTTTTATAAAGCAATATTTTAATGTCTTTAGACGAAAATTTATGTATTCTAAACTTGCAAATTGTCATTTACCTGCAGTTGTAACTAGTTGATGGAATAGTAGCTTTCTCCACATTTTCACACTTTTGAAATTCGGCTCAAATTGTAAAAGAAGCTGATCCCCGAGATCTACTCCACCCATATATAAGTATAGTTGTAATGCTTAACAGCGGATGGAATGGCCACATCTGTTCCTCTACTGTTTGTTGTGTTAATCTTGCTACAATTTATAAACATACATTAACATGATTAAGAAGTTTTCTCCATGAACATGTAAATCTTTTCAAGAAGGCTGAAAATGCATATAAAAAAAGTATACTCAATATACAGATTTTATTTTTAAACATTCCATCAACTGTTCTTAAATTACATTAATTCAATTAAATTAAGTTTCTGTGGTTGCAAAGAAACTCAAATTATCGGCATTTTTAACTTGTGCAACAATAAGAATGTTACAGTATTGATTTTTTCGTTCGCAGTATATTTGATCAAATTATCATTTAAGAACAGTAATATTATAGTGACTATAATTTTAACATTACTTTGCTTAAAAATTGTGTACTTCATTTGGTCTCTTGTGGATAGTTGTCTCATAGGCAATCATATCCCATCTCCTTATTTTATATTAAAAATGCATATATATGTAATATACGTTTTAATTTACCATGCAGAGCCAGTTGTTGTAAGAATGGTAACCAGTCTGCGATCTGCCCATTAAACTTCCATGAGTTGTCCCTGATATTTCATTGTCATGTCTCCTTTTTGAAGTTTTGCATTTCGGTAGCTTTTTTGGCATGCCACATCTGGTTTTTGTCGAGCCTGCGACTTTTGTCGCAGAAAGCTCGACATAGGGATAGCGATCCGGCGGCGGCGGCGGCGGCGTTAGCTAACTTCTTAAAAGCTTTATATTTTAGAAGATGGAAGACCTGGATGCTTCGTACTTTGTATATGGATGCCTCATGTTACGAAGTTTCCGTCAGTCACATGTCCAATGTCCTTGACCTCATTTTCATGGTTCAGTGACTACTTGAAAAAAAAGTTCAGATTTTTTGTAATGTTAAATTATCTCTTATTATAAGTAATAGGATAACTATATTTGGTATGTGCGTACCTTGCAAGGTCCTCATGCCCGTCAGACAGTTTTCACTTGACCTCGACCTCATTTCTTGGATCAGTGAACAAGGTTAAGTTTTCGTGGTCAAGTCCATATCTCAGATACTATAAGCAATAGGTCTAGTATATTCGGTGTATGGAAGGACTGTAAGGTGTACATGTCCAACTGGCAGGTGTCATCTGACCTTGACCTCATTTTCATGGTTCAGTGGTTATAGTTAAGTTTTTGTGTTTTGGTCTGTTTTTCTTATACTGTATGCAATAGGTCTACTATATTTGGTGTATGGAATGATTGTAAGGTGTACATGTCTAGCTGGCAGGTGTCATCTGACCTTGACCTCATTTTCATGGTTCAGTGGTCAAAGTTAAGTTTTTGAGTTTTGGTCTTTCTTTCTAATACTGCATGCAATAGGTCAGCTATATTTGGTGTATGGAATGATTGTAAGGTGTACATGTCAAGCTGGCAGGTGTCATCTTACCTTGACCTCATTTTCATGGTTCAGTGGTCAAAGTTAAGTTTTTGAGTTTTGGTCTTTTTTTCTAATACTATATGCAATAGTTCAACTATATTTGGTGTATGGAAATATTTTATGATCTATATGTCAGTCACGCAGGTTTTATTTGACCTTGACATCATTTTCAAGGTTCATTGCTCAGTGTTAAGTTTTTGTGTTTTCGTCTGTTTTTCTTAAACTATAAGCAATAGGTCAACTATATTTGTTGTATGGAAGAATTGTTAGCTGTACATGCCTGCCTAGCATGGTTCATCTGACCTTGACCTCATTTTCATGGTTCATTGGTCAATGTTTAGTTTACTTGGTTAATGTTAAGTTTATGTGACAGTTGTAATAAAGCTTTATATTTCGGACTATCAACATAATATCAATGATTAGTAAAGAAGGCGAGACATTTCAGCGTGTGCACTCTTGTGATTACAGTTCCTGTGCAGAATGTACCATTATCTTTCAAATCATGTACCAATTTGGGACTTGTAAAAAAACTATCAACTGTAACATGATGCTCTTTGTTGAAATGAGGTGTCATCAACTCTGTCACTACTTGGTACCCCTGAAAAAGCAATGCTTTGGGTTTATATGTGTTTATTCGTGAAGTCCTTGGGTGTAAGTAAAATTGAGAATGGAAATGGGGAATGTGTCAAAGAGACAATAACCTGACCAAAGAGCAGAAAACAGCCGAAGGCCACAAATGGGTCTTCAATACAGCGAGAAAATTCCACGAGAATATTTAAGTTTTAAGCATTTAATTTTATTCAATAATTCCTGAAAATATATATTGAAAAAAACAGGGGGTAAACACGAACCAGTGATTCTATTAAACCAAACGAAGACTGGTTTACCGAAAAATGTTTCAAGGTGACGGGCTGTTAGATTACTAAAAAGATAACATATGAAACATGATGAAATATGGCGTGAATCCAAGAATTTTGTTGGAAAAAGGATGTAGATTCCTTCTATAAACATGACTATATGCTCTGACTATGCCTCATTATGCCCGTTTATTGCATTTAATCTAATTTTTTTTTATAATTTTTGTCGAGCCTGCAACTTTTGTCGCATAAAACTCGACATAAGGATAGTGATCCTCATGTTACGAAGTTTCCGTCAGTCACATGTCCAATGTCCTTGACCTCATTTTCATGGTTCAGTGACTACTTGAAAAAAAAGTTAAGATTCTCTCTTATTATATGTAAAAGGATAACTATATTTGGTATGTGCGTACCTTGCAAGGTCCTCATGCCCGACAGACAGTTTTCACTTGACCTCGACCTCATTTCATGGATCAGTGAACAAGGTTAAGTTTTGGTGGTCAAGTCCATATCTCAGATACTATATGCAATAGGTCTAGTATATTTGGTGTATGGAAGGACTGTTAGGTGTACCTGTCCAACTGGCAGGTGTCATCTGACCTTGACCTCATTTTCATGGCTCAGTGGTTATAGTTAAGTTTTTGTGTTTTGATCTGTTTTTCTTATACTGTATGCAATAAGTCTTCTATATTTGGTGTATGGAATGATTGTAAGGTGTACATGTCTAGCTGGCAGGTGTCATCTGACCTTGACCTCATTTTCATGGTTCAGTGGTCAAAGTTAAGTTTTTGAGTTTTGGTCTTTTTTTCTAATACTATATGCAATAGTTCAACTATATTTGGTGTATGGAAATATTTTATAATCTATATGTCAGTCAGGCAGGTTTTATTTGACCTTGACCTCATTTTCAAGGTTCATTGCTCAGTGTTAAGTTTTTAAGTTTTGGTCTGATTTCTTAAACTATAAGCAATAGGTCAACTATATTTGTTGTATGGAAGAATTGTTAGCTGTACATGCCTGCCTAGCATGGTTCATCTGATCTTGACCTCATTTTCATGGTTCATTGGTCAATGTTTAGTTTACTTGGTTAATGTTAAGTTTATGTGACAGTTGTAATGAAGCTTTATATTTAGGGCTATCAACATAATATCAATGATTAGTAAAGAAGGCGAGACATTTCAGCGTTTGCACTCTTGTTAAATATAGGAACTATATATTTTAAATTAGTTACAGCATGGACATGTACATTTTCAAATGCAATATTTGACCTTACTTGCCCATTTTCACTTCTTGCTTCGTTTCGTCTACCCTTATATACTTTAATCTGGTGGGTGTAGCCAGTGTAGGATTCCGCTAAAACCCACAATTTAATCCCCCATTTATGAGCCTTTTTGTTGGACAAATATTGCTTTAGCTGATGTCGGCCTTTAAATCCCACAACTCTCGAGCTCTCATCTACACAAACATCCTGGTTAAGTCTGTGAAAATATAAGGATAATAACATTAGGTAAATTTTTTGTACGACTACAGTTTAAAAATATTCAAAGCAAATTTACGTTTTTGAAAAAAAAAATGTCGTCGTTATAGATGCACGTAGCATACGTAGAGTGTATATAAATTGAAAAACAGGTATACAGATATATCTTTTAGATTTTATTTCTAGTCCGCTTTCATTTTTTTCATCACAGTAATGACAACATTGTAATTAACTTTGGATAAGTTTTATATATACAAAGTCAATGTTAATGTATTATGTATCTCTGGTTACACAATGTAATAAAATGTGAAAAATGTGTAAACTTTTGTTTATTTACTATGTAATACAATTTTCATTCTTTATAATATCTTCACTCTCCTAATACAGTCAGGGGTACTACTTGTACAAGTAATCTTTATTTACTTGAAGAAGTAAATAAAATATACTTATATAAGTTAATTATAATATTTAAATTATCTGCCCTTAATTTTCTAAAAAATTTACTTGTATAAGTAAATTATTTTTACAATCGCACTAAAATTCTCAAGTTTGAAGATGTAAAATCATGCCTTTAACAATTTCTTTCAGCATGCTCAGGTTAGCTCATAATTTTTGATAAGAGTTCAATGTTTCATCTCGTTAATTCAACAAAGAAACTGATCGTGCAAAGATCTTAAGTTTTTGCGCAAGGCCTTCAAAAATTGCTCTTTGGAGGCTTGTAAATGAGCAGTGTTCTGAAGATAACAGACAAATGAGATTTTCATTGTCCATGAAATTACACTTAAATGATTAGTAAAGACATCTGCAAAGGACAGACAATTCAAAATTCTGTTAGAGCAAAGAAGTTCTAAGAATTCAAGAAAAGAAGATGGGATGATTTTTTTACTTGTATAGGTAAAAAAATCTGAATGTCTAAGGAACATAATTAGGCCAAAAAATAATTTACCTATAGAAGTAAATAAAATACACTTGTATAAGTATCCAACAAATTTACTTATATAAGTATATTAATATTTACTTCTTCAAGTAAATAAAAATTACTTGTACAAGTAGTACATGTACCCCTGACTGTAATAGCTTAAAATGTATTGTATTCTCTTGAACAAAAAACGTACTATCAGACACTTTATTTATCAGTTCATGTACCTGTAGTTTTCTGCAAATGTCTGATTTAAAATGTCTATGACAGGACTGATCTTGTGGAGTGGGTCGTAGCCTGGTTGGTCATGTGGCACTGCTGTCTCATTGTTGTTGCAATGCAAAAACTGAATAATAGCCTGGAATCTATTTCTAGACATAACTTGGGCAAAATTTGGTGTTTCCATAGACCATGATCTAGGATTGTTCTCCCAGTATGACTCATATGTAGGTTTCTTTACAACACCCATGGAAAGAACAAGTCCAACAAACGCCAGAATTTCCTGACGTGTCACAGTAGTCCAGTTTTTCAATCGTGCATACTCTGGCACTACTCTTGGGGTCGACTTCTTTCAGCAATACACTGGGTGGCATAACGATTTGTTTCATTAACTAAAATGTCGATAATACTTCTCCCCGGCATGTCTATAAATTTCAAAAAGTAATCTAAAATTGTTGAATTTAGCAGAAAGTTTACCGGCCCAGTTCATGCAGTTTGTTCATGAAAATTTGGTTCCGGCAATGAAAACGTCCCTGGATCTACAACAGGGAACCACGGTCCCCTATTCATTGGTATACCTTCATCATTACAACTGTGAGATGGTAGTCAAGGTCGTTAAACACCCCCTAATAGTATTACCATATGTAGATATTCCCTAAATAATCATTTGAATAAAAAACAATCCGTAACTTTTGAGATACCATATATCATTGGCCTCGTAAAGGAGAGTCTATGGAACTGCAGCCCTCTTCTTCCAAATGAGGAACAGAATTTAATCTTGAATGTATGTAGTCCCCCGAAAACTTGAGTTATGTCCCTTTTATATAACGTTATATGCAAGGGGGGCTCGACTGTGTCCCATGGACACATTCTCCATTTATTGTACATTAAAACTATATAGGCCTTTCAGAGCTTGCTTTCAAAGCAGTCATGGCAGTCCTCTTTTAAATCCGCAGAGGTGACTTAAGATTGAAGTATGTTCCATCCTTGATGGTCTTGGAGAAGAATGAAAGTCCATAGCCTAATAAACTATTTTTTAAATTTCAGTTAAGGTGATGGCATAAACAGTTTTATATTCACATGTAACCATTGTGCTTATAGGGAGCACATTCACTAGATTAGAAGATATTTTTTTGGAAAACAAAGACCTATTCATATACATGATATAGGTTATTTCTATTTTTAAATTACTCCATGGGGTAATTTTAGATTTAAATTATAACATGTATAAGAAGCATGGGCTAAATGAAGTTTTTATAAATTTTGACATTATTTTATTACATAATATTAAGAATGAATCAAGTTTGATAGGACTGTATACAGATAAAAGGTTATCTTAAAATAAGGTCAAAAATATTACTTCTAAAAGTTATTTTTATCATGTTTATACACCTTTGAAATATTTAGTACAATAGTTATAATTATATTAGGAACATCTGTAATTGTTATGGTTTTTAAATTTTGAATAACTTCAAGTCTCAATTTAATCACAGCTATTTATATCTATCTACCTTCAAGATTTTCAAGGAAAATGAAATTTTAATAGTTCTGAAAGACTATTCTTTGATCCATTAGTGTCGATATGAAATGTAATGTGTCAGTAAGGCAATTAGGATTAGGATTAGTTTTTACATTTCATGTGGAAAATAACCAGATGTATGAGAAAATTTATTTACACTAGTAAAATCTGTATGAACACAATGAATGGACCACTTTACATGTTTAAATAAAATTTACAAAATGTACTTACATAAGAAATATTTTAGATTGCCTCGTTTTCAACATAACTTGTATAGGAAATTTTGAACTAACTTGTTGACAAATAATGCCCTGACTGTTAAAAAGTTAATTATCCTATGAAAAATTTGCTTTTAAATAACTGAATTACAACCTAAACCAGTGTTCTAGCCAGGATTTGAAAAGGGCAGGGTGCTAGTCAGAAAAAGGGCAATTTTACGCGTAAATGTCATTAAAAAAGGGCAATTATTTAAGCCTCATAATTTATTAGCATACGTCATAAAATACATATGTACATAACATTACTAACAAAATACTCTATATAACTCAGGCACTATGGAAAAATCAAGTTTCAGTTAAAGTGGAATAATAAAATTCAATACTTTTGGCACAATCTTCTCTGTTTGACTTTTATTTGAGCTAGCATTCTCTTTGGTTTCATCTTTCAGACGTCTATCTCAAGCCTGCATTGTGAAAATAATGATTTAAAATTTATTTGGACTTAATTAAGTTCTCAGTTTAATTCTAATCACGAAATCGATCGATAGTCAAGGTAAACACATTTTATGCAAATTTTTTTGCTGATTATAGTTATAGGTGGCACGTTACGCATTGTCAAAAAAGGAAGAAAAATGGCGACGAACATTTCAACAAAACTCATCCAAGAAAAAGCAAATTTCGCAATAAAAATGACAGGGCGCCCGAGAAACGGCAGAAAAAAGGCACTGGCGTCACCAAAAAGGGCACGGGTGTCAATAAAAAAAGGGCAGGCGCTGCACCCTGTTCAAACTTTGTAGCTAGAACACTGTAAACTATCTTAAACATGTTAAACGGGAAAAAATACCAATATTTATTTAAGTGAATATTGTGTACAACAGTACAATATTATGTGACCAGTGTAAGTGAGGCAACTCTTGATATGAAAAGCATAGGATTTTTACAAAGTCTGTTGCAAAATAAAGCAAGATAAGAAAAAATTTAGAAAAATTCCACATTTTTGCAAATTTGTTCTTGACCATTTAATTGATTCAAAGCTTTATTATTGCTTAGTTAGAAATGTGTTACAGCATATAATTTTATTACAATAGTGCATACAGCTTTCAAAAGGGTATATAGGAAATGACTACTAGATAATTATCATCTTATGGGTTGTCTTTTCTGCACAGTTATTTATTTTTCAGTCACTGCGGGGAACAATTAATTATGAAGAAATATTTTGTGACAAAGGAATTTTTTTTCAAATTACTTTGAACACTTTTCAGTTGTTTAAATTTCCTTCTTTCAAAGTCATGTCATTAGTCATTTTAAAATCCTTTTACCATTACTCTAATATGTGACCCCAAACATGAAATAATTGTCCCCTAGCATCACATTGACATATTCTTGTCCTCTATTTATGTGGTCTAAATTGCATAAATGAACAGGCTTGAAAAATTAAATGTTTAATTGCAGGTGAGATGAATAGTCACACTGTTTATGTCATTTATAATCAAATCAAATCAAATTTCTTTATTTCTAATTAAAGGGCCCATGTATATTTATACATGTAAATCAATACAAATCACAAAGTCCATACAATATCCACACAAAAAGCACATTCAATCTAGCATGCATACTGATTGTTACATGTAATAATTAAAAAAATTATTAAAAACAAAAATAGAAACCTGATTTAATAAAATGTATACATGAGGGTAGAGAGCCAGTAAGAAGAGGGATAACTCCATTTGTTCACCTTAACGTGTACAAAAAATGTATCTCTTTTTTTATGCCCCATTTATTGGCATTATGTTTTTTGGTCTGTGCATCCATTCAGAAACCCATGCTGTGTCAAATATTTAATCACAATCCAAAGTCAGTGTGTATCAAGCTTGAATGTTGTGTCCATACTTGCCCCAACTGTTCAGGGTTCGACCTCTGCGGTCGTATCAAGCTGTGCCCAGCGGAGCATTTTATTTATTGATTATAATCATATCTATTTATCCAGTTTGAGTTATTTCCCTTTGCACAGAAAATATATGGATAAAATTAAATTGTGTTTCATTTCAACTTAAATTAAATATATATAGGGTTCTTTCAAATGCTGGATCTAAACCTGTATTAAACATGTTTAAATATTAGATTTTTGGGCCCAGTTTTCAAGTTGGTCCAAATCAGGGTCCAAAATTAAACTTTGTTTGATTCACAAAAAATGAATTTATGTGGTTCCTTGAAATGCTGAATCTTACCATGTATTGAGAGATTTTGGATTGTGAGCTCCTTTATCAAATTGGTCCACATTGTGGTCTAAAGGGTCCTAAATTAAACTTTTGTTTGATTTCATCAAAAATTGAATTTTTGGAGTTCTTTAATATGCTGATTCTGACAATGTACTTAGATTTTGGATATTGGACCATAATAGGTAAATGTCCAATTTCAAATATTTCAGTTCTTTGAACACATTCATTTTGTGTCACAAAAATTTAAACCTATGCTGTGTCAAATATTCAACCACAATCCAAATTCAGAGCAGTTTTAAGCTTAAATGTAGTGTCCATACTTGCTCAACTGTTCAGGGTTCGACCTCTGCAGGAAAATCCGGTTTGCTGTCACTCTGACAGCCTCTTGTTATAAAACTTATATCATAGGTTCAGATCAGCAATGTCTCGTTCAAGTTTGAAAATCAGTGCTGATCAACTATTTCTTAAAGAGTTATGCCCTTGAAAATATTAATTACATGGAAAATTTCATTGTATGCACTCTCATGTGTACATGGTGTACAATGCCAGATTTTTATTAAACTCATATCATAGGTTTATATCAGCAATGTCTCGGACAAGTTTGAAAATAAGTGCTGATTAATTATTGTCTCGACTTTGCCTAAAGTTGTGGAAAGCAAGGCTTAGGGATTGCTTTTCCTGCAACAGCGTCAACAATTGTTAAGTTTTCTGCTTAAGTTAGTTTGATAGGAACTACTTGTGATAGGTCATTGATATTTAATACAAAGTTGCACTAGCTAGTATTAGTACATATCAGTTTGATTTCTGTTTTGAGGCCTTGCCCCTAGGATATGGTCCAGTGACTTTGAATTAATTAGCAATTTTCAATGTTAAGTTTTCTGATTAAGTTAGTTTGATAGGATCTATTTGGGATAGATCAATGATATTTTGTATGAAGTTTCATTAATATAGGTACATATCAGTTTGATGACTATTTAGAGGCCCTGCCTCCTGGGACATAGTCCAGTGACTTTGCCATGTTTGAGTCAATTAGTAATTTTCAATGTTAAGTTTTCTGCTTCAGTTAGTTTGATAGGATCTACTTGTGATAGATCAATGATATATTGTATGAAGTTGCATTACTATCAATATCCGTTTGAAGACTATTTTGAGGCACTGCCCCCTTGGACATGTTCCAGTGACTATAGAATTAATTAGCAAGTTTTTCTGCTTAAGTTATATTGATAGGGACTACTTACAATAAACAATGATATTTTCTATAAAGTTACATTACTGTCTGTACAGCTCAGTTTGTCGACCATTTCCAGGCCTTGCCCACTGAATCATGGTCCAGTGATTGAATTAATAAGTAATGTTGCTGTCCATCAGATTGTCTTTTTCTGAATTTTATGCTGATAGGCGAGACATATCTCTGTGTCAACAGTTTATTTTTTAAAGGAGTAATTATGCCCCTTTGAAATATTAATTATATGGAAAATTATATTGTCAGTGCTTTCTGACGTGTACAATTTTTGCCAGATTTTTATGAAATTTCTGTCAAAGGTTTATATGAGCAATGTCTTGGACAAGTTGGAAAATCAGTGCTGATGAAATATTTTTAGAAGAGTAATGCCCCTTGGAAATTGCATTTGATTTGCTCTCAAGCCTTCATTTCTCTTAAGATATTTACAAAAAGTTTATTGCCCTTGGATAGATAAAATATGTGCAACATGGGGGACATTGAACTCTGTTCTTTTATTTATTTTCTATCTTGTGTAGTCTTACCGGGGTAGTCTTAAATTGTTTGGGACTGAACCCAGGCTATCCAAATATTTGTACCAAGTATCACCATCAATGTTAGACACTGACTTGTCTGCCTGCTCATTGCGCAGTTGATTAACTAGAGACCAGTATTCTTTTGGATTACTTGATTGTAATTTATCTAGACGATTTAGAATGTTTTGTTTAGTTTTCTTCTCTTTATTTTCCTCAGTTTTGCATATTTTTTATTCATTTTGAAAAATGCACAACACATGCACACCACTGGATCCTTTGGAAATTTTGACTTTTAAACAAGCCTTCTCGTCATCACCATCTTCTTATTTTTAGCTTTAACCTTTTTCTTTCCTTTTAAAGAAGATTCCCCATTTCCATTCTCAAATTTACATACTTTTTCAAAAATACGATGTATTTTGCTTGCTGCATTATTAATGCTAGCTATATAGTTATATCTGGATTGATCTCCTAATCCATAAATTGCTTAATATCATTTTATATTGTGGTTGTGTAAATGATTCCTGAAATTTAAGCACACTTTCAGCTTTCCAAATATAGTTTTAATGGAAAGTCTTTAAAATTAATATCTTTTTTATTCTGTTTAAAATTTGCAAAGATTTTAAAAGATATTTTACTGTACAGTGACAGTCTGAAAAATTTGCCTTAAAACCTGATACATTGAAATATAACATATTATGTATTAATCTCTCAGATACAAGTATGTAGTCTACAACACTACAACAATAAGGTTTATAACAACTGTAGCTTCCTGAGCTATCACTACAACATCTTCCATTCAAAATACGAATTTGATTAAGAATCATGTTGATACAAAATTCAATGAATCCATAAATGGTCTGAATGGCTCTCTCCTCTTCAACATGTCAACATAGTCAATATTTATATAGTTATTATTTTTGTTGAGCCTGTGACTTTTGTCGCAGAAAGCTCGACATAGGGATAGTGATCCGACGTCGTCTGCTACGATATAAATCAGGCCTTTAGATTTCTTGCTGGGATTTGTCATTTGGAGGCCTTTTATAGCCTGCTGTGCGATCTAAGAGTACTCACAGTTACTGAAAGCTATTACAGAGCCAATAGCAACTAATAGAATATCATGTATCCAAAACTAAAATATCAATCAGTACCAGGCATGGGGTAATCGTAATCAGTAATTGTAATAATCTGTAATCGATTACATTTTGCAATGTAATATTACATGTAATCAGTACATGCAGTAATCATGCAATTTCTGATTACATGTAATCGTAATTTAATCAATTACAAGGTGAAAGCCAGGTGTAATCATGATAACTTTAGATTACTTTTAGATTATACATTCATATGATTACTTGCTGATTACAAATTTCATATATGTCATGTATATATATATAAATGGAAATAGTTTTTGATATAAAAAATTTGGATAAAAAATTTATCAAACTAGTATTTACAGTGACTGATTCTATCTTCTATAAAACAAGTAAAGTATAACCAAGCTTGGCCATGTAGAGTGAAAATTTGTGTTTTATTTTGTAAACAGTTCACTAAATGAATTTACTGTCCTAATCATGCTAATGTTTCCTTGTTACATTGAGTCCTTGTGGTAGAAGAATATGCTTTGCAAACATTTTGTGTTCCCTGATGGAACACTTCTGATATTAAAGTCATATGAAACTTCAACCTGTTCAAATTTAATAAAAAAAGTTGAATATGTTTTATATACTATGATAGCTAAGTTTTACTATAAAACAAGTGTGTGAACTTTCTTGTAAAAGAAAATCCTTTTTATTATCAAATTCTTCATAAACGTACACCTATTAAATTATTGTCTTCGTTATAGATTCGTCATGAATATAAAAATAACATGCATACAGGACTTAGTTAGTATATGTATGCATTCTGGTTTAATATTTTCGATAACAATAAAATTACAAGAAACTCATTTTATATGACTTTAACTCCAACTTCAGTTTATAAATGTTATAACTCAACATGGACATTCAATAGCATAGAATATTAATATATGGATTTGAGTCCAATTTTGACTTTGATGATCAACAAAAAAATAGCCTACTGAAATAATAAATGGGAACTAAATTTTTTTTTTTTTACAATTTGTTTAAATTTTGTTATAGACATATATAATCATGATAATAAAAATAAACTACTTATAACTTAATTACTTATTGCAATTTAGACAATTAGTTTTTAACACCCAAGCTCGTCCATTGTTTGTCCAAAAAATTAAAGTAGTGATTAACATTTAAAGAAGTCGACCCCATCCCTGATCAGTTACATATCCAATGGATTTGGTGTATAGAAGTCATAAACAGTCAGAGAAAAACATGATCTTGTGCAATGTAAATATATAATTATCGATAGAATGTAGGGCAGTAAATTTATAGCAGTATAGCAATGCTATTTAGTTATGATTTAATTTATGTATAACACTTTTGCTCATTGTTGAAGGCAGTTCAGTTATGGTTGTTGTCTTCTATGTCGTATGCATGGTCTGTGGTGGAGAGTTGTCTCATTGGAAATTATACCACATCTTATTTTTACAAAAACACGAAAATTCTTAACTTATATAGTGCAATACTGTTTATATTGATAATAAAGACTATAATTTTGAGATAACTGTCACTTTTACTCAATTAAAGTACAATTTTTATGCAAGTTCTTTGTATAACAACATGGCAGATGTAATATACAAAAGATAGATAACTCTTTCGAAATAGAACAAAATACCATTTTACACACAAATTGACAAGTATTTATCTTAATAGAAAAACAAAGGATATGGAGTATCCATCCATGACACAAAATAACTTATAAGGACATGCAGAGCAAAAAAAAAACACAAAAAAGCAAAGGAACAGTGCTTTTATTGCTGCTCTTCATCTCAAAGTCACAGTGAGGCCTTCAACACGGAGCAAAAAAAAAAAAAACTTTCACCTCACTCCAAGTTTAAGACGGCCCCTAGCACCGAGCGGAACTCTATACAAAATGAATCTGATAGACTTTGTAAGATGTAACACATCTTGTCTGCTAAAATCCCATTATCAGTAAGTCTGTTGTCACCTACAATGGTAGACATTATTTTTCTTCATTGAGAAAATAAGAAAAAAAGACCAGTGAAAGTGTGATCCTATAAAGGTGGCCAATTTAGGGGATGGAAGAATAAGGGCATAATATGGATGGATTTTCTTGCTTTTCCTTTGGTTGACTTATATTTATTTGATGAAATATTAGCTTTTAAGTGATTTGAATTGTGACCAAAACTGTCTTAAAAGGGTGAAAACTAAAAAAAGAAAAATCATGATAAGCATGTAGTCTGTTGGAGAATATCATTTACATCAAATGCCTTACTGAATGTTAGGATATGATGTACAAAAATACATGTATGTGTTTTTCTTTTACATTGTACATGTTGTAATATGTTCTTGTATACTGTAATTCATTGCCTTATTTGGACATAAAGGTCTTTACTAGAAAGTATACAATATTTCTACATTGATCTAATTTCAGATGGAAAGCTTTACAGTTAGTTTGAATATAGAGTCAAAGTCATGGACAGCAAGCGGCTCTGTACTTGGTAGAAAATTTATTGAAGAAGACAAAGATGTTACTCAGAAATTCATACAGTTTTGTTCTGGTGTGTAAATTTACTTTTAAAATGATAGCCATTTATATACATGATATATATACATTATTACACAATCATAGGTCCAAACCATTATCATGATTATATAACCTGGATTTTAAAGGGAAAATTCGCAAAAAAATGAAAAATTGATATTATGTTCATTCTGTATAAAAAAGCACAAATTCATAAATATTAAAGTTTTATTCTGCTATATAAGAGATCACCATCGATTTTAAATTTAGAGTATCAATTCTCTGCATGGGTCATTTTGACATCTTCTCGGTTTAGAAACCACGATATATCTATAAACCACAAAGGACCAAAACCAGCAGTACCCTAACGTAGTCGTAATTGCGTGTCGATATCTTGTCAAGCGTACAGTTGTTTTATCCGACAAGAAAAGCATAAACAGTTTCCCGGGTAACAAAAATGATTATAATCATGATAATAGACATGGTTGTGCAACCTTTCCTAACTAACATGATACGGAAAATGTAATTATTTTTTTTAAATAACTATGGTCTGTCGTATTTAAACTTGTTTTTTTTTTACCAAGGATTTGTATTTGTTACTATACAAATCCTTGTTTTTACTAAGTTTTGAAACAAGAAATTTATATGGGAATTAGTTAAAAAGTCAAAGTTCAAAGTCATAAATAAGTGTCCCGTGTATAATTGTTTTCGAAAATCTAATTTGTTCATAATTCTTTTATGTAATAAACTTTTATGTAATAAACCAAGTGTTGAAGACCGTACTTTGACCTATAATGGTTTACTTTTATAAATTGACAATTTGTGACTTGGATGGAGAGTTGTCTCATTAGCACTCATACCACATTTTCTTATATCTAATTATTTAAATAAATTCAGACCTTCCCTTATCTGATCACCAGCATGGCTAAAGGAATTATTCCCAGAGGTATTGTGAGGTGACACGTCCAGGTATTCATGTGATTTCCTGTCAGGCTTAAAAACTCTTATTACACAATTACATAAAGCAAGTTCATGCATCCCTTCATTTCTAAGGGTATTGATCAGTGTACACGGCCGATAACTTGTAACTTTCCATTTTGAAACTATCAGGTGTAATATACATTTTTGTCTTGCGTGTCCGATAGTAATATACTAGTCATTACTAAACACATACACTTGTTTATAAATAACATTTCTGGTGTAAAGAATGATATTTATGAAAATCTAAATAATTCCAAAAAAAGATTTGATAAAATTTTTCCAAGGGTAAATTGTGGAAATGTAAGTATATACTCGTTGTCAATAATGATGGACATTTTGAAACATACAAATATTGATTTAACAAAAATGTACGCACTTGTCGATCATTGGTTAATACGCCTAGATAGAAAGTTACGGAACTATAGATAGTCGCAATTAAAAATATATACATGTTTTTGAATATAACAGAGAAACATCCAGAACCAATTTGATTTAAATACAGGTTGATATCTTACTTGCTTTGGTTCATCGAAGTTATGGACATAGTAAAATCACAGATTTATATTTCATTTAGATTGTTCTCGAACAGTTAAAGAAATTCGTCATCACCACAATTGATGAGTATAATGTATAATGATGTGAACATGGTTCTAAAAGTACATTATGCTAACTTTCCTGTTCCGACATGCATGTAATATATATGCCACTTGACGTACACTAATGATCCCCAAAAAAATCTATTTGAAGAAATAAAGAAACTTCACTCCGGATAGACTGATAGTATTTGTATTAACGTCTGATTAGCTAGATGGTTGATTAATTTATTTAGTTGGCTTGTGGGGGGAATAAACTATTCCCAAATATTGCACTTATGCATAAAATATTAAATGAGAGTAATATGAGAGAAAATATAAATACGAAAAGTCGCATATCTGGTAAAAGAAAGTCTCACTGGCAACTATAGAATTTCACGTACAATTGTCATTCTTAATCGAAATAACGGACAGTCATTAAAATACATGCATGTACACTTTGACAAAAAGAGGTGCCGCAGTTGCATATTATTCATCATAAATCTATTTCAAGTATATACTTTCCTGTCATTCTTATAAGTTAACGCAGAGACATGTATTTATACATCTCTAGTTAACGACAATCAACCATATAAATATTTGAATCTGATGTGACTTACCATTCATCTCTTTCTTTTTTCTTCTTCTTTTTTTTTTTTTATTTGGGCAGGTACACAAACATTGTAATGTTAGATATACTGTTCCCAGGTTGGGAGGGGGGCGGTGGTTGGAGGTAAAGTATATTGAAAGTTACAAAATAAGAACGTTGTATTTATGAATTTACATGAATAATTCTGATCTTGGACGTAGGTTTCTTTTTTTTTTAGTTCAGTGATTTAAATTGAGAGAAAAAAATCTAGTCAGAATTTAAATCGTACCGGCAATTTCCACCTAAGACTCCTCTAAAATCATGAATGGTCACGCTTCACAATCATCAGAATTTTCTTTGCATTGGTACATTCTGTATCGGTAGTGATTTACCTTGACATTTCCGGGTATAACAGAGCTACTTGTATATTACCTGTATGTGGTTAGGTGACGTCCCATGAGGTCTTACGTATACAGGTTCACATTGGTTTCTGATAACAAGGTTTTATGACATTCACACATCTGCATGTTCTGTATACCAAATTCTTATCTTATTTTCAGACCAAACGAGGATGTGACTATTTTCCAGGGAAAATATGGAGTATCAAAGTATCAAATTAATTTCGGGATTTTTTTCTTTCTTCGTATCAAATCACAGAAATTTAAAGAATATACTGCTTGTCCGCTTGAGGTGTATTCTTGTCAGTTAAGACTGACATATATGTATCTGGTTTATGAATGAATGATAAGTCTTTCAAAGGTACAAGATATAAAGCACATTGAAAATTGATTCCGCCGGTCTGTCTCCATTCAAAAAAGGAAAGTTGACGTTATATTGATTCTGTTATTTTTTTCAAACATCGTTGGTCAAATAGCTAAAGTATGTATACGTTGTGAGATTTTAAATATTTTAATAAGGGCATTCCCGATTAGGTAAATGTAGATCGCGGTGGACGGACCAAGCTATATTAATCATGTAACCACGATAATTTTCGCTAAACATTGAAATATTCAAGCTTAATACCCATGATAATTTGAAAAAAGTAAGTACAGTGTTTGGTTTATACGCTCGTTTTCGTGGGCCATTTTTATTTATAAAATTATTTAATTGAAAGTAATACAGAATTTCGATGTTACAACAAAATACTCACCTATCTATTATAAAATTAAGCTTACACAAAATATAAAAGATATATATAACGGCGATTCAGGTATTTTGCCACCATATTCCTCCCCAAATAATTAATGTTTTTATCATTCATACGAAATGTTGTTCACACCTGTAACGGTGAACCGTGTTGGCTAAAATTCACTGAGTGAAGATCAAAAGAATAGAATTACAGAATGCTAATCTTTTAATTACCTTGAATTTAACCACGCATTCAACAGGTAGTCACTAAGTGTCACAGTACAATACACATTGTATTTACACAGTACTAGTATGAAATGTTTGATAGACTGAAGTAAAAGCCTTCAGGTGAGAATACAAACATGCATTTGTAAAACAATATCAGTAATATATGTTTGTTCAAAATATCCGTCGGAAAAAAATTCATAAAAAAATATATTCTATTGTATGATTTACTTTTATTACTATAATCATATCAGAAATCCTTTAAATATAAATCGTACATTTTAATTTTGAAAGTTGCACGGCTGATCACTTTACTTTCTCAATTATTAGTTGGTTAATAGCTACACCAAAAGTCGTCGATGCGCTTTAAATCGCGTTATTAGATGATTAACGAACAAGACTTACAATGAGATTTATTCACTCCCGGCATGCAAAAAGACTTAAACTACGTCACATAAGTCAGGAAGTTCGAATAAATTAAATTATTAATTCCCAATTTTCTTCTTTATTAGTGTTCATATCCAGATAAAACTTGGTGAATATGTTTTTTATTGTAATATGAACATAATAAGATGAAAAGTAAAAAATCGTGAATTTTCCCTTTAAGGTTCAGTAAAGTTTTTGGTTAAGTTTTAACTTTAAGGAATTTGATATGATGCAGATGTTAGATTATCATATTACAATATGATTTCACCATGTATCAACTACCAAAACACAATATAAATAAGGAGATGTGGTAAAAAATGATTAGTGCCAATGATATAACTTATAGATATAAGGCACAGAACATGGTAGGTCAAACAGACATGAAAGCACCTTCAAAATAAAAAAAATCTGGTTTGCTTATTTCTTGTTTACTAATATTCCTGTTTTCGCCTTTCATCTCGAAAACTATAAAAGATATAAGAACCTGTTAACAGCAAAAATGATCAGCAGTACAAGATATACATTAATGCTGATATGACTAATACCATCAATGATTCCTTCAAGGAGTTACATGTATAAGGATGGTCGCTATTCTGTCTAAAAACAACAAGCTTTTTAAAAGAGAGTTATTTTAAAAGATAGTTATATTATATAAATTGATAGTATATATGTAACAGAACTAACAAAGCAGAAACAAATGCAAGGTGTCCTTGTTTTTGAGCTATAAGCATGATAAGCCATTGAAAATTTGGCAGGAAATGATTCTCTCTAGATTTCTCATACATTTAACATTGGCATCTTTTTTCTTTCAAAAACTATTGTAAAATAACAAGGACTTTATAAGATTTAAAAAGAATGCTATTTAAACTATGTGTAATAAAATTTATCCCCGGCTTAATATATTTCTAGGAGTTTGATTGGTTAAAGTACGTCGTGACAAAACCCATAGCCCCTGGGTGTTGTTAACCCATATCCCCGGACGTTGCTACCCATTACATCGGGGAATTTCACACGCGTTTTCCTTAGTTTCATGGTTGTTCCTTATGAAATATCGAATTCTATAGATTTTCCATGATATCTGTATAATTAAATATTTAATCCACTAACGATTTTATCTTATAATATCGATTATTTGCACTCATTTTAGTAAATACATCACTATGCAGCCACATTGTCAATGAATGGTACTTCTGACCTAGCTATGCAAATGACCCACGTTGACGTCACACCGTTTATAATGTAACTCTCACAACATTGCGCTCCAAATTCGACCCATTTCAGTTTCTCTGTCTCTAGTTTAATAGAATTTAATGGCCCCACATGGATCTGTGGATAAAACCAGAGGATTCCAAATATCTGACAAAAAATCATAAGGCCTGCATGCTACAGATATTTAAAATTTCTAGGAAGAAGACAGTGAGCCATTAAACATATCTACATTTAAAAACTTGAGTGGTCCATTAATTTTTAAACATGTTTCATGTATCTACAAAATCAAATTTTAATTCTTTATAACATTCTTAAATGAAAAAAAAATTTCTTCTGTCAATTGTTTTTTTTACACTTAATTTTTTAAGTAAATGAGTCGGAGGCTACACAGTTTCACAACTTCAGGACCCAAGTACAAATATATAAAAAAAAATCACATCTACATATAATTGTGACAATATTACTGGAAATTCAGAAATAATTATGAATGCAAGTTTATTTTTTGATAATTTAGAAAATGCTGCATACAAGTAGTGCTATCAAAATTTAAAATGCAAGTTTTAATTTTGCAACACTTATCTCATGGCAATAAAATCTTTGCAAATTTCTGAATATACATTTTACATTGTAGCCTAATTATGTTTTGTCTGAAAAATTTCTCCTGGTTAAAAAAACATGAGTAGGAGTCTAAAAAAATGCAGACAATATTTCTCCCCTTCTTCTCAGGGGTTCAAATAAGCGGTGGTCCGAGGTCCGTGACCTTCCACTATTGCAATCAGACTTTCATTTTGGTTACTTGCTACGCCCGACGGACCTTTGTTTTGAAAGAAAATAAATTTAACTTTGCCGACCTTTTTAACCATCAGTATCGTCATTTCAAAGCCATATTACTATTGACATGGTATTACCCCTCGAGAGCGTACTTCAAACCATTTTAACTGTCGGCAAAATAAGTTTGTTAACCCATTAGAAGTGATGAAAGTTGCCTTAAGTAAATTTGTAATCCATTCATTGCATTAAAAACGTCATATTCCCTTCCAAATAGCGTTTCAACCATAATTTATTTTTGTAAATTTTCTCGTCCGCCATTGAAATGTTTGTACAAACTACTGATCGGAGTTGGGAAACGGACCAGCTATGAATGAAATCTGGATTCTAAGGATAATGACTACGGATAATGGTATAATTACCAATAATTGAGACAACACACCCACCCACAGTGACACCCTTCCCAATACCAAAAAAAAAGATTATTTGAATTCATAATATACTTGTAAGACAATTACATCAATTATTATTATATATGTTATACCATAGTGACACTGACAGTTTAGTGCTACATTTATATGGTTGCCTGGCAATATATTTGTAAACTTAACAAAATATTGCATGCAGTTCAAATATATTAAACAAGCTAACCTAAACCAAAAACACATTAATTTTTTATCTTACTGAGTTATGAAATATTTCAAATAAAGTAGGACCTGGGATTTATGTTGTGGACCTTTCAGTTTGGATTGTCAAAGGTCCTGGACCTTCCAATACCAAATGTTAATTTGAACCCCTGCTTCTACAACCATTTATAACCTTTAAAACTTGTGATGTGAGGAAAATAAGATCATAACATACATATGCATGTAGCACATGATCAAACCATTGTTAATTCTCAGTAAAATTTTCAATGTACATGTAATCATGGTCATAAGGGATGGTCTTTGCCCACATTAGGTCAAATATGTGTTTCATAGTGTTTTATGAACCAAAGACATGATAAATTGACAAGTCTCTCATTTTCTGACTTCATCAAGTCCAAAATTGAAAATAGATATTTTGATTTTAAAATTTACCCACAATTTTGCTTTCGTAAGCCAGTGACATAATCAAATCTTTGTTTGAGTCAGGTCAGATTGTGTTAATGATTAATTGATTGTTGTTTAAAGCCACTTTCAGCACCAATGTTAATTAAAAATTTAAGATGCAATATGCAGTTAAGTGCACAAAAATCTACCCTATCTCTCTTCATTTAAAAAAAAAGTTGTATTGGAATCAGTACTGTTGTCAGTAAAGCTATCATTTAATAGACCAATTTTGAGTTCTTTTTTAAGAATGAGTTACGCCTGTTCACATTATTGAACAACCACTTCTCACTGTGAGGTAATAACATGAGTATGTGACATCCAAAATGTGCCAAAATTATATAATTACTTGGGACAAGTTATAGCTTTAAACATGTTAAAGTTTTCAATTTCTAAATGTTCCCCAAAACTATGTTTGAATTTCAGTCATCTGCCAAATGTACTAAACTATGTAAATAAATGTTATATTTTATTATGTAGATAAGTATGGTTTAGCTAAAGATGGGAACATAATTTGGAAAACTGAGACAATTCAATCTATTGCATTAGAAGATGAAGAAGGAAACCCAGAATCAGAGGTAGCAATGGAAGGAGACATACAAGACAAAGAGGGGGATCTTTCAATAAACAAAGTCCAATTGTCAAAACATGATAGTGTTGAGGATTCAAAACAGAGTAAAATACAATGTAATGAAAGTTTGACTGAAGAGGAAAATCTACTGCAAACTAATTCAAATAGCGCTGTTAGGAAGTCATCAAGGTTAAAAAATAAAGAGCCGAAGAAGTTTAACAGTATGGAAATTGAAATTGAGGGTGATTACAATTTTAATGGAATAAAATCTGAAATGGATGAAGATCAAGATTTTAATGGCATCAAATCTGAAATAGATGAAGATCAAGATTTTAATGCATCATGCAAAAATAAGGAAGTATTAGAAGGCGAAAGAAACTTTGAATGCAGCTATTGCAAGTTAATTTTTGTAACTAAAGCTGAACATACATCACACAATATTGACATGCACAAAAATATATTTGATGATGACATTATACCAGAAAGTACTGACCTTTGTTGTGACCTTTGCAATCGACAGTTTTTATCAAGAAAACAGTTAAAGAAACATAAACAAAGGCATTCAAGTAAGAAAAGTGTGACTTGCCCATTGTGTAAAAATAAATTTTATAATGAGCAATCAGTTAAAAAGCACTTAAAGAAGATCCATCAAGAATTAAGACCCTGTTGTTTTCCATGTCAATCCTTATTTGAATCTGAATCAGTATTTACTGAGCATAAATTACAAAATATTTGCCTGAAGAAAAATATAGCAAGTGTCCAGTGTAAAACTTGTGGCAAACATTTCATGAGCATAAAATATCTCTATACTCATAAGAAGTTAGCCCACGGTCTAAAAGTCAGTATCTGTCGATTTTGTACAGAATGTTTTGATAAAAGGGAAGATTTGAGTTATCATTTAGAAACGCAACACAAAACTACTACCACTTGTGAGGGATGTAGAGCTATATTTGAAACTGATCTGGAATTCAACAAACATTTAAATGATGTTCATAAAGACAGGGTAATTAGATGTTCTCAGTGTTCAGATGTATTCTTTAAAAAAAGAGATTTTGAGACACATATGGAGGAACACACAAATGGGTCAAGGTTCATTTGTGCAGAGTGTGGAAAAGGTTTCATTCACAAGATGTCTTTCAATAGACATATGATATCCCATAGTTCTATGCGTCCTCATCAATGCGAATCTTGTGGAATGTGTTTTAAGCTACCGTCTACATTACGATTACATTTGCGAACGCATGTGCAAGATAAAAAATACAAATGTGTGTCATGTGACAGAGAATTTAGGTCAACTGAAGGGTTGAAAAATCATAAAATCAAATATCATATGACAGAAGAGGAACTAAAATCGTACAAGAATAAAATTTATACCTGCGACCATTGTGGTAAAAAGACGGGACAGAAACATGTTCATGTCAGGCATGTCAGATCTCATACAGGTGAGAAACCTTTTGAGTGTTCCGAATGCATGAAACCATTTCCGACAAATTCTGCGCTTAACATCCACCGTAAAACTCACGTGGATAAAAACAGATTATTATGTGTAACTTGTGGCATGAGTTTCTGGAACAAATCTCACTTCAACAGACACATTGATTCAAAAAAGCATCGTTGTCTTGTAGCAAAGGAAAAACAAAACCTGAACAAACAAAGTTCCATTCCAAAGAATGCAGAGCAAGCAAAAAATACTGTTATCGTTTTAGACAACCAAAACCAGAATTTCACAACTGAATTTGGAAATAATGCGGCATCTTCATTGACTTGCATCATAATACCAGAAAACTTCCAAAACGTTCATCTGGAAAACTTTGAAACAGTAGGAAACAATGTTGACACTATATATTTAAAGTCATTGGAGTAAATTGAGATGTTCAACATGATGTTTTAGAAAGAATTCAGATAAAATTATTTTCAAATAGCCCATTGTTTAGCCATCCTCATTTATTTATCTTTTGGCATTCATTGTTGTTGGTTTTGTAAGTTGATTGTTTGTTTTTAAAGGACCGCAAAAAAATTTTTGTGGTCGTGTATTGGTATGACGTTGTCGTCGTCGTCGTCGTCCGAAGACACATTAGTTTTCGCACTCTAAATTTAGTTTAAGTGAATGGATCTCAAAGAAATTTTACCATAAGGTTCAATACCACAAAAGGAAGGTGGGGATTGATTTTGGGGGTTATGGTACCAACAGTTAAGGAATTAGGGGCCAAAATAAGCATTTTTGTAACTTCCAGACATAACTTGTGTGTAAGTGTATGGATCTCTCTGACATTGTACCACCAGGTTCCATATCACAAAGGGAATGCTGGGATTGATTTTGGGGGTAATTGCCTCAAAATTTTAGGAATTGGGGTCCAAAAAGGGGCAAAAAACAAGCATTTTTCTAGTTTCATGACAATAACTTGTGTTCAAATGTATGGATCTCTCTGAAATTGTATCACAAGGTTCCATATCACAAAGGGAATGCTAGGATTGATTTTGGGGGTAAATGCCTCCAAATTTTAGGAATTAGGGGCAAAAAAGGGGCAAAAAACAAGCATTTTTCTAGTTTCATGACAATAACTTGTGTGTAAGTGTATGGATCTTTATGAAATTGTACTACAAGGTTCCATATCACAAAGGGAAAGCTGGAATTGAGTTTGGGGGTAATTGCCCAAAAATTTTAGGAAAAAGGGGCCAAAAATAAGCATTTTTCTAGTTTCCAGACAATAACTTGTGTTCAAATGTATGGATCTCTCTGAAATTGTACTGCAAGGTACCATACCACAAAGGGAAGGCTGGGATTAATTTTGGGGGAATTCCCTCAAAATTGTAATAATTAGGGGCCATAAAAGGGCAAAAAAACAAGCATTTTTCTAGTTTCAGGACAATAACTTGTGTGCAAGTGTATGGATCTTTATGAAATTGTACTGCAAGGTTCCATATCACAAAGGGAAAGCTGGGTTTGAGTTTGGGGGTAATTGCCCTAAACATTTAGGAATTTGGGGCCAAAAAGGGGCCAAAAAACAAGCATTTTTCTAGTTTCCAGACAATAACGTGTTCAAGTGTGTGGATCTCTCTGAAATTGTACTGCAAGGTACCATACCTCAAAGGGAAAGCTGGGATTGAGTTTGGGGGTGATGAATCATAAGAGGGTTCAAAAGATTGGGGGGGATTTTTTTTTCCTTTTATACGACCGCAAAATTTTTGCGGTCGTATATTGGTATGACGTTGGGGTTGTAGTCGTTGTCGTTGTCCGAAGACATTTGGTTTTCGCACTTTAACTTTATATAAGTTAAAAGAAATCTATGAAATTTAAACACAAGGTTTATGACCACAAAAGGAAGGTTGGGATTGATTTTGGGAGTTTTGGTCCCAACAGTTTAAGAATAAGGGGCCAAAAAAGGGCCCAATAAGCATTTTTCTTTGTTTTCGCACAATTACTCTAGTATAAGTAAATAGAAATCTATGAAATTTTAACACATGGTTTATGACCACAAAAGGAAGGTTGGGATTGATTTTGGGAGTTTTGGTCCCAACAGTTTAGGAATTAGGGGCCAAAAGGGTCCAAAATTTAAATTTGTTTGATTTCATCAAAAATTGAACTATTGGGGTTCTTTGATATGCCGAATCTAACAGTGTATTTAGATTCTTAATTTTTGGTCCCGCTTTCAAATTGGTCTACATTAAGGTCCAAAGGGTCCAAAATTAAACTTAGTTTGATTTTAACAACAATTGAATTCTTGGGGTTCTTTGATATGCTGAATCTAAACATGTACTTAGTTTTTTTATTATGGGCCCAGTTTTCAAGTTGGTCCAAATCGGGGTCCAAAATTAAACTTTGTTTGATTTCAACAAAAATTGAGTATATGGGGTTCTTAGATATGCTGAATCTAACCATGTATTTAGATTTTTGATATTTGGGCCCGGTTATCAAATTGGTCGACATTGAGGTTTAAAGGGTCCAAAATTGAACTTTATTTGATATCATCAAAAATTGAATTTTTGGGGTTCTTTGATATGCTGAATCTAACCATGTATTTAGATTTTGGATATTGCAATACCACAAAGGGATGGTAAGAATTGTCTTTGGGAGTTATGGCTCAAACCGTTAAGGAATAAGGTGCAAAAAAGGGGGGAAAAGGGTTTCCAGGTTAATGGATAATTACTTAAGTACAAAACATAATTTAAAAGGCAGTGTAAGGTTGGTAATTGAAACTCATTTGAATATCTCACCTAAACTGCTTTTAAATTATGTATATTGGAAATTTGCCAAAAACTTTATTATTAATTAATTCCATTGGAAATTTGCAATAACTTTAGTTTAATGAACTTCATTGGAAATTTGCCAATATAAAATGTTGCTGATGAAGCTTTTTTGTTTATCTCACCTAAACTGCTTTTAAATTATGTATATTGGAAATTTGCCAAAAACTTTATTATTAATAAATTCCATTGGAAATTTGCCAATAACTCTAGTTTAATGAACTTCATTGGAAATTTGCCAATGTAAAATGTTGCTGATGAAGCTTTTTTGTTTATCTCACCTAAACTGCTTTTAAATTATGTATATTGGAAATTTGCCAAAAACTTTATAATTAATAAATTCCATTGGAAATTTGCCAATAACTTTAGTTTAATAAACTTCATTGCATTTTTTCTTGTTTCCAAAAATAACTTGCGTGTAAGTGTATGGATCTCTCTAAAATTGTACTACAAGGTTCCATACCACAAAGGGAAGGCTGGGATTGAGTTTGGGGGTAATTACTCCAAAGGGGGGGGGGGGGGGGGGGTGCGATTTTTTTTTCCAATTTTTTGGGGTTCATATTTTTTTTCTTCAAAGTTTTTGTAATCTTCAATTGCACAGTATTGCGCAATAGCACGGTATTGCGCAATAGCACAGTATTGCGCAATTTCACATTATTGTACAATAGCACAATATTGGGCAATAGCAAGAAATCTTCAATTGCACAGTATTGCGCAATAGCAAGAAATCTTTAATTGCACATTATTGCTCAACAACACAGTATTGAGCAATAGCACAGTATTGCGCAATAGCAAGAAATCTTCAATTGCACAGTATTGCGAAATAGCAAGAAATCTTCAATTGCACAGTATTGTGCAATAGCAAGAAATCTTCAATTGAAAATAAATACAAATCTTTTAACCAATTTCAATGGGAATAATTTAAAGTCTTTAATTTTTGGTGGTTCTTACCTTGTATTACTTTTTTGGATATTGGGCCCCATTTTTAAATTGGTCTACATTGAGGTCAAAAGGGTCCAAAATTAAACTTTGTTTGATTTCATCAAAAACTGAATTATTGCGGCTGTATGATATGCTGAATCTTATTGTGCATTTAGATTTTTTATTTTGGGCCCTGTTTTCAAATTAGTCCATATTAAGGTTTGAAGGGTCCAAAATTAAACTTTTGATTGATTTCAACTAAAATTAAATTTTTGGTGTTTTTTTATATGCTGAATCTAACCATGTTGATAGATTTTGGATATCAGACCATTCTAGGTAAAATGAATGTCCCATTTCAAATTTTTGACCACATTTATTTTGTGTCAGAAACCTATATTATGTCAAAAATTTTATCACAATCCAAATTCAGAAAGTATCAAGCTTGAATATTGTGTCCAAACTTGCCCCAACTGTTCAAGGTTCGACCTCTGCGGTTGTATCAGGCTGCGCTCTGCGAAGCATTTTATTTTCTTTAGAATTTTCAATTTTAAATTGGTTATTTCTGATTTATATATAAAAGCAAATAATAATGATATGGTTTGAATAGGTAAATTAAAAATTTTTAAGTTCTTAGACCACTTTCATTCTGTGTCAGAAACCTATGCTGTGTCAAATATTTCATTACAATCCAAATTCAGTGCTGTATCAAGCTTGAATGTTGTGTCCATACTTGCCCCAACTGTTCAGGGTTCGACCTCTGCAGTCGTATCAAGCTGCGCCCCAGCGAAGCATTTTATTTATTAATGTAAAAAAAAGATACAGAAGATACCAAAGGGACAATAAAAAATTATAGCGAGTATAAGTCGAAGAAAACAGACAAAACTGTGATTTAAAAGACATGACAAACTAAAGACATACATTATAGGAATGCTAATCAGGCGCATCATTTCTTGTATAAAGATGCCTTATATTATGATAAGAAGTTTCTATCTTTCATATCTTTATTGTCCTTGACCTTTTTTTCATGGTTCAGTGACCAGTCAGGGGTATGACTAAAAAATTTGCTGTGCCAGACATGCATTTGGTCTACAAAAGACATATCATTAAGGCTCAGGTCAAAAAATAGATTTTAAAAGTAAAAATTTAAAAGTATGTGATAATAACCTTTTTCTCAATATTTTCCCCTCAAACTTAACTTTTTATCAATTAGAATACGAAAAATCCATTCAAAATCAATTTATATCCACGTAGAAAGGCTGATTCTCTCACTGTGCTTGTCAGTTTTTAGAATTTACTAGAACTCACCTGCGACATCGCACGCCCTTGAATGAATTAAAGTTCCTACGCCTTTTTTTCAGCCAAGATTTTTAGTATTCGTGTTGTCATTTGATAATTTGACAAAGTCATGTTGATTATATAAGGCGCACAATTTTTTCTGCTTTCAAAATCTTTCTGTTTAAATCTGTCCTAGTTTTCTTACTACTATCGGAAACTACTTGTAGATATTTTTTTATCAATGATTGAATTTAGTAATGTCAATCCCTGTATAATAACGAAGTTCAGGTGTGATTATGACCTGTGTATATAGCAAATCCCATATACCCTGATTGGTGGTGCGCCAGACCTAGGCGGAACATATAGATTAGGTAACAGGTAACAGGTACTATTGGTATCGATATATTGGTAACTGATTCAACCTGGAACTTGTTAATTAATGGTATTATTAATTATGTGCAAAACAAAAGGGCCTGGAATGGTGTAATTTTCAATCAACACCATTAAATTGTCCTTTATTAGTTATATATGAATTTGAATTTTGTTCAGACATCTGTATAAAACACAATAGAGGTTAAAAGTGATTGTGCATGGTTTTTGTCGAGCATAGGGATAGTGATCTAGTGGCGGCCGCCACGGAGGCGTAGACAAACTTCTTAATAGCCTAATATTTAAGAAGGTAGAAGACCTTGATCCTTCATACTTTGTATTTAGCTTTCTGTTATGAAATTTCTGTTTGTCATACGTCCATTGTCCTTGACCTCATTTTCATGGTTCAGTGACTACTTGTAAAAAAAGTTTAATATTTTTAGTATTCTTAATTTCTCTCTTATTACATGTATTATGAGTAATAGGATAACTATATTTGGTATGTGCATAGCTTGCAAGGTCCTCATGCCCGTCATACAGTTTTCACTTGACCCCAATAAGATTTTATGGATAAGTTTTCCATGGTCAAGTCTATATATCTCAGATACTATAATCAATAGGTCTACTATATTTGGTGTATGGAATGATTGTAAGGTGTACATGTCCAATTGGCAGTTGTCATCTGACATTGACCTCATTTTCATGGTTCAGTGGTTAAAGTTAAGTTTTTCTAGTATTGTATCAGGGTTGGCAAAGTATTACCCGGGAGGGAAAACCCGGGTTTTCCCGGGCTAGGCAAGACTCCCAGAAACGGGTAATACTGGGCAATATTGGGTAATATGATTTTTCAAACTTATTTTTACACAAAATAGTAAAGGTTTGTTGTAGTTTAATAGTATTATAGCTAAATATATACATTCTATACAGATAACCATCAAGAGTCATTCCTGAAGATTGAAAATTCAATTTCCTCCTTTTCTCTACTAGTTATAAGTAGGGAGAATACACGTTTTGCACATTTCAGGATACCTTGTTAATTTCCAAACTTTGTTTCAATAATCCAATTTGAAACTTTGAAAAAATGCATTTAATTGCAGTGTTTAAGTGAATTTTAAATTTTAATTGTTATACAATCCTATTGGTAAATAAACACCCTAAGGAGACAGGCCATAAACACTCATCGAAATCAAAAGGCTGATTGTTGTTATATAAACAAAATTAATCTGTGTTATAATCTGAATAATTACTTATCAATTAGTGATATACATAAACATATGCTAAAACTAAGTAAACATTTTTAGATAATGAAAACAAATCTAATATAATTGTTAATTCTTAATACAAGCTATATTTATTTAAAAAAAATCAAATTGAATTCTTCGACTTTAAGTCAACACTTTGACCTAAGTAGACAGAATGGTAATTAAATAGATTTTTAGGAGGATTATTAAGAAAAGCTTTTCACATTTGTCTTATGTTTCTTCATAGATATAAGAAGATATGGTATGAGTGCCAATGAGACAACTCTCCATCCAAGTCAAAATTTATAAAAGTAAACCATTATAGGTCACAGTACGGTCTTCAACACGGAGCCTTGGCTCCCACCGAACAGTAAGCTATGTACACTTGTCTTAGAGTTGCTTGACAATTAATCTTTTCTCAGATTTATACACTTTTTATCAATAATCTCAAACAAGTGAACTTATAAATTAAAATACTATATACTTATTGTATTTGTGATTAATCCTCCTTAAAATTCAGGCCAGTATTTCATATTACCCAGTATTGCCCAGTATTACCCGGTAAAACCCGGGTTTTCCCAGTATTTCCCACTGGGCTGGGCAATACTCATAAAACCCGGATTTTTGCCAACCCTGTATTGTATGCAATAGGTCAACTAAATTTGGTGTATGAAAATATTTTATGATATATATACATGTCAGTCTGGCCTCATTTTTACCGTTCATTGCTCAATGTTAAGTTTTTTCTTTTTGGTCTGTGTCTCTAATACTATAAGCAATATCTCAACTATATTTGGTATATGGAATGATTGTAAGGTGTATTTGTCTGGCAATTATCATCTGACCATGACCTCATTTTCATGGTTTATTGGTCAATCTTCAGTTTTCTTGTTTAAGTTTGTTCCTTAGATACTATATGCAATAGGTCAAGTATATTTAAAGCACGTAATGATTGTAAGGTGTACATGTTTGTCTGGCAGGGTCCATCTGACCTTGGCCTCATTTTCATGGTTCTTTGATCAATGTAAAGTTTGATTCTTGGATGTGCAATAGGTCAACTATATTTAAAGCATATTGGGTGTATGGAATGATTGTACGGTGTACATGTACTTCCAGTTTGGTTTATCTGACCTTGACCTCATTTTCGTGGATCATGTTACGTTTATGTGATAGTTGTAGTAAAGCTTTTAATTCAGGACTATCAACATAATATCAATGGTTAGTAAAGAAGACGAGATATTTCAGCGTGTGCACTCTTGTTTTTATTTGCTTTCTTCCGATCGGCCTGTTCTGTGGCTTATGAGAGTATGATATAACTTCGATAAAACAGTTATACGATTGACCCATTATTCACATATTTGTGCCCAAATGGCAGCTCGGAAAAGACGAAGGCCATGCTGGTTTAGTTAATTCTTCTGTAACACGACTGGCCAGATGAACAATCGATTGTTTCATATCCCATATAATCTGATCCAAAAATAGTACATTCATCCGCCAAATATTTAAATAACACACAATCGGAGTTACCACGACACATCCGAGCACAATCCAGAATGTTGCGCTGACTTGAATTACGTTGGATTTGGTGAGACTGAACTGCTGCTTTCTTAAATTGAGTAAATGATACACTTCCTGTTTGACATTTTATGATGATATTTGAAGCCGTTTCTGATTTATCTGGTTTAAATTTAATATTTGTTGTGGAATTGAAAATTATCGCTTTATCGATTGGGCGTTCTAAATTAGATTTTGTTTTGGGTGATGTGTCTTTATGAGAACTAGAGGAAGAAGACATATGATTCTGATTATTATCAAAAGACTGTCTAGTCCAAATGTTGTCTGTAGAAGCTTTTATTTTTTGGTGATTATTTGAATTAATTTCTGTCTGTTTCGTTATTGGATCATTTACCGTTGTTCCGAACTGAGAAGACAACAGAGTATTTCGGGTTGTATCTCCCAACTCATTGAAATAATTCTGGATTGTACCAGCTTGTCCATTTGCGGTTAGGCTATCTCTTTGCCTCTCATTCGAAGAAGATCCACGTTCATTTTCGTTTGTGTCGTTTGTATCGTTTGCAATGTTACCGTCAGGAAGAGGGAACGTTCTAGCCTCCTTACTGGTGACTCCTAAACCTAGATTTGTTTCATGGACTAAACTATTTTGTTCTTCTACGGCTTTTAGCGTATTCAATAATGTGTCTGTTCTGGATTCACCTTCCAGCTTGTTGTTATATGTCATTGCGGTAACAGACGCAATGCGGTCATGTAAATCTGTTGTTAGTTCATTATTAACGGGGATATTGTTTATTATTGATTCTGTAAATGTATACTAATCTGAATCTATTACTTGATCAGTAGTTTGATCCTGCTTGATCTGATTTGCCATCTCTATCATTTCGGTAGTTTTTATTAGTCCATCTATTGCAGCTGTCGTCTTTGTTGAAATATGTTTATCATCAGTTAACGTATGAATACTCTCAGGTTCTTCAGTATACATTCTAATGTTCGGTTCAGTTTGTTCGGTCCCTACTGACAGATATTTATGAGTTCTTTCAACAGCTATGGTAGTTGGAGATGCGTCGATACTTTGAGATATCAAGAATGCTGGATTCTCTGTTTTGCCTTCTTTTGTCTTCACAGTTGCAATGTCTTCATCAAGTGCAGTTAAATCATGATCTTGCGAATATATAGTATTTTGTATTGTTTGTAAATTATCCACTGTTGCTGACTGAAAAGTCATCAGATCCTTAGTAACTTCGTTTATCCGGGATTTCTGAGACGCTTCATTTATTTTTGTCGTCTTCAATTGTTCTAAACTTGTGATTTGCGAGGTTGAAGTACCTGTATCATCTTTTGAAACACCCGATACCTCTGATATTTGAACCGGCTTAGTTTCGTCTTCTATTCCATTAGTCTGAAGCTGCGCACCAGCCGTTTTCTCTGTCATTTGGGACGTTGCAGTAGCAGTATAGAATTGTCCAGAATCCAACGCACTGGAGATCTGAAAATGTCCAATTCCGTCTTTCTAGCCAAAAGTTGTTAATTGCTTGCTAGCCTCCATCGACTCTTCGGTTTGATATTTTTCACCAATTTGTACATTCCAACCAGTTTTAGAAGCCTCGATAACTTTTTTCGTCCCTGCAGTTTGAATTTGATGCTGTAATAATAAATCATCATTTGTTTGGATCTTATCAATTTCAAACATGTTAGCAGAATACATGTCTTTAGCATCAGTCGTTGGTGAAACTGTAGTGTAGATAAATTTGGATTATTTCAAGCTATCCGGTCTCGTAACTTTGTTGACATCGACGATTTTTGTATAGTTAGTGGTGACTTCTTGATCTACAGATTGGCTTTTTTCTATTTCCAATCGATGAGCAGAGATCACTGTGGTACTAGTATCTAATGAATAAGACGATACCATCACAGTTGTGGCTTCAGTCTCTTTATAGAAAGAAATAAAATATAAGTACATTCAATAATTCTAAAAACATAGAACTTGATATTTGTTGTAATAAGAAAAAGTAGGCACTGCATGTATTTAATTAAAATACAGTTATTTCTTAAACAATCACGTATAGTCTTTGGATGGTGTAAACATCCCACTCATATCATACACCATTACACCACACACCATTCAACCTATTTGAATTATACACCATTCGCACTGATCATAATTACCTAAAATGTAACGAATGTGAGGTAAAAGTAGATATCAATAATTTTCTAATACAAAGCTTAATCTAAAAAAAAAATGGTTTAAAACATTCCTTATGCACCAAACACCATTCCCATTGCACCTCACAACCTTCCCGGTATTTTTTTGTGGGAAAGTTACAGCCTTCAAGGACTGCACAGTCAAAGCAGGAAATAACAGAGGAAAACTGTTGTTAGAAGTTACTTACTTATTCAGTTTTCCTGATTTGTTGTTTTTTTAAAGTAGTAATTAACAGGAGTCTTATAGCAATGTTTGGAATTTCTTCAACGTCTACATCATTTAATGCATTGCTTGACGATGTTGGAACGTTGTGCTGTCTATTATGTTTATAATATTATAATGAGTTAACATGTTTTGATTTGACAGTGAAATACCTAATCTTTGACATTAAGATACTACTTTTTAAAATTTAGTGCGTCTATGGTATTTTTATATATTTACCATATGAAGAACACTCGAATTCGAAGAATGGAAAACCAAAAATGCATGTTTGGCGCTATATGTATGGGGTTTTATAACCACCTAAATTTATCACCAAAAATACTCTAAGGCAAATTAAAAAAGGAGAAAATTCCATGAAATCTTACAAAATCAAAAGGCTCGACTGTATTAACATATACTTGACTTGGTTTTTGCGTTTTTCGAGGATTATGTTTTACTTAACCTGGATTTACAGAGGCCATAAACGAAAAGGATTGTAATTTGTTTCTTAATTATTTATAAATTAATCAATCAAATCTGATTTTCCAAATTAATTATATATACAAACCTCTACAAATGAACTCTTCAGAAAGAATATCTGAAATAATAAAAAAATCGGTGTTTGTATTTTAGAGATCATCATCATATGATATGGCTTGTGAGAAAGTGTAAATGTTTATTTGTCAATGAAATCTTTTATGTCATAACGTGATTGAAAATGCTATCATCCCTTAAAAAGTTTCATGGTCGGCAAAACAAAACAATTGTTGTCTCTAATCTGTTGATTGTTGAAATATTATTTTAGTCTTTTTACGGATTTCGGTCCTTTCCGAATGCCGAAATGGATCCATCGCTGAGTAATAAACGTTTCTACGTGTCATTTATAGTGAAATTCATACAGAACTGTTACTAATTTTTATTGGAATTTCATTTAATATGTTACTTTTTGTAGGAATAATCTTGATTGATAGTGAGTTACATATATTTGCACACTAGCATGTCCTGCCTTTACCCTCAGATCACCTTATATGGTTTTGACCAAAATTCAAATTGTCCGAATCAGGTTTTAAATACATTTGACCGTATTATGGTGTCATTTATATCGTTTTATATTATCTATAGCCTATAGTTTAATTTATGATAGAACTTAATTCTGTTACCTGAACATTTTTGGACATTGCAATAATCCCACAAAACAGTGTCAGTGTAGCACCATGGTGAACCCTTTTCTCTATCAGGGTCTCTGCAGTATGCACCAGCCGAAGTAATGTTTTCGTCATGAAATGAATGTAAGTTAAATGTTTTGTCTTTAAGTTCATTCCACGGTTTACACTGTAATCCGTTCGACGTGAATATTCTCCTACCCTTATACTCTCTACTTTTACCGTCAACATAGCATTCATTTTCTGAAGAAGAAAATAAAACATCAGAAAGATCACCCAGAACGAATTCGAAATAAGGGGATGCCTATTTGATATACAAAGGGGTATGTCAGGAGGCTTTAGATATCAATACTAGTATTCTGATCGGGATACAACTGGGTAAAATTACTTTGCCTAAGATAGGACGAATGACAAACCGTCCCTTCTAAACAAAGAATGAAATGGTCTTCCTCTGACATTGAAATAGAAATTGCACATAAAATTTCATTCAAAGAGCATCAATATTGCTATAAAAGGTAAATAACAGAACATTAAGCGTCTTTTGATAAGATGTCGATCCCTGCTTTTAAAAAAATATAGTTTGCATTCTTATAATTTCAAGTATTTCATCGGCACCACTTCAAACGTTCATTAGTAGGAACATGTAACGTTTTCGACTACAACACTACATTGACCAAATAGTGCATTTTTAAATTACTGGCAATGTGTCAAAGGGAAGAATAACCTTGGTCGCACATTCGATATACATGCCTGCATAAACAGTATTTTGATGGTTTTAATAGCTATAGTTGAGAAATAATTCATGGCAGCCGTAGATTTGTTTTCATTTAACCATGGGTTGGGCATTTATATTCGATTATTCTATCCCGAGCGATAATGCACTTACAAAGTCAAAATAATTGTCAGATCCTTCATATTTCACAATTACTGTTCCTTGTTAAGACAAGGTTATATGTCTCCTTCTAAGGTGTTGCCCTTTTTTTCAAGTCAATATTATTGTACGATCCCGCACTTTAACAATTCCTATTCCCCTACGCATGTATTGTATAGACTAGGCTGTAGTTTGTCCTACTACAATATTGTTTCCCTTTGCAAAATATTCTTCAATAGGACAGAAGACGGTGATTGGAAAATGGACTATTTATCGCCTTAAGTGAGGTTTTAGGTTTTGATTTTTTAATGAACATAATGTTTGTATGATTGGAAAATTATTAAGTCAGGGGTTTATTGCTACCATATATTTCTTTTAACCATTACTATTTTTTTTATCTAATACAAATATTTGGAAACCTGTAGAAACCTTATTACAGACGGAATATCACATCTTAGTTTTCTTCGGTAATGTAGTCTCGAAAACCCGTAAATTAACATATTTTATAGCGTTCTATACGGTATGGTTTTTGATCCTTGTTGATGGTCGTACCGTGACATATACTTGCTTGCTCTCACTTCATTAAGGCTCTGTCTCATTTGTAATCATCCCACATGTCCTTTTATATATTAATAAAATATGAATCCTTTCGGTTTATTTAAAATCAATTCTAAATAGTTTGTCAATACCTGCACAAGATACATAAGCAGGACTCCATGTTCCATTTGCCTGACAAACTTCCACAGGAGAAAAATTATTGAATGACATCACACCTTTCTGGAGTTTGGCACATTTATAAATAAGTGCGCTTCCTTCAGTGGTTTCAAAATTGTCCAATGGCGCCAACGACACACACTCATTGTCCGCTCTAATTTGGAAATCCGGCAGCCCACAGTCTGCTAAAGATGTAATATTATAAATACTTATGACCCCAAATTGGACTTTTTTAGAAGTAGATAGTAAAGATACCAAACTTAAAGTATGTGACGCCAGCTAAGTGTTTAGTCTACATAAGACTTATCTATGGCTCTCGAATAAAACAATTTGAAGGCAAAATTGTACATTTTAACAATAAATTAATTTAAGATTGTTAAACCCATCAAAAGCTGACACATTTGTTATAAAGCATCAATTTGGTCACAAATGAATACTATAAATTTTATTATAAATTATGTAATATTATTTTAACACACTACAATCTTTTGTGATCATCATATACTCTCAATAATCTGATTATTTTGACCACCATTTTGAAATAGACAGGTGTCAGGTTCATAATCTAAAAATACTTAGACTATACATTATGGGTTTTGTTCATATTTCAAGGCCGTACAACGACCTTTATTTCCTCACATCTACGTCAGGTGGAAAGTTGTCTTATTGGCGACCACAGGTATCTGCTTATTCATATCTTGGGATATTTTCATATACATTTAAATTGGTTAACGATGACATAAAAATAAATTGTCAATGATACAACTTTTTTTCTTTTCATTTGTGATGAAAAATTCATCTAAGATCATGAAGATATCAGGCGTATAACTTGGATTTTTTTGTATGATTAAAATTACCTGTTTGTTCAATTTGACCTGCAAAAGTAACGCGTCATTAGTTAAATTTATATTTAATTCAAAACTCTATTGTCATGTTAATCAATTTAAATAATTTGCTACAAGGTAAACAAAAAATAACAACATGTATAAATGTCAAGAAGAAAGCATGTGTGATTAAACAAACTTATAATTCTATTACGAGTCCCTTACCCTTGGTACTGTAGACTGATTTATAATGGAACCTAAGATTTCCACCAGTTTTTGTGATTTTGGGCAGAGAATACATTTCCTTTTTTGCATTATTCTCCAAGTCAGCAAATTATCATCTTTCATTTGCAACGACTGAGTCGACGCACTGGTAGTGGAGGTTTCCTACCCGAGGGTATCACCAACCCAGTTGTCAGCACTTCTGTGTTAACACGAATTATCATTTATTTGGTCACAATATACATTAACTGTAGCACACTTTGAACTGTTCGAAATACTAAGGATTTTTTACCACCGGAATAGACAACGTTAGCCGTATTTGTTAAAACCTTTCTGGTGATCCGTTTATTTGGCAATCGCCATGGCAGTCAGCAGGGTTTAAGAACATCCGTTGTTCGACCTGCTAGTCAAATGCGTTTTGTTAAAATATACTTTTTCACTGTTTTGGTCTTTTGGAAAATGTTGTTTGTGCTGTGTTTAGACTCCTCTACCAAGAAATTTGTTTTGCATGCACACGTATACAAATTGCGGTTTTTATCCAACGCAATCATAGATTTGAACGTTGTTTTCAATTTAGACTTGTATATATATATATATATATATATACATCTTATAACAAATAAAATATCTGACTTGAAATGTTTGTGGAACCCTATTGTGACTATGCCTAAACCAGGTTGACATTCAGTAATGTTTGTTGAATTAAAAAAAAAATAATCTCTGTTATTGCAAATCAAGATTTGCAATTTAAAAAAAGGTTGTTTATTTGGTTGTTAATGAAATTACACATGTTTTCCGTTTGTAGGTGGTAAGAATTGTTTCAGCTTATTAAAATACATATAAGAATTTCCGAGAAAAACAAAAGCACCTTTGACATGTTTGAGTAGATGATGAAGGTAAATCCAGAAAGGGCTGTGGACACATAACATTCATAAAGTGTCATTTTCATTTGTTATCAGTACTTTCTGCTGAATTCGTCTGCCAGCTTATTTTAGTAAGTAACTTCTTATCTTGCATGATACATGTTTTGTTATATATATGATTTTGCTGATCAAATTTCTCTTGATTGCAAATCTCATTGATGAAATGCACATGAAGATCATTATAAGCTGTCGATACCAAATGAAATAAATACATTCAGACAGTATTAACTTATTAGATTAATGAAAAGATCTAAGTGTTCAAACTGCATGGTTCAAAATGAGTCCTCGAAATGATATAAGATATTTTTCATCAAAATATAAGAAGCCACCATAAACACTATATTTAAAGAATATATAAACTGCAAAGACATCAATGGAAAGAACTAATATATCACTATATAATAAGATTTATATAAAAAAATCACCCAGACTTATGATTTGGTACGCCAGATGCGCGTTTTGGCTAAATAAGACTCAAAGGTTGCGCTTGAATCAAAACAGTTGTAGGCCAAATCAAATAACAGGCGGTTGATATAAAAGATAGTAATAATTAATGTTTTTCAACCAAATATGACAACAGTTGCTTTCTAACGTGAAACAATCTAACGCTTACTTACTGGCACATGACAAGCTCGCTGTACTCCATGTCCCATTTGACTGACAAACTTGCACAGGGCAATATCCAAACTTAGCTTCAGACATAGTATTTGACCTAGCTTCACAATCAAAACGAATGAGAAATCCGATTGACTGACTGTAACGAGGAACAGGCTTGATAGATAAACACGATTCGTCACCTTGGACAGCCGTATTGGATTCTCCACATTCTAAAATGCATATTAAAAAATAAACCTTTAAGTCATAGAACACCCCCACCCCTATCGAAACCAAATATTACAATATATATTTTTGTATTAAGACAATCATTTGAAAATTTATTTTACTATTGATAACAGAGAACTACTAAAAATTGTTAAATTTTGAGAAATGAGCCAGTGATGCACTTCGTTTGCTTGTAGATACAAGGAATCATTTAAACTACGGGTTCCTAGTTTTAGAGTTGATTTACCAGAGTAATTCTTCCATAGTTTTGAAGACGCCATTATGATTGGATTAACCGTTTTGGGCTATCTTTGTCACAGATAAAAACGGATTTGTTTGAATTGTTGTAGCCACAATCATGTCCTCTTTGCGTCCATTGAGATTTAACCGAATTTGTTTTTACAATGAACAAGACAACGGATGTAGGATCTGATTACACTTTCGGATCACATGAGATCACCCTGCAAGCTTTCGTGATGATAAGTCTTTACTTTTCCTTGTGGTGTTTAGTAGAAGGTTGGTTATCTTTTTGTCGTTTAGAGTTTTCCACAGTTTTGTCAGCTTCTCTTCGACTTAAGAATTTTAAATATTCCTTTAGTATATTCCCTCATTTTTTTGTGGATAAAATGAATATTACGTACAAGTTTTAACATCTGCGATCAAAATAAGCAAAAGTTTTGAATGCTTGAAATTAATAATAGATTTGTGATACAAACGTCAATGAGACAGCAACCGAGCTTATCAAATAACAAAAAAAAAAAAAAAAAAACCACCACAACAAACACACAACTTAATTTGATATAATCTGCAGTATTTAAAAAAAAAAACAAATAATGATAGCAGAATAGGATAAGTATGTTTTATTCACGTTCTGATTGTCTAGACAAAAATGGCATTCGAATGTTAAACTTACCTTGTTGTTCCAATACATGTGAGGATTCCATATTGCAATGATTCCTATGTGAACAAACATAAACATTTGTAAAATCTTAACAGCAATAGACATTAATACAATAAGTGTGATCGGAAATTAGAATTTGAATGAAATCATTTAGTCATCAATATACTTTAAATTCATTTTTTAAAGTTTTTAGTTGAAAAACAGAACATAAACTGATATTTGAGAATTGTTTTTTTTTAAATCGTGGTCTTTATTATCATATGTTATGTTATATACCCAAATACCTTACCTTACTTTAATATTAAACGCTCTTCTTATACATATATAATCAAAATTTACTTCCATCGAGGGAAACACTCTAAATGTTACGGTGATTTTAATCGAAGAATTATATTCATGATTAGGTTTTTCATTCCTATAGCATGTTCATAACAATAAAAATCGTACCTCTGGTCATGTGTTAATATCGAACAAAAGAAAACTCGTTACCTTTCATTTCACCGAACAATATTAGCCAAGAGATGTACTGAGTATACGTCATCTGAAAAAGAACCCAACATGTGTGCAAAAATTGAAACTAAATGTTGTATAAGTCGCTTTCTTGGCAAACACATGCAACATGTAAACCTTGGGCACGAAATTTAAATTTGAATTTCACAATAGTAGCAGACACCTTAAAAACATTGTAACCAGTTTGTATTATATCCACCGAGAGAATATTTTGAATGAAGTAAAGTTAATTGAAGATAATAACTTCTATAAATTTCTTGTACAACAACGGAAACACTAGGTATAACATATTCATTTAAGGACATAACAGGTAGAAGGTATCGATGGACTGATTGTACACCAACAGATGTTTTGACATAATTCACATGGACCTGCGGTTTTTCATCTCCCGCCCATTCCCTAGTTATACATTGCCTCACCCGTTTTTGCACAACTCTTTGGGAATTTTCAGGTTTTAATGCCCTTCAACTTGGTATTTGATTTGGCCTTCCATCTGTTTTGATTCGAGCATCTCTGATGAGACTTATGTAGGCGACACGCGCATCTGGTGAATAAAATTATGGGCCTGGTATCCGTGATGAGTTTTGTCGACTGGCTTTATTGAAAACTCTTTATTTTTTTTAATTTGCAATGTACCTTTTTTTTTTTTTTCATATCCCCTTTTTTCATAAATGTTCACAGCAGTATTATAGATGTATTTGAAATACAACATATGTTTAAAGGATTTTGCTATGCGTCTAGTAGCTTAAATATAATTTTATTGGAACTTCTTTTTGTATTAATGCACCGTATACGTAATAGGAAGTTATTTTGGAGTATATATTAATTGATGATATGATTCACCAACATAATGCAGAATTTCTCCTATTATTCAACAGTAACCAACATGAACGTTGACCGTATATGAATTTAGCTATTCTGTTTAGGATTTTTTTTGTCATAAAGCTCCATACAGAGCAACGTATCTACGCATCCCTGACTTTCACATAAATAGATTTGAACGTTGTTGATGAAAGTAAGCAGAACAGTGTTTCGGATGCACGAAATTCTTTCGTAAATTGTTACTTTCATTGTCCAATTTTGATATGATATGATAGATTGTTCTGTTAAATGTAAATTCTGACCATTACTACATTTTGCACTCTAAACATATTGATTCAATATTTGTTGTTTTGGTTTTCAGGAGTAAATAAAGAAACACTTATGACTTAAAAACTTTGAATGTATAATTAACAAGTTCACAAATTATGTTTAATATAACGTAAACAATGCTTGTTTATTAGATTTAAAAACAAAATTACCATTCTATATATCTATTGAAAATAGTTGTATCTAAGTGATGATCACATACATAAAATTGTCCTTTACAGTGTATTTTTGAATGCGTCAGTGGCTCATTGTAATAATTATAAACAAATATCATTAAACGATGATATATTAGAGATGCAATGCAGTCCGTTTATAAAGAAAAAAAAAAATATAAAAAAAACCAATATTTTTATTAGTGAAAAAGTTTAACAAAACTAGAGAAAGTCCAGAAATATTGTTTACACATATCTCCTGATAAAATAGTAAGAAATGAAATGTTCATTGCATTTATTTCAATTTTATCACAACTGATATCTTGTTTGACATAAAGTTAAGGTCAACAATTAGAGAACAACCCATTATCAAATTAAAAAAATACGAGAAAGAATTGTTTCTCATTAAATTATGTCTGTTTCTATCTTGACAAAAAAGTTTTGTGCATTTACTTTGTAAAATTCATTATGTGATATCGTATAGTATAAATTAACAAGAAATTATATCTTTTCTTAATAAACGGTTACACTTTTATGCACACATAAACTTTCCTGTATGGTAATATTGTCTCATTAAATCTTTTCAATATATCAAGTTACACATTTTAAGAATAATTGGTTACACGAACTGATACTTGTGATTGTTGTACAATTCGTATATCTAAATTGAAACACACATGATATAGTGCATTGTAATAAGAACAATTATTACGTTTTCCAGAAAAAAAAGTTAATTTTCTCTTTTAAAGCTGAAAAGATTAGATTTCAGAGATGTGAAGTACTTTAAAGAATCTGGTTATCAGTATTAAGAGGTAAATTCAAATGAAGAAACTTTATTTTTACTTGCTTTTATCATTGTAAAAAGTATTTGCAGAAAAATGAAATATTTAGGAAGTATCTGTGAATATATTCATCTGCATGATTTACGCGGGTTATTTGAAAAAAGACAGTTGAGGATATTCGGATGTGTTTTATCAAGGAAGTCCCTTGAATAATTTAAATGTCTTATTGTCTTGCTGAAAATCTTTATATTCGAGATCTTTTTTAAAATCAATAACAATTCCATAAAACTAAAACATTGAAAACCATTTAAAAACAAAGCCTAGATAATATACCTTGTTACTGGTGGACACTGACTTCAGATGCCACATCATTGATAGAAATGGATGACACAGTTGTATTAGTTACGGTTTAACACTGATGAATAGAATAAATCAATATGTGTAGAAAGTATTCTGGAGTCCAATCTGATAAATAAAGGTATAAAATAGAGGAGAACTCGTTAGTGGCAAACATCTGACAATGCCATGGCAAAAGCAAAATTCGATCAAAAAAATAATAAAATAAACAAAACACAAGACAGATAACGAAAGACTGGGAATGCGAACCCAAACAAAAACCGCGGATTTTGTAAGGTGCCCCGGAAGGGAACACAGATCCTGCTCCACATGTGCCACCCGTCGTGTTGCTCATGAAAGTACAAACCCGGTGATAAGTCTAATTCGGTAGGTCACATTCGAGGAAAAAGGACGGAATTGTGGTCACGATAACTGGAACATATTCGTCGTCACATGTGACTCAGCTATTCGATCAATCAAGTAAAAGTTTCGAAGAGATGATAAATTAATCTTGGCTCCTACAGTGATACTATAAGTTTGGTTTTCAATCGCAGTTGTCATACTATGTAATTTAGAATTTATGATATTTTAAATAAAATAAATTATCATACTGCATCGTAGTGTAAGTCATATGCATACCAAGATATTCCTTTTAAATAAACAATTTTTTTTCTGAGATTTTTATCCAAGGATATCCAAACATGCCGAGGGTACTGTTATTCTAAAGGTTTTGCATTTATTTCTTGTCTTTTCTGGATTCCATTTTTTTCGGATTTGTCTTAGTTCTTTTATTTCAAATAGATTTTTGAACGTACATTGGTAATTAAAGGCAACAGTAGTATACCGCTGTTCGAAATTCATAAATCGATTGAGAAAAAAAAAACAAATCTGGGTTACAAACTAAAACTGAGTACGTAGCTTCAAAAGTGGATACATCAATTGACATTTAATTTGTCAAAACTTATTCCTTTCGAAAGACATATTAAGTTGTAAAGTAGTTAAGTGTGTAAGCTACGGTTGCCGTTTTTTTTTTACATTTTATATAGATATTTTTTAAGGTATTCAGTTTTAACTTTTCATAATAATAGTAATATTCCCAATTCAACCCCCTTACTTGGGGAACCTTATACATTATTTCCTATTCATTCTTTTTTCTTATCAATTAGAATCTCCGTCCAATTATCCACATTCAAATCTGTTTGAATATGGTACACACATATTTCAGTTTAAAAAGGAAACAGTACGTAGCTTCAAAAGTGGATACATCAATTGACATTCAATTTGTCAAAAATTATTCCTTTCGAAAGACATATTAAGTTTTAAAGTAGTTAAGTGTGTACAATTAAACTTTGAAATATTTAGTATATAATTATTATTTTACGATATCTTTTGCATTAAGGTTTTCCGAAAACATAGACATATTATAATCAATTCATATAGACATTAAAAATAAACTCATTGGATTTGCAAAAAGGATAATCTTTACTGAATCAAATTATTATTCTGTACATACGAACATTTTTTCTTGGTTTCTTATTTCCCCCCTCCGTCGTGTTAATGCTGTTTAAATCCGATAATAGGTCGTAATTATTGATAGTAATGCTTTGAACAGCGGCGGATTAGAATATATTACCTGTCTTTTCCTAAGACAAAAGAAATGATCAGCTTTCTTTGAGCTTTTAACGAGATAAATTTAATCAATATTGACTTCTCTTTTATGAGGATAATTAGTGTAAACGACATCATTAAACAATAACATAAGCATTTGAAAAGTCGTCTGTATACAACTTTAAATTTCATGGCAAGCCTTCGAATCGCAAATCAACAATGGAAATCCAGGCAAAAACAAAGCAAAACCCGCATAACAACTGAAGTTAAAGTCGTGTGTTCTGGTCGGTAGGGGCAGTTTCTGCACCAGTAGTGACACTCGTTGTGCTGCTCAAGAACATAAAAATAAGTGAACATCTATGAGTGAAACAGATAATCAAATTACGACGTGTCTGTTAGTGTCCACTAGTGTTCAGAGCAATAACTGTCCCCAGGACATAGTCAAGTAGCTACGTCATAAGCAGTTAAACTTGAAGAATCAAGGAAATGTAAGCTATGGAATATCATAACATTTGCTAAATACATACTTTAGTTTTTTTGGATATTGTTAGCAAAACATGGAAATTTCACAGTGTAAAACTTAAGTTCTTTACATTTAGTTTCGACCTTATAACCATTCTTTGGTGAGAAAAAACGTTACAAAATGCAATGATTAAGCATTGTTACGATATAATTGACTGGTAGTGTACCTTTAAACTAATGAAATTCACACATTTATTTCTTTATGAAAAGAAACAGAGGAATGCAAGATCTCCATAAAGCATAGCAGATAAAAAGGTTATAGGTAGGACAGAAATTTACATCGCAAAAGGAAATATTAGTGATAACAGTGAATATAAAAAAATAAACGTAAAGAATGAATATTAACAGTATAGACCCTCTCTTTGCAAAAGAGACAGAAAATTCAAGTGCGCTTTTCTTTTTGAAGGACAAGTGAGAAAGGATGGTTAACTTTAAGAAAGAAGACCGAAAGGTTGAGAAAGTTGGTTTGAGGTGGAGGGCAAGAAAGTTGATGATAGGTAAAGTACAGACAAAGAATACAAAAGGGGACTTTCAAACTCATAAGTCGAAGCCATGACAAAACCAAAAAAAAAACCAAAAAGTAGAGAAGACAAACAAAAGTACAAAACACACAAAATAGAAAATTAAAGACTGAGAGATAAATAAAATTGAGAATGGAAATGGGGAATGTGTCAAAGAGACAAAAACCCGACCATAGAGCAGAAAACAGCCGAATTTATATTTGTGCCAAGAGTCAAGCGGATAGTAAAGGTGTTAGGAAAACACAGAATAACAGGGAAATGATAGATCAAGGATACAGGTATTTGTCGGATCGACTTTACACGTAATGAAGGAAAGTGAGTTTTAACTGATGAAAAAGCACTCAAGGGCAATAAGGCTGCAGATGTTTAAAGACATCTGACAAAAACTGAATTACAGCTGGAAACAAAGAATAAGACGAGAATAGAAAAAAATTACTGAACAAAATTCTATTAGAATATAAATTCTAATGAATTTGCATCTTTTTTTAAGATTAATTGTCGCCGGAGAGAAAACAGACTTATGCAAACAGACAAATCATTTGAGAGGGAGGAATTGTTAGTAGGGTTTGCCATTTATTGTTAAATTGGGCAAAGGTGAAATAAATTATGAACATGGTTTGACTTGATTCATCAAAATAAACCTTTTGGTTTGAAAATTGATGTTGGTATATTATGTATATCAATAGTCTACAATTTAAATACTTCAGGATGGACGCCACAAATTCACCAGATTTTTTTATTTCTGACAATAATTATCCTTTGATACAATAGCTTATTTTTCCTGTTTTATAAGCACAAGGAAGTATGTACTTATAAAAAAGGAACTATGTATTTAGAAATGACAAAATGCATTCATTGTTTCAAATTGTGTTTACATCGGGGAAAACACAAAATTAACAGATGTAATATTATAGCACTAGTATATGCTGACAAAAGCAATCACTGTGCATGCAAAATTTGTATTTTTCTATGGAAAAAAATAACGCTGATAAAACGGCTCTGAGACAGCAAACCAAATATTTGAATACAAACTATCCATAAGTCAACCTTGTCTTCAAATAAATGTCAATAACAATGAATTATTGCGAACCCAATGATACTTTTCCACAGATTCACTAGCAAGTTACCTGTCGATTTAAACTTTTGTAAGTTCTTTTGTCCCATCTATTAAATACAATAGCTATTGTTCTCTGTGTAGTTTATTTGATGGGACCTTTAAATTTCTTCCAAGAGAAATCTATAACTCACTAATTAATTTAACTGAACAAATAATTGAACTGTCAATAATGACAATACACGTACAAATACTAAATAAGGACTAAAAACTGCATGTGGTGTTGTATTTATTCAATATCAATAATTCATTTTTACAAATGTTTTAATAGTTTCAATATAAACACTGATTCAAAAATTAAAAGTTGATTTCTGAACAAAGTGTTTGACAAATAAAAACTTGAAAATTATTGTGTTTAAATCAAGGTCTTGATAAATGTATTCTATAACTGAACAACAACAAAAACACGCAAATTCATTGGAACAATACTAAAAATTTTGTCAGAAATAAACTTTTTATAATTAAATCAGTGTTTATATTTAACAGATTGAAAATATATTATTGATATTGATTAAATACAATATTGCATGCAGTTTATGCGAGTTTATACAACTATTTCCCCCAAAAAAGAAGATAATTTTTAGGTCAGGTAAATTAATCAATGAGTGATAGATTTCTCCTTGAAGAAATTTAAAGGTCCCAGTGAAAAACTACACAGAGAACAATAGCTATTGTATTTATTCAAAAGGACAAGAGAATAGACAAAAGTTTAAATACCCCGGTTAAGAGCAGACGACTCTGTGGAAAACTTTCATTTGGTTAGTAATAAAGGACCACATACAACAATATTTTGTATTAGAATATCTATTTATAGTTTTATCCATGAACATCATCTGAACTTAAACTAAGATTAAGCTTGATATAAACTTCTTTTATCCTATATGTTTGCCATAGTTCTAATCGATTGTTTTTCTAGACTTCTAAACATTCTTTACACAAATCATTTATCATTTGATTTCACAAATAATTTCAAGAAGTCAATAATGCATATCTGAGCATCATATTGTTGTGTGTGTTTTGTCCTCACTACAATGAATATCCCGAGTCAGTGAAATGGTCACATATAAAACGACGACATATCAATATGTATATATTTGTCATATATCAACCTATGAACCATCAATATATAACTTAGGAAAGAGTCCAACTTGTTAATTTATTCTGGACCTCACACATGTCATAGAGGCTACAAATTTTTTATTGTAAAATTGTTCTACATCATAAAATTAAGCAATGATGTGTTATCCAATACTATCTAAGTAGTATAAAGTAAACAAATACACAAATGAAACCCCAATGAGATTCATGGAACTAAGCAGAATGTAGTTCTCAAATTTAATTTAACTGACCTAGAATGATTTACAAGTACTTCCTTAATGTGAACTATGTGACCGCAGCATTGTAGTAGATCACATTCATACATATGATAATTGAGGTTAGTCGGAAGTCATCATGAAGTGTGTATCTCTTGAAAATTGTTAAATCGTTCAGTACAATTAAACAAATTTTATTGTTTGAAAATAAATTCAACACATATGGAAGAAGTTTTAAGCACTGCGTATAAAAGTTACGGCTTTGTTAAGATCATTAAAAAGGAAGACAATTCAAAGAAGCAACATCGTCATAATTAAACATGGGGGATCAAGTTGAGCTTGTAAATATTCTAGAAACGGAAGACTTTCAGAGTGTGGATAATATCAAAACTAATGTGTGGAATCAGAAACTTGCTAAAATTCACAAGGCTGTTAGGAAAAAGTAAAATCACAAAAATACTGAACTCCGAGGAAAATTCAATCGGAAAGTCCCTAATCACATGGCAAAATCAAATGACAAAACACATCAAACGAATGGACAACAAGGAATAGAGATAAATTAATTTTACTCTTTATAGTAGTGCAGTTAATTTGTATTTCTCTGACAGTTGCATATTTGAATGGTAAGCATATTTGAATCCCTGAAATTATTTTCATTTAGGAAAAAATTCTATTAATGACAATATACATTAACAAATTGATTTATGGGTTTTAGATGATATGGATTTTAGATGATACACTTATTTACTTAATTCGCTTCAAGATATTGTAACTGTGACACGAGAAACATTTCAACATCGTACTATCAAGCCAAAATTAAAGGAAAGTGTGGGTCGACATGGTTAATGAAACAGTAACCAAGAGACACAAAATACATCTAGAGGTTTATATATTGTCATTAAACTCAAATTGGTTCCGAGTCAATAAGAAGTTGTAAACAAAGTTTGCAGAGACTATTTTAGGTGTGTTCAATGACTAAATATAAAAAAGCAAGAAAAAAAAAACAAAAAAAAAAACAAACACAAAGCCACCAAAAAATTCCACCAAAACTTCCCGAAACACACCCTCCCTAAAAATAAACCCCAAAAAGACACAACAAAAGACTACCAATATCACTCTACAGGTACCAAAAAAACGCAGCGGAAAAAATAGCCCCATCTTATCAGAAATGATACAACACAGATATAGAATTAAAATGATAATCATAAATGCCCGTAAATGACGTAAGCCTACCACAAGTATAAATAAATAACTATTTACTAGCAAGGTTAATTATATGTTAGAATCAATACGATGTCAGAGAACATTGAATAATAGATACTCATATTCATCTAACCTTTTATGCTAATAATATTTAATAATCAATTGAACATCAGATATTTTTTTCAGCTTATATTGAGAAGTTTGCAAGACTAGAAACGCAGATACAAGAATTGACTTTTAATGCTTCGAAAATAACAAGTGTAGATAGACTAGTTCAGATATCAAGTAAGTGCATGTATACTTGAAGAGTTTAAACCTCGATACTAGCACACGGTTTACCTAAGATTTATTCGGGAAACGTATAACAAAACAATCTATGATACAAGTTTTCGTGTGCATGTCACGTGATTCTGGATTAACTATAATCACATTGAATCAGGTTACGTTCGAGACCAAAATTTTGGAAAGCCAAGGACATTAAACAAACACGATCTAAGATCAACCACGCCTGAGCTAGTTTTATGGTTAATTAGGGAATGATACTTACAACAGATATGGTAAATGGTGTAAATTGCCATTGCATGGAGTATCCACAGGAAAAAATATATCGTGTAGTTATTGCAAATCAATATGAATTCTCAATACGAATATACCTGTCACTGCATGTTCTTTTATATTGTAGGGATGTGTAATATTCAAAATAGAATTGACCTTTTTTTTCATTTCTTTTACCTTTATTGCTTTCACAAACTATAATTAAAAAAGAGATAAAGATGAAAAAGATAGAATCTAAAATCCGAAAATATTAAATAATAGCTTGGTATGCATATTTGACGTATGTTTAAGTTTTCAGTTGTGTATGTTTGCTACTTTGCATTATCTAATTGATTCAGTAACAAAATATCTCCATACTAATATTCTACTTGGTTGATAAAGTGTAAATATATCCGAGGAATGCTTTGTTCATATGGGAGTTTCTTCGTAATAAAAATTGTACATGATTTTGTGCAACTTGGTTTAAACAACACTATAAAGTTAAATGAGTTTGATGTACTGACTTTTATGGTACTTTCTTGTATGCACTTTTGTCATAGTCCAATAGTAACCACAATTCGGTCCTCTTTTAGTCGAATGTGACTACCGATTTATCACTAGATTTGTACTTACATCAGCAACAAGACGGGTGCCACATGTGGAGCAGGATCTGCTTTCTCCTCCAGAGCCATGAGGTCTCCTCGGTTTTTGGTGGGGTTCGTGTTGCTCAGTCTTTAGGTTTCTATGTTGAATTTTGTATCTGTTGTTTGTCTTTTGGTCGGTTTACATTGCATTGTCAGTTTATTATCGACTTATGAGTTTGATTATCCCTTTTGTATCTCTTTTTTGATAATTCACCCTTATTGAGATAAAACACGGAATGGATAAGATAGATATATGTTTAACTTCATTGTTTATGTGTATATCGAGACTCAGGAACTTGTATTAATTATTTCTGTTTGATTGCTAAATTTGCAATTGGTGGCTGATCTTGCATAGTGTATGGTTATTTGTAAAACATTGATGCAGTATCTTGGCGATTTTGCATTGACAAAAAGTATAGCCACTTGTACAATGTTGAAGAATTTAAATTCACCTTTTCTATTTTATTTGGTCTGGATTAAATACCGTCTCATTAACCTCACTTTTTAATTGCCCAAACAAACAAAAAATTGTGGAACAAATCATGGTAACAAATGATAACCAAATCGTATGATTTCTTTATGATTTGAAAGTGATAAAATTCTACATGCAAATGAGCTAACAAATCACAAACAAATTGCTTCCAATTCATAAGTAAATCATAAACAAATTGTCAAGAAATTGTTTTGAAATCATTAACAAATCAGAGGTAATTGCTTTCCTACTTCAAGTAAATCACAAACAAATCTGTTTTAAATTGTAAAGAAATTATAAACAAATTGTTATCAAATCTTTAACAAATCAGAAGTACATCATATTCCTACCTCAAGCAAATCACAAGCAAATCGTCAATAAATTGACATCAATCATCAATTCACAGATTAAATCATTTACATCTGGATCAAAAATATGTTCTGCCCCTGAGACCCCCAAACTTTGAAGTGCACTTGTCTTGAAGTTATCTTAGCTACTCCTCTGATTGTTAAGGGATTACTATTTCTAGTTGCCATGAGGGACGAATTGTTCCCTCTGTGAAAGGTTTCTCTCACTTCTCCCGAATTTGATTCTAACGAGATTTGACAACCACATGACCAACCACGGTTACTAGAAGGATGTCGAATATGCGATGGGTCTTAGTCTGGGTCGAAATTTGCTCATGTAGCTTAGCCCCTACTGCCATAGACCTGGTCAGTAAACATCATGAAAAATTAAAACTTAAAACTTGCCAGTGAATTTTGTCTGCTGATCCGGGAAGCTAGTCTTTAATTGCATGCCTCCATCTGTTTACACGTCTTTTACACATTTTTATTTTGAAAATTTATCCTGACAGTACAAAATTATTAGGAGATACTGAAATGCACAGTTTCCGAATTTAAAAGGTTAACGCCTTTGAAAAGTTAGAAAAATATTAATTGAATGTGTGAAATAATAATTTAATGACTAAGATATTTACCACTGTCATGATTGATAGGATATCATATTCTTCATCTTGCAACCTTCTTTGTTCAATTAATATAGAACAGTATTTGAAATTTGAATTTGATCTCAACCGGAAGTCAGAGATAAAGACAAACCCAGAAAATCCGAACGCAACAACATTGTTTTTATTGTAGCAAATCATTAATGAATCACGCCATGATAGCTAACAAAGTTAACAAATCATTTTCAAATCATTTCCTATGATATTCCAAGTAAACAAATCATAACGAAACCACACATTTTAGCTAACAAAGCTAACAAATCTTTTTGAAATCTTTTTATACGATATTCTAAGTAAACAAATCATAAAGAAATCGCACAAAAACAGAAACAAATTGCTTACAAACCATACAAGTGAAAGAAATCACAAAGAAATCAGTTTTGGGAATTTGGCGAATTCTGATTTGTTTATAATTTCTTAAATGAATCGCAAGCAAATGGTACTAACAAATCGCAGAATAAAAAAAAAGAGATTTGAGTACGATTTGAAAGCAATTTGTTCACTTATTTTTCTGTTTGGGTATATAGTTGACCTTCGTTTTTTTACTTCGTTTGATGAAATGTTCTTCATTAAAAAGTAACAGAGGATTGGAAGCGCCAACTAAAGTTGAAAAGGTCTTCAGAGATAAAGCTGGTTCTAATTTCAAAACAGGTCCGTTGGGAACACAATGCAACGCTGGCGATAAGGGAGAGAAAGGTGAGAGAGGTGATTATGGACTAAGAGGTTTAACTGGCGTATCGGGCGACAAAGGCGAAATAGGAGACAAAGGTTCAAGTGGAGCCAAGGGACAAATAGGAGATAAAGGTCCATTTGGAGAAAAGGGACCAACTGGAATGAAAGGTCAAAATGGAGAAAAGGGTCTAACAGGTGAAAGAGGACCAATTGGAGATAAAGGCTTAAAAGGTATACATGGCGAAAAGGGTATCAACGGTGACAAGGGTGCAATTGGAAATGAGGGTCCTAGTGGCGACAATGGTCAAAAAGGTACAAGTATATAAAATTCATTAAACGTCAATCTAACTTGAATGCTAAGTGTATTAATGCCTTAAATTAGAAATTATTGTTAAATATTCATTTGTATTAATTGTTCTATTCTATTATTGATAACAATTTAAAATCATTTATAATAGCAGAGTGTATAATTTACCGCTATGCAATCTTAAATCTTGTTCATGTGTTGTTTGCCTGTATAATTTGATTACAGAAACGATTGACTAAGGTTATCATATTGTTAAAATAAAGAGTAAATAGGTTTAAACATAAAGGATAGTTGATCTCATATTTACTGAAACAGTATAACAAAAATATCGCACTCCAAGGCGTTTTCAAAATGGGGAAGTTCATGAACAATCACGCGCTATCAATTAACGGAATAAGTGAAAAACAACTGCCATATTCCTGACTTGGTACATACATTACAGATTGCTTGTTTGCTTGTTGGTTGCTTAACGTCCAATGGCAAATATTTCACGCATATTCAGGACGGGAACAAATTATCAATAAATACAAAAGGTAGGTCCTATAAAAAAGGCCGTCCCGGATGAAGGTCGGGGATATTTTGACTGCCATTGGAAAATAAGGGTGCATTGGATAGGGAGAAAATTTTTGCTTTGCAACAAACCATCTACATACCCCTCATAGAGGAGGTTCTTAATGTGCAGAGAGCAAGACACTTTCTCTACACGAGACATCGGATTTAACGTCCCCATTCTGACCGGACGTGGTTGCATACTTGCATATCTCGCACAGCCATATGGACGCCCCACTTTGGCAAGGATTTTAATGCCATTCAGAAGAAGACCTGTAGTGACCATATTTCTTTTCCACAGTCTCCCTTAGGGGAAATACCTTACAGAAATACAACTCAAATTACTAAAAAATTCAAACAAATATACAAATCATTCTAACAAAGATGCCAACATAAAAGATGTATTAGATAGTAATAAACTTATCATAGATGCAAGGATTATAATTTTGTAAGCCAAATTATTTTATTCAAATTTGAAGGAGCACGTGGAGAAGATGGCGAAAAAGGAAGTCCTGGAGAATCAGGTAAAATATTGGTAACTCGTAGTTTCATAATCCAGGTAGTTAATGATTAAATACCATCTTGAATACTCATCGTCAAAAATTGAAAGGCTATGCACAACTTACATATATACAAACATGTGGACGATTTTGAATTAATACTAGGTATACTAAGATACTAAATTTTCAATTCTCTGCTCCAGACATGCATTAGACTCATCAGTGGCTCTTAATTAGGATCAGTAGACCAGATAAGTCACAAAATTGAAGAGCATTTACAAACCCAAAAAACTTCAAACAGTTGTACAAACTCTGGCTATGGTAATTTTAATTAAAAAAACCCAACAGCATAAATGATAGACCCAATAAACTAAGAATAACTTTTGAATTCATATTATTATTTACTTGATATCGTTTTACTCATAACACAGTAAAATCATACAAGATTACTAAGACATATTCACAGATGTCGTTGATTTGACTGTTCTGTTAAATTGCTGCCTTACCGTATGCTAATGACATTTTTATTTAGCAATTTTTTTTTATTGGCTAAAAGTTACCATCAAATCCACAGTTGACATGTCGTAACTAAGGAGAGACCCGCCATTATGAATGTTTGGATCATCAACTATCGACTACTACAATATTATCGAAAATAAAACACCTACCTCAAAATCGCCGTTTTGATGTGATTTTATCCAGATTTGAATCGTAGAAGTAACGTAATAACCTTGTAAGTTTTTATTTGTATGACGTCACTTTTACCAATGGGATCAGAGGAAATAACTCTTTCGAAGAAACCATTGGTGAGTTATTGTCAGGTTAAGGGTCTGATTCTACCAAATAAACCTTCTTTATTCGAATTATGTAAAAAAATATCCTCTCATTTTTCCTGATTAAGCCTTTTTTCAAATATCACCAGTGGTGTATGGTGACATGCTCAACTCCTGAATATGAATAAAACTTTGGTCAGTGAATTCATATTATAGTTAAAAGACAGATAGTAATTGATTTGTTTTGCAGTTCAGGTAAAGTCATGTGATGCTGGATGGGAACAGTTTAAACAAAGCTGTTATTACATTGAAATAAGATCAACGAAGACTTGGAATGAGGCAAAAGTAAGATTGATGTTGCTTCAAATGAAATAGATTTTTAAATACCACGACAAACACCAACACGCGTATTTAAATTCCTTTCAACAGAAACGCTCAAAACCAAGGGTTCATTAAGACCTACACACGTGAAGAGCTTTATGATCAAAAATCACCTGAAAATGTTTCATCTTTATATGTTTCTTGGTACATTACAGAATACTAGTTCATTTGCTATCTTTTTTTATCAATCGCCTATTGAGATTTGTCATATGCTTCAACTAGAATAAATACTATTGCTTGTTTCGTGGTTCTTTATACTGTATTATCTTATATGCCATTATCTGAATGAAATTTGTACTTTATTTTCAAGATGGATTGTCGCATTAAAGGAAGCAGACTTGTAAAAATAGACAATGCATTTGAAAATAGCTTTTTGAAATCATTTGCAAAAGGTATACTTAAATACTTCAAGTAAATTATATCAACCGTTTTCTTTTAAAAAAAATCAAGATAGTAGAAAATAAATACGAGTCAATGGACAACTTTCGAGTTCGTTGCATTTCCGTCAAAAACTTTGGTTTTAGTGAACATCATTCGTGCGTTTAGGGGCGTCGTCACTTCCGTTCCTATGTTGAGTGATTGGTTGAAAAAATGATAATGTTATATTGCACGAATTATACGGCAAATTAAATGCTTATAATTGATATTCAGCACTGCTATCATTAGGGAATTGTGATTAAGTACTTACGGAACAAATATTAGTTTCTAGTTTATCCTGCATAATGACGATCACAAAGACGCTTGATGAACTTTAATAGAGTAGGGATACAGGCGATCTCCTCTATCTGGTAAATGACGTCACAAAGGCGCACAAAATTTACGAAATTTTCCGGTGAAGGACATAATTCGAAAGTGGTCGATTGTTATGATACAGGAAAAAACAGGATTACTGAGGAAGGTTTACATATAAAAACGTACTCACAGAGAGAGAGAGAGAGAGAGAGAGAGAGAGAGAGAGAGAGAGAGAGAGAGAGTATCTATTTCCTATCATGGCGTACATTTGATCAACATACTTCATTTCAGATAGGAATGCACGTCACGTTTGGATCGGAGCACATGTTTCAATGGGAGAACCTCATTTTGTGTGGGAAGCTGACAATACAGATGTTACTTTTACCGACTGGGCAGCTCACCAACCTGATAATTCGCGAAATGCCGAAGACTGTGTTCATTTGGACTATGGCCTGTCAAACACATGGAATGATAATAGCTGTTCAAAGAGACTCGGATACATTTGTGAAAAACAATATTTGCATTGAGTATCAAGCTGAAAAGTTGAAAGAAAAACAATCGAAATAACAGTCGACATGACAACTTTTGAGTCATTCCACAATATGTTTTAATTCACTTTGTTTAAACATATATAAAATATTTCTGTATGTTACTCAATACAATCCTGGGTAACTTAAAACGTGTGAAGTTACCTTAAATACTGACCGCCAAGCGGAATAACAACAATTGTTACACAACCTATTTAAACTCTCCTTTATAAATCATTGCGCAATCTTTCAAACTCATTCCGCATAACGCTTTAATTCACTTTTTTAAAACAAAAATAAACCTTATTTATATGCTAAAATACTCCATCTGCTTTGAAACCATGTGAAAATCATTGAGCACATGCAATTCCCCTTTCTTACTCAATACAATGAAACGCCGCTTCTTTAATCTGTCTTCCTAATTAGATTGAAGAGGCAGTAGTTTGTACTCAGAGTATTGACATTTTTGTATAATTATTTGATTACCAAACTGTATCTCAAAAATAATACTTTTTGTTTACTTTTGTAAGCACTAGTTTTATAGGCCAATGTTAAAAACACAAAAGTGAAGATGAACAAAAATGGAATAGGTATTATTTACAATGAATTCGACTGTCTCGGTGGTGGCTTGGTAGCGTGCTTGCCTCGATTGCGACAGGTTGTGGATTCGAACTCTGACAAGATAAAACAAAAAACTTGCGCCACTTAGCGGATTGGTCGGCTCAAAGTCAGGATAATATGTCTGGGTAGAGTGACAGGTTCAACATCTATCCATCGTTATCAATATACAATGCATATGAAACAGGCGGTGGAACACGGTTTTTTATTTGGTGATCTCCCGTTTACCACTAAACAATCTTCTTTCGATAATAACAAATAAAATGAAATATAAATTATGGATGTATTCATAAGTATTGAGATAAGTAGATACTTCAGAAAGGTGTAATTTGTCGTTAGTCAGGATTTTGCTTTAAAAAACTTATTAAGAATGAATTTAGATATTTGTCATAATGAAAAACCGGTAATTACATATCAACAACGCAAATGATATTGTTCATTTATCTCAGATAACACTTGCATTTCTCATTTGATATTAATTGATGTACCATATTCTGTTATAGAAGACATATTAAAATATAGAATTATGATGTACTACAATTTAGTACAGAGCATATCAAAACAGATCATTCAGATAAACTTTCAACTTGAACTTATTTAATTGTTACACCTGTTGACATTGTCGCCAACAGGACCTCTACTTGTTATTGAACTCATGCTAACGTTGCTACCATCATCGCCATGTTCACTATTTAATCAAGGAAGCCCATTATCTCCATTTAGACCTTTAACTCATCTCGATCCTTTTTTTCTCCATTCAAACTCTGCTCCCGGAGGACAAAGTAGACCAGTTGGCCCTTATTTTTTTTGGGATCCCGTTCACCAACCGCACATTTGTCTTCATTTGGATCTCTTGCGCCATATGTCTCCCCAACACATTTCGATCCACTTGAACATAATTCTCCAATATTTCCTCTGCAATACTTTGCACCAGTTGTGCATTTTTCTCCTTTTGGTCGTTTTTACCTTTTATACTTTTTTTCTTTGTACCTATTGTTTTTTGTCCTATTAGACCATCACTCCGATTTGTTTCAAATTTACCTTTTCTCCTTGATCGCCTTTATATGTCTCTTTGTTTCACTTGTCTGTTCCATATCATAAATGTAACCTAAAAAACCAGTAGGACCCTTTCGTCCCTAAAAGTTTACACCTTTTTCAAATGAATATCTGTCAAAATAATCGAGTAATAGAGAAGAATCAGCGAAACAACAGAAGGTGATCAACAAGAAAGCATAAATAAATATACAAGTATGTACTTATTTTGCGAACAAGATTTGCTTGTAAATGTTAATACTACACTCCGTCCTTAGATACCTAATGATAAAGACTTACACAAATTTAGTAAGTGTATGGAATGCGAGTGTAAAACAAAATGAAATAAAATGAAATAAACAAAATAATTTAAAATAAACAAAATAAATTAAAATAAACAAAATAAAATAAAATAAATATGTACGTTTCGGCGATAAAGTGTGTCGTCAGGTAGTAGGTATTCCTATGGGCACTAACTGCGCCCCTTTAATAGCAGATTTATTCCTGTATTGCTATGAATCTCAGTTTATGACCAAACTCAGTAGAGACGCATCATTGTTACATTTGGTTGATACATTCAACAATACCTACCGTTATCTGGATGATATTTTTTCGTTAAATAATCCAGAGTTCTCTAAATATACTACCGAAATTTACCAAAAAGAACTTACTTTAACTAAATCTAACATAAACAGCAGCAGTTGTACTTTTCTAGATTTAAACATTTCAATTTCTAATGGGAAACTTCATACTAAACTTTACGACAAAAGAGACGATTTTTCATTCCCTATTGTTAATTTTCCTTTTTTAGACGGCGATGTGCCTTTGGCATCATCATACGGTGTTTATATATCTTAACTCGTTCGGTATGCCCGTGTGTGTAGTGATGTCATAGATTTTAACGAACTGGTAAATTATTAAGTCAGGGACTACGTTACCATAAATTACTTAAAACTTTTACTAAATTTTTTCATAGATACAAAGATTTGATTAGTAAATTTGGCTGTACCTGTAAAAAACTTATTAAAAATGGTATTTCACATCCTAAATTTTATGGTAATATTGTACTTAAAGCGCGGAAATCATTATGTGATCTGTGTAAACTCATCGAATCTTTAGACAAATTTATTAGTAAGGGTTATCGTACCAATGTTGTAATTAGATCACTGAATATAGTTTACATTGGCACTAATATCGATTTTGTCATTAGCAAATTAAAACATAACTAAATTTGTATTTTCTTTTCAAACGGGATGTACAGAGACACACACACGTTCATTTTTATCTATAAAGAAGTCACTCCTAACTATCCTACTACCTGTCGATACATTTATTTTTGGCATTGCACAAGTCATGTCTTCTTTGACTGTTCATGACGTTAAAATACTAAATCCCTGGGATGTATATTAGTTGATTTTAGTCTTTGATGCATGATTTTTTTATTATTAATTGTTTTGGCTTTTAACTAGCTGTCAGTAACTGCGAGTACTCTCAAATTGTACTTTATTTTTAATTTGACCTGTTGATACAATTTGTAATGTTTTTTTGTTATTTAATGTTAACATGGATCTTGTCTATATACCAGCTTTGATTATTTGGTATTACTACAAATTTTCACTTCTTCGTACTATGAACATCAAAATTATTTAATTTTTCCTTAGATGCTGTTCTTGGACCTGTGCAGGAAGTTTTATCTAGCACTAATTGTATAGTTTTATTGTTGATATTCACCCCATATGTACCAAGTGTTAGATTAGTTTTATTGATATTAAAGAAATTTCTTGGTATTCCTAAACGGAAGATTTTCATACACACAGAAGAAGTATACTTAACAACAAAATCATTTTCATTTACCTGAGTTTAATATGACTAGAAAATGAAAGGATATGGAGTAAATATACATGGAACAAAATCGCACACGCAGGTTTCTTCAAAAGTGATGATTTTCTAAAAATTATTTGACATTTCACAGTGATATCATACTTTAACTTTGTTTAAACCTGTTTATTTACTTTTGACTTTAATTATTTATCTCTTGTAATTTTTCATTCGCATTTGTATTTGCATTCAGGTGTCACAGGTCAAATTTATTCGTTCATTGTGTGTTAATTTACGTTTTTGATTGAGTTAAGCCTTCCAATTGATATTTTATAGTGTGTTTTTCTATGTTGTGATGTTATACTATTGTTTCAGAAAAGGGAGAAGGTTTGGTACCATTAAAACGTTTAATCCCGCTGCAAATGTTTGCACCTGTCCTAAGTCAGGAATCTGATTACAGTAGTTGTCGTCTGTTTATGTAGTTCATACGAGTTTCTCGTTTCTCGTTTTTATATAGATTAGACCGTTGGTTTTTCCGTTTGAATGGTTTTACACTAGTATTTTTTTTGGGGCCCTTTATAGCTTGCTGTTCGGTGTGAGCCAATGCTCCGTGTCGAAGGCCGTACCTTGACCTATAATGGTTTACTTTTATAAATTGTAATTTAGATGGAGAGTTGGCACTTATACCACATCTTCCTATATCTAATCAGTAGTAAAAATGACTAAAATTGATTTCTTGTTTGAATTGTTTTACGTTTCTTCGTGGTGGGGCCTTAATATTGCTTGATATGTGGTAAAGGTTATGGATGTATTCTTCTGACGTTTCAGTCTCGTTGAAATCTCGTTCTGGAATTATTTCCAAAATATGTGATACAAGTGGAAAATATCAATGAATTTAAAAAATAATATATTCAAACTTAACTCTGTATAAACATTGTGTATTTACAATAAGTAGTTTTTGAGTAATAAATTTTTCAAATTTTATAACCAATCAAGTCAGTCTCATCAGCCAAAATGTTGAGAAAATGAGTGAGGGTTACAAGGAATGATTTTATACACCCCATTTCAATTTTTTCCTTTCCAAATTTCTTAGATATGTATTTTTCAATCATTTATAACAAAGAAGTTGAAATAATATGCTTTTTGTTCTAAAAAAATAGAGAAAAATCCCAAATTTGCAAAATTGACAACATGGTAAATTTGACACGAAAAGGCAACAAAATTTTATAAAACTTTCTTATAAACCCAAAAATCAGGTTAAGAAAATAAGTTTAATTCTAGAACTTTTTGGCTTCTCAGAGGTGTACATCCTTATGCTTATCGTTAAAGGCTGTTCGCTTTACCTAAAAGTGCTATCAGCTACGTCATTTTGTCTCTGGAGGGTAGTTGTCTCATTGGAAAATGTGCCACATCTTTTTTTATTTTTAAGTCAAATCTCAAGTGATTGGCAGTGTTTATTACCTAATCATGCTAAATGATTTGATAACTGGTCTATATAACCCAGAAGTATTCGATGTGAGTTAAATGAATGTCTGCTTTTCTAATCCTTAATTCGTATACGTCTATTACACTGCAACACACTGCAACAAGTATCAAAATCAAGTACAATTCATCTATATAAAACACAGTAATGTAATTCTGACTCCCATTCTGTCTATTCAACAAAGATGTTGCGATTAAAAGTCAAGCACTTTAAGCATATCTCTTTCGGTAAAAATTCTATTGGAATCATTCACTACAAAAGTCTAAAAGTCTGAAAAGACCAGTTTTTGTCTTAATTTGCATGAACTTTTACTCGACATTCTCCAAAAGTATGACTTGTGTCTTAATTTTTCTTGACAAATTCTCATTTATATTAAATTTGTATGAAATTTACTCGACATATTCTCGACATTCTGAATATGGTCTTAAAATTTCTTGACAAATTCTTGACATTTGAATACTGTCTTGAAATTTCTCGACATATTCTCGACATTCTTATTTTTTCTCAGTATGGCTTGACATATTCTGAACATTTTGAATCTTGTCTTAAATTTACTTGACAGTTCTGAGTTTTACAAATCATGACCAATATTCATGATATAACTTTAATCTTTATTTCTCTTTATATGATATACTGTTGTTTCAAGTTACACTTCTTTACAACAAAAATAAAAGTTGGGCATGTAAAATAATTGAAAACTTGGGTATATAAATATTTTTATAAATGCAAATATGGCTATGAAATCTAAAGTATAAAATAATTCAAATGTGGGTGTGTTGATATAAAACAATTTCAATGTGGGTTTTTAAACAATTACAAATTTTGATTCCTAAATCTTATAAATTAAATGATTCAAACCAATCATACTGTAGACATATTTCATTCTACATTCATAATATTCAATGTTGATATGCTAAATAATTATTATACCAAAATGTGGTTTATATAAATAGCAAATTATGATATACAAATCATTCATTTAACAGAAGAAAAATTTGTGTAATGTCATCTGTTGGAATATATTAAGTATTACACATGGACAGGATGTTCCTCATAAAATTAAGGTATTCCACACCCCAGAGTACACGCAACTGTCAAATAGAAGTTATTGCTTTACCTGTAATCAGCCATACAACTTATCAGTTGACCGACCATGCCACTACAATTTAAAATGTTTGTTAATATATGAAAATGAAAATCATCATTTTGATGAAAAAAAATTGAATTGAAATGGATTTTCTTCATCAAAATTATGAAGTTAATTATTTTAACATAAAAACAAATTGAATAATTCCCAAAGATTAAAAGAAAATTATTATCTACTCCAGGAATAATAAAAAAAAAATGTATTTATAATGGGTCCCATCAATGATTTCTATAGAAATCATCGGTCTTATGAAATGGTTCTCAAACAGACATGCATAATATAGATCTAAACATTTTTTTCTTTTCAGGAAGGAGTTATCACAAATATTTATTTTTGATAAAAAATTATAAAATTCAACACTCAAATTTGAATAAAAAATGTTTTTGGGTTGTTCTAAAAAATGAATAAGGTTTTTGAATCAAGATGGGAACAAATTCTTTGACCTAAACGAAAGCCCCCCCCTCTTTTTTTAGCCACACAAACTCAAAAGATGAATTGTGGGGTCCAAAAGAGATACAAGACACCTATTTTAGTAAAGCAAATTTGACTGGCAGTTTTGCGAACGGCAAAAATCTAAATGCTGTTTGTCAATACCTTCGACTTATATTCCAAGTGAAAACAATTACTTAAATGTTTAATAAAAATAAATCAAAATTAAACTACATGGGGGATTATTCAGGGTATTCCAACTTAGTTGCACCAAAAGGGTATCTTACTATACCAAATTAATCCTTGATTCTTCAAAGTTTAGTTTAGCCATAATAAAAAGGAGTATATAACAGCAATAGAATGTCATAAACAGTGCAGAATAAGTCTGATCACATTTCAGGCGAAATTTATACTGTTGAGATAGTGTCAAGACATATTTAAGACTGTCAAGAATGTGTCGAGACATATTCAGACATTATTTAGAATGTCAAGAATATGTCGAGACATATTCAGACATTATTAAGAATGTCAAGAATATGTCAAGACAGATCGAGACAAATTTAAGACAGTCAAGAATTGGTCGAGACTAATCCAGACTCTTATCAGATGATACAGGAAGTGTCGAGAAATTTTAAGACAATGTTCATACTGTCAAGACACTTGTCAAGAAAAATCAAGAACCTTATTAGACAAATTCATACTATGTCAAGAATTTTTAAAAATTATTCAGACAAATTAAGAATGTCGAGTAAAAATTCATGCAAATTCAGACAAAAACTGGTCTTTTCAGACTTTTTGACTTTTGTAGTGATTGCAGACAAGGTGAAAATAAAACGAATAGCAAAATATGTAATGCCCTACGCCTAATATAACATCACTTTTTGGAATTGTTCGTCTTTACCTCAAAAACATTTTGAGACAAGTCCTATTGACACTTGTATATTGTTAAAGACTGTGAATGTATTATAATGTGTGTCTTTGAACTGTTATGAATATTCAAGGAGGTCACACAAAAACATGAGATAACTTTATAAAAAGGTTATACTTATGATTTTGTAAATATTTGTAGACTAGTAAACATTTTCCAAGGAAATTCATTCTACGATAATTGATATTTTAATCTTTATTTTTACTTATCATTCATTTAAGTTGTTTTAACTATTTCCATTTAACGCGTCATTGTACATATTTCAAACAATTTTTATGTTACGCCTGGCTTTAATCCATAAAACTCGCTACACTCATACAACGTATCAATTCATAGTGAAATATAAATCTTTTTATTCATACCTTTAAATTAATTTTCTGTAAACGTTTCATTAGAATATAATAATTATCATCACGTATGTACTTATGACAATTGAAGATACTCGGATGTCTAATAAGAAGTGTAAGAGGATCGGATTGAGGTACTCGATTTGGCAAATAATGGTTACCCTTCTTGTAAAAAAAACCCTTAATGATCAAACATTTTCCTCTTTTGACGCTTACAGTGCTCAGCAAGTACCACGTAACAAGAAAAGGCAATTGTTACGTTCATTTGACTGTAAAAGCATAGGAAAAGTAGCTTTTGACAATTGCCGGTATAATCCTTTTCTACCCTCAGATATGTCACTTGACAGAAGAAATTGTCCGAACTAGTCCAATGGAAAACACTTTTGTTGAGACTTTCCATAAATCATAAACAACCTATATTTCTATATGATATCAAGGGGATTTTCATACATACTGCGTAAAATCTACAGCTACCATTTTAAACATTGATAAGAATATTTAACGACTGAATCATGTGAATATAGACTTAACAAAGTAGTTGAAAATGAGTGAACAAGTTCAACTGGTAAATATTTTACAAGCAGATGAATGGAATAAATCAGAACTTCAAAGAAGAGATAGTATAGAAACTAATGCGTGGAATGATAAACTTGCTGAAATTCGTAACGCGAGTAAAAAAAGAGATAGAGCATTTTTAGCCCTGACTATAATGCTGTTGATATGTTTTTCACTTGCAGTTACAGTCGTTGTCATATACTTGGAAGGTAAGTATTTTCATTTTTTATTACTGTGGGGCGGACGGACCTTTTCCAGAAATTCAAGATTGAGCTGTTTATTCTCGGTTATTACGTCGGAAAATTGGAAACTCGATTTTTAATTATATCGTAATGCTGGATGGACACATTATTTTAACGACTATTCGGGATTTGACATTCATTTTTTCGGGAAATCGTGATGAGACCGCTTCCTATCCTATCCTAAGCAAACAATTTTGAATCATTTCTTTTAAAAGAGAAACGATACTTCTTAATCATAAGTTAGAAAATAAGCATGACAAATTAGACCAATAAGCCAGGTAACAAATTTAAATCAACCATTGGAAATATTAGTTATATTGGAAAAAAATTCGTTAACATATGTTACATATTCGTTTGAGCAAACCTTGTAATCGATTTGAAAAAAAAAGAACTTTCACTTCATTGATACATTTATAACAAGTAATGTTAATAATAAGAATGTTTTCCCTTTATTTTAGAGTATATAGAAAAGAGTTCGGAACTAGAAAAGCAGATTCATCATTTGAATACTTCTGGTTGGGAAAGAAAATCTCATTTGTCTAATCAATTAGGTAATTAAAACATGTATTTGAGTCTAACTCTAATTTCTATTATTCTGTGTTACTTTTTAAATAAATTAATTCTCGTGACGTAACGGTGGCTTAATTTATATAACTGTTTGTTAATTGATTTAATTACTTAACAAATTAAAGAAAAACAGACAACACCATAGCTAGATTTAAATAAGAAGATCATATAATGAACATTTTAGAATAAACTACACAGAGAAGATGGAACAACAAATACTTTACCAAAACCCAAAGCTTAACGTTAAGGGACAGCAATTACTGGTTATTAAGTGGGACCAATAACATTACACATTGATAAAAAGTTATATCTACATCAATATAACAGTCATTTTAGTTTATTGATCATTTGATGAAATGCTCTATATATTTTTAAAAGGTAGTAGTGACCATGGGAATTTCCCTAAAGGTAAAAAAGGCTCTAGGGGAGAAATGGGTCCTGTTGGTCATAAAGACACTGCTGGTGATAGGGGACAACAAGGTAAAAAAGGAGAAACTGGAAACAAAGGTTCAGCTGGAAGTAAGGGACAACTCGGAGATGTAGGTCCTATAGGAGGAAAAGGACAAAATGGTACGAAAGGATCAAAAGGAGAAAAGGGCATGAGTGGCGAAAAAGGACTACTGGGAGAAAAGGGTGCAGTTGGTGCAAACGGTTCGGCTGGCGACAAAGGTACCATTGGAGATGAAGGTCCAAGTGGACAAAAAGGGGAAGTCGGAGAAAAAGGTGCACTTGGTGCAAAAGGTCATAATGGAAACAAAGGAGTAGATGGTGAAATGGGAAGGCCGGGTGAAATGGGCCAGACTGGTCTAGTTGGACCTACCGAAAGGAAAGGTTCGATTAGCGAAAAAGGACCAACTGGCGATAAAGGACCGAAGGGAGAAATTGGACTTGCTGGCCAAAAAGGTGAAAAGGGTATCAGAGGTGACAAAGGTTTAGTGGGAAATATGGGTCCAGTTGGCGACAAGGGACAAATAGGTGAGAACATCAAAATTACGTTAAATGAACATTAGAAGAACATGTTTTGTTTTTCCATTTTTTCCAAAATAATATAATAAATAATAGTAGATTTTAATATAATAGTAATTTTAAAGGTTTATATGATGATAGTTTTTTTTCTGTACTATTCAATTATAACAGAAAACTGCAGATTTATTATAAATAAGGGACAAATTATTGTCTTTTTTTCTTTGACTCATACGTCATATATCTGACAAACAACTCATTTTCCTTGAATGAATGACAAAGAGAAACACAATTAGTAATACCAGTGTTCAATATTATTTATATTCTTTGTTAATTTGTAATGACAGATGAGTTCATAGAAATCCACATACAGAAACTAAAGAACACAAATTGCTGGCTCCTACTGTTTGTAAATATTAATTGATTATAAAAACTCAATGTTAACAAAATTTTTAAATTTTCGAAACACTAAGGATGGTCTACCCCAGGAATAAATTACCTTAGCTAGCTGTCCTCAATGGACTTCAATTCGTTTTACATTTGGCCATTTTTTACTTTTTTAATTCGAGCGTCACTGATAAGTCTTTTATAGACGAAACGCGCGTCTGGCGTACAAAATTTTAAGCCTGGTATCTATGATAAGTTTGTGTACTGCAATGAATGGTTAGCCCATCATTTAACCAAGTCTCAAGCCGATTGTAGTCATGATATTCTTTGTAATATTATCTCTACTTCGTCTTTAAAGTATAAACATTGACCGATGAGACTAGTACTAAATTTTATATCAATAACTAAAGATGATAAAGATTGAGGTAACATTTTATCCGTTTTGAATGAGTAATAATTATATTATCTTAGTATGTCTGTTAAGGTTGCTAACCCGATTTTGTCAATAAAACGGAACTACAAAAACTTTCATATAAGTGGGAGGTTTAGCAAGCTATAAAATCAGGTTTAATCGACCATTAAAAAAAATACCAAGTAATGAATATAACAGTTATAATTGGTTGGTAACGTTCTTTTTTTATGGACTTTCCCTTATTGAATTTAATTAAAGTTCGGTATTTTTCATCATACCTTTTTATCACATCATTTATAATATCTTTATGTCAAATTACAGGAGCACGAGGACAAAATGATGAAAAGGGAAATCCAGGAGAATCAGGTATCAAAATCGATATTCATGACAAATTGAAAAACTTAGTTTCCTTTCAGACCTAAATTTTATTATGAACTTGAAGAGCTAACTTTGTTGATAGTTAAATTAAATATATAATATAAACCAGGCGCGACAGTAACCAAACTGGTTCATAACAGTAGCATTGATAAATACAGACTGCAAACAAAACAATAGGAAAAATTACTAAATGCTTTTGAATAAGAATTCCTTTAGTTTTGCTATAAATTTTGTCATTGTGTTAACCTAGGAAAAAAATCCAAATAGACCAGCTTGTTACAATGTAGTATTACTAATTATGTACACACTATTGAAAACAAATTAGAAATCGAAGGTACATGTAGGATTTTAACATGTGTGTCCGCTTTTTAATACTTATGACTTACTATACATTCCGCCCTTAAGTTCCGGAACCCGATAATTTATTCTGATTAGTAAACGCTAATTTATAGTAAGACACATTTTATTCCCCTGAAGCTATGTCTTTGACGCGGTGCCATAATACCAAATAAAGTTCAAACATTTGTGTTTTTCTAGTAAAGACGATAAATTGTGGTTCCGGATGGGAACAGTTTATGAGAAGTTGTTATCATTTTCAATTCAAGTCAAAGATGACATGGAATGCGGCAAAAGTAAGATGTGAAAAAATTAGCATTGCTTTATGTTTTTGTATTTGTTTGGACATAGAAAAATAAATATTGCAGCCATTACTTTTAAATTTTGGAGCAAAATTGAAATGTTAAAATAAAAAATAGTTATGGATAACAAATTAAAAGAAGAAATAAACAAATAACGATCTGAAAGAAAATCATAGTTTTTACTAATAAAAAACTTTCACCAGAGTAAAAAAATGATGGTATACTAAGGTTTTGTTTTTTTATACTATCTGTTAGTGGGCAAAAATCTTGATATAAATGTGAAGACTTGTAATATAATTAATTGATTTCTGAGTAAATATATTTTAATTTAAATGTCGATGAGACAAGGTGGTCGGAAATCTCCTTTTTTATTTATATTAAAGTATGAAATTATTGCATGTAACATTCGCTTAAACATAGAAATGCGAGGAACAATTCGAAAAACATTTGAGTGGAAAACGGCCATGTTGACATTAGAACATCTTATTCTCACATTAAATTTGAATTTTTTGATTGTAGACTGATTGTCATAGAAAGGGAGGATTCCTTGTGAAAATTGACAATACTGTTGAAAATTGGTTCTTGAAATCGTTTATAATTGTCGGTAAGTACAATTTAAAATAATAGTAATTAGTACTTAAATACCCTTATATATAACTAACTGAATTTAGCAGTAAATCACGATCATTGTTTAAGGGGAGGGCATTATAAGAACACAAAAAATACAATTATCAGCAGACTAAAAAGACTACAATACACACAAGTTCATAAAACACTTCCAAACTAAGCAAAACAAAACCAGCAAACACCAAGTGTGATATCTAGTGATTCGGAAGGGTAAGAAGTTCCTGTTCCACTAGTTACGAATTTGGTTTTGTGCTGTAGCGATATATTTCCATTGACTTTTATGTTAAATGTCATTCAAAGAAACATCATGACGAGATTTTGATAAAAATGAACACAACTTTGACCGAACGCCTAATCCGAGGAACTAAGTTAAAAAACATACGTTCATTGAATGCAAACGTAGGCCCGGAACTTACTTTAAATAAATCTAACATAAACAGCAGTTGTTGTCCTTTTCTAGATTAGACATTTCAATTTCTAAAGGGAAACTCCATACTAAAATTTACGTCAAAAGAGACGATTTTTCATTCCCTATTGTTAATTTTCCTTTTTTAGACGGCGATGTTCCTTTGGCACCACCATACCAAGTTTATATATCCCAAATCGTTCGTTATTCCCGTGTGTGTATTGATGTCATAGATTTTAACCGACATGGTTAGAATATACAAATAATTACACCATTACTACCACAATTCTATATTGATATTCTTGTAATGGTTAGAAAATACATCAAATAACACCATTACAAACTTAATCCCAATTTTATATTCTAGTTTTAGAAATTTACCTGTGACGTCACTTTTTGTGGCGTTGATACATTCGTGTGACGCATAGTTCATAATTCTTTTGTGCTGTACCTGTGTACTGTCGTAAATAAATTTTATGTGTTTGTTGTCATTCTGTGGTTTACATGTTGAATTGTTCTATTATATTATTAATCTATGTATGTCTCTGTCCTGAGTGTTCTTGCATTTTTTTGTACATGTAATGTTGTCATTTTAGCGGTATTTTAAACATTGCCATATAAGCGGGAGGTTTGGCTAGCCATAAAACAAGGTTAAACCCACCATTTTTTCTTAAAATGTCCTGTACCAAGTTAGGAATATGGCAGTTGTTATCAAATAGTCCGTTTCTATGTATGTTGACGTTTGTTTTTGTAGCATTTCTGTGTTTCTTTTGATCCGTTGTTTTCCTCTTACAGTTAATGTGTTTCCCTATGTTTCGGTTAGTGACCCGGATTTGTTTCAGTTAAATTGATTTAGGACTATTGAACAGCGGTATACTACTGTTGCCTTTATTTAACAAACGTAATCAATGTATCACTGGTAAATTATTAAGTCAGGGATTTCGTTACCATTAATTACTCAAAACTTTTACTAAATTCTTTCATAGATACAAAGATTTGATTAGCAAATTTGGCTGTCGATAATTTTATTTTTGCATTGAACACGTCATGTCTTCTTTCCCAGCAAACACAAAAATATCTTTAAAATGTTATTAAAACGTTATGTCGAATGTCATAAAAATATCCCAAAAAGACGTAAGAAAAATATGAAAGTGTATTGTTGGAAAAATATCGCAAAAACATTTTGTAATATATTTTCTAAAATATTGGCATAATATAATTAATGTGAAAAGCAATGGCGTATAAAATATTTTGATAATCTTTTCAATTTTCTTGAAATATTTTCTAAACGTTTGAAAAACATCATGAACATGAAATAATGTGATAAAAATGTGTTTGGGATATTTTCTTTCAAGTGCGACTGTGCCTAAAAAATGTTTTCAAAATGTTTTAAGAAGATGTTTTGGTCGATATCTATATCATATCAATATCAAATTTTCTGTACTTTTAATTGAGTTTCCGGCTTTTTTATTTAACAAATCATTAGTTTAATAGATAAACAGTGATTCTTTCTATATACAAACAAGAATAAATCAGTTGTTTCGCTAATCATATGAAAATTCACAATTCAAAGTCCGAAAACAGAAAGAAACAACAAATTTTGACATATTCAAAATGGCAGACACAACTCATCATTGTTTAGCAACTAACCAAATATGAAGTCATTCTGTTCAGCAGCATTACCAATAGAAGTCATGAAAAAATTTTGAGTTCATTCAACAAACTCAAATATAAGCAAACAGAAAAAGGGTATATGAGTGACAGATACAAAAATGATCACACATCACAGTTCATCACTATCAAGCAGCTCATCAAATATGGCATTTTTGGGCAACACAGTAATGAAAATATTTATTGGACACAGATAAATGGACAGACAGATATTGCAAGAAAGCCCACATTCCTACTGCAATGGTAGAATGTTTAGTTTTTCACTCTCAACTTTTATTACCTATTTTATACACATCAGGCACATCTCATCCTGAACATGCATGAAATATTTGCCACTGGGCATTTAGCAAACATCAATTAATCTATTATACACATTTTAAAGTTGTTACACTTTTAATAGGATAACATCCGAAGTCAACAATTGGCTTAAGAGATAAACAGCAAAATACTATTTTGCATCCATCATTTTATTTATTTAAGAATACATTTAAAAAGTCCATCAATTGTCTCATTCAGAATCACTTGGAATGTCTTGAAGTGTCTTATCTTTTTCTTGCACATACTTTGCCATGCTTCTGAAAAAAATAATTAAAAAAACCATTAATCTTATATTCATATATAAACTTCTTGAACATTCATTTATTACAAAACGAATCAATATGCATGAAGGACATACCCCCCCTCCCCCTTTAAAGTTTTGAAACAAATAACATCATATTTTTTTCTTTTATTGTTTTATATAAATCAGGCTGTTGTTTTTATTGTTTCTTTTGGGTTTTTTCTTTATACGTTGTATCAAGTAGGAGCCTTTGAAAGCCTGCTAATTTTAACATCTTTAAGTGTTAAAATCTGTGCAGTGACATAAACTTGTTATTTTTATCTAAGGGCAAACTATATACAGTACTAGTAGTAGAGGCAAGTAATAACTTATCCAAGATTACGCATTGTTTTTGTGATGATGCTAATAATATAACTCAAACTTCTGGGGAAACAAACAGATGTCATCACATCGGTTGTTTGTATTTGAAAGCATTTTCAAAGGAAAGCAAAGATGTTGTTTAAGAAAGTACACTGTTGGGACTTAAAGATTCATTTAAATAAACAACTTGTTTCTATTTTGTCACCAGAAATTAATTTATTTAAAAATCCAGAGATTTTTTTTCTGTATTGTATGCCTTTAATCTTGAACGTAATGTATTTTCTACGCTAAATATTTGAAAATCTTACTTGAAAAAAAAATATTTTCCTCCTGAATGGTTGTGGACATTCCAAAGTACCTGTGCCACTTCCAAATTGCAAACCTGCATATTGAACTAGTCCTTTGTGGCTTTTCTTATAGCTCCTGTTATAAAATAAAAGATATACATTTTGTGTATGAATCAATGAATATAATTTTAAGCAACAGTTTGTATTATCTTGCCTGTAACTTAAGTCCTACATAGCCTTTGTAATACTGATTACGGGAAATTTAATTAACTGTTTTGAAAATAAATCCTTGCATGTGTACGCTGATTTTACTGAAAAAAAAATCTCCATTATACAGCCAAAAAAAGTGTTCTTTGTAGGATTGACACATTGGTCCCTATTTTCATGCACTAGATTTTGTGTTACTTGTAATAGACTATTTTCATAAATCATATAACTGACCTTTGACTCATGAGCGTATAATTTTTATACAGGTTACTTATTCTGCTGTAGGACATTTTTGGACTCGGTTCAGTTAATGTAAGAGCCAATGGCGGATCCAGAAATTTCCATAAGGGGGGCCTACTGACTGCCTAAGAGGGGGTCCGCTCCAGTCATGCCTCAGTGATTCCGTAGATAATTTGTGAAACCAAATTTTTCCCACATAAGGACGGGGTGGGCCATCCAGTCCCCCCTGAATCCACCTCTGTGAGCAACTATTAGAAGTAAAATCAGGCTTTTATCAGTGCAATTTGGGAGAAAAATAATAGTTGTAAGGATTTTTGTAAGGATTTTTGAAGGGGAGTCCAGGGACTTGTCATTTTTTGCCATGGTGAGTCCAACAGTGAGAAGATGATATTTTGTTGCAATATAAATAATTATTTTAATCTCCATGACCTAATAAAGCAAAAAAATAATATTCAATTCAGATTTCTTTTAAACTTTGTTATAATATGATGATATGTGTATTCAGTTTGTACAAAATATTTCAATCTTGATGCATCTTTGGACTCAACAAATTTGAAAATGGTGAGTCCAGACAGATTTTCATGAATCCAGGATTCACGGACTCGCCTTAGTGAGAACACTGTGTTTTATTCATTTTGTCACATACAGACATGATAGCTCTAGAAAACATATAACAGTTATTCATCTGGTGCTAAGTGTTAATGTTACTTGTTTTTGTGGCTCGGAACAATCTATTGAGTCATGCTTTTCGCAGCAGTTGTTGTTGATTTATGTCTGTCATATTTTTTTCATAATGTGTGTATTGTTATAAATTTGGGCGGTTAGTTGTTTTGTTTCAATTGTGTTGAAAAACACATTTTGTTTGTCAAGGCCTTTTAAAGTGGATTATACAGTATGGGTTTTCTCAATGTTGAAGGCCGTACAGTAACCTATAATTTCTTATATCCAAGTCATTTGAATATGGCGGATAGCTGTCTCATTGGCAATCAAACACACAAGCCATATCTCCTTATTTTTATATCAATGAACAAATTCGTAATTGGTGTACATAAATGCTAGAACAGTGGCGGATTTAGGGGCCAAAACCCCCATTATGGAGCTGAATATAAGATAAATGCATATTTAAATGTATCACTCCTAACGTTTGCTCGACAGGGGCCCCCCTTTTCAAAATCCTGGATCTGCAAATGTAAAAACAGATGTATTGGTTCCGATTATGATTGAAACACAAAAGGTTTCATCTTAGTTTAATCATTCTTACCAAGTGAGTAACAAACAATTTGATTCGCTCTCTAAGTCTTTGTTGATATTCTTTGTCTTTGTTTCACGCGACCGAGAGTTAAAATCATTCCTCAGTAAAGGGTCTAAATATCGCCCCCCCCCCCCCCCCCGTCAATTATTAATTGGAATGAGTGTCGTAATATCATCCACGACTCACTTCGTGCTTACTGTTTGAAATGGATAAAACGGGAAAAAGCTGACAAAAAATCTTTGGACTCTTTTTTTAATTCAGTAATGAAGATAGTTGATATACGTATACAACATTTTAAAGAACATTTTACTCTTAACAACAACCATAAAAATCCTATTTCTCGTATCAAACATAAACTAAAAGAACTAGCAAAGGAATTTGTTTTTGTCCCGGCTGATAAAGCTGCTAATAATATCATTATAGTTTGACGTAAATTTTACATTGAGGTTCTGCAAAAGGAAATCACGAATTCACTAACATTCCAACTGACTTCACTTTCAGAAAACGATATCTATAACAAACATAAACTATTAGCTACTTCTTTAAAAGCAGAACCAAATACAATGAAAGTCCCAACTATGTACTGGCTTCCGAAGCTACACAAATCACCTTACAAATATAGATTTATTTCGTCTTCAAGTCATTGTTCCACTACTAAATTGTCTATTCTACTTACTAGTACACTTGATACAATCAAAAGCCTGATAATAAATTGTTCAAATAAGGCCTTTGACAATAGTGGAATTAACTACTTTTGGAGTGTCAAAAACTCGTTGGAAGTACTTGATAAATTGCATGCATATATTGGTGATTTTGAATCTGTTCAAAGTTTTGATTTTTCTACCCTATATACCACTTTGCCTCATATTCTTATTAAGAAAAAAATCACACACCTAATTAAATGGGTATTTAAAAAGTCGGAATGCGAATACATATGTTCAAACTCTTTTAGGTCATTTTTTAGTAGCAACAAAAAAAAAGAGCTATGTCAATTGAACATGCTTTGATACTATATCTGCCCTTGAATTTTTACTTGATAACATTTTTATTCGCTTTGGAGATTCCGTATATCGTCAAGTTATCGGAATTCCAATGGGGACTAACTGTGCACCACTTATTGCGGACCTGTTTTTGTATTGTTATGAGTTACAATTTATGACTAAAATCAGCAAAGAACCATCGAAACAACATCTGATACAAATATTTAACAATACTTTTAGATATTTGGATGATATATTGGCTCTCAATAATGACGACTTCAGTGTGTATACTAAAGAAATTTATCCTGTTGAACTTACTTTAAATAAAGCTAATACTAACAATGACCACTGTCCTTTCCTCGATCTTGATATCCATATCATTAACGGGAAGCTTAATACAAAAATTTATGATAAAAGAGATGATTTTTCATTTCCTATCGTTAATTATCCATTTTTAGATGGTGACGTTCCCTTGTCACCATCTTATGGTGTTTATATATCTCAACTTGTACGATCCGCTCGTGTATGTAGCAACGTATTAGATTTTAGCGAGAGAAATTTATGTATTACTGAAAAATTATTACACCAGGGTTTTCGATATCATAAACTAGTCAAAACATTTACTAAATTTTATCATCGGTATAAGGACATCATTCGTAAATATAACTCAACATGCAGACATCTTATACGTTGGGGTATTTCACATCCAATCTTTTATGGTAATATTCTTTACAAAGCACAAAAATGTCAATATTCACCTCAAAAGCTAACAAAACCTTTAAACAGACTTATTAAGAAGGGATATAGTTACGATACTGTTGTCAGGTCATTAAAGATTTCATATTTTGGCTTTAATATTGATTCACTTATAGGGTTTTTGCATTGGAATTAAACATATTTATTCTAAAACCAGTTGTTGGCATGACACGGGTTATATTCTTCTCATATATTTTATGATGGTATAATACTAAACCCCTAACAGGAGGGATTGTGCCTGATATTCATATGATGAAGACATAATCTTTCAATCAGTTTAATTGGGGTCTGGAGCTGGCATGTCAGTAACTGCTAGTAGTCTGTTGTTATTTATGTATTATTGTCATTTTGTTTATTTTCTTTTTTTTCCTATTCTGACATCAGACTCGGACTTCTCTTAAACTGAGTTTTACTGTGTGTACTCTTGTACGTTTGTTTTTTCTACATTGGCTAGAGGTATAGGTGGAGGGTTGAGATCTCAAAAAACATGTTTAACCCCGCCGCATTTTTGCGCCTGTCCCAAGTCAGGAGCCTCTGGCCTTTGTAAGTCTTGTTTCATTTTTGATTTTAGTTTCTTGTGTATAATTTGGAGTTTAGTATGACGTCCATTATCACTGAACTAGTATACATATTTGTTTAGGGGCCAGCTGAAGGACGCCTCCGGGTGCGAGAGTTTCTTGCTGCATTGAAGACCCATTGGTGGCCTTCGGCTGTTGTCTGCTCTATGTTCGGGTTGTTGTCTCTTTGACACATTCCCGATTTCCATTCTCAATTTTACATATAGAATGTGGCGGGGTTAAACATATCAGCGGGCGCCCAACCCTTCCCCTAACCTGGGACAGTGGTGTAACAGTACAACATATGAACAAACTATAAAAATCAGTTGAAAAGTTCTTTACTCATCAGATAGATACAAAGCACGATGTTTATTTTCAGCTAAAAACCCAGGTCACGTGTGGATTGGAGCTCATGATTCTGTACAAGAATCTCGTTTTATATGGGAATCCGATAATACAGTGCTAACTTATACCGACTGGAATCCAGGCGAACCTAATAATGCTGGTGAAGAAGATTGTGTACATATGAGTAGTGCTCTTACATATAAATGGAATGACATTCAATGTTCACATAAATTTTCATTTATTTGTGAGAAACATTAACAATAACTATGCTTTAATTCTCCAACTTTTTTTTAAGTCTATTATGAGAGTTGCTCAGAGTTATTCTTTGTTGATAAAATATTGTGTTTCTTCAAAATAAAATTTTTAAAGTTTTCTTTTCAGTTTTTTTAACAGAATGTTTGTTATTTTTTATTTCTTTCCCATATTGAATCCGGTCGTATATGTAATATTTTGCATTTGATTAAGACATGTATTTGCCTATTTTTTTCGGTCCATTTTGGTCAAATATTTCCTTATAAATCTGTTTATACATCCCTAATGTGGCAGTATGATAATTTTTTATCAAAGTAAGCCCAAAAAGGTCTTCGGTCGCGCGAAGTGATAATTTTTTCTCCCATTTATTTATTCCTAATTGTGTATTTTATCTATCATAAATAGGAATCTGTTTCAATAAACATATATCAATTACACATATGCGAACAAGTTGAACATGACGAATTAAAAAATTACATATACGAGCCAGAAGTTTTCTATAATTTACAAAAGAATACACTATATTAAGTTAAACTTCCCAATTGTCTCAAGTCATGCAAACAGTGAATGAATAAAAACCACCGAGAAGGATATCAAGGCAAACTTAGGTGCCCTGGTAGTGTAAAAACGTTGTATTGTTTGTTTGGATGGTTTGTGATGATCAAACTTTAGTTTTCTGTTCAATAGACGTTTAACGTTTGTCTTTCCGACTTGTTGTTTTTCATGATGAGTTCATTTATCAATTCTTACAGTATGTTCATACCTGATTTATCATGGTTAAAAGTAAATCGAGGATGGAATTGTAATTAGACGTGCATATTTAAGGTCTCACATATTTGCATTTTGTTAGATCACTGGCACATGGTCTGCATCAGCAAAACAAAAGTATTGACCGTTTTTTGATAAGAAAACGTCATCATGGTGGGTTGTCATGTGTCATGGATTTTGGCAATTGTTGAGCAGAAAACTTAATCTTTTTAACGCATCAAGCCTCGCCCCTTTTGGCGTTAATGCCATTTTTAAAAGTATTTGTCTTTTACCTGTATTTCTAGAAATATTACTGATGTTTAAATATCAATAAAACCTCTTCAAAAATACAAGATTTTATATTTTACGATATACATGTATGCGCGTTAAGTCTACACAAGAACCATCAGTAGCGTTCGAGTTAAAACAATTGGAACCAAATCAATTAAGAATTTGAGGACCATTAAAAAAAAAAGTTCCAAAAATGAACATGCAGTATAATTACAAAACAAATGACCTATCAATGGTATATCATATCGCCACAGGAGAATTGACTACTCTCGGGGATGAAACGTCCACCAGCAGTTGTCTCAACCAAACATGGTAAACACTCATTATATATACACCAGTATCATTACTTTGTACTCCATTCCCACCTTTTGACTCGGTTGAGCTCGGGTCAAACCAGTCGAACGACCGAAATACAACTGTTGCAACTGATTTCATATGTAATGATTATATCGACCCAAAGGAATCTTGTTAACTTTTTTTGGACAATCATGTAATTTTAAATTTGATATTTTTCTGGCGAAGGAAAAAAAATGGCGTTTAAACCCACTGCATTTGTTTGCGCTTGTCCTAAGTCAGGAACCTGTTGTTAAAAGGTTGTTCAGTGGTTGTCGTTGGTTGATGTGGTTCATAATTGTTTCTCGTTTCTCGTTTTTTTATATAGATTAGACCGTTGTCCTATTTGAATGGTTTTACACTAGTCATTTTTGGAGCCCTTTATAGCTTGCTGTTCGGTGTGAGCCAAGACTCCGTGTTGAAGGCCGTACTTTGACCTTTAATGGTTTACTTTTTACAAATTGTGACTTGGATTGAGAGTTGTCTCATTGGCACTCATACCACATCTTCTTATATCTATAAATAATGACATTTATAAGAACACATACATGTAGTTATCGATAGGTACAATGTGATAAACATCAAATCAGATAAGCAGATTATTATACAAGTGACACCCATATAAGATATTGTATTTCATCTACGTTCAAGGAGATTTTATGTCATCGGATGATACTTTAATAAAACAATCATTCTCCAACGTTGATTATAGACGATTAAAAGAGTCCCTTTATCAAGATTTTGATCAACTTTATAGCATTGTATACAATGTGTAAATCACCCTAACCTTTGTAGACACATAATTCTTTTGAATATACAACGAGTATATGCTCCAAATTGTAATAGTCAAGTGCTGGAACAAATGACAAAAACCTTTCATTATTAATTCTTTGATGTATTCGATCGGAAATTGAATTCATGCATGTGAAGGAAAGTTTCACGCGATCACATGGTTACAATAACTGTGAATCCTTTTATTTTTACCACACTCGACTCCAATCTTAATTGACTAGGATTGCGAGTTTTCCTACCTAAGGTTGGTTGTTATCTCCGGGCACTCCGGCTTTCTTCATCAATAAAAACCATCCGCCACGAAATAGCACGAAATGAGTGTTGAAAGTGGCGTTAAACACCATCCAATCATCAATTTTATTTTCATGCGTAGTTATATCTAAATATGGTGGAATCATGATTGAACTACAGCAAATAAGTTCATCGTATTTAGATAGACAGTTGATTTACGGAATGGTATGTACATAAATATTTTCATATAAAATCGTTTTAAAACAATTGAATCTCACAGTTGATTATGACTGACTGTTTTATAGTGTCAAATGTAACAAGTGGTAATCGTGAAAAGACGTTTTGTATTTGCTTTATTGAACCTTAAAAGTAATTGAAAATAACACTTGATGTAATTATTTCTTCCAACTAGTTAATTTAAATGTAATCCGATTGATATGTACAGGTGTAATACACAAAACAATTTAAATGTTATCCGATTGATATGTGCAAGACAAATACACAAATAAATTTAAATGTCATCTGATTGATATGTGCAGGTGGAAGAAACACATCAATTTAAATGTAATTTGATTGATATGTGCAGATGTAATAATCGCATCCGTCGATTTTAGTATTTATTTTTGAAGCTGAGAGATTCAATATAAAAAAAAACATCTCTTGAAAGACTAATGGCGTAATAATTACGTTAGTGTTAAAATTTATTACAAAATGAAACAATTTTAAACCGCGTCAAGACTTATTCTACTGGTTGAACTTGTGAACTTGCATACTGTAGTTAAACAATTCACTGTTGTTGATAGTTTCATGACCATTATCAATAGAAATCAAGGCCGTATACATAAAGCTACTTAAGTTAAGATTTGTTCCGAACGGAAGGATTTTTCTACATGTCCAACGATAAATTAGTGTTACGATTGGATTTCTTTACTAAAATGGTTTTATGCATACGGGCCCTGGCTGATAGTTTTCTCATTTGAAATGTTTTGCATTTGTCATCTCGGAGCAATGTATTGCTCACTATGCAGAAAGGGTTTATTCTCATTGTTGAAGGCCGTACGGTGACCTATAGTTATTAATTTGTATGTCAGTTAGTCTCTGGTGGAGAGTTGTCTCATTGCAATCATACCCCATCTTCTTATTTTTATGTTGACGTTTCTGTTATCCTGGTTATTATGGATGAAATATGTCAAAATCCAGGAACAACAAAATAAAATTAAAACACGATTTTAAAAACTATCGTCAAACATTTGATGGGGTAAGAATTGAATGCTTCTTTTTGTAAATGTATTGGGGTGTAAAAGCGTTGACCTGAAGTTAATTTTGTATGAAGCGCGGAGTTTCTGATAGTTGAAAAAAACAGAAACAAATATAAAGACTTGTAATATATTTAACTGATTTCTGAATACCATTCGCTAAAATTTAGAAATTCAGGTGAAAATTGCAGTGTAAAACGGCCATGTTCTTTGCATATATTACACAAATTATCAATAAATAGAAGAAAAAACACTCATCCTGTGCTAACATTGAATTTGAGATTTTTTTGTAGAATGATTGTCATAGAAAAGGAGGATTCTTGCTAAAAATGACAATACTGTTGGTTCTTGAAATCTTTAAGTTCAGATCGTAAGTACTATATAAGATAATAGTAACCAGTATTTATATATCCCTATTGATCACAAATTCAGTTTTGCAGTAAATTATCTATGTTTCCTAGTACAGATTTGTATTTTGTATAATTATTGTTATCGTGTTGTGATTTTATATTAGTTTAAAAAAAAACTACAAACTGAACATGGCCAGCTGACGCCCGCCTCCGGGTGTGGGATTTTCTCGCTGTGTTGAAGACCCATTGGTGGCCTTCGGCTGTTTTCTGCTCTTTGGTCGGGTTGTCTTCTCTTTGACACATTACCCATTTCCATTCTCAATTTTATGCTAAAATTTATAGCATTTATCAAAACTAGGGATTAAGCAAATCACAGTTCAAAGGAACCTCTTCTTGTAATTCAATAACAGCCTGGCTTAACGTCATGTGATTGGGTATATATGAGTTAATATATGATATAGCCTTTTAAAACCGTCATAATCATGATAATTATTTGGACTAGCATTGTGAAAATAATTATATGAATTTCAAGATTATATATTCGTCACAAAAACATCACTGTTTGTGATGTCCTATGCTGTCGTCAATGGAGGATGTTCGTTGCTATTCTGCGGTTTACATGTTTTTACATAATATGATATTATTATTGTGCGTTTCTCTGTGCTGAGTGTTCTTGCGTTTGTTCGTGCTGTATTCCAGTCACGTAGTGTCGTCATTTAGGCGATATACTGTTTGATATTGCCGTAAAACGGGAGGTTTGGCTAGTCATAAAACCAGGTTCAACCCACCATTTTTTCTTAAAATGTCCTGTACCAAGTCAGGAATTTGGCAGTTGTTATCGAATAGTGCGTTTCTATGTATGTTGGCGTTTGTTTTTGTTGAACTTCAGTGTTTCTGTTGTTTCGTTGATTTCTTTTATAGTTGATGTGTTTCCCTTGGTTTCAGTTTGTAACCAGGATTTGTAATCTCTCAATCGATTTATGACTTTTGAACAGCTGTATACTACTGTTGCCTTTATTTAATAATATAAGCGGTTTCATACCCTTGAAACATATTGGAGTTTTGAAAAAATATCAGTCCAATTGAAAATAAAAAAAATCATAGAAAATTCAAAAATAACATAAAAGTAGGAGAAGATACCCAGGGGGCAATTAAAAACCAAAAACAAAAGTTCAGACAAACACATCCAATAATACAATAAAACACTTCTAAGAAAAGAATTACACACTAGGCAACACTAAACCAAAAGTTAGACAAACACAGACAATAATACAATAAAACACTTCTAAGAAGATCACACACTAGACAACAAAAAAACAAATGTCGGACAAACACAGACAATAATACGACAAAACACTTCTAAGAGAACTACACATTAGGCAACACAAAAACAAAGGTATGACAAACACAGACAATAATACAATAAAACACTTCTTAGAAAACTACACACTAAGCAACATAAAACCAAAGGTCAGACAAACAAAGACAATGATACAATAAAATACTTCGAAGAGAATTGCACACTAGGCAACACAAAACCAAAGGTCGGACAAACACAGACAATAATACAATAAAACACTTCTAAGAGAACTACACACTAGGCAACACAAAACCAAATATTAGACAAACACAGACAATAATACAATAAAACACTTCTAAGAAGACTACACACTAGGCAACAAAAAACCAAAGGTCGGACAAACACAGACAATAATACAATAAAACACTTCTAAGAGAACTACACACTAGGAAACACTTAACCAAAAGTGAGACAAACACAGACAATAATACAATAAAACACTTCTAAGAAGACTACACACTAGGCAACACAAAACCAAAGGTCTGACAAACACAGACAAAAATACAATAAACAATCCTAAGAAGACTACACACTAGGCAACAAAAAACCAAAGGTCGGACAAACACAGACAATAATACAATAAAACACTTCGAAGAGAACTACACACTAGGCAACACTTAACCAAAAGTTAGACAAACACAGACAATAATACAATAAAACACTTCTAAGAAGACTACACACTAGGCAACACAAAACCAAAGGTATGACAAACACAGACAAAAATACAATAAACAGTTCTAAGAAGATTACACACTAGGCAACAAAAAACAAAATGTCGGACAAACACAGACAATAATACAATAAAACACTTCTAAGAGAACTACACATTAGGCAACACAAAACCAAATGTCGGACAAACACAGACAATAATACAATAAAACACTTCTAAGAGAACTACACACTAGGCATAACAAAACCAAAGGTCAGACAAACATAGACAATAATACAATAAAACTACACACTGGGCAACACAAAACCAAAGGTCAAACAAACACAGACAATAATACTAATACAATAAAACACTTCTAAGAAAACCACACACTAGGCAACACAAAACCAAAGGTCAGACAAACAAAGACAATAATACACTAAAAACTTCTATGAAAACTACATACTATGTAGCACAACTCCAAAGATCAGACAAACACAGACAATAATACAATAAAACACTTCTACGAAGACTACATACTAGGAACACAAAACCAACAAACAACACGTATGATATCTGGTAATTCAGAAGGGTAAGAAGTTCCTGCTACAATATGTACGAAAATTGGTTTTGTGCTGTTGTAATATATTTTCAACGTCTTCTATTATTTTAAATTTCTTATGCACGGAAAAATAATAAAAAAGTAACGTACCAATGATATTCCATGTCACCACAGGAGAATTGACTGCTGATGTACGAAATTCATTAGATGTTATTTTCGTTGAATTGTGACACTCTCGGGGAAGACACGTCCACCAGCAGTGGCAACAACCCAATCGTTTTAAAAATCATTAAAGATACCAGCCTCATAATTGTGTACACTAGATGCGCCCTCCGACTCACCAATTGAACTTGATTCAAACCAGATAGAAGACCAAATTACAATTGTTGCACATTATCAATACATGATTCGATTCTTTCGACTCAAAATATTTATTCTCGGACATATTTTATGATACAATCTAAAATTTATTATTTTTCTTGCGAAAAAAGAGAAAATGTCTGTAACAAATGAATGAATTTTGCCAGTACATAAACATGTAGTTGTTGAAATTAACAAGGGGATAAATATCAAGAAGGAAGTCTTGCCTCATTCTTATACAAGTGACTGTTATAAAAGATATCGTATTTAATCAATGTTCAAGAAGATTGTATGTAATCGGATGATTTTAAGACAGTATTTTAACCTGGTTACAGTGAAATGATACAATCTTACTTCAACGTTAATTATGAACAATTAAAATATTTTGATCAAACTTACAGTATTGTATTTAATTTGTATATCATCCTAAACATTCTACACACACTGTGCTCACTAAGAGACAACAAGTCTGTGCTCCAAATCTTAAGTGTCTTATGCTTGGAACGAAGGATTAAACACATTGCACTTTAAAGATATTTATTTGTTTGATCAAAAATCGAATTTACGTAGTACATGGAAAGTATCACGCGACATTGACAGGCTTACTCTAACCCAAATTAAACCAAGTTTATCTTCATATAAGAGGGACGAAAGATACCAGAGGGACAGTCAAACTCATAGATCGAAAACAAACTGACAACGCAATGGCCAAAAATAAAAAGACAAACAGACAAATAATAGTACAGATGACACAACATAGAAAACCAAAGACTAGGCTACACGAACCCCACCAAAAACTGGGGGTGATATCAGGTGCTCCGGAAGGGTAAGCAAATTATGCTCTACATGTGTAAAGTGTAGAAAAGTCAAATGTTTTAATACTATTGCAAGATGAGAGAGTCTTAGATTGTATGTACTCTAAAAGATCTTTGGAATTTTCTAGTATCCACATCTGATTCACGCCACCTCTAGAATATGCAGTTCCACAATAACTTTGGAGCCCGGCAATAAATGGTCGCGATACAGAATAAAGTTTTTAAAAAGTCCATAACATTAAGAGACACTCTCTTATTAATATATTTGATCTGGTATGAATAATCTATTATCATGAGCTTGTATTTAAATGGTTATTCAGAACAAATCTTCAGGAATATGATCTTGTTTTTGAAGACCTACGATATAAGGTTATTTTGAACAGCATAATTAGTAGCAGAGAAACAGTATTACTTTAATCCTATTTTATTTTAAGACGCCTTATTTAGTGTATACATAATCGTTGTTTAGCGTTTGATAATTGCACATTTATAACAATTTTTAATGCCTTCAGTTAATGTTTTGCTGAATCAAACTCTTATATATTCGTTGTTCTTCTCGTTTATCTTTTGATCTTTGCACCTTTATAACATTTTATAGTGTCCTCATATAAAGCTTCATTATCTTCGCAATTCAACGAAAACAATACATGTTTGTGTTATAGATACGCTTAAACACCAATCTGATATGAACATTAATTTGTGCCCTTTTTATAATTTGGATATTTCAGTTTCACATGGATTATTCTACGTTAAATTTCCTTTTTTTACGTTAATCCTTACAATGAGGATATTTTCATCTTAGTTTGCGATGCCTATATCTGTAGTGACGTTATAGATTGCAACGAACATGATGTTTGCATAACTGGTCACCACACATTACTGAACCCCTTTTATGCTGAGCCTGACTCAGCTAGTTTAACCAAGGGTAAATCGCAATCTCGGCAAATTATAAAAATAACAACTTGTGTTTGAAGATTGTATATTATAATTCCACCGGAAGGGATTCAGCAGTTTTTACAGAGTGTGTATCTGTTTGGTAAACTGAAAGAAATAAAAATACAATATTTTACAATATGTACGAAAGAAATATATGAACGTTAAATGCAAATATTAAAAATCGAGTCAAAAACGAAAGTAGAATTTGCAGTTCAATTCAAAGAAATAAACAATTACAGTTCGTATTTGTTGAATAAACGTGTAAGTCATGTTAACGGAATTATAAGAATATATATTTAACAGTTTATAATCGATTCGGAACGTACTTGACGGTGATTTGTCACAATATCCTCAGGATCAAATTTGTCGTGTCATCTGGCTTTCTTGTCCCGGGTAAACGGGAGAAACGTTCCAAAAAGGCTATTGCTCGCACAAGTGGTGTCCAGTTGGAGAATCGATTAAATCTATTAGTTCCGATACCTTTACATTCTGCTTTTGCACATGTCTTTGCAACATTGACAGTTGCACGGATTTCTCTATCGTCCTCTGGATCGATTAGTTGATATTTGTCCTTGGAATTTTCTTTCTGTTCTGAGGAAAGAAGTTGTCTCGGTCCCAATAACCACTCACTACTATGAATTTCGTGGGCTGGTACGGACCTTGTTCCTGAATCGGCGGGATTACGGTTAGTTGTGACATAATTCCATTGACTTGGAGAGTTAAACTTCCTTATTCTTTCTACTCTATTAGCAACGTAGATAAAGAATCTTCTCGTCTCACTACTGATGTAACCAAATACCATTTTACTGTCTGTATAGCATTTCACGGTGTCTATATGTAAATCTAAATTATCCATGATGGTTTGTGTGATCTCAACTGCTAATACGACAGCAGATAGTTCAAGTCGTGGAATAGTGTGACCACTTGTTGGTGCAACTTTTGCTTTCCCAAGAATGAACCCAATTTTGGTTCACCACTACTGTCGGTCGTGCGTAGATATGCAACAGTTGCTATGGCTTTTTCTAACGCATCGGAGAAGACATGTAACTCCTTTGTGGCAGTCTTGCTGAGATATGGCACGTAGGTACGTGGAATGCGTAACGTTTCAATAGCAATTAGAGTATCTCTCCAAGATTTCCATTCAGTTGCTGTTTCTTCAGAGAGAGGTTGGTCCCAATCGACGGTTTCCGATACTATTTTCCTAAGTAGTAGCTTTCCTTGTATAATCACTTGAGCCAAAATCCAAGAGGATCGTAGATGTTGTTTATTAATGATAAAATCCCTCTCCGAGTGATCGGTTTATATTCAGATGACAATTGAAATAAGAAGTTGTCAATGTTCACGTCCCAGATGAGTCTTAGGCTACGTTGCAAGGGTTTGGTGTCGGGCTTCTAAGTCTAAATCCTTAAGATTTGAAGCCAAATTACTGGCTTGAAATGCAGACATAACTTCCGCACAATTAGAGGCGAACTTGTAAAGCCTTAAGTTTCCATATTTTGCTAATGCTTGTTGTGTGTCCTTTATGAGCTTAACTGCTTCCTCTTTTGTAGGACATGACGTAAGACCATCGTCAACATAGAAGTTTCTTGTCACAAAGGTAGTCATATGACTGCCGAACTCTTGTTCTGATGCATGAGCTGCCTTTCTGAGTCCAAGCGTAGCAACAGCAGGTGACGGAGTATTTCCGAAAACATGAACACTCATGCGGTATTCGACAATCTCGTTTAGATCGTTGTCTTTATGCCATAAAAATCTCAGATAATTTAGGTGGTCTTTTCTGACATCAAAATAGTGAAACATGTGTTGAACGTCAGCAGTTACTGCGACCATTTCTTTCCTGAAACGCAACAGTACTCCCAAGAGATCATTGGTCAAGTCTGGACCTGTTAGCAGGACGCTGTTAAGTGAGACTCCGTTACATTTGGCGGCAGAATCAAACACATCCCTGATCTGATCGGGTTTCTTCGGGTGATAATCACCAAATAATGGCAAATACCAGCGCTCGTCATGGTCGTCCAACGGTGGAGCAAGCTCTGCGTGATTATTGTCTAGAATCTTACTAATGAATGTGAGAAAGTGTTCCCGTTTTACTGGGTTCCTACTCAGACTGGCATCTAACAGAATAGCACGATGAAGAGCTTGTGATCTGTTGCTTGGCAATGGCTGTCTTGGCACTCGGAACGGTAACGGTGCTACCCAACTTCCCTTCGTTGTCCATCTGCTTTATGAACCTTTTGTCTTCATATGACATTCCAGACTTATCATTTTCACTTGTATTTTCAAAGAGTGGCGATTGTAAATCTTCTTAACGGGGTCTGTGTAATTTTCCCGGATGTCAAACTTGCTTGTTCATGGTTGAAACGTTGACGGTTGTCCTGTAGGTAAAATGTTGGTAATTTTGACGTTTAATTCAAAAGGTACGTGCTGCTTGTTAAGGCAAGTCTCTCCTATCACTACCCAACCCAGTTTCAATTGTTGTGCATATGGAGTTCTTGGAGGTCCTATTTGCTGGTCTAGGACGTGGTGCGCCTCTATAAGATCTCTTCCAATTAAGAGTAGAATTTGGCAATGTTCCTTTATTGGTGGAATGCTTCCTCTGAGTTCTTTTAAATGAGGATGATGCATTGTGACTTCAGGAGTAGGAATTTTGTCCCTATTATTGGGAATATGATCACATTCTATCAGTACAGGCAGGTCAAATTTGTCATTACCATATATATTGATTCCATGACGAAACCTCTTCCTCTATTCCCGGAAGTAACTACTCTGCCGGAGCATGTTGATAGGGTATAGTTTTCCGGTTTATCTTGTTCGTCAAAAAGACTTCAGTATTCAGGCGAGGCAAGAGACCGGTTGCTTTGGTCGTCAATGATAGCGTACATCCGGATAACTTTGTCCTGGTTATCCTTGTGATAAACATTCACAGGTAGTATTTTAGCACAAGATTTTCCGCTATATGTATCCTTGCAAATCTCGGTGCAGGTAGAATTAACTGAGGTTGACTTAGTTTCAGCCGATTCTGTTGGCACCCCGCCGTAGCCTGGTTTAGGCGAGCTAGACTGAGAACTTGCAGTTGGTTGTGGTCTAGAGATGTGAAGTGCGGTGGTGTGTTGTTTACTTCCACATTCTTTACAACTTATGCGTGCATTGCATTCTCGACTTCTATGTGTGGTGGAATCGCAACACTTGTAACAGACATTGTGTTGTTTCAATAGACCTTTGCGTTCCTATATTGATTTGGCTCGGAACGCTCGACATTCATTAAAGGAATGCCTGGTATTGTGCAGAATACAAAGACCTTGTTTACTGGCGTCTCCAGATTGCTGCTCAACCGCTGTTTTATGGGCACCAACTTTAGCCTTAGGGTGAGACGTAAACCTTGGCGCAGCACCTTTTGTATTTAGTGTGACTTTTGACCCAAAGATGAACCCAGGATCGTTCTTAATTTTGCTAATTTCCCTGATAAATGCAGATAACTCTGTGAAAGGCTGAAAGGTAACGTCATTGTTCAATTTGTATCTAGATGCCCTTGTTATCCACTTTTCCTGAAGTCCAAAGAGTAGTTTTTCAATGATAGGGTTAATTCCAGACGGTGAGTCAAAATAGGCCAGTAGACATCCCAGCTTCGGATTTTCCTTGTGATATTCTATTTCTAATAGAATATCAGACAATTCGTGAAGACGTGCGTTGTCCTTGTTTGTCAAAGTAGGAAAGTTGACAATTTTACTAGTGAGAGACGCTTCCAACATTTCTGGAGCACCATATCGCTCGTCAGGTCTCTGCCATAACCTCTGTAAACCTTTTGTAGGGTTATTGGCGTTCGATGCTCTTATGCTAATGGCATGTCTAGCAGACTCTGGCCACTTGATCAGTAGATCTATTTGTTCCGAGTCTGAAACTTGTAACTCGTCTGTAACGTTTTTGAAGCTTGCTTTCCATGTATGGGAGGATTCTGCCCGGTCGTTAAAGCTTGTTAACCGGGAGAACAGCAGGTCCTTACGTAGGAGAAATCTGGTTATCTCCGATGTAGGATTGATTTGATGCGGATATGCAGCAGGGATCTCTTCCGAAACGCCTTGTTTTTGTGTGCAATAGGGATCTCTTCTATAACGCCTTGTTTTTGGTGTGCAAAAGGGATCTCTTCTATAACGCCTTCTTTTTGGTGTACAACAGGAATCTCGTCTGAAACGCCCTGTTTTCCTATGCCAGTTGTCGTTCCTAGATCTGGGAATAAAGTAATTTCTGTTGACTTAGCATGTGTAGTCAAGACAGCAGGTGTTTGTGATGGTAAGTTTAGTGCCACGGATGGCACGAACTCAGGTGCTACATGACTAAGCTCTATCTTAACAGGAGTTTGTTTTTTTTCTTTTGAGGGTCTATCACTTCCTGTACGGCAGTTGGTTCGGGGGGTTTATTGACAAAATCTTGCCCACGTTGGAGCGGGTCTTCCTTCTCGTCTGGGAGATTGCCTTACGCTTGGCTGTCGGCGTACTCGTAGGATACGAGCCTCGGCTTCTGCGGCTGCAGCCTCTCTCTGTGCTTCGAGAAGGTTCAAATTGGCCTTTAATTCAGCTTTTTCCCGGCTTACACGTGCAGCCTCTTGTTCCAATTGAGCTCACTAGTAACTCGAATTTAACTTGAACGGACAAAAACGCATTAACGACATTTAAAAATGATTAATGAAAATTGAATAAAGATTGACAAAAATTAAAAATTATTTTTAATGCATTTCAATCCATATCAAATCATTTTAATACCAGTCAAATAGTTTCCCTTGCGGTCATTCAAGTTAATTTGAGATGTGGTTAAACTGCGTCAAACTAATTAGCCACGCCCCCGTTAAACGGAATCAAACTGATGTTAAGTCCTTTTAAACTTTAAAGTGTCCGCCTTTTTGTAAGGTAAATCACTCAAGCAGAACAGCATCCTCGTGTATCTATCATTAATCCGCTCCGAGCGTTATCGATTTAAGATATTTTACTGGTGGTTAGTTTTATATATGTTTTCCAATATTTATGTTATACGTAATGTTTTATATGTATATTGGAATGTATAATGTTATACAAGCGGTGAGACTTTTTAATAAAAAAAATAAACATGCTTCACAATTAAGATAAACGAATGAACAATAGATATATAATAAATTTTTAAATATTGATGCACGATTTAAAAAGTACAAAGTGTTAATCTGTTAAAAATAAAATAGCTCTTTATATCAAATTATTTGTTTTCAATATTGCTTACTAATATGAAAACTCGTGGCATGTAAGTAAGGTATGGTCTTTTAAATATATCTGCGAAAAAATAAAAACCGGAAAGATAATAAGAAGGTCGTAATTGTGCTCATTACAAACCTAGAAGGGAAAGATGTTTTTTTAATCAATAGACAATAAGTTTTAATAGATGCATATTATATTTTTGGCAAGAAAAAAACATTAACATTTATACCGACATTTAAAATAGCTTGTAATTAAAAACATTTTTTTGTTAAATAATAAAATTGATCTAGATGAGCTTGACATTTGTTGAATTCATTTAGTAAACAGTTTCGTCTTGCTAAAACTTGTAATTAAAGTAACAGCTCAATGAACTTTTAAATCTGTGTAAAATTGTAATACCGGTCACTGGTTAAAAATGTGTGTTATTTGTGTAAAAGCAGCAAACGACAAATGTAATTTGAAGTGGGTTTACGAAGGGATTATCGTTATGTCCGCATGTAAAATAATTCTTGCAAGAAATGAACATTTGACGAACTGGACTGGCTATTAAGCCCTCGCACGGTCGGCCCTGGCCCAAAAGGAATATTTAAAAAAAACCCTTATTTTCATATTTGCGGCTTTCAAAAACGTTTTTAAGACCAAAAGGTAACTTAAACATTGTAAAGCACGTCGGATAAAATGTTTCTGTCATATAATTGTGTAAGGCATATTTTAGCGGTAATGCATATTTTAGCGGTAATTACTAGATAAAAAAAAATAATTGGCTATTCTAACTTCCCAAGTTTAATCTAGGTGCTCTCGTAGGCCACGTTTAATATTCAAATAAATTTCATTGGTCGGGATTTCATAATTTGTTATATGAAATTATCTTGAAAATAATTGCGGGAAAGGGCTGTTAAAGTCCGAGAAGAAAACTCTTTTTCTTTTTGCGGAAACGTGAACGAAGGAACGTGCTACAAATAAAGACCTGCGATTGTTTGTCAATAACTCAAATTTACAAAATAGTAAAATATAACTAATGATCAATGTCAAAATTATTGGAAGTTTTGTGATCATGACATCACCTATGTTATGTAGTATAATTACTCGAATTTGTCAATTATACCACATCTTCTTATTTGTATATTAATCATGTCAAAATACGAAAATGGAAATGTAGTGAAGTATTGTGTCCATGCATGACGATATCAAAGTCGCGTACATATACGAAGAGAAGATGTGATAAAGACGTAAAAGAGACAGCAACTCAACCACACAACATAACAGAATGTGTACAGTTAGCTCTTGTGTGCATCCTTTCCTTAGGATTTGACTTTAAAAGATATTACTACTTTTGCCTGAACATACCGGAATTGTACTATTTTCTCGGAAAAGTAAGGTATTTATTTCCGGAAGCGTAGACTTTAATTGTGGAAACGTATTCTTTTTCCCGGGAAAGTAATGACAAATTTTATATGAGCAGTATATTTGTTTCAATGTCAGTATATAAAGCATTAACTAGTGTTAATGTCTATGGGCGTATTAGTTACAGTTGCATACTAATTGAGAGATCGTCCTTTTTGATGTTCTCTGTGTGGAAATTATTCTTCCTTCAGCATGCATCTTTACTTTGTTCCTCTAATGAGATCCTCATTTACCCTTACATTATAATAGTTTGTGGACCCGTATGTATTTAGGAAATGGCACTCTCCGTGTATCGTACGTAAAAAAAAAAAAACTTTCGTATATTTTACGTTTCAGAGTCCTACATGTATGTTGAATTTTACTCAGAACTTAGAAAGTTGATATCAGCGCGGGTTATGCTTAAAGGTAACCTTTTATTCTATTTGTCAGATAACCTACTTGTTTTTATGTAGGATTGCTGTCTGATTGACGAATAGCCGTAATTTTATCTCTTTATTTTTATTTTTTTTTAGGGATGCATCCAATTGCACCTTTTCATTTGAAATATATTTCCGTGACGTAACCTCAAAAGATTAGTCACTTCAATAAAAAATAATGTAAGCGAAAATGAAACCTCTTCTCGCATGTTGCACTTTGTGTAATTGTTCTCTTCGACAAAATTAAATATAAAGAAGCCACAATTTGGTTCCTAAATGGATATTGTTTAAAACCCGGGGCCTAAAGCTAGGCAAAGCCTATCTCTTGATAAAGTTTCTTAAATTCGGCAAATTTTAGAGACCGACCGTGCGAGGGCTCAGTCTGTATAGCCATTCAAGGTCGTTAAAACTTTGATCATCCTTGTAAAGATTTTTTGAAAATACGATGGTTGATGCCTTTTTCGAAACTAAAACATGATCAAATATAATTGGTGGCCTTCTGTTTTCATGTTGTTGTCTCTTTTACATATTCCCCATTTCCATTCTTAATTTTAGATAAAGTAAAAAATTATGATAAACAAATGTATTCTTGTTGTCAAATCAAAATACATTTAACAAGCCAGTGCGATAAAATTCCATTCGTTACTATTACGTAAAATATATATCACGATATCTCAGTAGCATGGGTTCGAATCCCGGCGAGGGAAGAACAAAAAATTGCGAAAGCAAATTTACAGATCTAACATTGTTGGGTTGATGTTTAGACGAGTTGTATATATATATATATATATATATAAGTTCTGTGTCCAAGTGAGAAATAACTACATGTGGTTTGTATATCAGGGGAGAATTGACAACGGGTGGTATGTATACTAAAATGTTTATCGTCTTCCATTATACATGACGTTGTGGATGAAAATTATTGACAAAAGAATAAAGAAAACAGAAAATAACCAGACAAATACATAGAAAAGAAAATGATGAGGTTCTAGAATACATGGAATAAAGAATGATCGGCAAAAGGTATAACGAATAGAAAAAATTGCCTAAAATTATAGAATACAGAAATAATGAATCCCGATTCAGACCCTCACAATCTGACGATGACATTTAGCTTTAGGGCAATTATGGGCAAACGACCAACAACACTGTTTTTTTTTATGAAAGTTCACATACAAGCTTATTTTTACAAAATCAACTTGAATATGTAATAAAAACTATATCTATATCTTCATGTGTTGAATTTTAAAGATAAACGGGTTTGAAGTTTTCGACATTTACTAAAAATTTCGGTTTCTTGAACATTTCTGTCTCCTTAAATTTTGTTTCCAAAGATAAACGTATGCGGATTTCGGTAAAGAGATAAGGAATATCTTCGTTACAAAATTTGGCTACACATTTGTGTAACAATCCTTATCAAAAATCCTTTTTGTTAAAGAAATAAATTGATTTTAGAAGAAAAAAAACGGCATTTTTGTTGTTTATTTATCTAGTTGAAAAAAGTCGGTTATTTCTTCTTAAACCATTGTGGTGACGTCAGCCTATTCATTTACCGTGGATTCTTTTTCTAGAATCAACGCTTCCTAAATCTGCCGCTGAAATTGACTCACCAAATTATATTCAATTGTTTCCTTTGTGTGCCTAATTTCATTAAGTTTGAATTGGCTAATTTACTGATTTCTGTTCACTAATGGAATTAATTTAAAAACTTACCTTTAATTTTTTGTAATTTTTATATCCCTTCACTGGGAATCGAACCCTTCCTTGAAATCTGTTATGTGTAACTGATATCAACACACCGACGAAACCTCTCGGCTACCAATGGGTTACACTATAGATGTTCATTTTATATATTTAAATGATCATCTGATATACATCGGTTCATCGGACACACAGGGCTTGTACCTTTATATAGACACAATAGGCAGTCGTATAGTATGAGTTGGTAGCCGCGAGGTTAGCATGGTTAAAATCAATGAGTTAAAGATCGGGATTTGTCGGTTTAGGTTCGAATCCCTGTATTCTCTCTGTTGTTCCAATTCTTAAGTTATCCTGTTTTTTTTTCTAATTTTGCAAGTTATAGTGGATATTTTTGTAATAATAGCGAGTTTTATCGGTTTTTTTTATTATTATTATTGGCTATTTCACATGTTTGAAACAAAAATGATTACATTCTATTTGTCAATTTTTGTTTTATAAATATAGTATGATTTCATCTGTTTTACTACATAATTTTACAAAGGTTTGTTCGCAAATTCCTATGCGAGAAAATCGTGATGTGCCTAGAGTGCTAGAAAAATTTCGATAACATACTTATTATATATACTTTATTTATGCTTTTTGGTCGGGTTGTTGTCTCTTTGACACGTTCCCCATTTCCATTTTCAATTTTATTAGAAATAATTTCGAATATGTCTTATTTTGTATAAACAGATAATATTCATATGCCTGGTAATATAAAGATCTTTAAAGGTAGAAGTGTTATATTTGTATTTTGTTAACCAATTAATTGTGATCTGAGATTTATCAATGCATCGTTGGACACGATAACATGGTTATTTAAACTCACTTACAATACCTTCTAATTAAGAAAAGGCTTTTATTTTGAAAAGAAATTAACACAATAGTTTAAGTTATAGATACAATGGATAAGCGTAGATTCATGAAAAACAAACCATTCGCCCTCCGGGCTCATGGTTTCTTTTACAAGAATCCACGCTTATCCATTGTATCTATATAACATAAAAGTTGGAACGAATAATCTTCATCAGAGACATACAGTAATTGTATGGGTGTATAAAGTTTCCGCATTTTTAGCAAAAACCCAGTTCACGTTTCCACATTTTCGTGCATTACTTTTCCGAAATAAATAGATACCACTTTTCAGCATTTTTACCTGTATTTCACCTGTAAAAAATGGTAATAATGATATATCGGTATAAGACTTTATTATCAAATATGGTCATCTCCTCCCGACACAGATACCAAAAGAACCATAACTGGGCCGGAATCGTTTCTCCCAGTTCTATCCATGTCACACAATTATATTTATTTTTATGGACGTTTTGCAGAAGATCCAAACAACAACTTACATCAAAATTCGGTCTTTATCAGCAATAGCATCAGTTCGTAAAAATGATCGCGAACGTGCTGAATTCGTATCCGAACAGTTTGTCAAGTATGGTAGAGAATAGAATACGAGGTTGACTTTATAAAGTCAGTTGGCTACAAGTTTACCGCTTTAAACTGTGCTACATGTACTGTATAATAGTATACTGACGCTTAAAATATATATAAACTTTTAGTGCTGAACATTGACTTTTAATTGATATATGACCATGTGTGATTTTTATCATTTTAAGTTGATACATTTGTAGTTTCATTTTAGTCATAAAGACTTATCCTGCTCGAAGTCCTACTTCCACCCAACTGGTGAGTAAAAAGGGGGGGGGGGGGATACATTAAAGATTTAAATGCGGAAACGTAAATAACCTTTAATAAAATCAAACGCCATTTTTAAAAAGAGGGGGTCCATGTTCTCGTTTTTAAGCTAATGGTTAAATCTCGAAAAGATGCATTTTTTCCCGATATTTCACAGTTTGACGTCGCGAAAAATATCTTTTTACGGAAGCAAATAATCAATTAATGTGTCGATAAAAAGAACGAATTCTACAATATATAAAATTCTGTCAAAAATCATTTCCTGGGTCAATATTATAAAGTTCATCCGAAAAAGTGATAAAACTGATAATAACATACTAATTCAATTTCATGCAATTAGGTTTTAATGCTAAAAGTTTTAGAAGAAAGAGTTAAATGTCTTCTTTAAAATATTTAGATTAATTCTGCGAAAACATCAGAGAGAGACAAAACAAAAATGCATGCAACCAATTGAATAAAATGGAGAATGGAAATAGAAAATGTGTCCGACAACAATCCGACCAGAGAGCAGAAAAGGTATATAAGGCACAACATTTGCACTAAATTGAGTTACCTTGTTTTGTAACCCCCATTGACATAATGGTTACATTGGCTACAATGGTTACACTCATACAAACTATCATAAATCATATTATTCAGAAATTCTTTTTGGGGATCATTAATGTACGTCCAGTGGCATATATATAACATGCATGTCGGAACAGGAAAATTGACATAATTTAAGGTACTATTAGAACCATGTTCACATTATTATACATTAGACATATGTCTCTGATTATACCACTACAAACCAGAAAAAGTCTGAAATGGCCTATATCTGTACTCGACTGTACTGATTTTTACTCGACCAGTCTGAATTGGTCTGAATTTTACTTGACATTACTCGACCCTAGTCTTAACCATACTCGACCGTACTGATTTGTACTTGACCCTTATCTTTGCCATTGAAAATAGTCTGAACTATTACTCGACCAGTCTGAAACAGTCTTAACCCATTCTCGACCTATACTCGACCAATTTTTTCAGTCTTAACCATACTCGACCAAAGGTCTGAACAATACTCGACCAGTCTGAACCATACTTGACCAAAAAACCTATACTTTTTTTTAATTTTAGCTGTTAAAATTAATTTCTTTTTTTCTGACATGACAACAGCCACAAAAAAATAAAGATATATATAAAAACATATTTTTACATCCTTACATGATTCTCAGATTTATCAAATAGAGATAGTTAAATTAAATTATCTTATATAATAATTTAATTATATTAATTTTAAAGTTATAGAGTTTTTGTTAAAAAAAAAGATTTTCTTTTAACTAAAAACCACACCTTTACTGAGGGTAATAAAACCTTATTAAGGTGCTTCTTGTTTGGCATGTGTTTTTTTTTTTTTTTTAAACTTAATTTTCCTAAATTCCTAAAGAAAAACTATATAGGTTTCATGGTTACATACAATAGTTATATAATTATCTTTTTAATGAGGTAACAACAGCCAAAAAATCACTGAAATTGTTTAACCTTATATTAGAAATATATCTATTCTTATTATAATTTGGGATATATTATATAAAATATATATCAAAAAGGGATAAAAAAATTAAAGAAATAGATAAAATTTTTCTTCTGATTAGTGGTAAAGTATAAAGTAATACCTCCTGCTTGGGGCAAACTCATTAAAAAGATCACACCTGGTCAGAGAGTATTAATTTCTAATAAGCATTCATTAAAAATTGCAACATCCTGTAAAACTTAAATCGCAAGGCCTTTTGAATTCACTAGATTAGTAATACACGAGTTTAAGAAAAATAGGGCTTTCTTTTTACCTGTAAAACACACATGTACTGAGGTAATTAAACCTTATTAAAGTGCTTCTTGTATGCCATGTCTTTAATTTTGACAAACGTTATTTAAATTTAATTGAAACAAATTTTTTCTGCAACTTTGGAACACATTTCCTTTTTTAAATGGTTATCAAGGATTGCTATGGAAGTTCTATCATGATTATATTAAATTCTTGGTTTTACAAAACAAAGGTGTGATTTTTAAAATTTATTAAGTTGCTTTATATACTATTTTAAATATATTTTAATAAAAAAAATGTTCACTGCATTATTAACTAAACTCAACTGTCACCATAAATCTATACAAGGCTTAAGTAAATGGTGAAAATTGTCCAGTAACCATAAATTATATCTGAAACATTCAAAAAAATTTGAATAACATTGCAAATATTAGTCACAATTCAGTTTTGAGATTACTTGATCAGCTTGTTTTATTTTTATTTTAAAGGTGATATATATATGTAAGTGTTGATAAATATGGTGTTGAAATATATTATGTTTATTGTGAAATTTTGGTTTCAATGCCATATTGAATACATTTTAAATTTCAAATTATTGTTCAAATTTCTAGCCAGGGGAAATAGCTGTTAAAAACAGTTCCTAAATTGATGAAATACAATAGATAGATACAAAAATTAGGTCTAGGTTGGTTAAGACTTGGTCGAGTATGGTTCAGACTAGGTCGAGAATGGTTCAGACTAGGTCGAGTATGGTTCAGACTAGGTCGAGCATGGTTCAGACGAAAATAAAACGGTTAAGTACTGGTCGAGTACAAGTTCAGACTGTTAAGTATGGTTCAGAGTACAGTCGAGTATTATCAAGTAAATTTCAGGCCAATTCAGACTGGTCGAGTAAAAATCAGTACAGTCGAGTACAAATATAGGCCATTTCAGACTTTTACTGGTTTGTAGTGTACCCAACAATTGTGATGATGACGAATTTCTTAAACTGTTCGAAATAATCTAACCGAAAGATATATCTGTAATTTTACTTTGTCCATAACTTCGACGAACCAAATTAAAGCGAGTAATACTTCGACCTGTTTTAAAATCAGATTGGTTTTGAATGTTTCTCTCATATATTCAATATGTATATACATGTATATATTCTTAATTGAGACTATCTATTATTATTATAGTTCCATAACATTCTTTCAAGCCGTATAAACCAATGATCGACAAGTGCGTACATTTTGTGAAATCATATATAATGTGTATGTTTCAAATGTCCATATCTATTGACAACGAGTATATACCCTTGGAAAATATGTAAATAGATTTTTATTTTATCAGATCTTTTTTGGGGAATTATTAAGATTTTCATAAATATCAATCTTAACACCAGAAACGTTATTTATAAACAAGCGTATAAGTAATGACTATAGTATATCACTATCGGACACGCAAGACAAAGATGTATATTACACCTGATATTTTCAAAATGGAAAGTTACATGTTATCGGCCGTGTACACTGATCAATACCCTCAGAGGTCAAGTGATGCACCAACTTGCTTTATGTAATTGTGTAATAAGAGTTTTAAAGTCCGACAGGAAATCGCTTGAATACCTGGACGTGTCACCTCACAATACATCTGGGAACAATTTCTTCAGCCATGCTGGTGATCAGATGAGGGAAGATCCGAATTTATTTAAAGAAGTTTACAAAACCGTTTTACATAGAGAAATTATGAACAAACTAGACTTTCGAAAACATTTCTACACGGAACACTTCTTTATGACTTTGAACTTTGACTTTTTAACTAATTTCCATTAATATGACTTTTTTCAAACACTTAATAAAAATTAGTTTCAAAACGATTCCTTAGTTTAAAATTTAAAAAAATATGTTATTATTTTAATGTGGCACGCGCTCTTCTTTGTGTAATGTCTAATCACCTTGTTAATTGATCCAATAAACCTTTAAGAAATAACTTCAAACTAAAAAAAAATAATTCTTGTGTTTTCGTAATTAGAAGAGATAAAGAGGTATTGATCTTAAAGTCATATGAAACCTCAAATTAAAAAAAATATGCATATGTTTTTTATAACAAAATGGATAGTTGTCATTATTAAACTTATGTACAAGTGTTATACAAGTGCTCAATATCCATGCTTCTTTGTTGATTGATTTGTTTGACAAACAACATCAGATAATAAAATATCTTGTGGAAAAACTACATTTGACGGTACGTTTATTTTTTATTCATAACACTATCCCATCATGGGCTTGGTCCAGTTAAAGGAGCTTAGTGCACAAAGGCGGCCTAGGTGGTGTTTAGAAGCTCTCGTTAATTCAGTCTCCTAATTTAAAGGGGTTGGAGGGGTCCTGATCCCGAAATCCCGGGCTTAAAAACATGAAATCCCGAAGTCCCGAATTTAAAAAAAGTTAAATCCCGACATCCCGAAATTCGAAAAACCTTGACCGTTTAGAATCCACTTTGTATACTGATTAAACATGTAAAATTGAAGATGAGAAACATATTATATTAGACTGTCCTTTATATGCAGATTTACGTGAAAGTTTATTTTATGAAGTTAAAAGAAGTAATGGTGATTTTAATATTTTATCTGATGATGATAAGTTTATACATCTTTTTAAAAGTACTGTTTTTTGGTGTGGTTGACAAGACCTGCTGTAATATTCTAAGTAGAAGAAATTGTTTTTTTATATGCTTGATAGATAGTGATGTTTTTGCAGACCTGAAATATCTTATAAACATGATAAATGCAGTTATATGGTGCTTTTTGTATTTCTGTCTGTTATATTTTTTACTTCTATGTAATATCGTATTTTCTACTCTTATTTTTAGCTCATCTTGCGTCCGTCGTCGTTAGCTTTTACAAAAAATCTTCTCCTCTGAAATCACTGGGCCAAATTTTAGTTATAGAACGGTAATTTTGTTCAACCGAAATACTTTTAATGGGTACACATACTAGATTTACTAAGGATAAGATTATAAGAGTTTTATTTAGGAGCAAGAATATATGGTTTACATTATTTTTTTAAATGCATCAGTGTTATATTAATAACATAATTAAATTTTATAATTATAAAAATACACATATGGCGGAGAATGACAATAAAAACACAATGACATCCGTAATAAAGGTAACTTTCATAGAAAACAATTTAATATGATTATTCTCTTTTTGAAAATAATATTGATCTCTTGAAGTCTTTCTATATCACTTCTATAATCGGGTTTTGAAGAATATGTTTTACTCTCAAATGTCTTTCAAGGTATAATGATAGTATGTAAACTATAGAGTTGTAAATGTGGAAATGAAATCTCAGAAGCATTTTTTTTCTCAATTTCTATCTCAAAACAGGTTTCTAAAAAAAAAAATTTACTAAAGCAATGTCCTTCAAAACAAAATAAAACAAAGGCAAAGTAAACATAAAATTCAGTTTTTAATTTTTCTTTCATCATCTTCAAATTATAACATCCTAAACCGTTAGGTTTATTCAACAATTATCATTAATTAATCAATTAGTAACGATCAAAAGACGATTGTTATTTGGATATGGTTGATTGAACTTAATGATTGGGAATTTGCAATAAGCCGTTGGTCACGTACCGAGTGGCACGCGCTGATTAAAAAGTCATTTTACTTCAAAATTACAATATCTATTGATACCAAACTTTATATTTATGAGTTATATACTTAATATATCCATGTTCTTTGTGATCTTAAAACATCGTTTTTGTGTCCTTAGTGCACTAAGAAGTCCTTTGCGGTATTTCTACACACCGTTTCATTTTAAAGATACTATATAATATGTTTTCGCATTGTTTGCACATTGAACACAAACAAATCTAAAAAAATAAGGAGATGTGGTATAATCTCTCGCCAAGAGACCAAATAACACAGAAATTAACAACTAAGCGTTTTTTGCCTTTTTACTATATATACATCTGACGGTGACTTTTAGCTTTAGGGCACTGAATTTAGTGACCAGAGAGATGATATACAACCTTCTGTAGAAAAATCATTTGAAAGGTAAATATTATTAGGGTCATCCGGAAAGCTGATGAAAATACTTTAGATACACAATGTATTTCTTTTTAATTTATGCAATTCAATTTTGATACTACAAGTTTTTAAATCAGTAATATCTTACGATTCAAATTAGCGTTAGGCAAACTATAAGCAATGTGTCAGTATTTCAATTAGTTATAAGTCCTAATGAGTGACATTGGCCTGAACTGAGCTGTGATACTTCTTACTTAGTTTGATTTTTAGATGATCTGTTATAATACTTAAAGTGTTTTTGACATTTGAAATAATAATAATTCGAACTTAACTATTCATTTTCTTACTAGCGTCAACAACTGGTAATTGCCAAATTTGTTGGTAATTCGTATACTAGTAAAATTAGAAGATACGGGGATGTCGTGTGACTCGTGTCTGTGGATTGGATATTAGGAAGTGATAATGCAATGATATCTTCCTGGGCCTATACCATGTTATATACACGTGATTTGCGTTATCGTTATATCCGAGACAGTCCATGAAAAAAGGTACAAAAAGTCTCGTTGAACTTTACAGATTACGATATCAAAGTTCGATAAAATATTTTCAAATAAACAGCTGCGCCATGAGCGCATGATACGCCCGTCGTCTTGTGTGTGAATTGTTATTCAATAATCGTAAATAGTTTCTGACATACGGCCTGACATGCGAAAACCCCCTTTTTTACAAAAAACACAATATCTCAAAAATAAACTTTTGAATCAAAACCAAAAAGTATACAGATCTTAAGATTAATATAACTAAGAAGTGTGTAAAATTTTAGGCAATAATCATAAATCGTTTTTGAGATACAGCGCGACATGTGGAAAAACCCCTCCCCCTTTTTTAACAAAATACTCAATATCTCTAAAATAAAATTTTGAATCATCACCAAAAAGTATACAGATCTTAAGATTAACATAACTAAGAAGTGTGTAAAGTTTCAAGCAATAATCATAAATTGTTTTTGAGATACGGCGCGACATGTGAAAAAAAAAACACACACCTGGTTTAGTTACTAAGTCCCGTAACTCAAAAAATTTTAATCTTATTTTCACCAAAAAGTATACAGATCGTTTGACTATCATAAGAAACAACTATGTTAAGTTTCATAAAATTTGGATAAGTCGTTCTGATGTTACGGTGCGACATGTTTACGCCGGACAGACAGACGGACGGACGGACGGACACCGGACATTTGTATACCACAATACGTCCCGTCAAAAATTGACGGGCGTATAAAAACTATTTCTATCAATGTCAACATTCATAAAATTTTGAATTTATGTAGTAATCGTAGATCAGCGGAATATAACGACTGAATTATTCGGGTTACACCACCTCTATATTCTGTTATCTAGTTTTTTTTTGCCTCGCTTCTTATTAACTTAGTTTCCTCATAATTCTCAAATCTGTAAACCCCATTCATATACTTATAAATGGTGGTCCCATTTATAGCCTCATACATGTAAATGATAATTGAAACAACTTGAAACAAAAAACACACAAATATTAGTGTATGCATGGGCTTTTAGAGAAATATTAGTCCCCGAATCTGTTAAAATGTAGATCTTAATAAGAATATAATAGCAGTTTATCTATGATTTTACATTTATTTTTAATAAAATGTCAATTCATTCTTTTCTGGATTTAAAGGGGGAGGCGGGTTGTGAAGAGAAGGATGGGCGGAGTTTTTTTTTTTTTTACAAATTGTTTATTTCTCTTGAATATAAGGGACGAAAAAATACTTCATTTCGTTAAAAAAATCTTGTTTCATTGTATTAATAATAAATAGATTAATTTGTTGCTGAATAATTTCACAAAAAAAGACAATTCGAAAAAAAAAATATGAATATGTTTAACCTCGCCGCATTTTTGCGCCTGTCACAATTCAGGAGCCTCTGGCCTTTGTTAGTCTTGTATACTTTTAATTTTAGTTTCTTTTATATATTTCGGAGTTGAGTATGACGTCAATAATCCCCATATTCATTCCCAATTTCATTTACAAGAAAATTAAATGTGAGTACTATATTTTGGTATGAAGACATGTTCCATATATTAATACAGCATCAACATTCTTAAAACTAATGTTTAGGCACTTGCTGATTTTCTTTGATTTTGCCGAAAATTGGTGACCCGTAAGATACGTGTCAAAGAACATATCTGATAACACTATTATCTTGAAAAAATGAAAAAATAATTATTTTGCATGAGAAAATAACCCTTTAGATATGTTTGCCATAAAAATACATTGGGACTTATTATTGTTTTTTTTTAATTCAACATCTATAGTTGAAAATCTTAGGTGTACATCGGTTAATTGAATAATAGAATATAGAAATTGTTTTATTTTTTTTTTTCAATAAAAAAAAATGTTCCCCCTTTCGAGATTTGTCATTACATAAGTGTGTGCTAAAGTTTGGAGACCGAGGACTAACAGACTACAAACAGCAAAAAGTGGATAAACATTTGATATGCATGAAAGAACGTTGGACACACAATACTGATTTCACTGAAAAATTTCAACGAGCACATGATACCCTATGAATTTATTTACATACTTGAACTCTTCTAAGGAATATAATTCTGGACAAAAACGAATTCAGTTTATGTTAAATGGATAAACAAACAACAGCACTCATTGATGGATACACTTGCGGCTTAATTCATTTTAAAAGCACAATTTGAATGATTGATTAATGGTTGTTTAACGTCCAGTGGCAAACATTTCATACATGTTCAAGGCGAGAAGTCGTTTCAGAAATAGATTATGAATTATAAGGTATTCCAAAATGTTAAAATGTTATCATCGTTTAGCAAAAGGAAATTTTCTTAGCTATTAGAATTGGTACGTCAATATTTTCTTACAAACTTATATCTTTTGCTTTAAAATTAACACATATAAGGTTCTGATCTTATTAAAACAATGTCACTTAAGTCTCGAGAATTATTCGTGTATTTGGGCTTTTGAACTCCGCTGCATTTGTTTGCATCTGCCCTAACCTGCTGTTTAGTGGTTGTTGTTTGATTATATATTTCAAAAGTCGAATATATAGACCGTTAGTTTTTCCGTTTGAATGGTTCTACACTGGTCATTTTGGGGCACCGTATAGCTTGCTGTTCGGTGTTAGCCAAGACTTTGTGTTGAAGGCAGATGAGTAAAATTGTATAGTTTTACACGTATGAATTTAGAAATGACTAGCAGAGCACTATCAGACTCAAGACAAACAGTGTTCATGTATATTTGGTATCCGGTATACGAGTACGGGGCGCATTCAAAACTGTTTAAGCTAAACGAAATTTTAATTTTCCAGGCGAATTAGACAAAAAAAAAAAGATATGTTTTAATGTGAATTTTTAAAAGTTCGGGACGGAATTGGTTCAATTAAATTTGCTTAATGTACCGTGGCAAATATTATTGCATATTCTCGACGAAATTACACTTTTGATCAGACGATACCTTCATAGAGATTAATGTTTGCGTACAATATCCATTGGCATTCATCAAACATGCTCATTTTGGTCCCTTTAATGGCTATTAAATAACTACCAGCTTTCTCGTTTTATTTCAAGCAAAATAATATTTTTTTTTTATCACAGTCACTTTTTTTTTTATCTCAAGAGCTGCTGCGTGTTTACAAATAAAAAAAGAACTAATTATAATTTTCGATGCATTTTGAAAATCTGGCATCATTAACTATAAAAAACTTAGTTTACACATGTATTTGTCATTATTTAATTTTAATGTGAATATTTGTAAGAGGTACTTTTCTGACTAAAATCGATAACGCTCGGAACGGTTAAACGATAGATACACGAGGATGCTGTACCGCTTGAGTGATTTACCTTACAAAAAGGCGGACACTTTAAATTTAAAAGGACTTAACATCAGCTAATTAGTTTGACGCAGTTTAACCACATCTCAAATTAACTTGAATGACCGCAAGGGAAACTATTTGACTGGTATTAAAATGATTTGATATGGATTGAAATGCATTAAAAATAATTTTTAATTTTTGTCAATCTTTATTTAATTATCATTAATCTTTTTTAAATGCCGTTAATGCGTATTTGTTCGTTCAAGCTAAATTCGAGTTACTAGTGGCTTTCCTGTGTATTACCTCCTGTTCAAATTGAGCTTTTCTTTGAGCGGCTTCCTGTTCTGATTGAGCTTTTCTTTGAGCGGCCTCCTGTTCTGCTCGGATGGCTTCTTGCTCCATTTCGGCTTTGACTTCCGTTTGTCTGAACAGAGCTTGTTCCTATAATAAGGCCTCATGTGTAAGAATCAGGGCATGTTTTTCGGCAAATGCTATTTGATATTTAGCAGCCTCTGCTTTGTCACGCTTCCTGCGTGCTAGACTTGACATGTCAGAGGCGTCCGAACTTCTGCTGTGTGAGGTTTTCTTACCCTTTGAAGTCCTCGTTTTAGTGGATTTAGCCTTTGTCAGGGCGAGGCGATGCTCGTGTAATGTTTCCATGACCAGGTCCACTTTGAACAGACGAATATCTGTTGAAAGGTTACATGTATCAATGTCTTTAAGACTGTCCAACGTTCTGGTATTCTTCAGAAATATCAAGTACTCGTCTATAAGCCTGCGATAATTAGTACAAGCTTGTTCAATTTTGTCCTGTGCTGTTAGCAGTTGCTGGAGCTCGCTAGGAGGCGTGGGCACTTCCAATAACTGGAATTCAATACTTGACCAGAGGGCCTCTAGTTCTTGATAGAACTTGTCACGTTTTTCTGTGTATACTCCTTTACCTTTTTCCGTGAGTTCGTGTATTCGCCTAGTATCGGGAAATTCCTCTATGTGTGCAACGTCAGACGGAGTTTCGACAGGCCGTTCAGCATCTTTATGCAGTTTCGCTTTTGCTTGGAGTTCTGTTTCTTGACACTCAGGGTCGTCTTGGTGTTCTGCGTGTTCAGGATCCATATTTTTTAATCAACTAACGGATAGAAAGATTAAAATAAACTGTTGCCAACATTGGTAGTTTGCTGCCTGATTCACACAAGCTGTGTTGCGTACTGTCGATGTAACAGTTACGAACGATGCTACTTTGTAGTTCCTTGTCTGGATATGTATAGATAGGTTGTCGTCAATTTACTATGCTGAGCCTGACTCAGCTAGTTAAACAAAGGGCTAATCACAATCTCGGCAAATTATTAAAATAACAACTTGTGTTTGAACGTTGTAGATTATAATTCCACCAGAAGGGATACAGCAGTTTTTACAGAGTGTGTATTTGTTTGGTTAACTAAAAGAAATAAAAATACAACATTTGACAATATGTACGAAAGAAATATATGAACGTTAAATGCAAATACTAAAAATCGAGTCAAAAGCGAAAGTATAATTTGCAGTTCAATTCAACGAAATAAACAGTTACAGTTCGTTTTTGTTTAGTAAACGTGTAATTCATGTTAATGGAATTATAAGAATATATATTTAACAGTGTATAATCGAGTTGGAACGTACTTGACGGTGATTTGTCACAATATCCTCAAGATCAAATTTGTCGTGTCATCCATTTGCAATTGAAAGGCAAGGAAAAGCAAGTAAACGGCAGTTCACACGGTTAAGTCCAGATTCAATTCCGTGAAATATGAATGTCTGAAAATCCAATCCAATAAACGTTATAACTAATATAATTGCGAACGTGATCCAGCATACCTTTTGTAAATTATATCACGGACACGAAGATCTAATTGGATTGGTCTACATTTTGTCATCCCCGGCCTTTCGGAGTTAACTGCACTGTTTTGGTAAATGTCAAATGCAGTACCATAAATTGTTCACAGAGTTGTTTGTTTTTCAGTCATGGATAGTGTAGTATTACCAGTAAGCATAAAACATCGCCTCATTTCTATATTTGATTAATTATTGATGTACTTGACAAATGTTTAATTGATGAAATGTAAATTTCACATGAGTATTTTATTCGCTATTCGAGTGCTGTTAAACGAATTGAAAATGCGAGATAAAACTTCAGAGAAATACAAACTACCGTCGAATTACGTGATGTAACGTTCGCCTCTGCCAAAACGGAAATACTTTCATTACAAAAATACAAAAAGAAATTCCTTAAATAAAAAGAAAGTGTCGTAAAGTCAAAATTGGAATATATCAAAATACAAAAAACAAAAACAAAAATATTGTAGAATTAATACTAATAGAAAAACATTAAATTATGAGTCTGGTGAAGAGGAACCTTGAGGGGTCCTGTACTGGAAATCAACTATAAGTAACTATAAGTAAGTAATTAACATGTGTCTGGCGTACCAAACTATAAGCCTGGTCTCTTTGATGAGTTTTAACACCTTCCGCATCAATAGATCACTTTTGGATATTCACGTTACATTTTCACCTGTTCATTAATGTATGTGTTTGATCACGTGACCAAATACATAAAGACTTGTATTTATGTATGTATTCGATCACATGACGTAATACACAAGAACTCATATTGGTGTACTCCTCTTTTTATAAATAAACAGAGCGTTTTTACGTACAGTTAATATTATTTTTCAAATAATTTGTCACAATATTGTTTAAAATTGATTAAAATGATAATTTGGTAAGCCATACGCCCGTTTTGTCTACATTAAACTCATCACTGGAGCTCGAATGTGAACAGTTGGAATACCAAATCCACTACGAATGTGAAGGACAAGTAATACCAAAAAAAAAAAAAATCAAAACAGTTATTTCAAGAACCAAAGCGATCATTGAAATCTAGGATTATAAACAAATAAGTATTTCGAATAATTCAACAATATATTATCTATATTTTTTTCAGTAAAAATATTCATATATCATTTATAGTGGTCGAAATTGCTAGTCAACTTGTAATTTGAGTTATTTCCCTTAAATGGCGGTTTGTTTCCAATTTTGCGTTATATTCTTAAACTACAGCGGATAAAGGAAATTAGTAAATGACATACATGTAATAACATCAACAAATAGGTCAAAATGATAGAAATTATCGGTCGGCTCTCTACAAGTTGCCCTAAAATGATGATTTGAGTGTTTTTATCTAATATCTTGAAACTATATTGTATCAACTCAAACTTAAAACACGACATGTAACCCCTAGATTCATCAATGTTTTTTGCTTTTAGCAAAAGAGAGGCGAAAGATATTAAAGGGATATTCAAACTCATAAGTCGAAAATAAACTGACAACGCCATCGCTAAAAAAGAACAAGACCAACAGACACTACAAAAGTCCAAAAGTCTGAAAAGACCAATTTTGTCTGAGTTTGCATGAATTTTTACTTGACATTCTCTTTTTGTCTGAATTTTTTTGTAAAAGTTCTTGACAACGTCTTAGTTGGTCTTAAAAAAGTACATAGATTATAGACATTGCTCTTGACTACTATGGGTTCATTATTATTCGTTGGATACCAATTTTCGTGGGTTTCGTGGGTACAGGTGAACCACGAATTTAAATGTTCAACGAATTACAAATTTTCTATAGGCTTTGTATGCACAGATTGTCAAAACCACGAAATCAAATATCCACGAAAATGCAAATTTTCCTCAATCCACGAAAAATTGATACCCACAAAAAAAAAAGAATCCAAAGTATCTGTATCATTACTTGATTTTACTCGACATATGTCTTGACAGTATTCACATTGTCTAAAAATTTCTAAAAATGTTGAAAAGAATATATCTTGACACATTCTTGATGATCTTAAAAATGTCTTAATATTACATGTATAACTCGACACTACCTCGACAGTATACATATTTTATTTAACCCAGCCGCATTTTTTGCGCCTGTCCCAAGTCAGGAGCCTCTTGCCTTTGTTAGTCTTGTTCGATTTCTAATTTTAGTTCATTTATATGTTTTGGAGTTTAGTATGGCCTCCATTATCACTGAACTAGTACACATTTTTGTTTAGTGGCCAGCTGAAGCACGCCTTCGGGTGCGGGATTTTCTCGCTGTGTTGAAGACCCATTGGTGGCCTTTGGTTTTTTTTGCTCCTCGGTCGGGTTGTTTTCTCTTTGACACATTCCCCATTTCCATTCTCAATTTTATGTTGTCTGGATTGTGTATCGAAACATTCCTGACAGTCTAAACACTTTCTTATTCTGTTTTAAACTCATTTCTCCAATTTTTGTGCTATTTTCACATTTCTTGAGCGGTGTGAGAAAAATATTTCTCATCATTAGTGAAATATCTGTTCTCAGCAAATGATTGGTCGAAATTTAATTATGACGTTACGTTTTCTTGATTTCTTCTGAATTCGTCATGAAAAAAGGCGACCATGTCTAATGACGTCACATATCAAGAACACAACTTTCTGCAAATCTTTGAAAAGGCAGGATAAAAATCATTCAAACAGATTCCACCACTATCACTCGTGCATAACGATATTTTTCCATGCCAAGCAGTTAAATTTTAATCATTTAAAAAGCTCGGCAAGCATCGCGCTTTAAATATTAAAATTTAACTGTCTCGAGTGGATAAATATCGTAACACACTTGTTGCATTGATGGAATCTATATTTCTATTACCTATAAAAAAAAAGAAACATCCGGAGGCGGGCTTCAGCCAGTTTGTGAACAATAATGTATAATAGACCAGCGAAATGGATCCCACAAAAGAGTAGCAAACACTTGAGGTTTGTGACTGTCTCATTTTATAAACCAAAGTGTTATCCGGATGAACAATTGATTTGACTGTCTTGTTGGTGTCGTGGTAGCGTGCTTGCCTCGAGTGCGATAGGTTGTAAATTCGAACCTCGACCGGATTAAACCAAATACTTTGAAATTGAAATTTGTTGTATCGTTGCTGAGCACGCGGCTATTAGGAGATTGGTCGGTTCGCAGTCCGGATTCTATATCTGGGTTGGGGGACAGGTTCAACATCCACCCATCGTCATCATGATACAATGCATATAAGATAAGAGATGGAACTTGTTTTTTTTTATTTATCTCCCGTTAATCAGACAACAATTTTCGTTAGAAGATAATGAATGAAATGAAATGCAACGTGTGAATTTATTCATAAGTATGAGGATATGTAGATACTTCAGAAAAGTGTGATTATTGTCGCTATTCTGGACGTCCCTTTTGAGAACTAATTGAGAAAAGTTTAACTATTCATCATAATGAATATAATTACACGTTTTTAGATAAATAACGTAAATAAAATGTGCCATTTATCTGAAGCAACACAAGCAATTTAATGTGATATGATTTGATCTGCTATCTTCTGTCTAAGAACACGTTTTAAAATAGAAAATTATAATGTACTACAATTTAGTACACAGCTTTTAAAAACAGTTCAAGTACATACACTGTCAACTTGAACTAAATTTAATATGTACACCTGTTTGACATTTGTCGCCATCAAGGCCTTTACTTCCAATTGAACCCACGCCAACGTTAATACTCTAATCGCCATGATTACCATTTAAACCAGGAAGCCATTAACTCCATTTAGCAAAAATCAAAACAAAACAAAAAATGTGAGAATGACTAACAAAATGTTGTCTTGTTTGAATTGTTATAGATTATGTGATTTGTCTTGTTTTAAATTGTTATAGATTTTGTCATAGCGGTTTTTTTATGTCTTGCTGAGCGGTTTTGGTTGTGCACATCGTGGAAAGCAGTAAAGTTTACATAAAACTGCTAACATCTACGTTATTTGTTCGCTGATATGTAGTTGTCTCATCAGCAGTTATACCACATCCTTTTATTTTTAAATCAAATATCATGCGATTGTTAGTGTTAATTTTTTTGGCGAATCATAAGTCCTTCATGGCTTCAATGATCATTACATTGAACAGCAAATCGGAGGACTTACCTTGTTTGTATTGGATACCTAAGCTTCACAAAATTCCGTACAAACAACGGTACATAGCCGGCTCATCTGCATGTTCGACTAAAGAATTGTCCATTAGATTGACAAAGATTCTGTTCGCAGTGAAAGAGGGTCTTCAGAAATACTGCGAAACTGTTTACTCGCGTAGTGGAATTAACCATATGTGGATTCTAAAAAACTCTAAAGAACTTCTGGATAATTTTAAATCTCGATCTCTCTCTGAAATTAGTTCTATCAAATTTTTTGATTTTTCAACACTGTATACCACCATTCCCCATGTGAAATTGAAAAATTGTCTAAAAGAAATAATCCACAATGCTTTTCAACATAAAAATGGTATCATACGCTATAAATTTATTACTTTGGGATACCAAACGGCATATTTTGTTAATAGTGAACAAAAAGGTAAAACATGCTACACAGAGGAGCAAGTGATCAGTATGCTGGAGTTTTTTATTGACAACATACTTGTTGAATTTTGAGGTAGATTTTTTCAACAAACTGTCGGCATTCCTATGAGAACGAACTGTGCGCCTCTACTTGTCGACCTCTTCTTATTTTCATATGAGTCGGAGTTCCTTCAGACACTTCAGTCAAAAACAAGAAGATCAAAGAAGCAAGATCATTTAATTTCACATTCAGATATATTGATGATGTTCTTTCCATTAACAATCCAAACTTTTCTGATTTGGTTCCATTAATATATCCTCCAGAACTAGAAATTAAAGAAACAACAGACACGGCTTCCTCTGCCATATTTCTAGACTTATACCTTGAATTTGACCTTAGCGGTCATCTCCGTACCAGAATCTATGACAAACGAGACGATTTTAATTTTTAAATTATCAATTTTCCCCACCTTAGTAGCAATATACCAACTTCACCTGCATATGGAATATACATTTCCCAACTCATTTGGTATTCAAGAGCTTGCAGCTGCTACTCAGACTTTGTAAACCGTCACCAGCGTCTGAGCAGAAAGTTGATGAACCAAGGGTATGTCAAAGAACGTCTCGTCCTTTTTACTAAAAAACTCCATCGGAAGATACCAAGACCTTGTTGATAAATATTCCGTATCAACTTCACAAATAATACACGATGGTCTTGAAGTATAGATTCTAGGTACTGACGTTGTCTATCATCTTAATAACGTGTAATAGTATTCTTTTAGGCCAAGTAAATTTAATTAGTAGATTTTCATCCAAATTTTTGAAAAAAAATGGGGTGGGTGGGAGGATTTTATTTTTTATTTTTTATTAGATATGAAACGCTCTTGTGACGTGTTCTTCATATATGCAAGTGTAATAATAAGGTTCTATCATGTATATACATGTATAACGAATCAAACATACAAAGAAATGCAAAAACCAAAATTTGAAACAGGATGTTATTAATGAAACGAAATTATCGACAGTTACCGGTAACGAAAATGAACAAAATCCGGAAATCGTAAATTTTTCAAAATAAAAAAAATTGGGGCGGAACGATTTCAGAGGGGCGGACGGGGATGAAAATCTATCAATTAATTTTAATTGGCCTTATTTGTCTTTTTATTTTATTACTTTTACTGTTTTGCCTATTTATGGCAGTATCCATTTGACGTGGCTCGGTATTTGTACATCCTGTCATTGTGGTGTTGTGCAATGGTAAATTTGTGTATTCTTGTCTTTCGTTTTTGCTTATGTGCTTTGTCTATATGCCTTTGTGTTCGTCTTTGTTGACGTTTTTGTAGTGATTAAGATTATAACACAATGTTGACTGCTATACCCTTATTTTTGACATTTTTATCTATTATGTCTGTTTGTTTTGTTCACACATCGTTGTCAATATAATGGAATTTTATGCGACTGTCATACAAGTGAGAGGTTTAGCTAGCTATAAAACCAGGTTTAATCCTACATTTTCCACATAAATGTCTGTACACTGTTAGGAATATGACAATTGTTTTCCATTCGTTTGATGTGTTTGAGCTTTTGATTTTACCATTTGCTTAGGGACTTTCCGTTTAGAATTTTCCTCGGAGTTCGGTATTTTTGTTATTTTTACTTTTTACCTAATTGATTTGACAACTGAACTTGTCTTTCTAAACCGGGAGTATTCAATTTCAGGTTTTGTATCCATTTTACTATTACCGAAGTCTTTTACATCTAGTACGCTAAAGTAAAGAACTTTCAACATTTCTTTTACGGTAAAAAATTTAACGAAATCGTTGTAGACAAGATAAAAATAAAACGGGTAGAAAAACACGTTATACCCTAACATGAGGATGCTCTAAGACATATATGACACAAAGTTTTAAATTGTTTGATCTCAAAAGTTTTTGGAGACAATAACTATTGCATGGCACTTATTTTATGGTTAAGGGCTATTAAATCCATTAAACTTGTTTATACGACTACGCAGTATAAATTTATAGCGAAATGTGAATCTTTTTATTCAATGAACTTTCTGTTAACGTTTCATTAGAATATAATGTTGATCTCACGTAATCTATGTTATAATGTAAAGATGTCAATTGAGGATTCTCAGATGTCTTATAAGAGGTGTATGAGGGTGGGATTGAGGTACTCGATTTGACAATTATCGGTAATCCTCTTTTGGTAAAAAACGTTAATGCTCAACGTTATTTCATCGTTTAACGCTTACGCTGCGCAACAAGTACCATGTGACAAGAAGCTATGTATTGTTACTCTTATTTGACGACAAAAAAATTAAAAGAGAGCGTTTGACGAATGACGGTATGATCCTATCCTATCCTCATATATGTCACTTGACGAAAGAAAATTTCCTTATTAGTCCAATGGAAAATAGTTTTGTTTAGACAGCCGTAAATAAGAAACAACCTATATTTCAATTTCTATATCAAAGAAATTTTCAAATCTACTGCTTAAAATTTACTGCCTACCATTTAAAATATTCTTTAAAAAATATTTAAAACGGACTAAAGACTCAACATTGTAGTTGAAAATGAGTGAACAAATTCAACAGGTTAACATTGCAAAGGATGAAGACCGGAATAAATCAGAAATTCAAAGTAGAGAAAGTATTGAAACAAATTCGTGGAATGATAAATTTGCTGAAATTCGGAAAGCAAGTAGAAAAAAAGATAAAATAATTTTAGCCCTTGTTGTGATGCTGTTGATATGTTCTTTACTCGCAATTACGGTCGTTGTCATGTACTTGAAACATGTAAAAGGTAAGCGTTTTAATTTTCTGTAAATTACATAATTAGAGGCGGACGGATTTTTTTCCAGAAAATCGAGATTGGATTGTTTAATTCTCCAGAATTCGGGATGGAACTGTAAAATTCTCAGGATTTCGGGAATAGCAAATTATTTCTTCGGAAATTTTGAAATATAGGATTTGATGATATCGCGATGCGGGAATGGGTATATTTTTTTAAAGGAAATTCGGGTCTTTTTGTGCTTTTCTTTTTCGCCATGGCGTTGTCAGTTTATTTTCGACTAATACCTTTGAATGTCCCTTTGATATCTTTTGTCTTTCTTTTTGAAGAAACCAGTTACTTGATTTAAATAAAAAAAAATGAATCTTTCCCTTCCTTAAAACATACATTAGATATAACGTTTATATAAACTCTTTTTCTTTATATTTCAGAATATTTGGAAAAGAGTTCGGAACTAGAAAAGCAGATACAACAACTGGCATTGAATCATTCCGGTTTGGAAAGACAATTGTATTTGTCTAATCGATTAGGTAATTAGAACACATAATCATTCGAATCATAATTTGATTTTTTTAAATATAATAATTATCTTAATGTACCATAGGCTTGATATGTATATATGTGTGTTTGTAAATTAAGGCGAGTTTGAGTTTACACGATAAATTAAATATGTGCATTCTTTTTGGTTGCCATATATTTTGATCTCAATAAAGAATCAATTTAACAGCACTGGGTAATCATTAAGTTAATATTGGTGTTGTCAACGATTAACCGCATATCGAATACCAAAAACGATAACCGATTTACCGGAACTTTTTTTCGATTTTAATAGATTCAATATAAATGTGTATTGGACTCATTAATAAATTTTGTTGAATTTTCAAATGATTGTCGTAGTAATAAGTTTGACAGATCAATTGTCCACTAAAGTGATTGCTATTTTTAACCTTGAAAACATTTCAATTTTATAAAATTAATTAGCAAAACGACAACTTGTGTATTAGCTCGGGGCAAGATCTAAAGTTATTTTTTGGGCCCTTTATAGCTTTCTTTTTGGTGTGAGGCAAGGCTCCGTGTTTAAGGCCGTACTGTGACATATAATGGTTTACATTTACAAATTGTGACTTGGATAGAGAGTCATACCACATCTTCTTTTATCTATAAACATAGTTAGCCTACATGAATTTAAAATGGTGTCTTCAACCTATGCCAACATGCGATAAATATATATTCAACCTATGCCTACAAACAAAATACAATAGGTGTTGTTATGACAATTACTAATTAATAACAGTTAAAATTCATTCAGCATTTTTAATTATGTAAGCACTAAATATAACTTTTTTAAAAATTATAAACAATAATAAAAATTTCGACGAGATCAAAATTTTTTCTATCTTCTCAATCTGAAGTTATTTCAAACGTCATAGTAGATACTGTAGTAAGGTAGTGTTGAATTATTAAAACTAAAACTTCACCAGGAATGCTCAAAGTCAAGCCTTATTATGCCAAAGGATAAACTTCAATTTATCGTAATACCATGAAAACGAACATTTGTAGGATAATGTAAATAAGGCCGTTAAACGTCAACTTAACTACCGGTTAATCGGTGGAAAGATATTCCGAGTAACCGATTAAGCAAAGCTGTTCGATTTTACGACACTAGTTAATATACAAATTATTCAAGGTTTTTTTGCCTTAATTAGTGTGTAAATGTATCTCCATTTCGCTTAAGGATGTTCGTTCTCTTGTTTTTAAATTTTTGCCAGATATTCGGAAACCTCTGATTTTATTCATGTAGTGCCATTAAAATTGTTTGCCCGCTAACCCCTACTTTTCTTTTCTTAATTTTATTACATATAGTTTAAAAAGCCATATTTGAAAATCTTATGAAAACTTTGTTATTTATTATTGTTTTTGAAAGAAAAAAGTTGCCAATGTTAAATATATAAAAAATCTAGAGAGAATCATTTCCCGCCAAATTTTCAATGGCTGATATCTCGAAAACAAGCACACGAACTCTTCATTTTTTTCTGCTTTTTTAGTTCCTTTATTTATATACTATCAATTTATAACAGTTTTTTAAAATGCTTGTTATTTTGAAACAGAGTTGCGAACATCCTTAAATTTGAATATGCTAATTATATATTCAATTTACTGCTTCATTGATAGTTAAATGACATGGCAGCCAAAAAGATACATTAAAGGTATGTTTACGAATTCTCTTCTTAAGGGTCCTTACATAACATTTAGTGAAATTTAGGATGTCATCCGATTTTTTAAGAATAAATGCAAAAATGTGACAGTATGAAGCTATAAAACTATAAGAATATTTGGTATGATTGTCAATGAGACAACCATCCACATCAGTTTAAATGAGGAATATAAACGTAAACATATGTCAACGTACGACCTTAAAGTTTTAAAATAACTCATACCGTCTAGTTAGTTTTTTGATTTACTAAACAATTCAAACAAGGTAACTAACGGCATAATTAATACAGTGCAATATGCGAAAAAGAGATATAACAGATATTAACTAGCCAACGAAAACGACGACATAACAGGCTTTTGACATGAACCATTGACTAACACGGGATATAGTGTGCTAGATATATTATAGCATTAACATTCGTTTAATTTCGTGCACTACATCAAACTTAAATTGTATTATCTAAAGAGGTGGGGTGAATAATAGGTAAATGTGCAGGTTTGTCATCAATTTATTGCATCTTCGTAGAAGATTCTGAAATATTTGCAAAGTTTAGCGATCTCAAATATTGAATTATTGACTTTGCCTAAACAGAATTGCTTCATTAAAAATTTGTGAAAGAACGGCACCTTATTACTGTATTAGTGTCTGTTATAAATTTAATTTTGATAATCTGGCTCTCCTCTTCCTTCATGTAATGTGAAACGTGCTTATCATTCTGCGGAGAGCTTTGAAAATCTGGAGTTTTTTCTGTATATAATATTCTAGTGTTAAGTTTTCATAACAAAAAAAAAACGTTACCGTATAGACATATGTTAATTTTAATAGCATATGTCAATTCGTTGTACATCCAACGTGAATTTTGAAATCAAAGCTCCATTCAGAGATACCTGTGTGTGTGTGTGTTGCAAAATCTTTATTTTTCGTGTACTGTTTTTTTTTCCATTTGTTACGTAGTTATTCTTTTGGTCTTGATGTTGTCCTTTTTAATAGCTTCTTTTATGATTTGCAAATGTCAACTTGGTATCTCTTCTTTCTTTTTAAAATTTGAAACGTTCTAAACAAAATGAAACTACGGTATCAGATCAGGATATACCTATGATATGAGTGGTCAACCTTTCTAAAAAAGACGTTAGAATTTGTATAGATATGTAATGCATCATTGATCAGTTTGAGATATGCAGAAGAACGTCATAAACATGATAGAAGTGGCTTATATTCATCAACCCACAGACAATTCTAGTAAACCCAGTTAATGTGGCAAGTATAATGACGCGTACCCAGCATGTGAAAACCTCTTAAACGATAAATTGACGAGATATTGCTGCTGTACAAACTGCGATTGATAAATAGTTTAAAAATAATACCACATTAAAACAGGTAAAACAACTCATCAGCATAAAAAAAAGAGGCGACAGACACCAAGGTGATATTCTAACTCATAAGTCAAAACAAAATTACAAAGTCATGGCAAAAACCCTAAAAAAAAATACGAAAAGACAAACACAATTCGACATAGAAAAAACTGAGCAACATTTATACTTACGTGACTTATTTACAATTAGTTTTTCAGCTTGCAGAAAAATAATGTGTTCGTTTTTTTATTGACGTATACCCTACATATTTTTATTCCTAAAAAATAACATAATATTATAATTCAAAGGGTCCAAGATAAACATATCACACTATAGCCAAATTAAAATAAGACAAATCCAATGAACATTACAGAATACACTATACAGACAGTTCATGATGGAGCAACAAATACTTAATAAAACACTGGCCTTAAAGTAGATGCTCATAAAGAGACAGCATTTACTGTTAATGTTGTGGGACCGGTTATATTTCACGATGATAAAAAGTTAAATCTACATATAGATAACATAGGTATTTCTAAATTAATCATATAATGAAATGCTCTACATATTTATAAAAGGTAGCAGTGACCATGGGAATCTCTCTAAAGGCGAAAAAGATTCGCGAGGCGAAAGGGATCCTGGTGGTCATAAGGACATTGCTGGTGTTAGGGGAAGACAAGGCGAAAAGATTAATAACGGTGAATACGGGTTAAAAGGTGAAACTGGAGACAAAGGTTCAGCTGGTAAGGGACAACTCGGAGATATAGGTCTAATAGGGGGAAATAGACAAAATGGTACGAAAGGATCAAATGAAGAAAAGGGTGCAATAGGTTCAAAAGGTTTGGCTGACAACAAAGGTACCATCGGAGATGAAGGTCCAAGTGGAAGAAAAGGCGAAGTCGGAGAGAAAGGCGCAGTTGGTGCGAATGGTTCACAAGGAAAGAAGGGTGTCGATGGTGAAAATGGCATAACTGGTATGGTTGGACCTACCGGGAGAAGAGGTTTGACTGGAGAAAATGGATCAACTGGCGATAAAGGGCTGAAATGAGAAATATGAGACAAAGGCTCAACTGGCAGTAAAGGACAACTCGGCGATATAGGCCCAATTGGAGGAATAGGACAAAATGATACGAAAGGATCAAAAGGAGAAAAGGGTGAAATAGGTTCAACAGGTTTGGCAGGTGACAAAGGTAGCCTCGGAGATGAAGGTCCAAGTGGAAGAAAAGGGGAAGTCGGAGAGAAAGGCGCAGTTGGTGCAAAAGGTCCAAATGGAAATAAAGGTGTGGATGGTGAAAATGGCATAACTGGTATGGTTGGACCTACCGGGAGAAGAGGTTTGACTAGAGAAAAAGGACCAACTGGCGATAAAGAACTGAAAGGAGATATTGGAGACAAAGGCTCAACTGGCAGTAAGGGACAACTCGGAGATATAGGCCCAATTAGAGGAATAGGAAAAACTGGTACGAAAGGATCAATTGGAGAAAAGGGCATGCATGGCGATAAAAGATCAATGGGAGTAAAGGGTGCAACAGGTGCAAAATGTTCGGCTGGCGAAAAAAATTAATATCGGAGATATAGGTCCAAGTGGACGAAAAGGGGAAGTTGGAGAGAAAGGCGCAATTGGTGTTTAAGGTCCAAATGGAAACAGAGAAGTGGATGGTGAAAATGGCAAAAAGCGGGAAATAGGCCAGGCTGGTATAGTTGGAACTGCCGGAAGCAGAGGTTTGACAGGTAAAAAAAAACAACTGGCGATAACGGATCGAAGGGAGAAAAAAGACTTCATGGCCTAAATGGTGAACATGGCGAAAAGGGTATCAAAGGTGAAAAAGGAATAATGGGAAATAATGGTCCAGTTGGCAACACAGGACAAAGGAGTGAAAACATTAAAATCACGTTAAATTGAAGATAACAAGGATGTGTTTTGTTTTCCATGTTTCAAAAGTTATATACTAAATACTAGAAGTATTATTAATATTTAAAAGTTTTTTTTAAAGGTCTCATATGATAAAAAAAAATGTCTTCAATATTCCATCATTATCAAATGAAAGATCATTGTCTTTTTTCTTTGACACAAAAGACACATATCTAACAAACAATGTATTTTTCTTGAATGAATGACAAAGATGAATACAATTATCAATACCAGTGTTCAATATTATGAACATTCTTGGCAATTCTAATTAGTCTTTGTTTATTTTTAATGACAGTTGACGTAATAGAAATCCACATTATGAAACCGAAGAATATCAATGACTTGCACTTACTGTTATATATTAAAAATTGTTAATTAAAATTAACCGTTAACAACACTTTGAATTTTTCGAAATACTAAGGATTTTCTTCTCCAATAACAGTTTACTTCAGTTGTATTTGGCCAACCTTTCGAAATTGTGGGTCCTCGATTCTCTTCAACTTCGATTTTTTTTAGTCTGTTCTATTTTGTTTATTCGAGCGTCACTGATTAATTAGTCTTTTGCAGACGAATCGCGCGTCTGGCGTTCAAAGTTTTATGCCTGGTATCTATGATTAGTTTGTTAACTGCTGAATAATACATTGCAATGAATGCTTAGCAAATAATGGTACCAGGTCTCATGCAGATTGTAGTCATGATATTCCTTATAATATTATAATATTATCTTCCCTTCGTCTTTCTTCCAGTAGAACCATTAATCAACACCATAAGTACTTACATAAGCAACATGACGGGTGCCACAAGTGGAGGAAGATCTGCAAACTTTTCCCGAGCACCTGAAATTTTGATGGTTTGTGTTGTTCAGTCATTATTGCTCTATGATGTGTTTTGTATACTGTAGTTTGTCTTTTGGTCGTTGTTTGCCATGCCGTTGTCAATTCGTTTTTGAAATTATGAGTTTCCTAATTTCTGTGGTATCTTTCGCCTCTCATTTATATAAATGACTTCGTTGTTTGCAATGCCGTTGTCAATTCGTTTTTAAAATTATGAGTTTCCTTATTTCTGTGGTATCTTTCGCCTCTCATTTATATAAATGACTGAAGATAATTACGATGGATGTAACATTTTCTCCGTTTTGAATAATTTGTATTATCATTTACACCAAGATGTCGTTAAATGAAATTGGATACTCTGCATTTATCATGCTTTTCAATAGCATATTGTCAAATTGCTGAAAGACCCCCTCCTAAATTATTGAAAACTTTCATTCTCCATTGACAATAATTATCTTAGTGTTAATTAGAAAAAAAAAACATTTGTGCTAACGCCCTCAAGGTGTATATACTACTTGTCTTCATTTCAAATTACAGGAGCACGAGGACAAACTGGTGAAAGGGGACAACCAGGCGAATCAGGTATCAAAATACATTGTAGATAATCATTGCAAAGTTTTCTTTCCGAAATGATGTGATAATGAACTTTCAGAGCTAAATATGTTGAAAGTTAAACAACAATATAATGGAAACGAATTTAACCGAACAAAACTCGTTCATAACAATGTCGTTGAAAAAGACAGACCGTAAACAAAATAATAAGGAAAGCAATGTCACTGTATTTAAGTAGAATTCCTTTAGTGTTCGTATTAAATTTTGTCATTTTATTAACCAAGGAAAGAAATAACTTTGAAATGTTGCAGTTATTCAAATCATATACGATTAATTGAACAAAATTTAGAAATCATCTAGCTCAATGCAATTTAAGGAAGAGATTTAATCAAGTACGTCCGCTTTTCATACTGATATTTACTGCACATCCTGTTTCCGTCCTAAAAGCTTGTATCCGACAATAACCTGTTGTGATCATTTATTTTTTTAAATTTCAAAAAGTAATTCAAACTATTAGTTTCATCCTATTCTTGCAAACAATATATTCTGGTTTTAAATGCTATTTCATAGATACATGTTTAATTGCTCTAAAACAATGTCTTTGACGCTGTTCTTTAAACTATATGACAATTACCTGAGTGTTGGAATAATATATGCTTTAGAGTAGTGCAAACTATTACATGCAGTTTCATCCTATTCTTGCGAAAAATATATTCTTCTTTGTAAATACTAATTCATAAAGACATGTTTTAATTCTCTAAATCAATGTCTTTAAGTACCAAGTCAGGAATATGACAGTTGTTTTCCATTCGTTTAATGTGTTTGAGCTTTCGATTTTGCCATTTTATAAAGGTTTTTCCGTTTTGAATATTCCTTGAAGATAGGTATTTTTGCTATTTAACCTTTTAAACCAAATGAAGTTCAAATATTTGTGTGTTTTTTTTTCAGGCAAGACGATAACCTGTGGAACAGTTTATGGGGATATGTTAGTACTTTCAATTAAGGTCCAAAAAGACATGGAATGATGCAAAAGTGAGATGATTAGTATACAAAGTGCATTGCTTTACGTTTCTGTATATTGACTATTGACGTCTGCGTCGTAATCAATAGTTTATTCAGTGATATGTTCTATTGCAATTCAAATGTAATCCGATTGATATGTGCAGATGATATAAACACATCCATCGATTTTAACTGTTCAAGCTAAGAGATTCAATGTAAAAACAATCGATTGAAAGACTTATGGCGGAATCATTACATGAGTGTTAAAAAATTACAACAAAATTACACAATTTTAAAAACTATCATAACAAATTGATGGAATTCAATTGAATGTACTTGACAGTATTTTGCCTCTTAATAAGATTTTTGGGACATCGGAAAATAAATATGAAAGCCATTACTTTTAAATTTTTTAACATAATTGGGATGTTACACAGTAAAAAAAAGTTATGGGTAATAAACGAATAGAAGAACTAAACAAATAGCGATCTGAAAAAAATCAAACTTTTTACCATCAAAATGCTGTATATATGGTCAAATAAGGATGGTTTAGTTTTTTTTAGTTGACAACAAATCCTGATAAAATAAATAATTAGCTGATATCTGAGTAAATTCTTTCCTTTATAGTATAGCTGGAAGTAATTGCGTGTACCATCCGCTAAAATGTAGAAATATAGGTCAAATTTGCAGTGGAAACTTTAGGCGGCCATGTTGAAATCATTGTTTGCATATGTTACACAACTTATCAATAAATAGGAAAATTTAATTTGAAAAGCTTTTTGAATTATTGAAAATATTAAACACTCGTCCAATACTAACATTGCATTTGAGAATTTTTTTGTAGAATGATTGTCATAGAATGGGAGGATTCCTTGTAAAACTTGACAACACTATTGAGAGTTGGTTCCTCAATTTTGTTTAGAACAGCCGGTAAGTTCAAAATAAACAAACTACTAACTTGTACTTATCTACCCCTAGTGATCACTAATTTAATTTTGCATTAATTTATCTATTTTGTCTAGTAAAAAAAAATGATAATTATTGTTATCTTAGAGTGAATATATATTGATTCTTAACAACTTAAAATCGAAAACGAATAAAATTTATCAAAACTATGGAGTAAAAAAAAGAGCAAAGAATTCGCTGCGTGTAACAGCCCGGCTTAACGTCACTTAACTTGGTAGAAATGAGTTAATAACATAAGTGTGTTCTCACAATGGATATTATATACATGGAAGTTTTGAGACTTATTTACATCAAAACAAATGTTCTTATGTAATGCAAACATAGCAGAAAAGATAGAGAGCAATTAAAATACCCCCTAAAATGTAGGACAAACACAAACAATACCTTTATTATCAAAGACAAAAAACACACACAAGTCCATAAAACTCTTCTAAGAAAACTATCCACTTGGCAATACAAAACCAACAAAATTCTGGTGTGATTTCTGGTGATTCGGAAGGGTAAGTAGTTAATCTGCTACTAGTCACGAATATGGTTTTGTGCTGTTGGGAAATATTTGCAACTGCTTCTATATAAAAGGTGCAGAAACATCATAAAGAGATTTTGATGATACAGACTATAACTATGACTGTATCTACGCCGATAAACGAAGATAACAAAAAGAGGAAAAAGATATCAAAGGGACATTCAAATCTACGAAGGGATGATTTCAACTTCACCACTTGGAACACTTGGTTTAATAGCTTCCTAGTGAGCAGCTACCCTCTATTAAGGAAATCACGATAGGAAATACACGCCCTGAAATAAAGTTTAACTGGGAGGTATATACTCCGTATGAAAAAATGCGTTCATTGAGTTGCAGAAATAGGCATTTGGAAATGAAAAAAAAAGTATTTTCATAAAACATATTCCTTTTAGGTTTGTATAATATTATTTTCGTTTAAAAGAGATTTAAATTTTGATATTAAGTAAAATCTGAATGTTTGATTGTGCTAATGTAGAACATAATTGCCTTCCAAAATATTGTTGTGATGCAAAAAACAAAGAATAACACAATACTACACCCGTAATAGATAATTAAGTAACAAATGCATAACTTTGATCTATCGAAAACTGAATTCTTCAGTCTTGTTTCATTTCAATACGTTATTCTCAAATTCTAGAAAAGGTTGATGTTTTCCCTTTTTATAAGAACACAGGTCACGTATGGATCGGAGCACATGATTTTGTAATAGAATCTCGTTTTATCTGGGAGTCAGATAATACAAATCTAACCTATACTGACTGGAACCCAGGCGAACCTAATTATGCTGGTGGTCAAGAAGACTGTGTGCATATGAATAATAAATCTGCATTTAAGTGGAATGACATTCAATGTTCACATGTTTTTTCATATATTTTTGAGAAACATTAAAACACATTGTGCTTTAATTCTCTCGTTTTTTAATGTCTGTTATGTAACAGTTGTCAATAATAATAATTGTTCCTTATTGATTTAATGTTTTTCCGTTTTTCCCAGTTATCTAGACAATCAAACACAATCTTTGTAATTCTTTATTTCTTTCTTATATCTACACTTGACGTGTGTATAATATTTTGGTTCTGACATATATTTGGTTATTCTTGTAAGGTTCCTTTTGGTCAAATACCTCCTTAAGTGTTTTGGAAGTTATAAATCCTGGCTTTTAAATGTATGGGTTTGTGCATTCCTGCCCTAGATAAGCCCGAAAAGCTCTTCTGACGCACAAATCTATCATTTGTTTTTGTCATGTTTTTATTCCTACATCTCTATCATAAGTAGGAATACATTCAAACATTAACATATCAATTACTCAGCATACCACCAAGTTGAACATGCAAAATTAAACATTGACATAACGAGCCAAATGTTTTCTATATTTGACAATGGAGTAAACTGTATTTAGTTAAAGTTCTAAATTGCCTCAAGTCATGCAAACAGTGAATAAATACCAGAACATCGAGAGGACATCAAGGAACACTAAGGTATACATATCAAAACAATGATAGAATATCTATCTCACATATGATCTAAAAACTGTTCGTTTTTTTTTTATAATCCATTGGTTTTTATCCTCTCCTTGTTTAAGACATCAATGTCATGTTAAACGTGCGAACTGCTGGATCCCTGGTTATGCAAAGGGTTTTATTCTTGTCATAGGAGGATGTGTGTTGCTCCATCTTTAGTTTTCTGTTTAATGATTTTTTGTTTGTCTTTACGACTTGAGCTTTTCCGTAATGGTCTCATTTTATAATTTTTACAATATCTTCATATCTCATTTACCTCATTAATCCGAGTGAAAACTAAATAAATGATGGAATTGTGAAAAGGCGTCCATATTTCAGATTTTATATTTCCGATTTGTTAGATCAATGACGTACAGTCCGCACCAATATGGTCAATTTTAGCTCACCTTGCCCGAAAGGCAAAGTGAGCTTTTCTCATCATTTGGCGTCCGTTGTCCGTCGTCGTAGTCATCCGTCGTCGTCGTTAACTTTTTACATTTTGAACTTCTTCTAGAGAACCACAGAATGGAATGAAACCAAACATGGCATGAATATTCCTTATGAGGTGCTGACCAAGTCTTGTTACTTTGTAGCTGATCCATCAACCAAGATGGCCGCCGGGACTTCGTTTAACATAGGACCATATGGACAATACATGCAATGTCTTCTTTTAGAGAACCACTGAATGGAATGAACCAAACATGGCATGAATGTTTCTTATGAGGTGCTGACCAAGTGTTGTTACTTTGTAGGCGATCAATCATCCAAGAGGTCCGCCGGGACTTCGTTTAACATAGGACCATATGGACAAAACATACAAATGTCTTCTTTTAGAGAACCACTTATCGGAATGAAATAAAATATGGCATGAATGTTTCATATGAGGTGCTGACCAAGTGTTGTAACTTTGCAGGCGATCAATCATCCAAGATGGCCGCCAGCGGGGACTTAGTTTAACATAGGACGCTATGGGAAATACATACAAATGTTTTCTTATAGAGAACCACTGAATGGAATGAAACCAAACATGGCATGAATGTTCCTAATAAGGTTCTGGCCAAGTTTTGTTACTTTGTAGCTAATCAATCATACAAGATGGCTGCCAGCGGGGAACTTAGTTTAACAAAGGATCCTTTGTGAAATACAAAAAGCTTTTTTTGAAGAACCACTGAATGGAATGAAACCAAAGATAGCATGAATGTTCCTTATGAGGTGCTGACCAAGTGCTGTTACTTTGTAGCAAATCCATTAACCAACATGGCTGCCAACGGGGGACTTAGTTTAACAAAGGACCCTATGGTAAATATATACAAATGTCTTCTTCTAGAAAACCGCTTAATGGATTGAAACCAAACATGGTTTGAATGTTTCTTTTGAGGTGCTGACCAAGTGTTGTTACTTTGTTGCTGATTTGTCATCCAATATGGCTGCCAGCAGGGGGGTAAGTTTAACATAGGACACTATGGGAAATACAATGTTTTCTTCTAGAGAATCACTGAATGGAATGAAACCAAACATGGCATGAATGTTCCTAATGAGGTGCTGACCAAGTGTCGTTACTTTGTAGCCGAACCATTATCCAAGATGGTCGCCAGCAGGGGACTTAGTTTGACATAAGACCCTATGGGAAATACATACAAATGCTTCTTCTAGTAGAGCACTGAATGGAATGAAACCAAACATGGCATAAATGTTCCGTATGAGATGCTAATGAAGTTCTCAATACATGTATCTTTATAGATTGAGATAAACTGTAAACTGCAAAAATATTAAGAAAAGAAGATCTACACATAAGTCAACATGAGCAAAATTGTCAATTGACATCTTGTTGAAGTTATTGTCCTTATAAAGTCATGTTCTACAATTTCAATGAATTTATTGGTAATTTCTGTTAACTTTACAAAAGTCTTCTGCTTTTGATTAAATTACGGGGCCAATATTAAACCAAAGTTTGCCTCAATAATTATTAGGGTATCTGTTATGATTTTAATCTATTTTTACATGATTTCCCAAACTAAAGTAGAATCAGGTGAACGACACAGGCTCTTGAGAGCCTCTAGGTGTGTTTCAAAATAAATAGATCGAATATTTTCATTAAGAAAACGTCATTTGTTAAGGTTTTTTGACAAAATGTTGAGCAAAGATCTGATCGTTTTTTAAGCGATCAAGTCTTGCTCCTTTTTGCGTTCATGCCACTTTGTAAGTATTTCCCATGATTTGGGTCTTCTAAAAATATAACTGATATTTTAATGTTAGTAAAACCTAATCAAAAATACGAGTTTTTTTAAATTTTTTACGGCATGTGACGTATAGTCTACACACAACTCATCAGTAACACTCGAGTCAAAACAACTGGGAAAACAACATCAATTATGAATTTGAAGAGTACTCAAAACCAAAAGTTCCAAAAAGTAGTGAACTCTGGCTATCTATGCCTAGGGAAAACCCTTTGTATTTCGGCTGATTTTAAAGTTTTATGAACATGCGAAAAGTTGCCAAAAAAATTGAGCTATCAATGATATGTCATGTCACCACAGGAGAATTTACTACTTGACGCAAAAAATATAAAGTGTTGTTTTCATTGACTTGTGATATTATCGGGGATACCAGAAGTGGGATCAACCCAAACGCATCAAAGATACACCAGTCTCAATACTTTCTACACTATTCCCGCTTTTTGACTCGTCATGGGAGCTCGAGCCAAACCAGTTAGAAGACCAATGTTCAACAGTTGCCCCTGATTTCACATGATTCGATTCTATCGACCCATGAAATCTTGTTAACGTATTTCGCACATACTTTCTGAAGTACTAGTAATCTGAAATTTATTATTCTTCAGGCAAAACAGAGATAATGGCTATAAATAATATATAAATAATGACATTTATATGTACATATGCATGTAGTAATCGGTATTTTATGTGTTAAACATCAAGGAAGATGTTCACATATTTTTATCCAAGTGATTCTTATATAATATTTCGTATTTCATCAACGTTCAAGTAGGTTTCATGTAATCGCATGTTATCAAAAGACCAAAAGACAGTTCTTTAACCTCGTTTACAGTTAAATGAAACCATCATACTCCAACGTTGATTATAAACAAGATAAAAGGTTCCCATAATCAAGATTTCGGCATTGTATTCAACATGTAAATCAGACTATCATTTTTTTACTCATAATTCTCACTAAGAGACATTATGTATATTGTCTAAATTTTACGTGTCAAATACTGAAACGAATGACCAAAACATTTCATTATTAGGTTTTTCATTTATTCGATCGGAAATGGAATTCATTCATTTGAAGGACAGTTTCACGCGATCACATTGACATGGCTATAGTTAATTTGAACCATCTCATTTTCCTGCGTAGTTAATTTTCAATATGGTGGAATGATGGTTGAACTACCGCAAATAAGTCCATTATGTTTCGATAGGCATGCAGTTGATCTAAGAGATGGTCATCACATACCTATTTTCTATAAAAGTCGTTTTAAAAACAATTCAATCTCAGTCGATGAAGGTTATTAAAGAGCACTTGCCATGAACATTAAAATTTGCATTTTACATTTTTTATATAGATATCAATTGTCATAGGATTGGTACAGTTATTGCCGACTGACTACTATAGTATTACTGGTGACAAGCAGTAGTCGTGAAAAGAAGTTTTGCATTTGCAGATTTGTATTATAAGTAACAAAAATAACACCTGATATAATAATTGATTCCGAATATTACTTTATATTCCTTACATATTGAAAGCCAATGCTGTTTGAATACCTATCATGTTAAGAGCTGTATTACCAAAAAAGAACATTACAAAGAAACAAATCAATCTAACGTCAAATTTGACACTGAGGGAGTAAATACCATAGTTTCAATTTGTCGCGCCTGCGATATAATTCTCAGAAGGCGAGACATATGTGTTGCTTTTACGGCATCGTCTTCGTTAGCGGCGTACACAATTGTTAACTTTTCTGCTTAACGCAGTTTGATATGAATTACTTGTCAAACATCAATGATATTTTCTTCAAAGTTGAATTACTATCAGTACATATCAGTTTAACGACTATTTTTGAGGCCCTGTCCCCGAGGTCATGGTCCAGCAACTTTCAATTAATAAGCTATTTTCACTGTTAAGTTTTCTGCTTAAATTAGTTTGATAGAGAATACTTGTGATAGATCAATAATTTATATAAAGTTGCATTAATATCAGGATTGGTCAGTCTGATGACCATTTCGAGGCCCTGTCTCCTAGGTCACGGTCCAGTGACTGAATTAATTAGCAATTTTCAAAATTAAGTTTTCTGCTTAAATCAGTTTGATAGAAACTACTTGTGATAGATCAATGATATTTTGTATGAAGTTGCGTTACTGTCAATACTTATCAGTTTGACGACTATTTTGATGCCCTTCTCCCGTAGTTCACGATCCAATGGCTTTCAATTAATTACCAATTTTCAATGTTAGTTTGATAAGATCTACTTAATTATGATAGACAATGATATGTTCTTTAACATGTGTTTAAAGTTGTATTACTATCAGTACATCTCAGTTTGTCGATCGTTTTGAAGCGCTGTTCTCTATGTTACACAAATGTTGCTGTCAACCGGATTTTTTCTTCTAAATTTTCTGCCAACAGGCGAGACATATCTCTGTGTCAAAATTTTTTTTATAATATTTCAGTTTATCAACGGAGAAAATAATTACGAAAAAAATGTTATAAATTGTGTCAGAATTTGCCCCGGTATTTGTTCTATTTAGTACCACTAGTAAACCAGTTTTGATCTGAACAGCACTTTAAAGATGGAACAATAAATAATTTTTCAGTTTTTCGGTCCTTTTCCATACCTATCCACCGCGGTAAATTCAGTACTGTTCAGACATTTCTCTTGCAGTCAATAAAGACCTGTTCAATCCATATTAAGACTGTTCAGTAGTGATATGTACCCAACAAACTTGTTTGAAGCGCTACTGAACAGTACTGAATTATCTGGAAGCGAATTGTTTGAACAGTACTGAATTAACCACTTTTGATAAGTCTGGAAATTGACTGAAAAACCTAATTTGACCAAATAATGTAGTGTTCAGACTAATCCGATGTTGTTGAGATCAAAATCACCGTTCAAGACTAAAATTCATTTACTAGTGTACAGACCTTGAAATTTCTATCAATGTGCAAATGATAAAGTATAAACGTTATCATATTAAATACAGATGCTTGTGGGGTTTAATGAAAGTAGTTAAAGTGTATCTAAAGTGCACTTACACAATTTGATAAAATGTAATTTCATGTTGGTATCGACAAACATTAACTCAAATACATAGATATCAATAGTGAATCATAACTCATTTCGCTGTCTACGATTTTGGCTGCAACATTTGTGTCTATTTGATTATAGGATTCCATAATAGCATTTGACTTTTTTTGTGATAGCTGTAACATGTTAACTCTGATGCACTGTTTCAACCCAGTTTCTGAACAGTATATTGGACTCCGATCTAAATAAACTAGAACTACTATGTGCACTTCCAAAAGTCGGGGTTCTCTCTAGGAACCCGGCTTCTTCAATCAATAAAAACTGGCTGTTCTGCTATAGCAAACTGTGCCGATATGAGGTTTCTTCAATTTTAAAGGCCGTACGTTGTTGATATAAAGTTGCTCACAAATACGTCATTTGGTAACAGGTGTATAGTTTTCTCATTGGTAATCATGCATTTTTTTTTTGTGATTGACACAATCAATCACTGTTTGATGCAGCTTTTATTTATCTGAGTTTTGATGTCCCCTTGGTATCTTCCACCTTTTTTTTTGTAATATTCAATTTTTTAACATTAAATAAAATGTCATTAACACATAAAATAAGGACTTTTTAAAGTAGTTTGCTTTCAGTAATTTGAGGTGTATTCATTCGCTGTTCATACAATCCAGTAAAATTGCCTGGTTATAATATTAATTTAACAGTCCAGATTACTAGCACCGCCGAAAACAATAGATTATCCTTCTATTGATCATATATTGAGTCACAATATTTCCAAACTCACATATCTTAATTTTAGATCTGTATGGTGGATGTTAATGCCAGTAGGTGATATATGAAATAGATATCTGGAATCACAAAAAATAATAAAATTTCTGTTTGAATTGTTTTACAGTTGTCATGTCGCCCCTTTTATAGCTTGCTATGCGGTATGGTTTTTGCTTATTGTTGAAAACCGTGCGGTAACCTATAGGTGCTAATTTCTATGTCGTTTACATTGGTCTCTGGTGGAGAATTGTCTCCATGGCAATCATACCGCATCTTTTTATTTGAATACTACCCAATATAAGATAAGAAAATGTGTTATTTTCAGTCGTTTTTCTGATCAGATTGACATACCTGACGATTTTGCCAATGTAGCTGCCAATAATGTGACATCCGAATGGGTATGCTATTAATAGAATATCAAGCGTTTATTATTTATAGCGCATGAGTATTTATACCTCATGTTTGTTTTCAAATTACTATCAAACCTCTGCATTACATAGCATTGTATCAAATTTATTTTCAATGTAAGAGGATAGAGTAAAAAAACAACCAGATAATTAATATTTGTGATATTCAAGACATGATACAGATACTATTATGTACGTGTAGTCGACAACGAGAATATGGCATAATGGATTTCATTGATTCTCACAAATATATGAAAATAACAGTGACCATGGCACATTATTCTATCTGTTATTACGTATTTTTGCATAAATGCACAATCCTCGTTTGATTCATTGTTAGGTTCGCCAGGATTCCAGTCAGTATAGGAAAGAGATGAATTGCCGGATTCCCACACAAAATTAGATTCTCGTTCAGAATCATGTGCTCCAATCCAAACGTTATTTGTGTTGTTATCTATAAAAAGAATATTAACCTTTTCTTATATATTCTGATTAATTGTAAAGACAAACCACAAGTTTAATTGATATATATATTGACATTCTGAACATGAATGGTATGTCAATTATCTCTATAACATATTTTTTTTATAAATAATCGACAAAACATGTATTTTTTCTTTATGTCCTGATGTTAACAATGACGGTCACATTGGTAGGCCAGCGGATTCATCAGTCACAAATTGGTATCTATTTACTCTTCACATATAGTTGTTCCAAAATTCGGTTGAAATTGTCTTAGTTGTTTTAGAGAAATGTTAAAACAAACGGTTAAAGTAAAGTAACCATAACAGACGACAGACGAAGGAGGATGCATTACATTTTCCGGACTCCACCTGATGGCAAAAGCTCACACAGACCTTTGGGGGAGATGAGCGAATGTCGATACGGGTCGTTCCTGTATAGAATTGTCCTTTTAAAAATAATGAAAAAATAAGGTTTCAACTCCCTCAAGCAAAGTTGACCTTAGATGGATTTGGCTATTTTTTAGGTCTTTTTTGATCATATGGTTCTTCAACTGTTTCGGTTCTTATACATCATTGGCTATCAAATCTTCTGCTTTGAGCGTTCCTGATGAAGGTTAACACAGAAAGGCGCTTCAGACGCATGAAATTTATAAGGTGTTGTTTTTTCCTTTTTCCATAAAAATATTCACCTCTGGCTTTTTAAACTCACCAGTTTGTATGTAAGATTTTAAGAACAAATATATTAGATATTTTTAAAAGTAAGTTTTATTTTATATCTGGCATTTTTAGTGCGTTTTGACAACCACTGGGTTGATGCCAATGACGATGAAAGTTTCGTCTCAGAGGGTTTCAACAGCTCAATTGTCAGGAAAACGCGTTTTTGTAAATGTATAGTTTATTTATTTTTAAAGAACAGGTTTCAACAGCCTTTTCAGTATTTAAAACAACTTTTGATTTTTGTTTTCTTTACTTTTTTAGGCCATTTTACTCTATTCTTTATACATTTTGCCCATTATCCTCTGTTCTTTTTTTAGGTCCATTTTTCTCTATTCTTTATATTTTTTGCCGATTATTCTCTATGTGCGCCTTTCAACATTGAAACTCGGGTTCAGTAATGGTGAACAAGTGTCCTATTCTCTAAATAAATCCTAGCGCTTATCATCTATTATCCAGCATTAAGTAAATGACTACCCAAAAGCAAACATTAAATCAATTATATATATGAATGACGACTGGGAAGAGTGTACTATGAACATTTTTTATTCATTTATTTCATACAATGTTATTTTATTTTTATGGTATAACATTCAGCAGGCCTATATGGGAATATCATTCAGCGGTAGTCTCTCAATTCATTCCATTTGAACTTTATTTTTTACTTTTATTGGCATGATAATTTAATCTTGCTATTTATTATTATTATATTATGATTTAGAAATGTGTCTGACTACATGAACATTAACCATTTTGTTAAAACTTAAGATTACATTGATAAATGCAATTGTAATTTCCGGTTCATGAAAAGCTACCAAACTGTGTGAGAAGTATTTTAAACACTTCTTACAAATGTTCCAGAATCACAGGGTATGCGTTCAAAAATCAGTATTATTTCTTTTTTTTTGCTAATATGTTAATCCCAAACCTTGCCCTAAATCTTACCCCTAATCCAACCCAAACCTTAACTCTGATCTTAACCCTAACTCTATCCATAAACTTGAAACCTAATCCTAACCATAGGTTTATCCTACTCCCAACTTTTAAACAAATACAGGGATGCTAATTGCGACCTTTCATCTTGATCAAGAGTATTTTGTTGACTTACGTAATGAATGAAATTGTCTCTCAAGATTCGAAACGTTTACCATCAATTGTTGTAACTGTCTTTCCAGTCTTGTACCTCTTTCTATATAAGCTGAAATATTTTTCTGATATTAAACAAATTTAAGATGTTAAATGAATGAATCGAATCAGAATCAAACGCTATAGATATTTGAAGTGAAACCTCTCAGTGTAATGTTAGCGTGATGGTCAAGATTTTAAAAACAATGTTTACTTTTTTCTACATTTCACACAGAAGGTAACAGTAACAGTAACAACAGGTGTGTTTGTAGTAAAAATTATTTTGTCCTCGTTTTATGACATGTTCCTCTGCTAATTAAATTTGTGGATTAGAAATTGAAAAAAAAAACGACTAGGCGTTTTTGTCTTAGATTAAACATGAGGTTTTAATAACCACATTAACATATTCTTAACCACATAAAAATGTTTATAACCACATTATCATGTGCATAACCCCATTAACATGTTCATAACCTAACATGTTCATAACCTAACATGTTCATAACCACATTAAAACGTCTAGTAGTTGACATGCATGTAACATTTATTAATAATTAGTATACTACCTGCCAAAGAAATAATTTCTTGAATGTAACATAAATGGACCCCATTAGAAATAAGCCTTAAGGCTTTTATAGACATCAAGATTGAGTATCAACATTTGCTTATAATTCCCTGATTTAGTATGTTTTTGACATGGGTGCTATTGCTTTATATTATTGCATTTGAAATATTTGTATTGATATCTGATCAAATAAAACTATCTATCTATCTAAATAACAAAAGGCAAAATATGTCATTCTTCGCATAACATTTACTCCTTTCTTGGGAGCTGCTGAAAGAAGGGACGGAAGATACCAAGCTAAACTCATAATCCGTGGAAAACTTTCAACATCATTTATTTTTAGTTCCTCGCCTTCATCAGAGCATTTAACACTTGTTTAAAACACTTAGACAAGTGTTAAATGCTCTGATGAAGGCGAGGAACTAAAAATACTTGTTTAAAACACTTAAAAGACGTTCAGCGTACATTGTAATTGTTAACGTTTTTTGTTTTTGCCTTTACCAATAAATTTACATAGACAGCAACTATACGAAATAATTATACCAATACATTTTATATTATTCTTCTGTCTTCATTTTTTTGTAAAATATTCCTTCAAGGACATGTTAAATTACAGATTATGGCAAAATGGCAATGAAATCTTTTTTAGATTGATGATTACTTTCTGATACTACTGTGTTAAAATGTAATTAAACTTATTTTGTAAATATATTTATGCAATTTTTGTCATGAAATTTATCAGTACAGTTCAAAATGAGGGTTAATACAGAACTCATCATCAAAACTATATTTTTAGAATTTTCGATAGAAATGCATCTCAATTTTGCATTTCAATTTGCCTTTAAACTGTTTTGGATGGAGCGCCACTAATGAGTCTATTGTATACAAATCGCGCGTCTGGTGTACCAAATTATATGCTTGTAAATTGTATGAGTTTTTACGACTTGATGTTTAAAATATAGAATCTAAAGTATTGACTATGATATATTCAGATTTTAGTCTCAACAAACAGTTTATGGTAAACTAACATCGTCGCCAACAATTAACATTTCTATGGTACGAAAATGAATATTCCCTGAAAGTAAATCAATACGGATAAAGGTAATCAATAATGTTCCTACTAAATCTCCAAGATTTTTTTTTCGCATATTTGTCATTTTTGGTCCTACAATCAATACATTTAAATCAAAACCCGCATTTTCATAAAACATCTACTCTTTTTTACAATAAGAACATAAACAAAAATACTATTTTCCCATTAGTAACCATTTTGATATTCAGAAATGAAATATGAGATACCAAAATTGAAAAAAAAGACGACGTCAACGAAGGATAGACAATATGGTATCTAACAGCTAGGACAGAAAACATCCAAAAGTAAAAAAAAAATACGTAAACACGATAAACAGACCCAATCACAACAGTCCTTTAATTATTTTCAATCTTTGTCAGGGGTTAAAAAAATTTGTTACAGCTCACTAGCCCAGGACTTATTGGTAGCAGGATTTTACTAGCCCTGTTGAAAGAGCTGCTAGCCCATCAAAACTGACCTGCTAGCCCGAGTTTACCTTTCAAATTTAGAGTGGGTGTCCCTTGTTTTGAATGCGGCATTGTACACGGTATTTGATAAAATAAATCAAATAAATTTTTGTTTTATTAATTATAACAAGGATCTCAAGACATCTTTTTGGATATCCCTTGTACTATGGGTTGTTAAATATTTCGGGCACAGAAAACATGTTCATTGATATTGTCATGTTAAACCAGTGGTTCAATTCGTATATTTGTTGTTCCCACATACAAAGCAGACTTTTTTATCAGCGAGATCGGGAAAATAACGGCAATATTCACAAAACATCATCTCTTGTTTATCATCAGTAAGAGTCGACCTTGCCCATGAGGAATCTTTCTGTCCAGACACTATAAATGTTTTTTTTCGCTTTTCCTGGTCGTATTTGGCATTTTTTGGGATAAATTTTCAGCCTCATTACCCCCTTCATCTACCGTTTTTCGTTTTAAAACTGACAAAGTTCCTGTGGTGGCCGTACTAAAATGTTTAGAAATAATTTGTGCATGGTTTCAAGCTCAAATTAACAGCTGTCCGACAAGACAGGTCAATATCGATCATTATATCATACACCCAAGTACCATTAATTGAAAATCTCGGCATAAATGTACAATACCCCCTGTACTGAGTATTGATATTGAAAGTACGTGAATTGCGATCAATACATGATACCAGTCCACCCAGAGTTAGTTGTTCTATTTTTAAAACATGTACAAAATCGGTTCAAATTCTTGGAATCCCGGATGACGTACGTAATTGAATCTGATTGGCTAAGATAAAATAGTGATGAGGGGATTTTCCACTTACTATTTTGGAAATGCCAAGAATTGTTTGTTACTAGTCCGTCGGGCATATTCGGTTACAAGTTTTAATTGCCCGAAGTGTAAAAGTCTAGTCCCGGGCGTCGGGCAAGTGGTTTTTTTAACCCCTGCTTTGTATGTATAATCTAACCTTATTGTATATTTATTCTGAATTGATGGTATATGGTACAATTCAGTAAAATAGATGCAGTTGTAAACAATAAGGAAGGGTTGCGAGTTCTTGACAAAACTCTCAAAAACTAGTCATTCACACTTACTTAATTGTTCTAAACATGTTTTCACTTCCGTAACTCCCATGTTACACACAAAGAACAAATATATATATATGAAATTCAAGTTTTATTCGATAAGATCATACAGGAAAAACATAAAATTCCTCTAATTATGTCCCGATTCTTAAATATCTACAATACAAAAACAAAATAACAATGTGTTTTTCACTTTCTAGCAGTTAGTATATACCGCTGCTTTTGAAAAAAAGTAAAATAACAAAAATACCGAGCTCCAAGGAAAATTCAGAACGGAAAGTCCCTTAACAAATGACACAATCAAAATCTCAAACACATCAAACAAATGGGAAACAGCTGTCATATTTCTGACTTGGTACAGGCATTTCCTTATGTAGACAAATGGTGGATAAAAGCTGGTTTTATAGCAAGCTTAACCTCTCACTTGTATGACAGCAATGTGTGAGCAAAACAAACAGACATAAAAGGTAAAAAATGTAAAATACCGGGTTATAGCATTCAACATTATGTTATTATCTAAATCACTATAAAAACAAACAACTGTGTCAACAAAGGAAAATAAAATGGCATGTAGACACTCTGTAGACAAAGCACATAAGCAAAAATGAAAGACAAGAATACAAGAAATGACAAAAGCACAATAACACAATGGCGGGATGTATAATGCCGAGCCACGCCAAAAATATACAAAAACAAATAAAAAGAACACTATAACACATAATTAGGATGATAAACAACGTCAAAACATAGAACCTAACTATCAACAAGGTCTTGGAAAAACTAGTTCCCAATGAAAAAATGGTCCATACTATATCCATCTGGAAGTCATTGTTTTTGTATTTGAATGATTGAGATGAATCTTTGAGTGTGAATTTCTATTTATATCATGGAAATTCCATTGCATGTTATAATTATGAATATAATTGGGAAAAATAAATCGATAAACACCAACATAATTATATCAGTAATACCGATTTGAAAAATATTTAGTATTGGTATCCTTTAGGTGAATGCAATACTGAGTCATTTTTTTAAAAGAAAATAAAGGCCTCAAACCAAAATTGAAAAAGATAACATTAATTTAGTAGTAAAAAGATAAATTTCAAACAATTACTGTGAACGCATTGGAGAACCTGTATTCTAGATTTATTGCTTCACCGATCATTGTTTACTATATGTATGTTTAAGTAGACATCTGGTTTGGTTTTTGTTTATTGTTTTGTACATACATCAGGCAGTAAGTTTTCTTGTTTGAAATGTTTTATATTTGTCATTTTGGGGTCTTTAATACCCTGTGCAGTATCGGTTTTGCCAATTGTTAAAGGCCGTACTGTGACCTATAGGTGTTAACTTCTAGGTCTTTTGGTCTCTGATGGAGATTTGTCTCATTAGCAATGGTACCGCATGCTCTTATTTATATATATTTTCAAGTTACTTTTGTCGGTCCCGTAAATATACGCAAATTTGTAGTCATAAATTGTGGTCAAGTCAAAGATACAATGACTTCCTGCATATATCTACATTGTTTATGTTGCAAACAATAGCTTTCATCATCATCGTAGCAAAAAATACGTTCTAAATTGTACAAACCTTTGGTATATAGCGACGGAGATTTTTATCAATTTCGATTTTTATCAATTTAAATGTATCAGATTAAACTTGTTACTCTTCAGAAATCTTATTAAAAAAGGTATATTGTCTTCTAAATGTTGTTTTCGTATCTGTATGATTTCCTGTCAGAATTTTTTCTTTGAACTTTTGGATTCTTAATTAAAAAAGGGAAATTTTACAAATGAATTAAGTACAGATGTTAGTTGATATAAAGGAATATAAGGTATGGCATGTATAACTATAAAGACAATAAGTTGTATTCATAGTGTCGTCATTTGTCAAAATAGAGGTTAACAAGTGATTTCCATTTTTTTATCAGTAATTCTTTATCACTTTTGTTTGATATTAACGAGATTACCAAAAGGTGTAGTTTCATCTACACAAATATTTTTATTTTCTTTTGGCATGATTTTTTCTCTCTCTCTACCGTCAAAATATACTAAAGATACTGCTATGTATATCAATCAAAGATAATAAATGTAAAGCGTTTTACCTGATTATCAGTAAATAGTCACCAATTATATAACTACGGTGAACAGATATATACTTTGTTATATAAAACAAAAGATAGAGAGTTTCAAAATTCTGTCCAGGCGTTCATTTGAATGACATACTTCATTTCAGATAGGAATGCAGGTCACGCTTGGATCGGAGCATATGATTCAGCACGAGAATATCGTTTTGCGTGGGAGGCTGACAATACACTTGTTACGTTTACCGACTGGGGATCTCGCCAACCTGATAATGGGCGGAGTGGTGAAGATTGTGTTCATTTTGACCAAGGCATGTCAAACAGATGGAATGATGTAAGCTGTTTAAAAAGATTAGGATACATTTGTGAAAAAAAATAAATACATTGACAATCAAGCTGAAAAGTTGGAAGAAAAACAATCGAAATAACGGTCGGCGGTCACGAAAATTTTTGATTCGTTCTATTTTTCTGCAATATGAACGAGCATTCATATAGTTAAAATACACATGACTCTCAAAAAAAGCCTTAGACTAATTGTAAACTCTTTAAACAGTATCTGTCAAATGAGATTTATTAAAAATATATGTTCACATCACACCAACGGAAATTTAAATTACAAGAGTTTACTTTAAATTTTTACAGTCACTTACATGTAATATTTGTCGGCGAATAGATACTTTATTACAAGTGTCCTTATAAAATTTACTGTTAAATATTGGCAATAGTAGTCTACCGATGTTCAAATCATCTCAGTAATCGATTAAGAAGATACAATTTAAAGTAACAGACACAATCTGTTACTACCATTGTTCTAAAAACCTAGTTATTTCATGTTAAACATGAAGTAGTACATATTATGAAATTACTCTCTGAATTCATAAAGTGTTATTTTCGTTTACAACTTCTGCAAAGTTCAGGATTTCAACAAAATATAAATATTTTTTAAACGCAGATGTAGGGTGCTTATTCATTTATTTATTCGATGTCCCTAACTCTTTAGGAGAGTCATAAACTTCATTTGACAGGATGTTTAGTTTTTTAAGATAGCTTATAATTTAGCAGACGATGTATAATTATATCTGTTCATCTATATCTTCAAATAATGTATCGTTTACAATGAGCTGCCTCAAATCACTATAGAAAAGTCTATACAAGATTCCTACCCTACGATGTCAAAAAAAAATATATGTCTTTGCATCGTATTTACATATTGCCGGATAATATTACAATACTCTTATTATGAGAAAATACGTTTTACATTTCACTGTCTCTTGGTTGGCTACATATAGTAATAACTTTAGTATTTTTAGACAGAATAGAGAAAAAATGTGATTTCAAAAGGAAATATAAGACTATTGTTCTATTGAAACCTTCCCATGTTGTTAGTATCAAACAAAAGAAATGATAAGTTACTGATAAAACAGTGGAAAACCCTTGTTTTCATAAAGCAAACACTCTTTAGAATATATATAAAAGTCACTGCATTGTTAATTCGTTCTGAAGAAAATTTTTAAATGAAAATGGGTGAACAAGTTGAATATGTATATGCTATACCGATGGAATACCAGAATACATCAAACCACGAGTATAGTACCTTAACTAAAGTATGGAATGATAAACATGCTGAAATTTGTAAATTAAGTAGGAACAGAGATAAATTAATGATGGTTCTGATAGTTATGCAGTTGATTTGTTTATCAGTGACAGTTGCATTCATTATCATGCATTTCAATGGTAAGCATGTTTCAATTTTAAACTTATTTGCAATGTAGGGAACATTTTTAAGTCCAAGTATTCACAAAATACAAAACAACAATGGCTTTAAAAAAAGAGTGTAGATTAAATAAAAACAAAAGAAAAGATTATATCTTAATTCACGAGTCTCTTCAGAAATCGTGTTTTCTGACATGCTGATAGATTCAAATTCAGAAAAAACTAATTGATATCAAATAGTACTCTTTTCACTTAGTTGAAATGTAAATGAAGCTCTTTTCAAATTATTTTTATCTTAGACATAATAATAAAGGTATCGATAAATATCCTATAGATGTCTTTAAAATGGATATATTTAAGGTAGATCATTTTTAGAAAACGTTTTTAGAAAAAAAATATATTTGGACTGAACGTTATTCCATCTTTTTTTAAACAAACACTAACTGTTATTTTTTCATTTCAAAAGTGACACTTTTCAAGTTACATTTCAATGATTTGCGTTTGATTTGTATAAACTATTTCGACGTCATGCAGTTACAATCAAGAAAAAATTTCCAATTCTCCTACTCGACAATATACAGCAGAATCAGTGTAAATTCAAGTAACAATGCATGAAAAAGGCAACATTAGTTTACGGATTGATTTTCGAGTGTCATAAATCCACCAAGAATGTTCAAATCAATTAAGAATTGAATGCTTCTTTATGTAAATTTATTGGGGTGTAAAAGCGTTGACCGAAGTACATTTTGTATGAAGCGCGGAAGTGCTTCATTCTAAAAATGTGCGAACGGTCTACGCTTTTACAACCCTATAAAATTACTAAAAGAAGCATTCAATACTTATAATTACATTTTTTTTGCTAGGATCATGGAAACACGATTTCTATCAAGGTTTTCTTTTATTTACCTGTGCACTCTTTTGTGGAAGCTCTTGTCATCATGAATGTTACATTTCATTTTGAAATGAAAGTTAATTTCAGAATGACGTGAGATTGCTGTTAGCTAAACAAAATAACGTAGTATAATGAAACATACATGTAATGTAATTATTGTGAAATACAGAACTGAGGAAAGGGAGTAAAATTGGGCGTGTCCAAAAAGTAAATAATGCATGCATCATCCATCATACATATCTACATTCAGTCCAAATATCATATAAGGAATAGGTTATATTGGTCAATTTACAGATCAGACGACTATTCTGATATCTGAAAAGATATAAGACCGAGAAACATATCACTAGTGAGTTGAGAAACATACACTTCGTATTAACCGATGCGTGATGGTGACCGCAAAAAAATAATGCAAAAATTAAGACGAACAAGATATACATTCCACAAAGCACTTCAGATTTTTAGCCAAAGAGAACCAGTGATTATACAGAGATACTTGAGAGGATGTTTCCATAGATTGGCTAGAGGTATAGGGGGAGGGTTGAGATCTCACAAAACATGTTTAACCCCTCCGCAATTTTGTGCCTGTTCCAAGTCAGGAGCCTTTGTTATTCTTGTATGTTTTTGTTTTAATTTTGGTTCATTTATATGTTTCGGAGTTTGGTGTAACGTTCATTTTCGCTGAGCTAGTACATATTTTTGTGTAGGGGCCAGCTGAAGCCCGCCAGCGGGTGCAGGATTTTCACGCTGTGTTGAATACCCATTGGTGGCCTTGGGCTGTTTTCTGCTCTTTGGTCGGTTTGTTGTCTCTTTGACAAATTCCCCATTTCCATTCTCAATTTTATTAATCCTAAACAACTCAATTTTCTCATTGGTGAAAAATAGATTATACTTGAAAATGGCGATGTGGATTTTTACCAATGACATCCCAAACCAAAGTTATTAAAACCAAAAGGCACCTGCAAGTCAATATATGTTCTTTACCAATAGACAAATATTATACCGATATGGTAAACACGTATATTTTTATAAGATTGATTGATTAGTTTATCCTGCTTAGTATAAGACCAACGGGCTCAGAATAATTTTAATCTGATACTCCACAATTGGCATCTGAAGATCGTGTCATCATATTATGAATCAATCATTTTACTCCGAATCAAACTGTATTTGCTATTGTCCCTATACGCTGGTTGCGTGGCATTTAAGCAATAAATACCAAATTGAATGAAAAAAAATTTCGTTTGATAGAAAACATCCTGCACTCTTTGCGAGCATGCTTCAACTAGTCTGAGGGAGTTCACTTTATTGATACGTTTATGTCAATGAAAATGATAATTAATTAAATGCAGGATAAATATTTCCGCTTATATGGGAAATATAGCAGTTCTATAAAAGCAGAAGCAACAATTGATATCAAACAATTTGAATCTTACCAGTTAAGTCAGACAAGTTCGGTTACTGTAAATTCCGAATTTTTTGGATGTTTTAATTTTGCAAAGATTGTGACGTGATAGTTTTTTTTTACAAAAACTAAGACTTTCTATCTTTACCTATTGTAAAGCAATTGCAATACTAAGTCCATGGACACGTATTCGAGTTTACTGTATCACTTGTTTAATTTTATTTCATTTGCAGAATATCACAAAACGGATTCGACACAAGTTAAAGTTCAACTTATAGCGTCATCTACTAAGATACACTATATATCAATAGCAGTTCATAGCACGCAAATCTCAAATTCATCATTACACAATTCTAATCAGACATCTGTTATTCAGAATTCATATTAACAAGCAATAAAAAGAAGGGAAAAATTAGGAAGAAAAGGAAAAGAAAAAACGTATGCACGTAAGGTGTATGTATGTGTATGAGGATCACTACATTCCGATTATACACATGACTAAACAAAGAACCCTTTGGTCTTTCTGATATAGTCAAAACACATTTCAAAGGATTTCTTCATTTTTGCTCATTTCTCAGATTTATACTACCAGATGTAATAACCTTTAGATCCGACACAAGGTCGTCACTTAAGTTTATAGTAGACTAATAGAACCACGGTGGTGGGTGCATCAAAAGCATGAACACAATTTACACAATGAAAGTAAGGTGGATGATACCAAAAACATACTATTTATAAGCCGAAAACAAACTGACAACACCATAGCACAGATAGAAAAACAACGAAACTGCAAACAGTACACAAAACATAACATAGACACACTACAAAAATGGCAACACAAACCCCAGGAAAACCAGAGGAGATCTCGGGTGCATTGTAAGGGTTTGCAGATCCTGCTCCATATTTGGAACCCGTCGTGTTACTTCTACTAAATATTTTGATAAGTTATATCAATTGGTTAGGCATCACGCAATGGCGGATTTTAAATTTGACTCAAATAGTTTAACAGATACTACTTATCAGAATTCAACTTATGAGAGACGTGTTTCGCGATCAAAAATCTTCAAATATTTAACATAAGATATAGACAACAAAACGTTACCGATGTTCTAATATCTTAAATCGATTAAGGCGACAAATCAATGTTGTAAACAAACACAGAGGGAATCGCATGAATTAAAAAAAAAAAGAAAAAATAACGAGATCGGTGCGTCGATAGAGTAGGTATCTCCTGCAATGCCTGTATCACCAGTCCTGGAAAATCCACCACTCAGTCAAAATTTCACAATTGGGAAAAGGACATAATCGGTAAAATCATAGATCAGACGACTTTTCTGTTATCTAAGGATCTAATACTGCGAAAACAGGCCGCTAGTTAGTTGAGTCACATACATCCGTATCAGTCAATCAATTCACGAAAGTGACTGTAAAACTGTTACAATGTCGATTTCAGTCCTTAACCTCATAACTATGTTGGAGCAGTGTTTATGTTAAAAAGTTACCCCTTCTTATGGAGTTCTTATAGTATGAACTAGAACGAACGTAACGTTCAAATGGAGTCACGTAAACGCCAGACGTTGAAACAGAGGATTTGTTACTGCTGCGAAATGGGAAGTTGCGATTTGGAAAGTTGAAATCATCACATCTGTCATAGATTCTTGTTCCAAGTCGACTGTGTCAATATCGAACAAAATATCAAGATATAAAGCATATCATCTAGTTTATGTAGTATCCTTAATTTTAGGTTCGCTGGGATATATGAATACTCAGTGAAATATGGGTTATTGGGTGACAGGATATTATCAATATATCTGAAAATGATATTAAAGAAATTTGTCAGATGTTTTTGTTCTTCATATTTGTCTTTGAGAAGGTTTTATATGAATTCTGCTTTATATAAGTACACAAACAAGGAGGCCAGTAGGGGTGCACAATAAGTTCCCATTGGAAAACCGACTGTCTGTTGAAAAATCAATTTACAAAAATCAAACAAATATGTTGTCGATCAAATAGTCCAGTATTTTGATGATATCATTTTTGGTTTAGTTGTTTTTGGAATCAGTGCGGTTCTTTACGGTGTAAGATTACTCAATACCTGCAACAAGAAATGTGTATCTACAATTCTAATTTTTATAGAAAAAATTCTGTGTAATGAGACGATCTATTCGATCTTCAATTAAGCATTGGAAATAGTAGTTTAAAACGTCGAAAAATTAGATTTAGATACTACTGCATAATTGTAAACAGTGTTATTGTAGATCTTGCAGTAAATCTTACGAAGTTTTAAGAATCAACATCTGACTGACACCTTTTGGTGAAAATACCTCATCACAATTTTTCTGATTGTCATCTTTTACTGTAGAAAAAATGGATGTAAGAACTTTAGTATATGTTTGATCCAACATGATGACGACCCGGCAATATATCGTTCTTTAAAAGGATGTTTTGGGGAGTTTATGTATCCTGTAAAGACGAAAAATTTCCATAATCCTTTATTATGTTAATACCAAACATAAAAAAAGGACGGATTTGTGATTTTCTAAAATCTCCTCTTTCATGAATAATGTAGTGGTATATGTGGGATTCCCAGTTTTGTTGTACATTCCGAGTTCTGCAGTTAGACTTTAAAAATAATGATTTTTTGCATATAACACAATATTGTTAGATGCTTTGGCTGCTGGAACAACAACGTATTTGCTGTAAAGCATCCACATCATCGGGCATCTTGAAAGGGCTAGAAAACCGTGTGCTTATTGTTCGTTGTAGATTTTAAATGTGCTTTTAAATACATAACAGAATAGCTTTGATCCATTGAAATAAAGTTTAAAATTTGGGTGATCCGTTCAAATTATTCTAGCTGGTTGCTACCGATGAATCTGATATGAAAAGACAAAATGCATCAGCCGACAGGTGTTAAGATTGGATATTTAGATGCCTTTATAAAAATGATTAAAACTGCTTTTTCTCCATCTTGGTTATTAACCTTCGACAACTTTTTTTATTCGGTGAAATTATTTCAATGTTAATTAAAGGTAATTGTAGAATTGACGTACCTGAAGATGATAAGGGGTGCAGAGGCAAAAAAGGAGCCAATGCCACAATGTAGAAAAAGGACCTATGGGAGATAAAGGCTTAAACGGGTCAAAAGACTCACGCGGCGACAAAGGTGAAGTTGGCACAAAGAGTGCAAATGGAGACATCTGTGTACTTGGTGAAAAGGGTTCCAAGGGCGAAATGGGCAGACATGGCTTAACAGGTGAACATTACGAATTCGGTATCAAAGCTAACACTAGAAAATATGAGGTTCATACCAGGTCAATGGCCAAGCCGGAATAATTATTGTAAATGCAGAAATTATTGCGTGCATCTATTATCAGGATTCTAAAAAAATGGGCAAAAATGCGAGATTAATTACTCCAAACTAACATTTTTTTACATGTAATAAATGTTTATAAATGAATTTAAAAAAAAATAATTACTGTTTATCAATCCCAATACTCAGGGCACATACTAGTGTTAACATGTATATTAAAAAGTCGGTGACAAAATGTAAAATAGCTTGGGAATAAATTTCTGAATTAAACATAAAAACATGTGTTCCAGGCCTTCATTGTTTATTTGATACCTTAATTACTAAAAGATACTCTTCATACTCTTCATAGATAGATATTAACACCTATGCGTAGTAACTATTTTGTTTTGAATATGTACTTCTTTCAAATATGTTCTTTTTTTACCGGCCCCGATTTGGTGGTCTTACATATTACAAAGCCTTTCCTAATCATTTTGCAAAGAATTCCAATCAAACCGGTGCTAGGGGCTGTCTTAAACTTGCAGTGAGTTTTTTTGTTGATTTTTGTTCCATTTTGAAGGCCTTACTGTGAATTTGAGACGAAAAACAGCAATAACAGCGCTTTTCCTTTGCTTTTTGTGTATTGTTTTGCTGATTTTGTGTCATGGATGAATACTCCATATCCTTTGTTTTTCTATTATAGAAAGTAGTTAATAAATATTGGAATTTGGTCTAATGTTATTCTGGTATGGCCTAACCTTTAGTTTTCTAGGTAGTTTTGTTTAACACTTTGGGATGTCTTGTGTCCTTTCTACTCGGCACAATTTTGTCTCTCGTTCATTGACAATACTTTTATTCCATCTTGGTATCTCATATTTTAATTGTTCATAACAAAATGAGAAATAATGAAAAAATACTTTTGGTTTAGGTATTCTTTGTAAAAATGGTGGAAGTTTTATGATAAAGAAAAAGAGCATTCTAATATAAATGTATAGATTGTAGGACAAAATGGCCAAAAAGGCGAAAAAGGAAGTCCTGGAGATTTAGGAAGTACATTATTGATTATCATTATACGTAATTTTAGATTTAGGGTTATGTTCATTTTTCGTACCACATAATGGTAAATTGTTGGCGACGTTGTTACAAAAATAAGAAGATGTGGTATGATTGCCAATAAAACAACTCTACACCAGAGCACAAATGACAAAGAGGTTAAAAGCTATAGGTTACCGTACGGCCTTCTACAATGAGCAAAACCCATACCGAAATGACAACTGTAAAATAATTCAAACGAGAAAACTAACAGCCTGATTTGTGTACAAAACAATAAACGAAAATCAAATATGATATACAGCAACAAACGATATCCACTAAATTGCAGGCTCCTGACTTGTGACAGGCACATGAAGAATGTGGCGGGGTTAAACAAGTTTGCTGGCACCAACACTACCCCCTAACCTGGGACAGTGGTGTTACAGCACATCATAAGAACTAAATATAAAAATCAGTTCAAAAGGGCTTAACTCATCAGATTAATACAAAGCAGAATTCTACTATAGACTGTTGTTTAATGATTAAATTGGAACATATAACAAGCAATAGTTCATATTCTACATTTAACATCAAAATGTAAATTAAGGCAACTTCACACTCAGTCTTAAGTGTCACAATCGAGAATATGACACAATCGTTTAAATAACAAATCAGACGACTATACTTGTATCTTAAGATCTGAGATCGCAAGTACATGTCGCTAGTGAGTTGAGACAATGACATATCGGTCAATCGATTCGTAATGGTGACCGTAAAACGTATGTTGTGTCGATTTCAGTCATTCATCCTCATAACTCTATTCGAAAAGTTTTTGTGAAAGGAGCAAACCCCTGTTGATGAAGTCCGTGTAGTGTGAACATGCACGGGTACAACGTATTAACTGAAATATGTGAACACTAAACGATGGATCAGAGGGTTTGTTATTGCTGTTTCATGGACCGAGTGTTTGACAAATCACATAATTCCAAGACCCGGTTGTTCATCTCTTGGTTAAATATAATCCTTGGTTAAATATAACCCAGGGTTAAATCTTTTAACTGAGGGTTACGTAACAAAGGGTTACTTGTTCAACTTCTTTTTAACCCTTAATTACGTAACTCATGGTAAAATTTTCATTGAATTTTCATTTTTATCAAAATAAGAACTATGAACACTTTTTCTGGTCCTAGAAAAACTGTTTGGTCAATAAATATGATTTCTTATCAAAAACAAAACGCTTTTTAGCGTCTAAGTTCATTAAACATAACACCGCAGACGTGACAGAGAGCACCTTTTGTTTGAAAAGACGCGTTGATCGAAAATTATTTGATTGTCTAGATAAGTACATTATCTTACTAAGAAATATCTTAATTTTGCTGCATAAATTTGTTTATTGACATAGAAGATGACAGGGCAAACTAATGTCGATTTGAAAATGTATGATAGGTAAATTTTAACCAAGGGTTATGATATCTAACCCTTGGTTAAAATTTAACCAAGAGATGAACAACCGGTTCCTGGAGTTATATTAAAGTAAAAAGTTTTGTCTTTGGACTGATTCTGTTGTTGAGTTGATGCCTTTTTTACTTTTTCTATACATTATTTTAAACCAAGAAAACGGAACACTGAATTTACAACGGCGTGGACCATAGAATAATTCAAAAAGACCATAACCAATATTGTACAATAATAAACAGAGAGTATGTCGCGTCTTACACAATTTCTTTGTCCAATACAATTTAAGAGATGTTTTAAACATTTAATTTGACATAATATAATATATCCGTAGTCATCTGTGACAGGCATGTATGTGTCGAATAGTCAATCCAAATATTTCCTCTTAGCTATCAGAGATATCGATTCCACTTTACCATTAAGAGCATATTTATCAGTAGCTTTTTTGTAAGCAAGCTCTTGCGTATCGTTTAAATGCTTGTTATATATAAACATAAAGAATCTTATGTTATGTATGTAGTTATAAAAATGAAAATGTTTTATTTTATTTGCAGTAAGGCAATTAGCTTGTGGACATGGGTGGGATCTGTTTATGTCTAGTTGTTATTATTTTCATGCTGAACATGTGACATTGAATAAAGCAAAGGTAGAATTAGTGCAATATGTCTGACAAGCAAGCATGGCATTAAAACGTTGTCTGATAATATGAAAGAACTCCCAGAATTTTTAATTATTAATATTACCTGTTAGCATACTTTAATATTGTTTATGAATAAAAAAATTATTTATTCACGCTGTGGAAAACATATTGCCACAAACTCACATAAAAACTTGTCGATTGTTTTAAAGCGAAGAACTTAACTCCCAGAAGGAAATAAATGACAGCACAGCAGTACTGTAATTATATTCAAATCCCGTCACTAAAGTAAAACAATGGAGAGAAAGTAATATGTTTTCCAATCTGTACTGTAAAACAATTAAAATTTGCTGAAAGTTGTATGTCACACATGTGTTTATCGTTGATCGCTTAAAAAAAGAAACCCCCAAACAAAAGGGGTTTCAAATTATTGTCTTTTGTTCAAGAGCTATCTAAGATATCACATATTTTTTCATCATAAAATGGCTGTCCTGTCAAGACACTAAACTTTAATTTTTATATGAGACATGAGTTAAGATGCCAGTAAAATTTAGTTCTTTTGGTTTAAAAGTGCTTGTCTTGTTCTTAGCGTTTTTGAACTTGAGTGTATTGTAGTCATTCTGCATATGCATGTCCTAAACAATAAAATAACATTTTTACTTATTTCTTTCTTTAATCTTAATATCATTTTATTAATAGAGTAAAGAATAAATATGCTTTGGAAGACTGGACAAAAGTTAAAAATATCGGAGCTAAAATAAGGCCTGGCTGGAACATGAATGCCTGAATTATTATGAGGGAAAATTATAAAATTACAAAATAACAAAATGTTATGCTACGTGGATAAACTAGTTGATTGCTTTAAGTACTAATTACTTAAATGATAAGGAATAAACTTTGATGTTACATTAACAACATGAATATTGGAATATTTAAAAAACATCAGTTAATGTTATCAAATGAAATATTTTGTTTCATTACGAATCTTATCATGTACTGATAATACCATGAAATAGTGTGCTTATCAAAGAATATTTTGCAAGTAATACATGTTCGCAATATTTAGGTGCTATTTCTACTGAATTTAAAGCTCAAGTTTCCCCTCTTGTTAATATTAAATTTTCTGTTTTAGATGACATGTCATGCGAAAGGAGGATTCCTTGTAAAAATTGATAATGCCGTCGAAAATCGTTTTCTGAAATCTTTTTTAAAGACTTGTAAGTTGCTTTTGAAAACGAAATTGTAAATATTTAAACGAAATGCAGAAGTCACTCGAATAGATCGATATCAAAACTTGGTATTATTGCCAATGAGACAACTATCCACCAATCACTAATGGAAGTGGAATTGTGTACACCGGAAGTTACCAATTATCTCCCTTATTGTCAGGAGAAATACATAGAAACCGTATATTTTTAGAATCAGTGAAATGTAAAATATCAGCTGACACCTGATGGGACTTTTTGAAACCAGATGTAGCTGAAAATTTCCTTATTTCAAAGAAAATAAATACAAATTATATATTTTTGAAATATGTATTGACCATTTCTCTTAGTGCCCTGCCAGGGAACACCTCGGATTTTCCCACACTTGTTTTCCCTGTATACTTTGCTTACACATCATACACTACTAATTTTCACATTTTTTAGTGTTGTCAACGGTTAACAGTTTAATCGTTGGAAGGGCCGAAAATTGAATATTAGAAAGGCTAACTGGTTAACCGGACCTTTTTCACTTTTTAATAGATTTGATATAAATGTGTTTTGAAATCATTGAAAAATGATCGTCATGGTAATTAATTTGATTGCTATTGTTAATTATATATCCTTGAAAACATTCCAATTTTACGAAATTGATTAGCACAAAGACAACTTGTCGATCAGCTTAGGGCAAGAAATAAAGTAAATATAATGAATCTGATGTTCAGTAGTTGTCGTTTCTTGATGTGGTTGATAAGTGTTTCTCGTTTCTCGTTTTTTATATAGATTAGACCGTTGGTTTTCCCGTTTGAATGGTTTTACACTAGTAATTTTTGGGGCCCTTTATAGCTTACTGTTCGGTGTGAGCCAAGGCTCCGTGTTGAAGACCGTACTGTGACCTTTAATGGTTTACTTTTATAAATTTTGACTTGGATGGAGAGTTGTCTCATTAGCACTCATACCACATCTTCTTATATCTATATAATAAGCATACATGTATTTTGAACTGTTGTAAGCTGATTAAATTTTACTTTTCATTTCATCATTTCGATTTTGATTTAATTACACGAAAAGCCGACTCAAAAATGGTGAAATACAAATCATGTGAATGGAATTAATGTCTACTTGGTAAAAGCAACAAGCTTAATCATCTCTAATTGAAACTAATTGAAATCAGGCCTTATAATGCTCAAAAATAACCTTCAATTTATCGGACATGTATTATAAACACTTACATGTGTAGAGTACTATAGATATGGCCTTTAAATATCAACGAAACTACCGGTTAACCGATTAGTCGATCGAAAGATTATCCGAGTAATCGGTTTGACAAAACTGTTCGATTTGACAACACTACATTTTTCATATTTATATATATTATATGTACTCTGTAACATTAATTCAAAACGTTCAATTTTGATACTTCCGTCTAAAATTTAGATAAAACTATATCGGAAAATGTTGATGTTTATTGATAGATACTTCTACGAATGTGTGGATTGGAGCACATGATTCTGTCCTGGAATCTCACTTTGTGTGGGAAGGCTACAATTCAGCTGTTACGTTTACTGACTGGGGTCCTGACGAACCTAACGATATACATGATGATGGTGAGGATTGTGTATTTATGAGTTATCAATATGACTTCAGATGGAATGATGTACCATGTTAAACTTTTGCTGGTTATATCTGTGAAAAAACAAGAAGCTTATTCATCACATTGCTCATCCTGTCATTTGAATTGTTTATTTGTCATATCTGGAATATGTCAGAAATATGAGGAATAAATTACCACTCATCAATTGTCCTATTTTGTTATAGATCTTCAAAAACCGGTCGTATGACCGGCTTAGAGGTATAACCATATAATAAAACATGTCTCTAATTTTATAAGGTCTCTTATCCTGCACAACACTATGCATATGAATAAAAAGAGAGGCGAAAAATACCATAGGGACATTCAAACACATAAGTCGAAAATAAACTGACAACGCCATGACTAAAAAAGAAAAAGACCAACAGACAAACAATAGTTCACAAAACACAACATAAAAAATTAAAATCTGAGCAACACGAACCCAACCAAAAACTGGGGGTGATCCCAGGTGCTCCGGAAGGGTAAGTAGATCCTGCTCCACATGTGGCACCCATCGTGTTACTCATGTCAGTACAAACCCGGTAATAAGTCTAATTTGGTAGGTCACATTCGGGAAAAAGGGGACGGGAATGTAGTTACGACATTAGGATTTACACAAAAAACGATGTTGTTTTGGGCTTTATATGCGGGGACAACAACATATTTGTCATGGAGGTAGTACAAGTGTTTTGCAATAAACAAACAGACAAACAAATAAAAAAAATGCCCAATATGCCAGTCTTCGCAAAACAATCTTTCCGTACGTGATGTCTACTAATAAAAAGGCGGACGATACCAAGGGGAACTCATAAGTCGAGAACAACTGATAACGTCATGTGTTGTCAGATCACGTCATACTAAGTAGTTAGAATGTCCATGTGAACCAAATCTGCTTAGAGTTACCTTGTAGTTTCATGTGATTTGCTTTTTTGTTTCGAGTAAGATGCATTGTGTGTTGTGGTCATAATTCAGTATGTACACTAAAGAGATTTATCCCACTGAACTGACTTCAAACAAAGCAAATACTAACAATGAACACTGCCCTTTCCTGGATCTTGATATCTATATCTTTAACGGGAAGCTTGATACCAAAATTTATGATAAAAGAGATGATTTTTCATTTCCTATTGTTAATTATCCATTTTTAGTTGTTGACGTTACCTTGTCACCATCTTATGGTGTTTATATATCTCAACTTGTTCGATTCGCTCCTGTATGAAACAACGTATTTGTTTTTAACGAAAGAAACCTCTGTATTACTGAAAATTTATTACACCAGGGTTTTCGATATCACAAACTAAACAAAACATTTACTAAATATTATCATCGGTACAAGGACATCATTCGTAAATATAAATCAACATGCAGACATCTTATACGTTCAGATATTTCACATCCCATCTTTTATGGTAATATTCTATACAAAGAACAAAACTGAGGACATTCACCACAAAAACAAACCAAACCTTTAAACAGACTTATTCAGAAGGGATATAGTTACGATACTAGCTGTTGTCAGGTAATTAAAGATGGCATGTTTTGAAGTTGGGTATTTTTGTTATTTTACTTTTTACCAGGTTTGTTCAATAAAAAAGGCGAAAGATACAAAAGGGATATCTAAAGATATTAGTCGAAAATAAACTCACGACGCCTTGGCAAAGAAAGAAAAGCACCAAAAGATCCGAATTTCCGTGAGAACAATATGTCCATTCCCGCATCACGATATAATCAAATCATATATTCCCAAATTTCCAAAGAAATAACTTGCTTTTCCCGAGTTCCTGAGAATTAAACAGGATAAAGATACTTTAACTTTTGTTTGTGTTGGATAAGAATGCATTATTTTTTTTTATTTCAATGGAAATCATGAATCGCTATTGTGATTTAGTACTTTTTCCCCCACCTTACCAGTAATATACAAACTGCACCTGCATATGGGATATACATGTCCTAACTCATTCGGTATTCAAGACCTTGTAGCTGATACTCAGACTTTATAAAACGTCACCAGTGTCTGAGCAGAAAGTTGATGAGCCAGGGTTATGTCAAAGAACGTCTCGTCCTTTTTCTAAAAAAGTTCATTGGAAGATACTAAGAACTTGTTGATAAATATTCCGTATCAACTTCACAAATTATACATGATGGTCTTGAAGTATAGATTCTAGATTCTAGGTACTGACGTTGTTGATGATCTTAATTACGTGTTTAAGTTCCCCTTTTTGTCCTTGTTTAATTTTAACCTTTACTGCTTAGTGCATTTTTGATAATATATTTATGACGTGGCTCGGTACTTATATATCCCGCCGTTGTGTTATTGTGCTATGATCAGTTTTAAATTCTTGTATTTCATTTTTGCTTAAGTACTTTGTCTATATGCCATTTTGTGTTTCTTTGTTGAAACAGTTATTTTTTTTTATAGTGATTAAGATTATATTACAATGTTGACTGCTGTACCCCAATTTTTTGACCTATTATATTTGTTGATTTTGCTTACACATTGTTGTCAATGTAATGGAATTCAATGCGACTGTCATACGGAATATCCGTTTCACAGATGATAGCGGATATGTTCCTAATGTCGTAACTACAATCCCGTTCCCTTTTCACGAATTTGACCTACCGAATTAGACTATTTACCGGGTTTGTACTAACATGAGTAACAAGACGGGTGCCACATGTGGAGCAGGATCTGCTTACCCTTCCAGAGCACCTGAGACCACCCCCAGTTTTTGGTTGGGTTCGTGTTGCTTAGTCTTTAGATTTCTATGTTGTGTTTTGTGTACTATTGTTTGTCTGTTTGTCTTTTTCTTTTTTAGCCATGGCGTTGTCAGTTTATTTTCGATTTATGAGTTTGAATGTCCCTCTGGTATCTTTCGCCCCTCTTTATACAAGTGAGATGTTTAGCTAGCTATAAAACCAGATTTAATCCACCATTTTCTACATAAGGAAATGAAATTGAGAATGGAAATGGGGAAATGCCTGTACCAAGTCAGAAATACGACAGCTGTTTTACATTCGTTAGATGTGTTTGAGCTTTTGGTTTTGCCATTTTATCAAGGACTTTCCGTTTTTAATTTACCTTGAAGTTGGTTACCAAACCCTTTATCATGATTATATAACCTGTATTTTAAGGTTCAGTAAAGTTTTTGGTTAAGTTTTAACTTTAAGGAATTTGATATGATGCAGATGTTAGATTATCATATTACAATTTGATTTCACCATGTATCAACTACCAAAACAATATAAATAAGGAGATGTTGTAAAAAATGATTAGTGCCAATGATATAACTTATAGATATAAGACACAGAACATGGTAGGTCAAACAAACATGAAAGCGCCTTCAAAATAAAAAAAAATCTGGTTTGCTTATTTCTTGTTTACTTATATTCCTGTTTTCGCCTTTCATCTCGAAAACTATAAAAGATATAAGAACCTGTTAACAGCAAAAATGATCAGCAGTACAAGATATACATTAATGCTGATATGACTAATACCATCGATGATTCCTTCTAGGAGTTACATGTATAAGGATGGTCGCTACTCTGTCTAAAAACAACAAGCTTTTTAAAAGAGAGTAATAAATTGATAGTATATATGTAATAGAACTAACAAAGCAGAAAAATATGCAAGGTGTCCTAGTTTTTGAGCTATAAGCCATGAAAAATTTGGCAGGAAATGATTCTCTCTAGATTTCTCATACATTTAACATTGGCATCTTTTTTCTTTCAAAAACTATGAAAAAATAACAAGGACTTTATGAGATTTAAAAAAAAGTTATTTAAACTATGTGTAATAAAATATTTTAAAATAGAATTTAATGGCCCCACATGGATAAAATCTGAGGATTCCAAATATCTGACAAAAAATCATAAAACGTGCATGCTACAGATATTTAAAATTTCTAGGAAGAAGACAGTGAGCCATTAAACATATATACATTTAAAAACTTGAGTGGTCCATCAATTTTTAAACATGTTTAATGTATCAACAAAATCAAATGTTTATTCTTTATAAAGTTCTTAAATGAAATAAATTTTTCTTCTGTAAATATATTTTTTACACTTAATGTTTTAAGTAAATGAGTTGGAGGCTACACAGTTTCAAAACGTCAGTACCCAAGTACAAATATAAAAAAAATCACATCCACATATAATGTGAGGAAAATAAGATCATAGCTTACATATGCATGTAGCTCATGATCAAACCATTGTTAATTCTCAGTAAAATTTTAAATGTACATGTAATCATGGTCATAAGAGTTGGTCTTTGCCCACATCAGGTCAAATATGTGTTTCAAAGTGTTTTATGAATCAAAGACATGATAAAAGAGGGACGAAAGATACCAGAGGGACAGTCAATAAGTTGACAAGTCTCTCACTTTCTGACTTCATCAAGTCCAAAATTTAAAATAGATATTTTGATTTTAAAATTTACACTGTGTAACAAAATCGTAGCTTTGTTTGAGTCAAGTCTGAATTGTGTTTATGATTGATTGATTGTTGTTTAAAGTCACTTTCAGCACTAATGTGCTATTTTGTGGCAGTCAGTTTTTATTGGTTGAGGAAGCCGGAGTGCCTTCGGTAGGAAAACTGACAATTCTAGTTAATTAAAAAATTAAGATGCAATATATAGTTAAGTGCACAAAAATCTGCCCTATCTTTTTTCATTTAAAACAAAAGCTGTATTGGAATCAGTACTGTTGTCAGTAATTCATATCATTTGATAGACCAATTTTGAGTTCTGTATAAAGAATGAATTACGCCTGTTCACATTATTGAACAATCAATTCTCACTGTGAGGTAATAACATGAGTATGTGACATCCAAAATGTGCCAAAATTATATAATTACTGGGGACAAGTTATAGCTTTAAACATGTTAAAGCTTTCAATTTCTAAATTTTCCCAAAACTATGTTTGAATTTCGGTCATCTGCCAAATGTGCTAAACTATAAAAATAAATGTTATATTTCATTAATATGTAGATAAGTATGGTTTAACTAAAGATGGGAGCATAATTTGGAAAACTGAGACAATTAAATCTATTGCATTGGAAGATGGTGAAGGAAATACAGAATCAGATATAGCAATGGAAGGAGACATACAAGACAAAGGGGTTGATCTTTCAATAAACAAAGTCCAATTGTCAAAACATGACAGTGCTGAGGATTCAAAACAGAGTAAAATACAATATAATGAAAATTTGACTGAAAAGAAAAAAACTACGGCAAACTAATTCAAATAGCGCTGTTAGGAAGTCATCAAGGTTGGAAAATAAAGAGACGAAAAAGTATAGCAGTATGGATATTGAAACTGAGGGTGGTTACAATATTAATGGAATCAAGTCTGAAATGGATGAAGATCAAGACTTTAATGGCATCAAATCTGAAATAGATGAAGTTCAAGATTTTAATGCATCATGAAGTATTAGAAGGCGAAAGAAATTTTGAATCCAGCTTTTGCAAGTTAATTTTTGTAACTAAAGCTGAATATACATCACACAATATTGACATTCACAAAAATATATTTGATGATGACATTGTACCAGAAAGGACTGACCTTTGTTGCGATCTTTGCAATGGACAGTTTTTATCAGGAAAACATTTAAAGAAACATAAACAAAGGCATTCAAGTAAGAAAAGTGTGACTTGCCCATTGTGTAAAAATAAATTTTATAATGAGCAATCAGTTAAAAAGCACTTAAAGAAGATCCATCAAGAATTAAGACCCTGTTGTTTTCCATGTCAATCCTTATTTGAATCTGAATCAGTATTTACTGAGCATAAATTACAAAATATTTGCCTGAAGAAAAATATAGCAAGTGTCCAGTGTAAAACTTGTGGCAAACATTTCATGAGCATAAAATATCTCTATACTCATAAGAAGTTAGCCCACGGTCTAAAAGTCAGTATCTGTCGATTTTGTACAGAATGTTTTGATAAAAGGGAAGATTTGAGTTATCATTTAGAAACGCAACACAAAACTACTACCACTTTTGAGGGATGTAGAGCTATATTTGAAACTAATCTGGAATTCAACAAACATTTAAATGATGTTCATAAAGACAGGGTAATTAGATGTTCTCAGTGTTCTGATGTATTCTTTAAAAAAAGAGATTTTGAGACACATATGGAGGAACACACAAATGGGTCAAGGTTCATTTGTGCAGAGTGTGGAAAAGGTTTCATTCACAAGATGTCTTTCAATAGACATATGATATCCCATAGTTCTATGCGTCCTCATCAATGCGAATCTTGTGGAATGTGTTTTAAGCTACCGTCTACATTTGCGAACGCATGTGCAAGATAAAAAATACAAATGTGTGTCATGTGACAGAGAATTTAGGTCAACTGAAGGGTTGAAAAATCATAAAATCAAATATCATATGACAGAAGAGGAACTAAAATTGTACAAGAATAAAATTTATACCTGCGACCATTGTGGTAAAAAGACGGGACTTAAACATGTTCATGTCAGGCACGTCAGATCTCATACAGGCGAGAAACCTTTTGAGTGTTTGGAATGCATGAAACCATTTCCGACAAATTCTGCACTTAATATCCACCGTAAAACTCACGTGGATAAAAACAGATTATTATGTGTAACTTGTGGCATGAGTTTCTGGAACAAGTCTCACTTCAACAGACACATTGATTCAAAAAAGCATCGTTGTCTTGTAGCAAAGGAAAAACAAAACCTGAACAAACAAAGTTCCATTCCAGAGAATGCAGAGCAAGCAAAAAATACTGTTATCGTTTTGGACAACCAAAACCAGAATTTCACAACTGAGTTTGGAAACAATGCAGCATCTTCATTGACTTGCATCATAATGCCAGAAAACTTCCAAAACGTTCATCTGGAAAACTTTGAAACAGTAGGAAACAATGTTGACACTATATATTTAAAGTCATCGGAGTAAACTGGGATGTTTTAGAAAGAATTCAGATAAAATTATTTTCAAATAGCCCATTGTTTAGCCATCCTCATTTATTTATCTTTTGGCATTCATTGTTGTTGGTTTTGTAAGTTGATTGTTTGTTTTTTATAAATGTTAAAAAAAAAAAAATACCAAAGGGACAATAAAAAATTATAGCAAGTATAAGTCGAAGAAAACAGACAAAACTGTGGTTTAAAAGACATGATAAACTAAAGACATACATTATAAATATGCTAATCAGGCGGTAGAAGGGGAGAAGGCATAAACTATTACTAAAACCTTTTTATTTTTAAAAGTTAGGGAAGGACCTGGATGCATCATTCCTTGTATATAGATGCCTTATGTTATGATAAGAAGTTTCTATCTTTCATATCGTTATTGTCCTTGACCTTATTTTCATGGTTCAGTGACCAGTCAGGGGTATGACTTAAAAATTTGCTGTGCCAGACATGTATTTTGTTTACAAAAGACATATCATTTAGGCTCAAGTCAAAAAATAGATTTTAAAAGTAAAAATTTAAAAGTATGTGATAATAACCTTTTTCTCAATATTTTCTCCTCAAAATTTAACTTTTTATCAATTAGAATACGAAAAATCCATTCAAAATCAATCATGATGCAGAAAGGCTGATTCTCTCACTGTGCTTGTCAGTTTTTAGAATTTACTAGAACTCACCTGCGACATCGCAGGTCCATGAATGAATAAAAGTTCCTACGCCTTAATTTCAGCCAAGATTTTTAGTATTCGTGTTGTCATTTGATAATTTGACAAAGTCATGTTGATTATAAGGTGCACAATTTTCTCTGCTTTCAAAATCTTTCTGTTTGAATCTGTCTTTGATTTCTTACTACAATCTGAAACTACTTGTAGATATTTTTTTGTCAATGATTGAATTTAGTAATGTCAATCCCTGTATAATAACGAAGTTCAGGTGTGATTATGACCCGTGTATATAGCAAATCCCAGATACCCTGTTTGGTGGTGCGCCAGACCTAGACCCAGGTACTATTGGTATCGATATATTGGTAACTGATTCAACCTGGGACTTGTTAATTAATGGTAATATCAATTATGTGGAAAACAAAAGGGCCTGGAATGATGTAATTTTTAATCAACACCATTAAATTGTCCTTTATTAGTTATATATGAATTTGAATTTTGTTCAGACATCTGTATAAAACACAATAGAGGTTAAAAGTGAGTGTGCATGGTTTTTGTCGAGCATAGGGATAGTGATCTGGTGGCGGCCGCCACATAGGCGTTGGCAAACTTCTTAATAGCCTAATATTTAAGAAGGTAGAAGACGTTGATCCTTCATACTTTGTATTTAGCTTTCTGTTAGGAAATTTCTGTTTGTCATACGTCCATTGTCCTTGACCTCATTTTTATGGTTCAGTGACTACTTGAAAAAAAAAGTTAAGATATTTAGTATTCTTAATTTCTCTTTTATTACATGTATTATGAGTAATAGGATAACTATATTTGGTATTTGCATACCTTGCAAGGTCCTCATGCCCGTCATACAGTTTTCACTTGACCCCAATATGATTTTATGGATCAGTGAACAAGGTTAAGGTTTTCATGGTCAAGTCTATATATCTCAGATACTATAAGCAATAGGTCTACTACATTTGGTGTATGGAATGATTGTAAGGTGTACATGTCCAATTAGCAGTTGTCATCCGACATTGACCTCATTTTCATGGTTCAGTGGTTAAAGTTAAGTTTTTCTAGTATTGTATCAGGGTTGGCAAAGTATTACCCGGTAGGAAAAACCCGGGTTTTCCCGGGCTGGGCAATACTCCCAGAAACGGGTAATACTGGGCAATACTGCGTAATATGATTTTTCAAGCTTATTTTTACACAAAATAGTAAAGGTTTGTTGTAGTTTAATAGTATTATAGCTAAATATATACATTCTATACAGATAACCATCAAGGGTCATTCCTGAAGATTGAAAATTCAATTTCCTCCTTTTCTCTACTAGTTATAAGTACGTAGGGAGAATACTAGTTTTGCACATTTCAGGATACCTTGTTAATTTCCAAGCTTTGTTTCAATAATCCAATTTGAAACTTTGAAAAAATGCATTTAATTGCAGTGTTTAAGTGAATTTTGATTTTAATTGTTATACAATCCTATTGGTAAATAAACACCCAAAGGGGACAGGCCATAAACACTCATCGAAATCAAAAGGCTGATTGTTGTTATATAAACAAATCTGTGTTATAATCTGAATAATTACTTATCAATTAGTGATGTACATAAACATATGCTAAAACTAAATAAACATTTTTAGATAATGAAAACAAATTTAATATAATTGTTAATTCTTAATACAAGTTATATTTATTAAAAAAAAAATTGAATTCTTCGATTTAAGTCAACACTTTGACCTAACTAGACAGAATGGTTATTAAATAGATTTTAGGAGGATTATTAAGAAAAGCTTTTCACATTTGTCTTATGTTTCTTCATGTACACTTGTCTTAGAGTTGCTGGACAATTAATCTTTTCTCAGATTTATACACTTTTTATTAATAATCTCAAACAAGTGAACTTATAAATTAAAATGCTATATCTTATTTTTAAAAAAATCTTTAAATTATTGTATTTGTGATTAATCCTCCTTAAAATTCAGGACAGTATTTCATATTACCCAGTATTGCCCAGTATTACCCGGTAAAACCCAGTAAAACCCGGGTTTTCCCAGTATTTCCCACTGGGCTGGGCAATACTTATAAAACCCGGGTTTTTGCCAACCCTGTATTGTATGCAATAGGTCAACTAAATTTGGTGTATGAAAATATTTTACGATATATATACATGTCGGTCTGGCCTCATTTTTACCGTTCATTGCTAAATGTTAAGTTTTTTGTTTTTTGGTCTGTGTTTCTAATACTATAAGCAATATGTCAACTATATTTGGTATATGGAATGATTGTAAGGTGTATATGTCTGACAATTATCATCTGACCATGACCTCATTTTCATGGTTTATTGGTCAATCTTCATTTTTCTTGTTTAAGTTTGTTTCTTAGATACTATATGCAATAGGTCAACTATATTTAAAGCACGTAATGATTGTAAGGTGTACATGTCTGTCTGGCAGGATTCATCTGACCTTGGCCTCATTTTCATGGTTCATTGATCAATGTTAAGTTTGTTTCTTGGATATGCAATAGGTCAACTATATTTAAAGTATATTGGGTGTATGGAATGATTGTACGGTGTACATGTACTTCCAGTTTGGTTTATCTGACCTTGACCTCATTTTCTTGCATCATTTTAAGTGTATGTGATAGTTGTAGTAAAGCTTTTAATTCAGGATTATCAACATAATATCAATGGTTAGTAAAGAAGACGAGATATTTCAGCGTGTGCACTCTTGTTTTTAATTGCTTTCTTCCGATCGCCCTGTTCTGTGGCTTATGAGAGTATGATATAACTTCGATTAAACAGTTATACGATTGACCCATTATTCACATACTTGTGCCCAAATGGCAGCTCGGAAAAGACGAAGGCCATGCTGGTTTAGTTAATTCTTCTGTAACACGACTGGCCAGATGAACAATCGATTGTTTCATATCCCATATAATCTGATCCAAAAATAGTACATTCATCCGCCAAATATTTAAATAACACACAATCGGAGTTACCACGACACATCCGAGCACAATCCAGAATGTTGCGCTGATTTGAATTACGTTGGATTTGGTGAGACTGAACTGCTGCTTTCTTAAATTCAGTAAATGATACACTTCCTGTTTGACATTTTATGATGATATTTGAAGCCGTTTCTGATTTATCTGGTTTAAATTTAATATTTGTTGTGGAATTGAAAATTATCGCTTTATCGATTGGGCGTTCTAAATTAGATTTTGTTTTGGGTGATGTGTCTTTATGAGAACTAGAGAAAGAAGACATATGATTCTGATTATTATCAAAAGACTGTCTAGTCCAAATGTTGTCTGTAGAAGCTTTTATTTTTTGGTGATTATTTGAATTAGTTTCTGTCTGTTTCGTGATTGGATCATTTACCGTTGATCCGAAATGAGAAGACAACAGAGTATTTCGGGTTGTATCTCCCAACTCATTGAAATAATTCTGGATTGTACCAGCTTGTCCATTTGCGGTTACGCTATCTCTTTGCCTCTCATTCGAAGAAGATCCACGTTCATTTTCGTTTGTGTCGTTAGTATCGTTTGCAATGTTACCGTCAGGAAGAGGGAACGTTCTAGCCTCCTTACTGGTGACTCCTAAACCTAAATCTGTTTCATGGACTAAACTATTTTGTTCTTTTCCGGCTTTTTGCGTATTCAATAATGTGTCTGTTTTGGATTCACCTTCCAGCTTGTTGTTATATGTCATTGCGCTAAAAGACGCAATGCGGTCATGTAAATCTGTTGTTAGTTCATTATTAACGGGGATATGGTTTATTATTGATTCTGTAAATGTATACTGATCTGAATCTATTACTTGATCAGTAGTTTGATCCTGCTTGATCTGATTTACCATCTCTATCATTTCAGTATTTTTTAATAGTCCATCTATTGCAGCTGTCGTCTTTGTTGAAATATGTTTATCATCAGTTAACGTATGAATACTCTCAGGTTCTTTAGTATACATACTGTTCGGTTCAGTTTGTTCGGTCCATACTGACAGATATTTATGAGTTCTTTCAACAGCTATGGTAGTTGGAGATGCGTCGATACTTTGAGATATCAAGAATGTTGGATTCTCTGTTTTGCCTTCTTTTGTCTGCACAGTTGCAATGTCTTCATCAAGTGCAGTTAAATCATGATCTTGCGAATATATAGTATTTTGTATTGTTTGTAAATTATCCACTGTTGCTGACTGAAAAGTCATCAGATCCTTAGTAACTTCGTTTATCCGGGATTTCTGAGACGCTTCATTTATCTTTGTCGTCTTCAATTGTTTTAAACTTGTGGTTTGAGAGGTTGAAGTACCTGTATCATCTTTTGAAACACCCATAGCCTCTGATATTTGAACCGGCTTAGTTTCGTCTTCTATTCCATTAGTCTGAAGCTGCGCACCAGCCGTATTCTCTGTCATTTGGGACGTTGCAGTAGCAGTATAGAATTGTCCAGAATCCAACGCACTGGATATCTGAAAATGTTCAGTTCCGTCTTTCAAGCCAAAAGTTGTTAATTGCTTGCTAGCCTCCATCGACTCTTCGGTTTGATATTTTTCACCAATTTGCAAATTCCAACCAGTTTTAGAAGACTCGATAACTTTTTTCGTCCCTGCTGTTTGAAGTTGATGCTGTAATAATAAATCATCATTTGTTTGGATCTTATCAGTTTCAAACATGTTAGCAGAATACATGTCTTTAGCATCAGTCGTTGGTGAAATTGTAGTGTAGATAAATTTGGATTGTTTTAAGCTCTCCGGTCTGGTAACTTTGTTGACATCGACGATTTTTGTATAGTAAGTGGTGACTTCTTGATCTACAAATTGGCTTTTTTCTATTTCCAATCGATGAGCAGAGATCACTGTGGTATCTAATGAATAAGACGGTACCATCACAGTTGTGGCTTCAGTCTCTTTATAGAAAGAAATAAAATATAAGCAAATTCAATAATTTTAAAAAACATAGAACTTGATGTTTGTTGTAATAAGAAAAAGAAGGAACTGCATGTAATTAATTAAAATTAAGTTATTTCTTAAACAATCACGTATAGTCTTTGGATGGTGTAAACATCCCACTCACATCATACACCATTACATCACACACCATTCAACCCATTTGAATTATACACCATTCGCACTGATCATAATTACCTAAAATGTAACGAATGTAACGAATGTGAGGTAATAGTAGATATCAATAATTTTCTAATACAAAACTTAATTTGAAAAAAATGGTATATAACATTCCTTATGCACCAAACACCATTCCCATTACACCACACAACCTTCCCGGTATTTTTTTGTGGGGAACTTACACCCTTCAAGGACTGCATAGTCAAAGCAGGAAATCACAGAGGAAAACTGTTGATAGAAGTTACTTACTAATTCAGTTTTTTTGATTTGTTTTTTTTTTTTAAGTAGTAATGAACGGGAGTCTTACAGCAATGTTTGGAAATTCTTCAACGACTACATCATTTAATGCATTGCTTGACGATGTTGGAACGTTGTGCTGTCTATTATGTTTATAATATTATAATGAGTTAACATGTTTTGATTTGACAGTGAAATACCTAATCTTTGACATTAAGATACTACTTTTTTTAAATTTAGTGCGTCTATGGTATTTTTATATATTCACCATATGAAGAACACTCGAATTCAAAGAATGGAAAACCAAAAATGCATGTGTGGCGCCATATGTATGGGGTTATATAACCACCTAAATGTATCACCAAAAATACTCTAAGGCAAATTAAAAAAGGAGAAAATTCCATGAAATCTTACAAAACCAAAAGGCTTGACTGTATTAACATATACTTGACTTGATTCTTGCGTTTTTCGAAGATAATGTTTTACTTAACCTGGATTTACAGAGACCATAAACGAAAAGGATTGTAATTTGTTTCTTAATTATTTGTGAATTAATCAATCAAATCTGATTTTCCAAATTAATTATATATACTAACCTCTACAAATGAACTCTTCAGAAAGAATATCTGAAATAATAAAAAAACCGCTGTTTGTATTTTAGAGATCATCATCATTTGATATGGCTTGTGAGATAGTGTAAATGTTTATTTGTCAATGAATTTTTTTTATGTCATAACGTGATTGAAAATGCTATCATCCCTTAAAAAGTTTCATGGTCGGCAAACCAAAACAATTTTTGTCTCTAATCTATTAATTGTTGAAATATTATTTTAGTCTTTTTACGGATTTCGATCCTTTCCGAATACCGAAATGGATCCATCGCTGAGTAATAAACGTTTCTACGTGTCATTTATAGTGAAATTCATACAGAACTGTTACTAATTTTTATTGGTATAATTTCATTTAATATGTTACTTTTTGTAGGAATAATCTTGATTGATAGTGAGTTACATATATTTGCACACTAGCATGTTCTGTCTTTACCCTCAGATCACCTTATATGGTTTTGACCAAAATTTAAATTGTCCGAATCAGGTTTAAAGTACATTTGACCGTATTATGGCGTCATTTATATCGTTTTCATATTATCTATAGCCTATAGTTTAATTATGATAGAACTTTATTTTGTTACCTGAACATTTCGGAACATTGCAATAATCCCACAAAACAGTGTCAGTGTAGCACCATGGTGACCCCTTTTCTCCATCAGGGTCTCTGCAGTATGCACCAGCCAAAGTAATGTTTTCGTCGTGAAATGAGTGTAAGTTAAATGTTTTGTCTTTAAGTTCATTCCACGGTTTACACTGTAATCCGTTCGATGTGCATATTCTCCTACCCTTATACTCTCTACTTTTACCGTCAACATAGCATTCATTTTCTGAAGAAGAAAATATAACATCAGAAAGATCACCCAGAACGAACTCGAAATAAGGGGATGCCTATTTGATATACAAAGGGGTATGTCAGGAGGCTTTAGATATCAATACTAGTATTCTGATCGGGATACAACTGGGTAAAATTACTCTGCCTAAGATGGGACGAATGACAAACCGTCCCTCCTAAACAAAGAATGAAATGGTCTTCCTCTGACATTGAAATAGAAATTGCATATAAAATTTCATTCAAAGAGCATCAATATTGCTATAAAAGGTAAATAACAGAACATTAAGCCTCTTTTGATAAGATGTCGATCCCTGCTTTTACAAAAGTATAGTTTGCATTCTTATAATCTCAGGTATTTCATCGGCTCCACTTCAAACGTTCATTAATAGGATCATGTAACGTTTTCGACTACAACACTACATTGACCAAATAGTGCATTTTTAAATTACTGGCAATGTGTCAAAGGGAAGAATTACCTTGATCGCACATTCGATATACATGCCTGCATAAACAGTATTTTGATGGTTTTAATATCTATAGTTAAGAAATAATTCATGGCAGCCGTAGATTTGTTTTCATTTAACCATGGGTTGGGCATTTATATTCGATTATTTCATCCCGAGCGATAATGCACTTACAAAGTAAAAATAATTGTCAGATCCTTCATATTTCACAATTACTGTTCCTTGTTAAGACAGGGGTATATGTCTCCTTCTAAGGTGTTGCCCTTCTTTTCAAGTCAATATTATTGTACGATCCCGCACATTAACAATTCCTATTCCCCTACGCATGTATTGTATAGACCAGGCTTCAGTTTGTCCTACTACAATATTGTTTCCCTTTGCAAAATATTCTTCAATAGGACAGAAGACGGTGATTGGAAAATGGACTATTTATCGCCTGAAGTAAGGTTTTAGGTTTTGATTTTTAATGAACATAATCTTTGTATGATTGGAAAATTATTAAGTCAGGGGTTTATTGCTACCATATATTTCTTTTAACCATTGCTATTTTTTTTTATCTAATACAAATATTTGGAAACCTGTAGAAACCTTATTACAGACGGAATATCACATCTTAGTTTTCTTCGGTAATGTAGTCTCGGAAACCCGTAAATTAACATATTTTTATAGCGTTCTATACGGTATGGTTTTTGATCCTTGTTGATGGTCGTACTTGCTCTCACTTCATTAAGGCTCTGTCTTATTTGCAATCATCCCACATGTCCTTTTTTATATTAATAAAATATAAATCCTTTCGGTTTATTTAAAATCAATTCTGAATAGTTTGTCAATACCTGCACAAGATACATAAGCAGGACTCCATGTTCCATTTGCCTGACAAACTTCCACAGGACAATAATTATTGAATGACATCACACCTTTCTGGAGTTTGGCACATTTATAAATAAGTGCGCTTCTTTCAGTGGTTTCAAAAGTGTCCAATGGCGCCAACGACACACACTCATTGTCCGCTCTAATTTGGAAATCCGGCAGCTCACAGTCTGCTAAAGATGTAATATTATAAATACTAATGACCCCAAATTGGACTTTTATAGAAGTAGGTAGTAAAGATACCAAACTTAAAGTATGTGACGCCAGCTAAGTGTTTAGTCTACATAAGACTTATCTATGGCTCTCGAATAAAACAATTTGAAGGCAAAATTGTACATAGTAACAATAAATTGATTTAAGATTGTTAAACCCATCAAAAGCTGACACATTTGTTATAACGCATCAATGGTCACAAATGAATACTTTAAATTTTATTATAAATTATTTAATATTATTTTAACACACTACAATCTTTTGTGACCATCATATACTCTCAATAATCTGATTATTTGACCAACATTTTGAAATAGACAGGTGTCAGGTTCAGAATCTAAAAATACTTAGACTGTTCATTATGGGTTTTATTCATATTTCAACGCCGTACAACGACCTTTATTTCCTCACATCTACGTCAGGTGGAAAGTTGTCTTATTGGCGACCACAGGTATCTGCTTATTCATATCTTTGGATATTTTCATATACATTTAAATTGGTTAACGATGACATAAAAATAAATTGTCAGTGATACAACTTTTTTTCTTTTCATTTGTGTTGAAAAATTCATCTAAGATCATGAAGATATCAGGCGTATAACTTGGATTTTTTTGTATGATTAAAATTACCTGTTTGTTCAATTTGACCTGCAAAAGTAACGCATCATTAGTTAAATTTATATTTAATTCAAAACTCTATTGTCATGGTAATCAATTTAAATAATTTGCTACAAAGTAAACAAAAAATAACAACATGTATAAATGTCAAGAAGAAAGCATGTGTGATTAAACAAACTTATAATTATATTACGAGTCCCTTACCCTTGGTACTGTAGACTGATTTATAATGGAACCTAAGATTTCCACCAGTTTTTGTGATTTTGGGCAGAGAATACATTTCATTTTTGCATTATATTCCAAGTCAGCAAAATATTATCTTTCATTTGCAACGACTGAGTCGATGCACTGGTGGTGGAGGTTTCCTACCCGAGGGTATCACCAACCCAGTTGTCAGCACTTCTGTGTTAACACGAATTATCATTTATATGGTCACAATATACATTAACTGTAGCACACTTTGAACTGTTCGAAATACTAAGGATTTTCTACCACCGGAATAGACAACGTTAGCCGTATTTGGTAAAACCTTTCCGAATTTTGTGGTCCTCAATGCTTTTCAACTTCGTACCTTTTTTAACCTTTTTTAATGTTTTTGATTCGAGCATCACTGATGAGTCTTTTGTAGACGAAATGCGCGTCAGGCGTACAAAATTTTAATCCAAATATCGATGTATTTTATTTACTATAAAAGTGAGATTGTTTTTTTTTATTATATACGAAAGTGTTGATACGTCTTAGAAGACAGTCATATGCTATTATTTTATACTGACACAAAAGTTACACCACTCATTCAGGCGAACTCGGTCATTTCGAGTTTTCTCTTTACTTTGAAGTGCTGATTATAAAATGATGTTTCCCTTGAAAAGATGAAGGTTATTACGATGAAGTGTCTCATACGCAATATTTCAAGATGGGAATTTGGTGTTTGAATTATGATAGAAATAGATTTTGGTGATTTATAAGTAAGTATAAGTCTAACCAACATGTGAAAAGAATGCAAAACAAATATTAGGACGAAAGTACAACACAAATGAATAACATAAAAAAGCTATATATACCACATACACGACATAATGATAACAATATAAACAACTTGCCTTCTGAGCAAGGAATTTCATTTACAGGTACATCTATAATGCATAGAATAGTAAAGGTATAATATACTAACTCTTTTGAGATATTTTATTCCGTTTTTAAATAATGTCTCGGATCTGAACACTTTTTGTCAATTACTATTATCTAAGATCATATAATTTTACCGCAAACATGTAATGCTACATTTTTTCACGCTGTTCATAACAAAAGTTCGAATTCCTAATTACACTTTTTGATTCTGCATTTAATATCAACTTTGCATTGTTTTTAATTCAATGATTGTTTATCACAAGCAGAAGGTAAATTCGTTTGTAGCCCATATTCTTAAAAGAATTTGACAACTTTTACCAGAAGCATATATTTGCTGCTTTATCAAAGCAATGATTTTTCGCAGATGCAATTAGCGTTTTATTAAACAAATGCGTAATTAGGAATATGTTTTATACCTTGGCATTTTGGTATATCACAAAAGTCCCATTCAACATTGTTGTTTTGCGTATAACACCAAGGTGAGCCACGCAGAAAACCGGGATCCCTGCAAGTCCTACCAGCATGTTCAATAGTTTTATCTGGAAACACGTTACCATAGACAAATCCATGGGCATGTGGCATCTGGCTGGTCCAAGACTGGCATGGAATTCCAGATTTTGTACAAACACGACGTCCATTATAGTGTTTCCCTATTTCTATACACTCATTTTCTGAAAGATGATACAAATATATTATAAAAAGTTAACTTTTGAAGAGTTTTGTATTCGGTTTTCTTTTTAAGGAGTCCCACTTATCATCAATTTATAACCAAATTCAAAAAAAAAAAAACCATATAGCGCTTGCATCGACAAAAAAGTATTTGCAAAGTTATACATATCCGCAATCATAGGTTTGAACGTTATTTTCAATTTAGACCTGTTTATATTTTTTTCGTTTGGGCTTGTATTATCCGCAAGTTTATTGTTTTCTGTTTGGTATTTAATTAATAATTAAGATCCATTTTGCTACATCTGGTGATCCGTTTATTTGGCAATCGCCATAGCAATCAGCAGGGTTTAAGAACATCCGATGTTCGACCTGCTAGTCAAATGCGTTTTGTTAAAATATACTTTTTCACTTTTTGGTCTTTTGGAAAATGTTGTTTGTGCTGTATTTAGACCCCTCCACCAAGAAATTTGTTTTGCATGCACACGTATAAAAATTGCGGTTTTTATCCAACGCAATCATAGGTTTAAACGTTGTTTTGAATTTAGACTTGTTTATATTTTTTCGTTTGGGCTTGTATTATATTTGCCTTCGGGTTTATATAATCCGTTCATCCTATTTCGAATCATCAAAATTCAAGAGTCTATCCTAAATTGAGGTAAATTATATGGCCTTCCAAATACCGTTTCGATCCCTAACATCACCGAAGAGACATTTATTGTCGAAATCCGGATATGGTGTACCAATTTTTGCACCTCATGTTTGCAGTATACCATCTTTTCCGCAATTTTATTGTTTTCTGTTTGGTATTAAATTAATAATTAAGATCCATTTTGTTACATCTGGTGATCCGTTTATTTGGTAATTGCCATGGCAGTCAGCAGGGTTTAAGAACATCCGTTGTTCGACCTGCTAGTCAAATGCGTTTTGTTAAAATATACTTTTTCACTTTTTTGGTCTTTTGGAAAATGTTGTTTGTGCTGTATCTAAACTCCTCTACCAAGAAATTTATTTTGCATGCACACGTATAAAAATTGCGGTTTTTTATCCAACGCAATCCTAGATTTTAACGTTGTTTTCAATTTAGACTTATATATATATATATATATATATATAAATATATTATAACAAATAAAATATCTAACTTGAAATGTTTGTGGAACCCTATTGTGACTATGCCTTAACCAGGTTGACATTCAGTAATGTTTGTTGAATTAAAAAAAAAATAATCTTTTCCGTTTGTAGGTGGTAAGAATTGTTTCAGCTTATTAAAATACATATAAGAAATTCAGAGAAAAACAAAAGCACCTTTGTCATGTTTGAGTAGATGATGAAGATAAGTCCAGAAAGGGCTGTGGTCACATAACATTCATAAAGTGTTATTTTCATTTGTTATCAGTACTTTCTGCTGCATTCGTCTGCCAGCTAATTTTAGTAAGTAACTTCTTATCTTGCATGATACATGTTTTGTTATATATATGATTTTGCTGATCAAATTTCTCTTGATTGCAAATCTCATTGATGAAATGCACATACAGATCATTATAAGCTGTCGATACCAAATGAAATAAATACATTTAGACAGTATTAACTTATTAGATTAATGAAAAGATCTAAGTGTTTAAACTGCATGGTTCAAAATGAGTCCTCGAAATGATATAAGATATTTTTCATCAAAATATAAGAAGCCACCATAAACACTATATTTAAAGAATATATAAACTGCAAAGACATCAATGGAAAGAACTAATATATCACTATATAATAAGATTTATATAAAAAAAATCACCCAGACTTATGAATTGGTACTCCTGATGCGCGTTTTGGCTAAATAAGACTCATAGGTAGCGCTCGAATCAAAACAGTTGTAGGCCAAATCAAATAACAGGCAGTTGATATAAAAGATAGTAATAATTAATGTTTTTCAACCAAATATGACAACAGTTGCTTTGTAACGTGAAACAATCTAACTCTTACTTACTGGCACATGACAAGCTCGCTGTACTCCATGTCCCATTTGACTGACAAACTTGCACAGGGCAATATCCAAACTTAGCTTCAGACATAGTATTTGACCTAGCTTCACAATCAAAACGAATGAGAGATCCGATTGACTGACTATAACGAGGAACAGGCTTGATAGATAAACACGATTCGTCACCTTGGACAGCCATATTGGATTCTCCACATTCTAAAATGCATATTAAAAAATAAACCTTTAAATCATAGAACACCCCCACCCCTATCGAAACCAAATATTATAATATATATTTTTGTATTACGACAATTATTTGAAAAGTTTATTTTACTATTGATAACAGAGAACTACTAAAAATTGTTAAATTTTGAGAAATGAGCCAGTGATGCACTTCGTTTGCTTGTAGATACAAGGAATCATTTTAACTATGGGTTCCTATTTTTAGAGTTGATTTACCAGAGTAATCCTTCTATAGTTTTGAAGACGCCATTATGATTGGATTAACCGTTTTGGGCTATCTTTGTCACAGATAAAAACGGATTTGTTTGAATTGTTGTAGCCACAATCATGTCCTCTTTGCGTCCATTGTGATTTAACCGAATTTGTACTTACAATGAACATGACAACGGATGTAGGATCTGACTACACTTTCGGATCACATGAGATCACCCTGCAAGGTGTCGGGATGATAAGTCTTTACTTTTCCTTGTTGTTTTTAGTAGAAGGTTGGTTATCTTTTAGTCGTTTAGTGTTTTCAACAGTTTTGTCAGCTTCTCTTCGACTTAAGAATTTTAAAGATTCCTTTAGTATATTCCCTAATTTTTTTGTGGATAAAATGAATATTACGTACAAGTTTTAACATCTGCGATCAAACTAAGCAAAACTTTTCATTGCTTGAAATTAATAATAGATTTGTGATACAAACGTCAATGAGACAGCAACCGAGCTTATCAAATAACAAAAAAAAAAAAAAAAAAAAAAAAACCACCACAACAAACACACAACTTAATTTGATATAATCTGCAGTATTTAAAAAAAAAACAAATTATGATAGCAGAATAGGATAAGTATGTTTTATTCACGTTCTGATTGTCCAGACAAAAATGTCATTCGAATGTTAAACTTACCTTGTTGTTCCAATACATGTGAGGATTCCATATTGCAATGACTTCCTATGTGAACAAACATAAACATTTGTAAAATCTTAACAGCAATAGACATTAATACAATAAGTGTGATCGGAAATTAGAATTTGAATGAAATCATTTAGTCATCAATATACTTTAAATTCATTTTTTAAAGTTTTTAGTTTAAAAACAGAACATAAACTGATATTTGAGAATTGTTTTTTTTAAATCGTGGTCTTAATTATAATATGTTATGTTATCTACCCAAAAACCTTACCTTACTTTAATATTAAACGGTCTTTTTATATATATATAATCAAAATTTACTTCCATCAAGGGAAACACTCTAAATGTTACGGTGATTTTAATCGAAGAATTATATTCATGATTAGGTTTTTCATTCCTATAGCATGTTCATAACAATAAAAATCGTACCTCTGGTCATGTGTTATTATTGAACAAAAGAAAACTCATTACCTTTCATTTCACCGAACAATATTAGCCAAGAAATGTACTGAGTATACGTCATCTGAAAAAGAACCCAACATGTGTGCAAAAATTGAAACTAAATGTTGTATAAGTCGCTTTCTTGGCAAACACATGCAGCATGTAAACCTTGGGCACGAAATTTAAATTTGAATTTCACAATAGTAGCAGACACCTTACAAACATTGTAACCAGTTTGTACTATATCCACCGAGAGAATATTTTGAATGAAGTAAAGTTAATTGAAGATAATAACTTCTATAAATTTCTTGTACAACAACGGAAACACTGGGTATAACATATTCATTTAAGGACATAACAGGTAGAAGGTATCGATGGACTGATTGTACACCAACAGATGTTTTGACAATAATTCACATGGACCTGCGGTTTTTCATCTCCCGCCCATTCCCTAGTTATACATTGCCTCACCCGTTTTTGCACAACTCTTTGGGAATTTTAAGGTTTTAATGCTCTTCAACTTGGTATTTGATTTGGCCTTCCATCTGTTTTGATTTGAGCATCTCTGATGAGACTTATGTAGGCGACACGCGCATCTGGTGAATAAAATTATAGGCCTGGTATCCGTGATGAGTTTTGTCGACTGGCTTTATAGAAAACTCTTTATTTCTTTTAAATTGCAATGTACCTTTTTTTTAATTTTTTCATATCCCCTTTTTTCATAAATGTTCACAGCAGTATTATAGTTGTATTTCAAATACAACATATGTTTAAAGGATTTTGCTATGCGTCTAGTAGCTTAAATATCATTTTATTGGAACTTCTTTTTGTATTAATGCACCGTATACGTAATAGGAAGTTATTTTGGAGTATATATTAATTGATGTATGTATTAGATATAGTTTACCTCCATCTTATATCGGAAACATGATATTGGTAGCATTAAAGCATTTAGAATAAATTGGAATAAATAATAATTCTAATAAATCCAAAAATGTATGAAATATATTTAAACTGTACGTGTCTTTGTTTTGTTTGTTTTTTTGTTATAGATAGGAGATTTTGACACACGAAATTGTTTAAAATTGACTGATAATTACTATTAACATATCAATTTAAATGAGTCTAAATATGCTATACATTATTATTATGTTCAAAAAGATACCGCGAAATGATGTACGTATAGTTTTTCTTACGCAGCAGTTTATCGAAATCGATAACTTTTTATCATTCAAAGTGAAGGTCATGTATACAATCATATTTTCGCAGTTAGAAATTTTGGCATCATAATTTCTACAGTTCTAACAATAAATTATGAATTTCTTTTTTATGAGTGTAATTGTGAAATTCCAAAAGATGATACTCTTTGATTAAACATTATTTGCTTGAACTTCCAATTTAATTTAAATATATTAAAACATAATCATTTTTAACAATCTCATCCTTTTGAGTATACCAAACACTCCTTATACATGACAATAGTAAATGTGTAAGTTTAATTGTATATTTGCTTTTAAGTTATAGTATGTTGTGTGTATATTAATCATAATACATGTTACTATCACAAACATGTCCTGTTTGATTTCTTAATTTCACTGTTGTTCTCTTACACGACATTGTCGTCAGACTTTAGAAGGGTAATTGAAATTAGTTTATAAATGTGAACATTTAAAGTAACAATAAATATCAAATTTACTCAATATCTACAATTCAAAATAATAAGACAGCTTACCTTGTAAAAAACTGGAGTATCTTTTACACTACGACAGTTTTATCTTTTTGACCATATAAAATTTATGTATCTTTAATCAGCTGTATGCGATCATATCGATATTGACTATGACTATTTTATTGACTCTTAATTATCTTATTGACTCCTGATATAATATCATTGTTAAGGTTTAATGTTTATTAACTATGAAAGTTTTATGATCAGAATGTTTATGTTTTTTCGTATTGTTCTATAAGGACCAATATCTGTAATGAATGTATGTAATGACTATTGCTTTATAAATCTTTTATCACGAGCAAAAGAAAGCATTATTAATATTCTGCGTAATAGTAATTTTAGAGTGATAGGATTTACAAATACATAGCAGAAATACTCCATTATTATTATCAATAAAAAAGTTGCAATAGGCAGATTCCTGCGCAAATAGACTTGAATATACTATAAATTGTGACCATAAATGTTCTATTGTAACAAAGAAAATCTAGCATTGGATAACATGACAATCAGAAACATCAGCATCTTGCTGTAATCATAAGCGGAGGAATCTTTGTTACATCTCACACTTACACTTCGTTTGTTCCGGATGCCACAACACTTTGGAATTATCGCCGCTCCCTCCTCTAACACTTTTGAACCCAAACGTTTTCAAAGCCACTAAGGCTAAAAAGAAACCATTATTTGGCCCTCACAATAAAAGAAGCGTAAAGTGCGAAAACATGTTTACTTTTACATAATATACAAAGAAGTTTACAGGAATTACAAAAACTGTTGGATTGTACAACATACCAAAGTCAACGAAATCATGCCACAAACATAACAAAAACAATTTAAAAAAAAAAGAACATTATGTATCTCTTCTTTAGTTGATTGTTCACTGTAAAATCTAATATCTGAATGGTTTTGATGTTCGTATTCAGAATCATTTTTCATATTAAATGTGAATGTCGATCTCAATTCTATCACTCTTGATTACAGAAGAACGAAAATCATTATTAATCTGCAATCGTTATTGGATTAAAGAATGATATGATTCACCAACATAATGCAGAATTTCTCCTATTATTCAACTAAGAGAAACGCATCAAATATAAGAGGAGAACAACGACACAACAAAAACACAACATTAAAATGTAACACACACAGAAACGAACTATAATATAACAATGGCCATTTTCCTGACTTGGTACAGGACATTTTAAGAACAAAATGGTGGGTTGAACCTGGTTTTGTCGCATGCCAAACCTCCCGCTTTTATGGCAACGTCAAACACAACACCAAAACGACAACATCACATGACAGGACCACAATACAAATAAATGGGAGAACATATAGGACAAAGGAACACACGAATAATAGCTAGCAGAAGGTACTAGGCTTAAAATTCAATACGCCAGACGTGCGTCTCGTCCACACAAGACTAACCAGTGACGCTCAACCCATTAACAAATTAAAAAAATACGAGAAAGAATTGTTTCTCATTAAATTATGTCTGTTTCTATCTTGACAAAAAAGTTTTGTGCATTTACTTTGTAAAATTCATTATGTGATATCGTTACAAGAAATTATATCTTTTCTTAATAAACGGTTACACTTTTATGTACACATAAACTTTCCTGTATGGTAATATTGTCTTATTAAATCGTGTATTTTCAATATATCAAGTTACACATTTTAAGAATAATTGGTTACACGAACTGATACTTGTGATTGTTGTACAATTCGTATATCTAAATTGAAACACACATGATATAGTGCATTGTAATAAGAACAATTATTACGTTTTCCAGAAAAGAAAGTTAATTTTCTCTATTAAAGCTGAAAAGATTAGATTTCAGAGATGTGAAGTACTTTAAAGAATCTGGTTATCAGTACTAAGAGGTAAATTCAAATGAAGAAACTTTATTTTCACTTGCTTTTATCATTGTAAAAAGTATTTGCAGAAAAATAGAATATTTAGGAAGTATCTGTGAATATATTCATCTGCATGATTTACGCGGGTTATTTGAAAAAAGACAGTTGAGGATATTCGGATGTGTTTTATCAAGGAAGTTTCTTAAATAATTTAAATGTCTTATTGTCCTGCTGAAAATCTTTATATTCGAGATCTTTTTTAAAATCAATAACAATTCCATAAAACTAAAACATTGAAAACCATTTAAAAACAAAGCCTAGATAATATACCTTGTTACTGGTGGACACTGACTTAAGATGCCACATAATTGATAGAAATGGATGACACAGTTGTATTAGTTACGGTTTAACATTGATAATTAGAATAAATCAATATGTGTAGAAAGTATTCTGGAGTCCAATCTGATAAATAAAGGTAAAAAATAGAGGCAAACTCGTTAGTGGCAAACATCTGACAATGCCATGGCAAAAGCAAAAATCGGTCAAAAGAAAAAAAAATAAACAAAACACAAGACAGATAACGAAAGACTGGGAATGCGAACCCAAACAAAAACCGCGAATTTTGTAAGGTGCCCCGGAAGGGAACACAGATCCTGCTCCACATGTGCCACCCGTCGTGTTGCTGATGAAAGTACAAACCCGGTGATAAGTCTAATTCGGTAGGTCACATTCGAGGAAAAAGGACGGAATTGTGGTCACGATAACTGGAACATATTCGTCGTCACATGTGACTCAGCTATTCGATCAACCAAGTAAAAATTTCGAAGAGATGATAAATTAATCTTGGCTCTAACAGTGATACTATAAGTTTGGTTTTCAATCGCAGTTGTCATACTATGTAATTTAGAATTTATGATATTTTAAATAAAATAAATTATCATACTGCATCGTAGTGTAAGTCATATGCATACCAAGATATTCCTTCTAAATAAACAAATTTTTTTCTGAGATTTTTATCCAAGGGTATCCAAACATGCCGAGAGTACTGTTAATCTAAAGGTTTTGCATTTATTTCTTGTCTTTTCTGGATTCCAATTTTTTCGGATTTGTCTTAGTTCTTTTATTTCAAATAGATTTTTGAACGTACATTGGTAAATAAAGGCAACAGTAGTATACCGCTGTTCGAAATTCATAAATCGATTGAGAAAAAAAAACAAATCTGGGTTACAAACTAAAACTGAGTACGTAGCTTCAAAAGTGGATACATCAATTGACATTTAATTTGTCAAAACTTATTCCTTTCGAAAGACATATTAAGTTGTAAAGTAGTTAAGTGTGTAAGCCACGGTTGCCGTTTATTTTTACATTTTATATAGATATTTTTTAAAGTATTCAGTTTTAACTTTTCATAATAATAGTAATAATCCCAATTCAACCCCCTAACTTGGAGAACCTTATACATTATTTCCTATTCATTCTATTTTCTTATCAATTAGAATCTCCGTCCAATTATCCACATTCAAATCTGTTTGAATATGGTACACACATATTTCAGTTTATAAAGGAAACAGTACGTAGCTTCAAAAGTGGATACATCAATTGACATTTAATTTGTCAAAAATTTTTCCTTTCGAAAGACATATTAAGTTGTAAAGTAGTTAAGTGTGTACAATTAAACTTTGAAATATTTAGTATATAATTATTATTTTACGATATCATTTGCATTAAGGTTTTCCGAAAACATAGACATATTATAATCAATTCATATAGACATTAAAAATAAACTCATTGGATTTGCAAAAAGGATAATCTTTACTGAATCAAATTATTATTCTGTACATACGAACATTTTTCTTGGTTTCTTATTTCCCCCCTCCGTCGTGTTAATGCTGTTTAAATCCGATAATAAGTCGTAATTATTGATAGTAATGCTTTGAACAGCGGCGGATTAGAATATATTGCCTGTCTTTTCCTAAGACAAAAGAAATGATCAGCTTTCTTTTAGCTTTTAACAAGATAAGTTAAATCAATATTAACTTCTCTTTCATGAGGATAATTAGTGTAAAAACATCATTAAACAATAACATGAGCATTTAAAAGGTCGTCTGTATAGAACTGTAAATTTCATGTCAAGCCTTCGAATTGCAAATCAACAATGCAAATCAAGGCAAAAATACAGCAAACCCCGCATAACAACTGAAGTTAAAGTCGTGTGTTCTGGTCGGTAGGGGCAGTTTCTGCACCAGTAGTAACACTCGTTGTGCTGCTTAAGAACATAAAAAATAAGTGAACATCTATGAGTGAAACAGATAATCAAATTACGACGTGTCCGTTAGTGTCCACTAGTGTTCAGAGCAATAACTGTCCCAAGGACATAGTCAAGTAGCTACGTCATAAGCAGTTAAACTTGAAAAATCAAGGAAATGTAAGCTATGGAATATCATAACATTTGCTAAATACATACTTTAGTTTTTTTTGGATATTGTTAGCAAAACATGGAAATTTAGCAGTGTAAAACTTAAGTGCTTTACATTTAGTTTCGACCTTATAACCATTCTTTGGTGAGAAAAAACGTTACAAAATGCAATGATTAAGCATTGTTATGATATAATTGACTGGAAGTGTACCTTTAAACTAATGAAATTCACACATTTATTTCTTTATGAAAAGAAACAGAGGAATGCAAGATCTCCATAAAGCATAGCAGATAAAAAGGTTATAGGTAGGACAGAAATTTACATCGCAAGAGGAAATATTAGTGATAACAGTGAATATCAAAAAATAAACGTAAAGAATGAATATTAACAGTATAGACCCTCTCTTTGCAAAAGAGACAGAAAATTCAAGTGCGCTTTTCTTTTTGAAGGACAAGTGAGAAAGGATGGTTAACTTTAAGAAAGAAGACCGAAAGGTTGAGAAAGTTGGTTTGAGGTGGAGGGCAAGAAAGTTGATGATAGGTAAAGTACAGACAAAGAATACAAAAGGGATTTTCAAACTCATAAGTCGAAGCCATGACAAAACCAAAAAACAAAAAGTAGAGAAGACAAACAAAAGTACAAAACACACAAAATAGAAAATTAAAGACTGAGAGATCAATAAAATTGAGAATGGAAATGGGGAATGTGTCAAAGAGACAACAACCCGACCATAGAGCAGAAAACAGCCGAATTTATATTTGTGTCAAGAGTCAAGCGGATAATAAAGGTGTTATGAAAACACAGAATAACAGGGAAAGACATGACAGATCAAGGATACAGGTATTTGTCGGATCGACTTTACACGTAATGAAGGAAAGTGAGTTTTAACTGATGAAAAAGCACTCAAGGGCAATAAGGCTGCAGATGTTTAAAGACATCTGACAAAAACTGAATTACAGCTGGAAACAAAGAATAAGACGAGAATAGAAAAAAATTGCTGAACAAAATTCTATTAGAATATAAATTCTAATGAATTTGCAGATTTTTTTAAGATTAATTGTCGCCGGAGAGAAAACAGACTTATGCAAATAGACAAATCCTTTGAGAGGGAGGAATTGTTAGTAGGGTTTGCCATTTATTGTTAAATTATGAACATGGTTTGACTTGATTCATCAAAATAAACCTTTTGGTTTGAAAATTGATTTTGGTATATTATGTATATCAATAGTCTACAATTTAAATACTTCAGGATGGACGCCACAAATTCACTAGATTTTTTTATTTCTGACAATGAATATCCTTTGACACAATAGCTTATTTTTCCTGTTTTATAAGCACAAGGAAGTACGTACTTATAAAAAAGGAACTATGTATTTAGAAATGACAAAATACAATTATTGTTTCAAATTGTGTTTACATCGGGGAAAAACACAAAAATAACAGATGTAATATTATAGCACTTGTATATGCTGACAAAAGCAAAATTTGTATTTTTCTATGAAAAAAATAACGCTGATAAAACGGCTCTGAGACAGCAAACCAAATATTTGAATACAAAATATCAATAAGTCAACGTTGTCTTCAAATAAATGTCAATAACAATGAATTATTGCGAACCCAATGATACTTTTCCACAGATTCACCAGCAAGTTACCTGTCGATTTAAACTTTTGTAAGTTCTTTTGTCCCATCTATTAAATACAATAACTATTGTTCTCTGTGTAGTTTATTTGATGAGACCTTTAAATTTCTTCCAAGAGAAATCTATCACTCACTGATTAATTTACCTGAACAAAAAATTGAACTGTCAATAATGAAAATACACGTACAAATACTAAATAAGGACTCAGTAAACTGCATGTGGTGATGTATTTATTCAATATCAATAATTCATTTTTAATAGTTTCAATATAAACACTGATTCAAAAATTAAAAGTTGATTTCTGAACAAATTTTTTATATTTTTCCTATTAAAATTTGCTTTTTTTTGTGTGTTTGACAAATAAAAACTTAAAAATTATTGTGTTTAATTTAAGGTCTTGATAAATGTATTCTATAACTGAACAACAACAAAAACATGCAAATTCATTGGAACAATACTAAAAATTTTGTCAGAAATAAACATATTATAATTAAATCAGTGTTTATAATGAATTGATTGAAAATATATTATTGATATTGATTAAATACAATATTGCACGCAGTTTATACGAGTTTATACAACTATTTCCCCCCAAAAAGAAGATAATATTTTGGTCAGGTAAATTAATCAATGAGTGATAGATTTCTCCTAGAAGAAATTTAAAGGTGCCAGTGAAAAAACTACACAGAGAACAATAGCTATTGTATTTATTCAATAGGACAAGAGAATAGACAAACGTTTAAATACCCTGGTCAAGAGCAGACGACTCTGTGGAAAACTTTCATTTGGTTCGTAATAAAGGACCACATACAACAATATTTTGTATTAGAATGTCTATTTATAGTTTTATCCATGAACATCATCTGAACTTAAACTAAGATTAAGCTTGATATAAACTCCTTTTATCCTATATGTTAGCCATTGTTCTAATCGATTATTTTTCTAGACTTCTAAACATTCTTTAGACAAATCATTTATCATTTGATTTCACAAATAATTTCAAGAAGTCAATAATGCATATCTGAGCATCATATTGTTATGTGTGTTTCGTCCTCACTACAATGAATATCTCCGAGTCAGTGAAATGGTCACATATAAAACGACGACATATCAATATGTATATATTTGTCATATATCAACCTATGAACCATCAATATATAACTTAGGAAAGAGTCCAACTTGTTACTTTATTCTGGACCTCACACATGTCATAGAGGCTACAAAATTTTTATTGTAAAATTGTTCTACATCATGAAATTAAGCAATGATGTGTTATCCAATACTATCTAGGTAGTATAAAGTAAACAAATACACAAATGGAACCCCAATGAGATTTATGGAACTAAGCAGAATGTAGTTCTCAAATTTAATTTAACTGACCTAGAATGATTTACAAGTACTTCCTTAATATGAACTATGTGACCGCAACATTTTAGTAGATCATATTTATACATATGATAATTGAGGTTAGTCGGAAGTCATCATGAAGTGTGTGTCTCTGGAAAATGGTTAAATCGTTCAGTACAATTAAACAAACTTTATTGTTTGAAAATAATTTCAACACATATGGAAGAAAATTTAAGCACTGCGTATAAAAGTTACGGCTTTGTTAAGATCATTAAAAAGGAAGACAATTTAAAGAAGAAACATCGTCATATTTCAACATGGGTGATCAGGTTGAGCTTGTAAATATTCTAGAAACGGAAGACTTTCAGAGCGTGGATAATATCAAAACTAATGTGTGGAATCAGACACTTGCTAAAATCCACAAGGCTGTTAGGAATAGAGATAAATTAATTTTAGTCTTTATAGTAGTGCAAGTGATTTGTATTTCTCTGACAGTTGCATATTTGAATGGTAAGCATATTTGAATCTCTGAACCTTTTTTCAGTTAGGAAAACATTCTATTACTGACAATATACACAAGCAAAAACTTATGGGTTTTAGATGATATGGGTTTTAGATGATACACTTATTTACTTAAATCTTACCTAAAGATATTGTAATTGTGACGTGAGAAACATTTCAACATCGTACTATCAAGGAAAAAAAAAAGAAAAAAAAAAGGAAAGTGTGGGTCGATTTTGTTACTGAAACAGGAACCAAGCGACACATAATACATCTAGAGGTTGATGTATTGTCATCAAACTCAAATTTGTTCCGAGTCTAAAAAGAAGTTGTGAACAAAGTTAGCAGAGACTATTATAGATTTGTTCAATTGCAAAAAATAAAAAAAACAAGAAAAAAAAAAAAAACCAAAAACAAAGCCACCGAAAAAATCCAACAAAACTCCCCGAAACACCCCATCCCCCCCCCCCCCCCCCCCCCAAAAAAAAGACAAAAAAGGACTTCCAATACCCTTCTACAGGTAACAAAATACGCAGCGGAAAACAATAGCCCCGTCATATCAGAATGGAAACAACACAGATATAGAATTAAAACAATGATCACAATGCTCTTACATTGCGTAAGACTACCACAAGTATAAATATATAACTATTAACTAACAAGTTTAATTATATGTTAGAATCAATACAATATCAGAGCAAACAGTGAATAATGGATGAAAATCTCATCTAATAAAAACAATTTTTGCGGTCACGCCCGCACATAAAACAATAAAAACTTTAAAGTCAGAGTACTGAGTACTTCAAACAAAACCCAGACTTTAAAGTTATAAAGACATTTCAGAGATTCTAGGGTGAAGTGTCAGTACGTCATCAATCATGGGCCATGCAGTTGGATAAGAAATGATAGACATGCAAACAGAGGATGTGGGTTGAATAAATGTAACCGAAATCCAACGACAAAATAACCCCCATGAGTTTTATAAATGTCACCATACGGTCTTTAAAATAGTTCTTTCTAATACCTATGATATTTGTTTCTATTTCCCAAATTTATTAATTCAAAATTAGCTACATACATTCAGCGGGAAAAAATTACTTGCTCAAAAAGAACGCGAACATGTCTATTAGCTATGAATGGGACTAACTAGTATAATACTGACACGCTGTGTCGGATGATTAATCAATACTATGACAGATAGTAGGAGTACATGCTACCTTGCCAGGACTCATCATTTTTACTCCGTACCGACCATTTTTGAAGTTTTTTTTCTACATGATGCGTGTTGGAGAGAAAACAGCAAATACAAATTAAGAGGTCTGTAGTTAAATTTAAAGCCACATACCATTGCATCAGGCGATCACCGTACTACTAGAGCGAAGCAGTTGATTCTATATATATCTAACCTTTTATGCTAATACTATTTGATAATTAATTGAACATCAGATATTTTTTTCAGCTTATATTGAAAAGATTGCAAGACTAGAAACGCAGATACAACAATTGACTTTTAATACTTCGAAATTAGCAAGTGTAGATAGACTAGTTCAGTTATCAAGTGAGTTCATGTAGAATTGAAGAGTTTTGAGCCTTGATACTACCACACGGTTAACCTAAGATTTTTTTCAGGAAATGTATGACAAAACAAACTATGATACAGATGTCCGTGTGCATGTCACGTGATTATTGAACAACTATAATCACAATGAATCAGGTTAAGTTCGAGACCACAATTTTGCACAGCCAAGGACAGAGCTAGTTTTATGGTTAATTGGTCAATAATACTTACAATAGATATGGTAAATGGTGTAAATTACCATTGTCTGTAGTATCCAGGAAAAAATATATCATGTAGTTATTGCAAATCAATATGAATTCTTAATACGAATATACCTCTCACTGCATGTTCTTTTATATTGTGGGGATGTGTAATATTCACAATAGAATTGACCATTCATTTCATTTCTTTTACCTATATTGCTTCTTACAAACTGATTAGAATATTTGACGTATGTTTAAGTTTTCGGTTTTGTATGTTTGCTACTTTGCATTATTTGGTTGATTCAGTAACAAAATATCTCCATACTAATTATTCTACGTGGTTGATAAAGCGTAAATATATCCGCGGAATGCTTTGTATATATGAGTTTCTTCGAAATGAAAATTGTACATGAATTTGTGCAACTTGATTTTAGCAACACTATAAAGTAAAATGAGTTTGATGTACTGACTTCTATGGTACTTTCTTGTATGCCCAATAGTAACCACAATCCGCTCCTCTTTTTGTCGATTGTATCTTTCTCCTCTCTTTCTTTTTTATAATTCACCCTTATTGAAATAAAACACGGAATGGATAAGATATATATATGTGTAACTTCACAACATGTTTATGTGTATGTCGAGACTCAGGAACTTCGATAGTTGTTGTCTTTTAATATGTATTAATTATTCCTGTTTGATTGCCAAATTTGCAATTGGCGGCTGGTCTTGCATAGTGTATGGTTATTTGTAAAACATTGTTGCAGGATCTTGGCGATTCTGCATTTACAAATAGTATATCCACTTGTATAATGCTGAAGCATGTGAATTCACCATATCTATTTTATTAGGTCTGGATTAAATACTGTCTCATTACCGTCACTTTTTAATTATATAGTTGGTCTTCCTTTTGTTTTACTTCGTTGATGAAATGTAATTTATTAAAAGGTAACAGAGGATTGGAAGCGCTATCTAAAGTTGAAAAGGTCAACAGAGATGAAGCTGGTTCTAATCTTAAAACAGGTCCGTTGGGTACAAAATGCAACGCTGGCGATAAGGGAGAGAAAGGTGAGAGAGGTGATTATGGACTAAGAGGTTTAACTGGCGTATCGGGCGACAAAGGCGAAATAGGAGACAAAGGTTCAAGTGGAGACAAGGGACAAATAGGAGATAAAGGTCCACTTGGAGAAAAGGGACCAACTGGAATGAAAGGTCAAAAAGGTGAAAGAGGACCAGTTGGAGATAAAGGCCAAATAGGTGATAAAGGTCAAGCCGGAAACAAAGGTGTAAATGGGACAAAAGGCCCAGACGGAGACAAAGGAGAATTTGGAGTTAAAGGTCGAGAAGGAGATAAGGGTTACAGGGGCAAAAAGGGCTCGACAGGCATAGTTGGTTCTACTGGAAACAAAGGTTTGCCTGGTGAAAATGGATTGACAGGTGAAAAAGGACCTCAGGGAGAAACTGGACTACCTGGCTTAAAAGGGAAACATGGCGAAAAGGGTACCAATGGTGACAAGGGCACGATTGGAAATGAGGGTCCTAGTGGCGATAATGGTCAAAAAGGTACAAGTATATAAAATTCATTAAAAGTCAAGCTAACTTGAAATGCTAAGTGTATTAATGCATTAAATTAGAAAGTACTGTAAATATTCATGTATAATTTGATTAGAGAAACGATTGACTTAGGTTTTCATATTGTTGAAATAAAGAGCCAATAGGTGTAAACATAAAAGATATTTGAACTATTATTTAAGTATTATAATAAAAAAACCGCACTCCAACTTAAGGCAAATTCAAAAAGGGGAAGTTCATAAAAAATCAAGCGCTATCCATTAACGGAACAAATCAAAAACAACTGTCATATTACTGAGTTGGTACATGCATCACAGATTGCTTGATTGATTGATAGTTGCTTAACGTCCAGTGGCAAATATTTCATGCATGTTCAGGACGAGAACAAATTAACAATAAATGCAAAAGGTAGGTCCTATAATAGAGGTCGTCCCGGATGAAGGTCGGAGATATTTAGACTGCCACTGGAAAATGATGGTACATTGGATAGGGACCGAAATTGTGCCTTGCAACAGGCCACTTACAGATCCCTCATAGAGTTGTTACAAAGGTTCTTAACGTGCAGAGAGCGTGGCACTCTATCTACACGAGACATCGGATTTAACGTCCCCATTCTGACCGGACGTGGCTACTGCAGTGACCATATTCATATTCCCCAGTCACCCTTAGGGCATACATCACAGAAATACAACACAACTAACTAAAACAGTCAAACAAACATGCAAATTAATCTAACAAAGACGCCAACAAAAAAAGGTGTATAAGATAGTAAATCTTATCATAGATGCCAGGATTAAAATTTTGTAAGCCAAGATATTCTATTCAAATTTGAAAAAAACACGTGGAGGAGATGGAGAAAAAGGAAGTCCTGGAGAATCAGGTCCAGTATTGGTAACTCGTAATTTCAAAATCCAGGTAGTTAATGATTATAACCACCATCTTGAATACTCGTCGTCAAAAGTTGAAGGGCTATGCACAATTTACATATACAAACCTGAGGAAGATTATTAATTTATTTAAGATACTAGGTTTTCAATTCTCTACTCTAGACATGCATAAGACTCATCAGTGGCGCTCAATTAAATTCAGTAGAACAGATAAGTAACGAAGTTGAAAAGCATTGACAACCCCAAAAAACTTAAAACAGTTGTATAAACTTTGGCTACGGTAAATTTAATTAAAAAAAAACAAAAAAAAAAAACAAACCAACAACATAAACGATAAACTCAATAAACTTAAAATAATACTGTTGGTTTGAAAAACTTTTTAATTCATATGATTATTAACTTGATATCGTTTTACTCATAACACAGTAAAATCATACAAGATTACTAAGATGTCTTTGCTTTGACTGTGTGTTAAATTGCTGCCTTACCGACTTTAAGTCAACACATTAATTGTCTTGTGTTGAAACATCACGGCTTGTCATTTTGACATGACTGTTACCATAAGGTAGCCTCTGAAAAGCCATTTAACTAATATAATACAATTCGACAAAAAAGCAGTTAGATCAGAGGAAACAACTCTTTCGAAGAAACCATTGGTTTGTTATTGTCAGGTTAATGGTCAGATTTTACCAAATAAGCCTGCCTTATTCGAATTATGTAAAAAATAAATCCTCTCATTTTTCTTGATTATGCCTATTTTCAAATATTACCACTGGTATACTGTGAACATACTCTGAATATGAATAACAGTTTGGTCAGTGTATACATACTATAGTTAAAATACAGATAGTAATTGTTTTGTTTTGCAGTTCAGAAAAAGTCATGTGGTTCTGGATGGGAACAGTTTATACAAAGCTGTTATTACATTGAAATAAGACCAACGAAGACATGGAATGAGGCAAAAGTAAGATTTATAAGACTTATGTTTCTTACAATTAAAATAGGTTTGTAAATACGACGACAAACACCAATACAAAAATATATCGCGGGTATTTAAATTCGCCTTCAACAGGAACGCTCAAAACCCGACTTGGAAATTAGACCTTCACACGTGAAAAGTTAAATCACAAAAATACTGAACGCCGAGGAAAATTCAAAACGGAAAGTCCCTAATCAAATGGCAAAATCAAAAGCTCAAACACATCAAACGAATGTGAAAAGCAATATGACCAAAAGGCACCTTAAAATGTTACTTCTTTATATGTTTCTTGGTACATTACAGTCTATTAGTTCATTTGCTATTTTGTTTTTTATCAATCGCCTAATGAGATTTGTCATATGCTCCAACTGGAATAAATATTATTGCTTGTTTCTTGGTTCTTGTATACTGTATTATCTTATATGCCATTATCTGAATGAAATTTGTACTTTATTTTCAAGATGGACTGTCGCATTAAAGGAAGCAGACTTGTGAAAATAGACAACGCCTTTGAAAATAGCTTTTTGAAATCCTTTGCAAAAGGTATACTAAGTCGTTAGTCACCACTTCGGTGTTTTCATGTATATCTATTATATAGTCATTTTTATAAATTTACTGTTTGCAAAAGTATGAATTACTCTAAATACTAAGGATTTTTTTATCCCAGACATAAAACCTTAGCCGTATTTGGCAGGTTTAGAACTTTTGGTCCTCAATGCTCTTCAACTTTGTACTTGTTTTGGCTTTCGTACTTTTTTTTATCTGAGCGTCACTGGTTAGTCTTGTGTGGACGAAAATCGCGTCTTGCGTATTAAATTTTAAACCTGGTACCTTTTGTTAGCTATTGTTCGTATGTTTCCCTGTCCTATATGTTCTCCCATTTATTTGTATGGTAGTCCTGTCATGTACTGTTTTCATTTTAATGTTATAACAGTCTCCGGGACAAGTTTGCACTTCCGCTGAGTGCAAAAGTTGTCACCTTAATTTTTGGAGTTAAGTCAAAATGAAGTTGATAACTTGGTTGGTATTGGTTCCCTGATATTTGTCCTAAAAAATTTTGGCTCTAGCACCACTGTTGAAAAAGTTATGCCCCCTTTTTCAACAATTTTCTCAGAGGAAAAGTAGTTTTCCTCAAGGGAAATCAAATTTCCCTAAAGGAAAAAGATTTTTCCTTAAGGGAAATTGTATTTTCCTCAAGGTAAAAGATTTCCCTTAAAGAATTTGCGGCTTCAAATTTTCCTTTGAGGAAATTCTATTTCCTCTGAGGAAATTTGCGGCTTCAAATTTTCCTCTGTGGAAATACTTTTTCCTGTGAGGAAATTTGCAGCTTCAAATTTTCCTTTGAGGAAATATTGTTTTCCTGTGAGGAAATTTTGTCAACTGCAATTTCCTTTGAGGAAATTTTTAACAAACACTTTTCCTTGAGGGAAAATTCAATACCACAAATTTCCTCTAAGGAAAACATTGTTCTCCAAATTTCCTCTAAGGAAATTTCTGTACATCAACTTTTCCTGTAGGAAATGTTTCCCCTATTTTTACTCATTGTAAATTTCTTCACTATACAAACAGTATGAACATAATGTTTACAAGACTTAATAAATAATACAAATGATATTTAAAACTTTAATAAATTTTTGACTCAAAATTATCATGACATACAAAAACAATACAGCGAGTCTGACTGTTTAGGTCAAGGTTTTGTACATACTTTATATGACTTTAACTTTGATTTATAAAATATTTTTTGTAGCAAAGTATTCTGTTTTCTTTTTTATTGTTTCAATGGTATACATTGATAAGCAACCAATTTGAATGTCATACCATTTGTGGTGTTCTTAAGAATGCGTTCATATTTCAAGTATTTGCAAATTAAATAATAAAATAAACACTTTCTTTGTAAATTTTAATTTTCCTCTGTTTCAGCTGCTGTGTACAGTTATTCAATCCACTACGTAAAAGTTCAATGCATAAATTATTCCATTCACTAAACAATTTCCTTCAATTTTAGAGAAAACATTTTTGCAATTTGTTCTTCGAAGATCTTCTTCAGTATATTTGATAATGAGTGGATAAAGCTGGTGTTCCTTTCAACAACAAAATACAATTTATTTCTTCATTTCTCCCTTCTTTTGACGAATATATATAATATGTTGTTGCATTTATACAATTGTGTGTTTCTGCATCTATGATAGAACTCCATTTTGTTTAAAGCCATTATCATGTGATTATGATGAAATTTCCTATTTCTTTTTTGCAGGAAAGCACACATTCCAATTTACATTAATCCAATTAGTGCACCATGTAGATAGATATCAACTTTCAGTTTCCTCTTCAGTATTGACCTATTGATCATGAAAACCAAGATGTCTGATCACCTATAAAAACACAAAATAAACAAATAAAATGTTATAAATGGAGAGAGAAACAGCAATAAAAAAGCTTATTTTGTCATGTTTATGAACATATTAAGAATATTTCCTTTCTTACTTGTGAGTTCTCTTAATTCCGTGCTTTTTGTCTATGGGTTTTTATATTGGTTGATTTTGTGCATTTTATCAATCTTTAGAGTTGAGGCAATTGCAACGGTTATTTTACAGTTTGTTCTTTATATGTTGAGCTGTTAAACCACTGTCCAAAGTTAAGGTAGGGTTGAGTGCTCACAAACCTGTTTTTTTTTTACATGTATTAGTTTTTTTATTTATTTTAACTAGCTGTCAGTAACTGTGAGTACTAACAGATCTTTGTGGCTTTCGATTAAGGGAAAGGTATAAATTTTCTGCTTAGTCCGGACTGTTTATTGTTTTGCAGGAAATCTACCGGTATGTCATTTGTTGTCTGGTGAAGAGTTGTCTTATTGGCAATCATGCCACATCTTCTTATTTTTATATAACCTTGCCATATTCTTATTGTGCCTGTCCCAAGATCGGAGCCTGTAGTTTATTCTGACACTAAAATTTAGTGGTTGTTGTTGTTTCATATCTGTCATATTCATTTTTCTTAATTTGTTTTGTTATAAACTAGGCAATTAGTTCTACAGTTGGGATTATTTAAATTTTTCATCTTCTGAGGGCCTTTTATAGCTGACTACTTTGACAAAAGGGTATGGATTTTCTCATTCTTGAAGGCGGTCACTGGCCTATTATTGCTTTCTTAGAGTCGTGATCAATAGTTTTCATATTTAATATACCACATCTTTTTATTTTTATAATAATCATGATAATCATCTTTCACGGGCAATAACTTTTATAAAAGTGGCCTTATGAGTCTTATCGAGCGTCACTGATGAGTGTTTTGTAGACGAAACGCGCGTCTGGCGTAAATACAAAATTTAATCCTGGTATCTATGATGAGTTTACTTACCATTTAGATTTTGTTGACTTCTGCAAATTTAAAATTGCCTATCATTTCTGCTGTTTATAATTTCTCTGTATCTTCTATAGTTCTTGTCCTACACATAAGAAGAGTAAAAATTATTATTTAATGACATCTTGCATCAATAATTATTTTGCTGTTTAATGTATATATCAATGCGTGTTTCATAAAAAGCAGTACCATGAGTGCTTGATAAGCTTGTTGCCCTTTTAGCTTGGATTTATGTTTTAAATGAATTTTAATGATCAACTACATTATAGAAAAACTGTGAGCACTGCGCAACTAAGACACCCTCCCCCCTAAAAAAACAAAACTACAGGCTCTTTTGTGTCGCTCACCTGACTCTATTTGGGTTTTTGAAATCATATAAAAAAGATAAAAATCATAACAGATACTTTAATAATGATTGAGACCATATTTGGTTTAATATTATCCTACTCCGCTGGCGGCCATCGTGGATGATGGATCGGCTACAGAGTAACAACACTTGGTCAACACCCCATAAGGAACAGTCATGCTATGTTTGGTTTCATTCCATTCAGTGGTTCTCTAAAAGAATACATGTGTATGTATTTCCGATAGGGTCCTATCTTAAACTAAGTCCCCCGCTGCCGGCCATCTTGGATGATAGATCGGCAACAAAGTAACAACTCTTGGTCAGCACCTCATAAGGAACATTCATGCCATGTTTGATTCCATTCCATTCAGTGGTTCTCTAGAAAAGTTCAAAATGTAAAAAGTTAACAACGGCGACGGACGACGACGGACGCCAAGTGATGAAAAAAACTCACTTGGCCTTTCAAGCCAGAAGAGCTAAAAAAGGACATGCACACAGAGTGGTATTCATTGAAACAAAACATGAAAATAATTTGGCTCCATTTAGGGATATCGCAAGTGTATATAAGTTTAAGGCAGTGATTTTTTAACAAATACAATTCTAAAACCTTCCAAAATGTGAAAATGGACAATTTTAAACAATTTTCCAACAACTAAAATTCCATAACTCTGCATCTTATATAAAAATAAATAGGGGATGATACTCCGGCTTGCATATCATATAAAGTTATAAAGGAAGATAACTGAAGAACGGTAAAATTTATACTACTAAAATTTGAACTTGATCTGATTTTGTGGTAAAAAGTATTGCGTTAAAGTTTAATAAAATTTGGTTGAGGCAAACTTAATTTAGAGGACGGAAACAAAAAATTCATCATTTTTCCATTTGTAAAGGACATAACTCTAGAACAGTAAAAGTGACACCACCAAAATTCAAACTGTTTTTTGTGGTAATAAGCATTGTGTGCAAATTTCATAACATTTGGTTAAGGCAAACAAAGTTAAAGTTAGAGAGCGGGAAACCAAAAAATCAGCAATTTTTCCATTTGTAAAGGGGCATAACTCTAAAACGGTAACACTGACACCACCAAAATTCACACTTGATCTGAGTATTGTGGTAATAAGCTTTTGTAAAAGTTTTATAACATTTGGTTGAGGCAATCTAAATTAGAGAACAAAAACCAACTTTCATGACTGGGACAGACGGACTAACGGTCAAGGGTTAAACTTAATGCCCCCTTCCACTATGGGTCATAAAAATGAAAAGGGAGTTTAAGTTAAGATATAAAAACAATTCACCAAAGTTTCATAAAAAATGGTGAAAGCATTCTTGAGACTATCCAAAGTCCCAATATACAACAAAAACTTAAATCAGAAATTTTTAAAAATTGAAAGGGAAATTATCATGATTATGATAATTGGCAATATTAATAAATGCATGCAATAATTTCTGAAATTTACAGTAAATAGTCTTTTAACCCCACCATATTTTTGCACCTGTCCCAAGTCAGGAGCCTATGGCATTTGTCAGTTTTGTATGATTTTTAATTTTAGTTTCTATTATATATTTCGGAGTTTAGTATGACGTCCATTATCACTGAACTAGTATACATTTTTGTTTAGGAGCCAGCTGAAGCACGCCTCAGGTTGTGGGATTTTCTCGCTGCATTGAAGTCACATTGGTGACCTTCGACTGTTATCTGCTCTTTGCTCGGGATGTTGTCTCTCTGACACATTCCCCATTTCTATTTTCAATTTTATTTTGTTGTCTCTCTGACACATTCCCCATTTCTATTTTCAATTTTATTTTAAATTCTATTATAAATGTTAGGCTTCTTGTTGATTTGTTTTACATTTGTCATTTCTAGGCCTTTAATTATATTTACAGCTTTCTATATGGTGTGAATTTTGCTCATTGTTGAAGGTCGTACGTTTATCTATAGCTCAGCGAAGCAACATCACAACTGTTTCCAAGTTTGTGAAGTCAGAGGACTATTCATCTTTCCGACTTTTGGATCATTTGTTGATTTTTCATGAATATGTGCCATTCCAATATAAAATAGCTATATCATGTATATATTAATTAAAAAACCTTTATACTAGGATACTCATTTGGGGAACTAATGATTTGTTGGGTTTTCCCTAGTCCAAATAATTATGACGTCTGACAAGGCTATTTTAATTTTTTTTCTGGGACGCCTAAATAGCCTTGCAAGACGTCATAATTATTTGGACTAGTTTTCCCCACCATTGTCATCGACATCGTCCTGTGGAAGAAACGAGTTTGGCGCATTAACAAAAAGATCATGTCTGTAGTGACAAGTTAGTGTGTGTGCTTACCAATATTTGAATTTTATGAGCCTTCTTTTTGAATATTTTTTTCATTTTTTGGTACAATACTGACGTCGAGTGCTGTTGTTGTTGTGCTGTTTATTTTTTACAAAAGCGATCAAGTAATGCAGGGGAAAGAAACTTACTTAAAAGACCAAAATGAGCCGCAACTAATAGGTACATGAATATTTTACTATTTAGTGAGTATCCCGATATACATATATACTCTTAGACTCATTTCACAGAAAAATCGTACAAGGAAATATACTCGTTAGTCATGAACATTTTAGATCACTTAAAGTTTAGATTTTATAACTTAAATTACGAAAGATGATAATTTGTCAAATGAGCCCCTGTAACCAGGTGCTGCATTTTTTAGCACGCGTCAAAAAACAGTTAAAAGTGCCGGGATCTGAGAGAGCTTTCAAGAGCTATTTCTGTTACTGAGAGTTTATTATATATTTATCACAAAAAGCTAATGCTAATTCATTTTCGATCACTCTGAGTAAAGAAAGTAAGTCACAATTGCTTATATCAGCCAGGTATTTTAAATTCTGGTTGATAGTTGTCTCATCACCTTATTTTTTTTTTACAATAAAGCTATATCTAGATGCGGTATAGTGATGAATGTGTAAACATGCAGCATGCTTGTAAATAATTGTTAAAATACAGCACAAAAGATGCATAATATATCAAACTCGAGTTAACGCCATGTCAAAAACTATAAAAAAAAAAAAAAACCCGACCAAATGACAAATAGTCTATAAAAACAAACCCATTTCCATTCTCAATTTTATAGCATACCAAAATATATAATTTGTAAAGACTTGCATGTAACTAGGCCTATACTATGGAAAGCCACAGTGAACCCCCCGATTATTATTATTTTTGCTTTAAAAATACATGGATACAAATAAATCTTCGGCTTTCAGAATCCCGCCGATTATTATCAATTCTAAAATCTTCGGCTTTTCAAAATCTTCGGCTTTCAAAATCTTCGGCTTTTCAAAATCTTCGGCTTTTCAAAATCTTCGGCTTTTCAAAATTCACCGCCGATAATTATATTATAAAATCTTCGGCTTTTAAAAGTCTGAAAATCTTCGGCTTTTAAAAGTCTGAAAATCTTCGGCTTTTAAAAGTCTCAAAATCTTCGGCTTTTCAAAATCTTCGGCTTTCAAAATCTTCGGCTTTTCAAAATCTTCGGCTTTTCAAAATCTTCGGCTTTTCAAAATTCACCGCCGATAATTATATTATAAAATCTTCGGCTTTTAAAAGTCTGAAAATCTTCGGCTTTTCAAAATCTTCGGCTTTTCAAAATCTTCGGCTTTCCAAAACCTTCGTCTTTCAAAATTTTCGGCTTTTCATAATCTTGGGCTTTTCAAAATCTTCGGCTTTCCAAAATCTTCGGCTTTCAAAATTTTCGGCTTTTCATAATCTTCGGCTTTCCAAAATCTTCGGCTTTCAAAATTTTCGGCTTTTCATAATCTTCGGCTTTTCAAAATCTCGGCTTTTCAAAATTCACCGCCAATTATTATATTATAAAATCTTCGGCTTTTAAGTCTGACCCCCGCCGATTATTATCAATTGTAAAATCTTCGGCTTTTAATCAAGAGCCCGCAGATTATTTTCAATAATAAAATCTTCGGCTTTTATAAACCAAACCAAAAATAATCCCCGGGAATTTTTAAGCCCCCGGACGAACAGTCTGAAAATCCTTTACGCCCCCCCCCCCCCCCCCCCCCCCCCCCCCGGTGACAAAATAGGGGGGATATTAATTTACCCCCTGTCCGTCCGTCTGTTCGTCCGGGGGCTTAAAAATTATCCAGACGCTTTCGCACACACTTAAATATATACATACACACGTACTTTATAGTCTGCATGTGCTTGCGTGTTTAAGGTTTTCAGTTGTCTTTTCAACAATAACACCTACCTATCTCAACCTTTCTTGGTGTAATGAACCAGAATATGCAAATATAGAGAGTTTTAAATGTATTTCTCTGTTCCGCGTCTTCATTTGATGTAAGTCTTTGCATTTTTATTTTCACGCAGATTATAACAATCATAATATTCGAGTCCCGGAGATTATTTTTGGTTTGGTTTATAAAAACCGAAGATTTGATTATTGATAATAATCGGTGGGCTCTTGATTAAAAGCCAAAGACTGAATAGTGAATAATGAACTATTTCATTATTCATTATTGAATTTTGAATAATGAAAAATGAATAATGGACGTACTTCAGCGCGGTGACTTTATTATTGAAAATAATCTACGGGATCTTGATTAAAAGCCGAAGATTTCATTATTGAAAATAATCTGCGGGCTCTTGATTCAAAGCCGAAGATATTATTATTGAAAATAATCTGCGGGCTGATTAAAAGCCGAAGATTTAACAATTCATAATAATCGGCGGCCATTTGATCAAAAGCCGAAGATTTTATGATATAATAATCGGCGGTGAATTTTGAAAAGCCGAAGATTTGAAAAAGCCGAAGATTTTGAAAAGCCGAAAATTTTGAAAGCCGAAGATTTTGAAAAGCCGGAGATTTTGAAAAGCCGAAGATTTTGAAAAGCCGAAGATTTTGAAAGCCGAAGATTTTGAAAAGCCGAAGATTTTGAAAAGCCGAAGATTTTGAAAAGCCGAAGATTTTAAAAAGCCGAAGATTTTGAAAGCCGAAGATTTTGAAAAGCCGAAGATTTTGAAAAGCCGAAGATTTTGAAAGCCGAAGATTTTGAAAAGCCGAAGATTTTGAAAAGCCGAAGATTTTGAAAAGCCGAAGATTTTAAAAAGCCGAAGATTTTGAAAGCCGAAGATTTTGAAAAGCTGAAGATTTTGAAAGCCGAAGATTTTGAAAGCCGAAGATTTTGAAAAGCCGAAGATTTTGAAAGCCGAAGATTTTGAAAAGCCGAAGATTTTCAGACTTTTAAAAGCCGAAGATTTTATAATATAATAATCGGCGGTGAATTTTGAAAAGCCGAAGATTTTGAAAAGCCGAAGATTATGAAAAGCCGAAAATTTTGAAAGCCGAAGATTTTGGAAAGCCGAAGATTTTGAAAAGCCGAAGATTTTGAAAGCCGAAGATTTTGAAAAGCCGAAGATTTTGAAAGCCGAAGATTTTGAAAAGCCGAAGATTTTAGAATTGATAATAATCGGCGGGATTTTAAAAGCCGAAGATTTATTTGTATCCATGTATTTTTAAAAGAAAAATAATAATAATCGGGGGGTTCACTGTGGCTTTCCATACTATACAGTAGCTCTATGTTCTTATAGATCTCATAACATTACGATTAAAAGTCAGATTATGTGTGTGTAAGTTTATTAGAAAATTCAACGAGACACGTCCTAATCAGGTAAAATCCAAAATAACAATTTACAAATTCAGATCTACTGCCTGTTGTATATTGCTTACATGATTGTATATTGCCAAACGAATAGATATGTTTGGTACGGGATGGCGGCTTCGAAGCGGAGACAAAAAGACCCAGATAAATGTGTAGAATTTTGTTGTTGAGATTTTTTTTTTAAGAACTAGATTCATATCTCAGAATTTGAATATAGCATCTCGTTTTCTTAAAATAAATTGTAAGCTATTACTGGCTATAATAATTACCCCCTTATAAGTATTCGCAAAACATGAAGTTAATGATCAATGAATATGAAAACACTTTATAAAGTATAAATATTGGTAAACGGACAGCAAGTCATAGGACTATTATAGTTCGAATAAATTTGTTTACAATAACTGTTGAAAGATTATGAGAGAAAAATCTGGATGAATTTATTTTTATTAGAATGATTTATTTTACAGTAAAGGCTTCATATTTTTAATCAGTTATTTGTAAAAGAAAGGTGACATGTTTAACACTATGGATCCAGTAAATTAACAAACTACTATGATGGATTTTTTTCTTTACAATCATTGATCATTATTAATATTTAAGAATAACTTTTGTTTACAAATTCGTTTTAATAAATAATGGTTCAAGAAAAAAACTTTTTGAAAATTAGTCTGTTAGTTTTCAAAGAAAAAAATTTCTTAAAAACTGAACTGTGAGCCAACGGTTTTCAATCGTTACGTTTTGTTATACTTTTTTAGTGTTAATCTCAGCAAAAACAAATTTGGTGATAAAAATCGATTTGTTGGTCTTTCGTAAAATTAAAAAAAAAAAACATACGTCATAATGTAATCTTATAAAAAAAAAGGGGGGGGGGGGGGCGATGGAAGAAATTCAATATTGATCCTTCAAGGGACAAGTGAACGTTGGAGATATTCATTCCCTATTGTAAAATATTGAGTTTTTGGTTGATTAATGTCGGGTGTGTCTGACGTACCGAATAATATATGATAGGTACATATAGGTCTTGTAATTGAGACCGCCCGTGATACGGTCGGAAGATTTCGACTGCCAATGAAAAAGGAGGGACAAAAAATTGGCCTAATACCAGGCTACTTACAGTCCACTCGAAGAGTTGTTGCAAGGATTCAACGTCCCCATTCGGACGTGGCTGAGCACAGCCCATGCAATGGACGTTCCACTATCATTACTGCTAAGGATTTATTGCCGGTCAGAAGAAGACCTGTAACGACGCTATTTCTATAGTTACTCTAGTTCGCTAACGAATTCGCTTCTTGTTCCATTGAATATAAAGGAAAGAGTTATCTAATATATAGATATTTTTCTTGAACTACTATAAATAAAGTAGTTCATTTTAAAATGTATTCTTTAAAGGTTAAGAAAACAATAAGTTAAAATGGTTAGTACATACATGGCTTCATGGCTAATACCAACTAGAGGCTCTCAAGAGCCTGTGTCGCTCACCTGTATTTACTGATGCTTTGGAAATCATGTAAAATAAGGTTAAAATCATAATTAATAGTATTAGATATTAGATATTATAATGATATCTCTAACTCAGGGGCAGCAACCCAACAACGGGTTGTCGGATTCGTCTGAGAATTACAGGGCAGATAAATCTAAATCTGATAAACATTTTGCCACCTGTCAGATTTGCTCTAAATGCTTTAGTTTCAGAGATATAAACCAAAAACTGCATTTTACCCCTATGTTCTATTTTCAACCAAGTCAGCCATGATGGTTGGAAGGCGGGGTCATCGGACAAATTTTTTAAACTAGATTCCCTAATAATGATTATGGCCAAGTATGGTTAAATTTGTCTCAGTAGTTTCAGAGAAGAAGATTTTTGTAAAAGATAACACAAAGTTATGAAAAATTGTTAAAAATTGACTTTTAAGGGCAATAACTCCTAAAGGAGTCGACTGACAATTTTGGTCATGACAACTTATTTGTAGGTCTTACTTTGCTGAACATTATTGCTATTTACAGTTTATCTCTATCTATAAAAATATTCAAGATAATAACCAAAAACTGCAAAATTTCCTTAAAATTACCAATTCAGGGGCAGCAACCCAACAACAGGTTGTGAAATTTGTCTAAAAATTTCAGGGCAGATAGATCTTGACCTGATAATCAGTTTTACCCTGTCAGATTTACTCTAAATGCCTTGGTTTCAGAGATATAAGCCAAAATCTACATTTTACCCCTATGTTCTATTTTTAACCATGGCGGCCATCTGGGTTGGTTGGCGGGGTCATCGGACACATTTTAAAACTAGATACCCTAATGATGATTGTGGCCAAGTTTGGTTAAATTTGGCACAGTGGTTTCAGAGGAGATGATTTTTGTAAAAGTTTACGGACGCAGGACGCAGGAGACCGGACGACGGACGACGGACGACGGACGCCAAGTGATGAGAAAAGCTCACTTGGCCCTTTGAGCCAGGTGAGCTAAAAAGGTATAGCCAATTTCCCGTTTATTTTTTTCGTTGTTTGGTTCACATGTTCAGATTTAATAAATTGATGAATTTAATAATTTATTGATATCCTAAATCCTTGTTAATATATTTACTTCGGTAGAAAAGAAAGTTATTAATCTTCTCACCTGGACTTTAATCTGCATATCTATTATCAGAGACATATATACACATATGTGTATATATGTCTCTGCTATTATCTGTTTTGGGATTTAAAAAAAATCTTTAAAAAATGCGGTTTCGAGCCTATTTCTTCATTTTAATTTGGTTACACGTTCAGCAATAACTGATACAAAAATGATATATTACCAATGATAAGGCCATATATTTGAAGCTGTTCAAAATTTTGTACATTATAGGTACGTGTATCAGATCGGACATTTTTTTAACTGTTATAAATATAAATAATCTTACTATAAGTTATCTCAGGTCTAAACAAAATGTTACTATGAGTGTTCTAATGAGTTTTGTTTGATAATTTTTTGTTTAATTCAGTTAAAAGTTTGGTTTTTTTTTTACACGAGAAGGTCTGCTAAAAAGTTTATGATGATCTCTTTTTTTCAGCATAACAAACGGATACACTAGGTGGACTTTCCTCTGTTCCGATGAAGGCAGTGCACGTCTTTCATTTAAAAGATTAAATCGTAGTTTGCAACAGACGGTGGCACATCGGACATTGACTTACCATTTTATAATTTGTAACAATTGTGATTAACCATATATTTATGAGTTATAACAAAATTATTTTTTGTACATCTTTATTTAAGATGATCGAGATTTGAGAATGATATGAAAATAATAAAATATATATTACAAAAAAAGTAATCTCAGGTCTAGTTATCTAGTACGAAATATATCCACTGGAAATAAGCCCTTTAAAACACAAATCCACGTTTACTCATTGCGAAGTTTATTTGTTAGTGTTTTTTTAATTTTTTTTTTAATGATTTTATTATATTATCTTTTTAGTGAAAATTTTGAGTGGTTAAACATGAAATGGACACCGATGCTACAAAGAAAATTTGTTTAATGTCATCAGTTGCAATATATACTAAGTATTACACGTGGACAGGATGTTCCCCAGAAAATTAAGGTATTCAAAATAAGTTATACACACCCCAAGGGTACACGCCACTGTTATATGGAAAATTACTGGGTCACCAGTAAACTGGTAATCAGCCATGCAACTAATCAGATGACTGACCATGCCACTACAATTTAAAAAGTTTGTCGTTAGATCAAAATGAAATATTTATTTTAATTTAAAATTGAAGAACTAAAAGGATTTATCATAAATATGAAAGGAAATAATTCAACAAAATCGGATTATTTCCCAAAAGATTATATTTTTTTTAATCTTTTTCCGGGGAAAATAGAAAACTGTATATATAAAGGGTCACATCAAGGATTTTATAGAAATCCTTGGTCTCATGAAATGGATCTCACAAAGACATGCATAATTAAAATTTATACATTTCTTGATTCTATGATTTCTTGAGAAATCAGGAGCGAAATATAACAAATATTTAGTTTTGATATTAATTAAATTTACCTTTCCTCGCTATAATTCATTTGACATAACGTTGAGGGATTTAAGGGTTTGTCCGTACAACGTGTTTGTCATTAGTATTTCACATGACTTATTGTTTTCGCGCTTCGCCTTGAAGCTCATTATTCAGACTGTTTCAGACAAGATGATGAAAATAACGTGCAAGGCACTTTTTTTTCGATCATCGTGAAGTGCACTCTCCCCCTCTTCAAGAATTGTATATTTATAAATCCTCGTCCTTTTAAAAATTACCACACTCTTTATGATTACCGTTATGCTATTATGTTAAGAGTAACCCCGGACTTGATTTACATGTAATATCAGGGGCGATTCCAGCCTGGATAAAGGGGGTCCAAATATATGTCTCCATTAAATGCATTGATCGTTCACAAAAAGGGGAGTCAAACCCCCGGATCCCATCACCCTTCGATCAGCCACTAATTGTGAATATAAATATAATTGTTACTTTAAAGTCATAGACTAGTACAAGCTCCGAGCACCTGTTTTGGAATATATACAGCTAATTAACCGTAAATAACTGCGAGATAATGAATAACAAGTTGATAATTGTCTATTCTCTGCTAATTAATGTACCTGCAATTCACCCTGATTCATTTGTATGACCACCGACACTAATAATAATACCTCAAAGTTAGAGGTTCTCCGTTACTGGGAACTTCATACCGGATCCGATCAATTTATTGGTTCCATTTCCCCTAGTATTAATGATCCATTTGCTTTGCAGTGACGATGACAATCATAGGTATACTCATTACTGTTGATTTTGCATGATAACATACATGTTATGTCAACTCACTTCACCTTCCTGCGGCGTCAGAGAGAAAAAAAAAAGCTTTGCAATGCGTCATAATTATTTGGACTGCTTCCATATGAATTTAAAAAAAAACCAAACAATAATTTATTTCACTGATTGAGATTGGGCTGACGAGACATTTCAGCATGTGAACTCTTAATTGCTAGTCCAAGTACACAGTTATCATCCATTGACTTTCAGTTTTTACAAAAAGATTCCCTAGTGTGGACCATGTATTACTTCAAAATTTATTTATTTATATTTTTTATGCATAAAAAGTAAGTGCAATGAAGTAGGGGGATGGAATCATTTTATTTTAGTTTGAGAATCACTCATACTTCTTGTATGATGTCACCTTAGCCTACAAATTACCAAAAAGAAACACATTTCTATTTCCTCTAGCTTATGTGTATGCCTTTTCATATACATGTAAGAATGTGTTACTGCCTATTTTGACCTTAAATGTTTAATTCAGTCTTGCATGGCCTACTGGGACCTTGTATTACTCATGTGGTATGCTATAAGCAGATAAGTTATTTTCTTTCCTTTTGTATTACAAATAACTTCTTAAATATACATGAAGAATTTTTATATCAGCCTCCCCCTCCCTTAATTTGAAATCTCTATTTTCAGGCATAGGCTCATATAAATTCGACTTTTGAAGAATTGAAATATATCTGAGACAGCAAATGAGTATTCAGCTGCTTTACATTAAAATAAATCATGTACATACATCACTGTTACACAGTTATCATCCATTGACTTTCATTTTTTACAAAAAAATTCCCTAGTGTTGACCATGTATTACTTCAAAATTTATTTATTCATATTTTTTATGCATAAAAAGTAATACACAATTACATATAAATAGTTATAAAGACATTTAAAAACAATTTTTTGCAATATTTAAATTATGTAGGCCCATATCTTGATAGTAAGTTAAACGTTAAACTTTAAACGGCAAAAAATTAACACCCAAAGTTCAAACATAAGAATGAACTTATAGTCTTTAATGTATATATGCTATTGCCATGAAACTAGCTAAACTTTCTTATAATTCCCTAATCTTAGTTCATGCCAAGTTTGATTAAAATTAGTGTTTCTACTCTATTAGGTCTCTAGTGTGGATAGTGTATAACTTGCAAATTATTTTCATACTCCTCCCAAATTTATTGCTTTAAATATTATGGATGAAATTACATTGGAAAAAAATGTGGCAATTTTTTTTAGGTTGAGGATGTTCGCTCCTCTTGATTTTGAATTTTAACCAGATATTCGGAATCCTCTGGTTTTATCCATGCAGTGCCATTAAAAAACTTTGCCCGCATACTTTTCTCTTCATATTTTCATTACATTGTTTAAAAAGCCATATTTAAAATCTTATAAAATCCTTTTTTTTTTCATAGCTTTTGAAAGAAAAAGGTGCCAGTGTTAAGTGTATGAAAAATCTAGAGAGAATCACTTCCCGCCAAATTTTTAATGGCTTAAATCTTAAAAACAAGCACACGGACCCTTCATTTTTTCTGTTTTTTTAGTTCCTTTATTCATATACCTTCAATTTATAACAGTCTTTTAAAAAGCTTGTTATTTTGAAACAGAGTAGCGAACATCCTTAAGTAGTGATTTGGTATAGTTTGAAAAGGTCAAATATTAGTATGTCTGATGTTGTCAAACTAAATTATAGACCCTTTAAACATTGAAATGTCCATATTTTGTGTTATAGCTTATAGATTTTTCTATTATGTTAATATGTCCTGTCCCAAAAGTAGTACACTACACTGTAAAAATCTTTTTTGGATAGAGCCAGCGCAATTTTTTAAATTTGCCTTTTTAGCTCATTGTTCCGAAGGAACAGTGAGATTTTGCCATCACTTGGCGTCCGTCGTCGTCTGTCATTGTCTGTCGCCAACCGTTGGCGTCCGTCAGGTGTAAACTATTTCATACATCTTCCCCTCTACTGAACCAATTCCTACCAAACTTAAGCTGAATGAACTTTAGGGTATCTACAATAAATTTTGTGTTTTGTTTTTGTTACATCAAAAAACATTGTTGTCATGGCTAAATAAGAACATAGGGGTAAATGCAGTTTTTGGCTTTTATTTCAAAACCCAAAGCATTTAGAGCAAATCTGACACAGAGTCAATTGTTCATTAGGGGTTCAAAGTGCTATCAGCCTTGAAATTTTCTGATGAATCTAATAACCCATTGTCATGATTGTTGGGTTGCTGTCACTAAATTGGTAATTTCAAGGAAAATTTGCAGTTTTTGGTTATTATCTTGAATATAATTAATGATAAAGATAAACTGTAAACAGCAAAAATGTTCAGCAAAGTAAGATCTACAAATAAGTTTCATAACCAAAATTGTCAATGAACCCCTTAAGGAGTTATTGCACTTTAACGACAATTTTACACAATTTGTTTATGTTTTATAACGTGAAAAAATCCTTCTCCTCTGAAACTACTGAACCAATTCCAACCAAACTTAGGCTAAAGGTTCCTTAGGGTATTTAGAATAAAGCTTGTATTTTATTTTCTGTTTCATCAATAAACATGGCTGCCATGTCTAAAAATAGAACATAGGAGTAAAATGCAGTTTTTGGCTTATATCTCAAACGCTAATGCATTTAGAGCAAATCTTATGTGAGGTAAAATTGTTTATTATGTCAAGTTCTATCAGCCATTAAATTTTCAGATGAATCTAACAATCCCTTGTTGGGTTGCTGCCACTAGATTGGTAATTTTAAGGAAACTTTGCAGTTTTTATAAGACCGCAAAAAAATATTGGTATGACGTTGGCGTCGTCGTCCAAAGACACATTGGTTTTCGCACTCTAACTTTAGTTTAAGTTAATGGATCTCTATGAAATTTCACCTTAAGGTTCAATACCACAAAAGGAAGGTTGGGATTGATTTTGGGGGTTATGGTACTAACAGTTAAGGAATTAGGGGCTAAAAGGGGGCAAAAAATAAGCATTTTTGTAACTTCCAGACAAACTTGTGTGTTAGTGTATTGATCTCTCTGACATTGTACCACAAGGTTCCATATCACAAAGGGAATGCTGGGATTGATTTTGGGGGTAATTGCATCAAAATTTTAGGAATTAGGGGCAGAAAAGGGGCAAAAAACAAGCATTTGTCTAGTTTCATGACAATAACTTGTGTGTAAGTGCATGGATCTTTCTGAAATTATACTACATGGTTCATTATCACAAAGGAAAAACTTGAATTGATTTTGGGGGTAATTGCCCACAATGTTTAGGAATAAGGGGCCAAAAAGGCGCCAAAAATAAGCATTTTTCTAGTTTCCAGACACTAACTTGTGTTCAAGTGTATGGATTTCTCTGAAATTGTACTGCAAGGTACCATACCACAAAGGGAAGGCTGGGATTGATTTTGGGGGTAATTGCATCAAAATTTTAGGAATAAGGGGCAAAAAACAAGCATTTTTCTCGTTTTAGGACAATAACTTGTGTGTAAGTGTATGGATCTATGTATTGTACTACAAGGTTCCATATCACAAAGGGAAAGCTGGGATTGAGTTTGGGGGTAATTGCCCTAAACGTTTAGGAATTTGGGGCCAAAAAGGGGCAAAAAAAGCATTTTTCTAGTTTCCAGACAATAACTTGTGTTCAAGTGTATGGATCTCTCTGAAATTGTACTGCAAGGTACCATACCACATAGGGAAGATTAGGATTGAATTAGAGGGTGATGAATCATAAGGGGGTTCAACAAATGGGGGGGGGGGAGGATTTTTTTTTCCTTTTGTTTTCTTTAAAATTTTGTTATTACTGATTTATATATAAAAGCAAATAATAATGATATGGTTTGAATCGGTAAATTAGAAATTTTTAAGTTCTTAGACCACATTTATTTTGTGAGCCTCTTGTTTTAATTGCTTCTGTAAGTAATATATTAATTTGAAATTTTGACGAAAGACACATACAGATTATACCGTTTACAATATTTCAGAGTTTAATGTTGTCAAGCACACAAATCATAGAAGAATAGTTAATCACGTCATTGCTGTCCATTAAAAAATTAGTATGAACACGATGAAAAAGTACGGGAATGCTTGTTTGTTAAACTATTGACCGTGGTTATGTCTTTGAAACTGTTGACTGGCTAATAGTCTGTGAAATGAAATAGCACAAGTATTTCATTCCTTTTTTATATCATGGTATATAGAAAAACACATACTGATGTATAATAATAGTTATAGTCATTAAATTATAGTTTTTACCTTTTTTAAGTTTAGGGCAAGAAATATAGAAGATAAAGAAAAATATAAACAATTAAAACTGTACAGTAGAAATGATCGGCAATACAAGATAAACAGAAGACAACAAGGCCTAAATGGTAAGACCATTTCTATATAATAAAAGTGATTGCCCTTGAATGATGACTATTATAAAAATAAGAAGATGTGGTATGTGAGTTATCTATCCACCAGAGTTTAATGAAGTGGATGCAAGCAATTAAAGACCAATGACTGCCTTCGATAATGAGAAAACCCATACCTTTTAAGTCAGCAAATAAAGACCCCAACATGAAAAGATTTAAACAATCCAAATTAGTTCAAAGCCAATAACAATTTATAAAAAAAATCATGTCTGTGAGCACTCGAGTCACCTAACCATAATCTAGGACAGTGGTTCAAATAGCACAACATATGAACAAACTGTAAAAACTGTTGCAAGTGGCTCAACTCATTATCACTGCAAGGCACTAAAACGACTGATATTAAGTCGTGGACACAAAGCACTGAAATAACAGAACTCATAATCATGATTAGTAAGAATATCAAATTTAAGTTTCTCAAAATGTTCATATTAAACATGATAAAATAAGCTTATTTCATATTGCTGTTTTTTTCTCAATTCATATTTTGTGTATTTATAGGTGAGACTTCTTGGTTTTCATGATCATCAACAGGTCAGTACAGAGGAAACTTAAGGTTAATACTTTTCTACATGGTGTACTAATAGGATTAATGTGAAATGAAATGTGTGCTTACCTGGAAAAAGAAAAATAGGAAATTTCTACAAAATGGCTGTAAACAAAATGGAGTACAATCATAGATGCACACAAGAACACAATTGTGTAATTGCAACAACCTACATATTCACTGAAGGATTATGGAGAAATGTAGAAAAAAATAGTATTTTGTTGTCGAAATAAACACCTGCTTTATCCATTCATGTACATAGCTCTGTCATATCAAATATACAGAGGAAGATGTTTGAAGAACAAATTGCAAAAATGTATTCTCTACCAATTGAAGGAAGATGTCTGGTGGATGGAATTATTTATGCACTGAACTGTTATGTAGGGGATTGAATAATTGTACGCAACAGCTTAAATAGAAGAAAAGTTAAATTAACATGAAAAGTGGTTATTTTATTTAATCTGCAAATATGAGCACAATATTAATAACATCACAAATAGTATGATATTCATAGCGTTTTGCTTATTATTGTATTGTCTCAAACAGCTAGCCTATTGTTTTAGTATGTCATGTTACTCATCAGTGAACATTTTATTAAAGTTTTAATTATCTTTTGTATCAATTATTCAGTCTCAGGAAAAATTATATTCATACTGTTTTTACTGTTATGAAATTTTCATAGAGGAAAATTGAATAACAGAAATTTCCATAGGAAATTTGGAGAACAATGTTTTCCTAAGAGGAAATTTTTGGTCTTGAATTTTTCCTCAAGGAAAAGTGTTTGTCAAAAATTTCCTCAGAGGAAATTGTTGTTGACAAAATTTCCTCACATGAAAAAGTATTTCCTGAAAGGAAAATTTGAAGATGCAAATTTCCTCACAGGAAAAAGTATTTCCTCAGAGTAAAATCTGAAGCCTCAAATTTCCTCACAGGAAATAGAATTTCCTCAAAGGAAAATTTGAAGCCGCAAATTTCCTCAAAGGAAATAGAATTTCCTCAAAGGAAATAGAATTTCCTCAAAGGAAATAGAATTTCCTCAAAGGAAATGTTAATGCAGCAAATTCCCTAAGGGAAATCTTTTTCCCTTGAGGAAAATACAATTCCCTTGAGGAAAAATCTTTTTCCTGTAGGGAAATTTGATTTCCCTTGAGGGAAACTACTTTTTCTCTGAGGAAATTGTTGAAAAAAGGGGCATAACTTTTTCAACAGTGGTGCTAGAGCCAAAATTTGTTAAGACAAATATCAGGGAACCAATACCAACCAAGTTATCAACTTCATTTTGACTTAACTCCAAAAATTAAGGTGACAACTTTTGCACTCAGCGGAAGTGCAAACTTGTCCCGGAAACTGTTTTATATTTAACATTGCCATAAAATCGGGAGGTTTAGCTAGCCACAAATCCAGGTTCAACCCACCATTTTTTTCTTAAAATGTCCTGTACCAAGTCAGGAAAATGGCCATTGTTATATTATAGTCCGTTTCTGTGTGTGTTACATTTTAATGTTGTGTTTCTGTTGTGTCGTAGTTCTCCTCTTATATTTGATGTGTTTCCCTCAGTATTTTTAGTTTGTAACCCGGATTTGTTTTTTTCTCAATCGATTTATGAATTTCGAACAGCGGTATACTACTGTTGCCTTTATTTATACTTAAATACTTCAAGTAAATTATATCAACCGTTTTCTTTAAAAAAAAATCAAGATAGTTGCAAATAGATACGAGTCAATTGTGATGATACAGGAAAACGCAGGCTAACTGAGGAAGGTTAGCATATAAAAACGTACGAAGAGAGAGAGAGAGAGATATATATATTCAAATTTCCTGTCATGGCGTACATTTGATTAGCATACTTCATTTCAGATAGGAATGCAGGTCACGTTTGGATCGGAGCACATGATTCAATGAGAGAATCTCATTTTGTGTGGGAAGCTGACAATACAGATGTTACTTTTACCGACTGGGCATCTCGCCAACCTGATAATTGGCGAAATGGCGAAGATTGTGTTCATTTGGACTACGGCCTGTCAAACACATGGAATGATAATAGCTGTTCAAAGAGATTAGGATACATTTGTGAAAAACAATAATTGCATTGAGTATCAAGCTGAAAAGTTGAAAGAAAAGCAATCGAAATAACAATCGGACATGACAACTTTTGAGTCGTTCTATTTTATGATTTAATTCACTTTTGTAAAATCATATATAAAATATTTAAGTGCTAAAATGCTCCAGCTACTTGCAATTATGTTCACTTTCTTACTCAAAACAATGAAACACAAACACAATTAATGTTTGGGTACTGAATGGCCTAGTGACCAGCTTAAACTTTTATTTTCAAATACAAAATATCTCCTCTGCCTCAAAGTCCAAACTAAAATATAAAGTCTCTATTAACACAAAAGAAACTGTTTTGCAGAATCCTACACGTGTTCTGTAACAAAACAATCTACAAAATATAAGAAACAAGTTAAAGATACTTAAACAATATGAAAGCAAAACTAAAAAAATATTTTTGAAGAAAAAAATTAAGACTTCTAACTATAAAACGTGTGCTGGATTAGTCACTACCTAATTCTCGGTAACTTAAATCGTGTGAAGTTACCGTAAATACTGACCGCCACGCCGAATAACAACAATTGTTAAACAAACCTATTCAAACTCTCCTTTATAAAATCATTGCGCAATCTTTCATACTCATTCCGCATAACGCTTTAATTCACTTTGTTTAAACAAAAACAAACTATTTTTTTGCTAAAATACTCCATCTTCTTTGAAACCATGTGCAAATAATTGAGCACATGCAATTATGTTCCATTTTCTTACTCAATGCAATGAAACACAAACACAATATTTGGATAATGAATGGCGCAGTGACCAGCTAGACCCACAAAGAAAGCAGGCTAAATTAAAGCTAAATTCCAAAATTCTTAGAAACTGCTATACGATTATGTAAAAATTCTAGCTGGTTTCTATTGTTTGATCTTTTTGATTTCCAGTGACCGTGCATTCAACATTTTCTATCAGATTTATAATTCTGAGCGGCAGCTGTAGCCTCACCCGCTTTAAACTATATAAACCGAAAACAGTTACACTAGAGCCAAATTCAGCTAATATCGTGCAGATTTTCTTTTCTTAATGCAAAATGATTAGAGACTAAAGAACGATATCGTTATACATATAAACGTATCATATGTCATATATCTTTATTAGACAACAACACGTTCGTAACCATCACAAACAATTTAGATGTTCACTTTAATATGTGAAAATTCATTTAAGCGTGTTAACATGTATAAGCTAAAGAACGCATAGTAAGCAAGTGCAAGTTTGAGTGTTCTACTGCAAGTATAAGTTCAGCAAAAAAACTTAATGATATAAAAATCAGAGGTTATTTTTCTTTATATTACTAGATATTTTTGTCATGGATACCTTGCAGAAATTAAATCTGAATCACGATAATTTTTCCATGTTTTCCCGCTAATTGTGTGCCCAAATGATACTATAAAAAGTGAACTGAAATATTAAATGCATTGCAGTATATTTCGTGAAAGGTTGAAGGTAAGGATCATGATTTTCTTTGGATGGTAAAAAACAAGTTAATGTTCGACACTTTCTGTCCATTTTGCATATCTTAACCCCCCCTTCCCATCAGCTGCTGGTAAAATGTGTTATGCAGTCGAAGCTCTGGATGTGCCACTTCATGGTTTTGGACCACTATTAAATAGAAAAGATTTTGTATGTTTACGTAACACTTCAAATTAATCTATAATTGATCCATACCGTTATGATTTTAATCTGGTCCAGTGACCAACTTTACACTATGTCAATACATGAAAAAATATCTCATTAATTGTTAGTCCCGTACTCCTATTAGAAATGACTTCTCAAAGTTTACGGTTCCGTGACCTCTGAATGTTAACAGTCCAGTGACCTCCGAGTGACTACGGTCCAGTGACATTTAAGGATGCCTAGGATACACAGTATATAAAAAAACCAAGTGGTTAAAAAATCTTTACATACAAACTGTAAATTATGATAAAAACATATCAAATCATGTCTGAAACATAAATTTCCCGTTCGCAAACATCAAAGCCTTATCAATACCTGCACTTAAAGTCACCAGTTTCTTGAAATTCTTAAACATCTTACACAAACTGAACATCTTTTAAATTCATTTTTAATAGAAGCTACTAAAACACAAACGATGGTCATTCTGGAACAACTTATGTTCATTCTGATTTGCTTGTAACTAAATGATTGTTGCCTTTTTTCATCAATAGAATATAAAAAGAGGACTAACTAATTATCATTACCGTTCCAATTACAAGTAAAAGCCAAAATAGAAGTATTTTTCGGATCCGTAAAAAAGATTTCAAACTTTTGCTAAGCTTTGTGTTGCTTATATTGACTTTATTTTAACTGTATGATGACCGCAGGATATATCTAGAAGAAGAAATCAAGACAATAAACTCTTATTATTATTATTCTGTGTAGTGTCAGCCACAGTCCTTTCAATTTCCGACAATTTGTTGCTGAAATAAATTTTCAATAAAAAAAAACCCAAACAGAAATTAAGAGACAATGATTTACAGCATGTAGTTGTACAGGATTTAATATGTGTCTGGATGAAATTAGAATTCTAACTATAAAGTGTACTGGTTTTGTCACTACCGAATCATCGATAACTTAAAACTCGTGCAGTTACTCTTTATACTGACCGCTAAACCGAATAATAATAAATGTTACACAACCTTTTTTAACTCTCTTTTATAAATCATTACGCAATCTTTTAAACTCCTTCCGCATAACAGACATAAATACATGTATTGCAATATGAACGAACATTCATATAGTTAAAATACATAGGACTCTCCAAAAAAAAAACAACCCTTAGACCAATTATAAAGTCTTTAAACAATGTCTGTCAAATGAGATTTATTAAAAATATATGTTCACATCACACCAACGGAGATTAATATTACAAGAGCTTACTTTGAATTGTACAGTCACTTATATGTAATTGTTTTCGGCGAAATATGTAACTTAATTACAAGTGCCCTTATGAAATTTACTATTGAGTATTTGGCAACAGTAGTCTACCAATGGTCAAATCATATCATACATCGATTAAGAAGATACAATTTAAGGTAACAGACTACATGTGTTATTACTTTTGTTCTAAAACCCTTATTACATCATGTCAAACATGAAGTAGTACATATTCTGAAATTATTCTCTGAAGTGTTATTTTCGTTAGTTCAGAATTTCAACAAAATATAAGTATTTTTTAAAAACATAGATGTAGATCTAGGTTGCTTATTTATTCGATGTCCCTAACACTTTAGGAGAGTCATAAACTTCAGCTGACAGGATGTTTAGTTTTCAATGATAACTTATAATTTAGCTAACCATGTATAATTATATCTGTTCATCTACATCTTCAAATAATGTATCGTTTACATGGAACTGTCTCAAATCATCGTAGAAAAGTCTATACAAGATTCCTACCCTACGATATCAAAAAACAAAATATATGTTTTTGCATCGTATTTATATAATGACAATGTTACACTGCTCTTATGAGAAAATACGCTTACATTTCAGTGTACATTGGTTGGCTACGTATAGCAATAACTTTAGTATTTTTAGACAGAATAGAGAAAAAAACGTTATTTCAAAAGGAAATATAGAACTATTGTTCTATTGAACCCATTCCCTTTGTTAATATCAAACAAAAGAAATGATAAGTTACTGATAAAAAAAGTGGAAAACCCTTGCTTTCATAAAGAATAACTCTTTAGAATATACATAAAAGTCACTGCATTCTTAATTCGTTCTGTAGAAATGTTTTAAATGAAAATGGGTGAGCAAGTTGGACATGTTTATGATATACCGATGGAATACCAGAATACATCAAACCACGAATATAGTACCTTAACTAAAGTGCGGAATGATAAACATGCTGAAGTTTATAAATTAAGTAAGAACAGAGACGAATTAATGATTGTCCTGATAGTTATGCAGTTGATTTGTGTATCAGTGACAGTTGCATTCATTATCATGCATTTCAATGCTAAGCATGTTTCAATTTTAAAATTATTTTCAAAGTAGGGAACATTTTTTTAAGTCAAAGTATTCACAAAATACAAAACCATAATGGCTTTAAAAGAAAGTGTGTAGATTGAAAAAAAACAGAAGTTTATATCTTAATTCCTGAGTCTCTACAGAAATCGTGTTTTCTGACATGCTGATAGATTCAAATACAGAAAAAAAAAACTAATTGGTATCAAGTAGTACTCTTTTCACTTTAGTTGAAATGTAAATGTAGCTCTTTTCAAATTATTTTTATCTAGCCATAATAATGAAGATATCGATAAATATCCTATAGATATCTTTAAAATGGATATATTTAAGGTAGATAATTTTTGGAAAAAATTTTCAGAAATATTTGGACTGAACGTTCTTCAATCTTTTTTAAAACAAACACTAACTGTATTTTTTTCATCTCAAAAGTGACACTTTTCAAATTACATTTCAATGATTTGTTTTTTAATTGTCAAAAACATTTCGACGATGCAGTGAAACATAGATTAACAATCAAGAAAACATTTCCAATTCTTCTATTCGACAATATTCAGCAAAATCAGTGTAATTTCAAGTAACGATGCATGAAAAAGGCAACATTAGTTTACGGATTGATGTTCGAATCTCATACATCCATCCAGAGCGTTCAAATTAATGTGAAATACAGAACTGAGGAAATGGAGTAAAATTGGGCGTGTCGAAAGAGTAAATAATACATGCATCATCCCTCATACAAATCTACGCTCAGTCCAATATCACATAAGGGAGTATGTTATATTGGTCAATTTACAGATCAGACGACTATTCTGACATCTTAAAAGATCTAAGACCGCGAAACATGTCACTAGTGAGTTGAGAAACATGCACGCCGTATCGGTCAGCCGATTCGTGATGGTGACTGCAAATAAATAATGCACGTCAAATATTGAGACGAACAAAATATACATTCACGAACACACTTCAGAATTTTGGCCCAAGAAAACCAGTGATTATACAGTGATGCTTGAGAGGATGTTTCAATACATTATTAATCCTAAACCACTCAATTTTCTCATTGGTGAAAAATAGATTATACCTGAAGTTTGCGATGTGGGGTTTTCACCAATGACATCCCAAACCAACAGACACATATTAGACCGATATGATATACACGTTTATTTTCTAAGATTGATTGATTCGTATATCCTGCTTAGTATAAGACCGACGGGCTCAGACGCATTTTAACCTGTTACTCCACAAGTGGCATCCGAAGATCGTGTCATCATACTATGAATCAATAATTTTACTCCGAATCAAACTGTCTTAAAGAGTTTGCTATTGTCCCTATTTGTTGGTTGCGTGGCATTTAAGCAATAAATACCAAATTGATTGTAAAACTGTTTCGTTTGATAATTTTTTTTAAACTGCACTCTTTGCGAGCATGCTTCATCTAGACTAAAGGAGTTTACTTTATTGATACGTTAATGTCAATGAAATAAATAATTCATTAAATACAATATAAATATTTCCGCTAATATGGGAAATAGTGCAGTTTTATAAAAGCAGAACCAACCATTGACTTCATACAATTAGAATCTAACCAGTTAAGTCAGACAAAATCGGTTACTGTAAATTCCGATTTTATTTCTATGTTTTTATTTTGGGAAAGATTTTGACGTGATAGTGTTTTTTACAACCAAAAACTTTATATGTTGACCTATTGTTCAGCAATTGTACTACTAAGTGCGTGGACACATTTTTGAGTTTACTGTATCACTTGTTTAAACTTATTTCATTTGCAGAACATCACAAAATGTATTAGACACAAGTTAGTAAAACTTCGATCGTCCTCTCCTAAAATACACTATTAATCAATAGAGTTTCATAGCAAGCAAATCTCAAATTCATTATAATCAGACATCTCTAATTTAAAATTCATATTAACAAACAACAAAGAAAAGAAAAATTAGGAAAAAAAGGAAGAGTAAAAAATGCATGTATGTGTGTGTATGTGTGCGTGTGCGGATCACAACATTCAGATTATACTTTTGAATATAGTCAACCACATTTCTTAAAAAAAATTTCATTTTGCTCATTTGTCAGATTTATACTACTAGATGTCATAACTTAAGTGCTCCGGAAGGGTTTGCAGATCCTGCTCCTTATTTGAAACCCACCGAGTAACTTCTACAAAATATGTTGTTAAGGTATATCAATTGGTTAGGCATCACGCAATAGCGGATTTGTATTTGACTCAAATAATCTGACCGATATTACATATCGTAATTTAACTTATGAAAAACGTGTTTTAGCGGTCTGAAATCTTTATATACTAATATAAGATATAGGCAACAATACTTTACCGATGTTCAAATATCGATGAAGGTGACAAATCAATGTAGTAAACAAAAACAAAGGGAATCGCATGAATAAAAAAAAAAAGCTAGACTGGTGCGTCGATAGAGTAAGTATCTCCTGCAATACATATATAACCAGTCATGGTAAATCCACCACTCAGTCAAAATCTCACAATTGAAAAAAAGACACAATCGGTAAAATCATAGATAAGACGACTATTATGTTATCTAAAGATTTAAGTTAGTTGAGTCACTTACATATCGTATCAATCAATAAATTCACAAAGGTGATTGTAAACATTGTTACAATGTCGATTTCAGTCCTTCAACCTCATAACTCTGTTGAAGTTTTTGTTGTGTTAGAAAATTACCCCAGGCCTGCTAATGGAGTCTTTATAGTATAAATTTGAACGAGCGCAACGTTTCAGTGGAGTCATGAATACGCCATACGTTGGAACAGAGGGTATGTTACTGCTGCAAAATGGGAAGGTGACAATTGGATAGTTGAAATCTTCACATCTGTCATAGATTCTTGTTCGAAGTCGTCTATGTATAAGATTTCTCATGACCTGCAATAAAAAAAGTGTATCTACAATTCTGATTTTTTTGTAGATCAATCTGTTTAGTGAGACGTTGTATTCGATCTTCAAATACGCATTGGAAATAGTAGTGTAAAACGTCGAAAAACCAAAGATTTAGTTAGATACAATTTTACTGATGGTCATCTTTTATTGTAGAAAGAATGGAAGTAAGAACTTTAGTAAGATGTTTGTTCCAACATCATGACGACCGTGCAATATATCGTTCTTTAAAAGGATGTTTTGTGGAGTTAAGGTATCCTGTTAAGAAAGGAGATTTCCATCGTCCTTTATTTTGTTAATAACAAAAAAAAAAAAAAAAAAAAAATGGACGGATTTGTGATTTTCTAAAATCTCCTCTTTCATGAATAATGTAATGGTATATGTAGGATTCCCAGTTTTGTTGTGAATTTCGAGTTTCCGAATAACGACCATCTACGTCGTCTGGTCTTCTAAGTACCGAACGTTACCTATTCCCGAATATGACTGTTTTGCTGAGTGTCAATTCGCTTTGCTATTAGACGTGTATCGGTATTTGTATATCCAACCTGAATGTATTTAGTTATGATGTTTTATTTGTAATTCTGGTTGGATGTTGTTTTATGTCTTATCGTTTGTGGTTTTAATTCTATTCTTATTTTCTATATGTATGTAAAAGTAAAGATATTAATCACCTAGTTCATTTATATGATTTTTAGTTTAAAGCAACTATATGCACAGGATTTATTTGTTTTTACACAGTTTGATTTAGAAGAAAAACCGACATGGTTATAAAATACAAATAATTATACCATTACTAACACAATTTTATATTAGTATTCTTGTAATGGTTAGAAAATACATCAAATAACACCATTACAAACTTAATCCAAATTTTATATTCTTATTTTTAGAAATTTACCTGTGACGTCACTTTTTGTGGCGTTGATACATTCGTGTGACGCACAGTTCATTATTCTATTGTGTTCTGTCGTGAATTAATTTGAGGTGTTCGTTGTTATTCTGTGGTTTGCGTGTTGAAATGTACTATTATATTATTCATTTATGTATTTCTCTGTCCTGAATGTTCTTGCACTTATTTGTACTGTATTCCTGTCACGTAATATGTTAATTAAGCGGTATTTTTAACATTGCAATATAAGCGGGAAGTTTGGCTAGCCATAAAACCAGGTTCAATCAACCATTTTTTCTTAAAATGTACTGTACCAAGTAAGGAATATGGCAGTTGTTATCATACAGTCCGTTTTTATGTATGTTGGCGTAGCAGTTCAGTGTTTCTGTTGTTCCGTTTTGTTTCCTCTTATAGTTGATGTGTTTCCCTTAGTTTTGGTTTGTGACCCAGATTTGTTTCAGTTAAATCGATTTATGACTATTGAACAGCGGTATACTACTATTGCCCTTATTTGCATATAACACAATATTGCTATATGCTTTGGCTGCAACAACATATTTGTCGTAAAGCATCCACAACATATGGCTTCGTGAAAGGGCTAGATAACCGTTTGCTTATTGTTCGTCGTAGATTTTGAATATGCTTCTAAATACATAACCGAATAGCTTTGATCCAATTAAATAAATTATAAAATTTGGATGTACCTTCGAATTAATCTATCTGGTTTCTACTGCCGAATATGATAAGAAAAGACTAAATGCATCAGCGGACTTGTGTTAAGATTGGATATATAGATGTCTTTATTAAAATTATTTAAACTGCTTTTTCTCCATCTTGGTTATCACCTTCACTATTTTTTTTTTATTAAGTGAAATTATTTCTATGTTGATATGAAAATGACATACTTACAGATGGAGAGGGCTACAGAGGCGAAAAAGGAGATAAATGCATAAACGGAGAAAATGGACTAAACTAGAGATAAAGGCTTAAACGGACCAAAAGGCACAACCGGCGACAAAGGGGCAGTTGGCACAAAGGGTTCAGATGGAGACATATGTGTAGTTGCTGAAAAGGGTTCCAAGGGCGAAATAGGCAGACATGGTTTAGTTGGTGCTACCGGAAGAAACGGACTACATGGCCTTTAAGAAGAACATTGCGATTGTGTTATAAAAGGTAACACTAGCAAATATAAGGGTTTATACCAGGTCAATGGCCAAGCTGGAATAAAAACTGTAAATTCAGAAATTATTGCGTACATTTATTATTAGGCTTTTAGAAGCATGGACAAATATGCGAGATTAAATTAATTATTTGGTACATGTAATAAATGTTTAAAAATCTCAACAATAAGGAGAAAATTCCTTCAGGGCAATTAATAGTGTGAAGATTTTTATAACAAAGTTTGTGACACAATGGAAAATAGCTTGCGAATAAATGTCTGAATTATACATAAAAACAAAGAAAGTAATTGATAAATTTTGTAATTGGGTCTAATGTTATTCTGGATAAGGGAACATATTGCCTAATCTTAGTTTTTTAGGCAGTTTTCCCCCCGACAATGATAAATGTTTAAGTGGTTTTTGAACCACTCTTTCTCTTAAATATACTAAAGCTACGGATAAAAACATACAGCTCATTAGGTATTAAAGAATTCAAATTACCCGGTACTTCTTCGAATTATGAGTTTTGTATGTCCCCGTGGTATCTTTCACCAGTTTTTCTCCACACTGTCAGTTTGCACATTTACATAAGATAAGAATAAAAGTAATAATAAATAAAACCTTCAGGAGCAAAAAAAGAATTTAACATGTACCAATTCATTATATATTTTTTTTTATAAAATTTGCATTCGACCAATGGGACAGATTATCATGTGTGTATGCTATTACAGAAGCAAAAAAAGCAAGTCATTCATGTTTTTACGGAATAGATATTAACTGCTCTCTCAATTCTAGAATGACGGACAATATTAGTACCAATGGGGTGTGGAACCATTGTTTAAAAAAAAATAGGTTGGCAGGCTAGTGATGTGTTTGTACAATCGAATATCAGACTATTAGGGTGACAGACTAAAAGGGTGTAGAAAAAATTAGACCGTCCCATACAAAACTGGACAAAGCAGTTAAACGAGCAATTGTACTTGCTTCGGTATTACATATACTACAAAGAAGATAAATGAAATCAGATTTCAAAGGAAACATTGCTTGAATATTTTTATTTGGTTTCTGAAAAATCGGCTTAGGTTTACCTTACAAATATTATCAAGCAAGGTCAATACTAAATTCTTTAATGGCAATATTGGTAAATATCTAATGAATATGAATAAAAATAAATTGATAATAAATAATTTCACCTGACATAACAACAGTATCGTCAGACGTAAAATTTAACAATCAACACTTACGATTAAGTAATCATTCGAGTGTCCGAATCAAATATTATTTCTCCAAAACGTAGTTAATGATGTTCACGTGTTCATTGATAAATATATAACACCCTTACTGCTACCAAAAATTCGTAGGAAGCTAGAAATGCAACATTCGGTGGTTTATAAATTATAGAGTGTTAAAATGTAAATGGCTTCTTATAATACAAAATCAAAAAATAAGATCAACCGTTCAGACGTACGACGAGCATCAATACTTCGTTGAAGCAATAGTTTTTGTTTTTGTTTTTGGACTTACAGTGTCATTTGCATCAGCTTGCTTTACTTTTCACTGTAACTTATTTCATGTTAGGTAAGTCAAAGTAGACAGGATTTTAATCTGTGTGCAGGCGCTTGCATATCCTTAAAAACGAAATAATACCTTAAATTTTACTTTTCGGATCGACACTTAGCACAAACAAAACTAACATTAAGAGAAAGACATCAATCTAAGTGTACAAGAGGTTACTGAACGCTAGTTAAAAGCATATAACAACTAATTCGTGTTCTCCTTAACTTTACTCTACGTCTTTATATTACAAGGATTATATCGTATATCTTAATTACTAGCGAAAATAATGCAGAAGAAAAAATTAGTTTTCTCATTTTGTCATAAAATCGCAGAAAAAGCCGACTCAAACAAGGTATCAATATATCTTTTTTTGGGAACAAAAATTTCGTGAGCAGAACGAGACCTTTGTCAGAATACACGTACTAGTGCTAGTATATTCAAAGGTCTGAAATAAGTACATAATATATATTTGAAAGTCACCAAACATCTTAGGAATAGATCCAAATATACCATGACAGAAATATATATGTTCTTATCACTTACTGGTAGGCGAGAAGCATACAAAATAACTAATACAAATTGGATCTGCCAGAAAGCTTATTTCGTATTCGAGTTGTTCACGTTATCCAAACTCAACAGATCTACGCAATGAGGTTGTTTTCTGTTCAATTAAATAGAGTTGTTTTCTGTTCAATTGAATAGATTAGTCATATATAGGATAATAGATCTCATCAAAATTAAATGCGTTAATTTTTGTCCTGGGTAATACCCCATTGTTTTGAGGTTAAAAAAATGAAAACATAGCTTTATATTTGGGCTATACAGTAATTAACTCTCTAGTTCCTACAAGCATTCTGTCGATACTTATACTTTGGCATTTCCCTACCTTAAGTTTTCGACTTTTCGCATGTATTTTGTTCTTTTGTAAGACATACAAATGTCTATTCTTCTTTGACAATGAACATGTTCTTTCTCTTTTTCTCATATCTCATTTATCTAGGACAAACCTTGAATGGATGGAAATATACTTTTGATTTAGGTTTTTAGGTTTTCATAATTCGTAAAAAAATTTATGATCTATGCTGAAGGAATTGCAATTTTTAATATAAATGTATTGTTTAGATATTTATTTTAAAATGAAGGAGACCATGGACAAAAAGGGAGAAAAAAGAACACCAGGAAAATAAGGTACAAAATAAATATCCGTAATTTTAGATTTCGCGTGAAGTTCATTGTTCGTACCCCAAAAATGTTAATCATAAGCGACGTTGTCATCCTATTACAGATTGTTTTTTAATGTTTAACTTTAGTATATAATTGTTTTTTTACTCATATTCGAGCTCCTTCAAATCATTGATGTACGTGCACGCAGATTTTGCAAAGAAGTGATTGAATATTAATTTCTTGGTTATAACTCTGATGATACTCGACTTCTTGTCGTGGTTGTGGATTACCTTTCAACGTCTTGGTTCTTGAGCAACTGATTAAGATGAAAGTGTCTTCCTTGTTGCCTCTGGCAACTGCACTCATGTCATTGATTTTGAAGTCTTGGTCTCATTCGTAATCACTTGGCGTTTCTTGTACTTACGTCGGACGGGTTTGTAACGCTATAGAATTTTGCAATTGGCATGTTGATCCGACCGATGATCTTATTTTCTTGACTCCTAACCTTAACAGAACCTTGATTCAGATGAGAGATCTAACGATTCCGCGATACATTTTTTCTTTGAACGAAGGGCTGTCGATAGGAAAGAGCTTGTTGAACATGTACTTGTTGCACCAATAATTGCGACTGAACGTGTCCTTGTGGTTGAGACAACATCCTTTTGCACTAGATCGATTCTATTGGTCAGCATCAACCAAGGTCAAAGTCGTCCTTTTGCTTTCTAAAGTTTACGTTATCGTCTCAGATCCGGTAAAGTTGGTGCATCTCTACGGGCAAACTATTGACTACCTTGTTCATGAAACCGCCGCCTGTAGTAGCAAACAAACTGATACTCATTGAAACCGCAAAAGATGGACTTTATAGTCCTTCGTCGCCGGTCGTTGATGATCACATTCTCTCGAACATTTGACGCATTCCTCATTATTCCATATTTCACGCATAAGATCATCATTATTTTTCAATAAGATAGGTGTCAGTGGTATTTTGTAGAACAAATCCTCGAACGAGATAAGGAAATGACCGCTGGGCTATGTAGTAGATTTCTAAAACTTGTCTTTTTTTAAGATCCTTGTTTCCCTAGACATCGTGTCAGGTTTCTTAAGACAAACGAATTTGCCTGGATGTTAATGGAAACCCACCGAAGAATGCAGACAATCAGCTGTTAATGAGGCACTGAAAAGACCAGTAACATATTTCACAATGGTATTGATAATGATATTTGGTAAGCTGACATGGACACAGGCTTGATGCAAAACTCTTCAACAAACACAAGGTAGCGCAATGACAATCAGATGACATCAATGCATCAACAAACGTCAACCATACCAAGACCTCAGTAGGAGGGCGCGTCATTCAGAGCTGAACTGCTAGAGACATATAAATGCTAAGGGCCTCCTGAGAAACGTCATTAAAAGTTACGGGCATTCATTAGCGATTAAGCGTTCAACACAATCAATACCTTTCAACGCCTTTCAAACCGTTCAAAATCGTTCAACGGCGTTCATCACCATGTAACTTAACATAATTTTTTAACATCGCTCATTATCGTTCAACGTAATGGAATGTTAAACAGCATTCGAACCGTTAAACACTTTGAACTGTTCAGTAATATAAACAGCATTACATGATATAAATACAATGAGGTGTGTAAAGAGAACTGACCCTTTAGCCGTATTAAGCGCTAATATATGTGCTGCATGAGACAAAGCAGTATATCTAAACAATCTAAGTAATATGCAACACCGCTTGGACAAACAATAATAGTCGAGATCTCTTCAAAATGTTCAAAACCTGTGGTTGACGCACAAAATGAGACGACTTATTAGATAAAAAGAAAAAGAGAACATTCCAACCATGGCTACCACATATCATGCCGGCGTTGTCCTCGCTGATGAGTTTCCTGGTTTGTTTTCTATCAAACAAGCTATTGACAAAATGTTTTGACCACAGGCCAATCAGTATCGCTAAAATCCGTATGACTGCTTATGCCGACCACATCCCTGGAATGCGATCTAACGATAACAGTGTTATCACCAAGAATGCACAATTTTTCTTTGAGCAAGGCAATATCTTGGTGAATTCAGAACAAAACAAAGGTATACAGAGAACTAGTGGTAAATAACGACATGAAACATACGAGTCTTGGTCACTTACAGAGAGATCTTTACAGATGTACTAGGGTAACTATGTTTTTTTCTGAAACTCCTCAAACAAGTAAGAGTTACAAGTGAACATTAATCGTATCCAACATCCTCAATATACCAGCAAGACCAGCATGGCAATCGTTTTATAATTATATGTCTGTCTGTCATCCGATGTAAACCAGCTGTTGGAAAGACGAGATCTGTGAAAATAAACTTTCAAGACTGGTAGCGATTTTGTACGCAACGATGTCGTAGTCATCTTCGATGCCTTAAAAAACCAGGGTTAGATTAGATATCACGGGCACACATTTACTCATTGTAACAACATTTACATCAAATACGATATGGTACTAGTCGCGAAATACATTTATCTCTGTTATATCCAATTAGTACGTATACGGCAGAAGAAATCTTTGACACTCTATTATTTACTTGGTCGAGTTGATATTTTTTCTGCTGCAAAAACTCTAGCTCTGTTTAGTTAAAATCTAGTTGGTCCTTACTATAACTTTGTACAACGCAAAACACCTTCCAAGGTATTATTAACGGACCCTATGCAATAAAGGTGAAGGATAAAGGCCTGTGTTACAAAGATGTTTAAGCAACGCTTTTGACTTAGAAACAATCTAACATAAAGATCAACATTTGCCCTTTCATGATTTGGATATTTCAGTTTTACATGGGATATTCAATGTTAAATTTCGACAATCAGCGACGAAATTTTGTTCTCTATTGTTTCTTTTTCCTTTTTACATTAATGTTCCTGTAGCTCATTTTACAGAGAATATTTCCAAGCTCGTTCGCTATGCCCATGTCTGAAGTGACGTTTAATATTTCAATGAACGTGATCTTTCACTTCATAACTGGTAAATTATGAAGTCTGGAATTTACCACATATCACTGAACCCCTTACTAAGTTATATTACGAACAAGAAGATTTGTTTGGATTGTTTCACGTTTTGTCATCTCTGTCATTTTATACTTTTCAATACGGGTTTGCTCATACTTGTAATTGATTACGCCCTTGTTTGTTGGTCTTATCAATTTTATAAAACATAACCTTGTTCTTATATTTTATCAATTATCTCTTTACTTGATAAAAATAAATTTTACTAGAAAAGGTGATTTGGATATACAATATTAAGAGTAAAAAACGACACCACACACGAAAAGACATCTATACGTCGTCCTCTGTGTTTGGGCACTTCGACGACCGAAAAGAAAAAAATACCAGCAAAAGAGGAAATTTTTATAATTTTTTTAAATGAATAATTTAATGTAAGCTTCTTGAACTAGAACACATTACGTAACAAATTCTACGTGATATTATAATGAAACGCTCTGTAGGGATTGTTTACCTACTAGTAGGTCACAACTTTTGTTAACAGTGGAACATGTTATCAAATCAGGACAAAATTAGTTTTACAGCAAACAGACCAATCTTTGTTGTTTCTCTAATATTTTGCGTTCTCAGTGGAAAACGAGCAAATATCGATTTTAAAATCTGGGCCACATTACACTATTCATTTCAAAGATATATAACGTTTGATTTTGATACGATTGAATCATTGAAAATTTATTAAAAACCAGAAAAATATTTCAGTATATATCATATATCGAAAAGCACAAGACTAGAATATTCAACAATTGACAATAAACACTTCGAATCTTGCCATCATTGACAGACAATTTCATTTATCACGTAAGTCAACAAAATACTACAAAAGTCTGTATCAACTGTCACGATGGTCTCGCCTACTGTGCGGGAGGTCGTGGGTTCGAAACGCTGCGGGATCAAACCAAAGACTTTAAAATTGAAATGTGCAGTATCTTCGCTAAGCACGCGGCACTAAGGAGATTGGTCGGCTCACAGTCAGGATAATATATCTGGGTAGGGTGACAGGTTTCAATATCCATCCATCGTCATCATTATACAATGAATATTAAACAGGAGGTGGAACAAGGCTTTTATTTCATGATCTCCTGTGTACCACAAAACAATCTTCGTTCGACAATATCTAATAAAATGAAATACTAATTATGCACGTATTCATGAGAATGAGATAAGTAGCTACTAAGAAAAGTGTGATGTTTATCGGTAATCCGGATGTCCCTTTTGAAAACTTATTAAGAATGAATGTAGACATTTGTCATAATGAAAAACGGTTAATTACATGTTTTTAAATAAACAACGTAAATTATATGACTCATTTATCTCATACATAACATGCATTTCTCATTTTTTTATATTAATTGATCTGCAATCTTCTAACATAGAAGACATGTAAAAAAATAAAATTATGTTGTACTACAATTTAGTACAGAGCTTATCAACATACATTTTCAACTTGAATTAAATTTAAAAGTTACACCTGTTTGACATTTGTCGCCAATAGACAAGATACAAGGCTTTCATATTTTACGATATACATGTATGCACGTTTACCACATGTGGAGCAGGATCTGCATACCCTTCCGGAGCACCTGAGATCATCCCCAGTTTTTGGTGGGGTTCGTGTTGCTTAGTCTTTAGTTTTCTATGTTGTGTCATCTGTTCTATTATTTGTCTGTTTGTCTTTTTATTTTTGGCCATGGAGTTGTCAGTTTGTTTTCGATATATGAGTTTGACTGTCCCTCTGGTATCTTTCGTCCCTCTTTTAGTCTACAGAAGAACCATCAATAGCACTGGAGTTAAAACAATTGGGAACCCAATCAATTAAGTATTTGAAAAGCATTAAAAACAAAAAGTTCCAAAATTGAACATGCAGTAGAATTACAAAAAATGATGTATCAATGATATATTATGTCATCACAGGAGAATTGTCTTCTTGGCGCAAAACAATTATAAACTGTTATTCTCGTTGACTAGTGACACTGTCGGGGATGAAACGTCCACCAGCAGTGGCATCAGCCCACCATTTTAGAAACTAATCAAAGATACACCAGTCTCATTACCTTGTACATAATTACCTTTGGTTGACTAGTCAGTTGAGCTCGAGTCAAACCAGTCGAAAGACCAAAATACAACTGTTGCAACAAGTGTTGAAAGTTGCGTTAAACACCAATCAATCAATCAATCATATTTTCCTGCGTTATTAATTTTCAATATGGTAGAATAATGGTTGAACTAGAGCAAATAAGTCCATTATATTTAGATAGACAGCGTTTTAAAACAATTAAATCTCACTCGATGAAGGTATAATTGCGGAGCACCTGCCATGAACATTAAAATTTGCATTTAACATTTTATATATATATCAACTGTCACAGGATTGGTACAGTTGATTATAACTGACTATTTCATAGTGTCAAAGGTGACAAGTGGTAATCGTGAAAAGACGTTTTGTATGTGCCTTGTTGAACGTTATAAGTAATTAAAAATAACACTTAATATGTTTATTGCTTCCAAATATAACTGGATATACCTTCATTAAAAAAAGCTCATATCTTACATATTCAAACCCACGAATGTTTAAATACCTAACATATTCAGAGCTGTATGACCAAAAAGGTAAAGTTTTTGTCGCGCCTGCGATGAAATTCGCGGAAGGCTAGACATAGGGGTTTCTGTTACTCCGTCGTCGTCGTTGACGGCGTAAACAATTGTTAACTTTTCTACTTAAGTCCGTTTGATATGAACTACTTATCAAATATCAATGATATTTTCTTCAAAGTTGCATTACTATCAGTACATATCAGTAAGACGACTATTTTCGAGGCCCTGCTAAGTTATGGTCCAGCAACTTTTAATTAATAAGCTATTTTCAATGTTAAGTTTTCTGCTTAAGTACTACTTGTGATAGATCAATATAACTTATATATAAAGTTGCATTAATATCAGTATTGATCAGTCTGATGACTATTTCGAGACCCTACCTCCTTGGTCACGGTCAAGTGACTCTGAATTTTATTAAATCAATGTTAGGTTGTTTAAGTCTTAAATCAGTTGGATAGGAACTACTTGTGATAATTCAATGGTATTTTCTATAAAGTTGCCTTACTATCAGTACATATCAGTTTGTCGACTATTTGAGGCCCTTCTCCCCTAGTTCACGATCCGATGACTTTCAATTAATTACCAATGGTCAATGTCAAGTTTTCTGCTTAAATAAGTTTGTTAGGAACTACCTATGATAGACAGGGATATTTTCTTTAACATGTGTATAAAATTGTATTACTATCAGTACATCTCAGTTTGTCTATCATTTTGAAGCGTTGCCCTCTATGTCATGGTCCAGCAACTTTGAATTAATTAGCAATGTTGCTGTCCATTAGACTGTCTTTTTCGGATTTCTATGTCGTTTACATTGGTCTCTGGTGGATAATTGTCGCCTTGGCAATCATACCGCATCTTTTTTAATTGAATACTACCCAATATAAAATAGGAAAATGTGTTATTCAGTTGTTCTTCTGATCAGATTGACATACTTGACGATTTTTCCAATGCAGTTACCAATAATGTGACAACCGAATAAGAATGCTATTAATAGAATATCAAAGATTTATCATTTATAGCGAATGAGCATTTATCTTCCTATTTTTCACATAACTATCAAACCTCTGCATTACATAGCGTTGTATCAATGCTTTTTTTCAAAGTAAGAGGACAGAGTAAAAAAAAAACAATCAAATAATTAATATTTGTGATATTTAAGACACGATACAGATACTATGATGTACGTGTGGTCAACAACGAGAGTATGGCATAACGGATTTCATTGTATCTCACAAATATATGAAAACAACAGTGAACATGACACATCATTCCATCTGTAATTACGTTTTTTACGCATAGATGCACAATCCTCGTTAAGTTCATTGTTAGGTTCGCCAGAATTCCAGTCAGTATAGGAAAGAGATGAATTGTCGGATTCCCAGACAAAATTAGATTCTCGTTCAGAATCATGTGCTCCAATCCAAACGTTATGTGTGTTGTTATCTATAAATAGATCATAAGCCTTATATATTCTAATTAATTGTAAAGACAAACCACATTGGAAAATAGATAAGATAATATGTCAGTTATTGGTTTAAGACTTTCAATAATCATTTGTTTCAAAATGTACTTAACATAACTTCTCATTCAAAAGAAAACATAATCATCAATATAAAACAATTTGACAATTAAAAAAAACCTAAAGTCTACAAGGAGCCTGTATTTATCACCTTGTATGTTTGCTTACCATTGATACAATGCGACACAGTTTTTGGTTTCAATGGAAACTGTGTGGCTCAAAGTCTTGTATTGATGATCATTATCAGTTGTTTTTTTCTCGATATTTTTAAAAGCGCTAAATTGAAAAATGGTTTTAACATTTTGGTTTAGGGGCAACAAGTCAGTCATATTGTTGCTTCATTTTTTGCTGTTCATACTTACAGTTTACATATCATAGTTTCAAGATATTAAATGGAAATCACTAAAATTAATTACACACCATCCTTTTACGGCAACTCATCAACTCATAGGGCTTAGGCCGATAATTTCGATCATTTGAACTTATTTGATAATTTTGTTTTACAATTTTTGGTTTTCCTGTATCTACTATAGTTTTAGCGTAAAACGCAAGCATATGAAATCATCGTCATTTAATGACTCAAATTAGAAGTTTACTAATAATATCGACACCGTTTAGTTACTTATTGATCACGTCATGCATTTGTGCTATTTACATTTTGTAATGTTTTTCAACATTATAGCAAAAAATGCAAGAAATTGGTAACAATCTTCTTTCAAGGGTTTAAATTCTCAAAAAAATACGACTGATCACTTCGATTATCACCTTTTTATGTAGATCCCTATTTGTTGATCATTTTAAATTTAAAGCGTCTCCCTAACATAATTTTCAAGATATCAAAGAACCCAAAGCGACAAATGATAACATTTGTATTTACGGAAAATGACACCTAAAATAGTCGACTGACCATTAGGTAATCTAATATATATTTAGATGTCTTCATGTCTATCATTTTAATTTGTAATTAAAAATTTCTCTCTATTTATCATACATTTTAAGATAAAAAGACAAGACCGCAAAAAGTCGTAAACACTTTAATCTAAGGGTAATGAATTATAAATGGAGTCGTCTGATAGTTTAATTGATATATTGACATTCTGAACATGGCTGTTATGTCAATTATCTCTACAACTTTTTTTCTTAATAATCGACAAAACATATATTTCATTCCTATGTCCTGATATTAACAATTGCGGTCACATTGGTAGGCCTGCGGATTCATCAGACACAAATAGTTATCTATATACTCTACACGTATGGTTGTATCAATATTTGGTTGCAATTGTCTTAGTTGTTTCAGAGAAAAGTTAAAACAAACGGTTAAAGTAAACTAACCATAACAGACGACAGACGAAGGGGAACGTATTAAATTTATCGGACGCCACCTGATGGCAAAAGCTCGCACTGATCTTTGGGGGATGTGAGCGAATGACAGATACTGATCGTTTCTGTATAGAATTGTCCTTTTATAAATTATAAAGAAATTAAGGTTTCAACTCCCTCAGGCTCCCTAAGTTGACCTTAGATGGATTTGGCTATATTTTTATGTCCTTTTTGGTCATATAGCTCTTCAACTGTTTCGGTTCTTATACATCCATGCTTTTCTAATATTCGGCTTTGAACGTTCCTGATGAAGGTAAACACAGAAAAGCGCTTCGGATGCATGAAATTTATAACGTGATCTTTTCATTTTTTCATATAAATATTCACCCCTGGCTTTTAAAACTCACCAGTTTGTATGTAAGATTTTAGGAACCAATTTTCAACAGCGTTGTCAATTTTCACAAGGTATCCTCCTTTTGTATGACAGTCAATCTAAGAAAAAAAGTTAAAAAAATCGATTTCACAAGCTTAAGATTTAATAACTCAAAATAAAATCTAGACAAGTGGGAATTAAAACAATTACGAAGGATTCGATGGGGTGAAAGTAGTGCATCACTTAATAAACAATAAAATTACCATGACAACAAATCAATAATGATAATATAAATTACAATGCTACACATGAACAAAATTTCTATTGTATAGATCAATCGAAGACCTTTAAAAACGAGATTCAACTCATGTTCTTATCAATTCAGAGTCACCTATCAATGATGAAATGAAATTGACTCAGTTTCATTGTTAGATTCAAAAAGTATGTTACGTAGAAAGTTTCTAATTGACAAATATTGTATGATGTATGTATGACCTCTGGAAGATATTTACACTTGCCAAATAAAGAATTATTTTTTTAACTAGCAATTATTCAGTTAGATATTCTTAAAGTAAATTTAATTTATACCTGGCATGTTTAGTGCGTTTTTACAACCACTGGATTGATGCCAATGATGAAGAAGTTTCGTCTCAGAGGGTTTCAACAGCTCAATTGTCAGCAAAACGTTGTTGACATGAAATAACATTAGTAAGGTCATTTTTTTGTGAATGTATAGTTTATTTATTTTTGAATAACAGGTTTTATAAGCCTTTTCAGTATTATAAACACCTTTTTGATTTTTGTTTTGTTTTTAGTGCTATTTAAATTTGTATTTGATTTCGTCTTTCCATTGCTTCGGTTCGATCACCACACATGTCTTATGTAGACGAACGACCTAATGGCTTACCAAATTATAAGTCAGGTATTTTAATCAGTTTTTTGTTATCAAATTTGTTAGAAATTATATGAAAAATAAAATTTACTGCCTTTGATAATTCTCTATAAACATTTCTTTCGCCAAATTAAAAAAAAAAAACAAGTACAGGTACACCCATACATTTTCCTGTGTATCATCAAAAATACAAAGCTCATAGTTAAGTACGCCAGATTCGCGTTCTGTCTCATACGACTCGTCCGTTATACTCGAATTAAAAAAGTTGTTAGACCATATCAAATGCGACATCAAATAGTATTGAAAACCGGAAATTTTGAAAAAAATGTGCCAAATGCAACTAAGGCTCACTTAAGTATTTTATAATCAATGCATTTACAGAACATGACCGTATCAACGATGTTCATGTCAACACAAACGTTCGGACTACTTAGTTGATGATATTCTCTGGACTAAACTTTAACCAACAGTGTTCCATTATAAACAATAAAATTAGAAGTATGCTCTGAAGCACCGTTGATCTTACCTTTGCATCATACCATGTCTTCCGTAATCTTAATTGAAAGTCATAACAACTGCTCATAAACCTTTGCCATCCATACCCGCAGCCAACTGCAGAAAAGATATTTTCTATCTTAACAAGAAGCATTAATTCAGTCCTTTTCTATAAATTATATAAATATCAGTTAAAAGTTTGCGCTTCTTACAGGATTTCATTGTTATATGGGTGGTACTTACAAAAAAGCACATGCACCACGTGTGTTTAATGGTTAAGTGTAAATCGTTTCTGCTTAAGTTTCACAAATACCATCATGACGTTAAAATGAACGAACATAGATATATTAGACAACAGTTGCCTTCAGTGCAGCAAAAACTGCACGTCCCTTCGGGACACCATAGATGCTATGTTTTTTAGGTTGTTTCATGTATTTTTTATTATCTTCGTAGTTTTGTGAGTTGTGGTTTGTCTTTATGTCTTTTTTCTTTTGATCATAGTATTGCCTTTCCCTTTTTGACTTATAGATTTAATTCCTCTTTAGTATATACTTCCTAATATTACTTTCTAAACAAGGTAAACATGTTAAATGTAAGAAGTGTCTATAATGATAAAGGAAGAACACAAGCTTATAAATGTTTGATATAGTATAATGTTCTCTGCAAATTCAATCAAAGAGTACACGTAACAAAAGTATCGTTATTTTAGGTTTATTGGGTAGGACATGCATACAGTCGAAGGGTAAGAAGACTGTGCTATAGAAATAAGAAGATGAGGTATGAGTGCCAATGAGATAACTCTCCATCCAAGTCCAGCAAGCGTGATGAGTATTTATACATCAAAACACCATAATATTGAATAAACAACTAAGAACGAAAGATCTAATAAACATGTGAAAGCTCTCTCACAGGCAAACAGAAAATTAGGAATGGAAAAGGGGAATGTGTCAAAGAGACAACAACCCGACCAAAGAGCAGAAAACAGCTCAAGGCCACCAATGGGTCTTTAACACAGCGAGAAAATCAAGCCCCCAGAGGCGGGCTTCAGCTGTCCCCTTAACAAAAATGTGTTATAGTTCAGTGAAAATGGACGTCACACTAAACTCTGAAACATATAAATGAACAAAAATGAAAAAACAAAAACCAAAAAAAAAAAACCCATAATTGCTACACTATAAGCACGGGGACACATTCTACTGCATCCACGCAGCACGAGCAACAAACCCTGCAGTAAATAGAAATACGATGATGTGGTATGAGTGCCAATGAGACAACTCGCCATTCAAGTCCAGCAAGCTTGAATGAGTATTTATACATCCAGACACCATAATATTGAATAAACAATTAAGAACAAAGATATAATAATCATGTGAAAGCTCTCTTACAGGCAAACAACCCATACATTTTTTTTGTAATTGCAAAATATAACGGCATATGAACTTTTTTCAATCATTTATTTCATATAATGTTATCTTGTTTTTCTAGAATAATTTTCAGCAGGGCTATATGGGAGTATCATTCAGCAGTATTCTCTTAACTTATTCCATTTGAACTTCTTTTTTTATGATTATATTGGCATGATAATTTTATCCTGCTATTTATTATTTCCTTTTTATGAATTAGAAATCTGTGTAAATACATGAATATCAACCATTTTGTTAAAACTTAAGATTACACTGATAAATGCAATAACAATTGCCAGTTCTCGAAAAGTTACCAAACCATGTGAGAAGTATTTTATGAGACAAATTGATATTTAAATTTTTTAAACACTTCTTACAAATGTTCCAGAAATACATGGCATGCGTTCACAAATCAGTAATATTTGTTTTTTACTAATATTTTAATCCCAAACATTACACTTAATCTAACCCTTACTTCAACCCTAACCCTAGGTCTGACCTTAACCCTAACTCTATGCCTAAACTTTAAACCTAATATATTAATCCTAACCATAGGTTTATCCTACTCACAACTTTAAAACAAACATAGGGATGCTAATTGCCACATTTCATCATGATCCGAAGTATTTTGTTAACTTACGTAATAAGTGAAACTGTCTCTCAAGATTCGAAGGGTTTACTGTCAATTGTTGTATCTGTCCTTCCAGTCTTGCACTTCTTTCTATATATGCTGAAATATTTGTTCTGATATTTAACAAATTTAAGATGTTAAATGAGTGATTCAAATCAGAATCAAACGTTTTATATCATATATATATTCGAAATGAAACCTCTCAGTGTATTGTTACCGTGCTGGTCAAAGATTTTAAAAACGATGTTTACTTCTTTTCTACATTACATCAATTTCGTCTTACATTAAGCAGGATGTGTTCATTAACATGTTCATAACCACATAAACATATTCATAACCTTATTAACATATTATAACCCCATTAACATGTCCATAACCACATTAACATGTTCATCACCACATTAACATGTTCATAACCACTTTAACATGTTCTAGTACTTGACAGGTATGTACTATTTATCAGTTATTAGTATAAAGCCTACCAAAGATATGATTTCTTCTAACTATATCATGATAGTGTTAAAAATGTAACATAAACGGATCCCTTTAGAAATATTTCTTAAGGCTTTTATAGACATCCAGATTAAGTTTCGATACTTGTTTATAATTTTATAATTTTAGTATGTTTTTGATATATCTGCTATCGCTTTAAACTATTGCATTTGAAATATTTGTATTGATATCTTATCAAATAAAGCTATCTATCTATCGAAATAACAAAACGCAAAATATGTCATTCTTCGCATAACATTTTCTTTGTTCTTGGGAGCTACTGACAGAAGGGATGGATGATTCTAAGCTGAACTCTTAATTCGAGGGAAACTTGCAACACCATTTAATTTTAGTTCCCCGCCTTCCGCAGATCATTTAACACTTGTTTAAAACAACCAAATGACGTGTAATTGTACCCGTTTTTTTTTCCTCAACCGAAATATTTACATAGACTGCAACAATACGACATAATTATACCATTGCATTTTTTAAAATATTTTTGTCTTCATTTTCTAGTAAAAAATGTATTGAATATTCCTTCAATGACATGTTAAATTACAGATTATTTCAGAGTAACTAATTCTGTCTTAGATTGATGATTTCTTTCCTTCTCATACTATTGTGTTAAAACGCAATTAAACTTGTTTGCGTACATATATTTATGCAAATTTTGTCATGGGATTTTTAAGTACAGTCTTCAAATGAGGGTTAATACAGAACTCATCATCAAAACTATATTTTCAGAATTTTCGAAAGAAATGCACCTCAACTTTGTACTTAAATTTGCCTTTAAACTGTTGTGAATCGAGCGCCACTAATGAGTCTTTTTTAGACAAAGAGCGTTCCTGGTGTACCAAACTATATCCTTGTATATTTTATGACTTTTTACAACTTGATGTTAAAAATAGAATCTAAAGTATTGAAAATAATATACTCAGATATTTTAGCCTCAACAAACAGTTTATAATAAACTAACATTGTTGCCAACAATGAACCTTTTTTTGTGGTACGAAAATGAATATTCCCTTAAATTAAATCAATACGGATAAAGTAATCAATAATCCTACATCTCCAGGAGATCCCTTTTTGCCTTTTTGTCAATTTTGGTCCTGCATTCAATACATTTAAATAAGAACCCGCATTTTAATTAAACATCTACTCTTTTTTACAATGAAAACTTAAACAAAAAGTACAATTTTTCAATTATTTTCTATTTTGTAATGCAGAAATGAAATATGAGATACCAAGATTGAAAACAGACTTGTCGTCAACGAAGGATATATAATATTGTGTCTAACAGCTAGGACAAACGACATAAAAACGAAAGGTTAAGCAATATGTTCCCAAAACAAGATAAACAGTCCCAATCGGAATAGTCATTACATTATTTCAATGTTTCTATACATTATCAAACCTTCACTGGAAGTAATTGTATGTTTTTCGTGATTGTAAATATAAGCCTCACTACGACATTTGTATGGCAATATAATAACAAAAACATGTAAGGTTAATTGGATTTTTTCAGGAAAAGTTAGCGTTTGCTTGGAAAAACGTCAGAAACATGAGTAGTGAGTAGTCCCAATATTCTATTATGTTTCAAAAATGTATTAAAAAACGAATGCAACACGTAATAAGTTTTAACTTAGATATCTTTTTAAGCTATATCAATTTCAATGACAAATTAACGACTTGAATCGATACATTTAAAGTTATGTCTCAATCTGCAATAAGGTTCATTTTCTTTCTATTAAATTGAAAACAATATAATTTTTATCCTAATGATTTGTCTGTATTTGGATTTATCACCCTGTACAAAATACGTTTGTCTTTCTATATGATAGTGGTTATTTTATCTACCTAGTTCCCTGTAAAGCCAATTGGTTATACACTTTTTGTAAAATTTGAAACAATAAACATGATAAATGTTATCCCATGAATTAAAAATAAGTTAAAAATTGAAACATTCTTACCATTGAAATGCATGACAATGAATGCAACTGCAACTGATAAACAAATCAACTGCATTACAATCAGGAGCACAAATAATTTATTTCTCTTCCTATTTGCTTTAAAAAAGTCAGCAAGTTTATTATTCTTCACATTAGTTTGCGTACTATATTCGCAGTTTGATGCATTCTATTCTTCCATTGGTAGTTCATATACATTTTCAACTTGTTCACCCATTTTCAATCAAAGTTTTCTTGAGAATGACTTTAAAAGTTCAGTAAACTTTATACATTAGAGTTTCTTTTATATTTAAATAAATCTGTTTTAGCTTAAATTGTTATGTCCAAAATAGAAAACTCCTTGTGTCAAATGACACATACTTATGTAATACTTCCTTGTGTGAATCATTTATTGTATTCTAAAAAGGTGCATTCCCCTGAAAGAAATACATTAAAACAGTTTAACATTCTAAAAAAGACAACAGTTCACAAGCATTGCTTGCAATCCATTGCTAGTAAATAAAAAAAATTTTTTGTAAATTTGGTACGTCATAGGTTTACCTCCTTGATGAACGCTCAAACCAAATTTAAAGAAATATTTATTTGAAAGCCTAAGAAATTTGCCGTAATATAGAATCTTGTTCATACTGTACAGTCATGTTTTATGGAAAGGGGGAGCTTCAAAAAATTCTTTTTTTTTGTAATCTATCTATCTGTTTAACTTTTCCAAATCCTATTGCTACCGGTTTATTGACATTCTAACTTCTACATATCTAGCAAAATATCCTTACGATAAAATCAAATAAGATGATGCGGTATAATTGTCAATGAGATTACTATTCTCCCAAGACAAAAAAAAAAAAAATTTTCTGAATAACCATGGGCACTGTACGGTATTTAACAATAAGCTAAAACCCATACTATATGGTAAGTTATAAAAAAAAAATAGCTAAACACAATTAAATGGAAAACTCATATAATAGACATCAACCAAGTACAGGCTCCTTACTGAGGACAGGCACTACAAAAAGGTATCATACTCAATCAAGTATATCATGTATATGAACGCTAACATCTCCCCCTAATATGAAACAGTGGTTTAACAGCACAAGATTAACACAAATTATAAAATCAATAGAAAAAGACTGATCAGATCGACACTTAGCACACAAAAGAACCTTTACAAAAAGAATAGAATAGAATCTAAAGTATTGAAAATAATATACTCGGATATCCCGATATAAGTGTGATCGCGTTTTCATTACTTTTTTCGTTCTTGCGTAAAAATTAATTCATCAAAATACACAAAATCTACAAGACAACATTGCCAGAGAAAAAAAAATCCATTATTTATGTGTTTTTCATATATTATAAAGAGATTATTGTTCTTTTTATTAATGTTATATTGTATATTTTATTTTGAATTGATGGTATATGGTACAACTTAGTAAAATGGATGCAAATGTAAACAATAAGAAAGGGTTGCGAGTGCTTGACGAAACTCTTTAAAAACTAGTCATACACACATACTTAATTGTTCTTAACATGTTTTCACTTCCGTAACTCCCTTTTTGCACTAAAAAAAGAAATACACAGCAAATGAAAAATGTCAATAATCGGGGTACAGCAGTCAACATTGTGTGATTATCTTAATCACGATAAAAAAACAATGTCGACAAAGAAAAGCAAAATGGCATGTAGACACTCTATAGACTAATCACATAAGCAAAAATGAAAGACAAGAATAAAAAAAATGACCATAGCACAATAACACAATGGCGGGATGTATAAATACCGAGACACGCCAAAAGGATATTACCAAAAATTGACTAAATATTAAAGGTTAAAAATATACAAAAACAAATAAAAAGAACACGATAACACTTAATTGAGATGATAAACAACACCAGTACCTAGAATCTATACTTCATGACCATCATGTATTATTTGTTAAGTTGATACTGAATATTTATCAACAAGATCTTGAAACAACTAATATTTTTCTGTTAAAGGACAACCAGCTGAATCGCCCTGAATATAATGACAATAACGCTTTATAAAGTGTATGCGTCCGAAGCGCCCTTCTTGATCTACCTTGAACCAAAAATGATCAAAACCAAATATTTGAAAGCCAAAGATACAAGAAAACCGAAACATTTGAAGAGCTATATTACCCAAAGGAACCTAAAACTATATCTAAATCCATTTAAGGTAAACTTTGCCTGAAGGTATTGTCATCTTACATATAACGATGTATCTTTAACCATACATGACACTTTCTTTTGAATTTGTTCATCAAATAATTTCTTTAAAAAATTAAGTGTAGGAATATGGTAACCATTCAAATACACAAAAACGACTGCAATCACCATGTAAAAAAAAATCAGCTGCACTACTACAAACGCTGACATAATCTCTATTTCTACTCCCTTTGTGAATTAAGGCAAGTATATTTTCCCTTTTTTGGAGGTAATGTTCCTTTTGCCTCTTTTTACGGTGTTTTTTTATTTCAAAACTTGCTCACTATGTCTGTGTCTGTTATATGTTTCTTTGGCAATCGCATGGCAGTCAGCAGGGTTTAAGAACATCCATTGTTTGACCTGCTAGTCAAATGCGCTTTGTTAAAATATACTTTTTCACATTTTTGGTCTTTTGGAAAATGTTGTTTGTGCTGTATTTAGACCCCTCTACCAAGAAATTTGTTTTGCATGCACACGTATAAAAATTGCGGTTTGTATCCAACGCAATCATAGGTTTGAACGTTGTTTTCAATTTAGACTTGTTTATATTTTTTTCGTTTGGGCTTGTATTATATCTGCTTTCGGGTTTATATAATCCGTTCATCCTATTTCGACTCTTCAAAATAGACAACACCTTTGAAAATGACTTTTTGAAATCACTTGCAAAAGGTATACTTACATACTTCAATTAAAATCTAATAATCGTCATCTTTTAAAGATGAAAATTTGTCCAGATAGTATCAAATTCAAACGAATCAATTTTGACAAAACAGGAAAACACAGAATACCTAAGAAATTGTTAACATATGAAAATATAATAGAGATAGAGATGGGGGAGAGAGAGAGAGGGAGATTCCAATTTCCTGCCTAAGCGTACATTTCAATAACTTACTTCATTTGAGATAAGAATGGAAGTCACATTTGGATCGGAGCACATGATTCAATCCGGGAATCTCATTTTGTGTGGAGAGCTGACAATACAGGTGTTACTTTTACCGACTGGGGATCTCGCCAGCCTGATAATTTGAGAAATGGCGAAGATTGTGTTCATTTAGACCAAAGCATGACAAACACTGGAAATGATGTTAGTTGTTCACAGAAATTAGGATACATTTGTGAAAAAACAATAAATACCTTGAGAATCAAACTGAAAAGTTGGAAGAAAAACAATCGAAATAACGGTCGGTGTTCATGACAACTTTTGAGTCATTTCATTGTACTGCACTATGAACGAGCATTTATATAGTTTAAATACATACGAATCTCCGAAAAAGCCTTATACTAATTACAAACTCGTTAAACAATGCCTGTCAAATGAGATTTATTAAAAATATATGTTAACATCACATCAACGGAAGTTCATATTACAAGAGCTTACTTTAAATTGTACATTCACTTGCATGTTATTGTTTTCGGCAAAATAGATACTTTATTACAAGTGCCCTTATAAAAGGTACTATCAAATATTTGGCAACAGTAGTCTTCCGATGTTCAAATCATCTCATACATTGATTAAGAAGATATAATCTAAGGTAACAGACACAATCTGTTACTACCATTGTTCTAAAAACCTAATTATTTGATGTTAAACATGAAGTAGTACATATTATGAAATTATTCTCTGAATTCATAAAGTGTTATTTTCGTTTACAACTTCTGCAAAGTTCAGGATTTCAACAGAATGTAAGTATTTTTTAAAACTCAGATGTAAGGTGCTTATTTGTTCGATGTCCCCAACTCCTAAGGGGAGTCATAAACTTCATTTGAACAGGATGTTTAGTTATTAATGATAACTTCTAATTTAGCAGACCATGTATAATTTTATCTGTTCATCTATATCTTCAAATGAGATATCGTTAACACTGAAATGCCTCAAATCACTATAGAGAAGTCTATACAGGATTCCTATCCTACGATGTCAAAAACAAAGTATATAAATCTTTGCATCGTATTTACATAATGGTGGACAATGTTAAACTACTCTTATTATGAGAAAACACGCTTTACATTTCAGTGTATCTTGTCTGGCTACATACAGTAATAACTATAGTATTGTAAGACAAAATAGAGAAAAAAACTTCATTTCAAAAGGAAGTATAAAACTATTGTTCTATTGAAATCATCTCCCTTGTTAATATCAAACAAAAGAAATGATAGATAAGTTACAGATAAAACAGTGGAAAACCCTTGTTTTTATAGAGCAAACATTCTTTAGAATATATATAAAAGTCACTGCATTGTTAATTCATTCTGAAGAAATTTTTAAAATAAAAATGGGTGATAAAGTTGAACATGTATGATATACCGATGGAATACCAGAATACATCAAACCACGAATACAGTACCTAAACTAAAGTGTGGAATGATAAACATGCTGAAACTTGTAAATCAAATAGGAAAAGAGATAAATTAATGATTGTTCTGATAGTAATGCAGTTGATTTGTTTATCAGTGTCAGCTGCATTCAGTATCTTGCATTTCAATGATAAGCATGTTTCACTTTTAAACTTATTTTTAATTTAGGGAACATTTTTTTAAGTCAAAGTATTCACAAAATACAAAACAACAATGGGTTTAAAAGAAAGAGTGCAGATTGAATAAAAACAGAAGGAAAGTTAATATCTTAATTTCCGAGTCTCTACAGAAATTGTGTTTTCTGACATGCTAATAGACTCAAATACAGAAAAAAAAAAACTAATTGATATCAAATAGTACTCTTTTCACATTAATTGAAATGTAAATGAAGCTCTTTGCAAATGATTTTTGTCTTAGACAGACATAATAATAAAGGATTTTAATGAATATCGTAAAGATGTCTTTAAAATGGATATTTATTAAAGGTAGATCATTTTTAGAAAAAGGTTTCAGAAAAAAAAAAAATTGGACTACACGTGCTTCCATCTTCTTTAAACAAACACTTCAATGATTATTTTTTAATTGTCAAAAATATTTCGAAGTCATGCAGTGAAACATAGATATACAATCAGGAAAAATTTCCAGTTCTTCTACTCTTATACTATATACAGCAGAATCAGTGTAAATTCAAATAACAATGCATGAAAAAGGCAACATTAGTTTACGGATTGATGTTCGAATCGTATGAATCCATCCAGAGCGTTCAAATCAAGGTTAAATACAGAACTGAGGAAAGGGAGTAAAATTGGGCGTGTCGAAAGAGTAAATAACGCATGTATCATCCGTCATACAAATCTACACTCTGTCCAAATATCACATAAGGTAATAGGTTATATTGGTCAATTTACAGATCAGGCGACTATTCTGACAACTTAAAAGATCTAAGACCGCGAAACATGTCACCAGTGAGTTGAGAAAAATACACGCCGTATCGGTCAACCGATTCGTGATGGTGACCGCAAGAAAATAATGCACATGAAATATTGAGACGAAAGAGATATACATTCACGAAAAAACTTCAGATTTTTGGCCCAAGAAAACCAGTGATTTTACAGAAATGCTTGAGAGGATGTTTCAATACACTATTAATCTTAAACCACTCAGTTTTCTCATTGGTGAAAAATAGATTACATCTGAAGTTTGTGATGTGGGGTTTTCACCAATGACATCCCAAACCAAAGTCATGAAAACCAAAAGGCACCTGCAAGTCAATATATGTTCTTTACCAACAGACAAATATTATACCGATATGATATACTCGTATATTTTCTAGGATTGATTGATTGGTACATCCGGCTTAGTATAAGACCGACGGGCTTAATCGCATTTCAACCTGTTACTTCACAACTGGCATCTGAAGATCGTGTTATCTTACTATGAATCAATCATTTTACTCCGAATCAAACTGTCTTTGCTATTGTCCCTATATGCTGGTTGCGTGGCATTTAAGCAATAAATACCAAATTGAATGTTCAACTGTTTCGCTTAATAGTTAGAGACATGCGATCAGTTGCTCAATTAGGCAGAGAAAGAAGACTTGACGGCTTACGCAGATGGAAACCTAATGACAACTGTGAATACATATACCAGGCATCTGATCAAAATCATCGGATGCTGACTGACTATTGCTTATTTGTTTTAAATGTCATTATTGTAACACCTCCGTTCGCCTGTCAACTATGAAAATAAGAAGATGTGGTATGATTGCCAATGAGACAAAAGAGGGACGAAAGATACCAGAGGGACAGTCAAACTCATAGATCGAAAACAAACTGACAACGCCATGGCCAAAAATAAAAAGACAAACAGACAAATATTAGTACAGATGACACAACATAGAAAACTAAAGACTAAGCAACACGAACCCCACCAAAAACTGGGGGTGATCTCATGTGCTCCGGAAGGGTAAGCAGATCCTGCTCCACCTGTGGCACCCGTCGTGTTGCTTATGTTATTACAAATCCGGTAAATAGTCTAATTCGGTAGGTCATATTCGTGAAAAGGGAAGGGTATTGTAGTTACGACATAAGGAACATATCCGATATCATCTGTGAAACAGTTATTCCATAACGGTCAACCAACTCGTGATGGCGTCCGTAAAATTTACGAAGGGATGATTTCAACTTCACCATTTGGAACTCTTGGTACTCTCCACCAGAGACCACATTACGTAGAACAAGTCTATTACATTTGAAGATAATACTTCATGCGTTCAAGTTGACTTTTCTTACTTTCAATTGATTAGGTTATTCCAGAAACACGAGTCTTATGCAAGCATTTGACAATAAACTAGTCAAATCTTACCAGCATCAACAGACAACTTCATTTATCACTTAAGTTAACAAAATACTCCAGTAGTTTGTATCAAGATTAAAGCTTGCATTAGCCATCATAATGTCTGTAATCTCGGTTAGGGTTGGGATTAGGCATGCGATAGGGTTAAGGTTAGAGTTAGGGTTAGGATTGGGGTATGGGTTAGATTTAACGTAATGATTTTGGAATAACATATTAGCAAAAAAAAACTGATACCGATTTTCGAGCGCATATCACGAGTTTCTAGAAATTTTTGAAGAAGTTTCTAGATATATATAAAGATGGCAGTTTATCTCATACATTACTTCTCATAAGGGTTGGTAACTTTTCGAGAATGCAAATTGCACATGTGTTTAACAAATGAATGTCATCTTAGGTTTAATAAGAAAAGTTAATATTTCCTGTCTTTAAAACATTTCTTAATTCTAAAGCAAGAAAACAATAAATATCAAGATTCAAGCATTACGCCAATAAAAGTAAAAGAAAAAAAGTTTTAACGGAATGAATATCGAGACTTCTGGTGACTTTTATTTCCATAGTGTTATAATGAATGTTATCCCATAATACGAAATAAAAATATATGAAATAATGAATACACAATGTCCATATGACATTCTTCTCATACGACGAGCGAATTCATGTCCTATCTAACAATAATGAATTAAAAATACAAATAAGAAGATGCGGTATGATTGCCAATGAGACATTATCCACCACAGTTCAAATGAAGTGGATGTAAGCAATTATAGGCAACCGTACAGCCTTTAACAATGAGAAAAACACATAACGTATAGTCTACTATAAAAGGCCTCGAATGTTTGCTTCTTTTTTGCTTTGCCTTATGTCGGATACTAGACGATACACGCAGATACTAATTGAGAGAAAAGAACGTTTGTACAACATCAATGAACTATTCAAATTTTAACTTTGAAAGGCACGGGCATATCCAGTTGCCCGTCTCTGTTATTGATATTTGCTTGTACTCTTTTGATTGATTTGGCGGATAAACTATTTTACCCTATTAAAAAGTAAGCTTGTATTCATCCTTAATCATGTTTATATGAAAGACAAATTTGACATTAAACTTGTTTTGAAGTTACAGAAAGCAAGTAGACACTATAGAGACAATTAAATAAATCATTAGTAAAAAAAGAAAGACAATAATATTACCAATAGATAAAAGACTATTTGACAAACGACATTTCACAAAACTACGCAGACAAATCTCAACAGCATGAATCCAACTCAAAATTCAGCTACTGAGGTGTTCTTCGGGAAACTGTTGTGTTGCTTTTTCAACGACAAAAGCTCGCATTTGGTATTAAGTAATGTTATCCAAAGGTCTGAAATATCGTGAGCCTAAATCCATCAATTGGAAATACAACTTTAAAATATTTATGGATTCAGTCGAGGAGTATGCCAGGCAATGGGCTAAACGCGAGAAAAAAGACGTAGATACTCTTTCCGAATGGATAAAAGCTGTGAGGTCGTTGATACAAATCCGAATTAAGAAACTAAATGGGTCTATCAATACCCGCGCTACGTCATGCAATTTTTAAAGACCCAAATGTTGCAAAGCACTTGTCCTACCTCCATGACAAATATGTTGTTGTCCCCGCAGATAAAGCCTGAAACAACATCGTGTTTGTGTGTAAAATTATTACATAAACTGCTTGATAAATGAATTAGGTATTGACAATTCAATAAGAAACTCAACATATACCCTCACGACACTTACCAAAGAGAAAATCCTGGATAAGCATAGGTCTGTTCTATGTTCCTTTGGAATTTCAACTAAAGATGAGGAACTGGATCTTCCATCACTGTATTGGATACCTAAACTACATAAGTGTCCTTACAAACAACGGTATATGGCTGGGTCTTCCAAGTGCTCCACGAAACCTCTTTCTAAATTATTAACATCTATTTTATCAGCAATCAAAGCCGGGCTCCTAAGTTATTGTGAAACTGCCTATTCTAGAGGTGGCGTGAATCAGATGTAGATACTAAAAAATTCCAAAGATCTTTTAGAGTACATACAATCTAAGACTCTCTCATCTTGCAATAGTATTAAAACATTTGACTTTTCTACACTTTACACAAGTATTCCCCATTCCAAACTAAAAGACAAATTGAAAGTGTTGGTATTACTTTGTTTCATTAAAAAGAATGGCGAACGTAGATACAAGTATCTTGTCTTGGGGAGGGATAAATCCTACTTTGTAAAGAATCACTCTGATTCAAACAAAAAATTCTCTGAAACTGACATTATCAAGATGCTTGATTTCTTGATTGACAACATATTTGTTACGTTTGGAGGACGTGTTTTTCAACATACTGTCGGAATTCCAATGGGAATCAATTGTGCCCCTTTTCTTGCCGACTTGTTTCTTTATTATTATGAAGCTGACTTCATGCAGAAACTTCTTAGGAAGAAAAATAAGAAGTTAGCAATATCCTTTAACTTTACGTTCCGCTATATAGATGATGTTCTCTCACTAAATAATACATAATTTGGTGACTATGTTGAACAAATCTATCCCATCGAACTAGAGATAAAGGATACTGCAGATACAGTTAAGTCTGCCTCATATCTTGACTTATATCTAGAAATTGACAATGAGGGTCGGTTGAAAACAAAACTTTACGACAAAAGAGATGATTTCAGCTTCCCAATTGTGAACTTTCCATTTCTATGTAGCAACATTCCAGCAGCGCCTGCATACGGAGTATATATCTCCCAATTGATACGATATTCCCGGGTTTGTATTTCCTATCATGATATCCTTGATAGAGGATTGCTGCTTACAAGGAAGCTATTAAACCAAGAGTTCCAAATGGTGAAGTTGAAATCATCCCTTCGTAAATTTTACGGACGCCATCACGAGTTGGTTGACCGTTATGGAATAACCGTTTCACAGATGATATCGGATATGTTCCTTATGTCGTAACTACAATATCCTTCCCTTTTCACGAATATGACCTACCGAATTAGACTATTTACCGGATTTGTAATAACATAAGCAACACGACGGGTGCCACATGTGGAGCAGGATCTGCTTACCTTTCCGGAGCACCCGAGATCACCCCCAGTTTTTTGGGGGGTTCGTGTTGCTTAGATTTTAGTTTTCTATGTTATGTCATCTGTACTATTATTTGTCTGTTTGTCTTTTTATTTTTGGCCATGGCGTTGTCGGTTTGTTTTCGATCTACGAGTTTGACTGTCTCTCTGGTATCTTTCGTCCCACTTGTATATGTGGGAATTATCTTTTGACATATGCGTGGTCGTTTATTATAGTCAACCACATAATGGTGTCCGTAAAACCTAACTTAAGGAGAATCAATCTACACTTGAACATTACAAACATGCAACCCTCTAACAATGAAATCCTGTAAAGCGGGAGCACAAACATTCGTATGATCTGACATATATAAATATTCAATATGAAGATGATTAATGGAATTTTCTTGTTAAATATATTTTTGTCAGTTAAGACACTTGGTTGTGGGTATGGAAGGAGACAGAGTTTATGAGCAGTCGTTATGACTTTCAATCAAAATTTGAGGAGACTTAGTTTGATGCAAAGGTAAAATCAACGGTGCATCACATAGTATAACTTATTTTATCTTTTATAGTGTTACAATGTTGATGGACTTTCCGTTCACGAGGGTTCGACCAGCCCATGGCCAGTAGTCAACACTATTGTGTTGACATGAAATATTTTTGATACGATCATATCCTTAAATTCAGTGGTTATTAAATGTTGAATTATTTGAAGCAATTAGGTTTTCTATCCTAAGGCATAATGAGCCTCCGTTGTTTTAACCAAATCTTTTCTGAATTTTTGTCTAAGTGCCTCTAACGTCTTGTTTGATTTGACCTTATAATTATTTAAATTCAAACGCAACTGATGAGTCCTATGTAGAAGAAACACGTGTTTCCCTTATCACTTACGTTGTATTTTCAGCCAAACTGGGGTTACTTATCTCCGTGACTGACTTTGCCTCTTAAGCCCTCTTCACCTTTAAGTAGCACTTCTATTGAAAATTTGTCTTTCAGAAAAAAAATGAATTTCATCAGACTTAAAATATAAAAAGAAGGCCTATATGGATAAAAGTGGATGTGACTCATTGAGACCGCATTCACACGAAACACAACATGAATGATATGGTTCAACATACGATATTACACAATAGGCAAATCATTATACAACTTTTCAACTCTAAATCGCTGAAAATCTTAAATAATTTTGAGAAAATTAAACAGATATCATCCAAGATCAGCCACAGCGGCAAATTCCTCTTGGGAAAAGGAAAAAAAAACGAAAAAAAACATTAAAATATACCAAAAAGTAACACATTTCTAGCTTTATGAATTGTGACAGACATGTGAACATGTGACGGGGATATTCAATATTTGTAAAACTCCACCGTCCTCCGTTTAATCTCCGTCATTTGAATAACAATCCGGTTTTAACGAACATACTATATCTATCAGTACGGCAAACATTAATATTAAAACCAAGTTGCACATTTATATTGTTGCAAAATATTCCCGCTTTAAAAGTCTTCGGTTTGTAAAATGTTGAGGAGCCAAACTTTTTTATCCATTTTAAAATTTGACGCCGCTTCTTTAATCTGTCATCCTAATTTAAAGTTAAGAGGTAGTAGTTGGTATTCAAAGTATTGACGATTTTGTATAATTATTTGATTACCTAACTGTATCTCAAAAATACGTTTATTTTTAATTTTTATTAGCACTAGTTTTATAAGCCAATGTTAAAAAACACGAAAGTGAGGATAAACAAAAATTGAATAGGTGTTATTTACCAGACGTACAATGAATTTAACTGTCTCGGTGGTGTGTTGGTAGCGTGCTTGCCTCGATTGCGACAGGATGCGGGTTTTAAATTCCGGCAAGATCAAACTAAAATCTATCGCCACTTAGGAGATTGGCCGGCTCGCTGTAAGGATAATATGTCTGGGTAGAATGACAGGTTCAACATCCATCCAAGGTCATCATTACACAATGAATATGAAACAGGCGTTGGAAAAATTATTTGGTGATCTCCCGTTTATCATAAAACAATCTTCGTTCGATAATAACAAATAAAATGAAATATAATTTATGTATGTATTCATAAGTATTGAGATAAGTAGATACTTCTGAAAAGTGTGAAAAGCTAGTCAGGATGTTCCTTTCAAAAACTAATTAAGAATGAATTTAGATATTTGTCATAATGAAAGACCGGTAATTACATGTTTTTAAATAAACAACGCAAACGATATGGTTCATTTATCTCATATAACACTTGCATTTCTCATTTGATATTAATTGATGTGCCATCTTCTGTTATAGAAGACATATTAAATTGTAGAATTATGATGTTCTACAATTTAGTACAGAATCATGTACATAAACTTTCAACTTGAACTTACTTTATTGTTACACCTGTTTGCCATTTGTCGCCGACAGGGCCCTTACTTCTTATTGAACCCATGCTAACGTTGATACCATGATTGCCATGTTCACTATTTAATCAAGGAAGCCAATTATCTCCATTTAGACCGTTAACACATCTCGATTCTTTTTTCAATCAACCTCTGCTCCCAGATGACAAAGTAGATCAGTTGGCCCTTATTGTTTTTGGATCTCGTTCACCAACCGCACATTTGTCTTCATTTGGACCTCTTGCGCCATGTGTCTCCCATAACGCGTTTCGATCCAATTGAACCTAGTTCTACGATATTTCCTCTGTCACACTTTGCACCAGTTTGTGCATTTTTCTCTTATTGGTCATTTTTACCTTTTATACTTTTTGTCTTTGTAACTATTGGTCTTTTTTTCTCCTATTAGACCTTCACTCCGATTTGTCTCAAATTTTACCTTTTACTCCTTGATCGCCTTTATGTCTCTTTGTTTCACTTGTCCGTCCCTTGTCACACACATTACCTAAATAACTGGGAGAACCATGTCGTCTCTAAAGCTATTTTCGACTTCAGAGAGATGTTTAATTTCACTTTTACCTTTGATAAATTTAAGAACATATGATCAACTTAAAATGCTACAATGATGTAGATATGACTTTTAATCAACTTGCAGAGTGATAAATTTTACCCTTTGCAGCGTATTTTCTAGAATTTCTTTTTTCTTCGTGTGAACTGTTGTTTGTCTGTTATTCATATTTCCTTCTTTGGAGTTTTTTTTTGTTTTTTATCGACTTGTGGTTCTCGTGGTCACTTGGTATTTCCCCCTTTTTATCATTTTATTTTTTTTTTCATTTCTGAAGAAAAAACAAAAGATGTAAGAAAATCTCTTTCACAATCGTTAATGTTTCTTTGAATTAACTTTCTTATCTTGTTATTCTGTAAAATTTCTTTACTTCCGATTTACACTTTTTTTTCAAATGAATGGCTGTCAAAAGAATCGCATCATAGAGAAAAATCAATGAAACAACAGAAGGTGATCAACAAGTAAGCATAAATAAATATACATGCATGCACTTATTTTGCGATTTAGATTTGCTTGTAAATGTTAATACCCCCTCCGTCCCTAGATACCTAATAATAAAGACTTACACAAATTTAATAAGTGTATGGTATGTCAGTGTAATTTAGTTCAAAAACAAAATAAAAACCGACGTTATTTTGTCTCTGGTGGGTAGTTGTCTCATTGGCAATTGTACCACAACTTTTTTTATTTTTAAATCAAATATCAGATGATTGACAGTGTTAATTACCTAATCATGCTAATTGATGTGATAACTAGTCTTTGAAACCGGAAGTATTCGATGTCAGTTAAAGAAATACCTGCTATTCTAATCTTGAAGTCGTTTACGTCTAGTACACTGAAATATAATGCAAAAAGTATCAAAATCAAGTACAATTCACCTATATAAAACACATTAATATAATTCTGACTCCCATCCTGTCCTTTCGACAAATATGTTGCGATTAAAAGTCAAAATGTTATTAGAATCAAGAGACAAGATAAAAATAAAACAGATAACGAAATATGTTATGCCCTAACACAAAGATGCTTTACGCCGTATATGACATAACTTTTTGGAATTGTTCGTCTTTACCTCAAAAACATATTTCAAACCATTTTTGTGTTACGTCTGGCTTTAAATTCATAAAACTAGTTCTACTAATACACAGTATCAATTTATAGTGAAATTTGAATCTTTTTATTCATACCTTTAAATTAATTTTCTGTAAACGTTTCATAAGATAATAATAATTATCATCACGTATCCTTATGTGGAGATGGCAAACTTACGGAAATTCGTACCGAGAGTAAAAAAAGAGATAAATCGTTTTTAGCCCTAACTATAATGCTATTTTTCACTTGCAGTTACAGTCGTTGTCATATACTTGAAGGTAAGCGTTTTTATTTTTTGTTCATGAGGGGCGGACGAACATTGTTTATGAAATTCGGGATTGAGCTGCATTCTGGAATGGCAAGTTATTTCGTCGGGAATTTGGGAATTAGAAATTTAATTATATCAGGATGCTGGAATGGACACATTATTTTTCGGCCATTCGGGATTTGACATTTATTTTCTCGGAAATTCGGGATGAGACCGCTTTCTTCCCCCAACCACTATCCCCACCTCACCTTCCCCTCGTTACTGCTGTGAAAGCAAACAATTCTGAATCATTTGTTTTAAAGGAGAAACGATAATTATTAATCTTAAATTAGAAAAATTCATCAGCATGACAAATTAGACCCTTAGATCAGGTAACCAGCAAAAAAAAAAAAAAAAATCGTTCGAATATGTCATACATACGTTTGAGGAAACCTGGTAATCGATTTGAAAATAAAATAAAATGAACTTTCACTTTCACTGCATTAATACATAAATAACAAGTTATGTTGACTTGAATGTTTTCCTCTATATTTTACAGTAAATGGAAAAGAGTTCGAAACTAGAAAAGCAGATACAACAATTGATATTGAATATATCCGATTTGGAAAGACAATCTCATTTGTCTGATCGATTAGGTAATAACAGCATGTTTTTGAGTCTTATTCTGTCTTAATTTTCAAACAAATTAATTCTCTTGACGTAACGTGGCTTTAACTTTTAATCTGTTTGTTTAATTAAGGGAGCTTGAGTTAGAATTTACTGGACAAACTACTTTATAAACATGCCAAATGTACATTATATATTAGTTGCCGTATATTTTGATCTCAATGGAAAATCAATTTAACAGCACTGGGTATTCAACAACTATACAAAATTGTGCATGGCTTTTTTGCGAAAATAATTTTGTCCTATAAAAATAAATTCATCACAGATGCCAGGCTAATAATTGTGCACGCCAGACGCGCGTTTCGTCTACAAAAGACTCATGTGACGCTAGAATCAAAACGGTTAAAAGGCCAAATCAAGTACTAAATGTATCTCAATTCGCTTTCATTTTAATACCTTTAAACTGATGACTTGAATTAAAAAAGAAGACTACTGGATTCGACAATTATTGTGAGCTGCGACAACATATGGTTGCAATGACAAAATTTATGGTATAGTAAATCTATCCAGTCCTTCCTGTAGATGTGAATGCGATGAACATTTTCAACTCTACTCCTCGACGTAGACGCAGTCATTATACATCACCTACTCACCATGATGTCTCTAGTAATGACCTGCTGCCATTTATACAAAAGCCTGTATTTATTTATCACATACGCAGGAAGCTTTATTCGTTACCCCTTTCAAAACTTATACAACCTATGTTAGGGAAACTACTGTAACAGTTACAAACCCCCATTTAAACCAATACAAACTTACAGCTATCATCTCGGATATTGCAAGTCACATACTTTTCAAACCAGTTTGCATTCGAAAAGATTAAAAGGAGAAATGATCCTTTCTAAAACTTTCCTTTGCCAACAATGGATTAAGGCTGTGAGATTGTTGATACAAATCAGAATTAAGAAACTGAATGGGTCTATGAATACCCATGCTACATCAATTTTAAAAGACCCAAATGTGGCAAAACACTTGTCAAACCTCCATTACAAATATGTTGTTGTACCCGCAGATAAAGCCCCAATCAACATCGTTTTTGTGTGAAAATCACACTACATAAACTGCTTGATATTGACAAGGTATTGACAGTTCACTTGGAAACTCAACATATACCCTCACGATAATTACCAAAGAGAAAATCCTGGATAATCATAGGTCTGTTCTATGTTTCTTATGAATTTCAACCAAAGATGAAGAACATGATCTTCCATCACTGTATTGGATACCCAAACTACACACGTGTCCTTACGAACAACGTTATATTGCTGGGTCTTCCAAGTGCTCCACGAAACGTCTATCTAAATTATTAACATCAACTTTATCAGCATTCAAAGCAGGGCATCAATGTTATTGGGAAACTACCTATTCTAGAGGTGGCGTGAATCAGATGTGGATTCTAAAAAAAATTAAAGATATTTTTACAGAGTACATACAATCTAAGAGTCTTTCATCTTTCAATAGTATTAAAACATTTGACTTTTCTACAGTTTACACAAGTATTCCCCAATCCAAACTAAAAGACAAATTGAAGGAGTTGATCCGGCTTTGTTTCATAAAAAAGAATGACCAACGTATATATCTTGTCTTGATTAAAAGTATAGAAATTATCTGATGTACAAATATTTTGTTTACACTAAAATTAAAGATACAAAGAAACCGTATGATGTTCAGTAGTTGTTGTTTGTTGATGTGGTTCATAAGTGTTTCTCGTTTCTCGTTTTTTATATAGATTAGACCGTTGGTTTTCCCGTTTGAATGGTTTAACACTAGTAATTTTTTGGGGCCCATTATAGCTTACTGTTCGGTGTGAGCCAAGGCTCCGTGTTGAAGACCGTACTGTGACCTATAATGGTTTACTTTTATAAATTTTGATTTGGATGGAGAGTTGTCTCATTGGCACTCATACCACATCTTCTTATATCTATTAGGGAGGGATAAATCATACTTTGAAATCACTCTGACATTGTCTGATTCAAACAAAAAATTCACTGAAACTGATATTATCAAAATTGACAACATACTTGTTACGTTTGGAGGACGTGTTTTTCAACAAACAATCGACATTTCCATGGGAACCAACTGTGCTTCTCTTCTGGCCGACTTGTTTCTTTATTCAAATGAGGCTAACTTCATACAGAAACTCCTTAGGAAGAAAGAGAGAAAAGAAGTTAGCAGTATCCTTTAACTTTACTTTCCGCTATATAGATGTTCTCTCACTTAATAATTCAAAATTTGGTGACTACGTTGAACGCATCTATCCCATCGAATTTGAGATAAAAGATAACAGATACAGTTAATTCTGCCTAATATCTTGACTTATATCTAGAAATTGACAATGAGGGTCGGTGGAATATAAAACTTTACGACAAAAGAGATGATTTCAGCTTCCCTATTGTGAACTGTCCTTTTCTATGTAACAACATTGCATCAGCACCTGCACACGGAATATATATATCTCCCAGTTGATACTTTATTCCAGGGCTTGTATTTCCTTTCATGATTTCCTTGATACAGGGTTGCTGCTCACAAGGAAGCTATTAAACCAAGAGTTCTAAGTGGTGAAGTCGAAATCATCGCTTCGTAAATTTTACGGACGCCATCATGAGTTGGTTGTCCGTTATGGAATATCCGTTTCGCAGATGACAGCGGATATGTTCTAATTGTCGTTACTACAATCTCGTCCCCCTTTTCCCCGAATGTGACCTACCGAATTAGACTTATTACTGCATGAGTTTGACCTAAAATGAGCAACATACACGACGGTTGCCACATGTGGAGCAGGATCTGCTTACCCTTCCGGAGCACCTGAGATCACTCCCAGTTTTCCGAGCGGTTCAGTTTCCGATGTTGTGTTTTGTGTACTGTTGTTTGTCTGTTTGTCTTTTTCTTTTTTAGCCATGGCGTTGTCATTTTATTTATGACGTAAGAGTTTGACTGTCCCTTTGGTATCTTTCGCCTCTCTTTTAATGTTATTGGAATACCTTGTGTTGCTAAATTAGTTCATCATTGATATTCAAATGACATGTAAGCAAAAAAAAAAAGACTTTCAAGGGTTTCTTTTGTTTTGTTTTGGTGGTGGTGGGGGGTCATGCTGCAAAATCTTAATGTTTTGTGTACCGTTTAATTATTGTTCTGGTTACGCAATTTTTAGTTTTGCCATGGCATGGTCTATTTTAATTATTTTTAAATGATTTCGAATGCGAACTTGGTATCTTCACGTTTTACTTTCAAAACCCCAAAACAAAATGAAATGACCAATATGAAATAAGGAAAACATGTCCGATGAGAGCTCAACCTTTCCAGATATATGCATGACATCGGAATTTTTATAAATATTGAGGAATGCTACCTATATCAGTTTAAAATATCATAATATGAAGATACATATGCTGAGGAAAGCTTAATATGTGGCATGTATCGATCAGTCCATTTACAAAGTAACGTGTTTAAGTAAAATCCAGTGTATTTCGCAAGTAATGAGGAAGCGTACCCAGATTATCCAAACGCATAGCAATGACAAATTGACTAGATATTGTTGCTGTACAAACTGGTCTTGATGAATGGTTTAAGATTCAACCCGTCATAAAACAGAAATGCCAATTAATCAGATAAACATGTATACTTAGCTATAATTAGTTTTTATAGTTTGTAAAAATATAGTACACCCCACATCTCTTTTTATTTCTAAAGGATAACATAATAACATGATTTAAAGGAACAAGAATCCTAAAGGCCAAAATCACAAATTGAAAAAAATAGGCAACACCATAGCTAAATTCAAATAAGACGAAAATCTAATGAACATTTCGCCATACACTACACAGAGAAGATGGAGCAACAAATACCTTACCAAAACCCGTAGCTTAACCCGTAGCTTATTTTTGTTATATAGCTCTTCAATTGTTTCGGTACTTATACATCCCTCGGATTTCAAATGTTTGGCATTGAGCGTTCATAATGAAGGTCAACCAGAAAAGCGCTTCGGACGCATGAAATTATTAAACGTGTTGTTTTCAATTTTTTACATCACTGGGTCGATACCTCTGCTGGTGGACTATCAGTCCCCGAGGGTATCATTAGCTCAGTAGTCAGTACGTCGGTACTGACATGATTTATAACAAACTTTTCTAAAATTGTCCGTTGATAAATTTTGAAATTATAAAGAAATTAAGGTTTCAACTCCCTCAGACAAAGTTGACCTTAGATGAATTTGGCTATTTATTTTAGGTATTTTTGTTATATAGCTCTTCAATTGTTTCGGTACTTATACATCCCTCGGATTTCAAATGTTTGGCATTGAGCGTTCCTGATGAAGGTCAATCCAGAAAAGCGCTTCGGACGCATGAAATTATTAAACGTGTTGTTTTCAATTTTTTACATCACTGGGTCGATACCTCTGCTGGTGGACTATCAGTCCCCGAGGGTATCATCAGCTCAGTAGTCAGTACGTCGGTACTGACATGATTTATAACAAACTTTTCTAAAATTGTCCGTTGATAAATTTTGAAATTATAAAGAAACTAAGGTTTCAACTCCCTCAGGCAAAGTTGACCTTAGATGAATTTGGCTATTTATTTTAGGTATTTTTCTTATATAGCTCTTCAACTGTTTCGGTACTTATACATCCATCGGATTTCAAATGTTTGGTATTGAGCGTTCCTGATGAAGGTCAATCCAGAAAAGCGCTTCGGACGCATGAAATTATTAAACGTGTTGTTTTCAATTTTTTACATCACTGTGTCGATACCTCTGCTGGTGGACTATCAGTTCCCGAGGGTATCATCAGCTCAGTAGTCAGTACGTCGGTACTGACATGATTTATAACAAACTTTTCTAAAATTGTCCGTTGATAAATTTTGAAATTATAAAGAAACTAAGGTTTCAACTCCCTCAGGCCAAGTTGACCTTAGATGAATTTTGCTATTTATTTTAGGTATTTTTGTTATATAGCTCTTCAACTGTTTCGGTACTTAGCTCTTCATCTGTTTCGGTACTTATACATCCATCGGATTTCAAATGTTTGGCATTGAGCGTTCCTGATGAAGGTCAATCCAGAAAAGCGCTTCGGACGCATGAAATTATTAAACGTGTTGTTTTCAATTTTTTACATCACTGGGTCGATACCTCTGCTGGTGGACTATCAGTCCCCGAGGGTATCATCAGCTCAGTAGTCAGTACGTCGGTACTGACATGATTTATAACAAACTTTTCGAATATTGTCCGTTGATAAATTTTGAAATTATAAAGAAACTAAGGTTTCAACTCCCTCAGGCAAAGTTGACCTTAGATGAATTTGGCTATTTATTTCAGGTATTTTTGTTATATAGCTCTTCAACTGTTTCGGTACTTATACATCTCTCGGATTTCAAATGTTTGGCATTGAGCGTTCCTGATGAAGGTCAATCCAGAAAAGCGCTTCGGACGCATGAAATTATTAAACGTGTTGTTTTCAATTTTTTACATCACTGGGTCGATACCTCTACTGGTGGACTATCAGTCCCCGAGGGTATCATCAGCTCAGTAGTCAGTACGTCGGTACTGACATGATTTATAACAAACTTTTCTAAAATTGTCCGTTGATAAATTTTGAAATTATAAAGAAACTAAGGTTTTAACTCCCTCAGGCAAAGTTGACCTTAGATAAATTTGGCTATTTATTTTAGGTATTTTTGTTATATAGCTCTTCATCTGTTTCGGAACTTATACATCCCTCGGATTTCAAATGTTTCGCATTGAGCGTTCCTGATGAAGGTCAATCCAGAAAAGCGCTTCGGACGCATGAAATTATTAAACGTGTTGTTTTCAATTTTTTACATCACTGGGTCGATACCTCTGCTGGTGGACTATCAGTTCCCGAGGGTATCATCAGCTCAGTAGTCAGTACGTCGGTACTGACATGATTTATAACAAACTTTTCTAAAATTGTCCGTTGATAAATTTTTAAATTATAAAGAAACTAAGGTTTCAACTCCCTCAGGCCAAGTTGACCTTAGATGAATTTGGCTATTTATTTTAGGTATTTTTGTTATATAGCTCTTCAACTGTTTCGGTACTTATGCATCCCTCGGATTTCAAATGTTTGGCATTGAGCGTTCCTGATGAAGGTCAATCCAGAAAAGCGCTTCGGACGCATGAAATTATTAAACATGTTGTTTTCAATTTTTTAACGTAAAAGGACAGCAATTACTGTTCATTTAGTGGGACCTGTAACATTGCACGTTGATAAAATGTTATATCTACATCAATATAACATTATTTTTAGTTAATCAATCATTTAATTAAATGCTGTATATATTTTTAAAAGGTAACAGTTACCATGGAAATTTCCCTAAAGGTGAAAAAGGCTCTATAGTAGAAAGGGGTCCTAGCGGCCATAAAGGTACTGCTGGTGATAAGGGACAACAAGGTGAAACAGGAGATAAAGGTGAATACGAGGTAAAAGGTGGAACTGGAAACAAAGGCTCAGCTGGAAGTAATGGACAAATCGGAGATAAAGGCCCAATAGGAGGAAAAGGACAAAATGGTACGAAAGAATCAAATGAAGAAAAGGGCATGAATGGCGTTAAAGGACCTCTGGGAGAAAAGGGTGCAATAGGTGCAAAAGGTTCTTCGGCTAGCGACAAAGGTACCATCAAAGATGAAGGTCCAAGTGGACAAAAAGGGGAAGTCAGAGAAAAAGGTACACTTGTTGTAAAAGGTCATAATGGAAACAAAGGTGTGGATGGTGAAGAGGGCATGCCGGGTGAAATAGGCCAGACTAGTCTAGTTGGACCTACCGGAAGGAAATGTTTGATAGGAGAAAAAGGACCAACTGGCGATAAAGGACCAAAGGGAGAAATTGGACTTGCTGGCCTAAAAGGTGAACATGGCGAAAAGGGTATCAAAGGTGACAAAGGTGTAATGGGAAATATGGGTCCATGTTGGCGACAAGGGACACAAAGGTGAGAACATCAAAATTACGTAAAATGAACATTAGAAGAACATGTTTTGTTTTCCATGTTTTCCAAAGTAATATAATAAGAACAGTAGTTTTATAAATATAATAGTAATTTTAAAGGTTTATATGATAATAGTTGGTTTTTTCTTTACTATTCCATTATAACAGAAGGCTGCAGATTTATTATAAATAAATGACAGATCATTGTCCTTTTTATTTGACCCATACGTCACATATCTGACAAACAACTAATTTTCCTTGAATGAATGAAAAAGAGGAACACAATTTGTAATACCAGTGTTGAATATTATTAATATTCTCATAATTTTAGTTATTCTTTGATAATTTGTAATGACAGATGACTTCATAGAAATCCACGTAAAGAAACAAAAGAACATCAATTACTTGCTCCTACTGTTATTAATTATTAATTGATTATAAAAATTCAATGTTAAGAAAACTTTGAAATTTTTGATACACTAAGGATTGTCTACCCCAGGAATAAATTACCTTAGCTAGCTGTATTAAGCAAAACCTTTCGAAAATCTGGGTCCTCAATGCCCTTAAACTTTGTATTTCATTTGGCTCTTTTACTTTTTTAATTCGAGCGTCACTGATTAGTCTTTTATAGAAGAAACGCACGTCTGGCGTACAAACTTTTAAGCCTGGTATCTATGGTTAGTTTGTGTACTACTAAAGAATACATTGCAACGAATATTTATCCTATCATTGTACCAAGTCTCACGCCGATTGTAGTCATAATACTTCTTATAATATTATCTCTACTTCGTCTTTCCAGTATAAACATTGACCTACGAGACTAATACTGAATTTTATATCAATAACTAAAGATAATAAAGATTGAGGTAACATTTTATCCGTTTTGAATGAATAATTGTCACATCAACTTAGTATGTCTGTTTGGGTTGCTAACCCAATTTTGTCAATATAACGTAACTACAAAAAACTGTCATATAAGCGGGAGGTTTAACAATCTATAAAACCATGTTTAATTCACCATATTCTTCAAAGAATACATATACCAAGTAAGGAATATAACAGTTGTTTTCCATTCGTTCCGTTGGTTGTTTGATTGTTGATTGTTTATTTTATGGACTTCTTGAATTTACTTTAGAGTTCGGGATCTTTCTCTTTATTTTTATCATATCTTTTATAATGTCTTTATTTCAAATTACAGGCACACGAGGACAAAATGGTGATAAGGGAAATCCGGGAGAATGAGGTATCAAAATCGATATTCATGACAAATTGAAATACTTAGTTTCCTTTCAGACATAAATTTTATGATCAACTTGAAAAGCTAAATTTGTTGAAAGTTAAATTACAATGTAATATAAATCAGGTGCGACAGTAACCAAACAAAATTATTTCATAACAGTAGCATTGATAAATACAGACTGCAAACAAAACAATAGGAACAATTATTCATTACTTTTGAATAAGAATTCCTTTAGTTTTGTTTTAAATTTTATCATTGTGTTAACCAAGGAAAGACATCCAAACGGAGAGTTTGTAGTATTACTAATTATATACAAGATATTGAAAAACAAATAGAAACCGAATAGCTCAATGCAATATAAGGTACATGTATGATTTAAACATGTTTATCCGCTTTTTGATACTAATAAATTACTATACATTTCCCCCCTTTAAATTCCGGTACCCGATAATTGTCTGTTGTGATAATCTATCTTTAAACTTTGAAAAGTAATACGAACTATTAGGTTTCATCCTGTTCCTGTAATCTGATTAGTTAACGCTAATTGATGTTAAGACAAGTTTAATTCCTCTAAAGCCATGTTTTTGACGCGGTGTCTGTATACCAAATAAAGTTCAAATATTAGTGGTTTTTTCAGGAGAGACATTTGTTTGGGCATAGAAAAATAAATATCGTAGCCATTATTTTGAAATTTTCTAACATAATTGGAATGTTAAAATAAAAAAATTAATATGGGTAAGACATTAATAGAAGAACTAAACAAATAGCGAGCTAAAAGAACATCATAGTTTTTACTAATAAAAAACTGTAGCTAGAGTCAAACAATGATGGTTTACTAAGGATTTGACGTTGTTTACACTATTTTAGTGGACACAAATCATGATAGAAATGTGAGGACTTGTAAGATAATTAATTGATTTCTGAGTAAATACATCTTAATTTAAATATCGACGAGACAAAGTGGTCGTAAATCTCCTTTGTTATTCATATTGAAGTATGAAGTTATTGCTTGTAACCTCCGCTGAAACATAGAAATGCGGGGACAATTCGAAAAACATTTGAATGAAAAACGGCCATGTTGACATAAGTCTTTGCAGATATTACACAACGTATCAATAAATAGGAAAATGCAATTTCAAAAGCCTTATTATCGAAAATATAAAACATGCATCCTATTCTAACATTAAATTTGGAAATATTGTTTGTAGACTGATTGAAACCTTGTAAAAATTGACAATACTGCTGAGAATTGGTTCTATGATGAGTTTATTTACAACCACTGGGTCGATGCCACTGCTGGTGGAGATTTATTTCCCCGAGGGTATCACCAGCCCAGTAGTCAGCACTTCTGTGTTGACTTGAGTTATCATTGATATGTTCATAATTATAAATTAACTGTTAACAAAACTTTGAATTTTTGAAATACTAAGGCTTTTCTACCTCAGGAATAGATTACTTTAGCTGTATTTGGCAAAACTTTTAGGAATTTTTGGTCCTCAATGCTCTTCAACTTCGTACTTTATTTGGACTTTTTAATATTTTTTGATTCGAGCGTCACTGATGAGTCTTTTGTAGACGAAACGCGCGTCTGGCGTAAATATAAAATTTCAATCCTGGTATCTATGATGAGTTTATTTTCTTGGAATCGTTTATTACTATCGGTATGTACAATATAAAATAATAGTAATTAGTACTTAAATCCCCCTTTATATAAAAAACTGAATTTCGCAGTAAATAATGTATTTTGTCTAGGAGGGAGCAATTGAGGAACACAGACAATACCATTATCATCCACATAAAAGACTACAATACACACAAGTTCATAAAACATTTCTAAACTAAGCAACACAAAACCAGCAAACACCAGGTGTGAAATCTGGTGTTTCAGAAAATTAATAGTTCCTGCTCCACTAGTTACGAATTTGGTTTTGTGCTGTTGCGATATATTCCCAATGTCTTTTATGTGAAAGGTCATTTAAAGAAACATCATGACGAAATTTTAATAAGAATGACGACAACTATGACCGAACGCCGAGGAACGAAGTTAAATTACATACGTTCATTGAGTGCAAAAGTAGGCCTTTTAGAAATGAAAAAAAATGTTATAACAAAACGTATTCTCTTTACGTTTGAGTGATCTGATTTTCGTTTTAAAGAGATAACATTGTGATATTTAAGTGCAACACTGCAGTCTTTTTGTTTTGTTGACAACTGTCAAATTCTAATAAAAGTAGATATAAAAATAAGATGATGTGGTATTATTGACAATTAAAAAACTCTTCAAAAGAGACAAAATAACACAGAAATTATCAACTATAGGTCAACGTACGTCCTACAACAATGAGTAAAGCCCATACCGCATGGTCAGCTATAAACGGCCCCGAAATGACAAATGCAAAACAATTCAAACTAGAAAACTAACGGCCTGATTTATGTACAAAAAGTATAGGCTTCTGACGGGAGAGGCATATAAAGAATGTGTGTGTGTGTGTGGGGGGGGGGGGGGGGGTAAACATGTTAGCGGGCGCCCAACCCTCCCCTTATCATGGGACAGTGGTGCAACAGAACAACACAATAGCTACACAAAACAATAAAAAAAGAAAACATATTCAACAAGAACAAACAACAACCACTCAATTACAGGCTCCTGACTTGGAATAGGCACGTATAGAATGTGGCGGGGTTAAACATGTTAACGGGCGCCCAACCCTCCCTTGAACTGGGACAGTGGTGTAACAGTACAAGATATGAACAAACTATAAAAATCAGTTGAAAAGGGCTTAACTCATCAGATAGATTCAAAGCATGATGTTTATAGTCAGAAAAAACCCAGGCCACGTGTGGATTGGAGCTCATGATTCTGTACAAGAATCTCGTTTTATATGGGAATCCGATAATACAGTGCTAACTTATACCGACTGGAATGAAAACGAACCTAATTATGCTGGTCAAGAAGACTGTGTGCATATGAGTAGTGGTGCTACGTATAAGTGGAATGACATTCAATGTTCACATAAATTTTCATATATTTGTGAGAAATATTAAAACCAACTATGCGTTATTTCTCAGGTTTTAATCATGTCTGTAATATAATAGTCGCTCAGAGTTATTCCTTGTTGATTAAAAATTGTTTTTTTACTTCAATATGAATTTTTTAATGTGTTTGTTTTCCTTTTTTTTAAATAGCATGTTTGTTATTGTTAATTTCTTTCTCATATTGAAACCGGTTGTGTATGTCATAATTTGCAATTGATTTAGACATATATATGCCTATTTCTTTAGGTCCGTTTTGGTCAATTTTTTCCTTACGTTGTATCTTGTTATACATCCCTAGCTTTCTAATGTGTCAGTATGAGAATTTCTTATCAAGGTAAGCCCAAAAAGCTCTTCGCACGCACGAAGTTATAATTTTTTTTGTTATTCATTAATTCCTAATTGTGTATTTTATCTATCATAAATTACATGCGGAAATCTATTTCAATAAAAACATATCAATTACACATATGCCAACAAGTTGAACATGAAGAATAAAAAAATAGCATATACGAGCCAAAAGTTTTCTAAGATTTACAAAAGAATAAACTATATTTAGTTAAAGTTCTCAATTGTCTCAAGTCATGCAAACAGTGAATGAATAAAAAAAAAATCGAGAAGGATATTAAGGCACATTTAGGTAATCAAATTAAAACCTTTATATAATATCTATCTCACAGATGATCAAGAATAGTTTCACTGTTTGTTTTCATAATCCATTATTTTCTTTCCTAGTTCAAGACATCATCAAATGCATCTTATCACCGGACATCTTGTTCAATCGTGCAATCTATTAGGTTCCATGGTAGCGCAAGAAAGTTTTATTCTTTTGTTGGAGGGTTTGTGATGATCCAACTTTAGTTTTCTGCTTAACAGACTTTTGTTTGTCTTTCCAACTCGTTGTTTTCCATGATGAGCTCATTTATTAATTTTTACAGTATGTTCATACCTCATTTATCATGGTGAAAAGTAAATATATGATGGAATTGTGATAAGACGTGCATATCTAAGATCTCATATTTGCATTTTGTTAGATCACTGACATCAGGTCTGCTTCAGCAAAGTCCTTATTGCAACTGATTTCATATGATATGATTGTATCGACCCAAAAGAATCTTGTGAACTTATTTCGGACATACCATGATGTAGTCAGAAATTTGATATTTTTCTTGCAAAAGAGAAAGAATGGATGTAAATAAGTATAAATAATGACATTTATAAGTACACATACATGTAGAAATCGATATGTACAATGTGATAAACATCAATAAAATTGAGAATGGAAATAAGGAATGTGTCAAAGAGACAACAAACCGACCAAAGAGCAGAAAACAGCCGAAGGACACCAACAGGTCTTCAACACAGTGAGAAAATCCCGCACCCGAAAGCGGGCTTATGAAGTCAGAAGTGTTAGCAGATTCTTATACAAGTGACTTCCATATGATAAAAGATGTCGTATTTCATCTACGTTCAAGGAGTTTTTATGTAGTCGGATGATATTTTAAGACATTACTGTGACCTTGTTTACAGGTTAAATAAACAATCGTTCTCCAACGTTGATTATAGACGATTAAAATATTCCCTTTATCAAGATTTTGATCAAGATTACAGCATTGTATTCAATATTGAAATTACCCTAACCTTTGTAAACACATTATTCTTATGGAAAGACATCGAGTATATGATCAAAAGTTTAATACTCAAGTACTAGAACAAATGACGAAAACCTTTACTTATTAATTGTTTGATTTATTCGATTGGAAATGGAATTCATTCTTGTGAAGGACAGTTTCACGCAATCACATTGACTATGGTTACAATGTTATTCTCATTGACTATTGAACAGTGGTATACTACTGTTGCCTTTATTTACAGTAACTGTGAATCATCTAATTTTTCTGCGTAGTTAATTTTCAAAATGGTGGAATAATGGTTGAACTAAAGCAAATAACTCCATTATATTAAGATATACAGATCTACGAGATGGTCATCACATACTTATTTTCCTAAAATAATAGTTTTAGAACAATTCAATACCACTAGATTAAGGTTATTGCAGAGCACCTGAACACTTACATTTGCATTTTACATTTTATACATATCAATTGTCACAGGTTTGGTACAGTTGATGGTGATAGTGTTAAAGGTTACAAGTAGTAGTCACGAAAGACGTTTTGTGTTTGCCTTGTTGAACCTTATTAGTAATTAAAAATAACATTTGATATATTTATTGCTTCCGAATATTACTGGATATACCTTCATGAAAAAAACGCTAATACCTTACATATTGAAAACCACGGATGTTTAAATACCTAACATGTTAAGAGCTGTATGACCAACGGACATCACAGAAAAACAAATCAATATAATGTCAAATTTAACACTGAGGGAGTACAATCCATAGTATTTATCGCGCCAGCAATGAAAGTTTCAGAATGCGAGATATAGGTGTTGCTGTTACGGTGTCGTCGTCTTCGTTGTGGCGGCGTAAACAATTGTTAACGTTTCTGCTTAAGTCCGTTTAATATGAACTACTTATCAAATATCAATGATATTTTCTTCAACGTTGCATTACTATCAGTACATATCAGTTTGACGACTATTTTTGACCCTAGGTCATGGTCCAGCAACTTTTAATTAATAAGCTATTTTCACTGTTAAGTTTTCTACTGAAGTTAGTTTGATAGGAACTACTTGTGATAGATCAATATATTTATATAAAGTTGAATCAATATCAGTACTGATCAGTCTGATAACTATTTCGAGGCCCTGTCCCTTTGGTCATGGTTCAGTGACTTTGAAATAATTAGCAATTTTTAATGTTAAGTTTTAGGTTTAAATCAGTTTGATAGGAACTACTGGCGACTATTTTGAGGCCCTTCTTTCGTAGTTCACGATCCAATGACTTTCAATTAATTCCCAATTTTAAATGTTAAGTTTTCTGGTTAAGTTAGTTTGTTATGAACTACCTACATGTATAATAGACAATGATATTTTCTTTAACATGTGTATAAAATTGTATCACAATCAGTACATCTCAGTTTGTCGATCATTTGATAGTGTTACCCTCTATGTCACGATCCATCAGTTTTGAATTAATTAGCAATGTTGCTGTCCATCAGATTGTCTTTTTATCAATTTTCTGCCAACAGACAAGACATATCTCTGTATCAAAAGTTTATTTTATTTTGTTTTAATCTATCAACAGAGAATATAATTACAAAAAATTGTGATAAATTGCGTCAGTATTTGCTGCGGAATTTGTTCCACTTAGTACCACTAGTAAACCAATTTTGATCTGAACAGCTCTTTAAAGACGGAACAATAAATTGTTAGTATTTCTCAGTTTTTCGTGTCATTTTTATACTTATTGTCATATCTATCATCATATCTATAAACATGATAAATATAATCTAACAGGTGTCACGGTATTCTGACCGCAGACTCTTAATTGCTTTAACACATGTTATATATTAGTAATGTTTACTGTTGCAATATAATATCTTGATGTGTAGCTTGTAATAAAGTGTAGTTTGAAATATGTCTTGAATGAATACAGACCTAAATATGCCCAATCTAGAATAAAACTTGGTGTCAGATTAAAAAATGAATGGATTAACTACCAAAATGGATCAACTGAAGCCACCCATAGCCTTAATTGTAGAGGGAAATATATCCGAGAATTGGAGAAAATGGAAACAAAAATTCCAGTTTTACCTAGACGCTACTGAGTTCAACGAAAAAGCAGAAAAGTTGCAATGTTCGCTGTTACTTCATTGTATTGGAGAAGATGCCGTAGAAGTTTTCAACACGTTTAATTTCGTAGAAGATGAAAAGGACAAAATTGCACCATTGCTAATGAAATTTGAACAATTTTGCAATCCAATAAAGAACCAGACATATGAACGTTATAAATTTCATACGTGTTCGCAAAGTGAAGGAGAAAACATAGACCACTATGCCATAGAACTAAAAAACAAAGCCAAAACATGTGAATTTGGACAGTTATGCGACAGTTTTGTAAGGGACATAATAGTATGTGGTATACTAAGTGACAATGTTCGCGAAAGATTACTAAGAATTCCAGACTTGACACTCGCAAAGTCAATAGACATATATCGAAAATCAGAAGAAAAAAGAAAATTCTTGGATGGTAAATTTGAATCTGAATGTAAAATATCTGAATTTCAAATTGGATACGGGTGCGCAAGCAAATGTAATTCCGTACAAAGTATTGAAATTAGTGAAAGGAGATATAAACATTATTCCAAGCAAAACAAGAGTAGTCACATATTCAGGTGAAAAAAATGAATGTGCTAGGTAAAATGTTACATAAATGTATCTCATAAAGATAAAACTGAACGAATGGAATTCGCAGTTGTAAATTTCAATGCTCAATGTATATTAGGATTAAGTGCTTGTGAACAATTAGATCTAATTAATAGAGTTATGTCAGTTGAGAAAAGTGCCGAATCTATTTTGAAGGAAAATAGTGATTTATTTGAAGGAATAGGTGAATTAGAAGGATATCATCATATTGAATTGAATAAATCAATCAATCCTGTTATTCATCCACCGCGAAGAGTATCGATTGCTCTGCAAGAAAGATTAAAATCAGAAATAGAGAGAATGGAAAAATTAGGCATTGTGGAAAAAGTGGAACATCCCACTGAATGGGTTAGTTCAATAGTTATTGTAGAAAAGGCATATGGTAAATTGAGGATATCTTTGGATCCTAAAGATCTTAATCGAGCAAAAAAGAGAGAGCATTTCATATTGCCGAGACAGGAAGAAATAACCGCTAAGTTAGCAAGAGCGAAATATTTCAGTAAGAAGTCCAAACCTGTGTGCGTTCAACACACCATTTGGAAGATTTAAGTTTTTGAGATAACCGTTTGGAATAAAATCTGCTAGCGAAGTGTTTCACAAAGCCGTATGTAAAATTCTTGAAAAATTAAATGGTGTCGAATCATTTATCGATGATATATTAGTGTGGGGATGTACAAAAGAAGAGCACGAAAAGAGATTAAATGAGTTTATAGAACGAATCCATACCGCAAATTTGAAGCTAAAGCGTGATAAATGTGAAATTGGAATTTCAGAAGTGACATATTTCGGTCACAGGTATACACGAGAAGGATTGAAAATCGACGACAACAAAGTGAAAGCGATAACCGAGATGAAATCACCGACAAGCAAAAAAGAACTTGAACGATTTCTTGGAATGGTGACGTATATAGCCAAATTTGTACCAAATTTTTCATCAAACACAGCAGTATTGAGGGATTTACTGAAAAAGGATGTACCGTTTCAATGGGACGATAATCATGATAAAACATTCAAATATCTGAAAACATTGATCACAAACTCTCCAGTGCTAAGATATTTCAACAGTACAAAGCCAGTAAAGTTATCCGTAGATGCATCTCAAAATTGACTAGGTGCTGTACTATTACAGAAAGAGTTGCCAGTTGAATATGTATCGAGGGCAGTGACTACATCGCAGAAAAAATGGGCATAAATAGAAAAAGAGCTGTACGCCATCGTATTCGGGTGTGAAAGATTTCATCAGTATGTATACGGAAGGAAATTGAGGTAGAAACAGATCATAAACCTCTAGAAGCAATATTCAAAAAGCCACTAGTAAAAGCGCCTCCTAGAAAACAAAAACTTATGATACGACTTCGGAAGTATGACATTAATGTTGTATACAAACCAGGAAAATTGATGTACATATCGGACACTTAGTCAAGAGCTTACCTAAATGAGTTCGACAACTCGTGTGATAAGGACAAAGATGCTCAATTACATTTATTGGTAAAACATGTATCCGTATCAGAGTCGAAAATGGACGAATTTCGGAAAGCAACAGACTGTGACGATACATTAACAGAACTAAAGAACACCGCAAAGGACGAATGGCCCAAGAGCAAGTCGGAAATAAACGACAAAGTCAAACCATATTGGGACTACAGAGAAGAAATTCATGAAGCACAAGGATTAGTGTTCAAAGGAGAAAAAATTGTAGTTCCGTTTCCTTTAAGATAAGAAATGCTACAGAGAATTCACGAGGGACACCAAGGAATAGAAAAGTGTAAAAACAGTACAAGGAAAGTTTTGTTCTGACCGCTATGTCAAAACAGATAGAAGACGTGGTTCAAAGGTGTGACATTTGGAAGCGTTTTCAAAACTCAAGTGCGAAGGAGCCGATGTATAAGCCGAATTACCGTCGCGACCGTGGGAGAAAGTAGCCACAGACGTGTTTGACTTTAAGAACAGGCAGTATTTGTTAATTGTAGATTACTAAACAAAACTCTTTGAAGTGAGTATGCTGAACAATTTGACTAGTGACACAATCATAAAGAACATAAAGTCGATATTTGCACGACATGGCATTCCGGAAATACTTGTATCTGACAATGCAAGGTATTATACAAGTTCAAAATTCCAAGAATTCGCGAAATCGTGGGAATTTAAACATATTACGCCGAGTCCGAGATACCAACAAAGCAATGGATTAGCGGAAAGGACAGTTCAAACCGTAAAACAGCTATTAAAGAAAGCCGAATATGAAGGAAAAGATCCGTATATGAAGGAAAAGATCCGTATATGAAGGAAAAGATCCGTATATGAGTATCTTTAATTTCCGAAATACTCCGTTAGACAGTGACATGCCGTCGCCATCTCAACTATTGATGGGTCGCCGTTGTAAAACAAGACTACCCATAACGAAGAAGTTACTGAGAACCGAAGTTCCGAAAAATGCGAAGAACACTTTTGTTGAAAAACAAGAGAAACAGAATCTGTATTATGATAAAAAAAAACAAAAGAACTATCAAAATTGAACGTTAATGACAATGTATATGTTCAAAGAGAAAATCGTTGGAAACCAGCAGACAATTCGCGTTCGTATATTGTAAAAAAAAAATGACAAATTGTACAGAAAAAATAGAAAACATTTGATGGAAAACAAAAACAATGTCGTAATTGTAAATGACGATTTAGACACTGAGCCAATAGCGCAACCGAATACTGTACAAAACGAAGTGAAAGATGATTACAGTACGCGTACAGGAAGAATGGTGAAAAAACCAGAAAGACTAATTGAAAACACGAATTAATTTGTAGGAGTTAGGTTAATATTTAGATTAGGACAATTTAGCTTTAGATACAATATTTTCATTAATTACATACACATCATTTCAATATTTCATTTATAAAATTTATTTGTTTAGTAAAGCAAAGGTTTACATGATGCCATTTAATTTCATTTAAGTAAAGAAATGAGATGTCATATCTATCATCATATCTATAAACATGATCAATATAATCTTACAGTTCTCACGGTACTCTGACCGAATTAATTGCTTTAACACATGTTATCTGTATTAGTAATGTTTACTGTTGTAATATAATATCTTGATGTATAGCTTGTAATAAAGTGTAGTTTGAAATATGTCTTGAATGAATACAGACCTCTATATGCCCCATGCTAGAATATAACACTTATCCACTGCGGTAAAGTCAATACTGTTCAGACAATTCTCTTGCAGTCAATTAAGATCTGTTCAGGAGTGCTATTTACCTGCACACAACAAACTTAAACTATATTGTCTGAAAAGCTACTGAACAGTAGTGAATGACTGGAAGCGAATTGTTTGAACAGTACTGGATTTACCATTGCTGATAGGTCTGAAAATTGACTTGAAGACTTAATATGACCGAATAAATTATTGTTCAGATTTATCCGATGTTGTTATGATCAAAATGATCGTTTAAAATTACAATTCATTTTCTAGTGTACCGACCTTGAAATTTCTATCAATGTGCTTGTTGTAAAGTATAAACGTTATCACATTAAATACAAGATGCTTGTGGAGTTTGAAGTAGTTAAAGTGCTTCTTTGAAGTGCACTTGCAATTATGTATAAAATTTGAGAAAAGGTAATTTCATGTTGGTATCAAAAAACATTCACTCAAATATATAGATATCAAAAGTGAATCATAACTTATTTCGTTGTCTACGATTTTGGCTGCAACATTTTGTCCGTTTGATTATAGGACTCCATGATATCAATTGACTTTTTTATGATAGCAGTTACTGGTTAACTCTGATGCACTGGTTCAATCCAGTTTCTGTACAGTATATTGGACTCCGATCTAAATAAACTAACACTAGTAGTTACATTTCCAAGAGTCATGGGTTCTCTCCGGGAACCCACCTTTTTCAACCAATAAAAACTGGCTGTTCTGCTATAGCAAACTGTGCAAATATGGGTTTTCTTCATTTCTAAAGGCCGTACATGGACATATAGTTGCTCACACCTACGCCATTTGGTGTAAGGTGTATAGTTTCTCATTGGCAATCATTACACATCTCGTTTTCTTTATATTGAAACAATCAATCACTCTTTTTAAAATCGCCTTTTCTCTATCTTCGGTATTAACCTTCACTCTTATTTTTATTAAATGAAATTATCTATGTTAATGAAAGGTAATTGTGGAAATAATTGTGTACCTAAAGATGGCTGGTGACAATGGTGCAGTTGGCACAAAGAGTACAAAAGGAGACATCTGTGTAGTTGGTGAAAAGGATTCCAAGGGCGAAATGGGCAGACATGATCTAGTTGATGCCACCGGAAGAAATGGACTACATGGCTTAAAAGGTGAACATTGCGAATGTGGTATCAAAGTTAACACTAGAAAATATGAGGTTCATATCACTGTAAATGGTGCTGTTTAAAAATACCAACATTAAGTAGACGACTTCAATGACTTCAGGGAAATAATAGTGTTAAGATGAGTATTACAAAGTCTGTGACAAGCAAGTGTTCTACAAGGATCCTCAACACTTCACCTTTCATTTGATACCTTAATGATAAAATATACTCTACATAGTTTGATATTTACACTTCCAAGTATGTTCTTTTTTGACCAGGCCCGATTCGGTGGTATTACATCTTATAAAGTTTATCCAAATAATTTTGCAAAGAATTCCGCTCAAACCGGTGCTAGGGGCCGTCTTAAACCTACAGTGAGGTGAGAGTTTTGTTGGCTCCGTGTTGAAGGCCTCAGTTTCAGATGTAGAACAGTAACAAAAGCGCTGATCCTTTGCTTTTTGTGTGATTTTTGCCGTGCATGTACTGATTTTGTATCATGGATGGATACTCCATATCCTTTGTTTTCCTATTATAGAAAGTAATTAATACATATTGTAAGTGGGTCTAATGTTATTCTGGTTGTGGGAACACATTGCCTAACCTTTAGTTTTTAGGTAGTTTTTGTACTTTGGGATGTCTTGTGTCCTTTTCCCTAGACACAATTTTGTCTATCTTTCAATGACGATAGTTTTTATTCCATCTTGGTATCTCATATTTCATTGTTCATAACAAAATAAAAAATAATTGAAAATGGTGGATATTTTATTCTAAAGAAAATTAGCATTCTAATTTAGATGTATTGAATGTAGGAAATATTGGTCAAAAAGGCAAAAATGGAGGTACATCATTGATTATCATTATATGTAAATTTAGATTTCGGGAATGTTCATTTTTTGTACCACATAAATGTTAATGGTTGGCGACGTTGTTATAAATATTAGAAGGTGTGGTATGATTGCCAATGAGACAACTCTCCAACAGAGACTAAAGGACATAGAAGTTAATAACTATAGGTCACCTTCTACAATTAACAAAACCCATACCGCATAGTTAACTTTAAAAGAACCCGACAAACGACAACCACTGAATTATACAGGCTCCTCACCTGGGACAGGCACAAACAGAATGTTGTGGGGTTAAACTAGTTTACTTGCGCCAATCCCCAACCCCTCTCTCCACACACACAAACTGGGACAATATTGTAACAGCACAACATAAGAACAAACTATAAAATCAGTTGAAAAGGGCTTAACTCATCAGATGGATACAGAACAGAATATTGCCAGAGACTGTGTTTTCAATTATTAAATTAGAATGTATAACAAGCAATAGTTCATATTCTACATTTAACTTAGGCGACTGTAGTAAATCGATTAGGAAGAGACAAAGGTAATAAACAAAAACTGAGGGAATCGCAAAAACTTTAACAGAAGCGACAGGGTAAACGTCTCTATCTATGCATCCATTACCAGCCATGCAAATTCACACTCAGTCTCAAGTGTAACAATCGAGAGTACTACATAATCGGTTAAATAACAGACGACTTTACAATTACATGTCGCTAGTGAGTTGAGACAATGGCATATCATATTGGTCAATCGATTTGTGTTGGTGACAGTAAAACGTATGTATATTGAAATCATTAAAAAATGTTGTTGAATTTTATAATGATCGTCATTGTAATTAATTTGACAGATCAATTGTCTAATATATATTGATTGCTATTGTTAACCTTGAAATTATTCATTTTTACAAAATAATTAGCACAAAGACAACTTGTCAATCAGCTTGTGGCAAGATCAAAAGTAAACATTATTAGCATACATATATTTTGAACAGTTGTAAGGTGATTAAATTTTACAATTCACTTCATTATTTCATTTTTGATTAAATATTGTGTTTACCGACATGTAAATATGCTACCTCCATCGTCCAAGGTTTTGTCATATTTTACACGAAATGCCGACTTAAAATTGGTGAAATATAAATCATGTAAATGGAATGTATGTATACATGGTGGTACGAGTAACACGCTTAATCATCTCAAATTGAAACACTCCTCATTATTTTCATGTAAGGTCAAATTGTTCTTTTTTTAATTATATTCTACGTTTTGCTGACAAATAAAATTTTGTGGTAGCTTCAATTTAGGGCTAAATATGATTTTTAATTGGCTTTCTCTTTCTTCGAGTTGTCATAATTGGATAGGGTGGTACCTGTCCAAAGAAGAATGTGATGAGTTCAAACTTGTTTACATATATATCCTCGAACTATTCATTTGACGTTTTCGTAGAACAAAGTAATTTCATATTTAAGATTGAACAACACTGTATTTTGACACTGTTGTTTTCAAAGAAATTGCCATGCCAATGCAATTACAAGTTTTCTATTCAGAAAAGCTATTATTTCTGCACTTACAAGCGTTTTAGAAGATTTATTATTTATTTGAAGAATAATAGTAACTGTATTTAACAACTGATAATGGTCGAAATAGTCAGTCGACTCTTCAAAAACGTTTAAGCAAATGAAAAACGATTTTCACCCAATTTTGGCTTTTTTTTTACTATAATTTAAAAAAAATATACATGCTATAATAGATAGAAAAAAACTTGAATAAGGCAAAAAAGAACAGCATGAAAATATTCATATATCACTTATAATGGTCGAAATTGCTAGTCAACTTGTTATTTGAGTGATTTCCCGTAAATGTCGATTTGTTTCTATTTTGCGTTATACGCTTAAACTACAGCAGATAGAGGAAAATAGTAAATGACAAAATAATATCAATAAAAAGGTCAAAATGATGGAAATTATCAGTAGAATCTCTACTAGTTGCCCTAAATGATGATTTAAGTGTTTTTATCAAATATCTTGAAAATATATTGTTTTCTGCTTTAAGCAAAAGCATTCTTTACCATAACTACTCAGTACATAACTAGATTTTTATCTACGATTTGACTTCAATCAAACCTTTGTCACCCGTTTGCGCCACTGACTCTCGCTGCACCAACTATCTCCTCTTTCACCTTTTTCTTCCTTATCACCTACGTTACATTTTCTGTCAAACGGGTCTTACTTATCTCCAGGACCGCTTTTGCCTCTAAGCCCTTTTTCACCTTTGAGTAGCTCTTCCATTGAGGATTTGTCTTTAAACAAAAATTGATTTCATCAGACTAGAAATATGAAAAGAAGGCCTATATGAATAAAAGTGGACGTGACTCATTTAGACCGCATTCACATGAAACATAACATGATTAATATTGTTCAAAATACGATCTTTAACAATAGGGAAATCATTTAAAAAATTGTCAACTATAAATCACTGAAAATCTTAAACAATTTTGAGAATATTAAACAGAAATCAACAAAATCAACCACAGTGGCATATTCCTCGTAAAAAAATAAGAAAAGGAAACAAACAAATAAAATCATTGAAATATAACAAAAAGCAACAACTTTCTAAAATTATGAGTTGTGACAGACATGTAAACATGTCGCTGTGATAAACAATATTTCTAGTTATGTTCTTATTCGCCAAGCTTAACCAAACATAAACTAGTTAGTCAATAAAATTCAACACATGTATTATATAGGAATGAGCTCTCCAAGTGAGAAGCACACTTTAATTTTTCAAACCTTCAAACAATATACTCGAAAACATCAAGCCTTAGCAAATCAACATACTCCTGTCAATGACCTTCCATCTCAGTAAAATATATCACATTTTACACGGATACACAGTCGGTATCGGAATTCCTTCCAACAAATACAAAATCTACGACAATCTACAAAAGACAGTAGATACATAATATTTACACTATCATGTCAAATTATTAAGGAAGAGACATACGATAACCAAACAAATCATACAATAACAAATCAGGTATGCAACCATGTGCTAATCAACACGTGTTGAACATAAAAAAAAACACATATATGTGCTTCCGTTACTATTGATAATATACAACTCAACCCTTCCCCGTGTAATCTTCGTCATTTGAATAACAGTCCGGCATCAAATAGAATTGAAATGGAAACGTGGAATGTGTCAAAGAGACAACAACCTGACAAAAGTGCAGCCCAAGGTCACCAAGGGTGCTTCAACGTAGCAGGTAAATCTCGCATCCGCAGGCGGGCTTCAGCTGGTCCGTGAACAATAATGTATAACAGACCAGCGAAACAGATGCCACACTATACTCCAAAACATATAAATGAAACACAATTAAAAAACAGAAGACTAGCAAAAGCTGGAGGTTCCTGACTTGGGACAGGCGAATAAATGCGGTGGGGTTCAACATGTCTGTTTTCATTGAACTAGTACACATTTTTGTTTAAGGGCCAGATGAAGTCCGCCTCCGGGTGCGGGATTTTCTCGCTGTGTTGAAGACCCATTGGTGGCTCTTTGGTCGGGTTGTTGTCTCAATTTTATTTGTAAGATCTCAACCCACCCCTATACATCTAGCTAATGTTGAATAAGCAAACACACAGCAATACACACAATAAAATCATTTCAAAAGAAGTCCGAGTCCAATGTTAGAATAGTTAACAGAAAAAACTAAGCAAAATGACAATGATCAACATAAATTAACAAAAGACTACTAGCAGTTACTGATATGCCAGCTTAAGACCTCAATTAAACTGATCGAAAGAGTATGTTTTCAACATATGAAAAACGTTCAATAGTTATCAGTACGGCAAACATTTTAGATAATATTAAAACCAAGTTGCACATTATATGGTTGCTTCATAAGAAGATTTTTTTTGTCTCAAAAGCAGTCAGATAATGCATTAACTCTTTTCATATGCTTTTTTCAAATCAACAAGATTGTTTTGTCACTGATTAGTCTTTTGTAGACGAAACGCGCGTCTGGCGCAAATACAAAATTTCAATCCTGGTATCTATGATGAGTTTCTTTATATGAACATCAGGAGATATGGTGACGTACAAATGATTAACATGTCACAATGACAAACTCTTGAAGCCTTCAGCGTCAATGGAAAGTGTTTATATTCTGTTAAGGTCAATCAACTGTACTACTGTAAAGCCTGAATCATTAATTTGTATATCATGTATTTTAGCAAGTTACTTATTCTACACAGTATGCTGCAAAATATTTCTGCTTCAAAAGTCTTCGGTTTGTAAAATGTTGACAAGCTCAATTTGTGTATCCATTTTAAATTTTGACGCCGCTTGTCTAGTCTGTCTTCCTTATTTAGATATAAAAGCAGTATTTGATACTCGCAGTATTGCACATTTTGTGTAATTATTTGATTTCTAAAATGTAACTCAAAAGTAATACGGACTTTGTCCTCTTTCATGTGTGTAACACCTGTCTCATATTGTAAACCGAAGTTTATTTGTTATAGACAATGTTTAAAACAGAAAAGTTAGGATGAACAACAATGGAAAAGGTGTTATTTACCACGAACAATTAATTTGATTGTCTCGGTGTTGTCTTGGTAGCGTGCTTACCTCGAGTGCGGGAGGTTCGGCGGTTCGAACCTCGACCAGATCAAATCAAAGACTTTGAATTTGAAATTCGCTGTATCGTTGCTAAGCACGCGGCACTAAGGAGATTGGAATGTTCGCAGTCAGGATAATTTGTCGGGATAGGGTGACAGATTCAACATCCATCCATCGTCATCATTATACAATGCATATACAATAATAGATGGAACTTGTTTGTTTTTTTATTATATCCCCTTTATCAGACAAAAATATTCGTTAGAAAATAGTTAATGAATAAAATACTACGCATGAATTTATTCATAAGTATGAGGATAAGTGGATACTTAAGAAAATTAACCTATTAATCATAATGGATATATACATGTTTTAGATAAACAACGTAAATGATATGTGTCATTTATCTGAAACAATACACTAATTTTTTATGTGATATAATTTTATCTACAGTCTTCTGTTAAAGAAGACGTTTTATAATAGAAAGTTATTAATGTACAACAATTATGTACACAGCTTATAAAAACAGTTCTTGACATACACTTTCAACTTGAACTAACTTTAAAAGTTACACCTGTTTGACATTTTGTCGCCATCAAGGCAATCACTTTCTATTAAACTAATGCCGACGTTGATACCCTAATCGCCATGGTTACCATTTCAACCAGGAAGCTTATTAACTCCATTTAGAAAAAAATAAAATAAAACAGAAAATGTCAAAATGACTTACAAAATATTTTCTTGTTTGAATTGTTATAGATTTTGTCATTGCGGTTTTTATAGCTTTCTTAGCGGTATTGGTTGTGCTCATGGTGGAAGGCAGTAAGGCTTACCTGAAAGTGCTGACATTTACGTCATTTGGTCTCTTGTGGGTAGTTGCTTCATTGGCAATTATACCACATCTTTTTATTTTTAAATCAAACACATGTGATTGTAAGTGTTAATTACCTTATTGATTTGACAACTGAACTTGTCTTTCTAAACCGGAAGTATTCATTGTCAGTAGTTGTACCTACTTTTCTAATCCTGAAGTCTTTTACACCTAGTACGCTGAAATATAATGAAATAGTGTCGTTCTAACATCCAAATAAAAGTAAAGGACTTTCAACATTTCTATCACGGTAAAATTGTTATTGAAATGTTTGTAAACAAGATGAAAATAAAAAGGACAGCAATACATGTTTTGCCCTAATAGAAAGGATGCTCTAAGCCATATATGACACAACGTTTTGAATTTGTTGGCCTCGAACGTTTTTGGAGACAATTACTATTGGCACTTTTTTATGGTTAAGGGCTATCAAATCCATAAAACTTGTTTATACGATTACACAGTATAAGTTTATAGCGAAATACTAGTATTTTAATTCAAATCTTGAAATTACCTTTTTGTAAACGTTTCATTGGATTATAATGTTGATCTCACGTAATCTATGTACTTATGTAAAGATGGTAATTGAGGATACTCAGATGTCTTATAAGAGGTGTATGAGGGTGGGATTGAGGTACGCGATTTGACAAATAACGGTTACCCTCTTTTGTTTAAAACAAGTTAACGATCAACATTATTTCATTGTTTGATTCTTAAGCTGCGCAACAAGTACCGTTTGACAAGAAGCGCTGTATTGTTACGCTTATTTGACGCTAAAAACATAGAGACCGTTTGACGATTGACGGTATAATCCTATCCTACCCTCATATGTGTCACTTGACGAAAGAAAATTTCCTAATTCGTCCAATGGAAAATACTTTTGTTTAGACTTTCCATAAATTAGAAACAACCTATATTTCCATTTTTATATCAAAGAAATTTTACTGCTACCCTGTAAAACATTCACAAAAATAATTTAAAAACTGACTTAAGACTTAACATTGTAGTTGAAAATGAGTGAACAAGTTCAACTGGTTAACATTCTAAAGGATGAAGACCGGAATAAATCAGAAATTCAAAGCAGAGAAAGTATTGAAACAAATTCGTGGAATGATAAAGTTGCTAAAATTCGTAAAGCAAGCAGAAAAAGAGATAAATTAATTCTAGCTCTAACTGTGATGTTGTTGATATGTTTTTCACTCTCATTTACGATCGTTGTCATGTACTTGGAACATGTAAAAGGTAAGTGTTTTTTTTTCTGTAAATTAGGTGCTGACGGATTTTTTTCCAGGAATTCGGGATTGAACGGTTTAATTCTCCAGAACATGCGGAATTCGGGATGGAACTGTTAAATTCTCAGGAATTCGGAATGGAACTGTTAAATTCTCAGGAATTCGGGAAAAGCAAGTTATTTATTCGGAAATTTGGGAATATAGGATTTGATAATTTCGTGATGCGGGAATGGACATATTGTTTTCACGGAAATTCGGATCTTTTTGTGCTTTTTTTTGCCATGGCGTCGTCAGTTTATTTACGACTAATACCTTTGAATATCCCTTTTGTATCTTTTGCCTTTATTTTTGAACAAACCTGGTAAAAAGTAAAACAACAAAAATAGGTAAATTAAAAACGGAAAGTCCTTAAAGAGGTACTAAAACGCACATAACGAGTAATTCTTATCTAAAAGTTCGAACTAATTGATAAAATATGCACAAAACCCAATGCAATTTGGTCCACTAATTACAGAGTAAATATAGGCGTGTGAAGTTCAACTATTTTTACCGTAGGAAAATCCAATCAACGCTACTTTCGGAAACAGAACTAAGACCAAATCTAACGGAAGTGATGCACTGTGGGGCACTTCTTTGGCTTATTTAAACGTTATTTAATAAATGAACTTTCTTCTGATCGTTGATTTAAAGCACTGCCAATGAATTTCGCTACCCTTCAAGGCTCAGTCTTCATTATGACCAATTTGTCAAAAGGAAAAAAATATGTTTCAGAAAGGAAGTGTATTTATAACGTGTTTCAATAGAAAAAGGGGGGATGGGGTTGGGGTAATTCACTTCCTGATCGTAGAACTGAGACAAATTTTTACGTAAAGTTCAGTTGCATACCATCTTGACAAGATATGACGGTAGAGGCTTCTGTTCCATGTAATGATAATAATTAATTGCAAGTTAAAAATTGGGTATATGCAATACCTTTCTAATAATGTTAATTATCAAACTATAAAGTTTATCACTTAATAAACAACAGGTGGCATGTCTGCATGGCCAAGTTGTTAATTACCTGAGTGGAGGGATAATAGATACTGTTTGATCTTTATTAACTTACAGGATGTTTACTTATCAGTAGTGTCAAAGTACGGACTGTTTGAATTACCAGGATCAAAAGGTGGTCGAGAGGATTGATATTTTTCTCGTTTGGTTATTTATTTTTCATTGCTTAAATTTCAAATGAAAGAAAAGGTCAATATTTTAAAAGCAGTATGATATATTTTTTTTTATTTAAAAAAAAATTGGTGTGATAACAACATTTAGGATTTAGAACACAAGTAATTTAGGAATGCACACCCCTATTTCTAAAGATTTTATATCAGTGGTTTTTGTTATAGTTTTAAATGCTCTTAGATATTTTACCTTATTAAATAATTCTATTGCCCTTATATTTCTACGATATAGGTTTTATATCTTATTTTTTAGAAACAAAAAAATGAATATATTTACATATTATAAAATAGGCCTGTGATATATTTATTGGCACTATGTCATAATGAAACCATTCAAGTACCAAGCCACTTTGACAAAAAATATCCTTACAATTATTTTTTCATTATTGATTTTTTCAGAACATATTTTGTTGACAAAGTTGCCATATATATGAAAGTTCTAGAAAAAATACAAAAATTATTTTGACAAAAGTTTTCTTATCAAAAAATAAAATAAACTAAACACTGAATTGTGATTTTTTTGTACTATGACTTTCTATCCAACATTCGTCCGTAGTTAGGACTATGCTTATGATGCTGGGATCTGCTATAACGTTAGTATATATATGATACATATAACAATATTTTTACATAAGGTCCAAGGACTATGACAATCATATATACTTATACTGATTTCTATTTTAAAATTTTGTTTTTGTTACAAGTCTATCCAGTATTTCTTTTTTAATGAAATAGCTTGATCAATACATATTCAAGTTTTTACTAAACCAGTCAAGCAGATTACTGTGACTGACAGTACTCAATTCTTCACATTATCTGGAGAATAAACATATATAATTTTGAAATGCTGCTGTAACTAAAGTCCTCCAGTAAGTAAGTAAGAGAATTTTTATTTTTTTGTAGCTCAGAAAAACCCACATAGTTTAATTTAACAAATCAACAAGTTACGCCCAACGTCGTCTTATGGAAGCACGCGTTGGGAGTGTCCTATTTTGAATGCCGTTTTTCCGCCATGGAAAATAACATGCAAGGTTCTACTTCTGCTTCTCCCGCCACTTTAGGATGCACATGTTAATATTTTACAGAAAAAAAGGTTGATTTGTGCTTTTGGTATTTCAATACTTTTCTAATTATAAACATTTGATTAAAATATTTATGCGATTATCAAGCCCCGATAAATGTAAATCAATATTCTCAATGTAAAAATGGTCACCGATATATATCAAAACTGTTATTTTACTTAGCAAGCCGTGATCTGTTTACAATACGATAAAACACACGAATTTGATCAGGGTGACCCACTGTGCGTCACTTCCGTTGGGTATAAGCAGTGAGTTGTAGTGGCGTGTTTTACTAAATCGTTCAGGTGTTCAAATGACAATGCATTCTTAAACCTTTATTACGAACTTTAGAATAAGGCAAACATGAATTTAGCGTTTTAGTACCTCTTTAATAAAATGACAAAACCAAAAGCTCAAACACATCTAACGAATGGAAAACAGCTGTCGTATTCCTGACTTGGTACAGGCATTTCCACATTTTCATTCTCAATTTTATTTCCTTATGTAGAAAATGGTGGAATAAACCTGGTTTTATAGCTAGCTAAACCTCTCACTTGTATGACAGTCGCATTGAATTCCATTATATTGACACCAATGTGTGAGCAAAATAAACAGATATGATAGGTAAAAAAATTGGGGTACGGCAGTCAACATTGTAATATAATCTTAATCACTATAAAAACAAATAACTGTTTCAACAAAGAAACACAAAATAACATTTAGACAAAGTACATAAGCAAAAATGAAAGACAAGAATTCAAAACTGATCATAGCACAATAACACAATGACGCAATGTATAAGTACCGAGCCACATCATAAGTATATAATCAAAAATGCACTAAACAGTAAAGGTTAAAATTTTACAAAGACAAAAAAATAAGGGGGAACTTTAACACGTAATTAAGATGGTAAACAACGTCAGTACTGTACTAGAATCTATACTTTAAGACCAGGATATATTATTTGTGAAGTTGATACGGAATATTTATCAACAAAGTCTTGGTATCTTCCAATGAACTTTTTTTTAGAAAAACGACGAGCCGTTCTTTGACATAACCTTGGCTCATCAACTTTCTGCTCAGACACTGGTTACGTTTTATAAAGCCTGAGTAGCAGCTGCAAGCTCTTGAATACCAAATGAATTGGGAAATGTATATCCCATATGCAGGTGAAGTTTGTATATTACTGCTAAGGTGTGGAGAATTTATAATTTCAAAATAAAAATCGTCTCGCTTGTCATAGGTAATTGATTTCAATTAAAAAATAAATAGAATTTTCCCTTCTTTAGAACATACATTAGATGTTATGTTTATATAAACTCTTTTCCTTTATATTTCAGAATATTTGGAAAAGAGTTCGGAACTAGAAAAGCAGATACAACAACTGGCATTGAATAATTCCGGTTTGGAAAGACTTATTTATTTGTTTGATCGATTATGTAATTAGAACACATAATCATTTGGATCATAATTTCATTTTTTTTTTTAAATATATTAATTATTTTAATGTACCATAAGCTTAGGTGATATATATATGTTTGTAAATTAAGGCGAGTTTGAGTTTACAGGATAAATTAAACATGCTAACTGTGCATTTTTTTTTGGTTGCCATATATTTTGATCTCAATAAAGAATCAATTTAACAGCACTGGGTAATCAACAAATTAATATTAGTGTTGTCAACGATTAACCGGTTAACCAGTTAACCGGCGGAAGGACCGAATATCGAATACCAAAAACGTTAACCGGTTAACCGGAACTTTTTTTCGATTTTGATAGATTTGATATAAATGTGTATTAAAATCATTAATAGATTTTATTGAATTTTAAAATGATCGTCGTGGTAATTAATTTTACAGATCAATTGTCTAGTATAGTGATTGCTGTTGTTAGCCTTGAAAACATTCCAATTTCATAAAATTAATTAGCACAAATACAACTTGTCTATCAGTTCGGGGCAAGATCTAAAGTAAACATAGTTATCCTACATGTATTTAATAAGCGCGTCTTCAGCCTATGCAAACATGAGATAAATATACATTTAACCTATAACTACAAATAAAATACAATAGGTATTGTTATAACAATTATTAATAGTTATCAGGTAAAATACATTCACCAATTTTAAACATTACATTTTTTTTTTAGATTAGAAACAAAAATAAAAATTTCGACGAGATCAAAAATATTTTTATCTTCTCAATTTGCAGTTATTACAAACTTCATAGTAGATACTGTAGTATTGAATGATTAAAAGTAAAACTTCATCAGGAATGCTCCAAGCCAAGCCTTATAATGCCAAAAGATAAACTTCAAGTTATCGTAATATCATGAAAACGTACATTTGTAGGATAATATAAATAAGGCCGTTAAAATTCAACTCAACTACCGGTTAACCGGTTAATCGGTCGAAAGATAATCCGAGTAACCGGTTAGGCAAAACTGTTCGATTTGACAACACTAGTTAAAATACAAATAATGCATGACTTTTTTCCTTAATTATTGTGTAAAATGTATCTCCATTTTGCTTAAATTTGAATACGTTTAATATGTTATTTGAATACCCTGTGTTGCTAATTATATATATAAATTGGTTCTTCATTGATAATTAAATGACATGGCAGCCACAAAGATACATTAAAGGTATGTTAACGAATTTATCTTCTAGAAGCGTCCTTACATAACATGCATAACACTTAGTAAAATTTAGAATGCACCATTATTTAGAATAAATGTGACAGGATGAAAATATATAAATATAAGGAGATTTTATATGATTGTGAATGGGACAACCATCCACTTCAATTTAAATGAGGAATTAAAACGCAAATATATGTCAACGTATGGCCTTTAACTATGAAAATAACTCATACCGTATAGTTAGCTATAAAAGGCCCCGACTTTTAAAATATTAAACAATTCAAACGAGGAAACTAACGGCATAATTTATACAATACAATATGCGGAAAACAGACATGAACCAACCAGAACGACGGAATTACAGGCTCCTGACTTGAACCATTGACTTTTTAACGGGATTTAACATTGTGTCAGAAATATTATAGCATTAATATTCGCTTAATTTCGTGCACTACATCAAACTTGACGGTATTGTCTGAAGAGGTGAATTATAGATAAATGTGCAGGATTGCCATCAATATATTGCATCTTCGTCGAGTTTAAGATTCTGAAATATTTGCAAAATCTTTATATTTTGTGTACTGTTCCTTTTTTATTTTGTTGAGTAATTAATCTTTTGGTCGTGGTGTTGTCTTTTTTAATAGCTTCTTTTTTGATTTTCGGATGCCAACTTGGTATCTTCTTTCTTTTTCAATTTTGAAATGTTCTAAACAAAATAAAAATAAGGAATCAAATCAGGAAATATCTGTAAGACTAGTGGTGAAGCTTTTTAGACATGACGTCAGAATTTGTACAGATATGGAGGAATGCTACATGTACCTATATCAGTTTGAAATATCAAAATGAACATAGACAGATGAGGAAGAACGCCATAGACAAGATAGAAGTGGCTTGTATTTATCAACCCACAGACAATTTTAGAAAACCCAGTGTATGTGTCAAGTATGAAGACGTGTACCCAGCATGTCAAAACCGATTAAACGATAAAATTAACGAGGCATTGCTAATATATAATATAATAAAACCCTTAGCTTAACGTCGATGGTCATAAAGGGACAGCATTTACTCTTTATTTTGTTGGACCTGTAGTATTTCACGATGATAAAAAGTTGTATCTACATATATAATAGAATTATTACTAAATTAATCATATGTTGAAATGTTGTACATATTTATAAAAGGTAGCAATGACCATTGGAATCTCTCTAAAGGCGAAAAAGGCTCTAGAAGCAAAAAGGGTCCTGGTGGTCATAAAGGCATTGCTGGTGATAGGGGAAGGCAAGGTGAACAGGTAAATAACGGTGAATACGGATTAAAAGGTGAAATTGGAGACAAAGGCTCTGCTGGAAGTAAAGACCAACTTGGAGATATAGGTCCAATAGGGGCAAATGGACAAAATGGTACGAAAGGATCAACAGAAGAGAAGGGTGCAATAGGTTCAAAAGGTTCGGCTGGTGACAAAGGTACCATCGGAGATAAAGGTCAAAGTGGACGAAAAGGGGAAGTCGGAGAGAAAGGCGCAGTTGGTGTGAAAGGTCCGAATGGAAACAAAGGTGTGGATGGTGAAAATGGCATAACTGGTGTAGTTGGACCTACCGGAAGAAGAGGTTTGACTGGAGAAAAAGGACCAACTGGTGATAAAGGACTGAAGGGAGAAATTGGAGACAAAGGCTCAACTGGCAGTAAGGGACAACTCGGCGATATAGGCCCTATTGGAGGAAAAGGACAAAATGGTACGAAAGGATCAAATGGTGAAAAAGGCCTGAATGGCGATAAAGGACCAAGGGGTGAAAACGGTGCAATAGGCGGAAAAGGTTCGGCTGGCGTCAAAGGTACCATCGGAGATGTAGGTTTAAGTGGACGAAAAGGAGAAGTTGGAGAGAAAGGCACAATTGGTGTAAAAGGTCCAAATGGAAACAAGGGAATGGATGGTGAAAAGGGCACAAAGGGGGAAATAGGCCAGGCTGGTCAAGTTGGCCCTATCGGAAGCAGAGGTTTGACTGGCAAAAAAGGAACAACTGGCGATAAAGGATCGAAGGGAGAAAATGGACTTCCTGGCCTAAATGGTGAACATGGCGGAAAAGGTATCAAAGGTGAAAAAGGATTAATGGGAAATAAGGGTCCAGTTGGCAACACAGGACAAACAGGTGAGAACATTAAAATAATGTTAAATTGAAGATTACAAGGATGTGTTTTGTTTTCCTGTTTCCAAAAATATATTCTAAATATCAGAAGTATTATAAATAAATATCTTCAATATTCAGTTAATATCAAATGAGAGATCATTGTCTTTTTTTTCTTTTACACATACGTCACATATATGACAAATAATATATTTTCCTTGAATGAATGACAAAGAGGAACACAATTACCAATACCAGTGTTCAATATTATGAATATTCTTGGCAATTCTAATTATTCTTTGTTAAATTGTAATGACAGTTGACATTATAGAAATCCACATAAAGAAAGCGAAGAACATCAACGACTTGCAATTACTGTTAATTACGATTATTGTTAATAATATTTAACTGTTAACAAAAATTTGAATTTTTCGAAATACTTAGGATTTGTTACCCCAAAAATAGATTACCTCAGCTGTATTTGGCAAACCATTCGAAATTGTGGGTCCTCAGTGCTCTTCAACTGCGTATTTTATTTGGCCTGTTGTATTTTTTTTATTCGAGCGTCACTGATGAGTCTTTTGCAGACAAATCGCTCGTCTGGCGTTCACTGTTTACTGCTTTAAGATCATTCTGCATTGACAATACTTATGTTGGTGTTAAATAGATACACCCATTTAGGCTAACGCCCTCAAGGTGTATCTAATACTTGTCTTCATTTCAAATTACAGGAACACGAGGACAAACTGGTGAAAAGGGACAACCTGGAGAACCAGGTATCATAATACATTGTAGATGATCATGGCAAACTTACAACTTAGTTTTCTTTCAGAAATGATTTGATAATGAACTTTAAGAGCTAAATATGTTGACAGTTAAACAACAATATAATGAAAACGAATTTAACCAAACAAAACTCGTTCATAACAATGTCGTTGAAAAAGACAGACCGCAAACAAAATAATAAGGAAAGCAATGTCACTGTATTTAAGTAGAATTACTTTAGTGTTCGTATTTAATTTTGTTATTTTATTAACCAAGGAAAGAAATAACTTTCAAGTGTAACGAATAATTGAACAAATTTAGAAATCATCTAGCTCAATGCAATTTAAGGAAGAAATTTAATCAAGTACGTCCGCTTTTCATACTGATAATTTACTGCACATCCTGTTTCCGTCCTAAATGCTTGTACCCGACAATTACCTGTTGTGATAATTTATTTTTTAAATTTCAAAAAGTAATTCAAACTATTAGTTTCATCCTATTCTTGCGAACAATATATTCTGGTTTTAAATGCTATTTCATAGATACATGTTTAATTGCTCTAAAACAATGTTTTTGAGGCTGTGTCTTTAAACTATATGACAATTACTTGAGTGTTGGAATAATATATGTTTTAGATGTCAAATAGTAGTGAAAACTACTACATGCAGTTTCGTCCTATTCTTGCGAAAAATATATTCTTCTCTGTAAATACTAATTCATAAAGACATGTTTTATTCCTCTAAATCAATGTCTTTAAGTACCAAGTCAGGAATATGACAGTTGTTTTCCATTCGTTTAATGTGTTTGTGCTTTCGATTTTGCCATTCGGTAAAGGATTTTCCGTTTTGAATTTTCCTTTGAGTTCGTTATTTTTGCTATTTTACTTTTTAAACCAACTGAAGTTTAAATATCTGTGGTTTTTTCAGGCAAGATGATAACCTGTGGTTCCGGATGGGAACAGTTTATGGGGATCTGTTATTACTTTCAATTCAGGTTCAAAAAGACATGGAATGATGCAAAAGTGAGATGATTAGTATGCAATGTGCATTGCTTTACGTTTCTGTATATTGACTATTGACGTTGGCGTCGAAATCAATAGTTTATTCAATGATATGTTCTATTGCAATTCAAATGTAATCCCATTGATATGTGCAAATGTAATAAACACATCCACCGATTTTATTTTCATTGTTCAATTTAAGAGATTCAATGTAAAAACAAATGATTGAAAGACTTATGGCACAATCATTACATGAGTGTTAACAAATTACTAAAAAATTACACAATTTTGAAAACTATCATAAAAAATTGATGGGATTCAATTAAATGTACTTGACAGTAATTTGCCTCTTAAAAAGATTTTTGAGGCAAAGGAAAATAAATATCAACTTTTAAATCTTCTAACATAATTGGGATGTTACCGTAAAAAATAGTTATGGGTAATAAACTAATAGAAGAACTAAACAAATAGCGATCTGAAAAAAATCATACTTTTTACCAACAAAATGCTGTATATATGGTCAAATAAGGATGGTTTGGTTTTTGTTAGTTGACGACAAATCCTGGTAAAATAAATAATTAGCTGATTTCTTAGTAAATTATTTTCATTATGTTATAGATGGAAGCAATTGCGTGTAGCATCCGCTAAAATGAAGCAAATATAGGTCAAATTTGCAGTGGAAAACGGCCATGTTGAAATCATTGTTTGCGTATGTTACACAACTTACCAATAAAAAAGAAAAATCAATTTAAAAAGCTTTTTAAATTATAGAAAATATACAATACTCATCTAATGCTAACATTGCATTTGATAATTTTTTGTAGAATGATTGTCATAGAATGGGAGGATTCCTTGTAAAAATTGACAACACTATTGAGAGTTGGTTCCTCAAAAATTTTAGAACAGCCGGTAAGTACAATATAAAAAAACTACTAACTTGTACTTATCTACCCCTATTGATCACTAATTTAATTTTGCATTAAATCATCTATTTTGTCTAGTAAAATAAAATGATAATTATTGTTATCTTAGAGTGAATATATATTGATTCTTAACAACTTCAAATCGAAAACGAATAAGATTTATCAAAACTATGGAGTAAAATAACTAGCAATTCAAAGAATTCGCTGCTTGTAACAGCCCGGCTTAACGTCACTTGACTTGATAGATATGAGTAAATAACATAAGTGTGTTCCAACAATGGATATATATGGAAGTTTTGAGACTTATTAGTCGAACATCAAAACAAAGATTTTTATGAAATGCAAAAATAACAGAAAAGAAGGAGATAGTAGGCAATTAAAATACCATTAAAATATAAGACAAACACAGACAATACCTTTATTATCAAAGACAAAAACACACACATGTCCATAAAACTCTTCTACGAAAACTATCCAGTTAGCAACACAAAACCACCAACGCAGGTGAGATTTCTGGTGATTCGGAATAATAAGCAGCTCCTGTCCTACTAGTCACGAATATGGTTTTGTGCTGTTGGGAAATATTTTCAACTGCTTCTATATGAAAGGTGATTTATAGAAACATCATAAAGACTATGACTGTATCTACGCCGATAATCGAAGATAACAAAGAGAAGCAAAAGATACCAAAGAGACATTCAAACTCATAAGTCGAAAATAAACTGACAACGTCATGGCTGAAAAAGGAAAAGACAAACAGACAAGCAATAGTACACAAAATACAACATATAAAACTAAAACCTGAGCAAAACCCCACCAAAAGCTGAGGGTGGCCTCAGGTGCTGCGGAAGGATAAAGCTGTACATGTGGCACCCGTCGTGGTGCTCATGTAAGTACAAACCTTGGGATAATACTTATTCAGTACGTCCCATTAGGGGAAAGGGGGGAAGGGATTGTAGTTACGACAATTGGAACATATCTGTGGTCATCAGTGAAACAGATATTCCATAACGGTCAACCAACTCGTGATGGCGTCCGTAAAATTTACGATGGATGATTTCAACTCTTGGTTTAATAGCTTCCTAGTGAGCAGCAACCCTTTATCAAGGAAATTATGATAGGAAATACACATCCGAGAATATTGTGTAACTGGGAGATATATACTCCGTATTAAAAATGCGTTCATTGAGTTACAGAAATAGGTACTAGTATATTGGAAATGATAAAAAAAAGTATTTTCATAAAACATACTCCTTTTACGTTTGCATGCTATTATTTTCGTTTAAAAGAGATTAATTTTGATATTAAGTGAACAATAATTGTTTAATTGCGCTTATGTAAAACATAATTGCCTTTCATCTATTGTTGTGATGCAAACAAAAAAACAAAAAACAAAAAACAAAGAACAACACAACACTACACCCGTAATAAAAAAAAAAGTAACAATGCTTAACTATAATCTGTCGAAAACTGAATTCTTCAGTCTTGTTTCATTTCAATACGTTATTCTCAAATATTATACACGGTTGGTGTTTACTTTTTAGATAAGAACACAGGTCACATATGGATTGGAGCACATGATTCTGTAATAGAATCTCGTTTTATCTGGGAGTCCGATAATACATATCTAACCTATACTGACTGGAACCCAGGCGAACCTAATAATGCTGGTCAAGAAGACTGTGTGCATATGAATAATAATGCTGCGTATAAGTGGAATGACATTCAATGTTCACAAGTTTTTTCATATATTTGTGAGAAACATTAAAACATTTGTGCTTTAATTCTCACGTTTTTTAATGTCTGTTATGTAACAGTTGTCAATAATAATAATTGTTCCTTATTGATTTAATTTTTTATTCGATTTTCCTAGTTATTAAGACAATCAAGCAAAATCTTTGTAATTCTTTATTTATTTCTTATCTACACTTGACGTGTGTGTCAAATTTAAATTCTGACATATAGTTGGTTATTCTTGTAAGGTTCTTTTTGGTCAAATACCTCCTTAAGTTTTTTGTAAAGTTATAAATCCTGGCTTTCCAATGTATGGGTTTGTGTATTCCTGTCATGTATTTTTTTCTTAGGTTCGGCCTTTTTCGGTATGCGGGCGCTCCATTATCCTTAACCCGGATTTGTGCACTATATTCAATACATAACTTTTGTTGCCCAGTCTATTAGCTTTCTTAAGATGTATAAGGTATACGTGTTATTAAGGGATTCAAGTGTTCAAATCGTGCTTAGTCTTTTTTTTTTTTTCTTAGGTTAGGTTCGATATGGTAAGCATGGAAAGCTCTTCTGATACACAAATCTATCAAGTGTTTTTTCTCCTTTATTTGTTTCTACTTCTCTATCATAAATAGGAATACATTAAAACATAAACATATCAATTACTCAGCATACCACCTGGTTGAACATGCAACATTAAACATTGACATAACGAGCCAAATGTTTTCTATATTTGACAAAGGAGTTAACTGTATTTAGTTAAAGTTCTAAATTGCCTCAAGTCATGCAAAAAATGAATAAAAACCAAAACACCGAGAAGGACATCAAGGAACATTAAGCTATACATATTAAAACAATGATAGAATATCTCTCTAACAGATGATCTAGAATTGTTAATTTTTTTGTTTTGATCATCGATTGTTTTTTTTTTCCTCTTCTGGTTTAAGACATCAATGTATGCGTCTAATCATCGGATGTCATGTTCAAACGTGCGACCATCTGGGTCCCTGGTTATGCAAAGGTTTTTTTTACTCTTTTCATAGAAGGATGTGTGGTGCTCCATCTTTATTTTTCTGTTTAACGAACTTTTGTTTGTCTTTCCGACTTGTGTTTTTCCGTTATGGTCTCATTTTATAATTTTTACAATATCTTCATATTTCATTAACCTCATTAATCTTAGTGAAAACTAAATAAATGATGAAATTGTGATAAGGCGTCCATATATCAGATATCTTATTTCTGATTTGTAAGATACAGTTCTCACCAATAAGGTCAATTATGTGTTTCAAAATAATAGGATTGGGTCATTTTTATTAAGAAAACGTCTTTTGTCAAGGTTTTGGCAAAATGTTGAGAAAAGATAAAATCGTTTTTTAACGCATCAAGTGTTGCTCCTTTTGGCGTTCATGCCAATTTAAAAGTATTTCACCGGATTTAAAATAAAACTCATATTTGAATATTAGTAAAACCTTATCAAAGATACGAAGTTTTTATTTTCTCCGACATGTGACGTATAGTCTACACAAGACTCATCAGTAGCGATCGAGTCAAAACAATTGGGAAAACAAAATCAATAAAGAATTTTAAGAGCTCTCAAAGCCAAAAGTTTGAAGAAGTAGTGCCAACTCTGGCCGTCTATGCATAAGGACATACCCTTAGTATTTCGGCTGATTTTAAAGTTTTATGAACATGCAGGAAAACTACGAAACAAGTGACGAATCAATGATATGTCAGGTCACTACAAGAATTTACTACCTGACACAAAAAATATAAAGTGTTATTTTCATTGACTTGTGATATTGTCGGGGATGAAACGTCCACCATCAGTGGGATCAACCCAAACGCATCAAAGATACACTGGTCTCATTACTGTGTACACCATTCACGCTTTTTGACTCGTCATGGGAGCTCGTGCCAAACCAGTTGGAAAACCAATAAACAACAGTTACCCCTGATTTCACATGATTCACATGTATTTTATGTGTTAAACATCATGGAAGAAGTGTTCACAGATTCTTATCCAGGTGACTCTCATATAACATTTGGTATTTCATCAACGTTCATGGAGATTTTATGTATTCGCATATTATCAAAAGACAGTACTTTGACCTCGTTTACAGTAAATAAAACCATCATACTCCAACGTTTATTAAAGACAAGAAAAAAGGTTCCCATAGTCGAGATTTCGGCATTGTATTCAATATGTAAAACAGACTAATTTTTTTTTATTCATAATTCTCACTTGAGAAAACAACAAAAGCGACATAAGTATCTACTTTATACATTAAATGTTACTTAACAACGGTATTTGTACGTATGAAGCGTCAACTACATGTTATTTATACCTTTCAAGCGTCATTTCAACATACATTGTACGTATGAAAGTGAAAATTATTAATTTGGATTGTCTTTCTTTTCCCAAAATAATTTTTAGACCGTTAAACAAGTAAAAACTTATGTATTACGAACTTAATCACTGACTTTGTAAGATGGTAAGTCGTTGATTGTTTGACAGATTTAAATTTGTTTGACAGTAAGCTAAAAAATACGATTTTTATAGATAAAATGAAATATATCAGTATCTTTTAATTCAAAGTTGACATATTTGATACTTTTTTTTCCAAATTTATTATTTAAGTTTTTGGTGAAGACGACATTTGTATTTTTACAATTTTAGTTGTTACGTTAATGTGCAATTGTATATGTCAACTGATGAACATTTATTTAGATTACTAAAGGATCTTTGTAGAGTCCCCTGTCATCAATTCCAATCTTTTTAAATGCGTTGCAGCACAAACTACAGGAAATCGAACAAACTTAGAAGTTTTTGCAAGGAAATAAATCAAGATTTTATAATTATAAGGAGTCAAAACAGATAAAAGAAAATGCAGCTGATAGCTGCAAAATTATTATTTTTTTTGCTTTCTAAAAGTTTATTTTCTTTCATGCAGAAAGAGCAAGGGACATTACAACATATGAAAAGTAAATTTGCAGAGATGTCAGTCATACACTGGTACACGATTTCATATTACATTCATTTTTGTATAGTCTAAGAGTAAAGCCATTTCCAATTAATATTCTATAGTGCGTCTTTTCTGTTTGTAATGTTATACTGCTGTATCAGGTTAAGGGTTAAAGTTGGAGCCTGTTAAAAATTTCAAACCCGCTGCATATATTATATGTACCTGGCTAAAGTCAGGAATCTAAGTCAGGAATAGTGCCTGTCGTTTGTTGGTATGTTTGATAAATGTTTCTCGTTTCTCGTTTAGTAAAATAGATTAGACCGTTGGTTTTCCTGTTTGAATTGTGATACAATGGTCATTTGGGGGCCCTTTATAGCTTGCTGTTCGGTGTGAGCTAAGGCTCCGTGTTGAAGGACGTATTTTGACATATAATCGTTAACTTTTTATACATTGTGACTTGGAGAGTTGTTTCATTAGCACTCTTTCCACATCTTCTTATCTATTAGCCATAAGTGTTGTTGTCTCTTGGACACATTCCTCGTTTCCATTCTTTGTTCTATAATCTAACTTTTTATAAGTTATTCGATAATTTTGAGATGCCCCGCTTCCTCTAAGGTATTGTTATTGACATATTTATGAACAATTAAACAGTAGAACGATGTATATCTTTTTAAACGATAATAGGAATTTTAAAGTCAATGGACAATACTAATTGAACAAGTTGATAATCTAAACCAACCCATTTGTGAACTTTGAGAAAACAATTCAAACAGATACAACCTCTAATTACATAAACTAAGATTTATTTCAGTATCTAAACATATTCAATAGCAAGTATATTTATTAACTGTAATCGTCTTTAATCAAATCAGCTCTTCTCTTAGCCAGGGCAGCACACAGCTCAACAATAGATGACATTTCCCATCTCGGGTGTCTGTAAAGCGCACCAATTACCCTAAATGTCTTTAGTTCCTTCATAACGTGTTCGACATACACCCTTCTTTTTCTGTGTAATAGATTAAACTTCCGTTTTCTCTTCTGTTCAAGTCTTGGTCTTCGAACGATATCCGTAGATTCTTTTAAATCTTAGAAGTTAGAAGAGATGGTGCATTTGGGTAGATACTGTCAGCCAGTATAAAACAGTGTGCTGGGAAATCATTTTCCAGTCCTGGACCAATCTGCCGGATTTGCTGATAGCAGAAGGCATCGTTATTGTGGCCAAGAAATCCGGAATGGACATAGCATATATTTTTTTGGTTATCAATAACTATCTGAAAAAGTAGAAAACAAAATAGTTAGATATATATATGTGACAAAGACAGAGAGGCGAAGAACTAAGATTTCCATTTTCAAGTTCATCAAAATGTATTTTTGCAAATATACTAGTATTTTAATTTCAAACTTTCTTTAATTGATTTTATATTCACAATTTTTATGTTGACGGATTCAAAAATATAAGTGTGTTCGTGTGTATCAATCAACAATACGACAGCAAGACAACATCACAACAGCGATAAAAATCAACCAAAGATGTTTATATAGGTCTTCGACTGGTGAAAAGTCTACAAATGTATTATGCTCTCAAAACTGTCGATAAAAGAACGCTTTATGTTACGAAAATCAATATTTGGATTCTAAAACCAATGATACACAAATTTCGGCGATACGCTGTTCAATTCTTATTTCTCTGAACATATGAGATCATATAATTCAATAAACTCAACATTACAAGATATGGCAATCTTGATCTTGATTTTACAAATAATACAATTCATGCGCCTCGATCTTCGATAACAATAAGATATATTAACTTAACTTTGCTTATAAAAACTAAATATTAAAAGGAATTTAACTAAAAACGAAAAAATACACAATTATAATGTTAAGTTCAATGTCAATATGCATTTTGCCGTGTAATTTGAAACAAAGTTGTACATGTAACGTTCTGTGTATGGGTGTCCTCTTCGCGGTCCGCGTTTGTGATGTTTAATTTAATATTAATGGATAATCTATAATTATCTTGGGATGCAAATTAAATTATCTGACGAATAAAAAAATGTCATTAATAGATTGAAAGTTAAGTACAAAACTTCCTCAACTTCATCACTTGAACATTTAAAAAGACAAAAATCACAGGAGCATTTGGAGTACCGTCCCCCTTTTTTATTTTGTGTGTTTTTTTTTCAACAATGGGAATAGCGGAGCAACCTAAAAAATTTTCAATCACATAAATAAGAGTTGGAACACTTTAAATAATCGAAAATAAGTCAAAATTAAGTAAATAATGAAAATATATTTCAAATTAAAAATAAACACAGAAAATGAAAATGGGAAATGTCCTCTCAACAAGCGCCTGTGTTGAAAATATCAAATATTTATCAGTCGCTCGAAAACAATATTTAAGGTAAACATATTTTTGTGTGTCCATACATCCCGATCAATCGAAAACATGTTAAAATTTACAAAAGCGTACCTGAGTATGGATGCAATGGAATTTTCTATGGCCACTATAGAACTCTTTTTGTGGTTCTGTAGATGGAATCCAAATCTCGTGGGATGTACCATCAATGGCTCCAATAACATTCGGCATTTCTGGCCGATTACCCCTCATTTGGTTCCATTAGATAACACTTGGCCATGTAATTTGTGGCTCCAAAATTTCTATTTCTCAAACTGATAAAACAGTTCCCATAACGAAAATTTCTTACTCTCGGAGAATTAATAGTTAATAAATTTTCAAACGTTTCCACAGTTTCCCCAGAAACAATCCAAAATTCAAAAGGTCTGTCAGATAAAATTCTGTACGGATCGTTAGTAGATAGCGGTAGTGAAACCTCGTGTTCTAAAATCCTATTTCTGATTGAAAAATTATAAAACGGTAACGGCATCTTTAGACTTCTGAGATATGTTATAAGAATGTTCAAAATCATAAAAAAAGATAAACCATTTTCCGACTGAAAAGGTGGTACTGGCGGAGATGGCAATAACATCATTCTGTACTGCAGGTACAGCAAGCAAATAAAAACGACCCGATCTCTATCGTTCTTTTTTAAGGATTGGAATTTCAAAATACATATAGATGAACATGTGTATATTAGTGAAAGCCAAAGAAATTCTACATGCAAACCTATGCTATACATCTATAGGTTTGTCTGTATTTAAAAAAAAATAACTCGAAAAAATTAACAAAATATCTTACAATATTTTTTTTAATAATCTATTATATTTGCGCATTGAAACCACATATATGGGGAATAATTCAATTATCATTTACTTAAACCTAGTCTGTTTTACCTTTGACCCGAACCATGCACGGACGATTTTTTTTTCTTTTTCTGTACTGACCAATGATGGACCTTTGCGACAATATTACCTATTTTCCGCGTGTCGGTTTGACCATTTCGTTTCGAACCCACTAAGAGCATGGCTACTCCGACCAGAAAATCCCACACTGAAGTGAGCTTCATAGAACAACTTATAATCTTAAGAGCCTACACCAAAACCAGATGTAATTGGAGTTTGGTGTTAGAGGAGGTAAAGAGGCAGCGTGACAAACTGCCGCAAGCTGCTATGGAGTTGTACGGGTGCACAGAAGGCCAAACACTAAAAAGAAGAATGACGGACCAAGTTAGGAAGCTTACAAAAGATGGGATGGCAATTTGCAATCCGGAGTTAAAGAGACTAGTCGAGGAGGTTAGGGCTATGGACAGCCGATATTCTCAAAAGTCCGATCCAGCGTCAAAAAGGGCAAACTTGAAAAGGGTATGTTAACTTAAGTGTATTTTTTAATTGAATTTATCCATACATATTTCAAATTTCAAATCAAATTGCGTGAAAATATTATAACCATATTTGGTGTATGTTTAATTTCTCGAAAATTAAGCCACACTTCAAAATTTTATTACTACTTACACCAGAATGTCGTTAAATGTAATTGGATACCCTGCATTTGTCATGATTTCCCATGATTAAAATTGCTGAAAGACCCCCCTCCTAAATTATAGAAATCTATCATTTTATATAAAAATTATATCTTGGGGTGTAAATTAGATACACATACTCTGGAGAATTTTAACAAATGTAAATACTTTTAAATGATTAATTATAATTGCTTCATCAGTTGCATAACAACCCCGATAATAAGCAACATTACAATATGAAAGAATTAAAATTTAAAAAAAAATCTGGCCGAGTTTTTTCACTTGAAATACCGTAAATTCATAGACATGGAAATTTTCTGCTATATGAAATTTATAGTATAAAGATATTTTTTAGCACATCCAGTCTTATAGATTTGTCCATTGGCAAATATCCCATGCATATTCAGGACAAAAACAAATTAACATTATTTAAATACAAGTTATTACTTTAAATTAATATAATAGATTTTGCCGTGAAGATTTTTCCAGGAATAAAAGTATAGGGATTCTAGAAGCTTACTTACAATATGACTCCCAGCAAGAGATTGTTTCTTAATTTTAGTGGGGGTGACAATTATTAAATTATATATTCTGGCGCAATTGTAACTGGAAAAAATGATTTTAACAAAGACAGAATAAATGAAATTATGCATTTAAATTTTCAAAAGTAATACGCCTGCTCAGTCCAACAAAAAAAATGATCGATTTAAATATTCAACAAATAAATTGACTTTTAGCCATCCCCTCGTCCTGTTCATTATAATCTGAAACGTTCTTAAAAGAGCAGTATGTGCGTCAATCCTAATTTTTGGGTGTTCGGTTTATAAACGGAAATAATAATAAGAGTATGAACAAAAGAATATATATAAGTGCATAACTTCGTGGTCACGTGTGATAAAAAATTGTAATTGGAGATTGTTTACCACCGTGCACTAAATTCACGTGTTCGGCTTCTATTCTCCGTTCTGCGGCAAACCTGTATTTCGTAAATTAAAACAAGTTTTCATGATAATATCTCTTTATTGGCACCAAGAAATCATGCGTCCGCTATTTTTAATTGATATTCATATACGAAATGCATAATAATTTAAGGTTGAATAAAGGCATTGTTTTTCATCTTCTGAAAATTACAGTAGATACTATCACACAAGCCTTAAATTGTTCTGCGGGGCCATAATCTTTCGAGACTGATATGGAATTGGTACTTTAACTAATAGTATCTCGATTGGATAAATCCGATAATCCACTTGTAACGATGTAATAATCTATATTTATCAATTTGATATAACAGATTATCAATTTGTTTTAACAGATTATCAATTTGTTATAACAGATTATTAATTTGTTGTAACAGATTATCAATTTGATATAACAAATTATGAATTTGATATAACAAATTATCAATTTGATATAACAAATTATCAATTTGATATAACAAATTATCAATTTGATATAACAAATTATCAATTTGATACAACAAATTATCAAATTATCAATGCAATATAACAAATTAAACATTTGATATTACAAATTAATTATTTGATATATACTAATCAATAATTTGATATATTAATTTGTTATATCAAATAATAAACAAACATTACGATCGTTTATGGACTAGTTTTATGCCAAGGACAGCATGAGTGAAGTCTAGAGGTTAAAACAATTATTGAAAATTAATGTATTCAAATTTTCTTTACTTTTAAAATAAAGATCAGCGGGGGTAAATATATTTTCAGGTTTTGTTACTCAAACACGGGCTTTGCCATTGCCATATATTGGGCTAACGATTTTGAACCACAATTCCTCCTAAACCAGTTATCATGATATCATGAAATTTTCATAGAATCTTTACTATACAGTGCTGTTGTGTACCTTTTATTCTTTTAATGCATTTTTAGTAAAAAAAATATTTTGGGGGTTTCCCATATCGTGAAATTGTTTTAAGGAGTGGGGGTCCAGGGCTGATATACATAAAACTACCAAAATTTGTGCCGAACGGACGGATTTTTCTTCATGCCCTACGATAAAATAGTATTTTGACTGGATATCTTAACTTAAGTGGTTTTATGCATTTCAGCCCGGCTGGTAATTTACCGAGCAAAACCTATAATTTTAGTTGTAGTAAAAACTTCTGACCTTCAATCTAAATCTTTTAATACTGTTTTGCGACACAAGTTTCGCTCTTGCATTATATAAAAGTAAAAATATTTGGTATGATTTCTAATTGGACAGCCACCATAGATGAAATGAGGTGGCAGTAATCAGTTATTGGTCACTCTTAAGAAATTAACGTTAAAAAACTTTGTCAAAACATGTACCGTTTAGAAAAAAAAATCAAATTAGAAAATCAATGGCCTTAATTTTATAGATGAAACGAAAAACAAAATTAATATGAAGAGGCTGCAATTGACGAAAAACGCTCAAGCTAAAGGTTGCTGAATGACTTCGGGCATGCAAGTTAAGAATAAGTCGGTTTTGAATAATTTTTCAGCTTTTTTTAAACTGCGCTGGGACTTTGACTGCCAAGCCCCAAATGATTAGATTTTTTTAATTGAATAAGAAATAAGACTAACACAATAACTTATGGACTTGCTTTCTTTGAGTCTATCGCTAAAATGCACTTGAGAAGACTATTTGTATATCAAATTATTAATATGTTATTTCAAATTGTTAATTTGTTATATCAAATAATCAATTTGTTATTTTAAATTAATAATTTGATAAATTAAATGAATGAATTGTCAAATTATCATTATTTATTTTATCAAATTGATAATCTGTTATATCAAATAATTAATTTGTTATATCAAATTATTAATTTGTTGTATGAAATCATTAATTTGTTGTATCAAATTATTAATTTGTTATAATGTTATATCAAATTATTAATTTGTTATATCAAATTAAATAAAGTAAATGAGAATGGCCCTAAAAGGCTTCCATACTAAAAGGCTTCCGTAAATAATGAATTTAAAAAAATTGAAAACCTTCAATTTGACATTTAAATCAATAAATAAAAAAAACAAGTGAACAGCAAATTTCTATCCGCTCATCATGACATTTGAAACATATATCCTTCACAATCAAATTTAAAGATCTAAGTTGACCAATCGGAATTGTCTATCAAACACTCAATGAATCGATTACTCCACTCAGAGTTTTATACTTCATCACATTTTGAACAAAAGAACAGGTGATCATCAAGCATATTAACAATTTATTACATCAATCTTAATTTGGGGTTTTCATTTAATATATTTTTATTTGTTAAAATTTATCGTATATTTATTTTTCTTTTTGTACTTGCAGCTCAACGCCAGTAAAGAGGTGGAGCGTGAAGTTGTAAATATATATGCAAGGATAAGCACGCCATTGGAACAAGATGACGCTCAAGAAGACCAGGTTGAAGAACCGCAAGAATCGCAAGAAGAACCTCAAGAACCATCTGGCGTAGCAAAAAGATTTCAAGCGATCCCTGTTGCCGATGATGAGGATGAGGAGAAAGCAGTTCAACCACCCCCAAAGAAAAAGGGTGCCATGGAAATGGCTAGGGACACATACCAAGCGTACCAAGACCACCTTGATAGACTTAGACCTCTAGAAAACAAAATGGAAAGGTGTATGGTCAATACCTATCTTCTTAATAAATGTTCTAAATTCTTATAAATGTTCTATATTATTTTACAGGAGTATACTGATATAAAAAAATGCTTATTCACCTGTATTATGCCTTATTCCGTCATTGTTATCTTTAGTTTGTTTTAATTTTAAATGTTATAGTGATAAATGGGTTTAAGAAATAATCTATATGCGTCGTGTTCGTCTGGCTGTCTTTTGTTTGAATAGATATGACTGATTGTGCGGTCATCAATTTAAATTTTCAAATACAATTTTATTTTAACCAAAGACTAAAATTTGCATTTGCTAAAAAGAATGAATAAATTTTGTCGAACTGAAATCATTGATTTATACAAGAACTGCTCGGGTGATACTTTTTGGATTTCTTGTGTTTTTTAAACAAAGCAAGACTAAAAAACGTCTGACTTGCTGGTGTCGATATTTTAGGTAATCTGATACTTTTTTGTTTCTTCATTTTACCTACGATCTGTAGATATAAAAAAGATGTGGTGTGATTGCCAATAAGACAACTCTTCACAGGAGACCAAATGACACAGAAATTAAAAAAATGGTCACAGTAGAGCCTTCAACAATGAGCAAAGCCCATACTGCATAGTCAGCTATAAAAGGCCCCAAATGACAAATGTAAAACGTTTTACAATTCAAACGAAAAAACTAACGTCCTAATTAATGTACAAAAAAAATTGACGAAAAACAAATATGTAACACGGCACCAAACGACAACCACTGAAATACAGGCTCTTGGGACAGGCACATGTGTACGTAATGTGGCGGGGTTTAAAATGTTAGCGGAGTCCCAACCCTCCCCCTAACCTGGAACAGTGGTGTAATAGTACAACATAAGAACGGACTGTAAAAGTCAGTTGAAAAGGGCTTATCTGTAGATATTCGGTCTCAACAGTATTTCACGTACCTTGCGGGAACCAGCAAATATATTTGCTCTTCTCTTTATTTCATAGCAACGTTATGTTAAATATTTATATATGGCGTTTAAAGCCAAGACGCAAAGATATGCTGATTAAGTTTAACTTGGGTTAATTTTATTTGGTAATTAAACTAAATTGATTTGTATGGGACTTGTGCCTAATTAGCTATAAAACATTGTGTTGATTGATATAGATCGTTACTCATCTAGTGTTAACTAGTTATACAAGTCCCTGACCCGTGAAGTTGAGCTGTATGAGACTTAATTATATTTGTTTGTCTGTATGTCTGGTGGTCTTGGTTGTCTGTTTGTCTGGTGGTCTTGTCTGTATGTCTGTCTGGTGGTATTGTCTGTCTGTCTTAAGATCTTGCCTGTCTGTCTGTCTTAATGTTTTGTCTGTCTGTCTGTCTGTCTGGTTGTTTGGTTTTATTTATCTGTCTGGTGGTTCTGTCTGTCTGTCTGTCTGTCTGTTTTGTGGTCCTGTCTGTCTGTCTGGTGGTCTTGTTTGTGTGTCTCTCTGGTGGTCTTTTCTGTCTGTCTGTCTGTCTGTTTGGTGGTCTGGTCTGGTTGTCTTGTCTGTCTGTGTCTGTCTGGTGGTCTTGTCTGTCTGTCTGTCTGGTGTTCTTGTCTATTTGTCTGTCTATCTGGTGTGTCTGTCTGTCTGGTGGTCTTGTCTGTCTGTTTGTCTGTCTGTCTGTCTGTGTGTTTTGTGGTCTTGTCTGTCTGTCTGGTCGTCTTGTTTGTCTGTCTGTCTGGAGGTCTTTTCTGTCTGTCTGGTGGTCTTGTGTGTCTGTTTGTCTATCTTGTGGTCTTGTCTGGCTGGCTGTCTGTCTGGTTGTCTTGTCTGGCTGGCTGTCTGTCTGATTGTCTTGTCTGTCTGTGTCTGTCTGGTGGTCTTGTTTGAGTGTCTGTCTGGTGGTCTTTTTTGTGTGTCTGTCTGGTGGTCTTGTTTGTGTGACTGTCTGGTGGTCTTGTCTGTCTGTTTGTCTGATGATCTTGTCGGTCTGGTGGTCTTATCTGTCTGTATGTCTGTCTTTCTGGTGGTCTATCTGGTGGTATTGTCTGGCTGGCAAATGTCCATGACAAAATCCAGATCAAGTTCGAATTTGTTTGGGTCTTATGAGTTTGACCGTGCAATTCTCTTATATGCTGGATACTATCCACGCTAGCCTGTGTCCACACTTGTTTCATTCGATATTTCGTAAACGTATTTGTTATTTATGTGTTCAACCTTACTGTGGATACTCGTTTAAAGAGATGTTTGGTACAATATGGCAAGGAGATAGCAACTCAGATGTTTCGTTAATTTTCTTTCTAAAGTTAAGATCATAGAAAGAACGAACCATCTTTTTATGTGTTAAATATTTGGTGGGGAGGGGCATTTTATTTCGCACAGACAATTGATGAAGTATATATGAAGCAATAAAGAATCAAACTTTTAAAAAATCCTTTGTTCAACCACAAAAGATGAATGGTCGATGTCTTACAGTATTAACAATCAGATAAATAACTACCAGGGGGAATAATGTTGATTTTAAGCAACTATTGGTTACCGTATGGCCTTCATCACGGAGCTTTAGTCCAGAACCAGGGCTTAATTTCAGATTGCCTTAATTATGTACTGACGACTATAAACAAACAAGAACTATCTCGAAATAAGATAAACGACACATTTATATGTAGCGTGAAGTTTTGTATCAACCATAAATATTTATCATTTGATTTTTCTATAATTTCACACATGTTGATTCTGACTTGACTATAAGGTATATCTGAAGGTTTTTTTCGGAGAAAAAAAACCCCTTCAAAATACTAGTTATGATAACTATACGTCAAACACAACTTAAAATTAGAGATACAACCTATTTTGGTGTGAATATCATGGATGGAAGGTCAACAAAGTGAGATGATATTTGTATTTTGAGATTTTTTATTTCAATTATAATAGTATAATAATAATATGCTTTGACTTAATTTTTAACCCTTGGCATTTTAAACAAAGTATAACAGATGTATAGCAGTGTCTCCAGTTATTGAATTCTAAACTGGATATCAGCTCTTTATACGTTCCTTTGCTTCCATTAACTACGATTATTTTTCTTGAGATTTAATGGTCAATAATTTTAAGTTACCAGAATCACTAAATGCTAAAAAAATCATTTTTCCCTACAATAATATTGTCTTAATTCAAATATCCTAATTAGATTAAGAAAAATATGAAGATAATGGCGAAATTATAGCTAAATGCATTTTAATATGTCATTTTTTTTTCGGAAAAAGGGAGAGAATTCAATCTCAAATATAGTCTTAATTGTGATTTCTTACGTATACTTTATGTATGACGTTAGTAAAGTCAGATATCGAGAATTCTCTACTAAGAGACACTATGTTTATGTTTTACATTTTAATTGTCATTTGCTGGAACGAATGACCAAAACATTTCAATCTTAGGCTTTCATTTATTCGATCGGAAATGAAATTCATTCATTTAAAGGACAGTTTAACGCGATCACAATGACATGGCTATAGTTACTTTGAACCAACATATGTTCCTGCGTAGTTATTTTTCAATATGGTGGAACGATGGTTTAACTACCACAAATAAGTCCATTATGTTAAGATACACATGCAGTTGATCTACGGGATGGTCATCACATACCTATTTTCTATAAAAATCGTTTTAAAAACAATTCAATCTCAATCGATGAAGGTTATTGCCGAGCACGTGCCATGAACATAAAATTTGCATTTTACATTTTATATATATATATCAACTGTCATAGGATTGGTACAGTTATTGCTGACTGACTATTATAGTGTTACAGGTGACAAGCAGTAGTCGTGAAAAGAAGTTTGGTATTTGCCGATTTGTATTATAAGTAACAAAAATTAACACTAGATATATTAATTGCTTCCGAATATTACTGTATATACCTTCATGACAATCGCTCGTACCTTTCATATTGAAAGCCACGGCTGTTTGAAAACCTATCATGTTAAGAGCTGTTTTATCAAAAAGTACATTACAGAAATACAAATCCATCTAAAGTCAAATTTGACACTGAGGGAGAAGTCGCAGAAGGCGAGACATATGTGTTGCTTTTACGGCGTCGTCGTCATCGTTGGCGGCATAAACAGTTGTTAACTTTTCTGCTTATCTCCGTTTAATATGAAATACTTGTCAAACATCAATGATATTTTCTTCAAAGTCGAATTACGATCAGTATATATCAGTATGACGACTATTTTTGATGCCCTATCACCGAGTTCATGGTCCAGCAACTTTCAATTTATAAGCTATTTTCAATGTTAAGTTTTCTGCTTAAGTAAGTTTGATAGAGACTCCTTGTGATAGATCAACATATTTGATATAAAGTTGCACTTTTATCAGAATTGATCAGTCTAATGTTTATATTGAGGCCTTGCCCCATTGGTCACGGTCGTTAGTGTTCTACGTTGTGTTTTGCATACTGTTATTCGTCTTTTGGTTGTTGTTTACCATGAACTTGTTGGTTCGATTTCAACTGTTGGGTTTCACTATTTCTTTGGTATCTTTCATTTTTCTTTGATATCAAAAACTAAAGATAATAAAGATGGATGTAATGTTTTATTCGTTTTGAATAGTTTGAAATATTATGCTAAATGTTTTCATTTCAAATAACAGGGGCACGAGGACAAATTTAAATGTAATCCTATTGATATGTTCTATTTAAAATTCAATGTAATCCGATTGATATGTGCAGGTGTAATAAACACATCAATTTAAATATAATATTATTGACATGTGCAGGTGTAATAAATACATCAATTTCAATGTAATCAGATTGATATGTGCAGGTGTAACAAACATATCAATTCAAATGTAATCCGATTGACATATGGAGGTTTAATAACCGTTAGTTTAAATGTAATCTGATTAATATGTGCAGGTGTTATAAATGCATCAATTTAAATGTAATCCGATTTACATGTGCAGGTGTAATAAACACGTCAATTTAAATGTAATCCGATTGACATGTGCAGGTGTAATTAACACATCGATTTAAATGTAATCTTATTGCTATGTACAGGTGTAATAAACACATCAATTCACATGTAATCCAATTGAGATGTGCATTTGTATTGCACAATGAATTTAAATGTAATCTGATTAATATCTTCAGGTGTAATTATCACATCAATTTAAATGTAATCTTATTGCTATGTGCAGGTGTAATAAACACATTAATTTAAATGTAATCTGATTGATATGTTTAGGTGTTATACAGAAATCAATTTAAATATAATCCGTTTGACATGTGCAGATGTAATAAACGCATCTGTCGATTTTATGTTCATTCTTTAGGTTTCTGTCTATTGACGATTGACGTTGCCTTTGTAATTAATTGTTTATTCAATGATATGTTTTATTGCAATTTAAATGTTATTCGATTGATATGTTCTATCACAATTTAAATGAAATCCAATTTATATGTTTTATTGCAATTTAGTTATGTTATCCTAATGATATGTTCTATTTTTTTTTAGATGTAATCGTATTGCTATGTTCTATTTAGAATTCAATGTTATCCTATTGATATGTTCTATTGTAATTTAAATATAATCGTATTGCTATGTTCTTTTTTAGAATTCAATGTAATCCTATTGATATGTGCAGAGGTAATAAACACATCAATTTAAATGTTATCCTATTGACATGTGCAGGTACAATAAACACATCAATTGAAATGCAATCCGATTGACACGTTGCTGGTGTAATACACACATCAATTTAAATGGAATCCAATTGATATTTGCAAGTGTAATAAACACATTCATTTGAATGTATTCTGATTGACATGGTCAGGTGTAATACACACATCAATTTAAATGTAATCCGATTGACATGTGCAGATGAAATGAACACATCAATTTAAATGTAATCCGATTGACACGTTGCTGGTGTAATACACACATCAATTTAAATGTAATCCGATTGACATGTGCAGGTGTAATGAACACATCAATTTAAATGTAATCCGATTGACATGTGCAAATGAAATGAACACATCAATTTAATTGTAATCCGATTGACATGTGCAGGTGTAATAAACACATCAATTTAAATGTTATCCGATTGACATGTGCATGTGTTATACACACATAAATTTAAATGTAATCTGATTGATATGTACAGGTGTAATACACACATCAATTTAAATGTAATCCGATTGACATGTGCAAATGAAATGAACACATCAATTTAATTGTAATCCGATTGACATGTGCAGGTGTTATAAACACATCAATTTCAATGTAATACGATTGATATCTACAGATGTAACAAACACATCAATTTAAATGTAATCCGATTGACATGTGCATGTGTTATACACAAATAAATTTAAATGTAATCTAATTGATATGTGCAGGTGTAATACACAAATCAATTTAAATGTAACCCGTTTGACATGTAGAGGTGTTATAAACACATCAATTTCAATGTAATAAAATTGATATGTACAGATGTAACAAACACATCAATTTCAACGTAATCCGATTGACATGTGCAAATGTAATAAACGCATCCGTCGATTTTATGTACATTTTTCAAGCTAAGAGATTCAATGTAAAACAATCGCTTGAAAGACTTATGTCGCAATAATTATATGAGACTTTTAAATTTACTACAAAATGAAACAATTTTAAGCCTTGTCAAAACTTATTTTAATGAATGAACTTGTGAACTTGCATACTGTAGTTAAATAATTCACTTTTGTTGATAGTGTCATGACCGTTATCAATAGAAATCTGGCCTTAAGTGTTTCATTTGAAATGTTTTGCATTTGTCATTTCGGGGTAATATATTGCTTACTATGCAGAATGGGTTTTTCTCATTGTTGAAGTCCGTACGGTGACATATAGTTATTAACTTCTATGTCAGTTGGTCTCTGTGTAGAGTTTTCTCATTGCAATCATACCCCATCCTCTTATTTTATATAAACCTTACTGTTATCATGGTTATCATAGATGAAATAGGTAAACATCCAGGAACTTAAGATTATGAAACAAAATAAAATGAAAACACAGTTTTAAAAACTACCGTCAAAATTTGAAGGGTTTTATTGAAATGTACTTTACAGTATTTTTCCTCTAAATAAGATTTGGTGGATACGGAAAATAAATATCAAAACCATTGACTTTAAATTTTCCATCATAATTGGGATGTTAAAGTAAACTAAGTATGGGTAATAAACTAATGGAAGAACTAAAGAAATAGCGATCTGAAAAAAATTTCATACTTTTTTATCAACAAAATGTTTTATGTTGGGTCAAATAAGGATTGTTAACTAAGGTTTTGGCTCTGATTACAGTTTCTGTTAGTTGACAAAAATCCTGAAACAAATATGAGGACATGTAATATATCAAACTTAAATTTCTGAGTACCTTTCGCTCAAATTAAGAAAAATAGGTGAACATTGCAGTTGAAACGGCCATGTTTTCTTTGCATATGTTACACAACTTATCAACAAAAACAAACACTCATCCTGTGCTAACATTGAATGTGAGATTTTTTTCAGATCGTAAGTACAATATAAGTTATATCAACTAGTACTTATATACCCCAATTGATCATAGATTCAATTTTACAGTAAATTATCTATTTTGTCTAGTAAATTTTTGTATTTTGTATAATTATTGTTATCGTGCAGCGAATTCATATTAGTTCTGAATGACTACAAATCTAAAATTAATAGCATTTATCAAAACTAGGGAGTAAAGCAGTTCAAATGAACCTCTGCTTGAAATTCAATAACAGCCCATCTTAACGCCAACTGATTGGGTAGAAAGTAAAATAACAAAAATACCGAACTCCAAGAAAAATTCAAATCGGAATGTCCCTAATCAAAAAGCAAAATCAAAAGCTCAAAAACATCAAACGAATGGAAAACAAATGTCATATTCCTGATTCGGTACAGACATTTCCTTATGTAGAAAATCGTGTATTAAACCTGGTTTTATAGCTAGCTAAACCTCTCACTTGTATGACAGTCGCATAAAGTTGCATTATATTGAAAACTATGTGTGAACAAAACAAACAGACATAATAGGTAAAAATGTCAAAAATAGGGGTACAGCAGTCAACATTGTGTTATAATCTTAATCACTATAAAAACCAACAAATATGTCAAAGAAGAAAACAAAATTTCATAAAGACAAAGCACATAAGCAATAATGAAAGACAAGAATACAAAAAAATGACCACAGCACAACAACACAAAGGCGGGATGCATATGTATCGAGCCACGCGAAAATGATAGTACCAAAAATGAAGTAAACAGTGAAGGTTAATAATTTACAAAGACAAATAAAAGAACACTATAACACGTAATTAAGACGATAAACAACGTCAGTACCTAGAATCTATACTTCAAGACCATCATGTATTATTTGTAAATTTATACGCAATATTTATCAACAAGGTCTTGGTATCTTCCTATGAACCTTTTTCAGAAAAAGGACGAGACGTTCTGTGACATAACCTTAGTTCATCAACCTTCTCCTCAGACACTGGTGAACTAAACAACCGAATGAATTGGGAAATGTATATCCCATATGCAGGTTAAGTCGGTATATTGCTACTAAAGTGGGGTAAATTGATAATTTCAAAATTTAAATCGTCCCGTTTGTCATAGATTCTGGTACTGAGATGACCGCTTACGTCAAATTCGAGGTGTAAGTCTAAAAATGAGGCGGAGGAAGTCGTGTCTGTTATTTCTTTAATTTCTGGTTCTGAAGGATATATTAATGGAACCCGGTCAGAAAAGTTTTAATTGTTAATGGAAAGAACATCATCAATATATCTGAATGTGAAATTAAATTATTTGGATTCTTTGATCTTCTTGTTTGTGACAAGTGTCTGAAGGAACTCCGACTCATATGCAAATAAGAAGAGGTCGGCAAGGAGAGGCGCACAGTTTGTTCCCATAGGAATGCCGACAATTTGTTGAAAAAGTCTACCTCCGTTTCAACAAATATGTTGCCAATAAGAAACTCTAGCATACTGATCATTTGTATTGCATGTGTTACCTATTTGTTCACTATTAAAAATATAGGCCGTATGGTATCCCAAAGTAATGAATTTATAACGTATGCTTCAATTTCTTTTTATTGAAAAGCATAATATGAGTTAATAACATAAGCGTGTTCATACCCTTGAAACATATGGGAGTTTTGAGACTTCTCTTTCGAAAATCAAAACGAATATTCATAGAAAATGCAGAAATAACATTACAGAGAGAAGATACACAGGGGACAATTAAAAACCAAAAAAACAAAAAAACAAAAGATCAGACAAACACAGACAATAATACAATAAAACACTTCTAAGAAAACTGCACACTAGTCAGCACAAAACAAACAAACGCCAGACGTGATATCTGGTGACTCGGAAGGGTAAGCATTTTCTGCTGCACTAGTTAGGAAGATGGTTTTGTTGCGGTTGTCATATTCTCAACGTCTTCTTCATAAAAGGTCATTGATAAAGAATTAATGCAGATAACCATGACTGTATCTACGCCGAGCAGCGAAGTAACAAAAAAAAAACACGATACGTTGATTGAGTCGCAGAATTAGGTCTATTGGAACATTGGAAATAACAAAAATATTACATTCAATAATGTGCTCATCAACTTATTCCCTTCTCGTTTGAGTGATCTTACTTCCGTTTAACCGTTTAAAAGAGATTTCATTTGTTTATTGTGCTAATGTGAAACTGAATTGTCTTAAAAAAAACAAAAAAAACAAACAAAACAAAAAAACAAAGATAAACACAACACTGAAACAATAATAAATAATTATGTAGCAATGAGTATCTATACTCTATCAAAAACCGAATTCTTCAGTATTTTATATTTCGATAGGCAATTCCCAAATTTTATAAGGTTCTAACACTATAATAGCTTTTATCTGAACAGATCCCTCAATTTCCCGTACGATTGCAAAAATAATACCGTATAAATTGGTTCATCCTTTCTGTAACGTCGACAACTGAAAATAAGTTGAATAAAAAAACAATGTAAGAAATAAGAAACTATGAAAAGCCTCAGTTACTGACAAAGTTCCTTATAAGTGATCTTTGTATCCTTAGGCCGATAAAAAAGATATCGAGATCTTCAAACTCCTTGACTATTAAAAATTGTATTGATTTTGAAAATGTTGGTACAGAAGAGACACTTGCTTTGCTTTGTATAGCAAAATTTAATATTGAATAATCCAGATCAAAATCAAATACTCTGGTTATGCAAATTTATCCTTTCATACACGTTCTGATTTCCAAGACCTCTCATAAGCTTATATTTTTTATTGTGAAATAATCGTAATCCGATTTGCATAAACACATCTATTTCTGTCAGTAAAAGATAAAGCTGAGACGCTTAACTCCAAATACCAACGGACAACACATAAAAATAACAGAAGTGCAAGCTCTGTTGTTTTAAACCCTTATTTGCTAAATGAAAATATTTGTCGAAGGTCGCTTCTGATCAAACGTCTGTAAATATTTTAGCATCTCCATGCAATATCCATATTTTTGTATTGCTATTATGATATGCAGATTGATAGGAAGATGATGGGATACACAACCAGTCTTGCCGTTGGTTTTTGTTGATTGAATTGTTTGACATTTTATCATATCGGGTCCTTTTATTGATACTATATGGTATTAGTTTTGATCATTGCTAAAGGTTAAAAGGCAACCTAAAGTTGATCACATCAACGTCATGTTGTATCTGGTGGATAGTTATATCATTGGAAATCATACCACATCTTCTAATTTTCATACTGTCATCTTTGGTAGTTTATATTTCATCAAGTACTTTAATTCATAATAAATAAGTCACAATACAAATATAAATACATTTTGTGTTTTTTTACAGAACCTAGATGTCGCCCTGATTGTTTTGTATTTTTCTCCCTTTGGAAATGTACTGGATGATAACAAATGTCCAAGTTGTAGATGCGAAACAGGTTATAAAGTTATGGATTTTTTTAGTCACATGGCGGTTTTGAGCTTATTATTCTGTATAGGCATCTCTCTATTTCAAAAGACTATGTTAATTCTTAGTGTTTTGATTTGTCTGTGTCGTTGAGTTGTTGTCTCACCAATGTATACCTTTATACCTTTTTATTTAAACCAAAGTATAGACTTTGATATAGAAATATTGATGACATCTCTCGACTTCTCCCGTTCGACAGTATATCCTTAAGCTTGTTAAAGGGGTGTTTTCGTTTGCTGTTCAGATGTATAAATATGCAGATTGGTCCGGTCGAAATAGAAATGTCGTATATCCAATGTCTGGTTAAGTGAGAGCATCACGCAATCTAAACGTTATAGAAACATTTGAATAACTCTTTGAGGGAAAAATTCGATCTATGCACAAGTTAATTGATTGAAATCTCTAAACAACAGCAAAGGTCAGCGAATTCTTTAAATAAGTCACATGACTGATTTAAACACTTTTTGACGCTTTGTAGATGGAAAAAAAATTAAATAACAAATCCGTAAGGCAATATCTAAAAAATGAAACGGCTAAAATAAGTTTAATCCTTATATGATTTGTTGCCAACAATATTTTATCCAATTGTTTGATTTTATGACAACTAAACCAGAAAATAAAAAAAAAACAAACAAACTTGAAACAGCAAATTTTGTCACCTAGACGAGGCTCTCGTTGTTTTTCGCTTCAGTATATGTCCACTCAATGAAGATTTGTTTCTGTTCTAGTCCCCTCCTTCTAGTTTCTCTGGATATGATACAATGTAACTCCTGATGTGGACTACGTTATTATATATTTAACAAAATTAAATGCAAAGAGAAAAATGAAGAACTATATGCTAAAATGTACGCTTAAAAATCAAATATAAATAAAAAAACAAATAGTATTACATAAAATTGGAAAACTGTTTGAGACAATTATCAATTGATGATTGATTGATTCTTGGTTGCTTAACGTCCAGTGGCAAATATTTCATGCATATTCAGGACGAGAACAAATTAACAATAAATTCAATAGGTAGGTTCTGCAATAGGGACGTCCGGGACCAAGGTCGGAGAAATTCAGACTGCCACCGGGAAATGAGGGTATATTGGATAGGGACAGAAATTTAGCCTTGCAACAGGTCACCTACGGACCCTTGAAAGAGTTGTTGCAAGGGTTCTTAACGTGCAAAGAGCGTGGCACTCTCCTTACACAATGCATCGGATTTAACGTCCCCATTCTGACCGGACGTGACTGCAAATTTGTACATCCCGCACAGCCAAACGGACGCCCCAATTTAGGAAAGGTTTTACTGCCGGTCGAAGGAAGACCAATGGTGACCATACTTCTATTCCCCAGTCACCCTTGGGGGGATAATCAATTGAAGACTAATGATTATACATCACTAAATGAAGCTGATTTAATTTAATTGGTCGCTCTTTTAATGTCCAGTGACAGATATGTCATGCATATTCACGACGAGATGCAAAGTTGAACGACCTGAAGCAAATGGTAACCATTTTAGAGTGACAATTTATTAAAATAGAGCGCAAGCTAGTCGTGAAACGTATACATGTATAGAATGCCCTACAAGGAAAAAGTTGAACTATGATCAAATCGTCTCCTCTTTGTTCTCCACGGTAGACGAATATCAAAAGCAAAACAACATGAAATTACAATCAATAACGGCCCCTATAAGTAAATGCGATATGGACTTATTTGTAAATAACTTCCTAAAGTAACCGACATTTCCCGGTATCGGACAGGTTTGTTTTTCTTCTCAAATACCGTCTGATTATTGACAGGAGATATAAAATCAATCAAAAGCACTTTGTTTCTCTGAAATTGTAAATTATGGTATTTCGCTGGCTGTTTTTTCCCCGATCCTATTTCGGACCCCGGATTCTAAGAAGGCGTGTCTAATTAGTCACGCCCTATTAACTCTTAATAAATTGATCCTCAACTTAAAGACCTATACCGGGTTAATAAGTTCGAGGTACAATAAGTAAACAAAAGAAATTCTTTACAAAATGAGATCGTCCCAGGTATCTTAGATCATTATTTTGCCTTGAATAACAATGAAAAATGCACGAATAGGTTAGTAATGCAGGGAAAAAACTCACACTAATAAAAAAAAAAAAAAAAAAAAAAAAAAACAGACCCATAATCTGAACACGCCAAACAGTTTAATGACACTATTACACTAAAATCGTTTTTTTAGCAAACTAGAAAAGGTGTAGACTATACAAAGTTACGACTAAGTTTTAAAATTCTCCATAAAAATTACACTTAAAAGTATTTCTATTGAATTTGTGAACATGAACAGATGAAAATATTTGTTTAAGTCTACGTTACTGCAACCTAATCACAAAAATAACACAAAAAAAAAACAGTAAGAAGGCAATACTTAGTCTTTAACAATTGACATATATAACAAATACAATATGTTTTAAGCTCGAAGTCTTCCCAAGAAATTAAACAGAATCATCACAGTTTGTTTATTTTATGATTTTTTTTGTGTTGGTTTTTATAGCTTGGACAAACAAAAAAACACACCATTAGACTTCAGTTATCGAACAAAAAATTTTTGACCGGAACAAAGAGGTAGTGCCAAATTCCCCTGACATCATTAAATAACATGGCCACTTTGAAAAAGTCTTTCAATGTTTATTTGTTTATTGATATTCAAATATCACAAAACAACATAACATGTGTTCTTTAGGGTTCTAACACTATAATAGCTTTTATTTGAACAGATCACTCAATTTCCCGTACGACTGCAAAAATAATACCATATAAATTGGTTTATCCTTTCTGTAACGTCGACAACTGAAAATAAGTTAAATAAAAAAACAATGCAAGAAGTTAGAAACTATGAAAAGTCTCAGTTACTAACAAAGTTCCTTATAAGTGATCTTTGTATCATTAGGCCGATAAAAAATATATCGAGAACTTCAAACTCCTTGACTATTAAAAATTGTATTGATTTTGAAAATGTTGGTACAGAAGAGACACTTGCTTTGCTTTGTATAGCAAAATTTAATACCGAATAATCCAGATCAAAATCAAATACTCTGGTTATGCAAATTTATCCTTTCATGCACGTTCTGATTTCCAAGACCTCTCATGAAGCTTATATCTTTTATTGTGAAATAATCGTAATCCGGTTTGCATAAACACATCTATTTCTGTCAGTAAAAATAAAGCTGAGACGCTTAACTCCGAATACCAACGGACAACACATAAAAATAACAGAAGTGCAAGCTCTGTTGTTTTAAACCCTTATTTGCTAAATGAAAATATTTGTCGAAGGTCGCTTCTGATCAAACGTCTGTAAATATTTTAGCATCTCCATGCAATATCCATATTTTTGTATTGCTATTATGATATGCAGATTGATAGGAAGATGATGGGATACACAACCGGTCTTGCCGTTGATTTTTGTTGATTGAATTGTTTGACATTTTATCATATCGGGTCCTTTTATTGATACTATATGGTATTAGTTTTGATCATTGCTAAAGGTTAAAAGGCAACCTAAAGTTGATCACATCAACGTCATATTGTATCTGGTGGATAGTTATATCATTGGCAATCATACCACATCTTCTAATTTTCATACTGTCATCTTTGGTAGTTTATATTTCATCAAGTACTTTAATTCATAATAAATAAGTCACAATACAAATATAAATACATTTTGTGTTTTTTTACAGAACCTAGATGTCGCCCTGATTGTTTTGTATTTTTCTCCCTTTGGAAATGTACTGGATGATAACAAATGTCCAAGTTGTAGATGCGAAACAGGTTATAAAGTTATGGATTTTTTTAGTCACATGGCGGTTTTGAGCTTATTATTCTGTATAGGCATCTCTCTATTTCAAAAGACTATGTTAATTCTTAGTGTTTTGATTTGTCTGTGTCGTTGAGTTGTTGTCTCACCAATGTATACCTTTATACCTTTTTATTTAAACCAAAGTATAGACTTTGATATAGAAATATTGATGACATCTCTCGACTTCTCCCGTTCGACAGTATATCCTTAAGCTTGCTAAAGGGGTGTTTTCGTTTGCTGTTCAGATGTATAAATATGCAGATTGGTCCGGTCGAAATAGAAATGTCGTATATCCAATGTCTGGTTAAGTGAGAGCATCACGCAATCTAAACGTTATAGAAACATTTGAATAACTCTTTGAGGGAAAAATTCGATCTATGCACAAGTTAATTGATTGAAATCTCTAAACAACAGCAAAGGTCAGCGAATTCTTTAAATAAGTCACATGACTGATTTAACCACTTTTTGACGCTTTGTAGATGGAAAAAAAATTAAATAACAAATCCGTAAGGCAATATCTAAAAAATGAAACGGCTAAAATAAGTTTAATCCTTATATGATTTGTTGCCAACAATATTTTATCCAATTGTTTGATTTTATGACAACTAAACCAGAAAATAAAAAAAAAACAAACAAACTTGAAACAGCAAATTTTGTCACCTAGACGAGGCTCTCGTTGTTTTTCGCTTCAGTATATGTCCACTCAATGAAGATTTGTTTCTGTTCTAGTCCCCTCCTTCTAGTTTCTCTGGATATGATACAATGTAACTCCTGATGTGGACTACGTTATTATATATTTAACAAAATTAAATGCAAAGAGAAAAATGAAGAACTATATGCTAAAATGTACGCTTAAAAATCAAATATAAATAAAAAAACAAATAGTATTACATAAAATTGGAAAACTTATGATTGATTGATTCTTGGTTGCTTAACGTCCAGTGGCAAATATTTCATGCATATTCAGGACGAGAACAAATTAACAATAAATTCAATAGGTAGGTTCTGCAATAGGGACGTCCGGGACCAAGGTCGGAGAAATTCAGACTGCCACCGGGAAATGAGGGTATATTGGATAGGGACAGAAATTTAGCCTTGCAACAGGTCACCTACGGACCCTTGAAAGAGTTGTTGCAAGGGTTCTTAACGTGCAAAGAGCGTGGCACTCTCCTTACACGATGCATCGGATTTAACGTCCCCATTCTGACCGGACGTGACTGCAAATTTGTACATCCCGCACAGCCAAACGGACGCCCCAATTTAGGAAAGGTTTTACTGCCGGTCGAAGGAAGACCAATGGTGACCATACTTCTATTCCCCAGTCACCCTTGGGGGGATAATCAATTGAAGACTAATGATTATACATCACTAAATGAAGCTGATTTAATTTAATTGGTCGCTCTTTTAATGTCCAGTGACAGATATGTCATGCATATTCACGACGAGATGCAAAGTTGAACGACCTGAAGCAAATGGTAACCATTTTAGAGTGACAATTTATTAAAATAGAGCGCAAGCTAGTCGTGAAACGTATACATGTATAGAATGCCCTACAAGGAAAAAGTTGAACTATGATCAAATCGTCTCCTCTTTGTTCTCCACGGTAGACGAATATCAAAAGCAAAACAACATGAAATTACAATCAATAACGGCCCCTATAAGTAAATGCGATACATGTATGGACTTATTTGTAAATAACTTCCTAAAGTAACCGACATTTCCCGGTATCGGACAGGTTTGTTTTTCTTCTCAAATACCGTCTGATTATTGACAGGAGATATAAAATCAATCAAAAGCACTTTGTTTCTCTGAAATTGTAAATTATGGTATTTCGCTGGCTGTTTTTTCCCCGATCCTATTTCGGACCCCGGATTCTAAGAAGGCGTGTCTAATTAGTCACGCCCTATTAACTCTTAATAAATTGATCCTCAACTTAAAGACCTATACCGGGTTAATAAGTTCGAGGTACAATAAGTAAACAAAAGAAATTCTTTACAAAATGAGATCGTCCCAGGTATCTTAGATCATTATTTTGCCTTGAATAACAATGAAAAATGCACGAATAGGTTCGTAATGCAGGGAAAAAACTCACACTAATAAAAAAAAAAAAAAAAAAAAAAAAAAAAACAGACCCATAATCTGAACACGCCAAACAGTTTAATGACACTATTACACTAAAATCGTTTTTTTAGCAAACTAGAAAAGGTGTAGACTATACAAAGTTACGACTAAGTTTTAAAATTCTCCATAAAAATTACACTTAAAAGTATTTCTATTGAATTTGTGAACATGAACAGATGAAAATATTTGTTTAAGTCTACGTTACTGCAACCTAATCACAAAAAAAACACAAAAAAAAACAGTAAGAAGGCAATACTTAGTCTTTAACAATTGACATATATAACAAATACAATATGTTTTAAGCTCGAAGTCTTCCCAAGAAATTTAACAGAATCATCACAGTTTGTTTATTTTATGATTTTTTTTTGTGTTGGTTTTTATAGCTTGGACAAACAAAAAAACACACCATTAGACTTCAGTTATCGAACAAAAAATTTTTGACCGGAACAAAGAGGTAGTGCCAAATTCCCCTGACATCATTAAATAACATGGCCACTTTGAAAAAGTCTTTCAATGTTTATTTGTTTATTGATATTCAAATATCACAAAACAACATAACATGTGTTCTTTAGGGTTCTAACACTATAATAGCTTTTATTTGAACAGATCACTCAATTTCCCGTACGACTGCAAAAATAATACCATATAAATTGGTTTATCCTTTCTGTAACGTCGACAACTGAAAATAAGTTAAATAAAAAAACAATGCAAGAAGTTAGAAACTATGAAAAGTCTCAGTTACTAACAAAGTTCCTTATAAGTGATCTTTGTATCATTAGGCCGATAAAAAATATATCGAGAACTTCAAACTCCTTGACTATTAAAAATTGTATTGATTTTGAAAATGTTGGTACAGAAGAGACACTTGCTTTGCTTTGTATAGCAAAATTTAATACCGAATAATCCAGATCAAAATCAAATACTCTGGTTATGCAAATTTATCCTTTCATACACGTTCTGATTTCCAAGACCTCTCATGAAGCTTATATCTTTTATTGTGAAATAATCGTAATCCGGTTTGCATAAACACATCTATTTCTGTCAGTAAAAATAAAGCTGAGACGCTTAACTCCGAATACCAACGGACAACACATAAAAATAACAGAAGTGCAAGCTCTGTTGGTTTAAACCCTTATTTGCTAAATAAAAATAATTGTCGAAGGTCGCTTCTGATCAAATGTCTGTACATATTTGAGCATCTCCATGCAATATCCATATTTTTGTATTGCTATTATGATATGCAGATTGATAGGAAGATGATGGGATACACAACCAGTCTTGCCGTTGGTTTTTGTTGATTGAATTGTTTGACATTTTATCATATCGGGACCTTTTATTGATACTATATGGTATTAGTTTTGATCATTGTTGAAGGTTAAAAGGCAACCTAAAGTTGATCACATCAACGTCATGTTGTATCTGGTGGATAGATATATCATTGGCAATCATACCACATCTTCTAATTTTCATACTGTCATCTTTGGTAGTTTATATTTCATCAAGTACTTTAATTCTTGCTTTGCTAAGGATTAGTTTTGAAATGAGACATACATTACCACACCCAATAAACCTTATTATGTATGTCTTAGATCTGTCTAAGATTGCGTAATTAGAGACAATTATTTTATAAACCAAAAATAAACAGATATAATATATATGATACATCACGTTACCGTGCACTTTCTCTCACCTAGTTTCATCAAAACCCGAAATATTACAGATTTGAAGTATCGTTTACTCTGCTATAAGGGCATACGATACTGTTTCGTGGGAGGTTATGACGTCACAACGTTAAGTTGTATCATATTAGACAAAAATGCATTTTGCGACAGATTTTAATAATTGGTTAGGAAACATATGGTAAATTGGATTGAATTCAATCTATGTTTTTTCAATGTAAATACGAGAGAAAGTATATAAACTTCAAATGCCAAGATAACAACGATTCATTATACAATCAATATTTCAAATGAGCAGAATACTCTTATATAACCCTTGCAAACTCATATCATTAATTTGTATTTCCTTTTTCAGGATGTGCAGGTAATATTTAACAATTGCCATCAATAAGCTGTGGTTCTGCTCAACAAAGATGTCCCGCTCGATATCAAGGTAATACACATCCAACAGATGGTGATGGAGTGTGTTGTCATTATGGTATGCTTTACATTGTCATTATAACTATAAATTACACTTTGTTTGTAAATAACCAGTTTTTGAGATTGATAATTATAAGAATAGCAAAAGATTTAAAGTTCTTCAGCTAAAGGTGACCATGGGCGATTTTGGCGTTTCTGTTCAGGTACTTTTTTGTTATTTTTGCATTCCAAAGTTGGTATTTTTGGCTTTCAAAACTATTTGATGCGTATCTGATTAATATAAAAATAAAAAGATGTAGTATGATTTGCAATGAAACAACTTTCCACCAGAGAACAAATGAAGTAGAAGTCAACAACTATAGATCACCGTTATGACACATGTAAAAACTATTCAAACGAGAAAACTTATGGCCAGATTTATGTACAAAGCAATAAACAAAACAAAAAAATGATAAACAGCAGCAAACGACAACCACTGAGTTACAGGCTCCTGACTTAGGACAGGCACATACAAGAGAGGCGAAAGATACCAAAGTTATATTCTAACTCATAAGTTGAATAAAACAAACTGACAATGCCATAGCAAAAAACGAAAAACGACGAAAAGGGAAGCAGGACACAAAACATAATAAAGAAAACTAAAGACTGAGCAACACGAAACCCAGCAAAAAAAGCTGTGGGTGAGCTCAGGTGCTGCGGAAAGGTTAGCAGATCCTGCTCCTTAAAATAAGGCTAATCCTAGAGACATATTACTTTTAACATTACGTTCATCATAAAGATTTTAAAAATAAAGATTTTAAAAAATTATCTATTTTATCATCATAATATTGTAACAAAATCCTTCATACTAGCACACGAACCTATCGTAATTTGTTTTTATTTAGATAATTTTTACTTTTACTTTTGAAAACGACCTGATATATAAACAAATTTCTAAAAGATACCTGTATCCTAGCAAATACTAGTATATGTAACCTGCGATCTTCAACAATGATCAAAACTCATTCCGTCTAGTCAGTGATACTAGAAGTCCCCCTTTTTATTTATGCTCTTAAGATCTTTCTTTAAGCTGCTATGTATGCATGCTATTAAAGTATTTTATGCAGAAGTTTGAAGGAAAAAAAACACCAAGGAGATGACACCCATTACTTATCAATTTGAGTTATTTTTGTGAAATATTCTTTAATATGATACTGTCTCAGCCAAATATCTACAACACCTTGTTCTTGCGGTCAACAAATATTTTTGTTACACTTTTCTCAGAAACTACCAAATAGAATGACTTCATATTTGATCAGCAGTAAGATGGCGATGAGTTGAACGATACCTACTTCCTGGTTGCCAACACATTTAATTTTTCGTCACATATTTCTCCGTTAATACTGATCAAAATGAACTTACATTTGGTAAGCAGCTATTTTGTTTTTGCTAACTCGAATTATGACTCTTGAACAACGGTATTCTACTGTGCCTTTATTTAATGAGTAAGCGTGTTTTGGATCTGTCGGACACTTACTTTCTGTTTTCCGATACTCTGAATTACGAGTTGGGGTATGCTTAGCGTAACAAAGCGTGCATTCTTGTTGTAAAAATTTCCTATCAATACGTTTTACTTTTGTTTAGAAAAAACGCCTCCATCAGACAAATGTCCAAGAGACGAATACCCACAATCAAGATTTTATGTTGACGAAGCTATAAAGACGATTCATCTTGTCGTGGGAATCAGAAATGTTGCAAGCAAAGATGTCAATATAATTGTGTAGATCATGTTAACTGATCAATTATACAGAAATAAACACTATACAATAGTGTTGTGAATGATTCAAGTTAAGTAAAGTAAAGTAAAACGTCTTATTTGTTAGCGTTCTTATCAGTAACTGCCAGTGCCATAGAGAGAATTAAATAATTTAGACATAAACACAATATAATAAGAATAGACAATTTTGAAATAATAGTGAATAATCTCTATTAAATCTTGTCTAGATGCGGAAACAACTTCCAAACAAACCACCAAAACATAGGAAAAGAAGTCTTTGCTACAACAAATTTAACATTTCACCATTTTCTATCATATGTGTTGTTTGATTGGTTTATGTATTTATCTAGAATGTTTCTTAACTAATTGTTGAAGCGAGAACTTTATATTGTAACATGTTCATGATGTTTGTTAGGTCAAATAACGTACATTCAGCAACTTGTCATTCCTGCGAATGGTGGATTCTCACTTGACAGTCTCCCAAATGACAAAAAAAAATAATACGAAAACGTACAGTTCCGTCCTCTCACTGTGTAACTGTAATTTGTGCAATAGATGGTTGATCATAGGATAAAAAGAGATGAACATGTTCTAAGATTAAAATAATGTAACTATATCAGGTATGACTCACCTGACTAACAGGATATCTGTAATCCCAAAACATTGCACATTTGAAGACAAGGTCAAAATAAAATATATATTTTACTGAAAAAAAACCCAAAAAACTACATTTATCCATCCATTACAACTTTAAACTCACAAATGGTAGCAAAAACTAAAAGTAATCACATTTGATACAACTGCTAAATTGATTTAAACGTAGCTTGCTTGATTCTGTATGTGTTTTATATTGAAACAGCCAGATGTTCATGGAAAGGATTTGCTTCAAATTTAATTATCATAAAGTTTTACAGCCGATTGCCGTCATATAAACATTATCTGCATCCATTGTTTGTTAACAATTTAAAAAAAAAATAAAAACGTATTATGATTGCCAATGAGACAACTTTTCACCAGAGACCAATTGACGTAGAAATTAGCAACTAAAGATCACAGTATGGCATTCAACAATGTGTGAAACTCACACCCATGGCCCTTTTAGCTTTAAAAAGCCAGAACATGACCAATGTAAAACAATTTGAACGAGAAAACTAACGGCCTAATTTTTGTACAAAACAATGAATGAAAAATAAATGTGAAAATCAACAACAAACAACAACCTCTGAATTACAGGCTCCTAACTGTAAAAGGCACATGCTGAATGTGGATGGGTTAAGCATGTTAGCAGGAACACAAACCTCTTTTGACCTAGGACTGTAGTGTAACAGCACTACAAAAGAACAACATCAGCTGAAATTGGCGTGATTCATCAGATTAATGCCAAGCATAAAAACAGCTAACAAAAACACTTTAGACACACAGTATTGATGTGAGAGTACTCGCAGTTACTGGAGCTAATTTAAAGCCAATACAAACTAATAGTCATGTATTATATTCAAAATATCAACCAGTACACATGCAATGGATTTAGTTTAAAGACATCTTAAACATGACCTTGTTAAATGCCAAAATATACGTATCGTCAGGAAGTAAACCAGTAGGTGTTGATAACTGTATAGCAATACAAATTTAGTTATGTTTCAAATAATTGAAAACAAAATCAATGTTGATATTGATGAAAACAATATTCAATGATTGTATTACAGTGTTAAATTGATAACATTTCAGAATTAGTTTATTCAAAAGATCTTACGTGGATATGCACAAATATTCCCGTGTAATGCCAGAAAAGGCTAACCTGCTCTAGATTATCTTCTAATAATACTGTTAGGTCAACAGTGAGCGGGAGAGCTTTTTCGCTTTCCTTTTCCTGTAACATTTTTTAGACGAACACAGGAACATCTATACCGCTTCATAAAACCTAAGAAATTCAAAAGTATAATTCACCAACATTTAGGAAAACACAATCACAATATTAAATTTATAAGTTTCCAACCACTCGAAACAATCCAGAAGCAACAAGGTCAATCGCATAAACAATTATGTGAAGATTCCCGTAAAATTATCGAACTGTCTTGGATTAAACGACTTCAGACAGCATATCGCCTGGGTCTAAATGACAATTTAATGGGACAAGGGAACATATCTTAAACTTCTTCTATTGATATCATGGATATTGTTGATAAAAGACAACGTAATAATAGGTCTCATGGCAAACGTTTCAATCGAAATCAACGAAATAAAATTCGTATAAATTATACACTTGATGATCTCTTATCTATATAAAAACAATGGTAGGCATCAATTATAATGTAAACTGGGTCAAATACCAATTAGAAAATTACATGATATTTTCACTGAGTGTGACACAATCTCGTTCTCCAGCCCATTTTATGAATATTCGCGTAAAATTATAGTTTTTTGCCAGGCTATTCCCGCGTACCAATAAACATGACGATCATCAACGTCATTTTCTGTAAATTGTATATATTACCAGAGGTGTTGATTTCGTCAACTTATCGAATATATTTAATGACTATCATTCAACACTTTATACCTCCCTATTTACAGAACCACCTATTATTTCGTTTACATACAAAACAAAAAACAGCAGATGTTTAATTTTTTATCATACGTCAGTAACATCAGACTTCAGTGTAGAAAATAATACTCCTCTAACTTAAGACTGAGAATCGTCGAATTTTAAATATGATCCCTATGGCCATGTTATAACGGGGGACCTTGATATTGTTTAAGACCGAGAGGTTAAAAACTTTTTAAAAAAAGGACCAAAATATCGACCTCAATCTAATATAGATTAGAAACAGTGTCGTCAGGTCACAAAAGCCACTTTTTCATCGCATTGTGAACATTGGTGCAAACGGGGAAAATCTAATATAAAATCTCTTGATTCTTATTCAAATAAATGTATGAATGTTGTGGATATTCGAATATCAAATTTTGAAAATAATTTAGAAATGAATAAAAGAGTACATAATACGCCTATTTCTAGAAAAAAAAACACACTTTAAGTACTCGCAAATCGGTTTGTTTTTGTGCCGGCCGACAAATCAGCCAACAATGTGGTGGTGATATGCCGTAAATACTACACAGACGTTCTAAAGAATGAAATTTTAAATTCTTCTACATTCAAGTCCGTGCAGTCTGCAGAGAGTCATATAGTAAACAATCATATCATAACCACATCACAGCTTAAGGCTGAAAATTTAAAGGTCCCTACTATGTATTGAACGACACAAAAAAACCAGTAAAATATCGTTTCATCTCGGCCTCTAGTAAGTGCTATACAACAAATCTTTCAGTGCTTTCAACTAGCTCCTTAACTACTATCATTAACTTTTGTAATTAATCATATTTTTGGGGTGCAAAAAATATTTGTTGATGTTTTTGATAAAGTACGTGCCTTTGATTGTCCTTTTGATTCTGTTGACAGTTTTGACTTTTCAACTCTTTACACTATACTTCCACACAATCTTATCAAACAAAGGTTTTTCCATTTAATCAAATGGTCGTTTGGTAAATTTGAATGCAAATATATTTGCTGCAACTCATTTAAAGCCTTCTTCTCTAATGACAAAGGTAAATATGCTAGATATACTTACTGGAGCTGTAAGGAGATGATTGAAGCTGTTAATCTTCTCTTTGAAAATATTTATGTACGTTTCGGCAATAAAGTTTATTGACAGGTTGTAGGTATTCCTATGGGCACCAATTGCGCCCCTTTTATAGTTTTAATAGTTCAAAGTCAAAAGACCCGATCTAAATTGCTTTTAATTGATGAATTCAACAACACTTATTGTTATCCTGACGGTTTTTTTTTCGTTAAACAATCAGGAATTTTCTAAATATACTGCCGACATTTACCCAAAAGAACTTACTTTAAATAAATCAAATATAAACGGTAATAACTGTCCTTTCCTAGATTTAGATATTTCAGTTTTACATGGGAAACTCTACACTAAAATTTACGACAAATGGGACGATTTATCGTTCCCTATTGTTAATTTTCCTTTTTTGGACGGTTGTGTTCATTTAGCACCATCGTACGGTGTTTATATGTTACAACTCGTTCGCTATGCATTTTGGACTTCAATGAACGTAATCTATGTATTACACGGTAAATTATTTAGTCAGGGATTTCGTTACCACAAATTACTTAAAACCTTTACTAAATTCTTCCGTATAAATAAAGATTTGGTTTGGAATTTTGGTGTACCATAGAACGGAATAGCACATCCTCATTTTTACGGAGATGTTGTTTACCGAGCTCGGAAATTAAGATACGACACGGGTAAACTTATCGATCTTTTAAATAAACTTATCCTAAAAGGTTACCAATTCAACACTATAATTAGATCTTTGAATATTTTCTATATTGGTATTAATATTGAGTTTGTTATCAGTAAATTAAAATCAAACTAAATATTATTTTTATATACATATGCACATTCATGGCTCGACAATCTGTCGATACCTGTATCTTGGCATTGCACAAGGTCATGTTTTGTTTGACTGTTAATGACGTCTTTATACTAAATCCATTAGATATTTTATTCTTAGATGCATGATTTTTTTTTATTAATTGTTATTGGCTTTGAACTAGCTTCTAGTAACTGCGAGTACTCTTAGATCTGTACTTAGAGCCGTTTTGTTGTGGGGATGTATAAGTACCCTGCCACGTCAACGTTGTGTTTTTGTTAAATGTATTTCTGTTTTGTATCGATCTGGTGAGTTTAGCCCTTTTCAATTGATTTTTATTGTTTGCTATTATGTTGTACTGTTACACCACTGTCCTAGGTTAGGGGAGGGTTGGCGCGCCTTCAAACTAGTGTAACCCCGCCACATTCTGTTTGTGCCTGTCGCAAGTCAGAAGCCTGTTATTCAGTGGTTGTCGTTTGTTGCTGTATGTCATATTTGATTTTCGTTCATTATTTTGTACATAAATCAGGCCGTTAGTTTTCTCATTTGAATTGTTTTACATTTGTCATTTCGGGGCCTTTTATAGCTGACTATGCGGTATGGGTTTTACTCATTCTTGAAGGTCGTACGGTGACCTATAAAAGCTAATTCCTGTGTCATTTGGAAATCATACCACATCTTCTTATTTTTATACCAACAATAAAAAAAAAAACAGATCTAACGGACATATTTATTTTTTTTAGATATATATATGCCAAATTATGGTTTTGATCCTTATGTAACGATTCAGTAAACATGGGAATTTTTAAGGGCGATTGGTCAGTGTGTCTTGTAAACACACATTTTTGTTGTATTCATAATTTATTAACATATACAAAACATTCAATGGATACTATTTCGAATTGTAAATCTCAAGGTTCATCGCCATCGGATGATTGTTCTTTTCAGATTTTATATGTATCGTTAGTGTTAACAAATACGCCCGTTTCATAGCTATACAATGCTGATTGCCATTCCGTCAAGCAAGCAAATTCAATGACAAATATGTTTTCCAGAAGAACAAGGTACTTTTTTATACGGTGGCAATGCAATCATAAATTGCACAAGCAAAAGTATAATAAACAATAAAGAGAAATTATTTAAAAAACAGTACAGACTGTAGCGTATGGGCACAAGAGCAACTTATAAATGCAATTTTAATATACATTTACATAATATATAAACATTTACAAACAACGAAAAATATCAAACAAATATAACAATAGCAACAATTAATATAAGTTTTTCGTCTGCAAACAAATGTTTACCCTAAATTGTTCTGTTGTTTGACAATTATGCTGAAAATAACTGTACGAGTTGAAATGATGTAGGATTTCTCCAATAGTAATATTTGATATATTTGTATGTATATCGTCATATTTTTTATGTTCTTATAGAAATGATAATCCTCTTAAATGATCTTTAATTACCGCATCGTTACATAAAGTATAATATCTTTCACTTTTGTTTTCATTATATAAGCGACCTAGAAAAATAAATATATGGCAAGATCAATGATCTAAGATACATATGTAGTTAAAAAGACAATGCATAATTGGCATAGGTCTAGCCCAATTCATTTTAGTCAAAACAAATTTTGTGTATCGATCTATGCAAAATGATTGTAACGAATAAATTAAGAATGGAAACGGAGAATGCGTCAAAGAGACAACAACCCGACCAAAAAGCAGAAAACAGCCCAAGGCCACCAATGGGTTTTCAACAGAGTGAGAAATCCTGCACCCGGAGGCGGGCTTTAGCTGACTCCTTAACAATAGTGTATACTTATTCAGCGAAATTGACGTCACACTAAACTCCGAAACATACAAATGAACTAAAATAAAAAAAAAACCAAAAAAACATACAAGACTAAAAAAGGACTGAGGTTCCATAATTGGGATAGGCGCAAATATGCGTCGGGATTAAACATGTTTTGTGAGATCTTAACCCTTCCCCTATACATCTTGCCAATATGGAATAAACTAACACTCAGCAATACGCACAGTAAAATTCAGTTCAATAGAAGTCCGAGTCCGATGTTAGAAGAGAGAACAGAAGAAACCAAGCATAATGACTGTCTAGATTTGGATATGATTGGTATGCTGAGGGAATTTGTTATTGTTTGAATATTTTTCATTGAAGCTTCAAATAATTGACGCTTTTGCCAATGTTGCTAACTAATAATGTGACATCCGAGTGAATATGACACCAATTAAATAAACAAACATATACTATTTATAGCGCAAGACAATTTATCCCCCTTGTGTTTCAAATCATTTTTTACTTGCATCAGCTGTACGATATATGTTTTCTCCATTGGATAGCCGATGTAATAGTTATGTACAAGTTTCACTTTTCCAAATTTGTACTGTGATCATATACTTATAGGAAAACATTCTTCAAAAAATCATGCAAAATTACAGATGACTTCATAGAGTGATTTTTTTATACTCTCAAAAGTGTAATATGTTTGTTGCCCAAGAAAAACCTTCAATCAAGCATTATTTGACTTTCATACCGAAAATACATATTATTTTCTGCAAAGATTTGCATAACATTGTATTCAATTTTACCGATGAAGTGGAATAGTCTATTGTATTCCATTTAGGTATAGCCAAGCGCTACGGCTCAATTATAAGGTGAAATAATAATATCAATCTTGATATAATCTTAGAGGTCACTGTCCAGTTACATTAAAAAAATGTTACTGTAAATGCACGAAACAAGAACACAATATTTGCTACGGTGTATGAAAAATACAAGTCACTTGATAATTTATTGATTATATTAGCTTTATAAGATGGTGGTGCTATGTTTTTTTTTCTATTTTTTCACGAAATTTTGTACAAATCATTTAGAATAATTATGTTCTCCGTTTTGTTTGAATATATCATTATTTTTTTCAGCTAAAATTGAGAATGAGGATAACATATTATACTCCATCTCCCAAACTGAATCACGTGACCGTTCATTCTTAGTAAATGATATTATTTGGTATTTTGGCTGTGTAGAAGAAAAAGGTACATGTACATATAATTGTAAAAAAAATCACAAAAATGCCACAGAGAACACAAAATCGTAATGAACACGCACCACAGAAAAACGGACATCTACAGTTCAAAGTGCGATTTCCAAAACGTTGTGAATCAACAAGACTGTTTACATCTGTTTTGATAATCCGTCACATAAATATGAAACACTTTGACTTGCTTTGAAATGTTATGAAAAAATTGCAAGACTATATTTATCTAACATAACGTACCTTTATTGTAGCAATAAATTAACAAACCTTAGGATTAATAATTTCTAATTAAACTCTGCGTTGACAGCGTTATTTTTCTTTGTATTCCAGTCTAACAAAAACAAGAGAAAGGATTTTAAGGGTTTTTAAGATGAAAAATTGTACAATAAAACCATAATTGGAAACAACACACTATTACTATCAAATGTATCAAGTGTTTTGCTAAACTGTAGAATGCATTTTTTATCAGGCAAAAATGATCTCACACAGGTCATTATGTTATGTTATGCCCTGAAGCACATTATATTGAAATTCGTTCGAGTTTATTCTTCGAAAGAATGACCTATCGTTCGTAAAGGTAATAACTCCAATTAGGTATATAACAACAGAAAATCGACATTTCTATGAAAACACACTGTGTATATTTGCTTGCCGACTGGTTTCTTTATTCTTATTATGCAAGCTTCATACCAGGATAATGAGAAAAAAGTTACATTAACTGTTAACTCAGTACGTACTTTTGTAATTTTGATGTCATTATTGGAGGATTGCTGCTAACAAGGACGATATTGCATCAACGTTTACAAATGGCAAAATTGAAATCATCCCTTCGACATTTTTACAGTTGATTTGGTTGAATGTTGTAAAATTAAAAAAGTATAACAAGCACACCAAAAAAGGTAAATACAAATATGGGGTGTCCATAAACACTGATAAAATCAAACGTTAGATTTTACCAACCAACAGAACGAATGGAAAACATCAGTCATATTCCTGACTTGGTACTGGCAATTTCCGAACGAATTTGTGGGTTAAACCTGGTTTTAAAGGTAGCTAAAACTCCCACTTGTATGACAGTTGTTTATAGTTCCGTTATATTGACAAAATTGGGTAAGCAACCTAAACAGACATAATAACCATAATAACCCCGTTCTCAATTGTAACATAACCGAATATCACTCTTTTTAAAGTGAAATGGGCAACACGAACGAATACCTGAGTACATCACCAGTTTGTTGTTGTTGTTTTTGGTCTGATTGCCCTTTTTTAAATCATTTAAACCATGGTATTGTCCATTACATTTTATTCTTTAAATTTTATATTGTCCTTTAGTAAGTTTTCTTCCTTTTCAAACAGTGTTTTTATTCCTCATGAACGTTTTCGTATTTATAGCAGTCGCTCGTCTAACCTATACAAATCAAAAGGGTAAATTGTATTAGATTATAATGGAAGGCATGTGATATTTGTTAATATTCACAAGCTACAGATCATGCAAGTACACTTTGATCGGTACCTTGTTTTCTTTCTTTTTGTTAGTGTTCTTCGTGTCACGTCAATTCCTTTTCTGGCTACTTTTTTTTTACTACGATTTTGGATTTGCTCATTGTTATAGGCCGTTTGGTGACCTATTAGACCCCGTTCACATTAGCATTTTTAAATCGATCTAAATTTGAATCGATCTATATAAAACCAGAAAGCGTTCATATTATCTTTTATCCTAACGATCTCTATCGGTCTAATCTGAACCACTGCGTTCACACTACAAGTAAATGAAATCAATCTGACCAATTTACCCGGGAAATTGTAATCACTGTCTATAAATATAAATATTTAATCAAATTAATGTGTTGATACCCATGCATGCAAACAAATAATGGACGAAGTAATTGTTTCACTTGAATTACAAGTTCAAATGTTGATACTGCTGTTCGTATAGTTTTTGTTAATTTTCAGCCCCCTTTTTTTTTTTTGGTCATCTATTTTGTAATAAATTTAACGTGTATTTTTTCCGCCATACATGCGCACAAATTATTTTCGATTCAATCGTACTAGTTAAGATCGATCTCTGCATTAACATATAAAGTTAGATCGGTTCACTTTAGATCGATACAAACTAAACTACCTCTGTTGATGTTTTAGTTTAGACCGATTCGAGATCGATTTAAAGTGTTCACATTGGGCTTAAATCGATTTAAAGTGAACCGATATAGTTTAAATCGATCTAAAAGTCCAAGTGTGAACGGGGACTTACTCTCGACATATTGTTCTTGATATTGTAAAGGGCGAACAGGTACGATACTCTATGCACACTCATTCTTGTGTATTTATAATTTTGTAAGAGATACTGAACATTTACTACTTATTATTGCAAACTATCAAGTATAAAAGATACTTTATTTTTTAAAAGCAATACAGCTTATATGCATAAAGCAATTTATACATCAGAATTCAATACATATTGACATAAATGAAAATTAAGTGATAACGATTAATAAAAATATCAATTTGTTAAATAATTATAACAATAGCAGAGCATGGTAAACAACATTTTAGAATTACGAAGGGTTCGACAACAAACAAATAATTCCCTTGTTGTAAGTCTTTAAAATTGTAGACTGAAGATAATTATAGGAGTTTTAAGGATCTCTTCAATAATTGTTTTTGATATATTTTGTATATTTATTTTCATGTTTGCTTTTTATTTAAGATAAACGAGCATTGTCTTCAATGAACCAACAGTTGCATAATGTACAATAAGAGAAATTCAATTTACATTATAAAAGTGACTTAGGAAAAGAATTTATATTCAATATGTTTTTATAAATTGCACGAATTGACTACATATTACCATATTAATTCTGGTCATAGCAGCATTTTTTATTCCGATTTACGCAAAATGAAAATATACATACAAAATATACCAGAAAACCTCGTGTTTCTTAAAAAGGGTTAAAAAACCGTGTGCTCATTGCACTTTATATATTGTGACTGTGTTTTTGAATGAATGAACGTACAACTATCATCAATTTATATTATGAGTCCAGTGTTGTGTTAATTGGCTCGCGCTTTATACATTGTTTGTGTACAGCATAATGAATTTCATTGTTTCTCACAAATATATGATCTTTTAAATGAACATGGAAAATCATTCCAAGTGTAGTTTTCCGATTCACGCATTTGTACACAATCCTCGTTGTTGATATCATTAGGCTCGCCAGGATACCAGTCCGTAAAGGTAAGAGGTAAATTGTCGGATTCCCAGACGAAATGAGATTCTCTATCAGAATCTGTTGCTCCAATCCAAATAGAAATTGGATGGTCTGAAAAGAAATAAAAATATAATTCAATTATCAGGAGAGCAACCATAAAATGTTCGATGAAAATTATATTCTATAATCAATAGCCATAATGTATTCACCTAAATCTACTCGCCCGCCGACTCAATGAATACCAGTTGTGTTACGTCTATCTATAAAATTGAGAATGTAAATGGGGAATGTGTCAAAGAGACAACAACCCGACCATAGAGCATACTACAGCCGAAGGCCACCAATGGGTCTTCAATGCAGCGAGAAACTCCCGCACCCGGAGGCGTCCTTCAGCTGGCCCCTAAACAAATATGTATACTAGTTCAGTGATAACGGACGTCATACTAAACTCCAAATTATACACAAGAAACTAAAATTAAAAATGATACAAGACTAACAAAGGCCAGAGGCTCCTGACTCTGCTAATACTCTATTGACATCTTCTCTTGAAATTTATATGGAGAATACCTGCTTATAGGCTCCAATCATCCCCAGGAATGCCAATTTCCAGGTCTGCGAAAGGTGAAAGTAGAGTCTTTAAACGAAATTGAACCGTAAGCATTGCTAGGGAGCCTATAACAATATTATCTCTCGTTTTGTTCAAATATCAAAACCTAGTATCACGGCGATGAGTGGTTACCTCGGTACAAACTAATCCACACGCAGTGGTACCTACACAATATCAAGATGTTCGTGCAGGCGACATGTTGCATTAGAATGAAATTTCAGAATTATTTAGTTTGAAGAATTCAACTTTTTTATAGATTGAATATCGATAATATGCTGGTACATTAATGTGATTTCTATATGTATTTACTTGCCCTGTTATATTATCGATTTTTATTTGAAATTCAAAACAAACATCATACAAGTATTTAATGGTGCATTGTGTTTTTCACTATAATGGTAATCGTTACTCACCAGTTTTTATATAAGTTTTCAAGAACCAATCTTCGACGGCATTGTCAATTTTTACAAGGAATCCTCCTTTTCTGTGGCAATCATCCTAAAACATAACATCCAACATAGATAAGTTGGCTTACACGAGCCAAAATCTGATCAAAATATCTTTAACAATGTTTTTAGTCTGTGAAATCATAATGTATTCAGAACTTGTAATTTGGTTTTGAACTAGCTTTGGGTAACACTTTGTTAGATGCTTAGTGTTTTTGTTTCTTTTTTGCAATAAGTACCGATCTAATAAGGCAAACCATTGTTGTCTGATGTTGTAACAGTTAGTTAGACGAACAGTTTGATAATCCAAATGAGTTATTTCATATAATAATATATAATTCTGAAATTAATAATAGGATCCATGATATTCCCATTTCTAGAATAAGAAATAAATTCCAAGTACTCGCAGAGCACTTTGTGTTCGTACCGGCAGACAAGGCAGCCAAAAATGTAGTGGTGGTATGACGCATATACTACACGGAAGTTCTTCAAAACGAAATTATCAATTCCTCTACATTCAGGTCCGTACGCACCACTGAGAGTGAAATCGTTAACAGGCATATCACTGCCACTACCCAGCTTAAAGCCTCTTCCGAACATTTGAAAGTCCCTACCATGTACTGGTTACCGAAATTACACAAAAAAGTCCGTTTCATCTCCGCATCTAGTAAGTGTTCTACTACTAATATATCAGTGCTTCTCTTACTACCTCCCTTACTACTATTAAAGAACTGGTTATTAACTTTTTTAATAAAGCTTATGAAAATAATGGTATTAATTATTTTTGGGGTGTTAAAAATTCTTTAGAGGTTTTTGATAAAATACATGCTTTTGATGGTCCTTTTGGTTCTGTTGACAGTTATGATTTTTCTACTCTCTACACTACACTTCCACACAATCTAATAAAGAAACAGAATTCATATTTAATAAAATGGTCTTTCGAAAAATCTCATTGTAAATTTATTTGCTGTAACTCGTTTAAAGCCTTTCTCTGTGACGAAAAAGGAAAGTATGCTAGATACACTTACTGGAAATGTGAGGATATGATTGAAGCTTTAAATTTTCTCATATATAACATATATGTACGTTTCGGCGATAAAGTGTATCGTCAGGTAGTAGGTATTTCTATTGGCACTAACTGCGCCCCTTTAATAGAAGATTTTTTCCTGTATTGCTATGAATCTCAGTTTATGACCAAACTCAGTAGAGATACATCATTGTTACATTTGGTTGATACATTCAACAATACCTACCGTTATCTGGATGATATTTTTTCGTTGAATAATCTAGAGTTCTCTAAATATACTACCGAAATTTACCCAAAAGAACTTACTTTAACTAAATCTAACATAAACAGCAGCAGTTGTCGTTTTCTAGATTTAGACATTTCAATTTCTAAAGGGAAATTTCATACTAAAATTTACGACAAAAGAGACGATTTTTCATTCCCTATTGTTAATTTTCCTTTTTTAGACGGCGATGTGTCTTTGGCTCCATCATACGGTGTTTATATATCCCAACTCGTTCGGTATGCCCGTGTGTGTAGTGATGTCATAACGAACGTAATCAATGCATCACTGGTGAATTATTAAGTCAGGGATTTCGTTATCATAAATTACTTAAAACTTTTACTAAATTCTTTCATAGATACAAAGATTTGATTAGTAAATTTGGCTGTACCTGTAGAAAACTTATTAAAAATGGTATTTCACATCCTTAATTTTATAGTAATATTGTACTTAAAGCGCGGAAATCATTATGTGATCCGTGTAAACTCATCGAACCTTTAAACAAACTTATTAGTAAGGGTAATCGTACCAATGTTGTAATTAGATCTCTGAATATAGTTTACATTGGCACTAATATCGATTTTGTCATTAGCAAATTAAAACATAACTAAATTTGTATTTTCTTTTCAAACGGGATGTAAAGAGACACACACATGTTCATTTTACTCTATAAAGAAGTCCCTCCTAACTATCCTACTACCTGTCGATACATTTATTTTTGGCATTGCACAAGTCATGTCTTCTTTGACTGTTCATGACGTTAAAATACTTAATCCCTGGGATGTATTGTAGTTGATTTAAATCTCTGATGCATGATTTTTTATTATTAATTGTTTTGGCTTTTAACTATCTGTCAGTTACTGCGAGTACTCTCATATCGTACTTTCTTTTTAATTTGACCTGTTCATACTATTTTTAATGCTTTTTTATTATTTAATGTTAACATGGGTCTTGTCTACATACCAGCTTTGATTATTTGGTATTACAACAAATTTTCACTTCTTCGTACTATGAACATCAAAATTATTTCATTTTTCCTTAAATGCTGTTCTTGGACCTGTACAGGAAGTTTTATCTAGCACTAATTGTATAGTTTTATTGTTGATATTCACCCCATATGTACCAAGTGTTAGATTACTTTTATTGATATTAAAGAAATTTCTTGGTATTCCTAAACGGAAGATCTTATACACACAGAAGAAGAAGTATACTTAACAACAAAATTATTTTCATTTACCTGTGTATAATATGACGCAGGTTTCTTCAAAAGTGATGATTTTCTCAAAATTGTTTGACATTTCACAGTGATATCATACTTTAACTTTGTTTAAACCTGTTTATTTACTTTTGACTCTAATTATTTATCTCTTGTAATTTTTTATTAACTGTATTTGCATTCAGGTGTCACAGGTCAAATGTATCCATTCATTGTGTGTTAATTTACGTTTTTTGATTGAGTTAAGCCTTCCAATTGATATTTTATAGTGTGTTTTTCTATGTTGTGATGTTATACTATTGTTTCTGAAAAGGAAGAAGTTTTGGTACCATTAAAACGTTTAATCCCGCTGCAAATGTTTGCACCTGTCCTAAGTCAGGAATCTGATTACAGTAGTTGTCGTCTGTTTATGTAGTTCATACGTGTTTCTCGTTTCCCGTTTTTATATAGATTAGACCGTTGGTTTTTCCGTTTGAATGGTTTTACAGTAGTAATGTTTTGATGCTCTTTATAGCTTTCTGTTCGGTGTGAGCCAATGCTCCGTGTTGAAGGCCGTACCTTGACCTATAATGGTTTACTTTTATAAATTGTAACTTGGATGGAGAGTTGTCTCATTGGCACTCATACCACATCTTCCTATATCTACATATTGTTCCTTTTGATAAATACGACCCTCAAGTGACAACCTGAAATCCAAATATTTCACTTCTGTGTAGATGTCTTTTGAAAAAATACAAAAATTGCAACTTAAGAACTTTACTTCTCTTATGTCTCAGTTGAATAATCTAGAAATCAATAAGTTCCAACTTTCTCTGGTAAATTTGACCTCAGATCAGTTTGGTCAATATGTTTGTGTCCCCCCTTTGGTCGTATTCCTACTCGCGTTGCCTTGACCTATAATGGTTTACTTTTATAAATTGTAACTTGGATGGAGAGTTGTCTCATTGGCACTCATACCACATCTTCCTTTATCTATTGGCCATCAGATTATTTGGTTTCAAGGTTCCTGATGTAGGTAAATCTAGAAAAGGGTCCAAGGAAAACTTCTGTTGAAAACAAAAACATCGGGAATCACAAAGGCAAAAGATGACCAAAATCAATAACTGTAAGTACCAAGTATTTGTATGTGATTTCTTATATCGAAACGCTCCACGATAAAATCACTTGGAATTTACAATATAACAAGACTCAGATGTCTTTTATATGTAACGTACATGTAGCGCTGGATTTAACAGTACATCTGCACTGGGGTCTAATCCAAGACCTCTGGCATCATAGATAATGGGTCTACCAAAAAAGCTAATTGAGTACTTCACAAGCACAAATAATCAAAGGCGATTATATATTTACTTGGTGCGAAGAAGCACCCTCACACTTCCCCACCTCACATGTATTTATACTATAGAAGCGATATCCGCCTTCACACCAATGCTAAACGAATTCAATCTCTTTATTTTTTACGGGTTTATCTGTTGGAGCTTAAATTGTAATAGTAGAGAATGATTTGTTCCATTGTACCAGCAGGGGTTCATATCGAGACACCTGGCACGGTAATCCATCGCCTTACCAGCTGAGACAAAGGGGCATTCCACTAGTGAATTTAAAGGATTGTGGTAATATATCTACTTAGTCAAATGAAGCACCGCTACAAACACTTAAAACATAATTGTATTTCATCAATCAAATTGGTCAAAATGACATATTTTGCAAAAAAAAAACGGCATGAGTTTGATAAAAATTATTTTTATCACTCAATAAGTAGATTTCACTTTCAATAAGCACATAACAATGCGTAAGATAAACAATAAATAAGCATTTCCTTATTAAGTTTTAGTTTTTTGAACTCTCCATCGAAACACTAGAATTGTTACAGGCAAAGTTAATTTCTTCAAGCAAACAACATTTTTTTTTGAATATTTAAAGAAAAATATTTTAAAAAGAAATGGATTCAACCCAGTAGTAAAAATTGTATCTTAATCCAAAGACTTATTTTTCGTTTTTCCTCGATTTATAATTTGATGAATAATTAAAATGGGCAGTATGACACATTCGCTAAAATAACCCAATAAGGGCCTACAAACGTTTTATTTCTTAACTTTACTTTGTTTAGTGTCAAATTTGAAAAAAAAAATAGAATTACTGTCAATTGAACAAATAACTTAAACTATTTTCAATATCAAATTTAAATATGGACACTGACGTCTTCGAGCAAGAGGCGAGTTTTGAGAACATATCTTTTTTTTCCAGGTCGACGTTTTACAACACGTACATAATTCGACGAACGATGTATTGATTTATTAAGAGTAAGGAGTAGCCTAAACTATATCATTGAACGAGATTCGGATAACTCTTTCATACTTTAATATCTCAATTTTATTGTATAGCCCATGCTATTATTTATAGAATAACTAATCGAAGAATTCAAATAGAGAAAAATATTCAACGAGTGACCGAACAACACATTAATTCACGAATGCGCGTAGCGCATGAGTTAATTATCAGTGTTGTTCGGTCACGAGTTGAATATTTTTCGATATTTGAATTCTTTGATTAGTTATTCTTTTTATTACATTGGCAAATGGCTTTTTTTAATGAAATTAATGTAGAAAATGTAAGGAACTATATCTTTTTTCTACGCATTCACAATTTGTTTTGATCCGACGTTATCGACGTCTTGACAACGCCTATTGTTGTATGACGTCAGAGAGTGAAATAACCACGTTTATTTCACATGTGAAATTATCGGTTTTTATTTGACTGGGAAATCAATGTAATTCATTGCAACCAATGTAATAATTAGTTATTTGATTTGCAGCACTATTAAAATTACCTTTGCCGCACTCCATGTCTTTAAGTTTCTGAATTGAAAGTAATAACAGCTGCTCATAAACTGTACCCAACCATTCGAACAAGTCAATGGTTTACCTGCAAGAAAACAAATCAGTTCGAGGACGCTACTAAGTCACGTGATCTTGTACAACTGTTAATCGTCTCTCCAAACAATATACGGAAATATGTGGTGGACAATGATAATATCTTAATTGTCATATAAACATAAATAGTTTGTGACAAAAACAAAAACAAAAAACAAACATAATAAGGCAAAGAAATAACAATTCTATAAGAAATGAACATATGAAAAAAAAAAATATAAGACTTCTGCCCTCAGTTCAAATGACTGTTTTATAAAAGAATCAATATTTTTAACATGTTCCATGACAGAGGGGTTTAGCATTTCCTTTACTTTTTGTTCTTGGGTAAAAGACATAAAATTTTCAAATAGAATATTTTATTGTAGTAAATAAACCATTATTAGATTATTTTAGTTTAGTTTTTTGTTAATTTCACATTCAAGGAGGAAGTGTTTTCATCATCCAGCAAGTGGCACAATTTACATATTCTATCCTTTCTAGGAATTTTGTTATATCGACCATTTTCTATTTCTAAATTATTGTCACTAATTTTCAACTTAGTGGAGCATTTTTTATAGAAAAGTCATATTGGAAGCATAATAAAATTCCCTATCCAAGCTAAGTTTTAAATTTTTATAAAGTAACAGTTTACTATTTTGGTCATAACTATTTATTCTATTTTCAAAAATATTTTTATATTTTTTCTTAAATTCATTTTAATCAAGGGCTTTAAAGAGTTTATTTTATTCAAGTCCCTACACTTATTAACTTTATCTAAAAAGTTAGGGTTGGGTGAAATATTCTTGGCATATGTATACCAAGAATAAGTACCATGCGAATCCAGCAGTTTTGACACTCTTAAGGCTTCTTTAATTAAAGGATTTCTATTTTCAGAATTCAGTGTTGTAAGGTAAGAGACCGTGAAAAAATAAAATGTATAAGGGAGAGTCTTCCTAGTTCTGCTCGGACTGCTATATTCGATGTGATAGGTCATTCAGTCATATAGTTGGTAATAGGCATCACCGTGATGTGAGAGGTCATAAAGTCATATAGTTAGTAATAGACATCACCGCGATGCGATAGGTCATTAAGTCATATAGTTAGTAATAGACATCACCGCGATGCGATAGGTCATTAAGTCATATAGTTAGTAATAGACATCACCGCGATGTGATAGGTCATACAGTCATATAGTAAGTAATGGACATCACCGTAATTATACAGGTCTTAAAGTCATATAGTAAATATTAGACATTCTCACAATATGACTATTTATACAGTCAAATATAATGAGTAATGAGTATCACCGCAAAGTGACAGTTCAAATAGTCATATAGTAAATATTAGACATTCTCACAATATGACTGGTCATACAGTCATATAATGAGTAACGAATATCACTGCAAAGTAACAGTTCATACAGTCGTATAGTAAATATAAAACATTCCCTAAAAATGATTGGTCACACAGTCATATATAATAGGTAATGAACATCACCACTATATGACGGTGATACAGTCGTATAGTAAATATAAAACATTCCCTAAAAATGACTGGTCACACAGTCATATATAATAGGCAATGAACATCACCACTATATGACGGTCATACAGTTACATTAGAACTGGATATCACCACAATCTGACAGGTCATACGGTCATATATACATGTACAAGTAACTAGACATCCCCACAATATGGCAGGTAATTCAGTCATTTCTAATAGATTATGGACATCCAAACAATATGACAGGTCATTCAGTTATATCAAGAAGTAATGGATATCATCGAAATGTGACAGCTCATACAGTCATATAGTAAATATAAATCAATCCCACAATATTACAGGTCATGCAGTCATATATAATAATTAATCGTCATCCCTACAATATGACAAGTCATACAGTCATATAATATGTAACGAATATGATTGCCACATTACAGGTTATACTGTTATATATGATAGGTCATGGACATCCAATTATATGACAGGTCATAAAATTATATAATAGGTTATGGATATCACCGCAGTGTGACACCTCGTATTTTCGTATAGGAAATATAAGACATCCCCATAATATGACAATTTATAAATTTAATTATAAATAGTAACCTATATCATCACAATACGACAGGTCATACAGTCTTACAATAATTATTAGCCATGGCGTTGTCAGTTTATTTTCGACTTATGAGTTTGAATGTCCCTTTGATATCCTTCACCTCTCTTTTGTTGTAGCATTAAATTTGAAGTTGTTGTATTAGCCGTTTACAATGGATATTACATACAGTTACATGTTCAATATGACTTATTTTTGATGGCGGTTGTAATAGTGATCACGTAAAATCGTCTAATCTTTTATAACTATAAGGACTCTGCAGATTTTGTATTTTTTTTAATATTCTAAAGTGTTTTTTTTTTCAGTTACACAAAACTAGTATAATAAACAACTAAATCAATTTTTCAATTAATGTATCGAATGATTAAAACACATTGAAAAATATAGACACATTCGGGTTCGGCTACATGTACTTTTAATGTATGAATGTTACAAATTGATATTAATTGTAATTAACACATTAACGGTACCAATTTTTCTCCACCAGATGCGCATTTCGATAATACACGTCTCTCCAGTGATGCTTGAGGCATTGTAAACTAATTTGATGTTGATATCAGGACAACAATTATTAGTTAATCTTATATTTAACCAACATTATTAACTACTTAGCTCATCCAGCTATATTATTCTTGTAAATTGATGTTGCACGAATGACATCCGTTGGTTTGTTGGGTTTTTTTCAGCTTAGATTTATTATGATACATTATACATTTTCCATATTGGAAATATACATGTATGATAAAAGAGGAATAACGTGCCAGGGTGCGCCGCTACCATCAATAGATCTTCTCATCCATAGCACGCTCACAATACCCAATAACTAAGAAATCGAATAAACAAATGAATAATAAGACCACAACTATCACAACTATGTTTACAATAATTTTGTTTATTGTACCATTTTCTCGAAAACTGGATTATTCTTCAAAGGATTCAATTAATTCAAAACGCAAAAGATAGCATAATTAACGTGGTTGGTGGCAATCGTTTTGGTGACAAAATTTACAACCTATAGTCAGTTTTGCAAAACGACTATTTCTATTTAAACACATGTCTTGTTGAATCATACAAGAAACCAGTTCGTTTTGATTAATCAAAAAGCTTTCATAAGTCAAAACCGAAACACAGAATACACCGACAAATGAATACAACAAAGAAAGCAAATACCAAAATAACAGTTAGTGTAAAAATTCTAGTTGGATCTGCAAGATTATCAAATGGATCAACTTGAAGAATAAAATAATGAGTTTGTATTGATTAGTAGATATATCGATTATCTGGGGAGATTTTTCGTTCAAATATCCTTTGTTCACTTATTTTATTAATATTATTATTGCTGTAAATTTTAGTTTTTTTTATCAGCATTTTTTGTAATTTTGTCGTTATTCCTGGCTTATAATAATATTTGCCAATTTGGAATTTTTTTTAATAAAATATACAACTGGCATTGTTTTATCTTTAGAAAATGGTAGCATTGTCAGACGATCCGAGTAAACGTATATACGGTCCGAGATGACTTTTTTTGTATCATGTCCTAATTGTCTTCTGACCATGTTGTCTTGTTACCCGTCAGACCATAGCTTTATTATATTATATCATTTGGGTAAAAAACATATCTAGATTTTTCTATATTATGTTTACAATGTTTATGTTATAGCCCAGATTTTCCGACCATCCCTTAGTTCGAAACCCACCTTTAAAACACATTATTCGGTCGCTATTCCCGATGCAATGCTGCTTCCAACTGACGAAAGTTTAGTAGAGGAGGTGCAACTGCATGTAGACGACAATGTCTAACATGTCCCAAAAAATGCTCTATAGGATTCAAATCCGGGCTCAATCCTAGTCATTGAAGAGAAGTTACGGCTTCACCTTGAAGGTTGGTGGTTAATGCCCTTGAACGATGCGGCCTGGTGCTGTCACCAATAAACAAAGGTCTTGCAGCTAGTAGATGTTTGTCAAAATTAGGGACAACAACTCGCTGAAAAACTTTTATCTGATGCATTGTTAATCTGTTAAGTTTCCTATTATGGTCCAAAAGTCCAACTTGCAATGATGAGAGATTCACCTCCATATCATTATAGAGCCTCCACTGTAAGGGAACGAGGTTTTGATGTTCCTTATGGTATGTGCCGTATTTTTCTGTCTCTAAACTCTCATTCGTCAATCTTTTACATTCAGCAGAAACCGATTTTCGTCGGACCAATGGATCTTGCGCTAAGTCCTCGTGTTCCGACAACGTCGCGGTAAACACTGTGCCAAAAAATGTGGCAAACACAATCACTGATCATGTAACATGGGACATCTAATTATTCTCATAGACTTCAGTCCTGCTGATTTCAACCGATTCCTCCCCGTACTGGTTGATAGATGTCTATTTGTCAACCTCTTTTTTTTAGAAAAAATTACTAGTTGCAAATGGCATTCGTCTAACCAGGCGATGCAGTGTCCTGTCTTCACGCTGCGATGTTACGGGTGGTCTACAGGTGTTCAATTTTGATGTCTTGTTTGGTCTTATACATCACCTTAGCTAGTGCTTCACGCTGCTTAGGATCAGTTATCTTTGTATTAAAATCATGTAACGCTGCTAAACCGTATTGAAATCTTTTGAACGCTGTTTGAACATTAAATTGCGTTAACTGGTGTTAAACGCTAATACCACTAATACATGTAGCGTTGAACAGTGTTCTGCTGGTCACTACGTTCAATTTAACAGTGTTGAGCGATGTTAAACACTCCATAACATCGCATGGTGTTGAGTGCTGTTGAAAAACGTTGTTTACCATTCCATAGCGTTGAACGTTGTTGCACTTGTTGAATACAAGGGTCGATAAAAAAAAAACAATTGTTTTTTTTAACTTTCAAAAACACCAACATAGCCCAGATGTCGTCAGCCTGTGTCACTAAGAAACGGCAAACGGTATAGAGAATGTGCCTAGACACGAGCTGAGAAAAAATACCGTTTGCAAGTCTCACTCTGTTTGCTTTTACGTATTCAGACGTCGTTTTCATGAACAAGGTGATAAACGTTTTGCCAAAAAAGATGCACCTGCCAAGATTAAACTTTACCGGACCCGGGACGATTTAAGCAATTTTGAACACTGAAGGATCATTTGAATCTTGAACATTAGAGCCAATCAGGCGGCGACATTTCCTCGGCTACTAGGAACTCTATTTGCAACAAGTACCTGGTCGACAAGCTTGACACAATCGACAACCTTACTATGAGAGAAACAGTGCTTCTTGGCATTTTCAGTCCGTCATCGGAAATAAGGTACTGATAGAACAATAAATCAAGAAAAAAAGACTTTAGGTCGAATCAACTAACCGAATATTTCTACTTTTACAAACACCTCTGACGTCATTTCAAGGAACATCGAATGATTGTCTGAATTATGGATGATATTTGGACCGCAAAAATCGTTAGCATGATTGCATTTACAATAGACAACAAGGGATACAACATCATTTTGGTCAGTCACAGCAGAAGCACGACTAGGATCTTCAATCCACAGAAACCGAATAGAAAAACTGGAACCAAACAAATAAATGAGAAGATATTCAAATACTTCTTTGCAAAATCAACGCCTTGTCGATGATTTGGATGAACTCATTCACACACCATAATATTTAAAATTTAAACATTAAAAACCAATCTCTGATAGGCTAACAACGTCGCCAACAATATACATTTTAGGGAGTTATGGGCAATGAACTTTCATCGATATCTACAAAGCGGAAAACTAATAATGTACCTGATTCTCCTTGACTTCCTTTTTCGCCTTTTTGGCCATGTGCTCCTACAATTTGACATGAAGAACTCAACAAACACGTTCTACGAGATTATTACAGAACGTTTATTTTCTTAACAAACATTTTTTTACGAATTATGAAAACCTTAATTAAAATCGTTTTTCAATTTATTCAAAGTTTGTTATACATAAATGGAATATGGAAAAGTCGGAAAATGTTCATCGTCAAAATAGGATAGACAATATTGTGTCTAAAAGAAAGGACAACAAACATGCCAAAATCCAAACAACTGCTTATACCTAGAAAGTTAGAGATTTATTTATATGTTTTCTCTAAAACCAGGAGTCCGAAGTCCTCCACATCTTAATCCGAGGGCATTATCCGAGATTTCTTATGTTAAATTCAGACATTTATTTTCTAGCCAGAATCCGTTATGACCAAACGTTCTTAACAACCATCTTCATTCATTGATTTCCATAAGTCCTTGGGGTTTTCTCTTAAGTTTTGTGCTCTTACTGAATAGGAAATATCTTAGAGTTGAATTAAAAAATGTATTACATGTAAAAAAAAATAATTCCAATTTAAGTTCTGTGTACACCATTCACGATGTTCTGTTCATCCTCGTGAACTATTTCTTGAATTTCTTGAACAGTGTATTTTCATTCTGGCTTGAATATAGACCTGGGACGGGCCATACATTTTTTATTGTTACCTTACATACCAAATATACAATATTCACCTTTTGAGCCTGGTTGTCCTATACTGCCGGTAGGACCAACTAGACCAATTATGCCTATTTCACCGTGGGAACCCTTTTCTCCATTTTGTCCTTTTATGCCAACTGCACCTTTGTCCCCGAGTGGACCTTTATCTCCCATTAATCCTTTGTCGCCATTTAGGCATTTTTCTACTTTTGGACCTTTTATACACACTTGTACATTAGTTCCAATTAGATATTTGTCTCCTATTTCTCTTATATAGTCTTTTCCATCTGTTGCATGTTTTGGTTTATCTTCTGTTCCAAAACTACCTTCAATAACACAATAATAATTTCATCCCATAAAAATGTTAGTATGAAACCAATATGGAGAAAGGCAATATTTATTATTTATTGAACCCTAACTTAACAGCAGTGGGCTAATACATTTGTTCTTTTCGTATCACATTCGTAATTAGCAACCACATTAATTAATGAGAATGAAAAGTTATATCTTCTTACTTCTTCTGTGAAATAAATCCCCAAACCACAAGAAATAATAACAAAATACAACATCTAGAGATAACTTAAAGACAAATCCCTCTATCATTTATACGCAGCAATATTATACCGTCAACACTTAATGACGTCGCAGTTTACGCGAACTGAATACGTTTATGCAAATTATTCCTCTTAGATCCGATGAGGGAACATGACAATCGTTTATCAAGGTCGATTTGCCGAGAAGAAACTGAAATTGTCCTCAGATTATTGACGTGTTCCTAAATTGAATAAAACAATGTTTTGTTTGTTTTTGTTTTCGAGGAACAACATACATGTAACACTACAATTCAGGAAACATACAAATATGCATGCAAAAAAGTAGTATACAAAGTATACTTAGGAAAAATAGAAAGAAAAGAAGGAATTTACATAAAAGCAAATAAACACATACCCTATAGGAGATGGCTGTGTTCTATGTTGATGGAATGTGCGTCCGTGTACATTTCCCAAAAATTTGTCATTTTATTTAGAAAAAAAAGAGATTTTGCAAAATGAGAGCAATTTTGGAAGTAACCTGTTTTAAAAGTTAGAAAAAAAATATCGAAATTCAAAATTATACAGGCTAAATTAAAAATCAAGCTGACAATTTACTCACTTAACGAACTATGTTTGACCAGTAGAATAATTCCTTTAAAACGATCTTGAATACAGTTCATCCAGGTGTATGTTTAAAGTCATTGGATACGCACGTCTTTCTTGTAGTGGGATTGAAAGGATATTTATTTGTGTCTTTAAGTTGTATTTCGGGAGAGAGAAAAACTAGTATTTTTGCATATAAATGAATGGATTATGTGTGTGTTTCGTTTGATAAATCTTGGATGTAGAATCGTCTATGAAAAAGAAAATTATACCACTAGAATAAATTTCCAGGTATGTAATACTCTAGTCTAGGTTATTTAACTAATAAGGGTGTGCTCGATTATAAGTCATATCTGAAACAAAATATGATTCTACATTTCAAACCATTCTGTTATATCATATAAAATTAAACAGGAAAACAGTGTTTCGTGCATAACGCAATATTTTTTCGTACCCTTTGCTCATAACAACGAAAAAAATGTCATGCATATTTTAGATGATTCTTAAATAGCAATACAAGCAAACTGAAAATATTTTTCATTCTTCCCTAAATTCCCTAATTTAGAAAAAAAAACCGCGTGATTAAAAACCTTTCTTGATTCCGTTTTGTATTTCTTTAACTTAAGTGGAAAACTACTTTTTGATTTCATTTAAACATTTCAAGATTAACGCCGTCATTTGCACTGCCGATAAACTGTTTTGCATGCACACGTATAAAAATTGCTGTTTTTATCCAACGCAATCATAGGTTTGAACGTTGTTTGCAATTTAGACTTGTTTATATTTTTTTCGTTTGGGCTTGTATTATATTTGCCTTCGGGTTTATATGATCCTTTCATCCTTTTTTGACTCCTCAAAATTCAATAGTCTATCCTAAATTGGGTAAATTGTATGGCTTTCCAAATACCGTTTCGATTCCTAACATCACTGAAGAGATATTAATTGTCGAAATCCGGATATGGTGTACAAAAACCTTTGCACCCTTTGTTTGCGGTATACCATCTTTTCCGCAAGTTAATTGTTTTCTGTTTAGTATTAAATTTATAATTAAGATCAATTTATTACATCGGTGGTCCGTCTATTTGGCAATCGTCAATGACAGTCAGCAGGTTTAAAGGACATTTGTTGTTCGAACTGCTCGTCAAATGCGTTAAGTTAAAATATACTTTTTCACTTTTTTGGTCTTTTGGAAAATGTTGTTTGTGCTGTATTTAAACCCCTCTAACAAAAAATTTGTTTTGCATGCACACGTATAAAAATTGCGGTTTTTATCCAACGCAATCATTGGTTTGAACGTTGTTTTCAATTTAGACTTGTTTATATTTTTTTTGTTTGGGCTTGTATTATATTTGCCTGCGGGTTTATATGATCCGTTCATCCTTTTTTGACTCCTCAAAATTCAAGAGTCTATCCTAAATTGGGTAAATTGTATGGCTTTCCAATTCCGTTTCGATTCCTAACATCACTGAAGAGACATTAATTGTCGAAATCCGGATATGGTGTACAAAAACCATTGCACCCTTTGTTTGCGGTATACCATCTTTTCCGCAAGTTAATTGTTTTCTGTTTAGTATTAAATTTATAATAAAGATCCATTTATTACATGGGTGGTCCGTCTATTTGGCAATCGTCAATGACAGTCAGCAGGTTTAAAGGACATTTGTTGTTCGACCTGCTCGTCAAATGCGTTAAGTTAAAATATACTTTTTCACTTTTTTGGTCTTTTGGAAAATGTTGTTTGTGCTGTATTCAGACCCCTCTAACAAGAAATTTGTTTTGCATGCACACGTTTAACAATTGCGGTTTTTATCCAACGCAATCATAGGTTTGAACGTTGTTTTCAATTAAGACGTGTTTATATATATATATATATATATATATATGTCTTTTCCGCAAGTTTATTGTTTTCTGTTTGGTATATTATTAATAAATTAAGATCCATTTTTACATCTGGTGATCTGTTCATTTGGGAATCGCCATGGCAGTCAGCAGGGTTTAAGAACATCCGTTGTTCGACCTGCTAGTCAAATGCGTTTTGTTAAAATATACTTTTTCACTTTTTTGGTCTTTTGGAAAATGTTGTTTGTGATGTATTTAGACCACTCTACCAAGAAATTTGTTTTGCATGCACACGTATAAAAATTGCGGTTTTTATCCAACGCAATCATAGGTTTGAACGTTGTTTTCAATTTAGACTTGTTTATATTTTTTTTGTTTGGGCTTGTATTATATTTGCCTTCGGGTTTATATGATCCGTTCATCCTATTTTGACTCTTCAAAATTCAAGAGTCAATCCCAAATTGAGGTAAATTATATGGCCTTCCAAATACCGTTTCGATTCCTAACATCACTGAAGAGACATTTATTGTCGAAATCCGGATATGGTGTACAAATTTTTGCACCTTATGTTTGCGGTATACCATCTTTTCCGCAAGTTTATTGTTTTCTGTTTGGTATATTATTAATAAATTAAGATCCATTTTTACATCTGGTGATCTGTTTATTTGGCAATCGCCATGGCAGTCAGCAGGGTTTAAGAACATCCGTTGTTCGACCTGCTAGTCAAATGCGTTTTGTTAAAATATACTTTTTCACTTTTTTGGTCTTTTGGAAAATGTTGTTTTTGCTGTATTTAGACCACTCTACCAAGAAATTTGTTTTGCATGCACACGTATAAAAATTGCGGTTTTTATCCAACGCAATCATAGGTTTGAACGTTGTTTTCAATTTAGACTTGTTTATATTTTTTTTGTTTGGGCTTGTATTATATTTGCCTTCGGGTTTATATGATCCGTTCATCCTATTTTGACTCTTCAAAATTCAAGAGTCAATCCCAAATTGAGGTAAATTATATGGCCTTCCAAATACCGTTTCGATTCCTAACATCACTGAAGAGACATTTATTGTCGAAATCCGGATATGGTGTACAAATTTTTGCACCTTATGTTTGCGGTATACCATCTTTTCCGCAAGTTTATTGTTTTCTGTTTGGTATATTATTAATGAATTAAGATCCATTTTTACATCTGGTGATCTGTTTATTTGGCAATCGCCATGGCAGTCAGCAGGGTTTAAGAACATCCGTTGTTCGACCTGCTAGTCAAATGCGTTTTGTTAAAATATACTTTTTCACTTTTTTGGTCTTTTGGAAAATGTTGTTTTTGCTGTATTTAGACCACTCTACCAAGAAATTTGTTTTGCATGCACACGTATAAAAATTGCGGTTTTTATCCAACGCAATCATAGGTTTGAACGTTGTTTTCAATTTAGACTTGTTTATATTTTTTTTGTTTGGGCTTGTATTATATTTGCCTTCGGGTTTATATGATCCGTTCATCCTATTTTGACTCTTCAAAATTCAAGAGTCAATCCCAAATTGAGGTAAATTATATGGCCTTCCAAATACCGTTTCGATTCCTAACATCACTGAAGAGACATTTATTGTCGAAATCCGGATATGGTGTACAAATTTTTGCACCTTATGTTTGCGGTATACCATCTTTTCCGCAAGTTTATTGTTTTCTGTTTGGTATATTATTAATAAATTAAGATCCATTTTTACATCTGGTGATCTGTTTATTTGGCAATCGCCATGGCAGTCAGCAGGGTTTAAGAACATCCGTTGTTCGACCTGCTAGTCAAATGCGTTTTGTTAAAATATACTTTTTCACTTTTTTGGTCTTTTGGAAAATGTTGTTTGTGCTGTATTTAGACCACTCTACCAAGAAATTTGTTTTGCATGCACACGTATAAAAATTGCGGTTTTTATCCAACGCAATCATAGGTTTGAACGTTGTTTTCAATTAAGACTTGTATATATATATATATACAGGTTTATATATATATATATATATAGACGAATAACAAAAGTGAAGGAGTTCATTTAAACATTTCATTTAAACATTCCAATTTCCACTGCCGATATAACTGTTATATTTGCCACTAGACATATAACAACAGCGAAGAACTCGATTATGTTACGCATTTCTGTTGAAAATTGAATAAAAAACAACACCCAATATTTAACACAAGCCTTATTCAAGTGTTATCCATACCCCTTCAAATTCTATTCATTAGTACTATATTCAAATTATAACAACAAACAATCAAATAATATACCCAATACGCCATTTTGACCATTTCAGTTTCTCGAACTATTCATTCTATTAAACCACAATATTACTGTAGAAACTATACGAGTAATTTTTGTGTTTTAATGTACATATTAAAATGAAAGAAACGAAGTTTTGCTGTACTAAATCAAAATACGACACTTAATATGTCAAGGAAATGATATCTTGAACGGTAAAATTAGAAGCAAATCTGTAAGTGAAAAATATTTTCCTTTAGTTCCCTTATTGAATAATGTTAATGTGTTCAATATTACAAAATAATTCACCTGAGTTAAAACAGTTGATATTTTGTAAATACACAGAAGAAGAATGGCACTCAATGGAAAATATTTGTTTTTGCCCGCTTGGATACTATCCGTGACAGCAATTTAGCCAATATTTGCATCGGAAATCAAATTGTGAAAAATGTTGTGGAATTTAGGTGAATACGATACTATACCGTATAGCGGGTTATTTTCGCGGGGTGTTTATTTTCGCTTATTTTGGCGGATAAATGAAAATCGCGAAAATAAATGCCGCGAAAATTTATGCATATGTTCGGTACTTTTTGATAGCTAAAGCGTGAACGATCTATTTTTTCCGGTCGGCAGGTCAATAACGGAATATTTTAGTTTAACATAATAAATGCCAAAGGGGATTGTACATACATGTATTTTATAAAATGACGTCGTGAGTTCTAATTAAACTGAGTTTCTTTTTCACACATGTAAAAATATCAGTTGTTTGTTAAAGTCCGAAGATGAGCATCTTAAATTTCTTTAAACCTAAGAAAATAATACCGGCTGAGAATTCTGAACTTGCTGTTGTAATTGGACGATCTGCACTGACAGAAGCTAATGAACATGTTGACAAAATTATAGGGAGCCCTTCAAATACTCAAAATTCACCAAAAACACCTGGATCTGCAAAACGAGGGAATTATTTAACTTTTTCACCAAAGGATCGTACCGATATTGGTAAATACTGCGCACAAAATGGACCTGCCGCTACCGTTAGAAAATTTTCTGGAGCTTTTCCAAATTAAGCTGAAAGTACTGTTCGCGGAATGAAAAGAAAATACGACGAACATTTAAATTAAAAAAAAAAAAAAAATAAATTTTGAAGGGGATGTAGATGAAATTCATTCTAAAAAACGTGGCAGACCACTCCTTGTTGGCACGGAACTAGATTCAAAAGTGCAAAAATACATTAATGTGTTGCGTGACAACGGGGCTGTAATTAACACCCAAATTGTAATCGCAGCCGCAAAGGGAATAATCATAGAAACTGATAAAACTTTATTAGTCGAAAACGGAGGTTCCATAGAAATAACTAAAAATGGGCAAAATCTTTGCTGCACAGAATGAACTTTGTAAAACGTAGAGGTTCAACTGCTTGTAAAAACGATAAAGTTGAAAATTTCGATGAACTTAAAAAAGAATATCTTGAACGTATTGAAAAAACCGTTGTTGATTTTGACATCCCATCGAATCTGGTAATAAACTGGGATCATGCTGGTTTAAATGTAGTTCCTGTTTCAAATTGGACAATGGCTGTGGAAGGTTCTAAAAGGGTAGAAATTAGTGGTTTGGGAGATAAACGTCAAATAACAGGAGTCTTTGCTGGCAGTCTATCAGGTATGTATACCCTTATTATATTAAATAGTGTCAACTAGTATAAGAGTGTGCAGTACTTTGTCAGGTCTTTCACCCTTATCAATTAGTGTCAAATTACATAAGAGAAGTCTAGGTTAGTCTATGAAAAGGTATATACTATGAAATTTAGAGCGAGGGGCTTGCCCCGAGCTCTTAATTTCATAGTATATACCTTTTCATAGACTATCCAACTTAGCACATATTTACAACTCGAGTAATCTTTTAATTGGTCTATTGATAGTTTATTTTGGCTGACTACTTGTATCACAGGTGTTTGTAAAACGGAGCTCATTAACGAAGTTTTGTAAATCTACTCACTAGTATCATTGTAAAATATGTGATTTCAAAAGGCCCTTGACTCCAGAATGAAAAGATGGTAGCTGCTGGTGTAAGTATGTATATTGATATAAAGTGGTGTTTCACTATACATGTTCTTCTTACATGGTAAGATGACCAAATAAATTGACCAAAAGCAGGTAATGATTAAATTGCAGTGGAAGCTTTACATGTTTTGAAAACATTTTTTAATTTCACTAAAAACTAAAGCTATAATAAATTTGAAACATATAGATAGTTTGTCCCCATAGATATAGTCTAGCAGATAGACATTAAAAAGCAACTATCAATAGATCAGAGATTATAGATTTTGTGTGTTTTTTTTTTTTTTTTTTATTATTTCAAAGTAAAAACTAAAAGATTTATCAGAATATGTTTATATATATAATTGGCACATTATCTTCAGACATAATCACAATTTTTCAATTCATCACATCGTCCTGAACATGCATGAAATATTTGCCACTGGAAATTAAGCAACCGATAATCAATAAATCAATCAATTCATGACGAAATAGATCACCTCCCTTAAGAAAGTTTAAAAAATTATCACCAAGTTGCTTTAATTTCCCTTCACAAGGTTTCATAGTACACACTTTTTTGTGTACAAAGTAATTGCATGGATGATACATTATTACATTATCATAATTTTAAGATATCGTTGTACTCTAATCAAGGTATAAAGAACCATATGTATTACCCTTTATTTAAATGAAAGAAATAGCAATTATCAAAAACATTTTTTAGATCCAAAGATTTTAATAGCAGGATATTTAAAAATCAACGTGAAAACTAATTACAAACTATTTAATTTAATTTGGAACACAGCATTTTATTTCAAAACAGCCAGCGGCAATTTTTGATTTAAATATCTTCATTATGATACAATGAAATCTTACCCTTGTGGTCATTCATGTGTAGTTACTTAGTACACGGGAAAAGTATGTACTATGAAAATTAGAAGGCAAATATAAGCAATTTGATTGGACGAGAAGTTGTAAGTATGTGCTAAGTAAATTCCTGTTGATAATTTTATAACCTAATTAGTACATCAAAGGTCCGATCAATTTCATAATTTATCAACCGTAACATTTACAAGAAGTTTTAACACCTGTGACAAATATCGATCTTTGTTACCGGTATTCTAAGGATTATCTGTATCAGTAATTAATAAATAAGAGGTCATTCAGGTAAGAAATCTTTTTTAACCATAACAATAGACACTTGTTAAATTGAATAACAATAAAGAAACTCGCTTATAATTTTTTTTTAGGAGAATTCCTTCCTCCTCAGATAATCTATGGCGGAAAAACTGACAAATGCCACCCTATTTATAAATTTTTTTCTGACTGGGACATTACTCATTCGGAAAACCATTGGGCAAATACTGGTACACAAATGGAGTATGTAAAAAACATAATTTTATCGTACATTCGAAAATATCAAAGGTTCTGCAAAACTTAATAAAGATCAAAAAGCACTATGCATATTTGATGTTTTTAGAGCTCAGATGGGAGACGATTGTCTAGCTTTCTTGGACGAAAAAAACATTAAAGTCGTGTTTGTCCCACCATGTTGCACAGACAGATTACAACCGCTAGATGTTAGTGTACAAAAAGCAGTAAAAAATAAAATGCGTAACTCATTTGAACAATGGTATTCTAATGAAATCGTTAAACAGTTGGATGGAAAAGAAATTGTCGATTCCGAAAATGAACCTATTGTGCCGGTTGATTTGTTTCTAACAAGACTTAAACCATTATCAGCAAAATGGTTAGTACAGATGTTCCAACACATAAAGAACAATCCGGATATTGTCCGTAGTGGATTCCGTGAAACAGGTATTAGTGGCGCCTTGGATGATTATCTTGAAGACGAACTTCCGCTATCAAAACTGTCACGAGACAAGAAAATTAAAGATGTACCGGTATCTGTAAATATTTGACAATTCAACACATGTGTTTTAACTAAAATATTGTTTCCATTTACCGAATGTATTTATTTTTACTATTAAAATCATCATTTCCGCCTAAATAAAAACCGCCAAAATTTTTCGTATACTTTGTTGCCCCTCAATCGCGAAATTTTACACCCGCGAAAAAAAAAACCCGCTATACGGTATATTATACGATGGAATAACGACTCGCAAATAAAAGCTGTTTCTTAATAATGAGATATTTGGTGTTCATTATATTACTACGATCCCTATTTTAAAAAAATCCAATATCAGCCGTTTGAGAAAGTTTTCATCTTTATTCGATATCGTGTTTCGTCCTTTAGAATTATTTCAATACGTGAACACTTTTTAAAAAAGTGCCCATGGAAATATCCAAAAGGCAGACCGTCCAGATGAATGAAGATGAACAATACAAAATAGCTCTCCATTCCTGATAAATAGTGGAGAGTTTGAACAAACGATTTACGTCACAGGTGTATTTTAACTGTGTTTTTCTTTGACTAAATTGAACATAATTAATAAATGTTCTTGCTTAAAAAAACCGATGAGGTTCGAAATTCTAAATATCAATTGTTGCTTTTGTTATTATAGTCTTGCACTCTTTCCCATATCAGTAGAATTAATAAGCGTAAATTTAATGAATGTATATATTTATTGTTAAAAAAAACGAATCAGACTCAATAGTTGTTAGTCTATGAAGTCAAGTTCCTACGTTTAGTTGTTGTATGCTTGCCAGAAGTACAGACGTAACAGTTTGAGATTGTTATTTTTTGCTTAACAGCCACGCAAACACTTTTTAGGGGTAACAGCAAAGACTATTCGGAGTAAATATGATTTGTCCTAGAATGTTGACTTGACTTCCTAATAGCTATTACATTGTGGGATAGCAGGTTGAAATTCGAATGAGCACGTCATCTACTAATTATCACTTTACGAAAAATACTTTTATATTATGACGGTATAACGTGTGTCTGTTGTTGGAGAGTATATGTTGACCTGTAGATACCTGTTGATGGCTTTTTATATTTTTGTGTCTCATTGTCGAAAACCCTTCATCACCATCTTCAGGTGTAAAAACATGTTTTATTCTAATAGAAAAATTTATTGACTAAAGTTTAATGATTTTATCCAACATCTTCTTAAGAATGTTTGAAGTATTTCTGTTCAAAACTGTTTTGTTTTGGGGGAGGGAAGCAATTCTAGGCAAAGAGTATGACGTGTTTTCATTGGTGTAGATCCTGTTTAATGTGCTTTACTTATTTTCGGTTACTTTCACCAATCGGTTGAAAAAACAATACATGTTTCACGGTCTGAGACATTTTGAAGCCAGAATATTCGTCTGATTTGTAACCATTATTGCTCTATTCCCTATTCTGAAATTTCGACATTTCGACTGTTTGTAGATTCGTATGACGGATAATTATTGCATTGCTAAACATTTCAGCACGCCCATTCTTACTCACTTTGGAGTTCATGTGATTCCTTCAGGTCTGTATTACGCCTTGATTTGTACGCTCAAAATGGATGTATGAGATTCAAACTTCAATCCGTACACCAATGTTGCCTTTACTTGAAATTAAATTGATTCTATCTTTTTTTTAGAGAAGAAGAAATGGTTATTTTTCTTGATTGTAACTCTATATTTCAATGCAAGGAATCGAAATGTTGATGACAGTTAAATTAGAATTTCTAAAGTAAAGTGAAAAGTGTTATTTTGGAGCTTAAACATAACAGCTAGTGTTTGTTTAATAAAAGATAAAAGAACGTTAAGTCCAAATATTCTAATGTTTTCCCAACACTTAAAGATCTACTTTAATTATATCAATTTCAAAGAAAACAATAGGACATAAATCGATACCTTAATTTTCATGTCTAAGTCAAAATCCTTTACAAAAAGCTTCATTTCCATTTCAATTAGAATGAAAAAAAAAAAGAACTACTTTATATCAATTGTTTTCGATATTATAAATATATCAGCATGTTAGAAATAACGATTATTTTTGACACTCAGGAAGTAAGATATAGACTTTCTTCTTGTTGTAACCTAATCTACACAGTTTTTTGAAAAAACTTTAGTTAATAGTTTTCGATATACTTTGATATTTTGAACAAATCTGACTTTAAATAAAAAAATAAGTTAAAGATTAAAGCATGCTTACCACTGACATACATTACAATGGATGCAACTGCCACTGATAAACAAATCAACTGCATAACTCCCAGGACAATCATTAATCTATCTCTTTTCCTACTTGCATTATTAAGTTCACCATGTTTACTATTCCACACTTTAGTTAAGGTACTATATTCGTGGTTTGATGCATTATGGTCTTCCATCGGTATATCATAAACATGTTCAACTTGTTCGCCCATTTTCCTTTAAAAATTTTCCTTTACAATGATTTAACAATACAGTAACTTTTGTACATATTCCTGAAGATTTTCTGCTATATCTATATAAATGTTTTAACCTCTATTGTAATGAACGAAATAAAACACATCCTTGTATCAAAAGATACATACTTCATAAATAGAAACTTCCTTGTGTGAATCATCAATTGTTTTCTTAAGGGTGATGCTCATCATGAACACTCAAACCTTAATAACTGAAATTAATTAATCGTTCTTATCTTGTTTTCTCTTCCCGAATTCCCTAGATACAAAAACGGAAGAAAAAGCAGCAAATAAAAGATCACACATACCCACTCTTCCCATGAAATATACATACTTATGAAAACAAAACTTTATTTACGCCGTACATTGAGAAAATATTTTAACATACTTTTAAAGATTTAATTGGCCTAAATGATTCTAGAGTACAATTGCTTGGAAAAAAAACATAAAAGACGACGTGATAACAATAAATCAGTTAAAAATCAGTAGTTAATGAGCAAAAGATATTTTTCTTATTTGAATATGTGTTCAAGCTAAATTATATATGCAGTTAAACTTTTGTCCGACAAAATGATCCAGGAACTTCATTTCATTTAACTTATTATTTCAAAATTCTTGAAAAAGCAAGAAAAAAACCCCAACGTAACACTTTCGACTATCCACGTTGTTATACGCTCAATATTACCGATATCCATTGATAATCAATTATGTGTTGATATATTTATAAGTACTGACTTTATTAATTAGTATACGTATGACCAGAGTTATTAAAGTAAGTTATAACGAAGATTAATTATCGTTCAAAAATCATGCTCATGACATCCCATCCTCAAAACCACAACATACTCAAAGTCAATCATATTGTACTTTCTTGAAAGGTATTTAAATTATTGTAAGACAAACTAACAGGTATGCACGTCTATGAAATGGATTTTTTATTGATACTATTTCTTGATATTTATATATATCCAAAAAAGAGTTCCGGCGCATCAATTTTATGATTTTGAATTTTCATTTTTGCACAGGGTAGATACTGATGGTGGCGAACTCCGTAACGTAAGAGTGCGTATGATATAAACAAATTTTAATTGAAAATATAGCTTTGAATTTTTATGTTTTGTGTGAACATGCAACTTGATTAACAACACTACGCTAAGCGGCTGAACCAAGTCTGTTGTACTGTGTTTTTCGTTGTAGTTTGTTTGCGGTCAGTCGGTTTTCGGTTGCATCGAGGAAGCTCGCTCACCTCATATGCGGGATGTCGAGAATTTGATCATTGGCCGGGTCAAACCAAAGACTTGTCAATTGATATTTGCTGCTTCTCTGCTAAGCACGCATCACATAGGAGTAACATCTATCAGTCAGAATAATGTGTCTGTCCAGTACAAAGCAGGGTTCATATCCATATTTCATTAACATGTATTAACTTGATATATATGCATGTAATAGTTGCCACTTGATATTAAACACAGAATCATCACCATTAACATCATTGTAATCGTCATCGTCATATTTCAGCAATTGAGTTAAATTGCTAATTTCTCTGGGCAGCTTAGATCACTGAAAGTTATAGGTATAGTTCCGGCTGCCTGTTATTTATTTTTCTGTGTAGAGGTTTAGGTTTGTTGTTTTCCTTTTATGACATTTTTTCTCACTTGTGATTGTGTTCATTATTAATCTTTTAACAGAGCAACATGAAGCTGATGATGTCATTCCTAATGCAACCATCTTACATTTGTCTATATCTTATACCAATCGTAGGCATGTCAGCTTTACTTCCCTGTCGTCAAATATTCGTATGGGGCAACGGCCAACTAATTCAGGACAAATGTCAAGAACGGACGAATTCTTGTATTTCGTTATATAAATAGTATAACACATACTTTTTATAGGTTGCGAATGAAAACATTGAAAACTTCTGGCTAGAACAAAGGTAAACATTCAACTAATCAAAGGTAATTTCACCAAAAAATGACGTATATATACTTAAATGTTTTTTCTGTTTTTTTGTTTTGTTTTTTTTTTTATTAACATTCAATTAAAATTGACTCAACGACAAAAATATCTTTGTGTTTAACATTTGCGTAATACAGAATCAATAATGTAATGTTTACTACATTTTGATATCATTTATGCACTACAACTATGCTTGTTGCTACAAAAACGGTTGACCAGGACAGTTCATATAACAGTCTAAGTACCATCATCGGCAAAAAGAACTGTTTAGCTGTCATATGTCGAAATTAAAAAAAGTAAGTAGTCAATATTTGGTTAGTTTAGAAAATATATGCATTTAAAGAGAATATAACAATGGATTATTTATTCTAGTGACGATTAAGGGGCATAATTCATTAATATGTATAAAAACTGCTAGATTGAAATTTTCTGCCGACGTTTCTCTACATTGTTTTACAGTTTTTGTAATAGATAATAAAAGAAAAAAATACTATTTTTTAACTGAAAATGATTACAATAAGTAATAAAATGTGAAACAACAAACAAACATTTATTTTAGATAAACACACCATAGATACCAAGATTAAAATTTAGTATGCAAGACGCGCATTTCGTCTATAAAATACTCATCAGTGACGCACGAATGAAAAACAATAAATACAAACACTCAATAAAGAACGAAATTAAAGAGCATTAAGGACCAAAAAATCCGAAAGGTTTTGCCAAAATATGTCGTAGGTATAATATTTCTTGGGTGGAAAATCCTGTGTATTTCGATAAATTCAAAGTTTTATTAACAGTTAATTTCTAAGTATGACCATATCAATGATAATTCATGTCGACACAGAAGTGCTGACTACTAGACTGGTGATATCCTCGGGGAGGAATCCTCCACCAGCTGTGGCATCAATGCAGTGGTTATAATTTATTACATCAGTGTTACCAGGTTAAAAATTTTGTAAGGAAGATGTGCTTTTCGTATACAAAAGACTCATTAGTGACGCTCGAATAAAAAAGTTAAACGACCAAATAAACACATTGGAAAACCTTTTACATTTATTAAAATTGAGAATGGAAATGGGGAATGTGTCAAAGAGACAACAACCCGACCATAGAACAGACAACAGCAGAAGGTCACCAACAGGTCTTCAATGCAGCGAGAAATTTCCGCACCCGGAGGCGTCCTTCAGCTGGCCCCTAAACAAATATATATACTAGTTCAGTGATAATGAACGCCATACTAAACTCCAAATTGTACACAAGAAACTAAAATTAAAAATAATACAAGACTAACAAAGGCTAGAGGCTCCTGACTTGGGACAGGCGCAACAATGCGGCGGGGTTAAACATGTTTATGAGATCTCAACCCTCCCCCTATTCCTCTAGCCAATGTAGAAAAGTAAACGCATAACAATACGCACATCAAAATTCAGTTCAAGAGAAGTCCGAGTCTGATGTCAGAAGATGTAACCAAAGAAAAAAAACAAAATGACAATAATACATAAATAACAACAGACTACTAGCAGTTAACTGACATGCCAGCTCCAGACTTCAATTAAACTGATTGAAAGATTATGTCTTCATCATATGAATATCAGGCACAATCCTTCCCGTTAGGGGTTTAGTATCATACCATCATAACATATATGAGAAGAACATAACCCGTGTCATGCCAACAACTGGTTTTTAAATAAATGTGTTTAGTGCCGATGCAAAGATCCTATAAGTGAATCAATATTAACGCCAAAATATGCAATCTTTAATGACCTGACAACAGTATCGTAACTATATCCTTTCTTAATAAGTCTATTTATAGGTTTTGTTAGCTTCAGAGGTGAATACTGACATTTTTGTGCTTTATAAAGAATATTTCCATACAAAATTGGATGTGAAATACCTGAACGTATAAGAAGTCTGCATGTTGAGCTGTATTTACGAATGATGTCCTTATACCGATGATAAAATTTAGTAAATGTTTTGACTAGTTTGTGATATCGAAAACCCTGGTGTAATAATTTTTCAGTAATACATAAATTTCTCTCGTTAAAATCTAAAACATTGTTACATACACGAGCGAATCGTACAAGTTGAGATATATAAACACCGTAAGATGGTGACAAGGGAACGTCACCATCTAAAAATGGATAATTAACGATAGGAAATTAAAAATCATCTCTTTTATCATATATTTTAGTATTAAGCTTTCCGTTAATGATATAGATATCAAGATCGAGAAACGGGCAGTGGTCATTGTTAGTATTAGCTTTATTTAAAGTAAGTTCAACAGGATAAATTTCTTAAGTATACATACTGAGGTCGTCATTATTGAGAGCCAAAATATCATCCAAATATCTAAAAGTATTATTGAATTTGTGTATCAGATGTTGTTTCGATGGGTCTTTGCTGATCATTGTTCACCGTGTTAATGCGTGAAATATATACTGTTTTGGACGATTGACAGGAAAATCTTTAAAGTAACAATAGTTATTTTCAAGTAACTGTTGCCTGTCCCGTAAAGATATGTTAATTTCTTATTACCGATGGTATTAAATTTTTTTGGCCTAGTGTTAAGTATACGTCTTGCAAATTCTAGCTACCACTCTAATTGTTGGCAAAAATAAGAAGTCCTGAATTGAGTTAAGATGATTTTGATTTTCATATAAATTTCAATCAAAGAAAAGGTAAAACTGTTTTCTGATTCGTTTTCTCTGTCGCAATTTATTTTAGGGACTATAGATTTATCGGTAAAGAGAAGAATTCTAACAACTGCAATAAGTACTGATTTTAGTCGACATAAATATTTTAAAGATATGGTAGGCATTCAAATAAGAAAAATACGTTGTGTTTATACTGTCGTTATATATTAGAATAGAGCTACTTGATTTACTTTTCGTTCGTATGCTACGCAAATAAGAGTCTTCTTCCATTTTATCATTTAATTCAATCTCTTTTGTTTGATATTAACAAAGACGGTGGTTTCATAAGAACAAAAGTTTTACATTTCCTTTTGAAGTACTTATTTTTGTCGGTTCTTTTCAAATATTTTAAAATTGTTTCTATATATAACCAACCATGATAAATCAAAAAGTAAATCGTATTTTCCCATAATCATAGTAGGGTAAAATTGTTCGCCATTAAATATCTACGGTGAAAAGATATATATTTTGATTTCAAACTTATGATTCACATTTTGACATTATAGGACAATACTTTTTTCATAGACTTTTCTGAAGTGATTTGAATCAGTTTAATGTAAATGATATATCATTTGTAGATGTAAATGAATAGATGCAATTATGTCTTTGCTAAATTGTAAGTTATCATTTTGAAGGAATGCATCCTGTAAAAAGGGAAGTTTTATGACTCTCCTATAGATTTCTTCCTCTTTTTAGGTATATCAAGCATATAAGCTTCTTGCATCCGAGTTAAAAAAAAAACACTTTTATTTTGTTTAAATCCTGAACTTCAGAGAAAGTAGTAAATGAAATTAACAATTTATGGATTCAGAGTGTAATTTTAAGATATATTCTTCTTCCTGTTTCAAAGTGAGTACTTAGTTTTTGATTTGTATCTTCCTTATCTGTTTATGGGATTTGAACATTGGTAAATTTAACAAGGGCACTTGTAATAAAGTATCTTTTTCGACAAAATCAACTGCTTGTAGTGACTGTACAATGTAATGCTAACTCGCGTAATATTAATTTCCGTCTGATGTTATGTGAACATTTATTCTTAATAAATCTCCTTAACTTTCATGGTTTCAAGAGCAACATAACGGTATGTACTTCACTTTCAATGTACAGGAACTACACAAATGGCTCATTGATAAATTTAAAGAGACAAAATAACTAAATTGTTCTATCAGTACACCAAAAAAAAAGACGAAAACGAATCAATGTTATTTATCGGAATACAAATGTAATCGTTGTTCACTCTGCATATATTTTATAAAGGAAAATGTAACTTTCTCAGATTGTTATAATGCTTGTCTTTTCATCGTTTTGTTTCCGTTTATTTTGCAATGGCGTTGTAGGTTTCTCTTTTTCTCAGCAACCATGTATGAATTGTGAGTGTCCTCTTTTTAAATTAATATCCATACATAAAAATATAATATGTTTTTATGAATATTTGCTTGGATTATATCTAATATAGTATTCTTTGATTAATTAGACATTAATATGACTTCCTATTAGGCGAAAATTATTAAGTTATACCAGTTGAACATGTTGAAAGTGAACAAACACACATGATTAATAAATTCAACAACACTCAAGGTTATTAAAAAATAAAGACGTCTCTTAATATACTGCCAACATATCTGACAAGAAGGACGATTGTGTGTTCCCTATTATTAGATTTCCTTTTTCGGGCGATGATGTTCCTTTTGCCTAATCTTATTGTGTTTATACATATGTTAACGTTTTAGATTTCATTGAACGTAAAGTATTATCACTGGTAAATTATCAGGTAAGATATTTCGTTATCGCAAATTACTTTAAACCTTACTAATTTTTTTCAATGATACACATATTTGGCTTAGGACTTTTTCTGTACCTGTAAAAGAAATTACAAAAGGGAAATCGAATCCTATTTTTACGGTGATGTTGATGTTGATTATCTAGCCAGTAAATTCATATACGATCCATGTAAGCTTGTAGATCTTTTGAATAATTTAATTCTAAAATGTTATCAATTCAAAACTGTAATACAATCATTGAACATTGTTTTCATCGGTAATAACATTGATTTTGTTTTCAATAAATTGAAACAACAAAATTTGTATTGTTATACAGTTATCAACACTTACTAGCTATGTCCTGTCGATATTTATATTTTGGCATTTAACAAGGTCATGTTTACTTAGATTGTTTAAGATGTCTTTATATGTTGATATTTTGTATATGATACATGGTTTTATTAGTTTGTATTGGCTTTCAATTGGCTCTAGTAACTGCAAGTATCCATACATCAATACTTTGTGTCTTAAGTGTTTTCGTTAGCAGTTTTTATGTTTTGTATTAATCTGATGAGTCACGCCAAATTCGGCTGATTTTGATCTTATGTTGTGCTGTTACACTACTGTCCTAGGTCAAGGGAGAGTTGTGTTCCTGCTAAAATGCTTAACCTCGCCACTCTCATGTATGCCTTTTTGTGATTCTTCGTTACATTTGTTTGTTTTTATAGTGATTAAGATATAACACAATGTTGACTGCTGTACGCCTATTTTTGACATTTTTACCTATTGTGTCTGTTTGTTTTGTTCACGCATCGTTGTCAATATAATGGAATATGATGCAACTGTCATACAAGTGAGAGGTTTAGCTAGCTATAAAACCAGGTTCAAGCCACCCTTTTCTACATAAGAAAATGCCTGTACCAAGTCAGGTATATGACAGTTGTTATCCATTTGTTTGATGTGTTTGAGCTTTTGATTATGACTTATATCTAGAAATTTACTATGAGGGTCGATTGAAAACAAAACTTTACGACAAAAGAGATGATTTCAGCTTCCCAATAGTGAATATTTATTTTTAAACCAAGAGTTCCAAATGGTGAAGTTGAAATCATCACTTTGTTAATTTTACGGACGCCATCACGAGTTGGTTGACCGTTATGGAATATCAGTTTCACAGATGATATCGGATATGTTCCTTATGTCGTAACTTCAATCCCGTTCCCTTTTCACGAATGTGATCTACCGAATTAGACTATTTACCCCTAGTTTTGACATTTTTACCTATTGTGTCTGTTTGTTTTGTTCACGCATCGTTGTCAATATAATGGAATTTGATGCGATTGTCATACAAGTGAGAGGTTTAGCTAGCTATAAAAACAGGTTCAATCCACCATTTTCTACATAAGAAAATGCCTGTACCAAGTCAGGAATATGACAGTTGTTATCCATTCGTTTGATGTGTTTGAGCTCTTGATTATGACTTATATCTAGAAATTGACTATGAGGGTCGGTTGAAAACAAAACTTTACGACAAAAGAGATGATTTCAGCTTCCCAATAGTGAATTTTCATTTTTAAACCAAGAGTTCCAAATGGTGAAGTTGAAATCATCACTTTGTAAATTTTACGGACGCCATCTTGAGTTGGTTGACCGTTATGGAATATCCGTTTCACAGATGATATCGGATATGTTCCTTATGTCGTAACTTCAATCCCGTTCCCTTTTCACTAATGTGATCTACCGAATTGGAATATTAACCCCTATTTGTGACATTTTTACCTATTCTTTTTGTTTGTTTTGTTCACACATCGTTGTCAGTATAATGGAATATGATGCGACTGTCATACAAGTAAGAGGTTTAGGTAGCTTTAAAACCAGGTTCAATCCACCATTTTCTACATAAGAAAATGCCTGTACCAAGTCAGGAATATGACAGTTGTTATCCATTCGTTTGATGTGTTTGTTTTTTTGATTTTGCCATTTGATTGGGGACTTTCTTTTTTGAATTTTCCTCGGAGTTCAGTATTTTTGTGATTTTACTTTTCAGTATGTGCCTTTAATAATCAGGAGCCTGTAATTCAGTGGTTGTCGTTTGTTGTTGATTTTCATATTGATGTTTCATTTATTGTTCTGTACATAAGTCATCTCCTTCAAATGTTTTACATTGGTCATGTAGGAGCCTTTTATAGGTTAATGGATTATGGGTGTGGGTTTTACTTATTGTTGAATGTCATACGGTGATCTTAAGTTGCTGATTTCTACGTCATTTGGTTTCTCGTGGAAACGTGTCTCAATGGCAATCGTAATACCTTTTAATTTTTAAATTGTTAACAAACAATGGAGGCAGATACTGTTTATATTGCGGCAATCGGCTGTAAAACTTTGATGATTAAATTTGAAGCATATCCTTTTCATGAACATCTGGCTGTTTCATGAATCATTATAAAGTTTATATTTTCAATTTATTAAAAAATACAGGTTCAAGCAACCTACATTTAAATCAATTAAGGAATTTTATCAAATGTGATTACTTTTAGTTTTTGCTGCGATTTGTGAGTTAAAAGTTCTAATGGATGGATAACTTTAGTTTTTCTTTTTTTTTTTTCAGAAAAAAAAAACGAACATAATTTTTATTTTGACCTTGTTCGCAAATGTACAATGTTCAGGGATTACAGATTCCCTGTCAGTCAGGCGAATCATATCTAAAAAAGTTACATTATCTTAATCTTAGACCATGTTCCTTTCTTTTTATCCTATGATCAGCCAACCATTAAACACGTTACAGTGAAGGAACGGAACTGTACGGTTTGTCATGTTTTTGTTCATTCTGGAGACTGTCAAGCGAGACTCCAGCATTCGAAGGAATAACAAGTTTGACTAAACAAACATCATGAACATGTTACAAAATAAAGTTACCGCTTCAATAATTGGTTAAGAAAACATTCTACATGTATATATAAACCAACCAAACAACACAAACGACAGAAAAGGGTGAAATGTTAAATTTGTTGTAGCAAAGATCGATTTTCCTATGTTTTTGGTGTTTTGTTTGGCTGTTGTTTCCCGCATCGAGACAATATTGAATAACTTTCGAAGAGACTATTTGAAATTATTTCAAAATTGTCTAGTTCTTTATTTTGTGTTTATGTCTCATTTATGTAATCATCTCCATGGCACTGGCAATAAGAAGGCTAACAGATAAGACGCGTTTTACTTTATTTTACGTAATTGGAATAATTTACAACACAATTGTATAATGTTTATTTCTGTAGATTTGATCAGTAAACAGGATCAACACACTAAAATTGACATCCTTGCTTACAACATTTCTGATTCCCACGACAAGATGAATCTTCTTTACAGCTTCGTCGAACATAACACCTTGACTTATGGGTATTCGTCTCTTAGACATTTGTCTGATGCTGGCTTTTTTTCTAAACAAAAGAAAAAAGTATTGATAGGCAATAATTACAACAAGAATGCACGCTTTATTAGCTTAGCATACCCCAACTTGTAATTCAGAGTATCGGAAAACAGAAAGTAAGTGTCAGACAGATCCAAAACATGCATACTCATTAAAACACATCACTGTTTAGGTGCTTACCAAATGTAAGTTCATTCTGATCAGTACTAACGGAGAAAAATGTGACGAAAAAATCAATGTATTGTCAAACAGGAAGTTTTTACCGTATCAACTCATCGCCATCTAGCTGCTGACCAAATATTAAGTCATTATATTTAGTAGTTTCTGAATAAAGTGTGACAAAGGTATTTGTTGACCGGAAAGACAAGGTGATTGCAATATATACATAATACTTGTTTCTGCTGAGAACAATAAGTACATATAAACCTAGGAATTATTCAACAGAACATAAAGTAGTAAAGTTAACGTAAAAGAATAAGGAACTGCTTAATAGATATTTATCATAAGCATCGGTAACCTGACGTATCAAATTCTTTAAAAAAAGGGAAACGGTGATCTATGTACATGATGTAGTACGAAAAGTAGGACGAATATTGAATCAATGTATTTCGACGATGGACTTATTGTGCAGGTGAAGAACTTTGTAGATATCTGGCTGAGAGAGTTTCATATTAAGAATATTTTACAAAAATAATTCAAATTAATAAGTAATGGGTGTCATCTTCTTGGATTTTATATCTTCAAACTGCTGCATAAATAACATGCATAAATAGCAGTTAAACGAAAGATTTCTAAAGCATAAATGAAAAGGGGGTCTTTTATTATAACTGACTATACGGAATGAGTTTTGATCATTTCCAAGTATACGATCTTCATTTGACTCTATTTTCCTTTAGAGAAGACCAGGATAATACTGACTAGTTCTATGGTTTTGACGTCCTTTTTTCTCTAATTTTGCTATTTTCTTCCACAACTTGATATACCTAAGGATTTACTTTGTTGTGCTTATGTTATATGGGAAAATGACGCTTCAATACAGATGTGGTACGAAGAAATTTATTTCATAGTAAGCAGTGAGTGACATGAAAATGTAGCAACATTTTCAAAAAAGAAAAATGGGATCATTCTATTCAAATATGCATCGTTTTAAAGATTTACTTTTACAACACTACAAAAAGCTATGTGTAGAACTATTTATATATGCCAAGATAATCTTGTTTTTAAATGGAAATTTCCGATGTACTACACGTAGAGTTCATAAATTAGTGTTAACAAAAACACGTATGTATGTAGAAATATGAACACAAACGTGTTACATATATACTAGTACGAAGCGTTATTCTTTCTTTAAATCTATTCACAGAGAGTATATGTCTGGAGATACGGAATTAAGGTCAATAAGGCAGCACCTCAACACTATTGATGTTTTTGTTGGGATATTATAACATTGTTATTGGTTATCTACTTGTCAATTTTTTTTTATCTCCCAATCCCCCTTCTCCAGACAAATCTAAAACTCATTTATTTCGGAATTAACTCACCATGTAGGCATTGACATGTCTGACACGCATTGGCGGTATAACCATATGGACATGGTTTGCTGCATTTTACTTGTGGACATACTGAGAAACAAAAAAAAAAAGATAAAATGTAAACATTCTAGACAAAGATGCATAAAATATACACGAATATAACAAAAATAATGTTCTGAAGATTTACCGGTTTCAGAGTATGTTTCAGAATCCGTACAAAACGTATTCATTCATAACATAATCCATGTCAAGTAATGACTACCTTGTACAATCATACTACCGTGTAAAGCGCTTGCTATATATTCTACTCTTTACTCTTCCTTATGTTTAGCTACAAACATTGTACCAATAATTACATGCGACTTTTACTAACATGTACAAAACAAAGTATATTCATGTTTTGTTGTATACATGTAGCATACTAAGGTTTTCGCATATTTGTAAGATAACATTCACCTGTTAAGGACCTTTTTGTAAGTTTGCATTTTTATACAGTGTAACCTTATAGTTTTTAATTGACGTCGCAATTATTGTTTTGTTACTCTGTTTTTTCTTTATTGAATGAATGAATATTTTATTGCAGAAGCAAACATAATGCTATAGCAAAATAACATAATATATAATGATAATAATGACAGTAAACAGAGAACAACACAATAAAGTCATACATTTAGCAAAAGTACAGAACTACAACTGTTAGGCAATTATAATTTGTAATCTTAACTTCCATGCCGCATTAAGAAATTTACAAAATTTTTCGATTAAATTCTTTGAGCTTTGTGTCTTGTGTACTGCTTGTCTTTTCGTCGTTTTCGTTTTTTTGCTACGGCATTGTCAGTTTGTTTTCTTCGACTTACGAGTTTGAATATCACTTTGTTATCTTTCGCCTCTCTTGTATGTGCCTGTCCCAAATAAGGAGCCTGTAATTTACTGGCTGTCGTTTGTTAGTGTTTATAATATTTTTGTTTTGTTTATTGTTTTGTATATAAGTCAGGCCGATAGATTTCTCGTTTGAATGGTTTTTACGTGTGTCATTTCGGGACTTTTATAACTTTCTATGCGATATGGATTTTGCTAACTGTTGACGACCGTACGATGACATATATATGTTTGCTTCTACTTCATTTGGTCTCTGGTGGAAAGTTGTCTCATTGGCAATCATACCACATCTTCATATTTTCATATTAATCATGTACGCATCGAATAGTTTTGAAAGCCCAAAATACCAAATTTTGGAGTGCAAAAATAACCACAAAAAAAACCTCAACAGAAATACCGAAATTGGCAATGGTCAACCTTAGCTGAAGAATTTTTAACTTTATCTTATTGTTATATTTATCAATCTCAAAATGTGGACATTTACAAACAAAGTGTAATTGATAGTTATAATGCAATGTAAAGCATACCATAAGGACAACACACTCCATCACCAGCTGTTGGAGGTGTATTACATTGATATAGAGGGGACATCTTTGTTGAGCAGAACCACATCTGATTGTTGATTATGGTTTAACATTACCTGCACATCATGAAAAAGGACAACAAAAGTAATGATATGAGCTTGCAACGGTTAAACATGCAACATCACAACATAAGAACAAACTATAAAAATCAATAACTAATCAGATCGATACGAACAAAAACATCAAACAAAAACACAGACAGGACGTGGCAGGGTATATATATCTATCCCTCGTCCCTAACAACAAAAAAGACACTAAGTACAGATTTGAGATTACTCGCAGTTACTGACAGCTAGTTAAAAGCCAATAACAACTAAACAAAAATCATATATTTAAGACTAAAACATCAATCAGTACACATCAAATATCCACGTAAAGACGTCATTAACAGTCAGAGAAAAACATGACCTTGTGCAATGCCAAAAAGGCAAAATATAAGTATCGACAGATTGTAGTAGCGTGAAAGTACATATGTGTAATATTTAGTATGATTTTATTTTACTGATAAAAAAATCAATATGTATACCAATAACACAATATTCAAGGATTTAATTACAGTGTTGAATAGGTAACCTTTTTAGAGAAAGTTTATTTAAAAGATCGATAAGTTTACTCGGATCGTAACTTAATTTCCAGGCTCATTAACAACATCATCGTAAAATTTAGAATGTGCTATTTTGTTTCAAATAAGGTTTCTACAGGTACAGCCAAACTTGCATACCAAATCTTTATATCTATGGAAGATTTAGTAAAGGTTGTAAATAATTTGTGGTAACGAGATCCTAGACTTACAAATTTACTAGTTATACATAGATTCCGCTCATTGAAATCCAAAACGTTACTATAGACACGAGCATAGCGAACGAGTTGAGATATATAAACACCGCAAGACGGTGCCAAAGGAACATCATATATGTTGGTAACTTGAATTGACTTCAATGTAAATACGAGAGAAAGCCCCTTTGAGTGCATACGATACAGTGTTGATCACACCGTGATTTTTAAACGACTATTTGCACATAACCTATTTTTTAACTTAACAATTCAAATACTTGATAAACATTATACTTCTTGTGGTACCTTTAGAGATAAATTGGGTCGAAATTTTAAACATCTATTCCAAATAACGGTTTTTTTGACATTTCTATCCTTTGGACAGACATATATAACGTTTTCGCTTCAAAAATCAAATACAAGCAGATTGTTTGTTAAAGCATTTGTTATATCTGTATGACAAAAGAGATGATTTCAGCTTCCCAATTGTGAAATTTCCATTTTTATGTAGCAACATTCCAGCAGCGCCTGCATACGGAGTATATATCTCCCAGTTGATACGATACTCCAGGGTTTGTGCTTCCTATCATGATTTCCTTGATAGAGGTTTGCTGCTAACAAGGAAGCTATTAAACCAAGAGTTACAAATGGTGAAGTTGAAATCATCCCTTCGTAAATTTTACGGACGCCATCACGAGTTGGTTGACCGTTACGGAATATCCGTTTCACAGATGATAGCGGATATATTCCTTATGTCGTAACTACAATCCCGTTCCCTTTTCACGAATGTGATCTACCGAATTAGACTAATTACCGGGTTTGTACTAACATGAGCAACACGACGGATGCCACATGTGGAGCAAAATCTGCTTACCCTTCTGGAGCACCTGAGATCACCCCCAGTTTTTGGTGCGGTTCGTGTTGCTCAGTCTTTCGTTTTCTATATTTTGTTTTGTGTACTATTGTTTGTCTGTTGGTCTTTTTCTTTTTTAGCCATGACGTTGTCAGTTTATTTTCGACTTATTAGTTTGAATGTCCCTTTGGTTTCTTTCGCCTCTCTTTTTCTTTATATGAATTCTCTTTAAATTTATGTTGCAATTTTCTGAAAATAATTTATTTCTATTAAATTTTCGCAACTGAAAAAAAAATACTTGTTTTAGACAGTTGTATATGTATCTCATTTCAAAAAATCATCGGTGATTTCTTCATAAAAATCAGTACAAATAATCCCCATACATAATCAATTCAAAAGTTATTTTAAAAAAGAGGGTTCATTTTCTACTCGTTTCCTAGCCAATGATTAAAATCAGTCGGAAAATGCATTTTTGTCCAGTATGATACAATTTGACGTTACGACGTCCTTACTTCCCATGTAACTGTATTGAATGCCCTAATGGCAGAGTAAACGATACTTCAAATAGGCGAGATTTCGGATTTCGATGAAATTAGGTGAGAACTCGCCGAGGTTTTTTAATTAACTGTATCTCTGAAGGTATAACTGGTATATATATGATTTTCTTTTAGGTTTCTTTCATTTGTTATTGAATTTCCGTGTTAATGAAAATCTGTCACTGCACACGACCCTGTCTCCTGGCTTTATTCAGAACGTTGTCATATTCACTTTAGTTTAGCCGCCGTTCAAAACATCTCGATTTATATATCACGTGGATCATCACTTTTAGCTTATTTTCAGTATCGGATGAAATATTCAGTATTATGTTTTGTGTTAAAACACGTATTATGGACTTTAATCAAAACATGTCCTTTTTTTACATACAACTTGTATTCCCGAGATCGTTTAAAATACTCACGTATCTGTCGCCACTTGTTCTTGAATATGTCTTTAGTCAAATACCTCGTTAGTGTTTGTCTTTGGTTTTACATCATAAATGTTCTATTTTGTAAAATTTCATGATTGCTAAATCTTTAATAGTTCACGAATTAATTTATATACATTGGACAATGAAAGATTGATTTTGACAAATGTTGTGTGTCTACTGTTTCATTGACGTATTCCCCACTTTCTTAATTCATATACTTGTCTTTTATTGAGGTATACCAATGTTGCTTTATTATCTTTTCATATATGTCGTCAGTATATTGTTACCGAAGACACGTTGTGTCTATATTTTCTGTCACTACTGACAAATGCACGGTAACGTGATGTATTATATCCATTATATCTGTTCAATATTGGTTCATAAAATGATTATCTCTAACTACGCGGCAAATCTAAAACATACATAATAAGGTTAATTTCATTTGGTAATAAATGTCTCATTTCAAAACTAATCCATAACTTTATTACCTGTTTTCACATGTACAAGTTGGACAGTTGTTATCGTCCAGTACATTTCCAAAAGGGACTAATGTAATAAAATACTAAACAGACAGGTGGGCAACTAGGTTCTGTAAAAAGTGCAAAATGTATTTATATTTATATTGTGACTCATTTGATATATTCATGAATATTTAGAGAAGAGGCAATGTAAGAAGTAAAGTACTTGATGAAATATAAACTACCAAAGATGACAATATAAAAATTAGAAGATGTGGTGTGATTGCCAATGATACAACTACTCACCAGATACAAAATGACGTTGATGTAAGCAACTATAGGTCCCCTTTCAACCTTTAATAGTGATCAAAACTAATTCGACATAGTATCAATAAAAGTCCAGACATGGCAAAATGTGAAACAGTTCAATCGAAAAAATCCAAAGGTAAGATTGGTTACGTATCACAGCTGCATTATAATTATACAAATATATGGGTATTCCAAGGAGATATTAAAATACTTGTTACGGCCAGAAATCAGCTTTAAACATGTTAAACCTGGCATCTTTATCATACCATATTTTCATCTTATTCTGAACAGTTTTTAAGTTTTTCTGAGCAATTTGACAAGCAGTATACAATTTTTCTTTAAATCTAGATATATAGTCTAGAAGATTCAAGTCAGTGTGTTCAGTAAGCCATTTTTCCTTAACAAATTTCAAAGGTCCCCTTACAGTATGACCAAATACCAACTCAAAGGGGCTAAAACCAAGGGATTCATGAACAGCCTCTCGGACCGCAAAAAGTAGAAAGTGAACACCATCATCCCAGTCCCTGTCAAATTGAAGACAAAAAGTTCTAATCATGTTCTTCAATGTTTGATGGAAACGCTCTAAGGCACCTTTATATTCTGAATGATAAGCACTTGACCTATACTGAGCAATCCCTAACTGGTAACCGACCTGCTGAAATAAACCTGACATGAAATTTGAACCCTTGTCGGACTGTATAGACTTAGGAAGTCCAGCTAACGTGAAAAAATTGATAAGAGCTTTGACAATAGTTTGTGTCTTGATATTCCTTAAAGGAATAGCCTCAGGAAAGCGAGTGGATGTACACATGATCGTCAATAAATACGCATTTCCAGTCTTGGTCTTCGGTAAAGGTCCAACGCAATCAATGAGTACTCGGCTGAAAGGTTCTTCAAAGGCTGGAATTGGCAGAAGTGGTGCTGGTGGTATTTTCTGGTTAGGCTTGCAAACAACCTGGCATATATGGCATGATTTACAGTATTGTGTGACATCATCCGTAAGTCTGGGCCAGTCGAAATGCTGCAAGATCTTAAGGCAAGTCTTCCTTATACCTAAATGTCCAGCCAAGGGGGTGTCGTGGGCAAGACCAATAATTTCTTGCCTATAAACTTTTGGCACCACCACTTGGTAAACCACTCTCCATTCCTCCTCTGGGATAGCATCATGGGCCTCCACTTCCGCATTAAAATGCCGTCTTGGTGGTAGTAACAGTGACTTCTTCTCAAAAGGATCAAATTTTGGACTAGACATATTATTACTAGATTGACTCTTATTCTGTGCAACAGGCTTACAGCAGTACGCTCAGTACTTTGATTTTTTTAAATTTTCGCTCGAAGTATTAAAATTTTGACCTTTGAAACTTCTTTTATGTTTTATGTGAAAGGGTATAATTATCCGAAATAACAGCTGCATCTTGTAATGTCTTAACAGTTTTGTCATCTAAATGTGTTTTTAAGTCTACATGAACACACTTCTTGAACTCTTCTAATAACACCAATTGTTTTATACTATCAAAATTGTTACCTATTTTCTTTGACGTAAGCCATTTATCAAATAAATCTTCTTTTTCTCTAGCATATTCAACATAAGTTTGTGATTCAAACTTTTTATAAGACCTAATGTTCTGTCTAAATGCTTCTGGCACTAGCTCATACGCTTTCAAAACTTCCTGTTTTACCGTGTAATAATCAGAATCTTTTTCTGATGAAAGTGCTGAGTAAATTTCAGCGGCCTTGCCCTCATAAACACTTTGCAGTATTGTAGTCCAATAAGGATCAGGCCATTTCAAATTTTGAGCAATTTTTTTCAAACTGTGGAAAAAAATTATCAACTGTTTTTTCACAAAATTTGGGAACCAAACGTATATTTTTTGCTGCATCAAAATGTTCTGATTTTGACACTACGTTAGTGTTGCTTTCTTCTTTAACCATTTCAATTTTTATTTTCTCCATCTCTAGCCTTTCCCTCATTTCAAGTTCTGCCTGCATGTTTTAATTTAAATTCATCTTCTTTTTCTTTTCTTTTATCCATCTCTAACGTTTCCTTCATTTCAAGTTCTGCCTGTTTTAATCTAAATTCATCTTCTTTTTCTTTTCTTTTCTCCATCTCTAACCTTTCCTTCATTTCAAGTTCTGTCTGTCTTTCTTCTTTTTCCAATTGTTTCAATTCAACTTCATTTTCTAATTGTTATAATTTAACTTCGTTTTCCAATTGTTTTAATTTAAGTTCATGTTCTAATTCAAGCTGTTTTAATTTGATAGCATCCACATTTTCGACCTTGAGTTCAAGAGCCTCTTTACCAAAAATTTCTGAGTCAACTAAATTGTCTATTACCAAATTTTTTATAATTTGTTTTCTCATAGATACTCTAAAATCTATTTGTAGATTTTTGGCAAGCAACACAAATTCTGTTTTCTTTAGTTTATCAAACCCTTTCAGGTCTGGCGTTTTGAAAATTTTGCCAGCATCAAATGCCATTTTGTAGAATTTTGTTGGCTAACTCTAATTCAATAAAATACAGAAAAAAAATTAATCTAATACTAACGTTCTCCCGGACGAGCCCTCAATTTCTGTTACGGCCAGAAATCACCTTTAAATTGTAGCCAACAAAAGACACAAATCAATAATAAAATTTAACAAGATGTATTATACACAAGTTTACAAGAAGTATTATACAAATTGAAATCTCAACCTAACTGTTAAAATACATGTCCGATCTTTTGTCTTTTCTTTATCCGGAATTCTTCTCTTAACTGTATAGAATGTGTCCAATCTAGTATGGTGTAGTTAACGTAAATAAAAATGTCAATGTAACAACTCCACAGAACTTCTGAGAATATTAATGGCTTATCTGAAAGTCTAACTTTAGTGTCTGTATATATATAGTTGTCAATGAAATCTGTAGAACACTGTAGAAGAGAACCTCCTAGAAAACTTTAGAACGGAAACTTCTAGAATACGGTAGAAGTTTAAATTACACATCGTAGATTATGATCCTCCTAGAATTATTATGCAAGTCAAATAGAAAGTTCTAATCATTTCATCAGTATCTATGATTGTTCCAGTGATTTCTAAACTGCACAGCTATAACATTATTTTGTAAACAACTATAAGTATTATGTAAACATATTATACTTGTGATAAGGTCACACAAAACAAATTAGGCCGAGATAAATAAACATGATAGTTACAATATCATAACATACTTATAGACATTTGTACAGAAGAAACCTCCGACTTATGTTTTTATTTGGCAAGTGAAGGTTTAAAAGAACAAAACATGTATATTTGTTATGTTTGTGTGTTGGTATTTGGAGTTAAGCGTCTCAGTTTTGTTTTTTACTGACAGAGGTAGATGTTTTGACAAATCGGATTCAAATTATTCCACGACAAAAGGTCTAAGCTTTAGGTCTTGGAATTCAGAACTTATATATGTGTATTTTTATGTGTTGGATTAAGTTGTTTTATGTAATGTATCCCTTTTTATTCTGTAGTTAGTCCCCACTTCGGTTTTTCTGTAGTTAGTCCTCACTTCGGTTTTATCATGTTTATCTATCATATAGTCATTTTATAAAATTTACTGTTTGCAAAATTATAAATTATTCTAAATAATAAGGATGTTCTTGTCCCAGGCTGAAAACCCTGGCCGAGTTAGGCGCAAATTTTTCTAAGTTTTGGTCCTCGGTGATCTTCAGCTTTGTACTTGTTTTGGCTTTCAAACTTTTTTCATTTGAGCGTCACTGGTTGGTCTTGTGTGGACGAGACGCACGTCTGGCGTATTGTATTTTAAGCCTAGGACCTTTTGTTAGCTATTATTCGTGTGTTTCTTTGTCCTATATGTTCTCCCATTTATTTGTATTGTGGTCCTGTCATGTGATGTTGTCGTTTTGGTGTTGTGTTTGACGTTGCCATAAAAGCGGGAGGTTTAGCATGCCACAAAACCAGGTTCAACCCACCATTTTTTTCTTAAAATGTCCTGTACAAAGTCAGGAAAATGGCCATTGTTATATTATAGTTCGTTTCTGTGCGTGTTACATTCTAATGTTGTGTTTTTGTTGTGTCGTTGTTCTCCTCTTATATTTGATGCGTTTCCTACAGTTTTAGTTTGTAACCCAGATTTGTTTTTATCTCTATCGATTTATGAGTTTCGGACAGCGGTATACTACTGTTGCCTTTATTTATATCAAAGGATAAAATTGCGCAACCAAAGCATTTAATTTTGATCTGGATTATTCAAAATAAAGTGTTGCTACACCACGCAAAGCAAAAGTGTATTCTTTACCAATATTTGTCAAAATCAATACAACTCCGATATGATGCTTCACATGCATTAATTGTCAACTACCACAATTCAAATATTAAAAGTTTGACGTAAAACATTGAATCAAACAATGTATTCATTTTCTGTATGCTTATTTGTAGAGAAATAAGGAAATCATTCAAGGGAGCGCCACAACCAATCGATGAACACCTGGACCAGCTTATGACAAAATTACTGTGGTAAACGCCCCTCGGTATGACGACGCTATTACCTGTGATAGAAAGGAATGCAAGATATGAGAAAAACTATTTCTGACGTTTACGTCGTCTTTCATTTCTTAAATTGGATCAATAAAAAAACAAGTAACAAATTGAAAATGCAGAGACAGCGCTACATAACAGGTATGTTGCTTTGTCTAGCTCTTTTTTTTTTGAATTTTTATCTAAAAAACATGCCACAGACTTTGTTTGTCTAGCACGATGTTCCATGTGAAGGATTGAACATGTTTAATATCCCTGTATTTAGAGTAATACATGTACCACAATTTAATTTTCAGTATTAGTCTGTGTTAAATTGGCGTTTTTCAAAAAGGTGTGTAGAATTATCTTAATTTCAAATAAAAAAATACTTGGCATGAGTAAAGTTTTATACTTTCCAATACTACAGTAAAAAACATCACACAACATTTGATTGCATATAATAAAATAACCTTCACCGGAAGTAAACCAATCAACTTTTCATCACTATTTTTCCTGTTAACATGCTTTAGTAACCATGTCACCTCAAGTTTCCAAAACATTTTATGAAATGGATACAGTATGCACTGCTGGAGAAGCTTACCCTGACGGCGCATCCGGTCTTGCTCATTTTGAAGTTAATAAGGTTCCCTCCGCTTTATTTTGATGCTTTTTTTAACATGATTTGTATCTCATTAATAGATTAATGTGATTGTAACACAAAAGGCGAAGGCAGGTCAAGTAATCGCTCCTAGTCCGTCTGTCCAAAGCACATAGATAGTACACTGTTTCGTGTCAAATCCAAAGTTTTTTTTCATAAAAGAGATTAAGTAAGGTCCGTATTTTGATGGATTTGAATTATTTACATCGGTAAACTTCTGTTGTTTTAATTTTATCAAAATCCATGTTTCTCGATTACCGAATAGATTAGAAACTGTATTTCTTCTTTTTTACTGAAACATAATTTTATTTCTGTTTTTAAAGAGTACAGGTGGATTTAGAGATAGCAATTTAAACATTTAAAATAACTCTTTTTTTAATTACAAAGAAGATTGGAAAAAAGAATTTTCATTTTCTTTAACGATAAAATAGATGCATTTGAAATAAAATAAGAAATTTTTACCAAATACTTTTCAAATAACCATTCAATTTTTGCAAGAAATTTTGATATAAAAGTGTTGGTTTTTTGTTTGTTTGGGGGGGGGGGGGGTCTTTTTGTTGGGGGGGATACCATACGACATATTTTTTTAATAGTGAACAAAAAGGTAAAGCATTCTACACAAAGGAACAAGTGATCAGTATACTGGAGTTTCTTATTGACAACATATTTGTGGAGTTTGGAGGTAGACGTTTTCAACAAATTGTCGGCATTTCTATGGAAACGAACTGTGCGCCTCTCCTTGCCGACCTCTTTTTATTTTCATATGAGTTGGAGTTCCTTCGGACACCTGTCAAAAACAAGAAGATCAAAAGAAGCCAGATCATTTAATTTAACATTCAGATATATTGATGATGTTCTTCCCATGAACAATCCAAACTTTTCTGATTGGGTTTCATTAATATATCCTCCAGAACTAGAAATGAAAGAAACAATAGGTACGGCTTTCTCCGCGTAATTTTTAGACTTATACCTCCAATACGACATAAGCGGTCATCTCAGTACCAGATTCTATGACAAACGAGACGATTTTAATTTTGAAATTATGAATTTCCCCCACCTTAAAAGCAATATGCCAACTTCGTCTGCATATGGGATATACATTTCCCAACTCATTCGGTATTCAAGAGCTTGAAGCTGCTACTCAGACTTTATAAAACGTCACCTATGTCTGAGCAGAAGGTTGATGAACCAGGGTTTTGTCAAAGAACGTCTCGTCTTTTTTCTAAAAAAAAGTTCATCAGAAGATACCAAGACCTTGTTGATAAATATTCAGTATCAACTTCAAAAATAATACATGATGGTCTTGAAGTATAAATTCTAGGTACTGACGTTGTTTATCATCTTAATTACGTGTTATAGTGTTCTTTTATATGTCTTTGAAAATTATTAACCTTTACTGTTTGGTCCATTTTTGGTAATATCCTTTTGGCGTGGTTCGGTACTTATGCATCCCGCCATTGTGTTGTTGTGCTCTGGTCATTTTTGTATTCTTGTCTTTCATTCCTTACTTATATGCTTTGTCTTTATGCCATTTATTTTTCTTTGTTGACATATTTGTTTGTTTTTATACTGATTAAGATTATAACACAATGTTGACTGCTGTACCCCTAGTTTGAAATTTTTACATATCATGTCTGTTTTTTTGTTTGTTCACACATTGTTGTTATAGTGTGGAATTTTATGTGACTGTCATACAAGTGAGCGGTTTAGCTAGCTATAAAACCAGGTTTAATCCACCATTTTCTACATAAGGAAACGCCTGTACTAAGTTAGGAATATGACAGTTGTTTTCCATCGTTTGATGTGTTCCTGCTTTTGATTTTGCCATTTGATAAGGGACTTTCCGATTTTAATTTTCCCTGGAGATCGGTATTATTGTTATTTGACTTCTTTTTTTTTTTTTTTTATAGTAACTCGTATCTATACTACTAGGAAGATTTAACTGCTTGGTATACGGTACTTAGTACAATGACAATTGTATCGACCAAGTGATAGTAAAAATGCAAAACTCGATAGTTTTCTATACTGCATGCACAAGACGTCTGTCATTTTATTTTTATTTTATTTAAGTTTTCTGAATATTAACTGCACACAATACGATATTTGTGATAAAAAAATATGAATCTTTTCAATTTAATCCCCTAGTTTTCGTGTATTCTTTCCATTCAGTTGTATTGTTGTCATTAATCAGTAGTATTCCACTTTTCTCGGCCGTAACATAAAGGCAAGCTTATGATTATATGATTTCCTTTAACATGTGCAACACGAAAAGTACCACTAAGTAAGAAGTAACTGCTTACTCTTTTGGAACAAATGCTTTAATCCTTTAATTTGTCAGAAAGAGCTTGATTTTGCTGTGCTTTAGTTTTCAGCGTTATATTTTGTGGTAGTCTTTTTTTTTAATGTCCGTTCTACTGATATCAGTGTCCCTCTTTCCCGAGATCAATTCTGGTTTTATTAGTTTCATAAGAAGTGTTATGTGGACTGTTGTTTGCCGTTTCGTCGTTTACACTTTGTTATGACGTCACTGTCATTACCTCTTTAAGTTTTGAATGTTTCTTTTAGTATCTACAATCTCTTTTTCACAATGTAAAAGATTAACATGTTTACATTCGGTCAAGTTTACGGGTTAGATTCTATTTATTTACATGATCGATGATTGGTGAATTTTGTTATGCTCACGGGTCACATAAGATACCTTTACCGATCCGCTATTGTGTCTTGTCTCTTTACCGTATATGATTTCTCGCCGTATTTCAGCGGAAAAACTTATTAGGGGTCACTTATATACAGGTACTGTTGACACTTTCGGTCACCAGAGTAAATTAAATTCTGTTCTTTTTGCTCAGTCTTATTTAGAGCTTTTTTTACACTTCGTCGGGGTTTTTTTTTCTGTTTGCAATTGTGTTGTCATCTTTTAGGTCTTTTGTTTCTTCACTGAAGTTTTGTGTAACAGAAATAAAAAACCTTATTGGATCATTGCAATGAAAATCTCCACAAACCGTTTTTTACAACATTTTTGATTTCCTGAAATCAAATTATTAAAATATTAGCTAAACATCAATCAATAAAAGGAAAATCAATTCTTGAACTGAAATTATATTTTTTTAGGTATCAAAAAAGTTTGCTAGCATTACAAATTGTACATCGAAGCTAGAAAAGGTCAGTCCTGGGAAAAGTACAATCTAATCATAAAAAATATTGGGTTTGACCCAAAGAAAAACAAAAAGTTTAAGCTGTTATACACAAGGAAGCACGTGTTGAACAAGAGACATTTATTAATCCCTTATTGTAGATGCCTAACCAATTTTTTTAACGTATCAATGTTATATTATATAAACATGATGGTTGACACATGTGGAGGAGGATATACTGAGTATTCCGGAGCACCTGAGACCACCTCCGAGTTTTTGGTAAGGTAAATATTGCCCAGTCTTTCGTTTCTACATTTGTATGTATTTTTTGTGGACTGCTGCTTGTGTTTTCGTCGTTTTTTGTTTTGTTTTGTTATAGCGATGTCAGTTTTTCTACGACCTAGCATGTTTCTTTGGTATCATCTATCTATTTTGTTCAAATACAGTCATACAGTGGAAGTAACATATTGTTTTTAACGTTTTCTTAGACGATTTCTGCTCAATTATAGGATGATACCAAGTGAGGGATCAAAAGAGAACAAAAGATCGAATAAACACAATGAGAAAAGCAAAAACACAAATCAAACAGTTAAAAAACAGCACTACTGAGAAAAAGTTAGCCTTTTAAAAGATGGAACATTAATCAACGAATGTAGGTGCTCAGAAAAGAATAATAAACTCTTGTTTCGTAAGTATTTATAAATTTGTATATGCCTATTTCATTAAGGAAAATATGTAAATAACATTCATTTGAAAATGCTTAGAGATATGATTGATTTATTTCTCCTCCAAATAGATTTGCAAACGAGATAGTCAATTTAATCTGAATTTTTTGAATTCGACATAATTCCCTCGTGTACTTTTTCATCTATTTCAGATGAACTTTGCATTTTAATACTATTGAATTCACAACAATGAAAAATCAAATTAGAGTTAAAAAAAGTACTGCTTTGTCATATTCTCTAAGATCTGGTATGTTTATATGACTTTTTTAAAAGAAACCATCATTTAATAGTTATTTAACGTCAAACGGGCAAAACAATTATGTATATTAATTCTAAGTTTGTTGAAATGGATTTAAAACGGTCATATAGAATAATACCGTCTATAAATGACTTAATGTAGTCTTCCATTTCTTACTTATTATTGGGTTTTGTTTCTGGTGTATTCATGATGTCCACGAAGTAATCAATCATTAAAATGAATTTAGGAATGATAACAATAAAACAGCTTGAAATTTAATAAGATATGGGCAGATAATGAGAGAAATCATTTATCTGGTGTTTCAGTGGTTCACTTAAGGTGGATTATCACTGACTTTTTCCTCATCTAGAGTTTTCTAACTCTTTGCTGAAATATAGATTTTACCATGGTTTTCGTAAAAAATATCATAAAACGTATGGGTCACCGTGCTGTCTTTCAAGCTAAAAGTGTTGCAAAATAGTCCAATTTAGCATAGATTATTCATGAAAAAAATCTTTTCTGTGAACAGTTAGAAATCTATGAGATAGATTTTTGAAATAAAAATATGAGAAGATAGGTTTTATAATTTGCCTTCAGAAAATAGAAATAAAAAATGTCCCTAAACCTTTTTTCTTGCTGCAGGAAAATATGAATATTACATAACCATTCCTTTATAGAATTGTTACTATACGAGTTATTTCCCCTGATATGGCTTAGTTGAAAATTTGAATCGGACATTAAAAAAACAACTATGTAGTAGTTGTTAAAACAGTCTTGATAATACAATAAATAAATTATTTTATTTATTTAAGTAAACAGTCTGTCTCAAAATTTGCAGATTTCAACAAAGAACTACACTGCTATTTAACAATTCAAGACGGCGGCATACAGTTAATCTACATTAAGTATAAAGATACAACAGATAAAGAATGTACCTAAACAACCAGAAATTGTCTCGAATTTGATATGTCTTGACGGAACATTTCTCCTTGAATTAACTTTTGGCCTTTCTTTTTGCAACGGGCTTTAGTTTCTTTTTTCCTATTTTATGTGTTTTAGTTATTATGCATTATGAAGTAACATGAATGACTACTAATATTTGTACTTACTTCTTTTACAGTCTGAATCAACTTGACGGTAAGAATCTACACCAAGACGACTACAAATCAGTTTGTTGAATTTCTGAATTGGCGGACATACTACAGGTCTGGGTTTCAGCTGCTATAGAAAAAATAATACTTATTAGGGTATAAAACCTTTCACAAAGCAAAATTCGTAGACAAATAATACGAATGCACTGAAATGCATCTCTTTTACACCCAAACACTTACCCATTGTAAGTTAGGAATCAACATAAAGACGAATACTAGTACATGTAGACACACACTGTTTATATAGGAAAAGTTGTACATTTTAAGGGATGAGCCTACTTTTTCATCTTGTTTCAAATTTAAATAATTACATCAGAATAAGTAGAGTTATCCACATTAATAAAAAAACATTGAAAAGAAGGTAACATATCATTTTAACTGCATTTTATTATGTCACAAATACATCATTTGATTCAGACTTGAAATTGATGAATGGCAAAAAACAGTATTTCACTGTTTTGATTTTTTTTGTTAATACTATTTTTAAAAAAAATATATTGGGCTAGTACGTCACAGATGATTATATTAAAAGGTAATATATAAGACCTTGAAAAATAATTTCACCGTAACGCAAGAAAGATCGATACATCGCATACTAGCATTCAAAAGAAATATAATATAAGACGATGTTCTAGGTTAGTTATGCAATACAAATATATAATTCAGAACTTATTTGCCAATAACTGACTTTTTGTCATTCATTCAAACAAATCATAACTTACAATAGGGATGATGAATTCTTTTCCACATTCTTTTTGGCAACATACTTTTCCTACAAATTATAAAACAAAACTTCTTTAAAATGCTTTTGGGATTCTACCCAATTGCCTCACAATATAATCAGATCATTGCATATTAGATATACCTCACTAAAAATGAATTAACAGTAGACAATAGTGATTTACTAAAATTTTCATGTTTATGAGAAGGAGATTTAAAGAAGTAAAATATAAATGATTGAACTTAATTTTTTCGTCGGTGATATGTTCTGTAAAGTTTTTTTTCTGATAATTAAATGCTCAAATGAATACAGACTTTAAGTGCAATATAGAAATAAACTTATATGCTTCCAAACAAAAATTTACGGAACGTAAATAGTTATCGATGTTTTCCTCACAATGACATTATATTTCCATCAGCCTAAAATGATATCTCTGGTCTGAATTGCAATTTTCCAGATTCAATATTTCAATATTTCATTACAGTCTCACCACATACAAACATAAAACAAGTTTTACTCAATAAGATATGAAACGATTAATGCAGATTTTATTTGATGAAAGCAAAACAAATAAAAGAAAACATTAGTATACATAAAGAAAGCAAAGGAAGGGTTCACGCATTGGTGCAACCAGGAAAAAGAAACACGGCAAACCAAAGAGATTTTAATTTTAATATTGACTGTTTGATTATATTCTGCAGCAACGATCCCTATCTTTTACGGTTAATGAGTTTTATAGCAAAGGAAAACCGATAATTTCAATATTATATCAGTAAATTATAAAACTTACATGTGCAAAATGAATAAGATAAAGGATCAGATTCCAACTTGCCACATTCTCTTGCTAGCAAATTACCTGTTTTATCCATATTTAACCGACAACATGCAATATTTTGTCCAATACAAATATAAAGTGTGCTGTCAGGTACAATATACAAGTGGGAAAGTGTATATATGATAAAATGCATCGTCAAAAATTGACGTAGCATATTGCGCACAACAAACAAATGCAAATAAGGTAAAATAAAAATACATTAATCTGATAAATGATTATGTGAGCGTACCCTACAGGCGAAACGACAAAATTGCACGACATGAATCATACTATAATAACATATTCGATTTTTCATAACAAAAATAAATTTTTATTATAAAACTATCATTGGCTCAAATTTGACACAATCAACCTCGAGGGTAATATCTGCATATAAAATGTATTCATGTTAATTTCGTTTCAATGAACTATATCTGCAATAAATGTATTCAAAATTAAGGTACAATGCGTTCCGTTTTTCCGGCAGACAATTTTCACGCGCATATGGAATACAATATGTAGGTATCATTTTAACTGTTCACAAAATTATCGATTTGGTGGAATAAGTTTTCTTAGTACTAAAGCTGATCTAAATATGATTTAGGTACGGGAATATCGATTTTATTTTCAAAGATGTATCCGAATGGGACTTATAACCGATTTTTATCAGAGACACGGTATGTCAGTTTTCCTAACAAAAATCGGTGGTTCTTTCCGGGCACTCAGACTTCCTCCACCAATACAAACTGACCGCCACGAAATAACACAATAGTGCTGAAAGTGGCGTTAAATACTCATCTATCAATCAGAGACACCACAGGTGCCTCCAGTATGAGCTTTCGTAGAAACAAATTTTCCTTTGAAAAAACGTAGTTCACCAATCATTTAAAAGAGGGACGAAAGATACCAGAGGGACAGTCAAACTCATAGATCGAAAATTAACTGACAACGCCATGGCCAAAAATAAAAAGACAAACAGACAAATAATAGTACAGATGACTAAAGACTAAGCAACACGAACCCCACCAAAAACTGGGGGTGATCTCATGTGCTCCGGAAGGGTAAGCAGATCCTGCTCCACATTTGGCACCCGTCGTGTTGCTTATGTTATTACAAATCAGGTAAATAGTAGTTACGGCATAAGGATATCATCTGTGAAACGGTTATTTTATAACGGTCAACCAACTCGTGATGGCGTCCGTAAAATTTACGAAGGGATGATTTCAACTTCACCATTTGGAACTCTTGGCTTAATAGCTTCCTTGTGAGCAGCAATCCTCTATCAAGGAAATCATGATAGGAAACACAAGCCCGGGAATATCGTATCAATTGGGAGATATATACTCTGTATGCAGGCGCTGCTGGAATGTTGCTACATAGAAATGGAAAGTTCACAATTGGGAAGCTGAAATCATCTCTTTTGTCGTAAAGTTTTGTTTTCAACCGACCCTCATTTTCAATTTCTAGATGTAAGTCAAGATATGAGGCAGACTTAACTGTATCTGTAGTATCCTTTATCTCTAGTTCGATGGGATAGATTCGTTCAACATAGTCACCAAATTTTGTATTATTAAGTGAGAGAACATCATCTATATAGCGGAACGTAGAGTTAAAGAATATTGCTAACTTCTTATCTTTCTTCCTGAGAAGTTTCTGTATGAAGTCAGCCTCATAATAATAAAGAAACAAGTCGGCAAGAAGAGGGGCTAATTTGGGTATGGTGATTGCTTAACAATCTTTAGTTGCCAATTTAATTTTAAGGTACAATCGACTGCTCGGGGATGGGAGACACTCAATATTTAATGACGGGTAGTGATTTGCTGCTCGAATAGTTCAACTTTTTAAGGCTTCATTAAATATCAAATAAAGTTTAAGAAATTGAAAATAAATACATGATAAAGTATTTGAAATATTCCGAATTTTTTAAGATGCGATCAAAACCACAATCATAATTTCATATTGTATTTGACAAATCTTAACTTTTTTTATGTCATCATAGAATATGATGTTTTTTTTATTAAAAATATGTGAAAAGGGAGGGGTACTGAATTCCTAGGCTGCTCAACCCGTCAACAATAGGATTATAGTCCCCCTCCTCTTCCCCTGAGATGGACATTCGTATTTTATTTGTTTTTCCTTGGCGCTGAAGTTGACTGTCGTTTGTCTGATCATTTTAATATGTTTACTTTGAATTGCAATCACCTATTAAAAATGACTTTTATATTCAATAAATGATTTTTTGTATGAATGTAAAGAACTAATGGAAGGTTGTTTTTCTATGGAGTGAGATGTATTCTTGATACATATAAGGATAAGTCTACACTCTGCTTATAATAAACTATATAGTTATAGATTATTACACGGCATTTTCCATATTGGCCCTGGTATCAGCCCTAGACTCCCATATCAAGCCAGAGGGCTTTAGCCCGAGGGCTTGATATGGGTCTTGGGCTGATACCACGGACCATATGGCAAATGACATGTAATAATCTATTTATCACATATTTTCAAGCAAGAGAAAAATGATAGTATATACCAAATTATGTTTGATATTTTCAACAAAAATTCAAAAAAACATTTAACGAAAAAAATTTAAAAAATGTATCACAGTGAGTTAACAAAGTTCGTATCCCAGTGAGTAAACAAAGTTTTGTGAAAAGTTTAACAAATAATTAACAATAAATATATTAATTCCCAGAATTGTAAATATTAAACGACTTTAAAAAGTGTTACATTTCCAATTAATGCTGACGAAGAATACACCATATCGCTACCATGATTTGGAAATATGTTCCGCTTGAACTTTCGATGTCATACAACAATCGCTTTTTCATTGTGACGTCATATATTTTCTAAATTCTTTATGACGTCCAAATTTTACGGGAACTTTTGTGATTTCCACTGTTGATTTTTTACATTTTTTCTACTACAGCAGATTCGTAAATTTCTAAATTTCTTTTCATTGTGTTCTCATTTTTCATTTCTTGTATTACATACATCGTCATTTGATCTGTGAGAAACCTCTCCTGATCGTCTAACTGCTTCGGATGACAACTTGTTTACAAATAGTTTTTGATTGACAGGTTACCGGAAGTTAAACTCGGGGGCTCGATATGGATTTCAAGGGCTGATATCGATATTGGCCCCTAGGGCTGATAACCAACCTTGACTTCCGGCTATTATTGGCCATGCAAAAACGTACATATCAGTACAAAATATGTGATAATATGTGTTATTGAATTCATTTCATTTCATCGTGCGTAATTCAACTAATTAACTAAAGCATCTTTGCTGCTGTCTTTCAAAACTATTGGTAGACAATACATCTGATACTATGAATAATGGCGAAATAAAGAGAGTTCAGCGAGTTTGCCTATGAGATACGAACATGCTCTCAATAATGGTAAATCAAGAGAGGTCCACGATTTTTCAAATGAGTTACGAGCATCTTGAGAACAGATTCAATGGGGGAAATAATTCATCATGATTATGTTTCTTGTTTATCTATCTTAAAAAAATACTGACAAAAATAGTGTTAAGAGGAATTTGATTTTTTTCGAAAATGTTTGTGATATCTCTTTTTAAAACAGGGAGAAATAAAGGTCAATCATCCTTGACTATAGTTTGAAAGAATATATCATATTACGTAAAAAATTCCGTTGAAGATAAATTTGAATGAATTAATCTATTTTGTAATCCATCTATCGAAGAAAACCATATATAGATCTCTGTATGGCTAGGTTTGTAATAAATCTCTTGTCAAAATGGCACTTTACACCGTCTACAGTCATTTATAATACTTATTTATTAATCTTTTACAATTACAATCATATGGGTCCAAGCAAAAACATAAACTTGAACAACAAAATTATCATAATCCAAATATAAACGAAACTAAATGACATTATGTGCATGTTTCTTTTAATACGTTTACAAGTCATTTATAATATAGATATAGGCTGCGTGGAACGTACAGGAAGTGCTGTGTTAATAAACATTAACAAGAAATACTTAAATGAATAGTTATTTTCCAGATAATTGTTTATACTTTTTTTTGTCAGACTGGATTGATGCAGTATTTAATAAATGTAACTTAAGCCAACAATGATCAATTTAGTATCTTATCCTATTCATTTAACCCAATTCAATAATTATCAATTGTGATACATCTATCTATGCTTGGATGCCTTTCTTAAATAATTAGCTTGAATTGTCTTTATATATTTATAAATTGTTTGATATTTTAGTTTCTTTTAGTATGTAGAATAGTTCATATTGATCATTCTTGTAAAAGAACATTGATGAACTCATCTTTATGTTTCGTCCACACAAAAATGACAAGAATATCTTTACAAGCGTTTAAAACGGCTGATACAGCGACTCACAAATTTTCGAATTCTTTTTAACACCTTTACTTGAAATTTCTATTATGTAGGATACCTGCTTAAAGGCTAACTTAGATAATATGCAGGTATATTACTGTGATTTTATTTTTTTAGTTTCACTATATTTATAACCCTTATATGTGATCTTCACTTTGGAATTCAAAACAAAATCATGAAATTTATTTTCCATATTGGTATTGTTTCAGTAGGTTTTTCTATATAAATTGGATTTTGAAAAAAAAACATATCTATCTGAGAAAAATGATAGTCACCGCGCTAAACGTCACGTGATTCTTCATGTAAAATTATCGGAATATGATTGATGTGTTGTAACAATTGTATTTGGTAAATAATCTTTATTAACACATTGGTTTCACGGAATGCTGTTTAAACCGTTACTGTCTTTTGTGTTGGTAAATATTTGATTTAATTGACCTTTGAAGAAAATAAAAACTGATATTCACTTCAACCGTTGAACTGAATGATTCTTAGGTTACATATATACCGAAATTGTATAGTATTTACTTGTACAATGCTTTTTTTACTGATATTTGAAACCTTACTCATTTGTTTTTACATATGTTTTCAAAAACCAATTGTCAACGACATTGTCAATTTTTACAAGGAATCCTCTTTTTCTATGACAGTCAACCTTAAACACAAAATCCAACATAAGTTTGGGTAACTGCGAGTACTGTTTGATAGATGTTTTGTGTCTTTAACTCTTTGATTGTTTTTTCATAAGAACCTTTCTGATGAGTCAAGCCCTTTCTGGTTAACCTTTACTGTGTGTTTTAATGCTGTATTGTTATACCGCAGTTAAAGGTCAGGTGAGGGTTTGGTGCCTTTCCCAAGTCACGTCATATTACTGAAAGACTACCTTATAAAAAGGACACAGATTTGAATTAACAAAGGGCTACAGTTTTGAATGTCATGACGTCAGTGGATACATATCTGATGTAAGGTAATAAATTTGACGCTTACATATATAAATGAATTGGAGTGACACCGTTAACAACCTCTGAAATTGATTTGAATTTTCGATCACTGTCATCTGGAATATTTCTATCCTTATTCCCAAATCAAAAGTTAAATACGATTGATTTACCTTCAGTACGTCCATGTTTTTTCGATCATAAATTACACCAGCAAGAGTATATAGCAAATAATTATGATACTTTATTTTTAAAAGAAATACAGCTTATAGGCATGTACTGTAATATTGTACTAAAAGCGCGGAAATCACTATGTGATCTGTGTAAACTCATCGAACCTTTAAACAAACTTATCAGTAAAGGTTATCTTACCAATGTTGTAATTAGATCTTTGAATATAGTTTACATTGGCACAAATATCGATTTTATCATCAGCAAATTAAAACATACTTAATTTGTAATCTTTTCAAACGTTTTTTGGGGATGTATAAATGCACATCCACGTTCATTTTCTATATAGAGATTACTCTGTCTATATATTACATTATACATATTTATTAACAGGTGAACTCCTAATTATCCTACTGCCTGTCGATACTTTTATTTTGGAATTGCACAAATCATGTCTTCTTTGACTGTCCATGACGTTAAAACAAAAAATCCCTGGGATGTTTTTTAGTTGATTTTAGTCTCTGATGCATGATTTTTTTGTTATTAATTGTTTTTGGCTTTTAACGAGATATCAGTAACTGCGAGTACTCTCAAATCGTACTTTCGTGTAAATTTGACCTGTTGATACAATTTATAATGTATTTTTGTTATTTAATGTTTACTTATTCAGTGTTATATCTAGTCTCACTATTTTTAATATATTCCACCTTTGATAAGTGTTTAGTATGATGATAAATTTTCATATTGTTTCTTGTATTAGGAACAACAAAATTATTTATTTTGTAAAAATTATTTCCGTACTCCATGTATACCTTACAAAAAAATTATTTTTATTTACCTGTGTACGTTATTTTATTTGGCGGCATTTTGTCCAAGGTTATGGTTGTCTTTCTGATATTGTTTTACATCTAACCCCCTTGTTTTATTAATTTTGTATTTACATTGTATCATAGATCAAATTTATTCGTTCAGTGTATGTTCACTTGTTTATGTTAATATGTCTTTTGATTGAGTTAAGACATTTCAATTGATATTTTATAGTGTGTCTTTCTATGTTGTGATGTTACACTATTGTTTCAGGTAGGGTGAAGGTTGGCGCCTATTAAAACGTTTAAATACGCTGCATTTGTTTGCACCTGTCCTAAGTCATGAACCTGATGTTCAGTGGTTGTCGTTTGTTGATGTAGTTCATAAGTGTTCCTCGTTTTTTATATAGATTAGACCGTTGATTTTCCTGCTTGAATGGTTTTACACAAGTAATTTTTGTGGCCCTTTATATCTTGCTTTTCGGTGTGTGCCAAGACTCTGTGTTGAAGGCCGTACTCTGACCTATAATGGTTACTTTTACAAATTGTGACTTGGATGGAGAGTTGTCTCATTTGCACTCATACCACATCTTCTTATATCTATGTAGCAAATTATACATCAGAATAAAACATATTTACATCTATAAACATTCAAAGCTATCGATTAATAACGATAAACAATTGCAGATCATGATACATAAGATTTAAGAATTGCGAAGTATTTCGACTGCAAACAAACATATCCCTAAAATGGCTAAGTTCATGATGAGAACAGTTGGTCTTTAAAAAGCTTTCTCCAATAAACTATTTTGTGATATACTTATATGTTTACCTTCATCTATTTAATATATCAAAAAATATGACAATCGTCTTTAAGTAACCAATTGTTACATGATGTGCGATACTGTACATTTGTAATCAGAAATTGAATTTACAATATAAAAGCGAACTTACAAAAGAAAGTGTATATTTATGCATATATATACGTCTTAATATAAGACAACTTTACGACAGACGTTCTCCATCGGTTATACAGGGCTGACAGCATTATTCATATACACTTCGTCTAAAATTTTGCCCAACAATTGTTTTTCATCCCTCACAGGAATCCTAACCCCTGCCTTGTGACATTGGGACAATACCACTTGCACTGTGTCCAGCGACATAAACTGCTCGAATAACTAAGCCATGTATAAAAAAATAACTTCTGTTATTCGAGTTATGCCTTTCCTCGTCAGCTTTATCTAGGGTTGTAACACAGTAAATGCTGTATAGTGGCAAATAGATGGTGTACCTTGCAGATCAGCTGGGTTTTTTTTCTGTCGTAAAGAATGAAAATTTTACTTACCACCAACTTGCCACTTAACATCAACAGTACAATTGCATAAATGGTCTAGATCTAGCAAAATCATTCTGGTCATAACATAATTTTTTATTTCGATCTACGTAAAATGAGCGTTGCCAAGCCTGGGTGTAAACATTGATATGCTAAGAGAATGTGTGCGTGTTTAATTATATTTGTATTCAAACCTGAAATTATTGACACCAAGATACATGTATCTTGTTTTCGAGGTCTTGCTTTGCTGTTTCATTGGTGTATATCTATATCCTTTTATTCGTAGAAAACATCAGAGCGATGGCTTTGTCAGTATACACTTTTGCTATTAAGACAATCGAGTACAGATTTTTCTCTGATATTTGAAGGTGTAATTTATGTTTATATTAGTTTTATTAAAGTGTATATTTTTCTTTTCATACAATCGACTAAAATTGAAGGGAAATAACGCCATTAAAAAAACAAATGACGATCAAAAACATTCATACTTTCAAAATTTTGAATCGTGTCACTTTTTGATAAAATTTTAAAAACATGCAAAATTTGACACAAATTTTAAGATGAAGATCGGATACTCAGTACATACGTTTTTGGAAGTACACATAACACATCTAGCAATTAGCATCAACATAAACACGGAACACAAGAATGGGTACATGATAGCATATTTGTCAGTATAGTCGAGTAACTCATGGTTCATTTACAGTGTTTTTGTTTTATGTTGTTTGTTTTCAAGTGAAAAACAAGTGTGTTTACTGTTTGGTCTCATATGATTTTGCCTTATTACAGTTATTTTATTTTTATTTTCTATATGTATGTAAAAGTTAAGATAATTAATCAGCTATTTCATTTATATGGTTTTTAGTTTAAAGCAACTATAACTTATATGTACAGGATTTTTTTGTTTATACACAGTTTTGATATAGAAGAAAAACCGACATTGTTAGACAATACAAATTATAACACCATTACAAACACAATTCCATTTTACTATGATTGTCATGGTTAGAAAATACATAAAATAACACAATTACAAACTCAATTCCAAGTTTATATTCTTGTACGTGTCGACAATAAAACAAATCTATTCTATTTTTAGAAATTTACCTGTGATAATATAAACGTCACAAAAAATACGTCACGTTTTGATACATTCGTATGACGCACACTTTATAATTCATTTGTGGTGTGCTGGTGTACTGTCCTAAATCATGGGAGGTGTTCGTTCTTATTCTGTGGTTTACATGTTGTAATGTACTATTATATAATATATTTATGTATTTCTGTGTCCTGAGTGTTCTTGTGTTTATTTGTACTGTATTCCTGTCACGTAATGTTGTCATTTTAGCGGTATTTATAACATTGCCATATAAGCGGGAAGTTTGGCTAGCCATGAAACCAGGTTCAATCCACCATTTTTCTTAAAATGTCCTGTACCAAGTCATGTTTATGGCAGTTGTTATCAGATAGTCCGTTTCTATGTATGTTGGCGTTTGTTTTTTTTTGCAGTTCAGTGTTTCTGTTGTTCCGTTGTTTCCCTCGTGTAGTTGATGTGTTTCCCTCGGTTTTTGTTTGGGACCCGGATTTGTTTTCGCTTAATCGATTTAAGACTTTTAAACAGCTTTGGAGCATTTTGAAATTTTTGAAATTTTTGACATCTTTGCTTGTTTCCATGGTAACAGAGACCATTCCAAAAATTTAATGACAGATGCCATATTGGTACAATGGAGGGAACATACCATCAACGTTTCATGGGATTTGACCTACCATTTTAAGAGAGGAAATGCTACTTTAAGGTTTCTGGAGCATTTTGACCTTGTTTGCATGTTTCCATGGTAACGGTAGCCATTTTGGAAATTCCTAAACTAGAATCTCACTTCGTAAGGGAATCTGACAATTCCTCTATTATCTTTACTGACTGGTTTCCTGTCCAACCTAGAATGTTTAGGTTTAGACTCATAGTGGATTTTGTACACATGCTTAACTCGAGTGAGTACAGATGGAAGGTTGCTGAATGTTCAGTTAAAGTATCATATATTTGTGAAAAACAGTGAAATGCATTATATTTTGCACACATTTGCATATAAGGGCATACACTAAAGCTTTGAGCTCACTGTGATACTTTACGAAAATTTGCATTCAACTTTTTTTCACTTCTCAATTTAAATATGTAATAAAAAAAAAACCTAATGTGCTACTTTTACAGATAAACTTGGTCGAAAATTGAGATGTTCACTCAAAATTTCCAAGGCTTGTTCTTACATTTTTTTCCTTGGATAGACTTACCTATCCTTTTTATTTCAAAACATAAGCACATTCCATTTTTGGTAAAGCCTTTGGAATATCATCTTCACATACACGTAAGTTAGTCTTAGTTTGTGTAAAAATTCTTTGGACATAATTCCATTCTTATTTAATCTTCATAATTTTAGAAAAGAAATGGTGTACGTTATATAATTTAAAAAAAATCATCGGAGATTTGTTCATTAAAAATTTAGTACAAATCATCTTCCTACATTATTTAGCCAAATATCATTTAGAAAAGAAGAGGTCTATGAACTAGTTTTCAAATAAATGATTTAAATCAGTTGCAAAATACTCGTTTTCCAAATAAGTCACATTTTGCCATCGCGAAAAATAACATTTGACGTTAGCCACGTCTTTAACTCAACTGCAAATGTAACGTATTCCCTTAAACAATATATATAGTGAAAGCGCGAATGTACCAATTCAGCAATGGTCAGTCGTTTTGACACTAGTGTTTTTTGTATTCTGTTTTAGCCAAAGGCCCGCTTTATTAAAATCCCAAAACCAATCAACAAGACGATAACTTTACTATACTGATGAATGTAGTTGAACACTCTGCCAGCAGATGTGTAAACCGCGATCCAGATGACACAAAAAAAGAAACCTTATATGAATGTATTACAGCTCTAGGGTCAGGCATTCAAAATCGATAATGTGCAATGAGGCCACATGTTTCTAACCCTATTAATAATCCCACGGTTGAAAATCGGGTGCTTAAACCTCTCTTCACGTTAAATATGTTGTTGTACTAATGACATTTGAGTTCACATTAACTGATGATTCCACATATAACCTACGTCATTTACGGAATGGGACATAAAATAATTTATCATTGATATGGTCATAATTATAAGTTCAATGTTGAAAACTTTTCGAAATACTCCACGCATACTTTTAATTTAGCTGTATTTGGTATTTTGATGGATTCTTTTAAATAAATGTCTTACGAGGCTTTTTGTATTTCGTCATGAATGGAATTTAATGGCCGCCACAGATATTCAAACACTTTATTCATAAAGTATTCTATGGGCTTCTGTTCCCAAATAGTACACTTTTTAAATTATTTGAAAAATATATTGTAATGTATGCCTACAACTAGCAATGTGCATTTTGTTACTAATGTTACAATTCAGTTTTCATTATTTAGCACGATGGTTATTTGCACTTTTTTGTTGACTGCGACGCATACATGTTAACGTATTGCTTTTAGATTTTCTGTGTTGTTATGTTGCTGTCTCACTGATGTATACCCCACGTCAGGATAACGGTTTTATTCATATTCGTATAGAATTTGAAAAAGATTTAAACGTACATGGTCAACCTTACTTTCATGCATAAGGATTCGAAAAGTGTGTCACTATTGATATACAGATGATATTTCCATAGTTGTGATAGAAATAAAATACAAAAATATACAACTAAACAAAATTTGTTCCTGCTTGTTTTAATGTTTGACTTTGTTAACTATGCGCAATGCCTTGGTCTTTGTATCGTATGACTAACCGAGGTAACAAAGAATTTTGTATTTGGACGCAAAAGCTCGTTTATCTTTCATGATAATTCCGCTTTCAAATGTGTGCATGTTTATTGTTTGAATACGTAACTATATATAGCGAAGTTTTCCGTTCAAATGTTCTATATCCCTTTAATCACCATGCTAGCTTTTTTGCTTATAAAATACGAATCGCTTCTATTACTATTATTGGTATTACTTTGTTTCATTAAAAAGAATGGCGAACGTAGATACAAGTATCTTGTATTGGGGAGGGATAAATCCTACTTTGTAAAGAATCACTCTGATTCAAACAAAAAATTCTCTGAAACTGACATTATCAAGATGCTTGATTTCTTGATTGACAACATATTTGTTACGTTTGGAGGACGTGTTTTTCAACAGACTGTCGGAATTCCAATGGGAACCAATTGTGCCCCTCTTCTTGCCGACTTGTTTCTTTATTATTATGAGGCTGACTTCATACAGGAGCTTCTTAGGAAGAGAGATAAGAAGTTAGCAATATCCTTTAACTCTACGTTCCGCTATAAAGATGATGTTCACTCACTAAATAATACAAAATTTGGTGACTATGTTGAACGAATCTATCCCATCGAACTAGAGATAAAGAATACTACAGATACAGTTAAGTCTGCCTCATATCTTGACTTACATCTAGAAATTGACAATGAGGGTCGGTTGAAAACAAAACTTTACGACAAAAGAGATGATTTCAGCTTCCCAATTGTGAACTTTCCATTTCTATGTAGCAACATTCCAGCAGCGCCTGCATACGGAGTATATATCTCCCAATTGATACGATATTCCCGGGCTTGTGTTTCCTATCATGATTTCCTTGATAGAGGATTGCTGCTCGCAAGGAAGCTATTAAGCCAAGAGTTCCAAATGGTGAAGTTGAAGTCATCCCTTCGTAAATTTTACGGACGCCATCACGAGTTGGTTGACCGTTATGGAATAACCGTTTCACAGATGATGTCGGATATGTTCCTTATGTCGTTACTACAATACCCTTCCCCTTTTTACGAATGTGACTTACCGAATTAGACTATTTACCGGATTTGTAATAACATAAGCAACTCGACGGGTGCCACATGTGGAGCAGGATCTGCTTACCCTTCCGGAGCACCTGAGATCACCCCCAGTTTTTGGTGGGGTTCGTGTTGCTAAGTCTTTAGTTTTCTATGTTGTGTCATCTGTACTATTATTTGTCTGTTTGTCTTTTTATTTTTGGCCATGACGATGTCAGTTTGTTTTCGATCTATGAGTTTGACTGTCCCTCTGGTATCTTTCGTCCCTTTTTTCTATTTTCTTCTGAAATGGTGCATTAAGACCAGATTAGTGGATTAAGCATAATAGTTGTTTAGTAGTCCACAGTATGACATTATAAATATGATTTTATTTTGATGATAGAAGAACATTAATAGCTCTTGAACAGAGAACAAATTTCACCAAACTGCATGAACGTACGCACTGGTGTATGAAACAATTTATAATTTATAAACATGCCTGTGAATATTAGGCACAGAGCATTTCCAATGAAGAGAAATTAAATAAAAACGTATGGGATATTGCATTTTTTTAATCACTTGGAAATTGTGGAATGGGAATGCCAAGTACCAAGATATAATTATAGTTAAACTTTCTTTCGCAAAAGTAAAATTTGACGTAACGTTCATAGAATCGTGATTTTCCAACATTGACGTTATACCTCCGTTAGCCTGGAAATGTCATGGCGGGTCACCTATATCTTTTTTATAATTTGGTTTGAGGTTGCAGGTTGGAGGTAATTTAAGTACGTGAAACAATTTACAACGGGCTTTTTTTTTCATTTACTAGCAATGGATCGAAAGCATTGCTTGTGAACTGTTTGTCTGTGAATGTGTCTTTAGCTCAGTAATCAGGACGTCAGTACTGCCATGACTTATAACCCACTTTTCTCAAATTCTCCGCTGTTAAATGAAATTCTTGCAAGGTGTTTTTCAGTCTTGAAGCTCCTCCCGTAATCAGGCTTCCATTCCTCTTTGGCATTTAGTTATTAAGGGTTGAGAGTTAATGACGATGGAAAACCAGGAAAAGCGCTTCGAAAAAAAGAACTCTTAAAAGTGTTATGTTAAAAGAATAGAGAATAATGGGGCGTTAAAAATGATGAAAAAAAAAAGAATAATGTTGAAAATAAACAAAGAAACTGGTATACAGATTTAAAGAATAAAGAAATAAAGGACCCCCCCCCCCCCCCCCCCCCCCCCCCCCCGACCCTCAAATATGTGTAATTTGACATAAAGATTTGTTACATTACGTTCATTACAATCAAACATGTTAAAGCTAAAAAATATTTGATCAAATATAGGTGTTACTCTTAAGGAATATGTATACAAGTTAATGTATGTTTAGTTCATTCTAAAGGTACTTTTTAATTAGAAATTGGTGAACAAGTTGATAACGTATATGAACTTACGATGGAAAACCATAATGCATCAAACAACGATTATAGTACCCTAACTAAAGTGTGTGATGATAAACTTGATAACCTTTTAAAAGCAAGTAGGAAAAGAGAACAATTATTTGTGCTACTGTCAGTAATGCAGTTGATTTGTTTATCAGTGTCAGTTGCATTCATTGTCGTGCATTTCGTCTATGGTAAGGATTTTCAATTTTAAACATATTTTCAATTTATAGGACAACATTTATTTTGTTTAAAGTTTAAATAAGTATAATCATTTGGCTGAAAAGTGAACTGAGTAGATAAATTTACAATATATAGAAAGAAAATCGTATTGCAGACAGGCTGATACATCCAAACACAGAAAAACAAAAAGGATACAAATTATACTGTTTTCACTTTAATAGAAATGAAAATGAACCTTATTGCAAATGATTTTATCTTAGATTATAGTTCTAAATGTATCGATTTATGTCGTAAATCTTTCTCTAAAACTGATAGATTTTGGGACTTCCCATGTTTCCGACATTTTTAAAGGCATACACTAACTAGTATGTTTTAGCTCAAAAGTAACTTTTCACTTTACACTAAAATTGGTCAGAAACAACTTTTTTTCGGACGGGGTATAAACAATTTAGGATGTGTTTGAACAGTACCTATCTTAGTTTCTCATATTTCATTTATCTATGACAAACCTTGAACATACTTTTGATTTAGGTTTCTAGTTTTTCATAATTTCGTAAATAAAAATTATATAATCTATGCTTAAGGAATTGCAAGTTCTCATATAAATGTATTGGTTGAATATTTCATATCAGTTTGTAAGAGAACAAGGAAGACCAGGAGAATTGGGTACACACTAGTTATCCGCAATTTCAGATTTCGAGTGAAGTTCATTGTTCGTACCCCCAAAAATGTTAATTCTAGGCGATGTTTTTATTCTATAAGATATCGTTTTTTAATGTCTAATATTAGTATATAATAGTTTTGTACTGACGAGCTCCTTCAAATCATCGATGTACGTACACGTAGATTTTGATAAGAAGTAATTGAAGATTTTTTATTCATTCCTTAGTTACAACTTTGACGATACTCGACTTCTAGTCGGTCTTTGTGGATGAACTTTCGACATCATTGTTCAAGAGCAACTGACTAGATGAACGTATATCCCTTGATGTATATGGCCAATGCACACATGTCAACGAATTTTGTTGGCTAAGTCTCATTCAAAACACTAACTATCAATTGAAGTTTTTTGTACTTATGTCGGACGGGTTTGTGAAGCTATAGATTATTGGCTAGTTGATCCGACCGTCGATATTTTTTTTCTTGACTCATAACCTTAATAGTACTGTACATTTGTTTCAGATGAGAGATCTAACGATGCCACAATACATTGTTTCTTTGAACGTAGGGCTGTCGATAGTATCGTCGAATATGTTACACATAATTGCGACGGTCTGTGTCCTTGTAGTTGAGGGAACGTTGCCGCCAGATCGATTCTAATTGTCAGCTTCGACCAAGGTCCAAGTTGCATTTCTGAGTTCAGAAGTTAACGTTATCGTCTCGGGTCCGGTAAAGTTCTAGCCCGGCTGGCGCATCTCTACCGGCAAACTATTGGCACCGCAAAAGATGTACTTTCCAGTTCATCGTCACTGGTTGTTGATGATCATATTCTCTCGAACATTTGACATGTCCTTTATGATCCCACATTTTATTAGTAGATCATAATTTTTGTAGAAAATGATAGGTGTCAGAGATAATCTGCAGAACACTTTCTCGTGTCACAAGTTACCTCCCGTGCAAGCAAAACAGTATATGTAATCGTCAATTTGAGTTGGTAGAATAGATAGTTATAACTGAATTACAGATTCCTGACATTGGACAGGCACAAAATAAATAATGTACCCTGTATTTTACATCCGGTTCTCAGTTTTTGGTTGGTCACCTTATCTCCCATCTTTGATTTATGATTACCCTTTCAAGTATCTCCTTTTCAACAAATAGGCTAACCAAACAGATTCACATTTCTGCCATCAATTTACTAATTCGTATAATTTGATTCCTTTTCCAACCTTCCATCAAAAATCAAACCAATTGTGTAAACTAAATCTTTTTCTTGAAAATAGTCCCCGAAATTTGTCTGTGCATATTCTAGAACTATTTTACGAACGTTAGTATAAACGAACCAGGCATTCAGGGATTGTTCGCCAAACATAATATTTTTCTCTACAACCATTCGCCTACAGAGTCTGTCAACCCTGGGTTCATTTGCCCTCTTTATATTTTATATTAGTAAATGCAAATGATATTTGGTTTTTGAATTCATATATCATGAATGTGCGGTCACAATGAGGATGCTAAATCTGAAGGTTTGCACAGAGAGAGTGCAACACTCTCTTCACGTTAAGGAATGCTTGCAAGTAATGTTTGAGGTTCTATAGGCTGTCAGTTTTCAGGCCAAATGTTTACCCCATTTCAAGCATTGATTCCTTATTTCCTATTAAACAACAATTGACCAATCATATATCATTATACCAGTACATAAATATATATGTATACAACACAACAACATCAAGGAACATTAAACGGTGCGTAGGGTTTATTAGGGTCTGCTATAAAAAGGCCATAACATGACAAAATATTAATAATTAAAAACAGAAAGTCAATGGCATAAAATTATGCCATAAACTTTAACAAAAAAACAAATATAACACACGGAATCAATGACAACCATTGAATTGGACAGACACATAACATATGTTGCAGGGTTAAACATGTTTAAGTAATTATACTTTTCTTGCCAGGTAATTTTTATGGTTTGAACCTGCATGTTGGATACAGAGGATTCTTTTCTTAAATACAGATTTAAAACTGCAATTGTTAAGGAAGCAGCTACGAAATATATCCCCATAACCTAAATATGAAACCATCATGGATGACATGTTGCCTTGAAAGAAATTCCTTTACAGAAAGATAATGATCATTAGAATCCAGCATATATTACAAAAATGTACATGTACAATGTATGTCACTCATTGGTGTTTCCTACTTTGCATACAAACTTGCATATTGGTTGAGTAATACAACATTCCCTTAAGACCTTCTAAAGTATTGCATTTATAATTTCCTGTTGTTTCATGGGGGTGCGCTTTTTGCAAATATTTCAAATGAAAGGCAATTTTTAATTTGCATTTTATGATTCAATTCAGATTGCTTTTTGTCATAATGTTACAGTTCATGATATATTCAGAATTGTGACTTTGAAAATTCTGTATTAATATCGCTTCAAAGGTCCAGTAGGGCTCCATTTTGCTACTGTGAATTGTAACTTGATGGACAGATAACTAAGTGAAATGTTTGGCGTCATCCAAAAATTCCAGAGAATATAGTAAGTCAGATATAGCAAGATTTCATAAAACATCTTAACTCTATTTTTCATATTATCCTTGAGTTCTGTCCTTAATATAAAGTTAGTGATATGTCATTTTGTTTGATTTAGCTGAAAAAATAAGTGCAAAACCCTTCTAATTTGAGATACCTTTGCTATTGACCAAAGGTCAAAGATTCCCTAATTGTAAATACTGTCTGGCCAGGGTGTGTGATACATGTATGTGTGCTGCAGTTTTTTTTTCTCGTGTACATGTGTAGCAACGTGGAATTTAAAAATAGCAAATTTCCCTTAAATTATAGAAACACACGTATAATACATTTCATTATAAAATCTGTTCAGATAGCAAAAAGTATCAACACATAGTGCTGCATGGTTCTCGGGGACAACCAAGTAAAGTGCGTTATTCAAATTTGAATTTAAAAGTACATACATCATACATGTATATTACTATATTTTGCTATTTCTCTAGTGATACAATTTCATGGAATTGACTCTGATATATGTACATAAATACTTGTAAGAAAATGTACAATGATTGTGTACATTGATTGGTTGATTGATTTATGGTGTTTAACCCTCTTGGCTTTATCAAGGTTGCATTTAATTTGTCAGAAGAAGCCAGATTACCAAGAGAGAACAAAAGATTTTGCCAGGAAAACTGGCAATCCTAGGATAGAAATCTAATGCACCTGCAAAAGGTTACAATCTCAATGATAACAGGCTAAAGATAACTGCAGATGAATTACGTTGATGGCTTAGCCACGGAGACCCCTATAAACCTTTGATCACTGCACGAAAAAGTTGATTTGCATTTCTTTACTCGTGTATATAAATGCAAGGCAAAGATAGGCATTTTGTTGCACCATATATCTCAATACCCATTATTTGGAAAATAAATACATGATACGTTTGCATTCGTACACTATATATGCAAAGAAATTGCAAAAATTATGCTAATCTTTCCTTCACTTTCAAACAAAGTTAAATGTAAGTAAAGTAAACGATCTTATTTACTTACATTTATAAAGTATTGAAACGTATTGAAATGTTAACCTTAATTGGTTAATTTGTCGTCCTATCTAAATATATGAAAGGCCGCCTTTTACATTAAATTTTAAAACATCGTAAACATAGGCAAAGTAGACACTTGTATTTGCGTTTTATTCGCATAGTGTGTTAGATATATGCAAAGCTTTCCCATGTCTTTGCAAATGTTCATATAGCTTCCGAAATATATTTAAATATTAATTTAAATTAGTTGTTTTGTCGTCCTATTTAAAGATATGAAAGGCTGCCTTTTACATTAAATTTACAAACATCGTAAAACATAAGCAAAGTAGACACTTGTATTTGCGTTTTATTCGCATAGTGCGTTTGATATATGCAAAGCTTTCCCATATCTTTGCAAATGTTCATATAGCTTCCGAAATATATTTAAATATTAATCTAAATTAGTTGTTTTGTCGTCCTATTTAAATATATGAACGGCCGCCTTTTACATTAAAATTACAAACATCGTAAAATATAAGCAAAGTAGACACTTGTATTTGCTTTCTATTCGCATAGTGTGTTAGATATATACAAAGCTTTCCCATATCTTTGCAAATGTTCATATAGCTTCCGAAATATATATAAATATTAACCAAAATAGTTGTTTTGTCGTCCTATTTAAAAATATGAAAGGCCGTCTTTTACATTAAATTTACAAACACAATCAAACACAAACAAAGTAGATATCGTATTTGCATAATCTCTAAAACGTGGGTAAAATGTATAAAAAAGTTTCCCATGTCTTTGCATGTATATACGTATTGAAAAATGTATACGCAAATTCTCGGCTGATAGATTTATAGCATTATGGCCTTAAAAAATTAAGACAGGCCGCCTTTTACATATATTTTACATACATAAATAAACATAATCAAATGTTTTGCAAGTCTTTGCATAGCTTTGCTTTGAAAAGTTTTCCTATTTTTTTTGCAAGCATTCGTGTATGTAAGAATTGATAATATGTAAAACTGATCCGATAAATATGACCTTTAAATATATGACAGACTGCCTTATGAATGAGGGTGTGGATGTTGTTTACAGAATAGAGAATAATGGACAAAATGTACAGAATAAAGGGCAAAAAAAAAAGAATCGAGAAAAAATGGCAAAAAAAAAAAAATAAAGAATAGAGAATAACGAGGTGCTAAAATAGAAAGAATAGAGAATAACAGGCAAAATTTATAAAGAAAAGAGAAAAATGGCATAAATTTTTTTACAGAAATGAAGAACCCCCAATCCAGACCCTCATAATGTGTTTTACATTCTTGAATAAACATATCCAAATCGTTTGCATGTATTTAATACATATTGATATTCAAGCCAAATACGTTTAAAGTTTTTCTATTTGTTTGCATGTTTTAAGTACAATGCACTAACTGATATTCACTCAGGCCAATTGACGTTTAGCGCGGCGAACTTCACTTTTTCAAATGAATATGCTGTCTTATTCAAAATCCAGTTCATATAGAAAAACGTACTACAATAAAACCAATTTGAAATAAGCTATTATCAATTTTCTTTTCTATATTTTTCTCTCTTTCTTTTGGTCGATTATTCACTATTATGTACTCATACATGACTTTTTTATTACATGCAATACTTTCGGTGTTTGTTCTATTTCATGGTTTCCAAAGATTGCCGTGCATTTCAACATGGAAGTATTATTTTGACTTTCATTTTACTTCCATGATTTAAATAAATGGTATTTACTCCCAAAAATACACATTGCAGAGAAAACATTTTGACAATATTATATTTAGATAAACATAGGGTTCACTATTAAGACAAAACTTCACTATAATTTTGACATAAATCCACTTGTTTTGAGTTTTATTTACATGATATACAGAACCTAAAGGTATCAAGATTTCGTAAAAAGAAAGAAAATACAAGATATTTTTTAATTGAAAAATCCGGAAATCAACTCACAACTTGGTCATCTAATGTTTAATGTTCATACGTTTTAAGCAGTTTTTGTATTGTTTATTCAATAATAGCAAGTCAAGAATAATTTTTGCATGTAGGACAAATGTAAAATCACAATAAATATAGAGAAAAAGGAAGATATATATTAATAATGGAGACTTTAAAATCTTGTATTTCATTCGTTGTGTCCATAAAACCATTAGTATTTTTCAGATATGGGTAATGTCATTACGTAACCAGACGACGTGATTTTACTGATTGTTTCACACGGGTGTTAATTGTTAAGCATCTCTGCATGTTCTGATGAAAATTCTGTTTTAAGTTTTTGATGTTAGTATATAACAGTGGGATATCACTTTGTTGTTTTATGAAATTCACACCTCTGTGTACACAATCTTGTACGATTTAGAAGTTAACAAAAAATATTAACATAATTATGCGAAAAAATCTTAATTGAGCCATGGAACTATTATAGTCAAATTATAATGTTTCAATAATTTAACTTACTTGTCCTGCTGTGTAGAAAATACGGACGAAAGAATATGAGAATACAAAAATTGGAAATAAAAATAAAACAAGACGTTGTAATCTCCCTGTAATGTATTTGCATACATATTTTCTAAAAACTATATTGAAAAAGAAACTCAAGTAAATGTAACCAATACCGTGCTTTTGAGAACCCTCGTTTATATATGTGAGACATGAAACTGATCAGAGTGAATGTTACCATCAAATAAAAATTCATAGAATAAATTGGCATTTCACATGATATGCATATAGATTTCATACAGCTTAACTTTTATATAAATAAATACTGGATAAGTGTTTAATGTCCAGTGCTAAAAATCACAGGCAGGTTTCCTTTCACACACACACACCACATTATTATATAATAAGTATTTTATAACACTCGTTTTATTGCGTAAATCAACATAATATTTTCTAAAGGAGTAGGGCCAAATTCCCCTGATTTTATTTACACAACTGCCATTCTTAAAGTCTTTCAATCTTCACTTAAATTCATAGAATCAGCGCCCAATGTATGAACTTTAAGGTTCTTATACTGTTATGGCTTATTCCTCAACAGGCTTCAAAACGCCGAAGCCAAATTTTTAGTATTTTTCCCAAAAATGTATAAATGTTAACCACTATAAAAATATGTTGGAAGTAAAGGTATCGATTGACTTTTGGATACACATATTTTTGTTATGGATAGCGATGGCTTTCGATCGGCGCTTTGCATTTGCGTCAATCGGCATTTCATTTGCGCCAAAAATCTTTAGGTGAAATAAAAAAAATCTAGAATTGATACTATAAGTCGGAAGAGCATTATTATTTAAGGAACAAAATAAGCTAAAAATATTGATAGGTTATGGAGCTCCTTTTCGAGATATTTAAATTTTTTTTAAAAGGCGGGAAAAGGCTGACTTAAACTTTTACCTTATATTTGCATTGGTATCATTTGGGTCTCGAATCGAAAGAAAAAAAGAACAACAATGAGAAAAACCCATACTGAATAGTCGGCTATAAAAGCATATGCATAGACTCTTTAATATTCAATTACCAGCAGAACTTGACAACTTATAGATTTTGACCTTGTGAGTGAAACGCACTAAACAGCTATTTTTCAAATCTTGTTCAACTCTGCATAGGATAAACCGACCGCTTCCAAGGGACTACCGAGTCGGTATAAACATGGAAGTCTTATATTGACAATATAATACTTCCATGGCATGGTATAAACAACTCTCAGGAGAATAAAAGAAAAAGTAGACTGCTAGCAAACCAGAAACTGATTTTCTTAGAATATATTCCCAAATAGTTTTAATTGTATTGCATTTGCAATACAATCGACAAGATTAATTCTATAACTTACTTATAATCGACTGACCTTTCCTGTATTGAATCATAGATTTTTTATAGTGATATAATGTTAATTAAGATTAGATTACTTTTTCTTATACCAATACTCTTTTTACGATTAACGGAGATTTAGTGTTATCTGGCCTGTGTGTTCGTCCGTCCCGTAGCAGGTTAATATTTTTTTTTTTTGCATTTTTTTTAACATGAAGGTATATTATCACATGTGTGTGTGGTGCTGGTGGGGGGGTTGGGGGCATGTGGTTGTTTAAACAAATTATTTGATTATACGTGTTTTGAAGAAAATATTTTGTTTCAAGAGGGAAGGGAAAACAATAGTTTGTCTCAGAAAACCACAAGATTGAGTGTTCCAAAAAAATATTCTTGTTCCTGTATGTCATTGAAAAAAAAATAGTTTCACTTTGATTTTAGTTGAAAAGAATTGTTTGTCCCGAGAAAAAAGAGTTTTGTTGATAAGGTAGTTAACCAAGACGATTTGGTCGCATCAAAATGTTATTATTCTTATTCATCAACAGATGTTCTGTTTATAAATCAGGCCGTTGGATTTCCCGTACATTTCAGTTGTTAACATTTTGTTTGAGTCTAAAACTTAGATATTCACAGATAAAAAAATATGTTTTTTTATGTTATTGGGTTGTTGGCTCTTTGGCACACTCACTAAATTTGACATAGCGCATATAATACATGAATGTTAAATAGCTATTTAGTATAGTTTGTCAAATCGAACAATTTTATCTAACCGCTTACTAGGATTATCTTTCGACCGATTAACCGGTTAACCGATATTAAAGTTGATGTTCATAGACTATGTCTACAGTATACTAGTATACTTTAAGAATCTATTTAGATTTATCGTGACATCCTTTACTAGATCATTCTGTATTGTCTGCATGTAAATGGTACGTTTGATCGATTGATTATTTGGTTTTACGTCAAGTGGCAAATATTTCATATGAAAATAAGAAGATGGTGTATAATTGCCAATGAGACAACTCTCCCCCAGGGACCAAAAAAAAACGAATTCGAAAAATAAATAAGCTGTCGCAGCATTGACCACACTATTCTGTTTTACAAAAAGAAGTAATATTTTGTCTCAACTTGGGAAGATAAATAATTTGGTTTGATTGTGTCCATCAGTTGAAAGAAAAACATACCAATATAACCCCCTCTTGAAGTTAAATCTTCTTAAGTAAGTGAATATTCTATTTAGCTTAAAGTAAAACTGGTGTTCAGTATATTCAAACCAGTAACCCCAAATGTCCAATCTGACTTGCAATTTGTTAGCAAATATATCACAAACACAACCACTCAATAATTTTGATAACATATTTGACTCAATGAACCATAACAAGTTTTTACAAATTGATTTGCTCGCGTAATGTAATGTGAGTTATGCATTTTCTTACTCAATTTAATGTTCTTACAAATATTCTTTCATGTACCATCGATACGTTCAAAAACGCTTTAAACGCGTTAAAACCCATTAGCAACATCTAGGACTAATATATTTAGTCATAATGTCCCAGGTTAAACGACCAAAGACAAAAAGTAATAAAAAAATAATGGTTAAACTTGTTTCAGTTTCATGCAATTCATAGAACTTCAAAGTAAAATATAACAACTTGCCTCCAGACAACTTCAAAGAAAACAACATTTCAAAACCAGGCATTGCATGATACTTTATAATTAGTTTGATACTGTTAAATTTATCACTTGAATGCATGCAGCGTTTACCCACAATCAAACTTGTGGGCGGGTATCCAATTGGGTGAACATAATACGTCAATTTGATTGGCTAAAATGCATTATAGATTTATATGTAGAAAAGCCGCGGGTGAATTAAAATCAAATGGGCATTCTTTTAATAACTGTCGAATAGTACCGCACGAGTCCGACCTAGACATGTTAGAGCATACAGTATCTGTTAAGTACGTTCAACATCGCTAACCGACGTCGAACTGTTGAATACCAACAACCAGGAACCATTTTTCATCGAGTTGTGTAATCGCTCTGATGTGGATCAATTCAGAATAATATTTTACGTGGATTGTTATTGATGACGGGATGATATGTTTTGGATCATATTTGTAGATAATACAAGGATTTGAAAAATAGATAGTCCTTGGTTTCCATATTAAATAACATGAATTATAAAACTTTCAAGGAGTCAAAAAAGTAGCCCAGGAAGAAACACCAACAAACCAGAACATATCCTTCGGCCTTTACTACTTTTCGCTCGTCGCTTATCGCAGCTGAACAAGTAGTAATAATAATTATAGGAGTAAGAATTTTTCGTATTTAAAAACCCGGATTGACGCGTTACCAGTGTATTAAGTGAGATGAGATAGCAGTCATTTGATAATATTTGTATTATGTATTAAAAAAAAAAGATTAATCATGACTATATGCATATCATGTATAATCAAACAACACCATAGCTACAAAATCTTTAATTTTCAAAACTGCCAGACCCTATTACCCAACAGCAATTTGTACACAAAACAAGTATTTAGAGAGAAAACAAGTAATGAACTAAATGCAAATATAACTATAAATTTACAGTTCATTTCAATAATATAAATGATTTCAAACAACAACCTTTCAAATCATTTGCACACCACATAAATGTTTATGTTTCCTATATATTTACAAAGGTTTCGCATATATGCAAATTTCCATAATGCCATTATCTTTGGATATCTTAAAAATTAATCACAAATGATTAGGTTGCCCATTACTTTATGTTGGTCTGAAATATGTAAATACTTACATATTTGCTTTATCGGGTCACCAGTTCAAACTTAAGATGCCTCACCATATTTGCATATGTATGCAAATGAAATACTTCTTATACTTATACAAAATTTGAAATTTAACTTTGACACAAAACCTGTAAAATTAAAACAAAAAATCAATATTAAAGATACATTTAGTGCATGTAAAAGATAAACGAAATATCAACTTTTAAATAATATTTTCTCAAGCTATAAATCATTTTAAAAAGTCATATTTGCATGCACTAAAAAACATAAACATTTACGTACCATTGCAAATTTAACTATTTCCATACAATACCACATGCTAGTAAAATTTAGCGCATGGTCACGTTTAATAATGGTGCGATTTTTTTTTATTTGTATTGAATTCAAAACGATTGTTCAGGATAGAGAATCGTATCGAGTTAACACAATTTACCCTCGTTTTATATGATAGGTAAAAGGCGGCCGCGCCTACCTGCAACACCATGGATGTTTATGGGAAAATATTAAGATTTATTGTCAACAAAGATAGCACAAACATATTCACAGCTTAGTAAAGTTTATCTAAATATGTGCCTTTATTTATGTTTATCATCTATTTACATACGTATGTAAATCGACCTTTACATGCAGTGGATATACATGTATAATCTCTGGGGGCTGTAGGATGTATTTAAATATGGTACACTTTTGCATGTATCATACCCACCCAACCTGTTGGTGATGTGGAGATTATGCATGCAAACCTTGTAATTTTGCTATCTTATTCAAACATTTTTTATTACAGAAACAGTTTAAAAAAGTTAGAAAGAAGGGGGTGCACTTACTATATATGGGTGTTAGGAATAAGCCCCTAAAATAAATATTATTTAGCACTTAGAAAGGTGCAATTAAAACCAGTCATAAGTGGATAACATTTGACAAATAAATGTCTTTAAACTATATGAAATAATGTATAAAAGCTTAAGGTCTATCTTTTTCAATATTCAAAATGTATGAAGAGCTTACGGTACTGAATGTACAGCTGCTCACCCTACAACAAAGGGGTAGATAGAAGTGCCCCCTTTTAGGAACATTATGTTTCAACAACATTTTATTTATAGACATACCTTGCATCTCTTTGGAGAGAAACACACATTTTTTTCATTTCATTTTGATTTCTTAAAATTCATTTTTAGCAGCTTTGATACAATTGTTATTCCATTCGTTTAAATAGTCATGCCTATTAATCTCAATGTGTGAAATAGTGCCATTTTCACTTTTCTATTCAAATAGCCTTTTGATACGTCACCTCATATGCAAAGCCTACCGATGAGTCCCATTGCATATAATAACATTTTGACAAGCAGTGTGAGTGACGAAACTCGCAAGGCCAAACATCCCCATTAATCTTTTGATTGCATTTTTGTTATCGTATATATATATATATATATTTACCAAAAACTTTCTCTTATATTCTGAAATATTAAAGTATTGATTTTTATATCTTGCATTAAATTCAAATTTCAAAATTTTTGATCAGCTTTTGTTTTTACTTAAATTTTTTTAATTTAAGATTGGCCTTTAGAGACCTAGGCATGATAAAATCAAATTCAAAATGGAGAGCCTACTAATGCGTTCCATGACAAATGATCACAATTTTAACAAAGAAAATTGGAGGAAACTCACAAAGCCAAACAGACGCTATATTTGTTCATTGCAATTCAAAATTTTTCTTTGAAATTCTGAAGTATTGACTCTTTTTCTTACTTTTTATTCATTTTTATTCATTTTTCAAAGATTCAATCAGATTTCATTTTATTTAAATCCTTTAAATTTCAGTTTTGTCTTGGGAGTCGAGGCATGACAAAATCAATATTCTTGTTGTTTTCATTGTTCGTGGCTTCCTGATGTGTCTGCAGTATTACTATTTCAATGTAAAACAGTGTCCATATTCGCCCACTAGACAACACCACAGAATGTTAGATTTTTTTAGTGGTAAATGCGCCTGCTTGCACCCAAGAGAATCCATCCCTGCACAAGACATAATCAAAATGTCCCATAAAACAACACAAGTCTGTGTCCAAATTTGTATCTAAGTAAAGATGATTTCTTATTTACAGTCAAAAGAGCGTAACAAAATTTTTACAAAAATACACACATTTGCAGGACACCTAGAGCAAAAGCGTGACTAGGAAGTTATTTTATTTTTCGTTTCAAATACAAAGTAAGGTACCGTTGCCAATCATATAAAACAGTTTTATTTGGCAGTTTTTGTAATATGTTGCTATGGCAACGGGAAAATGTAAAGGAATTTGAATTTGAAATATTAAAAAATATGACTAATTTGTATCATATGTATACGGAAATCTAGACTAACAGTGATATAATGTATATTGTCTTCCTAATATTAAAGTTCTATATGGTTAATTAAGAAAATAAATTGAGTAGGCATTCAAGAGCTCTTTTGCTAATAGTTTGAAAAGTGCCCACTTACAAAATTTCCTACAAAATTGAAATTGAATAAGCCGGCTTAAAGGAGTAATAGGACAAGTTCTGTCATTGAAAAAATGCGCCTGCTCCCATTGAACAGCAACTGGTCGTTCTCTTAGAATTGAGCAAATAACATAACACTTCCTGTGAGAGTCATATTGTTGTACTCTTTTATTTGTAGAAAATAATTATATAATTGTTTAATTATACAGCTGCCTCTGTCTGTGCATGTGGGAAGTCAGCGTTTTTTTTTTTGGCAGCACTCACACCTTATTTTACATTATCCGGAATTGATGCTGTAAAAAAATTTGATGATGTTAGAGTGAAAAGAGGTGGAGCATATGACCCATCAACAGGCGTGTTTACAGCGACCACACACGGGCTCTATCATTTTTCTTGTATGATTTTGGCTAATCGGCATCACGTAGTACATTATCAACTGAAGAAGAATGATCAGCTGTATATCTTAGGTTACTCACAGAGAGGATCATCTCCAGGCTCGAGTACAATTAGTGCTATAATAGAGCTAACAGTTGGAGATCGAGTATTCGTCAAACATAGACATACTGCTGATGCAGAAGTTGTTTTGGGGATAGCGCACACATCTTTTTCTGGATATTTTCTACATGAATAAAACAAACGCATTTATATGTTCGTGTTGTCTTGCTATAGAACTTGGTTATGATTAACTAAGATAAAACCCAATGAACATACTATCTTGTCCTTAAAATCACTAAAACAACTTACACCTGAATCTTAACAATATTTGCGTTTGGAATTTAGTGCATCTGACAGTTTCAAAAGGAGTAGTTACAGTAAGAAATTGCATCATTAATCACTTACTCATTGCTAACACATATGAAATGAATTGAAGTCTTTAAAAAAATGCATTTGGATCAAATGCTCATCTTAAAAGTCGGAAACTTAAAATCTTAAGTCTTGTCCACTGCCCAGTGATCAATATTAGACATTGACCATAACATAAACTTCCGTCAGTGAAAAATGCTCCTGCTCCCATATGAAAGCAACTTGTCGTTCTCTCAGAATTGAGCGAATAAAGTTCTTTGAAAGTCATTTAGATTTAGTCTTTTTTTTTGTACAAAATAATTATATAATTGTTTAATTATAGAGCTGCCTCTGTCTGTAAATGTGGGAAGTCAGCGTTTTTTGTGCAGCACTCACACCACATTTTACATTATCCGGAATTGATGCCGTGATAAAATTTGATGATTTCAGAGTGAATAGAGGTGGAGAATATGACCCTTCAACAGGGGTGTTTACAACTTGTCTTGGTAACAATTTTTCAAATTTTTTTCAAACAATTAGTTCTTATTGTAGTATGCCAATAAACCCATAAATGAACATACAGATCACTGTCTATGATTTGTTCCAGGTTGCCTGAAAGAAAAATTACGCCCACTCATATCTTGATCATGGAGTCTTAGTGATCTGAACCGAGTATTTACACGTTATGGTCTCCGGTTATGAATTGCAATGACATGTAATCAGTGGATGGTCAGTACTACAATGAATACAATTTTCCCTATTAACTTTGGACTATGACGGATACGCGGGTAAACTGGAGCTCATATTAACTGTATTATTTCTGGAGTTCCTAGTCACTGTTTAACTAATATATATATATGTATAAAATACAATTCAGAAACCACGGTAGAATAAGAACATATTGAATCATGGGCTTTCCGTATACAACATTGCTCGTCAAGGTATGCCTAGCTAAGGTTACTACAACTATAGACACCTATACGAATGATGCGCCTATGTGTCAATAAATCCTAAACTCTACCAGGAAAAGTATAAAAAAATTATCAAAGATACCAGGCTTATAATTTGCTAAGCCAGACTCGTATTCGTTTACACAAGTCTATTTAGTAGTTCTCGAATGAAACTGTCGCAAAGCCAAATTACGTCGTTGTAGAGCATTAATAGCCAAAAATTCCGAAAATTTGTGCCAACTACGACTAAGACATTCTTTACATTGGTGTAGCCAAAAATTAGATATTTCAATATTTCAACATTCTATAAACAGTATATTAACAGAAAATGAACACATCAATAATATATTCATGTCAGCACAAAAGTGCCGACTACTGGGATGTTGATACCCTGGGGATGAAACGTCCACCAGCAATTTTTCAGCTATGGACCCACTCTGAAAGTCGAAATTGGCGGGAAAGGCGGCCATTTTTAAGATGGCGGACGTTTGATTTCTAAAAAATACTTTACAAATTCATGAAAATTATATTAGTAAAGATATTCACATGAAACCTGGTCAAAAGAGTGACAGTGCTTATACCAATTGCCTTGTTGAACAAACTTTATGAAAATGTTACCCATATTGAATGGCGGCCATCTTGAAAAATCTTGAAATTCAAAGTTAAGAAAAAATAGGTAGATCTCCAAATTTATAATTCGATAAAAATAATCATTTGGTTGATATAGTTTATCTGAAATTAACTTTCAAAAAACCTCCATGGCAGACATAATGGGTATCATATCATACAAGTAATGTCATGAGGATATCATCTGCTCAAATGTTCTCAATTGACGTTAAAAATATCACACAATGAATGAGTAGTAACGTCTTGTCAAACCACACAATAGCTGTCTCTGTCTTTTATATCATATCACATTGTCCTCCACATTTACACAGAGTAAAACAACTTAATACTGCTTTAACACATTTGCATCGTCCTCTGCAACCGTTTTAACTTTTACATTCACATTTTATTAATGTAGCACAGGACTCATACGCTTGCTGCAGCGATGATCAGAAGGGTTCCATATACTCCAGTCGTTTTATGAAACCAAATGACTATCATCTGAGGACTTCAGATATTAAAGCACTGGTAGACATCTTGAATGGTGGCCATTTTGAAAACAAGAATTTCCAATATATCATTATTCTTTATTTTTGTTAATTTGCTATTTGCATCTATACTAATGTTTTTATGCATTTACAACTAGTTTAGCAAAATAATTGTTATATGACTGTTGCTATTTATATTGGATATTCACCAAGAGGTCACATAATGAAGGTACATGTTTACGAAATAGAGGTATCTGATTCAAAATTTCTTATACTTACATGTTTGCCTAAGTAACTTTTTACTACAGAAATTACGTTTATATATAATATAATGTATGACCACAGTTTGTCGAAAAGGATAAAATATTTCGTAAGGAAAAACGAAAACATATTTCTGAAGTTGAAAATGTATAAGTCGCCGATTGAAAAAAAACAGTAAAATAACCAGTCACAGTGAAGCTGTGCTGGATTAACAAGAACAATGACTGCAGTGTATTTTTTTCTGTTGTGATCTATCTGACGATCTCCACTTCGCATTTTCATTTATGATCGACAAAAGAGTACGTGACTGTGCACTCTTCACAAGATACTGTTCTCTTAGCCAGACTAAGTGCTGGAGATGTAATATCACAGGAGGCCAAGTATCATGCTTAATTTTTTACAAAACTTGGCAACATGGCAAGTAGGCAGAATCCAAAGACACTGAGGAAAACCAGGAATCTGTTATCCATGGAATTGTGTTTGCCAAAATAATAGAATACATCGACGGCACACGGTATGGAGAAGGTATTGTGCCAATCATCAAGCATGAAAGGAAGGATTGATACAACGCATCTAAAAAAATTAGGAAACTAGCTGCCATATCAGATCTGCAAGCACACAAGCAAGGTTGATTCGTTCTCCTGATTTTGAACGACGGTGTTGGTGAAGCTTTGAAACAGGTCACATCTCAAAAGCGTGAAATTAAAGGCATCATCATAGCCAAAGCAGTTAAAATAGTTTGGAGAGATATGCTTGATACTAAGAATAGCTTTACAGGGACATTCAATAACAGCTGTCAACATGAATCAGTTTCACAGACATTAGCTTCCTTAGTAAGAATGATTCTAGATGGGCCAAACATAGAGACACAGTCCAGTAATATCGTTGAGTCGCACACAGCACTAACCATTTCGCAGCTACAACAGTTCAATTGTGCAACTCGTCGTCGAAAGGATACAACTACAACTTATCAATCCTCAGATTGAGAGCCACGTGTCTCTGTGTTTGCGGAACTGATGTTGAAAGCTTTCATTGAATGTCCCTGTAAAACTGTTCTTAGTATCAAGCATATCTCTTCGAACTATTCTATCTGCTTTGGCTATGATGATGCCTTCATCGTCACGACTATAAGACATAGCCTGTTTCAGAACGTCCCCAACATATTTGTTGAAAATCAGGAGAACGACGCTACCTTTCATGTGTGCTTGCATATCTTCTATGGAAGCTAGTATCCAATTTTTCAGAAGCGTTGTATTAATCATTCCTTCCATGACAACTCCGAGTTGCTCAAGGTGTTTGCTGTACAATATAGCGATATCAGCAAGCTCGAAGATTGGCACAATATATGTTCCAGACTGTGAGCCGTCGATGTATTCTAGTAATTCGGCAAGCATAATTCAGTGGATAACAGATTCCCGACTTTCTTTCTGTGTCTTCGGATTCTGTCTTATTGCCTTGTTGAGCAGTTTTAACAAAGATTTAGCATGCTACCGCGGCTCCTGTGATATCAAATCTCCAGCACTGATTTTTGCTAAGAGAACAATGGTTTGTAGTTCAAGTGCACAGTCACGTACTCTTTTGTCGATCATAAATGTCGATGCATAGTGAAGATCGTTAGATACATCACCCTCACTGCAGTCTTGTTCTTGTTGATTCACCACAACTGTGTCTGGTTATTTTACTGGTATTTTCAATCGGTGACTCATCTTCAACTTCAGAAATATGTTTTCGTTTTTCCTGACGACATATTTTGAGATCTGAAAACTTATTTTGACAGGATTAGTACATTTTGTTGTGTGACGCTGAAGTGTTTCTGCAATTCCATGGCCTTCATTCAACTGTTTCAAGTTGAGTGATGCGAGAAACTAATTCAATGCGCAACATCTTTGAATGTTATCATCAAAGGACTGATAACCAGCGCCAATGTCTATGTCTGTTCTTTTTGGTATCTGCTGGGAATTGTAAATCCTCACGTGTCCTCTCTTGGCGTTTCACAATTCTTTCCAGTCAATTTGTTCATTAGATCTTTCAACTCCTGTGTTTTCAATATCTACAATTGTTATCCTTTTCGACAAAGTACGGTCATAAATTATATTGTATATACGTAATTTTTATGATAAAAAGTTAAAAAAGGCAAAATTGTGATAAAAAAAAATTATGTTTTAGATACATTTATTTTGACACTTGTGCATGCTTGATTTGAACACTTGGTGAATATTGAATATAAATAGCCACAGTCATATAACGATGATTTTCAAAACGAGTTGTAAATGCATCAAAACATTTGTATAAATGCAATAGAAAATTTAAAAAAAGCAAATAATGATATGTTGGAAATTCTTGTTTTAATTACTGGCCTCCATTCAAGATGGCCGCCTACAATTCAATATCTGAAGTCCTCAGATGATAGTCTTTATCATAAGTGATTAATATACCAAAGATTATTAAAATTGGTAAAGCCATCTATTTTTTGTAATTTTTTTTTAAATGATTTCTTTTGATTTTATGGCGGCCATATTACACTGGCCGTCCAGAGTAGCCATTTTAATTTTCTTAATTGGTTCCAAAGCTATAAGTGTTTGCTATGGCCTAAACTAAAACTCTGCAAAGTTTGACGCTTTTACCACAATCTGAACAATTGTTCCACAAATCGACTGGACTATAATGGCATGATTCATTACTGACAAGTCTTAATTCTCCATTGTTAGATAAATTTTTTAAACAAAAATAAGAAACTACGGCTCTAATTCATTCAGACAATCATTACCTTCTAAGAATTTCGATATTCTATTTAGGTACTTTTTGGTTTTAATGATCATCCCGTACTTAGGGATCCATACATCCGTCCTTGGCTTTCAGTTATTAAGGATTGTTAGTGGATGGCGATGATAAACCCAAAGAAGCACTAAGAACTAACAACACTTTAAACTGATCTTTTTAAAAATGAAGCTGAACTGTTTGCAAGTATTTCAGTCAGAGGAATGCACTTTTTAAGACTACAATTGATAATTCACACAAGGATCATTTACACACAATGTAAGTATGAGGGTCTGTAGGGGTTTACAAAATAGAGAATAACTGGCAAAAAGTGAAAAATAAAGGGCAAACAAAATAAAGAAAAAGACAAATAAGCAAACAAATAAAAACTAGACAATAATTGGGTGGCACAATATAAAGAATAGAGAATAATGTTGAAAATAAACAAGGAAGAATGGCTTACAAATTTATAGAATTGAGAAATAAAGGACCCTATCCAGACCCTCAAATATGTGTAATTTGACATAAAAATGTGTTATATTACGTTCATTACAATTAAACATGTTAAAGCTAAAACAAATGTATTTAGATATAGGTATGATAGGTGAAACTCTTAAGGAATATGTATACAAGTAACTGTATTTTTAGTTCATTCTACCGGAAATTTTTAATTTAAAATGGGTGATCAAGTTGATAACGTATATGAACTACCAATGGAAGACCTGAATGCATCAAACCACGAATATAGTATCCCAATTAATGTGTGGAATGATAAACTTACTGACCTATATAAAGCAAGTAGGACAAGAGATAAATTATTTGTGGTAATGACAGTAATGCAGTTGATTTGTTTATCAGTTGCAGTTGCATTCATTGTCATGCATTTCAATGGTAAGGATGTTTCAATCTTTAACTTATTTTCAATTTATAGGAACACATTTATTGTTTCAAAGTTTAAAAACGTTTATTAACCAGTTGGCTGACAAGGAAACAGGGTAGATAAAATAACAATATATGGAAAGCCAGTCGTATTGCTGATACATCAAAATACAGACAAAACAAATATTAAGTAGGATAAAAGTTGAACTGTTTTCACTTTAATAGACATGAAAATGAACCTTATTGCAAATGATTTTTATCTTAGCCATAGTTCTAAATGTATCGATTTTTGTCGTAAAGTTTTCTCTGAAATTAATATATAAAAAAACAAATAACCAATACCGAAATTTGACCTCTCTCTGTGATTTATAGTCCTAAGCATTGTGATATATGAATGCGAAGACAAGTGTACTTCTTCATTACTATGGACTAGGCACATACATGTCAAACGATTTACAGTGAATTAATGTTTGTACACCTGTATATATCATGTTCATTATATAATCATGTTAAGTGATGTTTTTTTGCTGTGGTTCAGGTCTTTACATTATATCTACATAACATTTACAATATAGGTATAAGTGTTTAATTTAGGATTGAATGCAGTCTAACTCTGCAAGATTCACTTCAACATCACGATACACGATAATAGGTTACATTGTATCCCAGGAATAAACTTTGACATAAAACTTAGCCAGGTTCAAGGACACACAAAGAAATACAAAACAACATATGTATAGAGTGGGATTTTGTCCAACTCCTAAAGAGACCAATCACTCACAAAGTAACCTCATTGTAGGCAACATTGTATTTGATAAATAAACTTGACCAACATTGGTACAGACTCAAAACTTAACCTATCTTTACTTTTAAAGATGTATTAATGATAATGTTTTCAATTTTGATTGTTTACATGTGTCTAGGTACTGACGTTGTTTATCATCTTAATAACGTGTTATAGTATTTTTTTATTTGTCTTTGTAATTTATTACTTTTACTGTTTAGCCTATTTTTGGCAGTATCCACTTGACGTGGCTCGGTACTTGTACATCCCGTCATTGTGTTGTTGTGCTATGGTAATTTTTTGTATTCTTGTCTTTCGTTTATTGCTAATGTGCTTTGTCTATATGCCTATTTGTTTGTCTTTGTTGACATATTTGCTTGTTTTTGTAGTGATTCATTTGATGTGGCTCGGTACTTGTACATCTAATCACTGTCTTGTCGTGCTATGGTTAATTTTATTTTTCTTGTCTTTCGTTTTTGCTAATATGCTTTGTCTATATTCCTTAAAATACCCTATCGATAATATTATCGAAAAAAAGTTGGAATATGATTTTCTTTTATCGTTCCAAATATACTTCCTACATCCAATGACCTGGTCTAAGAAGTTTATTGTAGTTTTATGTTCCTGTGTTTATCGGTTATCTTTGTATTTCAAAATGTTGTATGTAATTGAAGTTCTGTTTCTATCTTATATGCTTTACGTCTTTATATTACAGTACACATAAATATAAAACTTTAAGGCGTAAAGCATAGTTCACACAATGTGAAAATTAGTAATGTATGTAAATTTGAGTTCATTAATGAAGATTTTCTCTTAGACCATTTCAACAAATATATATAGGTTTCCGAAAATTAATTCATTGTTTAAAGAAAAACAACTTTTCAAAAGTATAAGTTTTTTTCATTCTTTTGACATAATTTACGAAGCTACATGAATACTTTAACTTATATTATACATTATGTGGTGATAATACCGAAATATAAGTTTACAACTTCCTAATTTCAAATTGTATGAGACCATGTACAAAAGGGGGAACAAGGAAGACCAGGAGAATCAGGTACAAATTATTATCTGTAATTTAGATTTCGAGTGAAGTTCATTGTTCGTACCCTCAAAAATTTTAAGTTTAGGCGTTGTTGTTATCCTTTTAGAGATTGGTTGTTATCTAGGAGGCTTATTGTGGGATGCAGTTCCTGTTTTTATTGGTTATCTTTGTCTGTCTGTCAAAAAGTTTATTTAATTTAAGTGATGTTTCTATTTTGTATGCTGCACGTCTTTGTGTTACAGTACATATACATATAAACTGGAATAAATTCCGTTTCTATTAAAACATAAATTTTAGCTTAGTTCAGACAATGTGAATATTGATAATGTATACAGTTTTTCTCTTGGACGATTTCAACAAATGTATAAAGTTTTTCTAAAATTACTTTATTGTTTAAAGAAAAGAATTTTTACAATTCATAAGTTTTCATTCTTTTGACAAAATTTACAAAGATACATGAATACTTTAACTTAAATAACACATTATATGATGATAATTCGGAAAAAAAAGGTAGAAATGAACAATTCTGAATACCACGATCGTATTAATTGATTTTGTGGTGTTTAATTTACACATTCTGAAACTAAAATAGATGTAAAGTTAATTTAATATTTGTTTTTTGACAATCATGTTTAATATTCTTTTGAAAATTGAGACAATATTCTGTGTAATTGAGATCAAATAATTTATATAATAGTGTAAAAACTTTGATTTTTTTGAAGATTATAACTTATGTTTTAGTAATTAAGTTGATTTTTAATTATAAGTGCTTATGGTTTGGTGTCAAAATTACTACATCTCACTTCTTAATATGCTATTTGAATTAAAAAAAATATATATCAGATAAAATTGCAATGATTGATATGAGAATGATTAACCTAAGAACTTATCATCAATTAGGGAAGATATTACGGTAATGATGTTTACAGAGCCCGATAATGTAGATGCGGTCATAAAATAATGATCCTTTGAATAAACTTATTCTGAAAGGTTATCAATGTAAAACAGTTATTGATGTAGACCTTTACATTGTGTTTGTCGGTACTATAATTGATATCGTTTATAAGAAATGAAAACATAACTTCATATTTAGGCTGTACAGTTATGAACACTCATGCTCCTACATGCATCTTGTCGATATTTATATTTTAGCATTACCAAACCTTAAATTGTCTACTTTTGGCATGGATTTTGTTATTGTTCTTTTAGACATAACAAAGTCTATCCTTCTTTGACTATTAACATTACCTTTCTTGGTTTTTCATATTTTATTTATCTCTGACAAATCTTGAATAAATAAAAAGATACTTTTGATTTAGGGTTTTACGTTTTCATCAATCGTAATATATATATATATATATATATATATATATATGATCTATGCTTAAGGAATTCTGATATAATTGTATTGGTTTAATATTTCAAATCAAATTGTAGGAGACAATGGACAAAAGGGAGAACAAGGAAGACCAGGAGAATCAGGTACAAAATACTTATCCGCAATTTTAGATTTCGAGTGAAGTTCATTGTTCGTAACAACAATATGTGTCAAATAATAATGCTTTATCCAAATATTATGATTTTCCTTCTGTTTGATTCGACTTGTAAACAATATGTTTCATAATTGTCAACCATATGTGTCCATAAAGCGTTGGAGAGACGATTTATACTTGTAAAGAACACATTAAGGAGTAGCTTCCTCATTAGCAGAAACCCTCTAACAACGAAATCATAATAAGTCCTTAAGTATAATATCAACCGATAATTAGATACTTACTCGGAAGATGTCACTGGAATTTTTATTTCTTGCAGGAAAAAAATGGACTTGTTTGGATGGACGGGAACAGTATATGGGCAGTTGCTATTACTTTCATTTCAGATCAAGAAAGACATGGAGTGCGGCAAACGTAAGTTTTATGGTGCTGCAAAATAAATAAATATAGAATAGCATGGGCCAAATTCAAAGTGTAATATTAAAACAAACATTTTGAAAGACTAAAGAAAATTTATAGTCTACCACATCTCTTGTAAAGATATATAGGTAAGCTACCTTGCTTCTTCTTAATCAATACATCGTTCGTCGAATCATCATCGTGATTTAAAACGTCGGCCTTAAAACATATTTTGTTCTCAAAACATGCAAAACTCACCTCTTGTTTTGAGACATCCGTCCGGCTGAATTTACATTTCAAATAGTTTAAGTCAGTTGTGCATTTGAAAGTAAAATAATTTGATCTCAATTGGGCACTATCAACGGTATAGATTTCAGAATAATTTTGTTAAGGTCATTACTCGAATATTCATTATCACATGTCACCAAATGTTTATTTCCCAACACAGCAATGGAGAGTTTGATTTTCAACGAGCTTCTCGAAAGATTAAATAAAATCACAGTTGAAACACAACAACAAATATAACTTCCATTTTCTTTATAAATCTTTGAATGTCTATTGTGTGCTATTATCGTGAAAACGTCGAATAATGGCTGTTTCATTATAGGATTAAAAACTAACGTTTGTTTTACCAACCAATAACAGCACTGCGAAAACCCCTGTACTGAAGAAAGAGGTTACTTTTGTTATTTAATAAATAGCCCTAACTGAAAGAAAATGAAAAATAAAATTCATGTTTAATACAACACAAATTTGAATGTCAGCGATTGAATTGTTAAGACATCGATTCAAAATAACGGATGCATTAAACATATCCACTGCAGTATTACAAACGCTTATTTTCATATTGTGCAGTTTTGATTTTTGTATTAGATGTGAAAGGATATGCTAATAAAAAGGGGAGAATATACCAAGGGGAGATCAAATACCAATCAGAGAAAGACAGAAAAACATAACTCTCCAAATAAGTAATCAGAAAACCAAAGATTGAGAAACATGAACATCATCTGTATCTTAGGTAAACTAATGTGGTCCGGAGGGTTAGTAGTTTCTGCTTCACTAGCAAGCAGCTTTGGGAAACAAATATTATGTGATAATTCGCAATCGGAGATGTCACAGCAAAGGAATAAATCGGGATTGCATGTGTTTACAAGTAGAAATATCCGTGGTAATCGATCGGTGATAAAGACATGTCACGAAGGACAACCAATCAACATTGCCTCCGTAAGAAGATTGCAACTTTACCATTAAGATCTATTTGCTCAATATATACCTCGCTTTTTTTTTTTGGATTCAGGGTCCTCAATGTTCTTCAACTTCGTACTGTATTTGGCATTTTTATTTTTGATTCGAACGTCACTGATGAGTCTTTTTTAGACAACGCCCGTCTGGCGTACAAACTTAAATTCCAGGTAACTATGATGTGTTTTTTAGGTTTAAGTTATAACAATTTGTTTAAAAAGGATCATTTCTATGAATGCATGTTCAATTTATTTAATGCATGTATGTACATTGATAAAAGTCACTTTTGTTTTCTTAATAATTCTGAGTTCATTTTAAAATTTGAATATCATTTATCAACTTTGAAAACTAAAAACATACATTTCAACAATTTTTATACATCAAATGTCTGAATAGATTTAGGTTTAAGTCTCACAGCCATTTTTGAAGAAAAAATTAGAAAACTAAAATCATATGTTTCCATGGATACTGAACTTATGTTATTTAGTTTTAACTTTTTTAAGTGGTTTTAAATCTGCTAAGAAATAGGATTCTAAATATGTATACATGTTTGGGTATCAATGTTAAAATGGCACTATCCATCTCAAAATGCCTGTCCATGTTCCTACACTTAGAGACCCAATTTCAGCTTGAAATGCTACCTGTGTATTGCTACTTTAGAATGGGTTTGAAAGCGGATATCGATTTGTTTGGTATACAGACTCTTCATGTTGGTTAACGTAGTTGTGATTGTGAAGTTCTCATTTCGCACAGTTTGTAGACCCATGATATGCAGTGTCATTGGTCTTGGGTTCGACCCCGGCTGATACAGAGGTACTTTTAAAAGACTTCGATTTTGAGACATACAAGACAATAAATAAGATAAAAGAGGGACAAAAGATACCAGAGGGACAGTCAAACTCATAGGTCGAAAACAAACTGACAACGCCATGGCCAAAAATAAAAAGACAAACAGACAAATAATAGTACAGATGACACAACATAGAAAACTAAAGACTAAGCAACACGAACCCCACCAAAACTGTGGGTGATCTCAGGTGCTCCGGAAGGGTAAGCAGATCCTGCTCCACATGTGGCAACCGTCGTGTAGCTTATGTTATTACAAATCCGGTAAATAGTCTAATTCGGTAAGTCACATTCGTGAAAAGGGGAGGATATTGTAGTTACGACATAAGGAACATATCCAATATCATCTGTGAAACGGTTATTCCATAACGGTCAACCAACTCGTGATGGCGTCCGTAAAATTTACGAATGGATGATTTCAACTTAACCATTTGGAACTCTTGCCTTAATAGCTTCCTTGTGAGCAGCAATCCTCTATCAAGAAAATCATGATAGGAAACACAAGCCCGGGAATATCGTATCAATTGGGAGATATATACTCCGTATGCAGGCGCTGCTGGAATGTTGATACATAGAAATGGAAAGTTCACAATTGGGAAGCTGAAATCATCTCTTTTGTCGTAAAGTTTTGTTTTCAACCGACCCTCATTGTCAATTTCTAGATGTAAGTCAAGATATGAGGCAGACTTAACTGTATCTGTAGTATCCTTTATCTCTAGTTTGATGGGATAGATTCGTTCAACATAGTCACCAAATTTTGTATTATTCAGTGTGAGAACATCATCTATATAGCGGAACGTAGAGTTAAAGGATATTGCTAACTTCTTTTCTTTCTTCCTAAGAAGTTCCTGTATGAAGTCACCTCATAATAATAAAGAAACAAGTCGGCAAGAAGAGGGGCACTATTGGTTCCCATTGGAATTCCGACAGTCTGTTGAAAAACACGTCCTCCGAACGTAACAAATATGTTGTCAATCAAGAAATCAAGCATCTTGATATTGTTAGTTTCAGAGAATTTTTTGTTTGAATCAGAGTGATTCTTTGCAAAGTAAGACTTATCCCTCCCCAAGATAAGATACTTGTATCTACGTTCGCCATACTTTTTAATGAAACAAAGTAATACCAACTCTTTCAATTTGTCTTTTAGTTTGGAATAGGGAATACTTGTGTAAAGTGTAGAAAAGTCAAATGTGTTAATACTATTGCAAGATGAGAGAGTCTTAGATTGTATGTACTCTAAAAAATCTTTGGAATTTTTTAGTATCCACATCTGATTCACGCCACCTCTAGAATAGGCAGTTTCACAATGACTTTGGAGCCCGGCTTTGATTGCTGATAAAATAGATGTTAATAATTTAGAAAGAGGTTTCGTGGAGCACTTGGAAGACCCAGCAATATACCGTTGTTTGTAAGGCAATTATGTAGTTTAGGTATCCAATACAGTGATGGAAGATCCAGTTCTTCATCTTTGGTTGAAATTCCAAAGGAACATAGAACAGACCTATGATTATCCAGGATTTCCTCTTTGGTAAGTGTCGTGAGGGTATTTGTTGAGTTTCCAAGTGAATTGTCAATACCTAATTCATTTATCAAGCAGTTTATGTAATGATATTTACACACAAAAACGATGTTGTTTGGGGCTTTATCTGCGGGGACAACAACATATTTGTCATGGAGGTAGAACAATAAAATACTTCAATTGCTATCTATTTAGTCTTTGAAATATGACATTGCACTAGTTTTTAGCAAAAAAGAGTATTCTTAGATTGTAACTTTGTGTCGTTTGGTTTGGTTTTTTTTTTAGTTCCGATCTGATGATTAATGCCCTTTCTAAATTATTTTTACGTTTTGTTCTCACATAGTGTTGATTCACCACCATCACAGGTTAGGGCGGGGGGAGAAAGAGAAATACCACTCGGAAACTTGCTAAACCCCGGTACATTCATTATGTGCCTTTCCAATGCCTTTCCTCCAAAATTATTGTTCGTTCATTGTTGTAAGATTAATCAGGCCGTTGTTTTTTTTTTCCTTTTAAATTGTTTTACATTGTTATTTGTCTCATTGACAGTCATAAATATATTTTTTGGTATCTATATATACTTAAAAAAATAGGGAACATATCGCATTTTCAAATAGTAAAACCAAAAACAATATTCCTTGTTAAAGACATCTGGACAGATGTGAAATATCTGGATTACATATTGTCAAGTAGGGGGTCTTATTTATCTGACATGTCACGTATCACCTTTCTTCGTGCATATTCGCAATCTATACTAACATCTTGTATTTTAACACGTGATATCCCGGAAGTCACTTAATACTAAAATTAACACTTTGATTTCTGAAATCGTCACTGATCATTTGATGTAGCACATTAATTCTAGAGTTGTAATTTAACGACAAGTAAATGTGGGTTAAGTTGGTTTGAATTTAATTCACATTACAAAAATGTCATAAATGAAAACTTTTTTTGCTAGTCTTAGTAAACAAAAACACCAAACGCACTATGTTTTGTCTGAGTTGGACTTCTTTTACAACACAATAATGACCAATTGATTTAGGCTCTACTTGTAAACCGTCTCTTTTACTTACTTACGTAGAGCAGTTGAATATTACAACTTCAGAAATCAGGTAAACACAATAAATGCATACCCCCGTTTATTACCCTCTTTTGTTGACCAGAAAATGGCTGCATTTGATATAAGTACGCGAATCAAAATATATCCACATCAATATAAACATTAGTACTTGTAAATAAATAAATACATAGATAAATAGATAAATAGATAAATAAATAAATAAATAAATAAATAAATAAATAAATAAATAAATAAATAAATAAATAATTAGTAAATAAATAAATGAATGAATGAATGAACGAAAGAACGAACGAACAAACGAACAAACGAACGAACGAACGTATGAATGGATGAATGAATGAATGAATAAATAAATGAATGAATGAATGAATGAATGAATGAATGAATGAATGAATGAATGAATGATTGAATGAAAGAAAGAAAGAATGAATGAATAATTAAATAAATAAATAAATACATAAATAAATAAATAACAGATTTGTAAAAAGCTTTCTAAATGAAGTGCTATTCATTTTCTGAATATTGTTCATCTACTTAATCTCAATTTGTCGAACATTTTGGGTCAAATTATGGAAATAAGACAGTTTTATTTACGTTCCAAAAATATACAATGACAATTGTCTTATCTGATGAAAACTTTAATTACCTTTTTGGGTCCATATTTAAAAAAATAAATATTAACCCTTTCTCAAATTATATGGCATTTTCCAAAGGTAATCAAAACTGTTATTGTTAATTAAGGATATAATAAACAAAATTGATTTGTTTATGAGATACATCTAATATATCAAAGATTTTAATGCTTGTAGGGATATTCGTGAATTAATATGACACGGTTCATATGTGATCTTAATCTATATTGTCATCGATTGATGCGTTCAATCGTAATACTATTCATTTGTTTTCCGTGTATTTTATATTTTCATCAATTTTTGTGTCCATGTTTATTTTGATATGCAATGCTTAAGGTGATAAATGTACTTACGCACTTAGTTCCAGGTCTACATCTATAAATTTGTGTCATTGTTTGCCTTTATTTAAAAAAAAAGAAACGAATTGATTACAAATGCGACAACTAGCAACGAAAGACCAAATGACAAAGATGTAAAAGACTACAGATCACAGGATGACCTTCATATGAGCAAAACTTGTGAAACATGTTATTAGAGAAAACCAACAGCCTCATTAATACTTCAGCAATAACCGGTAAACAGGTATGGCAGACAAAAACCAATTAATTACCTGGCCCATGCTTGGAAAGGACACATTATGAATGTGGCGGGGATAAAAAAAACATATAACCTCAATCCTCCTTCCAAAACATGAAGTCAAATTATTTATGTTTGATTTTGCGTTGCAGGATGACTGTCATAGAAAAGGAGGATTTCTTCTAAAAATAGACAATGCCGTTGAAAATTGGTTCTTAAAAACATATATCAAATACCGTGAGTTACATTTAAAATATTAGTGAATAAACGCACTGCACCAGTGAATATTTGTATGAATATAATTTTTTTTTTTCAATTTAAAAAAAGAAGATTTCATAACAGGGTAGTGAACATTGTGAAATCATACAAAATACCTGCATATCATCTTATCTATCAAAACATTTAGATAATACCATCTTAAAATTTCAATCTTATGCAAGGCATTTTTTGTACTAAAAATGTAATATTGTGTAGGTACCAGTGCGTGTGGACTTTTTTTTACTGAGATACCACCTATCCCTACGATCCTAGGGTGTCGAATTTTGACAAAAGGAGCGAGATTCCTTAATATTGGTGAAGATACATTTCTTTAAAAACTATACTTTTGTTCAAAACTATACTTTTATTCCCTGTAAAAACTGGAAATTTGCATTCCAGTCTCCTCTTTAAACATTTCAAGTAAAGAAGTGAATTAAGGTATTAATTTGAGAGTCGCTGATTTCAGCCATTTTGATAATCTGATGAAGCTCGTCTCTTTACACTTTTGTTTGGACGCAATCTGAAGAATATTTGTACATGTTGGTCTGTTACAAAAATGGGCAAAGTAAAGTATAATGCATACGGTAAGAAACTTAAAGAATCAAACATTATGTAAATGTAGAAAGTCGCTTTCAGCAAATTTGTTTAAGAACGGAATTCAAGCATTAATGACGTTACTTAACTGATAATCATTGAGTCGATAGACGAGTAGATTTAGGTGAATACGTTGTGGCTATTAATGATAAAATATAATAATTTGATCATTTCGTCAATACTTTATCATGGCTTTCCTGATATTTGAGTTCCATTTTTATTTCATTTCAGACAATCCAAATTCTGTTTGGATTGGAGCACACGATTCTGAGCAAGAATCAAATTTCATATGGGAATCCGACAATACAAATCTTACCTTCACGGACTGGTTTCCTGGTGAACCTAACGATGACAACAATGAGGATTGTGTACACATGCGTAAATCGGTTAACTACAGATGGAATGATTATCAATGTTCAGAAAGAACATCATATATTTGTGAGAAAAAATGAAACTCATTATGCTTCACTCACCTTTGCATTTAAATAATATCATAATAATACCTTATATATCATCACAGCAATATGTCAGTTATTTTACCAATATCTTTTTTGTATATTATGTTTTAGCTTTAAACAAGAAATCCGAAACACATCAACTGGATGAAGAACTTCACGATAGATGCAGTTGTAGATTTTTGCAGAAAATGGGTAAAGCGCGATGCAGATAACGCAAAACAGAACACAATTTTATTGATGTAAGCTGTTCAGTCATTCATTCCGCAACACATTCAAATATGCGATGAGTGATGAGAACACGGGTTTCTAACCCAATCAAAAAGCCCGGAGTTTTAATATAGATGATTATCCTCTTTTGGCGACAAATTTGATGTTATTTTAGCAGACAGCAGTATTGATTTTATATAATACAAAAATCACATTTTGCAATATCCAACTAAAGACTTTAAAATTCATAGCAAAACTGTTAATTCCACATTTACCTCTTCATCGTTCACGAATGAGCGGATTTTAGAAAATGATAAATCCGTCCTTCTCTCATTTTGAGTTAACATAAGAAGGACGATGCTAATCTTCCGTAATTAAACTGGATACCTACACTTTAGAGAAATTTACATGAAGAACGATGTACCACTTAACATCTTTATAAAGTTCTTACAACAGTCTTTCTACAGTAAAAGATGGTCGTCGCAAATATTGTGTTGGGTATATTGCAGATCTACTCCAAAAATGATCACAGTCTCTATACTTTTGCAGTCATAACAATTTTTTTATTTTTTCTACACTTTATACAAATATTTCAAATGCTCAATTGAATGATCGTCTACATGATCTTGTTAAAGATAGCTTTTCTACAAAAAAAATGGGAATTGTAGCTGCATATTCCTTGCTTAAGTTGATGAAAAAAATCTTAATTTGTGAAAACCATACATATTCCAACAACGAATACAGCGAATATGATATCATACAAATATAGGACATTTTAATCTACACGACAGCATATGTGTTTGTTGATTGATATTTTAACAGACAACAGACAGTAGGTATTCTAATGGGTACTGTACACCATCCTGGTTGACTTATTTTGGTCTTATATTAAGCATAATTCATAGAAAACAGTCAAAGAAAAATGAATAGGAGTTTTAAATTTAATTTTCAGATGTAGGGTAGCGTTCGTTCATTCTATAAGCCTCATTTCAGTGAGTGTATATATCACATATATCAAAGTGGACTTAGGATTAGGGATACTACCGAAACTAGCAGGTCTGCTCCATATCTTGATGGATGAATTCAACTAAAAATATGATGTTAAACGTGCTGATTTCAACTTATTTCTCATTTTCAGCAAATACATGTCCTCTACCCGATGTTCTATGACGTATAAACATTGAATATATAACGCTATGTTAACACTTAACTAACTGTAATGACAAGGATGTGTTCCATACAAAAAATTTGTTTCAACAGAGTTATTAGTAAGAATGACTAAAATCGACACTATATATGTTTCACCATCATCATCACGAACTGAACACTACGATGTGTCTGTGTCTAAACTCACTAGCGACATGTGTCCGTAGTGTCAGATTTTTAGATTCCAAAAAAGTCATCTGACTTGCAATTTAACCGATTTTGTCGTATTTCCAATTATTGAAGTTTCACTGATTGTGGATCCGTTTGGCCGGCAATGCATGCATAGAAAGATCTCCCTTCCGACGGGGTTCATGCAATTCGCTCACTTTTTGTTAGATTCTTTTGTGTGTGTCTTCTTAATCTATTAAATTTTGAGATTGGAACATCGGTCAACTAGTGCTGCCTAAATATCCTCTTCATTGAGGCAATTTTAATACAACTGTTGCTTTGAACCGGTAATATCTGTTTCTGTAGTTGAAACGATTGTTTTCGTATGACATCAGAGTTTTGTTCTCAGAACCGCAATTGTTGTCCAATTCAATCACGAGCTAGCAAAAAAAATCATTTTCTCGTAATTTACTGTTTATAAAGAGGCAATGCAAGAGAGCACGAGGCAGGGATGTTTAATGACAAATACATTATCTTAATAAAAGTTATGTACTGACTGGAAAAACATAGCTTTCTTATCATTGTTTGCCAGTTTGAAATTTTTATGATGAATTTCAATAAATGAGTTCAATGAAATGTATGGGGAAAACTCTGTTTCTAGCAATTGTCAATTATCAATCTTCAATGAAATGTCTTCTGCAGAGAAATGTTTGCCACAAAACTGAAGGAAATATAAATCAACCAATGTAATTCTAAAATGCTTGTGAATAGTAAGAAATAAATTATTATAAAAGGAAAAATATAATAATATTACGTAAACTTTTATAATGGCGGCATATGTGTTTCACATCACAAATTCCGATCAACTTGTATATACATTTTAAAAAATGGTTGTATGTGTACTTGTTTAAATGAACGCGATACTAATTTGCCTGAACATCCAATCATGTTTGTCAGTTCTGTGTAGCCTACGCAATAATGTATGATCTGATATGTAAAATTACTACTTGAGCAATGATGTAAGCAATTATAATAGTCCTTGCCAAAGAAAAAATGAGAATGTCGCAGAAAATGTTTTGATGTACACTATTCAGACGATGGGAAGTATTCTATATATTGATTTGTTTTTTCTTCTTTTTTTTAGCGACTTCATTTACTTGTTATATACACCAAATAATTGTCCAAGTACTTCCTGCAAATAAACACAACATTTCTACGTAGAACACTTTTAAATAAATGACAGTTGACGATATTCGGAAGTCTCTTTAGAAATATATGTCGCTTGAGGCGTTCGGCATTTATACATAGTTGAAAGTATTAAATAATTTTTAATGAATTTGAAGCCAAACGGATTTCTATGTATAGGATAGAAGGCAATTTACAAACAAACAAATACAACAGACATAACCTAACGACAACAATGTATTTCCAGGCTTCTGATTTGGAACAGAAAGAATGAGGCGCAGTTAAACATGTTTGCGAGCGCTCAACATCCCTTCTAATCGGAGACATCACCTTACCTATACAACATAAGAACAAACTATACAAATCTGTTGTAAATGGATATACCGGTGAAAATAACAAAAAAAAAAACAAAAAAAAACAAAAAAATAAAAAAAAATTCATAAGGCGAGTAGAAAAGGAGATAGTTTAATTTCAACCTTTGTACTAGTGCAACAGATTTGTATTTACATGGTTGTTGCAGTCATTTTTGTGTATTTGAATGGTTAGCAATTTCCTACACTTATAAGAAAATTTTCGATGACAAAATTCGTTACAAAGTCTCACTCATGGCATGTTAAAGATACATCGTAATATACAAGATGACAATACTTTCAGGCAAAGTTGACCTTACAGTTAAATGGATGTTGTCGTAATTTTAGGTCCCTTTGGTCATATAGCTCATCAAATGTTTTGATATTTATATATCCTTGGCTGTCAAATATTTGGTTTCTAGCGTTTTGGATAAAGGTTGATCCCGATAAACTCGAACGCATACAATCTATACAGTGTTATTTTCATTTTATTTATAAAGATTTCGCTGATTTGTCCTTTAGAAAAAAGTATCAATTTTTCATAGACATTGTACGCTTCAAGAGTTTTTAAGAGTGACTTCAAAAAAAAATAAAGCAAATTAAAATAATACAAGATGTAAGTCATATGTCAACGACCGAACTACCGAAATCGTATTTAAGTCTTAAACCACGTGACCAATAAATAAAGATTATTACAAATATACATTTGAGAATGTGTGCACTTCGCTGTCAGATTGTTATTTTATGTAATATTGGAAGGCGCATTGAAGTCTAAATACCGTGACCAATTTTGTAGAGATTGCTAATGTTATTAGGAGATTGTATCCTATACTATCCGATTTGCATCATAGGTTTTATATGACGAAGTTTTATCTTTGCACGGTAGTTATATATAATTAGGAACTATTTACTATACTCCGATAATCAGGTAAAATGCTTTTTATTTATTTTGTTATCTTTGATTGTTACATATAGCAGTATCTTTACTATTTTTAAATGTCAGAGTGACATACATCATGTCAAAAGGAAAAACAAACTATTGTATAAATATCACAACACCTTTTGTAATCATGTTAATATCAAACAAAAGTAATGTTAAGTTACTGATAAAGAAAGGGGAAATCAGTTGTTAACATAGCTTAGAAAAATGACGTACATGTATAGCTCTATTGTAACATATTACGACACTATGAACAACACTTCTTGTAATCAATAGACCAACAGATCCAAATGAATTCAGGGGAGAAAGCATACTGATATGAAAACAACAGTAAGACAATTTTACATATTTATTAAGTTTTCGGTAGGGTTACCAATCTCCGTGTTTTGGGCTTTTCTCGCTGTTTTGAACACCCATTGGTTGCCTTCGGCTGTTTTCTGATCTTTGGTCGGGTTGTTGTCTCTTTGACACATTCCCCAATTCCATTCTCAATTTTATTCATCTGTTATTTGATATTGATAAAAATCGTCGTCGTTATGAAGCCAAGGTAAGTACAATTTAGAATGTATTTTTTTGCTATGAATTATTGGAAAGCTACAGTTTTCAACATTCATAATGTAAATATATACAGAAAGTGGATGCATCTGCAATTTGACTAGAATTTGAAAATTAGAAATTTACGTATCTTTACGGGACTGACAAAAGTAACTTGAAAATTTATTAAAAAAAAGAAGGTGTGGTATGATTGCCGATGAGTTAACTCCCCATCAAAGACCACATGATGTAGAAGTTAACAACTATATGTCATCGTGTGGCCTTCAACAATGATCAAAACCCATACCGTACAGTAAGCTTTAGAAAGTCCCGAAATGACAAATGTAAAACAATTCAAACGAGAAAACTAACGGCCTAATGTATGTGCGAAACAACAAACGAAAAACAAACATGTTGTCTATTATCATTTTTATATATTTTTCATTTAATCATCGAAACTTATATATATATATCAAACATTCGCACAGCGTACAATGATCAGGGAATTAATAAATCTAGAAGACAGGTTTTCCAATGCATTAACAATAATTGTTTGTAATTTAATTTGTATTACTATTGTAAAAAATTTCAGTTTTTTGTATGAGGCCTTAATTGTCTTCTTAAAATTTGATTAAGTTTTGCATCTACATTAGGGTTACCAATTGTAAACCTTTTGTAAATAGGTATCGGTATAATGATATTCATATTTATCTTTTTAAATTTCCCAATCATTATGACTATTTTAAGAACTGAATGCTTATATTTATAATGTAATTGGGGTAAGAGGTTGTTTCAGATTGCCCATAAAAAATGTTCGTGTTACCGCTTTTTATGTATACGACGTCACTGCTAGTTTGACGTTACCTTCTGTTTAGTTCTAATACAAATTTCATTGCAATCAGACGTCTTTCTTACTTAGCCTTATTTGTGTCCGATACAACCATTCTACGATAGGGGTATACATTCGTTGACCGAAGCACATTTTTTATGAAGCACAAAAACGCTTCATTCTAAAAATGTGCACACGACCAACACGTTTACAACCCTACAAAATTATAAAAAGAGGCATTCAATTCTGATAATTTATAATCTTATGCTACAACCATGAAATAAGAGTTATGATATCAAGCTTTTTGTTTGTTCTTTACGCATTGTTCTAGCATTGTCACTGATAGCACGTGCAGTAATATCTGTTAAAATAAAATTTGATATCGTAGTGTCTCAAGATTGTTGTAAGCCAGTCAAAATAACGGATTGTAATGAATCATTCATATTATGTAATTATTTATAAATATAACATACATTGGAATTTGCATAATTTCAAAAAAAAAATGACAAATTATTATTTATTTCAATCATTCAAATACAGAAACAATGGCTATCCGACAAATAGACCATGTGCTAATGTTTTCATTGAGGACTTGGTGTCAAACAGTAGCAATATCTAACCATTGCTAGAAAGTGAAAACAACACTTAAGTAAACTGATGTGTTCGGAACGATTTTCATGTAATAGACAAAAAATAGTATCAATGAAAATCCGTTTAACAGACGCTCATATCTGGTGGTTTGTCTCGAAATAATTTAGATACCACTTGAGAAAGTACAAAGTGTTTGTGTTTGAGTGTCTTTTCGACTGGTAGACGGGGTGTCAGGAACATCTCAGCTGTTTTTACAATGATCAATGTACCATAATATGTAATTACTTTGGTCACACGTATGCTTTGTTCATACTAATAATTATATTAACAAGTTTAATTCATATTTTGTCTAATTGCAATCAAAATCAGTTAATAGCGGTAACGTCGACTATATCACAGCGTGGATGGTTGAAAGTATTCCGTTGTTGTTTTGTTTTTACATTTATGGATATTTAAGAATTTGGATATAATTAGAGGCATTTTATTATGAATTTGAAAACTTTTAAGAAACTAAGGGTTCAAATTCCCTAAGTCAGAGTTGACTTTTGGTGGATTTGGTTATTATGTTAGGTCCTTTTTGGTCATCTAGCTTTTTACCTGTTTCGGTTCTTATGCATCCTTGGCTTTGAAATATTCGGCTTTGAGCGTTCCTGATGAAGGTAAATCCAGAAAAGCTCATGTCGAACGCACCACATTCTTAAGGTGTTTTTTTTTATAAATTTTGTATGTAATAGCAGGATAATCTTATCGAACAAAAAATTAATTCCTTATTGATTACATTTGCATTTACAGAATTGTACCATATGCCATCAATTTTTCATGTCGAAAAACACAAAAATATTACGCGATATGAATACAGTGGAAATTAATTTCCTGCATCGTAGACGATGCTTTTTTTGGTTTTAGATTTTCAAGTGTCTTTTTGATGAAATAATGTGTATGTAGGAAAGACAAAAGTCACTAAAATGCGGTCACTATTGTTTTGGTAGCTTGTGCCTTTGACTTTCTAAGTAATTTTTTTTATAGTGCTTAGTGTCGATCTAACATGTCTAATGAGTCAAGCCTTTTTTCAACTGATTTTTATAATTTGTGTTAATGTTGTGCTGTTACACCACTGTCTAGTATAAGGGAGTGAGGTGAGTGTTCATAAACTTGATGAAGCATAATACATTCTGTTTGTGTCTGTCAGGCGGTCGTTTATAGCTTACTATACAGTATGAACTAGATTCTAAATTGTGACCAATGTTTTTGGATTTGAGGTATACATTTTTAAAACTTTGGTTTGAGAGTTCACGATGGAGGTAAATCCAGGACGTATCAAATTTACAAAGGATTTTTTTTTCATATGCTAGCAATGGATTTAAAGCACTGTTAGTTCATGAAGGTGTCTTTAGCTCAGTAATCAGGGCGTCAGTACTGGTATGATTTATAAATTGGCTTTTATTAAATTATCCATTATTAAATAAATTTAAAAATTAGAAACTACGGTCCCAAATCACACAGGCAATCATGATCTTATAAGGATTTTTATATTCTTCTTAAGTCCGTTTTGGTTTTAATGCTCCCCTTTATTTAGGCATCCATATATTCTTGGCTTTCAGTTATCAAGGATTGATGGTTCATGATGATGGTAAACTCAGAGAAGCGCTTCGAACGAACAACACTTCGAACAAATGAAGGTGAACTGTTTTTAAATTATTTCATTCAGGGAAATGCACCTTTTAAGACTACAATTAATATTCACTCAAGAATGTATTACACACAATGTAAGTATGAGGATCTTCATCGAGTTTACAGAAAAGAAAATGAGTGGTAAAAGGTGCAAAATAATGGGCAATCAAAATTAAGAATAGAGTCAAATAGGCAAAACAAATAAAAAATAGAAAATATCGGGATGTTGAAATATAAAGAATATAAAATGATGTTACAATAAATAAAGAATACAGGAAAATGGTATACAACTTTAAAGAATAAAGAATTGAAGGACCCCCTTCCCAGACCCTAAGTATGTGTCATCTGACATAAAGATTTGTTAAATGTTTTGAATTACAAGTAAACATGTTAAAGCCTAACAGGTTATTTAAATATAGTTGAAACTCTTAAGGAATATTTCTACACGTCACTGTATTTTTAGTTCATTCTAAAGGAAATATTTAGTTCAAAATGGGTGACGTTGATAACGTATAAGAACAACGAATAGAAGACCAGAATGCAGCAAACCACGATTATAGTATTCCAACTGATGTATGGAATAATAAACTTGCTGTCCTTTATAAAGCAATTAGGAAAAGAGATAAATTATTTGCGCTCTTGATTGTAATGCAGTTGATTTGTTTATCAGTGGCAGTTGCATTCATTGTCATGCATTTCAATGGTAAGGATGTTTCAATCTTTAACTTATTTTCAATTTATTGGAACACATTTATTGTTTCAAAGTTTCAAAAAAGTTTATAAACCAGTTGGCTGAAAACGGAACTGGGTAAATAAAATAACAATATATGGAACGACAATCGTATAGCTGACAGGCTACTCATCCAAATACAGATAAAAAACAAATAGGATAAAAGTTGTAATGTTTTCAATTGAATAGAAATGAAAATGAACCTTATTGCTAATGATTTTATCAAAGCCATAGTTTTGAATGTATCGATTGTTGTCGTAAACTTTTCTCTGAAATTGATTTATTTTAAAAGATATCTTTGTTAAAATACAAAATAATAGATCTTTGGGAATACCCATGTTTCCGACGTTTTTAAAAGCATACACTTACTTATATGCGTTAACTCAAACGTAACTTTTCACTTTACACTTCCAGTTTTTGTTATTGTATTTTCATACACTTCTGACAGTGATGCAAACAATAACCATTTATTCTACTGAAGATAAGATTTCAACATATATGAATTTAAAAACAAGTCGCTCATTGGTGCATGCACTAAATGTTTGGATCGGAAACAATTTTTTTAAGACAGTGTATAAAAAATGTAGGATATGTTTGAAGGTCATGGATGCCACCATAATAACCCTTTAGAAATAAATTTGGCAAAAGCAAATAAAGGTTTGCATTTCTTTGAATAACAAAACGATCTTTTTTCATTAATAAAGGGGCTTAATTCTGTAACAACAAATAATCCACAACCCAAATTTGACCCCTCTCTGTATGTTATATTCCTAATCATTGTGACATTTGCTTCTTTTTTTAAAAGTGAATGTGAAGACAAGTTTACTTCTTCATTACTATGGACTAGGCACATACATGTCAAAATAGTTACAGTAAATTAATGTTTGTACACCTGTGGTAGTTATATTATTATGTTAAGTGCTGTATTGATGATGTGGTTCAGGTGTTAATATTATTGCTACTTACCATGTGAAATGTAAGTATAAGTGTTTAATTTAGGATTGGGTGCTGTCAATCTCTGCATGATTCACTTCGCCAAGTCACGCGATAGTAGGTTACATAGTATTCGAGAAATAAAGTTTGACATAAAACTTGACCAGGCTAACGAAAACACAAAGAAAGACAAATCAACATTGATAGGGTCGGTTGTTTTTCGACCCCTCAAGAGACCGATCTCATACAAAGTAACATGATTGTAGCCAACCTAGTATTTGATAAATAAACTTGACCAACATTTGTACAGACCTAAAACTTAACCAAGGGTATCAACTAAGAGGTTTGGATCATGTTAGTTGGTACATGATGCACATACATACCAAGTTCCATGGATGCATCTGTTCCTGCGAACTAGTTTTAAATATGAACTCAGAGGGTATCTAAATATTCCGCATCAACTCAAAACAGGTGTATTACTGATGTTTGCTGCTTGTGAGACAATGAATGTTTCATTTAAGTAGAGTTATGTTTATTTAATTTCAAATTGGGAATATTAATTGTTTTAAGAGATTACTGGTGTGTAGTAGCCATTCGACTTTCGGTGTACATGTATAATATTCTTTGGAAAGATTAAACGATATATATGTAGTTAAGATCAAACAATTGATATAATAGTGTAAACACATCGTTTTTTTTTGTATGAAGATTATACTTATGTTTCAGTATATAATTTAATTTTAAATAATAACTATATACAATTTGGTTTCAAAATGTACTACATTTAACTTCTTAATATGCTAATTTGAATTAAAGAAAGCCATCAAATAAAATCGCAATGGTTGATTTGAAGAAAAAACATTAACATGTGAGTTTATTATCAATTAAGTCAGTTACGGTGATGATGTTTAAAAAGCCCACGAATATAGGTGCCCTCATTAAAAGTTATCAATATAAAACAGTTACTGATTTAGATCTTTTAAATTGTTTTATGGGTTCTATTATTGATATTTTTTTTTTAAGAAATGAAAACATAACTTTATTTTTAGGCTTTACAGTTATGAACACTTTTGGTCCTACACCGTCATGTCGATACTTGACATGATCTACGCTTAAGTAACTGCAAGTTCGGATATACATGTAATTGTATAAGTTGAACATTTTATATCAAATTGTAGGAGAACATAGACAAAAGGGAGAAAAAGGAAGCCAAGGAGAACCAGGTACAAAGTAGTTATCCGCAATTTTAGATTTTGAGTGTGCATTGTTCGTACTCCCAAAAAGGTTAATTCTTATCGACGTCCTACATGCATCCTGTCCATACTTATACTTTGGTATTTCGACTTTTGGCATATATATTGTTCTTTTTTGTTTAGACATAACAATGTTATTCTCCTTAAGAGATTAACATAACTTATCTTGGTTTTCTATATTGCATTTATCTATGCCAAACCTTGAATTAAAGAAAAGATACCTTTGGTTTAGGTTGTGAAGTTTACAAAGTTCGAGAACAAAAATATATGATCTATGCTTAAGGAATCACAAGTTCTGATATAGATGTATTGGTTGAATATTCCATATTATATTGTAGGAGAACGTGGACAACAGGGAGAACAAGGAAGACCAGGAGAATCAGGTACAAACTTATTATCCGCAATTTTAGATTTCGAAGGACGTTCACAGTTCGTACCCCCACAAATACTAATTCTAAGTGTCGTTATCCTATTAGAGGTCGTTTTTTGATATTTAATTTTTAATTTTAATGGCTTTGTACTGATAAACGAGCTCCTTCAAATCATCGATGTACGTGCGCGTAGATTTTACAAAGTAATTGAAGATCTCTTATTCATTCAATGGTTACAACTTTGACGATACTCGACTTCTAGTTGTTTTTTGTTGATTAAATTTCAACAGCGTTGTTCCGGAGATGAATGTGTCTTCCTTGTTGTCTCTGGCCAATGCACACGTGTCAACGAATTTTAGTGTATAAGTTTCATTCATAGCACTAACAATCAATTGACGTTCCTTGTACTTATGTCGGGCGGGTTTGTGACGCTATAGATTTTTGCCTTGTTGATCCGATCGATGATATGTTTTTCTTTTAACTCATAACCTTTACCGTACCTTGTTTCACATGAAAGATCTGACGATGCCGCGACACATTGTTTTTTTAACGTAGGATCGAGCTCGTCGAGCATGTTCTTGTAGCAATTAAATGGTAACCGCAACAATCTGCATGTATGGCAGAGAGGCAACGCATGCAGATAGTTCACAATCATTATGGAAACAAAGTATATATTCAAAGGAACCTTAAAGATAAGATATAGGCAAACGTCTTTTCCATTAGTTGATAATCGGTTGGCCAAATATTCAGATCAGTCGATGTATTCCATCGTGGCAAAAACGACGCTGAAAATTTCGAATTTAATTCTGTTTTAATGCTCTATTCTCATTTCATATTACATTTAACTGAACTTAAACCATCTCTAAATGTATATAGACCTACTGAATGCTAGGACCAAAAAAGGAGGTAATACAATATATGCACAGCGAAAACAAACAAATGATTAAATTATGTATTCTGATAAAGATCGTTGATTTGTTTCCGTCTTTATTTTTGGTGTACAAATAAAACTATTCATTTTTTTTTGTCCCTCTTAATAAACCAACGAGCCATTTGTGTAGTTCTTGTACATTGGAATGAACTGCATACAGTTATATTGCTCTTGGAACCCTGTCAGTTAGGTAGATTTATTAGGAATAAACATTCACATAACATCACATCACACGGAAATTAATATAACGCGAATTATCTTTACATTGCACAGTCACTTACAGGCAATTAATTTTGGCGAAATAGATACTTTATTACAAGTGCCATTGTGAAATATACCGATGTTCAACTCCCATAAATAAATTAGGAAGATACAAATAAAAAACCAAGTACTTAATTCTAAACAGGAAAAAGAACATATCTTAAAATTACACTCTGAATCCATAAATTGTTATTTTCATTAAATAGTTTCTACGAAGTTCAGTATATGTAGAACATTTAACAGGGAGGCTTATTTGTGTGATATATCCCAAAAAGGGACGAAATCTATAGGACAGTCATTAAGCTTCCCTTTTACAGGATGCTTTCCTTCAAAATGATAACTTACAATTTAGCAGACAAAATCATTACATCAGTTCTACATCTACAAATGATATATCATTTACATTAAACTGCCTCAAATCACTATAGAAAAGTCTAAGAAAGAAGTATTGCCCTATGAAGTCAAATTTGTATTATAAGTTTGGAAATGAAAAAATATATATTTGCACAGTAGTTATATAATGGCGAACAGGTTTATTCTTCTATGATTATGAGAAAATTCGATTTACTTTTTGATTTATCTTGGTTGGCTATATATAAAAACAACTTTAGTATATTTATTTGAAACGTTCCTAGAAAATAAAAGTACTTCAAAAGGAAATGTAAAACTATTGTTCTTACGAAACCACCTCCTTTGTTTATATAAAATAAAAGAGATAGAAGTTAATGATAAAAAAGTAAAAACACTTATTTCATATATGTAGCATACGAAAGAAAAGTAAATCATGTAGCTGTATTCTAATATATAATGATAATATCAACAGAAAATCTTTTTGTAATTGAATCGCATACCATATCTTTTATTTTCTTATGTCAACTTAAATCACTTAAATTACAATCAAAGTTGTGGGAATTATTCTCTGTACAAATAAATCAAAAGTCCCTAGAAAAAAGTCCGAAAAGAAAAAGGAAACTGATTTGAAATCCGAAGAGAGTTGTACTTTTTCTTTAGCAATGTTTAATAAAAATATGTATGAAAATCAAAATCACCGTCGTCAAAAAAATACAAGGTAACTTATATCATAACGTCTTATTTTTGCAAATAAATAGAGTAGAAGCTAAAATTTGCAACACGCATACTGAACATTACTAGGCCAAAAACTTTAATAGAATCGATAACAAAAAATAAACATATCGTTTCGGGACAGGCAACAATAACTTGAAAATGCTTATCATTTTTATTTTACAAGTTTTCCTTTCAATCGTCGAAAATTGTAAATATATAATGCATCAACACGGTGTTCAATGATCAGTGATTTCATAAATTTAGGAGGTTTTCAAATGTGTCTTTTTGGTCCTTTAACTTTTTTTATTCGAGCGTCACTGATGAATCTTTTGTAGACCAAAAGCGAGTCTTGCTTATAAAAGTTAAATCCTGGTATCACTGATGTATTTATCTACAACCACTGGGTCGACTCCACTGCTGGTGGAGGTTTCCTCCACGAGGGTATCACCAGCATAGTAGTCAGCACTTCTATGTTGACATGAATTATCATTGATATGGTTATACTTTTAAATTAACTGTTACCAAAACATTGCATTTTCCGAAATACTGAGGATTGTCTAACCAAGATATAGGTTAACTTAGCCGTATTTGGCAAACACTTTCGGAATTTTGGGTTGTCAATGCTCTTCAATTTCGTACTTTATTTAGTTTTTATTTTAACTTTTTTTTATTCGAGCGTCACTGATTCATATTTTGTAGACGATACGCGCGTTTGGCGAACTAAATTTTAATCCTGGTATCTATGGTGTGTTAGTTTAAAATTATTGTTTTCTTATTGCTTCACAATTTTTACTAGTTGTAATCATAAACTACAGAAATTTGTTTACTGCAATGAAATGTAGGATTGATTTCCTACAACTGTCAAATTCAAGGGAATATTTTTTTTCGAATCTGTTCGTATGCAACTGGATGTGACGTACTATGATTTGGTGGTATTACACCTCTAACAGTGATATATTTTAAATACAAAAGCAAATTGATATGAAGTAGTTCTTTTTTGTTACTTTAATTGAAATGGAAATAAAGCTTTTTGTAAATGATTTTAACTAAGACATGAAAATGAAGGTATAGATGTATTTCCTATAGTTTTCTTTGCAATTGATATATCTTTTAGGTTGATCTCTAAATGTTGAGAGAAAAAAGTTAGAATTTTTGGTTTACACTATGCTTCTATACATTTTTAAACAAGCACTAGCTATTATGATTAAGCTTAAAAGTAACACTTTTCACTTTACAAGTAATAGTTTTTAAAGTGTTATCAATACTCCGACGTCTTTTATTTAAATATAGATTTACAATCAAGAAAAAAACAACATTTTTTCTTCTCTAGATCAAAATCAATGTAATTTTAAGTAAAAATTAATAAAAACACCAACATTAGTTTACGGATTGATATTTGAATCTCATAAATCTTATAAATCCATTCTGAACGTACAATTTATGGCTGAAAACAGAACTGAATGAGTAAGATTTGGAATGTCAAAAGGGTAGTCAATGCAATCAATACCCGTCATACGAATGTAATTCCAGTCAAAATGTAACAATAGGGAGTTGGACAATACGGTTTAATTTACAAATAGACGAGTATTCTGGTTTCAAAGTTCTAACACTGAGAGGCATGCATTGTTTTGTCAACCGATTCGTGAAAGTGACCGTAAATAAAAAATAATGCACATCCAACAGAATCTACACAAATACAAACATTTCATATTGTTGGGCTAAACAAACATATGTATGGAGTAAACAGAATATAAATTGGAATTATTTGTTACATATAATATTTATTTTGATTCAACTCTAAGATGTTTTCCTTTCGGTAAGAGCACAAAACTAAAGAGAACACCTCAAGGACTTCTGGAAATCAAAGTATGAAGATGGTTGTTACAAAATTTTTGTCAAGACGGGTTATGGCTTGAACATGTTGGAAATAAATGTCTAAATTAAACATAATAAATCTCGGGAAATGACCTCGGAATAAGATGTAGAGGACTTCGAACTTCTGGTTTTAGAGAACATGTTAATAAATCTTTAATTTTCTAGGTACAAGCAGTTATTTTGACTTTAGCATGTATGTTGTACTATCTTTTGGACACAATATTGTCTATCCTCTGTGACCACTTTGAACATTTTCCGACTTGATTTTTCATATTTCATTTATGTTTAACAATATTCGAATTTAATTGAAAGACTGTGTTGTTTCAAATTGTAGGAGCACATGACCAAGAAAAGGAAAAAATGAAGTCCAGGAGAATGTGGCACATTATTGATTATCCGCCATTTTAGATATCGATGAAAATTCATTATCCATAACCCTCAAAAATGTATATTGATGGCGACGTTGTTAGCTTATCAGTGATTGGTTTTTAATGTTGAACTTTTATAAACTATGGTGTGTGAACGAGCTCATCTAAATCATCGACAAGGTGTAGACTTTGCAAATAAGTATTTGAAGATCTTCTCATTCATTAGTTCGGTTCCAGTTTTTTACGACACTCGACTTATGTTCTGTCTGAAGGTCCACGTCGTGTTTCCGCTGTAACTGATCAAAATGAAGTAGTATACCTTGTTGATGAAGAATCTGATTATGCCAAGATACATTGTTTCTCTCATAGTACGGTTGTCGATTGTGTTGAGCTTGTCAAGCAGGTACTTGTTGTAAACAGAGTTTTGATTAACCGATGTAACGTTGTCGCCAGATTGACTCTTTTGCTTAAGATTCAAAGATGTTTGTAAAGAGATCTATCAGAAGCAGCGTGAAACAAATCCGATATTTATAAACCAAAGACCAAAATGACTAACGTGTGAACAACTACAACTACAGGTTACATTGATTCTTTGGTGAAACAGTTGCATTTGTTTTAAACTCTAAAAAAACAACGAGAATTGATAGCAATAGACTTTCCAGATTATTGAATACAAAAAGCATAATAACTAAACTTGTGTCGTGAATGGTTTATTTTATACCGCAGAATGTATTCAATGTAATGAGTGAACAGTTAGATCAGTAATCAGTGCGTCGGTAATGGCATGATTCATTACTGACCTGTCTTAATTCTCCATTGTCAAATAAATTAAAAAAGAAAAAGAAACTACGGTCCTTGATACAGGTTGCTGCTTACAAGAAAGCTACTAAACCAAGAGTTCCAAGTGGTGAAGTTTTATTTTACGGTATGAAATATCCGTTTCACATATGATAGCGGATATATTCCTATTGTCGAAACTACAATACAGTCCCCTTTTCCCCGAGTGTGACCTACCGAATTAGACTTATTAGCGGGTTTGTACTAACATGAGCAACACGACGGGTTGTATTTTGTGTACTGTTGTTTGTGTGCTTGTTTTTTTTTTTTTTTTTATCTTTTTTAGCCATGGCGTTGTCAGTTTATTTTCAACTTATGATCTTGAACGTCCCTTTTGGTATCTTGAGCTTCGCTTTTAATTAACAAATATAAACTATTTATTGATGTTATATGTGTAGAATTCATGTGGTTATCGAAGATAATATGGCAACCTTGTAGTCTAGATAGATGATATACGGATGCTTGTATATCAAATAATTGACAAAACGTGCAAAATAAAGGGCAAACAAAATAAAGAATGGAGACAAATAGGCAAAAAGAAAAATAGAGAATAATGTGGTAATACAATATAAAAGAATAGAGATTAAAATACACCTGTGACGTACATCTTTTGTTTTAACTCTCTATTATTTTTCAGAAATGAAAAATTATTTTCTATTGCTCATCTCCGTTCATCCGGACGTTTTGCCCTTTGGATATATCCATAGGCACTTTCTTAAAAAAAAGTATTCACCCATGAAATAAATTCTAAAGAGTAACGCGATATTGAATGAACATGAAAACTTAGTAAAACGACTTATACTTTTTTTTTTAGGTCGGATCGTAGAAATACAATGAACATTAAGTATCTCGTTATAAAAAAAACATCTTGTATATGCGAGTCGTAATTCCATCGTATAAAATATAGTGTAGAGTTCACTAAAATCGTACAACAATTAACATTATTCAGTAGTGAAAGTTAGAGAAAAACTGTATTTCATTTAATGATTTCGCTTTGATTTTATCGTTTAGAAACCCATCCCCTTGAAATTTAAAATGTTGTGTTTTGATTATGTACAGCAAACATCGTTCGTTGCATTTAAGTTTATACATTAAAAACAGAAGAATTATTCTGAAAGTTTCTGCAGTAATATTGTGGTTTAAGAGAACGAATATTTCAAGGAATTGAAATGATCAAAATGGTGTATTCGGATACTTTTTAAATGTTCGTTGTTATATATAATTTGAATATAGTGCAAATGATTATAGAATGTGAGGGGTATGGCTTCTGTTAAATATTGGGCGCGGTTTGTATTCAATTTTCGACAGTAACGCGTAACATAATAAAATTCTTTCACTGTTATTGTTATATGTCAAGTGGAAAATATTACAGATATATCGGCATTGCAAATGACGTAGTTTTTTCATTTTTATGAAAGACATAAAAATGAAGTTAAGAAATTTTTTTAATCATGTGAAATTTTTTTAAAACCTTTTTCATTCCTATCTGATAATAGTGAAGAATGAAAACTACTTTAAGTTTGCATGGATTGCTTTTTAAGACTCACCTAAAAAATGCATAAAATTTGTATTCGTTGTAAAAAGCAAAGGGATAGAAAAATGTTGGGTTGAGCCTGAAATACTGTTTAATTTTATTTTATTTAATAGAATAGTTTGAAATATAGAATCACATATTGACAAACGAGACCATTTTGATTTTGAAATTATCAATTTTCCCCACCTTAGTAGCAATATACAAAGTTCAACCCAGCATATGGGGTATACATTTCCCAACTCCTTCGGTATTCATGAGATTGCAGCTGCTACTAAAACTTTATAAAATGTCACCAGTGTCTGAGCAGAAAGTTGATGAACCAGGAGTTTGTCAAAGAACGTCTCGTCTTTTTTCTAAAAAAAAATGCATCGGAAGATACCAAGGCCTTGTTGATACATATTTCCCAACAACTTCACAAATAATACATGATTGTCTTAAAGTATATATTCTAGGTACTGACGTCCTTTATCATCTTAATTACGTGTAATAGTCTTTTTTTATTTGTCTTCGTAAATTATAAACCTCTACTGTTTAGTCCATTTTTGCTAATATCCGTTTGGCTTGGCTCGGTACTCATACATCCCGTTATTGTGTTATTGTGCTATGGTCATTTTTTGTAATCTTGTCTTTTATTTTTGCGTATGTGCTTTGTCTATATGCCATTTAGTTTTTCTTTGTTGACATACTTGTTTGTTTTTATAGTGATTAAGATTATAACACAATGTTGACTGTTGTACCCCTATTTTTGACATTTTGTCCTATTATGTCTGTTTGTTTTGTTCACAGATTGTTGTCAATATAAAGGAATTTTATGCGACTGTAATACAAGTAAGTGGTTTAGCTATCTATAAGACCAGGTTTAATCCACCGTTTCCTACATAAGGAAATGCCTGTACCAAGTCAGGAATATGACAGTTGTTTTCCGTTCGTTTGATGTGTTGGAGCTTTCGATTTTGCCACTTGATAAGGGACTTTCCGTTTTGAATTTTCCTTGGAGTTTGGTATTTTTGTTATTTTACCTTTGATATTTTGTTTCCGAAATGACTTATAATCGAGTACAGCCTTATCAGTGAAATAACCTAGGCTAAAGTGTTACATTTGTACATACCTGGAAATTTATTCTGGTTGTACCATTTAATTTTTCTTAGACGATTCTACATCCAATATAGTATTTGTCAAACGGAAAACACACATAATCCATAAGCATATATGCATAAATATTATTTTTTTTTTCACTCCCGAAATAAAACTTAAAAACACAAATAAATATCCTTTCAATCCCACTAGAAGAGCTGTTGCAGAACTCGCGTATCGAGGACGTATCCGTATATGACGGAACGTATAATGAAGTATTTGTGAATATGCTAAAATGAGTATTACATGTATTCGTTATATTCACGAATTTGTCATTCCCTTGTCCTTACATGAAGGAGTAAAGTTCTGTAAAATTAAGATGTACCACTCGAAAAGTGTTGTTTTAAAGTAGTATTTTGTTGTACTTTTTTACGATTAAAGCGAAGTTTGAAAAATTCCTGAATAGACCGTTTGAATTCTATCAATCTTCTAAAACGAATTATCAAAAATCAGATTTTTAAATTACGTTGCTTATTTTGCATTGTATATTCATTTATGTTGTATACGACCTCTGACAATTAATTTCAGAATCTTTGCTTAAGTGGTTAAGTCGTCCGCAATTAAGTTTAACGTTAAAAATTTCTTAACAAGGCAAATAAACAGTAACATGAGTAATGAGGAAAACAAGTTGACCGTGACAGAAACTGGTCAGATGATCTATTCTTAATTCTAAATACCATCATCTGAATATGAATGTAGATTATCTTGGTCAAGGGTAGATATATATATGAAATATTCAGCTACCATATATGAAAATCGGGATTTTAAATTTTTTTATTTGGAAGATTCATAAAACTCAACTTCACCATATAAGTAAATATTTATGAAATTTAAACAGAAATATTCCTGTTAAAAAAACGGCGGAAGAAACCATGGGGACATTCAAAACTCATAAGTCGAAGTTTTACGGTATTGTCCCTTGTCTAGTATACCTCCAGCTTTGTGTGCCAGCTATTTATGAAATAAATACACTATTTTCACAGCTTATATATTGAGAGATTTAAGAACTTCGAACAAGTATTCAACGACCTAAAAATGGTTTAGTGTCAGAGTAATTTAGCAGAAACTGATAATGAAAGATTTTGTAATTTAACAGAATGCTGTTTCATATAATTATATATTCCGTTCTTGTGAGATTCAAACCTAAATTTATAAGTCCATGTTTTCAGGAGGAAGCATTAACTCCAACACACCTAATGCCCATACAAACATCACATCACATATTTTTTATGTGAAATTCTGAGCAAGAATGAATATATTTCACTTGAAATAAAATATTCCGAACAAAGTTTCTGTAAACCGTTATATGTATAGATAACACAATTAGAAGACGAGTACACTGAAGCCGAGCAAGGTCCGCTTGATGAGCACAACAAATACAATGGAACCTTTCTAAGAAGATTCTGTACGTATCGAGCAGCCAATGAAATAACAGCATAAAAAATGGAATGTTCCTCTGACGTATCCATAAAGTTAACTCAAACACGCCTCATGTATTATAAAAGGTGTGTGCTATGGCTCACAAGAAAGACTAATAAAACTTCAAATTCTTTACTTGATAAACAAACCTCCGGAGAGGGTGAAAAACTGAAAAATACAAAATAAGCAATTCTTACTAACAATAAGCATTACAAAAATTTAGCATGACAGTACACAATAAATTATCAATACTAAAAACACAATATTTAGTTTTAAATCATCTTTTTTCTTTTGTTAAATGAAGTGTTCAATATTCAACTTGTGTCATACAATGATTGTCATAATAGTCTAAGCAAATTCAAAGTTCATAATAGATGCAATCAAATAATTCGGTTACAGTAAAAAAACAGTAGCACATGTGCTTGTAGGTTTACAGTAGAAAATAGTCGCCTTTTTTCACGAATCGAAGTGAGTAATTTACAATAACAAAAAAAACGTAAATTAAATACTTTTCAAGAGAAAACATCTTAATCAAAGCAAAGGAAATACAAATCAGCACGCGGGATTTAAGAATTAATGTAAAAAAAAGTATGATAAACAACTCATGTAAAAAAGACCAAAAAGAATGTTTGTCTACTGTTTAAAAAGACTTAAAAATATAATACTGTCAGAAAAGGTTCATACATATATAAAGAAAAATATGCTACAAGTTAACTTACGCTTTGGTGTCGTGAAGTTACAAATTTCATGAGAAATTGTACAAAATTTTGCTTTAACAAATTTACCAAACGTGCCGGATATAAAAAAAAGTGTATATAACCAGTAGAAAAAAAAAACAAAGACGTGAACTCCGTTTCATTTCCGGAAACATGACACTCCCCTTCTGATTTTTAGAAAATCACCACAAAAAATACAAAATTTATGCTTATCTAGCAATATACATGTACTGAACAAGAAGATATATAAAGTTGCAAAAATAACTGACTGTCATTTTGGATCAGTAAGAACGAGAGGAATGAATTCAACAATTGGTCTAATGAATTAACTGGGTTTATTGTCTCTAATAGTTCGAATTTCCACTTTTCGGATTTTCCTGTCGGCACTGGGGAAAACTTTGGTTACTATTGCCATCGGCCACTGTGGTCTTGGTAACTCTCGGTCCCTCATGAGAACTATGTCTCCTATATTTAAGTCCTTTATCGGCAATACCCACTTTTTCCTTACTTGAAGTGTATGTAAATATTCTTTATTCCATTTTGACCAGAATTCATCTGCGAGTCCTTGAACCATCTTCCACTGACTACGTAGCATGTCCTTAGTTCCAAATTGTAGCATAGTTTGTTCATCCTGTCCTTTCTTGTGTGTTTAGAGCATAGACGGAGATAATACTTCCGGGTTATCCGGATCAGTAGAGACAGATACTAACGGCCTTGAATTCACAATAGCACTGACCTCTGCCATTAGAGTAACTAAAATTTCATGTGCAAGTCTATTTTTCTCACGAATGAGCATACAATCGAAAATCCTTCTGCTTAAACCTATCATCCTTTCCCAGGATCCACCAAAATGTGAAGCATGCGGAGGGTTGAATTTCCATATAGTTCCGTATTGTGATAGCCTTATATCAACAGGGCCCTTTTCAATGAATTCGGCTGTGATTCCTAAATCTTGTATTGCACCAACAAAATTGGTTCCCCTGTCTGATCGAAGAAGTTTAACAGATCCTCTGATAGCAATGAAACGACGATATGCATTGATAAAACTGGCGCTACTCATTTCTTCTATGACTTCAATATGTATCGCCCTAGAAACCAAACATGTGAATAATATTGCCCATCTTTTCTGATTGATTGATGCGCCTCTAGTTTTTCTATGGATGATTTGGTATGGTCCAAATGAATCAATCCCCATAAAAGTAAAGGGAGGTCCTGGAGTGAGTCTATCTTCCGGAAGGTCAGACATCTTTTGTACTTTAAACTGACCTCGCAATTTCTTACATGTGACGCATTGTCTGATGATTGTAGAAACAAACCTTTTACTGCCTATAACCATAAAGCCTCCTGAACGCAAGGCTCCTTCAGTCATGTGTCTGCCTTGATGACATGTCAATTCATGATAGTGACGCGTCAGTAACACAGCTAAATGATGTTTCTTTGGAATAATTATTGGCTGAAGATGTAGCTCAACAGTTTTTGCATGTCTTATACGTCCACCTACTCTAAGAATATTATGTTTGTCTAACACAGGTGAAAGCGATAAAAAATTTGACGTAGGAAGTAACTGACTATCAGAACTAATTGCATTGATATCATTTGAAAATGCCTCTGCTTGCACTGTTTTAAAGATAAATTGTTCCACTTCTTGTCGAGAAGGTGGACTCTGTTGATGTAGCTTTCTAATAAAGGCTTTAAGAAACTGAATAGCTCTCACTAGACTTTTCCAAGATGCAAGCCGGGAAAACCTGCTTGACAATCCTACTTCCTCATTAATGTCAATTTTGTTAGTCACTACAGACGGACGGACTTCTTTATCATCATTTGGGTTGCCAAGTGGATACATTTGTTTTCCAATATCTGAATCTTGACTCAAGAATGTTGGTCCCTGCAGATAGACTGAACTGGGTAAATCTACAGTATTGAGGCTTCTTGTTGCTACATCTGCTGGGTTCAGATCAGTTGAAATGTAGCTCTATTGGCTTGGAGAACTTGATGCTCTTATTCGGTTTACTCGGTTGCTCACATAAACATAGAATCTACGTGTTTCATTAGTTAGGTAACCTAAAACGACCTTACTGTCAGTATAGAAATGAAAACAAGTCGAGTCTAAGTTGAGTTGTTCTTTCAAAGTATCTGCAATCTCAACTGATAGGACAGCTGCACATAACTCTAAACGCGGTATTGTGTGGCCGTGTACTGGCGACACTTTAGCTTTTCCCATCAGAAAGGAGACTTCACTTTTATTCTCACCAAACAATTTCAAATAAGCCACAGATGCTATCGCGTCCTTTGACGCGTCACTGAATACATGAACCTCCAAATGTGTAGAGTTTAAAAATGATATATCTGAATATCTACGTGGTATTTGTAAGTTTTGAAGATGAACCAATGAGGATACCCAATTTACCCATCTTAAATTCATTTCAAATGATCAGGGAGATCTTCATCCCAATTTGCAGGTTCAGATTCAGACATCATCTCTCGGAGAATTAGTTTTCCATTCATTGTAATTGGAGACGCAAAACCAATAGGGTCAAATATGCTATTAATGACCGACAATGCACCTCTGCAAGTGTACGGCTTTTTCTCTGAAGACACTTTGAATGTAAATTGATCAACAGAAATGTCCCATGAAAGTCCTAGGCTGCGTTGTACAGGAGGAGTTTCAGATCCAAGGTCCAGGTCCTTGAGGTCAGAAGATAAGTTTTCCGATGGGAAGCTTTGAAGAACGGCTTTACTATTCGACACAATTTTATGGAGTCGTAATCCACCACCATCTTCAAGAGCCTTTTGAGAACGCTTCATAGGATCAACTGCGGACTCAACATCTGGGCATGATATCAACCCATCATCAACATAAAAGTTGTTATAAACAAAGTCTTGAATGTCATTATCTGCATTTTGCACTGCTCTCCTTAATCAATATGTGGCAACAGAGGGAGAAGGGCTATTCCCAAAAACATGTAAAGTCATTCTGTAATCAATAAGAGGGCGATGAATTTCATTGTTTTCGTGCCATACAAAACGCAAATAGTCTCTATGTGAATCTGTTACCTTAAAGTTGTAAAACATTTGTTCTACGTCTGCTGTCACTTCTACAGCCTCTTTACGGAATCTAAGTAAAACACCTAATAAATTGTTTGTTAAATCTGGTCCTTTTATTAAGACATCATTCAATGAAGTTCCGCTAAACTTAGCCGACGAATCAAAAACAATTCTCACTTTTTAGGTTTTTTGGGATGATATACACCAAAGAAGGGAAGATACCAACATTCATTTCCTATGGGTAGATTTGGTGCCTTCTCATCATGTTTGTTCACAAACATCTTATTCATCAATTCAGGTATGTGCTCTTTTTTGTTAGGGTTCATGCGAAGACTACGTTCCAACGAATTAACTCTCTGCACTGCTTGTACTCTATTATTAGGCAACACAGGTCTGTCTTGGCGAAATGGAAGAGGTGCAGTCCACCGATTATCTGACCCTTGTTTCACTTTAGAATCCATCAAATCTATAAATAATTTGTCCTCGATTGAAGGTCCAATAGTTTTATCGTAGGGTGTTCTCTCAAAGATAGATTCAGGTTTTACAGTAAACGCATTTGCACAAGGTTGAAAATGAGAGGTGCGTCCATCTGGCAAAATGAAAGTTTTGTTTACAGTTACAGTTTCAGTTCGATGAATCTGTCCGAGACAAGATTCTCCTACGATCACCCACCCTAATGGCAACTTTTGAGCATAGGGCAAGTTGTCACCTTCCAAGCGTTGATCAAGAACGTGATGGGCTTGAATCACATCTCTACCAATAAGTAATTCAATTTTGATATTCCGGTCAATAGGTGGTATGTGCGACACTATGTTGTTAAGATGAGCATGACTAGCTGCCACCTCTGGTGATGGTATCTCATCACGGTTGTTTGGTATGTCGTTGCATTCAATTAGTGATGGAATGTTTATAGAAGTACTATGATCTAACGCTTCAATCGTATAATGTCTTGCTACTCTACCCATTTTAGATACTTTGCCTGCGCATGATGATAATGTAAAATTGATATGTTCAGCATTCTCATTAAAGATATCGAAAAACTTAGATGTACCTAATGAATGAGTACTTTGGTCATCTATGATTGTATATACTTTCTCAGCCATGTGTGTTTTATTTTTTGGGTAAACATAAATTGGCAAAATCTTAGCACAAGACTTGCTACTACTCAACGGATTTCCACAAATCTTTGTACAAATAGCTGATACATGTGATGTGTTATCAAGCTCCCCTTCGTGAATCTTCTCACTTTCACAGTCATTTACAGATTGAGAGCCATTATATGTATCTATGTTTTGGTCTTGTTGATAAATATGCAAAGCTGTTGGATGTTTTGAACTTCGACAAATATTACAATGTATATTTTCCCTACAGCTTCTTTGCAAATGTTTCTTAAGACTGCAGCAACGAAACCAAAGCCTGTTTTTCTTTAACAAGTCCACACGTTCAATCATTGGCTTTTGACGGAAGGCTCTACATTCATTGAGATCGTGATTTGTGCCATGAATAGGACAAATATCTTTTCATCTGTTGTGGATACATCAGTTTTTCTAGTAGATACACGCAAATTAGATTGCACACTAGCAGGATTAGAAGGTTTATTCGTCTGAGGAGCGTACTGAAAACTAGGATCTGTACGCCATATTGCCATGTCGTAAGTAAAGTCAACAAAGAATGAGAATGGCGGGAACAACATGTTGTGCCTTTTCTTGTATTTTATAGCTTCTGTTGACCATTTTTCCTGTAAATTATGAGGAAGACGATTTACGATCTGATTAGCGCCAGTTGAAGAGTCATAATAAGCGAGAACTTGTAAATATTGTGGATTGTTTTTAACAAATTGGATTTCACATAATATGTCATATAATTCATACAGGCGTTCATAATCTTTGGCAGTATTGGTTAACTTCGGAAAGTAAGCAAGTTTGGTTTTCAAGCATTGCTCAATCAATTCTGGACTTCCATACCGAACATCCAAGCGGTTCAAAATTTTGTGTAAACCACAAACATGGTCACTAGCACTGGCAGCTTTGATACTTTCCGCTTGTCTTGCTGAATCTGGACCAAGCCATTTTATGAGAAGATCTAACTCTTCTGAAGGAGTCACACTTAGTTCTTTCATAACATCTTTAAATGTCTCTTTCCAAGATAGGAACTGAAAAGGGCTATCATTGTATTTGACAAGTCGTGATAAAACAATATCCTTCCGAGTCATCATCTTTGTGATCAAATTACACAGTTCAATTTGCGAATTATTGTTGTTAACATCAGGAGGCACATATGGTGTAGGTGCATTCGCAAATGCGCTAAGTTGTGCAGATTGCTGTTCTGGTGTATTCACTATTGCAATTGGTTTCGTAACTGGTATATATAGATTTTGAACGTATTCTTTTGTTCTTTCTTTTTGAACTTCAGATACAAAGTCTAAATCGTCATCCTCTCCTACCGTGGACTCATTTTCCAATATCCTAATCTCGGACTCTAACAACTCAGTGTCTTCCCTAATCTGCAGGATACTTAAGTCTGCCTCTAGGGCTGCCTTTTGTCTTATAAAATTAGCCTGCTTTGCACTGTATTTAACCTTCGTCTCTAATTGTGCTTTTTGATTAATATATCAGATTTACTTGATAAGTGACTGTGGTTTGAAACTGAACGACTCGGTTTTATCTGAGTGACGTCTATCTGTTCATGCTGTTTTAGTTCTAAGTAGGTTGCCATTGTCACAACTGGTCGAAGCTTCTTCACTGTTATGGCTCACAAGAAAGACTAATAAAACTTCAAATTCTTTACTTGATAAACAAACCTCCGGAGAGGGTGAAAAACTGAAAAATACAAAATAAGCAATTCTTACTAACAATAAGCATTACAAAAATTTAGCATGACAGTACACAATAAATTATCAATACTAAAAACACAATATTTGGTTTTAAATCATCTTTTTTCTTTTGTTAAATGAAGTGTTCAATATTCAACTTGTGCCATACAATGATTATCATAATAGTCTAAGCAAATTCAAAGTTCATAATAGATGCAATCAAATAATTCGGTTACATTAAAAAAACAGTAGCACATGTGCTTGTAGGTTTACAGTAGAAAATAGTCGCCTTTTTTCACGAATCGAAGTGAATAATTTACAATAACAAAGAAACGCAAATTAAATACTTTTCAAGAGAAAACATCTTAATCAAAGCAAAGGAAATACAAATCAGCACGCGGGATTTAAGAATTAATGTAAAAAAAAGTATGATAAACAATTCATGTAAAAAAGACCAAAAAGAATGTTTGTCAACTGTTTAGAAAGACTTAAAAATATTATACTTGTCAGAAAAGGTTTATACATATATAAAGAAAAATATGCTACAAGTTAACTTACGCTTTGGTGTCGTGAAGTTACAAATTTCATGAGAAATTGTACAAAAGTTTGCTTTAACAAATTTACCAAACGTGCCGGATATAAAAATAAGTGTATATAACCAGTAAATAAAAAAACAAAGACGTGAACTCCGTTTCATTTCCGGAAACATGACAGTGTGCTCAACTTTCTTAACTTTTGAATTAAGGCATGTTTGAATTCAACATTGTTCAATGTTATCAAACATAGAATCATGTTTAAGATTCTGTTATTTTTACATTTCTGACGCTTAATTTGCAGATTATTATATTAAACATTCAAAAATTGATCAAGTGAATCATAAACCAAGAATGATTGCATATCAGTCCGTAGAGACTTAGAATAGAATATTCCGGAAAAGTTTCTGTAAACCAATATACGTATAGCTAAGCCAATCAGATGACGAATAATTGAATCCGAGCAAGGTCCGCTTGATAAGCACGACACATAAAATGGAACCTTCCTCTGAAGCTTCTTATACGTATAGAACAACCAATGAAATAACAGCATCACAAATGGAATGTTCCTCTAACGTATCCGCTGTATCCACAAAGTTTACTGTTTAACTCAACCAATCAAATGTTGTACATAGTACGTGGAGTAAAATGGAATATTCCCAGGACTTATTTGACGTATAACTCAATCTCTGAAGTGAGTGAAATAGGGGGGGCTGTTAAAATCAACATGAACCGCTTTAAAAAGGAGGACAATATAAAAACAGACAATGGAACATAGGGTGGTGTGTCAGGTGTGTAACATAACTCTCAATGGTAGGGAGAGCAAAACGTAATTGCTCCCTTTAAGCACAACATTTTAAAGCGCAAGAAATCAACAGCCTTATATATCTGTTCATTTACTAACAAATCTTTAAATTCAGTAAATCCCACTATATACAGAGATACCTATATCATGTATATATCATGATTGATTGTTATTTGTTTAATGTCTAGTGGAAAATATTTCATTATTGAAGACGTACAAAAATTATCAATAAATCAAATAGGTAGGTATTGTAAGGTAGGGTACACTGGGATAAAGAATTTGTTTCCTTGTGAATTGTAGAGCGAAAACCTTTTTTTCAACGACGAGAGATTATTATTGACAAAAATCAGTTTTTGCTTTGAAAAATATACGTAAAAACTGTACAAATATTTCGTAAAAGGGTGGACAAGAACATTTTAAAGTTGAAGGCTAGAAGTTACTGAAAACATTAATAAAAAGGACATTTTTAAGATCCAACAGTAAAGGCTCGTCAAGTTTTTCGGCATAAAAAGGGAAGAAAGGGATGAATGTCAGACTTCTATTCTAAAGTAAAAAAAATATAATTAGTCTGCATTTAATTTGTTTTAATAATTAGTCAAATGAAATGCCTTTGCCAATAAGACGTTTAACAATTTAGCACAAGGTTATTTGTATATTCAAACACGCCTACCCTGTTATGATGACTCATTACAGCGATATTTCACTTGACTCATATATTTTGTTTTCTAGTAAATGAAATTTGAATATTAATTTAATTTAGCTGTAAATTATAAAAATAATAGAATTTGAAGCGAGATGATATACTCTTTGTTTCTGTATTATATATTTAAAAGACGAAACAGGCGACCCAAACACGCTTGAATAATAAAAGGTGTACCTGACTTTCTGAACATGATAAGGTTATAACCAATTTTAAGTATTTTTTTTAATGCTGTTGCCGGGACAGAGATACGAGTAAATGCTTTAAACAGAGCAATCTCTTTCATTTATGAATAAACTTATTTCAATGTAATTTTATGTATGCATTTTTAAGATCCAAAATGATATGACCTACCAAAATCAGTTGTTTGTTACGAATTATATTTAATTAATTTAAAGACGATTTAATTTTTTTCTGAATTCCGTCAGACAAATACAGTAACTATTTAGGGATAAGTAAGCAAATTAACATACTCACACATTGTTTAACTACATAAAGATGTACCGTAGCACATTGCACGATATAAAATGGTCCAGGTTTGCATGCCTGCATGAATTATAAATAGCCAAGTAGGATAATTAAACATTTCGCCTAGATTTGTCTTGTGAAAATGCCTAGTAAATGATCTTGTTCTCTAGAATCTTACTCAATGTATTAATACATAGGAAACGGCAGAATTTTTTAACTACACAAGTTGAGGGGGTTTTCTTTAGTAGTAAAAGTGCACTCGAAAGTAGTAAGGTACACTCGAATCTCGAAGTTACATTTTGTTCTGATTTATATCTATAAATATCATTCTTCAGTACTTCAATGCTTTGCATAAAAATTATGCATAAAGTCGAAACCTAGTACACCTGGCAAAATACCACTATTTGATTCAATCAATACATTGATCGAGTCATCGGGTCAGACAAAAAAAAATACTCATTTTAACTGTATCGCACTATATGGATACTTAGATACGTATACGTATTCAAATATTTCAGTTCTGCAACATCTCTATAAGGAATGATGTGCGTATCCAATGATTAAAAACATAATTTTGGATGAACTTAATTCAAGATCTTTTTATAGTAATCATTCTACTGTTCATTTATACTTCCTTAAGTGAATGGATTGTAAGTTGGATCTTAAATTTTGCCTGTGGATTATTGGGTACATCACGGGGTAAATAAACAGAAAATTATCCTACGGGGCCTCCGCTTTATTATTCCCATGAACGGACAGTTATTTTGACTTTCTCTATAGCATAATGTTGAAAATAAACAAGGAACAATGGTGTACAAATTTAAATAATAAAGAAATGAAGGACCCCATCCAGATCCTCAAATATGTGTAATTTGACATAAAAATGTTATATTACGTTCATTACAATGAAACATGTTAAAGCTAAAACAAATGTATTTAGATATAGGCATGATAGGTGAAACTCTTAAGGAACGTGTATACAAGTAAATATAATTTTAGTTCATTCTAACGAAAATTTTAATTAGAAAAATGAATGAACAAGTTGATAACGTATATGAACTACCGATGGAAGACCTGAATGCATCAAACCACGAATATAGTATCCCAACTAATGCGTGGAAGGATAAACTTACTGACCTATATAAAGCAATTAGGACAAGAGATAAATTATTTGTGGTCATGACAGTAATGCAGTTGATTTGTATATCAGTGGCAGTTGCATTCATTGTTCTGCATTTCAAAGGTAAGGATGTTTCAATCTATAACTTATTTTCAATTTATAGGAACACATGTATTGTTTCAAAGTTAAAAATTTATAAACTAGTTGGCGTACAATGAAACAGGGCAGATGAAATAACAATATATAGAAAGACAGTCGTATTGCTGACAGGCTGATACATTCAAATACAGAAAAAAAACAAAAAGTAAAAAAGTTGAACTGTTTTCACTTTAATACAAATGAAAAGGAACCTTAATACAAAAGATTTTTTTTATCTTAGCAATAGTTCTAAATGTATCGATTTTTGTCGTAAAGTTTTCACTGAAATTGATATAAATCATCCACTATCATGTACACCGTCAAACCCATATCATATGATGGACAGGCTCTAGGTAATTTATAATTATAACCAAATCAAAGATAATTCATGTTAACATAGATTGGTGACTACAGGGCTAGTAATACTTTCGGAGAAAAAACTTTCACCAGGATGTTGCTAGTGAGTTGAGAAAAAATGACACAAGGTATCGGAAACCAAATTCAAATATAGAGGCAAACAAGATCTACACAAACAAAATTACTTCTAAATTTTGGGTTGTACAAAGGTTTGAAAAACCATTGACTTCGCAAAAATACTTAAGACATTCTTAAAGGGAGTTTCAATACATTATTTAACTTGAGACATGCAATTTTCCTATCGATGAAATATCAATTATATACCTGAAGATGGCGATGTGGAGTTTTCGACAACTATAAATCAAACCAATGTCATAAAAATCAAACGGCTGGTCAGCATAAACTCTTTACAAATATTATATACACGTATATTTTCGTAAATTGATTAATTCGTATAGCCTGCTTAGTAGACCGACGTTGCATTTTAACCTGCTACCTCATAACGCAACTTTCAACATGAAACATACAACTTCTCAATCCTATAAAAGTAATTACCATTTTTTCAGAATGAACAGGACGTCGTGAATGATTTATGCAGATAATATACAATATATAATTTGAATTGTTTTTACCTGTAATAAATGTTTTACATCTACTATGATGTATTTCACATTCAATGAAAAGCACAAAACTAAGGGGGAAATATCAAGGACTTCAAGAAATCAATGTATGAAGATGATTCGAACAAAGTTGTTGACAAACAGAATTTGATATACATAAATGACATATGAAATACGAGAAACCTAGACGGAACATGTTCATCATTAAAGAAGGACTTATTGTGTCTAAAAGATAAGACAAAATGAACGCCAAAGTCCAAATAACTATATAGAAAACTGAAAGGTTTAGTAATATGTTCTCTAAAACCAGGACATTGTTAAGTGCTTCACATCTCAACCCTATGGCACTACCCGATATTGTTTATGTCTATCTAGACATTTATTTTCTAGCCATTATCTGTTTTGTCAACTACTGATATCACGATACATTGTTTCTTTGACTGTAGGGTTGTCGATAGGGTCGAGCTAGTCGAGCATGTACAGAGTTTCAAGTGGCCTAGTCATTGTTGTTTAGATAATGCATGATCGACTCTATTTGTCAACATCAGTTAATGTTCAAGTGATCTGTCTGCGTTTGTGTAATGTTTGTGTAATATCGGCACGATTCCGGTAAAGTGTTAGGGAAAAATTGTTGATCTTTACTAACGGTGCACATCCAAGTCTTTCGTCGCCGGACGTTATCGGTCACATTTTCTCGATCGTTTAGCGTTTCTGACTGATAAAGGGTGATGACCAATGGCCAATAAAGTGTTTTGAAAAGATTGCTGTTGAACCTTTTATCCAAATACGTTGTACCATGTTTCTTGAGACAAATTCATCAGACGTTTGTACTGGAAGCGTAGACAAGAAAGGAAACATATCAAAGATTGTAAAACAACCTGCTGTAAATGGGGTACTTAAAGGACTAGTAGCTTTCAGAGCTGAGGTACCAGGGAAATTTAAACTGTATGGTCGTCAACGTAACGTACGTATAGTTCAGTGGCGGCTTTAAGTAGCTATTAGGAGTTCGTTCAACAAAATTCAACGGCGTTGAATTCTGTTGAACATTCAATAGCGTTAAACACGGTTCAACAGCGTTCAACACACTATGAAAGGTTTAACATACAGCAGCAGTCAGCACCGTACACTACTATGGAGTATTAAACAACGTTCAACACATTGTAATGCAAGGTAGTGTGCAACATGATACCGTTCAACACTGTTCAACGCTATGAAGTGCTATCAGAGCTCAACACTGTTCAGCACGATGGGGCTTTGATCAGCATAACATGACATAGATACAAAGACGTTTCTGCAAACAAATGACCATAAGCAGCGGGAAGCGCTAGCAGAGGTTATTTATGAGACCACGCAAGACATCCAAGCAAACATCGTCTAGAAAATTATTATTCGAGACCTCTCTTAAGTCTGCAAAATTTATGGTCGAGGCACAAAATTTAGCGCCTACAAATTAAAAATTGAAGACATTCTAGCCATACTACCAGATCTCATGCCAGCTAAATCCTTGCCTGATTAGTTTGCTTATCAATTTTCTTTGGAAGAAGCTATTTACATATTGTTTGAAATACGGGCCAAGCAGTATCGACAACTCAGTATACAGTAAACGCCGACTGCTCATCCGGATTGCATAATAACTTTTATGGTATCTTCACTTGGTACACACTCTTTACCTTCGATGGAGACGAGGTGTTTGTATACGGATAGCGATTCAGGAAAACACAGGGAAATTATGATAAAACGACATGATACACACGAGCCTTATGGCGATACCTTCAATTACACTGGTGCCATGTATAAAGGAAGCTATGTTCTTTTTAAAAACAGTAACGGTTACAAGTGGATAGAAACCGTATCCACATCAACAATGTATAATCTAGACGATAATGACCGTGGTTTACAAATATATGTGTATCGCCGATATAACCCAGCTGTATGACTGATGAGATTTGCGAAAATAACCTTCAATGCTAGGAACACTAGCCATCATCATGCTATGAAAATACCAGGGGTACATCCGAGATCATGGGTCTACACGGTATATCTGCTTGGCGGACTGTAAGTCCCTGAGGGTATCAACAGCCCAGTCAATGTGCATCTGGTCCAGTACAATTGACCATGTTGACACCGTTAATGTTATAACTACCACTGGGTCAATAACTCTGCTCGTGGACTATTAATCCTCGAAGGTATCACCAGTCCAGTAGCCAGTTTGTCGTTGCTGGCATGAACATACAACAGTTTCTGAAAATATTTTATATTGAGGAATATATCTCTCTCATGAAAAGCTTTGGCTATACTTTTTGTTCTTTTAAATTTATCAGCTCTTCATTTTTCAATAAGGTTTGGATTTTCAAAAAGTTTGTCAAAATGTGCAACCGGTGCAGTTAAATGGATATCGTTAATGTTGTTAAAACACAAATTATAAATCGAAGAATTAAGATGCATTTTTTTTGTTGGGTTAAATCCCTTTCCTTGCATTTATTTGTTTACAAAAACCTTTTGAAAATTCATGTTGCTCGCTAGAGGAAAATTCTTTTTTTTTTATTGAAACAAATTTATTTTTTCGATGGAAAGGGTCCGGAAAAAATAGACAAATTGATAGAATTTGCCTTTACTGGCTTATTCATTATTATGTGATGTTCTAATTGAGAGTAACATCAACTTATCGTGTGAAAGAATCATGAAACATTTCATTGTAAATTTTCAATACAACCATCATATTTAGTTTTGTCGATATCTTACTGTGCCTGTTGTCCAGGGCTGAACCCTAGCTGGTATAATGGAGCTTTTACGTGTATGTGTTTTTTTTAACTTCTCTTTCTCTAGCTATACTTAAGAAACGGGTCAATTATATTGCACACTAGGTTCATGCATTACAATAATAACATGACCCTGTACCTCTTCGAATTAAGAGTTTTGTATGACAAAATCATTCTCAATTATTGCCACTCCAATAAATAAACCCGAAGAGAATCAAGATATTGATTTAGTTAAACATGAGTTTGAACGCATATCGCGTTTATGGTATGAAGAGTTTCGAGGTGGGGAAGTGTAAGGGTGCTTTTCGTAGCAAGTAAATATATGATAGTCTTCCATTGGCTTCACTTATTAAAAAACTTTTATATCAGTTGGTCATCAGTGTCATGGGTTTAGGGTTCAAAACCCGGCTTGTGCGAAGGTACTGTTTAAAGACAAGTACCACTAGTATAATATTATTTGGATAAGAAATTTCATATTAATGAAAAGAATTAAACAACTTATCAACAAATCAAATTTGTATTCGCCATATAGATTGTTTTCACTACAGATAATGCTTCAAAATAAGTTAAGGTAAGATCCTGAAATTATACGTGTATGTGTTTTTTTAACTTCTCTTTCTCTAGCTATACTTAAGCAACGGATCAACTATATTGCACACTAGGTTCATGCATTACAATAATAACATGACCCTGTACCTCTTCGAATTAAGAGTTGTGTATGACCCCTTTGTATCTTCCGCCGGTGTTTATCAACACTATCCTTTTTGACATTTATTTCGGTTTGAAATAAGGGAACTGATACATGTACATAAAAACTTCCGAAGTAAAGATGTACATGTACTAATTTGTTCTATATTTTTCATAAAACTTGCATTCTTTATAACAGGTCAGCCTGAAGTCTTGTTGACCACTGCAGTATATTATCATGTGTCTATGCTAATACAGAAGAAAAAAAAAAAAAAAAACAATGATATATATTTGACAGAGGAGATATTAATTGTTGTCTCAATGTTCGAATGTCGTAAAATATTGGTACCAATGGGGTGTCGGACTAGTGATATCTTTTTATAACGATGGGTTGCCAGGCTAGTGATGTCTTGGAACAATGGAAATATAAGACTAGTGGGGCGTCAGAATAATGGGATGAAGAAAAATCTACTGTCTGAAACAAAACTACACAAAACATTCAGACGAGCAATTAAACGTCCTTTGTTAGTACTTTTAAAAGGAAACATTGGCTGAATATGTTAATTCCGTCCTTGAAAAATCGGCTTTGGTATACCTAACACATATTTTCATGAAAGATGAATCATACATTTTAGCAATGGCGATATCGGTAGGCATCTTATGAATATAATAATAATCACATAATAAATATTTAACCTGACATAACAACAATATCGTTAGATGTAAAATTTAATGATAAACAGTAACGATTAAGTAATAATTACGAAGCCCGAATCAAATTGTATTTCTTCAAAACTTTAAAACTATGATGGTTATTTGTTCATTTATTGACATGTAATACGTCATTATTGCTATTAGAAATTCATAGGAAGCTAGTAATACAACATTTAGTGATTCATAAAATATTGAGTGTTAAATGTAAATGGCTTCCTATAATAAAACAAATACAGAATAATAACAGTTCGGACGTGAAGACGAGCATAAATAAGCAGTTATTAGAATGTGTCATGAGGTTATTCTTTCATTTTGGCACTAACAGTGTCATTTTAATCTGCTGGCTTAGTTTTGACTGTAACTTATTTCATGCTAGGTAAGTCAAAGTAAACAGGGTTTTAATGTGTGTGCAGTTTCCTTCATATTCTCAAAGATGAAACAATACTAATTTGGGCGACACTAAGCAACTACTATGCCAACAAAAGACTCGAAGTATCGATCTAAGAGTACAAGTTTAAGTGACTGAAGCTATTTCAAAGCATATAATAACTGATACATCAAGTACATGATTGGTGATATCCCAAAGTAAGTGTTTTGATGTTTTGAAGATTTTGTCGGATTCGTGTAAAAATATTTTGCGTAAATATGTTCAGTTTCGCACAAATTTAAGAACTCAGTTATTTTAGTTGAGATTTGAACTCTATTAGAAGTCAGTTTAAATAATCTATCGAGAATATTATAGAAAAAAAAAAGAGTATGATTTTCTTTTATCGTTACAAATATACTTCCTACATCCCATGACCTGGTCGAGGAAGTTTATTGTAGTTTACAGTTCATGTGTTTATTGGTTATCTTTGTCTGTCAACATTTTGTATTTAACTTAAGTTTTGTATCTATCTTATATGATTTACGTCTTTTACTACAGTACACATAAATATAAACTTAAAAACTGTAAAAAAAAACAATAAGGCTATAATATGACGTGAAGCATAGTTCTGATATTGTAAAAATTTGTAATGTATGTAAATTTGAGTTCATTAATGAAGCTTTTTTCTTAGACGATTTCAACAAATGTATATAGTTTTTTTCTAAAATTACTTCATTGTTTAAAGAAAACATTTTTTTCAAATGTTTAAGATTTGTCATTCTTATGACAAACTCTACAAAGCTATACGATATTTTAACTTAAATTACATATTATGTGGTGATACATGTAATACCGAAATATACATTTTGAACTTCTAATCGCAATTTGTGGGAGACCAAAGAAAGAGAAAGGGGGAACAAGGAAGACCAGGAGAATCAGGTACAAAATACTTATCCGCAAATTTAGATTTCGTGTGAAGTTCATTGTTCGTTTACTCACAAATTTTAATTCTAGGCGTTGTTGTTATCCTTTTAGAGATTGATTTTTATCTAGATAGTTTTGTTGTAGTGTGTAGTACCTGTGTTTATAGGTTATCTTTATCTGTCTGTCAAAAAAGTGTATTTGATTTCAATTATGTTTCAATTTTATATGTTTTACGTCTATATATTACAGAACACTTAAGTATATACTTAAAAATTTGTAAATAAATTCCGTCTATATTAAGACATAAATTTTAGCTTATTTCTGACAATGTGAACATTGATAATGTATACAGCTTTTCTCTTGGACGATTTCAACAAATGTATAAAGTTTTTCTAAAATTACTTCATTGATTAAAGAAAACAATTTTTCCAATTCATCAGTTTTCATTCTTTTGACAAAATGTTCGAAGCTACAGGAATACTTTAACTTAAATAACACATTATATGATGATAATTTGAAAAAATAAAATGCCTTAGGTAAAAATGAACAATTCCGAATACCATGATCGTATTAATTGATTTTGTGGTGTTAAATTTACACATTCTGAAACCAAAATAGATGAAAAGTTAATTTAATATTTGACTTTTGACAATCATGTTTAATATTCTTTGGAAATTGAGACAATATTCAGTGTAATTAAAATCAAATAATTTATATAATAGTGTAAAAAATTCGATTTTTTTTTAAGATTATAACTTATGTTTCAGTAATTAAGTTGATTTTTAATTATAAGTGTTTATGATTTGGTTTCAAAATTACTACATCTCACTTCTTAATATGCTATTTGAATTAAAAAAAATATATCAGATAAAACTGCAATGGTTGATTAGAAGAGAATGATTAACGTAAGAATTTATCATCAATTAAGCAAGATATTACGGTAATGATGTTTAAAGAGCCGGATAATGTAGATGCGGTCATAAAATATTGATCCTTTGAATAAACTTATTCTGAAAGGTTATCAATGTAAAACAGTTACTGATGTAGACCTTTACATTGTGTTTGTTGGTACTATAATTGATATTGTTTATAAGAAATGAAAAAATAATTTCATATTTAGGCTGTACAGTTATGAACACTCATGGTCCTACATGCATGCTGTCGATATTTATATTTTAGCATTACCAAACCTTAAATTGTCTACTTTTGGCATGTATTTTGTTATTGTTCTTTTAGACATAACAAAGTATATCCTTCTTTGACTATGAACATTAACTATCTTGGTTTTTCATATTTCATCTATAACAAATCTTGAATAAATAAAAAGATACTTTTGATTTTGGGTTTAAATTTTCATAGTTCGTAAAAAAATATATATATATGTGATCTATGCCTAAGGAATTCTGATCTAGTTGTATTGGTTAAATTTTTCATATCAAATTTTAGGAGAACATGGACAAAAGGGACAACAGGGAAGACTGGGAGAATCAGGTACAAAATAGTTTTCTGCAATTTTAGATTTCGAGTCAAACTCATTGTTCGTTACACCCCCCTTCCCCCCTCCCCCCTTCGGAATATAGTCCTCAGAGAATTAACTGATTTTATAGAATTTTATAAATATGTATCAAGTTATGCTTTATCCAAATATTATGATTTTTCCCTGCTTGATTCAACTTGTAAACAATATGTTTCATAAATGTCAACCATATATGTCTGTAAACCGTTGGAGAGACGATTTATACTTGTAAAGAACACACGAAGGAGTAGCTTCCTCATCAGCAGAAACCCTCTTACAACGAAATCATAATAAGTCCTTAAGTATAATATCAACCGATAATTAGATACTTACTCGGAAGGTGTCACAGGAATATTTTTTTTCTTGCAGGAAAAAAATGGACTTGTTCGGATGGATGGGAACAGTTTATGGGCAGTTGCTATTACTTTCAATTCGGATCATGAGAAACATGGAGTGCAGCAAACGTAAGTTTTATGGTGCTGCAAATCAAATAAATATATCATAGCATGGGCCAAACATTCGAAGTGTAATATCAAAACAAACATTTTGAAAGACCAAAGAGAATTTATAGTCTACCACATCTCTTGTAAGGATATGGATAAACTACCTTACTCCTACTTTATCAATAAATCGTTTGTCGAATCATCATCGTGATTTAAAACGTCGACTTTAAAACATATTTTGTTCTCAAAAGTCGCCTCTTGAATAATTTTGTTTATGTCATTACTCGAATATTTATTATCACATGTCACCAATTGAAATGTTTATTTCCAAACACAGCAATTGAGAGTTTAATTTTCAACGAGCTTCTCGAAAGATTAAATAAAATCACAGTTGAAAAACAACGACAAATATAACTTCTATTTTCTTTATAAATCTTTGAATGTCTACGTGTGCTAGTATCGTGAAAACGTCGAATAAGGGCTGTTCCATTATAAGATTGAAAATGAATGTTTGTTTTACCGACCAATAACAGCACTGCAAAAATCCCTGTACTTAAGAAAGTGGTCACCTTTGTTATTTAATAAAAAGCCCTAACTGAAAGAAAATAAAAAATAAAATTCATGTTTAATCCAACACAAATGTGAATGTCAGCGATTGAATTGTTAAGACATCGATTCAAAATAACGTATGCATTAAACATATCCACTGAAGTATTACAGACGATAATTTTCATATTGTGCAGTTTTGATTTTAGTATTAGATGTGAAGGATATGCTAATAAAAAGGGGAGAATAAGTATCAGATGTGAAGGATATGCTAATAAAAAGGGGAGAATAAGTATTAGATGTGAAGGATATGCTAATAAAAAGGGGAGATCAAACACCAATTAGAGAAAGACAGAAAAACATAACTCTCCAAATAACTAATCAGAAAAAAACCAAAGATTATGAAACATGAACATCATCAGTATCTTAGGTAAACTAATGTGGTCCGGAGGGTTTCTGCCTCACTAGCAAGCAGCTTTGGGAAACAACTATCGGAATCGGAGATGTCACAGCAAAGGACAAAAATCGAGATTGCATGTGTCTACAAGTAGAAAAATCCGTGGTAATCGATCGGTGATAAAGAAATGTCACGACGGTCAACTAATCAACGTTCCCTCCGTAAGATGATTGCAACTTTACCATTAAGATCTATTTGCTCAATATATACTTCGTTTTGTTTTTATTTAGGGTCCTCAATGCTCTTCAACTTTGTACTGTATTTGGCATTTTTATTCTTGATTCGAGCGTCTATGATGAGTCTTTTTTAGACAACGTCCGTCTGGCGTACAAACTTAAAATCCTGGTTACTATGATGAGTTTATTATGTATAAGTTATTACGATTTGTATAAAAAGGATCATTCCTATGAATGCATGTTCAATTTATTTTATGCATTTATGTACATTGAAAAATGTCACTTTTGTTTTCTTGATAATTCTCATGTCGTTTTAAAATTTGAAAAATCATTTATCAACTTTGAAAACATAAACACATACATTTCACTAATTTGTATACATCAGATGTTTGAATAGAGATGACTGTTGACAACTGTTGCATCCTATCCATATATTAGAAGCTTTCCTACTAAACAGGATTATTTGAATGCAGGTCTACATATAAAACCAGAAAATTTAGCCATATAGATCATTCTGTAGTAGCAACTCAACTTGTTAATCTGCTTGCAGCGTTAAGGACTGCATGCTCAATTATATTCAAAGATTTAATTGAGGTAATATCATTGACAATGATTTGTCAGAAAAAATCGAGGAGAACCAAAGATCAGTCTTAGGTTTTAGATCTGTAAATTGCATGGTTGAATTCATTTCCTTTCATTAATTTTTTTCATCAAAACTATTTAAAACAATCTTATTTTTAAACAAAAATTAGACATAGATAGACCACTCATTCTCTTATCTTTTTCGATGGAAGGAGTTCGAAATAACTAGGAATTAATAACGAGTTTAACGTGCTTCTTTTATTTTTGATTTGATGTGCTAACTGAAAGTAAAATTATCTTATCGTGAAAGAGAATATTTTTTTTGAATCAAACACATGTATGAAGCTTATGTATTAATCTTGTCGTTTTTAATTTTCATATAACCTAAAGATTTCAATTTTAAAATACATCGTGTTCATCAATGTGCATTTATACATTTTGTTTTTGCTTAGAGTGTATGTAGCGATGTTTCCTCTGACTGAGTATATACTTAATCGCACTTCATTAGTTTTGCTAGCGGAATACCTCTTAATCTCTGTTGGTGTAGCAATCACTTTTTGTACCAGGTGTCCCGGGTTGATACCTGACCGGTATAGGGGAATTTTGAAGACATATAATGCTATGTTATTACGCTGGGTACTCAAACAGATTAATCTGAAGAGAATAAAGAGATTGGTTTAGTTAAGAATGGGTTTGAAAGCGGATATCGATTTGTTTGGTATAAAGACTCTTCAGATGGGTTAAAGTAGGGGTGCTTTCACTTACTGAGTAGATGTACGATCGCTTTCTATTAGTTGTGATTGTGAAGTTCTTATTTTGCAGTTTGTAGACCAATGATATTCAGTGCCATTGGTCTTGGGTTCGACCCCGACTGGTAAAGAGTTATTTTTAAAAGACTTCGAATTTGAGACATATAAGACAATAAATAAGACAAAATACTTCAATTGCTATCTAATTATTCTTTGAAATATAAAATTGCACTAGAATTTAGCAAAAAAGAGTATTGTTAGTTTGATACGTCATATTGTTTGGTTTGGTTTTATTTTAGTTCAGATCTGATGATTAATGCCCTTTCTAAATTATTTTTACGTTTTGATCTCACATTGTGTTGATTCACCACCATCACAGGTTCAAGAGGGAGGATACCGCTCGGAAACATGATAAAACCCGGTAAATTCATTATGCCAAAGCCATTCCTACAAATTTATTGTTCGTTCATTGTTATAAGATTAATCAGGCAGTTGGTTTTATTTTTCCTTTTAAGTTGTTTCATATTGTTAGTTGTCTCATTGGCAGTCATACATATATATTTTGGTATCTATATATACTTAAAAACTAACTAAGTAAATATCGCATTTTCAAATAGTAAATTCAAAAACAATATTTCGTGTATAAGACATCTGGACAGATGTAAAATATCTGGATTACATATTGTCAAGTAGGGGATCTTATTTATCTGCCGGAACAATATAATATTACTCAATGTATTATAAAAACTTTTCGTATACACAAAGTGACTGTTATAACAAGTTACATATAACCTTAAGTTCAACTTCAAGAAGGCAAGTTTTATTCAAAATTGTACACGTATCATCTTTCTACGTGCATATTCGCAATCTATATTAACATTTTGTATTTTAACACGTGATATACCGGAAGTCACCTACTACTTATTATTACACTTTGGTTTCTGAAAATCGTCACTGAGCATTTAATCTAGCACATTAATTCTAGAGTTGTATTACAACTTCATCGAAAAGTAAATTGGCTAAATTAAGTTGGTTTAAATTTAATTTACATTACAAAAATGTCAGTATGAAAATTTGTTTTGCTAGTCTTAGTCAACAAAAACATCAAAAGCACTATGTTTTGTCTGAGTTGGACTTCTTTTACAACATTCAGGGTCGCCTTGCAAACGATCTCTTTTACTCACTTACGTGGAACAGTGGAATATTACAACTTCAGGAATCGGGTAAACACAATAACTGCATACCACCGTTTATTACCCTCTTTTGTTGCCTTGAAAATGACGGTATTTGATAAAAGTACGCGAATCAATAGATATCCAGATCTATATAAACATTAGCATGATTAGTACTTGTAAGTAAATAAATAAATAAATACATAAATAAATATATAAATAAATGAATGAATGAATGAATTAATGAATTAATGAATGAATGAATGAATGAATGAATGAACGAACGAACGAACGAACGAACGAACGAACGAACGAACGAACGAACGAACGAACGAACGAACAAACGAACGAACGAACGAATGAATGAATGAACAGAATGAATGAATGAATGAATGAATAAATGAATGAATGAATGAATGAATGATAGAAAAAATGATTGAACGAACGAACGAACGAACGAACGAACGAACGAACGAACGAACGAACGAACGAACAAACGAACGAACGAACGAATGAATGAATGAATGAACAGAATGAATGAATGAATGAATGAATAAATAAATAAATAAATAAATAAATAAATAAATAAATAAATAAATAAATAACAGATGTTTAAAAAGCTTTCTAAATGAAGTGCTTTTCCTTTTCTGAATATTGTTTTTCTACTTTATCTTAATTTGTCGAACATTTTGGATCAAATTATGGAAATAAGACAGTTTTAATTTACGTTCCAAAATAAACAATGACAATTGTCTCTAGTGATGAAAACTTCAATTTCCTTTTTGGGTCCATATTTTTTTTTAATAATTAACCTTTCTCACCTAATACAGTAAAACGTGCCTTTCCGCTACTTTTTATCATTCTACTTATATGGCATTTTCCAGAGTTAATCAAAGCTGTTATTGTTAATTACGGATATAATCAACAAAATTGATTTGTTTATGAGAAACATCTAACATATCAAAGGTTTTAATGCTTGTTGGGATATTCGTGAATTAATATGAAACGGTTCATACGTGACATCTTAATCAATATTGTCATCGATTGATGCGTTCAATCGTAATAATATTCATGTATTTCCCGTGTATTTATATTTTCATCAATTGTTGTGCCATCTTTATTTTGATATGCAATGCTTAAAGTGATAAATGTACTTACGCACTTAGTTCCAGGTCTACATCTATAAATTTGTGTCATTTTTTGCTTTTATTTAAAAAAAAGAAATGAATTGATTACAAATCTGATAACTACAATGTAGCAACGAAAGACCAAATGACAAAGATGTAAAACATTACAGATCACAGGATGACCTTCAAAATGAGCAAATGTTAAACACCATATAATGAATTGCCCCGAATGACAAAACCTGTGAAACATGTTATTAGAGAAAACCAACAGCCTCATTAATACTTCAGCAATAACCGGAAAACAGGTATGGCAGACAAAAACCATAAATTACCTGGCTCATGCTTGGAAAGGACACATTATGAATTTGGCGGGGATAAAAAAAACGTAACCTCAATCCTCCTCCCAAAACATGAAGTCAAGATATATATATGTTTAATTTTGCGTTTCAGGATGACTGTCAAGGAAAAGGAGGATTCCTTGTAAACATAGACAATGCTGTTGAAAATTGGTTCTTAAAAACATATATAAAATCCAGTGAGTTACATTTAAAATATTAGTGAAAAAACGCACTGCACCAGTAAACATTTGTATGAATATATGATTTTCTGCTTCAATCTAAAAAAGAAGATTTCATAACAGGGTATTGAACATAGTGAAATCATACAAAATACCTGCAAATCATCTTATCTATCAAAACATTTAGATAAAACCATTTTAAAACTTCAATCTAATGCAAGGAATTTCTTGTACTGAAAATGTAATATTGTGTTGGTACCAATGCGTGTGAACTTTTTTTTATAATGAGAAACGACCCATCTCTACGATCCTTGGGTTTCGTATTTTGACAAAAGGAGCGAGATTCCTTAATACTGATGAAGATACATTTCTTTAAAAAAAATAACTTTTATTCCCTGTAAAAACTGAAAATTTGCATTCCAGTCTCCTCCATAAATATTTCAAATAAAGAAGTGAATAAAGGTATTAATTTGAGAGTCGCTGATTTCAGCCATTTTGATAATCTGATGAAGCTCGTCTTTTGTTTGGACGCATCATGAAGAATATTTCTACATATTGGTCTGTTACAAAAATGGGCAAAGTAAAGTATAATGCATACTGTAAGAAACCTATAGAATCAAACAATTTGTAAATGTAGAAAGTCACTTTCAGCAAATTGTTTAAGAAAGGAATTCAAGCATAAATGACGTAACTCAACTGATAATCATTGAGTCAATAGACGGGTAGATTTAGGTGAATACGTTGCTGCTATTAATGATAAAATATAATAATTTGATCATTTCATCGATATTTTATGATAGCTCTCCTGATATTTGAGTTTCATTTTTATTTCATTTCAGACAGTCCAAATTCTGTTTGGATTGGAGCACACGATTCTATCCAAGAATCAAATTTCTTATGGGAATCAGACAATACAAATCTTACCTTCACAGACTGGAGTCCTAACGAACCTAACAATAACGGCAACGAGGATTGTGTACTAGTGATGAATGTGTATAACTACAGATGGAATGATTATCAATGTTCAAATAGAGAATCATATATTTGTGAGAAAAAGTCTTCACTCGCATTTGCATTTTAATAATATCCTAATAATACCGTATATATCATCACAGCAATATGTCAGTTATTTTACCAATATTTTTATGTGTATATTCTGTTTTAGCTTAAGACAAGAAATCCTAAGCGCATCAACTGGATGAAGAACTTCATGATAGATGCAGTTGAAGACTTTTGCAGAAAATGAGTAAAGCGCGATGCAGATAACGCAAAACAGAACACAATTATATGATGTAAGCTGTTCAGTCATTCATTCCGCAGAACATTTAAATATGCGATGAGTGATGAAAACACGGGTTTCTAACCCAATCAAAAAGCCCAGAGTTTTTAGGGCAAACGATACAGTTACAGGGGAGGTAATGACGTTGCTAACGTAAATTGTTATTTTCGCGACGTCAAACGTTGACTTATCGGGAAAAGATGCAGTTTTCGGCTGATTTTTATCATTCAAACTGATTTAACTTGAAAACGAGTTCATGGACCCCTCTTTTTTAAAATGACATTTGGTTTGATTACGTAAGAAGATTATGTGTACCAATTTTCATGAAAACGTAAATAGTGCAATTTTTTTAAATTTGATTAATATACAGCAAAAAATGACGGTTTTTTTCTACATTCATGAACATTTGAGAAATTTGAGTTATTTGTAAAAATAAAATGTACAAATTTATGCAATATTTATCGTTTAAAACAAAAAAGTTATGTATTTCTATCGAAAGGAAAAATATGTCCATAAATCCGTATTTTGAGGAAATATCTGGAATTTGAACCTCAATTTACTCAAAAAGTATCACATGAAGTGATATTTTTTTTTATTACATATTTGATTTAATCAGGTAAAAAATAGCCTACATGCAAATTTTTATCAAAATTTCAATATGGGATCAAAACTGTATCGTATGCCCTTAATATAGATGATTATCCTCTTTTGGCGACAAATTTGATTTCATTTTAGCTGACAGCAGTATTGATTTTATATAATACAAAAATCACATTTTGCAATATCCAACTAAAGACTTTAAAATTCATAGCAAAACTGTAAACTCCACATTTACCTCTTCATCGTTCACGAATGAGTGGATTTTTTTAGAAAATGATAAATCCGTTCTTCTCTCATTTTGCGTTAACATAAAAAGGACGATGCTAATCTTCCGTAATTAAACTGGATACCCAAAATCTAGAGAAATTTACATGAAGAACGATGTACGACTTAACATCTTTATAAAGTTCTTACAACAGTCTTTCTACAGTAAAAGATGGTCGTTGCAAATATTGTGATGGGGTATATTGCAGATCTACTCCAAATATTTGATCACAGTCTTTATAACTTTGCAGTCATATCAAATTTTTAATTTTTTCTACACTTTATACAAATATTTCAAATGCTCAATTGAATGATCGTCTATATGGTCTTGTTAAACATAGCTTTTCTACAAAAAATGGGAATTGTAGCTGCATATTCCTTGTTTACGTTGATGCAAAAATCTTAATTGGTGAAAAAGCCATACGTATTCCAACAACAAATACAGCGAATATGATATCATACAAATATAGGACATTTTAATCGACACGACAGCATATGTGTTTGTTCATTGATATTTTAACAGATAACAGACATTCGGTATTCTAATGGGTTTTGTGCACCATCCTGGTTGACTTGTTTTTGTTCTTATATAAAGCATAATTCATAGAAAACAGTCAAAGAAAAATGAATAGGAATTTTAAATTTTATTTTCAGATGTATGGGTAGCGTCGGTTCATTCTATAAGCCTCATTTCAGTGAGTGTTTATATTACATATATCAAAGTGGATTTAGGATTAGGGATACTACCGAAAATAGCAGGTCTGCTCCATATCTTGATGGATGAATTCAACCAAAAACATAATGTCAAACGTGCTGATTTCAACTTATTTCTCATTTTCAGCAGAAACATGTCCTCTACCCGATGTTCTATGACGTATAAACATTGAATACATAATGCTATGTTAACACTTAACTAACTGTAATGACAAGGATGTGTTCCATACAAAAAATTTGTTTCAACAGAGTTATAAGTAAGAATGACTAAAATCGACACTATATATGTTTCACCATCATCATCACGAACTGAACACTACGATGTGTCTGTGTCTAAACTCACTAGCGACATGTGTCCGTAGTGTCAGATTTTTAGATTCCAAAAATATCATCTGACTTGTAATTTAACCGATTGTGTCGTATTTCCAATTATTAAATTTTCATTGATTGTGCATTCGTATGGCCGGCAATGCATGCATAGAAAGATCTCGATTACTACGGGGTTCATGTAATTCGCTCAGTTTTTGTTAGATTCTTGTGTGTGTGTGTCTTCTTAATCTATTAAATTTTGAGATTTGAACATCGGTCAACTAGTGCTGCCTAAATATCTTCTTCATTGTGGCAATTTTAATACAACTGTCGATTAGAACCGGTAATATCTGTTTCTGTAGTTGAAACGATATTTTTCGTATGACATCAGAGTTTTGTTCTCAGAAGCGCAATTGTTGTCCAATTCAATCACGAGCTAGGATAAAATGTTCATTTTCTCTTAATTTACTGTTTATTAATAGGTAATGCAAGAGAGCACGATGCATTGATGTTTAATAAAAAATACATTATTTTAATAAAAGTTATTTACTGACTGGAAAAATACAGCTTTCTTATCATTGTCTGCCAGTTAGAAATTTTAATGATGAATTTCAATAAATGAGTTCAATGAAATGTATGGGAAAAACTCTGTTTCTAGCAATTGTCAATTATCATTTTCCAATGAAATGTCTTCTGCAGAGAAATGTTTGCCACTAAACTGAAGGTAACATAAATCAACCAATGTAAATTCTAAAATGCTTGTGAATAGTAAGAAATAAATTATTATAAAAGGGAAAATATAATAATATTACGTAAACTTTTATAATGGCGGCATATGTGTTTCACATCACAAATTCCGATCAACTTGTATATACATTTAAAAGAATGGTTGTATGTGTACTTGTTTAAATGAACGCGATACTAATTTGCCTGAACATCCAATCATTTTTTTAGTTCTGTGTAGCCTAAACAATAATGTATGATCTGATATATAAATTACTACTTGAGCAATGATGTAAGCAATTATGATAGCCCTTGCCAAAGAAAAAATGAGAATGTCGCAGAAAATGTTTTGATGTACATACTTCAGACGAAGAAAAGTATTCTATATATTGATTATTTTTTTAGCGACTTCATTTACTTGTTAGATACACCAAATAATTGTCCAAGTACTTCCTTCAAACAGAAAGAATGTGGCGCGGTTAAACATGTTTGTGAGCGCTGAACACCCCTTCTAATCGGGGACATCGCCTTAATTATACAACATAAGAACAAACTATACAAATCAGTTGCAAATGGATTAAGGCAGTATACCCGTTAAAATAACAAACAAAAAAACCCAAAATAACGAGAATAATACTAAAGACACAAAGTAATGAGTATTCGCCTGAAAGTGAGTTCAAAACCAGTTATAACTAATCACTCGATCATGTTTTCCAGAATATAGTATTTATAATACATATCAAACGGAGTTATTGCTAAGGCGTCATAACCAGTCTGAGAGTCGCATTGACTTGTGCAATGACAAAATATAAGAAAACATGGTGAAGGATTATGAGAACTCATAATTTTACGTATACATTAAGTATATAGTTATGTTTGAGTTTTTATAAGAAAGCAAAATCAATGTTACTACCGATTAAAACAATATTTAAATATTTCACCACGATGCTAAATTGATAAGCATAAAGAATAAGGTTATTTAAAGGATCAATCGGTTTCATGGATTTATTTAAACTTACGGTCTTTACAAACAACATCGACGTACAAATTGTGATTTGATATCCCGTTTTAATAAGATTTCTACAGGTGCAGCTTACTTTTGAAAAAAAGTCTATGAAAACATTTGGTAAAAATTTAAATTAATTTTTGCTCTAACTTTGCGACATTCTCATTTAATAGTTTACAAGATATACGTAAATTCCGTTCATTGAAACATGAAACGCGTTTACAGACACAGACATAGCGAACAAATTGTGAAATATAAACAACGTAAGAAGGGGGAAAAGAAACATCACCGTCCAAAAAAGAGAAAGCGAACTCGCCGAAATACATAAAGCGAGTAGAAGTAGAGATAGTTTAATGTCAACCTTTGTACTAGTGCAGCAGATTTGTATTTACATGGTTGTTGCAGTGATTTTTGTGTATTTTCTTATAAGAACATTTTCGATGAAAACATTCGTTACAAAGTGTCACTCATGGCATGTTAAAGATACATCGTAATATACAAGATGACAATACTTTCAGGCAAAGTTTACACTGCATTCAAATGGATTTGGTCGTAATTTTAGGTCCCGTTGATCATATAGCTCATCAAATGTTTTGATTTTTATATATCCGTGGCTGTCAAATATTTGGTTTCTAGCGTTTTGGATAAAGGTTGATCCCGATAAACTCGAACGCATACAATCTATACAGCGTTATTTTCATTTTATTTATAAAGATTTAGCTGATTTGTCCTTTAGCAAAAAAGTATCAATTTTTCATTGACATTGTACGCTTCAATAGTTTTTAAATGTGACTTCATAAACAAATAAAGCAAATTAAAATAATACGAGATGAAAGTCATATGTCAACGACCAAACTACTGGGGAGTTATCTCATCGGCAATCATACCACACCTTCTTTTTTTAATAAATTTTCAAATTACTTTTGTCAGTCCCGAAAAGATACGTAAATTTCTAATTATAAATTCTAGTCAAATTGCAGATGCATCCACATGATGTAGAAGTTAACAACTATAGGTCAACGTGTGGCCTTCAACAATGATCAAAACCCATACCGTACAGTAAGCTTTAAAAGGTCTTGAAATGACAAATGTAAAGCAATTCAAACGAGAAAACTGACGGCCTAATGTATGTGCGAAACAACAAACGAAAAACAAACATGTTGTCTATTATCATTTTTATATATTTTTCATTTAATCATCGAAACTTATAAATATATATCAAACATTCGCACAGCGTACAATGATCAGGGAATTAATAAATCTAGAAGACAGGTTTTCCAATGCATTTACAATAATTGTTTGTAATTTAATTTTTATTACTATTGTAAAAAATTTCAGTTTTTTGTATGAGGCCTTTATTGTCTTCTTAAAAATTGATTACGTTTTGCATCTACATTAGGGTTACCAATTATAAACATTTTGTAAATAGGTATCGGTATAATGATACTCATGTTTATCTTTTTAAGTTTCCCAATCATTATGATTATTTTAAGAATTGAATGCTTATTTTTATAATGAAATTAGGGTTTGAGGTTGTTTCGGATTGCACAGAAAAAAATGTTCGTGTTACCGCTCTTTGTGTATACGACGTCACTGCTTGTCTGACGTTACCTTCTGTTTAGTTCTAATACAAGTTTCATTACAATCAGACGTCTTTCTTACTTAGCCTTATTTGTGTCCGATACAACCATTCAACGATAGGGGTATACATTTGTTGACCGAAGCACATTTTTTATGAAGCACAGAAACGCTTCATTCTAAAAATGTGCACACGAGTTTACAACCCTACAAAATTATAAAAAGAGGCATTCAATTCTGATAATTTATAATCTTATGCTACAACCATGAAATAAGAGTTATGATATCAAGCTTTTCGTTTGTTTTTTTACGCATTGTTCTAGCATTGTCACTGATAGCACGTGCAGTAAAATCTGTTAAAATAAAATTTGATATCATAGTGTCTCAAGATTGCTGTAAGGCAATCAATATAACGGATTGTAATGAAACAGTAATAGTATGTAATTATTTATAAATATAACATACATTGGAATTTGAATAATATAAAAAAAAAACTGACATATTCTTATTTATTTCAATCATTCAAATACAGAAACAATGGCTATCCGACAAATAGACTATGTGCTAATGATTTCATTGAGGACTTGGTGTCAAACAGTAGCAATATCTAACCATTGCTAGAAAGTGAAAACAACACTTAAGTAAACTGATGTGATGTGTTCGGAACGATTTTCATGTAATAGACAAAAAATAGTAAAAATAAAAATCCGTTTAACAGACGTTCATATCTGGTGGTTTGTCTCGAAATAATTTAGATACCACTTGAGAAAGTACAAAGTGTTTGTGTTTGAGTGTCTTTGCGACTGGTAGACGGGGTGTCAGGAACATCTTAGCTGTTTTTACAATGATCAATGTACCAAAAAATTTAATTACTTTGGTCACACGTATGCTTTGTTCATACTAATAATTATATTAACAAGTTTAATTCATATTTTGTCTAATTGCAATCAAAATCAGTTAATAGCGGTAACGTCGACTATATCACAGCGTGGATGGTTGAACGTATTCCGTTGTTGTTTTGTTTTTACATTTATGGATATTTAAGAATTTGAATATAATTAGAGAAATTTTATTATGAATTTGAAAACTTTTAAGAAACTAAGGGTTCAAATCCCCTAAGTCAGAGTTGACTTTTGGTGGATTTGGCTATTATGTTAGGTCCTTTTTGGTCATCTAGCTTTTTACCTGTTTCGGTTCTTATGCATCCTTGGCTTTGAAATATTCGACTTTGAGCGTTCCTGATGAAGGTAAATCCAGAAAAGCTCATGTCGAACGCCTCACATTCTTAAAGTGTTTTTTTATAAATTTTGTATGTAATTGCAGGATAATCTTATCGAACAAAAAATAAATTCCTTATTGATTACATTTGCATTTACAGAATTGTACCATATGCCATCAATTTTTCATGTCGAAAAACACAAAAATATTACGCGATATGAATACAATGGAATTCAATGTCCTGGATCGTAGACGATGCTTTTTTGGTTTTAGATTTTCAAGTGTCTTTTGATGAAGTAATGTGTATGTAAGAAAGAAAAAAGTAACTAAAATGCGGTTACTATTGTTTTGGTAGCTTGTGTCTTCGACTTTTTAGGTAATGTTTTTTATAGTGCTTAGTGTCGATCTAATGAGCCTTTTTTCAACTGATTTTTTTTAATTTGTGTTAATGTTGTGCTGTTACACCACTGTCTCGTATAAGGGAGCAAGGTGAGCGTTCATAAACTTGATGAAGCATGATACATGCATTCTGTTTTTGCCAGTCAGGTGGTCGTTTATAGCTTACTATACGGTATAAACTAGATTCTAAATTATGACCAAATTTTTTGGTTTTGAAATATACATTTTTTTTAAATTTGGTTTGAGCGTTCTTGATGGAGGTAAATCTAGGACGTATCAAATGTACAAAAGATTTTTTTTTTTTTCATATACTAGCAATGGATTTAAAGCACTGTTAGTTCGTGAAGGTGTCTTTGACTCAGTAATCAGGGCGTCAGTACTGGCATGATTTATAAATTGGCTTTTCTTAAATTATCCATTATCAAATAAATTAAAACATTGGAAACTACGGTCCGAAATCACAAAGGCAATCATGATCTTATAATATTTTTATATTCTTTTTAAGTCTGTTTTAGTTTTAATGCTCCTTCTTTTTTAGACATCCATATATCATTGGTTTTCAGTAATTAAGGGTTGAAAGTTCGTGATGATTGTAAACCCAGAGTAGAGCTTCGAACGAACAACACTTCAAACAGATGAAGCGGAACTGTTTTTAAAGTATTCATTCAAGGAAATGCACCTTTTAAGACTACAATTAATATTCACTCAAGAATGTATTACACACAATGTAAGTATGAGGATCTTGATCAATTTTACAGAAAAAAAAATAATTGGTAAAAAGGTCAAAATAAAAGGCAATCAAAATTAAGAATAGAGTCAAATAGGCAAAACAAATAAAAAAAAGAGAATATCGGGGTGTTGAAATATAAAGAATATAAAATGATGTTACAATAAATAAAGAATACAGGAAAATGGTATACAACTTTAAAGATTAAAGAATTGAAGGACCCCCTTCCCAGACCCTAAGTATGTGTCATCTGACATAAAGATTTGTTAAATGTTTTGTATCATGTAAACATGTTAAAGCCTAACAGGTTATTTAAATATAGTTGAAACTCTTAAGGAATATTTCTTCACGTCACTGTATTTTTAGTTCATTCTAAAGGAAATATTTAGTTCAAAATGGGTGACGTTGATAACGTATATGAACAACGAATAGAAGACCAGAATGCAGCAAACCACGAATATAGTATTCCAACTAATGTATGGAAAAATAAACTTGCCGACCTTTACAAAGCAAGAAGGAAAAGAGATAAATTATTTGTGCTCTTGATTGTAATGCAGTTGATTTGTTTATCAGTGGCAGTTGCATTCATTGTCATGCATTTCAATGGTAAGGATATTTCAATCTTTAACTTATTTTCAATTTATGGGAACACATTTATTGTTTCAAAGTTTCAAACATGTTTATAAACCAGTTGGCTGAAAACAGAACATGGTAGATAAAATAACAATATATGGAAAGACAATCGTATAGCTGACAGGCTACTCATCCAAATACAGAGAAACAAATAATATAAAAGTTGTACTGTTTTCAATTGAATAGAAATGAAAATGAACCTTATTGCAAATGATTTTATCATAGCCATAGTTATGAATATATCGATTTTTGTAGTAAAGTTTTCTCTGAAATTAATTTATTTTAAAAGATATCTTATTTTAAATACAACATAATAGATCTTTGGGAATACCTATGTTTCCGACGTTTTTAAAAGCATACACTTACTTCTATACGTTAGGTCAAACGTAACTTTTCACTTTACACTTCCAGTTTTTGTTATTGTATTTTCATACACTTCTTACAGTGATGCAAACAATAACCATTTATTCTACTGAAGGTAAGATTTCAACATATATGAATTTAAAAAACAAGTAACTTATTGGTGCACGCACCAAATGTTTGGATCGGAAACTACTTTTTTAAGACGGTGTATAAAAAGGATAGGATTTGTTTGAAGGTCATGGATGCCACCATAACAACCCTTTGGAAATAAATTTGGCAAAAGCAAATAAAGGTTTGCATTTCTTTGAATAACAAAACGATTTTGTTTTTCATTAATAAAGGGGCTTAATTCTGTAACAACAAATAACCCACAACCCAAATTTGACCTCTCTCTGTATGTTATATTCCTAATCATTGTGACATTTGCTTCTTTTTTTTAAGAGTGAATGTGAAGACAAGTTTACATCTTCATTACTATGGACTAGGCATATACATGTCAAAATAGTTACAGTAAATTAATGTGTGTACACCTGTGTTAATTATATTATTATGTTAAGTGTTGTATGTATGATGTGGTTCAGGTGTTAATATTATTTCTACTTATCATGTGAAATGTAAGTATAAGTGTTTAATTTAGGATTGGGTGCTGTCAAACTCTTCATGATTCACTTCGTCAAGTCACACGATAGTAAGTTACATAGTATTCGAGAAATAAAGCATAAAACTTGACCAGGTTAAAGAAAACACAAAGAAAGACAAACCAACATATTGATAGGGTCGGTTGTTTTTCGACCCCTCAAGAGACCGATCTCATACAAAGTAACATGATTGTAGCCAACCTAGTATTTGATAAATAAACTTGACCAACATTTGTACATACCTTAAACTTAACCAAGGGTATCAACTATGAGGTTTGGATCATGTTAGTTGGTACATGATGCACCTAAATACCAAGTACCATGGATGTATCTGTTCCTGCAAACTAATTTTAAACATGAACTCAGAGGGTATCTAAATATTCCGCATATACTCAATAAAAGTGTATTACTGATGTTTGCTGCTTGTGAGACATTAAATGTTTCATTTAAGTAGAGTTATGTTTATTTAATTTCGAATTGAGAATATTAATGGTTTTAAGAGACTACTGGCGTGTAGTAGCCATTCGGTTTTTGGTGTACATGTATAATATTATTTGGAAAATTTAAACAATATATATGTGGTTAAGATCAAACAATTGATATATAAGTGTAAACACATCGTTTTTTGTGTGTGTGAGGAGTATACTTATGTTTCAGTATATAATTTAGTTCTAAATAATAACTATTTATAATTTGGTTTCAAAATGTGCTACATTTAACTTCTTAATATGCTATTTTGAATTAAAAAAAGCTATCAAATAAAATCGCAATGGTTGATTTAAAGAAAAAGATTAACCTGTGAGTTTATCATCAATTAAGTCAGATGATACCGTGATGATGTTTAAAGAGCCCACGAATGGAGATGCCCTCATTAAAGGTTATCAATATAAAACAGTTACTTATTTAGATCTTTTAAATTGTTTTTTGGGTTCTATTATTGATACTTTTTTTTAAGAAATGAATGAAAAAATAACTTTATATTTAGGCTTTACAATTATGAACACTTTTGGTCCTACACCATCATGTCGATAGTTGACATGCTCTACGCTTAAGTAACTGCAAGTTCGGATATACATGTAAATGTATTGGTTGAATATTTTATATCAAATTGTAGGAGAACATGGACAAAAGGGAGAAAAAGGAAGCCCAGGAGAACCAGGTACAAAGTAGTTATCCGCCATTTTAGATTTCGAGTGTAGTGCATTGTTCGTACTCTCAAAAAAGTGAATTCTTATCGACGTCCTACATGCATCCTGTCCATACTTATACTTTGGCATTTTTCGACTTTTGGCATGTATATTGTTCTTTTTTGTTTAGGCATAACAATGTTATTCTCCTTAAAAGATTAACATAACTTATTTATTTTCTATATTACATTTATCTATGCAAAACCTTGAATTAAAGAAAAGATACCTTTGGTTTAGGTTATTAAGTTTTCATAATTCGAGAACAAAAATATATGATCTATGCTTAAGGAATCACAAGTTCTGATATAAATGTATTGGTTGAATATTTCATATTATATTGTAGGAGAACAAGGAAGACAAGGAGAATCAGGTACACACTTATGTTCCGCAATTTTAGATTTCGAAGGAAGTTCACTGTTCGACCCCCACAAATATTTATTCTAAGTGTCGTTGAAATCCTATTAGAGGTCGTTTTTTTATATATAATTTTTAATTTTAATGGCTTTGTACTGATAGACGAGCTCCTTCAAATCATCGATGTACGTGCGCGTAGATTTTACAAAAGAAGTAATAGAAGATCTCTTATTCATTCAATGGTTACAACTTTGACGATACTCGACTTCTAGTCGGTCTTTGTAAATTAAATTTCAACAGCGTTGTTCAGGAGCAAACTTATCAAGATGAATGTGTCTCCCTTGTTGTCTCTGGCCAATGCGCACATGTCAACGAATTTTGGTGTATAAGTTTCATTCATAGCACTGACAATCAATTGACATTCATTGTACTTATGTCGGGCGGGTTTGTGATGCTATAGATTATTGACTTGTTGATCCGATCGATGATATTTTTTTTTCTTATAATTTATAAGCTTAACCGTACCTTGTTTCACATGAAAGATCTGACGATGCCACACACATTGTTTTTTTAACGTAGGATCGAGCTCGTCGAGCATGTTCTTTTTGCACATTTAATTACGACTGTCCGTGTCGGAGGTAACGTTGATTTGCCGCCAGATCTATTGATCAGCATCGACCAAGGTCAAAGTGTTCCTTCTGCGTTCAGAAGTTAACGTTATCGTCCCAGGTCCGTAAAGTGCTAATCTTGTTGGTGCATCTCTACGGGCAAACTATTGAACACCTTATTCATGAAACCGCTGCCAGTAGTGGCAAACAAATTGTACTTGAAACCGCAAACGATGGACGTTCCAATACTTCGTCGCCGGTCGTTGATGGTCACATTCTCTCGAACGCATCTTTTCTTTACCAACATTTCAAGCAGTAGAACATCCTTTTTTTATATTAGATAGTTGTCAGAGGTAATCTGCAGAACACTTAATCCAGTTATACAGGGAGATGACTGCTTACCTATGAAGTAGATTTTCAAAACTTGTAGTTTTTTGCGACCATTGTTTCCAAAGACAACGTGCCAGGTTTCTTGAGACAAACGCATGTGCCTGGACGTGAATGGAAACCAATCGAACAGTGCAGATAATTCTGCTGTTAATGAGGAACAGAAACTATCATCAGCATATACAGCATTGATGTTGATAATGATATATGGTAAGCTGACATGAAAAACAGGCTTGATGTAATTATTCAACAAACACAATGTAGAGTAATGAAAATCAGAGGACATCAATCCATCAACCAACGTCAACCAAACCAAACCTCAGCAGGAGGGCGCGGTATTCAGAGCTGAACTACTAGAGACCATAAATGCTAGGGGCCTCAGCAGAAACGTCATTAATGTTGGGGCAGTCAATAGCGATTACGCGTTAAACACGTTCAACACCTTTCAAAGCGATCCATACCGTTCAAAATCATTCAACAGCGTTCAACATAGAGCGTAACATAACTTTCAACAGCGCTCATTACCGTTCAACGTTATGGAGTGTTTAACATGATTTGTTATGTTCAGTAACATCAACAGCATAACATGATATACATACAATGAGGTTTGTAAAGAGAACTGATCCTAAGCAGAAGGAATCGCTAGTATAGGTGATGCATGAGACAAAGGAAGACATTCAAGCAATCTAAGTAAGTTGCAACACCGTCTATACAAACAAGAATAGCCGAGATCTCTCCAAAGTGTTCCAAACCCGTGGTTGACGCTCAAAATTAGACGTCTTCTCAGATAAAAAGAAAGAAATATAGGACATTCCAACAATGCTACCATATATCATGCCTGCGTTTTTCTCGCTGAGGAGTTAGTCCTGTAGATTGGTGACAGCATTGTGAGTTTGATCATAAAAGCACAAAACGTGGCATGGTAGTAGTGTTCGGTGTTTTAAACAATGACCTACCTTGAAATTTCAATATGGCGGCTTTTTTCAAGATGACGACCACAAAATATCAAAATCAACAGATACCACTAATACGAGGTCAAATGTGGCATGGTAGTAGTGCTGGGTGTTTCGAACAATATAAGCTTTGAACCATATTTGAAATTTCAATATTACGGATTTGTCCAAGATGGCCGCCATAACAATATCAAAATCAACAAACATCCCTTTTATAAGGTTACAAAGTTCGTTTTAACGTACCTTCAGTTAAACTAAGTGTCCTTTCATGCCAAGTGTATGCCACATTAATATACTAAAACCAAACATCAAAAAATTTGCGAGGAAAATATAGTAAAACGTAATTACGGTTACATGCTTGCAGAACAGTAGTCTACAACGAGGGGTCACGTATAGACACTGGTGTTATTCTAATATGTAATCTATACTTAATTAGAATGTGTAATTCTCGACGCGAACAGTTTTGCTTATGATCAACTGGATGAGGACATAGTAAGGATCTACAAGTTTGCATTCCTGCAGTAAACTCAGTCTTGCCAGGTCATTACCAAGGCAGGTTCTTGCTTCGTCACTTAAATGATTATTGTGGTGTAGCAATTAAATGGTAACGCCAACAATCTGCATGTATGGTAGAGAGGCAACGCATGCGGGTAGTTCACAAACATTATGGAAACAAGGTATATATTCAAAGGAACCTTAAAGATAAGATATAGACAAACGTCCTTTCCACAATCATTAAAACCATTAGTTGATAATCGGTCGGCCAAATATTCAGATCAGTCGATGTATTCCATTGAGGCAAACACGACGCTAACCATTTCGAATTTACTTCTGTTTTGTTGCTGTATTCTCATTTCATATTACATTCAACTGAACTTGAACCATCTATTAATGTATATAGACCTACTGTATGCTAGGACCAGAAAAGGAGGTTCTTAGTGACAAAAAGTACAGTTTATATTTGTCGTTCATTTATGAACCAATTATCCATGTATCTACAGTACTAGAAGATTTCATCTATGAAACATTCAGCATTAAATATTTGGTTTCTCCCGCGAAATCTGATTGTTTTACAACAGCAGTCGTGGACAATATTGACAACAAGACTAGAAAGCGTTACATAGTGCGATGATTTCAATATATCAACACTTTCTTAATCTAAATTTGTAAATTTGTGATAACCCTAAGCTTGTGCTTTGAAATATATCCATTTACCTTAAATTCTCTAATACTTTAACCAACATATCATTCGACAGCACAACTGTTCGTATTATTCCTATAACTTAATATAATTTTATATGTATATTTAACAATTCTTACTATAGAATAAGATATGCATATATCCATAATACTAACAAAATGCTTGATTATTTCATAAACATGCGTTTCATACTTAAAATTGAGAATGGAAATGAGGAATATGTCAAAGAGACAACAACCCGACCAAAGAGCAGAAGGCCACCAATGGGTCTTCAATGCAGCGAAAAAATCCCGCACCCGGAGGTGGTTCTCAGCTGGCCCCTAAATAAAATCGTGTGCTAGTTCAGTGAAAATGGACGTCACACTAAACTCCAAAACATATAATTGAACTAAAATTAAAAAACATACTAGACTAACAAAGACCAGAAACTTCTGACTTGGAACAGGCGCAAAAATGCGGCGGGATTATACATGTTTTGTGAGATCTCAACCCTCCCCATATACCTCCAGCCAATGTAGAATAAAGAAACACATAGCAATACGCACAGTAACACTCAGTTTAAAAAAAGTCCGAGTCCGATGTCAGAATAGGTAACAAAAGAAACTAAGCAAACTGAGAATGATACATAAATGAACAAAAGACTACTAGCAGTTACTGACATGCCAGCTCCAGACCTCTATAAAACTGATTGAAAGATTATGTCTTCATCATATGAAATTCAAGTACAATCCCTCCCGTTAAGGGGTTAAGTATCATACCATCATAAAATATATGAGAAGAACATAACCCGTATCATGCCAACAACTGGTTTTAGAATAAATGTGTTTATTTCCGATGCAAAGACCCTATGAGTGAATCAATATTAATACCAAAATATGCAATTCTTAATGACTTGACAACAGTATCGTAACTATATCTATTCCGAATAAGTCTGTTTAAAGGTTTGGTTAGCTTTTGAGATGAATGCCGACATTTTTGTTCTTTGTAAAGAATATTACCATAAAATATTGGATGTGAAATACCTGAACGTATAAGATGTCTGCATATTGATTTATATTTACGAATGATGTCCTTGTACCTTTATGAAGAGCCAGGACAAATGGTTGCCCGGCTTTATCTATCCGTTCGCATTGGCCAATGTTTCCGGTAGAGATTAAATCTGTCACAACCATTCGACATTCCATTAAATATAATCTAGCAATGTGTTTTTTTTCCCAGACATATATCAATTATCACTTGTTATCAGTCGTTTTTTGCTTTCGCAAAATGGTAACAGATTCCTGTGTGATTGGTTAGAAAACAGGGGCTTGACAAGTGTTAAATCAAGGAAACATAGGACTTCAAAAATAGCAGATTATATTTTAGAGTCTCTCAAGCATTTTAAACAAGACATTGTCATAAGGTTGCAGCAAGTGTATTTATCATTCATATGCAAAGATCCTGACATAATTTCTTTGCAGGAACACCACCCTGGTGAGAACGATGTAACATTTAAAGAATGCAGTAATAAGAGGGAATTTGATACTCCAATCATTGTCACATTAACGTATAATGTCTGTTTTGGGTTGCTCACCAATTTTGTCAATACTAGTATAACAGAACTATAAACAACTGCCATACAAGTGGCAGTTTTAGCTAGCTATAAAACCATGTTTAACCCATCATTTTCTTCGGAAAATGCCTGTTTCAAGTCCAGAATATGGCAGTTGTATTTAACTTGTTCCGTTGACTGATGGCTTTTGATTTTTTTTCAGTTTTTATGGACTTCCCCCCTTTTGCATTTGCCTTGGAGTTCATATTTTTGTTATATCGTCTTGACCACAACTGGTCTGCAACATTAAAGATTGAACTGGATATTATGATGTGAGATCATCAAGAGAATGTTCCATCTTGGTGTTTAGATATTCCATTATATTGTTAATACATTGGTTCTTTGCATTTTTCCATCCAAATTAAGGCTTCTAGTACGCGATATCATGCCAATTAACTATACAGTTCAAGTGTTACAAACGTAATTTGAAAAGGGTAAATGTAGATCCAGCCGATGAGTAAAATTACACATTTTTAATTAAAGTTGGGCAATCCGCTTGAAAAGACTAAATGAGCAACATGATGAAAATACTGTTGTAAAAATATCTTGTTGTTTTGATGATAAAAAAGATGGAGAAAATACTTAGTTGGCACTTAAAAACCAATAACACAATGAAAACAAAACGACAAAAGAACTAACACATGTCAAAAAATCACAAGGCAAACATCTAAAAATTTAACAACACGAACCAAGGTATTATTTCAGGTGATGAAGAAGGGTAAACAGTTCCTGTTCCACATCGACAATTGCCCCGGTGCTCTTGTTTAAATACATTGATGAGTCATTTCCAGTAATAAGGCATGTATCATACAATAGTGGATTTATAAATGTCTCTTTTCTAACCCTTGCTATCACAAAATTTAAAAAATGTACGAAAACCATCGGTACTTGTAAATTATATAAAACGTGACCAAATGTTAACGTTTTAAATGAAATTAGGTTTCCCATGCTTGTACGATGGATAAACAAGACATTCACTGGTGAAGAACAGACGTTGAAAAATAAAAGAGCAAATAATACAACATTGAAATCATAAACACAAGCCCCTTTTCATCAAAACTAGGGGTCAACGCAGGTGTTCCTGAAAGGTGAGTAGTCTCTGGCCAACTGGTAGCACTTGTGCTGTTACTCGTTGCAAGTGGAAATTCGGTGTTAAGTCGTATTTGTTAATTATCTTGATGTTACAAACGAGGAAAGAGAAAAAATGCGACAAACACAAGTGGAGCATATCCATAGTTATTTGTGACTCAGATGGTACTTGACGGTCAAACTAATCCCATTTGCGTCCTAAAACAGTCAAATGTTTCCATTTTGTGGAACCCTTGATTGAATTGTCTTGCAAGCAGCAACCATGTCTCAATGATACGCAATCCCCAGAAATCGTATGAACTGCAAAGTGCAATTCAATAGAACAAAGCCTTTTTTTCCGTTTTGTTCGTTTTTTACTTATTGGCGGCCGTTTTGAAAATTTCCACCAATTTGAAAAAAAAATATTATTTACTTTCGTTTATATATGGTTGTTCTAGTACAAACGGGTGAACAGACTTACTGACGAATTGATGAATGGACGCACGAACCGAAAAACATATCGTCGTTCTACTATCGTGTAAAGGACCAATAAATCTTATATTTTTATTAACGACCTCGCATTTCACATGTATTAACAAAATATAAGCAACTGTGTAATATTTAAGTCGACATGAGTCATCACTCTTTGGAAAATTATGATAAAAGTTCATAATCGGCGTTTCGTAAGTATTTTTCGTAGGGAATGGGACTTCTATTCTACATGTATATATGCTGGTAATAATATATTAATATTTTCGTTTTAAAAAATCAGGCCAAAATAACATGTACGTCCAATAGAACAATAATAATAAGATAATATTCGAAATAAAATATTCTTCGTACTTTTATGTATTTCAATATAGTAATTCTATTTTTCAAAATCCCATCATATAATACTAAGAAAATTAGTCGATTAACTTACAACATTATAGAATTTCATAAGTATGTATCAAGTTAAGGATTATCCTAATATTTTGATTTTTGTCCTATTTGATTCGACTTGTAAAAGATATGTTTTATAATTGTCAACCACATGTGCCCGTAAACCGTTGAAGAGACGATTTATACTTGTGACGAACAGTGAAGAACACACGAGAGTAGCTTTCTTGTAAGCAGAAACCCTCTAACAATAAAATCCTAATAAGAAACGCAATTCCTTAAGTATAATATCAACCGATAATTGTATACTTACGAGGAAAGTGTCACTGGAATGTTTTTTATTCTCTTGCAGTTAAACAACTGACTTGTTCGGATGGATGGGAACAGTTTATGGGCAGTTGTTATTACTTTCAATTCAGATACAAAAAGACATGGCATGCGGCAATGGTAAGTCTAATGGTGCTGCAAATCGAATAAATATATCATAGCATGGGCCAAACAATCAAAGTGAAATATTACAACCAAAGTATCAAAGACTTAAGAACATTTTTAGTCAACAACATCGCTTGAAAACAATGAAAACAGCCCGTTATACATTTCTTAAAGGGGAGAATATACCAAGGGGGAAATCAAACACCAGTCAGAGAAAAACAGAAAAAAACACCACTCCCATAACTACTACTCAGAAAATCAAAGATCGAGCAACATGAACATCAGCAATAATTTTTGCAATCTAATGTGTTCCGGAGGGTTAGTAGTCTCCGCTGCACTAGCGTGTTGCTTGTGGGAAATAAACAATATGTGATGAGTCCCATGAAATTGTTTCGACAAGTGAAATATATCCGTGGTAATAGATCGGTTATACAGAAATGCAATGAAGGTCAACCAATCATTATTGCTTCTGTAAGATAATTGCAACTTTACCATGAAGAACCATTGGTTCAATATGTACACTCCAGAAACAGCAACCTCGTTTAGGTATAAATTGTAACAATTTTGTAAAAAGGATCATTCCTATAAATGCACGTTCAATTTATTTAATGCATGTATGTTCATTGGAAAAAGTCACGTTTATTTCCCTAATAATTCTGAGTACCTTTTTGAATTCAAATATCATTTATCAACTTTAAAAAACTAAAAACATACATTTCACCAATTTATATACATCAGATGTCTGAATAGTTGAGTGTTGACAACTGTTGCATCCCATCCACATATTAGAAGCTTTCCTTCTCAACAGGATCATTTGGTTATGAATTGTCATTGATATTATGATCATTATAAATTAACTTTTTAGAAAACTTTGAAATTTTTCAAAATACTACTGATTTTTGACCCAGGAATATATTACCTTAGCGTTTTTTGGCAAAAACTTACTTAATTTTGAGTCCTCGATGCTTTTCAACTTCTATAAAAACTATTGTTCTTTGCCTTTTAAACTTTTTTTATTCGAGCTTCACTGATGAGTTCATTGGGTATCAATAAGAACATTTTTTTTTGTAAAGAGGATCATTCCTATACATGCATGTATGCACATTGAAAAAGTCACTTTTGTTTCCTTGATAATTCTGAGTTCGTTTTTAAATTTGAATATCATTTATCGACTTTAAAAACTAGAAACATACCTTTTAAATTGTATACATCAGATATATGATTAGTTGAAAATTCACATATGTTGCATCCCATCCATATATCATAAGCATTCCTACTAAACAGAATTATTTGAATACAGATCTACATATAAAGTCAGACATTTCAACCATTTAGATGGTTCTGTGGTAGCAACTTATACATGTTTATCTGCTTGCAACGTTAAGGACTGCATGCTTAATTATATGCAAATATTTAATTGAGGTGGAATCATTAACGTCAATAGTTCATGCGTCAGAGAATAAATCGAGGAGAACCGACGATCAGTCCAAGGATTAAGATACGAGTGATATGAAAACAAAATATTTTTTTTATCGCTCGGTTGAATTCATTTTCTTTCAAAAAGCCATATTGACCACTCATTTATTTTCTTTTTCGATTGAAAGAGTCCACAAAACTAGTAATTAATAAGGAGTATAACTAGCTTATTTCTTTTTTATGTGATGTGCTAATTGAAAGTGAAATAATCTTGTCGAGTAAAAGATTGTTTTTCTTCAAACGCATGTACGAAACTCATTTCATTTTAAATTTTCAATATAACCTAACTATCTCATTTTTTAATATATATCATGTTTATCAATGTGTATTAAGACATATGTTTTTGCTTAAAGTGTATGTAGCGGTACTTCCACTGACTTAGTAGATATGTAACCGCACTGAATTAGCTTTGCTAGCGGAATACCTCTTTATCTCTGTTGGTATAGCGATCACTTTCTGTACCAGGTGTCCCGGGTTGACACCCGACCGGTATAGGGGAACTTTGAAGACAAATCAGGCTCTGTTATTATACTGGGTACTCAAACAGATTAACCTGAAGAGAATAAAGAGATTGGTTTAGTTAAGAATGGGTTTGAAAGCGAATATCGCTTTGTATGGTATAAAGACTTGTTAAGGCCAGAAATCACCTTAAATTTGAAGTCAACATACAAATAGAAATGTCAACTAAACTGTTAAAATATCTGCATGTCCGATCCTAAAGTTTTTTCTTTATCCGGAATTCTTCCCTTAACTGTAACGGAATTCAACGGAATATTTATTTGTCCAATTATTTCACGAACTAGCATGATGTTGTTAACGTAAATAAAAGTGTCAATCCAACAACTCCAGAGATCATCTGAGAATATTTATGTATTTCTGAATATTAGTACATTTCAGCGTCTGTATATATAGTTACAATGGAAACTTCTAGAACACTATAGAATGGGAACTTCTAGAACACTATAGAAGGGAAACTTCTAGAACTCTTTATAAGTTTATGATCATTCTGGAATTAGTATGTAAGTCAAATAGAAAGTTCTAATCATTCAATCAGTAACTACGATTGTTCCAGTGATTTCCAAACTGCACAATAACATTATTTTGTAAACAACTATAAGTAGGTCACAGCCCAATTATGTAACCATCTGAGCTGTGTCAGATAGAAATCGACCTTATGCAAGTGTACGTATACATGTACATGTATAAGACTTAAATTGATTTTGGAACATTCAAATACGAAATAAAAGATAAATTTTTGTCTGTTTTGTAGATTTTTCTTATAACAGCTTTCAAACAGTTACAGACTTTCAATAGAGATTTTTTCAACCCAAAATAGGTTAACAGATGTATTGATATTGATTTGCATCAGGTCGATTTCTATCCGACGCAGCTCATCTTATAAGGCCACACAAAACAAATCAGGCCAAGGTTAATAGTTACAGTAATTACAATCTGATAACAGACTATTGAGATGGGAAATGTAGGGGTGCTTTCCCTTACTAAGTAGATGAATAATCGCTTTCCACTAGTTGTGCAAGTGAAGATCTCATTTCGCACAGTGTTCAGATCAACGATCTACAGTGCCATGGGTCTTGGGTTGGACTTTTTTTTTTGGAGATACTGTTATAAGACAAATCCTTCTCTACGTAACATAAAAAATACAATCAGAGGTTTGTTATATTGAGTATCACATGTTAGTTTATCGTTGAGCGTATCGATACAAGACATCACATACAAATATCTAAAGTGATTTTTTTGTTCATGTTTATCCATTGTTACTCCCTATTTATCTGTTTTCAGGTGATGTTTTATACATGAAAATAACTCTTTATGAGTTTAGTATGTATAAAGCCTTTTTTGGATTAGGTACAATCGAACTGTAAACTGGAAAGCCAAAGATGTATAAGTACTTCTTAGGAAGAAAGATAAGCAGCTAGCAATATCCTTTAACTGTACGTACCGCTATAGATGATGTTCTCTCACTAAACAATACAAATTTGGTGACTATGTTGAACGAATCTATCCCATCGAACTAGAGATAAAGAATACTACAGAAACAGTTAAGTCTGCCTCATATCTTGACTTACATCTAGAAATTGACAATGAGGGTCGGTTGAAAACAAAACTTTACGACAAAAGAGATGATTTCAGCTTTCCAATTGTGAACTTTCTATTTCTATGTAGCAACATTTCAGCAGCGCCTGCATACAGAGTATATATCTCCCAATTGATACGATATTCCCGGGCTTGTATTTCCTATCATGATTTTCTTGATAGAGGATTGCTGCTCACAAGGAAGCTATTAAACCAAGAGTTCCAAATGGTGAAGCTGAAATCATCCCTTCGTAAATTTTACAGACGCCATCACGAGTTGGTTGACCGTTATGGAATAACCGTTTCACAGATGATATCGGATATGTATGTTCCTTATGTCGTAACAACAGTACCCTTCCCTTTTCACGAATATGACCTACCGAATTAGACTATTTACCGGATTCGTAAAAAACATGAGCAACACGACGGGTGCCACATGTGGATCAGGATCTGCATACCCTTCCGGAGCACCTGAGATCATCCCCAGTTTTTGGTGGGGTTCGTGTTGCTCAGTCTTTAGTTTTCTATGTTGTGTCATCTGTACTTTTATTTGTCTGTTTGTCTTTTTATTTTTGGCCATGGCGTTGTCAGTTTGTTTTCGATCTATGAGTTTGACTGTTCCTCTGGTATCTTTCGTCCCTCTTTTACTTCACTACGCCAGGAAGTATATACAACAGGGGACATAAAAAGAATATTTATATCAAATCAATCTAAGGCCCAACTTCCCCAATGGAGTTGAAACTTTAGTTTCTTAATGATTGATAAACTTATCAACTGATAATTTGAGACATATAAGACCATGCTCGACAAGAATGAAGATAAAAAGCTAAATTCACTATTTATTTATTGGTTAAAATATGACATTGAACTAGTTTTCAGCAAAGATCGATATTTTGTGTCGGTTGTCCTTTTATTTGTTTTTAGTTTAGTTCCGATATAATGAGTCATGCCCTTTCCATTTTATGTTTACATTTTGTCCTCACATTGTGTTGATTCATCACTTTCACAGGTTCGGGTTGGGATTATCGCTCACAAACATGATAACTCCGATACATTCGTTATGTGCCTGGTCAAAGCCTGTTCACCAAAATTGTTTTTCGTTCATAAGGATTAATCAGGCAGTTGCTTTTTCTATTACATTGTCTAACATTCCGGGGCATATTATAGCTTATTATACGTTATTGGTTTTGTTCATTGTTCTAGGCCGTACCGATAACCTATAATCCTTATATCTGTGTACTTTGGTCTATGGTTAGTTGTCTCATTGGCAGTGATACATATATTTTTTGGTATCTATAAGTACTTAAATACTAGGGAACATATAGCATTTTCAGATAGTAAAATCAAAAATAATATCTTGTTTTAAAGACATCTGGATTAGATATTGTCAAATAGGGGGTCTTAATATTCTGTGGGAACAATACACTAGTACTCAATGGTGTAATAACTCTCTTGAATTATTAAAAAAGTGTGCGTATGCACTAACTGACCGTTATGACAAACCATTATAACCTAAAGTTCAACTTCAAGAGAACCAGGTTTATCCAAAATTGTACACGTATCACCTTTCTACGTGCCAATTCTCAACCTATTTTAACATCTTGTAGTTTGACACATGATGTCCCGATAGTCACTCACAACTATAAATAGCACTCTGAATTCTAAAAATCGTCACTGAGCATTTAATGTAGCACATTAACCATAGAGTTGTATTAAAACTTCTTGGACAAGTAAATGTGGGTTGAAATTTTAGTAAAAAAAAAAACAGCAAAAGCACTATGATTTTGTCTGAGTTGGACTTCTTTTACATCAAAATAAGGACCGAATGATTCAGGCTCTCCTTCGAAACGATCTCTTTTACTCGCTTACGTATAGCAGTTGTATATTACAACTTCATGAATCGGGGAAATATCATATCTTATCACCGTTTATTTCTATGCTTTGTTGACCATAAATTAAGAAATGGCGGCATAGAATATAATTATGCAAAATAATAGATATCCACATTGTATGTTTAAATAAACAGACTTATTCGGAAAGGATATGGTTACGATACTGTTGTTAAGTCATTAAGGATTGCATATTTTGGTATTAATATTGATTCACTCATAGGGTCTTTGAATCGGAAATAAACACATTTATTCTAAAAGCAGTTGTTGGCATGATACGGGTTATGTTCTTCTCATATATTTTATGATGGTATGATACTAAACCCCTAACGGGAGGGATTGTACTTGATTTTCATATGATGAAGATATAATCTTTCAATCATTTTAACTGAGGTTTGGAGCTGGCATGTCAGTAACTGCTAGTAGTCCTTTGTTCATTTATGTATCATTGTCATTTTGCTTAGTTTCTTTTGTTACCTATTCTGATATCGGACTCGGACTTCTTTTAAACTGAGTTTTACTGTGCATATTGCTATGTGTTTCTTTTTTTCTACATTGACTAGAGGTATAGGGGGAGGGTTGAGATCTCACAAAACATGTTTAATCCCGCCGCATTTTTGCGCCTGTCCCAAGTCAGGAGTCTCTGGCCTTTGTTAGTCTTGTATGTTTTTTAATTTTAGTTCATTTATATGTTTTGGAGTTTAGTGTGACGTCCATTTTTTACTGAACTAGCACACAATTTTAATTAGGGGCCAGCTGAGGACATCATCCGGGTGCGGGATTTTCTCGCTGCATTGAAGATCTGTTGGTGGCCTTCGGCTGTGGTCTGCTCTTTGGTCGGGTTGTTGTCTCTTTGACATATTCCCCATTTCCATAATCAATTTTGATAGTACGTGTAAATAAATAGATAAATTGATAAATAGAAAAAAAAATAAATCAATAAGTAAATAAATAAATAAATTAATAAATTAATAAATAGATAAATGAATGAATGAATGAATGAATGAATGAATTAAATAATTAATTAACTAATTCATTTATACATTCATTCATTCATTAATTTATCTATTAATTTATGTATTCATTCATTTGAATAACTAATTAATACTAGATAAATAAATACATAAATGAATAAATGAATAAATAAATAAACACATAAATAAATTAACGCATAAATAAATAAATAAATAAATAAATAAATAAATAAATAAATAAATAAAAAGCTTTCTAACTGAAGTGTTATTCATTTTTTTTAATGATTTTTTAATGATGGTCTTCTACTCAATCTCAAATTGTCAAACATTTTTTGGTTTACATTATGAAAATAGACAGTTCTTATTTGCGATCCAAAATATACAATGATAATTGTTAAATGTGATGAAAACTTCTGTTGCTTTTTGGGGTTCCTATTTTTTTTTTTATTTCCGACCCGTTCTAAACCTATACAGTATGTCTTTCCTGATCATAATACTTGTATGGCATTTTCAAAAGGTAATCAAAGCTGTTATTGTTAATTAAAGATGTTATAAACAAAATTGATTTGTTTATGAGACATATCCAACATATCGAAGATGTTAATGCTTGAAGGGATATTCGTGTTATCAATGCATGATATCTGATATGCAACAGATATTTCGAAAAACGTGAATTAATACGAAACGGTTTATATGTTCCATCATAATCTTAACTGTCATCGATTGATGCATTCAATCGTAATACTATTCATTTGTTTAATGTATATTTTACATGTTCATCAATTGTTGTGTCTATGTTTATTTTGATATGCAACGCTAAATGTGATATGTGCACTTATGCGCTTAGTCCTATGTCTTCATCTATAAATTGGTGTCAATGTTTGCATGTATTTTATTTAAAACAAGGAGAAGTGGATTGATTACAAATGCGGCAACTAGCAACGAAAAACCATACAACAAAGATGTTAAACGTTACAGGTCCCTGGATGGCCTTTAAGATGAGCAAAGGGCATACACTATACAATTAACTGTACATTGCCCAAATGACAAAACCTGTAAAACAAGTCATTAGAGCATCATTGATACTGAAGCAATAAACGGAAAACAAGTATGGCAGACAGACATCAATGACAACTTGATTACCTAGCTCATACTTAGAAAGGGCACATTATGAATGTGAAGCGGATAAAACAAACTTATGATCCCTCAATCCTCCTCCAAAGCTACAACTAGAGCACAAATCAGATGGAAAGGGTATGATTCATCAGATCAGTAGTTTAAATCACAAAACAGCAAAAAGACAAAGACAAAAAGCATTTATCAAAGAGTACACGCAGTTACTCAAATCTAGTTAAAAGACAAATTACAAATTAACAATACACCATGATTTCCCACACTTTATTAATTGCTTTAAGCTATTTCCATAAGATTGTTAGCATGAAGTCAAATTATTTAAGTATGATTTTGTGTTTTAGGATGACTGTCATGGAAAAGGAGGATTCCTTGTAAAAATAGACAATGCCGTTGAAAATTGGTTCTTAAAAACATATTTAAAAGCCGGTGAGTTAACTTTAAAATATTATTGAAAAAACGCAATGCATCAGCAAATATGTGTATGAATATGTGTTATGGTTTTTTGTTTCAATCTAAAAAAATAAAACTACATAACAGGATCTTGAACATGATGAAATCACTAAACAAATACCTGCTTATCATTTATATATCAAAACTTGTATTTTGCTGATAAAACAATTTTAAAATTTCAATCAAATGCAACGAGTGGCTGGCACAGAAATTGTTATATTGTGTAGGTACCACTGTGTTAGTAACACTGAGTTCTGAATATTCCTATTGAGAAATCACCCATCTCCACGATACATGGGTTTGGTATTAGAACAACAGAAGCGAGAATCCCTAATATTGCTGAAGATATTTCAATGTATTTCAAAAACTTTACTTGCATTCCCTATAAAAAAACTGGTCTCCTCCATAAAAATTCCAAGTATAGAAATAAAAAAGTATTAATTTGAGAGTCGCTTATATCAGCCATTTTTAGAATCTGATGAAGCCAGTCTCCATACCATTTTGTTTGGACGCAACCTAAAGAAGATTTCGAAACGTTGGTCTGTAACAAGAATAGGCAAAGTAAAGTATACTACATACTGTAAGAAACTAAAAGAATCAAACAATTTGTAATTACAGAGAGTCACCTTAAGGCGAAGTGTACGTAATTAACTACTCTACAGATTTATTTTAAATTTCACATATGGATTTTGCTTGTAAAAATACACCAGAAAATAAAATCAAAATAAAATAAAAAAGGGGGTAACCGTTTTTGTTTTTGAGATACGAGCTTTTAAGATTAGTAGCACGATACGCCAAAAATACAAAGGATACATAGTATAAATCATAAAAATCGGCAGATTTTTTTACATAATCACGATTTTCTATGATGTTGGTCCACAGAATTTGTTTAAAAATTGATATACGATTCAAAAATGAACGACAAATGCATTGGTGCAAAGAAAGTCCTAAGCAACCGTGCTAGTTTTCAAGCTATATCCTGTGGAAGTTTGATTTTAGCGGAATTTTTTTTAAATATTCGACGACGTTATTGATGTCTACTGTAACGTCGCCACAACTTCTACGCGGTAACGCTATTACACTGTACAATGTCGTTTCACAATCATGAGTGTGTATCACCCATTTTCCTAATTATTGCATATGCTCAAGCGTAATCAATTGATAAGGAAATAAACCGACAAAAAAAATTCAAATTGGCAATTAAATGTACTGCAAGTGAAAGAAGGTTACTGTAGGCTTTAACTCCATCTTTTCTAAATTACAATTGTCCTCACAATTATCCACACCTTTTTTGTAATGCTTGTATTGTCTTTTTTTTATGAATCAAAACTCGAGTTTGAATTTGTCCCGGTAAACACAGAGTTGACAGAATAATTTTATACATATTTGATTATTCGGTTATGATATTGGGATCGCGTAAACACTTCTTTTTTAATCTTATTTCTGCATGTTTGTATTTAAAAAAAAGTAAACCTAATTTTCTGCATCTTTTCATCCTCACCATTTCTGATGCTATTCAAGATATTGTGCGCAATATAGTCTACAACAAAACCCATTTTATTTGTCTGGTATACAAACATGCACGTGACACAACTCTGCAATTTTTTTTTTCTTCAAAAGTTTCTTTTCTTTAAACTACACGACAATGCTTGATGTAATGTTTCTGGTTGAATTGAGTTTAAGTAACAAAAAAAATATTTCTTGTAGCATTATTTGTTAAATATCCACATACACGGCTTCCAAAAAATAAGAAAACTGTATCTGCATATCATCTTGAGAATTGTTATGGCTGAAATAAGGTCAAAAGAAGAACCCACATACACATTTTAACAAAATAGATCTGATCGGAGTTTTTTTATATAACTTCCCGTAGAACATATTTTATGCGTATTCGAAACGAAAACATTTACCTAATATGATACTTTAAGATCGATGTACCTAGTTCATTTACTACAGGATCATTCTCAGTGTTACGCCATAGCATTGTGTATATTGTAATGCTATAGCATTATGTATAGTGTAATGCTATAAATGTACTGGTGTAATGTTATAAGAATGTACCAAATGCGATGTTATGAGAATGTATCCAGTATGATGATAAACAAATGTACCTAGTGTAATGCAAGGAGACTGTTCATAATGTAATGCTATACAAGTTTGCCTAGTGTAGTGCTATACAAATTTTGCCTGTATATATTGCTTTTCTATTAATATAATATTTAAATAAGGAGATGTGGTATGATTGCCAATGAAACAACTATCCACCATAGTTTAAAAGAAGTGAATGTAAGCAATTAGTATAGGCAACCATACGACCTTCAACAATTAGAAAAACCTATACCGTATAGTTGGTTTTAAAAGGCCCCGACATAAAAATGTGAAACAATTCAAGCAAAAAAACCAACAGCCTGATTCATAACAAAACATTTTACGAAAAACAAATGTGACAGACATGAACCAACGACAACCACTGAACTACAGGCTCCTGAATTCTTGTTGTAAAATTTGAACTAGGTGATAAAATACAGCTGACTGTGCGCGATGCTCATGGATAATCAAGGTCGTTAAACATGCCTTGTAGTAGAATTTAGTATTTCTGCAGAGTTTATGAAAATTGGATACAATTGGTTTTTAAATTTAAAAAAAAATCCAGTCTTTAAAATGCTATCAAAATGTAAGAGTCTTAACTCATTTCACCTCTCATTCAACCAAATATTAAATTGTAGTTACAAGAGTCACATTACTTTTCCAAAAAAAAAAATAGCGGACGGAATAGAAGACACCTGTTTATGTTCTGCACCTGAATATAGTTGAAAACTGAGAGTTCAATGACATAGTTTTTAATTATTCTGAGATAAATATTAGAGTGCTCAAGTATTAGTTTCTGTGTAATGTTTTCGGGATCTGATGATTTTTTTTTTGGTTGTTGTCTTTGTTCTGTTATCGTGCAAATTTTCCACTAGTGGTCGATTACCCCGTTGGGTTCTTCGTACTTTTTATAAGCTGCGGAACCGTAGCTCTTAGGCCCTTATGATATATTTTTTTTACAATTTGCGGACCTCTACCTCTATGGTCTGCAAATTGTCAAAACATATCAAAAGGACATAAGAGCTACAGTTCCGCAGCTATGGTCCACAAATTGTTAAAAAATATCATAAGGACCTAAGAACTGCGGTTCCGCAGCTAACTTTTTATATTCATATAAATTATGTCCTAAAATGTTCAAGGGCATTAAAAATTTGTTTATTTGGTTATAATTTTGCTGTTCGGCGTTTTTACCTTCTGTTGATATAAACACAAGTCGTATTGTGTACCCTCTCCTGCATGTCTAAAACAACAATAGTGGTAATAGAGTAATGTTAACTAACGATAGGATACTCAGATTTCTGATTGGAGTCATTCTGGTAATTTCTTTGAAGTTTTGAGACAGCACAAGCATACTTGTTTGGATTCGTGATAGACCACACGAAGTAATTTCTCGTTCGTGTGCAATTTTTCCTTTCTTTGAGTAAGGGAGATTACTCGCGTAACTAACGACCCACGTTTTTCATCCCGAAATCCGCTAGAGGCGTGCAATTACGTATATTTCGCCTTAAGCAAATTTTTAAAGAAAGAAATTCAAGCATTAATGACGTAACTCAACTGATAATCATTGAGTCGATAGACAAGTAAATTTAGGCGAACACACAACAGCTATTAATGATAGAATATACTAAGTTAATCATTTAATCGATATTTTGTATGGCTCTCCTGATATTTGAATTCCATTTTTATTTCATTTCAGAAAGTTCATATCCTGTTTGGATTGGAGCACACGATTCTATCCAAGAATCAAATTTCTTATGGGAATCCGACAATACAAATCTTACCTTCACAGACTGGAGTCCTGGCGAACCTAACGATAACAGCAACGAGGATTGTGTACTAGTGATGAATGTGTTTAACTACAGATGGAATGATTATCAATGTTCAAATAGAGAATCATATATTTGTGAGAAAAAATGAAACTCATTATGCTTTACACACATTTGCATTTACACAATATTATAATAATAATACCATATGTATCATCACAGAAATATGTCAGTTATTTTACCAACATTTTTATTTGTATATTCCGATTTAGCCCTTTAAACAAGGAATCTCTAGGCATCAACTAGATGTAGATTTTTACGATAGATGCAGTTGAAGACTTTTACAGAAAATGGATAAAGCTCGATGCAAAAAAAAACCCAAAACAGAACACACCTGAATGGGTCTAAGCTGTTCGGTCATTCATTCCGTAGCACATTCAAATATACGATGGGCGATGAAAACACGGGTATCTAGTCCGTTGAAGAAGCCCCTGGTTAAGATATGGATGCTGTATCTTCTTTTCGTGACTAATTTTTGTTGTTCCAGCAGACAACAGTATTGATTTTGTATACGCTTTTTTTTTTTGCAATATCTAACTAAAGACTAATATTTGTTTTTGCAATATCCAATTAAAGACTAATGATTTTAAGCAATATCCAACTAAAAACTTTAATGTTCATAGCAAAACTGTAAATTTCACATATACCACTACATCATTCACGAATGAGGAGATTTTAGCAAATAAATAATCCGTCCTTCTCTCCTTAAGGTATCGACATAAAACACGTAAAAAGGACGATACTAATCTTCCGTATTTATACTGGATACGTAAACTTTAAAAAATATTTACATGAAGAACGATTTACGGCTTAACATCTTTATTGCGTTCCTACCTGAGTCTTTCTACAGTAAAAGATGGTCTTTGCAAATATTGTCATGAGGTATATGCAATCAACGGTATCCACTATGGAATGGAACATACACACATCTGCAGATCTACTCCAAATATTTAATCACAATCTCTATAAGTTTGCAATCAAATCAAATCTTTTATTATTTTACGCTTTATACGAATATTTTGCTTGCTCGATTGAATGATCGTCTACATTGTTTCTTTTAAACATAGCGTTCAGCAAAAAATCGAAATTGTAGTTGCACATTCATTGTTTAAGTGAAGGATAAATATTCCTTTGCGAAGAACCATACTTATTTTAACAACATATACACTGAAGATGATATCATACATATGCAAGGCTTTTTGATCGACACGACAGCATATGTGTTTGTTGATTGATATTTTAACAGACAGTCGGTTTTCCAATGAATGCTAATAGTGCAACACACTGACCGACTTGTTTTTGTTCTTATATGAAGCAGAATTCATAGAAAACCGTCAAGGGAAAATTCAAAAGGAGTTTTTTAACTTTTTTTCAGAGTATTGATAACGTTCGTTCATTCAATAAGCCTCATTTCAGCGAGTGTATGCATCACATATATCAAAGTAAACTTAGGATTAGGGATACTTACAATACTAGCAGGTCTGCTCCATATCTTGATGGATGGATTCAATCAAACAATGATGTCAACGTGCTGATTTCAACTTATTTCTCATTTTCAGCAATAACTAGTTTACTTTTGTTACTAAATGGAACAAATTCCGGGGCAAATTGTTAATTAGTTGAAAGTCACTTGACCGTGAAATATGGGGAAAGGCCCCGAAATAGTCGTCGAACTGATATGTACTGATAGTAATGCAACTTTACAGAAATTATCGTTGATCTATCACAGGTAGTTCCTATCAAACTAACTTAAGCAGAAAATTTAACATTGAAAATTGTTTATTAATTGAAAACAAACTGACAACGCCTTGGCAAAAAATAAAAAGACAAACAGACAAATAATATTACAGATGACACAACATAGAAAAGTAAAGACTAAGCAATACGAACCCCACCAAAAACTGGGGGTGATCTCAGGTGCTCCGGAAGGATAAGCAGATCCTGCTCCACATGTGGCACCCGTTGTGCTGCTTATGTTATAACAAATCCGGGAAATAGTCTAATTCGGTAGGTCACATTCGTGAAAAGGGAAGGGTATTGTAGTAACGACATAAGGAACATATCCGATATCATCTGTGAAACGGTTATTCCATAACGGTCAACCAATACGTGATGGCGTCCGTAAAATTTACGAAGGGATGATTTCAATTTCACCATTTGGAACTCTTGGTTTAATAGCTTTCTTGTGAGCAGCAATCCTCTATCAAGGAAATCGTGATAGGAAATACAAGCCCGGGAATATCGTATCAATTGGGAGATATATACTCCGTATGCAGGCGCTGCTGGAATGTTGCTACATAGAAATGGAAAGTTCACAATGGGGAAGCTGAAATAATCTCTTTTGTCGTAAAGTTAACATGTTAGGTGTTCAAACACCCGTGGATTTCAATATGTAAGGTATGAGTGTTTTATTGTAAAGTTATATCCAGTAATGTTCTGAAGCAATAAATCTATAAAATGTTATTTCTAATTACTTAATAAAAGATTCAACAAGTCAAATATAGAAAGTCTTTTCACGAATACTGCTTGTCACCTTTGTTTTCTTTTAAGCCATGCCGTTGTTAGTTGATTTTCGACTTATGAGTTCGAATGTCCCTATGGTATCTTTCGCCACCCTTTAACACTATAAGTCAGTCAGTCACAATCAAGTGTACCATTCATGTGACAGTTGATAATTATACATTATGAAATACAAGTTTTGATGTTCATGGCACTTGGTCTGCAAAAACCTTCATCCTGTCTGTGAGGTTGAAATATTTTTAAAACGATTTTTATTATTTAATCATGTGATGAACATTCCGTTGATCAACTGCATATCTGCCTAAATAGGATTTACTTATTTGCGGTAGTTCAATCATTGTTCGAATATTTAAAGATTAAATACACAGGAAAATTAGATGGTTCACAGTTACTGTTACCATGTCGATATGATCGTGTGATACTGTCTTAAACTTGAGTGCTTGCTATCGAACAAATTAAAAACTTAAGAATGAAAGGTTTTGGTCATTCGTTCCAGCATTTGACACTTATATAACTTAAACATTTTGTACTTGTTGTCTCTTAGAAAGAATGATGCGTATACAAAGGTTCGGCTGATTTATATATTGAATACAATGCTGCAATTTTGATCAAAGTATTGATAAGAGCAACTTTCAATCGTCTCTAATCAACGTCGTAGTACGATTGTCTCATTTCACTGTTAACAAGGTCACAGTACTGTCTTAAATGAGGGACGAAAGACACCAGAGGGACAGCCAAACTCATAGATCGAAAACAAACTGACAACGCCATGGCCAAAAACAAAAAGACAAACAGACAAACTATAGTACAGACGACACAACATAGAAAACTAAAGACTAAGCAACACGAACCCCACCAAAAACTGGGGGTGATCTCAGGTGCTCCGGAAGGTTAAGCAGATCCTGCTTCACATGTGGCACCCGTCGTGTTGCTTATGTTAAAATATCATCCGATTACATAAAATCTCCTTGAACGTTGATGAAATACGATATCTTATATGAGAGTCACTTGTATAAGAATCTGCTAACACTTTTTCCTTGATGTGTATCACACTGTAGATATCGATTACTACATGCGTATGTGTATCACTCTCAATCATATCGGTCCCCATAAACGTGTCTACTCCCCAATCGTGTCTATTTCGCCCAGAAGTGTCCACAAAATCATATATTGCCCAAACCTGTCCAATTCTTTTCCAACAAGCGTGTTTGACAACTGTTATCCGCCGAAACGTGCCCAGTTTATGACGAGATAATGTCGCAAGATTTTAAGCACTTATATGTCCTCAAATATTAGCAATATAATGGAATGCAATGCAACTGTCATACAAGTGAGAGGTTTAGCTACCTATAAAACCATAAGAAAATGCCTGTACCAAGTAAAGAATATGACAGTTGTTTTTCATTCGTTTGATGTGTTTGAGCTTTTGATTTTGCCATTTGATAAAGGAATTTCCGTTTTGAATTTTCCTTGGAGTGCGGTTTTTTGTTATTTTACTTTTTCAATGACGTCCGTAGAGTCGATGGCAAATTTAGTCAATAGATGTCGGGTTTCTGCTCAAGTCCAAAGGAAAAAAAACCGCTATCAAAGGCTATCATCGCAGATAAATGTTTGGCAAATTCCACAAGATTAAAAGAAAATAATGAGGTCAACTAAGAGAATCCAAAACGGAGACTTCGTAAAATTGCAGAAGATGTTTAAAATGTGAATTGAAGCTACATTTTTGTATTTTAAATGTGCAACTTTAATTCAATAGGCAAACAGAAGAACTATATTAATATCTGTGGAAAACGTACATAGTATAACAGAGATGAAAACAAAATTAATTTAGGAAATCTATCTGATACAGTGATCTGGCGTTCTGACAAGAGAATTTTCAAATGGGGCAGCGCCCGCACTTTTTCTTTGAAATCGTGTGCCAATTTTCCTTCAAATCGTGGAACTTTAATTCTTAAAAGAGCTACTATCCTTCGGTCTCCCTATTTTCAATAACAAAATAACGTTTGGGTGGATGTTACATATGTACTTATAAATGTCATTGTGTTTTTCATTATTTACAGATATATATTTCAGATTACATCATCAGGTATGTCCGAAATCAGTTTACAAGATTCCTGTTGGTCAATAAAATCAATTGAAATTAGTTGCAACAGTTGTATTTTGATCTTCCAACTGGTTTGATTCGAGTTCCAATGACGAGTCAAGAAGTGGTGAATTGTGTACAAAGTAATGAGACTGTTATTAGTTTTTACAACGTTGAGCTGATGCCACTGCTGGTGGACTTTTTATCCCCGACAGTATCAATAGTCTATGAAAATACCACTTTATATTTTTTGGCGTCAAGACGTCAACTCTCTTGTGCTGACTTGACATATCATTGATACGTCACTTTTCGGAAATTTTACTGCATGTTCATAAAACTTTGAAATCAGTCGAAATACTAAGGATATGTTCTTAGGCATAGATGGCCTTAACTGGAGTTTGCATTTCCCATTGGAACTTTCTGTTTTCAATTTTCCTCAAATTTATAATTGACTTGGTTTCCCATTTGTTTTGCCTCGATGGTGGGTCTTCTGAAGACTAAATGCGCATACATGTATATCGTAAGAAAATAAAAACCTTGTATATTTAATCAGGTTTTATCTATCCATTCAAATATCAGTAATATTTTAAGAAGATTCAAATCAAGAGAAAAAAATTAAGAAATGGCATGAACGCGAAAAGAAGCAAGGTTTGATGCGTTGAAAAAGTTTTACGTTTTCTGCTTAACATTTTGCCAAAAATCTTGACACATGACCATGATGGCCATTTTCTTATGAAAAACGGTCAATCCTTTTGTTTTGAAACACTAAAATAACTTTGCTGATGCAGACCATATGGCAGTGATCTAACAAAATGCAAATATGAGATCTGAAATATGCAAGTCTAATCACAGTTCCGTCATTGATTTACTTTTCAACTGGATAAATGAGGTATGAACATACTGTAAACATTGTAAAATGAGCTCATTATGGAACACAACAAGTCAAAAAGACAAACTAAAGTCCATCAAACAGAAAACTAAAGATGGAGCATCGCAAACCCTCCTTTATAAGAATAAAACGTTTTTGAACAACCAAGGCATCCAACAGGTCGCATGATTGAATCGAACATCCGATGATTAGATGCATTCGATGATGTCTTGAACTAGGAAAGAAAACAATGGATTATGAAAACAAAAAGTGAAAATATTTGTAGTCTTTTTTGTGATGGATATTCTATAATGGTTTTACCTTCAATTACCTCAGTGTGCATTGCTGTTCTTCTCTATTTTTTTTTATTCATTCACTATTTTCATGATTTGAGGCAATTCAGATCTTTTAACTAAGTACAGTTTACTATTTTGTGAATGTTAGAAAACTAAATGTTTTTTTTTATTCGTCATGTTCAACTTGTTTGCAAGTAATTGATTTGTTTTTATTGAATTAGATTTCTATTTATGATAGATAAAATACACAATTTGGAATGAATAAATGACAAATAACATTTTATTAACTTCGTGCGTCAATAGGAATTTTCGGGCTTACTCAGGATTGCTCCAACATTCATTTAGGGATGTATAAACAGATACAACTTAAAGAGATATTTGACCAAAACGTACCTACAAATAATAGAAATATATGTCTAAAATATGACATTCACGACCGGTTACAATATGAGAAAGAAATAAAGAATAACAAACATATTATTAAGGGAATGAAAACAACACTTTATAAATTTCATGATAGTCTAAATAACTAGGAATATTGAAGAAGAAGAAAGCATTTGATCAACTAGGAATAACTATTGAGCATTTATTATATTACAGAGTAAAAACTTGAGAATAAAAGCATAATTTGTGTTACTGTTTCTCACAAATAAATGAAAATTTATGTCAACAATGAATGTCATTCATATTATACGTATCACCACAATTCATATGCACACAGTCTTCTCCACCAGCATTATTAGGTTTACCTGGGTTCCATTAGGTATATGTTAGCACTGTATTGTCGGACTCCTATATAAAACGAGATTCTCGAACAGAATCATGAGACCTATCCACACGTGACCTGGATTTTTATCTATAAGTAAACGTTTAACAGAATTTGACCGAAGAGTGCAGGGTTAAGTTTTTGTAGACTATAACTAAACATTGCTGCTTAATTATTTATTATGGGTTCAGTTTTGTCTAAATCTTTGTTTTTATGCACCACAACAATATTTTGGAAAGAAATTATGTTTTACAATAAAAAATAGACAATAAAATTTCAAAAAAATATCACAATGAAATCTCTTTAAAACGAAAATAAAATCACCCAAACACAAAGGGAATACGCTTAATGATAATATTATTTTTTTCATTTTCAATAGGCCTTCTATTTGCACCTCAATGCACATATTTTTTATTCGCTCCTCGGCGTAGATACAATCATAGTTATCATCATATTTATCAAACTCTCTTCATGATGTTTCTTTAAATGATCTTTTATATAAATGCCGTTTAGAATATATACAGCACAAAACCATATCCGTACCTAGTAAAACAGGAACTGCTTACCCTTACGAATCACCAGATATCACACCTGGTGTGTGTTGGTTTTGTGCTGTCTCGTGTTTAGTTTTCTTAGAAGTGTTGTACTGTATGTTTGTCCTTTATGTTGATGACAATGGTACTGTATGTGTTTATCTTACCTGTGTTTTTTATACCCCCCCCCCCCCCCACACACACACTGGATATCTTCTCCTTCTCGTTTCTGTTAATTTTGCAATTCATCAGAATATTTGTGTTTTCCCCAGTTTGTATAAATGCCATTCATTTTCGGATTTTAATAACTCAGAGTTATTGCATATTCGCTAATAAATAACAAAAAAAAATAAATCATTTTACTAGAAAAATAGATAGTAAACAGGGGTTTTCAAGTAGTGATATATAGGGGTTTGTAAGCTGTATTTACTATAATTTTATTTTGTACTTACCGACTGTTATGAAAGATTTCAATTGATTTAATTGATTTTGTTTCTTTTATTGATTATTTGTGTAACATCTTCATGGTCGTTTTCCATTGTAATTGCCACCCTCATTTCTATTTTAAGCGGATGTTACAAGCAACTACTTCCAATATAAATAATAAAGGAGAGTTACGACCACCTTGTCTCATCGATATTAAATTAAAATGTATATACTCAGAAACAAATAATTACATTACAAGTCGTAACATTTCAATCATGATTTATGTCCACTAACAGATATTATAACCAAAGTTTAAACTTTGGTAAATCATCATTATTTGACCTTATCCATAGTTTTGTACTGGTAAAATACTAAGCTTCTCTTCATATAACTATTTGTTTAGTGCTTCTTTCAATTTCTTGACCATACCTTTTTTTGATTTCAACATTCCAATTATGTTGGAAAATTCAAAAGTAATGGCTTTGATTTTTTTCTATCTCCAACAAATCTTGTAAAAAGGCAACAAAACTGCAAAGTTTATTTAAATGATCAAATTTTTATTTGATAATTTTGAAAATTATGTTTTCATTTCATTTGGTTTCATAATCTTAGTTCCTGGATTTTGACCTATCTAATCTATAATATATATAAACAGTGAAGTTATATAGATAATAGTCTTTAAACTGTGAACAAAAAGTGAATTGTTAAGCTGCCGTACGCAAGTTCACAAATTCACGCTGAAATACCAGTCTTGTCCACGTTTTAAATTTGTCTCCTTTTGTAGTAACGTTTTAACACTTATGTAATAATTGCGCCATACGTCTTTCAAACAATTGTTTTACATTGAATTTCTCAGCTCGATGAAAAAATATGAATGACATATACGGATCAGTTCATTGCACCTGCACATATCAATCGGATTACATGTAAATTGCAATAGAACATATCATTGAATAAACTATAAGTAATGACGTCATCGTCAATAGTCAATATACAGAAACGTAAAGCAATGTATACTAATCTTCTCACTTTTGCATCATTCCATGCCTTTTTGGATCTGAATTGAAAGTAATTACAACTTCCAATAAACTGTTCCTATCCGGAACCACAGGTTATCGTCTTGCTTGAAAAAAAACACAAATGTTTTAACTTCATTTTGTTTAAAGACACGGCGTCAAAGACATTGTATTAGAAGGATAAGACTTGTCTTTATAAAACAGCATTTACTAACCAGAATACATTTTTCGCAAGAATAAGATGAAACTTATAGTTGTATTTCTTTTTGAAATTCAAAAGTATATCATCACAACATGAAATGTTTGGGTACAAGAATTTAAAAGGGGGAAAAGATGTGCAGTAAATTATCAGTATTACAAATCGGACGAACACGTGTAAATCCCTAACTTAAATCTCGTTGAGCAAGACGATTTCTAAAATGTTGTTCAATATTTCGCTTATAATTTGAATAACAGCAAATCCTTGAAGGTTATTTCTTTCATTGGTTAATAAAAAGACAAACTTTAGTACAAAACTAACGGAATTATTATTCAAAAGTAGTGATTTTTTCTAATTGTTTTCCTTTTTATTTTGTTTGCAGTCTTTCTCTGTTAATGCCACCGTTATGACCTACTTTTATTCGGTTACTGTCGCACCTTGTTTTCATTAAATTGTAGTTTAACTCTTAACTTAACTCTCAAAGTTTATAATAAATTTTATTTCTGAAAGAAAACTAAGTTATTCAGTTTGCCATGATTATCTACAATGTATTATGATACCTGATTCTTCAGGTTGTCCCTTTTCACCAGTTTGTCCTCGTGCTCCTGTAATTTGAAATGAAAACATTATACATGATATTTCAAATTATTCAAACGGAGAAATGTTCACATCCATCTGTATCATCTTAAGTTATTAATATTAAAGAGAGGTAAAAGATTTTAAAGAGATAATGAAACTCATAATTTGATATGAACTGACAATGTCGAGGCAAACAACGACCAAAAGACGAACTACATTATACAAAACACAATGTAGAACACTAATGACAGAACAACACGAATCCCACCAAAAACCGGGGTTGATATCTGGTGCTCCGTTAGGGTAGCGTATCCTTCTCCACATGTGGCACCCGTCGTGTTACTCATGTAATGACTAGTATCGTAGGTTCATGTTTATACTGAAAAGACGAGGTGAAGATAATATTACAAGGAATATCATGACTACAAACGGTGTGAGACTGGGTGCATTGATAGGCTAAACATTCATTGAAATGTATCTTCTAGTAGTAAAAAAACTCGTCCTAAATATTAAGCTTAAAATTAAGTACGAAAAAATTAAGCAAGATAAGCCAAATGAAATACGAAGTTGAAGAGCATCGAGGACCAAGAATTTTGAAAAATTTTGTCAATTTCAGCTAAGATAATCTATTCCCGGGGTAGAAAAATTAAAATGTTTATTAACAGTTAATTTGTATGATCAATTAAAAATTAAAAAAAGAGCGAGTAATTGATGTTCTTCGGTTTCTTTGTGTGGATTTCTATGAAGTCATCTGTCATTACAAATTAGCAAAGAATAACTAGAATTGCCAGATATAACCAATTTTATTTGCTAATTGAAAATTAAGCTGAATAAAATAATTTAAGACAGCAGAGAAGATAATTCTGTTTTAATTGTTTATTACTAAGACTTAAATAAAGAGTGAGCTATTTATACTGTAAATTTATGATGTCTCTAGTCTGGTCGAAGGGTCAGAGTGTCCTACTTAATCAAACGATGAATTGTTGAAATTAGATAACATGTTTTCACGTGCAGAGAAATTTCACTTATGAACAGTGCATGATTAGATTACATCTTTCTTATTGGTCAATGATCTTGCGGGGTCAGCACGAGTTCACGTGTAAGTGCGTTGTTGTCACTTCCTTTTATCATCAGCATTTGATGTGTTAACTTGTGATTCTTATCTAACAATTTGTTAAAAATTCCAACCCACATACCTCCCTTAATGTTATCTTTTGAAGTAGATATGTATATTATGTTTATTTGTGGGGCAGATTTTTCTCCCCACATTTGCTATTCTATGTCATTTATTCAATTGATATGATATTAGTTGATGTCATTTCGTATTAATTATGTATTATTATTTCATATTAAATATGAACTTTTATGTCAAATGTTTTATTTGCAAAATGTATTTTTTGCATTTTATGATTTTGAATAAATGACCTTTTTTCGTCAGTTTAGTTTTGATATCAAATAGCAAATCTAGCTCAGACTCTGGCCTGTGTATACAAAGTTTGTTTATGGTATCTAGCTGTCTGTCTTAAATTCATGATATAGAACACTGGTATTAATAATTGTGTTTTTCTTTCTCATTCATTCAAGCAAAATAAGTTGTTTATCAGATATTTGACGTATGGTTCAAAGAAAAAAAACAATGATCTGTCATTTATTAATAATGGATCTGCAGCCTTCTGTTAACAGTTGTTTTCCATTCGTTTGATGTGTTTAAGCTTTTGATTTTGCCATTCGATAAGGGACTTTCCGTTTTTAATTTTCCTTGGAGTTCGGTATTTTTGTTATTTTACTTTTTATAATGGAATAGTAAACAATAACTTTTATCATATACGACCTTACAAAATACTATTATATTTTTTATACTACTAATATTTAATATATTACTTTGGAAAACATGGAAAACAAAACATGTTCTTCTAATGTTCATTTTAAGTGATTTTGATGTTCTGACCTATTTGTCCTTTGTCTCCAACTGGACCCATACTTCCCATTAAACTTCTATCGCCTTTGATACCATTTTCGCCATGTTCACCTTTTAGACCAGCAAGAACAATTTCTCCTTTCGGCCCTTTATCGCTAGTTGGTCCTTTTTCTCCAGTCAAAACTCTGTTCCGGTAGGTCCAACTAAACCAGTCTGGCCCATTTCACCCATCATGCCCTTTTCACCATCCACACTCTTGTTTCCAATTGGACCTTTTGCACCAACTGTGCCTTTACCTCCGACTTCCCTTTTTTGTCCACCTGGACCTTCAGCTCCAATTATACCTTTGTCACCAGCCATAACTTTTGCACCTATTGCACCATTTTCTCCCATTGGTCCCTTTCTTGCCCTTTTCTCCATTTGATACTTTCGTACCATTTCCTCATAATGCACCTATATCTCCGAGTTGTCCCTTACTTCAAGCAGAGCCTGTGTCATCAATTTCACTTTAACCCTGTGTTCGCCGTTATTTCCTATTTCACCTTGCCTACCCTTATCACCAGCAATGTCTTTATGGCTACCAAGACCCTTTTCGTCTCTAGAGACTTTTTCACCTTTAAGAAAATTTCCACAGCCACTGCTACCTTTTATTATTATGTAGAGCATGTCATCATATGATTAATTTAGTAAACATTCTGTTGTCGAGATGAATATATGACTTTTTATGACTGTGTAATAATACAGGTCCCACTAAATGAACAGTAATTGCTGTCCCTTAACGTTAAGCTACGAGTTCTCTGTGTAGTGTATTGTGAATGTTCATTTGATTTGGATGTTCGTCTTATTCTGATTTGGCTATGCTGTTGTCTGTTTTTTTTTCTTCAATTTGAATATTAAAACAACATTCACCAAAGATAGAAGAAAGCAGCAAGAAGGTGACATTCTTTAACAAAATTTCAATAATACAACAAGGCCAAGGCAATGTTCTTAATATACGATTTTGTAATTGTTAAATTTTTGCAAAAACTTCAGAAACTAAAACTCTTCGATGATGCAAAATATAGATGGGAATCTTGCACGTGTATATACCATTTCCCACACCACGTCAGAAAATACAATCACGTTTGATACGAAAGTTAAACGAATGCTTATGCTATAGTAGTGGTTGTCGTTGGTTCATGTCTGTTATTTTTATTTTTCGTAAATTGTATTTCATTAGGACACTAAATTCTCGTTTGAATTGTTTCACATTTTTATGTAGCTGACAGTACTGTATACGTTTTTCATATAAAAGGTATAAAAATAAAAGCGAATTGAGATACATTAAGTACTTGATGTGGCCTGTCAACCGTTTTGATTCTAGCGTCACATATGAGTCTTTTGTATACAAAACGGGCATCTGGCGTACTCAGTTATAAGCCTGGCATGTTGAGTTTGTTTTACCGGACAAAATTGTTTTTCGCAAAAAGAGTCATGAATAATTTGTATAATAACTTGTTGAATACACAGTGCAGCTAAATTGATTTTGCTTTGAGATAAAAATATAAGGCAACCAATAAAGAATGTACATTTAACATGTTTAGTTTGTCCAGTAAATTGCAAACTCCCTTAAATTACAAACAATTATATAAGTTAAGCCCACGTTACGCCAAGAGAATTAATCTATTTAAAAAGTAAACCAGTATAATAAAAAAATAACATCAGATTCAAAAACGTATTGTAGTTACCTAATCGATAAGACAAATGAGATTGTCTTTTGAAACCGGAATTATTCAATGCCAATTGTTGTATCTGTTTTTCTAGTTCCAAATTCTTTTCTGTATACTCTAAAATATCAAGAAATAACATTCATATTAACATTACTAGTTCTTTATGTATGAATGAAGTGAACTTTCATTTATTTTATTCAAACCGGTTACCAGGTTTGCTCAAACATATGTACGACGTATTTCAACGATTTATTTTTGCATTGTTACCTGGTTTATGGATCTTATTTGTCTTGCTAATCAATTTTTCTGATTTAAGGTGAATTATTGGTATATATTTCCTTAGATAGAATTTTCTTATACTTTGCCAAAATGTATATTTTTTCAGGCTTTTTTCAAAAGTGTTATCAAATGTATGGGTCACCGTGCTTTTTTTTTCAAGCTACAAGTCGTGCAAAGTTGCCCAAAATTTGCATAGATTGTTCATTAAAATCATTTTTTGTGAATAAAAAGAAATCTATAAGATAGATGTTTGAAACAAAATATGAGAAACTAGGGTTTAAAATATGCTTTAAGGAAATAAAAAGAAAAAATGGTGTCACCAAACTTGTTTTCTAGCTACAAGTAAAAATTGAAAATTTCTCTATCATTCCTTTTATAAAAAAAAATACTATTTGAGTGATCTCCCCATAAATGGCTGGTAGACAATTTGATTCGAAGAAACAAATATATTTGGTATTTGATAAATCAGTCTAAATAATGCATAAAATCACTTATTTTTCTGTTTTCCAACAACCAGTCTAACATTAATTGCCAATCTGTCTTAAAAGTAGACCTATTGTGAACTGCTATTTTACAACACAAGATGGCGGTATACAGTTAATCTACCTTAAGATTAAAAATTATCGTTTCTCCTTTAAAAAACAAATGATTCCGAAATGTCTGCTTTCACCCTCGTTATGTGTTTAAAAGATATCATTAACGAGAGGAAGGGTGGAGGGGATCGAATTCCCAAATTTCCAGTTTTTCAGTTGCAGTTACAGTCGTTGTCATATACTTGGAAGGTAAGCTTTTTTTTTTATCATGGGCGGACGGGCCTTTTTCCAGAAATTCGGGATTGAGCTGTTTATTCTCGGGAATCGGGAATGACTAGTAATTTCGTCGGAAATTTGAGAATTCGACCCCCTCCCCCATTGCCCCCCTTCCTCTCGTTAATGATTAATGATTTCTTTTAAACACATAACAAGGGTAAAAGCAGAATTTCGGAATCATTTGTTTTAAAGGAGAAACGATAATTCTTAATCTTAAAGTAGATTTACTGTATACCGCCATCTGGGGTTGTAAAATATCAGTTCACAATAGGTCTAGTTTTTTGCTTGAATCTGCACATTTTGAGACAGATTGGCAATTAATGGGTTAGACTGTCTGTTTGAATACAGAAAAATAAGTGATTTATTGCATTATTCAAACTGATTTATCAAATACCATCTATATTTGTTTGTTCGAATCAAATTGTCAACTAGCCATGTAAGGGGAGATAACTCAAATAGTAAAATAGTAAAATATCACAGTAAGGGCTAAAATTAGTTAATCTCTTTTTCTACTTTCTTTACGAATTTCAGCAAGTTTATCATTCCACGCATTAGTTTCTATACTATCTCTACTTTGAAGTTCTGATTTATTCCAGTATTCAGCATTTAGAATGTTACCCAGTTGAACTTGTTCACTCATTTTCAACTACTATGTTAAGTCTTTATTCAGTTGTTTAATTGTTCTTATAAATGTTTGAAATGTTAGCTGTAGCTTTTACGCAGTATGTATGAAAATTCCCTTGATATTAAATTGAAATATAGGTTTTTCTAATTTACGGAAAGTCTAAACAAAAGCATTTTCAATTGGACACGTTGGGACATTTTCTTTTGTAAAGTGACATACATGTAAATGAGGGTAGGAGAGGATTATACCGTCCATCGTCAAACATTTCCTTTCTTATGTTATAAGGGAAAGAATTCGTCGCTTCTTGTCACACGGTACTTGTTGAGCACAGACAGGATCAAACGAGGAATAATTTTGATCATTAACGTTTTTTTAACAACAAATGCTTCCGTTATTTGTAATATCGAGTACCTCAATCCCACCCTCATACATGTAAACCTGGTTTTATAGCTAGCTAAATCTCTCACTTGTATGACAGTCGCATAACATTCCATTATATTGATAAAGATGTGTGATCAAAACAAACAGACATAATAGGTAAAAATGTCAAAAATAGGGGAAAAGCAGTCAACATTGTGTTATAATCTTAATCACTAGCAAAAATGAAAGACAAGAATACAAAAATATACCATAGCACAATAACACAATAACGGGATGTGTAAGTACAGAGCCACGTCATATGTAACAAAGAAACACAAAAAGGCATATAGATAAAGTACATTAGCAAAATACAAATATTTTAACATATAACAATTACACTATGACGGTATGTATAAGTACAGAGCCACATCAATTGGATGTCACCAAAAACACACTAAACAGTAAAAGTAATATTCATAAAGACAACAAAAGGATACTATAACACGTTATTAAGATGATAAACAACGTCAGTACCCAGAATCTATACTTCAAGACCATCGTGTATTATTTGTAAGGTAGAAACGGGATATTTATCAACAAGGTCTTGGTACCTTCCGATGAACTTTTTTTAGAAAAAGGACGAGACGTTCTTTGACATATCCCTGGTTGATCAACTTTCTACACGTTTTACAAAGTCTGAGTAGCAGCTGCAAGCTCTTAAATACCGAAAAAGTTGGGAAATATATATCCCATATGCAGGTGAAGTTGGTATATTGCTACTAAGGTGGGGGAAATTGATAATTTCAAAATTAAAATAGTCTCATTTGTCATATATTATGATACTGAGATGACCGCGTATATTAAACTCGAGGTATAAGTCTAAAAATGAGACGGAGGAAGCCGTGTCTATTGTTTCTTTAATTTCTAGTTCTGGGGGATATATTAATGGAATCTAATCAGAAAAGTTTGGAATGCTTATGGAAAGAACACATTCAATATATCTGAATGTGAAATTAAATGATCTGGCTTCTTTGATCTTCTTCTTGTTTTTGACAAGTGTCTGAAGGAAATCTGACTCATATGAAAATAAGAAGAGGTCGGCAAAGAGAGGCGCACAGTTCGTTCCCATAGGAATGCCGACAATTTGTAAAAAAAAGTCTTCCTCCAAATTCAACAAATATGTTGTCAATAAGAAACTCCAGCATACTGATCACTTGTTCCTCTGTGTCGCATGTTTTACCTTTTTGTTCACTATTAACAAAATATGCCGTATGGTATCCCAAAGTAATAAATTTATAGCGTATGCTACCATTTTTATGTTTAAAAGCATTGTGGATTATTTCTTTAAGACGAGTTTTCAGTTTCACATGGGGAATGATGGTATACAGGGTTGAAAAATCAAAAGTTTTGATAGACCTAATTTCAGAAAAAAGATCGAAATTTAAAAGTATGCAGAAGTTCTTTAGAGTTTTTAGAATCCACATATGGTTAATACCACTACGCGAGTAAACAGTTTCACAGTATCTCTGAATACCCTTTTTCACTGGGGACAGAATTTTTGTCAATCTAATGGACATTTTTTTAGTCGAACATGAGCCGGCAATGTACCGTTGTTTGTACGGAATTTTGTGAAGCTTATGTATCCAATACAAACAAGGTAAGTCCTCCGATTTGCTGTTCAATGTAATTTTCATTGAAGCCATGAAGGACTTATGATTCGCCAAAATCTCATCCTTGTCAAATGATATGTTTTTTTATGTGGGATTACCGAAGTGCTCATTTATTCCCAATTCTTTAACAAGACACCCGTAGTAGATTTACATACAAAGACAATAGTATTTGAAGCTTTGTCCACAGGAACAACAACACACTTATCGTGAAGAGATTATAGACATTTCACAGCCTCTTTGTCTCTGAAAAAGGACTTTGGTCTATCATTCACACAGTTTTACAACTTATGAATGCGACGTTTTATCAGAGACCTGATTGATTTGACCCATTCTGACAGAGTGTTAAGTTCAACTTCTTCTCGTTTAGCCAATGCTCTGGCGTTGTCCTCAATGAAATTTTAGATTAATAAATCAATTATCGGTGCAATAACTTCCATGGAAAATATTTACTAGTTTTGAATCATAAGCTTTACCTGTTAGTCAACTTACCTCAAGTTATTGTGTGAACTCCTTGGTTATTCAAAATAGTACAACGACACATATTATAATCAAAATACATCTGGAAGTCATCATTCACAGTTTTTACGATATACAAGTGTCAATAGGACTTGTTTCAAAAAGTTTTTGAGGTAAAGACGAACAATTCTAAACGTTATGTTATATATGGCTCAGAGCATCCTTGTGTTAGAGCATACACTACATCTTTTTTATTTTCATCTTGTTTAAAAAGATTACAATAACATTTTACTGACAAAGAAATGTCTAAAGCGCTTGACTTTTAATCGCAACATATTTGTTGAAAGGACAGGGTGGGATGAATTGCACTTGATTTTGATCCTTTTTTTGCATTATATTTCGTCGTACTAGATGTAAACGACCTCAGGAATAAAAAAGCAGGCACAACAATAGAAAATGGATACTTCCGGTTTAGAATGTCAAGTCCAGTTGTCAAATCAATTAGGAAATTAACACAACCAATCATTTAAAACTTAAAAGAATTGTAAAACAATCACCAATGAGACAATTTTCTACCAGGCACGAAATGAAGTAGGTGTTAGAACTTTTATGCAAACATTACTGCCTTCTACAATGCACATCACCCATACGTATAGCAAGCTATACAAGGTCCTGCCACGACAAAATGTAAAACAATTCATACTAAATATCATTGTTTTAGTCATTTTGACAATTGAGACTTTTTTTATTTTATTTTGATTTAAAATTAATCAATTACATTGACATATCATACACTTGCTTAATTTGTATATAAGTTTTTATCATTAGGTATCTAATGAGAGGGTGAAGTGTAAATCTTTATCATTAGGTATCTACAAGAGGATGAAGTGTAAGTCTTTATCATTAGTTATATAATAATGGGTTGGGGTGTAAGGCTTTATCAATAGGTGTCTAAGGAGGGGATAGGGTGTAAATCTTTATCATTAGATATCTAAGGAGGTGATGATGTGTAAGTTTTTATCATTAGGTACATAAGGAGGGCACGGGTGTAAGACTTTATCATTAGGTATCTGAGGAGGGGATAGAGTGTAAGACTTTATCATTAGGTATCTGAGGAGGGGATGAAGTGTAAATCTTTATCATTAGCTATCTAAGGAGGGAATGGGGTGCAAGTCTTTATCATAAGCTACCGAAGTAGGGGACAGATCGTAAGTTTTTATCATTATGTATCTATGGAAGGGATGAGGTGTAAGTCTTTATCATTAGGTAACTATGGATGGGATGAAGTGTTAGTCTTTATTATCAAGTATCAAAGGAAGGGTGGAGGTGTAGGTCTTTATCATAAGGTATCTAAGGAAGAGATGAGGTGTAAGTCTTTATCATAAGGTATCTAAGGAGGGGATGAGGTATAAGTCTTTATCATTAGGTATCTAATGAAGGGATGAAGTGTATGTCTTTATCGTTAGGTATATAAGGAGGGGGTGAGTTGTAAGTCTTTGTCATTATGTATCTCAGGAGGGCATGGGGGGGGGGGGGGGGGGGGGGGGGGGGGGGGTAAGACTTTATCATTAGGTATATAAGGAAAGGATGAAGTGTAAGTCTTTATCATTAGCTATCTAAGGAGGGGATGATGTGAAAGTCTTTATCATTAGGTAAATAAGGAAGGGATGAGTTATAAGTCTTTATCATTATGTATCTAAGGAGGGCATGGATGCAAGTCTTTATCATTAGGTGTCTAAGGAGGAAATGGGGTGTAAGTCATTATCATTAGGTGTCTAAGGAGGGGACGGGGTGAAAGTCTTTATCTTTATGTATTTAAGGAAGGGATGAGGTGTAAGTCTTTATCATTAGGTATCTAAGGAAGGGCTGAGGTGTAAGTCTTTATCATAAGGTATCTAAGGAAGGGATGAAGTGTAAGCCTTTATCATAAGGTATCTAAGGAAAGGATGAAGTGTAAGTTTTTATCATCAGGTATCTAATGAATAGATGATGTGTACGTCTTTATCATTAGGTATCTGAAGAGGGGACGAAGTGTAAGTCTTTATCATAAGGTATCTAAGGAAGGGATGAGGTGTTAGTCTTTATCATAAGGTATCTAAGGAGGAGATGAGGTATAAGTCTTTATCATAAGGTATCTAAGGAGGTGATGAAGTGTAAGTCTTTATCATAATGTTTCTATGGAAGGGATGGGGTGTAAGTTTTTATCTTTAGGTGTCTAATGAGGGGACGAAGTGTAAGTCTTTATCATAAGGTATCTAAGGAGGAGATGAGATAAGTCTTTATCATTAGGTATCTAAGGAGGGGAAGAAGTGTAAGTCTTTATCATAAGATATCCAAGGAAGGGATGGGGTGTAAATCTTTATCATAAGGCATCTAAGGAGGTGATGAAGTGTAAGTCTTTATCATTAGGTATCTAAGGAGGGATGGGGTGTAAGTCTTTATCATTAGGTATATAAGGAAGGGATGAAGTGTAAGTCATTATCATTAGGTATCTGAAGAGGGCATGGAGTGTAAGCTTTTATCATTAGCTATCTAAGGAAGGGATGATGTAAAAGTCTTGATCATTAGGTATCTAAGGAAGGGATGAGGTGTTAGTCTTTATCATTAGGTATCTGAGGAGGGGGTAGGATGTAAGCTTTTATCATTAGCTATTTAAGGAAGGGCTGAGGTATAAGACTTTATCAATAGCTATCTAATGAGGGGATGAGGTGTAAGTCTTTATCATTAGGTATCTAAGGAGGGCATAGGGTGTTAGTCTTTATCATTAGGTATCTAATGAGGGGATGGAGTGTAAGTCTTATTATTAATTATCTAATGAGGGGATGAGGTGTAAGTCTTCAACATTAGCTATCTAAGGAGGGGATGAAGTGCAAGTCTTTATCATTAGGTAAGGTTGAGATACATCCAAAACCATTTTTCTTCTTTCTGTGATACGGTTATGGGAAAACATCCCTTATATCAACTACAGGTCTGTCTTAATGTGATGGACTTTACCTTAATTCTGTATCACGAACATATTGAAGATTAATTTGCGTAGGGAATCATTTGATTCACAGTAATCATGTCGATGTGGTCACATGTTTCTGTCCATGATTTGAGTTAATTCAATTTCCGATTAAAAAAAAACAAAAATTTAAACTTTGAGTAATCTTAATTCTAAGGATTTGACACTAAACATTACAAGCAAATACTTGTTGAACCTTAGTAAGAATATTATGTCTGAAAAAAATAATACAAACTTGTTTGAATTCGTCTCAGCATATATAACGGTTTAGAGGATTTACATATTAAATAATATGCTGTGATTTTGATCAAAATTTTGATTTAAGAATCTTTTAATTGTCTTTAATCAAAGTTGGAGTAAGAATGTGTCATTTCTCAAGGTAAAAGTTCTCACAATATCATCCGATTACACAAATCTTTTTGAACGTTGAATAAATACGAATGCGTATAAGAGTCACTTGTATAAAAATCTTGCAAGAATCCGGAGGTTGTGGATGCTTTATCCTCTTTGCATGACAAATATGTCGTTGTTCCAGCAGATAAAGCCTCCAATAATATTGTCTTTATATGTAAAAGCCATTATTTGAAATGTCTCACAACAGAGCTTGGAATAAACAGCACAACCGATAATCCTAAATATTCTTTAACATCATTTACAAAGGATGAAATTTTACAAAATCACACATCTGTCCTTCTTTCTTTTGGTATCAACATCAAAGAAAACGAAGAAAATTTACCGTCATTATACTGGATACCAAAACTTCATAAAACTCCATATAAAGAACGATACATAGCTGGATCATCAAAATGTTTGACTAAACATATTTCTAAAGTACTGACTACTATTCTTTATACAGTAAAAGATGGCCTTCAAAAATATTGTGATGAGATATATTCTGCCAATGGTGTTAACCAGATGTGGATTCTTAAAAATTCTAACGATCTACTGCTTAATCTTAGATCACAATCTCTGCAATTTTGCAGCAACATTAAGACTTTGATTTTTCAACGCTTTACACTACTATTCCCAGTGTTCAATTGAAAGATCGACTTCACTATCTCACTAAACAGAGCTTTTTCTATAAAAATGGGAATCGTAGATACAAATTTCTTGTGTTGGGTTATAATAATTCTTATTTTATGAAAAACCACACTGAATCTACCAGAAAATATACTGAAGATGATATTATCAAAATGCTGGACTTTTTGATCGACAATATATTTGTTGAGTTTGGAGGATTGATATTTCAACAGACAGTCGGTATTCCAATGGGTACTAATTGTGCACCCCTACTGGCCGATTTGTTTTTGTACTCGTATGAAGCTGAATTCATTCAGAACCTTCTAAAAGACAAAAAGAAAAAGCACCTTGCGAAATTCTTTAATTTTACTTTCAGATACATTGATGATGTCCTATCACTGAATAGCCCATATTTCAGCCAATACTTACATCTCATATATCCCAGTGAACTTGAAATTAGGGATACTACTGATACTAGAAGGACTGCTTCATACCTTGATCTTTTCCTCAATATTGACACAGATAGACGACTTCACACTAAAATCTATGACAAACGGGACAATTTCAACTTCCCAATTGTCAATTTCCCATTTCTCAGCAGTAACATACCCTCTGCCCCATCGTATGGTGTTTACATATCTCAGTTGATACGTTATGCTCGTGCATGTTCACACTATACGGACTTCATATACAGGAGTGTGCTCCTTACGCAGAAACTGCTCCAACAAAGTTATGAGGAGGAAAGGTTAAAAATGACACTCGGTAAATTTTATGGACACCATCCCGAATTTGTTGATCCATACGATGTGTCTGTGTCTAAACTAACTAAGGACATTTTTACCACGTCTTAGATTGTGGTTTACCATTTACGTTGTCTGGTCTTTTTAGTACCGAACATGATATTCCCGAATATGACTGTTTTGCTGAGTGTGAATTCGCATTGTTATAAGACGTACCACGTTATTTGTTTATCCAACATTCATGTATTTAGTGATGATGTTGTATTTGTAATTCTGATCGGATATTGTTAAATATCTTATCATTCTATTTTTTTTATTTTCTATTCGTATGTTAAAGTAAAGATAATCAATCACCCAGTTCATTTATAAGATTTTAGTTTAAAGCAACTTTATGTACACGATTTATTTGTTTTACAGTTTGATTTACCGACATAGCTAGATAATACAATTAATTATCTAATTACTAAGTTAACACAATCCTGTATTAATATTCTTGTAATTGTTATAAAATACATCAAACGACATAGTTACAAACCTGATCTTGAACTGTATCAAATTTTTAGAAATATACCTGTGACGTCACTTTTGTGGCGTTGATCCAGTCGTGTGAAAGACTGTTCGTGGTTCTGTTGTGCTGTTTTTGTGTGCTGTCCTATGTTGTTTTACGTGTTTGTTTTTATTCTGTGGTTAGCATTTCGAAATGTACTATTATATTGTTTATTTGTTTATTTCTCTGTCCTGAATGTTCTTGCATTTATTTGTACTGTATTCCTGTCATGTAATGTTGTCATTTTTGTGTTATATTTAATATTGCCATAAAAGCGCGAGGTTTGGCTAGCCACAAAACTATGTTCAACCCACCATTTTTTCTTAAAATGTCCTGTACCAAGTCAGAAAAATGGCAGTTGTTATCTTATAGTTCGTGTCTGTGTGTGTTGCATTGTCGTTTGTTTTTTTGTTCACTTCAGTGTTTCTGTTGTTTTCCCCCTTATAGTTGATGTGTTTCCCTCGGTTTTAGTTTGTAACCCGGATTTATTTTCTCTCAATCGATTTATGACTTTTGCACAGCGGTATACTACTGTTGCCTTTATTTTGCAGCACTACTTCCTTTTTAATAAGCACCATATAAATTTCTATTACTACATCTACTTATAAATGTCATAATTTCATTCATTGATTCGGGTCATTTTCTCTTTTTCGCAAGAAAAATGTATATTTCAGATTACTAGTACATCGTAAGGTGTGTCCGAAATGAGATTACAAGATTCCACGGGTCGATGTGATTAATTTATGTGAAATCAGGGACAAAAGTTGTATATTGGTCTTCCAACTGGTTTGACTCGAGCTTCACTGACCAGTCAAACAACGCGAATACTGTACAAAGTCATCAGGCTGGTGTATTTTTGATGATTTTTAACAACGTTGGATTGATCCCCCTGCTGGTGGACGTTTTATACCCGACAGTTTCATAAGTAAATGAAATTAACACTTTATAAATCTTTTGCGTCAAGTAGTCAACTATCCTGTGGTGAAATGAAATGTTATCGATACGTCATTTTATTTTGTAATTATACTGTCATTGTTGCTTATGTGATTTGTCTATATGAAATTTTTCTTTTTCTTTGTTGACATAGTTTTTTTGTTTTTTATAGTGATTAAGATTATAATACAATAATGACTATTGTACCCCAGTTTTTGACATTTTTACCTATTATGTCTGTTTGTTTTGTTCACACATTGTTGTCAATATAATGGATTTAATTCGACTGTCATATAAGTGAGAGGTTTAGCTAGCTATAAAACCAGGTTCAATTCACCATTTTCTACATTTGAAAATGCCAATACCAAGTCGGGAATATGACAGTTGTTTTCCATTCATTTCATGTGTTTGCGCTTTTGATTTTGCCGTTTGGTGGGGGACTTTCCGTTTTGTATTTTCCTTCGAGTTCGGTATTTTTGTTGTTTTATTTTATACTGCATGTTCATAAAACTTTAAAAGCAGTCGAAATACTAAGGGTTTGTTCCTTGGCACAGATGGCCTTAAATGGATTTGGCATTACTTTTTGGAACTTTTTGTTTTTAGTGCTTTTCAAATTTTTAATTGATTTGGTTTTTCCAATTGTTTTGACTCGAACATTACTGAGTTTTGTATAGACTAAACGCTTAAAAGTCGTAAAAAATAAAAACTTCGTATCTTTGGTGAGGTTTTCCCGATATTCAATAATGTTTTAAGAAGATACAAATCAAATGAAAAAAACTAAAAGCATGATTGAAAATTAATCGTATCGATATTCTATCAACTGAAATGCTTATAATGTATTTTTGTAAAAAACAGAATCGTAAAATAGTGATACATACATGAAATTTGTCCAAAGATTTCATGCACTTTACCACTTAATGCTAGCTCCTTCCATTAATTATTTGTATGTTGTCTGTGTTTATTCATTTCCATCAATTTGTAGACTTCTTTTACACTGTTGTTTGTCTTTCGATAATTTTTAGTTTGTTTTGCCGTGGCGTTGTCGGTATTTCTTCGATCTATGAGTTTGAAAAAGAGACTCGAACACTACTGCGTTTTGTATAGACTAAACGCTTAAAGGCAAACAATACCAAAGAGACATTCAAACTCATAGTTCGACAATAAACTGACAATGCCATGCCAATAAAAGACCCCAAAAAAATCAGTACACAAAACACAACATTGAAAATTAAAGACTAAGCAACACGAACCCCGTCAACAACCGGGTGTGATCTCATGTGCTCCAGAAGGGTATGTAGATCCTGCTCCACATGTGGCACCCGTCTTATTGCTCAATAAATTACAAACCCGGTGATAAGTCTAATTAGGTTGGTCACATTTGGGAGAAAGGAGTCGGATTTTAGGTTACGACAATTGGAACATATCCGTCGTCACCTGTGAAACAGATATTCCATAACTCGTGATGGCGTCCGTTAAATCTACTAAGGGATCATTTTAACTTCATCACTCAGAACTCTTGGTTTAATAGCTTCCTTGCGAGCAGCAACTCTCTATCAAAGAAATCATGATAGGAAGTACAAGCCCTGACTTATCGTATCAACTGGGGGATATATACTTAATATGCAGTCTGGGATGTTGCTACATAGAAATGGAAAGTTTAAAAATAGGGAAGCTGAAATCATCTCTTTTGTCGGAAAGTTTTTTTTTGATCGACCTCATTGTCAATATTTAGATGTAAGTCAAGATGTGAGGCTGACTTAACTGTATCTGTTGGATTCTTTATCTCAAGTTCGATGGGATAGATGCGTTCAGCATAGTCATCAAACTTTGAATATTTAGTAAGATAACTTCATCTATATAGCGGAAAATATAATGCTAACTCCTTTTCTTTCTTGCTAAGAAGCTCCTGTATGGAGACAGCCTCATATGAAAAAAGGAACATCAGCAAGAATAGGAGCACAGTTGGATCCATGATCCATGTTTATGAAACAAAGCAGGACCAACTCTCCAATTTGTCTTTTAGTTTGAAATATACATATGGAGTTTTCTGCCTCTCCTTTGAATTATGTTCCAATTACAGTTAGTCATACATAGTTACTTCCCCTTTTAAATAATAATGCAGAACAAAAAAATATTATTGACAAACAAACAGTGCTCATTGTCTACATTTATGATATTTAGAAAAACAATTCATTATAAAGTGTTTATCTCTCGAACTATATAGCTACTGTGGATTCATTTATTTTCGTACGCCTGATGTAAAATTGTATTTTCCTGGATATTTGATTTCGTGGTTTTACCAAAACCTGAATACTAGCTAATAGAAAATGTGTATTTCCTCGAAAGATGAAAATTTTCGTTCACCTTTACCCAGGAAATCCACGACGAGTTGGTTGACCGTTATGGAATATCTGTTTCACAGATGACGACGGATATGTTCCAATTGTCCTAACTACAATCCAATCCCCTTTCCTCCGAATATGACCTACCGAAATTTGACTTATTACCGGGTTTGTACTTACATGAGCAACACTACGGGTTTCACATGTGGAGCAGGTTCTCCTTTTCCTTCCGAAGCACCTGAAACCACCCCTAGTTTTTGGTGGGGTTCGTGTTGCTCAGTCTTTAGTTTTCTATGTTGTGTTTTGTGGACTGTAGTTTGTCTGTTTGTCTTTTTCTGTTTTAGCCAAGGCGTTGTCAGTTTATTTTCGACTTATAAGTTTGAATGTCACTTTGGTATCTTTTGCCTCTCTTTTGGTTTCCCACAAAAAATAATGGATTCACAGTATACCATGTGTGTTAACTTAACGAGTCAGTTTTATGTACCTTCAAAATATATATAACATTTGTGATAACAGTTAGGCAAAGGTAATATGAACGTTGTATTTTGGTTTCAAGTATCATTATTGGATTATATCATTTACTAATAAAAGTTTTGTACCGCGTTATGCTCATACATTTGAATGACAAACCAAATGATGTTTATCGTTAATAATGTTAAGTATCATTCTTAGAAATGTTTTGTAATTTACACAAATAACATGTATACGCTATTAGTATTTGAAGTTGATGTTGTAGTTATGCTGTTGATTTCATTGATTTTATTAGACTTTTGAATACGCGATTGAGGAATAAAAACCGTAAAATGAATTGATGGTTTTACTCATAACTGTTGTAGAACCTCACTCGTCTGCCTTTGTCTTTAAGGAGTGTTGTTGATAGAGCTAAGCAGATATCCGAGAGCTCAGACTTAGAAATCTAAATTTTGACGTAACATCCAACGAGGATTTACACACCTACTGAAATATACAGATTATGCATTATTGTATTATTGTATTGTAGTGACATATACGGTATATGAATTTGCACTTTTTACTGTCCACGTACAGATTTTTATGATGTAACAATTACGAAGTCTTGAAGCCAACACCGTCAATGAAAAGTGTATCTTTTTTGTTAAGGCCAATTAACTAAATTATGTATTTCAATGTATCAAAATTCTTTAAATGAAAATAAAATCTGAAATATGCATACTATTCAAATTCATAAACAAAGACTGAAATGTTACATGTGTTAGTGAGATGCATATTAACTAGATATAAGAAGATGTGGTATGAGTGCCAATGAGACAACTCTCCATCCAAGTCAAAATTTATAAAAGTAAACCATTATAGGTCAAAGTACGGTCCTCAACACGGAGCCTTGGCTCACACTGAACAGCAAGCTATAAAGGGCCCCAAAAATTACTAGTGTAAAACCATTCAAACGGGAAAACCAACGATCTAATCTATATAAAAAACGAGAAACGAGAAACACTTATGAACCACATCAACAAACGACAACTACTGAACACCAGATTCCTGACTTAGGACAGGTGCAAACAGAAACAATAGTGAAACATCACAACATAGAAAGACACACTATAAGATATCAACTGAAATGGCTTAACTCAATCAAAGGACATATTAACACCAGTGAACATACACTGAACAAATATATTTGATCTATGATACAATGGAAATACAAAATAAATAAACTAAGGGAAGAATAATAAAAGTAACATGTTATATCGCTATGAAATGTTAAACAATTTAAGAAAAACAATATGCTCAAACAAAAATATCAGCCATTTGCAATTACTTTAAACACATGTAAATGAAAATAATTTTGTTGTTAGGTATACGTGTACAGTTCAAATAGAGAAAGGAACTAGTCTATAATAAAGCCTGAAATTAATCACTTTTCTTAACAACATGCTCAACTTATGGATTTCATCAAGTTTCTTGTTCTACATACTATGTCGCATATCATTTCGGGTTTGCAAGTTTTTGGTTTGTAAAATAAAATGTTGACAAGCTCAACGTGTTCATCCATTTTAAACATTGACGTCGCTTCTTTAATCTGTCTTCATACTTCCTAAGCTTTTAAGTTATTTGTACTCGAAGAAGAAAAGATTTTTTTCTTATTTTGTAGAAATTTCATTTAAGCTTCAAATTCATTGAGAAAGGTTTGACAATTTTCCACGAACCATAAATGAATTAAATTGCAACAAAGAGGCACATACTTCCGAACAGACGTCCGACTATCCTCAAATGTCATCTTAATAAAAGTGTATACTTGAACATTGCGTCAAATGAAGGAAGTACTTGGCAAATCATTTGGTTAGTACAATGTTAAACAAAGTAGTAAAGTCGTTTATTAAAAAAAAAGTTAATTCATATTTGAACTAATGTAGATATAATTAATGGAATGCATATACTTGGAACTATCATTTTATAGTTGTTAATAATACGAAAACTATCAAAGCAATAAAGGATTTTATATAACTTTTTTAAGTGTTATTATTTAAATTATTCGAACTTTGGGTTGAACAGAAACTCGTTTTATGTTCATGTATTTATTTATGATTACTTTGTGCAATAATTCGTTTGAATCAGGATGATACATACATCGACGCATTTAGTTAATGGTGTCACAAAATATTACATAAGATTACATTTATACAAATGATTATCTTTTTTTTCAATGTCTCTTGGAAACGAGTAACAGAAAAATGGCACCACAACAACCTGGTCAACCTTATTCCTATCGATTGTCCTATCTGACTTATTATTGAGTAGGACAACAACCTGGTCAACCTTGTTCCTATCGATTGTCCTATCTGATTTATTATTGAGTAGGACAACAACCTGGTCAACCTTATTCCTATCGATTGTCCTATCTGACTTATTATTGAGTAGGACAACTATTCAACCGACAATATTGTTAGCTCTCAGATTTTAAACAAAAAATGAACAAATAATTATTTTAAGCTAAACATGTATTTCATTAGATTCCACAAATAATTTCAAATACCCAAAACGTGATTTAAAGACAAATTTGAACATATCTAAAGTCAAACGTTATTGTTAAACAAATAATTGCATAGGCAAAACTTGATATGTCTTCTGCTGTGAACTGTTTGTCTTATGCTAACATTTCTTACTAGTGCTGTGATATTCTTTACTTCCTAATATAACTGTATGACCTGTCATAATGTTGGGATGATCATAATCTATTATCAAATGTGACAGTTAATACATTCATGTAGTAAATATAAGACACTCCCACAATATGGCAGGTCCTTTTATAGTGTTATTAAATGGGTGTTTCATATTTATCCTGTTTTATGTTCAAATACAGTGGTATTGGATCGAGGTCACCTGTATTGGTTTGGGGAGTAACAGCTGATCGAGCCCCAATACGACTGTACGAGGACAATAAACAAGGTAAATATTAAAACACCCATTGCATGACACCTTTATTAACCAACGATTTAAATTAACCACCAAAAGCTGACTGAGGAAAAACACGATCGACTGAAGGAAGACTCGTACAGGATCAATATGAACTATTTTGAATGGAACGCCACAGCTGTCTTATATGGTACTCTGATATTACGTTATGTTGTTTTATTATTACTTGATGATATTTTGTCTTTACATAATATGGTTTTGACATTACGTAATGATGTTACGATATAACTCAATATAGAATAGTCATTACTTAATGATATTTCGATATTACATGATATGGTTTCGTATTGACTTGATATAGTTGTGTCATTACTTAATATGGTTTTGTCATTACTCGATGTGGTTTCACAATTATTTAACGTGGTTGTGTCATTAGGCAATGTGGTTTTAACATTACTTGATGTGTATGTGGCTTAACGTAATGTAGTTGTTTCATTACATGATGTGGTTTTGTTATTTCGTAATGATGATTTGCCAATTCTTTATATGGCTTTAACATTACATAATGACGTTTCAACATTTGACGATTTCACACTACATGATGTGTTCGTTCTACTAATTGATGTGGTTCTGTCATTCTTTGATGTGGTTATCACATTACTTGATGAGGTAAAATCATGTGACCATTTGGGAAAAAACTAGTTCTATTATTAGAACCAATTTCCATGTTTAATGTGCCTCGGATGAGTGTGGCCATCCATCCAGTTAGAGTTAAAATTAAATTTAGGGATACCATTCGAGTTAAAATTCAAGGCATAATTAGAATTAAAGTTCGTGTTAGCATTGAGTTTCGTGTTGAGTCACATTTGAAGGCAGAGTTCGAGTTACATTTCGACTTCAACTTTGAATTTGAGTCACTTTTTGAGGTAGAATTCGAGTTAGACTTCGAATTTGAGTCTCATTTAGATTAAGATTTCGAGTTAAAATACGAACTAAATATTAGTTCGTATTTAAATTTTTTTATCGATGATCGAGGGCTTTTACTCGGGCTTTCGAAAAGAGGGCTGAGGGGTATAGTAAGCGCACAAAAGATAAACAATACTACAGTATACAAAACACAACATAGAAATCTAAATAAAGTTAGAAGATGTGGTATGGTTGTCAATGAGACAACTATCCATCAGAGTTTTATTCAGTGTATATTTTAGCAAGTATAGGCAATCGTACGGCCTTCAATACACCGTATAGTCGGCTATAAAAGGCCACCACGTGGAAATGTGAAACAATTCAAACGAGAAAAGTAACGGCCTAATTTATAACAAAACAATTCACAAAAAACAAATATGACAAACATGAACCAACAACTACCATTAAACTACAGTCTCCTGACTTAGGACAGGCACATGAAGAATGTGGCGGAGTTAAACATGTCTGTGAGCGCTCAGCCTTAACCCTAACCTGGGACAATAGTGTAACAGCACAACATAAGAAAAAACTGTAAAAATCAGTTGCAATTGGCTTAACTCGATAGATCGGTATGACTGGGCAATATAAATCCATCAAAATCCGGGGGTGATTTCGGGTGCTCCGGAAGTATAAGCAGATCCTACCTCAGTAAATGTGTGGCACCCGTCGTATTATTCGTGAAAGTACAAACCGATTGATTTGGTCTAATTCGGTAGGTCACATTCGAGAAAAAGAGGACGGGATTGTGATTACTACAATTGGAACATATTCGTCGTCACCTGTGGAACAGATATTCCAAAAAGTTTTTTTTCTATTAGTGCGAGGTATATCAGAGAATTCAATTTATAAAAATAAAATATTGATATTCGTATATGTTCAAATGATCAATTTTTTTTTTTATTTTTGTCTGCCGTTCCCCTTTTTCATACCAAATAACTCAGAACAACAAATCGAACTTTAATTTGAACGTTAACTCAATGGATAGCGACACTCATCCGAAGCACATTAGAAATATGGAAATCGGTTTAAAAATAGAACCTGAGTTTTACCTCATCAAGTAATGTGATAACCACATCAAAGAATGACAGAACCACATCATGTAATGAAACAACTACATTACGTTAAGCCACATACACATCTAGTAATGTTAAAACCACATTGCCTAATGACACAACCACATTAAATAATTGTGAAACCACATCGAGTAATGACAAAACCATATTAAGTAATGACAAAACTATATCAAGTCAATACGAAACCATATCATGTTATATCGAAATATCATGAAGTAATGACTATTCCATATTGAGTTATATCATAACATCATAACGTAATGTCAAAACCATATAATGTAAAGACAAAATATCACCAAGTAATAATAAAACAACATAACGTTATATCAGAGTACCACATAAGACAGCTGTGGCGTTCCATACTTTTGGGTAATTGTCATTTTAATGCAAGGAATGTCGAAATACCCTGAAAATCAATAATGTGCGATGGATTACCCTTTAATTCACGAGTAAAAAAAACCTTTTGAGTCTCTTGATTTTTACACGAGTTATCTCCCCCCATCAATATGATGTCACTGACGTATAAACACAAAATGGCAACGGTCAGGTTAGAAGTCCATGGACTGGCGTGACAAATAAAGGAGTATTTGAAATCCATCTGGTACCGGTATATGTCGGTGAAACGAAAAGGAGGCTTAATAAACGTATATGCGGCCATAGATCAGACACCAACAACAATGCAAATGACATTGTTTACCAGCATTTTAATTAGCCTGATCATTCAATCCTTTCTATGCAAGTTCGCATCATAGAAAAAAGTATAGAACAGGACTCACAATCCTCATTTTGTAACACCTCTCTGTAGACAAAAAGAAGATTACTGGATTCGACAATTGGGATCTGCGACACCATGTGGTTACAATTACAAAATTGATGGCATAGGTATTCTGTCCAGTCATACTTGTAGCTCGGTGAATGTGATGAACATTTGCAGCTCTACCCTTCAATGAAGACGCAGTCGTGGTCATTGTCATTATACATCACATACTCTCCATGATATCTCTTTTAATGACCTGCTGCCATTTATACAAAAGCCGTTAGGTACTCGTCACATTCACGAAGCTTTATTTCAAGACTTCATTCTCTTTTCAACTTATGTTTGGAAACCACTGTTACAAACCCCCATGCAAACCAATACACACTTACAACTATCATCTCGGATATTGCCAGTCAATGAATTTTCAAACCAGTTTGCATTGGAAAAGATGAAAAGGAGAAAAGACCCTTTCTTAAACTTGTTTTTGCCAACAAAGGTCTCGATGCCATCAACATATCCTTCACAAAACTCAGTACACTCAAACATATATCCCTTTTTTAAAGATCAGTCTGTGCCTATCAATTCATATACCTATACCAAACCAATTGCAAATTTTTTATTACAAAGACGTGTTGCAGGATCTCAATATTGACGACTTCAAGTCGAAACCTCCTGATTGCACTTGTGCTAGTTATCCATTCATATATAATCCGACTGGCCACGTCACTACTGGTGACGTAAACATTGTCAATAACACTTATCTGCGAAATGTATTATTCAAAGGCCCAACATATCGTGATCCTACACTCAATTGGAAACACAACTTCAAAATACTGAGAGATTCGGTCAAGAATTATGTCAGATAATTGGTTTAACGAGAGAAAGAAGACGTATATACTCTTTCCGGATGGATTAAGGCTGTGAGGTCGTTGATACAAATCAGAATTAAAAACCTGAATGGTTCTATGAATACCCATGCTACATCAATCTTTAAAGACCCACATGTTGCAAAACACCTGTCATACCTCCATGAAAAATATGGTGCTGTCCCTGCAGATAAAGCTCCAAACAATATCGTTTTTATGTGTAAATCATATTACATAAACTGCTTCATAAATGAATTAGGTATTGACAATTCACTTGAAAACTCAACATATACTCCACGACACGTAGCAAGGAGGAAATCCTGGATAATCATAGGTCTGTTCTATGTTTCTTCGGAGTTTCAACCAAAGATGAGTAGCTATATATACTACCTATTCCAGAAGTTGCGTGAAGCAGATGTGGATACTAAAATTCCAAAGATCTTTTAGAGGACATTCAATCTAAGACACTTTCTTCTTGCAATAGTTTTAAAACATTTTACTTTTCTACATTTTACACAAGTATTCCCCATTCCAAACTAATAGACAAATAGAAAGAGTTGGTCTTGTGTTGTTTCATAAAAAGAAATGACCAACGTAGATACAAGTATTTTGCCTTAGGGAGGGATAAATCGTACTTTGTAAAAAATCACTCTGATTCAAATAAAAAATGCTTTGAAACTGACATTATCAAGATGCTTGATTTCTTGATTGACAACATAATTGTTACGTTTGAAGGACGTATTTTTAACAAACACTTAACATTCCCATGGGAACCAACTGTGCACCTCTCATTGCCGACTTGTTCCTTTGATCTTATGAGGCTGACTTCATACAGTAACTTCTTCGGAAGAAATCAAAACAAATAAAAATAAAATTGAGAATGGAAATGGGGAATGTGTAAAAGAGACAACAACCCGACCATAGAGCAGACAAGAGCCGAAGGCCACCAATGGGTCTTCAATGCAGCGAGAAACTCCCGCACCCGGAGGCGTCCTTCAATTGGCCCCTAAACAAATATGTATACTAGTTTAGTAATAATGGACGTCATACTAAACTCCAAATTATACACTGGAAACTAAAATTAAAAATGATACAAGACTAACAAAGGCCAGAGGCTCCTGACTTGGGACAGGCGCAAAAATGCGGCGGGGTTAAACATGTTTTTTGAGATCTCAACCCTCCCCCTATACCTCTAGCTAATGTAGTAAAAACAAATGCACAACAGTACGCACAGTAAAACTCAGTATAAGAGAATACCGAGTCCGATGTCAGAATAGGAAATATAAGAAAATAAACAAAATGACAATAATACATAAATAACAACAGACTACTAGCAGTTACTGACAAGCCAGCTCCAGACCTCAATTAAACTGATTGAAAGATTATGTCTTCATCATATGAATATCAGGCACAATCCCTCCTGTTAGGGGTTTAGTATTATACCGTCATAAAATATATGAGAAGAACATAACCCGTGTCATGCCAACAACTGGTTTTAGAATAAATGTGTTTAATTCCGATGCAAAGTCCCTATAAATGAATCAATATTAAAGCCAAAATATGCAATCTTTAATAACCTGACAACAAGTCTTCATATCATTGATTAAAAGTGTTCATTCATCTGATCAGTAAAGACAAGTAGCAGTTGAGAATCCTTCAAAATTATAAGCAATATATATTTTTAGTGTCCAAATGTGATACTTGTATCTATAATTATGGAAAAAAAATTTCAATGCATTCATTGTCCATAGGATTTTGTATCCTTTCTTAATTTTTATATCAGCATTGGTTCATTGTCAATATGATGTTGTATCCTTTCTTAATCTTTATATCATAAAAGTATGATGAATCAAATATTTATCTATTCTATAGTAAAACTCCAACTCCTATTGAAAATTTAGCTTTGTGAATTTTGATACAAATAATCTTTTTACTACAATGTAAATTAGGAAAATAACGTAAGCTTGTTTATTCAATGTTGATATATTTCTTTTTTCTAATATAAAAGGTCTTTAAGTATTGACAAGAATTGAAAGTCATTTGTTTCAAAAGCTAGAGTAACAGTAAAGTTTGGGAAATCTATAGGAACATAATACAGCTTGAGACAACAGATCTGAACTTGTCATAAAATTATAAAATATATTCATTCTATTTTATTATACTAAAAACTGTCTATTTTCATTTAAACTAAGTTATATCTCATCAATCTTTTTTACTTAAGTAATCGAAATTTAATCGAAAAATAATCGATGATCAAATCACATTTTGCTGTGATCGATTAAATAACGATTACATGTAATTGAAAATTTTGTCGATTACAGATTACTGTAAATTACTTGTAAAAAATGTAGTCAATTACAATCGATTACGATTACAGATTACTATGAATAATATGATCTGTCCAGTTTTGTCTCAATTGGTCCGCGCTTTACACATATATAATCTATAACATCATTGATCGGTATTCTAAAGCTCTTCATTTGGTCATTTAGTTGGGCAATACGATGCATCAGGTCTCAGGTCTTAGGTTTAAACAAAGTTAACAAATAAAACCAATAGTTAAATCACTGACACGATACTTAGCTTTCATAATAAGTATTGTGTAAATGCAAATGTGGGTAGAGCATAAAGATTTTTATTTGTTTCTCACAAATATACGATTTAACTTATGTACATCGATAATCATTCCATTTATAGTCCACCCTATTACTCAATTGAAGACAATCCTCGTTGTTGAATTTATCGTTAGGTTCACCAGATGACCAGTCCGTATAGTTAATCGATGAATTGTCGGATTCCCAAACAAAATGGGATTTTCTTTAAGAATCGTGTCCCCGAAATGACAAATTTAAACAATTCAAACGAGAAAACTAACGGCCTGATTTATGTATGAAATAATGAACGAAAAACATATATGATATATAGCAACAAACGACAACAACTGAATTACAGGCTCCTGACTTGGGATAGACACATATATAATGTGGCGGGGTTAAACTAGTTTGAAGGCGCTAAACCTCCCTAACCTGGTATAGTGATGTAACAGTACAACATAAGAACGAACTATAAAAATCAGTTGAAAAGGGCTTAACTCGTCAGATCGATATAAAGCAGAAATACATCTAACAAAAAGACAGAGTGGAAGTGGTAGGGTACTTATACATCCCCACAACAAACAAGACACCGAGTACAGATCTGAGAATACTCGCAGTTACTGACAGCTAGTTCAAAGCAAATAACAACTAATAAAAAAAGATCATGCATCTAAGACATGTTAATATGGAGAATACCTTCTTTAAGGGTTTAATCATCCACAGGGAGGCAAATTTTGAAGAACGCAAGGGATGGTGTAGAGATTTTAAAAGAAATTGAAATATAATCATCAATGTTAGGGAATCATTGAATGTATTCTTTCTCGTTTTGTTCTTAATTCAAAACCCAGTAAAATCCAATACGATGGCTATGGATGGTTTCTTTATAAAAGAAAGTCCACACGCATGGATTCTAATAAAGCATGTACAGTGGTATACTCCACATGCAACGATTTCCGTGCAAGCGGCAAATTGCATTAGATTGACGTTTCAAAATTGCTTAGACTGGAGAATCCATTTTTTGTAAGATTAAATGATATGCAGGTATATTCTTGTAATTTCAATATTTTTTAGTATCGCTATTTTCTTCGTTCTGTAATGTGATCTTCTTTTTGGAACTAATAAAAAAGGAATATTCATACAAGAATTTACTGGTGCATTGTGTTTTTCACCAATAGCATAAACGTTACTCACCAGTTTTTAGATATGTTTGCAAGAACCAATTTTCAACGGCATTGCCAGTTTTTACAAGGAATCCTCCTTTTCTATGAGAGTTATCCTAAAACACAAAATTCAACAAAATCAGTCGGACTACATGAGCTTGTAATCGTGTCGAAATAGCACATAACAATTATTTTATTCTGAGAAATCATGGTGTATTCAGTACCTATAATATGGCGTCGAACTTGTTTTTGCTTACTGCAAGTACTCTTTGAAAGCTGATATGTGTCCTTGTCTCTTTGTTTGTTGTTTTGTGATCAGTACCAATAAGATGAGTCATGCCCATTTTTTTTTTCTGATTTGTGCTTCTGTTGCGTTTTTATGTAACTGTTGTAGTTTAGGGTGCGGATATAGGTCTCGCAAATATTTTGTTTATCCCCTTCATATTATTTTGTCTCCTTTTCAAGAATGGGACCGGTCATCAAGTTTTTGTTGGTTTCTGTCTGCCATACCTATTTTACGTTTGTTTTTTAAGAATCTAGGCTGATCGGGTGTTTAAATTTTCGCACTAAAACATAGGATGTTGCGCAATGATATCGTAAGTCATATTTATTGTTGTAACTAGCAATTATGATTAATTTAGATTTTTATAGATAATCGACATAAAAATACTTAAATAAGAGAATTGTAATTGAAAATTTACACTTTGTTTTAAACTTTATAAAGTCTGTTTTCAATTTTGATTGTTGCAAATGCATATACGTTTGGGAAAAAGAAACATTTTCGTGCCGATGAGGAGACAAAGACAATATATTATTATCAAACAAACGCAAGTCGAAAATTATAGATAACGATCTTCATTTTAGTAGCTTTTCCAGCAGTTACGCACTTGTTTTACACTTATTTTACACTAGAAAAGGACCAGCAAATACGCGAAAGATTGTAAAAGAATGCATGTTAACAAAGAAGGATGTACAGTAAAGTAAGTATTTTACATCGTCTACTAATGATTTATATGGCTTGTTAGGCCCTTTTTCATAAGATGTCATTTATCGGTTAACTTTTTACTGGCCTGTGCCCTATGTCATATGGTTATAGTCGACCATATCGTTTTTTAATCTTATCCAAAAAAGTTCTGAAATGACACAACTTTGTGTAACGTTACAAACTAGTTGAAGCTAACTGGGACCCTGTTTAAACAAAGTATTGTTCAAACAACTGTTAAAATAGACATGTTTAAACCATTGTTAACACTTCAAACAAACAAAAATTATAACTTTTAATTTTCGTAAAACAATTGGTTCATACACTATCCAAATACTTAAATTTTATCTTTCTAAACTTTTCCTCTATCACCTCATTACGGAAAACGTTTGTTTTGTAACACTTGACTCCAAAGTTGTCTGGGTTTTTTTTCGGATTGGACTAAATAGTGCTACGTTGTATCTTGAAGACTGCGAAACAAGTAGATATAACTGTGAATTGGCCTTGTTAAACTTGACAAAATCAAACGTTGTTGAATATTGAATCATAAGCATGATAGGGTGAATTTGCATATTCAACGATAAATCTGTCGTGTCATAAATTGTATCAAAACTTATATGGCTTATGAAGCCCCTTTTCGGGAAATGTTATTTGGCGTTGCCTGTGCCCTAAGGCATGTGGTTCTAGTAGACCGTATCGCAATTTATTCAAATCCCGATAAGTTCTGAAATTACGCAACTTTTTTATGACGTCACAAACCAGTTGAAGCTAACTGGGGACCTGTTTTAATAATGAAATGTTAATACAGCTTTTAAAGAGACATGTTTAAACCATCGTTAACACTTCAAACAAAACGACTGCGGCCCTGTTTAAACAATGTATCGTGCATACCATTTTTCAAATAGACATGTTTAAACCATTGTTAATACTTCAAACAAAATTTTTTATAACTTTAATATTTCTATAAAAATTGGTTCATAAACTATCCAAATATGTAACTGCTATCTTTCTTAACTTTTTTCTCCGTCACCTCATTACGGATAACGTTTGTTTTTGTGACACTCAACTCCAACAGGAATTTGTCTAAGTAACACCTGACTTTTTTCTCAGATCGGACTAAATAGTGCTAATTTGTATCTTGAAGACTGCGAAATAAGTAGATATAACTGTAAATTGGCCTTGTTAAACTTGACAAATCAAGCGTTGTTGAATGTTGAATCATAAGCATGATAGGGTGAAGTTGCATATTCAATAATAAATTTTGAAAAATTTACTTCTTGGATTAAAATTTTATTCACTTTGCAGAATGTTAGGTCAAATGCCTTCACTAATACCGGTATGTGTTTTACACTTTTGATGGAATGAAAAAATCTACAATGAAGATATACTTTAACAGTTGAGATTAACAAACAGAGCTTACATGTATAGTATTACCACAATGGGAAAATTTAAAAGGTTATTCGTGTTATTTTACTTTTTCGTACTATTGTCGTACTGACTTTTCTCCTGTGTCAAATGACTGTTAGCTCCTGGTGTAAAACAGAGAGAAAGGTCTAGTAAATAAAGGTGTTTATTTGTTGAAATCAGCATTCAAAGTTCAAAACTTAAATCTTACAATGCAGGCTTGGATGGAGAGTTGTCTCATTGGCACTCATACCACATCTTCTTATATCTATTGGTCACACGACCACAGATTTCTTACTTACTACTGTCAAATACAATCACATGGTTCCTTGAACTGCTCCCCTGATCACAACATTGTACTGGTTCGGTCACTTATAATGTCATGGGTGTTCTATATAAAATTCACACATGAGTTGCACAAAAGGTAGTATAACAAACCCCTTGATCATTGTATAAGGTAGGGCTTTCATTTGTTTGATTAAATATCTCACGTTATTTTTTCACCTCATTATTATATAGTTAGTTGATAGGATGCACTATAACACTAACCTTTGCCGCACTCAATGTCTTGTCGTTTCTTAATTGAAAGTAATAGCAACTGCTCATTAAATATATTCATTAATACGAACAAGTCCATGATTTAACAGCAAGAAAAAAAATCATTCTGATGACACCAGCCCAATAAGTATATTATTATCGATATTTACGAATTGCGTTTCTTTTTAGGTTTTCATTGTTAGATGGTTTTTACTTTCTAGGAAGCTACTTAATAACGTGTTCTAAAACAAGTGCAAATCGTCTCTTCAAAAATTTTAACGCACACATTTGGTGAACAATTATGAAAAAAAATCGATAACTTGTCGATGCAAATAGGAAAACTTATAATATTAAAAAATACATTAATGTGATACATATCTTTGAAATTCCATAATATAAGTATACACTAAATTTACTATGTGATGGGATTTTTGCAATTAAAAAGAAAAGGAAATACATAAAATAAGAACAGTCTTTTCACCTTGATTATTGTTTATTTTATTTTGACCGTTATGGGACGTACTTGTCACTTCACCTATTTTTATTGTCAGGTGTTATTATCAGCATATACTTAACAGAAGTCCGCTTTACAACTCGCCGATTGATGTTTTTATCAAGATTTTGTAAAGAGTGCTAATTCAGGTCGACTTAAATGTTACATTGGAGTTATAGTTCATAGAAAATACAAGGTCGTAAATATAAATAAAAGATTTGTTTGCCCCGCCTACCAAAGTGGAAGGGCAATTTCTTTTCTGGTCTGTGTGTCTGTACATACGTTCGTCGTCTTTCAGTTCGTTCATCCGTCCGTTTCGGATATCTACCTTGGTTTGATCGTATGCAACACTTAAATGCATATCGTGCAGTGTGGAGGCCGTAGAAAGTTTCCCCGTGCTTGATATGTATGCTCTTCTGTATTTTAAAGTTATGGTGTATTTATCCTTAAGATAACTTCTCTTTTGTATACCACATCATTCTCTCAATTTTAGGGCAGTTTGAGTACTAAAATTTTAATAAGACGCACACCACCTATTCTTGGTACTCATTCCTATCCACGGTAAATTATTCACTTCAAAACATTTTATGGAAACGGGATCAATATACTTGTATTTATAAATCAGACCGTACTGCACTAGTTACCAGAATTTTGGATACACCAAACCAGGCACTTCATATCTAAAAAACAGGCAATATATGCCCTCAATTTTAGAATTCATTCATACGTTTTTGTATTATTCAAAATTATCAGTAAAATATGTGTTCTACAAGAGGGACGAAAGATACCAGAGGGACAGTCAAACTCATAGATCGAAGACAAACTGACAACGCCATGGCCAAAAATAAAAAGACAAACAGACAAATAAAAGTACAGATGACACAACATAGAAAACTAAAGACTAAGCAACACGAACCCCACTAAAAACTAAGGGTGATCTCAGGTGCTCCGGAAGGGTAAGCAGATCCTGCTCCACATGTGGCACCCGTCGTGTTGCTTAGTTGTTACAAATCCGGTAAATAGTCGGTAAGTCACATTCGTGAAAAGGGAAGGGTATTGTAGTTACGACATAAGGAACATATCCGATATCATCTGTGAAACGGTTATTCCGTAACGGTCAACCAACTCGTGATGGCGTCCATAAAGTTTACGAAGGGATGATTTCAACTTCACCATTTGGAACTCTTGGTTTAATAGATTCCTTATGAGCAGCAATCCTCTATCAAGGAAATCATGATAGGAAATACAAGCCCGGGAATATCGTATCAATTGGGAGATATATACTCCGTATGCAGGCGCTGCTGGAATGTTGCTACATAGAAATGGAAAGTTCACAATTGGGGAGCTGAAATCATCTCTTTTGTCGTAAAGTTTTGTTTTCAACCGACCAACATTGTCAATTTCTAGATTTATGTCAAGAAATGAGGCAGACTTAACTGTATCTGTAGTATCCTTTATCTCTAGTTCGATGGGATAGATACGTTCAACATAGTCACCAAGTTTTGTACTATTTCATGAGAGAACATCATCTATGTAGCGGAACGTAAATTTAAAGGATATTGCTAACTTCTTATCTTTCTTCTTAAGAAGTAACAAGGATCAGCAGTCCTTCATCTTTCGTCTAATACCTTTAGTACTAAAATATATGCTACATAGTTTTAGATTTACACCTATGCGAAGGAACTATTTTGTTTCAAATATGTACTACTTTCCAGTATGTTCTATTTTGCCAGGGCCCGATTAGGCGGTGTTGCATCTTACAAAGTCTATCCAAATTATTTTTGCAAAGAATTCCGCTAGGGGCCGTGTAAAACTTGCAGTGAGGTGAGAGTTTGTTTGCTCTGTGTTGAAGGCCTCACTGTGATTTTGAGATGAATAACAGCAATAAAAGCGCTGTTCCTTTGCTCTTTGTGTGTTTTATATGCTGTGCATGTATTGCGTTTGTGTCATGGATGGATACCCCATATTCTTTGTTTTTCTATTATATCACACAGTTAAGGGTTTAGCATGAATTGAACTTGATGTTGGTTGTAATGTTGATGAAATGAACTCGTTATATCTTCTAAAAGTATTAGGACTTTTTTAATTTTTTTATATATTATTCTGAAGAAATTCATTTTTTCCAGTCATGCACAAATTATATAATGCATGATTAATTCAGTTCTCGAAGGTTTAAAACACACCACAGTTGGTTTGTTATTGTTGCTAATAGGCTTCGGATATTATCAAAGCATCCACAATAAAAATATAATGTTAAATAACCGAATGATATACTAATATCATCTACATATAACGTTGAATATAATTAATTGATCTGATATTTTGCAAATTGTGTTAGTCCCTTAGCTCATCCAGTTTTATAATTATAGATGATTATTTGTCATTACTGAAACCTGTTATTAGTTTTTTTTTGATATTTTTTTTTGGCACTTTTAACGCATGATAATACATTTAGTATTATAATACGTTATAAGTGCACACATTCCCACACTCAATATATTCTTAACATTCTGAATTCTTCTTACTAAATTCTAAACATTCTAAATTGGTCTAAACAGAATCTCAACATTCTGATTTTTTTCTTAACAGATTCTGAATATTCTGATTTTACCCTAAAATATTCTGAATATTTTGAAGTTATCTTAATACATTTTCTACCTTTTAAATTCGTCTTTACAGACCCTTATTTGTTTAGGTTTAAACAATATGTTAAATATTTTTTCTTCTTTTGGCATCTGCCAACTTTTGATACTTTTATCATAGTAATAGAGCAAAGCTGAGTTGTTACAACCATTCATCTTTCGAGGGAGGGGACAATGCAATTTTTCTATTCACGATTTACAACCATCAAATTTCTATTTCGCAGGTTATTTCTATCAGTATATATGTATTGTTTAAATCTAATAAACAAAAATAAAACAACATGAGCATTTGAATTCAATTCTTGATTCTAAATAAAAACAATGGTCATAAGAATTGTCCTGATTTGGTAGAGACCATGCAAATTGGGTTTCGCTAATATATATTGAAATATTTAAATGAACTATAACTTGAAATTCCCCGGCAAAGAAAATCATACATATTTTTACTACAGAATACATTCGGCCAGTTCCGAATATACGTATTCAGAAGTTTTTTGACACAGTTAAGAATGTTCAGAATGTGTTGGGACAAATTTAGACAGTGTTAAGGAAAATAAGAACAATATAAATAAATAAAGACATAGTTGGGAAAACTCATTTTCAAAGTGTTAAGATATTATGCATACACATTCAGACAAATTTTTGTCATATCATCTATCAAAAAGCGGTGTGAGATCGGAACAGATAAATAATATTGTAACCCACGGCCATGTTTGTCTTGTTTATACATTAATACGAATTCTGCCTTCTTGTACTTTGTATTGGTTTTAGGAGTTTCGGTGGGAACATAATTACCTTTGTACATTTTACTTTTGCCTGTCAGAAGAAATATAAGATCAATTTAAGAAAATTAAGACATAGTTGAGAAAAATTTGGAAAAACCTATTTCCAGAGAGCTAAGATATTATGCATACACATTCAGACAAATATGTGTCATGTCATCTACCAAAAAGCTGCGTGAGATCAAAAGAAAATTGAATGAACTGTACTGAATTTACCACAGTGAAACAGTCTAAAAATTGACCGAAAGACAGAAAATGATTTAGTAATTTATTTAGTCTTTTCATGACTCTTTAGATCAAAATAACCGTTTCAGATCAAAATTGGTTTACTAATGGCAACTTTCTGGTAATCTTCCTGGTCTATTTATATTTAGAAATTGTGTTTATTTACTATAAATATACATTTAAGTCACATTTTGATGAATTAAAACACGATTGTAAATGCGCTTAAATGTAATAATGCCAGTCCAAGGAATCATGAAAATGATAAAACGTTATTATTTGAAGATAAGGCATAGGACACAATGAGTATGAATTATACAAACGACTATTCTAATATTTATAGATTTTAGAAAATAAATGTAATAATTTAATGTATTGAAATTGCTGAAGTATCTGTATACTTACTTGTTTTAATGGGTGTATGTACAGACCAAAGATCTAGAGACATATTAGCGGTCAAGTCTGTAGGTTTATAAATGTTGTCCTGTTTCCTATTTTGACAATTAGACTAGTGCAGAGTCGTATGATGGATGGCGCATGCATAGGAGGAGATGCTTACACCATCGTTGCACCCCAGTTAGTTCCATTTGGAGTTAATGCAATTCCTTCAGTTTTGTTTTTACCTTCATTTAAACTTTCTGAATAGATTGATGAGATTTGAACATCAATCTGTTAACTACGTGTGTCTCTTATTTGTGAATTGTTACTTCAATTAATATTATTTTGATATATATTTTCCCTTGATATTTATTAATTCAATTGTGAAGACGTCTGTCCTTCTGTGGAATACATAGATTTTAATCTTGATTGCAAATATAAGCATCACTGCAAGACAATGACAATACAAAAATAAGAACTTTCAGTGTTACGTGAAATGTGGCCTTAGAGCTTAAACATAACAGTAAGAGTGTGGTTGTCAATAAAATGCAGAAACACTATAAGTCCAAATTTCGTCTTTTTTCTTAACACTTAGATATCTACTTAGAATATATCAATTTGCAAGAGTATGTCTAAGAAAAAAAATCAATTTAGATAAGGTAATTATCATTTCTATTAAAGTAAAAACAGTACATATTTGATCCCAATTTGTTTTCTATATTTGGATCTCTCAGTATGTTAAAAAATACTATTGCCTTTCCATATGTTGTTTTTTAACCTACCAAGTTCCCTGTAAAGCCAAATGGTTGTGAACTTGTTGTGCACCTGAAACAACAAAAAGTTTTCTATACTAGTAATTGAAAATATGTTAAAGATTGAAACATTCTTACCATTGACAATGGATGCAACTGCCAATGATAAACAAATCAACTGTACCAGGACCACAAATAATATATCTCTTTTTCTTCTTGCTTTTAATAGGTCAGCAATTTTTTTATTCCATAATTTTGATGCTTCTTTGTACCCCGGTAGATTATATATACGATCAATTGCAACTTGTTCACCCATTTTTAATTTAAAATTTCCTTTAGAATGAATGAACAATGCGGTAACTTTTTTGATCTATTCCTAAAGAGTTTCTGCTATATTTATATCAATTTGTTTTGACTTTAATTGTAATGTACGAACAAGAAACTGTCCTTGTCTCAAGCGACACATACTTCTGAAAAAACTTCCATGCATGAACCATCAATTATAAACTAAAAAGGTGAAAGTGTAAACAATAGTATTTTCCTAGAAAGAAAAAAAGATTTTTTTTTGTCAATTAACATATATGAGAGCAGGAAATTATTGTATCGTCCATCGTCAAACACCCCCTTTATTCTGCTATTTCTATGAATTTAGTATATCAATTCGTCGCCATCAGTCACACGTTACTTGTTGAGTACCATTAGCGTCAAACGATGAAAAATGTTGATCATTAACGTGTTTTGAAAAAAAAGTAATTGAGTACTCTAATCCCACCCTCATACTCTTCTAATAAGACTTCAGAGTATCATCAATTGCCATATTCATATAAATGATCATCATCATTACAATCTACTAAAACGTTTACAGGAAATCGAGATGATATAAAGTTATGAATAGAAAACGATAAGCAAATACACCAATAAGTCAACATTAACAATCTTCAAAAACATACAATTGTCAGTTGGACGTGTCAAGCTATAAAGGATCCGTATTCTAAAAATAAAGATATAATAAATATAAACCTTAAATATCAAAGATATGTAAATATTTATTTTAACAAAAAAAAATTGTGTAAACATACATCACAGACATACATTACAACTAAATTAGTTTTTCAGAGCACAACCCTCCTAATTAATCATTCCTACGTTCATTGCAAGTCTAATATAAGCAGGTCTTAAACATAGAATTACTTGAATAAAAAACAATTCAGTCGCATTTACTCTAATTCGAGCGATAGCATCGATAGTGAAACATTCAACTCTCGTTTCCCTCCTAGTATCGACCTCTTTTTCACAAAATTCCAAAAGTACATCCAGTAGAAAGATTGAAACCTTTGAAAACTGGTGCTAACGTCATATTAATGGGGTTGGCATACCAAACCTAGGACGGGACTAATATGCCAGTCTTTAATTTAGAAATTTAGACATCCAACCAATAAATGATGGCTATCGTAGAAATCGCTTAGCCAAAATTTTAATTTTAGTCAATACCTTGCTGGAGTAGTTTTTGCGGGAGTTTCTCGCTGCATTGAAGACCCATTGATGGCCTTTGGCTGTTGTCTGCTCTATGGTCGGGTTGTTGTCTCTTTGACACATCCCCATTTCCGTTCTCAATTTTATTTGAATAAATAATACGCTCTTGTAAGTTAAATTACCAAAAGGAGATCCAACCCCGGGATACCGTAGCAAATTAGGATATGTAAATAGATATAGGAAGATCTGGTATGAGTGCCAATGAGACAACTCTCCATCCAAGTTACAATTTATAAAATTAAACCATTATAGGTCAAGGTACGGCCTTCAACACGGAGCATTGGCTAACACCGAACAGCAAGCTATAAAGAGCCCCAAAAATTACTAGTGTAAAACCATTCAAACGGAAAAACCAACTGTCTAATCTATATAAAAACGAGAAACGAGAAACACGTATGAACTACATAGACAAGGGCACGCGGTGTGCTTCTATCGTATGATTGGAAGTTGACAATGGAAAATAAAAATCATCACCTATCTCACATATCTAAATTTCCAGTTTTTAACACCATCTGTTTCAAGAGAAAATCAAGATGTGAAGCAGAGAGTATATTGTTTAAGTATTTCAAATTTGATGAGAAAAGCGCAAAGAAATATTTGTTTTTGCGGATTGAGAAAAATGTATCTTCGTCGATATTGAATTTCGTGGTTTTTCATAGAAACCTTGAGACAATTTATATTTGTTGATTATTTCAATTCGTGGTTCATCTTTACCCAAGAAATCGACGAAGTTTGATATTCAACAAATCAACAAATATAAATTATCCCAGAGTATGATTTAATGATAATTTTCACTGTGAAAGGAAATGTTATTTATGTCATCACTAATTGAAACAGATTACAAATACCTTATTCTTAATTTGGTACATCAGAGGCGGGTTTAGTTTAAATACAAAACCTACCAGTGGCGCTCGAATCAAATCAGCGTAAATCCAAATCAAATACAAAGTAAAAGTCTAAAATTAAATTCCAAAACGTTGTGCCATATATGGCTAAGGGCGTTTATTTCATCTTCTGTACAAAGATTTATATAACATTTCTACACATTTGTTGAAAGGTAAATGAAAAATCATAGATTTAAATCATTTTATGTAGTTTTCGGATCTGCAATTATACCCTTATGCAAATATCAACTACTGTTAACCGGGAAATTATCGAGCCGTCTAAATTAGCGATTTACCGGAGTTCTATATTACTTTAAATAAATGATTTGGGTACTGTATATTAGTACATGTATCGTAAACCAGGTGATGAAAATAGACCAGAAAACCTTTTTGTCTGAACAGAGTGAGCAGTTATCGTCGGTTCATACAATTATGTACATGTAGATTTTTATGTATTTAGTGTCATTAAACTGCTGAATTTAACTTTGCTTTTAAAAAACATAGATAACTAAAAGAGAAGACTAACGTAATTAAGATTGAATTAGAAGCCGTGGTGGATTACGGATAATTTATATTGTTTCCTTGTTGATCAGTGTAGCAGGGACAATGTTGTAATCTTTCAAAAAAGGTGTTACAAGCTTAAATCTATACATGTATTACATAATCAATAATTATCGTTTGCTTTTGATGTCTTCCATTGTAACTAGATTGTTGTGAGTTCAAATTTTGATTTCTATAACTGCCTTTCATTTAGAAACAAAGTTATAATTTGTTGAAAACTAAACTGTATTTACTGGTAAATTTATATCAGAAGCAATATTGCAGTACATTTTTGGAGAATTCTTTTATAACGATCAACAACTGAAGTTAATGACTGAAAGGGATCTCAAAATGGCATGGCAAATTTCTCCTTAATTCATTTCACATTAAGGCCATTTTTTAATTTCATATAATCTTTACCTAAATTCAAAATATCTCATCTCCTTGTATGAACTTTGCGAATCTAACAAACTAATAGTTAATTTGTAAACAGGTTACCAAGTTATGAACGCCTAAAAGTAGCCCACAACCGAAATTTTGACAGATACTATGTAGTTGTTCTCAAAAGGGGAAAACAGAACATCCATTAGCAAAGCCACATTTCTGTTGGAAGTAAAGTTATATGTTGTCTTTCGAATACAAATTTATTTGGCTTCTTTCGATGTGAAATTATCCAAAAGCATTAAACAATGTTTAACATTTACCATATTGTAACTACATTCAACAAATTGTAGCGCTACATGATATTTTAATTTTATAGTAATAGGTAAAACTGTTGAAAAATGATTTAAGTACATGATAAAGACTCTCTATGGTCGGGTTGTTGTCTCTTTGACACATTCCCCATTTCCATTCTCAATTTTATCTTAATATTCAAATTTCAATAGAGTGTTACAACTTTAAGATTTGCCTCTGTGAATAAAACAAATACTGAGGAAATTATCCCTACCTTTTTAAAAAGGGATACTATACTCTCAGTGAGATAAATGAAAAAGACGTTGCTCCATTATATATACAACATATTTGTTCACCTTTGGCACAATGTGAATTTCAATCATGTAATATAAAAGGGGCACAATTTGGTTCTTAGATAGATCGATTTCAAAAGCCTTAATGCTAAGAAAAAAACTTTCTTCATAATAGTACATTGTAGTGTTCTAAAGCCTTTTATGTTATTGTCTAAATACAATGATTGTGCGCTTTTCGGCCTACCAGCTTGAGGAAAGCCTTGGCCGCATCCAATGATCCATAAAAACACATTAAAATATTGGGGTCAATTCTAGCCCTTCATCTTTAACCTGTCTACGCAGCATACTCAGATATTGAACTAAAATGGATTTATTTCCAAACATAACTAAATTGTTTTTTAGTTCTGGATTTTTTATTGTCTTGGAGTTCTATGTGCATCGTGTATGTATTTGAAGGTTTATTGTGCATCAAGACGTTTAAAAGTTGTGGTAGTTAATATTTTATGGATCTGCTTATTTCAAGTTCTTGGATTGGTGTTTCGACATAATCCATATTTCATTTTATTCATAATAATAAATCCAATTGTAAATATAATGCTCGGAATAAAAAATCATTAGCTAAGCATTTTAGCATTGACAAACGAAATAAGAAACAGACGAAAGAACTAACCAACGAACCCGTTAATATCTCCGTTAAGTTCCGTTAATTTTAAGCCATCGGTATTTAACGCGCCCGTTAATGTCTCCGTTAAATGTTCCGGTAAAACTAAAACTAACGGATATGCTAACTGTTAAACATCGTCGATTACCTGGCACAATATATATCTTCTCGTACGTGATAGCCTGGCGTTTACTTAAGTTCTGACTGTGAGTAAACTACCCCTAATAATTTTGTTATAGATAACGCATATTGTAAGGTATAACGTTCGTATAACACACCTTGGGGTGTCAGGATTGTCCAAAGAAAGACCTCCTTACGATAATCTGACGTATCTGACTTATATACCGTCAAAAATTATTATTTTTCTGCAACGATTTGCAGGAAATTGCATCCCATTTAACCTATCACATTACAGCAGGATATTATTTTCTCATTACAACGACGAACGGCTAAATGAAGTAAAGCTTACTAATCTAGATATAAATGTTAGTGATTACTGAACAGTTTATTCTTTTTTTTTTTATTTTCCTGTAATTACATGAAGCAGTAAATAAAACAACTCGTTTGATGTGTTTGAGCTTTTGATTTTGCCATTTGATAAGACTTTCCGTTTTGAATTTTCCTTGGAGTTTGGTATTTTTGATATTTTACTTTTTTTCGATATATGAAAAAATACAAGTAACTTGGTAAGTAGTTGATTATGTTATAAAAAGGGGGCGGTGTTTTTTTTTCTCTGGTTCTATGGCATTTGTACCGCAAAAAACATTATTTTTTCAACAATTTAAAAGAAACTTAATCAGAAAAATCGTTTTTGTTTATCGTTTCGCAATATAGTTTTTCTTTAAAAATTAAGAATCAGGATGGAATATTACATAATTTGTTTTCATATAATTGTGCGTAAAAGACGTGTTCTTGCACAACACAACCATTTCAATTTTAAAAATGGAGTAAAGGAGTAAATATTTCTGACTAAAACCTTTAATGAATATTTTTTTAAAATTGGGAACTGTACATGTATAGAAAACCCACAGTTGACAACAACACACGATAACTATCAAATGATGTTTAAACAAACTAAACTTTGCATTATAATCGGGTTAAATAATGACTTGACACAAGTCATTGTTTTATGCCTTGAATCACTTTTCATTGAAACTTGGTATTGTCCGTGTTGTTTCTTCAAAAGAATAACTTATCGTTCTGAAAGGACATAACTCCATGTAGGTATATAAATGATAGAAAAAAAGCCTCAAAACAACTAAATATCTTGAGGAAATTAAAGTTTGAACTCAACCGTGTGTATTTTGATAGAATATACATGACATTTCTATTCTTCCAATTTTAGAACATTCTTTTGAAGTATGAAATAACTGATTTCTACAAATGCGGACCGTTTGAAAATAAAATCTCGTGGCAGCACGATTTGTACTGGATTAAATATTTAAGCAAGTAAATATTCTGTATAGACCGAAGTACATTGCACACTCTTGCAACGACGATAATAGCGCAAAATTATCTTATAGAATAGCTAAGATCCAAGTTATCTCATTGATCTCTTGAATAAACTTATTCTGAAAGGTTATCAATTTAGCATCGATGTATATTGATTTAAGGAGGCTCGAGGCTATAAACACTGTATATAAGAAATTCCTGAAAACTTGATATCGTATCCCTTAAAGTGGGTGGATCGAAATAATGAAATAAAATTAGGGGGTCACCGTTCATGTAAGCGTTTTATAGGCCATTGAAATAAGGAGTTTTCTTTTTGCTGTTTTATAAAGGAATAATAAGGAAAATTGTGTGTTGACATACTTAGATTTTAATAACTGATACAATGTATATAAGAATTTGTTTAAATTTGTTTTACAACAAGCACAAGTATAGTTTTACATGTTAAGCTGAAAAAATATATAGGTCACCGTTGGTTTAAGAAAGATATTTCACATTCTTAATCCAATTATCCATTTTTGGCGGGAAAAGACTAATAGGGAAAATATCACCTACATTACCTTCATCCTAAAAAAATTAAGAAATCTAAATACAGATTTTCCATTAAACATTCTATTCTAAGAGAATTATAAATGAAGTTCATAAACAGCAACAACAAAAAATGGGGGTCACCGATCTTTTAAGAGAGATAAATCACTTAAAGGGTGAACCCATGGCAACAAAAAATGGCTATTTTTAATAAAATTCAACTTTTTCTCCCGTTTTAGCCAACACTATATGAAATGAAAACCTAATTTTGGTATACAATACCCCGTAGTGATATGTAGGCCCTAATAATTTTTTGGTGCCCTTTATAGCTTGCTGTTCGGTGTGAGCCAATTCCTCCGTGTTGAAGGCCGTACCTTGACCTATACTGGTTTACTTTTATAAATTGTAACTATGATGGAGAGTTGTCTCATTGGCACTCATACCACATCTTCCTATATCTATCCACATTGAATTTTAGGTCATATGGTCAAATCGTCAGGTCAAAGGTCAAGGTCATGGCATTCATAAATTAATGTTGATTCATAAATCAAAGTTTACATATATACTTTAATACATTATATAAACCAAGAAGTGGAAGGTGGAACTGAATGATTATATAATTCAATTGTCAAAGTCACCATTGTTAAAATAGTCAAACTTTGATTGTAGGGAACAATCTAGATAATTTATACCAAATATTTAGAAGGAAAAGTACCAAACGTTTATAGATTATGACCTACTAGGAAAAATGCTACTAATTAGATCTAATGTCAATTTACAAATTAACATGATGAACTAGTCTACTAGATGATTAGATAGATAAACAAAATTAGTTTCTCCTCTTTTCCTCCAAGTCTGATATGGGAAACCTCAAACATTAATTCCCTCAAAAAATAAAATAGGTGCATAATGGCATTTGGAATTATGATTCTCTGCAAACTTTATGACTTATGTTACACTTTCTTGTTTTTTGCGAAAAAGTTAAAGATTTAGATTGATATGTAGTCTGCGCTTGTCAGGAGCCTGTAATTCAGTGGTTGTCATTTGCTGTTGTCATATCCTAATTTGTTTGTGTTTTGGACATAAATCAGGCTGTTAGTTTTCTTTTTTGAATTGCTTTACATTTGTCATTTCGTTTAATAGCTTGCTATGCGGTATGGAGTTGGCTCATTGTTGAAGACCATATGGTGACCTATAGTTGTTAACTTCTAGGTCTTTTGGTCTCTGGTGGACAGTTTTCTCAGTGGCATTCATACCGCGTCTCATTGGCAATCATATTCCATCTTTATATATATATATTTGAAATTTTAGACATAGCGCTGACAAATATAAAACACAGGAGAGCATCTATGTTTGTTGTATAATGAATTATTAGAGAAGCCATTTATATCTAAGTTTGACATAGACAAATTCTTCTTTCATTTGATAGGAGTACTCTTGTTTATGTACAAAAACTAATACATGAGATAGTTCAACATTATACACCAGCCATTTCATCTTTTTTCATATCCCGTCAATTTATCCGTTTTATGCTTTTGAAATAACATACATAAAACATTTCAGGTTCAATAGTGTGTTAGATTTGTAATATCTAGAAAATGTGTCTGTACTTTGACCTATATTGGTTTAGAGTTGTCTCATTTGCACTCATACCACATCTTCTTATATCTTTAAGACACAGGATGTCCGGCCATTAAATGTAGGTCACAATAATCAAATTGTTGATTAGCTGTAGTGGTGATATATCACTATAGGTGTCAGCTGTGAAATGAACTTAAACGCAAGACTTAACCAAAGACACTAAAGCATGAAATATAGGTCATAGTGACTCAATTCATGTGTTGTACTACTAGTATACAGATGTCTGTGTTGAATAAATATCATCGATATATTCCCATAAGTTTCTGAGAAATGAGGCTAAATGCAAAACTTAACTGGACGGACGGATAAAGGTATATCTATATAATCCATCCACATTTGTGGCGGGGCATAATAAAAATCCAATCTTGGTACCTACTTTTAATATAAATAACAACATGCAGTATAGGTGACAAAAGTATTCATTAATGAGCATTCTTAAGTTCCCATACATTACCTCTCCAGATTACATCAATTCCAAAAACAATAAACCAATTAAAAAGTGTTGAAAAGCATGGTTTGATTAGCAGCAGGCCAACTTTACAGGCTTAATCCATTCATATTACATTATGACTTTTCACAGTGCGCCAGGGTTTTTTATCCAGTTCTGAAAATCATGTTATGCAAATACATGTCACCCACCCCTTTTCCCACGTACAAATATGTCTTTGGTAGGATAGTAAGTTGACCAAATACAATGTACATGTATATATATGCCTATCGGGACTAAAATTACATGCACGTTTTCCACTAAAAATTGAAAACAACATTGCATCAGCATATATTGTACTTCTTGTATCATGACATCTTTGCATAGAAATGAGCAAAAAGTTAAAAAAAAAATCAATTTCCTTATAGCTTCTGTATTCATTTGTATGTGTAAATATGTGTTATGGCCTAAATTGACCAAAAATAATTTTCAATCATACATGACAAAGACCATTTTATACTCCTGTGGTATGATATTTGTAACTTTTTTTCCATTGAAGGTACAATAAATAGATGTGGAAGAACCTGGGTATGAGAATTGTTTTAAACTTGTATAGAATCTTTACGTAGCAACACCAGATTGCCTTGAATTTAACTGAAATAGCAATATGCGATGAACTACGAAGAATTACACCTTCACAGGCCTGTTATACGCGGTTTTCTATATATAAAAATAGATCGTAATTACTAGTGTTATAAAAAAGTTTTTGATATTTTTTGTTATCTCAATTTTGATTAATGTGTCCCGTCCGCATGTCTATCAAGAAATTTATAAGACGTGCGTATTTTGTCATTTTATAAAAAGGGCAATCAAACAACTAATAGATATACAAAGCAAGCTAATTTTGTGGTACGTTAAGCGTTACCAACTGAATTTGTAAAGAACAAATAATCAAAATGATAAGATAAGTGTAACAAGCTAGATAATTTTGTGCTTTGTGAAGTGTTACCAAATAAAATTGTAAAGAATGATTCAACAAACAATAGTCAATTATTATAAGTCCAGTGGTTATGTTTGTAGTTGTTACGCTAACTATAAAATGACTGTAAATACCGATCATTGCTGTGGGCTGCTCAACAGCATTAAACACTGTTCAAGCTTTGGAGTGTTCTCTTGAGTTCAACGCTACATATTTTTCAACAGAGTTCAAATCGTTCAACGCTACGGATTTTAACTAATTTTTCCCCAATTTTTCTCAACTATATATAAAAATAAGAAGATGTGGTATAATTGTTAATGAGGCAAATCTTCACCAGAGACCAAATGATATAGAAGTTAACAACATTAGGTCACCGTACGGCCTTTAACAATGAGCAAAACCCATACCGCATAGTCAGCTGTAAAAGGTCTCAAAATGACAAATGTTAAACAATTCATACGAGAAAACTAACTGCCTGATTTATGTACAAAACAATGAACTAAAAACAAATACATGTATGAAATACAGCAACAAACGACAACCACTGAATAACAAGCGCCTGACTTGGAACAGGCACATAACCGAATGTGGCGAGGTTAAACTAGTTTGCTAGCGCCAAATTCTCCCCCTAACCTTGGACATTCGAGTAACATAAAATCAAACAATGAAAATCAGTAGAAAAGGGCTTAACTCATCAGATCGGTACAAAGCAGAAAACATTTAACGAAAACACTGACAGGACGTGGCAGCGTATCTATACATCCCGCAACAACAACAACACTAAATAAAGATCTGTGAGTACTCGCAGTTACTGCCAGCTAGTTCTAAGCTAATAACAACTAATGAAAAAAAATATGCATCTAAGGCTAAAATATGTCTTTATTTTCTTAAATTATTCATATTTTTCTTTTCTTTGTGTTTTAACAGTCTGAACACAGCCTGAAATTGTCTCAACACATTCTTAACACTCTTAATCGTCCATACGCAGTCTGATATTGTCTGGACACATTGTAAACATTCTCCTCAATTCTGTCTGAAAAAGTCTGTATATGTATATTTTGAACTGAATGATTTTTTTTCCGTAGTCAACAATGTCTTATTTTCACTTTCGGTGATTCAGAGCTAGACCTCGCGACGATGGCATGGAATTTACCGGGACTCGTGGCAAGTCAATTTCGGCTTCACGTTCTGCCGTAGAATCGACAAAAAAGAAAAACTAATTCAGACGAGTCAACAGAAGTTTCCAACGCAGACTAGTATTCTCTAGAGACAACCTACTTTAATAACAAACTTTCTCACATGAAAAATATTGTTTTCTGAAACTACAGAAACCTTATTAAAGAGAACTAAGAAAGTAGAGAACACCTTTAGATTTAAAGAAATCAGGTTCAATTTGAACTTAATTCAGATATACCGGATAATATTACATGTATTCACAACAGTAATTAACTACATTTAGAAGAATCGCACGAAAAAAATGGCATTCCGGGTCCTAGAAGATTCGTCTTCTCACCTCAAGAAAAGAAATGAATTGATTAGGATTACAGGTAAATCCGATGGTGGTTGGAAAAAACGGTAATAAATACCTTTCCGACAAAGTGGTCAGTGGGAAGATGAGAAGAGAATACGTGCAGCGGACAATAGGTCGTCAAAAAGACCAAAGCAGAAAAAAAATGAAAACGTTGCAGTAGAAAGCGTCCGGCAGAAGCGGCTAGTTAAGCAACTCAAATGGCACATAATGGTACAGGTGGTTCTAATTCTACATTTCGACTGCAGCAGCCAAAGGTACGAAAACATCGCCAAAACTTCAGATAACTGCATCAAATGTGACAAGCACAGGCATTGGGCAAGAGACTGCAGAACGGGAAAGGCAAGAACAGCAGTTACAAGTGGACATTCTTCTTAAAAACAGAACATTGACATTTTCTAGGTACAAGACTTTCATATTTTCAAACATTTTATGAATATGAATATTGAAATTCTGATATTTCTCGTAAAGGTTGTTTGAAAAAAGATCTATTAATTTTTGGAAACAAACTAATGATTCAGATTTCATTTTGAATAATATTTTAAACGTTTTTTGAAATTATTTTGCTGCATGAGCCTAAAATTTTATTTTATGAAATAAGAAATCAGCATTAGATAATAGGGAATTTGTTTCACAAACTATTACAGATTTAATGAAAGTTGATTTAATACGTGAGGTACCCACTGGACCGCACGTGGTCACTCATTTGATCGTCTCAACTGCAAAAAATTACAAAGGTTAATTTTAGATCTAAGACAAGTGAACACACACAGGTAATTTAAAAAAACATTGAATTTGAAGATTGGAAAGTATTAAAACAGTATCTATATTATAATTGTCACGGTTTCGTTTTTATTATGAAATCACCATATTGATATATTTCATGAGCATCCAAAAATTCTTCGGTTTCTCTTGGTAATTCGGACGGGTAACAACGTTTCTGTATTTACTGTACTTCCATGCGGTTTAAAATCTAGTGGATATGTATCTACTAAGGTTGTTCGAGCTTTGGTAAAACATTGGCGAGAAAAAGAACATCAAAGTCGTAAAAATTTAGGGGTTACAAGTCCTGTTTTAAGTTTGAGTTTATACAATATAGTTTCAAGATATTAAATAAAAACACTGATACAATCATGTTAGGGCAACCAATAGGGATTCCACCGATCATTTCCAACATTTTGACCTATTTATTGATGTTAATTTGTCTTTTACAATTTTCCTATATCCACTGTAGTTTAAGCGTTAAAAGCAAATATAGAAAAAAATCGTTAAAAGGAATAACTCAAATTACAAGTTGACTAGCCATTTCGACCACTATAAGTAATATATGTTTCTCGTCATGCTGTTCTTTTTTTATGTATATATAAAAGTTTTTATTTTCTATCTATTATAGTTTTTCAACATTATAGTACAAAAAGCAAGAATGGGTGAAAATCGTCTTTCAATGGCTTTAACGTTTTTGAGTAGTCTACTGACCATTTTGGCAATTACCAGTTGTTACCATACAGTACATATTATTCTTCAAATAAGTAATCGTCTATCTAAAACGCTTGTTAGTGCAGAAATAATAGCTTTTCTAAATTAAAACCTGTAATTGCAATCATTGTAAAAGCTTTTAGAAAAAACAATTTGGCATGCATAACAAAAAATAAATATCTCCAATAAGAAGGTATCTGTTTGAAATATAGTTGGCGTCCATTGCGTTGATATACTGTTTTATTGAATCGTGGTTATTTCAAAGTTAACAGCTTCTATAAAGAGCTTATCGCGACAAATTTCTCTGTTGAGCGTCATCTATCATTGATCATATGAATTTGACTCAAATTCCCTTGTAAAACTGAAAACTGAAGTTTTATAATATATGCATGACCTCTGGAAAGTGTCTTTCAATTATATTGATAACAGTACATATGCCAAATGAAGCATTAATTCATTCAATTGAAGAAAAAAAATCTAAACAGTAATATATTTGTGAAGATAAATTTTATTTTGAACCTTGGTTGTTCAATGAGTTTTTACAAACAATGGATCGATGCCTTCGCTGGTGAACGTTTCGTTTCCGTGTGTATAACCAGCCCAGTAGTCAGCACTTCTTTGTTGATATAAAATATTATTCATATTTTTTTCTGAAAATGTATAGATAATACATTGTTGAATTATTCGAAATACATTAGTCTTTTATTATCCCAGATTTCAATGATTTTTTTAGTTCTTGAAATATTTGTTTGGATTTTGTATGTGTTACGTGCTCTTCAAATTCGTAGTGGATTTGGTTTTTCAACTGTTTCAATTCGAGCTCCACTGATGAGTCTGATGTATGCAAAACGTGCGTATGACTAACCAAATTATAAGTGGTATTTTAATCAGTTTTAATCATCTTTGTGAGAAATTATTTGAAGAAGAATAATATTAACGGTATGTAACAACACTCAGCGATACTTTCAATTAAACATTTGTCAGTTACATAAAAAATATATGAAATATAGAAATGAGGCGATGTTTTCGGATTATTGATATAAATACATTATCCATGATTGAAAAACGAACATCTATGTGAACAATTACAAGTAAGTTTACTGCATTTAAAAATAAGCAAAACCGTGCAGTAAACTATGAAAGGTCTAGGATGACAAAATGTGAAACAATCCAAATAAATCTTCTTGTCCGTGATATGATTATGTAAAGGGGTCCGGTAATGTGTGGTAGACCTGTGATGCAAAGATCATGTTCATTGAAATCTAAAACGTCACTACAGATATGAGCATAGTGAACTAATATTGAAATATCCTTACTGTAAGAATCGGCTACAGGCACATTAACGTAAAAAGGGAAATTTAACACAGAATATCCCATGTGAAACTGAAATATCCAAATCATAGAAAGGTCACACATTAATGTTCATATAAGATAAGTTCAAAGCCACAAACGGTGTTTAAACGTATTTGTAACACAAACATGTATTGTTTTCTTTGCAATGTGACGATGGTAAAACAACATCAAAGAAAATTAGAGAGTTTGACTCCACTAGGCATTAAATGAAGGCATTACAAATTGTTATAAAAGTGCAATGATCAAAAGCTGAACGAGATAAACAACGATTATACATCCACTAAAAAAGCCTCTCACAATTGGATTAGGGTAATAAACCATGTTACAATGTAAATCAAATCTTGGAGGTCTGTGAAAAAGATGTCGCGTGATACTGTCCATGAACTACGTGAATTCGATTTGCGATCGAACAAATCAATAACTTAACAGTGGAATGTTTTTGGTCCTTCTTTCCAGGTATATGACACATAAGATTTAGAGCATAGACTTGTTGTCTTTTAGTAAGAATAATGTGTCTGGAAAGGTTTGGTTGATTTACAAATTGATTACAATGCTGTAAGTTTGATCAAAGCTTAGGGAATCTTTTAATTGTCCATACTCACCGTTGGAGTAAACGTATCTCATTTCACTGTAACCAGGTTAAAGTACTGTCTTACAATATCATCCGATTACATACAATCTTCTTGAATGTTGATTAAGTACGATATCTTTTATAAGAGTCACTTGTTTAAGAATGAGTCAACACTTCCTCTTTGATATTAATCACCTTGTTAATATCAATAACTACATATTATGTACTTATAAATGTCATAATTGATTCATTTTTTACAGCCATTTTCTCTATTTCGACAGCAAAAAAATCAGATTAAATCATAAAGTATAGTGTTCTATTGAGTGAATAGAATCGAATAATGTAAAATTAGGGGCAATAGTTGTATTTTAGTCTTCCATCTGGTTTCAATCAAGCTCCACTGATGAATCGGAAAGGGCGTCCAGTGTGCAAAATTATGAGGCTGATATCTTTAATGATTTTTACAACGATTAGGTTGATGCCGCTGCTGGTGGACGTGTAAATTCTCCTGTAGTGACATGGATAGCATTGGTACATTACTTTTGTTATTGTACTGTTCATAAGAACTTTAAAGTCAGTCGAAATACCAAAGGTTTATCCCTAGGAATAGATGGCGGAGAGTTGTGTATTTGGCAATCATACCACGTCTTCCTGTTTTTATTTTTACTGCAGAGTTTGATGTTTGTGCTATGTAGATGCAGTAGAATGTGTCCCCGTGTCTGTGGTATATAGAAATAAGAAGATGTGGTATGAGTGCCAATAAGACAACTATGCAGCCAAGTCACAATGTGTAAAAAGTAATCAAGTAGAGTTCAAAGTACGGCCTTCAACACGGAGTTTTGGCTCACACCGAACAGCCAGCTATAAAGGGCCCCAAATTGCCTAGTGTAAAACAATACAAACAGGAAAACCAACGGTCTAATTATAATCTATATAAAAACGCGAAACGAGAAACACTTATGCACCACATCCACAAACGACAACCACTGAACAACAGGCTCCTGCCTTAGGACAGGTGCATACAAATGCAGCGGTTTTGAACTTGTTTTTGGCGCCAAACCCTCCCTCCAACCTGGGAAAGTGATGTAACGGTAAACATAAGAACAAACTATGCAAAACAATAAACGAAAAACAAATATGAGAAACAGCAACAAATACAACCACTCAATTACAGGCTCCTGACTTGGGACAGGCACATTTAGAATGGGGCGGGGTTAAACGTTTTAACAGGCGCCAACCTTCACCCTAACCTGAAACATTAGTGTAACATTACAACATAAAAAGACACACCATAAAATATCAATTGAAATGGCTTAACTCGATCAAAAAGACATAAACAAAAACAAGTAAACATACACTGAACGAATAAATCTGATCTATGACACAATATAAATACAATATTAATTAAAAAAAAGATGTAAAACAATGTCAGAAAGACAACTATAACCTATGACAAAATGGCGTTAAATAAAAAAACGTACACAGGTAGATTTAAATATAATAATTTTGTTGTTACGAGTACGAAAATATTTTTTAAGCCCTAATGTTTTACAGTTAGGTTTTTTTTTACTTGTGGAAGAGCTTTCTACATCTTCTATTTTGTTCTGGCGGAGAGTTGTCTCGTTAGCAATTGCACCACATGTTTTATTTTTAACCGGAATCTGCATTACGTTTTTTAACTTTTGGTCAGTAGTTCTTCTACTTCGTAATTGATTTAGTTTTTCATATATTTTTTTAACTAAAACGCTTCTGATCAGTCTTGTGTAGACTAAACGCGCATATGTCGTAACAAATAAAAGCTTGGTATCTTTGATGAGGTTTTACCGTTAATGTTCAAATATCATTAATGAGTTGTGAACCCAAAATAAAAGTTGTCAAATGAGGTCATCATGGATAACAAGTCGGATGGACAAACAAAAGTCCATTAAACAAAAAACTACAGATTGAGCATAAACTTCCCTTCAACAACAAAAGAATAAATAAATCGTTCTTGCTCAACCAGGACATCCATTAGAAAAAGTGGAACAATTCTAGATCATCTGTGAGATAGATATCCTATCATTGTTTTAATTTGTATACCTTAGTGTTCCTTGTTGTCCTCCTCGAATATTTTGTATTTTTTTACTTGTATGACTTGAGGCAATTACGAAATTTAATTAAATATATTTTACTCATGTTTTAATTATAGAAAACTCTTGGCTTATCATATGTCACTGTTTTATTTTTCATGTTCTTCTTAATGGCTTGCTGCGTAACTGATATGTTTGTTATTCTAATGGATTCTTATTTATGATAGATAAATAAACTATTACGAATAAATAAATGACAAAAAACATAATATAAACTTCGTGCGTCTGAAAGACCTTTTCAGGCTTACCATGACCAGGAATGCCACAACCCATAATTTTGAAAGTCAAGGATGTATAAATACAAATACATAAAACGTAAGGAGCTATTTGACCAAAACGTACCTAACAATAATAGCCATATGTCTGAACAAAGCATAACATTCAAGACCAGTTTCGATATGAGAAAGAAATAAAGAATAACAAACATGTCATCTGATAATCAAAATAACTGGGAATATCGAAAAACACCATCAAATCAAACAGGTATAACTTTTGAGAAACTGTTATATTACTGACATTAGAAAACGTGAGAATTAAAGCACAATTTGTTTTAATGTTTCTCACAAATATATGAAAATTGATGTGAACATTTATTGTCATTCCACTTAAACGTAGCTTCAAAATTCATATGCACACAGTCCTCTTGGCCACGATTATTAGGTTCGCCTGGGTTCCAGTTAGTATAGGTTAGAAATGTATTATCGGATTCCCATCTGAAAAGGGATTCCCATACAGAATCATGTGCTCCAATCCAAATGTTACCTGGGTTCTTATCTAAAAGTAAACATCAACATTTATCATGTTTGTAGAATTTGAGAATGGCCTATCGAAATATAAAATACTGAAGAATTCAGTTTTTGATAGATAATAGATAAACGTTGCTACTTAATTATTTATTATGGGTTCAGTGTTGTGTTTATCTTTGTTTTTTTGCATCACAACAATATTTTGGAAGACAATTGTGTTTTACATTAGCACAATAAACAATAAATTTCACTTAATATCAAAATGAAATCTCTTTTATACGAATAAAACACACTAAAACGGGAAGGGAATAAGTTTTACGATAATATTTTTGTCATTTCCGATGTTCCAATAGACCTACTTCTGCAACTCAGTCAACGTATCGGGTTGTTTTTTTTTAATCTAGCTGCTCGGTGTACAGTCATGGTTATCTGCATTTTTATCTAAGTTTTTTCATAAGCTTCTATAAATGACTTTTTATATAGAAGACGTTGAGAATATTTCACAACAGCACATATATTTGTAACTAGTGGAACAGGAACTGCTTACCCTTCCGAATCACCAGATATCACACCTGGTGTTTTATTGTATTATTATCTGTGTTTGTTTGACCTTTTGATTTTTGATTTTTAATTGCCCTCTGGGTATCTTCTCCTTCTGTTCTGTTATTTTTGCATTTTCTATGAATATTTGTTTTGATGTTCGACAGATAAGTCTCAAAATTCCCATATACATCCAGTGTACAAACACACTTATGTTATTTATTCATATCTACCAAGATATGTGATGTTAAGCCGGGCTGTTATTGGATTACAAGCAGTTGTTCCTTTGAAAAGCACTTTACTCCCTGCTTTTGATAAATGCTATTCATTTTCGATTTGTAGTCATTTAGAATAAATATATATTCACTGTACGATAACAATAATAATCAAATCATTTTACTAGACAAAATACATTATTTACTGCAAAATTAAATTAGTGATCAATAGGGGTAAATAAGTACCAGTTACTATTATTTGATATTGTACTTACCGACTGTTCTGAAGTTTTTCAAGAACCAGTTCTCAATAGAATTGTGCCATTTTTACAAGGAATCCTCCCATTCTATGACATTCAGTCTACAACAAAATTCTCAAATTCAATGTTAGCATAGGATGAGTGTTTTTTTAAAGGATTTTAAAATAGATTTTTCCTTTTTATTGATAAGTTGTGTAACATATGCAAACAATGATTGCATCATGGTTTGTTTTCCGCTGCAATTTTCACCTGTATTTTTTTCATTTTAGCGCATGGTACACGCAATTACTTTCAGCTATTATATAAATAAAGAAGGAACTTTACAACAACATTGTCTCATCAATCTTTGAATGGAGAAGGATTTACATGTATTCAGAAATTAGTTAAATATATTACCAGTAGTTACATTAGTATCAAGATTCTTGTCAACTAACAGAAACTATAACCAAATTCAAAACCTAAGAAAACCATCCTTTTTGACCATATATCAAGCATTTTGTTGGTAAAACAAGTATGATTGTTTTTTTTTAGATCGCTTTTTTGTTTAGTTTTTTTATTAGTTGATTACCCATAACTTCTTTTTTACTTTAACATCCCAATTATGTTGGAAAATTTAAAAAAGTAAAGGCTTAGATAGTTATTTTCCTTTGTCCCAAGAATCTAGTTAAGAGGCAAACTACTGTCAAGTTCATTTACATGAGTCCCATCAATTGTTCATGATAGTTTTTGAAACTGTGTTTTCGTTTTATTTTGTTTCATAATCTTAGTTACTTGATTTTGACATATTTCATCTATATTAATCAATCATGATAACAGTAACGTTTATATAAAATAGAAGAGGCGGTATGATTGCATTGAGACTTCTCTCAACCAGAGACCAACTGAAATAGAGGTTAACAACTTTAAGTCACCGTACGGCCTTCTACAATGAGCAAAATCCACACCGCATAGTAAGCAATTAAAGGCCCAAACATGACAAATGTAAAGCAAATCAAATGAGAAATCTAACGGCTGGATTTATATTGATCACGGTCATTAAACTAGCAACAAAAAGTGAATTAACTACCGTACACAAGTTCACAAGTTCGCCCATTAAAGTCTTGTCAAGGTTTAGAATTGTTTCATTTAGTAGTAAATCTTTACCACTCATGTGATTATTGCCCCATAAATCTTTCAAGCGATTGTTTTACATTGAATCTCTTCGCGGATGGGTTTATTACATCTGCACATATCAATCAGATTACATTTAAATTGCAATAGAACATATCATTGAATAAACTATTGATTACGAAGGCAACGTCAATCGTCAATAAACAGAAACATAAATCAATGCTAATTGTTTACTTATCCTCTTACTTTTGCCGCATACCATGACCTTTTTGACCTGAATTGAAAGTTATAACAACTTTCCATAAACTGTATCCATCCGGAACCACAGGTTATCGTTTTGCCTGAAAAACACAAATAGTTGAACTTCATTTGGTTTAAAGATACGGCGCCAAAGACATTGCTTTAGAGGTATAAAACATGTCTTTATAAAATAGCATTTACTTACTAGAAAACATTCTCAAGAATAAGATGAAACAATAGTTTGTATTGCTTTTTGAAATTTTAAAATATATCAACAAAACAGGTAATTGTAGAAGATTTTCAGGGAGAAGATCTCCAGTAAGTTATCAGTATGAAAATGCGGACGAACTTGTGTAAATCACTAACTTAAATCGCGTTGAGCTAGATCTTTCTTAAATGGTGTTCAATACTTTATGATTTGAATAATGCAAATACTTGAAGGTTAAATCTTTCCTTGGTTAATAAAATGACAAAATTTAATACTAAACTAACGGAATTCTTATTCAAAAGCAGTGCTTATTTTCTCGCATTGTTCTCCTTATCATTTTGTTTACTGTCTGCCTTTTTTAGTTTCACTGTTATGATCAAGTTTTGTTCGGTTACTGCCTCACCTTGTTTACATTATACTGTAGTTTTACTGTCAACAAATTTAGTTCTTAAGGTTAATAAAAAAAATATTTATAAAAGAAAACTAAGTTGTTCAGTTTGCAACGATCATCTACAAAGTATTATGATACCTGATTCTCCAGGTTGCCCCTTTTCACCAGTTTGTCCTCGTGCTCCTGTATTTTGAAATGAAGACATTATACATGATATTAACAATTATTAAAAACGGAGAAAATATAACATACAAAGACCAACACAACCTACAGTATATAAAACACAAGATAGAACACTAATGACAAAACACAAGATAGAACACTAATGACAAAACACAAGATAGAACACTAATGACAAAAACAAAATAGAACACTAATGACAAAACACAAGATAGAACACTAATGACAAAACACTAACCCCACTAATTTCGGGGGTGGTCTCAGGTTCTCTGCAAAGGGTGAGCAGATCCACATTCATGTTGCGTATGTAATTACTGGTGTCATGGGTCAATGTTTATACTAGGCGAAAGACGAGGTGAAGATAATATTATAAGGAATATGATGATTTCATCTGCGTTAGACCTGGTACCATTATATGCTAACCATTCATTGCAATGTATCCTCCAGCAGTAAACAAACTCATCATATATATCAGGCATAAACGTTTGTACGCCAGAGGCGCAATTCGTCTACAAAATACTCATCAGTGACGCTGGAGTAAATAAAGTAGAACAGGCCAAATAAAATACGAAGTTGAAGACTGTTGAGGACGCACAATTGCGATAGGTTTTGTCAAATGCAGCTGAGGTAATCTATTATTGGGGTAGAAAGTCCTAAGTATTTCGAAAGAAGTTTTGTTAACAATTAATTTGTATTAACAATTAATAATTATCAACAGCAAGTGCAAGTCATTGATGTTCTTCAATTTCTTTATGTGGATTTCTATTAAGTCAACTTTCATAATAAAATTACAAAGAAGAATTAGAATTGCCAAGAATATTTATAATATTGAACACTAATATAAATCATTGTGTTTTTCTTTGTGTCATTCATTCAAAACTGAATGAATTGTTTTGCAGATATGTGACATTTTGGTCAAAGAGAAATGACAATGGTCTGCCATTTGATAATTGTGGTTCTGCAGCCTTGTGTTATCATATGGTCCCTTTTTAAAAATACTATTATATATTTGATACTACTAGTGTTTAGTATATAACTTTTGAAAACATGGAAAACACAGCATAACTTTGTAATCTTTAATTTAAAGTAATTGTAATGTTCTCACCTGTTTGTCCTTTGTAGCCAACTAGGCCCCTATTTCCCGTTAATCCCTTTTCACCTTTGATTCCCTTTTCGCCGTGTTCACCATTAAAACCAGGAAGTCCATTTTCTCCCTTCAATCCTTTATCACCAGTTGGTCCTTTTACTCCAATCAAACCTCTGCTTCCGGTAGGTCCAACAAGACCAGTCTGGCCCATTTCCCCCTTTGTACCATTTTCACCATCCACACCTTCGTTTCCATTTGGACCTTTTTCTCCTTTTCGTCTACTTGGACCTACATCTCCGATGGTACCTTTGTAACCAGCCATACCTTTTGCACCTATTGCACCCTTTTCTCCCGTTGGTCCCTCTTCGCCTTTCATGCCGTTTTCTCCATTTGATCCTTTCGTACCATTTCGTCCTTTTCCTCCTCTTGGACCTACATCTCCGAGTTGTCCCTTACTTCCAACTGAACCTTTGTCTCCCATTTCACCTTTTCGTAATATCAAACATTGGAATAACTAATTGTGTTGTTCTTTGTCAATTATTCAACAAAAATTAGTGGTTTGTCATAAGTGTAGCATATTGTTAAAAAAAAATACGTTAATACGTCATTTGTAAATAATGGATCTGTAGTCTTCTGTTATAATGAAATAGTAAAAAAAAATTCTCATAAAATACTACTTTTTTTTCAATATTACTACTATAATTTAGTATATAACGTTTGAAAACACGGAAAACAAAAAGTGATTTAAATGTTCTCACCTTTTTGTCCTTTGTCGCCGACTAGACCCTTATTTCCATGTTCACCAGTCAAACCTTTACTTCCAGTAGGTCCAACAAGACCAGTCTGGCCCATTTCACCCTTTGTGCCTTTTTCACCATGCGCACCTTCGGTTCCATTATGACCTTTGGCACCAAGTGCGCTTTTTTCTACAACTATTCCTTTTTGTCCACTTGGACCTTCATCTCCGATATTACCTTTGTCGCCCGTAGAACCGTTTGCACCTTTTGTTCCTATTGGTCCTACATCTCCGATTGGTCCCTTAATTCCAGCTGAACCTTTGTCTCCAACTTCGCCAGATGTGCCTTTAAGACCACCTGGACCCATTTCGCCTCTAGAGCCTTTTTCGTCTTTAGAAAGATTCCCATGGTCACGGCTACCTTTTATAAATATTTACATAATTTCATCATATGATTAATTTAGTAGTAGTTTTCTTAGCGAGATGTAGAAATCATCGTGATGTACTTCAAATTCCACAAAATGAACAGTAACTGCTGTCCCTTTATGATCATCTACGATAAGCTAAGGGTTCTATTAAGAAATTGTTGCTCTATCTCTGTAGTTTATTGTGAAATGTTTATTGGATGTTCGTTTTATCTTAATTTGGCCATGGTGTTGTCTGGTTTTCTTCAATTTGTGATTGTGTCCCTTTGGCATCTTGGCCCCTTTAAGTCATTTTATTATGTTATCATTTAGGTATAAAACAGATATTGGGTATACGTTAACCAGACAATGAAAATATCTTTTTTTTTTCCGGAAACTATATCTTTGCAAGATGAAAAGCTAATTGTAACTTATAAGCAATGTTAACCTGATTAGTTGTTATTTCTGTTTTATGACGATATTTTTTGAACCATTCTTCCGGATCAGTTTGTACAGCAACCCTACCTTGTCAATTAGTCGTTTAAATGGGTTTTGACATGCTGGGTACGCGTGTACATACTCCATATATAAACCTGGATTTTACTTAAACTGTCTTTGGGTTGAATGAAACACGCCATTTATTAAGCTTTCATCCGCATAAGTCTCTTCACATTATGATATTTTAAACTGATATAGGTAGTTTTCCTCCATATCTATCGATGGCATTTCTGGAAAGGTTCAACACTCATCTTTAAGATATTTCCTGGTTTGCCTTTAGTGTTTCTTTGTGGTTTTTGGAGCTTTTTGAAGATTTAAAAGAAAGAGGAGATACCAATCTGGCTTTTGAAAATATTAAAAAAAAACACAAAAAAAAGAACACAAAAAAATATTTTGCAGCTCTGTCTTTCCTTCATTTACAAGCATGTACATTACTTTAGGCCATTGTATGTCAAAATAATTAAATTAAACATAATACTCAAAACGTGTTGTATTACCTAATCGATAAGACAAGTGAAATTGTCTTTCCAAACCGGAATCATTCAAAGCTAATTGTTTTATCTGCTTTTCTAGTTCTGAACTCTTCTCAATATCTTCAAAAATAAAAATGAAAATAATTCATATAAACAATACATGTGTGACATATTTGTTTTTCGTTCATTTTTTTTTTTCATAAATTATGCCGTTAGTTTTCTCGTTTGAATTGTTTTACATTTGTCATTTCGGCGCCTTTTGTAGATGACTATACGGTATGGGCTTTGCTCAATGTTGAAGGCCGTACGGTGACCTAAAGTTATTAATTTCTGTGTCATTTGGTCTCTTGTGAAGAGTTGTCTCATTGGCAATCATACCACATCTTCTTTTTATATGTAATGTGTGTATCCAAGATGCATCAATTAATGACGTTTCATTATAAATAAACTCATCATAGATACCAGGATTGAAATTTTTTATTTCCGCCAGACGCTCGTTTCGTCTACAAAAGACTCATCAGTGACGTTCAAAAGAAATTAAAAAGGCCAAATAAAGTAGGAAGTTGAAGCGCATTGAGAACCAAAAATTCCTAGAAGTGTTCCAAATACAGATAAAGTAATCTAATCCTGATGTAGAAAAGCCTTAGTATTTCAAAAATTCAAAGTTTTGTAAACAGTTAATTTATAATTATTACCATATCAATGATAATTCTTGTCAACACAGAAGTGCTGACTACTGGGCTGGTCATAACCTCGGGGAATATAAGCTCCACCAGCAGTGGCATCGACCCAGTGGTTGTAAATAAACTCATCATAGATACCAGGATTGAAATTTTGTATTTGTGCCAGACACGCGTTTCGTCTACAAAAGACTCATCAGTGACGCTCGAATCCAAAAAAAAAAGTTAAAAAGGCCAAATAAAGTACTAAGTTGAAGAGCATTGAGAACCAAAAATTCCTAAAAGTGTTGCCAAATACAGATAATGGTGTGTCTAGTATCCTACTGGGAAAAGTAAATTTAAAAAAAATACCGAACTCCAAGGAAAATTCAAAACAAAAAGTTCTTTATCAAATGTCAAAATCAAACATTCAAGCACATCAAACGTATTGAAACAAATGTCATGTTCCTGTCTTGGTACATTTATTTTATTGAAATCCATTACTATGTTCCTTCAAACGTACATACGACACATTTCAACGATTTTTTATTTGCATTGCTACCTGGTTTATGGGTTTTATTTATTAAGATAATTGATTGTTCTATTTTAAGATTAGGAATTATCGTTTCTCCTGAAAACAACATGATTCCGTATTGTCAGCTTTTACCTATGTTATGTTTTAAAACGATATCAATAACGGTGGTGGGGTGTCGTAGGCGGGTGTCTCAACCCGAATATAATTATCAAATCCCGAAATCCCGTGAAAAAAATGTGTGCGTACCCTCATCACAATATAATCAAATACTGAATTTCCGAAATTCCGAAATTCCCGACGAAATAACTTGCTCTTCTCGGATTCCTGACAATTGAACAGCTCAATCTCGAATTCCCGAAAATTAAACAGGTCAATTCAGAATTCCTTGTAACAGTTCCGTCCGCGTCTCATTAACAGAAAATAAAAAAACTTACCTTTCAATTACATGACAACGACCGTTACTGCAACTGTAAAACTTACCTTTCAAGTACATGACAACGACCGTTACTGCAAGTGTAAATTTACATTTAAAGTACATGACAACGACCGTTACTGCAAGTGAAAAACTTACCTTTCAAGTACATGACAACGACCGTTACTGCAAGTGTAAAACTTACCTTTCAAGTACATGACAACGACCGTTACTGTAAGTGTGAAACTTACCTTTCAAAAACATGACAACGACAGTTAATGCATGTGTAAAACTTACTTTTCAAGTACATGACAACGACCGTTGCTGCAAGTGAAAAACTTACCTTTCAAGTACATGACAACAACCGTTACTGCAAGTGTAAAACATATCAACAGCATCACAGTAAGGGCTAAAATTGATTTATCTCTCTTTCTAATCGCGTTTCGAATAACTGCAAGTTTATCATTCCACGCATTAGTTTCAGTACTATCTCTCCTTTGAACTTCTGATCTTTTCCAGTCATCAGTTTGTACAATATTTACCAGTTGAACTTGTTCACTCATTTTCAACTACGATGTTAAGTCTTTAGTCAATTATTAAGTTGATCTTATAAATGGCAGCAGTAAATTTTACACAGTATATAGGAAAATTTCTTTGATATCAATTTGAAATAAAGGTTATTTCTATTTACAGAAACTCTAAACAAAAGTGTTTTTTATTTGACTAGTAAGGATTTTTGTCAAGTGACATATATGAGGGTAGGAAAGGAATATACCGTCAATCGGCAATCGCTCCCTTTCCTATACTTTTAGCGTCGAATGGGCTTAATAATTCATCGTTACTTGTAACACGGTTATTGCTGAGCACTGTAAGCGTCAAATGATGACAAATGCTGATCATTAACGTTTGTTTTTTTAACAAAAATAGTTTATCATTATTTGTCATATTGTTCACCTTAATCCCATCCTCATACACTTCTTATAAGACATCCGAGAATCCTCAATTGCCATCTTTACATAAGTACATACGTAATGATAATTATTATTATCTAGTGAAATTTTTACAGAAAATCGATTTTAAGTTAGGAATTAGAGAGATAAAAAAAAAACAATTTGTACGACGACAACACAACAACACAGCGACAACAACTGTACTCAAAATACATGCGGAAGTCAATATTTCAAATCTTTAAAATACTCAAGTGTCGGTAGGACTTGTCAAGCTCTCAATCATCCCGAAGTGTGAAAAGAAAAAAAATCAGATTCAAAAACAGATCCTGTGTCCAAGCTTCCCTAACATGATTGTCTTGAAGTATCGATTCTAGGTACTGACGTTGTATATCATCTTAATTATTTGTTATAGTGTTCTTTTATTTGTCTTTGTAAATTATTAACCTTTACTGTTTAGTCCATGTTTAGTAATATCCTTTTGGTGTGGCTCGGTACTTATACATCCCGCTATTCTGTTATTGTGCTATGGTCATTTTTTGTATTCTTGTCTTTCATTTTTGCTTATGTGCTTTTCTATATGCCATTTTGTTTTTCTTTGTTGACATAATGTTGACTGCTGTACCTCTATTTTTTGACATTTTTACCTAATATGTCTGTTTGTTTTGTTCACACATTGTTGTCAGTATAAAGGAATTGTATGCGACTGTCATACAAGGTAGAGGTTTAGCTAGCTATAAAACCAGGTTTAATCCAACATTTTCTACATAAGGAATTGCCAAGTCAGGAATGTGACGGTTGTTTTCCATTCGTTTGATGTGTGTGAGCTTTTGACTTTGTCATTTTACTTCTTAGCATATCGACCATAGAACAGAATTAAAATTTTAACCTTTAAACTAGAAATTTAGACATTCTAACCAATACAAGGTGGCTATCATAAAAATTGCTTACGATCAATGTTTCAGTATTTCTTTTTCTCTACTTTGCTCGTGAAGTTTTTGAGTTTAGAGTACGCTACTATAAGAAAAATTGCCAAAAATGATATTGATATCATCACGTTTCTCACATATCTTTATCTCGGTTTTTACAGCATCAATTTCAAGAGAAAATAAACATATGAAGAAAAAGAGAGTCAAAAGACACCGAAAGGCATTCAATTTCATAAGTAGGAAAAAAACTGACAACGCCATGGCAAAAACAGGAAAAGACCAACAGTATACAAAACACTACAAAGAAAACTAAAGACTAAGCAACACCAACCCATTAAACTGTATTGTTTCTTCCGTAATGTATATTCATATCGCAAGGAATGAGATATTTTAGTTTTAACTGTAAAACTGGATATTTATTTCAACACTATGATCATGATGATTGAAACTCATTATAAATACCTTACTTTGGTACATCAGAATTTGGGCTCAATTCAAGACATACCAGTGGCGCCCGAATTATGACAAATACCTTACTTATACTTTGGTACATCAGAAGCTGGTCGCAATTCAAGGCCTACTAGTGGTGCCTTAATCATGACAAATGCATTACTTATAATCTGGTACATTAGAGGGTGGTCTTAATTCAAGATCTACTAGTGGCGCCTGAATAACTACAAATGCCTTACTTATACTTTGGTACATCAGAAGCTGGTCTCAATTCAAGACCTACTAATGGCGCCAGAATATTTACAAATAACTTACTTATACTTAAGTACATCAGAGGCTGGTCTCAATCTAAGACCTACCAGTGGCGCCAAAATAATTGACAGTTATTAAAATTGGAAAAAGTTTAAATCATAAATGAAGAGATTTGACAGAATAACTGGATACGAATTTTTTTTCAAAACACCAACAACGATTTTAAAGAGATTATTTTACATCTAATTTTTATGAAGAAACATAGTAAATGATACATTGAAAAAAAGGGGGGAAAAGATGCCAAGTGAATACAAAAACATCAATATGAAGAAAAACAGAATACACAATATCCTAAAGAAAAAATACGAGCAGACTAACAACAGCTCACAATGTATAACACAAAAAAATAGACACTGACTAACATGAGTCCTAGAAAATACCGCGGGTGACTCTGCAAAGGATGGCAGTTCGCACTCTGAAAGTTGATTAAAAGGCATTTCTACATCCTGGTCGCATTTGTTTTGATTTGATAATATCTTCTTAAATTTATAAAAGGTAAAAGTGAAAAGAATGATCTTTCTAAAAACGAAAAAGGCTAAAGAGACGAGAGTACTAGTGGTTATAAAGATTGCATTTATGATAAGGGGCGGAGAGTAAAAAAAAGAGATAAAGGCGACAACAGAGTAAAAGGTGAAATTTGAGACATAGCCTCAGATGGTGATAAAGGACACAAAGAATAAAAACCTAAAAAAAAAAGGAACAAAAGGAGAAAAATGCACACCTGGTGCAGTGTTTAGTTAACGACAAAGGTAATATCGGAGATTTAGATTCACGTGGACAAAAAGGCGTGAACGGAGACACAGGTAAAGTTTGTGTCAAAGATCCAAACTGGTTTTTGAACGTGCACCAAGGCTGAACGGAGCCCAACAGGTCTAATTTGTCTTCTGCAGAGGATTAACTGAAGTAAAAGGATTAAGATCTGATGGTCTAAAGGGAGAAAATGGCGAACATGGTATCAAAGTTCGCATGGGTTAAATAGGCCAATTGGCGACAAATGTTAATAAAATAAGTTCAAGTTGTAGTACATGATCTGTTTTGAAAAACTGTACTAAAATAATTGTCTATCGTAATAGGTCTTCTGTGATAGAAGACTGCAGATCACTTAATATCAAAGAAAGATGCATGTGCTGTATGAGATACATTACTTTGTAAATAATCATTAATCTTTACTGTTTAGTCCATTTTGGTTATATCGTTTTGGCGTGGCTCGGTGCTAATGCATCCCGCCAATGTGTTGTTGTGTTGTGGTCGTTTTGTGTATTCTTGTCTTTCATATCTGCGTATGTGCTTTGTCTATATGCAATTTTGTTTTTCTTTGTTGATATATTTGGTTTTTTTCAGTGATTAAGTTTATAACACAATGTTGACTGCTGTACACCTATTTTTGGACATTTTTACCTCTGATGTTTGTTTGTTTTGTTCACCCATTGTTGTCAATATAATGGAATTTTATGAGACTGTCATACAAGTGAGTGGTTATGCTAGCTATAAAAACAGGTTTAAGTCACCATTTTCTACATAAGGAAATGCATGATCCAAGTCAGGAATATGACAGTTGATTTCCCGTTTGATGTGTTTGAGCTTTTGATTTTGCAATTTGATAAAGGACTTTAATATTTTAATTATCCTTGTAGTTCGTTTTTTTTTTTTTTTTTTTTACTTTTTACATATATCTGATAAACAAATCATTGCGATGAATATTTAAAAACATGCAATTAGTTTTTCATTAGGATGAATATTTTAATTCATTCTTAATTATTTCTCAAAAGAGACATCCAGACTAGCGATACATATTACACTTTTCTTAAGTATCTACTTATCCCGATACTTAATTAATTCTTTCCACTTTTCGTGGAAAGCCCTTTTGTTTTTTTGTTCTGATTATAAGGTCTTTCCACTTTTGCTGCAGTTTGAGATATTTTTTTTTAAATTTTTGGCCAATGATATTGTACAGTAATTACGGTCTCAACATTGGCCCTGTGTAACCTAGCACTTATTCTTATTCGAGTTATCTCCCCGCGCACTCTTTTTCTTTATTTTTCTGTAACCGTAAATGATTTCGACAAGAAGTTTGTTCCACGTTGTTCGGTTCATCTTAATGATCCTTCCGTCGAAGTTTGACTGAAGTATTCCAAAGTATTCTTATTCATTTCCCTTTTCAAATTAAGAGAGATGTTGAATCAAATCATACACCATACGTCATATAGATGTAGAGTCTTTTGATATGTAGTCCTTGATTCATTAGGAGGAATTGAAATCAAATTGACGTTCTAAATATTGACCTTTACTATAACTTCATACTAGTTTATGATAAAACCATTAGGTTTAAGGCATATGACCTTAAAGTCAACCGGAAGTAACATTATTTAAACCGAAAGTAGCAATTTTTGTACTAATGTCATGTAGAAGTACCACGAAATCATGTATTTATATCAGTGAAAAATTTTATATCATATGACATAGTTAGTGGCATTTTGTAGACCTGAAGTATCCGATTATCTCCCTTATAAAAACGGGAAATACATAGAAACCATATATTTTTGTTTCAATCAGTGAAAAGCTATTTATCAGTTGACACCCGAATTGAGTTTTTGAAACCGTTAAGTAGCTGATCATCTCCCTGATTTCAAAAAAGAAAAGTACAAATTGAACTCTATAATTTTGAATTTGTGCTAAAAAAAGTTATTTTCTGACAATGTTTTTACGGGGTTTTTTTTCTTAACGAAAATAATTTTATGGAGGTTCATGTTCACCGTTATTATCAACAACTGATGTTTTTATTATTACTTTTTTGGGGCCCTTTGAGATGTTTTCTGTTAATTGACATACCGAATGCATTTCTGGCTCATGATATCGTACAGTGATGACGGTTTCGTTTAATTGGTGCATGCAAAGAAGCAAAAAAAAAATTATGTACCTCATTTTACTCCCTTTGGAGTTCATATGATTCCCTCGAGTTTGTATTCTTCCTTGATTTGCACGTTTTCTGCATGTAGCAAATGACAAGGCTCACACCAAATGACCATTATTTAGTTCTTTAATTGATCTATTTCAAATATGATATTGCTCAGTTAAACACATTTCTTCAAAAGAGTATATTATACGCTCCAAACTCAGTACAATTTAGATATATTGTCAAAATACGATGATTCTGCTCATTTTTCGGACATAAAAGCTTTAGGAAAACCTATGCCACAACCTAAGATCCAAAATGTTATTTAACCAATAGGTACCAATCTATATATTGAATTCCTGGACACAAACATTTTATGGATCCGGAGTTGCAGCCAAAGTTTATTATGCTAAAAGCTGTGATAAATATTGATAGAATTGGACCAAAAACGACGTTACAACACAAATACTGTCAATAATTCGTTATTTATAATGTGATGTGCCAACACGAAGATATTAACCTATTATGTCTGTTTGTTTTGTTCACACATTGTTGTCAATATAATGGCATTTTATGCGACTGTCATACTATTGAGAGGTTTAGCTATCTATAAAACCAGGTTTAATCCACCATTTTCTACATAAGGAAATGCCTGTACCAAGTCAGGAATATGACAGTTGTTTTCCATTCGTTTGATGTGTTGGAGCTTTTGATTTTTGCTATTTGATAAGGGACTTTCCGTTTTGAATTTTCCTTGCAGTTTGTATTTTTGTTATTTTACTTTTTGTATCATAAGCAAAATCACAATCGTTTCTATGTAACATTTGGAGTATTTTGACCCGATTTGAAAAACATTAAAATTTGAGGCCCATTTTAAATCCTTCGTAAACAACTTTTGCCTCTAATTTATGCATTGTAACTTGAATTTATCTTAATTCGGATGTAGATTTTCAATAGAAAGAAATGGTAAGTGAAAAGTGTCACTTTAATTTTGTGTATACTACATAATAAATTGAAGGTAAGTAAAAAATTGAAACATTCTTACCATTGAAATGAACAACAATGGATGCAACAGCCACTGATAAACAAATCAACTGCATTATTATCAAGACCACACATAATTTATCTCTTTTCCTACTTGCGTTAGAAAGGTCAGCAAGTTTTTTGTCATACCACACATTAGTTAGGATACTATATTCGTTTTTTGATTCATTAAGGTCTTCCATCGAAATTTCATATACGTTTTCAACTTTTTCACCCATTTCAATTACAAATTTCCTTTAAAATTAAGCACCAATTCAGTAACTTAAGTACATAGTCCTGAAGAGTGTCCGCTATACATGTATAATATGTATTGGTTTTAATTTTATTTAACGAAATAGAAAATATCCTTGTGTCAAGAGTCAAGTACTTGGGAAAAATACATCCTTGCTTGAATCACCAATCACCAATTCTTCTCTATTGGCAAATAAGGAAATTTGTTTGTAAAGGGAAATGAGTGTCACCGGTATTTGTTGAACACTGGTAGCGACACACGATGAAAAAGTTTGATTATTAAATATTTGATTAATGAAATAATGTAACCGTTATTTGTCGTATTGACTACCCAATACCTCATACACTTCTAATAAGACTTCCAAATATCCTCAAGACTTCCGATTACCAACAATTGCAATCTTTACATAAGTGATGATCATCATTATAATGTGATGTAATGTTTACAGGAAATTAATATAAATTTATTGATTGATTAGTTGGTAATTATCACCACTTCCAGTACTATTGTGTTATTTCGTTGCGGTCAGTTTTTATTGTTGGAGAAAACCGTAATTCCCAGAGAGAACCACCAACCTTTGGTAGAAAAACTGACAATCCTAGTCAATTAAGATTGGAATCGAGCACACCTGCCACGTGCAGGATTTGAACTCACAACCTCAGTGTTGACAGGCTAGTGATATAATAGTTCGACTACTTATACTACTTGGCCACCGAGGTCCCGAAATTGATACTAAGGTATGAATAATAAAATATAACGAGAATAAAACGACGAGACAGCCTGCTGAAGCCCGCCTTCCGGTGCCGGATTTTCTCGCTGCGTTGAAGACTCATTGATGTCCTTATCTGTTTCCTGCTCCTTGGTCGGGTTGTTGTCTCTTTGACACATTCTCCGTTTCCATTATCTATTATATTCAATAATCTACAAGTGTCGTTATGACTCAAGTTTTCAGTTGTCTAGAATCTAGAAAAATAGTTGATCAATATAAACTTCAAATAAAAAAGATATGCCATAGGCACCATATCCCACCCCATCCCTAGAGGAACAAAAACAATTAATTTCAAGATATAACAAAAGATTTTTTAACACTTTGGACAGTAACACAAACGGCAGGATTAAAACTAGGTTTTTTTAGAAACTCAATCCACCTTCCAAATAAGTATTCTTCCGTTCATTTAAGAATTGAATGCTTCTTTTTGTAAATTTATTGGGGTGTAAAAGCGTTGACCGAAGTACATTTTGTATGAAACGCAGAAGCGCTTCATTCTAAAAAGGTGCGCACGGTCAACGCTTTTACAACCCTATAAAATTACTAAAAGAAGCATTCAATACTTATAATTACATTTTTTTACTAGGATCATGAAAACACGATTTTTATCAAGTTTTTCTTTTATTTACCTGTGCACTTTATTGTGGAAGGTCGTGTCATCATGAATGTTACATTTCATTTTGAAATGATGGTTAATTTCAGAATGACGCGAGATTGCTGTAAGCTAATCAAAATAACGTATTATAATGAAACATACATGTAATGTAATTGTAAAACAGAGTAATTACTGAGTACTAATAACGAAAGTCGCATATATTCCTATTCCAGTGACATTGTGAACAGAGGAAGTCCTTCATGCCGTTCATTAATCGCACGTTTCCCTCTATGCACATTTCTTGTATCTTTGTTCTCGTTTCATAATTAATAAACATCTCCAGTAGAAAGAATGAAAGTCAGGAACATGTGAAAAATTGTACTAATTGACATTATTGGTGGAATACAATACGGAACCTAAGACAGGGTTAAACTGTCAATCTTTAATGATAAATTAAGACATAATTACTCATATATGATAGTTTTTACACCTGCAAGTTTCCACTAAATGATTTACAACAACATCTTGTCTGTATGATCAACATCTCTTGTGAAATTATTTTTGTGTGACTTACCTTTCAAAGCACCCGCGATCACTTCTGGTTTTTGGTGGAGTTCGTGTTGCTTAGTCTTTATTTTTTTTAGTCTTAGTCTTTAGTTTAGTTTAGTTTTCTATTAGTTTTCTATTCAGTATTTAGGTTTTTTGTCGTTTTCGGTTGTTTTGCCATCATGGCGTTGTTTTTATCACTTCGACTTATGAGTTTTAAATGTCCATCTCGTATATTCAACCTAATTTGTTACACGTGCTCCATATTTCCCACAAACAAACAACACGTGACTCGAAATTTACAATCATTGTCATATTTGTAGACACATTTCATTAATAATGTTTTGCCTTTGTTAAATATCTATGACTAATAACAATAGTTAAAAGATATCGTATAATTTATAATTATTACATACATATCTGTTATCTTCACGCTAAAAACTGATTTTTTGTTTTGTCTGGAATATTATCCCAAAGAAGCCCTCAATGCACTCCTCTTTAATGATGATGATGACGATGAGTTGTTTTACAATCGGGTTGCAAATATTAGTAATAATAATAATAATAATAATAATACCTTTATTTAGAGAGAGTAACTCATTTGGATTACACCAATTTTCAATAAGGCTCTCTTAATACAATAATAATTACATTAAAAATAAACAATACATATTCAATAATAATAATAAATAAAGATGTAATACAATTTAAATACAATAAACAATTATTATATATGGCATTACAGTACAAATATCATGGTAATGTTAAAAGTACATAGATTTGTAGTTATGTTTAAATTCTAATAATGTGTTTGATTTTTTAATTGAATTAGGAAGAGCATTCCATACTTTTGGTCCATTGTACGAGAAACTAGACTTTGTATTTGGTTTTGGTATTATAAAATTATCTGAGGACGAAAATCTCGTATTATATTTTTGGTTTGCAGAAACTGACAAAATAAGACTGGACATATATTCTGGAGCTAAGCCATGTTTTGTCTTATACATTAGTAATGATTTATGATAATGTATTCTTTGTGTAATCGGCACAATGTTACATTCGTGAAATAATTCGTTTGAAGGTTTGGTGTAATCATGTTCGTCTAAAATTATTCTTGCTGCCCTCTTTTGCAGTTTTAGTAAACTATCTAATAGAAAGTTATTACAGTTTTCCCAAATTGAACAACAATAATCTAAGTGAGGTAAAACGTAAGCGTTATAGAACATTTGTCTAGCTTTGTGATTTAAATATTTCTTTATCCTTTTTAGTAAAGCTAAAGAAGAGTTAACCCTTTTTATGATATAATCAATATGAGAAGGCCAAGATAGAGATGCATCAACAAAAATACCTACAACCTTTTCACATGTACTTTCTTTAATTTGTTGTCCATTCATATCAATATTAATGTTTTCATTTGATGTCACTGAAAGCTTCTGTTTAGAGGCAATACATATAGCCTTCGTTTTAGATACATTAACAGCCATTTTATTGTCATCACACCAGCGAAAAATATCTTGTAAAACCGTATTCAGTTTATGACTCATACAACTTTTGTTTTGTCCAATGACTGATATGGTACTATCATCAGCAAATAAATCGGTGTTATGATTAGGATTAGACAAAGGAAGATCATTTATAAAAATTAAAAACAACACAGGTCCTAAAACGGATCCTTGAGGTACACCCGTTTTTTTGTTTTTGTAAGTCTGAAAATGTATTTGAAATAGATACCATCTGATGTCTGTCAGCCAAATATGATGTAAACCATCGTAGCGAAGTATAAGCAAATTTGTATTTGTTTAATTTTTGAATAAGCAGTTCATGATTGAGAAGATCAAAGGCTTTTGCTAGATCTAGAAACACTGCCCCAACAAGATCGCCATCATCAATGGCTTTAAGCCATTTATCCAATAAAGCTGTTAACGCAGTTTGACAATAATGGTTTGCGCGAAAGCCTGACTGCATTCTATACAATAAGTTGTATTTATTAAGATACTTTACAAAGTGTGTTTTCACATGTTTTTCGAGGATTTTAGAAATAAGTGGTAAAATAACAATTGGTCTGTAATTAAAAACATCCTGTTTTGAACCTTTGTTCTTATAAACTGGTATGACTTTTGCCAGTTTAAATGAAGATGGAAAAATACATTTTTTAATACTTAAGTTAAAAATGTGACAAAGTGGTAGTGAAATAGCATGAGAAGACATCTTTAAAAACTTTGCACTTATGTTATCAAGACCTGTTGCTTTTGATTCATCTAGTGCTTTTAGTTGTAAACACACAAAATCATACTCATAAGTGGTATAGAAAAATACACGTTATCTGGTACATGACCCGATATGAAATCATCAAATTGTTAAAAGAACTATTGTTGCTGTTTTGATTTATATTAAGATTATCTGTGATATTTGTGAAATAAGCATTAAATACATCAGCAACGCTTTTCGGTTCTAAAATTTCCTTTTTGTTACAATCACTTACGATTTTAATACTGGTATGATTTTCGGTTCCACTGACAGTATGTAGATGCTTCCATAATTTACTACTGTTGCCCTTTTTGTGTTCTATGATGTTGGTATAATAATTTTGTTTAGAGTTTTCGATGAGATTTTTTACTTTGTTTCTCCAGAGTCTATAACTATACATACCTTTTTTCTTATGATAAAAATCACGTTTTTCATGCTATCTAGAATTTCATCATTCATCCTCTCATTTTGATACAAACGGTTTACTCTCTTTTTAATGAGTGGAGCATGATGATTTAATACTTCAGTAAAAATATTTAAAAATGACAACAATGCTTCTTCGGGGTCATCAATTTCTAATACACTATCAAATGAACACTGTGATATGTGATTGATAAAATCATTTTCATTAAAATGTTTAGTAGATCTGAACGTAATATATTCATGAATTTTCTTTTTCGATTTTAACCCTCTTTTGTGAGAAATGCATACTGGATAATGGTCACTGATAGAATACTTTGGAACAGAAAAAAAATGAATATTATCTGGTTCATTACTATAAATATGGTCTACCAAAGTGGAAGATGTTTGTATGACTCGAGTTGGAACTGAGACTATTTGAGACAAGTTAAAAATGTTTTTCAAATGGGACCATTTAGCTGGAATTTTTCTCGACGCCAAATCAATATTAAAGTCACCCAAAATAATTATTTCCTTATCTTCAATATCAACATTTGTTAATATTGATTCAAATTTTGTAATCCACTCTGCATTACTATTTGGTGGTCTATATATGTTACCAAGTAATATAGGTTTTTGATGAACAAAAATAATTTCGACCCAAATTGATTCTATATCATCCTTTTCCAAATCATATCGTCTAATTGTGGTTAACATGTTAGAAATATAAATTAAAAACCCAACCCCAGATTTTCCAATTCTGTCTTTTCTGTTTGTATCATAACCCTTAATATCTATTTCTTTATTTTGAACAGAATTTGACAAAAATGTTTCACTTAAACACAGCACATCTGTGTTAGATTTTGATAGAAAATATTTAATTTCAGAAAACTTTGGCAATATATGATTTATGTTTAAGTGACATATATTAAGTGACTTTTGTGGAAATATAAAAGGGTTTGTAAAAGGAGATGATTTGGAGTTAGATAATAGAATATGTGTTGCAGTACATAAATACAAAATAACAATACTGACAAGATTTCCCAAAATGAAGTTACATTTTCTGGTAGAAGAAAGGTTATTGTGAAAATCCTTTACCTCCAGTACGCTTGACTGAACACATTTTGTTGTTGAGTTGTTGTGTTGAATGGTATAAATCTCCTCCCTGTTGACCTCACCGATTGAAAATTTGATTGAGTTTTTGATGTACAATCCGACAAATTAAGCAACGTATTCACGCACGAGATAATGTTATGACTTAAAACTTTGGCACCAGCAACATTTGTATGAACATGGTCTGCAAATAAAGTAAGATTGGGCTGGTCTCCATATAGAAAGTCTAAAGTATTGTCTAGAATTTCCACATGTTGTTCCTCTAGAGATAAAAGACGGTTGTTGATATCATAATTTAGTGTGTGAAATATAACATGCATATTAAGGCGGGTATCTGTAAGTGTGCTATGAATAAGAACTCTACTTTGTACTAGACGGACAAACTAATCTCTGTATTTCTTAAGAAAGATAGTTTGCCCCTAACAGAATTGCCGACCAGTTTTTTTCTGTTATTATACTTCAAAATTCTGTCTGTTTGGGGGGGGGGGGGGGGTATTTAAAACCATTACGCTATCACGAAACTTTCGATGTGGGTAATTTGTTAATTGAAATTCTTTACAACAGTTGTTATGTTAATGGGTATGAAAATAAAAAACTCATCAAAGATACCAGGCTTTAAAAATTTCGCGCCAGACGCGCGTTTCCTCTACAAAAGACTCATCAGTGACGATCGAATCAAAAAGGTTAAAAAGGCCTATTAAAGTACGAAGTTGAAGACCATTAAGGACCCAAAATGCCTGAAGGTTTCGCCAAATACAGCTACAGTTATGGGTTGACCGTTACGGAATATCCGTTTCACAGATGATAGCAAATATGTTCCTAGTGTCGTAACTACAATCCCGTCCCCTTTTCCCGAATGTGACCTACCGAATTAGACTTATTACCAGGTTTGTACTAACATGAGCAACACCACAGTGCCACATGTGGAGCAGGATCTGTTTATCCTTCTGGAGCACCTGATATCACCCCCATTTTTTGGTGGGGTTCGTGTTGGCCAGTCTTTAGTTTTCTATGTTGTGTTTTGTGTACTATTGTTTGTCTATTTGTCTTTTTCTTTTTTAGCCATGGCGTTGTTAGTTTATTTTCGTCTTATGAGTTTGAATGTCCCTTTGTTAACTTTCGCCACTCTTTTACAGGTTTCTGACATGGGACAGAAACATAAAAATGCGGCTGAGTTTAAGATATGAGATATAAACTTATCACAAACTGAAGTAATGACCAAAAATGACTGGTTTTGAAAGAGGTAAGGCCAGTTTTCCCTAAGTTTATTTTACATTAAGACTATTTTTCCACGTGGTAACTCTATTTTCTTGTAGTCTTCTTTTCATTTTCATGGCATTAAAGGAAATATCAAAGCAAAATGAGATTAAAATTTTTTTTTAAAATCTTTAAATACCAGAATATTGTCTGTTAAATCTACTGATTGTGTCCTATTCACGATTTTTACTGAATGTGAATTGGCATTGCGAGTGACGTAAGCAAAGCCGGAGACGCTTATTCTATCGACACACTCAGTCTCGCTCCTTTTGGAGTTCAAGCGATTCCATAAGTAATAAAAAAACGATGACAATACTGCCAACATCCATGGCTTTGGACAATTTACCGTACATTTCCACCACGCGAAGTTATTAAAAGAGAGAGGCAAAAGAAACCAAAAGGGACATTCAAACTCATAAGTCGAAAATAAACCAACAACGCCATGGCACAACAAGAAAAGGACCAAAAGACAAACGACTGTATACAAAACACAAAATAGAAAACTAAAGACTGAGCAACACAATCCCACCAACAACTGATTTAAGCTACATTGTCCATCTTTTTATGTAGACATTTGGAATAAAGAGACCTAACATATAAAACATATATACAACTCGTAATATGCATAATTCAATTCTGAAATATGTGTATAAAACAATGCTAATAGTAATATAACACGGTGAGGTAAAAAGTGGAGACAAAAAATGGAGCTGTTCCAGAGCACCTGAGTTCAATCTCGCTTTAATGGGTAGATTGTGTTGCTCAATCATTCGGTTTCTCTGTAAACATTTGTAGAATGTTTGTCTTTTTTCATTTTGCTCATAGTGTTGTGTGTGTTTTTTGGTTTTTTTTTTTTTACTTGTGTTTTCTCCCCTGTATTGTATCCTTTCTTTTTTTTATCACCAGATACATTTTTTTGTTCAGACTTTATTTAATCATGTTCATCTGTAATATGTTCTGCAGTATGTAATAAAGTATTATCCGGCCTTTTAAAAGCCGACTTTACGGTATGAGTTGTTCTCGTTGTTGTACAGTGGCCTATAATTGCTTGCTATCATTTCATTTCTAACTCTGGTGGATAGTCGTCTCATTGGAAGTCATACCACATCTCCTCGTTTTAAAAGAAATAGAATTCATAATATTATTAGTTTTAATATATCAGTATATAGTACTTACGTCAGAGAACATTACGATAGTTATCGGCTTTGTCAGCTAGCACAAATACAAAAAAACAACTATCAGAGGGTATTTTTCATTCTCGACATTAATCAAAGAAGAAGGATTTCGTACACAATTTCCTTTGAACTGTTTAATACGAGAATCAACCAGATTCATATATTATATTTTTTAGAAGAATCCTAAGTATGCATGTTATCAGCTTTCTCTTTCCCGAAAACTGATGTTTCAAATTGACGTGTGCTATTTGATTACGAATTGCTTAGGCAACAATGTCCATATTATAGATAAACATGGCTTCAGATATTCTTCTCTGTCTCATGATGTTATCATTAAGATCAAGGGGATACTAAGTTTGAATGTTTTTATTCATTAAAAAGAGGCATAAGATATCAGAGAAACCAATTAAAAACATATTAAGTTTAAGATAAAACGAGATAATAACACTGTAAACCACAAAATAAAAAAACACGAAAGACAAACAATAGTCTTTAAAACCATACAAATACAATTAAACAAAAGCTTGAGCAGCATTTATCCCTTTCAAAACAAAGGGTTGATACTTATAAGATCCCCATAAGGGAGGTCAGATCCTGCTACACATGCAATGGCATGCCTCTCTCGTCATTCACATAAGTTTCATGTCTTTTCAATTTGTCTTTTTGTATTTTAATTTTCCTAGTGAATAGTTTCCAAACGTTTAACTTCATAATTTGATATCATCAACTGATATTAAGCAGTATTCCCATTGGACTAAACTCGGTGTGGTGTAAGTGCACTCAACGCTTAAACTAAACTCTGTTATGTTCCTATAGATAAAAATCAATGTTTACATGTAGTTTAAATCAGGTTTTGACTATATGCAGTCGATAGTCAATGTAGGCCTTGTATATATAAAACTAGATACTAAGAACGTGGATTGAATAACAAGTTGCTTTTTAAAAAAAAAAGTCAATACGTGAACCTTAGAACTTTTTTTTATGCTAATTATTATTTCAACTGAATTGTCAATTATATCTCAGTATTTTCATTACCATGTGTGTGGAGGATAATATTTTCTTTTTATTGTAAATCAGGACAATTATGGCATGTTGAGAGTGGTGTTAAATATAAAGTAGGGAGATAAGGAATGTATTTATTTCAATAGTTCATTTCTGGATGGTGTTAGCTTTCATTTTTACCAGTGTGAAAGGTAAAACTACTACCAATGGATGACACTTCTAGGGTGTTTATTGGTAGAGGTAATATTTCACCTAGAATCCCTCAGTAATTTTATATATTTGTCTTTTTAAAATACATATTTCAGAGCAAGTACTATATTTTGTTTCATAAAATGTGAAAGTTTTATTCCTACCAAATAAGACAAAATCTACTTGCTTACCATCTTATTTTGTGCCGTAATATCTTGTTCCACCTTAGAAGTGGCTTTGGATCCAGCTAATTCAATTTGCTGCTTATACATGTATACTTAATATACCTGTCCAAATCTGGAGCCTGTTTTTTGTTTGCTTATTATCGTGTCTGTTTTTCGGGTTTTTTTTTGTATAAAAATATTGCCATTGATTTATATCTTGTACAACACTGGTCAATTTGATGTCATTTAGCTCGCTTTGCTAAGACTCAACATTCAACGCCATGTTTATTGAAAAGTTCTCTCATTGGCAAGCATAGTTTACCAAATATTATATAATCATATCAGTCGCAGGATAATTCGATTATTATGAAATGCGGTTCCTTCAATCAACATACGTAATAAATCTCAAAACTTAACACTGTTTTTTGCTAACTTATGTTTGTTGCCTATAATTCAGAAATTTAACAGTGTTTTGGGATTTTTTGCTTAAAGTTAACTTTTGAAGCATGGGTCCCTTTTCAAAAGTCTCCCAACTACTACCTCATTTTGCCTGTGAAGACCATAAAACCGTCGTCTCTAAATTTACAGTGTAATTTGATGTTTTCTTTCCATTTGAACTTATCTAAGATATTTATTAATAGGACAGACAGATGCAGTAATGTGCATGATGGTGAAAATATACCACCTATGGAGGGGGCGCTCCTATAAATTGTTTCTATAACTTTCCATTAAACTCAAATTTATTGTTTCTTAGAATTAATTAAACAAATGCAGTTTAATCTTTTTTGTTGAGGGTCTTTAAAGGATATTCGTTTGGGTCAATTAAGTCTTCTGCATTGATAACTGTTGATAGGCAATAAGAATGCATTCCCTTTTTACCTCGTGTGTTTTATTAATGAAATCTTTTGCCTCTTCAGAAAATGTTTTATATTCGATCATTTAATCTCTCAATGCGTCTCGTGGGAGAGTTACACTTATGATGATCAGTCATAAGGAACATTAATTAATGTCTCCTACTAGTTGACCATTTCGCAATGCCTCATTAATTATTTCTAGATTAATTTAATGAATTTTTGAAAGACTGAGGTACATGTGTCCATTTTTTTAATCATTATTATTCTTTAAGAATTATACGTATATATGGGAATCTATTTCTTTTTTTTCTATATAGATTATCAACTATATCTTTTATTACCATATAGCATATAAGTGAGTTAGCGATCTGTGTTAAGTTCTTTATTGCCAAGTTTTAGATATCTCAAATGCTCCGTATGGAGGTGCTCTTAATTGCAGGAAGCTGATACAGATAAGAAGAATAAATGTTCCGAATGAACAATAATTAAGGTTCCGAATATTCCTCCATAGACTATATTTCTAACTAATTAATATGCGTGAACCCCCTCAGGGGTTCACGCAAAAATAATTATAATAATATTATGAATTAAGTTGTATATGTCAAGAATTCAAAAATTGCTCAGTTAAAGCAGTATTATCAGTAATATTCTACAAAAAGTATTGAATGCAAGACTGAAGTTCCTTTATAGACATGGTCGATGTCCACCAGAAAACTCTAGAAAAACTTTATGTAATTTCTTTAGAACAATGTCATTTTGAGTATGCATGTTCAGCGTGGTATTCCTGTTTGTGTCAAAAGTTTAAAATAAGTTACAAGCATTTCAACTAAGACTCGACCATGTATATAAAACATTGTATAAAAAAGCCCTTACTACATGCAAGGCAATATATTACTAAGATCAACGACTGTCATAATTATTCAATACAATTTATCTATACCACCTATAAAAGGACAACATACTTTAATATTAGATTATAATGCTATAAAGGAATGGAACTTGTTGCCAAGTAATCTAAAAAACAACCTATAACTTTTCAATCTTTTCAATCTGATGTTTGAGATTTTTTGTCAAAAAAGGAAATCAACGAGTTTAGTAGCATATTTTTACTTTATTGAATTTCATGAATATTCTCTTTAGAGCAAAGATAACCTCTCTGTGCATTTTACCTATTTCGGTGTCAAAAAATCTCTTTGATAAATTGGTCAAATTCATTTTAACTTACAATTCCGAAATTTCCTTTAGGGCAAAGCATAGAGCTGTCCAAAGGAATTGTGACATTGACCATCTCAACTTTATTGATAAAACACCCTTTGAAAAAATCTATCGAACTTTTTGTAAATACATTCTTGGAACCCAGAAGACCTCATCAAATATAGGCGTGAGATTGGAACTAGGTAGACTTCCAGTTGGACATTTTATTACAACCTGATCTATTTTATAACTTGCTAGACTAGCTATTGATCATTTAATTATTGAAAGAGGCCTTTGAACTTTCGAAATCCCTTGATTTACAAGGTGTATATTCTTGGTATACATATGCTAAGAAAGTCTTACCAGACAATAACCTTAAAGAAAAAGTGGCTAACTGTAAGAATATTACAGATGTAAATCATTTAAAATCAGAAATTAAAGATTAAATAAATGACTATTATAAAGATTTACATAAAAATAAAATAGAAAAAATCGACGAGAGTAGCAAACATTTTTCCGTATAAAAAATTACACCTTCACTTGAAGCAAATTTTTACTTATTGTTTTATGATTTTTCTATCAGGAATATTTTTTTTAAAACTTCGCATAAGTGACCATGGTCTTGAAATAGAAAATGGTCGTTACATTAAAATTCCTCGAGACTGTGCAAAACCCGAAAAGTCATCGAAGATGAATATCATCAATTCTGAATTGCAAGGTAAAACAGAACATCAGACAAAATCTATTTAATGATATACAATAAGATGATGAACATTTCATTCATTTTCCTGATGAATAAACTTATTTATATATTAAAACCCGCTTCCTTTAGACATGTTAGAATTATTGGCTTCTTTTTTAAAAGGTCATTAGAACTGAGGGCAAAGACAAACATCTTCCTATTGGGATTCGTCGTGGTTGACTATTAACAACTAGCTATATATAGACGCTACATGTAGCCCGAATCACTTATCAGATATAAAATGATGTCACTTTGATATCAAAAAATCAGGACAACAGAAATACTTCCATCATTTTTTTTATAAATTTCGTGTTGTTGATAAGCCGATGCGTTCAAGAGAAAACCAAAATACCATAACCATAACGTGCCTGCAAAAGTTAAAACCGTGCACTTCAACGATTTCGTCCCGAATACAAAAAAAATTGACATTTTTCTGAGTGTAATGTCGTCCGACGTCCGAGGGTCCTGTTTCCGTGGTGTTAGGTAATGGACCAGTTTTATATCATGTAAACCCCATACAGACCCTCATACAAAAAATATTCAAACAACTTATTCAACATATTAGTCATGTTAGTAGTATGCAAAATATATGTTTCCATTTGATTGGTTATTTCTATTGTAAAACTGACACATATCGTCGCTGGCCTTCCAAAATATCGTATATATATTTTGCTAAAACTATTTTTTTTACACAAACCGGCTTGGCGGGAGGATCGAAATCTCTAATTATATATGAAATATAAAAAAGAAAATAAATCATGAGCCGGTAGTGTATCATTGCCACCCTTCTCTAATCGTAACACAGCTCGCAGGAATCCATGATTCCACTCGAGTTACTTACCAGTACTACATTGGTTTTATTGAGTTACGATTTACTAAATTCTAAAACACAACGCGAATATAGAAATACAAATACAATTATTTTTATTTTTTGAACAGAAAAACTAGAATATAGAAAAATAGGCAAAAAAGTACCCAACCTAAGCCTATAGATACATTGCGTGATATCGAGCTCCCACACTGATCCTGAACAGGCTTTCTGTAGACATTTATTACTGTGTCCACGACTCATCGGCCAGTAAAACAACGACGTGGTTAGCGGGCAGCTGCCCATCTGATCAACCTGGCCCTGGAAACATTCGTTGTGAAGACAGTATACTTCAAACCAGGAACATATATATTGAATAGCTATACTGTTCCCAGTTCAAACCGAACTGAAATAGTCAACAAACCAAATCGATCCACGTAAAACCAAAATGATCGCATTTTTTCCAACTCGACGACAACAACAAAAACATGTTAAGGCTCACCAAACACCTAAGGGCACCGAGTCGACCTTGCGAGGGCTGAACAGCCAGTCAAGGTCGTAAAAAAACACCCTAGTAGTCTACAGCAGTTTCTCCATTAGGAAGCAGTACACTCTTCGTCTGGAACTTATAAGATTTTTTAACTTTGAAATATAAAAAAGAAAATAAATTATGAGCCGGTAGTGTATCATTGTCACCCTTCTCTAATACACAGCTCGCAGGAATCCATACAAATAGTACAGCATGTGTCGACAAATATTTCAGATGGTAACAATACAGGGAGAATATATTAAAAGTAATACTGTTATCATAAAAAAATGGGAAATATGTAGCTTTTCATCATCAAAATGAATACTGAAAACGGCAAAAATATGTCGATAAAAAATCTCCAGTTATGAGGCCCAAACTCCAGCTGAAAATTTTCAAATCTCCAGTTGTGACTTGACAACTCTGTCACATGTATGCACTCGAGTTACCATGTTTACATACCAGTACTACATTGGTTTTATTGAGTTACGATTTACTAAATTCTAAAGCACAACGCGAATATAAAAATACAAATGCAATTACTTTTATTTTTTGAACTGAAGTAGTGATTTTCTTTTCTTTTTTATTTCGTTTGCGAACTATTACTATTTAATTACATTTCATTCTTAACTTAACTTTTGAAATATACTATTCTTTTTTTATTTTTTTTATTTCATTTGACTATGTTTTACTTGATTGTTGTGCATTTGCAAATAAATTGGTGAGTTTTACCAAGGACGTATGTTACTTACACGTCCTTAGTTCTATTTGATTTATGTCTCTGTTCAGCAAAAATCTGATATCAGGTATTCCGATGATCGAATAAGGACGTAGAACTGACTTCTACACGTCCCGGGAGGTGTCGATACTGACCCCCTCCTGTTACAGTATACATAATAATCTTTATTGTCATATAACCTTTGATCAGTGTTTAGTATGACGATAAATTTTCACTTTTGTTCTCGTACTAGGAACAACAAAAATATTCATTTTGTAAAAAATATTTCCGTACTTCATGTATACCTTACAACAAAATTATTTGTATTTACCTGTGTACGTTATTTTATTTGGCGGCATTTTGTCCAAGGTTATGTTGTCTTTCTGATATTGTTAAATATCTTATAACCCCTTTGTTTTGTTAATTTTTTATTTACATTGTGTCATAGATCAAATGTATTCGTTCAGTGTATGTTCACTTGTTTTTGTTAATGTGTCTTTTGATTGAGTTAAGCCATTTCAATTGATATTTTATAGTGTGTCTTTCTATGTTGTGATGTTACACTGTTGTTTCAGGTAGGGTGAAGGTTGGCGCCTATTAAAACGTTTGAACCCGCTGCATTTGTTTGCACCTGTCCTAAGTCAGGAACCTGGTTGTCGTATGTTGATGTGGTTCATAAGCGTTTCTCGTTTCTCGTTTTTTATATAGATTAGACCATTGGTTTTCCTGTTTGAATGGTTTTACATTAGTCATTTTTGGGGCCCTTTATAGCTTGCTGTTCGGTGTGAGCCAAGGCTCCGTGTTAAAGACCGTACTGTGACCTATAATGGTTTACTTTTACAAATTGTGACTTGGATGGAGAGTTGTCTCAATTGCACTTATACCACATCTTCTTACATCTATATAAACTAAATGTTTGTGACTAAAAAAAGATTAGAGAAAGGAAACGGGGAATGTGTTAAAGAGACAACAACCCGACCAAAGAGCAGAAAACAGCCCATGGCCACCAATAGGTCTTCATCGCAGCGAGAAATTCCCACCATTCGGGTCAGGCGTTAGCTGGCCTTTAAACAATAATGTATACTAGTTCAACCAGAAACATATATAATTGTATTATATGTCTCTGGTTCAGCCAAATGGATACCACACTTAACTCCGAAACATACTAATGAACCAAAATTAAACGTAAATATTACTAGTGCAATACAATGTGACCATGAATGATAAAAATGCAGTCGAAAAACACATATATATATATATATATAGAAACATGAAAAATCAAGCTTCTTCTGTCCTCAGTTCTAATGACTGTACAGTAGGGTATGGATCGGGTACAGAATAGAGATCAATGGGCCAATACTACAGAAAAATGGCGGGTCAAAACATAAAAGATAGAGAAAATTAGGCCCCACTGTAGAATAAAGAATAGAGAATAATGGGGCGCTATTTAAAGCTATAAAGAATGGAGAACAATATGCAAAATTTACAAAGAATAGAGAATAATGGCGTAAAGAATTAAGGAATATAGAATCTGGGACTATTATACTAGTATAATAGTCCCATATAGAATTGAATGACCCAAAGACCCTCAATAAGGATTTGTATAGTGAGATGCATCACGGATCATCACGGTTAATCTCGCAAAATCTCAGCAAAACAGCAACTGGACTCAAAGAAATTTGTGAAAAATATAACATTGACATCCTATAACATTGACATGTATAAACGAATCATTTGAATCCGAAAAAAATCCACTCTCTTTTGGTGATTGGAAACCTATTACCTCACCTAGACCAAACAAAGAAAGGGGAGGATCTGCAATATTTTTAAAGCCAAACATTCATTTCATAGGACAAAGACAGGACCATTTTGAATTAAAAGAAATTGAAATGGTCAGTATTGAAGTTAAAGACAGCAAAAATAAAACATTTCATCTTCGGTACCTTACATCCCACCAGATAAACCAGAGTTAATGAAAAAGCTTTGTACACATATTCAACAAAAAAATTGAACAATTTAATATTGGTAGGTGATCTAAATGCTATATCCTTTGAATGGAACAATACTGTAGAAAATAAAAATGGAGAGCTTCTAGAACATTGTATGACAACAGCAAAGCTAATATGTGTTAATGATGGACAGGCTACAAGAAGAGCAAGCAATTCTGTAATTGACTTATTTCTAGTTTCCAGGCAACTATTTAATGATGTAAAAACTTGTATAACATTAACTCATGAAAAGGTACAATCAGACCATATTGCAGTATTGTTAGATGTTAATGCAGGAAATCCTCATGAAGAGAATACATCAGAACAAGAATATTGGAATATCAAAAAATGTGATTGGAACGCATGGAAAGAAACAACAAAAGAATCATTTTCAAAATTATCCTTTCCTCAAAATGAAGATATAGAAAATAACTACAGCCGATTTGAAGACACTTTAACAAATTGTATGACAAAATGCATTCCCTTAGTCAAACCAAAGAAAAAAAACAATAATACAATACCCTCCATGGTGGAATGATGATATTAGAGAAATAAAAGGAAAACTAAACAAAGCCCAAAAGAAATTTAAATTAAAAAGTACACCAGAAAATTTTGAATATGTGGCAAAGTTAAAAAAAATGAATCAAACAAAAATATGGTGTTTTTAAAAAAAACAGCCATAAATATGATAAAATACATACTTTTCTATATTAACATGAGAAGTCTTACACATGAATTACATACTAGTAGTCTACTCTCAAAATTTGCCCATTTCATTAAAGATCTAGACCAATTGTCGTCTTCTACTTCAAAATCCAAGATGGAGGAAGACACCCGAGCCACCTTAAGGGAAAAATGGTCAAAATTTAAAAAAATAACTAAAAAGAAATCTGAAAATTTAGTACATCCATTGCAAGAAAACAATGGAAATATTCTTTTCACTGAATCAGAAAAATCAAACATCCATAAAAACACCTTCTTTGAGGGTTATCATTTAAAGGCAAATGAGTTTTATCAACAATTCTATGATGACATCACACAGCAATACATCAACATTAGTACTTCTAATCAAGAAGAAAATACAGATAACATCAAGTACAATGATTATATTACCATGGAAGAGTTGGAAGGATCCATCTTTAAATTAAAAAAAAAGAAACAGCTCCAGGTCCAGACTTCTCCTTTACTTTCATCAATGGTGGAAGCCAATTAAAATCCAAACTTTTAGAAATCATTAACCAGTCATGGGAAGAAGGAATTATTCCTTTAAATTGGAGAAGAGCAAATATCAAATTTATAAAAAAATTATATAAACCAAATTACAATTTACCGTCATCTTACAGACCTATCAGCTTAACTAGTGTAGTGGCAAAATTAATGGAAAGAATTATAACGTATAGATTAGATGGATTTGTAGAAATGAACAACATCATGGACCAAGAGAAAGAAGGTTTCCGACATTTTAGAGGTACAACAAATGCCTTATTATCTTTAACACAAGCTATTTTTGATGGATTTAACAAAGACAAAATCACTATTGTAATTTTTATCGATTTTGAAAAAGCTTATGTTAGCGTCAAAATCCAGAACAACAGCCCAAATAGAGGAAGGAAAACAAATTATCTCTGAACAACTCAAATCTCAAACTCCAAACACAGCAGTCGCATTTACAGATGGGTCATGTTTGGGAAATCCAGGCCCATGCGGTGCTGGAGCTATAATTTACATCAATGATCAAGAAGAAAAATTAAAAAGACCTGTCTCTAACAAAGGATCAATCTTGCTAACTGAACTAATAGCAATAAAAATTGTACTTGATTACAAAGAATCTTTTTCAAAAACACAAATTGAAACTTTAACTATATTTTCGGACAGTCAAACCGCATTAGGAATCTTAATTCTAAATTGGAAAAGTCAAACCATTAACGAAATAAAAGGAAAAATAAAAAATTTAAATGAACATGGAATTTTAATCAACTTAAACTGGACACCAGGCCATGCCAACATAAAAGGAAATGATGAGGCAGACACCTTGGCAAAAGAAGCTGCTAAAGAAGCTGAAACACTAGCAGTTGATGACATAGTATTTACAAAACAAGATGTAAAAAGGGCAGCTAGAAATTCCGTTACAAAAAAATGGCAACGCAGATGGGAAAACAGCAATGCTGGACGTCATTATTTCAGATTTCATCCTGAAGTTAAAAATACAGTAAAAAAAAAGTTCCCGTAAAAAAAAATGTACAACATAATCAACAGTTTACGAACAGGTTATTCCAAATTAAATGCATACCAATTTATAATAAACCAACACATTAACTCTGAAACCTGTGTTCAATGCAAACAAAAAGAAAATGTACAACACTACCTTTTTGAATGTGATCTGTATTCAGATGCTAGATACAAATTATTTCATCAAATCTACTTCATAACAGGACATATCCCAACAGATTTAGACAATTTATTAACAATCAATTTGCCAAATGCAGAAAATATCACTCAACTATTAGCGGAGTACATAGAGGAAACAAACCGTTTTAGTGGATACAATTTTTTTTATAATTTTTCAAGTCATTTCAATTATATTAACCAATTTTTAAAAATTTTTTTTAGTACATTTTTTCTTTAACATGTTTAATATTTTTTTAAAAAGCGCCACCTACAATATATAAGTACAAAATTTAAAGGAGAAACTACATTAGTGATTATAATTTTACAAGAGAGGATAATTTACAAGAGAGATTACCCTGTCATCACGACAAAGATTGAAGATTGAAAATCTCAGCATACGCAGCTTTTTCAATACAGTCTATGCAAACTGCCCGCGAGATTCCAATCCTTCTCACTATACAAATCCTTGCCCTAAACAATCAAGATAATAAAAATTATTTCCGGAATTTATGCACTGCCGTACCCGAAAATGATTTGCAATTAAATTTGTTACGTGCTGGTTTCCGGATTATTGAGAAACTACAGGTGCTTCAAATATTATATACTTAGCGACCAGTTGTCTCGCGAGATGCCACATAATCGTCAAATTCTAGTCGTGGTAGATTGCTGATAAGATATTTATATATGTACCAACTATAATGTTGACCAGGTTTTGTTACAGGTAATAAATTTATGAACAAATATTTCATATTTTCATATATGTAATATGAAGCTTCTAATATTAATAGACACCGTTCTATAGTCAAATTTGATAGTCAGAGTAGCATTTATCGAAAATGCTCATTGGACACACATGTTCATAGCTGCGGAACTGTACATAGCACTTGAGGTCCATATGATATTTTTGACATTTGTAGATGGTCCGCAAATTGTCAAGGTAGCACTCCACAGTTAAGTGTGTAGTTTCGCATTTTGGCCTCTGGATTTTTCAAATATGAAATGTAGTGTGCAATAAAATTCATTTTTGCCTTTGGATAGCTGAAGATTAAATATAACCTTTATAGTGGGTTCGTAGGAGCATCAAGACTGTGTAATGTATGTATTATGGGCTGTATGATAGTCATGATAGTCTATTTTCATAATCGTACCAGACATTAGTCCAGAAATAAATTTTTATTGTAATGGTTTTTTCCAACTTTTTGTCGCACAAACTTTGTGATTAAATTTTACTGAAAAATGAGGCGAAAGACACCCAATTTTCATTTGCTCATCTGGTAGATTAATGTCAAACATTGTCAAAAGTTTCAGAAAAAGTATTACTAAACATTGCTGAAAGGGATTGAAATTCTAGCTCGACCAAATTTTGGTGGAATATGTGACATTTTCATCCCCTTTTTGTAATATTTTATGGTAAGTAAATGCAGAATTTTGCCATGGATACACAAAAAATGAATTATATTTCACCATTTTAGCTTGAAAATCAAATCTATGGAAGATACTGATTACATACATATGCACATGTATTATAAAAAAATTGTTGGCTTAATGTACATAAAAATGTATTAGCAGGGGTTTATCTGGGTATTTTGGGCATGTTGGGAAAAAGGACCCTGGCCAGTTTTGGGAATTTTTTTACGTGATTTACAACATGTACAATGAAATTGGGAAAACTACAAATAAATGTATCATGAATATACCAGACGTGAGTTTAAGTGTGTTAAGTTCATTAAAAATTATCTTTTTTTGTGAAAATAAAGTGAGAAACTACATGATTGCTATTTATAATTTTATTTTCTGTTCTTTCTTTCTTTTTAAACTTAACAATAAGGCACTCAAGTTTAAAGTATCGTATTTTTTAAAGCACACATGTGATAAAAATTTACCACCTTGTTTATCTTTAAAGACAGTAACAGTTAATATGGTTAATATAATTTAAATAATTCAGGGATAGAAATAAGATGTATTTTAACTGGCCAAGCAGGCTAACACTTTTTTTAATTCACTTGGCTCTTCCAGCTTTGACTGGCCCTTCAAAATTGAGAAGAAAACATTCCCTTTTAGATCTATAGTTATTTGTTTACATTATAAAAACAACTTATATCAACATTTTTTACTGATAAAGAAAAGCATGAAAAGTAATGTCACATTTTATTGGAATTTGACATGAAAATTTGTGAAAAAAAAATAGTTTTGAGTTTCTGTATAAAACATTTCCTGTTTCTTCTTTCTTTTTCATATATCTATTGGTTTTCAATTCTAGTGTTAATATTTCATAGCCGTACTTTGTCATCTGCCTGGATTTTTAAAAATTTATTTATTGTATTTGATTGGCAAACCCGGAATTAGCCTATCCGCTCCCGGAATCTGATCCTATATTGTAATTGTCTACATTTCGGGTTAGCTGGTCCTGGACTGACTACTACACTTTGTTCATAGACAGCCGGTTCGGCCCAATGTGGGAGGCAGAATTTTGCCCTCAGGATTTTAACGAAATTTGACGTTTCGTTGTTACATGGCAACGTATCTGTGTAAATGGCGTCATTGACAATTCGGCTCTCATTGTGACATAATAACATAAGCATTTTGACATTTAAAAAATTCGGGAAATGCACGAATGTGAAAGTTATGTATTTCTCCATGTTAAGTACGCGTAATTTGATTGGACGAATATGTATCTGTATGTACATTCTTCACCTCTAATATAGGAGATTGAAAAGTCTCTTGACTAATCAGATTCTACAATAGATCAGCTCTGACCTGCTGTCTATGAACTAAGTGTAGTAGTCAGTCGAGGACCAGATTACATTTCCGGTTTATGGCAGCCATTATTTGTCGATGTTGTTTTTGTCAGTCAGATATGTTTTTACTCGGATCAACACATTTCTTGTTCATGTTGTTGGCCATTTCAAGCATTAAGCTAGCGGTTGAACAGAATGGACATCACTGTCATGAATAATAAAGATGAAAATAAATTTTGAGATAGTGTGGGAATTTTGCTCCTAAAATTGGGAAAAATGTAGAGTTTTTGCCATTGGGGATGGGTCCGATTCCGGACCCTGTGGAATGCTAGAAAAATCCATGATTAGAAAGCCAGGAATAGAAGGTGATTTAACATTTTGTGGTTCAATTTTAATTTTATTTTCTAACCATGCTAACTGTGGAGTGCTACCCAAACTATATCATACAATCATAACAGCTACGGTTCGGAGGCTAACATGACCAGAAATAGAATCTGACATGACATTCTTATGTTAGCTTATACATTTTGTACATGTAAGCCTCAAATCTATGCTTGGCATCAAGTTCATGTCCATTTTTATATTTGCTCATAGACATCCCAAATCGATTTCTGTTTTTTCCTCAAATCTCTGTCCATTTCAACTATAAAATAAAATTGAGAAAGGAAATGGGGAATATGTCAAAGAGACAACAACCCGACCAAAGAGCAGACAACAGCCGAAGGCCACCAATGGGTCTTCAATGCAGCGAGAAAATCCAGCACCAAGAGGTGGTCCTCAGCTGGCCCCTAAATAAAATTGTGTGCTAGTTCTGTTCAGGGAAAATGGACGTCATACTAAACTCCAAAACATATAAATGAACTAAAATTAAAAAACATACAAGACTAACAGAGGCCAGAGGCTCCTGACTTGGGACGGGCAAAATTGCGGCGGGGTTAAACATGTTAAACATGTTTTGTGAGATCTCAACCCTCCCCCTATACCTCTAGTCAATGTAGACGAAAGAAACACATAGCGATACAAAAAGTAAAACTCAGTTTAAAAGAAGTCCAAGTCCAATGTCAGAATAGGTAACAAAAGAAACTAAGCAAAATGACAATGATACATAAATGAACAAAGGACTACTAGCAGTTACTGACATGCCAGCTCCAAACCTAAATTTAACTGATTGAAAGATTATGTCTTCTTCATATGAAAATCATGTACAATCCCTCCTGTTAGGGGTTTAGTATCATACCATCATAAAAATATACGAGAAGAACATAACCCGTATCATGCCAACAACTGGTTTTAGAATAAATGTGTTTATTTCCGATGCAAAGACCCTATGAGTGAATCAATATTAATACCAAAATATGCAATCCTTAATGACTTGACAACAGTATCGTAACTATATCCTTTCTGAATAAGTCTGTTTAAAGGTTTGGTTAGCTTTTGAGGTGAATGCTGACATTTTTGTGCTCTGTAAAGAATATTACCATGAATCATGATTACCATAAAATATTGGATGTGAAATACCTGAACTTATAAGATGTCTGCATGTTGATTTATATTTACGAATGATGTCCTTGATAAAATTTAGAAAATGTTTTGACTTAAGTTTGTGATATCGAAAACCCTGGTGTAATAATTTTTCAGTAATACAGAGATTTCTTTTGTTGAAATCAAATACTTTGTTACATACACGAGGGAATGGAACAAGTTGAGATTTATAAACACCATAAGATGGCGACAAGGGAACGTCACCATCTAAAAATAAATAATTAACAATAGGAAATGAAAAATCATCTCTTTTATCATAAATTTTGGTATTAAGTTTCCCGTTAACATGGTTAAAGATAAAGATATCAAGATCCAGGAAAGGGCAGTGTTCATTGTAAGTATTAGCTTTATTTAAAGTCAGTATGGCAGGATAAATCTCTTTAGTGTACATACGTATACTGAAGTCATCATTATTGAGAGCCAATATATCATCTAAATATCTAAAAGTGTTGTTTCGATGGGTCTTTGCTGATTTTAGTCATTGTATTGTTGTAAGAATCAACAAGACGTAAAGTGTTTGAGGTCATTGCTGGTCAGGAATGAAACTGAGCAAAGGGATACATTTTATCAAACGCAGCAGTGATGCAGCTAATCGTCGGACCTATCGGACGTATGGGGCAGAATTTTAGAAGGTCTGGCAAATGAAGTCTTTGTGTCAGACCCAATGACCGGCAAATATTTTTACTGTTTGAAAATGTCAAAATTGAAATTTCTTTTGGTCCTGGTTACCTTGGCTTCCAAAGCAATAATGTAGTTGAAAAGCATTAAAAACCAAAAGTTCTAATGACACATTTATTGCCGATAATAAGTAAACGTGCTGATGTTAATGGATTTCGATCTTCTCTGTGTTTATCCAATTAGCTTAAGTCATGTGATCATAATTATTTTCGTACTTCTCAGGACTTATCTTAACACATAGCAATGAATGAAAACAAAGTAAATTTCCAGTAAAAATATTGAATAGAAGCATGTTTTCAGCTTCTTTTTGGTAGCTGAGGGATAAATCTGATGATTACAACACTCAGCAAGTGTTATCAGAACGTGTCCCTCGGACACACGGTTCATGCAATGGCGCATCCAGACAGAAAACCATGCGTCCAGGGCGCGAATAAGCGACCTTATATATGGAGAACATTGTTATTCATATGACAACTAATGACAAAACCTTGTCAAAACCAATTAAGTTCTTGCAATCTAATTAAGATATAGTTCTCTGATTTTGTTATACTCATACGAGCAGGCGAGTTAATATGGATCAGAAGTTTAATCAGATTGAAGTTCTTGGCTCAATAATTTTATTTTTTAAAGAGACGCCTCTTCTCTGTTGGTCCACTTCCGACCAATGACCTACATGTAATTAAACTCTGATGCTTATCCAACTCGATCTGCCATTTAATTTTCATTTGTGAGAAATCAGAGCTCGAAATTAAATATGACTATGATGATGCATGGTGTATCGTTGCTATTCACCTGATCGACGATCCAAGATCAATGGGGAAAAAAAATCGCAGAATATTAATGAAACCAGGTTCGCATACTTATTTTTTGTTGTTTGAAAATCGATCTATTTCTTTAAATCATTGATGTTGTTTTTCTTAAACATTTTGCTTTTTTCTTGTCATTTGATGTTTTTTCTTCTTTGGTCCATAAATTTTGAGGACTTTTCTATATGATTATATAAATTAACATTGTCAAGCAACATCTTTTTTACTTGTCCACGGGCAACAAAGACACAAAAAATTGCTTGTCTGGTCGGTCAAATGTAGGAGTCGGGTGAGTCGGGCATAGCATTTCCACACCTCTGAAACAAGAGGAAAAATGTCCTGGCAGTCTTTGCTAATAGGTATCTGACAATGGAAGATACTCATTAATAAACCTTGTAGCATTAGGATTGGTGATTTAATTGAATTGTGGGTAATTGACTTATTAGAGTACATAGATATGAGGCCAAACTTTTTATTCTTCAACTGTTTCGGTACTTATACATCCCTCGGATTTCAAATGTTTGGCTTTGAGCATTCCTGATGAAGGTAAATCCAGAAAAGCGCTTCGCACGTATGAAATTATTAAAACGTTTTCAATTTTTTAACATGGACATAAATTTGTGGATGATGTACAGACTTATGACTAAGATTTGAGTCCATACTTTTTAAACAGACATAGATTTGTAAATGACATAATGATTGGACATAGATTTAAGGCTTACATGTCTACATGAATAGACTAGGTAAATCAATTCAAAGTTTTATCATAAGCAATGATAAGCATGATAAGTAGATGTCCGAATTCACAAATATCATGAATATTTTTGAACAATATTTTTTATCCATAAAAGACATTGATAGATGACAATCCTATCTGGCTTCTGTCATGTCTGTTGCTGTGCTGTTTCTTTATTTTTTGCACATGTGTACAGTCATGTCCAGTACTTTTGTTCATCTAGCCCAAATATCAAAGGAACAGACTTGTAATGACGACTTCAGTATGTACACAGTCACTAAAGAGATTTATCCTGCAGAACTGACCTTAAATAATACTAATAATACTAACAATAAACACTGCCCTTTCCTGGATCTTGATATCTATGTAACAACATATTTGATTTTAACGAAAGAAATCTCTGTATTACTGAAAAATTATTACACCAGGGTTTTCGATATCACAAACTAGTCAAAACATTTACTAAATTTTATCATCGGTACAAGGACATCATTCGTAAATATAAACATGATAAATTAACATGCAGACATCTTATACGTTCAGGTATTTCACATCCAAACAAAAATGTCAGCATTCACCTCAAAAGCTAACCAAACCTTTAAACAGACTTATTCGGAAGGGATATAGTTACGATACTGTTGGCAAGTCATTAAGGATTGCAAATTTTGGTATTGATATTTATTCACTCATACATGTAGGGTCTTTGCATCAGAAATAAACACATTTATTCTAAAACCAGTTGTTGGCATGATGTTCTTCTCATATATTTTATGATGGTATGATACTAAACCCCTAATCATGCTAATGGGAGGGATTGTACTTGATATTCATATGATGAAGACATAATCTTTCAATCAGTTTAATTGAGGTCTGGAGCTGGCATGTCAGTAACTGCTAGTAGTCCTTTGTTAATTTATGTATCATTGTCATTTTGCTTAGTTTCTTTTGTTACCTATTCTGACATCGGACTTGGACTTCTTTAAACTGAGTTTTACTTTTCGTATGATCCGTATCGCTGTGTGTTTCTTTATTCTACATTGGCTAAAGGTATAGGGGGAGGGTTGAGATCTCACAAAACATGTTTAACCCTGCCATGTTTTTGCCTCTGGCCTCTTAGTTCATTTATATGTTTTTGAGTTTAGTATGATGTCCATTTTCACTGAACTAGTACACATTTTTATTTAGGGGCCATCTGAGGACCACCTCCAGGTGCGGGATTTTCTCGCTGCGTTGAAGACCCATTGGTGGCCTTCAGCTGTTACCTGCTCTTTTGCCCGGTTGTTGTCTCTTTGACATATTCCCCATTTCCATTCTCAATTTTATTGTAGAATGTACATTCTAATATGCAGTTCTTCAAAGGCTTTGAGTAATCATGGTAATTACCCATATGTATTTTAATTTTCAATTACAAGGTGGCCTTCAGCTGTTACCTGCTCTTTTGCCCGGTTGTTGTCTCTTTGACATATTCCCCATTTCCATTCTCAATTTTATTGTAGAATGTACATTCTAATATGCAGTTCTTCAAAGGCTTTGAGTAATCATGGTAATTACCCATATGTATTTTAATTTTCAATTACAATTTCATATGTTACTTAAAACATTTTATGACAACTTTTTCCAAGACTTCTTTAACGTTGAGCTGTAGTCTACATGTGCTTCTTAAACAGTTAAAAGCTATTATTCATTTATAGGTTACCATGACAACATGAGGAGAAAACATTTAGTGTCCCTGGTAGTCCTGATCTTCCTCACATGGAATATTCTGATGTATTACTTCCTGGTTTCAAAGAATCCAACTAAGGTAATGCTATTTTTAGTTTGTAGTTTGCAGTCAGTACACTTATCTTGAAATTGAAAGTTCATTGTAGACATTTTTTTTTAAATGTTTTTAACTTGAACAAAACAGTCAAGGGAATAACTTAAACAAGTAATTGAAGAAAATAATAGGCATACTGTTATTGTGGGAATTCTGACAGAGTTATCTCCTCCTGTCATGAATTGTGTTGAAATACCACACGTTATTGTCAGGGGTTCAAATTAACATTTGGTACTGGAAGGTCCAGGACCTTTGACACTCCAAACTGAAAGGTCCACAACATAAATCCCAAGTCCTACTTTATTTGAAATATTTCATAACTCAGTAAGATTAATGTGTATTTGGTCTTAGGTTACCTTGTTTAATTATATTTGAACTGCATGCAATATGTTGTTAAGTTTACAAATATATTGCCAGGCAACCATATAAATGTAGCACTAAACTGTCAGTGCCACTGTGGTATAACATGTATAATAATAAATGATGTAATTGTCTTACAAGTATATCATGTATATTATGAATTCAAATAATCTTTTTTTCTTTAGTATTTGGGAGGGTGTCACTGTGGGTGGGTGTGTCTCAATTATTGGTAATTATACCATTATCTCAGGGCTTAGACTACTTCAGAACCACAGGGGGAAGTGACTTCTCTTTTTTAAACTGATAGGGAGAAGTGGTGAGATTTGAAAGAGAAGTGCTCACTCAAGGCGCTACAATGTTTGATTTTTACTATAATATATAAAGGGCTATATGTATCTTTTTGTATATTGTTCAATTCATAACCGAGTATTCAATTAAAGTAACAGTTCAAATTCATAGCTGTTTAAGCTCATCATATGTTGCACAATTATATTAGTTCCTCTCTTGTTAGAAACTACCAACTAAATATCTAGCACTAATAAAGAAAGAACTTTTTTTACATCAAAAAAGAAAAGAAAGTGTGGAATGCTTAATTTTTCCCTTTGGGATCAATATTCTGCTGTCAGATGTGCCATTCATTGGTCCGTAGTCATTATCCTTAGAATCCGGATTTCATTCATAGCTGGTCCGTTTCCCGACTCCAATCAGTAGTTTGTACAAATATTTCAATGGCTGACGAAAAAATTTACAAAAATAAACGATGTTTGAAACGCTATTTGGAAGGGAATATGACGTTTTTAATGCAACGAATGGATTACAAATTTACTTAAGGCAACTTTCATCACTTCTAATGGGTTAACAAACTTATTTTGCCGACAGTTAAAATGGGTTTAAAGTACGCTCTCAAGGGGTATACCATGTCAATAGTAATATGGCTTTGAAATGACGATACTAATGTTTCAAAAGGTTGGCAAAGTTAATTTTTATTTTCTTTCAAATCGAAGGTCAGTCGGGCGTAGCAAGTAACCAAAATGAAAGTCCGATTGCAATAGTGGAAGGTCACGGACCTCGGACCACCGCTAATTTGAACCCCTGATTGTACAAAGAAACAATGTCTGTAATAATGCCTTTCACAGACATTTTCATCGGGAGAAACACAAATTAGGTCAGATATCAAACTCTTATTGGCTAATATTTTCAATATGTCTAGATTGAGGAAAGTAAATTACTAAAACAAAAATTATTCGATATTGTCAGGGCTGTTTGAATTAATGATCTATTGATCACTTGCCGTGATTTAGCTTTTTAGTGCTGATGTGGTGTAAAGCAATCACCAATCAATCTATTCATGCTATTGGTCAAAAGAGAAACAATAAAGACTAGATTTGGTATTTTCAGTTTTTAATAAATTATTATTTTTACTGACCAATCAGACAAGGTCACTGGAGCTTTTACTTGCCCAATGATGACTTTCACTTGTCCCTTGCAATCAGACAGCCATTAATATTGAACTCTGGCAAGACAAGATTTACTAAGAAGTCTAATGGCCAAAATCAACAGTTCACTCCTTATTAGAGTTATACCCCTACAATGTATAGTGAAGATTTTTACTCTTTTTAAGTTAGTTTGGCTATTATCTGGAAATCTATAAATAAGATTTCATGGCCCAAATCTTTGGTCAACTCCTTATTGGAGTGCTTGCTCTATAATAACAATTTTTTTACCAATTTTTTGCATTTTTGTCTATTATCTGGAAAACTATAAGGATAGATAAACACTTTAAATAGCAAAATTATCAGCAAGACAAGATCTACAAATAAAAATTTAATTTTGCAGAATCGTTAGTCATGTTAGTAGAGTCTTGATAGGATTTATTGCTGTTAAATGACAATTTTTTACCCTTTTTTATGTTTTGGGCAAAAACTAAAAATGATAGTCATGATAGTGAGAAATTGTAAACAGAAAAAAATATCATCTATACACGATCAACAAAGAGATAGTCTACAATGTATAGTGCTGAAAGTGGCATTAAATACCAATTGAGCAATCAATCAGTCCACAATCACCAGCATTTATTGTGAAGAATCAGCACCAAGAGCAGTTTTACTGCAATTATATATAACAGCTTTTTACATTGATTACAGTCATGACAGATGAACAACAAACCAGCTTACTGTAAACCAAATTATTTTGGCATATACTCAATTTTTAGTTTAGCCCTCTCTGGCCAACTTGGATGCTCTTGCACACCATTGAAATCTATATTTTTACAATCACACATCTTTGGATCAAATACAGATAGTTTGAGAGCCAGTCTTTTGAAATACAGTCTGATGTGGGGTCAACAAAAGAAGTTATAGAAAACAAGCATTTCAGTAACTGACATGATCAAAGGAAAAAAAATATGTGTTATAACCTTTTTATTATGCCCCGCCGTAGCAGAGGGGGCATTAAGTTTTACCCTTTTCCGTCTGTACGTACGTACGTCCCAAAATTGGTTTTCTGTTCTCTAACTTTAGTTTGCCTCAACCAAATGTTATGAAACTTATACACAATGCTTATTACCACAAAACACAGATCAAGTTTGAATTTTGGTAGCATCACTTTTACTGTTCTAGAGTTATGTCCCTTTACAAATGGAAAATTGCTGAATTTATCGTTTCCATTCTCTAACTTTAGTTTGCCTCAACCAAATGTTATGAAACTTATACACAATGCTTATTATCACAAAACACAGATCATGTTTGAATTTTGGTGGCGTCACTTTTACCGTTCTAGAGTTATGCCCCTTTACAAATGGAAAAATTGCCGAATTTTTCGTTTCCGTTCTCTAATTTTAGTTTGCCTCAACCAAATGTTATGAAACTTATCATGCTTATACACAATGCTTATTACCACAAAACACAGATCAAGTTGAATTTTGGTGGCGTCACTTTAACTGTTCTAGAGTTATGCCTCTTTATAAATGGAAAAATTGCAAAATTTTTTTTTCTTCTAAATATCAAGTAATTTTTATTAAAATTGGAGTTATCTTCCTTTGTCCATGATTATAATTGAATCAACTACATTCAATGCTTTATACAATGCAATGTTTAATTTTGACTTCCACTGATAAAACACAGATCAAGTTGAATTTGGGTAGTGTCACTTTAACCATTATTGAGTTATGCGCCTTTATAACTCGAAAGATTGCAAAATTTTTAGTTTCCATTCTGTAACTTAAGTTTGTCCCAACCAAACATTATGAAACCTATACACAATATTCATTACCACAAAACTAAGATAAAGTACAAATTTTTTGTTTCCGTTTTCTAAATTTAGTGCCTCAACCAAATGATATGAAACTTATACACAATGCTTATTACTACATAATACAGATTAAGTATGAAATTTGGTGGCAACACTTTTACCATTCTTGAGTTGTGTCCCTTTATAAACATAAAAATTGCTGAATTTTTCATTTCCGTTCTCTAACTTTAGTTTGTCTAAACCAAATGTTATAAAACTTATACTCAACCGTTCTAGAGTTATGCGTGTTTACAAATAGAAAAATTGCTGAATTTTAAGTTTCTGTTCTCTACTTAAGTTAGCCTCAACCAAATGTTATGAGACTTAAACACAATGCTTATTACCACAAAAGTCAGATCAAGTTCAGTTCAAATTTGGGTAGCGTCACTTTTACCGTTCTTCAGTTATGTCCCTTTATAACTATATGATATGCAAGCGGGGGCATCATCTGTGTCCACATGTGGACACTATCCACATTTATTGTTTTATTTAAGAAAGGAAAATTATTTATTGTATATCATTTTACATGATACTTATAAAACTTGCAAAATTTTGTTCTGTGATCCTGCATTTTAGAACATATGTACTTGAACTTCCCTTTAAGTTTTTTAAAAGGTACATTTTTCTAAAGATTTACATGTCAAATGCAAGTAATAAATATTTACTATTACTGGTTGCCCCAAAACAAGCAGACAAAATGTAAATTTGTTTCATAACTATTAGCAATAACGTACATTACACTTGTAATAACTTGTTTAGGGTTATGCACTGGTTGATATGTTTGTGGTCATTGTGGTGTACTGTTTGAAAGGCCAAAATATATATATTGGTTTCCTGCTAAGCAACAAAAATTATATTTGTTCACCAACCCTATAAGTCATGGAAGTAGGCCTTTTATATAAAAAATGATAAAGAAATTAAATTTTGAATACACTGAGTAATCTTTGAATCCTATTTCTGCTGGATATTTTAGTCATATATGTAATGAAATATAGAAAAAATGGGTGAAAAATTGTCAGAGCATTTGAAATTACAAACATGATGCATATGCCAGTATGCAAGAGGGTCATATTGGGCTTTATCGAATAGAGAATTATGGGCAACAAATACAGATTAAAGGGTCAAGAGAATAAAGAATAGAAATAAATGGATAAAAAATTAAAATTATATAGAAATCGAATAATAAGTACAAAAAGAATTAAGACCAGAGAAAAAAAGGCCATCAAATTTTAAGAATACAGAAATGAAGGTCCCTCATGCAAATTATTGGATGTTTGTGTAAAATAAAGACTGAAGGTCCCTCATGCAAATTACTGGATTTTTGTGTTAGATAAAGACTGAAGCCTGTGAAGGTCCCTCATGCAAATTACTGGATGTTTGTGTAAGATTGTAAATCCAGACCAGACTTGGAAAACACATGTAATTTTTCTGTATTTTTAGATTGTCCAAAAAATGATTATAATAAAAATGAAAAAGAGTCCCTTTTTTTAAGGACTGGAGAAAGAAAATATGTATATCTTTTTTTTTTGGCCTAAACTAATTTTAATTCTAGCTGTTGGCAATGCAAAGTTTGTCAAGTCATTAAATACATGTATGTAGTACTAGTAGATATAACATATACAAATGATTTAACAGGTACGGGCATACTTGCATATCATTATCTATAAAACGCATTACTACCTGCTTCCTGAAGGCAACTTCCTGAGTTTAAGTTAAATGTAAATTACATGCTAGATAAAAGAGGTCCAATGAGGAAGACTTTTTTTATTTAAATACATTTTTATGAACATGAAGAAAATGAATTCCATTTTGTAATGCAATAGCAATGCATGTGTTTAACATGACTGTTTAAACTTTATTAACCATAACAAATGCTAAATTTATGGCATTTAAATTAATTTTGGTCATTGCAAAACTTTTCTCATTAATTGAGTGTAAGAATAAATATTCTTAGAAAAAAAAATCTTAAGTAAAGAAGAGTAAGAAAATTTGATAAGATTCTCTGTAAGTAAGCATAGTAAGTGATGTAAAATTGCAAAATGAAAAGAATTTTGTTTGAAATGAAATAAAATGCTGCAATGAAATTAAAAGGACTTGAAAACTTAACTATATTTAACAAGACAAAAATGGAAATGTTATAGATCTTAGTGATAATTTTTTCTCTGAAGGTAAAATTAAGTTGTCTTTACCATGGTAAGCTTTTATGAATATGCATTTCATGAAATGTATAACATGGGCAGCTGTTACTTATATAAATGTACAATAAGTACATGAAGTATTTATATATACTACATTGTAGGTAGATGTTATTCCCCATCATAGATAAAACATCTGTTTCCTAAAGCAAAGATAATTTGTATCACATAGATTTACTTGAGATAACATGATTTGAATTCACTTACATGACTTAAATTGTACATGGGGTTTATGTATTTAATTTGAATAAAATGGGATGTGGGGTATATATATAAAACCTAGATGTTTCCTGCAGGCAGTGTTAAATTGGAATTGTTATAAAAAAAAAATGAATAACTCTTGGACCTGCTTTATTTCCTGAATTTTGCTCTCACATACATACACAAGAATCATTAAGATATATATTAAATAAAAGACATTCACAGCAAATTGTCATTCGTGGATTTCCAATTTTTGTGGATTTCATTGGTACACATGTATACATGTATGTGAACCACCAATTTAAATGTTCAAAGATGTACAAATTTACCATAGGCTAAATGTATGAAGACTGGTAAAACAATCCAAGAAAATAAATGATCATGATGATTGACATTGTAATTTAAAATTTTGTTTGTGCATTTATTTTTATATGCCTGTTTACGGGACGTATTATGGTATACCGTTGTCCGTCCGTCGTCAACATGACGGACATTAACTCAAAAACACTTTAACCAATTTGCATAAAACTTTGGTGAATTGTTTATATCTATTGACATGAGCTCCCTTTCGTTTTTTATACGACCGCAAAAATTAAAAATTTTTTGGTCGTATATTGGTATGACGTTGGCGTCGTCGTCGTCGTCGTCGTCGTCGTTGTCGTCGTCGTCGTCGTCGTCGTCGTCGTCCGGCGTCGTCCGAAGACACATTGGTTTTCGCACTCTAACTTTAGTTTAAGTGAATGGATCTCCATGAAATTTCACCATAAGGTTCAATACCACAAAAGGAAGGTTGGGATTGATTTTGGGGGTTATGGTACCAACAGTTAAGGAATTAGGGGCCAAAAAGGGGCCAAAAATAAGCATTTTTGTAACTTTCAGACAATAACTTGTGTGTAAGTGTATGGATCTCTCTGACATTGTACCACAAGGTTCCATATCACAAAGGGAAGGCTGTAATTGATTTTGGGGGTAATTGCCTCAAAATTTTAGGAATTAGGGGCCAAAAAAGGGGCAAAAAACAAGCATTTTTCTAGTTTCATGACAATAACTTGTGTATAAGTGTTTGGATATTTCTGAAATTGTACTACAAGGTTCCATATCACAAAGGGAAAGCTGGAATTAAGTTTGGGGGTAATTGCCTCAAAATTTTAGGAATTGGGGGCCAAAAAGGGGCCAAAAATAAGCATTTTTCTAGTTTCCAGACAATAACTTGTGTTCAAGTGTATGGATCTCTCTGAAATTGTACTGCAAGGTACCATACCACAAAGGGAAGGCTGGGATTGAGTTTGGGGGTGATGAATCATAAGGGGGTTCAAAAAATTGGGGGGGGGGATTTTTTTTTTTTTTTTTTTTCTTTTTTTCCTTTTTTTTTTCTTTTAAAATTTTCCATTTTAAGTTGGTTATTTCTGATTTATATTTAAAAGCAAATGATAATGATATGGTAGGAGATACACACCAAACAGGATGTGTAAATTATTATATAATAAGTATTGTGCAATAGCAAGAAATTTTCAATTGCACAGTATTGCACAATAGCAAGAAATCTTCAATTGCACAGTATTGCGCAATAGCAAGAAATCTTCAATTTAACAGTATTGCGCAATAGCAAGAAATATCCAATAGCACAATATTGCGCAATAGCAAGAAATTGTCAATTGTACAGTATTGCGCAATAGCAAGAAATATTCAATTGCACAGTATTGTGCAAAAGAAGATACTTCGTATAAATTGCTTATTTCTTGATCAATTTCAATGGGGTTTTATTCTTGAATTCTTGGGGTTCTTTAATATGCTGAATCTAACCGTGTATTAAGTTTTTGGATTTTGGGCCCCGTTTTTAAATTGGTCCACATTGAGGTCCAAAGGGTCCAAAATTAAACTTTGTTTGATTTCATCAAAAATTAAATTATTGGGGTTCTTTGATATGCCGAATCTAACCTATATTTAGATTTTTAATTTTGGGTCCCGTTTTTTAAATTTGTCTACATTAAGGTCCAAAGGGTCCAAAATTAAACTTAGTTTGATTTTAACAAAAATTGAATTCTTAGGGTTGTTTGGTATGCTGAATCTAAACATGTGTTTAGATTTTTGATTATGGGCCCAGTTTTCAAGTTGGTCCAAGTTGGGGTCCAAAATTAAACTTTGTTTGATTTCAACAAAAATTGAATATATGGGGTTCTTTGATATGCTGAATCTAAACATGTATTTAGATTTTAGATTTTTGGCCCAGTTTTCAAGTTGGTCCAAATTGGGGTCCAAAATTAAACTTTGTTTGATTTCAACAAAAATTGAATATATGGGGTTCTTTGATATGCTGAATCTTACCATGTATTTAGATTTTTTATTTGTGGGCCCGCTATCAAATTGGTTCATATTGAGGTCAAAAGGGTCCAAAATTAAACTTTGTTTGATTTCATCAAAAATTGAATTATTGGGGTTCTTTGATATGCCAAATCTAACTGTGTTTTTAGATTTTTAATTTAGGTACCCGTTTTTTAAATTTGTCTACATTAAGGTCCAAAGGGTCCAAAATTAAACTTAGTTTGATTTTAACAAAAATTGAATTCTTCGGGTACTTTGATATGCTGAATCTAAACATGTGTTTAGATTTTTGATTATGGGACCAGTTTTCAAGTTTGTCCAAGTTGGGGTCCAAAATTAAACTTTGTTTGATTTCAACAAAAATTGAATATATGGGGTTCTTTGATATGCTGAATCTAACCATGTATTTTGATTTTGGACATTGGACCATAATAGGTAAATTAAAAAAATTGAAGTTCTTAGACCACATTCTTTCTGTGTCAGAAACCTATGCTGTGTCAAATATTTAATCACAATCCAAATTCAGAGCTGTATCAAGCTTGAATGTTGTGTCCATACTTGCCCCAACTGTTCAGGGTTCGACCTCTGCGGTCGTATCAAGCTGCGCCCAGCGAAGCATTTTATTATAAATCTAAGATTTTACTTTTCCAAGTTATGGGGTTTTATTCATTAAAAAAAGGGGGATTTTCCAGTTTTCTGACAATAACTCAAGAATGATTTCACCAACTTGCAAGAAATTGTGGTGAATTGTTTATATCTATTGACACAAGCTCCCTTTCGATTTTTATAAATTTTAGATTTTACTTTTCCGAGTTATTGGGTTTTATTCTTTAAAAAAAGGGGGATTTTCCAGTTTTCTGACAATAACTCAAGAATGCTTTCAGCAGTTCTTATGAAACTTTTGTTTATATCTATTGATGTAAGCCATGTTTAGAATTTTATAAATTTTTCATTTATCATTTCTGAATTATGGGGTTTTATTCATTAAAAAAGGGGGGATTTTCCAGTTTTCAGACAATAACTTCAGCAGTCCTTATGAAACTTTGATGAATTGTTTATATCTATTGATGTAAGCTCCGTTTAGAATTTTATAAATTTTTCATTTATCATTTCTGAGTTATGGGGTTTTATTCATTAAAAAAGGGGAGATTTTCTAGTTTTCGGACAATAACTGAAAAATGCTGTCAGCAATTCTCATGAAACTTTGGTGAATTGTTTATATCTATTTATGTAAACTCCATTTACATTTTCATAAATTTCTAATATAACATTGAGAATTAATTGAACTTTATTTGTTTATAGTCTGACAACAGATTTTAAAACTAAGTATTGCACAACAGCACAGTGTATTGCACAACAGCACAGTGTATTGCAACAACAGCAAGAAATCTTTAATTGAATATAAGTTCAATTCATATAACCAATTTCAAGTTCTTTGACTACATTTATTCAGAAACCTATAATATGTCAAATATTTAATTACAATCCAAATTCAGACCTGTATCAAGCTTGAATATTGTGTCCATTTTTGCCCCAACTGTTCAGGGTTGGACCTCTGCGGGCGTATCCAGCTGCACTCAGCGAAGCAGTTTATTTCTATTGTTGAACAATGGTCAAAAGTGCTAAATGAATTATTGTGATTTCAGGAATTGCATCATACAAATAATGCTATAACCAGTCAAGGGTATAACTTAAATAAGTTATTAGAGAAAATAACATGCATGTTGTTATTACAGATACAGTTGTCTACTTTTTGTTTCTAAAATTTTCTTCATCTGTAGTAACATACGTTTTTTATTTGTTAAATAATCATAAATATTTTTATTTTTTGTGGGCATTAAGGAATTCTTGAAACTTTGCGCAGTAACTTAATACATAGCCTTGATAACTAATTTTCAAATTAAATTAATACATTTTTAATCAACCATGGTAAATCAATGAAACAAGGATTTCAAGGGATTAAACTTAGCTGTAATAACAAGACTTAGTTATTACAGGCATGTAACTTATCACATGTATTATATGAGACAGTTTGGTAATTACTTGGAACTTGGAAGCTTGCGCAGATTCTCATTACATGCTCTGATCATTATTTCTTACAATAAATTAACATACATTGTGATTAAGCATGATATATGTCTGAGCAAATGCTTTGAAGTTATGTAGAGAAGCTGTAATAACACCCTTTAGTTATTACATGCATATTTTTCTGTAATAACATAGGTGTACTATGCATGATTGGTAAACTATGAACTGTTATATCTTTCTAAAGTTTAGTATACATAAAGACAATAATAATATCAATAGAACTTGTAAACATTTTAACAAAACAAATGATGTATATTGCCACTTTGAAACATGTAACATACATATGTTATCACAGTTTTTTTTATATTTTAGCCCACAATAACGACATGTATGTTATTTTTATGCCCCCGCCGTAGCGGAGGGGGCATTAAGTTTTACCCTTGTCCATCCGTACGTCCCAAAATTGGTTTTCGTTCTCTAACTAAAGTTTGCCTCAACCAAATGTTATGAAACTTATACACAATGCTTATTACCACATAATACAGATCAAGTTTGAATTTTGGTAGCGTCACTCTAACCGTTTTAGAGTAATGCCCCTTTATAAATGAAAAGATTACAAAATTTTTAGTTTCCGTTCTCTAACTTAAGTTTGTCTCATCTAAATGTTATGAAACTTAAACACAATGCTTATTACGACAAAACACAGATCAAGTTTGAATTTTAGTGGGGTCACTTTAACCATTCTCGAGTTATGCCCCTTTATAAATGGGAAAAAAAAATGCTAAATTTTTAGTTTCAGTTCTCTAACTTAAGTTGCCTCAACCATGTCAACCAAATGTTATGAAACTTATACACAATGCTCATTACCACAAAACACAGATCAAGTTGAATTTTGGTTGCGTCACTTGAACCATTATTGAGTTATGCCCCTTTATAAATCGAAAAATTGCAAAATTTTTAGTTTCGTTCTGTAACTTAAGTTTGCCCCAACCAAACATTATGAAACCTAAACACAATACTTATTACCACAAAACTCAGATCTAGTACAAATTTGGGTAGCGTCACTTTTATTGTTTTTGAGTTATGTCCCTTTATAATGTTGTATGCAAGCGGGGGCATCATCTGTGTCCATGGGGACACATTTTCCATTTATTTTCTAATAACTAATTATATAAGTTATACCCTTGACTGATAACTATTCAAAATGGGAGTGATGTCTATTATCTTTAAGATATCTATAAGAAGAGAAGTTCATTTGCTGAATCAGATGAAATAATAGAGCAGAAAGTAGATCAGAGTTTTGTTAGTTCCTTGAAAGCAAAGTATGGACACGGGATCTGTATTTTAATCACATATTGCCTTGAATGTCAGATTTTACCTTTTTTTCTTCTTCATTTTTGCCTATTATCTTGAAAAGTATAAAAGACAGAGAGAGAGAAACTTTTAATTTCAAAAATGATCAGCAACACCAGAACAAAAAATAAGTCACATGGCCAAAATTGTCAGTTAACTCAGAATTGGAGTTCTTGTCCTTTAATGACCAATTTACCAATTTTTAGCTCAACTGGCCTAAAGGGCCAAGTGAGCTTATCTCATCACTTGGCGTCTGTCGTCTGTTGTCCATTGTCATCGTCCGTTAACTTTTACAAAAAAATTCTCCTCTGAAACTACTGGACCAAATTTAAACAAACTTTGCCACAGTGATCATTAGGGTCTCTAGTTTAAAAAGTGTGTCTGATGACCCTGCCTGCCAACTAAGATGGCCGAAGTGGCTAAAAGTAGAACATAGGCATGATAGGGGTAAAATGCAAGTTTTGTCTAATATTTTGAAAACCATAATGAATAGAGTAAATCTGACAGGGCAAAAATGTTCAGTATGTTGAGCTCTACTAATTGTTAGGGGACTTCTTATAGGAGTTATTGCCCTTAAAGTACAAATTTTACCATATTTTTTTCTCATTTTTGCCTATTATCTTAAAACTATAATAGATTAACAGAGAAACTTTAAATTGTAAAAATGATCAGCAAGACAAGATCTAAAAATATGTTTTACATGATTTAAATCGTCAATCGACTCCTTGTTAGAGTTATTGCCCTTTGATGACGATTTTTACCATTTTTTTTGCGTTTTTGCCTTATATCTTAAAATTATAATAGATAGATAGAAACTTAAATAGGAAAAAATGATCATCAAGTCAAGATCTACAATTCAGACAATATGGAGGAAATTGTATGACGACTCCTTATTGGAGTTATTACCTTTTGTCAATTTTTACCTTTTTTTTTGGGCGTTTTGCCTTATATGATAAAGATATAATAGATAGATAGAAACTTTAAATAACAAAAATGATTAGCAAGGCAAGATCTACAAACAAGTCAAATTTTGCCGATATAGTAAGTAGACTGCCACTCTTTATTGGAGTTATTGTCCTGAAATGAGGATTTTTTTTACCCTCTTTTGTGTTTGAGTGTTGAGCAAAAATTAAAAAGATAGAGAGAAACTAAACAGACAAAACGATCAGCAAAACAAGATCAACATAAAAGAGATTTTTGTCATGAATTCTATTCTCATCTACAATGAGAGTGTCCTTTGTTGAATATGTATATAGACCTAGGTGAGCAACACCTGCTCTGTAGAGCCTCTATAGTTTTGTGTTTTTGTCTATTATCTTGTAAACATATATAGATAGAAACTTTAAATAGCAATTTAATTGATCAGCAAGACAAGATCAACAAATCAGTGGACATGGTGGATGTTTTTACTAATGTTTTACAGGTTTTCTCTTTATTTTGAACTATAATACATCATGCAGTACTACTACAAGATCTACCAATATGTCAACATTGCAGAAATTATCAGTCAACTCTTTATATAGGAGTTATTGTCCTAGGCCTAAAATGATAACTTTCACCCTTTTTTTTTCTTTTTTGGTGAAAAACCTTCATGACTTTAGTTGATAAAGAGAAACTAGACATAGGAAAATGATCAGCAAGACCTAAGATCTACATAGATAAAAAATGTAGCCAGATTGCAGTCGTAATTGTCCTGAATAGACAATTTTTACCCTTTTAAATATCCATTTACGGGACGTATTATGGTATACCCTTGTCCGTCCATCCGTCATCAACATGTCTGACAATAACTCAAAAACCCTTTAACCAATTTGCATGAAACTTTGGTGAATTGTTTATATCTATTGATGTGAGTTCCCTTTCAATTTATAAAAATTTCAAATTTTACGTTTCCGAGTTGTTGGGTTTTTATTCATTAAAAAAGGGGGATTTTCCAGTTTTGGGACAATAACTCAAAAATTCTTTCAGCAGTTTTCATGAAACTTTGGTGAATTGTTTATATCTATTGACGTAAGCTCTCTTTCGATTTTTATAAATTTGATTTTACGTTTAAGTTATGGGATTTTATTCATAAAAAAGGGGTGATTTTCCAGTTTTCGGACAATATCTTTAAAGTGCTTTGAGCAGTTTTTATGAAACTTTGGTGACTGGTTTATATCTATTAAGATAACCTCCCTTTAGTTTTTCATAAATTTCTGATATGACATTGAGAAGTTATTGAACTTTATTCTTTGAAAACGCAACGGGCGTATCATGCGCTCATGACGCAGCTGTTTATTGTCTCTTTTGGCAAGAATTATAAAAGATAGTGAGAAACTATTAACTATTGTGTTGGTTATTGATCAATTCTTATTTGTTGTTTACAGAATGAGAACCGTGTGTTGGTCAGTGATAAGTTGAGATGGCTACAGAATGATATAGAAAAACAACTCAGAGATAACGAAAAGTTACTGGAAGATCTTCGACAAATTAAAGACGATACAGGTATTGATAGATAGATTCTGCTGCATTATGGGAAACAGTCACTTCAGTCATGTCAGTTACAATACAGAATATTACTATTAAGGACGGTGGCCTACCTTGTTTTTTTACTCTTTTTCAGATAGTCAAACCTGCCTTAACGGCCACCTTGTTTCAGTTGTCACCTGCCTCTAACAGTCACTTTCAGACCCTCCCAAACATTCTCTCTATATAATTTAACTCATTTCAGCAGTCACCTGATTTCAGCACGAAATCGTCATTTCAACTTTAAATAACGATAATTTTAATGTGTTACTACAAAAATAATTATGACGAAATCAAAATAGAAGTCAAAATGAAAGTCTATACACACTTGTTAACGAAATCGTGCAATAGAAGGTGAATGTCTGTGTTCCACTCCTCTAATAATAGTCCAAAATTTATTGTGATCCCCGTCATCCTTTTAATATGCTATTAACAATTCTAATATGATGTTGGAAACAAAGCCATGTTCTAATTGCAATAGAACATGGCCTGCACATGATTGACGTCACAATTGAAATTGCAACATCAGTTGTATTTTGAACAATGCAGGAGAACAAAACGGACATGATGGACATTTGCGTTGGTGTTGATCGCTAGGAAATTAAATAAAATCATTCTTATTGTAAGTTAACATGTATCTGTTCATTTTTTATCGTGAAACAGTTGATATTCTATATTGTTTTGGATTCATAAAATCAAAATGGCTGCCTTTCGACAAGTATTATAGGCCCGCTTCAAAGTACAAAACTTCTAAATTTTCTGATTTGAATCGAAATAATTCTATCATGCCATGCTCTATGCTCATTTTAACATGGGTAGGCATTACATTTGTCAACATTTTACACCTTGCTAACGCTCCGTATAAAGACATTGACAAATATAATGCCTACCCATGTTAAGATGAGCATTGAGCATGGCATGAAATAATTATTTCTTAAATACTTATGTACTTTCTATTATTTATCTAGTGAAGAAAGAAAAAGCCAACAGGCTGAAAACTCATGGGGTTGAAGACACTGATCCTGCCACACATAAAATAGCTGTGTTAATGTTTTCCTGTGATAGAACTACAGTTAGTCGTAGTCTTGATTCTTTATTAAAGTAAGTACAGAAATTCACAGTTGCAGAGATTGAGATAATATTTTCCTGTCAGATGTTGGGTCCTGCAAGAAAAACAGTTTTTCTGGACCTATCAACTTTAGCCAGACCTTTTTTTTGAAAATCTTTAAATACTTCACATGCAATACATTATTATTAAAGTACACAAGTTAATGCCTTAAAGATACCACATTTAATTTAAACAACCTTAGTGCCTGCAACATCAAGTTATCAATTCTTCATGATATTCAGATTTTCTCGTATGCCGACCTCTTGGCTTTTTTGGTCATGATCTGAATTGATAGATAATGTATATATTATTTTACCAGATAAAAATCTTTTTGTGAAATCTATTGGCCATGTTGCCATTTATGGAAACAATCAACTAATTACAACGATTACCAATAGGATACAAATCAAAATAGTGAATGGAAACTAGTTCCTAAAATATATCTTAAACAGATAGGAACAGAAGTATTTACCAATTTGTTATGACTTTTGACTTTATCAAAGATCATCAAAGGTACCTTTGTCTAAGAGGTAACCAGCATTGACAGAAATCTAATTTTTGATGGCCTGAATCAGTAAAAATGTTTTTAGATCAGTGAGACTGACACAAAGATGTCAATTACTGAACCTTCTAAAATTCTTCCTACTAGGTCCAACCGAGCTGATTGTTAGCTTGATCTCTGCAGTCTGGTTCATTGTACTTGGTTCACTGATTCCAGTGCTTAGAATGAACGAGTTTCCATCATGTTTATTGTCCTTATTCATTGACAGGCATTCTACCTGCAAAATAAGGACACATGTAGTTGGGTAAAGGTCAAAGGATGATAGAAACAAGTAGCAAATTTAAAAATAAGAAGATGCAGTATGATTGCCAATGAGACAAATTTCCTCCAGATACCACATGATGTAGAAGTTAACAACTATAGGTCTATATAGCAAAGTTTATTATAGTTATAAAAAATTAAAAATATGAAAAAACTTATTGTTGCTACAAAAATGTATATTAGAAATTCAACATACATTTCCGTTGAAAAAGATCTTAGTAGAACAATTGAAACTTACACTGTTTCTATAAGATAAGTTAGACTACAAGAAACATTAATGAAAATATAATTTCTGTCTAAGTCTACTGTCAATATGTAAAGACCTGTATTCTACCTACATATTATGATAAAGAGGCTGAGTAAGGACTTATCATGCCCAATAGAATTAAACAAGAAAGAAAGTGTTCTTTTGTTCCCTACATTTGTGATTTTATTCATATATTTCTGGATTTTAATGGTGAAATATTGAAAAGAATTTTTTTTAATTGCATTTTTAGAATTCGTCCAAAAGGGGACAGGTTCCCTATTGTTGTCTCTCAGGACTGTGGCCACAAGCCTACATCTGATGTCATACAAACATATGTCAAGAAAGAGAAAGGACTGGTCACCCATATAAAGGTATTGTATCTGATCAGTGTTCTCAATAAGAGCTGGCAACCGGCAAAATCCGCCGCCTATTGCGTGTTTTGTGCCGGCTATTAATTTATTGACAAAAATATGACATACGCGAACATCGCATAGTCTGGATCTGTCTTACATCTTTTTTTACTAACTGGTTCCGAGTCGTCCGCCAGGCGTAAATAATACCAGGCGTAAATAATACAACAGTAAACGTAAACCAGTATCAAATCATTTGAGCGTTTGAAACAAAGCGATAAAATCTGCACAAATTGAGATTGATGTTGACGCGGATATTTTAGACAGCTCGTTACAAACTCAAACATGAAGAGACGATCAGTGATTACTTTTAGCGTGAGCCAGATTTACAGTAAAGTAAAGATAAGAAAGCTCGCTCAGTGTATCTTGATATAAGAAGATGTGGTATGAGTGCCAATGAGACAACTCTCCATCCAAGTCAAAATTTATAAAAGTAAACCATTATAGGTCACAGTACGGTCTTCAACATGGAGCCTTGGCTCACACCGAACAGTAAGCTATAAAGGGCCCCAAAAAAATTACTAGTGTAAAACCATTCAAACGGGAAAACCAACGGTCTGATCTATATAAAAAAACGAGAAACGAGAAACACTTATGAACCACATCAACAAACGACAACTACTGAACATCAGATTCCTGACTTAGGACAGGTGCAAACAAATGCAGCGGGTTTAAACGTTTTAATGGTACTAAACCTTCACCCTTTTTCTGATACAATAGTGTAACATCACAACATAGAAAGACACACTATGAGATATCAACTGAAATAGCTTTACTCAATCAAAGGACATATTAACACCATTGAACATACACTGAACAAATAAATTTGACCTATGACACAATGTAAATAAAAAATAAATAAACTAAGGGAAGAATAATAAAGTAACATGTTATATCGGTAAGAAATGTTAAACAATTAAAGAAAAACAATATGCTCGAACAAAAATACCATTCATTTGCAATAACTTTAAACACAGGTAAATGAAAATAATTTTGTTGTTAGGTATACGTGTACAGTACCAATAGACACAATGTAAATTCAAAATAAATAAACTAAGGGAAGAATAATAAAAGTAACATGTTATATCGGTAAGAAATGTTAAACAATTAAAGAAAAACAATATGCTCGAACAAAAATACCATCCATTTGCAATAACTTTAAACACAGGTAAATGAAAATAATTTTGTTGTTAGGTATACGTATACAGTACCAATAGAGAAAGGAAATATTTTTACAAAATAAATAATTTTGAATACAAAATAAATAAACTAAGGGAAGAATAATAAAAATAACATGTTATATCGGTAAGAAATGTTAAACAATTAAAGAAAAACAATATGCTCGAACAAAAATACCATCCATTTGCAATAACTTTAAACACAGGTAAATGAAAATAATTTTGTTGTTAGGTATACATGTACAGTACCAATAGAGAAAGGAAATATTTTTACAAAATAAATAATTTTGATGTTCATAGTATGGATTTAAACTTGTGTGCATTTATGTATTTTATTGTTTAATCGCCGGAGTATAAAGTAAAATAAAACACGGTGAAATCAGTCCACATCTGACGAATTCTAGTCACTTTGGAATGTGGTATACTCAATTAGGTACCTTGTCAAATATAGGTTGAACATATATTTTTTTTTGTATTTTAAGCAAAAGGGTTAAAATAATGAAGGAGGATGGCCAGAATTAATTATTGTAAATAATCAAGTTCTTTTTGTTTCTTTGTGTATTTTCTTCGGGCAACTATATTTGTATTCAAGGTATTGGATATTTATTATGCATGTTTTAACCAGTTGATATTGATGACAGGGACTCATAGTTTGCCCTTTTATTGCTTCTTATTTTTCATGATTAAACAACAGCTTGGGTAATGGCTTCATTGGTTTTTATTTAAGTTTTTGAAGAAAAAACATCAATAACTATATATATATATAGCTACCTGCATAGAGGTAAAACAACATACATGTTAATTATTTAATTAAATAATTAATTGAAAAGAAACAAATCAAATCAAAACATTAGTCATAGGAGTTTAAAAAAAAACTTCAAACATTTTACTTCTAAATAACAAGATTATTTTTAACAATGTACTGAACAAAATAAAATCCAACCCTTCATTTTTTTCTAAATAATTAAAATGCAGAAAACAGATGAAAATTATTATTTGCTGCCGAACTGACCAACTAAATGCCAAAATGACTTTAAAATAGGTGCCTATTTGATCAGATGCCGATTTGACTTTTTCGATAGGTGCCGATTTAACTTGTACCCTCTGACTAACAGAGACGATTGAGTGTAACCTGATAAACTCGTTGACACTACATGTTTCCTTGATTTAAAATTTATTATTTTTGCTAGCCATATTTTGTCAGTTGCTTACTGCAGGTTGACAGTTTCCAAAGGCAACTATGGTTTCCTCTAAATATAAATCTTACCAGTTTTTGAATGACTGAATAAAAAATAAATTAATGTTCTCAATGAATTCTATTTGAAACTATAATCATGATAATACAAGACACTAAGAAATAATATGAAGTGAAGACACAATTATAAGGGTTATTCTAGAAATGTATTTATGGGGAGGGGGAAGACACATCAATAAAAAAAATTGCATGAGCTACTTCACATATTTTCCCAACCAAAACTTAAAATAAAGGAAAAATGATTTAAAATTTTATTCACATAAAAAGTGCCTTTCCCTCCCCATACAATCAATTCTGGAATAGCCCTTAGTGATATAGAATGGCAATAAGAAGAACATTGAACTTGGAAAGGGGTGAAGCAAGCCATGTCATATAAAATCTGCAAAAAAAATCACATTAATTTTCAATTTTTGAGCAAAAATTTAAATGAGCTACTAAAAATGGACAAATTAGCATGAAGAATAAGAGGTCAAAATCTACTCAGAGCAGCCCAGATGCCACCTCCTGCAATCTAGATTTTCATAATTTTCTCGTGGGAAAAACCACTACTTAACGAGAAAGGGGGACACCCCCTCATGCTCACCCTCTCTTGCGCCTGCGACACTCGTTTCGGGCCTTGCGGCCCTCATGATTGCCTTCTACTTTTATTTTTCTTCCTCTTATTCAAAAACTTATTGAGAACACTGCTGATGTTTGGCACCAGCTGTGAAAAATTGAATAAAAAAATTATCAAAACTACAAGGTTAATTCAAAAAGAAGAGGTCCATAAAGCCTGACAAAAGCAAACGATATATCAACCAATGGAACAACTAGAAAACAACTCTCTGACTTGGTTCAGGCGTTTTCTGTTTCTGATGTTTGTAAATGTGCAATGTCTTTTGCATTATTGATAAAACAAATTTACAATTACAAGATGTAAAAGATATGGGGTAAATTTGGATGACATAAGATATGGGTTATAGGTCAATATTTTAGACAACCCAATGCCCATTATATTCAACAGACATTTATAAATGGGGCACATTATAGTCTTCAACAATAGGTCAGTATCTACTCAGATCAATATGAACGCATGGCTTCGGTGGCTGAGTAATTTAAGTAATTTGTCTATCATGTTTACTAACCTGTCAACACTGAGGTTAAGAGTTCAAACCTTGCTCGTGGCAGATGTGTTCCACTATATTATTTGACTAGGGTTGTAAGTTTTCCTGCTGATGGTTTGGGGTTTTCTCCGGGGAATCTTATCCTTCTGCTAAATAAAACTGGCCACTATGGAATAGCCAAGTGTGCTTTTGAAATTAATTGAGGTTAAAATGCCAATAATCAAACAATCAATCTACACAATATGTCACTCTCTGAAATGTCCTGCTGCAAAGCTTTTCATTTATAGTATTGATAAAAAAGCAAATCTACAGGATTCAATAGTTATGGGGTAGTTTGGATGAGAGAGTATCTTGATAATGATTAAACAAAAGTCAATGAGACAGTAACTTAACAACACAACAAAACAAGACAAGACATTTAATTTAGAGGTTAGCATACAGTGAATTAATAAAAGACATTTTGTGAAACCTTGTCCTGTACAAGTTAACTGTCACTTACTTTAGGTGTGTATGTTCTTGTCCTGTACAAGTTAACTGTCACTTACTTTAGGTGTGTATGTTCTTGTCCTGTACAAGTTAACTGTCACTTACTTTAGGTGTGTATGGTCTTGTCCTGTACAAGTTAACTGTCACTTACTTTAGGTGTGTATGTTCTTGTCCTGTACAAGTTAACTGTCACTTACTTTAGGTGTGTATGTTCTTGTCCTGTACAAGTTAACTGTCACTTACTTTAGGTGTGTATGTTCTTGGCCTGTACAAGCTTAAGTTAACTGTCACTTACTTTAGGTGTGTATGTTCTTGTCCTGTACAAGTTAACTGTCACTTACTTTAGGTGTGTATGTTCTTGGCCTGTACAAGCTTAAGTTAACTGTCACTTACTTTAGGTGTGTATGTTCTTGTCCTGTACAAGTTAACTGTCACTTACTTTAGGTGTGTATGTTCTTGGCCTGTACAAGTTAACTGTCACTTACTTTAGGTGTGTATGTTCTTGTTCTGTACATGCATGAAATATTTGACACTTGATGTTAGCAATTTATCAATTAATCAATCAGTTAAATTTCTTTGGGGTTAAAAAGGTTTGATCTTTTAATCAATCAAATGGATTGTAGAGAAATTGAGACAATGCATTTGATGTGTGGGAAATTTGAAATTTTTTGTAATCTTTTTAATTTTTAAAAAGGATAAAAATTTTAGGAAATATGAAGCTTTCTAAAAGTTTTTAAATGAAATAAAGAATAAAATGGTTATAGTCATCTTTTCACTAGCCGTATTTCTCCTCAACACATCATTAAAAAAAATTTACCTTTGAAACTTTGTTTAAAAATAAGATTTTTGCTGTTATCTTTACATTCAATTCCTCTTTATGCTGTAGTTTTTTTATGATCTATAGCAAAACATTCAGAAAAAAACACGAAGAGGAGAGAGGACTGTGCATTTCTTTTATTAGTACATTTTAAGTATATATGAAAATGAAGATATCAAAGAAAACCATGTATACTGTATATTCTGATATATATATATGTGAAGTAGATATGCTGAAACATGCCATTTCTAGCAGCCATGCAATCAAAGTCTTTGTTACATTTTTTATTTCAACCTATCAAAAATACTGTCACATAGAACTTTGTGTCTTTTCAGCATCCAAATCTTACTGATATTAATCTACCTTCACCAAAGAAGAAGTTCAAGGGTTACTACAAAATTGCACGCCATTACAAATGGGCACTTGACCAAATATTCCACAAATTTAATTACACAGCTGTGATAATTGTTGAAGGTAACCAGCAAAATATTGGTCTAAAGAGGTCGCCATGGTGATGGAATAAGTTGTCATGTATGGGTAAAATCAAAAGTAGATGGTTGTTTTCATGTTTGACCTTCCAGTTAAGGTTTGTCTAGATAATCCCTGTTATTCAGGGCAATTGAAGATTGAAAACAACATTGTAACTCAAAATAGATTTGATCATCAGCTACAGATCTAAAATGAGGTGGTCTATATTAATTACTCTTTAGTTCCATCTTTGAATTAGTATTATTCAAAATGAAAAAATGAAAGACTAACTCCAATTTTTTAAACATAAAAGTCTGAAGAACAAGAATCTAATTTGGAGTCAGGCTCTACAAGTGAAAATTTACATAGATTATGTTGGACCAATAAACAACATGATTGTCTTCTTTGCCTTTTCAGTGTAGTAGTATAACTATTTACATGTAGGCTGAAATATAAACTGGAAGCATGAAAATAAGTTACATCTCAATTTTCCCCATACATGGTAACTATGGTAACTTGTTATTTGTACCTCCTTGATCCATTTATGTTTTTGTAGTAGCCATTCTCATTTTGCAATACATTGCATATCATGTTATTTAGGACTTTTTCCTGATTGTACATTGTATAGTACAAAATTACTTTTTAATGTATTCCTCTTCCCAGAAGCATTTTGGATGGGCACAGGAGTATATATATATTTTACAGTCAGAACTATATTATATAAATATTGCTCTTTTTGCCATTTTAATTTTAGACTTTTGCTTTTCTATGAAAATGATGAAACAAAGAAAAATAAATCTTAAATGAAATTTTCTATTTATATAAATTCTTGCGCTTGTCACTTTTAAAAGTTAAATGACTTTTTTGCAATTGTAAATGGCTGCTATAGAAGGATGAAATGATTTTTTTTACTGTAAATTCATAAATTAGTGAAATGTTTTTTTATCATGTTTATCAAAGCGATTTGTCACATTTTGCTGTATCAGATTTCTTTAAACTTTGTTCATTGATACATTACACATGATGTCATTCAGTAAAAAAAAAGTTGGTGTTATTAAGTGAATTTCTATGACACAGTTATTGAAGGTTAGAAGACTCTTGACTCACAAATTATAAAAATCACCTGAATATTTCTTATTTCTCACATGGAATATTCCAAAGTCAACAGCCCTCATTTTGAAAAATTACTGAATTGCTCTGTGTGTATTGTACAATGCATGTAAATGTAAGCATTAATTTCTGAATTTACAGTATATGACATCTCTAATCAGCTCTTTTTGTATGTCCATCCATTGGTGACCTCTTAATTTAGTTATTATGTATTTTTTTCCAGCAACCCGACCTTAGTGATATAAAACTTGCTTGGCCACAGAAGAAGTTCAAAGGCTACTTCAAAATTGCCCGCCATTATAAATGGGCACTTGATCAAATTTTCTTCACTTTTAATTATACGGCAGTTATAATTGTAGAAGGTAAACTAACAATGCTAGAAATTCTTATACTTTCAATTTATAATCTAGAGTTGTCTTTCCTTTCACATCATCTTTCTGGCTTTTTTGTCTTAGACTACAGATTTATTTCAGCTTGGTAGCATATGAATTTTCCCAAACATTTGTAGATAAAGTGCATAGCTAAAGTTATTTTGACAGTGTCTTATGTCTGAGAGTGTTGATGGGAGAGGGGTCCTTATCTAAAAAAATAATGCTTATTCTGTAAAATTCTCATGAAAATGATTGTACTATTAAATTTCTTGTTACGTGGTGATTTCTTTATTTTGTACATCGTTCATTTCTGTAATCAGCATTGTTGTACTGTTATTTTACACAGTTTATTCTGTATACTTTTGAACCCCTTTATTCTCCATTCTTTATACTTTTGAACCCCTTTATTCTCCATTCTGTATACTTTTGAACCCCTTTATTCTCCATTCTGTATACTTTTGAACCCCTTTATTCTCCATTCTGTATACTTTTGAACCCCTTTATTCTCCATTCTTTATACTTTTGAACCCCTTTATTCTCCATTCTGTATACTTTTGAACCCCTTTATCTTTTGAACCCCTTTATTCTCCATTCTTTATACTTTTGAACCCCTTTATTCTCCATTCTGTATACTTTTGAACCCCTTTATTCTCCATTCATTATACTTTTGAACCCCTTTATTCTCCATTCTGTATACTTTTGAACCCCTTTATTCTCCATTCTGTATACTTTTGAACCCCTTTATTCTCCATTCTGTATACTTTTGAACCCCTTTATTCTCCATTCTGTATACTTTTGAACCCCTTTATTCTCCATTCTGTATACTTTTGAACCCCTTTATTCTCCATTCTTTATACTTTTGAACCCCTTTATTCTCCATTCTGTATACTTTTGAACCCCTTTATCTTTTGAACCCCTTTTTTCTCCATTCTTTATACTTTTGAACCCCTTTATTCTCCATTCTGTATACTTTTGAACCCCTTTATTCTCCATTCTGTATACTTTTGAACCCCTTTATTCTCCATTCTGTATACTTTTGAACCCTTTTATTCTCCATTCTGTATACTTTTGAACCCCTTTATTCTCCATTCTGTATACTTTTGAACCCCTTTATTCTCCATTCTTTATACTTTTGAACCCCTTTATTCTCCATTCTGTATACTTTTGAACCCCTTTATTCTCCATTCTGTATACTTTTGAACCCCTTTATTCTCCATTCTGTATACTTTTGAACCCCTTTATTCTCCATTCTGTATACTTTTGAACCCCTTTATTCTCCATTCTTTATACTTTTGAACCCCTTTATTCTCCATTCTTTATATTTCTGCTAATTTTTCTCTATATCTATTCATTGTTTTTTTAGCCATTATTCTCTGTTCTGTAAAGAATAGAAGAAGATGTTGTCAATGCTTCAGTGAAACAGAAACACAACAACACAAAATAACAAGACATTTAAAGGTCAACATTTTGGTTCAGTGTGTGGTTAAAGTTTTTTTAGACATCATTAACTTTGTCAAACCTTCATGGAATTTTAGGAAATTTAGACAGAAGCTTGTTTATGACCAAGATACAGTATCCAGAGCAAAATTTTGAAATATTTATTTTCATTTTTCTGTATATTACTGATAAATTGACTTTAAATAGTTTTTTTACAGGTAACATTCAGATGTAGTCTGAGGTTAAATTTTTTCAGTCATCAATTACTTTGTCAAACCTTCATTGAATATTAGTTATAGGAATTTTTGACAGAAGCTTTTTTATGACCAGGAGACAGTATCCAGCAAAATTTTTTAAATATTTATTTTCATTTTATCATATTTTACTGATAAATGGACTTAGTTTTTTTTTACAGTTAACAAATTAAATAGATACAGTCTGAGGTTAAAGTTTTTTAGTAATTAATAACTTTGTCAAAACTTTATAGAATTTTTTTAAACTTTGGCAGAAGCTTTTTCTAGTTTCCAGACAATAACTTGTGGAACAGTGTATGGATCTCTCTGAATTTATACCACAAGTTTCCATATCACAAAGGGATGGTTATGATTGGCTTTGGGGGGTTATGGCTCAAACTGTTAAGGAATTAGGGGCAAAAAAGGGGGGAAAAACAAGGGTTTCCTGATTAATGGACAATTACCTAAGTATTTGTTTTTGGATCTCTTTGAAATAGATATTGGACCATTAAGCATTATATAAGGGATAGCGTTTAATTGATTCGTGATAATTTACAGTATATAGAAGAGAACAATATTTTGGGATTTTGATTTTGAGAAAGCTTTGATTCTTTATGTTGGGACTTTTTGCTATTAGTATAACATTTTTTTTCATATGCTGAATCTAACTGTGTATTTGGTTGTTAGGCCCATTTTCTAATTGGTCCAAATTTTGGTCCTAAGGCTATAAAATTTGGATTTGATAAACATTAAATAAAATTTAAAAGATAATAATGACAATGTTATATTTGAATTACCTCCCTTACATTGCTTTTAAATTATGTTAAGTTGTCAGCTAGTTCTAGTATGAATTATTTTTTAGCTGTTTCTAGAAATTTCAAATACTGTGGTGGAAGTATATATAATATAATAATAGTGTATACCAAAGGGTTCAGTGGTAATAAATTTTCATATTCAGAATTGTTTATTTGTGATCAATATCATTTGTTTGGGGTTTTTTTTAGCATTAAGAGTTACCTCCCTTACAATGGTTTTGTTATAAAGAAATGTTGTATTGTCTTGAGGTGATTAGCTGTCAATTTATTTTTAGAAGTTACTATTAAATGCTGATGAAGGTATATTAATTTTAGCCATGATTATGCATGTCATTTTCTATTTCAATACTCTTATGATGTATTTAAATGGGTTTTTATGGTTGCAAACTCCATTGGAAATTTGAATTAAGATTATGACCATATCTTGAGGGAAAGTTTTTTTTTGGAAAAATGGGGGGGGGGTTAAAAAAATTAAATTTGGGAGGGTGGGGTAAAAAAAAATTGGAGGGGGATGGGGACAATTTTTTATCAAGATTTCAGAAATTTAAAAGAATATTTCGTCAATTTTTTTTTTTGACAAAAAAGGGGGGTAAACAAATTAATTTTTTTTGGGGGGTCAATTTTTCTTCAAGATTTAAAACATTGTCAATTTTCCAAAGAAAAATTGTGTGTCACAATTGCTAATTCTTTGTATGTCGTCTGAAAACAGATTTACAAAGTATTGCGCAACAGCACAGTGTATTGCACAAAAGCAAGAAATTGAATATAAATTCAAATCATATAACAAGTTCTAAGTTCTTTGACTACAGTTATTCTGTGTCAGAAACCTATTATGTGTCAAATATTTAATTACAATCCAAATTCAGACCTGTATCAAGCGCGAATATTGTGTCCATTTTTGCCCCAACTGTTCAGGGTTGGACTTCTGCGGTCGTATCCAGCTGCGCTTGGCGAAGCAATTATTTATATTATGATTAAGAGATAATGTCTAAAGCAAAAATTTGAAAATATATTTTTTTCATTTTCAGTATTTTTCTGATAGATGGACTTAGTTTTTTACAGTTAACATTTACAGACAGTCTGGGATTAAACTTTTTTGACATGATAGATTTGTAAACCTTCATGGATTGTTATGAAACTTAGACAGAAACTGATCTTCAAGACCTAGAAATAGCATCTAAAGAAAAGTTTGAATTTTATAAAAAAAAATCTGCTGATAAACATGATGAATTGACTCACTTTTTATGTCAACATTACACTTTTATACTGACAGCAGCAATCACAGGCAAAACACAGGGTTCCATGGAACCCCTTACAAATTTTTTTCAATTGAATTGTTTCACATTTTTCATGTCTGCCTGGGCCTTTTGTAGCCGACCATACTGTCTGGGTTTTTCTCATTGTTGAAGGCATTGCTTATAATTGCTTACATCCACTTCATTTGAAATTGGTGGATAGTTGTCTCATTGGCACTCATACCACATGTCCTTATTTTTATATGGGATGTCTCGAAATTATAGAATGCAAATTAGTTTTTTCAATTAAAATTTGTATCATTTACTAACAATATTGTCGGAACAGTGTCATATTTATTGTTTAATTACAACATAAATCATCTGTCTTCAAACAACTTGAAAAAGCTGAGCTTCTTGATCTGACCACTAGCATTAATAGAAATTCTAATAAAACGTTATTCTTTCGCTTTGTTCTAATTCCAATACATGTATATGAACATGGGCTTCAAGTGACTGATGTCACAATTGAAATTGCAATGTTGGTTGAATTTTGAACAACACCAGAGAACTATACTATCTTTGTCAACAATTTACACCTGGCTAACAGTCGGTATAAAGATGGTTGACAAATATAGTGCCTTCCCATGTTAAAATGAGCATAGAGCATGGCATGATAGAATTATTTCTTAAGTTGTAATTTGTACTTTCACTAAATTGTAACTCAGATCTCGCCACAAACACCACTGTCCCAGGTTTGGTGGAGGGTTGGGTACCCACAAACAATGTTTAACACTGCCACATTTTGTATGTAGAATTGAGAATGGAAATAGGGAATGTGTCAAAGAGACATCAACCTGACCAAATAGCTGAAAACAGCTGATGCCAAAAAAGGGTCTTCAACCCAGCCAGATAATCCTTCACCTGGAGATGGCTTCAGCTGTCCCCTAAACAATAATATTTACTAGTTTAGCAAAATGGACAGCACACTTAATTCAGAACCATATAAATGAACCAAAATTATAAAAACACAAAAGACTAACAAAGGCTAGAGGTTCTAGATCTTGACTTGGGACCCGCACAAAAATGCGGCAGGGTTAAACATGTTTTGTGAGATGTTAACCCTCCCCCTATACCTCTAGCTAATGTGGAATAAACCAACACACACAATACGCACAGTAAAACTCAGTTTAAGAGAAATCGGAAGTGCCTTTCCCAAATCAGGAGCTGTATATCATATATGTTCTTCATTTGTTGTTTTGTACACACTCAGGCTGTTGAATTTCATTTTGTCATGTTTGTGATTTATTTTGCTATACAGATTTTGCTTATTGATGAAGGCCTTACAGTGATATATAGTAGCTAACATCTATGTCATTTTCTGAGAATAGTTGTCTCATGATCACTGGCAATGGTATTGAATCTTCTTATTCAATAAAGGCAGGAAATTCAAAATCATCATTTAATAACAATATTTACTTTTGAACTGATGGCTTACCTGTTAAAATTATTAAGATATTTCTCAGATAGCTATATATATATATATATATATATATAAAGAAGTCTAAATTGAAAACAACGTTCAACCCTATGATTGCGTTGGTGATGATATATATATATTATATGTAGAATGAATACACATTCATTACGAAGATTGAATGTGATTTGGGGTTTTTATACAATTCACCATTTCAGAATTTAGGGCTGTTCCATAAAAACATACATAGGTCGGTTTGGACCCAGGGAAGGCACTTTCAAATCTCAACTATGGGTGGGTGTCATCTATGTTTTTGCATTAGTGGAAATGTAAGTGAATTTGCCTCTATAGGTGGTTACCCCATTTTTAAAGTACCTTCCCTGGGTACCATGTATGTTTTAATGGAACATCCCTTAGAGGACTATGGCTTATTTCATTGTTTTTACCCCAAAATTACAAATTCTTCATGTCATGGGCTTTTTTTCCATTGTTTTGGACATCTTTTGAAAATATTACCTAAAATGCATTATATCCTGCAATGGTGGATAGTTAACAAACATTGTTGTCATCCACACCTACTAATATCTTCTGTGATTACTGTAGATTCATGTTGGGAAACCAATTTTTCTTGGATTTTGATGGCAAATGTGAACCATGAATTTACATGTTCAATGAAGTATAAATTTTGTGTTGAAGGCCATACTTTGACCTTTAATGGTTTACTTTTACAAATTGTGACTTGGATTGAGAGTTGTCTCATTGGCACTCATACCACATCTTCTTATATCTATGAAAACAAAATTTCTCTCAATCCACGAAAAATTGGTATCCAGGAAAATAAAAGAATCCTCAGTAGGTCCTTTTCGAAACATTTTTTTGTCACTACATATATATAAATTTTGCACTAGTGCAATATCAGAGAACATTGTACTGTAACTTTTCATTGCATTCGTTGGGAAATTTTATTAAGCTATACCATTTTATGGTTTATATTTCAGATGATCTGGAGTATTCACCTGATTTCTTTGAATATTTTTCTGCCACCTACCAAATACTGAAGGCAGACCCTACTCTATGGTGTGTGTCAGCCTGGAATGATAACGGTAAAAGTGGTATGGTATCTGATGATCCAGGTAAGTTTCTGCTACCTACCGAATACTGAAATCAGACCCTACTCTATGGTGTTTATCAGCCTGAAATAATAACAGTAAAAGTGGTATGGTATCTGATGAACCAGGTAAATAAACTCATCATAGATAATTATGACCATATCAATGATGATTCATGTCAACATAGAATTCGAAGCACTGACTTATGGTCTGGTGATACCCTCAGGCAGGAAACCTTACGTTTCATCTATCATGTCTATAAAAGTTGCATCATCGACACTAGAATCAAAAAAGTTAAAAAGGCCAAATAAAGTAAGAAGTTGAAGACAATTAAGGACCTAACATTCTGAAAGGTTTTGCTAAGTACAGCTAAGGTAATCTTTTCCTGGGGTAGAAAATCCTTAGTATTTCGAAAAAAAATTTGTTACACCAGACTTGCCTTTAGTCTACAAAAGACTCATCGATGACACTTGATTCATAAAAGTTAAAAAGTCCAAATAAAGTACAACGTTGAAGAGCATTTAGGACTGAAAATTCTGGGTTTGTGAAACCTCCACCAGCAGTGGCAATGATCTAGTGGTTGTAAAAAAACAAATAGTGTGTGAAAGTTTGTCAAAATTTTAGCAAACTGTTCAAGAGCAGTTATGGATACTTAAGGAGATCAGACTTGTCCTTCACTATATATACATGTATTGCTTGCTTTAGAAAGCTGATAGTACAACAAAAATAACATGTTCTCAAGTCTGACTTTTGTTTCAGAATTACTATACAGATCAGACTTTTGTTTCAAAATTACTAAACAGATCAGACTTTTGTTTCAGAATTACTATACAGATCAGACTTTTGTTTCAGAATAACTATACAGATCAGACTTTTGTTTCAGAATAACTATACAGATCAGACTTTTGTTTCAGAATAACTATACAGATCAGACTTTTGTTTCAGTATTACTGTATACAGATCAGACTTTTGTTTCAGTATTACTGTATACAGATCAGACTTTTGTTTCAGAATTACTATACAGATCAGACTTTTTTCCTGGTTTAGGATGGATGTTGGAAAAACATGTCTGGCTTGAACTTAGTCCAAAATGGCCAGATTCGTAAGTATTATCAAATTATGATCTGATTGGAGGGAAATTTATATTGATATTGGAATTCACTCTGAAAAAAGCTAAAATGCAATCCTCATAAAAAGACAATAGATCTACATACATTTTGTAAGTATGAAAATAAGGAGATGTGGTATGATTGCCAATGAGACAAGTATCCACAAAAGGAAAAAGAATGTAGTTGTAAGCAACTATAAGTTTGAGTACAGTCTTAACAATGTAAAAACCAGTACTGTATAGGAAACCTTAAAAGACCTTGACATGACACAATCTGAAACAATTCAAATGAGAATACCAACATCCTGATATATACTAAAACAAAAAAAAAACAAAAAAATTGACAGACTGCAACTAAGGACAGAAGCTGAATCCCAATCGTTAGACTAGGGAATGATGAATAAAGAATATGTTAGGGTCAAACATGTTTGTGGACCCTCATTACTACGCTGAACCTGGGACACTGGTGTAGCAGCACAACATAAACGCAAAGTTTATGGATTAAAAGCAGTATTGATGATGTTAAACCAGTTTGTTCCCATTGAGATTGCCAGTCCAATTTTTGTGTTTTGCCAGATTTTCTTTTAAGCAGGTCGTCACAAAATTGAAATAACCACCTTCAAGAAAATTATATTATTTTGGTGACAGTTTTTTAAAATGGAGTTATGCCACTTGAAAATATGAATTATGTTGAAATTTCAATGTTTTATGCTTAACAAATTCAAGTTATTCAGAATTTATATTGAAAACAAATGGGTTATCGTATATAGTATGTTATTATTGTACCCCAGGGAACAAAATTACTTAAGGTGTAATCTCTTGTCAGTCCTTGAAACTTGATAGATGATAAGAACATACTTTGTAGATGTGCATGTCTACAGCAAATTATGATTCAACTTTTTTTCTAGGAGTTATGCCCCTTTGAACTCAGATTGTCAACTCAACTCCTTTAAATCAGCACAACAGAATTTCATGAAACTTTGCAGATGATAAGGACATACTATGTAGATGTGCATATCTACAAGAATTTTTTATCAGTTGACTAATGTAGGGGTTGTGAGTCTTTTAACATATAGGAATCTGATGAGATTTTGTTTGCCCAGTGACAATGTGGGGGCATGGGGTATGTAAGCCTGCTCACAAAGGTTCTTTAATTTATAGGTTATGAAAGCAAAAAATCTACTTCTTGATGGCTCAGTGAATTTTGATAGACCGGGTATTTGTTTACTCTCTAGGTTTTACTAGTTTTTGTCTCGCCTTAACGGAGTCAAAAAGCGAGACATAGGTATGCTGTTTCAGGTGGTGGCGGCGGTGTCAACAATGTATTAGTTTGTGATTAGGTCTAGTTCATGGTGAACCACTAGTGGTAGGTCAATGATATTTGGTATGCAGTTTTATTAGCATTGGCACATCTCATTACCATGGAGATTATTTGGCCACGCCCCCTCAGTCAAGGTCTATTGACTTTGAAACTTTGCTTAGTTTACATGTATTAGTTTGTGATTAGGTCAGTTTAAGATGAACCACTAATGTAAAGTCGATGATATTTGGTATGCAAATGTATTGGCATTTGCAAGTTTCATTTCCATGGAGATTATATAACCCCACCCACTAATTATGGTTCATTGACTTTGAAACTTTTACATAGTTTACAAGTTAATGTTTGTGTTTAGGTTTGTTTAAAGGGAACGACTTACGAAAAGACAATGGTATTTGATTTGCAGTTGTATTAAAATTGGCACATCTCATTTCCATGGAGGTTGTTTAGCCCTGTACCTTCAGTCATGGTTATTGACTTTGAATATTTGCATAACTTACATGTTAAAGTATTGCTATTTTAATTTCAACATTTGCATTATCAAAATAACAAATAGGCGAGACATATCTCTGTGTTAACAGTTTATTGTTATGAAAACTATCTCTTCTTTATCAGTCAGGGGCGTTACTTAAACATTTTTTTTTTTTTAGTTACTTATATAGGTAATTTTTGTTTTTAAAAATTATAAAATTACTCAATAAAGTTATTTTATATTTCAATAAAAGCATGGACTTATTAAATTTGAGAGCTTGATAGACATGATAGAGATAAATGTTACTTTAAAAAATAATGACAAAAATATTACTTGAATAAGTTATTTTATACATCTTTGAAAGAATTAGTAACAAAAATTATTTAAGGAACATATGTAATTGTTTTGGGTTACATATTATAAATAACTTCAAGTCTTAATTAAATCACAAGTTTCTATCTATTTATATCTGTCTACCTTCAAGATTTTCAAGGAAACTGATATTTTTATAGTCCAAAGAGACCAATCTTTGACCCAGAAGTGTCGATATGAAAGATAAGTGCATAAGTGCATCAGAAAGGCAATTTGTGTTTCAGGATAATTAATTTTTGTATTTCATGGGAAAAATAACCAGATGACTGTGAAAATTTGTTAGAGCTAATAAAATCTCTATGAATGGACACCTATGAAAATAATATTTACAAAAGTTACTTATATAAGTAATACTTAAAATAGCCTAGTTTTCAACATTACTTGTAATTTTAAAAGTTACTTGTTTAAGTAATGCCTCTGACTGTTTATAATTATTGGTCTTTTTTAGCATAGAAAATTTACTGACATAGCAATTGATTTATAGTACAGTTTTTCATTTTTTGATTACAGATTTTGGGATGACTGGATGAGACATCCCGACCAAAGAAAAAATAGAGTTTGTATTCGACCAGAGATCTGTAGGACAAGTACCTTTGGTAAAAAGGGGGTTAGCAAGTATGTATGAATTTGTGTGGAGTTGACCTTTACACGGTATCTTTGTAAAAAAGAAAATGTACACACTTCTTAAGTTCAAAATACTAAAGATTATTCCATTAAAATACATGTGGTAAGGAAGATTTTGGACATTGGTCATTTATGTCAAAAAGAAAGGAAAAAAACATTTGTTCTAATTTTGTACTTGCTTAAGAAATTTTTAAACTGCCATTATGTTCAGGTTTTCAATTCTTGGAAATATCACGAAAAGTTTCCCCAGGATGAGCACCCAGTGTCCTTCTCATGTCTAGGAAAGATGACTCAGTTGTAATAAACATAATATTTAACACACAAAAAAACTCTCCAAATGAATAAGTGAATGGACATGCATGAGTGAGCTCATTAAATTTATTGTTCAGTCTTTTTAGACCTATTCATTTCAAAATCAATACTAGTGTAATATTTAAGAATTAATGCTTTCATGTCGTCGTGCTATATGATAATGTTAACATGATAGGTATTATATTTGTAAGCATCTTTATACAAAGCTGAAGAATGGTGTAAAATATTGACAAATATAATGCTTATAGTGGAGTCCCTTTTGTCCACTTAGCTGGTGATATCGTGCATTACCTGATTTCGTCATATCCGCAATGTAACAGATAATTCTTTCTTGTAATTGTTTTAGTCTTTTGAATGGACAGAAAAGATTAAAATTGATAAGTTCAAATATAGTTTTAAATCAATCCCAATCTAATTTCTAATCTAATTTCAATCCCATGATTAACCGTATTAAGCCATTTTCCATAAAAAAAAATTTACATCGTCAGATAAAATTGGTTTCATTTTAAGTCAAAGTAGTAGGCCCGGTGTCATATGGTATTTTGAACCCCCTGAAAAGTGAACCCGGGGTCAAAATACCATATGGAATATTGACCCCAGGGTCATTTTTCCCATATGGTACTTTGAACCCCACCATGGAAAATTGAACCCCCCGGTTTTAGATAAAAAGTATTGCAGATTATCTTTTGTACAATATGTTGGCTATGATTTTTTTGAAATTGAAGGTGTATAGGAGGGAGTTCAATATATACCATGGCAGGGGGGTCAAAATACCATGGCTAAGTAAAATTTTCTAAACATCTTTTTCAGCATGTTTAATACATGTATACCAACTGCTTATTGGAGTATTATTACTATTTAAAGGAGTTAAAATATTTTCAATTTTTGATATTAGAGGTGTAAAGTAGGGGGTTCAATATACCATGACAGTGGGGTCAAAACACCATGGCTAAGTAAAATTTTCCAAACATTTTTATAAGCCAGTTTAATACATACCAACTAATTATTGGAGTATTATTACCATGTAAAGGAGTTAATAGCTATAATTTTTTAAATTGGAGGTGCATAGTAGGGGATTCAATATATTATGGGAGCGGGGTCAAAATACCATGGCTAGGTAAAATTTTCCAAACATCTTTTTCAGCAGGTTTAGTACATACCAACTACTTATTGGAGTATTATTACTATGTAAAGAAGTAGAATAGTACTCTAATAAGTAGTTGAAGGTGTATAGTAGGGGTTTCAATATACCATGGCACGGGGGTCAAAATACCATGGCTAAGTAAAATTTCCAAACATCTTTATAAGCATGTTTAATATGGAGTAACGTATAGAGGGTTATTTTGGCGGGTGTAAAATTTTGCGATTCAGTGGCAACAAAGTATACGAAAAATTTTGGCGGTTTTTATTTTGGTGGATTCTTAATTCCCAATTAAATAATTTGGCTGATACTGAAATTGTTGCAGATAAAAAGTTGTAAAAATTCAGAAGCAAGTGTCTATTGTTATGGTTAATTGATTTTTTTTACTAGAATGACGTCTTATTTATTGATTATATTCTGATACAGTTAATCAATAGAATACTGGTAACTAAGATATTTGTCACAGGTATACACACTTCTTTAAATTTTACGGTTGATTAGTTACAAAATTGACCTGACCTTTGTTGTACTAACTAATTAGGTAATAAAAATATCAAGAGTGTAATTTGACACTAATTAATAAGGGTAGTTACCTGATAGAGTACCTTACACTCTTAATCTATTTGACACTAATTGATAAGGGGATACACACCTGACAGTCATTTTATAAAATATATGTATGTACAATGCCCTTTGGCATTTATGTTGTTAAAACTAACCTATACTGTTATTGACCTGCCGACCGGAAAATAGATCGTTTACAAAACGCTTTAGCTATTAGAAAGTACCGAACGTATGCATAAATTTTTGCAGAATTTATTTTCACAATTTTCATTTATCCGCCAAAATAAGCGAAAATAAACGCCCCGCGAAAATAACCCGCTATACGGTATTATAACTTTGTAAAGGAGTTAGAAAAGCTATAATTTTTTAAATTCGAGATGTATAGGAGGGAGTTCAATATACCATGGCAAGGGGGCAAAATACCATGGCTAAGTAAGATTTTTCAAACATCTTTATAAGCATGTTCAATACATACCAACTATTTATTGGAGTACTATTCTAACTCCTTTACATAGTAATAATACTCCAAAAAGTAGCTTGTATGTATTAAACATGTTTATAAAGATGTTTGGAAAATTTTACTTAGCCATGGTATTTTGACCCCCCTGCCATGGTATATTGAACTCCCTCCTATACACCTTCAATTTAAAAAAATAGAGCTATTCTAACTCTTTTACGTAGTAAAAATACTCCAATAAGTAGTTGGTATGTATTTATTTACCACAGCGGTATTTTGACCCGGGGTCAATTTTCCAAGGGGTTCAAAATACCATATGACACCGGTAAGATCCCTTTTTGGCCCCAAAATATAGCATTTTTTCAAATTTGTCAAAAGGTTATAAACTTGTATCTATTTATTGGAAAGAAGAATACTTTTGTTACATAAATATGGGCTGTTTTTGACAATGCAATGTACATGCATTATATACTAGCATCATTAATTCATGCAAAATTACTGAAATCTTCACAATTTTAGCATTTGTGCTAATTTCTAGACGCTGTTTGTCTTAAATGGAAGTGGCTGCACTTGTGTTGAGTCTTCATATTTAAATATATGTTACGTCGGATGATAATACATAACATGTATAAAGGTTGAGACTGAACACATATGTGGCCATTTACATTTTAGACAAAAACCATCTGAACAGTGACATTTTATGGCATATTTGATAGATTTTTCATATTTGAGCTTGAATTTGAGTATCTTTGATGACCAAATCAGTTTAAATCTTTAACATAAACTAATTGAATCGAAGTAGACACTTAAGTATTTAAAAAATGTCAAAAAAATGTCATCAGATGTACTTCAAATTTTAGGCCAAAATAATCTCTTACCTGACCTTCTCCTTTATCAAAATGAAATAATTTTGCTCCGCATTCTTTGCAGTCTGTTTGATTCAGACTGAACAATATTTCGTAGGATAAATCCTGTCCTTTATTCAAAATTATCTATTTTAAGAAAGTATGCACGAAATCACCAGACACAACACTATCAAAACAGGGGTTTCCTTGTTGTTGGACACACATTACACAGAATCTTAAAGGTTGAACCAGACAAAGAAGATTTCATGAAATTACAGGATGTCCTGAATTTTTTCATTTGGCATCCATGGTTGTGTCTGTCGTTGTTGTTGTAAACTTTTTCAAAGATCTTCTCCTTGGAAACTACCAAAACATTTTCAACCAAATTTGGGGTGAATGATTCTTAGGGTGCCTAGTATAAAGTTTGTTGTTTTTTCCCTATTAAATTTGCTGCCATATGGCTAAAAATAGAACATAATTGTAAAATGCAATAATTTTCTTGTATCTTGAAAACATAGACAGGATCTGATTGAGCAAAAATGCTCAGAATGTCAAGATCTACATACTTCTATTTTCACCAACATTATCAATAACTTTTAAATGAGTTATTGCCCTTTGAATATCTAATTAAGGGTAAAGACTTGGTAAAGAGAGGTAATTAGTTGAATAAGAAATGAATTGTTTCATATTTTTCATGTCTGGCCTTTAATAGCTGACGATACGGTATGGGTTTGTATACTCCCGTCAAATTTTTGATGGGACGTATTATGGTATACAAATGTGAGGCGTCCATCCGTCTGTCTGTCCGTCTGTCTGTTCGTCTGTCTGTCCGGCGTAAAACATGTTGCACCGTAACTTGAGAATGACTAATCCAAATTTCATGAAACTTAACATAGTTGTTTCTTATGATGGTCAAACGATCTGTATACTTTTTGGTGAAAATAAGATTAAAACTTTTTGAGTTACGGGACTTGGTAACTAAAACAGGTGTGTGTTTTTTTTGACATGTCGCGCCGTATCTCAAAAACAATTTATGATTATTGCTTAAAATTTTACACACTTCTTAGTTATATTAATCTAAAGATCTGTACTTTTTGGTTTTGATTCAAAATTTTATTTTAGAGATATTGAGTTTTTTGTAAAAAAAAAGGGGGGTTTTCGCATGTCACACCGTATGTCAGAAACTATTTATGCTTATTGCATAAAAATTCACACACAAGACGACGGGCTTATCATGCGCTCATGGCGCAGCTGTTTATTCTCATTGTTGAAGGCCGTATAGTTGCCTATAATTTCTAACATCAACTTCATTTGAACTTTGGTGAATAGTTGTCTCGTTGGCAATCATACCACATCACCTTATTTTTATATTGGGATTTATTAATGCATTTTCATTTGATACAGAATTTAGATAAGCTTATAATATATGTTATTTAATTGGTTGACACAAATATACCAGTGATTTATGAGAGTTATGTACCTTATCTTACTATACCAACTTGGTAAAGGGAGATAATTTGATAAATGAGTAAGAATTATGTCCCTTTATCTACCGCTTCAGTATTTTAATCCTTATTACTTTTTGTTTTGCTTTCAGGGGATTATTTTATGACAAACATTTAAAATTCATCAAACTTAATGAGAAGCCAATAGACTTTACAAAGAAAGATTTAACATATTTAATAAAAGTAAGTATGATTAATAAAGGTTGTCTTCATGTAAAATTTGTTACAAACTGTATATCTCTTACATATAATGAATTATGAAATATTTTCATATAGAATAGAGAATGGAAACAGGGAATGTGTCAAAAAGACAATAACCCAACCAAAGAGCAGAACACAGCCAAAGACCACCAATTGGTCTTCAACGCAGCGAGAAATTCCCCACCAAGAGGCTGGCTATAGCTGGCCCCTAAACAATAATGTATACTATATTCAGCAAAATGGACGCAACATTATACTCTGAAACATACAAATGAACCAAAATTTTAAAAAAACACACAAGACTAACAAATTCTAGAAGTACTTAACTTGGAACAGGCGCAAAAAAACATATTTTTGTGAGATCTCAACCCTCCCCTAAACCTCTAGCCAATATGGAACAATTAATACACAGCAATACGCACAGTGTATATATGACATTGGTTTTGCCTGTTGCTCAATCAAATTCAGCTTATGGTCAATATCAGATTTGCTTTAAATTTTAATTGAAATTTACCTAACATAAATGACTTGAAATTGAATTGATAACACATTTTTTCATAAATTTAACACATGTGACTTTTCACATTGATTTAACACACTTGTAAATCATGGAAATATAACACATGAGAATTGTTAAATTTTGTTGGCATTGAATATATGACTTGTCAACCTTCTTTCTTTGAGGAAGCCTTAGTTCCCTGAGAGAACCACCAACCATCTGCAAGAAAACTGACAACCCTGGTCAAATAAGAACATAGTCATTTGAACACACAACCTCAGTGTTGACAGACTAGTGATTGCTTTCAATGAACTACTTAAACCACTCTGCCATTGAGACCCCATTTTCTTGGAAATTCATGACCTGATACTGTGTTGTCTATGTGACATCAGATTCAACTGAATTTTGCAGTAATCTAAGATAGATGTTTTGCATTTTCAACATTACCATAACATTTGTAGATTGTAGAGAATAAGGGAGTGATTGTGTGTACTATGGATTCATTTATTTCCATGGTTACCAATTTTCTTAAATTGAGGAAAACTTGTACTTGGGTGGATATTTGATTTTGTGGTTTTGCCAAAGTTAGCGGAATAAAAGATTATAGAAAATTTGTTCTTTGTTGAACAGTTGAATTCCTGGTTTTCTAATACCCACATAATCTAGAAAATTGGTATCTAATGAATAGTAATTAATTCTAAGTATGTAAAAAATTAAGGTTCTTGACTATCTGGACTTTCTATCCTGTTTAGAAGACTCAAGGAAACCTAACATCTGGTCACAAACAAAAATCAAAAGAATGGATTTGGTGTAACAAGAACAAGTTTTGGACTTTGACTACAGAGTAGAGTTTTATGACCAAGAACCCTGGCCGACAATTGAAAATATCCGTTGTCATCTAGATCTGTGAAACATATTCCATAATGGTCAACCTATGTACAAAAATAAAAAAAAAACAATATTCATTTGAATGGAATAGCCTTTAACAATATAGACAAGGGGCCTCAATGATCTGAGGTCTAAGTATTAGAACTACTATATAACTAGCCTGTCAACACTGAGGTTGTGTGTTTGAATCTGGTATGTGGCAGGTGCACTGTCTCCAATCTTAATTGACTTGAATCTGGTATGTGGCAGGTGCACTGTCTCCAATCTTAATTGACTTGAATCTGGTATGTGGCAGGTGCACTGTCTCCAATCTTAATTGACTTGAATCTGGTATGTTGCAGGTGCACTGTCTCCAATCTTAATTGACTAGGATTTTCAAAACCTTTAACAATATTAATATTTTTACAGGAAAATTATGATCCAACATTCCACAAAATGGTGTATGAAACACCGTTAGCTTCTGTGACAGATGTGATAACATTGAGGAAGAGGACTCTTCCTGCATTACGAGTTCAGTATTCCTCAAAAGAAGAATTTAAATCGGCAGCTAAACAATTAAAAATAATGGAAGATTTTAAGGTATGCAGTGTAGAAAGATATTACAAAAGTAACAAATGCACAGATTTGTTCAGAAATTGAAAAGGTCAAGCACTTTTCTTGGTTTACCTTCAATAGGAATGCTCAAACACAAGCTTAAACATTTGAAAGCCAATGATGTGTAAATACCTATAAATTTAAAAAGGGTGTTATATGACCTAAAGAGACCTACTAAGTATAACCAGTATAACCTAATTCATCTAAGATCAACTTTGTTTCATGGTTTTAACAAATAAGTTTCATAAAAAATTATAAATCAAGCAACAGAGAATTTAAGAAAAGTATGTTATAAATCATATTAGTATGAAGGTACTGACTTATGAGCTGATGATGCACTCAGTCCAGCAGCAGTGGTATCAACCTGGTGCTAGTAATTGAAACAATCTTATAGAATTACAGATCCTGTGTCCACACTTTGCTTACAAGGATCTAAAAACTGGTAATTATGACATCATGCAATGTATTTTCAGTAATAAAATTTTTGAAGGTGTGTCTTATTATGACAAAACCAGAGCATTCTGAAAGGTCTCTGAATCAGAAATTAGAAGTTAGCATTGTCAGACCCTTGTAAACAAAGTGTGGACATGGTACCTGTAATTTGATTAGATTGTAGTTGAAAAAAACCTGTATTTTTTTTCTATACCACTTTGTTTGTTTTTTTAATTAATATATTTCATTGTATTTATATATAGATTTTATTTCTCAACTGCAAGGAAAGCCACAGTATGCGAGACATGGATTACTATTAGGCTGCAGCAGCCTATGCTATTTGATTAAAGCTATATATTTCAGAATGTTAAAGACATGGATGCTTCATACATTGTAAAAAGATACCTTATGTTATGTCTGTCATATATCCACTGTCCTTGACCGCATATTCATGGTTCAGTGACTACTTGAAAGTTTTTTTTCTTTTTTGTCATGTGAATTTCTCATTTATAATGAGTAATAGAATAACTATATTTGGTATATGGGTTCCTTGCAAGGTCTACATGTCTGTCAGACAGGGTTCACCTATCTCAACCGCATTTCATTTATCAGTGCAGTCGGTGAGTCTTTTACGGATTACAGAATTATTACTCATATTCTGAATAATAAAATAATAGAGGGGGGGGGGGGGGGGGGGGGGAATCGCTGCAAGTTTTGTTATCGGACATTGATTTTCAGATTGAAAAATACGGATTCAAGTTTGGCCCTAACATATGTCTGGACTTTTAAACCAAATGAATGCCATCAAATCGTACCGGAAAGCTTGTATACCGATCAACACAAATTGTTTTGGTCCACACGGCATGGTGGTATTCTAAAAACAAACTATAAAATTTTCTTTGAATTGTGTTAATTATTTAATTATTAAAATGAAAACGGAAATACAAATTCAAATACAAATTTGAAAGTTATATAGAATTTTTTGAGATAGTAGAAAAATATGACAGTAGTCAACAGACATTGAATAGAAATTACATAGATCATATCACATTCACTAAATTCATTTGGGATTGTGCTTTTCCCTCTCTCCACAGTTGGCACAAATGCACTGCCCTGTCATCACAATACATTTCAATGGACCACTATTTAGTTTAAAGCTATATATTTTATATGTAACAATGAACTGTTTTATATTCATTTGAGAAAAGAAACAAAAACAATCAAAACCATAAACCCACTATTTATACATGCCAAAAGAGGGCAGATGAAAAATGCAGAATCCATTCTGACTGTAGTGTTTATAAAATTATAATTTAACAGTGCCTTTTTTGATGCATACTAAAAATACACATCACTTTTTTCCAATATTTTTTAAAAGTGATGTCCAAGTCAATATACCATGTATACATAACAAACATACATTGTTGAGGAAAAACAGGACCCATGATACAAAAAGTATACTCTGAAAGCATATGCCCATATTGGTCAATCAATTTTTCCCAAATTAGGTTAAGATGGGGGTACCCCGTGGGGTCAGTGAAAATACTATGTGAATTAAGTTTTTTATCCTACATTGAACTTTTGATGTCGTCACTAAATTAGTGCTGAAATAAATATCAATCTCTGCTATTTGTATTTATTGTTTGTTGGTACTCATTGAATCGATTAATCCGGATTATCACACTCTTATTGAATATCAATTACAAAGTCTAATCGTTGTCAAAAAAAATTGATTGACAGAATGATTTTGTTCCTTAATCAAATTCCTACAGTTAACAAGAGGGCACTGACATGTCTGCAATTATGATATTTAATTGTATGAAGGTTTTTAAAATGTCTTAAAGTGAAAACGTGTAAAAAACCATTGATTTATTCAACTTTACACTAAAAGTCACATGACATGTGATCACCTGATACCATGAAAGTAAAAAAACAATGGCAGTCGCTATCATCAAACGGGCGTGTTTCATTCAATTTTCATACATTTACCTTCTGTATTTCATGTAAGAACACATATACAAAATAAGTAATAAACTTGAGAATCACCGACACTAATTTGGCCATTGTTAGAATCCTTTATCTCTAATTGGACATGATCAAATGCGAATTCCCTGCGGCACGAAGAACAGACACAAGAAGACGCAAAAAAACAACTACTGAGGCATTTAAATGATTTTTATTTGCATATAACATTACAAATCAGATAAAAATATATATTTAAAACATAACAACAATCAAGTTAATGCTACGAAAATATTTTCTTCCTGACTACCTGGTTTCTTGGTTGGAATTTGGAACTGAAAAAAATTCTAAAATACTGTGTAGCCATACATAATACACACCCCTTTTTCAGAAATCTATCACAGGGTAAAAACCTGCATACTATACACACCAAAAGACGGTACGTTATTAGGTCTGTTTCTCAGATACTATTAGCAGTAGGTCAACTATATTTGGTGTATGGAATGATTGCAAGGGGTACATGTCAGTCTGGCAGGTTTCATCTAACTTTGACCTCATTTTCATGGTTCATTGGTCAATGTTAAGATTTTGTGTTTTGGTTTGTTTTTTAAATACTTTAAGCAGTAGGTCAACTATTTTTGGTGTATGGAATGACTGCAAGGTGTACATGTCTACCTGTCATGTTTAATCTCAGTGATATTGTTTGCCTCAAATAACAGCCGAAATTCAGCTTTTTCCCCTAGAGAAAATTCCCAATTACTAAAAAAATGGCTTAAAATTCCTCACAAAAAGTTTTACATTTTCCCCAAACAGTGATGGCATTGGTAGTAATGATTGTAAATATAGTATTCATGTTATTATTTTGATATTAGAAAGCACTTTTGAGATCTGATTTTCTGATCAGAATCATCATGGTGTTTGTAACACATGTGGTTTTCAATGCATTAAGTACCATCATTGCTTCTGTTTCTTTCCCCTCTTCGAAAAGTACCTATACATGAAAAAACAGTGCAAAAAAGACTGCAAAGGTCGGCAAAAAATTGGAAATGCGTTTAGAATAAAATATACAAATTTCCCAATTTCAATAAAAAGTATGCATTTTTCCCAATAAAAAACGGTAGAGGAAGTTTTGAAAAAAGACAACAATATCACTAAATCTGACCTGTTTAATCTGATTTTCAATTACCATAAGCAAAACTATATTTAATGTATGGTATATTGTAAGTTGTACATGTCTGTCTCACACAATTTATCTGACCTTGACCTCATTGTCATTGATCTTTTAAAATGTTAATAGATATAAGAAGATGTGGTAAGAGTGCCAATGAGACAACTCTCCATCCAAGTCACAATCTGCAAAAGTTAACCATTATAGGTCAAAGTACGGCCTTCAACAGGGAGCCTTGGCTCACACTGAACAGCAAGCTATAAATTGCCCCGAAAATGACTGGTGTAAAACCAATGGTCTAATCTATATAAAAAATGAGAAACACTTATGAACCACATCAACAAACGAAAACCACAGAACATCAGGTTCCTGACTTAGGACAGGTGCAAACAAATGCAGCGGGTTTAAACGTTTTAATAGGCGCCAACGTTCACCCTACCTGAAACAATAGTGTAACATCACAAGTCTATGTGATACTTGTAGAGAAACCTTGAACTTTTAAGACTTTCAATATAAAATCAATGGTTAGTAAAGCAGGCGAGACATTTCAGTGTGCACTTGTTTTTTTTTTTTTGGGGGGGGGGGGGGGGGGGGGGGGGGTGGTAGGCATTTAATGAAAATAGGTATCCACACCAGAACTGCATTGTACATTCAAAGTAAGAAATAAGGGTTTGATAAGAGCCATTATTTGGCCCACGCAAAAAACGTGAATTCATACAAGACTTTCAAAACTGTGATAATTTAATTGATAAATTAAGAGGGTGATAAGAGTGTCAGAAAATTGTCATATTTGCCAGACATAACCAATTCTAAAAGGGTAATGATCAAAACTATATTGGGATTTAAATCAAGAAAAAAAATAGTACAGATATGAATAAGGTCAAAAATTGGGCTCTATTGGGAGGTTAGAGTTTTTTAATTGCCATATTGGATGAATTTTTGCTTTTCTGATGATAAAACTGACATTCTGTATTGTATGATAACTATAAGTCATATTTAAAGACTTTAATAAGTAATAAAATTAAAAATAAGATGATTTTCTGCTATTTGCTAATCAGAACTAATCCCATAGATGAATCCCTATTTATATTTTAATAATTTATGATAACTTGTTATTTCTGGGGTTTTTTTTTTATCTCACAGTCAAAAGAAGCATAGTCCATTCTTGAGAAATTAAAGTCATTAAAATTATTTAAATTATTAAGTGTTGAATTTGACGAATTGATCTTCAATTAGTTCACAAAAAGGAAACAAATTTCATGCTGTTAAAGCAGTTGGTACAAGTTGGTTTATCCTGTGACTTCTAATAAAAGTTTGACAATTTTGAAATGACCTGAAGTTCTCTTAACATGACCAGATCTGTGTGGAAAGATTTCAGGTTTTTTGGTACTATAATGTGAACACTTCAGAGTGCAATGATGTCACTGTGACATAAACATGTCGAAATTGACATATTTGACAAAAATTTGCCATTTTACCCAATTTTTCGTCAAAAAGATATGAGTCAAATAAAGGCAACAGTAGTATACCGCTATTCGAAATTCATAAATCGATTGAGAAAAAAACAAATCTGGGTTACAAACTAAAACTGAGCCTTACCCAAAAAGAAAATATTTATTAAATACATTTTGTAATAAAATATTTTTTTTTGATATAGTCTAGGTTCATATCCAAATTAATGACAAGATGAAGACATCAAAAGATTTAAAGGCTAAATGCAAATATAAAAAGCAAAATTAAAAAAACTATTTATTCTGATATCTTTGAGACTAATGAATATCTGATGGATGCTATTTGGAAAATTTTTAATTTTTTTTCTTTTAAAATTCAAACAGTAAAAAAAAAAGTGGCCTTATCATACTTTCTCCTTTGGGTAAGAATCCAGGAGTGTTTCTATTATTTTAATGATTCATGTTTGAAATGAACTATAGTGGAAGGCCTTACATTGACCTATAGTTGTTTACTTTCATGTCACATGGTCTCTTGTGGAGAGTTGTCTTATTGGCAATCATACCACATCTTCTATTTTGATATTGAAAAAGATGATATTTTTTTTGTATTTCAGGCTGGTGTACCTAGGGTTGCTTACCGTGGTGTTGTTAGCTTTATGCGTTCAGGTCAAAGAATTTATTTAGCCCCTCCGGAAGGGTGGACAGGTTATGACACAACATGGACGTGACAACTGCTGAACTTAGTCATTTATGTACAATTGTCTGCATCTACACTTACCAGTGATTGAAAGAGTTTATTTAAGTTGCATATACAGAGTCCTAGAAAAGTTTTTAAGCCTGGTGGTAACAACAAGACTACAAATCTGGTGGTGTTTCAAGTCAGTGAAAGAGTTATTTGTAGTTGCATAGTTCTAGAAAGGTTTTTAAGTCTGGTGGTCATATAATCAGGACCATACAGAACTCAATTCTGGAAAAAGAAAATTTTTGTGGTCCTGTATATGTATTTGCAGAAATTTTTTAATTTCCTTCACATTTTTATACATGTTGCTATAGATAAGATAAGGCCAATTTGCACAATAATTATATTGTTTAATATCAAATATTAACATACATTGTAATCAAGAGCTATACTAAATACTAGTCCGCAAAAAAAACCCCAATTAAACCACAAAATTTTTGTGGACATTAATAACCCTCGCTTCTACATTCAAAATTGGTGGACCTACCTAACTTTGGTGGTCAGGACCAACAGGACTACCAATTTTCAGGACACTGCCATGCATAATAGTTCTGAACTCTGTGTGCAGAATCTATTTCATTTTCTTATATTTTTATAAAAGGCTTAATGGAAAAAGGTATAGCATAACATTGTATGCTTCTAAATTTATTTTTATTTTTTGTAACAGAGCTGTTTGAATTAGTTCCTTGGAAAGGTATTTTAAAAGAGCGTATTGAGTGGACACATCAATTTTGAAGGTATAACCATTAGCAATTTTATCAAGATGGAATTAGACTGTACCTGTACTTAACACATTGTATCCCCACCTGTCAATAAGACTTTAAAGTTTTGGGTTATTATTGTTTGAATCCACCTCTGCTTATATATCCACCACAAAGTACAATTTACTTTTTTATTGTTCTGGAATTACCCCTTTAACTATTATGACATTTCTGTTATCACCAAATGTTTATGTTTAGTCCACATTGGGTGAGGGTTCAAGCATTTTTTTATTTTTTTCTAGAGAAAAGAAGGTCTTGGGATTAAAAAGCTTAACATTAACATCAAATAGATAAACTTGAGGATGATAGAAATAATTATACATGGCTTTACTGTTTTTGTTCTTGTACAAATTAATTTTATCATTTCTGACAATATTTGTTAACAATATATGTGTAGCCAACTGGTTAATTAATATTTGTCTTAAACGGCCATGTTGATCTTAACATCATCTGAAAGTATGTATCTTCAGTACTGTTAAGACATTTGGCTTGCAGTCAATCTGGTACTAGTACTGTCAAGTAGCTCTTCAGACAAATTTAGTATGTTTTTGTTTTGAACAGATAAATAAAAACTACTAAACAAAAACTAAACAAATCTTAATTGACTGCAAGAGAATTATCTGAACAGTTCTGAATTTACTGCAGTGGATAAGTCTGAATTTTGTCTGAAAAGACTGAACCACAAGTAATAATTTTTTTAAGTTTTTAGATCATCATTGACTTTTCAGGTAAAAATTGGTTTGCAAGTGGCCCTGAATGTTATTGTGTCATTTGAAGTTGGTGATACACTTTATACAGGTAAACCACAAATTTAGTTGTTCTGCTAAGACTTTAAAGTTTTACTTTTAAAGTACAAGTTACTATAGGTTGTAAGAAGATTTTGGCTTAACTACGAAATTCAATATCCAAGAACATAAAAAAATTTCCTTAATCCAAGAAAATTGGTATCCAGGATTATAAATGAATCCATGCTATCTCATTTATTGTAGTATATTTGTTACACTACAGCTAATGTGTATTTTTGCACTCCACCAGTCCGCTATTGGAATTGGTTAATCACACTAAATATGGTATCAATATTTATGTTTGGAAGTTGAATGGATATTATTGAATGAGTGAAATTTATTGTTATGTTTGTTTTCTGTATAATTTTTGTAATAATGACATTTCTGTTATCATCAATATTTTTTTTATCACTATTTGTTTTAGTTTTGCTTTGATCTTTTTTGTGATCATTTTTCATATCATGCTTCTCGAATGATATGAGTTTTTCTCAGATAAGAGAAAGAGAATGTATGACTTCATGAGTCGATGTCATTGACAATGCCTAGGAAAACAGTGTTAAAAAGATTATCAATGTGCTTTCAAATGTGAGGATGTTTCTTGACTACATCTCATCTCAGGGCTGTTCTCCTTCAATGACAATGTAGCTGAAGAAAACTATCGATAATCTATAATTACATGGCAACTAGAATGTCAAAGTGTGATTATATTTTGTTATACATTGTAAGTCAATGTTTGATTGTTATATACTGTAGAGAAATCCAATTTTTTATGTTCTGATTTATCTAGTATTGTTAAATTATGTACTTTTAAAATTTTTAACAATGATAGCTTATTTTCTAATTGTAGTGAGAATCAATGCAAAGTTAAAAAAAAATAGAAATTACTGTATCTAACATTAATATCAGGTTGCTAGAATTGTTTGAAATAAAAACCTTTTTTTATCAAATACTGATTTGGAAAAAGTGTCCTTTTTTATTCATTTATACATAGAAGTCCTGCACACACTATTTCATTTCATGCAATAATTAAACTGCATTTTGCCACTGAGTTTATAACAGTACCAATATTTCTACACCAGATACACATTTAGACCATTAATGTCTCTTCGGTGATGCACAAAGGCCAAAATATTTGAAAATCCAAAATTAGAGCTTATAGACAAAAAAGTATAGCCTAAGTTGGTCAAGGTTTCAGAGCTTTGCATGAAGGAGATGTATTCCTTAAATTGAAATAATTTCCAAAATAATGTAACAGCAAATTTTGATAACACTGTATCCATATTTTCATGCCAGTACCAAAGTACTGGCTACTGGGCTGTTAATACCGTTGGGGACTAACAGTCAACCAGCAGAGGTATCGATCCAGTGGTAGTAACAAAATCAATTCTTCTGCACTAGATACACATTTTGACAGTTCATTTTCAGTTATAGAATGTTACTTTTTTAAAACTCAATAACTTTAATTTTTAATTGTTGATGGAAATCTACACATTTTCTCCTAATTTCTGACCTACAACATTCCCATTTCATTGTGTGTATATTATATATATGTCTCTCTGTGATTATCATATCAATTGAAAAAAGTAAGCTTTTCTCATCACTTGGCGTTCCTCATCCGTCGTCGTCATCGTCTGTTAACTTTTACAAAAATCTTCTCCTCTGAAACTACTGGGCCAAATGAAACCAAACTTGGCCTGAATCATCCTTAGGGTATTTAGTTGAAAAATTGTATCCGATGATCCTGCCTATCAACCAAGATGGCCGCCGTGGCTAAAAATAGAACATGGGGGTAAAATGCAGTTTTTGGCTTATATCTCTGAAACTAAAGCATTTTGTGCAAATCTGACATTGGTAAAAATGTTCATCAGGTCAAGATCTATCTGCCCTGAAATTTTCAGGCGCATCAGACAACCCGTTGTTGGGATGCTGCCTCTGTATTGGTAATTTTAAGGAAATTTTGCAGTTTTTGGTTATTATCTTGAATATTATAATAGATAGAGATAAACTGTAAACAGCAAAATTGTTCAGCAAAGTAAGATCTACAAATAAGTCAAAAACATGACCAAAATTGTCATTTGACCCCATAAAGAGTTATTGCCCTTTAAAAGTAATTTTTTTCTCAATTTTTTCGTAAATTTTTGTTATCTTTTACAAAAATCTTCTCCTCTGAAACTACTGGGCCAAATTAAACCAAACTTGGCCTAAATCATCCTTAGGGTATCTAGTTTTAAAAATGTATCCGATGACCCTGTCCATCAACCAAAGACGGCTGCCGTGGCTTAAAATAGAACATGGGGGTAAAATGCAGTTTTTGGCTTATATCTCTGAAACTGAAGCATTTAGAGCAAATCTGATATGGGGGTAAAAATGTTCCTCAGGTCAAGATCTATCTGCTTTAAACTTTTCAGACGCATCAGACAACCCGTTGATGGGTTGCTGCCTCTGAATTCGTAATTTTAAGGAAATTTTGCAGTTTTTGGTTATTATCTTGAATATTATATTAGATCGAGATAAACTGAAAACAGCAAAAATGTTCAGCAAAGTAAGATCTACAAATAAGTCAACATGACCAAAACTGTCAATTGACCCCTTCAGGAGTTATTGCCCTTTAAAGTCAATTTTTCACAATTTTTTGTAAATATTTTAATCTTTTACAAAAATCTTTTCTTCTGAAACTACTGGGCCAAGTTCATTATAGATAGAGATAACTGTAAACAGCAAGAATTTTCAGTAAAGTAAGATCTACAAACAAGTCACCATCACCAAAACACAGAACTTTGTCATGAATTCTATGTTATAGAGTGTCCTTTGTTTAATATGCACTGCAGCACAGAGACCAAGGTGAGCGACACAGGCTCTTTAGAGCCTCTAGTTTAATATGTTGACAAACTGAAAAGCTTGTTAGACTTCGGATTCCCACTCTAGGTTTAATAGCATTTTTATGGTATGTGCTACATTTGAACTTGATGAAATCAATTGGTTATTGTCATTTTTCAAATGATTAATATGTAAAATCTTTCCTTGATCTTGATGATGTTTGAATTAATTAGTTCATCATAATATGTTTAAGACCAGAGTACAAATTAGAGAGAAAAGTCGTTAATGTATTATGTACTTTTCATTAGTAGTGAAATTAGACATAGTTTCAATAATCGTCAATCATCCATTTTTCCAATACACTTAAGTGTTACATAACCATTTGTTATGCCCCTGCCGTAGCGGAGGGGGCATTAAGTTTTACCCTTGTCCATCTGTACGTCTGTCCATCCGTATGTCAGTCCGTACGTCTCAAAATTGGTTTCCATTCTCTAACTCTAGTTTGCCTAAACCAAATGTTATGAAACTTATCCACAATGTTTATTACCACAAAACACAGATCAAGTTTGAATTTTGGTGGCGTCACTTTTACTGTTCTAGAGAAATGCCCCTTTACAAATGAAAAAAATGCTGATTTTTTTTGTTTCCGTTTTCTAACTTGAGTTTGCCTCAACCAAATGTTATGAAACTAATCCACAATGTTTATTACCACAAAACACAGATCAAGTTTGAATTTTGGTGGTGTCACTTTCACTGTTCTAAAGATATGCCCCGTTACAAATGGAAAAATTGCTGAAATATTAGTTTTTGTTCTCTAACTTTAGTTTGCCTCAACTAAATGTTATGAAACTTATGCACAATGCTAATTACCACAATACACAGATCAAGTTTGATTTATGTTGGCGTCACTTTTACCGTTCTAGAGTTATGCCCTTTACAAATCTCAAAATTGCTGAAATATTTGTTTCTGTTCTCTTACTTTAGTTTGCCTCAACCAATTGTTATGAAACTTATGCACAATGCTAATTACCACAAAACACAGAAAAAGATTGAATTTTGGTGGCGTAACTACTACTGTTCTAGAGTTATGCCCCTTTAAAAATGGAAAAATTGCTGAATTTTTCGTTTCTGTTCTCTAATTTAAGTTTACGTCAACTAAATGTTATGAAACTTTTAAACAATGTTTATTACCACAAAACTCAGATCAAGTTCAAATTTGGGTAGTGTCAGTTTTACCGTTCTTGAGTTTTGTCCCTTTATAACAATATATGCAAGTGGGGGCACCATCTGTGTCCCATGGACACATTCCCCATTTATTTTGTTTAGAAACAGTTAGTGGCTATATATAAAAGTGTGCATTAAAAAGGGTCTTGGTGGTTGGGGAGGGGTTTCATATCTGTATTTCTTTAATTTGTAATGCCATGTGTCATATACATGTTTTTTTTGCCCACTATTCCCTTTTTTTGTATTTTTGCACCTCACTATTCTCTATTCTTGAAATTTTGGGCCATTTTTTCTAATCTGTTTTTTTTTTTGGTCAATTTTCTCTTTTTTTTTGGAAGCCTGTTTTTGAACATGATGTAAATAGAACTTATTAAAATATAAACATGAAAAAAAATATCAGACATAGAGATCTTCCATGCTGTTGTCAGAGGCATCAACATTTAGGTTCAGTCTGTACTTATAGTTTTTTAACATCAATAACTTTCTCAAACCTTCATGGAATTTTATGAGACTTGGACAAAAGCTTTGTTATGATGAAAAGACAGTATTCAGTGTTAAATTTTGAAAATATATTTTTTCATTTTCCTTATTTTACTGATACATGGACAGTTTTATTCACAGTTAAAATTAAGATGCAATGGGGGGAAACAGTTTTTCAGATATCAATTCATTTGTCAAACCCTCATGGAATTTCATGAAACTTGCACAAAAACTTTTTCTAGAAATTGCATCTAATGAAAATAAAGTTTTATATTTTTATGCCTTTAATTGATAAATGCATTTAGTTTTTTGCAGTCAACATGACAGTATTGCACTGACAGCAGCAGGCGCGACGCAGGGTTCTAAGAAACTTTCTATGAAATTTATAGTTGACTATAAAGTATATGTATTTTTTATTGTTGTATAATTTACAGCTACCTGTAGTTGTTCACATTAGTTGATAGTTTTCTTATTGGCAATCACCACATTCCCTTATTTAAGGATGTTCCCTATTCTATTTCAAAATAAAAAGCTTTTTAACTTTTATATATTGGTAGTATGAAAAAACTGGACCTAAAAGAGTAGAAAAAAGTTGATGGTTCATGTCTTTGTTTTTGAGATATTAGCCGTTGAAAATTTGGCAGGAAATGATGCTCTCTCATTTAGTTTAACATTGGCACCTCTTTTCCTTGATAAAACAATGAAAAAATAACAAGGATTTCTGAAAATAGGGATTGGCAGTCAAATCTTTTAATGGCATAACATCAATAAAACCAGAGGATTCCAAATATCTGACAAGAATTCAAAAACAAAAGCAGCAAACATCCTTAATATTTATAATTGTAACAAAATAAAGTGCAAAAATCTCCAATATCATGTAAACTAATGCTGGTTAGGAAACAAATTACGAAAGATAACTCATTTTCTAGAGTTTTTGTATGTAAAGCTCTTGTTCTAGAGGTCAGAGTTCAAGGTTCAATCTATGTCATAGTTGACACTGAACAAATTTGTGGGGAAAAATGCACGGTTTCATTAAATATTTTCAGTATTTAGATGTGTTGTCAGACATGAATGTAAATAATCATTTCAGATAATATATATTTTAATAATAAAAATATCATTTGTATTTGTTTTTGTTTTTGTTTTTACTTTTATTAATTTTTCTTATCGGCTCTATTCTATGAAGACAGACCATAGCAAAATAACCCTGACCTCAAAACGACATATTCCTATGCTTAAAGCCTACTGTCTGTTATTATCCATAATAAAACAAAATATCTCAAAAAAAACCAAACATTTGCAATGCTTAAGGTCTAATTTCCTAAAGGCCTAAAAGTCTAAAAGTCATTCATATTCTAATCAATATAGTTCTGTCAACCTTTAGTCTAAAAAAAATTTCGAATTTAATCAGTTTTGTTGTTGCTAGTAGAATTAATACATGAGCAAAGAGACCAAGTTGAAGTTCAACTTTTATCAAAATACTTAGAAATCTGACATAGCCTTGGTGGTCGTGTTGTGCGCTGGAGCAAGCAGCATTTGGTATTAATAGTAAAAACTGGTCAGCCAAAATTCGGTAAATTGGTCATGGTAGGGTAGCATATGTGGGGACTATTTCTTATTATCTGACTCTTAACATAACAAACAAAAGCTATTCAGTTTGACGTTTTACTTGTTGCTAATCAAAGCTAAGGCTACGTTGCCGATGTGAAGTCGACCTTGGATACAAAGATAATTCAAGACGTTTCCGGTCCCACGGTCTTCTCAACATTCTCGGGGCCTAAAAAGTACTTTACATAGAAAAGAAAATTGAAATACAATTTATATAAATTAAATTGAAATTAAAGTCTCTCAACTAAACATTTTTCACAGATCTTTCACAATCAAACTAAACGCAGTTCATATAATAAACCGTGTAACAGTCCATATTCATCGGGTCATACGTACATTTTTAAACAAATATGCTTGATCATTTTAGCTTCCAAAGTCAATGTTCTCTTTACTTGTTGTTGTGTTTCCTAGGTAACTTTGCATAATGTTTGTTTTCACGAAACTGAATTGAAGATTCTTGGTAACTTCTGGTATAAACATTCCCTTTTTTTCGTGTATATCTGCAGTGGCGGATCCAGAGGGGGGCGTAGAGGGCGTACGCCCCCCTTTGCTTGCACTTTTTTTTTTTTTTTTTTTTTGTAAAATGATTAATCAGACTAGACTCCGTGAACTTTGCCATTTTCCGCTTATTTAATTATTATGCGACAATTCTTTACTTATAAAGATATGTTTCGCTCGTATTTACTGTAGTATATTATTGATTATGTTAAAATCATGTGATTCGCTACGGTGGAGTTGACCAATGTGTCGAAAAAACGTCACTCAGTCATTTTGAAATTTAAATTACAGTAACACATTGCTTAGGCTGAGGATGACAATCATGACACCTTCAAAGCGACAAAGGATTGAGCAAGAACGTATTTATTGACTTCTATTTCACAATTCCACCGAACAGAAAGTAATACTCTATTACACTTTCATGAAAAAAATTTTCCACAGCAATATTATTTACCTACTAAAACATGTTTAACCCAACACGCCCCAGCCTATTAATAACATAGCTGAATAATGATCCCCAGTCAATAAGCTCTAGATAGATTTAATGTCTAAGGTACTGACCATTTGATTTGAGGGGGCAGTCTAAGATGTTTGAGAGAAAAAATTCTGACCCTGATTTTTGCCTTAAACAAAAATTCTGGCCGTATCTGGATTGAAAACAATAATCTTGTCCACTTTTTTAGCTCACCTGGCCCACAGGGCCAAGTGAGCTTTTCTCATCACTTGGCGTCCGTAATCCTTCGTCTGTTAACTTTTACAAAAATCTTCTCCTCTGAAACTACTTGGCCAAATTTATCCAAACTTGGCCACAATCATCATAGGGGTATCTATTTTAAAATATGTGTCCGGTGACTCGGCCAACCAACCAAGATGGCCGCCATGGCTAAAAATAGAACATAGGGGTAAAATGTAGATTTTGACTTATATCTCTGAAACCAAAGCATTTAAAGCAAATCTGACATTGGTAAAAATGTTTATCAGGTCGAGATCTATCTGCCCTGAAATTTTCAGATGAATTGGACAACCCGTTGTTCGGTTGCTGCCCCTGAATTGGTAATTTTAAGGAAATTTTGCCGTTTTTTGGTTATTATCTTGAATATTATTATAGATAGAGATAAACTGGAAACAGCAATAATGTTCAGCAAAGTAAGATCTAAAAATAAGTCAACATGACCAAAATGGTCAGTTGATCCCTTAAGGAATTATTGCCCTTTATAGTCAATTTTTAACCATTTTTCGTAAATTGTTGTAATCTTTTACAAAAATCTTCTCCTCTGAAACTACTAAGACAAATTTAACCAAACTTGTCCACAATCATCATTAGGGTATCTAGTTAAACAAATGTGTCCGATGACCCCGCCCACGAACCAAGATGACCGACATGGCTAAAAAATAGTACATAGGGTAAAATGCAGTTTTTGGCTCATATCTCTGAAACCAAAGCATTTAGAGCAAATCTGACCGGGATAAAATTGTTCATTAGGTCAAGATCTATCTGCCCTGAAATTTTCAGACCAATCAGGCAACACGTTGTTGGGTTGCTGCCCCTGAATTGGTAATTTTAAGAAAATTTTGCAGCTTTTGGTTATTATCTTGAATATTATTATAGATAGAGATAAACTGTAAACAGCAATAATGTACAGCAAAGTAAGATCTACAAATAAGTCAACATTACCAAAATTGTCAATTAACCCCTTAAGGAGTTATTGCCCTTTATAGTAAATTTTTTACAATTTTCATAAATTTTGTAAATTTTTGTAAATTTTTACAAAATATTTTCCACTGTAACTACTGGGCCAAGTTCATTATAGATAGAGATAATTGTAAGCAGCAAGAATGTTCAGTAAAGTAATATCTACAAACACATCACCATCACCAAAACACAATTTTGTCATGAATCCATCCGTGTCCTTTGTTTAACATGCACATAGACCAAGGTAAGCGACACAGGCTCTTTAGTTTGCTATTAGAAACAAAAATTTCCAACAGAATTTTTTAGCATTAAATGAACATGATGAATAAAAAAACGGGCGTAATTTTTTTGGGGCCGGGGGTTAGCATGTAAGTCCCGTATCTGACCGGAATGTCTGTTTCGTCGAACTGATAAAATGAATACTTTTTCAAGGCCCGACTGCAACCTGCCTGCTGGGTGTGGCCTTTATGTCTCCATTTGTCGACCGTCATTCATATATTCGTTGTCATTTCAGACTCATTCGTAGCCCTTGGTTGATTTGGAACCCCTCACTTCCCTTGTTGGGTGAAACATTTCAACCAAACATTTGGATAAAAATTGCTTCTTTGTCTTTCTTAACTCGTGTCGGTCGTATTGTAAATTTCATTGAATAGCCCGGCGTATATCTTGTTTAAAACAAGAAATCCGTGACGTTATGCTAACTAAACATACAACAAACGAGAATTTTCCATGTCATTTTTTTACTGACAAGTCCCACATCAAATATATTAGTACATAGCTTTGGATCCATCCAATCATTTTATAATAGACAATTAATGGGGAGAATGCGGCATCAAAAATGTCCAACCCTTACACTTTAACTATAAAATATACATGCCTTACGTCAGGAATCGTTAAAAAAGTGCATTTTACACTTATTTTATGTTTTTTAGCCAAAAAAAAGGTCCAAAAAAATTCCCGAGTTTCGACTTGACTGCGGTGGGTCCGTTTCAGCGTACAACTTTATCTTCAACTATTTTCCAATAAAAATCTGCTAATAATGAAATTTCAAAGGTATCCTGTTGTGTAACTTGGTGTGCGAGCTTTATTCCTTTCAAATAGTTACTGTTCCTGTTGATGTAACGATGTGGTTCTGTATCGGCGTAGCTATCATAGGAATAATTAAAACCTCCATTTGGATTTTATGTCCGGTTTCAGTTTCAACATATACTGTGGCTTTATCAAGTCGCCTAACACTCGTGTTGGTTTCTCCAAATGATAAAAGTTGAATATTGTCGGCTCCTTATCTCTGCAGGTTTAATTAACATGCAAGACTCTCCATTACAAAAGACCTTTGAGCGCCTTCATCAAACAGCGAACTTGTGCTAAATAGTGTAAAATTTCGAGTACTCTCGTCAAGATTAACTACAGTTGATGTAGCTGGAGTACTTTGATTTTTACAACTGTTAACAGTATTATTAGTGTCAGTAAAACGGTTGTTACTTCTCTTGCCAGGGTTTGCGGTGTCTTCAACTTACGAGCTTTTCGATTTGCATTCCTTTATGTGATGTGTACATAGGCAGTTGAAACATTAATTGTTACGTTTACCGATAGCGATGCGTTTTTCTGAATCGTGTATTTTTGGGCAATAAGTAGGCGAATGAATATCTTTGCAGAAAATGCACAGCTTAGCTATTAAATGCTGATGTACTTTTCTAGTAGTGATATTGTGTTTTCTTGGTGATTTAGCACCGACGAAAAATATTTTCTGATTTATCCGGGTAGTTTGTTTAATATAATAGGGACTAATAAATTACCGTACGTGTCCTGTGTCTGTCCAAGCGATTGATATGATTTGATTTTGATTTTTGGTGTTTTAACGCCACTTTTAGGCACCGCTTTTGGGCTATTTCGTGGCGGCCAGTATTTATTGGTGGAGGAAGCGTTGGAGAAAACCACCGACCTTCGATAGGAAAACTGACAATCCTAGTCAAATACGATTGGAGTCGAGTGAACCCGCACGAGCGGGGTTCGAACTCAACCTCAGTGTTGACTGGTTAGTGATTACACTAGTAACTACTTAGACCACTCGGCCACCGAGGCCCCTCCAAGCGATTGAAGTCCTCTAACTAAACTCTCCATCTTGCCATAAAAAATCTCAGGCTTATGAGGTTATTTCGGGGTGGCGTAATATCAAGTAGTGCTTGTAGGTAAGCTTGCGTAATTTTGTGTGTCTGTCAAAATCTCTCTTTAAGAATATTTACGGCTTCAAAATAATTAGTGTTAGTGAGAGAAAATCCGGCAATTGTCTGTGCGGCTTCGTTTTCTAATTAGGCCTTCTAATAATTGAACGTTTGCACATCTGTGAATGTTGAGTTGTGATGAACTGCTGATTCATAAGGGTCACAAAAGCTTGGCCATTCTAATATATTGCCATTAAATGTCGTTAATGATTTTGGCAAATGGTGATTGTTAGATATCGCTGACGGGACAGCATAGCTTGACGTAGGAATTGATGTGCATGGCAATGTGGCTTGTCTCTGTTAAAATTCGAGCGGCATTACTTGACTGTGGCAGTGATTGGGCGGTGGACTGTCAACATTTAAAACTTTTTGATTTAGAATAGGCTGTGTTGTTTTATCTATAAATTTTCTAAAATGTTTCAGTTTAGTAACAATTTTTATAGTATATTCATCCGTGTTTGCAATTTCAGTCTCTATACCCTCATTTCCCGATATATTTACAATTTGTTCATTCAGTGTGTCGAGTAACTTCTTCTTTTGTTGTAAGTTTTCGTACATGGCTAATTGTTCCTCTCTGTTGAATTCAGAATTTTCTTATGCTATTGCAAATTTTCATAAAAGTCTGGTAACGGCACTACGATAGCCCGTTCTAATCGACTTGAGCTTCGGTAACTCCATTAGTCACGGCACCACAAATGTCGGGGCTAAATCTACTATCGTAATATAGAAATTAGAACACAACCATACAGTTTAACGTTTACTTCATATATATATCTGAGTGCTCAATCTACGTCCCGCACTGACGTCAACCGTAGATACAATAGGTAAAATGCGACGTCGTAACTCCCGCGGTATTCTCAACAGTATATTATCTTGCTGGCCTTTTTCATTATGAACTAGTACCTTAAAAAACCGGCTCAGAGTGAATCATTGTGACTACACATTATCGGAAAAGATTGAGAATATTAGTCACATGGCCATTCTTCATTGATAAACTTCATATGAAAAATAAATATTTTCACTTTTAAGACCTTTTCGTTGTGCTTACTTATTCTAAATAGCTTATGTTGAACATCAAGATATATATAAACCAGGGTAAGATTAGATTTGGACTGATCCAAAATATAAAAATATCAGACAGATCTCTCCCCTAGCCCATAAAAAAGGAACAAAAACAAACCCGAATTATTTATGTGATTTTTTTTTTCGAGTTTGTCAATGGATTGCTGTCTCATTGAAGTATACCAAACAAGAAAGCCAACATAAAACAAGCACCTCCTACACGTAGAAGTTGACGTCTTTACATGGAAGATGTGATTTAAACATTCATCATTAATGATAAGCGTGAATGCACCATAGGAAAAAATAATGTAAGAAGAATTTTGAAATGCTCATCACTTAAGGTTAAAGTGTATTTTAAAAAAAAGAAAAAGAAATAACAACCTGTTGACTTCTATCGACCTGTAGCCAGATTCCAGCGACATATTCTAAGATTGTAAACGAAGTCTAAGGTCTTAGTCATAGATGATATGTGTGAAGACTTCCTAGCAAAGAGTGAAATATAAGAATAATTTCAAATCGTACATTGCTTAAAGGCATATGGTTTTTCAAATTTACAAAAAGATGAATATTTTTCAAATAACTGAGTATTTTTTAATTATAAAACACATGTACAATACATGTGACAGAGTTGTCATGTTATAACTGAATATTTGAACATTTTCAGCTGGAGTTTGGGCCTCATAACTAGGGATTTTTAATCGACATTTTTATCGACGTCTTAAGTGTTGGTTTCAATGATAAAGCTACATATTTCCCTTTTACTTTTGGGTAAGAGTATTGCTATTTATATATTCTCTTAACAAGATAAAAGAAGAACTCATTATTGCCTTTGTCATGTTAAAAGTTGCGTTGAACTCCTTTTGACGTACCGAAGAAACAAAATGAGTTTTTCAGCATCTATTCATAAATCAGTAATAAAAATTTAATAAATAAACAAAAATTGAATAAGTGACCTACCGAATTAGATTTATAACCGGGTTTGTAATAACATGAGCAACACGACGGGTGCCACTTATGGAGCAGGATCTGCTTAGCCGTCCGTATCACCTGAGATCACCCCCAGTTTTTGCTGGGGTTCGTGTTGCTCAGTCTTTAGTTTTCTAATTTTTTTTTCGCCATGGCGTTGTCAGTTTATTTTCGACTTATGAATTTGAATGTCCCTTTAGTATCTTTCGCCTCTCTTAAACAACAATATAATGTATGTGAACTGGTTAGATTTCACTGTTTTGTTGCTTTTATAATAAGCTTTATTATTTGTGTTTGATTATTTTGATTTACTGTTCCTATTCCTCTCCTAAACTTGTTCCTCAACTATTAAAGTTAATTTGTACTCGTTCTAGCCTTTACTGAAGGTTAGAAAAGATATCTATACTACTAAAATAACGAGGTCAAATCTGTTAGCCGGCATGACGTAAAAACGACAAATCAAAGAATTTAACTTATATAAAACTAATATAGGACAATGGTGTTGATTAGAAATTACCCCATTCCTGGCCCTTTTGTTTTCCAAATAATTAATATTACCAATGGTAAAAAAAGTTCCCGGTCGAATCTGATGCCGATACCTATAGTATATGTCACATGTAGTTTCCGGTTGTAGTGAGAAAACCAGGACGGGTTCAAAAAGAAAGATTTTGAAAGCAGGGAAAACTATGCACCTTATAATCACCATGACTTTATCAGATGACAATACGAATAATAATAAAATAATAAAAGGAAAGACCAAGATTTGTATATCTTATGATATAGATTTTATCTAATATGATATACATGGTCCGTTATCTGATGTATTTATCAACAGATATATAAAAAACACGGTGAATAATTTAACTAATAGGACGTTGCTTCATTGTACTTTTAGTCAATCTTTAAACTTACTACGTACTTTTGTAACAACTGATTATATACAATGGGAACAAATCATTATATTAAATTCTTCTCATTTTCATCTTTGACGGGAAAGTCATTCCATAAAATCTATAATCTGAGCAATAATATGACGTTGTCAGACACAAAAATGCAGATGATACAAGAACCATTTTGAACCTAATACCTAACAGTGAAAAGCGATGTCTTTTTTTTTCCTTGAGAACATAAAAAACAAATGGTAACGTGGTTGACAATACCTTATGTATACAATGACAGAATAATTTGATACATGACGCAACTTAATCTGCTCATCCACACAACTAATGACTGTTCGTCCCATTGGTTTTTTCGTTTATTTTTGTAATGCATTCACGCACATTCGTTTGCAATTGTTTTGTCTGTTTTTTTGTACAAATTACAACCTAGTGCCTGCTTAATGGTACTCTCAAGGACTGTGCTTATTGAAAGAGTTGCATCAATACAACAGTAGTAAAACAATGTACAACGCTGTCTCTAGTAAGTTATATAAAAGGTTTTGGAAACCAAATGCATTTGAATTTAGTGAGGAGCACATCTTATTATGGTAGACAATTAACCGGGCTGAAGTACGTTCACTATTCACTTTTCACTTTTCACTATTCAAAATTCATGAATAGTGAACTGTGTTTTTTGCACTATTCACTATTCAAGTTTATTCAAATTGAATAACTTTGATATCTACTTGTATATATAAAAAAGAAGATGTGGTATGATTGCCAATGAGATAACTCCTCTCCACAAGAGACCATATGACACAGAAATTAACAGATATAGGTCACCGTACGGCCTTAAACAATGAGCAAAGCCCATACCGCATAGTGCAGCACTAAAAGGCCCCGAAATCACGAATTTATAATTAATTCAAACTAGAATACTAACGGCCTAATTAATGTACAAAAAAATTAATGAAAAACAAATATGTAACAAAGAAAAAAACGACAACCACTGAATTACAGGCCCCTGACTTGGGACAGGCACAAACATACAGAATGTGGCGGGGTTTAACATGTTAGCGGGATCCCCCCTAACCTGAAACAGTAGTGTAACAGTACAACATAAGAACGAACTATAAAAATCAGTTGAAAAAGGCTTAACTCATCATATGGATACAAATAGAAATACAGATAACAAAAACATAGAGTGAACGCGGCCGGGTATTTGTACATCCCAACAACAAAAAGACACTACTGAGAGTACTTGCAGTTATTTACAGTTAGTTTAAAGCCAATAACAACTAATAAGAAAATCATCTAAGACTAAACTGATTATCTATCAGTACACATGAAACATTGATTTAGTGTTAAGACGTGATAAACAGTCAGAGAAAAACATGACATTGTACAATGCCAGGATACAGGAATCGACAGATTGAAGATCCATACAAGAGGGGCGAAAGATACCAGAGGGACAGTCAAATCATGTATATGTATATAACAATAATATTTAGTTTGCTTTTAATTTACTGATAACAAAATCAATCATAATACACAAAAAAAAATATTCAAAGATCTATTGACAATGTTGAATTTTTTATCTTTTAGAATAAATTTATTTAAAGGATCGATAGGTTGGTCTTTTTTTTTGTAATAATTTTTAGAATTCGTTTAAATTTCTATCAGCTTAAAACGTTGAGGCCTAGTATTATATAGTATTATGGTTTAAAGAGATAGGCTATTTGTTAGCCCTGCCCCTTTTACCTAGAATTATTTATTTTTGACGTAAAATTGCACTTGATCATTATCAATTGCATCTGAAATTAACTTCGGTCAATGATACATAATACATTTGATGTACATCTAGAAGCTTACGGTACAATTGTTGCACTTAATGTGTTACATATATTTCAAGGGGGTGGGGTTATGATGAATCCTTTCAATCATGTTATATCTATCAATAGCTAATGGGTATGGTAACGGGTGTATATACAAGTATTTAATATTCACTCTGTCTTTAAGTAACTCAAGTATGTTCACCCGCTTGCTTTCCAAATCATTGCTGACTTGCTTTAAATTTAATATTGAACTTTCCTCAAAACTTTTCAATGGGAAATTGCATTTACATGTTTGACATGCAATTTCACGTAAAGTAGATAGTGTTTCATTCAACAAATGACATGTCAAATTATTAAAAAGGCATTCAAGCTACAACGTAAACTGTTTAGTAAAGTTAGATTTATTTTTATTGAAACAGTCTGCTTATGTCAGTGAAAAATGTACATTTCAAAAAGTAATTATGAATATCAATAAGTTTGTAACTATGTCTTTTTTGTCCTGTGTCCGGTTGATCTTGATATCAGACTACCCTGGTGGTAATAAGGCGAAGCGGACTAGCTTATATTTAACTTTTCTTTTAAGGTGCCTTTTGGTCGTATAGCTTAAAGCGTATCTCCATATTTATACATCCACAGGCTTTCACATAACAGGATTTGAGTGTTCCTGGTGAAAGTACACCCAAAATGTGTTTCGGACGCTAGAAATTTAAGAAAGTGTTATTGTTCATTATATATTGATTTTACTACATGTAAGTTAGCGGTTATATTATCCCTCTGTCTGATGTATGTGGTGGCAGGTGTATGCACAAACGTTAAGTATAGATATTCTTTCTTCCTTGTACATATTGTTATTTGACTCGTCAATCTTCAAACTTCCTAGACATTTAGTTATCAACTGTGTGTTAACATCTTCATACCTTAATGAAATGTCCTTTGTTTCTATCTTTGAAGGGGCCTCGGTGGTCGAGTGGTCTAAGTAGTTACTACTGTAATCACTAGCCAGTCAACACTGAGGTTGTGAGTTCGAACCCCGCTCGTGCGGGTGCACTCGACTCCAATCTTAATTGACTAGGATTGTCAGTTTTCCTATCGAAGGTCGGTGGTTTTCTCCGGGCGCTCCGGCTTCCTCCACCAATAAAAACTGGCCGCCACGAAATAGCCCAAAAGCGGTGCTTAAAAGTGGCGTTAAAACACCAAAAATCAAATCAATCAATTTCTATCTTTGAAGAGAATTTCAATCTATAAAACGATAATTCAAACAATAATGAGATGTTGTTGGACACAAAAATGGACAAGAAACATACAGCATTACGACTAAAAAAGGTGAAAGTGACTAAAACCTATATGTTCTAAATGAAGAAAAACAAACAAATAAAGCACAAGATTATATCATTGTAAATACCTTAAACATGTGTAGGTTTATAGTAACGAAATAAGCACAATCTGGTATATGACTACAAAAGAGTTTTCTTAACCAACGGTTTAAATGTGAGTGCCAACAAAAAACTATTTTTGTAATTTTAATGTTTGGATATGAATGATTCGTTCATGTGCCTTTGGTATAGGTAATGTATTGACAAGTGTACGGTTCATTTAGAGTTAGGTGGTTTTCATTTGTCCCCGTACGTTCATTTTCTTCGATGTTTTAGTAAAGTCGTTTTCAACTTTTCCCTTCTTTTATTTCCACATTCTCAAAATGATGTCTGTTAGTAGCGACAATCAAACATAGTGTATACTAAATGAGACAGATAGTTGATAAAGTACACCATACAAGTTTAAAAGATTTTTTTCTTGACCCATTTTTGTTGAAACTGCTTCATTAGGAGAAACCCACAAGCCTATGGAAAATTGGTACTTCGTTTGACATTTAAATTTTTGGTTTCACTTTACCCACGAACTCAACGAAATTTGATACCCAACGAATAATAATGAATCCACAGTATATCAAAAGTTTCGGAAACCAAATAATTAATATTTAGTTAGCAGCATATCAAACTATATGAAACAATGACGTTGGTTCCTTTTAATAAAATTATCTTTGTCTGTAGCTAATATTGCTTTCATTCAGTTGGAGATATACGTTGTATATTGTCCCAATGTTTGATCTTTGTGGCACCAGATGTATATCAAAATGTTAAATAACTTAAAGATTGATACAATTGCTTCTTTGTTTATACAATAATTTGATTGGTCAATCTTTAAAAGTGCAATATATTTTTGTAACAACTATTTGTTAACATTTTTGTCTTAAGATTGACTGATCTTTTTTTTCCTCTTTGACGAGAATGTCAATCAATGAGAGCGACAATTTAACACTAATAAGATGTTATTTTACAAAACAATGGACAAGCCACTTGAACACTTATGACGAAAAGAGAAATAAAAGTGTAAAAGAAATGTATTTCCAATGAGAGCATTTCTAAAAACACGATTTTGGATATCTATATTATGACAGAGCTAACAATATTTTATACTTGACATAAATCAACGGTTAGTTTTTTAATGCATAATGCAAGATGCATTTTAAATGCTCACTCTCTGAATATTAATCGTCGTATCATCCATCATGTCGATGCGCCTGTTCCGTTACTTTTCTCACTTCGAAATTTTTCTTCTTTTTGTTTGTTCAATAAATTGGTGATTAACTATAGGTGTTTTCCCTACTAGTATTTATATTTATATTTAAAAACAACCACTTACAAACATTTACAACTGTATTATGCCTTTGACTGTAATATATACATAATTAATGTGACGTCTGCTTATCTGCTTATTTTCCCTTTCAATCATTGTGCTTATTAAATGAATAAGAAACAACAACTAATGAAATCCAGCATAAATGTATAAATGACCCGTTCATGACACTTACTTTTAACCACAGTTATTTCGGGAGATATCAGAATTACAAGTGGGATTGAGAGTCATTTTAAGTAAATGTCAAAGAAGTAAATATAGAAATGCTACACTAAATATTTATCTATTTATGTTCTAATTTTCTGCTGATAATAAAACGAAAAACATATTTGCATAAAATAACCCGAAGTAAACTAGCTTATGTTTGAAGATATACACATGCATATATAAATCAAAACACAATTGATTTTAAAGTTATGCATTTATCAATCTGTTATGTAGTCATTATAAGTTTGTAAAAATGAAGTGCACAGCTTGTGTTTACCTTGGTAGATAGTGATTGTTTGATCCCTACAGAGAAAACAGAATACCTGAAAAGTTTTTTCGCAACGAAAATCTAAGTGCACTGCTGTGTTTTTATATGGGGATCGTTTGGTCTCTATATGTTTAAAGAAAATAAAATACCGGTAAATAGATATATACATGCATTTATAAATCAACACATAATTTATTGTAAAGTTTTGCATTAATCAATATGTAAAGTACGTTTTTCGCAATGACAATGTAAAGTGCACAGCTTATGTTTGTTGATGGTGATCGTTTGATATCTACTATCTACTATCAAGAAAACAGCATACCTGTAAAGTATTTAGCAAAAAAGAACGAAAGTGCACAAGGTGTGTTTGTAGGTGGGAATCGTGTGATCTCCACAATTCTAAAGACGACAAGATACTTATGAATATATTGTATTGATTTTAACATTCCAATTGTTAAGCAATAACGTGCAAGCCATATTGAGTAAAATACAGTATCAGCACATTTTATTTTAATGGAAGACCACTTAAAACTTTGGAATACGCAATGATAAATAAGGTGTGAAAGCTATACTTAGAAAATAAACAAGGTAGCTTTTTGTCATTGTAAAGTGCCGATTTATCTTGATACCGAAATGTCTTTCACGGATGCCAAAATGTTTTTACATGTGCCGAAATGACCTTTGTGCCGATTTGTTGTGGTGCCGAAGTGTTTAGAATTTTCAAAGGAGAGGACAAGACAAGTATGAAGATTAAGCAGGTATTGATATTGTTTTTATTCAGTTCGGGATAGACATGATATGTCACGACGTGTGATGTTTATGGTAAGATATATATATATATATATATATATCATTAATTGTCGAAATCCGGATATGGTGTACAAAGTTTTGCACCTCATGTTTGCGGTATACCATCTTTTCCACAAGTTTATTGGTTTCTGTTTGGTAATAAATTATTATAAGATCCATTTTGTTACATCTGGTGATCCGTTTATATGGCAATCGCCAATGGCAGTCAGCAGGGTTTAAGAACATTAGTTGTTCGACCTGCTAGTCAAATGCGTTTTGTTAAAATATACTTTTTCACTTTTTTGGTCTTTTGGAAAATGTTGTTTGTGCTGTATTTAGACCCCTCTACCAAAAAATTTGTTTTGCATGCACACGTATAAAAATTGCGGTTTTTATCCAACGCAATCATAGGTTTGAACGTTGTTTTCAATTTAGACTTTTATATATTTTTTCGTTTGGGCTTGTATTATATTTTCCTTCGGGTTTATATGATCCGTTCATCCTATTTCGACTCTTTAAAATTCAAGAGTCTTTCCTAAATTGAGGTAAATTATATGGCCTTCCAAATACCGTTTCGATCCCTAACATCACTGAAGAGACATTAATTGTCGAAATCCGGATATGGTGTACAAATTTTTGCACCTCATGTTTGCGGTATACCATCTTTTCCGCAAGTTTATTGGTTTCTGTTTGGTAATAAATTATTATAAGATCCATTTTGTTACATCTGGTGATCCGTTTATTTGGCAATCGCCAATGGCAGTCAGCAGGGTTTAAGAACATTAGTTGTTCGACCTGCTAGTCAAATGCGTTTTGTTAAAATATACTTTTTCACTTTTTTGGTCTTTTGGAAAATGTTGTTTGTGCTGTATTTAGACCCCTCTACTAAGAAATTTGTTTTGCATGCACACGTATAAAAATTGCGGTTTTTATCCAACGCAATCATAGGTTTGAACGTTGTTTTCAATTTAGACTTTTATATATTTTTTCGTTTGGGCTTGTATTATATTTTCCTTCGGGTTTATATGATCCGTTCATCCTATTTCGACTCTTTAAAATTCAAGAGTCTTTCCTAAATTGAGGTAAATTATATGGCCTTCCAAATACCGTTTCGATCCCTAACATCACTGAAGAGACATTAATTGTCGAAATCCGGATATGGTATACAAATTTTTGCACCTCATATTTGCGGTATACCATCTTTTCCGCAAGTTTATTGGTTTCTGTTTGGTAATAAATTATTATAAGATCCATTTTGTTACATCTGGTGATCCGTTTATTTGGCAATCGCCAATGGCAGTCAGCAGGGTTTAAGAACATTAGTTGTTCGACCTGCTAGTCAAATGCGTTTTGTTAAAATATACTTTTTCACTTTTTTGGTCTTTTGGAAAATGTTGTTTGTGCTGTATTTAGACCCCTCTACCAAGAAATTTGTTTTGCATGCACACGTTTAAAAATTGCGGTTTTTATCCAACGCAATCATAGGTTTGAACGTTGTTTTCAATTTAGACTTTTATATATTTTTTCGTTTGGGCTTGTATTATATTTTCCTTCGGGTTTATATGATCCGTTCATCCTTTTTCGACTCTTTAAAATTCAAGAGTCTTTCCTAAATTGAGGTAAATTATATGGCCTTCCAAATACCGTTTCGATCCCTAACATCACTGAAGAGACATTAATTGTCGAAATCCGGATATGGTGTACAAATTTTTGCACCCCATGTTTGCGGTATACCATCTTTTCCGCAAGTTTATTGGTTTCTGTTTGGTAATAAATTATTATAAGATCCATTTTGTTACATCTGGTGATCCGTTTATTTGGCAATCGCCAATGGCAGTCAGCAGGGTTTAAGAACATTAGTTGTTCGACCTGCTAGTCAAATGCGTTTTGTTAAAATATACTTTTTCACTTTTTTGGTCTTTTGGAAAATGTTGTTTGTGCTGTATTGAGACCCCTCTACCAAGAAATTTGTTTTGCATGCACACGTTTAGAAATTGCGGTTTTTATCCAACGCAATCATAGGTTTGAACGTTGTTTTCAATTTAGACTTTTATATATTTTTTCGTTTGGGCTTGTATTTTATTTTCCTTCGGGTTTATATGATCCTTTCATCCTATTTCGACTCTTTAAAATTCAAGAGTCTTTCCTAAATTGAGGTAAATTATATGGCCTTCCAAATACCGTTTCGATCCCTAACATCACTGAAGAGACATTAATTGTCGAAATCCGGATATGGTGTACAAATTTTTGCACCTCATGTTTGCGGTATACCATCTTTTCCTCAAGTTTATTGGTTTCTGTTTGGTAATAAATTATTATAAGATCCATTTTGTTACATCTGGTGATCCGTTTATTTGGCAATCGCCAATGGCAGTCAGCAGGGTTTAAGAACATTAGTTGTTCGACCTGCTAGTCAAATGCGTTTTGTAAAAATATACTTTTTCACTTTTTTGGTCTTTTGGAAAATGTTGTTTGTGCTGTATTTAGACCCCTCTACCAAGAAATTTGTTTTGCATGCACACGTATAAAAATTGCGGTTTTTATCCAACGCAATCATAGGTTTGAACGTTGTTTTCAATTTAGACTTTTATATATTTTTTCGTTTGGGCTTGTATTATATTTTCCTCCGGGTTTATATGATCCGTTCATCCTATTTCGACTCTTTAAAATTCAAGAGTCTTTCCTAAATTGAGGTAAATTATATGGCCTTCCAAATACCGTTTCGATCCCTAACATCACTGAAGAGACATTAATTGTCGAAATCCGGATATAGTGTACAAATTTTTGCACCTCATGTTTGCGGTATACCATCTTTTCCGCAAGTTTATTGGTTTCTGTTTGGTAATAAATTATTATAAGATCCATTTTGTTACATCTGGTGATCCGTTTATTTGGCAATCGCCAATGGCAGTCAGCAGGGTTTAAGAACATTAGTTGTTCGACCTGCTAGTCAAATGCGTTTTGTTAAAATATACTTTTTCACTTTTTTGGTCTTTTGGAAAATGTTGTTTGTGCTGTATTTAGACCCCTATACCAAGAAATTTGTTTTGCATGCACACGTATAACAATTGCGGTTTTTATCCAACGCAATCATAGGTTTGAACGTTGTTTTCAATTTAGACTTTTATATATTTTTTCGTTTGGGCTTGTATTATATTTTCCTTCGGGTTTATATGATCCGTTCATCCTATTTCGACTCTTTAAAATTCAAGAGTCTTTCCTAAATTGAGGTAAATTATATGGCCTTCCAAATACCGTTTCGATCCCTAACATCACTGAAGAGACATTAATTGTCGAAATCCGGATATGGTGTACAAATTTTTGCACCTCATGTTTGCGGTATACCATCTTTTCCGCAAGTTTATTGGTTTCTGTTTGGTAATAAATTATTATAAGATCCATTTTGTTACATCTGGTGATCCGTTTATTTGGCAATCGCCAATGGCAGTCAGCAGGGTTTAAGAACATTAGTTGTTCGACCTGCTAGTCAAATGCGTTTTGTTAAAATATACTTTTTCACTTTTTTGGTCTTTTGGAAAATGTTGTTTGTGCTGTATTGAGACCCCTCTACCAAGAAATTTGTTTTGCATGCACACGTTTAGAAATTGCGGTTTTTATCCAACGCAATCATAGGTTTGAACGTTGTTTTCAATTTAGACTTTTATATATTTTTTCGTTTGGGCTTGTATTTTATTTTCCTTCGGGTTTATATGATCCTTTCATCTTATTTCGACTCTTTAAAATTCAAGAGTCTTTCCTAAATTGAGGTAAATTATATGGCCTTCCAAATACCGTTTCGATCCCTAACATCACTGAAGAGACATTAATTGTCGAAATCCGGATATGGTGTACAAATTTTTGCACCTCATGTTTGCGGTATACCATCTTTTCCTCAAGTTTATTGGTTTCTGTTTGGTAATAAATTATTATAAGATCCATTTTGTTACATCTGGTGATCCGTTTATTTGGCAATCGCCAATGGCAGTCAGCAGGGTTTAAGAACATTAGTTGTTCGACCTGCTAGTCAAATGCGTTTTGTAAAAATATACTTTTTCACTTTTTTGGTCTTTTGGAAAATGTTGTTTGTGCTGTATTTAGACCCCTCTACCAAGAAATTTGTTTTGCATGCACACGTATAAAAATTGCGGTTTTTATCCAACGCAATCATAAGTTTGAACGTTGTTTTCAATTTAGACTTTTATATATTTTTTCGTTTAGGCTTGTGTTATATTTTCCTTCGGGTTGATATGATCCGTTCATCCTATTTCGACTCTTTAAAATTCAAGAATCTTTCCTAAATTGAGGTAAATTATATGGCCTTCCAAATACCGTTTCGATCCCTAACATCACTGAAGAGACATTAATTGTCGAAATCCGGATATGGTGTACAAATTTTTGCACCTTATGTTTGCGGTATACCATCTTTTCCGCAAGTTTATTGGTTTCTGTTTGGTAATAAATTATTATAAGATCCATTTTGTTACATCTGGTGATCCGTTTATTTGGCAATCGCCAATGGCAGTCAGCAGGGTTTAAGAACATTAGTTGTTCGACCTGCTAGTCAAATGCGTTTTGTTAACATATACTTTTTCACTTTTTTGGTCTTTTGGAAAATGTTGTTTGTGCTGTATTTAGACCCCTCTACCAAGAAATTTGTTTTGCATGCACACGTATAAAAATTGCGGTTTTTATCCAACGCAATCATAGGTTTGAACGTTGTTTTCAATTTAGACTTTTATATATTTTTTCGTTTGGGCTTGTATTATATTTTCCTTCGGGTTTATACGATCCGTTCATCCTATTTCGACTCTTAAAAATTCAAGAGTCTTTCCTAAATTGAGGTAAATTATATGGCCTTCCAAATACCGTTTCGATCCCTAACATCACTGAAGAGACATTAATTGTCGAAATCCGGATATGGTGTACAAATTTTTGCACCTCATATTTGCGGTATACCATCTTTTCCGCAAGTTTATTGGTTTCTGTTTGGTAATAAATTATTATAAGATCCATTTTGTTACATCTGGTGATCCGTTTATTTGGCAATCGCCAATGGCAGTCAGCAGGGTTTAAGAACATTAGTTGTTCGACCTGCTAGTCAAATGCGTTTTGTTAACATATACTTTTTCACTTTTTTGGTCTTTTGGAAAATGTTGTTTGTGCTGTATTTAGACCCCTCTACCAAGAAATTTGTTTTGCATGCACACGTTTAAAAATTGCGGTTTTTATTCAACGCAATCATAGGTTTGAACGTTGTTTTCAATTTAGACTTTTATATATTTTTTCGTTTGGGCTTGTATTATATTTTCCTTCGGGTTTATATGATCCGTTCATCCTATTTCGACTCTTTAAAATTCAAGAGTCTTTCCTAAATTGAGGTAAATTATATGGCCTTCCAAATACCGTTTCGATCCCTAACATCACTGAAGAGACATTAATTGTCGAAATCCGGATATGGTGTACAAATTTTTGCACCCAATGTTTGCGGTATACCATCTTTTCCGCAAGTTTATTCGTTTCTGTTTGGTAATAAATTATTATAAGATCCATTTTGTTACATCTGGTGATCCGTTTATTTGGCAATCGCCAATGGCAGTCAGCAGGGTTTAAGAACATTAGTTGTTCGACCTGCTAGTCAAATGCGTTTTGTTAAAATATACTTTTTCACTTTTTTGGTCTTTTGGAAAATGTTGTTTTTGCTGTATTTAGACTCCTCTACCAAGAAATTTGTTTTGCATGCACACGTATAAAAATTGCGGTTTTTATCCAACGCAATCATAGGTTTGAACGTTGTTTTCAATTTAGACTTTTATATATTTTTTCGTTTAGGCTTGTATTATATTTTCCTTCGGGTTTATATGATCCGTTCATCCTATTTCGACTCTTTAAAATTCAAGAGTCTTTCCTAAATTGAGGTAAATTATATGGCCTTCCAAATACCGTTTCGATCCCTAACATCACTGAAGAGACATTAATTGTCGAAATCCGGATATGGTGTACAAATTTTTGCACCTCATGTTTGCGGTATACCATCTTTTCCGCAAGTTTATTGGTTTCTGTTTGGTAATAAATTATTATAAGATCCATTTTGTTACATCTGGTGATCCGTTTATTTGGCAATCGCCGATGGCAGTCAGCAGGGTTTAAGAACATTAGTTGTTCGACCTGCTAGTCAAATGCGTTTTGTTAACATATACTTTTTCACTTTTTTGGTCTTTTGGAAAATGTTGTTTGTGCTGTATTTAGACCCTTCTACCAAGAAATTTGTTTTGCATGCACACGTTTAAAAATTGCGGTTTTTATTCAACGCAATCATAGGTTTGAACGTTGTTTTCAATTTAGACTTTTATATATTTTTTCGTTTGGGCTTGTATTATATTTTCCTTCGGGTTTATATGATCCGTTCATCCTATTTCGACTCTTTAAAATTCAAGAGTCTTTCCTAAATTGAGGTAAATTATATGGCCTTCCAAATACCGTTTCGATCCCTAACATCACTGAAGAGACATTAATTGTCGAAATCCGGATATGGTGTACAAATTTTTGCACCCAATGTTTGCGGTATACCATCTTTTCCGCAAGTTTATTCGTTTCTGTTTGGTAATAAATTATTATAAGATCCATTTTGTTACATCTGGTGATCCGTTTATTTGGCAATCGCCAATGGCAGTCAGCAGGGTTTAAGAACATTAGTTGTTCGACCTGCTAGTCAAATGCGTTTTGTTAAAATATACTTTTTCACTTTTTTGGTCTTTTGGAAAATGTTGTTTTTGGTGTATTTAGACCCCTCTACCAAGAAATTTGTTTTGCATGCACACGTTTAAAAATTGCGGTTTTTATCCAACGCAATCATAGGTTTGAACGTTGTTTTCAATTTAGACTTTTATATATTTTTTCGTTTGGGCTTGTATTATATTTTCCTCCGGGTTTATATGATCCGTTCATCCTATTTCGACTCTTTAAAATTCAAGAGTCTTTCCTAAATTGAGGTAAATTATATGGCCTTCCAAATACCGTTTCGATCCCTAACATCACTGAAGAGACATTAATTGTCGAAATCCGGATATGGTGTACAAATTTTTGCACCCCATGTTTGCGGTATACCATCTTTTCCGCAAGTTTATTGGTTTCTGTTTGGTAATAAATTATTATAAGATCCATTTTGTTACATCTGGTGATCCGTTTATTTGGCAATCGCCAATGGCAGTCAGCAGGGTTTAAGAACATTAGTTGTTCGACCTGCTAGTCAAATGCGTTTTGTTAAAATATACTTTTTCACTTTTTTGGTCTTTTGGAAAATGTTGTTTGTGCTGTATTTAGACCCCTCTACCAAGAAATTTGTTTTGCATGCACACGTTTAAAAATTGCGGTTTTTATCCAACGCAATCATAGGTTTGAACGTTGTTTTCAATTTAGACTTTTATATATTTTTTCGTTTGGGCTTGTATTATATTTTCCTTCGGGTTTATATGATCCGTTCATCCTATTTCGACTCTTTAAAATTCAAGAGTCTTTCCTAAATTGAGGTAAATTATATGGCCTTCCAAATACCGTTTCGATCCCTAACATCACTGAAGAGACATTAATTGTCGAAATCCGGATATGGTGTACAAATTTTTGCACCTCATGTTTGCGGTATACCATCTTTTCCGCAAGTTTATTGGTTTCTGTTTGGTAATAAATTATTATAAGATCCATTTTGTTACATCTGGTGATCCGTTTATTTGGCAATCGCCAATGGCAGTCAGCAGGGTTTAAGAACATTAGTTGTTCGACCTGCTAGTCAAATTCGTTTTGTTAAAATATACTTTTTCACTTTTTTGGTCTTTTGGAAAATGTTATTTGTGCTGTATTTAGACCCCTCTACCAAGAAATTTGTTTTGCATGCACACGTATAAAAATTGCGGTTTTTATCCAACGCAATCATAGGTTTGAACGTTGTTTTCAATTTAGACTTTTATATATTTTTTCGTTTGGGATTGTATTTTATTTTCCTTCGGGTTTATATGATCCGTTCATCCTATTTCGACTCTTTAAAATTCAAGAGTCTTTCCTAAATTGAGGTAAATTATATGGCCTTCCAAATACCGTTTCGATCCCTAACATCACTGAAGAGACATTAATTGTCGAAATCCGGATATGGTGTACAAATTTTTGCACCTCATGTTTGCGGTATACCATCTTTTCCGCAAGTTTATTGGTTTCTGTTTGGTAATAAATTATTATAAGATCCATTTTGTTACATCTGGTGATCCGTTTATTTGGCAATCGCCAGTGGCAGTCAGCAGGGTTTAAGAACATTAGTTGTTCGACCTGCTAGTCAAATGCATTTTGTTAAAATATACTTTTTCACTTTTTTGGTCTTTTGGAAAATGTTGTTTGTGCTGTATTTAGACCCCTCTACCAAGAAATTTGTTTTGCATGCACACGTATAAAAATTGCAGTTTTTATCCAACGCAATCATAGGTTTTAACGTTGTTTTCATTTTAGACTTTTATATATTTTTTTCGTTTGGGCTTGTATTATATTTTCCTTCGGGTTTATATGATCCGTTCATCCTATTTCGACTCTTTAAAATTCAAGAGTCTTTCCTAAATTGAGGTAAATTATATGGCCTTCCAAATACCGTTTCGATCCCTAACATCACTGAAGAGACATTAATTGTGAAAATCCGGATATGGTGTACAAATTTTTGCACCCCATGTTTGCGGTATACCATCTTTTCCGCAAGTTTATTGGTTTCTGTTTGGTAATAAATTATTATAAGATCCATTTTGTTACATCTGGTGATCCGTTTATTTGGCAATCGCCAATGGCAGTCAGCAGGGTTTAAGAACATTAGTTGTTCGACCTGCTAGTCAAATGCGTTTTGTTAAAATATACTTTTTCACTTTTTTGGTCTTTTGGAAAATGTTGTTTGTGCTGTATTTAGACCCTTCTACCAAGAAATTTGTTTTGCATGCACACGTTTAAAAATTGCGGTTTTTATCCAACGCAATCATAGGTTTGAACGTTGTTTTCAATTTAGACTTTTATATATTTTTTCGTTTGGGCTTGTATTATATTTTCCTTCGGGTTTATATGATCCGTTCATCCTATTTCGACTCTTTAAAATTCAAGAGTCTTTCCTAAATTGAGGTAAATTATATGGCCTTCCAAATACCGTTTCGATCCCTAACATCACCGAAGAGACATTAATTGTCGAAATCCGGATATGGTGTACAAATTTTTGCACCTCATGTTTGCGGTATACCATCTTTTCCGCAAGTTTATTGGTTTCTGTTTGGTAATAAATTATTATAAGATCCATTTTGTTACATCTGGTGATCCGTTTATTTGGCAATCGCCAATGGCAGTCAGCAGGGTTTAAGAACATTAGTTGTTCGACCTGCTAGTCAAATGCGTTTTGTTAAAATATACTTTTTCACTTTTTTGGTCTTTCGGAAAATGTTGTTTGTGCTGTATTTAGACCCCTCTACCAAGAAATTTGTTTTGCATGCACACGTATAAAAATTGCGGTTTTTATCCAACGCAATCAAAGGTTTGAACGTTGTTTTCAATTTAGACTTTTATATATTTTTTCGTTTGGGCTTGTATTATATTTTCCTTCGGGTTTATATGATCCGTTCATCCTATTTCGACTCTTTAAAATTCAAGAGTCTTTCCTAAATTGAGGTAAATTATATGGCCTTTCTAAATACCGTTTCGATCCCTAACATCACTGAAGAGACATTAATTGTCGAAATCCGGATATGGTGTACAAATTTTGGCACCTCATGTTTGCGGTATACCATCTTTTCCGCAAGTTTATTGGTTTCTGTTTGGTAATAAATTATTATAAGATCCATTTTGTTACATCTGGTGATCCGTTTATTTGGCAATCGCCAATGGCAGTCAGCAGGGTTTAAGAACATTAGTTGTTCGACCTGCTAGTCAAATGCGTTTTGTTAAAATATACTTTTTCACTTTTTTGGTCTTTCGGAAAATGTTGTTTGTGCTGTATTTAGACCCCTCTACCAAGAAATTTGTTTTGCATGCACACGTATAAAAATTGCTGTTTCTATCCAACGCAATCATAGGTTTGAACGTTGTTTTCAATTTAGACTTTTATATATTTTTTCGTTTGGGCTTGTATTATATTTTCCTTCGGGTTTATATGATCCGTTCATCCTATTTCGACTCTTTAAAATTCAAGAGTCTTTCCTAAATTGAGGTAAATTATATGGCCTTCCAAATACCGTTTCGATCCCTAACATTACTGAAGAGACATTAATTGTCGAAATCCGGATATGGTGTACAAATTTTTGCACCTCATCTTTGCGGTATACCATCTTTTCCGCAAGTTTATTGGTTTCTGTTTGGTAATAAATTATTATAAGATCCATTTTGTTACATCTGGTGATCCGTTTATTTGGCAATCGCCAATGGCAGCCAGCAGGGTTTAAGAACATTAGTTGTTCGACCTGCTAGTCAAATGCGTTTTGTTAAAATATACTTTTTCACTTTTTTGGTCTTTCGGAAAATGTTGTTTGTGCTGTATTTAGACCCCTCTACCAAGAAATTTGTTTTGCATGCACACGTATAAAAATTGCGGTTTTTATCCAACGCAATCATAGGTTTGAACGTTGTTTTCAATTTAGACTTTTATATATATATATATATATATATATATATATATATATATATATATATATATATAAAATGTTAATAACTAAACAGTGGCGCAATTGCTTCCTTGTTTATACAATTATTTGATTGGCCAAACTTTAAAAGTACTACATAGATTTGTAGCAACAAGTTTGTTATCATCTTTATCTTAAATTGAAAAAATTAGCTCTTCATTTTTAACGAGAATATCAATCAATGTCACAACCAATGAGAACGATAATCTGAAAAAAATTAACAACAATGAACTGTTATTACATGTAGACACATTGGACAAGAGACGAGATCCATTATGACTGTAAGGGACAAAAGTAAAACAATAGCAATGCATTTCCAAATAAAAACAATACACGATAGATATTAATCATATAAGACATTTAACAACGTTTTACATATATGTATGACTGAGTCAATTTGGTTTAATTTAGAGCGTATAAAGCAAAAGGTCTACATTTGAAGCGTCTTATTGCCGCTGCACATATTACCATATATGTTTGTCTCGCTTGATTCATATTTGAATTTCCATCTTTAATTTTTGTTCTATTTAACAAAAATGATTGCCAGGTTACCAAGACTGTTCGTCCTACTGGCATTTTAATTTGGTTTTCTTTTTCAAATGCAGCTACGTAACAAAAGTTATGGAAAAAGAGGCGGAAGGTGAAAAAATTTTGGATTTACGCATATACCACTGTTTGTAAAGTTCTTGAATTATTTTTATTTACATTAAATTGCCATTTAATGTTAGAAAAATAAATGAAATATACATAAAACATTTACTGATTTGTCTTATCAGACAGGTTTAGTCTGTATTTCATGATACTTTATTTCATGTTAAACTGTTTGTCAATTTAAATTTAACTTTCACTCAGAAAAAAATTAAAAAATGATACATAATTGCACTTTTCATAAACGTCATAAATGTGTCATTTAACAAAAAATATGTTTACTTATCATTTTTCATTTTCTGAATGTTTTGCATAATCTTAGAAAAATCCAGATTTTAGAGGTTGATACTGTTCAGCTAACTCCTTCCCATAAGACCTTACAAATTATTTTATTCTCAACTTGATTATGTTTTGTCAAACGATACTTTTGTTTAGAATAAACTCCAATTTTTTGTCATTTTAATCTAAATTTGAAATTTATAATTTTCATTTATATAAACTGACTGCAATCAAGATGGAACCTGAAATTTGGTTGGAGAGTTTGAAATTATGAACATTATTATTTAACAAAATGCATCTCTTGAATTATGTATATAATGTTAAGCTCTGACTATCGTTATATATATACATGATTAAAGAAACACTTTGATATGCATATCAGTTAATGTTTGAAAAACTTCAAAACAATCAAGATTGTTTAATACTTTGAAGCTGCACATGATTGAAGTTCAAAAACAGCTTCATTATACATCTATTTTCTTGGGTTCTGATTTCACTAGTTTTTTGAATTTTGAATTTGATGCGACTGTCATACAAGTGAGAAGTTTAGCTAGCTTTAAAACCAGGTTCAATCCACCATTTCTACATAAGAAAATGCCTGTACCAAGTCAGGAATATGACAGTTATTATCCATTCGTTTGATGTGTTTGAACTTTTGATTTTGCCTTTTGATTTGGGACTTTCCTTTTTGAATTATGCTCGGAGTTCAGTATTTTTGTGATTTTACTTTTTGTTGACAGGATGATTCACTGACAGTGTGTTTTAAGGGACTTTCCGTTTTGACTTTTCCTTATAGTTCGGTATTTTTGTTGTTTTACTTGGAACCATCATTGATGATAAAAGTGAAAAAAATCTTTGAAAATATTATAATATTAAAATACATATCACAATTCATAAATGAATCTTGATTGTCTTAGATTGTATATATTAACTATTTGGTTACTGATTTATTTGATAAGGATTTCTGAAGTTGAAATATATCAATTTATTTCATACATCTACACGTATCTGTAACGTTTTTTGTTAAAGTATGGTGGCTGTTTACAATAACATGCATCATGACCAACACCTTTTTAATTTACATTATTATTATTATATTTCAGGTCAAATAACTATGTTGAAACTGTGAGAAAGTGACCTATATATTTACACTAAAACACAGATGTTATCATGTCAACTGGAGAAAACCCATAAATTTTATGATTGATTTTCTTTGTGTTCATCACGAATGTGTTATATATAATTTCAAAATTGCTATGAGAAAAATCAATGTCAATGGAATAGGAAAATTCAGTGTGATATGTGATATGTACTACAAGGATTGAGTGATTAAAATAATAGTGTAGGAAATCATTCATTATTAATGAGGTAAGAAGTATACTACATTTTATCTAGGATATTACAGTTTGTTCCAGTGGAAATGTTTTTCAATAGTTTGGCAGGTGACATTCTTTTTTTACTACAAACACAACTTGAATGTAATGGCTATGCACTTTTAGCAATATATGCTCCTCATATTAGACATTATTTCTAATTCTTTGTTAAACGACCAACTTTCATAAGGACAATTCTTACTTAATGCAGATTTTGAACTGATACCTATAAGGCAAAATGGTTTTCATTTCAGCATGGTATGTAATAAAAATATACAATGTAAATATAGGCACACGTATTCTCCAATTGAATTTGATAGAAGGGGTATAAAGCAGAGAAAACATTATGAACCCAGGAGCCCAACTTGTGAAAATATGAAAGCATTATGGACATTATCAGTTAACGTAGATATTTAAGTCCAAAATCCATAAAAGCCTTAGCTACTGGCACCTTGCTTATTAATCTTTTTCCCAGTTAAGTCATGCAAACTAAGTTAAATCTTCTTACCATGTATATTTTAAATAATATTCAACTGATAAGAACTTACTTAACCCATAGAAAAGTTAAGGTTGTGTTGATACTTTTTTGAAAAATTGGATACATGTATTTACCCAGTAGTGTATTTAAAATATAGAATATATATATATATATATATATACACTGGTATACTTTATTCAAACTTGATGAGCCCTCAGGGGGAAACATACAAGTATTACGATAAACAACTAAACAAGTACAACAGATAATTTATTTATGATACATTTATGAGGATCTGGGTGGGGTTTACAGAGTAGAGAATAATGGGCCAATACTGCAGAAAAATGGACCGCAAAAAAAGAAAAGAGGAAAATAGGGCCATAGAAATAAGGAATAAAGACTATTAGTGTGGGAATACATTTTAAAGAATAGAGAATGACGGGCAAAAAATAGAAAAAATAGAAAAACACCACCTAAAAATTAAAGAATACAGAAATGATGGACCCCTCCAGACCCTTATTCATCTTTTTAAAATAAACTGCATTGATGAAGGCTGAACAGTGACCTATAATTGCTTATAACCGCGACTCTGGTGGGTATTTGTCTTTTTGTCAGACTTACCATATCTCCTTATTTTCATATTGACAAATGAAAGAATCTGACTTTAACCTCATACATGTACAGTAAATAGCATATTCTATCAATTCCTTACAATGCTAGATGTGAACATAAATATTTTAAAATCTGTTGATAAATCTTTTGTTCTCCGGACCACGTCCCTTTTTTTAACCATATCCAGCAAAAATAGCGATACGCTTATCCAATGGTACCGAAAACACAAACAATTAACATTTTAGTTGACAGCGTATACAAAAAAGTGAAAATGTATCATATGGGTAGCAGCTCTTCTAATAACTGAAAGGAAAATCAGCAAAATTAGTGTTCTCAGTTTACTAAGGAGAGTAACTCGTTTTAAAGTCCATTGAGCATTTTAAAGTCGACGATTTAACTGAAATACTAACGATTCAGTCATAAAACCGATTAGAACAAGGGCATACTTGCCTTAATAGTTATTGTTTTTGCTATCCAAGAAAGAGTAAAATAAATAACACTGCTCTAGCAAAGCATACACATATTCAGAGTAGTATAACAATGTACCAGAAACTGGGAATAAGACACAAATTGTGAAAACATGGGCCTTTGAATCGGTTTTACATGTAATATCTATAAGAACAACACTTTGCCATGATATTTTTCTAATTGTAGATCATAAACTATTCATAGGTGTCTCTGATGATACATTTACAAATGAGCATGCTCTTGTTCTATTACAGTGACTTTTCCCTGGGTCGAATTATAGATTTTGATTTTTTCCCGAAGAACTACATCTAATGTCTTTATACACACCGACTTAACTATGATTAGAGACAACTTCACATTTAATGGACTCTTAATGTGAACACACTGCATTTTTGTTCATGTTCAAGAGACGAACAACCTAAACATCACTGCGTCACTGATTACATTTTAAACTGAGCATGTCAACTTGTTTAACAAAAAGCATGTAATCTACACTGTACACTTTGGGAAGGTACAAATCAACCTATTATAGAATAAAGAATGGAAACGGGGAATGTGTCAAAGAGACAACAACCCGCCCAAAGCCAAAGATGGGTCTTCAACGCAGCAGAAAATCCCGCACCCGGAGGAGGGCTTAAGCTGGCCCCTATGTCTGTTTAAGTTCCTTATCCAATTGTGTCAATATAACGGAACTATAAACCACTGCCATACAAGTGGGAGCTTAATCTAGCCATAAAACCAGGTTTCACACTAATTTGTTTTTGGAAAATCCCATGTACCAAGTCCGGAATGTGACAGCTGTTTTCCACACGTTCTGTTGGTTGTTAACGTTTGATTTTGTCATTTTTTATCGACTTTGGATGTACCTTAGAGTTCAGTACTTAGTAATACTCTTTTGCAAACCTGTTCATTTTGCAAGATAGATAAGAAGCAGCAGTTTTAATCATCTCACTTTCAGTAGGTATCTCTAGTATATTTAACTTTTTTTTTCGTTACAAAAGAAGACCTTATATGAGAGTTGCAGCAGATCAAATTGGAATCAGATTTTTCAAACGACTATTTAATATAAAACGAAAACGTTTGCTTGACAAGATTGTGAATTCGTGTTTCAGTTGTATACTAGTATGTAATTCAGTGGCTGTTGCTTGTTGTTATATATCATACTTATCATTCATTGCTTTGTACATAAAACATGCCGTTTGATTTTTCGTTTTTTTTTACATTTGTTTATTCGGGGCCTTTAATTGATTGCTAAGCAGTATGGGTTTTACTCATTGTTGAAAGTCGTACGGTGACCTATAGTTGCTAACCTTAAACGTCATTTTGGTTTTCTCATTGACAATCATACCATATCTTTTTTTATTTTTATTGTATTATCAATCTAATTCATTTCGTTATAAGTCTTCCCAGTCTGACGTCAGAGGAGTTAACCATACTATTTTACATCTGAAACATGTATTGATATTAATTTAATTCAGTTGGTTATAAGTCATTCCTCTCTGATGTATATAAAAAAGGAACCATGATATTTGACAGCTGAAGCATGTATTCGTTATGATTTAAATCATTTGGCTATAAAAGAGGGTCGAAAGATACCAGAGTGACAGTCAAACTCATAGATCGAAAACAAACTGACAACGCCATGACCAAAAATAAAAAGACAAACAGATAAAAGTACAGATGACACAACATAGAAAACTAAAGACTAAGCAACAGGAACCCCACCAAAAACTGGGGGTGATCTCAGGTGCTCCGGAAGGGTAAGCAGATCCTGCTTCACATGTGGCACCCGTCGTGTTGCTTATGTTATTACAAATCCGGTAAATAGTCTAATTCGATAAGTCACATTCGTGAAAAGGGAAGGGTATTGTAGTTACGACATAAGGAACATATCCGATATCATCTGTGAAACGGTTATTCCATAACGGTCAACCAACTCGTGATGGCGTCCGTAAACTTTACGAAGGGATGATTTCCACTTCATCATTTGGAACTCTTTGTTTAATAGCTTCCTTGTGAGCAGCAATCCTCTATCAAGGAAATCATGATAGGAAACAAAAGCCCAGGAATATCGTATCAATTGGGAGATATATACTCCGTATGCAGGCGTTGCTGGAATGTTGCTACATAGAAATGGAAAGTTCACAATTGGGAAGCTGAAATCATCTCTTTTGTCGTAAAGTTTTGTTTTCAACCTACCCTCATTGTCAATTTCTAGATGTAAGTCTAGATATGAGGCAGACATAACTGTATCTTTTATGTCTAAATCATTCCTGAATGTATTGATAATAATTCAATTAAGTTGGATTGCGAGTCAATCTGAGTTAATAAAATAAAAAGATGTAGGCATATTGTCTAAATATAGATTCATTTATATTTTGATGTTCTTGAATTGTTCTGGTAAACTGAGGTATTCTTTCATATCAATGCATTTCCTGATACAATAGTTAAGATTTTGCACGTTTATGGCGTTCACGTTAGTTTACACTTGATCGAATATTATGATATGAAAAACATAAACAAATTCAACTCTCCCAGAAATACCTTTCTGGTGTATCTTTAAACAAATTCTCTTGAAACCAAATCAAATAATTGTAGTAAGCAGCATATCTTATTATATTAAGCAACAATTTTGATTCATTTCAATCATATTATGTTTATTGGTAGTTAGGGGGTACTGAAAGGGGTGTGTATAAAACTATATCATATTATCTTTGTCATTTCCTAACTCAAATGTTTGGGTTCGAACGTTCGAGGTGAAGAAAAATCTAGAAAAGTGTCTCGGGCTATTTTACATTGATTGAATTAAGCTAGCGATTATGTCATTGCTATATTTTTACTTCCTGGAACATATTTTGATTTGATTCGTCAATTTTAAAGCTTTCTAGATGATTTTGCAACAACTTGTTGGTATCTCTTCATTAAATTATGTTTATTTTCATCTTTGATGGAAACGTTAATCAATAAAACGATAGTTTAAATAATAATCAAATGTTGTTATACTCAACAATTGACAGGAGATATGCAGAATAATGACTGAAACAGGTGAAAAACACACAACACAAACAACTAAAGACTGACCAACACTAGTCCCACCAAACACCGGTGATATTCTCCTTGTGTTTATTAAATGTGTAACATGATACAGTTGTTTTATCTACTATTCTACATGTTATAAGTGCACATGCTTTCTGTACAATTCATCGTCATTAATTTTTCATTTTAATTATTGTTCGCTGAAAAACAATGAAAATAACACGTTATAAATTTCATGCGTACGAACTGCTTTTCTGGATTTACCTTCGTCATTAACTTTCAAAGCCGAATATTGAAAAGCCAATGATGTATTAGAACCGAAACAGTTGAAGAGTTGTATTACCAAAACGGACCTAAAAATATGGATTTGATAGTCAACTTTCCCTTAGGGAGTTGAAACCTTAGTTTCTACATGATTTAAAAATTTATAAACGAAAATTTTTAGAAAAGTTTGTTATAAATCATGTCAGTACCGAAGAACTGAATACTGAGCTGACGATACGCGCGGGGAATGTTAGTCCACCACCAGAGGTATCGACCCAGTGTTGTTAAAAAATAAAAAGCAATGAAGTATGTAACTTGATTTTTTAAGACTTTGAATGATAGCAATAACTAGATCACAATTTTTAATTCACGGTAATTTTTTAGTATATACTAATGATATCGTCTCATATTGTGTCCTGATGAAATTCTCATAACATTTCTTAATTGTATTCAATTATTTCTATAATCTGGGTGCCATTGAACATATGTAGTGAAAAACTTTTATACTGTGAAAGATCAAATTAACAATAACTACAATCGGTAGGTTCTGTATCAGTGGCCGGCCGGAATTAAGCTCGGGGAAATTTGTAAAGCCACAAGAAAATGAGGGCATGTTGGATATGGACAGAAACTTTGCCGTAGAATAGACCACCTACTGACGCTTTAAAGAGTTGTTGCAAGGGTCTAAAACGTGATTACATGAGACATCTGATTTAACGTCTCCATTCTCTTCAGAAAACCCATCTGACAGAAAGTGGTGCGGTCGCATTTAAAGTATACAATTTGTAATAATGTGTCAAGAGAAGACGTCATGTGCAGAACGGTTCAGCTCAAATCATTATCTAGTGGTTCGAAGACAAAACAAGTACGCTGTCTTTAGTACATATTCCAACAAGCTCGACTAGGTATCAAGCTAACTTAAACATTAATAAAAGTGATCAATTACCTTGACCTTTAATCTCATGGGGAACTTCAGAATACAAAAAGGAGATGTGGTTTGATCGCCAATGAGACAACTATCCAACAAAGTTCAAATATAGTTGATGTAAGCAATTAAAGGCAACCGTAAGGTTTCAACAATGAGAAAAATCGATACCGTATAGTCGGCTATAAAACGCCCCGACATGAAAAATATGAAACAGTTCAATTGAGATAACTATCGGCCTAATGTATAACATAGTTCAGTGCACATAATCAATTGCGGTATAGTAAAATCTGTATCTGCTGGTACATGTAACTATAAAATTGATGTGAAAAATTATAATAGCCTTTTACATCGAAAAATCACAGTAAACCATTTTTCGGTGGAGGAACTTTAACCTCTTTCTAATGTCCATGGTACATCATTGGAACCTGACAATACTTTCAATGGTACAGTAGTTTTAGCAGATGGTCGGCAAACTGGTATTATAATGCAATTGGTTACTTATCTTATTGATTATCCTAAATAAACGACTCAAACAACCACTGTCAATGCCAAATAAACTTAAAGTATATGCTTTGTCAACGGAAAATAATACACACTATTTTTACTATCCCGAATAACTAATCGGAACAAATTCGAATGGAGTCGGTTTGGGCACAAAATAATGATTTACAATTAACTGTTGCTTTAGATTTTATCATAAAGATTTGCTGCGTGTTCTCGTTCTCGTCTTTTCATTTTTGTCATGGGGACTAGTCAAATCTGCAAAGTATGAAATCAATTATGAGTTATATATAGGCGTTGTCCTATCAAATTTCGTACATTACACATGAAATAAATAGCAATTTAGAACGGATAAACTATTAATAGTAAATGCCCAAACTATTAATTGAGACAGTTAAGACATGTTGGGATAGAAATATGCAAGTATGGTGCATGATCTTGTTTTTGTTGATTTTTATTGGTTAGAATATGTAACTTTTTAAGGCAAATGTATAAAAAAAAGTATGAAAATAAGAAGAAGTTGTATGATTGCCAATTAGACACCTCTCCACTAGAGACCAAGTGAGTAGAAGTTAACAACTATAGGTCACCGTACGGCCTTCAACAGAGATCAAAACCTATATGCATGGTAAGCTATAAAACGCCCCGAAATGACAAATTTTAAACATTACTCTTATACTGTTATATCTTTGTATGAACAGATATATTTGATCTTTCAGAGCACCAAAGTTAACCAAACTGGGGTTCAAATACTTTTTTCTCAATGTAGTTATCAGGGGGCAGTTGTGTGTCTGATCGTCATTTACAAATGTATTACTATTTTACAAACTATAAGCTGTTCTCCGTTTTTTTTTTAGTCAGCTTGTCGATTTTGATTGTCAATTTGTTATCCTGTTTCACTGATGAATTCTTATTTTAAGGAACACTTATTAAATAAGAAAAAGTACAAACTTACAACCAGATTATTACAATTAAGTGTTGCTAAGTTGTATAGGTAGTGTGTCCGTCTTTTTTTAAGATTCGGGTGTTGGTTGTTGCTGTTGTCTGCTACTTTTGGTTATTCGTGTACTTTTTTTTATGAATCATTGTATTAAATGATATGATTTCGTTTAATACTAGTGAATACTTGTGAGAAATATTTCATCTCTACGTGAAATGTTTATTCCGGATGTCTATGAAATTACTTCCTATCATGATTTCCTTGATAGAGGATTGCTGCTCACAAGGAAGCTATTAAACCAAGAGTTCCAAATGGTGAAGTTGAAATCATCCCTTCGTAAATTTTAAGGACGCCATCACAAGTTGGTTGACCGTTATGGAATAACCGTTTCACAGATGATATCAGATATGTTCCTTATGTCGTAACTACAATACCCTTCCCTTTTCACGAATGTGACCTACCGAATAAGACTATTTACCGGATTTGTAATAACATAAGCAACACGACGGGTGCCACATGTGGAGCAGGATCTGCTTACCCTTCCGGAGCACCTGATATTACCCCCAGTTTTTGGTGGGGTTCGTGTTGTTTAGTCTTTAGTTTTCTATGTTGTGTCATCTGTACTATTATTTGTCTATTTGTCTTTTTATTTTTGGCCATGGCGTTGTCAGTTTGTTTTCGTTCTATGAGTTTGACTGTCCCTCTGGTATCTTTCGTCCCTCTTTTGAATGATATATAACAGTTATAACAGTTACTACCTTAGTTCACATATAAAATGTTGTGGCGTTAATTTGCAGGTACTTGCACTCCTTTCTGTCCAATCAAATGGAGACGTATTAGTTGTCCTAGTATTAATAAGCGCACAACTCCCTACTTCAATGTCCCTTCTTCGATTATGCCAGTTCTCATACATGTTTGAATCTGTTGTATTTCCAGATTGCCATTCGTAATTTATGCCATTTTTCTACTCTAATCCAATATATGGATAAAATACAGCTACAAGTAGTATAAATAGCTATATATGTATAAGTTAATAATTACAGTGTTAATTGTAATCATCTATCATTTATACAGACTAGTATTCGTCATTCTAAACTTTAAGAGAAGTTGAAAGAAATTGTCCAACTTGTTTCAATTAAAAGAATATGCAACGTAGATACAATGATTTTGTTTTCCGAAGAGATAGATCAAACTTAGTGATAAAACAATAAAGAAAAAATAATTTGAGCAACAAGTAACCCACCGATGCCAGTGTGCTGTGATGGAGTAAGCAGATCCTGCTTCACATATGACATCTGTCGTGTTACTTCTATTTCATACCTTGATACTCTAAATCAGGTGATTAGACATCGCACAATAACGGGTTGGTAATTGCCTCTTGTCTTACATTAAGAACAACACGAACCCTTTTAAACAAATTTAGGAGTGATCACAGGTTTCTCTATCGTACCTCAAGAAATCACCAAACTCCTAAACCATCAATCATGCAAACATATACATTTGTATATATATATAAAGTGCCTAGAAAATCAACATAACGATGTTAGAGTAGATCGGATTCTTTACTTCCTCCCCGATCGGGGCTGGAACCTGTACAATTTATTTCTCAGTTCTACTACTAAACCGCCTAGCATTGCACAGACGCCTTATCCCCTCCTCTAGCTTTAGCTGATAAAAATCAGCTATCGTTTCGGGAGATGTTACCCTCTCGTTGGAATTAAACAAGGACATCTGATACAATACACGAAGTATTCTTACGTGTCAGGAATTATCATCTACTCATCTCTTCAGTATAATTACAGGATGCTAATCTATTTTTAGAAGCATACAATTACTGTAAATTAATACATGTATATGTCTGCCTATGTGTAGTGAAAACTGCAAATTATACCGTGTCCATCGGATTTCTTATGATTAAGAAATACCAGGCGCTAGAATATGTATAAAGTGCATAGAAAATCAACCTAACGATGTTAGAGTAGATTTGATTCTTATATATATATATATATATACATATTTATCAATAGCAACATTCCAATATTGCCGGATCATGCATATATTATTCAATATTCACAAGTACTCTCATGTTTTACAACAATCTTCAGGAGAAAGGCTAATAAATGTAACTACGATACTTTTTTTTATTGATAAATATATTTTTCTATACTCAAAGACTTTTAACAACTCGATATATATATATATATATTAACATAACAAATTCACCTTTGCCTGTGCGTACGTCTTTTCGGTGTTAACAAATATGTATTCGGAAACGCTGAATGAACGTAAATAGGCTTCGTTGATATCATTTCGAATACCTAAGATAGATAATCGAGACATGTCAAAATGATATTAAATAGTACTGACAAAATGGTTTATAATTAAAGGTATTCATCTTTATATGAAAAATTGCCATGTTCTTTTTTCAATACAAGAGTTTGTTTCAAATAGCTTTCAATTCTTTTCAAGAATAGCTTTATTCGCTCAAAGTAAATTTTAGCTATATCAAGTTTTGTTTTAATACTTGATATATAAATATTAGAGTGAAAATATCAATGGAATGTAATGACTATATGAAAAATCCTTCATCATCATATTAAATTATCAATTAATTTTAACAACCCTTAACTTAATGATGATTAAAAACTGGCTTGACGTTAAGAAACTAAATAAATTAATAAAGATATATACAACATTAAATGTTAAAACAAACAAGACTGTCTAGCAAGCATATCAATTTTTATCATTCATTTAAATTTAAAAAAGATGACTCATCAATTAAGATAGGATTAAGGTTTCAAATAAAACAAAAGTATTACATATAGCATTTATTGGACTCCATACTCCGGATTGCAAACAAGTTATACTGTCATTCCCTATTAGAGAATCAATAGAGATCAATATTCCTGTTTTCTTCTGTTGTAACAGTCAAGTTCCAGTTAGCACAGGCTCTGGTTTTTGGGTCTGGACACTCAACTACAGTTAAAATTAAAAAGATACATCGCGTATTAAGATACTAGTGAAACCTACTTCGAAAATTCATATTTAAAAATATTCTATTTTAGATGAATTTATGAAATATCGATAAGACATCTTTTATTCAGTTAAAGACAATCGAGACTTGTTTATGTCGTAACTACAATACCCTTCCCTTTTCACGAATGTGACCTACCGAATAAGACTATTTACCGGATTTGTTATAACATAAGCAACACGACGGGTGCAACATGTGGAGTAGGATCTGCTTACCCTTCCGGAGCACCTGAGATCACCCCCAGTTTTTGGTGGGGTTCGTGTTGCTTAGTCTTTAGTTTTCTATGTTGTGTCTTCTGTACTATTATTTGTCTGTTTGTCTTTTTATTTTTAGCCATGGCGTTGTCAGTTTATTTTCAATCTATGAGTTTGACTTCCCTTTGGTATCTTTCGTCCTTCTTTTGTTTCTGGTGCTAAAATAGCAAAATATTCCAAACATTGAGAAGAAACAGTTGTGTTTGTTTTAAAGAAGAAGTGGCTAAAAATAATAAATTGAATACTTAAAGTTCATGAAGTGAATGTTTCCAAAATTTGATTTGATTCAGACGAAGGGTATAATAATCATTTTTCCTACAGAATAAGTGTTATGAATCTAAAATAATCAAATCCGCTACACTAGTACTATTCTTATCTAAATAAATATTAAAAGTATGACAAAAAGGTACTACTGTACTAACCATGTATTTCGGTGACATTCGGTAAAATCAAGGGCCTTCTCATTCATCACGACAAGCTAAAAACAAATATTTTACCCGAATTTGGACGTAAGCAGCCATCAGACAATTCGACTCAATGTCTTATTCTGTCAATAATTCAATAAACATAGAAGGTCAGGAGCTAATATTTTACACATAGCTAAAAACACAAGTGAATGTTTTTTTACCGACATAATGCTTAAATACTACTAGCAATTGAGTTTAAACATATTACTATTAAAAATCAGTGAACCACGTGGGTCAATAAATTATCTCGTAGTAAACTATGAATTTTAGAAACTAGTGCATAAAATTAGGTGTTTTAATATTGGACCAATATATAAAAATATTTGAAACTGGAAATATTTGTCATTTTCATTGTACCGCAAAATATACATGTAAATGGCTGTTTTGGGGGGAATTTCTCTATTCAAACAGTGATCTATTATCTTGCTAACTCATTTAAGAATTGCCTTTCTATATTTACAATATTATATCATGTATATGGCACTAAAGACAAATGATTGCAGAGTTGCATAGGGTAATTTCTATTTCTATAATTTGATTATTTCGTTAATATTCCGATGTTTGAGATTGATTTCCTTTTCTCTACAAATTATTCAAATATTTCAATTTTGGATGGTACATTATATTCTTCTTTTTTCCTTATAATTTATTATTAATGATTTTTATATGGTTGGGTATATGACATTTTTTAGGATGGCATAGTCTTTTTTTTAATTGAAATATTAGTTTATCGTTTTTCTGGAAAACAACATAAAAAAAAAATTTTTTTCTACAATTTTTTTTAGAATAGGGGTTCATTCTTTATCTAAAACAGAGATTTCCTGTATCTTTATATACAAATGATATAAACAAGTCTAAATTGAAAACAATGTATACAGCTATTAGACAATGAAAATTGGGGGAAAAAACATCTTTCAGTTTTATTGCATTTTGGTGAGTTTCGATTCTGTTTATTGTCTCAAATGAATCACTAATGAGTGTGACACAATTATTAATAACATATTAATGTTGCACAAATTTTTGAGGTAAGTGAATCACACTTGCATTCATATATTCACACAGATTATTTTCATTTTATTCTTCACAATTACATTACATCTGAATAATACATTATCAATCATCTTTGAATCATGGTTTACATAATCATTTTATGTAGTGTAGTATCCATATTATTACACATACGTATGATTTAAAAAACACCTTTTCGGACTTTCAAAAAAGGGAAAAAACTTCTCAAAAATATTTTATGTTTAGACTGCTATATTTTTTCTACAATGCACAATCTCTGATAAAAAATGACCTATAGGTAAGCACGTTGTTATTTGGGTAAATACTAACAGATTAATTAGTAGTGTTTGGACAAACATGACAAACTTCTGTATATATAAAAAAGAAGATGTGGTATGATTGCCAATGAGACAACTCTCCACAAGAGACCAAATGACACAGAAATTAACAACTATGGGTCACCGTACAGCCTTCAACAATGAGCAAAGCCCATACCGCACAGTCAGCTATAAAAGGCCCCGAAATGACAATGTAAAACAATTCAAACGAGAAAACTAACGGCCTAATTTATGTAAAAAAAAAATGAACGAATAACAAATATGGAACAAATACACATACGACAACCACTGAATTACAGGCTTCTGACTTGGGACAGGCACATACATACAGAATGTGGCGGGGTTAAACATGTTAGCGGGATCCCAACCCTCCCCTAACCTGGGACAGTGGTGTAACAGTACAACATAAGAACGAACTATAAAAATCAGTTGAAAAAGGATTAACTCATCATATGGATAAAAATACAAATACTAGAAATGCAAGTGGACGTGGCCGGGTACTTGTACATCCAAACAGCAAAAAGACACTAAGTACAGATCTGAGAGTACTCGCAGTTACTGACACCTAGTTCAAAGCCACTTACAACTAATAAAAAAAATCATGCATCTAAGACTAAATATATATTTGTTTTTGCTAGAAATAGGTCATAGAATAAATTTAGTAAAGCAGAAATCAGTACAGAAGGTGTGATTCTTTTATAAATATAGCAGCACTAATTCGGGCCCTGTCAGGAAGAACATACAAGACATTAATATATATTAATAACACAATAATTTTAAAGCAAAGCTATATCATTGTAAATAAAAAATGTAAGTTAAATGTAATTTCTGGTATTATTTGAAATCTTAATGAATTCGAATCACTGTAGAACCCTTGTTGGAAGTTACAATGAATAATAACAAATATATATGACATTGAATACGGAGGACTGACTTAGCCTCTCGCCAAGATCAGAAATACCTGTTCTGTAATATCACAATTCCAGGGAACCAGTTTTCACTAAAATACAAAGGTCTGTTCAATTTTTATAGCACATGCTAGGACAATGTATAGATTTGATAGAAAGTGATTACCAATTATTTAAATTTAAAAACAACTTCCTATGCATGCTTGGAATGGTAGAATTTAACATAGAAAGCAACGAGGCTATGGATCAGGGTTTTTTTCCTAAAAGTTTATGACTTATGTGTATGATACCAGCGAAAAATAAGCATTGATGAAAAGTAATTTTCAATATTACAAAGCATGTAACTATGTCAGTATACTTTATTTATCGGATCGTGATAGCATAACTAGCCTAGTGTCAACAAAGGGGAACATAGTCGTATTAAACAGATTTAGTTCACATTATCCTTATGTTTTATGTAAATGATAGAAGCAAGGTGTATATAGAAATGTTGAATACCTTAGATAAAGATACACTGGATTCCCGGTAGAAACTTTGATTTTATTGGTCAATTTTCATACTTCCTAGACATGTTTGTAACAACTGTTTCCTAACATCTCTATCCTTATACTTTTAGTTCATGACAACAAATCAAGATGAGGCTATTTTGACTAGTTTTAGTGTTTTGCAGAAAATGTAAGAAGTTTGGAGCTTTAATGGAAATGTGTTAGACAAAACTCAAAATATGAATACTGATGTTCGACAAGTAAAGTCATATGAACATCTGAAGGATGTGATGAGTGTTTTAGGAATTTTGATTTTATTTTACCAAATAGTATGATCACTATATGTTTGTCTGATCGTGGTAGCATAACTTCCCCGGTGTTAAAGGAGAGACCAAGATTTGTATAAAGCTGAAGATGTAGATTTTATTTGATTAAATATACATTATACGTTGTCTGATGTATGCAGTAACACATGTATAAAAACATGGTGAATAAACTTCCAACGTACTTATGTAACAACTGTTTGGTAACAACTCGACCAATATATTAAATTCTTCTCATTTTCATCTTTGACGAAAAGTTTAAGAAATAAGATATATAAGTTCAGCAATAATACGACGTTGTCAGACACAAAAATGCAGTAAATAGAAGAACCATTTTTAACCAAAGACCTGAAAGTGAAAAAGCAATGTCTTTTTGTTTTCTTTTAGAACATAAAAAACAAATGGTAACGCGATTGATGATACATTATGCATATAATGACAGAATAAATTGATACATGACGAAACTTAATCTGCTCATTCATGAACTTTTGTATGATCACTAACTATCTATATACACATCTTCTAATTGTACATGTACATATTCTAATGTCCATGTTATTCGATTTGTCTTCATTTGTTTAATTCTATTAAGCATACACAAGTGAGAGGTAAAGTAATGACTGTTCGTGCCACTGGTATTTTTGTTTATTTTTGTAATGCAGTCACGCACATTTGTTTCGAACTGTGTTTTTCTGTGTTTGTTATTTACACAAATTAAAATCTAGCGTCTGCTTATTGGTAATTTCAAGCACTGTGCTTATTGAAAGAGTTGCATTCGGACAACAATAGTTTACCAATGTACAAGAAACACTGTCTTTGGTAACTTATATTTAAAGTTTTGTTTTAAAATTCAGAAAGTTGCTCATCTTATTCTAGGAGACAATTATGGTAAATCCTTTCAATCATGTTATATTTATCTATATTTAATGGGTAGGGTAACAGGTGTATATACAAGTGTTTACTATTCTCTTTGTCTTTAAGTAACATTTTTTGAAGCCTATGTTCTGTATAAATAATATTGTGAATGCATTTCTATTAAAATTCTTTTATTTTATTGTCAATGTTAGTTTTTTTTCAGACTGACCCATTTTCTACTATTTTTAAATCAAAATCGTGCCTAAAACTTTCTTGTCATTTATTTTGACATTTAGGAACTATATCTTTATTAATTATGTCTCGAATATGTTTGAGTTTCAATTCTTTAGATTTGTTTTTTATTGTTTCTATCTAATATGAGCATTTCATCAGCAAGTTTCAATTCTATATAAACATAAGAAGATGTGGAATGATTGCCAATGAGACAACTCTCGACATGAGACCAAATGACATAGAAGTTAGCAACTATATGTCACCGTACGGCCTTCAACAATGAACAAAACCCATACCACATAGTGAGCTTTGAATTGCGCCGACATGACAAATGTAAAACAATTCAAACGAGAAAACTGACGGCCTGATTTATGTACAAAATAATGAATGAAAAACAAATATGATATACAGCAACAAACGACAACCGCTGAATTACATGCTCCTGACTTGGAACAGGCACATACATAATGTGGCGGTGTTAAACTAGTTTGAAAGCGCGCCTCCCCCCTAATCTGGGACATTGGTGTAACAGCACAACACAAGTACAACTATGCAAAACAATAAACGAAAAACAAACATGAGAAATAGCAAAAAACAAAAACCACTCAATCAATAACAGGCGCCTGACTTGGGACAGGAACATATACAATGTGGCAGGGTTAAACTAGTTTGAAAGCGCCAACCCTCCCCTAACCTAGGACAGTGGTGCAACAGTACAACATGAGAACAAAATATAAAAATCAGTTGAAAAGGGCTTAACTCACTAGATCGATACAAAGCAGAAAGCCATCAAACATAACACTGACCGTACGTAGCAGGGTATTTATACATCCCCACAACATAAAATACACTAAGTACAGATCTGAGAGTACTCGCAGTAATTGATGAATAGTCCAAAGCCAATTACAACATATAAAAAAAATCATGCATCTAAGACTAAAATATCAATCGGTACACATCTAATATCCAATGGATTTAGTGTAAAGACGTCATTAACAGACAAAGAAAAACATGACCTTGTGTTGTTTTATTTTGTCTTATTTTAGCTTTTTCCTTTTAAGAGATCCTATAAGTAAACCTTTTGTGTTGTCGTAATTTATTGAAGATCCCGAAGCATTTTCATATAGCGTTAGGACATCTACTGATTCTTCATTTTATGTTTGTATTTTCATTGATAACACTACCAGTTTCTAAAATTTGTATGAAATCGATTGGTATTGAACTTTTTACTTGTGAAAATTCGGTCAAACAGTTTCTTTCATCCACAAGTTTTTTTAAATACAGAACTGCAACTATAAAATTCGTTGGTTTCTTCATTCCATATATCTTTGATATATTTCATGTTACTTTTAAGAAAGGCAGAAAAAAAACAATGGCTTAGTTCGGAGTGAAAGTTTTGAATTACCACATATTGTCATAGTATGTCTTTGTTTTTGGATTATCACCAGTTTTTAGAAAATAAGACCATGTATAGATCAGATTCTGATAAAATAAGGTAAATTTTAAAGATTGAGCACTTACATAACAAATATTGATCATTATACTTGTTATCAAATTGTCGAAGCCAATACTTTCCAATCGTATTCCAGCTTTTCTAACGGTTTATGAAGAATGCGATAAAGAGACTATATGTGTTTACTTCTAATGAATACATCGATACTAATCATTCCCATTCCATCCTTTGTTATTTCAAGATAACAAAACTGTCTTTCTGTTTTGTTAAATTTCCAATCCCATATAAAATTCTATAATATTGTTTATTTCTTTTGAAGATTTTTCAAGAATTCCCCGCATTTCAATTTCATAAGAGCAAATAGGCAATACGAATTTTTTCACTATTAAAGTTTTACCACTAAATGAAAGTGTCCTGCTTTACCACATATGTACACATATTTTTCAAAAAATTTTCGATAATGCTTTGCCATATAGCATCATTATCAATATCTTATATACCTATATGGAGTTATTTTTTTCAGAACGATAAGTCTTTCTTTTGGAGAATCAACCCGGACGATACCAAGTTTCAATGAAATTTGCTTCCAGACATAAAATAATGACCTAACACTTTTCCCTGATTAAAATGCCAGCTATAATGTACTTAAACATGTAATTCGTTTGATAGCTATCGTGTGTTGTTGGCAATTGGGGTTTACTTTTAATTTTCAAATTTTGATAGGTTTAAGGCAGAGACCATCCTTAAAGTGTCCTGTGTTTATTAGACTGAAATATCAAAAATCGTCGTTGACGCACATTTTAACTTTCGAAATAAATAATGTGAAGTTTTGTTAATTCATCGCTACAATAATGGGACATTATGCGAGATGAATTAAATAATGCAAACTTTTCGTCACACTTTTAAAACAAGCCAGATTTAAAACATTCGTGTGAAGGATTTTGAGAATCTTATTGATTCACGCTGTAATGGAAAGCATACTTTGACCTATGGATATTCATTTATCGTGTTATATGAAAGTATATCCAGATTTCGTGCTCTCTTTGAGCCACAGTTCTTAACTTTTTACATCATCCATAATACCTTTTACTCCATCAAATGACCAAATATTCTTATTTTCTATAGAAATACAACCACGTATTTTATGATTGGGTTTGTTAGGGGGAATAAGATTTAATCATGATTGTCAGTTTAAACAAATGTATTGCCAAACAAAAGAGGAAAAACAATAATTCGCAATAGTTCGTTTGAAAATTGTTTAAAAATAATCTGCTTTCCGCGATAAAGAATCATGAAAAAAAATAAATAATACCATCCCCTTCCATAAACTAAGTTAATACAATAAATTACTTACAAAGTGACTTGTATTTTTCATACACAGTAACAATTCATGTGTGTCTTGCTTCATGCAGTTACATTAATATTTTTATTGTAACTGGATAATGTTATCTAAAGTTTATATCTAGATTATAATTAGTGAGTTGTATTTCACATTATAAATGAGTCGTAGAGCGTATTAAAACCTGAACGAACCAAAAAAGAATATCCCACGTTAGTAAGGTCGGTAAAATAGAATGCAAATCCTGCAAATCTTTGAACAAAATATTATTTTTTTGGCGGTACATAAGTCAGATAATGCATATTTCAAAGCTTTTCTTGTCGTATAACACACCTCGGGGTGTCAGGATTGCCCACAATTTTATCAGTCCTGACACCCCTCTGAGCGTTATACGACAAGAAAACCCTTAAAATAGGCATTATCTATAACATAACCGTGATTTACTCCGAGGGTTATTACATAACCTGTAATCCATTTATTTTGTAAAATTTTATCTTTTTTTTTAAGATATCCTACGTGTATAAGTAAACCTTTTGTTATGTCGTAATTTATTTTATATCCCGAAGCTTTTTCATATAGTGTTAGGACTTCAAATGATTTTTCTACTGATTTTTTCTTTTTATTATAAAGTTGTGTGTCATCAGCAAACATGCATAATTTAGTTTCAATACTTTTACCTCCTCACCCAGTATCTGAATCCTTTCAGGTTCCTTGTTTCCTTGTTATCTCGTACATATATGGCACATGCCATTGCTTCTACTTGCAGACTTTATATATGGTTTGTGCTATTGGACAGCCCTCTCTGGCATAACGAGTTATCGAAAAAATATTTGGAATCATGTCCATTTGTTTTTATGCAAGTTACAGCATCATAAAGTAACATTTTTTTGACATTTTTACCTATTATGTCTGTTTGTTTTGTTCACACATTGCTGTCAATATAATAAAATTTTATGCGACTGTCATACAATTGAGAGGTTTAGCTAGCTATAAAACCAGGTTTAATCCACCATTTTCTACATGAGGAAATGCCTGTACCAAGTCAGGAATATGACAGTTGTTTTCCATGTGTTTGAGCTTTTGATTTTGCCATTTGATAAGGGACTTTCCGATTTGAATTTTCCTTGAAGTTCGGTATTTAAGTTATTTTACTTTTGATTCATTGTTTAATTTTTTCTCAAAATTTCAACTTTTCTAATATAAAATCAACCCTATCCTATTCAACCCTATCAAAGTTTTTTTGTTGGTCAAGAAATATTATTTATTATTCAATCTTCGTCTTCGTTGTCTATATCCTGAAGCAATCTGTTAGCACCACTAGTATTTCTTCCTTTGACAAATACTTTTTGATCTGGATGTGTTATTTTTGGTAAGACTTTTTTTCAATCACTTATCTTTATCCTTATATTTTTATTTCATGACACGAAATCAAGATAAGACTATTTTGGCTGGTTTAAGTGTTTTTCAGAAAATGTAAGAAGTTTAGAGCTTCAATGCTAGTATGTTAGACAAAACTCAAAATATAAATACTGATGTTCGACAGGCTAATGAACATCTGAAGGATGTTATTGCAATGTTGTAGGTAGATTAATAGAAAAATTGATTTTATTTTACGAAATAATATGACCACTATATGTTAAAATTTGTATAAGCTGAAGATATAGATTTTATTTAATTAGGTATACATTATCCGTTGTCTGATGTATGTAGTAACAGATGTGAATAACTTATTAATAGGACGTTGCTTCATTGTACTTTTAATTATTTAATTAGTTAATCTTCACACTTTCTACGTACTTTTGTAACAACTGTTTGATAACTCTATCATTACATTAAATTCTTCTCATTTTCATCCTTGACGAGAAAGTCTAACAATAAGATCTATAATTTGAGCAATAATACGACGTTGTCAGACACAAAAATGCAGAGGATACAAGAACCATCTTGAACCAAAGACCTAAAAGTGAAAAAGCAATGTCTTTTTTTTCATTTAAAACATTAAAAAAAAAAAAACGGTAACGCGATTGATAATACATTATGCATATAATGACAGAATAATTTGATACATGACGAAATTTAATCTATTCATCCATGAACTTTCGTTTGATCACTATCTATATACACATCTTCCAATTGTGCACGTGCCTATCCTAATGCGTGCTTCGGTAATTCCATGTTATTCGATTTTCTTCTTACTTTTTTTTATTCTATCAAGTACACACAAATGAGAGGTAAACTAATGACTGTTCGTACCACTGGTATTTTCGTTTATTTTTGTAATGCAGTCACGCACTTTCGTTTTCAACTATCTTTTTTCTAAATATGGTATTTACACAAATTAAAACCTAGTGTCTACTTATTAGTGCTTTCAAGGACTATGCTTATTGCAAAAGTTGCATTAGGGGAAAAGTAGTTTACTAATGTACAAAAACACTGTCTGTGGTAACTTATATCAAATGTTTTGGAAACCAAATGCATTCAAATTTAGTAAGCAGCACATCTTATTATGGAAGACAATTATGATGAATCCTTTCAATCATATTTTATTTATCTATAGATAAAAAATATGGGAACAGACATAAATACAAGTGTTTAATAGTATCTCTGTCTTTAAGTAACACAAGTATTCTCACCTGCTAGCCTTCTAAATCATTGATGACTTGCTTTAAAGTTAATATTAAACCTTCTTCTTAACTTTTCAATAAGATATTGCATTTACATGTTTTACACACCTTTCTAACATAATGCATAGAGGAAAGTTGAAAAGAAAGAAACAACTTGGAATGAGCGAAATCCATTTTGACAGCGATTTCACGTAATATAAATATTGTTTCATTCCACATTTTAGATTATTCAAAAGACATTCAAGCTACAATGCAAACAGTTTTACGACTCATTAAGATTTTTATTGAAACGGTCTTCTTATATCAGTGAAAAATGTACATTCGAAAAGTAGTTATCAATATGAATAAGTCTGTAACTATGTCTTTTTGTCCATTGTCCGGTTGATCTCAATAGCAGACTATCCTAGTTGTTATAAAACAAAGCGGACTAGCTAGAATCGTGGGTTTTTGTTCCTTCCTTTTGAAAGGTGTCTGTTGATCGTATAGCTTAAAGCGTATATCCATATTTATACATCTCCTGGCTTTCAAATGATAGGATTTGGGTGTTCCTGATGAAAGTACATCCAAAAAGTGCTTCCCATGCTAGAAATTTAAAAAAGTGTTTTTGTTTATTATATATTGATTCAACTAAGTTAGCGATTATATTATTGCTATGTCCGATGTATGTGGTGGCAGATGTATGCATAAACAGATATTCGTTCTTCCTTGTACATATTGTTAATTGATTCGTCAATCTTCAAACTTCCTAGACATTTAGTTATCAATTGTTTGTTAACATCTGCATACCTTAATGAAATATTCTTCGTTTCTATCTTTTACGAGAACTTCAATCAATAAAACGATAACTCAAACAATATTAAGATGTTGTTGGACACAAAAATGGATAAGAGACATACAGCATTATGACTGAAAGAGGTGAAAATGACAAAAAAATGTATTTTAAATGAAGACAAAAAAAACCAAATAAAACAAATGATTATATTATTGTGAATACCTTAACATGTGTTAGTCTGCGGTTTACATGTTGTAATGTACTATTATATTATTCATTTGTGTATTTCTCTGTGCTGAGTGTTCTTGCGTTTGTTTGCACCGTATTCCTGTCACGTAGTGTTGTCATTTTAGCGGTATGTTTTAACATTGCCATATAAGCGGGAGGTTTGGCTAGCCAGGTTAAACCCACCATTTTTTTCTTAAAATGTCTTGTACCAAGTCGGAAACATGGCAGTTGTTCTCAAATAGTCTGTTTCTATGGATGTTGGCGTTTGTTTTTGTTGCAGTTCAGTGCTTCTGTTGTTCCGTTGTTTTCCTCTATAGTTGATGTGTTTCTCTTGATTTTAGTTTGTAAACCGGATTTGTTTTCTCTTAATCGATTTATGACTTTTGAACAGCGGTATACTACTGTTGCCTTTATTTAGTGTATAGCAAAAAAAGTAAGCACAGTTTGGTATATGAATAAAAAAGAGTTTTCTCAACCAAGGGTTTAAATGTGAGTGCCAACAACTAACGCTTTATTTTTGTCATTTCAATAGATATAGGAAGATGTGGTATGAGTGCCAATGAGACAACTCTCCATCCAAGTAACAATCCATAAAAGTAAACCATTATAGGTCAAGGTACGGCCTTCAACACGGAGCATTGGCTCACACCGAACAGCAAGCTATAAAGGGCCCCAAAAATTACTAGTGTAAAACCATTCAAACAGGAAAACCAACGGTCTGATCTATATAAAAACGAGAAACGAGAAACACGTATGAACTACATAAACAGACGACAACTACTGTACATCAGATTCCTGACTTAGGACAGGTGCAAACATTTGCAGCGGGATTAAACGTTTTAATAATACCAAACCTTCTCCCTTTTCTGAAACAATAGTATAACATAACAACATAGAAAGACACACTATAAAATATCAATTGGAAGGCTTAACTCAATCAAAAAACGTAAATTAACACACAATGAACGAATAAATGTGATCTGTGATACCTGAATGCAAATACATAGTTAATAAAAATTATAAGGGATAAATAATTAAGGTCAAAAATAAATAAACAGGTTTAAACAAAGTTAAAGTATGATACCACTGTGAAATGTAAAACAATATTAAGAAAATCATCACTTTTTGAAAAAACCTGCGTCATATTTTACACAGGTAAATGAAAATAATTTTGTTGTTTAGAAATTTCTTCTTCTGTGTGTATAAAATCTTCCGTTTAGGAATACCAAGAAATTTCTTTTATCAATAGAACTAATTTAACACTTGGTACATATGGGGTGAATATCAACAATAAAACTATACAATAAGTGCTAGATAAAACTTCATGTACAGGTGCATGAATTTAAGGAGAAATGAAATAATTTTGATGTTCATAGTACGAAGAAGTGAAAATTTGTAGTAATACCAAATAATCAAAGCTGGTATATAGACAAGATCCATGTTACGTGCAATTTTGTTCATGTGCCTCTGGTATTGGAAATATATTGGCAAGTGTACGGTTTATTAGGAGTTAGGTGGTTAAGTTATGTTTATCTGTAGTTAACTGGTAGTTAAACGGGTGTCTATAAACAATTTTTAGATATTTTATTTTTTATGAAGTAATTAAAATAATATCACCAGTTAATTTCCATAACACCTGTTAGCACATTTAGGTTCATCCAGAAAGCTGATAAAGGTAGTAGTGACCTTTAAACTTTGCAAATTACATCTGAGATCATCTGCAGTCAGACGTTGATTAATTGTTTTAAACAATGGGTCCTGAAAGGTTTGAATTGCCAAAGCATAAAAGAGACAGGTTAACGATAAATTGATTAGTATATCTCAAGAGTCTTCATATGTTATGGAAGAATGTGAAATGTTCAAAATAAATTATTTATTGATATGAAAATTAATGAAATTATGAATTCAAATAAATATGTTGCTATATAAAACAAAATAAGTCATGATGTATGGATGCCTTTTTGACAGCAACTCAACAGAGTCCAAATAACATGGATTGATGTCCCATCGTCCTTTTCTGTCGTCAAAAATGACCAAGACTAGTATAAAGCTGAAACATGTATTGATATGGATTTCATTCAGTTGGAGATATACGTTATTCTCCCAATGTTTGATATTTATTGCAACAGATATATATCAAAATTTTTAATACCTTAAAGATTGATACAATTGCGTCCTTGTGTATATAATAATCTGATTTGTCAAACTTTAAAAGTGCAAAATATTTTTGTAACAACTATTTGTTAACATCTTTGTTTTAAAATTGAATGATTTTCCTTTTTTAACGAGAACGTCAATCAATAAGAGCGACAATTTAACACTTATTAGATGTTATTTTACAAAATAATGGACAAGAGACGTCAACCATTATGACGAAAAGAAAAATGAAAGTGAAAAAGCAATGTGTTCCCAATGTGAGCATTTCTGAAAACACGATTTTGAATATCTATATTATAATAGAGCTAACAATATTTTATACTTAACATAAATCAACGGGTTATTTTTTTAATGCGTAATGCAAGATGCATTTTAAATGCTCACTCTCTGGAAGCAAATCGTCGTATCATCCATGCGCCTGTTCCGTCACTTTTCTCACTTACAGTAGGAAAACCGGATGTGCATTTTTGGCCAAAATGTGATTCGGCGTCGTTCGGTAGTCCTTCGCTCAAAATAAGACTATTTTGCATCGGCCGAAGTCTTCTGAAAAATGGTGCGCATTCGTTAACCTTTTCATTCTTTTAACACAAAGTAGTGACTATAAAGACTGTTGATTATAAACATATTTATATGAAAAAAAATATAATATGAAAATACGCTGAAACATATATTGATTTCATTTAATGTTCAAGTTAAACAGTCTTCATAAATAAACGAAAAAAAATGCTCTTCATATTTTGCATTAGCCAAATCAACCTATTATAGAACAGATAATACAGGTGAGGTGAGAACATGTCATACAAATATTTCATAATGGCCATACTGTCCACAATTATGAGTTTCACAGTTAAACTTTAACCAAAATCAAACCTAAATTAAGTTTTGGATATTGCTTTTAAAAGAAATAGAATGCATAGTGGAATTTCCGAGTACTGAAACACATCTGACTTTAGAAATGTTGAATAACTTAAAAATAGATACACTTGCTTCCTGGTACAGACTATGATTTGATTTGTCAATCTTTAAGCTTCCTACATATTTTTGCAACAACTGTTTTGTTATATTTATCCTATTGTACAGTTTGTTTTGTTTTGATTTTCTTTTACGTCAATCAATAATAACGATATGTAAAACAATCATTGTTAAACACAACAATGTACAACAGACGGGTAAAAAGAGATGCAAGTGAGTATGCAATACATTCCAAATTGATAATACTCTAGATTAGACGATTGTAAATACCTATATATATATATATATATATATATAATGTTGTTTTAATTTTTACAGCACTAGGTCGATACTGTTGCTAGTTGACTATTTTTCCACCAGGGTATCTTTAGCTCTGTAGCTAGTACTACGACGGTACTGACCTGATTTATAACAAACATTTCTAAATTGTCAGTTTATAAAAAAATTTTAAAAATTATTGAGAAAAAGAGATTTCGCCTTCTTCAAGCAAAGTTGACCTAAGATTCATTTGCCTATTATTTAATGCCAATTTTGGTCATACAACTCTCCTTTCAAATATTCGGCAGTGAGCGTTCTTGATAAAGTAAATCCAGAAAAGCGCTGCAAACGCATGCAATTATAAAATGTGCTTTTCCTTTTTTTATATAATGAATGGCAGATTAAGATTTCAATTCCTACTAGATCGAATTACTTTAATTTCTATTGTTTATAAAAATATGTTTCTCATATGCTAACGGATACAATACTGTTTCCCTTGAATGAATATAAAAAAAAATTATATAAACGAGTAACAGATTGAACACATTTTATCTTCTAATTGGTTAGAAAGATTTATTTAAGTATTCATCTGTAATATGTCAGTACCGATATACTATATCAACATTTGCTTGTTTGTATTCCGTCCAACGTGTTACTCAACTATCGTTGGGCACTGTTACATCGGCAATAATGAAGTCATCAAGTATTAAATTATCAGTTATTTTGGTGATGTTATATCCTCTAGCCATTGAAAGTAGGTGGGTTTTTTTCATATAGAATTGTAGAAAAAGCATTGAAAATACATTTTATGATTTAACTCAACATAATGATTCCAGTCTTTGGATTCTCGTTTATATTGGTCAAGGCATTTTCATAGAAGCCATATATTTCATAGAAATTTTTTCAGCCTAAGCTTTAAATTTAAATTATATCTCCGTTTTAACTATAAACATATATAAACAGCTCATATTACAATGCTGGATAGTCGGGTAAATACTTTGACACACACACGTATATATATATGTTTAGTAAGAAAGATTGTTGACTCATATCTAGACGTTATATGTTTACATATTTACTGAGCTATTTTACACAAACAACCAGTATTGTTAAAATTATTGGCACTGACGAAGGCTATTTGTTCAAACGAAATATTTGTCAATACGAGTTTATAACATCATCTTCGTATATTACCATGTTATATAAGTACCGCTGTGCAAATCTTTAGACTTTTATAATTTGTTATCCTTGTCTGTGCAGTAACGTCTATTCTAGACTATCAGGTACATATTGTATTTGCTGGTTGGTCCTTTTTATAGACTTCTTCTGAAAATATAAAAAAATCTTTTTAAAGATTAATAAATTACTTAAGAAATATGTAGAAGAGAACAGATCAATTTTCTATCAATTATGGTCGTTCACATATGTATCTGTCTTCTTGTTGATATCTATCTACCCGAATTCCATGTAAAAACAAGATTTTAAAAAATATATATGTTTAATTGGATGTTGCATATCTTGATGATTTTTATACATACATAAGGAATGTCACATTCGACTAAAAACAATCTCAATTTTGATATAGATTTTAATGTATAGAATTGTACAGTACGATATCGATCAAATTAAACCTCTTGTTTGTCATATTTGTATTGATAAAGAAACATTTATCGAATCACGTGACTCATTCCATACTGCATTAACAGATTGAACATCCATGAATTTACAAACACGTGTGATATAAATTACATACGTTGTGTGTTAATTATTTTCTACTGGCATAAGAACTTTACATTGTGAATTTAGACTGATTATGAAAAGAATTATGTTTTTTCCTAGACATAATGTATCTATATTGTTGTTGAATGAACAAATACTTTTAAATATTGTAAATGCAGCGAAGTATATTATTAGTTACATGGTGTGTAAGTGACCTAATACGATATATATTGGGGTCAGTAAATTCCATATGGGGTGAGAGCGAAGCTCGAATCCCCATATGGAATTTACTGACCCCATATATATCGTATTAGGTCACTAGCACGCCGTGTAACGAATTTATCTTACCGACTATCTTCCCATGTGGTATTAAGACTAGTTGCCTATCAAAGTGATTTAAAAGACTTCAATACTTAATTTTAACATGTTTAAGAACCTACTTCCTTTTGTCTATACAAAAAACAAATGCCAACAATAACAACGTGTTAGCTTTTAATTTGTTTTATGAATGTATTTCAATCGTTTTTTACCATTTTCTTCGTCTGTTTAAACCTTTCAGATGTCATTTTTGTTTTAAAAGGGAAGTAACCCCTTACTAACCCCATATGGTTGCTAACCGTATATGGTAACTAACCATGTATTTTTTAGGACACCCTATATGAAATATATATGGTCACCACGTGTAGTCGATTAACCAATCATATCCCCATAAATCTATAGAAGGTAGGATAACAAAAGAATGCATAGCTCTAGTATGTCTACTTCATGAATGAGTTTTATTAATAGGTAAAGAGAGTGGTTTAATAAGAAGTACCATAACCTTTGCATGATGTTTCAAGGGAATATAGCTTTAACCCACGAATCAGTTTGATTATTATTTCGATAAGGATATAACAATATCATAAAATTCTGATCTCATCTGAAACAACGAGAAATGGAGCTTTTAAATTTTTTGATTTAACCAGGATTAATACATATGATGTTTCTTTCAGTGAAAAGTAAAAGATGTCACAAACAACCAAATCCTGGTAAGTATTTCTTACTTTATACTTAAGCATTGTAAGAATCAATGCAGATCTATTGTTGAATTTGGCCTTTCTACTGTTTTTATTCTTACTCCATGTATGTAAACGGTCCGCGCGTTTGGCGCAATTAATGCAATTTTCCTGTTTTTTAGAGATTAAATTTAAGGTTAGAACCTGTATTTCTATAACACAGAAAATATATGTCAACGAAATGTCCCCTTCTAATCAGTTTGCTATAGAAACCTCAATTCTCCAGAGCAGAATTTTTAAGACTCAAGCATATTTTGCTTGAGTAAAGCGCAAGCATTTCCATTTTCGTCGCTTCTTTCATTAAACATATAAAACATTAATTTCATGAATAAAATAATTTGTGTTAAGTCTACATACCATTCCGGTTCAATTTATTTGATACATTTGATAGTATACAAACAATTTTAGTATATTGGATATGGAAATTACGTTTTTCAACAAGGCAATCTAGCAATTTTATTGGCAATATAGTCTGGGAACACTGTTTTGATGAAAGTTAACAATGACGTGCAACAGTGGAAAGATCAATTATTAAGTACATGCATCAATAGATGTTATCCAACAATCATAGACAACGTAAAGCAAATCGATTTATCAAATGATTAAGTGAAGAATTGTAGGATTCATAACGTTTTCAAGACATTAACTTTTCCGAATATGAATAGTTTGCAGGCATGTGTTGTATCATTAACATGCTTCTTTATTGTTCTTTCAAAACTCTGTTTGCATTTCAATATAGGCATACATTATATATTTGACTTTTCTACACTTTACACAAGTATTCCCCATTCCAAAATAAAGACAAATTGAAAGATATGGTATTACTTTGTTTTATTAAAAAGAATGGCGAACGTAGATACAAGTATCTTGTCTTGGGGAGGGATAAATCCTACTTTGTAAAGAATCACTCTGATTCAAACTAAAAATTCTCTAAAACTGACATTATCAAGATGCTTGATTTCTTGATTGACAACATATTTGTTACGTTTGGAGGACGAGTTTTTCAACAGACTGTCGGAATTCCAATGGGAACCAATTGTGCCCCTCTTCTTGCCGACTTGTTTCTTTATTATTATGAGGCTGATTTCATACAGGAACTTCTTAGGAAGAAAAATAAGAAGTTAGCAATATCCTTTAACTTTGCGTTCCGCTATATAGATGATGTTCTCTCACTAAATAATACAAAATTTGGTGACTATGTTGAACGAATCTATCCCATCGAACTAGAGATAAAGGATACTACAGATACAGTTAAGTCTGCCTCATATCTTGACTTACATCTGGAAATTGACAATGATGGTCGGTTGAAAACAAAACTTTACGACAAAAGAAATGATTGCAGCTTCCCAATTGTGAACTTTCCATTTCTATGTAGCAACATTCCAGCAGCGCCTGCATACGGGGTATATATCTCCCAATTGATACGATATTCCCGGGCTTGTATTTCCTATCATGATTTCCCTGATAGAGGATTGCTGCTCACAAGGAAGCTATTAAACCAAGAATTCTAAATGGTGAAGTTGAAATCATCCCTTCGTAAATTTTACGGACGCCATCACGAGTTGGTTGACCGTTATGGAATAACCGTTTCACATATTATATCGGATATGTTCCTTATGTCGTAACTACAATACCCTTCCCTTTTCACGAATGTGACCTACCTAATTAGACTATTTACCGGATTTGTAATATCATAAGCAACACGACGGGTGCCACATGTGGAGCAGGATCTGCTTACCCTTCCGGAGCACCTGAGATCACCCCCAGTTTTTGGTGGGGTTCGTGTTGCTTTGTCTTTAGTTTTCTATGTTGTGTCATCTGTACTATTATTTGTCTGTTTGTCTTTTTATTTTTAGCAATGGCGTTGTCAGTTTGTTTTCGATCTATGAGTTTGACTGTACCTCTGGTATCTTTCGTCCCTCTTTTATATAAACTCGATATATTTTTTTTAATGACATTTTCGTTGTTTTTGTAATCATGATTTTGATTCTATAAATCATAGTAATTAAAGGACATACATTTTTCCTGGCGGATTAAAACATGTCTTATCGTTATATGAAAAATCCATCTATAAAACCAACTATTTTGAAACATTTGAGAATTTTGAGAAACTTACTAACTATATGAAAGTATAATAAAATGTCTAATCATATGTAATGGTCGTTACTAAGATAATAAGGTTAAAATAATATCTTTAAACGCACTGCACATATTTAATTGTTTTTCTAGTTAAATGTCTAAATCGACCATCCTTATCCTGTGGTAGTTGGAGTATGAACATTGCCATACATAATATAACGGTTGGAAGTATTGGAAGACTGACTTGCCCCGCGGACCATTCCCTAAGAGGGAATGACACAATATGGTGTTTGGAATCCGGCTTATGGAGTCGGATAAAAGCTACCTGTAATATATTCTCATACGTTTATCTTTTTGATATTATTTATATGCATGTTTCATCTTTTAAATTAAGTTGATCTTAGATATATAAATATACCATTTTATAATGGAATGATGTTCCAGTTTAGAAAAAAAAATGGTTACAATTATCTTTTTTATATAAATTTAAATATTTTCTTTACAGTTTAACACACTACGCTAACTTAAGATTGTCAAAATTATCGTATTACTATGATAGCAACTGATCGACAACTGATTATCGTTTTTGATAAATCATATTATTCTAACATCAGTTTACAAATTGTTCAATGTGCTATGCAGAAAGGTAAAATGATACGTAAAACAAATAAAAAGGTATGGATCGAACATCATACCCCAATATGTTTACCAAAAGAAGATAACAATACAAAACAATCAATAAAACAATAGATAGATAACAAGAAACTTGAAAAACAAAAGCATGTAACCAAGGACAGCTAGCGAAAGCAATATATGTCAATACATTTAAAGGATAATAAGGTGAACGGAAAGTATTGTGCCTTGAATCCGAAAAATTCATAATTTCAATTTGTCTTCGGTTTCTTTGTTTAGGTGTTCCAGATGACGTCACCGAACCATATTTCCTTTTATTCGGTGGTTCCCGGTATTATTTTGTGAAAGCAGAATTGCAAACTTATCCGCAAGCAAAGGTTTTTATTTATCTATATTGTTGTTGTCATGTTGTCAAAAAATGTTTTTGATATGTTTGACTTTTCAATAGATCAGTAATGGTAGAAATTTTTACTTTACATTTATCAACATTTCAATTACTTATTTGTTAGTTAAACATTCAGTCTAAATAACGGCTTCACTATATGATTTGAGTAACTTTCTGTCAGTATGTTGAGTAACTATGTGTTGATGCTTTTTGTTTTAGTATCATTGAAAGAAATGCAAACTTTCCCATACACTATGTAAATATTCATATTGTGTTTTAGGCAACATGTTTAGACATGTGTGCGACACTCGTGGAAATTAACAACGAAGCGGAAAATAACTTCATTATATTAAATGCAGAGAGGCTGGGTAAGCAACAGTTTTACTTATCTATGATAAACGTTTAAAAATATGATTTATGCCAATGCGGTTTCAAAAATCTAATAAAATTAAGAAATAATTCCTGGGGACTTGCATTTATACTAGTTTTAACATGGGTTGGCCCTTAATGATGAATATTTTGCAACTATCCCTCACGAATTATTTCTATTCTAATAAACCGGGAATTCTTTTGGATCAAAGCGTTCTAGTTGACGGCAAATATCCGCTGTTCCAATAATCGAAAACATTATTGATAGTTACGAAACGGATGCAGAAAATGTATTAAGTGACATGCTTAACCTATTTACCATAACATACTTTTTCTACTATTTAGTCAGACGTCAGTCGCTACCCTGATATACCCTTTCTTTTTCGGGTAATTAATACGGATAGCGTTTGACATCTTTAGCCGAACAGATTTATCATTTTTACATAATTTAATTCATTGTATGCTGGTTCATATTCTGGACGCCAGTTTCTGCTCCTTTCTAATATAATTCACAAACAAAAAACAAATATGAAGCTTAGAAATGGAAAAAATTAAATACTAAACTCGTTCAAAGGGTATCTACACGTCTCAATCTTCAAAATCGCTTATCTAAAAATACTACCATCGCTAACATTTTTAACAATAAAAATCGTGGTTACCCTTCTATCGATAAGTGTCATGCCAAAAAATGACTTACATGTTCCCGTCTTTCCACCAACAATACGGTAAGGTCCACGTTTAATGGTCGCACATTTTCTTTAAATTTTGAAACTGATATAACTTGAAAAACAAACAGTATTATTTATTTACTCACATGAAACAAACCGGGATGCGGTATTCAGTACGTAGGTGAAACTGGACGATATTTATCTAAACGCACTCAAGAACATCTGTATCGTTTTAAAAGACCCAATAAATTCAAAAGTATCATTTATCAACACCTTAAGAAGCACAATCATCCTATTAAATATTTAGCAGTTCAACCTTTAGAAGTAGTAAATAAGCAGCCTGGTGAATCTCATTCAAAGTTTGTACGATCACGGAAAATAATTGAATTAACTTGGATTAAAAAATTACAGACAGTCTACCCTCTTGGTCTTAATGATAATATCATGGGAATTGGTAATATATCAAGAACCGATTCTGTTAACATTTTGGATATAGTTTCTAAAACTGTTCGTAAAAACCGTTCTCATGGTCGTAGAAAAAATCGCAATCAAAGAAAATTTCGGACCAATCATAACAATATTTCGGACCTAATTTCTATTTCAAAAAACAACGGCAGACATTATCTGTTAACAAAGCTCTGTTCATTACCGGTTAATAAGTTAAATAAAATTTTAGAGGATTGCAACACAATTTCATATAGCAGTCCTAAGTATGAAATCGTTCAAATTATAATGGCATATTGTTATTCTAAACTGTTTCCCAAAATTGATCGCCCTGAAGATCATAAAAAACAGTTTATTAAAATAAAGTATGTTAATAAAGGTTTTGATTTTGTAAATATTGCCGGTATTTTTAAGGTGTAATACCACCATTGATTTTCCCCTATTAGTCTTTGTTAAATTTGCACTTTTCAAAAAATTGTGCAGAATTTATCTTTGTTTCAAATAAAGAAATACTTGGCATGAGTAAAGTTTTATCCTGTCCAGTACCATAGAAAAAATTTCACATAACATTTCATTGCATATAAGAAAATAACCATCACTGGAAGTTAACCAATCAAATTTTCCCCCTTTTTTAACCTGTGTTCAAGCTTTAGTAACCATGTAACCTCAAGTTTCCAAAATATTCTATAGAAACCCCAAATAAAGAAATAATGGTGCTTTGAAATACCCAAGATATATGTTTATGACTCAGAAATGTTTTACTGCAATGAAATGTAGGATCAATTACCTACAACTGTCAAATTCAAGGGAATATTTTTTTTCGACCTATTTTCGTATGCAACCGGATGTGACGTACTATGATTTGGTGGTATTACACCTTATATTAAAGAAGACTTTTTTGTTGAATAAATTGAATGTGACTTTTTTCCTTTGTAATACTGGTTATTTCAAGCATTCCTGTCAAGTTTTGTCATAATCAGTTCAATAGTTTGAGAAAAATCTAGTATAATGTAAGACGACATCTACAGCGATTCGAGCAAAATTTCTTCGAAAAATTCAAACCAAGCCGCATCATGATAGAATATAGTGTGGACCAATAAATGATCAAATATTTATCTCATCTGCCTACAAACAGTTGAATATGATACAAAAGATGACTTTAGGATGATAAATACTACTAATGGACCTCTTATTCTTCCTTATAAAGTCTCTTTTGGTCCATTTATACCTCTCATTTCCTCAAAATTTCTACTTTTTAGGCCAATAAATAAAACTTTTGGGGTAACTTTCACTCATTTATGATAGAAATGTTATTATAAATGATTAATTGAAGTATTCAAGCTGCTTGAACTATCCGTATAAAAGTTTACTGTCTCCAAGGAGGTTTCAATTAGTCCTTGCGTAAAACTTAAATTTACGCCGCGTTCCAGAGAGGGACATAAAAAACTTCTCTTTTGGTGAATAATTTGTTGTTACTGCTTTAAAAATAATTTCATTTACTTAAAACTATATATTTATTAAAGTATTTCTTAGGAAAAATTTTCTAGTATAGCAGAATATAAGAAATAAGGAGAAAAAGCTCCCCAAGACTCTAAGTATGGCTTGTTCTGTCAACTAATATTCATGGTAAAGTCCTATTTCAAGGAAATTTTCTCATAAAATGTATTTTGGAGACTCAAACCACTCAGAATATTTCATTATTTGTAATATTTCACTTAAATAGCAAGAAATTTTAACACATGAGAGTACTCACAAGGTCAAAGGTGCATGTACAGCTTCCCATATTAGGTGTAATACCACCATTGATTTTCCCCTATTAGTCTTTGTTAAATTTGCACTTTTCAAAAAATTGTGCAGAATTTATCTTTGTTTCAAATAAAGAAATACTTGGCATGAGTAAAGTTTTATCCTGTCCAGTACTATAGAAAAAATTTCACATAACATTTCATTGCATATAAGAAAATAACCACCACTGGAAGTTAACCAATCAAATTTTCCCCCTTTTTTAACCTGTGTACAAGCGTTAGTAACCATGTAACCTCAAGTTTCCAAAATATTCTATAGAAACCCCAAATAAAGAAATAATGGTGCTTTGAAATACCCAAGATATATGTTTATGACTCAGAAATGTTTTACTGCAATGAAATGTAGGATCAATTACCTACAACTGTCAAATTCAAGGGAATATTTTTTTTCGACCTATTTTCGTATGCAACCGGATGTGACGTACTATGATTTGGTGGTATTACACCTTAACGACCATTCTGTTAAAGAACAAATTCCGGGATATTTTGATAATACTGAGCTCCCTCTTATTTGTTATATTTACAAGAAATCTACCCGGAAATTTGTGTTTAATTATAGTCAATTGTGTAAAGATGTTAATATCAGTGAAAATACACCTACTTCATGTAATTGCAGTAATTCCGAATACATTTATGGACCCATTTCCCATGTTATAACAGGAGATCTTAACATCGTTCAAGACCGAGAGTTAAAATCATTCCTCAGTAAAGGACCTAAATATCGTCCCCCGTCAATTATTAATTGGAATGAGTGTCGTAATATCATCCACGACTCACTCCATACTTACTGTTTGAAATGGATAAAACGGGAAAAAGCTGACAAAAAATCTTTGGACTCTTTTTTTAATTCAGTAATGAACATAGTTGATATACGTATTCAACATTTTAAAGAAAATTTTACTCTTAACAATAACCACAATAAACCTATTTCTCGTATCAAACATAAACTAAAAGAACTAGCCAAGGAATTTGTTTTTGTCCCGGCCGATAAAGTTGCTAATAATATTATTATTGTTTGACGTAAATTTTACATTGAGGTTCTGAAAAAAGAAATCACCAATTCACCAACATTCCAACTGACTCCATTTTCAGAAAACGACATTTGTAACAAACATAAACTTTTAGTTACCGCTTTACAAGCAGAACCAAATACAATGAAAGTCCCAACTATGTATTGGCTTCCGAAGCTGCACAAAACGCCTTACAAATATAGATTTATTTCGTCTTCAAGCCATTGTTCCACTACTAAATTGTCTATTCTTCTTACCAGTACACTTGGTACAATCAAAAACCTGATAATAAATTGTTCAAATAAGGCCTTCGAAAATAGTGGAACTAATTACTTTTGGAGTGTCAAGAACTCGTTGGAAGTACTTGATAAATTACATGCATATATTGGTGATTTTGAATCTGTTCAAAGTTTTGATTTTTCTACCCTATATACCACGTTGCCTCACATTCTCATTAAGAAAAAATTCACACACCTAATTAAATGGGCATTTAAAAAGTCAGAATGTGAATATATATGTTCAAACTCTTTTAGGTCATTTTTTAGTAGCAATAAACAAAAAAGCTATGTCAATTGGACATGCTTTGATACTATATATGCCCTTGAATTTTTACTAGATAACATTTTTGTTCGCTTTGGAGATTCCGTATATCGTCAGGTTATCGGAATTCCAATGGGGACTAACTGTGCACCACTTATTGCGGACCTTTTTTTGTATTGCTATGAGTTACAATTTATGACAGAAATCAGCAAAGACCCATCGAAACAACATCTGATACACAAATTTAATAATACTTTTAGATATTTGGATGATATTTTGGCTCTCAATAATGACGACTTCAGTATGTATACTAAAGAAATTTATCCTGTTGAACTTACTTTAAATAAAGCTAATACTAACAATGACCACTGCCCTTTCCTCGATCTTGATATCTATATCATTAATGGAAAGCTTAATACTAAAATATATGATAAAAGAGATGATTTTTCATTTCCTATCGTTAATTATCCATTTTTATATGGTGACGTTCCCTTGTCACCATCTAACGGTGTTTATATATCTCAACTTGTACGATTCGCTCGTGTATGTAACAATGTTTTAGATTTTAACGAGAGAAATTTATGTATTACTGAAAAATTATTACACCAGGGTTTTCGATATCACAAACTAGTCAAAACATTTACTAAATTTTATCATCGGTATAAGGACATCATTCGTAAATATAGCTCAACATGCAGACTTCTTATACGTTCAGGTATTTCACATCCAATTTTTTATGGAAATATTCTTTATAAAGCACAAAAATGTCAGTATTCACCTCTGAAGCTAACAAAACCTTTAAATAGACTTATTAAGAAGGGATATAGTTACGATACTGTTGTCAGGTCATTAAAGATTGCATATGTTGGCGTTAATATTGATTCACTTATAGGGTCTTTGCATCGGCACTAAACACAATTATTTAAAAACCAGTTGTTGGCATGACACGGGTTATGTTCTTCTCATATATGTTATGATGGTATGATACTAAACCCCTAACGGGAAGGATTGTGCCTGATATTCATATGATGAGGACATAATCTTTCAATCAGTTTAATTGAAGTCTGGAGCTGGCATGTCAGTTAACTGCTAGTAGTCTGTTGTTATTTATGTATTATTGTCATTTTGTTTATTTTCTTTGGTTACATCTTCTGACATCAGACTCGGACTTCTCTTGAACTGAATTTTAATGTGCGTATTGTTTACTTTTCTACATTGGCTAGAGGTATAGGGGGAGGGTTGAGATCTCATAAACATGTTTAACCCCGCCGCATTTTTGCGCCTGTCGCAAGTCAGGAGCCTCTAGCCTTTGTTAGTCTTGTATTATTTTTAATTTTAGTTTCTTGTGTACAATTTGGAGTTTAGTATGGCGTGCATTATCACTGAACTAGTATATATATTTGTTTAGGGGCCAGCTGAAGGACGCCTCCGGGTGCGGGAATTTCTCGCTGCATTGAAGACCTGTTGGTGACCTTCTGCTGTTGTCTGTTCTATGGTCGGGTTGTTGTCTCTTTGACACATTCCCCATTTCCATTCCCAATTTGATTAGATAGGTTTGGGATCAAGTTGAATGATAATGAACATTTACGAAAACCAATTTGAATCTTCGTTCGTTCATGATTCCATGTTGTGAAGATTTTTCACGTTCGTTTATGCTTACCGTACAATGCATATATTCTAACGTCACAGTTAGAATCGATCGTTCAATGACGTCACTAACACCGATGGACCTTGGGTACCTCATTCATAAAAAAAGCTTTCTACGAGGATGTGTGTTTGGTATGGCCAAAACAAATCATGACGTTTCCGATCAGCTAATATACAATATATTTGTATTTTGCTACGGAATGAAGTACACAAGTACTTAAAGCGTTTGAAAAACGTCATATTAAAATACTTTATATTTGTTAAACGTCACCGTCGTCCAAACCGTTACTTATTTAATAACTTAATAAGCGTTCACATAGATATAACATCAACTTTATTATCATTACGTTTTTTTCAACGTTGTTTAGGACGACCTAATAGAGACGTAAGATACCAGGGTGACATTCAAACTCTTAAAACGAAGAGAAAGTTGTTAACTTACCAATTAATCAATCAATCAATCGATGGGAAACTGACAACGGCATGCATTAACACACAAAATAAAACGAAAACAAAACAAGTTTACAAAAAACCTCATAGAAAACAAAGGAATTATCAACCTGAACCCAACCAAGAAGAGTGTTTGATGTCAGGTACTCCGACTAGGAAAGCAAATCCTGCTACCGTCATGTTACTTTATGGTTAGAACATACTGATAAGTCTCATTCGGTGATGACACAGCCGAGGAATAGAGTGACTGAGTGTGATTGTCTATGTGATATTTTGTTCATCTACATGTTTATGGGGAAGTGTGTATTATTGACCGTTGGGCAGATTCTAGACGACACAAATAATCAACACTTCTAAAGGGCAACGTACATTACTCAAAAATAGACAAATATATATTCATGTGCAATTTTACAAACTTTGAATAGGCCTGAGTGTAATTGAATATTTAGATTCTACCTGTCAATGTCCGGTATATCTGTGCTCTGGCAAAAACATGAAAACTTTATTTTTATCTATTTATTATTAATTTATACTGTCTTAGAATAACACGAAAACATATAAACCGTTAACCTCGCAATGAAGAACAATAACAATAACGTTTAGGATGTCAAAAATGAGGCGGATAATAAAATATGGAGTGCTCTCGCGGGGTTCCTGTTACTCAATGATTACATTCCCGTGTAATTTGTTTTTAAATATGCTGTTTACTTTCATATTTTTTATGTCATGTTTTGGGAGTTTCGTCATATTAAATTCTGTATAGCAACTTCATTGGTATGGATTGAAAATATTTTAACAAACATAATTATGAAAGTCTAAGTTAGGCAAATGTTTCAATTAAAATGAGAATCGAAATCAACAGTGCCATACATGAGATTTAATTAGCATCATTTAAAACTATCTTTTTAAGGACAAGTGTCTCCATGGATTGGATTAGAGTCAAAGGACGGTACTAGTTATGAATGGGCATCCGGAAATACAACAGAGTCAAACTTGTATGACAACTGGTCAAATACGAATACAATAATATATGGAGTAGGGAGATGCGTATTTATGAATGTTAGCAATAAGGAATGGTTATCTAAAGCTCAAAGTACTTGCAATAGCGTAAAGGATGAGTTTATATGTGAATTTTTAGGTAATATCTGTTTTCATATATGTTAAGTGTGTGTTTGTTGTTTGCTGTGTGTTTCTTTTGTCTGGTTTTGACCCTTTTTCAGGCTTATGTCTGTTAGTCTTTTCTCTCTTTTGTTCTTACCTGTTAGATTTGAAATGGAGCTCTAAGATATCCATTAAAGGGCAGAATGAATACAATGATATTTACTCTGTTCAGTTTTTACATAGTTCCTTTCTATATATTTCTGTTAACAATTTTCAGTTTTCACATGGTTCCCACTTTTTTGTATTTCTGTAAACTGTGTTATGTTTTTACATGGTTCTCGCTAGTTTATTTTTTTGTTAACTTTGTTATCTTTTACCTGGTTCTTACTTGTTTATTTTTATGTCGATTCTGTTCAGTTTTTACCTGGTTCTTACTTGTTTATTTTTCTGTTGATAATGTTCAGTTCCTACATGGTTCTTACTTGTTTATTTTTCTGTTGATAATGTTCAGTTCCTACATGGTTCTTACTTGTTTATTTTTCAGTTGATTATGTTCAGTTTTTACACGGTTCGTACTTGTTCATTCTGTTCAGTTTTACCTGGTTCTTACTTGTTTTTTTTTTTCTGTTGACTCTGTTCAGTTTTTACATGGTTCTCACTAGAACTGTAGGAAAAGAGGATATTAAAGAGGCATTAAAAAACTATGCTTCAAAAGAGACGCGAAAGATACAATAGAAACCTTAAAACTTAACAACGCCATGGCAAAAAAAAAACGAGAAAAGACCAAAAGACAAACAACAGTTTACAAAACACAACATAGAGAACTTGGTTCTTACTTGTTTATTTTTCTGTTGATTCTGTTCAGTTAATACCTGGTTCTTACTTGGTTTTTTTCCTGTTGATTCTGTTCAGTTAATACTTGGGTCTTATTTGGTTTGTTTTCTGTTGATTCAGTTCAGTTTTTACTTGGTTATTACTTGTTTATTTTTCTGTTGATTCTGTTCAGTTTATACCTAATTCTTACTTGTTTATTTTTCTGTTAAATTCAGTTCCGTTTTTACCTGGTTCTTACTTGTTTATTTTTTCTGTCGATTCTGTTCAGTTTTTACATGGTTTTTACTTGTTTATTTTTCTGCTGACTCTGTTCAGTTTTATCTGGTTCTTACTTGTTTATTTTTCTGTTGATTCTGTTCAGTTTTTACATGGTTCTCACTAGAACTGTAGGAGAAGAAGATATTAAAGAGGCATTAAAATAACATGCTTCAAAAAAGAAGCGAAAGATACCATAGGAACCTTCAAACACATAACGCCATGATCAAAAACGAGAAAAGACCAAAAGAAAAACAACAGTATACAACACACAACATAGAGAACTAAATACTGAGTAACACGAGCCCCATAAACAAACCTGAAGTATTCATAGGTGTTCCGGAAGGGTAAGCAGATCATGTTCCACTAGTAGCTCCCATCGTGTCGCTCTTGTAAGTACCCACCCGGAGATAAGTTTAATGAAATACATGCAATATCAGGGTCAGTAGTAACAAAATACGAACAGACAAATCACGACTTACAGAAAACTACACAAAAAAGTAAAAAAAAAATAACCAACTTAAACCCGCAAAAACTGAAAGTGAACTCAAGCTCAACAGAAAATTCAGGATCACATAAAATACAAGGATCGTCTTTTGGTAATTTGCACCTGTATGGAAAGGTTCTTATGCTTATTGTTTGGAGTTATAAAAATTGTGAGTGTATTAGTCTGTCATTTAACGTTTTTTTTTTTTGTCCCACCTCCGTATTTAAATTAAGTATAGTCCTGTAATATCAACTTTTCCACCATATTGAAGATTGATTTCATGTATTACAATCCAATCTTCTTTGTCTGAAACTCTATTTAAATTTTCATTATGAAATTATAAATCTTAATGTATTTCGTATTTTGCAGATTTGATTAATAATCACGACAAGACATAAAGACGAAGATGACATCCAACGACTCTTTAAATAAAAATTTACAACTAAAGATAATTGTTGGATTTATTTAGAGGCAGAACCATAAGTCAACACAAAATAATTCAGTAATTGTCGAATTTGTGAAGATTACGCAAATTATAATTCTTTTTTCGAATATTGAAATTGTTATTTGGACAAACATTTTATTTAGTTATTGAACTACTGCTTAGGAATATTTTTGCAAACAGTATACCATATAGCACAACCGTGAGCCATTATTTTTCAATATACGTGTTATAATAGCCCTTTTATAATATGGCACAACATGTTTCTGCATCATTTGTCCAAATTCTACAGTAAGGACGCTATGTTCATTTCCTCCTACTTATCTATCTCTAGTTTGCTTGTATACAAATATCGTTTAGTCGAAACCTCTCTAGTGAGTAAAGTAAAAACTATAGAATACAATATCGTTCTGGATGCAATTATTTTTAATTCATCGGAAAATTCTACTAATTAAGATTTTTTTAGGTATATCTTTAAAGCAAAACAAGAAGAATTAAATTAATTGTTCACAGAACAATTGAAGGTCTGTGCATTTCAAAAGCAATATTAGAAAATATTACCTTCAGGTTCACTATGCCATTACTGGTGTCAGAATATAGACAATATTTTATTGATTCCAAATATACATAATTTATGGTACATGTACCTCTTTGGTGAAATAATGGAGTTAATCAACCACTACCGGTATACTCAGAGTCACTTCCTGTTTTCAAAACCAAATTTACTAACCACAAAATCAAAAACATATAAAGTTTCTATCTTCTTTTGCTTCAAATAAGGCAGATACGTTGCTACTACCTGTATACAAATTTCAATTCCGATTTTAAATGATGCGTTACTTTTCACTGATATAAAACTTAAGTTTTAGGCACTTTATGAAACTACAACAATAGTTTGATACTTCTAGTTTGCAAATGGTCACATCTGATTGGCATTATTTAACGCCAAATTTCTGCAAACTCATGCAAAAGACCCTGTGACTTTATTGAGTACCAATATAAAAATATTACGTCAAATTTTACTTTGACCTTGACCTAAATTTCCAGGTCAGAAGGCATTAACCTCAAACAAAAAGACACTAGATCTCTCTTATATATGCTTATTAAGTTATAGCAACATGCAGTTAATTTTAAAAATAAGAGGGGAGAAAATTCATATAAATATATATGAACGTACCCTTTCAACCAAAATTTACATGTCATATAATAATTTAGGCAAAATGTTTCGTCAATATGTGTTACTGAGGTTAAGCGATAATAAGAAAAAAATTAGAATAGGATCTTGACCTGCGATCTGGACCTCATTTATTGTTTTTGGTAGATTACGGCGCAAGTCAAAAGACCGTAGGTTTCTATCACTTATAGTTAAACAGTTACAAGTACATTTTACTTATGTCAAATAAACAAGAGTGAGATAACTCTCATATAGAGTCTCCAGATCGCTTAAATTTTTGTTGGAATACCTACTTAGAATGTAACGAGCAAATTATAAAGCACATTGTCAGTTTCTTTCTTTTACCGAATGAGTAGGGATAGCAAGACACACAGTGTTTAGGGGAATGACTCTTACTAGGAAATTAAAAGTGGTTGGTTAAGCAGCGGTGTTTCATATCGTAGAAAATGTTCAATATCTTATACCATAGATCTAAACAATAACTTGCGAAACAATCAAACAGCGAATTAAAAAGAGTGGCAGAAGATAAGAAAATAAAAATCAGAACAAAATCAAATCAGGTCCCCACGGGAAAATGAAAAGACATAATTAAATTATCTAAGGTATTTCCACCTCACCTATTGGTGATAAGAGTTTAAATGAACTTTTATAAAGTAACCTTCGTTTAAAAAATAGCACAAACAAATTGACTTTTCTTTCACAGATTCAAAACTATATAGTGTGTACTTCTGATAGATAACTTTCACTGATTCCAAAAAAAATATGGCTGACATTCATTAGATAAGTTGCTACTCCTGGTTTCATTCGATGGGTCACTTCTCAATGTTCTTCAAAATATCATATGGTTTCTATGTCATTTAACATTAAAATAGTGTCTATATTGCTACTACCGATTCAGTCTTACTTTTGGTTTAAGTTTCTTCAAGGGATTGGAAGTCCTGCCTAACCGTTTTAGAAGCGCTGTTATGATTTCAATAGTTTTTCCTTTATAGAATATAATGTCGACATATATATAGATCGACAAGCATGCTCATCTTCATATGGACTGTCATACATAAGTACCCCATTTGATGGTGTTCTCGACATTTCATCTAATGCATGCATTCTGTGTGACAAAATATAACATTGCATGAGATAGGCCGACTTCATAGTTATAAATATAAAAGACATTTTTCACATTTTCCAGAACTGTTATTTATATCTCAAACATTATGAAGACTGTTAAAACTAATGCCAAAATTATACACATAATAAGAAAACCAAGACAGACTATACGATATTGAAGAGTGGACAATTACACTTGATTTTCTTACAATTGTTACGGCTTCTTTTTTCTATGTCCAAATTCCAGATCAAAAACATATTTTTATAAAACAACTTGTTCTTGTTTCAGTCCCAAAATTTTTGTTGTTGTAAAAACCACACTAATTCCATCAACAATTACATTGTTAAAAGCTTCTCTGTTGCATTATGATTTTCTAAGCTCTTTTATCTTTCAGATTCAAGATGATAATCTGCACGTACAGCTAGCAAAGCAACATATGCTTGTACTGTTTTAAAGTAGATTGTACTATGCAGTCATCTTATAATACTGCCATTTATACTACTGGGCATACCAAATATATCAAAGAGTTCTCTCCCGATGCAGCTAATTGTGAGCTGTTATGAGAACACTTGTGAAAGGGAACCACCGTTATTAATATACATTCAATTTCGAGCATACATTTATCTTTCCCATGCTTCCAGGATCTTGGAGGAATGGGAGGTGGAACATCGTCTGAAATGCATAAATGTTTCACCTTATCAAAATAAACAACGTTTTTTTACAAATGAAGCACTGGAATAACAAAACAATGCATGTAGAATTTTTTTTTGAACTATTTTCAAATTAGCAAATTTCGCCAGTTGAATGTTTAAAGAGACAAAGTTCAATGGCAGGAAATATGTAAACAAAACTACTAAACAAAAAACAACCGAAAACGAAAAAGAATTTAGTTCTATAACTACGTCTTAAATGTATAGAAAATAAAATGCAAATTATACCGTATGGTTCATTTTTGGTTTTCAATATTCCTCAACATTATATTTGATATGACCTTCTAACTGTTTTGCGTCGAGCGCCACTGATTAGTCTTATGTAGACGAACCGCACGTGTTGCGTACCAAATGTTAAGCCTTGTATCTTTAAAACAATTAGTCGAAGCCACAGTAAGTTAACGAGTTCGTCGCCGAGATTATAATCCGGCTACACTAATAAACCAAATTTGATCTGAAACGGTCATTTTGATCTTATCAGCTCTTGAAAGAATGAACACTACATTTTCAGTCTTATTCAGTCTTTCAGTCAATTTTCAGAGTTATCCACTGCGGTAAATGCAGTACTATTCTAACATTCCGCTTGCAATTAATGCAGATCTGTTTAGTATAAGCTCAGACTGTTAAAAATTTTTTGTTTGTACCTGTACACAATAACAATATACTGGATTGTTGGAAAAGTTACTAAACAGAACTTAATTGAATGCATTTGATTAATCTAGTATTTTATGAACAGAAAATCAACTAGTAAATAAAGTATAAATGGTGTTGCGTGTCATCACAAAAAGGTCTTAAATGGACATCTTTACCTCATCTAAAAAGTCTGAACAATAGATTATTCAGTTGTGTTCAGGTATATTCAAAAAGGGGACTTCCATAAAACTAACAACTTCAAGTGTTAGACTTTATCAACCAACGGAATTAATGGAAAACAGTATTCATAACTTAGTACATGTTAGAACATGCATTTTCCACATTTTCCAAAGGAATTGGGGGATTAAACCTGATTTAACAGCTAGCTAAACCTTTTACTTATATGCCAGTTGTTAATAGTTCCGTTATATTGACAAAATTAGGTGAGCAACCCATTCAGTTTAAAGAATTGTGTGTTGTGTACTTAGATCTACTTTATATTAAATAACAAAATGTAGATCTGGACTGATGATTACTCAACAAGGGTTTGGGAAAATCTTCATAGTAACTATCGCCCTCTCAAAAATTAATATATTTAGACATCAACATAAAATAACTCTAATTTGAGGATCTACTAAGATATGTATACGTCACAGAATTATTGGATTGTCGATGAAATATTTGGATTTGTTATTACAATGTAATTACCTTCGTGATATATCTAGTCATTTTTACTACCGACAGAAACTTTCTTTTGTAAAGTTGAAATTCGTGCCTGGGCTACATTTTCAAATAAAAAAGAAACAGAAATAAATATTGATTACAGCATGACTCTATTGTTCGTTTTCATCTTAAATGCATATCTTCATAGTGGAGTGACCAAGCCAACAAATTTTCAACTTAAATGGACCACCCTACCTGCAGGCAAAATCCTGAATTTTCGTTTAAAGAAACGTTTATACTTTAATGTTTGCCTGGTCGTAGAATCGAAATATGGTGCAATGTTTTAAAAAATAAGCTCAAAGGTTAGTGGTTGAGTTTTTCACTAGTGTTAATTTATTTCACAAGAGTTTATAAAAAGTTAATAATACCTGAATTGTTTACTTAACAAGAAATTAATGATGAAATAAACTGTAACAGTTCATTTTAAACTAAAATTGATAATAGTAAAAGCACCAAATGCCCATTTTAAAGGGAATTCAGACAAGCAACAATAAGAAAATACAAGACCGAACAACAACCGACTGGCAATTGATTTTTTTACATCGCATGTATATCTTAAGATATATTTTTAAATTTTACGGCTTCTTAAAAAAGAATCGAAGTTCATTTGATTTTGGCTATGATGTATATCGGTTGCCAGTGACAAATAGTTCACTAGGCAATTGAATTAAATTAGTTAATTGAAAGTCTGAGGGGTGACCGTAAATTCTAGCTCTATGCACTTTGAAGTTTTATCGGATTGTGTCTTACATAAGCACATATGGACCCATCAGAAAGAGTGGCTGTAAGGGTACTTGTACAAGCAAAGTGCATGACATTTTTTCTAATACCTGACATCAGTCATCGCTTTCATCGTCGTTTTCTTCAGATATTGCTCGGTGAGTTAGATAATTGTTACACCCATCAGACCCTTCACATGAAAAAATACTGGTACACGCCAAATTCTGTTGGTTGCATACACAGTTTTTATTGCAAGCTATTTTACCCTTGAACGTACAAACAAGGTCTTGAAGGAAATCTGTTGACATAGGTCCCTCAAAGAAAACCGGGAGCAAACCGATTTTCCCCTTTTGCCACCCAGAGTCTTTTGGAAGTCTGATCGCTGGTTAAGCAATATGAGAGTTCACCGAAACTTGCGTTAGTAGCATTTCACGTAGAATGTGCTGTAAAAACGAGTTTTCACATGGGAGAATTCTAACAAGGTAAGCATCCTTTGTGGTGACAAATTTCACCCTTAGCTTGTTTAGATCATGTAGATTCCTGAACTTTCTTTGATCATACAATGATGCGACAAATGCACGTCCATTATTAACGGCGGATTCCTGATCTACCGTTGAAAAACTTTAGGAAGAGTTTGAAATTCTTCTGCATCTCTCAGCAAAAACTTATACATGGACTTCTTACCTAGACCGAAAAAAAGATGAATTTGTGTCGCAACCTGTCAGAGCATGTGTAGCTGGCAGATTGCAGATTGAAGGTCCAAGCGACCGACAGATTTCATGGACTGGTAAAAAACGCCTTCCGTCTTTTAAATTTGATACGGATCCCGTTTGGCACCACAACTCTTCAGTCTTAAAGAGTTTAGAAAAATAGTGAACACAGCGCATTGACACATCTGTATCAGATGATTGTACAATAATACGACCTTTAGTTCTTTTTGAGAATATTTTATCATCTGCATACAACGAATGCATAAGTATTCGAGTGTCTGCTTCTTCCTGTTTGACACACCGGCACATGAAATGTGATTTACTACCTCTGGGTTATTACAAACACCCGCGAGAAACAACACTGCGTCTCCCTCTAAAGAGGTTTCTTCAAAATACCGCTCGCAATGCTCACCAAGTAATCTGATCAGTGATTGTTTATTTTCTGCATTACTCAGAAACTTTTTCCGATCTAGAATTGCTCTTCCTTCTAAAACTTGATACACTTTTTTAGCTCCAAATGACAATGTGCAACGGAGTCTTTCCGCAGCTTTGATTGAATGCGTTATATCGTAGCGATCAAAACATCAATTACCGTTCCGGCATTGAACAAACATGTCAACAGAATTTTGAGGTATCTTTGTACAAGATCACCAAATGTGCTACTGTACATTTCTTTCTTGGCATCCATACTCTGAATAATGCCCATACCATCGCCTATCAAAACTGTGTCTGATTTGTCATAACTTGGAAGATTGAAAGAAGAGCAAATTTCATCTTCGAGGAGGTGAATTATATCAGATTTACAACACTTCCGCATGGTACCAATATCGTGGAACATGGCTGAAGGTATGGACCAATAGGATATGCAAAGATCTGCTCTACAGTCACATCGTCTCGAACACTATCAAGAGCTAAAGCACGACAAAATATCTGGGATTATAAGTGCCTTAACAAAGTCACCTGATAAACACTTTAGTTTTGAGGTCTTGGTCATATCATCGAAGGTCTTGAGGAGACCTCGAATTAGATCTGTAGAAGACACGGTTTTCAGTCTCATTAAAGCAGCCTTCCACAAAGGATTTAACCATCTGGTTGCCACGTTCAAGAGATTTGAGAAGAGAATCCTGAACATTTTTTGAGGCTTACATACCTGTAGAAATATTGATCGATGATTTAGGATCGGCGACGTTAAATGGATCGGTCATATTTGAATGCACATACCTTATCAAATCAGACACATTTTTCTCGTCTCGTGTCATTGCCGTTTCCTTGTTTTCATCATGTTCAGTGTCTGCGTCTGTGGTTAATCCCGATCTGATCTCATTTCAAAACTAAAATGCGCAAGGATGTGTCGTGTAAACATCCATCGAAGTTTTTTTTCTTGTCAGTCCTATGATACCGCTACAACCTTTGGAATCTTTAATGATAGTTTTCTCTGTAGCCATATCACTCCAAGTACCATTAAAGGCTCCAGGTTTTTGTCTGATTGAAAACTCATCGGACAAAAAGGCGGATGTTACCGTTTCAGGCAGATTCAACATATCCAATATGTAGGCGGCTGGTGTCCACCTAGCATAGTTTGTCCGGTTGGTTATGAAAAAGTATGGCAACATTGCAGCAACCGTTTGCAAATGTAAAAGCCACAACCCATCCCGTTCAGTCTTTATGTTCTGTAACAGTATCTCAACTGCACGAAGAAACATATCCCAAAATGCAACAATTGGTGATAGTTTACAAGCGTGTGTTCTGAATTCTTCAAAAAAGGGTAACATATGTTCTTTAAAAACAGAAAAGAACTCTTCAATACCTTCAGTGCTTTCGATATGTCAGCAAATGAACTGTGACAGTCAAAGAACGCCTTCCATACATTTGGTTCAATACTGTTTAACCGGTTTTCTTCTCTGCACCAATTGAAGAATGATTTAAACAAAAGAGCCATGAGAGCCTCATAGCCAAAGTTAATCCTTGAACACCACGATTAAACTGTTTGCCAACAAGCATCTGATCTACCATATTAGGAACATAAATTCCAGATTCAACAAGTAAGTAATAAAGCCAAGCTGATGTCCATAACTTACCAACTGTTGCTATAAAACAGGAAAGTCCATGAAATCCTCCGAGTCTTATAAAGTGTGATTGGAAAACGTCTAGCATATACCATTTCACTTGTTGGGCAACAGCAAACAATTGCTGGTCAAACGTTTGCACAGCATATTGTTGACCGGCACGTTTTGACATATATTAACATTGTTTCATAGTTGTAAATAATGTTGCCATGTCGCTAGGTTTGGCATCTATGACCGGAGCATATTCTACAAACAAAAATTCAGATTAAACCTCTGATAGCCTTTTGTAAAAGACGGTCCAAAATGGAACAATTTGTTCAGAGCTTTCTGCAGGAAAGAAAATCGAATCTAAGTCGCAGAAATACCCAATACATGTCAGATATATCTAGCTGTTTCCATAAAACAAGACACAATCTTCCCATAAGCATCAGAATAACGAGGAGGTCCATATCGTTCTTTTGGTTTGTCGAACGGTAATCATGCAATACGATTGATATTAGAATCATCCAACGTCAAAGATTTCTCTAGTCCTCGTTTAACTTTAATGGAACTTATCTTAGCGTTTGTTGATTCCTTTTGATACTGAAATACAGCTCCTAGCAGTTGAGTGGAAGGTATTTTTACAATCGATTGTCTAAGCATTGATGTCAATATTATCAGCTCCCTCTTGTATTATATGACCACCTTCTTTAAATGCAGCAATACCATTAGGTATGTAGGATATGTCTTGGATTCTGCCTATTTCAAGATTTGCTAAACTAGTCGGATATCTTAGTACTTCAGAGTAGGATGCACAAAAACTAGGGTATTATAGATTTTCAGTCAGATTTGTTTGAGCCAAGCTAATGGTGTAATTGTAATGCTCAACCAAGATGAAACGGGGTAAAAAGATTTTTGTTAAAAGCAACTATGCATTCTGCTATTGTCAGGACCTTTCGCTTTTTGTCGGAAGGAAGTTTAGAAGCATTATCATCACCATTGTAAGATTTATCATCTATTATCCACAACAAAATCTTTGTTACTAAACAAGGAGTGTGATGTGTTGAATATGCCAAAGATATTTCAGATGGCGTTGGGTAAGTTTCTCTTGATATTCTTAAGGATTGCATTCGACTACGAAGTATTGAATCGACTGCGTGCAATGTCTGGTCTTCATTTAAAGTCGCTGTCTCAACTTCTGTTTCAGTTTCAATTCAGATTTTAAATTACTAGCTGCTTGGATGGCTTCAGAAATTGTGATTGAACTACTGAATACTATATTAGATCTGCCTTGATCCTTCTGTGCCTGAATAACAATTGATTTTTTCTAACTTACGCTGTAGTTTTGCAGAGGCGTACTTAGTTTTCAAATCATGACGTAAAAAGAAACAGAAATTTTCTTCAAGAAAAGACATTAAAAAGGCTTTTTGTGAAGAAGCAAGTCGTCGTTCATGTCACTAACTAGACAACGAAAAGCCTTATCGTGTTCAGAAATATCCAAATCATCGATGAATTCTTATTTCTTCGGAATGCTAAGTAAAAAATTAGCGATGCAAGCCCTGTGGTTAAGACCTTTGGTTTTAAATTCTTCTGAAAAAAGGAGCGATTTTGATTCTAAATATCGTTTTTTATCCGCTTATTGTATAATTTTTTGTCAGTTTCTATGTGACGTAATTGTTTGGCGCGCCTGTATGGTTTGTGCTTACAGAAAATGCAAGCAGTCCAGTCAAAAGGCGTAGACATTGATCTTGTCTGAACAGACTGGGAACAACATGATTGATCATCTTCATTGAAAGTGTCCGTATGATCATTTAACATTTCAGCTGTGGAAATTTTTCTAAATTTACCCTGCTAGTGTATGATTTGTAACAGCCAGGATTTGTGATAATTCAACTTTACTTTATCAACATTATCAAGTGAACTATACTCATCTTAGAGTCTGCGGTACACATCATCTTTTCTTGCATTTACAGCATTGATAAGGGTTTGTTTTCCTTTTGCAGTTAGAGAGGACAGCTTTTCACTTGTTGAAATGTAACATATAATGCAGATTCAAGTTGTTTGAAGCACGGCTTATTTTTGCTCGCGAGTAAGCTTCAGTGGACTACTAAAAGTATATATATTTCGGGAATAAACCGCATCCGCTCCAATTTGATTTTAGTTCGAAGAGATATATTTTTAACAATAGGAAAAAACACGATAAAATAACTATTCAACGAAAAATTAATAAGTCAAAAACTTATAAAAACAATGTATAATAAACATGATAAACCTCTGATGCAAAAATAGCAATACAACAATAATTACATGGCACAAGTACGAACAATACTATGATGCACTATTGAAGGTAGCACGGTAGTATTTGCATTCCAGAATTTAGGTTGCTCTTTTGTGTACCCTACTTAAGTCAATGTATCTGAACATTATGATTGGACAAAAAATACAGTATCAACTGAACATACTTTCCCAAACTGAGGGATGAATCAGGTGTAGAAAAATATGAAATAATTTTACATACAGATGAAAATGAATTTTTGAGAATTTTTTTAAATTTTGTATTCACTGCACGATAAAAGACCTAAAAGCACTAGTGGCATTAGGTTCTTAAAGATAGCAAAAAAGTAAACAGTCATGATACATATTCAAATTCATTTCTGAATAGTAAAATGAAAGTACTTCAGTTAACTGTGAATGTAGAATTTTTAGCAGTGTTAGAAAGTGGTGAAAATTCAAAAAAGGCTATCATTATCCCTTATGGGCCAGGAAATACTACCGTGCCACCTTAATGGGGATATACATGTTTACACTAAATCAATGAAGGATATTTTTTTACCTATGCAATTTGTAAGTTTATCAATAAAAAGTTGATTAAGGGCAACTATGATAAAAACAGCCCTTAAATTCCACCCCTGGGAGTGAAACTTGCTGATTCAGCAAATTTTGCCTGATCTGTGGGTAATAAAGTAAAAATTTACCTAGAAAGTAGAACTTCATTATTTTTATGTAACTTGCAATACATTTTTAATTATAAATGCTCGCTTTAACTTTTCGCAGTGTCTGACACATGTGCAACCACTGGAATTTGAGACGCGACATATTTTATTTGCCTGTACATCCTATTATTTTCACCGAAATAAATCAATTGCATAATTTCTTATTTTTTTCCACACAAGTACAGCTTTACTAGTTTTCTTTAGGTTTAATTTGTAGTTCTGTGGTAACATGACACCAGTATGAGCTTTTTTGGAACCAGCAAGTGGCTAAGGGGTCAATACTTATTCATTTAGCCCTCATATTTGGCTGAAATAGAGATAGCAATAGGGGTTTCTTTACACTGACAAGACATTTTTTTTTTTACAAAGAATGTAATTATGATTGTTTATCAGCAAGATTAAATAGTTTATTCATTTTCCATGCAAATGTCATTAATTGTTTTGATTTTCTGACAATGAAAAGCACAATAAAGGTAAAATGATTATGTAAGGGGACATAATTTAACTTAATGCATATATGAGAAATAGACAAACAGTCAACTTAGAGATATATTCTAGTACATGTATTGTCAAAAAGATTTTAGAATAATAGTTAACTGCCATCTAAAGAATCTTGTTGTGTTGCCTTCATAATCTGGAAATGCTTAAAGTAATGTAAGGCATGCTGTAAAATGTGGAATGGACTTAAATATCATTTTTCATGATTTGGTGCTTAAACTGTTTCTTTCAGTCAGATTAACTATAAATAGAGTTGGCAATCCAATAATTCCTCCTGAATCACCATGTTGGACTTCTGTGTTGATTTGAAACATCATATATTTGGATTTTGTTCACCCCTTAAGTAAAAATGGTAAGATGATAAATAAATGAAAATCTGCCAGCTGGGGTAGGGGTGTAATCTTTCATTTTTTTTTTGGTAAGAAATAAGTGCAGACTAGTATTCTTTATTGTAATATGTTGCATAGTAAGAAGGCTATGCATCATAGGTGTCATGACTGATTTCAAGTTTGAAATGTCTCGGTTAAGGTAGCACGGTAGTATTTGCATTCCAGAATTTAGGTTGCTCTTTTGTGTACCCTACTTAAGTCAATGTATCTGAACATTATGATTGGACAAAAAATACAGTATCAACTGAACATACTTTCCCAAACTGAGGGATGAATCAGGTGTAGAAAAATATGAAATAATTTTACATACAGATGAAAATGAATTTTTGAGAATTTTTTTAAATTTTGTATTCACTGCACGATAAAAGACCTAAAAGCACTAGTGGCATTAGGTTCTTAAAGACAGCAAAAAAGTAAACAGTCATGATACATATTCAAATTCATTTCTGAATAGTAAAATGAAAGTACTTCAGTTAACTGTGAATGTAGAATTTTTAGCAGTGTTAGAAAGTGGTGAAAATTCAAAAAAGGCTATCATTATCCCTTATGGGCCAGGAAATACTACCGTGCCACCTGAAGCGATTTGTCAATAAAAAGTAATTTTAATTCGTATCGGTTAGGAATTTAGATCCGGAAATTCATTGAATTATAATGCATAGTTAAAAATCGTCATAAAAGTGAATTTATTTGAAATACTTAGTTGGAGTGGTTTCCTTACTTTACAAAATGAAGTTTTATTACTTTTTAAATCAGGAAATCTGGAAATTATCGATGTAATCTAAATTTACAAATGTTGTAACCACTTCGTTAAAATAATACAGAGTGCGCATTCTTGAAATTGAGTGAAAGCGGACAAAATTATGGATAAATAGAAGTAATTCTATATTTACAATATGAATAAACACTTTAAATCTTTATAAAATGCAAAATCATATGTTAAAGGACAAAACAAAAAAAAGAAACAACAGTCAAATTGTTTTTTATGTTGAATTTTTAAAAAAAATCAAAATGTCTTTTTTCTTTCCATTTTATGCAAAACCTGCACCGCAGAAAAAGGCTACGACCGGGCAGAAAGGTTAGATTAAGGTATTGGCTTTGCAAAAAAATCATGTTTAGCATGCAGTTATACCGGTACATTAAAGTCGTAAAATAAGCATCTTTTTCTTGTGTACACTATCATGTATTTCCGTCTTTAGACGAGAAAAAATAGTTTCAACATTACTTTATATTAATTAATGAAATGATAAATATTTAATAAATTAGTACATTTTATAATTTTTGCTCTTGATAAATTTATTGAGTCCAAAGCGTTTTTATTGAATGGTTTTCATCCAGAACTTATGGACCAAGACAATCAAAAGCCATGGACGTATGAGTATCTAAGAGACTCATTTGACCAAAACGGAATCTAAGTACAATAGCCAAACCCCCGTAACTGTCAACTGTGCCTTACTGTTTCAATACCTAAACTGTTCAACGGATAATGTATTCAAATTGTTGACAAAGGAATGTATAAGTACTTAACAATGTAACTAGCTATATGAACAAAATCCTTAAAATTGTTTTTGTTGTTTAAATTTTTTTATTCATAGAATGCCAATTTTGCCTGAGCAATTGGAACTTGAATTTTATATTCATAAACGTATCCATGAAAAAATTAGATATGAAATTTATGCTTATTCATTCATTCATTCGTTCAAACAAGTAAGCAATCAATCATTAAATATTCATTTTTATTCAATAATTCCAGACCTGCAATCCTTTTGTTTGTTCGTTCAATTATGTTTTAATAGAGATTTCCAATAAAATGACATACGTACGTTACTCGAACCACTGAATTTGATTAAATACGTCGCTCAAGTTTAAACAAAGTTTTCCAAAACTTTTGAAATCACACACTGTAATTTTCGTCCATATAAAATTTTGTTATCATGACGAAAAATGATAATCTTGTATTTGAATTATCACGTGATTTTCCAGATTCCCGCCTTAATTTTCCCTGACACAAGATCACGTATAAACACGCGTATCCCATACCTATCATACGTACGATTTTAGTTATCTTTCATGGTTTTGATTATGACAATTATTTGTAGATATACTTTGCAGATGAACGCCCCATTATACTTTTTTTTCTGTCTTTCTTTATAGTGTATCTATCTTTTTGTTAAATTTGTTGCGGGGAAAATATTAAGAAGGAATATTTTTCTTACAATTTCAGAAATATTGAAACCAGAGTTGGTCAGAATCTGTCTCTTTATGAAAGTTGAAAATTGAGATGTCGCTTCCATTTAATTAAACAAAAGTATTTTTCATTTATTTCAAAATATTTTGATAAAAAATTTACCTATATATGTTGTTTTTATAATAAAGGTGTTTTCGATTAGGGATTGTTCTGTATTAATTTGTTTAACGGGAATGTTATCGGAGTCCAAATACAAAAGACATTTCCAGACAATTTGTGTTCTATCCCTTGAAGTATATTAACTTATAGTATTTTATCCATTTTATTAATAAACAACTAAAAGGGTCACCGAATTCATTTTACTGAATAAATCATTAACGGAAATGTGTATGGTAAGAAACATTGAACAACATGATATAATAAGATTTCGTTGCCAGATGCGGATCCAGGATTTTGAAAGGGGGGGGGGGGGGGGTATAGGTTACGTTAGAAGTGGAACAAAAAATAGAAGTGTTAATAGGATGTGGGGCCATATATATAAGTGTTCCTTGCATATATATTTTACATTTGCAAATTTAGGGCGAGAAGATGAAATAATATGCACCAGACTTTGTATTATACCACAGGAATACATGCCATCCTACCCGGACACATGATGTTGACCCTTGACCGACCAATATTTGCTCTAACTTCTAAGTATTGCGTGTTTGGCTGAGAGGCAGCCAATCTTCGATTTAAAACGGGCGAGAATCGAGCCCAAGACTTCCCGCACTCGAGCAGTGGTGTAGCTTTCATTGATGCAAAGAGAGATAAAGATAATTATATATCTGGTACGTCATAGAATAAAGTATACTGAGTGACGACGGTTCAAAACGTCGACTGCTTTACTCTTTACTCAATCATTTCTCATTTTTAATGTCTTGAAAACTTTCTTTCTAGATGCAAATATCTTTTATTTGAGAAACAGACAAAGTAAACCTCGCAAAAAAACTGATTCAAACAAGAGGTCAAAACTGTGAAACTTATACGATGCTTGATTTTTTTTTTGACAACGAACTTGCTACTTTTGGTGGACTTAATTTTCAACAGACACTTGACATTCCTACATTTTATGTAGTACTTTTCTACCTTGGTTAATATAAGCAAGCACCCAGTTATTATCATCCATACATTTTGACAAAAGCTAAACGTATAATGTTAAAAGACATAGTACAAAACCATTTTAGAGGAAGTCATACATATAATTCTGTCAGTTATTTTTGTTTTGATCAGGACCTGTCTGTAACTGAATACTGAGAATTGAACCTTAAACCATCAGTTTCCTTGAAATATATTGATTTAATGCGCACTAGAAATATCATTTTATGATAAAATTCCACAAATCGGGATTTTTCATAGAGAGGATCTTTTGCCCGGATTGTGACCCATCAAGAGTATGATCACCTACACCTATTTTGCGATTCATATTTTCAAGTAACCGTCCACTCCTTATTGGCATTGACGTCTTTTAACCAAGTTGAGGCTTTAACTGCTAAGATTCAAATTATATTCGTCATCAGAAATAGAATTCAAGTTACGCTACTGTCGATTGATTGATAAATGGTTGTTTTATGTCCAGTGGCAAATATTTTATGCATAATTAACGTGTAATGAGCGTAGCATTCCCTCTACAGGAGGCATCGGATTTAACGTACCCACTATGACCGGACGGGACTGCGTACTTGTACATCCCGCACAACCAAACGGACTCTCCACTTTGTCAATGGTTTAACTGCCGATCGGAACAAGACCAATAGTGGCCATATTTCTATTCCCCCGATCCCCTTTGAGGGGTTACTGTAGAGGTGAACGCGCGACCAAAGAGACAGTGCACCACTTAATCCGGGTCAAACTCTAATTTGGTATATAATTTTCAACGTTTTATATATTGAACAGAACGGGAGGACGGAAGGATGCACAGACCAGTAAATACCATACCCCCTTGCTATCAAAAGTTGATCATAAAACTAATATGATCATTCTACTTAACAAATGTCTGTTTTTCATAAGTATGTGTAGAAGTTAAACGTCAAACATTTTAGAAAAGTAGAAAAACAATTTAAGACCAATGACGTTAAATGACACATACGTTTGCACGGGCTCTTTCTAGAATCCATGCATTATTATAATCAAAAACTAGTTATAAAAAAAATTTAACTGATTCAGTTAAGTGTAATCATATTTTTTCTTGAAGATGCGTCCTCATAAATTCCATTTGATGAAATTCTACGGAAAGGTGACAAAGTACTACCAGAAAGATGCATCTGTGATCTAAGTTCTTATCTTTGACAAAAGTATCTTGAAATAAATTATAGAAGTATGCAAAAAAAAATAAAGAAGAAGAAGCAAGTCGTGTACACCTTTTACTTTCCGGCGTGTTTGAAGTTCTTGTTTTAATCTTATAACTTTTAAATCAAAAATGAGAATATGATCTCGCTTCAGATTCTATTATTTTAATTTTTTCAAACTTACTTTTGATTTAGTAGCTTTAAGAATTCACCGTTTGAGAGATAAAAATATGGGTCAAGTGAAATGACGAAGTATAATGATCGGTGCATTTGATTAGGGAGCTACCATTTGATTTTTATGGGGGTGCTAGGATGAAACTTGAAAAAAATAGGCAGGACAGGAGTTTTGAGTAAAACAAAGGCAGGATGAGCAACTTGGTACAAAAAAAAGGCAGGATGACAATTTGTGTAAAAAAAGGCAGGATGACAATTTGTGTAAAAAAATTCAGGATAAACTAGTAAAAAAAAGGCAGGACCGAATAGAGTAAAAAATAAAAAGGCAGGACAGAGATTACAACTAAAAAAAAAAGCAGGACAAAATTTTTCATCCTAGCCCCCCTCCCCCTAAAAATCAAATGGTAGCTCCCTAATACCGGTAACTGAATTATTTATTCCCTTTAAAGGTTGTTGTCAATGAAATCATCCCAAAATTAATAACAAATTATGTAAAGAATTAAAATAGTAGTTTGTGCTAATTTTTAAATAGTATCTATATCGACAAATTATATGTATTCAACGAGCCAAATATTCATGCAGTCTATGCTCCCCTTCGTCATGCTTCAATACAATAGGCCGAGATACGGTCAGATAGGTTGGTTATGTCAAGTAATGTCATTTTATTGGAAATCTCTATTATACCACATCTCCTCATTATTATATACATATTGAAATGCCAATTCTTCTTTTAAACACAGTCCATACAGATCTTTAGCATGTCAGTAGATCTTTTTTGTCCTCGTACTTTTCTGTTGGAACATTCTTTGCAAACTATCGTCAGATGCTCTTGTAGATAATTGATCGCCCGAAAGAAAAGATGTTCTAAAACGTTTGCTTGACTTGATATTGGTAGCTTGCTATAAGGTATGGGTTTTGCTCATTGCTTAAGTCCGTACAGTGACCAATAATTGCTAACCATCTACATCATTTGGGTCTCTGGTGGAGAGCTGTCTAATTACAATCACATCACCTCTTCTTATTTTTTTATATGTTTTCCTAAACGACTCGGAAATGTCCAAGAATAAGAAGACAGTAAAAAAGTGTTCCCTGAAGATTTTTCAAATGCATTATAATTGTTTAATTATTAATAGATCTAAATTCAGTAGTCTCCTGATTGTTACAAGAGTATTAAATCATATGGCCTACATATTGATATTTCCTCGATATTGACACACATGTACGATTTTAAAAAAGAATATATCACAATCGTGCTGATTTCAATTTTTCCATTGTCAACTTCCTATTTTTCAGCAGTAAAATACCCTTTGTTCCATCGTATGGCATTCACGGGTAGTAACCTCGTCATATCGAGGAGCGTTTAGTACAGTGATTTTGTCATAGTTTGGTTAAGTTTGACATGACGGTGTTAAATGTTTTTGATGACAATCAATGCCAAAATGTAAACCTTCGGATATTTTGTTAAAGGAACTTCTTACCATAAATTCAAGCTGGTAAGTATCTTTGTTTATAGTTAATATGTTAGTACATCAAAATTTGTATCATATAGTCAACACTCTGACCTGTTCACAACGCCTGACTTTAACCAACACTCTGACCTGATCACAACGCCTGACTATAATCAACACTCTGACCTGTTCACAACGCCTGACTATAATCAACACTCTGACCTGATCACAACGCCTGAATATAATCAACACTCTGACCTGTTCACAACGCCTGACTATAATTAACACTCTGACCTATAATAAACACTCTGACCTATAATCAACACTTTTACCTGTTCATAACGCCTGACTATAATCAATAATTCTGACCTGTTCACAACGCCTGACTATAACCAACCCTCTGACCTGTTCACAACGCCTGACCATAATCAACACTCTGACCTGTTCACAATGCCTGACTATAATCAACACTCTGACCTGTTCACAACGCCTGACTATAATCAACACTCTAACCTGTTCACAACGCCTGACTATAATCAACACTCTGACCTGTTCACAACGCCTGACTATAATCAACACACTGACCTATTCACAAAGCCTGATAAAATCAACACTCTGACCTGTTTACAACGCCTGACCATAATCAACACTCCAACCTGATCACAACGCCTGACTATAATCAACACTCTGACCTATAATCAACACTTTTACCTGTTCATAACGCCTGACTATAATCAATAATCTGACCTGTTTACAACGCCTGACTATAACCAACCCTCTGACCTGTTCACAACGCCTGACTATAATCAACACTCTGACCTGTTCACAATGCCTGACTATAATCAACACTCTGACCTGTTCACAACGCCTGACTATAACCAACACTCTGACCTGTTCACAACGCCTGACTATAATCAACACTCTGACCTGTTCACAACGCCTGACTATAATCAACACTCTGACCTGTTCACAACGCCTGACTATAACCACCACTCTGACCTGTTCACAACGTCTGACTATAACCACCATTCTGACCTGTTCACATCGCCTGACTATAATCAACACTCTGAACTGATCTCAACGCCTGACTATAATAAACACGCTGACCTGTTCCCAACGCCTGACTATAATCAACACTCTGACCTGTTAACAACGCCTGATTATAACCAACACTCTGACCTGATCACAACGCCTTACTATAATCAACACTCTGACCTGTTCACAACGCCTGACTATAATCAACACTCTGACCTGATCACAACGCCTGAATATAATTTACACTCTGACCTGTTCTCAACGCCTGACTATAATTAACATTCTGACCTGTTCACAACGCCTGACTATAATCAACACTCTGACCTGTTCACAACGCCTGACTATAATCAACACTCTGACCTGTTTACAACGCCTGACTATAATCAACACTCTGACCTGTTCACAACGCCTGACTATAATCAGCACTCTGACCTGTTCACAACGCCTGACTATAACCACCACTCTGACCTGTTCACAACGCCTGACTATAATCAACACTCTGAACTGATCACAACGTCTGACTATAATAAACACGCTGACCTGTTCCAAACGCTGACTATAATCAACACTCTGACCTGTTCACAATGCCTGATTATAACCAACACTCTGACTTGATCACAACGCCTGACTATAATCAACACTCTGACCTGTTAACAACGCCTGACTATAATCAACACTCTGACCTGATCACAACGCCTGAATATAATCAACACTTTGACCTGTTCACAACGCCTGACTATAATCAACATTCTGACCTGTTCACAACGCCTGACTATAATCAACACTCTGACCTGTTCACAACGCCTGACTATAATCAACACTCTGACCTGTTCAAAACGCCTGACTATAATCAACACTCTGACCTGTTTACAACGCCTGACTATAATCAACACTCTGACCTGTTCACAACCCTGACTATAATCAACACTCTGATCTGATCACAACGCCTGACTTTAATCAACACTCTGACCTGTTCACAACGCCTGACTATAATCAACACTCTGACCTGTTCACAACGTCTGACTATTATCAACACTCTTACCTGTTTACAAAGCCTGACTAGAATCAACACTCTGACCTGTTCACAACGCCTGACTATAATCAACACTCTGACCTATAATCAAAACTCTTACCTGTTCACAACGCCTGACTATAATCAACACTCTGACCTGTTCACAACGCCTGACCATAATCAACACTCTTACCTGTTCACAACGCCTGACTATAATCAACACTCTGACCTGTTCACAACGCCTGACTATAATCAACACTCTGATCCGATCACAACGCCTGATTATAATCAACACGCTGACCTGTTCCCAACGCCTGACTATAATCAGCACTCTGACCTGTTCACAACGCCTGACTATAACCACCACTCTGACCTGTTCACAACGCCTGACTATAATCAACACTCTGAACTGATCACAACGCCTGACTATAATAAACACGCTGACCTGTTCCCAACGCCTGACTATAATCAACACTCTGACCTGTTCACAATGCCTGATTATAACCAACAATCTGAGCTGATCACAACGCCTGACTATAATCAACACTCTGACCTGTTCATAACGCCTGACTATAATCAATAATCTGACCTGTTCACAACACCTGACTATAACCAACCCTCTGACCTGTTCACAACGCCTGACTATAATCAACACTCTGACCTGTTCACAATGCCTGACTATAATCAACACTCTGACCTGTTCACAACGCCTGACTATAACCAACACTCTGACCTGTTCACAACGCCTGACTATAATCAACACTCTGACTTGTTCACAACGCCTGACTATAACCAACACTCTGACCTGTTCACAACGTCTGACTATTATCAACACTCTTACCTGTTTACAAAGCCTGACTATAATCAACACTCTGACCTGATCACAACGCCTGACTATAATCAACACTCTGACCTATAATCAACAATCTTACCTGTTCACAACGCCTGACTATAATCAACACTCTGACCTGTTCACAACGCCTGACCATTATCAACACTCTGACCTGTTCACAACGCCTGACTATAATCAACACTCTGACCTGTTCACAACGCCTGAATATAATCAACACTCTGATCCGATCACAACGCCTGATTATAATCAACACGCTGACCTGTTCCCAACGCCTGACTATAATCAGCACTCTGACCAGTTCACAACGCCTGACTATAACCACCACTCTGACCTGTTCACAACGCCTGACTATAATCAACACTCTGAACTGATCACAACGCCTGACTATAATAAACACGCTGACCTGTTCCCAACGCCTGACTATAATCAACACTCTGACCTGTTCACAATGCCTGATTATAACCAACACTCTGACTTGATCACAACGCCTGACTATAATCAACACTCTGACCTGTTCACAACGCCTGACTATAATCAACACTCTGACCTGATCACAACGCCTGAATATAATCAACACTCTGACCTGTTCACAACGCCTGACTATAATCAACATTCTGACCTGTTCACAACGCCTGACTATAATCAACACTCTGACCTGTTCACAACGCCTGACTATAATCAACACTCTGATCTGATCACAACGCCTGGCTTTAATCAACACTCTGACCTGTTCACAACGCCTGACTTTAATCAACACTCTGATCTGATCACAACGCCTGACTTTAATCAACACTCTGATCTGATCACAACGCCTGACTATAATCAAAACTCTGACCTGTTCACAACGCCTGACTATAATTAACACTCTGACCTATAATAAACACTCTGACCTATAATAATCACTCTGACCTGTTCACAATGCCTAATTATATGCATATATCTTTGCCTCAACCTTCTTTAAACACAACACAAATCCCTGACACATGGATACGATACAAGAACGATGTCCAGATATCTTGAAATCAGGTTACTTCAGGTAGGGGTAGAGAAGTTGATCGATTAATGCAGTAGTTTCCTTGAAAAAAAGGAGATGTCGTTCTGGTCTGCCATATTGCAACATACAATGTACATGTATGGAGAAATCACACATTACGACTACAGTTATTTTTTCTATTACTCTATGTATTGAAATTCGTTCCATTTTCTCAGTGGTCTTTTTAAATGAGTACCCAGTTGATACAGTCCGTGTAACGTAAAAGTTAACAATACGAACGACTATAACCACCACTCTGACCTGTTCACAACGCCTGACTATAATCAACACTCTGAACTGATCACAACGCCTGACTATAATAAACACGCTGACCTGTTCCCAACGCCTGACTATAATCAACACTCTGACCTGTTCACAATGCCTGATTATAACCAACACTCTGACTTGATCACAACGCCTGACTATAATCAACACTCTGACCTGTTCACAACGCCTGACTATAATCAACACTCTGACCTGATCACAACGCCTGAATATAATCAACACTCTGACCTGTTCACAACGCCTGACTATAATCAACATTCTGACCTGTTCACAACGCCTGACTATAATCAACACTCTGACCTGTTCACAACGCCTGACTATAATCAACACTCTGATCTGATCACAACGCCTGACTTTAATCAACACTCTGACCTGTTCACAACGCCTGACTTTAATCAACACTCTGATCTGATCACAACGCCTGACTTTAATCAACACTCTGATCTGATCACAACGCCTGACTATAATCAACACTCTGACCTGTTCACAACGCCTGACTATAATTAACACTCTGACCTATAATAAACACTCTGACCTATAATAATCACTCTGACCTGTTCACAATGCCTAATTATATGCATATATCTTTGCCTCAACCTTCTTTAAACACAACACAAATCCCTGACACATGGATACGATACAAGAACGATGTCCAGATATCTTGAAATCAGGTTACTTCAGGTAGGGGTAGAGAAGTTGATCGATTTATGCAGTAGTTTCCTTGAAAAAAAGGAGATGTCGTTCTGGTCTGCCATATTGCAACATACAATGTACATGTATGGAGAAATCACACATTACGACTACAGTTATTTTTTCTATTACTCTATGTATTGAAATTCGTTCCATTTTCTCAGTGGTCTTTTTAAATGAGTACCCAGTTGATACATTTTTTGTAATATTTGCGGCTATCATCTACAAATAAAATTTAGTAAATGTTTTGACAACCCTTGTTTAATAAATTTTCAGTAATACAAATATTAGACGAGTGACATTAACCATAAAATTTTATTTTTAATGCACTCACCTAACATACGGCTAAATCATATACAATTCGAAAGCACAACATCTGTACTATCTTTTTTGCCCGGTCGTCAAAAATTCGTATGGTGCAGTTTCCGTCAAATCACAACGAAAGGGCAAGGACAGACAACTTCTAATTTTACAAGATGTCAGCGTTTTTGCATATTCTGTCTTCTGAATAATAATATTTAGTATGGACATATGGAAATCTGCTAGAACAGATGTTAATAGTAACTTATCAAAATCACTTTGGAATAGTAATGTCGGATTTTTAATAAATAGCGCCGTTTTCCAGAAATTCCATTGAAAATGACAAAAATGCATGAAAACCAAAAGTTTTGTCTATGATTCAACTGTTATTCACCATAAAACCAAAAAACATATTTTATTTAGTGCTAAGGATGTTTTTGACATAATTAGATTACTGCAATTACGCTTCTTGTTAATAAAACAGCCAATTATAACAACCATGCAGTTGCCCAAAATAACGTCATCTGCAAAAAGATAGCTTTTTAGCTGTTCTTTGTTAAAACAATTTGTATGTAGGCGATATTAGGTTGAAAAACACAAATCTTAAAAGTGCAAAAATATCAAAGGACAGAATACACAGGTCATTCATGCTTTTAGGGGAAAGTTTTGGTGCGAAACGTTGATATTTCAATATTTCAATATTTATATGTTTTCTTGTTTGCTTATACTGCATCTTGCATTGACTTAGGAAGTGAAAATTATTATAAGCTAGCCACTGAAATGTTCTTTATGCCTGATCAAGGTATTTAATCCTATCAAACTACGTAATTCTTGTAAATAAATTGAGACTTTCGCAATTATATTTACTTACATTAATTTTTTAGATGAAAATTCGAGCAATTCGCAATACCAATACATACACTTCCTGGATAGTTTACATATACATACATTGTAATATAAAGATGATTAATGAATTGTGGGCGTTTGATGCAATTTTCGGTTCAGAACTATTTAGCGGCGGTCAGTTTTTATTGGTTTAGGCCAACGGAGTGCCCAATGAACCACCGACCATCGGCCGGAAAACTGGCAATCCCAATCAACAATACATTAGTTGTAGCTGTTAAATGTAGTATCAAGGACGAGATTACTGTGTAGGTGTCACAACAAAAATTTACCAATCAGCATCAATTACCTTTTGAAAAGTAGGCAACCTTTTAAAAAAATTTTGATATCGATGTTTACTTCAGCTAAATGTTACAAGTAAAGTTGCTTAATAGAAACAGAAATGTATATGCATTTGAACTACTTTTATTTCAAATTTAATTGGCTATAATTTTGCATTAAAATTTCAATGTAGATGTGCCACATAATATTTTAAGGCATTTAGAAAAAGAGCTTTTTTATTAGATCATCTGTTAAGCATTGGTTGAACATTGGCATATTAACATAAAGATAGTACATGTACATTAAGAATACATATGGTTAAAATGAAGTTATTTTATTCTTAAAAGTAAAATCACAAAAATACTGAACTCCGAGGAAAATATCTGAGTTTTAAGTTCTGTTGTCTTTTTTCGCTCAGCTTTGAACCTTATGGTTTTCTTTTCTTTGGTTGAAAGAAGGAATAAAATGACAAGGAGGCAGTCTCAAACCATAGTCGAAGAAAAACAGATGACAGCATGAACAAGGCGAAAAAGTAGGACAGACAAACAAAACTTCTTTAAACACTATACCGAAATGTGCGAACACTACATAAACCAGTATTGTGATTACAGTTGCTCAAGAAGGGTATTTAATCTTAATTAATCTGAACTATTAATTTTCAGTCATATTTGATAAAACGACGAATAAAGTATATAATAATGATCTAACATTAAAAGGAATTCGCCGGATTTGATATTAAAAAGTGCAATTCAAACATTGAACGAGAATAAACTTCGTTACATGTCTTTCCACATCGGAAAACTAATTTTTACCATATATACCTTTTTTGTTCCTTAAAGTTCTTCCATTACCCTTTTTTAAACATAGTTGATCATTATCTGCCGATATTGGCAATATTATCTAGCCAATAAGAGCAAAATGATCCCCATTTGCTGATGGTGTGTTTTAGGGCAATTGCAAAAGCTTCATTAGAAGGCCGTGTTTTTACCTATATTATAAAAGTTGCAGTTTAAAATGATGAAAAAATTCGCTCGGCCTATAAACGATAAATCTATTCTATTTTTGACATACAAATATTCAAACTTCAGATAAAATTTTGATTTTATTGTAATTTTATAATTTTTGGAAGTTTATTTAATGAAATGCAGTTTTCTGTAAATATAGCGCAATCAACATTTAAGTGTGTAATTGATTTGGAATTATGGTAATTTGTTTTATAAGGTTTAGATAATTTTTAGTAAAAAAATTCCTTACCAGAAAATGGCATTTTGTTTAAGTCTGGCGAAACTTAGGAATGTTCAATTTTAACCTTTGACCTTAATTTGACGAAAATTGCACCGTACGAATTATTGACGACCGGGTAAACAGGAAGTACAGGTAATAAGCTTTCGAATGATATATCAAATAGTCGTATGTTAGGTGGGTGCATTGTCGAAAACTATAATAGCGATTTATCAACTAGTTTTTGATAAATAATACCATTTCAACATCAGTATATCAATATAATAATGTGAAGGTTGTTCAAGGTGATACGTAAAGGAATATGACAAAATAATTTATTACACAACATTATGTTTAATGGATAGAGACAACAACCAAAAATAAACAACAAATTTGAACGATATAATAAACATATAAAACTATTTAAATAAAAGTGTGACTCCTGACATTGCGAATAAAGTTACGTAATATAAATATAAATATAAATATAAAATAGAGGGCTTATGCTTAAAACGACGCTATTAAACCAAGAGTTCAAAATCGGTAAAATAACAAAAATACGGAACTCCAAGGAAAATTCAAATTAGAAGGTCCCTTATCAAATGGCAAAATCAAAAAATCAAACACATCAAACGAATGGAAAACAACTGTCATATTCCTGACTTGGTACAGGCATTTCCTTATGTAGAAAATGGTGGATTAAACCTGTTTTTATAGCTAGCTAAACCTCTCACTTGTATGACAGTCGCATAAAATTCCATTATATTGACAACAATGTGTGAACAAAACAAAGAGACATAATAGGTATAAATGTCAAAAATAGGGTTACAGCAGTCAACATTGTGTTATAATCTTAATCACTATAAAAACAAACAAATATGTCAACAACGAAAAGCAAAATGGCATATAGACGAAGCACATAAGCAAAAATGAAAGACAAGAATACAAAAAATGACCACAGCACAACAATACAATGGTGGGATGCACAAGTACCGAGCCACGCCAAACGGATATTATCAAAAATGGACTAAACAGTAAAGATTAATAATTTACAAAGACAAATAAAAGAACACTATAACACGTAATTAAGATGATAAACAACGTCAGTATACCTAGAATCTATACTTCAAGACCATCATGTATTATTTGTGAAGTTGATACGGAATATTTATCAACAAGGTCTTGGTATCTTCCGATGAACTTTTTATAGAAAAAGGACGAGACGTTCTTTGATATAACCCTGGTTCGTGAACCTTCTGCTCAGACACTGTTGAAGTTAAAATTATCCATTCGAAAATTGTAAGTACGCCATCAGGAATTGGTTGACAATTATGGAATATCTGTTTCACTACCGAATTAGAATAATCACTGGATTTGTACTTGCATGAACAACACGACGGGTCCTGTAGAGTAGGATCCGATTCCCTTCCGGACCGCTTCTAAGGATTCAACAATTTAGTTATCAATAAAAAAATGAAGGTTTTTCAGAAACGAGTACCTATGCTTTGAGACCGTTGATCCTTTCAGGCATGGCGTTCCGGCAAGGACTCCCTGATATCTCGGCCCTTTACAATTTTAAAGATTTACGGGAACCAATAGCAATAGATATTTCAAGTAGACAGCATGCGGCTTTGAATCACGTGTGCTCTTCCCGGTATGAAACTATAATCTTTCAAACATCATTTAACTTAGCTGCATTGTTACCTGTAAATGAATTTGCAAATACATCAAATGTTATACACAATCATGTTTAACATAAGGGTAATGATTAAATTGATCATGTCAACATCAGCTGTTTGAAACTGTACACTCTTCTAAAACTGACCGAAGGGGGAGTCCAACAACGTTAGTTGTAGATAGAAATGTATCAAATGATATATGTCCTCTTCATTATTTGAAAATTTTGGTTTTGGGTTTTTTTTTAAATTAAGACCTTGAAATGGTGGTCCTCTTTCTTGTCTTATTAATGGGAAAACTTTGAGTCTGAAAATTGAAATAAAAAACGTGACTGGATGTACTCGTCTTTTAAGTGTAATATCAGAATTCCTACTATTCAATTTTGGCTTAAGTAAATAAAAATATCTGGATCATTGCTTTATATGTTTGGACATGTGATCACACGTAACCTAGTCAGGGTAAACTTGAATATCAAATTTTCTGTATGCGGAATCAAAGAATTTTATGACATATGGTTCCTTTATCAATATAGTACATGTATATATTTTATTCTTATTCATTGTGGTGGTTATGATTTGTGTTGTGTTGTATGCATATTAATGACAAACTTTTATTAATTATTAATGCCATAGCGTTGTCAGTTTGTTTTCGATCTGTGAGTTTGACTGTCCCTCTGGTATTTTTCGTCCCTCTTTTATATAATATAAAGGACGTTTTACATCATTTGATATCGACTTTTTAAAATGCAACAATCGTTCAGTCATACATTTTGCCAAGGGGTGTTTGGAGGAATGTCACGAATAGAGAGGCAATAGAATGGTCAAAAGCCCGTTTGAATTTGCAAATTAGATGGTATTTACAGGAATTGATTACCTTAGCTATATTTGGAAAAACCTTTTGGAATTTCGGGTCCACAATGCTCTTCAAATTCGTTCTTTTTTTTGGCCTATCTAACTCTTTGGATCCGGGCGTCACTGATAGGTCGTTTGTAGACGAATCGCGTGTCTGGCGTACAAAATTGTAATCCTGGTATTTATGATGAGTTTATACATGTATACACAAAATATGGGATATAGCGATTAAACATGCTGACTATGATTATATACCTTCAGCTCTTTTCGCGTACGATGGCGTTCGTCTGTCATTCATTGATAATAATATGTTCATTAATCAACTCGATCTGCAGTAGATTATTTATTTAATATCTAAATAGATTTTTATATACAGATGAAATTTTAAATTTTTATAAAGAAATTTGAGAATTCAAACACACGAAATTGAAGAAATGTATAACTATTTGAAAAATAACTAAGAATATTAATTACATTCAGTAAGATATAGTATTTAAATGTTTACATTATTTATGTGAAATAGGTGTCTATACAGTTCAATAGGTTATTTTAATCTATCTGCATTATACTGCTTATAATGATCTGCATAAAATCAATTTAATAAATTGAGGTTATCGTCTGCCAACGAAAGTTACTGTTTCTTTATTTTTTAAATCACATGAGCGCATTACCTTAACTTACATTAAATGTTCTTTTTCATAAAAAGTATTAACAAAAATACGGAGCTTTAAGTTGAATTTTGATTGGTGTTTCCACCTTTATTTGAAATACAATTGAATGCGTTTTGTGATTTGAACTGAAAAAAGTTCACACTACCCTTGAAACTAGTTTTTTCTGCTGTGAATGTTGTTCATTTTCAGATATTGACAAAAGAGGCGTCATGGATTGGACATATATATATTTTCGTTTTTATTGAATGGCTAAATGTATCCCCGTTGGCGTCGGTAGCCCAATTGCCGTTTTGAGAAAACATGTGATGGTTGCCAGTTAATGTCTCCATCTTGGGCATTATTGAGACATTGCCAATAAATGTAAATTCGTTGACTGGTAGATATAAATATTTGTATTGTCCAAATAAATCTATAATAACAAAAAAATGCTAAAATTTCAACTTACTTTTTGTTGTTTTTTAATATGATTATTGAATAATTTGTCTCAATTTATCTACGATAAAGAGAACCTGGAATCGTTAGAAATATTATTAGTGATTTCAATGACTTTAGCTTTTCTATTTATTCTTGTATATCCAATCACTTAATTTACTTTTTTCGAATATTTATTAATATAATATATCATTGAAATATTTATTTTGATGAAAAACTCATATGGCAAAATTTGGGGTACTTTGCTAATTTGCATAGCGGCCATATTGCATTATCATGACGACAGCCATTAAAATAGGACTATACATGCCCCTAAAATAAAATGCAAATGTGCCAATTCCGATGTCGAATCAACAATTTGTCCGCATATAGGTGAATCATTAGTGGCAAGGTTCCGGTGCAAAAAATAGTTGACATGCATTTTGTAGCCGGACACACGGACACAACCGGATAAATTATAAATATTGAATATACTAATTCAGTTTAAAGGCTTAATTTAATACAAATGACGGTGTTCTAATGTAAAATGCCACAAATATAAATTTTAATTAAATACAATTTTCTGGAACACAAATTATACTGTAAATTCGTATTGGCATGCGTAGGCACCGGACACATCCATCTAGAACACCAATACCAATATTTAATATTCAAATAGTTCCAGTGTAATGCTGTGTGTTATTCAAGAAATAGAGTTAATTAATTTTCTATACAGTTTTATACCCTTAAAGGACACTTGCTGTGACAAAACTCCTGCAACTTTTATTGTATTGTACTTTCAATATTCGCATTGCGCAGGCGCATGCAAAATCGATTGTTATATATAGTAATCCAGCGTACATCCAAACGTGTAGAGCCGATTTTAACTTGGGGCCTACTATAAATAATAAAATCGAATCGCAATACAACTATATCAAAGTAGGAAGATATATATTCCTTGATAATTATCAGATTTTAGGATTAGGACATATCTAAATAAATAACCTTTTTTTAATGCCATCATGACAGCCATGATACTACTTGACTTTGAGATGAAGAACAGCAATACAAGCGCTGTTCCTTTGCTTTTTGTGTGTGTGTTTTTTTTGTGAAGTACATGTATTGATTTTGCGTCATGGATAGATACCCAATATCCTGTGTTTTTCTATTAATACATGTACTTGATAGAGAGAGAGAGAGAAAAATATGAAAATTGAATTTTATGGGGAAATTATCTGACCAAGCTGACCAAGCGGACGACTTTTCCATGATCAATGCGTTGACCAATGGAAAGCGCACAGAACTGTCTAATTCCCCTAAGAATTTGTAACATATCAAGATTTAATCACATTTTGAATAAATATCATTTTCAAGTGTCGATAATTAATTCAATCTAATTAAAATATAGAACTCGGATTTCGTTATATTACAAAATCATGGAAAAATAGTTTGCTCATTGGAATTTCGCATGGATTTATTAATCATTTTTTTGGTTCATACATCACATCACAAGGCAGTCGGTTTAGATGTCATCCCAAATGAAGTATTGATGAGTGGTGCTAGTATTTTGGCTCCATTATTTCAAAAACTTTTTAATCAAGTATTTTCTACAGGAATATATAAAAAAAAAATGGTCATCAGCATATATGTTTCCAATTTTTAAAGCATGAGGGTCCATCTAAACCGGAAAACTACAGAGGTATTGCAATTGATATGTGTATAGGAAAACTGTTCAATTCAATACTAACCAAAAGGCTAGATAAGTATTTAAAAACAAATAATATAATAAATCCATGTCAGATTGGTTTTTCAAGTAAAAGTAGGACATCGGATCACATGTTTGTATTAAAACTATAAATGGATAAGTACACAAGTATGAAAGGTGTGACACTGTATGCTTTCTTTGTTGATTTCAAAAAAAGCGTTAGCCAAAGTAATTCATTCTGGTTTAAAGTATTAGTTATCTATTAAACATAATATAGGTGGTAATTTCCATGCAATCCTGAGAGATATGTACAATAAAAGTGAATTATGTGTTAAAATAGACAATGTGATTATTCCTAATTTTTGTTCCCAAATTGGAGTAAAGCAAGGGGATATTTTGAATCCCAACCTTTTCAAGATTTTTATAAATGATTTACCGGATGCATTTAATGAAACCCATGAAACCCCAGATGCTGTTGATATAAATGGCCGCTGAATTGACTGCCTCATGTATGCAGATCATCTTGTTATTTTTTTGTCTAGTTCAAAGGCAGGTCTTCAAAAACGACTTGATGGTTTATCCAAATTTTGTACTGTAAAATGGTGTTTAGAGGTCAATTTATCTAAAACCAAAGTTATTATTTTTTACAAAACTGGAAAACTTTTAAAAGAATATTTTTATTTCGAAAAAGATATAATAGAATGTCTTAAGCCACAGTCCCACTAGACCACGATCGCACCACGCTCACCGCGATCTAAAATAATTTCAGATCGTGGCGAGCTCGCAGTATGAGCGGCATGAAAATGAAAATTTTCGTTTCAATCACGTTGCTACTACGTCCTCATTACGCTTCTGCAACGATCCCGCTACGATTATACCACGTTCTCATCACGCTTATTCTGCGACCTCACTACGATTATCACGATCTTTCTACGCTCATCACGTCCTCACTACGACAATACCACGATTTATCCGATTGCAACACGATCTTACCACGCTTCTACTGCGATAATAGCACGCTCTTACCACGACCATACTACGATCATACCACGTTCATATCGCGATCTTACTACGCTCCCAGCAATAACGTCAACATCGTGTTCCATATAAATACTGTATCATTCCTTTTATTTCTCGTTGATACGTAGAGTTTCTCGGAAACAACGCAGTCATGCAACCAAAATCTACGTAAGGGTAAGGGTTGAGGTAGAGGCAGAAGGAGATCTGATAGTAACGAACCCTGATCCAGTAGAGATGTCGGACCGACCAATCCAACCTGAATCACAACTTATTGCTGGTCCATCAAGATCAAATGACGATGCTTTAGTGAACGATAGTAGGGATGACAGAGATGTGTCACGAATGGTTATAATAATAATAATAATAATAATAATAAATTCTTTATTTAAAGAGGGTAACTCAATTAGAAGTAGTCTAATTTTCATTGAGGCCCTCAAACAAAATACATGTATACAGTTAACATTCATACATTCGATTCATACATTAAAATACAATATATATTACTAGTATATACACAATTCAATTATTCAAACATACAAATGGCAATAAATGGCAATAATTGGTAAAGTTTTGATTAAATTTTCTTATTCTTACAATAAAAGAAAGAAAACAAATTATTCGACTTGCATAGAATTTTCAAGAAAATGATTATAACAATGTTTCTTAAATAATTCCACATTTCGACAATTTTTTATTTTGAGTGGTAAATTATTCCATACCTTTGTTGCAGAATAATGAAAAGATTTTTTATAAAAATTTGTGTTTGGTCTTGGAACAAATAGATCATTATTAGAGACAGATCGTAAGTTGTGGTGTTGCACATCATTAATATTTAGCATTGTTAAGTAATCAGGTGTTAGTCCATTTACAATTTTATACATTAGAATTGATTGTTGGTATTTTATTCTTTTTGTAAAAGATTTTTAAAGATGAAAACATAAAATTAAATGGAACAGAAATATCGCATTCAAGTATAATTCTTGCTACTCTTTTTTGAAGTTTTATGATTCTATCTGAATCTTTTTGTAATAAATTTCCCCAAACTGAACTACAATAGTCTATATATGGTAGAATATATGCATTATAAAATAGTTGTCTTGTGTGTATAGGCAAATATACTTTAAATTTAAACAAAAGTGATATTTTAGATGAGATAATCTTGCATATACGATCAACATGATCCTCCCAGCTTAAATTTTCATCAATGTCAATTCCAAGTAATTTGAAAGAATGGACATTTTCAATACATGTTTCATTGACGGTAATACATAATTCTGACAGTTGTGTAAGTTTTTGTTTTGAACCCAATTTCATACACTATGTTTTTTTGTGCATTAATTTTCAAATTTTCATACTGTTATTGTTACACCAAGATTGTATAGCATTTAAATCATTTTGCAATATGCTGTTTATTTTTTCAATGTTTTTATTATGAAAATGCAATGTTGAATCATCAGCATATAAATCCATGTCGGATTGTTTAACATGAAGTGGTAAATCATTTATATAAATTAAAAATAACAGAGGACCTAAAATAGAACCTTGAGGCACTCCATATTTTACAAACGATTTATCAGATTTAATGTTAGCGTATTGAACTTCTTGTTGTCTCTCAGACAAATATGATTTTATCCAATCTATCGAATGTTCTCCGATATGATAAAATTTTAACTTTTCTAAAAGTATGGCATGGTTAATAAGGTCAAAAGCCTTACTGAAATCTAAAAACACATTACCAAATACAGTATTTCTCCATTGTCTAAATATTTTAACCATTCATCAATTAGTTTAGTCAGCGCTGTTTGACATGAATGACCTTGCCTGAAACCTGACTGAGCGATATGTAACATTTTTTTATTATTTAAGAATGCATATGACTGTGTACATACATGTCTCTCATGGTATTTAAAATAGAAATTGGACGATAATTGGAGGGAATATCTGTTGGTCCTCCTTTATGTAGAGCAGTTAATCTTGCAAGTTTAAATTTTTGCGGAAAACGATTCGACGTTATACTTTTGTTTATTAGAAAAGTTAGTGATGGCGATATTATCTCTGCACTTAGCTTTAAAAGTTTTGGACCAATTCCATCTAAACCTGCGGATTTATTAATATTAAGGTGTTTTAGTTGTGAACACACCTCTCCAACAGAAATGAGTTTTAATTTAAAAATTTCAGTTTCCTTTAATTTTGTACTAGTAAAAGTTTGTAGCTTAGAAAAATCCATATCTGAAGTATTATTTCCAATAAGTTTTTCAGCTACGGAAGAAAAATGAACATTTAGTGTATTAACAATATCTTTGGGGTTATAAACAGTTTGATTTTCATACTGCATTTTAGGTGGAAAAATATTATCCATTTTTGGATTTAACTCTTTAATGTGATTCCTAAGTTGTTTACTATTTTTGGAACTAGATATAGCGTTTTGATAATATTCCTTTTTTGCATTAAATATTAACGACGTTGTTTTATTACGCCACTTTTTAAAGTTTACCCAATCTTTTTTTGAATGATACATATTTCTGTATTGAATGGAATTTTTAATTTCTTCATTGAACCATTCGGCTTGTTTAAATGTTTTTACTCTTTTAGTTTTCATTGGTGCGTGCTTGTTGATAACTTGAATAAAAAGTTCATACCATTTGTCGACAGAAATATCAATATCTTCTTCCATTTCAACAATATGAAAAGGGGTTTGATGTAAGTTTGCACAAAAGGCATCCTCATTAAAGTTTTTGAAACACATATACTTTATTTCGATATGATTTTCTTTCTTTACCTTTATATTGATTTTTCTATTTAAGCATACAGGGTAGTGGTCACTTAAAGCATATGAAGGAACATGACAATGAGCAATATTTTCAGGATTAGTAGTGTAAATATGATCAATAAGAGTTTCTGATTTGTCACAAATACGTGTTGCAGTGCAAATTTGTTGTTGAAGATTAAAATGGTTTATGAAACTCATCCATTTTTTATTTTCAATTTTTATCAAGTCAATATTAAAGTCCCCCATTAAAATGATCTCTTTGTTTTCTGAAAGAGCTGCGTTAAATTCCTCCTCAATAAGATCTATCCAGGACTGAAGGGAATTTGGTGGTCTATAAACAGTACAAATGAAGAAAGGTTTAGATTTTGGAAATTCTACCTCTAACCATAAAGTTTCTAATGTGTTTATTGATAAATCAGATCTATTTTTAACTGCAATAGAATCTTTGACATAAACCAATAGACCACCACCATCCTTACTCTGGCGATCTTTTCTGAATATTTTGTATCCTGGCACTTTACATTGTTCATTGTTAATATCAGGTTTTAAGAATGTTTCAACTAATCCAAATAAATCTAAATATTTGTTGTTTATAGTAATTATATTCTTTAACTCGTCAAATTTAGATAAAATATGTCGAACATTAAGGCATACAGCATTGAAACCTTTACATTTTAGATTAAGGCAGGTTTTTTTATAATGTTTGTTTCTATCACTTTTAGGTTTTGAGCTAAAGCTATTAGTGCAATTACCGTTTTCTGATGTATGACAATTTTCCCTGGAATTTTTGTTTTTAAAAATCTCAGCTTCAGACATAGAGTTTTGAGTACATATACATTTTGATGTATTGCAATTTGGACATAAATAGAGAAGTATATCAAAATTGTTATGAAGAAGTAATGATTTACTATGATTTGAGAATTTGTCTACAAAATGAAATACATCAGTTTTATCCTAAAATGTGTGACAGTCTTTTTGTGTTTGTTTGATGATTTTAAAGTTAAGTTCTGTTGTAATCCCATGTAAGATAGTATTATAAACATCTGTATTTACGTTCCGTCTTGGACAAATTTCTGATATGACAATATCAATGTTTGGGTTTATAGATCTGACAGTTTTTATCATAAACTCGTAGTTCACTTTGAAGGCTTCTGGTTGTGTTCTGGACGAGGCATCATTTCCACTAACAACTAAAATTATACTTGTATAATGTTGAATATTAGACTTTCTAATTTTTTCTGTTAAAATTGGGACTGTTGCTCCTCTATTTGTTCGTATGTCAACATCTTTTCAAATTTTGCTGGCATCAATTCCTTTAATAATTGAACTTCCTATTATTAAAGTTTTATCTTTCCGATCGTATGGGAATGTTCGAAAGGGGTTTCTTTTTGTTTGAGATTGATCTAATGCCTTTGATGTACTGGCTGTGTTGCTGTTGTTAATAATATTAACATTACGATATTCTATATTTTCATTTGATTTTTCCATCTCAAGAGTTACGTGTTTGGCGATGCACTGACTACGGCTTGGTATATCTTTTACTCTATCAGAGAGGCTTTGTATTTTATTGTGAACTTGACTAAAAATTTTGTCTGGCTCAATTTTTACAAGCTTGAGACTGTTTTCAATTTCACGCAAATGTTCTGTCTGGTGTTCGTCATTTGTACACATTTGTTTAGAAAAAGCAGTTATCCTATCATTAACTTGGTTTTATTTTATTTTGAAAATCTTGTTTATCTGCGATGCGTTGTTCATCTATTGATTTAACGAGTTCAAATAAACTGTCGGTTTTATCTAATAATTGATGTAAAAGTGATTTTACAGAATTTTCATCTTGTGTGATATTTTCACGTGCTTGTAATAATTCATTAATATTCTGTAATGGTTGGCTTACGGTACCTGTATCGGAATGAATTTCTTGTATATCTTCTTTGTTTTTCATGTTACTATTATTTTCGGTTGAAATCTCAGAATTATCTTCATGGATATTATTATTTTCAGTATTTGTACATGTATTAGATGTAATAGAAGTAATAGATTTAGCTTGCGAAAGTTAAATTTTTTCACATGATTTTTCATTTGTCGTGGTTGAATTTGAATGATTTTTCTGTTCCGGAAAGTTTACAGAAATCATGTCATAAATGCATTTATTTAGCATATTCAGATCAACTGGTTTTCCATTAATTTGATAGTTTTTCATACAGTTTAGTACTTCTGGAAGATGATCATTGATGAACACAAGTAACTTTTTTCCATTTACTAGTAAGGACGAAGTTGTATGGTACATATTAATATAGAAAAACAACTAAGTTTTATATTTCGGCCTCGTGTATCAAATCCTTCACATTTTATTTTATATTGATCTTCAACATTGACTGTTTCGGATTTGTCAAATACCTTTTTGTATATGATGTTTCCTTCATTTTCCTTCCTTTTGTTATCATAAAAAGTATTTAGTGCCCATCTGAATGATTCATAGCAGCTAGCGCTTAACCAAATTCTAAGTCCACCGCCTGTTAGATTGTATCGAAAATGCTCATTTTGGGTTGCATCAAGTTTTTTTTAAGAGATCTTTGTTTATTTAATGAATAATCTTTTGCAATAGTTTCATTTTGTTTGTTCATTTTGAAGAGATATGGACGTCGCCATTTTTAGAAACAATAGTTGCTAACGACGCAACAATTAAAAGTTAAATTGTGACGTTCTGTTTCCTAGATACTGCAGTCCATATAAGCCGTTTGAGATAAAGGACAAGAGGTCCAAATAACATACAGACAAACAAAAGCTGGAGAGCTTTTATAAATTTTATATTACAATGAGCATGATGATCGTAGTATGAATGTAGTCGGGTCGTAAGAACAGCGTGATAAGGACGACATGGGCGTGCTAAAATCGTACTATGGTCTCGAACAGCGTAGTATAAGCGTGGTATAAACGTGGTATAGTGGAAGCGTGTTTGGGTCGCAGTAAGAAAGTGATGGTCGCAGTGAAGTCGTAGTAAAGTCGCTGTGAGATCGTAGCGCAGTCTTCCCGACTAGTATCGCGCTTTCGCTTCGCTGTCGCTACGATGGTACAGAGACCTTTGCGATCACCACGACCTAACTGCGCTCTCACTACGCTTCTACTACGACCTACGATCGTCAAAATTTTCATTTTTTTCACAGATCGTAACTGCGATCGTGGCCTAGTGGGACTGCGGTATTAACAATTATAAGTATCTTGGTTTAAAATTTATATCTAGTGGACTTTTTAAGCAAGGAAAGGAAGAATTATACAAAAAATCACTAAAAGCTGTATTCAAATTGCGAAATTCATCAATCCAAGTATTTCACTCTATTACATATATGAGACCATACAATAAAACCCATTTTAATGTATGGCAGTGAAATTTCAGGAATGCTCAAAACTAGCTCTGCAGCATGCCACAAAGAAAGTAAATATTTATTACAGCACCTTTTTATGAACGATTTTTTAGATGAATCCAATTTAAAATATATGAAGTATATTTTTGGTTAAACAAAAAGTCTTCTAACTTTATAGCTGTGCTAGGAGAGCTTGGAAGATTCCCTTTATATTTTTCAGTTGTATAATCAATTATGAAATATCGGTTTAGAATAAAAAAAAATATGAAAGATGGTTTACTATATGATACCTATATGTGTAACAAAATCATGTTCACTAATAATATTGAATGTACATTAAATTTATGAAAAGCTGAATATTCATAATTTGGAAGTAAAGCTTTACTTTTTTATCAAGTCAGTTAGGCAAAAACTTTGTTATAGTTTGGTAAAATTTTGGAACACAAAAAGAATAGATACAAAGAGTAGTAAATTAGATACTTATTTCAAATTAAAAACTTGTTTTTCTAAAGAAATGTATCTACATGCATCTTTAAACAATATTTAAATGAAGTGTCATATGTAAAATCAGAATCAGTTCGCATGATCTCAAAATAGAAAGAGACAGATATAAAACTTTATATATAGAAAGAGACCATTTTAAAGGCTTTGTAAGAAATGTACTCCAAAATCTAGTTGAAGATGAACAACATTTCATTACAAGTTGTCCAGCACTGGATGATGTACAAAGATGATCTGTAGGGAGATATTTTTCAAGGAGATATTTTACAGTATTTGTACTAATTTTTCATATCTCTCAAATGAGACAAAATTTGTTTGGTTATTTACTAATGAAAATTTGTCTGTACTTAAATATTTAGGGAACTATATTATTACATGTCTAGATGTTAGACGAAATGTAAATGAATATATGTAATAACAATGATAATTGTAATGATTTTATAGTTCAGGTCCTGTCTTGTCTGAATTATATGTATTATACTTATTTAGAATAATATTTCGTTTCAACGTATAAAATAAATGTTTTTCTGTTACAAAACATGATGTTTTGTTTTATGTGTACATGTAATGCTTCCCATCAAGGGCCCTTGATTGGAATAATAAATATTCTTATTCTATATATATATATAAGTCTAAATTGAAAACAACGTTCAAACCTATGATTGCGTTGGATAAAAACCGCAATTTTTATACGTGTGCATGCAAAACAAATGTCTTGTTAGAGGAGTCTAAATACAGCACAAACAACATTTTCCAAAGACCAAAAAAGTGAACAAGTATATTTTAACAAAACGCATTTGACTAAAAAGTAAAATCACAAAAATACTGAACTCCGAGGAAAATTCAATCGGAAAGTCCCTAATCACATGGCAAAATCAAATGACAAAACACATCAAACGAATGGACAACAACTGTCATATTCCTGACTTGGTACAGGCATTTTCAAACTAACAGGTTGAACAACAAAAAATATAAACAGAAAACAATAAACTTGCGGAAAAGATGATATACCGCAACCAAAAGGTGCAAAGGTTTTTGTACACCATATACGGATTTCGACAATTTATGTCTCTTCAGTGATGTTAGGAATCGAAACGGTATTTGGAAAGCCATACAATTTACCTCAATTTAGGATAGACTCTTGAATTTTGAGGAGTCAAAATAGGATGAACGGATCATATAAACCCGAAGGCAAATATAATACAAGCCTAAACGAAAAAATATAAACAAGTCTAAATTGGAAACAACGTTCAAACCTATGATTGCGTTGGATAAAAACCGCAATTTTTATTTGAGATATCTTGAAATTCGAATGAATAGCCAAAAGCTTGAATAACACGGTGTTATTACCATAGTATCATCCTTTTTCCCGAATATGCAACAATAAAAGATGCATTATCAATTTGTAAATCATGAGCAACACGATTCTTTCCACATGGTGAACCAAATATACTTATCCTTCCAAAGCAATTAAATCAGACATTGAATGATGGGTTTGTGATGTTGCATATGTGAACGGTGGTTTGTCTTGTATTTTTTCGTGGTGTAATATGGACATGGGTTTGTAAATTTGTCTTTGATCAGACAGCTTTTAATCCTCTTTAAGGTATGTTCCGCCTTTCTTTTATGGTAAAATACATAACTCCGGATTAAGGGTTGCTGTCTACATGAACGGTTTTGAACTATAAAGGGTTTCCAGTGGCATAATTTAAGATAAAACGTAGGAAAAACTGTCTCCAAATACTAAATTGCCTTAAACCTCAGTGTCCCAATGTGATACCATCGGCTAACTCATCACGGAATACATTCTTTCATAAGCCAAACGGTAGGTGTCCCGTGTGGAGTACTTTATGTTTTGCCTTTCGGGGGCACCTTGATTTTACCTCGAATTTTGGTTTGTAAAATGTTGATAAGTCTAGTTGTCTCACCTGCGTCTTCTGTCGCAGAAAATTTAGGGTTAGTGATCCGGTGGCGGCGGCGACGTTAGCTCTTGACTTTATATAAAAGCTTAGTATTTCGGAAGGTAGAAGACCTGGGTGCTTCATACTTTGTATATAGAGGCCTTAAGTATCTTACGAACTTTCCGTCAGTCATATGTCCAATGACCTTGGCCTCTTTTCATGGTTGAATGACTACTTGAAAAAAAAAGTTAAGATTTTTTGTTATGTTAATGTGCCAGAGTCATATTTGATTGATTGGTAATCAAATATGATTAGTATTAGTTAATATAGTTTTAGTCATATATTTAGTTCTTTGCTTATTATATTTGATACAGCTATGATTTTCACTCTTTAGTATTTAGTATATGGTAAGGAATGTGTTACATGTTTTAGTTTGTAATTGTCTTATCTATTTTTTAACTGTATAGTGTTATAGTGTTTATATGTAATTTGTCAGAACATTAACATTGAGATTGCTAGTGCTTATGCTTATTTATAGTACTTTAGAGCACATGATTATGAGACGTTATTTGTGCATTTCATTTTAATATAAGAGAAGTAATAGCATTGGAATATATTTGACTTATTCCCCTTTGTCTATAAGTCTGTTTTATGTTGTTATGTGTTGTCTGTGTAATATGTATTTATTATTGTTATATATGTTATAGGGTTTAATAATATGCAGTCAGTGTAAATAAAATCACTATAAAGAACCCATAGATAGTCCATTTGTAATTATTGAGCCTTTTGGACCTGCTATATTAATTTCTCCCTTATAAGTAAAATGATAACTATATTTGGTATGTGCGTATCCTGCAACGTCCCCATGCCTGTCACACGGTTTTTAATTGACGTTGACCATTTCATGGATCAGTGAAGAAAGTTATGTTTTTGTGGTCAAGTCCATATCGCAGATACTATAAGTAATAGGTCTTCTATGTTTGATATATGGAATGATTGTCAGGTGTACACCTCCCAACTGGCAGTTGTCATCTGACCTTGACCTCATTTTCATGGTTCAGTGGTCAGTGTTTACTTTTCAAGTGTATTTCGCAGATACTATAAGTATTCAGTCAATTTGCGCCAAAATAAAAAAAAATCATTTACGCCAATAATACAGGTACAACATATAAGTACAGGTAAATAGTATAAAAATAGTTTTATTCAAAAGATAATTTTAATAATAACTTTAAAGCATAGATTTTATTGCATAATAAAGCATATTTCCAGAATAGGTCATCGTAACCACTAATAATGTTAAAGCTCAGTTCTGTTATAAATTAACGACATCATAAAAACTAAAAGAAAGCACTATACACAATAGTTAAACCAAAAGTTTGTTCTAACACAAGACTTGAAAGCAACAGGTCAGACGTACTAATTTACACTGGATAACTGCCTATATATGTGTGGTCCTAGAAAGCTACAGAATCATTTCTACTATATAAAAATAAGGAGATGTGTATGATTGGCAATGAGGCACTATCAAGGTCAAATAAAGTGGATTAAAGCCACCATAGACAACCGTATGGCCTTCAAAATCCATGCGTTGTCTGCTATAAACGGCCCAAACATGAAAAATGTGAAACAATCCAAATTAAATTCTTGGAAACTTAACGGAAACCGTTTTACTAACTCTTAATTGACAATCTCAAACATGTGAACACTATATAAGTTTAAACCTAAGTGACTCAGTTTTATAAGTTACCCAATACCCAGGAGGAATACTTAAAAAAATTGTTATTCACGATGGAGCAATAAACATTTTAAACTTTCCAATTAAATCTTACCTGTAAAATGGTGCAAATGTAGTTTTTACAATAGTATCTTTGACAGCTAGATGTATAGACTAAAGAATAAAAACGGGGAATGAGTCAAAGAGACAGCAACCCAACCAAAATATACAATTCAACCAAAGGTCATTGAGTCTTCAACACAGCGAGTAATCACACACCTAGAGGGAACCTCGAGCAGTCCCCGAAACACAATGTTCATTAGATCAAGAATATGGACGCCATTCTATGCTCCTAAATATAAAGATGAACCAAAATTGAAAAATATAACAGAGCAACAAAGGCTAAAGGTTCCTGACCTAGTTCAGACACAAAAATGCGGCGGGTTTAAACTGGTTTTATGCACGCCCATCATTTCCCCTTCATCTCTAGCCAATGTAGGTCTCGACATATATAATTTTAACGTCCACAATTTTGAGTGTCATAAATTTTGCGGCCCCTAACGAATATTGCCCGGCTCTGCAGCTGCCCCAAAAAGCCCACTCTAAACGAAATCTGCAGAAGGGGCCTTTTACATATATGTACTATTATAGTTTGTTGCTATCTCCCTTTACGATTAATATGACAGTGCTAGCTATGAAATTTAATAATGATTAAACTGCAAGCTATCGCTGTATTTCAAAAGGATATCTGCTTCTTCAGAAAATACCATACGTAGTGATTTTAAAAGCAATCCATTTTATTTTTACAAGAGACTCAGATGAAGTCCAAACAACAAAAATAATCAACAATACTGTATACAATTTTATAAGCAATCATCATTCTAAAATGTTAAACATGCAGTTACACCAAATAGTTAAAATAGTTTCTTTTCAACATTTTTACGCAATTCGACTTTTGTAACTCGCAACTCGACTTTCTTAACTCGCAACTCGAATTTCTTAACTCGCAACTCGACTTTCTCAACTCGCAACTCGACTTTCTTAACTCGCAACTTGACTTTCGTAACTCGCAACTCGACTTTCGTAACTCGCAACTCGATTCTCACAACTCGCAACTTGATACTCGACAACAACTGAATTTCCGTCAAAACGGTCAAATGATTTCTTATAGGAGAAATCGCCTTAATATGACAAATTTTACTACTTTCAATGTTTGCCTATTATATTGAATTATTAAGTAGATAGGTAACTTTTAATAGCAAAAATTACCAGCAAGACAAGATCTACAAGGAGGTCAAAATGTCCGGCGAAATCGTTAGTTTGTATTTGGAGTTATCTAAACATAAAATTAAATCTTTTGTGACAAACGTGAAGGGAATTTTGAAATTAATTAACACCGTAATTTTAACAGCTTTTTAACTGCAAAACGCGCACTCTCTCGCTCAGCTGTAGTGGAATATTTTCCGGAATTGTTTCACACGTTTTGAACCGGAAGTTGTGGAATTTATTTGCCATTTAAGGTAGATCAAAGGTATATATTTCTTGAGATAGAATTTTCCTATATTTTGCCAAAATGAAGATTTTACTATGCTTTTTTCAAAAATATAAAGTATGGGTCACCGTGCTATTTTCCAAGCTATGAGTCGTTGAAAATTGCCTAAATTTGGTTAGATTGTTCATGAAAAAACACAAATATAATATGTGCATAAAAAAAATCTATGAGATAGAATTTTGAAATAAATTGTGAGAAGATAGGTTTTATAATATGTTTTAAGAAAATAAAAAGAAAAAATGGTGTCGCCGAACTTGTTTTCTTGCTACAAGTAAAAATTAAAAATGTCCCTATCAGTCCAGTATATAATTTTTACTAAAAGAGTTATCTCCTCTTAAATGGCTTATTTAAAATGATTCTAAAAACACAAAATTTGATATTTGTTTAAATATTTTGAGTTATACAATAAATCATCAAGTTTTCTTTATATAAATAAACAGTCTAACCAATAAATTGCAAATCTGTCTCCAAATTTGCAGATTTGGGCAAATATCTAGACCGATTTTGTACTGGGATTGTACAATCCAAGATGGCGGTATACCATGAATCTACCTTAATCATTTTTCACTTTCACTTCACTTACTTATAGGTGGCAAGGTAGTATTTCCTGGCCCATAAGGGATAATGATAGCCTTTTTAGAATTTTCACCACTTTCTAACACTGCCAAAAATTCTACATTCACATTTATCTGAAGTACTTTCATTTTACTATTCAGAAATGAATTTGAATGTGTATCATGACCGTTTACTTTTTTTGCTATTTTTAAAAACCTAAGGCCACTAGTGCATTTAGGTCTTTTATCGTGCAGTGAATACAAAAATTCTCAAAAATTCATTTTCATCTGTATGTAAAATTATTTCATATTTTCCTACACCTGACTCATCCCTCAGTTTGGGAAAGTATGTTCAGTTGATACTGTATTTTTTTGTCAATCACACTGTTCGGATACATTGACTTAAGTAACAAAAGAGCAACCTAAATTCTGGAATGTAAATACTACTGCGCTACCTATATTCCCCTGTAATTTATACAATATATTTGGTTTACAGTTTGATTCACAAGAAACACCGACATAGCTAGATATTACAATTAATTATCTAATTACTACCACAATTTGATATTAATAAGTATTGTAATTTTCATTGTTATTAATAAATGTAATGTCAGTATTACAAATCTAATCTTGAATCAATCCTAATCCTATCTTATTTTTGGGAAATATTTTTACAAATTCAAATGTGACGTCACTTTGTGTGTTTTTTTAGATTTTCAAATGTGACGTCACTTTGTGCGTTGAGGCTTTGGCTAACTCGGCTGTGTATTTTTATGTGTTGGATTAAGTTGTTTTATGTAATGTATCTGTTTTTATTCTGTAGTTAGTACCCACTTCGGTTTTATCATGTATATCTATTATATAGTCATTTTATAAAATTTACTGTTTGCAAAATTATAAATTATTCTAAATAATAAGGATTTTCTTGTCCCAGGCAGAAAACCCTGGCCGTGTTAGGTGCAACTTTTTGGAAATTTTGGTCCTCGGTGCTCTTCAGCTTTGTACTTGTTTTGGCTTTCAGACTTTTTTCATCTGGGCGTCACTGGTTGGTCTTGTGTGGACGAGACGCACGTCTGGCGTATTGAATTTTAAGCCTAGTACCGTTTGTTAGCTATTATTCGTGTGTTTCTTTGTCCTATATGTTCTCCCATTTAATTGTATTGTGGTCCTGTCATGTGATGTTGTCGTTTTGGTGTTGTGTTTGACGTTGCCATAAAAGCGGGAGGTTTGGCATGCCACAAAACCAGGTTCAACCCACCATTGTTTTTCTTAAAATGTCCTGTACCAAGTCAGGAAAATGGCCATTGTTATATTATAGTTCGTTTCTGTGTGTGTTACATTTTAATGTTGTGTTTTTGTTGTGTCGTTGTTCTCCTCTTATATTTGATGCGTTTCCCTCAGTTTTAGTTTGTAACCCGGATTTGTTTTTATCTCTTTCGATTTATGAGTTTAGAACAGCGGTATACTACTGTTGCCTTTATTTAACGAAAGTAAAGATTTTGACAACATTATTTTGCACAAATATAGAGTAAGTCAGATATATTATAAGTACGCTGATGTTGCACAGTTTGAATGATGCACTGCCAATTAAACAGTTTACGTCAGAAGATCTCAGAACTTCAAATTTTAAAATTCAAATTTTAATGTCAATCATTGGGATGGCCAACTCGGCAACTGATTACCATAATTGCCTTTTGTTTATTTAGTCTTAAGGCATGTAAGGGATTTAAATCGGGATAATATATAAAATGTCCGGCTGGCTAACAATAATTTTGGAAGCCCTGATTATCTCCCCATAATGATAGATTGTTGAGAAAATTAGAGTTATCTAACATTAATCACAGAGAGGGGTAAGCTAACAATTTTTAATTAGTCCCCTACCGACGAAGTTCTTGAAGATATTGATTTGATATTTGGTATATAGTTTTATAATGACAAGTTATAGATCAAGTTCGAATTTTGTTCCGGTCTGATGATTTAGTCCAGAGTTATGGTCCATAAAAAAAATCCATAACTAATGTTAAGAATACTATGTTAAACCATATATCTGTACAAAGGGAGATAACTCATTTTTTAAAAGACATTCTTTGGTAAATTGTTTGAGGAATTTTGTGGCAGGTTTACATGTTATTTTGTATAACTAATTTTCTGATTGCTACATGTATATATAAATCCTTTAATTAGATAATAATCTATTTTTATTAAAGTATATATTTCATTACATTACATTGTGTAGATAAAAGTTGTTGACATTTTATAGATAAGTTACAAATCTATATTAGTTTGTGACAAATGAAAGAAAAAAATATTTGGAACTATTAATTATATTTGATTGTAATTCGAAAATAGATATACATTGTATTACATCATATCTAATGTTACAGTGTTATAGGTTTTCCACACTTTTTTTTCATCATGCTGGAAGATATTGATTGACAATTGGTATATAGTTTTATCATGACAAGTTACAGATCAAGTTCAAATTTTTGTTTCAGTCTGATAATTTTGTGCTGAGTTATGGTCCTTGGACTTGAAAAAATTCTCTCATATATTCAGTTTTCCACACTGTTTTTAGTCATGCTTGAAGATATTGACTTGATATTTTCTATTTGTTTACACCATGACAAGTTATAGAATAAGTTAACATTTTGTTCCAGTATAATGAATTTTTAACCGGTAGGGGACTATGTATTGCCATGCAATACTCTCAGAATGCTTGTTATACATGTTATAGCTTAATTAACGTTAAAACAATTTTCCACTAAAATGAATGTTACTTTATTCAAATATAAGGACTTTGTTAGCAAAACCTACTAATCTTATTAGATATTATGAATTTTTATGACATTAGATAAACAGCTAACTAGTATATTATTCCAAGATACATCAAGATTGAAAAGACTAAACGAGAGAGTTCACAATGATCTGAATATAAACCAGTTTGAAAACTAACAGCTTAATCATGTGTAATTACTAGTTCAGTTCATAGTAAGATAAGAACATTTCTAAACTTCAAAGAAAAGCACAGAAGAATAAGGCTATCACCACTTGGCATCATTCTAAAATAGACTGTAAAGAAGCTACTGCTTAATTTGATGAAAAGCTACAACTCTATCTAGCTACTGAGAAGAGCTACGATGTTTATATATAAATTAAGCAGCACATAAACAGTAACAAGAAAGGCTGTTAACCTGTGAACTGTAGACGGCAGCAATTTCAATATTTAAACTTATCAGATTGATGAAGAAAACAGAAACTACATGAGACAAAACAGAAACTGCAATTCCATTAGACCAGTACATCCTACCCTTACTATGAAATCACATTCTCTCACAGATTAACTCCCTCTCTAATTTCCACTCACAATCATATACCATCACCCTCTCCATCATTTTATTTTTTATCCCTCCCTTTCTTGCCCTTTCACTTTTTCGTAACACCCTTAACCACCTACCACCTATACCCCTTCTGCTTTGTGTTAAGTCCCTATGAGAAGATTGGGTTAGTAGATGAATACGATATTATAAGATGTACCAGAAATGGAAGAATTTACATTTTAGAAATATGAAGGAAATTTAGAACTAATTGATACCAAACATAAACATATGATACTGAGCCACTTTTAGAAATGTAGTCTTATTTTCTACACATAATGGTCATCATAGCATTCGTACAAAAGATTAACAGCCAAAGTTACAGAAAGCCAAATTGTGTAATGTAAATTTAAAAATAGAATGCTATTTTGATTGATAAACATTATGAATGCCAAAAGTGTATATTTAACTCTCAATTTTAAAGTGTTTTGGGTGTGTTGATGAAAAAATGCCAAATGATATAAAAAAATGAATAGTAAAACAACATGTAAAAGCAAAAAGCCAAATGAAAAAATGCCAAAGTTAAAAAATGCTAATGGTACACACAAATTATGGTCAGGAAACTACAAAATTGCTTTTTTTTTACCCTTTTGGGGCCCTTAATTTCTAAACCTTTGGTACCATTACCCCCAAAATCAATCCCAACCTTCCCTTTGTGGTATTGAACTAGAAAAATGCTTGTTTTTGGTCCTTTGTTTGCCCCCAACTCCTGCATATTTGTGGCAATTAACCCCAAACTCAATCTCAGCCTTCCTTTGATATGGAACCTTGTGGTACAATGTCAGAGAGATCCATACACTTACACACAAGTTATTGTCCGGAAACTACAAAAATGCTTTTTTTTTTACCCTTTTTGGCCCTTAGTTCCCAATCTGTTGGCACCATAACCCCCAAAATGTGGCATTAAACATTGTGGTATAATTTCAGACCAATCGAAATACTTTTACACAAGTAAGTATCCTGAAACTAGAAAAATGCTTGTTTTGGGCCCCTTTTGGGTCCCTAATTTCTAAGCGGTTGGGACAATCATCCCCAAAATAAATCCCAACCATCCTTTTGTAGTAACCTTCTAAAAAATTTCATAGAGATCCATTCACATAAATTCAAGTTATTGTCCGGAAACCAAATATGTCTTTGGATGACGATGCAGACGATGCTGACGATGCAGAGGACATTAATCATAGCATTATACGAACCCAAAAAAATTTTTGCGGTCGTATAAAAATGTAAACAAGAATATAAGGATGGTATGAGAGCCAATGAGACAACACTTCTCTCTGTCAAAGAAGCAATGTATTAAAAGTAAGCAATATATATATATAATAGGTTAAAAAAATGTTTAGTAATAACATGGCTATTATATTATACTTTAATCGTATGAAAAAAAATCATAGAAATTTTAGTATTAACATGATTAAATATGGCTATATACAGTGATATATGTTCATGGACACTTTTTCATACCTAAGGCCATTTTTCATAGGAAAATTGTGGCTTGGACACATTTAAATAAGTAAATATTGTCCATGGACAGTATTTATATTTATTATGAAAAAATTTTTGTCAGACATTATTTCATAGGGAACATTATTAAGTCCTATGAAACCTCCTCCCCCACCCAACACATTCCTTAAATTCCTGTCCAAAGTCAGGAGCCTGTGATTGAATGGCTGTAATTCTAATATTATAGTTTTAGCCTAAATCAGACATAGGTTTTCTCATTTTATTTTATTTTCTAAATTGGTTCATGACTGCCTTTTATAGCTTGCTATAGAGTTTTATGGCTTTAAGGATCATCGTTGAAGATTGTATGATGACCAAAAGTAGCTAGCATCTACATCATTTGGTATTTGGTGTATAAGTGTCTCATTTGCAATTATACAACAACTCCTTACTTTAGCTCACCTGGCCACAGCAAGACAAGAAATATGACAAGGACAAAACTGTTGGTTAACTCTGTAAAGGAGTAATTGCCCCTAATTGATGATTTTTACCAATTTTAGTGTTTTTCCTTTTAATTCAAAAACTATAAAAGATAAAATAAATGGGGAATGTGTCCATAGGGACTCAGATGATGTCCCCTCTAGCATATAACGTTATAAAGGGACATAACTCACTAACTGTATAAGTGACGCTACCAAAATTTGAAATTAAACTGAGTTTTGTGGTAATAAGCATTGTATATACATTTTATAACATTTAGTTGAGACAAACTGAAGTTGGAAACAAAAAATTCAGCAACTTTTCTATTTGTAAAAAAAACATAACTTTTGAACGGTAAAAGTGACGCCACCAAAACTCAAACTCAATTTGTGTTTTGTGGTAATGAGCATTGTGTATAAGTTTCATATCATTTGGTTGAGTCAAACTGAAGTGGGAGAACGTAACAAAAAATTCAGCATTTTTTTTCATTTGTAAAGGGGCATAACTCTTGAATGGTAAAAGTGATGCCACCAAAATTCAAACTTGTCTTGTGTTTTGTGGTAATAAGCATTGTGTTCAACGTTTCATAACATTTGGTTGAGGCAAACTAAAGTTAGAAAAAAGAAACCAATTTTGGGACGTACGTACGTACAGACAGACAAGGGTTAAACTTAATGCCCCCTCAACTGCGGCAGGGGCAATAAAAAAATTCAGAGCAGAAATGATCATGAGGACAAGATTCACAAAATAATCACCAAAACAAAATCTTCAGATATTTTTTTTTAATATTCAAAAGAAAATGTATGGTTTTTTTGGGGGAAAACTCAGAAGTACTTCATTTAAATGTTATTGCCACTGAATGTTAATCAAACAAGTAACCATGGTAACTACATGTAGTATGTTAATTTGGATACTGTTGTGTTGTGTATCATACTTTGATATCTTTATATTTTACATCAGATTTTAGTAAATTTAATTCTAAGTAATTAATGAGTAGTTTCTAGTCATGCATCAGTGGTTTTAGTTATTGTAAGACTTCTTTCTTCATGGCTCAGTGAATTTTGATCCATTGAGTATTAGTTTACTCTCTAGGTTTAACTAGTTTGTGCTATGAAAACACTATCTCCTTTATGATAATTGGTTCATTAAGTCATGTGTCTATTTAGGAGGGAAATTCTTTTGTTTAGTCAGACTTTACTTATATTTTGAACTGATTGGAGCTGTGCTGTTCCTTATATAATTTTATTCAAATTTGGTGGACATCTTTGATTTTTTTTCAAATAAGGTCAGTGTTCCATAATTAATACCTCACATGCCTTCTAATATACTGATATGAATTAATGTATTACATTAATGATTTTGTATGAATGGTCAAAATGAATGATTTCAGAATAAAAGGTTCAAATGAATGATTATTATGAAACACAAAAGCACATATTTATAAAATATTGGTTCAATCAGATAAGTCTAAATAATCATTTTATAAGAATTTATGCCAAACAATATTTGAATATCTCGGTTATTGCCAAAAAAATTATAAGTAATTATGTATTGGACCCCCCTTTTTTTTTACATTTAATGTAAATGAATGGGGACATATGGTTGGAAACCCCTTTTTATCCTGGGTTGGAACCCCCCTCCCCCTTATGTAATTGCTGGATCCGCCCCTGGAAACATTACAGCTTAAAGAAACTTCAAATTGCAAAAATGATCAACAAGACAATATCTACAAACAAGTCAAACTTGAACGAAATTAAAAACTACTCATTATTAGAGTTATTGACTGTTTAATGATGACTTTTGTTTTCCTTTTCTGAAAAACAATAATAATATTTTACATTTAACTATTATAGATAGAAAGCCACTTTAATAGCAAAAATGATCAGCAAGACAAGATCTACAAATATGTCAAATTTTGCCAAAATCGTGATTGCCCTTATATGACAAGTTTGCACAAACCAACACACTCCCTAGAGCCATCTCGTTGATATTGTCATATTAAATGAACAGAGTTATCTTTCTTTGTACTGATTATTAATATTGCAGGGTCAGATTTTTATTATACTACCAAAACTACTCAGTTTTGTACAAATATTCTAAAAATAATATGCCTATTTATTTATCCTAATTGACATGTTTTTATGTTTTGCAGGAAATTTCTATTAGTAAATTAATCAAATGAAGAATCTTCATGGTTAAATGCATAGAAGGGATATTTGAGGAGAGCCAATGATTGACATAATGAGAAGCAGTTATGAATTTTGAAATTGATATAAAGGAGAGGTCATTCATCACAGAAGATTTAATCAAAGTTTACAGGTAGGAGACTTGATCGGTTGATTTTTATCAATAGTCATAAATAAAAAAGATGTGGTACTATGATTGCCAATGAGACAACTATCCCTGAGAGTCCAAATATTGCAGATTTAAGCAATGGTATGTTACTATGGCTTTCAACAATGAGCAAAACCCATACCATATCTTCAGCTATGCATCTGCTTAGACATTGCTTGTTTACTGTAATGTGGCAAATGTTTAATGCATATTCAAGATGATATAAAATGTTAATAGATGTAAATAACTTAAGTAGCTTCTAAAAATTTTGTAAAAATTGTTGGAGAGGGGAGGAACTAGCTATGGACGAAAGATAGGTGGTGGTGGCAATAAAATTTGCTTTGCAACAAACCATCTGCAGATTCTTCATATAAAAAGTTGTTACACAGGAGACGACCAGTTATTGAATAGAAATAGAAACATTTGCATTCTTGTATTATCACTCAAATTTCCAGATCAGATCGAAATTTTTCTGTTAAATATATTGGTATGCAATCCTATACATGCTATAAGCATTTGCTCATCTCATTTCTATGGAAATTACATTGTACTGTTCCCTCATCATAGTTCATAATCTATGAAAAGTTAGTATCAGAAAAATGTAATTAATATAGGTTCAAGTTTGTGCTTTATCCAGTTTAGAGGGAACCGCTTATAAATTTTAGTCAATGAATGGTAGTTTTGGTATAAAATTGTATAAGAATGATTAGCATTGGCATTTCTTGTCTTCGTGGAAATTATTTAACCCTACATCTCAGTCTTAATTCATTGACATTGGCTACAGAATGTTTGCATTGTCACAAACAAAAAGAAGACATAGGTCTTATACTTCTTTGGCATTATGGTTTACATGTTTTATGAACAATTGCCATTTGAAATTCAGGAGTAACTTCAAGATATAATTTTTTTTATTCATTTTCCATATTCTACATGGACTATTGGACTAATATTCATAAATTCCATACTTTACCTGGTACTATTATACTCATCAGTTTCTAGGGTCAATATTTTGACCCTACTGTATAGATTTGTTTTTTACTGAAAAAACATATTGGCATAAAGGGACATAACTGATCATGAAGAATGGTAAAAGTGATGCTACCCAAATTTGTACTTGAACTGAGTTTTGTGGTAATAAGTATTGTGTATTATAACTTTCATACCATTTAGTTAAGGCAATCTAAAGTAAGAGAACTATATGACCTCAAATGCATTGATCGTTAAAAAAAGGGGGGTTCCAACCCCAGCAACCCTCCCCTGGATCTGCCATAATGGGGCCTCGGTGGCTGAATGGTCTAAGTAGTGAAACTACTGTATCACTAGCCTGTAAATAGATATAACAGTGATATCATACTTTAACTTTGTATAAACCTGTTTATTTACTTTTGACTTTAATTATTTGTCCCTTGTAATTTTTTATTAACTGTGTATTTGCATTCAGGTGTCACAGGTCAAATTTATTTGTTCATTATGTGTTAATTTATGTTTTTTGATTGAGTTAAGCCTTCCAATTGATATTTTATAGTGTGTTTTTCTATGTTGTGATGTTATACTATTGTTTCAGAAAAGGGAGAAGGTTTGGTACCATTAAAACGTTTAATCCCGTTGCAAATGTTTGCACCTGTCCTAAGTCAGGAATCTGATTACAGTAGTTGTCGTCTGTTTATGTAGTTCATACGTGTTTCTCGTTTCTCGTTTTAATATAGATTAGACCGTTGGTTTTTCCGTTTGAATGGTTTTACACTAGTAATTTTTTGGGGCCCTTTATAGCTTGCTGTTCGGTGTGAGCCAATGCTCCGTGTTGAAGGCCGTACCTTGTCCTATAATGGTTTACTTTTATAAATTTTAACTTGGATGGAGAGTTGTCTCATTGGCACTCATACCACATCTTCCTATATCTATATAAGAAGTTATCCCTGGCTCAGTATACTTCTAGGATATTGATTGTTTAACACACGTGGTTACAAAACCCATAGCCGCTGGGTGTTGCTAAACCATATACCGAGCACTTCAGTGGCGTAGCCAGGTTCTGTGTGCAAAGCTCTGGTAGGGGGCAAAGCCTGCCTGAAGCTCAGAGAATTAAGTAAACACAAAGAAGAATTTTGTTGTTGGAAATTTATCTGTTCTGTCTAATTTTCTTTAGAATTATATGTAATGACAGGGTCCAGTTATACCTCGATAAACGGACATGAGTGTTGGACTGATTCAGTGACGACAATTTGTTTATAAACCAGTATAATGCTGCTCTACTAATTTGCCTATTGAATATGCTAGAGAACTCGACGGAGACAATCGACCTTCAAAGAGTGATGCAAACAATTTTGTAATATATGTAGGCTGTAAAATAATATTATGAAATAGATAATACATTGGCTTAGTCATAGGCCTGACGTTGCTGGTTTTTGGCCGCTATGACAACACCAAAGCAGTCAGCTGATTACGAACAAGTCAATACAGAAAAGGTGCACAAATAAAACCTATAGTTATGCATTTTTAAGATTGATTAGTACGAGGAAAAGGAGTCTGAAGAACAAATCATGCGGACTCAAAACAATCCAATTATTCAAGTTTGCTTGACATACCGATAAATGGGAATAAAAGGAAATGGTTACACGCAAGCGAGACAGCATTTTATCGACATAGATAAAAAAAAAAACGTCAAACGATATTAACAAACGTCCTCCAACAATGGACAAGTGTCTAAATAATATATATCAAGCTCTAAACCGGCCAGAGCAACACAGTTGTGAATACAATTTGCAGAGACTATAAAAGATCTGTCATTGACACCAAATTTCGAAAATGACAAAATTATAAAGATAGAGTGACTTCCTGACTTCATCTTGGGTAAAGCACATAATCATGAAGCGATGTGAAACGAATTTTTGAAATCGGTATCCTCCAATTTTTTATACGACCGCAAAAATTTTGCGGTCGTATATTGGTATGACGTTGGCGTCGTCGTTGTCGTCGTCGTCGTCGTCTGGTGTCGTCCGGCGTCATCCGAAGACACATTGGTTTTCGCACTCTAACTTTAGTTTAAGTGAATGAATCTCTATGAAATTTTACCATAAGGTTCAATACCACAAAAGGAAGGTTGGGATTGATTTTGGGCGTTATGGTACCAACAGTTAAGGAATTAGGGGCCAAAAAGGGGCCAAAAATAAGCATTTTTGTAACTTCCAGACATAACTTGTGTGTTAGTGTTTGAATCTCTCTGACATTGTACCACAAGGTTCCATATCACACAGGGAATGCTGGGATTGATTTTGGGGGTAATTGCCTAAAAATATTAGGAATTAGGGGCCAAAAAAGGGGCAAAAAACAAGCATTTTTCCAGTTTCATGACAATAACTTGTGTGTAAGTGTATGGATCTTTCTGAAATTGTACTACAAGGTTCCATATCACAAAGGGAAAGCTGGAATTGAGTTTGGGGGTAATTGCCCAAAACGTTTAGGAATAAGGGGCCAAAAATAAGCATTTTTCTAGTTTCCAGACAATAACTTGTGTTCAAGTGTATGGATCTCTCTGAAATTGTACCACAAGGTTCCATATCACACAGGGAATGCTGGGATTGATTTTGGGGGTAATTGCTTCAAAATATTAGGAATTAGGGGCCAAAAAAGGGGCAAAAAACAAGCATTTTTCTAGTTTCATGATAATAACTTGTGTGTAAGTGTATGGATCTTTCTGAAATTGTACTACAAGGTTCCATATCACAAAGGGAAAGCTGGAATTGAGTTTGGGGGTAATTGCCCAAAACGTTTAGGAATAAGGGGCCAAAAATAAGCATTTTTCTAGTTTCCAGACAATAACTTGTGTTCAAGTGTATGGATCTCTCTGAAATTGTACTGCAAAGTACCATACCACAAAGGGAAGGCTGGGATTGAGTTTGGGAGTGATGAATCATAAGGGGGTTCAAAACATTTTGGGGGGGATTTTTTTTTTTTCCTTTTTTTTTTCTTTTAAAATTTTCCATTTTAAGTTGGTTATTTCTGTTTTATATTTTAAAGCAAATAATAATGATATGGTAGGAGATACACACCAAACATGGATGTGTAAATTATTATATGATAAGTATTGTGCAATAGCAAGAAATTTTCAATTGCACAGTATTGCACAATAGCAAGAAATCTTCAATTGCACAGTATTGCGCAATAGCAAGAATTCGTCAATTGCACAGTTTTGTGCAATAGCAAGAAATATCCAATAGCACAATATTGCGCAATAGCAAGAAATTGTCAATTGTACAGTATTGCGCAATAGCAAGAAATATTCAATTGCACAGTATTGTGCAATAGAAGATACTTCGTATAAATTGCTTATTTCTTGACCAATTTCAATGGGGTTTTATTCTTGAATTATTGGGGTTCTTTAATATGCTGATTCTAACCGTGTATTAAGTTTTTGGATTTTGGGCCCCGTTTTTAAATTGGTCCACATTGAGGTCCAAAGGGTCCAAAATTAAACTTTGTTTGATTTCATCAAAAATTGAATTATTGGGGTTCTTTGATATGCCGAATCTAACCGTGTGTTTAGATTCTTAATTTTTGGTTCCATTTTCAAATTGGTCTACATTAAGGTCCAAATGGTCCAAAATTAAACTTAGTTTGATTTTAACAAAAATTGAATTCTTAAGTTTCTTTGATATGCTGATTCTAAACATGTATTTAGATTTTTGATTATGGGCCCAGTTTTCAAGTTGGTCCAAATCGGGGTCCAAAATTAAACTTTGTTTGATTTCAACCAAAATTGAATATATGGGGTTCTTTGATATGCTGAATCTAACCATGTATTTAGATTATTGATTTTTTGGCCCCGTTATCAACTTTGTCCACATTTAGGTCAAAAGGGTCCAAAATTAAACTTTGTTTGATTTCATCAAAAATTGATTTCTTGGGGTTCTTTGATATGCTGAATATAACCATGTATTTAGATTTTGGATATTGGACCATAATAGGTAAATGTCCAATTTAAAATTTTTAAGTTCTTAGACCACATTCATTCTGTGTCAGAAACCTATACTGTGTCAAATATTTAATCACAATCCAAATTCAGAGCTGTATCAAGCTTGAATGTTGTGTCCATACTTGCCCCAAATGTTCAGGGTTCGACCTCTGCGGTCATATCAAGCTGCGCCCTGCGGAGCATTTTATTAGTAAATACATGGCTTGGCAGCCACATTCAGTGGCGTAGCTACCTAAGGCTCGACTAGGCACGTGCCTTTACATAAATTTGCCAATTATATACCCCTTTGGAATAAAAAAAAAATACACATTGTAATTCTAATGCATATTATTATTTATACGTTGCCCGTCCGTATTCAAACACCGATCTGTACCCTTCGGTGCATAGGATTATTTTGATTTTATTGACAATGCCCGTTTCATCGGCAACTAGTGAAAGATCCTTCAGTGCGATGCGACGCATCAAGTCCTACCTGAGATCGGAGATGAGCGATTTTCTAATCTATCCCTTCTTCATACCCACCAACACCTCAATGTTGAAGTTGATGAGAGTATAACTGATTTTATTGGCAGAAAAAAAACGTTGACTTGACTTTGAATAAGTGTATCATTGACTTTGTGTATGAAACTGGATCTGAAAGTTATTCATAAAAGTTCAGAAATTTTAGATTTGTTTAACCAATTTTTCCCCAATGTGTTAAAAGATTCGTTAGAAAAAGTTGAAAATCGTTTCCCTTGACCCTCTGTGGGCCTTAAGCTTAAAATAGTCCGAACAAATTTTCGCCTCTCTCTCTCTGCAAGCTAATAACACTTGCAACAACTCTTTGAGGGGTCTGCTGAAAGGCAAAATATCTGTCCCTATCCAATAAAGATCAATAAACCCTAATTTTCCAATGGCATTTTCAAAAGTTCAGACCTTCATCCTGGACGACCCCTATTACAAGACCTAGTGGCTAACTGTTGTATTTACTAGTATCGTAAATTTGTTTTTGTCCTGATCATGCAAAACTATTTGCCACTGGATGTTTAGCAATAAATCAATCAACTATCTTCCAGTAATCTCAGATCTGTGTGTAATGACCACATTAGTTCAAATTCCTAAGCAGGTAGGGAGTTTACAGTAGAGGATATAAGAAAATATGAATTTCTTGAATATTGTTACGATAGTATGAACAGAACAGAACTTCTGCATTAGGCACCGACTGTGTGTGTGTTTGTGTGGCTGGGGTGAAGGTTAAAGAATCAAAAGATCAATGGTTCAGGTTGATGTCTACCCCAAAGCATAGTATTATTATATAGTAATCTCAGTGTTTACTTGCCTATTTTTAGCTCACCTGGGCCAAGTGAGCTTTTCTCATCACTTGGCGTCCGTCGTCTGTCGTCCGTCGTCCGTAAACCTTTACAAAAATCTTCTCTTCTAAAACTACTAGGCCAAATTTAACCAAACTTGGCCACAATCATCATTGGGGTATCTAGTTTAAAAAATGTGTGTAATGACCCAGCCAACTAGCCAAGATGGCCGCCATGGCTAAAAATAGAACATAGGGGTAAAATGTAGATTTTGGCTTATATCTCTGAAACCAAAGCATTTAGAGCAAATCTGACAGGAGTAAAATTGATTATCAGGTCAAGATCTATCTGCCCGGAAATTTATTGACAAATCGGACACCCCGTTGTTGGGTTGCTGCCCCCGATTTAGTAATTTTAAGGAAATTCTGCAGTTTTTGGTTATAATCTTGAATATTATTATAGATAGAGATAAACTGAAAACAGCAATAATGTTCAGCAAAGTAAGATCTACAAATAAGTCAAAATGACCTAAATTGTCAGTTGACCCCTTAAGGAGTTATTGCCCTTTATAGTCAATTTTTAACCATTTTTCAAAAATTTTAGTAATCTTTTAAAAAAATCTTCTCCTCTGAAACTACTTTGACAAATTTCACCAAACTTGGCAATCATCATCTTTAGGGTATGTAGTTTTAAAAATGTGTCCAATGACCCTGTCCACAAACCAAGATGGCCGACATGGCTAAAAATAGTATATAGGGGTAAAATGCAATTTTTGGCTAATATCTCTGAATTCAAAGCATTTAGAGCAAATCTCATTCATCAAAATATGTTTATTAAGTCAAGATCTAACTGCCCTGAAATTTTCAGACAAATCAGGCAACCTGTTGTTGGGTTCCTGCCCCTGAATTGGTAATTTTAAAAAATTTTGCAGTTTTTGGTTATTATCTTCAATATTATCTTAGATAAAGATAAACTGTAAACAGCAATTATGTATAGCAAAGTAAGATCTACAAATAAGTCAACTTGACTAAAACGGTCAATAAGGAGTTATTGCTTTTTATAGTAAATTTTAAACAATTTTCGTAAATTATGTGAATTTTTGTAATTTTGATACGACCGCAAAAAATTTTTGTGGTCATATATTGGTATGACATTGGCGTCGTCATTGTCGTCGTAGTCCGGCGTCAGCGTCGTTGTCCAAAGACACATCAGTTTTCGCACTCTAACTTTTATTATAAGTGAATGGGTCTCTATGAAATTTTACCATAAGGTTCAATACCACAAAAGGAAGGTTGGGATTGATTTTGGGGGTTATGGTACCAACAGTTAAGGAATTAGGGGCCAAAAATAAGCATTTTTGTAACTTCCAGACATAACTTGTGTGTTAGTGTATGGATCTCTCTGACATTGTACCACAAGATTCCATATCACAAAGGGAATGCTGGGATTGATTTTGGGGTAATTGCCTCAAAATTTTAGGAATTAGGGGCCAAAAAAGGGGCAAAAAACAAGCAAATTTATATGGTCAAAAACATAATTTAAAGCAGTGTAAGGGAGATAAATCAAATACATCATTTGAATTATCTCCCTTACACTGCTTTTAAATTATGTATAAAGTAATGGTTAATGAACAATTTAGACAATTTAAAACAGTGTAAGGGAGGTAATCCACATACAACGTTTTGATTACTTCCCTTGCACTGCTTTTAAATTATGTTTAAAGAAATGCATATTTATAAAGGAAGACCAGTAAAAATATCTGCAAATGTTGCATCTTTTTTTTTTACAGTTATTTAATTATTTTATTGTAGTAGAAATACCTCTGTAAATTTTTACAAAAAAAAACATATGAAAGATTTGACACCATATTTTAAATTCTATTATAAAATAGATTAAGTTAGCACTATGGTAAATTTAAATGGGTAATTATGGTTGCAAATTCCATTGGAAATTTGAATTGAGATTATGACCATATCTTGAGGGAAAGAATTTTTTGGGGGAAAAAGGGGGGGGGGGGGGTAAAAAGAAATTGTGGTGGTCAATTTTTTCTCATTTCAGATTTCAGAAATTAAAAAGAATTATTCTTCAAATATTATTCTTTTTTCAAATTTCAAATATTGAAAAATTTCAAGAAGTTATCTTTAATTGCACAGTATGGCGCATTAGATTTGTAAAATCTTTGACCACATTTATTTATTTGTTATGCCAAATCTGACCATGTATTTAGATTTTTTATTTTGCGTCCAGTTTTCAAATTGCTCTACATTAAGGTCCAAAGGGTCCAAAATTAAACTTAGTTTGATTTTAACCAAAATTAAATATATGGGGTTCTTTGATATGCTGAATCTAAACATGTATGTAGATTTTTGATTTTGGGCCCAGTTTTCAAGTTGGTCCAAATTGGGGTCCAAAATTAAACTTTGTTTGATTTCAACAAAAATTGAATATATGGGGTTCTTTGCTTTGCTGAATCTAACCATGCATTTAGATTTTTTATTTGTGGGCCCCACTATCAAATTGGTTCATATATTGAGGTCAAAAGGGTCCAAAATTAAACTTTGTTTGATTTCATCAAAAATTGAATTCTTTGGATTCTTTGATATGCTGAATCTAACCATGTATTTAGATTTTGGATATTGGACCATACTAGGTAAATTAAAAAAAATTAAGTTCTTAGACCACATTCATTCTGTGTCAGAAACCTATGCTGTGTCAAATATTGAATCACAATCCAAATTCAGAGCTGTATCAATTTTGAATGTTGTGTCCATACTTGCCCCAACTGTTCAGGGTTCGACCTCTGCGGTCATATCAAGCTGCGCCCAGCAGAGCATTTTATTTACAAAATATTTTCCTTTGAAACTACTGAGCCAAGTTCATTATAGATAGAGAAAATCGAAACAGCAAGAATGTTCAGTAAAGTAAGATTGACAAACACATCATCATCACCAAAACATAATTTTGTCATGAATTCTATTCTAATCTATTATGTATGTCCTTTGTTTAGTATGAACATAGACCAAGGTGAGCGACACAGGCTCTTTAGAGCCTCTAGTTTTGTACTTATATCAGGCCATTAGTTTTCTTGTTTGAATTATTTTACTATGGTAATTTTGGAGCCTTTTATCTATGACCATGTTCTGTGACTTAAAGTAGTTAATTTCTGTGCCATTTGGTCTCTTGTTGAGATTTGTCTCATTGGCAATCATTCCACATCTTTTTTATTATCATTTACCAATTATTCAAAATTGATTAAACTAAACTTTACATATGAATGGCTGATTGAACTTAAACATGCATTCTTTAGGGATAATAAATCTTATTTTTACTTTTCAGTATGTTGAGAGAAGTTCAGAACAAGCAATTTGGTTGAAGAGGAGTTGTCAACACGTCATCTTTGAACAAGGTCAATTGTATAAGAAGTGAATCCTTAAAAGAAATGAGACAATAATCAAATAATTCAAAGACTACATGGATGTTATCTGGACTAGCATTTGTATGACCTAAATGTGGTATTTTTCATATGAACACTTACAAGGCAGATAATAGTCTGTGACAAACATTTGTATGCTATTAAAGACTTGAAGAACTTGTACGGTATTCTTTAAAACGGTACATTCTTGGTATGAATTGAAGAATTTTTGCTCATTTAAATGAATTATGAAAATGTTTTATATGTTTAGAATAAACAAAAACAACATAAAAGACAAATTTTTATTTTCTTTCTTGAAACTTATAACAGAATAAATTGTCATATGCTAATTCTTGATAGATGTGCTGCCAGAAATTTATCAAGTCTATTTTTAGCCTGAAAGTGCAACTCAATGCACGGGTTATACACACAGGAAACTACATTTATCTCTCAACTATATAAAAAATAAGGATATATGGAAGGGTTGCCAATGAGAATAACTATCCTTGAATGCCAATGATATCTTATAAACTATATAAGATATCTCATTAACTATATAAGATATCTAATAAACTATATAAGATATCTTATAAACTATATAAGATATCTTTAATATAAACTATATAAGATATCTCATTAACTATATAAGATATCTCATATAATTTTATAAGATATCTCACATATTATATAAGATATCTTATATAGTTTATAAGATATCTCATAAAATTTATAAAATATCTTTTAAACTATATGAGATATCTTATAAATTTCAGAAGATATCTTATAAAGTATATAATATATCTTATATACTTTATGAGATATCTTATATAATATATAAGATATCTCATTTGATATATAAGATATTGTATACAAATACAATTATAAGCTATCTTATATATTAAATAAGATATCATATATTAGATATCTTATATATTATATAACATATCTTATGTATTATATGAGATATCTTGAAATTCGAATAAATAGTAAAATGACTTTCCACCTAAGAACAAGTCATTGTTAAATAGATATAAGAATATGTGGTATGAGTGCCAATGAGGCAACTCTCAATCCAAGTCATAATTTCAAAAAGTAATGATTAAAGACTAAAATTGAGAATGGAAATGGGGAATGTGTCAAAGAGACAACAACTCAACCATAGAGCAGACAACAGCTGAAGGCCCCTTATGGGTCTTGAATGCAGCTAGAAACTCCCGCACCCTAATGCGTCCTTCAGCTGGCCCCTAAACATATATACTAGTTCAGTGATAATGAACATCATACTAAACTAATTATACACAAGAAACTACAATTGAAAATCATACAAGAGTAACAAAGGCCAGATGCTCCTGACTTGGGACAGGCACAAAATTGTGGCGGGGTTAAACATGTTTTTTTGAGATCTCAACTCTCCCCTTATACCTCTAGCCAATGTAGAAAAAAAAATCGCACAAAAATACGCACAGTGAATTTCAGTTTAAGAGTTGTCTGAGTTCGATGTCAGAATATGAAACAAAAGAAATTAAACAAAATGACAATAATACATAAATAACAACAGACTACTAGCAGTTACTGACATGCCAGCTCCAGACCTCAACTTTTTACATTTTCATATCTTTCTGGTTTTACTTTATAGTTGAGTTGCTGTCACACTGTGTTTACCGGAATGCCACATGTTCTTCAATCCTTAAGAAAACCATCAAGAATTTCAAAACTAGATATATTTTACAGAGAAGTTATTTCACTTCTTAACACAGGCAACTTGGAATCAAGGTTTTTTGATATTATTTCACTTCTTACCACAGGCAACTTGGAATCAAGGTTTTTGTTATTATTTAAAAATTATTTTCAGTGACTGACATGAAAAACATGACAACGTTATGTATCAGTTAGCATTGGATACTTGTGTATACGTATGACGAAGTTAAGCCGCGCTCTGTGTTTGGGGTTCACAGATACTATACCTCCCTTTTAGGTATAGGAACGTCCCCTATCATACGTATCAAGTATCCATTCTTACTGGTACGTTAAACTGAGAGTGAGGTGGTTTAGTTTGACTGATGTGCGATGGCTCAGTCAAAATATTTTTTGCTATTCCTGGCACAAACTGAGAGAGAGGTGGCTCAGTCTGCATGTGAAGCTCTGTAACATGCTTTTAAGGGGAAAACTGAGAGCGAGGTGGCTCAGTCTGCATGTGAAGCTCTGTAAAATGCTTTTAATTGTAAAAAGTATTTTATTTGTTTTTATCCAAATTTTAATTGGGGATATTTTATTGTTTTTACTGGAACAAACTGAGAGTGAGGTGACTCAGCCTGCATGTGAAGCTCTGTAACATGCTTTTAAGGGGACAAAAGTATTTTATTTGTTTTTATCCAAATTTTAATTGGGGATATTTTACTGTTTTTTATCCAAATTTTAATTGGGGATATTTTATTGTTTTTACTGGAACAAATTGAGAGTGAGGTGGCTCAATCTGCATGTGAAGCTCTGTAACATGCTTTTAATTGTAAAAAGTTTTTTATTTGTTTTTATCCAAATTTTAATTGGGGATATTTTATTGTTTTTACTGGAACAAACTGAGAGTGAGGTGACTCAGCCTGCATGTGAAGCTCTGTAACATGTTTTTAAGGGGAAAAAAGTATTTTATTTGTTTTTATCCAAATTTTAATTGGGGATATTTTACTGTTTTTTATCCAAATTTTAATTGGGGATATTTTATTGTTTTTACTGGAACAAACTGAGAGTGAGGTGGCTCAGTCTGCATGTGAAGCTCTGTAACATGCTTTTAAGGGGAAAAAGTATTTTATTTGTTTTTATCCAAATTTAATTGGGGATATTTTACTGTTTTTATCCAAATTTTAATTGGGGATATTTTATTATTTTTACTGGAACAAACTGAGAGTGAGGTGGCACAGTCTGCATGTGAAGCTCTGTAACATGCTTTTAAGGGGAAAACGTATTTTATTTGTTTTTATCCAAATTTTAATTGGGGATATTTTACTGTTTTTATCCAAATTTTAATTGGGGATATTTTACTGTTTTTATCCAAATTTTAATTGGGGATGTTTTACTGTTTTTATCCAAATTTTAATTGGGAATATTTTATTGTTTTTACTGGAACAAACTGAGAGTGAGATGGCTCAGTCTGCATGTGAAGCTCTGTAACATGCTTTTAAGGGGAAAAAAGTATTTTATTTGTTTTTATCCAAATTTTAATTGGGGATATTTTACTGTTTTTTATCCAAATTTTATTTGGGGATATTTTACTTTTTTTATCCAAATTTTAATTGGGGATATTTTATTGTTTTTACTGGAACAAACTGAGAGTGATGTGGCTCAGTCTACATGTGAAGCTCTGTAACATGCTTTTAAGGGGAAAAAAGTATTTTATTTGTTTTTATCCAAATTTTAATTGGGGATATTTTATTGTTTTTACTGGAACAAACTGAGAGTGATGTGGCTCAGTCTGCATGTGAAGCTCTGTAACATGCTTTTAAGGGGAAAAAAGTATTTTATTTGTTTTTTATCCAAATTTAATTGGGGATATTTTACTGTTTTTATCCAAATTTTAATTGCTGATATTTTATTATTTTTACTGGAACAAACTGAGAGTGAGGTGGCTCAGTCTGCATGTGAAGCTCTGTAACATGCTTTTAAGGGGAAAACGGATTTTATTTGTTTTTATCCAAATTTCAATTGGGGATATTTTACTGTTTTTATCCAAATTTTAATTGGGGATATTTTACTGTTTTTATCCAAATTTTAATTGGGAATATTTTATTGTTTTTACTGGAACAAACTGAGAGTGAGGTGGCTCAGTCTGCATGTGAAGCTCTGTAACATGCTTTTAAGGGGAAAAAAGTATTTTATTTGTTTTTATCCAAATTTTAATTGGAGATATTTTACTGTTTTTTATCCAAATTTTAATTGGGGATATTTTATTGTTTTTACTGGAACAAACTGAGAGTGAGGTGGCTCAGTCTGCATGTGAAGCTCTGTAACATGCTTTTAATTGTTAAAAGTATTTTATTTGTTTTTATCCAAATTTTAATTGGGGATATTTTACTGTTTTTATCCAAATTTTAATTTGGGGATATTTTATTGTTTTTACTGGAAAAAACTGAGAGTGATGTGGCTCAGTCTGCATGTGAAGCTCTGTAACATGCTTTTAAGGGGAAAAAGGTATTTTATTTGTTTTTATCCAAATTTAATTGGGGATATTTTACTGTTTTTTATCCAAATTTTAATTGGGGATATTTTACTTTTTTTATCCAAATTTTAATTGGGGATATTTTATTGTTTTTACTGGAACAAACTGAGAGTGATGTGGCTCAGTCTGCATGTGAAGCTCTGTAACATGCTTTTAATTGTAAAAAGTATTTTATTTGTTTTTATCCAAATTTTAATTGGGGATATTTTATTGTTTTTACTGGAACAAACTGAGAGTGATGTGGCTCATTCTGCATGTGAAGCTCTGTAACATGCTTTTAAGGGGAAAAAAGTATTTTATTTGTTTTTTATCCAAATTTAATTGGGGATATTTTACTGTTTTTATCCAAATTTTAATTGCTGATATTTTATTATTTTTACTGGAACAAACTGAGAGTGAGGTGGCTCAGTCTGCATGTGAAGCTCTGTAACATGCTTTTAATTGTAAAAAGTATTTTATTTGTTTTTATCCAAATTTTAATTGGGGATATTTTACTGTTTTTATCCAAATTTTAATTGGGGATATTTTATTGTTTTTACTGGAACAAACTGAGAGTGAGGTGGCTCAGTCTGCATGTGAAGCTCTGTAACATGCTTTTAAGGGGAAAACGTATTTTATTTGTTTTTATCCAAATTTTAATTGGGGATATTTTACTGTTTTTATCCAAATTTTAATTGGGGATATTTTATTGTTTTGACTGGAACAAACTGAGAGTGAGGTGGCTCAGTCTGCATGTGAAGCCCTGTAACATGCTTTTAAGGGGGAAAAAGTATTTTATTTGTTTTTATCCAAAGTTTAATTGGGGATATTTTACTGTTTTTATCCAAATTTTAATTGGGAATATTTTACTGTTTTTACTGGAACAAACTGAGAGTGAGGTGGCTCAGTCTGCATGTGAAGCTCTGTTACATGCTTTTAAGGGGAACAAAGTATTTTATTTGTTTTTATCCAAATTTCAATTGGGGATATTTTACTGTTTTTATCAAAATTTTAATTGGGGATATTTTACTGTTTTTATCCAAATTTTAATTGGGAATATTTTATTGTTTTTACTGGAACAAACTGAGAGTGAGGTGGCTCAGTCTGCATGTGAAGCTCTGTAACATGCTTTTAAGGGGAAAAAAGTATTTTATTTGTTTTTATCCAAATTTTAATTGGAGATATTTTACTGTTTTTTATCCAAATTTTAATTGGGGATATTTTATTGTTTTTACTGGAACAAACTGAGAGTGAGGTGGCTCAGTCTGCATGTGAAGCTCTGTAACATGCTTTTAAGGGGAAAAAGTATTTTATTTGTTTTTATCCAAATTTTAATTGGGGATATTTTACTGTTTTTATCCAAATTTTAATTGGGGATATTTTATTGTTTTTACTGGAACAAACTGAGAGTGAGGTGGCTCAGTCTGCATGTGAAGCTCTGTAACATGCTTTTAATTGTAAAAAGTATTTTATTTGTTTTTATCCAAATTTTAATTGGGGATATTTTACTCTTTTTATCCAAATTTTAATTGGGGATATTTTATTGTATTTACTGGAACAAATTGAGAGTGAGGTGGCTCAGTCTGCATGTGAAGCTCTGTAACATGCTTTTAAGGGGAAAAAAGTATTTTATTTGTTTTTATCCAAATTTAATTGGGGATATTTTACTGTTTTAACCAAATTTTAATTGGGGATATTTTATTATTTTTACTGGAACAAACTGAGAGTGAGGTGGCTCAGTCTGCATGTGAAGCTCTGCAATATGCTTTTAAGGGGAAAACGTATTTTATTTGTTTTTATCCAAATTTTAATTGGGGATATTTTACTGTTTTTATCCAAATTTTAATTGGGGATATTTTACTGTTTTTATCCAAATTTTAATTGGGGATATTTTATTGTTTTTACTGGAACAAACTGAGAGTGAGGTGGCTCAGTCTGCATGTGAAGCCCTGTAACATGCTTTTAAGGGGGAAAAAGTATTTTATTTGTTTTTATCCAAAGTTTAATTGGGGATATTTTACTGTTTTTATCCAAATTTTAATTGGGGATATTTTACTGTTTTTACTGGAACAAACTGAGAGTGAGGTGGCTCAGTCTGCATGTGAAGCTCTGTTACATGCTTTTAAGGGGGAAAAAGTATTTTATTTGTTTTATCCAAATTTTAATTGGGGATATTTTACTGTTTTTATCCAAATTTTAATTGGGGATATTTTACTGTTTTTTATCCAAATTTTAATTGGGGATATTTTATTATTTTTACTGGAACAAACTGAGAGTGAGGTGGCTCAGTCTGCATGTGAAGCTCTGTAACATGCTTTTAAGGGGAAAAAAGTATTTTATTTGTTTTTATCCAAATTTTAATTGGGAATATTTTACTGTTTTTTATCCAAATTTTAATATGGGATATTTTATTGTTTTTACTGGAACAAACTGAGAGTTAGGTGGCTCAAGTCTACATGTGAAGCTCTGTAACATGCTGCTAAGGGGAAAAAAGTATTTTATTTGTTTTTATCCAAATTTCAATTGGGGGTATTTTACTGTTTTATCCAAATTTTAATTGGGGATTTTTTACTGGAACAAACTGAGAGTGAGGTGGCTCAGTCTGCATGTGAAGCTCTGTAACATGCTTTTAAGGGGAAAAAAGTATTTTATTTGTTTTTATCCAAACTTTTAATTGGGAATATTTTACTGTTTTTATCCAAATTTTAATTGGGGATATTTTTCTGCATTTATCCAAATTTTAATCGGATATTTTACTGTTTTTATCTTAATTTTAATAAGGAATATTTTTCTGTTTTTATCTAAATTTTAATTGGAGATATTATACTTTTTTTATCCAAATTTATAAGTTGAGGCAGGTCATTTTATGATTATTTGGGAAATGAGGGACTTTTTACATTATTTTATCCATTTGGGTGTGGGGGACAAAGGGAATATTTTACTTTTTAAGACCAAATTTTAATTTATACAGGAGACCTTTTTTTTTTTTTTTTTTATCTTTTTTTAGTTAAATGTTGAGCCCCCAAGTCAAATCAAAGACTTAAAAACTGGTACTCCAAAAGGAAAAGATAGGTGACCTACTGTGGGCATTTGTCTTGGTGAACTAGCACCTTAAAGTCCAGCTAACCCACAGGCCGACTGGCTAGTACAAGCAGACAGGAATTTTTATACCATTTGGCATTTTTAAACTTTGGCATTTTTCATTTGGCTTTTTGTTTTATGTGTTTTTGAACTATTTGGATTTATACCATTTGGCAATTTTCATTTTTTTTTTTTTTTTTTCAACATATTTTGTTATCAACACACCAAAAACACTTCAAAATTAAGAGTGGGATATATACTTTTTGGCCTCCATAATGTTTATCAATCAAAACAGCATTCTATTTTCAAATTTACATTACACAATTTGGCTTTCTGTAACGTTGGCTGTTAATCTTTTGTACGAATGCTATGATGACCATTATGTGTAGAAAATAAGACTACATTTCTAAAAGTGGCTCAGGTTCATATATTTATGTTTGATATCAATCAGTTCTAAATTTCCTTCACATTTCTAAAATTTTAAGATCTTCCATATCTGGTACATCTTATAATATCGTATTCATCTACTAACCCAATTTTCTCATAGGGACTTAACACGAAGCAGAAGGGGTATTAGGTGGTAGGTGGTTAAGGGTGTTATGATAGGGTGAAAGGGAGGGAGAAAAATAGAATGATGGAGAGGGTGAGGGTATATGATTGTGAGTGGAATATAGAGAGGGAGTTAATCTGTGAGAGAATGTGATTTCATAATAAGGGCAGGGTGTACTGGTCTGGAAGTATAGTTTCTGTTTTGTCTCATGTAGTTTCTGTTTTCTACATCAATCTGATATTAAAGTTTAAATATTGAGAAATTGCTGTCGTCTAAAAGTTCACAAGTTAACAGCCTTTCTTGTTACTGTTTATGTGCTGCTTATATATAAATATTGTAGCACTTCTCAGTAGCTAGATAGAGTTGTGGCTTTTCATCAAATTAAGCAGCAGCTTCTGTACAGTTCATGTTGGAATGATACCAAGTGCTGTGTTTTTCTTCCAAGTTGAGAACATTTTTGATCTTCATGAACTAGTAATTACACATGATGAAGCTTTTTATGGCCCCGCAACAAATATGGCCTCGCAACAAAGCTGTCGGGGCCATATAGTTTTAGCCTTGTCTGTCATTCCATCATTCCGTCAATCCATCTTTCCATCATTCTGTCATTCCGTCATTCCGCAACAAACCATTATACGGGCTTTTTTTTCTAAATGCCTTCAGATATTAGGCTGATTTTTGGTATGTGAGTTCACCATGATGAGTTTTAGATGAAGTTTTAGTTTCGTTCTGGTCCGCTAATTTTTGCCAAAATTACAGGCTTTGGACTTCGATAAATTGTTGAAAATCACAGTTATACAGACTTTTTTTTTCTAAAGGCCTTCAGATATTGGGCTGATTTTTGGTATGTGAGTTAACCATAATGAGTTACAGATCAAGTTTGAGTTTTGTCCTGCTCTACTATTTTTGCCGAAATTACGGGCTTTGGACTTTGATAAATTGTTGAAAATCACAGTTATACAGGTTTTTTTCTAAACGCCTTCAGATATTGGGCTGATTTCTGGTATGTGAGTTAACCATGATGAGTTACAGATCAAGTTTATGTTTAGTTCCGCTTTGCTAATTTTCCCCAAAATTACAGGCTTTGAACTTTGATAAATGGTCGAAAATCACAGTTAAATGGAGTTTTTTAAAGCCTGAAGATTTTGAGCAGAATTTTGATATGTGAGACTACCATCATGTTTGTGTTCACATGTGTTGTTGAAATTGCAGATTTTTCAACTTTTTGAGACAGGGCCATTCGTGTCGTTTCGACACATCTAGTCTTTTTTTGCAACATGTTTTTTAATCAAATCAACCAAAACACTTCAAAATTAAATATACACTTTTGACATTCATAATGATTATCAACTATTTTTAAATTTACATTAAATAATTAAATAACTTTAGTATAAGTAAATAGAAATGTATGAAATTTGAACACAAGGTTTATAACCACACAAGAAAGGTTGGGGTTGATTAAAGGGGTTGTGGTCCCAACAGTTTAGGGATTTAAGGAGGCAAAAAGGGGCCCAAAAAACATTTTTTCTAGTTTCCAGACAATAACTTGTGGAACATTGTATGGATATCTCTGAAATTATACCACGATTTTCCATTCCTCAAAAGGATGGTTAGGATTGGCTTTTGAGGGTTATAGCTTAAACCAATTAGGAATTAGGGGCAAAAAAGGGGGAAAACAATGATTTCCTGTTTGATGGACTATTACTTATTTAAGTACATGAATGTTACGTTTGAATTACATCCCTTACACTACTTTTAAATCATGTATAACGAAATGTATTGTCTTGAGGTGATTTGCTGCCAATTCGTTTTTAGAAAAAAGTAAAATCACAAAAATACTAAACTCTGAGAAAAATTCAAAACGGAAAGTCCCTAATCAAATGGCAAAATCAAAAGCTCAAACACATGAAATGAATAGATAACAACTATCTTATTCCGACTTGGTACAGGCACTTTCTTATGTAGAAAATGGTGGATTGAGCCTGCTTTTATAACTAGCTAAACCTCTCACTTGTATGACAGTCACATCAAATTCCATTATATTGACAACGATGTGTGAACAAATTAAACAGACATAACAGGTGAAAATGTCAAAAATACAGCCATCAAGAGAGAACTAACTGTTTTAAAAAAGAATTTTAGGATGTATTTAAATGGGTAATTATGGTTGCAAATTCTATTTGGAATTTTAAATTTTAAATTTTAGATTACAGAAATTTCAGAAATTAAAAAGACATTTTCTTTAAATATAATTTATTTTTGCCAAAAAAAAAAGGGGAGGTGTCAATAAACAACAGCATAATAGTGTACTGCACAAGAGCAAAAAAAAAATGAGGGGTCAATACGCAACAGAAAGCTTAAGGGGTGTATTTTTTTGGGTAGGGGGGTCAATTCACAACAGCATAGTGTATTGCATATAAGCCAAAAAAATTAATATAAATTGAAACATATAACCAATTCTAAGTTCCTTGACTACAGTTATTCTCTGTCAGATTCCTATTATGTGTCAAATATTTAATTACAATCCATATTCAGACCCAAGCGCGAATATTGTGTCCATTTTTGCCCCAACTGTTCATGGTAGGACCTCCGCGGTCGTATCTAGCTGCGCTCGGCGAAGCAATTTATTATCTTTGAAATGTTTTGTAGGAATTCTGCTTCACAGAAATACAAAACAAGTCGGTCATTAGGGATGACCAATCAGTACCCATAAGTGAGACTATAAAACATAACAAGGTTGAGAAAAATAAAATTTGGTACATTATAAACCTATAATAATGTAAGCTCTGTACAACATTTTACCAACGAACAAATAAAAGGCGTATACAATTCATGTAAACAATTTAAGACATGCAAATAAAATAAAATGCATATCAATATGAAAGCATTATTAAGTGAAACAAGATGTCACAGTGCTCATGATAGCAACACTGAAAAAAGCACAGTTAAATTGAGCGCAGAGCCGGAATATAAAAGTAAAAACAAAGCAAAGGAGAAAAATATAAAGTACCGATGATAAAAGTATGTATGCAGTACCAGTGAAGATCCAGAAATTTTGATAAAGGGGGTGGTAGTGGCCAAGAAGGGTCCCACTCCAGTCATGCTTCACTGATCCCTAAATAACTTAGTTAGTCAAACGAATTTGCCTAGAAAGGGACCGGGACCCCTGTCCCCCACTTAATACGCCTCTGAGTACAAGTCATATTTTATGCCCATTATAGAATGACACGATTTCCCCGCTATAAATAACATTATCTTTAGTTTAGAATAAACAGTGTTTTCACAAGGTTCATTTACAATTCATATTACATATAGATTTTTCTTTTAAATAATCATAACAGATATAAGTTTTAAGAATGTTCTTATTTACGAAAACAGGTTTGGTATTTGAATGTTAAATAAAACTGTTATTATAATAGTTTCCCAAAATAAAACCTTCCTCATTCAAAATATCTCTGACCATTCATTGGCTATCGAACGGAGCAACTGGAGTACTTCTGTTTATTAAACAAAACCAACCGGAAGTTAGGTTGTTGTCGTGACTTTTCTACCAAACTCATCCAAAGTGCAATATTGTTGTGTGATTTTACTTTATTCACGTGCTTTAGATAGATGACAACACAAATTACTATCAAGATAGATAAACAGAAGCTAAATTTTATTTACAATTTAAGTATCCAAATATTGTATGCTTTGTCATTACATAATTCAACCGACTAGATCTACAACAACCTATTCTCGGGAACCAGGTTCTGTAACCAACATCCTACAGACACTTGGCTGGCCAACACTAGCAACACGCAGACAAGGAGCCAGGCTTATACTCCTATATAAGATCCTGCATGGAGAAGCATCAGTCATTATCCCAGATTACATCAGGAGACCAACTGTAACAACCAGACAATACCACAGGCACAGAGACAGGTTTTCCAGAGTCAGCACTTCAACGGATGCCTAAAAATACAGTTTCATCCCCAGAACAAATTTTTGACTGGAACCAATTACCTGGAAGTGCCATCCAAGCCCCCACAACAGACGCCTTCCGGGTCTGTGTGTGGCAGTTCCTGGCGTAACTATTGATACCTGATTTTAACCCTGTACAGTTGTTGCAAACTCACATAATTTTATTTGATTTTGTTCCTGTAAATACACAAGTTTTTGTTTATTTTTAATTTGGCGTGTACTGGTTGACACACCCGCACAGTATATCTGTGTTATGGAAATTTCAACTGCAGATTAACCACAAAATATAGAAGAAGTACAATAAACACTAGACAACAGGAATGACAGGATATATCTTCTGGGGGTAAATGGTTAAAACTAGATATAAACAGATTAACTTACGAATGTTTTATTATATACTGGTAAAGTACTAGGGTATCAGGTTGTTCTGGCCCAAAATCAATCTGGCCCCAAAACAATCTGGTTAATTACACTGTGACCAATATTTACGACGGAAGCTTGATCAAATGTCGACAGCCCATTTATGGTATTCAACAGCTCATTGGTCAGAGTTCTAGTCAAATCAGTATCCGGTCAAATCGGCACCCGGTATAGTCAAATCAGCACCTAGTCAAATTGGCACCTAGTTAAATGGCACCTGATGTAGTCTTTAGGCACACATGATAAATATATTTAACCCGCAAAAAAATTTTTTGGATTGTATAATGGTATGATGTCGTCGTCTGCGTTGTCCGATGACACATTTTGTTTCCGGACAATAACTTTAGTTTACATGAATGGATCTCTTTGAAATTTAATAAAAAGGTTCAATACCACAAATGAAAGGTTGGGATTGATTTTGGGGTTGATGGTCCCACCGGTTAAGTAATAATAGGCCCAAAAAGGCCCCAAAACCAGCATTTTTCTACTTTCAGGATAATAACTTGTGTATAAGTATTTCAATTACTCTGAAATTGTACCATAATGTTTAATACCACAAGTAAAAGGTTTGGATTCATTTTGCGGTCTATGGTGTCAACAGTTAAGAATTAAGGGCCCAAAAGGGGCCAAAAACAAGCACAAAAACAAGCATTTTTGTAGTTTCTGGACAATAACTTGTGTGTAAGTGTATAGATCTCTCTTATATTGTACCACAAAGTTCCATATCACAAAAGGAAGACTTAGATTGAGTTTGGGCATTATTGTCCCATTCATGCAAGAATTAGGGGCCATAAAAGGGCCAAAAACAAGCATTTTTCTAGTTTCCAGACAATAACTTGTTGTAGTTTACAGTCAATAACTTGTGTTTAAGTGTATAAATCTCTCTGAAATTATACCACAAGTTTCCATACTACAAAGGGATAGTTATTGGGGGTTATGGCTTAAATCATTTAGCAATTAGGGGCCAAAAAAGGGGGGAAAACACGTGTTTTTCTGGTTAAAGGACAATTTAGACAATTTAAAAGCTGTGTTAGGGAGGTAATCCAATTCAAATTTAAAGAATACTGTTATATATATGTTTGATTACCTCCCTTACACTGTTTGAAAATTATGTATTAAGAAATGATGATTGTCTTGAGATGATAAGCTGTAATTATTTTTTTAGAAGTAATACTATTCATTTATATTAATTTTAACCATGACTATGTCATTTTATATTTCTATATTTTATGATGTATTTATTAAATGAGTAGTTATTGTTAAAAACTCCATAAGAAATTTGAATTGAGATTAGTATTGGAATAAGGGAAAAGAGAAGATGAAAAAAAGGGGGGGGGGGGGGAGTGGGGGGTAGGGGGTACAATTTTTCTCATTTCAGATTTCTTTAAATATTTTTTTTTAGGGGATTAATATTCAACAGCATAGTGTATTACTCAAAAGCAAATAAATTTTTTAAGTTCATTAGACTACCAGAAACCTATGCTGTGTCAACTATTTAATCACAATCCAAATTCAGAGCTGTATCAAGCTTGAATGTTGTGTCCATACTTGTCCCAACTGTTCAGGGTTCGACCTCTGCAGTCGTATAAAGCTGCACCCTGCGGAGCATCTGGTTACTTTATGTTTACATTAATATTTGAAGATTTGAACAAATCAAAGGGGAAACCAGGCATTATCTTGCATAATATGAAAAAGAAGATGTGGTACGATTGCCAATGAGAAACGAGCCACAAGAGACCAAATGACACAGAAATTAACAGCTACGGGTCACCTTACGACCTTTAACAATGAGCAAAGCCCATACATATAAGTTCTTTCAGTAATTTAACATGGCCTAAATACCTTTGCTTACCATGATAAAAAGTTGAATAATGGAGATAAAGGGTATAATATATCAATGAGACAGCAACTTAATGACACAAAAAGTAAGAAGACATTTAAATATCAACACCAAAGCATCAAAGTCCATTTGGATTGTATCTAAAAACCACAGGGTTACGATTTTAAATACCTGGTTAAACTGTTGTATAACATTTCAAATACTGTTAATACAGAAATTATTGTATGGTTTTTATATTGTGAATAACATGTTTTTTTTACTGACCCTGGTTATCCATGAGGGTCTTGCATGGTCGTATATGAGAATAATGTATCTGGGTGGGTATCACCAGGTGTATATGTATACACAATATATTGTGAGATGAAGCATAGCCAGACAACGGGTCTGCAGTTAATTACGTTTATTATATGCATTAAATTATAATTACTTTTTCATGTGATAGAAAAACTTTATAAAGTCATAAAGTAAAGATTATGTGAAATTATCTAATTGGTTTTTTCAGGAAAGTAACTAAAGTTAACTTTAAGTGCAGTATATCTGTGGAAATTTTTTGTTCTGATAGTAATATTTTCTTTCTCTTTCACAATAGATGGATGGTAACTGAATCAATACAAATAGCCTCATTGAATTTGAAAAAGCTGCAAATGATATCAGTAACAAAAGATTGTTAGTGTGCAGTGTGCAGACAGTGGTTAAACAGAAGTTAACATTTTATCAGTTTTGGGTTTTTACAATCAGCTAGAGGAAATAATAGGAGAAAAAGGGACCTGTGTGGTAAAAACTTCCTAAAAGTCGTCCTTTATGTGTTCAACTTTTTCTTTTGGGTAAGTGTATTATATATATGTTTATAGTTATAGAAAAGGCAACTTAAAAAGATATTACAATTTAAATGATTTATTGATTATTTTGGTTGCTTAGAATCATCCATTGGCAAATATTATATATGCATGTTCAGAACTAACTATATAAAGTATAGAATTTGTAAATGTATAATATAAGACATAAGAGAAGATATAGATACATGTTAATTGAATAATCTCCCTTTGTTCTTTGTTCAAATTAAATGAAATTCTTCCTTCATTGTTTACTGTATTCTGTTGCTAGTAAGATTTTATAACCATGCTAACAGGATAAAAGATCCTAATATAAAATTATTTCAAATTTTTCAGCTAACATTGCTAACTTCAAATTACAAAAATATTCCGTTTCCTAACTTTTTTTTATCATGTTCTGTCAATTAATTAAATGTTCTTTAAAATTCAATAGTATTTTTATGCATGATAAATTCTATATTTCTTTTCCAGCTGACAGCCCGGTTAGCTTTCCTAGCATAAGGGTTATATATCAAGTTCCAGAAGCATACCTATATCAATCTGCTAGGGAACAGTACTTTCCCTTTGGCAACATACTTGCTACTAGGAACAGGAGCCTTTTTATCTTGTCAGGAATCATTAGTTGTACTGGGACATGTATAGAAAACAGATGTTTTATGGTTATGGTGAGTTATTTCCCTTTGAACACATTGTCTACTAAGAATGTATACCAAAATTAAGTCTTTTAACTTTTCACAAGCAAAGCCAACAATAAATTGAAAAAAAATAATGTTTATCCAATTCTTGAACCAATAAAATTGAGAATTAATGGAAATGGGGAATGTGTCAAAGAGACAACAACCCGACCATAGAGCAGACAACAGCCGAAGGCCACCAATGGGTCTTCAATGCAGCGAGAAACTCCCGCACCCGCAGGCGTCCTTCAGCTGGCCCCTAAACAAATATGTATACTAGTTCAGTGATAATGGACGTCATACTAAACTCCAAATTATACACAAGAAACTAAAATTAAAAATGATACAAGACTAACAAAGGCCAATGGCTCCTGACTTGGGACAGGCGCAATGCATGTTTATATCATAAACTTAGTCTTCTGTGCACGATTTTATCATTTTTTACGCAACGATATCGTTTTTAAATTGTCAATTTTTTTTCTCTCTGTCTGTTATGATCTAACAAATATGGTAGCTCATTAATTGCCGTGTTTTGAAGCCGAAGTTTACCGATTGTTACTTTATAGTAAGCTATCAACAAAAAAGGATGCAATCTATTGGCGATTTTATCATAAACATGTTGCTAATAAATGCCTCTTTAATAAGCTAGGTGCATTTTTCTATATTTTTTTTATCTTAGGAAATTACTATTGAAACATTGTTTATCTGTTATCTTGAAATTATCGTTTGAATAGGATGTTTTTTTATAGAGATGACTTAAGCCAATCAGAAAGTCAGACTAGAGGTCACATGTCTGGCATTTCATTCTCCTGTCTCATATTCTAAAATGTTATGGATAATTAAAACATTCTTGTGATGTCATTCTATTGTTTTACCCGTTCTTTATTTCAGTGATTGGACAATCATTAACCTGTAAGAAACCATTATGTTACCTTTAGTTGTCCAATATTTTTAAGAATAGACCTCCTCTTTCTTAAAAATATTGGACAGCTAAAGGGTAGCATTACTGATTCTTACAGATAAATGATAGTTCAATCACTGAAATAAAAAAAAAACTATTAATTACCCCAATTGTTTTCATCATGTAAACAAAAATAAAACCAAAGATCAAATGGCAATTAAAAAAACATTTTATTAAAGTCACCTTCCAATACAATAATTTTGTCACTCATCAAAACGGTTTCTTGAGAAAAAAATCACTTTCAAATTGATTTTTGTATCGCTTGACGGAGTCAAAAAGCGAGACATAGGTATGCTGTTTCCGGCGTCGGCGGCGACGGCGGCGTCAACAATGTATTAGTTTGTGATTATGTCTAGTTTATGGTGAACCACTAGTGGTAAGTCAAAGATATTTGGTATGCAGTTGTATTGGTATTGGCACATCTCATTACCATGGAGATTATTTGGCCTCATCCCCTCAGTCATGGTCTATTGACTTTGAAACTTTGCTTAGTTTTCATGTATTAGTTTGTGATTAGGTCATTTTATGGGGAACCACTAGTGGTAAGTTAATGATTATTGGTATGCAGTTGTATAAGCATTGGCATATCTCATTTCCATGGAGATTATTTGGCCCCGCCCCCTCAGTCATGGTATAACTTTGAAATTTTTGCTTAGTTTTCATGTATTAGTTTGTGATTAGGTCAGTTTATGGGGAACCACTAGTGATAAGTAAATGATAATTGGTATGCAGTTGTATAAGCATTGGCATATCTTATTTCCATGGAAATTATTTGGCCCCGCCCCCTCAGTCATGGTCTATTGACTTTGAAACTTTTGCTTAGTTTTCATGTATTAGTTTGTGATTAGGTCGGTTCATGGAGAACCACTAGCGATAGGTCAATGATATTTAGTATGCAGTTGTATTAGCATTGGCACATCTCATTACCAGGAAAATTATTTGACCCCCGCCCCCTCAGTTATGGTTTATTGACTTTGAAAATTTGCTTTATTTAAATGTATTAACTTGTGTTTGAAATTTTGCTATATTTAAATGTATGAGCTTGTGTTTAGGTATGTTTAAAGGGAACTACTTATGATAAGTCAATGGTATTTAGTATGCAGTTGTATTAGCATTGGTACATCTCATTTCCATGGAGATTGTTTAGCCATGTACCTTCAGTCATGGTTCATTGACTTTGAGTATTTGCAAAACGTACATGTTAAATAAAGTGTTTCTATTTTAATTTCAACATTTGCATTATCGAAATTACAAAAAAGCGAGACATATCTCTGTGATAACAGCTAGTTTATTAACACTACCAATACTTATATCACAGCCATTTTTCTCATGTTTTTGGGTTGTCTCTTCAGCACTAATTCAATAAGTTGATTATGCTCGTTGTAAGTCTTGTTTTTATTGCTTTTATGAATTTCTTTTTCCAAAAGATTTCTTGTGATGTCATTCTATTGTTTTACCCGTTCTTTATTTCAGTGATTGGACTATCATTAACCTGTAAGAAACCATTATGTTACCTTTAGTTGTCCAATATTTTTAAGAATAGACCTCCTCTTTCTTAAAAATATTGGACAGCTAAAGGGTAGCATTACTGATTCTTACAGATAAATGATAGTTCAATCACTGAAATAAAAAAAAAACTATTAATTACCCCAATTGTTTTCATCATGTAAACAAAAATAAAACCAAAGATCAAATGACAATTAAAAAAACATTTTATTAAAGTCACCTTCCAATACAATAATTTTGTCACTCATCAAAACGGTTTCTTGAGAAAAAAATCACTTTCAAATTGATTTTTGTATCGCTTGACGGAGTCAAAAAGCGAGACATAGGTATGCTGTTTCCGGCGTCGGCGGCGACGGCGGCGTCAACAATGTATTAGTTTGTGATTATGTCTAGTTTATGGTGAACCACTAGTGGTAAGTCAAAGATATTTGGTATGCAGTTGTATTGGTATTGGCACATCTCATTACCATGGAGATTATTTGGCCTCACCCCCTCAGTCATGGTCTATTGACTTTGAAACTTTGCTTAGTTTTCATACATGTATTAGTTTGTGATTAGGTCATTTTATGGGGAACCACTAGTGGTAAGTTAATGATTATTGGTATGCAGTTGTATAAGCATTGGCATATCTCATTTCCATGGAGATTATTTGGCCCCGCCCCCTCAGTCATGGTATAATAACTTTGAAATTTTTGCTTAGTTTTCATGTATTAGTTTGTGATTAGGTCAGTTTATGGGGAACCACTAGTGATAAGTAAATGATAATTGGTATGCAGTTGTATAAGCATTGGCATATCTCATTTCCATGGAAATTATTTGGCCCCGCCCCCTCAGTCATGGTCTATTGACTTTGAAACTTTTGCTTAGTTTTCATTTATTAGTTTGTGATTAGGTCGGTTTATGGAGAACCACTAGCGATAGGTCAATGATATTTAGTATGCAGTTGTATTAGCATTGGCACATCTCATTACCAGGAAAATTATTTGACCCCCGCCCCCTCAGTTATGGTTTATTGACTTTGAAATTTTGCTTTATTTAAATGTATTAACTTGTGTTTGAAATTTTGCTATATTTAAATGTATGAGCTTGTGTTTAGGTATGTTTAAAGGGAACTACTTATGATAAGTCAATGGTATTTAGTATGCAGTTGTATTAGCATTGGTACATCTCATTTCCATGGAGATTGTTTAGCCATGTACCTTCAGTCATGGATCATTGACTTTGAGTATTTGCAAAACGTACATGTTAAATAAAGTGTTTCTATTTTAATTTCAACATTTGCATTATCGAAATTACAAAAAAGCGAGACATATCTCTGTGATAACAGCTAGTTTATTAACACTACCAATACTTATATCACAGCCATTTTTCTCATGTTTTTGGGTTGTCTCTTTTAGCACTAATTCAATAAGTTGATTATGCTCGTTGTAAGTCTTGTTTTTATTTCTTTTATGAATTTCTTTTTCCAAAAGATTTATCCTCGTCCGTCTTTAGGTTATTAAAATTGACCTCTGGTGATGCCCTTCCTAACATCATTTTCAACTGCAACTAAAATGAAAAAAGCAATAAAGTAATGCTTCTAAAATTTGATAGATCATGCCGCAATACAAGGGTCACGAACAACCGAAACCTTATCCTGTGTACAAAGTGCGAATTAGAACTTCCTTCATGAACCAGGGGACTATGAAAGTTTTTATAATTTTCAGGTTTCAACGTGTAAAACAATGTAAGATATAAGCCTCTAACAGTCCATTCTGTAAAATATTTTACAGAATGGATTGTTATTGGCTTATATCCCTTAGAGAGAAAAATATCATGTGACATCAAACATTATCCATTGATTTATGGCAAACCTTAAATATCTAAATATTATAAAATATATCTAAATAAAGGCAACAGTAGTATACCGCTGTTCGAAACTCATAAATCGATAGAGATAAAAACAAATCCGGGTTACAAACTAAAACTGAGGGAAACGCATCAAATATAAGAGGAGAAAAACGACACAACAAAAACACAACATTAAAATGTAACACACACAGAAACGAACTATAATATAACAATGGCCATTTTCCTGACTTGGTACAGGACATTTTAAGAAAAAAATGGTGGGTTGAACCTGGTTTTGTGGCATGCCAAACCTCCCGCTTTTATGGCAACGTCAAACACAATACCAAAACGACAACATCACATGACAGGACCACAAAACAAATAAATGGGAGAACATATAGGACAAAGAAACACACGAATAATAGCTAACAAAAGGTACTAGGCTTAAAATTCAATACGTCAGACGTGCGTCACGTCCACACAAGACCAACCAGTGACGCTCAGATGAAAAAAGTTTGAAAGCCAAAACAAGTACAAAGCCAGAAATTATGGAATCATTGTTCAAAAGTACCTTTATCGTAGTAGTAGAATCTTTTTTTAAATATATTTCAATCTAATTTATGTACATACAGGTTGGAAGAGACTGATGAACTATACATATCTGGGATACAGAATCAATGAAACATCGTCAGTACTGAAAGGTCAACATCAAAGAGGGGTCTGTGCTGTAGACTTCTCAGGTATTTATTGTTTGTTCATTTTCAATCTTAATACAAAAAATTTATGCAGATTGAAACATGACAGGATATTTTTGGTGGTTAACCTTGTAATGATTTTGACTGGAACAAAAGAATGGATGTCAGGAAAATTAGGAAAATAAGATTATAAGTACAGCTAGTATGGGAATAAAACCTGGAATTTTATCACCAGATCTGGTTGGACTTGGATATTTGTTGATTTGTTACTGCCTGAAAATTATCTACTACAGTGATACTTAATTTATTGCCACCTTTTGGAACATGTAAAATACTATCGACAAGTCAGGATGGCAGTATATCAAAGTAGAAATTTATATAAAAACTGCACCCATTTGAGAAAAGTTGACTCTAGGATTATTCTGTAAATTCGTATTGGCATGCGTAGGCACCGGACACATCCATCTAGACACCAATACCAATATTTAATATTCAAATAGTTCCAGTGTAATGCTGTGTGTTATTCAAGAAATAGAGTTAATTAATTGTCTATACAATTATATACCCTTAAAGGACACTTGCTGTGACAAAACTCCTGCAACTTTTATTGTATTGTACTTTCAATATTCGCATTGCGCAGGCGCATGCAAAATCGATTGTTATATATAGTAATCCAGCGTACATCCAAACGTGTAGAGCTGATTTTAACTTGGGGCCTACTATAAATAATAAAAACGAATGGCAATACAACTATATCAAAGTAAGAAGATATATATTCCTTGATAATTATCAGATGTAGGCTTATCAGACTTTTCTTCCCCGATCTTCCTGATTCGCAGCGGGAGCTTTGCGTGTATATAGCTTTTGATTTTCATATAGTGTGAACAATGTATTTCTTCCACTGATGTCTTCCTATTTTTCCTACGCATTCCCAATATTTATATGTGTTGCGCCTTAAAGAGGAAATCATATTCATTTGGATATGGTTCAGTATAACAGGAACATATATATTGATATACTGTTCCCAGGGTATAAGTTTACGGAGCTGTACGTCAAACTGAATTAAATTGTCTAGTCAGTTATGACATACAATTATCCATGACTTGAGTTTGAGCAGGTAGATGTTTCTTTGAGTTTATATCCTAAAAGGATTCACCACACGCACTGTTTAGGTTTTATTAGTCTATAGATTATTGAAAACACAAAAGGGGTCTGAAAGAGGGGGAGGGGGTGGGGGGGGGGGGGTAAATTGTTTGATCCTTAATTTCTGGAAAAAATAAATTAATTTATACAGGGAAGTGAAAAAAAATAGTTTGTTTCCCTTGAAAATTATGATAAAATAAATAAAACATTTAGTTTTAAAATAAATCGTGTTCCTGTCGATATTTGATATTGAAGAAAATAGTTTTTATTCTAAATTGATTTGCATTAATATAACTGAGAAATTCACTGCATTTTGTGCTTAATCTATTGGGTTCTTAGGCTTAAGAATTGCGTTAATTAAACATGAAACTGGTTTTGCCAACTACTGGTATCAATTTGTTAAACAAAAAAATATGTAATGGATTTCCACTATAGAAAATTGTAAAAATGTACATAAATTTAGAATTATATGCCCAAAATACAGCCTCGAAAATTTTCCATTTAAAGTTTTCATCCAAATCTACAATGCTGACTTTCTATCTGAACTGTTTTAATGTTCTGATATCATATTTATGTGTCTAGGCTGGTGTCAAGTTTTATTGATCATTTGTGAAATCCAGAAAAAGTAGATTAACATTGAGAAAAATGTATTCATGGTCCTGGTTCTGGTGTGTTTAAAGTTATTCAAATGTGAGGTGCTTAATTTACATAAAAAGATGAAGATGATGTGTCCAGCTGTGTCCGCCTGTAGCCAGCAGATTAAATAAGTTTTATATAGATATTACGTTGTGTCCACTTGTGTCCGCCTGTAGTCACTAGTTTTTATATGTTTTATATAGAAATAGCACTGTGTCCTGCTGTGTCTGCCTGTAGCCAGCAGATTCTATAAGTTTTATATAGATATTACGTTGTGTCCACTTGTGTCCGCCTGTAGGCCCCTGTTTCTGTAATTTTTATATAGAAATATCACTGTGTCCAGCTGTGTCCACCAGTAGCCAGCACATTCTATGTTTTATATAGAAATTACGCTGTGTCCACTTGTGTCGGCCTGTATCCCCAGTTTTTATAATTTTTATAAAGGAATAGCACTGTGTCCAGCTGTGTCCGCCTGTAGCCACCAGATTCTATAAGTTTTATAAAGAAATTACGTTGTGTTCACTTGTGTCCGCCTGTATCCCCAGTTTTTATAATTTTTATAAAGGAATAGCACTGTGTCCAGCTGTGTCCGCCTGTAGCCACCAGATTCTATAAGTTTTATATAGAAATCACGTTGTGTCAACTTGTGTCCGCCTGTTTCCCCAGTTTTTATAATTTTTATAAAGGAATTGCACTGTGTCCAGCTGTGTCCGCCTGTAGCCAGCATATTATATAAGTTTTATATAGAAATTACGTTGTGTCCACTTGTGTCCGTCTGTAGCCTCCTGTTTCTTAAAGTTTTATATAGAAATAGCACTGTGTCCAGCTGTGTCCACCTGTAGCAAGCAGATTCTATACGTTTTCTATAGAAATTACATTGCGTCTACTCGTGTCCGCCTGTATCCCCCTATATCTTAAAGTTTTAATAGGAAATAGCACTGTGTCCAGCTGTGTCCGCCTGTAGCCAGCAGATTCTATAGTTTTATATAGAAATTACGTTGTGTCCACTTGTGTCTGTCTGTAGCCCCCTGTTTCTGTAATTTTTATATAGAAATAGCACTGTGTTCAGCTGTGTCCGCCTGTAGCCAGCAGATTCTATACGTTTATGCAGAAATAACGTTGTGTCCACTTGTGTCCGCCTGTATCCCCTATTTCATAAAGTTTTATATAGAAATAGCACTGTGTCCAGCTGTGTCCGCCTGTAGCCAGCAGATGCTATAAGTTTTATATAGAAACTACGTTGTGACCACTTGTGTCCGCCTGTAGGCCCCTGTTTCTGTAATTTTTATATAGAAATATCACTGTGTCCAGCTGTATCCGCCTGTAGCCAGCACATTCTATGTTTGATATAGATATTACGTTGTGTCCACTTGTGTCCGCCTATCTCCCCCTATATCTTTAAGTTTTATATAGCAATTACGTTGTGTCCATTTGTGTCCGCCTGTACATTGTAAAACCTATACCGTATTATACGCTATGAGAAAGGCCTCGACATGAAAAATGTGAAACAGTTTACAAATGAAACCCTACGTAGGGATTTATGGAAAACAGAAAATAAACTAAAAACAAATATGGCAGTCAACAACCAAAGACAACCACTGTTTTCAGGTTTCTGACTTGGAACAAGCTCATACAGAATATGGGGGATTAAACATGTATATGGATGCTCTACCCCTACTCATTACCTAAGACAGTGGCGTAACAGATTCATAAGAACAAACTGAAATTAATAGTTGGAAAAAGCTTGACTATTCATCTGCTGGCTCATGGCATTTCTTCAAGGAAAATAACCAGATTATCTATTAAATTGCTTTATATTTGTCATGTTTCGGCCTTTTATAGGTTACTAAGCAGTAGGAGTCTTGTTCATTAATGAAGTGTGTATACGGGGACCTATAATAGTTGCTAACGTCTACGTCATTTGGTATCTGTTGGCGAGTTAATTCATTGGCAATGATGCCACATCTTTTTATTTTTATCTGCCGGCAAACGGGAGGCATGTCACCCTACTCAAATACATTTATATTTTCACTTACAAAATGTACAGCAAACTACTATTAAATGTATCTGTTCCCCTGAAAACTTTGTTATAAACAATGCCATGATATCTTCTTCTTTTTCAGATGTACAGTTACAGCTTCATATGATTGAAGATGGCGAACTGTTATATCTGTTCTTGTTTGGAACAAATACTATAATATCAAATTTTAATATTTGTATATATAAATTCCAGAGTATTTCTTCCGTTTAGAATTTATATTAGTGGCAAAGGTAAAATTTATACAGTTGTCAACATATATTTGTTCCGCCTAACAGAAGTTTCCAATATAAGCAATGCCATAATGTCTGTTCCTGTTGGAACACATATTATTTACCTTTTATTCTGTTAGGAACAAACACTGATATTTCTTCCGTTTGAAAAATATATTATAAAGGAACTTCTATTTCATGAAGCAATGGAGGTGCAAAATATGTACACAAAGTGTGCAATGCATATATTTACAACCAAAGAGTCAGTAACCCGACCGAAGAGCAAAAGACAGCCCAAAGTCTCTGGTGGGTCTTCAACGCAGCTAGAAAACTCCCCACCCGGAGTAAGCTTCAGCTGATCCCTAAACCCCAATTGTATACTAGTTCAGCAAAATGAACGACATATCTTTATAAAGTTGCATACTAGTAATCTCTTTAGCTTTGACTTTTTGTTATAACTTGCTCATCATTTTTTTAAACTTTAAAATATGTGCACGTGCGAAATAGTATTTATCAAGTATAGTTTCCTGCATTTGTCAAAAAACGGATATTATACGTAATGTTTGCCGACCGGACTTGGATTTTTATATAGTATTCTATGCAATTAACATTTTAATTTCTCTATGGTCCTATCTATAGGGTTACCATAAGGGTTTGGGATATCTAAATTACGTCAGGTAATACTCATTTAATTTCTTTCTGCACGGACGATTTCGGCAATCAGTATGTTAAGAAAATTGAAGGCAGTTCAACGTTCGCTGCAAGAAAGTTAGGACACAGAAGTTAGTTTTGTACATCCCAAATTATCTCTATGTAAACTACTCATGTGATGCAAGCATTAGATACAAAACAAATGCAAAACAAACAGCGAGCTGGTTGACGTATTGATTTTCTGCACGAGTAGTCGGGTCAATGTCCAAGTCGATAGCGAGTGCAGACACAGTATACGGCTGGTTGTTACCAATATAAAGATAAGGAGATGTGATATGATTGCCATTGAGACAACTATCAACGAGGGTTCAAATGAAGTGAATGTAAGCAATTATAGGCAACAATACGGCCTTAAACAATGAGAAAACTCATTCCAAATAGTCGGCTGCATACGAGAAAACTAACGGCCTAATTCATAACAAACAATGTATAAGCAAACAAAACCAAATAAACAACTAAATAAACATCATGAACATGAATAACACATCTAAGATTTTTAAAAAATCAGCGACGTATGAAAATGAAATAAAAAAGAGAAATCGGACAATCGTAAATATGAAATCAAAGGAGCAAATGTACGATAAAAATTTTCCTTTTTTATTGGGAATAAAGTGTAACGTAAAATGATGGATTTTATCTCGCATATTTTGGAAATCAAATGTTTCAGTTTATTTTCGTGTTCATTGGAGTAATGTGATATACTGGTATACCCAAGGATTGATCATGTGACACGATATGTTTTCATTTACCATCCCAATATCCAAAATTACTGATTGTTTATTTGACGTTGAAACTGATTTGCCCTATCACAATTTAACCTTATCAACCTAAATATGTTCATATATCTTTATACTACTAACAACTGTTGTCTTATTTGTTGTAAGGGCGAATTTTTCAAAAGTTCTATAAAACATCGACCATTCTTCTTTTGTGGGTTTTTTTTTATATAGATTGTTTAATTTTAAACTTCTTGAATATATATTTTAAATAATTCCTTGTTTAGAAGGAAAGTAAACAAAATACTTTGGTGCATTGAAATTAGGGGGAAATGAATTAATCATTGTGTTTCGTAATAATTTTCTAGTTACTGTTAGTTATTGAGAAATAGCTAGTTTTTTTGGTGTTTTTTTTTTAAGTCGGGGGGGGGGGGGGGGGGGGGGGGTAGTTTGTCACGAGAGAAAAACCATACCCCCTAGTCTTTGCCGTAGCCGCAGCCGGGTTTCCATCCCTTGTATAGCATTCTGTGATATCAATACTTTCTCAAAATGAGTTTTTATATTCAAACAGTATAAGTCACTAACCTTTTTTTTTTCACTTAAGAAGAATTTTTGTTTTCATTAGAAATATTCTTTAAACTATCATACTGGACGTAGTTGCCTTTAACAAAAAATCAATAATACTTATAAATTTTTGAATAAGGAGATGTGTTATGATTATCAATGAGACGACTATCCAACAGAGTCCAAATGAAGCGGATTAAAGCAACTATAGGTCATTGTACGGCCTTCAACGATGAGAATATCCAATAGGTCCCGACTTGATAAACGAAAATAACAATGGTCTGATTTATGAAAAAATGGTAAACAAAAAACAATTTGAAATATGACAGACAGTAACCTATAACAACTACTAAATAACAGGCTCCTGACTAGGGACAGGTACATATAGAATGTGGCGCGGTTCAACATGCTTGTGGGCGCTCAAATCTCCCCTCACCTAAGACAATGAACAGCAGAACATAGGAACAAACCAGGGTTGTTTTTTTTTTTTGAATAAAAAGATATTCAACTAGTAATTTATGTAGATTGTGTTATAAATATAAAACTATATTTTGTGACGTGGTCCCTGTTTGGCAAACTGAATACCTGTTTTAAGAGAGCATATGGGAAAAGACATTTTTCCAAGTAAACATAACGATGATACATGGGATAATCAAGGTGTAAGGCGAGTTATTCTTAAGTGTGTACGGAAAGATTTTCTAACAAGGTTAACAGAGTTCAAATAGTCTAGTTTACATAAAGTGTCTATGTTACATATCATTTGAATTTGCTTGTTAATGACAACCATACGAGTAGACTGTCAAAGACACAGCAAAAGATTAAAAGAAAGTCAAAAACATTTATCCGCTGTTGTATGTATCGTATACAAATTGTAAAAGAAAACGTTTTTTTTTTTTTTACTATCAAAATTTTTTGACTGGGAGAAAAGATAAACTGAAATTTCATTTGTTCCATGTATTAAAATTGACTACATTTTCATTGCATCTCATATCTGGTGTAAACTCGGTTTTGAATTTATAGCACTATAAAGGAAGGACGGCATATATTTTTATATGGATATATATCAAGTTGCCATACAGTTAGAGAACAAGTTGCAGTACTGTAAATCTGTAAACACTAGCAAGTTGCCGTACCCTAAGCTTGAATGTTTTTTACCGATATTCTTTAGAAAACATGTTTTTATAGCGAATTTTAGTAAATATGATGTCACACTATCATAATCTAAAAATTTGTCATGAAAAATAATGAAAAACAGTTAAATATCTGGCCAGCGGGACGTCGGAGGGCGATTGGCATCGACATTTTTGTGGTACTAAGTGCACAGTTTTGAAGTGTAACACAAAATCTTGTTTTTGTTTGCTACTTGTTGGCATGAAATGTTAAAGCACTATCTATCCGAAAAAAACGTTTCATAAGCGCATCAAATTGGTAGAAATGGTTTAAATTGAAGGATTTTTTGCCTTGTTTATTTTTTTTCTCTTTTCTCTCCGCTTCGTTGGTACACAATTTCCTGTGGCGATGATACACAGTGTTTATTTAATTTCAGCATTTTGTACATAATAAGCTTTTTTATAAATACAGTTTTATAAACCCTTTTCATCTAATTTGAATTATATAAACAGATAATTTGGTCACAATCTGTACCATAACGTGCCTATGAACTCACTTAATACACGTGTGGCTCTATTCAGATAAAAAATGTTCCTACAACACCCGTTTATATACTGTTTTTCTATAGCTCTGCTGGGGAAAAAGTCGTACAACAAGTATATACACGTATGTCTGTTTGTAGATATGTTAAATATGTTTTATCAAATGCGATCTTGTTACGAACGCACAATCATATACAGTTTATTTTTTTCTACTCTATATAGTTAAAAAATAAGTTATTTTCCAATTATTTGATTAGACGTAAGTGACCCGGAATAATATGTTATTGTATAAATGACATTTTCGCATTATTCTAATTATACCATTAATGTAATATGATTTCTTTATTTACACACTTATGTGATGATAATTAACAATACATTAGTACATCGACATAAAAAGTGACAGAGTTATGGTTCTTGCAGATATAAAACATAAGTTGGGATTTATTTAACATGAAAGATAGACAGAATTTCCTTGTAGAGCGTGGTATTCGTATCGTTAACTTGAAAAGGTCCCACATGGGTATTTAATAATGCAAAATTTGATCTATTCCCCTGTTTTGCATCTTGTAGACATTGGTAGCTGATTAAAGATTGTAAACAAGTGTTTAATTCATAATATAAAGAATGTTCGTCAATAGAAGGAGATGACATGCTTTTTGGATGTTGGATATAGGGGGTTAAAAGTAAATGGCATGTCCACTTTATACAGTGGACACAGGTGATCATCTAAGGGGACGACAATTTCATTTGAAAAGGGGAAAGAATGGTTTTGAAAATGAATATCCTGGCCTTGTAAGAAATGAAAATAAACAACCTTGCATAAAGCAGGATGGAAATGAATATTCTGTTTTACCATGTACAAAAGTGGAAACAAGTTTTCGCGAGGCAAAGCAGTGGCAAAATTAAGCATGTTTAGCAACAGATAACAATGAATAGTCAATCCGGAAAAATCCTCCTATCCTCTTTTCCAAGAATATCAAATTTTTGTCCCCTAAAAGTGTTGTCAATTCTGGATCACTCCCACTGTTGACGGGTAAATATGACAGTTTACTAGACTTTTTGATAGTTGAGGTATTTTTTTTTTAATTTTTATTTGTAGTTCGTTTCCTTACCCATTATACACGGACCATTCAGCTCATCTTTAGATATTAAAAGGGCTACGAAGAATGTATATACATCTACTTGTCTACTAGTTATTCGGTACTATCGACTTCCCTTTCAATGGCCTCTTCTCGAAAGATCACAACTAAACGAATTTGGACATTAAGGAGAAAATGTTAAGTTTCCTGACTTATAATGAAAACAATATTTGATCTCCATTATTTGTGACAAGTGATGTTTATTTTTTGCAGCTGTTAAAACTTAATGAATTGCGGTTTGTGTATTGAAAAAAAAACCAAATTAAATAAATGTTTCATATGTTGACTTCCGTCGAGATTCGAAATATATTTTGTGCACCGATTGATAGCGTCAAATTGTAAAATAGATTTGGGCACGACTAAGTTGAAATGATATGTACATTTCTTGGAATCCTATGTTAGAGACAATTTACCTGTGATGAAATTTGAACTGAATAGTGTGACTTATACAAAAACGTGTGCATTCAAACATAAAAATCGATCATATTCAAAAATAGAAACGCGCCTTGTCATTTTCAACTGATTTGCATATTGATAAAGAGATGATCTTATAATTCGTAACGCTTCAATGATTTAAGACCGATAAATATCAGATATGGTTTTACTGACCATCCCAGGTCACAGCTTTGCCTTGTGAAATTTAGATTAAATCTACGGACAGATAATAGACAAAAACTGACTTATGGTATTTAGAAGTCATTCGGTCATTTGTCACCCCAGGAGGACACGACTAGCTGGTAAGTTATTAAATATTTATCTAATATAATTGTTAAAAATGGAAGATAAAAAAAAATGAAAAAAAAAATGGAATTTATGCGCAAATCAATATTCTGATTATATGAATTATTCTTGACATTTTCTAAAACATTTAAGATCAGAAAGGATTAGCGAAGCAAAGGTTATTAAATCTAAACATAAATCATTTGACAGGAATTCTTTCGTATGAAACAATAACTTAATATAATTTTTATAAATTTTTCCAAAAAGGTGTATGATTATAAATTGCTTGGTAATTGCTTCCACCAACATGCACATCTCCTTTACAGGTGTGTTTTCCACCAACATGCACCTGTCCCTTACTGGTGTGTTTTCCACCAACATGCACCTGTCCCTTACTGGTGTGTTTAATTTGAAAATAATAGTATCTGTTCTTTGGTTTATTCTCATTATGAATCGTTGATTTGCGGTTTCCTCATCGTTGCCTGTGGACAAGTAAAGAATGAAAACAACACGTTATTAATCGGGGACTGTTAGTCCACCAGCAGAGGTATCGATCCAGTGCTGTAAAAATGAGAACAACACGTTATTAATTGCATGCGTCCGAAGCGCTTTTCTGGATTAATCTTCATCAGGAACGCTCAAATCCGAATATTTGAAAGCCGAGGATGTATAAGAACCGAACCAGTTGAAGAGCTATATAACCAAACAGTACTTACATAATAGCCACATCCACCTGAGGGAGTTAAAACCTTAGTTTCTTTATAATTTTAAAATCTATATACGGACAATAAAAAATTACACTTGACAAAATGCAATTTAATAAAAAAAAAATTTGTTCATAAGTTATCAAAATTTAATACTTTATGTAAAATAAACCAATGATCACCACGTAAAAAAACAATAATTTAAGTCAAATCATCAATGTTCATGACGACATGTAATAATAAAACCGGAAATAGATCGAAAACCAAAATTAAACAAAATAAGTATGCGAAATGAAGAAACAAATTTTTGCTTAATTTGTTAGAAACACCCACAGTATGCTGATCAATGTCTTGCTCATTTGTTGGCAAATTAATAGCTAGAAGGGACACTTTGGTGGCCCAACAAAGTTCTGTCAAACACCAAGATTGTCAGATGAAAGTATAAAATTGAGAATGGAAATGGGGAATGTGTCAAAGAGACAACAACCCGACCATAGAACAGACAACAGCAGAAGGTCACCAACAGGTCTTCAATGCAGCGAGAAATTCCCGCACCCGGAGGCGTCCTTCAGCTGGCCCCTAAACAAATATATGTACTAGTTCAGTGATAATGAACGCCATACTAAACTCCAAATTGTACACAAGAAACTAAAATCAAAAATAATACAAGACTAACAAAGGCTAGAGGCTCCTGACTTGGGACAGGCGCAAAAATGCGGCGGGGTTAAACATGTTTATGAGATCTCAACCCTCCCCCTATACCTCTAGCCAACCTCTATAGTCGGTGAAAGAGCTCATCAGAGCTTATGTTTCGTTGTTATTGTGTACATATATGCCGACTTTAAATAAAATTACTTAATTACTTACTGAAGAAAACAATGAAATTAAACAGGTGTCTGGGGGAAATGGACAAAACATTAATTGCCTTCTAGATGTTTTTTGGTTGTTTTGCTTTTGGGTTTCTGTCTCACTGATGTTAACCCCATACTTCTTTTTATTTATGCACATACGCAAATATCACAAACATCATTTATGTTGTGATACAAAACGGTTTTAAGAATTATACAAGCTTACATTAAAATACTTCAGTATTCATTGGGAAATACAGGGAAAGTAACTTTTTTCCAGACAACTAAAATTTACAGTTTAACTTGCCCAGGGACAAGTGCTCATAACAAATTGTTCCACACCCCTGTTGAGGATACGAAAGACTGGTCTTAAGCAGAAACAGATACAAACTATAAGATGAAGATGGGCCAAACAATAAAGAATATAGGAAGAGAACAAACAATAAAAGAAAAGTGAATACTACCGTGCTAAAACAAAACAAAAAGAAAAGAAAAAGGCTTACGTCCCCGTTTGATTGGAAAATATAAAATACTGAGTCTAAAATTGTCTATAAAAATTATAGCTTTGCTACAATCGACGATATTTCTTCTATCTTATGTAATTCCGCCCATAAGCATTTGAAACATTTTGGATCCACCCCTCAAGAGAAGAGTACATTTGAACTGTGCGGTATATCTGAGGTAGTTAATGCATACCTTAGCTGTGTATTATCCAGATTATAGCACAGAAAGAACACAGAGATGTTCCCTATGTCATGTATTAGAGAGACTATATCATATACTTTAAATACTGTATTAAATTTTATCTTAATTCCATAATATAAAATATTAAAGTAATTCAGCGCTACATTTTACTGTTATGGGCATTTTTTTCCTTTAAAAACAAAAATTGTAAATTTAACGTCAAGTTTTTGTCAAATTTTGCACCGAAAGAACATCGCTAACCAAGATCAAATATTGTGTATCCCAAAGAAATAGCTTTTAATTACTTCAAACATAATTTTGGTTCTGGTTAACGATGTCCTTCTTGTACATTTTGGGATAAATATATTTACTCAAATTTTGCCAGTTTGGGACTATTCTTCATGTATTTATGATTTAATGACCCGTTTAGAAATAAGCCAGCATATAGAGCCTTAAAGTACACATATTTAACTATAAATTTATAAGTAAAGTTTGAAAGACCTTGTTTAAAACTACCCTGGTGTAAAATAAGTTTATAGAAAATAAGAACTTCTTAATTCTTTTAATCTAGGCCAATTAATTAAGTGCTAAAATGAATATGTTCCGATTTGAATCTTTGCCCTAAGTAAAACGATTAGTATCAGTTGAGATTTATCTGTTATTTCGTATTATTAACACCTTGCCCGATGGCGACATAATTTTCGTGATAGGTAAATTAAAAGATATTTGTGTCTAATTGATCTTAATATTTTTTAACTTCCATGATTCTACTTTCCATAATATGTTTTACCTCTCTGATATAACCAAGGTGACATAAGAATACATTTATTACGTGAGAAGTATGTTTACTTAACGGAGCACCTGAGATCATGTCTGTTTTTTTTTGCTAGGTTGATTCTCCATTTAGTATCTTCCTTTTTTTTTATGCTTCTCTTGATTTTTTATAACTCCTCTGATTATTTCCTTGGTTATGCTTCTCTTAATAATTTGTAACTTTCCTGATTTTTTCATAGGTTATGCTTCTCTGAATAATTTGTAACTCTTCTAATTTGATTCCTAGGTTACGCTTATTATGACTTTTCCTGTTAAAACGTTTAAACCCGCTGCTTTTGTTTGCACCTGTCCTAAGTTAGGAATCTGTTGTAGTCCAGCTGATTCGTGCATATTTTTAGAAGAATTGTGAGTTTGATGATAAAAGCATGAAACTTTGCACAATTGTAGATCTATATATGGTAGTCAATTTAAGCTATAGACCCACTCTGAAAAATCCAATATGGCGGTCATTTTCAAGATGGCTGCTAATCAGTCAAAATTTCACCATCATGTACAAATTAAATCAAATAATATTCAAATCAAATCTTTTAAAAGCATATAAAATGTAATTCAATGTTTCTAGTAAGTCATGGCGGTATACTAGACATTGAAACTTTTTTTACAAATGGCGGAAAATTTCAAAATGGCCTCAAAAAAGTGAAAATGAAATAAACTAAGACAAGGTTTTGCTGATATTCATTTCTTTCATCGAATTGCACTTTGCAGTTCATACGATGTTCTAGGGATTGTGTTTTCCTGATACATCGAGGTTGCTTGCAAGACAATTTAATCAAAGATCCCATAAATGGAAACATTCGAACGTTTTAAGAACGCCTTTAGAATTTGTTCGACTGTGTACCGTCTGAGTCACAAATGATAATTTATATGTTCCACTTCTCCTTGTCACATTCCTATCTTTTTCCTCGACTGTGGATCAAGATTATCAATACATACAATTCATCACCGACTTTCTGCTTGCAATGAGTAACACCACTCGTGCTAACAATTGGCCAGATACTACACCCTCTTCTGGAACACCTGTGTTGACCCCTAGTTTTGGTTAAAAGGGACTCGTGTTGTTTATGCTATCAATGTTGTGTTATTTGTTTTTTTTTTTTTTTATTTTTCAATGTCTATGTTGTCATCAAGTGAAAGTCGTGTTTATCCATCGTACAGACACGGAAAACCTTATTTCATTTCAAAGTTTTAGTAAAATTTTAGATACTTTACACATACCAACATGTTTTTTTGGTGATCCTGATATGAATCATCAAGCTATTTAGATAATAGCACCTAGGCAGCTGGCCCTTTTTGAGCACCTGAGATCACCCCCTGTTTTATGAGGGGTTGGCGTTGCTCAATTTGTAGATTTTTCTGTAGAGATGTTTTGACAAATGCTAGTCTTTTTGCGTTTTTTTATCCATGCTGTTGTCTGGTTTTGTTTTTCTAATGATTTGTGAGTGCCTTGGTGTCTTTATATGCTGTATTTGTGCAATATTAACGGTCAATCCGATTGCCAAACCTTCTCCTTTAACAAGTGTGTTATTCTACTCATGGCTTCATCTACATTTACCATTTTCAAATTACGTTAGCAACACTTGAACTGTATAGTTAAATCGCATAATATCGCACACGGGTACTAGGAGCCATAATTTGGATGGGAACATGCAAAGAAACAACTGAATAAGCAGTATAATGACACCTATTTACACCCAGAAGGATCATTCTCTTAATGATCACACATCAAAATGTCAAGTTCAATCTTTAGTGTAACAGACCAGTTGTGGTCAAGTGGGCTCAACTCCCCTTATTAATCCATTCTTTGAATGTTACATAGTTTTCACCAGGGTCTCAGTCCTCGGTAAAAATTATGTTAGGATCTTTGTATAAGAATGAGAAGTACACCTCATGTAACCTCATGGAAATGTCTTGTTCGTGATGTATGAAAGCCTCTAAAAAGAATCTGCTGTTCATGAAGTACTATGTTTCCTTGATTGAACACTTGTTCAATTACTGTTTTCTAACCGATCACATCGGTTCTCAACAATGCCACTCCTCTATGAATACCTAAAGCAAAACTACTCTTTGTTGTGCTAAAAAATGTTTGCCCAGTTCTACCTTTCCGATTTGACAACCGTAAAAGATCACAAGTGATAATTGATACATGTCTCGGAAATCAATTAACACATTGCTGGATTGCTTTATGGAATGTCGAATCGTAGTGACAGATTTGATCTCTTCCTGAAACATTGTTCAGTGCGCACTGATATATAAAGGCGGATGGCCGTTTATTTGTCTTGGCTCTATATACGTGAAATGATGTCCAGACATACTTAATGTTTTCATTATCATCTGCTTCGAGCCTTCTGTGTTATCATTTTGTTAACTTATTTATACCATGTAAGGATAGAATTGCACAACTGACTAATTATACCAGGTTGGCATACATGAGTGCATGTCCATAAAACGGTTTTTACTAGATGTAAGTATGAAACGCATGGTGATATTTGGTTAGTGCAAGGAATATTATTAGTTACTAAGTTATAGCAATAATACGAACAGTTGTACAGGCGCGTAATATATTGGTTAAAGTATGAGAGAATATAAGAGAAATGCATATATTTCAAAGCATTAGGTTATGACAAATTAGCCAACACTGGCCAAGTTAGACTAAAAAATGCTGAAATATAGAAATGTTCGTACTATGTGACGATTCTTTAGCCGTAGTTGAACTCTTGTTGTTCTCAATATTGCCCACGACTGCTGTTGTAAAACCACCTTTACTGGTCCCAGCATGCAGTAGAAAGGTCATATACATTACGAGATGGAATAAAACAGAAACAACTTCGAAATGGATATCGTCGTATTCGCCTCAATGGAATATATAATTCGACTGCATCTAAATATTTGCCAAAACGATAATCATCTATTGTTTTTGATGACTGTGGAAAAGATTTTTGCCTACATCATGATTTTTTAACTACCTGTATGTGCAGCTTATTCACGTATCGTTGTCATACAAGCAGATTGATACGGTTGTCTGTTTAATTGTAACAACAACATAATCATTAAACAGAAGAAGTAAGCAACTGCCTTGTTCATGGCATGGCAAGCCTCAGACTGTAATTTTGTCTAGATTATTAATATGTCCTCTTCCACATGATCATAAAGAAAACTGTTCGAGAAGTTTTCATTCTAGTTAAGTCTAGCTTAAATATTGGAATAACGTCAGTATCTAAACGTGGTCCCTCGTTGTAGACTACATTACTGTAAGAATGGTATCGTAGCTACGATTTTCTATACTCTCTTTACAAATCTTTTGATGTTTGGCTTTATTATAAAAATGTGGCATGCACTTGGTATCATAGGGCACTTAGTTTTACTGAAGGTACGTCAAAACAAATCCTTTTGTAACGTTATATAAGTGATATATGTTGATTTTGATATTTTGAGACAGCCAATAGGTGGGTCTATAGCTAATATTTTTCGAAACACCCAGAACTACTACTATGCCAAATTTGGTGCTTTTATCATCAAACCCACAATTTTTTCCAATCTGCCGGACAATTGTTCAGTGGTTATCGTTTGTTGATGTGGTTCTTAAGTGTTTCTCGGTTCTCGTTTTTTATATAGATTAGACGGTTTGTTTTCCTGTTTGAATTGTTTTACACTAGTCATTTTTGTGGGCCCTTTATAGCTTGCAGTTCAGTGTTGAAGGCCGTACTTCGACCTATAATTGTTTACTACACATTGTGACTTCTATGATACATACAAGGATAATCTTTATTTTTGCAGAGATGGACAGAAACATGATTGTATTAGTTGTGCCTTTTCTTCTCCTTCTTGCTTCTGCAGCACGTAAGTAAAGAAAATTAATTTAAAGTCCTTATTCAAACAGGACGTTCCGTTTTGACGGTAAGCCGGTCGGAAGACGATCGACAGTCATGCTTGAAAATTGACGCAAATTCAAAATGCAGCACTTCACATTTTTCTTTAAAAAGAACGATTCTATATATATCAAAAGTATCACTAGCAGAAGATGACTTTACATTTAGCCTTTAAAATTAGACTGATCGCCGGGTTTGTACTTGCATGAGCAACACGACAGGTGACACATGTGGAGCAGGATCTGCTTACTTTTCTGGAGCACTTGAAATCATGGGGTTCGTGTTGTTAGTCTTTGGTTTTCTATGTTGTGTTTTGTATACTGTTTTTGTCTTTTGGTCATGTTTAGTTTTTTTATAATGGCTTTGTCAGTTTTTGTTTGACTGATGAGTTTGAATGTCCCTTTGGTATCGTTTGCCTCTCTGTTACATGTATAATGATATGTTTAAGCAAGTTGTGGACCAAAAGCAATCAACAGGATGTATTAACTGATTCATTACTTGTTATTTGTTTAACGTACAGTGTCTAATATTTCATACATATATAAGACGAGGACAAATTAACAATGTTGAAGCAGCTAATTATGTAATGTGACCCATAATTTTCGCCAAGTAATATAACTAGGGCAACTGAAGGTGAAAAAACGTATTTCATATTGCAATTTTGCCCTTGGTGTTGGTGATATCATAAGTGATCAGAAGTCACTCATCAAACAAAGGTACTTTTATTTTATGAGTCATTAGTATTCTGTTATGTCTAATTGTCGAATAACTAAGCCAAGTATTTGAACTTCGAAAAAAATCCGTTAGAACTCTGTTACTGATATGAACTGTCCCTATTTAGAGGAAGGCATGAGCATTCATAAACATGATAAATACCAATACATTTGTCTCGACGGGTGTCTGTAATGCAATGGATGTCGATGTTGCTGTCTGTCATAATTACTTTCCCTTTATTTTTATAATATAATTATGACCACTAATTTTCTAGATACTTTAGTTATACCTTTGATCATCCCGTGCCCGTCATTTCTTACTATACAGTACGGGGTTAACTTATTATTATTTATTCCTACTGCATTGAATTAAAGCGCACAAACACATTTTGATTGAATGATTAATAGATTGATTGGACAGTTCAACAGACTAGCAACCACTAGCACCCTATTCCTCCGACAAAATAGTGTTACAAGAAATACATATCAATGTATTCCTCCGACAAAATAGTGTTACAAGAAATACATATCAATGTATTCCTCCAACAAAATAGTGTTACAAGAAATACACATCAATGTATTCCTCCGAGAAAAAAGTGTTACAAGAAATACACATCAATGTATTCCTCCGAGAAAATAGTCTTACAAGAAATACATATCAATGTATTTTCTACTTATGTGTAATCACAATTTATTCGAAGGTAGATTAATTATCAATATTTTTATTTTATTTGTATATTGATCTAATATAATCATAATATTATTACTCTTGTATCTATCTTAATTAATTCACGTTGTTTTATTATTTAGCTATCGATTTAAGTTGCAATGTGCCAGTTGACCTGGTTTTTGTTCTTGATGGATCAGACAGTTTGAAAGAGTCAGAGTTCAGCGCTTCAAAACAGTTTGTACTTGAAGTCATACAAAGTCTTACCCTAGGAAAACAGAACGTGCAGGTAACCATTCATAATGCAGTGTGCATGTGCAAGTCATGATATACATGTTACGTTAATAAATCAGCACTTTAACATGACAAACTTTAAATTGTCTCATATCGAACCAAGTTCCAACATAATTCAGCAAATATATATATGACATACTCCTCGGACCTACATAGGCGATTCTGAGGAGCTATCTAATTGTTCATAGCAGTAAGCACAATAATAAACATTGGGAAATAGCTGATGTTTTGACTTGAAACCATACAACATTTGCCTAATTACATTATTTGAAATGCTTTTGTAAACGGTCGATAAGAAAGTCCTGTCAGGAACTGGGCAAACAAAAAAGAAGTGTTCCGTGAATTCAAAGTAAATGTGAAATATAAATTTTATCTGCTTCTGACTACAAGTTTAGCTTCTCTAAAAAGATACGGGGTTCTTCACAGTATACATAAACTACGTCAACATAAAACAATAATGATACGGAGTGCTTCACAGTATACATAAACAACGTCAACATAAAACAATAATGATACGGAGTGCTTCACAGTATACATAAACTACGTCAATATAAAACAATAATGATACGGAGTGCTTCACAGTATACATAAAAAACGTCAACATAAAACAATAATGATACGGAGTGCTTCACAGTATACATAAACTACGTCAATATAAAACAATAATGATATGGAGTTCTTCACAGTATACATAAACTACGTCAACATAAAACAATTATGATACGGAGTTCTTCACAGTATACATAAACTACGTCAACATAAAACAATAATAATACGGAGTGCTTCACAGTATGCATAAACTACGTCAACATAAAACAATAATGATACGGAGTGCTTCACAGTATACATAAACTACGTTAACATAAAACAAAAATGATACGGAGTTCTTCACAGTATACATAAACTACGTCAACATGAAATAATAATGATACGAAGTGCTTCACAGTATACATAAACTACGTCAACATAAAACAATAATGATACGGAGTGCTTCACCGTATACATAAACTACGTCAACATAAAACAATAATGATACGAAGTGCTTCACAGTATACATAAACTACGTCAACATAAAACAATAATGATACGGAGTGCTTCACAGTATACATAAACTACGTCAACATAAAACAATAATGATACGGAGTGCTTCATAGTATAGATAAACTACATCAACATAAAACAATAATGATACGGAGTGCTTCACAGTATACATAAACTACGTCAACATAAAACAATAATGATACGGAGTGCTTCACCGTATACATAAACTACGTCAACATAAAACAATAATGATACGCGGTGCTTCACAGTATACATAAACTACGTCAACATAAAACAATAATGATACGGAGTGCTTCGCCGTATAGATAAACTACGTCAACATAAAACAATAATGATACGGAGTGCTTCACCGTATAGATAAACTACGTCAACATAAAACAATAATGATACGGAGTGCTTCACCGTATACATAAACTGCGTCAACATAAAACAAAAATGATACGGAGGGCTTCCCGTATACATAAACTACGTCAACATAAAACAATAATGATACGGAGTGCTTCACCGTATACATAAACTACGTCAACATAAAACAATAATGATACGGAGTGCTTCACAGTATACATAAACTACGTCAACATAAAACAATAATGATACGGAGTGCTTCACAGTATGTATAAACTGCGTCAACATGAAACAATACACCGTATACATAAACTACTGCAATATAAAACAATAATGATACGGAGTGCTTCACAGTATACATAAACTACGTCAACATAATACAATAATGATACGGAGTGCTTCACAGTATGCATAAACTACGTCAACATCAAACAATAATGATACGGAGTGCTTCACGGTGTGCATAAACTACGTCAACATAAAACAATAATGATACGGAGTGCTTCGCCGTATGCATAAACTACGTCAACATAAAACAATAATGATACGGAGTGCTTCACCGTATACATAAACTACGTCAATATAAAACAATAATGATACGGAGTGCTTCACGGTATGCCTTAACTACGTCAATATAAAACAATAATGATACGGAGTGCTTCACCGTATGCATAAGCTACGTCAACATAAAACAATAATGATACGGATTGCTTCACCGTATACATAATCTACGTCAACATAAAACAATAATGATACGGAGTGCTTCACAGTATACATAAACTACGTCAACATAAAACAATAATTATGGATCGGATCTGAACACCCGTACTGTTATTTAATATATTCTCCTCTCCGGGAAATTTCCTAATTCTATATTCCATTCTAGCCAATCAAATTTTAGTCACATCATTCGGCAACCAATCAAAATGGATACTTGCTAAGTAATAAGTAATAATTTCAAGATTGCGTAATTATCGAATGAAACTAATAGCTTCGACCCGTGATGCGAAGCGGTAATTTTATACCTTTCACTAACACTGAAGGCTTGCTTCGCTGTAGCACCTGTCTCATATATTATTTGATGATTTTTGTGCAGGTTGGAGTGTTGGTGTACTCCACATTTGTTGGTGGGACTATTGATCTTGGAGCATTCAATACGTTTAACATTCTGAAGATCTTTATCAACAACTTACAGCAGCCTCGGCAAGGAACGGCGACAGATCTCGCTATCATTTCTATGCAAAACATGTTTAATAAAGCCCGTGGTATGTTGTTATTTATTTACCTTCAATTTGAAATTTAGCTAAATCTCAACTGCTTTGCTATGGGGGGATCCTAATGGTTGTAGTGCCCCCAAAAAAAATTTAAAATCATTTGATAGAAAAGATTCTATGAAATATACCATGTAACACCTTTTTTTATTGAATATAATCACAGTAAATCAACAATGTACAATCGAAATCATTGGCACGAACGTTGCGCAATGTCTGTCAAAGTTTGCGGAATTTTGCAAATATTTTATTTCAAAATGTTTACTAGTAACGTATTAGAAATGGAAAAACAGTATGAAAATAAGATGTGAAATGCTTGCAATTGAGACAACTTTCCACGAGAGACCAAAATGACTTTAGCAACTATATGACCTACACAATGAGCAACACCCATAATGCATTGCAGGCAATAACAGGCCACGAGATGACAAATTTAAAACAATTCAACCGCATTATTTATGTACTGTATTTGAAGAGTTGTTGGTGTCAATTTGGGATTTGACGGTCGCAACGCTTAATATACGGTACTCAGTCTGGTTTTCCTTAAATACAAGAATTTAGTCACTTAGTGTAAACATGTTTTATTAAAGAATTCGTCAGGTAAGAATCCTATATATTAATACCGTTAAAATAGAAATTTTGCAGCAATAATACTTCATTTCTTTAAATCATTCTGTGGACGAATTTCGAGAAATCGCAATTTAAAGTGCAAACATTCCTTTCTTGGGTCACTTTTTACATACATTCTATACATTTATTAACCTATTTCATATTGTATCTGTGAAAGTTCACTTTAAGATATTCAGATGCAGTTTATCAAGTTCTAAATGCATACAAAATTTCATCAAAATCCAAAATTTAGTCCAATTTTATAATACTTTGCCTTAAACTGTTGAAAATTTTATAATTTAGTAATCCAACCTGACCGTCAGAATGTACAGAAAATAGGAATAATATTAACTGACGGAAGGTCTACGTCACCAAACGCCACCATCAACGCAGCCAAGGCTGCTAAGAACGCTGGGATACAATTGTACGCCATTGGATACGGAACCGACGTCTTTATGTGAGTGTGTTTTATAAGGCATGTACATATATATATATATCCGAGTAAAAGTAGCGTTTCCCCACGACACTTTAACACCAGATGTAGAACATGTTCTCATCATGCTCATAGCAATATAGAAGTTAGAAGACGTTATCTTTTGGCAATTGAAGTCAGGTGATATTCTACAGCTGAATCTGTGAGTTCTGTAAATCTACTGTTTTGGTGTTTCGGTTTTAAATTATGAATTGTTTACAAGATACCATCCTCCCATAAGAAACAAGAAAGCTGACAAATGAAGACAATTTGGAGAAAAAAACACGTAGCAATCGAAGATAGCACATTGTCACATGAGGCATGCAAGATACTGCAAATGGTAGCTATTCGTCTGTTTGCTTATAAAATAAGATCAGCATCACTGTTTCGGGAACGTTTTGGAAACTAGCTGTTTATCTTCTTTATTAACAAGTTCTTAGAAGCGTACTCTTTCACTCCGTGATCCGTAAGCAAGTTGAGAAGTTTTAATGCCATATTATTTTTTTCATTTTGCAGATATGAACTTAAACAAATAGCGTCAGACTCGCAGAAGACATTGATCTTAACGAATAGTATGACGGACCAAGCCTTCTTACAGGAATTTGAAGATAAACTTAGACCACTTGTTTGTGAAGGTGATAAAATATTTAATCCACATGTAAATGAGTAGGAAAAATGTATATTACATTGTCATGGATAAGGGTCTGGATTGTGGGTCTTCCTTTCTATAATTTTTTTTTCTCTATTTGTAGACCATTTTTCACTATTTTTTTGTTTTTTTTTCCCTTATTTTCAATTCTTTTTCCACTTTATTCTCTTTTTCCCCCTTTATTATGTACTCTGTTAGTCCATTCAGACCATCATGGATTATCAGCTATGTTTGCGGGCCATCTGTATAACCTAATATTTATCAAAAAACCTGCAAAAGGGATCTTTTTGCAAGGTTGCAAATATATAAATCAAAACACTAGAGTTAAATTGTAATATGAAAGTTACAAAACAAATAAGAGTTTATGGCAAAAAAATACGAAAGCTTTAAATAAATTAACATTGTTTCACCATTTATTTAGCAGTTACAATAACAACAGAACAAATGACCACACCAGTCTTACCGACGTTACCATCCACAGAAAAACTAGTCCCTGACAGTAAGTACAAAATGTATCCCTTTCTACATCGGCGATCGTTGGATTTCGTCAGAAAAGCTGCAGAAAGATACCACTAGGTTCGTTTAGAAACACAATACAAAATGTATGTGATGTGAGAAGTGGTCGTCTTTACACTAAATCCGTTTGACTGATTGGTACTTTAGTCTGGGAGAACATGATTTATCTATTAGTTGTAAATGGCTTTGAACTAGCTTCCATTAACTGCGAGTACGCTTATGTCTGTTGCTTTTAGTTTAGTGGTTTTTGAGCCTCAAGCATCTTTTGAGTTAAGCCAAATACAACTTTTTTGTTTTCTTATGTTGTGCTGTCACACCACCGTCCCAGGTAAGGGGATGGGTTGAGTGATTACAAACATGTTTATTATTTTCCAATACTGTATGTGCCTCTCCCAAGTCGTCAGGAGCTTGTAGTACAGTGGTTGTCGTTGGTTCCTGTCTGTCATATTCGTTTTTCATACATTGTTTTGTTATAGATTATGCCGTTAGCTTTCTCGTTTCAATTAGTTCACATTTTTCATGTCGGGGCCTTTTATAGCCGACTATACGGTATGGCTTTTTCTCATTGTTGAAAACCGTACAGTGGCCTATAATTGCTTACTACCACTTCAATTTAACTCTGGTGGATCGTTATCTCAATGCCAATCATACCACATCTCCTCATTTATATACTAATGTGCAGTCGGGGACTGTACACAAATGTGCCAGTGGATATAATTATGCTCTTGATATCATATATATAGATTTAAGGGTCTGTTGATTAATCCACTGAGTGGAAGTTTACTTGTCAACTTATGCTATAAGATTTGTAAATCCTATTAAATTTCAACATTTTCAAATCTTTGTTCATTACTAAGACGCTTGTGAGTGTCGAGCTGATGAGTTTATCCATTTCCATCTGATTTTCAAGACAAGAAACTGTTGTAGGGCAGAGTAAACATCGCTCTCGCAAGTTTCTCAGTCTCATACCATAAAGTTTATACTTTAATATGACATTGACCTAAGGGAGCTACCATTTGATTTTTAGGGGGGGGGGGGGGCTAGGATGAAATTTGAAAAAAAAGGCAGGACAGGAGTTTTGAGTAAAAAAAAAGGCAGGATGAGCAACTTGGCAAAAAAAAAAAGTCAGGATAAACTAATAAAAAAAGGCAGGACCGAATAGAGTGAAAAATAAAAAGGCAGGACAGAGATTACAACTTAAAAAAATGCAGGACAGAGATTACAACTTAAAAAAATGCAGGACAAAATTTTTCATCCTAGCCCCCGCCTCCCTTATAAAAATCAAATGGTAGCTCCCTAAACTAAATATTATCTATAAAAAATAATCAGATTTCGATGTTTTCTTTCCAGAGTACTGTCCTAACTGTATGAAGGATGTTAATTACGGTTATAAACCGTACCCGGGTGATTGCACAAAATATTATGATGTCAGACCTGATGAAAATGGTGGCGCTATCCAGGACGTTAAGAAATGTCCTTTCGGAACTTTTTGGGACTCGACATACTTAACATGTCAATATACTTGGATGGTGAACTGTGTATACGGTAAGATGAGTATTTTTGTTATTATCGAATTCAAAAGGTTACGGGCTTATCAATTGTAAATTATTTTTCATTCGTTTGTAGACAGAACGCAAGTCTGACGTATTTTAAAATTATATGTTGTGCTTTGTGTACAGTTGTTTGTCTTTTGATCTTTTTCTCTTGTTGCCTTGGCATTGTCAGTGTGTTCCGAATATGAGTTTGAATGCCCTTTGGTAACTTTCGCCTCTTTTTTACAAAAAATGATTTTGTTTATGATTATGTGCAGTTATTTCTCTATCATGTTACTTTTAATAAAAAAAAAAAAATAAAAAGGATATTTTTATTTTTGTATCAGATCCATGTAGAAGTTTTTCATCCGGAACATTAGCCATGCCTGGTTTATGCAGTGGTTATTGGACATGCTCCAATTTCCGGGGAAACGCTACCTGTTGTTCGAGACCAAACCAAAGATACGTTCAGGGTGTGGGTTGTTTGGAGGATTTTTCTTGTACTACACCATGTCCAGATGATGATTCAAATAAGATTCAAGTACAAACACGTAAGTAATAATAGTGTCCGACAGGGTAGAAAGCGGAATATACAAATATGTAAACATTAATCGAAGCATATCATGTGTGGATCAAAGTATGTAGGTAAGGGATACAGGGTCTTTGATTTTCAACTTAGAAAGGGGTTCTTGGCCTAATTTTAATCGATTTTATGTGGTTTAAATATATTGTAGAATGGAAGTATGGATTCTAGTATGAACAATAACAGGGAACATATTAATGACATGCTTGGGCTCAGCAGTATATTCTTTGTTATATATAACAGTGAAACAGGAAAAATGTTTTTCTCGAACTTGCACGTGGCTATGCAACAACAAATGTTGATACTGATAACTTTTTTATTCTTTTAATACATTAAGCAAAATTAGTTTTGATTGACGACAGTTAAGGTTCTTCATTGAACAAATTCATTTGCTGATTGTTCTTGTTTCTGACATATGATGTAATATTTGCCACTGACAACCTAGTATCTGCAATCAGTCAATAATATCTAGAATGTGCTATCCAAAATAGAAAAGCAAATGGGAAATATCTCCATGATTATTTTCACTTTTCATAATAAAAAAAGAAAATATGATAAAAATTTTAACTTATTTTATTATTTGTATTATTAATAAATGTTACATTTTACAATTTTTACGGTACAGCGAGTCATAGCAAATTTCCTTAATTGTAATTTATGCATGGATTTAACTTTGGCGGTATCTTCTGATAGGCTTCTCTAAGTGTTTTTTGGGAAATGTGTGTCGTTTGGTTTATGCATTAACGTATTCTCCTATAATAATATTCCAACGTCATCTTTATTTTTCAGAATGTTACCGATATCCATATCAACCAGACCAGTCCAAATATTATGAAGAAAACCATGGTATCAACATCACACGAAGTTGTGCACCGGGCACGTGGTTTGATCAGAAAACGTGTTCTTGTTCTATAGCTTCCGGTTTGAATTCTGGCAATATACAGGGTAAAATCATGAATCTATAAATTTATGGCTTCGGGTTCAATTTCAATAAAATTAAAGGTAAATTTACATGCAATTATATTAACCTATAAATAGCTTCCCATTTCAAATCTTATTAAATCATAATAAAGATGCGACCCAACTAATCGATGTCATATGGTACTGATATAAGTTATCATCATGACTGACCAGTAGGGACACAAACAGGGGTACAGTCAACGATTCCTTCTACAAGAAGACGGTGAAATATTTGTAAATAGTAACACTGCAACTATATCTTTGCATCACTGTAGTCTTACTTTAAACCTTAACTGTCTTATACCATAACTATATTTCCATATTTGTATGTATACTGGACTCAGAAGCAAATAGTAAAATCCTATACCAGTTGACTGAACGCATTACTTCAATGTAGTTCACTCAAACTCATGAAATTGTGGATACAACGGCATCAGTTTCTGTTTTCGCGCAAATTCCTGTCCACCATTGAATTGTAGTGACATCACCAAATTCAATTCTAAAGTGAAATAATGAAAGAACCTAATCATTTATGTCAGTAAACATAATTATAATGTTTAAGGAGGACTTTCCGATTTGACTCTATATATTTATTATAATAATCAGTTTTATACTGCAAATAGAACCGTCGTGGTTGTCTTTTTCTTTAATATACATTTAGTAAAACAGTGACATTGTGTACAATGATTGACATGTCAATCAATTTCCTTAATAACTAGAGGCTCATTTGGGATAGAAAAATACACTGGAATAGGTCACTATGACAAGCTTCATAGTATATGATAAGGGCATGAAATTTGGATTAAAATCATAATAAGGATGCTTTTTATATCCAAATTATTGGAAACTTCTGAATTGATCTGAATTGGATATAAGTATTTATAATGGATGTGCTTAAAACCAGTCGTAACTGCATCAGACGTGATAGGGACATGTGTATTTTTCTATATTTAAAATATTTCAAACGGTCGGTGTACTGGATGTATAAGCTGTTCGACCCTACCACAAAAGGATTAAAGCCATCCCGCACCCCAAGTAAAAATTAACCTCGCCAATTTCAAATGAAGTTCAGCATAAGCCTCATACTTTTTTTTACATAGAATTTATATTGTATTATTTATGTGGGACTCACGTAGGCTTTTATATCTTTCAAAATGAACTGGAAATTTATGGTTTTCATTATAACTTACATTGTTGGTGTACTTTGAATATTTCTCAAACAAATATATCTCTAAAAATGTATATTTCTCAAACAAATATATCTGTATTATGTTGTTTCTTCAAACAAATATATTAATATATTTATAAAATGTATATTTCTCAAACAAATATATCTGTATTACGTTGTTTCCTCAAACAAATATATTTATAAAATGCATATTTCTCAAACAAATATATCTCCAAAAATGTATATTTCTCAAATATATATATCTGTATAGCGTTATCATCTCAAACAAATATATCTACAAAATGCATATTTCTCAAACAAATATATCTATAATAATATATCTCTACCATATATACGTATATAGCATGTTTTTTCTTCAGCAGCTGTACACTTTCCTGTGTTTGATGATCTAAGACGGGAGACAACTGTTGGTGAAGGTACAGGGGCATATATTAAACAAAAAGAGACAAATGAAATGTTTTTAACTTTTGGAAACCAGCGAGACAAGTCGATAGAGATATGGAATTCATTAAATAACGAATTACTTGAACAAAGAGCAGTATTGCTGAACGGAAAAGAGTTTTTCAATGTATGGCAGGCAAGCCGACGGCCATTATTGAAAAGTGCTTTCGTAAATGAACTACATGGCGATTCTTTTAATTTATGGGCGCCAAAAATGTTTTCCCGGAAAAGAAATGGTCGACGGCTACGAATAATCCCGAGAAATCCAAATAATGAAAGAATGTGGCAGAGATCACGTGCTCTGCTACAGTAAGACATATCGGAGGCCCCTATACATATAACTCATTTAGAATCAGGTAATTCTATTCAATGTATGTTCCAACTAACGAGGAGTAAGTAAAATACTAATACTAGTCGACGTGTTTTCAGGGATTCTTTATCCAAAATCCGTTCAACAAAAAATATTCTCTCAATGAACAATTATGCTGATTGATTGCTGTTTTACGTCCAATGACAACTATTACAAGCATACTCAGGATGAGAACAGGCTTACATAAATTATGTATAGAGTATGAACCCTTCTTTGTAATAGCTTTACTTCTACGATGAGCCAAGTTTTAACGTGCCGGTTGACTCGGAAAAAAACATATCACTCGCCTTACCTGCGCACATTTTTCTGACTCCGACAAGTTTTGCTTTTATTCGTTAATGCCCCGTCTTTTGCGGGAACCAGTGAATACATGGAAACGAAAATCTCGCTTCATTATTAAGACAAAACTGTTTCCACAAACATCAATATAATTTACAATGTATAAAAATAAGTTTAAAACATAAATATATGAAGAAGTTAAGGCAACATCCGTCATATAGCTCCAGACTCGAAGTAAATTATTTTTGTAAAGTATAGATCGATTTATTGTAGCAAAATTTAAAAAAAAATAGGTTTGAAGAAAAAACAGGCATAATAGTACATCTCATAGCACGTTATATCTCTCAACAGTATGTATAAAGGTTATAAAAATTGTGTTTAATAGTGAAGTAATTATGCAAAATGTCATGTATGCAATTATATTAAATGTTCACGTACAGTCAAATTAGGTTTATAATAACGGTTGAGTTCTGTCACAGTTGTATGGATATAATTGTTACGTGATTTCGTTTGAACCGGTCACATGTTCATGTGACTGTCTCTGGTTAAGGAAACATATAATTGGTTGTCTTCAGTAATTATATCCAATTGACAATCCTCGGGTGAATTCGGCTACTCTCCTTCGGAGGAACGGAATCGGCCGAGTTTAGACGAGTGTAATTATATCTTTAATGGGTTTTTTTACTCGACAATTTTTTTTGTGTTTATGTTTGATACGCAAGGTGATGCATTTCTCGAACTATTTAAGACCTCTTTACACGAAATACGTTGAATGTGTACTGCTTGATGCTTAAGTCTAGAAGAACATGAATATTTCATGAGTTTATGACTGATCCACAAGGTCATGCTTTTTTCGGACTGTTTATGACAGATACATAAGGTCATGCTTTTTTCGGACTGTTCATGAAGTCTTATCTTCTAAATACGTTAGGTTTGTACTGATTGATACTTTAGTCGTGGAGAACATGATTTATTTATTAGTTTATGACAGATACACAAGGTCACACTTTTCTGAGAATGTGTTATGCTGTCTGTACACTAATTGGGTTGAAAGTGTACTGTTTGATACTTTCGTCTGGGAGAACATGATTTATGTATTAGTTTATGACGGATACACAAGGTCACACCTTTTTCAGAATGTGTTATGCTGTCTTTACACTAAATAGGTTGACCGTGTACTGATTGATACTTTCGTCTTGGAGAACATAATTTATTTAATAGTTTATGACTAAACACACGGCCATGCTTTTCTCTGACTGTGTATTTCGTCTTTACACTAAATACGTTGGACGACTACTACTTAGGAAAACATGATTTATTCATTAGTTGCAATTGGCTTTAAACTACGATCATTTTTAGATTAGATCTTTGTGTCTTTTGTTTTTATATATAAATACTAGAACACCCCCGCGGGTCCATGACTGAATTAAAGTACCTATAGATATAAGAAGATGTGGTATGAGTGCCAATGAGACAACTCTCCATCCAAGTCAAAATTTATAAAGGTAAACCATTATAGGCTTTTTTTTAGCCTGGATTTTTAGTATTCGTATTGTCATTTGATAAAGTCATCCTGTTTGTAAGGTGCAGAGTTTTCTCTGCTTTCAAAATCTTTGTTTGAACCCGTCCTGGTTTCTTACTACAATAAACTTACTATAAACTAAATTTAATTTTTAACTAATTAACCAAAATTAATAGTGGTATTGGGGTGGAAGAAAAAAGACTTGTTAAATAGTGCACTATAGTGTAACATAGATTGAAACAACTACTGGAAGAATTCCAGGTTCTCTTTATAGAGAAGGAATTTACAGAAGGTAACAGGTGACATATACTATTGGTATCTGTATCGGATTCGACCCGGAACTTGTTAATTATTTGTAATATTAATTATGTGGAAAACAAAAGGGCCTGGAATGTTGTAATTTTTAAACAGCACCATTGTCCTATGTTAGTTATATATTAAGTTGAATTATTTGATTCGTTCTTTTTACGTCATGCCGGCTAACAAATAGGACATCGTTATTTTAGTACTATAGATATAATCTATTCTCTCGACTCAATGTACTATCATAAGGTGTAAAGAGGCTTTAATGAATATACACCACGTTTAATAAACTGTTAAAATTTCATTATTTAATTACCAAGAGTTTGTATGGTAGAACGTATTACTCGGAGTTTGAGTTAGAATCTTAATAATTCTGTGTGATATTTTCAGAAGCGTTCACCAAAACGTTGCAATTGGTTAACAACAGCATAAAAAATTGATATTCAACAAATGACGAGACGTAAATTTCATTGTTGGCACGAACTATGACATTCCCCATAGTCCTTAAAAATCTTAATCGACAAATGTGTTTAACTCTTATTATAATAGCGTTCCTGCTAAAGGTCTGTGGTTCTCTCCAGGCATTCCAGCTTCCTCCACCAATAAAAACGTACTGCCACTAAATAGCCAACCGTGCTGGAAGTGGCGTTAAACACCAATCAATCAATAATATGATAGCTAATGGCCATGCAAGAGAACAGTTTAGTTATTCGAATTTCAAATTAGATCATGTATTTTCAATGGTATATTAGAACGCAATGTAATAAACACAAATAGCATAGTGGGTAATACTTGATATTTTATAAGTTGTAGGGTGTGGCCCGGATGTATCTTATGAATTCAATAGCAATAGTGGTATAACAGACAGTTCTAGTAATGGCATTCTGGCAGGGTTCCTAAACGTCGTTCTAAACGGACAAACAGCGTCCTTTAGTGGAAATAGTATGTTAAACATTTGGCGGTTCTCTAATGTTGAACTCAAAAGTCGCCTGGTCATTGAATTCCAGTTTAAAACTTCCGGATCCGGTATTCAAAGCGAGGCACTAGTTTCTAACTGTATTGGAAGCGACCTTGAGGAAGCATCATTGCTGATCGTGGCTAACCGTGGGAGTAACACTGTTCTTTTTCGTACTGTAACAAACAAAGGAACAGCAGAAATATCAGCTCCATTCATAGTAGGTGTAAAAGTTCAAAAGTATAACACTTAAGATAATTATTATTACAATTAGAAAAAAAGTTAGTATATTGAGTTTGATATTGATCAAGTTGGTTTTTCGTTTTATAGATTTTCTTTTATTATTTTTATTATTATTATTATTTTAATGAAAATCGTAAATCAAACGACAGACAGAACCATATATAAATTGAATCGACCAAAAACTATTTTAGAAGTTTTATAATAATAACATCAAACAACAAAAGATACCCACCACCTCCTTTTTTTTAGTAAAATTTTCTATTGAATATAACCTTTATAAAAGTGATTGAAATAAGTCACAATTTTAACACATTTCTGAAGTCAAAAACACCATATTGTGTGAAAATTAGAATTTTATTGATTTTCAATTTTTGACATTAAAAAAAAAAAAACGTTTTTATTAAAAAAAAAAAAAAAAGAAACGGAAAAAAAAAACGAAAATTACTTTGAATTTGAGTTTTTTATTAAATTCTTGTCTCTCGACCAATTTGAAATGGACTTATCTTAGACTTTTGAATTTTTACTTTTTCGGTTGAAATCTCCAGATTTGCTACTGAACTAAAAATGTCTCTGTATACTCGGCATTAATTTCAAGGGTTTTAAATATACTAAATGTCTACAAATTTGTCGCTAAAACAAACAAAATGTGAAACTGCTTCACACAATAAGAGGTGGTGCGTTGTGTTGTTAAATATAATTATACATGTCTGTTTATTTGTGCCGTTTGTTTTTGTTCATTTTACGAAGCGATGTTTAGTTAAGAAAATGAAGGTTTAAAGATAAACGAACAAATCAGACCAAATTGAAAATTAAATCACCATGAAAATGAATGAAAAATATTGTTGAATAAATTTGACATTTTTGATTTAGAAAAGTAAAAAAAACATTTAAACTTCAATATTTTTTTTCGATTACAGCCTGGATCAATGAATACTGTAACATATATTTACAATGGTCAAAGGATGATATGTGCTGTAAATTCGGCGGTCGTTCAGACCTCTCTTACAGGTAAAAAATGTTGTAAAAATTCTTATCTTTCCTTTTTTTTTACATTTCTTGCATTAAAGTTGTAAACCAAGGAAAAAAGTTTTATAAAAAAAATCCTTGTTTGGGAAACATTCATACGAGTCGGTGTGAACGGCATGACATTTCTAGTGCATCTGGTGAAGAAAAAATGGTACCATTGTCAGTACTACAACTGGTTTGATTCCTCTGCTGATTGACTGTTAGTCCGCGAGGGTATCACCAGCTCGGTATCTAAATACTGATATTGTGTCATAAAAATTTGCTGTAACAAAATTTTTGAAATTATTTCGAATTAAGGAATACATCTTCCTCGTGCAAAGATCTGATTCCTTGCTCGGCTTTAGCTATACTCTTTGTCCTCTTTGGTTTATAACCTCTTCATTGTAAATAAGGTTTGGATTTTTAAATATTTTAGCCTCGAGCATCACTGAAGAATCATTTATTGTCAAAATGCGCACCTTGAGGTCCAAAAAATAGTAACATTAATGTCACTCTAACAATTTCAACATGGACTAGTTTTAAGAATGTTATGTCTTTTCCGATTTAGATCTGTCTCCCCATTATTCAGGCAGATGTTTCCAAAATTAAAATTCTCCTACACTTCTAGGAAGGGCATGATACTTTCTTATCTGCCAAAAAGATAAATCTTCATGCTGCTATTATTGTAACATGAACTCGAAAAACGTTAATAATTCCCTGATCGCAAGCGAAATGAATCTACACCGTGGAGAAGTTAACAGTCACAGTAGGAATTTTAGATCCTCAATGCTCTTTTAATCTTTCTATCCATGATTTAGATTATTTAACGACTGTAATATTTTAAAACTTGAAACATGTGCTTTTCTCAGTTATATGGAGATGTTGTTTTGTATTTTCATTTCCTATGTTCCACAGGTGATATTCAGATGAGGCAAACCGGTATTATCATCGGCGCTGCCAGTAAATGGGCGTCATTACAAGGAGACATGGATAATGTAAGTTAATAACAAAATTACAGCTGAGGATAAACATTTATATCAGAATTTGCTATGTTAGAATTGTTCTGGGTGTTATGTTTTCATATTACTCGTTTGTATTTTGCGCTTATTGCTACTGCTGTTTCAGTCGGGGTTTTTCTTCAGAAAAGACTTATTTGCATTTCATGCAGTAAAAACTGTTTTGAAAGGTTATCACGAGAAATTAAAATGAAATGTAAGGACAAGAACAAACCGAAGATCAGACGATATTTCAATGAAGTAAATAATGGGAAACTGTCATACTCATAAACAAACATGACTTTGAACAGGCATATATTGAATGTTACGGAGTTAAACATGCATGTTAGTGAGATCGTCAGATCGACTCAAAGCACAAAAACAACAACAAAGCACAAAAACAACTAACAAATAGACACAAGTCACAAAGTATCGAGTATAGAGTTCCCGTAGTTACTAAAAGCTTGTTCAAAACCAATTACAACTAATAAATGAAAATGTTTCAAACTAAAATATCGATCAGTACACATTCAAAGGACTTTAGTGTAAAGACGTCATAAACAGTCTAATGATTCAGGTCATATGTTGACCATAAAATTGAACAATATACAAATCATTGTATTGGTTTAAAACCTAATATTTCAGAATTGCATAACAAGTGAGGCACTGTAACGTATGCGTTAGCAAATATATAATGTATATAGGTAACAAGACTTGTGTTGATTTTCTTCATTTGATAATTGATTAAAGTTATAAAAAGTAAAATAACAAAAATACCGAACTCCAAGCAAAATTCAAAACGGAAAGTCTCTTATCAAATGGCCAAATGAAAAGCTCAAACACATCAAACGAATGGAAAACAACTGTCATATTCCTGACTTGGTATATGCATTTCCTTATGAGACAATGGTGGATTACACCGGGTTTTATAGCTAGCTAAACCTCTCACTTGTATGACAGTCGCATACAATTCCACAATATTGACAACAATGTGTGAACAAAACAAACAGAAATAATAGGTAAAAATGTCAAAAATAGAGTCATCATTGTGTTATAATCTTAATCACTATAAAAACAAACAAATATGTCAACAAAGAAAAAAAATTGTATATAGACAATATAAGCGACTTGGTACAGGCATTTCCATAAGTAGAAAAAGGTTGATTAAACCTCTCACTTGTATGTCGCATAAAATTCCAGTATATTGACAACAATGTGTGAACAAAACAAACAGACATAATAGGTAAAAATGTCAAAAGTAGGGGTACAGCAGTCAACATTGTGTTATAATCTTAATCACTATAAAAACAAAGAAATATATGTCAACAAAGAAAAACAAAATGACGTAAAGACAAAGCACAAAAGAACAAATGAAAGACAAGAATACACACAATGACCACAAACAACTAAAAAACAAAATGGCGTATAGACAATTCTATAGACATGGCATATAAGCAAAAATGAATGGCAAGAATACGAAAAAAGACCATAGCACAATAACACAATGGCGGGATGTATAAGTACCGAGCCACGCCAAAAGGATATATTACCAAAGATGGACTAAACAGTAAAGGGTAATAATTTACAAAGACAAATAAAAGAACACTATAACAAGTGATTAAGGCGATAAACAATGTCAGTACCTAGAATCTATACTTCAAGACCATCATGTATTATTTGTGAAGTTGATACGGAATACTTATCAACAAGGTCTTGATATCTTCCGATGAACTTTTTTAAAACACTGAACTTAAAAGCTCAAAGCTTTCAAATCGACATCTTTTCAACAGTATCCTCTTTGTTATTTGATAACTGCTACTATCTTAAATCCTCTGAAATAGATTCCCAGTGTTGTACGATATTAACGACTTAAAACAATTATTTTCTTATATTTTCAGTTTCATCTGTACCGTTGTATACCTGCCAGTGTTGTACCATTTCTTAGCATGTAGCTTGAGTTCTAGGACACAAAGAACCCTTTGACTTCAGCTTTAATGATAATAAACCCGTTTGTAGTTATTTCCGTACACTGTAAAGTCTAAACTGTTTAAATGTGACATTGTTTATGATGTTTTTTAAATCAAATGTTGCATAAAAGTTATTTTGTACTTTAATTTAAACAGTGTATGTTAATGAAATTCGGAGTTACTGTTATAGTAGTATCTTTACATTTGTTTAGTTTGTACCGTTTGTGTCTTTTGCACGATTCTTTAAATTGGATATCTAATGCAAGTGTCAACGAAATCAATAAGTTTGTTGATCAATGGCATTTTTGTCTCAAAGAAATCCTGACTGAGTAATGTCATTGATTCAGGAAACTTGCCTTAATGGGTGTCTTTCGACTTGTGAAATCCTGTGTCATCAAATTGCTAATGAAATCCATGTATAATAGAAATGTATCAAAGAAAATGATAAGTTAAATAATAAAACCATTTTCCAATTGTGTTGTTAATTTATTTAGTCTTACCTCGGGAAGGTGAAATCTGGTCTTTAACAATCGAAATGTCAAGTATAATTTCTCCAGATTTAAAATTGTCTATAAAAGAAGGTTAATAAATAAATTAGACAAAGTATCATAGATCTTCTACCAGGATTAAAATTGTGTACGCCAGACGCGCGTTTTGGGTACATTTAAAGTGCGAAACGAAACAGAAACGAAACAGAAACGAAACGAAAAGAAATGAAACGAAACGAAATCAACGAAAAAAGCAGACGAAGCGAAATAGGAATCAACAACGAAGAGAAACAAAGAAAAACGAAATATAATTAATCGAATGTAGAATAAAAACGTCTTTTTTTTCTACATTTGCATTTAATTCTTAGAATTGATGGTTAGTCAGAACCATTTGGGTGATAGTGATGGATGTAACAAATACTACATGCATATCGGAACGAGAACACGTTATGATGTTTTGAATATGAACCCTGACAGACACGCTGAATCGGATTTTATACGTGCTACTGCACCAGGAAACAGTCCGCAATCGGACACTCCAACCTACCAGGACACATTATTCAGACTCTGAGCGAACCAGTTGTTGCTCTTTTTCCTTCATACCGCAAAATAATTGAGAATTAGAAAAAAAAAAAGTTCTAGTTCTAGTTTGACTATGACATTGCCCGGTATCGAAACGGCGACCTCCTGCAATTAACACGAGCATGCCACCTTAAATCTACACAGGCGGTTAGAACCATTCTGTCTGAATACAAACTATTATCTTCTTAAGGGCATACGATACAGTTTTGATCCCGTAATGAAATTTTGATAAAAATTTGCATATAGGCTATTTTTTACCTGATTAAATCAAATATGCAATAAAAATATACCATCATGTGATACTTTTTGAGTAAATTGAGGTTGAAATTTCAGATATTTCCTCAAAATTCGGATTTGTGGACGTATTTTTCCTTTCGACAGAAATACATAACTTTTTTGTTTTAAAAGATAAGCTGTTTTTTGTTAAATTATTTGTAATTTCTGTTTTATATAAATGTTCCATAGATTTGTACATTTTATTTTTACAAATAACTCATATTTATCAAATGTTCATGAATGTAGAAAAAAAAGTCATGTTTTGCTGTATATTTATTAAATTTAAAATAATTGCATTATTGACTTTTTCATGAAAACTGGTACACATAATCTTCATACGTAATCAAATCAATGTCATTTTAAAAAAGAAGGGTCCATGATCTCGTTTTCAAGTTAAATCAGTTTGAATGATAAAAATCAGTCGAAAACTGCAACTTTTCCCGATAAGTCACAGTTTGACGGCGCGAGAATAACAATTTACGTTAGCAACGTCATTACTTCCCCTGTAACTGTATCGTATGCCATTAAGAGAGACGGAAGATACAAAAGGGATATAAAAACTAATAAGTCACGGAAGAAAAACTGACAAAGACATGACAAAAAAATGAGAGACGACGAAAAGACAAACAACAGTCTATAAACACAATGGAAAACCCTAGAGTGAGCAACAAGAACTTGATGTGAATCAATGCACCACGGCAGTGATAATCGTTGTGACTCCGGTAGGGTAAGTAGATCTTGCTCCACATGTGGCATCCTTCGAGTTTCTCATGCAAGTACAAGTTCTGTGATTTCTCTCCTTCAATAATTTCACTTTCAAGGGAAAGAGGACAGTTTGGAATATGAACATCCTAGTATCCGTCGTCATATCTGAATCAGATATTCCATAACGATCAACCTTATTTAAATGTTTGTCCTTCTTGCTTTCTTGCAAGATATAGAACTATGCCGTGTACTAAAATTGTATCAATTTCTACACGATTCAGTTTACGTCCGCTGTGTAGTTTCAGATTTGGGATTTGTGAATTAGAATCAAAGAAGGCATCTGTCAGCCATGTTTTTAAATTGATCTTATATAAATGAAAATTGCTTATGGCTTTCCATGAACGATCACGAATTCTTGCGAGTTTGGCTATATTTTAGTCCAATTTCCGGAGATGAAAATGTGAAAATTTTCTTGAAGAGACGGACGGACAGAAAGTGATGGCAATAGCTCAGATGGACCTTTTGGTCATTTCAGCTACTGTGGATTCATTTATTTTCGTGGGTATCAATTTTCGTGGATAGAGAAAAAAAGACGTTTCGTGGTATACGTAAATTCGTGGATCGCTGATTACAAAAAGAAAAAAAATCAGATACGTAATTCGTGGATTTCTTTTTAATTTAAGAGATCATATAACCTCCTTGGTTTGATCAATAATAAAACAAACAAAAAAGAAGGAATTCATTGAAAAAGTTTTGAATTGTCAAAATCCTCGCTTGGTCATTCTAGATTAAAGTGTTCATTGAAAAATTCTATTACAATAATGGACAGAGACAACTAATTACTTGTTTGTTTTACAATTTATAAATTCTTGTCGGAATTTTATAAGGCATTAAAAACTCTATGATTGAAAGCTCATTTCCCTAATCACGATATAATAAACAGTCATATAAGTAAAAGGTGTGAAAATAAATGTTCCTGTCATAAACAATGTTACCTACGGGCAATATCCACGTACTTAATCCTAGTGATTTTTAATCACCAGTAAACCACACTATGGCACGGTAATTAACAACTTTCAGTTATTTTCCATGAACAGTTTTATTCAATTTTAAAAAGTAAATTATCACTGATATTTATTATTGATTTAATCAAAATACTTGTATCTTCTTTTAATAAAAACACGTGTTATGTTACAATGTTTATCGATAGTCAACACTATACTAGAACTGCATAACATAACCGGAAATAAACATCCGATTCCATACACATTTCTCGGGATTATTCTTCGTTGAATTCTTAAATTCGTGGTTTGCTGTGACCCACGAAACCCACGAAAATTGGTATACCACGAATAAAAATGAATCCACAGTAATCAAATTTGGAAGGATGTCATTGAATCCTTATGATTTAAGTTTATTGCATTTCGTTTTATTTCTTTCGTTTCGTTTTGTTTCGTTCCGTACTTTATAGACACCCTGCTTTTTGTCTATAAAAGAGGTACGAAAGATACCAGAGGGACAGTCAAACTCATAGATCGAAAACAAACTGACAACGCCATGGCCAAAAATAAAAAGACAAACAGACAAATAATAGTACAGATGACACAACATAGATAAACCAAAGACTAAGCAACACGAACCCCACCAAAAACTGGAGGTGATCTCAGGTGCTCCGGAAGGGTAAGCAGATCCTGCTCCACATGTGGCACCCGTCGTGTTGCTTATGTTATTACAAATCCGGTAAATAGTCTAATTCGGTAAGTCACATTCGTTAAAAGGGAGGGTATTGTAGTTACGACATAAGGAACATATCCGATATCATCTGTGAAACGGTTATTCCATAACGGTCGACCAACTCGTGATGGCGTCCGTAAAATTTACGAAGGGATGATTTCAACTTCCCTATTTGGAACTCTTAGTTTAATAGCTTCCTTGTGAGCAGCAATCCTCTATCAAGGAAATAATGATATGAAACACAAGCCCGGGAATATCGTATCAATTGGGAGATATATACTCCGTATGCAGGCGCTGCTGGAATGATGCTACATAGAAATGGAAAGTTCACAATTGGGAAGCTGAAATCATCTCTTTTGTCGTAAAGTTTTGTTTTCAACCGACCCTCATTGTCAATTTCTATATGTAAGTCAAGATATGAGGCAGATTTAACTGAATCTGTAGTATCCTTTATCTCTAGTTCGATGAGATAAATTCGTTCAACATAGTCACCAAATTTTGTAATATTTAGTGAGAGAACATCATCTATATAGCGGAACGTAGAGTTAAAGGATATTGCTAACGTCTTTTATCTTTCTTCCTAAGAAGTTCCTGTATGAAGTCAGCCTCATAATAATAAAGAAACAAGTCGGCAAGAAGAGGGGCACAATTGGTTCCCATTGGAATTCCGACAGTCTGTTGATAAACACCTCCAAACGTAACAAATATGTTGTCAATCAAGAAATCAAGCATCTTGATAATGTCAGTTTCAGAGAATTTTTTGTTTGAATCAGAGTGATTCTTTACAAAGTAAGATTTATTCCTCCCCAAGACAAGATACTTGTATCAACGTTCGCCATTCTTTTTAATGAAACAAAGTAATACCATCTCTTTCAATTTGTCTTTTAGTTTGGAATGGGGAATACATGTGTAAAGTGTAGAAAAAGTCAAATGTTTTAATTCTATTGCAAGATGAGAGAGTCTTAGATTGTATGTACTCTAAAAGATCTTTGGAATTTTTTAGTATCCACATCTGATTCACGCCACCTCTAGAATAGGCATTTCACAATAACTTTGGAGCCCGGCTTTGATTTCTGATAAAATAGATGTTAATAATTTAGAAAGAGGTTTCGTGGAGCACTTGAAAAACCCAGCAATATACCGTTGTTTGTAAGGACACTTATATAGTTTAGGTATCCAATACAGTGATGGAAGATCCAGTTCTTCATCTTTGGTTGAAATTCCAAAGGAACATAGAACAGACATATGATTATCCAGGATTTCCTCTTTAGTAAGTGTCGTGAGGGTATATGTTGAGTTTCCAAGTGAATTGTCAATACCTAATTCATTTATCAATCAGTTTATGTAATGATATTTACACACAAAAACGATGTTGTTTGAGGCTTTATCTGCGGGGACAACAACATATTTGTCATGGAGGTAGGACAAGTGTTTTGCTACATTTGGGTCTTTAAAAATTGACGTAGCGTGGGTATTGATATGCCCATTTAGTTTCTTAATTCGGATTTGTATCAACGACCTCACAGCCTGGGGTAGGAAATCCTTAAAATAATGTAAAAATCTGAAAGTTTTTTTTACAATCAATTTATAACTTTGACCACACAAATGATAATTCATGTCAACAAAGAAGTGCCAATACATGAATCCCAAACTGACATCCACTAAACTATGAGAAAGGACAAAAAATACTGAGGTTCCTACCTTGAAACACTTACAAAATCTTATCGTATGAGGCCATTAAACTATTTGGTAATCTCACTTCAATAATCAAAAAGAGTGTTAACAAAACAATCCGAACTCTAAGGTAAATTCAAAAATTGGGATGTCCATAAAAACTGACAAAATCAAAGGTTAGAATTTATTAACCAATGGAATGAGTGGAAACAACTAACATATTCCTGACTTACGACAGGCATTTGTCAAAGAAATTGAGGGTTAACCTGGTTTTATAGCTATCTAAACCTCCCATTTGTTTATAGTTCTGTTATATTGACACAAGTGGGTGAACAAACCAAACAGACATAATACTAGGTTAATGTGACAATATTTGGGATCCAGCAATCAAAACTGTGTCAACATACATCACAGACATATAACACAAGTGACTTAAAAATTCAAACAAACAAACAAATAAATCTAACAAAGACGCTAACAACAAAGTTATTGTAAATAATTGTAAATCTGACAAAGACGCCAACAAAAAACTTATTGTAGATGATACATGTAGTAAAGACAATAACATAAATGGTAACAATTGTAATGCACCAGATGTGCATTTCGATAATTAATGTATCTTCAGTGATGCTCAAAGCCAAAATATTTGAATATCCAAAATCTAATACAAATTTTCAAGAGCAAATCAAACCAAATAGGACCTAAAATAAAATTAATATACAGTTTAAATTTTCTCGATGAAGTTCAAATTAAGTAAAATATAAATACAAGTGAAAACAAAATGAAAAAAAAACACTGTTAAAACCTCTTGCATCCGATTCGCATTTCATAATAACCATCAGGAACAAATTCAAACTCCCGATAACTGAATGCATAAATACAGAGTTACGTCAAGATTCTTACGACCAAATGAAATAGAATAACACATTTATAAATGAAAACAAACGTAATTTACTGACTTAAGGATTATCTCCCTTAACTTATCCCCCCCCCCCCCCCCCAAACCACCACACCAGTTGATTTTTAATTATTTTGTTTGTACATGTATGTATAAGGCTATCACCATGCTAATCATCTCGATTTTCATACATAACTACGAAGAAGTGAAATATATTGTAAAATAATTCCTTGTAAAATAGCTGACGTTAGTATAGACGTATCTGACTGTTTGGATATTAAGCTACTTTGACTCTGAATGATCCTAGATCTGTTTCCGAATAACCTTCTAATGTCATGCATTAATTATTTTAATCATGACAGACAAATTTTCATACACGTGTAAATACTCCTATTTTTCAATGTTACACAATGTGTATGATGTATATGTATTTTTATTTAAATGTTACAGTATATTTATGATGATATTTAAGCTACTGTATACCTCACATTCACATTTGTTTAGTTTTCACCGTTTGTGTCATTTGTAAGATTCATTAAATAGTATGATATCAAATGCAAGTGTCATCGAAATTAGTAATTTTGTTGATCCATGACACTTTTGTCAAAGAAATCCACAAGCTGAATTATTTCATTGGTTGGGAAACTTTAAGTATTTTAACGAATTCTTAATCATGTGTTATCAAAGTGCTAGTGAAATCCCTGTATAATAGAAATGTATCAAAGAAAATAAGTGCTTGAATAATAAAACCATTTTAAAATTATGTGAGTTTTTCTCAGAAGTAGGATCTTTCTATAACGTCAACCTTTCATTGATGCAATACTATATATTGTGTGAATAAATGGGAGTATATAGGATTAAGGTCAAGTGAAAACAAACAAAAAATCCTAGCCTTCAAAAAGCCTCCGGAAAGCCTAATCCGGTATAAAACAATAGACTTATATAGTGTATAGAATACCTCCAGATTTTAAACCGTTCCTCTACAAATAGGTTATTAACACATTAGACAAAACAGTCATAGCTCTGCTATCACTAAACTCACCATAGATACCAGGATTAAAATTTAGAACTCCAGACACGCGTTTCGTCTACAGAATACTCATCATTAATGCTCAAATCAAAAGGGTTGAAAAGGCAAATCAAAGTACGATGTTGAAGAGCATTGAGGACTAAAAATGCCGAACGGTTTAGCCACATACAGCTAAAGTTATCTATTCCTGGAGTAGAAAATCCTTAGCATTATGAAAAATCTCAAAGTTCTCACATAAGTGCCGATACATAATTCCCATAATGACAAGCACTAAACTATAAGAAAGGACAAAAACTAATGAGGTTATACCTGGAAACAACCACAAAAACATATCGTATGAATCCAATCAAATATTTGGTAGTATCACTTGAATAAACAAAAAGAGTGTTTACAAAAAGAAGGAACTCCAAAGTATTTTCAATTTTGGATGTAGATAAAAACTGACAATAAAATCAAACGTCACACTTGATCAACCAACGAAATGAACGGAAAACAACTGTCACATTCTTGACTTGCTACATGCATTTACAAAAGAAAAAGGTGAGTTAAACCTGATTTTATAGCTAGCTACATGTAAACCTCCTACTTGTATGGGAATTGTTTTTAGCTCTGTCATATTGTCAAAATTAGGTGAGCAAACCAAACAGACATATTACTAGGTAATGTGACAATTATTGGGATCCAGCAGCCAAAACTGTGAAAACAAATATCACAGACATATAACACAAGTGACTTAACATTTCAAACAATCATACAAATAAATCTAAAAAAGACGGCAACAAATCAGTTACTGAAGTTGATAGTAAATTTACAAAGACGCCAACAAAAAAGTTTTTGTAGTTCATACAATATATAGTATAAACTTTCTCGATAAAGAACAAAGTAAGTTAAATATATATACAAGGGAAAACAAAATGAAAACAACACTGTTAAAACCTCTTGCGTCTGATTCGCACCTCTGGCTCAGCAAAGGGGAACACCCAAAGATAAAAACCCGATAGCTGGATGCATAAATACCGAGTTAAGTCAAGATTCTTACCTCCAAAAGGAACATTATATCACACTTATGAACGGAAACAAAGGATTATTTCCCTTATCTTACCTTTCTCTCCCCCTCCCCCATCCAATACACAAGTTGATTTTTAATTATCTTATTTGTACATGATGTATGTATAAGGCTATCACCAAGCTAATTATATCGATTTTCAAGCGAAAATGGAATCAGAGTAGAAAAAGTAGTACATCAATATTAGACATTGTGTAAGATAAACACTATCAACAGACACATGTCATTTACCAAAAAAAAAGTCATTGGTTATGTGTAGATACACCATAGGATGGACTAAATTTCACTCGAAAGCAAAGCTTTCTCGTGGAATTTAGTCCCTCCTATGGTGTATCTACACATACCCAACACTTTTTAATTTGTTAACTATAACGAATGCAATTTGTAATAAAAAAGCAGCGTATGCAATGCTTACACAATATCCATACATAACTACGCAAATTGAAGTATATTTATAAATAATTCATTGTAAAGTAGGTGACGTTAGTATAGACGTATTTAACTTCTTACGAGTGTATTAGGCTGAATTGTCTCCAAATGTTATAGATCTGTTTCCGAATCACTTTCTGGTATCATACAACAATTACTTTTAATTATGACAGACAAATTTCCATATACGTGTAAATACGTCTTTTACATAATTTTTTTAATGTTACATAATGTGTATGATGTATATGTATTTTTTTTTAAATGTTACAGTATGTTTATGGTGATTTTTAATTTAAATATTGAATGTGAATGAATTTCTCAGGTATTGTAGTATCTTCGCGTTTGTTTAGTATTTACCATTTATGGCATTGAAATTGTAAATTGTAAATTGTATGATATCCAAAGTGTCAACGAAATCAGTAATTTTATTGATCAATGACACTTTTGTCAACGAGGGAAAAAAATCCAGACCATCAAAAGTCCATTGGAATGCAAAATACGGTCTTTAACAAAAAGCATATGAATATACAATATCCAGACTTTAAACCGTCTCTTTAAAACAAGTTATGAATATAGCAGACAAAAAGTATCGTAGATCTCTCTCATAATGACAAACCACTAAAGTATAAGAAAAGACAACCACAATAAATGAGGTTCCTGGCTGAAAACAGATACAAGAATGTATGGTATGAGTCCAACAAATATTTGATAGTTTGAGTCCTCGTTTGAAAACGATATTGACCATTTCTAGTTGAATTCTAGATCTGCATGTGTTTCATTGAATAATCAAAAAGAATTGAAGACAGGTGCTATTAAGAAAGCATGACCGATCGAATGGAGAATTTCCCTTAAAATATCTCTCCCCAGCTCTACCCCTTCCCCACACACACATACTTGATCTTTAATTGCATTGTTTGTACGTGCATATATAAGGCCATCACATAGCTAATTATCTCGATTTTTCAACGAAAATAAAATCAGAGTAGATTATAAAAAAAAAACACCATCAATAGTAGACACTCCTGTTAGATAAACACCAACATTAGAAAACAAAAAAAGAAAGAAATGTATCTATAAAATTTTATATTAATCAAAATGCAATGCGACCTGTCACAAAAATGCAAAATGTCTACATGTAGTAAAACACAAATAATAACCATGATTTATACTAATACATGTTATATAACTACGAAACAGAGACATATTAGAATAACGTCCTTGTAAAATCGCTGACGTTAGTATAGACGTATTTAAGCTAAATTGTCTCCGAATGGCCCTAGATCTGTCTCCGAATAACGTTCTAACATCATGCAACAATCAGTTTTTAAATTATGACGTTCAATGTTTTAAATTGTGATGCAATATTTTGAGAGAACTTGCGTAGTTTGAAGTAATGGAAGACAAAAATTGAAAACAAGTGTAAATACGTCTATTATATAATTATTTATGTGTACCTAATTTCATGCGCATTGTACGTGTTTACATGCTTTAAATCAAAGCAGATCACGGACTATTTTCTTTAATAATCAAAAACTGTTATGTAACAACATATTAATCTTATTATGCAAAAGAAAATTTAAAAACTGAGCACTCAAGGAGATGATGAATTGGAAGATTATTTTTTTATGAATTGTATCAAAAATTGATTTTTTGTACAAAAAGACAAGAGAGATAAAATAAATCCAGAAGGTATAAAGGGGCAGAATAAAGAAATCCTACGTATAAAAAAATGCTACGGTAAAAAAGACATAGGAAAAGACTACACAACACTTCAATCTCAGCTGTATGTGCTTCGAGAGGTACAAAGATACTGCTCCACTAATGACACCACTCGGCAAAAATCACAGCTTTTTTATAGTATCTGCTTATATATGAGAAATAGTAAAGAATCTGGAACTAACAGTTATCATTTGTTTCCTTTCCAAAAAAAATTGAAAACAACACGTGAAGTTTTTCGGCAGAATTTATGCTTATGCACAAAAATGATTCACATGTATTTTCATCTTCTGCAATTGACTGTTTTGTGAAAATGTGTCCATAATTTAAAAGTTTACAAATAACTGAAGTGAAAACACGTATATAAGATGAATAACATCCTTAATTATGCACCTACATTAAGCCCATAGATACATATGTAAAGAATTAAAATATACCTACTTGTCCTATTTTAAATTTTTTCTCGACCGTTATTGATATACTCCAATTGTCATCGGTTGATATCCAGTTGGTATTAAACAATATCGACCATAACACTTTTAGAAGGTTGAATATAATTTAAACATTATGTACCATCAGTTCAATTGCTTCCTTGTAAGCAGTAACCCTCTTTCAAGAAAATCATGATAGAAAGCACAAGCTCTTGAATATCGTTCAAACTTTAGGATTTATACTCCTTATGAAAGATCTGCTGTCATGTTTCTAAATAAAGATGAAACATACAAAAGTCGGAAAGCTGAAATCCTTTCCATTGTCGTAAAGTTTTCTTTAGTTTAAACGTCGTAAACATCGAGACACTTGTTTTTAAAAAAAACATCTCCCTCCTACAACAATTCAACAACTGTGCAGAAGATTAATTTGTGTTAGCCAAAAGTTTAATATAAATGTTAAATGCACATGAAAATTGATTCTGGAACAGTGTTTATAATATTCGTTCGAGACCAAAAACTTGAAATTTCAAATGCAAGCTTACAGTTACATCACGTCTTAAAATGGCACTGCAAGCTCATTTTGTTTATTTTAAACATAATATCACTACTGATCAACCCTTGAGACCAACACTTCGAAAGGACATATGGAAGTTTACAGCTACATCGCGTCTATATCCATTTCATATGATGAAATTTAAGTATGTAGCACGGAAATAATCTGAAAAAAACTGTTAATAAAATTAAATCAAATTACGTTACATCAAAGATAGTAGGTGTCAGACCACCAATTCAAAATCCCTATCTATTCAACCAAATTTTCAATTTTCACAGCTTTCTAAATATTTAACCTTAATTTTAACTTCACTAAATTGTTCATGTATCAAATTTCTACATGTCACTTTTTAACCAATGTTTAAAGTCTTGTAGTAAAGTACTAACGGTCTGAAGGTAACTACTACTACAAATAACCCCTACTTTTCTGGAAATCTTAAATAAGTATACTATGGAGCGCACTTATCCTCAATTTTTAATGCAAACTCGTGGACAAGTAAATTTTGGCTCAAAATGGTCTAAGTATATTTCTCTTTCACCAACAGTTTCTTTTTTGCAAATTTGTTGGTTAATTTAAGTAAACAATGACATCGAAAGCACTATCTTTTGTCAGGGAAGGGCTACTTTATACATTCTAAACTGGAGTGGGTGAATTGGTTGTCTGACACCTGTTGGAGCTTTAAGACTACAATTGAGAGGTTTAGCTATCTATAAAACCAAGTTTAATCCATTATTTTCTACATAAGGAAAGGCCTGTACCACGTCAGGAATATGACAGTTGTTTTTCATTCGTTTGATGTGTTTAAGCTTTTGTGTTTGCCACTTGATAAAGAACTTTTTTTTTATTTTATTTTATTTTTTTTGTTATTTTACTTTTTAATCCCAAAGCATCAGAAGGATACTGAAGCATATACTCTAAAAGAACTTTTCGGGAAAAAAGGCGACCTTTTGTGTTGTATAGCAGAATGTATATTCAGACTATATAATAAAATCATGGAAGTAATTGATACACCAACTCTACCTTGTGCCAGACGATTTTCATCAGTTTGTAAATAATAAGTGAAAATAAATTCAAAATTGACCTCTCAAGTGGAAAATGTCGCATCTCGCTCAACAAAAGTTATTGACTTTATACTGATATATAGTCAATTGAACGTAGAGACTCGTTGACTGTTCTATTGTAGCCCTTTAGTTCTATTGTCTTCCATGTGATTATATAGTATTTGTTTTCCCTACTGTATACGGTTATTTAGGAAACAGGTGCCGTGTGCTTCATTTTCTTTCTGTTGTTTTTGATGTACGATTTTTTAAAAGCTAGTAATGAAAAAATGTGCACTGATCCTTTCACCATCCTCCATTCAAGTCATAATGTTTGTAATGTACCAATTACTCACCTTTATGTATGGCATTACGTTTTGTTTAACAAATTATTTGATTCAAAATGTCTGGTTAAAAATTATTTGATTCAAAAGGGAAGTGAAAAATATAGTTTGTTTTGATTGAAAAATAGGTAGAGAATTTCAACTTTGATGATTAAAACACAAAGTTCCTGTTTGTAATTAAAAAAGATTAGAAAAAAAAACAAGGTAATGGGTCGATGCTTATGAACGGATAAAAGATGCTATTTTCATTGAAGGAGAATGTATTTGCTTCCTTGAGTCTAAGTGATACGTCATAAAAGACGTAAACCGCCAAGCCTTCAGTCACTTCCAAAGATGCAATGTTTATGTATTCGAACTTTTGCAAATTAAGTCACACGTATGTTTAATTACAGAATCTTTGAAGACATTCAGAGGTTAATGTGGTGAAATATGTTAACAAATGTCATTACCTTACAAAAAGAAAGTAAGACGATAGGAAATGTCTCATCATATGAAACTTAATGGAGAGCTTGACAGTTCTATACATCTATTTTGTCGCCGTCTTAAATATTTTGCGGCTAACTGCATCTCAATGTCCGGATGCTAACCCTAAATTGAGGCTTTGGTCAGATAGCGAAACATGGACAACAAATGGACTTCCGGTAAATATGTTTTCTGTTTCATTCGATTATTTAAGAATCAAAAACAAAAACGAAAATTTGAAATTATGTTTTGCTCGATACGGCACTATATATTTAGTTAAAATTTATCTGAGTTACAATGATTTGAAATTGTTAATATTTTTTTTTAAATTTTACATATTTACAGTCGTTTTGTAATGGACGTATTTTATTTTTCTCAGTTTCCTTTTATATATTATAAAGTACATTGATATTGCATCGATCTGTAAATCCCAAATATGAATTAAAATTGCGCATATAATGTATACAAAAGGAGATCTCTTTCTAAAACGTGAACATGTGTTAAACTATCGTGACATGTTTTTTTCTTTGACACATTTTGTTTTAATGGTGAAAGGACAAATTAATTACAACTATGTCTTATGATTTATTAACTAATAATACATACATTATTTCTGATTGATGTGTCAGGGGCCAACTCAAGATGTATCTGTGTTATAATATTATTTATGGTTGGTCTCAAGATGTTATATAATATTTGACGGATTTTTATTATTTTGCTGTACGATTCAACAGCATTAGAACCATACAAAGATGATAAACATGAAGTTAGTATTATAAATTGAATATCGTAATTGGGACACAAAAGGGATATTATATAACAATTTTACCCGAAACAGGAAATATAAATGGAAAGTTATTAAGGTGGCTGGGGTGTCTTCCTCCATCTTGGATTTTGAAATAGCCGATAACAATCGGTTTAGATCTTTATTGAAATGTGCAAATTTGGAGAGCAGTATGTAATTCATGTGTAAGACTTTTCATGTTAATATAGAAAATTATGTGTTTTATCATATTTACGGATGCATTTTACAAAAAACAGAACATTTTTGTTTGATTAATTGTTTTTCAACTTAGTCATATAAGGGGAAATAACTCAGATAAAGTAACTTTTATAATAGAATGTGTTGTTAATTTAACTATTTTATTATGTAGCAAGAAAATGAGTCCAGTGACCCCATTTTTTCGTTTTCTTATCTGAAAGCATATTATTAGAGCTATCTTTTCATATTTTATCTTAAAATTCTATGCTGTAGTTTAATTAGGTAATTAATTTAGTAATTGGGTTTTCCATGCATAATCTATTATACAAAATCTGACAATTTTGCACAACCTGTAGCGTGAAAAAAAGCCCGGTGACCCATAACTTTTATTATATTTTTGAAAAATCATGGTATAAACTATATTTTGACAAATTATTAAAAAAATCAATGGATTTTATTTTAGACCCCCTATCTACCTTAAGTGGTATCGGATTTTCGTCTAAGCTTTGGTTCCTAATGTTAACCTTCCGCTCTTCACGAATGGTGTGAATAGGTCCGAGAGAGTGGAACTTTTCCAACATAGGTATTTAATACGTCGAACAAAAGCCCGGACCATAGTAAATCATTGCCCACGTCTTTAAATTATAATTTACGTCTTGCGTAAACTTGAAAGAAAAGTTAGTTAAAATACTAAAACTAAACTAAAAAAGACAGTTTTAATAATTATGCAAGATTAGCAATATTGCTAAACCATTAGATACTGAAACGCAAGAAAAAGTATAAATTCAAGAAAAATGTAAAGAAGTCTTAGTTTTATCATAGGCACCTTTTCAAAATGGCACAGTGACAATAAAAAGTGGAATGAATGTCAAACTAGATGTTGACGTTGATGTGACTAGCATTGCCATAGAAACCAATAGCCGGCTGGTGTGGGACTCTTCACGGGATAGTGTCGTACGAACATACTTCATTTACATACGAGGAATCATGGAAATTGGATCAGAGAACTGCAAATTTAAGAAGAAAGCTCAAATAATTCTGAAAGGTAAATCCGATTTATTATACTTGTAAATAAAGGATTAAAAAGAGTTGTGCTCAATATTTGTATTTGTATAACGTATGACTGAAGACACATATAATTTCAATGCGATACGACACATTTCCAAGCTTTGGCGTAAATTCTCTATAACGTAAATGTATGTACTTGTTATAGTTAAACTTATTCTCTAAAGCTTTCTACTTTAACACATTGACGAAGAAATTTGTTTTAGTCATCGTTCCCATGAGATTTGTGATTTATAATTTGAGTTAAACTATTGTGTAAATCTTAAATAAAATCTCATCAAAGATACAAGGTTTATAATTTAATACGCCAAACGTTTCATCCACGTAAGATTATTTAATGGCGTACGAATCAGAACAATTGGAACATCAACTCAAAAACGAAAAGTCGAAGAGCATTTCAAACCGAAAATTCCGAAAAGAGTAAGCCACTACTTCCATAACTTTATTTGTTTAGGTATTCGTGGGGAAAATCCCGGTATTCCACAGTGTGGCGAGAAGTTTATTTGTGTGGACCAAGGAGGGACTCTCGAATTGCATGGTAGAGACAAATTATCCTGGACAAAATTGACCAAAACTGTCACTAAACTAAGCGTAGGTGATGGACTATATTTCAAACATCAGGTAGGATCACCGGACATCAAAATGCAATTACTGGGTGTTACAAGCAATGAATGAATATATCATTGAAAATTTATCCGTTTAAAGGTCAACATAATGTGATCAATTCTTTGCTTTTATGAAAAAAGAAAACACCAAAACAAATTACAGATTATGCTTAAAATCCTGGCATCAAAACATCCCTGTAAAGCCTGGAGTAACTCAAATTATCGTTGAATGTATATCTTTCAAAGTTATTAGCGTTTCTCATCTGCAAACAATCTTCAGCTGTTAATTAAGATGCATGTGAAATATCTGAAAGCTTACACATATCATTAAATACATTTTATAAGGGGTTAAACCTTTTTCGCTTTTGTTTATTGCCAAAGCACATGTTTTTATGTATTTTAAATGTGACATTGTTCTGAAACTGTATGAAATACTTGCCACTAGATGCTATGCAAACACCAATTATTCTCTTTTACATCATAACCATTCTAAATCTTTTGTTGTAGATTCTTTATAAGTAACATGATTTGAGTAATCACCCTTTTAATGTAGTTTTAAATACTCCGATGCTAGTTGCATGGTAGGTGATTACAATATGATATTAGATAAGGAGATATGGTATGAATGCCAATGATACAACTATCCAATAGTATCCAAAATAATTTGGATTTCAGCATTTATTAGTCACCTTTCGACTCTCAACAATGAGCAAAACCCAAACCGTATAGACAGCTATAAATTGCCCGAAAAAATAACATATGAACAAATTAAAACGAAAATACCAACGGCCTGTTTTTTTTTATGACTAAACAATACACAAAAAACCAATATGAAGAACACCAACCAACGACAATCACTAAATTACAAGCTCCTGCATTTGGAATTGAATATAAAGAATGTGGCGGGTTTAATCATGTTTGTGAGCGCTTAAGCCCTCCCCTTACATGGAACAGTGATGTATCTGTGACACTTTTATTGGTTTTCCTTATATGTCCCTCTATATTTCTACTCTGACAGGTTGCAGTTAAAGGGTATTGATATCTTTAATATATATGTATTAAAATCATGTCTTTTCAAAGAAATATACAAAATAAACCATCAAACTTTTTTTTTAAATCACACTGCAAATAAATGATAAGTGTTTGCTTTCGTCCAGCGGCAATTACTTAAAACCTTCTATCCTTTATGGGTGGATTTTACATAGATAAATAAAGTCGTATAATAAAAAAGCAAAATGATGATGTTAAATTTGATGTATGCCTTTTTGTGCTTCTTTGTTACATTTGTTTGTTTTATAGTGATTAAGATGATAACACAGTGTTGACTGCTGTACCCCTATTTTTGACATTTTTACCTATTGTGTCTGTTTGTTTTGTTCACGCATCGTTGTCAATATAATGGAATTTGATGCGACTGTCATACAAGTGAGAGGTTTAGCTAGCTATAAAACCAGGTTCAATCCACCATTTTCTACATAAGAAAATGCCTGTACCAAGTCAGGAATATGACAGTTGTTATCCATTCGTTTGATGTGTTTGAGCTTTTGATTTTGCCATTTGATAAGGGACTTTCCTTTTTTAATTTTCCTCGGAGTTCATAGATATAGGAAGATGTGGTATGAGTGCCAATGAGACAACTCTCCATCCAAGTTACAATTTATATATTTTTTGTGATTTTACTTTCTTTCATACCTCATCAGGGCAATGTAACCCTACAACCAACCAGCAAAAGCCGAATACTATGAATCAATTTTCAAATATCCATTTTGTTGCTAATTTCTTAATCTGGACAGAAAAAGTAGGACAGACTGTACTCTCTTCAATGCATACTTCATCGAAGGAGAATTTCGTAACCTTCTATTTTATATCCAAAAAGTGCGGAAATTAGCAAAGGGAAATTCATATCGAATAAGTCGATGAGACATCGACATAATCATAATAAAAAACAAAAAAACGACGAAAAGGGCAAAAAACAGTCCACAAAAGTCTAAAGACTGAGGAGCACACATACTTTATCATAAATGTGTAATGCACATACTAAGTAAAAATTACAACCATATCTCGCATTTTTGTGTTTCCAAATGAAACAATTCCGGTTATTTGAAAATTGACTAATGGTGGAAGTTTGTAGAATCAATTTAATAATATTTTCAATTATATGTTAAAGGATTTGAACTGTACACTTGATGCTAAAGAAAAACTGTTACAATAATTGTTCACATTATCCACTTTTCAGGAATCCGAGAATATGAAACATGACTGGAGAGAGGGACTTAGAGTTTATGAGATGGATCCTTCATCACAACAAGTATATAAAGAAGATGTGTTTTATCTATCTGGAGAAATGAGCTGGTGGACCGACAAAGGATTTAAAGAAATAGGGCCTTTTATAAACAGTATGTTAATTAATATGTTAATTAAATTAAAAATTAAAATATTTGAACACAAATTATATTAAATATTGATCTAACTTTTTTAACAGGGGATTTTTATAAAACCACAAATGAGTAAAACTAAGTTGCAGGAAGGGTACATATAATATAAATAATTTTCAGTTTCGAATCACGTGCGTTCAACCGTTTAAGAGCCGTTCGTATTGACCAATCGTTTATTGTTTGTATTTATTGCAAATTGTATTTTATTATTAATTTCATTGACGCCACCACGGAATATCTTTTATTAACTATTAACGGGATACAATTATTCACTTCACATCTTCAAATCTTACTGCTTCTATGGTCTCGTGGTAGCATGCGGGAGGTCCTGCCTCGATGGTCTCGTGGTGATATGCGGGAGTTTGTGGATTCGAACCCGGTCGAGTCAAAATATAACTTTAGAATTGGTATTTGCTGCTTCTTCGCTATACAGGCGGCATTAAAGAATAAGAGCAAATAGTGGTCTGCTCGTAGTAAGAATAATAGGTTTCATGACTTTCTGCGGACCTTGGGATCTATAAAAATAAGAAGATGTGGTATGATTTCCAATATGACAACTCTCCACAAAAGACCAAATGACATTAACAACTATAAGTGGCCGTACGGTAAGTATCGGGCTATTACAAGGCAGTATTTATATCGCATTAACATGTTTTCTTCCCAAAATTGCATATAATTTGACACTGGATGTTAAAACAGCCATCCATCAGTAACATCTGCATATCTTTTTTTTTTTAAATTCTGCTCACATTAGCACACAAAATGTAGTTAAAATATACAGTACTTTTATTTATTTACTTCTGACGAAAAAAGAGATTGACTATATTGTATGTTGTTGAAGCCTGTATGTTGCTATCTGTAGACTTGTTGGTTATTTTTGTCGTCAGATTACTGCCTCATTGCACCATCATTTCTTTTTCATGCATACTCATTAAAGGCAAGAAAAAAATAATATCGCTTACACAAAAAAAAATCTGTTTTCTGTTATTCGATTAACGCTTTCATCCCCCTTGTTCCCCTTCCAGCAAAATTTTGATAATGACAATACTTCGGACCGAAATTCCGCAAAGCTTATTTCTTTTGTTAGACTTAAACATCATTTTAGTTTGACTTAAATACCGTTTTTAAAACCCTAAACATATGACCATACTTTCCATGTGTGTATGTACATAGTTTTGATTGGTCGAGTGTTGCTTGCTTAACGCCTGTTCAGACGACATGTTCATTTGATATTTTCAATTTTTTTTTAATTAAACTGCTTTTCCAAGTGCTCCAAATAACTGCATTATTTATTTTTCTTTAGGTATTCAAGATGGCCACGTGGTCTGTGTTGCCTTGCTGAGAAAATTAGTTGGATCCAATGATCTTTCTAGGGTATATACCTTGCTGGAATCAATAGGAGCAAAGAGAATTCGAGATGTCGTTTCCGATGATGCGTACGCATTAATTGCTATTAAAGGTTTTTATTTATTACTTATTGTACAGCATATATCTATTATTCTGTTAAGAGTTGTTGGTATACTAGAGAATGCATTTACCTGTTCTGCTTTTCACCGACAGTTCGTCCTTCAATATTATACTTTACTTAGGTTCCGAACCTAGGAATAATGTAATATGTAGAAACTGTGGAATGATTAGAAGTAAAGTGCCAGCGATTTTCATATCTATTGGACAATCAGTTTCATATCTATTGGACAGTCAGTTTCATATCTATTGGACAGTCAGTTTCATATCTATTGGACAATCAGTTGCATATCTATTGGACAATCAGTTTCATATCTATTGGACAATCAGTTGCATATCTATTGGACAGTCAGTTTCATATCTATTGGACAGTCAGTTTCATATCTATTGGACAGTCAGTTTCATATCTATTGGACAATCAGTTGCATATCTATCGGACAGTCAGTTTCATATCTATTGGACAATCAGTTGCATATCTATTGGACAGTCAGTTTCATATCTATTGGACAGTCAGTTTCATATCTATTGGACAGTCTGTTTCATATCTATTGGACAGTCAGTTTCATATCTATTGGACAGTTAGTTTCTGTTTGATGATGTTTTGATTTGTTAATACCATGTGAGTTTGTATACCAATTTTGAACAACGAGTGATGTATAATACTTCGCCTGACTTTCCTTGCAGAGTTCTCCTTATTTTATAATGTATAAGATTGAAAGGGAAAGTTGGTGATAACCTTGGAGACCTTGGTACAACTTACTTACTTAGGCCTCTACGTATATGTTTGCAAAAGAGACCATCACCAATGTCGCACACTTTTGCCTGCCTTGTGTCTGTTTTCAAAACAAAATCCAAAAAGACAACAACAAAAAAGATATAATGCAAATGTTTACGATCTTACACTAAAGCTTGCTGTTCGCAGCTATACTGATCAAATTTGGCAAATATTGCTCCTTTGTTTGTTTGATGTTTTATCAACTTATACATTGACGGAAACCCATAGCCAATTCAAATAATTTTGTTTAAAATGCATCATTGTACATAGGTAAACCCGATTCAGCGATAGAGAGATTGGACAATTCAGCAAAAGAGGTACGAATAGCTACCGTTTCCATGGATTTTAAAGATGCTAATCAACAAATTCAGGTCATCAGTAGAGTAAAGCCTGGTTCTCCTGGGGAAACAGATGTAGACTTTATAATATATGAATATGACAGGATTTATCCAATCATTGACTTGGTTGACAACGTACACAGCTGGGAACCAGGTTTGTTTTTTTGGTCTTAGAACTGCACTAATTAAACTAAAAACAAGGTTACATTTATGAATGTATGCCAAGGTTATAAAAAAAAGGATATGTGTATGATAACAATTGACACAACCGATATTTACGATAATAATGATGAGAACAACCTCCACCTGAGTATTATTTCGACATTCTTCTCATTTTACCCAGCAGTATCTACATGTTATTATTGATGTTTCTTTGGTCGAATGACTTTTGATGTGACTCGGTATTTATGCATCCCGCTATCGGGATTTTGACTTTGAGCGTTCCTGGTTTAGGTGGGTTATGAGGTGCGATTCGGACGTATTAGGTATCTACAGTGTTGTTTCCATTAATATGTTTACCCTTGCATTTATATTTTACTTAATTTGCACTTTATCGAGAAAGTGTAATCTAGAAACGGTATGCATCATCAACTACAAAACCTTTTTTGTCTGCGTCTTTGTCAATTTACCATCACTTACAAAAACATTTGTTGACATCTTTGTCAAATATACTATCAACTACAAAACTTTTTTGTTGACCTCTTTGTAAGATTTATTTCTATGTTTTAATTTTTTTGTAAGTTGTGTTGTATGTCTGTGATGTATGTTTACACAGTTATAGCTGCCTGGTCCCAATTATTGTCACATTTACCTATTATGATTTTTTTTTGGGGGGGGTTGCTCATCCAATTTTGTAAATATAACGGAACTATAAACAACTGTCATACAAGGGGGAGGTTTACCTCCATGTAGCTATCTAACCAGGTTTAACCCACCGATTTTTCTGGAAAATGCTTTACCAAATCAGGAATGTAACAGTTGTTTTTATTCGTTCCGTTGGTTGATAACGTGTGATTTTATCAGTTTTTATGGACTCTCTCTTTTGATATTAACCTTGGAGTTCGGTATTTTTGTTATACGTTTTTTATTATACTAGTAATGTTTATATCAATATTAAACTAAGTCATAACTTTTATCGTTTCATAATTATATTTATTAATTTAATAGCGCAACACTTCACCGGTTAACATGCAGCATATATTGGTAGGAACAATCAGAACAATGATACACTTACTTCTCTTACAATAAAATAACCGCCATGAGAAGCGACATAGTTAACAGTTATTTGAAAGAATCGGATTTCATACCTGGAATATATGATATGTTAATGCAGTAATGAACAAATTGGAACGCCGTCGAGGAATGTTTGCTTAGAACAAGCAGGATTCACATTCTTCACATTTCAACAAGTAATCGCCTTGAATATGTTTAAAAGTATGCATGGCCGATTGACTTTGATTAGTTAATTAATTGATTAATCATCTATTTTTATATATGCGCTGACTGACAAAATAGTCGTTCACAGCGGTATTCTTCACAAGTTGTCTGTTTTCAGGAGACAAGGTGCTGTTAACTTCTACAGATTTTGATATGGACCAGGCTGAAGAAGGAATTGTCCAGTTTTGTCAGAACTGTAACCAGAAACAGATAGGAATTAGCCGTGAGTTAACAAAAATGTCCACAACGATTGATAGGAAGGAAGGCGGGTGAACAAATTCATAAATGGGGGTAGCTAAGTGTGGGTTTAGAAGTAGGATCAAGATTAGCTAAAAATAGGAGTGCAGTGGAAAGCTATGAACACCAAGTACTTATGTTTTTGGCTAAAAAAAATCAATATAAATTAAATACCCGTTCTTTCTTTGCTTACCTATGTAAATTTAACAAATATATAAATTACTCATTTGTCCTCGAATGCCTGCTTATAGTAAGACTGCAAAACTTTCTAGCACATTTAAAGGTTCGTTTAAAAGCACATGTCATATCATTTAAAATAGCAAAAAGTGATTGCGACACCGCTGCATGAATCTTAACTTGACCCATTGTAACAGGACTGTATGACCTTCTTCTTCGATGATTTGAGACCTTCTTTGATTTTTTTCTTTCGCTAATTTCTTTCTTAATAAACAGTTTAATATACGGATTTGCTTTGTATCAGAATTTCGCTGATCTATCTATTTCAGTTGCTCCTCGATACACCCATTGGTCAAAACTGGAAAACAACATTGACATGCGCGGAGAGGTAGCTTTGCTGACCCGTAATATCAAGGTCAAAGGAGAAATGGAGAACAATTGTCCTACAGCCAATAAAAACTGTAAAGATTATCCTTATGACACGTTTGGCGGTCAAATCCAGGTAAGTGGATGCTTAATGTGTCATAATTAACCTTACACTATCAGAAATTACAATGCGTACATTGCGCTTGTTTAGCTGTGCTCTATCCAATTAAATCTAAACAATGACTGCGTTATATAAGTATATCGGAATAACTTCATGTAATATTGAAGTAGAACAAATTATAGTACATGTTTAGCATTGTATTTGAACAGATTCAATTCAGATAAAAACAATTCGTCCTGAATGTGCATAAATACTTGTCACTGGACGTAAAGCAATCAGATAAATCATAATACTTGCCACTGGACGTAAAGCAATCAGATAAATCATAAATTCTTATGTAGTATGACATGCATTGCAACTTTTGATTAGAAAACGGTAAAATGATGTTTGGATTAGAAAACGGTAAAATGATGTTCGGATTAGATAACGATAAAATTATGTTCGGATTAGGTAACGATAAAATGATGTTCGGATTAGATAACGATAAAATGATGTTCGGATTAGATAACGATAAAACGATGTTCGGATTAGATAACGGTAAAATGATGTTCGGAAAAGATAACGGTAAAATGATGTTCGGATTAGATAACGGTAAAATGATGTTCGGATTAGATAACGGTAAAATGATGTTCGGATTAGATAACGATAAAATTATGTTCTTTGGTATGTTTTAAAACATTTTTGTTTTAAAAACATTTTGTCAGTATTGTGTAACAATATTTCGAAATAACTGTACTTTGTTTGTCACAAGTTTTATTGTATATGCTTTACGATAATACAGATATTATATAAAATAAAAGACCTATTACATAATTATATGTATAGAAATGAGATAGGGTTGTCATTGAGACAATGATTCACCACTGACAACAGGACAAGGACAACTACGGGTCAGTATAAAGCATTCTACGATGAACAAAACTAAAAATGAATAGTCTCTCTGATTTTTGAAGTGTTTAGTGCAGTTTTGAAATATTTAGGTGTATAAATCACTCAGTGTATATGTGAATTTTTCAAGTTATTTGTAGATTTTAAGAAATTTTAAGAACGTACACATAGAAGGCGTGGAGCTAGAAAACGTAGGGCAAGCCACTGAAATAGGTAAGGTAAAACCACACAGTAAAACTATTGTAACGACACAGAGTAAAATACAAAGTATATCTCTTTTTATTTATATGCATGTAGGGAAATATTACATGTTAATATACAGTTTTATCGCCGAGAGTACATAACAGCTAAAGGGAATAAAAACAGCTAGCATGAAAAATTAAACACAAAAAAGACAGCGTTAAAAATCAAGCTTGAATACAGTTTTTGCTCGCTAATAAACACTAAAAAAACCTCTAGCTTCCAAACAAAAAGCAAACATGAGCAAGATGTCAAAATCTGTTCAAACCAGATTTTTATCACATTTATAAGGGTCATTATTAAAGCCATGAAGGGCTTTAACTCATGAACGGCAAAATTGAAAATCGTAAAAATCAGACTTGATCTCCATTTTGTCATCAGTAATAAGACATCAAAATTAGAAAAAAAACATTGGTTTAACAGGTCTTAAGTTATTGTGCGGTAACGGAACACAGTGTCATTTTAAAATCAGCCAAGGACCGTATATCTCCTGAACGGTTGACCCGGTTGAAAAACTAAAACACAAACACACACACACATAAAGCAGACTAATAAACCGGAAAAAAAGTTCAAGATGTTGTAGAATGTATTTGTATTTTTTTATGAAGATATCCAATGTTTTGTTTGGGTTTGAATCACCGTACATTGTTGTCAGTTTGTTCCCATCTTGAATATGCATGGAATATTTGCCACTGAATGTTAAACAAATAAAAACCAACCAATCAACCATAGATGGTTACTTTTTATTATTATATCTGTTTATACACTAACCATTATTCAATTATGACATTTTTTTGTTTTCCAGGAAACTATCCTCTACATTTCCACATGTGTCACGACACTGATGACGGAAATTATCCTAATCCACCATACCTAAAGAAAAACTCTATCTACAGAGCGTTTGCAAGATGTATGACAATCCACGGTTCACATGGCATAACGGTACAGTTTTTTACGTTGTTGGTTATTCAACGTTTTGTTTCTAGGGAGATGTAAACCCCTCCCTCGGTCGACTCAGGTTTAAAAATATGCACATCTAGACTTCTCCCGACTGACTTTGTTTGTTTATGCGGATTTCGCTTAACGCCCAGTGACAATTGCATTTCTTCATAAACTACTTTTATAAAGCTAAATTAGTATCTACATGACATATTTGTCACTGGACTTTATGTAAACAAGAACAATAAATCAGTCTATCACTGCCTTGTTTCTTGGTCCACTCTGCAATCAAATTACATATGAAACTCATAATTGCGAATCTTTTGTGGAGGGTGTATGGGCTTTGTATTTATTAATATGTGCTGTTTCTATTGATTGGATGTGCTGTATATGTATCTGTTGCTATTTCCATTGATTAATTATGTTATATAACAGTGGGTTAAAGAGCTCTAAAGAGCTATATGTTCTATGTTAATTTGATAAAGATTACTTAACTTTACTTTTACTTTAATGGGTGCATATGATATATGGGTATTCAAAAACATAAACTAGTATATTATTAGTATTAGTTCAATCCGTTTGTACTGTTTACTTTATTGTTGGATTTTGTCTTAGACATGTCATGCATAATTATTGTATTGTGCTTCTTATCGGAGAATGAACATCTTCTTATTATTTAACCTCTTTTGTTATCTTTTGATGAACTACGTTTTACTATGTAGGTTGAAGATAACGTATGTTATGATACACTGGGTCATTCCATTTTCTTGGAGGACGGAGGAGAAAAGAGGACAGTAATTGATGGCAACTTGGTAGCGTGCACACGTAAAGGAAAACTCATTGCCTCAGACAGGTAAGGTATTGTCTTTACTTGTGGGGCTGCTTTGTATCGACATGTACGATGTAAAAAGCTTCAGGTTAAAGAGAAGTTGTTATAGAATAGTACTTGATTTGCTTAATTGTTAAATTTTTCAGAGGCCTAATCTGCAAGCATAAACAGAAAAAGGCAAAGAAATGGATAAACTAACTTATAAAAGAACAAGCAACCAACAAACAAAACGAAACAACATAAAAAAAAGGAAAAAGAAGAAAAAAACAACAAATACAAACAACAAGCGTCACCAGTTTATCGCAAGTCCAACTTGTTAGCTTTTCATTGGACAAGGTTTTAACTTATAATGTAGTATCATTAACAAGGCTTTGTAATTTATTTTGGTATTTATTCGATCAACATATTTTGAGCCTGGTATCTTTGATGAGTATTTTTCTTTATATGTATTTACAAATTTATGTTTTTCCATACAGAACCAGAAATTTTTTTTTATGCATATATATATCTTACGGCCTATAAAATTTATCATCTGTCCACATATCAAATCTTACATGGTTTATGTATCACCTTAAGTTTCTTTTCAGCACACCAGCCTCGTTCTGGATAACAAATCCTCTTACTGTTATACGCAACAATGTAGCCGCTGGTTCAGTGGTATGTCATTTAATTGAGTCATTATTATTATTAAAATATCCTATAGTAGAAAAGAAAGGATATGAAGTATCCATCCATATGCTACAAAATCAGTACATGCATCATATGTGCATAGCTAAAAACACAAAAAATTAAAGGAACAGCCCTTTTATTGTTGTTCTTCATCTCAAAGTCACAGTGAGGCTTCTGACACACAACAAAACAAAAATCTCACCTCACTGGAAGTTTAAGACTATCCCTAGTACCGGTTTAAGTGGAAACTGTTAATTGAAGAACAAAGCCATGGAGTAATATCAATAACATTAATCTGGCAAAGATATCAAACATTTATTGTCATAATCAACACATACAAACACACTGAAGCGTGCAAAAACAATACAGACATTTAGACAACCACGAGATATGTGTTAGATAAGTTGGCAGGAAATAATGCAAATAATTCGGGTAGACCATCAACTCCGGCACGGTAAAAATATACATACCCGAGAGTAGTACATATTTAAAACAAAATAGTATCTACGTATAGGATTATTAACCACTTTTTTATCTGTAGCTCAAAACTTATGTGTGACACGAACAAAATATTTCAAATAAACATGCATTACCTGTACCATTACAGACATGTTAACCAAATTTGAATTACTAACCGTGATAAAATAACGGATTTGCGTTCACGAGAATTGAAATTGGACCCAATAAGCTGTTTATAAATTTTGTACAAGTCTCGTTCACAAGTCAATAATGTATGTAAATATGTGTTTTTTCCGTATCGAAGGCTCTTTTTAAAGTTAACAAGTATATTTGTCATCAAACTGGTGTTTCAAAAAGTGTTGCACCAAAATACCGTTCAAATAAATTTTTCATCAGATACCTTTCTTAAATCTGCTTATTTTTTTCCTCTTCATTTTTCATCAAATCGATCAACGGGTTTCATAAAATTAAGTTATTTCTAGTTTGAAATTATTGCCCATCATATACAATTATAGTAAGACAAACTCCATTACATTTCCGTAAAATCTAGCAAAATAAACATTGAATAAATGGTATAAAAAATGTAAAGTTTTCAATTTTATCGATGGAACGTTCAAGACAAATGCAAATACTTATTTCCATTTTCAAGAATTTAACAAACTGAAGATTTTTAATTCGTTTAGAATCAAATCGGTAATCCCTGCAACACCTGATTCTACCAACTCATGATGGCATCCGTAAAATTTACAAAGGAATGATTTCAACTTCACCAATTGGAATTCTTGATTTAATAGCTTACTAGTGAGTAGTAGCAACCCTCTATCAAAGAAATCATGATAGGAAATACAAGCCCTGGAGCTTCAACTGGGAGATATATACTCCGTATGCAGGCGCTGCTGGAATGTTGCTACATAGAAAAGGAAAGTTCACAATTGGGAAGCTGAAATCATCTCTTTTGTCGTAAAGTTTTATTTCAACCGACCCTCATTGTAAATTTCTAGATGTAAGTCAAGATATAAGACAAACTTAACTGTATATGTTGTATCCTTTATCTCAAGTTCGATGGGATAAATGCGTTCAACATAGTCACCAAATTTTGAAAGCATTGACCAATTAATTTATTTATTTTCATACACATAATGTACATGTACATGCTGTGCATTCATTTGTTTTATTGGTTCAAATTATCATTCACATGATGGAGGGAAACATGTTTTTGTAGATACTTGATTTCATTATATTGAACAATTATTAATACAAGCCTATAGGAAATGTGTATTTTGTTACACGTGCAGATGTGTTGCACACATATACCTTGGAAATCCATGAACATAATTATCCTACGAATAACCATTAGAAATTTGCTGATCATAAATTGTAATTTATTTGGAAATTTGGATATATCTCCCTCATGCAAAGCTCTGATTTCTTGCCAGACTTTTACTATACTTGTTGTTCTTTTTTGTTTTATCAGCTCTTTAATTTTTGAATAAGTTGTGGATTTTCAAATACTTTGTCCTCGGGCATCACTTAAGAGACATTACTTGCACATCTGGTGCAGTAAAATTTGTACCGTTAATGTTATAACAATATCTGATATATACATAAAAGGAAGATGGCTTCTGGATAATATTCCCGGATGAACCTACAGGGGATTCTGAAAGTTTAGGATTTATGAAGAAATATGAAGCCAAACACACAAAGATAACAGAAATATCCAACAACGTAGCACATTCAAATTTAGTGGTAAGTATTCTTATGTAAGATAAAATGTGACTGAGGTCTAGAAATATGGTCAACTTGACTTCTTCTTTCAGCAGTAAAACACAAGATAAAGGGGTGTCTGTATGGTTGTGCAGGATGTATAAATACACCACCATGTCCGGTTGAAACAGAGACATTGCATTTGATGCTTAGTGTAGAGACCGTATCACGCCTCTGAAAGTTTAAAACAAACTCATTTTGTTGTTCTATGTGACGAAGTATGATTTTAACGTGTTCAAAATCAGTATATTCGTCCTTTCCTTTGGCGTTTCAAATTTAAATGAACGTACTATTTTCATTATAAAAGAACATTTACATCAAGTATACAGATATCAAAAAGCTAAATACAACTTCCGCTTTTAACGAGTTCGATTGTACGCATGTGAAGCAAGTACAGTCTGTAGAAACTTGTATAATTATAACAAAGAATGAATGAAAAATCGACTAACTGCTTGCGCTAATCATTTAGGCATTTGTTTACTTTCAATACTATTTTCATATGCGTTGTAATTATCTTTTTTATGTCAAAATTTTCATTAGACAGGATTTTTTATGGATGGTAGTATTGAACATAATGATCTTAAGGTGTATGGCGTCAATGGATATTATCCTAGAACAATTCCCACTGATCCAAAGAACAAATACGCAGAAGATGATCCAGTATACATAAACAAAATGACATGTATGTAGAAATGTAAACAACAGTTTCCGGGGCAACTGAGTTCACTTCCGGTATTACGGTTAAGATCGTTTTGATGAATATTTTGTTTTCTGTATAAAACTTTTTTACCGTAGTTTGTCTGTTTTGTGATCACGATGTTGGTCGGTATTTTGTTTTCTGTATAACTATTTTATTGACTGGTAAACAAATACAGGCTTACTGAAATAGTTTATCAGTCATAAAAAGATTACTCCAGACTGAACTGTTTTTACACTTGCTTCAAGAAAAAAACCATATCTCAATTTTTAAGTGAAAGATTCAAAGTTCCGTTTCGCTGAACTATTATACATTGTTGTTAAGGGGCCAGCTGGTGCTCGCCTCCAGATGCGGGATTTTCTGGATGCGTTGAAGACCTATTGGGTGCACTGGACTGTTCTTTTTTGTTTTGCTTTTTGGTCGGATTGTTGTCGCTTAGGCATATTTCCCGTTTTCATTCTCTCTTCTTAAGTGTATTGTCTAAATTTTTTACTTCAAATTTAATTCACCCAACAGCAAAATGATTTTTAAATGTGTATGTTGAAAAAGGCGTGTTGGTACAAACAAAATGTATATTATTTTGTTTAGTCATTTATTTGAAAAAATGAATATTTATCATTTAGGTTGGAAAAATAGAATACAGAACAGTTGGATTAGGGGAGGATTTATTGTTTTGAAACATTACTCGTGAGTGAATTTTGTAAAGCACCGACCATTCATATGAGGGGGGGTGGGGGGGGGGGGGGGATGGATTTTATCAAAATATATTTTTAATCTAAATTTCATTAGAAAAAAAACTTTCAGAAGGAAACGGGAAAAGTTTATTTCTATTGAAAATAATAAAAGAAAAAAACAAATTCTTGTCCTGAAAAATCTTTTGAGAAATACATTGTTTTTATTCAAAATGAACACAATGTATGATCCGGAAAACCCCCATGAAGAAAAGTAAAATAACAAAAAACTGAACTCCAAGGTTAATTTAAAACGGAAAGTACTTTATCAATGGCAAAATCAAAAGCTCAAACACATCACACGAATGGAAAACAACTGTCATATTCCTGACTTGGTCATGTTTTCACTAATCGCGTAAATGATCCTAGGACTGTAACGTGTTTATTCAATACGAAATGCATTTTTTAGAATTATAAAGACTAACAGTATTATTGTTCAGAACTTGTGAAAAAAAAATAAACCTTGAAAGGAAACGGATCCTTCCAAATTTATTGTTTTATTCCTATTTTGGAGTTTTGTTTACCGTGAGTACCTCACACATTCAAATATGTTATTACATGTATATTAACTCATCATAGATACCAGGATTGAAATTTTGTATTTACGCCAGACGCGCGTTTCGTCTACAAAAGACTCATCAGTGACGCTCGAATAAAAAATAAAGTTAAAAAGGCCAAATAAAGTACGAAGTTGAAGAGCATTGCAGAAATTTAAAAAAAAAGTACTATACGAATATATACAACAATATATGTATAAATTTTTGTTGTTTTTTGTTGTTTTTTTTTTTGTTGTTTTTGTTTTTTTTTTGTCGTCAACCAGTGGTTTTATTGGTTCGTAAGCCCCAGTTAAAAAAAAAAATGTAATTTGCTCGTAGTATTTTGATTTTTCTATTAGTCTGATGGCCAGGTACAAATGTACCCGAAATGGTGGATAACCTATGCCATGCTAAGCTTAAATTACTACTAGTAATTAGCAGATACTACAGAAGGATACATTTTTGTCTCTTTTACATGAGTTTGGTAGTCAATGGTTTTAAATAAAATATATCAGCATATTTATTTTAGCTTATTTTTCAGGTCAGCAGATAGCTGTCGAGGACTGATATTTGCAAGGTATAGTTTGTTTTAGTCTTTTGTTGATTATTTTGTTTAATTCTCTTCCTACAATGTATTAACAATTTATAGAGCTATATTTCCATGCATACATAGCGGGAGACGACTACCTTGTTGACGCAACCGGTCTCGCTCCTTTTGGAGTTCATTCGATTCTCTCAGTTTATGTTTGTTACTTTGATTTGTCTTTTGATATGTTGAATGCTGTTGGTAGTTGGTGTATTTAATGACATCTGCCTTACGCCCCAGTTTTATCATATTACTTCTAAATTACGATTTCGAGTTGGGACACGCCATAACAATTGCATAATAAGGTGGACAGTCAACCGATGCTCGAAGGGTGGACAGTCTACCCGATACTCGAAGGGTGGACAGTCTACCCTATACTCGAAGGGTGGACAGTCAACCGATACTCGAAGGGTGGACAGTCTACCCTATACTCGAAGGGTGGACAGTCTACCCGATACTCGAAGGGTGGACAGTCAACCGATACTCGAAGGGTGGACAGTCTACCCGATACTCGAAGTCTACTTGATATGTTAACATTATTGGCCACCATGATATTATAAGAATAGATTTCAATGACACGTTTTTCTTTCTCGAGGTTTTGTGTTGTTGTTCTTTTTTTGTTCCTCTTTTAGTTGTCAGTACATGTAGTTAATGTAGTTATAGATTGTGTTAATACATGTAGTCTTACTATTTTCTATATCGTCATTAAAGCGTGTACCTATTCTTTTATTATTTCGTTTCCAAACTTAGTATAATGTTTAAAAAGTTTTGAAGAAGTTTTTTTCGAAGAAAAGTATGTTATGTACATGTATGTTATGTACATGTATGTTATGTACATGTAACCTTCATCGAAAACAACTAGGTATACTTTGTGAGTAATAGGTTTGATATGTTATACATGTGACAATTAAATAATCATCTGAGATTTTTTCAATTTACAGATCATCAAAACAAGAACAATTTATAGAATCTAGTGTAATGGTTGGTGAAACTGATAATATTGGAGAACCAACGAAAACCTGGAACAATACATTAAATCGACCGTTGGCATACCCTCGGTCTCTTGCTGTACCATGGGATGCGTAGGTTGAACATTTAGTATTCTTAAGCGATGTAACAGAGGGCAAAACGATTTCGGTTTTTGAATGGTTAAAAACAAGTTTAAACCCGGTTTTGTTTAACCAGTTTCGAAACAAATAACAAGTTTTGATATTTGTCTGTTAAACTGTTCAAACCACATAGTAATTTGAGGAAACTAGATTTGGTTATCAAAAAACAAGTGTCAAACCAGTTTCGGTTCAAAACAAACAGAAGGTTTATCAAACATATCAGAAACCGAAACCAGTTAGCGGCAACACATACCCTTAAGTGAAATTTGAGTGAGCAGGATGGTGATTAACAAAAACTATGTGAGCTGTACATTGTACTGTATGTTCTCTCATTCTGCTGTGAATTAGTATCTTAATATGAGGACGAAGTTCTCAATAACAGTAGAAAAATCAATAAAACGAAAAATCAATATAAAAATCAAAATACTAATGAACTCGAAATCGTTATTTTTTTTTTAAATTATTTTTTCTCATTAGCTAAAAGCGTAGGGAATCTTCCTTAATAAAACGTTCTATTCACCGGGGGAAAATCAGGAGAGGTTAATATAAGATTTGGAACGGCTAATGTGTACCTATAAATAGTTTTTCCTAGGCAACGTCTAAGCAGTTTAATATCTGAAGCAAATACTAGAAATTGGAGATGGATAAAAAAAGTAATATAATAAAACAATTGTTGACTTTTGATATCAGTTGATACAGTGATTTATCATTGTATCAACCTCATCAAACGTCACCAGACTCAAGCTAGCGAACAATAAGCCAGCGAACAATAAGAAAACGCGCCAACCTGATTATTCCTAAAAACCGAAGACTTGTAATAACATGAAACGTCCTTTGAAATCTGAAAACAATCATTTCCAGTAAGAAGACTAAATGCAATTCATTTTCACAAATACAAAATGGATTACTAGTAGTTATTTGTTTATTTAATACATTTTTTGTTTAAAGTCGGGCATCTAAAATTCCTTTTAGCTAATCCTTTCTCTACATCGTGTTCTCTAATTAGAGATGGGTTTGTCGTCTTTATTATAGTGAAACAATTAATAACAATTATAATATAGTTCATACTAAACTAGTGTAACGATAAAATTAAATCTTCTAGCTTATATATTTGCGTTTAAAAAGATAAGAAGAAAAAACAGATTTATTTTGGAACGTCAAGTATTTTTTGTCAGATTTTCATTTGAAATAAAAGCTGATAACTATACGCAGTTTTCTTCTTTTGTAAAAGAACTAGTAACTTTTTAAAAATTATTCAAAAGTATGATAAAGCAAATGATAGGCAATTACCTGAGGTTGTCTGGCCCACAGACCCAGGTGAGTAAAGTTACGGAACTTCTACAACTGAGGTCCAAAGTTGGGGTAGGGTGACCAAATCCCTCCCTTCTTTAATTCATAAAAAATCCCTACGGCAAAGCTGTTGTCCACACTAGGTTCAAATGATAGGCAATTGCCTAAGGTTGCCTGGACCCAAAGACCCAGGTGATTAAAGTTACGGAACTTTTTTAATTGAGGTCCAAAGTTGGGGTAGGGTGACCCAACCCCCTCCCTTCTTTAATTCATAAAAAAGTCCCTACGGCAAAACTTTTGTCGACACTAGATACAAAGAATAGGCAATTGCCAAAGGTTGCCTGGACCCAAAGACCTAGGTGGATAAAGTTACGGAACTTGTTTAATTTAGGTCCAAAGTTTGGGTAGGGTGACCCAACCCCCTCCCTTCTTTAATTCATAAAAAAGTCTCTACGGCAAAGCTTTTGTCCACACTAGATACAAAGGATAGGCAATTGCCTAAGGTTGCCTGGACCCAAAGACCCAGGTAGGTTAAGTTACGGAACTTTTTTAATTGAGGTCCAAAGTTGGGGTAGGGTGACCCAACCCCCTCCCTTCTTTAATTCATAAAAAAGTCCCTACGCAAAGCTTTTGTCCACACTAGATACAAAGGATAGGCAATTGCCTAAGGTTGCCTTGACCCAAAGACCCAGGAAGGTAAAGTTACGGAACTTTTTTAATTGAGGTCCAAAGTTGGGTTAGGGTGACCCACCCCCCTCCCTTCTTTAATTCATAAAAAAGTCCATACAGCAAAGCTTTTGTCCACACTAGGTACAAAGGATAGACAATTGCCTAAGGTTGCCTGGATCCAAAGACCCAGGTAGGTAAAGTTACGTAACTTTTTTAATTGAGGTCAAAATTTGGGGTAGGTTGACCCAAGCACCTCCCTTCTTTAATTCATAAAAAGTCCCTACGGCAAAATGTTTGTCCACACTAGGTACAAAGGATAGGCAATTGCCTAAGGTTGCCTGGACCCAAAGATCAAGGTGGATAAAGTTACGGAACTTTTTTAATTGAGGTCAAAAGTTGGGGTAGGGTGACCCAACCCCCTCCCTTCTTTAATTCATAAAAAAGTCCCTACGGCAAAACTGTTGTCCACATTAGGTACAAAAGATAGGCAATTGCCTAAGGTTGCCTGGATCCAAAGACCTAGGTGGGTAAAGTTACGGAACTTGTTTAATTCAGGTCCAAAGTTGGGGTAGGGTGACCCAACCCCTCCCTTCTTTAATTCACAAAAAATCCCTACGGCAAAGCTTTTGTCCACACTAGGTACAAAGGATAGGCAGTTGCCTAAGGTTGCCTGGACCCAAAGACCCAGGTGGGTAAAGTACGGAACTTTTTAATTTAGGTCCAAAGTTTGGGTAGGGTTTTAATTGAGGTCCAAAGTTTGGGTAGGGTGACCCAACCCCGCCCTTCTTTAATTCATAAAAAAGTCTCTGCGGCAAAGCTTTTGTCCACACTAGATGCAAAGGATAGGCAATTGCCTAAGGTTGCCTGGACCCAAAGACCCAGGTAGGTAAAGTTGCGGAACTTTTTTAATTGAGGTCCAAAGTTGGGGTAGGGTGACCCAACCACCTCCCTTCTTTAATTCATAAAAAAGTCCCTACGCAAAGCTTTTGTCCACACTAGATACAAAGGATAGGCAATTGCCTAAGGTTGCCTTGACCCAAAGACCCAGGTAGGTAAAGTTACGGAACTTTTTTAATTGAGGTCCAAAGTTGGGTTAGGGTGACCCACCCCCCTCCCTTCTTTAATTCATAAAAAAGTCCATACAGCAAAGCTTTTGTCCACACTAGGTACAAAGGATAGGCAATTGCCTAAGGTTGCCTGGACCCAAAGACCCAGGTGGTTAAAGTTACGGAACTTTTTTAATTGAGGTCCAAAGTTGGGGTAGGGTGACCCAACCACCTCCCTTCTTTAATTCATAAAAAATCCCTACGGCAAAGCTTTTGTCCACACTAGGTACAAAGGATAGGCAATTGCCAAAGGTTGCATGGACCCAAAGACCTAGGTGGGTAAAGTTACGGAACTTTTTTAATTGAGGTCTTAAGTTTGGGTAGGGTTTTAATTGAGGTCCAAATTTGGAGTAGGGTGACCCGACCCCCTCCCTTCTTTAATTCATAGAAAAGTCCCTACGGCAAAGCTTTTGTCCACACTAGGTACAAAGGATAGGCAATTGCCTAAGGTTGCATGGACCAAAGACCTAGGTGGGTAAAGTTACGGAACTTTTTTAATTGAGGTCAAAAGTTTTGGTAGGGTGACCCAACCCCCTCCCTTCTTTAATTCATAAAAAGATCCCTACGGCAAAGCTTTTGTTCACACTAGGTACAAAGTATAGGCAATTGCTTAAGGTTGCCTGGTCCCAAAGACCCAGTTGGGTAAAGTTACGGAACTTTTTAATTGAGGTCCAAAGTTTGGGTAGGGTTTTAATTGAGGTCCAAATTTGGGGTAGGGTGACCCAACCCCCTCCCTTCTTTAATTCATAAAAAGTCCCTACGGCAAAGCTTTTGTTCACACTAGGTACAAAGTATAGGAAATTGCCTAAGGTTGCCTGGATCCAAAGACCCAGGTAGGTAAAGTTACGTAACTTTTTTAATTGAGGTCAAAATTTGGGGTAGGGTGACCCAAGCACCTCCCTTCTTTAATTCATAAAAAGTCCCTACGGCAAAACGTTTGTCCACACTAGGTACAAAGGATAGGCAATTGGCTAAGGTTGCCTGGATCCAAAGACCCAGGTAGGTAAAGTTACGTAACTTTTTTAATTGAGGTCAAAATTTGGGGTAGGGTGACCCAAGCACCTCCCTTCTTTAATTCATAAAAAGTCCCTACGGCAAAACGTTTGTCCACACTACTACAAAGGATAGGCAATTGCCTAAGGTTGCCTGGATCCAAAGACCCAGGTAGGTAAAGTTACGTAACTTTTTTAATTGAGGTCAAAATTTGGGGTAGGGTGACCCAAGCACCTCCCTTCTTTAATTCATAAAAAGTCCCCACGGCAAAACGTTTGTCCACACTAGGTACAAAGGATAGGCAATTGCCTAAGGTTGCCTGGACCCAAAGACCCAGGTGGGTAAAGTAACGGAACTTTCTTAATTGAGGTCCAAAGTTGGGGTAGGGTGACCCAACCCGTCCCTTCTTTAATTCATAAAAAAGTCCCTACGGCAAAGCTTTTGTCCACACTAGGTACAAAGGATAGACAATTGCGTAAGGTTGCCTGGACCCAAAGATCAAGGTGGATAAAGTTACGGAACTTTTTTAATTGAGGTCCAAAGTTGGGGTAGGGTGACCCAACCCCCTCCCTTCTTTAATTCATAAAAAAGTCCCTACGGCAAAACTTTTGTCCACATTAGGTACAAAAGATAGGCAATTGCCTAAGGTTGCCTGGATCCAAAGACCCAGGTAGGCAAAGTTACGGAACTTTTTTAATTGAGTTTAAAATTTGGGGTAGGGTGACCCAACCACCTCCCTTCTTTAATTCATAAAAAGTCCCTACGGCAAAACTTTTGTCCACACTAGGTACAAAGGATAGGCAATTGCCTAAGGTTGCCTGGATCCAAAGACCCAGGTAGGTAAAGTTACGTAACTTTTTTAATTGAGGTCAAAATTTGGGGTAGGGTGACCCAAGCACCTCCCTTCTTTAATTCATAAAAAGTCCCTACGGCAAAACGTTTGTCCACACTAGGTACAAAGGATAGGCAATTGCCTAAGGTTGCCTGGATCCAAAGACCCAGGTAGGTAAAGTTACGTAACTTTTTTAATTGAGGTCAAAATTTGGGGTAGGGTGACCCAAGCACCTCCCTTCTTTAATTCATAAAAAGTCCCTACGGCAAAACGTTTGTCCACACTAGGTACAAAGGATAGGCAATTGCCTTAGGTTGCCTGGACCCAAAGACCCAGGTGGGTAAAGTAACGGAACTTTCTTAATTGAGGTCCAAAGTTGGGGTAGGGTGACCCAACCCGTCCCTTCTTTAATTCATAAAAAAGTCCCTACGGCAAAGCTTTTGTCCACACTAGGTACAAAGGATAGGCAATTGCGTAAGGTTGCCTGGACCCAAAGATCAAGGTGGATAAAGTTACGGAACTTTTTTAATTGAGGTCCAAAGTTGGGGTAGGGTGACCCAACCCCCTCCCTTCTTTAATTCATAAAAAAGTCCCTACGGCAAAACTTTTATCCACATTAGGTACAAAAGATAGGTAATTGCCTAAGGTTGCCTGGATCCAAAGACCCAGGTAGGCAAAGTTACGGAACTTTTTTAATTGAGTTTAAAATTTTGGGTAGGGTGACCCAACCACCTCCCTTCTTTAATTCATAAAAAGTCCCTACGGCAAAACTTTTGTCCACACTAGGTACAAAGGATAGGCAATTGCCTAAGGTTGCCTGGATCCAAAGACCCAGGTCGGTAAAGTTACGGAACTTTTTTAATTGAGGTCCAAAGTTGGGGTAGTGTTTAAATGGAGGTCCAAAGTTGGGGAAGGTTGACACAACCCCCCTCCCTTCTTTAATTCATAAAAAAGTCTCTACGGCAAAGATTTTGTCCACATTAGGTACAAAGGATAGGCAATTCCCTAAGGTTACATGGACCCAAAGACCTAGGTGGGTTAAGTTACGGAACTTTTTTAATTGAGGTCAAAAGTTTTGGTAGGGTGACCCAACCCCATCCCTTCTTTAATTCATAAAAAAGTCCCTACAGCAAAGCTTTTGTCCGCACTAGGTACAAAGGATAGGCAATTGCCTAAGGTTGCCTGGACCCAAAGACCCAGGTGGGTAAAGTTACGGAACTTTCTTAATTGAGGTCCAAATTTGGGGTAGGGTGACCTAACCCCTCCCTTCTTTAATTCATAAAAGGTCCCTACGGCAAAACTTTTGTCCACACTAGGTACAAAGGATAGGCAATTGCCTAAGGTTGCCTGGACCCAAAGACCCATGTAGGTAAAATTACGGACCTTTTTAATTGAGGTCCAAAGTTGGAGGTATGTCATCTTTCTACTTTAATTCATAAAAAAGTTGCGCACTATGCATTGATACATAATATAGTTCTCAAGCCTTTAACAAAAAGATAAACGAAATCCGCTTTTTCAAGAAGAAATCAATTTACTCAAACACTTTTGTCTTGAAAGGTAATCATTTACATAGTTTATACATTGTTTATACGTTTATTCTACTAAAAAATGTTATTTTAGGAACTATTTGACAGATGCCGAAAGTAGCCATTTCACACAACACCTAATTTCTAGTTGAAAAGTTGATAAAATAACAGGGAATGCTGTTTACACTTTAGATTATTTAACAAAATATAGAAATTTATCTGCAAAAACCAACAAAATATAAACAGTCATCTGACGACAATAACTAATAAGTAGATCATAATGAGCGGATCATTTGTGAGGAAAATCTTTTGTAAAAGTAAACGGATGATGGCGGCGGACGACTACGGACTACAAACGACAGACGCTTAATATTGTAAAAAGCTCACACTAAACCTTTAGGCTAGGTTAGATATGATAGTTAATGCGTATTTAATAATACACAATATTTCAAGTTAAAACTAGAACTTTCCGTTAAGCTGGACTAATAACCCCGCATCTTGGATTGACTGAGTATTCTAGTTACTGAAAAACTTGTTGTTAAAGAAAATGATAATACTAATTTGGTCTTTTTTCCAGTATGGTACTGTAGATTCATGTGATATATTTTTGTCTTTGATTTCGTGGGAAAAGGTGAACCACGAAAATAAAGGAGTAGGGGCATCGATGCCCGGTTTTGGCCCAACAAAAATAAAATGTTTAATAAACTTTTTCAAAATTGGCAAATAATGTTTGGCAATGCATAGAGCTGAGTCAAGAAATATAAAGAAAAACTTAAGTCAGAGTAGTAGTAGTTTTGTCTGTGATATTTTACCCCCCACCACAACTCGTGGTGCTGTGGTTGTCCCAAATATGGGCATGCCCCGCCCCTTAATGCCAAATATGGGCATGTCCTGCCCCCTTATATTATATAATATGATAAATGGGCATATACCACCCCCCCAAAAAAATACCCTACCTTATGACGTCACCGGAAGTAAGGAAGATGAATCACGACGGCTGCATGTTGACCATATTTGGATATGAATATAACAGTATGACTCACGTAGAACCATGCCAATTCCATGAGTCATACCGAATGCACGCCCGCCATATTTGGTCATGATGCGATCCGACCATTTCGATACCACGAGTCATCAGGATGCAAGATCAGGGCATGACGCACCACATGACAATACCATGAGTCACACCAGATGTACGTTGTCCGTATTTGGTCTTGTTGTGTAGCTTTGACGAGTCAGATATCCGTATGAGTCACAAAGTCGACATTGGTGGTACGTTCATTATACAAGGGCATGTCTCCCTTATTGGAAAATTAAAAGTATAAAAAAATTTAAATATTCAAAAATTCAAAAATCCAAAAAATTTACCATTTTATAAAAATTGTAAAAAAATTTTGAAATGCAAAAAATTCAAATAATTCAAATGCATAATTTGAAAAAATAGAAAAAATAACCAAAATTAAATTAAAAAAAAAAATAATAATAATTCTTTTTAAGATTAAAAAAAAAAATAATAAAATAAAAAAATTCAAAAAATTTGGAAAATCAATCGAAAAATAAAAAAAAAATCATTACATACATTGATCAACCTATCAAACGTCTGTAAGAATGCATGAAGCAAAACTTGTAACTAAACGATGGATGAATTTTACCTTTACGTATCGAGCGAGGGTTCTCTTTCGCTTTTTGAAAATAATAACGGTGGCGCATGTACGATTCAACTTCACAAAAGCTACGTATTGGACGGAGAATGGGACTGTGCACTGCTAGAGTCATCGTTCGTGCCGACCTTTCTAATACCAACGAGACGGGTCTTCTTTTGCTCGCACTTTGTGATCGACACGTACGCCCGGGAAATGTCTCTGCCGATACTTCAATCGGCAGGGGTTTTGAACGAAGATACCGCGGACGTCATATATGAAAAAAACCAATTTACCACAAAGTCACCAGAAACGAATTGCACCGAATCGAATTCGTCTTAAGGGATGATAATCTCAAAGTATGTCGCCCGAAGGATGACCACCTGTTTTGCTTGCTGCATTTTCGCAAGAAACCTAAAAGAGGAGATTGTATGCACATGCAGAAAAGGTGAAGATGTTTCAGTGCAACTTATGTCGAAGCGTGTATGCTTGGCCACATGATCTTCCAAGACATATGAAAAACAAACATGCGCAGCAGCAGAAGCAGCAGCAGCAGCAGCAGCAACATCAACAACAACAGCAGCAGCAGCAGCAGCAGGAACATCAACAACAACAGCAGCCGCAGCAGCAACAGCAGCAGCAGCAGTTCCTTCCTCCGAAAGAGGAATGAGAATTTTCTAAGTGGCAGCAGCAGTAGCCTCAGCTTCAGCAGCAGCAACAGCAGCAACACCGTTCTTTGAAAGCGGAACATGCCACATCGAGTAAGAAGGATGTGCCATCCGTGCCCAGATGGGATCGTTTGGTTGTACAAGAGAAGGCAGCCTCTCTATGGAGAAATACAGAAAACAGTGAGCCCACAAGTGGAATATTTCCACGGTATCCCGGTCGATTAAGAAAGCGACGACTTGTTCGATCCCAACAAGAAGAATATGATCATTTCGCAGGATCTGATGTCCACATCGGCTAAAGATTCAAGAATCAATGATCTATTTACGGAAGGCAGTCATCACAGACATTTGTCGGTAGTGTTTTTAAATCATCACTTGTACTTTGGAAAGGACCCTACCCAGAGAAGAAACTGTCATTTCCTCGTGCTCTTTAACAATCCCATAGATCGACAACCCGTCATGACCCTAGGACGACAGATGTTAGTCGGGCTTCTTTCTACGGAAATTTGAGGAGGCTACTAGCAGACCCTACGGATTCCTCCTGGTTGATCTGAAACCCGGAACGGCAGAATCGTCAAGACTGCGAACTGATGTTTTGCAGACATGCAATGGAGTCAACACCTCTGAAGAAATGAAGGGCGACGATAGTTCCGACACTGAAAGTACAGGGTCAGATATAATGGATGACAGAGAGAATCTAATAGCTTGTCGAGATTGCGGACTGGTCTGTGAAATCGATTCGCTTACCAATGTCTAGCGAGGCACTAGATTGAATTTTGAGCGGAACGTCGGCCACCGTTTGCTGTGCAGACGACTTACCAGCCTATACGAGTGACAGACCTAAAACCTTCGTTGTCAACACGGACAACTGTAACCAGGAAGGAACTCATTGGATAGCCTTTAATTTTCCTATATCGGGACAGCCTGAGTTTTTTTTTTACTCCCTAGGAGGAGTACCAGAGACATACCAGCAACATTTTACAAATGTTCTCATCGTTAACGGACCCCAGTACCGTTTTTCTCGATGTCCAATTCAATCCAACTTTTCGGAAACATGTGGACTATACTGCGCATATTATGTGAAAATGAGATGTCACAGTATCAAGATGAAAGATGTATTGAATGACTTTTCATCGGATAACCTGGATGCCAACGACAGAAAGCTCATTGCGTTATTTTCATTCTGATATTTTGGTACACAATCGATCAGCTTTGATGTAATATTGATCATAATAAAATATTTGCCCATATTACATTTTTTTTTTTGCATTTAATTCGTGTGTATAAACAACATAAAAGCCACTGTGATAGACTCTGACAGATATTCTCATAGATCAGGTGAACATGTGTCGGGAGTGTCAGCTACTGGGCGTTTACCAATCGACATTAAGATCAGAGAATGTATTAATAACGGATAAAGAGACATGTATTTTTTTTTCTGTCAGCAAGCGAAAAAGGTGTTTTGAGGTTTCATAATGACAAAATTAAGATTGAAATGAGGTTTGATCTTATGTTTAGTTAAAAAATATACAGGTAATAATATTCGAACATATATTGACTGCCTTGTTGAATTACACGTCTGTAGGTCTTTTGTATAGATACAGGGGAAGGTCCTGTTGTTGCTGCTGCTGCTGCTGTTATTGTTGCTGATGTTGTTACTGCTGTTGCTGTTGTTGCTGCTGCTGTTGTTGTTGCTGCTGCTGCTTTTCTGCATGTGTATACAATCTCCTCTTATAGGTTTCTTGCGAAAATGCAGCAAGCAAAACAGGTGGTCATCCTTCGGGCGACATACTTTGAGATTATCATCCCTTAAGACGAATTCGATTCGGTGCAATTCGTTTCTGGTGACTTTGACGTAAATTGGTTTTTTCATATAGGATATCCGCGATATCTTCGTTCAAAACCCCTGCCGATTGAAGTATCGGCAGCGACATTTCCCGGGCGTACGTGTCGATCACAAAGTGCGAGCAAAAGAAGACCCGTCTCGTTGGTATTGGAAAGGTCGGCATGAACGATAACTCTAGCAGTGCACATTCCCATTCTCCGTCAAATATGTAGCTTTTGTGAAGTTGAATCGTAAATGCGCCACCGTTATTATTTTCAAAAAGGGTAAGATAATCCTCGCTCGATACGTAAAGGTAAAATTCATCCATCGTTTAGTTACAAGTTTTGCTTCATGCATTCTTACAGACGTTTGATAGGTTGATCAATGTATGCAGTGATTTTTTTTTTCCATTTTCAAAATATTTTGAATTTTTTTATTTTATTTTTTATTTATATATTTTAAAAATTTTACTACTTTTTTTTTCTATTTCAATTTTTTTCTTCTTTTTTCAAATTTTGCATTTGAATTTTTTGAAGTTTTTGCATTTCAAAATTTTTTAACAATTTTTATAAAATTTTGAATTTTGTGGATTTTTGAATTTTTAAATTTTATATAATTTAAATTTTCGAATAAGGGAGACACGCCCTTGTATAATGAACGTACCAATAATGTCGACTTTGGGACTCATACGGATGTCTGAATCGTCAAAGCTACACAACAAGACCAAATACGGACAACGTACATCTGGTGTGACTCATGGTATTGTCATGTGGTGCGTCATGCTCTGGTCTTGCATCCTGATGACTCGTGGTATCGTAATGGTCGGATCGCATCATGACCAAATATGGCGAGCGCGCATTCGGTATGAGTCATGGAATTGGCACGGTTCTACGTAAGTCATTCTGTTATATTCATATCCAAATATGGTCAACATGCATCCGTCGTGATTCATCTTCCTTACCTCTGTTCAACATAGGTGATACCAGAATAAAATGATATATATACTTACTTCCGGTGGCGTCATTAGGTCGGAGAAAGGGTGGCGGTATATGCCCATATATAATATTAGGGGGTGGGTCATGCCCATATTTGGCATTAAGGGGCGGGCCATGCCCATATATGGGACAACCACAGCACCACGGTTTTTTTTTGGGGGGGTGGGGTTAAAAAACCACAGACAATACTACTCATAAGATTATTCATCTGATGACCTGGGCCATCTGGTCTGGGTAAAAGACAAAAGCTTTGCCATAGGAATCTGTTAAGGATTAAAATTGGGAGGGGAGGGGTCTCCATACCCTAATTTTGAATCTCATTTGGAGAAATTCAGTGAATTTACCCTCCTCCGCTATCTTGTCCTGGCAAGTTCAAGGCCTTATCTATCGGTTGCTCATAGTATGGACAAAATTAAAGCTTTGTAGTAGGAAATTTTCTAACAATTAAAGTTTGGACGGAAGGATCTCCTTATCCCAACTTTGAACCTCAGTTGCAGTAGTTTCATGAATCAACTCACCAGAGTCATCTAATCCGGGCAACTTTATGCCATTGAATTTCATCTGTACTTTGTGTGGTCAAAGCTTTGCCGCGTAGAGAATTGTTTTTACGAGTTAAAGTTTTGAGGGGAAAAGGTCTCCATATCCCAACTTTGGACCTCAGTTGCAAACGTTCCGAGAATTTATCCACCCGGCCCATCTGTTCCAGGCAACACGCAGGGAATTGCCTATCATTTGTACCTAGTGTAGAAAAAACGCTTAGCCGGAATGATTGTTTGACAAAATTAAACTTGGGATGTGATAGGGTGTGCAATCCCCAAATGTGAATCAGTTGTAGAAGTTCCGGAACTTTACCCATCTGCAGGTTCTTTGAGTCCAGGCATCCTAAGGCAATTAATATCATTTGCTATTAGAGTGGACAAAAGCTTTGCCGTGAGAATTTTTTTTTAAAGTTTGGAGATACGGTCTACAAACTTTGGACCTAAGTTGTAGGAGTTCCGTAACTTTACCCACCTGGGATTTTAAGTTCAGGCAACCTTAGGCAATTGCCTATCATTTGTACCTAATGTTGATGAAAGCTTTGCTGTAGGGACTTTTTACACAAATTAAAATTGGGAGGGGGTAGGGTCTCCATACCCAAACTTTGGACCTCATTTATAGAAGTTCCGTAACTTAACCCACCTGGGTTTTTAAGTTTATGCAACCTTAGGTAATTTCCTATCATAATTTTGTACCAAGTGTGGACAAAAGCTTTGCCGTATTAAGTTTTTGACGAATTAAAGTTGGGCGGGGTAGGGTCTCAATACCCCAACTTTGGACTTCAGTTGTAGAAGTTCCGAAACTTCACCCGCATGGATGTTTTGGTTCAGACATCCTTAGACCATTGCCTATCATTTGTAAATAATGTGAACATATAATTTGCCGTAGTGCATTTTTTAAGGATTAAAGTTGGGAGGGGTTGGGTCACCATATCCCAACTTTGGACCTTAATTATAAAAGTTCCGTAACTTTACCCACCTTGGTCTGTGGGTCCAGGCAACCTTAGGCCATTGCCAATCATTTATACCTAGTGTGGACAAAAGCTTTGTAGTAGGGACTTTTTTTATGAATTAAAGAAGAGAGGGGGTTGGGTCACCATACCCCTACTTTGAACCTAAATTATAAAAGTTCCGTAACTTTACCCATTTGGGTCTTTGGGTCCAGGCAACCTTAGGCAATTGCCTATCGTTTATACCTAGTGTGGACAAAAGCTTTGCTGTAGGGACTTTTCGTATGAATTAAAGAAGGGAGAGGGTTGGGTCACCATACCCCAACTTTGGACCTCAATTATAAAAGTTCCGTAACTTTACCAACCTGGGTCTTTGGGTCCATACAACCGTAGGCAATTGCCTATCTGTTACACCTAGTGTGGACAAAAGCTTTGCCGTTGGGAATTTTTTTATGAATTAAAAAGGGGAGGGGGTTTGGTCACCGTACTCCAACTTTGGACCTCAATTATAAAAGTTCCGTAACTTTACCCACCTGGGTCTTTGGGTCCAGGCAACCTTTGGCAATTGCCTATCATTTGTACCTAGTGTGGACAAAAGCTTTGTCGTAGGGACTTTTTTTATGAATTAAAAAGGGGGGAAGGGGTTGGGTCACCATACCCCAACTTTGGACCTCAATTATAAAAGTTCCGTAACTTTACCCACCTGGGTCTTTGGGTCCAGGCAACCTTAGGCAATTGCCTATCATTTGTACCTAGTGTGGACAAAAGCTTTGCTGTAAGGACTTTATTTATGAATTAAAGAAGGGAAGGGGTTAGGTCACCATACCCCAACTTTGGACCTCAATTATTAAAGTTCTGTAACTTTATCCACCTGGGTCTTTGGGTCCAAGCAACCTTAGGCAATTGCCTAGCATTTGTATTTAGTGTGGAGAATATCTTTGCCGTAGGGACTTTTTATGAATTAAAGAAAGGAGGGGGTTGGGTCACCATACCCCAACTTTGGACCTCAATTATAAAAGTTCCGTAACTTTACCCACTTGGGACTTTGGGTCCAGGCAACCTTAGGCAATTGCCTATCGTTTGTACCTAGTGTGGATATAATCTTTGTCGTAGGGACTTTTTTTATGAATTAAAGAAGGGAAAGGGGGGGTCACCATACCCCAACTTTGGACCTCAATTATAAAAGTTCCGTAACTTAATCCACCTGGGTCTTTGGGTCCAGGCAACCTTAGGCAATTGCCCATCATTTTTACCTAGTGTGGACAAAAGCTTTGCCGTAAGGACTTTTTATGAATTAAAGAAGGGAGGGGGTTGGGTCACCATACCCCAACTTTGGACCTCAATTATAAAATTTCCGTAACTTTACCCACTTGGGACTTTGGGTCCAGGCAACCTTAGGCAATTGCCTATCATTTATACCTAGTGTTGACAAAAGCTTTGCCGTAGGGACATTTTTTATGAATTAAAGAAGGGAGAGGGTTTGGTCACCATACCCAAACATTGGTCCTCAAATATGAAAGTTCCGTAACTTTACCCACCTGGGTCTTTGGGTCCAGGCAACCTTAGGCAATTGCCTATCGTTTGTACCTAGTGTGGACAAAAGCTTTGTCGTAGGGACTTTTTTATGAATTAAAGAAGGGAAGGGGTTGGGTCACCATACCCCAACTTTGGACCTCAATTATTAAAGTTCCGTAATTTTATCCATTTGGATCTTTGGGTCCAGGCAACCTTAGGCAATTGCCTATCATTTGTACCTAGTGTGGACAATAGCTTTGCCGTAGGAACTTTTTTATGAATTAAAGAAAGGAGGGGGATGTGTTACCATACCCCAACTTTGGACCTCAATTATAAAAGTTCCGTAACTTTACCCACCTGGGTCTTTGGGTCCAGGCAACCTTAGGCAATTGCCTATCTGTTACACCTAGTGTGGATATGATCTTTGTCGTAGGGCCTTTTTTATGAATTAAAGAAGGGAAGGGGTTGGGTCACCATACTCCAACTTTGGACCTCAAATATAAAAGTTCCGTAAATTTATCCACCTGGGACTTTGGGTCAAGGCAACCTTAGGCAATTGCCTATCATTTGTACCTAGTGTGGACAATAGCTTTGCCGTAGGGACTTTTTTATGAATTAAAGAAAGGAGGGGGTTGGGTCACCATACCCTAACTTTGGACCTCAATAATAAAATTTCCGTAACTTTAATCACCTGGGTCTTTGGGTCCAGGCAACCTTATGCAATTGCCTATCATTTGTACCTAGTGTGGACAAAAGCTTTGCCGTAGTAACTTTTTTAGGAAGGGTAGGGTCATTATAACCCGCCTTTGAACCGTTCCCCGATTATTGTTCTAATGTTAAACTGAATTATTTCGTTGTGATAAACCCTTTTTGTTAAGTCGAATCAGTGCAAGGGACATGCCTTTATGAAAAGCTGTAATAATCTTGGATTTGAACTTTTTGTCGGTTAAATTAACTGTCACATAAAACACATTTCCTATTGAAATGTAATAAATAAATAACAAGTTTTCAATCGTACCAGAACGGAAACTGTGGATATTTATTAGCTTTTACTTCAACCTATAATTCTGGATGCAAAATTCTGTACTTGACGTTCCAAAAACGGTATCTTTTTTCTTATTCTTTTCAAAAGCCTATCAGTATGTGGATTTAATTTCATCTTTACACTAGATAAGTACGGGCTACTTTTATTATTTTTATCATTATTATAAAGAAAGCCGTTTGTAATCAAAGGTAATTAAAAGAAAGAGGAGTAGCTAAAATTAATTTTGAAAATCCTATAAGAGATGCTCGGCTGTCAAGAAAAATTATGTTGTTTTAAACATATATATATATATATATATATATATATATATATACAAGTCTAAATTGAAAACAACGTTCAAACCTATGATTGCGTTGGATAAAAACCGCAATTTTTATACGTGTGCATGCAAAACAAATTTCTTGTTAGAGGGGTCTAAATACAGCACAAACAACATTTTCCAAAAGACCAAAAATGTGAAAAAGTATATTTTAACAAAACGCATTTGACTAACAGGTCGAACAACAAATGTTCTTAAACCCTGCTGACTGCCATTGGCGATTGCCAAATAAACGGATCACCGATGTAATAAATGGATCTTAATTATAAATTTAATACTAAACAGAAAACAATAAACTTGCGGAAAAGATGGTATACCGCAAACAAAAGGTGCAAAGGTTTTTGTACACCATATCCGGATTTCGACAATTAATGTCTCTTCAGTGATGTTAGGAATCGAAACGGTATTTGGAAAGCCATACAATTTACCTCAATTTAGGATTGACTCTTGAATTTTGAGGAGTCAAAATAGGATGAACGGATCATATAAACCCGAAGGCAAATATAATACAAGCCCAAACGAAAAAATATAAACAAGTATAAATTGAAAACAACGTTCAAACCTATGATTGCGTTGGATAAAAACCGCAATTTTTATACGTGTGCATGCAAAACAAATTTCTTGTTAGAGGGGTCTAAATACAGCACAAACAACATTTTCCAAAAGACCAAAAATGTGAAAAAGTATATTTTAACAAAACGCATTTGATTAACAGGTCGAACAACAAATGTTCTTAAACCCTGCTGACTGCCATTGGCGATTGCCAAATAAACGGATCACCGATGTAATAAATGGATCTTAATTACAAATTTAATACTAAACAGAAAACAGTAAACTTGCGGAAAAGATGGTATACCGCAAACAAAAGGTGCAAAGGTTTTTGTACACCATATCCGGATTTCGACAATTAATGTTTCTTCAGTGATGTTAGGAATCGAAACGGTATTTGGAAAGCCATACAATTTACCTCGATTTAGAATTGACTCTTGAATTTTGAGGAGCAAATAGGATGAACGGATCATATAAACCCGAAGGCAAATATAATACAAGCCCAAACGAAAAAAATATAAACAAGTCTAAATTGAAAACAACGTTCAAACCTATGATTGCGTTGGATAAAAACCGCAATTTTTATACGTGTGCATGCAAAACAAATTTCTTGTTAGAGGGGTCTAAATACAGCACAAACAACATTTTCCAAAAGACCAAAAATGTGAAAAAGTATATTTTAACAAAACGCATTTGACTAACAGGTCGAACAACAAATGTTCTTAAACCCTGCTGACTGCCATTGGCGATTGCCAAATAAACGGATCACCGATGTAATAAATGGATCTTAATTATAAATTTAATACTAAACAGAAAACAATAAACTTGCGGAAAAGATGGTATACCGCAAACAAAAGGTGCAAAGGTTTTTGTACACCATATCCGGATTTCGACAATTAATGTCTCTTCAGTGATGTTAGGAATCGAAACGGTATTTGGAAAGCCATACAATTTACCTCAATTTGGGATTGACTCTTGAATTTTGAGGAGTCAAAATAGGATGAACGGATCATATAAACCCGAAGGCAAATATAATACAAGCCCAAACTATATATATATATATATATATATATATATTGGTGTCACGATAATTCAGTAGCATGAGTTCGAATCCCGGCGAGGGAAGAACTAATAATTTGCGAAAGCAAATTTACAGATCTAACACTGTTGGGCTGATATATATATAAAATCTGTTTTTCTGTGTGAAAATGTCTTTCTACTGGAAATGATTGTCATCAGATTTCAAAGGACGTTTCAGGTTAATATAAGTCTTCGGTTTTAAGGCGTGGTCAGTTTGGCGCGTATTTCTTATTGTTCGCTGGCTTATTGTTCGCTAGCTTGAGTCTGGTTCAAAAGTCAATAATTGTATAATGTTGACGGACGCTGCCATGTTGTAAGTTATACGATTTCCCGCAACTTTGCATATCTGATTACACTGACAATAATAAAATGAAAATAAAATTCGTAATACGGACTTCGTCCTCTTTCACCTGCCTTATATTAATCTAATCTTTTCAGCCAATTCCCAATCATTGGTCTGATATTCTATGACGGACCTGTGTACGCTGATAAGATATGGTTCAATGATTTTAAATCAACAAAGAATTACACTTCTGCAGCCATCGGATTTCGTCGGAAAAATCAATTTTCCAGTTCTCCTGCTAGTGCTATGACAGACATTCTGTTTGGTTTTAGTGATGTGAGTATAGTTGGAGGTAAACAAACAGAATATTTAATATTTGTAAAGTATTATCACATCTGCCTTTGGTGAAATAGGAACTTTCAAAAATGTATTGCAGCCAATATTATTAATCGAAGTGCTTGTGAATTCGTCTAATTACTTGTATGTAATAATGTATTAATATACAAGATATCAAATATTCTTATTATTTTCCTTTCTTATAATATTTTTAAAAAATATTTTCTTCTTTCTTATTCTAAATATTTTGTAAAAAGATAATTTCCTTTTATTAATACCATGCTTTGCACCTGCATCCCTGATCGGTGGATTGTTGTTTGCCTTGAATATCATTTGGAACTGACTCAATGAAAACACGCTTGCTTTCCAAATTGTTTTTAATCACTTTAAAATTAATGAAACCAAGATTGAGACTTCCCCTTTTCGAGCTCTTTGACTAATTAAAAAAAAAACAGTTCTTAATGTGCGCATGCTTTCATCCTGTCACAGTTTATGTGGTGATCACTGAATCGATAACCGGCGAATAATTATAATAACTCCCTTTAATATTTAGACACTTACCATTTATCTAATGACAATATATATGTTTCTTCTGGTAGCCATTAGAAGGAAACCGTGTTTATGACGGGAACACAACAGTTCATGGATTTGGTAATCTGGATGGGGATAAAGGAGCTACATTCCGGGATGAGGATGGATCAGTGACGTCATACACATCTAGAAAACAGGTTGTCAAGCCTGGACGATTCTATACGACTTCCGAATGTACATACAGAAGAAATTGGAACATGGCAGTTTGTCCACATAAATATGGAAAGGTGGGATGTTGCTAGATATTAAATTTAATAGCAAATGATTGACAGCTACATTTGTTTAACTGCTAAACAAATAACATCAAATTAAATCAGTAAAGATTAAGATCAAAACATCGATTGACTCACATTGATTGATTGTTGGTTGTTTAACGTCAGTGGCAAATGTTTCGTACGTGTATAGCACGAGAACAAATTAACAATAAATACATTAGGTAGCCCTTTTATAGAGGCCGTCAGGAATGAAGATGGAGAAATTGGGACTGTCACTGGAAAATGAGGGTATAGACGATAGGGACAGAAATTTTGCCTTGCAACAGGCCACCTACGGACCCCGCAAAGAGTTGTTTCAAGTGTTCTTAACGGACAGTGAGCGTGGTAGTCTTCGATTGACTTACACTTACCAAACGTAAATATTCGATCAACGAGGATGTCTTTAAAAAGTATTTATCATGATCTGTAGGAGGATTTTACAAACTAAAATGAGTAAATAATATTTGTAATGTTATTCTAATATATGTAATAACATTAGAAATATTGTTAAACTTCAAATATTTGAGCTTGACATCCTTTAAAACTACTGTAAAATGTTGCTCTCTGGGAGTGTTTAGTTAATTTTTTGTCGTTACGTTGTTGTAATCAATTTATGACCCATAACTCCTTTTAGTATTTATTTTTTTAATTTCTTCATGATATAGTTAGATGTAGATATAGACCGCAATTCTCCTGACCGAGGACAAACCGAGGCTATTATGGTTCGAGACGATGAACCAGATTTTCCTGAAACTTTATACGATAATTATACAGCAGATTTCATGACAATTCTTGGTGGCAGCCATAGTTACACACTTCACTGGACTAAACAGATTCCTAGATTCTTCATTATAAGAGGCTATGGTATTGAGAAGTATGTATATATTATTAAAAATATATTAATCATTTTTCAGTAATATGTATATAAAATATCTGAAGTTAATTAAGAAAGAATAAAGAAAGTTAATGCTTAATAAGTAGTAAAAATTTATCATGAGAAAAATATTTCATGTGAAATAATAAATTCTGAAGAGAGGTAAGTAAAAGGTCTTTGAATTTAAGATTTACCTTCATAATGTATGCTCATGAATACAATTTTATAATTCGAAATAATCCGTTATTAATGTATTCACAACACTTTTAAACTATAGTTGTTTTGTGTTGCTCAATTTCTTTATTGTGCTACTTCAACTTTCTGATCGGGGTTTTTGATGAATTTAATGCGTAATTGTACGTATGACAAACTTTAGATCTTCTCCATGTTTATGTATAAGTTCGTTGCTGTTTCGTTACTTTTATTAAATAAACTCTTATGTTAAAACTTCGAAGTATATTCATTGATTGTTAATTTCAATAAAAATTTGACGTCACTTACAGTGGTTATATATAACGGTTATTTGTATTCCTTGATAGACATAACCATGTTCGATTGGGTATTTGTTTGCCAACTGATGCAACGTTCAAGCTATACACATGGTCGCCATTGTGGAGACCAGAAACAAAATTATGGATGCAGGTGTCATCACTTAAAGAATTAGACAACGACACACTTGGTGATAGATACTTCTGGGATAAGTCGATAGGGTAAGTTCAATACCGAAAGGTTATATTTATTTACACTTCTAGTTTTGTTTTAGATATAGCATAGTCATGACTTTAAACGTTTACTCAACTGCTTTACTCAGAATACTTAACCGTTTGTTAATTTGTTCCTTAAAAAAAACCTAAACATATTTAACGCTGTTCGTTAAGCAAACACTCTCTTTTGATAAATTCACATTATACGCAATTTATGTGCTCAAAAGAAGAAAAAAATATGCGAATTTATGTTTTTAATGATTTAAAACCTTACAACTTCATTTAAACTCTGATGGAAAGTTGTCTTATTGGCAATTATACCACATCTCCTTTTTTATATCTTACAATTTTAGGATGTTATTTGTAAAATTCATCAGCTATAGAACACGAAGCCGTAGTTGTACAACTGATTGTGAAGGAGAATGTCCGGTTCTACAAGTGACTGTCCTTTCAGGGGATAGAACAAATGGTAATTGTCAACACAGAACTTACGTCGACCCGGGTACTTACAGAAAATCAAGCGGTGTAAGTGTGAAAAACCATATTTCCTTAAAGATAGAATGAATATTTAATATTGATTCCATAGTAAAACTTATATGATTGATTGTATTCGGAAAACTCTGGAAAAGCATATATTTTTTATTATGGTTTATATTTGGCAGGGGTTTCAGAGGAAGGGAGCAGCTTGTAAATTCACAAACAAATGCAATGATACATTTTGTACAACCAAAGGTAAAATATCAATATTCATTCTATCATGTCTATACATACTCAGTTACTTCAAATTGTTATCAATAAAAATCAAAAGTCATTTTTAAAACAAAATTTTGTCAGGATCACAATAGTATTTACACGTCCAGTGAACGTTGTGTTTTGCAGGGTAAAATGAAAACTGATGAACGGGAAATGACAGCAACATCAAAAGCTCCTCCTGTGGTAAGTATGATTCTCAAGGGAAATGACAGCAACATCAAAAACTCCTCCTGTGGTAAGTATGATTCTCAAGGGAAATGACAGCAATATCAAAAGCTCCTCCTGTGGTAAGTATGATTCTCAATTATATATGCAAAATAGCAGTGGTTCGAATTAACAGTGGTAAGAGGTCAGTTTCCTTTAATTGCTTAGCTCTCAACATTCAGGTAATTATAAAATGTAGCTACATCAGACGGACTTGTTTTCTTGGTCAACTGAAATCATGTCAATGAAAATGAAGTATTGACATCATATCTTAATATTGTCTTATATATACCAAGACTTTTGCACCACATACATTTTAAGAATGAAAAATCCAGGGGTCACAAACAAACCATGGATCCTGGAAAAACAGATAGGTTGGTTTGGAAGGGATAAGCGTTGCATGTTCTTCGAGGGGCACATCACAATAGGTATGAACGATAACTAACATTACTATTGCAATTTGTAGGACTGGGGAGCTGGCTCACAACTTCCGTTTTCGTCAAGACAAATAACAGACGGCGGGTTCTCTGATTGGTCGGATTATATGGAATGTTCTGTCACGTGTGCAGGTCAGTGGTATATATTGCAATTCAACACGCATAAATTTATAGCCTTTACGTTCCTACAATAAATAAGTTTTTAATTTCAATCATGTTACATTGCATGTCTTAGTCATTGTGTTTGCAGACTCGGTTCAATGATTCATGTATTGCAAAAAAGCAAACAAACAAAACTTGACGTTATATCTCCTTCAAAATGATTTATAAATACTCAACTTAATAGCTTAAGGTACAATAAAATGGAGAGCGCAGTAGAAATAGTATCAAACTTATAGTATGATCATTTCATACAAAATTGCTATAGCTGTATTTTAATGTTATGTGATGTTAAAAAAGAAAACAAACAAAGTTAAATAATAAAAGGAGTAGACATTAAGAAGAAATTGAATTCCCTGTATGGAACGTACTAGTCTGAACAAAAGCTACATGTACATGTTGTTGAGTATACTAATGGCAAAAGAAATATTGTATAGTATTTTTCACTAATGGATTTTTGTTAACAATTTATAGGAGGCACTAAATCCATGTACAGGTACTGTAATAACCCGTCCCCGACGAACGGAGGTGCTGACTGTACTGGACCCCCTGTTGTGACTATTACTTGTAATGATAAACCGTGTCGTAAGTATTTTTTTTACATTGCGTCATAAATTTTATAGGTATTGTTACGTGGAGCTATTTGAATTTTGAAATAGTCGCATCCATACATCATGTAAGACGGTCTGGATGGGGTTTACAGAATAGAGAATAATAGGCAAATAAAATAATGAATAGAGAAAAATGTGAGAATTATTGTGGAATATTAAAGAATAAAGTAATATAATACTAATTACAGAAATTAAGGATGTACAGAAAAAAGAAATTATCTAATTACAGAAAGTTTTAATTGTAGAATCATTTTCATGAGAATTTTACAAAATGAGCATTATTTTTAAAAATAAGGAAAAATGTCCTAGAAATTTAAAGAATACTGAAATTAAGGACCATGCAGTTCCCGCGTATGATTTTTTTTACTGACGACAGATAAGGAACCGCATGTTGGAACCGATGGCAATCCGTGTTTGATCTATGTTAGAGGGCATTTATGTCCAATAAAATATTACAATTCTTTGAAATATTCCGAGTATGATTTGATAATTTAAAAAAAAAAAAAATTTTGAAATCCTCTTTTTTTTCATTATATTACAGCTATTGATGGCGGATTTGCAGACTGGACTTCATGGAGCACATGCCTTGTAACTTCCGGTTGTCAAGGTTACAGAGAAAGACAAAGATCATGTGACAAGCCGTTTCCACAATATGGCGGAAAATATTGCTCAGGTTCAATTAAAGAGGAAGAAGCCTGTAGTATGTGTTTTTAAAGATTCGCTACTTTTTCCAAAAACTGAATGACTCTCGCAAAGCAAGTTCAGCAAACACAATCCTTTGTTGTAATATGAATCTAAGAAGAAAAATTAATTTCTTTATTTCTAAATGAAATAAGTGTACACATGTAAAGGATAGGGCATCTTAATGAATTTTTACATTCAGCGATATTTATAGTATATGGATATTTGAAATACCAGTGAATTTGTACAAGGATATTATTTTTTTTAATAAAGTTTTAAATGTAAATCTAGATATATTTCTCAACGATAATTTGAACAATTTTGACTGCAATTGTAACTAATATAAGTACCCTGGATTTTGATTGGTGAATAGCTAGTGTAATTGTCACATGTATTTTCTTTTATATTTTCACCATAGCCGGGTTTTATGCGCAATGATATATCTTGTTTACCCCCCTCTGCCATGGTATTTGCAAAAGCATATAACATTATGTCTATTCCAGTCACGTATACGCTAGTGACGATAGCTTGATAATTTGATAAATAAAGACAATGGACATTTACAGGTTGACGGTATCTCCTTATGAAAGAGGTAGGGGTCAATTTCCCAGAGGCGGATTTAGGGGGGGCAGGGTGCCCGGGCCCCCTTTTTGTGGGAAAAATTTGGTTGATTATTTAGGGAATCACTGAAGCATGACTAAGCGGGTCCCTAGTATGGCAGTCAGTGGGCCCCCTTATGAAAATTTCTGGATCCGCCACTGTTTCCACTGTATTTATTTCATTCACAGGGTTAAACAACACAAGTTTCAAATCTAACTGATCAGAAATTTAGATATAAGATACTCTAATCATAAACAGAAAAAAATCATTTGATTTTATAACATATTTCCTTAAATAATCGCTATATGATGCTGTTGAAGGCAACTTTTTTAAAATTTAACATTAAAGAACAGCTCGAACCAAAATGAAACAATTCGTATCCGGGACATCAGATTTTGGCTTTGGTATAGTATTTTCTTCTCTTACATTTTTAAATACTCAAACTTTGTTAAAATCTTTTTTTTTTGGGCTATCGGTAGGTGTATATAATATGGTCGTCTGTTTAGAAATAAGACAACATATGTTTAGAAAGTAAACGTTCAAACATGGAGCTGGGATTCCGTGATTTTAAGAAAGACTGAGACTCCATTTGTAAATGGCCCTGTTGTGAAATGAAGAGGAATTTGGCCGTCTATATACCTCTTTATATCCCGTCATCTTTTCTTGGAATGTGACCTACCGAATTAGACTTATCAACAGATTTGTGTTTATATGATCAACACGACGGGTGCAGAATCTACTTACCCTTCCAGAGCACCAGAGACCACCCTCGGTTTTTGGTGGGGTTCGGTTGCTGAGTTTTTAGTTTTCTATGTTGTGTTTTGTGTACTGTTGTTTGTCTGTTGCTTATTCTAACATCGGACTCGGACTTCCCTTAAACTGAGTTTTACTGTGCGTATTGCTATGTGGTTTTTTTTATTCTACATTGGCTAGAGGTAAAGGGGAAGGGTTTAGATCTCACAAAACATGTTTAACCCGCCGCATGTTTGAGCCTGTCCCAAGTTAGGAACCTCTGACCTTTGTTAGTCTTGTATGTTTTTTTAAATTTTGGTTCATCTATATGTTTCGGAGTTTAGTGTGACGTCCATTTTTTCTGAACTAGTACACTTTTTTGTCTAGTGGCCAGCTGAAGAAAATTCCTCATGTATTGTTCCCGCTTTAAAATTGATATCACAATCTTGCCTGCAGGTAAACAACTTTCATAATAATTTTATTTTTCCAATCAGTCACGTGCATGACTGCGTAAACAAATAATATGAACATTATTCAACATTGCATATAGTTTTATTTTGACAAAATCCTGTATATAATATTTGTTTAAAATGATTAAAAAATTTTGCTGTATATTAACATACGTAGTAAAAATAATCAAGGTTAATATCTGGCATCATTCACGTGTTACTTAAGTTAAATCAATTATGAATTTTGGAAAGTTATGGAAAGGGTTTACACTTTTAATTGCAGTTATCAATATGAAATCTCAATACAAAATTAAGTGCTGTACCATTAAACAATTTTTTTACAATTGATTGACTTCAATTAAACAACATTCAATGACTAATGTTTTATTTATTTCTCCAAAGATATTTACCCGTTTAAGTTATGAAACAAATAATCTTGGTCAACAAGAAGTCATGTACTTTAATTTCAATTCAGTTAATGTACAATCAGTATTTTGTTTTACTTCCGACTCGATAAGAGTTATGATTTAAATCACAAACTACGAAGTCAGTACAATACCTAACTGCCATCCATGTGCTCTTGCCATAGTTGGGCGTCCGTTTGTTTGTGTGGGTTATATAAATACGCAGCCACGTCCGGTCAGAATGGGGGCGTTAAATGAGATACATCGTGTAGAGAGAGTAACACTCTGCACATTAGAAAACTTTGCAACAATTCTTTGAAATCCGTATGTGTCCTGTTTCTAGGCTTAATTTTGTCCATATTAAATATACCCTCATTTTCCGAGGCAGTCCAAATTTTCCGCCTTTTATCCTGGTCGACCCTTATTACATGACCTATCTATATCCCTATAATTGTATTTACTTTTAATTTCTTATCGTCCTGAACATGCATGAAATATTTGCCACTGGACGTTAAATAAACGGCAATAAATCAATCTGTCCCTATGTGGTCCCATGTTAACTTACTTAACTCTTTATTAAAGGGATATAAGAATATGAAGATTTTGGAAGGGGAGGAAGAAGAAAATTAAGCTTGGTAAAAAATCAAACAAAACTTTGCCCAAGATGGAAGATAATGATTTTTCTGCTGAACAAAAATACAAATGAAACTAATTGTGTTCAAAAGTTAAAATAAACTCGGCTAGCAATAGGTGAACATTTATATTTCGTCCACAAAGAGTCCTCCACTACGGCCCTCCCCATTTTCTCTTGAACATCAAATGGTCTTCCCCCTAAAGATCAGCATACAGGATTTTCATACAGTCTTCAACTGAAAATTATAATTGGTCACTACATTATATCAAGCACTATATCGTTCACTGTCCTCTAAAAGGTATGTAAATAACTTATTAATAAACTATCAAAGATCTGCCATGTATGTTTGTGTTTACTTCATGGGTGGATGAATATTTCCACTATAAAAATTACCTATATGATTTTCATGTACTTATATCCTTTTGACGTCAGTCAAATGAACCATGCAAGACAAACTAAAGTATAACTTATCTTAAAAGTTTATTTAAAAATATTAAAACCTATTTTAGCCACCTTAAGACTTTAAGGCATGTAAATCGTCCGAACGAAAGAAAAAACAACGTACGTTTATTTAAATCATTCAAAAAATTACTGGTTCAATGATCGGTATATATAAACATAATTCATCCTGTCAGTCTAAATATCTACAGTTCTTCAAGGATGTGGGTATCCGCTAGTTTTGTGGTTTTTAGTTATATATGTGTAGTTGTAACTGCAACCAGTTGTCCAGATGATGACGTCACTTTAAAGCCATGGTCAGTCAGCACCACTTGGACAGACCAGGGACTTCTGGTATTTAATGTTATTTTTTTCATCCATTTACACTTAAATTTAATTTTCACGCTCTTTCTTTTGTTCTTTAATTTTACAGTACTTTGAACAGTTTTTCTGATTAATTTACTCTTCTAATGAGTACAAATTGGTGCCACATATTTTAAAGGTAGAATCATCAAAAGAATAACGATTTCGTATTTGTCATGGAATAGCACGAAACCCTTTTGGTCTCGTACAGATAAAAACTTATTTGTTTTAAAGTCAACTTTAAAGTGGACTTTATGTCCACAGCGCTGGACTTCAGATCTACAGCGCCTGACTTTACATCTCTAGCGCTGGACTTTACATCTCCAGCGCTGGACTTTGCATCTCCAGCAATGAACTTATATCTTCATGATATCGGCCCTCGGGACTGATATTGGTTCCTCGTGATACAGCATGCGATACGGATTTTGCCATGTATTATTCTATATTTATCGACCTAATAGAAGCATATAGACTGAGGACGAAGTCCGAGGTCGACATGCTTCTCTAGGTCGATATAACTTCGTATTGACCTCAAACAAAGGCTACAATTGTTATATTATTAATCAACAACTATTGCATGAAGAATGTAAAACTGGTGATTTCTAGAATGAATTTTTAGTAACATGCTGTATGTCCTGTGCAATATGTTGTTTTTGACCTACGAAAAGCTAAACACAACATTATTAGCGTGCAAACTGAGTAAATACAAATGTACATGGAATCAAGTTTTGACGAATCACAAATCCTTAAAAATATTCGATTAATAATATAATGTTTTATCAAAGAGGATTTCCTATGATTTTAGCCAATGAGAAAACAGAAAATTTATAGTCATATAATAATATAGTGTTACTAACTTGCTGATTCTGTATTGGCCCATGTATTGATTCAAGGTCTGCTGTATTGGTCCCGAGGGCTGTAGGGCCGAGGACTAATACAGCTGACTGAGAATCAATACATGGGCCAAACCAGAAGCAGCAAGTTCGTAACGCTTTTATTAAATAATCAAAACAGTCCGCATGACCAGTCCGTATGACAGGAAGTAGCTACAGTCCGTATGACAGGAAGCAGATACAGCTGGTCCGTATGACAGGAAGTAGATACAGCTGGTCCGTATGGAAAAAACATATTTACCGGGCCAAACAGTCATATTAAAAGTATGGTTAATATGAGTTGATGTTTTGAATTCCATATGAGTCATATTAGGGCCAATTTAAACATTATATTTAATATTAATAATCTGTGATATTATTTCCACTGGAAACATTTTATAGTATTTGTTCCTGAAGGAAGAAAGGGTGTAGAATATTTGCTCCAACAATAACAGATTGTATAGCATTGTTAAAAGTAAAGTTACCATAAAAACCTCTGTTAGCTTCTTTGGAACATTATTTTTGAGTTTTTGGTTTTTAATGCTTGTCAACTTCGTATTAGATTTGGCCTATCAACTGTTTTGATCGGAGCGTTACTGGTGAATCTTTTGTAGACGAAACGTGCATCTGGTGTAGAACATTATAAGCTTTGTATCTTTCATAAGGTTATGAGAGACACGTTTACTTAACATAATTACCAGATGATTCAAAATTTAATATGAAATATAACATGTGCTGCTTGTAGAAATACGAAAGGTTGTTAAAATTGAAATCTTTGGGGAGCACGCACGTTCACAAACTCCGAAACAGCTTTAACGTCGTCTCTGCTACGGTATGCTGCTGGTTTGTAGTTTGACACTTTCAGTCTGAAAATTGTCACGTTTCAGACAATATTTCTATGTCGGTGAATTTGTTTTGGAACAACAGCGTCCTTCATAAGACAGTCGTTTGAACTGAGGTAGAAAGTACATCTTGATTCATGGTCATATTTTCGACTTGTCAATCAATCGTCTTTTATGACACTTTTGAATTGAGTTGAATTATTGCAAATAGAATTGAATCAAAAAATAAAATTTAACTTTTTAATGAACTCTTTTGAAAAATTAGAAATATTAAAAATCATTTGCAAATTTCTGCTCAGACACTGGCAACGTTTTATAAAGTCTGGGTAGCAGCTGCAATCCCTTGAATACCGAATGAGTTGGGAAATGTATAGCCCATATGCCAATGAAGTTGGTATATTGCTGCTAAAGTGGAGGGGATTTATAATTTCAAAATAAAAATCATCTCGTTTGTCATAGATTCATGAGATGACCGCTTATGTCAAATTCGAGGTCTAGTCTAAAAATTAGGCGGAGAAAGCTGTGTCTGTTGTTTCTTAAATTTCTAGTTTTGGAGGATATTTAAATGTAATCCAATCAAAAAAGTCTGAATTGTTAATGGAAAGAACATCATCAATATTATATAAATAAAACATAGCTGAGAGGGGGATACAGCAGATTGTTACCACGAGAAAACATTGACAACTGAGGCGAAGCCAAGGTTGACAATGTCTTTTCGAGGGGTAACAATCTGCTGTATCACCCTCTCAGATATGTGTTATTTAATTTATTATACTGAATGTTCTGTTATTACCGTCTATTAAATTTCAAAATTCAAAGTAATAAACTATGACGTCTTGTACATAACAATCATCCGTATTTATTAAAGCGCACACTTGAGCAAGCGTCTCCATGAAGGGTAATAGAGTATTTGCCATGGGATAGAGTAAATTGTCTCCCTCCTATTAACCATTAAAATCTGGCATTTTGACATTAAATATAATGAATCTGAATGTGAAATTAAATGACCTGGCTTCTTTGATCATCTTGTTTTTGACAAGTGTCTGAAGGAACTCTCACTTATATGAAAATAAGAAGAAGTCAACAAGAGAAGCACACAGTTCGTTCCCATAGGAATGCCGACAATATGTTGGAATAGTCCTCTTCCAAATTCAACAAATATGTTGTCAATAAAAAAAAACTCCAGCATACCGATCACTTGTTCAACGGTGTGGTTTGACTCAGCCGGGGTTTGAATGATTTTTAGTTCCGTCGTTCAGATTTTAATAGAATAGATGAGATCGATTTAAGATGTTTTAATTAGAAGAAAGTATTTAAAGTATATACTGATCCCATAAACACTCGTTAGGTGTAGAACGGATGTTAAACTCTCAATTGAGACATCTTTTAATAACGTTACACTGCGTGAACTTATACTGAATTTATTTTAAAACAATTAATGACGTTACACCAAATGAACTTCAATTGCATTTATTTTTACAAATAAATTTTTAAGTTCAAACGGATATAAACTATCATAATTACTGCTTTTAAATCTACTGTATCAAAACATAAACTGTGTTTAAAAATGTCATCAAAATCGTATTCAATTTACTAGATTACAAAGTACCAACTGTGGCTGCACTTTTCGTCACCATCAACGTTATCAAATTTGTTTGTCCGTAATTTCCTTGGCTGGAACTATTTCTGGAGCACCTGTAAATCTTTTAAGGACGTAACAAATAATATCGTCTCAATCTGTTTTAAGGGTAATTTGATATTAGAACAAAGTGGCGGGTATAGATGGAATATACTCACTTCCCTCCTTTGATCGAAAGAAATATAAAAACAATTTAAGAAAGGTTTTTTTTTATAAATCATGTCTATACCAAAGTAATGACTACTGAACTGATGATACTCTCGGGCACTGCTAGTCCACCAGCAGCGCTATTAATTCAGTGCTGTAAAATATGAAAACAACACGTTATAAATAGTATGCGTCCGAAGCGCTTTTCTGAATTCACCTTCATCGGGAACGTTCAGAGCTGAACATTTGAAAGTCAAGGATGTATACAACTGAAACAGTTGAAGAGCAATATAACCAAAAAAGGACCTCAAAAAAATAGCAAAATCCATCTAAAGTCAACTTTACTTTAGGCAGATGGAACCTTACATGTGTAGTTTCTTAATTCATAAATTTATAAACGGAAATTAAGAAAGGTTTGTTATAAATCATATCTGTGCCAAAGTACTGACTTCGCAGCTCATCTGCTTTCTTCATCCGTATAATGGACACACTTAATTAAGGTAATAATTTTGATTATCATTAATTTTATCTGTGTACAAAGGTCCCTACAACAAATTCGGATGTTACAATCAAAGCTGGAATGAACGTCAAACTAGATGTTGATCTTGCTGTAAACACTATCACTATACAATCCAATGGACGACTGGTGTGGGATTCTGGGAAAAATACTGTCATCAGGACACGGTCCATTCTGATACAGGGGAAAATGGAGATCGGATCAGAAGATTGTAAATTCAATGCAAAGACTGAAATTATTCTCAAAGGTATGAAAATAGCTTAAGATAAGACATTTGCAGAGAGAAATTTTGAAAATGGGAATTGACATCAACCCTAAACGTCAAAATTATTCTTCAAAATTAGTATGAGGGTCTCGGTGGGGGTCCTTCAATTCGGTATTCTTTAATTTTTTAAGCAATTTTTCTGTATTCTTTATAGATTTGTCCATTATTCTCTATTCTTTATATTCTTGGTCTCAACCATTCGCTCCTTTACGGCTCGGTTGTTTCAGATTTTCTCTCAGTTTCTATTCGGTATAACTATTAGATTGATTCTAAACATGTCGTATAGTACTTTATAAGTAGTTTATCAATTTTGTCCAAACATGCAGTGTGTAATACCTTTCCAAAAATAGTATCTGGTGTATAATAACTGGAGGTCTTTTGGGGGCTTTTCATTTCTGGTGTCATACTTTTCCCAAAATTTGAACCGTTTTCATCATAACCTAGGGTCTTGATTTGTGTGGTGTGTTTTTTTTTTTTGGGGGGGGGGGGGGGGAGGGGGGTGGAGGTGGTAGCCCTTCATCACTCTATTACTCTATTCTTTAATTTTAAGGCCACTTTCTCTTGCTGTCAATTTTTCTCTATTCTTTTATTTGTTTGTGCAATTAAAATTCTGTTAACCCCCATTACTTTCAAAAAATATATATATTATAGTGTATTTTAAATGTATATATAGTGCATCAAATGTGTCAACAAATGTATATTATATTTTATTTTCTAAAAGCGGATACCGTTTAGTATCAAGAGTGAGAAAAAATACATTAATATATATATTTAAATTTTTATTTTTTCAATAGTTTTGATACATTTGAAAAAGGAAAAATGCACGCGGATGTTTTTCATACATGCTCATTACCTTGTCAATGGTTTAAGGGAATTTTTCCTGTGTTTTCAACTTACTTAACATTTTTATTATGCATGGAATTTCCAATTAAAGAAAGTAATCGCTCGTCACGGCACGAAAGAAAATATTTGAAATTTAGATAAGTTCACCTAATAATCAATTTTTCAAAAAAAAACAAATCAAACCAAAACAATACAAAACAAAAACAAAACAAAACAAAACAAAACAAAACAAAACAAAACAAAACAAAACAAAACAAAACAAAACAAAACAAAACAAAACAAAACAAAACAATTATTGAAAGTAATAAATATCCTAATAACAACAAATTTATTAATGAATTATTTCTATTTCTAATTATTTTCATACTTTGGAAGGTATTAGAAATGAAGTCCCGGATTTCGGTCACTGTGGTCAGAAATTTGTTTGTGTCGCCCAAGGTGGTACATTAGAGCTTCATGGAAAGGACAAATTATCATGGACAAAACTTGATAAAACACTTAATCCTCTTAAAGTCGGAGACGGAATTTTTTTCCAACATCAGGTAAGTGTCGAAAATATATTTTAAAAGTACAATTTTAGTTCATAATAAAAATAAAGGTTATTAAAAGGATTTTTATTTAAATGTGTGTGTAAACTCGGTCCAGACTTGCTCGTAATCTAAATTCAGTCAAAACTACGTAAAATAACATTTGTTTCTGTTTATTTAAAAATTGAATGCTTCTTTTTGTAAATTTATTGGGTCGTAAAAGCGTTGACCAAAGTACATTTTGTTTCCGCGCTTTATTCTAAAAATGTGCGCACGGTCAACGCTTTTACGTCCTATAAAATTAATAAAAGAAGCATTCAATACTTATAATTACATTTTTTTACTAGGATCATGGAAACACGATTTCTATCAAGTTTTTCTTTTATTTACCTGTGCACTTTTTTGTGGAAGCTCGTGTCATCATGAATGTTACATTTCATAATGTCAGAATGACGCGAGATTGCTGCTAGCCAATCAAAATAACGTATTATAATGAAACATACATGTAATGTTATTATTACGTAATGAACGAAATAGTCCGATCAATTCTATTAACTTTTTTACGGAATTTTTAATCGTGATAGCACGAATAGTGTGTATACATGTATAAATATATTGGTTTTCATAACGTTCACCAATGAAATCGGATTAAACATACTGCATAGGATATAATAATCTCTCAATCCACCATTTTTTTCTTGCGCATGTTTTATAACAATACAAGTGAAAGTTAAACTATTACGAAAAACAAATCATGAAAAATCAAAAATAGACTCGGAAGATATCAATCAAACATAGAACGGGTAACAGGAATGGCCAAAATATAAAGGACAGAAAAAAAAGACTGCGTAAACTACCAAACCCAGTCTGCTCCGAAAAAAACGTTAAGCAAAAGAAACAACGGACAACGCATGGTCCGGATGTCATGGCATGTTACAGGCAAACATGTGGTGGTGGTTGACGCTTAAATTGTTACAGGCTAAAATGTGGTGGTCGAAACAGTTCCTTTTTTTTATATTTCAGAAAACATCTGGAACAGATAAAGACTGGTTTAGTGGTTTACGCGTGACTGAGTTTAATGCATCATCAAAACACGTCATCAAGAAGGAAGTGTTCTATCTGTCTGGTCAGAACGAGTACTGGACGAACAGGGGAATGACAGAGTTTGATCCCTTTATTGACAGTAAGTCATCTTTATAACGGTCGTTTGGATGAAGGGTTAGGTGCGACGTAATATCTAATTAATCCCACTTTTTTTTTGGGCGGGGGGTGGAAAGGGGGGGGGGGGGGGTGGAACGTTCCTATATTAAGTCAAGGAGACAAAAATTACCGTAAACTAACTACAGAGGAATTTTCGCGGATTTAAACTTTCGCTATTTCTAGCACAAACAAACATGGTCGCTAGGTTTTATATTATTTTTTTGGTTTGTCCATGATGTTAATCTCCTTCAAATAAAAAAATATTTTCCAGGATCATTCCTATTTTATTGGTGTGGTTTTTATTGTCCTGTCGTTAGTTTTCTATGTATTGTTGTGTGTTGCTGTTTGTTTTGTTTTCCGGCTTTTGCCATGGCATTAATTGTCAGTTTCTCTTCGTCTTATTTTTCGTATTGGGAGAATTAGCGAAAGCAAGGTAACCCTCTTTCGAAAATTTTCAATATATCAATATCATACTTTTTGTGTAATTGCCTATACTCGTTTTGCCAATAATTTTGAACACAATTTTTTGAAGTTAGATAAATCTATTATTTTGTATTTTAGGTATATCTGCAGGAAGTGTTGTTGGCATTGCCTTGTTGAGGACATTGGTTGGCACAGCTGACCTATCAGGCGTATATGCCAAACTTGAGTCGTTGGGAGCTACTAGAATAAGAGATGTAGACAGTGACGATGCGTATACATTCATGGTTATTAAAGGTGAACAATAGTCGGTTTTCATTAAACTAGTCTTTTTCCAATTTTAGAATTTTAGGAAAAGGAAAAACAACTTTTAAGTATTTCATGACAATGAGATGAAAATTTATTGAAAAGGCATATTTTTTTGTACATAAGCTGTTTATAATATTTATTCTAAAAAAAACTTTCTCTTTCTAATGCCCCCTTCACATACACGGATTTTTCTTGCGAGTCCTTACGGATCGCCAACTCGTAGTTAATCACAAGCATCCGTAAATAGCTCGCTGGTATCCGTAAATAACTCGCCACAACTCGCAGACACTTTTGAATATCCGTAAAAGGAAAGGCAAATTTTTTGACAAGACAAAAATCTTTTCCCGTAAATAACCGGTACCAATCCGTAAGTATCGTTAACCGCTCGAAAACCGATCGCAACAAGTTGTAATCATCCGTAAAGTGCTCGCAAGAATCCGTAAATAACTCGTTAAATTTCTTTTAACGATTTGTTGCTTCGCATCACGGTGCGGAGCTATTGGTTTCAGTCGATATACACGCCATCTTGAAATAATTACTTATCACATATAGATCCTGACTGGTTGCTTTATGATGCGACTGAGATACAGCAACAGCTATTGGTTTGAATGAGATAAAGAATTACAGACTTTTCTCGTCTCAGGATAAGACATCAAATGCCGGAAAATTAACTATGTGTATTTCAGTTCCGATCAACTGTCATTAATACATGTTCGTTTTATTATGCATATATTGCACACTGAAATTCAATATTGAAATATCAATTGTTAATACGTGTTTATTTGCTTTGTTAATCTGCAATATGCACGATTTGTTTTGCTAAACAATGTTTACAAAAATGCATTATCTGTATTTTATAACCTCTGCCAATCTAGGCACACCTCCAGAGTCGTGATATTTGCAAATGCCTTGGTTTTGATGGTTATTGTCTTCATCACTCGAAATCATGTTACTCTTAATCAACATACCTAAACATCCAATTATATCTGAATAAATTATATACAGAACTAGCAATCAAAATCGCAAGTAAATGACCAGCTGAAAGAACTAGAAAACCACACTCCACAAAAACACATTGACAACTATCACTGAACAGCCAGTTTAAAATTTCAGAAAAGTTCATCTTAATATATATACAAAAATTGATATTCCAAGTCTAAGACATCCATTTTATATCAATCAATATCTAAAAATACCACATCCCCAATACTAAATCAACAACCACATGGACACATATTACCTTAAATTAGGATAGAGAGATTTTAGAAAGCTCAAACTTGTTACGGTTAGTTTACGATTTGTGTACGTCATTTTACGATTGTTTTACGGATTGTTACGAGCACTTTACGTGAAGTAACGAGTACTCTACGAATAGATACATATACTTTACGTATAGGTCCGTGTTGTTTACGAATTGGGAAAAGGTATAACAGATGCGAAATAGTCAAGACTCGCAAATACTTGTAACTAACTCTTAACAATTCGTAACAACACATAAACAGGTCGTAACTTATACGTCATAGCTTCTTCGATGAATAGTAAAAGCTAGTATATTGCCTGCAAATTGCTCGTAGTTATCCGTGACAAATCGTAAAAAATCTTGGAATTTTGCCGTTAATACTTCGTAGTAACTCCTAAAAATCCGTAATAAACCATAAATCCCTCGTTATAACTCGTAACAGCTCTTAAATCGGTCGTAACAGTGGCCAAATCGTTAATTAAGATCCTTGAATTTGTGCGATTCGTAAGGACTCGTAAGAAAAATCCGTGATTATGTAGGGGCATAAAGCTAGTATTTGTATATTTCTTTTACCTATTGACTCAGTGAAATTATTTTATTGGGTAAAAAAAGTCACTTTAAGTAACATCGTTCAATTGTATAACATTGGCGTTATTGTATACTAATAGTAATATGACGTCAAAGAAGCAACATTATTGTTTTGATTAACCATGTGATAGTTTCGATTCAAATTCGAAATTACGATATTTCATTGCGACCAATGTCATAACATATTAAGGTAACCTTTCTTAACCTTTCTTAACGATTTGAGGAAGAACTTACTCTGTGTTGTGTTTCAACATTATGTTAAAGAAAATAAAGTTAACAAAAATTATACGTTATATTTCATTTCACTTCATTTCAAGGTGATACCAGTTCTGTTGTTGAAGATCTGAACAATTCCGCCGATGATGTTCGTGTCGCAACCGTTTCCATGGATTTAATCGCTGCAAACCAGAAAATAGTGGTCAGCAGTCAAGTAAAGACTGGTTCATGGGGTTCCACATATGTTGATTTTCTGGTTTACGACCATGACCGAGCTTATCCTATAATAGATCTAGTTGATAACGCACAAACATTGGAACCAGGTAGAAAATTCGGAAATTTAAATAAAATGAGACTTTGGGTATACGTCATTGAGACCGCAGAGCCACAGAATAACAAAACTGACATATAGATTGCAACACTCAATTGTCAATTAAGGACATTTGTCTTTACAAAATTTAAAAAATCTAGACAACAATTCTCAATAAATAACACAGGAATCCCTCAAAGATCTGCCATCAACACCAGATTCTCGAAACAGACAGAAAACAGCCCATGAGTTATGATAAAAGACTTCTTAACTTGAGACAGACAGAAAACAATCCATGAGTTATGATAAAAGACTTCTTAACTTGGGATCGACAGAAAACAACCCATGAGTTATGATAAAAGACTTCTTAACTTGAGACAGACAGAAAACAACCCATGAGTTATGATTAAAGACTTCTTAACTTGGGACCGACAGAAAACAACCCATGAGTTATGATAAAAGACTTCTTAACTTGACACAGACAGAAAACAACCCATGAGTTATGATAAAAGACTTCATAACTTGAGACAGACAGAAAACAACCCATGAGTTATGATAAAAGACTTCTTAACTTGGGACCGACAGAAAACAACCCATGAGTTATGATAAAAGACTTCTTAACTTGAAACAGACAGAAAACAACCCATGAGTTATGATAAAAGACTTCTTAACTTGGGACAGACAGAAAACAACCCATGAGTTATGATAAAAGACTTCTTAACTTGAGACAAGCATAACGATTTGTAGAATCGTAAAACTATTTTTTATTATATCTACTCCTTTTTTATCCCTTAATTAGTAGACAAACAAAATGTAAATAAAAACAGTACATTAAATTCACTTGCGCCAGATATTAGATATGAGGTTGTTTTAGTATTGGCATATCTCATTTCTATTGAGAATTACGTTTGCTCGAACCCTCATTTGGAAAATTCAAAAATTGCAAGGCATGGTACATTGACTTTTAAAGTCTTCCGTTGTTCCCACGTTTAAATGTTGCAATTCTTTTTTCGACATTTGCATTTTAAACTATTGAAATACTCTAGACAAATAGCTCTCTGTCATCATTTTGTTTACCTAATTAGCGTTCTTTTTTTCTTTTTAGAGGACAAGATCCTTTTCACATCAACGGATTTCGACATGGAGCAAGCAGAAGTTGGTTCCGTTGATAGTTGTAACACTTGTAATCAGAAACAGATCCGTGCTGACTGTAAGTAGCGATTAAAGAAAAAACAATTGTGTTTAATTAATAACTTTGAAAAAAATGTGAAAAATCTAAAAAATTGCAAAATTTCATTACGATTAGTCTTAAACTTTTTGATTGGAGCATCACTGAAGGTGTCTTTTGTAGACGAAACGCGCATCTGGCGTACAAAATTATTAGCCTGGTATCTTTGATAAAATGTTTTGTACATTCACGTAAGAATCTGGATTTCTCGTGTTTAATCAACAACTTTCGCCGAGCTTTTATACTGTGATGTGATAAAGTTTTATGAGGGGTTTATTTTCCCAAATTTTGCAATTTCGATAAAATAGTAAAACTATGCTCTTACGTAAAATGCATTTGTTATGTCAGATGGAACAATTTTGCTTTTAAATTTAGTTGTTTTGTCTGGTTCAGTTTTGTTAATTTTCTTTTGTCTAGGAGAGATAACTGGAATATGAGACATATTCAGTCGCCTATTAAATATGTATTATCTGATACGTAAGTTATGTACATGTACAATGATGTATGAGTTATGTTAACTGCCTGTATTATGTATCTGATCATTACATTGTAGTTGTTCCAAAGTTTGTTCATTGGTCAAAACTTGAAAATAATGTTGACATGCGCGGTGAGGTTGCATTGTTGACTAGGAACATAAAAATAAGAGGTGAAACACAATTAAGGTGTCCCGCAGCTAATGGAAACTGCGCTGACTTCCCATATGATACATTCGGCGGTCACGTCAAGGTAAATTATGACACGTTTAAAAAAAACATGGAATTTAGCATTTTATTAAAGAACAAAATAACTTGATTCTTATTTTTTTCACAGTATAAGAATGATCGAACATCTTACCACATTAAAATACTTTGTAATAACATCTCTAGCATACAAAGATAATCAATATCCCTACACGTACTTCACAAAAATGATAGCAAACGAACGGCACCACAATTGCCGTTCTTTATTGTAAATTCACTGTAACACTTCATCGTTACATGTAACGTTGTGACAACTAATATAAAAATAAGGAGATGAGGTATGATTGCCAACAAGACAACTATCCACCAAATTTCAAATAAAGTGGATGTAAGCAATTATAGGCAACCGTAGGACTTGAACAATAAGAAAAACCCAAACTGTATAGTCAGCTATAAAAGGCCCCCGACATGAAAAATATGAAACAATTCTATTGAGAAAACTAACGGCCTAATTTATAACAAAACAATTAACGAAACACACATACGACAGACATGAACCAACGACAACCACTGAACTACAGGCTCCTGACTTGGGACAGGCACATAAAGAATGTGGCGGGGTTAAACATGTTTGTGAGCGCTCAACACTCCCCCTAACCTGGGACAGTGGTGTAACAGCACAACAAAGAACAAACTATAAAAATCAGTTGGAAAAGGCTTAACTCAGATCGATATAAAGAAGAAAAACATCACGTAAAATGCGCTTCACTAAAAGGTCAAGATGATCGCTCTCTTTGCAGTTTTTGTCAACTTCTTGGTAACATGTTGATCACACTACATCACGCAATATATAAACTATTTCAGGCGAAAACATCTAAAGGTATAGAATATCAGGTCCAATTGTTTTATTAAATAAATAGGATTGTGTATCAACAATACTGTATACCAAATAGAAAACAATACTTTATAAATTGTATGCATCTGACGCTCTTTTCTGGATTTACCTTCATTAGTAACGTTAACGCACTAAGCCGAATATTTGACATTTTTGCTAGCCAAGGGTTACGATCCAGTCCCTCATCTCTACCTTTCGCATATTAAGCCAACATTTGTGATTTCAATGCTGTGCCATCTATCGGTAGATAAAAGTAACGGCCATTTCGACTACATCATTCTTGAACAATGGCAATACTTCAGTATGGAAGTGTGAAAATGGTTGTGTCTAGTAGTCACGAATTTTGTGAAACAGGAACCGTAAATATACATTGAAATTTCAACATTTGCGCGAGAAACATACCCCGAAACTTCAATTAGTTGATTAAGAACTTTAAAACTTTCACTATATATCGTGGTATGTTTTGGGGGTAAAGACTTGTTGCACAATCAGCACGTGGCAATAGTTTATTTACATTTTATACCTTAACTAAGGATCGTCTTAAAGGCTCTTTTTGATTGGATGCAGCCCGTAACAACTGCGACCAACGGAAATCAATACCACGTGGATCCGAAATTATATTTCAATCCGCCAAGGGTGGAGAGAAGGGGACTGGATCGTAACTTTTGGCTAGCGATGATGAATATTTAAAAATCAAGGATGCATAAGAACAGAAACAGTTGAAGAGCTACAGTATATGACCAAAAAGTACAAAAAATGATAGCCAGATTAATCTAAGGATATAAATTGTCGCAAAAATGGCAGACTCTTATGGTTTTTTTCCCCCCACAAATTGTTTGTTGTTGTTTATTTATATCGTTGGGTAGCTGTCTTTGACGTTAACCCAACGTCACCTTTTATTTTGATCCAAAGGAATTTTCGGGTAAAGAAAGACTGTCACCCCTGTACTTCTATTGCACACTCTCTTCACGTTAAAAAAAACCTCCATCATTTTCTAGTGTCAATCCAAATTTCCCGCTATTCATCCCAGTCGCCCTACATTGCAAAAGCGTTTTAATTGTTAATTGGTTTTTGTCCTGTATATGCATGGCATATATGTCATTGGGTGAAAAGCAAGCAACCATAAACTAACTAATCAATCAACCCTCTTACAACAAAGTTTTAAAAAAAATAACGAATAAAGAATTAACATTTTATCGGCGGCGATAACCCCTAAATAAAAAAAAGTATACTCCAAAATCATTTGGTTTTCAGTGTTCATCCTTCAAATCGTACTAATGGTTGTAAATTATTTCAATGGAGATACCTTTATATTACACCTGATAGAATAAAGCAAGACACACAACAATTAATTTTATCAAAGAATATTGAATTATGATGTCATCATTACGTCACAGTGTACACATCGTGTTCAACCTTTATAAAATGATGATAAGGCTGACTTTTTCACAAATTTCAACCTCTTTCAATAAACCTTATGATGTTAGATAATTTCTTTTGCAAGAGAAAACAATATTCAATTATCTCCTTATATTGTAGGTTTTGCGATATTTTAAGAACGTGCATGTAGAAGGAGTTGAGTTAGAAAATATGGGACAAGCTACGAGTCTAGGTAAGAATTCCATTATTGTAAAACAGTGGATTTGGGGGCGGATATACGATTTATAGCGATGATATAGATTCATTGCAAACGAGGCCGAACACCGAGTAGTTTAAGCTTAAATTTGACGGAGGATGCATATAGAACATTTTGATCCTTCTAAAAGTTAAGCGATATTTGTAATGATAAAATTAAGTCGAAAATATCCTTTTCAAAAGCGCTATTATGTGAACGCGCATGAACATAATATGATAATCAAGGTTGAGAAGCCATATGCATTTCGGGTGATTAAAATACAGGTCTTTTTTACAGGAAACTATCCTCTACATTTTCACATGTGTCATGACACTGATGATGAGGACTATCCCAATCCACCATATGTCAAGAAAAACTCAATTCATCATTCTTTTGCTAGATGTATTACAGTGCACGGATCACATGGTGTAACGGTATGTAACTTATCACGTGATTTATTAACCATAAGATATGTGACGGGATTGCTTCCCTAGCATAGTAGATACTTAGGCAGCCGCAAAAGTACTTCTCTACTCAGTCGGTAAGAGCGCTGACTTGTAATACAGAGGTCCTGGGTATGAGTCCCGAAGCAGACAATGTGATTATCTAATAAGGCTCGTGCTGTCTGTTTTCAGATGTAACGATACTAAGCTTATCACGTGATGCAGTTGGCACTTATCTAGTCACGTGATTCAATTATCACATGGTATAATGGAACTAAGCTTATCACATGATTTAATAATACAAGTATTGGTATATACATGCATTGCTTATCATTTCATTCAATAATCACTGTTATGATGTAGGTGAAGAGTTTCCCACCCCTGCGTATTGACAATGTCCTAAATTCGATATTGATCTTTGTGGATATCTAACTAAGTTTATCAACCAAAACATTTTCTTTAATACTTGAAAGATCCAGGATTATACAGACGTACATTTCGAACTTGTATGATGTTATTTTATACATTAAACATTTAAGATATTTCCGTCTTACTTATGTAATATTGGTCCTGCGTCCATCCTTTTTAAGTGGAATCGTTGATTTTATTAATATATGTTCAACTTGAAGGAGCGTACAATAAGTTTAATTGCTTAAAACAGAAATGAGAAGAAACGGAATGATTGCCATTGTTGTATATCTTTATTACTAAAGTCTATATAAACTGTAGGTGTACATTTGAATTTTATCCACATCAATAATACACATATAAACACAAAATATGTGACAGAATAGCATTGAAACACCTCTCCACCAGGAACCAAATGACGTAGAAGTGGTCAACTATAGGTCACCGTACACCCTTCATCAATGAGCAAAACCCACACCGCATTTCAAGCTATAAAAGTCCCCGAAATGAAAAATGTAACACAATTCAAACGAAAATAACTAACGGCCTGATTTATTCTGTGTACAAAACAATAAAGAAAAACAAATGAGACAAAAAGAAACCAAAGTCTACCACTGAATTACGAGCTCCTGACTTGGGAAAGGTACATACAGAACGTGTCGTTATTGTATGGTTTAAATATTGTTTTCATTACACACAGGTGCAAGATAATGTCTGTTACGATCATCTTTGCCATGGTATATTCTTAGAAGATGGTGGCGAGAAAAGAACAGTTATAGACGGGAATCTCGTTGCTGTAACACGGAAATGTAAACTGATACATTCCGATGGGTAATTATGTTTCTTGCCAATATCACAATGTCATTGTGCGTTTTAGATTACTATTGAAAAGTAATATTCCGTTGAAAAATTTATGGAGTTGACCGGCGCTCTAAATCTCTACTTTTTACGGTAGGTTGAATAGTTTGTAAATGTATAATAACATAACAGTGCCAAATTAGTGAACCAGAGGAGCATTTCGACGATTCGCGTCTCTTCAGTGATGCTCGCTGCCAAACTACTTGAAAATCCAAAACACAATGACGTTGCGCACGATGTTGGTACGAATTCCATTTTGCTATAGATTAGCATGAAAATAAATACGTAGACTGGTCAGTTCGATAAAAAATATTGTGATTTCTGGTTGAATTTATTACATTAGACTTGAAAATAAAGAAAAAAAGGACCCGAAATTTAAAATATCAAGAATTATTACTCTTTATTATCCCTTTTTTACGCAAAAACGTAATGTCCAACGTTACATTTTGTGTGCAAAAGATCGGAGTTCCGTTTTTTTCCTACGGTATTTTTTTTTCTGATCATCGTAAAACTTCACAAGAGTATTGCTATTGTTATTGTTACTCGCGTGTTAAAGTAAAATCAATATCACTGAAACCGTAAACCGGAAAATGTTATTTTTGAAAACGGTCTGAAAAATGTCCAAGTATATGCAAGGTAAGCATATATCGGGTTTGCGCATTTATACCGTGAAATTGGAAAAGCTGAGAGGAAAAATATTTATGATATTTTGAAAGTTTTTTTACTTTTCTCCTGGTTCATGATATTTTTTTGCCGGAAACCATGCGTATAGTTTTTATTGCAATGACTTCGAAAAGTATAGCCATCTTGTCCCAACAAAAAAAACCGCTGTATTTTCTTTACAATTGAGGTTTTAACCGGCTGCATATTAAATAGGCACAGTTAGATCATAGAAAATAAAACTTGGCGGTAAAAGTTTTTTTCTTTTTCTTTTTAAACAATATAGTGTTTAACATTTTTTCGATAGGCAACAAGATTTTTAGATCGTTTCAAAAATTATAGCGTTTTGTCCCAACGTTCGCAAAACGTAATTGATGTCATGCTCGGGTTTTTAAATTTATATCATAATTATTTGTTTCCAGTTTAATTCGAATGAAAATAAAAATATAAGTTATAATATAACTAATTTATGATAAAGGAAAAGTTTAAGTTTAAATTCTAATGTTGACCAAATGAGACTGATATAAAAAAAATATCGGGATTTTAGTTTTTTTCAGCACATTCATGACATTTGTTTATTCAAGGAACGTCTATCTGCAAGTTTTAAATCATCAAAAGTAACATGCATAATTTTTTGTGTCAATAAAATAAAATAGAGAAAAACCATAGCTGGCAATTATAACAAAACAAAGGATATGCATAATGCCACAAAAATACGGAAATGAGAAAAACATGAATCCAAAATGTTTAACTACCTAGAAATTTTGCGACAAAGAAAGCATCGGGAAATGATAAAATATAGAAAGGAAACAGAAACGGAAAGAAATGCAACAAAAGGAGTATGTATAAACATGCAATAAAAAGGGAAAATAAATTCAAAATCTAATTTATAAATTAATGTATGATTCATTAATGCGAATTGCTGCCAAAAGTAAAATCATCAATTTTGGCCTGGAAAGACTGACAACTATTAATAAATATTCATTAAAAATATATGTGTACGACCACTTTGAGTTTTATTTGTTAAACTATGCATTTTCAGACAAACCGAAATCGGTTACCAAATTCATAACACTATTAACAGTAAATTGACCTCATCAATTATAAGCTTGAACGCTTGAAACGTTCTTTGCAATCGTCGAAATCGCTTCATTATGAGAACGTGTAACGCTTTAGACGTTGCGCACGATGTTGGTACTACTTAGACGTTGCGCACGATGTTGGTACCAATTCCATTTTGCTATAGATTAGCATAAAAATAAATACGTAGACTGGTCAGTTCGATAAAAATATAGTGATTTCTGATTGAATTCATTCCATTAGACTTGAAATTAAAGAAAAAAAGGAACCGAAATTTAAAATACCAGGAATTATAACACTTTATTATCCCATTTTTACGCAAAAACGTAATGTCCAACGTTTCATTTTGTGTGCAAAAGATCAGAGTTCCGTTTCTCTCCTACGGTATTTTTTCTCTGATCATCGTAAAACTTCACACTAATATTGCTATTGTTATAATTATTCGCGTGTTAAAGCAAAATCAATATCACTGAAACCGTAATCCGGAAAAAGTTATTTTTGTAAACGGTCTGAAAAATGTCCAACCGTATGCAAAGTAAGTATATTTCGGGTTTGCGCATTTATACCGTGAAATTGAAAAAGCTGAGAGAAAAAATATTTATTATATTTTGAAAGTTTTTTTACTTTTCTCCTGGTTCATGATATTTTTTTGCCGGAAACCATGCGTATAGTTTCTATTGCAATGACTTCAAAAAGTATAGCCATCTTGTCCCAACGAAAAAAACGCTGTATTTTCTTTAAAATTGAGGTTTTAACCAGCTGTCTATCAAATAAGCATAGTTAGATCATAAAAAATAAAACAAGGCGGTAAAGGTTTTTCTGTTTTTCTTCTTAAACAATATAGTGTTTAATATTTTTTCGTTAGGCAACAAGGTTTTTAGATCGTTTCAAAAAGTATAGCCGTTTTGTCCCAACGTTCGCAAAACGTAATTGATGTCATGCTCTGGTTTTTAATTTTATATCGTAATTATTTGTTTCCAGTTTAATTCGAATGAAAATAAAAATACATGCATAAATTACAATACAACCAATGTATGAGAAAGGAATAGTTTAAGTTTAAATTCAAATGTTGACCAAATGAGATCGATATAAAAAAAATATCGGGATCTTAGGGTTTTTTTTCATAGCATATTTGTTTTATATAAGGAACATTGTCTATCTGCAAGTTTTAAATCGTCAAAAGTAACATGTATATTTTTTTGTTAATAAAATAAAATAGAGAAAACCCATTGCTGGCAATTATAACAAACAAAGGATATGCCACAAAAATACGGAAATGAGAAAATTTAAAACATGAGTCCCGAATGTTTAACTTCCTAAATATTTTGCGACAAAGAAAGCATCGGGAAATGATAAAATATAGAAAGGAAACGGAAACGGAAACGGGAAGAAATGCAACAAAAGGAATAAATATGCAAAAAATAGGAGAATATGAATTCAAAATCTAATTTATATAAAAAATAAATCTGTGTAAATTTGGACATTATTGTATCGGATTCATTAATGCGAACTGCTGCCGAAAGGAAAATTATCAATTATGGCCTGGAAAGACTGACAACTCCTGTAAATGAATTTCATTAAAAAAATATCTATACGACCACTTTGAGTTTTATTTGTAAATTTATGCATTTTTCAGACAAACCGAAATCGGTTACCAAATTCACAACAGTAAATTGACATCATCAATAATATGCTTGAACGCCTGAAACTTTCTTTGAAATCGTCGAAATCGCCTTATTTTGAGGAACGTCGTGAAACGCTAAGTAGTACCAACATCGTGCGCAACGTCAGCGTTTCACGACGTTCCTCAAAATAAGGCGATTTCGACGATTTCAAAGAAAGTTTCAGGCGTTCAAGCATATTATTGATGATGTCAATTTACTGTTGTGAATTTGGTAACCGATTTCGGTTTGTCTGAAAAAATGCATAAATTTACAAATAAAACTCAAAGTCGTCGTATAGATATTTTTTTAATGAAATGCATTTACAGGAGTTGTCAGTCTTTCCAGGCCATAATTGATAATTTTCCTTTCGGCAGCAGTTCGCATTAATGAATCCGATACAATAATGTCCAAATTTACACAGATTTATTTTTAATATAAATTAGATTTTGAATTCATATTCTCCTATTTTTTGCATATTTATTCCTTTTGTTGCATTTCTTCCCGTTTCCGTTTCCTTTCTATATTTTATCATTTCCCGATGCTTTCTTTGTCGCAAAATATTTAGGAAGTTAAACATTCGGGACTCATGTTTTAAATTTTCTCATTTCCGTATTTTTGTGGCATATCCTTTGTTTGTTATAATTGCCAGCAATGGGTTTTCTCTATTTTATTTTATTAACAAAAAATATACATGTTACTTTTGACTATTTAAAACTTGCAGATTGACAATGTTCCTTATATAAAACAAATATGCTATAAAAAAAACCCTAAGATCCCGATATTTTTTTATATCGATCTCATTTGGTCAACATTTGAATTTAAACTTAAACTATTCCTTTCTCATACATTAGTTGTATTGTAATTTATACATGTATTTTTATTTTCATTCGAATTAAACTGAAAACAAATAATTACGATATAAAATTAAAAACCAGAGCATGACATCAATTACGTTTTGTGAACGTTGGGACAAAACGGCTATACTTTTTGAAACGATCTAAAAACCTTGTTGCCTAACGAAAAAATATTAAACACTATATTGTTTAAGAAGAAAAACAGAAAAATCTTTACCGCCAAGTTTTATTTTTTATGATCTAACTATGCTTATTTGATAGACAGCTGGTTAAAACCTCAATTTTAAAGAAAATACAGCGTTTTTTTCGTTGGGACAAGATGGCTATACTTTTTGAAGTCATTGCAATAGAAACTATACGCATGGTTTCCGGCAAAAAAATATCATGAACCAGGAGAAAAGTAAAAAAACTTTCAAAATATAATAAATATTTTTTCTCTCAGCTTTTTCAAATTCACGGTATAAATGCGCAAACCCGAAATATACTTACTTTGCATACGGTTGGACATTTTTCAGACCGTTTACAAAAATAACATTTTCCGGATTACGGTTTCAGTGATATCGATTTTGCTTTAACACGCGAATAATTATAACAATAGCAATATTATTGTGAAGTTTTACGATGATCAGAGAAAAAATACCATGGGAGAGAAACGGAACTCTGATCTTTTGCACACAAAATGAAACGTTGGACATTACGTTTTTGCGTAAAAATGGGATAATTAAGTGTTATAATCCCTGGTATTTTAAATTTCGGTTCCTTTTTTTCTTTAATTTCAAGTCTAATGGAATGAATTCAATCAGAAATCACTATATTTTTATCGAACTGACTAGTCTACGTATTTATTTTTGCTAATCTATAGCAAAATGGAATTGGTACCAACACCGTGCGCAACGTCAATACAAACGTTGTTAACCAACAATAAAGCTAAACTCAAAGGCAAAATTTAACAAATTGTCAAGTAAAAATTTTATCAATAAAACATATATCAAATAATTACAGAAAATATGACATTCCAGCTTTTTTACGGAGCAACACCAAAGTGTTTTAAATTATCCCCCCCCCCCCCACCTACACATTACGTATACACTTGTTAAATTTATAAATAACCTTCATGAAGTACATTTAGTGGAGAAAACATTACAACCAAAATCCCTGCTATGAAATAATATTTGCAAAACAGCAAATTGATTGCCTTTACACTTTAACGTTTCCGGTTTAAAAGGATACATATAACCTGGTAACAATCTTTACCGTATTATCATTCTAAATGTTTTAAATGTTATTTTTATAGAAACCCAGCCTCTTATTGGATAACAAATCCCAAAACAATCACTCGTAACAATGTTGCAGCTGGGTCTGAGGTAAGACCATATTCACAATAATTGAATAATACGTAACAATAAAATACGTGTTTACCATGTTTCTTTAAGGCCAAAGTATCGTTCAACGTACACTCTGACTTCGATAAATTTCGAGTCTTTACAGGTAACTTCGGAAACTGTATTGTTATGATTTCAAGAGTTTTGATATCATACACAAAACAAAAAGCAGACAATTAAGAACGAAAAGAACAATGTGAACAGATAGAACTAACACATTTTTGAACAATTTAATGAAGAGACATGATCTACCTACCAAGTAAAGTGAGAAATGATCTCCATCCTACATGAATTTTTTTTTTGCATATGGTTACCATTGGCGATTTTCTGTGGAGCACGTTTAACTTAATAATTTGAATTTAGAAATGCATTAGCTTTAGATTTAAGATCCGTATAATAATGACATATCGCAAAGATCCCTCTTATATTTTTATTTTACAGGGAATGGGATTTTGGATAATTTTTCCGGACTTACCAACAGGCCCTTCTGAAAGTCTTGGATTTATGGCGTTTGACGAAGCTAGACACACAAAGATTACCGAAATAAGTAATAATGCTGCACATTCTAATGAACATGTAGGTATTGTATTCTGTCATTCAAGTGTCAAATCTTATGTTTGTATAATAGCTAAAATGGAAACTAAATTTCATGCATCTTTTATTTAGTTCAATAATTTAAGTAAATCAGTAAAATGTTCTAAACAAATTATGGTCTTTATGGTTCTAGTATTCGTTATAGTACAACGCAAATGCATTGATTCTGTTTTCTCGACATTTACATTATCTGAGAGAAGAATCCATACGGATATCTTGACTTTTAACTTGACAACAACGCCCAGTTTAATTATACGGCTTAGCTTACACGGCGTTTACAACTACATTTAAACCTTGATTGTTGATTTCAAGATCATCAAGATTGAACAAATAACTAATTTCCAGGAATACCTAACAAATGTATTGTCTTGTATAACTTCATATTGTGTACCATTTAAAAAGAAGCAGGAGATATCAATAGACATTCAAAACTCAAAAGTCGAGAGACACTTAGCAAATGTCATGCCATAAAACATAGACGACGAAAAGACAAACCAGTTCACACAACATAAAAACTAAACACTAAGTAACATCAACTCCAACAAAACCTTGGAGTAATCGCAGGAGCTGAAGAAAGGTTACCAGATCCTGCTCCACCTTTGAAACCCTTCATGTTACTCAAATAAAACACCTTTATAAGTTGTTTCAAGTGAAAAGTGGATTGGTAAATTTTTTTACAGATGGTTGCAGTCCTAACCTGAACAAAGTTTAACTTAGAGCAGACTTTTTGACTGCTTTCCAAGTTTACTTAAGAAATTTTATGCAGACATGCACGTTAACCTCATCGGTGGTGCTTTTTTAAAACTGCTGCAGAAATATTGACAAGTCTGCTCTAGACCAGACATATTGACAAGTCTGCTCTAAATTTCCCTGTGGACATTTTTTGAAGTCTGCGTTTGACCAGTCCTCTGGACAGGTGTGCTCTATACCAGATAAGACCTGTGAACTAGTCTGTTTTTGTCCAGATCTCAAAATAGGTTAGCTCCTGGTCAGAAATACATTTGTTATATTAGGGCAGGTCTGATTTTTACAGACGATATAAAAAAAATGTAAAAATACTTTTGAAATAGAATGTCATAAAATATGAGACTGAGCGAATTGATGTTATATTTATCAAGACATTGACATTCAATAGTATACTACTATGGGTGTAATACCACCATTGATTTTCCCCTATTAGTCTTTGTTAAATTTGCACTTTTCAAAAAATTGTGCAGAATTTATCTTTGTTTCAAATAAAGAAATACTTGGCATGAGTAAAGTTTTATCCTGTCCAGTACTATAGACAAAATTTTACATAACATTTCATTGCATATAAGAAAATAACCATCACTGGAAGTTAACCAATCAAATTTTCACCCCTTTTCTTCCTGTGCACAAGCTTTGGTAACCATGTAAACTCAAGTTTCCAAAATATTCTATAGAAACACCAAATAAAAAAATAAGGGTGTTTTGAAACACCCAAGATATATGTTTATGACTCAGAAATTTTTTACTGCAATGAAATGTAGTATTAATTTCCTTCAACTGTCAAATTCAAGGGAATATTTTTTTTCGACCCATTTTCGTATGCAACCGGATGTGACGTACTATGATTGGTGGTATTACTCCTAAACGCCTTGTATGTATGCTTTATTTTAGGGTTTATTTATCGATAACCGAATCAAGAAAATTGATAATGAACTGAAAGTAGACGGAACGAATGGATATTATCCCAGGACCATGCCACTGGATCCAAAAAACCCTTTAGCCGAGGATGATCCAGTGCATATCGACTATCAAACCTGTATGTAAAATATGAAATATATATCAGTTGATAGCATAAACGGTACTAATTCTACTGCACCAGAATCACACTTCGACATTTAATATCTTTTCAGTGATTCTCGAGGCCAAAATATTTGAAAATGCCAAAATGTATTTAAAAATTAAAGAGCTGATAAAACCAAAAAGGATAAATAGCGAAAGCCGGGCAAGAAGTCAGAGCTTTGCATGAGGGAGATATATTCAATAATACAAAATAGTTTCTCAAATTTTGTAACAGCAAATATATATATGAAAAACTTATTTTTTTTGTCAGTTTCGATGCCTTAGCAATTGGTATAGCTTAACATTAATACTTTAGTTTCCTATGTCGTGTTTTGTGTACTGTTGTTTGTCTTTTGCTTCTTTTTATTTTTTTTGCTATTGCATTGTAAGTTTGTTTCCGACTTATTAGTTTGAATATGCATTTAGTATCTTTTGCCTATCTTTTACATGAACCATGTCAGCAAAATATTGGCGTGGATTTATTTTAAAAATAATATGCAATATGATTGATATGTGGCTATTAACAAGTCAGTTACTATCCAATGACTTTTAAATCATATATCACATATATACAAACACAACTGACTTAAAAATTCAAAAACACATACACTAGTAAACGATTTTGATCTAAAACGGTCATTTTGATCTGAACAGCTCTTAAAAGACTGAACACTAAATTATTAAGTCATTTTCAGTCTTTCGGTCAAGTATCAGACGCCACGACTGCGGTAAAGTCAGTACTATTGAGACAATTTGGTTGCAGTCAGTAAGATGTCTGTAGTCTATGTTAAGAAGGTTGTTTTGTTACCTCTACACATCAAGGACATACTAATTGTCAGAAAAGCTAATGAAGAGTATTGTATTGTCTGCAAATAGTAGGGTGCCCAGTCAACGAATTTTATCGATTTGGGTTAACGGAATAACACACGGCTGTATTTGATATTATTGGAAAGAGGAGAACAAGACTCATCGAAATATTGACGTCGTCGTTGTCTACAGTGGTCACGATTTTCTTAAATTTGGATCAAAGGTCAAAGCTAAAATTTCAAGGAAAACGCAGAGTTACGTTTAGACAGCTGGTCGCCCCTACATATATGCGTTTATAGCAAAATAAATTCAAATAATTCAAGGGATCATAACTATAGTTTCTATATTTAGGACTAATTTGATATTTATATTGCCATATATGGTTCGAGAGTGACATTTGTACTTATATGGTGCACATTTACAATTTTTATTCAGCTGTTAAACAACAGTGACATTGACCTATTAAAATTTCCAAATTCGGAATCTTTTCATAAGATTCAATACATGTATAAGTGATCTCTTGAGATGTTTTTTAGATATTAACATGTATAAGTTGTCCTTCCAAAATGTTATTTTTCCGTCTTTTGATAGAAGGTGTTCGTAATGATTTTCTGGGAAAATATCCAGTTTTCTTTTGGCAAGTGTGGAAGCACATACAATTGTACTTAGTTCCAAAACTGGTGTAATATTAACGTATAATGAATTGAATAAGCAGGTCTGAGTATATCTATGCTTTATAAAAATAAGAAAGACTGCAAACGGTGAAAAAGGGGGAGGGTTGTCCGTCAAAGTTATGAAAACAAAGTGACAATTACAAACAGGTTAATAAATATATCTTACAAACTTATATGCCTTATTGAGCATAAATTGGGCTACAATTTACATGAAGTTAAAGATTATCTACAAAAAGAGGGTTGTAACAACATCAATCTAATTAAGATATAGACCTCTGTTTTCGTTATCCTCATATGAGTTTATGTATTCGAGCACGCGAGTTAATATAGTTCAGAATTTTAATCAGATTGAAACAACATAGAAAAATTGCCTAAGCTAGCAGTAGCTATTACGTTTGGTTGTCGATTGTTAAGTTGAAAGCCCACCGACCAGGTTTAAATTAATGATCTAATTTCAGTTGTTCCTTTAAATCGCATTCGAAGCAAGTTGCAGAATGCGAGGCATACAGAATACAATCTGATGGTGGAGGATGCAACATCGTAAACTATTTGTATATCTTTATATTTCAGAGGGTACAGGAATGGGATGAACCATACTTTGTATATATATCCATTGAGTAACAAAGTTTCCGTTTGTCATATAATTATTTTCCTTGACCTCATTTTCATGGTTTAGTGATTGCTAACAAAACTGGGATTTTTTCCGTCATGTGAATGTCTCACTTGTGAGTTTTAATGTCCATTTGGTATCCTTCGCATCTCTTTTATCATGAGTTCTAGGATAACAATATTTGGTTACTAATGTATGGTATCCTTGCAAGGTCAACATGTCGGTCAAACATGGTTCACCTGGCCTCGACCTCATTTCATGGATCAGTGAACAAGGTTAAGTTTTAGTGGGCAAGTCCTTATCTCAGATACTGTAAGTACATGAAGTAGTGGGTATAATATGTTTGGTGTATAGAATGGTAGCAAAGTGTACATGTCTTTGTGACCGAGTTCATCTGTCTTTACCTTATTTGCATGGAACATTGATAATGTTAATTTTATGTAATACTTGTATAATATAAAAATAAGGAGATGTGGAAGTAAGCAGTTATAGGCAACCGTACAGCCTTCAATAATGAGAAAAACCCATACCGTATGGTCGGCTATAAAAGACCCGGTTCTATAGGCCTCAGACTATAAATTGATAACGTCCTTTCATTAGCTTTCAATAAGGGACCGACCATTTGATTTCGAAAGGAGGGAGGGGAGGAGGATTTTGAAAATCAATAAGTTGACCTGGTATGAACTTTAAAATCAGTGACTTTTGCACAAGACCGGATGAAAATGAATACTCTGCAACATGAAATGCAGGCTATTTAAGGATATAAATGTGTACAGAAGTGAAAATAAATTTTCGCGCAACAAAGCCGAGGAAAAAATAAGAATGCGTAGTAACAGATGCAAAAATGGTCAATCCGAAAAAAAGTTTCCTGCTGCCGGCTTGGCACATATAGGTCATGGGCTTCAGTGGTTTGCTTGAACAAACCTATTGCCAATTCAGCTTTGAAATTATTGCAGTTGTTTCTGCAGGTGTATAATTTATAGCAGGAACGGTGATACATGTTTGTTGTCTTTCACACCAATGGGGGTTTAGGTCCAAAAACATCATGCAAGACCATAACATAGACTTGATGTGCCATATTCCGGATGTGTTATTAAACCGACCGATTTGATTCTTATACTACAATTATAACAAAAATATCTTTTCAATAAATAGTTGAAAGTATTAAAATACAGACAAAAACATATTCCTCCGAAGAAAATAATAATTTACAAAGTTAGCTAGCTATTCAAAACAAATAAACCAACCACACAACAAGCAAAAATGAGAAATGTAATGAGTGACCACTGTCCTTGTTAATGACCTAATAGTGTAAGAAACAAAATGATTGATGTCACGAGATAATCCGTGATTAATCTATGCCAAAATGTTGACTTAATTTGTGTTTTTCATTGCTAATTTCTTCAAAACTACTTTTATTTCAAACATGACATTTGACACGCACGTGCTTTAATCAGAGTAAAAATTATAGTGATGATACACGTAATAATTTTGCCTTCGATGAAAATGTGGTAAATTAAGGGTAAAATTTTAGTCTGACTAAAATGCTGAAATAATTATACTAAAATCACTTAAATACTTTCCGCTTTTATATATGATATATTTAATGCATAAACTATATCATAAGTACTGTTTTAACAACCAACAAAGAGTGCAATAATTTTACTTTTCATGTTAAAGATTTCCCGTACAATACGGTATCTGGGGGTACCCTGTAAAAACACGAAATTTAGAAAATCGTGACCATTCCAAAATGTTGACTTAATTTGTGTTTTTCATTGCTAATTTCTTCAAAACTACTTTTATTTCAAACATGACATTTAACATGCACGTGCTTTAATCAGAGTAAAAATTATTGTGATGATACACGTAATAATTTTGCCTTCGATGAAAATGTGGTAAATTAAGGGTAAAATTTTAGTCTGTCTTAAATGCTGAAATAATTATACTAAAATCACTTAAATACTTTCCGCTTTCATATATGATATATTTAATGTATAAACTATATCATAAGTACTGTTTTAACAACCAACAAAGAGCGCAATAATTTTACTTTTCATGTTTAAGATTTCCCGTACAATACGGTATCTGGGGGTACCCTGTAAAAACACGAAATTTAGAAAATCGTGACCATGGGAACTTACGACGGCAATCATGATTGTAAAATATAATGATTTTCCTATAATTTGCAAACAAAAATAGTCGTGTGTTATCCGTGAACTTAAACTCGTTAACTAGAGGACTTTTTTAACACTGGGCACCCTACTAAAATGAATTGTCTGAACAGCAATGCAACTACCGCTATTGATACGTCTTACAATTGGCTGAAGGACGAAACATGGCTCAACTATTTATTGTTCAGTCATTTCAAACAATGCTGGAATTCGTGTACTAGTGATACAAATAAAATAATCAACATGTAGAGCTTTAAATTGATGAAAATACAGATAATTTACTCTTTTGTGTTCTATAATGACCTGCATATTCCTTGTTTAAACATTTAAATCAGTAATGGTTATTCTAATTTAAGGTTGGAAAAACCGAGAAAACACATGGATAAGAGGAGGTTTGATCATTGTCCGATGGTATTCGTAAGTAATTCAAAGAATAAATATAGAAATTCAACAACAGCCTTGTTGTGATATAGACCTATTACATGATAAAGATAAAGATATATATTGTTATACGTCATTAAGACAGCAACCCAAACCACACAAATGATTTAAAGATATCTAGAGGTCAACAAATTGCCTATACCAATAGACAGGTGCCTGTACAATATGTTATGCTGTTAATCACTCCAAGTCTTGAAAAGATCTGGCATCAACACCACATTCCCATCATTACTGTAGGATACTAGTGTAACATACAACAGCTTAAGAAGAGGTTCCTCACATGAGATAGTTGAACATGTTAGCCAAATGGACCAATTCACATATGAAATTATGTGACCACATGAAATTATGTTTCTTCTTGCTAATATTTGTGTACACTTAACACATTGCTATTGGCAGTCCCCAAAGGAATCACCACCTCAGTAGCTAGTACATCGGTGCTGGCACGAATAAACGGACATTGATATTTGCTATCATAAAATTACCAAATTGTGGAAATCGATTCAAATTAAGGAATATACCTACCTCGTGGAAAGCTCTGATTCCTCGTCCGTATTTGGCTATACTTTAGGTCCTTTTTGGTTTTATCAGTTTTTCAACGTTTGTATTACATTTTGGATTGTCAAAATGTATGCCACCGAGCATCAATCACTAGACTTGAATTGCCAAAATGCGCATCTGGTGAAATAAAATTGGGACCTTTAATGTTAATCCATGTATTTTGTAGATCGGCAGACAGTGGAAAAGGTCTTACATTTGCAAGGTAATTTTTTTGTTAATATCTTCTAACTTTCTTTTTGTTCACCTCTTTCAAATGGTTTTTGTAAGATGAAAACATGAAATTATTGTAATGCATTTTACATAGAAATAATGGTGAAGAGTAAACAGAATTATGTTTGAATTCGTTTCATTTTAATTGAACACTATCACATATTTTAAGTTTATAAAATCCACGATTTGCCTACCGGAACTGCCCTTCATTTTCAGAAGATATTTTCGTTTATCTGAAATTTCTTATTACAGCGTCGTCGACAAACTCGATATCAATGCAAACACGCGTGAACCGAATTAAAAACATTGCACACCTCTAAAGAAGGAATGACCAACACACCACTAAGGAAATAAGAATAGGGAAGTCCATAAACTTTGTTATGAACATTTCTATGACTCATACTAAAATCAAGTTCTGACTATTTAAGTAATTTATTATATCTTATGAAATGCATCGATCCTTGTCAGAAAAACCGCATATAGAGTCATTACATATGCAAACCAATAGATAATCAAAGGTAATTTAAGAGGCCTCTGTTCATGCTGTAGGACAACTTGTTACGGAAAATATATTTGAAATGGGAATTGAAAATGAATTGGTTGCATACATTTAAATAAATATTTTGTAGATCATCCGATCAGGAGCAGTTTATTGAGAAAAGTGTGTTCGTGGGAGAAACAGATAATATTGGTGAACCAACAGAAGTCTGGAGTAGTACACTGAACAGATTGTTGGGATATCCTAGATCTCTGGTTATGCCCTGGAATGAGTAAATATAGTCTAGACAGTGACTCATCTTTTTGTTTGACATATCAATCTAACAAGAAATCGCGTATTAAAGCTACTCGTTATAAGACTTAAATAATTAGCATGGACTATAATGATCATAATTGGTCGATTAAAAAATATATAGCATGGATCACGTCAGATTTAAATCGCAACATCACAAAGTTATTGCAACTTTTTTTTCAATATAAGGATGAATTGACCTAAATGAATGTAAAAATCAGTTTTTGTGTTGTTACTTAGAGTCAACTGCCACACGAATATTAGTTTTTTGCAAAAGGTAAAACGATTAGATCAAAACCCAAACGTCGGACAAAGACCGACATCACAATGTCAAAAGGTCATCGTATATAAGGCTTAAAATTGTGTACACCAGACGCACGTTTCGTCTATAAAAGACTCACTAGTGAATTAAAGCAGATAATAAGATAAAAAAAAAAGAACGAATTTGAAGAGCACCTAGGACCTATTATTCAAAACTAAAGAGAAAGAGACAAGACAAACGACACATAAAAATTCAAACCTACTAAACTTTTATACTTCGACATGTACGGTGTTCCGGAAGGCTACGCAGTTCCTCACCACAAGTGACATGCAATCCAGTTAAAAGCCTCATTCGGTGAAAACTAGAGGACGGAATTTGGTTACAAATGAATGACACATAACTGTTTCGAAAAACCTATATTTGCTTTTTATGGTATCAAAATCGATTTAAGTATTAAAGTAATGATTATGTATCACGATGGTGCTTACTAGGTAAAAACAATTGTACTTACTGTTTTTTTTTTAAATACATGTATGTAAAACTCTGGGAGTTTATACTCATTTGATATTTTTCCTGATCAAGTGAGCTGTTAGAATACAGGGTACCTTGTTATGTAACCTGGGCTACTTAGGTATTTATATATCAGACATATTGAAGACAAAAACACAAAAAAATACAGAATTAAGTAAATGAATATGATTATTTCTGTTTCAGTAAGTATCCAATACAAGGGTTTATTTTCTATGATGGACCAGTGTTTGCTGAGAGCATCTGGTTTGATAAGTTTACTCCTACGGAGAACTACACAAGCGGAGCATTATCATTCTTAAGAAACAATCGGTTTTCAAGTTCCTCTGTTAGTCATGTGAAGGATATAAAGTATGGATTTGTTGATGTAAGTTTCAGACAAATTACAATTATAACAATAATGTTGGAATTTCCTTTAATCAAACTTTGAAATTATCTCAGAACGGATAATGTCTCTATCAGCACTCAAATTATCTCTATTGTCACTTGTTTATTATTATTTCATAAGGTTTTACTAAATAAAGCGCACTTGATACCTATATCTCGCAACTTTGTTTTGACCGTACGTTTGATCAAAATGAAAAAAAGTAAATACTACAAATCAGCACATTGGTATTTAAGTGAGAGAAAAAAACCAAAATAATCAATTAAACGTTTGAAATGTTCTCCTTGAATTAAACTTACCTTACATTTCATTATACTCATTTGATTTTGATGTCCGAGAATTTATTATAAAACATATTATATATAAAAAATATGAAGATGGTGTATGGTTAGTAATGAGAAACAGAAATTAACAACTATAGGTCACCGTACGGCCTTCAAAATTGGGCAAAACCTATCCGTCATAGTCAGCTATAAAAGACCCGGAAATGACAAATGTAAAACAATTCAAACAAGAAATTAACTTGGATTCTTGATGGAATAAATAGATGGAATAGTCAAGAAATATTAGATTAACTCTTTTTCAATTGGCAAATAAGAGGATTACAAATTCATCAAATTGACTCTGACAGTCAACCGTCTTTTCAACGGTTGACTGTCACAGTCAATGGCAAAAGCCTCGCACAAATCTTAGTCGACACGTTTGTCTTTCAGAATTATTCTTAATTGTCATATTCTTTCACTATTATACATAATAGTATGTTGTGGTATTTAACCCATGTAAAAGTTATTATTTTTTTGTAGGATGGATTGTTTTGGTTTTTTTTCTGAGTGAGTTACAATGAAATTTTACAATGTTTTATGTTACTTCATACATATGTTCAATCTAAATTTTTGGTCATGTGTCAATGTGAAAAAGATAATGAACACAAACATCGTTTGCTGTTTTTAAGAGAGAAGCGATTGTTGAGCTCTTCCTTTTATTGTTTTAGCCAATAGGCGGACATCGTGTTTATGATGGAGATGAAACTGTGCATGGCTTTAACAATTTGGACGGCGATAAAAGTGCAACTTTTAGAGATCAAGATGGTTCTGTTACAAACTTAACACCAATTCAACAAATTGTAAAACCGGGGCTTTTTTACAGTACAGCCTCGTGTCAGTATCGTAGTACCTGGAAAATGGCCATGTGCCCGTACAAATACACAAAGGTAAAACACATTTAATATAAAGACTTTTAAAATGATAGCTATTTATGCTAAAAATATAAAAATGACCATTAAACATTCAGAGATATTCCATACTAATATATAAATTGCAAAACAAGTAAATTAAAGTAGTTGGTGCATACATTTGTGTTTTTTGAAACTCTTAGTCATTTGTGTATCTGATATTCGCCATCGGTTGTGGCCATTGTGTCTGACATTTGTCATTGCTTGCTGACGGTGTCTGACAGTCGCCATCGCTTGTACGGTTGTGTCTGATATTTGTTATTGCATTTTGCTGATGTCGCTTATTTGTTTGTCGAATTCAAATCTCAGCACGGGTATTTTAGTTACACCATCGAAAGTACTTAATATGATTATTGATCGACTATTCATCATGTTTGCTAGATAACCATAGAAACAAACTATGTTTCACTCCTTTCTTGTTATATTGTTCTTTTCTAGAAATTGCGAATCGGACAAAATATTTTAAAAACATGCTCACCTCTCCCGAAAACCCATTTGATAAATATTCAGAGCTTAGCATAAAGATTTAATCAAGGATAAAGAATGAATCAAGGTGTATGATATTTCCGAACTATTACATTGAGTAACAGTGTAACAAGAAGCGAATAAACATTACTCTTAGTTATGCGTTCTCTGCTTAAAATTCAATGTCAAATAATAACGGACACCAATCGCGTATAACCTTTAGAATGCATTGCGAAATATCCAACCCGTGCTGTTCTTCAATTCAATATTAATGGTATTTTGAAAAGCGGTGAGTTCCACAATAAATGCATTTTTTGTTGCAGAGAATAATTGATACATTACAACATTATGCATTCTCTGTTATTAGCTGGATGTTGACATAGACTGGAATTCGCCTGACCGCGGAACAACTAACGCCATCATGGTAAGGGACGACGAACCTAATTCCCCTGAAACACTCACTGATGACCAAACAGCCGAGTTTATGGCAATACTCGGGGGCGCATTTACTTATACGCTGCATTGGAGTAATACAATTCCCAATATATTTTGGATTTATGCCAACGGAGTTGAATTGTAAGTTGAAAAAAGAACATAATGAAATGAGATGATTTGTGTTGAGAACCACTCCATATAAAAAAAATTATGTAAGATATCAGACAATGAGACAAAAACAAATGCATTGTTAAACTTTATGATATCACATCTAAATAACATAAATACAAGTTAATTGGTATAGTAAAAATCGAATTCACACCCAAAATTTAGAGAAATTATTGACATTGACATTACCCTATTATTGACAGAGATTGCAAAGTTATAAACAACAGTTCACAAAACATACATAGAAAATTTGAGCATCGATAAATCTTTTTGTCGGGATGGAATTCCGCCTATTCTAGCAGGGCCAAACATCAAGCAAAGGCAACATTGAATATTAGGCTAGCTATACATCCTCATTATGTTTTGTAGGAATCAGTTTGTCAGAGTCGGTATGTGTTTACCACCTGATGCCACTTTCAATCTCTATTCCTGGTCTCCACTCTGGCGACCAAAGACAAATGATTGGACAGAAGTGTCCTCAATAACCGATCTTGACGCCGATACCATTGGAGACAGATATTTCTGGGATAGCTCGAATAGGTAAGTATTCCCATACTTGACGCCGATTATATTGGTCACATTAACGTATATTTCTGGGATATATTAATTAGGATAGTGTCCTCATTAAGATATTTCTATGGCAGATTCATAAGGTAAGTGTTCGCAGTAAGTTATTTCAGGGTTAGCTCGATAAGTTGGTTTTTTCATCTTTTCGGAAATTGAAAATTAAACAAAAGAGAATATATACATCAAAATGTTGGAAAGTTATATTTGTGTGCTTGATAAAGATGATGGAATATGACAGTTGTTTTCCATTCGTTTGATGTGTTTGAGCTTTTGATTTTGCTAATTAATAAAGGACTTTCCGCTTTGAAATTTCCTTGGAGTTCGGTATTTTTGTAATTTTACTTTTTGTTACTTAATTAACGTGTTTCTAATTTACTCATAACATATGTATTTGAATGAACGATTAATGAACCTTGTAAACTTTTTGGGAATATTCTCGCATTCTTGCTGTAGATTTTTGTTACAGATATAATGTGTGAGTAGCACTTCTAAATCCGTCCTTTATCTAATGAATTTTTTACACATAAGATTTTTCTTCCACAAGACCTAGATGGCCGTAGCCGTTATTGGCACAACTTTTAGTCATTTTCAGTTTCAAAACTGTTCAATGTTGTATTTTATTTGGCCATGTCTGAATATTATACCCTGTCGTATGGTCATCTTCTTATCTAAGTCAGAGACCTCGGTAGTGGTGGTCTTTTGTAACATATGCATTAACATTTTGTCATTTGGGGAATTTGGTATTGATGGGAGATTTTTTACTGTTTCTGTCAAATTTATTTACATGCTTGTTTCGATTCGGCCCGACTTTATACTTGGCAAATTGTACAAAGACTCATTACCTGTAATAATCGTTGGGTCGTATGTACCTATACTTCACAACTCTTTTTTATTTGTGAAGAATATAACACGATCTACATCTATGTATATATACAGAGACAGTAATAATATTTGAAGTATGTTTTTTTTTCCTTTTCAGAATGTTATTCGTGAAGTTTATAAGCTATAATCAAAGAACATCTACTACCACGAAAGAATGTGAGGGTTCTTGTCCTATGCTGAAGGTTGAGATACTGTCTGGTGATAGGTCAAACGGTGACTGTCGTAATGCTGCATACACAAGTCCTGGAACTTACAAAAAACCAAGCAGCGTAAATATTGATTTTTTTAATTTGTTATATATACCTCTGTTTTCATTCAAAGAATATGAATTTTCCCAAATAAAATTGTGTTGCTTTTCTATTAAAGTCATTTACGTTTTCCTGTTTTTGGATATCATTTTATTTTCTTTCCTGCACTTTTACCTAGTTTACATGACCTATGTCACTTTCAGGAAAACTGTCAAACAGATTGTACATATGGTTTCCGAATAAAAAATATGAACATCACTTTATAAATTTCACTGGTCCGAAGCGCTTTACTTGATTTACTTTCATCAGGAACGCTCAAAGCCGAATTTTCTGAAAACCAAAGATGCATGACAACCGAAACAGTTGAAGAGCTATATGACAAAAAAAGCACCAAAAATAATAGACATTAGATCAAACTATATATGTATACATTTGTAGCTATAGACACAAATGGAATCGTAAACTGGAATACGGTTAATAATAAAAAGATGAACTCATGGTTTCTAACTATTATAATAAAGAATTTAGAACACCATTATTCTTTAGATAAGAAACTTTCAAGGGTAAATTTATGTTTTTCTTAATATTTTTTAGGGCCAAATGAGTACTGATACTCGGACATTAGTTGCAACTGCTCAGGGACCACCTCAGGTAAAGGACAAGTAACGTTTATGAAAGATGTGTAGTTTCTTTTACAAATCCTCATTCTTGTATAATGCTTTAAAGAACAGTCAGACTAATAATATTAATAAACAATGCAACTTTCTCTTAAGAGTAAAAGTATTTCTAATGTTTAATATGCTGTATGAAAATAGAAGAGCGGGTTATCTTGCCTAATTTAAACTAGTGTGATGAGCTGTTTCAAATAAAAATCATAACATTTCATTTGTCGTTTTAAATATCAACTATCTCATAACGTATAATGTGTTAAACTTTTTAACCATCTAATAATCCAGATTCCTGCATGGTAAAGATTGCGGCCAATTCAAACTTGATAAACTGATTTCGTTTCATTTCTATTTGGAAAAAGGTTATTCGCTTATTATTAAAGTAACTGGTGTATAATGCTCTATGTTTACAGGATTGGGGAGCAGGTTCACAACTTCCATTTACTTCAAGACAAGTCATAAATGGCGGTTGGTCCAGTTGGTCTTCATTTGATGAATGTTCCGTCACCTGTGGTGGTACGTATTATGAATAGAGAATACCATATGACATTTTCAATATCGCACCCGTATCAAAGAGAGACATCAATATAATTCCAGGAGCTCTACTCGTGGTATATTGGTTGAGGGTTGATACGGTGTGTGGTATTTGAAAGGTCATATCCTATCAACTTTATTATATATTTCAGGTAGATGTGTTCACGTTACATGACGTAATGCAGAATTGAGGTTTGATCAAACCTTTGTATCCGTGATTGATTTCAATGACGTGACGTCATACAAAATAGGGATTTACAAAATCATTTGAAAACGTGACTGATTTCGATATCATCACGGATGGCTGATACAGTACGTATCACATTGAATGATTTAATCAGTATAAATCATTGTCCTGAAGCTAGCTGGCACAGTATAATTTTTTATTCTCACATTTCATTATTGAGTCTTGGTTATCTAAGGAATAGTTTGGAAAAGAAAACATATTTTCTAAGTCCGTTTTTGTTCTCTGATTAGGATATACATACGTAAACACGTGGTTTAAAAAGATATGAGTAAAATCCAACAATGCGTCGAAGCAGAAACGTACAAAAAGTGAAACAAGATCAGTCGAAGACCGACAAAGAATTTTAAACAATAACCAACGACACAGATTTTGAATGAAGACAAAATGGGTTTAAGACTTGTCATAATAAGTACATGACATAAGGAATAAAGCACTTGAATTTTACGATAATAGTTCGTACTTCTTTCAATGTGAATATTTACTACATGTATTTTATTTGTAGACATTACTACTTTTGAAAAATAAAACATATTAAACTCGCGATAACCAAATGCATATGCCTAAGCGTTTGCTGATATCTGATAGTATTTTACTTCATTATTACTTATAAATTATAAATACCCACCATCAATCTATATTCTGTAAAATTTAAAATCGTTACAATTATAATTGTATTGTAAGATTGTACTGGTTGTTTTTTTTAATAAGTAAATATGAATAAAAACAGGTATCAAAAGACAGATTTACTGCATATTCTTCTAAAGATTGCTATTCAATACTTTTAGGAGGAACTAAAACTCAACACCGAACTTGTAATAATCCGTCCCCAGCAAATGGGGGAGCTGACTGTGACGGAAATAATGTCAATACAGTGAACTGTAGCGACAATCCGTGTGGTAAGTTTATTTTTATCGTTTGGTATTGACTTAAAAAACTATCGTTTTTGTATTGACTTAAACAAAAATTGTCGTTTTGTATTGACATAAAAAACAAGTTATCGTTTTGTATTGACCTTAAAAAAATATCTTTTTGTATTGACTTTAAGAAAATTATCGTTTTGCTACTTAAAAAATTATCGTTTGTATTGACTTTAAGCTTGACTTACATTTTCTTCTTTCGTAGCGTCGGTTGTTTCAAAATTGAAGAAGAGTTGTCCTTCTTTGGTAGATATTCTCAGAATAATTTCTGTGGGAAAACAGTTTCTTTTTGTCCTGCTCGTATACAACATAAAACAACCATTGAATGTACATATTGTGGTATAAGAAGTCCGTACGTTTGGACTAGTTGAATTGACTGTAGGATGTTTTATCGAACTCTGTTTCATGTGAAATACCTGCTAGAGACAAACGGATAAAATGAACTTCTCCCATCTTAACATGAAAGCAAGTGACTTTAATAGAAAAACAAAAGATATGAAAAATCCATGACACAAATTCAGTACATGCATAGAAAAAAAAACACAAAAAAGCAAAAGAACAGCGCGGAGCAAAAATACTCTCACCTCACTGCAAGTTTAAGATGGCCTCTTGAACCGGTTTGAGCGGAATTCTTTTCAAAAATAATTTGGATAGACTTTGTAAAATGTAACACCACCAAATCCGGCCGAGTCAAAAAAGAACATACTGGAAAGTTGTACAGATTTAAAACAAAACAGTTCTTACGCAAATGTGTAAATATAAAACTATGTAGAATATATTTTAGTAATTAAGGTATCAGATGAAAGGTGAAGGACTTGTAATCCTGTAGAACACATATTGACTGATAATTTTAAATAATACAAAACTGTATGAAGGAATTCTAAAATTGAGGGCATATATTGTCTGTTTCTCAGATATGAAGTATATTTGTACCTTGTTTAGTGTATTCGAAAATTTCGGTAACCAGTAAGGTCTGATGTAAAACAAAATAACGGTATATTGATCCATAAAATGTTTGGAAGTGAAAATTTCAAAGTAGATCGGAATGAGGATTAACAATAGCTGGTGTGCGTCTTATTAAAATGTTAGTACACAAACTGGCCTAAGATTGAGAGAATGATGTGGCACACATAAGAGAAGTTGTCTCAAGAATAGATACATTATAACGTTAAAAATACAGAAGAGCATACATATCAAGCACGGGGAAACTTTCTACGGCCTCCACACAGCAAAGAGACACACTCCGTTACTATCTATGTGTCTTGATCTGTTTATTGAATAAGCAACTTCCTGTCAATGACATTTTCATTTTCATGCTTAGCCTATTGAATTTAACACATAGTACATATAGCTAGAAATTTTTGGAAAGATTATTGAAATATATATAATTAGAAAAGTATGGGGTAAAGAAAGTCAATAGAATTTTTTCATATTATCGACTTTTGTCTCCGGAGTATATAAGTTTTCGACAGGTTAACTCCTCTGCGATACTCTTGTAATCGGTTTGGTGAGAGCAACTAAAAGGCAAATCACGCTTGTAATCGGTGCAATCTGGGGTAAACATTTAAATAATTTACAGTTTAATATATAGATGTAGTGTTCATATATTTTGACAGCTGTCGATGGAGGCTTTGGTAAATGGGGATTATGGTCGTCTTGCGTTATACCTTCCGGTTGCCAAGGATACAGAGAAAGTGAAAGGTTCTGCAATAATCCGACACCTAAACATGGCGGGCTCCATTGTACCGGACCAGTAAAGAGACAGCAAGCATGCAATACCTGTGCATGAATAAAACGTTGACCGTTCCTTTCATTACTATAATTAAAATCACATTATACTGAATATATTCTGATAAGACATACTACTACTAAATATTTTCATTTTGATTAGCAACAGTAAATATAATAAATTAAATTATTTCATATAACTATTAATAAATGTGACATGCATTTTAATGTTGTTTTTTTTTTTTTTAATATGTATAGTATGTTTTGTGTTTTTATGCTCAACATTTTATAAGTGCTTAAGAAATAATTCATTTTGGCTTGACTTTATAATGATTTTACCACGGGTTGGTCCTTTATGCCTATATTTTACCCCTATAACTATCGCTCGCGGTAAAATATTTAGCATAAGGGGCCAATCCATGGTAAAATCAAAGACATCATTTACACCGATTGACCTCGGATAACTCATTCATGAAAAGTATACGACGTGGGAGTGCGATTGGAACATCCCAAGCACATATTGTCGTTGCCGACTAGCTGACATACAATATATTCATATTCTACGACGGGTGTGTACTCAAAGCGATTGAAGAACGTCTATATAAGAATTGAATATATTTTATATCCTCTGTATGCTATTAGCGTGTAGTAATGAACTTTTCTGAAATAAAGACACTAACAGTGTGTAGCGTCAATGCATATGTCGATATTTCAAATCGATTCTGGAATAAATGCAACATGCCTCAACAAATGAGATGTGTGGTAATCGAATATGCGACTGCAACCGCACGACACAATAAACCAAACAATATCTAGAGGGAAACACAGTCTTCAAAAGTAAACAGGAGTATGAACTGTATAGCAAGCTCTTAATCTGAATCTATCAAAGTTGTAATAACAGAAACTATCAAAGACGAACCTAAAAAAGTTTTACATGAAAATATAGGGTATCGTGTGTATTATTATATGAAAATAACTTGATGCTGTAAGCATATTTGATTATTGTCAGTTGTCTCATTTAGCATAAGGGGCAACAATGACAAATTCATTAGATGTTCAAAACCTACAATTGTCACCCTTGTACTCCATCCCTTCCTTTGCACTATTTCTTGGCCCAATTTATAATTGATCATTTGTTCCCTGGTGTTTCAGTCTACCCTAACATCCAGGGCAGTATGATTATAGTGTTAGTTTCAAAATGTATGCGTTTGTTGAGATTGCGGGGTTAACATAGTGTCGTTTCTGAATAACTGTATTAAGTTCCTTTAATTGTATAGCTAAATACAGTTTTTTCCATTTGAGAAAGACAAAACTTCAACACAGCTGACAAGATCAACTTTTATTTTAAATCAAATGAATAATTCGCGTACTAAAACATCATTTAAAACACAATAGTTCTATACTCCGATGAGAATAGTTTAGCTGAATTTTTAATTCGACAAAAAGTATAAATAAAGCAAGTATACAAAACCGAAGTTTCCTATTATATACAGTATATGGTACATGTATCATCAGATTTGAATGGTACATGTATCATCAGATTTGACTATTATATACAGACTTGAATGGTACATGTATCATCAGACTTGACTATTATATACAGACATGAATGGTACATGTATCATCAGACTTGACTATTATATACATAGTCAACTCGTAAAGACGTTTATCAAATTTTCGAAGTGGGGAACTTCAATGTTACCACTTGGGTCCCTTAATCCATTAGCTCATTTGTAAGCAGCAACCCTTTATAATGGAAATTATAATACTCCTTATGCGGGCGCTGTGGGAATGTTGCTACAAAGAAATAAAAAGTTCACAGATGTTACGCTGACATCATCCCTTTTGTGGTAATTGTTTGTTCTCTACCGACCCTTATTTTCAGTGTTAAGATGTAAGTCAAGCTATAAGGCACATTGCACGAGGTCATGCGTTTTTCAAACTGTTTATGACGTGTTCTAAGTCGTTGTCGTTGGTTCATGACTGTCATATTTGTTTTTCGTACATTATTTGTTTTTTAAGAATTGGTTCACATTTATAATGTCGGGTCTTTTAAAGCCGACTACACGGTATGGATTTTTTTCACTGTTGAAGGCCGTACGGTTGCCTATAAGTGCGTACATCTACTTCATTTGAACTTTTATGGATAGTTGTCTCATTGACTATCATACCACACCTCCTTATTTTCATATTATATCCATTATAAAAATCTGTGTCGAGCATTGTAATAATAACCAAGTCCAATCAAAAGATCTTTCAGAATACGTTAATGCAATATGTAAAAAGAAGCAGTAACTGTAGTGTGCTTTTAATCGTTAAATCCATCTCATGTAAAATTTGAATCCAGTCAACGCAAATCAAAACAAAATCAGTAAGGAAACCTATACTCTAGTCATATGATCCTCAAATATACATTATTCTGTGCATAGCTAAGCTGTCCTTTTAAAATGACTATGTAAACCTATATTTATGGAGTTATATGTTATAGTTAAAAGGAAGTATAAAGGAAGTCATCATATTACTATTGAAAACGCTATTGAACTTCTATGTTTTTAATTCAATTTTCAATTAAAGATTAACACGTGTGATTATTAATTTCGTCATAGTAATAGTAGGAACTTGTTCAATCCTACTGAACAATGAATAAATATTGCTTGTTCTTAATAGTAAGAACTTGTTCAATCCTACTGAACAATGAATAGATACTGCTTGTGCTTAATAGTAAAAACTTGTTCAATCCTACTGAACAATGAATATATACTGCTTGTTCTTAATAGTAGGAACTTGTTCAATCCTACTGAACAATGAATAGATGCTGCTTGTTCTTAATATTAGGAACTTGTTCAATCCTACTGAACAATGAATAAATATTGCTTGTTCTTAATAGTAAGAACTTGTTGAATCCTACTGAACAATGAATAGATACTGCTTGTTCTTAATAATTAAAACTTGTTCAATCCTACTGAACAATGAATAGATACTGCTTGTTCTTAGTAGTAAGAACTTGTTGAATCCTACTGAACAATGAATAGATATTGCTTGTTCTTAATAGTAGGAGCTTGTTCAATCCTACTGAACAATGAATAGATGCTGCTTGTTCTTAATATTAGGAACTTGTTCAATCCTACTGAACAATGAATAAATATTGCTTGTTCTTAATAGTAAGAACTTGTTGAATCCTACTGAACAATGAATAGATACTGCTTGTTCTTAATAATTAAAACTTGTTCAATCCTCCTGAACAATGAATAGATACTGCTTGTTCTTAATAGTAAGAACTTGTTGAATCCTACTGAACAATGAATAGATACTGCTTGTACTTAATAGTAGGAGCTTGTTCAATCCTACTGAACAATGAATAGATACTGATTGTTCTTAATAGTAAGAACTTGTTCAATCCTACTGAACAATGAATAGATACTGCTTTTTCTTAATAGTAGGAACTTGTTCAATCCTACTGAACAATGAATAGATGCTGCTTGTTCTTAATATTAGGAACTTGTTCAATCCTACTGAACAATGAATAAATATTGCTTGTTCTTAATAGTAGGAACTTGTTCAATCCTACTGAACAATGAATAGATACTGCTTGTTCTTAATAGTAGGAACTTGTTCAATCCTGCTGAACAATGAATAGATACTGCTTGTTCTTAATAGTAGGAACTTGTTCAATCCTGCTGAACAATGAATAGATACTGCTAGTCCTTAATAGTAGGAACTTGTTCAATCCTACTGAACAATGAATAAATATTGCTTGTTCTTAATAGTAGGAACTTGTTCAATCCTACTGAACAATGAATAGATACTGCTTGTTCTTAATAGTAGGAACTTGTTCAATCATACTGAACAATGAATAGATACATCTGCTTATTGAAAAACCCTATAATATCAATATGTCTATTTTGTCTGTTAGCATTTCTATGTCTTGCGATAAGTAAAGACTGTCATATGGTATTATAATTATGTCTCTGTTCCAATTAAAGTCTGTATCAAGACTTGGTATAAATTAAGAAGTTCTTGATATAAACCTCTCATCCCAATTTCATTACAATCAAGAGGTGACACTAACAAGACAGACGGCTATAGCAGAGTTTTTGCGGTTTACAATGTCCAAGGTATGTTGATGCGGTGTAACGTGTTTTGAGCACTGCTATCTCCATAGCGACGGGCATTAGTTTGTTCATGATGCAAGTATACATTTAATTGTTTCCTCCGCCCAATTGTAATGACATCACTTACATTTCATTATATACTATGAAACTTCTGCCAAGAACTGTATGAACTCATAAAACAAGGAAGATGATCCAAACATTTTGTTTTCTGTTTAGTAAAATGTGGCTGCAAATGTGAAATGGAACTTTAAGATTGAACTGGGTTTTTATTTCTAATTTGAGAAAATATGTTTTATAGTAAGCATGAACGTTTTCGTTGATGTTGTGATCATGACTTGTGTAATATATTATGAGTTAGAATAGCTTGTACAAGTCAACAATATTATAATTGTCTCACTTCTCGTTTGTTAATGGAATTTAACCCCAGCGCTATAAACGTTAATGTATTGACATTTATAAAATAACAACCCGCTAAATAATGTACTTGGGAACAGCAATGTTTCACCATTCATAAGCACGTCATTTCACCCCCCATTATTGGTGGGGGTCGTGTTTCTTAGTTTTTAGTTTTCTATGTTGTGTTCTGTCGACTGTTATTTGTCTTTTCATCGATTATCATTTTTTTGCCATGACGGCGTAGTTTCTTTTGTACCTTTTGTATCTTCCGCCTTTTTATACCCCATTAACCTTGGAATGATTTTCTTTTGTCATGATCGATGTATCAAATGCTCCGGAAAGGTTAGAAAATCCTGCTTCACATGTGACAACCGTCGAGTTACTTCCATAATAAAAGTTGATAAAGGTAATATCAAGTGATTCGGCATGTGGCACCGTCGGGCTAATCAATTTTTATGAAGTACAACATGATGAATATGAAAATTCAAATTGTTCAATTCCATTAGAATATATACAATTAACCCCAGTAGGTTTCTTCTTTGATCTCCTTTGTTTTTGCATCTAATAATTGCGCAATTTTTCAAACGCATTTGATTTATAATGAGGAAAAATTTATGTTGTTCAATAATCAAATAGAATAATAGATGCGAAACGGACACAAATATAGTATATATGGTAAAACGAAATGAGTTGCTTCGTTATAGTCTGATTGTAGAAGAGGAAAGTATGCAATTTCATCATTTATTAGCATCAAACAATAATTTCATATAGTTTAATAGAGATCATCATTGATATCGTATCCAAGTAAAAGGGAACATGCTTGATGTTAGACACGATTAAGGCTAAGTTGGCATATGTTCAATCTTTTATCCAATACTTTATGGTCTGGATGGGGTTTTAAAATTAAAGAATAATGGACAAAAAGTGTTGAATAAAGGGCAAAAAATATAAAGAATAAAGGAAAATAGGTAAAAAAAAAAGAATAGAGAATTATGGGGTGTTAAAATATAAAGAATAGAGAATAACAGGCAAAATTTTAAAAGAATAAAGAAGATGGTTCAAAAAATGAAAGAATACAGAATTGAAGGACCCCCCCCCCCCCCTTTCCATCCAGACCCTCATACTTGACTGTAGTATGTCCAAGGTCCATTGAATTCAATTAAACACAATTATTCCTATGTGTGATCGTAAACATCTACGGTCTGGTTGATATTTTGAAGATTTCCTGTGTCGTATGTGTCTTCCAATTGACGATCGTAAATATTGTCATTTCCCCCATCCATTTTGTTCATTGCATTATGGGAAGAAACGTCGTAAACTCCATCCGGTTTTATTTCATAATGATCTTCTTTCTCCGTATTTGAAGTTTTTGTATTATCAAACGAGATAAATTTCTGATCCGTCTTAGCATTTTTTGAGTCAGAAGAAACTAAGTTTGCTTGATCATTTGATAGAACATTCCCGGATATAATTGTTTCTTCTGATACCGAGGCGTATAATGAAAACTCATTTTTCTTCACGTCATTATTTTCTGGCCTCATAATTGATTTAGATGTTTGGCCATTTTTTCTAAAAAACAATAGTAAGAAATAATAATATAAGAAATCTTACTAATTTTTTGAAATGATTGATATAGATCAAAGGAAATGTACGTCAAATGAAAGATCACAAAATGAAAAGAAAACAAACTACATACAGTTGTCAACATACGGTATTCAAAGATGATCGATTGTCGTCACTGATTTATTCTTTAATATTCATATATTGAAATGACTAAATATATGATTCAAATTAAAGTTAAAAGAAATATGAGTTCATTATTATTTACCGTTTTTGTCTTCAGATATCGCAATGTAGCAAGTCCACATATTATGTTTTAAGAATTGTGTTCCTCGAATGTCTTTTTTTTTGAAATTTTCTCGTCTATGTTTGATATGTCAAGATCTAGATCATCCCAGGTTTAGATTTGAATACAAAAAGTCACACATTAGTAGACTCAACAATATGCCAGAGGTTTATGACTCATGTATGCATGACCTTTTCTAATGTATACGTATAAGTGACGAATTTGATGTTTGAGTTCTCAAATGTATCATATTTTGTTTCACAAATGACGACTAATATGTTCCAATTGTCGTAATCACAATCCCGTCCACTTTTCCTAAAATGTGACTTACCGATTTATCACCAGGTTTGTACTTGCATGAGCAACACGATTTGTGGTACATGTCGCACAGGATGTTCTTACCCTTGCAGAACACCTGAGATCATTCCCGGTTTTTGTTGGGATTTATATTGCTCAGTCTTTAGTTTTCTATCTTGTGTTTTGTATACTATTGTGTGTCTTTCGGTCGAATTTTGCTTTTTTGTCATTGCATTGTCAGTTTGTTTTCGACTTATGAGTTTGAATATCCCTTTAACAACTTTCGCCTCTCTTTTACTCTTCCCTCTTAATTACAAATATGCTCAGCTGTACATTTGAATTTACTGAACTTTTTGTACTATCATTATAAGCCCACTACATGTTATTAATGCAGGATCGTGATAGAAATATTTGCCATTGGACGTTAAGCAAACAACAATAATTTTATCGTGTATAGAAATAGAAAAGATATAAATTTGAAATCTCACCTATGTTTCCTGTAAATGATGAACATGATAACAAAGATCAAAATCAAAATAACAACATTGCCAACAACTAGACCACTGACCATACCTGTAATAGAAATAAAAACATTGCCAACAACTAGACCACTGACCATACCTGTAATAGAAATAAAAACATTGACAACAACTAGACCACTGACCATACCTGTAATAGAAATAACAACATTGCCAACAACTAGACCACTGACCATACCTGTAATAGAAATTAAAACATTGCCAACAACTAGACCACTGACCATACCTGTAATAAAAATAACAACATTGCCAACAACTAGACCACTGACCATACCTGTAATAACACATTGCCAACAACTAGACCACTGACCATACCTGTAATAGAAATAACAACATTGTCAACAACTAGACCACTGACCATACCTGTAATAGAAATAACAACATTGTCAACAACTAGACCACTGACCATACCTGTAATAGAAATAATAACATTGTCAACAACTAGACCACTGACCATACCTGTAATAGAAATAAAAACATTGCCAACAACTAGACCACTGACCATACCTGTAATAGAAATAGCAACATTGTCAACAACTAGACCACTGACCATACCTGTAATAGAAATAGAGAAATATTATCATAAAATCATTAAAAGTATAATATTTCAATCAGAGTATCTTATTGCCTTAGCTTTCGAATGCAATATGATTTACTGCATGATACATGCATAATACGAGAATGAGCTATGACCTAACGCATTATCATAGAACAACGGGCCATAGAATAAATTCTAGGTGAACGAGTATCCAAAACAAAATCAGTGATCTGGAAGGATTTTTTCTCTATGGGCCCAGGGACCCCAAAAAATAAATTCAATGGGCCATTTTTAGAATTAATGGGCCATGTTGTCAAATGAGTGGGCCATTCGTTTACAATAAAAAAATAAAAAAGTGTATATTTCAGCAAAGAGGTAGTGGTACTTACCTGTATGATTCTAATTGATATCATGGATATTGTTCCTGTGATTTTGTAATTTCAATTTCAATGAATATACATTAACTTCTTCCAAACCGGGCAATATTTACGATAACCTTTATTTACAATGTTAAAACTGGTACTGTTGCCTTGTTCATGTTCATGTTTTTTTTACATTAAATTTGGGTCTTCGTCGATACCATACTTATTCCAGACGTTCCGTATTAGAGGACGTTTCTGGCATTTCCTCAGCACTTCTTGTATTATTATTACTTCATCACGATGACAAGAATAACAGTAGAGAGTAACTTTAATTGATAAGACACAACAACCATTCGCTGAAGGCATCACGGGCGCTTGGGTATATGATACTGAAATTTTTTTTTTGTTGATTAAAATATTCAATTTTCTATATTTATACTACATATCTATCACTACTGCGCATGTCTCACCTAGTTTCGAGTGATTTTACCAACTTTGAGACAAACCCCCATTTTACTATCCACACTAAGAAACAAAAAGGCAACTAACTCGACGCCATCTTGCGTGCTATAAATAAATAATAAAATTGACCTACCTGGATTCCCCATCGAATTTTATGGAAAACATGCCTTTCTCGTAGTCCGATCGCAGACGTCGTTTCTATTTATCAAATTGGTACTGTTCGTAACATTTTAAGTCCATCTCAAGCATATAATAAAAAGATTTTCACTATTTTCACTAAATTCAAATTTACGTGCCCGGAGGTTTACTGTTAATATTCAGGGGAAGTTACTTTTTCCCGAACTTTTGTTAAAGGGAAGTAATATTTTCCCGGACTTTTTCGGAACATCTCTGCAAGTACACATAAAACAAAGAAAGGGGTACGATGAATTCCGAACTAATACTGAATGTAAACAAACAGATATGATGGACGAAGAACAAGATCAAGCCTTTAATTTGATTGTTAGTGCAACCCCCCCCCCCCCAAAAAAAAAAAAAAAAAAAATTATCAGATCAAATGGTCCATGGATTATTTTTTTAGTTCTTTTCATAAGACAATTTTGTGTGAGCATTTGTATATTCATAAATTACCATGAAACTATGTTTTCCTTCGTAATTTCTTCCTTTGGTTGACTTGCCATTATTTCTGAAACAGATCTTTTCCTTTTTTCAGCAACGAAAAAGTTGCGCCTTTTTTATAATAGTTCGGAAATCATCGTATCCCTTTCTTTGTTTTATGTGTACTTGCAGAGATGTTCCGAAAAAGTCCGGGAAAATATTACTTCCCTTTAACAAAAGTTCGGGAAAAAGTAACTTCCCCTGAATATTAACAGTAAACTTCCGCGCACGTAAATTTGAATTTAGTGAAAATAGTGAAAATCTTTTTATTATATGCTTGAGATGGACTAAAAATGTTACGAACAGTACCAAGTTGATAAATAGAAACGACGTCTGCGATCGGACTGCGAGAAAGGCATGTTTTCCATAAAATTCGATGGGGAATCCAGGTAGGTCAATTTTATTATTTATTTATAGCACGCAAGATGTCGTCGAGTTAGTTGCCTTTTTGTTTCTTAGTGTGGATAGTAAAATGGGGGTTTGTCTCAAAGTTGGTAAAATCACTCGAAACTAGGTGAGACATGCGCAGTAGTGATAGATATGTAGTATAAATATAGAAAATCGAATATTTTAATCAACAAAAAAAAAAAATTAAAAAAAAATTTCAGTATCATATACCCAAGCGCCTGTGGAAGGCATGTTTACAAAATGTTCAAACGAGCCAAAGAACAAAACAAATTGACAAGGACAGTTAAGCGCCTTTTATGGAGACAAATACTATATTCATAAAAAAGCTTTTGGGTTTTTCAATCAAAATAATAGCAAGCTTACTTAAAAAAATATAATTAGAGAAAAATTCTCCTCTGTACTAGCAAAATTTCACAAATTTAAAGTTGTTTATAAAATTTTATATCATGAATGATGGTTAATTACGTTTTTGGGGTAATCAGTTATACCGCATGTTGCTATTATTACCATAGGAAAACACCCGAGACGTCCCGAAAATATATAGGGGCTTCTATCATTGGAGGGAACACTACACAGTTGTGTACACACACATGGCAACACGAAACACGATCGGATATCCATTTGACGATATCTAAATGTTTCAAAACGAAGTGAAATATATCGTGCGCCACGTGGGCGCTTACATTTGTCACTGTATGCGCCATTTCTGGCCGATAAGCGAAATTGGCGCATGGCGCACGTCCTTCCCGATCACTGCAAAATATATGAGTAGAGTTTGCCAAGCAAGGTGTATTCGTACTGCATTGCTCTTATTTAGATCTAGTCTAGTCATCTGATTCTTTTAAAGGGGTTTCTTGTCAAATCAGTAACTGCAGGCGGAACAGTGCCATTTCATAAAGATTTTATTGATATTTGATTTTTATAACTTGTTTTACTGGGTTTTTTATGAGTATTGTGCTAAATGGTAGCCCAAAATTCACAGCCAAAACTATCGACACTTTTTATTTATTTGGTTTTTTTTTGTTAGGGGATGGGGGACGGGTTATCGTATATTATATAGTAGGTTTGCTGTCTCATGGGGGACGGGTTGTCGTATAGTATATAGAAGTTTGCTGTCTCATGGGGGACGGGTTATCGTATAGTATATAGTAGGTTTGCTGTCCCATGGGGAACGGGTAATCGTATTGTATATAGTAGGTTTTCTGTCTCATGGGGGACGGGTTATCGTATAGTATATAGTAGGTTTGCTGTCTCATGGGGGACGGGTTATCGTATAGTATATAGTAGGTTTGCGGTCTCATGGGGGACGGATTATCGTATAGTATATGGTAGGTTTGCTGTCTCATGGGGGACGGGTTATCGTATAGTATATAGTAGGTTTGCTGTCTCATGGGGGACGGGTTATCGTATAGTATATAGTAGGTTTGCGGTCTCATGGGGGACGGATTATCGTATAGTATATAGTAGGTTTGCTGTCTCATGGGGGACGGGTTATCGTATAGTATATAGTAGGTTTGCTGTCTCATGGGGGACGGGTTATCGTATAGTATATGGTAGGTTTGCTGTCTCATAGACGTTCATCAACTTATCTTTTCCTCGTATAAACTCGTAACGACAGAAGGTTCTTTCTTATGCAAACAAATTTGTTTGAATAATCAAATGTTGCTGTCAGATTTTTGGTAGTACAAAATGTATTTGTTTAAGCTTTTATGAAATTTCATGCGTCCTGAGTTTTATTAACACTACAGCAGGGGTGGAATTTTGTCATTTTTACGATGGGAGTGAGCAAAATTTTCAGATCGATTGGATATGCCATTTCTTTTGTTTTTCTTTCACGGTCTACGTTAGTTTTTGACTTAATTGAGATGCTAACGGTTGGTAAGTTGAATAAAAAGTGACACGAGATGGAGTATAAAACATAATAAAACATAAAACACGTGTCTAATGTTGAAGATCGTATAATGAACTCTTATTAATATATTTTTTTCTGTTTTGTGTATAGTTGAGTGGGTTCCGTCGGTGACATCTCTTTATTTACAATATCTTCTTGTTACAAACCTTTTCCTCCGGTGACATTGTCTGCTGAACTCTTTGATTGTAGTAAATCATTAAAATTACATTTAATTTCGTCTGATCTACCAACTGAAATAAAAAAAATATTTGATTATTGCTTTGTACCCTGTCTCCATCTTTATCTGGGTTCGTCGAAGCTTTCCACTTATTGTTGAAAGCGTTATAATAGCATTTATGTGAAACGTTCTCATCAGTCGGGGATCCAGGATTTAACAATAGGAGAGGGGGCACTCATGAGAATAAGAAATTAGAGAACCTTATTTTGATGCAAAATTGGCCGTAAATTTACATTAAAGTTTTTTAAAATAAAATTTCTTATTTACAGGGTAGTTTGCCGGTGTGCCCCGCTTGAATCCACACATGCTTATCAAATTAGTTTCTCATTATCAAGTATACAACAAATAATCAAAAATATTGATTGATTGATTATTGCTTAACGTCCAGTGTAATCAAAAAGAAATGTGAGCCCTCTTTAACCACATCAATGTTAAACAGGCCAAGATATATGTACAAAGTTAGTAACAAGACTTCGTCTTCTTTCAAGTACTTTCGGTTCACATTCAATTGATGCATACACATATGAACTATCATAAAACAGTTATGCGTACTACATGCATCATTTAAGTTTCTAAGATTAGTAATTCGTAATTTTCAATATGATAAAAAAAATCCTAGAATGTTGTTCACGAGACAAGAACAAAAAGGAAAGAAGATTAGTTTAGAAAATCGAACTTTGTAAACTTAATAAAGCTTCAAGAGCATAAAAGGAATTTTGGTAGATCATTCGGAAGATCATTTTAATGATTCTGCAAATAGTTAAACGACGTATTGCCTGTTGACAATCCACATTTTTTTTTAAATACTAACCAACCGAATTCGCCGTTTTAGAATATATATGACTATGGGCAATTTTATTGTTCGTACCCTAAAAGGAAAATAACATCTCGTCATTATTTGAGTTTCCACTATTTCGTCCGTTTTTGTTACCGAGAATGCTTTATATTTTGAAATAATTAACGCTTACATTAGTAAGTGAGTCGTTACACATAAACTAAAATTACATACCCCTGCAAATATAGGTCAATTTTGTTGAATTGCAGTTTAAGTCTGTTTCTTTACTGGGAGTGGTCTTGTCTGCATATAACCTCGTGCGGCAGATATTATTTTGGAGAGAATTCACTATAAATAAAGTACAACTAGTTATAACTATGAAAGTATAATGAGTATGTCCTCAAGAGAGTTTTGTTAAGTGCTGTATTCATTTTATAGACCAAGAGCTAAACATGTTATATAGATTGTCGTGACTAATTATTTGTTTCATGGCCAGTTGAAAATATTTCATGATATATATTTAGGATAACACACCTGTCTATTGTAAAAGACCTATGCTGACCTGTAGAAATTTTGATTATATCTAATACTCGAAATGGTGATGATGATAAATAATCTAACATCCAGTGACAAATATAACGTGCATACCAGGACGACGACATGTTTCTGATTTGTACTAAGAACAGACCCCCGATTTTTTTAAAGGATAGTAGCAGTGCATGAAGGTGTTTTGAAGCAAAAAAAATTCTCCATGCGCACACCCTAATAGATATTTTCCTGACCATAAGAGTGAAACAAATACAGGGGTAATACTCGTTTTTATGATAGAAATCCTTGTAAATCACCAGAATCGCCATGCTAAAATTCGATTTTGAATTGGGTTTTTCGTAGGAAAATCCTGCTATTAATTTGGCGTAGAATGGCTTCAGATGTTTCTGCATGTACAATAACTTGTGAACCATTTAACCGAATTCCTTTTCAAATTTTAAAATATGTTATATCTGACGACAAATTGGAGGTCAAGTCCGATATAAACTGTTTTAACTTTTGTGATTCAGAAGTAATGATCCATGACTGATTGGGAAAGACACGTAATATCATATATATAACTACAACACGGTTGGTACTTATAAAAAGAAGATGTGCTATGATTGCCAATGAGACAACTCTCCCCAAGAGACCAAATGGCACAGAAATTGACAACTATAGGTCACTGTACGGCCTTCAACAATGTACAAAACCCATACCGAATAGTCAGCTATAAAAGGCCCGGAAATGACAAATGTAAAACAATTCAAACGAGAAAACTAACGGTCTAATTTATGTACAAAATAATGAACGAAAAACAAATCCATTTAAAATTTAAAATGTCGTTATATTGTTTCTAATGACAAAAAGGAGGTCAAGATTGGTTGATACTATTTCCATATTTACCGTTCAGGTGTTATGCCCAAGAATTCCTTAAAATATGGCTTTAATAAATGTAAGACAAACCCTGTTTGCTTAATTTGACAACCTTTTTTCTTAATGAATTGATAAAAAAACATAGTTGATATGATGATCAGTTATCATTATTGATTTTTACAAATTGTTTAAAGTACAGAGAAAATGTTTCCAAAATGTATATATATATTTTTTTTATTCATTATTATTTTGAATTTATTTGACATCGATTTTTAAGACGGGGTATCGTGAAAAAAAGATTTGATTATTTGGCATATTTCGCTGTTTGTCCGTCTTTGTTTTTTTTCAATGGGAATCATCTTAGGGAGCTGATAACTTCCTATCATGTAGTCTCCGTAAAATGGAAGTTATTGTAAGGTATGACGTCATTGAGTGGAAGAGGGCACTCCCCTTAAACATAGTTGCGATTAATAGAAAACAGACATTTTCAGATGAAAGCACAAGGAATCATGTCACAATTTAGTACACTGATCTATTCTGGTTTTTTTTACCCAGAAAAGTTGAACATGCTGTGTTATTGTCCCGTAGAACTAGGTTTTTTCACCCTGCAGTGATTGAACTGGTACATCACAGAGAGAACCGAATGGATACATGATACAAAGGACAATTGGCTACGCTTATCCTCTACTTTAATAAAATCCTTATCTAGCAGCCATAGATTTAGGGCCTACCAAGATTAGCAGGAATTGACACCTAGTAGAAGGGTAAAGGCACATTTATCCCACACAAGGCTTGTATAAACCCTTGCGGTAAACGTTGAGCCCGTCGAGAAAGTCCAAGTAATACTTTTTGCTTTAAAGTTACCTTTTTCATAGACAACATAATATGGAAAGCTTCCATACTCTCCGGTTCCGCATACATCATTAATGTTACCGGGACATTTAATTGTTTGATCAAAACAGAAAGATGCAGTAAACGTTACACCTTCGTTATAACAGAAGCATGACTTAGTCTGTGAAAGGTAAAAATAATGAATTAATATGTGTAGTCATAGATGTATAAGCAAACATGTATACTGAAGCGTTACATTTGAATTCATAAAATAAAAATAAAAGCAGTTTATAGCCTGATACTAGGAATGGACTTTGTTCATTGTTGAAGGCCGTTTGGTGAACTATAGTTGAATTATTAACGTCTCATTTGCAATTATATTACCTTCTTATTGTAATACTTAACATGGTTTAATATATATTTGCAGTAACAGTCTTCGGTTCTTTTCACTAGGTGTATATTTGATGGTTTTGGGAGGACCACCGGTTTTTTAGTATGAGATAGGTGAAGAAATATACTAGGATTTTATTAAATTAGTAATATCATTTCATAGATTTTCCATATGTAGAGCAGGATCTGCATACCATTTCGGAAAACATGAGAACACCACTCGTTTTTGTTTCGCAGGAATTCTTTTGTTTTCTATGTTATGTTTTGCCGAATGTTTTTTCGTCGTTTTTTGTTTTTGAATATTGATTGTCCATTTAGTACCTCTTTTTAATTTTTACTGTAAACTGGCTCAATTTATTTACAGACGAATAAATGTACTCTTGGTAAAGTTTGTGAATGAATTGGTTCAGTGTATATGTCTATAAATTCCGGACAAATGTTGCGAATCTTATATCACAAGGTCAGTCCACCAGGTCACTTTCAAGCAAATTTGACAGTTTTATGTTTAACAAAGTCAAAAGGTCATAGGTCCTTTAAAATATCTGGATAGGTGTGCATATATGGAGGGCACAGGTCGCAATGTCGCTCGCCAAACCTCCAAACTAGCAATGTAGCAATCTGATTAAATGACAACAATTACAACACATAAACTGACCTATAATCAGCGAATGAATTTTCAATATTATTAAAAAAAACTCATTTACTGTGAATTAGTCCATATTAAGTAATTTTACACTGACCTGTACAGCAAAACTAGTGTAATTCTCATTGGCACAAAAGTCTGCACATACTGCTACGTGTTTATCTGCGGTTCTGTTGACTACTGCTGTTCTCAGTGTGTTTATATTACCATCATAATAACAATCTGAATAAAACAATAGAGCACGTATAACAATGTCCAGACGTTTGAACAAAACAATAGAGCACGTATAACAATGTCCAGACGTTTGAACAAAACAATAGAGCACGTATAACAATGTCCAGACGTTTGAATAACACAATAGAGCACGTATAACAATGTTCAGACGTTTGAATAAAACAATAGAGCACGTGTAACAATATGAAGACGTTTGAATAAAACAATAGAGCACGTATAACAATGTGAAGACGTTTGAATATAACAATAGAGCACGTATAACAATATGAAGACGTTTGAATAAAACAATAGAGCACGTATAACAATGTCCAGACGTTTGAATAAAACAATAGAGCACGTATAACAATGTGAAGACGTTTGAATAAAACAATAGAGCACGTATAACAATGTCCAGACGTTTGAACAAAACAATAGAGCACGTATAACAATGTCCAGACGTTTGAATAACACAATAGAGCACGTATAACAATGTTCAGACGTTTGAATTAAACAATAGAGCACGTATAACAATGTCCAGACGTTTGAATAAAACAATAGAGCACGTGTAACAATATGAAGACGTTTGAATAAAACAATAGAGCACGTATAACAATGTGAAGACGTTTGAATAAAACAATAGAGCACGTATAACAATATGAAGACGTTTGAATAAAACAATAGAGCACGTATAACAATGTCCAGACGTTTGAATAAAACAATAGAGCACGTATAACAATGTCCAGACGTTTGAATAAAACTATAGGGCACGTATAACAATGTCCAGACGTTTGAATAAAACAATAGAGCACGTATAACAATGTGAAGACGTTTGAATAAAACAATAGAGCACGTATAACAATGTCCAGACGTTTGAATAACACGATAGAGCACGTATAACAATGTCCAGATGTTTGAATAAAACAATAGATGAAATAAGAAGATGTGGTATGAGTGCCAATGAGACAACTCTCCATCCAAGTCACAATGTATAAAAAGTAAACAATTAGTTACTGTGCGTACTGTTGTACGTTTGTTTTTTCTACATTGCCTAGAGGTATAGGGGAGGGTTGAGATCTCAAAAAACATGTTTAACCCCGCCGCATTTTTGCGCCTGTCCCAAGTCAGGAGCCTCTGGCCTTTGTTAGTCTTGTATCATTTTTAATTTTAGTTTCTTGTGTATAATTTGGAGTTTAGTATGATGTCCATTATCACTGAACTAGTATACATATTTGTTTAGGGGCCAGCTGAAGGACGTCTCCGGGTGCGGAAGTTTCTCGCTGCATTGAAGACCCATTGGTGGCCTTCGGCTGTAGTCTGCTCTATGATCGGGTTATTGTCTCTTTGACACATTCCCCATTTCCATTCTCAATTTTAATTATAGGTCAAAGTACGGCCTTCAACACGGAGCCTCGTCTATAAAGCTATAAAGGGCTCCAAAAAGACTAGTGTAAAACAATTCATACAGGAAAACCAACGGTCTAATCTATATAAAAAACGAGAAACGAGAAACACTTAAGAAACCACATCAACAAACGACAACCACTGAAACAGATTCCTGACTTAGGACAGGTGCAAACAAATGCAGCAGGTTTAAACGTTTTAACAGGCGTCAATCGTCACGCTAACCTGAAATAGTAGTGTAACATTACAACATGGAAAGACACACTATAAAATATCAATTGAAATGGCCTAACTCAATCAAAAAGACATATTAACAAAAACAAGTTAGCATACACTGAACGAATAAATTTGAGCACGTATAACAATGTCCAGACGTTTGAGTAAACAAAAGAGCACGTATAGCAATGCATGTCTAGACGTTTGAATAAAACAAAAGAGCACGTATAACAATGTCCAGACGTTTGAATAAAACAATAGAGCACGTATAACAATGTCCAGACGTTAGAATAAAACAATAGAGCACGTATAACAATGTCCAGACGTTTGAATAACACAATAGAGCACGTATAACAATGTCCGGACGATTGAATAAAACAATAGAGCACGTATAACAATGTCCAGACGTTTGAAACCCCAATAGTGAACAACCATTTAAATCTGAAGGGGAGGGGTTAGATTTTTAAAAGAAATATTCTGATTCCCAACTTTGAAAACAAAACATTTTGAGTAGGACGATTTCTGATTGAGAGTATGATAGAATTTGTCAGATTTGATGTTAAGTTCATAAAAAAAAATTATGCTTGCGTGGTTACTGATTGTTTTTATATTTAGTATGGTCAAGTTCTTATTTCCATTGTAATATATCATTGTTCACTACTTCAATAGCAAATTGATATTTTGGTACGAAAAGCATGTTTTGTTTTTTAATTCTTATTTTAAATTAAGAATAATGAAAGATCGAAATTGAAGCATTTTTTACTATTGGTAATCGGAAAGTGAATTTTCACTTTCTTTTTTGCATAGTTTTAAACAAATGATAAAATCATGTAATAAGTAATGTATGATTCTCTTTTATCTAAACTAAACTTTTAAAGATTGTATCTCTTTTTTAAAAGTACACCTACTTTCCCATTTCCTATACCATGGTTTACCAGTCCAAACATCTGTTTGGAATTTTTCACAGGTACGAATCACTTCACTGAATCTTCCTCCGTACCTCAGGAGCACTCCACCTACTCTATTGCAAAACTGCTCTGCTTGGTAGTAAGTTTTGTTATCTGTGTTAGAATAATATAATGTAGCTGTTGAACCTATAAATAGAATAAAAACTGTAAACTACTCACAGTTCATGTGGATTTTTATCATTTCCTCTCGTCCACGGTAAGCAACCCTCCTATTTACACTTGGGTTTGATCCTTTTGTTATTTTAAGTAAGAAATGTAAGATACACATGCTAATTTGTTGCTTCTAGTGGGTTTTAATTTGAAGTCTGTATATTTAAAATAAAAATGAAAAAGAAAAATGCGTGCCCTGTCCATTGCTAGTGTTTACAAGCTATATAAAAAGTTTTGTTCACAGAGAGGGACTGAATTATTCGGGTTACTATGTCATATTCATAATACATAAAGGGATATCGGGATATCAGGAATAGCCCAAAAATACAAGATAGTACAACACACAACATCTACTATCAACAACCGACTGCTCAAAATAAATAGAAGCACATACAATGACAAACAACAACGAACATTAAATGGCTCAGATCGACTAACTTGGTACACATACAAAATGAGATGAGCTGATAGTTATCAAACAGAGCATGAGATGGTGTATAATACATGGCTGATTGTTATCAAACAGAGCATGAGATGGTGTATAATACATGGCTGATTGTTATCAAACAGAGCATGAGATGGTGTATAATGCATGGCTGATTGTTATCAAACAGAGCATGAGATGGTGTATAATGCATGGCTGATTGTTATCAAACAGAGCATAAGATGGTGTATAATACATGGCTGATTGTTATCAAACAGAGCATGAGATGGTGTATAATACATGGCTGATTGTTATCAAACAGAGCATGAGATGGTGTATAATACATGGCTGATAGTTATCAAACAGAGCATGAGATGGTGTATAATACATGGCTGATAGTTATCAAACAGAGCATGAGATGGTGTATAATACATGGCTGGTAGTTATCAAACAGAGCATGAGATGGTGTATAATACATGGCTGATTGTTATCAAACAGAGCATGAGATAGTGTATAATACATGGCTGATTGTTATCAAACAGAGCATGAGATGGTGTATAATACATGGCTGATTGTTATCAAACAGAGCATGAGATGGTGTATAATGCATGGCTGATTGTTATCAAACAGAGCATGAGATGGTGTATAATACATGGCTGAGTTATCAGACAGAACAAACACACGATTGCATATTTGAAACAATATCAAAGAATGCAAGTATATATTCAGTCATGCAAAGTTGATTAATTTTAGATGAATTACAATATTCTTTTTAGCAGACTTTTGTTCATATAGCTTCCCATGTATTCAAGTATTTATCTCTTTCATTTTTTTTTTTGTATTTCAGCGTTTTGATGAATGTTAATCAAAACGCACCATATTATGTATAAAGTGGTTTTTTTTATTTTCATAGAAATGCTCAAACACATTCATGCATGTTTACTTTTTACACATTGTGACTTTGGTGGAGAGTTGTCTCACTGGCACTCATACCACATCTTCTTATTTATGTATACAGACTACAATACACATTCAACAGATTAATACAACATACATAAAATCATCCGTGCATAAACCACAATAGATTTTTTTTTATATTCTATCAAATTAAAATTGGTAATTATAATTATGATACCTTGTGATATTGAAAAACTTACATAGAGATACTCAGAAAAATAAATGTAATGTGTCTTGAAATATTCTACATAACGACTTTACTGGGAATGGACAATCTGTCTATATCTTGATAGCAGAGTCATGATCAGAATTTAATAACAAATATATTTGGTCGTAGTAGAAATAGATTGTAACCTTTGTTGAAACGGGTATGTGTTGGTGAACCACAAGGTACAAGTCCATTTATAATTTTATACTTTAAACCAGATTTCTGGAATTTAGATCTTTCTGTTAATGGTAACCGTTTTTATAAGTATTAGGAACAAGAATCTTTCTTGAACATATAAACACATTGAAGAGGGTCTGGATGGGGATTATAGAATCAAAAATAATGGGGGAAAAGTGAAAAATAGAAAATAAAAGTGCCAATAAAAAGGACAGAAAATAATAGGTGCAAAATATAAAGAACAGATAATATGGTACAAGAATGAGGGTGTGGATGGGGGTTTACAGATAGAGAATAATTGGCAACAAATATATTGAATAGAGAAAAATAGCCTAAAGAATAAAGAATACAGAAATGAAGGACCCCCATCCACACCCTCGGGAAACGTGGCCTAAGAATACAGAAATAAAGACCCATCAAACCTGCAGACTCATTAAATTATAATTCGTGTCGCTCTTTTCTGCAGTTTTGAAGTTCTATCAGAATCTATTTGGGATACAGTCCCACAAACTAAACTTCAATAGACTTCAATATACGTACGATCAATTTAAAATCACTTCCCAATCGTAGCAACATTTTACTCAGCCATTCTCGCTAACCTACGCTAGATTAGCCGAGTAGTTACGATAGCTGAAATTTTCATCAATATCAATTCCAAGTAATTCTAATAATTATAGATAAGAAGATGTGGTATGGGTGCCAATGAGACAACTCTCCATCCAAGTCACAATGTATAAAAAGTTAACAATTATAGGTCAAAGTACGGCCTTCAACACGGAGCCTTGGCTCACACCGAACAGCAAGCTATAAAGGGCTCCAAAATGACTAGTGTAAAACAATTCAAACAGGAAAACCAACGGTCTAATCTATATAAAAAACGAGAAACGAGAAACACTTATGAACCACACCAACAAACGACAACCACTGAACAACAGGCTTCTGACTTAGGACAGGTGCATGAAAATGCAGCGGGTTTAAATGCACATTCTCTATAGAGGTTTCATTCATGGTAATAAACAATTCTGATAATTGATACTTCGTTAGAGTTCTTTAGATGTCTTATTTGCATTATTGTTTTTGTTTTTTTGTTGAGGATTTTTTTCTTGGAAGGGATTTTATATCATTGTTTTGTTTTGTTTTAGTGTTTGTTTTCGTTTTAAAATAAAGTTTGTTTTTATTTCTGTGTATTTAAGATTAAATACATTTGTATTCCCAACAATAAAACTAATGGAAAACATTAACATTCAAAAAGTTATTTAATTTTCAATTTCATTTATTTTTTTATTGTTTATATGCATGATTTGTAATACAAAATAATATTGAGTATACTTACATTTAATGAAAGTAAGTGTCCATATAATAAATATCAAGTCCATCAAGTTATTATACTTTTTTTTTTATTTGTCACAAAGTCTTTATACTAAGTCCGTATTTATTATGCGTTCATCACTAAATCCGGAAGTTTGTCCGTTCCGCTTACAAACATCTAAAGTAATCACAATTATATTAATCTATTATTGTTAGTGACTAATTTTTTTCAACAATACACAGCGCATAAAATTGAAAGCTTAGTACATAACTTGTCAGTACGTATTGCAATAGCACTTTTCTAAGCCAACGTTCTATAAAGCTCAATATCACGTGGCATTTGCTTTTGGTTTTCTTCGATCGTGGATTATAGAAACCCGTACGATCTTACCCAATGACAAATAGTAAAATACAGTATATTAAATGTTGATCTAAAATCATACATATAACTTTCAATGGTAAATGTATACTTAATGTGTCATAAAGATTTGAAATCATCTATTGACGTCACACTGCTGTAGGATAATTTCACCTTAAAACCAACCACTATGAACTTTATCTGATCAACCACACTAATATAAAGCGTAAACAGATGATAGGGGAAAGTATATTTTAAATAGATTACGTTACGTAGAGTTGAATTGATACAGAAGTTGTTTAGTACAATTGATGTGACATTTAAAATTTGCAAATCGAGTTTCTTAGATATTATCCCAAAAACGGGACTAACCTGTAACATGAATGATATTGTCAAAATGGGAGTGGAACATTATATAAAAGTGAATATTCAGTTTTAATTACTTTGATAATAAAACTTTTTTAAGTATTTATTACTGGACTAGATATGTCGTTTTTCAGAGAAAAAGGTAAATATGAACATAAATTGAAATTATAAGCGAAATATACACACCCGAATTAGATATAAATTAAGCCATATGGTTCAAAAGTCCGTAAGCCAGTTAGTCCGAAAATCCATCTTATTATCTGAATGAACTGGGAAGTTAATAAACTTTGATCATCATAATTATCTTTTCTTTTAAAGTGATATTGAAAAACCATAATGGATAAACTCGGGTGCTCAGGAAAAAAAACAGTATTAATTATAATTACACCTATATAAACACATCAGGCGTCCTTTATATATATAATTATTTCTGTGACTGCATCTTACGATCCTTTACGACAGATAATTTAGCTAATCTGCAATCAATTCCATCTTCATGCCTAATACTGTATCATGTACTGTGTTACAACTCTAGATTCTACTGACGAGGAAAGGTAACACTAGGCCACCAAAAGCTGAAAATTTTAGTTCAGTCTAGGTGGTCGAGTGGTCTAGAGCGCTGGACACAGTACAGGCGGGGTTGTCTCAATATACCAATAGCATGAGTTCGAATCCCGGCGAGGGAAGAACAAAAATTTACTTCCGCAAATTTGCAGATTTAACATTGTTGTGCTGATATTTAGAGTAATTATGAATATAATATGTGTTTTCAGCCGTGTATCACCTTCACTGGTGATCCAATGGATGGATCTGTCCTAGAATTGTCACTTGTTTAGACGTACCTATCGGGATATGGTGTATCAATGTTTGCACCTCATGTTTGCGGTATACCATCTTTTCCGCGCAAGTTTATTGTTTTCTGTTTGGTATAATTAAGATTCATTTTGTTACATCTGGTGATCCGTTTATTTGGCAATCGCCATGGCAGTCAGCAGGGTTCAAGAACATCCGCTGTTCGACCTGCTAAACTGAGGCAAATTATATGGCCTTCCAAATACCGTTTCGATTCCTAACATCACTCAAGAGACATTAATTGTCTAAATCCAGATATGGTGTATCAATTTTTGCACCTCATGTTTGCGGTATACCATCTTTTCCGCAAATTTATTGTTTTCTGTTTGATATTAAATTAATAGTTAAGATCCATTTTGTTACATCTGGTGATCCGTTTATTTGGCGATCGCACTGGCAGTCATCAGGGTTTACGAACATCCGTTTTTCGACCTGCTAGTCAAATGCGTTTTGTTAAAATATACCTTTTCACTGTTTTGGTCTTTTGGAAAATGTTGCTTGTGCTGTATTTAGACCCCTCTACCAAGAAATTTGTTTTGCATGCACACGTATATATATATATATATATATATATATATATATACAAGTCTAAATTGAAAACATATATATACAAGTCTTAATTACAGACCAATTGTAATTTTACCACTCATTTCTAAAATCCTCGAAAAACATGTGAAAACACACTTAGTAAAGTATCTTAATAAATACAACTTATTGTATAGAATGCAGTCAGGCTTTCGCGCAAAACATTCTTGTCAAACTGCGTTAACAGCTTTATTGGATAAATGGCTTAAAGCCATTGATGATGGCGATCTTGTTGGGGCAGTGTTTCTAGATCTAGCAAAAGCCTTTGATCTTCTCAATCATGAACTGCTTATTCAAAAATTAAACAAATACAAATTTGCTTATACTTCGCTACGATGGTTTACATCATATTTGGCTGACAGATATCAGATGGTATCTATTTCAAATACATTTTCAGACTTACAAAAACAAAAAACGGGTGTACCTCAAGGATCCGTTTTAGGACCAGTGTTGTTTTTAATTTTTATAAATGATCTTCCTATGTCTAATCCTAATCATAACACCGATTTTTTTGCTGATGATAGCACCATATCAGTCATTGGACAAAACAAAAGTTGTATCAGTCATAAACTTAATACGGTTTTACAAGATATTTTTAGCTGGTGTGATGACAATAAAATGGCTGTAAATGTATCTAAAACGAAGGCTATATGTATTGGCTCTAAACAGAAGCTTTCAGCTACATCAAATGAAAACATTAATATTGCTATGAATGGACAAAAAATTAAAGAAAGTACATGTGAAAAGGTTCTAGGTATTTTTGTTGATGCATCTCTATCTTGGTCTTCTCATATTGATTATATCATAAAAAGGGTTAACTCTTCTTTAGCTTTACTAAAAAGGATAAAGAAATATTTAAATCACAAAGCTAGACAAATGTTCTATAACGCTTACGTTTTACCTCACTTAGATTATTGTTGTTCAATATGGGGAAACTGTAATAACTTTCTATTAGATAGTTTACTAAAACTGCAAAAGAGGGCAGCAAGAATAATTTTAGACGAACATGATTACACCAAACCTTCAAGCGAATTATTTCACGAATGTAACATTGTGCCGATTACACAAAGAATACAGTATCATAAATCATTACTAATGTATAAGGCAAAACATGGCTTAGCTCCAGAATATATGTCCAGTCTTATTTTATCAGCTTCTGCAAACCAAAAATACAATACGAGATTTTCGTCCTCAGATAATTTTATAATTCCAAAACCAAATACAGAGTTGTATAAGTCTAGTTTCTCGTACAATGGACCAAAAGTATGGAATGCTCTTCCTGGTTCAATTAAAAAATCAAACACAGTATTAGAATTTAAACATAACTACAAATCTATGTACTTTTAACATTACCATGATATTTGTACTGTAATGCCATATATAATAATTGTTTATTGTATTTAAGTTGTATTACATCTTTATTTATCATTATTATTGAATATGTATTGTTTATTTTTAATGTAATTATTATTGTATTAAGAGAGCCTTATTGAAAATTGGTGTAATCCAAATGAGTTACTCTCTCTAAATAAAGATATTATTATTATTATTATTATTATTAATAATTGAAAACAACGTTCAAACCTATGACTGCGTTGGTAAAATCCGCATTTTTTTACGTGTGCATGCAAAACAAATTTCTTGGTAGAGGGGTCTAAATACAGCACAAGCAACATTTTCAAAAAGATATATATATATACATATGAATAACACGACCCGAATTCGTCAATGATTTCCACACAAAAAAGGGTAAAACTTCTCTTATCTAATATTTACATCTATATATTATTTGTAAAAGTATAAAATATCATCTAATGTGTCGTTCTTGAGAAGGACGAAAAAAGAAGAATATTGCCAGAACAAGTAAATTTAAACAACTTGAACAGAGGTCAAATATTTTCCTTACAATTCTGAAGTGATATTTGTTTTTGAATTCATAAATTGTGCATGTGCGGTCAGAATCAGGATGTTAAATGTTATGCCTCGTGCAGAGAGAGTGCAGCACTCTTTATATGCTAAAGAATCCTTGCATCTACTGTTTGAGGTTCTTAAGGTTGCCAGTTGCAAGGCTAATTTTCTGCCCCATTTCAAACATCGATCCTAAATTTCCAGTGGCAGTCTAAATTCACCCCTCCTTTTTCTGGTCGGCCTACCTAGTACAGAATCTTCCTATTTTATCTATTGTTAATTTGTTCTCGCCCTGAGCATGCATGAAATATTTTCCACTGGACATAAAGCAAGCAACAATCGATCAATCATATATCATTATACCAATACATGTATATATACAACTCAATAAAATTAAGGACCATTTAACTGTGGGGAAAGGTAAAATAAGTTTTTTTTATCTATTCCGAAAATGTATAACGAACCATGCAAGCATCAAATTATATGGAGTTTTTTTTTCATACAAAGTGAGATTTTTTTTAAACAACTGAACATTCTGAAAATCAAATTACAAATACTCGGAGTATTAAACATATTTCTTTTCTTTCTCCCTGATCAATTTTTTTTTCTTCAATGTTGGGGATCAGATTATTTTTTATTACAAAAAAAGGAGAGAAAAAACATAGGTCAGAAAGAAATAGTTAATTTCATATGCAGGATAATTATACAAAGTTATTATATTTAAATAAGGAGCTGTGGTATGATTGCCAATTGCAATGCGAAAACTATCCAGAAGAGTCATAATAACCATACAGCCTTCAACAATGAATAAAACCCATACTATATAGTCTGCTATGAAAAGGCCATAACATGACAAAAAATTATAAACAATTCAAACCAGAAATCCAGCAGCCTGAAATTATCACAAACAATTTAACAAAAAAAAAAGGTAACATACTACAAACTCTAAATTGGGACAGGCACATAAAAATGTTTTAAACTATTTTTTGTGGATACTTCATTTCGCATTTAGCCCTTTCTATTCCATTTCGCGGGGATTTAATTTCGCGATGTTCATATCTACTTTATGTAGTTAAACAAGAAAAGATCCAAGTTGTACATTATCGCGACGATTTATATTCGCTTTATTTTTCTGCTGGCGCGGTGAAGTCGCGAAAATTAGTTGGTTTACAGAGATTTTGTATTATTTGCTGGTTTTGAATTTTACAGATATAATATCGTGATAAAGACGTTTACCCCAAGAAAATAAATTTTATTCATAATTTCACCATCAAATTTACATAAACTTAATATTCCCTTAATTTTTAAAAATTTTATTCAGTATTTGACCATCAATTTCATATAAATTATTATTTTTCCTTTACTTTCAACATGTAAATTTACCTGTTATTTGATTAGAAACTAATGTCTAAAACAACATATTTTGCAATTAATTACGTCAACATCTATTGTTCTTTCCATGTAGGGATCGACAGAATAGGGAAATTCAAAATGTAGGAATAGCCAGAAGACACCGCTTTAACATAAACCAACACAGTCCTAGTAACAAATAAATCTACTGCAGAACATGGAGTTGTCTCCTTTTACAAATTAGTTTGTTGCAGTTCATGTCATACATTCGTAATTTGTATTTTCTACAAACAAGAGTTAAAATAGAAGTTATAACTTTTGCATTCTGATCAGAAAATAAGAAATTGATATTTGTAGCTTTTCCACTATTGAGTCAGTTTTTGCGTGTATTTTCTATATATGTTGATCTTTTGTCCTAGATTAATAGATCAATACATCAGGGTTGACCCGGGTTTTCCCGGCCTGGACAATACTCCCAGAAACGGGTAATGCTGGGCAACACTGGTCAATATGATTTTTTAAGCTTATTTTAACACAAAATAGTAAAGATTTGTTGTAGTTTCATAGTATTATAGCTAAATATATACATTTTATACAGATAACAATTGAGAGCCATTTCTATATGATTGAAAATTCAATTTTATCCTTTTCTCCACTAATTCTATGTAGACAGAATACAAGATTTGCACATTTTACATGTTTTAGGATACCTTGTTAATTTCCAAGCTTTGTTTCAATAATAAAAAAAAAATGCATTTTTTTCGCATTGTTTAAGTGAATTGTAAATTTTGATTGTTATACAATCGTATTGCTAAATAAACACCCTAAGGGGACATGTCATTAACACTTCCAGAAATGAAAGGCTGATTATTGTTATATATACAAATCTGTGTTCTAATCTGAATAATTACTTATTAATTAATGATGTACACATAAATATGTTAAAACTTAGTAAAATGGACAGAAATTATTTAAACGTAATTGTCCTTGCATATAACTATTAATTCTTAATATTGTTTATATATATTTAAAAAAAAAGCAAATTGAACTCTTAGGCTTTATGTTAACAGTTTGACCAATCTAGACAGAATGGTGGTTTAATAGATTTTTAGGAGCATTATTGAAAAAGCTGTTTCCATTTGTCTAATGTGTCTTCATGTACATTTGTCTCAGAGTTGCTAGAACAATACTTTCTCAGATTTATACACTTGTATTTAAGACTCTCAAACAAGTAAACTTATTTATAAATATCTTTAATGTATTGCATTTGTGATTGATCACAAAATCCTCTTGAAAATTCATGTCAGTATTTCACATTACCCAGTATTGACCAGTATTACCCGGTAAAACCCAATAAAACCCGGGTTTCCCAGTATTTCCCACTGGGCTTGGCAATACTCATAAAACCCGGATTTTTGCCAACCCTGCAATACATGCATGTGTCAATGAGATATTTGATTTATATTAAATTATTACATGTAAGAGCCTCACATCCCAATACACAATAATCAGGCGGGGCACAATTAGGACAACGCATCAGACAATCGTAGAACTTTAAATAATAATGTGAATAAACTCAATATCGCTTACCTTAATGTTTGCGGTATAACCTCAAAACTGTTGAATCCTGACTTTGATAACTTTATTAAAAACATGATATTCTGGTGTTTATAGAAACAAAAACTGATGATTATGATGAAATTAAATTACCAAAAGATTATACTCTATATACAAGCATAGAAAAAAATCAAAAGGAAATCTGGAGGTATCATTATTATTTATAAAACGAAACTGTCAAATATTCTCAAATTTATTAACTCAGAATCTGAGTTCGTTCAGTGGGTAGAAATTTTACATGGAAATTTTGATACGGGTTAAAATATCTTACTCGGTTGTGTTTATATACCTCCAGAATTCTCAAGATATTCTTCTGATGAATCTTTTTCAGAGATTGAAGATGAACTTATTCGATTTTCAAATACTTCAAAAGAAGTAGCACTGATTGGTGATTTTAATTCTAGAACCTCTATTGTTAGTGATCATGTTATACCTGATGAAAAATTACTAGAAATTTTACAGGTAGAAGACGATGTTATTAATGAAGATATTTTTTCTCAGTTTTTGTTAGAAAGTAAAAATATTCCTCTACAAAGATATAGTAATGATCAAGGTAGAGTGAATAAATATTGTATTCTTCTATTAGAGCTATGTAAAAGATGTGGAGTTTTTATATGTAATGGTCGTATATTTTCGGACAAATTTATAGGTCATACTACATGTAAGGACTCGAGAGCGTAGTATTTTTAAAATCCGCTTTTGGAATAAGCTTATGAATTATCTCCACAGTACTGTTAAGATTAAATGCAACGTCTGTTCTCAATGCAGACAAATGTGAAATAACTTGGTTTAGGATGAAGCAGTTTTGATGGATTATATCACAGGATGGATATGAAAATTTACGAAATCTTGTGAGGAATAGAAATTTCGAACGTATGGAACCAGTGTTCGCTTCCAAAGACTATATCCGCCTCTTTGACAAAAGTAACTCCATAATAATTGCACAAGTTTTTCCTTTTCTGCATGCACAGCTAAAACATTCAGCAGAAGCATCCATACTAAGACTGTGGCAAAACTTAAGGTTCCTAGAGAAAAGAAAGGTAGAAGGTGTTAGAGTGTGAATTGAATGTCGGTTTAGGATTTATAAATCCTTTTTAGCACTATAAACATAAGTTTTCTCATAATTGTGACATCAATACACTGAAAATAAAGTTATAAGAAATTAAGCATAGGTGGACATGAAAGTTTTGCCAAAGTCAACATGAATATTCTGGATGTAAGATCAAGGTAAAAACATTTATTATTGAGCACTTTGTCAACAAAATGTGTTTGTACCGCATTTTGAACTGAATGAAATGAACTTACGAATGAACCAACATATTAAGGAAAGTATAATGAACTAGAAATCTCCTTTCGAAAAGAACAAAGAATTGAATCTTCGAACACTGATTTAAACTAACCCTTGAATGGAATATGATAGCATGGAATATGAAATAATAGGACAATATGAAATACTAGGGCAATATGAAATACTAGCTATATATATAGGACAATATGAAATATTAGGACAATATGAAATATTAGGACAATATGAAATACTAGGACAATATGAAATACTAGGCCAATATGAACTAGCAATATATAAAGGACAATATGAAATATTAGGACACTGAAATACGAAATCATAGAAAAATATGAAAAGCATGAGTTGTAACATGCTTAATATGCAACTTATTGAAGAACATTATTTCGTTTTCTTTTCTTTCGTCTGGTTCCTTTTTGTGTTTTTGTTGCAAGGTATTGTCGCACCATATGAATTGGCAAATTTTGTTCTGGTTCCCAGGTCTTTTCTTTGTATCTGACCCATTTTACAAGAAATGGTTGTTCATTATTAACCTTTTTACTTTGGACAAGTTTTTCAACATCATAAAATTGTTTTGAACCATCATCTACAGGTTCATCAGTACCTGAAATATCAGCATCTGGATTTGGAACATTTTCATCATTGTTTGGATTCAGTAGAGGGATTGGATTTTGGAAATTTGGTTGCTCTTCCCTTCTTGGGTCTGGACGTGGAACATCAGGAGGAGGTGCATTTTGATCTGGACAATGATCTGGGGAAGTGTATAATTTCAATCTATTTGCATTGATCATGCCTTTTAACATCTTGTTGTCTTCACACCTTCTCAATTTGTATGTTTGATTTAGTCCTTTGGCAACTATGTAAAATGGACCGTCTTGTTTTCTATGTAAATTTGAAGCTAACCCTACTGGCACTTTAGGAGTGTACATAAGAACTAGATCCTGGATTTCAAATTTTGGAAGAGCTGTGTTTTTGTCGTAATGCTTCTTTTGTTTTTTCTGTGCATATTCCAAGTTGTCAGTTGCACACCTTTTGGCTATTTTAGACAATCAATGATAGTTTTTTATATGAACCTTCACAATTTTGTTAATGTCTGTTTTTGGAAGCAGAGTATTGTCAACAGGAAGGTTCATTTCTTTACCAAAAAGTAAATTATATGGAGAAAACTCAGAAGATGCCGATGGAGACATGAGAAAAGCCATGATTATACCCGGAAGGAGTTCTGCCCAATTAGATTGATTTTCATCTACAATGGTTCTTAGACATTGTATGACTGTCTTACTTGTCTCGTTCTGCAACTGAATTGGTCTGAGGATGGTACAAACTTGTGAAATAGTGTTTCACATTATAAATTTGAGTTACAGTAGCAAAAAGCTTACTCATAAACCTTTGACCACGATCTGAAACAAGGCTAGTGGCACTTCCGTAACGGGAGAATACTTCTTTGTGAAGAACATTGCATTTTCTTCAGCTGTTTCAGATCTCACTGGAAAAGTCTCTATCCATTTGCTGAAAGCGTATACTACAATAAGAATATGGCGATGACCTAATTTTGTTTCTTTGAAAGGAACTATGAGATCAATGTGCAATCTTGCAAAAGTGTCTGTAATAAGCATTGGAGTTAAAGGAACTCTTTTAGCATGAACATGTGGTTTAGCTCTTTGACAAGAATCACAGCCTCTAATGAAATATGCCACTGCCTGATACATTCCAGGAAAGAAGAACTTATTTTTGATAGCTAGATAGATACTTTTAAAACCAAAGTGCCCTATTTCATAATAGGATTTGAGAAGATCATTTCGAAATTGACGTGGACATGCAAGTTGTTTTACAAAAAGGTCTTTCATTCTGTCTTGTGTTCTTGGCTGGTAAAAATGGTACAAGATACCGTCTAATAATGCATACTAACTTGCTTCTAAACAAATTTTCTTTGCCAGTTTTGTTTCGTCAGGAAGTGTGCTATTTTCAAGGTACGCATAGACATGTTTAAAGTCAAAACATTCTTTTTGTAAAGGACCTATGTTTTCTGGCATAACATCAGTGTGAGTTTCTTGTATTTGTGTTGGCTAAGGATTTGTTTCTATTACTGTATCATCTGAATTTTCAGCATCAACTGCCATAACAGAAGGAATGGAAGAATTTGAAGGAGTGTAAACAAAATTTACCTGTAAAGGCTCTGAATTTTCTTGTGAATTGATAGAAGTAAGATTTAAAGAAGGAATGACATCTTCAGGTTCAGAACTAGATTGAAAGTCAAGAGTACTCTCTTCTCGAGAGGCAATCAGCATTCCCATTTTTCTTCCCTGGACGAAAACAAATGTCAAAACTGAATCCCTGAAGAAGTACAGACCATATTGCTAAACGACCTGTGGACTGTTTAATGTTGGTTAACCACTTGAGAGCTTGATGATCTGTGAAAACCTTGAAGTGACTATTTGCTAAGTAAACATGATATGATTTGATACCTTCTAGGACTGCAAGACATTCCAATTCACTGACACCCCAGGCTCTTTCACCTTGTGTCAATGACCGACCTCCATAAGCAATGACCTTTTCCTGACCTTTGGAATCTAACTGACCTAATATGTATCCAATAGCTGTGCCGCTGGCATCAGTAGTAAGAATGAAAGGTTTGGACATATAAGGATAAGCAAGAATAGGTGCAGAGCAAAGAGCCTTTTTGAGCTGATCAAATGCCTTTTGGCACTTTTCTGACCATTCAAAAGGAACATCATTTCCCAGAAGGTGATTGAGAGGTGTTGTGATGTGACTGTAGCCTTCAATGAATTTTCTGTAGTAATTTGTCAAACCAAGAAAAGAACGAATTTGTTTTTGGTTTTTAGGAACCGGAAATGAACTCACAGCATCTACCTTTGATGTGTCTACTTTGACACCTTCTTTTGAAATTGTATGACCTAAATAAAGCACTTCCTTTCTAGCGAAAAGACATTTTCCTGGTTTCAAAGTTAAGCCAGCAGAAATAAGTTTGTCAAAGACTAACTGAAGGTGATTAAGATGTTCCTCGAAGGATTTGCTGAAAACAAGGATGTCATCAACATAGACAAGAGCTATTTTGTAATTCAGAGATCTGAGGACTTGTGTAAGCAAATGTTGAAAAGAGGAAGGTGCAGAAGCCAAGCCAAATGGTAACCGCTTCCATTGGTAGACACCACTAGGAGTTACAAAGGCTGCTTTGTGTGCAGTTTTGGGATCAAGGCCACACTGCCAATATCCAGATAGAAGGTCTTAAGTACTGAAAATAGAAGCTTGGGCTTTGCCAAGTGCATCGAACACATCCTCCAGCCTCGGTAAAGGAAAAAATTTTTGACGCGTGCATTTTTTTTTAGTAATCTATAGTCCACACAAAACCTCATCTCCCCTGATTTCTTCTTAAACATAACAACTGGGCTTTGCCATTCACTATTAGACTTTTCAATAATGTCATGTTTCAACATTTGTTCAATTTGACAGTTCATTTCTTCGAAAACTTGTGGAGTTTGCCTATAAAATCTCTTTCTAACAGAAGGGGCATCATCTGTTTCAATAACGTGCTGATACATGTTAGTACGCCCAAGTTCACTTAAGTTTTAAGCAAAGAAAATTGTAATAAGTCTTTTTGTTCTTCAGTAAGATCTGAATTGCTTAAGTCAAATTGTAGGACATTTTGGTCATTTTCAGTGTGCACTTTTGACTTGGAATTGTCAGGATTTTGGACTTTATCATTGTTCTCAGACATTGATATTATATCTTCTGAATTAACAGGAGTAACTGCAGCAACAACATAATTTGCAGGAAGGAAAATTTTGTCTTTAGTTGGATTCATTATTCTTAAGCACGACTGATTTGAATCATCTAAAGAAACACAACATTTTGCACCAGCAAGAGACATTTTTGGTAAAGATGGCAAAGGCTCTAGTAAAGCAATCTGATTCTTTATAGAAGAAACGCTAATTGGAATATTAGCCTGATGAAAAGGAGGAATGAAAGTACCACTCACTGTCCTAGCAAGACCTGAATTCAATTCTAAAGCATTTAGAGTATTCGAACATAAATCAGAAATGAAAATAGTCTCACTATCACATATGATATGAGCCTAAACATCAGGTAAAAAGTCGAAACCAAGAATCATTTGCTGGTGTAATTTGTCAAAAACATGAAAATTATATCTCATAGCAACATTGCCTAAAATAAGAGGAAGAGACACTAACCAAAGTACTGAATGAACTTCACCTCCAACACCCATAGCACTTTTAATTTTTGAATTTTCTATTTTATCCCTACTTATACCTAAGAATTGGAGTAATTGTACAGAACAACAACTCATTTGTGCACCTGTGTCAACTAGACATGTGACATGTTTGCCACAAACTTCAATTTGCATTTTTTCTCTGATAAGTTCATTAACTGTGCAATTTCTGGAATTTTATTTTGCTGCATATTTTTGTTTTCACCAAAAGAAGTATAAGTTTTGAAGGAAGGAGTCTGGGCTTGTCTCTTCTGTCTCTTTGAAGAGTGCCTACCCAGGGGACTGGATAGGCTCGTGTCCCTATTGTGAAGAGTTAGGATGATGTGATGGAAAGTTTCTACCCTGAGAAGGTTGGGGTTGCATATTGTTGCTCCTAGGATAACTTCTAAGGTTTAAACCACACACCTCTTTGAAGTGACCTATTCTGTCACATTTGAAACACTTAACATTAAATGCTGGACATAATCTTCTATTAGTGCAAGACTTACCACAACCAAAGCACACATAATCTTGTCTGTATTGCCTTGTCTCTTGTCTTTCATGATAACTCTGTGTTTGCGTAGAATGAGGTGTGACAGCCATCACTTCAGACACTTCTTGTTTGACAGCAGATTTCATCGACTTTAAAAAAGATGAGAACATAGCATTTATATCTTGAGAAGCACATGGCGTATTAGAATTAGCACATTCAGCCACACTAGTAGCTATTTCTAAAGAATTTCTTAGTTCTTCAAAAGTCTTTGGTGATTTTTATATCACAGTTTGTTTTCAACTTGGTTGTAAACCATTAACTGCAATGTCAACATTTACAGCTTCTCCCAAATTTTCTGCTCCCATAGCTAATAGTTTAACTCTTGCCAAATATGCCTGACTGCTTTCTAAACTAGTCTGTTGGAGTTTATATATTTGTTAGTTTGTTTTTGTATTTGAAAATCGAGCTAAAAATGCTGCCTTCAATGTATCAATGTTGCCTTTTGTGGTTGCATCAAGGTTATGAAACCATAAAGATGCATGTCCTGTCAGTTGTAAAGGAAGAACTGACAATGCCTTATTATTGTCAACATTATGTAACGCTCTGTAAGATTTAAATAAATTCCACCATATTGCTGGCACACAACAGCTTTCGTCACTGAATTTTTGTAAAGACAAACCTTGAAGCCATTTCAGAGTCTAAATTTAAGTTAAATGAAATTATTGAGTTATCTGAATTTACTGAATATTATCTAACTCTTCAATATCTGATTCTTCGCCTGAATCAGTGTTATTTGATACCGTTGTTGAACCGGTGTTGTTATTTAGCAGTATCAAACCTATATCCTGCTCAAAATTATCTGGGATACTTTGGACTGTATCTGCGTCTGTTATCTGTTTTGAAAATGCTCTTGTTGCAGGATGTTCTTTGGAATGTAATGGAGTGGCTCCTTTCTGTTCTTGTCTTGATTTTGGTATAGGTACCGCTTGAATCTTTTGATGCTCCACCAATCTGTGAACTTTGTTGGGTTGGGTTGGGCTGGGTTACTGGACTTGCTATTATTTGAATGTATAGTGTGGGTAACCGTGTAATGCTTGTATGTACGTGTGCTGGAACTGCACTGAACTGGAACAGCTTTGAATACTGGAAGAAGAACAAGCTTGTATAAAAATAGATTTTTATTGTTTGCTTGTCACGAATGCAAGTGTATAATAATAATACAATGAACAATGAACATACATAATAAAAACATACATATAGAAACATGAATAGAATTAAATATGTCAGTAACCCTGGTATTTTAATAATGCGAATAAGAATAATCAACCCACCCAAAAGTATAGTTCACTTTAAATGAATAGGGAGAAGACTAGCTCACTTGAAATAAATATGAACTTGAACTGGGGGAATGAAATAAATATGTACTTGAATATGGGGAATGAAATAAATATAAATTTGAACTGGGGGAATGAAATAAATATGAATTTGAACTAGGGGAATGAAATTAAAATGAAGGGAGATAATTTGAATAGTATTTTTTACAGTTTCTATGGAAACAATGCCAAAGTAAGTTTATCTCATTTAAACCTGTTTCTGAAAACAGTTAATGTAATTCTAAATCAAATAAAACAGTCAACCAAAAACTATGTACAATGTGTCAGGTAAATATAACTGACAAACACAAAATAAACATAAATGCAAGAGCACCCCCTTTTCTATGCACTGGCCGTTTGAATAATTGCCATGAGAAAATGTTTATAACGTATGAGCGTGAAGAATTGAATGTTACGCATTATAATATGAATAATTGAATACTATAAAACATCCTGAATAGTCGAATAAATGAAGAACACATCATTTTCTTTTTCGTAGAGGGGTAAATTCAGTAAAAAATCTCCCATTGACTTTAATGCTAATCTATGTCTTGAATTAAATTTATACCTGATTTACCTTTAGAAATTGGAAGCTTTCATATATCATTCATGAAAGTACAAATGTAGCCCTATCTTTTGCAACAATAAAAACATAGGGTCATGCGGCATTTTTGGGCATTCACATGGCCTTGTTTACAAACACTGTAGATTCGCACTTAATTCCTTTACTGACCCCCATTACTTTTCAACCCTGTAGTAAAAAAATTTAGTATATTCAGCATTCATTTTTTAATTTTTTTTAACTCTAGTTTTAATCTATCAAAAAATATTTATTACAAACATTATCTACCAATCAGAAGAGCACAGGACTTCAGTTTTGTACAGAAAGCTCTCCCCCAAATGGGCGGTCCTTGATGACGTATATTTATTTACTGAATTTACCCCTATAAGGGACTTTTTAACTTCTTTTCCTACTTTTTTTGTATTAATCATGTAATGTATCCAATTTTCAAGTTTCAGTTTCAATACAACATTCATAAAGGCTGAACTTGTAAAGATAGCGGAAAATTTATACTAAGCCAATACTGCGGCCAATGTATATTTGGTGTATAAAGTTGCACCTTGACTGTTTTTAAAAGAATGGTGTAAAATACTATGCTTAATAAATATGAATTGTTTTCTATGTTTGCTTTGACCAGTATTGCAAGTACATCTAGGAACTAAAGTCTTGACGTACTCTTAGTTAAATTTTGCCTTATATGGAAGTTTTTAATTAAATACCCTGAAAAATACCACAAAAAGACTTTTCAAAGGCGTTTTAAGCAGTTTCATACCATAAAAAATAACAATTATGTTTCATTTTACTAAATCTGTGTTTTAATTACTTGTAAAATTCACAAAATGTCATTGACAACCACTCTGCAGAAATTCCTGTTACCCCAACATCAGGATGGTTTCTTTGCCAAAACTAGACGGCCAAACTGAAGTAGAAAAAAAGTGCCAAATATGAAAAAAAATAAGACTGGTTATAACCAAACTTTGCATTTGGAACATAAAATTAACAATTTAGAATATTTAAAAGCAATTATTTAACATAGCAATCCAATTACAAACATTTCAACACTAGTTTTATAGATGAAGGGTATGTAATCATGAAAAGTTGCCTAGTATTTTTTTTTCACCTAAAGAAACGCAATGAATTATGTAAAAATAAATGAATATCTTCAAACGGTCAGATTATTCGAGTGTTAAAATACTTGAAAAGTGCTTATTTACAACTTGATCTACAACTTAACATGGGGAACACAGCTAAAAAAATAACACTTTGTCAAAGGGAGGTAATTCTGATTTTCAATATGATTTTACACATTATTAGGAGAAATATGTGCAAAATGTGATGTAAAATGGAGAGAATATTTATGCCTTTCATTAATATCATAACTCTCAAGTGTAATTTCTATTGTTTCTTTCAATCTGGACACAAAACTGATTTTTTACCATATGCCCCATTCTTCCTACCACAGTACACTCAGTGCATTCTGGATTGCCGCAGTTAAACATAGAAATTTGTATAAAAAACAACTTTAACTGGTTCCAAAAGGCTTCAACTGCATTACTATTTACAGGAAATGAGTTTTGTGATTTATTGTGTGGCCTTAAACAATATTTTCCTATAGGGGTAAAAAATCTCCCATTGACTTTAATGTTAATCTATGTCTTGAATTAAATTTATACCTGATTTACCTTAAGAAATTGGAAGCTTTCATATATCATTCATGAAAGTACAAATGTAGCCCTATCTTTTGCAACAATAAAAACATAGGGTCATGCGGCATTTTTGGGCATTCACATGACCTTGTTTACAAACACTGTAGATTCGCACTTAACTCCTTTACTGACCCCCATTACTTTTCAACACTGTAGTAAAAAAAATAAAGTATATTCAGCATTCATTTTTTAATTTTTTTCAACTCTAGTTTTAATCCATCTATCAAAAAATATTTATAACAAACATTATCTACCAATCAGAAGAGCACAGGACTTCAGTTTTGTACAGAAAGCTCTCCCCCAAATGGGCGGTCCTTGATGACGTATATTTATTTACTGAATTTACCCCTATAAGGGACTTTTTAACTTCTTTTCCTACTTTTTTTGTATTAATCATGTAATGTATCCAATTTTCAAGTTTCAGTTTCAATACAACATTCATAAAGGCTGAACTTGTAAAGATAGCGGAAAATTTATACTAAGCCAATACTGCGGCCAATGTATATTTGGTGTATAAAGTTGCACCTTGACTGTTTTTAAAAGAATGGTGTAAAATACTATGCTTAATAAATATGAATTGTTTTCTGTGTTTGCTTTGACCAGTATTGCAAGTACATCTAGGAACTAAAGTCTTGACGTACTCTTAGTTAAATTTTGCCTTATATGGAAGTTTTTAATTAAATACCCTGAAAAATACCACAAAAAGACTTTTCAAAGGCGTTTTAAGCAGTTTCATACCATAAAAAATAACAATTATGTTTCATTTTACTAAATCTGTGTTTTAATTACTTGTAAAATTCACAAAATGTCATTGACAACCACTCTGCAGAAATTCCTGTTACCCCAACATCAGGATGGTTTCTTTGCCAAAACTAGACGGCCAAACTGAAGTAGAAAAAAAGTGCCAAATATGAAAAAAAATAAGACTGGTTATAACCAAACTTTGCATTTGTAACATAAAATTAACAATTTAGAATATTTAAAAGCAATTATTTAACATAGCAATCCAATTACAAACATTTCAACACTAGTTTTATAGATGAAGGGTATGTAATCATGAAAAGTTGCCTAGTATTTTTTTTTCACCTAAAGAAACGCAATGAATTATGTAAAAATAAATGAATATCTTCAAACGGTCAGATTATTCGAGTGTTAAAATACTTGAAAAGTGCTTATTTACAACTTGATCTACAACTTAACATGGGGAACACAGCTAAAAAAATAACACTTTGTCAAAGGGAGGTAATTCTGATTTTCAATATGATTTTACACATTATTAGGAGAAATATGTGCAAAATGTGATGTAAAATGGAGAGAATATTTATGCCTTTCATTAATATCATAACTCTCAAGTGTAATTTCTATTGTTTCTTTCAATCTGGACACAAAACTGATTTTTTACCATATGCCCCATTCTTCCTACCACAGTACACTCAGTGCATTCTGGATTGCCGCAGTTAAACATAGAAATTTGTATAAAAAACAACTTTAACTGGTTCCAAAAGGCTTCAATTGCATTAATATTTACAGGAAATGAGTTTTGTGATTTATTGTGTGGCCTTAAACAATATTTTCCTATAGGGGTAAAAAATCTCCCATTGACTTTAATGTTAATCTATGTCTTGAATTAAATTTATACCTGATTTACCTTAAGAAATTGGAAGCTTTCATATATCATTCATGAAAGTACAAATGTAGCCCTATCTTTTGCAACAATAAAAACATAGGGTCATGCGGCATTTTTGGGCATTCACATGACCTTGTTTACAAACACTGTAGATTCGCACTTAACTCCTTTACTGACCCCCATTACTTTTCAACACTGTAGTAAAAAAAATAAAGTATATTCAGCATTCATTTTTTAATTTTTTTTAACTCTAGTTTTAATCCATCTATCAAAAAATATTTATAACAAACATTATCTACCAATCAGAAGAGCACAGGACTTCAGTTTTGTACAGAAAGCTCACTCCCAAGTAGGCGGTCCCTGCTGACGTATATTTATTTACTGAATTTACCCCTATAAATAAACGCTACATCAATAAGGGCAGTAACTCTGCAGTGATATGAACAATGATCCAAAAATAAAAGATCTTAAAGTACTAAAAGAAAACCGTAACTAACTATATACAAAATTGCTTCTAAATGCTAAAACGAACTTAAATAGTAAAAATGCCTGAAAATGTCACATCGTTTAATTATCTGAAGTAATATAGTTTGAACGAAATTGAATAAAGTGTATAGAAACATGCACATTAAAATAAAACGTATTGAAACACGCATATTAAAAATAACAAAACTATTTACAAAAACGCCATTGAATACTTCTTCTGAACTCTTGAAACTATAGAAAATACTTGAATTAAAAGAATGTACTCTTGTAACTATTATTGAATATATCGTGTATAAAGTATTCTTTTTTCCGAATGCGTAAACTAACTTAATTTAAATAAACTGTTTTAGGCTTCAACAATATCTATAAAAATAATGTAATTTATGAACTGGAAAGTATAAATGCAAAATACATAAATATGAACAAAAATGCTACTTATTCTGTCTTAAAACTTTGTAATAAAATCTTAGCATAAAGAAATATAAAAATAAATAATTTTACTTGACTCACCTGGAAAAAGAACAAGCTTGTATAAAAATAGATGTTTATTGTTTGCTGGTCACGAATGCAAGTGACCAGAAACGCTTGTCCAGGTTTCAAGCTTGGTTTCCAGGTGAGGTTAATTTGGGGAATTTCTTATGATTAACAAAAGAAAAACTTTAAATAATCCTGTGGGGTACCTCAGCGTCACTTAAAATAACGCTGTGAATCATGTGACTCGCATATGTCACTTAGAGACGGATTAACTAAATTATTGAGAACCGAATTGTACAAAATTATATAATCCTTTATTTGCTATCTTTTGTGAAAAAGTATTCGTTAATTAACTTTGTACATTCTTTATACTAGTATTATGTAATTTTACCAAAAAATGTTATGAAGATTAAAGTTACGAAACTATATCTTTCCGTGTGAAATCAGATATCTGTAAAGTTATAAAACTTGTAAATGAACTTTTATTATGTTTGATTATATCTCTGAATTTGGAATAGTCCCATGTTTTCAGATGTCCATAACAGTATATTTTTAACATTGTCTATCAATACTGATAATAAATGTATTTATTAAAGTTGAGCATACACGTGTTTCTATTTATGTAAACAAACACACGTGAGTGTGTGTCTTTGTAGTGGTCATCTATTGGTGTTTATATTAGAAGTGCTTCAAATTTATTTTTGATATGTACCAAGGAATAAAATCATGTGTAAAATATACTGGATGTCAGTCAGTATGTTTTCCCTGTTTAGCAGCTGTTAGTCAGGGGGAGAATTTATCGCCTTTTTTGTTTTCAATTTTTCTAAATGACTTAGAAGACTACTTTAAGAGTCTATATGGGATTCCACCTGAAATTGTAAAAAAGAAGTTTCAAAATGAATTACAAATTTTTTTTGGAGTTTTTTGTTATATTATATGCAGATGACACTGTATTTTTATCTGAAACAGAAGAAGGTATGCAGCTATCACTAAACATTTTTCATTTATATTGTGAAAAGTGGAAATAAGAAGTAAATTTAAATAAAACAAAGGTTATTATTTTTAGCAAGAGGAAAAGTAATAAGATTTTTGAATTTTTATTACAAGACAAAGTTCTTGAGATTGCTGAAAAATTTTTCTTATTTAGGCGTTATCTTTAAATATAATGGTACTTTTTAGATACCAAAAAGAAACTTACTGACCAAGCGCAAAAATCGATGCATTGTATACATCGAATTGTTAGAAACGAAAACATTCCAATAGATTTGCAACTGAAATTATTTGATTCTATGATAGAACAAATTCTTTTATATGGTTCTGAGGTTTGGGGTTATGAGAATTTGAAAATTATTGTTGAACAGATGCATTTAAATTTTGCAAAAGAATTTTAAAAGTTCGAAATACTACATCCAATTTTGTGGTGTATGGAGAATTGGAAAGATTTCCTTTGCAAATTCGAGTTAACTGTAGAATGATTTCGTACTGGTTTAAAGTTGTAAACAATAGCAGTAAAATCAGTAGTGCTTTGTACAGGCTGATGTTATCATTGAAGACTCATGGTCATTATGTTTTAAATGGATTAATTTTGTCCAATCAATATTAAACAACATTGGTCTAGGATATATTTTCATGAATCAGATTGGCTTTTGAAATAAAAATTATCTAGATCGAATATTGAGTGATCAGTTTATTACCTCATGGTTTGGCGATATAGCAAATTTATCTCGGGGACAATTTTATGGGACATTTAAAAAGGACTTTGGATTAGAAAAATATCTGATCAGACTATCTGAACAGAATAGAGGCTGGGTAACAAAATTAAGGACATCGAAATTACGTATTCCAATCGAGACGGGGCTTTGGCATAATATACCATGACTGGAGAGAATGTGTACTTTGTCATGAATTTGTTGGTGATGAATTTTATGTTTTATTTGTATGTCAACATGATTCTATTGTTAATTATAGAAACCAATACTTACCTAGATACTATACTATTCATTCACAATACATTAAAATGGAAGGATTATTGTCTACATGTAATATGGAAGTCTACAAACGACTCTCAATTTTTATTAAGAAAATTTATTGTTTATTCTAAATGATTTCAAGAGGCTGCCTCCATGTTATACACGAGAGTTATTCCCTGCGCCTAAAAAGATAAATAAATGGTATGAAAAGGGTCAGCGTTGGTTGAGAGTTAACAAAAAGTCAGATGGCCATACATTTCAAAACAAACAGGCGTTAAATAGAAGCCAAACCAATTCACAGCTATAAACAATAAAATGGCAAATAGTTCAAAAAAAGGGGGAACTCGCCCCAAAAAGACGGCTTCATAAACTTTTCTTAAGTCTTCAAACCAAGCTTCGTTTAAATTAAGTAAGGACAGTGTGTTGGTCTGGAGAAGGGCACTATTAATTAGATACTTTATAGATCTAGGAAAAGAAACCAAAGTAGATGTTAAATGGTCAGACCACGATGAAAATCGAGGATAGTAACAACAAACGACGAGAAACATACGTTTGTATGGAAAATTCCACAAAAAAGCTGTTCAAATCGGTAACTCATGTTACAATAAACAAAAAGAAAAAAATCGTTGTTACTATATTTTATACAACAAATACCGCCTTAGTTCAGGGTCAATTGACAGCTGACTGGGTACAATTAGAATTCCCAGGAATCAAGAAAAATTATAGCTTCTTTAGTGTGTACAAAGGAAGATAAGTCAGTCAATATTGTCAAAGAAATAAAAGACATTTAAATGGGTGATAATTTTTCCCAAAAAGAATATGTAGAAAAAGAAAACAATAAAGTGGCAGAAGAAAGTAGAGAAAAGGAGGTAAGCATCACAAACCCAGTTCACATTCAACAATCACAAAATAACAATGAAAATAACGGTTTGAACAAAACGAATGAAACAGAGCATTCAGATGATCTCAACTCATACAAGAGCCTGGAGGGGGTGAACACAATAAATTTAGTAAAAACATAGATAAGCAAGGAAATACTGAAAATAAAGTTGATTGCAAAAGAGGGAATATGCTTGAAGGTGTTCTGAAGAAAATGGATTAACAGGAAAATGAAATAAAAACACTTTAAATCAGCATTCCATAAATTAGAGAATGAACACATTGTCAGGGATGAAAAAATCAATAATTTAACAATTATGTGTGAAAAAATCATAACCAAATTGGAAGATATAGACCAAATAAAATCAGAAGTTCACAAAATTAACCAATCCATTGAAAAGATAGCTTTTGTTTCGGCAAATGAAAATTACAAGGAAAACAAAGCTCAAAATCTAATGAATAATGAAAAATTGGCTGAAAATTACAAAGAAATACAAAAAGTTAAGTTTCAAGGTAGTGAAATATGCAAGACAGTAGATAGTTTGAATATAAAGACAACACAAATAGAACAGAAAATACAAGAGATGAAAGAAGAAATAAATCCTCAAATAAACGAAATGAATCAGAATGTACATGTAGAAAACAATGGACTTAAACAATTGGAAAATTCAACAAAAGAAATGAAGGAAAAAATCCTGGAAGAAATAAATAGAAATTTTATGGATTTAAGAATAGGTATTAAAACAAATTTCAAGACATTAGAGAGAATACAAGACATGTTCTCAAATGAAAGATCTTTTTGAAGCAAGATGTACACAAACTGTTACGCAATCTGTTAAAGATACAGAAAGTATGATAGAAAAAGAGTCAGGAAATAGCATTGAAAATTCCAAAAACACAAACATACAAAAAGTTGATTTGTGGGTCATAGGATCATCTATTGTGAAAGACCTCGATAGTCAAAAAATGTACAAGAATAAACAAGTGAAAATCACTACTCTGAGAGATAAAACTGTAGAGGGAGCAACCAAATTTGTGGAATTGGGAACAGTACATGCTAAACATGTTTTGCTACAAATAGGATCAAATGATTTGGAACGAAAATCACCAGACGATGTCCTACAAGAGATTGAATTACTTGTTTGTGAGCTTAAATTTACTCTACCAGAATCTACAGCTGTGATCGGGGAACATTTACCAAGATATTATCTTGGTGATCGAAACAAATCTGAGACGTATGATGAGAAGATTGGTCTATACAATGTTTTACTGAGAGATTATTGTGTTGATACTGTGTTACATTATGTACAATTTAAAAATATGATTCACTCAGATTTCTATGATGGTATTCATCCAAATTTTATGTCAGATGTGTAAAGGAAATTTTGAATCCACTTTTATCAGTCAGATATGATAAAACATATCCAGGTTCTTACAACAATAGCTATTCGGTAAGGTCAAATTACGACCAGAATCGAAGTGTGTTAAATAAAAGAGATACATATGGACATCAGGGTTACAGACAGGACAATTATAACTCTTATAATAGATATACAGAGAATACAAACAATAGATATACAGGTAATACAAATAAAAGATATACAGATTATACAGATAATACAAATAACAGATATACAGATTATACAGAAAATACAAATAACAGATATACAGATAATACAAATACTTGTCACATGCACATGGACAATGATAGGGGCAACATGTACAAAATGTTTGAATACATGTTAAGTGGAATGAGAGATGGACATTATTAAGTAATGATAAGAAATAAAGATTTTTTTTTCAAATCTTTGATTTTTGGTTAAAATAGGCAGAAGAGATAAGCCTATGTACGTTTGTCGGATATTAATTTTGAACATTTATCATATTGATCATGTAGATATACTAAAAGAAATGAGATAGATATTATTACATGTACAAGCACTTTATACCTGGGAAAAAGAAAGAATAAACAGGTTGGTAAAATTAGATAATTGAGATTAATCTGGACAAAAGAGTAACTTAAAAGTTCTTATGTATGTTAATTTTTTACCACAAATCATAAAAAGTTTAAGGAAATTAGAAAATAGTTTTGGTAAGGCAATTACAGATTTGCCACATTTAATATATTAAAAATGTAATTCATAATCAGTCATCTTAAAGTTGGAACAACATGTTTAATAAATAGATTTAGAGTATAAAGAAATAATTTACAGTAAATAGTTAATAGAGAAAAACATTTTTTTCCTTGTTTATTCAACAATTAAGAGTTATCTTTCTTTACTCTCTGATATTTTTTAAATGATGACGTATTGCATATTGCATATTGCATATTGCTTAAAATTTCTTTTATGTACAAATGTATGGTAAATATTTTGAAATATGAATATATCATGACAATGACGTCTCTTGTATTTTAATGATAAACCAGAGTTATCTTTCTTATGTCAATAATTGGCAGTAGATAAACTCATATGCCATCCTGATTAGAAACATATAAAAATGAAACTTATAATGATTTGTTTTCAGACCATTTATTTTACAAAAAATTATTTGAAAAAAAAATTATTTTAACATGGGAACACATAAAAATAAACGTTCTTTAACTATTTCTGCTTGGAATGTGCGTGGCCTTGGGAACAAAATCCAAGTTGAATTATTTATCGATAAAATTCAAAGTGACATTAATATATCACTTGAAACCTGGAAAGGGGAGTTTAAAGATTATAAAATATTGAGTTATAATACTATCTCAAAAATACGCAAAAAGAAAAAAAATGCACGTCGACATAGTGGAGGAATTATTGTTTATTACAAAAAAAAAAGAAATAGCAAAGGGTATAACAAACCAATATAAATAGTTCAAAATCACAAAATAGACTATGGCTAAAACTTAAAAAGGAGTTCTTTGGTTTCAAGGAAGATTTATATCTATGTTCAATATACGTTCCCCCTATAAATTCAAACTATTTTGAAAATGAGATCAGTACTTTTGCAAGACAAGGAAAAATACTTTTAATGGGGGACATGAATGCAAGGACTTGATATGTCCTGATTTCATTCATATAATGTGTATATGTTATATTTGTGTATGTTACTGTCACAAATATTATGATTTATATGGCAATAAAGTTATAGTTATAGTCTAAAATATTTACAAATTGTTTTCTATGTTTTTAAATAGTACTGCATGCTCATTTCATCATTTAATTGTTTATGTATTATACTTTGACCTCATGTAACACATTTATGTGTCTGAGCGTTATCAATAAATCTAAATATAAATCTATTAAAAAATGCAATCCTGTTTTCAGTTTAATTATTACAAATGGCATTAAAAAATTAAGAATAAAGAAATAAGGATCCCCATCCAAACCCTCTATTCTAGGCTACAAGTAGGTTAGTAGATCCGCCGAAGTTAACTTTTTACTGTTTGCGTTCGCCATTATATATAACGTATGAAAATGATAAACAGCATTACAATTTCGTAAAGTTTATAAGTAAAGAGTGTCTGATTGAGGGTTAAGGAATAGTAATAAACAGCAACAAATTAAAATAAAAAGAATTATAGAGAAAAATGAGATAAAGAAAGCAAAGAATAGAAAACAATGGTGTGATTATATATAAAGAATAGAGAATATATTTATAAAGGCAAACACATAAATAAAGAAAAGCGGGGAATTACCTTAAAAATAAAACAATGCAGATATGAAGAATAAAGACTTCTCCATTTAGACTTGGTAAATGTAGGGTACTCAATTGATGGCACTATCATATATAAACACAAACAACAAATATATTGTCTCATCTCTTTTAACAGAAATAAGTATTTACAGAATAATAAAATATAACAGAATGTTTAAGAAAATTCAAATGCATATTAAAAATATTAACGCATAATAAAAATATTACTTTTGAAAACTATAAGTATATTGCAGACTTTTTTAATAATGTATAAAACGCAATAATAAAGTAATACAGTATGTAAAGAATTCTTTTGTTACGTTAATGTATTTTATTTTTAACTGAATTGTTTCATAAATAGCAAAGTCTCCAGAAGTACAAACATCTACACGAATGGTAACTGAGATCCTGCTCCCCAACCCTGTGAATAAAAAAAATACTGTTAGTTTATATAAAATGAGAGCTCTGTTCAAAATTTGGTATTTACAGTATGGGTTTTACTCATTGCTGAAGTCGTTACTTATATCCGCGTGATTTGGACTCTTGTTTGGTTGAAGTTTCATTATTTAAGTTGTCAGCATAATAATTAAATCACAACATTCTGAAGTGCGCTTTCGAAAAAATCACAAAGAATGCATAAGATTCTAAAACGGCAAATCGTTTCTTCCTGCTCTTTCGTTTTGGATTTTATTTGTGTGTTATGTTCTTGATATGAAATGTTTACCAATCTGAAGCACTATATAATTAAGTTTTCACTAATTTCGACTCATGCTTTATGCTTTTATTGCAAGGTTTCCTTATTTGCGTCCATCACACTTTAATGTCTGTATAATGTTTATTTTTGTTTAAATACCATTTTCATCTATTCATGTATGATTTTGAATAATTTTTTTTCATAATTCTCAATTAAACGAAACATTTCTAGGAAAACAGTTAAGGTTTCTTACTAATTATCTCCCAACACACCCCTTAAAATACAACAAACACAAAAAAGAAAAACATTCCAAAACATAAATGAAAACGATTAAATTTCGTTTGCTTAACGTTAAGTGATAAATATTCCATATTCAAGACGACATATATACATGGAAGTAAAATCAAAAAAAGATATACAGAAATGTCTACTTACTGCAGGAGCTGCTGCTGACGTCATAGGAAGCGATCTATCATCGTTACCCATAATTCCCTAAAGCAAAAACAACTACATAAGTATTTTATTTATACTTCATAGAAATAATTTAATAATGAAAAGTTGCAATGTGTACAACACAATATTGTTGAAAATTTCGTTTTATCTCCACCCACAAATCTCCTTCTTTACTTTTTATCACACAATTTTTCGTTAGCATTAATTACATAAATTGTTCAACTGCAACACATTTTTGTATACATGTATAGCCTTAGTCAAACTTCGGAAGCACATACTAGCTTCTTTTTTAATGGGGTTTTTTGATTAAGTATGACTATGTATTTCATTTCTTCCACTATTCAAACAATAGATAGTGTCTGAAGGTACATACTATCTCGCTTGTAAAATGTGAAAGTTTTATCACAATTTGTCTAAATATAGCATTGAGATTCGAATCTTATTTTCCAAACGCGTTATTGAACGAGTTTCTATTGTCTAAAATTATTTGACAGGTGTCCTATCGAGTCTCATTCCACTCGGAACACCTGTTATTCCAATTTTGAAAATAGAAAGAATTCCGAATTGCTTAATCTTATTTCTAAATTGATCTATATATATAGAGTGAGTGAATTATTGCATCGGGAATTGCACAACATCTTTTGCTCTTTGCATTTACATTTAGAAGTGGTGCATCCCCCTTTGCATTTACATGAAAGAAACCCCTGACCACCAGTTTTTGAAAGCTTCTTAACTGCTTAACGTAGCGAAAGTTGAAGCTCAGAAAATGTTGCGGCGAATAAAGATGTGTCTTTAACAGCTTCAATTTGATTTCTCGACAAATATCCTGTTAAAATTCCTACAGCTGTTTCAATGCGGTACCCAAGTTCTCCAGATTAAATAATTACATTTAAGATATTTCGAGGATCAGTTGGGGCACGAGCATACTGAGGAATTGGTATAATGACTTTATCCCCCACTGCAAGTTCTGATTATTTCTGTTTCGTTTTCTTGGTTAGATATTCGGCTTGGATCTGTTGGTCAGACAGCGCACGCTTCCTGGCACGTTTGATTGGTGTTTTAACGTCAGCGTCATCATGATTGTCACTGGGGCCAATTTCTATTGTACTATCACATTGTCACTGGGGCCAATTTCTATTATACTATTAGAATTGTCGCTGGGGCCAATTTTTGTTATTCTATCAGAATTGTCACTGGGGCCAATTTCTATTGTACTATCAGAATTAACTGGCATGCATGTATCAATTACATTTCCTGTCTCCATCTGGGTACTTTTGTATTTTGTAAATAGGGTTTATTGTGTGGTCATTGAATAAAAATTCTGTAGTGTGTATCAATGCTTTTTCATAACAAAATTCATACTAGAAAATATTGTACAAGTTATAAGTGAATTTTAGTCAAATTTTGTACAAATTGTAATTTGAACAAGCACTTTTTGTACAAATGACAATTTGTTCAAAGACAAAATACAAATTAAAATTTGTACAATGTTTTTTTACAAATTATAATTTGTACAACATGATAACTTGTACACAACATATATATATAATTAAGAAGACGTGGTATGATTGCCAAATGAGAGAATTATCTATCAAAGTCAAAGAACGCAGATGCTAGCAACTGAAGTTTGATAATGAATTTTCAGTGATATATTCAAACATTTTGTACAGTTGATGTTTTCCTAATGATGACAATTTCAATTACTTCTGTCATTTTTTAGGCGAGGACAATCTTTTTTGAGATACGGGGGGCGGATGTTGTAATACTTACTGTGCTCGGCCTCTTATATAAACCAGGACTAACATAAGCTCTATGACGACAGTCTCCTTTACTTCTGTCTCCATACTTCACTGTGATCCTAACAACAGGACAGTGCCCTTCACATAGCTTTGATGTAGACGCCGTACGTTCTTTGTAGTTTATGAACTTCATGAACAGCATTCTGGAACAAAAGTGCTACAACTGTTTTATGGTAGTTGAGCAATATATTTTCAAGCCTTGTTCAGTTTTTATTTCAATTGACTACAGTTTACCTCAAAACACTTATGACGACAGAATAGAGAATAATGGAGAAAGAGAACGAATAGAGAAAAAAGGCAAAAAATAGAGAATAGAGAAAAAAATACGGAAATGAAGAATCCCTCCTTACTATTGTCTTCAGTAATGAGTTTACCGAAGATAGTATATCCTGACAATAACATATCTTTTTATATTTTCAAATCAAATGGCCGGTTAAGACAAGTATATTTGATAGCGTACATATTTTTTTTCGAAATATATCATCCTTCTTTGAATAATGACTAAATCAGATAAAATCTAAAGACATGAAAACACACAACTGATTAATGACGTCAGTGACTAGTCAATAATTGTTTGAAGGTTCCAGCAAAGATAACCAAAGGACAATCAACAAAAAGACACAAACATTTTTTTTTTTTTTTGTTAATTTCTAACTAATAGTAGTAAAAAATTAATATAAATTGTAAAAGCATATATATGCTATCAATTACTAAAGCTTTTTTTAATCTTTTTTTTTACCACAAACGGATTATTATCAAGTGATTAAGGAATAAACTAAGCAGTCAATGAAGGGGAGAACGTAACAAATGTACGTGGCAACCAAAAACCATAAACATGCAACGCCATAATCAAAAGAAAAACGACGAAAAGACAAACAACAATCAACAATACAACTCGGAAAACTAACATAAAACTTACCAAAAAACAGAAGGGGGTTAGGAAGCTCCGGAATCTGGTTTTTCTGTTAAATACATACCCGTTTGAAGTGTCCCAGTAATAAGCATCGCCACTTTGATCTGCGTCGAGTTCTTGAATAGACGATTTCTTTTTCCACATCCCTATGGTTGGACGCCATTGAGGAGACCACGTGAATAACTCGAAGTCTGCATTGACAGGTAGGCAAACACCAATACGGACAAACTGGTTTCTGAAAAAAGAGAACAAAGTAATAGTCTTAACTTTCAATAACGACAAAACAAATAACAAATAATAAACAAACAAATAAACTGGTCCAAAGGTAAAATTGTGAGCTAATATAAAGAGAGCAATAAGTTGTTTACCGGTATTTCATGTGGAACGTTTCTTTTTAGAGATTATCATCAGTCTATCAAAATTCATGATGTGGTTACCATGCTCACGCCACGTGTTTTTTTTTTATTAACCTGCATCAGGCAACTCTTGTGACCAAAAGCATGTAAAGCCAACATTACTTCAAGGTTTCAATACTAAAATGGATTAAATGGATCACGGGGTACCCAATGTAAGGGGAGTTTCAACTTCGTTCATTTAGAAAAATTAAGGAACAGCAACTAAAAACAAATTAAAGATGCAATAACTTCATTGCATTAATATACAGGAAAGCTGATATTTCCGTTTTGATAACTTAGCATATCATTTTGCACTACCACTTTACATTGCTTATATGATCTTAAAGTACATACTTTTCAACGCCTTGTCCCCAGATCCAGAACTCTCGTGGAATTTCCTTCGTCCAGTGTAATGTATAACTGTGTGAACCTCCTAGAATAGCCATGAACTGTGCCATATTCCCCTTCGCGATATGTTCTGGATGATCAGGTTCGTCGTCACGGACCATGAATGGTCGCGTATTTCCCGGCCAGCCTCCAACTCCATTGTTCATCGATACCCAAATCTAGATACAAAAAACAAAAAGTTGTCAAATTTAAAAACGAGATATCGTAGAAAAGGATGAAGAATAAAAATATGTGTATGTATCAAAACAAATGCCCCTGAAAGATATTTGATAGTTGTTGTTTTCATTTTATGGTCTAGGGAAATATATCTTTGAAAGGATGACGACCTAGGGAATACATTTGAAAAAAAAAAACGAGTTTGAGGGATGAACAACGAAGATGCCAATCAAATGACCCCAGACAGGTGAATATGCAGGTTGGCCTGTACAAATGTCACAAAGAAGGTAATATTAAGTGCTCCGGAAGGAAGGAGCCTATTCTGCACCTAATGGCGACAATCATACTTAGTTAAATCCTTACCTTAGCATATTTGTATGGACAGAAGGCCATGCCCCAGTTTCCTCTTAGTTGACATGCTGACGTTGTTTCATAACGTCCTGGTTTCACTATTTGTTCAAATGTCGATAAACCAGTCACACTTCCGTCTTTATCTCTAAAGGTAGCAGTTAAGTCGCCATCATGGTCTGAAAATCCAGGTACATTTTTATCACCATCGTAAACACGGTTGCCCTCAGATGGCTGAAGAAAGAGAAAAAAATAACATGAGGCAAGTTTAGGATAACCAATTATACATGCAAATGCATAACGGAAAATTACAAGGTATTAGATTATATTTTAATCTTTTTGCTTTTAAAATGCTAAAATATTTTTTTATCAAATACCTATCAGATGCGGATCCTTGACTTTGAAAGGGGGCAACATTAGGAATAGGACTTGTAAAAAAGTCTATACATTAACCATTATGTAGCATCATAAAAGGGGGTCCCACAGGACCCCTTATATCCGCATCTGCTAGTATACATTTGCGAGATATCGAATGTGTCTTTTTTTGTAAAACGAGAAACCCTGAAAAGGAACCGAAAACAGGAAATGAGTCGTTCCACGTATGTTGAAGTACTGCCAGCAAACAAATTCTTGAACAATTTCGAATTTGATATTGTTGAATTGAAACAATATTGAAAATTTAACATGTTTTGTTATATTTTGCATCGAAGGACATCCTTTATCAACATAAATTTAAATTATCAGAAAGGCAAAACAAAAGATGGCTTCCAAATGAATTTTGTTTTGATTCAGAATTACAATCTTATCGATTTTTTAATAAATACAAAATCACGGAAAAAAGCAGAAGCCCAAGTGGGTAAATAATTTTTCATTTCTCTAAAAATGAAATGAAAGAATAATCCTAAACATCAAAGCGACAGACTGAAACAAAAAAGCTCAAACAAACAAACAAAAAAACACATCCAGAGGACTTTTAAGTCGTACTTACATCATCAAAACCAAATTTAATGTCAGTTGCTGAGCTAACAACTGCACTCCAAAATTCATTCTGTCTTTTAAATCCAAATGCCCCAGATGTGTAATTGTCCGTTGCGCTAAAATCAGTGAACCACATCTTGTCTGCGTATGTTGGATTATCATAATAGATGAATCCTTGGATAGGCTCTTTTCTGAAATGAAAAAATAAGTAATTCATATCCTGCTCAGGCCCCATTGTGTGATAAACTTTGTAAATTCGTAATAAAGAAATATTTCACAATTTCATTCGACAAACAATGCTCTCTAAGATAGATAACCATGTACATGTAACAACAATCCAGTCTCCCTTTCCTCTTTTCTGAATGTCTGGAGGAGGTGTCCTTGTTTCTCTATTCCTATCAGCAACCAACGGCAACATATGATTAGAGGCTCCTAACTTGAAACAGGCTAATATAGTTTATTTAGTCTATGTAATGCATTGTATTCGCATTATTTTTCTTTTGATGCTAGTATATATTGAAACTGTTGTTTCATATGATATTTTTCTCGATTTACAGGAGCAACTATCCATGAATGTTGCCTAGTTTTTTTTGTTCACATGTTAAAATTTACGATGACCATGGCATAACGAGAGACCTTGGAAACTACTCTCTACTTACGGTGACCATGGCATAACGAGAGACCTTGGAAACTACTCTGTACTTACGGTAACCATGGCATAACGAGAGACCATGGAAACCACTCTCTACTTACGGTGACCGTGGCATAACGAGAGACCTTGGAAACCACTCTCTACTTACAGTGACCATGGCAGAATGAGAGACCTTGGAAACTACTCTCTACTTACGGTGACCATGGCATAACGAGAGACCATGGAAACCACTCTCTACTTACGGTGACCATGGCATAACGAGAGACCTTGGAAACCACTCTCTACTTACGGTGACCGTGGCATAACGAGAGACCCTGGAAATCACTCTCTACTTACGATGACCGTGGCATAAGAGAGACCTTGGAAACCACTCTCTACTTACAATGACCATGGCATAACGAGAGACCCTGGAAACTACTCTCTACTTACGGTGACCATGGAATAACGAGAGACCATGGAAACCACTCTCTACTTACGGTGACCATGGCATAACGAGAGGCCTTGGAAACGACTCTCTACTTACGGTGACCATGGCATAACGAGAGACCTCGGATACCACTCTCTACGTTTCAGTTGATGGTTCCACGTCCAGGTCGGTTCTCCGATGTTAGCAGTTTCTCCAGCGAAAACACTATGTGATATCCACTGTTCCTGATCGGATGAGCTTTATAATAATATAAGACAGAATATATCAAATTGAATATAAATATTCGTTCGTGAGCTTCACAATTAAGAAATTCTTCTGCATCATATTACAATCGAGAACGTCGTTTTCACACAATAGTTTTTGAAAAAGTTTAATGCCACTAAATGCTCATACAATAAGATTAATAGCGATGTCTTGAATAATCAAACATGCACAATTGTTTTTGTTTTTTTGTTTTTGTTTGGGTTTTTTTTTGTAATTGTAGGTCGACCGAGTAAGTCAAATTTGTTAGTAAAAGGGGCAAACAAGAAAGCTTACCTTGGGAATGTCAACCCACGTGCGCTGTCTGCTGATCTAAAACAGTCAAAAATAAAAAGGATTGTAAAAACAACCAAAACAAACCAACAACAAAAATAACCAAAAACAATCAAAAACAACCAAACAAAAAAAAAAACAAATGGAAAGTGCATGCATTCAATTTACTGCTGTGTCAATAATGTTTCGCCTTAGATGAGTTCATCATCTAAAAGGATGATGATACGACCGACTTTAGAGCGTCCAGTGTAAAGAAATATGCGTTAAACACAAAGAAATCAACTTACGAGTAATGTTTCATAATGTAAAGTCCACCATTTATCCAACTGTTCTGTATTCTGTTTTTCCAACCTTAAATATACACAAAATATATATGATGGTCAATTCATTTGCTCAACAACTTTTTGTGACTATCAGTTCAATATGACTATGTTTACGTATATCCCAATTAATGCGGGTTGCTTTGCATGTACCTATAGTTTAATTCCAACCCTGAGGATTGATAACATTTCCACCAGTTGCCTGATTGTGCCATATTTGTTCTCTATCTCGTACACAGTTGTTTCCTGTTATTTGTTGGGTAGACTTTTCTTTTTCATCCTCATACCTGCCAACTTTTGAAAGTCCCAATGGGAGTTTTAGTGCGCGACAACACTTCTTTGCGACATATTTTGCGTGTGCTGTTTTGTGGTCTAGAAAAAGTGTCATATTTGTATGATGAGCTTACAAGCCTTTTTCTTAAGTTTATTAGCATGACTCTAGTTATTATTAATATATCAGTAGAAAGGATGAATCTGTAGCAAGAAGACCAGGATTTATTTTCTTGTGTTAGGATATAAAATGATTGTTGATGTTTAAAATTTACAATTATGCACACAAAGAAGGACTTTTATCAGGTTGGGAACAACACCCCAAATGAGGGGTAACCCCTCAATGTAAGGACATTATAAACCAATTTTAAGTACAAATGAGCACACATCTATATTATTAAGTATTTGAAGAAACTTTTCCTAAAGAATTAACCATCTATCTGGTATTATATGGTCAAAACATGTCCAAGAATTTTGTAATGTTCCTGGATTTTTATCTTATTTATTATTAAAAATAATTGGACCCCTCATTTAGAAAAGACTTTAAAGTTGTTCCAAATATAATGAATTTTCCCACTTTTAAGTTAAAAAATCTAAATTTTTTCTTTTTTCTTTTTTACAACAGTAAAATGACCCCTTGTCTTAATGTCTTGGGGGCAGTCCCTCATTTAAGGGATATACCCCTCATTTGGGGGGTTTGCTCCAAACCGGTTTGTTTGGTCCTTGTGAAAAATGAAGTACAAAATGTATAGTACATTGTACTTTAAATGATTTGCCCCATTTATATAGACTGTCCCTGTTTAATTGAATACAAAAATGACATATGACTTGTTACAGCAAGTGTAATGTCAATAAATTAGTGAATAAACTACTATTTATTATCTTTATGGTAGTACTGCATCATTGAATTTTGTCAATCAGCCATGCTTTTATTCTTAAGCTGTTTAAGAACCTCCTTGCAGATGAAAATTAACCTTCCATGTTCACGAATTTACAATTCTGACTAACACACTGAGGAATACAACACAAGTTCAAAATCTAGCATGTTAGAATAATCTTAAGAGAAAACGTTTTTGATTGGCTTATTAATTTGATCATGAGAAACACAGAATTTGATTGGCTGATCACGATTGTCTTCCCTTGGGAACAGTTCAAAATCGAGAACAATCATATTTTTTCGTGTAGATTTTCAAAAAATTATGTTTTAGAGGTTTTTTCACGATCACGATCGTGCAATCGTGACAAAGGGTCAAAATCGTGTAGTACACGCCTAAATCGTGAAAGTTGGCAGGTATGCATCCTTCTTGTCTTTAAATATATAAAACAACAATCAAGAATATTCGTCCTTAGGACAACATGCTGGGCTGACACTATCACATCCGATGCCCAGTGAACCAGGAAATCTAGTTCAAAACCCTATTTTGGCACACATTTTTTTTTAATGTACCAAACCGTGATTACAATGAACATGTGGACTAAGATTCAAGTTGACGTGAGACAACATGATTGTAAAGTACCTTTAACCAACGCTTTAAACTGATACGGGACGGATTAATTGAATACAGAAGATATACCAACAATTGGTTATCGTGGAATAATCATAGGCTGTTGCCCAACTGCTCAGTAGAACCAGGTGAAATATAAAAATGTTCGAACTTTTTTAATTGGCATAAGAACGCTGCATTGTAGGAAAGCGTCGTTTCAAAACAAATGGCGGGAAATATTTGATTTAGTAATCCCGTGCCTTACCCTATAATATCTATAATTGGTTTACTCATCGTTGCTATCTATTAATCGTATAACTGTACACCAACTGATTTTCGCGAGCAATTTATTAACGCGATATTTGTGAGTAGAAAAGTAACGCGAATATAAATTGTCGCGAATATGTAACACTTGGACCTTCCCTTATATGAATACATCATGACCATAAGAAAATCGCAAAAATAAATCGCCGCGAATTCAGTTAGAAAGGACTAAATGCGAAATACAGTATTACAGTATTTGTTTCTTGTATACCTACATGTTAACTTATTGATATATACAGGATCGTCTCTAGCATCATTATTTTTCGGATCTCTCGGCATGGTACGTGGAAAGTAGCCATTAGTCACGTGTTGTTGTCGCACAAGATTGTCTTCTATTCTTCCATCAAAGAAAAATCCAGCCTGAAAAATAACATGATCATAAAAATATAGGACCAGGAAAAAATCTGAATGTGTTTGACATGTAACATTTTGTTACAGATGTTCGTTTTCAAATTTTCTGGATAGTTCGCATTCCCCTTTGCGTATATCTAGGCATTGTATTAAATGTTTTGAAAAATATAACGATTAAATTCCTAAAAACCTAGAAGAAAAACATCTACCTATAAAGTATTATTCTGTTTACCCTTCCGAAGCACCTGACATCACCCCTAAGTAGCGAAAATTCTATATACTTATGTGAAATATTTGTTTGTTAAAATTTCACTTTTAGAGCAAATGTGTCTTTAGAACTAAGTCTGGTCCATTGACTATGAAACTTTTTTTCTTCCGAAAGGAGTTAATACCTGGATTAAAGGACACAACTATTCGTGTCAGTAAAACGTTGGCAATAGGCAGTTTCGGTAATGCATTTTACGCTCTCATGTGAAACAGTCGTAAAATAATATGTTACTTACAAGCTTGGAATATAAAATGGCTGAAATAAACGAACCAGTGATTCCTGTGTCTTACCTTAGGTCTATCTTTAATGATTTTTATAAACGAAACTTAAGGTAATCCAATTTTGCAGAAATGGTGTTTGTCAGCGAAAAACACTAGATCGATCTTCGCATTTATCCAAAAAGAAAAAACACATCATAGACAATGCAAACTTACAAACAAACTGGAATGAGCTAAATTATTTGTAATTTCTGTAAACTTTGTATGTCTTGCTTCGTCTCTCGCCATAAAACCAAGGCCACGTGATGGACCTGTCGGTTCGTGGGGAAATATAATCCATATACCCGTTCCCTGTAAAATGTTAAGACAAATGTTATACTTTCACGTGCAGTGTTGAATCTCAGCTACTTGCAAAGTATACTTCCTTAAACGTCAAACATGGTATAAAAGATTTAATTCATTTATTAACAAATTTTATATGTATAATTCATCTTTCAATTTCAAAAACTTATAAAAGAAAAACAGCAAATTATGCATTAAACATCAGAAACTTATTTTAAATCGTTAAATACATTTATTTTTACCATTAGATATTCTCTTATATTATAATGTTTCAAACTGTACACTAGACTGGTTTAAGTCATACTTGTTCGAACGAAGTCAACAAGTTAAGGTCAATAACGTCATGTCTAATACTAAATGCATAAGAACTGGTGTACCACAAGGCTCTATCCTTGGCCCTCTGTTATTTATTTTATATATCAATGATTTACCACTGAACATAGAAAATTCATTAATAGATTTATATGCAGATGATTCTACATTACATAGTAAAGGTAATAATGTACTTCAGTTAACTGCTAACCTTCAAAATGATATTCATGTAATTGAAAACTGGTGTTCGCAAAATTGTATGAAACTAAATGCCAAAAAGTGTAAAGCAATGATTATTGGTTCAAAACAGAGGCTTTATTCAACTAGGAACAGTTTAGGTATAAAAATTTCAGATGAACAAATAGAGAATGTAGATTGTGAAAAACTTCTCGGTTTAGATATCGACAAAAACCTAAATTGGAATGAGCAAATAGATAAAATGTCATGTATAATATCAAATAGAATCAATTTATTACAAAAGATAAGAAAATATTTACCTATGCATATACGTATTATTTATTTTAATGCTTATAGTCTGTCATTGTTTGATTATTGTTGCAATATATGGGGAAGTTGCTATGAAAGTGGAATAAATAAACTTAATAAGTTATTAAAGAAATCTGCTAGGGTTATAGTAGAAGCTGACATAATGACATCATCCAGTTTGTTGTTTAATAGTTTAAACTGGTTAAATGTGGAAAAACGCATTCAATATCAAAAGGCAATACTTGTTTTTAAATCATTAAATGATATGGTTCCTTACTATTTACAAGAAAACTTTCATTTTATTGGTAATCAGAATTATAATTTACGTTCGGCTGATGAAAAACTATTAAATCTTCCGAAACCAAAAACAAACTTTTCAAAGAAAACATTTACATATTCGGGTTCTCAAATATGGAACAGTTTACCAAATGAAATAAAAATGAGTAATACACTTGTATCTTTTAAAACAAAATGTTACAAATTTTTCATCAATTGTGCAAATTAATATGCTTTTTCATTATTATCTAGATACAATTGTATATTGTGTATAATATATCATTATAATATTGTATGTACTTATAAATAATATATGTTATTATTATTTTGAGGACTCTCAGGAAGACTAGTTTTAACTAATGGGATTATCCTCTTGAAATAAAGATTATTTATTTATTTATTTATCTAATATTTAGACATCTATCAAGTTATCAAATCGCAAAGGGGGGTTATAAGTGAAAAAAGTATTTTCGGAACTAAGTAAGTAAACAGTAATTGAAGCCATCCGTTGCTACGTTGAATAGAATAGTGTTAAACTATACACATAAAAGATAGTGTAGTATACACTTTACAATACACAAAGGTCATTGATCAAAATTATCTTACCTCAGAACCAGCTGCAATGTTATTACGCAGTCTCGTTTTCGGGTTGGTGATCCAAAATGAGGACGGAAAACTGAAAAGAGGAGATTATTGAATATAATAAATGTAAACAATAGGATAATTACGCACTCCTTTATGACATCATTTATCAGATAGAAGGCGCGCCTGTATCCCTGTACCTATTAAAGTTTCAAGCATTTTCAGGGTCGTCATTCTGCAGGATAGTCTACAAATAATTCATGTTCCGAAGGTACGTAATATCAATGTCCCGTACGACTGAAAGGAGGGTGCCCAACTAATTAGATTATTGTTTCCCGAAAATTTCGTTCAGTTTAGCATCAAATTTCCTCCTCCCCTCCCCCACCCGTCACGCGGTGATGAAAATCAGTTGGACAGATATATATATATACAATATATGTACATTGTCGGAAAATATAAAATTTATTTGTACGAGATTTAGAAACAGGATGAAAAGCGAGGCTCGCCGAGTTTTTTCCTGTTTCGTAGCGAGTATAAATACATTTTGTATTTCCGACAATGTATATATATTGTTTTATCCTGCAACCAACACACGGCACTAGAGCTTTAGTTGTTTAATTCCCAATCATTGTCTCTGATTTTTCAAAGAAATCGACATAGTTTAAACGCTGATGAACTGTTACCAGAAAGAAATATTCATATTACCGCTTGCTCAACAAGGAAGCGGGTATCAGGAGACTTTACAAGTACAAATAAAGCAAAAAATTATGTGTGTACCTGGTATTTGTACAATAGAGGGCTGATTGCAGGATAAAACTAACTACCGTATCTCGGAACTGGAGTATTGTTCGATCGATTTAGGACGATGCATGGCGAATGCTTTCCAGTTTTCATTAGGATAAAAGACAACAATATTTGCAATCATAAAATTAAAATTAGCACCGGCAGTTATGATTGAATTCAAATATTGTATTAGCAAGTTCATGTATTTCAAAATGAGGAGATGTGGTGTGATTTCCGATGTAACAACTATCCGATAGAGTCTGTTTTTCTTAAAATTAACTTTAATAAATAACTCTGGTAATATACTTACTCTCTATCAGTAGGGATTAGGTCTCCTTTACGTGTAACAGCTATCAAATTACCATCAATGAGAGTACGTTTTTCTCCACCATCTTCTAAGAATATTCCGTGACCAAGATGATCGTAACACACGTTATCTTGTACCTTCATGATAAATAATAAGGAATGTTAGACAAAATGTTAAGAGAATGTGTTAAAGTCAGGTAAAATGTAAGTTAAAGCCATTGGAATTAATGTTATTTTGAAATAATAATTTTAATGCCATTTTGCATGACAGTGGAGAAAAAGTGCTACATAAAAGAATTTTCGATCACATCTGTTTGCATATTTCTCGAATGAAATACTATTTATCCAAATCTGTATTAAACTCCAAACTTAAATAAATTTTCTTTTAAATTTCTATAAAAGACAAATTCCGTGTTCCCTCTCATTTGTTTTAACAAACTGTAATTTATATAACAGCTTTTCGAAGAAATTTTACAGATTGAATTGGAATAACATCAATGCATGAAAGAAAAACATCAACTAAAACAGTACAATTCACCTCTTTACCTTATCTCGTATTATATATTTGACTTAACGAAATTCATTTCAAGTTTTAAATAAAAAATATGGATGTTTTTGTCATGTAGTTGGTATATACCGTTGTTCTGACAAAATTGTCATGTGACTTGAAACAACGTTGAACCAACTTCAGGCTGAGCAACGAAGACAGTCACGTGATTATCAACGTACCGTTACACCATGTGATCCATGGATGGCTATACACCGAGCAAAAGTATGATGAATGGAATTTTTCCTGAGGTATGGTGGATTTGGATAGTTCTCATCGTCAGTATCATGACACATGTGGAAATGAAGTGGATAATTTCCTGTTGGTAATAATCAACAATAAGTAACATGTATCTCAACATTACTTAGTATATTACGTATCACGGCATTACACCTTGTTAGGGGAGAGAAATAAAAAGAAGCATTGGTCAAAAACCAATCTACTTTTATTGATTAAAATGCACCGATCAACCATTTTATTAGTTTAATTGCAACGACCACCAGTTTTATTTGTTTGCAACCATCAATCATTAATTTTATCGATTTGCAAACACCAATTAACCCTTTTTTTTGGGGGGGGGGGGGGGGGGGGGGGGGCTCTCCATACACCAATCGACCAATTTAATAGGTTTCAATTTACCAATCAACCAGTTCATTGGTTTGCAATTATCAATCAACCATTTTATCATTTTCCCCCCAATAAACAATTTTATCGATTTGCAGACATCAGTCAAGCATTTCATAGGTTTCAATATACAAATCAACCATTTCATTGTTTTGCAACAAGCAAGTAACCCCCCTTTTTTGTTCCATTTCCCAGTTAACCAATTCAGCCGGTTTCCAAACACCATTAAATTATTTTATTGGTTTACATACAGCCAATTTCTATACTTGTGTTATATCTGTTAATCAAATTACAAACAGATGACGTATTGATGATATGAGAATGTTTCGTAAGTCAAAACAGATCAACAACTGCCACTTAGCTCGTCACTCGTAACCGCAGAAAAACAAACACAAACCTAAACTTGTTTGCTGTCCCATATTCTCTAATTCTACACCTTCCAAGTGGACATTTTTGAAATATCTGTTTACCTGTTAATTACAAGCAATATAAATATACCATATGAAACATTTTTCACAGTTGATAAATATTTGACAAGTGTACATCTACGTGGAATTATTTTGAGTCAAATCAGAAAAGTGGGCAATATGTCTATCAAACAATTTAGCTGTAGAATGCGTCTTCTACTTGCATGTGGTGACATGAGTTAATATAACATATCCCTTTCTCCATTAGTTTAAGCGATAGGATTGCAAGGTATGAAGCACATGCTGCATTTAATACATATATTTACATTTTATGGATTGATATAAAATTCAAATACAATAATTGTAACAGATTAAAACAACTCAGATACCAGGACAATTGATAGTTTTGATTAATTTTCCTGTTGCTTACCGATGTATTGAAGGTGACATGTGCCTCAAAAACGTAACCGGTTTTCATCAAGTATGAAAGGTTGTAATTTCAATACGATTTGACATGTTATGTTTATCAACCCATATAAAACTAAGATAACGTGTAAGACGATAGACATACAATTAATATTAATGGCTTGTTGCCCGAGCATCCATGTTTTTATATACTTTTGTATGTTTGCAAAAGTTGCCTGATGAAGCTATATCAATTTTAAAAAACTCGCATACATTTTCAAAAACACCACTTACTTTAACGTGTCCTCCAAAAGTGTCATATTTGAATTTATGACAATTTCCATTTTCACTTGGACAATTTGGTTGTATTTCTCCGTGAATTCTGATGTTTCTGGTCAGTAAGGCTACCTCTCCTCTGTAGTCGATCCCATTTCTAAGCTCCGCCCAGTGACCAAATTCACGGTACACTATAAAGAAAGCAAACAATTTGTTGAAGGTACACCCAGTAATCAAATCCTCGATAAACTATTAAAGTAAATAAATTATCAAAGTTCTGCCCAATGACCAAAGTCCGGTACACTATAAAGAAAAGGAAATACAGCTTAAGCTCCGCCCAGTAACCAAATTCACAATACACAATAAAGAAAAAAAAAACAAATTGGTTAAGCTCCGCCCAGTAACCAAATTACGGTATTATACTACAAAGAAAATAAAACGAAGTGTTTAAGCTCCTCCCAGTGACCAAATTCACCGTAAACTAAAAAGAAAATGTAGCAAAGTGTGTAAGCTCCGCCCAGTGACAAAATTCACGTTACACTATAAAGAAAAGGATACAAAGTGTTTAGCTCCCCCGAGTGACAAATGTTTAAACTCTGCTTTAATATAATACGTATCTGCTGTTATAAAATTTAAGTTGTCGTACTAAGTACATTTTAGGATTTTCTTTCAACAAGGATCAAGCTTTGATTAATTATGTTTACGCAAGTGATTCATTTTATGATTAAAGAAATAACAAATTCTATATGAACGCAGAAAAAACCAACAAAAGTTCGACCTATGAAAAACAGTTTAACATAATACTTACGGTCAACACGTATCTGCTTAGGGCCACAATCATTGCATTCAGCGACAATTCCTACTTCAGCTTGGTTCATATCAAAGTCGGTTGATGTTAACAAAACTTTGTCTCCTACAAACGAAAATTTTAAATTTGAAGCGCTTTGTTTAAATTGTAACGAGAAATACTTTTATAACACACCAGTACTATAGATGTAGTTAGAATGTAAATTTATCTGAGAAATAATTCTTTCGTGTCATGTTATTCTGTATGCTCAGTTCAACAAGGGCAGGAATTATACATGTATTTTTCAATAATTTTACACCGAACTTTTAACTAGGCATTAAGTCAAACGAAATAATTGAGTTTCAATGATCCAGTTGACGTGTTTATTATATAACATGCAGAAATTGGATTATTAAATAGTCCATTTGCGTACGTTGTTTGTAGCTTCATGATTGGGTACAAGGGAATACACGACGAAGGATGGTTGGGTTGAAAGTAAACAATAGTAGGTGATTTGACGAGGGTGCTGCTAGATATTTTATATCTAATCAGAATCATCATACCAGGTGCGCAGCCTCCCCCTAAAACAGAAAAAAAATCATAGGTAAAATAACAGCTGCCGTTTTTTTTTTTGTCAAAATATGGAATTCTAACTGTTAATTCTCAGGAGCGCGCTCATACATCAAATTCTGGATCTGAACCTGCATACTACTTACCAGCATCCCAACTTTCTACATTATCTACGAGGTCAAGTCGAGGGAATCCAGTATTGAATGGGTAAACGGTAAAGTCTAGAAATGTTCCGAACCAGTCTCCACTTTTCACTTGACTCAAGACTTCAATTTTTTGTTTACTTCCACTGTTCAATGTTGTTACGATGGTAACTCTTGCTCGTTTTTTGTCGCCTGATATTCTATCTATATCTTCAACTGTAGAACTGGGATCACCTTTAAATAACAGGAGAAGTAGTTAGACAATTATGTGTTATCTGAAAAGTTCAAATGGGCGAGGCAAATGATTTCTTGGGATGGGTCGATTTTTATTGTCCAGCTGTCAAATCTTGCAACAATATGAACATGTGAATAAAACATGAAATCTTAACCCTATCTAATGGACACCTTAACCCTATCTAATGGACACCTACATATGGACTGCTTACTCAATAGGTCTGCAATCAAACAGGTAACTGGACACTTTGCTCTGGTTCTTGTGGTTGTGTTCTACATTCCACGTGACAGACAATCAATACCCAGTTCAGTTTTGTATTTGAAATACTTTCCGCACTCGAAGGAACGCGTGACCTCTAGCCTAAATGTCTACCTTTTCATTAATACAATTTCAAAAGAAAATCTTGTGTTTCGTCTTTTCACAAGAAACCTCTATTACTGTACCCTCCTCCCCAATCCCCAAAACAATATTTGAGATGAATGATTTCTTATGATTTAAGAGCAGACGGATACTTTATACTCAGTCACATACATAAAGTCAGTATTGCCATCCCTTTAAAGTTTATATATACCTTTAATTGTTATTAGGGCGTAAACATCATCATGGTCGACTTCCCTAATTCTTTGAGCTCCTATGGACTCAAGAACAGCGTACACGCCGTCTAAATTCTTGCTTCCTTTTAGCTTTCTTTGTAAAGCTACACCAATAACACGACCATTTGGAACAGCTGTAAACAGCATTTTTCAATTAGTGTTAACCATCAATTAGATTTTCAGTCCGGTAGTCAGCACTTTTGTGTTGACATGAATCATATATAAGATATATATTATATATGACATGGTCATAATCATAAATCAACTGTTTACAAAACTTTGAAAATTTCGAAATACTAAGAATTTTCTACATCGGGAATAAATTGCCTTTAGTTAGCTATATTTTGGCAAAACTTTTTGGAATTCTGGGTCCTCGATGCTCTTTTGCATCGTACTTTATATGGAATTTTTAACTCTTTTGAATCGAGTGTCACTAATGAGTCTTTTGTAGACGTAACGTGCGTCTGGCATACAACATTTTAAGCCTGGTATCTATGATGAGTTTATAATCATTGGGATCAAATCACTTTTTTAACACAAAAGCAGTTATCCTGAAATAACAACATTATCACTAATTATAACTCTTTCCCCTGAAACTACAAAGAAACTGGCCAGTTTATCATGTTTATGGCAAGAAAAGACATTGGTTAGTAAAATCGGTACTTTTCCTAGAAAATCTATAAATGTTGAATAAGCTTAAATAGAATTAAAATAGATAAAACCAGAAATGCTATATCTATAGATTGCATTCAAAATTATTGACAATCTTGCATTCAAAATTATTGACAATCGTGTCTTTGGTCTTTAATATATATGTTAAATCATATGCCTGACTATTCTCTATACTTTTCCTCTTTCTCTTTATAATCATTGTACACGTAAATGACGGCGTCAACTAGGCAAAAAGCTGTATATGACGCATTCATTGCTGTTCATGCATGGTGTTTCAAAATAACACTGGAAGCTCATTATCCGCCTAAAGCTCAACATATTTAGATCATTCTCTCGACTGCAAGGTCTCAACACAATATTGAACAGTTTATGTTGTTATTATTTGATTATCAGCAGACGTTCCATGTGTAATCGAGGTCAATAGACTTTCTGTCAAAATAACTGCCAACAATTATGAATAGAAAATCGTTCAAACTCGCATTCGGAACTGGTTGCTAAAAGTAAAACCTCCCGTGCTAATATTTTATCAAATAAGGAACATTAATGTTTTTTTCAAACGTAGTGTAGTTGTGGGAAGACGCTCGGTATTTGCTTTACACTTGTTTTAATGCACTATAGATAAATTTTGTAAATGAGTATTAGGTCATACCACAGAGGCGGATTTAAGGCGGCAGGGTGCCCCCCCCCCCCCTTTTCCCTTTGTGGGAAAAAATTGGTTGACAATTCAGGGAATCACTGAAGCATGACTAAGCGTGCCCCCTCTTATGGCAGTCAGTGGGCCCCCCATTATGAAAATTTCTGGATCCGCCACTGGTACCACTTGTGTAAAACTAAAAGGTGTCTTTATTTCTTCAGATTACGCGATGGGTCGTGTTTACGTCTAGGGCAATCTTCTCGTTTTATGGCATCTTAGCCGGGAGTATTACCACAGATAAACCAACGACATCACAATAGTAATGAGACTTTTGACAATTAAACGGTGATCGCATGGGGAGGTAATGGTCATTACTAAATGTACTTACTGTTTATGAAAGGTCCAATGTCCGTGAATCCTGAATTTGTCCACCAACACTGGCCAGATAAACAGAACATTTTCTCTTTATGAACCTTCATTGTTTTAGCATCAAACTCATAGATTCGGAGTCCTTCCATCCATTCATTTTTATTTTTATCGCTCTTCTGCAAATCAAGATATACAAAATGAAACAAGGACTTTTAAAAAAAACTCACTTTCATTTTGTGGGATAGTAATATTTGTGTCTCTTTCCTCTCTGCATTCAAGGGTATTGCATTTCCGTTTAAACGTAAGATGAATATACGGATATGTTGAAGGGAAACAAAGATACAGTCTTCAACAATAAAACATTGTCTATACAACAAAGCCAGCTACATGTATAAGCCTTTACGAGTCTAAACATTTATGAATAAACAAAAGGATAAATGAGATCAAAAGAACACAAGGAACCAATAAAATTAAACCAAAAGACAAATATTAAAAGATGTGAATAAGCAATTGAATGCTGTTTGCGTAACGTCCAGTTGCAAATATCCCATAACTATATATGCATGATGAGAATACTAAATAAATAAAATAAATAAATAATCTTTATTTCAAGAGGATAATCCCATTAGTTAAAACTAATCTTCCTGAGAGTCCTCAAAATAATAATAACATATTTATAAGTACAAAGTGTTATAATGATATATTATACACAATATACAATTGTATCTAGATAATAATGAAAAAGCATATTAATTTGCACAATTGATGAAAAATGTGTAACATTTTGTTTTAAAAGATACAAGTGTATTACTCATTTTTATTTCATTTGGTAAACTGTTCCATATTTGAGAACCTGAATATGTAAATGTTTTCTTTAAAAAGTTTGTTTTTGGTTTCGGAAGATTTAATAGTTTTTCATCAGCTGAACGTAAATTATAATTCTGATTACCAATAAAATGAAAGTTTTTTTGTAAATGGTTAGGAACCATATCATTTAATGATTTAAATACAAGTATTGCCTTTTGATATTGAATGCGTTTTTCCACATTTAACGAGTTTAAACTATTAAACAACAAACTGGATGATGTCATTATGTCAGCTTCTACTATAACCCCAGCAGATTTCTTTAATAACTTATTAAGTTTATTTAGTCCACTTTCATAACAACTTCCCCATATATTGCAACAATAATCAAACAATGGCAGAATATAAGCATTTAAATAAATAATACGTATATGCATAGGTAAATATTTTCTTATCTTTTGTAATAAATTGATTCTATTTGATATTATACATGACATTTTATATATTTGCTCATTCCAATTTAGTTTTTTGTCGATATATAAACCAAGAAGTTTTTCACAATCTACATTCTCTATTTGTTCATCTGAAATTTTGATATCTAAACTGTTCCCAGTTGAATAAAGCCTCTGTTTTGAACCAATAATCATTGATTTACACTTTTTGGTATTTAGTTTCATACAATTTTGCGAACACCAGTTTTCAATTACATGAATATCATTTTGAAGGTTAGCAGTTAACTGAAGTACATCAATACCTATACTATGTAATGTAGAATCATCTGCATATAAATCTATTAATGAATTTTCTATGTTCAGTGGTAAATCATTGATATATAAAATAAATAACAGAGGGCCAAGGATAGAGCCTGGTGGTACACCAGTTTTTATGCATTTAGTATTAGACATTACGTTATTGACCTTTTAAAACTTGTTGACTTCGTTCATACAAGTATGACTTAAACCAGTCTAGTGTACAGTTTGAAACATTATAATATTCAAGCTTTTTTAATAAAATTATATGATTAACCAGATCAAAAGCTTTCTTTAAATCTAAAAATATAACTCCGTTTATTTCTCCATTATCTATATTCGCTAACCATTCATCTACTAATTTAGTAAGTGCAGTTGTGCACGAATGTTTAGGTCTGAAACCTGACTGAGTAGTATTAAGAAGGTCATTACTATTTAAATATATATACAAACTATTAGCTATATGTCGTTCTATGATTTTGGAGAGACAAGGCAAAACTGCTATTGGTCTATAATTATCAGGATTACAAGCATCGCCACTTTTAAAAATTGGGCAAACTCTTGCAGTTTTAAAAATATTTGGAAATTTACCACATTTGATGCTTAGATTAAATAAATATGTTAAAGCTGGTGCAATGACATCGCTGCACATACTCAAAATATTTGGTCCAACATCATCTAAACCAGTTGCTTTAGACTTGTCAAGTTTTTTAAATACATTTTTACATCTAAAATACTCATTTCTGGTAAAATGAATTTTTCACTACCCCTTTGTAACTTTGATTTCACAAATTTGTTGAGTACATCTAAACTTGGACCTTCATCATTATTACATAATTTGTTATCAACTATACCTTCAGCAATATTTGTGAAATGCACATTAAATGTATTTGCTATATCAACATCATTTTGAATTACACTATTTTCATATAATCCAAATGCGTAATATTATTATGTATTTTTTTGGGATTTAGACTTTTGACATACTTCCAAATAGTTTTACTATCTTTGCAATTTGAAATAGCAGTTTGGAAGTAATTTTTCTTTGCCTGTTCTACTAAAATTTTAACCTTATTACGCCAAATTTTATAATTATATATATCCCCAATTCTATGAAAATAATCTCTTTGGTGTCTTGCGCTATTTATATCAGAAGTCCACCACTCTGGTTGTTGAGTATTTTTCACCCTTTTAATTTTCTTAGGAACATGCTTGTCTAGGGTGCTCAGAAATAGATTATACCAATAATTAGCTGCTTCATCAACATCTCCAATCGATTCAATGAGATGAAAAGGAGTATTTGTTAAATTTTCAATAAATTTATTTTTATCAAATTGTTTGAATAATCTATATTCTATGGACAAATGCTCCATTTTTGATATTTTTGGATCAAGTTTTCTTGTTTCGCAAACAGGACAATGAATACTAGTACTCCAATTGGGAAAGCAGATTATGTTTGATAGAATTTTCATTTCATTTATATGTTTTCTCCGATTTTTTAAAAGTATTTTGACAAGTTTCTATTTCAGTCAAGCTTACCAGATGTTTAAAGAAAAAATCACTTGGAGTAGGTTTTGGAAGAGTCTTCGTCAATTTTGTCCAGGATAGCTTATCTCTTCCATGTAGTTCAAGAGTACCACCATCACCAACACAAATGGACTTCTGGCCACACATGAGGATTCCAGGGTTCTCATAGCGCACACCTAAATAATGATTCAAGCAATTCAAATATACCATTGCAATTGCATAGTCAGATATCAAATACAAACCAATATAAGTCCAGTACATCCTTCGTAACTCGTTATGACGTAGAGTACGGACAACTTGAAACTTATCTCACGTAAGTATATATATATAATCAATGACGCTTTTTTATTGAAAATACGATTTTGCGTTTGAAATAGTCCGTTTTATACTTGTTTTTTTTAAAGCATTCATATGAAACGTAATTGAAATAATCTTATATATTTTTTCATGGCCCTTAATCTAGGTAAACGATCTTAAAGTCAGCGCGAAATGACTACTAGTATTTAGTAATTACTAAACATAGCCAGAAATTAGTAGTACTTTTGCTAATTAATATTCATAATATGTAAATGAGAATTGTACCACGTGATAATAGTTTGAACTGGACTGGCTTGATATCATTAAAATCTTTAAAACACGGATATTATAAGTTGCCCGTCACAGAGTCCTTGTTTATAATCACTCTGATATTTCCGTAAAGTTGTCAGGCGGTCAAAATCAAAACAATGAACGCGAATTTAGTGAATTTTTCGTGTTTTCGTGAGTTTATTCTTCTTGAAATAGGGGCATTTTAACTTTACGTGGGAACCTAGAGTTCAACGACTACACATACAAGGTTTGGACTTGCTTATTCTTTGGACATTCAAGTTTCAAGTTTCATCCCGGCAACCTGTTTTTGTAATGACCTTGTTAGCCAATTTTCAACACGAAGTTTGCAAATTTGACGTTTCAGCCATTTTAGTCTGTATTTTATACTGCAATGTTAAAAGCCTCTCGCTTCGATTTTTAAAATAGCTCAGGAACCTTGATTTTTGCAACGACAGTCATTATGTTTCGTTTAAATGGTGTATATTGTTGTGTATATTTATTTTCTGTCCCGGCAACCTGTCTATCACTTAAATTAAAGTTAAAACAGACATTTTTTTCAAAATTCCCTATTATTTCAATATAATTTCCGTGACCCGTATCCGATTTCTTTAGTATAATATTCAAATAAGCAAAGTGGCGTTGATTTCTGGATATGAAGTAATTGAAAGGAAAAAAAACCTTAATAATCAGACAATAGTAATGCTAAAATTAAACAATCTATTATCAACTTTATTACATTACCTCGCAATAAAATGTCAATCTTTTTCTGAATCAGGCAGTCCTCTGCACCGATCGCCATGGTACCTTGTATATAAATAAAATGAGTTCGAACTACATTGTCTCTATTCGAGTCCCATACAAGGACCCCACCGGTTTCTATGGTGATGCTTTTAACGTCGATGTTTACATCAAGTTTGACTTTCATGCCTTGTTTTATGGTTACAGCAGAACTGCTGCTAGGAACCTGAAACCATAACAATACAAATAAAGGGATTGCTCCGAGATAATACTAGAAGTCGGGTCACGTTAAGGGATTGCTCCGAGATAATACTAGTAGTCGGGTCACGTTAAGGGATTGCTCCGAGATAATACTAGTAGTCGGTTCACGTTAAGGGATTGCTCCGAGATAATACTAGTAGTCGGGTCACGTTAAGGGATTGCTCCGAGATAATACTAGTAGTCGGGTCACGTTAAGGGATTGCTCCGAGATAATACTAGTAGTCGGGTCACGTTAAGGGATTACTCTGAGATAATACTAGTAGTCAAGTCACGTTAATTAAAGACATCTGTATTTTCGGACTTTTATCACACTATAATCGTTTGAGTTCTATAAATCTTCAAAAAGTTTCGATTTTTTTTCTCAGGTGATTTGTAGGTTTGCCGTGAGGTTTAATTGAACTAATATCATATATTATCATCTCATTGTCAAAGGAGTTTGTCCTGATTAAGTGTTAATCATTATTGTCTCATTATTAAACGAGTTTGTCCTGATCAAATGTTAATAATTATTATCTCATTATTAAAGGAGTTTGTCCTGATCAAATGTTAATAATTATTGTCTCATTATGAAAGGAATTTGTCCTGATCAAATGTTAATAATTATTATCACATTGTTTAAGGAGTTTGTCCTGATCTAGTCTTAATAAGTTTAATGCAAAGTAAGGGAACATAGCTGTTGTGATCATTAAAGATTCCGAAAACTAACGTTAAATCACTAATCAAAATGTATGGCAAAATTTGTCTAACTTCGAATAACAATAGGAAATAATGGAATACAGAAAAAACTATCAGGTATGAACTGAATTTTAATTCATTGAATATTTAGAAAGATTTCTAGAACTGAAACGGTCTATACGAATTAAAGTGCACACGAAAAGTATTTCAAGAAAAAACTCTACATCATTTACTCTTCTACATCCTAGATTCTATCGTTTAAAATCAAGAAAATTCTTCATCCGGCTATAAGCTTAAAATCATGAAAACTCTTCATCCGATACGCTTCTTATTATTTTCTATACGCTCAAGCCTATCATTTAGAATCACCAAACTCCTCATCCGACACGCTTCTATCATTGTCTATACGTTCGAGTCTATCATTTATAATCTTGAAAAAGACTTCGTCAAATACGCTCGAAAACTATTAGTTGAAGTCATGAAAACTGCCCTTATGATACGCTCGAGGCCTGTCATTAAACAGTGTGATTACATGTATCCCTTGATGGATCGGGAAGATGAGTTGTTTCTGTATTTGCATGTTGCATCGACTTATGATAGTAACATTCAAATACAAATGTATAGTCAGTACCACTAACTACTGGGCGGCAAGTTCTTTCGCGGACTAAAAGTCTATCAACATCGTACCAAATTAAAAGTGTGTGATCTAAGAACGAGATCTACATGTGTTCGGCAAGTCACTGATGAAAACGAAAATAAACTCCGGATTCAGATTAAATAAGGAAATTGGCAGTACATCACGTTAAATAACCCATTAAAACTCGTTGTCTGGTGTCTTATAAAAATTGGTTCAATCTTAAAATTATCGTGAGAAATAATGACATAACGTGTGTCAGAAAACGTTGAATAGTATTTTTAGACGAGGTACAATTATTTAATTCCTCATTGGCAGAACGCGATATCTGCAGATTTATATTGAAAAATATCAGATGCGAGTCACAAAATAGACTACAGAAGTTTTATATAAACTACAGGAGTTTTAGGTATAAAACCACTAATGCATAGCCCATTGCTTTCTATGTTAAATTCTGCAAATTCAAGCATAAATGGCTACTTTGTCTTAAGTTCAAATAAAGTGGCAGTTATTTCATGTCAATACTGTACCTTATGCTGACTTGTGCTGAAAAAATCAACATACCTTTAATTGCATATTAGAGCGTACTGGTTCCCGGAAGTTTGATAGTACAATAACAGGAACTTCTGATCTGAACAACAGGCCAAATGAGCCCTCCTATTAAAATTTCATATACTTCTTTATTATTCAAATAAAACTTTCAACAAGGGTTCTACAGTGATCCCAAGTCTCCAAGCTTTCATTTGATACTAAAACTACCCAAATATTCCCACTATTGACAAAGATACAGCTATGCGTAGGAACTATTTTGTTTAAAATATGTACTACTTTCTTGTATGTTCTTTCCAACCGGGCCTGAATTAGTGGTTCTATACCTATAACAGCACCAAACTTGTTATATTGACTTCTGCTTGACTTAATTTCCATCTATGATCTATTTCTAGCATAGAAAAACACAAATAGCTTTTGTCAAAACACTATATCACTGAATTCAAGCTCAAATTGGACTGGTAGTAACATATGCGTTAAACAAAGAAAACTACATATGGATACCAATAGTGACAGATATGACACTTTTTCAGTTTTTACCAGTTCTGATTTGTTAATATCTACTCAAATAACAGTGTTTTACCTATATGTCTTATTTTTATCAGAGATTCTTCCTTGAATATAAATACAGTGGTCCAAACATAAAATATAAGTGATAATTTTGTCCCCCCTTTTTTCTACATGTTGGAAAAGGAGAGTGATTTGGTAAAAAACCATACTTTTATGTATAAACATGGATCAACAAGAGCAATTTATGTATCTCCAAGCTAGACAACTTGCTAAGATGGTTATAAAATGCATTTCAAGAGAGATTTTGGAATTCCTATATAAGTATACACCAATTTTCCTTGAAATAAATAATTCACCAAGAAACACAATAAAACTTGAACACTCACTAGATAATTTGACCAAAAACAATATCTATACTATAAACTAGTCATAATATACAAGTTTCATTGGTTCCAGTGTTAGATAATCCAAAAATTTAAATTTTAGGTAAAATCTTAACTGTGTGCATGCTAAATGACCAAAAAAGGCTAAACTACCTTATAGGAGCAATTTGAGGGCTGTAATTTGACACTAACATAATTGTTACATAAAAAAAATAATGTAACATGATTCCTGACAACAAATGTGACCAATTTTCACTGTAAAGGGTATGATTTCTAAAAATAGAATTTCACATGCCTGTCAGTTACAGGTATAAAACCACTAATGCATAGCCCATTGCTTTCTATGTTAAATTCTGCAATTTCAAGCATAAATGGCTACTTTGTCTTAAGTTCAAATAAAGTGGCAGTTATTTCATGTCAATACTGTACCTTATGCTGACTTGTGCTGAAAAAATCAACATACCTTTAATTGCATATTAGAGCGTACTGGTTCCTGGAAGTTTGATAGTACAATAACAGGAACTTCTGATCTGAACAACAGGCCAAATGAGCCCTCCTATTAAAATTTCATATACTTCTTTATTATTCAAATAAAACTTTCAACAAGGGTTCTACAGTGATCCCAAGTCCCCAAGCTTTCATTTGATACTAAAACTACCCAAATATTCCCACTATTGACAAAGATACAGCTATGCGTAGGAACTATTTTGTTTAAAATATGTACTACTTTCTTTCCAACCGGGCCTGAATTAGTGGTTCTATACCTTTATTTTGTTTTACATGCTGATCGGAAGATGATCAAAAACTGAATATGAATTATGTTTAAAAGTATGTACAAATATCCATACACATATATACATGTAATACGTTACTATGGATTAAACAATTATCGTTCATTGTTAAACAGGTTGGGACCAAACCCCCTATATGGTGATAATACCTGCATAGAGTGATTATCCTTTCTATAGAGGGATATATTTGTTTAGACTGGATTTAAAGCAGGAAGATGGCAAAAATGCATTTTCTAGTTATATTGGCTATATATAATCTATAACATTATAGATATCAATTGTTGCACTTTACTGAATAATGGGATGCCCAGTTTTCTGCTAAAGTTACAGAACTTGCAATCTAGTGTGTACCTATCTGAACACCTGATCAACAACAATAGGGACAGTTGACCTTTAAATCTTAAGTTAAATCTAACAATAGAAATCTGTTTGGTTTATTCCTCCTATTCCTACATTTTTAACATCTGGTATGTCAGTAATAGTTATCCCATGAGGACGCGGTGTGTCAGTGTAAGATCACACCGACAGCCGGAGGCCGGATGGTGATCTTACACTGACACACCAAGTCCGAGTGTGATAACCATATTACATCCCAGCTCTACTAGACTATATGAAAAAAACATTTACGCTTCATAACATCTAGTTCAGAATGCCATACAATAATGATAATATACTTTATATATTTCTATATAGTAGTATTTACCCTTTATGAGCCGGATACAACGTTTAAATATGTTAAATTAACAGTGAGTTTGTATCCGGTATGAATCGTGGCTTTATATGCTAAAGGTCTTGAGTTCGATTCCACGCATAAGACACTGGAAATTTAGTGGATTTTTTCTACGTAATTTTAAAAGTTAGTCTTTATTCCGCTTAGATATTTCTATGTTTTATTGTGTGTTTGACATTCCCGCCAAAATTTTAAAGAACAAAAGAAAGCATGCAGAACAAAGAAACTCAAGGAAGGGTGGTCTGGAAGGTGTGATGCGGCTCAGATCGGGCGCCTTGCATTTGCGCCAATTTTTAAAAAATCCAATTTTTCAATTGCGCCACAAGGTTGTATTTCATTTGCGCCAAAAAATAAAAACTACATTTGCGCCATTTTACAGGTAACATATAACGGAAAAGTTAAAATATGCATTGCTATATCGTGAATAAGATTTTTTTCAGAGTATCCCTCCTGGGTAACTAAGTGAGTTCATACTCATTTGTAATATAAAACTGATAGTCAATTAGGTTTAAAATTATATAGTATTCATGTTTGAGGTGTCAAGATGGACATTGTTAATTCTGAGACAAACAGGCCGTTAGTTTTCTCAATTGAATTTTCCATATTTTTCATGTTGCTTACAAGTCTTGTGTCAGAACAAACTTTTGGTTTTACTCCAGTGTTACTGTATAGTGCTTTCTTTTATGTTTTATGATCACGTTAATTTATAACAGAACTTTGTTTTAACATTATGAAAAGTCTCTTTTTAATAACGTATCAGTGTATAAAGCTTTCATTATGGTTATGATGACTGGTTTGGGATGAATAGTTTTATTATGCAATCAAAAACTGTTTTAAAGTTATTATTAAAAGTCTCTTTTGAATAAAACATTTTTTATACTATTTACCTGTATTTACCTGTATCATTGGTGCAAATGAAATGTTTTCTTTTTGGTGCAAATGAAATATGGTTTGTGGCGCAAATGAAAGATTTTTTTGGCGCAAATGAAATGCCAATTGGCGCAAAAACAAAGCACCGCTCAGATCACCCCTGTTAGAACGGGAGTATTGCGTTTCCGCTAATTTTTCAAAGTTCCAATACTACGTTTCCGGAAACTTAAAGTATACGTTTCCAGAATTTGTATTTATTACTTTTCCGGAAATTTACCTGGTAGTAAATTATAAATATTTGAATATATGTTAGATAAATTATTTATTTTATTTATATTTTTATACAAAAAAAGTTCTGATCTTATATCTACAATATACTAGATATAACCAGTTGACTCAAGTAAGGATTAGTTAAACTGCAGATTACATACGTGTTTTGGAATTTTATATAGATGGCAATTCGAGATTTCCACCAACCATTTGGGCATCACCTCCTGACCCCGAGGAAAAGAGAACAACGAATGGGCCGAGTCGTTTCATGCCCACTTGAACGAGCAGTTTTACGCTAGCCATCCTAACATTTTTGACTTTGTCGATGTGCTATTAAAACTGCAAACAACATCATACATAAAGATGACAACTTTATCTATCAAAGCACCCGTTCGAAAATATGAAAAGGAGAAGATGGACTTCCTTGTTGAACAAAACACAAAACTTGTAAACGGTGAATGTACTACTGTGGACTTTGTACGACGTGTTGGCTACAAATATTCTGCCAGAACCGATTTATTAACTCATGTCAAGATATATCTGATAAGTGCTGTTTTTTAAACATACGTTTTAATTCATATTAATGATGAATTTTACTTGTATGTTATGATGACCTCTATTAACTTAATAAATATTTAATTCATTTTAATTACTAGTATGACTTTGCTTTCGTTCAACAGGTATTCCTTAATTATTTTCCCGGAAAAGTAATAATTTATTTTTTCCGGAATCGTTACTATTTTCCCGGGAAAGTAAGGTATTTATTTCCGGAAACGTAGACTTTTTTTCCCAGAAAAGTAATGCCAATTTCCGGTAACGTAAAACGCCGGTTAGAACAAAGGAGTTGGGATGTAATTTGTAAGAAATTCATGTAGGAATAGAAGGAATACTTGAAAAAAAACAAGGGATTAAATCACACATTAGATTTTTCAAACATAAAGCTAATTAACTTCAGGTAAATATCCATAAAAGGGTACAGGACGTTTGCGCTTTTTTTACCTGTAACACGATAGGTCATTTGCGCTCCAAACACTATGAACGTTTACGCTTTAAATTTTGATACACATATATTAAATTGACCGGACATTTGCGCTTTTTACCTATAGTCGTCTACCTGTACTTTTAATGATTTGTATCTGTGGTTCGTTAGGTCTTAAACATAGAGTTTAAGGTTATAGACTAGTAAAGGAAAAAGATGAAAAGATGATTTTTTATCATTGAACAACAGTCGGTTAATTTCATTACAATTCGTTATATTGATGAACAGGGACCTCAGTCAAGAGTTGAGAAAGAGAAATTAGAATATCTATTTGAAATGTAGGCGAAATACCAGTCAGGACAGATTACAAGAGCTAATTTTGTTCATTCCCTGGGCTTCAGAAGTTCAGATATTAAGCGAAAACTGACCTGTGATGTCTTTAAGTCTTTGGAATGTTTACTTTTAGCTGTATCTAACTATATCAATGTGCTGTGATATAACTCATAAACACGAATGTGCTATGAAACGACTATTAATCTTTTAAAAATAATGAAAATTATGACTTTAATTCAGGAGGGAAGTCATAAGAAGCAAATATTATAAAAGCGAAAATGTCCTATATAAAAGGCGCATATGTACTTTTTTAAAAAGCGCAAATGTCCATTAAACTAGAGGCTCTCAAGAGCCTGTGTCGCTCACCTGATTCTACTTTGGTTTTGGAAATCATGTAAAAATAGATTAAAATCATAAAAGATACCAAATAATGACTGAGGCCAAATTTGGTTTAATATTGGTCCTGTAATTTAATAAAAAATACTGGTGGCCAACTTGAACAGTAAATCGGCAACAAAGTAGCAATACTTCATCAGCACCTCATAAGAAACATTTATGCCATGTTTTGGTTTCATTCCATTCAGTGCACCTCTAGAAGAAGTATTTGTATGTATTTTCCATAGGGTCTTATGTTAAAGGAAGTCCCCCCATTGGCGGCCATCATGGAAGAAGGATCAGCTTCAAAGTAACAAAACTTAGTCAGCACCTCATAAGGAACATCCATGCCATGTTTGGTTTCAATCCGTTCGGTATGTGGTTCTCTAAAAGAAGACATTTGTATGTATTGTCCATAGGATCCTTTGTTAAACATTGTCCCCATCTGGCGGCCATCGTGGATGAAGGATCAGCTTCAAAGTAACAACACTTGGTCAGCACCTCAAAAGGAACATGCATGCCATGTTTGGTTTCATTCCATTCAATGGTTCTCTAAAAGAAAACATTTGTATGTATTTCTCATAGGGTCCTATGTTAAACTAAGTCTTCCGCTGGCGGCCATCTTAGATTATGGATCGGCTTCATAGTAACAACACTTGATCAGCACCTCATAAGGAACATTCATGCCATGTTTGGTTTCATTGCATTCAGTGGTTCTCTAAAAGAAGACATTTGTATGTATTTCCCATAGGGTCCTATGTTAAACTAAGTCCCCCGCTGGCGGCCATCTTGGATGATGAATCCGCTTCAAAGTAACAACACTTGGTCAGCACCTCATAAGGAACATTCATGTCATGTTTGGTTTCATTCCATTCAGTGGTTCTCTAAAAGAAGACCTTTGTATGTATTTCCCATAGGGTCCTATGTTAAACTAAGTCCCCCGCTGGCGGCCATCTTGGATTATGGATCGGCTTCATAGTTACAACACTTGGTCAGCACCTCATAAGGAACATTCATGCCATGTTTGGTTTCATACCATTCAGTGGTTCTCTAAAAGAAGACATTTGTATGTATTTCTCATAGGGTCCCGTGTTAAACTAAGTCCCCTGCTGGCGGCCATCTTGGATTATGGATCGGCTTCAAAGTAACAACACTCGGTCAGCACCTCATAAGAAACATTCATGCCATGTTTGGTTTCATTCCATTCAGTGGTTCTCTAAAAGAAGACATTTGTATGTATTTCCCATAGGGTCCCATGTTAAACTAAGTCCCCCGCTGGCGGCCATCTTGGATTATGGATCGGCTTCAAAGTTACAACACTCGGTCAGCACCTCATAAGGAACATTCCTGCCATGTTTGGTTTCATTCCATTCAGTGGTTCTCTAAAAGAAGACATTTGTATGTATTTCTCATAGGGTCCTATGTTAAACTAAGTCCCCCGCTAGCGGCCATCTTGGACAATGGATCATCTTCAAAGTAACAACACTTGGTAAGCACCTCATAAGGAACATTCATGCCATATTTGGTTTCATTCCATTCAGTGGTTCTCTAAAAGAAGTCATTTGTATGTATTTCCCATAGGGTCCTATGTTAAACTAAGTCCCCCGCTGGCGGCTATCTTGGATGATGGATCCGCTACAAAGTAACAACACTTGGTCAGCACCTCATAAGGAACATTTATGCCATGTTTGGTTTCATTCCATTCAGTGGTTCTTTAGAAGAAGTTCAAAATGTAAAAAGTTAACGACGACGACGGACGACGGACGCCACGTGATGAGAAAAGCTCACTTGGCCCTGTGGGCCAGGTGAACTAAAAAAGCGCAAATGTCCTATGAAAAAGCGCAAACCTCCCGCGCCGCCATAAAACCTCGTGAGTTTTCATCAATGTCCAATTTGAAAATATTAATAGTAGAAAATGTTTTAAAAAGTTCTAGCAAATGTTTGTTTTGTCTCATTGAAATTGTCCTGTATCCTTATTCTGTTTTATCAAAATAAATGTTTCTATCTTTTTTCAGAACTATTGTGTTTATTTCCTTTTGTAATGAAAAGTCTTTGTAAATGAGTGAATACATCAAATATAAATCAAAACAAATTGGTACAATGCCCCCAAAATTCGAGTTGCAAAATAAACTAAGTTGTGAAAGAGGTTTGAGAAATAATTGAAGTGAACTGTATTGATTGACATGGACAATAGATGGACAATAAATACCTGACAATAATTGGTGATTTAAACCGTGTACCTGAGTGGACCATATCAAGTGAAACTCAACTGTTTGTTAATTTTATCATCTTCTGCAGGGACGAAAAAAAGTGCACTGCAAAATCCAGTTAAGTTTTAAATTTTCTAAAACATACAATGCATTTGAATTGTATTTATCTAGGGCATGCTATGCCTGAACACTTTTCCAGATGCACAGGTTTGTCTGTACTCAGAGTAGATTTTGAGGTAAAAACGCAGCCATTTTAGCCAAAGGGTCCACATGAACCTTAAACATTGATGTAAGCAGTCAATTTAAGCACCATATTATACTTTTAGCATTACTGTGTAACAAAATATTATACCACAAAAAAATCAAAGTTACTAGAACGTATAATAAATTTTCATATGTAAACATATTATACGTTCTAGTAACTTTGATTTTTTTTGGCTATTACCAGAACGTATAATATGTTTAGATATGAAAAATTATTATAAATCAGTCCATATAAAGCAAGAATTCAAGTTCTACATACAGGAACCACTGGAAAATTAACAAAATGCTGAATATTTTTTGAAAATATCAGAATTTTCACAAAATTAGTCTATATAAAGTCATTGTGATCTGGGACTAATACATGAATTTACCCTATCTATGGGTCCTTAGTGCAATACATGCAGCATCTTGTTACTGTGGACTATCTTAATTTGAGTGTTATGAAGTGTAGTTTAAATTTGGCTTTGCATCAATGCTATCTGTTAATTATGGTTCAAAGTTTAAACTATATGTGTAAATTATATACATGTTATTCAATTTAAATATTTCATTTCTGTATTAAGCCTTTTCTTCATCATAACGTTTCATATTTGAATTATTAGTAATTTCCTTTTATATAAATTCAAAGTACATTTCTCTATTTACTTTTAAATTTTTATTCTCTGCAATGCATCCACTTTTATTTCCTTTATAATCATAAGTCTTCATAAATAGGTAAAAACGGCGTACTTTTTGCACTTATTTACCTGTACATCAATTAAAACTAAATTACTAAAACAACAAACTACCCTATAACAACAGCTATTGTACTTTGTTTGTAGGAACAGAAGGAATATGTATTTTTAAAGGTGTCTTCTGGCTATCACTACATTTTGTATTTTACTATTCTGGCTATTCCTACATGGGAGATTATGGGACGAACAATAGATGTTGTTATTGCAAAACAAAATATGTTGTTTTAGTCATTAGTGTCTAATTAGGTCACAGGTAACTCTACCTGTGGAAATTAAATAAAAATAATTATTTTTATGAAATTTATGTAAAAAATGGTTGTCTTTTTGGTTTGAAAACATGTATCAAATGTTATAATTAAATGTTTCTAATATGGAATTTCTTGAAAATAAAATTATTTAAAAGAAAAAGTAGTAAAAGCTTTTAAAATACTGGAAACAAATATTTAAAAGAAAAGGTAGTTTATGCATTTAATAGTAACTTACACTTTTAACTTTAGCTTCAAAGTTTTAATTAATTTCATTATTTGAATAAACTATGATTTTTAAACAAAAACAGAAGGTCCTAGAGCAACAAATCATTTAGAAGGTTGGCATAGTAAACCATAAGAAGTTAGTCAATGCACCTCACCCAAACATCTTCAGCATGATCAAGTTGTTGAAACAAGAAGAAGCCTTCCATGCTCCCACACTTATCCAATACAGAGCCGGTGGGAAACGTGTAATAAGAAAGAGAAAATACAAAGAAATAGATGACAGATTTTATGACGTCTTTATACTCTAATTCCATTGGATATTGGATGTGAACTGATTGATATTTTAGTCTTAGATGCATGTTTTTTTATTAGTTGTTATTGGCTTTGAACTAGCTGTCAGTAACTACCATTTTGCTGTGGGGATGTATAAGTACCCGTCCACGTCCACTCAGTGTTTTTGTTAGATGTATTTCTCTTTGTATCCATCTGATGAGTTAAGCCTTTTTCAACTGATTATTATAGTTTGTTCTTATGTTGTACTGTTACACCACTGTCCCAGGTTAGGAGGGGGTGGCTCCTTCAAACGAGTTTAACCCCGCCACATTCTGTATGTGCCTGTCCCAAGTCAAAAGCCTGTAGCTCAGTGGTTGTCGTTTGTTGCTGTGTAACATATTTGTTTTTTGTTCATTTTTTTGTACATAAATTAGACCGTTAGATTTCTCGTTTTAATTGTTTTACATTTGTTATGTCGGGGCCTTTTATAGCTGACTATGCGGTGTGGGCTTTGCTCATTGTTGAAGGCCGTACGTCGACCTATAGTTGTTAACTTCTGTGTCATTTGGTCTCTTGTGGAGAGTTGTCTCATTTTCAATCATACCACATATTCTTATTTTTATATTCAAACACTGAAAACAAGGTTACAAAATTATGAACTTATTCCAGTTCAGTATGGAGATGCTGCTTCTCATCTCCTGCACATTGATTAAGACTTTATATTCTCTCGTGTGTTCAATTTAGTGCAATGTATTACTGTGTTAGTGCTCTGTTTTAATGCCAATTTAGTGTAATTTTCGGTGCTTTGTTTCAATGAATATGTAGTGTAACTCAAAATTTAGTGCTTTGTTTCAAAGAATAATTACTACAATTTTAATACATTTCAATTGATATTATTGTCCATTCCTCTTATTCCCACTTTTTATAAATCTGGTAAGAAAAGTTAAAATTTCATGTGGGAATAGGGGGAAACTTGTGCAAACAAAGGATTATACTGTATAAACACTGTTTAATCAACTTTTAATTGACAAGTGTTTTTTTGGATAGGTAATAGTTTATTTTTGTATGTGTATGAATTCTGTGTTTTTAACTAAAATAAATATGAACAGGGTTTAAGCTAGGATTTTGAGGGCTTTAGTCACTTTTGCGCGGGATTAAAATCAACCTTATTTTGGTTAGCAGCAAGGGACCTAGGATGTATATTACTATCTATACATCTTTGTCAGACTTTGAAGGACTAAGGCATACTAGGCAGCTACTGCATGATTTGACTGATGTGGCACTTTAATACGAAGATTAGGATATAAGATCTAGAAATCTAGTTCAAAATTTCACTTCAGTTATTTTCAGGTTACATTCCTAATCAGCAAAAGTTGGGATCCATTTTTTTTAAACCAGGAATCACAGCATAAATGAACTTGTAAGGACTATTTCACTGCATCATCCTTAAAAACGTTTTAAAGCGATATTTAGAATTGATTCTATAAAGTTGGAACCAAGGATTTGTACAAATCCTTATTGGAACAATTCTAATGAATTTAAATTGTAAATTTATCATGAATAGATCACGTTTACTTTCGATTTCCAAAAGAAATGAAAACGGGAAGTGACAAGTGGATAATAAATTCAGAATGAATCCGGATTCATCTACGGATTGGTTCGTGTTTAAAAAAGGCAGGAAATTATCATTTTTTAAATTAAGTTTGCTAAATAAGAACTATATTTGTCTCTCTCGTTTAGTTTGATACTTAATTATTTTGTATTTTACGTTTTAGTGTCTTTAAATTCATAAGAACACTTTCGCACATGCGCAGTTCATCGTAAAGGTTGACACAATACTTTAATTTTACAAAATCAATGATTTTTTAATCTTACTTCTATTTATCTGACTTATTTTTTTTATTTTGAATAATTCTTTGAAGAAGAAAAACATATTACAAATTAACTGTGTATTAAATTTTTTTTTAAATAATATTATACTTAAACATGTAAGAAATATGTTTTCTTTTAAAAAATACAGGTAAATCTTAGGTGAATTTTTAATTAACCTTGATTGTTATAAAAACAAATTATTTATCAAAACATCTTTTGTTATTTGTATGTGGGAATAGAAGGAATAGTGATTTTTAAAAGTGGGAATTGAAGGTTCATTCCTCCTATTCCCACTTTTTATAAATCTGGTAAGAAAAGTTAAAATTTCATTTGGGAATAGGGGGAAACTTGTGCAAACAAAGGATTATACTGTATAAACATTGTTTAATCAACTTTTAATTGACAAGTGTTTTTTTGGATGGGTAATAGTTTATTTTTGTATGTGTATGAATTCTGTGTTTTTAACTAAAATAAATATGAACAGGGTTTAAGCTAGGATTTTGAGGGCTTTAGTCACTTTTGCGCGGGATTAAAACCAACCTTATTTTGGTTAGCAGCAAGGGACCTAGGATGTATATTACTATCTATACATCTTTGTCAGACTTTGAAGGACTAAGGCATACTAGGCAGCTACTGCATGATTTGACTGATGTGGCACTTTAATACGAAGATTAGGATATAAGATCTAGAAATCTAGTTCAAAATTTCACTTCAGTTATTTTCAGGTTACATTCCTAATCAGCAAAAGTTGGGATCCATTTTTTTTAAACCAGGAATCACAGCATAAATGAACTTGTAAGGACTATTTCACTGCATCATCCTTAAAAACGTTTTAAAGCGATATTTAGAATTGATTCTATAAAGTTGGAACCAAGGATTTGTACAAATCCTTATTGGAACAATTCTAATGACTTTAAATTGTAAATTTATCATGAATAGATCACGTTTACTTTCGATTTCCAAAAGAAATGAAAACGGGAAGTGACAAGTGGATAATAAATTCAGAATGAATCCGGATTCATCTACGGATTGGTTCCTGTTTAAAAAGGGCAGGAAATTATCATTTTTTAAATTAAGTTTGCTAAATAAGAACTATATTTGTCTCTCTCGTTTACTTTGATACTTAATTATTTCGTATTTTACGTTTTAGTGTCTTTAAATTCATAAGAATACTTTCGCACATGCGCAGTTCATCGTAAAGGAAGCACCTGTTTGACTCGTGAAAACATTTCTGAATGTTATGAATAAAGTTTTCTATCTTTTTAATCGAAATTGTTGAAAGTTTTTGATTAAGAGTTATATCAAATATGACGAAAATACGTTCATTTGACGAAACTACGACAAGCGAACTGCAAATTGTGATCGTTTGAGAAATATTGAAATTAAAATGCGAACTGTCCGAGGGAAAACTCAAATGACGAAACTACGACAAACGAACTGCAAATTGTGCTCGTTTCATAAATAATGAAATTGAAATGCTGACTGACTGATTTTACTGGGGAAAATAATTATGATGATCAATTATGAGGTTGATAACGGATAAGTGACCCACCCGATGGCGATAAGCGGATTATCTGTAATCACAACTTATAACAGCTTGCTGTGCCATCCCTCTAGATGATGTGTAGTTCTCGGTCCCTGTGTTGTGTAATGGTCCCAAAGGTGACTGTTCTGTTCGACCCAGTATGTTGTTACATAGTCTGTAAAGGGAGTATAGTTGATGTTAGTATCAATCTGATCTATGTCGGTTAGGTCATAAAACCACACATCTTCGACTTCAGTAGTAGGTACAAGTGGAAGGACAGCGGCACAGCGTACTAGTTGATGAATGTTGTTGTCTTCCTTGTATGGAACCTGAATCCCTGTTTCTTGTGCTTTTCTCCAGATACATTGTGTGTAGTCGAAAAAAAGCCCTTTGAGTTGATTCCAGGAAATACAGAATATGCTGCATTTCGGATGGCGACTTCATAATCCAGGAAGATAGTGGTAGGCTGAAGTTGTAGTTGGTGTTGGTGGCATACATCTTTGAGTAAAGTCAGGAACCTTGTGTATACTAGTTCGCACTTGGCTGCAAGTAAACTGTGTACCAGTGGATACATTGCGCCGTCAACCATTGCGTGAAATGTGTAAAGTTGGAAGAATAGACTCGGACAGGAGTAAAATGTACCATCACCATATATGATATCTGCAGCTGCTAAGCGTGTTAGATTCTTTTGAGTACTGAAGATTAACAAACACCAAACTGTGTTGTCGTCTGTTAGCAGGAATGGGTCACCTTTGGAAGTACATACCCAAATAGCATACATGTTGATTTCAGTAACAGTTTTTGGTAAAACTGGTAGGTTCTTCTTGCGTTTGTTGTACATGGAAATCTTGCAAGATGGGAAAGTTTGTTATAATATTATCTATCATCAATTTATTTGTTCGGTTGACAATATTTTAAATTTACAAAATCAATGATTTTTTAATCTTACTTCTATTTATCTGACTTATTTTTTTTTATTTTGAATAATTCTTTGAAGAAGAAAAACATATTACAAATTAACTGTGTATTAAATTTTTTTTTAAATAATATTATACTTAAACATGTAAGAAATATGTTTTCTTTTAAAAAATACAGGTAAATCTTAGGTGAATTTTTAATTAACCTTGATTGTTATAAAAACAAATTATTTATCAAAACATCTTTTGTTATTTGCATGTGGGAATAGAAAGAATAGTGATTTTTAAAAAGTGGGAATAGGAGGAAGACACCGATATTATTTACTAGTATTTATTAATATTTTTTTTCTTTATTTTCCACAAGATTTATCTGGATTTACCTTGGTTCATTAGTTTAGTGTTGTTACAACATAATCCTACATAATCCCATTGTTTTCCTAAAAATTCTGGGAACTCCAACATAAAATTTTACTATTTTACCTATAAAATTCAAAATGTAGGAATAGACAGAATAAACCATTTTTGAATTGTAGGAATAGCAGGAAGACACCATCTGTTCATTGAGGCATAACTGAGTGGAATATACCTGACCATCACAGCTTTCAATTATGATGAACAATAGATTATATATTCAGTAAGTTTAGCAGTAAACTAGACTTGGTGCATCCAATGTTGCAGGTAACTGTCATAATAAGTAGACATGTTCTGCTTTAAATCCAGTCTAAACAAATATATCCTTCTATAGAGAGATAATGTCATCCCTCTGTAGAAGGGTAATCACTCTATACAGGTATTATAACCATATAGGGGGTTTGGTCCCAACCTGTTAAAACTGTCTGAAACCTATAGATACGAAAACCGTTATTGGAGTGGTTTTAAAAAAAATTGCACGTCAGCCAAAAGATAATATAAAAAAAATTAATTATTGCCAATGTTCAACTAATTTAAACGTTTTACTCCCGGTCATATTTTCTCTAAGCCGACATAACGGTTATAATTTTTTTTTAAACTATTGAAAAGCCTAGTAGGACCGACATAGATATATTAAACTTGATTAGGCTTTTCGGAACATTTTCCGGGTTTAAAACAAAATAATCTATAACTTGTAAAGCCTGATTTCAGTGGAATGCTTGGGTTGGTTGATTAATTATCGTTTCCATCACGTCCATTGGCAAATATTTCATACATTTTCAGGACTAGAGCAAAAAAACAATGAATACAATACATGAACATGTCAGTCGATTCTGCAAGGTGGAGGATGAAGGACGGGAAATGGGATATGTCGGATAGGGACAGAAAGTATACCTACTATGTACATGTAACAAGAAGGCCACCCGCAGAACCGAAAGATTGAATGAATTATCATCCAGATTTGATTTGCCAGGTAACGTTTTTAATAATAAAAAAAAAACCGAAATACTCACAGATAATCCATTATCATTCCAAGTTTTTGCTTCCGACCATGGTTTCAGATCTGCATCTGTATCTGGACATATCGCATGTATTCCATTGAAGAAACACCAAACCGCGAAAACCACAGCTCGCTTCAACATTTCCCCTTTCTGAAATATTTTTGATATCTATGTACAGTTACCCCTGTATCTCTATTTATACCATATCTGGAGTTCAGATTGACGTTAAGCATGGTCTATTTGAATTGACATAAATTAAATCATTTTTTTTAAGCATGGTTTGTTTATTTAAGTTTTAAATACCTCCCACTGTTACGCCTAGATTTACGTGGAAATCATGCGTGATGGAGTTGAAAAACTAGGTACTTAATATGTAACTGAATTTTAGGCACATTTTAATTTACATGTGAATATAGAAGTCTTGTATTGTGTTCCATGATATTCAGAGCGGCGGAGGACAATTTAGCACATTGACAGGACATTTTAGTCCAAAAAAAATCGGACGTTTTAGCGCCAAAGTTTAACCCATTTTAGCGCAAGATTTTTAACCCATTTTAGCGAAAATTGAAATTATCAATGCCCATTTTAGCGCAATATTTTTAACCTATTTTATAATGAGTAATAAATACAAATTTTTAATAGTATCAAGATAGCATAATATTAAAAATATCATGTCCATTAAAATACAGCACTAAAATTCTAAAAGGTTAAATCAAATGTTAAAAGTCCGTTCTAGCCAGGAATTTATATTCTAGAGAACGTACGTAATGGGCTCTGGATATACCGCCTGTACAATACTGTTCATAAAATTGCAGTAGGAACTGTTCTTTCTCTTTATCTTGTCTTGCACTTTGATGATAGTATCAAGGAAAACGTAAATAGCTGGTGACAACTATAAAATTGCTCATTATAATGGGCATGGAACGACTCTGGGCCATTATTTGTTCGCTTTGAATTACATGGAACTTCTGCTCAAAGCGTATGTGGAAACAGAATATATTTCCTATATCGGTATTCATCACATATTACACTTTTCTTTTCCTCTGTTCGTTTCAACAACATTATGTCTATGATGAACCAAAGTGAACATATCAACAACTTAAACATTAATCCAGCATAAATTACTGTTCATGGTTTTAGTAAGGCGAGTATTATTCAACCAGGTAAATTTTCGCTAAAATGGGCTATTGAAAATACAGGTGAACGGATTAATCCTGCGCTAAAATGGGTTCTAATGTCTGCGCTAAAATGTCCCCAAGTAGTTTAAAAATTTTCGCATAAATGTCCTGCGCCCATTCAGAGTATATTGTCTGTACTCACTTTTTAAATCATTTTATATAACACCCTTTTGCAAAAAAAGAAATATAGTAAAAAAAAAACTCCAGCAAAAACGTCTTTGTGAGTAATTTAAAAAATAATTATCTTCCGTCATAAAGTTAAATGATCAACATCTTTACCAATTTTTTTCTCAACTATTGGCCTCTTTCTAAAAGTCTCTCAATATTTACAAACAGGCTTAATGTATGTGAACTTGGAGTTATCTAACAAAATGATAGTTCATTTTTTTAACATTCCACTAAATGTTGAGTACCTAACGATAGCGCAACATCTCGATTTTGATGGCTTTGGATAAAAATTAAAAAGATAGAAAAAGTTCTTAACCAACAGCAATTCCTTTTTTTCTTTTCTATTCAAGATTTTTATTCAAGATAAATACATTTTAATAAACGCTGTCTTTCGATGCGGAACTTAGTAAAATTAACATTTATCTATTAAAAAAAAACGCTTCGGACGCATGAAATTTATATAAAGAATTGTTTTCATTTTTTTTTAATTAATATGATTAAAGTATTTTGTTTAGACCTTTCAATATTCAAATTCCCTATCAAATCAACAACTTCCATATTTTGAACAAAATAGAATACAGGGAAAATCTTCCGACTTCACTCTTCATATATTAACAGTAACAGCATATATTCCAGCCGATATTGTAGTTTGATATGAATTTAAACAACCTGCTGCATACTAAACGGGCAAGCCAAATTAATTTCTAATGTGCTAGTTCAGATAGCATGAAGACACCTCATTCTGAATTCAAACAGACCAGTTCTTACTTTTACTCCTAAATAGCAAGTGTTTATCGAAGAATCAGCGAATACTTATTTTCAACTATTAAAGCAGTTCGTGAAGGAAACTCTCCTCCTTTCGAACACCAGACGAGCATGTATGGAAAGCCGCAGTGAACTCCCCGATTCTTTTTTTATTTTTCCCATAAGTAATGCATTAAAAAAAATAATCGGCGGCCTTAAAATTCCAGCCCGCGAATTATTAATATTCCCGCCCGCAGATTATTATTATTCCCGCCTGCAAATTATTATTAATCGTCGGCATGAAAATTGCAGCTCCCGCAGATTTTCCTTTTACAAATATTCGCTTTCTTCAAAAATAATAATCTGCGGCAAACCCCGCAGATTTTCAGCACATTAGCCGAAGATTAATTTTAAGCAACAGAAAATCTGTGGCGGCCTAAGATTACTGAATTCTACCCAAATCCCACAGATTTTTACAACAAGGCTGAAGATTATTTCTAGCCAATCAAAAATCTTCCTGCGGGAATCCTCTAAACCAAAAGCTTACGGGGGCGGCAGATTTGTGAAGATGTTTTTTTAACCACCAAAAATCTGCAGCGGGAAGCCTTTAAACAGAAATGTGTTGCGAAAATTTTGCTGCTTATCTCGGTTCAAAAAGACTTACTTCAAATGCAGATGCGGAACGGAGAAATACATTCGAAACTCTCTGGATTTGCACATTCTGGTTCAGTATTACCCCAGAAAAGTCGAGATACGTAGGTGTCAATGTTGAAATGTCAACTGAAACAACATTAAACACGCAAGCACATGCCAATATGTCAACTGAAACAACCTTAAACACGCAAGCACATGACTATATAAGATGTCAGTATTGTATGTATGTATGTATGAGTTTGGGTGTGTGCGAAAGATTGGGCGTCTGTGTCATTTTTATTTATTGACATAGAACACACTATAAAATGTGCCTTCGTATTCCAATTTCCATGTACTCTGACTTTCATTTTGAAAAACCATATGACTACAGGAATGTCAGTTTGGTAAATATCTATATATTTTTCCCTATTTATTCTTCACTTCTTTAAATGGCATGGAACATAATGAATTTGGTATTTACATTATTTTCATTTTGCATAAAATTATTATGCATCCATAATAGTAGTTTGGTTTATGTTCTGAAGCCTTATCATGTTTTAAGATTTTTGACAATTTATTTAGACAATTTATTTAGAAAATCTACTTAACGCCAAAGTATCAGAGGCGGATTTAGGGGGGGGGGTCGGATTCTAAGTCTGGAGCCTATAATTCAGTGATTGTCGTTGGTTGCTGCCTGCCATATTTTTTTTTTCGTTTATTGCTTTGTCCTTAATCAGGCTATTTGGGGTTTTTGTTTGAATTGAAACACATTTTGCTATCTTTACTAGCCAATTATAACTGACTAAAGTATGGGATTTGCTCATTGTTGAAGGTTGTATGGTGACCTATAGTTGCTTAAATCCTCAATCATTTGGACTCTGTTGGATAGTTGTTGCTATTGGCAATCATACCACATCTCCTTATTCTATATAAGGGTCTGGATGGGGGTTGGGGGCCCTTCATTTCTGTATTGTTCAATATTTTAGGTCATTTTTTCTGTATTCTTTATATTTTTCCCCATTATTTTTTAATCACTCAATACAACACCCCCATTATTCTCTATACTATATTTCATTGGTCTTTTCTTTACCTTTTTCTGTATTGGTCCGTTATTCTATATTCTGACCCCATCCAGACCACCTAGGAAGATCTCCCATTTTGAAGGTTTGAAAAGTTGACACCAATTAACATACTACATGCATGCTTGACTTTCAATGATCACTTCCAACAATAGAAACAGCATGGCTACCATATATACTTACATGTAGTTATTGTACACCTGTTCCAAATGTAAAATTGAAAATTTGGAAATCTTGTCTCCAGTAGTAATTCATTGCAGTTTAAATCTGTATCCAATGAAAGCTAGCTACGTGTACATGTAGTGTAATTTATAGCTGTGTGAGTACTCTGTTTTAATGCAATGTATATATGTTATTTATATTCGGTAATAGGCTCTCAAGAGCTTATGTTGCTTATGTCTCTACTGTTTTGTGTGAACCGAATAAAAATAAAACTTTCGTATCGTATCGTACATTTTGATGTATATTAAGGAGTACTTTTTGCAGCTCTTATCATTTACCAATGAAAAAAAATATATAAACAATACACCTTATCACAGCCAGGTTATCAAAACAATATATGCATTTTTTTAATTTGTAAAAAACATGTCTGTGATTTTCAAAGGGAAAATTACATGTAATTGTCTGACAATGCCACATCTTAATATTGCCTTAATGAATATACAATGTAAGAACAATGAACCCTTTTTCTTGATCACTTGGCTTACTCAGTAACATGTTCATATTATGGTTAGCTGCTGATGTCTTACCATATATACTCTATATCTATGTGCAAACGATTCAATTATCTATATAACTTAATTCCCTGATAGATAAACCTTTGAACCTCTTGATATATACATGAGTTATTCCCCATCAAAATCATGTCACTGTGGTATTGATGAAGGACTGAGAAACCCAGGATAAGAAATCCATGTATTGGCAAACATGACAAACAGCATTTTTCCTAGCCATCAATATTTTTTAGAAGACTAAACCTTTAAATTTAGGTTAATGTAGAATAGGCTACTGACATACATACATTGTATGTTATAGCTTTATAATGTTCATATTACTCATTTGTCAGGACATTTTTTCTTAATTCAAATGATTTATTAATAAAAGATGATATTAATCTAAGTGTTTTTCTACACTTGCTATTAAGTTGTAGTTTGATATATTCATCCTCAGTTTTGGATTGTTTGTCATAATTTTTAAAATTGGACAATTTTGATATAAGTACATTTCTTTGTGATTCATATTTTGTACAGTGCAAGATAAAATGATTTTCGTCTTCTATATTATTATTATGACATAATTTGCACAACCTTTCTTCTTCCTGTTGTACAGACAGGGCATTCAAACAAAAGGAAAAAATTACCTACATTTGTAGGTGTTCCAACTTCATTGGGGGAGAGCGGAGGAGCGTAACTTCAGTTACCAGCATCTCAAAATGAAAGACACTGAAAGTGGTTTCTGGCGGACTATGTGTAACACATTTCAGCTCTAATAACTATAATTAACTTCACGACAGACAATATTTGCTTCCGTTAAATTATGTTCCCATCTGAGACAAAAATATAAAAAAAATGGTTCATATTCCGTATTATAATATGAGAAAAAATATATATTATCGACATATATGTATCCCAACAAGCACAATTTAGGCCAGATTAATAAGCAATGATGCCCATAACTGGAATCTGGTGATAATGGTAATTGTTTTTGTAGGAATTATATGGCAGGATACTCATCACTTTGTTAAATACACATTAATTTATCAAGGGCTAAATTTACATTCATATTCAGAATGAAAATAAATTTACAATACAAAGAAATCGGGTTAACCCAGTAATTATATGAAGTCGTCGAAATCTCAATTGATCTGGATATGGGTAGATTGACACTAAAAAACAACAAAATGTGTGTAAATTCAAAGTCTTGCCGTTGAGCCACATAAGTTTTTGTTTTTTTGCAGATTTGGAGATTCATACAACATGAGCAATTGCGTTGTTTCATTGATGATCATACCACATTTAAGTTAAATTGTATTCTCATCTAGACCAGCCATGATTAAACGTGGTATGTTGCTTTCATAGCGGTTCTTAATCTTGAAAACTTCCTGGACAGTTTTCAGCATTTGAGTAAATTGTAAAGAATAAATACTCAGACTTAATTATTTCATTTACTACCAATGGGAAGAGACCATTGCAGGTAGACAGTGCATGAGTAGAGGATTTTACAAAATTTCGTTTATTCTTGTAAAATAAAAAAAAATGAAAAAATAGCTAATTATACAGATTTTTGAAAGTATAAATAAACAGACAGTTTACAATTATGATCATCTCGGAAATTGAGTTCATTGAATCACAAACATTGACAAATATCATCAGTTACAGTGACAAATAAAGGCAACAGTAGTATACCGCTGTTCGAAATTCATAAATCGATTGATATATAAACAAATCCGGGTTACAAACTAAAACTGAGGGAAACACATCAAATATAAGAGGAGAACTACGACACAACAGAAACACAATATTAAAATGTAACACACACAGAAAAGAACTATAATATAACAATGGTCATTTTCCTGACTTGGTACAGGACATTTTAAGAAAAAATTAGTGGGTTGAACCTGGTTTTGTGGCTAGCCAAACCTCCCGCTTTTATGACAATGTTAAATATAACATTAAAATGACAACATTACATGACAGGACTACAATACAAATAAATGGGAGAACATATAGGACAGAGAAACATACGAATAATAGCTAACAAAAGGTACCAGGTTTAAAATTTCGTCCACACAAGACTAACCAGTGACGCTCAGATAAAAAAAGTTCGAAAGCCAAAACAAGTACAAAGTTGAAGAGCATTGAGGACCAAAAGTTCCGAAAAGTTGTGCCAAATACGGCTAAGGTTATATGTCTGGGATAAGAAAATCCTTAGTATTTAGAATAATTCATACTTTTGCAAACAGTAAATTTATAAACATGACTATATAATAGATATACATGATAACACCGAAGTGGAGACTAACTACGGAATAAAAACGGATACATAAAACAACATAAACCAGCACATAAAAATTCACAGCCGAGTTAGCCAGAGAGATCAACGCAAAAAAAGGGTGACGTCACATTTGAATTGCTGAAATTTTCCCAAAATAGGATAGAATTAGGATAGAATTCAAGATTTGGTTTATAATACTCATACAACATTTATTAATAACAATGAAAATTACAATACTAATTAATATAAAATGTGGTAGTAATTAGATAATTAATAGTATTATCTAGCTATGTCGGTGTTTCTTCTGAATCAAACTGTAAACCAAATATATCGTATAAATTTAGTTGACCCAAACTAAAATCTAATTAATGAAGTGGGTGATTAATTATCTTTACCATAACACACGAATACATCAGAAAAAAATAAGATTTACAAGCCACCAGATGGCATTATCACAATTTATTTTATTATTTGGTAAGATTGGAAGAGGGTGGGGGGATTCTACAACTTTTGACTATGCCAAAATTCAGAATTAAAAATATAAAAATCAGGTCCTTTAAACATTTAGCATGTTTATCTGTAAAGTCAGTCAACTGTAATAGAAAAATCAACAAAATCATTCTAATATCCTGCATTTTCCATCTTGAGATTTTCATAAGAAAAGACAACTTACACGTATTGCCTTGTCCCAATGAACCTTCAGCTATCAGTGAAATAGCATGAGATCCTCCATTTGGGCTACATTTCACAGACTGTTAACATAGGGAAAATCGAAACCTTCTTAAGAGATATAGACCCATTTTCTAAATCATTCAAGTACAGTTATAGCATCTCCAAAATGCAGTTACAATGTACCAGCTTCGTGGCATATTCATGAATTCAGTTTTTTCATCAAAATTAAAGAATTATGAAGTATAAGAAGTATTCTGCATGGCAATTATTTCAACCGTTTAAATTTAAACAAACAATTGCATTACATATAAGTCGTTAATAACTGACAAATTGATGAAACCCTTTTTTTCAACAATTCACATGTTTTCGTGTTTGAAAATATCTACGTGCTACCAGTTTCGTGTTTTCTTTATTTTCTCGTGTATCGGATATTTTATTGAAGAAAAATTATTTCCAGATAAAACTTTGCTTTTATATGTCTCATTTCCAGCTATAGTGTTGTTCAGGTAACTTTACTGGTTTGCTAGTTAAATGTACAGATCTGTATAGTTAATTAGCTTATGTCATAAATATATAAATTATTGTTTTAGCTCTGTATAACCATGTGTTAATTATCTGAAGGAGGATGTCATTCGTAAAGTTGTCACATGTTTTAGACCTAGACATATATAATTAATATATACATTTATTGTATATAAAACATTTAGATATGAGTCAACGAATTTCCTATGACAGTATGAGGGCGCTGGATGGTCATGAAAAACAAAACGATACTGTGCACAATAGATAAATACGCCTCAAAAGTGTAAAACAACACCAATTTTTTTTTAAAAGGAAACATTAAATACAATTATCATTAGATATTTCGGATAACAGATATCCTTCATCAGTATGATGTAAAATAAATCTTGTCAATTTATTCTGATACATAATAATGTATTACTAAAGACAATCTTGAAAATAATACAAATTAAAAACCGAACCACGCTTGTATAGTTCTAAAATTTCAATATGCATTACAAAAGAATAGTCATGTGCAATATGAGCTGATACAATTCTAAAATTTCACAGGGGACGAAAGTTAACTTGTTACAACAGAGACTGCTTAGAGATACATCCTCAATGAATAGCACTGTTCGATTTGAACTGGTATAATTATAAATTTTCAAAGTTGACGAAGGTTAAGTAATTTCAACTGTGGCTGCGTATTTATACATCCTAAAATGAATAGCACTGTTAGATTTGAACTGTTATAATTCTTAAATTTGAAAGTTGACAGAGGTTAAGTAATTGCAACAGAGGCTGCGTATTATTACATTCCAAATGGATATTACCACTGTGCGATTTTAAGTGAAATACAATTATTTCAGATGTTGTCTTAATTTATAATGACATGCATTACAGTGATATAAATTATTATTATATAAAGGCAATGCAAGGAAAGAGATTCAATAGTTTGACTTTGTATTACAGCGGCTATCAATACACACATTTTAGCTGCTTGCATTACCAATCTACTACAATACTCTTTTTTCTCTGAAATCACTTCACTGAATATCTTGTTTATGTTTATGGAGACTTCATCATTTTTATATCATCATGATCATGTTACATGTATGCAAGAAATCTATCAGGTCACAGTGTATACTGTTTGAAGTGTTCTTTTCATAAACATTGATATGCATGTACTAAGAACCAGACATTAGCAGAAAGATGTGTGGAAAAACTTTTAAATAAGTTTGTAAAAGACTGATGCATAATGGAAGCACTATTATAAAGTAACTAGTTTTTGAAGAACCCAATGTCTGCATTAGTTGTTACATCATACAGAATATATAATAGGCAATGTAAAAGTCTATCTTAATTGTTCTTTTTCCTTTTCAGGTCTTCTGTCTATATAATACCATCATTACCTGATTAACTCAAAATGATACCTGTTGGAATTTGTTACATACATATGTACTTGAACTTCAATAGATGATTTAAGTTTCTGTTCAAACTATGCATTCAAAACTGATTTATTATTATACAATAAGTCAAGGATATTTCCCACAAAAAGATGTTTTTAAAACAGTTTTTCTTTAAAGTGAAAGATGATTTTAAATCAGTTATTTTTAAAGTGAATTAAGTTTGATCTGGAATAAATGTGAAAAAGAGTTCGCTACCTTAAATTCATGTTAAGAATTAACTATATAATTGTGTATTATCTTTTCTACAAGATTTAAAGCATAACTGTACTGATATACAAAGTTTTGTTAAATGAGTAGTTTAAGGTGGGTGATTTTCATAAATTATTTCATAAAGTTGTATTGTTCAGCTGACCTGACCCCTTTTATATTCACCACCAGATGATTTTCACTTCTGCTGTTCAGGAGCTGTGATCTTTGCTTGAAACTGGCATTTTATATTGTTCCCATGAAATATTAAGTATAAATGATTTAACCAGTGCTTTTACATTTTAATACATTAAATTGCTACTGTTAACAAATAGAGGTCATGTTCAATGTTATCTAACAAATAGAAGTCAGGTTCAATGTTATCTTTTCACTTTTGCTGTTAAGTTATTATGGTCCTAACATGACTGGCAAATTGTTCTTTCTTTTGCCATTTCTATGCAATACAATTGTACCTTCAACCAATACTTCTCAAAATTGCTACTGTTAACACATAGAGGTCATGTTCAATGTTATCTAACAAATAGAAGTAAGGTTCAATGTTATCTTTTCACTTTTGCTGTTAAGTTATTATGGTCCTAACATGACTGGCAAATTGTTACTTTCTTTTGCCATTTCTATGCAATACAATTGTACCTTCAACCAATACTTCTCAAACTTCATTTTGTTGTTACTGGTGACAAAAATGAGGTCCAATTTGATATTAAAGATTTTCATTTTTACTGTACAGGAGTTATGGTCCTTTATTGATTGGAAGGGCCAAATGAGCTTTTCTCATCATCCGTCGTCGTCGTTAACTTTTTACATTTTGAACTTTTTCTAAGGAACAACTAAATGGAATGAAACCAAACATGGCACGAATGTTCCTTATGAGGTGCTGACCAAGTGTTGTTACTTTGTAGCTGATCCATCATCCAAGATGGCGGCCAGCAGGGGACTTCGGTTATCATAGGACCCTATGGACAATACATACAAATGTCTTCTTTTTGAGAACCATTGAATGGAATGAAACCAAACATAAAAAGAATGTTCCTTATAAGGTGCTGACCAAGTGTTGTTACCTTGAAGCCGATCCATCATCCAAGATGGCGGCCAGCAGGGTACTTCGGTTAACATAGGACCCTATGGACAATACATACAAATGTCTTCTTTTTGAAAACCACTGAATAGAATGAATCCAAACATGTTATGAATATTCCTTATGAGAGGCTGACCAAGTGTTGTTACTTTGAAGCCGATCCATTATCCAAGATGGCCGCCAGAGGGGGATTTAGTTTAACATAGGACCCGATGGAAAATACATACAATTGTCTTCTTTTAGAAAACCACTGAATGGAATAAAATAAAACATGGCATTAATGTTCCTTATGAGGTGTTGACCAAGTGTTGTTACTTTGTAGGCGATCAATCATCCAAGATGGCCGCAAGCAGAGGACTTAGTTTAACATAGGATCCTATGGACAATACTTAAAAATGTCTTCCTCTAGAGAACCACTGAATGGAGTGAAACCAAACATGGCATGAATGTTCCTTATGAGGTGCTAACCAAGTGTTGTTACTTTGAAGCTGATCCATCATCAAAGATGGCCGTCAGAAAGGGATTTAGTTTAAGATAGGACCCTATGGGAAATACAAACAAATGTCTTCTTGTATAGAACCACTAAATGGAATGAAATAAAACATGGCATGAATGTTCCTTATGAGGTGCTGACCAAGTGTTGTAACTTTCTAGGCGATCAATCATCCAAGATGGCCGCCAGCGGGGACTTAGTTTAACATAGAACCCTATGTGAAATACATACAAATAAAAAAAAAACAAGATGTAGTATGATTGCCAATGAGACAACTCTTCACAAGAGACCCAATGACACAGAAATTAACAACTATAGATCACCGTACGGCATTCAACAATGAGCAAAGCCCATACCGCATAGTCAGCTATAAAAGGCCCCGAAATGACAAATGTAAAACAATTCAAACGAGAAAAATAACGGCCTAATTTATGTACAAAAAAATGAACGAAAAACAAATATGTAACACATCAACAAACGACAACCACTGAATTACAAGCTCCTGACTTGGGACAGGCACATACAAACAGAATGTTTTATTTTAGAGAACCACTGAAACAACACATGGCATGAATGTTCCTTTTGAGGTGCTGACCAAGTGTTGTTACTTTGTAGCAAATCCATCAACCAAGATGGCTGCCAGCGGGGAACTTAGTTTAACAAAGGACCCTATGGGAAATATATACAAAAATCATTTCTTGAAGAACCACTGAATGGAATGAAACCAAAGATGGCATGAATGTTCCTTTTGAGGTGCTGACCAAGTGTTGTTACTTTGTAGCAAATCCATCAACCAAGATGGCTGCCAACGGGGGACTTAGTTTCACAAAGGACCCTATTGGAAATATATACAAATGTCTTCTTCTAGAAAACCGCTAAATGGATTGAAACCAAACATGGTATAAAAGTTTCTTTTGAGGTGCTGACCAAGTGTTGCTACTTTGTAGCTGATTTGTCATTGTCCTTATAAAGTCATTTTCTACAATTTCAATGAATTTATTGGTAATTTCTGTAAACTTTACAAAAGTCTTCTACTTTTGATTAAATTACGGGGCCAATATTAAACCAAATGTTGGCCTCAATCATTATTATGGTATCTGTTATAATTTTAATATATTTTTACATGATTTCCAAAACCGAAGTACAATCAGGTGAGCGACACAGGCTCTTGGGGGCGAGCCTCTATTTTAATTTTGTTTCTGTGTGAAAGCGTTTAGAATTGTTCTATTAAGGTTTTTCCATTTTAAATATGTTGTTACTATAGACAAAATTGAGGTCACAATTGACGATTTTCCCTTTTGCCATTTCAGGATTTATGCCTTTTATTATTTTTAAAATGACACTTATAAATGTAATTAAACCTGGTTAAGGCTGTCTCTCTGACATCATCTAGAATTGCTTAGCAGTCTTATATAATAAACACTTAATGCATTATGTATAAGTTAATCCATACTGATGTACTTTTTTAAATAAAGGAAGAAAGATTTTATTGGAAAGTCAATTGACCTTTATTATCATTATGTAAAAATTAGGATCATTTTCAATTTACCACCTAAATGAATGAAAAGATGCAAAGTTGAATTTAAAAAGGTTTTTTTATGACATTTGAAAGCATATTGCATGCATAGAAAAACAGATTCTGTAACATTATCATTATTATATATTTGTTTTTATAACAAATAACATATCTGACTTCAATTTCTCAAACCTTGTGTTGTATGTATCCAGGTCTAAAATGTTAAATGTCACTGAAATCTCCAATTTTGGCCTATTTGGGGTATATTAAAATGTCAGCATTACATCTTCAAAGTTCTATTTCTCTTTCTTTGAAATAATGAACTTTGTATTGGATATCAAATAAAACCCACCCCAAGGGTGACTGGAGATTAGAAGTATGGTCACCATTGGTCTTCCTCCGACCGGCAGTAAGACCCTTGCTAAAGTGGGACGTCCGTTTGGCTGTGCGGAATGTACAAATTTGCAGCCACGTCCGGTCAGAATTGGGGCGTTAAATCCAATGCCTCGTGTAAAGAGAGTGCCACGCTCTTTGCACGTTAAGAACCCTTGCAACAACTCTTTGAGGGGCCGTAGTTGACCTGTTGCAAGGCTAAATTTCTGTCCCTATCCAATATACCCTCATTTCCCGTGGCAGTCTAAATTTCTCCGACCTTAATCCCGGACGCCCCAATTACAGAACCTACCTATTGCATTTATTGTTAATTTGTTCTCGTCCTGAATATGCATGAAATATTTGCCACTGGAAGTTACGCAAACCAACAATCAATCAATCAATCATCAAATAAAACCCTTATCAAACATACTCATTTCAAGCTATTATAATTTACTCTAAACACAGACAAAACTTGTATTCAGTCTTGATCCTTTACAGTCTTGATAAACTCATACAAAAAAAACCAAATAGCTAATATAGTCAGGTTAACATTTTATAAATACATTTTATAAGAAGGTATACATTTACTAATTAAACTATTGACATAGATATATGTCTCACCTTTGATAGTATTATGCAAATGTTGAAATTTAATGGCATTACTTTTACTGTAAGCTTGACATAATAAAAGTCATTCTAATATGACGACCTGTATATAGCAACCAGTATAATTACAGTATATCTTCTTTTAGAGGAAACACATTAATACACAGAATTGGCTTTTCCGTGTTATGCCTTGACTATTTATATGACCAGGTAAACTCAATGTGTGACAGTGAAACCTAGGTTTTATATAGATCAAGCTTGAAATACAATACAGTTATTTCTTTTCTAATGCAAAATAAACAAGCTCTTCCATTTCAGTTATTATTTCTGTGTAAATTTTCATAAAGCAATAATTCTCCTAAATGATGTCATCATGAAACTAAACAAGAGGCTCATGAGAGCCTGATATCGCTCACCTGCATACCTGCCAACATTTCAAAATGCCCATGGGGGTTTAGCATGCAAGATGGCTCTCATTGTCCCACAAAACCTGTAAAGGGCCTTCAAATTTATTTCAATTATGTTAATTGCTTCTTCCTACTTTTACAATCATATATCCGTAGTAAAATTGATTGTTTTATTTTAAATTGTGGACAAAATTGCTCTTTAAAAATTTCCAATTGGGGGCCTCCATGGGTGATAGTGACAGTTGGCAGGTATGCACCTGTAATTTCAGTTTCAGGCATTTGATTTATTTGTAGATCATACTTTGCTGAACAATTTTGTCATTTACCATTTCTATAATAATATTAAAGGTAATACATAACCCAAAACTGTAAAATTTCCAAAAAATTAACTATTTCTGGACAGTAACCCAACAATAAGTTGTCCTCTTGGTCTGAAGGTTACTTCAATAATATTCAAGATAATAACCAAAAACTGCACAATTTCCTTAAAATTACCAATTTAGTGACAGCAACCCAACAATGGGTTGTTGGGTTCGTCTGAAAATTTCAGGGCTGATAGATCTTGACCTATTAAACATTTTTCCTCGTGTCAGATTTGCTCTAAATGCTTTAGTTTTTGAGATATAAGCCAAAAACTGCATTCGACCCCTATGTTTGTTGATGGATCAAAACTTCGGATACAATTTATTAACCTAATACCCTAAGGAACATTTATTTAAAGTTTGAAGGTATTTGGCCCAGTAGTTTCAGAGGAAAGATTCTTGAAATAGTTTACGACGACGACGATAGACGATGGACGACGACGGACGCCAAGTGATGGCATAAGCTCACATCGCCCCTCGGGCCATGTGCCAGGTGAGCTAAAAAAGGTGACGTCATATGTTTGCTTCAGACGTCAAATGTCGAAAATTGATCCAATAACATTTTTAATTGACCATTGTGGCTCCTTGATATCAAAAGGTTTTGCACATGCATCGTACACTTCTTTGTCACATGATTTATATGGATATTTTTTCTCTAGGTTCTTTCAAGAGAACTTGTTAGAATCTTAGATGCTGATGGTATTAAAAGGCGTAAAGGTAGAAGATTAAGGAGAAGACAATACTTATCCAAGGTATGTTATTTAAAGAAAGAAGTTCTTATTTGTATTTGTTCTACATACATGTTTGTAGTAACAATACTTGATCTTATTTACAAGTTGGATGCATTTTTATCAGGGAAAATTAAAAAGGTCATATTGAATGTTTTTTCCATAATCCATAATTTCTAGTTGTATGTGCCAAGTAAGTATTAATTTGTCGCTTGATAATATATTCTGTATTATCTTTTCATTTCAAGATATCATTGAAAGAGGGTTACTACCTATATGTACATACCTTCAAACTTTTCGCATTCTCCATGATTGTAAAAAAAAACATTGATTTACTGCCATTTGATAGTCGCAAATTCAATTATTAAATTATATAATGTACTTGAAATCTTCATGTTACTGAGAAAAGACAGTAGCTTCATCAATTCCTAAGGAATTTGCAGTTTTATTTATGTCATTAAAATCATTGCCGGTTTTAACTATTGCATTCAACACATTATTCCTCAATGTTTTTACACATACAGTTATGAAGTTTCGTGCAGTTAAGGCTACAAACCGTTTGATACAAGTATTTTAAGTATGTATAATGTCCTCTTTGAAAACAAAATTCTGACCTTCAAATTCACAAGAAATGAACAAAAGTGTATGGAAATATTCCTGTTGCAAGTTACATTAATTCACTTGAAACTTTACACAGTTTTGTTTGCCCTATTCGGTTGTGTTCGTATTTCTTTTTCAGGGTCCTAACTACGTTTGGCACTTAGGTAAGTAACTTAATTTTATATTTCATTGTTAAATTCTTATGATACATACATGTAGCAGCCAGTACATCACTAACATAAGATTAATAAGTTAAAATATAAGGGCATACATCACAAGCTGTATATCTCTCTGAAAGGGTCATAATTTTTAATTTATAATTTGTCTTCAATGACGTGAAATTGAATGAGGTTCCTAATGATGAACCTTTTGCCATTGTTGCAAAAAATCTCGATGAATAAATTTGAAATTGATTCAAATAAGAAAGATATAGTAGTAAGCAGATAAATATTTCAAAAGAACTTTTTTTGGTTTGATGGGTTTGATGTAAATCAAATATTTACACATAATTATATACACCTTTGATATACATGTACTATTTCATTTCTTTATATAACTTACAGTATGAAATTACCTTTTAGATGGTAACGACAAGTTAAAGCACTTTGGTATATGTATACATGGATGTGTAGATGAGTAAGAAGAATAATTTATTTGACTTATACATTTAATTTTTAATAATAGACACAAAACGTCAGTAATGACAAACATGACAAAGATTTTTGAACATTGACATCTATTCTAATGCTCTGCTGTTTGACCGTTTATTACTTAAAAACAATGGTATTATGTCCATGATGCCCCCCCCCCCCCCCCCACCCCCTCCATCCGCCCCCACTCCCATCAAATCATAAAGTAAGTTGGAAATGAAAAGATGTAGCAGATACACATACTTCAAATATACATACTATAGATTTTAACCAACTTATTTACAAGCCTTTTTTAGTGAACTAAGTAGCTGTAATTTTTGTTGACTATTCTCTGAAGGGTAGATCAAAGTTTTACAAATTAGGGACTTTATATATTAACTTTATAGGTCCACTCAGAAAAAGTCATGAAAATAAGTTGGCTTACAGAATTGGAATTGAGGATTAATTATTCTGCTCGGATTTATAAATGAATAAAATACAAATATTGCAGATACATACCATCTTAGAGCTACACGAGGGGGTCTCTCTTTCTTCCTACCCCAACTCCAAAAGCGGGGAAATTATGCTAGATAAACTTTTCAAACCTCTAAAGTAGGAGATCTCCCCAAAAGGAAATGTGTATTGCCTTTCTTTTTCTCCACGTGTACTGATTTCATATTTGTTCAACTTACAGTTACTGATTACAAAACTTTAAAAAATACATTAAAGAATTATTTAATCTTAAGTTGATCAAGCTAGCAGGGACAGCATGTGTCTCTTGTAAGGATATGGCAAATGAAAATCAACTTGCAACAAAAATAAATATCGACTTTTCACACACATCTACTTTAATAGTGCTTTTTTGTTTTCAAAGAGGGGTTCCTACAAACCCCCACCCCTGGCTACGGGCCTGCATATAATGTATGACGTTCGAAAATGCTGTTTAAAGATCGAGTTTTTCTAAAGCAAAATTCCACAAACCGAATGATATATTACTTTACAGCATACTGCACGACATTCATTTTAAAAACAGTGCCGTCAAAATAATCCAAATAATTATGAAGTCTTTGAAAGGAAGGCGTCACAGAAAAAAAATAGCCTTTCAAGACGTCATAAAAGGCCACTTCACAGTTAGTTCGGCCATATTGAATAGGGGGAAGATTTTTGGATAGAGGTGGAAATAGTATGATAGTACGGGAAATCCTATGCATGTTTCGAAGCAACTGTTCTGTTTTAATGATGTTTTCCCGTATTTTTCAAACCATTTTTACCTCCATTAATCCATAGTGTTGATATGAGAGGCAAGGTTGCGCGTGTCAGTACACGCTCTTAAGATTGAAAAGGGAAGATATCAGGAACTAACTAATTTTCCTCGACACGATAGAGCTTGTCCCAGATGCACAAGCTCTGAATGTGGTGATGAATTGCATGTTTATGTCCCACCTAGGAGCATTATGTTTTTCGGTCTGTGTGTCCGTTCGTCCGTCCGTCTGTCCCGCTTAAGGTTAAAGTTTTTGGTCGAGGTAGTTTTTGATGAAGTTGAAGTCCAATCAACTTGAAACTTAGTACACATGTTCCCTATGATATGATCTTTCTAATTTAAATGCCAAATTATAGTTTTGACCCCAATTTCATGGTCCACTGAACATAGAAAATGATAGTGCGGGGGGCATTCGTGTACTATGGACACATTCTTGTTTCTTCTGAATTGTATTTCACTAAAAAATGAGAGAAGCAAACTATCACATTGTGCTAACTTTGTTAAGTTGACTACCAAGGATCAGTGAGGTTCAGTTTATTTGGGTTTGGATATTATAAATAATCATATCTTGATGGAAATACGTGCTTTCATAAAATATAATGAAAAATCCTCATTATTTATTCAATTGGCTTTAAATGATTTTTAAGATTTTTTTCTCAGAGCTTTGGTACAAGTTGTACTAGAGGCTGTATCCAAATCCAAATATTTTTTGCACTTTATTCTAACTTGACATACTTGTATATTTAATGTCCTTTGAACACTTGCCATTTGTATAACTTTAGTAAACTTGTTTATGTGCATCGGCTATGCAAGCACTTACAAGATCATATATTTTTGAACATTTGTGTATCTAAATGTATTTTAAAGTGCTGAAATACTCATATCTATGTTTATCGGAGTGTCCTTTTAAAGGGGCACTAGCTGTCAAATTCCTGTTCACCGATTTGACTCAAATTCTCATATTTGATTTATAACAATGCAAAACATTTATCCAAACTATCAAAAGTCTAAAATAAACAATTTACAGGGCATGGGATCGATAATATGAAGCTTTGTTTCGAGTGTATTTTAGTCTAGACGCAATCTAATTAACTATCGAGTTGACCTTCGAAGAACTCCAATGACCATATAAGCGATGTAAACATAAATATAGATATAAATAGATTAAGCGTACTCGTGCAATTGGATTTTTCTAGGTCTGTTTAATTTCATAATATAGATTAAAAATATATGTATATCATCGTTTTTACCTGTATAAAAATGATTTTTTTGTGGATCGAATCAGTTAATCAAATGATTTACCTTTGTTTCACTTTCAATGTTGACATTCTTTTCCATTAAATAACTTGTCACGCACAATTCATGCGTTATTATCTCTAGCTAAGGGGTTAAGATGAAGTTCACATGAATACGGATTCAATGAGGTCGAATTATTCACTTGCAAGTGAATAATTCATCATCAATGTTTCTTAGCTTATTTTGACAAAATTGAACCATACTGGCTGTTAAAAGCGAATAATTATTTCACTCTTTCACTTTCATTAATGATTAAACAAAAAAAAATCATATTTTAGATTTTTTTATATATCTCGTAGCAAGTGCTCCTTTAATTCAACGAAAATTCCCTATATTTTCAATAATATTTAATTAAAAACTGCACAAAAATATGATATCCATATTCTTATTCAAAATAAAAATAAGATGATGTAGTATATGATTGCTATGAGACACCTTTCCATTCGAGACCAACTGATGTATATATTAAGTGAGCAAATATAAGGTCACCGTACGATCGTCAACAATGAGCAAAAAACCCTTACCACATAGCCAGCTATAAAGGCCCGGACATGACAAAATGAAGGGAAAAAAACAATTTAAACAAGAAAAGCAATGGCCTGATTTATGTACAAAATAATTCATCATCAATGTTTCTTAGCTTATTATGACAAAATTGAACCATACTGGCTGCTAAAAGCGAATAATTATTTCACTATTTCACTTTCATTAATGGATGAACAAAACAAATCATATTTTAGACTTTTTATGAATCTCGTAGCTAGTGCCCCTTTAAGTACCTCTTTTTGGTGACTCCTGCATTTGGACCAATACTTAAAGGTTCATCAGAAGGAAATGAAAAAAATGGCCTTGTTTACACATCAAAATTTACTCTGAGTACTGACAAACCAGTGTCTCTTGTAAAGTTTTAAGGCATTGCAGGAACTAGATAATTAAATTTCAAATGCATTTTGTGTTTCAGAAAGTTTTAAACTTACCTTGATATTGATATTCCTTTATTTTCGCTTCCACAGAAGTGCCAAAATAAACAAACAACTGAATTTCATTTGATACTCATTTACACAATTTCAACACAGGCACTCGACTCTGATAACATTTTTCCCAACTTAGTTTATTTTGGCACCTTCTGTGGGAACGGCAAAAAAGGAATCTAAAGATCTATGAAAGTTTTTAATGCTTTTAAAATTAGTTATCTAGTTCCTGTCATGCCTTAAAACTTTACCAAGTGCACAGGTTTGTCTGTACTCAGAATAAAATTTGTTGCGTAAATACGGCCATATTTGCTAAAAGATGATGATGAACCTTAACTTTATTAGCAAGGTATAGACAGCACCAGACCTAAAACCTAAACTGACTTCATAATAACATACAAAAGTATATAAACAGTATCTATAGTGAAAGATTAGTGTCCAACGGATAAAGGATTATGTACCCTTGTGTTAATTCAATACTAAACATATGGAAATTTTATAGAAAACCCACAGCCTTTCCCCTTGTACTCTAATATTTGGCAATTCGATGCTTGATTGATAGAGGATTATTGCATGCAGTGCTAGCAATGATTTCCTTAAAACAAGTTTATAAATTTAGATATTGGTGAAAACAAATATAAATATGCACCAATTCAAGTACACCTTTGAGGGTGCGCTCAACTTTAGTGACTCAGCACGAGGTGTTTTGGAATTAAAAGGTTGTCTAGGAATTTTTGTAAACAATAAACGCTAGCCGATCATAGAAAAACAAGTGAGTAATATATGTTTAAAATTTTATAACAAAAATCTCTGTATTAAAGGCTGTGGATTTTCTACAAAAATCTTGATTTTATTTTCACCAAATTCTCTTTTTCTACTAAATGCAATTAAACTATAAATAATTATGCTTCGCACGAAGTTTCCCCTTGATATATGTACAAAATGGTCCATCTCTATTATTCATAATTTTTGTTGTTTTGATACTATTGCAGTTTGAAAATTTCGTAATTGACAGGCCACAGAAGGGGTCATAAACCTTAACCAATACGACAAACTTACGTTGTAAAAATAGAATTAATTAATCACACATAAATGTAAAAAATTAGATACAGGATTAACAAACTGTCACCATAGCACTTAAAATATGTTGTCCGAATTTGATCTATTTCTGATTGACATTTGTCCAAATTTGCCGGGTTATATAACTATAGTGTGTGTTCAACTGCATCAGCCACGAGGAAAACTTGACTCATAAAGTTTATTCTATAATAATTACATTACATGTATATGTTTACTCTATAATAATTACATTACATGTATATGTTTACTCTATAATAATTACATTACATGTATATGTTTATTCTATAATAGGGGCCTCGGTGTCCGAGTGGTCTAAGTAGTTACTACTGTAATCACTAGCCAGTCAACACTGAGGTTGTGAGTTCGAACCCCGCTCGTGCGGGTGCACTCGACTCCAATCTTAATTGACTAGGATTGTCAGTTTTCCTATCGAAGGTCGGAGGTTTTCTCCGGGCACTCCGGCTTCCTCCACCAATAAAAACTGGCCGCCACGAAATAGCCCAAAAACGGTGCTTAAAAGTGGCGTTAAAACACCAAAAATCAAATCAAATTATTCTATAATACTTACATTACATGTATATGTTTATTCTATAATAATTACAAATACATGTATATGTTTATTCTATAATAATTACGTTACATGTATATGTTTATTCTATAATAATTACGTTACATGTATATGTTTCAGAAGAATGCGTATTATTGATTGACTGACAACAATCGATAGGCATTCGAAAATTACATTTTATTTCTCAAAAATAACATATAACATTCATCACAGCACGTGCTTCCCATGACAATGTCGCAACAATGCACTGGATAACACACGGCACATGTGATATAACTCGTAACTTCCCGGTTGTACCATACTAATGTAATTATAAGAATTGCATGCTTCTTTTTGTAAATTTATAGGTTTGTAATTACTCAAAGCGTTAATCGTGCGCTCATATTTAGTAAATAGACAAAATGTGTTTTTCACACCTCAATAATATTGCAAACAGGAGATTCAATTCTTAAATGAACTTTATGCTGCTTCTAGTGCATGGTCAGCGAAAACCGAACATTATGTTCATCCAGCAATCGGTTTTACTCGTGAATTATTTACAAACTGAATGGCCATTTGGTCCCAATCGAGAAAAAGAGGACTGGATATATTTTTAAAAACAAATCGGGACACTTAGAAGGAAATGAGAAGACACGTTGATTTGCAAGAGAACAAAAATAATTCTTATGATCTCTTGATTTTCAAGAGACGACACACTGGTTTTCAAGAGACGACACACTGATTTTCAAATCACAATTGTCCACGGGTAGTAAGGTCGTAATATCGAGGAGCGTTAGTATGTAGTGATTTTGTCATAGTTTGTTTAAGTTGGTCATGGATTAGTTAGTTTGCTTCCCAGAACGATTTCCTCGGTTCTTTTCAAATGAGCAAATAAAAAGCAAATTAAATGTTTGAATCTTTATTGTAAGTCAAACGATCAAAATTGAAATTGTTGTTTTTAAGAAATTAACGCAGGATAACCAAAATAGCGAAATTGGTATGATTTGGTTAAGCGATTGACATGGTTCAGTTAAGTGTCTATAAATTCGTCATGGTTTTGATCAAAGTTGTCATGGTTTAGATCCAAATTTATACATATTTGTTTCACCTTGCTTGTGTAAAAACGAAGTTACACAATTTACCAATTGACTAAGAAGGAAGAAAAGCCTTTTAAACCACATTTGGTAGGCGTATTCGGCAAACCGTACATTTATACATTTTTATTTTTGGTGTGTTGCTAAGATATAATTTATATAGCCTCTCTTCTTTTTAACTGGCATTCGGTATAATAAATTACAAAAAGTGTTGCTTCCGTTTCACCTAGACTCTTTTCTTCATATGTCCATTATGAACTCTGCCGGGCATAATTATCGTGAGAGGCGTCACTAGTCAAATGATTGAAGACGTCTACTTAGAGTTGCAAAACGTAGCAGCTAGTAAAAAAATAATCTTCATTTTTAATTTTTCTAGCAAACTATACATCTGTTGTTTTTATTTTAACCAGATTATGTCTATGATGAATAAAAGATAAAAAGAGGAGAGGGGGGGGAGTATACGCCCATGATACAGTAACCCAAACCCAACTACAAAACTAACCAAACGATTACAAGAGGCACCATACAGTCTTCAACCCTCCACGGAACAAAATGTTAACACGGACAACAGTTTACTTTAAGTTTTTGAGCTTAATTTTATTGGTTTTGTTTGGGGTGGGGTGGATGTGTGAGGTCAATTCAGTTCCGATGGCAGACCGTAATTGGTTATTTAAATATTGTATATTCTCATGAATGACGATTGTTTGTTTCTATATTTGAATGTTATACATTTATTTCCCATGCCTGAGGAAGATATAAAGATTTGTTCACCCAAGAATATTCATATTTCACGAGGGCTCTGCCCGAGGGAAATATGATTTTTCGAGGGTGAGCAAATCTTCATATCTCTCGAGGCAAAGGGAAATGAATGTTTTATTCCACTTCCTATGCTTTGTTTACTATCAATACATTAATTATTATTTTCCATACATTTTTTTTTTCTTATCCGCTTGTTTTTATAAGTTACACTTAACATGACATACACATTGATAAACAGTACGGATCAAAAGTTCATTATTAGTCTTTTTGTTTTATCGTCTGAAATAAATTTGAACATGATAATGATTTTTGCTATCACTTTTTTAAGAAGAATAAGAAGTTCAAAACGTTATGTACATAAACCGCGCGTAACGTCGCACGATGTAATCCCAACATTTCAGAGGGGAATATGATCCTCAGAAGGGAATATGAAGATTTGTTCAATGACACGTGGGATAGTCTCAACCAATCAAATATTGATTAACCTATCAATATGTATAAACAGTGGAATAATTTCTGTTATTTTTGTCGTTGGGTTGCTGTCTCATTAAAACCCAAATTCTTCTTCTTGTATTTATACTCAACCTTTTAACATTCAAGGATTTTTTACGTTTTCTATCCGAATAACCGAATTCTCATTTCAATTTACATTTAACAAAAGCTCATACAAAGGCCAACTTTAACTCATCTGACAGATAATTGATTGAAGTTTCCAGAAAATTTAATTTAAAGAAAATATTTCTTTCCTTGGTCACATGGTATCTCTCAAAAAGTCACGTGACTTGCTAGAAAAAATGTACAATTCAAGGGGGAAAGTTGAAGTACAGATAAAGTCTTTTGGAAACGTACTAGGTGAAAACTATATATAGAAAGATGAATAAAGTGCCATGTGCGTCGAAATATAGATGCTCGAAACATCCAAAAATAACGGATTTGTGAAGAATTTTTGTCAAAGTCAAATAAATCGCACAATTTTCTGTAAAAGATGCGTTAATTAAAACTGTTAACAGAATGAGTCCTATACGAAGGAATATTCACTGAATATGCAATGATAATCTGGTATGGTTTGGTACTTAGGGTAAGAATGTAACAAAAAACAAAAGAGGGTTGGGAGCAGTGAAGGAATTTAGTTTTCTTAACTTGAATTAAGCATGTATTTCAGTTGTCTTAATTAAAATTGAAAGTAAAGTAAGTTAAGTTACATTTAAGTTAAGTTAAGTTACGTTCATTAAGGAAATTCTTTTTTCATCCCCGGTAGTGATGTTTGAAAACGCGATCTTTCTGGCGTTAGATTGATACTTGCCACCGAGCCACAGAAACCATAGTTGAAGGCATGAAATTTAAGTATCTAAGTCCACTTCTCTGGAAGAAGAGAACAAATTTGGAAGCATCATCCAACTTCTTTTCTCTAAGGAAGCTGGTTTTGAAAATTCCTATATTTTCAAGCAAATATATGAGAAAGTATTTCAGAAATGTTCGTATTTTTCATGGATATGTAACTATTTCTTCATTTAGGCGATATGGTGTCCAACATCCTCATAATCAAGCATTAAACAAAGTTTTGTTACTGCTATTCCGACTCCGCTAACAATTTTCAGGACATATATTAGATGTTTTCAAAAAACACGGACAAAGAGAAACATAAATTTTGAGTGCGTTTCAAAAATGTTTCAGTGAGTTTGTCTTAATGATACTCTATGAATCAAATATTGTATGTATGTACAGGTTTTAATTACAGTTTTAATAGTATTCTTGTAAAAGAACACAGCACAGTTATCAAAAATAGTCATATGTTTTAAGTATCTAAAAAAAAAGATAAAAACAGTTTTCTCACACAATATTCTTGTTAATAAAAAGCAAATTGACATAATACATTGAATGATACTAGTTTCAGGCACAATACATCATGTTGCTGGTATTTTGAGTATTAATTTAAACCCTCCAATTTGTACGTCAACAAATGTCAACGATCATACAAGATTTCGTGCAAACTAGTTTTCCAAATATTTTGCTTATCGGTAAAATTGAGGGTTAAGTTTATGCTATGTATCTTTTTAGAATTAAACGTATCTACACAAACATTTATTCCAATAGAAAACCCTTTAAAAACACTTTTTCTCACATTAATACTTATTTATCAGAATTGTAGCCTTAAAGAAATCACTGCACAAACTCTAAGTTTTCTTTTACTGTTCATTTGATACCCCTCCCCTGTTTAAATTTTTTAAAGAATTTGAAAACAAGACTTTAATTATTGCCAGCTTACCCTATTTGCATGTTTTCTGACATGAAATGCCTAGAACCTGTTTAAAACTGTTCTGATAACAGATTGAAAGCATTTCAGAATACTGTAAATGTTATGTTTAGCAGTCAATCATTCGAACATTCAAGATTATATAAAGTATCAAATCCTGCCTGTGTCTCCAGTCCACATTTTACTGTATGCCTATTTGTCAATGAAAGTGCACAATTTCTGCCTCAAATGGTCAGTTTAGAATTCTTGTCACAACAGTATCATCTCTAACCATATATCTGACATAATTTAGCTAATATATGAGCTAGAAGTGTTAAAACAAAGCCATATTTGCAATAGTTGTATGTATGCAGATACCAGTCTGATGTATAAATTCACTTAAAAATTTATAGAAATGACTGCTAACATCTAATTTTTGCATAACTTCCAAGCACAGTTATTGTTTTCTATATAAAGACCTTTAAAATCATAAAATCACAGCATTTACAAGTTAAAAATTTTTGTTTTATGACCCAGGGGGTAGGCAATTTTCTCTGTTTTTTGCCCCTGGGGCCTCAAATTTCCTAAATTATTCTGCTGTTTCTAGCAATATGGAATATTTAGTACATATTCAGGATAGAACACGCTATTGTTAGTTTTGTTGAGATATGTTTGTATTTCTAGCTTGTATTTTTTATGCCGCGGTGACAAAAAAGCAGATTTAGGCGTTACGGCTTACTTTTGGGTTATCGACAGGACAAAAACACCCCACCAATAATATTCAGGAAGGATCTATGAGTTTCATTGACTGCGAAGAGTAAATATAAGACTTCTAAACAATTTAACTTACAAATATGCAAATATTATGAATTTATTTTGCATTCAGGGCTTGAAGTAAACTATGCATACTGTAAACTGAATTTATGCTGAGTCATCATAGTTAAGGCCCAGGATTTTTTGAATCTTCATGAAATATTTATAAAACTTCATATTTGAGATAATTTCTTTAAAATCTGTGAGATAAACCAAATTTGGTTAAATTCTGTATGTTCTCTTTTTTCACCCAATATAGGTTGCATTTCTGTAAATATTGACAATGCAATTTCCCATAGGAACTCCTTTTACGGCTAAAACTGAACCACTTTTACTATGAAGTTTTGAAAAAAATCATATCCTAGAATGGAAAGTTCATATGCACTACAATTTTTTTCAAAGGTCAAAATATAGGGTTGTGCGGCATATTTTCAACGTTTATATGCCCCGAACTTCTAAGGGTTTAAACTAACACTAAATTTCTTAACTATCCCTACCTTGACTGTAGGATTACCACAGATTTCCATATAGACAATATGCATATGTATATTTACTGGTAACGTTCCCAAATTATGTCTCTATGAGATGAAACCTAATGATCATAACTTGGAACCAGTATGTAAACAAAATCAATTATCTATGAATATTCTATATCTCCTCAAAAGAGGCGTGGTTTGAGAAACAGCTGTATTTACAAAGTGCAACCTACAAGGTATGTTGATCTTTTACCAGATAACCAAATTTCCATTGTATTTTTAAAGGCGGTGTGAATTTATTATCACAGCATCACAAACAACTAAAGAAGGATGAAAACAATAACAGTCGTTGGTTTATTTATTTCACACTTTTGTCATCGCCAGAATACAATTAAAGTCGTTTGTTTATTTATTTCACACCTTCGTCAACGCATAAAAACAACCCATCCAAGTTGACTAAACAAGAATCGGAATCCTAACCAATGAGACCAGCATTGCATACCTGAAATCAAATTGTAATGAGTTAAAAGTAAATTACACTGCGTCTTAAAATGTCATTGAAAGCTGATTTTAAGGAATTAACTGCGAAGAAATCGGAAATATAAGAATACAATTAATTTTTTTAAATTCAAAAAATGTCAACTTAAGATTGAAGGACATTTTGCAAATGACCCTACGTCTATGATTAAATGGTTGATTGTTTATAATTGTATGAATCTAAGGTACATCCATCGATAAACTGTTTTTTAATGAAAAAAGGCTTTAAATCAACGAATTTAAATTTGGTAAATCTAAGTTGAAACTATGAGAACAATAAAAAAAATTTACTTACTACTGGTAATTCGCACACATAGAACTCCTTCTCATCACAGTCGTCAGCATCCCAACCCCAAACACCGTTACTGTTAAGTTCTACTTCTACACAGTTACCACGCATGCCCGGTTCATTTTCTAAACAGAGAAATGATTATTTTTAATATTTTATGATGTCTGTAGTTAAAATTCAAAGAAACATTATTCATGCTGTGTCCAACAGCTGATATTTTACTAATATCCAAAACAGTAAAATCTGATAATGAGTCGGATAATGAATCTGTTAATGAATGAGGGCCTGGTGGTGTTTTTAGAATAGAAAAATAAATTGACAAAAAGTGCAAAAAAAGGGGGGGAATTAAGCAAGAAGAAAAAATAGGCCAAACATAAACAATAGAGAATAATGGGGCGGTGAAATACAATGAACAGAGATTATATACCTATATGGAGTTATTTCCTTTCAGAACGACAGGTAATTCTTTTGAAGAAACCACCTGGACGAAACCAGGTTTCAATGAAATGTGTTTCAAGGCATAAAATAATGACCTGCGTCAGGTCATTATTTACCCCGATTAAAATGCAAACTACATAGTGCTTAAACATATAATTTGTGTGTTGTTGCCGATTGGGATTTACTGTACAATTTTCTATCTTGGACATTTTTTAAAAGTTCAGGCAGAAACAATCCTTTCCTCCGTTTATTAGGCTGAAATATCTATTGAGACAGTTCTGATGTCTCTTTTACTTAATATCTATTGAGACAGTTCTTATGTCTCTTCTACTAAATATCTATTGAGACAGTTCATATGTCTCTTGTACTAAATATCTATTGAGACAGTTCTGATGTCATCATACTAACCTACTCCAAATGGCAGAGCGTTAAAGTTAAACATTTTGTTGTTTACTTTAAACATAAAGTTCCCGGAACTCTTTAAATCGTTGGCACCAGTCCAAACATCAACGTCGTTGTCACCTTAATGATAGTAAATGTAAATTACATGATTTAAATAGGAATTAAATGCTTCTTTTTGTAATTTTACATGGTTGTTAAACGTGGCCAAATTTGTTGTATGAAGTGCGGAATATTACATTTTTATGCACAACCATCATGACATTGCTAGTAAGATCAGGCCTTTTTGGTTGTGGTTGCCTTGTTTAAACGTTGTCATGCAAAGCACGTGCAGTCGTCCATGTTGCATTGTATCAGGAAATCAAATATAGGTTTTGGAATGCCTCAGCCAATCAAAACTACGGAATTGTATGAACCTTCCTATTTAATTTTCTAGTGATTATATTTAAACCGTATATTGGCTCTCTTTTGTTTTGTACCTGAGTTATATACTCAACGTCGATTTTACCGTAAAATTCAAATAAATCGAGCAAAGGGTTATTTCAGAGCCACTTATTATTCCAGAGCCTCGTGTTATTTCAGAGACCAGGATGATTTAAGAGTCAATTGTTATTCCAGAGCCTTGTGTTTTCATGCGACACTTGTGATCCGTTGATAATCACATTATCGCTGCTTTAATTGTAAAGGAAAAGTAGACATTATGACATTAAAAAAGAGGCGGAAGATATCATAGAAAGTACACGTTCGTATCTTGATTGAAAATTCCATGGCTTTGTGTAACGATGAATACATACATATAAGACCTTAGCGCAGGTTACTGACACTGGAATATAAGCATTTACCAATTATCTTTTGGCTACATATTATTGATATCATTATTCTTATACAGTCAATGCATCACATTGGTACAGAGAATGTACCGGTGATGGAAGGCATGGTATTTTTAAGTAAATTTCAAATCTTTTCAGAAAGATAAATGATCAGTGCCTTAGCCTGCTCAGATGGTTTCCCCTTAATCTAAATTATTCATAGAAGATTTACGAAATGTATAAAAGTTAATATGTTAAACTAATTTAAAGAGTTTATTTCCCTTTACTAATGCCCCACTTTTATTAAAAAGAAAATTAAGACACACTTACCGATGCCAAATTTTTTTCGGAGAGCTTCAATCTCGGCTAGACTATCAGGTACTAAGAGGTGAGCTCCATTAGTACTGGTACATACGGCCTGAAATTTAAAAGGAGTTCAATTCAACTCATTCAAAGCGTAACAGATTAAAATATACTTTATACCTTCTCTCGTTTGAATTGATTTACATTGAACCCTGTCAGGGCCTTTTATAGCTTACTATACGTTATAGGTTTGCTCATAGTTGAAGACAGTACGGTGACCTAAAGTTGGTTACGTCCACGTTATTTGGTCTCTGGTAGACATTTGCATCACTGACAATCACTGCATCCTCAACATACATCTGTATTGGTTCAGTTCACTTCCCGTCCCGGATTTGCAGGAAGTTTTTTGGACGCTGGTCGATTTGCAAGCAACAATCAAAAAATAAAAAATAATATCAACAAAAATTTCAACTGGTAGAAAGTCTAGGTTCTTTTTTACAACGGCAAATGAAAGTGAGGACTAGAGCGTCTTGATTAAAATATTGTTTAAAAACATATTGTTATAAAATTTGTTAATGTTTGTGTAATAAAATTTGTAATTTGTCACACACTGTCTAATTCATATTTCTAACTTAAAGATTAAAAACAATAGTTTGAGCATGCAAAGATATCATTTAAATTTCATTATCAGAGTGTTTAATATGTGTTGAACGCTACTTTCAGCGACCTTCATTATATTATGGCGGCTATTTTGTAAGGGCCTCGGTGGCCGGGTGGTCTAAGTAGTCGAACTAGCCTGACAACACTGAGGTTGTGAGTTCGAAACACGCACGTGATTCTCTCCTGGTACTCCGGCTTTCTCCACCAATAAAAACTGAGCGCCACGAAATAGCACAATAGTGCTGAAAGTGGCGTTAAACGCAAATCAGTCAATCAATCAATGTATTGGTGGAGGAAGCCGTGGCAACCCGACGAAAACACACCAAGCTTCGGCAAGGAAAAGTGACAATCTTTGTAAATGAGGATCGGATATACAGTTTGTAATGATTGATGTTCGAAACCACAAAAACGGCGTTTACAGTCTATTGATCACTGTAATTCATCTATGTAGACCACTTGGCCATCGATCCCCTCCTCACAAAAAATACCCCCCTAAAAAGTATCAACGGAAACAAAATTCTTATACATCAGCAGAATGCCAACTCCTTGCATCATTTTTTCCACCAAATGAATAACAGTTAGGACTGATTCGTTGGTCATCAAGCTTGGAATAACCAGTTGGACACGTTACTGAAGAACAACCTGTAACTGTTGTAAATGAAATCAAATTAATCAGTCAATATATCTGGTTCAAAATTACATTTTCAAATGCTGTATGAGGATGGACACATAAAATCAGTTACAACAATGTTAAAGATAATCAAATATAGTAAAAAGGGATAGAATGTGTACAATGAAAAATTATGAACACCAACATTAAAAGTAAAAAATACGTGTTTCCCTAAATAAAATCATTTGCAAAGTTCAGATTTTACCAAGTAAATATATAAGTATCAAATACTTATAACTGATAGTAAACAATAAAGTATTCAATATCGGGTGTCGCTAGTGGAACAGAAACAACTCTTTTCCTCCATTTTTTTTTCTGGGAAGGAATAATTTTTTTTTTCTTTGGGGTTCAAGCTGCTCAGTCTATTGTTTTTAGTGGTGTTTTGTGAACTTGTTTTTACTGGTTGTCTTTTTTCTTCATTAGCAACGGTGTAGTATAATATTAAACTTTAGATTTCGATTGTTTCCATAGTATTGCTTTTAATTTTGACCGTGTTCTTTTCTCCGAGTGTCCCCTTTTTTCCATTTATTTGTTTCCTGTCTGATTAAAATGCTGATAATGTATCCTTGCTTAGCGTACAGGGATCTGAAAACGCTCCATTCTTCTTTCTGTTCTAAAGACTTTTCGGGATTTCAGGTTTTGTTGTAATAATACGCACATTATAAAATTTGGAGGCAGACATTTCATTGGATGATATAAATGTTATCAGAACAGAAAGTAGCACGTAGTGTTGTCATATCCCTGGTATTCACTTACTTGAAGAAGACATACTAGTAAACAACGATGGAACTATAGACAGTAAAACCAAAAGTCCAAGAATACCAGAAAAACCTAAGCAAACAATAAATAGAAAGATGAAAGTGTTGTTCATTTAACATTTTAAATCATTGCCGATTCTTCGTAGTTGAAAGATATTGTACTTTAATCTCCATATTTGACTCTTCACTTGTTCAGTTGAATCTTGAAAAACATTTGTATTGCAATATTTATTTACAGTGCGTTGAAAAATGTCTTTGATAGCTTTTACTTTTCAATAGTTAAAATATCGAAACGATGATAAGTGATTAAGTCAAACCAACCAATCTATTAACATAAAATGTATGCTATTTTCAATATGCCCTATTTTATCATATGCATACCCCAACTAGTTAAAGGCGGCTTCAAGCTTTCAATGATTTTTTTTAATAACTGATTCAAATAGATTACGATTTATTTCAACTGATTATCATGTGGTCATCTAAAACAAAATATCGTTTAAAAGTTTGTCGTGTTCGAACGTAATCAGTTTCTATAAATTCGGTGTAGTGTTTTATGTAAATCACTGTTTTTTTTTCGTTTTCTTTTTGCTGTTTCAGGGGTTTTATTTTGACTTTTGGTCTTTTATTTTCCCTTTGGTATTCTCTCCCATTATGCACCTATTGAGATTTTAACTACTATGTAGAAAAGAGGTCAGAGTTGAGGGTCTGGGTTGGGTTTACAGAATGGGGAATAATGATCAAACAAACAAGAATAAAGGGCAGAAAAAAAGATAGTAAAAAATAAAGATAAGACAAAAATAGTAATAATAGATACTACAATAGAGTAGTAAAGGAGTGCTTAAATTCAAAGAATAGAGAAAAATTCGTAAACAGATTACACAAAATGACATAAATACTTCAGAGAATATATAGAAATGAGCACTCTAAAAGCCAGACACTCATGGTTATTAACGATGCTTTTCTTAATATTGTTTACCTCCACCATTTTGTCCATTCCCAGTTTCTTCATTTTCATTAATCAGCACAAGTTGTTGGGTTGCTTGATCTGGACCACCTGAGATGAAACTTTGTCCGCTTACAAAAAATGTCTTTTGAAGGAGTATACCAAGTAATACTGTCAGGAAGATCCGTTGGTGCTTTGAAAAGAAATAAAAACAGCCATTGTTGCATTCGGCTCACCTCGGCAGATCTGTAGGGTAGCGGAATCTGCCGAAGTTTGCCGATTGCCATTGTTGGAAATTACTTCGGACATCTGGCGAAGTAATTATACACTGCGTTTAAAAATTTGCCATTCAAAGTCACTAATTAACTAGATTAGTTTAAACAGTATTTATTAATGAAAAATTATAACAATGAAGTAGTACAATTTTACATAAAATTGAATTGGAAACAAGTTTGGAAAAACTTTTATAAATCTGTCTCCCGAAAAAAAATTTAAATAGATTGTTTACTTAGTCCTTCGTTCTCACGACTTTATATTTTTAACTGACAGCTGTTCAAATGACCAACAAAGGGTCGAAATCGTAAGAGCTTTGGTTTTAAAAAAAACTGCCAGTCTATAGAAAGTTTTGTTGTTGTAAGTGTGAGTTACAGAAGAAAGTATCCTACAACTGATATTTGACTTCGATTGAATAGTTACTTCATTTCGATGTTATACGTGTCGGTAAGAATTTAATTGAATACTTAAATGCGTTGTAATAGATAAAAATTATTTTTCTTATTATAATAATAATTATTATGGTTATCTTAAATCGTTCAAAATATGTCAAAAATATATTTTTACTCGAACTGTTTATTCAATTAAAAAAAAATATCGCGTTTAATATGAATACAAAACTAAATAACCCATACACACACACACACACACACACAAAGAAAAGAAATACAAAGAACATACAATAACATTGATTTTCGAACTTGATAAAAATATTTTTTACTGGAACCAAACTTTTTTTGTTTAACTTCAATTCTGAAACATTTTTTTTCAAGAAATTAAGAATCAAGTAATGCGTATAGAGACAAACCCCAAAAAAGATAATTGATCACTTATGGAATATTTCACGCTGGGCATTTGCTTTGACAAAAAAAAAAAAAAAATGAATGATAATAGACAGCGTATGCATATAAAATATAATATTAAGATTACCGACCTGAAAAGACCCAATCATTCTGCAATACACAGGTTATCAGAAATTATACATGCATCAGTTTATTTTATACCATTTATTTTTTCTAAATATATATATATATTCGTCCTTTGTCGGATAAAAATATGTCTTCCGTTTTCTTAATTATTAATATACTAATAGAGATGTTAAACACAAAACTCACCGGAATATAAACATATTTCTATTCTTAATACATGGCATTGAGGTCTAGACAGTTGTTATTTTTTATAATTATACAAAGTCATCAATTACATGTACAACACTCAAAAGAAACAGCTATAATTTTCTAGAACACTCGTTTGTGTTTAAATTCTTTTGTTTAAAAGAAGAAGTTGAAGAGTGGGACATTTCATCATTCGTCTATGAAAAATAAAAAAAAGTTCTAAGATAAGGGTAAGGAGATAAAAGCATAGGGACACAAAAAGAAAAGAAGTTTTAAGCTTCCAAACGCATTTTTGTAGTCATACTACTAGTACTGAAAATGTAACTTTGACAACAACCATTGAACAAACATTTGTAGTAGTCTATTAAAGAAGGTTAATCTAGAAAGTTCTCCGGACGCACTAAATATATGAAATGTAATTTCTTTCTCTGGTTAGTTTCTTTCAGAGACAAATTTTTGACCCTACCAAATATGTTCTTATTTAGCTTTTGTGTGAGTCAGGTTTTTTTCTCTCAGAACAAACTTTGTTAAAAAATATTTTTTTACTGGAAACAAATTTTCTTTAATTCCTTTCTGACACATTTTTTTTAAGAAATTAAGAATCGAGTAATGCATATAGAGACAAACCCCAAAACATATAAATGATCACTGCTTTAATACTTATGGAATATTTCACGCTGGACATTTTGCTATGAAATAAAAACAAAAACGAAAAAACAAAACAAAAAAATATATGATAAAAGACAGCGTATTCATAAAAAATATAATAAGAATACCGACCTGGAAAGACCCAATCATTCTGCAATAAACAGGTTCTCAGAAATCATACATGCGTCAGTTTATTTTTTCTACCATTTATTTTTTTCTAAATGTATATTAGTCCTTTGGCGGATAAAAATATGTCTTCCGTTTTCTTAATTATTAATATACTAATAGAGATGTTAAACACAAAACTCACCGGAATATATACATATTTCTATTCTTAATACAAATGACATTGAGGTCTAGACAGTTGTTATTTTTTTAATTATCAAGTCATCAATTACATGTACAACACTCAAAAGAAACGGCTATAATTTTCTAGAACACTCGTTTGTGTTTAAATTCTTTTTTTTTTAGAGAAGAAGTTGAAGCGTGGGACATTTCCTCAATCGTCTATGAAAAATAAAAAAAGGTTCTAAACTAAGGAGAAGAGATAAAATCATAGGTACCATAAAACTATAAACCGATGAAAAAAACGACAACATCATGACCAAATGGAAAACAGACAGACAGACAACTAAAACTCCTAAAAGCACTACACGAAAAGAAAAAGAATGAGCAACACGAGCCCCACAAAATCCAGGGGTGAACTCCAAAAGGGTCAGCAGAACAGGGTCCAGCTCCCTGTAGGGATATGGAAGTTATATCCGATGACCAGAATGTCAAGGAATAATGTAAGCAGGTGACTAGGCAAGACTACTGACCATTGTTCTCATATTGGGAGCATTGCATTTGCGCCAATTTTTACAAAATCTTATCTTTCATTTTCGCCACAAGGTTATGTTTCATTTGCGCCAAAAAACAAAAACTACATTTGCGCCATTTTACAGGTAACATAGAACGGAAAAGTTTAAAATATTCATTGCTACATCGTGAGTATTCCCCTTGGGTAACTAAGTAAATTCATACTCATTTTTGATATAAAACTGAGAGTCACTTAGGTTTAAAACTACATGTATATAGTGTTCACATGTTTGAGGTGTCAAGATAGGCATTGTCAATTCTAAGACAAACAGGCCGTTAGTTTTCTCAATTGGATTGTTTCATATTTTTCATGTCGGAAATGTTTATAGCCAACTATACGGTATGGGTTTTTCTCATTGTTGAAGGCCGTACGGCTGCCTATAATTGCTTTCGTCCACTTCATTTGAACTTTGGTGGATAGTTGTCTCATTGGCAATCATACCATATTTCCTTATTTTCATATAGAGGAAATAATATTGGTAATATTTTATGAATACACATATAGGTTATAGTATATCTAAGCCGTTGCTTACAAGTCTTGTGTCAAAACAAGCTTTTGGTTGTACTCCACTGTATAGTGCTTTCTTTTAGGTTTTATGATATCGTTAATTTATAACAGAACTGTGTTTTAACATTATTATGAAAGGTCTCTTATTGAGAACGTATCAGTGTATAGTGCTTTCATTATGGTTACGATGACTGATTTCGGAGGAATATGTTTTTTTATGCAATCAAAAACTGTGTTTTAATAGATATAAGAAGATGTGGTATGAGTGCCAATGAGACAACTCTCCATCCAAGTCAAAATTTATAAAAGTAAACCATTATAGGTCACAGTACGGTCTTCAACACGGAGCCTTGGCTCACACCAAACAGTAAGCTATAAAGGGCCCCACAAAATTACTAGTGTAAAACCATTCAAACGGGAAAACCAACGGTCTAATCTATATAAAAAACGAGAAACGAGAAACACTTATGAACCACATCAACAAACGACAACTACTGAACATCAGATTCCTGACTTAGGACATGTGCAAACAAATGCAGCGGGTTTAAACGTTTTTAATGGTACCAAAAGTTATTATTAAAGGTCTCTTTTGAATAAAACTATTTTTTATACTATTTACCTGTACTTACCTGTATTATTGGCACAAATGAAATGATTTATTTTGGCGCAAATGAAATATGGTGTGTGGCTCAAATGAAAGATTATTTTAATTGGCGCAAATGAAATGCCAATTGGCGCAAAAGCAAAGCGCCGCTCATATCGTATTGGCAGATCTCCGATCTTTCATCTTGTCGATCCATTTTACATGCCATGAATTAATTATTTTATTCTAACGTATAACTGTATTTTCACTTAATCATATGGCAAATGTATTATTTGATGGCTAATTTCATGTGAAAAGTAAGTATCGTGGGTATAAGAATTAAAAATAGAGACATAAAGTACCAAGACATTAATCACATCAGTCAGAAAAACCGACGAAAACACCACGACAAAAATAAACGTAAAGACAAATACCAGTATAAAAACATAACAGACAAAACTAAAGACTGAGCCGAAAGAACTCCATAAAAAACGGAGAATTATCTCAGATGCTCTGGGAGGGTAAGCAAATACTGCTCAATATGTTATAAGTTTTTACAAGATCAATTAGGATGATGTTGGGATAAAGAACAGCTATAAAAGTGTTGGTCCTTTGGTTTTGTATAGTGCGTGTAGGGATTTTTATACTTCAAACTTATTTCAAACAGCGGGGTGTTTAAGGTTTAAAGTTTTCAAAGAGAACCTTACAATTTTATGATATAGACCAAATAAAAGAAATGTTGGGTCGTAAAAGGATCTTATAGAAAAGAAGTGTTATCCTTCCAAACGCATTTTTGTAGTCGTGCTACTAGTATTGAAAACGTAACTTTGACAAAAACCATTGAACAAAAATTTGTTGTAGTCTATGCAAGAAGGTAAATCCAGAAAGTTGTCCGGACGCACTAAATATATGAAATGTTATTTTTTTCTCTAGTTAGTCTGTTTTAGAGACAAATTTTTGACGCTACCAAATATGCTCGTATTAAAGTTTTTGTGTGAGGTGAGTTTTTTCTCTCAGAACAAACATTGATTTTCGACTTTGTCAAAAAATAATTTTTTACTTGAAACAAACTTTTTTTAACTTCCTTTCTGAAACATTTTTTTTTTTTCAAGAAATTAAGAATCAAGTAATTGATATAGAGACAAACCCAAAAAAGATAAATGATCACTGCTTAAATACATATTGAATATTTCACGCTGGACATTTTGCTATAAAAATGAAATCAAAAAAACAAAAACAAAACAAAAAAATGAACGATAAAAGACAGCATATGCATATAAAATATGATAAGACTACCGACCTGGAAAGACCCAATCATTCTGCAATACACAGGTTCTCAGAAATCATACATGCGTCAGTTTATTTTATACCATTTATGTTTTCTAAATATATATTCGTCCTTTGGCGGATAAAAATATGTCTTCCGTTTTCTTAATTTTTAATATACTAATAGAGATGTTAAACACAAAACTCACCGGAATATAAACATATTTCTATTCTAAATACAAATGACATTGAGGTCTAAAAATTTGTTATTCTTTTAATTATCAAGGCATCAATTACATGTGCAACACTTAAAAGAAACAGCTATAATTTTCTAGAACACTCATTTGTTTTTAAATTCCTTCTTTTTTTAAGAGAAGAAGTTGAAGCGTGGGACATTTCCTCACCCGTCTATGAAAAGTTAAAAAAGTTCTAAAATAAGGGGGGGATAAAATCATAGGTACCATAAAACTATAAACCGATGAAAAAACGACAAAATTATGATCAAAAGGAAAACAGACGAAGATACAAATAAAAGTCCTAAACGCGCTACACAAAAAGAAAAAGAATGAGCAACACGAGCCCCACAAAATCCAGGGGTGAACTCCAAAAGGGTCAGCAGAACAGGGTCCAGCTCCCTGTAGGGATATGGAAGTTATATTCGATGACCAGAATGTCAAGGAATAATGTTAGCAGGTGACTAGGCAAGACTACTGACCATTGTTCTCATATCTTATTGGCAGATCTCAGCTCTTTCAACTTGTCGATCAATTTTGCATGACATGAATTACTTATTTATTCTATCGTATTTTTTTGACTTATCATATGGCAAATGTATTATTTGATGGCTAATTTCATGTGAAAAGTAAGTATCGTGGGTATAAGAATTAAAAATAGAGACATAAAGTACCAAGACATTAATCACATCAGTCAGAAAAACCGACGAAAACACCACGACAAAAATAAACGTAAAGACAAATACCAGTATAAAAACATAACAGACAAAACTAAAGACTGAGCCGAAAGAACTCCATAAAAAACGGAGAATTATCTCAGATGCTCTGGGAGGGTAAGCAAATACTGCTCAATATGTTATAAGTTTTTACAAGATCAATTAGGATGATGTTGAGATTAAGAACAGCAATAAAAGTGTTGTTCCTTTTGTTTTGTATAGTGCGTGTAGGGATTTTGAATTGATATAACGTCATACAATTGTTGTTCTTAGTATGATTTGTATGATTTGCATATCTACAATACTTGAATGTAATTGGTCCGTTAACATTTTTATGCTTGTGTACGCGTCGATAGTCCATGTTGCCGAAACTACTTACGTTATCCATGTAGACACTGTGTCAATTTCACCGTGACACAAATGAAATACTGAAGTTCTAAAAAAGATAGAATTAGAAAAAAAAAATGGTATTTTTATGCGCGGAGTATATTTATTTGAATACTTCCTTTTCGCACAGACTAACCTAAAGCACTGATGTATTTGTCATTGGAATGACTGATTTATGTGAAAAAATTAAAATGAACACGTGTGACTTGTGTATACAAATCTTGTTTATGGGAAAAACCGTTTTGATGAATAACCCCGGGAAATCTTAGAACATACTTTTATCATATAGACGACATAAATAAAAGTATCGTGATATCAATGGATATAAAATTTTGTCCTTTGTTTTTTTATACACTTACCTTACAAAAAAAAACATACATCAATTATTTCTTTATAAAGAAAAATAACTCACCGAAGTATTAAACGTGCAATGTCCGAAGACTTCTTTAACAGCTATATTATATTACTGGCAGATCAGTGAGATCACACAATGAGCTTAGTAATACCCAAATTTCATTTACTTCAGTTAAGAATGTGTTGTAACAATATTCTTTCACACCAACATATTTGGCAAGTTGGACTTTTCACTAAAATAAAATCCCAGATAATTTCGATAAAAAAGGGTATGAGGCTAGAAATACAAATGTGGGTAAGAATGCTATAATTTTTTATTTATCATTGATGGTTAAACATCTAATTATAGTCTCTGGCTTCCATATAGTTTGATGTTTATGTACATTTATGTATATGTGTTCTAGGTTACTTACCTATTACGGAAGGCTACATGTATACATGATTTGCTGAACATTTTTTTTGTTTCGATGAAATTTGATCCGTATCTAGTTAAACTAAACAAATACGCTAAAAATGAGATTTGCGAAATATATGGTCATAATATTATAATAATCATGGATATATTCAAGTGCATCTGGTATGCTTAGTGCAGCCATGCCAATAACAACAGATTGATACAAACAATACATGAACTAAAACTGGATGAAAATAATTAAAGTTAATAATTCACTGCATACGATGTGAGTTTTTATCCATTTATGTTGCTATGTATATTATTATACATGTAGGTTGCTGGCCAGTAATTTCATTTGTCATGTAATTCTGTTTTTATTTTAGCATTATAAACGGGCCTGATGATAGTTCAGATATTCTCCTCCAGCGTGTATGCTATAATATTTATTTACCCTCCTATCAACGCATGGTCAAGTTGCATGTTAAGTGCATTTTTGCATTTTGCACAGTGGGATTAATATTTCACAGCACAACTCTATAAAAGTACACACATAAGTAATGATGAGAAATTTCCAGCTGATATGAATGAAAATCTAAATTTACAAGAAATGAAAGTTTTTAACTAATACTTTCATTACTGTATGTGGAACGGGGACCCAGTTATTTCCCCCATTGAAACGCATTGAAAATCATAGTAAATAAATGGGGTGCTGTCCAATTAATAATTTTGATAGCCACCTTGGGACTTCTGTTTCATGTTAGGCATTTGTTTCGAAGTTTCTAAGTTCAATCTCAGTGCCTCATGACCGGCATTCCGTTGCAAAATTTTGTTTCGATTGACAACAGGGTAGGTCCATCTACTTCCGGGGAAGAATAAAGGCTAGAATTTAGGCAATTTACTCTATGTACCGACGCCTGATTACATTTAAATCAATCAAAATTTTTACAGAAATTCAAGCTAGAAAGCCTATCCTTTCAAATAAATCTACATTCAGTTACAGAACTTGTGTAATAATAAAACTTCACCATTTTAAATAAAAGTTATATATTTTTTTTAAGAACTACATTCGTGGGTACCGGACTGGTTGCCGTAACTGGGATCCTATTCCTGTCAGACTTTAAATTTTTTTCCAGACTTAAAACTGCACTTTTCAAATAAAGATATACATCTCAGTAGTTATTGTGCAAAGTTTCAATAGATTTGATCCAACAGTTAAAGAGTTATTGATCCTTATCTATGACATCTCAAATACCAGAAAATTGATCGGATAAAATCATAAATTCATGAAGAAAATATTCTTAAAATCAGCAAAACTTTTTTATTTTAAAAGATATTTACATTCTGTAAATTGCACATGATAGATAAATTCATTATTTGTATAGAAATCTAGTTAAAAAAAATTTTTTGCTGAAAAAAAGTTAATTATAATTAATTTTTTAATTAAAAAAAAAATCTTATAAGAATTACATATGCAAAGAAGCATACCCCATAACAAGAGTATAAATCATGAGACTTAGTCTTCAAACAGTCAGCTAAGTTCATTCAATATACAATGGAAGAGGCTAGATGCAGAGAAGTTCTCACTTGTAGCTAAAACCAGTCAAGACGGCACCTCCTACAGTTTTAAAAATGTCGAGGGAAATCCTGGATCTGCCTGAATGCTTAATGCTACTGTGCGTTGTTATACTTGTGACTGCTCTAAATGTCCCACTAGTTCATACGTGTGTGGTGGTGGTGGACACTCAAACTGTTGGTGGCTGAGATCTATGTACTTGGGTTCAAACAAGTTAACTAACCTGAATATGGATAACAAAGACAAGTTAATAATGCAGGAACTTTTAAAAATGAAACTTAGCGAAGAAGTATTTATGAAAATGAAATTTAATCATAATACTCAAAAAGGTGAAGCTGTTAAGGGAGCACTAAGTGTTTCCTTACCAAAGAATGTGAACTTTTCTAGAAATTTGAAAGGAGGGCATCCGCAATAATTCACAATTTGAATAATGGTATAGCTTATTCCTTGTGACAAAAAGCAGAATGTATTGGTTTTAAAATCTCAATAGGTTCATTAAAACACTTCGACCAGATGTAAAGGGAGTGTGAACAGAACAAAGTAAACCAAAATACTCCAGAAAGGAAAAAGAAAAATTTACAACGCACCGAACAGAAGACTAAGGTTCACGTGGAAGAAAAGGATCGAAGTAAATGTACAGATAGATATAAAAAAGGGCAACCTGATCCAAAACTTGATGCTGCATTTGTAAAAGCATAAAGGACGATCATTCATATGGTAGAGTAATACCTGCTAAGAAGAATATACCTACCAGAAGCTGTTCTTCAAAACTTCCAAAATCAAAGGAAGATATAGCTGCATTCATCTACTGCTGAAAAAGATACAGACAAAATTAACGGTCCTTTTAAGGACCACCAAAATCTTTAAAAAGGAGTCTAAAATTGTTGTACATTCAGTTAAAATTGTTTATATAAGCTATAGCCCTACCCCTTATATATCTTCCAAAAAAATCCAGGCCCCAATCTGGAAAATTGGAGAGCCCCTGGCAAGATTTTCTGAGTTTACGAAATATTCTGTGGTTATTAATATTTATGTGATGCGGCTCTTCAGTAATGTGACCCGCATTCTCACACAAACTATTTTGACACATAAAATGGCATAAAGTGTTGTATTTAATATTTAAAACTTATCAAAAACTAATTAAAAACCATAAAACTGAATCTATGGGCTTTTTTCTTTTTCCAGGTCCCAGAAATATGATATTGGAAAGAAATAAGCCCATATTTTCCATCTTTTGTTGTCCCCTGATCCCATATAAGAAATTTGTTATTTCTTGCCAGGTGGCTCTTTTCTAATATTCTTTGCTGATATTTTTTGAAAAATCCCTCCATTTTAACTTACAAGTGTATGAATACATAATACCATCAAAATGACCTTACTGTGACCCCTTCTGAAACTTTAAATTGAAAAACAAACTTTTTAATAATTTCATAAATTTAAATTTCAGTTTAATTTAAAAAGTTTAATTCAAATTTTAAAAATAATTACACCATTGTTTTTCTTATTGAATTTTCAAGTTTCTGGCCAAATTTCATCCATGTAACCCCAAAAATAAGCTTACAATTGCAGATTGAAGTGTTCAAAATATGCCCTCTGACAGGAACGGGGACCCAGTTATTTCCCCCATTGAAACGCATTGAAAATCATAGTAAATAAATGGGGTGCTGTCCAATTAATAATTTTGATAGCCACCTTGGGACTTCTGTTTCATGTTAGGCATTTGTTTCGAAGTTTCTAAGTTCAATCTCAGTGCCTCATGACCGGCATTCCGTTGCAAAATTTTGTTTCGATTGACAACAGGGTAGGTCCATCTACTTCCGGGGAAGAATAAAGGCTAGAATTTAGGCAATTTACTCTATGTACCGACGCCTGATTACATTTAAATCAATCAAAATTTTTACAGAAATTCAAGCTAGAAAGCCTATCCTTTCAAATAAATCTACATTCAGTTACAGAACTTGTGTAATAATAAAACTTCACCATTTTAAATAAAAGTTATATATTTTTTTTAAGAACTACATTCGTGGGTACCGGACTGGTTGCCGTAACTGGGATCCTATTCCTGTCAGACTTTAAATTTTTTTCCAGACTTAAAACTGCACTTTTCAAATAAAGATATACATCTCAGTAGTTATTGTGCAAAGTTTCAATAGATTTGATCCAACAGTTAAAGAGTTATTGATCCTTATCTATGACATCTCAAATACCAGAAAATTGATCGGATAAAATCATAAATTCATGAAGAAAATATTCTTAAAATCAGCAAAACTTTTTTATTTTAAAAGATATTTACATTCTGTAAATTGCACATGATAGATAAATTCATTATTTGTATAGAAATCTAGTTAAAAAAAATTTTTTGCTGAAAAAAAGTTAATTATAATTAATTTTTTAATTAAAAAAAAAATCTTATAAGAATTACATATGCAAAGAAGCATACCCCATAACAAGAGTATAAATCATGAGACTTAGTCTTCAAACAGTCAGCTAAGTTCATTCAATATACAATGGAAGAGGCTAGATGCAGAGAAGTTCTCACTTGTAGCTAAAACCAGTCAAGACGGCACCTCCTACAGTTTTAAAAATGTCGAGGGAAATCCTGGATCTGCCTGAATGCTTAATGCTACTGTGCGTTGTTATACTTGTGACTGCTCTAAATGTCCCACTAGTTCATACGTGTGTGGTGGTGGTGGACACTCAAACTGTTGGTGGCTGAGATCTATGTACTTGGGTTCAAACAAGTTAACTAACCTGAATATGGATAACAAAGACAAGTTAATAATGCAGGAACTTTTAAAAATGAAACTTAGCGAAGAAGTATTTATGAAAATGAAATTTAATCATAATACTCAAAAAGGTGAAGCTGTTAAGGGAGCACTAAGTGTTTCCTTACCAAAGAATGTGAACTTTTCTAGAAATTTGAAAGGAGGGCATCCGCAATAATTCACAATTTGAATAATGGTATAGCTTATTCCTTGTGACAAAAAGCAGAATGTATTGGTTTTAAAATCTCAATAGGTTCATTAAAACACTTCGACCAGATGTAAAGGGAGTGTGAACAGAACAAAGTAAACCAAAATACTCCAGAAAGGAAAAAGAAAAATTTACAACGCACCGAACAGAAGACTAAGGTTCACGTGGAAGAAAAGGATCGAAGTAAATGTACAGATAGATATAAAAAAGGGCAACCTGATCCAAAACTTGATGCTGCATTTGTAAAAGCATAAAGGACGATCATTCATATGGTAGAGTAATACCTGCTAAGAAGAATATACCTACCAGAAGCTGTTCTTCAAAACTTCCAAAATCAAAGGAAGATATAGCTGCATTCATCTACTGCTGAAAAAGATACAGACAAAATTAACGGTCCTTTTAAGGACCACCAAAATCTTTAAAAAGGAGTCTAAAATTGTTGTACATTCAGTTAAAATTGTTTATATAAGCTATAGCCCTACCCCTTATATATCTTCCAAAAAAATCCAGGCCCCAATCTGGAAAATTGGAGAGCCCCTGGCAAGATTTTCTGAGTTTACGAAATATTCTGTGGTTATTAATATTTATGTGATGCGGCTCTTCAGTAATGTGACCCGCATTCTCACACAAACTATTTTGACACATAAAATGGCATAAAGTGTTGTATTTAATATTTAAAACTTATCAAAAACTAATTAAAAACCATAAAACTGAATCTATGGGCTTTTTTCTTTTTCCAGGTCCCAGAAATATGATATTGGAAAGAAATAAGCCCATATTTTCCATCTTTTGTTGTCCCCTGATCCCATATAAGAAATTTGTTATTTCTTGCCAGGTGGCTCTTTTCTAATATTCTTTGCTGATATTTTTTGAAAAATCCCTCCATTTTAACTTACAAGTGTATGAATACATAATACCATCAAAATGACCTTACTGTGACCCCTTCTGAAACTTTAAATTGAAAAACAAACTTTTTAATAATTTCATAAATTTAAATTTCAGTTTAATTTAAAAAGTTTAATTCAAATTTTAAAAATAATTACACCATTGTTTTTCTTATTGAATTTTCAAGTTTCTGGCCAAATTTCATCCATGTAACCCCAAAAATAAGCTTACAATTGCAGATTGAAGTGTTCAAAATATGCCCTCTGACAGGAACGGGGACCCAGTTATTTCCCCCATTGAAACGCATTGAAAATCATAGTAAATAAATGGGGTGCTGTCCAATTAATAATTTTGATAGCCACCTTGGGACTTCTGTTTCATGTTAGGCATTTGTTTCGAAGTTTCTAAGTTCAATCTCAGTGCCTCATGACCGGCATTCCGTTGCAAAATTTTGTTTCGATTGACAACAGGGTAGGTCCATCTACTTCCGGGGAAGAATAAAGGCTAGAATTTAGGCAATTTACTCTATGTACCGACGCCTTATTACATTTAAATCAATCAAAATTTTTACAGAAATTCAAGCTAGAAAGCCTATCCTTTCAAATAAATCTACATTCAGTTACAGAACTTGTGTAATAATAAAACTACACCATTTTAAATAAAAGTTATATATTTTTTTTAAGAACTACATTCGTGGGTACCGGACTGGTTGCCGTAACTGGGATCCTATTCCTGTCAGACTTTAAATTTTTTTCCAGACTTAAAACTGCACTTTTAAAATAAAGATATACATCTCAGTAGTTATTGTGCAAAGTTTCAATAGATTTGATCCAACAGTTAAAGAGTTATTGATCCTTATCTATGACATCTCAAATACCAGAAAATTGATCGGATAAAATCATAAATTCATGAAGAAAATATTCTTAAAATCAGCAAAACTTTTTTATTTTAAAAGATATTTACATTCTGTAAATTGCACATGATAGATAAATTCATTATTTGTATAGAAATCTAGTTAAAAAAAATTTTTTGCTGAAAAAAAGTTAATTATAATTAATTTTTTAATTAAAAAAAAAATCTTATAAGAATTACATATGCAAAGAAGCATACCCCATAACAAGAGTATAAATCATGAGACTTAGTCTTCAAACAGTCAGCTAAGTTCATTCAATATACAATGGAAGAGGCTAGATGCAGAGAAGTTCTCACTTGTAGCTAAAACCAGTCAAGACGGCACCTCCTACAGTTTTAAAAATGTCGAGGGAAATCCTGGATCTGCCTGAATGCTTAATGCTACTGTGCGTTGTTATACTTGTGACTGCTCTAAATGTCCCACTAGTTCATACGTGTGTGGTGGTGGTGGACACTCAAACTGTTGGTGGCTGAGATCTATGTACTTGGGTTCAAACAAGTTAACTAACCTGAATATGGATAACAAAGACAAGTTAATAATGCAGGAACTTTTAAAAATGAAACTTAGCGAAGAAGTATTTATGAAAATGAAATTTAATCATAATACTCAAAAAGGTGAAGCTGTTAAGGGAGCACTAAGTGTTTCCTTACCAAAGAATGTGAACTTTTCTAGAAATTTGAAAGGAGGGCATCCGCAATAATTCACAATTTGAATAATGGTATAGCTTATTCCTTGTGACAAAAAGCAGAATGTATTGGTTTTAAAATCTCAATAGGTTCATTAAAACACTTCGACCAGATGTAAAGGGAGTGTGAACAGAACAAAGTAAACCAAAATACTCCAGAAAGGAAAAAGAAAAATTTACAACGCACCGAACAGAAGACTAAGGTTCACGTGGAAGAAAAGGATCGAAGTAAATGTACAGATAGATATAAAAAAGGGCAACCTGATCCAAAACTTGATGCTGCATTTGTAAAAGCATAAAGGACGATCATTCATATGGTAGAGTAATACCTGCTAAGAAGAATATACCTACCAGAAGCTGTTCTTCAAAACTTCCAAAATCAAAGGAAGATATAGCTGCATTCATCTACTGCTGAAAAAGATACAGACAAAATTAACGGTCCTTTTAAGGACCACCAAAATCTTTAAAAAGGAGTCTAAAATTGTTGTACATTCAGTTAAAATTGTTTATATAAGCTATAGCCCTACCCCTTATATATCTTCCAAAAAAATCCAGGCCCCAATCTGGAAAATTGGAGAGCCCCTGGCAAGATTTTCTGAGTTTACGAAATATTCTGTGGTTATTAATATTTATGTGATGCGGCTCTTCAGTAATGTGACCCGCATTCTCACACAAACTATTTTGACACATAAAATGGCATAAAGTGTTGTATTTAATATTTAAAACTTATCAAAAACTAATTAAAAACCATAAAACTGAATCTATGGGCTTTTTTCTTTTTCCAGGTCCCAGAAATATGATATTGGAAAGAAATAAGCCCATATTTTCCATCTTTTGTTGTCCCCTGATCCCATATAAGAAATTTGTTATTTCTTGCCAGGTGGCTCTTTTCTAATATTCTTTGCTGATATTTTTTGAAAAATCCCTCCATTTTAACTTACAAGTGTATGAATACATAATACCATCAAAATGACCTTACTGTGACCCCTTCTGAAACTTTAAATTGAAAAACAAACTTTTTAATAATTTCATAAATTTAAATTTCAGTTTAATTTAAAAAGTTTAATTCAAATTTTAAAAATAATTACACCATTGTTTTTCTTATTGAATTTTCAAGTTTCTGGCCAAATTTCATCCATGTAACCCCAAAAATAAGCTTACAATTGCAGATTGAAGTGTTCAAAATATGCCCTCTGACAGGAACGGGGACCCAGTTATTTCCCCCATTGAAACGCATTGAAAATCATAGTAAATAAATGGGGTGCTGTCCAATTAATAATTTTGATAGCCACCTTGGGACTTCTGTTTCATGTTAGGCATTTGTTTCGAAGTTTCTAAGTTCAATCTCAGTGCCTCATGACCGGCATTCCGTTGCAAAATTTTGTTTCGATTGACAACAGGGTAGGTCCATCTACTTCCGGGGAAGAATAAAGGCTAGAATTTAGGCAATTTACTCTATGTACCGACGCCTTATTACATTTAAATCAATCAAAATTTTTACAGAAATTCAAGCTAGAAAGCCTATCCTTTCAAATAAATCTACATTCAGTTACAGAACTTGTGTAATAATAAAACTACACCATTTTAAATAAAAGTTATATATTTTTTTTAAGAACTACATTCGTGGGTACCGGACTGGTTGCCGTAACTGGGATCCTATTCCTGTCAGACTTTAAATTTTTTTCCAGACTTAAAACTGCACTTTTAAAATAAAGATATACATCTCAGTAGTTATTGTGCAAAGTTTCAATAGATTTGATCCAACAGTTAAAGAGTTATTGATCCTTATCTATGACATCTCAAATACCAGAAAATTGATCGGATAAAATCATAAATTCATGAAGAAAATATTCTTAAAATCAGCAAAACTTTTTTATTTTAAAAGATATTTACATTCTGTAAATTGCACATGATAGATAAATTCATTATTTGTATAGAAATCTAGTTAAAAAAAATTTTTTGCTGAAAAAAAGTTAATTATAATTAATTTTTTAATTAAAAAAAAAAATCTTATAAGAATTACATATGCAAAGAAGCATACCCCATAACAAGAGTATAAATCATGAGACTTAGTCTTCAAACAGTCAGCTAAGTTCATTCAATATACAATGGAAGAGGCTAGATGCAGAGAAGTTCTCACTTGTAGCTAAAACCAGTCAAGACGGCACCTCCTACAGTTTTAAAAATGTCGAGGGAAATCCTGGATCTGCCTGAATGCTTAATGCTACTGTGCGTTGTTATACTTGTGACTGCTCTAAATGTCCCACTAGTTCATACGTGTGTGGTGGTGGTGGACACTCAAACTGTTGGTGGCTGAGATCTATGTACTTGGGTTCAAACAAGTTAACTAACCTGAATATGGATAACAAAGACAAGTTAATAATGCAGGAACTTTTAAAAATGAAACTTAGCGAAGAAGTATTTATGAAAATGAAATTTAATCATAATACTCAAAAAGGTGAAGCTGTTAAGGGAGCACTAAGTGTTTCCTTACCAAAGAATGTGAACTTTTCTAGAAATTTGAAAGGAGGGCATCCGCAATAATTCACAATTTGAATAATGGTATAGCTTATTCCTTGTGACAAAAAGCAGAATGTATTGGTTTTAAAATCTCAATAGGTTCATTAAAACACTTCGACCAGATGTAAAGGGAGTGTGAACAGAACAAAGTAAACCAAAATACTCCAGAAAGGAAAAAGAAAAATTTACAACGCACCGAACAGAAGACTAAGGTTCACGTGGAAGAAAAGGATCGAAGTAAATGTACAGATAGATATAAAAAAGGGCAACCTGATCCAAAACTTGATGCTGCATTTGTAAAAGCATAAAGGACGATCATTCATATGGTAGAGTAATACCTGCTAAGAAGAATATACCTACCAGAAGCTGTTCTTCAAAACTTCCAAAATCAAAGGAAGATATAGCTGCATTCATCTACTGCTGAAAAAGATACAGACAAAATTAACGGTCCTTTTAAGGACCACCAAAATCTTTAAAAAGGAGTCTAAAATTGTTGTACATTCAGTTAAAATTGTTTATATAAGCTATAGCCCTACCCCTTATATATCTTCCAAAAAAATCCAGGCCCCAATCTGGAAAATTGGAGAGCCCCTGGCAAGATTTTCTGAGTTTACGAAATATTCTGTGGTTATTAATATTTATGTGATGCGGCTCTTCAGTAATGTGACCCGCATTCTCACACAAACTATTTTGACACATAAAATGGCATAAAGTGTTGTATTTAATATTTAAAACTTATCAAAAACTAATTAAAAACCATAAAACTGAATCTATGGGCTTTTTTCTTTTTCCAGGTCCCAGAAATATGATATTGGAAAGAAATAAGCCCATATTTTCCATCTTTTGTTGTCCCCTGATCCCATATAAGAAATTTGTTATTTCTTGCCAGGTGGCTCTTTTCTAATATTCTTTGCTGATATTTTTTGAAAAATCCCTCCATTTTAACTTACAAGTGTATGAATACATAATACCATCAAAATGACCTTACTGTGACCCCTTCTGAAACTTTAAATTGAAAAACAAACTTTTTAATAATTTCATAAATTTAAATTTCAGTTTAATTTAAAAAGTTTAATTCAAATTTTAAAAATAATTACACCATTGTTTTTCTTATTGAATTTTCAAGTTTCTGGCCAAATTTCATCCATGTAACCCCAAAAATAAGCTTACAATTGCAGATTGAAGTGTTCAAAATATGCCCTCTGACAGGAACGGGGACCCAGTTATTTCCCCCATTGAAACGCATTGAAAATCATAGTAAATAAATGGGGTGCTGTCCAATTAATAATTTTGATAGCCACCTTGGGACTTCTGTTTCATGTTAGGCATTTGTTTCGAAGTTTCTAAGTTCAATCTCAGTGCCTCATGACCGGCATTCCGTTGCAAAATTTTGTTTCGATTGACAACAGGGTAGGTCCATCTACTTCCGGGGAAGAATAAAGGCTAGAATTTAGGCAATTTACTCTATGTACCGACGCCTTATTACATTTAAATCAATCAAAATTTTTACAGAAATTCAAGCTAGAAAGCCTATCCTTTCAAATAAATCTACATTCAGTTACAGAACTTGTGTAATAATAAAACTACACCATTTTAAATAAAAGTTATATATTTTTTTTAAGAACTACATTCGTGGGTACCGGACTAGTTGCCGTAACTGGGATCCTATTCCATATTACTGGTGTCTAGTTATGTGACGATTGAGAGCATATAATTTTCCTGTTTCATATCTTTTATAAAACAGACGTCACCATGTGTCCCCCTCATCACCAGACATGTCAAATAACTTAAATATGGCACATTCAGATCATCATATTAATGACAACAGCAATAATCTTCGTACGCGGCCGTGTTCAGTTCTTCTACAAGGCATTTTGGATTTTAATGACTCTGAACAACACTATCTCGAAATGTAAAACTAAAAATTGCAAAACCTGTAAAATTTTAATATCAGATGCTCATTTCACTAGCAATTTACTAGTAACTAGGAAATCTTATTTTACCGGCAACTACGATAATCTGAATTGTAAATCAACAAATCTCGTCTACGGATTAGAGTGTAACCTTTGCGGATTGGTATTAGTCGGTTAAACGAAAGGAAGGCCTAATAAATGTATATGCGGCCATAGATCAGACACACAAACAATGCAAGCGACATTGTTTACCAGCATTTCAATCAGCCTGATCATTCAATCCTTTGATTCCTTTCTATGCAAATTCGCATCTTCGAAAAAATATACCACAGGACTAACAATCCTCATCTTGCCACACCTCTCCGTAGACAAAAAGAAGACTACTGGATTCGACAACTGGGATCTGCGACACCATATGGTTGCAATGACAAAATTGATGGTATAGGTATTCTATCTAGTCCTTCCTGTAGCTCGGTGAATGTGATGAGCATTTGCAAATCTACTCCTCGACGTAGACTCAGTCATGGTCATCATACATCGCCTAATTTCCATGATGTCTCTATTAATCAAAAGCCGTTAGGCATTTATCACATTCGCACGAAGCTTTACTATCCATTTCAAAACTTCATTTTCCATATAACTCATGTTTGGAAACCACTGTTACAAACCCCTATTCAAACCAATACAAACTTACAGCTATCATGTTGGATATTGCAAGTCACAGACTTTTCAAAACAGTTTGCATTGGAAAAGAAAGAGAGAAAAGATCCTTTCTAAAAACTTTCCTTCGCCAACAAAGAGTTCAATCGAAAATACCTCCCTATTTTAAAGATCAGTCTGTACCTATCATTTCTTATACCTTTACCAAACCAATTACAACTAAAATTTTCTATTACAAACATGTGTTGCAGGATCTCAATATTGAAGACTTCAAGTCTAAACCTCCTGATTGTAGCTGTGCTAGTTCCCCATTCATATATAATCCGGCTGGCCACGTTATTACTGGTGACCTTACCATTGTCAATAACACTTCTCTGCGAAACTGGTGTTATCCAGAGGCCCGAAATATCGCGAGCCTAAATACATCAATTGGAAACACAACTTCTAAATACTGCTGGAATCAGTCGAGGATTATGCCAGGCAATGGGTTAAACGCGAGAGAGAAGACGTATATGCTCTTTTCAGAATGGATTAAGGCTGTGAGGTCGTTGATACACATCAGAATTAACAAAACTGAATGGGTCTATGAATACCTATTCTACATCAATCTTTAAAGACCCAAATGTTGCAAAACACCTGTCCTACCTCCATGACAAATATGTTGTTGTTGCAGATAAAGACCCAAACAACATCGTTTTTATGTGTAAATCACATTACATAAACTGGTCGATAAATGAATTAGATATTGACAATTCACTTGGAAACTCAACATATACCCCCACGACACTTACCAAGGAGGAAATCCTGGATAATCATAGGTCTGTTCTTTGTGCCTTAGGAACTTCAACCAAAGATGAAGAACTGGATCTTCCTTCATTGTATTGGATACATCAACTACATAAGTGTCCTTACAAACAACGTTATATTGCAGGGTCTTCCAAGTGCTCCACAAAACCTTTTTGTACATTATTAACATCAATTTTATAAGCAATGAAACCTAGGCTTCAAATTTATAGTGAAATTACCACCTATTCTAGAGGTGGCGTGAATCAGATGTTGATACTAAAATATTCCAAAGATCTTTTCCAGTACAAACAATCTAAGACTCTTTCATCTTACAATTATTGTCTTTTCATCGTTTATCAGTTTTTCCCTTGGCATAGTAAGTTTCTGTTCGACGGATGAATGAACTGTTTGTATCTCCCGCCTTTTAATACCAAATTGTTACATGGAATGATTTTTTTTTATCGGGATCGGTGCATCAAATGCACATGTGACAACCGTCGTGTTATTTCTATAATATATGGTGATAAAGGTTAAATCAAGTGATTAAGCATTGCACAATAGCGGATATGTAATCGACTCTTATCTATAACATAAATAAATTCGTAATCCATCGGTCATGTAAATTTTCTAACCTTGAAACTTGACTTTGAAATTAAAACACGTTTGTCTATGACAAGAGATAAACAAGACTGTTACCGATAGAGCAAAGAATTACAAGGCACAAACAACACCATTTAAAACTGAAGCAAGAGAAACATGATCCCGTTTAAAGCAAAACTAGGGGGATCTTCGGTGCTCTGGAAGGGTAAGCAGATTCCACATGTGGCACCGTCAGGCTAAACAACGTGAACGAAGTACACCATGATGAACATGTTTCTTTCAGCGAGCGATGTATCAAATCATTCAATTCCATTAGAAGATATGCCATTAACCCCTGTAGGAGTCTTCTTTTGTCTCCTTTATTTTTGCATCGAGCAATTGCTCAATGTTTCAAACGAATCTAGAATATAAGGTACAACAAAACGCATTGTTTTGTTATAATTTAATCGTAGAAGAGGAAAGTATGCAATTTGGTCGTCATTTATTAGAAACAGAAAAAAAAACTTCATATAGTTTAAAATAGATCATCATTGATTTCTTGCCCAAGTAAAAGGGGACATTTCGCTTGATTTCAGACACAGTAAAGGTTAGGCTCAAACCGGGTATGCTGACCGAGGAGCAATCCGAATCTCAAGGAGCAATTAATGAAAAGTTTGTAACGGTGGGTTAGTAAAATCTGAATCCGATTCCAATAGAGGAATTATGCTCCGTGGGAATGTTCAGATTTTACCTACCCACCGTTACAATCTTTTCATTAATTGCTCCGCGGGATTCGGATCATTCCTCGGATTTCGGATCGGGATATCCGGTGTGAAGCTAGCACATGTCCAACCTACTTGACTGTAGTATGTCCGATGTCCATTTATTTCAATTCAACAAAATCATTACTATGTGTGATCGTAAACATCTACGGTTTGGTTGATATTTTGGAGATTTCCTGTGTCGTATGTGTCTTCCAATTGACGATCGTAAATATTGTCATTTTCCCCCTCCTTTGTGTTCAGTGCATTATGGGAAGAAATGTCGTAAACTCCATCCGGCTTTATTTCATAATGATCTTCTTCTTTCGTATTTGAAGTTTTGCATTATCAAACGAGTTAAATTTGTGATCTTTCTGAGCATTTTTTGAGTCAGAAGCTAAGTTTGATTGATCATTCGATAGAACATTCCCGGAGTTAATTGTTTCTTCTGATACCGATGCGTATAATGAAAAATATTTCTTCAGGTCACTATTTTCTGTTCTCATAATTGATTTTGATGTTTGGGCTTTTTTTTCTGAAAAATAGCAATAAATAAAAAAAATAAGAAATCTTACTAATCATTTTAAATGATTGATATAGATGAAAGGAAATGAACGTCATATGAAAGATCACAACAAGAAAACAAAACCTACTTACAGTTCTCAACATACAGACTACAGTCGTCTCCAATGTTTTGTTTTTTTTGGGGGAAAAGGGTTGAAAAGGACTAAATATTATATAAAAAAAATAAAGTTAGGATATATTTAATATTTTATTATCCGTCTTGTCTTCAGTAATAGCAATGTAACACATCCACATAATGATGTTTTAAGGGTTTGAGTAACCTTTCCTTGCAAGTCTTTTTTCCAAATGTTCCAGTTTACATTTGCCATGTCAAAGTCTTGATCACCCAGAGTCTAGATTTCAATATAAAAGTCAAATGCACAAATTGATAGACCCTACACAAAATTTTACAGGCATTTTAATCATACATGCATGACCGTATCAAATGTTTAAGTGACTAATCTACTGTATGAATTTACAAACTTTTCTTATCTTGTTTCACAAATGACGTAACCGCAATCACGTCCCTTTTCCTCGAATGTGACCTACCGAATGAGCCTTATCAACAGGTGTTGTACTTGCATGAGCAACACGACGGGCGCCACATGTGGCGCAGGATCTGCTTACTCTTGCAAGGCACCTAAGATTACCCTCGGTTTTTGTTGGGGTTCATGATGCTCAATCTTTAGTTTTGTTTTCTATGTTGTATGTTGTAAACTATTGTTTGTCTTTCGGTCGTTTTTCGTTTTTGGTCATGACAATGTCAGTTCGTATTCGACTTTTGGGTCTGAATATCCCTTTAATAACTTTGTCATCTTGTTTACTACTCTTCCCTCTTAATTAAAAACATGCTCCGCTGTACGTATGAATTTTACTGAACTTTTGTACTATCATTATAAGCACACTTCATGTTATTAACGTGACTTTGAGATTGAAATATTTGCAACTGGACGTTCAGCAAACAATAATTTAATCTTGTTTGGATATAGTAGCATACATTAGAAATCTCACCTTTGTTTCCTGTAAATGATAACATGATAACAAAGATCAAAATCAGTATAACAACATTGCCAACTACTAGACCAGTAACCATACCTGTAACAGAAAAAACCCAGATATTATTATAAAATTATGGCATAAATATTAATAAATATTGTTTAGCAGAATATCATGTTGCTCTAGCTTTCAATGCAATATTAAATACTGCATGATACATGCATATTACGTGAATACATTAAGAATTATCATAGAAAGTAACGGGTATGAAAATAAAATTCAAGGGAAAACGAATATCAAAAACAAACCAAACTTTAATATATGAGTAGAATTTGTCAAACAAGGAGTATTTTGGGCTGTGTTGCTCTAAGTTAGATCTCGTCTAGTCATTCGATTTTTTTTAAATTATTCATTTCTAATCTAACTACAGGCGGAACGGGTTATCAGTATCTGCAGGCGGAACGGGTTATCAGTAACTGCAGGCAGAACTGGTTATCAGTAACTGCAGGCGGAACGGGTAATCAGTAATTGCAGGCGGAACGGGTTATGTAAAGGATATGTAAGTCGATAACAGTCCATGCTGTCCAATATTTTACAGAATGGACTGTTATAGGCTTATTTTAACTAAAAACATTGTTTAACATGTCAAAAAAGGTGAAAAAAGCAAACAAATACAAACTTTTGATAAGATTTATTTTCATCAAGAGTGTAAATTGTTTTGTTAATACACTTTATTTACATTATCCTACATGTTGGACCCTTTAAACAGTAGCTCAACTTAAACAATAGACAAAAATAAAGTACAATACACAGTGTATGCGTATCATGCTTTTTGCGTGCGCTAGGGCTACTTTATATATTTTCCGTGAATACCTTCAATTGCGTTTGGTGTCTCAAAATGGATAAAGACGATGAAAATATATTCTTAATGCAAACAACGAAGATGTCGTAATTAGTGATTGCTTTGTTTCAAACTAAGGATTAAAATCAAATGTGTATTCAGATATATTCGATTTCAGTGCGGACAACGAAGAGGATATAGTTGTATCTGCTATAATAATGGCAAGTTTTATATACAAGTCATATATTTTAAAATGTAGTTCTCTCCTATTACATCCTTATTTTTTCTGAGGTTTTATTTCTTATTAAGTGAATGAGAATAAGAAAAACATGTGAAGACAGGTCCACATTGAAGAAATTGAAGAAAAAAGTTTAACCATATCGAGTTCACCGCATTCGATTTTATTTCAAATATAACACTATAAGATATGTAACCGGAGAGCATGAATTACATTACAAAATTGCTTGTCTCCACCGAGACTCGAAACCGGGCCCTCTGTGTTACAAGGCAGCGCGTATACCGACTGAGCTAAAGAAGTATTTCCTTAGCTCAACCGCTTACGGCTGACTAAGTGCCTACAACATTTACTAAGGGAAGCAATCCCGTCACACTTCCCCCACCTCAAGAGTCATCATACAATTATGACTCTCGCACACATACCCTAGCTAGAATTCCTCTCTAACCACCATGGATTTTTTAGTTGGGCGCCAAATGTAACCGGAGAGCATATTCTTCCTACAAAATCTTCTTTGTCTCCACCGGGACTCGAACCCGGGACCTCTGTGTTACAAGGCAGCGCGTATACTGACTGAGCTAAAGAAGCTTAGCTCAACCGCTTACGGATGACTAAGTATCTACCACATTTACTAAGGGAAGCAATCCCGTCACACTTCCCCCACCTCAAGAGTCATCATACCATTATGACTCTCACACACATACTCTAACTAGAATTCCTCTCTAACCACCGTGGGTTTTTAGTTGAGCGCCAAATGTAACCGGAGAGCATGAATTTCATTACAAAATTGTTTGTCTCCAACGGGACTCGAACCCAGTACTTCTGTGTTACAAGGCAGCGCGTATACCGACTGAGCTTAGGAAGTACTTCCTTAGCTCAACCGCTTACGGCTGACTAAGTATCTACCACTACTACCATTTACTAAGGGAAGCAATCCCGGCACAGATATAATGAATGAGCACAAACGCATGCAATCAATTTAAATTCTTTTGTTGTTCATCAGAATTTTCCCATCTTATATTATTTCAATGAATTTGAAGAGAATTATGATCCAAATATTATATCTGTTATTTGTAAAAATGAATTAATATAGTTATAATATCTAAATTCATCGCTATGAAATGTCCGGAGATCAACAAATTGATCAGACCTATTAACCTACTATACATGAAAAAAATATATGTTCACAATTTTCGCGTATGACAGTATGACGTAGGCCCCCTCTTTTCTTCCTCGTTCACCAAAATTTATCTTGACTCGGTGGTTGTCTTGCAAGAGACGATTATTGTTTACCCAAACGGTACCACCAAAATATCCCCCCTTAAGTCTGTTTTTTTTCTGCAAGGTCGTGTCGATCTTTTTTTCTCTCGTTTATTTGAGTATTGATGTCCCTTGTGGTTTTTTTCATGTTGCCGAAACATAACGTTGTCTCTCGAATTTCCTTTGCAAATAACGCTTTCTTTTTTTTATTTCAAAACAAGCATTGTAGTTGTACATATATTTGATTCTGTACTGAATGTATTATTATTGAATTCAATTAATTATACCTCTGAGATCTAAACTAATGTGAAGTGTCTGAAACTGTTAGGCAATAAACAAATGTAATTCGTATTTTGATGTTATATATAGTAAAAATACTTTTATTATTACCACCCTTTTTCAATCAATTCAATCCAGGAAGGTGTTTTATGTTCAAATTTATATAACACAAGCACAAACTATCAAAAACTTATTAACAAACATATGATTAAATCTAGCACCTACGTTTATTCAATTTCAAGAGAGTACATCTGTTTAAAAAAAAAAACGATCACTACGAACAAAGTGCGAATCGTAGACATGATTGATTTGTTTAACAGGTAACCTGCGGTAAAGTGTTCCTATATTCTGCTTCCCATATTCATCGTCGCTGATAAGCGATGTTTTGCAGTATATTCCTATACAGGCAATAATATCAGATTTAAAACAAAAACTTGTAAATCAACGCAGGGGCGGATCCAGCCATTATTGAAAAAGGGGGGGGGGGGGTCTCACCCCAGAACCATATGTCCCCATTCAAATGCATTGATCGTAAAAACAAGGGGGGTTCCCACCCCCTGACCCCCCTGGATCTTCCACTGCAACGCCGACACTTGGGGTAAACGTAGAGCCATGCGAGAAGGCCAAGTAGTACTTTGTAACTTTAAAGTTACCTTTTTCATAGACAACATAATAGGGAAAACTTGCATACTCTCCGGTTCCGCATACATCATTAACGTTTCCGGGACATTGAATTGTTTGACCAAAACAGAATGATACGGTAAACGTTACTCCGTTGTTATAACAGAAGCATGACTAAGTCTGTAAAAAATAAAATAGCGAATTAATATTTGTAGTCATACATGCACAAATGTATATTAGCAAACATAATTTACTTACGCGATACAGTTAAATAAAAAATAAGTACACTCAAACCAAATTTGCTATTTTTTAGCAGAAGCAAGATAGAGTCTCTGTCTTCAGCTATAAAACTGTCTTGTTTAAGGAACACACATGTTCTTTTCAGTTAGGGTTGATTTGAGAGATTTAGCAGGTCAAGTTGTTTTGAAAAATTTTGTCATACCGGATCCTTTCAAGTAATAGCTTATTGCACAGGGCCCATTATCGAAGGCCCTACGTTAACCTGTTATTATTCTTTCTCCCATAAAAGTCTATTTTTGTCAGTCCTATTTGAAAAGATGTCTATGATATTTTTTTTTTATTCAGCCAAATTTATAGGGGACAACGTAGATATTAAAGGGAAATTAAAAGCAACAGTAGGTTACCGCTGGAACAATTAAAAGGAATCGTTTCACTCCTCCGAACGGAGCGCCATTCTACTATTCTGGCATCGAAAGATATATATTACCAAGGAAAACAAAAGTAATATGAGATCGAAGTAAAAAGAGCAAAAGTTCAATATCGTTTAAAATGTCTCTTAAACTTGTGGCTTAAATTTCCATTAACATGTGTTCTAGTATATGTAAGCATCATATCCTAAGCGAACTAAATGCAGGAGTTTTTTGGGTTTGTTTCCGTTCTTGATGTCTTAAAATTGATCTAAAGAGCTTTTCTATAACACAATCTGTAAAGGATGTACCACGCTGTATGCAAGTTAAAAACCCTTGCAATAACTCTTCAATGTGGCCTTAGATCCAAAATATCATCATTGTCCAGTGGCAGTACAGATCCCAGTCGACCCATATAACAGGACCTACCTAATGCCTTCATTGTTATTTGTTCTTGTCCTGAGCATGCATTAAATAATTGCCACTGGACGTAAAGCAAACAACAATCAATCATATGTAAAGCATACTGAAGCACCAAAGAAAACGTTAAAAAATCGTAATTTCCGTCTATGTTTTAATATTTCAAACCAAACCATCCCATGCAGGATAATCTAAATCACATTGTGAAGCGCTTTTCATCAATTATCATTATATGCATGTAGGTATATAGTAAAGGGTTTAAATTGTGAAAATAATATAAGAACTATTATCCAGTATTTGGATGGGAGATCAGCATTGTCGTCACTGGCGAAAAGACAAACAAATATATTAACATGCACTCCCTTCATAGATGTAAGGGTATGTTTAAATTCATCAAGAGACTATACATGTGTTTTGTGAATGGGTTAAAAATATACTAGTACTGCCAAAATTGGCCACCACGACCAATTGGTTCAATGGATTAATTTTAAAGAAACGACAAGTATTGACTAGGTTCCTGACTTGGGAGTACTCAGTAATCCCCATATGTTCGTTGCCACTAGTTCAATGTAAAAGTCAAGAGAGAAACAACAGCATAAACAATCAATGGAATTCATAAACTCATTGTATATTTTCTCATTTGACACTGACCTGTACAGCGAAACAAGTGTAATTCTCATTGGCACAAAAGTCTGTACATGCTGCTACGTGTTTATCTGAGGTTCTGTTGACTACTGCTGTTCTCAGTGTGTTAATATTACCATCATAATAACAATCTGAATAAAACTATAGAGCACTTATAACAATATCCAGACGTTTGAGACCCCAATGGGGAACAACCATTTAAATCAGAGGGGGGACAGTTAGGTTTTTTAGAAAATATTCTATTACAAACGATGAAGAAACATATATTATGGATAGACGGAGAAGAAGACTGGGAAATATTTGCCATTAAATAAAATGTTTCGTTCCCCACCCCCAAAAAAATGATTGCGTGGTACGAAAAATATTTTCAAAATGAAAAAAAAAATAATATTACCACCTTAAAGTTAGATGGTTGCTCACTTAAAATTAAATATAATTGAATACAACTTTGCTGGGTACAAGTAGCATAGACGTAGCATTGAAAATTTGACCATTCAATGTAAATAAAAGGTCACCGTGGTAACAAAGTAATAAATACGAACTTGTCGTCAGTAATTAATGAATAGAAGTTTTACCAAGATTTGTGAATAGAGATTTTTTTATACTAACTTATCTTTTAAAATATAATTAAAAAGAACGTTGGTGACGTTATGTTTTGGAACGAACTGTTTTATGTCTGGATTGGGTTTACAGAATAGAGGGTAATGGGGAAGAAAAATATGCCAAAAAAAATAAAGAAAAGAGAAAAATAGGCACAAAATAAAACTAAAAAAATAGATATCCTGACTGTTAATGACAGTCATCTTTACACTAAATACAGTAGACTTTAGATGCGTATTGATTGATATGTAAGTCTAAGATGCTCGATATTTTTATCATCTGATATTGCATGGCTTTGAACTAGCTGTCAGTAACTGCGAGTACTCTCAGATCTGTAAATGGGGGGGGGGGGGGGGGGTTTGTCGCCAACAACCTAGTTTAACCTCGCCGCATTATGTATATGCCTGTCCCAAGTCAGGAGCCTGTAATTAAGTGGTTGTCGTTTGTTGTATAACATATTTGCTTTTCGTATATTGTTTTGTAAATACATCGGGTCTTTAGTTTTCTCGTTTGAATAGTTTTACATTTGTCATTTTTGTGCCTTTTATAGACTATGCGGTATGAGTTTTGCTCATTGATGAAGGCCGTACAGTGACCTATAGTTGTCAACATCTATGTCATTTAGTCTCTGGTGGAGAGTTTTCTCATTGGTAATCATACCACATCTTTCTTTTAAATAAATGGGTTACAAAAATATAAAGATAGAGTATAATGGGCAAAATTTATAAAAAATAGAGAAAAATGGAGAGAAGAAAGAATACAGAAACGAAGAACCTCCATTTAGATTCTCTTTTATACATGTACTATGGTCAAGTTCAAATTTTTATTGTAATGCATCTGTGTTCACTATTTTGATAGTATACAAGAAAAGGACGAAAATTATGTTTTGGAATTATAATTTTGAATTTAGAAAAAAGAAAGATCGAAAACGAGGCATGTTTTACTTTTGGTAATCGGAAAATGAATTTTTAATATCTCTTTATGCAAACTTTTAAACAAATTGTGGATAAAACAATGTTTACATGTAATGTGAAAATATACGATTCTCAACTGAACTTTACTTTAACACCTGGTATCTCTTTTAAAGTACACATACTTTCCCATTTCGTATACCATGGTTTACCATTCCTTTGGATTTTCCCGCAGGTACAAATTACTTCACTGAATCTTCCTCCGTACCTCACAGGAGCACTCCAACATTATTGCAAAACTGTGCTGCTTGGTAGTAATTTTTGTTCTCTGTGTCAGAATAATATAATGTAGCTGTTGTGTCTACACATAGAGTAACTGTAAACTTCTCAGTAACAGTTCATGTGGATTTTGTCATTTCCTCTCGTCAAAGGCAACACTAAAGCTTTTATCTTTGATATTGTAGAAATGTTGAATACAAATGCTTATTTGATAATTCACCGTGTCAAAATCTAAAGCATTCTGGGTAATATTTTCAAAAGCGGACGTTAAAGCGTTGTGATTGGTTACAAACGTCATAAACATTAAACCAATGACGTGAATTTCATTTTGGGGTACGAACAATGAAATTACCCATAGTGCTTCAGATTCTGAAACATCGAATTGCAATGAGTTTTACTTTGAAGTCTTCATATGAATTAAAAGAAAATTCATGTAACAGAAATTGTAGAAAGGCAAGACAGTGCAGCACACCAAACCAACCACCAACAGCCGACTTCTAATAAATACTGACAAGAACAAACAACAACAAACAAAGCCCAGATAGCCTGACTTGGTACACGTAAACAATGAGATGGGTTAAAATGCATTGATGAAAGTTACTACATAGAGAGAAAACACGGGTTCGTATAAAGCAATATAATATAGAATGAAGTAGTTTCTCTGTCATGCAAAGTTGGCGTTAGATAGATTTGAATATTATTATGGGGTCCCTTGTCGTCATATATCTCCCTAAGTATTCAAGTACCCCAATCTCTTTCATATCTTGGTCTTTCATTTTTTTATGAAGGTTAACAAAAAAGTTTGTTTCAGAGGAATATGAAAAAACTATTTTAAATAAACTTTCAAAATTGGATTCCTCATCCAAACTTTGTCTTAATGGGAAATTAAAAATTATTGTCAGTCTGAGGAATATTTAAATTGCAATAATTTTATACATAGGCAGTTACTCTCAAAATTTAGACTTAGTGATCATTCCCTATGCATTGAATTGGGTAGATACAGAAACATTCCAAGAGAACAAAGATTATGTAAAAAATATGGAGTCCTAGATGACGAATTTCATTCCTTTTTGTACTGTGACATTAACATAGCATTGCGATCAATTTTTTTTTCTTTGCTTATCTAAAAGGCTATGTACCATTATTTCAACATCTTGATCGATGCGTTTTATAAACTAAAACACATTCTAAATCCCACCCCTGAACGTGTTTGTCATATTGGAGTCTACATTAAGCAGTCTTTAGAACTGAGCGGGTCAGACCAATGTCAGACAAGTTTATGATTTTTTTTGTAAATTGAACTCTTCCTTAAAATATGTTCTATTGTATTGTATTTAATTGTATCATTGTTTGTTTGTATTGCTTGACCCTTATAGGTGTAATTTTGCAATACAGATTTATTTGTTAATCCAGGAATTGCAGCGTTTGGACGCACCATATTTATAAGGTGTTATTATCATTTCTGCAAGACCATCCAACAAATGCATGCATAGAGTACACATTCAAAAGATAACTGCAACATACAAATTGAAATCTTCCATCCAACATAAAAATCTCGATAATACTTTTATTAAGGTAGATGGGGTCTAAATTAAAATCCATAGAATTATTCAATAATTTGCAAAAATGTAGTTTATATCATGGCTTTTTCAAATATATGATAAAAAGTATGGGTCTCGGGGCTTTTTTCAAGCTATAGTTTTGTCTGACAGAAAGAAAACTAAACCATAATATTTTAAGATAAAATATACGAATGTAGCTCTTATTGTTTGTTGATGTGGTTCATAAGTGTTTCTCGTTTCCCATTTTTTATAAAGATTAGACCTTTGGTTTTCCTGTTTGAATGGTTTTACACTAGTCATTTTTGGGGGCCCTTTATGGCTTGCTGTTCGGTGTGAACCAAGGCACCGTATTAAAGGCCGTACTTTGACCTATAATGGTTTACTTTTACAAATTGGTGACTTGGATGGAGAGTTGTCTCATTGGCACTCAAACCATATCTTCCTATATCTACTTATAATGAGCTTTCTAAATAGAAAAATCGGGTCACGGACTCGTTTGCTTGCTACAAAACAAAATAGATAAATTCATAACACATTCCAGTATAAAAGTTACATTATCTGAGTTATCTCCCCTTATCTGGCAGAGTGAAAATAAATGAATTAAACAAAAAATATTCTGTATTTGTAAAAAAACAGTCACAAAAACATGACAAAACACATAATTTTCTTCATAAGTCCGAGTCTGCTTTTTCTCGCCATTTAAAAAAAAATAAATATCTTGAAAATATAAATATTTTTAGCTTATTTTGTTCCTAAGCTAATGCTCTTCTGACTAGTAGTATCAATTTCAAATTCTAGATTTTTTTAATTTCACCTAAGTATATCCTTGAGAGGTTCAAAAGCATTATTACATAAAAATAACAATAATCATCGTGACATTTACATGAAATGAAATAAAATATTCAACACACAGCACAAAAAATAACCGAAATTACCCCCGGTCATCAGTTCAGTAGTCACACTGTTTAAGGAAGGAACCTAAAGATTTTCATTTGCTGGCTAGTACTTGCATTTTTGAAATTTAGTTTATATTTCATTTCAGACATATCTTTATAATTATTTGGTTTTAAATCATTAAAAAAGACATAGATTAAATCATTATTTATTTTAGAAAATAAAAAGAAAACGGATTAATCATCTAGAACTTTTCGCTTATTACAAAGTCTTTGGTGGCGTGGGATATTTTTATATCTTCCATTTTCAATAGCGAGGGCATTTTCACCCATTCTTAATTTACATTTCAGTTTTGTTTTTTGTTTTTTTTTTGTATATAGATTAGGACATTTAAAACAATATTCTTGTTATATTCAGTTCTTATATGTTTAAATAATAGGAATTTACTGTTATGACCAAGAGATGATATTTTGTTGTCGTCTACTTATTTGTATCTTAATATCGCTCAATTTCATTTTTATAGTATTGTATACTAAGATTCGTTTGGACTCTGTGTTGATATTTAGTTTCGTCTTTGTGCTTGCTAATATAATTGTCGAACCTGTTATGATTTACATACATGTATGAGTCCCATGAGTATAATCCTTGTTCATGAAGAGACTGAAAGAGAATTACTGTTACAGTCATTTGGCAAAACCTTTCATAATTTTGGGTCTTCAATGCTCTTCAACTTCGTACTTTATTTGACCTGTTAAACTTTTAAGAGTGTCACTGACAAGTCTTTTGAAGACAAAACGCGGGTCTGGCGTATACAATTTTAATCCTGCTGACAATGAGTAAATCAGACGAGTTTTCACTTAAAGTCAGTCTTCATGCAAAAGTTACTGTTTACCAATAAGACATTATAGGAGAAATCTTCCTAATTCAGATCCTGAGGCAATGAATGTTACAGGTACATATGTTTTTAACAATGAAACCTTTAATATTAATTATATTTAACTATTTTAAAGTTATTAATACCATAAGATGCCTAACATAGAGTTAATCAGAAAATAGAAAATCAGTAGAGTAATGAAAAGAAGTGTTCCTAAAAAAAAATCGGTCTGTCTTGGTACAAATAATAAGTAAAATTACAAAAATACCGAACTCCAAGGAAAATTCAGAACGGAAAGTCCCTTATCGAATGGAAAAATCAAAAGCTCAAACACATCAAACGAATGGAAAACAACTGTCACATTCCTGACTTGGTACAGGCATTTCCTTATGTATAAAATGGTTGATTTAACCTGGTTTTATAGCTAGCTAAAACTCTCACTTGTATGACAGTTGCATAAAATTCCATTATATTGACAACAATGTGATTGTGAACTTACTGTTTAAATCATTGTTATTCTATTTGGTGAGTAATACGGTACAAGTTTCATGCATTAGAAAAAGATACCTGGAAATTAACTCTCTATAAAATGGCGATCATGTTAGATAAGAACACAAAAAAACTTTCTTGAACATATCACATTTAAGAGGGTCGTGATGGGGTTTACAAAATTAAGAATAGTGGGCAAAAATTAAAGACAAGAGTAAAATGGCAAAAAAAGGAGAATAGGGTGTAAAATATAAAAAAGGAGAATAGGGTGTAAAATATAAAAAAGGAGAATAGGGTGTAAATTTCTTCGTATTTAAGGTGTTTTTTTGTCGTTAAAATACATTTGTATGCCCCACATCAAAATAGATCTAATTTTTGAAAAATGTAGTTTTTTATTTTTTTCACATAATGGTCATCATAGCATTCGTACAAAAGATTAACAGCCAAAGTTACAAAAATTATGTGATGTGAATTTGAAAATAGAATGCTATTTTGATTGATAATCATTATGAATGCCAAAAGTGTAAATATAACTCTTAATTTTGAAGTGCTTTGGTTGTGTTGATGAAAAAATATGTTTCAAAAAATTAAAAAAAAAGTAAATAAAAATGCCAAATGGCATAAAAATCAAAATAATTAATGTATAAAGCAAAAAGCCAAATGAAAAAAATGGCAAATGGTATTGAAAATACCTGTCTGCTTGTACTAGCCTGTGGGTTAGCTGGACTTTAATGTGCTAGCTCAACAAGACAAATGCCCACAGTAAGACAACTATCTTTTCCTTTTGGAGTACCAGTTTTTAAGTCTTTGATTTTACTTTTTTAAATGAAAAAAAAAGATAAAAACAGTCTCCTGTACAATTTAAAAATTTTATCATAAAAGTAAAATACTCTCGTTGTCCCCAATTCCCAAATGGATAAAAAAATAAGGTAAAATATTCCTCATTTCCCAAAATGTTCATAAAATGACTAAGCCACCGCACTTGTTCAGACTGAGCCACCAGGTCAGGCTCAGTCTTAAAGATGTTTTTTTTACCTAGCCACCGCGCTTGGTGAGGTTGAGCCACCAGGCTTTGGCTCACTGAGCGTACGCACTCAGTTCGTACAAGTAGTAGCAGATACTTGATACGTATGGTAGGGGGCGTTACTATACCTAAAAGGGAGGTTTAGCATCTGTGAACCCTAAACACAGAGACCGGCTAAACTTCGCCATACGTCATGAATAGTATCCAACTACTGCGTGTACTTAATAAATTTCTTTTCAGTCTGTCAAGATTATCAGGATTATCTTGTAGTCAACTTTAAAATATACATATTATGTAACAGAGTTTAACCTTGTAGCCATTTTTACTATGTTCTCTCTTTACAATAAAAGCAGATGCATCATAAACAAATATGAGGTCAAGGTCAGGTAAATCATGTCACCTTTAAATGATCAATTGTAAAGGTTAAAGTGAGGTGAACCCTGTAAAACATTATTTATCTTTTAACCAAATATACCCAACTTAATCTTAAATTAAAAAGTAGTAGAATTAACTCACACCTTGATAATACAATTTGTTTTTTTTGTCTTTGAATCAAGGTCAAGGACAACAGGACTACTTCAGATATCTACATACTGATTACTTATCCCTTCAATCATCTGAAAAAAAGCTTTATGAAATTATGTTCACTCTACCAACAGTTTAGCATACATATATGATTATGCCCATACATTTATTCAGGGAGCACAGATACAGTGATTGAACAACATTTATATAAATATCCTAGCTGTTATCAAATTTGTACATAATCATGCATGATCAGCCTGTAAATGATTAAAAGAGAAACATAACAAACTAAGTATGCAATTCCAATTCAGATTATGGAAAGAAAAGAAAAAAATTTGGAGTACCACACTTTGGTCATGCTGGTGTCATTCCGAAATAGACAGGATACATATATTTAGCTGCTAAAATTGATGAAAAGCTACAACTCTATCTAGTCACTGAGAAGTGCTACAATGTTTATATGTAAGCAGCACATAAACAGTAACAAGAAAGGCTGTTAACCTGTGAAATTTAAGACAGCAGTAACTTATCATAAGTGGTTACACTGTTAAATGACAAAAAATAAAATAAAACAAACAAACAAACATGGGTTATTTGGTCCTGTGAATTCACCAAAAATAAAACTGGTCTCTTAAGTTGCCGGATCGTCCAGATTTTGCATTGAATATTTGCTACTGGACATAAAGCAAACATCAATCAATCAATTAATAAATCAATCTATAAGTTTTTAGTCAGTAGTTTACTCATAACAGGTAATAACCCGAATAATTCAGTCGTTGGATTCCGCTGATCTACGAAGGCTACATTAACGTGTGGGAGAAAATCGGACACAGAAAGGGCTTGAATTATTCGAGTTAAACAGGTAACGGAAACATCTGGTTTCAGACATTTTCATATATATGGACAACAAATCCTTATCAAAAGGTTTTTTTTAATATCAAAATATCAAACATCAATTTTTAAGTTTTGAAATTTGAAAATACAAAAAAGTAATATGGAAATAATATTACTGGGATAAGATGGGTCTTTTAAAGTATTGAGAGTAAATACATTTCTATTATATTGTCGCTTACCTGCATAGTATTTGGATTTTTTTTCAGCAGTATACGACACTCTTCTCATAACGATTACAATTTCCAAACTGCTTCTCTATTCAAGTCAGGCATCTCCTGTCATCTGTAATTTCTAAGTGTTTTACTTTGTCTTCTGTGCATTTAACTGGAGTAACCATTATATACTTTTCTGCAAAGATAAAAAAAAAAATCTTACTATCATGTGAAAACTGATGGATAAAAAAATCCAAAAATTATAATGGTAAATAATCACTTAAACTTTGAAAATCTGGTTGGTAGATATAAAATCAAAACCAAAATTATGATAAAGCCATAGACGCCAAATTTGAATAATGATATTGAAATGAACTGTCACAGAGGCTACCTATTTTCAAATCTTTGGATTAATGTTTTAAATTGTGTCCAGTCATTGCAAGTATATTGATAGACAAAGATGGAAGGATTATATGCACCTAATATATACAGTCAGGCAGAGAACTTGATCAGGCTGTGAGTTGTCATTTGTTTGCTCATCTTATTTCTGGACCTTTCCCCATCTGGTAGGTTGTCCCCAACATGTTCAACATAAACATGAAATAAATAAATAGGTCGTTATTTTTCTTGTTTGAATTTCACATTTTTTATGATAGGGCCTTTTTTAGCCGACTGTATGGTGTGACTGTTTTTTTCACATTGTTAAAGGCTGCGCAGTGGCCTTTATAAATTGCTAACAATCACTTTAATTGAAAGCTGGTGGACAGTTTGGTCATTGATAATCATGCCACATCTCCTTAGTTACAAGACTCTCAAGGTAAATAATCCGATCGAGATATTTGAAGGAATAGCTCCATTTTCTATAAAGCAATATTATAGTAAACCAGAATACCACTAACACGACACATTCATCGACGGATTCTACCGTTTTAGCAGATATCTTGAAAACAGTTGTCCGTTTAGAAGAATGAATGGTTACAATGGAGCAAAAATTCGAAAGCATAGATAGTGATATAGAAAAAATCGTGAATGAAATAAATTTACGGAATTCTAAAATAGAGAACAGTGTGGAAGGTTTGAGTACGGTAGTAGATGGTGTTATCGATCGTTGTAAAGAAAACAGACAAGAAATAGATGAACTGAAAGTCAAACTGCTGGAAATCGAGGCAGATAAAAATAAGCCAAACATATCTGACAATTCGGAAAAAATGAAACGTTTAGAAGAGCATATAGTTGATCTTCAGTGTAGGTCCATGAAAAATAACTTGATATTTTACTGCCTAGACTTTCAAAGAGATGAACACGTTGATGAAAAACTGAAAAGTTTTTTGAATTATGAACTTAAAATTTATCAAATTTTGGATTCGGAAATTGTCACAGATTCGGAAAACCATGACTAAATGGCGTTAGACCGATCGTAGCCCGCTTTATTTATCAGAAAGATCTTGAAACAGTTCTAAATAGAGCATATCATGTTAGAGGGAAACCATTCGGCATCAAGGAGCAATTCCCAGGCGAAGTCGAAGCAAGACGAAAGAAATTATATCCCGTTATGAAGAAGGCGAGACAAGACGGCAAACGCGTGAATCTAGCTAGAGACAACTTATACATCGATGGAAAAGAGTTCATTGCCGAACCGGGAAATTATTTATTAAACAATGAGAGTATTAACAAACTCAATCAGCATGGCCCACCTATACCACCAAGACCAGGAAAAAGAACAAGAAGAGACTCATATGAACAGGGCTCCGTTATAAACGATGCCGACCAACAATCATCCTCCCAAACTGGGTACACTCCTAGCAACACAGGGCAAAGGAAGTAGGACAGGCCAACAAGAGGAGTGAACAGTAGTATTTTAAAAATTCAGGATATTAAATTGTGTTGTCTAAATGTCTGTGGAATCAAGTCAAAATTACTAATACCAGATTTTGAAGTTTTAATAACGTCACATGATATATTAATTTTTTAGAAACAAAACAAGACAAATAAGATATATTAAATCTACCAAACGGCTATACTTATATTTCAAAATGAAGAATAAGTTTCGGAGAAGATCTGGTGGTATAACTGTAAAAAAGAGTTTGAAAACTACCTAAAATTTCCTAAAGCAGATTCTGAATATGTACAATGGGTTAACTTTTCTAGAGATCTTTTTACAGATGAGTTTTTGTTAGGATGTGTGTATATATACCCCCTGATAATTTAAAATATTCATCAGTAGATGCCTTCTCTGAAGTTGAAATAATGTGATTATCAATTAATGATAACAGATATGCACTGGTTGGGGATTTCAATGCCAGAAGCGCAGATCTTCCAGACTTTTGTAGTCCTGATGATAACTTCTTACAAATTATGAACATTAATAGTGATGAAGAAATTTTGAAATATTTTCATGACCATAATAATATTGTTAAGACCGGAATTGTACAGGTATACACAGTGTAAATGTAGACCCAACACTTTCGGACATAGACTTTTAGAACTTTGTAAGAAAAATAATTCATACATTGCAAATTCTAGAGTAGATTGTGACAAATATATAGGAAATGTATTGCAATGATACAAGTGTTGCTTTTATCCTCATATATGTTTTCTTATATAAATATGTTCAAAGTCGATGACTTTAATCCCCTGTTTTCAGATGTTCACTGTCAGATTAGTTTCTCGCTATTAGTTGATGTAGTTGTTATTGAAACAAATGACATTGTTACACAAAACCAAAATATAAAATGGAATAGTAATAAGAAAACAGAATTTATAGAACACGTAAGAGTAAATGAAGAAACTAATATTAGAAATATAGAAACTTCGTTAGATGAGTTACTCTTAAAACAAAATATATTGCACTCTGATATTGATACAGTTATTTGTGTGATATGTTTAAAAAATCATCTACTAACGTATTTGGTAAGACATGTAAAAATTCTAAATATAAGAAATCATTTAATAACAAACCTTGGTATAATACAAAATGTGCATCGAAAAGAAAGATTTTTTACAGAGCTAAAAGGATATTTAAAAAGTCAGCTAAATAAAACTTCATTAAAGAAGGCAAGTAGAGAGTACAGAAGAGAAATGAACAAGCATTTCCAAGATTATCAGATAAAAACTGCTAATACTCTGAGACAAAAATCTAAGACTGACCCTAAAGGCTTATGGAAAATATTAAACAATATTGACGAACCCAAATCTAGTTATAACGAAAAGGTTACTTTGGATACTTTTTATGAATATTTTAAAAAGTTGAATTAGAATGCTGATGGGGATGAAGAACATGATATTAACTTTGATAAAATTCCTCCAGAGAATATTGATAATATTCTAAATTCTTCAATTACAGAAGACGAAATTCTGGCTGTTGTGAAAAAACTTAAAAAGAATAAAGCCTCTGGTATGATTATATTGTAAACGAACATATAAAAAATACAAATCACTTTATGATGCCTATATACTGCAAACTATTTAATATAATATTAGATTCCGGAAAAATACCAAGCTCTTGGTCAGAAGGTATTATCCTACCAATCTTTAAAAATTAAGATAATATTTATAATCCAAGTTCATAGACCTATCACATTAGTGTCTTGTTTGTGACTTTCACTGCTATCCTGAATGAAAGACTTAGCAAATTGTCAGATGAGATAGGATTAATAACAGGAGCTCAAACTGGTTTTAGAAAAGGATATAGCACAACAGATAATATTTTCACTTTGTATGCTTTAATTTCTATCTACCAGTCACTTGGCAAAAAAATTATTCTGTACCTTTGTTGATTTTTCAAGGGCATTCGATACAATATCTAGAGACTCATTATGGATTAAGTTACAAAATGCAGATATAACTAGAAAAATGTTCAAAGTACTGCATAGTTTATATGATAATGTTAAATCTTGTGTAAAAAGCAGTCAAGAATGTACTGCATTCTTTATGTGCAACATAGGAGTAAGGCAAGGAGAGAATCTGTCTCCTTTCCTTTTTGCAATTTATTTAAATGACCTTGAAGATTTCTTTATCCAAAATAATAATTGCAGCTTAGAAAAAGTTGAAAGGTATGTTTTGATAATCTTGATATTTATGTCAAATTATTTGCATTGCTTTATGCTGATGACACCATAATTCTTGCAGAAACACCGGAGTCTTTACAAAACGCTTTGGATATCTTTGAAGTACTAAATGGAAGTTAAAAGTGAACTTGAATGAAACGAAAGTTGTAACTTTTTGCAAGAGAAAATCCAAACATAACCCAATTTTTAAACTTTTTGGCAATAATCTAGATATAGAAGATTCTTACTCTTATTTAGGAGTAATTTTAAGTTATAATGGTTCTTTTGTTAAAGCCAAGAAAAAAAAAGTCGAGCAAGCGCAAAAAGCATTATTCAGTTTAAACAGAAAAAAACGCAATATATCATTACCTGTTGATTTACAGATTAGCTAATTCGATACCCTCATACTTCCCATCCTGACTTATGGGTGCGATGTGTGGGGGTTTGAAAACATTCAGATGATAGAAAAAATTCACCTACAATTTTGCAAAAATATACTTAAGTTAAGAACCACTACTCCTAATTTCTTGTCTTATGGAGAACTTGGCAGAACTCCAATTGAGGTAGCTATTAATTTAAAAATGGTCTGTTTTTGGAATAAACTTATTGTCAATCAAAACAAATTAAGCAGTGTGCTATATAGAGTAATGTATAAGCTTAGTTGAACGAATGTTGAACGAATCTATCCCATCGAACTAGAGATAAAGGATACTACAGATACAGTTAAGTCTGTCTCATATCTTGACTTACATCTAGAAATTGACAATGAGGGTCGGTTGAAAACAAAATTTAACGACAAAAGAGATGATTTCAGCTTCCCAATTGTGAACTTTCCATTTCTATGTAGCAACATTCCAGCAGCGCCTGCATACGGAGTATATATCTCCCAATTGATACGATATTCCCGGGCTTGTGTTTCCTATCATGATTTCCTTGATAGAGGATTGCTGCTCACAAGGAAGCTATTAAACCAAGAGTTCCAAATGGTGAAGTTGAAGTCATCCCTTCGTAAATTTTACGGACGCCATCACGAGTTGGTTGACCGTCATGGAATAATCGTTTCACAGATGATATCGGATATGTTCCTTATGTCGTAACTACAATACCCTTCCCTTTTCACGAATGTGACTTACCGAATTAGACTATTTACCGGATTTGTAATAACAACTCGACGGGTGCCACATGTGGAGCAGGATCTGCTTACCCTTCCGGAGCACCTGAGATCACCCCCAGTTTTTGGTGGGGTTCGTTTTGCTTAGTCTTTAGTTTTCTATGTAGTGTCATCTGTACTATTATTTGTCTGTTTGTCTTTTTATTTTTGGCCATGACGTTGTCAGTTTGTTTTCGATCTATGAGTTTGACTGTCCCTCTGGTATCTTTCGTCCCTATTTTAGTCAATCAGGTAATACTAGTTTTAAGTGGATAACTCATTTAAAGTCTATTTTTGATAACACGGGACTCAGCTATGTATGGACTCAGCAATTTCTAGTTAATTCAGTCCAATTAAAAGTTACTGTAAAGCAAAGGCTCGTAGATCAGTTCATCCAAATAGAAAATTCATCAAGAGGAAAATGTTATGGTCAATTTAAATTAGAATTTAATCTGGAAAACTATCTTCTAAAATTATTTCCAAGAGAACGACAATTATTAACAAAATTGAGGTGTTTTAATTTAAAAATACCCATAGAAACCGGAAGGTGGACAAACATTCCAAAAGAAGAAAGAATATGCCACTTATGTCATATAGGAATTGGCACTGAATTTCATTACCCTTTTGAGTGTCAGTTTCCGACAGTCGTAAAAATACGAAACAAACATATTCCTATTTACTTTACTAGATATCCATGTTATCAAAAAATGACAGGTTTATTGTCACTAAGTAATGTAAAAGTGTTAAAAAATCTAGCACTTTTTATTAGTAAACTTAAGAACATTTTGTATAATGATTGTTTAAAAATGTATTTTTTATGTTTTTTCCTTTTTTATACCCACCATTGTTTTTTATTGTTTGTATATATGTAAATATTGTATTCCTCTTGTTACACGTATCTTTTGTGTCTGAGTGATCAAAAAAAAGTTGTTCAAAGTTGGTAGCCTTATTTTTAAAATAGTCAGACAATATTATTAGTCATATAACACACAATTATCACAATGAAATAATTATTTTTAACACAAATCAACTGGAGGATATTAAAAGTTATGCACAAAATAAAGAGGAGCAGGAATTAACAAAATATTGGAGACTGACTGATGATGATTAATTGAATGCTTAAACAACCCAGTATAAAAAGAAACAAAGATATTATTAGTCTCTTCAATTATCTACCAAATGGAAAACAGACGTATATCACAGATCATTCAAATGAAGCAAACATTAAAAAATTAAGGTACATGTACTCACTTAGTTGAAACTGGCTGCCACAAAATTTAAAAAACGACAATCTCTCTTCTGGAGGAAATATCAATTAACTGTGTCTACCAATAGGTATATAAAAGATATATAAAACTAGATCTGAGACCAACTCAGTAGTTTTTATTAAAAAAAACTTGTAAACCATAACCTTATATGATAAATCATGAATATTTATGAAGTTTAAAATATGTACATGTATACAAAACTTGGCAACTCTAACCATATTCTTGGTAAATCATCAACAGTAATGACATATAAAATATGTTCATGTTATTTTGAATTGTAGCTTTAAGGTAAAAACTGTTCACACTGATTTTGAAGTGATTTCTACAATTCAAGACAAACTAAATAGATAGAACTGGATTATTAATTTCCTCAATATATTGCAATGTGATATAGTTCATACTTTCATTATGATATATATAAATATTATGTAGTTAAAATCATACTGTTTTATCAAACCATCCAAACTACTTTATTCCAAATGTTCAAAAGAAGATTTTTAATGTATATTTTGAGGAAATTCATTCAGATGTGGCAAATTTTTGGCATATAGCAATGCATTTAAAGAAATTTAGTAAAAAGCCATCCAAAATAGGAACAAAATATTGTTTGTTTATATAAAAACTAGAAGGCTCCATTGAGTATTAGAAAAAAAAATTAAAACACATTCAAATGCTCTGCTAGGCGCAGCTGGATACGACCGCAGACATATACACCTTACAATCATTCGATGCACCAAGTATATTTGATCTATTGGTCATAGTTCAAGAAAAACATACAAAAACACAAAAACCTCCCAGACTGACATTTACATCGTATAATATTTCCATACACCAAATATAGTTGACCTATTGCATATAGTATTAGAAAAAAAAATCAAAACACAATAAAATGCTCTGCTAGGTGCAGCTGGATATGACCGCAGAGCTCGAACCAGGGTTTTTAGAAGGTGTTCATGACCAACTGGCAGATGTCATCTGACCTTGAACCGATTTTCATGGTTCAGTGGTTAAAGTTACGATGTTATACGTTAATAGGAGGGTTATTATATTTTATTGATTTTCTATATCTTTTTTTCCTAGTAAACTGGCTCTTTTTTTCTCTCTATTAGTTTGTTGAAGCGATCAATTTGGTTTTCATTGCAGAGGTCATAATTTTGAAATGGCTTTATGTTTTCAATTTTATACCGTAGTTAAAAATCTATTGTCACTTTTTAGGCCGCCTCCGCTAGGCAAAGGCATGGCATTGAGTTTTACCCTTGACCGTCCATCCGTCTGTCCTTACGTCTGTCTCATTTTCGTTTCTGCACTCTACATTTTTTGTAACTTAAGTTTGCCTCATACATATTTAAAAAAATTATTGGGTTATGCAGCATATTTTCAACATTTACATAACTTCTAAGAGCTTAAACTTGTATTAAATTCTGTATACTAAAGACTCCCTTTACTTTAAGTCTTCCCAGACTGCATTTTGACCGCTATCCAACTGTCTTTATAATGATAAAATTACCAAAAATACCTTAAATAAATCACTGCGTACACTCCAACTTTGGTTTTACAGTACAACTATAGTGTGTGATAACATTTTGTGAGGGAATTCGATGTTTGCTATACCACGGTTCAATTGAACCCACTTTATGGCAATACCACAAAACCAATCAGAATGAAATTTAAAGCAGTGTGTTATAAGAAATGATTTTACTTTGTAACCATGTATTATTTGTGATTCAATAAATGTCTTAAAAGCGCGAATTTTTTGTATAAAATCAATAATTATGTAGACTTTTGAAGCCCAAACATTTTATTGCCTTAAATACACAAATGAAAGATCCAAAAACTATACCAATACAGGACGACATGTTTTATGATATTACAGCAAAACTTTGGGTTTTGAATTTTATTTTGTCATGTTTGTAAAAAGCAAAAAATGAACTTAGAATATCCCGTAGTGATAATCCGACGATTCATTAGTCCGACAGTTCGATAGTCCGACGATTCGATAGTCCGACGGTTCAGTGGTTTTATAGGGATTCTTTATCGCCAGACCAAATTATTCTGTGCTTTATAGCATATATTTCCTGATCTTCACTTGCTTTTAACTATTTTTCCTTTTTTTTGGTACTTGTAAGCGTTGTATATAACAACTTTGAGCCTGGCAACCATTTCTGAAATTAATGAACAAGGGAAGCAGAGCCCTTTATATGCCAAATTTTCATGGGAACTTTCAACATACCAAAGATATCAAATTAAAAAAAAATATATTGACGTTTCTACAGTGCCATATTTTGACACTTCCTATGCTTGCAACATCAACATGTGAACGCACATCACCGTCAAATTATATGAAGCTGTGACAAAGTTATTGATGACTGAAAAACGTTTACCCTAGACTGAATCTGAATTTCAACTGTAAAAAAACTAAGTCCATTTATCAATAAAATATGGGAAAATAAAAAATCAATATTCTAAAAATTTGCCCTGGATACTGTATTTCGGTCATAAACAAGATTCTGTCAAACTCTATTAAGTTATTAAAAAACTTTAACCAGATTGATCAAACCTAAATATTAATGGCACCGACAGAATTGAGAATAGCTATTTCTCGCTTTTGCAACAAAAATCACAGCCTTTACAAGGTAAATTATCAATTTTATGACCCAGGAGTTACGATTTTTTTCTCTATTTTTTTGCTCCTGTCGCCTCATATTTCCTAAATAAATCTGATATTTTTATGAATATGGAACATTGAGTCTAATTTTAGGAGAGAACACACTATTATCACTTCTATTGAAGTAATTTTATCTCTCTAGCTTGAATTATTTATTTCAAGGTCTGACTTACAAGAAAGGTGGTCGTGTGTTCCAGCTTTAACTGGTTTTCGACAAGACAATCAAACATTTCAATGACAGTTTAAAGTAAATATATATATACATATGCACTTCTCAACAATTCAAAGTACACATATGTATATATTATAAATATGCATGATTTGCAGGAATTAATTTTCATATTACAATGTATTATAGAGCTTTAGGTAAACTTGGCATACTTTGAACTCTGAATTTATGCTGAGTCATCATATTTAAGGCCTATTATTTTCTCAATGTAAATGAAGTATTGATAATACTTTATGTTTAGGTTAATTTCATTTAAATCTTTGAAAAAAAAATAGATTTAGTCAAATTCTACATGTTCACTTTTCTCACTCAATATTTCAAATAAAATCAAATCAAATCAGTGTATTACCTTATTAAAGAACCCTTAGTGGCATATTAAACAAGAAAATGAGACATTAAAAAAAGACAAACATATACACATTCATTATAGACAATAGATTCATTTAACATTAGTATATGATTTATATAACATGTACAAAAATAAATAATTTGTGAGACAGCCAGCTCAATGAAAGAAAAATAACTCCACTCTATATATAATGTCACTAAAATCTGCAGTTCGGTGTGTCAATTAAAGAGTGAATTTGGTAAATTTATTTTTCTGTCTTGCTTCAAAACTTAGTCTAGGTATTTGCATAAAAGATGTTACAAATCATCTGTCGTCATTTGAAATAATCCAAATGAATAAATTCTTTAGGTTCAGTATTCTCAATTTTGGACATTAAATAAGTAGACTCTGAATTAAAACTTAGGTTATAGTTTTATATATAGGTTGCACTTCTGTTAATATTATAGACAATGCAATTTCCAAAAGGAAATCCTTTTACAGCTAAAACTGCCACTTTAACTATCAAGTTTTGTAAAGAAAAATTATATCCTTGAATGAAAAGTTCCTAATCACTAGGTTTTTTTTTTTTTTTTTTTTTTTTTTTTTTTTTTTTTTTTTTTTTTTGCAAGGCCAAATTATATATAGCGTGGTTTGCATATTTTCAACGTTCATATGCCTCCTAAGAACTTATACTAAAATTCTGTATTATCCCTCCCTTTACTTTGAGACTTCCCGATAATTCATTGTAACTACTATGCAACTGTCTTTAAACTGGTAGAATTTCCAAGAAGTGGCTTCATAAAATATGACATGGAAAGCTTATCTGGGAACCAGTAGGTAAACAAAACAAAATATCTAAAAATAATAAGTAACTTCCAGAAGGGCGTATGACATTTGCGCCGATTTTATAAATTTCCAATCTTTCATTTGCGTCGATTTTATAAATTTTCAATCTTTCATTTGCGCCGATTTGGTTGTTTCATTTGCGCCGATTCAATAATTTCAAGTTACATTTGCTCCTTTTTGCATTTTAGTGCTGTGCTTTTTTCATGGCGTAAAGAGGTTTTATTGTCCTTTGATATTTTTATTGCTATACTCGGTTATTTTAGTGGATGTAAACAGAGTGCTTTTAACCTTAAAATCCTACTCCACTATCCTATTGTGGGCAGGGGGCAACAGTTATATACATATACATGTTTTACGTGATAATTCATAACATATGTCTAACTGGCTAGCGGAAGAGGTTTATAGTGATTTAAATAAAAAAAGTTTTCACCTGTAATTTACCTGTAAAACAATCGGCGCAAATGAAAGAAAAATAGGCGCAAATGATATGCAAATCGGCGCAAATGCAAAATGCCGTTCCAGAAAGAGGCGTGGTTTGTGAATCAGCTGTAGTTGTAGTAACATTGAATAACATGTATAATATCATAATGCATAAACATAGATATTATAAACCACAGTCCTGACAAAAAATGTGATCTTCACTTAACTACATGTACTAGGTCATAAATGCTTAGTTAATTACTAGATAAACAAAGCTGACACAGAGATAAGATAAAGTTAAAGAACCATAGCACAAAAATACATAAGAACAATAGAACTCTTTATAAACTAGCAGTGACATCAAATGCTCTCAAAAATTAATTTTACATATTATAAAAAAAGCTTGAAAAGGGACATTCTTGTCCTTAGACATATTCTTCTTTTATTTTTTACTTCTTTTTTTTTTTTTTTATCTTTACTTTTATCAGTGTCATTTATCATGGTCATGTTTTATGACTATTGGGATCACCAATTATATTCTGAAAGGTTATACACATGATATACATATATATATATATATATATCATTACACACATTTCGATATAATTAAACTCATCATAGATACCAGGAATGAATCGTTGTATTTGCACCAGACGCGCGTTTCGTCTACAGAAGTTGAAGAGAATTGACAACACATATATATTATGTATATTTATCATATATCTAGTACAAAATACAGCAATTTTGTATATCTAAAAGGTTCTTTTTTCCAGTCTGTATCACCTACCCTGTATCGCATACCTCGTATCGCATACCTGGCGTGACGTCATAATTCGAATGACGCCAACGTTTGACCTATGACGTCCAGCAGTTGCTGTATTTCCTGGCATAGGAAAAAATTAGTTCCACTAAAAAATATGTCCTATCATTTCAACTAAAATCGATATTTTTCCAAAAGTTATTACCCAGGGGCCGGTTTCACGAAGCTATCCTAAGACCTGTCAAAAGATATATCTTAGGACATGTCTTATGATCCTCTTATGACTATCCAAGGACATATCTCAGACCTCTCCTCGAAGCTGTCTTAGGATGATCTTAGCTAAGATATCCTAAACCTGTCGCAAGTTCTTCAAATTTTTAAATATTAACATGGATTCATGGAAAAATTCATGTAAATGTATTATGTGTTTCCAATAAATCACTTAACGTATTGATTAACATTCCAGAATTAGATATTTTGTAAAATTAATATAAAGCATTAGTTTAATTTATATAAATAATCTATTAATAATACACCAATATGCATATAAAAATTCAAATAAAAATTTGAGAAAAAAAACAATAAGCTGATGATTATTTGATTTTGTACAAGTGAGTTGAATTCAAGTTTTCACTGTATCGGGTATAAAAAGGTTAAAGGATAAAATCGTGCATTTTTGATATAAATAAATCGAATGTTCATTGTTGATAAATCATTGTTGATAATCCGCCAACCTATAAAGATTTTGTTACGAGTAGAACAAGGAGATTAGATAATCAAATAATAATAACATAATTTGCAAAATTAATATAAAAAATAAGTGTAATTCATAAAAATAAACTTATGACTATCCTAAGACCATCATAAGACACCTCTCGTGTAGTCCTAACTTTATGACCAACTTCAAGAGATGTCCTAAATTAGGACCACTTTGTGAAACCCACTTAGGACTAAGATATGTCGTAAGACCATCCTAAGACATATCTTAGTCCTAAGACAGCTTTGTGAAACTGGCCCCAGTAACTTTACGAGCGATTTATATATTAAAAAAAAAGACACAAATACAGAAATATCTGAAGTTTTATTGTTTATTCGGTCATAATTTTCGTGATGTTTGTTTTCATTACCTGATGGATTAAACCCAAATGCAAATTTTAATTTGTTTAGAATAGATATCAAACTTTTCAAGAAATATTTTTTTTGCTGTTCACCTCATCAGAAAATTAAAATGATCATGAATAATATCATCGCCAAATAAACAATAAAACTTTAAACACTTCTACAACTGATATTTTGATTAAATATTAATTTTAGTTGAAATAATTGCCTAAGGACAGTATCGTTAGTAGATGCATTTTAATAAATGGTCTTAAACCTGTATTAAGAATGTAATAAGGTTATAGGGGACATTACGATGTGGATATTAAGCAAATAAGGTAGTCTATAAAAAAGAAAACTCAGCTGGAAAAATACAGGAAAATCATAATGTTCTTTTCTAGCTTATAATTTCGGACGATTTAAAAAAAAAAGGGATATCCCATGAATCTGATTCTATTAAAATATATGATAAACTGCATAATACATGGCAAAATCCGTATCGCATGCTGTATCACCACTCGACCAATATCAGCCCTCGGGACCTTCGGCCCTCGGGACTGATAGTGGTTTCTTGTGTTGATACAGCATGAGATACGGATTTTGCCATGTATTATTCTATATATATTACACAGTGCATTTTTTTTAGACAATTATTGCAAAAAAAAAATAAGATTTTTGCAGTGCAGTTTTCTACTTTTGTAAACTTTTTATATCAAATTTATAGTAAAGTCTATCAGCTCTAACCTCAAAATATGGACAATTTTATGTTAAGGGGGTCTATAAATAATTCAGTTTGACAGCTTCAGACAAACTAATTTTTTATTACCTTTTGCAGCTGGATCAAACATTGTCAAATGACTACTTCATCTAAAAATTCAAGAACCAAATTTTTTTTTGCATGCAATTTCGTCTCCCTTTTTACTATTTTATGCATAAAATCTGAGATTACTTCAAAACATGTATCTTAGATACAATATAAAGAACTAATTTTGCAAAACAAACACTTTCCAAATCCTTGATCCACACTAGGAGCCATTATTTGTAGACAACGAAATTCAAAGGACGATAACTGTGCCCCCGGACGAAGTTGGGGAGCAAACTTCTGAAAAGCACAAGTAAAATAAAATAAAACACAGCGAAGCGGCAACATGCCTTAAAAATATTATGATTGTAACATGTGTAAGAAGTGTTCATGGTAGAATCTGGGTCTGTTCACCTAAAATCATGTTCGCTCCAATTCACCTTTGCCCCTTTCGCTTTCACACCCTTTTTTAAGGTTTTGTCTTGAATAATTTTTGAATAATGTTTAAGTTATAATTATTATATGGTTCCTTTGTGTATAAAATAAATGTTTTTTTTTAAAACAAATTTAAAAGTCATATACTAAAAACATAAACAGGGTTTTCAGTGGCGTAGCAAGGCGATGTTTGAGTGTACGCCCGAACCTCGGAGAGGGTCATAGTGGATGCAACATACCCCAGCGGGTCCGTGACAGAGCTAGTGTACGCGGTTTCCAGAGGGTGAAGCCCCAGGAAGCTCAAGCATTATCAAGAAAGATATTATCTTTTAAAAACTCATCAATAGCAACATACTTTGGAAACGTATTTGTTTATTTCTTATCTTTAATGTATTCATTGTGTTGCTTTGGAATCTAATGGTCAATGGTCAATGGTTTTAGAGAAAATAGTTCTGATCAGTTACTGTAAAACATGTTTTCCTAGGCCTAGATTTAAATATTAAAGTTATAAACAGGAATCTCTACACAAAACTTACAGATAAAAGGGAAGATTTCGTTCACTATAGTTAATTTTCCTTTTTTAGGACTGTGATGTTCCTTTGGCACCCTCTAACAGTGTTTATATATCTTTGGATTTCAATGTACGTAGACTATAGATTACAGTAAATTATTAAGTCAAGGATTTCGTTACCACAAATTACTAAAAAAAACGTTCACTAAATTATTCAATAGATAAAAAAATTGGGTTGGAAGTTTGGCTGTAGGGTCGGGCGCCAGAAAACATGCTTAGCCCAGCCACATTCTGTACGTGTCTTTTCTGTTTCTGTTTTTTGTGCATTGTCAGTGTTTGTAATAATCTAATGCGTTAGGTTCTTTTCGTCTGATTGTTATAATTTGTTCTTATGTTGTACTGTTACACCACTATCCTGGTGGAGGGTTGGGTCCAAGAACACATGCTTAGCCCAGCTAATGTGTTTTGCTCATTGTTGAACATCTTCGCTAGCTGGAGAGGAGGGAAGTGGATCGTAACCCTTGGCTAGCGAAGATGATTGTTGAATGCCGTACTGTGACCTATAGTTGGTAATTATCTCTGGCGGAGTCGTGAGAGAGATCTCGTTGGAAATCATTCCATAATAAATGGTCAGATGTAATATAAAAATAAAAACTACATACTAGTATCGTATCTCGGCTTCCATATGTATATAATAAAGAAAACTTCAGTAAAATTGAGTACAACAAAAGCTTTGCCTTATTAAATCCTTGATGCTGTCTCCCTCAGATTGTCAAACACCATCACCCTCATTGTTAACGTGGTATTAAATATAATGCATATGAAAGTTAATATTAATTCACAGCTAGCTAGTAGATTCAGACTTTGAAAGAAAATGAACAAATATTGTACTTATTTTATATAGAAAATAATAACTGAGGTATAATAATGTATACTTATTGACTGGGTATGAATGGAATAGTAAGTTAATGTCCCCGAGGTGCAACTATTATCCTGAGGCATAGATGAGGGCAATACTTGTATCCTAGGGGACAATAATCTTACAATTCCACGAATATCCAGTCAGTAAGTGTTTTATTATATCGAAAAAGACAGCAGACAATAAATGGCGGAATAAACTATCGTTATATAAAAGCAGAAACTCAACCATACTGTTAAACGTTTACTTCATAAATATTCTGAAATGATAAGGCTACGTCCTGCACTGACGTCAACCCTAAATCAATAAATACAATAGCACAGTGGGTAAGGTTGTCCTGCGAGAAAACGTTCTGTGCTGGTGATTTGGTCCTGACTGGTGCTGGTGATCATTGAAAATATGTAAACAGAGACGAAAATTATGATTTTTGACGTTTTCTCCCATAAAAATGGAAGGAAACAGTTGAGATGTTTTAATGTTGTTTCTTATGGGTTCACTGGCAAACAATGTAAAATGTGGTGACTCTCTAAACTGTTTCAGTAAGCGTTACACACAAGTGCTCTTTTTTTGAAAATCTAGAAGTGAAAAAATAAAACAAATAGGCCCCTGGAGTCCGCTTTCTATACACAAATCCACACGACAAAATTATTTTGTGAAAAACCTGCGCAAATTATTAAAATTGTGCATTTTTTCAGTTTAGACATGTCCTGATTCTGTGCTGGTGGGTCCTGTCATTGTGCTGGTGGGTCCTGATACGGTGCTGGTGATTTTTGGTAAAAAGTTGGTTCTATTTAACACAAACGTAACAGAATCAATAAAATTGGGCAGATAATTGTATTCAATCGGATTTGTGACTTCTATCTTTACTTTTGTGCATCCATATGGCTGTTTAATAAGCGTTTTCAAAAAATAGTAACTTATATTACATAAAAGGGCAACATCTTCCGTCCAATATCAGATGAAAATATATCTAATTAGAATAGTTCTACTTAAGATATTAAATGTCCTCAAATTGATGATTCTCTATATAATATGCTAACTAACAGTTAAAAGGTGCTTGAGGTAAAGCGACATTTATAACGACAAAAAACGTTTTATTTCAATTACATATACGCGGTTAGATGATCTAACTACTGGTGCCTCTAATTTCTTCCTTAATATATACGCTGTCTCCAATACATTTCGACTAGATAAAAAAACGACCCAGACTTGTTTATCATACATGACTAATAAAAACTGACTAAAATGGAACAAAGATGTGAACAATTACAAGTCAAAGTATGACCTTCAACAACGAGCAAAAACCATAGCGAATGGTAGCTATAGAAATGTAAACGATTAGAAAATGAAGACTGATTTAAAATACAACTTTGAAAAAAATTAAAAAAAATTATCTTATCGTAAAAACAGTCGAGTACACATTTTAGGCTCAAGGCGTGTTTGAGTTGATTGTGTTGTCCTGAAAACGTATAAAATAACAAAAAAACGTTTGATATATCTGGCTTTAGATTCTATTTTTTATATATATATTCACTGTGCTTAAGTTACCCACAGCCCAAGATGGAGCCGCCTGGCTTCGGTAAGAAACTTCTCTCCTACATAATAACAATACAATGAAAACAACACAAATGTTCAGTAATTAAAAAGTTTTAATCAATCTTTTAGGGAAACACCTAAACATAAAAGATGATTAAATACTGCAAAATAAACGATCACATTACGATTTTCGAAAACACTTAGGATGTCCGTAACTTGAAAACAACTTGTCCGTAACTTTTTTCATTATACCAATAGGGATGTCCGTAACTTTAACATGATGCCCGTAACCTGGGACATAATATATTAAATATAATAGTCCCAGCTGTATCTTTCAAAGAATCGATATTCATGGATGTAATAATTAAACATATTATAGAAATTGCATCGAATATATAATCAGAAATAAAGTAGATTTCTAGTATGATATAATTCTTTTGTGAATTCCATGATTTCTGGTATTGTACCCAGCTAATAAACTAGAATTTTGTTTTTTAATTACATGTGTTAGTTTATCTAGTGACATAGATACCATGTTTATCACTAAATCAGCCAACACAATGGAACTTCAAAATTTAGCATAAGGAAACGAGTACTGGACGAAAAATCAGGACATGCAGCTTATAAATCTCACCACTTCCCAATGCAGATATCACTAATTTCAGATCAAATTACTCAAGGCTTTAAACCATTATACATTAAAAGTGAACATACGAAAATCACCTCTAAGAGAACAAGTTCAGATGTCAATCCTGAGCGGAAATACATAGACGGAGATGTCCAGACCCCTGAAGAAGATACTTACGCTTTGATAGCAAGTGTTATTGAATCCCTGCGGTCAATGAAACGTTTAGAAGACTACTATAGGGGGTTATTTGGGGGTCCAAGAACCCCCTATAGTAGTTAGATTTTAAATCTACCTTAATTGCTGTTATAAACGGACACCTGTTCAACAACATAGCCTTCCATTTACTTTAAGATGTTGGCATTTTTTTTTCATAACACTAGGTATAGTGGAGACCATACTTTTTTGGCTAACAATTCGGAAATTATTTAAAGGAAAAGGTATCAATTTTTCCCGCGGCTAAAGGGCCAAGGACCCAACAGTGAACAATCTATAAAGCCAGAAGATAAATTTCGCCGTACCATCAGATCTTGTTTTATGTAAACACTCCGAAAAGTATACTTTGTATGCTGCTAACCAGATTTACTGGATTAATCGATCAACATATTATCCGAAAATCGGGAATAAATTGAAAAAAAACAACGGTAAATCCGTAAAACTCGGGTCTGATTTTTTACAACTATGTTCTCTTTTCTCTTGGTTGTTTTGACGCATATCGTAATAGTATAAAACTAGGTAATAAATACGGGATTTGATAGTGTTTATTGTCCTTTAATTGTTGAAATTATCAATCTTACAATTTTGAAAGCAAAAGTTACCCACATTCGAAAATAAAGTTACGGACAGTCTGATTAGTTTTGACCATAAAGTTACGGACATCGTATGCATTTTTTAAAGTTGGCCTTGCGCTAAAATGAACTCAAAATTAACAAATTTATGGTAATGGTAAGTGATTTCTTTATTCAAGAATCCTATAGATATTTACATAGTGCATGAAAAACGTCGCAAAAAGTAGATTTTGTATCAATTATATATCAACGAGTTTAGAGACCGCCATCTTGGGTGTGGGTAACTTAACTTAAGTTACCCACAGCCGTTTAAGCACAGTGTATATTAAGGCTACATGTTAATATAATAATACTGAGAATTCACATTATAAAAATTATATAAATGGGTGCTGTGAAATACCTTTGTTACGAGTCATTACTACAGAGAAGGTATGTTTGAAACACAAACATTTAAAGCTTCGTGCTAATATTGCAAATATTTGACTAAAAGTATTTCTTACTGGTATTGTTTTTTTTCGTTTACTCATTTTCATAAAACTTTAGGCATATTTTATTTTTATTCATGAAACATACTCAAAAATAGAAAATTTGTACACATCGTTCACTTACTTCCCCTTAATTCTTTATCAAAATTCCTTGACAACAGACTTTACTTTTGGATCTTTAAAATACCTAACTTAAAAAATCTTATTTTTGTGTGTGTTATCTAGGTTATCTAGTCTTCATTATATGCCCATCCATGTATATTTAAAAAAATTTAGTGTTTTATTGAACTTTCGAAAAAAAAACCGACAACCTATCAGATAATGATTTTATGTTGACAAAGACGGCAAATGATGCTTAATAGCTAATAGATACATTTTTCTTTTAAAGTACAACTTTTAAATCTGCACCAAATTTTTGTATCAACAATTTTAGAATTTCAAAACTATTCCAAGCTTAACAACTTTCACCGTGACCTCCCTCTCCTTTATTTAAAAAAAAAATCCGCAATATTATTGTCATCCTCGTAGTAAATACTAGCTGCTGAGGACCTATGATTCTTACTCGCATTCATTTGGTTGAATAAAAAGAAAAGTATCTACAGTATCGGACAAATTTGTCAGAGAAACAATATCCAGGATGCTTAGGCTACACTGACTTTATTATCTGAACTCACATGATAGTTTGCCGACGTGATCAACTTAGGTTGTGCTTGATTTTCATATGATGAAGACATAATCTTTCTATCAGTTTAATTGAGGTCTGGAGCTGGCGTGGGAGTAACTGCTAGTAGTCCCTTGTTAATCTACTGTTATATCAAATTAATAATCTGTTATATCAAATTAATAATCTGTTATATCAAATTTATAATCTGTTTTATCAAATTAATAATCTGTTATATCAAATTAATAATCTGTTATAACAAATTAATAATCTGTTATAACAAATTGTAACTAGAGGCTCTAAAGAGCCTGTGTCGCTCACCTTGGTCTGTGTGCATATTAAACAAAGGACACAGGTGGATTCATGACAAAATTGTGTTTTGGTGATGGTGATGTGTTTGTAGATCTTACTTTACTGAACATTCTTGATGCTTACAATTATCTCTATCTATAATGAACTTGGCCCTGTAGTTTCAGTGGAAATTATTTTGTAAAAATTTACAAAATTTATGAAAATTGTTAAAAATTTATTATAAAGGGCAAAAACTCCTTAAGGGGTCAATTGACCATTTTGGTCATGTGACTTATTTGTAGGTCTTACTTTGCTGTACATTATTGCTCTTTACAGTTTATCTCTATAATAATATTCAAGATAATAACCAAAAGCTGAAAAAATTTCTAAAAATTACCAATTCAGGGGCAGCAACCCAACAACGGGTTGCCTGAATGGTCTGAAAATTTAAGGACAGATAGATCTTGCCCTAATGAACAATTTTGTTTTTGAAAGATTTGCTAGAAATGCTTTGGGTTTAGATATATGAGCCAAAAACTGCATTTTACCCTATGTACTATTATTAGCCATGTCGGCCATCTTGGTTTGAGGGCGGGGTCATCAAACACAATTTTTAAACTACATACCCTAATGATGATTGTTTACAACTTTAGTTAAATTCATCTTAGTAGTTTCAGAGGAGAAGATTTTTGTAAAAGATAACAAAAATTTACGAAAAATTGTTAAAAATTGACTATAAAAGAGCAATCACTCCTTAAGGGGTCAACTGACCATTTTGGTCATGTTGACTTATTTGTAGAACTTACTTTGCTGAACATTATTGATGTTTACAGTTAATCTCTATCTATAATAATATTCAAGATAATAACCAAATACGGCAAAATTTCCTTAAAATTACTAATTCAGGGGCAGCAACCTAACAACGGGTTGTCCGATTCATCTGAAAATTTCAGGGCAGATAGATCTTGAGCTAATAAACATTTTTACCCTGTCAGATTTGCTCTCAATGCTTTGGTATCAGAGATATAAGCCAAAATCTACATTTTATCCCTATGTTCTATTTTTAGCCATGGCCGCCATCTTGGTTAGTTGGCCGGGTCACCGGACACATTATTTAAACTAGATACCCTAATGATGATATTGGCCAAGTTTGGTTAAATTTGGCCCAGTAGTTTCAGAGGAGAAGATTTTTGTAAAAGTTTACGGACGACGGACGCAGGACGACGAACGACGGACGCAGGACGACGGACGACGGACGCCAAGTGATGAGAAAAGCTCACTTGGCCCTTTGGGCCAGGTGAGCTAAAAAGTAAATTGGAATGGCCCTAAAAGGCTTCCGTATTAATCTATTTATCATTTTCATTTTGCTTAGTTTCTTTAGTTACCTATTCTGACAGTCACACGGACTCTGACTTCTTTTAAGCTGAGTTTTACTGTGCGTATTGCTGTGTGTTTGTTTATTAAACATTGGATGGCGGTATAAGGGAGGGTTGAAATCTTACAAAACACGTTTAAACCCGACGCATTTTTGCGCTTGTCCAAAGTAAGGAGCATCTGACCTTTGTTATTCTTGTTTGTTTTTTTTTTATTTTAGTTTATATGTTATGGAGTTTAGTGTGACTTCCATTGAACTAGTATATAGGGGCCGGCTGAAGCCCTCCTCCGGGTGCGGGATTTTCTCGCTGTGTTGAAGACCCATTGGTGGCCGTCGGCTGTTTTCTGCTCTTTGGTCGAGTTGTTGTCTCTTTGATACAATCCCCATTTCCATTCTCAATTTTATTAGAAAAAAGTCCTTTACTCTATATTTATGCTCTCCATTTTTATGCCAAACCTTTTACATTTTGATTTTTCGGGTCATTGTTGAAGGTCGTTCGATGACGTTTAGTTGTTAACACCCACTTCATTTGGTTTCTGATAGAAATTTGTCCATTGGCAAACATGCCACATAATCTATTTTATATAGGTATTGGATACTTTACACCGTATTTTGATGGCCATGCAATAGGATCGTAATCCCGCAAATCATATGCATATTGTCTTATCTCAAAAGGAGGCTAGAGGGGTTCCATTAAAAGGTCAATCTTTTTTTATTTTGCTCAAATCAGATTAGAGTAAATTCAAAATATTGATAACAGATAACAGCATTTTAAAATTATCTTAAATGAGAATACCGAAAACAGTGAATTAAAAAAAAAACAAAAAAAACCAGTAAACAGGGATAAAAAAAATATCTTCCTAATAACAGTTCACAACAATGTCAATTTAAGAAAACAGAAAACGGCTAATTAGTCATTAACAGTTAACAGCACATATATCTTCAAAATAACAGTTAACAAAAGTTTTAAAATGGCCAGAACACCTAAACAAAAAAAAAACCTGCACCCCTCTCAAAAATCAAATTTAAACAAAATAGACTCAACATTGCTCATATGAAATATCCACCAAATATATGCTAGGTATATTTTCTATCAATTACACAAATTTTCTGCTTAAATGATCTTGAATATTTGCCACTTTAACTAAAATATAAAGGCACAGAACCAGGACATAGGCGCACAGAACCAGGACCGTTTTACCTAATCACCAGCACATCGTCAGGACAATTTCGTATGGCGAATTTGCACGACTTTTGCAATAAAAAATTGTTGTAATATTCCTCGCATGGTACTTAGGACGTATCAGAGAAAAATTAAGCAACAGAACGGTTGTTTTATTGCCGTTCTGATATAATGTAAACAAACCCACCAGCACAGAATCAGGACCCACCAGCACCAGTCAGGACCAAATCACCAGCACAGAACGTTCTCTCGCAGGACAACCTTTCCCACCGTGAATAGGTTAAACGCGACGTCGTTACTCCCGCGGTATTTTCAAAATCCTCCAAACCCGTAGCTGCATTTGAATTTCCGCGAAATCTAATGACGCTTGCGGTCAAATAGTTTCATCCAGGTTCAATAGTAGGAATCTATTGACCGGTCAAATACTGGTAGTTTAACGCTTGCAATTAAATAAATAGTCAAAATATTGTGTACTTATTTTATATGGAAATTGATAACTGAGGTATAATGATTTATACTTAGTGCCTGGGTATGAGTGGAATAGTAAGCTTATTGTCCCAACATGTTCAACTATTGGCCTGAGGCGTAGCTGAGGGCAATAATTGTACCCAAGGGGACAACAAACTTACTATTTCACTATATACATATATATATATATATAGATAATTATTATAGTATTTGCATATTAGAGAATACGTTGATATGATTGGTTGAGAGGACTTCCGGTAGTTGTTTATTTTTCGATAGACGACGTTGACCGAACTTCTTTTCGTAACCAATGTAAACAAGATGGCGGCAATAATGACACAACCCGGATCGCGTTAACAAAATTTATTTTCAATTCGCGTAAATAGGTCTTAATAGTTAAATTAAATAATAAACACAAAACATTCGTTTGAATGATAATAAAGGTTTTTGTAGTTTATTTTTTATCAGATTGCCAATTTCATCGAGTACATATTTTTGCGTTAACCAACAAATATATTCATGCGCCAGGCCTATTCAATGACACAGATATACAATTTAAGTGTGATAGAGGTTATGAGTGTGGAAAAATAAATTCCTTATCTCCAATTTTAAGGAATTATAAGGATTAAACGCCTTTTTAAAGGAATTTATTGGTGTATAAACTGTACCAAGTCAATCACAAATATATCATAAAAGTCCTTCGACTTTTATTTGTTTGTGAGTGAATTGGTCGAGTTTATACATTCCTTTAAAAAGGCGTTTAATCCTATACTAATATCCAGTCAGTCAGTGTTTTATAATACCGAAAGACGTCAGATAATTAATGTCGGGGCTTAATCAGCTATCGTAGTATACAAAGCAGTAACACAACCATACTGTTAAACGTGTACTTCATATATAATTACACCTTATGTAAGAATCCTGGGTTTTGATTGGTTGATAGCCAGCGTATTTTTCACCAATTTACTGTTATCAAATGAATATCGTTCATTTTTTAATGCCGCCGGGGTATATGCAAAAAGGATAGGCCTTTTTTACCCTCTCTGCCGTGGTATTTGCCAAAAAATACTCCATCCGACTTGACGCTTGTAACGTCACGATCATCAATGCGTTTTTGAACGTTAACATTCGGTGTAATTAAACAGATATAGCATGTTCTTGAGGGGTATTTGCGAAAAATACCAGTCTTGAGAATGAATTTCCCTCGCCTTACGGCTCGCGAAATTTAACATTCTCTCGACTGGTATTTTTCGCAAATACCCCTCCTTAACATGATATATCTGTTCATTATCTGAATGAAAGGCGCACTGATATAATATTTTTGTCTATTCTTTACTTTTAAGCCTTTTATTTTGCATTTTTCTCATAATTCTCTATTCTGTATATCCCATCCAGATCTTCTTTATGGTGTCTGTCCAAACAAGATTATTCTTGCATAACTACATTTTTTGGTATATCTAGCAATAGAATGACTATCAGATAAATTTTGAGTTAAGAAAATAGCCTTCATCTTTGAAAAGCAGATGGCTCAAAGTACGTGTTTTTTAACACTCACTAAACTGAAAGTAAATGAGAGAAGGTGTAAGGTAAACAAACATCTATGACTATTGAGACAGCAACACAACGCCCCAAATAACCCAAAACAACATACTGGCATTAACAGTACCCAATATGTCTTTGGTGGATTTACTTTTCTTTTCAGTCGTTATTTTGACGATTTAGATAAGATTTCCTTCACGATCCTATACCAGATCTTTCACGATTCAATCGATATACCGAATGACAGCCGTGATATAGATAACATTGGATTTATCAAATTATGATTTTATAATATACTTGAAGAATACCGAATTTATGAGTGACTTGAATGATAAATGATGACGATGGTGGATGGCTGCTAAAAGTCCGACGGCAACTTAATATGCATATTCAGGACGAGAACATGTTAATGCAATATGAATATTAACCCTGCTTTGTACTCGACCGACACGCTGAGCCGGATTTTCAACGTGCTAGTTCACACGGTAACAGTCCGCAGAAAGACATGTCACCTTACCCGGACATATTATTCTGACTCCGAGCCGACCAGTCTTTGCTCTCACTCCTTAATGCCGCGTGCTTAGCGCAGAAACAGCAAATACCAAATTTTTGGTTTGACCCGGAGGGGGTCCGAACCCACGACCTCTCGCACTCGAGGCTAACAGGCTACCACGAGATCCACCTTGATACTTGATAAATGCCTTATTTGACTACGGATTTTATTTTCAAAAATCCATGATATAATTTAGTACTTGTTGTATTCATATCATCTTGTTTTAAACTCAGTGATGTAGCTTCCATTGAGGCAATAAGGCAACTTCCTCACCAAATGTTTTTTACCAAATAAAAAGATAGAGAAGATATACAGGGATAAAACATATAACGTTTATTTCATACCAATACGTACTAGTATACAGTGAAGATGTTTCCAAACGTACTTCTCCATTCTTCACTCTTTCCTCATTATTAACCTAAAAACTTATCGTTTCAAAGATCAACGGAGAAACAACTATGTTGTTTAGGAAGAGACAAATTATAATTTATAAAAAAACTGAATCAAGCAAGAGGTCTGAACTGTAAACGGTTTACCTGATATGATGCTCGATTCTTTTATTTTACAACATATTTGTTACGTTTGGTAGACGTGGTTTTCAACAGAACTATCGGAACCAACTGTGCTTATTTTCCCACCGACAAATACCTAGATTCATATAAGCCAGACTTCATAGTTCCTATAAACGTGACATAATGAAAATTAAAATTCAATAACACCGAATCTGTACAAAAGCATTTTAGAGGAGATCACAATTCTGTCAGTTATTTTTGTTCTGATCAGGACCTGATCAAGGTAATAAAAACCATACTTTTATTCTCTATTTGAATGATAGTAACTTGTCTCTTCAAAAATACTTTTTAAAACCAAGCTAGGATTTTAATAGAAACATATATAAAGTAATTGAGAAAACTATCAGTACGTTATTTCTTTAATGTGGGACACACTATTTTATTCTAAAATAGCCAGTGGCATTTTTTTTTGTTTTAAAAATCATGATTACAATACAATGAAATCTTAACCTTGTGGTCATTCATGCATAGTTACTAATTACACGGTAAACGTATGTACTGTGAAACTTAGTGGGTTAACTCCAGCAATTTGATTGGACGTACGAGGAGTTGTAAACATGTGCTAAATAAAATAAGTTTGGTGTTTTGTAAAATCTACTCACTTATATTATAGCTGTAATATTTGTGCAATTTGTGCCTGACATTAACCAAATCTTGAGTTTATAAATATAGGTAACACGGACAGGGAACTTGACCGTTTATATGCCAGTTAAACATAAAAAATGTTATTTTAAAAGGCGCTTGACTTCAGAATGAAAAGTATGGTAGCTGCTGTTTTATGTAAGTATATTGAGATCACTATGTGTATACTTCTCTCACGTTTGTAGGACAGAATAATTTAACCCATAGATAGGCGTTTTACATGCTTTGAAAACATCTTTTCTAAATTTACAGTAAAACTAAGCATGCTAAAGCTAATTTGTTAAGTGAAATATTGATTTATGTTGCCCCTTGATAGTCTAGTGGCATAGGCATTAAAATGAACAACCAATAGATCAATTATAAGGTTACAGTGATGTTTGGAAACATTTTTTTTTTCAATTTCGTAGTATTTAAAAACGGAAGCTATAATTTATCGAAATGAAGATATAGGATAATATAGGTGGCACATTTCTTTTGCGTTAATTCGTGATGAAAGGAATAAAGCTTCTTAAGGTTCATCATAAGGTATTGAAAAATATGGTTTTGTTACATTACAAACGAGAACTGATGCACTTGTAAAAGTTCAAGGCATGGCTGAACCCCTAATTGAATAAGATTCAAATGCATTTTATGCTTTAGAAAATTGAGAACTTAGCTAGATTTTAATGTTTGAGTTTGGTTGACTTATACTGAATTACTTAATAACACATACCGTAGGTACACCATTTCCTGTCACACTGTAGGTACACCATTTCCTGTCATACCATAGGTACACCATTTATTGTCATACTGTAGGTACACCTTTTACTGTCATACCGTAGGTACACCATTTCCTGTCTCACTGTAGGTACACCATTTCCTGTCATACTGTAGGTACACCATTTACTGTCATACTGTTGGTACATCATTTACTGTCATACTGTAGGTACACCATTTCCTGTCATACTGTAGGTACACCATTTCCTGTCATACTGTAGGTACACCATTTCCTGTCATACTGTAGGTACACCATTTCCTGTCATACTGAAGGTACACCATTTACTGTCATACTGTAGGTACACCATTTACTGTCATACTGTAAGTACCCACTTTCCAGTCATACTGCAATTATCCCCTTTCCGCTCATACTGTAAGTATCCACTTTTCTATCATACTGTAAGTATCCCTCCTATTCTCTGATACTGTAAGTATCCCTCCCTTATCCTATCTTACTGTTAGTATCCCTCCACTTCCCTGTGTAAGTACCCGCTTTCAAAGCATACTGTTAGTATCCTCTTTCCGGTCATATTGTAAGTATCCCCTTTCCAGTCATTTTGATAAGTATCCCCTTTCGTATCATACTGTAAGTATCCCTCCTATTCTCTGATACTGTAAGTATCCCTCCCCTATCCTATCTTACTGTTAGTATCCCTCCACTTCCCTGTGATACTGTAAGTACCCGCTTTCAAATCATACTGTAAGTATCCTCTTTCCGGTCATACTGCAAGTATCCCCTTTCCAGTTATTTTAATAAGTATCCCCTTTCTTATCATACTTTAAGTATCCATCCCCTCTCCTGTCATACTGTTAGTATCTCCTTTCCTTTCATAGTGGTAATACACTCTTCCCTGTGATATTGTAAATATCCCATCTCCTGTCATTCTGTAATTACACCTTTCCTTTCCTGTCATTCTATAATTACCCCTCCTCCCCTTTCCTGACACTGTTATTACCCCTCTCCAGTCATTCTCTTATTTCTCCAATTACCTGTGATACTGTAAGTATCCCTCCTCTCCCCTTTCATACTTTAAGTATCCCCGTTCCTGTCACAATAAAAGTATCCCCTTTCCATCAAACTGACGGGGTCTCGGTGGCCGAGTGGTCTAAGTAGTCGAACTACTGTAACACTAGTCTGTCAACACTGAGGTGATGAGTTCGAATCCGGCCAAAGGTCAGTGGTTATCTCTGGGCACTACGGCTTCTTCCACAGAAAAAACTGGCCGTCTAAAAGTGGCGTTAAAAACCAACCAATTAATTCTGTCAAACCGTTACTACCCCATTCCATGTGATACTGTAATTCAGTATCCCCCCTTTCCCTTTCATACGGTAACTACCCCTCTCCGTTCCTGACATAATGTAAGTATCCCCTTTCCTATCAAACTATTAATACCCTATTTCATGTGGGACTGTAAGTATCCCTCCCCTTCCCCGTGATACTGTAAGTATCCATCCCTTTTCCTGTCAAACTGTTAGTATCTCCTTTCCTGTCATAGTGTTAATACCCTCTTTCCTGAGATATTGCAAGTATTCCATTTCCTGTCATTGTTTTATTACCCCTCCCCTTTCCTGATATACTATTTGTATCCGTTTCCTGTCATTCTGTTATTCCTCCAATCCCCTGTGATACGGTAAGTATCACTGCCTTCCCCTGTGATACTGTAAGTATCTCTCCCCTCCCCTTTCATACTGTAAGTATCCCCTTTCCTGTCACACTAATAGTATCCCCTTTCCATCAAACTGACGGGGCCTTGGTGACCGAGTGGTCTAAGTAGTCAAACTACTGTATCATAAGTCTGTCAACACTAAGGTGATGAGTTCGAATCCGGAACGTTGCAAGTGCGTTAGACTCCAATCTTAATTGACTAGGATTGTCAGTTTTCCTGCCGACGGTCAGTGGTTATCTCCGGGCACTACGGCTTTTTCTACAGAAAACTGACCACCACGAAATAGCGCAATAGTGCTGAAATTAGCATTAAAAACCAATCAATCAATTCTGTCAAACCGTTAATACCCCATTCTCTGTGATACTGTCAGTATCCCTCCCCTTCCCCGTGATAATGTAAGTCAGTATCACTCCCCTTCCCTGTAATATTGTAAGTCAGTATCCCTCCCTTTCCTCGTGATACTGTAAGTCAGTATCCCCTTCCCCTTCCCCGTGATACTGTAAGTCAGTATCCCTCCCCTTCCCTGTGATACTGTAAGTCAGGTTCCCTCCCCTTCCCCGTGATACTGTAAGTCGGTATCCCTCCCCTTCCCCGTGATACTGGAAGTCAGTATCCCTCCCCTTCCCCGTGATACTGTAAGTCAGTATCCCCTTCCCCTTCCCCGTGATACTGTAAGTCAGTATCCCTCCCCTCCCTGTGATACTGTAATTCAGTATCCCTCCCATTCGCCGTGATACTGTAATTCAGTATCCCTCCCCTTACCCGTGATACTGTAAGTCAGTATCCCTCCCCTTCACCGTGATACTGTAAGTCAGTATCCCTCCCCTTCCCTGTGATACTGAGAGTCAGTGTCCTTCCCCTTCCTTGTGATACTGTAAGTCAGTATCCTTCCCCTTCCCTTTCATACTGTAAGTACCCCTCCCTGTTCCTGACATAGTGTAAGTATCCCCTTTCCTGTCATGCTGTAAGTATCCCCTTTCCCGTCAAACTGTTAGTTCCCTATTCCCTGTGATACTGTAAGTATCCCTTCCCTTCCCTGCGATACTGTAAGTATCCATTCCCTTTTTTGTCAAACTGTTAGTATCTCCTTTCATGTCATATTGTTAATATACCGTTCCCTGGGATATTGCAAGTATCACATTTCCTATCATTGTTTTATAACCCCTCAACTTTCCTGACATACTGTTAGTATCCGTTTCATATCATTCTGTCCTATCCCCTGTCATTCTGTCAGTATCCCTGCCCTTCCTTGTGAAACTGTAAGTATCACTCACCTCCCTTTTGTTTCTGTAAGAATTCCCTTTCCTCTCTTACTGTAAGTATCCCCTTTCCTGTCATACTGTAAGTATCCCCTTTCCTGTCAAACTGACGGGGCCTCGGTGACCGAGTTGTCTTAGGAGTCGAACTACTGAATCACTAGCCTGTCAACACTGAGTTTGTGAGTTCGAATCCGGCACGTGACAGGTGCATTCGTCTCCAATCTGAATCGACAAGCATTGTCAGTTTTCCTACCGAAAGTCGATGGCTTTCTCCGGGCACTCCGTCTTCCTCCAACAAAAAATTACAGACCTCAACGAAATAGCGCAATAGTGCTGAAAGTGGCGTTAAACACCAATCAATCAATCCAACAATCCTGTCAAACTGTTAATACTCCATTCCCTGTGATATTGTCAGTATCCCTCCCCTTTCCTGTGATACTGTAAGTCAGTGTCCCTTTCCATTCATACTGTACGTATTCCCTTTCCTGTCATACTGTAAGTATCCCTTTTCCTGTCAAACTGTTAACACCCTATTCCATATGATACTGTAAGTATCCCTCTCCTTCCCTGTGATACAGTAGGTATCCATCCGCTTTTCTGTCATACTGTTATTATCTCCTTTCCTGTCTTAGTGTTAATACTCCCTTCCCTGTGATAATGCAAGTATCACATTTCCTGTCATTGTGTTGCTACCCCTCCCCTTTCCTGACATACTGTAAGTATCCTCTTTCCTGTCATTTTGTATGTATCCCTTCCTCTCCCTGTGATACTGTAAGTATCCCTCCCCTTCCCTGTGATACTGTAAGTATCCATCCCCTTTCCTGACATACTGTTTAAATAGTATCTCCTTTCTTGTCATATTGTTAATACCTTCTTCCTGTGATATTGTAAATATCCAATTTCCTATCATTCTTTAATTACCCTTCCCCTTTCCTGTTATTCTGTAATTACCACCTCCCCTTTCCTGACATATTGTAAGTATCCCTCTCTAGTATTTTTGTGATTCCTTCCTTGTGATACTGTAAGTATCCACTCCCGTTTTTGACATACTGTAAGTATCCTTTCCAGTTGCTGACATACTGTAAGTATTCCCTTTCCTGTCATGCTGAAAGTATCTCCTTTCCTGTCAAACTGTTAATACCCTATTCCCTGTGATACTGTAAGTATCCATCCCCTTCTTTGTGATACTGTAAGTATCCATCCCCTTTTCTTTCATACTGCTAGTATCTCTTTTCCTGTGATAGTGTTGATACCCCTTCCCTGTGATATTGCAAGTATCCTATTTCCCGTCATTGTTTTATCACCCCTCCCTTTTCCTGACATACTGTAAGTATCCCCTTTCATTTCCTGACATGCTGTAAGTATCCTTTTCCAGTCATTCTGTTATTCCTCCAATTCCCTGTAATACTGTAAGTATCCCTGCCCTTCCCTGTGATACCGTAAGTATCCCTCCCCTCCCCTTTCATACTGTGAGTATCCCCTTTCCTGTCAAACTGTAAGTATCCCCTTTCCTGTCAAACTGACGGGGCCTCGGTGGACGAGTGATCTTAGTAGTCGAACTACTGAATGACTAGCTTGTCAACACCGAGGTTGTCAGTTCGAATCCGACATCAATCTTAATTGACTGATTGTCAGTTTTCTTACCGAAGGTCGGTGGTTATCTCCGGGTACTCCAGTTTCCTCCGTCAAGAAAAAAAAACTGACCGCCACGAACTAGCGCAATAGTGCTGAAAGTGGCGTTCAACACCAATCAATCAATCAATCCTGTCAAACTGTTAATACCCCATTCCCTGTGATACTGTCAGTATCCATCCCCTTCCCTATGATACTGCAAGTCAGTATCCCTCCCCTTCCCTGTGATACTGTAAGTCAGTATCTCTCCCCTTCCTTTTCATACTGTAAGTACCCCTCTCCGTTCCTGTCATATTGTAAGTATCCCCTTTCCTTTCATGCTGTTAGTATCCCCTTTTCTGTTAAACTGTAACGTTAATACCCCATTCCCTGTGGTAGTTGTAAGTATCCCTCCACTTCCCTGTGATACTGTGTATCCTTCCCCTTCCCTGTTCTACTGTAATTATCCCCTTTCCTATCATACTGTAAATATCCCCTTTTTTGTCATGCAGTACGTAACCACTTTCATGTCAATCTGTTAACACCCAATTCCCTGTGATACTGTCAGTATCCATCGCCTTCCCTGTGATACTGTCAGTATCCATCGCCTTCCCTGTGATACTGTAGTATCCATCGCCTTCTCTTTGCTATTGTAAATAGCCCTCCCCTTTCCTGTCATACTGTAAGTATCCCCTTTCCTGACATACTGTAAGTATCCATTTTCCTATCATATTGTCAGAATCCCCGTTCTTGACAGATTGTTATTCCTGTCCATTCCATGTGAAACTGTCAGTATCCTTCCCTTTGATACTGTAAGTACCCCTCCCCGTACCTGACATACTGTAAGAATCCCCGTTCCAGTCTTTCTGTTATTCCTTCCCTTCCCTGTGATACTTTCAGAATCCCTCTTTTTCTCTGTGATACTGTAAGTATTCCCTTCCCTGTGATACTGCAAGTTTCCCTCCCTACTCCGATCCACCTGTAAGTATCACCTTTCTTCACATATTGTAAGTAACTCTTTCATTCCCTGTCCTACTGCAAGTACCTCTATTCATTCTGTAAATATCCCCTTTTCTGTCATACTGTTTTTCTTTAAGTACCCCTCTCCTTTCTTATTATCCTGCGTGTACCCCCTTTCCTGGTATACTGCGTGTATCCCCTTTCCTGTTATTCTGTTAATACCGTCTTTCTTTTCATACTATAATTATCCTTTTTCCTGTTTTAAAATGTACTGAAATTCCTTCCCTGTGATACTGTAAGCACTCCATTGCTGTCATACTGTTTATACCACATTCGAAGTTAATGTTGTAAGTACCCCTCTCCTTTCCTGTCCTTCATGATTTATGTTTACCGTTTCCTGTCATACTGTATGAACCCCCTTTCCAGTCATATTGTAAGTATTCCTTTTCTGTCATTCTGAAAGAACCTCTCCCCATTCCTGTCATATTGTAAGTATCCCCTTTTCTATCATATGTTTAGTATCCCCTTTCTTGTCATATTGTTAGTATCCCTTCCTTGTGATACTGTAAGTATCCCTCTCCTTTCCTGCATTCGGTGTATCCCCCTCCCATGTCCTGACAAACTAAGTTTCCCTCCATTTTTGATTCATTCTGTAAGTACTTCCTTCCATGTCATTCTGTTATTATTCCTCCACTTCCCTGCGAAACTCTTTTGATCCCCTGCCATTTCCTGTCATGCTGTACTGAAAAACACTGTACGGCTGAAACACATAAAACACAAAAAAAATATACAAAATTCAGGCATGTAAAAAATTAAACTTTTAATTATTACCCTGGCTTTTTATTATCACACCCGTATCAACCCGAGAGCCCTATAGTACATGTACAATGAAAATTAGTACGGAAAATTAACAAAATTTCAATGGATCAATGTGTCGATAAAATAGACATGGAGGCAAATATAAAAGTAGGCAAAGAAGTGCCTTTAAATTACTGTCAATAATCAGCAAAGAGTTTAATTGCTAGGGCAGGTTAATTTTTGTCGAGCCTGCGACTTTTGTCGCAAAAGCGAGACATAGCGATCCTACATTCCGTCGTCGGCGTCGTCGTCGTCGTCGTCGTCGTCGGCGGCGGCGGCGGCGTCCACAAATATTCACTCTGTGGTTAAAGTTTTTGAAATTTTGATAACTTTCTTAAACTATCCTGGATTTCTACTAAACTTGGAAAAGCTTGTTTATGATCATAAGATAGTATCCAGAAGTAAATTTTGTAAAAAATAAATCCTGTTTATCCGTATTTTACTTATAAATGAACTTAGTTTTTCTGCCAGATAACATTACATTCACTCTGTGGTTAAAGTTTTTAAAATTTTATAACTTTCTTAAACTATCCTGGATTTGTACCAAACTTGGACAGAAGCTTGTTTATGATCAAAAGCTAGTATCTAGAAGGAAATTTTGTAAAAATTTATTTCCTGTTTTTCCGTATATTACTTATAAATGGACTTAGTTTTTCTTCCAGTTAACATTACATACAGTCTGCAGTTAAAGTTTTTAAAACATTTATTAGATTCATAAACCATCCTGGATTTTTACCAAACTTGGATAGAAGCTTCTTACAATCAAAAAAAAGTATCTAGAGGAAAATTTTTAATAATTGTTTCCCCATTTTTGTTGAGCCTGCGACTAACAGCAAAAGAAGGCGAGACACTGGGTTCCGCGGAACCCTTACGAATTTTTTATTCATTTTCACTTGTTCAAGGGTTGGCTTAGGTATTGACACATGGTCACCTCGACTTATCCCGTTCGGCTGTTAAACACATGAAGTTCATTTTAAATCAAACTTATCAGCTGGTATAATAATTTGCCGTATTGCGAAAGTTTGTCAGTATGAAGCATGTGCAGTGTAATAAAAAATTAAATTGTTTTATTTAAGGATCGTTTGTTTGAGTTTAGAAATCTAAAAATTGGTTTCCTCTGAGTTGTTATTTTATTACAAATTATAAAATCCGCAAGTTAAATCTGTTAATTTTCCTTGTGCAAAAGTCTACAGTGTGACATCCAATCAATAGAGCTTTATTGCGAAAAAAAATTGATAATAATAGTTAAGATGATAAAACACCTATAAAAGATTTACATTTAACGTGGAATGGTGAGCCATAGTTATTCCTTGACTGAAAAGTAGGATTTAGATATACTTAGCCCACCCAAAAAAGAAGAAATTCCATAAGTATATCAGGAAAATAACTGCCATAGGTTCTTGCGAGAAAAAGTAACAAAATGAATAAAAACTTAGAAAATGCATTATCGTGTGAAAAACTGTATTGTTACGTTACTGTCGGAGGAACATTTATCCAAATTCCATTCTTATTGCTCCAGTCGGAAAAACATGTGCCATTTTGTTATAAGATCATGTTGACTGTCGGATTGGTCAAATCGGATCCAAAATGATTTGTCTAGATTACAAAAAAAGTACTATATCACTGGCATTCACATTTTACTCCGAACTGAACACCACTGTCACTATACTACATAAAAGTCTTAAATATATTAATATGCAGCCGATGCGGGAAGGGGACTCAGTAATTTAAATGTCATTTAAACATAAAACAAAATTGTGTTTTAAAAAGGCTGGATTGATACCAGATCAATCAAGATGACACCTTATGGTGTAGATATGGTATATATATATTAATAATACTGAGTGCTAGTCCTTTACATTTTTATAGGGCCAATTTAATGGAACATTACAGGCATGAGTAGTTTAATGGCAGTGACCACTGTACACCTTTTGGAAACATATTTCTTAATGTCAAGACTTAAATAGTAAAATTATTATTTTTAGTAGAATTTTGTCCAACATAATGATTTTTAAATAATTAACACACTTTACTTACTCATTAAATTTCAGACACTAAAATTTGTCCAAAATAGCCTGTGGCACTAATGGCTCCGAACATAATACCTTGATTACAATTCAATTTACACAAACATTTACTAATCATAAAATATAAATGTCACCTACGTTGATATTTCAATATATTTGACAATTCAATTGCAACCAGCTATATTGGATTTACCAGGTAACCACAGAATTTCTTGGCGATTACTGACAAATGCCTAGGAATGCATGCATATATAAATAAGACGCATGCATATATAAATAGGACGCATGCATATTGTATATGAAGCTTGGTAGCGTACTAGCCTCGATAAAAAGCCGACTCAATGTACCGTGTAGTAGAGAAGAAGGTATCTCTTAGGCATCATGCATCTAATTTGCCACTGTGCGTGCCCCCACTCGATCAATTTTATATAACTGTTATTGTGCACAGACAAAATATATTTCATTGTAGAAGTCTATAACATTTCATGCTTTATGTAATACGATATACCACATCGTAAATGATTGGATTTTAAGAAGTGTTAAATGGTCGTACAAGTAAAATGTCTCATGCCATACTATGTTAGGGATGAGGGAGGGATAAATACCCTGCCACGTCCGGTCTGTGTTTTTGTTTGATGTTTTTCTGCTTTGTATCGATCTGATGAGTTAAGCCTTTTTCAACTGATTTTTACAGTTTGGTCTTATGCTGTCCTGTTACACCGCTGTCCAAGGTTAGGGGAGGGTTGAGCGCTCACATTTTTTGATGTGACTGGCAAAGTCAGGAGCCTGTAGTTAAGAGGTTGTCGTTTGTTCATGTCTGTCATATTTGTTTTTCTTAGATTGTTTTGTTATAAATTATGCCGTTAGTTTTCTCAATTGAATTGTTTCATATTTTTCATGCCGGGGCCTTTTATAGCCGACTATACGCATGGTATGGGTTTTTCCGCTCATTGTTGAAGGCCGTACAGTTGCCTTGCTTACATCCACTTCATTTGAACTTGGGTGGATAGTTGTCTGATTGGCAATCATACCACATCTCCTTATTTTTATAGTAAAGCAAATTCTCACAATGATCTAGAGACGCCAACTACTGCTAGGGGGAAATAACGGGAGATAATAAACCTGTCAAAATTCCTGACCATAATTTTTCTTGCGTTAGGTCGCGTCAACCATGTGACGTCATCATTAGATATTATGTGGCTAATTAATCTTAATTTTAATCAATCAACTAATTGCTTTGGAGGATAAACTCATCGTAAAAGAGAGGCTAAAAATACCAAAGGGATATTCAAACTCATAAGTCGAAAACAAAGTGACAATGGCATGGCAGAAAAACGAAAAACGACGAAAATACAAACAACAGTATACAAAACACATCATAGAAAACCAAAGACTTAACAACACGAACCCCACCAAAACAGGGGGTGATTAAAAGATAGTGTTAAAATTGCCGGATTCGAAACTACCAAAATCAGATATTTGATTAGGGATTTTCCATATTTTATGAAAATATAGAAGCGACGAAAATTAAAGGTACATGTAGTCAAGGTCGTTAAACACGCCCTAGTAGTAATAGGGATTCGTCAGTCCTAAGGTGAATCGCGCCAGATTGTATGCGATTTAAATGTATGGAACGCCGCATTACAATAATAAGATGTGACATGAAAAATTTACAGTATTATGTTTCTTAATTATATGAGTTATAATCAAATAATAAGTGTTATGTTTGGTAATTATTTGCATCGGCTCTGGGATCGACGGCGTGCGCATGCTCGACTATATGAGATTAAAAGGGGGAATATTTCTCATATGGAGGTCAACCAGAGCTTCCCTGAGACGTTTCAGTCACCGACACCGTAAGATCAACTCCGTTGTGGAAGATTAGGGCGGTGGTCCTAGATGCTCGCAACTCTACACAATTGTTACAAGCAGAACTGCCTAATCTTGTAATCTGGGTACTTCAGTGAAAGTGACTTGAACGTTATTGCATACAAAAAGAGGGGGTAACATATTTCAATTTAATGTTCTCGAAAATTTGAAGTTGTCTCCTCCACTGGAATGGTGATCAATAAATCACACTAGATAACTCCGTGGTCACATTTGCATAATGATACACTATGTAGTTGTGGTGTGGTCGTCAGTTTGCAAAGATTTTCGCTCAAACCGGTGCAAGGCGCCGTCTGAAACTTGCAATGAGGGGAGAGTTTTTGATCCGTGCTGAAGGCCTCACTGTAACTTTGAGATGAAGAATAGAAATAAAAGCGCTGTTCCTTTGCCTTTTGTGTTTTAGCTGTGCATGCACTAATTTTTTGGATACCCCATATCTTTTCTTTCCTTTAATATTCGTTCACCTACACCTTTAACCCATACAAAAAAAATAATATGATAAACATCTGTACATCATTAATCAATAACGCCAATTGATAAGCCGTAATCAATAAAACACTTTATGATGAGGTTATCCTCCAAGAAATTAATTGATTAGTCTCATAAATACTTAATGATGACGTCAGTGGGTATCCTCATTGTGTATCCCCTTGGGTAGCATCTCTTAAAAGTTTAACATTAACACAATGTCGCTTTAACTATTACTTCTCTTTACTGATATACTTTTTTTATTAGTTCTTCTGATGTTAGTGGCAGACAATAGACATTTGCAAAAAAAGCTTACAAGTTTAATATTTCTAACATAAATTAAAAGTTTTATTTCGACTCTGATTAAAATATTGTTAAAAGTTATTTTCAATTTGAAAGTTTTAAACAAATATAGTTATTTTTCTCAATCGTTTCACTCCACCGAAAATAAAATTTTTCTTAACTAAATATCGAAGAAAAAACCAAACACAGTATATAGGGTTGTGCGTTCGCTACATGATCGCATTTAATATAACATATTTAACATATCTACAATCAGACATACATAAATGCATCAAAATTCACCGTAACAAGTCGATACGAACTGAGAAGTTAATATATAAAAGGTTATTTGGGGTTGATGGGTGGGAAATAGTGTACCAAAACTAACTTCTGTGTCGTAACTATCTTGTAACGAACGTTGCATTGCCATTAGTCAAGCGCATTAAACTTTCTTTATATACTGACCGCCGAGATCGTCCGTGCAGAAAGGAATTCAATGGGTATTACCTTATCTAATTTAAATATTGAAAACCGTTATGTTAAACATAGGACCGAAAAGAAATGCAATGATTTAAAATTTTGACTCCAAATCAAATGAATTTGAAGCGATCAATAATTTAAAGAGTTAAGCAAGCATGGATTATTAATAGCAAATTATGTATGCTAGAACTTGATTTTCCTTCGTCGGTGTGCCTGTGATACCTGATTTTTTAATAAGCTGTGATAGATCTCTTATAGTTATTTGTGTGCAATACTCGAAGTAGTTACGTCGTTCCAAAACAATTTTCCTATTTGGCGACAGAAGTTTTATCTAGTGACGTCACACTTTTTACGGGAACGTCTGTGATGTCTAGTTATAGCGGACAAATAGGGATAAGGTGTAAAAGCAAATAGTTCTGCATCTTTTCTCTACTCATAATACGCTAAAAATACTCCCGGTATCTCCTTCCGCATTATTGACGACATTGAGCATCAGTACAAGTCAATTAATATTAATTGATTAATTAATTAGGGTGCTTTTTCATAGCTCAAATTAAAGAGAAATAAATTTACAGTACAAGATTCTTTATTTTTTGAGAAGGAAAAGAAGAAGTTGAATTAATTGTTGATGGAGAAACAATCACCGTCTTTGCTTCCATATAATATACATTATGTAACATTTATTGTTGTGTATCTCTATACCAATTGTAATTTGGTTTGTTGAGAAATAAAGATATATATATATATATTTATATATATAGAAACAATCACTGTCTTTGCAGACAATGAAATAGCCAAAAAGATCCATGCCAAAGGTTTTTAAGCATTTATGAAGATATATAATTGACAACGCCAAAAAATTAAAATAATTTGCTACACAGTATAATATGCATATCATAATCACAAATATAAAACAAAACCACTGCATCCAAAGAAATTCTAATATCATTTGTTGTTGGTTTTTTTTTTATATATATTATTTATATGTTCACCTACTATTGCAGTCAAATGAAATATTAGTTCTTCAACTTGCAGTATAAACTTTCGTTAATATTTTTATATGCTAGGTCATAAAAGTGCTACAATAAACTTTAAAAAGGGTGATCTTACATTTTATTTAAACACTTACAACCTTTGCTATGTATACAAGTTTTTTTTTCTCAATAGACACAACCTTGTTAAACAAGATCATTCAGCAGGATAAACATGGCAAATGGAAGGAACAATAAGACACTAGTAGTCAATTTTCAAAGCCACTACCAAAATGTCTATCCTCCAGCACTTCAGGCACATCTTTGATACCAGTGTCAATTTCTACAGTCCCATCGTGGACAGCAGAACTAATTATTTCAGGTACACCACGGACACAACAATCTAAAACTTCAGGCACATCTTTGACACCAGTCATACACGTCAAGCACTAAGGAAGCATTTCAGGCACATTTTTGACACCAGAGTCAAACACTTCAGGCACATCTATGACACCAAGAGAAACCTCCGAGTACAGGTAACTCACTATTTACTTTTAAGCTGTGCATTTTTAATCGAGACGTTGAATAAATAACCTCCCCTTTAATAACAAAAAAATATGAATCCTCAACCATTTTCTCTCTTAAACAACCCTTAAACAGGACTAAAATTATTTTTAAATGAATATAGGATGGTATACTTCAATCAGACAGTAACCCACCTACAAAAACAACCAAAAGACACGTAGTGGGCAAGAAACAGTCTTGAACAAGGTATTCATTTAATATGTAAAGCTTAAATGGTCCCAAGTCTACAAAAGTGTGTATAGATTAAATACAAACATTAATACAGACAAACTTTGCAAAGTTAAAGATATTAAGATGTGACGTCAAACATACATGAGTGTTATATATGTATGCAAATACAAATTAACATATTTTTGCATTTATAAATGGATTTATCAAATAAGAAATAATGTTGGGTACTTCCTTATTCATCGTAAATTATGGGCAAACAAAAGACAAACAATAAAAATCAGATTTGTGAGCTAGAACACACAGTGAACTATGCATCTATTTTTAGAAGCAGATCATCCAGGAACAACAATCAATCTTAATTCAGATGATGAATCATAAAAAAAGTGGTCAAAGAAGAATGAAAAGGTACTAACTAGCATTCAATTTATCTGAAGACTTTGCACAATTTTTTTGCATTTGTTTCTAAAATATCGTCCTGAAAATGCATGAAATATTTGCCACTGTATTATGCAAACAACAATCAATGAATGTATACAATACCGTATTATCCAGGCATCAGTAAAACATGTCAAACATGAACCTGCATTATATGGTCTGAACAGTAGTCTCATAAATTAAAAAAAGCTTACAAAATTGTTTCAAATGTGTCCTAATCATGCTTAAAATAAACTTTGTGTTTTAATTATTATCTATTGCAGATGCGTTAAAATTCTATGACCCAGATGCCAAATATTTATGGTTAGGACTTCACCACTGCTTGTACACGACTTCCTGTCATAATGGGATTTAGGGAACGTCTTCAGGTGACAGGAAGGCAATTAAGAAAACGAATGGTACTTCACAGAACTTGCATACAACTATACATTCCCTGAACCAACACCAAGATACTTTATATGGTGCCGTAAAACATGGGAGTTTAAATTGCATCCAGCTGCAAAAATGGATTTTGAATGCGGGTGATGTTTTTTTTCGCTAGTTAAAGATATCTAAAAGTTCTACAATTTGTAAATATTTTATTTAACATATGAAGCAACTAAAGAAATTGTAGCAGTTTCATACAGTTTATTATGAAGCCCTTTTCTAGTTTCAGAAGAATGTATATACAAAACCTATAAATAAGCATTCAAAATTAAGTGCCATTATCAAATCTTCAAATGGGTGTATCACTGTTCAACAACAACTATCAATCAAATCATACAACAGGTGGTTTTAGGATGCCTTCTATCAAGTTCTTCTGATTAATTTGCTTTTGGCATAATATATTCATGCATGCAGGCTGGCTAAATATCTTATTCTCTGCTTTAATAGTTGTATCAAATTTCATTGAGAAAATTGATTGAAATCATACTTTGAAAAAAAATAGCTAGTTAATTAGTTAATTCATCACTATATTGTACATACCTCTTGCCTATTACACTACCAGTCTTACATGTACGAGAAAATGTTAACTATCTTCCATGTTTGAATGTACATACTGTATGTTAGGTGACAATGTAAGCTTTGAACATAAATTTATTGGGAAATTTCATAACAGCCGTATAAAAGCAGGTGACTTTAATGTGCATGGTCATACCATTTGATTCTTTTTTTTTTAATTTCAGTTCGATTTTTAACATCAGATATTACCCAGCTTATAACCAAATCGACCGAAGATGTAGAGAGGAAACAACAGGAAAGGATGGCTCTACAAACAGAACTGGTCAACGTCGTGAAAGACTCTGTATAACAAAATCTAGAATTGGAACTTTGAATGAAAAAAAAACTGTTTCAATGATTACATAGCACAGGGTTATTTTAATTTTTATTGGAAGTTTGTGATTATGACTTAAATAAATGACACTTAAGATAGGTTTATTGAACTGAGATATTTTTTATGAGGAAAAGTTGTGAACTGTTGATTGGTGTTGATTTTCAAATTTATTGAAAATATTATCTTATCATTTAACTTGAAACTTATGTATATATTCTGTTTCCTGATTAATTCTAGGAAATAGCATGAAATATGCAATTCATAACTGTAATTCCAACATAATTTTGATTTAGGTTATGGATACCTTTCGTATATATTTTTGGATAAATACTCAAAATTTGCCAAATTCTGCCAAACTTGCGGTTTAAGGCTATCTTCAGGCATTTAGAACTTGGCCATAATATTGTAAGATTCTCAAAGTGCCCACATGGAGTTGTGAAACTATTACATTGATTAAAGATTGACATACCTTTTGAAACGCGGCCCTATTTTGAAATAAGTTCGGGGAATATTGGCACTACCTCTTTGATTTTAAAGGGTAAGCAGAATTAGCAGATCCTTCTCCACTATTTCTAGGCTTTAAAATCTTAACATCGTTGAGAACTAAATGGAATCTGATGTTCAGTAGTTGTCGTTTGTTGATGTGGTTCATAAACGTTTCTCGTTTCTCGTTTTTGTCGAGCCTTCGACTTTAGTCGAAAAAGCGAGACATAGCGATCCTACATTCCGTCGGCGTCGGCGTCGTCGTCGGCGGCGTCCACAAATATTCACTCTGTGGTTAAAGTTTTTGAAATTTTAATAACTTTCTTTTAAACTATCCTGGATTTCTACCAAACTTGGACAGAAGCTTGTTTATGATCATAAGATAGTATCCAGAAGTAAATTTTGTAAAAATAAAATTCCTGTTTTTCAGTATTTTACTTGTAAATGGACTTAGTTTTTCTGCCGGGAAACATTACATTCACTCTGTGGTTAAAGTTTTTAAAATTTTAATAACTTTCTTAAACTATCCTGGATTTCTACCAAACTTGTAGACTTGGGAATCAATATAACGTTAAATTTTTATACATGTTGCATGCAAAACAAATATGCGGATTTCGACAATTAATGTCTCCTCAGTGATGTTAGGAATCGAAACGGTATTTGGAAAGCAATACAATTTACCTCAATTTAGGATAGATTCTTGCATTTTGAGGAGTCAAAATAGGATGAACGGATCATATAAAACCGAAGGCAAATATACTTCAAGCCCAAACGAAAAAATATAAACAAGTCTAAATTGAAAACTACGTTCAAACCTATGATTGCGTTGGATACAAACCGCAATTTTTATACGTGTGCATGCAAAACCAATTTCTTGTTAGAAAGCCATACAATTTACCTCAATTTAGGATAGACTCTTGAATTTTGAGGAGTCAAAATAGGATGAACGGATCATATAAACCCGCAGGCAAATATAATTCAAGCCCAAACGAAAAATTATAAACAAGTCTAAATTGAAAAAAAAACGTTCAAACCTATGATTGCGTTGGATAAAAACCGCAATTTTTATACATGTTGCATGCAAAACAAATATGCGGATTTCGACAATTAATGTCTCCTCAGTGATGTTAGGAATCGAAACGGTATTTGGAAAGCAATACAATTTACCTCAATTTAGGATAGATTCTTGCATTTTGAGGAGTCAAAATAGGATGAACGGATCATATAAACCCGAAGGCAAATATACTTCAAGCTCAAACGAAAAAATATAAACAAGTCTAAATTGAAAACAACGTTCAAACCTATGATTGCGTTGGATAAAAACCGCAATTTTTATACGTGTGCATGCAAAACCAATTTCTTGTTAGAAAGCCATACGATTTACCTCAATTTAGGATAGACTCTTGAATTTTGAGGAGTCAAAATAGGATGAACGGATCATATAAACCCGCAGGCAAATATAATACAAGCCCAACCGAAAAAATATAAACAAGTCTAAATTGAAAACAACGTTCAAACCTATGATTGCGTTGGATAAAAACCACAAATTTTATACGTGTGCATGCAAAACAAATTTCTTGTAAGAGGGGTATAAATACAGCACAAACAACATTTTCCAAAAGACCAAAAACGTGAAAAAGTATATTTTAACAAAACGCATTTGACTAACAGGTCGAACAACAAATGTTCTTAAACCCTGCTGACTGCCATTGGCGATTGCCAAATAAACGGATCACCGATGTAATAAATGGAATTTTAAATTTAATACTAAACAGAAAACAATAAACTTGCGGAAAAGATGGTATACCACCAATAAAGGTGCAAAGGTTTTTGTACACCATATCCGGATTTCGACAATTAATGTCTCTTCAGTGATGTTAGGAATCGAAACGGTATTTGGAAAGCCATACAATTTACCTCAATTTAGGATAGACTTGAATTTTGAGGAGTCAAAATAGGATGAACGGATCATATAAATCCGAAGGCAAATATAATTCAAGCCCAAACGAAAAAATATAAACAAGTCTAAATTGAAAACAACGTTCAAACCTATGATTGCGTTGGATAAAAACCGCAATTTTTATACATGTTGCATGCAAAACAAATATGCGGATTTCGACAATTAATGTCTCCTCAGTGATGTTAGGAATCGAAACGGTATTTGGAAAGCAATACAATTTACCTCAATTTAGGATAGATTCTTGCATTTTGAGGAGTCAAAATAGGATGAACGGATCATATAAACCCGAAGGCAAATATACTTCAAGCCCAAACGAAAAAATATAAACAAGTCTAAATTGAAAACAACGTTCAAACCTATGATTGCGTTGGATAAAAACCACAAATTTTATACGTGTGCATGCAAAACAAATTTCTTGTAAGAGGGATATAAATACAGCACAAACAACATTTTCCAAAAGACCAAAAACGTGAAAAAGTATATTTTAACAAAACGCATTTGACTAACAGGTCGAACAACAAATGTTCTTAAACCCTGCTGACTGCCATTGGCGATTGCCAAATAAACGGATCACCGATGTAATAAATGGAATTTTAAATTTAATACTAAACAGAAAACAATAAACTTGCGGAAAAGATGGTATACCACCAATAAAGATGCAAAGGTTTTTGTACACCATATCCGGATTTCGACAATTAATGTCTCTTCAGTGATGTTAGGAATCGAAACTGTATTTGGAAAGCCATACAATTTACCTCAATTTAGGATAGACTTGAATTTTAAGGAGTCAAAATAGGATGAACGGATCATATAAATCCGAAGGCAAATATAATTCAAGCCCAAACGAAAAAATATAAACAAGTCTAAATTGAAAACAACGTTCAAACCTATGATTGCGTTGGATAAAAACCGCAATTTTTATACGTGTGCATGCAAAACCAATTTTTTGTTAGAAAGCCATACAATTTTCCTCAATTTAGGATAGACTCTTGAATTTTGAGGAGTCAAAATAGAATGAACGGATCATATAAACCCGAAGGCAAATATAATACAAGCCCAAACGAAAAAATATAAACAAGTCTAAATTGAAAACAACGTTCAAACCTATGATTGCGTTGGATAAAAACCACAAATTTTATACGTGTGCATGCAAAACAAATTTCTTGTAAGAGGGATATAAATACAGCACAAACAACATTTTCCAAAAGACCAAAAACGTGAAAATGTATATTTTAACAAAACGCATTTGACTAACAGGTCGAACAACAAATGTTCTTAAACCCTGCTGACTGCCATTGGCGATTGCCAAATAAACGGATCACCGATGTAATAAATGGAATTTTAAATTTAATACTAAACAGAAAACAATAAACTTGCGGAAAAGATGGTATACCACCAATAAAGGTGCAAAGGTTTTTGTACACCATATCCGGATTTCGACAATTAATGTCTCTTCAGTGATGTTAGGAATCGAAACGGTATTTGGAAAGCCATACAATTTACCTCAATTTAGGATAGACTTGAATTTTGAGGAGTCAAAATAGGATGAACGGATCATATAAATCCGAAGGCAAATATAATTCAAGCCCAAACGAAAAAATATAAACAAGTCTAAATTGAAAACAACGTTCAAACCTATGATTGCGTTGGATAAAAACCGCAATTTTTATACGTGTGCATGCAAAACCAATTTTTTGTTAGAAAGCCATACAATTTTCCTCAATTTAGGATAGACTCTTGAATTTTGAGGAGTCAAAATAGAATGAACGGATCATATAAACCCGAAGGCAAATATAATACAAGCCCAAACGAAAAAATATAAACAAGTCTAAATTGAAAACAACGTTCAAACCTATGATTGCGTTGGATAAAAACCACAAATTTTATACGTGTGCATGCAAAACAAATTTCTTGTAAGAGGGATATAAATACAGCACAAACAACATTTTCCAAAAGACCAAAAACGTGAAAATGTATATTTTAACAAAACGCATTTGACTAACAGGTCGAACAAAAAATGTTCTTAAACCCTGCTGACTGCCATTGGCGATTGCCAAATAAACGGATCACCAATGTCATAAATGGAATTTTAAATTTAATACTAAACAGAAAACAATAAACTTGCGGAAAAGATGGTATACCACCAATAAAGGTGCAAAGGTTTTTGTACACCATATCCGGATTTCGACAATTAATGTCTCTTCAGTGATGTTAGGAATCGAAACGGTATTTGGAAAGCCATACAATTTACCTCAATTTAGGATAGACTTGAATTTTGAGGAGTCAAAATAGGATGAACGGATCATATAAATCCGAAGGCAAATATAATTCAAGCCCAAACGAAAAAATATAAACAAGTCTAAATTGAAAACAACGTTCAAACCTATGATTGCGTTGGATAAAAACCGCAATTTTTATACGTGTGCATGCAAAACCAATTTTTTGTTAGAAAGCCATACAATTTTCCTCAATTTAGGATAGACTCTTGAATTTTGAGGAGTCAAAATAGAATGAACGGATCATATAAACCCGAAGGCAAATACAATACAAGCCCAAACGAAAAAATATAAACAAGTCTAAATTGAAAACAACGTTCAAACCTATGATTGCGTTGGATAAAAACCACAAATTTTATACGTGTGCATGCAAAACAAATTTCTTGTAAGAGGGATATAAATACAGCACAAACAACATTTTCCAAAAGACCAAAAACGTGAAAATGTATATTTTAACAAAACGCATTTGACTAACAGGTCGAACAAAAAATGTTCTTAAACCCTGCTGACTGCCATTGGCGATTGCCAAATAAACGGATCACCAATGTCATAAATGGAATTTTAAATTTAATACTAAACAGAAAACAATAAACTTGCGGAAAAGATGGTATACCACCAATAAAGGTGCAATGGTTTTTGTACACCATATCCGGATTTCGACAATTAATGTCTCTTCAGTGATGTTAGGAATCGAAACGGTATTTGGAAAGCCATACAATTTACCTCAATTTAGGATAGACTTGAATTTTGAGGAGTCAAAATAGGATGAACGGATCATATAAATCCGAAGGCAAATATAATTCAAGCCCAAACGAAAAAATATAAACAAGTCTAAATTGAAAACAACGTTCAAACCTATGATTGCGTTGGATAAAAACCGCACTTTTTATACATGTTGCATGCAAAACAAATATGCGGATTTCGACAATTAATGTCTCCTCAGTGATGTTAGGAATCGAAACGGTATTTGGAAAGCAATACAATTTACCTCAATTTAGGATAGATTCTTGCATTTTGAGGAGTCAAAATAGAATGAACGGATCATATAAACCCGAAGGCAAATATAATACAAGCCCAAACGAAAAAATATAAACAAGTCTAAATTGAAAACAACGTTCAAACCTATGATTGCGTTGGATAAAAACCACAAATTTTATACGTGTGCATGCAAAACAAATTTCTTGTAAGAGGGATATAAATACAGCACAAACAACATTTTCCAAAAGACCAAAAACGTGAAAATGTATATTTTAACAAAACGCATTTGACTAACAGGTCGAACAACAAATGTTCTTAAACCCTGCTGACTGCCATTGGCGATTGCCAAATAAACGGATCACCGATGTAATAAATGGAATTTTAAATTTAATACTAAACAGAAAACAATAAACTTGCGGAAAAGATGGTATACCACCAATAAAGGTGCAAAGGTTTTTTGTACACCATATCCGGATTTCGACAATTAATGTCTCTTCAGTGATGTTAGGAATCAAAACGGTATTTGGAAAGCCATACAATTTACCTCAATTTAGGATAGACTTGAATTTTGAGGAGTCAAAATAGGATGAACGGATCATATAAACCCGCAGGCAAATATAATTCAAGCCCAAACGAAAAATTATAAACAAGTCTAAATTGAAAAAAAAACGTTCAAACCTATGATTGCGCAGGATAAAAACCGCAATTTTTATACGTGTGCATGCAAAACAAATTTCTTGTAGCACAAACAACATTTTCCAAAAGACCAAAAACGTGAAAATGTATATTTTAACAAAACGCATTTGACTAACAGGTCGAACAAAAAATGTTCTTAAACCCTGCTGACTGCCATAGGCGATTGCCAAATAAACGGATCACCAATGTCATAAATGGAATTTTAAATTTAATACTAAACAGAAAACAATAAACTTGCGGAAAAGATGGTATACCACCAATAAAGGTGCAAAGGTTTTTGTACACCATATCCGGATTTCGACAATTAATGTCTCTTCAGTGATGTTAGGAATCGAAACGGTATTTGGAAAGCCATACAATTTACCTCAATTTAGGATAGACTTGAATTTTGAGGAGTCAAAATAGGATGAACGGATCATATAAATCCGAAGGCAAATATAATTCAAGCCCAAACGAAAAAATATAAACAAGTCTAAATTGAAAACAACGTTCAAACCTATGATTGCGTTGGATAAAAACCGCAATTTTTATACGTGTGCATGCAAAACCAATTTCTTGTTAGAAAGCCATACAATTTACCTCAATTTAGGATAGACTCTTGAATTTTGAGGAGTCAAAATAGAATGAACGGATCATATAAACCCGAAGGCAAATATAATACAAGGCCAAACGAAAAAATATAAACAAGTCTAAATTGAATACAACGTACAAACCTATGATTGCGTTGGATAAAAACCACAAATTTTATACGTGTGCATACAAAACAAATTTCTTGTAAGAGGGATATAAATACAGCACAAACAACATTTTCCAAAAGACCAAAAACGTGAAAATGTATATTTTAACAAAACGCATTTGACTAACAGGTCGAACAACAAATGTTCTTAAACGCTGCTGACTGCCATTGGCGATTGCCAAATAAACGGATCACCGATGTAATAAATGGAATTTTAAATTTAATACTAAACAGAAAACAATAAACTTGCGGAAAAGATGGTATACCACCAATAAAGGTGCAAAGGTTTTTGTACACCATATCCGGATTTCGACAATTAATGTCTCTTCAGTGATGTTAGGAATCGAAACGGTATTTGGAAAGCCATACAATTTACCTCAATTTAGGATAGACTTGAATTTTGAGGAGTCAAAATAGGATGAACGGATCATATAAACCCGCAGGCAAATATAATTCAAGCCCAAACGAAAAATTATAAACAAGTCTAAATTGAAAAAAAAAACGTTCAAACCTATGATTGCGCTGGATAAAAACCGCAATTTTTATACGTGTGCATGCAAAACAAATTTCTTGTAGCACAAACAACATTTTCCAAAAGACCAAAAACGTGAAAATGTATATTTTAACAAAACGCATTTGACTAACAGGTCGAACAAAAAATGTTCTTAAACCCTGCTGACTGCCATTGGCGATTGCCAAATAAACGGATCACCAATGTCATAAATGGAATTTTAAATTTAATACTAAACAGAAAACAATAAACTTGCGGAAAAGATGGTATACCACCAATAAAGGTGCAAAGGTTTTTGTACACCATATCCGGATTTCGACAATTAATGTCTCTTCAGTGATGTTAGGAATCGAAACGGTATTTGGAAAGCCATACAATTTACCTCAATTTAGGATAGACTTGAATTTTGAGGAGTCAAAATAGGATGAACGGATCATATAAATCCGAAGGCAAATATAATTCAAGCCCAAACGAAAAAATATAAACAAGTCTAAATTGAAAACAACGTTCAAACCTATGATTGCGTTGGATAAAAACCGCAATTTTTATACATGCTGCATGCAAAACAAATATGCGGATTTCGACAATTAATGTCTCCTCAGTGATGTTAGGAATCGAAACGGTATTTGGAAAGCAATACAATTTACCTCAATTTAGGATAGATTCTTGCATTTTGAGGAGTCAAAATAGGATGAACGGACCATATTAACCCGAAGGCAAATATACTTCAAGCCCAAACGAAAAAATATAAACAAGTCTAAATTGAAAACAACGTTCAAACCTATGATTGCGTTGGATAAAAACCACAAATTTTATACGTGTGCATGCAAAACAAATTTCTTGTAAGAGGGATATAAATACAGCACAAACAACATTTTCCAAAAGACCAAAAGCGTGAAAATGTATATTTTAACAAAACGCATTTGACTAACAGGTCGAACAACAAATGTTCTTAAACCCTGCTGACTGCCATTGGCGATTGCCAAATAAACGGATCACCGATGTAATAAATGGAATTTTAAATTTAATACTAAACAGAAAACAATAAACTTGCGGAAAAGATGGTATACCACCAATAAAGATGCAAAGGTTTTTGTACACCATATCCTGATTTCGACAATTAATGTCTCTTCAGTGATGTTAGGAATCGAAACGGTATTTGGAAAGCCATACAATTTACCTCAATTTAGGATAGACTTGAATTTTGAGGAGTCAAAATAGGATGAACGGATCATATAAACCCGCAGGCAAATATAATTCAAGCCCAAACGAAAAATTATAAACAAGTCTAAATTGAAAAAAAAACGTTCAAACCTATGATTGCGTTGGAGAAAAACCGCAATTTTTATACATGTTGCATGCAAAACAAATATGCGGATTTCGACAATTAATGTCTCCTCAGTGATGTTAGGAATCGAAACGGTATTTGGAAAGCAATACAATTTACCTCAATTTAGGATAGACTCTTGCATTTTGAGGAGTCAAAATAGGATGAACGGATCATATAAACCCGAAGGCAAATATACTTCAAGCCCAAACGAAAAAATATAAACAAGTCTAAATTGAAAACAACGTTCAAACCTATGATTGCGTTGGATAAAAACCGCAATTTTTATACGTGTGCATGCAAAACCAATTTCTTGTTAGAAAGCCATACAATTTACCTCAATTTAGGATAGACTCTTGAATTTTGAGGAGTCAAAATAGGATGAACGGATCATATAAACCCGCAGGCAAATATAATTCAAGCCCAAACGAAAAATTATAAACAAGTCTAAATTGAAAAAAAAACCGTTCAAACCTATGATTGCGCAGGATAAAAACCGCAATTTTTATACGTGTGCATGCAAAACAAATTTCTTGTAGCACAAACAACATTTTCCAAAAGACCAAAAACGTGAAAATGTATATTTTAACAAAACGCATTTGACTAACAGGTCGAACAAAAAATGTTCTTAAACCCTGCTGACTGCCATTGGCGATTGCCAAATAAACGGATCACCAATGTCATAAATGGAATTTTAAATTTAATACTAAACAGAAAACAATAAACTTGCGGAAAAGATGGTATACCACCAATAAAGGTGCAAAGGTTTTTGTACACCATATCCGGATTTCGACAATTAATGTCTCTTCAGTGATGTTAGGAATCGAAACGGTATTTGGAAAGCCATACAATTTACCTCAATTTAGGATAGACTTGAATTTTGAGGAGTCAAAATAGGATGAACGGATCATATAAATCCGAAGGCAAATATAATTCAAGCCCAAACGAAAAAATATAAACAAGTCTAAATTGAAAACAACGTTCAAACCTATGATTGCGTTGGATAAAAACCGCAATTTTTATACATGCTGCATGCAAAACAAATATGCGGATTTCGACAATTAATGTCTCCTCAGTGATGTTAGGAATCGAAACGGTATTTGGAAAGCAATACAATTTACCTCAATTTAGGATAGATTCTTGCATTTTGAGGAGTCAAAATAGGATGAACGGACCATATTAACCCGAAGGCAAATATACTTCAAGCCCAAACGAAAAAATATAAACAAGTCTAAATTGAAAACAACGTTCAAACCTATGATTGCGTTGGATAAAAACCACAAATTTTATACGTGTGCATGCAAAACAAATTTCTTGTAAGAGGGATATAAATACAGCACAAACAACATTTTCCAAAAGACCAAAAGCGTGAAAATGTTCCTTCATCCAAGCATATCTTGGATGTGCAGGATGAAGGTCATTCTTAGAATATGAGCCTGAGGCTCGAAAGTAATGAATTAGCTTAACTTCTCTGTGAGGGGTGAAGTTAACATGTAATAACTCTGTTTAAAGAAACAAACTATAACCACCAGACCATAGATGGCCAGTGACCTTGACCCTAGTATATAAACACCTGTTCCATAATAACTTGTCATAATTTAAAGTAAGTTTGTGTCGACCAAAAAACCCATAGGAAAAGGGTGGGTCTGACTGATAATCCCTAGGGTGGGAATTAATTACTTTCGAGCCTCAGGCTCATATTCTAAGAATGACCTTCATCCTGCACATCCAAGATATGCTTGGATGAAGGAACATTCTTATTCATATTTCGCCTTTCGGTCTCAAGTAATGAATTAGCTTGTTTAAAGTGTAGACACAAACTAAAACCAAAAATCATACAAATGCAACATTTAATTGAGCATAAACAATCACAAGATCATCCAGTAATTACGGCAGAAGAAAAGTCCTTAGTGCCAGTATTATTCAATTCCCTGTAATAGAACTTATAAAATGTTTTAGCACATGTCCAGTTAGCTGTTGCCATAATGCCTTTAATAGAACATCCTGAAGCTAATGCAGCTGAAGTAGAGGCACATCTAAATGAGTGAGCCTTAAAAATGTTGATATCAATGCCTGCTAAAAGTAGAACTGTCTTTAACCATCTAGATAATGTAGAAGTTGAAACTTTACGAAAAGTTGCATAAGAAATAAACAAACTAGATGTCTTCCTGACATCTTTTGTACGCAAAACATAATTAATCATTGTCTTAACAACACAAAGTTCTGGTTTATCAAAACGCTTGAACACCACATTAGGCAGACTAAAACCAGGTCTAGTAGTTTTCAAAAGTTCCTGTATATGAAAAACTATAGTGCCTTGTCTTTGACTAAAAGACATAAAATGTAAATCCAGAGCTGATATAGATTGTGCCCTAGCAGCTGTAGTCAAGGCAACTAAAGACACAAGTTTAAAAGTCAAAGTCTTCAATGTTAAATCCTCCAATGGATATAAAGAACTTAAAAAAGTTAGCACTAAATTCACATCCCAAGTGAAAGAGTATCTCGCTCTTGGCGGATTCAGGTTAAAGCAACCTTTCAACATACGGTCAACAAAAACAAATTTAGTAACATCTACTCCAAAAAAGGATAAAGTCTGTGTCAACATAGACCGAGTAGTATTTAACACTGAATACGAAAAGTTACTGTCTTTCAAAAAATTCAAATAATCTATTACATCCTTTTCAGATGGTCGAAAGGAATTGGTTTTCCTTTGAACACACCAAATAACAAATTTTCTCCAAGAATATTGGTATTGCTTGATTGTAGAAGGTCTCCAAGATGCAATGATGACATCTGCAGATGATTCTGAAAATCCTCTATCAATAAGCGATTTCCGGATACAATACACACGGTTAAATTTAGTCTCTTCCTTAATGGATGGCATTCTCCTGTATGCGGCATCATAACTAAATCTTTGTGTTGAGGCAGTCTAACTGGCAAAGAAATTAACATTGGTATTAGCAAAGAAAACCAACTTTGTGCAGGCCAAAAAGGAATAATCAAAATAGCCTTCTCAACTCTGTCACTAATAATTTTCATTAAAATTTTCCCCAACAAAGAAAAAGGTGGGAAAATATATGGTCTAAAATCAGACCATGAAAAAGTAAAAGCATCAACAAAAGTAGCTTGTGGGTCAAAAGACCACGAAGCAAATCTAGGGATTTGAAAATTCAAACGTGAAGCAAACAAATCAATGTTTGGAACAAAGAAATGTTTACAAATTCTATCAAAGATTTCTACTTTCAATTGCCACTCTGTGGAGTCTGTAAAATTTCTAGACATATGATCAGCATCAAAATTTTCTGTTCCAGGAATATACTGAGCTGTGATAAAAATATCCCTTTTTGAACACCAAGTCCAAATCTCTGCAGCAAGCCTGTCAAGTGACAATGAGGTCATGCCTCCCATTTCATTAATATAAGCTACTGCAGTTGTATTGTCTGATCGTATACCAATATGGCATGAGTTTTTGTGACTAAAAAATGCTCTTAAAGAGAAAAATATAGCCAACAATTCTAAGTAATTAATATGAAACGAGCGTTCTGACAAGCTCCATCTACCACCAGCAAACTGTCGTTCAAATTTGGATCCCCAACCTTCTAATGAGGCATCTGTTTCAATCCAAAAATTTATTTGTATGGGTCTTATCAGTTTTCCATTTTCAGAATTTAAATTGTTAACCCACCAAAAAATTTCAATTTTTGACTCTTGTGTGATAATAATTTCAGAGTCAAAATCACCATAACAACTATTCAGTGCTTCAACTTTATTTCTCTCCATGTTTCTGTAATGTAATGGTCCCACAGATACTGCATTAAAAGCATGTACAACAAGACCAATAAATGATGCAAAGCATCTTACAGTAACACACTTCTGTTGAAGAATAATTTTCCCAAGGGAGATAATTTTGTCTATTTTCTCATCTGTCAAAAAAATCTTAAATAACTCAGTATCAATAATGAGACCAAAGAAAACAATGCGTTTTGAAGGAATAAGGACAGACTTCTTATAATTTATTCTGAAACCAAGTTCATCAAGCTTCTGCACCATTTTTTCTGTATTTACAATACAACTTTCTAAATTCTGATCCATAATAAGAGAATCATCAATGTAATAAATACATCTAATGCCATTTTTTCGAAAAAATGCATAGACAGGTTTTAAAACCTTAGTAAAAACTCTTGGTGCAGAAGCCAATCCAAAACAAAGAACCTGAAATTCATATAAATGTCCTTTCCACATGAAACGCAAATATTTCTTAAAATCATTATTAATACTAATACTAAAATAAGCATCTGTGAGATCTATGGATGTTAGATAATCATCCCTTTGAATTACATCTAAAACAAATGATAAATGTTCTTGCTTAAAATGATGATAAGCCACAAAATTGTTTAAATTTTTTAAATTGATAACAGGCCTTGAAGACCCATCTTTCTTAGGAACTAAGAAAATATTGGAAATAAACTGGTTGTCCAATGACACAACTTCTTTAATAGCTCCCTTAGCTAATAATTTTTGGACTTCTGATGAAATTATTTCAACCTTATGTAAAGGGAAATGTATCTCATTCATAAAAGATGAACCTTGTGGCACAACATCAAATTCAATTTTATAACCATTTCTTACTGTATCTAATATCCATAGATCACTTGTAATATTTTCCCATTCGGGATAATTAAGTTCTCTCACCTTAACTATTGTCGAAAATGGTTGTTCTGGTAGAACCCTCTCTGAGAGTTGTGACCTCTTTGAGATCCTCTGTTTCCTGTCGGGAAACCTCTCCCTCTGCCCCTTAGGGAGGGGAATTGCCGTCCGCCCTGTCGGCCGACAGGGCCTCTGGAGTTTAAAGACAGATATTGGTCTCTACTATAGCTGCTTGGAGCGCTATTATTGTTAGACCTGGATCCTCTACCAAGGAATCTAGGATTAGCTATTGGAATCTTAGTGTAATCACCAAGTTCCTTCATCTGCTTCATGCAATCAGCACCAAAAAGTGATGAATCCACAGGAACATCAGAATTGCAAATTGGTTTGAACTTATCATTAAGATAAGGTCTAAGAGCTGAGCGTCTCCTCTGTGTCAGAGAAAGAAAACCATGGCCTAACAAACAAATAGAATCTGACAATAGCTTTCTAGTATTATCAACATCTAATGGCTCATTCTTGCAACAATGATTAGCCAACTGAACAATGGGGGTCAACCCCTTAACAAAGTACCTCTGGGTTTCCTGCATTTTAGAATCCACAGTGTGGGCCTGTCGAGGCAGTGCAGTCCAAATCTCCTTATTCACCCTAGGAACACAAAGGTTCTCACAATTTTCAGGCCGTAAGTATCTCTCCTCTATTAACTTTATACTATCCTGATTTGATTTTACAGACATTGCAGCATTTACAGCCTTAGAAAGACTAGAAGATATTTTAGGCCCAGTCTTCTCTTCTGTATTTAATTGTGGGATTTCCCAGGCAAAATCAAAATCATATTGTTCAACCTGTTCAACAACAGGTTGAGATACTGGTACATTAATCTCACTAAGAGGAGCCCTAAAGGCATCTGAAAACCCTAATGCTGGGTCAAAAGAAGTTTCAAAATCAACTGGGGCTGGACTATCATCAGCCCTAGCACAAACTCCAGAAGGAGGTACATATACAGGATCATCTAAGTAGTCCAGATCAAAATCATGAACTGCATCTAAGTTAGCCTCTAGTGGCAAAATTGGAGAGTTAGAGGATACAGCAGTAGGGTTCTCTACAACCTCTGCTTGATTGGAAGACCGAGAAACTGTCTCACACCTAGGGGTCCTTACAGGCTCTTTCCCACATTTATTTATAAATCCTCTAAAAAGATGAGTCAAAGTGTCAATAGACTTGCCCATAGTAGATATGCCCATCTTATCCCTCAACACTGATAACTCCTCTGGAGAAAAATCCTCAACTCTAGGAGATTTAGTAGCTTTACTAGTAGCACTAGTAGACTTAGCCTTCCTTTTGACTGGTTTAGGTGCTTTGTCACTTGTAATGGCAGTGCCTTTTATAATTCTACTAGGCTTTTTAGAGGGTTTATTCAAACTACCTCTAGTTTTCCTATTTAATTCAACATTTTTAATTTCATCAGCAACATAGAGATGCTGAAAATCATAGCCATCGGCTTCATTAGTTTCAATATCATTTTCATCATCTTGCAAAAGCAATACATCTTCATTTTCAAACTCAGCCATTGTAATTTAATAATCTGTACCTGTGCAATAAAACACGTGCTAATTCTGAAGAGTACACACGACCTTCAGTTAAAAAGAAAAACACCTGTATTTATCTACCTGTTAAACAAACAGGAGTAAATTAATAAAGTAACAAATTTGCCGTACAGCGTAGGCAAAAACTTTAATGAATAAACTTGTCATACATCGTAGACAATAATTTTTTATTTTCTTTTCATCAACACTTGTCGTACATCGTAGACAAGAAATTTTTTATTTCTAATTAACATCAACACTTGTCGTACATCGTAGACAAGAAAATTTTATTTCTAAGTTACATCAACACTTGTCGTACATCGTAGACAAGATAAATGTAATTAAATTAACTTTCCAACTTACTTATCTATAGATAACAATAAATTTACTATAAAAGAATATCAGTGAAGTGCTGTTCACTTCACACCCTCTAGAAAAATAATGACAAGTTATTATGGAACAGGTGTTTATATACTAGGGTCAAGGTCACTGGCCATCTATGGTCTGGTGGTTATAGTTTGTTTCTTTAAACAGAGTTATTACATGTTAACTTCACCCCTCACAGAGAAGTTAAGCTAATTCATTACTTGAGACCGAAAGGCGAAATATGAATAAGAATGTATATTTTAACAAAACGCATTTGACTAACAGGTCGAACAACAAATGTTCTTAAACCCTGCTGACTGCCATTGGCGATTGCCAAATAAACGGATCACCGATGTAATAAATGGAATTTTAAATTTAATACTAAACAGAAAACAATAAACTTGCGGAAAAGATGGTATACCACCAATAAAGATGCAAAGGTTTTTGTACACCATATCCTGATTTCGACAATTAATGTCTCTTCAGTGATGTTAGGAATCGAAACGGTATTTGGAAAGCCATACAATTTACCTCAATTTAGGATAGACTTGAATTTTGAGGAGTCAAAATAGGATGAACGGATCATATAAACCCGCAGGCAAATATAATTCAAGCCCAAACGAAAAATTATAAACAAGTCTAAATTGAAAAAAAAACGTTCAAACCTATGATTGCGTTGGAGAAAAACCGCAATTTTTATACATGTTGCATGCAAAACAAATATGCGGATTTCGACAATTAATGTCTCCTCAGTGATGTTAGGAATCGAAACGGTATTTGGAAAGCAATACAATTTACCTCAATTTAGGATAGACTCTTGCATTTTGAGGAGTCAAAATAGGATGAACGGATCATATAAACCCGAAGGCAAATATACTTCAAGCCCAAACGAAAAAATATAAACAAGTCTAAATTGAAAACAACGTTCAAACCTATGATTGCGTTGGATAAAAACCGCAATTTTTATACGTGTGCATGCAAAACCAATTTCTTGTTAGAAAGCCATACAATTTACCTCAATTTAGGATAGACTCTTGAATTTTGAGGAGTCAAAATAGGATGAACGGATCATATAAACCCGCAGGCAAATATAATACAAGCCCAACCGAAAAAATATAAACAAGTCTAAATTAAAAACAACGTTCAAACCTATGATTGCGTTGGATAAAAACCACAAATTTTATACGTGTGCATGCAAAACAAATTTCTTGTAAGAGGGGTATATATACAGCACAAACAACATTTTCCAAAAGACCAAAAACGTGAAAAAGTATATTTTAACAAAACGCATTTGACTAACAGGTCGAACAACAAATGTTCTTAAACCCTGCTGACTGCCATTGGCGATTGCCAAATAAACGGATCACCGATGTAATAAATGGAATTTTAAATTTAATACTAAACAGAAAACAATAAACTTGCGGAAAAGATGGTATAACACCAATAAAGGTGCAAAGGTTTTTGTACACCATATCCGGATTTCGACAATTAATGTCTCTTCAGTGATGTTAGGAATCGAAACGGTATTTGGAAAGCCATACAATTTACCTCAATTTAGGATAGACTTGAATTTTGAGGAGTCAAAATAGGATGAACGAATCATATAAATCCGAAGGCAAATATAATTCAAGCCCAAACGAAAAAATATAAACAAGTCTAAATTAAAAACAACGTTCAAACCTATGATTGCGTTGGATAAAAACCGCAATTTTTATACATGTTGCATGCAAAACAAATATGCGGATTTCGACAATTAATGTCTCCTCAGTGATGCTAGGAATCGAAACGGTATTTGGAAAGCAATACAATTTACCTCAATATAGGATAGATTCTTTCATTTTGAGGAGTCAAAATAGGATGAACGGATCATATAAACCCGAAGGCAAATATACTTCAAGCCCAAACGAAAAAATATAAACAAGTCTAAATTGAAAACAACGTTCAAACCTATGATTGCGTTGGATAAAAACCACAAATTTTATACGTGTGCATGCAAAACAAATTTCTTGTAAGAGGGATATAAATACAGCACAAACAACATTTTCCAAAAGACCAAAAACGTGAAAATGTATATTTTAACAAAACGCATTTGACTAACAGGTCGAACAACAAATGTTCTTAAACCCTGCTGACTGCCATTGGCGATTGCCAAATAAACGGATCACCGATGTAATAAATGGAATTTTAAATTTAATACTAAACAGAAAACAATAAACTTGCGGAAAAGATGGTATACCACCAATAAAGGTGCAAAGGTTTTTGTACACCATATCCGGATTTCGACAATTAATGTCTCTTCAGTGATGTTAGGAATCGAAACGGTATTTGGAAAGCCATACAATTTACCTCAATTTAGGATTGACTTGAATTTTGAGGAGTCAAAATAGGATGAACGGATCATATAAACCCGCAGGCAAATATAATTCAAGCCCAAACGAAAAATTATAAACAAGTCTAAATTGAAAAAAAAAACGTTCAAACCTATGATTGCGCTGGATAAAAACCGCAATTTTTATACGTGTGCATGCAAAACAAATTTCTTGTAGCACAAACAACATTTTCCAAAAGACCAAAAACGTGAAAATGTATATTTTAACAAAACGCATTTGACTAACAGGTCGAACAAAAAATGTTCTTAAACCCTGCTGACTGCCATTGGCGATTGCCAAATAAACGGATCACCAATGTCATAAATGGAATTTTAAATTTAATACTAAACAGAAAACAATAAACTTGCGGAAAAGATGGTATACCACCAATAAAGGTGCAAAGGTTTTTGTACACCATATCCGGATTTCGACAATTAATGTCTCTTCAGTGATGTTAGGAATCGAAACGGTATTTGGAAAGCCATACAATTTACCTCAATTTAGGATAGACTTGAATTTTGAGGAGTCAAAATAGGATGAACGGATCATATAAATCCGAAGGCAAATATAATTCAAGCCCAAACGAAAAAATATAAACAAGTCTAAATTGAAAACAACGTTCAAACCTATGATTGCGTTGGATAAAAACCGCAATTTTTATACATGTTGCATGCAAAACAAATATGCGGATTTCGACAATTAATGTCTCCTCAGTGATGTTAGGAATCGAAACGGTATTTGGAAAGCAATACAATTTACCTCAATTTAGGATAGATTCTTGCATTTTGAGGAGTCAAAATAGGATGAACGGATCATATAAACCCGAAGGCAAATATACTTCAAGCCCAAACGAAAAAATATAAACAAGTCTAAATTGAAAACAACGTTCAAACCTATGATTGCGTTGGATAAAAACCGCAATTTTTATACGTGTGCATGCAAAACCAATTTCTTGTTAGAAAGCCATACAATTTACCTCAATTTAGGATAGACTCTTGAATTTTGAGGAGTCAAAATAGAATGAACGGATCATATAAACCCGAAGGCAAATATAATACAAGCCCAAACGAAAAAATATAAACAAGTCTAAATTGAAAACAACGTTCAAACCTATGATTGCGTTGGATAAAAACCACAAATTTTATACGTGTGCATGCAAAACAAATTTCTTGTAAGAGGGATATAAATACAGCACAAACAACATTTTCCAAAAGACCAAAAACGTGAAAATGTATATTTTAACAAAACGCATTTGACTAACAGGTCGAACAACAAATGTTCTTAAACCCTGCTGACTGCCATTGGCGATTGCCAAATAAACGGATCACCGATGTAATAAATGGAATTTTAAATTTAATACTAAACAGAAAACAATAAACTTGCGGAAAAGATGGTATACCACCAATAAATGTGCAAAGGTTTTTGTACACCATATCCGGATTTCGACAATTAATGTCTCTTCAGTGATGTTAGGAATCGAAACGGTATTTGGAAAGCCATACAATTTACCTCAATTTAGGATTGATTTGAATTTTGAGGAGTCAAAATAGGATGAACGGATCATATAAACCCGCAGGCAAATATAATTCAAGCCCAAACGAAAAATTATAAACAAGTCTAAATTGAAAAAAAAAACGTTCAAACCTATGATTGCGCTGGATAAAAACCGCAATTTTTATACGTGTGCATGCAAAACAAATTTCTTGTAGCACAAACAACATTTTCCAAAAGACCAAAAACGTGAAAATGTATATTTTAACAAAACGCATTTGACTAACAGGTCGAACAAAAAATGTTCTTAAACCCTGCTGACTGCCATTGGCGATTGCCAAATAAACGGATCACCAATGTCATAAATGGAATTTTAAATTTAATACTAAACAGAAAACAATAAACTTGCGGAAAAGATGGTATACCACCAATAAAGGTGCAAAGGTTTTTGTACACCATATCCGGATTTCGATAATTAATGTCTCTTCAGTGATGTTAGGAATCGAAACGGTATTTGGAAAGCCATACAATTTACCTCAATTTAGGATAGACTTGAATTTTGAGGAGTCAAAATAGGATGAACGGATCATATAAACCCGCAGGCAAATATAATTCAAGCCCAAACGAAAAATTATAAACAAGTCTTAATTGAAAAAAAAACGTTCAAACCTATGATTGCGCTGGATAAAAACCGCAATTTTTATACGTGTGCATGCAAAACAAATTTCTTGTAGCACAAACAACATTTTCCAAAAGACCAAAAACGTGAAAATGTATATTTTAACAAAACGCATTTGACTAACAGGTCGAACAAAAAATGTTCTTAAACCCTGCTGACTGCCATTGGCGATTGCCAAATAAACGGATCACCAATGTCATAAATGGAATTTTAAATTTAATACTAAACAGAAAACAATAAACTTGCGGAAAAGATGGTATACCACCAATAAAGGTGCAAAGGTTTTTGTACACCATATCCGGATTTCGACAATTAATGTCTCTTCAGTGATGTTAGGAATCAAAACGGTATTTGGAAAGCCATACAATTTACCTCAATTTAGGATAGACTTGAATTTTGAGGAGTCAAAATAGGATGAACGGATCATATAAAAACAAATGTTCCTAAACCCTGCTGACTGCCATTGGCGATTGCAAAATAAACGGATCACCGATGTAATAAATGGAATTTTAAATTTAATACTAAACAGAAAACAATAAACTTGCGGAAAAGATGGTATACCACCACTAAAGGTGCAAAGGTTTTTGTACACCATATCCGGATTTCGATAATTAATGTCTCTTCAGTGATGTTAGGAATCGAAACGGTATTTGGAAAAAAATATAAACAAGTCTAAATTGAAAACAACGTTCAAACCTATGATTGCGTTGGATAAAAACCGCAATTTTTATACATGTTGCATGCAAAACAAATATGCGGATTTCGACAATTAATGTCTCCTCAGTGATGTTAGGAATCGAAACGGTATTTGGAAAGCAATACAATTTACCTCAATTTAGGATAGATTCTTGCATTTTGAGGAGTCAAAATAGGATGAACGGATCATATAAACCCGAAGGCAAATATACTTCAAGCCCAAACGAAAAAATATAAACAAGTCTAAATTGAAAACAACGTTCAAACCTATGATTGCGTTGGATAAAAACCGCAATTTTTATACGTGTGCATGCAAAACCAATTTCTTGTTAGAAAGCCATACAATTTACCTCAATTTAGGATAGACTCTTGAATTTTGAGGAGTCAAAATAGAATGAACGGATCATATAAACCCGAAGGCAAATATAATACAAGCCCAAACGAAAAAATATAAACAAGTCTAAATTGAAAACAACGTTTAAACCTATGATTGCGTTGGATAAAAACCACAAATTTTATACGTGTGCATGCAAAACAAATTTCTTGTAAGAGGGATATAAATACAGCACAAACAACATTTTCCAAAAGACCAAAAACGTGAAAATGTATATTTTAACAAAACGCATTTGACTAACAGGTCGAACAACAAATGTTCTTAAACCCTGCTGACTGCCATTGGCGATTGCAAAATAAACGGATCACCGATGTAATAAATGGAATTTTAAATTTAATACTAAACAGAAAACAATAAACTTGCGGAAAAGATGGTATACCACCACTAAAGGTGCAAAGGTTTTTGTACACCATATCCGGATTTCGATAATTAATGTCTCTTCAGTGATGTTAGGAATCGAAACGGTATTTGGAAAGCCATACAATTTACCTCAATTTAGGATAGACTTGAATTTTGAGGAGTCAAAATAGGATGAACGGATCATATAAACCCGAAGGCAAATATAATTCAAGCCCAAACGAAAAATTATAAACAAGTCTTAATTGAAAAAAAAACGTTCAAACCTATGATTGCGCTGGATAAAAACCGCAATTTTTATATGTGTGCATGCAAAACAAATTTCTTGTAGCACAAACAACATTTTCCAAAAGACCAAAAACGTGAAAATGTATATTTTAACAAAACGCATTTGACTAACAGGTCGAACAAAAAATGTTCTTAAACCCTGCTGACTGCCATTGGCGATTGCCAAATAAACGGATCACCAATGTCATAAATGGAATTTTAAATTTAATACTAAACAGAAAACAATAAACTTGCGGAAAAGATGGTATACCACCAATAAAGGTGCAAAGGTTTTTGTACACCATATCCGGATTTCGATAATTAATGTCTCTTCAGTGATGTTAGGAATCGAAACGGTATTTGGAAAGCCATACAATTTACCTCAATTTAGGATAGACTTGAATTTTGAGGAGTCAAAATAGGATGAACGGATCATATAAATCCGAAGGCAAATATAATTCAAGCCCAAACGAAAAATTATAAACAAGTCTAAATTGAAAAAAAAACGTTCAAACCTATGATTGCGCTGGATAAAAACCGCAATTTATATACGTGTGCATGCAAAACAAATTTCTTGTAGCACAAACAACATTTTCCAAAAGACCAAAAACGTGAAAATGTATATTTTAACAAAACGCATTTGACTAACAGGTCGAACAACAAATGTTCTTAAACCCTGCTGACTGCCATTGGCGATTGCCAAATAAACGAATCACCGATGTAATAAATGGAATTTTAAATTTAATACTAAACAGAAAACAATAAACTTGCGGAAAAGATGGTATACCACCAATAAAGGTGCAAAGGTTTTTGTACACCATATCCGGATTTCGACAATTAATGTCTCTTCAGTGATGTTAGGAATCGAAACGGTATTTGGAAAGCCATACAATTTTTCTCAATTTAGGATTGACTTGAATTTTGCGGAGTCAAAATAGGATGAACGGATCATATAAACCCGCAGGCAAATATAATTCAAGCCCAAACGAAAAATTATAAACAAGTCTAAATTGAAAAAAAAACGTTCAAACCTATGATTGCGCTGGATAAAAACCGCAATTTTTATACGTGTGCATGCAAAACAAATTTCTTGTAGCACAAACAACATTTTCCAAAAGACCAAAAACGTGAAAATGTATATTTTAACAAAACGCATTTGACTAACAGGTCGAACAAAAAATGTTCTTAAACCCTGCTGACTGCCATTGGCGATTGCCAAATAAACGGATCACCAATGTCATAAATGGAATTTTAAATTTAATACTAAACAGAAAACAATAAACTTGCGGAAAAGATGGTATACCACCAATAAAGGTGCAAAGGTTTTTGTACACCATATCCGGATTTCGACAATTAATGTCTCTTCAGTGATGTTAGGAATCAAAACGGTATTTGGAAAGCCATACAATTTACCTCAATTTAGGATAGACTTGAATTTTGAGGAGTCAAAATAGGATGAACGGATCATATAAATCCGAAGGCAAATATAATTCAAGCCCAAACGAAAAAATATAAACAAGTCTAAATTGAAAACAACGTTCAAACCTATGATTGCGTTGGATAAAAACCGCAATTTTTATACATGTTGCATGCAAAACAAATATGCGGATTTCGACAATTAATGTCTCCTCAGTGATGTTAGGAATCGAAACGGTATTTGGAAAGCAATACAATTTATCTCAATTTAGGATAGATTCTTGCATTTTGAGGAGTCAAAATAGGATGAACGGATCATATAAACCCGAAGGCAAATATACTTCAAGCCCAAACGAAAAAATATAAACAAGTCTAAATTGAAAACAACGTTCAAACCTATGATTGCGTTGGATAAAAACCGCAATTTTTATACGTGTGCATGCAAAACCAATTTCTTGTTAGAAAGCCATACAATTTACCTCAATTTAGGATAGACTCTTGAATTTTGAGGAGTCAAAATAGAATGAACGGATCATATAAACCCGAAGGCAAATATAATACAAGCCCAAACGAAAAAATATAAACAAGTCTAAATTGAAAACAACGTTCAAACCTATGATTGCGTTGGATAAAAACCACAAATTTTATACGTGTGCATGCAAAACAAATTTCTTGTAAGAGGGATATAAATACAGCACAAACAACATTTTCCAAAAGACCAAAAACGTGAAAATGTATATTTTAACAAAGCGCAATTGACTAACAGATCGAACAACAAATGTTCTTAAACCCTGCTGACTGCCATTGGCGATTGCCAAATAAACGGATCACCGATGTAATAAATGGAATTTTAAATTTAATACTAAACAGAAAACAATAAACTTGCGGAAAAGATGGTATACCACCAATAAAGGTGCAAAGGTTTTTGTACACCATATCCGGATTTCGACAATTAATGTCTCTTCAGTGATGTTAGGAATCGAAACGGTATTTGGAAAGCCATACAATTTACCTCAATTTAGGATAGACTTGAATTTTGAGGAGTCAAAATAGGATGAACGGATCATATAAACCCGCAGGCAAATATAATTCAAGCCCAAACGAAAAATTATAAACAAGTCTAAATTGAAAAAAAAACGTTCAAACCTATGATTGCGCTGGATAAAAACCGCAATTTTTATACGTGTGCATGCAAAACAAATTTCTTGTAGCACAAACAACATTTTCCAAAAGACCAAAAACGTGGAAATGTATATTTTAACAAAACGCATTTGACTAACAGGTCGAACAAAAAATGTTCTTAAACCCTGCTGACTGCCATTGGCGATTGCCAAATAAACAGATCACCAATGTCATAAATGGAATTTTAAATTTAATACTAAACAGAAAACAATAAACTTGCGGAAAAGATGGTATACCACCAATAAAGGTGCAAAGGTTTTTGTACACCATATCCGGATTTCGACAATTAATGTCTCTTCAGTGATGTTAGGAATCGAAACGGTATTTGGAAAGCCATACAATTTACCTCAATTTAGGATAGACTTGAATTTTGAGGAGTCAAAATAGGATGAACGGATCATATAAATCCGAAGGCAAATATAATTCAAGCCCAAACGAAAAATTATAAACAAGTCTTAATTGAAAAAAAACCGTTCAAACCTATGATTGCGCTGGATAAAAACCGCAATTTTTATACGTGTGCATGCAAAACAAATTTCTTGTAGCACAAACAACATTTTCCAAAAGACCAAAAACGTTAAAATGTATATTTTAACAAAACGCATTTGACTAACAGGTCGAACAACAAATGTTCTTAAACCCTGCTGACTGCCATTGGCGATTGCCAAATAAACGGATCACCGATGTAATAAATGGAATTTTAAATTTAATACTAAACAGAAAACAATAAACTTGCGGAAAAGATGGTATACCACCAATAAAGGTGCAAAGGTTTTTGTACACCATATCCGGATTTCGACAATTAATGTCTCTTCAGTGATGTTAGGAATCGAAACGGTATTTGGAAAGCCATACAATTTACCTCAATTTAGGATAGACTTGAATTTTGAGGAGTCAAAATAGGATGAACGGATCATATAAATCCGAAGGCAAATATAATTCAAGCCCAAACGAAAAAATATAAACAAGTCTAAATTGAAAACAACGTTCAAACCTATGATTGCGTTGGATAAAAACCGCAATTTTTATACATGTTGCATGCAAAACAAATATGCGGATTTCGACAATTAATGTCTCCTCAGTGATGTTAGGAATCGAAACGGTATTTGGAAAGCAATACAATTTACCTCAATTTAGGATAGATTCTTGCATTTTGAGGAGTCAAAATAGGATGAACGGATCATATAAACCCGAAGGCAAATATACTTCAAGCCCAAACGAAAAAATATAAACAAGTCTAAATTGAAAACAACGTTCAAACCTATGATTGCGTTGGATAAAAACCGCAATTTTTATACGTGTGCATGCAAAACCAATTTCTTGTTAGAAAGCCATACAATTTACCTCAATTTAGGATAGACTCTTGAATTTTGAGGAGTCAAAATAGAATGAACGGATCATATAAACCCGAAGGCAAATATAATACAAGCCCAAACGAAAAAATATAAACAAGTCTAAATTGAAAACAACGTTCAAACCTATGATTGCGTTGGATAAAAACCACAAATTTTATACGTGTGCATGCAAAACAAATTTCTTGTAAGAGGGATATAAATACAGCACAAACAACATTTTCCAAAAGACCAAAAACGTGAAAATGTATATTTTAACAAAACGCATTTGACTAACAGGTCGAACAACAAATGTTCTTAAACCCTGCTGACTGCCATTGGCGATTGCCAAATAAACGGATCACCGATGTAATAAATGGAATTTTAAATTTAATACTAAACAGAAAACAATAAACTTGCGGAAAAGATGGTATACCACCAATAAAGGTGCAAAGGTTTTTGTACACCATATCCGGATTTCGACAATAAATGTCTCTTCAGTGATGTTAGGAATCGAAACGGTATTTGAAAAGCCATACAATTTACCTCAATTTAGGATTGACTTGAATTTTGAGGAGTCAAAATAGGATGAACGGATCATATAAACCCGCAGGCAAATATAATTCAAGCCCAAACGAAAAATTATAAACAAGTCTAAATTGAAAAAAAAAACGTTCAAACCTATGATTGCGCTGGATAAAAACCGCAATTTTTATACGTGTGCATGCAAAACAAATTTCTTGTAGCACAAACAACATTTTCCAAAAGACCAAAAACGTGAAAATGTATATTTTAACAAAACGCGTTTGACTAACAGGTCGAACAAAAAATGTTCTTAAACCCTGCTGACTGCCATTGGCGATTGCCAAATAAACAGATCACCAATGTCATAAATGGAATTTTAAATTTAATACTAAACAGAAAACAATAAACTTGCGGAAAAGATGGTATACCACCAATAAAGGTACAAAAGTTTTTGTACACCATATCCGGATTTCGACAATTAATGTCTCTTCAGTGATGTTAGGAATCGAAACGATATTTGGAAAGCCATACAATTTACCTCAATTTAGGATAGACTTGAATTTTGAGGAGTCAAAATAGGATGAACGGATCATATAAATCCGAAGGCAAATATAATTCAAGCCCAAACGAAAAAATATAAACAAGTCTAAATTGAAAACAACGTTCAAACCTATGATTGCGTTGGATAAAAACCGCAATTTTTATACATGTTGCATGCAAAACAAATATGCGGATTTCGACAATTAATGTCTCCTCAGTGATGTTAGGAATCGAAACGGTATTTGGAAAGCAATACAATTTACCTCAATTTAGGATAGATTCTTGCATTTTGAGGAGTCAAAATAGGATGAACGGATCATATAAACCCGAAGGCAAATATACTTCAAGCCCAAACGAAAAAATATAAACAAGTCTAAATTGAAAACAACGTTCAAACCTATGATTGCGTTGGATAAAAACCGCAATTTTTATACGTGTGCATGCAAAACCAATTTCTTGTTAGAAAGCCATACAATTTACCTCAATTTAGGATAGACTCTTGAATTTTGAGGAGTCAAAATAGAATGAACGGATCATATAAACCCGAAGGCAAATATAATACAAGCCCAAACGAAAAAATATAAACAAGTCTAAATTGAAAACAACGTTCAAACCTATGATTGCGTTGGATAAAAACCACAAATTTTATACGTGTGCATGCAAAACAAATTTCTTGTAAGAGGGATATAAATACAGCACAAACAACATTTTCCAAAAGACCAAAAACGTGAAAATGTATATTTTAATAAAACGCATTTGACTAACAGGTCGAACAACAAATGTTCTTAAACCCTGCTGACTGCCATTGGCGATTGCCAAATAAACGGATCACCGATGTAATAAATGGAATTTTAAATTTAATACTAAACAGAAAACAATAAACTTGCGGAAAAGATGGTATACCACCAATAAAGGTGCAAAGGTTTTTGTACACCATATCCGGATTTCGACAATTAATGTCTCTTCAGTGATGTTAGGAATCGAAATGGTATTTGGAAAGCCATACAATTTACCTCAATTTAGGATAGACTTGAATTTTGAGCATTTTGAGGAGTCAAAATAGGATGAACGGATCATATAAATCCGAAGGCAAATATAATTCAAGCCCAAACGAAAAAATATAAACAAGTCTAAATTGAAAACAACGTTCAAACCTATGATTGCGTTGGATAAAAACCGCAATTTTTATACATGTTGCATGCAAAACAAATATGCGGATTTCGACAATTAATGTCTCCTCAGTGATGTTAGGAATCGAAACGGTATTTGGAAAGCAATACAATTTACCTCAATTTAGGATAGATTCTTGCATTTTGAGGAGTCAAAATAGGATGAACGGATCATATAAACCCGAAGGCAAATATATTTCAAGCCCAAACGAAAAAATATAAACAAGTCTAAATTGAAAACAACGTTCAAACCTATGATTGCATTGGATAAAAACCGCAATTTTTATACGTGTGCATGCAAAACCAATTTCTTGTTAGAAAGCCATACAATTTACCTCAATTTAGGATAGACTCTTGAATTTTGAGGAGTCAAAATAGAATGAACGGATCATATAAACCCGAAGGCAAATATAATACAAGCCCAAACGAAAAAATATAAACAAGTCTAAATTGAAAACAACGTTCAAACCTATGATTGCGTTGGATAAAAACCACAAATTTTATACGTGTGCATGCAAAACAAATTTCTTAACAAGTCTAAATTGAAAAAAAAAACGTTCAAACCTATGATTGCGCTGGATAAAAACGCAATTTTTATACGTGTGCATGCAATACAAATTTCTTGTAGCACAAACAACATTTTCCAAAAGAACAAAAACGTGAAAATGTATATTCTTACAAAACGCATTTGACTAACATGTCGAACAAAAAATGTTCTTAAACCCTGCTGACTGCCATTGGCGATTGCCAAATAAACGGATCACCAATGTCATAAATGGAATTTTAAATTTAATACTCAACTTGCGGAAAAGATGGTATACCACCAATAAAGGTGCAAAGGTTTTTGTACACCATATCCGGATTTCGACAATTAATGTCTCTTCAGTGATGTTAGGAATCGAAACGGTATTTGGAAAGCCATACAATTTACCTCAATTTAGGATAGACTTGAATTTTGAGGAGTCAAAATAGGATGAACGGATCATATAAATCCGAAAGCAAATATAATTCAAGCCCAAACGAAAAAATATAAACAAGTCTAAATTGAAAACAACGTTCAAACCTATGATTGCGTTGGATAAAAACCGCAAATTTTATACATGTTGCATGCAAAACAAATATGCGGATTTCGACAATTAATGTCTCCTCAGTGATGTTAGGAATCGAAACGGTATTTGGAAAGCAATACAATTTACCTCAATTTAGGATAGATTCTTGCATTTTGAGGAGTCAAAATAGGATGAACGGATCATATAAACCCGAAGGCAAATATACTTCAAGCCTAAACGAAAAAATATAAACAAGTCTAAATTGAAAACAACGTTCAAACCTATGATTGCGTTGGATAAAAACCGCAATTTTTATACGTGTGCATGCAAAACCAATTTCTTGTTAGAAAGCCATACAATTTACCTCAATTTAGGATAGACTCTTGAATTTTGAGGAGTCAAAATAGAATGAACGGATCATATAAACCCGAAGGCAAATATAATACAAAACCAAACGAAAAAATATAAACAAGTCTAAATTGAAAACAACGTTCAAACCTATGATTGCGTTGGATAAAAACCACAAATTTTATACGTGTGCATGCAAAACAAATTTCTTGTAAGAGGGATATAAATACAGCACAAACAACATTTTCCAAAAGACCAAAAACGTGAAAATGTATATTTTAACAAAACGCATTTGACTAACAGGTCGAACAACAAATGTTCCTAAACCCTGTTGACTGCCATTGGCGATTGCAAAATAAACGGATCACCGATGTAATAAATGGAATTTTAAATTTAATACTAAACAGAAAACAATAAACTTGCGGAAAAGATGGTATACCACCAATAAAGGTGCAAATGTTTTTGTACACCATATCCGGATTTCGACAATTAATGTCTCCTCAGTGATGTTAGGAATCGAAACGGTATTTGGAAAGCCATACAATTTACCTCAATTTAGGATTGACTTGAATTTTGAGGAGTCAAAATAGGATGAACGGATCATATAAACCCGCAGGCAAATATAATTCAAGCCCAAACGAAAAATTATAAACAAGTCTAAATTGAAAAAAAAACGTTCAAACCTATGATTGCGCTGGATAAAAACCGCAATTTTTATACGTGTGCATGCAAAACAAATTTCTTGTAGCACAAACAACATTTTCCAAAAGACCAAAAACGTGAAAATGTATATTTTAACAAAACGCATTTGACTAACAGGTCGAACAACAAATGTTCTTAAACCCTGCTGACTGCCATTGGCGATTGCCAAATAAACGGATCACCGATGTAATAAATGGAATTTTAAATTTAATACTAAACAGAAAACAATAAACTTGCGGAAAAGATGGTAAACCACCAATAAAGGTGCAAAGGTTTTTGTACACCATATCCGGATTTCGACAATTAATGTCTCTTCAGTGATGTTAGGAATCGAAACGGTATTTGGAAAGCCATACAATTTACCTCAATTTAGGATTGACTTGAATTTTGAGGAGTCAAAATAGGATGAACGGATCATATAAACCCGCAGGCAAATATAATTCAAGCCCAAACGAAAAATTATAAACAAGTCTAAATTGAAAAAAAAACGTTCAAACCTATGATTGCGCTGGATAAAAACCGCAATTTTTATACGTGTGCATGCAAAACAAATTTCTTGTAGCACAAACAACATTTTCCAAAAGACCAAAAACGTGAAAATGTATATTTTAACAAAACGCATTTGACTAACAGGTCGAACAAAAAATGTTCTTAAACCCTGCTGACTGCCATTGGCGATTGCCAAATAAACGGATCACCAATGTCATAAATGGAATTTTAAATTTAATACTAAACTTGCGGAAAAGATGGTATACCACCAATAAAGGTGCAAAGGTTTTTGTACACCATATCCGGATTTCGACAATTAATGTCTCTTCAGTGATGTTAGGAATCGAAACGGTATTTGGAAAGCCATACAATTTACCTCAATTTAGGATAGACTTGAATTTTGAGCATTTTGAGGAGTCAAAATAGGATGAACGGATCATATAAATCCGAAGGCAAATATAATTCAAGCCCAAACGAAAAAATATAAACAAGTCTAAATTGAAAACAACGTTCAAACCTATGATTGCGTTGGATAAAAACCGCAATTTTTATACATGTTGCATGCAAAACAAATATGCGGATTTCGACAATTAATGTCTCCTCGGTGATGTTAGGAATCGAAACGGTATTTGGAAAGCAATACAATTTACCTCAATTTAGGATAGATTCTTGCATTTTGAGGAGTCAAAATAGGATGAACGGATCATATAAACCCGAAGGCAAATATATTTCAAGCCCAAACGAAAAAATATAAACAAGTCTAAATTGAAAACAACGTTCAAACCTATGATTGCATTGGATAAAAACCGCAATTTTTATACGTGTGCATGCAAAACCAATTTCTTGTTAGAAAGCCATACAATTTACCTCAATTTAGGATAGACTCTTGAATTTTGAGGAGTCAAAATAGAATGAACGGATCATATAAACCCGAAGGCAAATATAATACAAGCCCAAACGAAAAAATATAAACAAGTCTAAATTGAAAACAACGTTCAAACCTATGATTGCGTTGGATAAAAACCACAAATTTTATACGTGTGTATGCAAAACAAATTTCTTAACAAGTCTAAATTGAAAAAAAAACGTTCAAACCTATGATTGCGCTGGATAAAAACGCAATTTTTATACGTGTGCATGCAATACAAATTTCTTGTAGCACAAACAACATTTTCCAAAAGAACAAAAACGTGAAAATGTATATTCTTACAAAACGCATTTGACTAACATGTCGAACAAAAAATGTTCTTAAACCCTGCTGACTGCCATTGGCGATTGCCAAATAAACGGATCACCAATGTCATAAATGGAATTTTAAATTTAATACTAAACTTGCGGAAAAGATGGTATACCACCAATAAAGGTGCAAAGGTTTTTGTACACCATATCCGGATTTCGACAATTAATGTCTCTTCAGTGATGTTAGGAATCGAAACGGTATTTGGAAAGCCATACAATTTACCTCAATTTAGGATAGACTTGAATTTTGAGGAGGCAAAATAGGATGAACGGATCATATAAATCCGAAGGCAAATATAATTCAAGCCCAAACGAAAAAATATAAACAAGTCTAAATTGAAAACAAAGTTCAAACCTATGATTGCGTTGGATAAAAACCGCAATTTTTATACATGTTGCATGCAAAACAAATATGCGGATTTCGACAATTAATGTCTCCTCAGTGATGTTAGGAATCGAAACGGTATTTGGAAAGCAATACAATTTACCTCAATTTAGGATAGATTCTTGCATTTTGAGGAGTCAAAATAGGATGAACGGATCATATAAACCCGAAGGCAAATATACTTCAAGCCTAAACGAAAAAATATAAACAAGTCTAAATTGAAAACAACGTTCAAACCTATGATTGCGTTGGATAAAAACCGCAATTTTTATACGTGTGCATGCAAAACCAATTTCTTGTTAGAAAGCCATACAATTTATCTCAATTTAGGATAGACTCTTGAATTTTGAGGAGTCAAAATAGAATGAACGGATCATATAAACCCGAAGGCAAATATAATACAAGCCCAAACGAAAAAATATAAACAAGTCTAAATTGAAAACAACGTTCAAACCTATGATTGCGTTGGATAAAAACCACAAATTTTATACGTGTGCATGCAAAACAAATTTCTTGTAAGAGGGATATAAATACAGCACAAACAACATTTTCCAAAAGACCAAAAACGTGAAAATGTATATTTTAACAAAACGCATTTGACTAACAGGTCGAACAAAAAATGTTCTTAAACCCTGCTGACTGCCATTGGCGATTGCCAAATAAACGGATCACCAATGTCATAAATGGAATTTTAAATTTAATACTAAACAGAAAACAATAAACTTGCGGAAAAGATGGTATACCACCAATAAAGGTGCAAAGGTTTTTGTACACCATATCCGGATTTCGACAATTAATGTCTCCTCAGTGATGTTAGGAATCGAAACGGTATTTGGAAAGCCATACAATTTACCTCAATTTAGGATAGACTTGAATTTTGAGCATTTTGAGGAGTCAAAATAGGATGAACGGATCATATAAATCCGAAGGCAAATATAATTCAAGCCCAAACGAAAAAATATAAACAAGTCTAAATTGAAACAACGTTCAAACCTATGATTGCGTTGGATAAAAACCGCAATTTTTATACATGTTGCATGCAAAACAAATATGCGGATTTCGACAATTAATGTCTCCTCGGTGATGTTAGGAATCGAAACGGTATTTGGAAAGCAATACAATTTACCTCAATTTAGGATAGATTCTTGCATTTTGAGGAGTAAAAATAGGATGAACGGATCATATAAACCCGAAGGCAAATATATTTCAAGCCCAAACGAAAAAATATAAACAAGTCTAAATTGAAAACAACGTTCAAACCTATGATTGCGTTGGATAAAAACCGCAATTTTTATACGTGTGCATGCAAAACCAATTTCTTGTTAGAAAGCCATACAATTTATCTCAATTTAGGATAGACTCTTGAATTTTGAGGAGTCAAAATAGAATGAACGGATCATATAAACCCGAAGGCAAATATAATTCAAGCCCAAACGAAAAAATATAAACAAGTCTAAATTGAAACAACGTTCAAACCTATGATTGCGTTGGATAAAAACCGCAATTTTTATACATGTTGCATGCAAAACAAATATGCGGATTTCGACAATTAATGTCTCCTCGGTGATGTTAGGAATCGAAACGGTATTTGGAAAGCAATACAATTTACCTCAATTTAGGATAGATTCTTGCATTTTGAGGAGTCAAAATAGGATGAACGGATCATATAAACCCGAAGGCAAATATATTTCAAGCCCAAACGAAAAAATATAAACAAGTCTAAATTGAAAACAACGTTCAAACCTATGATTGCATTGGATAAAAACCGCAATTTTTATACGTGTGCATGCAAAACCAATTTCTTGTTAGAAAGCCATACAATTTACCTCAATTTAGGATAGACTCTTGAATTTTGAGGAGTCAAAATAGAATGAACGGATCATATAAACCCGAAGGCAAATATAATACAAGCCCAAACGAAAAAATATAAACAAGTCTAAATTGAAAACAACGTTCAAACCTATGATTGCGTTGGATAAAAACCACAAATTTTATACGTGTGCATGCAAAACAAATTTCTTAACAAGTCTAAATTGAAAAAAAAACGTTCAAACCTATGATTGCGCTGGATAAAAACGCAATTTTTATACGTGTGCATGCAATACAAATTTCTTGTAGCACAAACAACATTTTCCAAAAGAACAAAAACGTGAAAATGTATATTCTTACAAAACGCATTTGACTAACATGTCGAACAAAAAATGTTCTTAAACCCTGCTGACTGCCATTGGCGATTGCCAAATAAACGGATCACCAATGTCATAAATGGAATTTTAAATTTAATACTAAACTTGCGGAAAAGATGGTATACCACCAATAAAGGTGCAAAGGTTTTTGTACACCATATCCGGATTTCGACAATTAATGTCTCTTCAGTGATGTTAGGAATCGAAACGGTATTTGGAAAGCCATACAATTTACCTCAATTTAGGATAGACTTGAATTTTGAGGAGTCAAAATAGGATGAACGGATCATATAAATCCGAAGGCAAATATAATTCAAGCCCAAACGAAAAAATATAAACAAGTCTAAATTGAAAACAACGTTCAAACCTATGATTGCGTTGGATAAAAACCGCAATTTTTATACATGTTGCATGCAAAACAAATATGCGGATTTCGACAATTAATGTCTCCTCAGTGATGTTAGGAATCGAAACGGTATTTGGAAAGCAATACAATTTACCTCAATTTAGGATAGATTCTTGCATTTTGAGGAGTCAAAATAGGATGAACGGATCATATAAACCCGAAGGCAAATATACTTCAAGCCTAAACGAAAAAATATAAACAAGTCTAAATTGAAAACAACGTTCAAACCTATGATTGCGTTGGATAAAAACCGCAATTTTTATACGTGTGCATGCAAAACCAATTTCTTGTTAGAAAGCCATACAATTTATCTCAATTTAGGATAGACTTTTGAATTTTGAGGAGTCAAAATAGAATGAACGGATCATATAAACCCGAAGGCAAATATAATACAAGCCCAAACGAAAAAATATAAACAAGTCTAAATTGAAAACAACGTTCAAACCTATGATTGCGTTGGATAAAAACCACAAATTTTATACGTGTGCATGCAAAACAAATTTCTTGTAAGAGGGATATAAATACAGCACAAACAACATTTTCCAAAAGACCAAAAACGTGAAAATGTATATTTTAACAAAACGCATTTGACTAACAGGTCGAACAACAAATGTTCTTAAACCCTGCTGACTGCCATTGGCGATTGCCAAATAAACGGATCACCGATGTAATAAATGGAATTTTAAATTTAATACTAAACAGAAAACAATAAACTTGCGGAAAAGATGGTAAACCACCAATAAAGGTGCAAAGGTTTTTGTACACCATATCCGGATTTCGACAATTAATGTCTCTTCAGTGATGTTAGGAATCGAAACGGTATTTGGAAAGCCATACAATTTACCTCAATTTAGGATTGACTTGAATTTTGAGGAGTCAAAATAGGATGAACGGATCATATAAACCCGCAGGCAAATATAATTCAAGCCCAAACGAAAAATTATAAACAAGTCTAAATTGAAAAAAAAACGTTCAAACCTATGATTGCGCTGGATAAAAACCGCAATTTTTATACGTGTGCATGCAAAACAAATTTCTTGTAGCACAAACAACATTTTCCAAAAGACTAAAAACGTGAAAATGTATATTTTAACAAAACGCATTTGACTAACAGGTCGAACAAAAAATGTTCTTAAACCCTGCTGACTGCCATTGGCGATTGCCAAATAAACGGATCACCAATGTCATAAATGGAATTTTAAATTTAATACTAAACAGAAAACAATAAACTTGCGGAAAAGATGGTATACCACCAATAAAGGTGCAAAGGTTTTTGTACACCATATCCGGATTTCGACAATTAATGTCTCTTCAGTGATGTTAGGAATCGAAACGGTATTTGGAAAGCCATACAATTTACCTCAATTTAGGATAGACTTGAATTTTGAGGAGTCAAAATAGGATGAACGGATCATATAAATCCGAAGGCAAATATAATTCAAGCCCAAACGAAAAAATATAAACAAGTCTAAATTGAAAACAACGTTCAAACCTATGATTGCGTTGGATAAAAACCGCAATTTTTATACATGTTGCATGCAAAACAAATATGCGGATTTCGACAATTAATGTCTCCTCAGTGATGTTAGGAATCGAAACGGTATTTGGAAAGCAATACAATTTACCTCAATTTAGGATAGATTCTTGCATTTTGAGGAGTCAAAATAGGATGAACGGATCATATAAACCCGAAGGCAAATATACTTCAAGCCTAAACGAAAAAATATAAACAAGTCTTAATTGAAAACAACGTTCAAACCTATGATTGCGTTGGATAAAAACCGCAATTTTTATACGTGTGCATGCAAAACCAATTTCTTGTTAGAAAGCCATACAATTTATCTCAATTTAGGATAGACTCTTGAATTTTGAGGAGTCAAAATAGAATGAACGGATCATATAAACCCGAAGGCAAATATAATACAAGCCCAAACGAAAAAATATAAACAAGTCTAAATTGAAAACAACGTTCAAACCTATGATTGCGTTGGATAAAAACCACAAATTTTATACGTGTGCATGCAAAACAAATTTCTTGTAAGAGGGATATAAATACAGCACAAACAACATTTTCCAAAAGACCAAAAACGTGAAAATGTATATTTTAACAAAACGCATTTGACTAACAGGTCGAACAACAAATGTTCCTAAACCCTGCTGACTGCCATTGGCGATTGCAAAATAAACGGATCACCGATGTAATAAATGGAATTTTAAATTTAATACTAAACAGAAAACAATAAACTTGCGGAAAAGATGGTATACCACACATAAAGGTGCAAAGGTTTTTGTACACCATATCCGGATTTCGACAATTAATGTCTCCTCAGTGATGTTAGGAATCGAAACGGTATTTGGAAAGCCATACAATTTACCTCAATTTAGGATTGACTTGAATTTTGAGGAGTCAAAATAGGATGAACGGATCATATAAACCCGCAGGCAAATATAATTCAAGCCCAAACGAAAAATTATAAACAAGTCTAAATTAAAAAAAAAAACGTTCAAACCTATGATTGCGCTGGATAAAAACCGCAATTTTTATACGTGTGCATGCAAAACAAATTTCTTGTAGCACAAACAACATTTTCCAAAAGACCAAAAACGTGAAAATGTATATTTTAACAAAACGCATTTGACTAACAGGTCGAACAACAAATGTTCTTAAACCCTGCTGACTGCCATTGGCGATTGCCAAATAAACGGATCACCGATGTAATAAATGGAATTTTAAATTTAATACTAAACAGAAAACAATAAACTTGCGGAAAAGATGGTAAACCACCAATAAAGGTGCAAAGGTTTTTGTACACCATATCCGGATTTCGACAATTAATGTCTCTTCAGTGATGTTAGGAATCGAAACGGTATTTGGAAAGCCATACAATTTACCTCAATTTAGGATTGACTTGAATTTTGAGGAGTCAAAATAGGATGAACGGATCATATAAACCCGCAGGCAAATATAATTCAAGCCCAAACGAAAAATTATAAACAAGTCTAAATTGAAAAAAAAACGTTCAAACCTATGATTGCGCTGGATAAAAACCGCAATTTTTATACGTGTGCATGCAAAACAAATTTCTTGTAGCACAAACAACATTTTCCAAAAGACTAAAAACGTGAAAATGTATATTTTAACAAAACGCATTTGACTAACAGGTCGAACAAAAAATGTTCTTAAACCCTGCTGACTGCCATTGGCGATTGCCAAATAAACGGATCACCAATGTGATAAATGGAATTTTAAATTTAATACTAAACAGAAAACAATAAACTTGCGGAAAAGATGGTATACCACCAATAAAGGTGCAAAGGTTTTTGTACACCATATCCGGATTTCGACAATTAATGTCTCTTCAGTGATGTTAGGAATCGAAACGGTATTTGGAAAGCCATACAATTTACCTCAATTTAGGATAGACTTGAATTTTGAGGAGTCAAAATAGGATGAACGGATCATATAAATCCGAAGGCAAATATAATTCAAGCCCAAACGAAAAAATATAAACAAGTCTAAATTGAAAACAACGTTCAAACCTATGATTGCGTTGGATAAAAAACCGCAATTTTTATACATGTTGCATGCAAAACAAATATGCGGATTTCGACAATTAATGTCTCCTCAGTGATGTTAGGAATCGAAACGGTATTTGGAAAGCCATACAATTTACCTCAATTTAGGATAGACTTGAATTTTGAAGAGTCAAAATAGGATGAACGGATCATATAAACCCGAAGGCAAATATAATTCAAGCCCAAACGAAAAAATATAAACAAGTCTAAATTGAAAACAACGTTCAAACCTATGATTGCGTTGGATAAAAACCGCAATCTTTATACGTGTGCATGCAAAACCAATTTCTTGTTAGAAAGCCATACAATTTACCTCAATTTAGGATAGACTCTTGAATTTTGAGGAGTCAAAATAGAATGAACGGATCATATAAACCCGAAGGCAAATATAATACAAGCCCAAACGAAAAAATATAAACAAGTCTAAATTGAAAACAACGTTCAAACCTATGATTGCGTTGGATAAAAACCACAAATTTTATACGTGTGCATGCAAAACAAATTTCTTGTAAGAGGGATATAAATACAGCACAAACAACATTTTCCAAAAGACCAAAAACGTGAAAATGTATATTTTAACAAAACGCATTTGACTAACAGGTCGAACAACAAATGTTCTTAAACCCTGCTGACTGCCATTGGCGATTGCCAAATAAACGGATCACCGATGTAATAAATGGAATTTTAAATTTAATACTAAACAGAAAACAATAAACTTGCGGAAAAGATGGTATACCACCAATAAAGGTGCAAAGGTTTTTGTACACCATATCCGGATTTCGACAATTAATGTCTCTTCAGTGATGTTAGGAATCGAAACGGTATTTGGAAAGCCATACAATTTACCTCAATTTAGGATAGACTTGAATTTTGAGGAGTCAAAATAGGATGAACGGATCATATAAATCCGAAGGCAAATATAATTCAAGCCCAAACGAAAAAATATAAACAAGTCTAAATTGAAAACAACGTTCAAACCTATGATTGCGTTGGATAAAAACCGCAATTTTTATACATGTTGCATGCAAAACAAATATGCGGATTTCGACAATTAATGTCTCCTCAGTGATGTTAGGAATCGAAACGGTATTTGGAAAGCAATACAATTTACCTCAATTTACGATAGATTCTTGCATTTTGACGAGTCAAAATAGGATGAACGGATCATATAAACCCGAAGGCAAATATACTTCAAGCCCAAACGAAAAAATATAAACAAGTCTAAATTGAAAACAACGTTCAAACCTATGATTGCGTTGGATAAAAACCGCAATTTTTATACGTGTGCATGCAAAACCAATTTCTTGTTAGAAAGCCATACAATTTACCTCAATTTAGGATAGACTCTTGAATTTTGAGGAGTCAAAATAGAATGAACGGATCATATAAACCCAAAGGCAAATATAATACAAGCCCAAACGAAAAAATATAAACAAGTCTAAATTGAAAACAACGTTCAAACCTATGATTGCGTTGGATAAAAACCACAAATTTTATACGTGTGCATGCAAAACAAATTTCTTAACAAGTCTAAATTGAAAAAAAAACGTTCAAACCTATGATTGCGCTGGATAAAAACCGCAGTTTTTATACGTGTGCATGCAAAACAAATTTCTTGTAGCACAAACAACATTTTCCAAAAGAACAAAAACGTGAAAATGTATATTTTAACAAAACGCATTTGACTAACAGGTCGAACAAAAAATGTTCTTAAACCCTGCTGACTGCCATTGGCGATTGCCAAATAAACGGATCACCAATGTCATAAATGGAATTTAAAATTTAATACTAAACAGAAAACAATAAACTTGCGGAAGAGATGGTATACCACCAATAAAGGTGCACAAGTTTTTGTACACCATATCCGGATTTCGATAATTAATGTCTCGTCAGTGATGTTAGGAATCGAAACGGTATTTGGAAAGCAATACAATTTACCTCAATTTAGGATAGACTTGAATTTTGAGGAGTCAAAATAGGATGAACGGATCATATAAATCCGAAGGCAAATATAATTCAAGCCCAAACGAAAAAATATAAACAAGTCTAAATTGAAAACAACGTTCAAACCTATGATTGCGTTGGATAAAAACCGCAATTTTTATACATGTTGCATGCAAAACAAATATGCGGATTTCGACAATTAATGTCTCCTCAGTGATGTTAGGAATCGAAACGGTATTTGGAAAGCAATACAATTTACCTCAATTTAGGATAGATTCTTGCATTTTGAGGAGTCAAAATAGGATGAACGGATCATATAAACCCGAAGGCAAATATACTTCAAGCCCAAACGAAAAAATATAAACAAGTCTAAATTGAAAACAACGTTCAAACCTATGATTGCGTTGGATAAAAACCGCAATTTTTATACGTGTGCATGCAAAACCAATTTCTTGTTAGAAAGCCATACAATTTACCTCAATTTAGGATAGACTCTTGAATTTTGAGGAGTCAAAATAGAATGAACGGATCATATAAACCCGAAGGCAAATATAATACAAGCCCAAACGAAAAAATATAAACAAGTCTAAATTGAAAACAACGTTCAAACCTATGATTGCGTTGGATAAAAACCACAAATTTTATACGTGTGCATGCAAAACAAATTTCTTGTAAGAGGGATATAAATACAGCACAAACAACATTTTCCAAAAGACCAAAAACGTGAAAATGTATATTTTAACAAAACGCATTTGACTAACAGGTCGAACAACAAATGTTCTTAAACCCTGCTGACTGCCATTGGCGATTGCCAAATAAACGGATCACCGATGTAATAAATGGAATTTTAAATTTAATACTAAACAGAAAACAATAAACTTGCGGAAAAGATGGTATACCACCAATAAAGGTGCAAATGTTTTTGTACACCATATCCGGATTTCGACAATTAATGTCTCTTCAGTGATGTTACGAATCGAAACGGTATTTGGAAAGCCATACAATTTACCTCAATTTAGGATTGACTTGAATTTTGAGGAGTCAAAATAGGATGAACGGATCATATAAACCCGCAGGCAAATATAATTCAAGCCCAAACGAAAAATTATAAACAAGTCTAAATTGAAAAAAAACGTTCAAACCTATGATTGCGCTGGATAAAAACCGCAATTTTTATACGTGTGCATGCAAAACAAATTTCTTGTAGCACAAACAACATTTTCCAAAAGACCAAAAACGTGAAAAAGTATATTTTAACAAAACGCATTTGACTAACAGGTCGAACAAAAAATGTTCTTAAACCCTGCTGACTGCCATTGGCGATTGCCAAATAAACGGATCACCAATGTCATAAATGGAATTTTAAAATTAATACTAAACTTGCGGAAAAGATGGTATACCACCAATAAAGGTGCAAAGGTTTTTGTACACCATATCCGGATTTCGACAATTAATGTCTCTTCAGTGATGTTAGGAATCGAAACGGTATTTGGAAAGCCATACAATTTACCTCAATTTAGGATAGACTTGAATTTTGAGGAGTCAAAATAGGATGAACGGATCATATAAATCCGAAGGCAAATATAATTCAAGCCCAAACGAAAAAATATAAACAAGTCTAAATTGAAAACAACGTTCAAACCTATGATTGCGTTGGATAAAAACCGCAATTTTTATACATGTTGCATGCAAAACAAATATGCGGATTTCGACAATTAATGTCTCCTCAGTGATGTTAGGAATCGAAACGGTATTTGGAAAGCAATACAATTTACCTCAATTTAGGATAGATTCTTGCAATTTGAGGAGTCAAAATAGGATGAACGGATCATATAAACCCGAAGGCAAATATACTTCAAGCCCAAACGAAAAAATATAAACAAGTCTAAATTGAAAACAACGTTCAAACCTATGATTGCGTTGGATAAAAACCGCAATTTTTATACGTGTGCATGCAAAACCAATTTCTTGTTAGAAAGCCATACAATTTACCTCAATTTAGGATAGACTCTTGAATTTTGAGGAGTCAAAATAGAATGAACGGATCATATAAACCCGAAGGCAAATATAATACAAGCCCAAACGAAAAAATATAAACAAGTCTAAATTGAAAACAACGTTCAAACCTATGATTGCGTTGGATAAAAACCACAAATTTTATACGTGTGCATGCAAAACAAATTTCTTGTAAGAGGGATATAAATACAGCACAAACAACATTTTCCAAAAGACCAAAAACGTGAAAATGTATATTTTAACAAAACGCATTTGACTAACAGATCGAACAACAAATGTTCTTAAACCCTGCTGACTGCCATTGGCGATTGCCAAATAAACGGATCACCGATGTAATAAATGGAATTTTAAATTTAATACTAAACAGAAAACAATAAACTTGCGGAAAAGATGGTATACCACCAATAAAGGTGCAAAGGTTTTTGTACACCATATCCGGATTTCGACAATTAATGTCTCTTCAGTGATGTTAGGAATCGAAACGGTATTTGGAAAGCCATACAATTTACCTCAATTTAGGATAGACTTGAATTTTGAGGAGTCAAAATAGGATGAACGGATCATATAAATCCGAAGGCAAATATAATTCAAGCCCAAACGAAAAAATATAAACAAGTCTAAATTGAAAACAACGTTCAAACCTATGATTGCGTTGGATAAAAACCGCAATTTTTATACATGTTGCATGCAAAACAAATATGCGGATTTCGACAATTAATGTCTCCTCAGTGATGTTAGGAATCGAAACGGTATTTGGAAAGCAATACAATTTACCTCAATTTAGGATAGATTCTTGCATTTTGAGGAGTCAAAATAGGATGAACGGATCATATAAACCCGAAGGCAAATATACTTCAAGCCCAAACGAAAAAATATAAACAAGTCTAAATTGAAAACAACGTTCAAACCTATGATTGCGTTGGATAAAAACCACAAATTTTATACGTGTGCATGCAAAACAAATTTCTTAACAAGTCTAAATTGAAAAAAAAACGTTCAAACCTATGATTGCGCTGGATAAAAACCGCAGTTTTTATACGTGTGCATGCAAAACAAATTTCTTGTAGCACAAACAACATTTTCCAAAAGAACAAAAACGTGAAAATGTATATTTTAACAAAACGCATTTGACTAACAGGTCGAACAAAAAATGTTCTTAAACCCTGCTGACTGCCATTGGCGATTGCCAAATAAACGGATCACCAATGTCATAAATGGAATTTAAAATTTAATACTAAACAGAAAACAATAAACTTGCGGAAGAGATGGTATACCACCAATAAAGGTGCACAAGTTTTTGTACACCATATCCGGATTTCGATAATTAATGTCTCGTCAGTGATGTTAGGAATCGAAACGGTATTTGGAAAGCCATACAATTTACCTCAATTTAGGATAGACTTGAATTTTGAGGAGTCAAAATAGGATGAACGGATCATATAAATCCGAAGGCAAATATAATTCAAGCCCAAACGAAAAAATATAAACAAGTCTAAATTGAAAACAACGTTCAAACCTATGATTGCGTTGGATAAAAACCGCAATTTTTATACATGTTGCATGCAAAACAAATATGCGGATTTCGACAATTAATGTCTCCTCAGTGATGTTAGGAATCGAAACGGTATTTGGAAAGCAATACAATTTACCTCAATTTAGGATAGATTCTTGCATTTTGAGGAGTCAAAATAGGATGAACGGATCATATAAACCCGAAGGCAAATATACTTCAAGCCCAAACGAAAAAATATAAACAAGTCTAAATTGAAAACAACGTTCAAACCTATGATTGCGTTGGATAAAAACCGCAATTTTTATACGTGTGCATGCAAAACCAATTTCTTGTTAGAAAGCCATACAATTTACCTCAATTTAGGATAGACTCTTGAATTTTGAGGAGTCAAAATAGAATGAACGGATCATATAAACCCGAAGGCAAATATAATACAAGCCCAAACGAAAAAATATAAACAAGTCTAAATTGAAAACAACGTTCAAACCTATGATTGCGTTGGATAAAAACCACAAATTTTATACGTGTGCATGCAAAACAAATTTCTTGTAAGAGGGATATAAATACAGCACAAACAACATTTTCCAAAAGACCAAAAACGTGAAAATGTATATTTTAACAAAACGCATTTGACTAACAGGTCGAACAACAAATGTTCTTAAACCCTGCTGACTGCCATTGGCGATTGCCAAATAAACGGATCACCGATGTAATAAATGGAATTTTAAATTTAATACTAAACAGAAAACAATAAACTTGCGGAAAAGATGGTATACCACCAATAAAGGTGCAAATGTTTTTGTACACCATATCCGGATTTCGACAATTAATGTCTCTTCAGTGATGTTACGAATCGAAACGGTATTTGGAAAGCCATACAATTTACCTCAATTTAGGATTGACTTGAATTTTGAGGAGTCAAAATAGGATGAACGGATCATATAAACCCGCAGGCAAATATAATTCAAGCCCAAACGAAAAATTATAAACAAGTCTAAATTGAAAAAAAAACGTTCAAACCTATGATTGCGCTGGATAAAAACCGCAATTTTTATACGTGTGCATGCAAAACAAATTTCTTGTAGCACAAACAACATTTTCCAAAAGACCAAAAACGTGAAAAAGTATATTTTAACAAAACGCATTTGACTAACAGGTCGAACAAAAAATGTTCTTAAACCCTGCTGACTGCCATTGGCGATTGCCAAATAAACGGATCACCAATGTCATAAATGGAATTTTAAATTTAATACTAAACTTGCGGAAAAGATGGTATACCACCAATAAAGGTGCAAAGGTTTTTGTACACCATATCCGGATTTCGACAATTAATGTCTCTTCAGTGATGTTAGGAATCGAAACGGTATTTGGAAAGCCATACAATTTACCTCAATTTAGGATAGACTTGAATTTTGAGGAGTCAAAATAGGATGAACGGATCATATAAATCCGAAGGCAAATATAATTCAAGCCCAAACGAAAAAATATAAACAAGTCTAAATTGAAAACAACGTTCAAACCTATGATTGCGTTGGATAAAAACCACAAATTTTATACGTGTGCATGCAAAACAAATTTCTTGTAAGAGGGATATAAATACAGCACAAACAACATTTTCCAAAAGACCAAAAACGTGAAAATGTATATTTTAACAAAACGCATTTGACTAACAGATCGAACAACAAATGTTCTTAAACCCTGCTGACTGCCATTGGCGATTGCCAAATAAACGGATCACCGATGTAATAAATGGAATTTTAAATTTAATACTAAACAGAAAACAATAAACTTGCGGAAAAGATGGTATACCACCAATAAAGGTGCAAAGGTTTTTGTACACCATATCCGGATTTCGACAATTAATGTCTCTTCAGTGATGTTAGGAATCGAAACGGTATTTGGAAAGCCATACAATTTACCTCAATTTAGGATAGACTTGAATTTTGAGGAGTCAAAATAGGATGAACGGATCATATAAATCCGAAGGCAAATATAATTCAAGCCCAAACGAAAAAATATAAACAAGTCTAAATTGAAAACAACGTTCAAACCTATGATTGCGTTGGATAAAAACCGCAATTTTTATACATGTTGCATGCAAAACAAATATGCGGATTTCGACAATTAATGTCTCCTCAGTGATGTTAGGAATCGAAACGGTATTTGGAAAGCAATACAATTTACCTCAATTTAGGATAGATTCTTGCATTTTGAGGAGTCAAAATAGGATGAACGGATCATATAAACCCGAAGGCAAATATACTTCAAGCCCAAACGAAAAAATATAAACAAGTCTAAATTGAAAACAACGTTCAAACCTATGATTGCGTTGGATAAAAACCGCAATTTTTATACGTGTGCATGCAAAACCAATTTCTTGTTAGAAAGCCATACAATTTACCTCAATTTAGGATAGACTCTTGAAATTTGAGGAGTCAAAATAGAATGAACGGATCATATAAACCCGAAGGCAAATATAATACAAGCCCAAACGAAAAAATATAAACAAGTCTAAATTGAAAACAACGTTCAAACCTATGATTGCGTTGGATAAAAACCACAAATTTTATACGTGTGCATGCAAAACAAATTTCTTGTAAGAGGGATATAAATACAGCACAAACAACATTTTCCAAAAGACCAAAAACGTGAAAATGTATATTTTAACAAAACGCATTTGACTAACAGGTCGAACAACAAATGTTCTTAAACCCTGCTGACTGCCATTGGCGATTGCCAAATAAACGGATCACCGATGTAATAAATGGAATTTTAAATTTAATACTAAACAGAAAACAATAAACTTGCGGAAAAGATGGTATACCACCAATAAAGGTGCAAAGGTTTTTGTACACCATATCCGGATTTCGACAATTAATGTCTCTTCAGTGATGTTAGGAATCGAAACGGTATTTGGAAAGCCATACAATTTACCTCAATTTAGGATTGACTTGAATTTTGAGGAGTCAAAATAGGATGAACGGATCATATAAACCCGCAGGCAAATATAATTCAAGCCCAAACGAAAAATTATAAACAAGTCTAAATTGAAAAAAAAAAACGTTCAAACCTATGATTGCGCTGGATAAAAACCGCAATTTTTATACGTGTGCATGCAAAACAAATTTCTTGTAGCACAAACAACATTTTCCAAATGACCAAAAACGTGAAAATGTATATTTTAACAAAACGCATTTGATTAACAGGTCGAACAAAAAATGTTCTTAAACCCTGCTGACTGCCATTGGCGATTGCCAAATAAACGGATCACCAATGTCATATATGGAATTTTAAATTTAATACTAAACTTGCGGAAAAGATGGTATACCACCAATAAAGGTGCAAAGGTTTTTGTACACCATATCCGGATTTCGACAATTAATGTCTCTTCAGTGATGTTAGGAATCGAAACGGTATTTGGAAAGCCATACAATTTACCTCAATTTAGGATAGACTTGAATTTTGAGGAGTCAAAATAGGATGAACGGATCATATAAATCCGAAGGCAAATATAATTCAAGCCCAAACGAAAAAATATAAACAAGTCTAAATTGAAAACAACATTCAAACCTATGATTGCGTTGGATAAAAACCGCAATTTTTATACATGTTGCATGCAAAACAAATATGCGGATTTCGACAATTAATGTCTCCTCAGTGATGTTTGGAATCGAAACGGTATTTGGAAAGCAATACAATTTACCTCAATTTAGGATAGATTCTTGCATTTTGAGGAGTCAAAATAGGATGAACGGATCATATAAACCCGAAGGCAAATATACTTCAAGCCGAAACGAAAAAATATAAACAAGTCTAAATTGAAAACAACGTTCAAACCTATGATTGCGTTGGATAAAAACCGCAATTTTTATACGTGTGCATGCAAAACCAATTTCTTGTTAGAAAGCCATACAATTTACCTCAATTTAGGATAGACTCTTGAATTTTGAGGAGTCAAAATAGAATGAACGGATCATATAAACCCGAAGGCAAATATAATACAAGCCCAAACGAAAAAATATAAACAAGTCTAAATTGAAAACAACGTTCAAACCTATGATTGCGTTGGATAAAAACCACAAATTTTATACGTGTGCATGCAAAACAAATTTCTTGTAAGAGGGATATAAATACAGCACAAACAACATTTTCCAAAAGACCAAAAACGTGAAAATGTATATTTTAACAAAACGCATTTGACTAACAGGTCGAACAACAAATGTTCTTAAACCCTGCTGACTGCCATTGGCGATTGCCAAATAAACGGATCACCGATGTAATAAATGGAATTTTAAATTTAATACTAAACAGAAAACAATAAACTTGCGGAAAAGATGGTATACCACCAATAAAGGTGCAAAGGTTTTTGTACACCATATCCGGATTTCGACAATTAATGTCTCTTCAGTGATGTTAGGAATCGAAACGGTATTTGGAAAGCCATACAATTTACCTCAATTTAGGATTGACTTGAATTTTGAGGAGTCAAAATAGGATGAACGGATCATATAAACCCGCAGGCAAATATAATTCAAGCCCAAACGAAAAATTATAAACAAGTCTAAATTGAAAAAAAAAAACGTTCAAACCTATGATTGCGCTGGATAAAAACCGCAATTTTTATACGTGTGCATGCAAAACAAATTTCTTGTAGCACAAACAACATTTTCCAAAAGACCAAAAACGTGAAAATGTATATTTTAACAAAACGCATTTGACTAACAGGTCGAACAAAAAATGTTCTAAAACCCTGCTGACTGCCATTGGCGATTGCCAAATAAACGGATCACCAATGTCATAAATGGAATTTTAAATTTAATACCAAACAGAAAACAATAAACTTGCGGAAAAGATGGTATACCACCAATAAAGGTGCAAAGGTTTTTGTACACCATATCCGGATTTCGACAATTAATGTCTCTTCAGTGATGTTAGGAATCGAAACGGTATTTGGAAAGCCATACAATTTACCTCAATTTAGGATAGACTTGAATTTTGAGGAGTCAAAATAGGATGAACGGATCATATAAATCCGAAGGCAAATATAATTCAAGCCCAAACGAAAAAATATAAACAAGTCTAAATTGAAAACAACGTTCAAACCTATGATTGCGTTGGATAAAAACCGCAATTTTTATACATGTTGCATGCAAAACAAATATGCGGATTTCGACAATTAATGTCTCCTCAGTGATGTTAGGAATCGAAACGGTATTTGGAAAGCAATACAATTTACCTCAATTTAGGATAGATTCTTGCATTTTGAGGAGTCAAAATAGGATGAACGGATCATATAAACCCGAAGGCAAATATAATACAAGCCCAAACGAAAAAATATAAACAAGTCTAAATTGAAAACAACGTTCAAACCTATGATTGCGTTGGATAAAAACCGCAATTTTTATACATGTGCATGCAAAACCAATTTCTTGTTAGAAAGCCATACAATTTACCTCAATTTAGGATAGACTCTTGAATTTTGAGGAGTCAAAATAGAATGAACGGATCATATAAACCCGAAGGCAAATATAATACAAGCCCAAACGAAAAAATATAAACAAGTCTAAATTGAAAACAACGTTCAAACCTATGATTGCGTTGGATAAAAACCACAAATTTTATACGTGTGCATGCAAAACAAATTTCTTGTAAGAGGGATATAAATACAGCACAAACAACATTTTCCAAAAGACCAAAAACGTGAAAATGTATATTTTAACAAAACGCATTTGACTAACAGGTCGAACAACAAATGTTCTTAAACCCTGCTGACTGCCATTGGCGATTGCCAAATAAACGGATCACCGATGTAATAAATGGAATTTTAAATTTAATACTAAACAGAAAACAATAAACTTGCGGAAAAGATGGTATACCACCAATAAAGGTGCAAAGGTTTTTGTACACCATATCCGGATTTCGACAATTAATGTCTCTTCAGTGATGTTAGGAATCGAAACGGTATTTGGAAAGCCATACAATTTACCTCAATTTAGGATTGACTTGAATTTTGAGGAGTCAAAATAGGATGAACGGATCATATAAACCCGCAGGCAAATATAATTCAAGCCCAAACGAAAAATTATAAACAAGTCTAAATTGAAAAAAAAACGTTCAAACCTATGATTGCGCTGGATAAAAACCGCAATTTTTATACGTGTGCATGCAAAACAAATTTCTTGTAGCACAAACAACATTTTCCAAAAGACCAAAAACGTGAAAATGTATATTTTAACAAAACGCATTTGACTAACAGGTCGAACAAAAAATGTTCTTAAACCCTGCTGACTGCCATTGGCGATTGCCAAATAAACGGATCACCAATGTCATAAATGGAATTTTAAATTTAATACTAAACAGAAAACAATAAACTTGCGGAAAAGATGGTATACCACCAATAAAGGTGCAAAGGTTTTTGTACACCATATCCGGATTTCGACAATTAATGTCTCTTCAGTGATGTTAGGAATCGAAACGGTATTTGGAAAGCCATACAATTTACCTCAATTTAGGATAGACTTGAATTTTGAGGAGTCAAAATAGGATGAACGGATCATATAAATCCGAAGGCAAATATAATTCAAGCCCAAACGAAAAAATATAAACAAGTCTAAATTGAAAACAACGTTCAAACCTATGATTGCGTTGGATAAAAACCGCAATTTTTATACATGTTGCATGCAAAACAAATATGCGGATTTCGACAATTAATGTCTCCTCAGTGATGTTTGGAATCGAAACGGTATTTGGAAAGCAATACAATTTACCTCAATTTAGGATAGATTCTTGCATTTTGAGGAGTCAAAATAGGATGAACGGATCATATAAACCCGAAGGCAAATATACTACAAGCCGAAACGAAAAAATATAAACAAGTCTAAATTGAAAACAACGTTCAAACCTATGATTGCGTTGGATAAAAACCGCAATTTTTATACGTGTGCATGCAAAACCAATTTCTTGTTAGAAAGCCATACAATTTACCTCAATTTAGGATAGACTCTTGAATTTTGAGGAGTCAAAATAGAATGAACGGATCATATAAACCCGAAGGCAAATATAATACAAGCCCAAACGAAAAAATATAAACAAGTCTAAATTGAAAACAACGTTCAAACCTATGATTGCGTTGGATAAAAACCACAAATTTTATACGTGTGCATGCAAAACAAATTTCTTGTAAGAGGGATATAAATACAGCACAAACAACATTTTCCAAAAGACCAAAAACGTGAAAATGTATATTTTAACAAAACGCATTTGACTAACAGGTCGAACAACAAATGTTCTTAAACCCTGCTGACTGCCATTGGCGATTGCCAAATAAACGGATCACCGATGTAATAAATGGAATTTTAAATTTAATACTAAACAGAAAACAATAAACTTGCGGAAAAGATGGTATACCACCAATAAAGGTGCAAAGGTTTTTGTACACCATATCCGGATTTCGACAATTAATGTCTCTTCAGTGATGTTAGGAATCGAAACGGTATTTGGAAAGCCATACAATTTACCTCAATTTAGGATTGACTTGAATTTTGAGGAGTCAAAATAGGATGAACGGATCATATAAACCCGCAGGCAAATATAATTCAAGCCCAAACGAAAAATTATAAACAAGTCTAAATTGAAAAAAAAAAACGTTCAAACCTATGATTGCGCTGGATAAAAACCGCAATTTTTATACGTGTGCATGCAAAACAAATTTCTTGTAGCACAAACAACATTTTCCAAAAGACCAAAAACGTGAAAATGTATATTTTAACAAAACGCATTTGACTAACAGGTCGAACAAAAAATGTTCTTAAACCCTGCTGACTGCCATTGGCGATTGCCAAATAAACGGATCACCAATGTCATAAATGGAATTTTAAATTTAATACCAAACAGAAAACAATAAACTTGCGGAAAAGATGGTATACCACCAATAAAGGTGCAAAGGTTTTTGTACACCATATCCGGATTTCGACAATTAATGTCTCTTCAGTGATGTTAGGAATCGAAACGGTATTTGGAAAGCCATACAATTTACCTCAATTTAGGATAGACTTGAATTTTGAGGAGTCAAAATAGGATGAACGGATCATATAAATCCGAAGGCAAATATAATTCAAGCCCAAACGAAAAAATATAAACAAGTCTAAATTGAAAACAACGTTCAAACCTATGATTGCGTTGGATAAAAACCGCAATTTTTATACATGTTGCATGCAAAACAAATATGCGGATTTCGACAATTAATGTCTCCTCAGTGATGTTAGGAATCGAAACGGTATTTGGAAAGCAATACAATTTACCTCAATTTAGGATAGATTCTTGCATTTTGAGGAGTCAAAATAGGATGAACGGATCATATAAACCCGAAGGCAAATATAATACAAGCCCAAACGAAAAAATATAAACAAGTCTAAATTGAAAACAACGTTCAAACCTATGATTGCGTTGGATAAAAACCGCAATTTTTATACGTGTGCATGCAAAACCAATTTCTTGTTAGAAAGCCATACAATTTACCTCAATTTAGGATAGACTCTTGAATTTTGAGGAGTCAAAATAGAATGAACGGATCATATAAACCCGAAGGCAAATATAATACAAGCCCAAACGAAAAAATATAAACAAGTCTAAATTGAAAACAACGTTCAAACCTATGATTGCGTTGGATAAAAACCACAAATTTTATACGTGTGCATGCAAAACAAATTTCTTGTAAGAGGGATATAAATACAGCACAAACAACATTTTCCAAAAGACCAAAAACGTGAAAATGTATATTTTAACAAAACGCATTTGACTAACAGGTCGAACAACAAATGTTCTTAAACCCTGCTGACTGCCATTGGCGATTGCCAAATAAACGGATCACCGATGTAATAAATGGAATTTTAAATTTAATACTAAACAGAATACAATAAACTTGCGGAAAAGATGGTATACCACCAATAAAGGTGCAAAGGTTTTTGTACACCATATCCGGATTTCGACAATTAATGTCTCTTCAGTGATGTTAGGAATCGAAACGGTATTTGGAAAGCCATACAATTTACCTCAATTTAGGATTGACTTGAATTTTGAGGAGTCAAAATAGGATGAACGGATCATATAAACCCGCAGGCAAATATAATTCAAGCCCAAACGAAAAATTATAAACAAGTCTAAATTGAAAAAAAAACGTTCAAACCTATGATTGCGCTGGATAAAAACCGCAATTTTTATACGTGTGCATGCAAAACAAATTTCTTGTAGCACAAACAACATTTTCCAAAAGACCAAAAACGTGAAAATGTATATTTTAACAAAACGCATTTGACTAACAGGTCGAACAAAAAATGTTCTTAAACCCTGCTGACTGCCATTGGCGATTGCCAAATAAACGGATCACCAATGTCATAAATGGAATTTTAAATTTAATACTAAACAGAAAACAATAAACTTGCGGAAAAGATGGTATACCACCAATAAAGGTGCAAAGGTTTTTGTACACCATATCCGGATTTCGACAATTAATGTCTCTTCAGTGATGTTAGGAATCGAAACGGTATTTGGAAAGCCATACAATTTACCTCAATTTAGGATAGACTTGAATTTTGAGGAGTCAAAATAGGATGAACGGATCATATAAATCCGAAGGCAAATATAATTCAAGCCCAAACGAAAAAATATAAACAAGTCTAAATTGAAAACAACGTTCAAACCTATGATTGCGTTGGATAAAAACCGCAATTTTTATACATGTTGCATGCAAAACAAATATGCGGATTTCGACAATTAATGTCTCCTCAGTGATGTTAGGAATCGAAACGGTATTTGGAAAGCAATACAATTTACCTCAATTTAGGATAGATTTTTGCATTTTGAGGAGTCAAAATAGGATGAACGGATCATATAAACCCGAAGGGAAATATACTTCAAGCCCAAACGAAAAAATATAAACAAGTCTAAATTGAAAACAACGTTCAAACCTATGATTGCGTTGGATAAAAACCGCAATTTTTATACGTGTGCATGCAAAACCAATTTCTTGTTAGAAAGCCATACAATTTACCTCAATTTAGGATAGACTCTTGAATTTTGAGGAGTCAAAATAGAATGAACGGATCATATAAACCCGAAGGCAAATATAATACAAGCCCAAACGAAAAAATATAAACAAGTCTAAATTGAAAACAACGTTCAAACCTATGATTGCGTTGGATAAAAACCACAAATTTTATACGTGTGCATGCAAAACAAATTTCTTGTAAGAGGGATATAAATACAGCACAAACAACATTTTCCAAAAGACCAAAAACGTGAAAATGTATATTTTAACAAAACGCATTTGACTAACAGGTCGAACAACAAATGTTCTTAAACCCTGCTGACTGCCATTGGCGATTGCCAAATAAACGGATCACCGATGTAATAAATGGAATTTTAAATTTAATACTAAACAGAAAACAATAAACTTGCGGAAAAGATGGTATACCACCAATAAAGGTGCAAAGGGTTTTGTACACCATATCCGGATTTCGACAATTAATGTCTCTTCAGTGATGTTAGGAATCGAAACGGTATTTGGAAAGCCATACAATTTACCTCAATTTAGGATTGACTTGAATTTTGAGGAGTCAAAATAGGATGAACGGATCATATAAACCCGCAGGCAAATATAATTCAAGCCCAAACGAAAAATTATAAACAAGTCTAAATTGAAAAAAAAACGTTCAAACCTATGATTGCGCTGGATAAAAACCGCAATTTTTATACGTGTGCATGCAAAACAAATTTCTTGTAGCACAAACAACATTTTCCAAAAGACCAAAAACGTGAAAATGTATATTTTAACAAAACGCATTTGACTAACAGGTCGAACAAAAAATGTTCTTAAACCCTGCTGACTGCCATTGGCGATTGCCAAATAAACGGATCACCAATGTCATAAATGGAATTTTAAATTTAATACTAAACAGAAAACAATAAACTTGCGGAAAAGATGGTATACCACCAATAAAGGTGCAAAGGTTTTTGTACACCATATCCGGATTTCGACAATTAATGTCTCTTCAGTGATGTTAGGAATCGAAACGGTATTTGGAAAGCCATACAATTTACCTCAATTTAGGATAGACTTGAATTTTGAGGAGTCAAAATAGGATGAACGGATCATATAAATCCGAAGGCAATATAATTCAAGCCCAAACGAAAAAATATAAACAAGTCTAAATTGAAAACAACGTTCAAACCTATGATTGCGTTGGATAAAAACCGCAATTTTTATACATGTTGCATGCAAAATAAATATGCGGATTTCGACAATTAATGTCTCCTCAGTGATGTTAGGAATCGAAACGGTATTTGGAAAGCAATACAATTTACCTCAATTTAGGATAGATTTTTGCATTTTGAGGAGTCAAAATAGGATGAACGGATCATATAAACCCGAAGGGAAATATACTTCAAGCCCAAACGAAAAAATATAAACAAGTCTAAATTGAAAACAACGTTCAAACCTATGATTGCGTTGGATAAAAACCGCAATTTTTATACGTGTGCATGCAAAACCAATTTCTTGTTAGAAAGCCATACAATTTACCTCAATTTAGGATAGACTCTTGAATTTTGAGGAGTCAAAATAGAATGAACGGATCATATAAACCCGAAGGCAAATATAATACAAGCCCAAACGAAAAAAAATAAACAAGTCTAAATTGAAAACAACGTTCAAACCTATGATTGCGTTGGATAAAAACCACAAATTTTATACGTGTGCATGCAAAACAAATTTCTTGTAAGAGGGATATAAATACAGCACAAACAACATTTTCCAAAAGACCAAAAACGTGAAAATGTATATTTTAACAAAACGCATTTGACTAACAGGTCGAACAACAAATGTTCTTAAACCCTGCTGACTGCCATTGGCGATTGCCAAATAAACGGATCACCGATGTAATAAATGGAATTTTAAATTTAATACTAAACAGAAAACAATAAACTTGCGGAAAAGATGGTATACCACCAATAAAGGTGCAAAGGTTTTTGTACACCATATCCGGATTTCGATAATTAATGTCTCTTCAGTGATGTTAGGAATCGAAACGGTATTTGGAAAGCCATACAATTTACCTCAATTTAGGATTGACTTGAATTTTGAGGAGTCAAAATAGGATGAACGGATCATATAAACCCGCAGGCAAATATAATTCAAGCCCAAACGAAAAATTATAAACAAGTCTAAATTGAAAAAAAAACGTTCAAACCTATGATTGCGCTGGATAAAAACCGCAATTTTTATACGTGTGCATGCAAAACAAATTTCTTGTAGCACAAACAACATTTTCCAAAAGACCAAAAACGTGAAAATGTATATTTTAACAAAACGCATTTGACTAACAGGTCGAACAAAAAATGTTCTTAAACCCTGCTGACTGCCATTGGCGATTGCCAAATAAACGGATCACCAATGTCATAAATGGAATTTTAAATTTAATACTAAACAGAAAACAATAAACTTGCGGAAAAGATGGTATACCACCAATAAAGGTGCAAAGGTTTTTGTACACCATATCCGGATTTCGACAATTAATGTCTCTTCAGTGATGTTAGGAATCGAAACGGTATTTGGAAAGCCATACAATTTACCTCAATTTAGGATAGACTTGAATTTTGAGGAGTCAAAATAGGATGAACGGATCATATAAATCCGAAGGCAAATATAATTCAAGCCCAAACGAAAAAATATAAACAAGTCTAAATTGAAAACAACGTTCAAACCTATGATTGCGTTGGATAAAAACCGCAATTTTTATACATGTTGCATGCAAAACAAATATGCGGATTTCGACAATTAATGTCTCCTCAGTGATGTTAGGAATCGAAACGGTATTTGGAAAGCCATACAATTTACCTCAATTTAGGATAGATTTTTGCATTTTGAGGAGTCAAAATAGGATGAACGGATCATATAAACCCGAAGGGAAATATACTTCAAGCCCAAACGAAAAAATATAAACAAGTCTAAATTGAAAACAACGTTCAAACCTATGATTGCGTTGGATAAAAACCGCAATTTTTATACGTGTGCATGCAAAACCAATTTCTTGTTAGAAAGCCATACAATTTACCTCAATTTAGGATAGACTCTTGAATTTTGAGGAGTCAAAATAGAATGAACGGATCATATAAACCCGAAGGCAAATATAATACAAGCCCAAACGAAAAAAAATAAACAAGTCTAAATTGAAAACAACGTTCAAACCTATGATTGCGTTGGATAAAAACCACAAATTTTATACGTGTGCATGCAAAACAAATTTCTTGTAAGAGGGATATAAATACAGCACAAACAACATTTTCCAAAAGACCAAAAACGTGAAAATGTATATTTTAACAAAACGCATTTGACTAACAGGTCGAACAACAAATGTTCTTAAACCCTGCTGACTGCCATTGGCGATTGCCAAATAAACGGATCACCGATGTAATAAATGGAATTTTAAATTTAATACTAAACAGAAAACAATAAACTTGCGGAAAAGATGGTATACCACCAATAAAGGTGCAAAGGGTTTTGTACACCATATCCGGATTTCGACAATTAATGTCTCTTCAGTGATGTTAGGAATCGAAACGGTATTTGGAAAGCCATACAATTTACCTCAATTTAGGATTGACTTGAATTTTGAGGAGTCAAAATAGGATGAACGGATCATATAAACCCGCAGGCAAATATAATTCAAGCCCAAACGAAAAATTATAAACAAGTCTAAATTGAAAAAAAACGTTCAAACCTATTATTGCGCTGGATAAAAACCGCAATTTTTATACGTGTGCATGCAAAACAAATTTCTTGTAGCACAAACAACATTTTCCAAAAGACCAAAAACGTGAAAATGTATATTTTAACAAAACGCATTTGACTAACAGGTCGAACAAAAAATGTTCTTAAACCCTGCGGACTGCCATTGGCGATTGCCAAATAAACGGATCACCAATGTCATAAATGGAATTTTAAATTTAATACTAAACAGAAAACAATAAACTTGCGGAAAAGATGAAGGTGCAAAGGTTTTTGTACACCATATCCGGATTTCGACAATTAATGTCTCTTCAGTGATGTTAGGAATCGAAACGGTATTTGGAAAGCCATACAATTTACCTCAATTTAGGATAGACTTGAATTTTGAGGAGTCAAAATAGGATGAACGGATCATATAAATCCGAAGGCAAATATAACTCAAGCCCAAACGAAAAAATATAAACAAGTCTAAATTGAAAACAACGTTCAAACCTATGATTGCGTTGGATAAAAACCGCAATTTTTATACATGTTGCATGCAAAACAAATATGCGGATTTCGACAATTAATGTCTCCTCAGTGATGTTAGGAATCGAAACGGTATTTGGAAAGCAATACAATTTACCTCAATTTAGGATAGATTCTTGCATTTTGAGGAGTCAAAATAGGATGAACGGATCATATAAACCCGAAGGGAAATATACTTCAAGCCCAAACGAAAAAATATAAACAAGTCTAAATTGAAAACAACGTTCAAACCTATGATTGCGTTGGATAAAAACCGCAATTTTTATACGTGTGCATGCAAAACCAATTTCTTGTTAGAAAGCCATACAATTTACCTCAATTTAGGATAGACTCTTGAATTTTGAGGAGTCAAAATAGAATGAACGGATCATATAAACCCGAAGGCAAATATAATACAAGCCCAAACGAAAAAATATAAACAAGTCTAAATTGAAAACAACGTTCAAACCTATGATTGCGTTGGATAAAAACCGCAATTTTTATACGTGTGCATGCAAAACAAATTTCTTGTAAGAGGGATATAAATACAGCACAAACAACATTTTCCAAAAGACCAAAAACGTGAAAATGTATATTTTAACAATACGCATTTGACTAACAGGTCGAACAACAAATGTTCTTAAACCCTGCTGACTGCCATTGGCGATTGCCAAATAAACGGATCACCGATGTAATAAATGGAATTTTAAATTTAATACTAAACAGAAAACAATAAACTTGCGGAAAAGATGGTATACCACCAATAAAGGTGCAAAGGGTTTTGTACACCATATCCGGATTTCGACAATTAATGTCTCTTCAGTGATGTTAGGAATCGAAACGGTATTTGGAAAGCCATACAATTTACCTCAATTTAGGATTGACTTGAATTTTCAGGAGTAAAAATAGGATGAACGGATCATATAAACCCGCAGGCAAATATAATTCAAGCCCAAACGAAAAATTATAAACAAGTCTAAATTGAAAAAAAAACGTTCAAACCTATGATTGCGCTGGATAAAAACCGCAATTTTTATACGTGTGCATGCAAAACAAATTTCTTGTAGCACAAACAACATTTTCCAAAAGACCAAAAACGTGAAAATGTATATTTTAACAAAACGCATTTGACTAACAGGTCGAACAAAAAATGTTCTTAAACCCTGCTGACTGCCATTGGCGATTGCCAAATAAACGGATCACCAATGTCATAAATGGAATTTTAAATTTAATACTAAACAGAAAACAATAAACTTGCGGAAAAATTGAAGGTGCAAAGGTTTATGTACACCATATCCGGATTTCGACAATTAATGTCTCTTCAGTGATGTTAGGAATCGAAACGGTATTTGGAAAGCCATACAATTTACCTCAATTTAGGATAGACTTGAATATGAGGAGTCAAAATAGGATGAACGGATCATATAAATCCGAAGGCAAATATAATTCAAGCCCAAACGAAAAAATATAAACAAGTCTAAATTGAAAACAACGTTCAAACCTATGATTGCGTTGGATAAAAACCGCAATTTTTATACATGTTGCATGCAAAACAAATATGCGGATTTCGACAATTAATGTCTCCTCAGTGATGTTAGGAATCGAAACGGTATTTGGAAAGCAATACAATTTACCTCAATTTAGGATAGATTCTTGCATTTTGAGGAGTCAAAATAGGATGAACGGATCATATAAACCCGAAGGCAAATATACTTCAAGCCCAAACGAAAAAATATAAACAAGTCTAAATTGAAAACAACGTTCAAACCTATGATTGCGTTGGATAAAAACCGCAATTTTTATACGTGTGCATGCAAAACCAATTTCTTGTTAGAAAGCCATACAATTTACCTCAATTTAGGATAGACTCTTGAATTTTGAGGAGTCAAAATAGAATGAACGGATCATATAAACCCGAAGGCAAATATAATACAAGCCCAAACGAAAAAATATAAACAAGTCTAAATTGAAAACAACGTTCAAACCTATGATTGCGTTGGATAAAAACCACAAATTTTATACGTGTGCATGCAAAACAAATTTCTTGTAAGAGGGATATAAATACAGCACAAACAAAATTTTCCAAAAGACCAAAAACGTGAAAATGTATATTTTAACAAAACGCATTTGACTAACAGGTCGAACAACAAATGTTCTTAAACCCTGCTGACTGCCATTGGCGATTGCCAAATAAACGGATCACCGATGTAATAAATGGAATTTTAAATTTAATACTAAACAGAAAACAATAAACTTGCGGAAAAGATGGTATACCACCAATATAGTGCAAAGGGTTTTGTACACCATATCCGGATTTCGACAATTAATGTCTCTTCAGTGATGTTAGGAATCGAAACGGTATTTGGAAAGCCATACAATTTACCTCAATTTAGGATTGACTTGAATTTTGAGGAGTCAAAATAGGATGAACGGATCACATAAACCCGCAGGCAAATATAATTCAAGCCCAAACGAAAAATTATAAACAAGTCTAAATTGAAAAAAAAACGTTCAAACCTATGATTGCGCTGGATAAAAACCGCAATTTTTATACGTGTGCATGCAAAACAAATTTCTTGTAGCACAAACAACATTTTCCAAAAGACCAAAAACGTGAAAATGTATATTTTAACAAAACGCATTTGACTAACAGGTCGAACAAAAAATGTTCTTAAACCCTGCTGACTGCCATTGGCGATTGCCAAATAAACGGATCACCAATGTCATAATAGAATTTATGATTCAGCATAAATTCGGTTATTAGTGTAAGCATAGATTACTTGTGTTATTAGCTGTTTCATCTCTATTAAATGTAGGCTATCAGATGTATGTTTGTCAATGCGCAATATGACTGCGCACGCGATCTTTTCATTTCGACATTTGAAAGAAACAGACGGAATATTATTTGGTGATTTAAAGATTTAAAGAAAATTATTTTGGTGATTAAAAAGATATAGGATCCACATTGTGCAGGTTTTGGTACCACTTTTCTACAATTGGAACTCAGGTGGTATAATTAGAGTTAGTCTCCCGCAACAATTGTGGGATATTTAATAGAATATCAGTGTTTTATAATAAATTAATTTCAATTTATTGCTTATTTTGCTTATTTTTACATGTTATAATACTTTTACTATCCGGAGGTAGCGATCGGTGTTTATGTATAAGTATTGAGCTATTAATTTTTTTTTTATGTACTGTTACATAGAGATATACACGTTTTATTCCATTTCAATTCAACGCTTGACACCGATCTGCACATTTCACTCCGGCGGTCACAGCTTAATGCTAATTGAAGGTTACGCATGTTCAACATAATTATTTTTTATCTCTTCATGTATGCATCACCATAACCTTAACTGTAAGCATCATTATATATGCAATCGCAACAATTTGTTAGCTGTCTAATTATCTACCTCAGGTTATTACTATCATTATAAATGTTTTTTATCATCATTTCTAGATGTTATTATCATCATTCTGGATGTTAATTATTATAATCATTATAGATAGTTATATATAGTACATGTGTTTTAAATATCGTCTAGTATTCTGTTAAATTACCACTGTGTCCGTTTAATTACTTTGACCGATTTTATAATATAAATTAGCATATATCACCTCACTTGCGCTATTTTTAACAGCATCGTCATTCGGTACAGATTGTTTAATCAGCCTCCTCGCTCGTGTAACCCAGAATAATTTATTGTCGGAAGCTGACCGACATTTGTGCAACGGTATCACTTCACGTAAACACAAATATTTCATTCCTGACAGATGAATGTTAAACTGGTTGGTTATAGGCGTCAATGAACTTTTAAAGTTCGCTAATTGACAAATTCTTTATTTATAGTACAAAGCAATATTCTGTTTTGGTTGTTCAATTTAATCTTATAGTTGTTTGGCACTAAGATGAATACAAGAAGGTCATCAAAACGATGGAAAGCCACTGCAACATTAGGAGCTGCATCTAGACAAGAGGAAACACAACTTTAACCAGGTTCAGTACCAGCATCTAACGATCCCCCAACTTCAGGATGATAGTTGTTCTTGTGATGTAGTAAATCGACCAGGTAATGCAATCGGTAAAGATCATTCAAATCTCACGCAAACAACTAGTTACTCTCCTAGTCTTGATTAAGATGTTAGTCAGTACTTAAAATAAAATCAAAAAATCAAACGGGCGAGTATGTCATCTTTTTTCTACTTAGGAACAACTCTATAATTGATAATGATCAGCAAAAAGTGTCATATGAACAGGGAAAACTTGTTATTAAACCAGTTTTGCCTCATACAAAAATAACAAATAAAGAAATTGAACTTGAGTATAAATATATTGTTGCTGAGATACTTTTGCAGTGGAATTAAGCTAGATATAAAGTTCAACGGTTAGGGACTAGGCATTCAACAACTATGTTAATATAGCAGTATTATTATATCCTCAATCGATTTGGCTGTATACTTGATAGTCCTTGTACAACTGTTCACATTATTTAACACACATTTCGATGTTTCTCTTTCGAATACAAAATCTTTCTATTTAGATACGTTACAATTTGAGATAATAAATTCCTAACGTAATGTATCTACAAGCTGCGATGCCGATTACGATTTGAACTTTTCTTGACCTTAGAAATGGTATATAGTAAATGTAAGGAAACCGTTAACTCTCTGAGATTGTAAGTTCATGTCAACGATTTGCAGACGATAATCTTTTCAAAGATTAAAACTTTTGGTGATCAAGTTTGTAAAAGTAACTTGCAATCGAAAATAGTGTACAAACGATCTCTACGCTAATGATTAATACTAATAAAAAAAAAAAAAAAATTATTCTAACAAATGAACTAAATTACAAATAATATTGTCATCTCGCCAGATATCAAGAAAAATATATATATTATTGAACTCCATTTAATTTTATCTAAGACTGACCAGTGCTTCGAAGGAACCACACACGTTATTGATGAGCGGCCTAGATATGCTTATCCTATTTTTTGCTTAAACGAAATAGCTTACTATTTACAAGTTTAGACCTGTCGCTGGTTAATTGCTTTGTTATAAGTCCCCTACCGATTGAGTTTAAGGGGACTTAAGGTTCTCACTATGTTCGTCTGTCTGTCTGTCCACCTGTCAATCCGGCAAATCAGTCTTCTACATTTTTGTTTTCGTGCTTGAAGATATCGGTTTGATATTTGGTGTATTGTTTTATCATGACAAGTTACTGACCAAGTATGAATGTTGTTCCGGTCTGATGATTTTGTGCAGAGTTGTGGTCAAATACACACAAATAATTAGTTTTCCGCACATTTTTTCGTCATACTTGAAGACGTTGATTTGATAATTGGTATATAGTTTTATCGTGACAAGTTACAGATCAGGTTCGAATTGTGTTCCGGTCTGATGATTTTGTGCAAACTATGGTCCTTGGACTAAGAGAATTCATTAAAATAATCAGTTGTCTGCACATGTTTTCGTCATGCTTGAATATATTGATTTGATAAATTGTATATAGTTTTATCATGATAAGTTACAGACCAAGTTCGAATTGCGTTCCAGTATGATGATTCTGTGCAAAGTTATGGTCCTTGGACTGAGAAAATGCACTCAAATAATCAGTTTTCCGCATATTTGTTCGTCTTACTTGAAGATATCGATTTGATAATTGGTATATAGTTTTATCATGACAAGTTACAGATCAAGTTCGAATTGTATTCCAGCCTAATGATTTTGTTCAAAGTTATGGTCCTTGGACTAAGAAAATTCCCCCAAATAATCAGTTTTCCGCAATTATTTTTTTTGTTGTTATTGCTTGAAGATATTGATTTGATAATTTGTACATAGTTTTATCATGGTAAGTTACATATCAAGTTCATATTTTGTTCCAGTCTGCTGATTTTTGTGCTGAGTTTTGGTCCTTGGACTTAATATTCTATAAATTCACACACATTATCAGTTTTCCTCAATTTTTTGTTGTTGTCATGCTTGAAGATATAGCTTTAATAATTGGTATATAGTTTTATCATGACAAGTAATTGCTCAAGTTTCGAGTTTTGTTCCGGTTTGGTGATTTTGTGCAGGGTAATGGTCCCTGGACTTAATAAAAATTTACTTAATAATCAGTTTTCCACATTTTTTTTTTCTCGTCATGCTTGAATATATTGACTTGATATTTGTTCTATAGTTTACACCATGACAAGTTATAGATCAAGTTAATATTTTGTTCCAGTACAATGAATTATTAACCGGTAGTGGCTATGTATTGCAATGCATTACTTTCAGAATGCTTGTTTTGATAGAACTCCTTTCTCTAAATATCAGTTTAGGAGTCCTAAAATAGTCACTGAATATTTTCGGATTAAGTCAAGGGATACAAAGTTCTCGTTTCTTCAGGAAAGGCGCTGCTACAGAGCTGCCACAAATGGTTGACCTGATTCTAAACCTCAGGCAATGTGTTCATGGAAGTCTATGTCATTTCGTTCAAATATTCAAATACAACAATGGGTATAACTGTTTGAATTTTTTCTAATTTTATATTTAGAACTTGCAATTACTTTAGTAATACTAACCGTTATGTAAGATTAGCAGTTTCGCCAGTAATCATTAGAGTTTGGTTTCCACCTTTGTAGAAAACGAATTTATTCAAGTTTGGAATATACCAGGTGGCATTCATCTTGTACAAGATTAAACTGGAATTCAGTTTTCAATATCTCTAATTTTACACATATGTAGATACGCGGAATTGATTGAATTGACAATACGACAGGAGTATAACATATAAGATGTGGGAAAATACTGTGAATATAGTTTCTGTTCTTTTACTGAATATCAGATTGTTGTGGTCTTAAGTTTGCCAAATAAACATGACATTATTCCGTAGTAACAGAAACAATGATTAGAACCAGAAAGAGGATAATCAGCTGGCTGGCTAGTTTGATCATTCGTCAAGGGGGATATTGCAATCAATACATACGATACTCCGATGTATCTCCCAATTCCATATTTAAATGCCATGATGGTGAACATTTGACTCATATTGGTAATACATTTTGCTTACCACATTTCAAGGCGCGGTAGAAGCCTTTCTTGTCTACACACCACATACTTTCCACAATGTGTATTAAGAAATTGCATGATATTCATTAGAATTCAGTTATCGTTAGGGTTTAAATATATGAGTCCTTTATATTGTATTTGGCTCACAGCTTCTACGCAGCTCTATCCGCTTTTATGGCGGTTGACCCGACAGTCATTTATGACTGTCTTGGTCAATTTGGCACATTTCGCTGCGTTTCCTTTAAATATGCGTCATTTGGCGTCATATTTCATTTAGCATCCAAAACATTTGATATTGTGGGTCTCTGTATCCCAGGACCACCACACAAAAATTTACGAATCTCTGTTTCCCAGGATTCATTTAATTGGATGCTTCATTTATTGTAAATAATTAGTTATCTAGTTATCTATCTATCTATCTAGTTATCTTTTTGTAGTCTGCCAATATGAAAGGTGACTACGTTTAATTAATTATCTATTTACTATATATATATCTTAATTATTTATCTATTTAGTTATCTAGTTATCGTGTCGTAGTTTGCCAATATGAAAGGTGACTACGTTCATCCAAATATCTATTTACTTTACATATATATATCTTAACTGTTTACCTAGTTATATGTGTTTATAATTTTATAATAAAGCTGTGGCCAAATACTGCCAATACCGTATTTCTAATCATTGCGCATCAATAATAAATGGAATTTTAAATTTAATACTAAACAGAAAACAATAAACTTGCGGAAAAGATGGTATACCATCAATAAAGGTGCAAAGGTTTTTGTACACCATATCCGGATTTCGACAATTAATGTCTCTTCAGTGATGTTAGGAATCGAAACGGTATTTGGAAAGCCATACAATTTACCTCAATTTAGGATAGACTTGAATTTTGAGGAGTCAAAATAGGATGAACGGATCATATAAATCCGAAGGCAAATATAATTCAAGCCCAAACGAAAAAATATAAACAAGTCTAAATTGAAAACAACGTTCAAACCTATGATTGCGTTGGATAAAAACCGCAATTTTTATACATGTTGCATGCAAAACAAATATGCGGATTTCGACAATTAATGTCTCCTCAGTGATGTTAGGAATCGAAACGGTATTTGGAAAGCAAAACAATTTACCTCAATTTAGGATAGATTCTTGCATTTTGAGGAGTCAAAATAGGATGAACGGATCATATAAACCCGAAGGCAAATATACTTCAAGCCCAAACGAAAAAATATAAACAAGTCTAAATTGAAAACAACGTTCAAACCTATGATTGCGTTGGATAAAAACCGCAATTTTTATACGTGTGCATGCAAAACCAATTTCTTGTTAGAAAGCCATACAATTTACCTCAATTTAGGATAGACTCTTGAATTTTGAGGAGTCAAAATAGAATGAACGGATCATATAAACCCGAAGGCAAATATAATACAAGCCCAAACGAAAAAATATAAACAAGTCTAAATTGAAAACAACGTTCAAACCTATGATTGCGTTGGATAAAAACCACAAATTTTATACGTGTGCATGCAAAACAAATTTCTTGTAAGAGGGATATAAATACAGCACAAACAACATTTTCCAAAAGACCAAAAACGTGAAAATGTATATTTTAACAAAACGCATTTGACTAACAGGTCGAACAACAAATGTTCTTAAACCCTGCTGACTGCCATTGGCGATTGCCAAATAAACGGATCACCGATGTAATAAATGGAATTTTAAATTTAATACTAAACAGAAAACAATAAACTTGCGGAAAAGATGGTATACCACCAATAAAGGTGCAAAGGTTTTTGTACACCATATCCGGATTTCGACAATTAATGTCTCTTCAGTGATGTTAGGAATCGAAACGGTATTTGGAAAGCCATACAATTTACCTCAATTTAGGATAGACTTGAATTTTGAGGAGTCAAAATAGGATGAACGGATCATATAAATCCGAAGGCAAATATAACTCAAGCCCAAACGAAAAAATATAAACAAGTCTAAATTGAAAACAACGTTCAAACCTATGATTGCGTTGGATAAAAACCGCAATTTTTATACATGTTGCATGCAAAACAAATACGCGGATTTCGACAATTAATGTCTCCTCAGTGATGTTAGGAATCGAAACGGTATTTGGAAAGCAATACAATTTACCTCAATTTAGGATAGATTCTTGCATTTTGAGGAGTCAAAATAGGATGAACGGATCATATAAACCCGAAGGCAAATATACTTCAAGCCCAAACGAAAAAATATAAACAAGTCTAAATTGAAAACAACGTTCAAACCTATGATTGCGTTGGATAAAAACCGCAATTTTTATACGTGTGCATGCAAAACCAATTTCTTGTTAGAAAGCCATACAATTTACCTCAATTTAGGATAGACTCTTGAATTTATTTGGAAAGCAATACAATTTACCTCAACTTAGTATAGATTCTTGCATTTTGAGGAGTCAAAATAGGATGAACGGATCATATAAACCCGAAGGCAAATATACTTCAAGCCCAAACGAAAAAATATAAACAAGTCTAAATTGAAAACAACGTTCAAACCTATGATTGCGTTGGATAAAAACCACAAATTTTATACGTGTGCATGCAAAACCAATTTCTTGTTAGAAAGCCATACAATTTACCTCAATTTAGGATAGACTCTTGAATTTTGAGGAGTCAAAATAGAATGAACGGATCATATAAACCCGAAGGCAAATATAATACAAGCCCAAACGAAAAAATATAAACAAGTCTAAATTGAAAACAACGTTCAAACCTATGATTGCGTTGGATAAAAACCACAAATTTTATACGTGTGCATGCAAAACAAATTTCTTGTAAGAGGGATATAAATACAGCACAAACAACATTTTCCAAAAGACCAAAAACGTGAAAATGTATATTTTAACAAAACGCATTTGACTAACAGGTCGAACAACAAATGTTCTTAAACCCTGCTGACTGCCATTAGCGATTGCCAAATAAACGGATCACCGATGTAATAAATGGAATTTTAAATTTAATACTAAACAGAAAACAATAAACTTGCGGAAAAGATGGTATACCACCAATAAAGGTGCAAAGGGTTTTGTACACCATATCCGGATTTCGACAATTAATGTCTCTTCAGTGATGTTAGGAATCGAAACGGTATTTGGAAAGCCATACAATTTACCTCAATTTAGGATAGACTTGAATTTTGAGGAGTCAAAATAGGATGAACGGATCATATAAACCCGCAGGCAAATATAATTCAAGCCCAAACGAAAAATTATAAACAAGTCTAAATTGAAAAAAAACGTTCAAACCTATGATTGCGCTGGATAAAAACCGCAATTTTTATACGTGTGCATGCAAAACAAATTTCTTGTAGCACAAACATTTTCCAAAAGACCAAAAACGTGAAAATGTATATTTTAACAAAACGCATTTGACTAACAGGTCGAACAAAAAATGTTCTTAAACCCTGCTGACTGCCATTGGCGATTGCCAAATAAACGGATCACCAATGTCATAAATGGAATTTTAAATTTAATACTAAACAGAAAACAATAAACTTTCGGAAAAGATGAAGGTGCAAAGGTTTTTGTACACCATATCCGGATTTCGACAATTAATGTCTCTTCAGTGATGTTAGGAATCGAAACGGTATTTGGAAAGCCATACAATTTACCTCAATTTAGGATAGACTTGAATTTTGAGGAGTCAAAATAGGATGAACGGATCATATAAATCCGAAGGCAAATATAACTCAAGCCCAAACGAAAAAATATAAACAAGTCTAAATTGAAAACAACGTTCAAACCTATGATTGCGTTGGATAAAAACCGCAATTTTTATACATGTTGCATGCAAAACAAATACGCGGATTTCGACAATTAATGTCTCCTCAGTGATGTTAGGAATCGAAACGGTATTTGGAAAGCAATACAATTTACCTCAATTTAGGATAGATTCTTGCATTTTGAGGAGTCAAAATAGGATGAACGGATCATATAAACCCGAAGGCAAATATACTTCAAGCCCAAACGAAAAAATATAAACAAGTCTAAATTGAAAACAACGTTCAAACCTATGATTGCGTTGGATAAAAACCGCAATTTTTATACGTGTGCATGCAAAACCAATTTCTTGTTAGAAAGCCATACAATTTACCTCAATTTAGGATAGACTCTTGAATTTTGAGGAGTCAAAATAGAATGAACGGATCATATAAACCCGAAGGCAAATATAATACAAGCCCAAACGAAAAAATATAAACAAGTCAAAATTGAAAACAACGTTCAAACCTATGATTGCGTTGGATAAAAACCACAAATTTTATACGTGTGCATGCAAAACAAATTTCTTGTAAGAGGGATATAAATACAGCACAAACAAAATTTTCCAAAAGACCAAAAACGTGAAAATGTATATTTTAACAAAACGCATTTGACTAACAGGTCGAACAAAAAATGTTCTTAAACCCTGCTGACTGCCATTGGCGATTGCCAAATAAACGGATCACCAATGTCATAAATGGAATTTTAAATTTAATACTAAACAGAAAACAATAAACTTGCGGAAAAGATGAAGGTGCAAAGGTTTTTGTACACCATATCCGGATTTCGACAATTAATGTCTCTTCAGTGATGTTAGGAATCGAAACGGTATTTGGAAAGCCATACAATTTACCTCAATTTAGGATAGACTTGAATTTTGAGGAGTCAAAATAGGATGAACGGATCATATAAATCCGAAGGCAAATATAATTCAAGCCCAAACGAAAAATTATAAACAAGTCTAAATTGAAAAAAAAACCGTTCAAACCTATGATTGCGCTGGATAAAAACCGCAATTTTTATACGTGTGCATGCAAAACAAATTTCTTGTAGCACAAACAACATTTTCCAAAAGACCAAAAACGTGAAAATGTATATTTTAACAAAACGCATTTGACTAACAGGTCGAACAAAAAATGTTCTTAAACCCTGCTGACTGCCATTGGCGATTGCCAAATAAACGGATCACCTATGTCATAAATGGAATTTTAAATTTAATACTAAACAGAAAACAATAAACTTGCGGAAAAGATGGTATACCACCAATAAAGGTGCAAAGGTTTTTGTACACCATATCCGGATTTCGACAATTAATGTCTCTTCAGTGATGTTAGGAATCGAAACGGTATTTGGAAAGCCATACAATTTACCTCAATTTAGGATAGACTTGAATTTTGAGGAGTCAAAATAGGATGAACGGATCATATAAATCCGAAGGCAAATATAATTCAAGCCCAAACGAAAAAATATAAACAAGTCTAAATTGAAAACAACGTTCAAACCTATGATTGCGTTGGATAAAAACCGCAATTTTTATACATGTTGCATGCAAAACAAATATGCGGATTTCGACAATTAATGTCTCCTCAGTGATGTTAGGAATCGAAACGGTATTTGGAAAGCCATACAATTTACCTCAATTTAGGATAGGTTCTTGCATTTTGAGGAGTCAAAATAGGATGAACGGATCATATAAATCCGAAGGCAAATATACTTCAAGCCCAAACGAAAAAATATAAACAAGTCTAAATTGAAAACAACGTTCAAACCTATGATTGCGTTGGATAAAAACCGCAATTTTTATACATGTTGCATGCAAAACAAATATGCGGATTTCGACAATTAATGTCTCCTCAGTGATGTTAGGAATCGAAACGGTATTTGGAAAGCAATACAATTTACCTCAATTTAGGATAGATTCTTGCATTTTGAGGAGTCAAAATAGGATGAACGGATCATATAAACCCGAAGGCAAATATACTTCAAGCCCAAACGAAAAAATATAAACAAGTCTAAATTGAAAACAACGTTCAAACCTATGATTGCGTTGGATAAAAACCACAAATTTTATACGTGTGCATGCAAAACCAATTTCTTGTTAGAAAGCCATACAATTTACCTCAATTTAGGATAGACTCTTGAATTTTGAGGAGTCAAAATAGAATGAACGGATCATATAAACCCGAAGGCAAATATAATACAAGCCCAAACGAAAAAATATAAACAAGTCTAAATTGAAAACAACGTTCAAACCTATGATTGCGTTGGATAAAAACCACAAATTTTATACGTGTGCATGCAAAACAAATTTCTTGTAAGAGGGATATAAATACAGCACAAACAACATTTTCCAAAAGACCAAAAAACGTGAAAATGTATATTTTAACAAAACGCATTTGACTAACAGGTCGAACAACAAATGTTCTTAAACCCTGCTGACTGCCATTGGCGATTGCCAAATAAACGGATCACCGATGTAATAAATGGAATTTTAAATTTAATACTAAACAGAAAACAATAAACTTGCGGAAAAGATGGTATACCACCAATAAAGGTGCAAAGGTTTTTGTACACCATATCCGGATTTCGACAATTAATGTCTCTTCAGTGATGTTAGGAATCGAAACGGTATTTGGAAAGCCATACAATTTACCTCAATTTAGGATTGACTTGAATTTTGAGGAGTCAAAATAGGATGAACGGATCATATAAACCCGCAGGCAAATATAATTCAAGCCCAAACGAAAAATTATAAACAAGTCTAAATTGAAAAAAAAACCGTTCAAACCTATGATTGCGCTGGATAAAAACCGCAATTTTTATACGTGTGCATGCAAAACAAATTTCTTGTAGCACAAACAACATTTTCCAAAAGACCAAAAACGTGAAAATGTATATTTTAACAAAACGCATTTGACTAACAGGTCGAACAAAAAATGTTCTTAAACCCTGCTGACTGCCATTGGCGATTGCCAAATAAACGGATCACCTATGTCATAAATGGAATTTTAAATTTAATACTAAACAGAAAACAATAAACTTGCGGAAAAGATGGTATACCACCAATAAAGGTGCAAAGGTTTTTGTACACCATATCCGGATTTCGACAATTAATGTCTCTTCAGTGATGTTAGGAATCGAAACGGTATTTGGAAAGCCATACAATTTACCTCAATTTAGGATAGACTTGAATTTTGAGGAGTCAAAATAGGATGAACGGATCATATAAATCCGAAGGCAAATATAATTCAAGCCCAAACGAAAAAATATAAACAAGTCTAAATTGAAAACAACGTTCAAACCTATGATTGCGTTGGATAAAAACCGCAATTTTTATACATGTTGCATGCAAAACAAATATGCGGATTTCGACAATTAATGTCTCCTCAGTGATGTTAGGAATCGAAACGGTATTTGGAAAGCCATACAATTTACCTCAATTTAGGATAGGTTCTTGCATTTTGAGGAGTCAAAATAGGATGAACGGATCATATAAATCCGAAGGCAAATATACTTCAAGCCCAAACGAAAAAATATAAACAAGTCTAAATTGAAAACAACGTTCAAACCTATGATTGCGTTGGATAAAAACCGCAATTTTTATACATGTTGCATGCAAAACAAATATGCGGATTTCGACAATTAATGTCTCCTCAGTGATGTTAGGAATCGAAACGGTATTTGAAAAGCAATACAATTTACCTCAATTTAGGATAGATTCTTGCATTTTGAGGAGTCAAAATAGGATGAACGGATCATATAAACCCGAAGGCAAATATACTTCAAGCCCAAACGAAAAAATATAAACAAGTCTAAATTGAAAACAACGTTCAAACCTATGATTGCGTTGGATAAAAACCACAAATTTTATACGTGTGCATCCAAAACCAATTTCTTGTTAGAAAGCCATACAATTTACCTCAATTTAGGATAGACTCTTGAATTTTGAGGAGTCAAAATAGAATGAACGGATCATATAAACCCGAAGGCAAATATAATACAAGCCCAAACGAAAAAATATAAACAAGTCTAAATTGAAAACAACGTTCAAACCTATGATTGCGTTGGATAAAAACCACAAATTTTATACGTGTGCATGCAAAACAAATTTCTTGTAAGAGGGATATAAATACAGCACAAACAACATTTTCCAAAAGACCAAAAACGTGAAAATGTATATTTTAACAAAACGCATTTGACTAACAGGTCGAACAACAAATGTTCTTAAACCCTGCTGACTGCCATTGGCGATTGCCAAATAAACGGATCACCGATGTAATAAATGGAATTTTAAATTTAATACTAAACAGAAAACAATAAACTTGCGGAAAAGATGGTATACCACCAATAAAGGTGCAAAGGGTTTTGTACACCATATCCGGATTTCGACAATTAATGTCTCTTCAGTGATGTTAGGAATCGAAACGGTATTTGGAAAGCCATACAATTTACCTCAATTTAGGATTGACTTGAATTTTGAGGAGTCAAAATAGGATGAACGGATCATATAAACCCGCAGGCAAATATAATTCAAGCCCAAACGAAAAATTATAAACAAGTCTAAATTGAAAAAAAAACGTTCAAACCTATGATTGCGCTGGATAAAAACCGCAATTTTTATACGTGTGCATGCAAAACAAATTTCTTGTAGCACAAACAACATTTTCCAAAAGACCAAAAACGTGAAAATGTATATTTTAACAAAACGCATTTGACTAACAGGTCGAACAAAAAATGTTCTTAAACCCTGCTGACTGCTATTGGCGATTGTCAAATAAACGGATCACCTATGTCATAAATGGAATTTTAAATTTAATACTAAACAGAAAACAATAAACTTGCGGAAAAGATGGTATACCACCAATAAAGGTGCAAAGGTTTTTGTACACCATATCCGGATTTCGACAATTAATGTCTCTTCAGTGATGTTAGGAATCGAAACGGTATTTGGAAAGCCATACAATTTACCTCAATTTAGGATTGACTTGAATTTTGAGGAGTCAAAATAGGATGAACGGATCATATAAACCCGCAGGCAAATATAATTCAAGCCCAAACGAAAAATTATAAACAAGTCTAAATTGAAAAAAAAACGTTCAAACCTATGATTGCGCTGGATAAAAACCGCAATTTTTATACGTGTGCATGCAAAACAAATTTCTTGTAGCACAAACAACATTTTCCAAAAGACCAAAAACGTGAAAATGTATATTTTAACAAAACGCATTTGACTAACAGGTCGAACAAAAAATGTTCTTAAACCCTGCTGACTGCTATTGGCGATTGTCAAATAAACGGATCACCTATGTCATAAATGGAATTTTAAATTTAATACTAAACAGAAAACAATAAACTTGCGGAAAAGATGGTATACCACCAATAAAGGTGCAAAGGTTTTTGTACACCATATCCGGATTTCGACAATTAATGTCTCTTCAGTGATGTTAGGAATCGAAACGGTACTTGGAAAGCCATACAATTTACCTCAATTTAGGATAGACTTGAATTTTGAGGAGTCAAAATAGGATGAACGGATCATATAAATCCGAAGGCAAATATAATTCAAGCCCAAACGAAAAAATATAAACAAGTCTAAATTGAAAACAACGTTCAAACCTATGATTGCGTTGGATAAAAACCGCAATTTTTATACATGTTGCATGCAAAACAAATATGCGGATTTCGACAATTAATGTCTCCTCAGTGATGTTAGGAATCGAAACGGTATTTGGAAAGCAATACAATTTACCTCAATTTAGGATAGATTCTTGCATTTTGAGGAGTCAAAATAGGATGAACGGATCATATAAACCCGAAGGCAAATATACTTCAAGCCCAAACGAAAAAATATAAACAAGTCTAAATTGAAAACAACGTTCAAACCTATGATTGCGTTGGATAAAAACCACAAATTTTATACGTGTGCATGCAAAACCAATTTCTTGTTAGAAAGCCATACAATTTACCTCAATTTAGGATAGACTCTTGAATTTTGAGGAGTCAAAATAGAATGAACGGATCATATAAACCCGAAGGCAAATATAATACAAGCCCAAACGAAAAAATATAAACAAGTCTAAATTGAAAACAACGTTCAAACCTATGATTGCGTTGGATAAAAACCACAAATTTTATACGTGTGCATGCAAAACAAATTTCTTGTAAGAGGGATATAAATACAGCACAAACAACATTTTCCAAAAGACCAAAAACGTGAAAATGTATATTTTAACAAAACGCATTTGACTAACAGGTCGAACAACAAATGTTCTTAAACCCTGCTGACTGCCATTGGCGATTGCCAAATAAACGGATCACCGATGTAATAAATGGAATTTTAAATTTAATACTAAACAGAAAACAATAAACTTGCGGAAAAGATGGTATACCACCAATAAAGGTGCAAAGGGTTTTGTACACCATATCCGGATTTCGACAATTAATGTCTCTTCAGTGATGTTAGGAATCGAAACGGTATTTGGAAAGCCATACAATTTACCTCAATTTAGGATTGACTTGAATTTTGAGGAGTCAAAATAGGATGAACGGATCATATAAACCCGCAGGCAAATATAATTCAAGCCCAAACGAAAAATTATAAACAAGTCTAAATTGAAAAAAAAACGTTCAAACCTATGATTGCGCTGGATAAAAACCGCAATTTTTATACGTGTGCATGCAAAACAAATTTCTTGTAGCACAAACAACATTTTCCAAAAGACCAAAAACGTGAAAATGTATATTTTAACAAAACGCATTTGACTAACAGGTCGAACAAAAAATGTTCTTAAACCCTGCTGACTGCTATTGGCGATTGTCAAATAAACGGATCACCTATGTCATAAATGGAATTTTAAATTTAATACTAAACAGAAAACAATAAACTTGCGGAAAAGATGGTATACCACCAATAAAGGTGCAAAGGTTTTTGTACACCATATCCGGATTTCGACAATTAATGTCTCTTCAGTGATGTTAGGAATCGAAACGGTATTTGGAAAGCCATACAATTTACCTCAATTTAGGATAGACTTGAATTTTGAGGAGTCAAAATAGGATGAACGGATCATATAAATCCGAAGGCAAATATAATTCAAGCCCAAACGAAAAAATATAAACAAGTCTAAATTGAAAACAACGTTCAAACCTATGATTGCGTTGGATAAAAACCGCAATTTTTATACATGTTGCATGCAAAACAAATATGCGGATTTCGACAATTAATGTCTCCTCAGTGATGTTAGGAATCGAAACGGTATTTGGAAAGCCATACAATTTACCTCAATTTAGGATAGATTCTTGCATTTTGAGGAGTCAAAATAGGATGAACGGATCATATAAACCCGAAGGCAAATATACTTCAAGCCCAAACGAAAAAATATAAACAAGTCTAAATTGAAAACAACGTTCAAAGCTATGATTGCGTTGGATAAAAACCGCAATTTTTATACATGTTGCATGCAAAACAAATATGCGGATTTCGACAATTAATGTCTCCTCAGTGATGTTAGGAATCGAAACGGTATTTGGAAAGCAATACAATTTACCTCAACTTAGTATAGATTCTTGCATTTTGAGGAGTCAAAATAGGATGAACGGATCATATAAACCCGAAGGCAAATATACTTCAAGCCCAAACGAAAAAATATAAACAAGTCTAAATTGAAAACAACGTTCAAACCTATGATTGCGTTGGATAAAAACCACAAATTTTATACGTGTGCATGCAAAACCAATTTCTTGTTAGAAAGCCATACAATTTACCTCAATTTAGGATAGACTCTTGAATTTTGAGGAGTCAAAATAGAATGAACGGATCATATAAACCCGAAGGCAAATATAATACAAGCCCAAACGAAAAAATATAAACAAGTCTAAATTGAAAACAACGTTCAAACCTATGATTGCGTTGGATAAAAACCACAAATTTTATACGTGTGCATGCAAAACAAATTTCTTGTAAGAGGGATATAAATACAGCACAAACAACATTTTCCAAAAGACCAAAAACGTGAAAATGTATATTTTAACAAAACGCATTTGACTAACAGGTCGAACAACAAATGTTCTTAAACCCTGCTGACTGCCATTAGCGATTGCCAAATAAACGGATCACCGATGTAATAAATGGAATTTTAAATTTAATACTAAACAGAAAACAATAAACTTGCGGAAAAGATGGTATACCACCAATAAAGGTGCAAAGGGTTTTGTACACCATATCCGGATTTCGACAATTAATGTCTCTTCAGTGATGTTAGGAATCGAAACGGTATTTGGAAAGCCATACAATTTACCTCAATTTAGGATAGACTTGAATTTTGAGGAGTCAAAATAGGATGAACGGATCATATAAACCCGCAGGCAAATATAATTCAAGCCCAAACGAAAAATTATAAACAAGTCTAAATTGAAAAAAAACGTTCAAACCTATGATTGCGCTGGATAAAAACCGCAATTTTTATACGTGTGCATGCAAAACAAATTTCTTGTAGCACAAACATTTTCCAAAAGACCAAAAACGTGAAAATGTATATTTTAACAAAACGCATTTGACTAACAGGTCGAACAAAAAATGTTCTTAAACCCTGCTGACTGCCATTGGCGATTGCCAAATAAACGGATCACCAATGTCATAAATGGAATTTTAAATTTAATACTAAACAGAAAACAATAAACTTTCGGAAAAGATGAAGGTGCAAAGGTTTTTGTACACCATATCCGGATTTCGACAATTAATGTCTCTTCAGTGATGTTAGGAATCGAAACGGTATTTGGAAAGCCATACAATTTACCTCAATTTAGGATAGACTTGAATTTTGAGGAGTCAAAATAGGATGAACGGATCATATAAATCCGAAGGCAAATATAACTCAAGCCCAAACGAAAAAATATAAACAAGTCTAAATTGAAAACAACGTTCAAACCTATGATTGCGTTGGATAAAAACCGCAATTTTTATACATGTTGCATGCAAAACAAATACGCGGATTTCGACAATTAATGTCTCCTCAGTGATGTTAGGAATCGAAACGGTATTTGGAAAGCAATACAATTTACCTCAATTTAGGATAGATTCTTGCATTTTGAGGAGTCAAAATAGGATGAACGGATCATATAAACCCGAAGGCAAATATACTTCAAGCCCAAACGAAAAAATATAAACAAGTCTAAATTGAAAACAACGTTCAAACCTATGATTGCGTTGGATAAAAACCGCAATTTTTATACGTGTGCATGCAAAACCAATTTCTTGTTAGAAAGCCATACAATTTACCTCAATTTAGGATAGACTCTTGAATTTTGAGGAGTCAAAATAGAATGAACGGATCATATAAACCCGAAGGCAAATATAATACAAGCCCAAACGAAAAAATATAAACAAGTCAAAATTGAAAACAACGTTCAAACCTATGATTGCGTTGGATAAAAACCACAAATTTTATACGTGTGCATGCAAAACAAATTTCTTGTAAGAGGGATATAAATACAGCACAAACAAAATTTTCCAAAAGACCAAAAACGTGAAAATGTATATTTTAACAAAACGCATTTGACTAACAGGTCGAACAACAAATGTTCTTAAACCCTGCTGACTGCCATTGGCGATTGCCAAATAAACGGATCACCAATGTCATAAATGGAATTTTAAATTTAATACTAAACAGAAAACAATAAACTTGCGGAAAAGATGAAGGTGCAAAGGTTTTTGTACACCATATCCGGATTTCGACAATTAATGTCTCTTCAGTGATGTTAGGAATCGAAACGGTATTTGGAAAGCCATACAATTTACCTCAATTTAGGATAGACTTGAATTTTGAGGAGTCAAAATAGGATGAACGGATCATATAAATCCGAAGGCAAATATAACTCAAGCCCAAACGAAAAAATATAAACAAGTCTAAATTGAAAACAACGTTCAAACCTATGATTGCGTTGGATAAAAACCGCAATTTTTATACATGTTGCATGCAAAACAAATATGCGGATTTCGACAATTAATGTCTCCTCAGTGATGTTAGGAATCGAAACGGTATTTGGAAAGCAATACAATTTACCTCAATTTAGGATAGATTCTTGCATTTTGAGGAGTCAAAATAGGATGAAATGATCATATAAACCCGAAGGCAAATATACTTCAAGCCCAAACGAAAAAATATAAACAAGTCTAAATTGAAAACAACGTTCAAACCTATGATTGCGTTGGATAAAAACCGCAATTTTTATACGTGTGCATGCAAAACCAATTTCTTGTTAGAAAGCCATACAATTTACCTCAATTTAGGATAGACTCTTGAATTTTGAGGAGTCAAAATAGAATGAACGGATCATATAAACCCGAAGGCAAATATAATACAAGCCCAAACGAAAAAATATAAACAAGTCTAAATTGAAAACAACGTTCAAACCTATGATTGCGTTGGATAAAAACCACAAATTTTATACGTGTGCATGCAAAACAAATTTCTTGTAAGAGGGATATAAATACAGCACAAACAACATTTTCCAAAAGACCAAAAACGTGAAAATGTATATTTTAACAATACGCATTTGACTAACAGGTCGAACAACAAATGTTCTTAAACCCTGCTGACTGCCATTGGCGATTGCCAAATAAACGGATCACCGATGTAATAAATGGAATTTTAAATTTAATACTAAACAGAAAACAATAAACTTGCGGAAAAGATGGTATACCACCAATAAAGGTGCAAAGGGTTTTGTACACCATATCCGGATTTCGACAATTAATGTCTCTTCAGTGATGTTAGGAATCGAAACGGTATTTGGAAAGCCATACAATTTACCTCAATTTAGGATTGACTTGAATTTTGAGGAGTCAAAATAGGATGAACGGATCATATAAACCCGCAGGCAAATATAATTCAAGCCCAAACGAAAAATTATAAACAAGTCTAAATTGAAAAAAAAACGTTCAAACCTATGATTGCGCTGGATAAAAACCGCAATTTTTATACGTGTGCATGCAAAACAAATTTCTTGTAGCACAAACAACATTTTCCAAAAGACCAAAAACGTGAAAATGTATATTTTAACAAAACGCATTTGACTAACAGGTCGAACAAAAAATGTTCTTAAACCCTGCTGACTGCCATTGGCGATTGCCAAATAAACGGATCACCAATGTCATAAATGGAATTTTAAATTTAATACTAAACAGAAAACAATAAACTTGCAGAAAAGATGAAGGTGCAAAGGTTTATGTACACCATATCCGGATTTCGACAATTAATGTCTCTTCAGTGATGTTAGGAATCGAAACGGTATTTGGAAAGCCATACAATTTACCTCAATTTAGGATAGACTTGAATTTTGAGGAGTCAAAATAGGATGAACGGATCATATAAATCCGAAGGCAAATATAATTCAAGCCCAAACGAAAAAATATAAACAAGTCTAAATTGAAAACAACGTTCAAACCTATGATTGCGTTGGATAAAAACCGCAATTTTTATACATGTTGCATGCAAAACAAATATGCGGATTTCGACAATTAATGTCTCCTCAGTGATGTTAGGAATCGAAACGGTATTTGGAAAGCAATACAATTTACCTCAATTTAGGATAGATTCTTGCATTTTGAGGAGTCAAAATAGGATGAACGGATCATATAAACCCGAAGGCAAATATACTTCAAGCCCAAACGAAAAAATATAAACAAGTCTAAATTGAAAACAACGTTCAAACCTATGATTGCGTTGGATAAAAACCGCAATTTTTATACGTGTGCATGCAAAACCAATTTCTTGTTAGAAAGCCATACAATTTACCTCAATTTAGGATAGACTCTTGAATTTTGAGGAGTCAAAATAGAATGAACGGATCATATAAACCCGAAGGCAAATATAATACAAGCCCAAACGAAAAAATATAAACAAGTCTAAATTGAAAACAACGTTCAAACCTATGATTGCGTTGGATAAAAACCACAAATTTTATACGTGTGCATGCAAAACAAATTTCTTGTAAGAGGGATATAAATACAGCACAAACAAAATTTTCCAAAAGACCAAAAACGTGAAAATGTATATTTTAACAAAACGCATTTGACTAACAGGTCGAACAACAAATGTTCTTAAACCCTGCTGACTGCCATTGGCGATTGCCAAATAAACGGATCACCGATGTAATAAATGGAATTTTAAATTTAATACTAAACAGAAAACAATAAACTTGCGGAAAAGATGGTATACCACCAATATAGTGCAAAGGCTTTTGTACACCATATCCGGATTTCGACAATTAATGTCTCTTCAGTGATGTTAGGAATCGAAACGGTATTTGGAAAGCCATACAATTTACCTCAATTTAGGATTGACTTGAATTTTGAGGAGTCAAAATAGGATGAACGGATCATATAAACCCGCAGGCAAATATAATTCAAGCCCAAACGAAAAATTATAAACAAGTCTAAATTGAAAAAAAAACGTTCAAACCTATGATTGCGCTGGATAAAAACCGCAATTTTTATACGTGTGCATGCAAAACAAATTTCTTGTAGCACAAACAACATTTTCCAAAAGACCAAAAACGTGAAAATGTATATTTTAACAAAACGCATTTGACTAACAGGTCGAACAACAAATGTTCTTAAACCCTGCTGACTGCCATTGGCGATTGCCAAATAAACGGATTACCAATGTCATAAATGGAATTTTAAATTTAATACTAAACAGAAAACAATAAACTTGCGGAAAAGATGGTATACCACCAATAAAGGTGCAAAGGTTTTTGTACACCATATCCGGATTTCGACAATTAATGTCTCTTCAGTGATGTTAGGAATCGAAACGGTATTTGGAAAGCCATACAATTTACCTCAATTTAGGATAGACTTGAATTTTGAGGAGTCAAAATAGGATGAACGGATCATATAAATCCGAAGGCAAATATAATTCAAGCCCAAACGAAAAAATATAAACAAGTCTAAATTGAAAACAACGTTCAAACCTATGATTGCGTTGGATAAAAACCTCAATTTTTATACATGTTGCATGCAAAACAAATATGCGGATTTCGACAATTAATGTCTCCTCAGTGATGTTAGGAATCGAAACGGTATTTGAAAAGCCATACAATTTACCTCAATTTAGGATAGATTCTTGCATTTTGAGGAGTCAAAATAGGATGAACGGATCATATAAACCCGAAGGCAAATATACTTCAAGCCCAAACGAAAAAATATAAACAAGTCTAAATTGAAAACAACGTTCAAACCTATGATTGCGTTGGATAAAAACCGCAATTTTTATACGTGTGCATGCAAAACCAATTTCTTGTTAGAAAGCCATACAATTTACCTCAATTTAGGATAGACTCTTGAATTTTGAGGAGTCAAAATAGAATGAACGGATCATATAAACCCGAAGGCAAATATAATACAAGCCCAAACGAAAAAATATAAACAAGTCTAAATTGAAAACAACGTTCAAACCTATGATTGCGTTGGATAAAAACCACAAATTTTATACGTGTGCATGCAAAACAAATTTCTTGTAAGAGGGATATAAATACAGCACAAACAAAATTTTTCAAAAGACCAAAAACGTGAAAATGTATATTTTAACAAAACGCATTTGACTAACAGGTCGAACAACAAATGTTCTTAAACCCTGCTGACTGCCATTGGCGATTGCCAAATAAACGGATCACCGATGTAATAAATGGAATTTTAAATTTAATACTAAACAGAAAACAATAAACTTGCGGAAAAGATGGTATACCACCAATATAGTGCAAAGGCTTTTGTACACCATATCCGGATTTCGACAATTAATGTCTCTTCAGTGATGTTAGGAATCGAAACGGTATTTGGAAAGCCATACAATTTACCTCAATTTAGGATTGACTTGAATTTTGAGGAGTCAAAATAGGATGAACGGATCATATAAACCCGCAGGCAAATATAATTCAAGCCCAAACGAAAAATTATAAACAAGTCTAAATTGAAAAAAAAACGTTCAAACCTATGATTGCGCTGGATAAAAACCGCAATTTTTATACGTGTGCATGCAAAACAAATTTCTTGTAGCACAAACAACATTTTCCAAAAGACCAAAAACGTGAAAATGTATATTTTAACAAAACGCATTTGACTAACAGGTCGAACAACAAATGTTCTTAAACCCTGCTGACTGCCATTGGCGATTGCCAAATAAACGGATCACCAATGTCATAAATGGAATTTTAAATTTAATACTAAACAGAAAACAATAAACTTGCGGAAAAGATGGTATACCACCAATAAAGGTGCAAAGGTTTTTGTACACCATATCCGGATTTCGACAATTAATGTCTCTTCAGTGATGTTAGGAATCGAAACGGTATTTGGAAAGCCATACAATTTACCTCAATTTAGGATAGACTTGAATTTTGAGGAGTCAAAATAGGATGAACGGATCATATAAATCCGAAGGCAAATATAATTCAAGCCCAAACGAAAAAATATAAACAAGTCTAAATTGAAAACAACGTTCAAACCTATGATTGCGTTGGATAAAAACCGCAATTTTTATACATGTTGCATGCAAAACAAATATGCGGATTTCGACAATTAATGTCTCCTCAGTGATGTTAGGAATCGAAACGGTATTTGAAAAGCCATACAATTTACCTCAATTTAGGATAGATTCTTGCATTTTGAGGAGTCAAAATAGGATGAACGGATCATATAAACCCGAAGGCAAATATACTTCAAGCCCAAACGAAAAAATATAAACAAGTCTAAATTGAAAACAACGTTCAAACCTATGATTGCGTTGGATAAAAACCGCAATTTTTATACGTGTGCATGCAAAACCAATTTCTTGTTAGAAAGCCATACAATTTACCTCAATTTAGGATAGACTCTTGAATTTTGAGGAGTCAAAATAGAATGAACGGATCATATAAACCCGAAGGCAAATATAATACAAGCCCAAACGAAAAAATATAAACAAGTCTAAATTGAAAACAACGTTCAAACCTATGATTGCGTTGGATAAAAACCACAAATTTTATACGTGTGCATGCAAAACAAATTTCTTGTAAGAGGGATATAAATACAGCACAAACAACATTTTCCAAAAGACCAAAAACGTGAAAATGTATATTTTAACAAAACGCATTTGACTAACAGGTCGAACAACAAATGTTCTTAAACCCTGCTGACTGCCATTGGCGATTGCCAAATAAACGGATCACCGATGTAATAAATGGAATTTTAAATTTAATACTAAACAGAAAACAATAAACTTGCGGAAAAGATGGTATACCACCAATAAAGGTGCAAAGGGTTTTGTACACCATATCCGGATTTCGACAATTAATGTCTCTTCAGTGATGTTAGGAATCGAAACGGTATTTGGAAAGCCATACAATTTACCTCAATTTAGGATTGACTTGAATTTTGAGGAGTCAAAATAGGATGAACGGATCATATAAACCCGCAGGCAAATATAATTCAAGCCCAAACGAAAAATTATAAACAAGTCTAAATTGAAAAAAAAACGTTCAAACCTATGATTGCGCTGGATAAAAACCGCAATTTTTATACGTGTGCATGCAAAACAAATTTCTTGTAGCACAAACAACATTTTCCAAAAGACCAAAAACGTGAAAATGTATATTTTAACAAAACGCATTTGACTAACAGGTCGAACAAAAAATGTTCTTAAACCCTGCTGACTGCCATTGGCGATTGCCAAATAAACGGATCACCTATGTCATAAATGGAATTTTAAATTTAATACTAAACAGAAAACAATAAACTTGCGGAAAAGATGGTATACCACCAATAAAGGTGCAAAGGTTTTTGTACACCATATCCGGATTTCGACAATTAATGTCTCTTCAGTGATGTTAGGAATCGAAACGGTATTTGGAAAGCCATACAATTTACCTCAATTTAGGATAGACTTGAATTTTGAGGAGTCAAAATAGGATGAACGGATCATATAAATCCGAAGGCAAATATAATTCAAGCCCAAACGAAAAAATATAAACAAGTCTAAATTGAAAACAACGTTCAAACCTATGATTGCGTTGGATAAAAACCGCAATTTTTATACATGTTGCATGCAAAACAAATATGCGGATTTCGACAATTAATGTCTCCTCAGTGATGTTAGGAATCGAAACGGTATTTGGAAAGCCATACAATTTACCTCAATTTAGGATAGGTTCTTGCATTTTGAGGAGTCAAAATAGGATGAACGGATCATATAAATCCGAAGGCAAATATACTTCAAGCCCAAACGAAAAAATATAAACAAGTCTAAATTGAAAACAACGTTCAAACCTATGATTGCGTTGGATAAAAACCGCAATTTTTATACATGTTGCATGCAAAACAAATATGCGGATTTCGACAATTAATGTCTCCTCAGTGATGTTAGGAATCGAAACGGTATTTGGAAAGCAATACAATTTACCTCAATTTAGGATAGATTCTTGCATTTTGAGGAGTCAAAATAGGATGAACGGATCATATAAACCCGAAGGCAAATATACTTCAAGCCCAAACGAAAAAATATAAACAAGTCTAAATTGAAAACAACGTTCAAACCTATGATTGCGTTGGATAAAAACCACAAATTTTATACGTGTGCATGCAAAACCAATTTCTTGTTAGAAAGCCATACAATTTACCTCAATTTAGGATAGACTCTTGAATTTTGAGGAGTCAAAATAGAATGAACGGATCATATAAACCCGAAGGCAAATATAATACAAGCCCAAACGAAAAAATATAAACAAGTCTAAATTGAAAACAACGTTCAAACCTATGATTGCGTTGGATAAAAACCACAAATTTTATACGTGTGCATGCAAAACAAATTTCTTGTAAGAGGGATATAAATACAGCACAAACAACATTTTCCAAAAGACCAAAAACGTGAAAATGTATATTTTAACAAAACGCATTTGACTAACAGGTCGAACAACAAATGTTCTTAAACCCTGCTGACTGCCATTGGCGATTGCCAAATAAACGGATCACCGATGTAATAAATGGAATTTTAAATTTAATACTAAACAGAAAACAATAAACTTGCGGAAAAGATGGTATACCACCAATAAAGGTGCAAAGGGTTTTGTATACCATATCCGGATTTCGACAATTAATGTCTCTTCAGTGATGTTAGGAATCGAAACGGTATTTGGAAAGCCATACAATTTACCTCAATTTAGGATTGACTTGAATTTTGAGGAGTCAAAATAGGATGAACGGATCATATAAACCCGCAGGCAAATATAATTCAAGCCCAAACGAAAAATTATAAGCAAGTCTAAATTGAAAAAAAAAACGTTCAAACCTATGATTGCGCTGGATAAAAACCGCAATTTTTATACGTGTGCATGCAAAACAAATTTCTTGTAGCACAAACAACATTTTCCAAAAGACCAAAAACGTGAAAATGTATATTTTAACAAAACGCATTTGACTAACAGGTCGAACAAAAAATGTTCTTAAACCCTGCTGACTGCCATTGGCGATTGCCAAATAAACGGATCACCTATGTCATGAATGGAATTTTAAATTTAATACTAAACAGAAAACAATAAACTTGCGGAAAAGATGGTATACCACCAATAAAGGTGCAAAGGTTTTTGTACACCATATCCGGATTTCGACAATTAATGTCTCTTCAGTGATGTTAGGAATCGAAACGGTATTTGGAAAGCCATACAATTTACCTCAATTTAGGATAGACTTGAATTTTGAGGAGTCAAAATAGGATGAACGGATCATATAAATCCGAAGGCAAATATAATTCAAGCCCAAACGAAAAAATATAAACAAGTCTAAATTGAAAACAACGTTCAAACCTATGATTGCGTTGGATAAAAACCGCAATTTTTATACATGTTGCATGCAAAACAAATATGCGGATTTCGACAATTAATGTCTCCTCAGTGATGTTAGGAATCGAAACGGTATTTGGAAAGCCATACAATTTACCTCAATTTAGGATAGATTCTTGCATTTTGAGGAGTCAAAATAGGATGAACGGATCATATAAACCCGAAGGCAAATATACTTAAAGCCCAAACGAAAAAATATAAACAAGTCTAAATTGAAAACAACGTTCAAAGCTATGATTGCGTTGGATAAAAACCGCAATTTTTATACATGTTGCATGCAAAACAAATATGCGGATTTCGACAATTAATGTCTCCTCAGTGATGTTAGGAATCGAAACGGTATTTGGAAAGCAATACAATTTACCTCAATTTAGGATAGATTCTTGCTATTTGAGGAGTCAAAATAGGATGAACGGATCATATAAACCCGAAGGCAAATATACTTCAAGCCCAAACGAAAAAATATAAACAAGTCTAAATTGAAAACAACGTTCAAACCTATGATTGCGTTGGATAAAAACCACAAATTTTATACGTGTGCATGCAAAACCAATTTCTTGTTAGAAAGCCATACAATTTACCTCAATTTAGGATAGACTCTTGAATTTTGAGGAGTCAAAATAGAATGAACGGATCATATAAACCCGAAGGCAAATATAATACAAGCCCAAACGAAAAAATATAAACAAGTCTAAATTGAAAACAACGTTCAAACCTATGATTGCGTTGGATAAAAACCACAAATTTTATACGTGTGCATGCAAAACAAATTTCTTGTAAGAGGGATATAAATACAGCACAAACAACATTTTCCAAAAGACCAAAAACGTGAAAATGTATATTTTAACAAAACGCATTTGACTAACAGGTCGAACAACAAATGTTCTTAAACCCTTCTGACTGCCATTGGCGATTGCCAAATAAACGGATCACCGATGTAATAAATGGAATTTTAAATTTTACACTAAACAGAAAACAATAAACTTGCGGAAAAGATGGTATACCACCAATATAGTGCAAAGGGTTTTGTACACCATATCCGGATCTCGACAATTAATGTCTCTTCAGTGATGTTAGGAATCGAAACGGTATTTGGAAAGCCATACAATTTACCTCAATTTAGGATAGATTCTTGCATTTTGAGGAGTCAAAATAGGATGAACGGATCATATAAACCCGAACGCAAATATACTTCAAGCCCAAACGAAAAAATATAAACAAGTCTAAATTGAAAACAACGTTCAAACCTATGATTGCGTTGGATAAAAACCGCAATTTTTATACATGTTGCATGCAAAACAAATATGCGGATTTCGACAATTAATGTCTCCTCAGTGATGTTAGGAATCGAAACGGTATTTGGAAAGCAATACAATTTACCTCAATTTAGGATAGATTCTTGCTATTTGAGGAGTCAAAATAGGATGAACGGATCATATAAACCCGAAGGCAAATATACTTCAAGCCCAAACGAAAAAATATAAACAAGTCTAAATTGAAAACAACGTTCAAACCTATGATTGCGTTGGATAAAAACCGCAATTTTTATACATGTTGCATGCAAAACAAATATGCGGATTTCGACAATTAATGTCTCCTCAGTGATGTTAGGAATCGAAACGGTATTTGGAAAGCCATACAATTTACCTCAATTTAGGATAGATTCTTGCATTTTGAGGAGTCAAAATAGGATGAACGGATCATATAAACCCGAACGCAAATATACTTCAAGCCCAAACGAAAAAATATAAACAAGTCTAAATTGAAAACAACGTTCAAACCTATGACTGCGTTGGATAAAAACCACAAATTTTATACGTGTGCATGCAAAACCAATTTCTTGTTAGAAAGCCATACAATTTACCTCAATTTAGGATAGACTCTTGAATTTTGAGGAGTCAAAATAGAATGAACGGATCATATAAACCCGAAGGCAAATATAATACAAGCCCAAACGAAAAAATATAAACAAGTCTAAATTGAAAACAACGTTCAAACCTATGATTGCGTTGGATAAAAACCACAAATTTTATACGTGTGCATGCAAAACAAATTTCTTGTAAGAGGGATATAAATACAGCACAAACAACATTTTCCAAAAGACCAAAAACGTGAAAATGTATATTTTAACAAAACGCATTTGACTAACAGGTCGAACAACAAATGTTCTTAAACCCTGCTGACTGCCATTGGCGATTGCCAAATAAACGGATCACCGATGTAATAAATGGAATTTTAAATTTTACACTAAACAGAAAACAATAAACTTGCGGAAAAGATGGTATACCACCAATATAGTGCAAAGGGTTTTGTACACCATATCCGGATCTCGACAATTAATGTCTCTTCAGTGATGTTAGGAATCGAAACGGTATTTGGAAAGCCATACAATTTACCTCAATTTAGGATTGACTTGAATTTTGAGGAGTCAAAATAGGATGAACGGATCATATAAACCCGCAGGCAAATATAATTCAAGCCCAAACGAAAAATTATAAACAAGTCTAAATTGAAAAAAAAACGTTCAAACCTATGATTGCGCTGGATAAAAACCGCAATTTTTATACGTGTGCATGCAAAACAAATTTCTTGTAGCACAAACAACATTTTCCAAAAGACCAAAAACGTGAAAATGTATATTTTAACAAAACGCATTTGACTAACAGGTCGAACAACAAATGTTCTTAAACCCTGCTGACTGCCATTGGCGATTGCCAAATAAACGGATCACCAATGTCATAAATGGAATTTTAAATTTAATACTAAACAGAAAACAATAAACTTGCGGAAAGATGGTATACCACCAATAAAGGTGCAAAGGTTTTAGTACACCATATCCGGATTTCGACAATTAATGTCTCTTCAGTGATGTTAGGAATCGAAACGGTATTTGGAAAGCCATACAATTTACCTCAATTTAGGATAGACTTGAATTTTGAGGAGTCAAAATAGGATGAACGGATCATATAAATCCGAAGGCAAATATAATTCAAGCCCAAACGAAAAAATATAAACAAGTCTAAATTGAAAACAACGTTCAAACCTATGATTGCGTTGGATAAAAACCGCAATTTTTATACATGTTGCATGCAAAACAAATATGCGGATTTCGACAATTAATGTCTCCTCAGTGATGTTAGGAATCGAAACGGTATTTGGAAAGCCATACAATTTACCTCAATTTAGGATAGATTCTTGCATTTTGAGGAGTCAAAATAGGATGAACGGATCATATAAACCCGAAGGCAAATATACTTCAAGCCCAAACGAAAAAATATAAACAAGTCTAAATTGAAAACAACGTTCAAACCTATGATTGCGTTGGATAAAAACCGCAATTTTTATACGTGTGCATGCAAAACCAATTTCTTGTTAGAAAGCCATACAATTTACCTCAATTTAGGATAGACTCTTGAATTTTGAGGAGTCAAAATAGAATGAACGGATCATATAAACCCGAAGGCAAATATAATACAAGCCCAAACGAAAAAATATAAACAAGTCTAAATTGAAAACAACGTTCAAACCTATGATTGCGTTGGATAAAAACCACAAATTTTATACGTGTGCATGCAAAACAAATTTCTTGTAAGAAGGATATAAATACAGCACAAACAACATTTTCCAAAAGACCAAAAACGTGAAAATGTATATTTTAACAAAACGCATTTGACTAACAGGTCGAACAACAAATGTTCTTAAACCCTGCTGACTGCCATTGGCGATTGCCAAATAAACGGATCACCGATGTAATAAATGGAATTTTAAATTTAATACTAAACAGAAAACAATAAACTTGCGGAAAAGATGGTATACCACCAATAAAGGTGCAAAGGGTTTTGTACACCATATCCGGATTTCGACAATTAATGTCTCTTCAGTGATGTTAGGAATCGAAACGGTATTTGGAAAGCCATACAATTTACCTCAATTTAGGATTGACTTGAATTTTGAGGAGTCAAAATAGGATGAACGGATCATATAAACCCGCAGGCAAATATAATTCAAGCCCAAACGAAAAATTATAAACAAGTCTAAATTGAAAAAAAAACGTTCAAACCTATGATTGCGCTGGATAAAAACCGCAATTTTTATACGTGTGCATGCAAAACAAATTTCTTGTAGCACAAACAACATTTTCCAATAGACCAAAAACGTGAAAATGTATATTTTAACAAAACGCATTTGACTAACAGGTCGAACAAAAAATGTTCTTAAACCCTGCTGACTGCCATTGACGATTGCCAAATAAACGGATCACCTATGTCATAAATGGAATTTTAAATTTAATACTAAACAGAAAACAATAAACTTGCGGAAAAGATGGTATACCACCAATAAAGGTGCAAAGGTTTTTGTACACCATATCCGGATTTCGACAATTAATGTCTCTTCAGTGATGTTAGGAATCGAAACGGTATTTGGAAAGCCATACAATTTACCTCAATTTAGGATAGACTTGAATTTTGAGGAGTCAAAATAGGATGAACGGATCATATAAATCCGAAGGCAAATATAATTCAAGCCCAAACGAAAAAATATAAACAAGTCTAAATTGAAAACAACGTTCAAACCTATGATTGCGTTGGATAAAAACCGCAATTTTTATACATGTTGCATGCAAAACAAATATGCGGATTTCGACAATTAATGTCTCCTCAGTGATGTTAGGAATCGAAACGGTATTTGGAAAGCAATACAATTTACCTCAACTTAGGATAGATTCTTGCATTTTGAGGAGTCAAAATAGGATGAACGGATCATATAAACCCGAAGGCAAATATACTTCAAGCCCAAACGAAAAAATATAAACAAGTCTAAATTGAAAACAACGTTCAAACCTATGATTGCGTTGGATAAAAACCACAAATTTTATACGTGTGCATGCAAAACCAATTTCTTGTTAGAAAGCCATACAATTTACCTCAATTTAGGATAGACTCTTGAATTTTGAGGAGTCAAAATAGAATGAACGGATCATATAAACCCGAAGGCAAATATAATACAAGCCCAAACGAAAAAATATAAACAAGTCTAAATTGAAAACAACGTTCAAACCTATGATTGCGTTGGATAAAAACCACAAATTTTATACGTGTGCATGCAAAACAAATTTCTTGTAAGAGGGATATAAATACAGCACAAACAACATTTTCCAAAAGACCAAAAACGTGAAAATGTATATTTTAACAAAACGCATTTGACTAACAGGTCGAACAACAAATGTTCTTAAACCCTGCTGACTGCCATTGGCGATTGCCAAATAAACGGATCACCGATGTAATAAATGGAATTTTAAATTTAATACTAAACAGAAAACAATAAACTTGCGAAAAAGATGGTATACCACCAATAAAGGTGCAAAGGGTTTTGTACACCATATCCGGATTTCGACAATTAATGTCTCTTCAGTGATGTTAGGAATCGAAACGGTATTTGGAAAGCCATACAATTTACCTCAATTTAGGATTGACTTGAATTTTGAGGAGTCAAAATAGGATGAACGGATCATATAAACCCGCAGGCAAATATAATTCAAGCCCAAACGAAAAATTATAAACAAGTCTAAATTGAAAAAAAAAACGTTCAAACCTATGATTGCGCTGGATAAAAACTGCAATTTTTATACGTGTGCATGCAAAACAAATTTCTTGTAGCACAAACAACATTTTCCAAAAGACCAAAAACGTGAAAATGTATATTTTAACAAAACGCATTTGACTAACAGGTCGAACAAAAAATGTTCTTAAACCCTGCTGACTGCCATTGGCGATTGCCAAATAAACGGATCACCTATGTCATAAATGGAATTTTAAATTTAATACTAAACAGAAAACAATAAACTTGCGGAAAAGATGGTATACCACCAATAAAGGTGCAAAGGTTTTTGTACACCATATCCGGATTTCGACAATTAATGTCTCTTCAGTGATGTTAGGAATCGAAACGGTATTTGGAAAGCCATACAATTTACCTCAATTTAGGATAGACTTGAATTTTGAGGAGTCAAAATAGGATGAACGGATCATATAAATCCGAAGGCAAATATAATTCAAGCCCAAACGAAAAAATATAAACAAGTCTAAATTGAAAACAACGTTCAAACCTATGATTGCGTTGGATAAAAACCGCAATTTTTATACATGTTGCATGCAAAACAAATATGCGGATTTCGACAATTAATGTCTCCTCAGTGATGTTAGGAATCGAAACGGTATTTGGAAAGCCATACAATTTACCTCAATTTAGGATAGATTCTTGCATTTTGAGGAGTCAAAATAGGATGAACGGATCATATAAACCCGAACGCAAATATACTTCAAGCCCAAACGAAAAAATATAAACAAGTCTAAATTGAAAACAACGTTCAAACCTATGATTGCGTTGGATAAAAACCACAAATTTTATACGTGTGCATGCAAAACAAATTTCTTGTAAGAGGGATATAAATACAGCACAAACAACATTTTCCAAAAGACCAAAAACGTGAAAATGTATATTTTAACAAAACGCATTTGACTAACAGGTCGAACAACAAATGTTCTTAAACCCTGCTGACTGCCATTGGCGATTGCCAAATAAACGGATCACCGATGTAATAAATGGAATTTTAAATTTAATACTAAACAGAAAACAATAAACTTGCGGAAAAGATGGTATACCACCAATAAAGGTGCAAAGGGTTTTGTACACCATATCCGGATTTCGACAATTAATGTCTCTTCAGTGATGTTAGGAATCGAAACGGTATTTGGAAAGCCATACAATCTACCTCAATTTAGGATTGTTTGAATTTTGAGGAGTCAAAATAGGATGAACGGATCATATAAATCCGAAGGCAAATATAATTCAAGCCCAAACGAAAAATTATAAACAAGTCTAAATTGAAAAAAAAACGTTCAAACCTATGATTGCACTGGATAAAAACTGCAATTTTTATACGTGTGCATGCAAAACAAATTTCTTGTAGCACAAACAACATTTTCCAAAAGACCAAAAACGTGAAAATGTATATTTTAACAAAATGCATTTGACTAACAGGTCGAACAAAAAATGTTCTTAAACCCTGCTGACTGCCATTGGCGATTGCCAAATAAACGGATCACCTATGTCATAAATGGAATTTTAAATTTAATACTAAACAGAAAACAATAAACTTGCGGAAAAGATGGTATACCACCAATAAAGGTGCAAAGGTTTTTGTACACCATATCCGGATTTCGACAATTAATGTCTCTTCAGTGATGTTAGGAATCGAAACGGTATTTGGAAAGCCATACAATTTACCTCAATTTAGGATAGACTTGAATTTTGAGGAGTCAAAATAGGATGAACGGATCATATAAATCCGAAGGCAAATATAATTCAAGCCCAAACGAAAAAATATAAACAAGTCTAAATTGAAAACAACGTTCAAACCTATGATTGCGTTGGATAAAAACCGCAATTTTTATACATGTTGCATGCAAAACAAATATGCGGATTTCGACAATTAATGTCTCCTCAGTGATGTTAGGAATCGAAACGGTATTTGGAAAGCCATACAATTTACCTCAATTTAGGATAGATTCTTGCATTTTGAGGAGTCAAAATAGGATGAACGGATCATATAAACCCGAACGCAAATATACTTCAAGCCCAAACGAAAAAATATAAACAAGTCTAAATTGAAAACAACGTTCAAACCTATGATTGCGTTGGATAAAAACCGCAATTTTTATACATGTTGCATGCAAAACAAATATGCGGATTTCGACAATTAATGTCTCCTCAGTGATGTTAGGAATCGAAACGGTATTTGGAAAGCAATACAATTTACCTCAATTTAGGATAGATTCTTGCTATTTGAGGAGTCAAAATAGGATGAACGGATCATATAAACCCGAAGGCAAATATACTTCAAGCCCAAACGAAAAAATATAAACAAGTCTAAATTGAAAACAACGTTCAAACCTATGATTGCGTTGGATAAAAACCACAAATTTTATACGTGTGCATGCAAAACCAATTTCTTGTTAGAAAGCCATACAATTTACCTCAATTTAGGATAGACTCTTGAATTTTGAGGAGTCAAAATAGAATGAACGGATCATATAAACCCGAAGGCAAATATAATACAAGCCCAAACGAAAAAATATAAACAAGTCTAAATTGAAAACAACGTTCAAACCTATGATTGCGTTGGATAAAAACCACAAATTTTATACGTGTGCATGCAAAACAAATTTCTTGTTAGAAAGCCATACAATTTACCTCAATTTAGGATAGACTCTTGAATTTTGAGGAGTCAAAATAGAATGAACGGATCATATAAACCCGAAGGCAAATATAATACAAGCCCAAACGAAAAAATATAAACAAGTCTAAATTGAAAACAACGTTCAAACCTATGATTGCGTTGGATAAAAACCACAAATTTTATACGTGTGCATGCAAAACAAATTTCTTGTAAGAGGGATATAAATACAGCACAAACAACATTTTCCAAAAGACCAAAAACGTGAAAATGTATATTTTAACAAAACGCATTTGACTAACAGGTCGAACAACAAATGTTCTTAAACCCTGCTGACTGCCATTGGCGATTGCCAAATAAACGGATCACCGATGTAATAAATGGAATTTTAAATTTTACACTAAACAGAAAACAATAAACTTGCGGAAAAGATGGTATACCACCAATATAGTGCAAAGGGTTTTGTACACCATATCCGGATCTCGACAATTAATGTCTCTTCAGTGATGTTAGGAATCGAAACGGTATTTGGAAAGCCATACAATTTACCTCAATTTAGGATAGATTCTTGCATTTTGAGGAGTCAAAATAGGATGAACGGATCATATAAACCCGAACGCAAATATACTTCAAGCCCAAACGAAAAAATATAAACAAGTCTAAATTGAAAACAACGTTCAAACCTATGATTGCGTTGGATAAAAACCGCAATTTTTATACATGTTGCATGCAAAACAAATATGCGGATTTCGACAATTAATGTCTCCTCAGTGATGTTAGGAATCGAAACGGTATTTGGAAAGCAATACAATTTACCTCAATTTAGGATAGATTCTTGCTATTTGAGGAGTCAAAATAGGATGAACGGATCATATAAACCCGAAGGCAAATATACTTCAAGCCCAAACGAAAAAATATAAACAAGTCTAAATTGAAAACAACGTTCAAACCTATGATTGCGTTGGATAAAAACCGCAATTTTTATACATGTTGCATGCAAAACAAATATGCGGATTTCGACAATTAATGTCTCCTCAGTGATGTTAGGAATCGAAACGGTATTTGGAAAGCCATACAATTTACCTCAATTTAGGATAGATTCTTGCATTTTGAGGAGTCAAAATAGGATGAACGGATCATATAAACCCGAACGCAAATATACTTCAAGCCCAAACGAAAAAATATAAACAAGTCTAAATTGAAAACAACGTTCAAACCTATGACTGCGTTGGATAAAAACCACAAATTTTATACGTGTGCATGCAAAACCAATTTCTTGTTAGAAAGCCATACAATTTACCTCAATTTAGGATAGACTCTTGAATTTTGAGGAGTCAAAATAGAATGAACGGATCATATAAACCCGAAGGCAAATATAATACAAGCCCAAACGAAAAAATATAAACAAGTCTAAATTGAAAACAACGTTCAAACCTATGATTGCGTTGGATAAAAACCACAAATTTTATACGTGTGCATGCAAAACAAATTTCTTGTAAGAGGGATATAAATACAGCACAAACAACATTTTCCAAAAGACCAAAAACGTGAAAATGTATATTTTAACAAAACGCATTTGACTAACAGGTCGAACAACAAATGTTCTTAAACCCTGCTGACTGCCATTGGCGATTGCCAAATAAACGGATCACCGATGTAATAAATGGAATTTTAAATTTTACACTAAACAGAAAACAATAAACTTGCGGAAAAGATGGTATACCACCAATATAGTGCAAAGGGTTTTGTACACCATATCCGGATCTCGACAATTAATGTCTCTTCAGTGATGTTAGGAATCGAAACGGTATTTGGAAAGCCATACAATTTACCTCAATTTAGGATTGACTTGAATTTTGAGGAGTCAAAATAGGATGAACGGATCATATAAACCCGCAGGCAAATATAATTCAAGCCCAAACGAAAAATTATAAACAAGTCTAAATTGAAAAAAAAACGTTCAAACCTATGATTGCGCTGGATAAAAACCGCAATTTTTATACGTGTGCATGCAAAACAAATTTCTTGTAGCACAAACAACATTTTCCAAAAGACCAAAAACGTGAAAATGTATATTTTAACAAAACGCATTTGACTAACAGGTCGAACAACAAATGTTCTTAAACCCTGCTGACTGCCATTGGCGATTGCCAAATAAACGGATCACCAATGTCATAAATGGAATTTTAAATTTAATACTAAACAGAAAACAATAAACTTGCGGAAAGATGGTATACCACCAATAAAGGTGCAAAGGTTTTAGTACACCATATCCGGATTTCGACAATTAATGTCTCTTCAGTGATGTTAGGAATCGAAACGGTATTTGGAAAGCCATACAATTTACCTCAATTTAGGATAGACTTGAATTTTGAGGAGTCAAAATAGGATGAACGGATCATATAAATCCGAAGGCAAATATAATTCAAGCCCAAACGAAAAAATATAAACAAGTCTAAATTGAAAACAACGTTCAAACCTATGATTGCGTTGGATAAAAACCGCAATTTTTATACATGTTGCATGCAAAACAAATATGCGGATTTCGACAATTAATGTCTCCTCAGTGATGTTAGGAATCGAAACGGTATTTGGAAAGCCATACAATTTACCTCAATTTATAATAGATTCTTGCATTTTGAGGAGTCAAAATAGGATGAACGGATCATATAAACCCGAAGGCAAATATACTTCAAGCCCAAACGAAAAAATATAAACAAGTCTAAATTGAAAACAACGTTCAAACCTATGATTGCGTTGGATAAAAACCGCAATTTTTATACGTGTGCATGCAAAACCAATTTCTTGTTAGAAAGCCATACAATTTACCTCAATTTAGGATAGACTCTTGAATTTTGAGGAGTCAAAATAGAATGAACGGATCATATAAACCCGAAGGCAAATATAATACAAGCCCAAACGAAAAAATATAAACAAGTCTAAATTGAAAACAACGTTCAAACCTATGATTGCGTTGGATAAAAACCACAAATTTTATACGTGTGCATGCAAAACAAATTTCTTGTAAGAAGGATATAAATACAGCACAAACAACATTTTCCAAAAGACCAAAAACGTGAAAATGTATATTTTAACAAAACGCATTTGACTAACAGGTCGAACAACAAATGTTCTTAAACCCTGCTGACTGCCATTGGCGATTGCCAAATAAACGGATCACCGATGTAATAAATGGAATTTTAAATTTAATACTAAACAGAAAACAATAAACTTGCGGAAAAGATGGTATACCACCAATAAAGGTGCAAAGGGTTTTGTACACCATATCCGGATTTCGACAATTAATGTCTCTTCAGTGATGTTAGGAATCGAAACGGTATTTGGAAAGCCATACAATTTACCTCAATTTAGGATTGACTTGAATTTTGAGGAGTCAAAATAGGATGAACGGATCATATAAACCCGCAGGCAAATATAATTCAAGCCCAAACGAAAAATTATAAACAAGTCTAAATTGAAAAAAAAACGTTCAAACCTATGATTGCGCTGGATAAAAACCGCAATTTTTATACGTGTGCATGCAAAACAAATTTCTTGTAGCACAAACAACATTTTCCAATAGACCAAAAACGTGAAAATGTATATTTTAACAAAACGCATTTGACTAACAGGTCGAACAAAAAATGTTCTTAAACCCTGCTGACTGCCATTGGCGATTGCCAAATAAACGGATCACCTATGTCATAAATGGAATTTTAAATTTAATACTAAACAGAAAACAATAAACTTGCGGAAAAGATGGTATACCACCAATAAAGGTGCAAAGGTTTTTGTACACCATATCCGGATTTCGACAATTAATGTCTCTTCAGTGATGTTAGGAATCGAAACGGTATTTGGAAAGCCATACAATTTACCTCAATTTAGGATAGACTTGAATTTTGAGGAGTCAAAATAGGATGAACGGATCATATAAATCCGAAGGCAAATATAATTCAAGCCCAAACGAAAAAATATAAACAAGTCTAAATTGAAAACAACGTTCAAACCTATGATTGCGTTGGATAAAAACCGCAATTTTTATACATGTTGCATGCAAAACAAATATGCGGATTTCGACAATTAATGTCTCCTCAGTGATGTTAGGAATCGAAACGGTATTTGGAAAGCAATACAATTTACCTCAACTTAGGATAGATTCTTGCATTTTGAGGAGTCAAAATAGGATGAACGGATCATATAAACCCGAAGGCAAATATACTTCAAGCCCAAACGAAAAAATATAAACAAGTCTAAATTGAAAACAACGTTCAAACCTATGATTGCGTTGGATAAAAACCACAAATTTTATACGTGTGCATGCAAAACCAATTTCTTGTTAGAAAGCCATACAATTTACCTCAATTTAGGATAGACTCTTGAATTTTGAGGAGTCAAAATAGAATGAACGGATCATATAAACCCGAAGGCAAATATAATACAAGCCCAAACGAAAAAATATAAACAAGTCTAAATTGAAAACAACGTTCAAACCTATGATTGCGTTGGATAAAAACCACAAATTTTATACGTGTGCATGCAAAACAAATTTCTTGTAAGAGGGATATAAATACAGCACAAACAACATTTTCCAAAAGACCAAAAACGTGAAAATGTATATTTTAACAAAACGCATTTGACTAACAGGTCGAACAACAAATGTTCTTAAACCCTGCTGACTGCCATTGGCGATTGCCAAATAAACGGATCACCGATGTAATAAATGGAATTTTAAATTTAATACTAAACAGAAAACAATAAACTTGCGAAAAAGATGGTATACCACCAATAAAGGTGCAAAGGGTTTTGTACACCATATCCGGATTTCGACAATTAATGTCTCTTCAGTGATGTTAGGAATCGAAACGGTATTTGGAAAGCCATACAATTTACCTCAATTTAGGATTGACTTGAATTTTGAGGAGTCAAAATAGGATGAACGGATCATATAAACCCGCAGGCAAATATAATTCAAGCCCAAACGAAAAATTATAAACAAGTCTAAATTGAAAAAAAAAACGTTCAAACCTATGATTGCGCTGGATAAAAACTGCAATTTTTATACGTGTGCATGCAAAACAAATTTCTTGTAGCACAAACAACATTTTCCAAAAGACCAAAAACGTGAAAATGTATATTTTAACAAAACGCATTTGACTAACAGGTCGAACAAAAAATGTTCTTAAACCCTGCTGACTGCCATTGGCGATTGCCAAATAAACGGATCACCTATGTCATAAATGGAATTTTAAATTTAATACTAAACAGAAAACAATAAACTTGCGGAAAAGATGGTATACCACCAATAAAGGTGCAAAGGTTTTTGTACACCATATCCGGATTTCGACAATTAATGTCTCTTCAGTGATGTTAGGAATCGAAACGGTATTTGGAAAGCCATACAATTTACCTCAATTTAGGATAGACTTGAATTTTGAGGAGTCAAAATAGGATGAACGGATCATATAAATCCGAAGGCAAATATAATTCAAGCCCAAACGAAAAAATATAAACAAGTCTAAATTGAAAACAACGTTCAAACCTATGATTGCGTTGGATAAAAATCGCAATTTTTATACATGTTGCATGCAAAACAAATATGCGGATTTCGACAATTAATGTCTCCTCAGTGATGTTAGGAATCGAAACGGTATTTGGAAAGCCATACAATTTACCTCAATTTAGGATAGATTCTTGCATTTTGAGGAGTCAAAATAGAATGAACGGATCATATAAACCCGAACGCAAATATACTTCAAGCCCAAACGAAAAAATATAAACAAGTCTAAATTGAAAACAACGTTCAAACCTATGATTGCGTTGGATAAAAACCGCAATTTTTATACATGTTGCATGCAAAACAAATATGCGGATTTCGACAATTAATGTCTCCTCAGTGATGTTAGGAATCGAAACGGTATTTGGAAAGCAATACAATTTACCTCAATTTAGGATAGATTCTTGCATTTTGAGGAGTCAAAATAGGATGAACGGATCATATAAACCCGAAGGCAAATATACTTCAAGCCCAAACGAAAAAATATAAACAAGTCTAAATTGAAAACAACGTTCAAACCTATGATTGCGTTGGATAAAAACCACAAATTTTATACGTGTGCATGCAAAACCAATTTCTTGTTAGAAAGCCATACAATTTACCTCAATTTAGGATAGACTCTTGAATTTTGAGGAGTCAAAATAGAATGAACGGATCATATAAACCCGATGGCAAATATAATACAAGCCCAAACGAAAAAATATAAACAAGTCTAAATTGAAAACAACGTTCAAACCTATGATTGCGTTGGATAAAAACCACAAATTTTATACGTGTGCATGCAAAAGAAATTTCTTGTAAGAGGGATATAAATACAGCACAAACAACATTTTCCAAAAGACCAAAAACGTGAAAATGTATATTTTAACAAAACGCATTTGACTAACAGGTCGAACAACAAATGTTCTTAAACCCTGCTGACTGCCATTGGCGATTGCCAAATAAACGGATCACCGATGTAATAAATGGAATTTTAAATTTAATACTAAACAGAAAACAATAAACTTGCGGAAAAGATGGTATACCACCAATATAGTGCAAAGGGTTTTGTACACCATATCCGGATCTCGACAATTAATGTCTCTTCAGTGATGTTAGGAATCGAAACGGTATTTGGAAAGCCATACAATTTACCTCAATTTAGGATTGACTTGAATTTTGAGGAGTCAAAATAGGATGAACGGATCATATAAACCCGCAGGCAAATATAATTCAAGCCCAAACGAAAAATTATAAACAAGTCTAAATTGAAAAAAAAACGTTCAAACCTATGATTGCGCTGGATAAAAACCGCAATTTTTATACGTGTGCATGCAAAACAAATTTCTTGTAGCACAAACAACATTTTCCAAAAGACCAAAAACGTGAAAATGTATATTTTAACAAAACGCATTTGACTAACAGGTCGAACAACAAATGTTCTTAAACCCTGCTGACTGCCATTGGCGATTGCCAAATAAACGGATCACCAATGTCATAAATGGAATTTTTAATTTAATACTAAACAGAAAACAATAAACTTGCGGAAAAGATGGTATACCACCAATAAAGGTGCAAAGGTTTTTGTACACCATATCCGGATTTCGACAATTAATGTCTCTTCAGTGATGTTAGGAATCGAAACGGTATTTGGAAAGCCATACAATTTACCTCAATTTAGGATAGACTTGAATTTTGAGGAGTCAAAATAGGATGAACGGATCATATAAATCCGAAGGCAAATATAATTCAAGCCCAAACGAAAAAATATAAACAAGTCTAAATTGAAAACAACGTTCAAACCTATGATTGCGTTGGATAAAAACCGCAATTTTTATACATGTTGCATGCAAAACAAATATGCGGATTTCGACAATTAATGTCTCCTCAGTGATGTTAGGAATCGAAACGGTATTTGGAAAGCCATACAATTTACCTCAATTTAGGATAGATTCTTGCATTTTGAGGAGTCAAAATAGGATGAACGGATCATATAAACCCGAAGGCAAATATACTTCAAGCCCAAACGAAAAAATATAAACAAGTCTAAATTGAAAACAACGTTCAAACCTATGATTGCGTTGGATAAAAACCACAAATTTTATACGTGTGCATGCAAAACCAATTTCTTGTTAGAAAGCCATACAATTTACCTCAATTTAGGATAGACTCTTGAATTTTGAGGAGTCAAAATAGAATGAACGGATCATATAAACCCGAAGGCAAATATAATACAAGCCCAAACGAAAAAATATAAACAAGTCTAAATTGAAAACAACGTTCAAACCTATGATTGCGTTGGATAAAAACCACAAATTTTATACGTGTGCATGCAAAACAAATTTCTTGTAAGAGGGATATAAATACAGCACAAAGAACATTTTCCAAAAGACCAAAAACGTGAAAATGTATATTTTAACAAAACGCATTTGACTAACAGGTCCAACAACAAATGTTCTTAAACCCTGCTGACTGCCATTGGCGATTGCCAAATAAACGGATCACCTATGTCATAAATGGAATTTTAAACTTAATACTAAACAGAAAACAATAAACTTGCGGAAAAGATGGTATACCACCAATAAAGGTGCAAAGGTTTTTGTACACCATATCCGGATTTCGACAATTAATGTCTCCTCAGTGATGTTAGGAATCGAAACGGTATTTGGAAAGCCATACAATTTACCTCAATTTAGGATAGACTTGAATTTTGAGGAGTCAAAATAGGATGAACGGATCATATAAATCCGAAGGCAAATATAATTCAAGCCCAAACGAAAAAATATAAACAAGTCTAAATTGAAAACAACGTTCAAACCTATGATTGCGTTGGATAAAAACCGCAATTTTTATACATGTTGCATGCAAAACAAATATGCGGATTTCGACAATTAATGTCTCCTCAGTGATGTTAGGAATCGAAACGGTATTTGGAAAGCAATACAATTTACCTCAATTTAGGATAGATTCTTGCATTTTGAGGAGTCAAAATAGGATGAACGGATCATATAAACCCGAAGGCAAATATACTTCAAGCCCAAACGAAAAAATATAAACAAGTCTAAATTGAAAACAACGTTCAAACCTATGATTGCGTTGGATAAAAACCACAAATTTTATACGTGTGCATGCAAAACCAATTTCTTGTTAGAAAGCCATACAATTTACCTCAATTTAGGATAGACTCTTGAATTTTGAGGAGTCAAAATAGAATGAACGGATCATATAAACCCGAAGGCAAATATAATACAAGCCCAAACGAAAAAATATAAACAAGTCTAAATTGAAAACAACGTTCAAACCTATGATTGCGTTGGATAAAAACCACAAATTTTATACGTGTGCATGCAAAACAAATTTCTTGTAAGAGGGATATAAATACAACACAAACAACATTTTCCAAAAGACCAAAAACGTGAAAATGTATATTTTAACAAAACGCATTTGACTAACAGGTCGAACAACAAATGTTCTTAAACCCTGCTGACTGCCATTGGCGATTGCCAAATAAACGGATCACCGATGTAATAAATGGAATTTTAAATTTAATACTAAACAGAAAACAATAAACTTGCGGAAAAGATGGTATACCACCAATATAGTGCAAAGGGTTTTGTACACCATATCCGGATTTCGACAATTAATGTCTCTTCAGTGATGTTAGGAATCGAAACGGTATTTGGAAAGCCATACAATTTACCTCAATTTAGGATTGACTTGAATTTTGAGGAGTCAAAATAGGATGAACGGATCATATAAATCCGCAGGCAAATATAATTCAAGCCCAAACGAAAAATTATAAACAAGTCTAAATTGAAAAAAAAACGTTCAAACCTATGATTGCGCTGGATAAAAACCGCAATTTTTATACGTGTGCATGCAAAACAAATTTCTTGTAGCACAAACAACATTTTCCAAAAGACCAAAAACGTGAAAATGTATATTTTAACAAAACGCATTTGACTAACAGGTCGAACAACAAATGTTCTTAAACCCTGCTGACTGCCATTGGCGATTGCCAAATAAACGGATCACCAATGTCATAAATGGAATTTTAAATTTAATACTAAACAGAAAACAATAAACTTGCGGAAAAGATGGTATACCACCAATAAAGGTGCAAAGGTTTTTGTACACCATATCCGGATTTCGACAATTAATGTCTCTTCAGTGATGTTAGGAATCGAAACGGTATTTGGAAAGCCATACAATTTACCTCAATTTAGGATAGACTAGAATTTTGAGGAGTCAAAATAGGATGAACGGATCATATAAATCCGAAGGCAAATATAATTCAAGCCCAAACGAAAAAATATAAACAAGTCTAAATTGAAAAAAAAACGTTCAAACCTATGATTGCGCTGGATAAAAACCGCAATTTTTATACGTGTGCATGCAAAACAAATTTCTTGTAGCACAAACAACATTTTCCAAAAGACCAAAAACGTGAAAATGTATATTTTAACAAAACGCATTTGACTAACAGGTCGAACAACAAATGTTCTTAAACCCTGCTGACTGCCATTGGCGATTGCCAAATAAACGGATCACCAATGTCATAAATGGAATTTTAAATTTAATACTAAACAGAAAACAATAAACTTGCGGAAAAGATGGTATACCACCAATAAAGGTGCAAAGGGTTTTGTACACCATATCCGGATTTCGACAATTAATGTCTCTTCAGTGATGTTAGGAATCGAAATGGTATTTGGAAAGCCATACAATTTACCTCAATTTAGGATAGACTTGAATTTTGAGGAGTCAAAATAGGATGAACGGATCATATAAACCCGAAGGCAAATATACTTCAAGCCCAAACGAAAAAATATAAACAAGTCTAAATTGAAAACAACGTTCAAACCTATGATTGCGTTGGATAAAAACCGCAATTTTTATACGTGTGCATGCAAAACCAATTTCTTGTTAGAAAGCCATACAATTTACCTCAATTTAGGATAGACTCTTGAATTTTGAGGAGTCAAAATAGAATGAACGGATCATATAAACCCGAAGGCAAATATAATACAAGCCCAAACGAAAAAATATAAACAAGTCTAAATTGAAAACAACGTTCAAACCTATGATTGCGTTGGATAAAAACCACAAATTTTATACGTGTGCATGCAAAACAAATTTCTTGTAAGAGGGATATAAATACAGCACAAACAACATTTTCCAAAAGACCAAAAACGTGAAAATGTATATTTTAACAAAACGCATTTGACTAACAGGTCGAACAACAAATGTTCTTAAACCCTGCTGACTGCCATTGGCCATTGCCAAATAAACGGATCACCTATGTCATAAATAGAATTTTAAACTTAATACTAAACAGAAAACAATAAACTTGCGGAAAAGATGGTATACCACCAATAAAGGTGCAAAGGTTTTTGTACACCATATCCGGATTTCGACAATTAATGTCTCTTCAGTGATAATAGGAATCGAAACGGTATTTGGAAAGCCATACAATTTACCTCAATTTAGGATAGACTTGAATTTTGAGGAGTCAAAATAGGATGAACGGATCATATAAATCCGAAGGCAAATATAATTCAAGCCCAAACGAAAAAATATAAACAAGTCTAAATTGAAAACAACGTTCAAACCTATGATTGCGTTGGATAAAAACCGCAATTTTTATACATGTTGCATGCAAAACAAATATGCGGATTTCGACAATTAATGTCTCCTCAGTGATGTTAGGAATCGAAACGGTATTTGGAAAGCAATACAATTTACCTCAATTTAGGATAGATTCTTGCATTTTGAGGAGTCAAAATAGGATGAACGGATCATATAAACCCGAAGGCAAATATACTTCAAGCCCAAACGAAAAAATATAAACAAGTCTAAATTGAAAACAACGTTCAAACCTATGATTGCGTTGGATAAAAACCGCAATTTTTATACGTGTGCATGCAAAACCAATTTCTTGTTAGAAAGCCATACAATTTATCTCAATTTAGGATAGACTCTTGAATTTTGAGGAGTCAAAATAGAATGAACGGATCATATAAACCCGAAGGCAAATATAATACAAGCCCAAACGAAAAAATATAAACAAGTCTAAATTGAAAACAACGTTCAAACCTATGATTGCGTTGGATAAAAACCACAAATTTTATACGTGTGCATGCAAAACAAATTTCTTGTAAGAGGGATATAAATACAGCACAAACAACATTTTCCAAAAGACCAAAAACGTGAAAATGTATATTTTAACAAAACGCATTTGACTAACAGGTCGAACAACAAATGTTCTTAAACCCTGCTGACTGCCATTGGCGATTGCCAAATAAACGGATCACCTATGTCATAAATGGAATTTTAAACTTAATACTAAACAGAAAACAATAAACTTGCGGAAAAGATGGTATACCACCAATAAAGGTGCAAAGGTTTTTGTACACCATATCCGGATTTCGACAATTAATGTCTCTTCAGTGATGTTAGGAATCGAAACGGTATTTGGAAAGCCATACAATTTACCTCAATTTAGGATTGACTTGAATTTTGAGGAGTCAAAATAGGATGAACGGATCATATAAACCCGCAGGCAAATATAATTCAAGCCCAAACGAAAAATTATAAACAAGTCTAAATTGAAAAAAAAAAGTTCAAACCTATGATTGCGCTGGATAAAAACCGCAATTTTTATACGTGTCCATGCAATACAAATTTCTTGTAGCACAAACAACATTTTCCAAAACACCAAAATTGTGAAAATGTATATTTTAACAAAACGCATTTGACTAACAGGTCGAACAAAAAATGTTCTTAAACCCTGCTGACTGCCATTTGCGATTGCCAAATAAACGGATCACCTATGTCATAAATGGAATTTTAAATTAAATACTAAACAGAAAACAATAAACTTGCGGAAAAGATGGTATACCACCAATAAAGGTGCAAAGGTTTTTGTACACCATATCCGGATTTCGACAATTAATGTCTCTTCAGTGATGTTAGGAATCGAAACGGTATTTGGAAAGCCATACAATTTACCTCAATTTAGGATAGACTTGAATTTTGAGGAGTCAAAATAGGATGAACGGATCATATAAATCCGAAGGCAAATATAATTCAAGCCCAAACGAAAAAATATAAACAAGTCTAAATTGAAAACAACGTTCAAACCTATGATTGCGTTGGATAAAAACCGCAATTTTTATACATGTTGCATGCAAAACAAATATGCGGATTTCGACAATTAATGTCTCCTCAGTGATGTTAGGAATCGAAACGGTATTTGGAAAGCCATACAATTTACCTCAATTTAGGATAGATTCTTGCATTTTGAGGAGTCAAAATAGGATGAACGGATCATATAAACCCGAAGGCAAATATACTTCAAGCCCAAACGAAAAAATATAAACAAGTCTAAATTGAAAACAACGTTCAAACCTATGATTGCGTTGGATAAAAACTGCAATTTTTATACGTGTGCATGCAAAACCAATTTCTTGTTAGAAAGCCATACAATTTACCTCAATTTAGGATAGACTCTTGAATTTTGAGGAGTCAAAATAGAATGAACGGATCATATAAACCCGAAGGCAAATATAATACAAGCCCAAACGAAAAAATATAAACAAGTCTAAATTGAAAACAACGTTCAAACCTATGATTGCGTTGGATAAAAACCACAAATTTTATACGTGTGCATGCAAAACAAATTTCTTGTAAGAGGGATATAAATACAGCACAAACAACATTTTCCAAAAGACCAAAAACGTGAAAATGTATATTTTAACAAAACGCATTTGACTAACAGGTCGAACAACAAATGTTCTTAAACCCTGCTGACTGCCATTGGCGATTGCCAAATAAACGGATCACCGATGTAATAAATGGAATTTTAAATTTAATACTAAACAGAAAACAATAAACTTGCGGAAAAGATGGTATACCACCAATAAAGGTGCAAAGGTTTTTGTACACCATATCCGGATTTCGACAATTAATGTCTCTTCAGTGATGTTAGGAATCGAAACGGTATTTGGAAAGCCATACAATTTACCTCAAATTAGGATTGACTTGAATTTTGAGGAGTCAAAATAGGATGAACGGATCATATAAACCCGCAGGCAAATATAATTCAAGCCCAAACGAAAAATTATAAACAAGTCTAAATTGAAAAAAAAAACGTTCAAACCTATGATTGCGCTGGATAAAAACTGCAATTTTTATACGTGTGCATGCAAAACAAATTTCTTGTAGCACAAACAACATTTTCCAAAAGACCAAAATCGTGAAAATGTATATTTTAACAAAACGCATTTGACTAACAGGTCGAACAAAAAATGTTCTTAAACCCTGCTGACTGCCATTGGCGATTGCCAAATAAACGGATCACCTATGTCATAAATGGAATTTTAAATTTAATACTAAACAGAAAACAATAAACTTGCGGAAAAGATGGTATACCACCAATAAAGGTGCAAAGGTTTTTGTACACCATATCCGGATTTCGACAATTAATGTCTCTTTAGTGATGTTAGGAATCGAAACGGTATTTGGAAAGCCATACAATTTACCTCAATTTAGGATAGACTTGAATTTTGAGGAGTCAAAATAGGATGAACGGATCATATAAATCCGAAGGCAAATATAATTCAAGCCCAAACGAAAAAATATAAACAAGTCTAAATTGAAAACAACGTTCAAACCTATGATTGCGTTGGATAAAAACCGCAATTTTTATACATGTTGCATGCAAAACAAATATGCGGATTTCGACAATTAATGTCTCCTCAGTGATGTTAGGAATCGAAACGGTATTTGGAAAGCCATACAATTTACCTCAATTTAGGATAGATTCTTGCATTTTGAGGAGTCAAAATAGGATGAACGGATCATATAAACCCGAAGGCAAATATACTTCAAGCCCAAACGAAAAAATATAAACAAGTCTAAATTGAAAACAACGTTCAAACCTATGATTGCGTTGGATAAAAACCGCAATTTTTATACGTGTGCATGCAAAACCAATTTCTTGTTAGAAAGCCATACAATTTACCTCAATTTAGGATAGACTCTTGAATTTTGAGGAGTCAAAATAGAATGAACGGATCATATAAACCCGAAGGCAAATATAATACAAGCCCAAACAAAAAAATATAAACAAGTCTAAATTGAAAACAACGTTCAAACCTATGATTGCGTTGGATAAAAACCACAAATTTTATACGTGTGCATGCAAAACAAATTTCTTGTAAGAGGGATATAAATACAGCACAAACAACATTTTCCAAAAGACCAAAAACGTGAAAATGTATATTTTAACAAAACGCATTTGACTAACAGGTCGAACAACAAATGTTCTTAAACCCTGCTGACTGCCATTGGCGATTGCCAAATAAACGGATCACCGATGTAATAAATGGAATTTTAAATTTAATACTAAACAGAAAACAATAAACTTGCGGAAAAGATGGTATACCACCAATAAAGGTGCAAAGGGTTTTGTACACCATATCCGTATTTCGACAATTAATGTCTCTTCAGTGATGTTAGGAATCGAAACGGTATTTGGAAAGCCATACAATTTACCTCAATTTAGGATTGACTTGAATTTTGAGGAGTCAAAATAGGATGAACGGATCATATAAACCCGCAGGCAAATATAATTCAAGCCCAAACGAAAAATTATAAACAAGTCTAAATTGAAAACAACGTTCAAACCTATGATTGCGTTGGATAAAAACCACAAATTTTATACGTGTGCATGCAAAACAAATTTCTTGTAAGAGGGATATAAATACAGCACAAACAACATTTTCCAAAAGACCAAAAACGTGAAAATGTATATTTTAACAAAACGCATTTGACTAACAGGTCGAACAACAAATGTTCTTAAACCCTGCTGACTGCCATTGGCGATTGCCAAATAAACGGATCACCAATGTCATAAATGGAATTTTAAATTTAATACTAAACAGAAAACAATAAACTTGCGGAAAAGATGGTATACCACCAATAAAGGTGCAAAGGTTTTTGTACACCATATCCGGATTTCGACAATTAATGTCTCTTTAGTGATGTTAGGAATCGAAACGGTATTTGGAAAGCCATACAATTTACCTCAATTTAGGATAGACTTGAATTTTGAGGAGTCAAAATAGGATGAACGGATCATATAAATCCGAAGGCAAATATAATTCAAGCCCAAACGAAAAAATATAAACAAGTCTAAATTGAAAACAACGTTCAAACCTATGATTGCGTTGGATAAAAACCGCAATTTTTATACATGTTGCATGCAAAACAAATATGCGGATTTCGACAATTAATGTCTCCTCAGTGATGTTAGGAATCGAAACGGTATTTGGAAAGCCATACAATTTACCTCAATTTAGGATAGATTCTTGCATTTTGAGGAGTCAAAATAGGATGAACGGATCATATAAACCCGAAGGCAAATATACTTCAAGCCCAAACGAAAAAATATAAACAAGTCTAAATTGAAAACAACGTTCAAACCTATGATTGCGTTGGATAAAAACCGCAATTTTTATACGTGTGCATGCAAAACCAATTTCTTGTTAGAAAGCCATACAATTTACCTCAATTTAGGATAGACTCTTGAATTTTGAGGAGTCAAAATAGAATGAACGGATCATATAAACCCGAAGGCAAATATAATACAAGCCCAAACGAAAAAATATAAACAAGTCTAAATTGAAAACAACGTTCAAACCTATGATTGCGTTGGATAAAAACCACAAATTTTATACGTGTGCATGCAAAACAAATTTCTTGTAAGAGGGATATAAATACAGCACAAACAACATTTTCCAAAAGACCAAAAACGTGAAAATGTATATTTTAACAAAACGCATTTGACTAACAGGTCGAACAACAAATGTTCTTAAACCCTGCTGACTGCCATTGGCGATTGCCAAATAAACGGATCACCGATGTAATAAATGGAATTTTAAATTTAATACTAAACAGAAAACAATAAACTTGCGGAAAAGATGGTATACCACCAATAAAGGTGCAAAGGGTTTTGTACACCATATCCGTATTTCGACAATTAATGTCTCTTCAGTGATGTTAGGAATCGAAACGGTATTTGGAAAGCCATACAATTTACCTCAATTTAGGATTGACTTGAATTTTGAGGAGTCAAAATAGGATGAACGGATCATATAAACCCGCAGGCAAATATAATTCAAGCCCAAACGAAAAATTATAAACAAGTCTAAATTGAAAAAAAAACGTTCAAACCTATGATTGCGCTGGATAAAAACCGCAATTTTTATACGTGTGCATGCAAAACAAATTTCTTGTAGCACAAACAACATTTTCCAAAAGACCAAAATCGTGAAAATGTATATTTTAACAAAACGCATTTGACTAACAGGTCGAACAAAAAATGTTCTTAAACCCTGCTGACTGCCATTGGCGATTGCCAAATAAACGGATCACCTATGTCATAAATGGAATTTTAAACTTAATACTAAACAGAAAACAATAAACTTGCGGAAAAGATGGTATACCACCAATAAAGGTGCAAAGGTTTTTGTACACCATATCCGGATTTCGACAATTAATGTCTCTTCAGTGATGTTAGGAATCGAAACGGTATTTGGAAAGCCATACAATTTACCTCAATTTAGGATAGACTTGAATTTTGAGGAGTCAAAATAGGATGAACGGATCATATAAATCCGAAGGCAAATATAATTCAAGCCCAAACGAAAAAATATAAACAAGTCTAAATTGAAAACAACGTTCAAACCTATGATTGCGTTGGATAAAAACCGCAATTTTTATACATGTTGCATGCAAAACAAATATGCGGATTTCGACAATTAATGTCTCCTCAGTGATGTTAGGAATCGAAACGGTATTTGGAAAGCAATACAATTTACCTCAATTTAGGATAGATTCTTGCATTTTGAGGAGTCAAAATAGGATGAACGGATCATATAAACCCAAAGGCAAATATACTTCAAGCCCAAACGAAAAAATATAAACAAGTCTAAATTGAAAACAACGTTCAAACCTATGATTGCGTTGGATAAAAACCACAAATTTTATACGTGTGCATGCAAAACAAATTTCTTGTAAGAGGGATATAAATACAGCACAAACAACATTTTCCAAAAGACCAAAAACGTGAAAATGTATATTTTAACAAAACGCATTTGACTAACAGGTCGAACAACAAATGTTCTTAAACCCTGCTGACTGCCATTGGCGATTGCCAAATAAACGGATCACCGATGTAATAAATGGAATTTTAAATTTAATACTAAACAGAAAACAATAAACTTGCGGAAAAGATGGTATACCACCAATAAAGGTGCAAAGGGTTTTGTACACCATATCCGGATTTCGACAATTAATGTCTCTTCAGTGATGTTAGGAATCGAAACGGTATTTGGAAAGCCATACAATTTACCTCAATTTAGGATTGACTTGAATTTTGAGGAGTCAAAATAGGATGAACGGATCATATAAACCCGCAGGCAAATATAATTCAAGCCCAAACGAAAAATTATAAACAAGTCTAAATTGAAAAAAAAACGTTCAAACCTATGATTGCGCTGGATAAAAACCGCAATTTTTATACGTGTGCATGCAAAACAAATTTCTTGTAGCACAAACAACATTTTCCAAAAGACCAAAATCGTGAAAATGTATATTTTAACAAAACGCATTTGACTAACAGGTCGAACAAAAAATGTTCTTAAACCCTGCTGACTGCCATTGGCGATTGCCAAATAAACGGATCACCTATGTCATAAATGGAATTTTAAATTTAATACTAAACAGAAAACAATAAACTTGCGGAAAAGATGGTATACCACCAATAAAGGTGCAAAGGTTTTTGTACACCATATCCGGATTTCGACAATTAATGTCTCTTCAGTGATGTTAGGAATCGAAACGGTATTTGGAAAGCCATACAATTTACCTCAATTTAGGATAGACTTGAATTTTGAGGAGTCAAAATAGGATGAACGGATCATATAAATCCGAAGGCAAATATAATTCAAGCCCAAACGAAAAAATATAAACAAGTCTACATTGAAAACAACGTTCAAATCTATGATTGCGTTGGATAAAAACCGCAATTTTTATACGTGTGCATGCAAAACCAATTTCTTGTTAGAATGCCATACAATTTACCTCAATTTAGGATAGACTCTTGAATTTTGAGGAGTCAAAATAGAATGAACGGATCATATAAACCCGAAGGCAAATATAATACAAGCCCAAACGAAAAAATATAAACAAGTCTAAATTGAAAACAACGTTCAAACCTATGATTGCGTTGGATAAAAACCGCAATTTTTATACATGTTGCATGCAAAACAAATATGCGGATTTCGACAATTAATGTCTCCTTAGTGATGTTAGGAATCGAAACGGTATTTGGAAAGCAATACAATTTACCTCAATTTAGGATAGATTCTTGCATTTTGAGGAGTCAAAATAGGATGAACGGATCATATAAACCCGCAGGCAAATATAATTCAAGCCCAAACGAAAAATTATAAACAAGTCTAAATTGAAAAAAAAACACGTTCAAACCTATGATTGCGCTGGATAAAAATCACAATTTTTATACGTGTGCATGCAAAACAAATTTCTTGTAGCACAAACAACATTTTCCAAAAGACCAAAAACGTGAAAATGTATATTTTAACAAAACGCATTTGACTAACAGGTCGAACAAAAAATGTTCTTAAACCCTGCTGACTGCCATTGGCGATTGCCAAATAAACGGATCACCAATGACATAAATGGAATTTTAAATTTAATACTAAACAGAAAACAATAAACTTGCGGAAAAGATGGTATACCACCAATAAAGGTGCAAAGGTTTTTGTACACCATAATCGGATTTCGACAATTAATGTCTCTTCAGTGATGTTAGGAATCGAAACGGTATTTGGAAAGCCATACAATTTACCTCAATTTAGGATAGACTTGAATTTTGAGGAGTCAAAATAGGATGAACGGATCATATAAATCCGAAGGCAAATATAATTCAAGCCCAAACGAAAAAATATAAACAAGTCTAAATTGAAAACAACGTTCAAACCTATGATTGCGTTGGATAAAAACCGCAATTTTTATACATGTTGCATGCAAAACAAATATGCGGATTTCGACAATTAATGTCTCCTCAGTGATGTTAGGAATCGAAACGGTATTTGGAAAGCCATACAATTTACCTCAATTTAGGATAGATTCTTGCATTTTGAGGAGTCAAAATAGGATGAACGGATCATATAAACCCGAAGGCAAATATACTTCAAGCCCAAACGAAAAAATATAAACAAGTCTAAATTGAAAACAACGTTCAAACCTATGATTGCGTTGAATAAAAACCGCAATTTTTATACGTGTGCATGCAAAACCAATTTCTTGTTAGAAAGCCATACAATTTACCTCAATTTAGGATAGACTCTTGAATTTTGAGGAGTCAAAATAGAATGAACGGATCATATAAACCCGAAGGCAAATATAATACAAGCCCAAACGAAAAAATATAAACAAGTCTAAATTGAAAACAACGTTCAAACCTATGATTGCGTTGGATAAAAACCACAAATTTTATACGTGTGCATGCAAAACAAATTTCTTGTAAGAGGGATATAAATACAGCACAAACAACATTTTCCAAAAGACCAGAACGTGAAAATGTATATTTCAACAAAACGCATTTGACTAACAGGTCGAACAACAAATGTTCTTAAACCCTGCTGACTGCCATTGGCGATTGCCAAATAAACGGATCACCGATGTAATAAATGGAATTTTAAATTTAATACTAAACAGAAAACAATAAACTTGCGGAAAAGATGGTATACCACCAATAAAGGTGCAAAGGGTTTTGTACACCATATCCGGATTTCGACAATTAATGTCTCTTCAGTGATGTTAGGAATCGAAACGGTATTTGGAAAGCCATACAATTTACCTCAATTTAGGATTGACTTGAATTTTGAGGAGTCAAAATAGGATGAACGGATCATATAAACCCGCAGGCAAATATAATTCAAGCCCAAACGAAAAATTATAAACAAGTCTAAATTGAAAAAAAAACGTCCAAACCTATGATTGCGCTGGATAAAAACCGCAATTTTTATACGTGTGCATGCAAAACAAATTTCTTGTAGCACAAACAACATTTTCCAAAAGACTAAAAACGTGAAAATGTATATTTTAACAAAACGCATTTGACTAACAGGTCGAACAAAAAATGTTCTTAAACCCTGCTGACTGCCATTGGCGATTGCCAAATAAACGGATCACCTATGTCATAAATGGAATTTTAAATTTAATACTAAACAGAAAACAATAAACTTGCGGAAAAGATGGTATACCACCAATAAAGGTGCAAAGGTTTTTGTACACCATATCCGGATTTCGACAATTAATGTCTCTTCAGTGATGTTAGGAATCGAAACGGTATTTGGAAAGCCATACAATTTACCTCAATTTAGGATAGACTTGAATTTTGAGGAGTCAAAATAGGATGAACGGATCATATAAATCCGAAGGCAAATATAATTCAAGCCCAAACGAAAAAATATAAACAAGTCTAAATTGAAAACAACGTTCAAACCTATGATTGCGTTGGATAAAAACCGCAATTTTTATACATGTTGCATGCAAAACAAATATGCGGATTTCGACAATTAATGTCTCCTCAGTGATGTTAGGAATCGAAACGGTATTTGGAAAGCCATACAATTTACCTCAATTTAGGATAGATTCTTGCATTTTGAGGAGTCAAAATAGGATGAACGGATCATATAAACCCGAAGGCAAATATACTTCAAGCCCAAACGAAAAAATATAAACAAGTCTAAATTGAAAACAACGTTCAAACCTATGATTGCGTTGGATAAAAACCGCAATTTTTATACGTGTGCATGCAAAACCAATTTCTTGTTAGAAAGCCATACAATTTACCTCAATTTAGGATAGACTCTTGAATTTTGAGGAGTCAAAATAGAATGAACGGATCATATAAACCCGAAGGCAAATATAATACAAGCCCAAACGAAAAAATATAAACAAGTCTAAATTGAAAACAACGTTCAAACCTATGATTGCGTTGGATAAAAACCACAAATTTTATACGTGTGCATGCAAAACAAATTTCTTGTAAGAGGGATATAAATACAGCACAAACAACATTTTCCAAAAGACCAAAAACGTGAAAATGTATATTTTAACAAAACGCATTTGACTAACAGGTCGAACAACAAATGTTCTTAAACCCTGCTGACTGCCATTGGCGATTGCCAAATAAACGGATCACCGATGTAATAAATGGAATTTTAAATTTAATACTAAACAGAAAACAATAAACTTGCGGAAAAGATGGTATACCACCAATAAAGGTGCAAAGGGTTTTGTACACCATATCCGGATTTCGACAATTAATGTCTCTTCAGTGATGTTAGGAATCGAAACGGTATTTGGAAAGCCATACAATTTACCTCAATTTAGGATTGACTTGAATTTTGAGGAGTCAAAATAGGATGAACGGATCATATAAACCCGCAGGCAAATATAATTCAAGCCCAAACGAAAAATTATAAACAAGTCTAAATTGAAAAAAAAACGTTCAAACCTATGATTGCGCTGGATAAAAACCGCAATTTTTATACGTGTGCATGCAAAACAAATTTCTTGTAGCACAAACAACATTTTCCAAAAGACCAAAATCGTGAAAATGTATATTTTAACAAAACGCATTTGACTAACAGGTCGAACAAAAAATGTTCTTAAACCCTGCTGACTGCCATTGGCGATTGCCAAATAAACGGATCACCTATGTCATAAATGGAATTTTAAATTTAATACTAAACAGAAAACAATAAACTTGCGGAAAAGATGGTATACCACCAATAAAGGTGCAAAGGGTTTTGTACACCATATCCGGATTTCGACAATAAATGTCTCTTCAGTGATGTGAGGAATCGAAACGGTATTTGGAAAGCCATACAATTTACCTCAATTTAGGATAGACTTGAATTTTGAGGAGTCAAAATAGGATGAACGGATCATATAAATCCGAAGGCAAATATAATTCAAGCCCAAACGAAAAAATATAAACAAGTCTAAATTGAAAACAACGTTCAAACCTATGATTGCGTTGGATAAAAACCGCAATTTTTATACGTGTGCATGCAAAACCAATTTCTTGTTAGAAAGCCATACAATTTACCTCAATTTAGGATAGACTCTTGAATTTTGAGGAGTCAAAATAGAATGAACGGATCATATAAACCCGAAGGCAAATATAATACAAGCCTAAACGAAAAAATATAAACAAGTCTTAATTGAAAACAACGTTCAAACCTATGATTGCGTTGGATAAAAACCGCAATTTTTATACATGTTGCATGCAAAACAAATATGCGGATTTCGACAATTAATGTCTCCTCAGTGATGTTAGGAATCGAAACGGTATTTGGAAAGCCATACAATTTACCTCAATTTAGGATAGATTCTTCCATTTTGAGGAGTCAAAATAGGATGAACGGATCATATAAACCCGCAGGCAAATATAATTCAAGCCCAAACGAAAAATTATAAACAAGTCTAAATTGAAAAAAAAACGTTCAAACCTATGATTGCGCTGGATAAAAACCGCAATTTTTATACGTGTGCATGCAAAACAAATTTCTTGTAGCACAAACAACATTTTCCAAAAGACCAAAAACGTGAAAATGTATATTTTAACAAAACGCATTTGACTAACAGGTCGAACAAAAAATGTTCTTAAACCCTGCTGACTGCCATTGGCGATTGCCAAATAAACGGATCACCAATGTCATAAATGGAATTTTAAATTTAATACTAAACAGAAAACAATAAACTTGCGGAAAAGATGAAGGTGCAAAGGTTTTTGTACACCATATCCGGATTTCGACAATTAATGTCTCTTCAGTGATGTTAGGAATCGAAACGGTATTTGGAAAGCCATACAATTTACCTCAATTTAGGATAGACTTGAATTTTGAGGAGTCAAAATAGGATGAACGGATCATATAAATCCGAAGGCAAATATAATTCAAGCCCAAACGAAAAATTATAAACAAGTCTTAATTGAAAAAAAAACGTTCAAACCTATGATTGCGCTGGATAAAAACCGCAATTTTTATACGTGTGCATGCAAAACAAATTTCTTGTAGCACAAACAACATTTTCCAAAAGACTAAAAACGTGAAAATGTATATTTTAACAAAACGCATTTGACTAACAGGTCGAACAAAAAATGTTCTTAAACCCTGCTGACTGCCATTGGCGATTGCCAAATAAACGGATCACCTATGTCATAAATTGAATTTTAAATTTAATACTAAACAGAAAACAATAAACTTGCGGAAAAGATGGTATACCACCAATAAAGGTGCAAAGGTTTTTGTACACCATATCCGGATTTCGACAATTAATGTCTCTTCAGTGATGTTAGATTTCGAAACGGTATTTGGAAAGCCATACAATTTACCTCAATTTAGGATAGACTTGAATTTTGAGGAGTCAAAATAGGATGAACGGATCATATAAATCCGAAGGCAAATATAATTCAAGCCCAAACGAAAAAATATAAACAAGTCTAAATTGAAAACAACGTTCAAACCTATGATTGCGTTGGATAAAAACCGCAATTTTTATACATGTTGCATGCAAAACAAATATGCGGATTTCGACAATTAATGTCTCCTCAGTGATGTTAGGAATCGAAACGGTATTTGGAAAGCCATACAATTTACCTCAATTTAGGATAGATTCTTGCATTTTGAGGAGTCAAAATAGGATGAACGGATCATATAAACCCGAAGGCAAATATACTTCAAGCCCAAACGAAAAAATATAAACAAGTCTAAATTGAAAACAACGTTCAAACCTATGATTGCGTTGGATAAAAACCGCAATTTTTATACGTGTGCATGCAAAACCAATTTCTTGTTAGAAAGCCATACAATTTACCTCAATTTAGGATAGACTCTTGAATTTTGAGGAGTCAAAATAGAATGAACGGATCATATAAACCCGAAGGCAAATATAATACAAGCCCAAACGAAAAAATATAAACAAGTCTAAATTGAAAACAACGTTCAAACCTATGATTGCGTTGGATAAAAACCACAAATTTTATACGTGTGCATGCAAAACAAATTTCTTGTAAGAGGGATATAAATACAGCACAAACAACATTTTCCAAAAGACCAAAAACGTGAAAATGTATATTTTAACAAAACGCATTCGACTAACAGGTCGAACAAAAAATGTTCTTAAACCCTGCTGACTGCCATTGGCGATTGCCAAATAAACGGATCACCTATGTCATAAATGGAATTTTAAATTTAATACTAAACAGAAAACAATAAACTTGCGGAAAAGATGGTATACCACCAATAAAGGTGCAAAGGTTTTTGTACACCATATCCGGATTTCGACAATTAATGTCTCTTCAGTGATGTTAGGAATCGAAACGGTATTTGGAAAGCCATACAATTTACCTCAATTTAGGATAGACTTGAATTTTGAGGAGTCAAAATAGGATGAACGGATCATATAAATCCGAAGGCAAATATAATTCAAGCCCAAACGAAAAAATATAAACAAGCCAAAATTGAAAACAACGTTCAAACCTATGATTGCGTTGGATAAAAACCGCAATTTTTATACATGTTGCATGCAAAACAAATATGCGGATTTCGACAATTAATGTCTCCTCAGTGATGTTAGGAATCGAAACGGTATTTGGAAAGCCATACAATTTACCTAAATTTAGGATAGATTCTTGCATTTTGAGGAGTCAAAATAGGATGAACGGATCATATAAACCCGAAGGCAAATATACTTCAAGCCCAAACGAAAAAATATAAACAAGTCTAAATTGAAAACAACGTTCAAACCTATGATTGCGTTGGATAAAAACCGCAATTTTTATACGTGTGCATGCAAAACCAATTTCTTGTTAGAAAGCCATACAATTTACCTCAATTTAGGATAGACTCTTGAATTTTGAGGAGTCAAAATAGAATGAACGGATCATATAAACCCGAAGGCAAATATAATACAAGCCCAAACGAAAAAATATAAACAAGTCTAAATTGAAAACAACGTTCAAACCTATGATTGCGTTGGATAAAAACCACAAATTTTATACGTGTGCATGCAAAACAAATTTCTTGTAAGAGGGATATAAATACAGCACAAACAACATTTTCCAAAAGACCAAAAACGTGAAAATGTATATTTTAACAAAACGCATTTGACTAACAGGTCGAACAACAAATGTTCTTAAACCCTGCTGACTGCCATTGGCGATTGCCAAATAAACGGATCACCGATGTAATAAATGGAATTTTAAATTTAATACTAAACAGAAAACAATAAACTTGCGGAAAAGATGGTATACCACCAATAAAGGTGCAAAGGGTTTTGTACACCATATCCGGATTTCGACAATTAATGTCTCTTCAGTGATGTTAGGAATCGAAACGGTATTTGGAAAGCCATACAATTTACCTCAATTTAGGATTGACTTGAATTTTGAGGAGTCAAAATAGGATGAACGGATCATATAAACCCGAAGGCAAATATACTTCAAGCCCAAACGAAAAAATATAAACAAGTCTAAATTGAAAACAATGTTCAAACCTATGATTGCGTTGGATAAAAACCGCAATTTTTATACGTGTGCATGCAAAACCAATTTCTTGTTAGAAAGATATACAATTTACCTCAATTTAGGATAGACTCTTGAATTTTGAGGAGTCAAAATAGAATGAACGGATCATATAAACCCGAAGGCAAATATAATACAAGCCCAAACGAAAAAAAATAAACAAGTCTAAATTGAAAACAACGTTCAAACCTATGATTGCGTTGGATAAAAACCGCAATTTTTATACATGTTGCATGCAAAACAAATATGCGGATTTCGACAATTAATGTCTCCTCACTGATGTTAGGAATCGAAACGGTATTTGGAAAGCAATACAATTTACCTCAATTTAGGATAGATTCTTGCATTTTGAGGAGTCAAAATAGGATGAACGGATCATATAAACCCGCAGGCAAATATAATTCAAGCCCAAACGAAAAATTATAAACAAGTCTAAATTGAAAAAAAAACGTTCAAACCTATGATTGCGCTGGATAAAAACCGCAATTTTTATACGTGTGCATGCAAAACAAATTTCTTGTAGCACAAACAACATTTTCCAAAAGACCAAAAACGTGAAAATGTATATTTTAACAAAACGCATTTGACTAACAGGTCGAACAAAAAATGTTCTTAAACCCTGCTGACTGCCATTGGCGATTGCCAAATAAACGGATCACCGATGTAATAAATGGAATTTTAAATTTAATACTAAACAGAAAACAATAAACTTGCGGAAAAGATGGTATACCACCAATAAAGGTGCAAAGCGTTTTGTACACCATATCCGGATTTCGACAATTAATGTCTCTTCAGTGATGTTAGGAATCGAAACGGTATTTGGAAAGCCATACAATTTACCTCAATTTAGGATTGACTTGAATTTTGAGGAGTCAAAATAGGATGAACGGATCATATAAACCCGCAGGCAAATATAATTCAAGCCCAAACGAAAAATTATAAACAAGTCCAAATTGAAAAAAAACGTTCAAACCTATGATTGCGTTGGATAAAAACCGCAATTTTTATACGTGTGCATGCAAAACAAATTTCTTGTAGCACAAACAACATTTTCCAAAAGACCAAAAACGTGAAAATGTATATTTTAACAAAACGCATTTGACTAACAGGTCGAACAAAAAATGTTCTTAAACCCTGCTGACTGCCATTGGCGATTGCCAAATAAACAGATCACCTATGTCATAAATGGAATTTTAAATTTAATACTAAACAGAAAACAATAAACTTGCGGAAAAGATGGTATACCACCAATAAAGGTGCAAAGGTTTTTGTACACCATATCCGGATTTCGACAATTAATGTCTCTTCAGTGATGTTAGGAATCGAAACGGTATTTGGAAAGCCATACAATTTACCTCAATTTAGGATAGACTTGAATTTTGAGGAGTCAAAATAGGATGAACGGATCATATAAATCCGAAGGCAAATATAATTCAAGCCCAAACGAAAAAATATAAACAAGTCTAAATTGAAAACAACGTTCAAACCTATGATTGCGTTGGATAAAAACCGCAATTTTTATACATGTTGCATGCAAAACAAATATGCGGATTTCGACAATTAATGTCTCCTCGGTGATGTTAGGAATGGAAACGGTATTTGGAAAGCCATACAATTTACCTCAATTTAGGATAGATTCTTGCATTTTGAGGAGTCAAAATAGGATGAACAGATCATATAAATCCGAAGGCAAATATACTTCAAGCCCAAACGAAAAAATATAAACAAGTCTAAATTGAAAACAACGTTCAAACTAATGATTGCGTTGGATAAAAACCGCAATTTTTATACATGTTGCATGCAAAACAAATATGCGGATTTCGACAATTAATGTCTCCTCGGTGATGTTAGGAATCGAAACGGTATTTGGAAAGCCATACAATTTACCTCAATTTAGGATAGATTCTTGCATTTTGAGGAGTCAAAATAGGATGAACGGATCATATAAATCCGAAGGCAAATATACTTCAAGCCCAAACGAAAAAATATAAACAAGTCTAAATTGAAAACAACGTTCAAACCTATGATTGCGTTGGATAAAAACCGCAATTTTTATACGTGTGCATGCAAAACCAATTTCTTGTTAGAAAGCCATACAATTTACCTCAATTTAGGATAGACTCTTGAATTTTGAGGAGTCAAAATAGAATGCACGGATCATATAAACCCGAAGGCAAATATAATACAAGCCCAAACGAAAAAATATAAACAAGTCTAAATTGAAAACAACGTTCAAACCTATGATTGCGTTGGATAAAAACCACAAATTTTATACGTGTGCATGCAAAACAAATTTCTTGTAAGAGGGATATAAATACAGCACAAACAACATTTTCCAAAAGACCAAAAACGTGAAAATGTATATTTTAACAAAACGCATTTGACTAACAGGTCGAACAACAAATGTTCTTAAACCCTGCTGACTGCCATTGGCGATTGCCAAATAAACGGATCACCGATGTAATAAATGGAATTTTAAATTTAATACTAAACAGAAAACAATAAACTTGCGGAAAATATGGTATACCACCAATAAAGGTGCAAAGGGTTTTGTACACCATATCCGGATTTCGACAATTAATGTCTCTTCAGTGATGTTAGCAATCGAAACGGTATTTGGAAAGCCATACAATTTACCTCAATTTAGGATTGACTTGAATTTTGAGGAGTCAAAATAGGATGAACGGATCATATAAACCCGCAGGCAAATATAATTCAAGCCCAAACGAAAAATTATAAACAAGTCTAAATTGAAAAAAAAACGTTCAAACCTATGATTGCGCTGGATAAAAACCGCAATTTTTATACGTGTGCATGCAAAACAAATTTATTGTAGCACAAACAACATTTTCCAAAAGACTAAAAACGTGAAAATGTATATTTTAACAAAACGCATTTGACTAACAGGTCGAACAAAAAATGTTCTTAAACCCTGCTGACTGCCATTGGCGATTGCCAAATGAACGGATCACCTATGTCATAAATGGAATTTTAAATTTAATACTAAACAGAAAACAATAAACTTGCGGAAAAGATGGTATACCACCAATAAAGGTGCAAAGGTTTTTGTACACCATATCCGGATTTCGACAATTAATGTCTCTTCAGTGATGTTAGGAATCGAAACGGTATTTGGAAAGCCATACAATTTACCTCAATTTAGGATAGACTTGAATTTTGAGGAGTCAAAATAGGATGAACGGATCATATAAATCCGAAGGCAAATATAATTCAAGCCCAAACGAAAAAATATAAACAAGCCAAAATTGAAAACAACGTTCAAACCTATGATTGCGTTGGATAAAAACCGCAATTTTTATACATGTTGCATGCAAAACAAATATGCGGATTTCGACAATTAATGTCTCCTCAGTGATGTTAGGAATCGAAACGGTATTTGGAAAGCCATACAATTTACCTCAATTTAGGATAGATTCTTGCATTTTGAGGAGTCAAAATAGGATGAACGGATCATATAAACCCGAAGGCAAATATACTTCAAGCCCAAACGAAAAAATATAAACAAGTCTAAATTGAAAACAACGTTCAAACCTATGATTGCGTTGGATAAAAACCGCAATTTTTATACGTGTGCATGCAAAACCAATTTCTTGTTAGAAAGCCATACAATTTACCTCAATTTAGGATAGACTCTTGAATTTTGAGGAGTCAAAATAGAATGAACGGATCATATAAACCCGAAGGCAAATATAATACAAGCCCAAACGAAAAAATATAAACAAGTGTAAATTGAAAACAACGTTCAAACCTATGATTGCGTTGGATAAAAACCGCAATTTTTATACATGTTGCATGCAAAACAAATATGCGGATTTCGACAATTAATGTCTCCTCAGTGATGTTAGGAATCGAAACGGTATTTGGAAAGCAATACAATTTACAATTTAGGATAGATTCTTGCATTTTGAGGAGTCAAAATAGGATGAACGGATCATATAAACCCGAAGGCAAATATACTTCAAGCCCAAACGAAAAAATATAAACAAGTCTAAATTGAAAACAACGTTCAAACCTATGATTGCGTTGGATAAAAACCACAAATTTTATACGTGTGCATGCAAAACCAATTTCTTGTTAGAAAGCCATACAATTTACCTCAATTTAGGATAGACTCTTGAATTTTGAGGAGTCAAAATAGAATGAACGGATCATATAAACCCGAAGGCAAATATAATACAAGCCCAAACGAAAAAATAGAAACAAGTCTAAATTGAAAACAACGTTCAAACCTATGATTGCGTTGGATAAAAACCACAAATTTTATACGTGTGCATGCAAAACAAATTTCTTGTAAGAGGGATATAAATACAGCACAAACAACATTTTCCAAAAGACCAAAAACGTGAAAATGTATATTTTAACAAAACGCATTTGACTAACAGGTCGAACAACAAATGTTCTTAAACCCTGCTGACTGCCATTGGCGATTGCCAAATAAACGGATCACCTATGTCATAAATGGAATTTTAAATTTAATACTAAACAGAAAACAATAAACTTGCGGAAAAGATGGTATACCACCAATAAAGGTGCAAAGGGTTTTGTACACCATATCCGGATTTCGACAATTAATGTCTCTTCAGTGATGTTAGGAATCGAAACGGTATTTGGAAAGCCATACAATTTACTTCAATTTACGATTGATTTGAATTTTGAGGAGTCAAAATAGGATGAACGGATCATATAAACCCGCAGGCAAATATAATTCAAGCCCAAACGAAAAATTATAAACAAGTCTAAATTGAAAAAAAAACGTTCAAACCTATGATTGCGCTGGATAAAAACCGCAATTTTTATACGTGTGCATGCAAAACAAATATCTTGTAGCAAAAACAACATTTTCCAAAAGACCAAAAACGTGAAAATGTATATTTTAACAAAACGCATTTGACTAACAGGTCGAACAAAAAATGTTCTTAAACCCTGCTGACTGCTATTGGCGATTGCCAAATAAACGGATCACCTATGTCATAAATGGAATTTTAAATTTAATACTAAACAGAAAACAATAAACTTGCGGAAAAGATGGTATACCACCAATAAAGGTGCAAAGGTTTTTGTACACCATATCCGGATTTCGACAATTAATGTCTCTTCAGTGATGTTAGGAATCGAAACGGTATTTGGAAAGCCATACAATTTACCTCAATTTAGGATAGACTTGAATTTTGAGGAGTCAAAATAGGATGATCGGATCATATAAATCCGAAGGCAAATATAATTCAAGCCCAAACGAAAAAATATAAACAAGTCTAAATTGAAAACAACGTTCAAACCTATGATTGCGTTGGATAAAAACCGCAATTTTTATACATGTTGCATGCAAAACAAATATGCGGATTTCGACAATTAATGTCTCCTCAGTGATGTTAGGAATCGAAACGGTATTTGGAAAGCCATACAATTTACCTCAATTTAGGATAGATTCTTGCATTTTGAGGAGTCAAAATAGGATGAACGGATCATATAAACCCGAAGGCAAATATACTTCAAGCCCAAACGAAAAAATATAAATAAGTCTAAATTGAAAACAACGTTCAAACCTATGATTGCGTTGGATAAAAACCGCAATTTTTATACGTGTGCATGCAAAACCAATTTCTTGTTAGAAAGCCATACAATTTACCTCAATTTAGGATAGACTCTTGAATTTTGAGGAGTCAAAATAGAATGAACGGATCATATAAACCCGAAGGCAAATATAATACAAGCCCAAACGAAAAAATATAAACAAGTCTATATTGAAAACAACGTTCAAACCTATGATTGCGTTGGATAAAAACCACAAATTTTATACGTGTGCATGCAAAACAAATTTCTTGTAAGAGGGATATAAATACAGCACAAACAACATTTTCCAAAAGACCAAAAACGTGAAAATGTATATTTTAACAAAACGCATTTGACTAACAGGTCGAACAACAAATGTTCTTAAACCCTGCTGACTGCCATTGGCGATTGCCAAATAAACGGATCACCGATGTAATAAATGGAATTTTAAATTTAATACTAAACAGAAAACAATAAACTTGCGGAAAAGATGGTATACCACCAATAAAGGTGCAAAGGGTTTTGTACACCATATCCGGATTTCGACAATTAATGTCTCTTCAGTGATGTTAGGAATCGAAACGGTATTTGGAAAGCCATACAATTTACCTCAATTTAGGATAGACTTGAATTTTGAGGAGTCAAAATAGGATGAACGGATCATATAAATCCGAAGGCAAATATAATTCAAGCCCAAACGAAAAAATAAAAACAAGTCTAAATTGAAAACAACGTTCAAACCTATGATTGCGTTGGATAAAAACCGCAATTTTTATACATGTTGCATGCAAAACAAATATGCGGATTTCGACAATTAATGTCTCCTCAGTGATGTTAGGAATCGAAACGGTATTTGGAAAGCAATACAATTTACCTCAATTTAGGATAGATTCTTGCATTTTGAGGAGTCAAAATAGGATGAACAGATCATATAAACCCGAAGGCAAATATACTTCAAGCCCAAACGAAAAAATATAAACAAGTCTAAATTGAAAACAACGTTCAAACCTATGATTGCGTTGGATAAAAACCGCAATTTTTATACGTGTGCATGCAAAACCAATTTCTTGTTAGAAAGCCATACAATTTACCTCAATGATAGACTCTTGAATTTTGAGGAGTCAAAATAGAATGAACGGATCATATAAACCCGAAGGCAAATATAATACAAGCCCAAACGAAAAAATATAAACAAGTCTAAATTGAAAACAACGTTCAAACCTATGATTTCGTTGGATAAAAACCGCAATTTTTATACATGTTGCATGCAAAACAAATATGCGGATTTCGACAATTAATGTCTCCTCAGTGATGTTAGGAATCGAAACGGTATTTGGAAAGCAATACAATTTACCTCAATTTAGGATAGATTCTTGCATTTTGAGGAGTCAAAATAGGATGAACGGATCATATAAACCCGAAGGCAAATATACTTCAAGCCCAAACGAAAAAATATAAACAAGTCTAAATTGAAAACAACGTTCAAACCTATGATTGCGTTGGATAAAAACCGCAATTTTTATACGTGTGCATGCAAAACCAATTTCTTGTTAGAAAGCCATACAATTTACCTCAATTTAGGATAGACTCTTGAATTTTGAGGAGTCAAAATAGAATGAACGGATCATATAAACCCGAAGGCAAATATAATACAAGCCCAAACGAAAAAATATAAACAAGTCTAAATTGAAAACAACGTTCAAACCTATGATTGCGTTGGAGAAAAACCACAAATTTTATACGTGTGCATGCAAAACAAATTTCTTGTAAGAGGGATATAAATACAGCACAAACAACATTTTCCAAAAGACCAAAAACGTGAAAATGTATATTTTAACAAAACGCATTTGACTAACAGGTCGAACAACAAATGTTCTTAAACCCTGCTGACTTCCATTGGCGATTGCCAAATAAACGGATCACCGATGTAATAAATGGAATTTTAAATTTAATACTAAACAGAAAACAATAAACTTGCGGAAAAGATGGTATACCACCAATAAAGGTGCAAAGGGTTTTGTACACCATATCCGGATTTCGACAATTAATGTCTCTTCAGTGATGTTAGTAATCGAAACGGTATTTGGAAAGCCATACAATTTACCTCAATTTAGGATTGACTTGAATTTTGAGGAGTCAAAATAGGATGAACGGATCATATAAACCCGCAGGCAAATATAATTCAAGCCCAAACGAAAAATTATAAACAAGTCTAAATTGAAAAAAAAACGTTCAAACCTATGATTGCGCTGGTTAAAAACCGCAATTTTTATACGTGTGCATGCAAAACAAATTTCTTGTAGCACAAACAACATGTTCCAAAAGACTAAAAACGTGAAAATGTATATTTTAACAAAACGCATTTGACTAACAGGTCGAACAAAAAATGTTCTTAAACCCTGCTGACTGCCATTGGCGATTGCCAAATAAACGGATCACCTATGTCATAAATGGAATTTTAAATTTAATACTAAACAGAAAACAATAAACTTGCGGAAAAGATGGTATATCACCAATAAAGGTGCAAAGGTTTTTGTACACCATATCCGGATTTCGACAATTAATGTCTCTTCAGTGATGTTAGGAATCGAAACGGTATTTGGAAAGCCATACAATTTACCTCAATTTAGGATAGACTTGAATTTTGAGGAGTCAAAATAGGATGAACGGATCAGATAAATCCGAAGGCAAATATAATTCAAGCCCAAACGAAAAAATATAAACAAGTCTAAATTGAAAACAACGTTCAAACCTATGATTGCGTTGGATAAAAACCGCAATTTTTATACATGTTGCATGCAAAACAAATATGCGGATTTCGACAATTAATGTCTCCTCAGTGATGTTAGGAATCGAAACGGTATTTGGAAAGCCATACAATTTACCTCAATTTAGGATAGATTCTTGCATTTTGAGGAGTCAAAATAGGATGAACGGATCATATAAACCCGAAGGCAAATATACTTCAAGCCCAAACGAAAAAATATAAACAAGTCTAAATTGAAAACAACGTTCAAACCTATGATTGCGTTGGATAAAAACCGCAATTTTTATACGTGTGCATGCAAAACCAATTTCTTGTTAGAAAGCCATACAATTTACCTCAATTTAGGATAGACTCTTGAATTTTGAGGAGTCAAAATAGAATGAACGGATCATATAAACCCGAAGGCAAATATAATACAAGCCCAAACGAAAAAATATAAACAAGTCTAAATTGAAAACAACGTTCAAACCTATGATTGCGTTGGAGAAAAACCACAAATTTTATACGTGTGCATGCAAAACAAATTTCTTGTAAGAGGGATATAAATACAGCACAAACAACATTTTCCAAAAGACCAAAAACGTGAAAATGTATATTTTAACAAAACGCATTTGACTAACAGGTCGAACAACAAATGTTCTTAAACCCTGCTGACTTCCATTGGCGATTGCCAAATAAACGGATCACCGATGTAATAAATGGAATTTTAAATTTAATACTAAACAGAAAACAATAAACTTGCGGAAAAGATGGTATACCACCAATAAAGGTGCAAAGGGTTTTGTACACCATATCCGGATTTCGACAATTAATGTCTCTTCAGTGATGTTAGTAATCGAAACGGTATTTGGAAAGCCATACAATTTACCTCAATTTAGGATTGACTTGAATTTTGAGGAGTCAAAATAGGATGAACGGATCATATAAACCCGCAGGCAAATATAATTCAAGCCCAAACGAAAAATTATAAACAAGTCTAAATTGAAAAAAAAACGTTCAAACCTATGATTGCGCTGGTTAAAAACCGCAATTTTTATACGTGTGCATGCAAAACAAATTTCTTGTAGCACAAACAACATGTTCCAAAAGACTAAAAACGTGAAAATGTATATTTTAACAAAACGCATTTGACTAACAGGTCGAACAAAAAATGTTCTTAAACCCTGCTGACTGCCATTGGCGATTGCCAAATAAACGGATCACCTATGTCATAAATGGAATTTTAAATTTAATACTAAACAGAAAACAATAAACTTGCGGAAAAGATGGTATATCACCAATAAAGGTGCAAAGGTTTTTGTACACCATATCCGGATTTCGACAATTAATGTCTCTTCAGTGATGTTAGGAATCGAAACGGTATTTGGAAAGCCATACAATTTACCTCAATTTAGGATAGACTTGAATTTTGAGGAGTCAAAATAGGATGAACGGATCAGATAAATCCGAAGGCAAATATAATTCAAGCCCAAACGAAAAAATATAAACAAGTCTAAATTGAAAACAACGTTCAAACCTATGATTGCGTTGGATAAAAACCGCAATTTTTATACATGTTGCATGCAAAACAAATATGCGGATTTCGACAATTAATGTCTCCTCAGTGATGTTAGGAATCGAAACGGTATTTGGAAAGCAATACAATTTACCTCAATTTAGGATAGATTCTTGCATTTTGGGGAGTCAAAATAGGATGAACGGATCATATAAACCCGCAGGCAAATATAATTCAAGCCCAAACGAAAAATTATAAACAAGTCTAAATTGAAAAAAAAACGTTCAAACCTATGATTGCGCTGGATAAAAACCGCAATTTTTATACGTGTGCATGCAAAACAAATTTCTTGTAGCACAAACAACATTTTCCAAAAGACCAAAAACGTGAAAATGTATATTTTAACAAAACGCATTTGACTAACAGGTCGAACAAAAAATGTTCTTAAACCCTGCTGACTGCCATTGGCGATTGCCAAATAAACGGATCACCAATGTCATGAATGGAATTTTAAATTTAATACTAAACAGAAAACAATAAACTTGCGGAAAAGATGGTATACCACCAATAAAGGTGCAAAGGTTTTTGTACACCATATCCGGATTTCGACAATTAATGTCTCTTCAGTGATGTTAGGAATCGAAACGGTATTTGGAAAGCCATACAATTTACCTCAATTTAGGATAGACTTGAATTTTGAGGAGTCAAAATAGGATGAACGGATCATATAAATCCGAAGGCAAATATAATTCAAGCCCAAACGAAAAAATATAAACAAGTCTAAATTGAAAACAACGTTCAAACCTATGATTGCGTTGGATAAAAACCGCATTTTTTATACATGTTGCATGCAAAACAAATATGCGGATTTCGACAATTAATGTCTCCTCAGTGATGTTAGGAATCGAAACGGTATTTGGAAAGCCATACAATTTACCTCAATTTAGGATAGATTCTTGCATTTTGAGGAGTCAAAATAGGATGAACGGATCATATAAACCCGAAGGCAAATATACTTCAAGCCCAAACGAAAAAATATAAACAAGTCTAAATTGAAAACAACGTTCAAACCTATGATTGCGTTGGATAAAAACCGCAATTTTTATACGTGTGCATGCAAAACCAATTTCTTGTTAGAAAGCCATACAATTTACCTCAATTTAGGATAGACTCTTGAATTTTGAGGAGTCAAAATAGAATGAACGGATCATATAAACCCGAAGGCAAATATAATACAAGCCCAAACGAAAAAATATAAACAAGTCTAAATTGAAAACAACGTTCAAACCTATGATTGCGTTGGAGAAAAACCACAAATTTTATACGTGTGCATGCAAAACAAATTTCTTGTAAGAGGGATATAAATACAGCACAAACAACATTTTCCAAAAGACCAAAAACGTGAAAATGTATATTTTAACAAAACGCATTTGACTAACAGGTCGAACAACAAATGTTCTTAAACCCTGCTGACTTCCATTGGCGATTGCCAAATAAACGGATCACCGATGTAATAAATGGAATTTTAAATTTAATACTAAACAGAAAACAATAAACTTGCGGAAAAGATGGTATACCACCAATAAAGGTGCAAAGGGTTTTGTACACCATATCCGGATTTCGACAATTAATGTCTCTTCAGTGATGTTAGTAATCGAAACGGTATTTGGAAAGCCATACAATTTACCTCAATTTAGGATTGACTTGAATTTTGAGGAGTCAAAATAGGATGAACGGATCATATAAACCCGCAGGCAAATATAATTCAAGCCCAAACGAAAAATTATAAACAAGTCTAAATTGAAAAAAAAACGTTCAAACCTATGATTGCGCTGGTTAAAAACCGCAATTTTTATACGTGTGCATGCAAAACAAATTTCTTGTAGCACAAACAACATGTTCCAAAAGACTAAAAACGTGAAAATGTATATTTTAACAAAACGCATTTGACTAACAGGTCGAACAAAAAATGTTCTTAAACCCTGCTGACTGCCATTGGCGATTGCCAAATAAACGGATCACCTATGTCATAAATGGAATTTTAAATTTAATACTAAACAGAAAACAATAAACTTGCGGAAAAGATGGTATATCACCAATAAAGGTGCAAAGGTTTTTGTACACCATATCCGGATTTCGACAATTAATGTCTCTTCAGTGATGTTAGGAATCGAAACGGTATTTGGAAAGCCATACAATTTACCTCAATTTAGGATAGACTTGAATTTTGAGGAGTCAAAATAGGATGAACGGATCAGATAAATCCGAAGGCAAATATAATTCAAGCCCAAACGAAAAAATATAAACAAGTCTAAATTGAAAACAACGTTCAAACCTATGATTGCGTTGGATAAAAACCGCAATTTTTATACATGTTGCATGCAAAACAAATATGCGGATTTCGACAATTAATGTCTCCTCAGTGATGTTAGGAATCGAAACGGTATTTGGAAAGCAATACAATTTACCTCAATTTAGGATAGATTCTTGCATTTTGAGGAGTCAAAATAGGATGAACGGATCATATAAACCCGCAGGCAAATATAATTCAAGCCCAAACGAAAAATTATAAACAAGTCTAAATTGAAAAAAAAACGTTCAAACCTATGATTGCGCTGGATAAAAACCGCAATTTTTATACGTGTGCATGCAAAACAAATTTCTTGTAGCACAAACAACATTTTCCAAAAGACCAAAAACGTGAAAATGTATATTTTAACAAAACGCATTTGACTAACAGGTCGAACAAAAAATGTTCTTAAACCCTGCTGACTGCCATTGGCGATTGCCAAATAAACGGATCACCAATGTCATGAATGGAATTTTAAATTTAATACTAAACAGAAAACAATAAACTTGCGGAAAAGATGGTATACCACCAATAAAGGTGCAAAGGTTTTTGTACACCATATCCGGATTTCGACAATTAATGTCTCTTCAGTGATGTTAGGAATCGAAACGGTATTTGGAAAGCCATACAATTTACCTCAATTTAGGATAGACTTGAATTTTGAGGAGTCAAAATAGGATGAACGGATCATATAAATCCGAAGGCAAATATAATTCAAGCCCAAACGAAAAAATATAAACAAGTCTAAATTGAAAACAACGTTCAAACCTATGATTGCGTTGGATAAAAACCGCATTTTTTATACATGTTGCATGCAAAACAAATATGCGGATTTCGACAATTAATGTCTCCTCAGTGATGTTAGGAATCGAAACGGTATTTGGAAAGCCATACAATTTACCTCAATTTAGGATAGATTCTTGCATTTTGAGGAGTCAAAATAGGATGAACGGATCATATAAACCCGAAGGCAAATATACTTCAAGCCCAAACGAAAAAATATAAACAAGTCTAAATTGAAAACAACGTTCAAACCTATGATTGCGTTGGATAAAAACCGCAATTTTTATACATGTGCATGCAAAACCAATTTCTTGTTAGAAAGCCATACAATTTACCTCAATTTAGGATAGACTCTTGAATTTTGAGGAGTCAAAATAGAATGAACGGATCATATAAACCCGAAGGCAAATATAATACAAGCCCAAACGAAAAAATATAAACAAGTCTAAATTGAAAACAACGTTCAAACCTATGATTGCGTTGGATAAAAACAGCAAATTTTATACGTGTGCATGCAAAACAAATTTCTTGTAAGAGGGATATAAATACAGCACAAACAACATTTTCCAAAAGACCAAAAACGTGAAAATGTATATTTTAACAAAACGCATTTGACTAACAGGTCGAACAACAAATGTTCTTAAACCCTGCTGACTGCCATTGGCGATTGCCAAATAAACGGATCACCGATGTAATAAATGGAATTTTAAATTTAATACTAAACAGAAAACAATAAACTTGCGGAAAAGATGGTATACCACCAATAAAGGTGCAAAGGGTTTTGTACACCATATCCGGATTTCGACAATTAATGTCTCTTCAGTGATGTTAGCAATCGAAACGGTATTTGGAAAGCCATACAATTTACCTCAATTTAGGATTGACTTGAATTTTGAGGAGTCAAAATAGGATGAACGGATCATATAAACCCGCAGGCAAATATAATTCAAGCCCAAACGAAAAATTATAAACAAGTCCAAATTGAAAAAAAACGTTCAAACCTATGATTGCGTTGGATAAAAACCGCAATTTTTATACGTGTGCATGCAAAACAAATTTCTTCTAGCACAAACAACATTTTCCAAAAGACCAAAAACGTGAAAATGTATATTTTAACAAAACGCATTTGACTAACAGGTCGAACAAAAAATGTTCTTAAACCCTGCTGACTGCCATTGGCGATTGCCAAATAAACAGATCACCTATGTCATAAATGGAATTTTAAATTTAATACTAAACAGAAAACAATAAACTTGCGGAAAAGATGGTATACCACCAATAAAGGTGCAAAGGTTTTTGTACACCATATCCGGATTTCGACAATTAATGTCTCTTCAGTGATGTTAGGAATCGAAACGGTATTTGGAAAGCCATACAATTTACCTCAATTTAGGATAGACTTGAATTTTGAGGAGTCAAAATAGGATGAACGGATCATATAAATCCGAAGGCAAATATAATTCAAGCCCAAACGAAAAAATATAAACAAGTCTAAATTGAAAACAACGTTCAAACCTATGATTGCGTTGGATAAAAACCGCAATTTTTATACATGTTGCATGCAAAACAAATATGCGGATTTCGACAATTAATGTCTCCTCGGTGATGTTAGGAATCGAAACGGTATTTGGAAAGCCATACAATTTACCTCAATTTAGGATAGATTCTTGCATTTTGAGGAGTCAAAATAGGATGAACGGATCATATAAACCCGAAGGCAAATATACTTCAAGCCCAAACGAAAAAATATAAACAAGTCTAAATTGAAAACAACGTTCAAACCTATGATTGCGTTGGATAAAAACCGCAATTTTTATACGTGTGCATGCAAAACCAATTTCTTGTTAGAAAGCCATACAATTTACCTCAATTTAGGATAGACTCTTGAATTTTGAGGAGTCAAAATAGAATGCACGGATCATATAAACCCGAAGGCAAATATAATACAAGCCCAAACGAAAAAATATAAACAAGTCTAAATTGAAAACAACGTTCAAACCTATGATTGCGTTGGATAAAAACCACAAATTTTATACGTGTGCATGCAAAACAAATTTCTTGTAAGAGGGATATAAATACAGCACAAACAACATTTTCCAAAAGACCAAAAACGTGAAAATGTATATTTTAACAAAACGCATTTGACTAACAGGTCGAACAACAAATGTTCTTAAACCCTGCTGACTGCCATTGGCGATTGCCAAATAAACGGATCACCGATGTAATAAATGGAATTTTAAATTTAATACTAAACAGAAAACAATAAACTTGCGGAAAATATGGTATACCACCAATAAAGGTGCAAAGGGTTTTGTACACCATATCCGGATTTCGACAATTAATGTCTCTTCAGTGATGTTAGGAATCGAAACGGTATTTGGAAAGCCATACAATTTACCTCAATTTAGGATTGACTTGAATTTTGAGGAGTCAAAATAGGATGAACGGATCATATAAACCCGCAGGCAAATATAATTCAAGCCCAAACGAAAAATTATAAACAAGTCTAAATTGAAAAAAAAACGTTCAAACCTATGATTGCGCTGGATAAAAACCGCAATTTTTATACGTGTGCATGCAAAACAAATTTCTTGTAGCACAAACAACATTTTCCAAAAGACTAAAAACGTGAAAATGTATATTTTTACAAAACGCATTTGACTAACAGGTCGAACAAAAAATGTTCTTAAACCCTGCTGACTGCCATTGGCGATTGCCAAATGAACGGATCACCTATGTCATAAATGGAATTTTAAATTTAATACTAAACAGAAAACAATAAACTTGCGGAAAAGATGGTATACCACCAATAAAGGTGCAAAGGTTTTTGTACACCATATCCGGATTTCGACAATTAATGTCTCTTCAGTGATGTTAGGAATCGAAACGGTATTTGGAAAGCCATACAATTTACCTCAATTTAGGATAGACTTGAATTTTGAGGAGTCAAAATAGGATGAACGGATCATATAAATCCGAAGGCAAATATAATTCAAGCCCAAACGAAAAAATATAAACAAGCCAAAATTGAAAACAACGTTCAAACCTATGATTGCGTTGGATAAAAACCGCAATTTTTATACATGTTGCATGCAAAACAAATATGCGGATTTCGACAATTAATGTCTCCTCAGTGATGTTAGGAATCGAAACGGTATTTGGAAAGCCATACAATTTACCTCAATTTAGGATAGATTCTTGCATTTTGAGGAGTCAAAATAGGATGAACGGATCATATAAACCCGAAGGCAAATATACTTCAAGCCCAAACGAAAAAATATAAACAAGTCTAAATTGAAAACAACGTTCAAACCTATGATTGCGTTGGATAAAAACCGCAATTTTTATACGTGTGCATGCAAAACCAATTTCTTGTTAGAAAGCCATACAATTTACCTCAATTTAGGATAGACTCTTGAATTTTGAGGAGTCAAAATAGAATGAACGGATCATATAAACCCGAAGGCAAATATAATACAAGCCCAAACGAAAAAATATAAACAAGTCTAAAGTGAAAACAACGTTCAAACCTATGATTGCGTTGGATAAAAACCGCAATTTTTATACATGTTGCATGCAAAACAAATATGCGGATTTCGACAATTAATGTCTCCTCAGTGATGTTAAGAATCGAAACGGTATTTGGAAAGCAATACAATTTACAATTTAGGATAGATTCTTGCATTTTGAGGAGTCAAAATAGGATGAACGGATCATATAAACCCGAAGGCAAATATACTTCAAGCCCAAACGAAAAAATATAAACAAGTCTAAATTGAAAACAACGTTCAAACCTATGATTGCGTTGGATAAAAACCACAAATTTTATACGTGTGCATGCAAAACCAATTTCTTGTTAGAAAGCCATACAATTTACCTCAATTTAGGATAGACTCTTGAATTTTGAGGAGTCAAAATAGAATGAACGGATCATATAAACCCGAAGGCAAATATAATACAAGCCCAAACGAAAAAATAGAAACAAGTCTAAATTGAAAACAACGTTCAAACCTATGATTGCGTTGGATAAAAACCACAAATTTTATACGTGTGCATGCAAAACAAATTTCTTGTAAGAGGGATATAAATACAGCACAAACAACATTTTCCAAAAGACCAAAAACGTGAAAATGTATATTTTAACAAAACGCATTTGACTAACAGGTCGAACAACAAATGTTCTTAAACCCTGCTGACTGCCATTGGCGATTGCCAAATAAACGGATCACCGATGTAATAAATGGAATTTTAAATTTAATACTAAACAGAAAACAATAAACTTGCGGAAAAGATGGTATACCACCAAAAAAGGTGCAAAGGGTTTTGTACACCATATCCGGATTTCGACAATTAATGTCTCTTCAGTGATGTTAGGAATCGAAACGGTATTTGGAAAGCCATACAGTTTACCTCAATTTAGGATTGACTTGAATTTTGAGGAGTCAAAATAGGATGAACGGATCATATAAACCCGCAGGCAAATATAATTCAAGCCCAAACGAAAAATTATAAACAAGTCTAAATTGAAAAAAAAACGTTCAAACCTATGATTGCGCTGGATAAAAACCGCAATTTTTATACGTGTGCATGCAAAACAAATTTCTTGTAGCACAAACAACATTTTCCAAAAGACCAAAAACGTGAAAATGTATATTTTAACAAAACGCATTTGACTAACAGGTCGAACAAAAAATGTTCTTAAACCCTGCTGACTGCCATTGGCGATTGCCAAATAAACGGATCACCTATGTCATAAATGGAATTTTAAATTTAATACTAAACAGAAAACAATAAACTTGCGGAAAAGATGGTATACCACCAATAAAGGTGCAAAGGTTTTTGTACACCATATCCGGATTTCGACAATTAATGTCTCTTCAGTGATGTTAGGAATCGAAACGGTATTTGGAAAGCCATACAATTTACCTCAATTTAGGATAGACTTGAATTTTGAGGAGTCAAAATAGGATGATCGGATCATATAAATCCGAAGGCAAATATAATTCAAGCCCAAACGAAAAAATATAAACAAGTCTAAATTGAAAACAACGTTCAAACCTATGATTGCGTTGGATAAAAACCGCAATTTTTATACATGTTGCATGCAAAACAAATATGCGGATTTCGACAATTAATGTCTCCTCAGTGATGTTAGGAATCGAAACGGTATTTGGAAAGCCATACAATTTACCTCAATTTAGGATAGATTCTTGCATTTTGAGGAGTCAAAATAGGATGAACGGATCATATAAACCCGAAGGCAAATATACTTCAAGCCCAAACGAAAAAATATAAATAAGTCTAAATTGAAAACAACGTTCAAACCTATGATTGCGTTGGATAAAAACCGCAATTTTTATACGTGTGCATGCAAAACCAATTTCTTGTTAGAAAGCCATACAATTTACCTCAATTTAGGATAGACTCTTGAATTTTGAGGAGTCAAAATAGAATGAACGGATCATATAAACCCGAAGGCAAATATAATACAAGCCCAAACGAAAAAATATAAACAAGTCTATATTGAAAACAACGTTCAAACCTATGATTGCGTTGGATAAAAACCACAAATTTTATACGTGTGCATGCAAAACAAATTTCTTGTAAGAGGGATATAAATACAGCACAAACAACATTTTCCAAAAGACCAAAAACGTGAAAATGTATATTTTAACAAAACGCATTTGACTAACAGGTCGAACAACAAATGTTCTTAAACCCTGCTGACTGCCATTGGCGATTGCCAAATAAACGGATCACCGATGTAATAAATGGAATTTTAAATTTAATACTAAACAGAAAACAATAAACTTGCGGAAAAGATGGTATACCACCAATAAAGGTGCAAAGGGTTTTGTACACCATATCCGGATTTCGACAATTAATGTCTCTTCAGTGATGTTAGGAATCGAAACGGTATTTGGAAAGCCATACAATTTACCTCAATTTAGGATAGACTTGAATTTTGAGGAGTCAAAATAGGATGAACGGATCATATAAATCCGAAGGCAAATATAATTCAAGCCCAAACGAAAAAATATAAACAAGTCTAAATTGAAAACAACGTTCAAACCTATGATTGCGTTGGATAAAAACCGCAATTTTTATACATGTTGCATGCAAAACAAATATGCGGATTTCGACAATTAATGTCTCCTCAGTGATGTTAGGAATCGAAACGGTATTTGGAAAGCCATACAATTTACCTCAATTTAGGATAGATTCTTGCATTTTGAGGAGTCAAAATAGGATGAACAGATCATATAAACCCGAAGGCAAATATACTTCAAGCCCAAACGAAAAAATATAAACAAGTCTAAATTGAAAACAACGTTCAAACCTATGATTGCGTTGGATAAAAACCGCAATTTTTATACGTGTGCATGCAAAACCAATTTCTTGTTAGAAAGCCATACAATTTACCTCAATGATAGACTCTTGAATTTTGAGGAGTCAAAATAGAATGAACGGATCATATAAACCCGAAGGCAAATATAATACAAGCCCAAACGAAAAAATATAAACAAGTCTAAATTGAAAACAACGTTCAAACCTATGATTGCGTTGGATAAAAACCGCAATTTTTATACATGTTGCATGCAAAACAAATATGCGGATTTCGACAATTAATGTCTCCTCAGTGATGTTAGGAATCGAAACGGTATTTGGAAAGCCATACAATTTACCTCAATTTAGGATAGATTCTTGCATTTTGAGGAGTCAAAATAGGATGAACGGATCATATAAACCCGAAGGCAAATATACTTCAAGCCCAAACGAAAAAATATAAACAAGTCTAAATTGAAAACAACGTTCAAACCTATGATTGCGTTGGATAAAAACCGCAATTTTTATACGTGTGCATGCAAAACCAATTTCTTGTTAGAAAGCCATACAATTTACCTCAATTTAGGATAGACTCTTGAATTTTGAGGAGTCAAAATAGAATGAACGGATCATATAAACCCGAAGGCAAATATAATACAAGCCCAAACGAAAAAATATAAACAAGTCTAAATTGAAAACAACGTTCAAACCTATGATTGCGTTGGATAAAAACCGCAATTTTTATACATGTTGCATGCAAAACAAATATGCGGATTTCGACAATTAATGTCTCCTCAGTGATGTTAGGAATCGAAACGGTATTTGGAAAGCAATACAATTTACAATTTAGGATAGATTCTTGCATTTTGAGGAGTCAAAATAGGATGAACGGATCATATAAACCCGAAGGCAAATATACTTCAAGCCCAAACGAAAAAATATAAACAAGTCTAAATTGAAAACAACGTTCAAACCTATGATTGCGTTGGATAAAAACCACAAATTTTATACGTGTGCATGCAAAACCAATTTCTTGTTAGAAAGCCATACAATTTACCTCAATTTAGGATAGACTCTTGAATTTTGAGGAGTCAAAATAGAATGAACGGATCATATAAACCCGAAGGCAAATATAATACAAGCCCAAACGAAAAAATAGAAACAAGTCTAAATTGAAAACAACGTTCAAACCTATGATTGCGTTGGATAAAAACCACAAATTTTATACGTGTGCATGCAAAACAAATTTCTTGTAAGAGGGATATAAATACAGCACAAACAACATTTTCCAAAAGACCAAAAACGTGAAAATGTATATTTTAACAAAACGCATTTGACTAACAGGTCGAACAACAAATGTTCTTAAACCCTGCTGACTGCCATTGGCGATTGCCAAATAAACGGATCACCGATGTAATAAATGGAATTTTAAATTTAATACTAAACAGAAAACAATAAACTTGCGGAAAAGATGGTATACCACCAAAAAAGGTGCAAAGGGTTTTGTACACCATATCCGGATTTCGACAATTAATGTCTCTTCAGTGATGTTAGGAATCGAAACGGTATTTGGAAAGCCATACAGTTTACCTCAATTTAGGATTGACTTGAATTTTGAGGAGTCAAAATAGGATGAACGGATCATATAAACCCGCAGGCAAATATAATTCAAGCCCAAACGAAAAATTATAAACAAGTCTAAATTGAAAAAAAAACGTTCAAACCTATGATTGCGCTGGATAAAAACCGCAATTTTTATACGTCTGCATGCAAAACAAATTTCTTGTAGCACAAACAACATGTTCCAAAAGACTAAAAACGTGAAAATGTATATTTTAACAAAACGCATTTGACTAACAGGTCGAACAAAAAATGTTCTTAAACCCTGCTGACTGCCATTGGCGATTGCCAAATAAACGGATCACCTATGTCATAAATGGAATTTTAAATTTAATACTAAACAGAAAACAATAAACTTGCGGAAAAGATGGTATATCACCAATAAAGGTGCAAAGGTTTTTGTACACCATATCCGGATTTCGACAATTAATGTCTCTTCAGTGATGTTAGGAATCGAAACGGTATTTGGAAAGCCATACAATTTACCTCAATTTAGGATAGACTTGAATTTTGAGGAGTCAAAATAGGATGAACGGATCAGATAAATCCGAAGGCAAATATAATTCAAGCCCAAACGAAAAAATATAAACAAGTCTAAATTGAAAACAACGTTCAAACCTATGATTGCGTTGGATAAAAACCGCAATTTTTATACATGTTGCATGCAAAACAAATATGCGGTTTTCGACAATTAATGTCTCCTCAGTGATGTTAGGAATCGAAACGGTATTTGGAAAGCAATACAATTTACCTCAATTTAGGATAGATTCTTGCATTTTGAGGAGTCAAAATAGGATGAACGGATCATATAAACCCGAAGGCAAATATACTTCAAGCCCAAACGAAAAAATATAAACAAGTCTAAATTGAAAACAACGTTCAAACCTATAATTGCGTTGGATAAAAACCGCAATTTTTATACGTGTGCATGCAAAACCAATTTCTTGTTAGAAAGCCATACAATTTACCTCAATTTAGGATAGACTCTTGAATTTTGAGGAGTCAAAATAGAATGAACGGATCATATAAACCCGAAGGCAAATATAATACAAGCCCAAACGAAAAAATATAAACAAGTCTAAATTGAAAACAACGTTCAAACCTATGATTGCGTTGGATAAAAACCACAAATTTTATACGTGTGCATGCAAAACAAATTTCTTGTAAGAGGGATATAAATACAGCACAAACAACATTTTCCAAAAGACCAAAAACGTGAAAATGTATATTTTAACAAAACGCATTTGACTAACAGGTCGAACAACAAATGTTCTTAAACCCTGCTGACTGCCATTGGCGATTGCCAAATAAACGGATCACCGATGTAATAAATGGAATTTTAAATTTAATACTAAACAGAAAACAATAAACTTGCGGGAAAGATGGTATACCACCAATAAAGGTGCAAAGGGTTTTGTACACCATATCCGGATTTCGACAATTAATGTCTCTTCAGTGATGTTAGGAATCGAAACGGTATTTGGAAAGCCATACAATTTACCTCAATTTAGGATTGACTTGAATTTTGAGGAGTCAAAATAGGATGAACGGATCATATAAACCCGCAGGCAAATATAATTCAAGCCCAAACGAAAAATTATAAACAAGTCTAAATTGAAAAAAAAAACGTTCAAACCTATGATTGCGCTGGATAAAAACCGCAATTTTTATACGTGTGCATGCAAAACAAATTTCTTGTAGCACAAACAACATTTTCCAAAAGACCAAAAACGTGAAAATGTATATTTTAACAAAACGCATTTGACTAACAGGTCGAACAAAAAATGTTCTTAAACCCTGCTGACTGCCATTGGCGATTGCCAAATAAACGGATCACCTATGTCATAAATGGAATTTTAAATTTAATACTAAACAGAAAACAATAAACTTGCGGAAAAGATGGTATACCACCAATAAAGGTGCAAAGGTTTTTGTACACCATATCCGGATTTCGACAATTAATGTCTCTTCAGTGATGTTAGGAATCGAAACGGTATTTGGAAAGCCATACAATTTACCTCAATTTAGGATAGACTTGAATTTTGAGGAGTCAAAATAGGATGAACGGATCATATAAATCCGAAGGCAAATATAATTCAAGCCCAAACGAAAAAATATAAACAAGTCTAAATTGAAAACAACGTTCAAACCTATGATTGCGTTGGATAAAAACCGCAATTTTTATACATGTTGCATGCAAAACAAATATGCGGATTTCGACAATTAATGTCTCCTCAGTGATGTTAGGAATCGAAACGGTATTTGGAAAGCAATACAATTTACCTCAATTTAGGATAGATTCTTGCATTTTGAGGAGTCAAAATAGGATGAACGGATCATATAAACCCGAAGGCAAATATACTTCAAGCCCAAACGAAAAAATATAAACAAGTCTAAATTGAAAACAACGTTCAAACCTATGATTGCGTTGGATAAAAACCGCAATTTTTATACGTGTGCATGCAAAACCAATTTCTTGTTAGAAAGCCATACAATTTACCTCAATTTAGGATAGACTCTTGAATTTTGAGGAGTCAAAATAGAATGAACGGATCATATAAACCCGAAGGCAAATATAATACAAGCCCAAACGAAAAAATATAAACAAGTCTAAATTGAAAACAACGTTCAAACCTATGATTGCGTTGGATAAAAACCGCAATTTTTATACATGTTGCATGCAAAACAAATATGCGGATTTCGACAATTAATGTCTCCTCAGTGATGTTAGGAATCGAAACAGTATTTGGAAAGCAATACAATTTACAATTTAGGATAGATTCTTGCATTTTGAGGAGTCAAAATAGGATGAACGGATCATATAAACCCGAAGGCAAATATACTTCAAGCCCAAACGAAAAAATATAAACAAGTCTAAATTGAAAACAACGTTCAAACCTATGATTGCGTTGGATAAAAACCACAAATTTTATACGTGTGCATGCAAAACCAATTTCTTGTTAGAAAGCCATACAATTTACCTCAATTTAGGATAGACTCTTGAATTTTGAGGAGTCAAAATAGAATGAACGGATCATATAAACCCGAAGGCAAATATAATACAAGCCCAAACGAAAAAATAGAAACAAGTCTAAATTGAAAACAACGTTCAAACCTATGATTGCGTTGGATAAAAACCACAAATTTTATACGTGTGCATGCAAAACAAATTTCTTGTAAGAGGGATATAAATACAGCACAAACAACATTTTCCAAAAGACCAAAAACGTGAAAATGTATATTTTAACAAAACGCATTTGACTAACAGGTCGAACAACAAATGTTCTTAAACCCTGCTGACTGCCATTGGCGATTGCCAAATAAACGGATCACCGATGTAATAAATGGAATTTTAAATTTAATACTAAACAGAAAACAATAAACTTGCGGAAAAGATGGTATACCACCAAAAAAGGTGCAAAGGGTTTTGTACACCATATCCGGATTTCGACAATTAATGTCTCTTCAGTGATGTTAGGAATCGAAACGGTATTTGGAAAGCCATACAGTTTACCTCAATTTAGGATTGACTTGAATTTTGAGGAGTCAAAATAGGATGAACGGATCATATAAACCCGCAGGCAAATATAATTCAAGCCCAAACGAAAAATTATAAACAAGTCTAAATTGAAAAAAAAACGTTCAAACCTATGATTGCGCTGGATAAAAACCGCAATTTTTATACGTGTGCATGCAAAACAAATTTCTTGTAGCACAAACAACATTTTCCAAAAGACCAAAAACGTGAAAATGTATATTTTAACAAAACGCATTTGACTAACAGGTCGAACATAAAATGTTCTTAAACCCTGCTGACTGCCATTGGCGATTGCCAAATAAACGGATCACCTATGTCATAAATGGAATTTTAAATTTAATACTAAACAGAAAACAATAAACTTGCGGAAAAGATGGTATACCACCAATAAAGGTGCAAAGGTTTTTGTACACCATATCCGGATTTCGACAATTAATGTCTCTTCAGTGATGTTAGGAATCGAAACGGTATTTGGAAAGCCATACAATTTACCTCAATTTAGGATAGACTTGAATTTTGAGGAGTCAAAATAGGATGAACGGATCATATAAATCCGAAGGCAAATATAATTCAAGCCCAAACGAAAAAATATAAACAAGTCTAAATTGAAAACAACGTTCAAACCTATGATTGCGTTGGATAAAAACCGCAATTTTTATACATGTTGCATGCAAAACAAATATGCGGATTTCGACAATTAATGTCTCCTCAGTGATGTTAGGAATCGAAACGGTATTTGGAAAGCCATACAATTTACCTCAATTTAGGATAGATTCTTGCATTTTGAGGAGTCAAAATAGGATGAACGGATCATATAAACCCGAAGGCAAATATACTTCAAGCCCAAACGAAAAAATATAAACAAGTCTAAATTGAAAACAACGTTCAAACCTATGATTGCGTTGGATAAAAACCGCAATTTTTATACATGTTGCATGCAAAACAAATATGCGGATTTCGACAATTAATGTCTCCTCAGTGATGTTAGGAATCGAAACGGTATTTGGAAAGCAATACAATTTACAATTTAGGATAGATTCTTGCATTTTGAGGAGTCAAAATAGGATGAACGGATCATATAAACCCGAAGGCAAATATACTTCAAGCCCAAACGAAAAAATATAAACAAGTCTAAATTGAAAACAACGTTCAAACCTATGATTGCGTTGGATAAAAACCACAAATTTTATACGTGTGCATGCAAAACCAATTTCTTGTTAGAAAGCCATACAATTTACCTCAATTTAGGATAGACTCTTGAATTTTGAGGAGTCAAAATAGAATGAACGGATCATATAAACCCGAAGGCAAATATAATACAAGCCCAAACGAAAAAATAGAAACAAGTCTAAATTGAAAACAACGTTCAAACCTATGATTGCGTTGGATAAAAACCACAAATTTTATACGTGTGCATGCAAAACAAATTTCTTGTAAGAGGGATATAAATACAGCACAAACAACATTTTCCAAAAGACCAAAAACGTGAAAATGTATATTTTAACAAAACGCATTTGACTAACAGGTCGAACAACAAATGTTCTTAAACCCTGCTGACTGCCATTGGCGATTGCCAAATAAACGGATCACCGATGTAATAAATGGAATTTTAAATTTAATACTAAACAGAAAACAATAAACTTGCGGAAAAGATGGTATACCACCAAAAAAGGTGCAAAGGGTTTTGTACACCATATCCGGATTTCGACAATTAATGTCTCTTCAGTGATGTTAGGAATCGAAACGGTATTTGGAAAGCCATACAGTTTACCTTAATTTAGGATTGACTTGAATTTTGAGGAGTCAAAATAGGATGAACGGATCATATAAACCCGCAGGCAAATATAATTCAAGCCCAAACGAAAAATTATAAACAAGTCTAAATTGAAAAAAAAACGTTCAAACCTATGATTGCGCTGGATAAAAACCGCAATTTTTATACGTGTGCATGCAAAACAAATTTCTTGTAGCACAAACAACATTTTCCAAAAGACCAAAAACGTGAAAATGTATATTTTAACAAAACGCATTTGACTAACAGGTCAAACAACAAATGTTCTTAAACCCTGCTGACTTCCATTGGCGATTGCCAAATAAACGGATCACCGATGTAATAAATGGAATTTTAAATTTAATACTAAACAGAAAACAATAAACTTGCGGGAAAGATGGTATACCACCAATAAAGGTGCAAAGGGTTTTGTACACCATATCCGGATTTCGACAATTAATGTCTCTTCAGTGATGTTAGGAATCGAAACGGTATTTGGAAAGCCATACAATTTACCTCAATTTAGGATTGACTTGAATTTTGAGGAATCAAAATAGGATGAACGGATCATATAAACCCGCAGGCAAATATAATTCAAGCCCAAACGAAAAATTATAAACAAGTCTAAATTGAAAAAAAAACGTTCAAACCTATGATTGCGCTGGATAAAAACCGCAATTTTTATACGTGTGCATGCAAAACAAATATCTTGTAGCACAAACAACATTTTCCAAAAGACCAAAAACGTGAAAATGTATATTTTAACAAAACGCATTTGACTAACAGGTCGAACAAAAAATGTTCTTAAACCCTGCTGACTGCCATTGGCGATTGCCAAATAAACGGATCACCTATGTCATAAATGGAATTTTAAATTTAATACTAAACAGAAAACAATAAACTTGCGGAAAAGATGGTATACCACCAATAAAGGTGCAAAGGTTTTTGTACACCATATCCGGATTTCGACAATTAATGTCTCATCATTGATGTTAGGAATCGAAACGGTATTTGGAAAGCCATACAATTTACCTCAATTTAGGATAGACTTGAATTTTGAGGAGTCAAAATAGGATGAACGGATCATATAAATCCGAAGGCAAATATAATTCAAGCCCAAACGAAAAAATATAAACAAGTCTAAATTGAAAACAACGTTCAAACCTATGATTGCGTTGGATAAAAACCGCAATTTTTATACATGTTGCATGCAAAACAAATATGCGGATTTCGACAATTAATGTCTCCTCAGTGATGTTAGGAATCGAAACGGTATTTGGAAAGCAATACAATTTACCTCAATTTAGGATAGATTCTTGCATTTTGAGGAGTCAAAATAGAATGAACGGATCATATAAACCCGAAGGCAAATATACTTCAAGCCCAAACGAAAAAATATAAACAAGTCTAAATTGAAAACAACGTTCAAACCTATGATTGCGTTGGATAAAAACCGCAATTTTTATACGTGTGCATGCAAAACCAATTTCTTGTTAGAAAGCCATACAATTTACCTCAATTTAGGATAGACTCTTGAATTTTGAGGAGTCAAAATAGAATGAACGGATCATATAAACCCGAAGGCAAATATAATACAAGCCCAAACGAAAAAATATAAACAAGTCTAAATTGAAAACAACGTTCAAACCTATGATTGCGTTGGATAAAAACCAAAAATTTTACACTTGTGCATGCAAAACAAATTTCTTGTAAGAGGGATATAAATACAGCACAAACAACATTTTCCAAAAGACCAAAAACGTGAAAATGTATATTTTAACAAAACGCATTTGACTAACAGGTCGAACAACAAATGTTCTTAAACCCTGCTGACTGCCATTGGCGATTGCCAAATAAACGGATCACCGATGTAATAAATGGAATTTTAAATTTAATACTAAACAGAAAACAATAAACTTGCGGAAAAGATGGTATACCACCAATAAAGGTGCAAAGGGTTTTGTACACCATATCCGGATTTCGACAATTAATGTCTCTTCAGTGATGTTAGGAATCGAAACGGTATTTGGAAAGCCATACAATTTACCTCAATTTAGGATTGACTTGAATTTTGAGGAGTCAAAATAGGATGAACGGATCATAAAAACCCGCAGGCAAATATAATTCAAGCCCAAACGAAAAATTATAAACAAGTCTAAATTGAAAAAAAAACGTTCAAACCTATGATTGCGCTGGATAAATACCGCAATTTTTACACGTGTGCATGCAAAACAAATTTCTTGTAGCACAAACAACATTTTCCAAAAGACCAAAAACGTGAAAATGTATATTTTAACAAAACGCATTTGACTAACAGGTCGAACAAAAAATGTTCTTAAACCCTGCTGACTGCCATTGGCGATTGCCAAATAAACGGATCACCAATGTCATAAATGGAATTTAAAATTTAATACTAAACAGAAAACAATAAACTTGCGGAAAACATGAAGGTGCAAAGGTTTTTGTACACCATATCCGGATTTCGACAATTAATGTCTCTTCAGTGATGTTAGGAATCGAAACGGTATTTGGAAAGCCATACAATTTACCTCAATTTAGGATAGACTTGAATTTTGAATAGTCAAAATAGGATGAACGGATCATATCAATCCGAAGGCAAATATAATTCAAGCCCAAACGAAAAAATATAAACAAGTCTAAATTGAAAACAACGTTCAAACCTATGATTGCGTTGGATAAAAACCGCAATTTTTATACATGTTGCATGCAAAACAAATATGCAAATTTCGACAATTAATGTCTCCTCAGTGATGTTAGGAATCGAAACTGTATTTGGAAAGCCATACAATTTACCTCAATTTAGGATAGATTCTTGCATTTTGAGGAGTCAAAATAGGATGAACGGATCATATAAACCCGCAGGCAAATATAATTCAAGCCCAAATGAAAAATTATAAACAAGTCTAAATTGAAAAAAAACGTTCAAACCTATGATTGCGCTGGATAAAAACCGCAATTTTTATACGTGTGCATGCAAAACAAATATCTTGTAGCACAAACAACATTTTCCAAAAGACCAAAAACGTGAAAATGTATATTTTAACAAAACGCATTTGACTAACAGGTCGAACAAAAAATGTTCTTAAACCCTGCTGACTGCCATTGGCGATTGCCAAATAAACGGATCACCTATGTCATAAATGGAATTTTAAATTTAATACTAAACAGAAAACAATAAACTTGCGGAAAAGATGGTATATCACCAATAAAGGTTCAAAGGTTTTTGTACACCATATCCGGATTTCGACAATTAATGTCTCTTCAGTGATGTTAGGAATCGAAACGGTATTTGGAAAGCCATACAATTTACCTCAATTTAGGATAGACTTGAATTTTGAGGAGTCAAAATAGGATGAACGGATCATATAAATCCGAAGGCAAATATAATTCAAGCCCAAACGAAAAAATATAAACAAGTCTAAATTGAAAACAACGTTCAAACCTATGATTGCGTTGGATAAAAACCGCAATTTTTATACATGTTGCATGCAAAACAAATATGCGGATTTCGACAATTAATGTCTCCTCAGTGATGTTAGGAATCGAAACGGTATTTGGAAAGCAATACAATTTACCTCAATTTAGGATAGATTCTTGCATTTTGAGGAGTCAAAATAGGATGAACGGATCATATAAACCCGAAGGCAAATATACTTCAAGCCCAAACGAAAAAATATAAACAAGTCTAAATTGAAAACAACGTTCAAACCTATGATTGCGTTGGATAAAAACCGCAATTTTTATACGTGTGCATGCAAAACCAATTTCTTGTTAGAAAGCCATACAATTTACCTCAATTTAGGATAGACTCTTGAATTTTGAGGAGTCAAAATAGAATGAACGGATCATATAAACCCGAAGGCAAATATAATACAAGCCCAAACGAAAAAATATAAACAAGTCTAAATTGAAAACAACGTTCAAACCTATGATTGCGTTGGATAAAAACCGCAATTTTTATACATGTTGCATGCAAAACAAATATGCGGATTTCGACAATTAATGTCTCCTCAGTGATGTTAGGAATCGAAACGGTATTTGGAAAGCAATACAATTTACCTCAATTTAGGATAGATTCTTGCATTTTGAGGAGTCAAAATAGGATGAACGGATCATATAAACCCGAAGGCAAATATACTTCAAGCCCAAACGAAAAAATATAAACAAGTCTAAATTGAAAACAACGTTCAAACCTATGATTGCGTTGGATAAAAACCGCAATTTTTATACGTGTGCATGCAAAACCAATTTCTTGTTAGAAAGCCATACAATTTACCTCAATTTAGGATAGACTCTTGAATTTTGAGGAGTCAATATAGAATGAACGGATCATATAAACCCGAAGGCAAATATAATACAAGCTCAAACGAAAAAATATAAACAAGTCTAAATTGAAAACAACGTTCAAACCTATGATTGCGTTGGATAAAAACCACAAATTTTATACGTGTGCATGCAAAACAAATTTCTTGTAAGAGGGATATAAATACAGCACAAACAACATTTTCCAAAAGACCAAAAACGTGAAAATGTATATTTTAACAAAACGCATTTGACTAACAGGTCGAACAACACATGTTCTTAAACCCTGCTGACTGCCATTGGCGATTGCCAAATAAACGGATCACCGATGTAATAAATGGAATTTTAAATTTAATACTAAACAGAAAACAATAAACTTGCGGAAAAGATGGTATACCACCAATAAAGGTGCAAAGGGTTTTGTACACCATATCCGGATTTCGACAATTAATGTCTCTTCAGTGATGTTAGGAATCGAAACGGTATTTGGAAAGCCATACAATTTACCTCAATTTAGGATTGACTTGAATTTTGAGGAGTCAAAATAGTATGAACGGATCATATAAACCCGCAGGCAAATATAATTCAAGCCCAAACGAAAAATTATAAACAAGTCTAAATTGAAAAAAAACCGTTCAAACCTATGATTGCGCTGGATAAAAAGCGCAATTTTTATACGTGTGCATGCAAAACAAATTTCTTGTAGCACAAACAACATTTTCCAAAAGACCAAAATCGTGAAAATGTATATTTTAACAAAACGCATTTGACTAACAGGTCGAACAAAAAATGTTCTTAAACCCTGCTGACTGCCATTGGCGATTGCCAAATAAACGGATCACCTATGTCATAAATGGAATTTTAAATTTAATACTAAACAGAAAACAATAAACTTGCGGAAAAGATGGTATACCACCAATAAAGGTGCAAAGGTTTTTGTACACCATATCCGGATTTCGACAATTAATGTCTCTTCAGTGATGTTAGGAATCGAAACGGTATTTGGAAAGCCATACAATTTACCTCAATTTAGGATAGACTTGAATTTTGAGGAGTCAAAATAGGATGAACGGATCATATAAATCCGAAGGCAAATATAATTCAAGCCCAAACGAAAAAATATAAACAAGTCTAAATTGAAAACAACGTTCAAACCTATGATTGCGTTGGATAAAAACCGCAATTTTTATACATGTTGCATGCAAAACAAATATGCGGATTTCGACAATTTATGTCTCCTCAGTGATGTTAGGAATCGAAACGGTATTTGGAAAGCAATACAATTTACCTCAATTTAGGATAGATTCTTGCATTTTGAGGAGTCAAAATAGGATGAACGGATCATATAAACCCGAAGGCAAATATACTTCAAGCCCAAACGAAAAAATATAAACAAGTCTAAATTGAAAACAACGTTCAAACCTATGATTGCGTTGGATAAAAACCGCAATTTTTATACGTGTGCATGCAAAACCAATTTCTTGTTAGAAAGCCATACAATTTACCTCAATTTAGGATAGACTCTTGAATTTTGAGGAGTCAAAATAGAATGAACGGATCATATAAACCCGAAGGCAAATATAATACAAGCCCAAACGAAAAAATATAAACAAGTCTAAATTGAAAACAACGTTCAAACCTATGATTGCGTTGGATAAAAACCGCAATTTTTATACATGTTGCATGCAAAACAAATATGCGGATTTCGACAATTAATGTCTCCTCAGTGATGTTAGGAATCGAAACGGTATTCGGAAAGCAATACAATTTACCTCAATTTAGGATAGATTCTTGCATTTTGAGGAGTCAAAATAGGATGAACGGATCATATAAACCCGAAGGCAAATATACTTCAAGCCCAAACGAAAAAATATAAACAAGTCTAAATTGAAAACAACGTTCAAACCTATGATTGCGTTGGATAAAAACCACAAATTTTATACGTGTGCATGCAAAACAAATTTCTTGTAAGAGGGATATAAATACAGCACAAACAACATTTTCCAAAAGACCAAAAACGTGAAAATGTATATTTTAACAAAACGCATTTGACTAACAGGTCGAACAACAAATGTTCTTAAACCCTGCTGACTGCCATTGGCGATTGCCAAATAAACGGATCACCGATGTAATAAATGGAATTTTAAATTTAATACTAAACAGAAAACAATAAACTTGCGGAAAAGATGGTATACCACCAATAAAGGTGCAAAGGGTTTTGTACACCATATCCGGATTTCGACAATTAATGTCTCTTCAGTGATGTTAGGAATCGAAACGGTATTTGGAAAGCCATACAATTTACCTCAATTTAGGATTGACTTGAATTTTGAGGAGTCAAAATAGGATGAACGGATCATATAAACCCGCAGGCAAATATAATTCAAGCCCAAACGAAAAATTATAAACAAGTCTAAATTGAAAAAAAAACGTTCAAACCTATGATTGCGTTGGATAAAAACCGCAATTTTTATACATGTTGCATGCAAAACAAATATGCGGATTTCGACAATTAATGTCTCCTCAGTGATGTTAGGAATCGAAACGGTATTTGGAAAGCAATACAATTTACCTCAATTTAGGATAGATTCTTGCATTTTGAGGAGTCAAAATAGGATGAACGGATCATATAAACCCGAAGGCAAATATACTTCAAGCCCAAACGAAAAAATATAAACAAGTCTAAATTGAAAACAACGTTCAAACCTATGATTGCGTTGGATAAAAACCGCAATTTTTATACGTGTGCATGCAAAACCAATTTCTTGTTAGAAAGCCATACAATTTACCTCAATTTAGGATAGACTCTTGAATTTTGAGGAGTCAAAATAGAATGAACGGATCATAATAAACCCGAAGGCAAATATAATACAAGCCCAAACGAAAAAATATAAACAAGTCTAAATTGAAAACAACGTTCAAACCTATGATTGCGTTGGATAAAAACCACAAATTTGATACGTGTGCATGCAAAACAAATTTCTTGTAAGAGGGATATAAATACAGCACAAACAACATTTTCCAAAAGACCAAAAACGTGAAAATGTATATTTTAACAAAACGCATTTGACTAACAGGTCGAACAACAAATGTTCTTAAACCCTGCTGACTTCCATTGGCGATTGCCAAATAAACGGATCACCGATGTAATAAATGGAATTTTAAATTTAATACTAAACAGAAAACAATAAACTTGCGGGAAAGATGGTATACCACCAATAAAGGTGCAAAGGGTTTTGTACACCATATCCGGATTTCGACAATTAATGTCTCTTCAGTGATGTTAGGAATCGAAACGGTATTTGGAAAGCCATACAATTTACCTCAATTTAGGATTGACTTGAATTTTGAGGAATCAAAATAGGATGAACGGATCATATAAACCCGCAGGCAAATATAATTCAAGCCCAAACGAAAAATTATAAACAAGTCTAAATTGAAAAAAAAACGTTCAAACCTATGATTGCGCTGGATAAATACCGCAATTTTTACACGTGTGCATGCAAAACAAATTTCTTGTAGCACAAACAACATTTTCCAAAAGACCAAAATCGTGAAAATGTATATTTTAACAAAACGCATTTGACTAACAGGTCGAACAAAAAATGTTCTTAAACCCTGCTGACTGCCATTGGCGATTGCCAAATAAACGGATCACCTATGTCATAAATGGAATTTTAAATTTAATACTAAACAGAAAACAATAAACTTGCGGAAAAGATGGTATACCACCAATAAAGGTGCAAAGGTTTTTGTACACCATATCCGGATTTCGACAATTAATGTCTCTTCAGTGATGTTAGGAATCGAAACGGTATTTGGAAAGCCATACAATTTACCTCAATTTAGGATAGACTTGAATTTTGAGGAGTCAAAATAGGATGAACGGATCATATAAATCCGAAGGCAAATATAATTCAAGCCCAAACGAAAAAATATAAACAAGTCTAAATTGAAAACAACGTTCAAACCTATGATTGCGTTGGATAAAAACCGCAATTTTTATACATGTTGCATGCAAAACAAATATGCGGATTTCGACAATTAATGTCTCCTCAGTGATGTTAGGAATCGAAACGGTATTCGGAAAGCAATACAATTTACCTCAATTTAGGATAGATTCTTGCATTTTGAGGAGTCAAAATAGGATGAACGGATCATATAAACCCGAAGGCAAATATACTTCAAGCCCAAACGAAAAAATATAAACAAGTCTAAATTGAAAACAACGTTCAAACCTATGATTGCGTTGGATAAAAACCACAAATTTTATACGTGTGCATGCAAAACAAATTTCTTGTAAGAGGGATATAAATACAGCACAAACAACATTTTCCAAAAGACCAAAAACGTGAAAATGTATATTTTAACAAAACGCATTTGACTAACAGGTCGAACAACAAATGTTCTTAAACCCTGCTGACTGCCATTGGCGATTGCCAAATAAACGGATCACCGATGTAATAAATGGAATTTTAAATTTAATACTAAACAGAAAACAATAAACTTGCGGAAAAGATGGTATACCACCAATAAAGGTGCAAAGGGTTTTGTACACCATATCCGGATTTCGACAATTAATGTCTCTTCAGTGATGTTAGGAATCGAAACGGTATTTGGAAAGCCATACAATTTACCTCAATTTAGGATTGACTTGAATTTTGAGGAGTCAAAATAGTATGAACGGATCATATAAACCCGCAGGCAAATATAATTCAAGCCCAAACGAAAAATTATAAACAAGTCTAAATTGAAAAAAAAACGTTCAAACCTATGATTGCGCTGGATAAATACCGCAATTTTTACACGTGTGCATGCAAAACAAATTTCTTGTAGCACAAACAACATTTTCCAAAAGACCAAAAACGTGAAAATGTATATTTTAACAAAACGCATTTGACTAACAGGTCGAACAAAAAATGTTCGTAAACCCTGCTGACTGCCATTGGCGATTGCCAAATAAACGGATCACCAATGTAATAAATGGAATTTTAAATTTAATACTAAACAGAAAACAATAAACTTGCGGAAAACATGAAGGTGCAAAGGTTTTTGTACACCATATCCGGATTTCGACAATTAATGTCTCTTCAGTGATGTTAGGAATCGAAACGGTATTTGGAAAGCCATACAATTTACCTCAATTTAGGATAGACTTGAATTTTGAGGAGTCAAAATAGGATGAACGGATCATATAAATCCGAAGGCAAATATAATTCAAGCCCAAACGAAAAAATATAAACAAGTCTAAATTGAAAACAACGTTCAAACCTATGATTGCGTTGGATAAAAACCGCAATTTTTATACATGTTGCATGCAAAACAAATATGCGGATTTCGACAATTAATGTCTCCTCAGTGATGTTAGAAATCGAAACGGTATTTGGAAAGCAATACAATTTACCTCAATTTAGGATAGATTCTTGCATTTTGAGGAGTCAAAATAGGATGAACGGATCATATAAACCCGAAGGCAAATATACTTCAAGCCCAAACGAAAAAATATAAACAAGTCTAAATTGAAAACAACGTTCAAACCTATGATTGCGTTGGATAAAAACCGCAATTTTTATACGTGTGCATGCAAAACCAATTTCTTGTTAGAAAGCCATACAATTTACCTCAATTTAGGATAGACTCTTGAATTTTGAGGAGTCAAAATAGAATGAACGGATCATATAAACCCGAAGGCAAATATAATACAAGCCCAAACGAAAAAATATAAACAAGTCTAAATTGAAAACAACGTTCAAACCTATGATTGCGTTGGATAAAAACCAAAAATTTTACACGTGTGCATGCAAAACAAATTTCTTGTAAGAGGGATATAAATACAGCACAAACAACATTTTCCAAAAGACCAAAAACGTGAAAATGTATATTTTAACAAAACGCATTTGACTAACAGGTCGAACAACAAATGTTCTTAATCCCTGCTGACTGCCATTGGCGATTGCCAAATAAACGGATCACCGATGTAATAAATGGAATTTTAAATTTAATACTAAACAGAAAACAATAAACTTGCGGAAAAGATGGTATACCACCAATAAAGGTGCAAAGGGTTTTGTACACCATATCCGGATTTCGACAATTAATGTCTCTTCAGTGATGTTAGGAATCGAAACGGTATTTGGAAAGCCATACAATTTACCTCAATTTAGGATTGACTTGAATTTTGAGGAGTCAAAATAGGATGAACGGATCATATAAACCCGCAGGCAAATATAATTCAAGCCCAAACGAAAAATTATAAACAAGTCTAAATTGAAAAAAAAACGTTCAAACCTATGATTGCGCTGGATAAATACCGCAATTTTTACACGTGTGCATGCAAAACAAATTTCTTGTAGCACAAACAACATTTTCCAAAAGACCAAAAACGTGAAAATGTATATTTTAACAAAACGCATTTGACTAACAGGTCGAACAAAAAATGTTCTTAAACCCTGCAAACTGCCATTGGCGATTGCCAAATAAACGGATCACCAATGTCATAAATGGAATTTTAAATTTAATACTAAACAGAAAACAATAAACTTCCGGAAAACATGAAGGTGCAAAGGTTTTTGTACACCATATCCGGATTTCGACAATTAATGTCTCTTCAGTGATGTTAGGAATCGAAACGGTATTTGGAAAGCCATACAATTTACCTCAATTTAGGATAGACTTGAATTTTGAATAGTCAAAATAGGATGAACGGATCATATCAATCCGAAGGCAAATATAATTCAAGCCCAAACTAAAAAATATAAACAAGTCTAAATTGAAAACAACGTTCAAACCTATGATTGCGTTGGATAAAAACCGCAATTTTTATACATGTTGCATGCAAAACAAATATGCGGATTTCGACAATTAATGTCTCCTCAGTGATGTTAGGAATCGAAACTGTATTTGGAAAGCCATACAATTTACCTCAATTTAGGATAGATTCTTGCATTTTGAGGAGTCAAAATAGGATGAACGGATCATATAAACCCGCAGGCACATATAATTCAAGCCCAAACGAAAAATTATAAACAAGTCTAAATTGAAAAAAAAACGTTCAAACCTATGATTGCGCTGGATAAAAACCGCAATTTTTATACGTGTGCATGCAAAACAAATATCTTGTAGCACAAACAACATTTTCCAAAAGACCAAAAACGTGAAAATGTATATTTTAACAAAACGCATTTGACTAACAGGTCGAACAAAAAATGTTCTTAAACCCTGCTGACTGCCATTGGCGATTGCCAAATAAACGGATCACCTATGTCATAAATGGAATTTTAAATTTAATACTAAACAGAAAACAATAAACTTGCGGAAAAGATGGTATACCACCAATAAAGGTGCAAAGGTTTTTGTACACCATATCCGGATTTCGACAATTAATGTCTCTTCAGTGATGTTAGGAATCGAAACGGTATTTGGAAAGCCATACAATTTACCTCAATTTAGGATAGACTTGAATTTTGAGGAGTCAAAATAGGATGAACGGATCATATAAATCCGAAGGCAAATATAATTCAAGCCCAAACGAAAAAATATAAACAAGTCTAAATTGAAAACAACGTTCAAACCTATGATTGCGTTGGATAAAAACCGCAATTTTTATACATGTTGCATGCAAAACAAATATGCGGATTTCGACAATTAATGTCTCCTCAGTGATGTTAGGAATCGAAACGGTATTTGGAAAGCAATACAATTTACCTCAATTTAGGATAGATTCTTGCATTTTGAGGAGTCAAAATAGGATGAACGGATCATATAAACCCGAAGGCAAATATACTTCAAGCCCAAACGAAAAAATATAAACAAGTCTAAATTGAAAACAACGTTCAAACCTATGATTGCGTTGGATAAAAACCGCAATTTTTATACGTGTGCATGCAAAACCAATTTCTTGTTAGAAAGCCATACAATTTACCTCAATTTAGGATAGACTCTTGAATTTTGAGGAGTCAAAATAGAATGAACGGATCATATAAACCCGAAGGCAAATATAATACAAGCCCAAACGAAAAAATATAAACAAGTCTAAATTGAAAACAACGTTCAAACCTATGATTGCGTTGGATAAAAACCGCAATTTTTATACATGTTGCATGCAAAACAAATATGCGGATTTCGACAATTAATGTCTCCTCAGTGATGTTAGGAATCGAAACGGTATTTGGAAAGCAATACAATTTACCTCAATTTAGGATAGATTCTTGCATTTTGAGGAGTCAAAATAGGATGAACGGATCATATAAACCCGAAGGCAAATATACTTCAAGCCCAAACGAAAAAATATAAACAAGTCTAAATTGAAAAACAACGTTCAAACCTATGATTGCGTTGGATAAAAACCGCAATTTTTATACGTGTGCATGGAAAACCAATTTCTTGTTAGAAAGCCATACAATTTACCTCAATTTAGGATAGACTCTTGAATTTTGAGGAGTCAATATAGAATGAACGGATCATATAAACCCGAAGGCAAATATAATACAAGCTCAAACGAAAAAATATAAACAAGTCTAAATTGAAAACAACGTTCAAACCTATGATTGCGTTGGATAAAAACCACAAATTTTATACGTGTGCATGCAAAACAAATTTCTTGTAAGAGGGATATAAATACAGCACAAACAACATTTTCCAAAAGACCAAAAACGTGAAAATGTATATTTTAACAAAACGCATTTGACTAACAGGTCGAACAACAAATGTTCTTAAACCCTGCTGACTGCCATTGGCGATTGCCAAATAAACGGATCACCGATGTAATAAATGGAATTTTAAATTTAATACTAAACAGAAAACAATAAACTTGCGGAAAAGATGGTATACCACCAATAAAGGTGCAAAGGGTTTTGTACACCATATCCGGATTTCGACAATTAATGTCTCTTCAGTGATGTTAGGAATCGAAACGGTATTTGGAAAGCCATACAATTTACCTCAATTTAGGATTGACTTGAATTTTGAGGAGTCAAAATAGTATGAACGGATCATATAAACCCGCAGGCAAATATAATTCAAGCCCAAACGAAAAATTATAAACAAGTCTAAATTGAAAAAAAAACGTTCAAACCTATGATTGCGCTGGATAAATACCGCAATTTTTACACGTGTGCATGCAAAACAAATTTCTTGTAGCACAAACAACATTTTCCAAAAGACCAAAAACGTGAAAATGTATATTTTAACAAAACGCATTTGACTAACAGGTCGAACAAAAAATGTTCGTAAACCCTGCTGACTGCCATTGGCGATTGCCAAATAAACGGATCACCAATGTAATAAATGGAATTTTAAATTTAATACTAAACAGAAAACAATAAACTTGCGGAAAACATGAAGGTGCAAAGGTTTTTGTACACCATATCCGGATTTCGACAATTAATGTCTCTTCAGTGATGTTAGGAATCGAAACGGTATTTGGAAAGCCATACAATTTACCTCAATTTAGGATAGACTTGAATTTTGAGGAGTCAAAATAGGATGAACGGATCATATAAATCCGAAGGCAAATATAATTCAAGCCCAAACGAAAAAATATAAACAAGTCTAAATTGAAAACAACGTTCAAACCTATGATTGCGTTGGATAAAAACCGCAATTTTTATACATGTTGCATGCAAAACAAATATGCGGATTTCGACAATTAATGTCTCCTCAGTGATGTTAGGAATCGAAACGGTATTTGGAAAGCAATACAATTTACCTCAATTTAGGATAGATTCTTGCATTTTGAGGAGTCAAAATAGGATGAACGGATCATATAAACCCGAAGGCAAATATACTTCAAGCCCAAACGAAAAAATATAAACAAGTCTAAATTGAAAACAACGTTCAAACCTATGATTGCGTTGGATAAAAACCGCAATTTTTATACGTGTGCATGCAAAACCAATTTCTTGTTAGAAAGCCATACAATTTACCTCAATTTAGGATAGACTCTTGAATTTTGAGGAGTCAAAATAGAATGAACGGATCATATAAACCCGAAGGCAAATATAATACAAGCCCAAACGAAAAAATATAAACAAGTCTAAATTGAAAACAACGTTCAAACCTATGATTGCGTTGGATAAAAACCAAAAATTTTACACGTGTGCATGCAAAACAAATTTCTTGTAAGAGGGATATAAATACAGCACAAACAACATTTTCCAAAAGACCAAAAACGTGAAAATGTATATTTTAACAAAACGCATTTGACTAACAGGTCGAACAACAAATGTTCTTAATCCCTGCTGACTGCCATTGGCGATTGCCAAATAAACGGATCACCGATGTAATAAATGGAATTTTAAATTTAATACTAAACAGAAAACAATAAACTTGCGGAAAAGATGGTATACCACCAATAAAGGTGCAAAGGGTTTTGTACACCATATCCGGATTTCGACAATTAATGTCTCTTCAGTGATGTTAGGAATCGAAACGGTATTTGGAAAGCCATACAATTTACCTCAATTTAGGATTGACTTGAATTTTGAGGAGTCAAAATAGGATGAACGGATCATATAAACCCGCAGGCAAATATAATTCAAGCCCAAACGAAAAATTATAAACAAGTCTAAATTGAAAAAAAAACGTTCAAACCTATGATTGCGCTGGATAAATACCGCAATTTTTACACGTGTGCATGCAAAACAAATTTCTTGTAGCACAAACAACATTTTCCAAAAGACCAAAAACGTGAAAATGTATATTTTAACAAAACGCATTTGACTAACAGGTCGAACAAAAAATGTTCTTAAACCCTGCAAACTGCCATTGGCGATTGCCAAATAAACGGATCACCAATGTCATAAATGGAATTTTAAATTTAATACTAAACAGAAAACAATAAACTTCCGGAAAACATGAAGGTGCAAAGGTTTTTGTACACCATATCCGGATTTCGACAATTAATGTCTCTTCAGTGATGTTAGGAATCGAAACGGTATTTGGAAAGCCATACAATTTACCTCAATTTAGGATAGACTTGAATTTTGAATAGTCAAAATAGGATGAACGGATCATATCAATCCGAAGGCAAATATAATTCAAGCCCAAACTAAAAAATATAAACAAGTCTAAATTGAAAACAACGTTCAAACCTATGATTGCGTTGGATAAAAACCGCAATTTTTATACATGTTGCATGCAAAACAAATATGCGGATTTCGACAATTAATGTCTCCTCAGTGATGTTAGGAATCGAAACTGTATTTGGAAAGCCATACAATTTACCTCAATTTAGGATAGATTCTTGCATTTTGAGGAGTCAAAATAGGATGAACGGATCATATAAACCCGCAGGCACATATAATTCAAGCCCAAACGAAAAATTATAAACAAGTCTAAATTGAAAAAAAAACGTTCAAACCTATGATTGCGCTGGATAAAAACCGCAATTTTTATACGTGTGCATGCAAAACAAATATCTTGTAGCACAAACAACATTTTCCAAAAGACCAAAAACGTGAAAATGTATATTTTAACAAAACGCATTTGACTAACAGGTCGAACAAAAAATGTTCTTAAACCCTGCTGACTGCCATTGGCGATTGCCAAATAAACGGATCACCTATGTCATAAATGGAATTTTAAATTTAATACTAAACAGAAAACAATAAACTTGCGGAAAAGATGGTATACCACCAATAAAGGTGCAAAGGTTTTTGTACACCATATCCGGATTTCGACAATTAATGTCTCTTCAATGATGTTAGGAATCGAAACGGTATTTGGAAAGCCATACAATTTACCTCAATTTAGGATAGACTTGAATTTTGAGGAGTCAAAATAGGATGAACGGATCATATAAATCCGAAGGCAAATATAATTCAAGCCCAAACGAAAAAATATAAACAAGTCTAAATTGAAAACAACGTTCAAACCTATGATTGCGTTGGATAAAAACCGCAATTTTTATACATGTTGCATGCAAAACAAATATGCGGATTTCGACAATTAATGTCTCCTCAGTGATGTTAGGAATCGAAACGGTATTTGGAAAGCAATACAATTTACCTCAATTTAGGATAGATTCTTGCATTTTGAGGAGTCAAAATAGGATGAACGGATCATATAAACCCGAAGGCAAATATACTTCAAGCCCAAACGAAAAAATATAAACAAGTCTAAATTGAAAACAACGTTCAAACCTATGATTGCGTTGGATAAAAACCGCAATTTTTATACGTGTGCATGCAAAACCAATTTCTTGTTAGAAAGCCATACAATTTACCTCAATTTAGGATAGACTCTTGAATTTTGAGGAGTCAAAATAGAATGAACGGATCATATAAACCCGAAGGCAAATATAATACAAGCCCAAACGAAAAAATATAAACAAGTCTAAATTGAAAACAACGTTCAAACCTATGATTGCGTTGGATAAAAACCGCAATTTTTATACATGTTGCATGCAAAACAAATATGCGGATTTCGACAATTAATGTCTCCTCAGTGATGTTAGGAATCGAAACGGTATTTGGAAAGCAATACAATTTACCTCAATTTAGGATAGATTCTTGCATTTTGAGGAGTCAAAATAGGATGAACGGATCATATAAACCCGAAGGCAAATATACTTCAAGCCCAAACGAAAAAATATAAACAAGTCTAAATTGAAAAACAACGTTCAAACCTATGATTGCGTTGGATAAAAACCGCAATTTTTATACGTGTGCATGGAAAACCAATTTCTTGTTAGAAAGCCATACAATTTACCTCAATTTAGGATAGACTCTTGAATTTTGAGGAGTCAATATAGAATGAACGGATCATATAAACCCGAAGGCAAATATAATACAAGCTCAAACGAAAAAATATAAACAAGTCTAAATTGAAAACAACGTTCAAACCTATGATTGCGTTGGATAAAAACCACAAATTTTATACGTGTGCATGCAAAACAAATTTCTTGTAAGAGGGATATAAATACAGCACAAACAACATTTTCCAAAAGACCAAAAACGTGAAAATGTATATTTTAACAAAACGCATTTGACTAACAGGTCGAACAACAAATGTTCTTAAACCCTGCTGACTGCCATTGGCGATTGCCAAATAAACGGATCACCGATGTAATAAATGGAATTTTAAATTTAATACTAAACAGAAAACAATAAACTTGCGGAAAAGATGGTATACCACCAATAAAGGTGCAAAGGGTTTTGTACACCATATCCGGATTTCGACAATTAATGTCTCTTCAGTGATGTTAGGAATCGAAACGGTATTTGGAAAGCCATACAATTTACCTCAATTTAGGATTGACTTGAATTTTGAGGAGTCAAAATAGTATGAACGGATCATATAAACCCGCAGGCAAATATAATTCAAGCCCAAACGAAAAATTATAAACAAGTCTAAATTGAAAAAAAAACGTTCAAACCTATGATTGCGCTGGATAAATACCGCAATTTTTACACGTGTGCATGCAAAACAAATTTCTTGTAGCACAAACAACATTTTCCAAAAGACCAAAAACGTGAAAATGTATATTTTAACAAAACGCATTTGACTAACAGGTCGAACAAAAAATGTTCTTAAACCCTGCTGACTGCCATTGGCGATTGTCAAATAAACGGATCACCTATGTCATAAATGGAATTTTAAATTTAATACTAAACAGAAAACAATAAACTTGCGGAAAACATGAAGGTGCAAAGGGTTTTGTACACCATATCCGGATTTCGACAATTAATGTCTCTTCAGTGATGTTAGGAATCGAAACGGTATTTGGAAAGCCATACAATTTACCTCAATTTAGGATAGACTTGAATTTTGAGGAGTCAAAATAGGATGAACGGATCATATAAATCCGAAGGCAAATATAATTCAAGCCCAAACGAAAAAATATAAACAAGTCTAAATTGAAAACAACGTTCAAACCTATGATTGCGTTGGATAAAAACCGCAATTTTTATACATGTTGCATGCAAAACAAATATGCGGATTTCGACAATTAATGTCTCCTCAGTGATGTTAGGAATCGAAACGGTATTTGGAAAGCAATACAATTTACCTCAATTTAGGATAGATTCTTGCATTTTGAGGAGTCAAAATAGGATGAACGGATCATATAAACCCGAAGGCAAATATACTTCAAGCCCAAACGAAAAAATATAAACAAGTCTAAATTGAAAACAACGTTCAAACCTATGATTGCGTTGGATAAAAACCGCAATTTTTATACGTGTGCATGCAAAACCAATTTCTTGTTAGAAAGCCATACAATTTACCTCAATTTAGGATAGACTCTTGAATTTTGAGGAGTCAAAATAGAATGAACGGATCATATAAACCCGAAGGCAAATATAATACAAGCCCAAACGAAAAAATATAAACAAGTCTAAATTGAAAACAACGTTCAAACCTATGATTGCGTTGGATAAAAACCAAAAATTTTACACGTGTGCATGCAAAACAAATTTCTTGTAAGAGGGATATAAATACAGCACAAACAACATTTTCCAAAAGACCAAAAACGTGAAAATGTATATTTTAACAAAACGCATTTGACTAACAGGTCGAACAACAAATGTTCTTAAACCCTGCTGACTGCCATTGGCGATTGCCAAATAAACGGATCACCGATGTAATAAATGGAATTTTAAATTTAATACTAAACAGAAAACAATAAACTTGCGGAAAAGATGGTATACCACCAATAAAGGTGCAAAGGGTTTTGTACACCATATCCGGATTTCGACAATTAATGTCTCTTCAGTGATGTTAGGAATCGAAACGGTATTTGGAAAGCCATACAATTTACCTCAATTTAGGATTGACTTGAATTTTGAGGAGTCAAAATAGGATGAACGGATCATATAAACCCGCAGGCAAATATAATTCAAGCCCAAACGAAAAATTATAAACAAGTCTAAATTGAAAAAAAAACGTTCAAACCTATGATTGCGCTGGATAAATACCGCAATTTTTACACGTGTGCATGCAAAACAAATTTCTTGTAGCACAAACAACATTTTCCAAAAGACCAAAAACGTGAAAATGTATATTTTAACAAAACGCATTTGACTAACAGGTCGAACAAAAAATGTTCTTAAACCCTGCAAACTGCCATTGGCGATTGCCAAATAAACGGATCACCAATGTCATAAATGGAATTTTAAATTTAATACTAAACAGAAAACAATAAACTTGCGGAAAACATGAAGGTGCAAAGGTTTTTGTACACCATATCCGGATTTCGACAATTAATGTCTCTTCAGTGATGTTAGGAATCGAAACGGTATTTGGAAAGCCATACAATTTACCTCAATTTAGGATAGACTTGAATTTTGAATAGTCAAAATAGGATGAACGGATCATATCAATCCGAAGGCAAATATAATTCAAGCCCAAACTAAAAAATATAAACAAGTCTAAATTGAAAACAACGTTCAAACCTATGATTGCGTTGGATAAAAACCGCAATTTTTATACATGTTGCATGCAAAACAAATATGCGGATTTCGACAATTAATGTCTCCTCAGTGATGTTAGGAATCGAAACGGTATTTGGAAAGCAATACAATTTACCTCAATTTAGGATAGATTCTTGCATTTTGAGGAGTCAAAATAGGATGAACGGATCATATAAACCCGAAGGCAAATATACTTCAAGCCCAAACGAAAAAATATAAACAAGTCTAAATTGAAAACAACGTTCAAACCTATGATTGCGTTGGATAAAAACCGCAATTTTTATACGTGTGCATGCAAAACCAATTTCTTGTTAGAAAGCCATACAATTTACCTCAATTTAGGATAGACTCTTGAATTTTGAGGAGTCAAAATAGAATGAACGGATCATATAAACCCGAAGGCAAATATAATACAAGCCCAAACGAAAAAATATAAACAAGTCTAAATTGAAAACAACGTTCAAACCTATGATTGCGTTGGATAAAAACCGCAATTTTTATACATGTTGCATGCAAAACAAATATGCGGATTTCGACAATTAATGTCTCCTCAGTGATGTTAGGAATCGAAACGGTATTTGGAAAGCAATACAATTTACCTCAATTTAGGATAGATTCTTGCATTTTGAGGAGTCAAAATAGGATGAACGGATCATATAAACCCGAAGGCAAATATACTTCAAGCCCAAACGAAAAAATATAAACAAGTCTAAATTGAAAAACAACGTTCAAACCTATGATTGCGTTGGATAAAAACCGCAATTTTTATACGTGTGCATGGAAAACCAATTTCTTGTTAGAAAGCCATACAATTTACCTCAATTTAGGATAGACTCTTGAATTTTGAGGAGTCAATATAGAATGAACGGATCATATAAACCCGAAGGCAAATATAATACAAGCTCAAACGAAAAAATATAAACAAGTCTAAATTGAAAACAACGTTCAAACCTATGATTGCGTTGGATAAAAACCACAAATTTTATACGTGTGCATGCAAAACAAATTTCTTGTAAGAGGGATATAAATACAGCACAAACAACATTTTCCAAAAGACCAAAAACGTGAAAATGTATATTTTAACAAAACGCATTTGACTAACAGGTCGAACAACAAATGTTCTTAAACCCTGCTGACTGCCATTGGCGATTGCCAAATAAACGGATCACCGATGTAATAAATGGAATTTTAAATTTAATACTAAACAGAAAACAATAAACTTGCGGAAAAGATGGTATACCACCAATAAAGGTGCAAAGGGTTTTGTACACCATATCCGGATTTCGACAATTAATGTCTCTTCAGTGATGTTAGGAATCGAAACGGTATTTGGAAAGCCATACAATTTACCTCAATTTAGGATTGACTTGAATTTTGAGGAGTCAAAATAGTATGAACGGATCATATAAACCCGCAGGCAAATATAATTCAAGCCCAAACGAAAAATTATAAACAAGTCTAAATTGAAAAAAAAACGTTCAAACCTATGATTGCGCTGGATAAATACCGCAATTTTTACACGTGTGCATGCAAAACAAATTTCTTGTAGCACAAACAACATTTTCCAAAAGACCAAAAACGTGAAAATGTATATTTTAACAAAACGCATTTGACTAACAGGTCGAACAAAAAATGTTCTTAAACCCTGCTGACTGCCATTGGCGATTGTCAAATAAACGGATCACCTATGTCATAAATGGAATTTTAAATTTAATACTAAACAGAAAACAATAAACTTGCGGAAAACATGAAGGTGCAAAGGGTTTTGTACACCATATCCGGATTTCGACAATTAATGTCTCTTCAGTGATGTTAGGAATCGAAACGGTATTTGGAAAGCCATACAATTTACCTCAATTTAGGATAGACTTGAATTTTGAGGAGTCAAAATAGGATGAACGGATCATATAAATCCGAAGGCAAATATAATTCAAGCCCAAACGAAAAAATATAAACAAGTCTAAATTGAAAACAACGTTCAAACCTATGATTGCGTTGGATAAAAACCGCAATTTTTATACATGTTGCATGCAAAACAAATATGCGGATTTCGACAATTAATGTCTCCTCAGTGATGTTAGGAATCGAAACGGTATTTGGAAAGCAATACAATTTACCTCAATTTAGGATAGATTCTTGCATTTTGAGGAGTCAAAATAGGATGAACGGATCATATAAACCCGAAGGCAAATATACTTCAAGCCCAAACGAAAAAATATAAACAAGTCTAAATTGAAAACAACGTTCAAACCTATGATTGCGTTGGATAAAAACCGCAATTTTTATACGTGTGCATGCAAAACCAATTTCTTGTTAGAAAGCCATACAATTTACCTCAATTTAGGATAGACTCTTGAATTTTGAGGAGTCAAAATAGAATGAACGGATCATATAAACCCGAAGGCAAATATAATACAAGCCCAAACGAAAAAATATAAACAAGTCTAAATTGAAAACAACGTTCAAACCTATGATTGCGTTGGATAAAAACCAAAAATTTTACACGTGTGCATGCAAAACAAATTTCTTGTAAGAGGGATATAAATACAGCACAAACAACATTTTCCAAAAGACCAAAAACGTGAAAATGTATATTTTAACAAAACGCATTTGACTAACAGGTCGAACAACAAATGTTCTTAAACCCTGCTGACTGCCATTGGCGATTGCCAAATAAACGGATCACCGATGTAATAAATGGAATTTTAAATTTAATACTAAACAGAAAACAATAAACTTGCGGAAAAGATGGTATACCACCAATAAAGGTGCAAAGGGTTTTGTACACCATATCCGGATTTCGACAATTAATGTCTCTTCAGTGATGTTAGGAATCGAAACGGTATTTGGAAAGCCATACAATTTACCTCAATTTAGGATTGACTTGAATTTTGAGGAGTCAAAATAGGATGAACGGATCATATAAACCCGCAGGCAAATATAATTCAAGCCCAAACGAAAAATTATAAACAAGTCTAAATTGAAAAAAAAACGTTCAAACCTATGATTGCGCTGGATAAATACCGCAATTTTTACACGTGTGCATGCAAAACAAATTTCTTGTAGCACAAACAACATTTTCCAAAAGACCAAAAACGTGAAAATGTATATTTTAACAAAACGCATTTGACTAACAGGTCGAACAAAAAATGTTCTTAAACCCTGCAAACTGCCATTGGCGATTGCCAAATAAACGGATCACCAATGTCATAAATGGAATTTTAAATTTAATACTAAACAGAAAACAATAAACTTGCGGAAAACATGAAGGTGCAAAGGTTTTTGTACACCATATCCGGATTTCGACAATTAATGTCTCTTCAGTGATGTTAGGAATCGAAACGGTATTTGGAAAGCCATACAATTTACCTCAATTTAGGATAGACTTGAATTTTGAATAGTCAAAATAGGATGAACGGATCATATCAATCCGAAGGCAAATATAATTCAAGCCCAAACTAAAAAATATAAACAAGTCTAAATTGAAAACAACGTTCAAACCTATGATTGCGTTGGATAAAAACCGCAATTTTTATACATGTTGCATGCAAAACAAATATGCGGATTTCGACAATTAATGTCTCCTCAGTGATGTTAGGAATCGAAACGGTATTTGGAAAGCCATACAATTTACCTCAATTTAGGATAGATTCTTGCATTTTGAGGAGTCAAAATAGGATGAACGGATCATATAAACCCGCAGGCAAATATAATTCAAGCCCAAACGAAAAATTATAAACAAGTCTAAATTGAAAAAAAACCGTTCAAACCTATGATTGCGCTGGATAAAAACCGCAATTTTTATACGTGTGCATGCAAAACAAATATCTTGTAGCACAAACAACATTTTCCAAAAGACCAAAAACGTGAAAATGTATATTTTAACAAAACGCATTTGACTAACAGGTCGAACAAAAAATGTTCTTAAACCCTGCTGACTGCCATTGGCGATTGCCAAATAAACGGATCACCTATGTCATAAATGGAATTTTAAATTTAATACTAAACAGAAAACAATAAACTTGCGGAAAAGATGGTATACCACCAATAAAGGTGCAAAGGTTTTTGTACACCATATCCGGATTTCGACAATTAATGTCTCTTCAGTGATGTTAGGAATCGAAACGGTATTTGGAAAGCCATACAATTTACCTCAATTTAGGATAGACTTGAATTTTGAATAGTCAAAATAGGATGAACGGATCATTTAAATCCGAAGGCAAATATAATTCAAGCCCAAACGAAAAAATATAAACAAGTCTAAATTGAAAACAACGTTCAAACCTATGATTGCGTTGGATAAAAACCGCAATTTTTATACATGTTGCATGCAAAACAAATATGCGGATTTCGACAATTAATGTCTCCTCAGTGATGTTAGGAATCGAAACGGTATTTGGAAAGCCATACAATTTACCTCAATTTAGGATAGATTCTTGCATTTTGAGGAGTCAAAATAGGATGAACGGATCATATAAACCCGAAGGCAAATATACTTCAAGCCCAATCGAAAAAATATAAACAAGTCTAAATTGAAAACAACGTTCAAACCTATGATTGCGTTGGATAAAAACCGCATTTTTTATACGTGTGCATGCAAAACCAATTTCTTGTTAGAAAGCCATACAATTTACCTCAATTTAGGATAGACTCTTGAATTTTGAGGAGTCAAAATAGAATGAACGGATCATATAAACCCGAAGGCAAATATAATACAAGCCCAAACGAAAAAATATAAACAAGTCTAAATTGAAAACAACGTTCAAACCTATGATTGCGTTGGATAAAAACCACAAATTTTATACGTGTGCATGCAAAACAAATTTCTTGTAAGAGGGATATAAATACAGCACAAACAACATTTTCCAAAAGACCAAAAACGTGAAAATGTATATTTTAACAAAACGCATTTGACTAACAGGTCGAACAACAAATGTTCTTAAACCCTGCTGACTGCCATTGGCGATTGCCAAATAAACGGATCACCTATGTCATAAATGGAATTTTAAATTTAATACTAAACAGAAAACAATAAACTTGCGGAAAAGATGGTATACCACCAATAAAGGTGCAAAGGGTTTTGTACACCATATCCGGATTTCGACAATTAATGTCTCTTCAGTGATGTTAGGAATCGAAACGGTATTTGGAAAGCCATACAATTTACTTCAATTTACGATTGATTTGAATTTTTAGGAGTCAAAATAGGATGAACGGATCATATAAACCCGCAGGCAAATATAATTCAAGCCCAAACGAAAAATTATAAACAAGTCTAAATTGAAAAAAAAACGTTCAAACCTATGATTGCGCTGGATAAAAACCGCAATTTTTATACGTGTGCATGCAAAACAAATATCTTGTAGCAAAAACAACATTTTCCAAAAGACCAAAAACGTGAAAATGTATATTTTAACAAAACGCATTTGACTAACAGGTCGAACAAAAAATGTTCTTAAACCCTGCTGACTGCTATTGGCGATTGCCAAATAAACGGATCACCTATGTAATAAATGGAATTTTAAATTTAATACTAAACAGAAAACAATAAACTTGCGGAAAAGATGGTATACCACCAATAAAGGTGCAAAGGGTTTTGTACACCATATCCGGATTTCGACAATTAATGTCTCTTCAGTGATGTTAGGAATCGAAACGGTATTTGGAAAGCCATACAATTTACCTCAATTTAGGATTGACTTGAATTTTGAGGAGTCAAAATAGTATGAACGGATCATATAAACCCGCAGGCAAATATAATTCAAGCCCAAACGAAAAATTATAAACAAGTCTAAATTGAAAAAAAAAACGTTCAAACCTATGATTGCGCTGGATAAATACCGCAATTTTTACACGTGTGCATGCAAAACAAATTTCTTGTAGCACAAACAACATTTTCCAAAAGACCAAAAACGTGAAAATGTATATTTTAACAAAACGCATTTGACTAACAGGTCGAACAAAAAATGTTCTTAAACCCTGCTGACTGCCATTGGCGATTGCCAAATAAACGGATCACCAATGTCATAAATGGAATTTTAAATTTAATACTAAACAGAAAACAATAAACTTGCGGAAAACATGAAGGTGCAAAGGTTTTTGTACACCATATCCGGATTTTGACAATTAATGTCTCTTCAGTGATGTTAGGAATCGAAACGGTATTTGGAAAGCCATACAATTTACCTCAATTTAGGATAGACTTGAATTTTGAATAGTCAAAATAGGATGAACGGATCATATAAATCCGAAGGCAAATATAATTCAAGCCCAAACGAAAAAATATAAACAAGTCTAAATTGAAAACAACGTTCAAACCTATGATTGCGTTGGATAAAAACCGCAATTTTTATACATGTTGCATGCAAAACAAATATGCGGATTTCGACAATTAATGTCTCCTCAGTGATGTTAGGAATCGAAACGGTATTTGGAAAGCCATACAATTTACCTCAATTTAGGATAGATTCTTGCATTTTGAGGAGTCAAAATAGGATGAACGGATCATATAAACCCGAAGGCAAATATACTTCAAGCCCAATCGAAAAAATATAAACAAGTCTAAATTGAAAACAACGTTCAAACCTATGATTGCGTTGGATAAAAACCGCAATTTTTATACGTGTGCATGCAAAACCAATTTCTTGTTAGAAAGCCATACAATTTACCTCAATTTAGGATAGACTCTTGAATTTTGAGGAGTCAAAATAGAATGAACGGATCATATAAACCCGAAGGCAAATATAATACAAGCCCAAACGAAAAAATATAAACAAGTCTAAATTGAAAACAACGTTCAAACCTATGATTGCGTTGGATAAAAACCACAAATTTTATACGTGTGCATGCAAAACAAATTTCTTGTAAGAGGGATATAAATACAGCACAAACAACATTTTCCAAAAGACCAAAAACGTGAAAATGTATATTTTAACAAAACGCATTTGACTAACAGGTCGAACAACAAATGTTCTTAAACCCTGCTGACTGCCATTGGCGATTGCCAAATAAACGGATCACCTATGTCATAAATGGAATTTTAAATTTAATACTAAACAGAAAACAATAAACTTGCGGAAAAGATGGTATACCACCAATAAAGGTGCAAAGGGTTTTGTACACCATATCCGGATTTCGACAATTAATGTCTCTTCAGTGATGTTAGGAATCGAAACGGTATTTGGAAAGCCATACAATTTACTTCAATTTACGATTGATTTGAATTTTGAGGAGTCAAAATAGGATGAACGGATCATATAAACCCGCAGGCAAATATAATTCAAGCCCAAACGAAAAATTATAAACAAGTCTAAATTGAAAAAAAAACGTTCAAACCTATGATTGCGCTGGATAAAAACCGCAATTTTTATACGTGTGCATGCAAAACAAATATCTTGTAGCAAAAACAACATTTTCCAAAAGACCAAAAACGTGAAAATGTATATTTTAACAAAACGCATTTGACTAACAGGTCGAACAAAAAATGTTCTTAAACCCTGCTGACTGCTATTGGCGATTGCCAAATAAACGGATCACCTATGTCATAAATGGAATTTTAAATTTAATACTAAACAGAAAACAATAAACTTGCGGAAAAGATGGTATACCACCAATAAAGGTGCAAAGGTTTTTGTACACCATATCCGGATTTCGACAATTAATGTCTCTTCAGTGATGTTAGGAATCGAAACGGTATTTGGAAAGCCATACAATTTACCTCAATTTAGGATAGACTTGAATTTTGAGGAGTCAAAATAGGATGAACGGATCATATAAACCCGAAGGCAAATATACTTCAAGCCCAAACGAAAAAATATAAACAAGTCTAAATTGAAAACAACGTTCAAACCTATGATTGCGTTGGATAAAAACCGCAATTTTTATACGTGTGCATGCAAAACCAATTTCTTGTTAGAAAGCCATACAATTTACCTCAATTTAGGATAGACTCTTGAATTTTGAGGAGTCAATATAGAATGAACGGATCATATAAACCCGAAGGCAAATATAATACAAGCTCAAACGAAAAAATATAAACAAGTCTAAATTGAAAACAACGTTCAAACCTATGATTGCGTTGGATAAAAACCACAAATTTTATACGTGTGCATGCAAAACAAATTTCTTGTAAGAGGGATATAAATACAGCACAAACAACATTTTCCAAAAGACCAAAAACGTGAAAATGTATATTTTAACAAAACGCATTTGACTAACAGGTCGAACAACAAATGTTCTTAAACCCTGCTGACTGCCATTGGCGATTGCCAAATAAACGGATCACCGATGTAATAAATGGAATTTTAAATTTAATACTAAACAGAAAACAATAAACTTGCGGAAAAGATGGTATACCACCAATAAAGGTGCAAAGGGTTTTGTACACCATATCCGGATTTCGACAATTAATGTCTCTTCAGTGATGTTAGGAATCGAAACGGTATTTGGAAAGCCATACAATTTACCTCAATTTAGGATTGACTTGAATTTTGAGGAGTCAAAATAGTATGAACGGATCATATAAACCCGCAGGCAAATATAATTCAAGCCCAAACGAAAAATTATAAACAAGTCTAAATTGAAAAAAAAACGTTCAAACCTATGATTGCGCTGGATAAATACCGCAATTTTTACACGTGTGCATGCAAAACAAATTTCTTGTAGCACAAACAACATTTTCCAAAAGACCAAAAACGTGAAAATGTATATTTTAACAAAACGCATTTGACAAACAGGTCGAACAAAAAATGTTCTTAAACCCTGCTGACTGCCATTGGCGATTGCCAAATAAACGGATCACCAATGTCATAAATGGAATTTTAAATTTAATACTAAACAGAAAACAATAAACTTGCGGAAAACATGAAGGTGCAAAGGTTTTTGTACACCATATCCGGATTTCGACAATTAATGTCTCTTCAGTGATGTTAGGAATCGAAACGGTATTTGGAAAGCCATACAATTTACCTCAATTTAGGATAGACTTGAATTTTGAATAGTCAAAATAGGATGAACGGATCATATAAATCCGAAGGCAAATATAATTCAAGCCCAAACGAAAAAATATAAACAAGTCTAAATTGAAAACAACGTTCAAACCTATGATTGCGTTGGATAAAAACCGCAATTTTTATACATGTTGCATGCAAAACAAATATGCGGATTTCGACAATTAATGTCTCCTCAGTGATGTTAGGAATCGAAACGGTATTTGGAAAGCCATACAATTTACCTCAATTTAGGATAGATTCTTGCATTTTGAGGAGTCAAAATAGGATGAACGGATCATATAAACCCGAAGGCAAATATACTTCAAGCCCAATCGAAAAAATATAAACAAGTCTAAATTGAAAACAACGTTCAAACCTATGATTGCGTTGGATAAAAACCGCAATTTTTATACGTGTGCATGCAAAACCAATTTCTTGTTAGAAAGCCATACAATTTACCTCAATTTAGGATAGACTCTTGAATTTTGAGGAGTCAAAATAGAATGAACGGATCATATAAACCCGAAGGCAAATATAATAAAAGCCCAAACGAAAAAATATAAACAAGTCTAAATTGAAAACAACGTTCAAACCTATGATTGCGTTGGATAAAAACCACAAATTTTATACGTGTGCATGCAAAACAAATTTCTTGTAAGAGGGATATAAATACAGCACAAACAACATTTTCCAAAAGACCAAAAACGTGAAAATGTATATTTTAACAAAACGCATTTGACTAACAGGTCGAACAACAAATGTTCTTAAACCCTGCTGACTGTCATTGGCGATTGCCAAATAAACGGATCACCGATGTAATAAATGGAATTTTAAATTTAATACTAAACAGAAAACAATAAACTTGCGGAAAAGATGGTATACCACCAATAAAGGTGCAAAGGGTTTTGTACACCATATCCGGATTTCGACAATTAATGTCTCTTCAGTGATGATAGGAATCGAAACGGTATTTGGAAAGCCATACAATTTACCTCAATTTAGGATTGACTTGAATTTTGAGGAGTCAAAATAGTATGAACGGATCATATAAACCCGCAGGCAAATATAATTCAAGCCCAAACGAAAAATTATAAACAAGTCTAAATTGAAAAAAAAACGTTCAAACCTATGATTGCGCTGGATAAATACCGCAATTTTTACACGTGTGCATGCAAAACAAATTTCTTGTAGCACAAACAACATTTTCCAAAAGACCAAAAACGTGAAAATGTATATTTTAACAAAACGCATTTGACTAACAGGTCGAACAAAAAATGTTCTTAAACCCTGCTGACTGCCATTGGCGATTGCCAAATAAACGGATCACCAATGTCATAAATGGAATTTTAAATTTAATACTAAACAGAAAACAATAAACTTGCGGAAAACATGAAGGTGCAAAGGTTTTTGTACACCATATCCGGATTTCGACAATTAATGTCTCTTCAGTGATGTTAGGAATCGAAACGGTATTTGGAAAGCCATACAATTTACCTCAATTTAGGATAGACTTGAATTTTGAATAGTCAAAATAGGATGAACGGATCATATAAATCCGAAGGCAAATATAATTCAAGCCCAAACGAAAAAATATAAACAAGTCTAAATTGAAAACAACGTTCAAACCTATGATTGCGTTGGATAAAAACCGCAATTTTTATACATGTTGCATGCAAAACAAATATGCGGATTTCGACAATTAATGTCTCCTCAGTGATGTTAGGAATCGAAACGGTATTTGGAAAGCCATACAATTTACCTCAATTTAGGATAGATTCTTGCATTTTGAGGAGTCAAAATAGGATGAACGGATCATATAAACCCGAAGGCAAATATACTTCAAGCCCAATCGAAAAAATATAAACAAGTCTAAATTGAAAACAACGTTCAAACCTATGATTGCGTTGGATAAAAACCGCAATTTTTATACGTGTGCATGCAAAACCAATTTCTTGTTAGAAAGCCATACAATTTACCTCAATTTAGGATAGACTCTTGAATTTTGAGGAGTCAAAATAGAATGAACGGATCATATAAACCCGAAGGCAAATATAATACAAGCCCAAACGAAAAAATATAAACAAGTCTAAATTGAAAACAACGTTCAAACCTATGATTGCGTTGGATAAAAACCACAAATTTTATACGTGTGCATGCAAAACAAATTTCTTGTAAGAGGGATATAAATACAGCACAAACAACATTTTCCAAAAGACCAAAAACGTGAAAATGTATATTTTAACAAAACGCATTTGACTAACAGGTCGAACAACAAATGTTCTTAAACCCTGCTGACTGCCATTGGCGATTGCCAAATAAACGGATCACCTATGTCATAAATGGAATTTTAAATTTAATACTAAACAGAAAACAATAAACTTGCGGAAAAGATGGTATACCACCAATAAAGGTGCAAAGGGTTTTGTACACCATATCCGGATTTCGACAATTAATGTCTCTTCAGTGATGTTAGGAATCGAAACGGTATTTGGAAAGCCATACAATTTACTTCAATTTACGATTGATTTGAATTTTGAGGAGTCAAAATAGGATGAACGGATCATATAAACCCGCAGGCAAATATAATTCAAGCCCAAACGAAAAATTATAAACAAGTCTAAATTGAAAAAAAAACGTTCAAACCTATGATTGCGCTGGATAAAAACCGCAATTTTTATACGTGTGCATGCAAAACAAATATCTTGTAGCAAAAACAACATTTTCCAAAAGACCAAAAACGTGAAAATGTATATTTTAACAAAACGCATTTGACTAACAGGTCGAACAAAAAATGTTCTTAAACCCTGCTGACTGCTATTGGCGATTGCCAAATAAACGGATCACCTATGTAATAAATGGAATTTTAAATTTAATAGTAAACAGAAAACAATAAACTTGCGGAAAAGATGGTATACCACCAATAAAGGTGCAAAGGTTTTTGTACACCATATCCGGATTTCGACAATTAATGTCTCTTCAGTGATGTTAGGAATCGAAACGGTATTTGGAAAGCCATACAATTTACCTCAATTTAGGATAGACTTGAATTTTGAGGAGTCAAAATAGGATGAACGGATCATATAAACCCGAATGCAAAAATACTTCAAGCCCAAACGAAAAAATATAAACAAGTCTAAATTGAAAACAACGTTCAAACCTATGATTGCGTTGGATAAAAACCGCAATTTTTATACGTGTGCATGCAAAACCAATTTCTTGTTAGAAAGCCATACAATTTACCTCAATTTAGGATAGACTCTTGAATTTTGAGGAGTCAATATAGAATGAACGGATCATATAAACCCGAAGGCAAATATAATACAAGCTCAAACGAAAAAATATAAACAAGTCTAAATTGAAAACAACGTTCAAACCTATGATTGCGTTGGATAAAAACCACAAATTTTATACGTGTGCATGCAAAACAAATTTCTTGTAAGAGGGATATAAATACAGCACAAACAACATTTTCCAAAAGACCAAAAACGTGAAAATGTATATTTTAACAAAACGCATTTGACTAACAGGTCGAACAACAAATGTTCTTAAACCCTGCTGACTGCCATTGGCGATTGCCAAATAAACGGATCACCGATGTAATAAATGGAATTTTAAATTTAATACTAAACAGAAAACAATAAACTTGCGGAAAAGATGGTATACCACCAATAAAGGTGCAAAGGGTTTTGTACACCATATCCGGATTTCGACAATTAATGTCTCTTCAGTGATGTTAGGAATCGAAACGGTATTTGGAAAGCCATACAATTTACCTCAATTTAGGATTGACTTGAATTTTGAGGAGTCAAAATAGTATGAACGGATCATATAAACCCGCAGGCAAATATAATTCAAGCCCAAACGAAAAATTATAAACAAGTCTAAATTGAAAAAAAAACGTTCAAACCTATGATTGCGCTGGATAAATACCGCAATTTTTACACGTGTGCATGCAAAACAAATTTCTTGTAGCACAAACAACATTTTCCAAAAGACCAAAAACGTGAAAATGTATATTTTAACAAAACGCATTTGACTAACAGGTCGAACAAAAAATGTTCTTAAACCCTGCTGACTGCCATTGGCGATTGCCAAATAAACGGATCACCAATGTCATAAATGGAATTTTAAATTTAATACTAAACAGAAAACAATAAACTTGCGGAAAACATGAAGGTGCAAAGGTTTTTGTACACCATATCCGGATTTCGACAATTAATGTCTCTTCAGTGATGTTAGGAATCGAAACGGTATTTGGAAAGCCATACAATTTACCTCAATTTAGGATAGACTTGAATTTTGAATAGTCAAAATAGGATGAACGGATCATATAAATCCGAAGGCAAATATAATTCAAGCCCAAACGAAAAAATATAAACAAGTCTAAATTGAAAACAACGTTCAAACCTATGATTGCGTTGGATAAAAACCGCAATTTTTATACATGTTGCATGCAAAACAAATATGCGGATTTCGACAATTAATGTCTCCTCAGTGATGTTAGGAATCGAAACGGTATTTGGAAAGCCATACAATTTACCTCAATTTAGGATAGATTCTTGCATTTTGAGGAGTCAAAATAGGATGAACGGATCATATAAACCCGAAGGCAAATATACTTCAAGCCCAATCGAAAAAATATAAACAAGTCTAAATTGAAAACAACGTTCAAACCTATGATTGCGTTGGATAAAAACCGCAATTTTTATACGTGTGCATGCAAAACCAATTTCTTGTTAGAAAGCCATACAATTTACCTCAATTTAGGATAGACTCTTGAATTTTGAGGAGTCAAAATAGAATGAACGGATCATATAAACCCGAAGGCAAATATAATACAAGCCCAAACGAAAAAATATAAACAAGTCTAAATTGAAAACAACGTTCAAACCTATGATTGCGTTGGATAAAAACCACAAATTTTATACGTGTGCATGCAAAACAAATTTCTTGTAAGAGGGATATAAATACAGCACAAACAACATTTTCCAAAAGACCAAAAACGTGAAAATGTATATTTTAACAAAACGCATTTGACTAACAGGTCGAACAACAAATGTTCTTAAACCCTGCTGACTGCCATTGGCGATTGCCAAATAAACGGATCACCTATGTCATAAATGGAATTTTAAATTTAATACTAAACAGAAAACAATAAACTTGCGGAAAAGATGGTATACCACCAATAAAGGTGCAAAGGGTTTTGTACACCATATCCGGATTTCGACAATTAATGTCTCTTCAGTGATGTTAGGAATCGAAACGGTATTTGGAAAGCCATACAATTTACTTCAATTTACGATTGATTTGAATTTTGAGGAGTCAAAATAGGATGAACGGATCATATAAATCCGCAGGCAAATATAATTCAAGCCCAAACGAAAAATTATAAACAAGTCTAAATTGAAAAAAAAACGTTCAAACCTATGATTGCGCTGGATAAAAACCGCAATTTTTATACGTGTGCATGCAAAACAAATATCTTGTAGCAAAAACAACATTTTCCAAAAGACCAAAAACGTGAAAATGTATATTTTAACAAAACGCATTTGACTAACAGGTCGAACAAAAAATGTTCTTAAACCCTGCTGACTGCTATTGGCGATTGCCAAATAAACGGATCACCTATGTCATAAATGGAATTTTAAATTTAATACTAAACAGAAAACAATAAACTTGCGGAAAAGATGGTATACCACCAATAAAGGTGCAAAGGTTTTTGTACACCATATCCGGATTTCGACAATTAATGTCTCTTCAGTGATGTTAGGAATCGAAACGGTATTTGGAAAGCCATACAATTTACCTCAATTTAGGATAGACTTGAATTTTGAGGAGTCAAAATAGGATGAACGGATCATATAAACCCGAAGGCAAATATACTTCAAGCGCAAACGAAAAAATATAAACAAGTCTAAATTGAAAACAACGTTCAAACCTATGATTGCGTTGGATAAAAACCGCAATTTTTATACGTGTGCATGCAAAACCAATTTCTTGTTAGAAAGCCATACAATTTACCTCAATTTAGGATAGACTCTTGAATTTTGAGGAGTCAATATAGAATGAACGGATCATATAAACCCGAAGGCAAATATAATACAAGCTCAAACGAAAAAATATAAACAAGTCTAAATTGAAAACAACGTTCAAACCTATGATTGCGTTGGATAAAAACCACAAATTTTACACGTGTGCATGCAAAACAAATTTCTTGTAAGAGGGATATAAATACAGCACAAACAACATTTTCCAAAAGACCAAAAACGTGAAAATGTATATTTTAACAAAACGCATTTGACTAACAGGTCGAACAACAAATGTTCTTAAACCCTGCTGACTGCCATTGGCGATTGCCAAATAAACGGATCACCGATGTAATAAATGGAATTTTAAATTTAATACTAAACAGAAAACAATAAACTTGCGGAAAAGATGGTATACCACCAATAAAGGTGCAAAGGGTTTTGTACACCATATCCGGATTTCGACAATTAATGTCTCTTCAGTGATGTTAGGAATCGAAACGGTATTTGGAAAGCCATACAATTTACCTCAATTTAGGATTGACTTGAATTTTGAGGAGTCAAAATAGTATGAACGGATCATATAAACCCGCAGGCAAATATAATTCAAGCCCAAACGAAAAATTATAAACAAGTCTAAATTGAAAAAAAAACGTTCAAACCTATGATTGCGCTGGATAAATACCGCAATTTTTACACGTGTGCATGCAAAACAAATTTCTTGTAGCACAAACAACATTTTCCAAAAGACCAAAAACGTGAAAATGTATATTTTAACAAAACGCATTTGACTAACAGGTCGAACAAAAAATGTTCTTAAACCCTGCTGACTGCCATTGGCGATTGCCAAATAAACGGATCACCAATGTCATAAATGGAATTTTAAATTTAATACTAAACAGAAAACAATAAACTTGCGGAAAACATGAAGGTGCAAAGGTTTTTGTACACCATATCCGGATTTCGACAATTAATGTCTCTTCAGTGATGTTAGGAATCGAAACGGTATTTGGAAAGCCATACAATTTACCTCAATTTAGGATAGACTTGAATTTTGAATAGTCAAAATAGGATGAACGGATCATATAAATCCGAAGGCAAATATAATTCAAGCCCAAACGAAAAAATATAAACAAGTCTAAATTGAAAACAACGTTCAAACCTATGATTGCGTTGGATAAAAACCGCAATTTTTATACATGTTGCATGCAAAACAAATATGCGGATTTCGACAATTAATGTCTCCTCAGTGATGTTAGGAATCGAAACGGTATTTGGAAAGCCATACAATTTACCTCAATTTAGGATAGATTCTTGCATTTTGAGGAGTCAAAATAGGATGAACGGATCATATAAACCCGAAGGCAAATATACTTCAAGCCCAATCGAAAAAATATAAACAAGTCTAAATTGAAAACAACGTTCAAACCTATGATTGCGTTGGATAAAAACCGCAATTTTTATACGTGTGCATGCAAAACCAATTTCTTGTTAGAAAAGCCATACAATTTACCTCAATTTAGGATAGACTCTTGAATTTTGAGGAGTCAAAATAGAATGAACGGATCATATAAACCCGAAGGCAAATATAATACAAGCCCAAACGAAAAAATATAAACAAGTCTAAATTGAAAACAACGTTCAAACCTATGATTGCGTTGGATAAAAACCACAAATTTTATACGTGTGCATGCAAAACAAATTTCTTGTAAGAGGGATATAAATACAGCACAAACAACATTTTCCAAAAGACCAAAAACGTGAAAATGTATATTTTAACAAAACGCATTTGACTAACAGGTCGAACAACAAATGTTCTTAAACCCTGCTGACTGCCATTGGCGATTGCCAAATAAACGGATCACCGATGTAATAAATGGAATTTTAAATTTAATACTAAACAGAAAACAATAAACTTGCGGAAAAGATGGTATACCACCAATAAAGGTGCAAAGGGTTTTGTACACCATATCCGGATTTCGACAATTAATGTCTCTTCAGTGATGTTAGGTTTCGAAACGGTATTTGGAAAGCCATACAATTTACCTCAATTTAGGATTGACTTGAATTTTGAGGAGTCAAAATAGTATGAACGGATCATATAAACCCGCAGGCAAATATAATTCAAGCCCAAACGAAAAATTATAAACAAGTCTAAATTGAAAAAAAAACGTTCAAACCTATGATTGCGCTGGATAAATACCGCAATTTTTACACGTGTGCATGCAAAACAAATTTCTTGTAGCACAAACAACATTTTCCAAAAGACCAAAAACGTGAAAATGTATATTTTAACAAAACGCATTTGACTAACAGGTCGAACAAAAAATGTTCTTAAACCCTGCTGACTGCCATTGGCGATTGCCAAATAAACGGATCACCAATGTCATAAATGGAATTTTAAATTTAATACTAAACAGAAAACAATAAACTTGCGGAAAACATGAAGGTGCAAAGGTTTTTGTACACCATATCCGGATTTCGACAATTAATGTCTCTTCAGTGATGTTAGGAATCGAAACGGTATTTGGAAAGCCATACAATTTACCTCAATTTAGGATAGACTTGAATTTTGAATAGTCAAAATAGGATGAACGGATCATATAAATCCGAAGGCAAATATAATTCAAGCCCAAACGAAAAAATATAAACAAGTCTAAATTGAAAACAACGTTCAAACCTATGATTGCGTTGGATAAAAACCGCAATTTTTATACATGTTGCATGCAAAACAAATATGCGGATTTCGACAATTAATGTCTCCTCAGTGATGTTAGGAATCGAAACGGTATTTGGAAAGCCATACAATTTACCTCAATTTAGGATAGATTCTTGCATTTTGAGGAGTCAAAATAGGATGAACGGATCATATAAACCCGAAGGCAAATATACTTCAAGCCCAATCGAAAAAATATAAACAAGTCTAAATTGAAAACAACGTTCAAACCTATGATTGCGTTGGATAAAAACCGCAATTTTTATACGTGTGCATGCAAAACCAATTTCTTGTTAGAAAGCCATACAATTTACCTCAATTTAGGATAGACTCTTGAATTTTGAGGAGTCAAAATAGAATGAACGGATCATATAAACCCGAAGGCAAATATAATACAAGCCCAAACGAAAAAATATAAACAAGTCTAAATTGAAAACAACGTTCAAACCTATGATTGCGTTGGATAAAAACCACAAATTTTATACGTGTGCATGCAAAACAAATTTCTTGTAAGAGGGATATAAATACAGCACAAACAACATTTTCCAAAAGACCAAAAACGTGAAAATGTATATTTTAACAAAACGCATTTGACTAACAGGTCGAACAACAAATGTTCTTAAACCCTGCTGACTGCCATTGGCGATTGCCAAATAAACGGATCACCTATGTCATAAATGGAATTTTAAATTTAATACTAAACAGAAAACAATAAACTTGCGGAAAAGATGGTATACCACCAATAAAGGTGCAAAGGGTTTTGTACACCATATCCGGATTTCGACAATTAATGTCTCTTCAGTGATGTTAGGAATCGAAACGGTATTTGGAAAGCCATACAATTTACTTTAATTTACGATTGATTTGAATTTTGAGGAGTCAAAATAGGATGAACGGATCATATAAACCCGCAGGCAAATATAATTCAAGCCCAAACGAAAAATTATAAACAAGTCTAAATTGAAAAAAAAACGTTCAAACCTATGATTGCGCTGGATAAAAACCGCAATTTTTATACGTGTGCATGCAAAACAAATATCTTGTAGCAAAAACAACATTTTCCAAAAGACCAAAAACGTGAAAATGTATATTTTAACAAAACGCATTTGACTAACAGGTCGAACAAAAAATGTTCTTAAACCCTGCTGACTGCTATTGGCGATTGCCAAATAAACGGATCACCTATGTAATAAATGGAATTTTAAATTTAATACTAAACAGAAAACAATAAACTTGCGGAAAAGATGGTATACCACCAATAAAGGTGCAAAGGTTTTTGTACACCATATCCGGATTTCGACAATTAATGTCTCTTCAGTGATGTTAGGAATCGAAACGGTATTTGGAAAGCCATACAATTTACCTCAATTTAGGATAGACTTGAATTTTGAGGAGTCAAAATAGGATGAACGGATCATATAAACCCGAAGGCAAATATACTTCAAGCCCAAACGAAAAAATATAAACAAGTCTAAATTGAAAACAACGTTCAAACCTATGATTGCGTTGGATAAAAACCGCAATTTTTATACGTGTGCATGCAAAACCAATTTCTTGTTAGAAAGCCATACAATTTACCTCAATTTAGGATAGACTCTTGAATTTTGAGGAGTCAATATAGAATGAACGGATCATATAAACCCGAAGGCAAATATAATACAAGCTCAAACGAAAAAATATAAACAAGTCTAAATTGAAAACAACGTTCAAACCTATGATTGCGTTGGATAAAAACCACAAATTTTATACGTGTGCATGCAAAACAAATTTCTTGTAAGAGGGATATAAATACAGCACAAACAACATTTTCCAAAAGACCAAAAACGTGAAAATGTATATTTTAACAAAACGCATTTGACTAACAGGTCGAACAACAAATGTTCTTAAACCCTGCTGACTGCCATTGGCGATTGCCAAATAAACGGATCACCGATGTAATAAATGGAATTTTAAATTTAATACTAAACAGAAAACAATAAACTTGCGGAAAAGATGGTATACCACCAATAAAGGTGCAAAGGGTTTTGTACACCATATCCGGATTTCGACAATTAATGTCTCTTCAGTGATGTTAGGAATCGAAACGGTATTTGGAAAGCCATACAATTTACCTCAATTTAGGATTGACTTGAATTTTGAGGAGTCAAAATAGTATGAACGGATCATATAAACCCGCAGGCATATATAATTCAAGCCCAAACGAAAAATTATAAACAAGTCTAAATTGAAAAAAAAACGTTCAAACCTATGATTGCGCTGGATAAATACCGCAATTTTTACACGTGTGCATGCAAAACAAATTTCTTGTAGCACAAACAACATTTTCCAAAAGACCAAAAACGTGAAAATGTATATTTTAACAAAACGCATTTGACTAACAGGTCGAACAAAAAATGTTCTTAAACCCTGCTGACTGCCATTGGCGATTGCCAAATAAACGGATCACCAATGTCATAAATGGAATTTTAAATTTAATACTAAACAGAAAACAATAAACTTGCGGAAAACATGAAGGTGCAAAGGTTTTTGTACACCATATCCGGATTTCGACAATTAATGTCTCTTCAGTGATGTTAGGAATCGAAACGGTATTTGGAAAGCCATACAATTTACCTCAATTTAGGATAGACTTGAATTTTGAGGAGTCAAAATAGGATGAACGGATCATATAAACCCGAAGGCAAATATACTTCAAGCCCAAACGAAAAAATATAAACAAGTCTAAATTGAAAACAACGTTCAAACCTATGATTGCGTTGGATAAAAACCGCAATTTTTATACATGTTGCATGCAAAACAAATATGCGGATTTCGACAATTAATGTCTCCTCAGTGATGTTAGGAATCGAAACGGTATTTGGAAAGCCATACAATTTACCTCAATTTAGGATAGATTCTTGCATTTTGAGGAGTCAAAATAGGATGAACGGATCATATAAACCCGAAGGCAAATATACTTCAAGCCCAATCGAAAAAATATAAACAAGTCTAAATTGAAAACAACGTTCAAACCTATGATTGCGTTGGATAAAAACCGCAATTTTTATACGTGTGCATGCAAAACCAATTTCTTGTTAGAAAGCCATACAATTTACCTCAATTTAGGATAGACTCTTGAATTTTGAGGAGTCAAAATAGAATGAACGGATCATATAAACCCGAAGGCAAATATAATACAAGCCCAAACGAAAAAATATAAACAAGTCTAAATTGAAAACAACGTTCAAACCTATGATTGCGTTGGTTAAAAACCACAAATTTTATACGTGTGCATGCAAAACAAATTTCTTGTAAGAGGGATATAAATACAGCACAAACAACATTTTCCAAAAGACCAAAAACGTGAAAATGTATATTTTAACAAAACGCATTTGACTAACAGGTCGAACAACAAATGTTCTTAAACCCTGCTGACTGCCATTGGCGATTGCCAAATAAACGGATCACCTATGTCATAAATGGAATTTTAAATTTAATACTAAACAGAAAACAATAAACTTGCGGAAAAGATGGTATACCACCAATAAAGGTGCAAAGGGTTTTGTACACCATATCCGGATTTCGACAATTAATGTCTCTTCAGTGATGTTAGGAATCGAAACGGTATTTGGAAAGCCATACAATTTACTTCAATTTACGATTGATTTGAATTTTGAGGAGTCAAAATAGGATGAACGGATCATATAAACCCGCAGGCAAATATAATTCAAGCCCAAACGAAAAATTATAAACAAGTCTAAATTGAAAAAAAAACGTTCAAACCTATGATTGCGCTGGATAAAAACCGCAATTTTTATACGTGTGCATGCAAAACAAATATCTTGTAGCAAAAACAACATTTTCCAAAAGACCAAAAACGTGAAAATGTATATTTTAACAAAACGCATTTGACTAACAGGTCGAACAAAAAATGTTCTTAAACCCTGCTGACTGCTATTGGCGATTGCCAAATAAACGGATCACCTATGTAATAAATGGAATTTTAAATTTAATACTAAACAGAAAACAATAAACTTGCGGAAAAGATGGTATACCACCAATAAAGGTGCAAAGGTTTTTGTACACCATATCCGGATTTCGACAATTAATGTCTCTTCAGTGATGTTAGGAATCGAAACGGTATTTGGAAAGCCATACAATTTACCTCAATTTAGGATAGACTTGAATTTTGAGGAGTCAAAATAGGATGAACGGATCATATAAACCCGAAGGCAAATATACTTCAAGCCCAAACGAAAAAATATAAACAAGTCTAAATTGAAAACAACGTTCAAACCTATGATTGCGTTGGATAAAAACCGCAATTTTTATACGTGTGCATGCAAAACCAATTTCTTGTTAGAAAGCCATACAATTTACCTCAATTTAGGATAGACTCTTGAATTTTGAGGAGTCAATATAGAATGAACGGATCATATAAACCCGAAGGCAAATATAATACAAGCTCAAACGAAAAAATATAAACAAGTCTAAATTGAAAACAACGTTCAAACCTATGATTGCGTTGGATAAAAACCACAAATTTTATACGTGTGCATGCAAAACAAATTTCTTGTAAGAGGGATATAAATACAGCACAAACAACATTTTCCAAAAGACCAAAAACGTGAAAATGTATATTTTAACAAAACGCATTTGACTAACAGGTCGAACAACAAATGTTCTTAAACCCTGCTGACTGCCATTGGCGATTGCCAAATAAACGGATCACCGATGTAATAAATGGAATTTTAAATTTAATACTAAACAGAAAACAATAAACTTGCGGAAAAGATGGTATACCACCAATAAAGGTGCAAAGGGTTTTGTACACCATATCCGGATTTCGACAATTAATGTCTCTTCAGTGATGTTAGGAATCGAAACGGTATTTGGAAAGCCATACAATTTACCTCAATTTAGGATTGACTTGAATTTTGAGGAGTCAAAATAGTATGAACGGATCATATAAACCCGCAGGCAAATATAATTCAAGCCCAAACGAAAAATTATAAACAAGTCTAAATTGAAAAAAAAACGTTCAAACCTATGATTGCGCTGGATAAATACCGCAATTTTTACACGTGTGCATGCAAAACAAATTTCTTGTAGCACAAACAACATTTTCCAAAAGACCAAAAACGTGAAAATGTATATTTTAACAAAACGCATTTGACTAACAGGTCGAACAAAAAATGTTCTTAAACCCTGCTGACTGCCATTGGCGATTGCCAAATAAACGGATCACCAATGTCATAAATGGAATTTTAAATTTAATACTAAACAGAAAACAATAAACTTGCGGAAAACATGAAGGTGCAAAGGTTTTTGTACACCATATCCGGATTTCGACAATTAATGTCTCTTCAGTGATGTTAGGAATCGAAACGGTATTTGGAAAGCCATACAATTTACCTCAATTTAGGATAGACTTGAATTTTGAATAGTCAAAATAGGATGAACGGATCATATAAATCCGAAGGCAAATATAATTCAAGCCCAAACGAAAAAATATAAACAAGTCTAAATTGAAAACAACGTTCAAACCTATGATTGCGTTGGATAAAAACCGCAATTTTTATACATGTTGCATGCAAAACAAATATGCGGATTTCGACAATTAATGTCTCCTCAGTGATGTTAGGAATCGAAACGGTATTTGGAAAGCCATACAATTTACCTCAATTTAGGATAGATTCTTGCATTTTGAGGAGTCAAAATAGGATGAACGGATCATATAAACCCGAAGGCAAATATACTTCAAGCCCAATCGAAAAAATATAAACAAGTCTAAATTGAAAACAACGTTCAAACCTATGATTGCGTTGGATAAAAACCGCAATTTTTATACGTGTGCATGCAAAACCAATTTCTTGTTAGAAAGCCATACAATTTACCTCAATTTAGGATAGACTCTTGAATTTTGAGGAGTCAAAATAGAATGAACGGATCATATAAACCCGAAGGCAAATATAATACAAGCCCAAACGAAAAAATATAAACAAGTCTAAATTGAAAACAACGTTCAAACCTATGATTGCGTTGGATAAAAACCACAAATTTTATACGTGTGCATGCAAAACAAATTTCTTGTAAGAGGGATATAAATACAGCACAAACAACATTTTCCAAAAGACCAAAAACGTGAAAATGTATATTTTAACAAAACGCATTTGACTAACAGGTCGAACAACAAATGTTCTTAAACCCTGCTGACTGCCATTGGCGATTGCCAAATAAACGGATCACCTATGTCATAAATGGAATTTTAAATTTAATACTAAACAGAAAACAATAAACTTGCGGAAAAGATGGTATACCACCAATAAAGGTGCAAAGGGTTTTGTACACCATATCCGGATTTCGACAATTAATGTCTCTTCAGTGATGTTAGGAATCGAAACGGTATTTGGAAAGCCATACAATTTACTTCAATTTACGATTGATTTGAATTTTGAGGAGTCAAAATAGGATGAACGGATCATATAAACCCGCAGGCAAATATAATTCAAGCCCAAACGAAAAATTATAAACAAGTCTAAATTGAAAAAAAAACGTTCAAACCTATGATTGCGCTGGATAAATACCGCAATTTTTACACGTGTGCATGCAAAACAAATTTCTTGTAGCACAAACAACATTTTCCAAAAGACCAAAAACGTGAAAATGTATATTTTAACAAAACGCATTTGACTAACAGGTCGAACAAAAAATGTTCTTAAACCCTGCTGACTGCCATTGGCGATTGCCAAATAAACGGATCACCAATGTCATAAATGGAATTTTAAATTTAATACTAAACAGAAAACAATAAACTTGCGGAAAACATGAAGGTGCAAAGGTTTTTGTACACCATATCCGGATTTCGACAATTAATGTCTCTTCAGTGATGTTAGGAATCGAAACGGTATTTGGAAAGCCATACAATTTACCTCAATTTAGGATAGACTTGAATTTTGAATAGTCAAAATAGGATGAACGGATCATATAAATCCGAAGGCAAATATAATTCAAGCCCAAACGAAAAAATATAAACAAGTCTAAATTGAAAACAACGTTCAAACCTATGATTGCGTTGGATAAAAACCGCAATTTTTATACATGTTGCATGCAAAACAAATATGCGGATTTCGACAATTAATGTCTCCTCAGTGATGTTAGGAATCGAAACGGTATTTGGAAAGCCATACAATTTACCTCAATTTAGGATAGATTCTTGCATTTTGAGGAGTCAAAATAGGATGAACGGATCATATAAACCCGAAGGCAAATATACTTCAAGCCCAATCGAAAAAATATAAACAAGTCTAAATTGAAAACAACGTTCAAACCTATGATTGCGTTGGATAAAAACCGCAATTTTTATACGTGTGCATGCAAAACCAATTTCTTGTTAGAAAGCCATACAATTTACCTCAATTTAGGATAGACTCTTGAATTTTGAGGAGTCAAAATAGAATGAACGGATCATATAAACCCGAAGGCAAATATAATACAAGCCCAAACGAAAAAATATAAACAAGTCTAAATTGAAAACAACGTTCAAACCTATGATTGCGTTGGATAAAAACCACAAATTTTATACGTGTGCATGCAAAACAAATTTCTTGTAAGAGGGATATAAATACAGCACAAACAACATTTTCCAAAAGACCAAAAACGTGAAAATGTATATTTTAACAAAACGCATTTGACTAACAGGTCGAACAACAAATGTTCTTAAACCCTGCTGACTGCCATTGGCGATTGCCAAATAAACGGATCACCTATGTCATAAATGGAATTTTAAATTTAATACTAAACAGAAAACAATAAACTTGCGGAAAAGATGGTATACCACCAATAAAGGTGCAAAGGGTTTTGTACACCATATCCGGATTTCGACAATTAATGTCTCTTCAGTGATGTTAGGAATCGAAACGGTATTTGGAAAGCCATACAATTTACTTCAATTTACGATTGATTTGAATTTTGAGGAGTCAAAATAGGATGAACGGATCATATAAACCCGCAGGCAAATATAATTCAAGCCCAAACGAAAAATTATAAACAAGTCTAAATTGAAAAAAAAACGTTCAAACCTATGATTGCGCTGGATAAATACCGCAATTTTTACACGTGTGCATGCAAAACAAATTTCTTGTAGCACAAACAACATTTTCCAAAAGACCAAAAACGTGAAAATGTATATTTTAACAAAACGCATTTGACTAACAGGTCGAACAAAAAATGTTCTTAAACCCTGCTGACTGCCATTGGCGATTGCCAAATAAACGGATCACCAATGTCATAAATGGAATTTTAAATTTAATACTAAACAGAAAACAATAAACTTGCGGAAAACATGAAGGTGCAAAGGTTTTTGTACACCATATCCGGATTTCGACAATTAATGTCTCTTCAGTGATGTTAGGAATCGAAACGGTATTTGGAAAGCCATACAATTTACCTCAATTTAGGATAGACTTGAATTTTGAATAGTCAAAATAGGATGAACGGATCATATAAATCCGAAGGCAAATATAATTCAAGCCCAAACGAAAAAATATAAACAAGTCTAAATTGAAAACAACGTTCAAACCTATGATTGCGTTGGATAAAAACCGCAATTTTTATACATGTTGCATGCAAAACAAATATGCGGATTTCGACAATTAATGTCTCCTCAGTGATGTTAGGAATCGAAACGGTATTTGGCAAGCCATACAATTTACCTCAATTTAGGATAGATTCTTGCATTTTGAGGAGTCAAAATAGGATGAACGGATCATATAAACCCGAAGGCAAATATACTTCAAGCCCAATCGAAAAAATATAAACAAGTCTAAATTGAAAACAACGTTCAAACCTATGATTGCGTTGGATAAAAACCGCAATTTTTATACGTGTGCATGCAAAACCAATTTCTTGTTAGAAAGCCATACAATTTACCTCAATTTAGGATAGACTCTTGAATTTTGAGGAGTCAAAATAGAATGAACGGATCATATAAACCCGAAGGCAAATATAATACAAGCCCAAACGAAAAAATATAAACAAGTCTAAATTGAAAACAACGTTCAAACCTATGATTGCGTTGGATAAAAACCACAAATTTTATACGTGTGCATGCAAAACAAATTTCTTGTAAGAGGGATATAAATACAGCACAAACAACATTTTCCAAAAGACCAAAAACGTGAAAATGTATATTTTAACAAAACGCATTTGACTAACAGGTCGAACAACAAATGTTCTTAAACCCTGCTGACTGCCATTGGCGATTGCCAAATAAACGGATCACCTATGTCATAAATGGAATTTTAAATTTAATACTAAACAGAAAACAATAAACTTGCGGAAAAGATGGTATACCACCAATAAAGGTGCAAAGGGTTTTGTACACCATATCCGGATTTCGACAATTAATGTCTCTTCAGTGATGTTAGGAATCGAAACGGTATTTGGAAAGCCATACAATTTACTTCAATTTACGATTGATTTGAATTTTGAGGAGTCAAAATAGGATGAACGGATCATATAAACCCGCAGGCAAATATAATTCAAGCCCAAACGAAAAATTATAAACAAGTCTAAATTGAAAAAAAAACGTTCAAACCTATGATTGCGCTGGATAAATACCGCAATTTTTACACGTGTGCATGCAAAACAAATTTCTTGTAGCACAAACAACATTTTCCAAAAGACCAAAAACGTGAAAATGTATATTTTAACAAAACGCATTTGACTAACAGGTCGAACAAAAAATGTTCTTAAACCCTGCTGACTGCCATTGGCGATTGCCAAATAAACGGATCACCAATGTCATAAATGGAATTTTAAATTTAATACTAAACAGAAAACAATAAACTTGCGGAAAACATGAAGGTGCAAAGGTTTTTGTACACCATATCCGGATTTCGACAATTAATGTCTCTTCAGTGATGTTAGGAATCGAAACGGTATTTGGAAAGCCATACAATTTACCTCAATTTAGGATAGACTTGAATTTTGAATAGTCAAAATAGGATGAACGGATCATATAAATCCGAAGGCAAATATAATTCAAGCCCAAACGAAAAAATATAAACAAGTCTAAATTGAAAACAACGTTCAAACCTATGATTGCGTTGGATAAAAACCGCAATTTTTATACATGTTGCATGCAAAACAAATATGCGGATTTCGACAATTAATGTCTCCTCAGTGATGTTAGGAATCGAAACGGTATTTGGAAAGCCATACAATTTACCTCAATTTAGGATAGATTCTTGCATTTTGAGGAGTCAAAATAGGATGAACGGATCATATAAACCCGAAGGCAAATATACTTCAAGCCCAATCGAAAAAATATAAACAAGTCTAAATTGAAAACAACGTTCAAACCTATGATTGCGTTGGATAAAAACCGCAATTTTTATACGTGTGCATGCAAAACCAATTTCTTGTTAGAAAGCCATACAATTTACCTCAATTTAGGATAGACTCTTGAATTTTGAGGAGTCAAAATAGAATGAACGGATCATATAAACCCGAAGGCAAATATAATACAAGCACAAACGAAAAAATATAAACAAGTCTAAATTGAAAACAACGTTCAAACCTATGATTGCGTTGGATAAAAACCACAAATTTTATACGTGTGCATGCAAAACAAATTTCTTGTAAGAGGGATATAAATACAGCACAAACAACATTTTCCAAAAGACCAAAAACGTGAAAATGTATATTTTAACAAAACGCATTTGACTAACAGGTCGAACAACAAATGTTCTTAAACCCTGCTGACTGCCATTGGCGATTGCCAAATAAACGGATCACCTATGTCATAAATGGAATTTTAAATTTAATACTAAACAGAAAACAATAAACTTGCGGAAAAGATGGTATACCACCAATAAAGGTGCAAAGGGTTTTGTACACCATATCCGGATTTCGACAATTAATGTCTCTTCAGTGATGTTAGGAATCGAAACGGTATTTGGAAAGCCATACAATTTACTTCAATTTACGATTGATTTGAATTTTGAGGAGTCAAAATAGGATGAACGGATCATATAAACCCGCAGGCAAATATAATTCAAGCCCAAACGAAAAATTATAAACAAGTGTAAATTGAAAAAAAAACGTTCAAACCTATGATTGCACTGGATAAAAACCGCAATTTTTATACGTGTGCATGCAAAACAAATATCTTGTAGCAAAAACAACATTTTCCAAAAGACAAAAAACGTGAAAATGTATATTTTAACAAAACGCATTTGACTAACAGGTCGAACAAAAAATGTTCTTAAACCCTGCTGACTGCTATTGGCGATTGCCAAATAAACGGATCACCTATGTCATAAATGGAATTTTAAATTTAATACTAAACAGAAAACAATAAACTTGCGGAAAAGATGGTATACCACCAATAAAGGTGCAAAGGTTTTTGTACACCATATCCGGATTTCGACAATTAATGTCTCTTCAGTGATGTTAGGAATCGAAACGGTATTTGGAAAGCCATACAATTTACCTCAATTTAGGATAGACTTGAATTTTGAGGAGTCAAAATAGGATGAACGGATCATATAAACCCGAAGGCAAATATACTTCAAGCCCAAACGAAAAAATATAAACAAGTCTAAATTGAAAACAACGTTCAAACCTATGATTGCGTTGGATAAAAACCGCAATTTTTATACGTGTGCATGCAAAACCAATTTCTTGTTAGAAAGCCATACAATTTACCTCAATTTAGGATAGACTCTTGAATTTTGAGGAGTCAATATAGAATGAACGGATCATATAAACCCGAAGGCAAATATAATACAAGCTCAAACGAAAAAATATAAACAAGTCTAAATTGAAAACAACGTTCAAACCTATGATTGCGTTGGATAAAAACCACAAATTTTATACGTGTGCATGCAAAACAAATTTCTTGTAAGAGGGATATAAATACAGCACAAACAACATTTTCCAAAAGACCAAAAACGTGAAAATGTATATTTTAACAAAACGCATTTGACTAACAGGTCGAACAACAAATGTTCTTAAACCCTGCTGACTGCCATTGGCGATTGCCAAATAAACGGATCACCGATGTAATAAATGGAATTTTAAATTTAATACTAAACAGAAAACAATAAACTTGCGGAAAAGATGGTATACCACCAATAAAGGTGCAAATGGTTTTGTACACCATATCCGGATTTCGACAATTAATGTCTCTTCAGTGATGTTAGGAATCGAAACGGTATTTGGAAAGCCATACAATTTACCTCAATTTAGGATTGACTTGAATTTTGAGGAGTCAAAATAGTATGAACGGATCATATAAACCCGCAGGCAAATATAATTCAAGCCCAAACGAAAAATTATAAACAAGTCTAAATTGAAAAAAAAACGTTCAAACCTATGATTGCGCTGGATAAATACCGCAATTTTTACACGTGTGCATGCAAAACAAATTTCTTGTAGCACAAACAACATTTTCCAAAAGACCAAAAACGTGAAAATGTATATTTTAACAAAACGCATTTGACTAACAGGTCGAACAAAAAATGTTCTTAAACCCTGCTGACTGCCATTGGCGATTGCCAAATAAACGGATCACCAATGTCATAAATGGAATTTTAAATTTAATACTAAACAGAAAACAATAAACTTGCGGAAAACATGAAGGTGCAAAGGTTTTTGTACACCATATCCGGATTTCGACAATTAATGTCTCTTCAGTGATGTTAGGAATCGAAACGGTATTTGGAAAGCCATACAATTTACCTCAATTTAGGATAGACTTGAATTTTGAATAGTCAAAATAGGATGAACGGATCATATAAATCCGAAGGCAAATATAATTCAAGCCCAAACGAAAAAATATAAACAAGTCTGAATTGAAAACAACGTTCAAACCTATGATTGCGTTGGATAAAAACCGCAATTTTTATACATGTTGCATGCAAAACAAATATGCGGATTTCGACAATTAATGTCTCCTCAGTGATGTTAGGAATCGAAACGGTATTTGGAAAGCCATACAATTTACCTCAATTTAGGATAGATTCTTGCATTTTGAGGAGTCAAAATAGGATGAACGGATCATATAAACCCGAAGGCAAATATACTTCAAGCCCAATCGAAAAAATATAAACAAGTCTAAATTGAAAACAACGTTCAAACCTATGATTGCGTTGGATAAAAACCGCAATTTTTATACGTGTGCATGCAAAACCAATTTCTTGTTAGAAAGCCATACAATTTACCTCAATTTAGGATAGACTCTTGAATTTTGAGGAGTCAAAATAGAATGAACGGATCATATAAACCCGAAGGCAAATATAATACAAGCCCAAACGAAAAAATATAAACAAGTCTAAATTGAAAACAACGTTCAAACCTATGATTGCGTTGGATAAAAACCACAAATTTTATACGTGTGCATGCAAAACAAATTTCTTGTAAGAGGGATATAAATACAGCACAAACAACATTTTCCAAAAGACCAAAAACGTGAAAATGTATATTTTAACAAAACGCATTTGACTAACAGGTCGAACAACAAATGTTCTTAAACCCTGCTGACTGCCATTGGCGATTGCCAAATAAACGGATCACCTATGTCATAAATGGAATTTTAAATTTAATACTACAGAAAACAATAAACTTGCGGAAAAGATGGTATACCACCAATAAAGGTGCAAAGGGTTTTGTACACCATATCCGGATTTCGACAATTAATGTCTCTTCAGTGATGTTAGGAATCGAAACGGTATTTGGAAAGCCATACAATTTACTTCAATTTACGATTGATTTGAATTTTGAGGAGTCAAAATAGGATGAACGGATCATATAAACCCGCAGGCAAATATAATTCAAGCCCAAACGAAAAATTATAAACAAGTCTAAATTGAAAAAAAAACGTTCAAACCTATGATTGCGCTGGATAAAAACCGCAATTTTTATACGTGTGCATGCAAAACAAATATCTTGTAGCAAAAACAACATTTTCCAAAAGACCAAAAACGTGAAAATGTATATTTTAACAAAACGCATTTGACTAACAGGTCGAACAAAAAATGTTCTTAAACCCTGCTGACTGCTATTGGCGATTGCCAAATAAACGGATCACCTATGTCATAAATGGAATTTTAAATTTAATACTAAACAGAAAACAATAAACTTGCGGAAAAGATGGTATACCACCAATAAAGGTGCAAAGGTTTTTGTACACCATATCCGGATTTCGACAATTAATGTCTCTTCAGTGATGTTAGGAATCGAAACGGTATTTGGAAAGCCATACAATTTACCTCAATTTAGGATAGACTTGAATTTTGAGGAGTCAAAATAGGATGAACGGATCATATAAACCCGAAGGCAAATATACTTCAAGCCCAAACGAAAAAATATAAACAAGTCTAAATTGAAAACAACGTTCAAACCTATGATTGCGTTGGATAAAAACCGCAATTTTTATACGTGTGCATGCAAAACCAATTTCTTGTTAGAAAGCCATACAATTTACCTCAATTTAGGATAGACTCTTGAATTTTGAGGAGTCAATATAGAATGAACGGATCATATAAACCCGAAGGCAAATATAATACAAGCTCAAACGAAAAAATATAAACAAGTCTAAATTGAAAACAACGTTCAAACCTATGATTGCGTTGGATAAAAACCACAAATTTTATACGTGTGCATGCAAAACAAATTTCTTGTAAGAGGGATATAAATACAGCACAAACAACATTTTCCAAAAGACCAAAAACGTGAAAATGTATATTTTAACAAAACGCATTTGACTAACAGGTCGAACAACAAATGTTCTTAAACCCTGCTGACTGCCATTGGCGATTGCCAAATAAACGGATCACCGATGTAATAAATGGAATTTTAAATTTAATACTAAACAGAAAACAATAAACTTGCGGAAAAGATGGTATACCACCAATAAAGGTGCAAAGGGTTTTGTACACCATATCCGGATTTCGACAATTAATGTCTCTTCAGTGATGTTAGGAATCGAAACGGTATTTGGAAAGCCATACAATTTACCTCAATTTAGGATTGACTTGAATTTTGAGGAGTCAAAATAGTATGAACGGATCATATAAACCCGCAGGCAAATATAATTCAAGCCCAAACGAAAAATTATAAACAAGTCTAAATTGAAAAAAAAACGTTCAAACCTATGATTGCGCTGGATAAATACCGCAATTTTTACACGTGTGCATGCAAAACAAATTTCTTGTAGCACAAACAACATTTTCCAAAAGACCAAAAACGTGAAAATGTATATTTTAACAAAACGCATTTGACTAACAGGTCGAACAAAAAATGTTCTTAAACCCTGCTGACTGCCATTGGCGATTGCCAAATAAACGGATCACCAATGTCATAAATGGAATTTTAAATTTAATACTAAACAGAAAACAATAAACTTGCGGAAAACATGAAGGTGCAAAGGTTTTTGTACACCATATCCGGATTTCGACAATTAATGTCTCTTCAGTGATGTTAGGAATCGAAACGGTATTTGGAAAGCCATACAATTTACCTCAATTTAGGATAGACTTGAATTTTGAATAGTCAAAATAGGATGAACGGATCATATAAATCCGAAGGCAAATATAATTCAAGCCCAAACGAAAAAATATAAACAAGTCTAAATTGAAAACAACGTTCAAACCTATGATTGCGTTGGATAAAAACCGCAATTTTTATACATGTTGCATGCAAAACAAATATGCGGATTTCGACAATTAATGTCTCATCAGTGATGTTAGGAATCGAAACGGTATTTGGAAAGCCATACAATTTACCTCAATTTAGGATAGATTCTTTCATTTTGAGGAGTCAAAATAGGATGAACGGATCATATAAACCCGAAGGCAAATATACTTCAAGCCCAATCGAAAAAATATAAACAAGTCTAAATTGAAAACAACGTTCAAACCTATGATTGCGTTGGATAAAAACCGCAATTTTTATACGTGTGCATGCAAAACCAATTTCTTGTTAGAAAGCCATACAATTTACCTCAATTTAGGATAGACTCTTGAATTTTGAGGAGTCAAAATAGAATGAACGGATCATATAAACCCGAAGGCAAATATAATACAAGCCCAAACGAAAAAATATAAACAAGTCTAAATTGAAAACAACGTTCAAACCTATGATTGCGTTGGATAAAAACCACAAATTTTATACGTGTGCATGCAAAACAAATTTCTTGTAAGAGGGATATAAATACAGCACAAACAACATTTTCCAAAAGACCAAAAACGTGAAAATGTATATTTTAACAAAACGCATTTGACTAACAGGTCGAACAACAAATGTTCTTAAACCCTGCTGACTGCCATTGGCGATTGCCAAATAAACGGATCACCGATGTAATAAATGGAATTTTAAATTTAATACTAAACAGAAAACAATAAACTTGCGGAAAAGATGGTATACCACCAATAAAGGTGCAAAGGGTTTTGTACACCATATCCGGATTTCGACAATTAATGTCTCTTCAGTGATGTTAGGAATCGAAACGGTATTTGGAAAGCCATACAATTTACCTCAATTTAGGATTGACTTGAATTTTGAGGAGTCAAAATAGTATGAACGGATCATATAAACCCGCAGGCAAATATAATTCAAGCCCAAACGAAAAATTATAAACAAGTCTAAATTGAAAAAAAAACGTTCAAACCTATGATTGCGCTGGATAAATACCGCAATTTTTACACGTGTGCATGCAAAACAAATTTCTTGTAGCACAAACAACATTTTCCAAAAGATCAAAAACGTGAAAATGTATATTTTAACAAAACGCATTTGACTAACAGGTCGAACAAAAAATGTTCTTAAACCCTGCTGGCGATTGCCAAATAAACGGATCACCAATGTCATAAATGGAATTTTAAATTTAATACTAAACAGAAAACAATAAACTTGCGGAAAACATGAAGGTGCAAAGGTTTTTGTACACCATATCCGGATTTCGACAATTAATGTCTCTTCAGTGATGTTAGGAATCGAAACGGTATTTGGAAAGCCATATAATTTACCTCAATTTAGGATAGACTTGAATTTTGAATAGTCAAAATAGGATGAACGGATCATATAAATCCGAAGGCAAATATAATTCAAGCCCAAACGAAAAAATATAAACAAGTCTAAATTGAAAACAACGTTCAAACCTATGATTGCGTTGGATAAAAACCGCAATTTTTATACATGTTGCATGCAAAACAAATATGCGGATTTCGACAATTAATGTCTCCTCAGTGATGTTAGGAATCGAAACGGTATTTGGAAAGCCATACAATTTACCTCAATTTAGGATAGATTCTTGCATTTTGAGGAGTCAAAATAGGATGAACGGATCATATAAACCCGAAGGCAAATATACTTCAAGCCCAATCGAAAAAATATAAACAAGTCTAAATTGAAAACAACGTTCAAACCTATGATTGCGTTGGATAAAAACCGCAATTTTTATACGTGTGCATGCAAAACCAATTTCTTGTTAGAAAGCCATACAATTTACCTCAATTTAGGATAGACTCTTGAATTTTGAGGAGTCAAAATAGAATGAACGGATCATATAAACCCGAAGGCAAATATAATACAAGCCCAAACGAAAAAATATAAACAAGTCTAAATTGAAAACAACGTTCAAACCTATGATTGCGTTGGATAAAAACCACAAATTTTATACGTGTGCATGCAAAACAAATTTCTTGTAAGAGGGATATAAATACAGCACAAACAACATTTTCCAAAAGACCAAAAACGTGAAAATGTATATTTTAACAAAACGCATTTGACTAACAGGTCGAACAACAAATGTTCTTAAACCCTGCTGACTGCCATTGGCGATTGCCAAATAAACGGATCACCTATGTCATAAATGGAATTTTAAATTTAATACTAAACAGAAAACAATAAACTTGCGGAAAAGATGGTATACCACCAATAAAGGTGCAAAGGGTTTTGTACACCATATCCGGATTTCGACAATTAATGTCTCTTCAGTGATGTTAGGAATCGAAACGGTATTTGGAAAGCCATACAATTTACTTCAATTTACGATTGATTTGAATTTTGAGGAGTCAAAATAGGATGAACGGATCATATAAACCCGCAGGCAAATATAATTCAAGCCCAAACGAAAAATTATAAACAAGTCTAAATTGAAAAAAAAACGTTCAAACCTATGATTGCGCTGGATAAAAACCGCAATTTTTATACGTGTGCATGCAAAACAAATATCTTGTAGCAAAAACAACATTTTCCAAAAGACCAAAAACGTGAAAATGTATATTTTAACAAAACGCATTTGACTAACAGGTCGAACAAAAAATGTTCTTAAACCCTGCTGACTGCTATTGGCGATTGCCAAATAAACGGATCACCTATGTAATAAATGGAATTTTAAATTTAATACTAAACAGAAAACAATAAACTTGCGGAAAAGATGGTATACCACCAATAAAGGTGCAAAGGTTTTTGTACACCATATCCGGATTTCGACAATTAATGTCTCTTCAGTGATGTTAGGAATCGAAACGGTATTTGGAAAGCCATACAATTTACCTCAATTTAGGATAGACTTGAATTTTGAGGAGTCAAAATAGGATGAACGGATCATATAAACCCGAAGGCAAATATACTTCAAGCCCAAACGAAAAAATATAAACAAGTCTAAATTGAAAACAACGTTCAAACCTATGATTGCGTTGGATAAAAACCGCAATTTTTATACGTGTGCATGCAAAACCAATTTCTTGTTAGAAAGCCATACAATTTACCTCAATTTAGGATAGACTCTTGAATTTTGAGGAGTCAATATAGAATGAACGGATCATATAAACCCGAAGGCAAATATAATACAAGCTCAAACGAAAAAATATAAACAAGTCTAAATTGAAAACAACGTTCAAACCTATGATTGCGTTGGATAAAAACCACAAATTTTATACGTGTGCATGCAAAACAAATTTCTTGTAAGAGGGATATAAATACAGCACAAACAACATTTTCCAAAAGACCAAAAACGTGAAAATGTATATTTTAACAAAACGCATTTGACTAACAGGTCGAACAACAAATGTTCTTAAACCCTGCTGACTGCCATTGGCGATTGCCAAATAAACGGATCACCGATGTAATAAATGGAATTTTAAATTTAATACTAAACAGAAAACAATAAACTTGCGGAAAAGATGGTATACCACCAATAAAGGTGCAAAGGGTTTTGTACACCATATCCGGATTTCGACAATTAATGTCTCTTCAGTGATGTTAGGAATCGAAACGGTATTTGGAAAGCCATACAATTTACCTCAATTTAGGATTGACTTGAATTTTGAGGAGTCAAAATAGTATGAACGGATCATATAAACCCGCAGGCAAATATAATTCAAGCCCAAACGAAAAATTATAAACAAGTCTAAATTGAAAAAAAAACGTTCAAACCTATGATTGCGCTGGATAAATACCGCAATTTTTACACGTGTGCATGCAAAACAAATTTCTTGTAGCACAAACAACATTTTCCAAAAGACCAAAAACGTGAAAATGTATATTTTAACAAAACGCATTTGACTAACAGGTCGAACAAAAAATGTTCTTAAACCCTGCTGACTGCCATTGGCGATTGCCAAATAAACGGATCACCAATGTCATAAATGGAATTTTAAATTTAATACTAAACAGAAAACAATAAACTTGCGGAAAACATGAAGGTGCAAAGGTTTTTGTACACCATATCCGGATTTCGACAATTAATGTCTCTTCAGTGATGTTAGGAATCGAAACGGTATTTGGAAAGCCATACAATTTACCTCAATTTAGGATAGACTTGAATTTTGAATAGTCAAAATAGGATGAACGGATCATATAAATCCGAAGGCAAATATAATTCAAGCCCAAACGAAAAAATATAAACAAGTCTAAATTGAAAACAACGTTCAAACCTATGATTGCGTTGGATAAAAACCGCAATTTTTATACATGTTGCATGCAAAACAAATATGCGGATTTCGACAATTAATGTCTCCTCAGTGATGTTAGGAATCGAAACGGTATTTGGAAAGCCATACAATTTACCTCAATTTAGGATAGATTCTTGCATTTTGAGGAGTCAAAATAGGATGAACGGATCATATAAACCCGAAGGCAAATATACTTCAAGCCCAATCGAAAAAATATAAACAAGTCTAAATTGAAAACAACGTTCAAACCTATGATTGCGTTGGATAAAAACCGCAATTTTTATACGTGTGCATGCAAAACCAATTTCTTGTTAGAAAGCCATACAATTTACCTCAATTTAGGATAGACTCTTGAATTTTGAGGAGTAAAAATAGAATGAACGGATCATATAAACCCGAAGGCAAATATAATACAAGCCCAAACGAAAAAATATAAACAAGTCTAAATTGAAAACAACGTTCAAACCTATGATTGCGTTGGATAAAAACCACAAATTTTATACGTGTGCATGCAAAACAAATTTCTTGTAAGAGGGATATAAATACAGCACAAACAACATTTTCCAAAAGACCAAAAACGTGAAAATGTATATTTTAACAAAACGCATTTGACTAACAGGTCGAACAACAAATGTTCTTAAACCCTGCTGACTGCCATTGGCGATTGCCAAATAAACGGATCACCTATGTCATAAATGGAATTTTAAATTTAATACTAAACAGAAAACAATAAACTTGCGGAAAAGATGGTATACCACCAATAAAGGTGCAAAGGGTTTTGTACACCATATCCGGATTTCGACAATTAATGTCTCTTCAGTGATGTTAGGAATCGAAACGGTATTTGGAAAGCCATACAATTTACTTCAATTTACGATTGATTTGAATTTTGAGGAGTCAAAATAGGATGAACGGATCATATAAACCCGCAGGCAAATATAATTCAAGCCCAAACGAAAAATTATAAACAAGTCTAAATTGAAAAAAAAACGTTCAAACCTATGATTGCGCTGGATAAAAACCGCAATTTTTATACGTGTGCATGCAAAACAAATATCTTGTAGCAAAAACAACATTTTCCAAAAGACCAAAAACGTGAAAATGTATATTTTAACAAAACGCATTTGACTAACAGGTCGAACAAAAAATGTTCTTAAACCCTGCTGACTGCTATTGGCGATTGCCAAATAAACGGATCACCTATGTAATAAATGGAATTTTAAATTTAATACTAAACAGAAAACAATAAACTTGCGGAAAAGATGGTATACCACCAATAAAGGTGCAAAGGTTTTTGTACACCATATCCGGATTTCGACAATTAATGTCTCTTCAGTGATGTTAGGAATCGAAACGGTATTTGGAAAGCCATACAATTTACCTCAATTTAGGATAGACTTGAATTTTGAGGAGTCAAAATAGGATGAACGGATCATATAAACCCGAAGGCAAATATACTTCAAGCCCAAACGAAAAAATATAAACAAGTCTAAATTGAAAACAACGTTCAAACCTATGATTGCGTTGGATAAAAACCGCAATTTTTATACGTGTGCATGCAAAACCAATTTCTTGTTAGAAAGCCATACAATTTACCTCAATTTAGGATAGACTCTTGAATTTTGAGGAGTCAATATAGAATGAACGGATCATATAAACCCGAAGGCAAATATAATACAAGCTCAAACGAAAAAATATAAACAAGTCTAAATTGAAAACAACGTTCAAACCTATGATTGCGTTGGATAAAAACCACACATTTTATACGTGTGCATGCAAAACAAATTTCTTGTAAGAGGGATATAAATACAGCACAAACAACATTTTCCAAAAGACCAAAAACGTGAAAATGTATATTTTAACAAAACGCATTTGACTAACAGGTCGAACAACAAATGTTCTTAAACCCTGCTGACTGCCATTGGCGATTGCCAAATAAACGGATCACCGATGTAATAAATGGAATTTTAAATTTAATACTAAACAGAAAACAATAAACTTGCGGAAAAGATGGTATACCACCAATAAAGGTGCAAAGGGTTTTGTACACCATATCCGGATTTCGACAATTAATGTCTCTTCAGTGATGTTAGGAATCGAAACGGTATTTGGAAAGCCATACAATTTACCTCAATTTAGGATTGACTTGAATTTTGAGGAGTCAAAATAGTATGAACGGATCATATAAACCCGCAGGCAAATATAATTCAAGCCCAAACGAAAAATTATAAACAAGTCTAAATTGAAAAAAAAACGTTCAAACCTATGATTGCGCTGGATAAATACCGCAATTTTTACACGTGTGCATGCAAAACAAATTTCTTGTAGCACAAACAACATTTTCCAAAAGACCAAAAACGTGAAAATGTATATTTTAACAAAACGCATTTGACTAACAGGTCGAACAAAAAATGTTCTTAAACCCTGCTGACTGCCATTGGCGATTGCCAAATAAACGGATCACCAATGTCATAAATGGAATTTTAAATTTAATACTAAACAGAAAACAATAAACTTGCGGAAAACATGAAGGTGCAAAGGTTTTTGTACACCATATCCGGATTTCGACAATTAATGTCTCTTCAGTGATGTTAGGAATCGAAACGGTATTTGGAAAGCCATACAATTTACCTCAATTTAGGATAGACTTGAATTTTGAATAGTCAAAATAGGATGAACGGATCATATAAATCCGAAGGCAAATATAATTCAAGCCCAAACGAAAAAATATAAACAAGTCTAAATTGAAAACAACGTTCAAACCTATGATTGCGTTGGATAAAAACCGCAATTTTTATACATGTTGCATGCAAAACAAATATGCGGATTTCGACAATTAATGTCTCCTCAGTGATGTTAGGAATCGAAACGGTATTTGGAAAGCCATACAATTTACCTCAATTTAGGATAGATTCTTGCATTTTGAGGAGTCAAAATAGGATGAACGGATCATATAAACCCGAAGGCAAATATACTTCAAGCCCAATCGAAAAAATATAAACAAGTCTAAATTGAAAACAACGTTCAAACCTATGATTGCGTTGGATAAAAACCGCAATTTTTATACGTGTGCATGCAAAACCAATTTCTTGTTAGAAAGCCATACAATTTACCTCAATTTAGGATAGACTCTTGAATTTTGAGGAGTCAAAATAGAATGAACGGATCATATAAACCCGAAGGCAAATATAATACAAGCCCAAACGAAAAAATATAAACAAGTCTAAATTGAAAACAACGTTCAAACCTATGATTGCGTTGGATAAAAACCACAAATTTTATACGTGTGCATGCAAAACAAATTTCTTGTAAGAGGGATATAAATACAGCACAAACAACATTTTCCAAAAGACCAAAAACGTGAAAATGTATATTTTAACAAAACGCATTTGACTAACAGGTCGAACAACAAATGTTCTTAAACCCTGCTGACTGCCATTGGCGATTGCCAAATAAACGGATCACCTATGTCATAAATGGAATTTTAAATTTAATAATAAACAGAAAACAATAAACTTGCGGAAAAGATGGTATACCACCAATAAAGGTGCAAAGGGTTTTGTACACCATATCCGGATTTCGACAATTAATGTCTCTTCAGTGATGTTAGGAATCGAAACGGTATTTGGAAAGCCATACAATTTACCTCAATTTAGGATTGACTTGAATTTTGAGGAGTCAAAATAGTATGAACGGATCATATAAACCCGCAGGCAAATATAATTCAAGCCCAAACGAAAAATTATAAACAAGTCTAAATTGAAAAAAAAACGTTCAAACCTATGATTGCGCTGGATAAATACCGCAATTTTTACACGTGTGCATGCAAAACAAATTTCTTGTAGCACAAACAACATTTTCCAAAAGACCAAAAACGTGAAAATGTATATTTTAACAAAACGCATTTGACTAACAGGTCGAACAAAAAATGTTCTTAAACCCTGCTGACTGCCATTGGCGATTGCCAAATAAACGGATCACCAATGTCATAAATGGAATTTTAAATTTAATACTAAACAGAAAACAATAAACTTGCGGAAAACATGAAGGTGCAAAGGTTTTTGTACACCATATCCGGATTTCGACAATTAATGTCTCTTCAGTGATGTTAGGAATCGAAACGGTATTTGGAAAGCCATACAATTTACCTCAATTTAGGATAGACTTGAATTTTGAATAGTCAAAATAGGATGAACGGATCATATAAATCCGAAGGCAAATATAATTCAAGCCCAAACGAAAAAATATAAACAAGTCTAAATTGAAAACAACGTTCAAACCTATGATTGCGTTGGATAAAAACCGCAATTTTTATACATGTTGCATGCAAAACAAATATGCGGATTTCGACAATTAATGTCTCCTCAGTGATGTTAGGAATCGAAACGGTATTTGGAAAGCCATACAATTTACCTCAATTTAGGATAGATTCTTGCATTTTGAGGAGTCAAAATAGGATGAACGGATCATATAAACCCGAAGGCAAATATACTTCAAGCCCAATCGAAAAAATATAAACAAGTCTAAATTGAAAACAACGTTCAAACCTATGATTGCGTTGGATAAAAACCGCAATTTTTATACATGTTGCATGCAAAACAAATATGCGGATTTCGACAATTAATGTCTCCTCAGTGATGTTAGGAATCGAAACGGTATTTGGAAAGCCATACAATTTACCTCAATTTAGGATAGATTCTTGCATTTTGAGGAGTCAAAATAGGATGAACGGATCATATAAACCCGAAGGCAAATATACTTCAAGCCCAATCGAAAAAATATAAACAAGTCTAAATTGAAAACAACGTTCAAACCTATGATTGCGTTGGATAAAAACCGCAATTTTTATACGTGTGCATGCAAAACCAATTTCTTGTTAGAAAGCCATACAATTTACCTCAATTTAGGATAGACTCTTGAATTTTGAGGAGTCAAAATAGAATGAACGGATCATATAAACCCGAAGGCAAATATAATACAAGCCCAAACGAAAAAATATAAACAAGTCTAAATTGAAAACAACGTTCAAACCTATGATTGCGTTGGATAAAAACCACAAATTTTATACGTGTGCATGCAAAACAAATTTCTTGTAAGAGGGATATAAATACAGCACAAACAACATTTTCCAAAAGACCAAAAACGTGAAAATGTATATTTTAACAAAACGCATTTGACTAACAGGTCGAACAACAAATGTTCTTAAACCCTGCTGACTGCCATTGGCGATTGCCAAATAAACGGATCACCTATGTCATAAATGGAATTTTAAATTTAATACTAAACAGAAAACAATAAACTTGCGGAAAAGATGGTATACCACCAATAAAGGTGCAAAGGGTTTTGTACACCATATCCGGATTTCGACAATTAATGTCTCTTCAGTGATGTTAGGAATCGAAACGGTATTTGGAAAGCCATACAATTTACTTCAATTTACGATTGATTTGAATTTTGAGGAGTCAAAATAGGATGAACGGATCATATAAACCCGCAGGCAAATATAATTCAAGCCCAAACGAAAAATTATAAACAAGTCTAAATTGAAAAAAAAACGTCCAAACCTATGATTGCGCTGGATAAAAACCGCAATTTTTATACGTGTGCATGCAAAACAAATATCTTGTAGCAAAAACAACATTTTCCAAAAGACCAAAAACGTGAAAATGTATATTTTAACAAAACGCATTTGACTAACAGGTCGAACAAAAAATGTTCTTAAACCCTGCTGACTGCTATTGGCGATTGCCAAATAAACGGATCACCTATGTAATAAATGGAATTTTAAATTTAATACTAAACAGAAAACAATAAACTTGCGGAAAAGATGGTATACCACCAATAAAGGTGCAAAGGTTTTTGTACACCATATCCGGATTTCGACAATTAATGTCTCTTCAGTGATGTTAGGAATCGAAACGGTATTTGGAAAGCCATACAATTTACCTCAATTTAGGATAGACTTGAATTTTGAGGAGTCAAAATAGGATGAACGGATCATATAAACCCGAAGGCAAATTTACTTCAAGCCCAAACGAAAAAATATAAACAAGTCTAAATTGAAAACAACGTTCAAACCTATGATTGCGTTGGATAAAAACCGCAATTTTTATACGTGTGCATGCAAAACCAATTTCTTGTTAGAAAGCCATACAATTTACCTCAATTTAGGATAGACTCTTGAATTTTGAGGAGTCAATATAGAATGAACGGATCATATAAACCCGAAGGCAAATATAATACAAGCTCAAACGAAAAAATATAAACAAGTCTAAATTGAAAACAACGTTCAAACCTATGATTGCGTTGGATAAAAACCACAAATTTTATACGTGTGCATGCAAAACAAATTTCTTGTAAGAGGGATATAAATACAGCACAAACAACATTTTCCAAAAGACCAAAAACGTGAAAATGTATATTTTAACAAAACGCATTTGACTAACAGGTCGAACAACAAATGTTCTTAAACCCTGCTGACTGCCATTGGCGATTGCCAAATAAACGGATCACCGATGTAATAAATGGAATTTTAAATTTAATACTAAACAGAAAACAATAAACTTGCGGAAAAGATGGTATACCACCAATAAAGGTGCAAAGGGTTTTGTACACCATATCCGGATTTCGACAATTAATGTCTCTTCAGTGATGTTAGGAATCGAAACGGTATTTGGAAAGCCATACAATTTACCTCAATTTAGGATTGACTTGAATTTTGAGGAGTCAAAATAGTATGAACGGATCATATAAACCCGCAGGCAAATATAATTCAAGCCCAAACGAAAAATTATAAACAAGTCTAAATTGAAAAAAAAACGTTCAAACCTATGATTGCGCTGGATAAATACCGCAATTTTTACACGTGTGCATGCAAAACAAATTTCTTGTAGCACAAACAACATTTTCCAAAAGACCAAAAACGTGAAAATGTATATTTTAACAAAACGCATTTGACTAACAGGTCGAACAAAAAATGTTCTTAAACCCTGCTGACTGCCATTGGCGATTGCCAAATAAACGGATCACCAATGTCATAAATGGAATTTTAAATTTAATACTAAACAGAAAACAATAAACTTGCGGAAAACATGAAGGTGCAAAGGTTTTTGTACACCATATCCGGATTTCGACAATTAATGTCTCTTCAGTGATGTTAGGAATCGAAACGGTATTTGGAAAGCCATACAATTTACCTCAATTTAGGATAGACTTGAATTTTGAATAGTCAAAATAGGATGAACGGATCATATAAATCCGAAGGCAAATATAATTCAAGCCCAAACGAAAAAATATAAACAAGTCTAAATTGAAAACAACGTTCAAACCTATGATTGCGTTGGATAAAAACCGCAATTTTTATACATGTTGCATGCAAAACAAATATGCGGATTTCGACAATTAATGTCTCCTCAGTGATGTTAGGAATCGAAACGGTATTTGGAAAGCCATACAATTTACCTCAATTTAGGATAGATTCTTGCATTTTGAGGAGTCAAAATAGGATGAACGGATCATATAAACCCGAAGGCAAATATACTTCAAGCCCAATCGAAAAAATATAAACAAGTCTAAATTGAAAACAACGTTCAAACCTATGATTGCGTTGGATAAAAACCGCAATTTTTATACGTGTGCATGCAAAACCAATTTCTTGTTAGAAAGCCATACAATTTACCTCAATTTAGGATAGACTCTTGAATTTTGAGGAGTCAAAATAGAATGAACGGATCATATAAACCCGAAGGCAAATATAATACAAGCCCAAACGAAAAAATATAAACAAGTCTAAATTGAAAACAACGTTCAAACCTATGATTGCGTTGGATAAAAACCACAAATTTTATACGTGTGCATGCAAAACAAATTTCTTGTAAGAGGGATATAAATACAGCACAAACAACATTTTCCAAAAGACCAAAAACGTGAAAATGTATATTTTAACAAAACGCATTTGACTAACAGGTCGAACAACAAATGTTCTTAAACCCTGCTGACTGCCATTGGCGATTGCCAAATAAACGGATCACCTATGTCATAAATGGAATTTTAAATTTAATACTAAACAGAAAACAATAAACTTGCGGAAAAGATGGTATACCACCAATAAAGGTGCAAAGGGTTTTGTACACCATATCCGGATTTCGACAATTAATGTCTCTTCAGTGATGTTAGGAATCGAAACGGTATTTGGAAAGCCATACAATTTACTTCAATTTACGATTGATTTGAATTTTGAGGAGTCAAAATAGGATGAACGGATCATATAAACCCGCAGGCAAATATAATTCAAGCCCAAACGAAAAATTATAAACAAGTCTAAATTGAAAAAAAAACGTTCAAACCTATGATTGCGCTGGATAAAAACCGCAATTTTTATACGTGTGCATGCAAAACAAATATCTTGTAGCAAAAACAACATTTTCCAAAAGACCAAAAACGTGAAAATGTATATTTTAACAAAACGCATTTGACTAACAGGTCGAACAAAAAATGTTCTTAAACCCTGCTGACTGCTATTGGCGATTGCCAAATAAACGGATCACCTATGTCATAAATGGAATTTTAAATTTAATACTAAACAGAAAACAATAAACTTGCGGAAAAGATGGTATACCACCAATAAAGGTGCAAAGGTTTTTGTACACCATATCCGGATTTCGACAATTAATGTCTCTTCAGTGATGTTAGGAATCGAAACGGTATTTGGAAAGCCATACAATTTACCTCAATTTAGGATAGACTTGAATTTTGAGGAGTCAAAATAGGATGAACGGATCATATAAACCCGAAGGCAAATTTACTTCAAGCCCAAACGAAAAAATATAAACAAGTCTAAATTGAAAACAACGTTCAAACCTATGATTGCGTTGGATAAAAACCGCAATTTTTATACGTGTGCATGCAAAACCAATTTCTTGTTAGAAAGCCATACAATTTACCTCAATTTAGGATAGACTCTTGAATTTTGAGGAGTCAATATAGAATGAACGGATCATATAAACCCGAAGGCAAATATAATACAAGCTCAAACGAAAAAATATAAACAAGTCTAAATTGAAAACAACGTTCAAACCTATGATTGCGTTGGATAAAAACCACAAATTTTATACGTGTGCATGCAAAACAAATTTCTTGTAAGACGGATATAAATACAGCACAAACAACATTTTCCAAAAGACCAAAAACGTGAAAATGTATATTTTAACAAAACGCATTTGACTAACAGGTCGAACAACAAATGTTCTTAAACCCTGCTGACTGCCATTGGCGATTGCCAAATAAACGGATCACCGATGTAATAAATGGAATTTTAAATTTAATACTAAACAGAAAACAATAAACTTGCGGAAAAGATGGTATACCACCAATAAAGGTGCAAAGGGTTTTGTACACCATATCCGGATTTCGACAATTAATGTCTCTTCAGTGATGTTAGGAATCGAAACGGTATTTGGAAAGCCATACAATTTACCTCAATTTAGGATTGACTTGAATTTTGAGGAGTCAAAATAGTATGAACGGATCATATAAACCCGCAGGCAAATATAATTCAAGCCCAAACGAAAAATTATAAACAAGTCTAAATTGAAAAAAAAACGTTCAAACCTATGATTGCGCTGGATAAATACCGCAATTTTTACACGTGTGCATGCAAAACAAATTTCTTGTAGCACAAACAACATTTTCCAAAAGACCAAAAACGTGAAAATGTATATTTTAACAAAACGCATTTGACTAACAGGTCGAACAAAAAATGTTCTTAAACCCTGCTGACTGCCATTGGCGATTGCCAAATAAACGGATCACCAATGTCATAAATGGAATTTTAAATTTAATACTAAACAGAAAACAATAAACTTGCGGAAAACATGAAGGTGCAAAGGTTTTTGTACACAATATCCGGATTTCGACAATTAATGTCTCTTCAGTGATGTTAGGAATCGAAACGGTATTTGGAAAGCCATACAATTTACCTCAATTTAGGATAGACTTGAATTTTGAATAGTCAAAATAGGATGAACGGATCATATAAATCCGAAGGCAAATATAATTCAAGCCCAAACGAAAAAATATAAACAAGTCTAAATTGAAAACAACGTTCAAACCTATGATTGCGTTGGATAAAAACCGCAATTTTTATACATGTTGCATGCAAAACAAATATGCGGATTTCGACAATTAATGTCTCCTCAGTGATGTTAGGAATCGAAACGGTATTTGGAAAGCCATACAATTTACCTCAATTTAGGATAGATTCTTGCATTTTGAGGAGTCAAAATAGGATGAACGGATCATATAAACCCGAAGGCAAATATACTTCAAGCCCAATCGAAAAAATATAAACAAGTCTAAATTGAAAACAACGTTCAAACCTATGATTGCGTTGGATAAAAACCGCAATTTTTATACGTGTGCATGCAAAACCAATTTCTTGTTAGAAAGCCATACAATTTACCTCAATTTAGGATAGACTCTTGAATTTTGAGGAGTCAAAATAGAATGAACGGATCATATAAACCCGAAGGCAAATATAATACAAGCCCAAACGAAAAAATATAAACAAGTCTAAATTGAAAACAACGTTCAAACCTATGATTGCGTTGGATAAAAACCACAAATTTTATACGTGTGCATGCAAAACAAATTTCTTGTAAGAGGGATATAAATACAGCACAAACAACATTTTCCAAAAGACCAAAAACGTGAAAATGTATATTTTAACAAAACGCATTTGACTAACAGGTCGAACAACAAATGTTCTTAAACCCTGCTGACTGCCATTGGCGATTGCCAAATAAACGGATCACCTATGTCATAAATGGAATTTTAAATTTAATACTAAACAGAAAACAATAAACTTGCGGAAAAGATGGTATACCACCAATAAAGGTGCAAAGGGTTTTGTACACCATATCCGGATTTCGACAATTAATGTCTCTTCAGTGATGTTAGGAATCGAAACGGTATTTGGAAAGCCATACAATTTACTTCAATTTACGATTGATTTGAATTTTGAGGAGTCAAAATAGGATGAACGGATCATATAAACCCGCAGGCAAATATAATTCAAGCCCAAACGAAAAATTATAAACAAGTCTAAATTGAAAAAAAAACGTTCAAACCTATGATTGCGCTGGATAAAAACCGCAATTTTTATACGTGTGCATGCAAAACAAATATCTTGTAGCAAAAACAACATTTTCCAAAAGACCAAAAACGTGAAAATGTATATTTTAACAAAACGCATTTGACTAACAGGTCGAACAAAAAATGTTCTTAAACCCTGCTGACTGCTATTGGCGATTGCCAAATAAACGGATCACCTATGTCATAAATGGAATTTTAAATTTAATACTAAACAGAAAACAATAAACTTGCGGAAAAGATGGTATACCACCAATAAAGGTGCAAAGGTTTTTGTACACCATATCCGGATTTCGACAATTAATGTCTCTTCAGTGATGTTAGGAATCGAAACGGTATTTGGAAAGCCATACAATTTACCTCAATTTAGGATTGACTTGAATTTTGAGGAGTCAAAATAGTATGAACGGATCATATAAACCCGCAGGCAAATATAATTCAAGCCCAAACGAAAAATTATAAACAAGTCTAAATTGAAAAAAAAACGTTCAAACCTATGATTGCGCTGGATAAATACCGCAATTTTTACACGTGTGCATGCAAAACAAATTTCTTGTAGCACAAACAACATTTTCCAAAAGACCAAAAACGTGAAAATGTATATTTTAACAAAACGCATTTGACTAACAGGTCGAACAAAAAATGTTCTTAAACCCTGCTGACTGCCATTGGCGATTGCCAAATAAACGGATCACCAATGTCATAAATGGAATTTTAAATTTAATACTAAACAGAAAACAATAAACTTGCGGAAAACATGAAGGTGCAAAGGTTTTTGTACACCATATCCGGATTTCGACAATTAATGTCTCTTCAGTGATGTTAGGAATCGAAACGGTATTTGGAAAGCCATACAATTTACCTCAATTTAGGATAGACTTGAATTTTGAATAGTCAAAATAGGATGAACGGATCATATAAATCCGAAGGCAAATATAATTCAAGCCCAAACGAAAAAATATAAACAAGTCTAAATTGAAAACAACGTTCAAACCTATGATTGCGTTGGATAAAAACCGCAATTTTTATACATGTTGCATGCAAAACAAATATGCGGATTTCGACAATTAATGTCTCCTCAGTGATGTTAGGAATCGAAACGGTATTTGGAAAGCCATACAATTTACCTCAATTTAGGATAGATTCTTGCATTTTGAGGAGTCAAAATAGGATGAACGGATCATATAAACCCGAAGGCAAATATACTTCAAGCCCAATCGAAAAAATATAAACAAGTCTAAATTGAAAACAACGTTCAAACCTATGATTGCGTTGGATAAAAACCGCAATTTTTATACGTGTGCATGCAAAACCAATTTCTTGTTAGAAAGCCATACAATTTACCTCAATTTAGGATAGACTCTTGAATTTTGAGGAGTCAAAATAGAATGAACGGATCATATAAACCCGAAGGCAAATATAATACAAGCCCAAACGAAAAAATATAAACAAGTCTAAATTGAAAACAACGTTCAAACCTATGATTGCGTTGGATAAAAACCACAAATTTTATACGTGTGCATGCAAAACAAATTTCTTGTAAGAGGGATATAAATACAGCACAAACAACATTTTCCAAAAGACCAAAAACGTGAAAATGTATATTTTAACAAAACGCATTTGACTAACAGGTCGAACAACAAATGTTCTTAAACCCTGCTGACTGCCATTGGCGATTGCCAAATAAACGGATCACCTATGTCATAAATGGAATTTTAAATTTAATAATAAACAGAAAACAATAAACTTGCGGAAAAGATGGTATACCACCAATAAAGGTGCAAAGGGTTTTGTACACCATATCCGGATTTCGACAATTAATGTCTCTTCAGTGATGTTAGGAATCGAAACGGTATTTGGAAAGCCATACAATTTACCTCAATTTAGGATTGACTTGAATTTTGAGGAGTCAAAATAGTATGAACGGATCATATAAACCCGCAGGCAAATATAATTCAAGCCCAAACGAAAAATTATAAACAAGTCTAAATTGAAAAAAAAACGTTCAAACCTATGATTGCGCTGGATAAATACCGCAATTTTTACACGTGTGCATGCAAAACAAATTTCTTGTAGCACAAACAACATTTTCCAAAAGACCAAAAACGTGAAAATGTATATTTTAACAAAACGCATTTGACTAACAGGTCGAACAAAAAATGTTCTTAAACCCTGCTGACTGCCATTGGCGATTGCCAAATAAACGGATCACCAATGTCATAAATGGAATTTTAAATTTAATACTAAACAGAAAACAATAAACTTGCGGAAAACATGAAGGTGCAAAGGTTTTTGTACACCATATCCGGATTTCGACAATTAATGTCTCTTCAGTGATGTTAGGAATCGAAACGGTATTTGGAAAGCCATACAATTTACCTCAATTTAGGATAGACTTGAATTTTGAATAGTCAAAATAGGATGAACGGATCATATAAATCCGAAGGCAAATATAATTCAAGCCCAAACGAAAAAATATAAACAAGTCTAAATTGAAAACAACGTTCAAACCTATGATTGCGTTGGATAAAAACCGCAATTTTTATACATGTTGCATGCAAAACAAATATGCGGATTTCGACAATTAATGTCTCCTCAGTGATGTTAGGAATCGAAACGGTATTTGGAAAGCCATACAATTTACCTCAATTTAGGATAGATTCTTGCATTTTGAGGAGTCAAAATAGGATGAACGGATCATATAAACCCGAAGGCAAATATACTTCAAGCCCAATCGAAAAAATATAAACAAGTCTAAATTGAAAACAACGTTCAAACCTATGATTGCGTTGGATAAAAACCGCAATTTTTATACATGTTGCATGCAAAACAAATATGCGGATTTCGACAATTAATGTCTCCTCAGTGATGTTAGGAATCGAAACGGTATTTGGAAAGCCATACAATTTACCTCAATTTAGGATAGATTCTTGCATTTTGAGGAGTCAAAATAGGATGAACGGATCATATAAACCCGAAGGCAAATATACTTCAAGCCCAATCGAAAAAATATAAACAAGTCTAAATTGAAAACAACGTTCAAACCTATGATTGCGTTGGATAAAAACCGCAATTTTTATACGTGTGCATGCAAAACCAATTTCTTGTTAGAAAGCCATACAATTTACCTCAATTTAGGATAGACTCTTGAATTTTGAGGAGTCAAAATAGAATGAACGGATCATATAAACCCGAAGGCAAATATAATACAAGCCCAAACGAAAAAATATAAACAAGTCTAAATTGAAAACAACGTTCAAACCTATGATTGCGTTGGATAAAAACCACAAATTTTATACGTGTGCATGCAAAACAAATTTCTTGTAAGAGGGATATAAATACAGCACAAACAACATTTTCCAAAAGACCAAAAACGTGAAAATGTATATTTTAACAAAACGCATTTGACTAACAGGTCGAACAACAAATGTTCTTAAACCCTGCTGACTGCCATTGGCGATTGCCAAATAAACGGATCACCTATGTCATAAATGGAATTTTAAATTTAATACTAAACAGAAAACAATAAACTTGCGGAAAAGATGGTATACCACCAATAAAGGTGCAAAGGGTTTTGTACACCATATCCGGATTTCGACAATTAATGTCTCTTCAGTGATGTTAGGAATCGAAACGGTATTTGGAAAGCCATACAATTTACTTCAATTTACGATTGATTTGAATTTTGAGGAGTCAAAATAGGATGAACGGATCATATAAACCCGCAGGCAAATATAATTCAAGCCCAAACGAAAAATTATAAACAAGTCTAAATTGAAAAAAAAACGTCCAAACCTATGATTGCGCTGGATAAAAACCGCAATTTTTATACGTGTGCATGCAAAACAAATATCTTGTAGCAAAAACAACATTTTCCAAAAGACCAAAAACGTGAAAATGTATATTTTAACAAAACGCATTTGACTAACAGGTCGAACAAAAAATGTTCTTAAACCCTGCTGACTGCTATTGGCGATTGCCAAATAAACGGATCACCTATGTAATAAATGGAATTTTAAATTTAATACTAAACAGAAAACAATAAACTTGCGGAAAAGATGGTATACCACCAATAAAGGTGCAAAGGTTTTTGTACACCATATCCGGATTTCGACAATTAATGTCTCTTCAGTGATGTTAGGAATCGAAACGGTATTTGGAAAGCCATACAATTTACCTCAATTTAGGATAGACTTGAATTTTGAGGAGTCAAAATAGGATGAACGGATCATATAAACACGAAGGCAAATTTACTTCAAGCCCAAACGAAAAAATATAAACAAGTCTAAATTGAAAACAACGTTCAAACCTATGATTGCGTTGGATAAAAACCGCAATTTTTATACGTGTGCATGCAAAACCAATTTCTTGTTAGAAAGCCATACAATTTACCTCAATTTAGGATAGACTCTTGAATTTTGAGGAGTCAATATAGAATGAACGGATCATATAAACCCGAAGGCAAATATAATACAAGCTCAAACGAAAAAATATAAACAAGTCTAAATTGAAAACAACGTTCAAACCTATGATTGCGTTGGATAAAAACCACAAATTTTATACGTGTGCATGCAAAACAAATTTCTTGTAAGAGGGATATAAATACAGCACAAACAACATTTTCCAAAAGACCAAAAACGTGAAAATGTATATTTTAACAAAACGCATTTGACTAACAGGTCGAACAACAAATGTTCTTAAACCCTGCTGACTGCCATTGGCGATTGCCAAATAAACGGATCACCGATGTAATAAATGGAATTTTAAATTTAATACTAAACAGAAAACAATAAACTTGCGGAAAAGATGGTATACCACCAATAAAGGTGCAAAGGGTTTTGTACACCATATCCGGATTTCGACAATTAATGTCTCTTCAGTGATGTTAGGAATCGAAACGGTATTTGGAAAGCCATACAATTTACCTCAATTTAGGATTGACTTGAATTTTGAGGAGTCAAAATAGTATGAACGGATCATATAAACCCGCAGGCAAATATAATTCAAGCCCAAACGAAAAATTATAAACAAGTCTAAATTGAAAAAAAAACGTTCAAACCTATGATTGCGCTGGATAAATACCGCAATTTTTACACGTGTGCATGCAAAACAAATTTCTTGTAGCACAAACAACATTTTCCAAAAGACCAAAAACGTGAAAATGTATATTTTAACAAAACGCATTTGACTAACAGGTCGAACAAAAAATGTTCTTAAACCCTGCTGACTGCCATTGGCGATTGCCAAATAAACGGATCACCAATGTCATAAATGGAATTTTAAATTTAATACTAAACAGAAAACAATAAACTTGCGGAAAACATGAAGGTGCAAAGGTTTTTGTACACCATATCCGGATTTCGACAATTAATGTCTCTTCAGTGATGTTAGGAATCGAAACGGTATTTGGAAAGCCATACAATTTACCTCAATTTAGGATAGACTTGAATTTTGAATAGTCAAAATAGGATGAACGGATCATATAAATCCGAAGGCAAATATAATTCAAGCCCAAACGAAAAAATATAAACAAGTCTAAATTGAAAACAACGTTCAAACCTATGATTGCGTTGGATAAAAACCGCAATTTTTATACATGTTGCATGCAAAACAAATATGCGGATTTCGACAATTAATGTCTCCTCAGTGATGTTAGGAATCGAAACGGTATTTGGAAAGCCATACAATTTACCTCAATTTAGGATAGATTCTTGCATTTTGAGGAGTCAAAATAGGATGAACGGATCATATAAACCCGAAGGCAAATATACTTCAAGCCCAATCGAAAAAATATAAACAAGTCTAAATTGAAAACAACGTTCAAACCTATGATTGCGTTGGATAAAAACCGCAATTTTTATACGTGTGCATGCAAAACCAATTTCTTGTTAGAAAGCCATACAATTTACCTCAATTTAGGATAGACTCTTGAATTTTGAGGAGTCAAAATAGAATGAACGGATCATATAAACCCGAAGGCAAATATAATACAAGCCCAAACGAAAAAATATAAACAAGTCTAAATTGAAAACAACGTTCAAACCTATGATTGCGTTGGATAAAAACCACAAATTTTATACGTGTGCATGCAAAACAAATTTCTTGTAAGAGGGATATAAATACAGCACAAACAACATTTTCCCCCCCAAGGGTGACTGGGGAATAGAAGTATGGTCACCATTGGTCTTCCTCCGACCGGCAGTAAAACCCGTGCTAAAGTGGGGCGTCCGTTTGGCTGTGCGGGATGTACAAATTTGCAGCCACGTCCGGTCAGAATGGGGACGTTAAATCCGATGCCTCGTGTAAAGAGAGTGCCACGCTCTTTGCACGTTAAGAACCCTTGCAACAACTCTTTGAGGGGTCCGTAGGTGACCTGTTGCAAAGCTAAATTTCTGTCCCTATCCAATATACCCTCATTTCCCGTGGCAGTCTAAATTTCTCCAACCTTAATCCCTTAATCTATTACAGAACTTACCTATTGTATTTATTGTGAACTTGTTCTCGTCCTGAATATGCATGAAATATTTGCCACTGGACGTTAAGCAACCAACAATCAATCAATCAAACAACATTTTCCAAAAGACCAAAAACGTGAAAATGTATATTTTAACAAAACGCATTTGACTAACAGGTCGAACAACAAATGTTCTTAAACCCTGCTGACTGCCATTGGCGATTGCCAAATAAACGGATCACCTATGTCATAAATGGAATTTTAAATTTAATACTAAACAGAAAACAATAAACTTGCGGAAAAGATGGTATACCACCAATAAAGGTGCAAAGGGTTTTGTACACCATATCCGGATTTCGACAATTAATGTCTCTTCAGTGATGTTAGGAATCGAAACGGTATTTGGAAAGCCATACAATTTACTTCAATTTACGATTGATTTGAATTTTGAGGAGTCAAAATAGGATGAACGGATCATATAAACCCGCAGGCAAATATAATTCAAGCCCAAACGAAAAATTATAAACAAGTCTAAATTGAAAAAAAAACGTTCAAACCTATGATTGCGCTGGATAAAAACCGCAATTTTTATACGTGTGCATGCAAAACAAATATCTTGTAGCAAAAACAACATTTTCCAAAAGACCAAAAACGTGAAAATGTATATTTTAACAAAACGCATTTGACTAACAGGTCGAACAAAAAATGTTCTTAAACCCTGCTGACTGCTATTGGCGATTGCCAAATAAACGGATCACCTATGTCATAAATGGAATTTTAAATTTAATACTAAACAGAAAACAATAAACTTGCGGAAAAGATGGTATACCACCAATAAAGGTGCAAAGGTTTTTGTACACCATATCCGGATTTCGACAATTAATGTCTCTTCAGTGATGTTAGGAATCGAAACGGTATTTGGAAAGCCATACAATTTACCTCAATTTAGGATAGACTTGAATTTTGAGGAGTCAAAATAGGATGAACGGATCATATAAACCCGAAGGCAAATTTACTTCAAGCCCAAACGAAAAAATATAAACAAGTCTAAATTGAAAACAACGTTCAAACCTATGATTGCGTTGGATAAAAACCGCAATTTTTATACGTGTGCATGCAAAACCAATTTCTTGTTAGAAAGCCATACAATTTACCTCAATTTAGGATAGACTCTTGAATTTTGAGGAGTCAATATAGAATGAACGGATCATATAAACCCGAAGGCAAATATAATACAAGCTCAAACGAAAAAATATAAACAAGTCTAAATTGAAAACAACGTTCAAACCTATGATTGCGTTGGATAAAAACCACAAATTTTATACGTGTGCATGCAAAACAAATTTCTTGTAAGACGGATATAAATACAGCACAAACAACATTTTCCAAAAGACCAAAAACGTGAAAATGTATATTTTAACAAAACGCATTTGACTAACAGGTCGAACAACAAATGTTCTTAAACCCTGCTGACTGCCATTGGCGATTGCCAAATAAACGGATCACCGATGTAATAAATGGAATTTTAAATTTAATACTAAACAGAAAACAATAAACTTGCGGAAAAGATGGTATACCACCAATAAAGGTGCAAAGGGTTTTGTACACCATATCCGGATTTCGACAATTAATGTCTCTTCAGTGATGTTAGGAATCGAAACGGTATTTGGAAAGCCATACAATTTACCTCAATTTAGGATTGACTTGAATTTTGAGGAGTCAAAATAGTATGAACGGATCATATAAACCCGCAGGCAAATATAATTCAAGCCCAAACGAAAAATTATAAACAAGTCTAAATTGAAAAAAAAACGTTCAAACCTATGATTGCGCTGGATAAATACCGCAATTTTTACACGTGTGCATGCAAAACAAATTTCTTGTAGCACAAACAACATTTTCCAAAAGACCAAAAACGTGAAAATGTATATTTTAACAAAACGCATTTGACTAACAGGTCGAACAAAAAATGTTCTTAAACCCTGCTGACTGCCATTGGCGATTGCCAAATAAACGGATCACCAATGTCATAAATGGAATTTTAAATTTAATACTAAACAGAAAACAATAAACTTGCGGAAAACATGAAGGTGCAAAGGTTTTTGTACACAATATCCGGATTTCGACAATTAATGTCTCTTCAGTGATGTTAGGAATCGAAACGGTATTTGGAAAGCCATACAATTTACCTCAATTTAGGATAGACTTGAATTTTGAATAGTCAAAATAGGATGAACGGATCATATAAATCCGAAGGCAAATATAATTCAAGCCCAAACGAAAAAATATAAACAAGTCTAAATTGAAAACAACGTTCAAACCTATGATTGCGTTGGATAAAAACCGCAATTTTTATACATGTTGCATGCAAAACAAATATGCGGATTTCGACAATTAATGTCTCCTCAGTGATGTTAGGAATCGAAACGGTATTTGGAAAGCCATACAATTTACCTCAATTTAGGATAGATTCTTGCATTTTGAGGAGTCAAAATAGGATGAACGGATCATATAAACCCGAAGGCAAATATACTTCAAGCCCAATCGAAAAAATATAAACAAGTCTAAATTGAAAACAACGTTCAAACCTATGATTGCGTTGGATAAAAACCGCAATTTTTATACGTGTGCATGCAAAACCAATTTCTTGTTAGAAAGCCATACAATTTACCTCAATTTAGGATAGACTCTTGAATTTTGAGGAGTCAAAATAGAATGAACGGATCATATAAACCCGAAGGCAAATATAATACAAGCCCAAACGAAAAAATATAAACAAGTCTAAATTGAAAACAACGTTCAAACCTATGATTGCGTTGGATAAAAACCACAAATTTTATACGTGTGCATGCAAAACAAATTTCTTGTAAGAGGGATATAAATACAGCACAAACAACATTTTCCAAAAGACCAAAAACGTGAAAATGTATATTTTAACAAAACGCATTTGACTAACAGGTCGAACAACAAATGTTCTTAAACCCTGCTGACTGCCATTGGCGATTGCCAAATAAACGGATCACCTATGTCATAAATGGAATTTTAAATTTAATACTAAACAGAAAACAATAAACTTGCGGAAAAGATGGTATACCACCAATAAAGGTGCAAAGGTTTTTGTACACCATATCCGGATTTCGACAATTAATGTCTCTTCAGTGATGTTAGGAATCGAAACGGTATTTGGAAAGCCATACAATTTACCTCAATTTAGGATAGACTTGAATTTTGAGGAGTCAAAATAGGATGAACGGATCATATAAACCCGAAGGCAAATTTACTTCAAGCCCAAACGAAAAAATATAAACAAGTCTAAATTGAAAACAACGTTCAAACCTATGATTGCGTTGGATAAAAACCGCAATTTTTATACGTGTGCATGCAAAACCAATTTCTTGTTAGAAAGCCATACAATTTACCTCAATTTAGGATAGACTCTTGAATTTTGAGGAGTCAATATAGAATGAACGGATCATATAAACCCGAAGGCAAATATAATACAAGCTCAAACGAAAAAATATAAACAAGTCTAAATTGAAAACAACGTTCAAACCTATGATTGCGTTGGATAAAAACCACAAATTTTATACGTGTGCATGCAAAACAAATTTCTTGTAAGAGGGATATAAATACAGCACAAACAACATTTTCCAAAAGACCAAAAACGTGAAAATGTATATTTTAACAAAACGCATTTGACTAACAGGTCGAACAACAAATGTTCTTAAACCCTGCTGACTGCCATTGGCGATTGCCAAATAAACGGATCACCGATGTAATAAATGGAATTTTAAATTTAATACTAAACAGAAAACAATAAACTTGCGGAAAAGATGGTATACCACCAATAAAGGTGCAAAGGGTTTTGTACACCATATCCGGATTTCGACAATTAATGTCTCTTCAGTGATGTTAGGAATCGAAACGGTATTTGGAAAGCCATACAATTTACCTCAATTTAGGATTGACTTGAATTTTGAGGAGTCAAAATAGTATGAACGGATCATATAAACCCGCAGGCAAATATAATTCAAGCCCAAACGAAAAATTATAAACAAGTCTAAATTGAAAAAAAAACGTTCAAACCTATGATTGCGCTGGATAAATACCGCAATTTGTACACGTGTGCATGCAAAACAAATTTCTTGTAGCACAAACAACATTTTCCAAAAGACCAAAAACGTGAAAATGTATATTTTAACAAAACGCATTTGACTAACAGGTCGAACAAAAAATGTTCTTAAACCCTGCTGACTGCCATTGGCGATTGCCAAATAAACGGATCACCAATGTCATAAATGGAATTTTAAATTTAATACTAAACAGAAAACAATAAACTTGCGGAAAACATGAAGGTGCAAAGGTTTTTGTACACCATATCCGGATTTCGACAATTAATGTCTCTTCAGTGATGTTAGGAATCGAAACGGTATTTGGAAAGCCATACAATTTACCTCAATTTAGGATAGACTTGAATTTTGAATAGTCAAAATAGGATGAACGGATCATATAAATCCGAAGGCAAATATAATTCAAACCCAAACGAAAAAATATAAACAAGTCTAAATTGAAAACAACGTTCAAACCTATGATTGCGTTGGATAAAAACCGCAATTTTTATACATGTTGCATGCAAAACAAATATGCGGATTTCGACAATTAATGTCTCCTCAGTGATGTTAGGAATCGAAACGGTATTTGGAAAGCCATACAATTTACCTCAATTTAGGATAGATTCTTGCATTTTGAGGAGTCAAAATAGGATGAACGGATCATATAAACCCGAAGGCAAATATACTTCAAGCCCAATCGAAAAAATATAAACAAGTCTAAATTGAAAACAACGTTCAAACCTATGATTGCGTTGGATAAAAACCGCAATTTTTATACGTGTGCATGCAAAACCAATTTCTTGTTAGAAAGCCATACAATTTACCTCAATTTAGGATAGACTCTTGAATTTTGAGGAGTCAATATAGAATGAACGGATCATATAAACCCGAAGGCAAATATAATACAAGCTCAAACGAAAAAATATAAACAAGTCTAAATTGAAAACAACGTTCAAACCTATGATTGCGTTGGATAAAAACCACAAATTTTATACGTGTGCATGCAAAACAAATTTCTTGTAAGAGGGATATAAATACAGCACAAACAACATTTTCCAAAAGACCAAAAACGTGAAAATGTATATTTTAACAAAACGCATTTGACTAACAGGTCGAACAACAAATGTTCTTAAACCCTGCTGACTGCCATTGGCGATTGCCAAATAAACGGATCACCGATGTAATAAATGGAATTTTAAATTTAATACTAAACAGAAAACAATAAACTTGCGGAAAAGATGGTATACCACCAATAAAGGTGCAAAGGGTTTTGTACACCATATCCGGATTTCGACAATTAATGTCTCTTCAGTGATGTTAGGAATCGAAACGGTATTTGGAAAGCCATACAATTTACCTCAATTTAGGATTGACTTGAATTTTGAGGAGTCAAAATAGTATGAACGGATCATATAAACCCGCAGGCAAATATAATTCAAGCCCAAACGAAAAATTATAAACAAGTCTAAATTGAAAAAAAAACGTTCAAACCTATGATTGCGCTGGATAAATACCGCAATTTTTACACGTGTGCATGCAAAACAAATTTCTTGTAGCACAAACAACATTTTCCAAAAGACCAAAAACGTGAAAATGTATATTTTAACAAAACGCATTTGACTAACAGGTCGAACAAAAAATGTTCTTAAACCCTGCTGACTGCCATTGGCGATTGCCAAATAAACGCATCACCAATGTCATAAATGGAATTTTAAATTTAATACTAAACAGAAAACAATAAACTTGCGGAAAACATGAAGGTGCAAAGGTTTTTGTACACCATATCCGGATTTCGACAATTAATGTCTCTTCAGTGATGTTAGGAATCGAAACGGTATTTGGAAAGCCATACAATTTACCTCAATTTAGGATAGACTTGAATTTTGAATAGTCAAAATAGGATGAACGGATCATATAAATCCGAAGGCAAATATAATTCAAGCCCAAACGAAAAAATATAAACAAGTCTAAATTGAAAACAACGTTCAAACCTATGATTGCGTTGGATAAAAACCGCAATTTTTATACATGTTGCATGCAAAACAAATATGCGGATTTCGACAATTAATGTCTCCTCAGTGATGTTAGGAATCGAAACGGTATTTGGAAAGCCATACAATTTACCTCAATTTAGGATAGATTCTTGCATTTTGAGGAGTCAAAATAGGATGAACGGATCATATAAACCCGAAGGCAAATATACTTCAAGCCCAATCGAAAAAATATAAACAAGTCTAAATTGAAAACAACGTTCAAACCTATGATTGCGTTGGATAAAAACCGCAATTTTTATACGTGTGCATGCAAAACCAATTTCTTGTTAGAAAGCCATACAATTTACCTCAATTTAGGATAGACTCTTGAATTTTGAGGAGTCAAAATAGAATGAACGGATCATATAAACCCGAAGGCAAATATAATACAAGCCCAAACGAAAAAATATAAACAAGTCTAAATTGAAAACAACGTTCAAACCTATGATTGCGTTGGATAAAAACCACAAATTTTATACGTGTGCATGCAAAACAAATTTCTTGTAAGAGGGATATAAATACAGCACAAACAACATTTTCCAAAAGACCAAAAACGTGAAAATGTATATTTTAACAAAACGCATTTGACTAACAGGTCGAACAACAAATGTTCTTAAACCCTGCTGACTGCCATTGGCGATTGCCAAATAAACGGATCACCGATGTAATAAATGGAATTTTAAATTTAATACTAAACAGAAAACAATAAACTTGCGGAAAAGATGGTATACCACCAATAAAGGTGCAAAGGGTTTTGTACACCATATCCGGATTTCGACAATTAATGTCTCTTCAGTGATGTTAGGAATCGAAACGGTATTTGGAAAGCCATACAATTTACCTCAATTTAGGATTGACTTGAATTTTGAGGAGTCAAAATAGTATGAACGGATCATATAAACCCGCAGGCAAATATAATTCAAGCCCAAACGAAAAATTATAAACAAGTCTAAATTGAAAAAAAAACGTTCAAACCTATGATTGCGCTGGATAAATACCGCAATTTTTACACGTGTGCATGCAAAACAAATTTCTTGTAGCACAAACAACATTTTCCAAAAGACCAAAAACGTGAAAATGTATATTTTAACAAAACGCATTTGACTAACAGGTCGAACAAAAAATGTTCTTAAACCCTGCTGACTGCCATTGGCGATTGCCAAATAAACGGATCACCAATGTCATAAATGGAATTTTAAATTTAATACTAAACAGAAAACAATAAACTTGCGGAAAACATGAAGGTGCAAAGGTTTTTGTACACCATATCCGGATTTCGACAATTAATGTCTCTTCAGTGATGTTAGGAATCGAAACGGTATTTGGAAAGCCATACAATTTACCTCAATTTAGGATAGACTTGAATTTTGAATAGTCAAAATAGGATGAACGGATCATATAAATCCGAAGGCAAATATAATTCAAACCCAAACGAAAAAATATAAACAAGTCTAAATTGAAAACAACGTTCAAACCTATGATTGCGTTGGATAAAAACCGCAATTTTTATACATGTTGCATGCAAAACAAATATGCGGATTTCGACAATTAATGTCTCCTCAGTGATGTTAGGAATCGAAACGGTATTTGGAAAGCCATACAATTTACCTCAATTTAGGATAGATTCTTGCATTTTGAGGAGTCAAAATAGGATGAACGGATCATATAAACCCGAAGGCAAATATACTTCAAGCCCAATCGAAAAAATATAAACAAGTCTAAATTGAAAACAACGTTCAAACCTATGATTGCGTTGGATAAAAACCGCAATTTTTATACGTGTGCATGCAAAACCAATTTCTTGTTAGAAAGCCATACAATTTACCTCAATTTAGGATAGACTCTTGAATTTTGAGGAGTCAAAATAGAATGAACGGATCATATAAACCCGAAGGCAAATATAATACAAGCCCAAACGAAAAAATATAAACAAGTCTAAATTGAAAACAACGTTCAAACCTATGATTGCGTTGGATAAAAACCACAAATTTTATACGTGTGCATGCAAAACAAATTTCTTGTAAGAGGGATATAAATACAGCACAAACAACATTTTCCAAAAGACCAAAAACGTGAAAATGTATATTTTAACAAAACGCATTTGACTAACAGGTCGAACAACAAATGTTCTTAAACCCTGCTGACTGCCATTGGCGATTGCCAAATAAACGGATCACCTATGTCATAAATGGAATTTTAAATTTAATACTAAACAGAAAACAATAAACTTGCGGAAAAGATGGTATACCACCAATAAAGGTGCAAAGGGTTTTGTACACCATATCCGGATTTCGACAATTAATGTCTCTTCAGTGATGTTAGGAATCGAAACGGTATTTGGAAAGCCATACAATTTACTTCAATTTACGATTGATTTGAATTTTGAGGAGTCAAAATAGGATGAACGGATCATATAAACCCGAAGGCAAATATAATTCAAGCCCAAACGAAAAATTATAAACAAGTGTAAATTGAAAAAAAAACGTTCAAACCTATGATTGCGCTGGAAGAAAACCGCAATTTTTATACGTGTGCATGCAAAACAAATATCTTGTAGCAAAAACAACATTTTCCAAAAGACAAAAAACGTGAAAATGTATATTTTAACAAAACGCATTTGACTAACAGGTCGAACAAAAAATGTTCTTAAACCCTGCTGACTGCTATTGGCGATTGCCAAATAAACGGATCACCTATGTCATAAATGGAATTTTAAATTTAATACTAAACAGAAAACAATAAACTTGCGGAAAAGATGGTATACCACCAATAAAGGTGCAAAGGTTTTTGTACACCATATCCGGATTTCGACAATTAATGTCTCTTCAGTGATGTTAGGAATCGAAACGGTATTTGGAAAGCCATACAATTTACCTCAATTTAGGATAGACTTGAATTTTGAGGAGTCAAAATAGGATGAACGGATCATATAAACCCGAAGGCAAATATACTTCAAGCCCAAACGAAAAAATATAAACAAGTCTAAATTGAAAACAACGTTCAAACCTATGATTGCGTTGGATAAAAACCGCAATTTTTATACGTGTGCATGCAAAACCAATTTCTTGTTAGAAAGCCATACAATTTACCTCAATTTAGGATAGACTCTTGAATTTTGAGGAGTCAATATAGAATGAACGGATCATATAAACCCGAAGGCAAATATAATACAAGCTCAAACGAAAAAATATAAACAAGTCTAAATTGAAAACAACGTTCAAACCTATGATTGCGTTGGATAAAAACCACAAATTTTATACGTGTGCATGCAAAACAAATTTCTTGTAAGAGGGATATAAATACAGCACAAACAACATTTTCCAAAAGACCAAAAACGTGAAAATGTATATTTTAACAAAACGCATTTGACTAACAGGTCGAACAACAAATGTTCTTAAACCCTGCTGACTGCCATTGGCGATTGCCAAATAAACGGATCACCGATGTAATAAATGGAATTTTAAATTTAATACTAAACAGAAAACAATAAACTTGCGGAAAAGATGGTATACCACCAATAAAGGTGCAAAGGGTTTTGTACACCATATCCGGATTTCGACAATTAATGTCTCTTCAGTGATGTTAGGAATCGAAACGGTATTTGGAAAGCCATACAATTTACCTCAATTTAGGATTGACTTGAATTTTGAGGAGTCAAAATAGTATGAACGGATCATATAAACCCGCAGGCAAATATAATTCAAGCCCAAACGAAAAATTATAAACAAGTCTAAATTGAAAAAAAAACGTTCAAACCTATGATTGCGCTGGATAAATACCGCAATTTTTACACGTGTGCATGCAAAACAAATTTCTTGTAGCACAAACAACATTTTCCAAAAGACCAAAAACGTGAAAATGTATATTTTAACAAAACGCATTTGACTAACAGGTCGAACAAAAAATGTTCTTAAACCCTGCTGACTGCCATTGGCGATTGCCAAATAAACGGATCACCAATGTCATAAATGGAATTTTAAATTTAATACTAAACAGAAAACAATAAACTTGCGGAAAACATGAAGGTGCAAAGGTTTTTGTACACCATATCCGGATTTCGACAATTAATGTCTCTTCAGTGATGTTAGGAATCGAAACGGTATTTGGAAAGCCATACAATTTACCTCAATTTAGGATAGACTTGAATTTTGAATAGTCAAAATAGGATGAACGGATCATATAAATCCGAAGGCAAATATAATTCAAGCCCAAACGAAAAAATATAAACAAGTCTAAATTGAAAACAACGTTCAAACCTATGATTGCGTTGGATAAAAACCGCAATTTTTATACATGTTGCATGCAAAACAAATATGCGGATTTCGACAATTAATGTCTCCTCAGTGATGTTAGGAATCGAAACGGTATTTGGAAAGCCATACAATTTACCTCAATTTAGGATAGATTCTTGCATTTTGAGGAGTCAAAATAGGATGAACGGATCATATAAACCCGAAGGCAAATATACTTCAAGCCCAATCGAAAAAATATAAACAAGTCTAAATTGAAAACAACGTTCAAACCTATGATTGCGTTGGATAAAAACCGCAATTTTTATACGTGTGCATGCAAAACCAATTTCTTGTTAGAAAGCCATACAATTTACCTCAATTTAGGATAGACTCTTGAATTTTGAGGAGTCAAAATAGAATGAACGGATTATATAAACCCGAAGGCAAATATAATACAAGCCCAAACGAAAAAATATAAACAAGTCTAAATTGAAAACAACGTTCAAACCTATGATTGCGTTGGATAAAAACCGTAATTTTTATACGTGTGCATGCAAAACAAATTTCTTGTTATATATATATATATAACAATTCAGACAAGAAATTTAACAGCCTAATTTATGTACAAAATAATGAACATAAAACAAGTATGACACACAAAAACAAACGGCAACCACTGAATTACATGCTCCTGACTTGGGACAGGCATATACAGAATTTGGTTGGGTTGAAATATGTTTTGCAGGCGCCTTAGTTCATCTGGGTATTAAACTGTTTTGAAACAATAATTGTGATATGACAATGTCATCAATGTATGAGAGAGTGCATCCAGGTATTAAACTATGTTAAAACATTCTTGTATCTTCTTTTGATTTTTTACATGTACCTCTTGAACAGTAATATATCTTGACATGTCAATAATAATAAATTGAACTACTTGACTGTAAATTAACTATGCTAGGGTAAATATCTATTTTTGATTGTATTGTGATGTGTGTGTGAGGGCCTCAATGAAGATTCGTTTTTTGTAACTTTGTTTGTTAAATAAAGAATTTAAACTATTATTATTACAATTTTTATTATTATGATTGTATGAGAGTTCATCCGGGTATTTTACTATGTTATAACATTAATTGATCGATGATATTTATCGTCACTTTCATCATCATGATCATGTTCATCATTATAAGCTAATCGTGGAAGCCTCGAAAGTCGCAGTTTGCGGGACATAAGTATTACTATCCGGCGGCGGCGGTGGCGTAAACTATTTGAATAAAGCTTTATATTTCAGAAGGTAGAAGACCTGGATGCTTCTTAACTTGTGTACAGATTCCCAATGTTACGAATTTTTTGTCTATTATATGTTCAATGTTATTGACTTATTTTCATGGTTCAGTGACTGCTTGAAAAAGAAAGAGTTTGTTTGCAATGTGAATTTCTTACTTATTATGAGTAATAGGATAACTATATTTGGTATATGGGTTCCTTGCAACGTCTACATGTCCGTCAGACAGGATCCACCTGACCTCGACCTCATTTTATTGATCAGACAGTGATCAAGGTTAAAGTTACGTGATTAGTTCCGTTTCTCAAATACTGTAAGCAGTAGGATAGCTATGTGTTGTGTATGTAATAAATGACTGTAATGGGTACGTGTCAGTCTGGCAGGTTTCGTCTGATATTGACCTTATTTTCATGGTCCATTGGTCAATGTTAAGTTTTTTTGTGTTTTGGTCTGTTTTTCAAGTACTATAAGCAACAGGTCAACTATAATTGGTGTATTGAATGATTGTAGGGTATACATGTAGTTCTAGCCAGTACCTTGACCTCATTTTCATTGTTCATTGGTCAATTTTAAGTATTTGTCTGTTTTTCAAGTACTGTTAGTAATAGGTCAACTATATTTAGTGTATAAAATGATTGTATACATGTAGTTCTAGCCAGTATTATCTGACCTTGACCTCATTGTGCGTCTGCACTCTAGTTATTAGTGAAAGAAGCCGGTGTTCCCGGAATGAACCAACGACCTTTGGTAGGAAAAACAGACATACCTAGTCAATTAAAATTTGAGTCGAATTCATTCTGATTTTAAACTATGTTAAACATTTGAAAGTATTTAACCCTTCAAAATCGTTGTATAATTAAGAAGTGGGTTTTATAGAAAACTTGTAGTCACGTTGTAGTCACAGCGATTACACACGTGATGAAGGTGTAAACTGACCGTCGACTGTCAGAACTTACAGCGAAAAGAAAACACATATTAATGTCACCGCACAGCCTCAACAATGAGCAAAACCCATATCGTATAGGCAGGTATGAAAGTCCCCCCAAACAAATGTGACAAAATATAGATGCAAACGGAAAAAAAGTCCGATCTTGGACAGACACATATAGAATATGTCGTGGGTATAAACGTTTCTGAACACTCAACCTTCCTGCTAACATGGGATAGTGGTGAAACAGCACATATATACTTGTGATAAACATAAAAAATGTGGTATACATATTAAATGAACAGTTTAGTCGAAAAGGTGACGTACGTTGCTACATATATGAAATCATTCTGACAACAATTCTTACTTCTGTAAAATATGAAGAAGCTTGATTAGTCACAGATTATCTATGGCTAAGGAAACTAGAGAGATCTAGTTTCTTGACTAAAATCTCATAAAAAATGGTAACTTTTACAGCTTTCAAAAGACCTGTGGCTGTAAATATTGTGCAAATGTTCAATAGGACAATGTCAGTCAGAACTTGGAGACATGTGAACACATATAAATGTTGTGTAAATGTTCAATAGGACAATGACTGTCAGAACTTGGAGACACGTTGACACATATAAATGTTTTGTAAATATTCAATATGACAATGACAGTCAGAACTTGGAGACATGTGAACACATATAAATGTTTTGTAAATGTTCAATAGGTCAATGACAGTCAGAACTTGGAGATATGTGAACAAATAAATGTTGTGTATATGTCCAATAGTACGATGACAGTCAGAACGTGGAGACCTGTTGTGTTAATGTGGCAATGACAGTCAGAACTTAGAGACATGTGAACACATAAAAATGTTGTGTAAATGTTCAAAAGGACAATGACAATCAGAACTTGGAGATATGTGAACACATATAAATGTTGTATAAATGTTCAATAGGATAATGACATTTAGAATATGGAGACATGTGAACACATATAAATGTTGTATTAATGTTCAATAGGTCAATGACAGTCAGAACGTGGAGACATGTGAACACATTTAAATGTTGTGTAAAAGTTCAATAAGGCACTAACAGTCAGATCTTGGTGACATGTGAACACATATAAATGTTGTGTAAATATTCAATGGTTCAATTCATTTCAATAAAGTTTTTATTTAAAGTCGATAGTTGTATAAATGTTCAATAGGGCAATGACATGAGAACAGTCAGAACTTATAGACATGAGAACATAGACATGAGAATTGTCAGAACTTACAGAGACATGAAAACAATCAGACCTTATAGACATGAGAAAAGTCAGAGCTTACAGACATGAAAACAGTCAGAACTTATAGACATGAGAACAGTCAGAGCTTACACAGAGGTGAAAACAGTCAGAACTTACAGAGACATGACAACAGTCATAACTAAACAGAGGTGGTAACAGTCAGAAATACAGAGACATGAGAACAGTCAGAACTTACACAGATATGTGAACACGCACTTGTAGAAACATTAATAATCTAGTGCAAACGTTCTTTGACCATGACTCATAACTGCCGCGACATATAATGATTATATAATATATCTCTGCTGACAGTCAGTTCTTACATGTACAGAGATATATGGACTTATACTGGTGATAAAACCTGATAAATGTGGTGTAAGTGTTCAATGTTTTACTGACCGCCAGCACTCACGGAGAGTCATGTGAACACATGCTGGTGATAAACGTAATCAATGTGGTGTAAGGGTTCAATGTATTATTGACAGCTAGAACCCACGGAGAGACATGTAGACACATATACAGGTGATAAACCTAATTAATGTGGCGTTAGAGTGCAATGTTTTACTGACCACCAGAAATCATGACTCATAGACTGCCGAGACATATAATGATTGTATAACATATCTCTGCTGACAGTCAGTTCTTACAGGTACAAATACATGTGGACTCATACTTGTGATAAACCTAATTAATGTGGTATAAGTATTCAATGTTTTACTGACAGCTAGAACTCACAAAGACATGTGGACACATGCTGGTGAAAAACCTAATTAATGAGTTGTAAGTGTTCGATGTTTTACTGACAGCTAGAACTCACAGTGAGACATGTGGACACATGCTGGTGATAAACCTAATTAATGTGGTGTAAGTGTTCAATGTTTTACTGACAGATAAAACTCACAGAGAGACATGTAGACAGATACTGGTAACACATATAATTAATGTGGTGTTAGTGTTCAACGTTTTCTAACAACTAGAACTTTACAGACATGTCAACACATACTGGGGATAAACCTATAATTAATGTTGTGTAAGTTTTCAATGTTCCCTGACAGCCAGAACTTCCAGAGAGACATGTGGACATATGCTGGTGATAAACCTAATTAATGTGGTGTAGGTGTTCAGTGTTTACTGAGTGCCAGAACTCATAGAGAGACATGTGAACACATACTGGTGCAAAACCAAATTAATGTGGTGTTAGTGTTCAATGTTTTACTGACAGCTAGAACTCACAGAGGGACATGTAGACACATACTGGTGATAAACCTAATTAATGTGGTGTAGGTGTTCAGTGTTTTACTGATAGCCAGAACTCATAGAGAGACATGTGAACACATACTTGTGCAAAACCTAATTAATGTGGTGTTAGATGTTTTACTGACAGCTAGAACTTACCGAATCATGTAAAACATACTGGTGATAAACCTAATTAATGTGATATTAGTGTTCTATGTTTTACTGACAGCCAGAACGTACAGAGAGATATGTGGACACATACTGGTGACAAACCTTATTAATTTTCTGTAAGTGTTCGATGTTCTACTGACAGTTAGAATACATAGAGAGACATGTGGAAACATGCTGGTGATAAACCTAATTAATGTGGTGTAAGTGTTCAATGTTTTACTGACAGCCAAAACTTACAGAAAGACATGTTAACACAGTCTGCATGGTGATTAAATCAATTAATGTAGTGTAAGTGTTCGATGTTTTACTGACAGTTAAAACACATAGAGAGACATGTGGACACATACTGGTGATAAACCTAATTAATGTGGTGTCGTGGTTAATTTTTCCTGACGACTAGAACTCACAGAGAGACATGTGAACACATGCTGGTGATAAAGCTAATTAATGTGGTGTAAGTGTTCAATGTTTTACTAATAGTCAGAAGTTACAGAAAGACATGTGTACACATTCTGGTGATAAACATATTTAATGTAGTGTAAGTGCTCAATTTTTTACTTACAGCCCGAACTCACAAAGAGACATGTGAACACATACTGGTGATAAATCTAATTAATGTGTGTTAGTGTTCGATGTTACCTGACAGTCAGCTAGAAATCACAGAGACACATGTGAACACATACTGGTGATAAACCTAATTAAAGTGATGTAGGTGTTCGATGTTGCCTGACAGTCAGCTAGAACTCACAGAGAGACATGTGAACACATACTGGTGATAAACGTAATTAAAGTGATGTAGGTGTTCGATGTTGCCTGACAGTCAACCAGAACTCACAGAGAGACATGTGGCCATATGCTGGTGATAAACTAAATTAATGTGGTGTTAGTGTTCAATGTTATTTTTTAAAATTTTTCTCAAAAATCTATATGAATTACCACATGACGTCAATTCGTTGTTAAGGTGGCTGTGGCGTCTTAATTAAAATCCCTAGAATTTTTTGATAATTTGTCAAAATGAAGTTTTTTACATGCTTTTTTTCATAGATATAATAAAAAGTATGGGTCACCGGACTTTTTTCCCGCTACAGGTTGTGCAAAATTGTCAGATTTTGTAGAGATTATGCATGGAAAATCCAATTTTGTGTGATAAAAAGAAAACTCCCTGATAGAATTTTAAGATAAGATGTGAGAAGATAGCTCTTATAACATACTTTCAGATAAGAAAAAGAAAAAATGGGGTCACCGAACTTGTTTTGCTGCATATTGAATTGGTAAATTCACAACACTTTCTATTATAAAATTACTATATTTGAGTTATCTCCCCTACTATTTGAGTTATCTCCCCTTATTTAGCAAAGTTGATAAAAACTAATCAAAACAAATATGGTGTTTTTTTTTTAGAAATTACAGCTGCAAAATATGATAAAACACATAATTTTCTATATTTACATCAAAAGTCTTACACATGAATTACATACTATTCTAAATTTGCACACTTTATTAAAGATATAGACGACCAACTGTTATCTGCTTCTTCAAAATCCAAGATGGAGGAAGACACCTGAGCCACCTTAACAATTAAGAAAAAACAAAAATATTGTTAAAAAATAAAAAAAACCCAACAAAATCTTCCTGTAAACCAGAAACAGACATATCATATTGTTGAAATTGACAATCTAGATGTGTCCATATCTCTGTGTAAACATATTTCTGATACATGTAATATATGTTTTAAAAATTGTAGGCCGAGATTGTTAAAGTCCGACTTTGTTTTTGCCGAGTAAATAATAATAATACTGAAATAAGCTTTATCAGTTTACGAGTTGGTTGACCGTTATGGAATAACCGTTTCACAGATGATATTGGATATGTTCCTTATGTCGTTATTACAATACACTTCCTTTTTCATCACGAATGTGACCTACCGAATTAGACTATTTACAGGATTTGTAATAACATGAGCAACACAACAACAACCCTTCCGGAGCACCTGAGATCACCCCCAGTTTTTGGTGGGGTTCGTGTTGCTTAGTTTTTAGTTTCCTATGTTGTGTCTTGTGTACTATTAGAAAGTTATGGTCATGATGGTCATATGTTTAACTTTAAACATGTTTGCAGACACCCAAACCTTTCCCTAACCTCCCCCAACCTGGGACAGTGCTGTAACATCAATTGTGACATTTGAACAAGTATAAATTTCAGTTTAAAAGGGTTTAACTCGTCAGGTCAATACACATGATACACAGCACAAAACTAACAAAAATGCAAAAGACACAAAGCACATTTCAGTTACCATGGTTACTGAAAGTTAGTCAAAAACCATTACTGTAAATTCAGAAATTATTGTGTGCATCAATTATTGAAGATTATGAACAAAAATGCAAGTTTAAATATTGCAATTTTTTCCAAAAGCCACATACAGATGTATGTATTTGATATCAGAATGCAAGTTCTTATTAATATTATTGGGATGCTCTGACAAATAGAAATATTATTTACATTAATAAAAACTCTCAATAATTTTTGAATTTACCAGTCAGGGATATAACTCTTTAGGGTTATTAGAGAAAATATCTTGCATGTGTTGTTACAGATACTTTCATGAGTTGTCTACTCTTTATTCCTTAAATTTTCTAAATCTGTAGTAACATGTTTGTTATTTGTTAATACATCATAAATATTTTAACTTTTAGTCATGTTACAGTGGGCACTTGGGAATTCTTGAAACTTTGCGCAGAAACTAAATACATAGCCTTGATAACTAATTTTCATATTAAATTAATACATTTTTCATCAACCATCGTAAATCAATGAGACAAGGCTTTTAAGGGATAAACATAGCTGTAATAACAAGGCTTGGTTATTAAAGACATGTAACTTATTATATGAGGCACTTGGGAATTACTCGGAATCTTGCGCAGAACCTCATTACATGTTCTGTTCATTATTTTTTACAATAAATTAAAATACATTGTGATTAAGCATGATATATGTCTGAGCAAAGGCTTTGAAGTTATGTAGAGAAGCTGTAATAACACCCTTTAGTTATTACAGGCATATTTTTTCTGTAATAACATAGGTGTACTATGCATGATTGGCAAACTATGAACTGTTATATCTTTCTATAGTTTAATATACATAAAGACAATATAATATCAATAGAACTTGTATACATTATAACAAAACAAATAATGTATATTGGCTCTTTGAAACATGTAACATACATATGTTATCACAGGTCTTTGATTTTTTAGTTCACAATAACAAATGTATGTTATTTTTCTCTAATAACCCTATAGAGTTATATCCTTGACTGTTTACAGTAACTACAAGTTTTAAAGAATGTCATGTACATGTATCTATCATGTCTATATACTAAAAATATCAGTCCACATCCAACATCCAATGGATTTAGTGTAAAGATGTCATTAACAGTCTGAGAAAACATGACCTTGTACAAAGCCAAAATAAAGATACTGATAGATTAAAATTATTTTGTACACTGAAAAAAATACATATTAAAATCCAGGATAGTTTTAATCAAGGATACAAATCCATGTTTTAATTTATTCTTTTAATAAAATATTCATTTAGATTTTATTTACCATTTTTACCTAGGTCCTGGATTTGTACTGGATTATCTGTACTGAGAGTAAAATTTGTGATGTAAGTAAACCATGGTAAACACAGCAATATTTGTTAAGACATGTCAGTGGATAAACTGATGGACGAGAACAATAGAAAATTACCTCTTATGATAAAGTCAAGAAAATCAATAGTGAAACAATGCTGGTGACAATACTCAGTGTCAAATTAAAAGTTATTTCTAAAAAAAAAAACAATTATACTAACATTTAAAAAAAAAAGAATTTGTTAAACTGTTTAATAAGAAATATATATATATGCAAAGACGGGATGTTTTAAGTTCATTTAAATATTTACCTACATAATTACATTAGAAACTTGTGAAGCTGAGATTTAAAAAAAGAAGGATCTTTTGCTGCATATTGATAAAAAGAAATTGGAAAAATTCATATACATCATGTACATACAAAATATAAATATCTTTCAGGTCAAAATTTCTGGAGTGTTCCACATAGTGGTTAGCCATGTTAGCATGTTACAATATCCCAAAATATACCTATTTTTGTTGAGCCTGCGACTTTTGTCGCAAAAGCGAGACATAGCGATCCCACATTCCGTTGGCGTCGGCGGCGGTGTCCACAAATATTCACTCTGTGGTTTAAGTTTTTTCAAATTTTAATAACTTTCTTAAACTATCCTGGATTTCTACCAAACTTGGACAGAAGCTTGTTTATGATCATAAGATACAATGTAGTATCCAGAAGTAAATTTTGTTAAAAAAAAGTCCTGTTTATCCGTATTTTACTTTATAAATGGACTTAGCTTTTCTGCCAGTTAACATTACATTCACTCTGTGATTAAAGTTTTCAAAATTTTAATAACTTTCTTAAACTATCCTGGATTTGTACCAAACTTGGACAGAAGCTTGTTTATGATCAAAAGAAGAAAATTTTGTAAAACAAATTTCCTGTTTTTCCGTATATTACTTATAAATGGACTTACGGTAGTTTTTCTTCCAGTTAACATCACTTATGTCTGCAGTTAAAGTTTTTAAAACATTTATTAGATTCATAAACCATCCTGGATTCTTACCAAAATTGAACAGAAGCTTCTCACATTCAAAAGATAGTATCTAGTGGAAAATTTTTAATAATTATTTCCCCATTTTTGTTGAGCCTTCGACTAACAGCAAAAGTAGGTGACACACTGGGCTCCGTGGAACCCTTACAAATTTTTAACATATAATCTTTGCTGCATATCAATCGATTCCATTGGAATTTTTCCCTTGAATTTCCCTAATCTTGTTCATACATGTACAGATAATTGGCATGTTCCAGAGAGGTATATACATGTAAAGGGGTTTTACTTACTATATAAATAAGAAGATGTGGTATGAGTGCCAATGAAAAAACTCTCCATCTCAGTCACAGTGTATAAAATGTTACAAAGTTTGATTAACTTGTGTCTAAACCCTTGAAGTTTTGCATATTGAAGCAAATAAATATAAAAAAGAAGATGTGGTATGATTGCCAATGAGACAACTCTCCACAAGAGACCAAATGACACAGAAATTAACAACTATAGGTCACCGTACGGCCTTCAACAATGAGCAAAGCCCATACCGCACAGTCAGCTATAAAAGGTCCAGAAATGACAATGTAAAACAATTCAAACGAGAAAACTAAAGGCCTAATTTATGTACAAATAATGAACGAATAACAATTATGTAACACATAAACATACGACAACCACTGAATTACAGGCTCCTGACTTGGGACAGGCACATACAAACAGAATGTGGAAGGGTTAAACATGTTAGCGGGATTCCAACCCTCCCCTAATCCTGGGTCAGTGGTGCAACAAAACACTACAACAACTGTTCAAAACAATAAACAAATTATGCATATAATCAACAGCAACAACCACTCAATTATAGGCTCCCGACTTGGGACACGCACATATAGAATGTGGCGGGGTTAAACATGTTAGCAGGATCCCAACCCTCCCCCTAATCTGGGACAGTGGTGTAACAGTACAATATAAGAACGAACTATAAAAATCAGTTGAAAGAGGCTTAACTCATCAGATGGATAAAATACAAATACAAGTGGACGTGGCCTGGTTGTTGTACATCCAAACAACAAAAAGACACTAAGTACAGATCTGAGAGTACTCGCAGTTACTGACAGCTAGTTCAAAGCCACTAACAACTAATAAAAAAAATCATGCATCTAAGACTAAATTATCAATCTGTACACATCCAACATCCAATGGATTTAGTGTAAAGACGTTTAAATATGTTTAAATTAAATTACATTTAGATAACTGTTACAAAATGATGGGGATGTGTTTAACCATAGTTGTCAATGGGAGCATATAGTTTAACCCCTGTCCGTCCGTTTGTCCACCCCATTATGGGTATATAGCTATTCCACACAACTCCTACAGTTTGATTGCAACCTAGGTCATGTTCCAGTTACTGAATTTATTAGCAGTTTTTCTGTTTAAGTTAGTTTGATAGAAATTAATTGAGATATATATATATGTATATCATGTATATCAATGATATTTCTATATAAAGTTACAAAAATATCTATAGATTTTTGGAAGATTGCTGTCAGTCCTGGTGTAATTTGACTTGCACATTCTTTCAAAATTCTGTTTGGAAATCCATCTGGTCCAGAAGCTTTTGATGGGTTGACATCTTTCAGCAGTTTTTCTAATCCCTTTTCTGTTATTATGAGGTTTGGTATAGATTCCTCAATATGTTTTGTTGTGTCTGGTATTGTTGTGGATTTATCTATTGTGAAGACCGATTTGAATTGTTGTATTAGGATTTCAGCTTTCCCTTTGCTGTCGCTGATGAGTTTCCCTTTGTTTTTTAATGGGGCTACTCCAATGTTGTCATTTTTTCTGGATTTGATGTATTTCCAGAATGGCTTGGTATTGTTTGTTTCTAGGCCCTTTAGTATGGTGTCGTTGATATATGACCATTCGGCTTTCCTTATTTGACTTTTGACTTCTTTTTGGAAGTGCCTGTAGTTTGACCAATTTTTTGTTCTTTTAGCTTGCTGGTATAATCGGCTTTTCTTTTTGAACATCTTCCTTATTTTGTGTGTTATCCAGGGAAGGCTGTTATAATTATTTAAAAGAAAAATCTATATGTAATATGAATTGTAACTGAACTTTGTGAAAACACTGTTTATTTTAAACTAAAGATAATGTTATTTATACCGGCGAAATCGTGTCATTCTATAATGGGCATAAAATATGACTTGTACTCAGAGGCGTATTAAGTGGGGGACAGGAGTCCCGGTCCCCTTTGTGGGAAAATTTGTTTGACTAATAAGTTATTTAGGGATCAGTGAAGCATGACTGGAGTGGGCCCCCTCTTGGTCACTACCACCCCCTTTATCAAAATTTCTGGATCTGCACTGGTACTGCATACATACTTTTATCATTAGTACTTTATATTTTTCTCCTTTGCTTTGTTTTTACTTTTATATTCCGGCTCTGCACTCAATTTAACTGTGCTTTTTTCAGTGTTGCTATCATGAGCACTGTGACATCTTGTTTCACTTAATAATGCTTTCACATTGATATAAATAAATTTGGTGTATTTACTGTCTTCTGATTGGTTAAAAGTATTACCTTTATTTTCAATGTTGTCAATTTTTATGGCGACACGCCCATTCTGACGTTGTGTATTCATACGCCAACATGTGTGTACGTTGTTTTTGTTAATATAAATAATATAAAAAGCTCTTTGAGTCTTATTTTTGATAGAAATTTATTTATAATGAATGGCTATTATTTATTTTGAATTTATTGAACCATAAAATTAATTTTTGACTCTTCACATTTTACATAATCCGCTTCGCGGATTATTCAATGTGAAGAGTCAAAAATTAATTTTATGGTTCAATAAATTCAAAATAAATAATAGCCATTCATTAAATGCATTTTATTTTATTTGCATGTCTTAAATTGTTTACATGAATTGTATACGCCTTTTATTTGTTCGTTGGTAAAAAGCTGTACAGAGCTTACATTATTATAGGTTTATAATGTACCAAATTTTATTTTTCTCAACCTTGTTATGTTTTATAGTCTCACTTATGGGTACTTATTGGTCATCCCTAATGACCGACTTGTTTTGTATTTCTGTGAAGCAGAATTCCTACAAAACATTTCAAAGATAATAAATTGCTTCGCCGGGCGCAGCTAGATACGACCGCAGAGGTCCTACCATGAACAGTTGGGGCAAAAATGGACACAATATTCGCGCTTGGGTCTGAATATGGATTGTAATTAAATATTTGACACATAATAGGATTCTGACAGAGAACAACTATAGTCAAAGAACTTAGAATTGGTTATATGTTTCAATTTATATTAATTTTTTTGGCTTATATGCAATACACTATGCTGTTGCGAATTGACCCCCCTCCCTAAAAAAATACACCCCTTTTGCTTTGCTTTTGTGCAATACACTATGCTGTTGTGTATTGACCCCTCATTTTTTTTTGCTCTTGTGCAATACACTATTATGCTGTTGTTTATTGACACCTCCCCCTTTTTTTTTTTGGCAGAAATCATTATATTTAAAGAAAATGTCTTTTTAATTTCTGAAATTTCTGTAATCTAAAATTTAAAATTTAAAATTCCGAATAGAATTTGCAACCATAATTACCCATTTAAATACATCCTAAAATTCTTTTTTAAAACAGTTAGTTCTCTCTTGATGGCTGTATTTTTGACATTTTCACCTGTTATGTCTGTTTGATTTGTTCACACATCGTTGTCAATATAATGGAATTTGATGTGACTGTCATACAAGTGAGAGAGTTTAGCTAGTTATAAAAGCAGGCTCAATCCACCATTTTCTACATAAGAAAGTGCCTGTACCAAGTCAGAATATGATAGTTGTTATCCATTCATTTGATGTGTTTGAACTTTTGATTTTGCCATTTGATTAGGGACTTTCCGTTTTGAATTTTTCTCAGAGTTTAGCATTTTTGTGATTTTACTTTTTTCTAAAAACAAATTGGCAGCAAGTCACCTCAAGACAATACATTTCGTTATACATGATTTAAAAGTAGTGTAAGGGATGTAATTCAAACGTAACATTCATGTACTTAAATAAGTAATAGTCCATCAAACAGGAAATCATTGTTTTCCCCCTTTTTTGCCCCTAATTCCTAATTGGTTTAAGCTATAACCCTCAAAAGCCAATCCAAACCATCCTTTTGAGGAATGGAAACTTGTGGTATAATTTCAGAGAGATCCATACAATGTTCCACAAGTTATTGTCTGGAAACTAGAAAAATATTTTTTTGGGCCCCTTTTTGCCTCCTAATCCCTAAACTTTTGGGACCACAACCCCTTAAATCAACCCCAACCTTTCTTGTGTGGTTATAAACCTTGTGTTCAAATTTCATACATTTCTATTTACTTATACAAAAGTTATTTAATTATTTAATGTAAATTTGAAAATAATTGATAATCATAATATGAATGTCAAAAGTTTAATTTTGAAGTGTTTTGGTTGTGTTGATAAAAAACATGTTGCAAAAAAGACTAGATGTGTTGAAACGACACGAATAGCCCCGTCTCAAAAAGTTGAAAAATCTGCAATTGTGAACACAAACATGATGGTAGTCTCACATATCAAAATTCTGCTCAAAATCTTCAGGCTTTAAAAAACTCCATTTAACTGTGATTTTCGACCATTTATCAAAGTTCAAAGCCTGTAATTTCGGGAAAAAATTAGCAAAGCGGAACTAAACATAAACTTGATCTGTAACTCATCATGGTTAACTCACATACCAGAAATCAGCCCAATATCTGAAGGCGTTTAGAAAAAAAAATGTATAACTGTGATTTTCAACAATTTATCGAAGTCCAAAGCCCTTAATTTCGGCAAAAATAGTAGAGCAGGACAAAACTCAAACTTGATCTGTAACTCATCATGGTTAACTCACATATCAGCCCAATATCTGAAGGCGTTTAGAAAAAAAAGTCTGTATAACTGTGATTTTCAACAATTTATCGAAGTCCAAAGCCTGTAATTTTGGCAAAAATTAGCAGAGCACAACGAAACTAAAACTTGATCTAAAACTCATCATGGTGAACTCACATACCTAAAATCAGCCTAATATCTGAAGGCATTTAGAAAAAAAGCCTGTATAATGGTCTGTTGCGGAATGACGGAATGATGAAATGACAGACAAGGGTAAAACTATATGGCCCCGACAGCTTTGTTGCAGGGCCATAAAAAGCTTCATCATGTGTAATTACTAGTTCATGAAGATCAAAATGTTCTCAACTTGGAAGAAAAACACAGCACTTGGTATCATTCCAACATGAACTGTACAGAAGCTGCTGCTTAATTTGATGAAAAGCCACAACTCTATCTAGCTACTGAGAAGTGCTACAATGTTTATATATAAGCAGCACATAAACAATAACAAGAGAGGCTGTTAACCTGTGAACTTTTAGACGACAGCAATTTCTCAATATTTAAACTTATCAGATTGATGTAGAAAACAGAAACTACATGAGACAAAACAGAAACTGCACTTCCAATCAAGTACACCCTACCCTTACTATGAAATCACATTCTCTCACAGATTAACTCCCTCTCTAAATTCCACTCACAATCATATACCCTCACTCTCTCAATCATTTTATTTTTCTCCCTCCCTTTCACATTCATTACACCTTAACCACCTACCCCTATACCCCTTCTGCTTCGTGTTAAGTCCCTATGAGAAAATTGGGTTAGTAGATGAATAAGATATTATAAGATGTACCAGATATGGAAGATCTTAAATTTTAGAAATGTGAAGGAAATTTAGAACTGATTGATATCAAACATAAATATATGAACCTGAGCCACTTTTAGAAATGTAGTCTTATTTTCTACACATAATGGTCATCATAGCATTCGTACAAAAGATTAACAGCCAACGTTACAGAAAGCCAAATTGTGTAATGTAAATTTGAAAATAGAATGCTGTTTTGATTGATAAACATTATGGAGGCCAAAAGTATATATCCCACTCTTAATTTTGAAGTGTTTTTGGTGTGTTGATTACAAAATATGTTGAAAAAAATTAAAAAAACATAAATGAAAATTGCCAAATGGTATAAATTCAAATAGTTCAAAAACACATAAAACAAAAAGCCAAATGAAAAATGCCAAATGGTATTAAAAATACCTGTCTGCTTGTACTAGCCAGCCGGCCTGTGGGTTAGCTGGATTTTAAGGTGCTAGTTCACCAAGACAAATGCCCACAGTAGGTCACCTATCTTTTCCTTTTGGAGTACCAGTTTTTAAGTCTTTGATTTGACTTGGGGGCTTAACATTTAACTAAAAAAAGATAAAAAAAAAAAAGGTCTCCTGTATAAATTAAAATTTTGTCTTAAAAGTAAAATATTCCCTTTGTCCCCCTACCCCAAATGGATAAAATAATGTAAAAAGTCCCTCATTTCCCAAATAATCATAAAATGACCTGCCTCAACTTATAAATTAGGATAAAAACAGTAAAATATCCCCAATTAAAATTTGGATAAAAACAAATAAAATACTTTTTTCCCCTTAAAAGCATGTTACAGAGCTTCACATGCAGGCTGAGCCACCTCACTCTCAGTTTGTTCTAGTAAAAACAATAAAATATCCCCAATTAAAATTTGGATAAAAACAGTAAAATATCCCCAAATAAAATTTGGATAAAAACAAATAAATTATACAATTAAAAGCATGTTACAGAGTTTCACATGCAGACTGAGCCACCTCACTCTCAGTTTGTTCCAGTAAAAACAATAAAATATCCCAAATTAAAATTTGGATAAAAACAGTAAAATATCCCCAATTAAAATTTGGATAAAAACAAATAAAATATACAATTAAAAGCATGTTACAAGGCTTCACATGCAGGCTGAGCCACCTCACTCTCAGTTAGTTCCAGTAAAAACAATAAAATATCCCCAATTAAAATTTGGATAAAAACAGTAAAATATCCCCAATTAAAATTTGGATAAAAACAAATAAAATACTTTTTTCCCCTTAAAAGCATGTTACAGAGCTTCACATGCAGGCTGAGCCACCTCACTCTCAGTTTGTTCTAGTAAAAACAATAAAATATCACCAATTAAAATTTGGATAAAAACAGTAAAATATCCCCAATTAAAATTTGGATAAAAACAAATAAAATACTTTACAATTAAAAGCATGTTACAGAGCTTCACATGCAGGCTGAGCCACCTCACTCTCAGTTTGTTCCAGTAAAAACAATAAAATATCCCCAATTAAAATTTGGATAAAAACAGTAAAATATCCCCAATTAAAATTTGGATAAAAACAAATAAAATATACAATTAAAAGCATGTTTCAGAGCTTCACATGCAGGCTGAGCCACCTCACTCTCAGTAAGTTACAGTAAAAACAATAAAATATCCCCAATTAAAATTTGGATAAAAACAGTAAAATATCCCCAATCAAAATTTGGATAAAAACAAATAAAATACTTTTTTCCCCTTAAAAGCATGTTACAGAGCTTCACATGCAGGCTGAGCCACCTCACTCTCAGTTAGTTCCAGTAAAAACAATAAAATATCCCCAATTAAAATTTGGATAAAAACAGTAAAATATCCCCAATTAAAATTTGGATAAAAACAAATAAAAAACTTTTTTCCCCTTAAAAGCATGTTACAGAGCTTCACATGCAGGCTGAGCCACCTCACTCTCAGTTTGTTCTAGTAAAAACAATAAAATATCCCCAATTAAAATTTGGATAAAAACAGTAAAATATCCCCAATTAAAATTTGGATAAAAACAAATAAAATATACAATTAAAAGCATGTTACAGAGCTTCACATGCAGGCTGAGCCACCTCACTCTCAGTAAGTTCCAGTAAAAACAATAAAATATCCCCAATTAAAATTTGGATAAAAACAGTAAAATATCCCCAATTAAAATTTGAATAAAAACAAATAAAATACTTTTTTCCCCTTAAAAGCATGTTACAGAGCTTCACATGCAGGCTGAGCCACCTCACTCTCAGTTTGTTCTAGTAAAAACAATAAAATATCCCCAATCAAAATTTGGATAAAAACAAATAAAATACTTTTTTCCCCTTAAAAGCATGTTACAGAGCTTCATATGCAGGCTGAGCCACCTCACTCTCAGTTTGTTCTAGTAAAAACAATAAAATGTCCCCTATTAAAATTTGGATAAAAACAGTAAAATATCCCCAATTAAAATTTGGATAAAAACAAATAAAATATACAATTAAAAGCATGTTACAGAGCTTCACATGCAGACTGAGCCACCTCACTCTCAGTTTGTTCCAGTAAAAACAATAAAATATCCCCAATTAAAATTTGGATAAAAACAGTAAAATATCCCCAATTAAAATTTGGATAAAAACAAATAAAATATACAATTAAAAGCATGTTACAGAGCTTCACATGCAGGCTGAGCCACCTCACTCTCAGTTAGTTCCAGTAAAAACAATAAAATATCCCCAATTAAAATTTGGATAAAAACAGTAAAATATCCCCAATTAAAATTTGGATAAAAACAAATAAAATACTTTTTTCCCCTCAAAAGCATGTTACAGAGCTTCACATGCAGGCTGAGCCACCTCACTCTCAGTTTGTTCTAGTAAAAACAATAAAATATCACCAATTAAAATTTGGATAAAAACAGTAAAATATCCCCAATTAAAATTTGGATAAAAACAAATAAAATACTTTACAATTAAAAGCATGTTACAGAGCTTCACATGCAATCTGAGCCACCTCACTCTCAGTTTGTTCCAGTAAAAACAATAAAATATCCCCAATTAAAATTTGGATAAAAACAGTAAAATATCCCCAATTAAAATTTGGATAAAAACAGTGAAATATCCCCAATTAAAATTTGGATAAAAACAGTAAAATATCCCCAATTAAAATTTGGATAAAAACAAATAAAATACTTTTTTCCCCTTAAAAGCATGTTATAGAGCTTCACATGCAGGCTGAGCCACCTCACTCTCAGTTTGTTCTAGTAAAAACAATAAAATATCCCCAATTAAAATTTGGATAAAAACAGTAAAATATCCCCAATTAAAATTTGGATAAAAACAAATAAAATATACAATTCAAAGCATGTTACAGAGCTTCACATGCAGGCTGAGCCACCTCACTCTCAGTTTGTTCCAGTAAAAACAATAAAATATCCCCAATTAAAATTTGGAAAAAAACAGTAAAATATCCCCAATTAAAATTTGGATAAAAACAAATAAAATACTTTTTACAATTAAAAGCATGTTACAGAGCTTCACATGCAGACTGAGCCACCTCGCTCTCAGTTTTCCCTTAAAAGCATGTTACAGAGCTTCACATGCAGACTGAGCCACCTCGCTCTCAGTTTTCCCTTAAAAGCATGTTACAGAGCTTCACATGCAGACTGAGCCACCTCACTCTCAGTTGGTGCAAAAAATATTTTGACTGAGCCATCGCACATCAGTCAAACTGAGCCACCTCACTCTCAGTTTAACGTACCAGTAAGAATGGATACTTGATATATGACGGGGGACGTTCCTATAACTAAAAGGGAGGTATAGTATCTGTGAACCCCAAACACAGAGCGCGGCTTAACTTCGTCATACGTATACACAAGTATCCAATGCTAACTGATACATAACGTTGTCATGTCAGTCACTGAAAATAATTTTTATGTTACAACTAAAATAATAACAAAAACCTTGATTCCAAGTTGCCTGTGTTAAGAAGTGAAATAACTTCTCTGTAAAATATATCTAGTTTTGAAATTCTTGATGGTTTTCTTAAGGATTGAAGAACATGTGGCATTCCTAAAACACAGTGTGACAGCAACTCAACTATAAAGTAAAACCAGAAAGATATGAAAATGTAAAAAGTTGAGGTCTGGAGCTGGCATGTCAGTAACTGCTAGTAGTCTGTTGTTATTTATGTATTATTGTCATTTTGTTTATTTTCTTTTGTTTCATATTCTGACATTGAACTCAGACAACTCTTAAACTGAGTTTCACTGTGCGTATTTTTGTGCGATTTTTTTTTCTACATTGGCTAGAGGTATAAGGGGAGAGTTGAGATCTCAAAAAAAACAACCCCGCCACAATTTTGTGCCTGTCCCAAGTCAGGAGCCTCTGACCTTTTACTCTTGTATGATTTTCAATTGTAGTTTCTCGTGTATAATTAGGAGTTTAGTATGATGTCCATTATCACTGAACAAGTATATATGTTTAGGGGCCAGCTGAAGGACGCCTTAGGGTGCGGGAGTTTCTAGCTGCATTCAAGACCCATTAGTGGCCTTCGGCTGTTGTCTGCTCTATGGTCGAGTTGTTGTCTCTTTGACACATTCCCCATTTCCATTCTCAATTTTAGTCTTTAATCATTACTTTTCAAATTATGACTTGGATTGAGAGTTGCCTCATTGGCACTCATACCACATATTCTTATATCTATTTAACAATGAATTGTTCTTAGGTTATTATATGGAAAGTCATTTTACTATTTATTCGAAATTCAAGATATCTCATATAATATATAAGATATGTTATATAATATATAAGATATCTTATCTAATATATGATATCTTATTTAATGTATAAGATATCTTATTTAATATATAAGATAGCTTATAATTTCATTTTTATACAATATCTTATATATCAAATTAGATATCTTATATATCAAATGAGATATCTAATATATTATATAAGATATAGATATCTTATATATTATATAAGATATCTCATAAAGTAAATAAGATATATTATATACTTTATAAGATATCTTCTGAATTTTATAAGATGTCTCATATAGTTTAAAAGATATTTTATAAATTTTATGAGATATCTTATAAACTATATAAGATATCTTATGTAATATGTGAGATATCTTATAAAATTATGAGATATCTTATATAGTTAATGAGATATCTTATATAGTTTACAAGATATCTTATATAGTTTATAAGATATCTTATATAGTTTATTAGATATCTTATATAGTTTATAAGATATCATTGGCATTTAAGGATAGTTATTCTCATTGGCAACCCTTCCATATATCCTTATTTTTTATATGGTTGAGAGGTAAATGTAGTTTCCTGTGTGTATAACCGTGCATTGAGTTGCACTTTCAGGCTAAAAATAGACTTGATAAATTTCTGGCAGCACATCTATCAAGAATTAGCATATGACAATTTATTCTGTTATAAGTTTCAAGAAAGAAAATAAAAATTTGTCTATCTTTTATGTTGTTTTTGTTTATTCTAAACATATAAAACATTTTCATAATTCATTTAAATGAGCAAAAATTCTTCAATTCATACCAAGAATGTATCGTTTTAAACAAATTCTACTGAAATCTGAAGAATACCGTACAAGTTCTTCAAGTCTTTAATTGCATACAAATGTTTGTCACATACTATTATCTGCCTTGTAAGTGTTCATATGAAAAATACCATATTTAGGTCATACAAATGCTAGTCCAGATAACATCCATGTAGTCTTTGAATTACTTGATTATTGTCTCATTTCTGTTAAGGCTTCACTTCTAATACAATTGACTTTATTCAAAGATGACGTGTTGACAACTCCTCTTCAACCAAATTGCTTGTTCTGAACTTCTCTCAACATACTGAAAAGTAAAAATAACATTTATTATCCCTAAAGTATGCATGTTTGAGTTTAAGCAGCTATTCATGTAAAGTTTAGTTTGATCAATTTTGAATTGGTAAATGATTATAAAAAAGATGTGGAATGATTGCCAATGAGACAAATCTCAACAAGAGACCAAATGGCACAGAAATTAACTACTTTAAGTCACAGAACATGGTCATAGATAAAAGGCTCCAAAATTACCATAGTAAAATAATTCAAACAAGAAAACTAATGGCCTGATATAAGTACAAAACTAGAGGCTCTAAAGAGCCTGTGTCGCTCACCTTGGTCTATGTTCATACTAAACAAAGGACATACATTATAATAGATGAGAATAGCATTCATGACAAAATTATGTTTTGGTGATGATGATGTGTTTGTCAATCTTACTTTACTGAACATTCTTACTGTTTCGATTTTCTCTATCTATAATGAACTTGGCTCAGTAGTTTCAAAGGAAAATATTATGTAAAAGTTTACAAAAATTTACATAATTTACGAAAATTGTTTAAAATTTACTATAAAAAGCAATAACTCCTTATTGACCGTTTTGGTCGAGTTGACTTATTTGTAGATCTTACTTTGCTATACATAATTGCTGTTTACAGTTTATCTTTATCTAAGATAATATTGAAGATAATAACCAAAAACTGCAAAATAAAAATTACCAATTCAGGGGCAGGAACCCAACAACGGGTTGCCTGATTTGTCTGAAAATTTCAAGGCAGTTAGATCTTGACTTAATGAACATATTTTAATGAATGAGATTTGCTCTAAATGCTTTGAATTCAGAGATATTAGCCAAAAATTGCACTTTACCCCTATATACTATTTTTAGCCATGTCGGCCATCTTGGTTTATGGACGGGGTCATTGGACACATTTTTAAAACTACATACCCTTAAGATGATGATTGCCAAGTTTGGTTAAATTTGTCAAAGTAGTTTCAGAGGAGAAGATTTTTTTAAAAGATTACAAAAATTTAGGAAAAATGGTTAAAAATTGACTATAAAGGGCTATAACTGACCATTTTGGTCAAGTTGACTTATTTGTAGATCTTACTTTGCTGAACATTATTGCTGTTTACAGTTTATCTCTATCTATAATAATATTCAAGACAATAACCAAAAACAGCAAAATTTCCTTAAAATTACCAATTCAGGGGCAGCAACCCAACAACGGGTTTTCAGATTCATCTGAAAATTTCAGGGCAGATAGATCTTGACCTGATAAACAATTTTATCCCATGTCAGATTTGCTCTAAATGCTTTCGTTTCAGAGATATAAGCCAAAATCTACATTTTACCCCTATGTTCTATTTTTAGGCATGGCGGCCATCTTGGTTGGTTGGCTGGGTCACCGGACACATTTTTTAAATTAAATACCCTAGTGATGATTGTGGCCAAGTTTGTTTAAATTTGGCCAAGTAGTTTCAGAGGAGAAGATTTTTGTAAAAGTTAACGGACGACGACGGACGCCAAGTAATGAGAAAAGCTCACTTGGCCCTTTGGGCCCGGTGAGCTAAAAAAAACAAGAAACAAGAAACTCTTGTGAACCACATCAACAAACGACAACTTTATCATATCATATATTTCATTTAATTTATATACCGGTATTACTAGAACACACCCGCAAAATCGCGGGTATTTAGAGCTTGGTTGAAAGTATGTAAACTGTTATAGGGTGAATTTTTGTGAAAGATTTTATGTCTGGAGAAATTCAGAAAAGGTATCAAACTGAGTCATTATAAATAAAGCACTTGGAGACAGGACAATTATTTTAAGCCCTCTCCCTTTTTTCCAAAGTCAGTTATTTTTTTGCTGTCTGTTAAATTGCATGATTTTCGCGTTTCTGTATACTATGAACATAGATCTACATATAATATAAATAAAGTGAATTTGCTATTAACTATCAATTCCATCCACGGCGATCACTGCTATATTATATAGAGAGTATATGTATGTATTAAAGTCTGTGGATTTTCTACAAAAATCTTGGTTTTATTTGCCACAAAATCCCCTTTTCCCATTTAAGGAGGCCTGATGGGTTATTTTCGTTTTTCGTGATCGGCGCATTTTCGCTATCGTTGTCCGTTTTTCTACATATTTATTTTGTTTTTATATTTTCGTGATCTGTGATCATGGAAATTTATTTTCTGTGAATCGTGATTGACAAAAAAAATCAACTCGTGAATCGTGATGAGACCCCCCCATCAAGCCCCTCATTAAAGGGGTCATATACCTTTACAAATATTTCATATACATCTGTGTTTAAACAGGCCAGGACTAACCATTAATTGGTCAGTGAATTGTATCTCAGTTAAGGTATAATTCATCTATTGACATATAATGTGGTATAATGCAGTTTTTATATAAAAAAAAAAACCTTAAAGAAATATTGTAACATGAATTCATACATTTCTCCACCATTGATGTAATTGATTCAATAAACTCCACAAATTAATGGTTATTCCTGACATGTTTAATCTTTAAAATATCCATAGGCCCTTTATAGCTTGTTGTTCAGTGTGAGCCAAGGCTCTGTGTTAAAGGCCATACCTTGACCTATAATGGTTTACTTTTATAAATTGTTATTTGGATGGAGAGTTGTCTCATTGGCACTCATACCACATCTTCCTATATCTATGATATCTGAATCATTTATTTTGATCATTTATACAATAAAATCACATTAGTATATATGTTGAAATATGAGATATTACAAATGTAATAATAGAAAACTGACCTTTTTTATATAAAATCAAAGATGTCCATTAAATTTGAATACAAATGATATCAGCACCACTCAGACCAAGATATAAGCAAATTCTAACCAAACAAAAGAATTCACTCCAAAAAAAAGACATATGACTTAATGAACCAATCATTAAAAAGAAGAGAGAGTTGTCATACCCCAAACTTTTTAAAAAAGTTAAGGGGTTATAACTCATTGATCCATGAAGAAGTTTAACAATAAACATAATCACTAGTGCATGACTAACAACTACTCACTAAGTAACTTAGAATTAAAAATATTAACTCATCAGATATATTATTTAGAACAATTGTTTACCTCTGCTAGTGTAAGACATAATAGTGACCTGTGAAAATGCGTCCACTTGGACAGTTTTTCATTGAATTTTGGTATTTAATAATGTCCATGCCATGTATGAAATATGGTCCATCTACAGGACAATATTTTGTAATTGTTGTTATTAAATTATGTCCATGTCCTTGGAAAATAATACTGAAAAGCATCTGTTACTTGTTTGAACTTAAATCATTATACATGTTTACATGTACATATTAAAAAATATAAATAAGGAGATAAGGATGGTATGAGTACCAATGAAACAACTCTTTGTCAAAGTAACAATGTATTAAAGTTCGCAATTATACATGTAGGTTACAATACGTATAGTCTACAAGGCAATGGATATCATTTAATACTTTAATCATATCGAAAATTGTCCTGGTGGACACAATATCCTGAGATAAAATGTCACCCTGGACAGAACTATAGTATTAAATATGGACACTTTTTCATACCTGAGGACATATTTTCATAGGAAATTGTGTCCATGGACAGTATTTTCTATAAAATAATGTCCAGTGGACATTATTTCATGAGGGACACTTTTAAATCCTACACTAGTCTGCATAGAAGTTTTGCAAGTTTCTTGTGATATGGGGCAATCTGAATCTAAAAAAAATCAAATATAATAATAAAATTTCTATGATGGAAAGTGCAAAAATATTGCATACAAGTCTATGAAAGAAAAACTTAGGTAAATCATTGCATCAAATAATGAAAAATTGTTATATACAGCAGTTATTTCTTAAAAACGTTGAAAATATGCAGAAAACTATTTTACAGCCACTTTCTGGTTTCGAAAACTATAAGCCCCTCAAGAAAATATGAAAAGCTGTACACGATATACATCTGAATATTAAAGCTGATCCAGATTTTAAAAAATGTGCGGCAACAGAAAACCAAAAAAGAGATTGGCACCCCCTTTCCCCCCAAAAAAAAAATCAAACGCAACAAAAATGTTAACCCCCTCCCCATCCAATGTCTTTTTTGAACTAAAGTATATGATATTATGTCATACCCTCCCTTCCACTGAGCGCAGTAGTTCTAACAAAAAAAAATTATATGAACAGGCTCCTGGTATGTTTCATGACAGACACATACAAAAGGACAAATGTAAATTTCACGACTATACATGAGTATAAATTATCACAAAGATAAAATATATATTGAGAATATAAATGGGGAATGTGTCAAATAGAAATAAACCTGACCAAAAAAACATTACAAGAACATCTCAAACACAAGTTACACCTAAAAAATCAACTCAATGACACCCTCAGCTGACCCCTAACAAAAATGTTTATTGGTTTAGTGAAAATGGACATCACACTCTTGAAACTCCAAAACATATTATAAACGAACTCAATTAAAAATAAAATGCTCCGCAGGGCGCAGCTTGATACGACCGCAGAGGTCGAACCCTGAACAGTTGGGGCAAGTATGGACACAACATTCAAGCTTGATACAGCTTTGCATTTGGATTGTGATTAAATATTTGACACAGCATAGGTTTCTGACACAGAATGAATGTGGTCTAAGAACTTAAAAATTTCAAATTGGACATTCACCTTTTATGGTCCAATATCCAAAATCTAAATACATGGTTAGATTCAGCATATCAAAGAACCCCAAGAATTCAATTTTTGATGAAATCAAAAAAAGTTTAATTTTGGACCCTTTTGACCTCAATGTGGACAAAGTTGATAACGGGGCCCAAAAATCAAAAATCTGAATACATGGTTAGATTCAGCATATCAAAGAACCCCATGTATTCAATTTTTGTTGAAATCAAACAAAGTTTAATTTTGAACCCAAATTTGGACCAACTTGAAAACTGGGCCCATAATCAAAAATCTAAATACATGTTTAGATTCAGCATATCAAAGAACCCTAAGAATTCAATTTTTGTTAAAATCAAACTAAGTTTAATTTTGGACCCTTTGGACCTTAATGTAGACCAATTTGAAAACGGAACCAAAAATTAAGAATCTAAATACACGGTTAGATTCGGCATATCAAAGAACCCCAATAATTCAAGAATAAAACCCCATTGAAATTGGTCAAGAAATAAGCAATTTATACTAAGTATCTTCTTTTGCACAATACTGTGCAATTAAATATTTCTTGTTATTGCGCAATACTGTACAATTGAAGATTTCTTGCTATTGCGCAATACTGTGCAATTGAAGATTTCTTGCTATTGTGCAATACTGTGCAATTGAAAATTTCTTGCTATTGCACAATACTTATTATATAATACTTTACACATCCTGTTTGGTGTGTATCTCCTACCATATCATTATTATTTGCTTTTAAATATAAATCAGAAATAACCAACTTAAAATGGAAAATTTTAAAAGAAAAAAAAAAGGAAAAAAAAAAAAATCCCCCCCCCCAAATTTTTTGAACCCCCTTATGATTCATCACCCCTAAACTCAATCCCAGCCTTCCCTTTGTGGTATGGTACCTTGCAGTACAATTTCAGAGAGATCCATACACTTGAACACAAGTTATTGTCTGGAAACTAGAAAAATGTGTTTTTTGGCCCCTTTTTGGCCCCAAATTCCTAAACATTTAGGGCAATTACCCCCAAACTCAAACCCAGCTTTCCCTTTGTGATATGGAACCTTGTAGTACAATTTCAGAAAGATCCATACACTTACACACAAGTTATTGTCCTGAAACTAGAAAAATGCTTGTTTTTTGCCCCTTTTTGGCCCCTAATTCCTAAAATATTGAGGCAATTACCCCCATCATCAATCCCAGCCTTCCCTTTGTGGTATGGTACCTTGCAGTACAATTTCAGAGAGATCCATACACTTGAACACAAGTTATTGTCTGGAAACTAGAAAAATGTGTTTTTTGGCCCCTTTTTGGCCCCAAATTCCTAAACATTTAGGGCAATTACCCCCAAACTCAAACCCAGCTTTCCCTTTGTGATATGGAACCTTGTAGTACAATTTCAGAAAGATCCATACACTTACACACAAGTTATTGTCCTGAAACTAGAAAAATGCTTGTTTTTTGCCCCTTTTTTGCCCCTAATTCCTAAAATATTGAGGCAATTACCCCCATCATCAATCCCAGCCTTCCCTTTGTGGTATGGTACCTTGCAGTACAATTTCAGAGAGATCCATACACTTGAACACAAGTTATTGTCTGGAAACTAGAAAAATGCTTATTTTTGGCCCTTTTTGGCCCCAAATTCCTAAACGTTTCGGCAATTACCCCCAAACTCAATTCCAGCTTTCCCTTTGTGATATGGAACCTTGTAGTACAATTTCATAAAGATCCATACACTTACATACAAGTTATTGTCATGAAACTAGAAAAATGCTTGTTTTTTGCCCCTTTTTTTTGCCCCTAATTCCTAAAATTTTGAGGCAAATACCCCCAAAATCAATCCCAGCATTCCTTTTGTGATATGGAACCTTGTGGTACAATGTCAGAGAGATCCATACACTAACACACAAGTTATGTCTGGAAGTTACAAAAATGCTTATTTTTGGCCCCTTTTTGGCCCCTAATTCCTTTACTGTTGGTACCATAACCCCCAAAATCAATCCCAACCTTCCTTTTGTGGTATTGAACCTTGTGGTAAAATTTCATAGAGATCCATTCACTTAAACTAAAGTTAGAGTGCGAAAACCAATGTGTCTACGGACGACGCCGGACGACGACGACGACGACGCCAACGTCATACCAATATACGACCACAAAAATTTTTTTGCGGTCGTATAAAAATCACAAGACTTACATTAATTTAAAAACGCTAGAGGCTCCTGACTTGGGACAGGCGCAAGAAATGCGGTGAGGTTTAAAATGTTTTATGAGATGTCAAATCTTTCTCTCATACTTTAGCTTATGTAGAAAAAACCAATACACGGTAAAACCCATTTCAAAAGAAATCTGTGTCAGATATCGATGTGAGAATAGTTAACGGAAGAAATTAAGCAAAATATCATTGGTGCATACATTAACTATAGAAGCAGTTTCAGTTTCTGATATGACAGCTCCATTCCTAACATGATTATGGCTCCAACATATGAACTATGCATTATTATTTTACATGACCATATATATATATAAATGAAGTCAGTTGAAAGGTGAAATTGTTACTTGAGCTTGGTAACAGTCGTACCAGCATAGACATGTAACAGAGAAGACAGAGAAGATACTAATGATAAATCGAGCCACAAGTTGTTGACAAATCGACAGTGCCATGGTAAAAACGAAACTACAAATTATAAGGACTGAACATAATCAAAAATCTAAATAATATATATATTAGCTTGTCTTGCTGAAGGTCAAGGAAAAGAAACCGTTGTTTTACATTTATAAAATACATGTGTCAACTTTATAATTTATAATTATAAGTGATTAGGTAGTCAGTGGCTTCTACTTAATCCTTAAATTTCCTTATATTTTTTATGATTATTACTACAACAAAACAGAAAGTATGCAACACTTTCCAAGGACTTATCATTAAGACTTCCAACATTAAGAAATGCGAATTGCAAGGGCATGTGATTCGGAGTTGATGGTTAAAATATAAAAAAAGAAGATGTGGTATGCTTGCCAATGAGACAACTCTCCACGAGAGACCAAAATGACACAGAAATTAACAACTATTGGTCATTATGTACAGCCTACAGCAATGAGCAAAGCCCATACCACATAGTGAGCTATAAAAGGCCCTGAAATGACAATGTAAAACAATTCAAGCGAGAAAACAGTCTTATTAATGTAAAAAAATTGAACGAAAAGCATGTTTCCCAAACCACCATTTTTTAAGGGTGTAGCATCAGAATTTAAAATCATTAAATACAGGGACACACTGTTTCGTGTATATAGTTATATACATATTACATATATATCCCACTGAGGGACGAACAAAAATTTGTCAGCATAAAAATCTAATTTTAATACTGTTGGGTGTAAATGTAAGAGATAAATTTGTCCTGGTAAAATATGTCCGGGCGGACACATATTACTAGTATAAAAAGTCCATCAGGTTACAGAATTTACTAGTATTTTTAGTCCGATGTTAGTAATTTATGTCCCCAGACTAATTTTCCTAGGAATTCAAGACCATGTCATTAATATTCCTAGGTAAAAACGTCCATGTCCTTTTTTTTATAGGAAAAATATTAATGAATCAAATCATTTACATTTAAACAATATTGGAAATTTAAATGTTAAGTTTTACTATTGTTTAAGAGTTGTGTATTTATATTTTTAATAAAATTCATGTTCCTAGACTAATTTTCCTAGGAAATCATGTCCATGTCATTAATATTCTTAGGTAAAAACGTCCATGCCCTTTATTTTAAAAGGTAAATATAAATGTTATGTTTTAATATTTTTTACCAGTTGTGTATCAATTTTTTTAATAAAATGTTTGTCCCCAGACTAATTTTCCTTTGGAAATCATTTCCATGTCATTTATATTCTTAGGTAAAAAATATCCATGCCCTTTATTTTAAAAGGAATATTTTAATGAAACAAATTATTTACATGTAAACAATGAAAATTCAATGTTTATGTTTTAATATTGTTAAAGAGTTGAGCATTAATATTTTAATAAAATTCATGTCCCAGACTAATTTTCCTAGGAAATCATGTTGATGTCATTAATATTCTTAGGTAAAAATGTCCATTCCCTTTATTTTGAAAGGTAAATTTAAATGTCATGTTCTAATATTGTTTTAGAGCTGTGTATTAATATTTTAATAAAAAATTTTGTGTCCCCAGACTAATTTTCCTAGGACATCATGTCCACGTCATTAACATGCCTAGGTTATAACGTCCAGCCATGTCCTCTATTTTAATAGGAAACAATTGATGAAACTTTACAATCTTAACTAAGAAAATATGTTGTTTTTTTAATTTTCAATAATTTTTATGATATAATAAAAATTACTAGAAAAAAACAAGTTTTAGGACAATTTTTCCTAGGAAAATAAGTGCCAGACATATTTTACTAGCTATGGACTTATTTTCCTAGGAAAATTTGTCCTGGGACTTACATTTCTAGTAAAATAATGGTCATGGACTTGATTAACTAGGGAAAAAAGTCTGGCGGACAAATTTTACTGCCGGACCATTTTTACTGTTACATAATTATTAAGACTTAAATATATTATGAATAAGAAGACGGGTTCTAGTTCTACTCCTACACCACCATGTTTCCATGATTCCTTACAACGTTGTAATCTTTAAGCCATCACATGCAGTTATTGAGATAATTGCAAAATTTATACTATACAATTATAGCCTTTAGTGCAAAACATGTTCCAGATTATAAAAAACCAAATTTCGGATGCTTTGTCTTGTTTACAGATCACCCGTTTTCACAAGCTGGCCCCAAAAGCAGAACAGAGTCCATGCATAGTTCCAAGTGCATCAGAAGTAATGTGGCACTGAGTGAAACAGTTAGTAAATTATGGATTTTTCTATTTCTGAAGGGACAAAAGTGTCATATGAGACTGGTTATAATCATTTTTTTTAATTTTTGCTATTAAATGGTATAAGTGTTACTGACAGCAAGCCTTATTCAGTGTCAGAAGATCTATTGATATATTTTGCTACACATTGCTTTCAACATCTCAAACTACAGTACTCTACAATTAAACTATACATATGTGGAATTAGACATAGATGCTTAAAGGATAATATATGTTCTCCTTTCAATAATTCTAGTAACAATTTAGAGAGACTGTCCTTGTTTTTTAATTCTATTAAAAGATTACAGAAACCGATCATTAAAGATCACTTACCTATAACCTTTGATATCCTTCAAAATTTATGTGTTAAGCTTAAAGAAGGAATTTTTTCACCTTTTATTGACCAGATGTTATATACTGCTTTTACAGTAGCTTTTTATGGTTTCTTACGCTGTGGCGAGTTTACAATTCGCAGGTCAAAATCATTTGATTGTACCAACAATATATGTATATCTGATGTTTTATTTTATTCTGACTATGTTATTTTACATTTAAAGCATTCTAAAACTGACCCTTTCAGGATGGGTGTTGATATTCAACTTCACAAGCTAAATCATGATTGTTGTCCATTTAAAGCTTTACATGATTATTTGATTGTAAGCTTAAGGAAAACCATGTTTAAATTTCAAAATAATAGTGCTTTATTTATTGAGGAATCGGATAAAGCTCTAGATAGAGAATTTTTTATCAGAATTTAGTTAAAGCATCTTTTGGGTATCTGTGCATGGTTATAATCCTCAGTCCTTTAACGGACATTCATTTCGAATTGGAGCTGCTACAACAGCTGGAAAATCTAATATTGAGGATCACTTAATTAAAACATTAGGTGGATGGAATTCTAATAGTTATTGTCGCTATATAAGAACTAGTAAAAATGTAATTAAAAAAGCACAACAAAAGTTTTCATGATGATTCTTCCATTATGTCATATATCCTGTGTAAATAGTTTTTGCTTTTATTCTTATTTTATACCATATAGTGTACATTTGCACATGTACAATACATACCTGTAGATATTAAATATTTGAGTATTTAAATATCATGTATTTGATTGTTTTATTTTAAAAATTGATTCATAAGATTAAACACATATTTTATTATTTCTATCTTTCATTATCAGTGAAGTATTGAAGGTGTCCAAGGTGTTAAACTTTAAGTCCATCCCTTACAACCACTTTCCTATTCAATTCCTTGGGGGTCACTTAGGGGACGACCATTTGATATTCTGGGGGGGCCAGGAAGATTTTGAAAATAAATAACTCAGCCTTGATAATCACAAAAATAAATGGTTTGTTCTGTGGTAGTTTGAAAATAAATGACCTGACTTGCAATGTATTGAAAATAAATAACTCAGCAGGTCTAATCGAAAGTATGAGATGGCACCAGATTCTTCATAAATTAATCTTTTTTCCAAAAAAAAAAATCGGGAAACACTTCCCATATCTTTTAATAATAAAAGTATAAATATTATTTAAATATACTTGAAATGTCAGAAAATTGGTTTCATTTAACTTGAGGTTAATTGTCTCAGGATCACTTACCTCACTTTTATTAAATCAGGGCCGTAACTACATTGAGACAAATGCCTCATGTAGGAAATTTCAAAACCAAACGCTTGTCTCCATATCAAATTGTGTTCACCGTGAGTGCCTTGCAAGAAGCAAGTTCTGTTCTCCCTCAGACGTAGCCCCTGATTTTTCGGGATCAATATTTCTTATTTATTTGTCTTTTGTTCATTGATTGCCCTTCTGTATTCTGTTAGTGTTGCATTCATTTTGTAATTTAGTAATTTTATTATTAACTTGATCATGAGTTTAAAAAAACACAGCAGCCACAGACTTAACTATGTGAATTACATTTTTGCTTTTAATATCATGCATATTTGTCTTTTGATGTTGTTCCTAGAAACTTAAGTCTTACACTGAATCTATAACGTGATTTTGCTTTGAGACCAAAATATTGTCATAAAATTATTAAAACAGAACTTGCATTTTCAGTTTAAGAAAGGGTCTGGGGAACACCCAGAAGGCATGATTTTGCATCATTTGTTCTATAGCTTCTTGGGCCTTCAGCGGTTCAAAAACCCTTCAAAAAAAATTTTGCCTCGCTCCGCTCCGCGAAACACATTTGCCAATACTTTTAGAAGAGCCTTAGTTTCAACCAAACTTTAATACTGTGTATGTATACAATACATGTATATGCATTGGGGGATATAAAAAGATTCATTTCTGCAGAGGATAATAATTAATTCTGATTAAATGGTACATAATGACTTGACTATACATGAATTATTTATAATAAACAAATAATTTAAAAATTGTATGTTTTCGAATATTATAAATATAGTTGTGAAAATAAATAATCAGTCCCTTGCTTTAATGAAAATGAAAAATCTTGCTTCAATAGTGCAGAAAATAGATAATCTGTCCTCTTAGTTTACAAAAATAAATAACCGATCCACAACAAATCCTCCTGCTCCCCCCCCCCCCCCCCCCCCCCCCCCCCCCCCCCCCCCGAGAATATCAAATGGTCGTCCCCTTAGCTGTTTCACATCTGATCTTTGGACCATTACGAAATTCACCACTGGTTAATTTCTCTTCTTATCCCCAAGTAATTAACTACTTTTCATCTCTCCACCATGAATTCAACCCCTTTTTGTAGCACCCTGCTACGAGATGAAGCATCGCTTCATCCCCTTTTGGAACCCTCTGCGTTCCAGTTGATTGGCGGAGTGTCCATGTCCACGGGGCTTGGCTACCCACTATACCAAGTGTCATCGACAGGGCCTGGAGCAAAATTTTCCCAGCTGAGATACTGACTCCCAAAGGACAAACTTATATTATGTAATAAAAGTGAAACTTTATCAAGCCTTTGTTATCAACAGCCTCATCAATTTGTCGAAGTACTTGTGTCAGGTGTAGTCATTTGTCTGGTTCTTGTTTTTATATGGTCAGTAATTGTGGTTCTTCATCTTAAAGACTAGTCGAGAGACTAGCATTTGGTCCCATGTTGTATATACATGTACATGTTTATGTTGAGTATGATTTAGCACCAGTGTTCTAGGATTAAAGAGCAACACTCGAAGAAACTTTCTTATAAGAGGATCTTCAAATTTAAGTTAGAGGTTGAGGTAATCATAAAGCACAGTAGTATCCAGGATCACATAGAATGTGTTAGGGGCATCACTTGGCAATCGTCATCTGCTATGTGCTTACATGTCATGTAGGTCTCAAGTCATCACTTGGCATCCGTCTATCAATATTACTTAAGCTGTCATTTTCCGCCAGGACGAAAGTGTAAATAATCTTTAAGCCATCACATAGAGTTATTGAGATAATTGCAAAATTTATACTATTCATTTATAGCCTTTGTATGAGGTCGATACAAGGATATATTGACCTGAAAGAAGTATATTGACTGAGGACGAAGTCTGAGGTCGATATACTTCTTTGGGTCGATATATCCTGTACTGACCTCATAAACAGGCTATAATTGTTATATTATTAATTTCCGACCATATTTATATCAAAATCATCATTTGAATTTGTTGGAATTTTATAGATATCATATTGTCTCCTAGACATTTTAAAACAACATATTTGATTTGTTGTTATTTCATTTACTTCCAACGTTCTAACAAATATATGCATACTCAGATTAATGTTCAAATGTAGAATCCTTAACAGTTTGATGGCAGACGACACAAGTTTACGATCATTACAAACACAGGCAGAACCCAATTCCATATTTTCTCAAAAGTTGTACCCTGCTTACACAAAAGCCCTGATGACTGATACTAATAGTTTGCAATACACATTACAGTCAAGATATTGTATTGTTTTATATCTCATTTCACAACAAAGGTGTATGAACATATATAGATATACGATTAATTTACGTTATTTGATTGAGTTAAGCCTTCCAAATGTTATTTTATTGTGTGTTTTTCTATGTTGTTATGTTATACTATTGTTTCAGAAAAAGGGAGAAGGTTTGGTACCATTAAAACGTTTAATCCGATGCAAATGTTTGCACCTGTCCTAAGTAGATGTACAGTAGTTGTTGTTTGTTTATGTAATTTATACATGTTTCTCTTTTCTCGTTTTTATCTCACCTGGCCCGAAGGGCCAAGTGAGCTTTTCTCATCACTTGGCGTCCGTCGTCGTTAACTTTTTTTACATTTTGAACTTCTTCTAGAGAACCACTGAATGGAATGAAACCAAATGTAGCATGAATGTTCCTTATGAGGTGCTGACCAAGTGTTGTTACTTTGTAGACGATCCACCATCCAAAATGGCCGCCAGCGGGGGACTTAGTTTAACATAGGACCCTATGGGAAATACATACAAATGTCTTCTTTTAGAGAACCACTGAATGGAATGAAACCAAACATAGCATGAATGTTCCTCATGAGGTGCTGACCACGTGTTGTTACTTTGTAGCCAATCCATCATATAAAGATGGCTGCCAGTGGGGGACTTAGTTTAACATAGGACCCTATGGGAAATGCATACAAATGTCTTCTTATAGAGAACCACTGAATGGAATGAAACCAAACATAGCATGAATGTTCTTTATGAGATGCTGACCAAGTGTTGTTACTTTGTAGCTGATCCATCATCCAAGATAGCCGCCAGCGGGGGACTTAGTTTAACATAGGACCCTATGGGAAATACATACAAATGTCTTCTTTTAGAGAACCAATAAATGGAACGAAACCAAATATAGCATGAATGTTCCTTATGAGATGCTGACCAAGTGTTGTTACATTGTAGCCAATCCATCATCCAAGATGGCCGCCAGCCAGGGACTAAGTTTAACATAGGACCCTATGGGAAATGCATACAAATATCTACTTTTAGAGAATCACTGAATGGAATGAAACCAAACGTAGCATGAATATTCCTTATGAGATGCTGACCAAGTGTTGTTACTTTGTAGCTGATCCATTATCCAAGATGGCCACCAGCAGGGGACTTAGTTTAACAAAGGACCCTATAGGAAATACATACAAATGTCTTCTTTTAGAGAACCACTGAATGGAATGAAAGCAAGCATAGCATGAATGTTCCTTATGGGATGCTGACCAAGTGTTGTTACTTTGTAGCCAATCCATCATCCAAGATGGCCGCCAGCAGGGGACTAAGTTTAACATAGGACCCTATGGGAAATGCATACAAATATCTTCTTATAGAGAACCACTGAATGGAATGAAACCAAACATAGCATGAATGTTCCTTATGAGATGCTGACCAAATGTTGTTACTTTGTAGCTGATCCATTTTCCAAGATGGCCACCAGCAGGGGACTTAGTTTTACAAAGGACCCTATGGGAAATACATACAAATGTCTTCTTTTAGAGAACCACTGAATCGAATGAAAGCAAACATAGCAATATTAAACCAAATTTGGCCTCAAACATCATTATATGTATCTGTTACAATTTTTACATTTTTTCATTTTATTTCAAAATCCCAAGTAGAGTCAGGTGAGCGACACAGGCTCTTGAGAGCCTCTAGTTTTTTATATAGATTAGACCGTTGGTTTTCCCGTTTGAATGGTTTTACACTTGTAATTTTGGGGCCCTTTATAGCTTGTTGTTCGGTGTGAGCCAAGGCTCTGTGTTGAAGGCCGTACCTTGACCTATAATGGTTTACTTTAATAAATTGTAATTTGGATGGAGAGTTGTCTCATTGGCACTCATACCACATCTTCCTATATCTATATACATGTTTTGCCTGCAAGAAACAACAATTTGAAATTCTATCAATTGCTAAGAATGAAACCAAACATAGCATGAATGTTCCTTATGAGATGCTGACCAAGTGTTGTTACTTTGTAGCCAATCCATCATCCAAGATGGCTGCCAGCGGGGGACTTAGTTTAACATAGGACCCTATGGGAAATACATACAAATGTCTTCTTTTAGAGAACCACTGAATCGAATGAAAGCAAGCATAGCATGAATGTTCCTTATGAGATGCTGACCAAGTGTTGTTACTTTGTAGCCAATCCATCATCCAAGATGGCCACCAGCGGGGGACTAAGTTTAACATAGGACCCTATTGGAAATGCATACAAATATCTTCTTATAGAGAACCACTGAATGGAATGAAACCAAACATAGCATGAATGTTCCTTATGAGATGCTGACCAAATGTTCTTACTTTGTAGCTGATCCATTTTCCAAGATGGCCACCAGCAGGGGACTTAGTTTTACAAAGGACCCTATGGGAAATACATACAAATGTCTTCTTTTAGAGAACCACTGAATCGAATGAAAGCAAACATAGCAATATTAAACCAAATTTGGCCTCAAACATCATTATATGTATCTGTTACAATTTTTACATTTTTTCATTTTATTTCAAAATCCCAAGTAGAGTCAGGTGAGCGACACAGGCTCTTGAGAGCCTCTAGTTTTTTATATAGATTAGACCGTTGGTTTTCCCGTTTGAATGGTTTTACACTTGTAATTTTGGGGCCCTTTATAGCTTGTTGTTCAGTGTGAGCCAAGGCTCCGTGTTGAAGGCCGTACCTTGACCTATAATGGTTTACTTTTATAAATTGTAATTTGGATGGAGAGTTGTCTCATTGGCACTCATACCACATCTTCCTATATCTATATACATGTTTTGCCTGCAAGAAACAACAATTTGAAATTCTATCAAGTGCTAAGATAAAGTAAGCTCTTCATATTTCTATTCTGAAATTTTTCTTAGGTCTGGAAGATAGAACTTTTTCATATTCTTTTCGTCAAAGTTCTTCATGCAATAACGCATATATTAGCGAACAATACTAAGAACTTAAATACGTCTGTTTCAATATAACCTATACCTGATATGTCGATAACTTAAAATAGACCATTGGGATAAAATTAATTGTCGTGGTTGCCTTACGGTACCTGATGAGTACCCTTGGCAGGGACGAAACAGATTGAAAAAAAAGCAGAAACAGCTGTTTAAATATAATCCTGACCTAAAATCATGGAGGTGTGGGGATATACCATTTCCTCCAAGATAAACATAATGTCGTAGTATCCAATAATTGACCATTCAATTGTTAAAATACATGTATTTTGTCAGTATACAGGTCATAACAATGATGGTGTCCACTTCCTGTAGAAGTTACCCAACTCAATGTTTGTAACTATAAACCAATAGTTTACGGATATACCAACCAATTCACTATGCTGTTGAATATTAATCCCCTCAAAAAAAAATATTTGAAGAAATTTCCTTTTTAATTTCTGAAATGATAAAAATTTTATCCCCCCCACCCCTCCAATTTGTTTTCACCTCCCCTTTCCCTTATTCCAAAAATAATCTCAATTCAAATTTCTAATGGAGTTTGCAACAATAACTACTCATTTAAATACATCATAAAATATTAAAATATAAAATGACATACAGTCATGGTTAGAATAAATATCAATTAATTGTAACTTTTAAAAAAAAATTACACAGCTAATCATCTCAAGACAATCATCATTTCTTAATACATAATTTTCAAGCAGTGTAAGGGAGGTAATCAAACAATATATAACAGTTTTCTTAAAATGGAATTGGGACTACCTCCCTTACACTGCTTTTAAATTGTCTAAATTGCCTTAAACCAGAAAATACTCTTGTTTTTTGCCCCAATTTGCTAGATGATTCGAGCCATAAAACCCCATAAAAATTCCTTTGTAGTATTGAAACTTGTGGTATAATTTTTGAGAGATTTATACACTTAAACACAAGTTATTAACTGGAAACTACAAAAATGCTTATTTTGGCCCCCAACTTATTGAAACCCCCCTTGGAGCAAGAACCCTTAAACTCAATTCCAGCTTTTCCTTTGTAGTAAGAAACCTTGTAGTATAATTTGAGAGAGATCTATACACTTAAACACAAGTTATTGTCTGTAAACTAGAAAAATGCTTCTTTTGGGCCCTTTTATCCCCCTTATTCCTACATGTTCGGGGAAATTAACCCCAAACTGAATCCCAGCCTTCCCTTTGTTAAATGGAACCTTGTGGTACAATGTCAGATAGATCAATAAAGTTATACACAAGTTATTTTCTGGAAACTAGAACCAGTTGCTCCGCAGAGCGCAGCTTTATACGACCGCAGAGGTCAAACCCTGAACAGTTGGGGCAAGTATGGACACAACATTCAAGCTTGATACAGCTCTGAATTTGGATTGTGATTAAATAGTTGACACAGCATAGGTTTCAATGTGGTCTAATGAACTTAAACTAGAGGCTCTCAAGAGCCTGTGTCGCTCACCTGATTCTACTTTGGTTTTGGAAATCATGTAAAAATAGATTGAAATCATAACAGATACCCTAATAATGAGTGAGGCCAAATTTGGTTTAATATTGGTCCTGTAATTTAATAAAAAAATCCTGGTGGCCATCTTGAACAGTAAATCAGCAACAAAGTAGCAACACTTAATCAGCACCTCATAAGAAACATTTATGCCATGTTTTGGTTTCATTCCATTCAGTGCACCTCTAGAAGAAGCATTTGTATGTATTTCCCATAGGGTCTTATGTTAAAGGAAGTCCCCCCATTGGCGGCCATCATGGATGAAGGATCAGCTTCAAAGTAACAAAAATTAGTCAGCACCTCATAAGGAACATTCATGCCATGTTTGGTTCAATCCATTCAGTATGTGGTTCTCTAAAAGAAGACATTTGTATGTATTGTCCATAGGGTCCTTTGTTAAACATTGTCCCCATCTGGCAGCCATCATAGATGAAGGATCAGCTTCAAAGTAACAACACTTGGTCAGCACCTCGAAAGGAACATGCATGCCATGTTTGGTTTCATTCCATTCAATGGTTCTCTAAAAGAAAACATTTGTACGTATTTCTCATAGGGTCCTATGTTAAACTAAGTCCTCCGCTGGCGGCCATCTTAGATTATGGATCGGCTTCATAGTAACAACACTTGGTCAGCACCTCATAAGAAACATTCATGCCATGTTTGGTTTCATTCCATTCAGTGGTTCTCTAAAAGAAAACATTTGTATGTATTTCCCAAAGGATCCTATGTTAAACTAAGTCCCCCGCTGGCTGCCATCTTGGTTGATGGATCGGCTTCAAAGTAACAACACTTGGTCAGCACCTCATAAGGAACATTCTTGCCATGTTTGGTTTCATTCCATTCAGTGGTTCTCTAAAAGAAGACGTTTGTATGTATTTCCCATAGGGTCCCATGTTAAACTAAGTCCCCCGCTGGCGGCCATCTTGGATTATGGATCGGCTTCAAAGTAACAACACTCGGTCAGCACCTCATAAGGAACATTCATGCCATGTTTGGTTTCATTGCATTCAGTGGTTCTCTAAAAGAAAACATTTGTATGTATTTCCCATAGGATCCTATGTTAAACTAAGTCCCCCGCTGGTTGCCATCTTGGATGATGGATCGGCTTCAAAGTAACAACACTTGGTCAGCACCTCATAAGGAACATTCTTGCCATGTTAGGTTTCATTCCATTCAGTGGTTCTCTAAAAGAAGACATTTGTATGTATTTCTCATAGGGTCCTATGTTAAACTAAGTCCCTCACTGGCGGCCATTTTGGATGATGGAACGGCTACAAAGTAACAACACTTGGTCAGCACCTTGTAAGGAACATTCATGCTATGTTTTGTTTCATTCCATTCAGTGGTTCTCTAAAAGAAAACATTTGTATGTATTTCCCATAGGATCCTATGTTAAACTAAGTCCCCCGCTGGCGGCCATCTTGGATGATGGATCAAGTACAAAGTAACAACACTTGGTCAGCACCTCCTAATGAACATTCATGCTATGTTTTGTTTCATTCCATTCAGTGGTTCTCTAAAAGAAGTCATTTGTATGCCTTTCCCATAGGGTCTTATGTTAAACTATGTCCCTCGCTGGCGGCCATTTTGGATGATGGAATGGCTACAAAGTAACAACACTTGGTCAGCACCTTGTAAGGAACATTCATGCTATGTTTTGTTTCATTCCATTCAGTGGTTCTCTAAAAGAAGTCATTTGTATGCATTTCCCATAGGGTCCTATGTTAAACTAAGTCCCCCGCTGGCGGCCATCTTGGATGATGGATCAACTACAAAGTAACAACACCTGGTCAGCACCTCCTAATGAACATTCATGCTATGTTTTGTTTCATTCCATTCAGTGGTTCTCTAAAAGAAGACATTTGTATGCATTTCCCATAGGGTCCTTTGTTAAACTAAGTCCCCCGCTGGCTGCCATCTTGGATTATGGATCGGCTTCAAAGTAACAACACTCGGTCAGCACCTCATAAGAAACATTCATGCCATGTTTGGTTTCATTCCATTCAGTGGTTCTCTAAAAGAAGTCATTTGTATGCATTTCCCATAGGGTCCTTTGTTAAACTAAGTCCCCCGCTGGCGGCCATCTTGGATGATGGATCGGCTACAAAGTAACAACACTTGGTCAGCACCTCATAAGGAACATTCATGCCATGTTTGGTTTCATTCCATTCAGTGGTTCTCTAAAAGAAAACATTTGTATGTATTTCCCATAGGATCCTATGTTAAACTAAGTCCCCCGCTGGCTGCCATCTTGGTTGATGGATCGGCTTCAAAGTAACAACACTTGGTCAGCACCTCATAAGGAACATTCTTGCCATGTTTGGTTTCATTCCATTCAGTGGTTCTCTAAAAGAAGACGTTTGTATGTATTTCCCATAGGGTCCCATGTTAAACTAAGTCCCCCGCTGGCGGCCATCTTGGATTATGGATCGGCTTCAAAGTAACAACACTCGGTCAGCACCTCATAAGGAACATTCATGCCATGTTTGGTTTCATTGCATTCAGTGGTTCTCTAAAAGAAAACATTTGTATGTATTTCCCATAGGATCCTATGTTAAACTAAGTCCCCCGCTGGTTGCCATCTTGGATGATGGATCGGCTTCAAAGTAACAACACTTGGTCAGCACCTCATAAGGAACATTCTTGCCATGTTAGGTTTCATTCCATTCAGTGGTTCTCTAAAAGAAGACATTTGTATGTATTTCTCATAGGGTCCTATGTTAAACTAAGTCCCTCACTGGCGGCCATTTTGGATGATGGAACGGCTACAAAGTAACAACACTTGGTCAGCACCTTGTAAGGAACATTCATGCTATGTTTTGTTTCATTCCATTCAGTGGTTCTCTAAAAGAAGTCATTTGTATGCATTTCCCATAGGGTCCTATGTTAAACTAAGTCCCCCGCTGGCGGCCATCTTGGATGATGGATCAACTACAAAGTAACAACACCTGGTCAGCACCTCCTAATGAACATTCATGCTATGTTTTGTTTCATTCCATTCAGTGGTTCTCTAAAAGAAGACATTTGTATGCATTTCCCATAGGGTCCTTTGTTAAACTAAGTCCCCCGCTGGCTGCCATCTTGGATTATGGATCGGCTTCAAAGTAACAACACTCGGTCAGCACCTCATAAGAAACATTCATGCCATGTTTGGTTTCATTCCATTCAGTGGTTCTCTAAAAGAAGTCATTTGTATGCATTTCCCATAGGGTCCTTTGTTAAACTAAGTCCCCCGCTGGCGGCCATCTTGGATGATGGATCGGCTACAAAGTAACAACACTTGGTCAGCACCTCATAAGGAACATTCATGCCATGTTTGGTTTCATTCCATTCAGTGGTTCTCTAAAAGAAAACATTTGTATGTATTTCCCATAGGATCCTATGTTAAACTAAGTCCCCCGCTGGCTGCCATCTTGGTTGATGGATCGGCTTCAAAGTAACAACACTTGGTCAGCACCTCATAAGGAACATTCTTGCCATGTTTGGTTTCATTCCATTCAGTGGTTCTCTAAAAGAAGACGTTTGTATGTATTTCCCATAGGGTCCCATGTTAAACTAAGTCCCCCGCTGGCGGCCATCTTGGATTATGGATCGGCTTCAAAGTAACAACACTCGGTCAGCACTTCATAAGGAACATTCATGCCATGTTTGGTTTCATTGCATTCAGTGGTTCTCTAAAAGAAAACATTTGTATGTATTTCCCATAGGATCCTATGTTAAACTAAGTCCCCCGCTGGTTGCCATCTTGGATGATGGATCGGCTTCAAAGTAACAACACTTGGTCAGCACCTCATAAGGAACATTCTTGCCATGTTAGGTTTCATTCCATTCAGTGGTTCTCTAAAAGAAGACATTTGTATGTATTTCTCATAGGGTCCTATGTTAAACTAAGTCCCTCACTGGCGGCCATTTTGGATGATGGAACGGCTACAAAGTAACAACACTTGGTCAGCACCTTGTAAGGAACATTCATGCTATGTTTTGTTTCATTCCATTCAGTGGTTCTCTAAAAGAAGTCATTTGTATGCATTTCCCATAGGGTCCTATGTTAAACTAAGTCCCCCGCTGGCGGCCATCTTGGATGATGGATCGGCTACAAAGTAACAACACTTGGTCAGCACCTCCTAATGAACATTCATGCTATGTTTTGTTTCATTCCATTCAGTGGTTCTCTAAAAGAAGTCATTTGTATGCCTTTCCCATAGGGTCCTATGTTAAACTATGTCCCTCGCTGGCGGCCATTTTGGATGATGGAATGGCTACAAAGTAACAACACTTGGTCAGCACCTTGTAAGGAACATTCATGCTATGTTTTGTTTCATTCCATTCAGTGGTTCTCTAAAAGAAGTCATTTGTATGCATTTCCCGTAGGGTCCTATGTTAAACTAAGTCCCCCACTGGCGGCCATCTTGGATGATGGATCAACTACAAAGTAACAACACTTGGTCAGCACCTCCTAATGAACATTCATGCTATGTTTTGTTTCATTCCATTCAGTGGTTCTCTAAAAGAAGACATTTGTATGCATTTCCCATAGGGTCCTTTGTTAAACTAAGTCCCCCGATGGCTGCCATCTTGGATTATGGATCGGCTTCAAAGTAACAACACTCGGTCAGCACCTCATAAGAAACATTCATGCCATGTTTGGTTTCATTCCATTCAGTGGTTCTCTAAAAGAAGTCATTTGTATGCATTTCCCATAGGGTCCTTTGTTAAACTAAGTCCCCCGCTGGCGGCCATCTTGGATGATGGATCGGCTACAAAGTAACAACACTTGGTCAGCACCTCATAAGGAACATTCATGCCATGTTTGGTTTCATTCCATTCAGTGGTTCTCTAAAAGAAAACATTTGTATGTATTTCCCATAGGATCCTATGTTAAACTAAGTCCCCCGCTGGTTGCCATCTTGGTTGATGGATCGGCTTCAAAGTAACAACACTTGGTCAGCACCTCATAAGGAACATTCTTGCCATGTTTGGTTTCATTCCATTCAGTGGTCCTCTAAAAGAAGACGTTTGTATGTATTTCCCATAGGGTCCCATGTTAAACTAAGTCCCCCGCTGGCGGCCATCTTGGATTATGGATCGGCTTCAAAGTAACAACACTCGGTCAGCACCTCATAAGGAACATTCATGCCATGTTTGGTTTCATTGCATTCAGTGGTTCTCTAAAAGAAAACATTTGTATGTATTTCCCATAGGATCCTATGTTAAACTAAGTCCCCCGCTGGTTGCCATCTTGGATGATGGATCGGCTTCAAAGTAACAACACTTGGTCAGCACCTCATAAGGAACATTCTTGCCATGTTAGGTTTCATTCCATTCAGTGGTTCTCTAAAAGAAGACGTTTGTATGTATTTCCCATAGGGTCCCATGTTAAACTAAGTCCCCCGCTGGCGGCCATCTTGGATTATTGATCGGCTTCAAAGTAACAACACTCGGTCAGCACCTCATAAGGAACATTCATGCCATGTTTGGTTTCATTGCATTCAGTGGTTCTCTAAAAGAAAACATTTGTATGTATTTCCCATAGGATCCTATGTTAAACTAAGTCCCCCGCTGGTTGCCATCTTGGATGATGGATCGGCTACAAAGTAACAACACTTGGTCAGCACCTCATAAGGAACATTCATGCCATGTTTGGTTTCATTGCATTCAGTGGTTCTCTAAAAGAAAACATTTGTATGTATTTCCCATAGGGTCCTATGTTAAACTAAGTCCCCCGCTGGCTGCCATCTTGGTTGATGGATCGGCTTCAAAGTAACAACACTTGGTCAGCACCTCATAAGGAACATTCTTGCCATGTTTGGTTTCATTCCATTCAGTGGTTCTCTAAAAGAAGACATTTGTATGTATTTCCCATAGGGTCCCATGTTAAACTAAGTCCCCCGCTGGCGGCCATCTTGGATTATGGATCGGCTTCAAAGTAACAACACTCGGTCAGCACCTCATAAGGAACATTCATGCCATGTTTGGTTTCATTGCATTCAGTGGTTCTCTAAAAGAAAACATTTGTATGTATTTCCCATAGGATCCTATGTTAAACTAAGTCCCCCACTGGTTGCCATCTTGGATGATGGATCGGCTTCAAAGTAACAACACTTGGTCAGCACCTCATAAGGAACATTCTTGCCATGTTAGGTTTCATTCCATTCAGTGGTTCTCTAAAAGAAGACATTTGTATGTATTTCTCATAGGGTCCTATGTTAAACTAAGTCCCTCACTGGCGGCCATTTTGGATGATGGAACGGCTACAAAGTAACAACACTTGGTCAGCACCTTGTAAGGAACATTCATGCTATGTTTTGTTTCATTCCATTCAGTGGTTCTCTAAAAGAAGTCATTTGTATGCATTTCCCATAGGGTCCTATGTTAAACTAAGTCCCCCGCTGGCGGCCATCTTGGATGATGGATCGGCTACAAAGTAACAACACTTGGTCAGCACCTCCTAATGAACATTCATGCTATGTTTTGTTTCATTCCATTCAGTGGTTCTCTAAAAGAAGACGTTTGTATGTATTTCCCATAGGGTCCCATGTTAAACTAAGTCCCCCGCTGGCGGCCATCTTGGATTATGGATCGGCTTCAAAGTAACAACACTCGGTCAGCACCTCATAAGGAACATTCATGCCATGTTTGGTTTCATTGCATTCAGTGGTTCTCTAAAAGAAAACATTTGTATGTATTTCCCATAGGATCCTATGTTAAACTAAGTCCCCCACTGGTTGCCATCTTGGATGATGGATCGGCTTCAAAGTAACAACACTTGGTCAGCACCTCATAAGGAACATTCTTGCCATGTTAGGTTTCATTCCATTCAGTGGTTCTCTAAAAGAAGACATTTGTATGTATTTCTCATAGGGTCCTATGTTAAACTAAGTCCCTCACTGGCGGCCATTTTGGATGATGGAACGGCTACAAAGTAACAACACTTGGTCAGCACCTTGTAAGGAACATTCATGCTATGTTTTGTTTCATTCCATTCAGTGGTTCTCTAAAAGAAGTCATTTGTATGCATTTCCCATAGGGTCCTATGTTAAACTAAGTCCCCCGCTGGCGGCCATCTTGGATGATGGATCGGCTACAAAGTAACAACACTTGGTCAGCACCTCCTAATGAACATTCATGCTATGTTTTGTTTCATTCCATTCAGTGGTTCTCTAAAAGAAGTCATTTGTATGCCTTTCCCATAGGGTCCTATGTTAAACTATGTCCCTCGCTGGCGGCCATTTTGGATGATGGAATGGCTACAAAGTAACAACACTTGGTCAGCACCTTGTAAGGAACATTCATGCTATGTTTTGTTTCATTCCATTCAGTGGTTCTCTAAAAGAAGTCATTTGTATGCATTTCCCATAGGGTCCTATGTTAAACTAAGTCCCCCGCTGGCGGCCATCTTGGATGATGGATCAAGTACAAAGTAACAACACTTGGTCAGCACCTCCTAATGAACATTCATGCTATGTTTTGTTTCATTCCATTCAGTGGTTCTCTAAAAGAAGACATTTGTATGCATTTCCCATAGGGTCCTTTGTTAAACTAAGTCCCCCGCTGGCTGCCATCTTGGATTATGGATCGGCTTCAAAGTAACAACACTCGGTCAGCACCTCATAAGAAACATTCATGCCATGTTTGGTTTCATTCCATTCAGTGGTTCTCTAAAAGAAGTCATTTGTATGCATTTCCCATAGGGTCCTTTGTTAAACTAAGTCCCCCGCTGGTGGCCATCTTGGATGATGGATCGGCTACAAAGTAACAACACTTGGTCAGCACCTCATAAGGAACATTCATGCCATGTTTGGTTTCATTCCATTCAGTGGTTCTCTAGAAGAAGTTCAAAATGTAAAAAGTTTACGCAGATGACGGACGACGACGGACGACGACGGACGACGGACGACGGACGCCAAGTGATGAGAAAAGCTCACTTGGCCCTTCGGGCCAGGTGAGCTAAAAAATTAAATTTACCTATTATGGTCCAATATCCAAAATCTAAATACATGGCCATGGATTGATTCAGCATATCAAAGAATCCCAAGAATTCAATTTTTGATGAAATCAAACAAAGTTTAATTTTGGACCTTTTTGACCTCAATGTGGACCAATTTGATAACAGGGCCCAAAAATCAAAAATCTAAGTACATGGTTAGATTTAGCATACCAAAGAACCCCATACATTCAATTTTTGTTGAAATCAAACAAAGTTAAATTTTGGACCCCAATTTGGACCAACTTGAAAACTGGGCCCATAATGAATAAACAGCTGCACCATGAGCGCATGATACGCCCGTCGTCTTGTGTGTGAATTTTTATGCAATAAGCATAAATAGTTTCTGACATTTGGCGAGACATGCGAAAACACCCTTTTTTTTTACAAAAAACTCAATATCTCTAAAATAAAATTTTGAATCAAAACCAAAAAGTATACAGATCTTTAGATTAATATAACTAAGAAAAATTTTAAGCAATAATCATAAATCGTTTTTGAGATACGGCGCGACATGTGAAAACCCCCCTTTTAAAAAAAAAATCAATATCTCAAAAATAAAATTTTGAATCAAAACCAAAAAGTATACAGATCTTAAGATTAATATAACTAAGAAGTGTGTAAAATTTTAAGCAATAATCATAAATCGTTTTTGAGATACGGCGCGACATGTGAAAAACCCCTCCCCTTTTTTTACAAAATACTCAATAACTCAAAAATAAAATTTTGAATCATCACCAAAAAGTATACAGATCTTAAGGTTAATATAACTAAGAAGTGTGTAAAGTTTTAAGCAATAATCATAAACTGTTTTTGAGATACAGCGCGACATGTGAAAAACCCCTCCCCCTTTTTTAACAAAATACTCAATATCTCTAAAATAAAATTTTGAATCATCACCAAAAAGTATACAGATCTTAAGATTAATATAACTAAGAAGCGTGTAAAGTTTTTAAGCAATAATCATAAATTGTTTTTGAGATATGGTGCGACATGTGAAAAAAAAACACACACCTGTTTTAGTAACTCCAAAAGTTTTAATCTTATTTTCACCAAAAAGTATACAGATCGTTTGACCATCATAAGAAACAACTATGTTAAGTTTCATGAAATTTGGATAATTCATTCTCAAGTTACGGTGCGACATGTTTACGCCGGACAGACAGACGGACAGATGGACAGACAGACGGACAGACAACGGATGGACGCCAGACATTTGTATACCATAATACGTCCCGTCAAAAATTTGACGGGTGTATAAAAATCTAAATACATGTTTAGATTCAGCATATCAATGAACCCCAAGAATTCAATTTTTGTTAAAATCAAACTAAAGTTTTATTTTGGACCCTTTGGACCATAATGTAGACCAATTTGAAAACGGGACTCAAATTTTAATACACGGTTATATTCTGCATATCAAACAACCTCATTTATTCAATTTTTGATGAAATCAAACAAAGTTTAATTTTGGACCCTTTGATCCTCATGTAGACCAATTCAAAAACGAGGACCAAATTCCAAAAACTTAATACATGGTTAGATTCAGCATATTTAAGAACCCCAAGAATTCAAGAATAAAACCCAATTGAATAAGCAATTTAAACAAAGTATTAGAAAATAAAATTGAGAATGGAAATGGGGAATGTGTCAAAGAGACAACAACCTGATCATAGAACAGACAACAGCAGAAGGTCACCAATAGGTCTTCAATGCAGCGAGAAATTCCCGCACCCGGAGGCATCCTTCAGCTGGCCCATAAACAAATATATATACTAGTTCAGTAATAATGGACGTCATACTAAACTCAAAATTATACACAAGAAACTAAAATTAAAAACAATACAAGACTAACAAAGGCCAGAGGCTCCTGACTTGGGACAGGGGCAAAAATGCAGCGGGGTTAAACATGTTTATGAGATCTCAACCCTCCCCCTATACCTCCAGCCAATGTAGGAAAGTAAACGCATAACAATATGCACATTAAAATTCATTTCGAGAGAAGTCTGAGTGCGATGTCAGAAGATGTAACAAAAGAAAATAAACAAAATGACAATAGTACATAAATAACAACAGACTACTAGCAGTTAACTGACATGTCAGCTCCAGACCTCAATTAAACAAAAGTATTGTTTTTGGCCCCTAACTCCTAAACAGTTTGGGCTATATCCCCCAAAATCAATCCCAACCTTCCTTTTTTGAAATGGAAACTTGTGGTACAATTTCAGAAAGATCCACACACTTACACACAAGTTATTGTCTCGAAACTAAAAAAATACTTATTTTGACCCCTTGTTCCTAAACTATTGGGACCAAAACCCCCAAAATATATCCCTCCCTTCCTTAATTGGTTATAAACCTTACCTTAAAATTTTACTGATTTCTATTAACTTATACTAAAGTTATTATCCGGAAACCATCCGTCTTCGAACGACGCTAACGACGACGACGACAATGACGTGATACCAATATATGACCAAAAATTATTAATTTTTGCGGTCGTATAAAAACTGCAAAATTTCCTTAAAATCACCAATTCAGGGGCAGCAACCCAACAACTGGTTGTTTGATTCGTCTGAAAATTCCAGGGTGGATAGATCTTAACATGATGAACATTTTTACCTCATGTCAGATTTGCTCTAAATGCTTTAGTTACCGAGATATAAGCCAAAAACTGCATTTTACCCCTATGTTCTATTTTTAGCCATGGCAGCCATCTTGGTTGGTAGGCAGGGTCATCATACTCATTTTTTAAACTAGATACCCTAGTAGTTTCAGAGGAGAAGATTTTTGTAAAAATTAACAGACGACGATGGTTGACGGACGACGACGACAATGGACACCAAGTGATGAGAAAAGCTCACTTTTCCCTTAGGGCCAGGTGAGCTAAAAAAATCATAAAATAAATTTAACAACCAAAACATTTCTTATAAAAATCAAATTTCTTTTTAAAAGTAAATTTCCATATAGTTGGTAAAATAGTATTTATTAATTTTGAGGGAAATGATTCAAGTCCCCTTAAGCTTATAAATAGTAAGGTGGGATGCCTCCTTTTTGCAGATGATCTTTTAATCCTGTCAGAATCGAAAGAGGGTCTTCAAAACAGTTTAAATAATGTTAAATTATATTGCAACAAATGGCAACTCTCTTTGAATACAAACAAAACTAAATCCATGATTTTTAGTCAGTCAAAACAAAATGATGAAATTTCACATATTTACTATGAGAATAAAGCCATAGAGAGCGTATCAGAATATTCATTTTTGGGAATGTTGATAAAATGTAATGGAAATTTATCACAAAGTACTTTAGAGCTGACAAAAAAGGCAAAAAAAGTATTTTTTGCAATAAAATCCTATACTAAATCATTGAATAATCTACCTATTAAAGTAGCAAATAATCTTTTTTGATTCCTTAGTAAAACCAATTATGACCTATAATTCAGAAGTAACATATTTGGATACATATATTTCTTTTCATAGAGCCAAAAACAGAGCCTTATCTTCAGGAAAACAAATTAATCAACTTGATTTTACAGACAAAACCCCTATTGAAAATATTCATCTTAAATTTTGTAAATCTACTTTAGGAATAAGAAAAAATGCATCCAATTTAGGAGCAAGAGTTGAATTAGGGAGATTGCCTATAGAATGTTTTATTAAAACACAAACCATTTTATATTTAGCTAGACTATATAATAATAATATTAATACATTGATAAAGGAAGCTTTTTCACTAACACAGTCTCTAGATTTGACGGGAACTTATTCAGGGTATACATATGCAAAAAATATTGTTGAAGAGACTAATATTGACCTTAATATTCTTTCTACTTGTAAGGACATAAAAGATGTAAATAAAATAAAAAACGATTTAAATTTGAAAATAAAAAATAGATATGAAGATTTAATTGAAACTAAATTTGAAAACATTGATGATAAAAGTAAATTATATCTATATAAAAAACTTAAAAAAGATTACAAACTCGAATCTTATTTAAATATATCTAATTTTCAGATAAGGAGATTAATCACTAAATTTAGAATAAGTGATCACTCCCTCTTGATTGAAAAGGGGAGATATTTCCAAGAGAGGAACGACTTTGTCATAAATATAAAATACTAGAGGATGAGAAACATTTTTTACTCTATTGTGATTATAATAAAACTCTTAAGAAATGCCTTTTTTCAACACATATGTTCTGAAAATAATAACTTTAATAATTTAACTGAAGAAGAAAAAAATCATTATTTATTAAATCCATCAATGCCTTTACAAACAAATAAGTTAGGATCCTACTTGAAAAAGTCATTAGAACTGAGGGCAGGGGACTCTTAACAGCTTGTTTGTTGTTATAAATTTTGATGCTGTTTTTTATTGTGTATGTTTGATATGTATGTATATATGTTTATTGTGTTAATATATGTTGGTCACAAACTGTAAAATTTATATGACAATAAAAATATTTGATTTGATTTACGGGGCCTTTCAAGAAAAAAAATGTGAGACTCTGATAAATATTAATTCCCTTATCTGTCTTCGAATACATAAGTTCTTAAAGACTAGGAAGAATAATTTAGTAAAGAAATTTTTCTTAAATAAAAGATAGACCTATAAATGTGAAGATTTCTAATGAATATAATATACAATTAAGAATGAAGCCACATCATTTTTTCTTTTTTTGGATTTTTCTGCAAAAATTTTGGATACAATACACTTATTTAACCAAACTCAATCCAGTCACCAAAATGCCTGAATCATTGAGCTTTTTCCATAATTTTGAATTTGGAAACCATTCAATCTTTTAGTAAATTAATAAAATATCAATATTTTGCTCAATAAAAAATCAAACAGGAAGCAAATTCTGGAATCCCTTTATCTTTTTCGTCTAGTAAACAATTAACAAATTGATGTGGCCTAACTGCAATGTTATTATAGTCTCTAAACAAAACATAGCAATAGCTACCTGTATTTTGTCCAGTCTGTTCTGGATGGTATGGCAATCTCAAGACACGTCAGAACACATGGAGAGCTTCTCACGTATACCATTCAACCATTCGATACAATTGTTGTAAGCATCAGCGTACTGATGATGGTCAGCAACAAACACTTCATATTGTTGTACACGCTCCTAGAAATTTGAAGAAATGATGTCAGAGACATGTGATTTCTGCAATATATTCCTTTATCAAAAGCCAAGCATTTTACTGAGATATCATTTCCATCAAAGTTCAGTTGAAACCAAAGAACAAGGTTCAATTTTGGCACAATATGGCTGGGAGTTTCAACTAAATTATAAAATACATATATCAAAAATGCCACAATTTGTTTCTTAAATGAATCTATTTTAAAAGCCTTATAAAGCTAGATAAAAAAAATCTATATTTAAATGTTAATTGATTATACCTTGATAGTCAAAATAGAATGATTTTGTGCATTTATTTTATCCAAAAGCTTTACATTAACTTTGGCCACAACCTACTATCAAAAATGCTCTGTAAACAAATGGCGGTTATAAATTGAAATTGAATCCCTACACACACACACACCCATGCATATACGGGAATGTGTTAATAGTCATATATAAACCAATATTTTACAATTTTCTCTGTTATGGATCCAAAGGACAACAATTTCATGCACATACAAGTTCCAAGACCAAATAGAATAATATTCTCTATTTAATATTCCAAGACCAAATAGAATAATATTCTCTATTTAATATTCCAAGACCAAATAAAATAACATTCTCTATTTTATATTTCAAGACCAAATAAAATAACATTCTCTATTATATATTTCAAGACCAAATAAAATAACATTCTCTATTTTATATTTCAAGACCAAATAAAATAACATTTAAGAAATAATTCCTTCATGTCATCCTCCTGCGGTATATTGAACCCTCTACTATAGACCTCTCATGTAAAAAAATCTAGCTATTCTAACTCCTTAACATAATAATAATACTCCAATAAGTAGTTTGTATGTATTTAACATGCTGGAAAAGATGTTTTGAAAATTTTACTTAGCCATGGTATTTTGGTCCTCCTGCGGTATATTGAACCCCCTACTATAGACCTCTCATGTAAAAAAATCTAGCTATTTTAACTCCTTAACATAGTATTAATACTCCAATAAGTAGTTTGTATGTATTTAACATGCTGGAAAAGATGTTTTGAAAATTTTACTTAGCCATGGTATTTTGACCACCCCCCCCCCCTTTGCGGTATATTGAACCCCCTACTATAGACCTCTCATTTCAAAATACAGCTATTCTAACTCCTTAACATAGCAATAATACTCCAATACTTAGTAGTTTGTATGTATTTAACATGATGGAAAAGATGTTTTGAAAATTTTACTTTAATAGCCATGGTATTTTGACCCCCCTGCAGTATATTGAACCCCCTACTATAGACCTCTCATGTCAAAAATTCTAGCTCTTCTAACTCCTTTACATAGTAATAATACTCCAATAAGTAGTTTGTATGTATTTAACATGCTCGAAAAGATGTTTTGAAAATTTTACTTAGCCATGGGATTTTGACCCCCTGCGGTATATTGAACCCCCTACTAAAAACCTCCAATTAAAAAAAATGATAGCCAACAAATTGTAAATTAGATTTTCTGCAATACTTTTTATCAAAAACAGGGGGATTCAATATACCGCAAGGGGGGTTCAAAATACCATATGGGAAAAATGACCCCTGGGTCAAAATACCATGCGGTATAATGACCCGGGGTCATTTTACCGCATGGTATTTTGACCCTTGGTTCACTTTTTAGGGGGTTCAAAATTCCATATGACACCGGGCAAAAATTGTTATGGCATTTAAATGGATAAAACCAGAGGATTCCGAAAATCTAACCAAAATCCCATAACATGACAAGCGAGCTTCCTTAATTCACAAACCCTAGATACAAAAATCTTTGTCAAACATTATGGCACCAAAATTGTGTTTGCTGAACCATTCTTCACTCTACCCAATACGTCAGTCAGGAATTTCAATGTACATTTCTTAAATATCTCTGATATTTCATTATTATACAAAATAGTGCATATTTAGGAAATTTCTTCACAAAATAATAACATTGTTCATATCATATTAACACAAACAAAAGTTTTTGATTCAACACTTCACAAATTAGCTTTCTATGTCATATATTCAGTTTATCAAACCAAAATATATAACTTTATTAGAAGCAGAAAATGTTAAACCAAAAACTCTTCTTCCAAATCCCAGCATTCCATGATTAAAATTAAACTGTTGTTTTAACATCACATCACACAAACAAAAAGTACTTGTCATAAAACAACATTTTACTGTAGCTAATACAAAATTCGAATATCAACACTTTTAAGTAAAAATATTAAACTTTACCATTATTTTGAAATTACACTATTTATAATTTTTAATCGCCTTGTATAAAAATAAAAAAATCTTTTTTTTCTAACCAGATATCATTTTTTCTCTTTTGTTTATTTTGCCTGTACATTGCCATTCAATAATTTGCTCATGCTGTTTTTATATTTTGTGCTTAAACCAACAAAAGAATCTTCCTTATCATGAAAAAATTTAATATCTCGATATATGATACATTTTTTTTTTCTTTTATTAAGCTCATAGCTGCTCCATTTTTATCAGTTTTCTGCCAAAAATAGCATCTTATTTTAATAAACAGCATTTACTCCAGTCTGTGTCTTGTACATTGACAAGAGGTGAGTTTTAAACAATATCAACATCAATAGTTAATAAACTTTGCATCTAAAGTTTAATAATTTAAAATTAATTGGTAAATAAAAGATAGCATTAAAAAGTTTAAATATTTTTTTAGAAAAAATTGGTTAAAATAAGTTAGCATCAAAAGTTTTAAAAATTTAGAATTAATTTGTTTTAAAAGTTTAAGCATTATCATTTTCAAGTAGTATTAAATTCCAAGTTTTATTCAGTATTAAAATAAAGTTTTCACAGAATTATATACACAAATATCACACAATTAACATTATGGTTTTAATCAGCAATCAAAAAAACTTTGTTAAACAAATCACTCACAATTTATTATAATGTCTGCAATCATGCACAAATTTGTCATTTCTTTTTTTCAAATTTTCTTAATTAAAATTGTTAGCTACTGCAAAATGAATTAATACAACAAAACAGCTGTATGTTATGATGTCATCACAAAGTTTAACAATATCCTGTAATGCTGAAGCATGGCTTTCTTTTCTTGTAAGGTATTCCATAATTCTTTGTCTTGCTGGACTTGGTTGTCCATATCGGACACTCATCTCAACAGCTGGTCATAATTATCATCAAAGGTAGCTGCATGCGGCTACTTTCCAGCGAGCGCTGGGTATCATGGAGTTTGTCATTGAACAATTCCCATTTCTCACGAAGTGCCTCAGATCCTTGCGGACTGCTTCTCTTCCAGTATTTGAGGTATTTGGATACAGTTTTTCGCCAGCTTCTAATGCAGCAGTGAACTTAGCGAGACCTTCTTCTTTGTCTGCTAATATATCCTACAGATTAGAAAGTTTTTTATTCAGATTTTTTGAAACAGCAGGAAACAGTCATTTATTTCAACTCAACAAAATAGATTAATCAGGAGCAAAACCTTTAGGCTATACAGTTGAATGTCTCAAAATTAGATCTATGGGAACTTAAATTTTGATATAAATGTACCAGGAAAAAACAAATATTTTCTAACATGAATTAAAGCCAGGAATTTCATATATTTAAAAATGTGAAATAAAATAAGAAATAATTTACAAAATGAAGTGAGAGGAATCTAAAAAAACTTATTCTATGCGACACATTTTATGTACCAGAAAATCTCACAATAAAAGACTGCAGTCAAATTCTTAAGAAAGCCTTCTTACTTAAAACTCACGATAAAAAAATAGATACTAAACCCACCTCAACATTCTGTAGTTTAGCCTGTAGACTGTCTTGGTCATCAGTCAGATCACTACAGTCCTCTAACTGTTGTAGGGATCCTTCTAACCAGTATGTACAGTGTTTATGTTTGTTCAGGTAGTTTGATGCTGTTCAGCATTCTGATCACAATGTTCACATTGTTCCTACAAACAAAAAGTAATTGTACAAATATTAATAGAAAATTAATTAATATGCAACGCATTAGGACAGGACTAATAAAAAAAAAAGAATATTCATTGTAAATGTTTAAGAGATCAGTATAAATAATGTTTTGGTTTCCACTTAGTAGTGTCTCTGTGAAAACTGCATAGAAACTGAAATCAATTCTTAAGGTTCAAAAGTTGTTTTAAACCAACAGTACATACATACATCAAGATATCATTTAAGGTTTTTAAATAAATTAAATTTGTTAAAACAAATTAGAATAAATTATAAATTTCTGCAAGATACAACTGGTTACAAGTATTTTTTTCCATTAATCTAAAATGTTTTCATAACATACATGATTGTTACAATAAATATACTTACATTAACATTATTGGCCAGTGTCTCATATCTGGACAAAAGCTGAGTAGCATATGTAGCTGTTCTATCATCACCAGTGGTGTTAGAGATCTCTGAGGCCTCATTACGTAAGGCTTCAAATTGGGGTCTGTGTCTCTGTATATCTTCATACAAGTCCTGAAAGATATATTAGTAAGAATTAAATTAACATGGTGTAAAACAAATAAAGTAACAATACAGTGTGTTTTACTGTTATTATAATTGCAATTGTCCGACATTTTGTCTTTTCAACGGTCTTGAACCTACTGTTTTAAATGTTATTAGTTTTTTTTTCTTGTTAACATTTTGTGTGCATCTAACATCAAATAAGCTCCTTTCCTATTCATTATTCTAGTCAAGAATTAAAATTATTGCAAACTTTTCTATTTGATTGGAAAATTATGAATGTCTCTGTTATATAAATTTTATTTCATTAGTTTCACTAACCAAATCTAAATTTCCCATTAAAAAATACACTCTATGCCTCTCTGAATCCATATAAAAAAGAAATAAACAAAACTTAGATGACTTTATACATACACTGAAGTGTTCAGCTTGTTGAGTTTTGCCTTAAGCAGGTCAGATTTGAGATTGCCTTCATTTCTGATTTTGTCTTCCATATCTTTGATTCATTGAGAAAGTCGTTCATACTTATTATCATACTCCATCAACTGATCAACAGATCCTTCCAGTTTATTCCTAAAAATCACATCAATAAAGTCAATAAGAGTTAAGGAAATAGTGTATTCATTGCATTCATACATGAAATTATCCAGAGATTGTATACAAATCTTTCAGGTCTGAATATTTAGCATCATCAGCAATTATCAGTTTTAAAATGCATAAGTGATAAATTTAAAATACTTTTTTCCATTAATGACTCAGTTTTCAGGATTGAAAATTTCCCAGAAGGGTTGAAAACAGTTATTTTTATAACTCAGATGGTAGAAATTCACTTGTCAAATTGAGAATAAAAAACAACTAGTATTAGGCAATCTATTTTGCACTTAAGGTCTAACATTCAAACACTTTGAGGGATAGTGTATTCATCAAAAAAAAAAAAATCAATTTCAAAACCTACAAAAATATCTGAAATATCTTACTGTGTTTGCTGTAGTTGTTTGACTAAGTCCTGGAATTCTTTGTCAGCTTGTTTCCTCTGTCTCTCTAATTCAGTTTGTCTCTCTCTGGGTAAGACAGCCTTCAGAGAGTCTAACTTGGCTGCTGCTAGATTTTTCTTTTGTCCTCCATCTTTCAAACCAGCTATCAAGTCCTGTTCAAACAGTAAAATTCATGAATTAAATTTACATTCTGTTAATAGGATTTCACACAAACAACTTCATAATGTTTATCAAATTTTGAGTCCTCAATGTTCTTTAACTTCTTACTTTATTTGGCTACTTTAAGTTGATCTTCACTGATGGGTTTTATGTAGACAAAATGTGTGTCTGGTGTACAAAATCTAAATCCTGGTATCCATGAGTTTATTTGCAATAATAACACATCTCCTTATTTTCATATTGGTTCCATAAAAAAAAACACTGGAGTAGAAGTAATAAAGATTAATGTCTTTCCAAAATAATCACAAAAAAATGAATTAAACAACAGTCATAGATACAATACTTTGAAAGACTGAAGATTTTACATCTTACAAGTTTGAAATTTAGAAAACTAACCTTGATAGTGGCTAATTTTCCCTCTACACTGTATCTATCCCCAGGGATGTCTCCGCACCATGCTAACTTCTCTTTAGCTGCTTTAAGCCATCTCTGCTCCTGAAGCTGGGCATCCTGACAGTGTTGTTCTAGAGTGCTCTCAAGCGTGTCAGCTACCTTATCTCCACGGTTGACAACAGTGTCAAACTTCTTGCAAAGCACGAGAGCATCCTTGGCAAGGTTACTGGTTTCTGCAGATGGATATTTATTCTGTAGAGCAGTTTTGTCTTGTAGGGCTTTGATATTTTTTTCATGTTCTTCAAGTTCTTTTTGAAGTTCCTGTAAATAGACAGATGTACGTAAACTTTGTCAATTGTTGCAAAACCTTTATAATGCTCTTCTACTAAGTACTTTATTTTGCCTTTTAATCTTATTTGATTCAAGCATCACTGATTTCTTTGTACATGAAATGCCTGTCTACAGTGGAAGAATTTAATCCTAGTTTCTAATTTCATCAAGGTTCATCTGGAATCAAAAAGATAGTCTAAAAGATAAATCAAAATAGCTTGTGTTTTTTAAAAAGTTCTAAAAATTTCCATGGTAACATAGAAGTACAATCAATCTTCTTGGTATTTATCAATCCTACCCTCCTTTGCCCTTAAAATCTTTTCAAAATGAAACTGTCATATTATTTGAATTTATTTTCTGTTTGCTTTATTTATTGAACTCTCCATCACTCTCACCTGGTGAAGATTATACAAGTCTTTGGCTTCCTCCAACGAGGAACATTTAGGAAGTTCAGTAGCACAGTATCTTTGAGCTTTCTCCATCCATGGTTACAGCTGCTGGGACAAGTTCTGGTACATCTGCCAGTGAGCTACACTTCCTGTCAGAGCAGAACTTCTATCCTTAGCTCTGGAACATAGGTTCTCCCACTGACGTCTGACACTGGCCAGTTTTGTTTTGAGAGCTGATGTCTCCCTCGATCTTAAGTTTTGTGACAAGCCCCTAGCATCTTTTTCCAAATTATCTAAGGTTACCCTGTTTTCGTATACTTCTCTGGAAATATCCTGAAAAGCAAGAATACAAATTATGAAAAAGTAAAATAACTACTATTAAGAGTAATGGTAATTAAATGGGTCAACCAAATCAGTGTTATCAGGATGGTATACAAATTTATGTTATTGTATTTTAACTGTATTCTTAAAGTTTATAACATTTCTTTAAAGATATGCTAAACAAGCCAGTGTTCCAGCTAGGTCGTTTTTACAGGGCGGTCCGCCCGCCCTTTCCCGAGTGCCGCCCTGTGCCCTTTTTACAGTTTGCAGGGCGCCCTGCCTTTTTTGAAGATCGATTGGTATATTATTTTGTTCGTATTGATATGATCAGCCAATTACAAAAATTTACCTGGCGACAAGTATATGACTTTGTTTACGACCCCAAGTTAATCAACGGTTACAACAGGTGTCATAATCTGTTGATATAGGTAATCCGTTTATCGGATGGGTCATTTAATGATCATCAACATTAATTCATTCAAATAGAATCGGTCAGTCGGCATTTGTCTTTGAACTTGAAGAAATGTTCATACAACTTGGGCACAATTAGCAATGTTTACCGTAGTTTCATGGAGAAAACGTAATTGACAGAAAGTCGAAAACCATAATCAACTCGTTAAAAACATTGCTCTTATTGTTTCCGTGAAATAAATAGCAAATTAAGACGTATTTTTCATTGACTGCCTTCATTTTTTATACGAAAATAACAAAATCGGCCGCCATATTGTTGATCGTATTTACATCTTCTACGTACTATTTATTATCCCCCAAAGAAGGAGCACACCCAAATAAAGAAAGATAACTCAATCTTATTTTTCCTAGCATTGAGTAACCTACTAAGATATTATAAAATATGTCTTCATACTTCTGGCTTTAGAATTTATATGTTTAGGTGTTTTCAGTTATGGGAAAAGTTAAAGAGGGTCTTAGTAGCAGGGTTGGTAGGGTGCCTTGGTCATCTTTTTCTGTATTTTTTATTTTCAATCCAAATTTTCACTGTTCACTATATCCTAACATTGTGCATTTACAGCTGTTTTGTGCTGTATTGCCATTAAGCACAGAAAAGGTAGAAAGGTGAAACTTGTAAAGTGTGTCAGACCATAGAAACAGAATGAAGCAGGACATTTTTCAAAAAATACTGCATATAAAGCTTAACTGTGCCAAGCAATGATTTAAAACTTGTGTCACAAGCTGCTTGATAAGTTTTCAGCCAAAAAAGTAGAAAGATAGTTTTTCTCTGGGCTAATGATGTTGTTCTTGTATATTTATAACCAGTGATTCAATGAACAAACAATGTTTGATTATAATCTTTATTAAAACTTGCCCTTTTCATATTATCATATCACGCGTTAAATGCCCTTTTTCAGGATTCGCACCCTGCCCTTTTGAAATCCTAGCTGGAACACTGCAAGCTGTCTTTTGTTAATACATGTAATTCTGTACTTTTATCTATCATGTATAGACACAAATACATAAAAACTTTCTGATATCATATATAAACACAAGTACATAAAAAGACAAAGTTATGTTTGCCAAAAGTTTCTGATTACATTCAAATCAATCATCTAAATAAAACAAGATGATAGTATTAGATAGCTGCATTGTTTAAACTTATTCAATATCATAAAATTCTAAAAATCAAATTTAAAAATTTATCAACATGTTGCAAGATATGAAACTTCTGTGCTCTTCAATCAGTACAACTTATAAAAACAAGCCAAGTTTAACTGGAAAATGATGATAGCTTACAGTTGCTTTGTTCAGCTGCTCTTCAGGCTGAGCCGATTTGTTTTCAAACACATCATTAAGATTTGACTCTTTGGTGTTTAACCATTCACATAAATGATTAACTTCTCTTGTAACATTCAGTCCATTTGGCGATCGTTGCTTCCAGATCTGCCAACTTAGCATTAAGTCTGGTGAATACATTGTCAAGCCTTTTGTCTATTTCAGAGATCTCCACTTTTAACGGTCCATTCCACTGACGACTAGCACCCTCTGCCACGATCGCATTTATTTTTTGCATGTCATTTACACTTTCTTTCAATTTGTCTAATGTTCTTTGAAGTTCCTGTAAAAGAAGGATTGAAAATATTAATGGTCAGATATTTGTTTAAAAAAAAAGTCAATATTGCCAAAAACTATTCTAATCAAAGTGCTAGATAGCACCTCTGGGAAGTTTGCAACTGTAGATGTGTATTATTTCAAATACCGGTAGGTTATAGATGTGTATAATATTTCAAATAGGTTATAGATGTGTATTATTTCAAATAAGTATTTAATCACAGCTTTGATTTTTTTAACTAAAAAGTAAAATCATAAAAATACTGAACTCCGAGGAAAATTTAATCGGAAAGTCCCTAATCACATGGCAAAATCAAATGACAAAACACATCAAAAACGAATGGACAACAACTGTCATATTCCTGACTTTGTACAGGCATTTTCAAATGAAGAAAATGGTGGATTGAACCTGGTTTTATAGCGCTAAACCTCTCACTTGTACGACAGTCTCATCAAATTCCGTTATATTTACAACCATTTTCTTTTCAGCAATTTTCAAAAATCCCTTTTTTCATATGTTTGTCATATAAAATTTTGATATTTTCTATTGCAACCTTAAACTGTTGTTCTAAAACATTCAAATATACAGAAAGCTCTATTTATTTCTTTATGTGCCCATGTCATATCTAAGGCCTGTGATTTTATAGTATATCTTTTTCCATTTGTAACTGGGCATAATTAACCCTACCCATAACAGTAAAATGATGGCATCAAAATTCAAACATGATCATGGTTTTGTCGGTAAAAGTATTGTGTACAAGTTTCGTAACATTTGATAGAGGCACACTAAATATAGAGCACGGTATTGAAAAAAAATTGTAAGTGTTCCGTCACCAGGAACCTGGTGTCTCGCCTACTTTGGCTGTCAATCGCAGGCTCAACAAAAATGGGGAAAAAATTAACGAAAATATTCCTCTATATACTATCTTTTGATTGTAAGAAGATTTTGTCCAAATTTGGTAAAAATCCAGGATAGTTTATGAATCTAATAAATGTTTCCAAAAAATTTAACTGCAGACTGTATGTAATGTTACAGCTGATTTCAATGAGTATGTAGCTAAAGGCAATATCATTGGTTAGCTTGCTTGCTAGCTGAACCATGAAGTCATTGTTAGGTAATGTATACTACCCTCCTTTCGAAATATCCTAGTCCTACAGTCAGATAGATTGGTTATCTGCCAGACTAGTCTACGCTTAAAGGAGGGTAGTTTACCTAACACAACAATGACTTCACAGTTCAGCTAGCAAGCAAGCTAACCAAAGATATTGCCTTTAGCTACATACTCATAGAAATTGGATGTAACTGGAAGAAAAGCCAAGTCCATTAATCATGTTAATAAGTAAATTACAGAAAAACAAGAACAAAATGTTAACTAAATTTCCTTTTAAATACTAACTTTTGATCATAAGCAAGCTTCTGTCCAAATTTGGTACAAATCCACGATATTTTAAGAAAGTTATTAAAATGTTAACCACAGAATGAATGTAATGTTTTCTGGCAGTAAAATACTGAAAAAATGGATTTTTTTTTACAAAATTTACTTGAGGATACTATCCTATGATCATAAACAAGCTTCTGTCCAAGTTAAGTAGAAATCCAGGATAGTTTAAGAGAGTTATTAAAATTTCAAAAACTTCAACCACAGAGTTAATATTTGTGGGCGCCGCCGCCAATGCCATTGGCAAAAATCAGCAATTTTTAAATTTGTAAAGGGGCATAACTCTAGAACAGTAAAACTGACACCACCAAAAATCAAATTTGATCAGTGTTTTGTGATATTGCATGAGCATTGTGTGTGAGTTTCATAACATTTGGTTGAGATAAATCAAAGTTATGAGATCGTAAACAAAAAATTCAAGTAACTGTTCCATTTGTTAAGAAGCATAACTCTAGAATTGTAAAATTGATGCCACCAAAATTCAACTTGACCTGTTTTTTGTGGTAATATCACTCATATTCACTAGGAATTTCTTTGTATGGAGCGCAGTAGGGTCAAAATGCGGAAATGAGTATAGTGTTATTCAAAATCAATTTCTCACTATGCTCCAAGTGCATCAATGAAGGATTGTAGGTAGACCTTAGGATTATATCAATGATGTTTAAATTAATTTTTTTTTTTTTGCAGAAATACTTTACTATACATTATTGCTGTTTACAGTTTATCTCTATCTATACTAATATTCAAGATAATAACCAAAAGATGCAAAATTTTCTTACGATTACCAATTCAGGGGCAGCTACCCAACAACGGGTTGCCTGAATGGTCTAAAAATTTCAAGGCAGATAGATCTTGACCTAATGAACAATTTTATCCCTGTCAGATTTGTTCTAAATTCTTTGGTTTCAGAGATATGAGCCAAAAACTGCATATTTTTACTCTATGTACTATTTTTAGCCATGTCGGCCATCTTGTCATCAGACACAATTTTTAAACTGGATACCCTAATGATGTTTATGGACAAGTTTGGTTAAATTGGCTTAGTAGTTTCAGAGGAGCAGATTTTTGTAAAAGATTACAAAAATTTACAAAAATTGTTAAAAATTGACTATAAAGGGCAATAACTCCTGAAGGGGTCAACTGACCATTTTGGTCATGTTAACTTATTTGTAGATCTTACTTTGCTGAACATTATTGTTGTTTACAGTTTATCTCTATCTATAATAGTATTTAAGATAATAACCCAAAACAGCAAAATTTCCTTAAAATTACCAATTCAGGGGCATCAACCTAACAACGGGTTAATCAATGAAGGATTGTGATGGCAGCAACACTCAATCCGGCATCGACCATTTCAAGAACTTTCTGACGGTAACTTTCAGGGAGGCCTGGTTGACGCCCAATGAAATTTGTTCTAATGTTTGTGTTTTTCTTACCAATGGTGTGTCTATGAACGTAAGTGAAAAATAATTTTCAAATTTCGTTTTAAAAATTCAGGAACAGAAGGTAAAACATCAATTACATGTGGAAAGCTTAAAAGGCACGAAATCAGTCACCCAGAAAAAAAGTACGACTGTTTAAAATTACAGGTAGATCTTAGGATTATATCAATGATGTTTAAATTAATTTTTTTTTTTGCAGAAACAACAAAAAAAATTTGAAAAAAGTGTAGCTAAACTTTTTTTCTCAGTATTAAGTACTTACCCGGCCACATCCACTTGTATTTTTGTCCATCTGATGAGTTAAGCCTTTTTATAGTTCGTTCTTATGTTGTACTGTTATACCACTGTCCCAGGTTAGGGGAGGGTTGGGATCCCGCTAACATATTTAACCCCGCCACGTTATGTAAGTATGTGCCTGTCCCAAGTCAGGAGCCTGTAATTTAGTGTTTGTCGTTTGTTTATGTGTTACATATTTGTTTTTTGTTCATTTTTTATATAAATAAGGCCTTTAGTTTCCTCGTTTGAATTGTTTTACATTGCCATTTCGGGGCCTTTTATAGCTGACTATGCGGTATGGGCTTTGCTCATTGTTGAAGACCGTACGGTTACCTATAGTTGTTAATTTCTGTGTCATTTTGGTCTCTTGTGAAGAGTTGTCTCATTGGTAATCATACCACATCTTCTTTTTCATATTTACAGAAGAAAAAGGGTAAAACTTAATACAGTGGTGACATTACAATAGCAGTATGACGACAGGAATAATAAACTGCTTTGCTGAGCGCAGCTGGGTACGCCCCGCAGAGGTCCAACCCTGAACAGTTGGGGCAAAAATGGACACAATATTTAAGCTTGATACAGGTCTGAATTTGGATTGTATTAAATATTTGACATATTATAGGTTTCTGAATAAATGTAGTCAAAGAACTTGAAATTGGTTATATGAATATATATATAATTAGATTCAATTAAAGATTTCTTGCTGTTAAATTGTGCAATACACTGTTCTGTTGCGCAATACTTAGTAAATCTGTTGTCAGACTATAAACAATTAAAGTTCAATTAATTTTCAATGTCATATTAGAAATTTATGAAAATGTAAAGGGAGCTTACATCAATAAATATAAACAATTCACCAAAGTTTCATAAAAAACTGCTGAAAGCATTTTTGATTTTTTGTCCGAATACTGGAAAATCCCCCTTTTTTTATGAATAAATCCCTGTAACTCGGAAACGTAAAATCTAAAATATATAAAAATCGAAAAGGAGCTCATGTCAATAGATATAAACAATTCACCAGAATTTCTTTCAAGTTGGTGAAAGCATTCTTGAGTTATTGTCCGAAAACTGGAAAATCCCCCTTTTTTTAATGAATAAAACCCCATAACTCGGAAACATAAAATCTAAAATTTATAAAAAACGAAAGGGAGCTCACGTCAATAGATATTAACAATTTACCAAAGTTTTATGCAAATTGGTTAAAGCGTTTTTGAGTTAATGTCCGACATGTTGCGGACGGACGGACAGACAGACGGACGGACGGACAGAGGTATACCATAATACGTCCCGTAAACGGGCGTATAAAAGGTTTATATACACTAGATTCATAGAGGTGCGTTAAACCATGTAACACATTTTATAGTTGATGCTGTGAAATTTAGAATTGAGGCAAAAATTAAATTAAAGTGTAAGGAAAGAAAGTTCTGGATCTGCCACTGCATGGTTAAGTACTTAGAGTAAGAAAGTCATTTTGCACATGGACAGATTTTATTTAATCATGTTAATAATTGCTATAGCACTTGTCTTGATACACTGAGTTATTCTATGTAAAAGCTGACTTGTCTACCTTATCCTTGTAACGATTTGTGTATAAATGTAATTGATAATCGTAACACTGAGTAGGCTGTGATACGTACGAACTGTCGTTGAGTCAATGTTTTTCAGCTGTCAGTTTCATCCACGTAACTGTGAGCATCATGGACGAGTGAAGGTCCTTAAATCCACACTGAAATGTAAAATAGCTGGTATTTAAATAGCGAAATTTAAAAGTTTTCAAATGTTTTTGACAAAAACAATTCACTCCTGAACTTTTCTATCAGGATCAGGCACTTTTCTATCAAAACAGGTATTTACTTCCACTCGTCCTTGGCATGAGACATTAGTCATCATGATAATTATCGATTATTCTATATTCTATCACCTGTGTATTGTTCAATCAAACCATTATCACTTGTCAATTATCCAACGGACAAAATATCAACTTGTTCTCGTTTACCAGATTCTTTCGATACTCTCGGGCTTTTACTTATTCAATAATAAACAGTTGTAAATATCGTAAATAGTAAAAATAGTGCGGTAAAATGTTCATTCATGAAATATTCATGAATGAAACGCGTAGATTTCTTTTGATTTTCTCTTCAGGGCATGGCACATCGGAGGTAGTGTTTGTGATACTCATTTACAAAATGAAGTTAAATTCACCTGAATTGTCAGTGAACATTCATTCCTTTTTTATTCAAGCTGTAATTTTTTCAAAAGGACTCAATATTTCAAAAGCATCTTCCTAGAATCAGTATTCAAACACTGTCAATGTATATTTGTTCCACCTAACAGAAGTTCCATTGGAATCTTTGTTATAAACAGAGGTTCCATTGGAATCTTTGTTATAAACAATGTCATAATATCTGTTCCTGTTGGAACAAGTATTCTATATCATTTATTCTGTTAGGAACATTTACTGTAATATTTATTCCAGTGGAAATAATATTACAGAATATTGTTTCCATTTGGAACTTATATTATGAACTAGTACTACATTATCTTGGAGCAGAACATTTTGCGATAGTCCGTCACTTCCGGTTTGAGGCCGACGCCTTAAGGAAAGTATTGCTATAGCAAACTTCCCAAATATATTGCTGAATATAAGTTAATATATTCATGATGCTTATATATATATTTCTGTTTTCTGGGAAACACAGATTCTAAGAAAAAACAATTGGAAAACCAGACTTAGATACTGAATAACCTTTTTTTGTTTTTTCACTTGTTTTTATATAAATAACAGTATAATATTCTTGAATATCATTAAAAGCTAATCACAATGCAAGTGATAAAACAATTTATGATTTGTAAACAAGATTTTTGGAAAACTTTCAAAGTTAGGGAGATTTACTTCCCTTCCAGTACAAAGAAATATCTTTGATAAATATCTATAAATATGTTCCTAATGTGCATTATCATTTGATGTTTATCTTAGAACATTTGCAGACAACTGATACATGAAAAACATCAACTAGAGGCTCTAAAGAGCTTGTGTCGCTCACCTTGGTCTTTGTGCATATTAAACACAGGACACTGATGGATGCTTGACAAAATTGTGTTTTGGTGATGGTGTGTGCAGATCTTACTTTACCAAACATTCTTGCTGCTTACATTTATCTCTATCTATAATGAACTTGGCCCTGTAGTTACAGTGGAAAATATTTTGTAATATTTTACAAAATTTATGAAAATTGTTAAGAATTGACTATAAAGGGCAATATCTCCTTATGGGGTCAATTGACCATTTTGATCATGTTGACTTATTTTTAGGTCTTTCTTTACTATACATTATTGCTGTTTACAGTTTATCTCTATCTATACTAATATTCAAGATAATAACCAAAAGATGCAAAATTTTCTTACGATTACCAATTCAGGGGCAGCTACCCAACAACAGGTTGCCTGAATGGTCTAAAAATTTCAAGGCAGATAGCTCTTGACCTAATGAACAATTTTATCCCTGTCAGATTTGTTCTAAATTCTTTGGTTTCAGAGATATGAGCCAAAAACTGCATTTTACTCTATGTACTATTTTTAACCATGTCGGCCATCTTGTCATCAGACACAATTTTTAAACTGGATACCCTAATGATGTTTATGGACAAGTTTGGTTAAATTGGCTTAGTAGTTTCAGAGGAGAAGATTTTTGTAAAAGATTACAAAAATTTACTAAATTGTTAAAAATTGACTATAAAGGGCAATAACTCCTGAAGGGTCAACTGACCATTTTGGTCATGTTAACTTATTTGTAGATCTTACTTTGCTGAACATTATTGTTGTTTACAGTTTATCTCTATCTATAATAGTATTTAAGATAATAACCCAAAACAGCAAAATTTCCTTAAAATTACCAATTCAGGGGCATCAACCTAACAATGGGTTGTCTGATTCATCTGAAAATTTCAGGACAGATAAGATCTTGACATGATAAACAATTTAACCGTTGTCAGATTTTCTCTAAATGCTTTGGTTTCAGAGATATATGCCAAAATCTACATTTTACCCCTATGTTCTATTTATAGCCATGGCGGCCATCTTGGTTGGTTGGCCGGGTGGCCGGACACATTTTTTAAAGTAGATACCCCAATGATGATTGTGCCCAAGTTTGGTTAAATTTGGCCCTGTAGTTACAGTGGAAAATATTTTGTAATATTTTACAAAATTTATGAAAATTGTTAAGAATTGACTATAAAGGGCAATATCTCCTTATGGGGTCAATTGACCATTTTGATCATGTTGACTTATTTTTAGGTCTTTCTTTACTATACATTATTGCTGTTTACAGTTTATCTCTATCTATACTAATATTCAAGATAATAACCAAAAGATGCAAAATTTTCTTACGATTACCAATTCAGGGGCAGCTACCCAACAACAGGTTGCCTAAATGGTCTAAAAATTTCAAGGCAGATAGATCTTGACCTAATGAACAATTTTATCCCTGTCAGATTTGTTCTAAATTCTTTGGTTTCAGAGATATGAGCCAAAAACTGCATTTTACTCTATGTACTATTTTTAACCATGTCGGCCATCTTGTCATCAGACACAATTTTTAAACTGGATACCCTAATGATGTTTATGGACAAGTTTGGTTAAATTGGCTTAGTAGTTTCAGAGGAGAAGATTTTTGTAAAAGATTACAAAAATTTACTAAATTGTTAAAAATTGACTATAAAGGGCAATAACTCCTGAAGGGTCAACTGACCATTTTGGTCATGTTAACTTATTTGTAGATCTTACTTTGCTGAACATTATTGTTGTTTACAGTTTATCTCTATCTATAATAGTATTTAAGATAATAACCCAAAACAGCAAAATTTCCTTAAAATTACCAATTCAGGGGCATCAACCTAACAATGGGTTGTCTGATTCATCTGAAAATTTCAGGACAGATAAGATCTTGACATGATAAACAATTTAACCGTTGTCAGATTTTCTCTAAATGCTTTGGTTTCAGAGATATATGCCAAAATCTACATTTTACCCCTATGTTCTATTTATAGCCATGGCGGCCATCTTGGTTGGTTGGCCGGGTGGCCGGACACATTTTTTAAAGTAGATACCCCAATGATGATTGTGCCCAAGTTTGGTTAAATTTGGCCTGGTAGTTTCAGAGGAGAAGATTTTTGTAAAAGTTAACAACGACGCCGGAAGACGACAACGGACGACGAACGACGGACGCCAAGTGATGAGAAAAGCTCACTTGGCCTTTCTGGCCAGGTGAGCTAAAAAAATCAAAAAAAATATTTTTTTCTGCATCTTTACTTATATTCTACTTACTCTTTTAGATTGTAGATCTTTCTCTGCTAATTCATGTCCTGAAGTTGCAGGTGGTTTTTCAAGTTCAGCTTCTGCTTTCTCGAGTAACTGTATACAGTCTGATTTTGATTTTTCATAATTTTCCCATTCTTTTACTTTTTGCTAAAACATCAAAAACACATTTAAATACCTGGATAATCATAAAAACTTATCTTCCATAATTACAAGCAAATAATTTTAAGCTTCAGTCTTGGTAATTCTGGATATCATAAATTGCATTATATCTTTTTTTTCAAATTGGTAAACATAAAATCCCAAGATGCAATAAAAAAATTCTTTGCAATGTCATATCATCTTTGGCATCAGAAACAAAACACGGGTTTATGTATCGACATGTGGTTGGATTTCCAGTGCCTAAGTTATGTTAGCTCAATCAGGTAGGTTTAAAATTGTATTATTCAATAATCACCTCTTAACCTCATTAACTCATACTTTCAATTCAGAATCATTTTCTATTTATATCAAATTACAGAAATGATTTATGAGGTAAAAAGCAATCAACAATGTTTCAAGGATCATTATATATTTTAACTATCTATATTTCTATTCTGACACTCAAAGTCAACCTTGGGGACTCTGTTAAAGAGAGTACAATAACCCTACCATAAAGCATCAGTTTGTATTTATCAAAAACATACTACTGACACTTATTGCTGAGCAGAGAAGATTGCTAAACTTGTTTCTTTTTTGACTTATAAACCAATAATTCAATTTTGACTAACAAACTTAGAATTCTATTTTGACTAACAGACCAATTATTCTATTTTGACTAACAGACTAATAATGCAATTTTGACTAACAGACCAATAATCATATTTTGATTAACAAACCAATAATTGAGATGGAAATCAACCAAATGCAAGAAATACCAGTCAGTTTTACTACTCTTCTGTTTTCGAATAAACCATACTCCATGACCCCCCTTTTTCAGATTTCTCCTAGTCTTATAATCTTCCATCATATCATTTTACGCCTATATAAAGTACCTACCTTTAATTTCACTTGTTTCTGTTTTGCTTTTTCATTTGTATCTTTCAATTTTCTGTCCAATTCCTCCACTGTTTTTGAAACAAATGCAGGAGCATTCCTATCTTTCTTGAGACGTCTTCCAGCGTCAATATCAGCCTGAATCCTAGCACCTTCAGTATCTAGTTTCTTTAACATGCTCTGAAACAAGATTCAGCATTGTTATGGTACAAATACAAGCTGTAAATGGACAGTGAATTCCAAAAATAGAATTGTTGTGACTTTTTCTATAAATTAGTGTTGGTGGCATATCAAAATTTTGAAATAAATTCACTTAATTAAGGACACAAACATTAGATTAGTATACACAAATATGACTGTTATGTTGCAAATTTAAAAAGTATACAACAGGAAATGTCTTAAATACATTTTTTTTTAGATTTTTACTGTAAATAAGTGATGGTGGCATTTTGAACATTTTGTAATAAATTCACAAAAACAGTAGAAAATCATATCTCAAATTTTTAGATGTTTGGAGAAAAAAATTCTAAACATAGATGATAATATGTTTTAATTTCCTATGTAATAAAATTGCAAGCACAAACATATATGAATTAACTAATTTTCAACATGCTTTGAACTGATATTATTCTAATTATGCATCTTTCACTTGCTAAAAAAATCTTTAAAAGACCTTTTTTCTAAAAATGTTGCTTTTTTTCTAAAATAATTTTCAACACTTTAAAATGATTAAAGGATTAATGAGTTAGCCGAGTTTGAGAAACTTTGTTGAATTACTAAAAGCGAGAAACACACTTAGCAAGGAGAGTATAGGAAGGGAATTGTGAAAGAAAATCGTCACCATATGTATACTAACATCACCCTAAAACACAAAATGTACATGCATTACCATGTGTTCGTATTAAACTGAAGCTATATATCAAAACTAAAATTTTATACACTTTTATCCTTTCAAACTAGAACACTGAAAATTTTATTTAAAGCTTTTTTTGGAAAACAAATAGAACTTGCAGTTTCAGACTTTTAATCTATTTGTAAGGCATTAAAATTTATTCTTTACATCAAAACATCTATCATCATTTTTCTTACAAAGAAATCCCAACATATACTCTTGAACTTTCAGACATAAATCTAAAAAAAATTGGCTTCTACATTGAAATTAAATAATTTCCTAAAAACTATTGCAGCTAACCTACGCAGCCATGAGCAGCTTAATCATAACAATTTTTAAACACTGAAAAATCTCAAGACATTTTAGTATCACAAACAACAAGCAAAGATGACACACCATTTTTAGAAAATTAAACATCACATCAAACACAACAGACTCCTTCCTACCTCATGTTCACAGAGAAAAGCTCAAGCATCTTCTAAACCATCTATAAAAGGATCCTCATTCACAAGTCTCTGAGCTTCATCTAACCAGTCAGAGCGCTTGTGGAGTTCATCCCTGAAGTCGTAGGCCTTTGAGAAAACAGCAGATTTATCTGTTACACTCACATGCCAGGCTGAATAGACACGAATTGACCCATTAGATCCCGTAACTTTCTTCTCTCTTCATCAGCATCTGTCTCAGGAGAGTCCTTTAGAAGTTCCTCTAAGTTGTCTTCTAACCATTGGCCATCTTCTGTAAGTTTATTCATGACCCGTAATTATAAAAAAAATTAATAATTTACAATTTTAAAACATATATTTCCTTGACTTATTTTAACATATGTTTCAATTTAAAATTAATTTCACTTTTGATTAAATAAAATTCTCATTAAGAGTTAAGCTACCAAAAGTGAAGAGATTTATCTTTGCAATTACATGGTGAAAGAAAGTTGCAAGAGTTATCTCTCTTTGATCAGTCATAACACTTGCCTGGTATTTATTTTGTAAGTCGTTGTATTCCTCACTCGTGAGATCCTCTTGTTGTAAGGCTTTCATCAGATCATCCACAGTCTGAACTGCCTTTTTGACAAATGCACTTCAGTAGCCAAAAATTCCTCAGCATTTTGTAACCACTCTGATATTCTGTCTACTCCAAGCTGGTATTCTTGTCTACACTTTCCTATAACTTCTACTTTCTTATAATGTTGATATCCTTCTACTAATTCTGTAAATCTACTGTTAATCATATTAACGTTTTGTTAAATTTCTTCTGCAATATAGGTTCTTGACAATTTTCTATCAAAAAGTTTACAGATTCGTTTAAAATTTTTTTTAAAAGAAAGTCTTTCTTCGTACTGTGGAATATCGGTAAAATATTCCTCAATTTGTTCTTTGTTCCACCATGCATGACTTGTTCTCCTTCTGTGATCCATGCAATTACCATATTGTAACATCCACTATATCTTTTCCACTGCTCTAATCCCTCATCAAACATTGATTGTAAAGATTTAATTTCAGCGGACATTGTTTTCCATTTTTGTGTTTTTTCATCAGCAAATTGTGTAATCTGTGCAGCTTCTTCTTTTGCTGTAAACAAAAAAACAAAAAAAAATCATTTCAACTTTTGGATTCTTAACAAAAATTAGTGATAAAAGTTCTTTAGGTAGTATCGAAGATGCTCACTGCACCCGAACATCTCTATAATTTTGTTTTATCTTTATTATATATACTGAAATAATTTCATTGTCAGTCACTTATTTGAGACATCTGTATTGTATACTTTTGTGATTGATATAAGTCGTCATGAGAAAGATGAAAGTCATAGAACCTAAAGGGTTTTTTGTTGTTGTTTTTTTTTACAGTTGAACAGAGTAAATCAAGAAAATAACTACAAATACTTGAATGTAATTGGATTGTTCAAATTTTGATCTTTGGTTTATACTACTGTATCCCATGCTACCAAAACATCTTTTGTAACCCATGTAAACAATTTGTTCAATTCCCTGTGATATATTCATTTGGGGTACACATAGATAAAAATCTTGATGTCCCAAGAAGTTTAAATACAAAAAAAATAACAAATGTTTGGGTTGAGAAATACATGTATATGGATTTAACACATTTTTTTCTAGAGATCATTTAGAAGAAATTTTAGAATTCTCAAAGGTGACCTCAAATTAATACTCAACAATTTCATGTTTGCTGTTAAAATACTTACAGACATGTTTTCTGAAAGCATCACCTCTCTTTTTCGTCTCTCTGAGCATCTTGTCATAGTTTGCAAATAAATTATTGGTCTGTACAAAGTCCTACAAAAATCAAATGTAAAACATATAACAGCCTTTTAATTCAACCTTCTCAATTTTGGTAAATCACATAAGTAAGACTTTCAGAGAGGATGTTACATTTACTACTGGTGATAACAATCATACATTTATCTATTTTTTCTTTTTTTTTTTCTTTAAAACCCAAAAAATATTTGGTACTACTATTCCAACAAAACAGGCCTAGGTCAAAATCTATAAATGGTTTTAACGTTTTAACTGATTTATTCTGCGCTCTTTAAACTTTAAAGTAAAATACATCCATTTATTATTTCTTTATTCAGATCAGAGGTTATATAAGCAAGATGACCTTTACCTTGTAATCCAGAACCCTCTCATCTACGTCTTCTTGTGTGCCTAACTTTGACAACCACATCTTCACTTTTTCCTCCGTAGCGGCACTGAATCCAGCAAGTCTAAATCAGAATTCGTCATACTGTAGTAGATTCTCACGCTTTGGTGCTTCTTTACACACGACTTGTAGCCTAGTGTGTAAATTGTCCATTTGTGGTGGTGGGATGAATTCGCCTTCATATTTTCCTGCACGTTTCACTTGTAAAAAAAACTTTTTGTACGAGTCCATTTCTTTGAGAAAGTCCTAAAATTGGTAAAAGTATATGTTCATCTAAAAATTCTACAGCAGTGTTCAGTATAACAAATCTTCTCTGATCTTTATTTTAAGATATTTTTTTCATCATATTATTGTTAATATTTTACACATTCTTTTATCATTTAGCTATTGAAACTTGCCACTTCTTAAAATGTTCAACAGTTCATTTCATGTGTTTTGGTCATTTACTCCAAAGCAACTATAAAAATGAATTATCAACTAATAGGACAGTGCTTTCCCTTATGAGATATGACAGTCTTCAATAAAAAATAATGTTATTCCAATATCCAATTTTCTGGTCATAACGATAGGCCAATGATAAATATTTTGTTAATTTTAATGAAAACTCAACAAATACATCAAATAATAATTCTGCAATAGACTGTTATATAGCAAGAGCCTGTCTTCTTTAAGGTAACCTATAAACATACCTTGTGTTCATTTAATAGTTTAAGAAGTTGATCTGCTATTTCTATATGGTCTTACTGGTTTTCAGGTTCAATCTCTAACATTTCCTCTGCTTGATTTAACCAATCACCAAACTTTCTGGGATGACCTAGTAGATTAGCATCAAGTTTCCATAACCACATACAAGTACGTCTAGCAATGTCTTGCCATTTGGGTTCTTATTCCTGCCACATTTTGGGAGTAATTTTAACGGCTTTTTTGCTCACTACTTTCTCTTCTAACCTCTGGAATATTTTTTGTCGTCTGTCAAATTCTGTTTTAAATGATAAGTAATCCTGAAATAAAAGAATTTACTGGATTAACAACTCTGGATTGAACTTTCTCACAAATACTCATTTTCAAGGATACTTTATGAAGCTCCTTTTCAATCTAATGTTCTTGATGTATATATGTATAAATAAAAGACAAAAGTGTTATGCATTCAAAAAAATTTGTTTTGCTAGTTAAATTTGTGAAAATAAAATTGTAAGAGAAAATTATTTGATTTATAGTATAAATCATAAGGAGTCACTTTTTATCAAAGAAAATTATGTCAAAGCAAACAGGGGACTTTGTTCTAGAATCAATCATGTCTTTTTGAAGCATACATATCAAAACTACATCAACTTTACATCTCAAATGGAAAGAATTTCAGCAATGACTGCATGTATACAAATACTTATTTAATGCACTTGGTATTTATAGTGGTTCGATACTAAGTTTGTCAATTGCTTATTGAACTTTGGTTTGTCTCCCCTTATCTGTACTTTATAAAGCCATTGATATTTTCAACATATAAAAGAAATTACTACAAATGATGTATTCAATCCACATAATGCAGAATGTCTCACAGAGTTACTAACATAAACAAAGGACCAAATCGAAATCTTCATGCATTTACGAAACAAATTAGTTTTGATTGGTATTGTAAGATTTGCATGGATGACAAGACTATGTAACCACTTTCAAGCAGATGTTCAATTTCTGGAAAACCTTACCATATATTCAGCCTGACTGTCTGTCACTGGTTGGTCTACAATCTGTAGAACCTCATCAGTTTCCTCTTTAATCCAGGTGAGCAGATCATTGTAATCAGATATCTCTTGTTTTGCTGGGTTTTTCCTTTTGGATAGCTAAAAAACAATATGTTTTTCAATTAATTAGACTATTAAATTGTTCAAACAGTTTTAAAATATATCTACTGTTTATACCTTTTATACTACTGTAATTCTTTACAAAAAGAATCAAAGGCACGTAAGTCGCAATATTTTTTTTTTATCATTTAAAGAAATTTTCTTTGTAATATGTGAAATGTGTTGCAGGATATTACAGAGAGACTTGATTATGCAATTCCAGTTCATGACATATGAAATAATACATTTGTACTCAAAAAGTTTAAAATTTTGTGCTTTTATTTTGAAAGGCAATCTATCAATTTTTAATTTCGGGTGTAAAATATCACACTAGTCTCTAAATTAATAGTACTTACACTAGGTCCTCACCAGCCTCTAGGTAGGCCTTTAAGAAGTGTGCAACGTAAGTCATGACTGATTTCTCGTCAGGCTTCTCAACATCAACGTCTGAAATAATACATCATAAATTTTCAATTGAATTACCCAAACATGGGTTAAATAATCGCAGTATAGAGGTCCAGTTCAAAACCAACTGGTAAATGAAAAGGAAATATCAAGTATATATGTAAACGTTCTGGGAAATCAAAAGAAAGTGAATTGTTTTCTCTTGAATAAATCTTTAAAAAGTATCAAAACCCAATGTAAACAAAAGAGTCTATATATTTGAATTTAAGATGTTTTGTGGCCACTGTCACTATAAACAAATTGTGAATAGTTTAATATTTTCTAAATTTGTTCAATATAATAAAGAAGATGTGGTATGATTGTCAATGAGACAACTCTCCAGAAGAGACCAAAATTACACAGTAATTAACAATTATAGGTAACCGTACGGTCTTCAACAATGAGAAAAGCCCATACCGCATGTATGGGCTTTGCTCATTGTTGAAGAAAAGAATTAAATGTGCATAACTTAAAATGTTACACCCATTTTCTGAAAGATGTTAATTTTTTTTTTCATATCAAAATCATATTTCGTTTATATAAAGTGTACTAAGGTACATTCTTTGGGTGCAATCAACAGTTTTTTTCTATGACGTCATATTTTGAGGGACCATGCATAAGTGACCCTTAGTGGTGGAATGGTTAATAAAGATACTTGTATAAAACTAGATATCACTGGAATCAGAATTTTCTCTAGTTTATAATGAAATAAAAATAAAGTGTACTTTTAATATGATAAAAAAGTTCTTTTCAGAGAACATGGGGGGAAAATTGCCTAATCTGAACATAAAAAACCTGAAATCAGGTCATGTGCATACCCATGTAGACATGATACAGGCACATTTCACATAATCAAAACTGTATGAAATTCATAGGTTTTTAACTGGCCTTTCAAAAAAATCTCCCTTCAGGGTACGGTTTCCTGCTTCGAAAAGAGCTACAGTGGCTGCCAATAAGTTTTCAATTTCCACTGCCAAAAAAACAGGATGTTTACAATGTTGTCTCCCCTCAAAACATGTATATTTAATCTAATTTTTAAAAGTATTTTAATCATTCAACCTGTTTTAATTGAAAGCTAATTAACTAATTTTTACAATCAAATACAAAAAACATGATACTTTTTCACCAATTAAGTAAATAAAAATTTGTAAGGGTTCCGCGGAACCCAGTGTCTCGCCTACTTTTGCTGTTAATCGCAGGCTCAACAAAAATGAGGAAAAAAAATCAATAAAAATATTCCTTTAGATACTATCTTTTGATTGTAAGAAGCTTCTGTCAAAGTTTGGTATAAATCCAGGATAGTTTATGAATCTAATAAATGTTTTAAAAACTTTAACTGCAGACTGTATTTAATGTTAACTGGAAGAAAAACTAAGTCCATTTATTAGTAAAATATGGATAAACAGGTACAAATTTTAACAAAATTTCCTTCTAGATACTAGCTTTTGATCATAAACAAGCTTCTGTCCAAATTTGATACAAATCCAGGATAGTTTAAGAAAGTTATTAAAATTTTTAAAACTTTAACCAGAGTGAAAATATTTTTTCCTGGCAGAAAAACTAAGTCCATTTATAAGTAAAATACGGAAAAAATAAATTTTTTTTTAACAAATTTACTTCTGGATACTATCTTATGATCATAAACAAGCTTCTGTCCAAGTTTGGTACAAATCCTGGACAGTTTAAGAAAGTTATTAAAATTTTAAAAACTTTAACCACAGAGTGAATGTATTGTTTCCTGGCAGAAAAACTAAGTCCATTTATAAGTAAAATACGGAAAAAATGAAATTTTTTTTTCAACAAATTTACTTCTGGATACTATCTTATGATCATAAACAAGCTTCTGTCCGAGTATGGTACAAATCCAGGATAATTTAAGAAAGTTATTAAAATTTTAAAAACTTTAACCACAGAGTGAATGTAATGTTTCCTGGCAGAAAAACTAAGTCCATTTACAAGTAAAATACGGAAAAACAGGAATTTTATTTTTACAAAATTTACTTCTGGATACTATCTTATGATCATAAACAAGCTTCTGTCCGAGTATGGTACAAATCCAGGATAATTTAAGAAAGTTATTAAAATTTTAAAAACTTTAACCACAGAGTGAATGTAATGTTTCCTGGCAGAAAAACTAAGTCCATTTACAAGTAAAATACGGAAAAACAGGAATTTTATTTTTACAAAATTTACTTCTGGATACAATCTTATGATCATAAACAAGCTTCTGTCCAAGTTTGGTAGAAATCCAGGATAGTTTAAGAAAGTTATTAAAATTTCAAAAACTTTAACCACAGAGTGAATATTTGTGGACGCCGCCGACGACGACGACGACACCGACGGAATGTAGGATCGCTATGTCTCGCTTTTTCGACTAAAGTCGAAGGCTCGACAAAAAGGGATTTCCCTCCAAGGTTATTTTTAGTCGGGGAATAACCCCTAGTTTTTTATACGAAACTGTTTATAGCACCCTTTGCAAATCATCAGAATTTTGATTTGAAATGCCACTTTACACAAATATAGAAAACAGATAAAAACACATATCGTACATGTTTCATTTCACTAGTTTGGATTTTTATTTGGACAACAAGTGGACCTCTGTTGTATATGTTTTTGTTTATCATCTTAGTTACCTTTATTTACCTTTTTTTCAAAATATTAAGTGACAATTTCACTGAAGATTTTTTATTTGCATAACCTTCAAGCCCATTACTTAGTTTATGCCTTTGCACCCCTATCCTAAAAAAACATGAAAATATAATTGGCATTCAATCCAATGCTAATAGCATATATTAGAAATATGAATCCAATCGGCCATACAAAAGTTACTGAACTTTATTTTCAAACTCACATTTAGGAGCATGCCTTACCATCTAATCAAGCAGCCACAAAAAAACCAATGACGTAAATTAACTGTCAGACCAGCAATTTGGCACATTTATCCTACTTGTTGTACATTACTTATTTTTTTTTTGCTTTTCTGTTAATCTTAACTCTACTATACTACACCAACCGTCATACAATAATGAATTTAATTAACCTTCAACAGCTCCTGTAAGGATATGTCTTAGAACCTCTTTCCTAGCAGCCCAAACACACATTTAATAGTATGCCATTGTACCCAAACATGGCACATTCTTAACTGGAACTAACATGTGAGGCCATGTTTAAGCACAGCAGCCAATCTGTTGTGACTTTCACTAACCTATGTGTCCACATTTTAGTGCACGCCTAAGTACCTTTACCCTTACTGCCTTATAATACTAATCTTCAGGGTCAAGTTGTCTTGCGATACAAAGTTGTGACTCTGCATCTGAGAATGTCTGCTCTAGATTAGTTCTAGCATCCTGTTTCCTGCACTGATCGAAATCCACTAAGTCAGGGTTGATTGTATGTACCATGGCATTGAATGCAAGACCATCTCACCAACTTTTACTGAAATTATTAACTTCTATACCATATTTTCTGTAAAAAACAATTTGTATATAACAAATGCGTCGACTAAATATTTTTTCAAATGTATCTCTTAAATGTGGTCTTTACAATATAAAGTACTTATTGAAAATTTCAATTGACCAAAATGTTAGAAGAAGCTTCAACAAATTAAAATAATGTTTATTAGATCACACTGTGGATTTGTTATCATTTCAAATATCAGGAATATAGATTGACCACAAATTTAAAAATTTAATTAATTTCCAACTCCACATAAACTTAAATTGTGAAACAACAAAATCAAATTATTGTGAAAAAAACATGTTTAAAATTCTCAATCTACAAAAATTGGTACCCACAAAAATAAATGAATCCACAGTAGTACTTTTAACTTCTACTCTGCTTAGGATCTTATAGGTTTGCAATCAATATAAACTGTGGCATCACAGCTTAAATATCATATGGGAATGTAACCATTTTGAAGCATGAGCCACCATTAATATCCAAAGTAAGAAAAAGGTAACAGACTGAGTTGAAATAAAATTATGAATAATACTTTTGAAAACTAACCCGAATTGTTTCAGTTTTATCATATCAAAAATAAATAAAAGAACTGAAAGAAAAATTTGTAAGCCTTATCAAAAGCCAAAAAAATCAAATGACATATGACAGTTTCAAGAAAAAGAAAGATCTCCCCTGCTTCAAGTGCAATGTTCTTGATAGTTGGTTGTTGTTTTCTTCCCATCATGGATGTATTACACTTCTTTCATATGTTAAAACTTTGGAAATCGTCATTCTAGTCTCATGTGAGAGCTTTACAGCCAATTGCAATGAGTGTGTAGGTAAAGGTTATATCTTTGGTTAGCTTACTTGTTAGCTGAACTGTGAAGTCATTATTAGGTAAGGTAAACTACCCTCCTTTCAAAGTAGTCTAGTTCTACAGACAGATAGATTGGTTATCTGGTGGACTAGTCTACTCTTAAAGGTAGTTTACCTTACCTAATAATGACTTCACTGTTCAGCTAGCAAGCAAGCTAACCAAAGATATCACCTACACACAATGTAATCGGCTGTAATTCCTATCTTTCCATTCAGAATCTTACTTTGTAATAGCATTGGCTGTCCAGGCTAATAAAGCTTTCTATGCATTCTTTCGGAACATATCTATAGCTGACAGCGATTCCTGTTCGCCAGTTTCATCATTTTGTGCAAATGTGTCTTCAATCTGTTGAAAAAAATTGTTAATGCACAATAGGTTGATGATCATTCAATGTTTAGAGCTAATTTCCTTATGTTTGTAGAGTAAAACTTTGGTTGGCTTGTTTGTTTTGTTTGTAAAAATATTTAGTCAAGCTTTTCAAACAATATATATGTAAGTAAGTTTAAACCTGTGTATATCATAGTTAAACCTGTGTATATTTTATTCAAATTTGATTGGTTGTAATCCCAATTACAATTGTACAATGTTCAAACAGAGCAAGCAAGCTAACCAAAGTCTTGTTCTATATGCATTCGGAAATTAGCTCTAAAACAAAAAGTGAATTTCTTTTAATACAGCAAACTTTAATATCGATGTCAATAAATAGTTGACACAGCACTGGTTTCTGACACAGAATGAATGTGGTCTAATGAACTTAAAATTTTTTTTTTTACTTTTGAGCAATTCACTATGCTGTTGAATATTAATCCCCTCAAAAAAAATAATTTGAAGAAGTTTTCTTTTTAATTTCTGAAATCTGAAATGAGAAAAAATTGTAACCCCCTTCTCCAAATTGTTTTCACCTCCCCTTTGCCTTATTCCAAAAAATAATCTCAATTCAAATTTCTAATGGAGTTTAAAGGTTATCTTACCAATGTTGTAATTAGATCTTTGAATATAGTTTACATTGGCACTAATATCGATTTTGTCATCAGCAAATTAAAACATAACTAAATTTGTATTTTTTTCAAGTGGGATGTATAAAGACACACCCACGTTCGTTTAGATCTATAAAGAGGTTAAACTCCTAACTATCCTACTGTCTGTCGATACATTTATTTTTGGCATTGCACTAGTCATGTCTTCTTTGACTGTCCATGACGTTAAAATACTAAATCCCTGGGATGTGTTTTAGTTGATTTTAGTCTCTGATGCATGATTTTTTATTATTAATTGTTTTGGCTTTTAACTAGCTGTCAGTAACTGCGAGTACTCTCAAATCGTACTTTCTTGTTTATTTGACCTGTTGATACTAATTGTATTGCTTTTTTGTTATTTAATGTTATTCAGGGTTATATCTGGTCTATATACCAGCTTTGATAAGTGTTTGGTATAACTATAAATTTTCACTTCGTACTATGAACATCAACATTATTTATTTTGTAATAATATTTTTCCTTTCTCTATTGGTACTGTACACGTATACCTAACAACAAAATTATTTTCATTTACCTGTGTTTAAAGTTATTGCAAATGAATGGTATTTTTGTTCGAGCATATTGTTTTTCTTTAATTGTTTAACATTTCTTACCGATATAACATGTTACTTTTATTATTCTTCCCTTAGTTTATTTATTTTGTATTCAAAATTATATATTTTGTAAAAATATTTCCTTTCTCTATTGGTACTGTACAGGTATACCTAACAACAAAATTATTTTCATTTACCTGTGTTTAAAATTATTGCAAATGGATGGTATTTTTGTTTGAGCATATTGTTTTTCTTTAATTGTTTAATATTTCTTACCGATATAACATGTTACTTTTATTATTCTTCCCTTAGTTTATTTATTTTGTATTTACATTGTGTCATAGGTCAAATTTATTTGTTCAGTGTATGTTTAATGGTGTTAATATGTCCTTTGATTGAGTTAAGCTATTTCAGTTGATATTTTATAGTGTGTCTTTCTATGTTGTGATGTTACACTATTGTTTCAGAAAAAGGGTGAAGGTTTGGTACCATTAAAACGTTTAAACCCGCTGCATTTGTTTGCACCTGTCCTAAGTCAGGAATCTGATGTTCAGTAGTTGTCGTTTGTTGATGTGGTTCATAAGTGTTTCTCGTTTCTCGTTTTTTATATAGATTAGACCGTTGGTTTTCCCGTTTGAATGGTTTTACACTAGTAATTTTTTGGGGCCCTTTATAGCTTACTGTTCGGTGTGAGCCAAGGCTCCGTGTTGAAGACTGTACTGTGACCTATAATGGTTTACTTTTATAAATTTTGACTTGGATGGAGAGTTGTCTCATTGGCACTCATACCACATCTTCTTATATCTATTTGCAACAATAACTACTCATTTAAATACATAAAATTTTAAAATATAAAATGACATTCAGTCATGGTTAAAATTAATATTAATTAATAGTAACTTCTAAAAATAAATTTACAGCTAATCATGCTAAATGATTTGAGCCATAACCCGCCCATAACCATCCCTTTGTAGTAATGAAACTTGTAGTATAATTTCAGAGAGATCTATACACTTAAACACAAGTTATTGACTAGAAACTATAAAAAAGCTTATTTGGGCCCCTTTTTTGGCCCCTTATTCCTAAACCTTTGGGACCATAACCCCCTGAATCAATCCAAACCTTCCTTTTGTGGTATTGAACCTTCTTATCAAATTTCATAGAGATCCATTCATTTGAACTAAAGTTATTGTCCGGACACCAAATGTCTCTTCGGACCACGCAGACGACGACGCAGACGATGACGACAACATCATACAATTATACAATCTAAAATATTTTTTTGCGGTCGTATCAAAATTATGCATATGTTTTTTATAACTAAATGGATAGCTTTCATTATAAAATTATGTACATATACTTTTTTCTGAAGAAAATTCTTTAATTTGTCTACATTTAGAAGAAGTTTACTTTATTTCAATTGCTTGCTTCCAGGAAGCAATTTGCCGACATATTTTCGTATATGCAAGTGACCTTAACATGACCCTTTTCGTAAAAATCTGGTGATCGCAATACGCATGGATCTGTCATTAAAATAAACTATTATCTGATTGTACATGCTATACACGTGCTCAATATCAATGCTTTTCTGTTGATAGTTTACTATAAGGTAACAATCGGTAAACTTCGGCTTCAAAACACGGCAATTAATGAGCTACCATATTTGTTAGATCATAACAGACAGAGAGAAAAAAAAATTGACGATTAAACGATATCTTTGAGTAAAAAATGATAAAATTGTGCACAGAAGACTAAGTTTATGATATATACATGCATTGGTTCAAGAATTGGATAAACATTATTTTCTCACCAATCACTCGTTTCATATGACTTTAAATTTGAGAATGTAATCATTTCAATGTTTAGTGAACCGTGGAATAGGCCTAATACCATAGTAATTTCACATCATGTGGCCTTATTTTCATGTTGATAAGACCACAATTTCATTGTAAACAACCTAAAAATCTATTTGGACTGACAGACAAACAGACCATACAACATAATATCCATTAGTTGAATGATTACAATCATAAGTCGGGTTTAAAAATAACATGTAATTGGAATTAGAAGAAATGATTTTTTTTACAATTTATTGTTGGCTTTGCTTGTGAAAAGTTAAAAAACTTAATTTTGGTATATATTCTTAGTAGACAATGTGTTCAAAGGGAAATAACTCACCATAACCATAAAGCATCTATTTTCTATACAAGTCCCAGTACAACAAATGATTCCTGACAAGATAATAAAGGCTCCTGTTCCTAGTAGCAAGTATGTTGCCAAAGGGAAAGTACTGCTCCCTAGCAGACTGATATAGGTATGCTTCTGGAACTTGATATATAACCCTAATGCTAGGAAAGCTAACCGGGCTGTCAGCTGGAAAAGAAATATAGAATTTATCATGCATAAAAACACTATTGAATTTTAAAGAACATTTAATTAATTGACAGAACATGATAAAGAAAAGTTAGGAAACGGAGTATTTTTGTAATTTGTAGTTAGCTATCAATGTTAGCTGAAAAATTAGAAATAATTTTATATTAGGATCTTTTATCTTGTTAGCATGGTTAGATGATAAAATATATTTTGTAGATGGAAAATGTAATGTGTGTGCTCTTTTAAAGATGTTCTGCAATATAATGATGTGTACTTTTTCTGAATATTTTGATAGAATTTTCCCATGCTCCTTTAATCTAATGAAGCCCTATCACTGGTATTATAAGATTAAAATGTCATATCAGAAAATCATATGTTACATATTTACTAGACATAAATAAATGTTTTATTTTGACATTTCTGTCATGCCTGTTAAAATTTAAATGGGCAATTCTCTGAATGTCAATCTGTTTCGAAAAAACTTGGATTTAGGAAACCACAGATTCTGAGTAACAGAAGGCTGCATGCATAATGAACTATATATCAGTTCTTATTCAGAATCAGAATGCAAGTTCTTATTATTGTGATACCCCCAGGTACATAATTCGCATGTACGACCATGCATGACCCTCATGGATAACCAGGGTCAGTAAAACTAGAGGCTCTCAAGAGCCTGTGTCGCTCACCTGTATTTATTGATGCTTTGGAAATCATGTAAAATAAGGTTAAAATCATAATAAATATTATAATGATATCTAAGATAATAACAAAAAACTGCAAAATTTTTGTAAAATTACTAACTCAGGGGCAGCAACCCAACAACTGGTTGTCGGATTCGTCTAAAAATTTCAGGGCAGATAAATCTAAATCTGATGAACATTTTTGCCACCTGTCAGATTTGCTCTAAATGCTTAAGTTTCAGAGATATAAACCAAAAACTGCATTTTACCCCTTTGTTCTATTTTTAACCAAGTCGGCCATGATGGTTGGACGGCGGGGTCATCGGACAAATTTTTTTAAACTAAATACCCTAATAATGATTATGGCCAAGTATGGTTAAATTCATTTGTCTCAGTAGTTTCAGAGAAGATTTTTGTAAAAGATTACAAAAATTTACAAAAAATTGTTAAAAATTGACTATTTAGGGCAATAACTCCTAAAGGGGTCGACTGACAATTTTGGTCATGACAACTTATTTGTAGATCTTACTTTGCTGAACATTATTGCTGTTTACGGTTTATCTCTATCTATAATAATATTCAAGATAATAACCAAAAACTGCAAAATTTCCTTAAAATTACCAATTAAGGGGCAGCAACCTAACAACAGGATGTCAGATTTGTCTGAAAATTTCAGGGCAGATAGATCTTGACCTGATAATCAGTTTTATCCTGTCAGATTTACTCTAAATGCTTTGGTTTCAGAGATATAAGCCAAAATCTACATTTTACCCCTATGTTCTATTTTTAGCCATGGAGGCCATCTTGGTTGGTTGGCGGGGTCATCAGACACATTTTTTAAACTAGATACCCTAGTGATGATTGTGGCCAAGTTTGGTTAAATTTGGCCCAGTGGTTTCAGAGGAGAATATTTTTGTAAAAAGCTAATGACGACGACGACGGACAACGGACGACAGACGACAGACGCCAAGTGATAAGAAAAGCTCACTTGGCCCTTCGGGCCAGGTGAGCTAAAAAACCATGTCATCCACAATATAAAAACCATACAATAATTTCTGTATTAACAGTATTTGAAATGTTATACAACAGTTTAACCAGGTAGTTAAAATCTAAACCCTGAGGCTTTTAGATATAATCCAAATTGACTTTGATACTTTAGTGTTGATATTTAAATGTCTTCTTACTTTTTGTGTCATTAAGTTGCTGTCTCGTTGATATATTATACCCCTTATTTATTCATCTTTTTATCATGGTAAGCACAGGTATTTAGGTCATGTTCAATTAATTAAAGAACTTATATGTATGGGCTTTGCTCATTGTTGAAGGTCGTAAGGTGACTAGTAGCTGTTAATTTCTGTGTCATTTGGTCTCTTGTGGCTTGTTGTCTCATTGGCAATCGTACCACATCTTCTTTTTCATATTATGCAAGATAATGCTGGGTTTCCCCTTTGATTTGTTCAAATCTTCAAATATTAATGTAAACATAAAGTAACCAGATGCTCCACAGGGCGCAGCTTTATACGACCGCAGAGGTCGAACCCTGAACAGTTGGGTGCAAGTATGGACACAACATTCAAGCTCTGAATTTGGATTGTGATTAAATAGTTGACACAGCATAGGTTTCTGGTGGTCTAATGAACTTAAAAAATGTAATTGCTTTTGAGCAATACACTATGCTGTTGAATATTAATCCCCTAAAAAAAAAATATTTGAAGAAATCTGAAATGAGAAAAATTTTCACCTCCTTTTGTCCCTTATTCCAAAAATATACTCAATTCAGATTTCTAATGGAATTTTAAAAATAACTGCTCATTTGATACATCATAAAATATTACAATATAAAATGACATAGTCATGATTAAAATTAATATTAATGAATAGTATTACTTCTAATAAAAAAATTACAGCTAATCATTTCAAGACAATCATCATTTCATAATACATAATTTTCAAACAGTGTAAGGGAGGTAATCAAACATATATATAACAGTATTCTTTTAATTTGAATTGGATTACCTCCCTTACACTGCTTTTAAATTGTCTAAATTGTCCTTTAACCAGAAAAACCCTCGTTTTCCCCCCTTTTTTGCCCCTAATTGGTAAATGATTCAAGCCATTATCCCCAATAACCACCCCTTGGAAGTATGGAAGCTTGTGGTATAATTTCAGAGAGATTTATACACTTAAACACAAGTTATTGACTGTAAACTACAACCATATTGTCTGGAAACTAGAAAAATGCTTGTTTTTGGCCCTTTTATGGCCCCTAATTCTTGCATGAATTGGACAATAACGCCCAAACTCAATCCAAGCCTTCCTTTAGTGATATGGAACTTTGTGGTACAATCTCAGAGATATCTATACACTTACACACAAGTTATTGTCCAGAAACTACAAAAATGCTTGTTTTTGGCCCCTTAATTCTTAACTGTTGACACCATAGACCGTAAAATGAATCCATACCTTTTACTTGTGGTATTTAACATTGTGGAACAATTTCAGTGCAATTGAAATACTTATACACAAGTTATTATCCTGAAAGTAGAAAAATGCTTGTTTTGGGACCCTTTTGGGGCCCTTTTGGGACCCTAATCCCTAAACCGGTGGGACCATCAACCCCAAAATCAATCCCAACCTTTCTTTTGTGGTATTGAACCTTCTTTTTAAGTTCAAAGAGATCCATTCATGTAAACTAAAGTTATTGTCTGGAAACCAAATGTGTCATCAGACATCATACCATTATTTAATTCAATTCAATATTTTATTAGAAAGAGCACAATAGAGGCGTGATCCAAATACAGACAATAATAATATTAAAACAACATTTAAAAGAAATATAGATGCATGTAACAACAAGTCATAAGTAAATTCTATGGATACCATACCATTTTAAGTATATTCTATGATTACCATTACATTCTAAACTCATATTGATACCTTACACATATACAGCACAATTATATTCTAAATTTTCATAATTTTACTTAAAACACACAATCACCTATATAAGATATATGTGTATTTGCACAAACTACTATAATGGATTATTATTTGATGAAACAGTATGGTGGTCTCTCAAATCAAGAGCTTCTTCAATATACATACAAATAGATTTTAGTTCTTTTTCAGACATAGGATTTAACATTTTGGTAAAATTTTCATCCAAATTATTTGAATTAATATCATTAATTTTATATTTAGATCTAATTTTGTTATATTGAGGACATTAAATCAAGAAATGTATCACATTTTCAATTTTTCCTGTGCAAAATTTACAAAATCTCTCATTAGAGGGTATTATTGGTCTTGCATACCTTCCAGTTTCTATTGCTAATGAGTGTGCACTTATTCTTAATTTAGTGAGTTTTTTTCTAAGATATTTAGGAACATTAAAGTTCAAATATTCTTGTTGTTTAAATTTAGTAGTATAAATTTTACTAAAAAATAAAAGTTTACCACAGTTTCCATCTTTTATCTTAGATAGTTCAAATATAATTTTATTTTTGTAGAAATCTTCTAGTTTCTGTTACTATAGGGTATTCCAATATATTTTAATAATTCAGATAATTTATTAGACCAAGAGTTTTCTCTACTTGTGAGAGTTTTGTCCACTTCAAAAGCAGCTTGAGAATTTCATATGGACCACCAGACTGTTCACCAATATCACTGAGACGCACATAGTATTTATACATAAGTTGATAACATTTAATGCTAATAGGTAATGTGCCCAATTCGCACTGCACTGCTAGATTGGAAGACTTTCCATGAACCCTAAGTATGTTTTTAAATATGGAGTTTTGTGTTTTTTCTAATTTACTTTTATCTAATGCGTCAAAATTTGGTTTGAATTCTGATATCCATACTTCTAATCCATAAGTTAAAATAGGAATTATCATTGAATTCAAAAGCTGGAGCCAAGTTTTAACTGACAAGTTTTCACTATATGGGAGTTTAGACTTTAACGCAAAATACGCTTTTTTAGCTTTATCTGAGAGGCTTGACACTGCCTCTATAAATTTTCCAGAGCTATGAAAATCAACTCCTAAGTATTTATAACAATCAACGATTTCAATTGCATTAGAACTATAATAAAAGTAAAAGTTTTCTTTATTAACTTTATTTTTAGAGAAAATTATAATTTTTGTTTTCTTGAAGCTCACATCCAGTTTCCATTCAGCACTATATTTTTGCAAAGAATGAAGAGAGTTCTGGAGACCAGCTGCAGATTCAGATATTAATAATAAATCATCAGCATACAATAAATGGTTCACTTTTTGATCATGTAAATTAATTGCACTAGTTGAGTTTGTATCTAAGTATTTTCCTGTCATCAACAAATATATTGAATAAAGTTGGACTTAAACTGTATACTTGTTTGACTCCCTGATTAGCAAGAAAAGGCTTAGTAAACATATTTTGATATTTACATGAATATAAGGTATTAGAGTACATGTCATGCAGTATATTATAAATTTGCCTTGTATTCCTTTATTTTGTAATTTTAAGAATAGAGCTGATCTCCAAACACTGTCAAAAGCCTTTTTAAAATCTACAAAACACACATATAGTTTATTTTTGCATTTAAACAAATATTTGTTTATTATTGTTTTTATAATAAAGACATGATCTACAGTTCTGTAATTTTTTTCTAAAACCACCTTGATTTGAAGATAATAGATTATTTGTTTCAAGAAAGTCTTTTATAGGATACAAAAATAATATTTGTGGTTGTATAAAAACTATATTTAATATATTTATCATGTGTGCCTAAAGACTACATCAGGTGCCATTTAACTAGGTGCCAATTTGACTATACCGGGTGCCGATTTGACCAGATGCTGATTTGACTAGAACTCGGACCAATGAGCTGTTGAATACAATAAATGGGCCGTCGACATTTGATCGAGTTTCCGTCGTAAATATTGGTCACAGTGTAATTAACCAGATTATTTTGGGGCCAGATTGATTTTGGGCCAGAGCAACCTAATACCCTTGTACTTAACCAGTATAAAGAGAACAGGGCCGTAGTGATATCCGACGCTTTGATAGTCCGACAGTTCGATGGTCCAACAGTTTGATGGTCCGACGGTTCGATGATCTGACAGTTCAATAGTCCTACAGTTTAGTGGTATTTTTACTTCATATAAACATTGGACAAAAGTGAGTTCCCAGTCAAAAAACGTCCTATCATTTCAACTAAAATCAATATTTTTCAAAAAAATATTACCAAGTAACTACATGACTGATTTATATCAAATAAATACCTTAAGATGTAGAGTTTTTTAAAGTTTTATTGTTAATTTGGCCATTATATTATTCATGCTCATTTTAATTTTCTGACGAGATGAACATGAGGAAAGATATTTCATGAAAAGTTTGCTATGTATTCTAACCAAACTAAAATCGTAAGAATTTGCATTTGTGTTAAACCCATCAGATATAGAAAACAAAACTCATGAAAATTATGGCCAAATAAGCAATAAAACTTCAGACGTTTCTACATATTATGGTATTTATTTCATAAGATTCGCTCATACAGTTACTTAATAATAGTTTTTTGAAAAATATCGATTTTAGTTGAAATAATAGGATATTTTTCTAGTGAGAACTCACTTTTGACCTATGAGTGTATGTGAGTCAGAAGTTATGTACCGGATTTGAGTACTGTGTATATATGTTGAGTATCTGGAACTGATTAAGGGTACCAATATTTGTTATTCTGGGGGTTGGGCTGGAGGATTTTGAAAATAGATAATTCAGCCTTAATAATCACAAAAATAAATGGTATGTTCTGTGGTAGTTTGAAAATAAATAACCTGACTTACAATGTACTGGAAATAAATAACTCAGCAGGTCTATTCAAAAGTATGACATGGCATCAGATTCTTCATCAAATTCATCTTTTTTTCCAAAAAAATTCGGGAAACAATTCCCAAATCTTTTGACAATAAAAGTATAAGTATTATTTAAATATACTTCAAATGTCTGAAAATGGGTTTCATTTAACTTGATCAGGTACTGTATTTTGTCTCAGGAACACTTACCTCACTCTTATTACAGGACTGTAACTACATTGAGGTAAATGGGCTCATGTAGGAAATTTAAAAACCAAAAATGTGTCTTCATATCAAATTGTTTTTATGGAGAGCGTCTTGCAAGAAGCAAGCTCTGCTCTCCTCGGACATGGCCTCTGTTTTTTCAGGATCAATGTTTCCTATTTATTTGTCTTTTGTTCATTCTGTATTCTGTTAGTCTTGCATTCCTTTTGTAATTTATTAATTTTGTTATTAATTTTGGGCTATTTGTCAGGTCAAATATATCAAAAGGATTAGGAACTGCAAGCAACAGGGGTTCAAATTAACATTTGGCACTGGAAGGTCCTGGACCTTTGACACTCCAAACTGAAAGTCCACAACATAAATCCCAGGTCCTACTTTATTTGAAATATTTCATAACTCAGTAAGATTAATGTGTTTTTGGTCTTAGGTTACCTTGTTTAATTATATTTGAACTGCATGCAATATGTTGTTAAGTTTACAAATATATTGCCAGGCAACCATATAAATGTAGCACTAAACTGTCAGTGTCACTGTGGTATAACATGTATACTAATAAATGATGTAATTGTCTTACAAGTATATTATGAATTCAAATAATCTTTTTTTTTTTGGTATTGGGGAGGGTGTCACTGTGGGTGGGTGTGTTGTCTCAATTATTGGTAATTATACCATTATCTCAGAGCTTAGACTACTTCAGAATCATAGGGGGAAGTGACTTCTCTTTTTTAAACTGACAGGGAGAAGTGGTGAGATATGAAAGAAAAGTGCTCACTCAAGGCGTTACAATGTTGGATTTTTACTATAATATAAAGGGCTATATGTGTCTTTTTGTATATTGTTCAATTCATAGCCGAGTATTCAATTAAAGTAACAGTTCAAATTCATAGCTGTTTAAGTTCATCATATGTTGCACAATTATATTAGTTCCTCTCTTGTTAGAAACTACCAACTAAATATCTAGCACTAATAAAGAAAGAACTTTTTTTACATCAAAAAGAAAAGAAAGTGTGGAATGCTTAATTTTTCCCTTTTGGATCAATATGCTGCTGTCAGATGACTTTTTTGTGTCATTCATTGGTCCGTAGTCATTATCCTTAGAATCCAGATTTCATTCATAGCTGGTCCGTTTCCCGACTCCGATCAGTAGTTTTTTACAAATATTTCAATGGCTTACGAAAAAATTTACAAAAACAATTGATATTTGAAATGCTATATGACGTTTTTAATGCAACAAATGGATTACAAATTTACTTAAGGCAACTTTCATGACTTCTAATGGGTTAACAAACTTATTTTGCCGACAGTTAAAATGGTTTAAAGTACGCTCTCAAGGGGTATACCATGTCAATAGTAATATGGCTTTGAAATGACGATACTGATGGTTCAAAAGGTCGGCAAAGTTAATTTTTATTTTCTTTCAAATCGAAGGTCCGTCGGGCGTAGCAAGTAACCAAAATGAAAGTCTGATTGCAATAGTGGAAGGTCACGGACCTCGGACCACCGCTAATTTGAACCCCTGAAGCAATCTATCTGCATAATTGCAATATTGCTCTTTTATGCTTTGATTTAAACCACTAAAGTCCTCTGGAACATCAATATTAAGATTTTTTCCCGGCGAATCAAAACCATGCCGGGAGGCCCCCCTTTTTTAAGGTAGCTTTTTTTGGCAAAAAAATACATTTTTGGGAAGAAAATGCTGGAAAAAATTCCATATTTTTTTCTACTACTTGTTTTGTATTGGTATTAAGTTGTTTCACAAATAAAATAAGCTCTTTTAGCTGAAAAAAAATTATTGAATAAGAAAATCAGCATTTTGACGTTAATTTTTTAGCCAAATATACACTAAAATTGACACAAAATCTTAAAATTTTGAAGTTGACAGTAAATTTTCAGAGAATTCAGTGACTGTTACTGTGACTTTACATGTTAAAGCACCTTTTTGTCATATATTAATAGAGTTTAATGCAATAAAATTTAAAAAATGGTCAAAAATAAAAAATGTTTTGACAATTTTGAAAATCACAGACTTTTTCAAATTTTTGCGCAGTTATGAAAAAAATTAATGGAAAATTGGAGATTCCTTATGCATGTTTGGTATCATATTAAAGCTTAAATTCTTAGCTTTAAAATGAACCTAATTTCATTGTATTTGGCTGATTGATATTGATCCTAGATGTAATTTTGTTAGGCCTATACCTGCATGAAAATAAATCTATGATTTTGAAAAATCCAAATTTGGACCGAGAACATAAAAATAATCCATTTAAACTCAAAGAGATAGGTCATTACATAAATGACCTAGTCAGACATTACTATAGTGATGTTTTCTCTTGGAAAATGTATTATTTACACTCAAATATTCTCATTATTCAAAAAATTTGGTATATATTTTACAAAAAACCTGTTATTCCAATAAAAAAAAGGATATGTCGAGAACTTAACATATATAAAGATTAGTCCTATAATATAAGACTCCGCAGGTTCATATCATTTACATTCAATGTTTTTTATCAAACCAATTATCCTTTACAAAAAGTTCTCTAGTCCAAATTGTTAATTAAGCACCAACAGAAATCAAGGGCGACTTGTGAGAGCGGGCGAGGCAATGATCCTTCAAAATACTAGTTCATACAACAGGGGTGAGCGAGCCAATTCTCATTCACCAAAAGTTCTCTTGTCCAAGTTGTTTACCATTTAAAGAAATGAATATAGCTAATTGTGAGAGCGGGCGAGGCGATAAATGTATTTCAAAACACGAGTTCATACAACAGGTGTGAGTGAGCCAATTCTCATTCACCAAAAGTTCTCTTGTCCATGTTGTTAACCATTTAAAGAAATGAATAGCTAATTGTGAGAGCGGGCGAGGCGATAAATAGATTTCAAAACACGGGCTCATATAACGGGGGTGAGCGAGGCAATTCTCATTCACCAAAAGTTCTCGTCCAAATTGTTAGGCATCAGCAGAAATGAATTTCTAGTTGTAAGAGCAGGCGAGGCGATAAAATGTATTTCTAAATACGAGTTCATACAACGGCGTGAGCGAGCCAATTCTCATCCACCAAAAGTTCTCTTGTCCAAACTGTTAAGCATCAGCAGAAATGAATTTTGTAGTTGTGAGAACGGATGAGGCGATAAATATCTTTCAAAATACAAGTTCATACAACGGGGGGTGAGCGAGCCAATTCGCATACTAAACGTTTTCTTGTATGTATCAATAGAAATAAATAATAGCTGGCAAGGCAATATTTGTATTGCAATAATCGAGTTGTTACAAAGAATATTAGCAAGTTGTTAGAGAAGACAGTTCAAGAAAGAATGCAATTTTAATCTCTCGGTGTTTGTAGAAACTCTTCAACACTAAATTGGCTCCTTTCTTGACAAGTACAGTTTTTTTAACACTATGCACAAAATTTACAGGAAGGACACCGACAGTGCTGCAAATCACATCCTTCGCATTTCTTTGTATCTGATGTATCTTCTTTGAAATTGTCTACTGTCAATGAATTTACAATTTGACGTCTGATACAAATGCTGGTGTTTTTTATGATATCGCGTATACATTTGTAGGTGGTTTTGAGCGACAAAGTGAAGTTATCATATAAAATAAAACTGAATCCATCCGTCTGCCATCCCTAGCGCATCTGTCAGCTTCTTGCCAGCTTTCTTAGGACAACACTGATTTAGGACATCCTATATGAATAACAAGGCCTATGTCCCCGATGTCCAGTCCCATACCTAATGCGACAGTAGTAATTAAACATCTGATTTTGCTGTCTTACCGTTTATTGATTTACATTTGACCCCAGACTCTGCATTTGACCGCTGAGCTATGCATTAACTGTATAACTATATCTATACATGTATATACATTGTATTAAGATGTCAATCTTTTTTACAAAGCTTGTGCATGGGTACAAGTTTATACAAACAAAGCAAGCAAGCCGACCAAAGCTTTACTCTACAAGCATTATGAAATTAGCTCTAATTAAAATTGTAAGGAGATGTGGTATTGAAGCCAATGAGACAAAACAATGTTATATTAACAAGTTTAAATGAAGTTGATGTAAGCAGTTTATACCATATGGCCTTCCACGAGAGGAAAAAAACGCCGTTATGGCCATCATTGAAAAAAAATCTGTAAAGCACGTAAATCGAGAAAGCTAACTAAATTATTCATGTATACATGTAATGATTGTCACCATTTCCAGCTTTGACCGTTATTTTCATGACACAGCAAAGTTATTTTCTATAACCCTTTGGAGAAATTATCACCATGTAATTCCTGTTATTATCGGGACATAATACTCATTTATATAATCATCCTTTACCTTTTTATGAATACTAAATGGTCGCCTCTTAAGTGTTAAGAAACATTTGATGATAAGCTTCCTTTTCTATTGATGAGGAAATTAGAATTAATTTACATCATTTCATCATTTATTATCATCTTAAAGTCAAAACAAAATTCGTTTTCCAAGGAATATTCTGAAATATGTACAACTGATTTACATTCGGAAAGACCTGCGGAACTTCTCGTACTTGACCCTTTTGACAATTTGAAATGAGGGGGGGAGGGGGGGACAGTTTGAAAAGTGGTTCAAAAAAGGATGTAAACTTAAAACTGTCGAAAACATTGTCAAATTGTCGTTCAAAGTTCCCACAAAAATTTGTTGGGAATCCACTACAAGAAAATGGATGGTTCTCATAAGACTCTGCGGTTCAACATTGATAGTAAAAAAAAAATATCCGATAAAAAACGTTGAATGTAAATGATATGAACCTGCAGAGTCTTATATTATAGGACTAATATAAAGATCAATTAAGACCAATGCAGTCTTTAAGTCTAAATTGGCAATAGTGACTATCTGACCTGTTTTGGTATTCATTATAATGATACATAACTAATTCATCATTTGACTAAATTTATTGAATGTTCTAAAGTTTATATGTTGTCTACTGTTTATTGACTATTGTAGATCAAGTCAAGACCAAGCATACAATATTTGGATACTTAAGGGAGCTACCATTTGATTTATATGGGGAGCTTAAGGATGAAAAATTTTGTCCTGCCTTTTTATTTTTCCCTCTATTCGGTCCTGCCTTTTTATTTTTCACTCTATTCGGTCCTGCCTTTTTTTTTAAAGTTTATCCTGACTTTTTTTTTACATAAATTGTCATCCTGCCTTTTTTTTTTTACTCAAAACTCCTGTCCTGCCTATTTTTTTCAAATTTCATCCTAGCCCCGCCATAAAAATCCCTAAATTGTAAATAAAATTAATCTTTTTTTTTTTTATAAAAATCACAATCAGTTTTGTTTTACCTGGTTCCTGCAATATGTTATTCTTGGAAATGTTGGTATAATAACATCCGTGTTACAGAGTTGACAGATGGAGTTACACTTGTCAATAGGCGTTACACTTATTAGATTAGACGAAAAAAACATATAAAATTTAACTTCTGGTTATCTATCTTGATAATAATTTGTGTTGTCATCTATCTAAAGCACGTGAATAAAGTAAAATCACACAACAATATTGCACTTTGGATGAGTTGGGTAGAAAAGTCACGACAACAACCTAACTTCCGGTTGGTTTTGTTTAATAAATAGAAGTACTCCAGTTGCTCCGTTCGATAGCTTTATTTTGGGAAACTATTATAATAACAGTTTTATTTGACATTCAAATACCAAACCTGTTTTCGTAAATTAGAACATTCTTAAAACTTATATCTGTTATGATTATTTAAAAGAAAAATCTATATGTAATATGAATTGTAACTGAACTTTGTGAAAACACTGTTTATTTTAAACTAAAGATAATGTTATTTATACCGGCGAAATCGTGTCATTCTATAATGGGCATCAAATACGACTTGTACTCTAGAGGCGTATTTAGTGGGGGACAGGAGTCCCGGTCCCCTTTGTGGGAAAATTTGTTTGACTAATAAGTTATTTAGGGATCAGTGAAGCATGACTGGAGCGGGCCCCCTCTTGGCCACTACAACCCCTTTATCAAAATTTCTGGATCCGCCACTGGTACTGCATACATACTTTTATCATCGGTACTTTATATTTTTCTCCTTTGCTTTGTTTTTACTTTTATATTTCGGCTCTGCGCTCAACTTAACTGTTTTTTCAATGTTGCTATCATGAGCACTGTGACATCTTGTTTCACTTAATAATGCTTTCACATTGATATGCATTTTATTTTATTTGCATGTCTTAAATTGTTTACATGAATTGTATATGCCTTTTATTTGTTCGTTGGTAAAAAGATGTACAGAGCTTACATTAAATTTTATAGGTTTACAATGTATCAAATTTTATTTTTCTCAACCTTGTTATGTTTTATAGTCTCACTTATGGGTACTTATTGGTCATCCCTAATGACCAACTTGTTTTTTATTTCTGTGAAGCAGATTTCCTACAAAACATTTCAAAGATAACAAATTGCTTCCCCTAGCGCAGCTATATACGACCGCGGAGGTCCTACCATGTCCTAACAGTTGGGGCAAAAATTGACACAATATTCGCGCTTGGGTCTGAATTTGGTTTGTAATTAAATATTTGACACATAATAGGTTTCTGACAGAGAATAACTGTAGTCAAGGAACTTAGAATTGGTTATATGTTTCAATTTATATTAATTTTTTATGCTTATATGCAATACACTAACTATGCTGTTGCGAATTGACCCCCCTCCCAAAAAAAATACACCCCTTTTGTTTTGCTTTTGTGCAATACACTATGCTGTTGCGTATTGACCTCTCATTTTTTTTTGCTCTTGTGCAAAACACTATTATGTTGTTGTTTATTGACACCCCCTCCCCCCTTTTTTTTGCAAAAATAAATTATATTTAAAGAAATTTTCTTTTTAATTTCTGAAATTTCTGTAATCTAGAATTTTAAATTTAAAATTCCAAATAGAATTTGCAACCATAATTACCCATTTAAATACCAAAAAAAAATTTTAAAACAGCAAGTTCTCTCTTGACAGCTGTATTTTTGACATTTTTACCTGTTATGTCTGTTTGATTTGTTCACACATCGTTGTCAATATAATGGAATTTGATGCGACTGTCATACAAGTGAGAGGTTTAGCTAGCAGGCTCAATTTTCTACATAAGAAAGTGTCTGTACCAAGTCAGAATATGATAGTTGTTATCCATTCATTTGATGTGTTTGAGCTTTTGATTTTGCCATTTGAAGAGGGACTTTCCATTTTGAATTTTTCTATTTTAGTATTTTTGTGATTTTACTTTTTTCTAAAAACAAATTGACAGCAAATTACCTCAAGACAATACAACATTTCATTATACATGATTTAAAAGTAGTGTAAGTGATGTAATTCAAACATAACATTCATGTACTTTAATAAGTAATTGTCCATCTTTAATTCTTAATTTTGAAGTGTTTTGGTTGTGTTGATGAAATAACATGTTGCAAAAAAAAGACTAGATGTGCCAAAACGACACGAATAGCCCGGTCTCAAAAAGTTGAAAATCTGCAATTTCAACAACACATGTAGACACAAACATGATGGTAGTCTCACATATCAATTCTGCTCAAAATCTTCAGGCTTTAAAAAACTCCATTTAACTGTGATTTTCGACCATTTATCAAAGTTCAAAGCCTGTAATTTCAGGAAAAATTAGTGAAGAGGAACTTAACATAAACTTGATCTGTAACTCATCATGGTCAACTCACATACCAAAAATCAGCCCAATATCTAAAGGCGTTTAGAAAAAAACCTGTATAACTGTGATTTTCAACAATTTATCGAAGTTGAAAGCCTGTTATTTCAGCAAAAATTAGCAGAGCGGAATGAAACTCAAACTTGATCTAAAACTCATCATTGTTAACTCACAAACCAAACATCAGCCCAATATCTGAAGGCTTTTAGAAAAAAAGCCTGTATAATGGTTTGTTGCGGAATGACAGAATGAAGGAATGACTGACAAGGGTAAAACTATATGGCCCCAACAACTTTGTTGCGGGGCAATATTTGTTGCAGGACCATACAAAGCTTAATCATGTGTAATTACTAGTTCATAAAGATTAGAAATGTTCTCAACTTGGAAGAAAAACACAGCACTTGGTATCATTCCAACATGAACTGTACAGAAGCTGTTGCTTAATTTGATGAAAAGCCACAACTCTATCTAGCTACTGAGAAGTGCTACAATGTTTATATATAAGCAGCACATAAACAGTAACAAGAAAGGCTGTTAATCTGAACTTTTAGACGACAGTAATTTCAATATTTAAACTTATCAGATTGATGTAGAAAACAGAAACTACACAAGACAAAACAGAAACTGCACTTCCAATCAAGTACACCCTACCCTTACTATGAAATCACATTCTCTCACAGATTAACTCCCTCTCTAAATTCCACTCACAATCATATACCCTCACTCTCTCAATCATTTTATTTTTCTCCCTCCCTTTGACATTCATTACACCTTAACCACCTACCCCTATACCCCTTCTGCTTCGTGTTAAGTCCCTATGAGAAAATTTGGTTAGTAGATGAATAAGATATTATAAGATGTACCAGATATGGAAGATCTTAAATTTTAGAAATGTGAAGGAAATTTAGAACTGATTGATATCAAACATAAATATATGAACCTGAGCCACTTTTAGAAATGTAGTCTTATTTTCTACACATAATGGTCATCATAGCATCCGTACAAACGATTAACAGCCAACTTTACAGAAAGCCAAATTGTGTAATGTAAATTTGAAAATAGAATGCTATTTTGATTGATAAACATTATGGAGGCCAAAAGTATATATCCAACTCTTAATTTTGAAGTGTTTTGGTGTGCTGATTACAAAACATGTTGCAAAATATGAAAAAACATAAATGAAAATTGCCAAATGGTATAAAAATCCAAATAGTTCAAAAACACATAACAAAAAGCCAAATGAAAAATGCCAAAGTTTAAAAATGCCAAATGGTATTTAAAATACCTGTCTGCTTGTACTAGCCAACCGGCCTGTGGGTTAGCTGGACTTTAAGGTGCTAGTTCACCAAGACAAATGCCCACAGTAGGTCACCTATCTTTTCCTTTTGGAGTACCAGTTTTTAAGTCTTTGATTTGACTTGGGGGCTTAACATTATCTGAAAAAAAGATAAAAAAATAAGTCTCCTGTACAAGTTAAAATTTGGTCTTAAAAGTAAATTATTCCATTTGTCCTCCACACCCAAATGGATAAAATAATGTAAAAAGTCCCTCATTTCCTAAATAATTATAAAATGACCTGCCTCAACTTATAAATTTGGATAAAAAACAGTAAAATATTCCCAATTAACATTTAGATAAAAACAGTAAAATATCCCCAATTAAAATTTGGATAAAAAACGGTAAAATATCCCCAAATTAAAATTTGGATAAAAACAGTAAAATATCCCAAATTAAAATTTGGATAAAAACAGTAAAATATCCCAAATTAAAATTTCGATAAAAACAGTAAAATATCCTAAATTAAAATTTCGATAAAAACAGTAAAATATCCCCAATTAAAATTTGGATAAAAACAGTAAAATATCCCCAATTAAAATTTGGATAAATACAAATAAAATACCCATTCCCCTTTAAAAGCATGTTACAGAGCTTCACATGCAGACTGAGCCACCTCACTCTCAGTTTGTTCTTGAAAAACAATAAAATATCCCCAATTAAAATTTGGATAAAAACAGTAAAATATCCCCAATTAAAATTTGGATAAAAACAAATAAAATTCTTTTTCCCCTTAAAAGCATGTTACAGAGCCTAACATGCAGACTGAGCCACCTCACTCTCAGTTTGTTCCAGTAAAAACAGTAAAATATCCCCAATTAAAATTTGGATAAAACAGTAAAATATCCCCAATTAAAATTTGGATAAAAACAAATAAAATATTTTTTTCCCCTTAAAAGCATGTTACAGAGCTTCACATGGAGACTGAGCCACCTCACTCTCAGTTTGTTCCAGTAAAAACAATAAAATATCCCCAATTAAAATTTGGATAAAAACAGTAAAATATCCCCAATTAAAATTTGGATAAAAACAGTAAAATATCCCCAATTGAAATTTGGATAAATACAGTAAAATATCCCCAATTAAAATTTGGATAAAAACAAATAAAATACTTTTTTCCCCTTAAAAGCATGTTACAGAGCTTCACATGCAGGCTGAGCCACCTCACTCTCAGTTTGTTCTAGTAAAAACAATAAAATATCCCCAATTAAAATTTGGATAAAAACAGTAAAATATCCCCAATTAAAATTTGGATAAAAACAGTAAAATATCCCCAATTAAACTTTGGATAAAAACAGTAAAATATCCCCAATTAAAATTTGGATAAAAACAAATAAAATACTTTACAATTAAAAGCATGTTACAGAGCTTCACATGCAGGCTGAGCCACCTCACTCTCAGTTTGTTCCAGTAAAAACAATAAAATATCCCCAATTAAAATTTGGATAAAAACAGTAAAATATCCCCAATTAAAATTTGGATAAAAACAGTAAAATATCCCCAATTAAAATTTGGATAAAAACAAATAAAATACTTTTTTCCCCTTAAAAGCATGTTACAGAGCTTCACATGCAGGCTGAGCCACCTCACTCTCAGTTTGTTCTAGTAAAAACAATAAAATATCCCCAATTAAAATTTGGATAAAAACAGTAAAATATCCCCAATTAAAATTTGGATAAAAACAAATAAAATATACAATTAAAAGCATGTTACAGAGCTTCACATGCAGACTGAGTCACCTCACTCTCAGTTTGTTCCAGTAAAAACAATAAAATATCCCCAATTAAAATTTGGATAAAAACAAATAAAATATACAATTAAAAGCATGTTACAGAGCTTCACATGCAGGCTGAGCCACCTCACTCTCAGTTTGTTCTAGTAAAAACAATAAAATATCCCCAATTAAAATTTGGATAAAAACAATAAAATATCCCCAATTAAAATTTGGTTAAAACAGTAAAATATCCCCAATTAAAATTTGGATAAAAACAAATAAAATACTTTACAATTAAAAGCATGTTACAGAGCTTCACATGCAGGCTGAGCCACCTCACTCTCAGTTTGTTCCAGTAAAAAAAATAAAATATCCCCAATTAAAATTTGGATAAAAACAGTACAATATCCCCAATTACAATTTGGATAAAAACAGTAAAATATCCCCAATTAAAATTTGGATAAAAACAGTAAAATATCCCCAATTAAAATTTGGATAAAAACAAATAAAATACTTTTTTCCGCTTAAAAGCATGTAACAGAGCTTCACATGCAGGCTGAGCCACCTCACTCTCAGTTTGTTCTAGTAAAAACAATAAAATATCCCCAATTAAAATTTGGATAAAAACAAATAAAATACTTTACAATTAAAAGCATGTTACAGAGCTTCACATGCAAGCTGAGTCACCTCACTCTCAGTTTGTTCCAGTAAAAACAATAAAATATCCCCAATTAAAATTTGGATAAAAACAGTAAAATATCCCCAATTAAAATTTGGATATAAACAGTAAAATATCCCGAATTGAAATTTGGATAAAAACAGTAAAATATCCCCAATTAAAATTTGGATAAAAACAAATAAAATACTTTTTTCCCCTTAAAAGCATGTTACAGAGCTTCACATGCAGGCTGAGCCACCTCACTCTCAGTTTGTTCTAGTAAAAACAATAAAATATCCCCAATTAAAATTTGGATAAAAACAGTAAAATATCCCCAATTAAAATTTGGATAAAAACAGTAAAATATCCCCAATTAAACTTTGGATAAAAACAGTAAAATATCCCCAATTAAAATTTGGATAAAAACAAATAAAATACTTTTTTCCCCTTAAAAGCATGTAACAGAGCTTCACATGCAGGCTGAGCCACCTCACTCTCAGTTTGTTCTAGTAAAAACAATAAAATATCCCCAATTAAAATTTGGATAAAAACAAATAAAATACTTTACAATTAAAAGCATGTTACAGTGCTTCACATGCAGGCTGAGCCACCTCACTCTCAGTTTGTTCCAGTAAAAACAATAAAATATCCCCAATTAAAATTTGGATAAAAACAGTAAAATATCCCCAATTAAAATTTGGATAAAAACAGTAAAATATCCCAAATTAAAATTTGGATAAAAACAAATAAAATACTTTTTTCCCCTTAAAAGCATGTTACAGACTTTCACATGCAGGCTGAGCCACCTCACTCTCAGTTTGTTCTAGTAAAAACAATAAAATATCCCCAATTAAAATTTGGATAAAAACAGTAAAATATCCCCAATTAAAATTTGGATAAAAACAAATAAAATATACAATTAAAAGCATGTTACAGAGCTTCACATGCAGGCTGAGCCACCTCACTCTCAGTTTGTTCTAGTAAAAACAATAAAATATCCCCAGTTAAAATTTGGATAAAAACAATAAAATATCCACAATTAAAATTTGGTTAAAACAGTAAAATATCCCCAATTAAAATTTGGATAAAAACAAATAAAATACTTTACAATTAAAAGCATGTTACAGAGCTTCACATGCAGGCTGAGCCACCTCACTCTCAGTTTGTTCCAGTAAAAACAATAAAATATCCCCAATTAAAATTTGGATAAAAACAGTAAAATATCCCCAATTAAAATTTGGATAAAAACAGTAAAATATCCCCAATTAAAATTTGGATAAAAACAGTAAAATATCCCCAATTAAAATTTGGATAAAAACAAATAAAATATACAATTAAAAGCATGTTACAGAGCTTCACATGCAGGCTGAGCCACCTCATTCTCAGTTTGTTCCAGTAAAAACAATAAAATATCCCCAATTAAAATTTGGATAAAAACAGTAAAATATCCCCAATTAAAATTTGGATAAAAACAGTAAAATATCCCCAATTGAAATTTGGATAAAAACAGTAAAATATCCCCAATTAAAATTTGGATAAAAACAAATAAAATACTTTTTTCCCCTTAAAAGCATGTAACAGAGCTTCACATGCAGGCTGAGCCACCTCACTCTCAGTTTGTTCTAGTAAAAACAATAAAATATCCCCAATTAAAATTTGGATAAAAACAAATAAAATACTTTACAATTAAAAGCATGTTACAGTGCTTCACATGCAGGCTGAGCCACCTCACTCTCAGTTTGTTCCAGTAAAAACAATAAAATATCCCCAATTAAAATTTGGATAAAAACAGTAAAATATCCCCAATTAAAATTTGGATAAAAACAGTAAAATATCCCCAATTAAAATTTGGATAAAAACAAATAAAATACTTTTTTCTCCTTAAAAGCATGTTACAGAGCTTCACATGCAGGCTGAGCCACCTCACTCTCAGTTTGTTCTAGTAAAAACAATAAAATATCCCCAATTAAAATTTGGATAAAAACAGTAAAATATCCCCAATTAAAATTTGGATAAAAACAAATAAAATATACAATTAAAAGCATGTTACAGAGCTTCACATGCAGGCTGAGCCACCTCACTCTCAGTTTGTTCTAGTAAAAACAATAAAATATCCCCAGTTAAAATTTGGATAAAAACAATAAAATATCCACAATTAAAATTTGGTTAAAACAGTAAAATATCCCCAATTAAAATTTGGATAAAAACAAATAAAATACTTTACAATTAAAAGCATGTTACAGAGCTTCACATGCAGGCTGAGCCACCTCACTCTCAGTTTGTTCCAGTAAAAACAATAAAATATCCCCAATTAAAATTTGGATAAAAACAGTAAAATATCCCCAATTAAAATTTGGATAAAAACAGTAAAATATCCCCAATTAAAATTTGGATAAAAACAAATAAAATACTTTTTTCCCCTTAAAAGCATGTAACAGAGCTTCACATGCAGGCTGAGCCACCTCACTCTCAGTTTGTTCTAGTAAAAACAATAAAATATCCCCAATTAAAATTTGGATAAAAACAAATAAAATACTTTACAATTAAAAGCATGTTACAGTGCTTCACATGCAGGCTGAGCCACCTCACTCTCAGTTTGTTCCAGTAAAAACAATAAAATATCCCCAATTAAAATTTGGATAAAAACAGTAAAATATCCCCAATTAAAATTTGGATAAAAACAGTAAAATATCCCCAATTAAAATTTGGATAAAAACAAATAAAATACTTTTTTCTCCTTAAAAGCATGTTACAGAGCTTCACATGCAGGCTGAGCCACCTCACTCTCAGTTTGTTCTAGTAAAAACAATAAAATATCCCCAATTAAAATTTGGATAAAAACAGTAAAATATCCCCAATTAAAATTTGGATAAAAACAAATAAAATATACAATTAAAAGCATGTTACAGAGCTTCACATGCAGGCTGAGCCACCTCACTCTCAGTTTGTTCTAGTAAAAACAATAAAATATCCCCAGTTAAAATTTGGATAAAAACAATAAAATATCCACAATTAAAATTTGGTTAAAACAGTAAAATATCCCCAATTAAAATTTGGATAAAAACAAATAAAATACTTTACAATTAAAAGCATGTTACAGAGCTTCACATGCAGGCTGAGCCACCTCACTCTCAGTTTGTTCCAGTAAAAACAATAAAATATCCCCAATTAAAATTTGGATAAAAACAGTAAAATATCCCCAATTAAAATTTGGATAAAAACAGTAAAATATCCCCAATTAAAATTTGGATAACAGTAAAATATCCCCAATTAAAATTTGGATAAAAAAAAATAAAATATACAATTAAAAGCATGTTACAGAGCTTCACATGCAGGCTGAGCCACCTCATTCTCAGTTTGTTCCAGTAAAAACAATAAAATATCCCCAATTAAAATTTGGATAAAAACAGTAAAATATCCCCAATTAAAATTTGGATAAAAACAGTAAAATATCCCCAATTGAAATTTGGATAAAAACAGTAAAATATCCCCAATTAAAATTTGGATAAAAACAAATAAAATACTTTTTTCCCCTTAAAAGCATGTTACAGAGCTTCACATGCAGGCTGAGCCACCTCACTCTCAGTTTGTTCTAGTAAAAACAATAAAATATCCCCAATTAAAATTTGGATAAAAACAGTAAAATATCCCCAATTAAAATTTGGATAAAAACAGTAAAATATCCCCAATTAAACTTTGGATAAAAACAGTAAAATATCCCCAATTAAAATTTGGATAAAAACAAATAAAATACTTTTTACAATTAAAAGCATGTTACAGAGCTTCACATGCAGACTGAGCCACCTTGCTCTCAGTTTTCCCTTAAAAGCATGTTACAGAGCTTCACATGCAGACTGAGCCACCTCGCTCTCAGTTTTCCCTTAAAAGCATGTTACAGAGCTTCACATGCAGACTGAGCCACCTCACTCTCAGTTGGTGCAAAAAATATTTTGACTGAGCCATCGCACATCAGTCAAACTGAGCCACCTCACTCTCAGTTTAACGTACCAGTAAGAATGGATACTTGATACGTATGACGGGGGACGTTCCTATACCTAAAAGGGAGGTATAGTATCTGTGAACCCCAAACACAGAGCGCGGCTTAACTTCGTCATACGTATACACAAGTATCCAATGCTAACTGACACATAACGTTGTCGTGTTTTTCATGTCAGTCACTGAAAATAATTTTTAAATGTTACAACTAAAATAATAACAAAAACCTTGATTCCAAGTTGCCTGTGGTAGGAAGTGAAATAATATCAAAAACCTTGATTCCAAGTTGCCTGTGTTAAGAAGTGAAATAACTTCTCTGTAAAATATATCTAGTTTTGAAATTCTTGATGGTTTTCTTAAGGATTGAAGAACATGTGGCATTCCGGTAAACACAGTGTGACAGCAACTCAACTATAAAGTAAAACCAGAAAGATATGAAAATGTAAAAAGTTGAGGTCTGGAGCTGGCATGTCAGTAACTGCTAGTAGTCTGTTGTTATTTATGTATTATTGTCATTTTGTTTATTTTCTTTTGTTTCATATTCTGACATCGAACTCAGACAACTCTTAAACTGAGTTTCACTATGCGTATTTTTGTGCGATTTTTTTTTTCTACAATGGCTAGAGGTATAAGGGGAGAGTTGAGATCTCAAAAAAACAACCCGGCCACAATTTTGTGCCTGTCCCAAGTCAGGAGCCTCTGGCCTTTTACTCTTGTATGATTTTCAATTGTAGTTTCTCGTGTATAATTAGGAGTTTAGTATGATGTCCATTATCACTGAACAAGTATATATGTTTAGGGGCCAGCTGAAGGACGCCTTAGGGTGCGGGAGTTTCTAGTTGCATTCAAGACCCATTAGTGGCCTTCGGCTGTTGTCTGCTCTATGGTCGAGTTGTTGTCTCTTTGACACATTCCCCATTTCCATTCTCAATTTTAGTCTTTAATCATTACTTTTCAAATTATGACTTGGATTGAGAGTTGCCTCATTGGCACTCATACCACATATTCTTATATCTATTTAACAATGAATTGTTCTTAGGTTATTATATGGAAAGTCATTTTACTATTTATTCGAAATTCAAGATATCTCATATAATATATAAGATATGTTATATAATATATAAGATATCTTATCTAATATATGATATCTTATTTAATGTATAAGATATCTTATTTAATATATAAGATAGCTTATAATTTCATTTTTATACAATATCTTATATATCAAATGAGATATCTTATATATCAAATGAGATATCTAATATATTATATAAGATATAGATATCTTATATATTATATAAGATATCTCATAAAGTATATAAGATATATTATATACTTTATAAGATATCTTCTGAATTTTATTAGATGTCTCATATAGTTTAAAAGATATTTTATAAATTTTATGAGATATCTTATAAACTATATAAGATATCTTATGTAATATGTGAGATATCTTATAAAATTATATGAGATATCTTATATAGTTAATGAGATATCTTATATAGTTTACAAGATATCTTATATAGTTTATAAGATATCTTATATAGTCTATTAGATATCTTATATAGTTTATAAGATATCATTGGCATTTAAGGATAGTTATTCTCATTGGCAACCCTTCCATATATCCTTATTTTTTATATGGTTGAGAGGTAAATGTAGTTTCCTGTGTGTATAACCGTGCATTGAGTTGCACTTTCAGGCTAAAAATAGACTTGATAAATTTCTGGCAGCACATCTATCAAGAATTAGCATATGACAATTTATTCTGTTATAAGTTTCAAGAAAGAAAATAAAAATTTGTCTATCTTTTATGTTGTTTTTGTTTATTCTAAACATATAAAACATTTTCATAATTCATTTAAATGAGCAAAAATTCTTCAATTCATACCAAGAATGTATCGTTTCAAACAAATTCTACTGAAATCTGAAGAATACCGTACAAGTTCTTCAAGTCTTTAATTGCATACAAATGTTTGTCACAGACTATTATCTGCCTTGTAAGTGTTCATATGAAAAATACCACATTTAGGTCATACAAATGCTAGTCCAGATAACATCCATGTAGTCTTTGAATTACTTGATTATTGTCTCATTTCTGTTAAGGCTTCACTTCTAATACAATTGACTTTATTCAAAGATGACGTGTTGACAACTCCTCTTCAACCAAATTGCTTGTTCTGAACTTCTCTCAACATACTGAAAAGTAAAAATAACATTTATTATCCCTAAAGTATGCATGTTTGAGTTTAAGCAGCCATTCATGTAAAGTTTAGTTTGATCAATTTTGAATTGGTAAATGATTATAAAAAAGATGTGGAATGATTGCCAATGAGACAAATCTCAACAAGAGACAAAATGGCACAGAAATTAACTACTTTAAGTCAGAGTACAGCCTTCAGCAATGAGCAAAGCCCATGCCACATGGTCAGATATAAAAGGCTCCAAAATTAGCATAGTAAAATAATTCAAAAGAGAAAACTAATGGTCTAATATAAGTACAAAATAAGGAACAAAAAACAAATATATGACGCAACCACAAATAACTACCACTGAATTACAGGCTCCTGTCCTCAGGGACAGGCACATACATACAGAATGTGGTGGGGTTAAACATGTTAGCGGGCACCCAACCATCCCCCAACCTGGAACAGTGGTGTCAATGTCATAAACAAGCTTCTGTCCAAGTTTGGTATACGTCCAGGTTCTTTAAAGAAAGTTATTCAAATTTTTAAAACTTTAACCACAGAGTGAATGTCCATAATGTTAACTGGCAGAAAAAATTTGTAAGGGTTCCGCAGAACCCAGTGTCTAGCCTACTTTTGCTGTTAATCACACACTCGATAAAAAATTATGAAAAAAACAATAAAAATATTCCTCTCGATACCATCTTTTGATTGTCAGAAGCTTCTGTCAAAGTTTGGTAAAAATCCAGGTTAGTTTAAAAATCTTAAAAATGTTTTAAAAACTTTAACTGCAGACATAACTATTGGTTTATAAAAATTTTAATCAAATATCGTCTTATAATTAAGCCTCATTTAATTTTACAATTAACTGGAAGAAAAACTAAGTCCATTTATAAGTAAAATACAGGAAAGATAGATATTTTTTTTACAAAATTTACATCTGGATACTATCTTATGATTAGAAACATGCTTCTGTCCAAGTTCGGTACAAATTCAGGATAGTTTAAGAAAGTTATCAAAATTTTAAAAACTTTAACGACAAAGTGAATGTAATGTTTCCTTGCAGAAAAACAGTCCATTTATAAGTAAAATACGGAAAAAATGGAATTTTATTTTTACAAAATTTACTTCTGGATACTATCTTATGAACATAAACAAGCTTCTGTCCAAGTTTGGTAGAAATCCAGGATAGTTCAAAATTAAAATTTCAAAAACTTTAACCACAGAGTGATTATTTGTGGCCGCCACCGCCGACACCCGACGGAATGTAGGATCGCTGTCTCGCTTTTTCGACTAAAGCTCGACAAAAACTAAGTTTATTTATTAGTAAATTACAGATAATAAACAGGATTTTTTTTTACAAAATTTAAGGCTAGTTTAAGAGAGTAATTAAAATTTCAAAAACTTTGACAACAGAGTGAATATTTGTGGGTGAAGCTGATGACAGAATGTAGGATCGCTATGTCTAGCTTTCAATTCATTGGAAACAGTTTTAGTTTACACAATATCTTATTTACTTTATAAAATTGGTACTGCTAATGTTATTGTTCAGCTTAAATAGATATAAGAAGATGTGGTATGAGTGCCAATGAGACAACTCTCCATAAAAGTCGCAGGCCTTGATTTATAAAAGTAAATCATTATAGGTCAAAGTACAGTCTTCAACACGGAGTCTCGGCTCACACTGAACAGCAAGCTATTAAGGGCCCCAAAAATTACTACTGTAAAACCATTCAAATGGGAAAACCAACAGTCTAATCTATATAAAAAACAAGACACAAGAAACTCTTATGAACCACATCAACAAACAACAACTGTTGAACATCATATATTTCATTTAATTTTTATATATATTATTCTGAAAAACTGGTGAAGACAAGTTTACAAGATATCTTTAAAAAAAATAATAATAAGATATATAAGTTTAGATAAGCAAGATTTTTTTTTTATACAATAAGTTATCTTTCAACCTAAAACAGATAATGAGTAAAACTAACACAGATACCTCAATAAGATGTTAATAAGATATCGTATTTACTATATAAGATATCACATCTTATATATAAGATTTATCTTACCTCCTATACATTTCTAGGAATAAGATTGGTTATAAGTGTCCACGTGGAGAACTGGTATATTCCATATTAGGTTAGTAGGGAGGCGGGGCTTATTTCAGTACATGTTTAGTAGAGAAGTTACGACTTTGGCTCTATTTGATTATTTAAATGTATTTAAATTTAATCTTAATATTTTAATAAATTGTTATTGTTGACATTAGTTTTTTAATGCAGACTAATGAAAGTAGGTTCTTAGAATTGAACACTTGAACACTTTAATATAATAAACAGCTGCGCCATGAGCGCATGATACGCCCTGTCGTCTTGTGTGAGAAGTTTTATGCAATAATCATAAATAGTTTCTGAGATACGGCGCGACATGTGAAAAAAATTTTTTTTTTACAAAAACTTCAATAACTCTAAAATAAAATTTTGAATCATCACCAAAAAATATACAGATCTTTAGATTAATATAACTAAGAAGTGTGTAAAGTTTTAAGCAATAGTCATTAATGGTTTTTAAGATATGATGCAACATGTGAAAACCCCCCTCTTTTTTACAAAAAACTCAATAACTCCAAAATAAAATTTTGAATCATCACCAAAAAGTATACAGATCTTTAGATTAATATAACTAAGAAGTGTGTAAAGTTTTAAGCAATAATCATAAATCGTTTATGAGATATGGCGCGACATGTGAAAACCCACCCCCCTTTTTTACAAAAAACTCAATAACTCTAAAACAAAATTTTGAATCATCACCAAAATGTATACAGATCTTAAATTTGGATTAATATAATTAAGAAGTGTGTGAAGTTTAAAGCAATAATCAGAAATCGTTTTTGAGATACAGTGAGACATGTGAAAAATACACACCCCTGTTTTAGTTATAAAGTCCTGTAACTCAAAAAGTTTAAATCCTATTTTAACCAAATTTAGACCATCATAAGAAAAAACCATTTTAAGTTTCATGAAATTTGGATAAGCGGTTCTCAAGTTACGGTGCGACTTGTGGACGCCGGACAGACAGACAGACGGACGCCTGACATTTGTATACCATAATATGTCCCGTCAAAATTTTGGGCGCATAAAAATAAGGTGTTGTTGTATGATTGCACATGATATAAAAAAGAAGATGTGGTATGATTGCCAATGAGACAACTCTCCACAAGAGACCAAAAATGACACAGAAATTAACAACTATAGGTCACCGTACGGCCTTCAACAATGAGCATAGCCCATACCACATAGTCAGCTATAAAAGGCCCCGAAATGACAATGTAAAACAATTCAAACGAGAAAACTAAGGGCCTTATTTATTTTAAACCAGGTGCTCTGCAGGGCACAACTTTATGCGACCGCAGAGGTCGGACCCTGAACAGTTGGGGCAAGTATGGACACAACATTCAAGCTTGATACAGCTCTGAATTTGGATCGTGATCAAATTTTTAACATAAAATAGGTTTCTGACACAAAACAAATGTCAAGATCTTACAAATCTATTGTGCAATATTGTGCAATTAAAGATTTCTTCTTGAAACTTTACAAAAATTTGAAATTTGAGAAATTTTGAGAAAAAAAAATTGCAACCCCCCAAAACTTTTTGAATCCCCCTTGGAGCAATTACCCCAAAACTCGATCCCAGCCTTTCCATTGTAGTATATGGAACCTTGTAGTACAATTTCTGTGAGATCCAAACACTTAAACACAAGTAATTGTCCGGAAACTAGAAAAATGCTTGTTTTTAGCCCTTTTTTGGCCCCTAATTCTTGGATGAATGGGGCAGTAACCCCCAAACTCAATCCCAGCCTTCCTTTTGTGATTTGGAACTTTGTGGTACAATGTCAGAGAAATCCATACACTTACACACAAGTTATTGTACAGAAACTACAGAAATGCTTGTTTTTGGCCCATTTTTGACACCATAACCCCCAAAATGAATCCAATCCTTCTACTTGTGGTAATAAACATTGTGGTACAATTTCAGAGCAATTGAAATACTTAAACACAAGTTATTATCCTGAAAGTAGAAAATGCTTGTTTTGGCCCCTTTTGGGCCCCTAATTCCAAAACGGTATGGACCATCATCCGCAAAATCAATCCCAACCTTCCTTTAGGGGTATTGAATCTTCTTATTAAATTTCAAAGAGATCCATTAACGTAAACTAAAGGTATTGTCCAGACACCAAATGTGTCTTCGGACGATGCAGACGAAGACATCATACCATTATACGACCCCAAAAATGTTTTGCAGTCGTATAAAAATGAACAAAAAACAAATATGTAACACATAAACAAACGACAACCACTAATTTACAGGCTCCTGACTCCTGAGACAATTCTAGTCTTAATTTAACAATTAAAGATAGTCGGTAAGATAAATTTGTTACCTAGTGTGCTAGTGACCTAATACGATATATACAGGGTCAGTAAATTCTAAATCAGGGTTCAGGCATTCACACTCACCCCATATGGAATTTACTGACCCCATATATATCATATGATGTTACTAGCACACTATAATTAATAATATCATGTAATATACAATATATATCCTATTTAGTTTATAAACATGATAACATATCTCAATTAGTTTATAAATTAAACATGGATAATTTTCAAGTCAAGACACTAAACAGAATGCAAAACCTACCATGTATGAGGTACAAATGTCCTGTGTACACAAAACTCAGGAACCCTGGGATGTGGTACTACATCATATACAATACTGGAAAAGTCAGGTTCAATATCTGCAATAAAAACATAATCATAACTGTTGTGGCTAAAAGTTTAATTAATTTGTTTATACGTACAAGTTATAATCCCAAAAATGTCTTAACATACAAGTTATAATCCAAAATATGTCTTAACATACAAGTTATGCCTTAAAACTTTTCCAGATGCACAGGTTTGTTTGTACTAAAGAGTAAATTTTAAGGTGAAAACACAGCCATTTTAGCCATAGGATCCACATGAACTTTACGATAAATTTAGATATTGCAGTCAGGATTCTACTTCGTCAAAATTATCTCCCCATTATGCCAGTTTATTTTTACAATTGTTGAAATGGAAGCCATTGTAGGGATGACGCGCTGCCGATTTAGCTCTTGAAAACCGATAAATTTATCCACCTAGCACCATAAAGATCCTTATTATAATAATGTCAGTTGTATTTTAAAAGACAAATGTATCTACTAGCTATAAATGAGCATCAGTTAATGTTCTTTTAACATCCAACTTAAAAGACTGTCGTCAAGTACTTTTAGTAAAAAAATAACTATTAGAACACACCTACTCTGTTTTTGTGATTCATTAGAAAGGTATTTCACTTGACCCATATATTTCATCTTTTAGTACTACCGGTAATTTTTTTATGTTATAAAGTCAACCTGTAGCCTTAATATATAAAAATGATATAATCTGAAGCGAGATCACGTATCAAATGCTCTTGCTTAATATGTTTTCAAGACAAAATATTCAACTCAAACACACCCTATCATAAAAAGGTGCACTTGATTTTCTCTTTTCGATACAATTGTTACCCATTTTTTGGATTTTTTTCTTGAGTCACATAACGGAAGGGCACACACGAAAATTACTGACCTAATAGATTGATAAGTTCTCTGTCCGTGGTAATTTTTTTTTCAAATCGGAGGTTATGCATTTTCTACATCCAACTTGATAGATACCCATGTCGTCGACTTGATATCTAATTGTTCTGCTTAACTATGTTAAAGATAAATTGAAAACTCATGCAAATGGTGTTTTTAAAATAAAACACTTCGTAATTGAGCAGAAAATTGTCATTTTATTTGTTTCTATTAACTTTTAAAATTTTTGTTACTATAGTAAACATAACAGTAAGCATTTATCGCCTTCTCAAACAAAGAGCTTCTATTCTTTTGTTCTATTTCAACCGGGTTTCCGCCTGATTGGTAAAAACAAATATAAATATGGACCAATTCAAGTAGTCACCTTCTAGGGTGTGCTCCACTTTAGTGACTCAGCAATTTTTTTTAGAATTTAAAGGTTATTTAGGATTTTTTGGTAAAAAATAAATGCTAGCAAATCTTAAAAAAACAAGTGAGTATTCTATGTTTATAGTTTTATAACAAAAATCTATGTATTAAAGTCTGGATTTTACAAAAATCTTGATTTTATTTGCCACAAAATCCTCTATTTCCATTAAAGGGGTCATATACCTTTACAAATATTTCATATACATCTATGTGTTTAAACAGGCCAAGACTAACCATTAATTGGTCAGTGAATTGTATCTCAATTAAGGTATAATTCATCCATTGACATATAATGTGGTATAATTTAATGCAGTTTTTATATAAAAAAAAACATTAAAGAAATATTGTAAAATGAATTAATTCATACATTTCTCCACCATTGATGTAATTGATTCAATAAACTCCACAAATTAATTGTTATTCCTGACATGTTTAATCTTTAAAATATCTGGAATCATTTATTTTGATCATTTATACAATAAAATCACATTAGTATATATGTTGAAAAAATTATGAGATATTACAAATGTAATAATAGAAAACTGACCTTTTTTTTATATATAAAATCAAAGACGTCCATTAAATATGAATACAAATGATATCAGCACCACTCAGTTCAAGATATAAGCAAATTCTAACCAAACAAAAGAATTTCCCTCCAAAAAAAAAAAGACATATGACTCAATGAACCAATCATTATAAAGAAGAGCGAGTTGTCATACCCCAAACTTTTTAAAAAAAAGCTAAGGGGTTATAACTCATTGATCCATGAAGAAGTTTAACAATAAACATAATCACTAGTGCATGACTAACAACTACTCACTAAGTAACTTAGAATTAAAAATATTAACTCATCAGATATATTACTTAGAACATTGTTAAAGAATTAATAATTGTTTACCTCTGCTAGTCTGCATAGAAGTTTATTCACTGGAAGTTTTGGAAGTTTCTTGTGATATGGGGCAATTCTGAATCTAAAAAAAATCAAATATAATTATTAAAATTTCTATGATGGAAAGTGCAAAAATATTGCATACAAGTGCTATGTAATACCAAAAGCTAAGCTTTAATGGTTATTATGATAAATTCCATAGCTTATTAGTACTACTGCTTATAAATTGGACAAGCCAGTTTATATATTAATCATGTTACAAGTGTGGACACAGATCAATGTGGATAGTGTTTGAATGTTTGACATTTTTTTCTGACAAAGAGACCTCTCAGGGGTTTTTTCCACAGAGTTTTATATTTAATGTGTTGCACAATGACAGCCAACCTGAGCCAAACACTACACATTAGCAGTATTTTTAATTTATCATTTAGTTTAAATGGTCAAGACTGTCATGGAGGAGAACCTAATTGCAAACACATTATGTTTCTTTCGGCATTATGATGTGATTTTTTGTATGGGAGATGGTATCTTGAGAGCATGCATGCATGTACTATTTATGTTACTTTGTGGTTGATCTTCGAATTCCCAGTATCATTAGTAAAATATTTCATTTAAATGTCAAAATTGTTTCTCAGATTAGAAAAAAATTAATGGTTTTAAGTAATGACAATTCCTTACATGATGCTTGGATGTAGATGAGCTAGAAAGTAAACTTCTGTGTTATTTTTTATAAGTTCTTCGAAAATGTCTTCTCCAAAGCATGGTCAAAATTTTTTTTTTTTTACCAGTATGCAATTGATATCAACAAAAGACCCTTTGTGAGCAAGCTTCAAAGACTCATATTTGCTGCAAAATTCAACTGATGAGATTTCTAGTGGTTATGAAAATGTCATTAAAATTTCTAATTATCTAAAAGTTCTAGTATTCAAAATGAAAAAGGTACTGCAAAAATATTCTTGTTTCCAGGCGCATAGCTATGTTTACGTCAAAACGCCCGGCGTACACTTGAATTTTGGTGAAAAAAATTTATTTTAATCTAAATGAATTAAAATGAAATGGTTAAAAGCACATCAGCTTTGTAAATCTTTCTTCAGACAATAGCTTTTAATTGCAAATAAAAGTGATGACATTCACTTTTCAATCAAATGGTACTGTGTTATATATTTGTTCATTTTCTGTCAAAGTCTGAATCTACTGTGAATTCTACTAACTTTCCTTTGGTTTAATGCATTTCATTATCTGCTGAGATTCGATATGTGGTTTGCATTTTTATGGAGCCTAAACCATTTATGTCGCGAAAGCGAGACATAGCGATCATAGAATTCATTGACGTTGTCACCATTTAGGTTTAGTATTTGGTTCAAGATTTTTTTAAATATCATTGTCCTTGTCAAATCTTCATGAAATTTTACGAAAGTTGGACAGAAGTTTTTGTGATCAAAAGACTTCAAAGAGTATCAAGAACAAGTGATGAAATAGTATTTTTAATTTTCCCGTATTTTGCTATTGAAAAGGAATTTCTTTTTGAAATTAACAAGTAGATACAGCTGTCTGGGGTAAAAGTTTATAATACAACAATTGCTTTGTCAAACCTACATTGAATTTTATGAATCTTTGGCAGAAGCTTTTTTATGATTAATCAAGGGCGTTTCCAGTATATTTGAAAGAGGGGCGGAGAATGAAAAATTTTTGGAACCTTATTTTTTGCCAAAAAACATCAAATAAATGTAACAGTTCCTGACTTGGAGCATGTATATTTTATAGCTAAAGTGTCAGGGTTTGACATTCTTTATGCCAAATTCTCCCATTATCTTAACAGCAGGAGACCAATAAAGAGAAATTCTAAATCCTACCGTTTATGGCGTTACTTAACTTTTCAATAGTCTCAGGCCAAGATTTTATGAATGGGAGGCGTAATTACAGTTGCCCTGGTAGAGGGTCCATTGGGAAGCTCAGAAGCTCCTGGGTTTCAACAATCTAGCATTAAATTATGAAAAAGCCAGACTATAAATATCTCTCTATTTTAGATTAGGGTCTGGTTTCTTTGAACGACACATGATACAAGACAAACAAACACTGAAATATAAAGTTCGTTCCTTCTAAATATTGTAGGCTTTAATGTGGAACACATGATTGAATATGGAAAATTAATGTCATTGTACAACAGTACTAAATTAAAGCAATCATGTCACTGTCTAGTTCCGATAGGTGGTATATGGTACATGAATAAATATGGGGCTTGAACTTGATGGCAAAATGTAGGTCCGATGATGTCACTTAGCTATATATAGTTACTCACTAATAGATATTGAAACAATATGATACTACCAAAGGCTATCCAGATTGAGAAGTAAAAATGCTATACCAAATATACAAGTTACTAGTATAAATGTACATTAACGCAAAACCTAAAATGAACATGAGGTCAGTCACTGCTGGGCCCTGATTTTCGATAAATGGTTATTCTAGACTGGATTCGTTAGAACCATTTTATGCTGATCTCTCATGGTGTAATCGTCAATTATTTTAATACCATAATCTGGTTTAATGTCTCTGTGATTCTGAATTAATATAAAAAGAAATCAGATGACGATATTATTTTTAAATTCTGAAAGTTTTAGTTTTTTTCATTTTTCAGTTGACAGACGGACTAATCTTTTCGCAATTAACAGACAGTCTGGGATTATTATTTTTTACATGATAAATTTGAAAACCTTTAGAGTTTTACACTGGTAATTTTTGGGGCCCTTTATAGCTTGCTGTTCCGTGTGAGCCAAGGCTCCGTGTTAAGGCCGTATTTTGACCTATAATGGTTTACTTTTATAAATTGTTACTTGGATGGAGAGTTGTCTCATTGGCACTTATACCATATCTTCCTATATATGCTTGCTTGCTTAATCCTGTTGCGCTTCTGTTCTTTGCTAGCCTCTCCAGATCGTGCCACTTGTACCCTTCTTTCTCCATCTCGGCTGCAACATTCCTTCTCCAGGTGTATCTTGGTCCCAGGCGAGAACTAGGATTCCATGGATCCCTTGACGAATTTTCATAATACATCTATGAAAATTAACTACTTCATGTCATTAACGAAATTTGCACAAACAAAGGGTCTTGATCGAGTGCGGCTCCCTTTATCATACTTGCCAACCTCTGGCAATGAGAAATCATGTCATGACATGACATGACATGTTAAAAAGCGTGTGAAAACGCGTGACGTAGATGCAGACTTTTTCATATGAACAATGTTCATAATTTCACAGTAATCATTATACAAATTTGTTAATATAATAAACAATTAAGAGTCTACTGTAAGTTTTTATTGAATTCAACTGTTGCTTTTGAAGCAACATCACTAGGCACATATATATTCAAAACAACTGCCAGTTTGGTTACATTTACTTGATAACAAGGCACAATTGTCAAGTTCTGATCAGAATTCAGTGTAATTTTATTTATAATTGAAAATGCTCTCTCACAGTCAGAATTGGTATTTGGCTGAACTAAAATAGCTTATCAAGCTTTGAACAAGTGTCATAACAATTTTTTTTGCCATCTAAAATGTCATCTTTAATCACTGCCTTTGCTTCCAACAAACTTATATGTTGCTATTGCCTGGTCAACACTGGGTAGTTCATCAGAAGACAGCTGGTACTATGAGAACTGATCCAACAGTACAGTGATATTTCCATCTCCTATGACCTGTTGAAATCTGTTGGCCAGATTTGAAACTGAAAAAGAAAAATATTTTATAATTTGATTACCAAAATGAGTCCATTATTGATTAAACATGTTAAATGCCTAATCAAATAGCTCCATTGTTGTTCTCCTCTCACATGTTTTGTTATGATTGCAACATGGGTGCACAAATTATGCGTTACTCGTCCCTTGATCATTTAAACTCGAACTCCCAAATATAATTTATAAATCTTGAATCTTGGTACGTACACATCGTTTTCGCTTAGCAATCTTATCTATAGACGACGGTACAGGCCCTGAAAGCAACCTCTTTCTATGGACATTTCCCCTAAGTTAATTTGAAAGAAAGAGTGTCACAAAATTGTAAAAACTAATCACAAACTACTTACCTTAAGGCGTTTTGCTGTTCGTCCATCATGATAGAATTTTTAAAAAACAATGGCTACCAAACAATTACTTCGGAATTCTTGTTATTTTTTGTCTAATAACGGAAAAACCAAAGAATTGCAATATCACTAACGACCAAAAAATCAAAACAACGAAAAAGCATGTAATTGCGTGTAAAGTGGTGAAAAGCGTGTACACGCCATGTGACAAAATCCTCGCGTGTAAACCGTTGAAAAAGCGTGTATTACACACGAATATCATGTCACTTGGCAACTATGCCCTTTATACATATTTTAAAGTAAAAGGTTTGGACATTTTCACTTAAACCAATGACCACTAGATACCAAATTAACACAACATGAATAAATTAAGCATAAGAGATAAACAAATTAGACTCTAAAGTATGTTGCTACAATGTATTGATGAGTTTTTAATGACAGAAATGGTATCCCTTTCTCCATAACTCGTTTGCCTTGAACCCACTACCAGTGGATACTTTAACTGGACCCGATTGGGGCCCAGAAACCCCTTGCCGAGGTTTGGGCATACACTTGAAAATAGCCTAGCTACGCCACTGGTTGCAAGATAATTTTGTTGTACGGATACAAATGCAAGTGATACCTGTACAGTGAGCTAGTTTTGTTGTGATATAGTGTTTCCTGTAGCTTTTGAAAAGGACATGGTAATTTTTTTCTCACACTTAGCGCTTTTGAATACACTTTAAGGGCACCCTAGCTTTGCACTGAGGACTACAATTTATTTTTAGGGCACTTTTACATTGATATTAAAGGTACTGTAATGGATAGGGATTTAATTGAATATACCCTGTTCCGTATTTATTGGTAAGACATAATGAAAGACATGTGTATAAGTAAAATTGTTAATTAATTCTTTTTTTGTCATAAAATGATCACTTCTAGACTCATCTAATAAAATCTTGATCATGTTCATTGTGCAATGGCCTAATTTCAATCCATAACTCTAGTTATAAACTTTAATACTTGATCACTGAGACTAATTGTTGAAGGATGTATGTGTTGTGAAAGTTGACTTTGCATAACCAAGAGCATATGCAATGGCCAATGTTTTGCTTTTTAGATGCACAAAAGAAGTGCCAAATATCTTTTCTACTGATGCAGGCAAGGGATGCAGGTTATTTTCTTGTTTTGGCGTGAAATATTCTTACTCCTATTTCTTGACATAATAAAATTTGTATAGAATTGAATTTTACTAAAGTTCAGCATAAATAAAAGTAAATATGCAGAAGCATGACAATATATTTATGATCAAATGTGTTTACATTTCTGTAAAAGAAGTTGCCAGTATACTTCATTAAGAACTGCATTTGAGTGAATCTGTTTAACCATGGTTGAACCCGGGGCGAAGTTCAACATGTTCAACATATTTACGGAAATTTTTGTGTTGCCATCTATTTTTACTGCAGGTTTTAACATATTTAAATCGAAATTATAGAAAACAAGAGGCTCTCAAGAGCCTGAATAGCTCACCTGTTTTTCAGAGGAGAAGATTTTTAAATGTATGTTAGCAAACTTGATGAACAAATTGTGAAAAATTGTCTTTAAAAGGCAATAACTCCTTAAGGGGTCAATTGACAATTTTGGTCATATAACTTTTTTGTAGATCTTACTTTGCTGAACATTATTGCTGTTTACAGTTTATATCTATCTATAATAATATTCAAAATAATAACATAAAACTGCAAACTTTCGTTAAAACTACCAATTCAGTGGCAGCAACCCAACAATAGGTTGATCGATTCGTCTGAAAATTTCAGGGCTGATAGATCTTGACAAATTGAACAATTTTACCCCCTTGTCAGATTTGCTGTAGAAGCTTTAGTTTTTGAGATATAAGCCAAAAACTGCATTTGACCTATATGTTCTATTTTTAGCCATGGCAGCCATGTGTGTCCATGGATCAAAACTTCAGATACAATTCATAAACTAGATACCCTAAAGAACATTAAGTTAAAGTTTGAAGGTATTTGGCCACATAGTTTCAGAGGAGAAGATTTTTAAATGTTTGCAAATTTGATAAACAAATCGGGTAAAATTGTCTTTTAAGGGCAATAACTCCTTAAGGGGTCAATTGACAATTTTGGTCATATAACTTTTTTGTAGATCTTACTTTGCTGAACATTATTGCTGTTTACAGTTTATATCTATCTATAATAATATTCAAGATAATAACAAAAAACTGAAAAATTTCCTTAAAACTAACAATTTAGTGGCAGCAACCCAACAATGGGTTGTTCGATTCGTCTGAAAATTTCAGGGCTGATAGATCTTTACCAATTGAACAATTTTACTTCAAGATTGCTCTAAAAGCTTTAGTTTTTGAGATATAAGCCAAAAACTGCATTTGACCCCTATGTTCTATTTTTATCCATGGCGGCCATGTTTGTCTATGGATCAAAATTTCGAATACAATTTATAAACTAGATACCCTAAGGAACATTTAGTTAAAGTTTGAAGGTATTTGGCCATGTAGTTTCAGAGGAGAAGATTTTTTAAATAGTTTACGACGACAGATAACGACAGACGCCAAGTGAATGCATAAGCCCATAGGGCCCCTTGAGCTAAAAAGGAATGCTGTTAGCAGATACAAAACAGAAAAGGATAAACACTTGATTATTTTTAGCAAAAGATAAATCGGATCAGGGTCTGGTTATAGACATTATTTGTAAAACTCTCCTTATTCCTGGGAAGCGTTTGCTTTACATCAAGGCTTGCTTTGCTTTACATCGTTGCTACAGTAGTTCAACCAATCAGGGAATGTTTATTTGGGGCATGTGACCTATTTTAACTGCAGGTTTTGGCACATTTTAGTTCGAAATTATAGAAAAATGGAATGTGGATAGTACATACAAAGTAGAAAATGATGAATACTTTTAGCAAAAGATGAATTGGATCGGGGTTCTGTCTGTATGCACAGTATTAGTACAACTCTCATTACTGATGCCATATTTTGGAATTTCTGTGACCTAAATGGTTAACGAAAATTAATATTTTTATATATAGTATAGTAAAAAAGGAAAAAACTCTCCTTTATGATCAACGTACCGTCGTAATAAAAATGAAGCAGGACAGATGGACGCACGAACAAACGGATGGACGCACAGACCAGAAAACATAATGCCCCTCTACTATCGTAGGTGGGGCATAAAAAATAAAATGCTCCGCTGGGTGCAGCTTGATACAACAGCAGAGGTCGAACCCTGAACAGTTGGGGCAAGTATAGACACATTACATTCAAGCTTCATACAGCACTGAATTTGGATTGTGATTAAATATTTGACACAGCATAGGTTTCTGACACAGAATGAATGTGGTCTAAGGATTTAAAAATTTTTAATTTACCTATTCAAACCATATTATTATTATTTGCTTTTATATATAAATCGGAAATAACCAATTTAAAATGGAAAATTTTAACGAAAAAAAAAAGGAAAAAAATTTTTTTTGAACCCCCTTATGATTGATCACCCCCAAACTCAATCCCAGCCTTCCCTTTGTGGTATGGAACCTTGCAGTACAATTTCAGAGAGATCCATACACTTGAACACAAGTTATTGTCTGGAAACTAGAAAAATGCTTGTTTTTAGGCCCCTTTTTGGCCCCAAATTCCTAAACGTTTAGGGCAATTACCCCCAAACTCAAACCCAGCTTTCCCTTTGTGATATGGAACCTTATAGTACAATTTCATAAAGATCCATACACTTACACACAAGTTATTGTCCTGAAATTTAGAAAAATGCTTGTTTTTTGCCCCTTTTTGGCCCCTAATTCCTAAAATTTTGAGCCAATTACCCCCAAAATCAATCCCAGCCTTCTCTTTGTAGTATGGTACCTTGCAGTACAATTTCAGAGAGATCCATACACTTGAACACAAGTTATTGTCTGGAAACTAGAAAAATGCTTATTTTTGGCCCCTTTTTGGCCCCTTATTCCTAAACATTTTGGGCAATTAACCCCAAACTCAATTCCAGCTTTCCCTTTGTGATATGGAACCTTGTAGTACAATTTCAAAAAGATCCATACACTTACACACAAGTTATTGTCATGAAACTAGAAAAATGCTTGTTTTTTTGCCCCTTTTTTGGCCCCTTATTCCTAAAATTTAGAGGCAATTACCCCCAAAATCAATCCCAGCATTCCCTTTGTGATATGAAACCTTGTGGTACAATGTCAGAGAGATCCATACACTAACACACAAGTTATGTCTTGAAGTTACAAAAATGCTTATTTTTGGCCGCTTTTGGGCCCATAATTCCTTAACTGTTGGTACCATAACCCCCAAAATCAAACCCAATCTTCCTTTTGTGGTATTGAACCTTATGGTAAAATTTCATAGAGATCCATTCACTTAAACTAAAGTTAGAGTGCGAAAACCAATGTGTCTTTGGACGACAACGACGATGACGACGACGACGCCAACGTCATAACAATATACGACCACAAAAAATTGTTTGCGGTCGTATAAAAACAAGCGACATCTTTTAAAACAAAAATACAGAAGAAATAAAGAACCTTAGTGAGCGCGCTCACATACCCCCACGTCCCCACATTGTCATTGGAGAAATTAAATAAGTGTAAGAAAAAAAAATTGTATAAGAAAAAAAATTGAATCATAATTTCCTGTCAATATGCACATCTACATAGAATGTCCTTATTATCTACAAAATTTCGTGAAATTCTGTTGTGTGGTTTCAGAGGAGTTGAGATGACAAACTGTTGCAGAAGTACATTGAAGCAAATAAGTTCAAAGGGGCGTAACTCCTAGAAAAAAAATTGAATCGTAATTCCCTGACGATATGCACATCTAAGTAGTATGTCCTTATTATCTACAAAGTTTCATGAAATTCTGTTGTGTGGTTTCAGAGGAGTTGAGATGACAAACTGCTGAAGTAGTACCTTAAAGCAAATAAGTTCAAAGGGGTGTAACTCCTAGAAAAAAAATTGAATCGTAATTTCCTGTCGATATGCACAACTACATAGTATGTCCTTATTATCTTAAAAGGTTTCATGAAATTCTGTTGTGTAGTTTCAGAGGAGTTGCGATGACAAACTGTTGCAGTAGTACATTGAAGCAAATAAGTTCAAAAGGGGCAGAACTCCTAGAAAAAAAATTAAATCGTAATTTCCTGTCGATATGCACATTTACATAGTATGTCCTTATTATCTAAAAAGGTTTCGTGAAATTCTGTTGTGTGGTTTGAGAGGAGTTGAGATGACAAGAAACAGGACTGAAGGACTGACGGACGGACAGACAGACGGATGGACGGACAGACAGACGGATGGACGGACGGACGGACAGACAGACGGACGGATGGACAGATGGATGGGTCAAAAACATTATACCCTCCACAACTTTGTTGCGTGGGGTAAAAAAAATTAGGCAGAAGAAAAAAAAATAATCGGAACAGAATCAATAGGTCTTTCCAAGAAAAGTAGGAAAGACCTAATAAGAACTGAGCAAAAAACAATAAGTTTGTTTGGGAGACTTAATTAAGTTTGGTAAAAATCCAGGATGGTTTATGAATCTAATAAATCTGTTTGTAATGTTAACTGGAAGAACAAGAATGTGTCCGTAGTACACAGATGCCCCACTCGCACTATCAATTTCTATGTTCAGTGGACCTCGAAATCGGGATTAAAAATCTAATTTGGCATTTAAAATAGAAAGATCATATCATAAGGAACATGTGTACTAAGTTTCAAGTCGATTGGACTTCAACTTCATCAAAAACTACCTTGACCAAAAACTTGAACCTTAAGTGACCAAAAACTTTAACCTGAAGTGACCAAAAACTTTAACTTTAAGTGGGACAGATGGACAAATGGATGAACTAACAAACGGATGCACAGACCGAAAAACATAATGCCCATCAATGTGGCATAAACAAATGTACAGTATTCTGTCCAAAGTGGAGAGATTGCAAACATGAGAAGAACATTTAACCTACCTCCTTGCTGACAGTCTGTCCTTCCTGAACACTTTTTTTCATTCTTTTTTCTACTTCACTGTGTAAATCTGCCAACTGTCAAAGAAATATAAACTTATTATAAGTATTATGCAATGACTACATAGAATAAAAAAAAAGAAGTTGCATGTGCTGTCATGTTAGGCATTTATAATTCAAATTAAAAAGTAGGTTTCTGTCATAGCTAAAAAGTGTTTACTCATTACAACTCCTCACTTTCAGTTATTTTGTGCAGTACTTTCTGATAAAACGTAACAAAATGCTTCGCTGATTGCATCCTGATACGACTGCAGAGGTCGAACCCTGAACAGTTTGGGCAAATTTGGACACAATATTCAAGCTTGATACTGTCTGAAATTGGATTGTTATCAAATTTTTGACATAATATAAGATTCTGACACAAAATAAATGTGGTCAAAGATCTTATAAATCCATTGCGCAATACTGTGCAATTAAAGATTTCTTCTTGAAACTTCAAAAATTTTAAATTTTAAAAATTTTGAAAAAAAAATATGAATCCCTTAAAAATAATTGGGAAAAAAATCCCCCCCCCCCAACTTTTTGAAACCCCCCCCCTAGGAGCAATGACCCCAAAACTCAATCCCAGCCTTTCCTTTGTAGTATGGAACCTTGTAGTACAATTTCAGAGAGATCCATACATTTACACACAAGTTATTGTCTGGAAACTAGTAAAATGCTTGTTTTTGGCCCTTTTTTGGCCCCTAATTCCTACATGTTTGGGGCAATTAACCCCAAACTCAATCCCAGCCTTCCCTTTGTTATATGGAACCTTGTGGTACAATGTCAGAGAGATCCATACACTTACACACAAGTTATTGTCTGGAAACTAGAAAAAATGCTTGTTTTTGGCCCCTAATTCCTAAACTGTAGCCTTTTCAATAGTCGTCTGGAGCGAAAAGGACGATAACTCAATTTTAGAATTTAATATTTTTCGGAGACGGTCAATTTCCGGAATTGCATGCTTTTATAGCAGGAAGGTTGAGCGTTCAGAAACGTTTATATCCACGGCATATTCTATATTTGTCTGTCAAATATCGTACTTTTTTCCCTTTTGGATTGATTTTTATTTTTTGCCACATGGGGGAGTTGGCTTTTATACCTGCCTATACGATATGGGGTTTGCTCATTGTTAGGGCTATACTGTGACTTTAATATGTGTTTTCTTTTCGCTGTAAGTTCTGACGGTCGACAGTCAGTTTACACCTTCATCACACGTGTAATTGCTGTGTGTACTCTCACGTGACTAAAAGTTTTCTATAAAACCTCAATTCTTAATCATACGCCTATTTTAATACCGGTAGTTTAAAACCAGAATGCATTCGACTCAAATTTTAATTGACTAGGTGTATAAAAAGAAGATGTGGTATGATTTCCAATGAGACAACTCTCCACAAGAGACCAAATGACACAGAATTTAACAACTATAGGTCACCGTACGGCCTTCAACAATGAGCAAAGCCCATACCGCATAGTCAGCTATACAAGGCCCCGAAATGACAATGTAAACCAATTTCGAAAACTAACGGCCTAATTTATGTACAAAAAATTCGTAAGGGTTCCGCAGAACCCAGTGTCTCGCCTACTTTTGCTGTTAATCGCAGGCTCAACAAAAATGAGGAAAAAAATCTATAAAAATATTTCTTTAGATACTATATTTTGATTGTAAGAAGCTTCTGTCAAAGTTTGGTATAAATCCAGGATATTTTATGAATCTAATAAATGTTTTAAAAACTTTAACTGCAGACTGTAATGTTAACTGGAAGAAAAACAAAGTCCATTTATAAGTAAAATATGGATAAACAGGTACAAATTTTAACAAAATTTCCTTCTAGATACTAGCTTTTGATCATAAACAAATCTGTCCAAGTTTGGTACAAATCCAGGACAGTTTAAGAAAGTTATTAAAATTTTAAAAACTATAACCACAGAGTGAATGTATTGTTTCCTGGCAGAAAAACTAAGTCCATTTATAAGTAAAATAAGGAAAAAAGGAAATTTTTTTTAACAGATTTACTTCTGGATACTATCTTATGATCATAAACAAGCTTCTGTCCAAGTTTGGTACAAATCCAGGATAGTTTAAGAAAGTTATTCAAATTTTAAAAACTTTAACCACAGAGTGAATATTTGTGGACGCCGCCAACGACGACGCCGACGGAATGAAGGATCGCTATGTATCGCTTTTCCGACTAAAGTCGAAGGCTCGACAAAAAAATATGTATAACACACAAACAAACGACAACCACTGAATTACAGGCTCCTGACGAGGGAGTGTCTATATTTCCTACCAGTACCGAAGGTCGTTGAATTGGTTTATTCCGGAAACACCGGATGCTTCCACCAATAACAGAGTGCATATGCTGAAATGTCACGCCTGTTTTACTTATCACTAAATTTATGTTGAAAGTCTGTAACATGAAGGTTTTACCGCAAGTATCACATAAGCTTAACATTATCAATGTTCTATGATAATGAGGTCATGGTCAGATAACACAGACAAGACAGACATGTTCACCTTAAAATTATTTCATTCCTAAATATAGCTGACCTATGACATCAAGAATTTGAAAAAACAGACCAAAACACAAAAACTTAACATTGACCAATGAACCATGAAAATGAGGTCAATGTCAGATGATACTGCCTAGAACTTCATGTATATAATCATTGTATACACTAAATATAGGTGACCTACTGTTGTGATACTGGCTAAAACTACATGTATACCTTACAATCATTCAATACACCAAATACAGCTGACCTGTTGCTTATAGTATCTGATAGACTGACACAATTACGAAAAATGTATCATTGACCAATGAACCATGAAAATGAGGTCAATGTCAGATAATGCCTACCAGACAGACATGCACATCTTACAGTCATTCATTTTACCAATTATAGTTGACCTGTTGCTTATAGTACTTGAAAAAAACAGACCAAAACAAACAAAAAATTAACATTGACCAATGAACCAAGAAAATAAGCTCAATATCAGAAGAAACCTGCCAGACTGACATGCACCCATTACAGTCATTCCATACACCACATATAGTTATCCTACTGTATACAGCATTTGAGAAACGGACCTAATTTAATCACATAACTTTAACCTTGATCCATGAAATGAGGTCGAGATTAGGTGAATCCTGTCTGACGGACATGTAGACGTTTCAAAAAATACCAAACATTTGCCAAATATACTGGTATTTATCCTAATACTGCATAATAAGTAAGAAATTCACATTACAAAAAACGTTTTATTTTTCAAGCAGTCACTGAACCACGAAAAATACTTAAAATCCATCAATCAATTAATGCTATAACATAGTAAAATACCCGGACGAACTTTCATACAATCATGAATAATAAAAATTATAATAATAATAGTATAAATTCTTTATTTAAAGAGAGTAACTAAACAATTATAGTTAGTTACATAAAACTTATCTTCCCTGAGACCACACAAACATCACAATACAATCAAAAACAGATATTTACACATAGTTTATTTACAGTCAAGTATTCTAGATGAATGACATTTATCAATTACTTACTAATCATGCTAATATGTGTTCTCATGTGTCTATGTAAATTATCACTAGTATGTGTTCTCTTGTGTCTGTAAATTATAACTAATATGTGTTCTCATATGTCTATGTAAGATATCACTGATATGATTTCTCATGTGTCTACGTAATTTATCAATAGTATGAGTTCTCATAACATGATGTGTCTGTAAATTATCATTAGTATGTGTTCTCATTTGTTTTTGTAAATTATCCATGATATCACGTATGTATGTGTTCTCATGATTTTAGTATGAAGATTATCACTCATTTTGAACCCCAAACCTCAAACATCTCATTTTAGAGTTTTATTCCCATTACATGTATGTATTCAAATGTGTCTCTTTGAGTCAACATGCTGATTAAAACCTTTACCACATACAGTCAAGAGATTAATCACCTGTGTGTTATCTCATGTGTCTCTTGACATTTCTAAGCTATCTAAACCCTTTACCACATACACAACAGTCATGAGATTAATGTGTTTTCATGTCAATATGTAAATAACATTGCTAACAAAACCCTGTACCACATACATTACAGTCATAAGGTAATTTGCCTGTATGTATTTGCATACATTTGTTTGGTACATCACAAACTGACAAATGTCATGAATGTGAGGTTTACATGTTTTGCCTGTATGTAATTTCATATGCCTCTTTAAATAAATAAGACGACTTAACCCATTCCCACATACATCACAGTCTTGAGGTTTATCGCCTGTATGTGTTCTCGTGTGTCTCTGTAAACCACAAAGTCGACTGAAACCTTTATCATTGTTTACCACATACATGTACATCATCAGTGATGATTTTTATCGCCTATTTGTGTTTTCATGTGTTTCTTTGAATTACTAATTAATTTGTGTTACCATGATTACTAAGCTAGCTAAACCCTTTACAACATACACCACACTCATGAAGTTAATAACATGTATGTGTTCTCATGTCAATATAAATTACAATGCTGACCAAACTCTTCCATATATACACCACTGTCATCAAGTAAATTGCATGGTAGGTATGGCCGTATGCTCATACTTTCTTTTTAACTATTAAATTGACTAAACCCTTTGCCATCTCAAATGTGAGGTTTACATGTTTTACCTGTATGTATTTTCATATGTCTGTTGAAATTACTAAGATCACTAAACCCTTTCCCACAAACATCACATTCATGAGGTTTAAAACCTGTATGTGTTCTCATATGTCTCTGTAAAATACTAAGCTGACGAAATCCTTTCCCACATAGATCACAGTCATGTGGTTTATCAACTGTATGTGTTCTCATGTGAATCTGTAAAACACAATGCTGACTAAACCGTTTACCACATACATAACAGTCATGAGGTTTATCACCTGGATGTATTCTCATGTGAATTTGTAAACTACTATGCTGAATAAAACTTTTACCACATAAATCACACTCATGAGGTTTATCACCTGTGTGTATTCTCGTGTGAATATGTAAATTGCCAAGCTGACTAAACCATTTACCACATACACCACAGTCATAAGGTTTATCACCTGTATGTGTTCTCATGTGAATTTGTAAACTACCATGCTGACTAAACCCTTTACCACATACATCACAGACATGAGGTTTATTTCCAGTACATGTATGTGTTCTCATGTGAATTTGTAATCTTCCAAGCTCACTAAACCCTTTTCCACATAAATCACAGGCATGAGGTTTATCTCTATGTGTAGTCATGTGTGCCTTTAGGGCATCACTGCGAAAGAATTCACTAGCACAAACATCACATTTATGACGTTTTTCACCAGTATGTGTTCTCATGTGTCTCCTTAAGTCACCACTTCGAGAAAATTCACTAGCACAAACATCACATGTATGACGTTTTTCACCAGTATGTGTTCTCATGTGTCTCTTTAAGTGACTAATTTGACTAAATTCTCTAGCACAAACACCACATTTATGATGTTTTTCACTTGTATATGTTCTCTCATGTCTCTTTAAGTCACTACTTTGACTAAATTCTCCAACACCAACACCAACATCACATTTATGAAGTATATTATCAATATGTGTGTTGATGTGTCTCTGTAAAGTACAATTGACAGTGACTAAATCCTCTCCTCCCTCTAACATCTGATTGATAATGTTAATCTTCAGTGTGTGAGTTCTTGTACAACTAACTCTGTATAAAGAGAAAAAAGAAATATAAAAAGAGCTCCAGATAAGAATTCACAAATTGGGGTTTTTACCCACCATTTTTTATGTAATTGAGTGAAAGAGTGTTTTCAATTGCATTATTAATTCCAATTCACCCCTCAAGCAAATATCAAAATTGGGTTTTTCACCACCAAGCTCCTTAATGTATTGGGTTTTGTCATCAAGATATTGAATTTAGGCATGTTAAAATGAAAGTATATCAAACCGAGATGTTCATCAACCTTAAATATGTTTCTTTCGTTATATATGTGATGGCTGTTTTATTTGGTTTATACCCTGATGAGCAATTGTTCGTTTAATTTGTATCTGGTTTATTTTAGTTGTTCTGCTAGTTTTGTATTTTCTCTTAATTTATATAAACTGATGCATGGTCACCGGAGCAGTCAGGGGACTTACTTAAAAGAGTGATTTTCTAAATCACTGATTCACGTAATATTATGTCCATAAAGGTTGGAAGTAAGGGTTGTCTTTCTTTAATAATCACCTATTTAAGTAGTACAAATAAATCACTAGACTAAGTGATTTAATTTAAATATAGAATACTAATGATCCAGGGACTAATTATGTTGCTAAAACTATCAGAACCAACATCTGTGTTGATAGGACATGTAGGATGACCGGGTCATGTCAGGTGATGACCTTGTACTAAATCTAGGATAATGACATAAAAATCACTTGTTTAAGTATCATACCTCAATTTCCTTTCAAAAAATCACTTCTTTAAGTATCATTATTTTAATAACCCCCTCTAAGGCCAAAAAAAAATATATGTCTGTTTACGGTTACCCGACCGACCATACTTTTGCGGAGCGTCTTTTTACCACAGAACACCACAGAATACCACAGAACACCCAAAATACAATAAAACTACTAAAATATACCACAGAACATTGAATTAATTTACAAAATGCAAAACTAATAATTCAGAATTATATCATTTTTACAATTCGGGCTACACTAATGACAGGACGATTGACCGGATGAGATATAAATTTCTTTAATGATCATAACTTTTTTTGTTATTTGGTAGTTTTTATTTTTTTATTTGGAGACCTTTGAGATACTAAACTATATTTTATAAAAATCTTTTAAAAACAATTTATTGTAAAAAAAAAAAGGTTTTTCAATAAGAAAAAATTATTTTCTATAAATAAAAGTTTTTCTATAAAAAAAAAAGATTTTCAATAAAAAAAATTGATTTTCTATAAATAAATGTTGTTCTATAAAAAAATGTTTTTCTATAAAAAAAAATATGCTTTTTCTATTTAAAAAAATGTTTTTCTATAAAAAAAAAATGCTTTTTCTATTTAAAAAAATTCGTAAGGGTTCCGCGGAACCCAGTGTCTCGCCTACTTTTTCTGTTAATCACAGGCTCAACAAAAATGAGGAAGTAAATCAATAAAAATATTTCTCTTGATACTATCTTTTGATTGTAAGAAGCTTCTGTCCAAGTTTGGTAAAAATCCAGGATAGTTTATGAATCTAATAAATGTTTAAAAACTTTAACTGCAGACTGAATGTAACGTTAACTGGAAGAAAACAAAATTTCCTTCTAGATACTAGCATTTGATCATAAACAAGCTTCTGTCCAAGTTTGGTACAAATCCAAAATAGTATAAGAAAGTTATTAAAATTTTTAAAACTTTAACCACAGAGTGATGAATGTGTTGTTTCCTGGCAGAAAATCTAAGTCCATTTAAAAGTAAAATACGGAAAAAATGGATTTATTTTTTTACAAAATTTCCTTCTAGATACTAGCATTTGATCATAAACAAGCTTCTGTCCAAGTTTGGTACAAATCCAAAATAGTATGAGAAAGTTATTAAAATTTTAACAACTTTAACCACAGAGTGAATGTGTTGTTTCCTGGCAGAAAATCTAAGTCCATTTAAAAGTAAAATAAGGAAAAAATGTTTTTTTTTTTTTACAAAATTTACTTCTGGATACACTCTTATGATCATAAACAAGCTTCTGTCCAAGTTTGGTAGAAACCCAGGATAGTTTAAGAAAGTTATTAAAATTTTAAAAACTTTAACCACAGAGTGAATGTAATATTTCCCGGCAGAAAAACTAAGTCCATTTATAAGTAAAATACGGAAAAAATGGAATTTTATTTTTACAAAATTTACTTCTGGATACTATCTTATGATCATAAACAAGCTTCTGTCCAAGTTTGGTAGAAATCCAGGATAGTTTAAGAAAGTTATTAAAATTTCAAAAACTTTAACCACAGAGTGAATATTTGTGGACGCCGCCGCCGCCGACGACGACGACGACACCGATGCCGACGGAATGTAGGATCGCTATGTCTCGCTTTTTTGACTAAAGTCGAAGGCTCGACAAAAATGTTGTTTTTCTATAAAAAAAAAAATGCTTTTTCTATTTAAAAAAATGCCTTTTCTATATAAAAAAAAGTTGACATGATGAATTTTACCGGCGCCAATTGCACTATTAAGATTAAGTTTGTTCTCCTAATTCTGTTAATAAATTTCAAAATAATCAACTATTTACAAAATTGTCAATAGATTGAATTCTAATTGCCATCTGATTATGCAATGTATAATTCAATTAAATGGTTTATTCCTCCTAAAATCTTGTATGTCATTTGTAAGAAATCTGTCATATAAAGGACACGATAAAATAACATGGGCTTCATCTTCTAAAATACCCTTACAACTATCACAGACTCGCTCCTCTAAAAGTAATTTCTCAAATCTCCCTGTTTCGATTCTTAGTGATGCTACACCACATCGAAATTAGACAAAAAGAACTCCTATGTGAAAATGACATTGGAATTGTACAATAAGTTTCCGTTTCAAAACTGTTCTTAAATAAATTATATGTTCGAAGTTTGTTACCACCTTTACCAGATAAAGCTTTTTCTGACTGTAAATTGCATTGCCACTGTTCAACATATTTACTAAACATTTTAGACATAATAGTATTGACAACTGAAGTACTATGAACATATTCTGTAATGTTACACAAATGTTCTGTATTACACTCAGAAAATGTTTTCGTTACATAAAAATTCCAATTTTTTATACACTTGCGTTTTTTACTGATAATGTCTGCCCATATGAAAACTTTTCTGTTTAACCGATTAGAACTCATATTGTTCAAACGGCACCATAGTAGAATTAAGCATTGCCATTATTTTTGAAAGATAGGAATAGATTTGATTTGATTTGATTTTTTTGTGTTTTAACGCCACTTTTAAGCACCGCTTTTGGGCTATTTCGTGGCGGCCAGTTTTTATTGGTGGAGGAAGCCGGAGTGCCCGGAGAAAACCACCGACCTTCGATAGGAAAACTGACAATCCTAGTCAATTAAGATTGGAGTCGAGTGCACCCGCACGAGCGGGGTTCGAACTCACAACCTCAGTGTTGACTGGCTAGTGATTACAGTAGTAACTACTTAGACCACTCGGCCACCGAGGCCCCAGATAGGAATAGAAGGAATATTTATTTTCAAAATGTAGGAATAGCAGGAAGACACCAAATTAAATGTATTTGATGTCTCAGGTGTGAAAACTTAAATGACATGTTAATTGGCTTGATGAATTGGTGATTACGACGAGTGTCAAAATTAGATAATCTAATTAAATTTTGGTACTTTTAATGTGCCGGTGAACTCGCTCAGATCATCATTTTGGACTCAAAATAAAGAATCTATATAGTAATGCTACATATGTCAGTTTTTAATTATTTAGATGCAGTTCAACTATTTCTTAATGCATACAAAATTTCGTAAAAATCTGAAATATTGTCCAAAGACTTTTATTTCATCTCAAGTAAAGTATGTGTATACAATGTTTCATCTGACTTGCCGACAGTATTTGGTTTTGAACTGCATCAAGTGTATCAAGAATCTATTCCGTGTTTCAAAAGCCAAGCTAATGTACTAGTTTGTGATGTCCATCGGAGTTGCCGCTAGTGTTGTCAGAGAACGTTTTCCCTGGACAATGCTGGAGACAACTACCAGCATGCCTCTACACAATTTAAGGCCCTGTATAAATTCTATACATAAATTGGAGAAGATACACACACATCAAAAGAAAAGTCCCAAATCATTAAATTTGAGATTTTTTACTATTATAACGACACACTTATAATATTTTATAAGTCAACTCAAATAACTGTCCAACAACAACTTCAAATATCTTGTTGAAAGTATTTGCTAGCCCTTAAAGGACTGCTTTATATATTATTCAATATTCAATAATATACATGTACTTATTATTAAACAAAAATGACAACTACAAAAACGATAAATTCTGGTATATACAAAATAGATTTAAGATATTACGTTATGCATCTAGTAGAAACATTCTAAAAAATGGAAGGAAAAAATTACAAGAAAAAATTAAAATGTATTTTAAAAAAAAGTAAATGTCACAAATATACCCCAGAATTACAATTGGTGGGACTTTAAATATTTTTTGTATATTATGGTTTTAATACCGGTAGGTGTTTTTGGTAAAGACCCAATAATAGGCCAATTCAGTTGGGGGCGTAGCGATAGTGAGTCGACCTTAAATAGAAAATTAAATTTATTAGAATAATAAATGTCAAATTATAAAAAGAATTAACAATAACAATGATATAATGTCTGAAGGATTTATATTTCGAAGTTTTGTGGTATATTTTTGGTGTTCTGTGGTAAAAAGACGCTCCCCTACTTTTGAGCGCCGACCCCAAGTCATTTTATTTCCCTCGTAAAGTGAAAAATAAACTGAACTCGTGTCAAAAGCGAAGTTAGTGTTGCAAATGATATAAATCAATTGCCTGATACATCCCAATGTTCACAATAGTGAATATGACAGCTGTTTTAAGGAAATTCGCAACTCGTGTGATGGTCCAAGGACACAGTTATCCTCCTTTGGTTACGAATATAGTCCCTAGTGTGAACAGTGTATAACTTGCATTTTTTTTTTATACACTTTCCCAATTTATTTCTTGATATTTTATGCATGAAATATTAAGTAAGGGGATGAAATTACATGTTAAAAAAATTTGGGTGCTGAATCTTTATGTTAAGTAGTGATTTGGTCCAGTTAAATAAGGTCAAAAATTAGAATGTCTGAAGCTGTCAAACTGAATTTTAGCCCCCCTTAACACAGAATTGTCAATATTTTGAGTTAAAGCTGGTAGAAGTTTCTATAATTTTGTATCACTAGTAGTTCACTACACTGTAAAAATCTTTTTGAGATAGAGCAGGTGCGATTTTTTTAATTTGAATTTATTGTCTAAAAGAAATGCACTACGAAATAACTGTGTTCTCGGGTCTAACTATGAATTCCGTAAATGTAGATTCTGTACTTTGGCAACTTTCCTGAATGGTTTGCTGGTTTCAATTTGTCAAACTCAATATAAGTAAAGGATTTACATCTTTGTTTGACAGAAATTCTGTTAAAATGTCCCATTTTGGCATTATACGGCTAAAATAAGCATTTTAAAGCAGTTTCCATTTTATGCCTAAGAGCCATGCTGACTTTCTATCTGACAGCTTTTTACGTTCCTGATATTTATGTTTCTATGCTTAAATCAATTTTAATTAACCATTTGTAAACTCTGAATCTAGAGAAAAGTAGATTAATATTATCACAGAAAAAATGTACAGAATATTTGTATTTATGTCCCTGGTTAAACGGCCTGTTTGATGTATGTGAAATGTGAAGAGCTTTGTACATAAAATCTGTGGTCCATCACAAATATTTTACTAAATCTGTAAAAAAAAACACTTTACAATGATCAGTACACCCTATTCATTTCATATGCTACCATAATTTTCTTCTTTAGGATAGTAAGTGGTTCAAATATATGCCAATTGAGACTAAAACTACATGCAAGTTTTCCATTGAAAAGTGAAAAACTGGTCATCAAACCATACTGTCTGCAAAAAAAAGTTGAATTCAAGAGTCCTTTTGCAATTAGACTTCTTGTATCATGACATCTTAGCATAGAAATGAGCAAAAAGTAACAAATTTCCATTTCTTATAGCCTCTGTGTGCATTTTTATATGTAAATATGGGCTACGGCCTAAATTGACTCTAAATAATTATCAGTCTTACATGGCCTAAGACCATATTATACTCATGTGGTATGCTTTTTGTAACTTTTCTTTACATTTAAAGTACATTTAATATATATGGAAGAACAATGTATGGTTAAAAAACTTCAAAAACTTCAAATTGGTTGAAAAAAATGCATGTTTATGTAAGGCTTCCCTTAATACGAAAATCTCTATTTTCAGACACAGGCTCATATAAATTTGACTTTTGAATAACTGTGATAAATCTGATAAATCAAATGAGTGTTCCGTTGCTTTTAATACTTATTATATTATATTCAAGAGTATTTAAAAAGCAAATTTTTGCAATATTTGAATTTTTTGGCCAAAATCTTGACAGTTGAAAATATTTGATTTAAACGTCAAAAATAAACATCCAAATTTCAATATTAAAATGGCCCTAGTTTCTATAATATATATCATATGGCCATGAAACTTGGCCAACTATCTCAAAATTTCCTAAGCTTAGGTCATGCAAAGTTTTATTAAAATTGGTCAAGTCTTTCTATCCTATTAGGTCCAAGGACACAGTTATCGTCCTTTGGTTTTTGTTGTCTACAAATATAGTCCCTAGTGTGAACAGTGTATAACTTGCATTTTTTTTTTATACACTTTCCCAATTTATTTCTTGATATTTTATGCATAAAATATTAAGTAAGGGGATCAAATTACATGTTAAAAAAATTTGGGTGCTGAATCTTTATGTTAAGAAGTGATTTGGTCCAGTTAAAAAGGGTCAAAAATTAGAATGTCTGAAGCTGTCAAACTGAATTTTAGCCCCCCTTAACACAGAATTGTCAATATTTTGAGTTAGAGCTGGTAGAAGTTTCTATAATTTTGATATTATTTGTATCACTAGTAGTTCACTACACTGTAAAAAATCTTTTTGAGATAGAGCAGGTGCGATTTTTTTAATTTGAATTTATTGTCTAAAAGAAATGCACTACGAAATAACTGTGTTCTGGCCAAAGACCACAATTAATGATCCTGCTTTTCGTTGTCCACGAATATAGTTCCTTTTAATTAGAGTGTATTTTTTCTTAATTTTTTTTCTTTCCCTTCCTCACTCATTTCTTAGATTTTTTTGGATGGAAATGAAAGAAGAGAGGTGAAATAAACTTTTGGATGTTGTATTTTAACTGATTTTGATATGGAAAGAGTGATTAGGCCAGGTGCAAAAAGGTGATATTTACAGTTTTCGGAACATCTCTTGACTTGTCCATAGGGGTATGGATGTGTATTGGCTAAATTTGTAAGATGCTGGGGAGCGATATTTCTGAATGTTTGATATATGTTTGGACTAGTGCTGTACTTTACACACACAAAATATTCGACAAAAAGAATCGGTGCATTTTTTTTAATGAAACAAAACGTTATAAAGAACTACATGTAATAGAGAATTTAATTGTAGTCTGTGGCCTAAGAGGTGAATTCAGGAAATATTGAATTTGTACTTTGACAACTTCCCTGAATGATCTATTGGTATTAATTTGTCAAACTACATGAGAATAAATGATTTCCACTTTTATTTGATAGACATTTTGTAAAAAAGTGACATTTCAGCCTACATGCCCAAAATTGAACTTTTTCAGTTGTTTCAATATTTTTACAAAAGTAGCATGCTTACTTTCTCTCTGACAGGTTTTTCTGATTTTCTATTTGTGTTTGTGGTATCTAATGTAGATGTTTAACTCATTGTTGAACACTAAACATACAAAAAAAGTAGATAAAATCAGAATGAGAGTGCAAAATGTGCTACTTTAATGGTCTTAGTCTAACGGTCAGTATGAAGCAAGTGAAAAATGAGGTTCTATGCACATACAAGTTGAATTCCTTTTAGCAGATTTCACTGAATCTGTATCAAAAGCACTAATTACTGGTTGTTTGACCTTGTCTGTTTCACAAACTACCTTTATTTTCTTTTGTTTGATAACTAGTGGTTAAAATATTGGCCTTTTGAGGCTGAAATTTCATGCCGGTTTTAAAAAGTAAAGTAAATAACTTTGCATCAGATCATACTGTCTACATATATAGTTGAAAGTGACAGTCTTGTTACATCCAGGCTCCATGTTTTATCATATCTGAGCAAAGATTTGAGCAAAAAGAAGCATATCTCCATCTCCCCTATCATTTATATGCTTTTTAATATGCAAATGTGGGGAACGACCTAAATTGACAACCTGTTTTTTTAAGCTTGACATTGCTGAAGACCATTTTATTCACATGTGTTATGCTATTTGAAACTTATATTTCCATTAAAAGTACATTTATAACATGTAAAAGGTTTTTTTATAACTTACCAACTTCAGAAAATTGTGGTAAGTGAAAAATATAACATTTCATATAAGGCCTCACTTCATTTGAAAACCTCTATTTTTTGGCACAGGCCCATATGAAATTTACTTCTGGCCATTTTTTATAAGTCTGAAACATGAAGTATGCTATCTGTTGCTTTTAATAGGTGATAACTTATACATAGAGACATTAAAAAGTGTAAGTTTTGGTATATTTTGGTTTTTAGAAGCCCAAATTTGATAGTTGAAATTATTCTAATTCAATGCCACAATTCAGCACCCAAAGTTCAGATATAAAAAATGCCACAATTTTTATAATTGGTATCATATGGTTTTGAAACTTTGTAAACTGTTTCATAATACACTAAGCTTAAATCATGCCAAGTTTTATTAAAATTGGTCAAGGTTTAGACCCCTAATAGGCCAAAGACCACAATTAATGATCCTGCTTTTCGTTGTCCACGAATATAGTTCCTTTTAATTAGAGTGTATTTTTTCTTAATTTTTTAAGAAGTAAAACTTCCGTGGAACCCTGTGTCTCGCCTGGGATTACTTCTGTCAGTGTAAAAGTGTAATGTTGACTATAAAAAGTTATCTATTGATCAGTGAAATACAGGATTTAAGACAAAAAACTTTATCTTGAAGATAAGCTTATTTTCAAGGTTCATAACAATCTATGAAGGTTTACAAATTTATCATGTAAAAACAGACAGTCTGTTAATTGTAAAAAAAAAAAGTCAGTAAAATACTGAAAAAAAAAAAAAAAATAAAAAAATTCAAAATTATCTCTTTTAAAATCATTAAAAATCTTCTGCCAAATGTTCATAAAATTCCATGAAAGTCTGACAAAGTAATTGATGTGTAACAATTAACCTCAAAATGTATCTACTTATTAACTACAAAACAACAAAGTCCTTTTATTAGTAAAATACGGAAAATAAAAAAATATATATTTTCATTATGCTCTGGATACTGACTTTTGATCATAAAAAGTTTGTGTCCAACTTAGGTAAAATTTCATGAAGGTTTGACAAAGTAATTGATGTCCGAAAAACACTTTAACCTTGTACGGCATCTCAATATTAACTGTAAACAAAAACTAAGTCCTTTTAGTCGACCGTGCGAGATCCTCATTGGTAGTCAAGGTCGTTAAACACCCCCTAGTAGTAAAATATCGTTGACATAACACTAGTGGTTCCCCATAAACAAACTTATCACAAACTAATGCATGTAAACCAAGCAAAAGTTTCAAAGTCAATAGACCATGACTGAGGGGGCGGGGCCAAATAATCGGTAAACGGACAAAAAGTCCCAGGACATAAAGTCACAAATTTGATAGGACAAAAAGTCAGGACAAAAAGTCACAAATAGTTTGTTGACAATTTGTTTAAATATATAAGAGAAAGATCTTGAAATATTTTCTTTTTATTACATATTCATTTTTAAATAATCTCAAAACTGAATTGTGACTTTTTGTCCTGTGACTTTTTGTCCGTTTCTTTTTGTCCAGTGACTTTCTGTCCTACATTCAAATAATCTCCATGGAAATGAAATGTGCCAATGCTAATACAACTGCATACCAAATATTATTTGCCTACCACTAGTGGTTCCTCATTAAGTGACCTAATTACAAACTTATAAATTGTTGACTCCGCCGCCGACAACGACGCAGGAAACAACATAACCTATGTCTCACTTTTTGACTCCCGGCGTCAAGGCGAGACAAAAATCAGAAGAAATATTCATAAAATTTTGCTCTGAATACTGTCTTAAATTTGGTCATAAAAATATTCTGTCTAACTTCCGTAGAACTCCATGAATGTCTGACAAAGTTATTGATAAAATCAAAAATAACTTTAACAACAGACTGAACCTAAATGTTGACGACGCCGACGGAATCTAGGAACGCTAAGCCACGGTCTCGTTTTCGCGACATAAATGTCGCAGGCTCGTCAAAAATGCAAACCACATATCGAATGAATTGCTTTAAACAGTAGGAAACTGAGTAGAATTCACAGTACATTCAGACTTTGACAGAAAATGAACAAATAATGTAATATGATACCATTTCATTACAGTAAATTTCGCCGTGACTTTTAAAATTTATTATTGAAGAAAGAATAACAAGAGTTAGACTCGTGTGGTTTAAGCTTTTTTTTTTATTTGTTTAGATTAAATTATTTTTTCTCCTAAATTCATGTGTATGCCCGGGCATTTGACGTAAACATAGCTACGCGCCTGACATGACTCAAAATCATGTCACAAAAAATAAAATAAAATGGAAAAACCAACCTACCTACCCTATTTTTTTAAAAATGTAACCTTAAACAGACATTTATTTTTTTTGGTCTAATTTAAACACCCTCGAACAGTGAAATTTTGATTGCGAACAGTAGAATTTTATTACATAATCTATAAGATGAAACCTTGAATTTTACAGGAAAAATACTCCCACTGATGGGAAAAATCTGTTAAGAAAGTATCAGTTCATTATGTAAAGCCATTTTTATAGCATTTTTTCAACTAAAATAGAATTTGCAGCTAAATGATTGGATCAAAGGCATAAACCTTGCTGCTTAAAAGAAGCAGAAAGTTCTTTTTTTTTTCAATTTTACTAATGAAAAGATATTTTCTAAACATATGTGTTTAAAATTTTGGTAAAATTACAAAATCACAAATTGTGACAAAACTTCGAATTTGCTTCTTAAATAAGTGATTTAAAAATCACTTATTTCAATAAGTCCCCTGACTGTTGAGTATGGCATTAACTAATTGCCTGCCTTCCTAGAGCACATTTGATCACCCTTTGGTTTATTTGAGTAGGTGTGGCTAGGTTTTTAGATTTTTATGTAGTTCTTGTGAACATTGGATCCTGTAGGACAGTTTTGCCAGTCCTATCAACTGTTCGTCAGACCTACTTTTTTTTAAAATAATAAATAGTTCCCAGTTGGATTAAGATACACCTTAAAACCTTGATGATCATGGGGTGGATTAAAATGAATGAGACCCAAATAAATAAATGACAATGTTGTACTTCACTTGCCAATAACAATCTATAGTTGTCTTATTGGCATAAGAACAATTAGGTCAAAAACAAAGAAAGTGGTAAGCTACAATACGTCAAAACGAATATATGTGTGTTAACTCATCAACAGAAATGAAAAAAAAAAAAAACTCTTTTAAAACAAAAAAATATTTGAATATTTTTGTTTAATTGTTATCTGTTCATTAGTTGTCCCTTATTAGAACTAATGGTTTCTATTGTTTTTCAACTATATAATTGATTTGGCTTTTCTCTGTTCCAACTGATTTAATTCTTGCACAACTGAGACGAAACCAGTTTTTGTCATACTAGTAACAATGTTCTCGTTAAGGCGCATATACTCGCCCTGGACGCGCTATGCATGAAGCTGTGCGTTTGAGGAACGCTTCCTGATAACACTAGCTGAGTCGTGTTATCATAATTATCCCTCAGCTATCAAAAATAAGCTGAACATATGAAAACATGCTTCTATTCAACATTATTAGTGGAAATTTACTTTTGTTTTAATTCAATTATTGACATAAATCACGAGCAATACAAAAATAATTATGATCACTTACACGCTAATTGGATAAATGCAGAGAAGATCGAAATATGTTTACATCGACATGTTTACCTTTTTGAGCAACTGACAATTCCAACAGGGACCCAGATCAACTATTTAATGTAACGCTCTATTTTTAGAACGAAAGGAGATTTTCAATTATCAATATTACAAAAATATATTTACACAATGATTATAGATAAGGGTAAATAACGCACACGAAAACGACAAAAAGGGTTGAGAACGCATGGTTTTGACATTTATTAGGTTTTCCTTGCATGAATTGGGTTTTTGATCACTGCAATCGTAAATTGCATTGGGTTTTCAATTATTTGTATTGCATGATCACGCAAATAGGCAGCTTATCTGGAGCTCTGTATAAAGACATAAACCTTTTGATACCTTCCTGCAATTTACACATTACATATCTATTTTGACATTCTCTGTATTTATGCATCTGTATGTTTGATAATTCTAATTCCATACTATATACAACATGTACAAGAATTTTATATGGTGTACTGCCTCATTGATGTATTACTATACCTCACATCTTGTATTTTTGTATCGTATATATATATTGTGTATTATTATTATTATGCATGTGTCTGTCCAAAGTCATGAAGCTGTGATTTAATGGTTGTCAATTGGCGCGTTTGAAGTCCGTGTATTTCATATATGTTTGTGAAGGGATTGCTTCCCTTAGAAAATGTGGTAGATACTTAGTCAGTCGGTTTACACGCTGCCTTGTAACACAGAGGTCCCAGGTTCGAGTCCCAGTGGAGACAAGCGATTTTGTAATGAAAATCATTGCTTCCCTTAGAAAATGTATGTGGTAGATACTTAGTCAGCCATAAGCGGTTGAGCTAAGGAAGTACTTCTTTAGCTCAGTCGGTGAAATAACACGCTGCCTTGAAACACAGAGGTCCTGGGTTCGAGTCCCGTTGGAGACAAGCGATTTTGTAATGAAAATCATGCTCTCCAGTTACATGTTTTTATTTTTTTCCCTCTAATTTCTTACAGGAAGCACCTAGATACTTAATTTGAACTTTGGAGGATAGTTGTCTCGTAATATTGTCCACATCTCATGGCTTTTCGTGCTACTAAGAATGCATTGTGACGTCACAATTTACATTGCAAAAGTATGCATAGTACGAATTCATATGACGTACGAAAACATATGATCTGACCTAGTCAAAATAATTATGACGCCTTGGAAGGCTATTTTAAATTTTTGCTTTGACGCCTTCCTGCCATGTAAGGCGTCAAAGAAAAAAATATAATAGCCTTTCAAGATGTCATAATTATTTGGACTAGATCTGACCCTAAATTATAGTAATATTATTTTTTGGCAATCACACGTTATTTACTGTCTTAAACATGACAAATTTCAGTCTGGATGTAAATAAAAGCTTCTTCATAGTTTTCACGTTATAAACAGTATTTAGTCTACCCATATATTTATCACTTCAGTTTGTTATTTATAAGATAAATCATCATCTTCTCATCATTCAGGGGAATATAAGTAAGGGGGAAGGAAACCAATGATACTATGCTTGGAAGATTTCGTTCGAACCTCTCTGGGTTTGACTATAATGTATGAGAAAATATCAGAGCTGTTCGAAAACTAATTTGTGTTATGCTATTGGTTAAAAGTTTTGACGGAAGTATGACAATAAGTTATAACATGAATATTTATATATTTGAACTCTGTTTTTCTATCACTAAAAGGTCAATACACAGTTTTGTTTATCTAGGCGGCGTATTAATCACAACCACGCGCCACATCGTTCCTCCATTATACTGTTGTAGATAGTATAACCATTACTGACAGTGTTTTTTTTTATTAATTAATTTGTTTTTTCTGCTTTTTGCTGATTTTGTGTGTGTGTGTGTGTGTGTGTGTGATCGAATAAATAGCAGATAGTTTGTCGTTAATCTGCAATACTTCATGTACACATTATACTTGGTCCGCGGTGTATTCGACTGACTGTTTCATTTTACCAATATAGTAAAATAAGCAATGAAAATATCAGAAAACAGAAATAGAAAGTATTGACTCCGAGGTCATAAATGATTGAGCTATTATATTATAATTCATGCAATTTAAATTTTATGACTCCCTTTCTATTTCTTTTTAATAATCGCTGTAGCCGTAACCTTTGCTATTGGTATTGTGTTTGAAGGTTAACACACGGTTTTCATTACCTTTATGGTTTATTCCTATTCAAAGAATTTGTTAGTTTAACTGATTGTAATTTTTCTCATTATGAATTTAAAAATTTGAACTCTCGGTAGAAAACACAAGCTAGGTTATGCAGATATACGAACGAATATATTTTGTATAAATTCATGATTTCCCTTAATACGTTATTTCATATCTTACTTTTTTAATACACGGGTTGGCAAGCGATCCGATAGGTATTTATTTTTCTTTCATTGGATAAATAATCCTACAAGTTTATTTGTATTGATGACGAAAAGGCATGTTACCACAGATGTAGGCCAGCCCTACATGCATTTGCTCCAGTTCCAATGTGTGTTTTCAAAACTCTTGAAGAGTAATATATATGCATTGCTTTACATCATATTTTACCATGTTTTCATCTTCAATCAATGTTTCATATACCATATCCGTTGCTGATCCAGGATTTAAAAAAAAAGGGGAACCACTAAAAAACTTCAGGAATGGGGCATACAGTCTATATGCAAGAGACATGTAGTCCCATAAGGGTGGGCGGGTTCACTTGTCTACCCATACCCTCACCTCAATCCAATTATGTATGGATTAAGGAGGAGGGCGTAGAATGCGTACGCCCCCTTTAATTGGATAATATATCATTGTTTAGCATTAAATCGTTCAAGCAATTCTGGACCGCCCCAAATCTTTACAAATTCTTTTGATTCTTGTTTTGAAAACACACTATCAGAATCAAAAACGAAAATAAAATATGAAAGCCAGCAACCAACGACAATCACCGAAATACAGCAGCACATGCGTTGAAGACCCATTGGTTTGCCAAGGGCTGTTTTCTGCACTTTGGTCGGGTTGTTGTCTCTTTAAACACATTCCCCGCTTCCATTCTCAATTTGATCCTCCATGACATGGGACAAACGCATACAGAACCTGGCAGGGTTAATAATGTTTGTTAGTGCCCAGTCCTCCCTGTAACTCGAGACAGTGGTCAATTTAAATCATGACCCACTCTTTGCGACATTTTAAAGATAAACAAAACTTCGTCAGAAAGACATAACAAAGTATATAAGTTCAGCACTGATCCTGATATGAAGCTGTTATCAGTCACAGCAAAACGGTAAACTACAGGCTCAATGCGACTAAAATGCTGATCTTTTTTAGTTTCAATTCGTCTTTTATTGACATACAATATTTAAGCAATATTTTACACACCACTAAGCACCATCGATCATGTCACTTTGGTTTGAATTGGTTCAGTAGTTTCAGGGAAGCTCTTTTAACTAGACAATAGTCTGTCATTCACTTGGATCTATTTGCATCTTCAAAAATGGCCACTCTCTTACATTATAGACCGGATTCTAATTCAGCATTCATGTCTTAGTTCTATTTGTAAATCATGCATATTGCCGATCATTTTGGCTGGTTACAGTTTCTCTTTTAAACTACTATTGAATTTGCCCAAAATGCAATAAAATGCTCTGCTGGGCGCAGCTTGATACGACCGCTGAGGTCGGGCAAGTATGGACACAACATTCAAGCTTGATACAGCACTGAATTTGGATTGTGATTATATATTTGACACAGCATAGGTTTCTGACACAGTATGAATGTGGTCTAAGAACTTAAAAATTTTTAATTTACCTATTCAAACCATATCATTATTTTTTGCTTTTATATATAAATCAGAAATAACCAATTTAAAATGGAAAATTTTAAAGAAAAAAAAAATACCTCCCCTAAATTTTTTGAACCCCCTTATGATTCATCACCCCAAACTCAATCACAGCCTTCCCTTTGTGGTATGGTACCTTGCAGTACAATTTCAGAGAGATCCATACACTTGAACACAAGTTATTGTCTGGAAACTAGAAAAATGCTTGTTTTTAGGCCCCTTTTTGGCCCCAAATTCCTAAACGTTTAGGGCAATTACCCCCAAACTCAAACCCAGCTTTCCTTTTGAGATATGGAACCTTGTAGTACAATTTCATAAAGATCCATACACTTACAAACAAGTTGTTGTCCTGAAACTAGAAAAATGCTTGTTTTTTGCCCCTTTTTTGCCCCTAATTCCTAAAATTTTGAGGCAATTACCCCCTAAATCAATCCCAGCCTTCCCTTTGTGGTATAGTACCTTGCAGTACAATTTCAGAGAGATCCATACACTTGAACACAAGTTATTGTCTGGAAACTCAAAAAATGCTATTTTTGGCCCCTTTTTGGCCCCTTATTCCTAAATGTTTTGGGCAATTACCCCCAAACTCAATTCAAGCTTTCCCTTTGTGATATGGAACCTTGTAGTTCAATTTCAGAAAGATCCATACACTTACACACAAGTTGTTATCATGAAACTAGAAAAATGCTTGTTTTTTTGCCCCTAATTCCTAAAATTTTGAGGCAATTACCCCCAAAATCAATCCCAGCATTCCCTTTGTGATTTGGAACCTTGTGGTACAATGTCAGAGAGATCCATACACTAACACACGAGTTATGTCTGGAAGTTACAAAAATGCTTATTTTTGGCCCCCAATTCCTTAACTGTTGGTACCATAACCCCCAAAATCAATCCCAACTTTCCTTTTGTGATATTGAACCTTATGGTAAAATTTCATGGAGATCCATTCAGTTAAACTAAAGTTAGAGTGCGAAAACCAATGTGTCTTCGGACGACGACGACGACGACGCCAACGTCATACCAATATACTACCAAAAATTTTTAAATTTTGCGGTCGTATAAAAATCGATTAAATCACTATTTAAGGGTAATAATTCCTTAAAGACTTATCCAAAAGTGTTTGCTGTGTACAGACTGACCAGAATAAAAATCAACAAAGTTTATACTAGACACCATTAGAACCATTCACCTCAAGTTTGGTAAAAAGTTTACAATGGACAACAAGTAAGTTTATACAGTAGTTCAGTGGCTTTATGGGGATGTGAGCTAAAAGGTTTACAGACGACAAACAATGAACTGAGTATGAAGACACAATTAGTCACTTTTGCCAGATTAGCTTAAAAAAAAGGATTCTCTCATAACTCATCTATTTTTAATTTGTGTATATGTCAATGTATACATTGTTTATTGTATTAATTTGAGTATTTTCTTGATCCAAATCAAACTTGTTTCATAGGTGGCTTTCGGTTGTTGTCTGCTCTTTGGTCGGGTTGTTGTCTCTTTGACATATTCCCCATTTCCATTCTCAATTTTATTGTTTGAAAAGTTTATGGCACTTGCCTTCCTCATGTCAGGTCAAACTTGATATCATCATGATGCCAATGATGATTCCAACAGTCTAAATTGTTATCAGGTCAAATATTTGCAATATTACAAAGCCTTGATGCAGATTTTTTAAAAATTTGTTGGACAAAATGATATATTTTCAAAGGGAATAAAAACAAAGAAGGCAAAAACAGCATTATTCTTTAAAACATATAAAACTTCTGTATCAGACAATTACTTTACTTTTGGATATATTGTAATGTGTGTGTCATAATTAGATCCTATCAAACTAACTTAAGCAGTAAACTTTTTTGTTTTAAATATGTACTACTTTCCAGAATGTTCTTTTTCGACTTAGCCCGATTGAGTGGTGTTACATCTTAAAAAGTCTATCCAAATTATTTTTGCAAAGAATTCCGCTAAAGTCGGTGATAGGGGCCGTCTTAAACTGGCAGTGAAGTGAGAGTTTTTTTTGCTCCGAGTTGAGGTCTCAATGTGACTTTGAGATGAAGAACAGCAATAAAAGCGCTGTTCCTTTGCTTTTTGTATGTTTTTTTGATGTGCATTTACTGATTTTGTGTCATGGATGGATACTCCATATCCTTTGTTTTTCTATTATTATTGAAAATCTCTAAATCCAAGTCACTGCACCATATCCTAGGGACAGGGCCTCAAAATAGTTGTCAAACTGATATGTACTGATAGTAATACTATACAATTATAGCCTTTGTATGAGGTCGATACAAGGATATATTGACCTGAAAGAAGTATATTGACTGAGGACGAAGTCCGAGGTCGATATACTTCTTTGGGTCGATATATCCTGTATTGACCTCATCAATAGGCTATAATTGTTATATTATTAATTTCCGACCATATTTGTATCAAGATCCTGATTGATGTTTTGATTTTGTCCCAAGTTGGAATTTTATAGATATCATATTGTCTCCTAGACAATAACAACATATAAATTGTTATTTCATTTACTTTTTTTTTTACATCTTATGTATATGAAGATTTTTTTTTCTTCAAATAATCAATCATAGATATTTTTTTAACTTTTAACAATATCATGAAATTCATTACATGACGTCACAAAGTATATCGGTTTTTAGATATTCTAAAAATATCCGTGCAATATGCTTTTTGCTGTGCAATATGCTTTTTGCTATCCGCCGTTTTCTCTCTACCTTCGAAAATATAGTTTAACATGTGACTATCTCTAAACGAATCAAATTTTTTCAAATCAAAAAATACGAATTAATAATATAACTTTATATTACTAGTAAATATCAATGATCTATCACAAGTAATACCTGTCAAACTTACTAACTTAAGCAGAAAACTTAACAATTGTTGATGCAAGAGCCATCGTCGCCAGAAAAGGAACCCTTATGTCTCACTTTCCCGGACTTTCATCCCAGGCGAGAAAAAAATATATACTAGTAGTCGATTGATTATAGCTTCTCATACAAAGAATAAAATTATTAATGTTTAAATAACTTATAAATAAAAAGTCAAATAAAGATAAAGTCACATATACATGTACATAAAACTATATAAGCTCAGTATTCAGAATGAATTCAATTAATTTGCTTTCATACGCTCAAATGGAAAAAAAAGTTAGGTCTTTAAATAGGAATATAGAACTCCTTACACAATTTATTCCTTGTGAAGAAGCTAATGAGGAACTGAAGAAATGAATTAATATCAGTCATTTCTTATGATTCAAAACAGCATCTGTATGTAACTCCTTTCAACTACACAAACTTCCACAATCAGATGAGTCTCCTGCAAAAATTGAAATTGAGAGATGAAATAAAGAATAAAACATTTTATAGCAGTAAAAGGTAAACTGTTTTATCAAAATCAAAACATAACAACTTTATTTTAATTTAACTACAAATGGTACAGTGGCCTATTACAATACAAAATATTAATACCGATTTAATTTTACTATTGAAATGTCCCCTATTCAAAAAGAACAAACTAATTTACTACTGGGAAAACTCACCTATTTCACATGTACTATAAAGACTGTTTATACAAAATTCTCAGAAAAGGTCCTGAATATGTTTAATTGTCATTTGTTCCATGTTTGCATTGTGTTCTGATTCTTTGTAAATATTTTTAGGGTAAATTAATTTATGTTTGATGTGATGTTGTACTAATCTTATTTTAATTGTCTGTTGTTTATACTGTATCTTTTCTTTGGTAAGTGTTAGTCTGTTATGTAATAGGGAAATGTGTGTTAACACCTGAGTAAACATCCAACCTGATACCTTCTTGCAAATTTCTTTGACCTGACAATTAAACCATCCTGATGTAACTTTCTGCCCTATATTTCGACTTTTGCTAATAAATGTGTCAGTGAACAAAATCCTCAAAGTCACACATAATGAGTTCATAGTAATTTAAATAATTTAATTACCCCTGATTTCTTTCAGAACTCACCATTTGAACTCATGATATGTAAAATTAAGGATTTAGTGCTCACATCAACATTATTATCAACCTAATTTTTTCCTGTCATAACCTATCTTGTAAATAAACTCCTGGGAAATATTGTGTAGCAATGCCAGTGGTATCCATGTTTGAATTAAACATAAATCATAATTGAATTAAAACTTTTATTTTATATATATATACATCACTAATTTGGCCCTTGGGGAATCTACTCAGCTAAAAATTTTAATTTTTTGCTCCATGCCTAAACCAAGAGCCTAGCTATGTGCATACTGAAAAGTAGCAAAGTATAGACCCCTGGCTTGACATCACACCAATCCAATTGGAACGATGGTTCAAAATAAATGCGTGAGGCTATCAGGAAGCCTATGAGGCTATCATGCCTAGAGGCTATCATGCCTAGAGGCTATCATGCCTATGAGGCTATGAGGAAGCCTATAATGAGGCAATGAGGAAGCCTATAAGGAGGCTATGAGGAAGCCTATAAGGAGGCTATGAGGAAGCCTAGTAGTGTTGATGTTGAATTGGTGTTGGAATGAATTTGTATGAAATTTGACAGTTTATCCCCAGAATTTCTTGGGGGATGAGTGAAATTTTTGAAACAACCAGTGATAAAATTTCATAAATGAAATCTATAAATCTGCTATAAACTGTGCTGAGATTGATTCCCCTGTCATGGCAATATTGAAGGTGAAAGGAGGGGTCGGCGGGTGGCAAGTTTTTAGCTAAAACACTATTAGAGCCAAAATTAGTCTAATAACTGCTTAATCTGCATTTAAATAAATGGATACTCAAGGCAGCATACACAGGTTTTTAATACACAACTTCTTAATGGGATACTCCTATGTGGGAGGAGTTAAAACTGCACCCAGGTTAATGTATAAAGAACAAAGGACAAAGGAAGCCAAATGCCACAAGTGGTCACTAATTAACAAGACATGTATATTTGTATTGGAACTGATGTAATTAAACCTCCTGCTAAGAACATGTGATAAACTTCACATCTAACTGATTGAGATATGATAATAAATCTGTTTCATCTCAACAGTAAAGAAAACACACATCCTGGGAAAATCCTAAAATAATGACCACTGAGTGTAATGAAAATCAAACTATGTATAAACATTACTAATATAACATATAAGTACCTATTTATACAAAATTCTCAGAAAAGGTCCTGAATATGTTTAACTGTCATTTGTTCCATGTTTGCATTGTGTTCTGATTCTTTGTAAATATTTTTAGGGTAAATTAATTTATGTTTGATGTGATGTTGTACTAATCTTATTTTAATTGTCTGTTGTTTATACTGTATCTTTTCTTTGGTAAGTGTTAGTCTGTTATGTAATAGGGAAATGTGTGTTAACACCTGAGTAAACATCCAACCTGATACCTTCTTGCAAATTTCTTTGACCTGACAATTAAACCATCCTGATGTAACTTTCTGCCCTATATTTCGACTTTTGCTAATAAATGTGTCAGTGAACAAAATCCTCAAAGTCACACATAATGAGTTCATAGTAATTTAAATAATTTAATTACCCCTGATTTCTTTCAGAACTCACCATTTGAACTCATGATATGTAAAATTAAGGATTTAGTGCTCACATCAACATTATTATCAACCTAATTTTTTCCTGTCATTACCTATCTTGTAAATAAACTCCTGGGAAATATTGTGTAGCAATGCCAGTGGTATCCATGTTTGAATTAAACATAAATCATAATTGAATTAAAACTTTTATTTTATATATATACATCACTAATTTGGCCCTTGGGGAATCTACTCAGCTAAAATTTTTAATTTTTTGCTCCATGCCTAAACCAAGAGCCTAGCTATGTGCATACTGAAAAGTAGCAAAGTATAGACCCCTGGCTTGACATCACACCAATCCAATTGGAACGATGGTTCAAAATAAATGCGTAAGGCTATCAGGAAGCCTATGAGGCTATCATGCCTAGAGGCTATCATGCCTAGAGGCTATCATGCCTATGAGGCTATGAGGAAGCCTATAATGAGGCAATGAGGAAGCCTATAAGGAGGCTATGAGGAAGCCTATAAGGAGGCTATGAGGAAGCCTAGTAGTGTTGATGTTGAATTGGTGTTGGAATGAATTTGTATGAAATTTGACAGTTTATCCCCAGAATTTCTTGGGGGATGAGTGAAATTTTTGAAACAACCAGTGATAAAATTTCATAAATGAAATCTATAAATCTGCTATAAACTGTGCTGAGATTGATTCCCCTGTCATGGCAATATTGAAGGTGAAAGGAGGGGTCGGCGGGTGGCAAGTTTTTAGCTAAAACACTATTAGAGCCAAGATTAGTCTAATAACTGCTTAATCTGCATTTAAATAAATGGATACTCAAGGCAGCATACACAGGTTTTTAATACACAACTTCTTAATGGGATACTCCTATGTGGGAGGAGTTAAAACTGCACCCAGGTTAATGTATAAAGAACAAAGGACAAAGGAAGCCAAATGCCACAAGTGGTCACTAATTAACAAGACATGTATATTTGTATTGGAACTGATGTAATTAAACCTCCTGCTAAGAACATGTGATAAACTTCACATCTAACTGATTGAGATATGATAATAAATCTGTTTCATCTCAACAGTAAAGAAAACACACATCCTGGGAAAATCCTAAAATAATGACCACTGAGTGTAATGAAAATCAAACTATGTATAAACATTACTAATATAACATATAAGTACCTATTTATACAAAATTCTCAGAAAAGGTCCTGAATATGTTTAACTGTCATTTGTTCCATGTTTGCATTGTGTTCTGATTCTTTGTAAATATTTTTAGGGTAAATTAATTTATGTTTGATGTGATGTTGTACTAATCTTATTTTAATTGTCTGTTGTTTATACTGTATCTTTTCTTTGGTAAGTGTTAGTCTGTTATGTAATAGGGAAATGTGTGTTAACACCTGAGTAAACATCCAACCTGATACCTTCTTGCAAATTTCTTTGACCTGACAATTAAACCATCCTGATGTAACTTTCTGCCCTATATTTCGACTTTTGCTAATAAATGTGTCAGTGAACAAAATCCTCAAAGTCACACATAATGAGTTCATAGTAATTTAAATAATTTAATTACCCCTGATTTCTTTCAGAACTCACCATTTGAACTCATGATATGTAAAATTAAGGATTTAGTGCTCACATCAACATTATTATCAACCTAATTTTTTCCTGTCATAACCTATCTTGTAAATAAACTCCTGGGAAATATTGTGTAGCAATGCCAGTGGTATCCATGTTTGAATTAAACATAAATCATAATTGAATTAAAACTTTTATTTTATATATATACATCACTAATTTGGCCCTTGGGGAATCTACTCAGCTAAAAATTTTAATTTTTTGCTCCATGCCTAAACCAAGAGCCTAGCTATGTGCATACTGAAAAGTAGCAAAGTATAGACCCCTGGCTTGACATCACACCAATCCAATTGGAACGATGGTTCAAAATAAATGCGTGAGGCTATCAGGAAGCCTATGAGGCTATCATGCCTATGAGGCTATGAGGAAGCCTATAATGAGGCAATGAGGAAGCCTATAAGGAGGCTATGAGGAAGCCTATAAGGAGGCTATGAGGAAGCCTAGTAGTGTTGATGTTGAATTGGTGTTGGAATGAATTTGTATGAAATTTGACAGTTTATCCCCAGAAATTCTTGGGGGATGAGTGAAATTTTTGAAACAACCAGTGATAAAATTTCATAAATGTCCATAACACAGATGGTAACAGCTGAGTGTCCCCAAGGATTTGTGAGGTAAGGGAGGTGGTACCTTCAATAAAGCCATGAGAGAAAAAAAAAACAAAAAAAAAACAACATTATAATAACACATTATCAAAATCAATTGTCAAAGAAAAACAATATCATACAGAAACTTTGTGAAAACATGCATATATATATATGAAACATTTGAAGATGAGCATTCCTTTAAATTCTGCCTAACCTACTTTGAGCTGTTTTAATAGATGCTGGCGTGACTCTAATGTATCTGATGTAACTATCTGAAGACCAGCGCCTTAATGTTTTTATCAAGTGATCTTCCATTTTTGCCTTACCAGCACTAGTGGCTGCCCCAATTCTAAAACTATGACCATTATAATGACTTGAGTTGAAGCCACATATATCCAGTACTTTTTTAATACAGGTGAGGAAATATTGTCTCTCCAGAGGTTTCTTATCAATGGTTATGAAAAGTGGATCAGTTTGATTGATAGGAGAAAATTCCTTCCTTATTTGTATATATTCTAACAAAATTGTGTAAGGGCAGATAAGCTGACCTAATTTATGTAGCTGTATATTTATGCCTTTTCTAAAAGGATCAGTTTTTGATTGTTTTAATTTCAAAACTACTAAGTCTGTGTGAAAAACAACATCTTCAATACATAAATTTATATCTGGATCAAATTGTGAGGCCTTTGACACTGTAAACTCTCCACATCTCAAAAATCCATAAAATGCGACAATGCATGCAGTTCTTAACATCAAATCAGTAAACTTGGAACAAAAACCTTTTCTCAAACAATTTACAATTTTCTCCAAAATTTCGAAAGTTATTGGTAATCTTATGTGATTTTTTGTTTTTTGCAGTCTTTTTACAGAATTTAAAACATAATCAAGCCTAATTAAAGGTGTATTATTAGCAGATTGCAAGGGATCATTTTGATTACCCTGTACATACTTATACCTAATTCCACATAAATATAGTTTAATGGTAGAGTATTGTAAACTCAGAATTTTAAAGCAGTGGGCTATGAAATAAATTAAAATATCCTCAGAAATAGGAGGTAAACTAGTAAATTGAAAACCATTCAATAACATAAAAGTCTCAAACTTTCTAAACCCAGTATCATAAACAGTTCTTGTAGTATTAGCAATAGCACTGTTCCAAAGTTCATTCACTGCTTTATTTAAGACCACATTACATCTGAGCTGCTTGGGCACTTCATTGGATGTTGTGCTGCACTGGGAGCTAGTTTGCGGAATCTGTCTATCTGAAAACGAGATAGAGCATCACTTATGTCATTCTGATATCCTGGAACATGTTTCGCACTAAAATGAAAGTTGTATTTACAAGCACACCATGTAAGTTTCCTCATTAATTTCATTATTTGTAAACACTTTGAACGGCCCTTTTTTACTATAGCTACTGTAGCTTCATTGTCACACCAGAAAAGAATGCGTTTTGTTGTCCACTGTGAGCCCCACAGTATTGCGGATACTACAATAGGGTATAATTCAAGAAAAGCCATTGAAAATGTTTTGTCAGGATAAGCAATGTTTGATGGCCATGATGAATAAAACCATTCTCCTTTGAAATATCCACCAAATCCTTTCGTTGATGAGGCATCAGTGAAAAGTTCCATATCATAACTTGAGTTAAATTGTCTACTGTAAAACATGTTCACACCATTCCAGCTGCTCAAAAAAAGTAACCAAAATTCTAGGTCAACACGGCATTCCTTATCTAATTTAACATAATGATGCAAATCATTGACAGTAGTGGACAGCCCTATGAGGTATGAAACAAAGGATCTACCAGGTAAAATGACACGTGAAGCAAAGTTTAAGTGGCCCAAAAGCTGCAACAATTCCCTTTTGGTACATGATTTTTTCCAGTATAATTTTTTGATGAATTCACAAATGCGATTGACTTTATTAAGAGGCAGTCGAGCTTCCATTTTTTCAGAATCTAGAATAATACCCAAATATTCTAAACATTTTACAGGACCTATTGTCTTATGTTTAGCTATAGGAATGTTCAGTTTTTTGAAAATCATCATCATTATAGCCATAGTCCTCTCACCATCAGCATCTGGTGGATCTATGGTTAGAAAATCATCCAATAAATGCAAAATGCTATTAACTTTGTAATTGTTTTCTGCAATATGACACAAAGCTTGGGATAAATGGTCAAAAATTTTAGGGCTTGAACGACATCCAAAAGTTAAACGGACATAAAAATAATATATTTTTTCCCATTTTATGCAGAAAAGAGGCCACTGACTTGGTATAATAGGACAATTTTTAAACGCGTCGGATATGTCGAACTTGCAAAGCCAGGAATTTCTTCCAAATTTCAAAATAACATCAATGGCGTCATCTATTCTTACATAAGACATTGAGCAATCTTGTTTGTCAATAAGATCATTAATGCTTAGATGGTTGTCATCATTATGTGGTGAAGATAAGTCCAATATTAAGCGCTTTTTACCAGAATATTTCCCTTCTGCAATACCAATTGGGCTTACCCTATATTTTTGAACAGGGGGATCCTTAAAAGGCCCATACAAGAAACCTTTAAAAACTTCTTTCTCTATCAACTCAGAAACCACATCTGGTTGTGTCCTAGCAGATAAACTATTCCTACATTCTTTTGTAGGTAAATCTGTTGTAGCTACCATAGTATCAAAACCTTTCTCTAAGCCACTGCATAAATAGTTAAAAAAATTTTTGTCAGGATGAGATACTAATTCTTTTGCAAGTTTAATAACATTAATTGGAGTAGTTGCCAGATGTGGAAAATCATGTAGTCATTGACCTTGCTTATTTGTTGTTATTTTCTCAAACTTTAGTGGTGAAGAGTTAACTGTATGTGGCTTAGATTGTACTTCAGTCCTACCTTGAGAGGGAAAAACTTTTTGACAAGCTAATAGGGTATGACCAGCGACTTTACATCTACTACAGATATGTGAAAAATGACAAAAACTCCTGGTACAACCCCTACTGGTATTAAAATTATTGCACACCTCCCTCCCAAAATGATAAACCTTCTTCTACCTAACTTATCAGTATTGTCTACCTGCCTTGATACTTTATCTGGGTAGTCTTGATACCCCATGGAGGTCTGCATAGGACAGAAAGCTGTAGTGTGATCAACCAAATTACAAATTTTGCAAACATTTACATTCCCACCAGCAACTATTAATGAAAGAAGATCCCTATCTCTTTTGCTCCAGTCAACCTTAATCCTTCTCTCCCTTAAAAGAGCTGCTGATTTTGCAGAAAACAATTTGTGGTAATCATAAAATCTATCACCATAAAAATTACTAATATCTATAATCTCATCTTCATAAGCATCCAGCTCTGCTCTACGATCAGGATAAGCTGATGACATAACCCTTTTAAACTTGCCAAATGCCTTAATGAATTCTTGAATTGTGAGTTTCCTATTTAGACGGGGATCTGGCTTCCCAGAGATATTTAATTCTAACCCATTAGCTGCAACAGAGTGAACTTGGGGACTTTCATAATTTGGGATTAGAAGAGATGCCAAATTAACATCCTTACCGTCAATGATTTGCTTCTGAATAGATGGAGATATTATGTCCACATTAGAGTATTCATCAGAACGCACTCCACATGAAAAATTTCCAATTTGTGTTCCTGAGATGAAAGATGCATTCTCTGTATTTCCTTGTAAACTGTTGTTATTTCCCCTGTTAGAAGTGTAGGTTTCACTCCTATTTCCAATCCCTGCATGGTTATACCACTGTTGAAGGTTGAATTCGCGATCTCTACTCATGTCATGAGTATTGTCTCTGTAAATTAACTGTTTGAAGGTCTCTTGAAGCCCTGCAAAACACTGAGCTATGTTTTGTGATTCTGCAGTCTTGTTCCTGTCTGTTCCACCATTCTCATTTTCGCCATTCGATACACTGCTTCTGTGTTGATGCACTGATTCTGCCAAGTTAATCGGAACAGTGTTCTCTGGTGAGGAATCTGTGTTAATCTCATCACTAACGTTCTCTGTCTGTTGTGTCTCTATAGGTGTTACTCCTTCAATACTATTCTCTATGTAAAGTTGTTTTAACACTTGTTTTGACATTCCAGTAGGTGTTCTTATTCCCTTTTTGTTAAGTTCTTCTTTCAGTTTGCTTATAGTCCAGTTAGATGGGTTATTAGAATCCCATTGGGTCTCATACGGAGAACTCCTAGTCTTCCTTCGCACACCTTTTCCTCTGCCAGACATTTTGTTGTCAGTTATTCCAATAATGTTTAAATTCTCCAGTTAAATTAGTCTGAATTATATTAAATTGTTTAAAAACTGTAATATAGCTTTAGTATAGTAATCCAAACACTGAAAGTTCAAGTTTTTAGCTAAAACACTATTAGAGCCAAGATTAGTCTAATAACTGCTTAATCTGCATTTAAATAAATGGATACTCAAGGCAGCATACACAGGTTTTTAATACACAACTTCTTAATGGGATACTCCTATGTGGGAGGAGTTAAAACTGCACCCAGGTTAATGTATAAAGAACAAAGGACAAAGGAAGCCAAATGCCACAAGTGGTCACTAATTAACAAGACATGTATATTTGTATTGGAACTGATGTAATTAAACCTCCTGCTAAGAACATGTGATAAACTTCACATCTAACTGATTGAGATATGATAATAAATCTGTTTCATCTCAACAGTAAAGAAAACACACATCCTGGGAAAATCCTAAAATAATGACCACTGAGTGTAATGAAAATCAAACTATGTATAAACATTACTAATATAACATATAAGTACCTATTTAATATCTTTATCCAATCAGTTTTTCCCACTTACATTAAGTGACCAACAGTGAACAAACAATCTGTAAATAAAAAAAAATATTGAAATATTACACTACCAGTAATATTTTTTGAACTGGAAAAAAAGTCTTTTGTTCAAATAATGTTCTTTGATCCATTCTGTTATGTCAGGGTCTTGTATAAGGTATGGGTTTTACTCATTATTGAATAAAATTGAGAATGGAAATGGGGAATGTGTCAAAGAGACAACAACCCGACCATAGAACAGACAACAGCAGAAGGTCACCAACAGGTCTTCAATGCAGCGAGAAATTCCCGCACCCGGAGGCGTCCTTCAGCTGGCCCCTAAACAAATATATATACTAGTTCAGTGATAATGAACGCCATACTAAACTCCAAATTGTACACAAGAAACTAAAATTAAAAATAATACAAGACTAACAAGGGCTACAGGCTCCTGAAGACCATTTGTTGACTAATAGTTGCTTTAATCCTGTCATTTAAACTCTGTTGGATAGTTGTCTCATTGGCAATCATACCACATATATCCTTATTTTATACAATACTTGTTCTGTGTATTTAGTATATGAAATTGTTTGAGACATTGAAGAAATTGATTTTTTTTCTCCTCTTAAAATAACTCAAGGTTTTTCTGTGTAAAATGTTTATATATGGCAATGGTATTATGAAACTACAATATGTTTGAACTGTTCTGTGTAAAATTTAAATTAAATAAAACATGACAATATTGACAGATAGTTTCCAATGTGGCACATATTTTATCAGTCCAAGGACAATTATATATTACTTAAGAAAAATTTGTTTGGTTCTAATATACTTCTATGTATTAAATATCTTACAAAATGTAGTCACGAAATTCCTAACAATGTAATTTTCCGTATAATATCTATTAACAAGCAGCATAACTCCTGTAAAAACAATTTGACAGCACAGTTCCAAGACCTTGCTGGTATTAACCTTTGATAATGATTTTAATAACTTCTGACACCAAAAAATGTACAATGTATACCTACCATCTGATGGATGCAAGGTACTTCTACAAAATATTCTATATCCCCCATCCAGCATGGGTCAAGAAAACAACAACCACATTACTCAGTACAACATGCATTTAATACCAACTTCTGGGGGTATTGCCTAACCTTAGAAAACCAGGTATATAATAATTTGCCAACCCTGAAAAATTCAATGGCAAACTTTACATGTTATGTAATGTGAGTATGCAGTGGCGGATCCAGAACTTTTCATAAGGGGGGCCCGCTGACTGAACTAAGGGGGGCCCGCTCCAGTCATGCTTCAGTGATTCCCTATATAATCAACCAAATTTTTCCCACGAAAGGGGGGGCCCGGGCCCCCCAGGCCCCCCCCCCCCCCCCCCCCCCTGGATCCGCCTATGGTATAAACACTGCTTTGTGCTAGACAGACGCACTAGTCAGCTTTTTAACATGCCATTTCTACTGTAAACATTCTACAGGAAGACATGAGCGGCTTTAGGTATCAGACATTTCACAGAGATGGATTTTGCCCCCCCCCCCCCCACATGGAGCTACATTTATGGTTAATTAATATATATAATACAGACTTTTTACCCGTTTCACTCCAAACATTATCTAGCTTTGGGGGTTTTCAACTCTTTGATCCGCATCAGTTTAATTATTGTCCTCAGCTGACCAAGTATTTACTCTAGTTACCCCTTAAAGCAGAGGGGGCTTAGCAGAGAAGCAGCAAAACCCTTTTTCAAGTCATAGATTGACTTGGCCCCAGATCCAACTTATAACTTCCCATGATACATGCCTGCACACTACAGTTTAGTTACATTTTGTACCTGACATTACTACAAGACATCTGAGGCAGTTCATGTACATTGTACATATACAAACTGTATATACATGCATGTGTAAATGTAGAAGCAGCCTGCACTGTTAGCCACTAGTCCGATTCCCCAGACTAGTAAAATTTTATTTGGACTAGTTGATATCTGAGGCAGTTCATGTACATTGTACATATACAAACTATATATACATGTATGTGTAAATGTAGAAGCAGCCTGCACTGTTAGCCACTAGTCTGATGCCCTAGACTAGTAAAATTTTATTTGGACTAGTTAATTTTCGCAAAACTTTGTTTAGACACATAAGGAAAATGTCTGAATATTTGCCTTCGGACTAGTAGTTGGAAAAGATTTTGGTGCAGACTGTCTAAGAAGAGGAATGTACAATATGTATTTCTATTAAATAATTTTGCCATATATATACATGTAATATATGAGCTTTTCTATTGTGGTAATGTGAATAAAAAAGATACTGCCAGGGTATATATCAATGTATGCTGAGACAGCAACCATACGACACAACTAAATGACATCTAGGTCCTACATGAACATATAAATTTGGGATAGATGATCAGATGGACACATATATGATAGCCAAGGCAGCTGACCTTGGCTATGGATTATACCTTCAGATAACTACCAGACACACTGCATAACTCAACATCCAAGCTGAACATGTATATTGTTTTGTACATCATGCATGTTAAACACTAAATATTGCATTATGGTTGTAAATTGCAAATCACTTTTGCTTCTGAACATCCTTTTCAGAATAAGGGACTTTTTCTAGAGTTGGACATGTACTGGGTGGTAAACAATTTTTGACGTTGTGTTTCATTAGCATATCAATAAAATAACAACATGCAACATGTGCAACTGAAAACTCGTTATTTTGTTTACCGATCTTACTTTTTCAACATATAATATCAAGTAAAAATAATATATCAATTTTATTTTAAGTTATAACTTAAAATATATGAAAGTATATCTTTTGTACGCCAGAAAACTGAAAAAGTTGAAATCCCCATTATCTTGGGATTTCAATTTTAACATTTTTCAATAGCACAACTTTTTTGCAGTCAGATTTAACATATTTGCACCGTGTGATTATAATAGGCATATAGATAAACCGAAAGATCATGATCTTAAATAAATTATGGCAAAGTAACAAGTCATTCTTCTTCATACGATCTGCATAACCAACCTTTTTGTAAACACAAAACTTGATCTTCCCCGGATATCCGCCATGCTTGCATTAGATTAATGAGTTCTTTCCCCTTACTGCATCATTATCACAGGGGAATATAAGTAAGGGGGAGGGAAACCAATGATAATATGCTGGGAAGATCTTATTCGAACCTTTTTGAACTTTACCATCTCAAACGACTAATTATCAGAGATTATCGAAAAATAAATCGTATCTTGCCATTGGTTTAAAAACATTAACGTCAATATGACAATCATTTATAACATGAATATTGATATATTTGAACTCTATTATTCTAAAATTAAAAGGTCAATACACCAGTTTGTTTACTAGCTAACGCGTATTAATCACAGTCATGCACATGTTTAAATTGGGATATGATTATATATATATGTATTATCAGATTATAAAGTGGCAACATTTAAAAAAAAGAAGACTTTACATTTATTTGTTTCCGTTATGGACATATTTTTTTGTAAATTATTAACGAATTGGTGACTGGTAATTTGCATTCGAACTGTTCGTTGTTCAGTTACTCTGAGTCAGTGATGATTATTTCATTTTTTTCGTCTTCATCTTTTTATAGACATTTGTTCTATTTATATATGGATGCATAATTTAGCTACTTATAACAAAAGCGGCTTGTTAATTAGTATGCATGGAAAACAGAATAATTGAATCCAGTTTTCTATATTTTTTAGGACCACTCACTGTATTTGTCAATGTGAAATCATATAATATGCATATAAAAAAAAAAACATTATTGTGTCTTTTTCTTTTCTTTTCATCTTATCAATAAAATCTATTAAAGAGTTTATAGAAAAAAAAGATGTGGAATGATTGCCAATGAGACAAGTCTATAAGAGACCAAATGACACAGAAATTAACAACTATAGGTCACAGTACGGCCTTCAAAAATGAACAAAGCCTTATAAAAGGCCCGGAAATGACAAATGTAAAACAAATAAAACGAGAAAACAAGCGGTCTAATTCATGTACAAAATAATGAACGAAAATCAAATATGTAACACAACAACTAACGACAACCACTGAATTACAGTCTCCTGACTTGGGACAGGCACATATAGAATGTGGCGGGGTTAAACATGTTAGCAGGCGCCAACCCTCCCCTAACCTGTGCTATGGAGGAATAGTACAACATAAGAACAAACCATAAAAATCAGTTGAAAAAGGCTTAACTCATCAGATGGATACAAATACAAATACATCTATAACAAAAATACAGACTCCTTGCATTTATTTAATAAACCAGCTAGCTCCACCCTTTGACCACAACCTGTGATATATTCCAGGCGCGGATCCAGTCATTTTGAAAGTGGTATCATTGGGTTTATTTTTTTTTTATTTGGGGAAATAGACTGTCTAATTGTTTGTATATTTTCTTAGCGTGGATTTAAATTTTGAAATCTCATCAGGATAATGCATGTAAGGAGCACTATTAACACTTAAAACACTAAGTCTGAAACTCAAACACAGACTGCATGTATGTACATAGTTTGTAAAACGGTATTCCCCACTATTTCCTATCATTTCTTATTTACTTTTGTGTTCCAAGAACAGAATTCAAACCTTCAAAACAACCTGCTAACTACTTTTTCATGTAATATATGTTTCTGCTGGGGCATAACATGTTGTGAGCAAGTACACTACCCAGGTTGTAAAGCATATCTTTAATGCTAAACTTGAGGTTCTCCGGGGTAATAAGCGACGGTCCTACTAAAAAGCGCCCGGGAGAATAAAATAATAATATTTTCCCAACAACAAGAAGTTTGCATGGAAATAATAATCAAAGCGCGAAAGCGCTGTAAAGGCAGTTAACTACAGATTGTGTGTATTTTTAGTCCAGTTATATCATTATCTTACATAGCACAGTGTACTTATCAGAGGTGGCTTTCAGTATTTAAGATTTAGAGTTCTTTAATGATATTGAACAAGTTTTATGAATGTCATATTCTGAGTACTATATGAAGGCGATTGTTCTCACTTGTTTATGAACTAGTGCATTATGTCCAGTTTGTACCTTTTTTTTTATCTATGTTTATAGTCAAATACTGTTTAAAATAGTAAGGAATTTTCTTTTTAGTAATAAGTAAATGTTATCAACTGTAATTTATTCAAGTTTGCAAATGTGGTTTGTTACTGGTAAGTATGGATTATAGTTGTTTCATTTGCAATCATAACACATCTCCTTATTTATATAATGATCTATATTCAACGACCTCAGGTACAAAAAACATGTATGTAACTAAACTATGATGGGAAACCTTTGACTTCTTTCTTTTATATAAACTTTTGATTTGGTACCATAGAACTATGTAGAATAAATGTACATTGCAACATGTCAACTCTTTCAATGACAATACTTTTTATAGAAACTATAACTCCAAGCAAAATTATATTTCCAAGTATAAAGTAATTTATGAATGAAAAAAGGAGTTCTTAATTAAGAAATAAATTCGCTGAGCGCAGCTTGATACACCCGCAGAGGTCCAACCCTGAACAGTTGGGGCAAAAATGGACACAATATTCAAGCTTGACACAGGTCTGAATTTGGATTGTAATTAAATGTTTGACATATTATAGTTTCTGAATAAATGTAGTCAAAGAACTTGAAGTCGGTTATATGAATTGAATTTATATTCAATTAAAGATTTCTTGCTGTTGAGCAATACACTCTGCTGTTGCACATTACTTAATAAATCTGTTGCCAGACTATAAACAAATAAAGTTCAATTTCTTCTCAATGTCATATTTGAAATTTATGAAAATCAATAGGGAGATTACATCAATAGCTATAAATAAATCACCAAAGTTTCATGCGAACTGCTTAAAGCATTTTTGAGTTGTTGTCCAAAAACTGGAAAATCCCCCCTTTTTTAATGAATAAAACCCCATAACTCAGAAATGTAAAATCTAAAATTTATAAAATTCCAAAGGGAGCTTACGGATTGATAATTTAGTCTTAGATGCAAGATTTTTTTATCAGTTGTTAGTGGCTTTGAACTAGCTGTCAGTAACTGCGAGTACTCTCAGATCTGTACTTAGTATCTTTTTGTTGTTTGGATGTACAACTACCCGGCCACGTCAAATTGTATTTGTATTTATCCATCTGATGAGTTAAGCCTCTTTCAACTGATTTTTATAGTTCGTTCTTATATTGTACTGTTACACCACTGTCCCAGGTTAGGGGGAGGGTTGGGATCCCGCTAACATGTTTAACCCCGCCACATTCTGTATGTACATGTATGTGCCTGTCCCAAGTCAGGAGCCTGTAATTCAGTGGTTGTCGTTTGTTTATGTGTTGCATATTTGTTATTCGTTCATTTTTTGTACATAAATTAGGCCGTTAGTTTTCTTGTTTGAATTGTTTTACATTGTCATTTCGGGGCCTTTTATAGCTGACTGTGCGGTATGGGCTTTGCTCATTGTTGAAGGCCGTACTGTGACCTATAGCTGTTAATTTCTGTGTCATTTGGTCTCTTGTGGAGAGTTGTCTCATTGGCAATCATACCACATCTTCTTTTTTATATTTACATCAACAGATATAAACAATTCACCAAAGTCAAGGTGAGACAACAAAACTTAGTTGTAAGATCTCTGAAATTTTTTACACGGTACGAGTTTTTCTCATTGTTGGAGATTGTACGGTGACAGTAACACCTGTAACTGCTTAAACCCATTTCTTATGCACTTTGGTTCGATAAACTCACTGAATATCATACCACATCTCCTTATTTTTATATGCATTACAATTTACATGTGCATGTAATTGTAAATATATATATATCAGAACAAAATTCATTGCGTCACTTTTATTTATGCATCCTCTGGCACAATACAAGTTCTAAAATTACACAACATAAAACAACTACATGTAAATGTTATTTCAGATGAAAGTTTTGTTTCAGTTCCATTCATAGGATTTATTAGAATTTTGTATGTTTTGCCAAGTCCAATAATTTGCTCTATGTGCACATGTTAATTGGAGACTTTTCTATCCCGCATAAGAGTTTTGGAACTAAGTCTGTTTCTTTTTTTGAAAAAAGTTAGCAAACAAATCTTGCACATTTAAACCTTTGTCTACCATCACACTGTCACCTGGATCACATAATTGAACTGTTCTACATCTTTCAACTATTTCACAGTCACTTGTACAACCAACATATGCATTAGAGACATAGTTGACTAAACCACCAGGTGTCGAACATACAAGTATTTTCAGTGTTTCTGTTTTTATCTGATGAAAAGGTTGCCTGAGCTCTAGGAGCTTTAGGTTTTATCACGGGATATTCTGTGCTGTCAATAATAATCTAAGTTGCAGGAAACTTTAATTTGAAGTTGGATGGCAAAAAATACCCGACTAAACCACTAGATGGCCAAGTGTTAGCCTCACACCACTGTTTAGACATAAAAACAATCCATGTATACACAATATTCTTAACACTAGATTCAATCTATAATCTAGACAGTTCAAAGTTGGTTGTATAATGCATCAATTTCAACTAAGTCATAAAAAAACTGATTTTCAACTGACACCCTATCAATTTGAAAATATATGTATCTCAAACAATGTGCTGCTGGACCAAGTGTGGTCAAAACAAATAAAAATTTAGTATACAACTCTAAACCGGTATAAAAATGCATGGCTGTGTCACGTGTCTTCATTTCAAAATTCTCTGCTGAAAACATTGGCATTGATGGTGTTTGCGTACCGGTAATTCCATCTGTGAAGCTCAACATTAGCTCGGCAGTTGGTGGTGGACAGTCATAAATCCTTTCTGCAGTATGAATGACTTCTTCAGGAAAACCAACTTTACAATCAAAACTTTCCTCTAGATTTCTACTACAATATTCATCAAGTTTAGTTCTTTTGTTTTCACAGGAAACTGCCCTGATTTTTCTTTTTGCGGACGATTCAGTTTCTTGCTTGGTCCAGGAAAATAGGCTGGGAATGGCTGTAGACTTAAGTCGCTGTATGGTGGGTTTGCGCCCTGAAAAAGGTTATAAAACATTAGTTTTTTGATAATTAATTGAACTTCCATTAGCAATGTATACTTTGTACTACTTGGCAAAATATTAACTAGATTTATTCATTACAATCTGGATAAAACTATATATGTTTGCCTGATTCAATGTATGTTATGTAAATCCAAAGGACAAACAATGAGAGACTTATGCAACAAACGTATATTATTTGTACCTAAATACATTTTTAACCGTAATATAGATGAGAGCATGTCATTGTTTTGTTCCTGTAAACATTGTCATTGATATTTTTCAAGAAAGTCTATGAGGCATAGCTTATGCATTCCTGTCATTACTACATTAGCATAATTACTGCTAAAATAATTCTCAGTATGATATACCTCTTGTAAGAAATCATTATAATTGTAGCAATCACCAAAAAATCTCAAACAGATCACATTGAATCGTAATCCAAAAAATTATGACGTCTTGGATTAACCACCCCCTTTTATTCTAAAACGATAATTGCGGTTGTAAACAGACTTTGGTTTATTCGCATGGCGATTACATATATAACTATATATTTCAAAAAGAAAATAGAGTTTTACCATGAATAGTTTCCTGCACGTAGTCTTTTTCAGTAAAATGTGCCTTGCAAACAACAGCTGATTGAGATGGACTCCACGATTTCATCGTGTTCTCGTCCAATCTGCGTATGGGCCATGGCGTTGATCCAACTTTTCCTTCTTTTTAAGTCATTTGGAAATGCATGTCCTCCTCTTAAATGACATCCAGGTACACAACAACTATTACTTGGCATCGTTAATTAAAAATGTAACTGCAATAGTTGCACAGTGCAGAAACCGGAAGTTGAGGGACAGGATCGGCTACCACGGCGCCACCTATTCAGGAACGATAATTTGCTACTTTATATAACTGCGAAATAACAATTACGTTAGACGGGTTCATGTGCATAAACAGAAATGCGCTTTAAATTGTATAATATAATTCATGTTCAGTCGACCTTTAATTATTATTTCAACGACTGAAATGATTTATAAACATCTAGATTGCAGATAACACTCGAAATTCACCCGACCTCTTTCCACACGGAATTCAAATAATTCTAGTTTGTCAATCAGTTGACTGCTTATAATGCAAAATACAAATATATCAAAAGTTTTTAAAACTAACAAAACACAATGATCGTTTCTCTATTTCCCAATGTAAATGAAATGAAACAAAAAACATTTTAGATCACAATAAGAAGAGGAGAGAATTCAACTTTTCCGGATCTACTTGGAGCCTAATGACCCTCCACGTAGATAAGTTGGATATCGCGGAAGGAAAGATTAACCCGGCAACCAGAAAGGCATTAAAGCACTGCCTTTAAAAATGGACATGGCGATTACAACCGAACAAATGCACAAATTGTTGCTGATATCAAGGGAATGGTAAAGACACAGCATTGCAGGGAAATTTATACCGATCTAGCGTCTGAAAAAATTCTGCTCATCAGAATCTAAACATATCATTGGGGTGGACCGCACTTTTAATTTGGGGGCTGCATATGTTACTGTTACAGTGTTCCACAACCATAACTTAATAAGAAAGATTTCAAACACTCCAGCGCCAATCATGCTTGGGCCATGCTACCTCCACTGAGCCGGTATCTTCTACACTTACCACCGATTTTTTAGCCACCTCCAGTGCTTTTTGGACGATATTCCTGGAACACAGATTAGTGGCAAAAGCAAACTCCTGCTTTTTAACCCCTTGTTTTAACTACGGTACATGTATAGTACTGCTTTATTTGCCGATTTATTATAAATTTTTTATAAAACCAAAACTGTTTAAATCGCGGCATGCGATTTGTAATGCTTATCGGTGATTCAATGTTATTTGTTTTATACCAAACAATGTGCATAACTAACTTATTTCATCGACACAAAGTTGTCTCATGCCAATACAATATCTTTATATTTTCCCCGGGCGCATTTTCTTTTCCTCGGGCGTTTTTTTTCCTTCCCCGGGCGCTTTTTCTTCACCCGGGCGCTCCCGGGCGCTTTTTAGTAGGACCCATAAGCGATGTCTTCTCGGTCCACTCTGACATCCGCCCAGATACTCATGATAACATTCCAATAGTAAGACACCAGGACGGGTTCATATAGAAACTTTTGAAAGCAGAGAAAACTGTGCACCTTATGTTCGGCATGACTTTAACAGAGGACCATAAAAATACTCAAAATCAAGGACAACAATAAGGCTGAAGTAATTTGGTTCAGTCACGGGTGTGTTAAAAGTTAATAAACTATTCCCAGGTTCCATTATTTAATTGACTGTTGACACAGGGATATACGTCTCGTTGTAAGCAATTAAAATGATAAAATGGAAAGGTTAAAATAATTGCAAATACTTTTACACATTTTAACCAAGAAAAAATATTCCAAGTCATTCAATGCCCATGACCAGAGGCGCAAGGCTAACTAATCTCCATGGAAATTAGATATGCTAAGGTGCGGATCCAGAATTTAAAAAAGAGGCCTGAGGGGGTTCGATCCAAGTCTATGCTGTACCATACATGAAACCCATAAATAAGGGTGTGGGTCCCTTGACCCTCTAAATCCATCGCTGATGCTGAAAATGCCAAAAGTCAATACAAGTGTGCATATCAATTAACTATCACTGATTTTATCACCAGATTCTCATAAGCATGACTTAGATGAAGGGGGCATATAATCTCACTGGGAATGATATGCTACTGCTTATACAACTGCATTACACATGCCATTGACCTAGCTACAGTTTAATAGTGGTTCTGAACTTCACTTCAATTCATCTGAACCAATCTAACTTTAACATGTAAACTAGGCAATAGTTTCAAGTTCAATGGACAGTGACTGAGGGGAAATGGAAAATGATCTCTATGGGAGGAATCATGAATATGTTTGCCCTGAAATTAAGTTAATCAGAAACTTCAATTTTTAAACTAAGCAAAATCCATGGATATGATATACCAAATATGATCGAGTTGAAATAAGGTTTTCTTAAGTAACCTAAACACAGACTTGTTCAAACAGCGACACGGGGGTCACCACGCTATAAAGCGCACACACATGTCTCACATTAATGAAATCTTAGAGGCAAAACAAAAACCATCAAGAATGTTCATAACAACCAGGTGTTTGTTGGCATGCACCTCTATCTTAAACATTTCATGAAACCATGATGAAAATCAGATTTATATTTTTATATTGTGTAACACATAAAGGATAATCACCCTGGAATGTAATTTAGAAAACACAGTGACAATATGTTTTCACTGTATTACCTAACAAAAAGCCCAATATGGTTGCAAGAGCTAAACGGTATCAGATTGGTCTTAGCTTCAAAGAGCCAGTAAACCAATACAATCAAACCTGTCAGATATCAGTGTTTGCGTTTGAAGTTCCCCATAAGTATTTTATTTTGGTTCCGATTGGAGACACACCATGGACCAATTGTCATCATAGGCGGTCAAACGTTCATATTTAAACCAAATATTTTTGACTTTTGTTCTAATTTCCAAAAGACTTCATAGACATATTGGTACAATATATATGTCTCTGAACACATGAACTGAAATGAAATCAAACCATGTAGGAATATTCTATAATAATACCTATTGTGAATATTGTTGTTATGTTTAGTTTTAGTGAGTTGTCTGGTTTAAGAGTAAGCTTTGATAGTTGGTTATCTTGTTGGAATTATTTTACACTTTGTAATCTTTGTGTCTTCCATAGATTGCTACACAAGGCCATACATAAGTGTGACCTGTATTTTCTAGCATTTACTTTGGTCTCTGCATGGTGGAAAGATGTCTCATTGGCGATCATACCACATCTCCCAATTTTATATTGATAATCATACAGATCAAAGAAAATTAAAGCTACAAGTATCATTCTATTAAACATACAAAATTTCTGAGAAAGACAATTCTGTGCTTTTGGATATATGGTATTAATAATAGACAATTTCAGTCAACTTGAACTTTCACATAGACAGTTAATTTTTATGTGAGCCTGTCTGTTTCATATAAATGGTTGACAATATATCATTTATCCGTGACATTAAAATACTCTGAGCATACATGTAACATGACATGGGAAGAAAGATAGTCAGACATACCAAATAGTTCTTATATTTGGGATATTACATGTGACTGTAATATACATGTTAATATTTTCATGATAGCAGGTCTAATAACCACTTGACTTGGTTAAAAGATTTCTTGGATTCTATGAAAAGGAATGCTTTCATTTTTGATAAGCATCTTGAGAATTTTGAGTTGATGTCTATTAGCAATTTTCTGCCATGTCTGCTGTGCAGCTACATCTTGTTTCCTGGTATTTTAGAATTAATTGCATGCAGCCACAAAGGTCCAGACCTGGTATTGTTCTTTTTTTTTCTATTTTTTGATGCTCTTGTTAAAACAGTTTTAAAATTTTCAACATCTTTTCTTAGTAGCTCATTTTTACCTGAAAAAGAGAAGTAATATAATATTAATCAAGAATTAACAAAATTGGCATGTAATTACACATGTATATAAAGATCAGTGGTGGATCCAGAAATGTTTATAAGAGGGGGCCCACTCCAGTCATGCTTCAGTGATTCCCTATATAATCAACCAAATTTTTCCCACAAAAGAGGGGGACGGTCCACTGCCACCCCCCTAAATCCACCTCTGAAAATAAAATTGTCTTATTGTTACTGCTGATTCATTTTAATATCAATTGTGTATACAACAGATGAAAACAGTCCAATGAAATTATATTTTCTAGAAGTATGTAAGATGAGTAATTTACTATTAACAAACAAGTCCATTTGCATTGCTTATATACACAAATGACAAAAAAATGTTTTTTTAATTGAAATATAGAACTCTAATAAATGTTTGTACATTCACTGATAAGCTGATACGTCATTTCTAATAATTATTTCATATATGTACTTACACCTTTATATCAAAACAGTCTCTGTATGTACATGTATCTCTTTCTTTCCATTTCACATAACTCTACAATCAGAACAGCATCTGCAACAACCAAAATTTAATGTTTATGACCCCTTCTGTAGCCATGTGAATTACGAAATTTTCAAACTGCAATAGTATCAAAACAGCAAAAATAATGAATAATAGAGATGGGCCGTTTTGTACATATATCAAGGGGAAACTTCGTGCAAAGCATTATTATTTATTGTTTCATTGCATTTAAAAGAAAAGGGGATTTTGTGGCAAATAAACCAAGATTTTTGTAGAAAATCCACAGACTTTAAAAAAGAGATTTTTGTTATAAGATTTTAAACATAGATTACTCACTTGTTTTTCTATGATGTGCTAGCATTTATTGTTTACAAAAAGTCCTAAACAACCTTTAAATTCCAAACAAAATCGTGCTGAGTCACTAAAATCGAGTACACCCTAGAAGGTGTACTTGAATTGGTCCATATTTATATTTGTTCTAAACAATATTTTGATTTATAAACTTGTCCTAAGGAAATCATTGCTAGCACTGCATGCAATATTCCTCTATCTATCAAGCATAGAATGGTCAAATATTAGATTACAAGGGAAAGGCTAGATTTTATTTAAAATTTACATGTTTAGCATTGAAACAACAAAAGGATACATAATTCTTAAAGAGCTCTAATTAAGAGCTCAATGACATGTTCCTTGCTATTAATATTTATATATGCAACCCGACTTTAAATAAAGATTACTTTACTATACTTTACTTTAAAGACTTTAAGACAAACTTGTCATATAATCAGAAATATGATTTCAAACAAAGCTGTCCAGTCTTTTGTTTTTTATGGTCATCATCATCAGGGATTAAAAATATTCTGAGTAAATACTTAAAAGTTAATCACTTTAAATTTGGTTGCCTTTATGAAAGGAGCAAAAATGCTTACCATGTGCAATACAAAGATGTAATATTGACCTGGCAGTAACAATTAAACAATGACTGAGAGCACAACATGGTACATTTTTGTAAACTGAAATATAATATGACTATATCAAGCAATGTAAATTATATAATAAAATCTAGGATGTAGTTCACTTACATTCTGCCAACACTTAAAGTAGGAACTATTTCTAGGACTCTCGTGACTGTGTAGTAAACAATTTGTGAGGTGGTGTTTGATTAGCAGATCAATAGAACAACAACAATGTCAACATGCAACTGCAAACTCGTTATTTTGTTGATTGATTTTATTTTTGTCATTCAATATCGAGTATTATAACTTTACAAAACATTTGTAATGGATAGTGTGTCAAATAATCGAATAGTTTATCTTTTTATGTCATATTCTTGAAAAATGTTGAAATCGCAAGTACCTTTCGATATTTTTCAATAACTTTTTGGCCGTCTGGTTTAAAGAGTTTTTACAGTGCGATTATTATTGTCATGTAGATAGATCAAAAGACCATGTTATGAAATATTATTTGGCAGACTTACGAGTCATTCTGATATGTGCGATCCGCTAAATCAACCTTTTAGTAAACACAAACTTGATCTTCCCCGCATAAACATGGCGTTTGCATTATTGTAAGGAGTTGTTTCCCCTTACTGGACTTGGTCTAATTTACAGGGCAAATATATAATATAACTTTAATATAACTTTATTGCAAAACATGAAACCCTGGCGGGTTAAAATGCAAACATAGTACATTGTATACACAAGTGACAAGAAACATAATACATGATAAATGTTTTAAACAAATCAAGTTGATATTAATAAATATATATATATATATATATATAATAATTGACCAATGTGGACCTTATTTTCGCAATTCCATAGATTGCTTTATATAGTCTACAACACTAGACAAAATATCTTTATTGGGATCTAGAATAGTTTTAAGTTTAGAGTTTGAGTCAAGCTGGTTAAAATTAGGATAATTGGTTTTAATTGCATTTATAAGGGAATGTCTTACATTACTGTTAATTTGGCAATGAAGGAAAAAGTGTTCCTCATCATCTAAAATTTTACAAACTTTGCACAGTCTGTGTTCTCTTTGAATTTTTTTATAACGTCCTAAAAAAACAAAAAACACTTTAAACACTAACACCACTGGTAACGGTTTACCACCAGCATGTGGCCACACGTCTCTCTGTATGATGAGTTCTAGCTGACTGTCAGGCAACATCGAACACCAACACCACATTAATTAGGTTTATCACCAGTATTGTGTTTACATGTCTGTGAGTTCAGGCTGTAAGTAAAAAATTGAGCACTTACACTACAGTAAATATGTTTATCACCAGTATGTGCCCACATGTCTCTCTGTGATTTTGGGCTGTAAGTAAAACTAGAGGCTCTCAAGAGCCTGTGTCGCTCACCTGACTCTACTTGGGTTTTTAAAATCACATAAAAAAGGATAAAAATCATAACAGATACTAAAATAATGATTGAGGCCAAATTTGGTATTATATTAGCCCCATAATTTAATAATAAACCCTGGTGGCCATCTTGAACAGTAAATCAGCAGACATCTTATACGTTCGGGTATTTCACATCCAATCTTTTATGGTAATATTCTTATCAAAGCACAAAAATGTCAATACTCACCTCAAAAGCTAACAAAACCTTTAAACAGACTTATTAAGAAGGGATATAGTTACGATACTGTTGTCAGGTCATTAAAGATTGCATATTTTGGCTTTAATATTGATTCACTTATAGGGTCTTTGCATCGGAATTAAACATATTTATTCTAAAACCAGTTGTTGGCATGACACTGGTTATGTTCTTCTCATATATTTTATGATGGTATAATACTAAACCCCTAACAGGAGGGATTGTGCCTGATATTCATATGATGAAGACATAATCTTTCAATCAGTTTACTTGAGGTCTGGAGCTGGCATGTCAGTAACTGCTAGTAGTCTGTTGTTATTTATGTATTATTGTCATTTTGTTTATTTTCTTTTGTTTCCTACATGTATTCTGACATCGGACTCGGACTTCTCTTAAACTGAGATTTACTGTGCGTACTGTTGTACGTTTGTTTTTTCTACATTGGCTAGAGGTATAGGGGGAGGGTTGAGATCTCAAAAAACATGTTTAACCCCGCCGCATTTTTGCGCCTGTCCCAAGTCAGGAGCCTCTGGCCTTTGTTAGTCTTGTATCATTTTTAATTTTAGTTTCTTGTGTATAATTTGGAGTTTAGTATGACGTCCATTATCACTGAACTAGTAAACATATTTGTTTAGGGGCCAGCTGAGTACCACCTCCGGGTGCGGGAGTTTCTCGCTGCATTGAAGACCCATTGGTGGCCTTCGGCTGTTGTCTGCTCTATGGTCGGGTTGTTGTCTCTTTGACACATTCCCCATTTCCATTCTCAATTTTATTTTTACACTTCATCAGCACCTCATAAGGAACATTGATGACATGTTTAGTTTCATTCCAAGCAGTGGTTCTCTAAAAGAAGACATTTGTATGTATTTCCCATAGGGTCCCATGTCAAACTAAGACCCCCGCTGGCGTCCATCTTGGATGATGGTTCGGCTACAAAGTAACAACACATGGTCAGCACCTTCTAAGGAACATTCATGCTATGTTTGGTTTCATTCCAATCAGTGGTTCTCTAAAAGAAGACATTTGTATGTATTCCCCATAGGGTCCTATGTTAAACTAAGTCCCCCGATGGCGGCCAGCTTGGATGATGGATTGGCTTCAAAGTAACAACACTTAGTCAGCACCTAATAAGGAACATTATTAGGTCCGCGATTTTTTACTTATCATCTAAATATGTTCATCTTAACATAAAAAACACATTCACAAAGTTTTAAATATATATTCTTTCTAATAAAGGAGAAAATCAAGTATTTGTAACTTTTTTGGTTGACCTACGTCACTGGGTTGTGACGTTTTAACCCGATTTGTTGAATCATGGGAAAAAATAAAATCTGTTAAAGTCTTAATTGCTTATCAAAATTTTACGTAATTAAAAGCGCACAGATGACCGTTGGTCCTAGTTAATAACAACAATATAAGAATGAAAGAAAATGAATATGTGTGTATCGTTTTGTATTGATTGAATAAAACTTCCTATATGAAGTTATCTAAATATAAATATTTTCGAATTAATTTCATAAATTATTGAGATTTTTTCATAAAATATCTGTAGAACATTTTTACTGATATTGAACTGAAAATATTTTAAGTTTTATTTGCCGTTATAACTTTGATAACCATTTCAATGCAAAATATTTGTGAACAGAGTTTGTATATTATTTTGTAAAGTCATTGTTTATTTCTCGATTTGAGGAGAATTCGTTTGAACTTTACCTTGCAGCAATTTAGCCTCAGGCGTACACAGGTGTGAATTCAAGCGTACACAGGTGTGAATATTGTCATTTTGAATGGATTAACAGAAAGAGTATAGCGTGTTTAATATACCCAGATGAAATACCCGATGACAATAGAGAAACAATAATTAAATTGTACAAATTAATTAAAAATTTACATTCAACTTTTTAATTCCGGAAGTGTTACAATATTAAAATGGAACAATTTTCGGTTACGTTCTATGCAATTAGCATAAAGTTAAGATATGAAGTTAAAAGAATAGTACTTTTAACCTTAAAAATTAAATGTTACATTTCCCAATTAATAATCATTGCACATCTGTTTAATTTACTGTACCGGAATTCTTTAACTTGTATTAAATCTGGCGATGTTTAAATGCTAACAATCGTAAAACTATCGCAATTTTAAAGTTTTTAATTGAAAAAATACAACAGTACAACATGCATGATTTTTTTGTAATTTTCTTATTAACATTTCATTCTTACATAATTAAATTCATTGGACAATCACTTAGACAAATTATTTGTGAAAAGAATACCAATTATCGTTTATACATACATTATAAATCTAAGCTAATACATTAATTTGTTTGAGGATTTTGTTTAGGATAGCCGTCATTAATCCAAATTAGTAATACAGTTATTGTAATTAAAGGCATATCTTAGTAATGTATTACTGATATTGACGATTTTAGAACAGTTCGTCCCAACCTCGTTGTTCTTGAAACAATCTTTACTAGTATACTTGTAAGTTTCCTGACGTATCAGCGCCATTGAGGATGAGCTCCAGAGAGCTCGCAGACTAGTAGCGTATTTGTTTGTTGGGACAGGAGAGGCCACTTGTACAGATAAACAAGCTTATGTTGTCAACACTATCAGAAAGAGTTCCCATCGTCGGATGGGATATATGAAGGTTCCAAGAATGAACTATCGACATGTCTAACTCTGAACAGTTAGTAAACGGACTTAACAATGATCTATAGACATCGACCGCTTGTTCTTGATATTTGAAACTGCATGTATATGTACGTTTATGAGAGTGATTATTTATCTTGTGTCTGACGAAAACTAAATGCCTGCATGGTTATATCTTGCCATACGTTTGTATTGGTTTGGTGGGTGTTCACTCAAAATCGTAATTCAAAATTGTGTTTGTGAGATGTAGATTCACTTCAATACCGAATTTCGTCTATATATTTCACAAGTGTATACCACGGAGAAGATCTGAAGGTATATTACTCCATTTTGTTTGGCAAATATTACATGCATGTCGGACCATGATTTGTCAATCTGTATGAAAAGATTTCCAATACAACCATATTGAGTAGGAATTTTTACATGCTAAACTCTCGTACTAGTATTACAGGGTTCTTGTGTCGTTTAACTCAGACACACATCTTTTACTTTAAGATGTATGAAAGGTTCTAAATATATATATATATATACATATAAACGCCTAAAAAGTGTACACAACAACACCAATAACAAAAAAAGGAACTATAAATGTAATTATTTATAAATATTTCGGATAACAGATATCCTTCATCAGTAAATATGATTGTGATGTTGAATGAATCATATATCAGTCTACTTAGATTAAACTATAACAATCTTGAAATTTATACAATAAAAAAGTCAAACCGAACATCAGGTAAGACGCTTGCACAATTCTAAATATGTGTTAAACACGACATAGGTTATATGACTAATTACAAAAGAGAGTTCAAATATATGCTTTAAATAAAAATAATAATGTGCGATATGAACTAGCACAATTCTAAAGCTTTAACGGTGACGACAGTTATGATGTTACAAGAACGATTGCGTCAATAAGAATTCCAAATAAACAGCACTGAACGATCTAAATTTGTAAATATTTCAAATTTGACAACGGTAGAGTAGTTACAACAGAGTCTGCGTATTTAAACATCACAAACAAACGGCCGTTAAAATATGATAATAAAATTTGACTAAGGTTAACTAGTTGAACGTGGCTTGGTACTTTTACATCCCTCAAAAAATTAAGCAATTTAAATTGGTATATTCAACAGATTTTAGAGATGAGTAAGGTAAAGAAATAGAAACAGAGACTGTAATAACAAGCAATATAACCCAAATGTGAAGCACTGCATGGAGTAGAACTACATCTTTTCATTTATCCCATTTGGTGCCAAAGTTGTTAATTTTCTTATCCAAAATCTTTCCCGAGTGAGTCTATCCTCCCTAGACCAAGCAGAGTTGTGATCAATGATTGTAATGGTCAGTCGATTGAGATCTGCCTTAGTGTGGCCAGGGGATCTCAAATGTCGACTGAGAGGGAGGTCTGGCTTGCATTGGTAGTCGCTACGATGACCGTTCATTCGTTTGTGAAACGGCTGTTCTGACTCGCCAACATACTGTTTACCACATTTACACTGTAGGAGATACACAACATTTGTAGTCTTGCAATTAACATTGCAAAATATGGTGTATTCTGTACCAGTGGAGTGACTGTTAAAAGTCTGGGTAACCAGTATTTGTTTGCAAGTCAGACATCGTTTGTTTCCGCAACCCTTGCAAGAGCCCACAGACGAAGAGCCTGCTTGAGAGGATAAATCAGCTCTCACCAGCAAGTCTTTAAGGCTTTTGGGCCTACGGAAAGCCAGTACAGGTGGCTCGGGAAAGATTTTGGATAGTTTAGGATGTTTTTCGATTTCTTTCCAATTTTCGCGGATTAGGTGAGATAAGTTGTCAAATTTTGGATGGTAAGTCAACACAAAAGGCACCCTCCTGTTGACCTTTTTGACTTTATATTGTAAAAGTTCATCTCGGCTGATGTTGTTAGCACGAGAAAAACCTTTATCAATGTCTTTTCTTTTGTAGCCCCGATGTTTTAGGTGACCGCGAAGTTCTTGTAGTCGTTTTTTTGCAATATCGTTGGTGGAGCAAATCCTTTTTATTCGTATGGCCTGGCTGTAGGGAATGCTCTTGGTGCAATGTTTAGGGTGACAACTCAATGGAGATAGATATTGATGTTTGTCTGTGGGCTTGCAATACAGATCTGTAAATATGTTTCCATCCCTCACTTGCGTTGTAGTGTCAAGAAATGTGATCTTAGAGTCAGAGATTTCATATGTGAATTTTATTGAGGGATGGGCATCGTTGGCATGTTGAATAAACAAATTTAGTTCTTGTTCAGTATTATCCCACTTCATGTCAATATCATCGATAAATCGGAACCAAGAGAGGGGTTGATAAAGAGAAGAATTGAGAATTCTCTGTTCTAATTTCCCCATAAAAATATTGGCATAAGACGGGGCCATCTTTGTTCCCATTGCTGTTCCATTAACTTGGAGAAAGTGTTCACCATTGAATGTGAAGTTATTGCATTGTAATACCAAAGTTAGAAGCTGGATGAGACATTCAGTCGGTGGATGTAACGTGTTACGAGAGTTCCAGACTTCCCTACAGGCTTCAATACCATCGTCATGGGGGATGTTAGTATAGAGGGAGGTAACATCAAGCGAGACAAGGATCGTTTCAGGTGGGAGAGGGTTCAAAGATTCCATTTTCTTAAGATAATGTGTTGTGTCTTGTATATATGATGGTAAATTTTCCACATTTTTTTATATATATAAACATATATATCTTAAATGTAACAATAATCAAACGCCTATAGGCAATCACTTAAATGGTATGAAGTTTTTATACAGATTTATTCTTATTTACACAATCATTAACAAACTAAATAAATTTAACAAAGTAACACCGTGACACTACGATATAACAAATGGGATACTAATTATTTTTAACCATGCTATGCAGAAACTTAACACATCAAGCAGGAACATATATATAATATACTGTTCCCAGCATCAAGTTAGTGCACGTGAATACCAATTAGGAACACGATGTGTGATTTTGTATAAATTAAAAATATCAAAGCGAGCAATAACTTTGTCAAGCAAAAATTTTTTTTCACTATGCCTCTCTTTATCTCCGCTCCTTTACAATAACTATTTCGCTTTTCGTCGATCATTCTCTATATTGTTCTCTATTCGGTTATTTTTTTTTTCACTATGCCACTCTATCTCCGCTCCTTTTCCCCCTGTCGTCCTAATCCTAATAAAGATAGGGACATTAGACATAGAAGGAGCTCTCTTATCTTCAATGAATTAATATTGATAGTGACTATAAGTGCTGCATTACTTTATATATCTGCATGTTTGCCAATCGACAAAAGCTTTTATCGCACCGCGGGTAAATTATTACGTTGTGATTGGTTTAACGCCGTCACGTGGTGACCCCCTATGGATCCGTAGGGGGTTCATGACGTCACGGCTACTGTTAATGGTGACGTCATCTTTTGATGTTTTTGTATTTCATTGTTTATTATTCTACAAAACGTTGCAGAAAAGTATCGCGTGCGATAAATTCGTTATACGGGTCACTACTGACCCCCTACAGACCATAGAGGGTGAATAAAATCCATAGGGGATTCGGCCTTCGGCCTCACCCCCTATGGATTTTACTAACCCTCTATGGATCCGTAGGGGGTCAATAGCGAACCATATAACTTATAGTATTTGCGTGAAGAATTTTTTTCTTCAAAAATATGGTCCAGAATCATGACAAAACAATATTCATTTCACAAAAATGTTCAAAGGTCATGTTTATAATTTTTTTTAAACTTATTATCAGCAAAAATAGTGGATAATATTATTATCAGAACATCGTTCATTAAAAGGTGGAATTATAATTTCAAACACACACAAGATAAACAACGTTAGACACAAATATATGGTTCAATAAATGTTACCTGTGCACACCGGGTACCTCAATAAAGAGGCCATGCATGAACCTGCATTATATAATTGTGTAATACGAATTTTTAGTTGACAGGATGTCACTGGAATACCCAGGGACGTGTATCTAATATACGTCCTTGGAATACCTAACTGAATGTGTCGCTCTGACACGACATCTATCAATAATTCTGACATACCTATTATCAATTCGGGAGGAAGCCAAAATAAATATATAATAAGATAACGTAAATTAAATTTAAATAGAAAAAAAACCTATAAATTTTTCACCGAACATACCAGATAGAGTCACACATTTAACTGTAAAGCTAAGTGTCTTTATAAGTGACCGTTCCGAATTGATCCCGTATCAATTTGATATAACTTAAAGATTAGTTTAAAAAACCCACTTTTAATAAAAAAATTGAGATGTCCGATATTTCGATATTTACATATCTATAACCTTGGAATATTATACTATATCAACATATTATGTCCCAGCTAAAACCTCTTCCTAACATTGCTCCTTGTCAATAGCCGTTAAATATCATAATTAAAACTAGAGGCTCTAAAGAGCCTGTGTCGCTCACCTTGGTCTATGTGCATATTAAACAAAGGACACAGATGGATTCATGACAAAATTGTGTTTTGGTGATGGTGATGTGTTTGTAGATCTTACTTTACTGAACATTCTTGCTCCTTACTATTATCTCTATCTATAATGAACTTGGCCTTAAATTTACAAAATTTATGAAAATTGTAAAAAAATTACTATAAAGGGCAATAACTCCTTAAGGGATCAATTGACAATTTTGGTCATGTTGACTTATTTGTAGATCTAACTTTGCTGTACATTATTGCTGTTTACAGTTTATCTCTATCTATAATAATATTCAAGATAATAACCAAAAGCTGCAAAATTTTCTTAAAATTACCAATTCTGGGGCAGCAACCCAACAACGTGTTGCCTGATTGGTCTGAAAATTTCAGGGCAGATAGATCTTGACCTAATGAACAATTTTATCCTCATCAGATTTGTTCTAAATGCTTTGGTTTCAGAGATATGAGCCAAAAACTGCATTTTACCCTATGTACTATTTTTTAGCCATGTCGGCCATCTTGGTTCGCGGGCGGGGTCATCGGACACATTTTTAAACTAGATACCCTAATGATGATTGTGGACAAGTTTGGTTAAACATGTCTTAGTAGTTTCAGAGAAGATGATTTTTGTAAAAATTTACGAAAAATGGTTAAAAATTTACTATAAAGGGCAATAACTCCTTAAGGGGTCAACTGACCATTTTGGTCAAGTTGACTTATTTGTAGATCTTACTTTGCTGAACATTATTGCTGTTTACAGTTTATCTCTATCTATAATAATATTCAAAATAATAACCAAAAATGGCAAAATTTCCTTCAAATTACCAATTCAGGGACAGCAACCCAACAACGGGTTGTCCGATTCATCTGAAAATTTCAGGGCAGATAGAACTTGACCTGATAAAGCCAAATTGTGTAATGTAAATTTGAAAATAGAATGCTATTTTGATTGATAATCATTATGAATGCCAAGAGTGTATATTTAACTCTTAATTTTGAAGTGTTTTTGGTGTGTTGATTAAAATATATGTTGCAAAAAATGAAAAAAATGTAAATGAAAAATGCCAAATGGTAACAAAATCCAAGTAGTTACTATTTAAAAGCAAAAAGCCAAATGAAAAAATGCCAAAGTTTAAAAATGCCAAATGGTATTTAAAAAAATACCTGTCTGCTTGTACTAGCCAGCCGGCCTGTGGGTTAGCTGGACTTTAAGGTGCTAGTTCACCAAGACAAATGCCCACAGTAAGACACCTTTCTTTTCCTTTTGGAGTACCAGTTTTTAAGTCTATGATTTGACTTGGGGGCTTAATTTTAACTGAAAAAAGATAAAAACAGTCTCCTGTATAATTTAAAAATTTTGTCATAGAAAGTAAATTTTCCCTTTGCCCCCCATTCCCAAATGGATAAAAAAATAAGTAAAATATCCTTCATTCCCCAACTAAAATGTTCATAAAATGGCCTATCCACAACACTTGGTCAGACTGAGCCACCAGGCTAGGCTCAGTCTTAAAGATTTTTTTGACCTAGCCATTGAGCTTGGTCAGATTGAGCCACCAGGCTAGGCTCATTGGGAAGACTGAGCCACCAGGCTAGGCTCAGTCTTAAAGAATTTTTTGACCTAGCCATCGAGTTTGGTCAGATTGAGCCACCAGGCTAGGCTCATTGGGAAGACTGAGCCACCAGGCTAGGCTCAGTCTTAAAGATTTTTTTGACCTAGCCATCGAGCTTGGTCAGATTGAGCCACCAGGCTTAGGCTCACTGAGGAATCGCACTCAGTTCGTACAAATAGTAGAAGATACTTGATATATATGAAAGGGGACGTTACTATACCTAAAAGGGAGGTATAGCATCTGTGAACCCTAAACACAGAGACCGGCTTAACTTCGCCATACATATCATGAATAGTATCCAACTTCTGCGTGTACTTACTCAAATTTCTTTTCAGTCCGTCAACATTATCAAGATTATCTTGTAGACAACTATAAAATATGCATATTATTTAACAGAGTTTAAACTTGTTGCCATTTTTTCTATTTTCTCTCTTTACAATAAAAGTAGATGGGCATAAATAAATAGAACACTTCTGCTTATATTCATTTACCACAGACAACCTTTGATATGGAAATCTTATTTCATGTGTCACAAAAACTATACTGATTATATAATATGAGGTCAAGGTCAGGTAAATCCTGTCACCTTAAAATGATCAATTGTAAAGGTCAAAGTGAGGTGAAAACTGTAAAACATGCATGTATTTCTTTCAAGCAATTAATATACCCAAATTATTCCTTAAATTAAAAAAGTAGTAGTCCTCACACCTTGATAATACATTTTGTTTATTTAGTCTTTAAATCAAGGTCAAGGACAACAGGACTACTTCAGATCATTAGGCATCTGAATACTGATAACTTATCCGTTGGATGTTCTGAAAAAAAAGCTTTATTCACTCTACCAACAGTTTAGAATTTACATATATGATTATGTCCCATGCATTTATTTTAGAAGCATAAAAACAGACACAGTGATTGAACAACAGCTATATAATTATCCTAGCTGTTATCAAATTTGTACATAATCATGCATGATCAGCCAGAAAATGATTAAAAGAGAAACATAACAGCTAAATATGCAATTCCAATTCAGATTCTGGAAAGAAAAGAACATTTCTCGATATTCATAGAAAAAACTTTGGAGTATCACAACCTGGTCATGCTGGTGTCATTCCGAGTAAGACAGAATACATATATTTAGCTGCTGATAACATTGATGAAAAGCTACAACTCTGTCTAGTCACTGAGAAGTGCTACAATGTTTATATATAAGCAGCACATAAACAGTAACAAGAAAGGCTGTTAACCTGCGAAATTCAAGACAGCAGTAACTTATCACAAGTGGTTGCACTGTTAAATGACAAAAATAAAACATGTAAACTAAAAATTTTCACAGGAAAAGGTACATATAGTGGTTTATTTGGCCCAAAAATAAAACTGGTCTCTAAGTAGCCGGATCGTCCTTAATTTGCATGAAATATTTGCTCTTGGAAATAAGGCAAACAACAATCAATTAATAAATGATTAATATATAAGTTGTTAGCCAGTATTTTACTCATAATAGGTAATGGAAACATCTGGTTTCAGTCATTTTCATATATATGAACAAAAAATCCTTATCAAAAGCATATATTTTTGAAAATACAAAAAAGTATCATGGAAATGATATTACTGGATTAAGATGGATCTTGTATTGTGTTGAGAGTAAATACATTTGTACATTTCTATTGTAGTCTAGCTAGCTCCTACCTGTATGTTTTGGATTGGTTTTTTTTCAGCAGTATTAGCTCTTCTCAGACTAAAATTTCCAAACTGCTTCTCCATTCAAGTTCGACATCTGCTGTCATCTATCATTTCCAAGTGTTTTACTTTGTCTCCTGTGCACTTAACATGAGTAACCATTTTATACTTTCTGCAAAGATAAGAAAAATCTTGTTATAATCATGTGAAAATATAATAGATATAAAATTATAACCAAAATTATAATTAAAAGCCAAATTTTAATAATGATATTGCAATGAACTGTCACAGAGGCAACCTATTTTCCAATCTTTTGTATTATTTTTTCACCTTGAGTCCATCCATTGCAATTATACCATCTTGATAGACAAAGATGGAAGGATTATATGCACATAAATCTGGTTTAAGCACGACACATTGTGCTCCTGTACAGTCAGACAGGGATCTTGACCATGTGTTGTTAGTTGTCTTTGTTTGCTCATCTTTATTTTCTCAGAGGAGATGGACCATTCTCTATATGGCAGGTTGTCCCCAACATGCTCAACATAAACATGAAACTTAATAAATAGGCTGTTATTTTTCTTGTTTGAATTGTTTCACATTTTTCATGATGGGGCCTTTTATAGCTGACTATACAGTGTATTTTTCACAATTTTGAAGACTGTACAGTGGCTTATAATTGCTTACATCCACTTCATTTGAAAGCTGGTGGACAGTTGTCAGTGATTGAACAACAGTATATTAATATCCTCAAATTTGTAAATCATCCTCAAAATCATGATCAGCCTGAAAAGGATAAAAAGAAACCTAACAGCTAAAAATGAATTCCAGTTCAGATTATTGAAAGAAAAGAAAATTTCTATATGTACAGAAACTGATGCTAAAATTGATGAAAAGCTACAACTCTATCTAGTCACTGAGAAGTGCTACAATGTTTATATATAAGCAGCACATAAACAGTAACAAGAAAGGCTGTTAACCTGTGAAATTTTAGACAGCAGTAATTTCATGATTTAAAATTAACAGATTACTGAAGAAAACAGAAACTACATGAGACTAAACAGAAAACTGCACTTCCACTAGACCAGTACATCATGTCCTTACTATGAAATCACGTTCTCTCACACTTTCTCTCCCTCTCTACATACCACTCTCAATCATATACCCTCACCCTCTCAATCATTCTCTTTTTCTCCCTCCTTTTCTCACCCTTTCACGACAATCTTAGCCACCTATCACCTATTCCCCTTCTGCTTGGTGTTAAGTCCCTATCAGAAAAGTTGGTTAGTAGATGAATACAATTTTTATAAGATGTGTCGTACTGACTTTTCTGCTGCGTCTGATAACTTTTAGCGCCTGGTGTAAAACAAGAGAAAGTTCTAGTAAATATAGATGTTTATTATTGGAAATCAGTAATCAAAGTGCTACAGATTTTACACAATAAAATAGCAAGTCTCACTTGATAATAAATTTAGAATTTCACAACTGAACTAAATTAAGGGACATAACTCTATGCAAATTTTAATCAATTAAGGTGAGAGGTACGTAAATGAACGCCTCTAGCGGAAAACGGGAAAATTTGCGTTCGTTGTTATGAGAGTTATCTCCCTTACACCAGAAAAATATTTTCAAGATGTCGGAAGGTATTCCGCTTCGTCGGAAAAATGGTCAATTTGGTTGAAAAGTATTAAATGCTTCTCATCAAAATATAACAAAAAATGTATAATTGGAAATGAAATGTTTTGTCCGAGTAAAACATTGCTTCCCTCCCAAGAAAATGAAAGTAATTTGGCATGGCGTGATGGTCGAAGAGTGGTTGAGTTGGGTTACTAGCTGGCCAACTTAAAGCTTGCAAGAACTGCTATGCACCATTGTTTCCACACAACTGTTTAAAAGAACAAAAATACGATCTCGCAAGTGTTTGTATATACCTTGTTGTAGCTGTCCCTACACAAACTTAATAAACACTGGTAAACGGCACTGATCAGATACTTCAAAAAAGGGAATGTTGATATGGGACGTGAATACAAAATGTACAGTAGTATGGGTAAGAATATTACAAACACCTGCATATACACACAATAACAAATTTAGCTCAAACTATAATATTTTTATTTTATTTATTGAAATTCCATAGCCTATAGTCGAAGACTTACACTTACAGTTGCATACAAAGAAATATATTCGTTTCTCAAAACAACTGTCAACACTAAGAGATATTCAATTCTCGACAAAAAAGAGGAAATACACTGTTCTATGCTTAATAAACACTAAAAACCAGTAAAAGTCTGAAATGGCCTATATTTGTACTCGACTGTACTGATTTTTACTCGACCAGTCTGAATTGGTCTGAAATTTACTTGATAATACTCGACTGTAGTCTGAACCATACTTAACAGTCTGAACTTGTACTCGACCAGTACTTAACCGTTTTATTTTCGTCTGAACCATACTCGACCTAGTCTGAACCATACTCGACTAAGTCTTAACCAACCTAGACCTAATTTTTGTATCTATCTATTGTATTTCATCAATTTAGGAACTGTTTTTAACAGCTATTTCCCCTGGCTAGAAATTTGAACAACAATTTGAAATTTAAAATGTATTCAATATGGCATTGAAACCAAAATTTCACAATAAACATAATATAAATTCAACTCCATATTTATCAACACTTACATATATATATCACCTTTAAAATAAAATTAAAACAAGCTGATCAAATAATCTCAAAACTGAATTGTGGCTAATATTTTCAATGTTATTCAAATTTTTTTGAATGTTTCAGATATATTTTATGGTAACTAGACAATTTTCACCATTTACTTAAGCCCTGTATAGATTTATGGTGTCAGTTGAGTTTAGTTAATAATGCAGTGAACATCTTTTTTATTAAAATATATTTAAAATAGTATATAAAGCAACTTAATAAATTTTAAAAATCACACCTTTGTTTTGTAAAACCAAGAATTTAATATAATCATGATAGAACTTCCATAGCAATCCTTGATAACCATTTAAAAAAGGAAATGTGTTCCAAAGTTGCAGAAAAACTTTATTTCAATTAAATTTAAATACCTTTTGTCAAAATTAAAGACATGGCATACAAGAAGCACTTTAATAAGGTTTAATTACCTCAGTACATGTGTGTTTTACAGGTAAAAAGAAAGCCCTTTTTTTCTTAAACTCGTGTATTACTTATCTAGTGAATTCAAAAGGCCTTGCGATTTAAGTTTTACAGGATGTTGCAATTTTTAATGAATGCTAATTAGAAATTAATACTCTCTGGCCAGGTGTGATCTTTTTAATGAGTTTGCCCCAAGCAGGAGGTATTACTTTATACTTTACCACTAATCAGAAGAAAAATTTTATCTATTTCTTTAATTTTTTTTATCCTTTTTTGATATATATTATATATAATATATCCCAAATTATAATAAAAAGATATATTTCTAATATAAGGTTAAACAATTTCAGTGATTTTTTGGCTGTTGTTACCTCATTAAAAAGATAATTATATAACTATTGTATGTAACCATGAAACCTATATATAGTTTTTCTTTAGGAATTTAGGAAAATTAAGTTTAAAAAAAAAAAAAAAAAAAAACACATGCCAAACAAGAAGCACCTTAATAAGGTTTTATTACCCTCAGTAAAGGTGTGGTTTTTAGTTAAAAGAAAATCTTTTTTTTAACAACACTCTAAAACTTTAAAATTAATATAATTAAATTATTAAATAAAATAATTTAATTTAACTATCTCTATTTGATAAATCTGAGAATCATGTAAGGATGTAAAAATATGTTTTTATATATATCTTTATTTTATTGTGGCTGTTGTCATGTCAGAAAAAAAGAAATTAATTTTAACAGCTAAAATTAAAAAAAAGTATAGGTTTTTTGATCAAGTATGGTTCAGACTGGTCGAGTATTGTTCAGACCTTTGGTCGAGTATGGTTAAGACTGAAAAAATTGGTAGAGAATGGGTTAAGACTGTTTCAGACTGGTCGAGTAATAGTTCAGACTATTTTCAATGGCAAAGATAAGGGTCAAGTACAAATCAGTACGGTCGAGTATGGTTAAGACTAGGGTCGAGTATTGTCGAGTAAAATTCAGACCAATTCAGACTGGTCGAGTAAAAATCAGTACAGTCGAGTACAGATATAGGCCATTTCAGACTTTTACTGGTTTGTAGTGAAATAATGATATTATTCTTGATTTGATATTTGTGTTATATAATCACTTTCTCGCATAAGTATAAACATTTGGAAGTTTATACAAACAAAAAACCGTTGTTTACAGTGCTTTCTTTCACGTCCGCAATATGGTCTATAAATAGAAGTGGAAAGTGCTAGTACCGAGTGTGAAAAATAAAGAATTAACAAGCAAATAATTTTTAATAAAAATATTGAACAAGAGTTTTAAATTGCTGCGTGACATGAAATTTGCGGAATTACATCAGAAGGGTAAGCAAGAGAAAAGGAAAAGAAAATTAAATGCGAATCGAAATGGGGGTGGGACCTTGTGCACGGACGTAAAATGTTCTTTCAAAATGAACAAAAATTATAAAAAAAAAGTTTTCACGTTGCTCTTTAGTCAATTTGAAATGAACATTGTGAATAATGAGTTTAAAGCATGAAAATAAGCGAAGGAAAAATTACAAATCCACTGCTCAAAAATTACCCTTTAGGTGTAATATCACCATTGATTTTCCCCTATTAGTCTTCGTTAAATTTGCACTTTTCAAAAAAATTGTGCAGAATTTATCTATGTTTCAAATAAAGTAATACTTGGCACGAGTAAAGTTTTATCCTGTCCAGTATCATAGAAAAAATTTCACATAACATTTCATTGCATATAAGAAAATAACCATCACTGGAAGTTAACCAATCAAATGTTCACCTCTTTTTTATCCGTGTACCAGCTTTAGTAACCATGTAACCTAAAGTTTTCAAAATATTCTATTGAAACACAAAATAAAAATATAATGGCGCTTAGAAGCACCCAAGATATATGTTTATGACCCAGAATTTTTTTTTACTGCAATGAAATGTAGGATTAATTTCCTACAACTGTCAAATTCAAGGGAATTTTTTTTTCATTGACGTAAACCCCACACTGATTGAAGAAATAAGCTATACATGTCTAGGGTCTCATATAATCCGTAAAAAAAATAATAATCGGTAAATAATACATTTTTCAGACAGGATAAATATTCCATAGGCGCTATAGCGCATTAGTTAAGAGGAACAAATTATAATCAAAGAGACACGTTTATGAAATCGTAGGAATGGTTTTAACTGCAGATTAAATTAAGCTTGAAATTTCTCATTTTTGGCGTAAATTTGACGTTATGTCTATGTACTTTATGGTGTTTTCCTAATATTTTCAAATGATTGTAACTTTGAAAGTAGATCGGTTACCCACTTAAATTTTTCGATTTTTCTTTGTATTTTAAAAAGTTCTACGTGCATACAATTTCTTAAAAAAATCGCTGGACAAGTGATTTACGTACCTGTTACCTTAAATAAAACTTGCCCAAACTCTATTTTATCAAGTGAAACAGCTTTACAAAACTTTACGTACAGGTTAATGCATAATACAATATATTAAATAAACCGAATCGTTTCAACTTAAATGGATACTTAATTTCAAATGTTTTGCATAATTATTTGTTGCTATGGAAACAATAAACATTTAAAATTAATAAAATCTTTGTCATACTATTTTAATATTTAATCGCATAAAATCTAATACCAAATACAATTTATTTATGAATAAATTGGTATGTGAAATAACCTTGCATAATGCTTAAACAGTATTTACTCCTTTTGCAAAATATTAAAATAAAGAATATACCCATGTTGCTAAGCAACAAACATGTACTTCTGTCACGAGTTCCGTGTATGTGTGTTATACAATAAATTAACTAAATTCAACTTAGATATAAGTTCTAAAGTCAATTCAAATGTTCAAACAATTTTGTAAACAAACTGAAATCCTGCGGACAAGTGTCGCTTTCCAAAACCTAATTTATGAACTAAATATGCAATCTATATACAAAATATAAAAACACAACTTACAGAATAATGAAGTAGAAAATAAGGTTTCATGTCTTTGTTATTTAGCTTTCGATAAAACTCTATAATCATTGCTTTATCAACAAAGGTAGCACGGTAGTATTTGCATTCCAGAATTTAGGTTGCTCTTTTGTGTACCCTACTTAGGTCAATGTATCTGAACAGTGTGATTGGACTAAAAATACAGTATCAACTGAACATACTTTCCCAAACTGAGGGATGAATCAGGTGTAGAAAAATATGAAATAATTTTACAAACAGGTGAAAATGAATTTTTGAGAATTTTTTTAAATTTTGTATTCACTGCATGATAAAAGACCTAAAAGCACTAGTGGCCTTAGGTTTTTAAAAATAGCAAAAAAAGTAAACGGTCATGATACATATTCAAATTTATTTCTGATTAGTATAATGAAAGTACTTTAGTTAACTGTGTATGTAGAATTTTTCGCAGTGCTAGAAAGTGGTGAAAATCCTAAAAAGGCTATCATTATCCCTTATGGGCCAGGAAATACTACCGTGCCACCTTAACTGGGATATATATGTTTACACAAAATCAATAAAGGTATTTGTTTTACCTATGCAATTTGTAAGTTTATCAATAAAAAGTTGATTAAGGGCAACTAGAATAAAAACAGCCCTTAAATTTCACCCCTGGGAGTGAAAATTGCTGATTCAGCAAATTTTGCCTGATCTGTGGGTAATAATGTTAATATTTACCTAGAAAGTAAAATTTCTTTATTTTTAAGAAACTTGCAATACATTTTTAATTATAAAGTTTAGTTTTAACTTTTCGCAGTGTCTGACACTTGTGCAACAACTGGAATTTGAGACGCGACATATTTTAGTCGCCTGTACCTCCTATAATTTTCACCGTAATAAATAAAGTGCATAATTTTTTATTTTTTTCCACACAAGTACAGCTATACTAGTTTTCTTCAGGTTTAATTTGTAGTTCTGTGGTAACATGACACCAGTAAAGAGCTTTTTTGGAACTAGTAAGTGGTTAAGGGATCCTTACTTATTCATTTAGCCCTCATATTTAGCTGAAATAGAGATAGCATTAGGGGTTTCTTTACATTGACAAGACAATTTTTTGGACAAAGAATGTGATTATGATTGTATATCAGCAAGATTAAATAGTTTATTCATTTTCCATGCAAATGTCATTAATTTATTTGATTTTCTGACCCTGAAAAGCACAATAAAGCTAAATTGATTATGTAAGGGGACATAATTTAACTGAATGCATACATGAGAAATAGACAATGAGTCAACTTAAAGATATATTCTAGTACATGTATTGTCAAAAAGATCTTTGAATAATAGTAAACTGCCATCTAAAGAGTCTTGTTATATTGCCTTCATAATCTGGAAATGCTTAAAGGAATGTAAGGCATGCTGTAAAATGTGGAATGGACTTTACTATCAGTTTTCATGATTTGGTGCTTAAACTGTTTCTTTCAGTCAGATTAACTATAAATAGAGTTGGCAATCCAATAATTCCTCCTGAATCACCATGGTTTACTTCTGTGTTGATTTGAAAAAAACATATATTTGGGTTTTGTTCACTCCTTAAGTAAAAATGTTCAGATGAAAAAAAGTGAAAATCTGCCAGCTGGGGTAGGGGTATACTTTTTAATTTTTTTTTGGTAAGAAATAAGTGAAGACTAGTATTCTTTATTGTAATATGTTTCCTAGTAAGAAGTCTATGCATCATAGGTGTCATGACAGATTTCAAGTTTGTAATGTCTTGGTTAAGGTAGCACGGTAGTATTTGCATTCCAGAATTTAGGTTGCTCTTTTGTGTACCCTACTTAGGTCAATGTATCTGAACAGTGTGATTGGACTAAAAATACAGTATCAACTGAACATACTTTCCCAAACTGAGGGATGAATCAGGTGTAGAAAAATATGAAATAATTTTACAAACAGGTGAAAATGAATTTTTGAGAATTTTTTTAAATTTTGTATTCACTGCATGATAAAAGACCTAAAAGCACTAGTGGCCTTAGGTTTTTAAAAATAGCAAAAAAAGTAAACGGTCATGATACATATTCAAATTTATTTCTGATTAGTATAATGAAAGTACTTCAGTTAACTGTGTATGTAGAATTTTTCGCAGTGCTAGAAAGTGGTGAAAATCCTAAAAAGGCTATCATTATCCCTTATGGGCCAGGAAATACTACCGTGCCACCCAAAAGACATTTCTCCCGGCAAATAAAAATTACAAATTATCTCCCCTGGACATTATAATATTTAAAGTCAATACGGATACAATATGAAATATTTCCGGACTTTCAATAAACTTTTGAAAATAACTATTATAAAATCAACTTTATATTTCTAAATATAGAATAGATTTGTATTAAATAAATTCCTGAAACATTTATCAATTGTTTACATAAATAAAAAGCGTCGCGTCCTAAGCGTAACCAATACAAAATAATTAATCACAATGGAAACGAAATAAAATCTATACAAAATATATACAATTAATTTACGTGAATATCATAAAATGAATTTTAACTTTAGTTTGCTTTACCCAAAAATATAAAGTAATTAAAACTCTTTAATTTAAATAAAACAAAAATACAATAAATATATTTCAACTTACCTGGTGTAAAACAAGAGAAAGTTCTAGTAAATATAGATGTTTATTATTGGAAATCAGTAATCAAAGTGACCGTTGAAAACGTAAATTGTTTCCATGCGGGCGTGGTTACATGATCACTGATTTCTTAACTTTCTCCTGTTTTCACCAATCAAAAAGTACCTTGTATCGCTCCATCGACCACAACCTATTTTCACTGGTTGGTCAATAATCAAGTCATGGGTGACAGGTGTTATTAACAATTTCACACACGAGTAATAGGAAAAGGTTGTTGACCAAAAAGCCTTAATTTACATGTAAGGTACATAATCCAAAGTAAATAATTTAGCACTTACATGTCTCTTTGTTATCCAGCTTAATTATGTAATCTAAATATTCAAGTTGTATGTCATTCTTCTTTATCAAAAATTAACATTCCAAAAATAATGTAACTTACATAAGGAGAAATTTTAGAAATAAAATAAAAATTTAAACTTCAAAATACTTTAACTCAAATTGTAAAAATTGAATGATTTTCACTTTATGAATTGCCAAAGACAAAATTTTAATATAACAGATGTACCAGAAATGGAAGATGATTTTAGAAATATGATCGAAATTTAAAAGTAACTGACATGAAATATATTAGATATATGATACTGAGCCACTTTTGAAAAATGTAGTTCTTTTATTTTCTACACATAATGGTCATCATAGCATTCGTACAAAAGATTAACAGCCAAGGTTACAGAAAGCCAAATTGTGTAATGTAAATTTGAAAATAGAATGCTATTTTGATTGATAATCATTATGAATGCCAAAAGTGTATATTTAACTCTTAATTTTGAAGTGTTTTTGGTGTGTTGATGAAAAAATATGTTGCAAAAAATGAAAAAAATGTAAATGAAAAATGCCAAATGGGTAGACTGAGCCACCAGGCTAGGCTCAGTCATAAAGATTTTTTGACCTAGCCATCGAGCTTGGTCAGATTGAGCCACCAGGCTAGGCTCATTGGGAAGACTGAGCCACCAGGCTAGGCTCAGTCTTAAAGATTTTTTTGACCTAGCCATCGAGCTTGGTCAGATTGAGCCACCAGGCTAGGCTCATTGGGAAGACTGAGCCACCAGGCTAGGCTCAGTCTTAAAGATTTTTTTGACCTAGCCATCGAGCTTGGTCAGATTGAGCCACCAGGCTTAGGCTCACTGAGGAATCGCACTCAGTTCGTACAAATAGTAGAAGATACTTGATATGTATGAAAGGGGACGTTACTATACCTAAAAGGGAGGTATAGCATCTGTGAACCCTAAACACAGAGACCGGCTTAACTTCGCCATACATATCATGAATAGTATCCAACTACTGCGTGTACTTACTCAAATTTCTTTTCAGTCCGTCAACATTATCAAGATTATCTTGTAGACAACTATAAAATATGCATATTATATAACAGAGTTTAAACTTGTTGCCATTTTTTCTATTTTCTCTCTTTACAATAAAAGTAGATGGGCATAAACAAATAGAACACTTCTGCTTATATTCATTTACCACAGACAACCTTTGATATGGAAATCTTATTTCATGTGTCACAAAAACTATACTGATTATATAATATGAGGTCAAGGTCAGGTAAATCCTGTCACCTTAAAATGATCAATTGTAAAGGTCAAAGTGAGGTGAAAACTGTAAAACATGCATGTATTTCTTTCAAGCAATTAATATACCCAAATTATTCCTTAAATTAAAAAAGAAGTAGTCCTCACACCTTGATAATACATTTTGTTTATTTAGTCTTTAAATCAAGGTCAAGGACAACAGGACTACTTCAGATCATTAGGCATCTAAAAACAGACACAGTGATTGAACAACAGCTATATAATTATCCTAGCTGTTATCAAATTTGTACATAATCATGCATGATCAGCCAGAAAATAATTAAAAGAGAAACATAACAGCTAAATATACAATTCCAATTCAGATTCTGGATAGAAAAGAACATTTCTCGATATTCATAGAAAAAACTTTGGAGTATCACAACCTGGTCATGCTGGTGTCATTCCGAGTAAGACAGAATACATATATTTAGCTGCTGATAACATTGATGAAAAGCTACAACTCTGTCTAGTCACTGAGAAGTATTACAATGTTTATATATAAGCAGCACATAAACAGTAACAAGAAAGGCTGTTAACCTGCGAAATTTAAGACAGCAGTAACTTATCACAAGTGGTTGCACTGTTAAATGACAAAAATAAAACATGTAAACTAAACATTTTCGCAGGAAAAGGTACATTTAGTGGTTTATTTGGCCCAAAAATAAAACTGGTCTCTAAGTAGCCGGATCGTCCTGAATTTGCATGAAATATTTGCTCTTGGAAATAAGGCAAACAACAATCAATTAATAAATGATTAATATATAAGTTGTTAGCCAGTATTTTACTCATAATAGGTAATGGAAACATCTGGTTTCAGTCATTTTCATATATATGAACAAAAAATCCTTATCAAAAGCATATATTTTTGAAAATACAAAAAAGTATCATGGAAATGATATTACTGGATTAAGATGGATCTTGTATTGTGTTGAGAGTAAACACATTTGTACATTTCTATTGTAGTCTAGCTAGCTCCTACCTGTATGTTTTGGATTGGTTTTTTTCAGCAGTATTAGCTCTTCTCAGACTAAAATTTCCAAACTGCTTCTCCATTCAAGTTCGACATCTGCTGTCATCTGCCATTTCCAAGTGTTTTACTTTGTCTCCTGTGCACTTAACATGAGTAACCATTTTATACTTTCTGCAAAGATAAAAAAAATCTTGTTATAATCATGTGAAAATATAATAGATATAAAATTATAACCAAAATTATAATTAAAAGCCAAATTTTAATAATGATATTGCAATGAACTGTCACAGAGGCAACCTATTTTCCAATCTTTTGTATTATTTTTTCACCTTGTTTCCATTCATTGCAATTATACCATCTTGATAGACAAAGATGGAAGGATTATATGCACATAAATCTGGTTCAAGGGGGTACCCAACACTATACACCAAAAAAAACCTGTCGTTTAATTTTTCTTGTTTTTATCCCATTGATAAACTAGGCTAAGCTAAACATCTTATAAAAATTTTGAAGGATTTGAACCATACGTTTAAAAGATTTGGCAACTCGAATATGGCATCTTTTACATGCTAATATCAGCCAAATTTGGAAGTTTAAGAAATATGGGTATAGGGGTATATATGTTAAAAAAATTTAAAATTGATCCTAAATTGACAATAGCATAGTTAATAGTGAAAACTGAGGCGAATTTTAGTTCACCTATTCCCTTTACTTGTATTTTTTTTATTCTGGATTAAAATTTTTGTCCGAATTAAAAAAGGGGGGTCTCAGATTCAGCCCCCAAAGTGGATATGATGGGTCAAGTATTTGAAGAAAAAATTAAAAAAAAAAAAAAACGTGTCGTTTAATTTTTTTTTAAAACTAACCATTTGTAGTGCTATATCAGTTTGTTATTTTTGCAAAAATTTATAAATTTTTATCCACCAGATTTTTTTCAATTATAGTTTTTTATAATACCACCACCCTCAATAAATAAGAGCAAGTTCCATTCTGATAATATATTTGGGGCATAGTTTTCTTGTCTTTTGACCTAGGGCTTAGATATTTTGCATGTTGAAGTATCATCATGAGGTAGAGTGTGACATATCATGATGACTTTCATGTGACCTTGAAATTTGACCTCAAGGTCAAATAAATGTATTTTTGATAGAAAACAAGGCCATATGCATTTTTTTTGTTGTTTTTTTACCTAGGTCTTGCATCTTTTGTATGAGGATGTATCATAATGAGATGGAGTGTCCTGTGTTGTGATTATCTTCATGTGACCTTAAATTGACCTCAAGGTCAATTTTATTTTTTACTATAAACACTTTACCATGCCTTGTTGTCTTTTTACCTTGGTCTTAGATCTTTGGTATGTAGATGTATCATCATCAGGTAATGTGTCTTGCACCATGATGACCTTCATGTGATCTTGAAATTTGACCATCAGGTCAACTTTATGTAGTTTTTAGCATGAAAATGACCAGGCCATGACTTTTGACCTAGGTCTTACATCTTTGGCAAATATGAATGTATTATCATGAAGTGGTGTGTTCCTTGCAAATTTGACCTTCATGAGACTTTAAAGTTTGGTTCATTTTATTTTAGTAGCTTCAGATAAATGATTTTTGAAATATTTATTTCATAGGGTACAATATCCAACCACTAGTATGTTTGAATTTGGCGGTCATTTTTTTGCAGATAAAAATGGCAAATTATTTATTTTTCAGTGTCAATTGATCTGGGACTATAACTCAAAATATGAAATTAAAATGCAGGGAATCAAAATTTCATAGAACTTTGTAATATACACACTTATTGCATTCTTACCACCTTCCAAGTTTCATTAAATTCTGTTGTGCGGTTTTTAAGGAGATGAACTAACAAGAATAGGAGAGACAAATGGACAGACTGAAACATCATATCCTTGGCAAATTCATTGTGTTGGGAGAATAATAAAACAAGTATCAGGGTAGACACAGTCAGGTTATAGGAAAACACAGACATATATTTATTTTTTGGCCATACAAAATTCATTCCTCAGTCTGAAAGTAGTCCTGAATGCATTTCACACTCTTTGGTGGTATCTTATGGTCCTGTAAGACAAATTTCAGTCCATTTACATCTCGTACAGATGCCAGTTTGAGGTGTTTCAACGATATACCATCTTTTGCTAGTTGCATGCAAACTGGCCTTGAAACAATTTTATTACTTAGTAAGTCAGAGTAGGAGTCCATGCAATTGTGGTATAAAATGGAAAATACATCATCAGATTTCACTAGTGAGGTAAATTTACTGTCGTATAATGTTTTTAATGAATCCACATCCTCTATTGCATTGTGGGCAGAGTAATTTTCTCCTACAAACTGTTTGACAAGAGTCTGCTGCTTAAAATTTTCTACATCATTTTTTGGAATATGTTTTCTAGCCACTTTCATTGTGTCAATAAAACCTTTCACGGTTTCACAAAATGTCGAAAAAAAATTAAATTGTTAACAATTACAGGAATGTCAAAGTTACAAATGTTATGACCTAGTATAATTGGCTGGTTCTGTTCCTTTAAAAAATGTATAAAATCAAGTAGGGCTTTATGTATTGTCACAGGTTCAACTATATCTCCTCGAACATACATTTTATTTGTTCCATGGCTGTATGTTATACCAGTGATCTTACTGGCCTCGATCTGAATGTCCACTCTTGGGATGACATATCTGTTAAAACTATTTGAATTTGACTTAGCTGCTATCTGAATGATGTCGCTATTCCTACCCAAGCCTGTTGTTTCTAAATCAAAAAACACTTTGCATTCAGTGCCATCTAGATTAAAAGGAAGTGGAATTTCTGTGGTTTGCTCAGGGTCCTGTTGAAGATCAAATTCCATTTGAGATCCATAGGTTTTTCCTTCTCTTATCAGATGTTTACGCTCGTTCTTATTGCGGTTTCTTTTCTTTTGTATACGGCCAACTTTATATTCCTTTGAATTCTTTTTTTTTTTTTTTCTTTTCTTTTTTTCCATTTTTTTATCTCTTACAGAGGAAATTGCCATTGTAAATTCTCCTGGAGAGAGGTTTGCTGCTTCATTGATCTAAAAAAATGCAACATAATTAAAATGTAATACATATATGCATTAAAATATTAAAAATCAAGAAAAAACAGTAATCTCCATCGTGAACACATATTTTGACCTATAATGGTAACTCTTTATATATCGTGACTTGGATGGATAGTTGTTGCATTAGCACACATACCACATCTGATAATAATTTGAGAAGAAAGAAGATAATTGAGTTACATACTAGATAAACATGATTCGTGACTGTAAATTGTACAAAGTATATCTGCAGGGCTAAAAAAGCAATACAGTAATCTCCTTGTATATAAACATTGGATGCAACATGTAACATGGTTTCAAAAAGATAAAAAAATTATTAAAGGAGAATGTGTAAGATGTCATGAATGCCTCCGCTGTAGCTTTGCAATTTTTTTGCAAAAGTTAAAAAGGGACAGAACTATAGGTTGACAAATGAGTCACAACACAAATTTGAACTCTGTCTGAGTGTTGTGATTCTTATATGTATCAGTTTTATAAAAGTTGTATCAGACAAACTTACGTTAGAGTAAGGAAACAAAACAATTTGCAATTTTCCAAGTTATAAAGGGCATGACTCTAGAACAATAAGTGACTCACTTTCCGTGATGAGGCAAACTTCAGTAAGAGTGAGGAAAGGAAAGAGGATGAGAGTAAGGTCAGACGGACAAAAAGACATGGAGTGGACATAAAGATAGTACTAGAAATTTAATTTTAATGAACTTTAGGTCAAGGTCTTAGTTACCAATCCTTGAACTTGACACAAATGATATACCCACATACTAAAAATTCATTATATGCTATATCAAAAGATTAATAAAGTTATGGTCTGAACAGGCTTTTCTGAGAAGATGAAGAAAAATTTTTGAAAGAAATAGAAGAGGAAAGAAAAAGAAGCAATCATATTCAATCACTATGTCACCCTTCGTTCAAAAAGAAGATGTAAAAATTTTCATAGTTACCTTGGATAAGTAGCCATATCCTTCATTTTTCTGAAGCACAGCTGCAGATAGCCTATTCTGAAGTGAGCATGATCCACCATAATGTCTAAAAAAGAGTATGAAGAACTTTTTAAGTACATTAAAATATATTCCCCTCTTCCCTTATTTGAACTTGATGTCAAAGGTGCAGGTAACAGTTACATACCAACTCACCAAATATGAAGACCCTTTGCAAAAGATTAATTTTTTTTATATAAAGTTTCACTATGATAGTATTGACTCCCTTCATTGAAAACTAATAAACTTCAACCTGCCTGTTAACTTGAGTTGGACAGATGGATGTACATCACTTTTAGTAGTCAGGGTATGAAAAATTTAAAGCCCTGACAAGATAATTAAGTCTTAGATGCATGGGTTTTTTTGTTATTGGCTTTGAACTAGCTGTCAGTAATTGCAATGTGACATATTTGTTTTTCATTTATTGATTTTTTACATTAATTTGGCCATTAGTTTTCTTGTTTGAATTTTGTACTTTGACATATGTATAATTGGTTTCTTTTTACAAATTGTGACTTGGATGGAAGAGGTGTCTCATTAGCACTCATACCACATCTTTTTATATCTATACATAAATTTGTGAATTAGGGCCTTTTATAGCTTACTATGTCATATGAGAATTGCTCATTGTTAAAGGCCTTTCTGTGACCCATAGCTGTTAATTTCTGTGTCATTTGGTCTCTTGTGTAGAGTTGTCTTATTGGTAATCATACAACATATTTTTTATACTTGTATTCATTGTTGCTTAAGAATGTGAACTGACATGCAAATATATATAAAATTACCTTGATTTAGGTGCCTTTACAGATACAACCTGGTTAAAGCTTTCATTTGACTGTGTAGATCCAAGATCATTTAAAGAATTACTCCTACCAATCATTTTTTGCACTAAATTATTCAATTCAACCTTTAATCCTTCAGACTTGAGCGGTTTCCCATTTGGTAAACTTTTATACCTAAAATGGAGTTGAATAAAATGAAAATAAAATTTACATTTCAAATTTTTATTTGCACAAAATACTTAGCCTGAAACTTTAGTGTTAATATTTAGTATAAGTATATGTTCAATATTTCTGTACATGGGCGGATCAAGAAATTTTAAAACAGGGGCAGGAGTTGTTAAGAAAAAAGGGGAGTTCTTAGAACAAAAAGTGGGTGCAGCTTGATACTACCGCAGAGGTTGAACCCTGAACAGTTGGGGCAAGTATGGACACAACATTCAAGCTTGATACAGCTCTGAATTTGGATTGTTATTAATATTTGACACAGCATAGGTTTCTGACACAAAATGAATGTAGTCTAAGAACTTAAAATTTTTAAATTGGACATTTACCTACTAAGGTCAAATATCCAAAATCTAAATACATGGTTAGATTTAGCATATCAAAGAACCCCAAGAATTCATTTTTTGAAGAAATCAAATAAAATTTAATATTGGACCCTTTTGAACTCAATGTGGACCAATGTGATAACGGGACCCAAAATCAAAAATCTAAATACATGGTAAGATTCAGCATATCAAAGAACCCCATATATTCAATTTTTGTTGAAATCAAACAAAGTTTAATTTTGGACCCTTTGACCTTAATGTAGACCAATTAGAAAATGGGACCAAAAATTAAAAATCGAAATACAAGGTTAGATTCCGCATATCAAAGAACCCTAATAAGTCAATTTTTGATGAAATCAAACAAAGTTTAATTTGGACCCTTTGAACCTCAATGTGGGCCAATTTAAATGGGGTTCAAAATCCAAAAACTTAATACATGGTTAGATTCAGCATATCAAAGAACCCCATATATTCAATTTTTGTTGAAATCAAACAAAGTTTAGTTTTGGACCCCAATTTGGACTGACTTGAAAACTGGGCCCATAATCAAAAATCTAAATATATGTTTAGATTCAGCATATCAAAGAATCCCATGAATTCAATTTTTGTTAAAAACAAACAAAGTATAATTTTGGACCCTTTGGACCTTAATGTAGATCAATTTGAAAACGGGACCAAAAATTAAGAACCTAAATACACAGTTGGATTCGTCATATGAAAGAACCCCTATAATTCATTTTTTGATGAAATCAAACAAAGTTTAATTTTTGACCCTTTGGACCTCAATGTGGACCAATTTAAAAACGGGCCAAAATCCAAAAACTTAATACACGGTTAGATTCAGCATATTAAGGAATCAATTTTTAGGATTGACATATGTATAATTGGTTTCTTTTTACAAATTGTGAATTGGATGGAAGAGGTGTCTCATTAGCACTCATACCACATCTTATATCTATTAATTCTTTGAGAAATGAGACAATACAGAAAACAAGAGGCTCTCAAGAGCCTGAATCGCTCACCTGTTAAAATTTTGGTTAAATCTTTCATCAATGATTAGTTTTGCTTTTCAATATATATTAATGAGTGGCTTAAAAATGCCACTTCAACGTTCATTGTATCTGTCATATTTTCTTCAAAAGCAAATAAATGCATTTTACCCATATGTTCCATTTAGTCATAGTTTCTATGTTTCTTGACGTACAAGGAAATAAAATACAAAATTTATACTAGATTCATTTCTTTTTTTAAAGTTAAAAAACATAAACAACTTGTGTAAAATTGTCCTTAAAGGGCAATAACTTCTTAAGGGGCAATTGACAATTTTGGTCATATAAAACTTTTTAGTAGATCTTACTTTGTTGGACATTTTTTGCTGTTTACAGTTTATCTTTATCTTCAATAATATTCAAGATAACAACCAAAAACTGCAAAATTTCCTTCAAATAACCAATTTAGTGGCAGCAACCCAACAATGTTTGTCTGAAAATTTCAGGGATGATAGATCTTGACCTTTTAAACATTTTTACCCCATGTCAGATTTGCTCTAAATGCTTTAGTTTCTGAGATATAAGCCAAAAACTGCATTTGACCACTATGTTCTATTTTAAGCCATGGCGGCCATGTTTGTTGATTGATCAAAAATTCGGATATAATTCATAAATTAAATTCCTAAAGGAACATTGATTTAAAGTTAAGAAGTATTAGGCACAATAGTTTCAGAGGAGAAGATTTTTTAATGTTAGCAAACTTGATGAACAAATTGTGTAAAATTGTCTTTAAAGCTTTAAGGGCAATAACTCCTTAAGCGGTCAATTGACAATTTTGGTCATTTAACTTTTTTGTAGATCTTAATTTGCTGAACATTATTGCTGTTTACAGTTTATATCTATCTATAATAATATTCAAGATAATAACAAAAAACTGCAAAATTTCCTTTAAACTACCAATTTAATGGCAGCAACCCAACAATGGATTGTTCGATTCGTCTGAAAATTTCAGGGCTGCATTTGACCACTATGTTCTATTTTAAGCCATGGCGGCCATGTTTGTTGATTGATCAAAAATTCGGATATAATTCATAAATTAAATTCCTAAAGGAACATTCATTTAAAGTTAAGAAGTATTAGGCACAATAGTTTCAGAGGAGAAGATTTTTTAATGTTAGCAAACTTGATGAACAAATTGTGTAAAATTGTCTTTAAAGCTTTAAGGGCAATAACTCCTTAAGCGGTCAATTGACAATTTTGGTCATTTAACTTTTTTGTAGATCTTAATTTGCTGAACATTATTGCTGTTTACAGTTTATATCTATCTATAATAATATTCAAGATAACAACCAAAAACTGCAAAATTTCCTTCAAATAACCAATTTAGTGGCAGCAACCCAACAATGGATTGTTCGATTCGTCTGAAAATTTCAGGGCTGCATTTGACCACTATGTTCTATTTTAAGCCATGGCGGCCATGTTTGTTTATTGATCAAAAATTCGGATATAATTCATAAATTAAATTCCTAAAGGAACATTCATTTAAAGTTAAGAAGTATTAGGCACATGATAGATCTTGACCAATTGAACAATATTACCCATTTGTCAGATTTGCTCTAAAAGCTTTAGTTTTTGAGATATAAGCCAAAAACTCTATTTGACCCCTATGTTCTATTTTTAGCCATGGCTGCCATGTTTGTCAATGGATCAAAACTTCGGATACAATTTACAAACTAGATACCCCTAGGAATATTTAGTTAAAGTTTTAAGGTATTTGGCCCTGTAGTTTCAGAGAAGAAGATTTTTAAATGTTAGCAAACTTGATGAACAAATTGTGTAAAATTGTCTTTAAAGGGCAATAACTCCTTAAGGGGTTAATTGACAATTTTGGTCATATTTACTTTTTTGTAAATCTTACTTTGCTGAACATTATTGCTGTTTACAGTTTATATATATCTATAACAATATTCAAGATAATAACAAAAAACTGCAAAATTTCCTTAAAACTACCAATTTAGTGGCAGCAACCCAACAATGGGTTGTTCGATTCGTCTGAAAATTTCAGGGCTGATAGATTTTGACCAATTGAATAATTTTACTCCATATCCAATTTGCTCTAAAAGCTTTGGTTTTTGAGATATAAGCCAAAAACTGCATTTGACCCCTATGTTCTATTTTTAGCCATGGCGGCCATGTTTGTCGATGGATCAAAACTTTGGATACAATTTATAAACTACATACCCGAAGGAACATTTATTTAAAGATTGAAGGTATTTAGCCCAGTAGTTTCAGAGGAGAAGATTTTTGAAATAGTTTACGACGACGACAGACGAACGCCAAGTGATGGTATAAGCTCACATGTGGCCCTTCGGGCCCCAGTAAGCTAATAATATGTTGTCAATACCAGTATAGAAGATCTTACGTAAATTTTTCTGGATCTTGATGATAGCTACACCAGTCAGCATCTTTACAATTTTCATGTGATCCAAAAATATGTGGTACAATTCTTTGCAGCCCAATCTTAATGTCATCTTCATTGTCACCTCCCTTAATGGAATACATAAAGCACCTCAAAATATATTGTTTTGTTTCATCCTTTTGCAATTCTTTGTAACTACAAAATAAGAAACAAATAATTAATGTAAAAAAAAAATTTAAAAAGTCTTCTTTTTTTATTGCTTATCTGTCTATACTATTGAGGGAGCAAGCACCCTTCAGACTTTTATGGGGCATGGATGAAATCTTCAATCATGGATTCATGCATCTGCCTTTTAATTTTCAGAAAAAAAGGGTCCTAGTTTCTATTTTTTTAAGTCCGGCCTTTTTATTCTAAACTTCATAAAGCCTCACTAAAAACTATTTGGTCGTTCCATAAGCCATGAAGATTACTCATATATATACTAATAGTTCTTTCAATTTTAAATGTAATGTTTGTGAATTCAGATAACACAAAAATGCAAAGATCTTTACATGTCTTTGAACAACACAAAATTGAAATTTCATTGTAATGTTTTTTTTAGAGTTTGTAGTCTTGACAGATCAATATAATAAGATCTATAAGTATGATTTGATTTGGTAAAGGATGGGCTTAAGCCTTTTCATATCATAGACATACTCGTAACACTAAAGTTAATTTGTAAAAATACCTCTTTGAAATATTATATAAGCTTGTTGATATACCCTTCTTTACATGGTTCTGGTCATCTTTTTTCTTTATATTTTCAAACTCAACTTCAAGTCTGGCTGATGTTGCTGCATCATTATCAGCATGTATGACTGAAATGAAGATTGAAGAATTATAAACCTACAAAAAGCCAACACAACAGCGGTCAAGATATACAACTGCAAGCATATTTTTTTATTTGGAAAATAGTGATAGCTGTTATATTCTGCCTTATTTAATTACATGTAGCTAATGTAAATAAAGCAACTAAAATAAATATAAACTGGATTTTTACATGACATTGGTTATGTTATATCATTAACAACAAAATTAATTGATTCTTTGTCATAAAAGTGTAAGAACAAAATCTTAGTTTCCTGTGAAAATCACAAAATACTCACCTTTCAAATTTGAAAGTATTGTTGAAATAAGAGTTATTTCCCTTTATATGATATTTTCAATGCATTTTGGGGAACTCATTACATGAAATTGTATTTCAAAGTTCTTTATTTTGAATATGAAACATACCATTAATTTCACATTCATCATCTTTTAATCTGTGGGCCATAGACACCGCCATATCTGCCTCCATGGATTTACTAGAGCCATGCCAATTCAACTGACACTCATGCTCTGGAACAGTCTCTTTTCTATTAAGATGGAATTCACAAACCTTACAAGTCTTACTTCTTAAATCAAAGGACAACACCTTTCCTGTCTCCTTTCCAATAAAAGTTGCATGTCCTGCAAGAATTAAAGTAAAAGGTATTACATACATGATGCAATGATAAACAGTTTAGTAAATATTTTTTTGAAGTTTGGTTTCAATTTGTTTAGGGGTGTAGGATAATGGATATTTTAAAGAAAGGTTCACAGATGCAATGTTACAGATTAATATGACGGACAGATATTGATAATAAAGAGCCTGTAGTTCAGTGGTTGTTGTTAGTTTATATCTGTCATATTTTCTTCATAAATTGTTTTTTTATTATTTACGCCGTTAGTTTTTTCATTTGAATTGTTTGGTATTTTTCATGTTGGATATAAGTTTTTCTCATTGTTGAAGGTTTTATAGTTGTCTAGCTATAATTGCCTACTTCCAATTCATTTGAGCTCTGGTGGACAGTTGAGTCACTGGCAATCATGTAACACATCTTACTTCTATAATGTATGCAAAATGATGGCAAAAGCTCACCTATTTGCTATAATTGAACCAGGTAAGTTAAAGAGATCTAGCCTAGGGATTGAATAAAAATAAGTATGGGAAGATATTTCTTTAACTACAGCTTCTTACATGTCTTATATCACACTAAATAGTGAAATTAATTGTTTGTCCAATTAAGTTATTTATATTAATAATTGATTCAGCAAAATTTAACAAAATACAGTAATTAAATCATGAATGTCAGACATTAAATTATATAATAAAAATTATATGAATGCTGTTTATTTACCTGTTTTACTATTATAATTCCAACCGGAGCCTCTCTTTGCCAGCCACCGTCAAAACTTGCTTCAATCTAGAAAAGATTGCATTTCTAATAAAAAAAAGTCCCAGCAAGTTTTTTTATAGATTGACCTTAAACATTTACCTTCACCTTTAGGATACCTAGTTTTGTAGTAAGCTACAAATACATTATTAAGAACACAAACAAATCTTTTGGATGCATATGTATGCAGAAACAAACATTTGCAGTGACTGCACACCAAATACACAATTAGAAATTATTTTTAAAGTCTTGATCTGTACATGTATAGTTGTTTATTCTGTCTGTCTCACACTTATACCTAACTGATCATTGTATTTTTTGTAATTAGGACAATATTTACTGTATATACAATGTAGCATTACATGATCAAATTGCATTATAATTCTCATATATATATTACCTAAGTCCCTTGAATTAAATCTAGGATCTAGGACTTTTTAGATGTACTCCATGAAAAGTTATACCATATGAGGATTTTTTTTTTTGGGGGGGGGGGGGGGTAAAAAAGACTTAGTTTTCTAGAAAGGGGCATCCAGTCTGGATATTCCACTTTGTGTGCATACATTTAATACTTACATTGCCATTTGTGCTGAGTGACTTTTCCTCTCTTTGTGCCATATTGCACGACTGGATTGTTACATTTTTAATCTGTCCACTTAATTCTTTCTCTTTTTTCCTTAATGTGCTCTCTGTAATGGATGGCAGGTTACATTCTGCTAGAAAGTTCTGCAGATGAGTTGGGCCCATCCCTGCATGTATCATTCCTTTAATAGAATATGAGGTATTATTAAAATTGAGAAAGAAAATTGATGTCTTAATAATGGAAAATGTACACACCTGCATTTCTAAGACTAAGAAACAGTTGTGTTATAAACAAAGAAAAGATGGTAATTTGTTTCTCTTAAAATTGTAAAATTCTTTAAAATTTCCTAGACTGAAGATATATTAACAGGACACAGGCTGACAGTCCTGTGCTAATTTCTCTGACTTGGCTTACAAAACATCATCTAAGAATATTTACATGATATGATGATGTACATATAGTTGTACATTTAATGGCCAAGCCCTAAAAAAAATATTTCACAGTTTATAATTAGTTATTATAACTCTTTTCAAAGCCTACTTTAACTATGAAAAAGATAAGAAGGGAGGGGTTGAAAGTTGTTGATGTTCATTGAACAATGACAATGTTTTCAACAATTAATTTGTTATAAGGCACAGGCATTTGTCTCAGAAAAAATCCTATATACCTTAATCTAAAAAGTTTCCTTAACACCCCAATTTGCCCAAGTATACAAGCAGCATGCACTGTTGAGTTAGCTATATATATAGACACATTAGTTGTAATTGCCCCCGAGGACTCAATATTAATCTATTTATTAAACAAAAATCATGAATGCATTTAAATATAATTATGAAAAATAAACAATGCAACATGTTAATTATAAAGGTAAACAGTAAAACTGTAAATATTAGCATCATACAGGCTATTATAATTTACAAGCATGTGATATAATCATATAGTTTCTATACCTACCTATGGAAGCTTTTGTGTTGATGTCATAACTTCCAGATGGCCCCTCTTCCCAAACTGGACATCAGTTACAGTATGACACAGTTCACAATCCACCATCAGTAGACCACCTAGCCCAAACAATCGTTCTCCTACAATATTTGACAGGTAAAGCGGACACTTGCAAGTGCAGCAATACATTCCTTTTGCTAGGACATTCAACTCAACAATTCTTCTCCCCATTGTCCAAGATTTTGACACATCAGACTTGTTATCATCTTCCAATTCAGCCTCGGCCCCAACATCAAGAAACTCGTATACGTAATCGCCATGATCATTACGCAAGCCGACTTGCGGAGAATCTTCCAATTTCCTGCCATCATTTAACCATTTGAAGTAATCTGAACGATTTGATTTCTTATCGGCAGATTTAGACCTCGAAAATTTACCAAACGGATCACGTTTACGCTGTTCCATTATAACATTGATGTATCGTCTGCTTCATATTAACAGGTAAACAACTATTCAAGGTCAATAAAACGCTTGTAATATGAGGCGTATTTTAAAACGCTATATTGACGTAAGTTAATTCAGAATTTCAGTAAGAGTTATCTTTTCTTAGGTGTACGGTACCCCCTTTTAAGCACGACACATTGTGCTCCTGTACAGTCAGGCAGGGATCTTGACCATGTGTTGTTAGTTGTCTTTGTTTGCTCATCTTTATTTTCTCGGAGGAGATGGACCATTCTCCATCTGGCAGGTTGTCCCCAACATGCTCAACATAAACATGAAACATGAAACTTAATAAATAGGCTGTTATTTTTCTTGTTTGAATTGTTTCACATTTTTCATGATGGGGCCTTTTATAGCTGACTATACAGTGTATTTTTCACACTGTTAAATGACAAAAATAAAACATGTAAACTAAAAATTTTCGCAGGAAAAGGTACATTTAGTGGTTTATTTGGCCCAAAAATAAAACTGGTCTCTAAGTAGCCAGATCGTCCTGAATTTGCATGAAATATTTGCTCTTGGAAATAAGGCAAACAACAATCAATTAATAAATGATTAATATATATTAGTTGTTAGCCAGTATTTTACTCATAATAGGTAATGGAAACATCTGGTTTCAGTCATTTTCATATATATGAACAAAAAATCCTTATCAAAAGCATATATTTTTGAAAATACAAAAAAGTATCATGGAAATGATATTACTGGATTAAGATGGATCTTGTATTGTGTTGAGAGTAAATACATTTGTACATTTCTATTGTAGTCTAGCTAGCTCCTACCTGTATGTTTTGGATTGGTTTTTTTCAGCAGTATTAGCTCTTCTCAGACTAAAATTTCCAAACTGCTTCTCCATTCAAGTTCGACATCTGCTGTCATCTGTCATTTCCAAGTGTTTTACTATGTCTCCTGTGCACTTAACATGAGTAACCATTTTATACTTTCTGCAAAGATAAAAAAAATCTTGTTATAATCATGTGAAAATATAATAGATATAAAATTATAACCAAAATTATAATTAAAAGCCAAATTTTAATAATGATATTGCAATGAACTGTCACAGAGGCAACCTATTTTCCAATCTTTTGTATTATTTTTTCACCTTGTGTCCATTCATTGCAATTATACCATCTTGATAGACAAAGATTGAAGGATTATATGCACATAAATCTGGTTTAAGCACGACACATTGTGCTCCTGTACAGTCAGGCAGGGATCTTGACCATGTGTTGTTAGTTGTCTTTGTTTGTTCATCTTTATTTTCAGAGGAGATGGACCATTCTCTATCTGGCAGGTTGTCCCCAACATGCTCAACATAAACATGAAGCTTAATAAATAGGCTGTTATTTTTCTTGTTTGAATTGTTTCACATTTTCATGATGGGGCCTTTTATAGCTGACTACACAGTGTATTTTTCACAATTTTGAAGACTGTACAGTGGCTTATAATTGCTTACATCCACTTCATTTGAAAGCTGGTGGACAGTTGTCAGTGATTGAACAACAGTATATTAATATCCTCAAATTTGTAAATCATCCTCAAAATCATGATCAGCCTGAAAAGGATAAAAAGAAACCTAACAGCTAAAAATGAATTCCAGTTCAGATTATTGAAAGAAAAGAAAATTTCTATATATACAGAAACTGATGCTAAAATTGATGAAAAGCTACAACTCTATCTAGTCACTGAGAAGTGCTACAATGTTTATATATAAGCAGCACATAAACAGTAACAAGAAAGGCTGTTAACCTGTGAAACATTAGACCAGTACATCATGTCCTTACTATGAAATCACGTTCTCTCACACTTTCTCTCCCTCTCTACATACCACTCTCAATCATATACCCTCACCCTCTCAATCATTCTCTTTTTCTCCCTCCTTTTCTCACCCTTTCACCCTTTCATGACAACCTTAGCCACCTATCACCTATTCCCCTTCTGCTTGGTGTTAAGTCCCTATCAGAAAAGTTGGTTAGTAGATGAATACAATTTTTATAAGATGTACCAGAAATGGAAGATGATTTTAGAAATATGATCGAAATTTAAAAGTAACTGACATGAAATATATTAGATATATGATACTGAGCCACTTTTGAAAAATGTAGTTCTTTTATTTTCTACACATAATGGTCATCATAGCATTCGTACAAAAGATTAACAGCCAAGGTTACAGAAAGCCAAATTGTGTAATATAAATTTGAAAATAGAATGCTATTTTGATTGATAATCATTATGAATGCCAAAAGTGTATATTTAACTCTTAATTTTGAAGTGTTTTTGGTGTGTTGATGAAAAAATATGTTGCAAAAAATGAAAAAAATGTAAATGAAAAATGCCAAATGGTAACAAAATCCAAGTAGTTAATATTTAAAGCAAAAAGCCAAATGAAAAAATGCCAAAGTTTAAAAATGCCAAATGGTATTTAAAAAAATACCTGTCTGCTTGTACTAGCCAGCCAGCCTGTGGGTTAGCTGGACTTTAAGGTGCTAGTTCACCAAGACAAATGCCCACAGTAAGACACCTTTCTTTTCCTTTTGGAGTACCAGTTTTTAAGTCTATGATTTGACTTGGGGGCTTAATTTTAACTGAAAAAAGATAAAAACAGTCTCCTGTACAATTTAAAAATTTTGTCATAGAAAGTAAATATTCCCTTTGCCCCCTATTCCCAAATGGATAAAAAATTAAGTAAAATATCCTTCATTTCCCAACTAAAATGTTCATAAAATGGCCTATCCACCACACTTGGTCAGACTGAGCCACCAGGCTAGGCTCAGTCTTAAAGATTTTTTTGACCTAGCCATTGAGCTTGGCCAGATTGAGCCACCAGGCTAGGCTCATTGGGTAGACTGAGCCACCAGGCTAGGCTCAGTCTTAAAGATTTTTTGACCTAGCCATCGAGCTTGGTCAGATTGAGCCACCAGGCTAGGCTCATTGGGAAGACTGAGCCACCAGGCTAGGCTCAGTCTTAAAGATTTTTTTGACCTAGCCATCGAGCTTGGTCAGATTGAGCCACCAGGCTAGGCTCATTGGGAAGACTGAGTCACCAGGCTAGGCTCAGTCTTAAAGATTTTTTTGACCTAGCCATCGAGCTTGGTCAGATTGAGCCACCAGGCTTAGGCTCACTGAGGAATCGCACTCAGTTCGTACAAATAGTAGAAGATACTTGATATGTATGAAAGGGGACGTTACTATACCTAAAAGGGAGGTATAGCATCTGTGAACCCTAAACACAGAGACCGGCTTAACTTCGCCATACATATCATGAATAGTATCCAACTACTGCGTGTACTTACTCAAATTTCTTTTCAGTCCGTCAACATTATCAAGATTATCTTGTAGACAACTATAAAATATGCATATTATTTAACAGAGTTTAAACTTGTTGCCATTTTTTCTATTTTCTCTCTTTACAATAAAAGTAGATGGACATAAACAAATAGAACACTTCTGCTTATATTCATTTACCACAGACAACCTTTGATATGGAAATCTTATTTCATGTGTCACAAAAACTATACTGATTATATAATATGAGGTCAAGGTCAGGTAAATCCTGTCACCTTAAAATGATCAATTGTAAAGGTCAAAGTGAGGTGAAAACTGTAAAACATGCATGTATTTCTTTCAAGCAATTAATATACCCAAATTATTCCTTAAATTAAAAAAGTAGTAGTCCTCACACCTTGATAATACATTTTGTTTATTTAGTCTTTAAATCGAAGTCAAGGACAACAGGACTACTTCAGATCATTAGGCATCTTAATACTGATAACTTATCTGTTGGATATTCTGAAAAAAAGCTTTATTCACTCTACCAACAGTTTAGAATTTACATATATGATTATGTCCCATGCATTTATTTTAGAAGCATAAAAACAGACACAGTGATTGAACAACAGCTATATAATTATCCTAGCTGTTATCAAATTTGTACATAATCATGCATGATCAGCCAGAAAATGATTAAAAGAGAAACATAACAGCTAAATATGCAATTCCAATTCAGATTCTGGAAAGAAAAGAACATTTCTCGATATTCATAGAAAAAACTTTGGAGTATCACAACCTGGTCATGCTGGTGTCATTCCGAGTAAGACAGAATACATATATTTAGCTGCTGATAACATTGATGAAAAGCTACAACTCTGTCTAGTCACTGAGAAGTGCTACAATGTTTATATATAAGCAGCACATAAACAGTAACAAGAAAGGCTGTTAACCTGCGAAATTTAAGACAGCAGTAACTTATCACAAGTGGTTGCACTGTTAAATGACAAAAATAAAACATGTAAACTAAAAATTTTCGCAGGAAAAGGTACATTTAGTGGTTTATTTGGCCCAAAAATAAAACTGGTCTCTAAGTAGCCGGATCGTCCTGAATTTGCATGAAATATTTGCTCTTGGAAATAAGGCAAACAACAATCAATTAATAAATGATTAATATATATTAGTTGTTAGCCAGTATTTTACTCATAATAGGTAATGGAAACATCTGGTTTCAGTCATTTTCATATATATGAACAAAAAATCCTTATCAAAAGCATATATTTTTGAAAATACAAAAAAGTATCATGGAAATGATATTACTGGATTAAGATGGATCTTGTATTGTGTTGAGAGTAAATACATTTGTACATTTCTATTGTAGTCTAGCTAGCTCCTACCTGTATGTTTTGGATTGGTTTTTTTCAGCAGTATTAGCTCTTCTCAGACTAAAATTTCCAAACTGCTTCTCCATTCAAGTTCAACATCTGCTGTCATCTGTCATTTCCAAGTGTTTTACTTTGTCTCCTGTGCACTTAACATGAGTAACCATTTTATACTTTCTACAAAGATAACAAAAATCTTGTTATAATCATGTGAAAATATAATAGATATAAAATTATAACCAAAATTATAATTAAAAGCCAAATTTTAATAATGATATTGCAATGAACTGTCACAGAGGCAACCTATTTTCCAATCTTTTGTATTATTTTTTCACCTTGTGTCCATTCATTGCAATTATACCATCTTGATAGACAAAGATTGAAGGATTATATGCACATAAATCTGGTTTAAGCACGACACATTGTGCTCCTGTACAGTCAGGCAGGGATCTTGACCATGTGTTGTTAGTTGTCTTTGTTTGTTCATCTTTATTTTCAGAGGAGATGGACCATTCTCTATCTGGCAGGTTGTCCCCAACATGCTCAACATAAACATGAAGCTTAATAAATAGGCCGTTGTTTTTCTTGTTTGAAGTTTTTCACATTTTCATGATGGGGCCTTTTATAGCTGACTACACAGTGTATTTTTCACAATTTTGAAGACTGTACAATGGCTTATAATTGCTTACATCCACTTCATTTGAAAGCTGGTGGACAGTTGTCAGTGATTGAACAACAGTATATTAATATCCTCAAATTTGTAAATCATCCTCAAAATCATGATCAGCCTAAAAAGGATAAAAAGAAACCTAGCAGCTAAAAATGAATTCCAGTTCAGATTATTGAAAGAAAAGAAAATTTCTATATATACAGAAACTGATGCTAAAATTGATGAAAAGCTACAACTCTATCTAGTCACTGAGAAGTGCTACAATGTTTATATATAAGCAGCACATAAACAGTAACAAGAAAGGCTGTTAACCTGTGAAATTTTAGACAGCAGTAATTTCATGATTTAAAATTAACAGATTACTGAAGAAAACAGAAACTACATGAGACTAAACAGAAAACTGCACTTCCATTAGACCAGTACATCATGTCCTTACTATGAAATCACGTTCTCTCACACTTTCTCTCCCTCTCTACATACCACTCTCAATCATATACCCTCACCCTCTCAATCATTCTCTTTTTCTCCCTCCTTTTCTCACCCTGTCACCCTTTCATGACAACCTTAGCCACCTATCACCTATTCCCCTTCTGCTTGGTGTTAAGTCCCTATCAGAAAAGTTGGTTAGTAGATGAATACAATTTTTATAAGATGTACCAGAAATGGAAGATGATTTTAGAAATATGATCGAAATTTAAAAGTAACTGACATGAAATATATTAGATATATGATACTGAGCCACTTTTGAAAAATGTAGTTCTTTTATTTTCTACACATAATGGTCATCATAGCATTCGTACAAAAGATTAACAGCCAAGGTTACAGAAAGCCAAATTGTGTAATATAAATTTTAAAATAGAATGCTATTTTGATTGATAATCATTATAAATGCCAAAAGTGTATATTTAACTCTTAATTTTGAAGTGTTTTTGGTGTGTTGATGAAAAAATATGTTGCAAAAAATGAAAAAAATGTAAATGAAAAATGCCAAATGGTAACAAAATCCAAGTAGTTAATATTTAAAGCAAAAAGCCAAATGAAAAAATGCCAAAGTTTAAAAATGCCAAATGGTATTTAAAAAAATACCTGTCTGCTTGTACTAGCCAGCCGGCCTGTGGGTTAGCTGGACTTTAAGGTGCTAGTTCACCAAGACAAATGCCCACAGTAAGACACCTTTCTTTTCCTTTTGGAGTACCAGTTTTTAAGTCTATGATTTGACTTGGGGGCTTAATTTTAACTGAAAAAAGATAAAAACAGTCTCCTGTACAATTTAAAAATTTTGTCATACAAAGTAAATATTCCCTTTGCCCCCCCATTCCCAAATGGATAAAAAATTAAGTAAAATATCCTTCATTTCCCAACTAAAATGTTCATAAAATGGCCTATCCACCACACTTGGTCAGACTGAGCCACCAGGCTAGGCTCAGTCTTAAAGATTTTTTTGACCTAGCCATTGAGCTTGGCCAGATTGAGCCACCAGGCTAGGCTCATTGGGTAGACTGAGCCACCAGGCTAGGCTCAGTCTTAAAGATTTTTTTGACCTAGCCATCGAGCTTGGTCAGATTGAGCCACCAGGCTAGGCTCATTGGGAAGACTGAGCCACCAGGCTAGGCTCAGTCTTAAAGATTTTTTTGACTTAGCTATCGAGCTTGGTCAGATTGAGCCACCAGGCTAGGCTCATTGGGAAGACTGAGTCACCAGGCTAGGCTCAGTCTTAAAGATTTTTTTGACCTAGCCATCGAGCTTGGTCAGATTGAGCCACCAGTCTTAGGCTCACTGAGGAATCGCACTCAGTTCGTACAAATAGTAGAAGATACTTAATATGTATGAAAGGGGACGTTACTATACCTAAAAGGGAGGTATAGCATCTGTGAACCCTAAACACAGAGACCGGCTTAACTTCGCCATACATATCATGAATAGTATCCAACTACTGCGTGTACTTACTCAAATTTCTTTTCAGTCCGTCAACATTATCAAGATTATCTTGTAGACAACTATAAAATATGCATATTATTTAACAGAGTTTAAACTTGTTGCCATTTTTTCTATTTTCTCTCTTTACAATAAAAGTAGATGGGCATAAACAAATAGAACACTTCTGCTTATATTCATTTACCACAGACAACCTTTGATATGGAAATCTTATTTCATGTGTCACAAAAACTATACTGATTATATAATATGAGGTCAAGGTCAGGTAAATCCTGTCACCTTAAAATGATCAATTGTAAAGGTCAAAGTGAGGTGAAAACTGTAAAACATGCATGTATTTCTTTCAAGCAATTAATATACCCAAATTATTCCTTAAATTAAAAAAGTAGTAGTCCTCACACCTTGATAATACATTTTGTTTATTTAGTCTTTAAATCGAAGTCAAGGACAACAGGACTACTTCAGATCATTAGGCATCTTAATACTGATAACTTATCTGTTGGATATTCTGAAAAAAAGCTTTATTCACTCTACCAACAGTTTAGAATTTACATATATGATTATGTCCCATGCATTTATTTTAGAAGCATAAAAACAGACACAGTGATTGAACAACAGCTATATAATTATCCTAGCTGTTATCAAATTTGTACATAATCATGCATGATCAGCCAGAAAATGATTAAAAGAGAAACATAACAGCTAAATATGCAATTCCAATTCAGATTCTGGAAAGAAAAGAACATTTCTCGATATTCATAGAAAAAACTTTGGAGTATCACAACCTGGTCATGCTGGTGTCATTCCGAGTAAGACAGAATACATATATTTAGCTGCTGATAACATTGATGAAAAGCTACAACTCTGTCTAGTCACTGAGAAGTGCTACAATGTTTATATATAAGCAGCACATAAACAGTAACAAGAAAGGCTGTTAACCTGCGAAATTTAAGACAGCAGTAACTTATCACAAGTGGTTGCACTGTTAAATGACAAAAATAAAACATGTAAACTAAAAATTTTCGCAGGAAAAGGTACATTTAGTGGTTTATTTGGCCCAAAAATAAAACTGGTCTCTAAGTAGACGGATCGTCCTGAATTTGCATGAAATATTTGCTCTTGGAAATAAGGCAAACAACAATCAATTAATAAATGATTAATATATAAGTTGTTAGCCAGTATTTTACTCATAATAGGTAACGGAAACATCTGGTTTCAGTCATTTTCATATATATGAACAAAAAATCCTTATCAAAAGCATATATTTTTGAAAATACAAAAAAGTATCATGGAAATGATATTACTGGATTAAGATGGATCTTGTATTGTGTTGAGAGTTAATACATTTGTACATTTCTATTGTAGTCTATCTAGCTCCTACCTGTATGTTTTGGATTGGTTTTTTTTTAGCAGTATTAACTCTTCTCAGACTAAAATTTCCAAACTGCTTCTCCATTCAAGTCCGACATCTGCTGTCATCTGTCATTTCCAAGTGTTTTACTTTGTCTCCTGTGCACTTAACACGAGTAACCATTTTATACTTTCTGCAAAGATAAAAAAAATCTTGTTATAATCATGTGAAAATATAATAGATATAAAATTATAATCAAAATTATAATTAAAAGCCAAATTTTAATAATGATATTGCAATGAACTGTCTCAGAGGCAACCTATTTTCCAATCTTTTGTATTATTTTTTCACCTTGTGTCCATTCATTGCAATTATACCATCTTGATAGACAAAGATTGAAGGATTATATGCACATAAATCTGGTTTAAGCACGACACATTGTGCTCCTGTACAGTCAGGCAGGGATCTTGACCATGTGTTGTTAGTTGTCTTTGTTTGTTCATCTTTATTTTCTCAGAGGAGATGGACCATTCTCTATATGGCAGGTTGTCCCCAACATGCTCAACATAAACATGAAACTTAATAAATAGGCTGTTATTTTTCTTGTTTGAATTGTTTCACATTTTTCATGATGGGGCCTTTTATAGCTGACTATACAGTGTATTTTTCACAATTTTGAAGACTGTACAGTGGCTTATAATTGATTACATCCACTTCATTTGAAAGCTGGTGGACAGTTGTCAGTGATTGAACAACAGTATATTAATATCCTCAAATTTGTAAATCATCCTCAAAATCATGATCAGCCTAAAAAGGATAAAAAGAAACCTAGCAGCTAAAAATGAATTCCAGTTCAGATTATTGAAAGAAAAGAAAATTTCTATATATACAGAAACTGATGCTAAAATTGATGAAAAGCTACAACTCTATCTAGTCACTGAGAAGTGCTACAAGTTTTATATATAAGCAGCACATAAACAGTAACAAGAAAGGCTGTTAACCTGTGAAATTTTAGACAGCAGTAATTTCATGATTTAAAATTAACAGATTACTGAAGAAAACAGAAACTACATGAGACTAAACAGAAAACTGCACTTCCATTAGACCAGTACATCATGTCCTTACTATGAAATCACGTTCTCTCACACTTTCTCTCCCTCTCTACATACCACTCTCAATCATATACCCTCACCCTCTCAATCATTCTCTTTTTCTCCCTCCTTTTCTCACCCTTTCACCCGTTCATGACAACCTTAGCCACCTATCACCTATTCCCCTTCTGCTTGGTGTTAAGTCCCTATCAGAAAAGTTGGTTAGTAGATGAATACAATTTTTATAAGATGTACCAGAAATGGAAGATGATTTTAGAAATATGATCGAAATTTAAAAGTAACTGACATGAAATATATTAGATATATGATACTGAGCCACTTTTGAAAAATGTAGTTCTTTTATTTTCTACACATAATGGTCATCATAGCATTCGTACAAAAGATTAACAGCCAAGGTTACAGAAAGCCAAATTGTGAAATGTAAATTTGAAAATAGAATGCTATTTTGATTGATAATCATTATGAATGCCAAAAGTGTATATTTAACTCTTAATTTTGAAGTGTTTTTGGTGTGTTGATGAAAAAATATGTTGCAAAAAATGAAAAAAATGTAAATGAAAAATGCCAAATGGTAACAAAATCCAAGTAGTTAATATTTAAAGCAAAAAGTCAAATGAAAAAATGCCAAAGTTTAAAAATGCCAAATGGTATTTAAAAAAATACCTGTCTGCTTGTACTAGCCAGCCGGCCTGTGGGTTAGCTGGACTTTAAGGTGCTAGTTCACCAAGACAAATGCCCACAGTAAGACACCTTTCTTTTCCTTTTGGAGTACCAGTTTTTAAGTCTATGATTTGACTTGGGGGCTTAATTTTAACTGAAAAAAGATAAAAACAGTCTCCTGTACAATTTAAAAATTTTGTCATAGAAAGTAAATATTCCCTTTGCCCCCTATTCCCAAATGGATAAAAAATTAAGTAAAATATCCTTCATTTCCCAACTAAAATGTTCATAAAATGGCCTATCCACCACACTTGGTCAGACTGAGCCACCAGGCTAGGCTCAGTCTTAAAGATTTTTTTGACCTAGCCATTGAGCTTGGCCAGATTGAGCCACCAGGCTAGGCTCATTGGGTAGACTGAGCCACCAGGCTAGGCTCAGTCTTAAAAATTTTTTGACCTAGCCATCGAGCTTGGTCAGATTGAGCCACCAGGCTAGGCTCATTGGGAAGACTGAGCCACCAGGCTAGGCTCAGTCTTAAAGATTTTTTTGACCTAGCCATCGAGCTTGGTCAGATTGAGCCACCAGGCTAGGCTCATTGGGAAGACTGAGTCACCAGGCTAGGCTCAGTCTTAAAGATTTTTTTGACCTAGCCATCGAGCTTGGTCAGATTGAGCCACCAGGCTTAGGCTCACTGAGGAATCGCACTCAGTTCGTACAAATAGTAGAAGATACTTGATATGTATGAAAGGGGACGTTACTATACCTAAAAGGGAGGTATAGCATCTGTGAACCCTAAACACAGAGACCGGCTTAACTTCGCCATACATATCATGAATAGTATCCAACTACTGCGTGTACTTACTCAAATTTCTTTTCAGTCCGTCAACATTATCAAGATTATCTTGTAGACAACTATAAAATATGCATATTATTTAACAGAGTTTAAACTTGTTGCCATTTTTTCTATTTTCTCTCTTTACAATAAAAGTAGATGGGCATAAACAAATAGAACACTTCTGCTTATATTCATTTACCACAGACAACCTTTGATATGGAAATCTTATTTCATGTGTCACAAAAACTATACTGATTATATAATATGAGGTCAAGGTCAGGTAAATCCTGTCACCTTAAAATGATCAATTGTAAAGGTCAAAGTGAGGTGAAAACTGTAAAACATGCATGTATTTCTTTCAAGCAATTAATATACCCAAATTATTCCTTAAATTAAAAAAGTAGTAGTCCTCACACCTTGATAATACATTTTGTTTATTTAGTCTTTAAATCGAAGTCAAGGACAACAGGACTACTTCAGATCATTAGGCATCTTAATACTGATAACTTATCTGTTGGATATTCTGAAAAAAAGCTTTATTCACTCTACCAACAGTTTAGAATTTACATATATGATTATGTCCCATGCATTTATTTTAGAAGCATAAAAACAGACACAGTGATTGAACAACAGCTATATAATTATCCTAGCTGTTATCAAATTTGTACATAATCATGCATGATCAGCCAGAAAATGATTAAAAGAGAAACATAACAGCTAAATATGCAATTCCAATTCAGATTCTGGAAAGAAAAGAACATTTCTCGATATTCATAGAAAAAACTTTGGAGTATCACAACCTGGTCATGCTGGTGTCATTCCGAGTAAGACAGAATACATATATTTAGCTGCTGATAACATTGATGAAAAGCTACAACTCTGTCTAGTCACTGAGAAGTGCTACAATGTTTATATATAAGCAGCACATAAACAGTAACAAGAAAGGCTGTTAACCTGCGAAATTTAAGACAGCAGTAACTTATCACAAGTGGTTGCACTGTTAAATGACAAAAATAAAACATGTAAACTAAAAATTTTCGCAGGAAAAGGTACATTTAGTGGTTTATTTGGCCCAAAAATAAAACTGGTCTCTAAGTAGCCGGATCGTCCTGAATTTGCATGAAATATTTGCTCTTGGAAATAAGGCAAACAACAATCAATTAATAAATGATTAATATATATTAGTTGTTAGCCAGTATTTTACTCATAATAGGTAATGGAAACATCTGGTTTCAGTCATTTTCATATATATGAACAAAAAATCCTTATCAAAAGCATATATTTTTGAAAATACAAAAAAGTATCATGGAAATGATATTACTGGATTAAGATGGATCTTGTATTGTGTTGAGAGTAAATACATTTGTACATTTCTATTGTAGTCTAGCTAGCTCCTACCTGTATGTTTTGGATTGGTTTTTTTCAGCAGTATTAGCTCTTCTCAGACTAAAATTTCCAAACTGCTTCTCCATTCAAGTTCAACATCTGCTGTCATCTGTCATTTCCAAGTGTTTTACTATGTCTCCTGTGCACTTAACATGAGTAACCATTTTATACTTTCTACAAAGATAAAAAAAATCTTGTTATAATCATGTGAAAATATAATAGATATAAAATTATAACCAAAATTATAATTAAAAGCCAAATTTTAATAATGATATTGCAATGAACTGTCACAGAGGCAACCTATTTTCCAATCTTTTGTATTATTTTTTCACCTTGTGTCCATTCATTGCAATTATACCATCTTGATAGACAAAGATTGAAGGATTATATGCACATAAATCTGGTTTAAGCACGACACATTGTGCTCCTGTACAGTCAGGCAGGGATCTTGACCATGTGTTGTTAGTTGTCTTTGTTTGTTCATCTTTATTTTCAGAGGAGATGGACCATTCTCTATCTGGCAGGTTGTCCCCAACATGCTCAACATAAACATGAAGCTTAATAAATAGGCTGTTATTTTTCTTGTTTGAAGTTTTTCACATTTTCATGATGGGGCCTTTTATAGCTGACTACACAGTGTATTTTTCACAATTTTGAAGACTGTACAATGGCTTATAATTGCTTACATCCACTTCATTTGAAAGCTGGTGGACAGTTGTCAGTGATTGAACAACAGTATATTAATATCCTCAAATTTGTAAATCATCCTCAAAATCATGATCAGCCTGAAAAGGATAAAAAGAAACCTAACAGCTAAAAATGAATTCCAGTTCAGATTATTGAAAGAAAAGAAAATTTCTATATATACAGAAACTGATGCTAAAATTGATGAAAAGCTACAACTCTGTCTAGTCACTGAGAAGTGCTACAATGTTTATATATAAACAACACATAAACAGTAACAAGAAAGGCTGTTAACCTGTGAAATTTTAGACAGCAGTAATTTCATGATTTAAAATTAACAGATTACTGAAGAAAACAGAAACTACATGAGACTAAACAGAAAACTGCACTTTTATTAGACCAGTACATCATGTCCTTACTATGAAATCACGTTCTCTCACACTTTCTCTCCCTCTCTACATACCACTCTCAATCACATACCCTCACCCTCTCAATCATTCTCTTTTTCTCCCTCCTTTTCTCACCCTGTCACCCTTTCATGACAACCTTAGCCACCTATCACCTATTCCCCTTCTGCTTGGTGTTAAGTCCCTATCAGAAAAGTTGGTTAGTAGATGAATACAATTTTTATAAGATGTACCAGAAATGGAAGATGATTTTAGAAATATGATCGAAATTTAAAAGTAACTGACATGAAATATATTAGATATATGATACTGAGCCACTTTTGAAAAATGTAGTTCTTTTATTTTCTACACATAATGGTCATCATAGCATTCGTACAAAAGATTAACAGCCAAGGTTACAGAAAGCCAAATTGTGTAATATAAATTTGAAAATAGAATGCTATTTTGATTGATAATCATTATAAATGCCAAAAGTGTATATTTAACTCTTAATTTTGAAGTGTTTTTGGTGTGTTGATGAAAAAATATGTTGCAAAAAATGAAAAAAATGTAAATGAAAAATGCCAAATGGTAACAAAATCCAAGTAGTTAATATTTAAAGCAAAAAGCCAAATGAAAAAATGCCAAAGTTTAAAAATGCCAAATGGTATTTAAAAAAATACCTGTCTGCTTGTACTAGCCAGCCGGCCTGTGGGTTAGCTGGACTTTAAGGTGCTAGTTCACCAAGACAAATGCCCACAGTAAGACACCTTTCTTTTCCTTTTGGAGTACCAGTTTTTAAGTCTATGATTTGACTTGGGGGCTTAATTTTAACTGAAAAAAGATAAAAACAGTCTCCTGTACAATTTAAAAATTTTGTCATAGAAAGTAAATATTCCCTTTGCCCCCTATTCCCAAATGGATAAAAAATTAAGTAAAATATCCTTCATTTCCCAACTAAAATGTTCATAAAATGGCCTATCCACCACACTTGGTCAGACTGAGCCACCAGGCTAGGCTCAGTCTTAAAGATTTTTTTGACCTAGCCATTGAGCTTGGCCAGATTGAGCCACCAGGCTAGGCTCATTGGGTAGACTGAGCCACCAGGCTAGGCTCAGTCTTAAAGATTTTTTTGACCTAGCCATCGAGCTTGGTCAGATTGAGCCACCAGGCTAGGCTCATTGGGAAGACTGAGCCACCAGGCTAGGCTCAGTCTTAAAGATTTTTTTGACTTAGCCATCGAGCTTGGTCAGATTGAGCCACCAGGCTAGGCTCATTGGGAAGACTGAGTCACCAGGCTAGGCTCAGTCTTAAAGATTTTTTTGACCTAGCCATCGAGCTTGGTCAGATTGAGCCACCAGTCTTAGGCTCACTGAGGAATCGCACTCAGTTCGTACAAATAGTAGAAGATACTTAATATGTATGAAAGGGGACGTTACTATACCTAAAAGGGAGGTATAGCATCTGTGAACCCTAAACACAGAGACCGGCTTAACTTCGCCATACATATCATGAATAGTATCCAACTACTGCGTGTACTTACTCAAATTTCTTTTCAGTCCGTCAACATTATCAAGATTATCTTGTAGACAACTATAAAATATGCATATTATTTAACAGAGTTTAAACTTGTTGCCATTTTTTCTATTTTCTCTCTTTACAATAAAAGTAGATGGGCATAAACAAATAGAACACTTCTGCTTATATTCATTTACCACAGACAACCTTTGATATGGAAATCTTATTTCATGTGTCACAAAAACTATACTGATTATATAATATGAGGTCAAGGTCAGGTAAATCCTGTCACCTTAAAATGATCAATTGTAAAGGTCAAAGTGAGGTGAAAACTGTAAAACATGCATGTATTTCTTTCAAGCAATTAATATACCCAAATTATTCCTTAAATTAAAAAAGTAGTAGTCCTCACACCTTGATAATACATTTTGTTTATTTAGTCTTTAAATCGAAGTCAAGGACAACAGGACTACTTCAGATCATTAGGCATCTTAATACTGATAACTTATCTGTTGGATATTCTGAAAAAAAGCTTTATTCACTCTACCAACAGTTTAGAATTTACATATATGATTATGTCCCATGCATTTATTTTAGAAGCATAAAAACAGACACAGTGATTGAACAACAGCTATATAATTATCCTAGCTGTTATCAAATTTGTACATAATCATGCATGATCAGCCAGAAAATGATTAAAAGAGAAACATAACAGCTAAATATGCAATTCCAATTCAGATTCTGGAAAGAAAAGAACATTTCTCGATATTCATAGAAAAAACTTTGGAGTATCACAACCTGGTCATGCTGGTGTCATTCCGAGTAAGACAGAATACATATATTTAGCTGCTGATAACATTGATGAAAAGCTACAACTCTGTCTAGTCACTGAGAAGTGCTACAATGTTTATATATAAGAAGCACATAAACAGTAACAAGAAAGGCTTTTAACCTGCGAAATTTAAGACAGCAGTAACTTATCACAAGTGATTGCACTGTTAAATGACAAAAATAAAACATGTAAACTAAAAATTTTCGCAGGAAAAGGTACATTTAGTGGTTTATTTGGCCCAAAAATAAAACTGGTCTCTAAGTAGACGGATCGTCCTGAATTTGCATGAAATATTTGCTCTTGGAAATAAGGCAAACAACAATCAATTAATAAATGATTAATATATAAGTTGTTAGCCAGTATTTTACTCATAATAGGTAACGGAAACATCTGGTTTCAGTCATTTTCATATATATGAACAAAAAATCCTTATCAAAAGCATATATTTTTTAAAATACAAAAAAGTATCATGGAAATGATATTACTGGATTAAGATGGATCTTGTATTGTGTTGAGAGTAAATACATTTGTACATTTCTATTGTAGTCTATCTAGCTCCTACCTGTATGTTTTGGATTGTTTTTTTTTCAGCAGTATTAACTCTTCTCAGACTAAAATTTCCAAACTGCTTCTCCATTCAAGTCCGACATCTGCTGTCATCTGTCATTTCCAAGTGTTTTACTTTGTCTCCTGTGCACTTAACACGAGTAACCATTTTATACTTTCTGCAAAGATAAAAAAAATCTTGTTATAATCATGTGAAAATATAATAGATATAAAATTATAATCAAAATTATAATTAAAAGCCAAATTTTAATAATGATATTGCAATGAACTGTCTCAGAGGCAACCTATTTTCCAATCTTTTGTATTATTTTTTCACCTTGTGTCCATTCATTGCAATTATACCATCTTGATAGACAAAGATGGAAGGATTATATGCACATAAATCTGGTTTAAGCACGACACATTGTGCTCCTGTACAGTCAGGAAGGGATCTTGACCATGTGTTGTTAGTTGTCTTTGTTTGTTCATCTTTATTTTCTCAGAGGAGATGGACCATTCTCTATCTGGCAGGTTGTCCCCAACATGCTCAACATAAACATGAAACTTAATAAATAGGCTGTTATTTTTCTTGTTTGAATTGTTTCACATTTTTCATGATGGGGCCTTTTATAGCTGACTATACAGTGTATTTTTCACAATTTTGAAGACTGTACAGTGGCTTATAATTGCTTACATCCACTTCATTTGAAAGCTGGTGGACAGTTGTCAGTGATTGAACAACAGTATATTAATATCCTCAAATTTGTAAATCATCCTCAAAATCATGATCAGCCTAAAAAGGATAAAAAGAAACCTAACAGCTAAAAATGAATTCCAGTTCAGATTATTGAAAGAAAAGAAAATTTCTATATATACAGAAACTGATGCTAAAATTGATGAAAAGCTACAACTCTATCTAGTCACTGAGAAGTGCTACAAGTTTTATATATAAGCAGCACATAAACAGTAACAAGAAAGGCTGTTAACCTGTGAAATTTTAGACAGCAGTAATTTCATGATTTAAAATTAACAGATTACTGAAGAAAAAAAAAACTACATGAGACTTAACAGAAAACTGCACTTCCATTAGACCAGTACATCATGTCCTTACTATGAAATCACGTTCTCTCACACTTTCTCTCCCTCTCTACATACCACTCTCAATCATATACCCTCACCCTCTCAATCATTCTCTTTTTCTCCCTCCTTTTCTCACCCTTTCATGACAACCTTAGCCACCTATCACCTATTCCCCTTCTGCTTGGTGTTAAGTCCCTATCAGAAAAGTTGGTTAGTAGATGAATACAATTTTTATAAGATGTACCAGAAATGGAAGATGATTTTAGAAATATGATCGAAATTTAAAAGTAACTGACATGAAATATATTAGATATATGATACTGAGCCACTTTTGAAAAATGTAGTTCTTTTATTTTCTACACATAATGGTCATCATAGCATTCGTACAAAAGATTAACAGCCAAGGTTACAGAAAGCCAAATTGTGTAATGTAAATTTGAAAATAGAATGCTATTTTGATTGATAATCATTATGAATGCCAAAAGTGTATATTTAACTCTTAATTTTGAAGTGTTTTTGGTGTGTTGATGAAAAAATATGTTGCAAAAAATGAAAAAAATGTAAATGAAAAATGCCAAATGGTAACAAAATCCAAATAGTTAATATTTAAAGCAAAAAGTCAAATGAAAAAATGCCAAAGTTTAAAAATGCCAAATGGTATTTAAAAAAATACCTGTCTGCTTGTACTAGCCAGCCGGCCTGTGGGTTAGCTGGACTTTAAGGTGCTAGTTCACCAAGACAAATGCCCACAGTAAGACACCTTTCTTTTCCTTTTGGAGTACCAGTTTTTAAGTCTATGATTTGACTTGGGGGCTTAATTTTAACTGAAAAAAGATAAAAACAGTCTCCTGTACAATTTAAAAATTTTGTCATAGAAAGTAAATATTCCCTTTGCCCCCCCCCCCCCCCCCCCCCATTCCCAAATGGATAAAAAAATTAAGTAAAATATCCTTCATTTCCCAACTAAAATGTTCATAAAATGGCCTATCCACCACACTTGGTCAGACTGAGCCACCAGGCTAGGCTCAGTCTTAAAGATTTTTTTGACCTAGCCATTGAGCTTGGCCAGATTGAGCCACCAGGCTAGGCTCATTGGGAAGACTGAGCCACCAGGCTAGGCTCAGTCTTAAAGATTTTTTTGACCTAGCCATCGAGCTTGGTCAGATTGAGCCACCAGGCTTAGGCTCACTGAGGAATCGACCTCACTTCGTACAAATAGTAGAAGATACTTGATATGTATGACAGGGGACGTTACTATACCTAAAAGGGAGGTATAGCATCTGTGAACCCTAAACACAGAGACCGGCTTAACTTCGCCATACATATCATGAATAGTATCCAACTACTGCGTGTACTTACTCAAATTTCTTTTCAGTCCGTCAACATTATCAAGATTATCTTGTAGACAACTATAAAATATGCATATTATTTAACAGAGTTTAAACTTGTTGCCATTTTTTCTATTTTCTCTCTTTACAATAAAAGTAGATGGGCATAAACAAATAGAACACTTCTGCTTATATTCATTTACCACAGACAACCTTTGATATGGAAATCTTATTTCATGTGTCACAAAAACTATACTGATTATATAATATGAGGTCAAGGTCAGGTAAATCCTGTCACCTTAAAATGATCAATTGTAAAGGTCAAAGTGAGGTGAAAACTGTAAAACATGCATGTATTTCTTTCAAGCAATTAATATACCCAAATTATTCCTTAAATTAAAAAAGTAGTAGTCCTCACACCTTGATAATACATTTTGTTTATTTAGTCTTTAAATCAAGGTCAAGGACAACAGGACTACTTCAGATCATTAGGCATCTGAATACTGATAACTTATCCGTTGGATATTCTGAAAAAAAGCTTTATTCACTCTACCAACAGTTTAGAATTTACATATATGATTATGTCCCATGCATTTATTTTAGAAGCATAAAAACAGACACAGTGATTGAACAACAGCTATATAATTATCCTAGCTGTTCTCAAATTTGTACATAATCATGCATGATCAGCCAGAAAATGATTAAAAGAGAAACATAACAGCTAAATATGCAATTCCAATTCAGATTCTGGAAAGAAAAGAACATTTCTCGATATTCATAGAAAAAACTTTGGAGTATCACAACCTGGTCATGCTGGTGTCTTTCGGAGTAAGACTGAATACATATATTTAGCTGCTGATAACATTGACGAAAAGTTACAACTCTGTCTAGTCACTGAGAAGTGCAACAATGTTTATATATAAGCAGCACATAAACAGTAACAAGAAAGGCTGTTAACCTGCGAAATTTAAGACAGCAGTAACTTATCACAAGTGGTTGCACTGTTAAATGACAAAAATAAAACATGAAAACTAAAAATTTTCGCAGGAAAAGGTACATTTAGTGGTTTATTTGGCCCAAAAATAAAACTGGTCTCTTAGTAGCCGGATCGTCCTGAATTTGCATGAAATATTTGCTCCATAAATAAGACAAACAACAATCAATTAATAAATGATTAATATATAAGTTGTTAGCCAGTATTTTACTCATAATAGGTAATGGAAACATCTGGTTTCAGTCATTTTCATATATATGAACAAAAAATCCTTATCAAAAGCATAAATTTTTGAAAAAACAAAAAAGTATCATGGAAATGACATTACTGGATTAAGATGGATCTTGTATTGTGTTGAGAGTAAATACATTTGTACATTTCTATTGTAGTCTAGCTAGCTCCTACCTGTATGTTTTGGATTGGTTTTTTTCAGCAGTATTAGCTCTTCTCAGACTAAAATTTCCAAACTGCTTCTCCATTCAAGTCCGACATCTGCTGTCATCTGTCATTTCAAAGTGTTTTACTTTGTCTCCTGTGCACTTAACATGAGTAACCATTTTATACTTTCTGCAAAGATAAAAAAAATCTTGTAATAATCATGTGAAAATATAATAGATATAAAATTATAACCAAAATTATAATTAAAAGCCAAATTTTAATAATGATATTGCAATGGACTGTCACAGAGGCAACCTATTTTCCAATCTTTTGTATTATTTTTTCACCTTGTGTCCATTCATTGCAATTATACCATCTTGATAGACAAAGATGGAAGGATTATATGCACATAAATCTGGTTTAAGCACGACACATTGTGCTCCTGTACAGTCAGGCAGGGATCTTGACCATGTGTTGTTAGTTTTCTTTGTTTGCTCATCTTTATTTTCTCAGAGGAGATGGACCATTCTCCATCTGGCAGGTTGTCCCCAACATGCTCAGCATAAACATGAAACTTAATAAATAGGCTGTTATTTTTCTTGTTTGAACTGTTTCACATTTTTCATGATGGGGCCTTTTATAGCTGGCTATACAGTGTATTTTTCACAATTTTGAAGACTGTACAGTGGCTTATAATTGCTTACATCCACTTCATTTGAAAGCTGGTGGACAGTTGTCAGTGATTGAACAACAGTATATTAATATCCTCAAATTTGTAAATCATCCTCAAAATCATGATCAGCCTGAAAAGGATAAAAAGAAACCTAACAGCTAAAAATGAATTCCAGTTCAGATTATTGAAAGAAAAGAAAATTTCTATGTATACAGAAACTGATGCTAAAATTGATGAAAAGCTACAACTCTATCTAGTCACTGAGAAGTGCTACAATGTTTATATATAAGCAGCACATAAACAGTAACAAGAAAGGCTGTTAACCTATGAAATTTTAGACAGCAGTAATTTCATGATTTAAAATTAACAGATTACTGAAGAAAACAGAAACTACATGAGACTAAACAGAAAACTGCACTTCCATTAGACCAGTACATCATGTCCTTACTATGAAATCATGTTCTCTCCCTCTCTACATACCACTGTCAATCATATACCCTCACCCTCTCAATCATTCTCTTTTTCTCCCTCCTTTTCTCACCCTTTCACCCTTTCATGACAACCTTAGCCACCTATCACCTATTCCCCTTCTGCTTGGTGTTAAGTCCCTATCAGAAAAGTTGGTTAGTAGATGAATACAATTTTTATAAGATGTACCAGAAATGGAAGATGATTTTAGAAATACTGTGGATTCATTTATTTTCGTGGGTATCAATTTTCGTGGATAGAGAAAAAAAGACTTTTCGTGGTATACGTAAATTCGTGGATTGCTGATTACAAAAAAAAATTCAGATACGTAATTCGTGGATTTCTTTTTGATTTAGATCATATAACCTCCTTGGTTTGATCAATAATAAAACAAAGAAAAAAGAAGGACTTCATTGAAAAAGTTTTGAATTTTCAAAATCCTCGCTTGGTCATTCTAGGTTAAAGTGTTCATTGAAAACTTCTATTACAATAATGGACAGAGACAAATAATTATTTGTTTGTTTTACAATTTATAAATTCTTGTCAGAATTTTATAAGGCATTCAAAACTGTATGATTGAAAGCTCATTTCCCTAATCAGATATAATAAACAGTCATATAAGTAAAAGGTGTGAAAATAAATGTTCATGTCATAAACAATATTACCTACGAGCAATATCCCCGTACTTAATCCTACTGTTTTTTAATCACCAGTAAACCAAACTATGACACGATAATTGAATTAACAACTTGCAGTTATTTTCCATGAACAGTTTTAAGCAATTTTAAAAAGTAAATTATCACTGATATTCGATATATTTATTATTGATTTAACCAAAATACTTGTATCTTCTTTCAATAAAAATTCGTGTTATGTTACAATGTTTATCGCTAGTCAACACTATACTAGAACTGCATAACATAACCGGAAATAAACATCCGACTCCATACACATTTCTCAGGATTATTCTTCGTTGAATTCTTAAATTCGTGGTTCGCTGTGACCCACGAAACCCACGAAAATTGGTATATCACGAATAAAAATGAATTCACAGTATGATCGAAATTTAAAAGTAACTGACATGAATATATTAGATATATGATACTGAGCCACTTTTGAAAAATGTAGTTCTTTTATTTTCTACACATAATGGTCATCATAGCATTCGTACAAAAGATTAACAGCCAAGGTTACAGAAAGCCAAATTGTGTAATGTAAATTTGAAAATAGAATGCTATTTTGATTGATAATCATTATGAATGCCAAAAGTGTATATTTAACTCTTAATTTTGAAGTGTTTTTGGTGTGTTGATGAAAAAATGTGTTGCAAAAAATGAAAAATGCCAAATGGTAACAAAATCCAAGTAGTTAATATTAAAGCAAAAAGCCAAATGAAAAAATGCCAAAGTTTAAAAATGCCAAATGGTATTTAAAAAAATACCTGTCTGCTTGTACTAGCCAGCCGGCCTGTGGGTTAGCTGGACTTTAAGGTGCTAGTTCACCAAGACAAATGCCCACAGTAAGACACCTTTCTTTTCCTTTTGGAGTACCAGTTTTTAAGTCTATGATTTGACTTGGGGGCTTAATTTTAACTGAAAAAAGATAAAAACAGTCTCCTGTACAATTTAAAAATTTGGTCATAGAAAGTAAATATTCCCTTTGCCCCCTCATTCCCAAATGGATAAAAAATTAAGTAAAATATCCTTCATTTCCCAACTAAAATGTTCATAAAATGGCCTATCCACCACACTTGGTCAGACTGAGCCACCAGGCTAGGCTCAGTCTTAAAGATTTTTTTGACCTAGCCATTGAGCTTGGCCAGATTGAGCCACCAGGCTAGGCTCACTGAGGAATCGCACTCAGTTCGTACAAATAGTAGAAGATACTTGATATGTATGAAAGGGGACGTTACTATACCTAAAAGGGAGGTATAGCATCTGGGAACCCTAAACACAGAGACCGGCTTAACTTCGCCATACGTATCATGAATAGTATCCAACTACTGCGTGTACTTACCAAATTTCTTTTCAGTCCGTCAACATTATCAAGATTATCTTGTAGACAACTATAAAATATGCATATTATTTAACAGAGTTTAAACTTGTTGCCATTTTTTCTATTTTCTCTCTTTACAATAAAAGTAGATGGGCAAAAACAAATAGAACACTTTTGTTTATTCATTTACCACAGACAACCTTGATATGGAAATCTTATTTCATGTGTCACAAAAACTATACTGATTATATAATATGAGGTCAAGGTCAGGTAAATCCTGTCACCTTAAAATGATCAATTGTAAAGGTCAAAGTGAGGTGAAAACTGTAAAACATGCATGTATTTCTTTCAAGCAATTAATATACCCAAATTATTCCTTAAATTAAAAAAGTAGTAGTCCTCACACCTTGATAATACATTTTGTTTATTTAGTCTTTAAATCAAGGTCAAGGACAACAGGACTACTTCAGATCATTAGGCATCTGAATACTGATAACTTATCCGTTGGATGTTCTGAAAAAAAGCTTTATGAAATTTTGTTCACTCTACCAACAGTTTAGAATTTACATATATGATTATGTCCCATGCATTTATTTTAGAAGCATAAAAACAGACAGTGATTGAACAACAGCTATATAATCATCCTAGCTGTTATCAAATTTGTACATAATCATGCATGATCAGCCAGAAAATGATTAAAAGAGAAACATAACAGCTAAATATGCAATTCCAATTCAGATTCTGGAAAGAAAAGAACATTTCTCGATATTCATAGAAAAAACATTGGAGTATCACAACCTGGTCATGCTGGTGTCATTCCGAGTAAGACAGAATACATATATTTAGCTGCTGCTAAAGTTGATGAAAAGCTACAACTCTATCTAGTCACTGAGAAGTGCTACAATGTTTATATATAAGCAGCACATAAATAGTAACAAGAAAGGCTGTTAACCTGTGAAATTTAAGACAGCAGTAACTTATCACAAGTGGTTGCACTGTTAAATGACAAAAATAAAACATAACAAACATGTAAACTACAAATTTTCACAGGAAAAGGTACATTTTATGGTTTATTTGGCCCAAAAATAAAACTGGTCTCTAAGTAGCCGGATCGTCCTAAATTTGCATGAAATATTTGCTACTGGAAATAAGGCAAACAACAATCAGTTAATAAATGATTAATATATAAGTTGTTAGCCAGTATTTTACTCATAACTGGTAATGGAAACATCTGGTTTCAGTCATTTTCATATATATGAACAAAAAATCCTTATCAAAAGCATATATTTTTGAAAATACAAAAAAGTATCATGGAAATGACATTACTGGATTAAGATGGATTTTGTATTGTGTTGAGAGTAAATACATTTGTACATTTCTATTGTAGTCTAGCTAGCTCCTATCTGTATGTTTTGGATTGTTTTTTTCAGCAGTATTAGTTCTTCTCAGACTAAAATTTCCAAACTGCTTCTCCATTCAAGTCCGACATCTGTTGTCATCTGTCATTTCCAAGTGTTTTACTTTGTCTCCTGTGCACTTAACATGAGTAACCATTTTATACTTTCTGCAAAAATAAAAAAAATCTTGTTATAATCATGTGAAAATATAATAGATATAAAATTATAACCAAAATTATAATTAAAAGCCAAATTTAAATAATATCGATATTGCAATGAACTGTCTTTTTGATATTTTTTTCAACTTGTGTCCATTCATTGCAATTATACCATCTTGATAGACAAAGATGGAAGGATTATATGCACATAAATCTGGTTTAACCCAGCCACATTGTGCTCCTGTACAGTCAGGCAGGGATCTTGACCATGTGTTGTTAGTTGTCTTTGTTTGCTCATCTTTATTTTCTCGGAGGAGATGGACTATTCCCCATCAGGAAAGGTTGTCCCCAACATGCTCAACATAAACATGAAACTTAATAAATAGGCTGTGATTTTTCTTGTTTGATTTGTTTCACATTTTTCCTGATAGGGCCTTTTACAGCCGACGATATGGTATGGATTTTTCACATTGTTGGATGCCGTACAGTGGCCTATAATGGCTTACATCCACTTCATTTGAAAGCTGGTGGGCAGTTGTCTCATTGGTAATCATGCCACATCTTATTTTTAAAAAAGTCAGATAAAGACCAATATATGTTAACTTATATGAATAAATGCAAGCAGGGCATACACACACAATTATCACAATGCATATTTTTAACACATATCAATATTGGGGGGATATAAAAGTTATGCAGGAATATGACAGTTGTTTTCCATACATTTGATGTGTTTAATCATTTGATATTGCCATTTGATTTTGATAAGGGACTTTCCGATTTGAATTTTCCTTAGAGTTCGGTATTTTTGTTATTTTACTTTTTATGCAAAAAAAAAAAGAGGAACAGGAATTACCAACAAAATATTGGATACTGACTGAAGGTGATTAATTGAATGAATATATAACCCAGTATAAAAAAAAAGAAATTATTAGTCTATTCAGCTATCTGCAAAATGGAAAACAGAAGTATATCAAAGATCATTCAAATGTAGCAAACATCTCCAAATTAAGGTACTTACTTAGTTGAAACTGGCTGCCACAAAATTTCAAAATGGACCATCTCTCTTCAGAATGAAATATCAAATAAACTTTGTCTACCTATTTACAAGATATATAAATCTAGATCAATCTGGACTTGAGTGAGAACAACTCAGTAGTCTTTATTATAAAACTTGTAAACCATAACCATATTGGTAATTCATGAATATTTATAAAGGCTAAACTATGTACATATATATACTTACACCCCAGTTCTATTGTTAATTTATAGTTTCTACTTCTGAAACAAGTGTAAATTGAATAGATCTATTGTTACGAATAACAAAGGATTTTGACCACAGGGTGTGACGAACGGGTTTCTGGAAACCCCTGCTTCTACATCCCGCAAACAAAATCCATTATTATTGGTAACAATAGAAATTGATTATTTTTCAAATAGCATGAACATAAGAAATTACTAATAGTGTTCACTACAAATTGTGGCAAGATATTAAAAAAAAAACATTTCATAGGCGGATCCAGGAGGGGGGCTTTTGTGGGAAAAAATTGGTTGATTATATAGGGAATCACTGAAGTATGACTGGAGCCCCCTTAGGTCAGTCAGTGGCCCCCCCTTACAAAAAGTTCTGGGTCCGCCACTGCATTTAAAAAATTCCAATAGTGAAAAAAATTTAGCATCTATTTTGAATACAAAAATCATCCTTTAAATACTCCTTTGCTTGAAGGTAATTTTTTTTATCCCAGTCATATGACTCTATTCTAAAGCATTGGTCTTAAAAAAAATGGGGATTCTAACTGGTCCAAGGACACAGTTATCGTCCTTTAGTTTTCGTTTACAAATATAGTCCCTAGTGTGAACAGTGTACAACTTGCATTTTTTTTTGATACACTTTCCCAATTTATTTCTTGATATTTTATACATGAAATATTAAGTAAGGGGATGAAATTACATGTTAAAAAAATTTGGGTGCTGAATCTTTATGTTAAGTAGTGATTTGGTCCAGTTAAAAAAGGTCAAAAATTAGAATGTCTGAAGCTGTCAAACTGAATTTTAGCCCCCCTTAACACAGAATTGTCAGTATTTTGAGTTAGAGCTGGTAGAAGTTTCTATAATTTTGATATTATTTGTATCAATAGTAGTACACTACACTGTAAAAATCTTTTTGAGATAGAGCAGGTGCGATTTTTTTAATTTGAATTTATTGTCTAAAAGAACTGCACTACGAAATAACTGTGTTCTCGGGCCTAAGAGATGAATTCCATAAATGTAGATTTTGTACTTTGGCAACTTTCCTGAATGTTTTGCTGGTTTCAATTTGTCAAACTCAATAAAAGTAAAGGATTTACATCTTTGTTTGACAGAAATTCTGTTAAAATGTCCCATTTTGGCATTATACGGCTAAAATAAGCATTTTAAAGCAGTTTCCATTTTATGCCTAAGAGCCATGCTGACTTTTCTATCTGACAGTTTTTTATGTTCCTGATATTTGTGTTTATTTGCTTAAATCAAATTTAATTAACCATTTGTGAACTCTGAATCTAGAGAAAAGTAGATTATCACAGACAAAAATGTGCAGAATATTTGTATTTATGTCCCTGGTTAAACGGCCTGTTTGATGTATATGAAATGTGAACAGCTTTGTACATAAAATCTGTAGTCCATCACAAATATTTCACTTAGTCTGTAAAAAAAACACTCTACAATGATCAGTACACCCTATTCATTACATATGCTACCATAATTTTCTTCTTTAGGATAGTAAGTGGTTCAAATATATACCAATTGAGACTAAAACTACATGCAAGTTTTTCATTGAAAAGTGAAAAACTGGTCATCAGACCATATTGTCTGCAAAAAAAAGTTGAATTCAAGAGTCCTTTTGCAATTAGACTTCTTGTATCATGACATCTTAGCATAGAAATGAGCAAAAAGTAACAGATTTCCATTTCTTATAGCCTCTGTGTGCATTTTTATATGTAAAAATTGGCTACAGCCTAAATCGACTCTAAATAATTCTCAGTCTTTATTGGCCTAAGACCATTTTATACTCATGTGGTATGCTTTTTGTAACTTTTCCTTATATTTAAAGTACATTTAATATATATGAAAGAATAATGTATGGGTTAAAAAACTTCAAAAACCTCAAATTGGTTGAAAAAAATGCATGTTTATGTAAGACTTCCCTTAATTCGAAAATCTCTTATTTTCAGGCACAGGCTCATATAAATTTGACTTTTGAATAGCTGTAATAAATCTGATAAATCAAATGAGTGTTCCGTTGCTTTTAATACTTATTATATTATATTCAAGAGTATTTAAAAAGCAAATTTTTGCAATATTTAAATTTTTTAGGCCAAAATCTTGACAGTTGAAAATATTTGATTTAAACGTCAAAAATAAACATCCAAATTTTAATATTAAAATGGCCCTAGTTTCTATAATATATATCCTATGGCCATGAAACTTGGCCACCTATCTTATAATTTCCTAAGCTTAGGTCATGCAAAATTTTATTATGTGAACAGTGTATAACTTGCATTTTTTTTGATACACTTTCCCAATTTATTTCTTGATATTTTATGCATGAAATATTAAGTAAGGGGATGAAATTACATGTTAAAAAAATTTGGGTGCTGAATCTTTATGTTAAGTAGTGATTTGGTCCAGTTAAAAAAGGTCAAAAATTAGAATGTCTGAAGCTGTCAAACTGAATTTTAGCCCCCCTTAACACAGAATTGTCAATATTTTGAGTTAGAGCTGGTAGAAGTTTCTATAGTTTTGATATTATTTGTATCAATAGTAGTACACTACACTGTAAAAATCTTTTTGAGATAGAGCAGGTGCAATTTTTTTAATTTGAATTTATTGTCTTAAAAGAAATGCACTACGAAATAACTGTGTTCTCGGGCCAACTCCCGGGACCCCCCCCCCCTCCCTCGGTTACCCATTGGCAGATCTGGGGGTGGGGGTTCTGCGGTTTGGACCCGACTTTAATTTAAAAGATAAATGCATTTGAATGGTTGGACCCCTCCCCCCTTTTCTCTTGAGTTGGGAACCCCCAGCTGGATCAGCCCCTGTTTGCCCCCAAAAAGGGTGTTCCTAAATATCAAATCTGTATCTTTGTATGTTGAGCGAGTCTGGTAGTCGGGTCACACCTATCCCTTAGTATGTCCGAATATGAATGTTTGTTTATTCTCGAGAAGAAAAGGGGAGAGGGTTTATACCGTAAGATATAAAATACAGTTATGATTACCTTTATTACACTGATACAGGTAAGTACTTTTGGTTATAATATTGCCTTTTTCTTAAGTCTCTTCTACCAAATCCAACGCTTGCCACAAAACGTCGTCCATCTTATACCCGTCCATATTGACAACTGCATACAAGGAGCATGATGTTTTTTTGTTTTTTTTTGAAATAAGAATACACGAAACGGTCAACCTTGACCTGCTGATCCATTTTAGCACATGGATTTAACGGGAATATGCAAAACAACTTTGACATATGTAAAATATACTCACTTGTCAAAGTTTGAACAAAGATACCATCAGAAAGGTTACTAGTGGGGTATCCTGTAATAAAAAAAAAAAATCTTATAAATCATGGTTTGATATTGTCAATAAATATGCAATCGGGTTTTTTCATTTAATAATCAATGTTAACAAATATAGGGTTAAGAATGGGGTGTAAGTTAGTTATACACCTCGGGATATGGCGTGTCTGGATAAGAAACCCCTCCGGCCTCCGGCTGACGGGGTTTCTTACCCAGACACACCTATCCCTCGGTGTATAACTATTACAAAACTTGCCAACTCTTACCATATTTGGTAATTCATGAATAGTAATGACATATATAAGTTCATGTAATTTTGAATTGTAGCTTTAAGTAAAAACTGTTCACAGTTGAATGTTAAGTGATTTCTAGTTTAAGAAAATTATAAATTAAATAGATTTGTATGACTTTGCCCCCAGCAGAGCTATAGAAAAACAGTAAATTAAGTATATGTTAGAGAATAATAATCCCTTTCTTCATGATTAAGTACGAGCATTAGCGAATATTTATCATGAAGAAAGGGATAATCATTCTCCTACACGGACACTTTTTATGAATAGTCACTCGTGCATTCAGTGAGTTCATAGGCACTTTATTGTACAACTTGTGACATAATTACCTGCGAGATTTATGAATATAATTTATACGAAAAGTGTTCATAAAAATTATATTTATAAAAAAGCTAACTATGTCCCAAAATGCTGTAATTAAAACAAGTGTCTACGAAGTAACTGACTGCAAGAGTAACTGCAACCATAAAATGTTTCCATGTACAAACATTTCGTGGGTTTGCTTAGCAGTTAAGCTGACGAATCTTGTAAATCAAACTATACGGAGGATTTCCCATTTTCTCTTCGTGTTCAAGAAATTTGTTTAAGTCGAATTGTGATCGCAAAATCAGTCTAAACGTCAAATAAACAACAACTCATTTTGGCTCAAGGGGTGGAAAATAAAAAAAAAAAAATATTGTGTCATGTGATCAATACTTGGGTCTACTCGAATATCCCATTACTGTAATGAGCATAAAACTAAACCAAAAAAATTGATTTCCAAAATAAGTGGATAAAAAAAAGTTAAAACGAAAGAAAATCAATTATATTTCATTACATATTTTTCCCCATAAAAGAAGAGAAACATTTTTTTTTAAAATTCATATATTTTGTTAATTATTTTATTGATTTTATACTTATACATGTTCTATTACGTTCTATTTACGTTTGTCTGATTACTCTTTCTTATTTCATTTTCATACGTTGTTAAATCTGTTATTCATATTCTTGTTGAATAATTTGGTTTTGTTTTTTGTTTTTTTAGGGGGGGGGTATGAACCAGGGAAGGGCCACATTTTCAAAATAGGGGAGGGCGGAGGCAAAGCAAATTTCTTTGTTTGTTTTTGATTGTTTGTACGTATGTATGCATTTTTCTGAGGAGGGTTATACATAAATGAAGAGGCGTAGGAGCCTGGAAAGGGAACCATAACCACATTTCATTCACACTTGCAAAAATGAGGAGCAAAATTTTAAGCGCCACCCCTCAATTTTGGCAATTTATTAGCTATCAAAATATAAAATGACTACAAAAGAGGACATTAACTTATTTCTAGACAATCAGACTATTATGAAAGAAAATATCAAATAAAGGTCTTTTTTTAAGAAGTCCCCATTCCACCCAACTTTTCAACCTACTTCACTGATATGAATCAAAGAAATAAGCAATAATTTTACTCACACACAGTTTATAAAATTGAGAAGAGCTATACATAGTGTTAACGCAAAATACATAATTTATCAAAGACTAAATATCTCCAAGCATCGTAGTACATAAACCAGTGTGCACATTTTTTGTGTTCAATCTTTTTAAGTGTGTAATCGTCATTTAATGCAGATGTATTACTTTCTAATTAAAACGTCGTACAAGTCAGATACAAAACAAAAGTAACAAAAGAAACGGGATGGTAACAACCAGCCGTACAGTTTTCTCTGCACTTGTAGTCAGGTGTAATACCTGACCCTTCCCTAGATTTTCCATCAAACATAATGGAATTTTGTGATGGAAAAAATGCCATCACATTTCATCATGTTGATGGAGTATTAGAACAACTTTCCATCAATGCTGGAAAATGGTTGATGGAAAAGGTTTGATGGAATTTGTGTTCATGATGATGGAAAATTGATGGCATAATTTCCATCTGATGGATAATTGATGGTATTTTTGCCATCTGATGGATAATTGATGGTATTTTTGCCATCTGATGGAAAACTGATGGTAATTTTGCTATCAGATGGAAAACCAATGGAATATTTCCATTACATGTAAAATGCATGGAAACTTGATGGAGAATTGACCATCAGATGGAATTTGATGGATGAGTAAGGAGAATGTCCTTAGAAAATCTTTCCATTTATGGCATTTTCTGTGATTTAATAAAACAATATTTGTTCTCTGTTGTCTATAGGTAGTCCTGTTACATGTGTGTATCTTTTCGTTCAGTGTCCCATTGAACTCGCTGTCCTTAAAGTTGAATTTGTTGATGGCAAATTCTGCAAAATAAAAGTAAAAGAATCTAGCATATAAAAGAATAAGTTAACATTGTACAGATATAAAGTTAGTTAGTTACATTTGTTGTCAATTCTGAAATTATCAAATGAAAATAACACTTTTTGAAAAGATTTGTATTAATGTGTCACTTGCAGGGTCAATTTCTAAGAGTGTCAAATCCTTCTAGAAATTTAATATTCAGAGGTGGATTTAGGAAAGGGGGCTCCCCCTTTCTGAGCTTTAGAGCTACATAACTTATTGCATAGAAGTTTTATAAGTCTTACTCCTAATGTTGACTTAATTGCCACCACCACCACCCTGGTTCAGCAGCTGATATATAACTGTACAATACATTAAACCTCATATCAGTACTAAATTATCATCATTATAATAAGTGACTGTCCCTAGAAATAAAGAGGTTGTCCTTTCTTTTTTGTTTAATATTTGTTTTTCATAATCATTGTACTATAACATAATGGGTCTTGCCCATGTTTTATATCATACTTTTGGTGGGTAGTGTATATACTATACATGTATATATAAAGATATATTATTTTACCATTTGTGGATATATAAATGTCATATTGTCAGTCACACCACAGATCTCTAATTTTATAGCAAAATTACTTTTTCAGTACTATTTTATAAAACAAATAATGTTTTAAAATGATACAAAATATGACTCATGTCCTACACAATTTTATGATATGTATATGCATATTTTTTGTGTCATTTGGTCTCTTGTGGAGAGTTGTCTCATTGGCAAGCATACCACATCTTCTTATTAATACTTTTTATAAATCTATGACCTTCTTTTTTTCTTGACTCTTAAAAGTTAATAAACACTTTAAATGTCACTACTTTGAACTAAAAGAGCATGCACATATATTCAAAATTGTGGAGATTCTAATACATTGTACTTACCAAAAGATAAATCCAAAATATGTTTACACCCGAGACGTCCCAAAAATATATATAGGTGGTGCTCCTATCATTGGCGGTAACACTACACAGTTTTGTACATACACATGGCGACACGAAACAATCGGAAATCCATTTTACGATATCAAATGTTTCAAAACTGAGTGGAAAATATCGTGCGCCACGTGCATGACGTGGGCGCTTACATTTGTCACTCTATGCACCATTTCTGGTCGAAAAGGGCAATTGGCGCAAGGCGGACGTCCTTCCCGATCACTGTGTTTAATAGCTTATTTAAATGGCGGTCAAGTTCCCATTAAAAAAAATTGACTTGTATTTATTTTAATGTCAGATCCTTAAACTCCCATCAAAATTAGATACTAGTACTTACTACTAGCAAATTTGTTGGCCATTTTTAATGGCTGCTTAGATTGTTAAATTACCAATCAAAATGGTTCCCTTCCCCACCCCCTCCTCCTCATGTTCACTAATACCCTTAAGCATTTCATTGTCTTAATTCAATAATTGTATTTAGATACACATTGTTCACCATGGCTTAACGATGCTTGCTGTTCAGTTTCAAATATTATAAGGCCTAAAATAAAATATTGTCTGTTTCCCCAATCCCTACCGACCCTGCAAAAAGGGGTCCGACTCATAAAATTTTATTGTCAAAACTAAGTCAAATATTATTTTATTCAGTTCCAATTTTCAGGCTTGCCAGATCGACCGATATTGTTCCAGCTTTTTGGAAAAAATAAAATTATTTCCCTACCTACCTACCCACACCTGGCTTGGCGGTGTCGGGATTGGGGAAACAAACAATATATTAATTTAGGCTTAATAAAAATCAGATATAAAGGATACATGTTAAGTTCTTCTCCTTTCTGTAATTAAATTTGCTGTCTCTGTACTTCCAACTAGTATTGCTGAGTAAAGGTAACTGGAATCTGCATGCAATCTGTTTACTATCAAAGTTGGCAGCTCCATTTTAAAATCATTAAATCCCCTAAAAGTAAAAAAAAAATCCACAAAGAATCAATTGTTCAAGACGTTTTGAAGCAATAAATTCAATAGAAATATTATTGCATGTTTATACAGTACATTGGAAGCCATTTGGAATCAAATTAATTACCCTCCCCCTTTTTTCATCCCCTGCAGATTAAAAACCGGCGACTTATTATTTTCACCAAATAACCATTCACACAACTGAATAATTTAATTTTGGATGTGTTACGCGTCTGCTGATTGGCTGACGTTGTTTTGTTTATCAGCTCATAGACATAATTTAGTCATGTGACCGTGACGTCATCAACGTTTTTTCATTGTTTATACTCCGGTTTAAAATGGAATTTAGAATTAAATTATAACAAATAACTGTAATATTTTATCTGTCTATTCGAAATAACATAAAAAATGTGATGCACACTTTAAAATAACCCACTACGCGGGTTATTCAGTGTGCATCACATTTTTGATGTTATTTCTTCATAGACAGAAAAAATATTACAGTTATTCCTTAAATATTTTTTTACATGTCTACCAGTTATGCCTGTTTTCAGTTTATGATTTCAGACTTTCTGATGTTGATTTGCTCAAATAAAAACAATAAAAAAATCATAGACATATAGTTCCTCAATAAATTATAATTTATAATCATAATATACACATGTTGAATTAAATTTTTAATGCACTTATCTGAAAACATCTGCATCGGATTTTCCAGCATCAGATTTTCAAGTTTGACCTCCATATCAGCGTAATCACATTTTGATGACGTATTTCTCAAGTGCGCTAACGTCGAAGTGACAATCTCACCCCATATTATATCAACCAGAAGTTGATCCGTTCCCGTACCGGTATTATGAAAATAGATCAAGGGTGTCGCATAAAAATATTGCAACTGGCCAGTTTTAAATAAAAATAAAAAAACAACGTTAAATTCATCGGCACAGGGTGCATGCGGATGAACTATTGGCCGCATTATCTAGAACGGTATTTTCTAGTGTCGAACTGTTCAGTACAATTACAAAAAACATGTGGTCATGATTTGTTTACATTTTACACAAGTTGAGAAACCTATGTTTCACCAAGGATTTGCACTATACAAATCCTTGGTTTCACGATGTCGATCATTGACAAAGCTGTTGGCGTTTCTCGAGTTCCCTGCCGTTTATATCGCGAAAATCTCGGCATTTTTCTTACTTTGAAATGGTATCGGGTCCGTTTGCACCCTTTTTTTTTTTATTCAAAAACCTGATAAATTTTTAGATGTTTTGTAGATGTTTATATCAAAATATTTTTATTTTCATAAATAAAAATTCGGGAATTTTTAAATGAAATATAGTTTTAAATTGATTTGATGATTAATTATTAAATGTTAATTATGTATGATTACTGCTAATTGGTATTTATTCACAGCCTAATTTGGTGTTATTGTTGAGTGTTTGAAAATCATGGTTGTTTTAACTTGCGTTGATGTAAATACTAAAATTGAGAATGGAAATGGGGAATGTGTCAAAGAGACAACAACCCGACCATAGAACAGACAACAGCAGAAGGTCACCAACAGGTCTTCAATGCAGCGAGAAATTCCCGCACCCGGAGGCGTCCTTCAGCTGGCCCCTAAACAAATATATATACTAGTTCAGTGATAATGAACGCCATACTAAACTCCAAATTGTACACAAGAAACTAAAATTAAAAATAATACAAGACTAACAAAGGCTAGACGCTCCTGACTTGGGACAGGCGCAAAAATGCGGCGGGGTTAAACATGTTTATGAGATCTCAACCCTCCCCCTATACCTCTAGCCAATGTAGAAAAGTAAACGCATAACAATACGCACATGTATTTAGCTTGGTATGAGTAAAACTTTGAAGATTTTAAATAAAAAACATGAAAGATAATTGTTTTTAACTGCTTGGCTCCTTTGATCTCATGTGTGTCAGAATCTCACTTTATTCATAAACAATGAAAAAAACTATTTATAGCAATACACTATCCAAACATGATTAAAAATTATTCAACACAAAAATAAAATACTGGTCGTCAGAATCTCACTTTATTTAAAAACAATGAAAAAAATTGTTTATAGCAATATATTTACCATGACACAAAAAAAAACCTTGTCAGAATCTCACTTTATTTAGAAACAATGAAAAAATATATATTTATAGCAATACACTTACCAAAACTCGTTTACAAATTATTAAAAACAAAACCAATAAAAAATGGGCGCGAACGTTTGAAATACGGTCAAACTGAAATTCGTAATTCTTCCATGAACAGGAAGTTCAGCTACCTGTGTAAACTGTAAAATTAAGTGACCCATTAAGTGCATGGCTTCACCTGACAGCTTTGGTGTCAAACACATTGTTAATTAAACACCAATAATCTTTGCTTTATGTCAAAAACAATTTGTCTGCTTTCAAAAATGTTTGCCAAAAAATAAAAATGAGTTACTTACCCTATTTTATCACCTTTTCACAATATATTCCGTTAATTTATGGGTTTTTTTTCCGTAATTAAATAAATATAGAACAAATTGAATGCAAATGGATATTAGAATATTTCTTTTAATTATTTTTTTTAACCTGAAAACACTTAAAATATAAATATTTTGAAAATTGTTTTTTTTTCATCTTCACCTCCATTCATTGATCTATCGAGTGCATTAAAATAATAATTCAAATTGGTTTATGTAAACCGACCGTGCGAGGGATGTACATCCAGTCAAGGTCGTTAAACACTTCCAGTTAGTTAGTTTATGTAAGTTTGCATAAGATACTAAAGATATGTAACTTACAGGTTAACTTATATGAAACTCATAAGCCACTAAATATTTAAATACAGCTGCAGTGTGAACATGTTATTAGTCACTATGAATGACCCGAGATTTTTATAAAGCTAAACATAAAAAATTGTGCCAAAAGTATTGAATTTTATTACTCCCCTTCAACTGAAACTTGATTTTACCTTAGTGCCTAAGTTTTATTTTAGTTTAATTGCCCTTTTTTAAATGACATTTTACGAATAAAATTGTCATTTTTCTGACTAGAGCACCCTGCCCTTTTTAAATCCTGGCTAGAACACTGTATCTTCATGTGAATGTGAATATATATATATTTAACAAACAATAGTTAATTTCAGTCCCAAAGATTTTCTTTTTTATTTGGTTGAATTTGTAATACAGATTATATTTTTTCTTAAGTCCCAATACCAGGAATCATCCAGGACTTTTGTTTTTTTTTCCCATTCAGATAGAATTTGTAAATGTCCTGAAAGTTGGATGAATGATGATCGACAAAGTCCTGATATATTCTGGTTTATATAATATGATTTTTGAAAGTCTTGAGATATCCTGAGAATTCCCCCAGTTTTAAGCTGCTTGATTTGAAAGTCGTGACATTTCTGGAATTCTCCCATTAAGTTTTTTCTTAAAAAAAGGACTTATAGCCTAACAGGATATTTTCAGGATATCCTTATTATAAAAGTTGTCAGGATTTATTTCTGCAAGGGGTGTATACATCATTTGATGGAAAATGTAAAAATAAAAGTATTGGTTACAGAACAGTCATATAAATAGTGAACCAAAGTATTCTTGAAATCCTTTCCTGTTACAAGATATCATAAGTGTATTGCACAGTTTAGTTAATTGTTTGTTGCAACTTTCTAGCAAACAAACTCTTTCTTGCAACATTGCAGCAAAATACTGCAACTTTCTCACGAACAAATATTATTGCAGTAACATTGAGAGATTATGTTACAGGTTACAGCTGCAACAACATGTAACTTTCTTGCTAGTACTTCTTGTAAACAAATTTGTTTGCTCCAATATAATAGAAAACTTTTTACTTCAGTAAGGGATGTTAAATTTTCAGACACAATTTTGCTGAAATTTTCTAAGTTTTTTTCCATCAAGCAAAATGACAGAGTTTAAATACCATCACACTTTTCATCAACAAAATATTCTAAGTCCAAATTCCATCTCACATTCCATCAAAGAAAATGTTAAAGTCCAATTTCCATCAAACGTCCTTCATTTCCATCCTATTTTCCATCATATGGAATAAATGCCATCATATTTTCCATCAGAGGGTAAAAATGCCATCCAATTTTCCATCAGGGGTTAAAGATGCCATCAAATTTTCCATCAAAAGAATGCAGATGGAAATAAAATTCCTAATTTCCATCATCCTTTGATGGATTTTTTTGGTTTAGGATGGAATTCCATCAAGTACTATCAACTTTCCATCAATTGTCCATCAAGTGTTGATGGAAAATGAAGAAATTGATGGAAGATCTAGGGAAGGCACCATTGTTTTTCCCGTTAGTCTTTGTTAAATTTGAACTTTTCAAAAAATTGTGCAGAATTTATCCTTGTTTCAAATAAAGAAATACTTGGTATCAGTAAAGTTTTATCCTGTCCAGTACTATATATATATACAGACAAAATTTCACATAACATTTCATTGCAAAGAAAATAACCATCACTGGAAGTTAAACCAATCAAATTTTTGACCTTTTTTTTTCCCTGTACATGTACAAGCTTTAGTAACCATGTAATCTCAAGTTTCCAAAATATTCTATAGAAACACCAAATAAAAAAATAATGGTGCTCTGAAACACCCAAGATATATTTTTGACTCAGAATTTTTTTACTGCAATGAAATGTATGATTAATTTCCTACAGCTCTCAAATTCAAGGGAATATTTTTTTCTACCCTTTTTCGTATGCAACCCGATGTGACGTACTATGACTTGGTGGTATTACACACAAAGAAGACAAATATAAAAAAGAAGATGTGGTATGATAGCCAATGAGACAACTTTCCACAAGAGACCAAATGACACAGAGATTAACAATTATAGGTCACTGTACGGCCTTCAACAATGAGCAAAGCTCATACTGCACAGTCAGCTATAAAAGGCCCCGGAATGACAATGTAAAACAATTCAAACGAGAAAACTAACGGCCTAATTTATGTACAAAAAATGAACGAAAAACAAATATGTAACACATAAACAAACGACAACCACTCAATTACAGGCTCCTGACTTGGGACAGGCACATACATACAGAATGTGGCGGGGTTAAACATGTTAGCTGGATTCCAACCCTCCCCCTAACCTAGGACAGTGGTGTAACAGTGCAACATAAGAACGAACTATAAAAATCAGTTGAAAGAGGCTTAACTCATCAGATAGATAACAAGAGGCTGTCAGAGTGACAGCAAACCAGATTTTCCTGCAGAGCTCGAACCTTGAACAGTTGAGCAAGTATGGACACTACATTTAAGCTTAAAACAGCTCTGAATTTGGATTGTGATTGAATATTTGACACAGCATAGATTTGTGACACAAAATGAATGTGGTTTAAGAACTGAAATACTTGAAATTGGACATTTAAATACCCAATATCAAAAATCTAAGTACCTATTAGAATCAGCATATCAAAGAACCCCAAGAATTCAATTTTTGATGAAATCAGACAAAAGTTTAATTTAAGACCCTTTGGACCTCAATGTGGACCAATTTGATAAAGGAGCCCACAATCCAAAATCTCTCAATACATGGTTAGATTCAGCATTTCAAAGAACCCCATAAATAATTTTTTTGTTGAATCAAACAAAGTTTAATTTTGGACCCTGATTTGGGCCAACTTGAAAACTTGGTCCAATAATCTAATATTTAAATACAGGTTTAGATTCAGCGTTTGAAAGAACCCTATATATATTTAATTTATGTTGAAATGAAACACAGGTTAATTTTATCCATAATATTTTCTGTGCAAAGGGAAATAACTCAAACTGGATAAATAGTTCTCTAAAATAAGATATGATGCAATTTTTCAAATTATAATCAATAATATAATAATGTAATATTTTAATGTTTTGTAAATATTGACCTCTAGTTAATTTGACTTTATAACTGTTTATTTGTGTACAGAGAAAATTAATGATGCCAGGCTAATTTGACAAATGGCTAGTTTTATTATCTGCAGTTAAAGTTGAACTGTCAGATGTAATTAAGACAAGTAGCGATGTCTTGGGGTGTAGGGTAATAAAATTAGTTATGCCTATTTGTTTGTCTAGAGATGCAGTAATTAAACTCTATGATAAAGGTCAGTTGGTCAGAGACTGGCAGATTGTGTATCAGCTGTGATACTGAAAGGATGTGTATTCCTTAAGTCTTGAATCAGAAAAGATTCTGGAGGACTTGTTTTTAAAGTTTATATGTTTAAACTTTGTAGCTAACTTTGTCAATAAGTCGATAGTAATGTACATTTGTAAATAAACTTATATATATATATACCGTATTATTTAGTTACTGGGAATTTACCACAGGATATATTGTCGTGCCATAGATGGCTATGTCCGTCCGTCTGTGTCGATGGTGTTGACCTCTCCTCGGTCACGTTACAATTTTTGGTGGCAGCGGTGTGGATATTATTAACATGGATTAGTTTATTTCTATTATAAGAATTGATGTGCTATTTGGAAATTAACAATGTATTTTCGCAAATTATATTCTGTGGATTTATAGTAATATTCAGATAATTTTGTGTGAGAGGATTATTGCAAATGGAATAGAATATTTCTTGTGCGTAACCAAAGTAACTGTAATTAAATTGTTATAAAATGGATAAACGTGATTCTTCTGATAGAGAAATTTATTTCGGAGGTGCAAGACCTAAAGTATCAATGGATACGGGAATAGGATTAAGTTCAACTGTGTTATCAGCTTCAACGCCTAGAATGATTGAAACCCAAAGAGAAATTCAGCGTTTAACTAAAGAGTATGAATTAAACTCTTCAGGAAGAAATTTCAAGTGCTCCGACGCCGAGAAGATCACCAATTCCATCTGTGTTCCAACCTTCTCGTAATCAAGGATCGAATTCACATAAGCATATGGGATCTGAAAAGCCAGTTGTCCGACCCTCTAAATATGATGGTTCTGTTTCTTGGGAAAATTATAAAATTCAGTTTGAAATGATATCCGAATTAAATTGTTGGGCGGATAATCAGAAAGCAATGTTTCTTGCAACAAGTCTAAGTGGGAATGCGCAAAGTGTTTTAGCCGATATTGATCCGATAAAGCGTAAAGATTATCAATCGATATGTGCAGCATTAACAAGTAGATTTGGAACCGAAAACAGAACAGAGCTTTTCCGTGTGCAGCTTAAGAATATCCGTAAAAGAAGAGATCAAGAATTGCCTGAATTGGCGCAGCATATCAAGAGACTAAGCCGTAAAGCATATCACAAAGCTCAATTGGAACTACAAGAGATGTTGAGCCGAGATCATTTCATTGATGCATTAGATGACGCGGATACACGGTTGCATATACATCAAGCTCACCCAAAGACACTAGATGATGCAGTTAAGTTGGCTGTTGAGCTTGAGGCTTTTTATATTGCGGATAAACACAGTGACAAACCTTCAAGTGTTCGGAATTTTGCTATATCGGAAAGTTCAGAAGTGTCTGGTCAAATCAAAACACTATCTGATGTGGTAGAGGAACTCCGACGTGAGTTTCAGTTTCTTAAGAGCGGTATGAGTCAACAGAGAAGCGGATTTAATAACAATAACAACAAGCCGGGAAAAAGAGGATGTTGGACTTGTGGAGATACAGGCCATATCAGAAGAAATTGTCCTAAATATGACAAAAGTAAAACAAATTATCAACAAAAAGACAGAGTAAGAACCGGTCGTGTAGCGAGTGGCGATGGAGGAATGTATATTTCTGGTAAATTTCAAGGTAAAAACATCCAATGTTTAGTAGATACAGGTGCAAATGTGACAATTTTGAACAGTAAGGTATACGATTCTCTGTCCGATGGAAACAAAGTGGTGTTGCGTCCAACACATACAAACATGAAACTTGCCGACGGTAAACCAGTTAAAGTGAGAGGAATAGGTAAAATGAACGTTGAAATTGGAAGGACACTTCTCACACACGATGTGTGGGTAGCTGATATAGATGAAGATATAGACTGTATTATCGGTTTTGACTTCATGAAACAAAATATGTGTTGCATTGATGTGGCTAACAATACAATGACTGTTAACAAAGAACAGATATCTTGTGCAGTAGTAAATACACAAGGTGTGCGATGTTGTCGGGTTGCTGTGTCAGAGACAACAGTTATTCCGCCGGGTGTCGAGCAGATTATTCCGGGGAAAGTTATTGATATTGGTTATGCTCCAGATTGTAGCATGTTAATAGCTTCAGATAAATTTGTGGAGAAACATCAGCTTCTGTTGGCTAAAACAGTATTTAATTCATCATCAGATGTTGTTCCGATGCGAGTATTGAACGCAACAGATAAGTCTGTTAAAGTATATGCAAATTCAATTGCAGCGACATGTGAAGCAGTAACCATACTTAATGAGTCAGTTTGTTCTCAAGAATTGTCAACAGAAGATATTCCTGAACATTTAACTAGTTTATATACAAGCTCATGTGTACATTTAAATGAAAACCAGAGAGAAAGACTCAGAGCCTTACTTTTGATGAATCAAAGTGTATTTGCCAAAGATAAGTGGGACATAGGACGTACCGATATTGTAACGCATAAAATTAATACTCAAAATACAGACCCGATTCGTCAAAAACCGCGCCGATTGCCATTTGCTCAAAGATCTGAACTAGCTTCTCAGATAGATAACATGTTGCGCAGTGACATCATTGAACCGTCCGAGAGCCCATGGTCATCACCCCTAGTCCTTGTAAGAAAGAAAGATGGTTCTACGCGGATATGTTTAGACTATCGCAAGCTCAATGATATCACAAAGAAAGATTCATTTCCGGTTTCTCGTATAGATGATAAACTAGATGCGTTGTCCGGAGCAGAATGGTTCCATGTACTTGATCTTCAAAGTGGATATTTTCAAGTAAAGTGTGATGAAAACGACCGTGAGAAAACTGCCTTTGTGACAGAAAATGGACTATACCAATTCAAAGTAATGCCAATGGGTCTTTGTAACGCACCTGCAACATTTGAGAGACTAATGAACAAAGTTTTAAAAGGCCTATCATGGAAAACTTGCTTGGTATACTTAGATGATATTATTGTCTTCGGAACGGAATTTGAATCTTCACTACAGAGACTACAAGAAGTGTTTGACCGTTTGCGTATGGCAGGGTTAAAACTCAATCCAAAGAAATGTATGTTTCAAAAGAGTGTTAACTACTTGGGACATGTTGTTTCTAAAGATGGTGTTCGCGCTGATCCGTCAAAGATTGAGGCCATCAGTAATTGGCCTAGACCGACAACAGTAAAAGAAGTACGGGCCTTTCTTGGAATATGCTCGTATTACCGACGATTTATCTTTGATTTTGCAAAATATGCACGACCATTGAATAAGCTTACTGAAAAGCAGAAATTGTTTGAATGGACAGATCTATGCGAAGAAACATTCAACATTATGAAATCAAAACTTTCTAGTCCGCCGATTTTAGCGTATCCGGATCCGTCTGGTTTGGAGTTTATACTTGACACCGACTGTAGTAATTCTGGGCTAGGTGCAGTGATTTTGCAAGTTCAAAATGGTCATGAAAAGGTGATTGCGTATTACAGTCGAGCGTTATCTAAATCCGAAATTAATTACTGTACTACAAGAAAGGAACTTTAAGCGGTGATTAGCAGCATCAAACACTTTCATTGCTATCTTTATGGAAGAAAATTTACTGTTCGAACAGATCATAGTTCATTGCGCTGGATTACTAAATTCAAGGATATAGAGGGGCAATTGGCGCGATGGTTAGAAGTATTAGGAACTTACGACTATGAAATTGTGCATAGGCCTGGATTAAAACATTCAAATGCGGATAGTTTATCGAGAAGGCCGTGTTTAGATTGTTCACACTGTGAAAAAGTAGAATTGAAATATGGTGTATCTAGCACACAGTGTAATGTTATTAGCGATAATAAATCTAAAGTGTCAAATTCAAATAGTTGGATTAATGGTTTATCTGATAGTGAAATAAAATGTGCACAACGGGAGGATAAAAATTTAGCATTGATTATCAATTTGATGGAGAATAGTGATCATAAACCTACTTGGCATGAAATCTGCTCGGAAAGCGTTGTTGTGAAGGCATTGTGGTCACAATGGAAACGACTTGAAATACGAAACGACATCTTATACAGGAGATGGGAAGACGACACAGGAAAGAAAATTTCATGGCAGCTAGTGGTTCCAGATAGCTTTAAAACGGACATTCTAACGAACCTGCATGATGCCGTAACAGCTGGACATTTGGGAGTCAACAAAACTTTAGGTCGAATTAGAGAACTATTTTATTGGCCAGGCGTTGGGGAAAATGTCAAAGAATGGTGCCGTCGATGTCATCAATGTGGTTCACGAAAAAGACCTCCAAAAACATTTAAGGCGCCAATGAAAACATATAATGTAGGAGCTGTTATGGAAAGAGTTGCTATGGACATAATGGGACCATTACCGCTCTCTGAACGTAATAACAGATATGTACTAGTTATCCAGGACTATTTTTCGAAATGGGTAGAGGCATACGCATTACCCGACCAGGAAGCAGAAACTATAGCGCAAGTGTTTGTTGAACAATTTGTGACCCATTATGGTGTGCCAATGCAGATTCACACGGACCAAGGTACGAACTTTGAATCAAGACTATTCTGTGAACTCTGTAAACTCTTAGGAGTGGATAAAACGAGAACCACTGCACTTCATCCCCAATCTGATGGGATGGTTGAGCGTTACAACTCAACAATGGAAGCAATGCTGGCTACATGCGTGAATAAAGATCAGAAGAACTGGGATGTTCTACTTCCATTACAGATGATGGCATATCGTAGCGCGGAACATGACACGACAAAATACTCACCGAATGTGATGTTATTCGGGCGTGATGTAAGACATCTGATTGACGTGTTATACGGAACTGTTAGTAATAATGAGAATTTTGATAATCTCCCGGATTATGTGATGCAAATAAGAACATATTTAGACAATGTACATAAATTTGCTCGAGAAAACATTAATAATGCCAGTGATAAACAGAAATGGTATTATGACTATAAAGTTAATTTTAAACCGTATTCTGTTGGAGATGCCGTATGGTTACATGATCCAAAGAGAAAAGTTGGGATTAGTCCGAAACTACAGTGTAATTGGGATGGACCTTATCTTATTATAAACAGTATTAGTGACTTAGTATACCGCATTCAAAAGTTAGAATCGTCAAAACCAAGAGTTGTTCATTACAACAGACTAAAACCATATCATGGAGATTTTGACAATTGGCTAATTAAAACGGTAATTCAAAAAGACACCGAGTCTCACGCTACCGCAATCGAAGAAAATAACATTGAGTCTGACATTGAATTGAGTGAAAATGAACAGTGCGATATGTCTAATTTTCCAACTAACAATATTGAATACGGTCGCTGACATCGTGTGAAACGTCCACCCAACAGATTCGTTCCTGATTAAAACTTTAATTGAACTTTATAAACTATGAACATTTAAAATGAACATTGAAATTAACATTGCATGTTTTCATGATTATGATTGAATTATTTGACTTATTTTATTTTTCAAATGTTGAAATTGTTTTTATTTTATTGTGCCAGAGTGTAAATTGTTTTTGATACATTTTGATTTTTCCTTGTATATTTTATTGCGTATTGTTGTTTTATTTTTGAAAAGTGGTCTTCCATACTTTAATAAGTTAAAGATGTTTTTTTTTATAACATGTGAGACACATGTTTTTCAAAGAGGGAGGCAATGTAATATTTTAATGTTTTGTAAATATTGACCTCTAGTTAATTTGACTTTATAACTGTTTATTTGTGTACAGAGAAAATTAATGACGCAAGGCTAATTTGACAAATGGCTAGTTTTATTATCTGCAGTTAAAGTTGAACTGTCAGATGTAATTAAGACAAGTAGCGATGTCTTGGGGTGTAGGGTAATAAAATTAGTTATGCCTATTTGTTTGTCTAGAGATGCAGTAATTAAACTCTATGATAAAGGTCAGTTGGTCAGAGACTGGCAGATTGTGTATCAGCTGTGATACTGAAAGGATGTGTATTCCTTAAGTCTTGAATCATTAAAGATTCTGGAGGACTTGTTTTTAAAGTTTATATGTTTAAACTTTGTAGCTAACTTTGTCAATAAGTCGATAGTAATGTACATTTGTAAATAAACTTATATATATATATATACCGTATTATTTAGTTATTGGGAATTTACCACAGGATATATTGTCGTGCCATAGATGGCTATGTCCGTCCGTCTGTGTCGATGGTGTTGACCTCTCCTCGGTCACGTTACAATAACAACATCCAGTGATGACTAAGTTCTTTAAAATTAGATATGATTTAACACTCAAACATTGCTAGAATCATCATATCAAAAAACCAAAGAATTCAATTTTTGATGAAATTAATCAAAAGTGTAATTTAGGACCCTTTGGACCTCAATGTGGTATTATCTTATTGATAATAAAAAGAAATACAGGTTTAGATTAAGCATTTCAAAGAACCCTATATATATTCAATTTATGTTGAAATCAAACAGTTTAATTTTGGACCCCAATTTGGACCAACTTGAAAACTGGGCCCAAAATCAGAAATCTAAATATGTTTATTAAGGTAGTTCAGGGGTATAGAAAAAAAATGTCAGAATTTTCTTATACTTTGCCAAAATGAAGATTTTACTATGCATTTTTCAAACAAATAATAAAAAGTATGGGTCACCGCGCTATTTTGAAAGGTACGAGTCGTTCAAAATTGCCAAAATTTGCTTAGATTGTTCATGAAAAAACATATTTTTGTGCATAAATAGAAATCTATAAGACAGAATTTTGGAATAAAATATGAGAAGATAGGTTTTATAATATATTTTGAGAAAACAGAAAGAAAAAATGGTGTCACCGAACTTGTTTTCTTACTACAAGTAAAAAATGAAAATTTCCCTATATGTCCAGTAGAAATTTTGTACTAAAAGAGTTATCTCCCCTTAAATGGCTTATTTAAAAAATTGATTCTAAAAACACAAATATTTGTTATTTGTTAAAACATTTTCGATAATGCAATGAATCATTAAGTTTTCTTTATATAAATAAACAATGTAACCAATAAATTGCAAATCTGTCTCCAAATTTGCAGATTTGGGCAAAGAACCAGATTTGGCCAAAGAACTAGACTGATTTATATGTACTGTGATTGTACAATTCAAGATGGTGGTATACCCCTGAACTACCTTAATAGACAATATAAGCTTAGTTTTTAAAGGAGTTTACTTCATAAAAAAAAAATATATCTTGCATTCAGAAAATTAGTTTTTACAGAATAACAAACAAACTTGCCACAAAATTCTACAAACAATTTACCAACGAAAAGAAGAAAAAATCCAAAATTTTATATATCATTAATATAATGTCATTTCAAATTCTATAAAACTTATCAGTAACAAGAAATAATTGTAACAGAATGCTGTTACGAAGTCTCCAAAACAAAGCTCCAATAATTCGTCATTCCCATTGTCGCTTGACACTGGGCAATGTCCAGTACAAATTGGTTTATGATATGCATTAGTAACGCCTAAGGATTGACCCTGTATGTCATTCAAATCTTCATCAAATTACGAACAGGAATTTATATGGTTTAGGAGTGGAGATCTCGACCGTTTACAAGTTCTCAAAAGGGGGGGGGGGGGGGTGATCCCCAGGGGACTCTCCCTTTATTTCATATGATTGTCCTGTACAAGAATATATATGGTTTAGGGGTAGGGATCTTGACCGTTTACAAGTTCTCAAACAGGAGGGGGTGGGGGTGACCCCAGGGGACTCACCTTATATTTCATTTAATTTGTTTTATGGTCCCATACAAGAATATATATGGTTTCCGCATGGGGATCTTGACCGTTTACAAGTTTTCAAAAAGAAGGGGGTTGGGGTTACCCCAGGAGATTTCCCCTTAATTTCATTTGATTTGTTTTATTGTCCCATTCAAGAATATATATGGTTTAGGGGTGGGGATCTAGACCGTACGTTTACAAGTTATCAAAAAGAAAAAAGAAGGGGGGTGGGGGTGACCCCCATGGACTTCCCCTATATTTCGTTTGATTTGTTTTATTGCATACAAGAATATATATGGTTTAGGGGTGGGGACCTCGACTGTTTACAAGTTCTTAAACAGGAGGGGGTGGGGGTGACCCCAGGGGACTCGCCTTGTATTTCATTTGATTTGTTTTATTGTCCCATACAAGAATATCTATGGTTTCAGGGTGGAGATATTAAAAATGGCGATAACTCACAAAGGAGATATACTTATATCTTGAAAATTGAACTATACCTTCATTAAGTCCCAGGAAACAACATATTTAAATTTGAAAAAAATTTGTTAAAGCGTTTTCATGTTATTGTGCTGACACTGTTTGGCAGCTGCCCGTAGGTCCGCCCAGTAATGCACAGAGTACGTTCGTTAAAATAAAAAACGTCACAACAGACACGGGCATAGCGAACGAGTTGTGAAATATAAACACCGTAAGATGGTGCCAAAGGAACATCACCATCCAAAAAGGGAAAATTAACAATAGGAAACGAAAAATCGTCCCTTTTTGTCTTTAATTTTAGTGTGGAGTTTCCCGTGTAAAACCGAAATATCTAAATCTAGGAAAGGACAGTTGTTACCGTTTAAATTTGATTTATTTAAAGTAAGTTCCTTTGGGTAAATTTCGGCAGTATATTGAGAAAATTCTTGATTATTTAACAAAAAAATATCATCAAGATAAAGGTAAGTGTGACTTAGTGTTGTTGAATTTATCAATTAAATGCAATTTAGACGGGTCTTTACTGAGTTTGGTCATAAACTGTGATTCATAACAGTACAAAAACAAGTCTGCTATTAAAAGGGCGCAATTAGTACCCATGGGAATACCTACAACCTGTCGATAAAATGTTTGTTGATTAAACTGAATGTGATATTTTTCCTTTGTAATACTGGTTATTTTAAGTATTACTATCAAGTTTTGTCATAATAAGTTCAATAGTTTGAGAAAAATCTAGTATAATGTAAGACAACATCTACAGTGATTCGCGCAAACTTTTTTTTCGAAAAATCCAAATCAAGCCGCATCATGATAGAATATAGTGTGGACCAATAAATGAACAAATATTTATCTCATCTGCCTACAAACAGTTTAATATGTTACAAAAGATGATTCTAGGATGATAAATATCACAATGGACCTCTTTGTCTTCATTATAAGGTCCCTTTTGCTCCATTTATACCTCTCATTTCCTCAAAATTTCAATTTTTTAGGCCAATAACTAAAAATTTTGGGGTAACATTCAGTCATTTATGAAAGAAAAGTGATAATAAATGAGTAATTGAAGTATTCAAGCTGAATGAACTATCCATATAAAAGTTTACTGATTCCATGGAGGTTTCAATACCTCCTTATGTAAAACTTAAATTTACTCCGCGTTCCAGAGAGGGACATAAAAAGCTTCCCTTTTAGTGAATAATTTATTGTTACTGCTTCAAACATAATTTCATTTACTTATAACAATATATTTATTAAAGTATCACTTAGGAATACGTTTTCTAATATAGCAAAAAATAAGAAATAAGGAGATAAAGTCAGTAAAAGCTCTCCAAAACATGACTTACTCTGCCTACTAATATTCATGGTAGAGTCCTATTTCAAGGCAATTTTCTCATAATATGTGTTTTTGAGACTCAATCCACTCAGAATATTTCATTTTTGTAATGTTTCACTTAAATAGCATGACATTTTAACAAATGAGAGTACACACAAGGTCAAAGGTTGATGTGCAACTTCCCATAATAGGTGTAATACCAACATTGTTTTCCCCTATTAGTCTTTGTTAAATTTGCAATTTTCAAAAAATTGTGCAGAATTTATCCTTGTTTCAAATAAAGAAATACTTGGCATGAGTAAAGCTTTATCCTGTCCAGTACTATAGACAAAATTTCATTGCATATAAGAAAATAACCATCACTGGAAGTTATATAACCAATCAAATTTTCACCCCTTTTTTTCCTGTGTTCAAGCTTTAGTAACCATGTAACCTCAAGTTTCCAAAACATTCTATAGAAACACCAAATAAAAAAATAATGGTGCTCTGAAACACCCAATTGCAAGATACATGTTTATGACTCAGAAATTTTTTACTGCAATGAAATGTATGATTAATTTCCTACAGCTGTCATATTCAAGGGAATATTTTTTTTCGACCCTATTTCATACCGGTATATAATCAAATGCAAATGGATGTAACGTGATTTGGTGGTATTACACCTAGTTATGTACAGGTCCTAGGCTATGGCCTCGGACTTGACCTGACTACTTGTGCAGAAAACTATACGGCAATGGTTGTTACCGGATGGTTTTTTTGTTACCTTTGTTCTGTATTTAATACAGAACTGGATTATAAATTTCCTCAATATATTGCAATTTGATATAGTTCATACTTTCATTATGAAATAATTAAATATCATGTATTTAGAATTATACTGTTTCATCAAACCATCTCAACTACTTAATTTTAAATGTCCAAAAGAAGATTTTTAATGTATATTTTGAGAAAATTTATTCAGATGTGCTCTGTATAATTTGTTTTACATGTGGCAAATTTTTGGCATTTAAAGAAATGTAATAAAAAACCCATCCAAAATAGGAAAAAATAGTTTGTTTATATAAAAACAAGAGGCTCCATTGAGCCAGTGTTGCCCACCTGGCATTAAGGATTCTATTTTTTTACTCTTAAGCTTGTTATCTAGCGTAACCATTATCATATAGTGGTTACAAATTCTGATATGTTGTAATGTTTTTATTTCTGGACATATCTATTATCTAAAGGGTTAAACTTTGCTGATTATTTTTGTCTTTTTACAGTTTCTCTCTTTTTAAAGGAGTACACTGATTACTTAAGCCCCTTTGACTTATTTGCAGATCTTGTTTTTTTTAATTTTTTTTATCATATTCGCTGTTCAATAACTATAAGTTATAGTTTTCACGATTATAGCAACAAAAAAAACAAAACAAAGAAGGGGTAAAAAATGTCATTCAAGGGCAATTACTCCTATAAGGAGTCGACTCACGATTTCCTCCAATGACTTACATATAAATCTTATTAACTGATCATTTGTGCCATTTAGAGATTTTAACCTTTTACTAATTTCAACAAAAGTACAAAAAAAAAATCATAAAAATTGTCATTCAGGGGTAAGAAAATAACAATTTTGGCCTTTTAATTTAATTGTAGATCCTATTGTGCTGAATATTTTTTCTATTTTCTGTTTCTGTCTGTAAACAAAGCGGCTGCATATAAATCAATTGAACCACAATTCTCTTTCTATTAATAGTATCTATGGGAAATAATTAAAGATGTAAAAAACTTATCCCTAAGATGAAGCACCTTTAAAAGAAGCAAAAACGACATGCAAAAATTGTCTATGATAAACTTCTAGTGAACCTGGTGAAGTTTACTACCCTAAAACCTGTGGTGAACTCCTGTCTACCATTCCTGGTCAACCTTTACCTAACAATGGTATACATTAAATAAAGACAACACATCAGACATTGGTTCAGGTCATTTGAATGACAAGGATAATAAACTGAATCATTTTTAAATGAATGTGGTATTCAATCTAAATGTCTAAATCAAGATATTGCTGTTACCCTGTATTTTAGTTAACAAGAGTGTATACATGCTGAAATGTCTCACCTGCTTTAAAAGTACTTATCATGAATTTATGATGAAAGTGGGAAATATGAAGGTTTTACTGCCAGACAGACATGTACATCTTACAAACATTCCTTACACCAAATATAGTTAGCCTATTGTTTATAGAATATGAGAAACAGACCTAATTACAAAAATAAACATGACCAATGAACCATAAAAATGAGATCAATGTCAGATGAACCCTGTCAGACAGCATAAACAAAATGCAATCATTCCATACACCAAATATCTGATTATCAGACAAAACCATTAAAACTTAACATTGACCAATAAACCATAAAAAAATGAGGTCAAGGTCAGATGAACCCTGCCAGACAGACATGTACACCATGCAACCGGCCATTCTATACACCAAATATAGTCGACTTATTAATTATAGTATCTGAGAAACAAATGTAACCATGAAAACTTAACATTGAATAATGGACCATGAAAATGATGTCAAGATCAGATCAATCTTGCAGACAGACATCTACACCTTACTATCATTCTACAAATCAAATATAGTTAACCTGTTGCATGTAGTATCTGATAAACAGACAAAACCATGAAAACTTAACATTGACCAATGAACTATGAAAATGAGATCAAGTTCAGATGAAACCTTCTAGAGAGACAGAACACACCTGTTACTCATAATATAAGTGAGTATTTCACATGCTTCTTTCGTCACAGGCGAGACAAAGATATTCTTGTATTTGTTAACGCTATAACTGATCGAGTTTGATGATTCTAAGTTACCAGATGGTTACATTTATTTTGCCAAAAAATAGAAAAGGGGTGTAAAAAAATCTGGGGGTATAGTAATGTGGTATCTTTTAAAAAATGCAATTGATATTATGAATGAAATACATCTTTTATAATTTATTTCATTCAAAAGGGTATCTATACCCATAGAGAGGTATAGTGAGAACAATATCTTCTTTAAGTTCTAGCGATCCTTCATTTATTGAAGATCATTATTCACCAGGCATATCCATATGCATATTCATGTAAATAGTTTTGGTATAATATTTATAACATAGGTATGTACCTTCTGCTGTACCTTATGTATTGCAAATGGTAGATTGTATCAGGATAAATTTATTGAAAAACACACTTGTAAAGATGCAAGCCTAGTTGATGAGGGTTGGGAAAGGGTATACATAATGTAGAAAAATGGACATCCAATAAAGTATAGAAACAAGAGGCTCTCAAGAGCCTGTGTCTCTCACCTGACTCTACTTTGGTTTTAGAATTCATGTAAAGATAGATAGAAATCATAACAGATACCCAAATAATGATTGAGGCCAAATTTGGTTTAATATTGGTCCCGTTATTTAATAAAATATCCTGGTGGCCATCTTGAACAGTAAATCGGCAACAAAGTAGCAACACTTGGTCAGCACCTTATAATGAACATTCATGCCATGTTTGGGTTCATTCCATTCAGTGGTACTCTAATAGAAGACATTTGTATGTATTTCCCATAGGGTCCTATGTTAAACTAAGTCCCCCCTGGCGGCCATCTTGGATGATGGATCGGCTGCAAAGTAACAACACTTAGTCAGCACCTCATAAGGAACATTCATGCCATGTTTTGTTTCATTCCATTCAGTGGTTCTCTAAAAGAAGACATTTGTATGTATTTCCCATAGGGTCCTGTGTTAAAATAAGTCCCCCGCTGTTGACCATCTTGGATAATGGACTGACTGCAAAGTAACAACACTTGGTCAGCACCTCCTAAGGAACATTCATGCCATGTTTGGTTCCATTCCATTCAGTGGTTCTCTAAAAGAAGACATTTGTATGTATTTCCCATAGTGTCCTATGTTAAACTAAGTCCCCTGCTAGTGGCCATTTTGGATGATTGATTGACTGCAAAGTAACAATATTTGGTCAGCACCTCATAAGGAACATTCATGCCATGTTTAGTTCCATTCTATTCAGTGGTTATCTAAAAGAAGACATTTGTATGTATTTCCCATAGGGTCCTATGTTCAACTAAGTCCCCCGCTGGCGGCCATCTTGAATGATGGACCAACTGCAAAGTAACAACACTTGGTCAGCACCTAATAAGGAACATTCATGCCATGTTTGGTTTCATTCCATTCATTGGTTCTCTAGGAGAAGTTCAAAATGTAAAAAGTTAACGACGACGGACGACGGACGCCAAGTGATGAGAAAAACTTTGGGCCAGGTGAGCTAAAAATGGGGTGCTGAAATATAAAGAATAAAAAATAATGGTCTAAAAAATTTAAAATAAAGGACATAAAGTACCCCAATCCAGAGTCCAGGGCCGTAAATTACATAGAGGCATGTAGGTAGTTGCCTCCTATTGCGGATTGACAAAAAAAAAAAGAAGAAAAAATTGTTAAAATCAAGCATTTATATTTGAATAGCACTGGTTGTTACTTTTACGTCTATTAATGAGATTGGGTCAAAATGTACAATAGAGCAAGCAATCAAACACATGCACTTCTACCCAAATATATATTTAATCAAATACTATATATATATATATATATATTGCTTCTGTTAGCCTTGCCAGTTGGGTCCTGCAGTTGTGAGAGATGGTTTTCTGTGCTACGGCGCCTTAAATCATGGAACAGGTCAACAATGACGGAAAGTAGATTACTTGGTCTGGCTATGCTACACATAGAAATGACAATGTTGGCAATATTGAATGCATAGAAGTGCTAAAGAGATGGGATTCGTCCGGGCACAGAAAAATCCCCTTAGCAATTGACAAAGCCTAACCGAATAAAACTGTAAAAGTGTTACGTTACAATAATTTGAATTTGATAATTAAAAGTTATGAGTTATTAAGTATGCATTTTCATTTTAAGGTTTGAAAATTGTGTCTCTGAAACGAAGTCAAAATAGCTCAATTGGGACAGCCAAAAAAGCATGATAAACCACAAAAAAGGCTCAACTTTAGGGGGCCTTTCATTTTAAGTTTGTAAATTGTTTCCATAAACATAAGTAAAAATAGCTTGTGAAGAGTCATAAAGCAGGATGAAGCGTAAAAATCTTACTTTACCCGCACACGTAATCTGACTCTGAATTATAACTATTTTCAATATATTCCAGGAGCTTATTTATTGAAATATAACAAAAATTTAACAAGTGGTGAATTCTGAGGAGGTACATTGCATACAGGGAAAAGGCCCGAAAAAATATCATTTTCTGCTTAAAATGGGTCAAAAAAAAATTTTCTTTACGGCCCTGTCAGACCCTCGTTAATTACCAGATTTTGTCGATTTACATTTGGGAATTCGTTTGTTGTTGTCACGGAATTCTAAATATTTTTAATTTCATTTTATAATATCAGATGAACATTTTGTCATTTTTCATTAACAATTAAAACTGCACTAAACATCCAAATAACAAAAATAACACTTACGTCAGTTGGATATCCAGTGAACGAAAACAAAAGCACTTTTCTTATGAGAGAGTCTCGAAAGATCTTTCGGGTCACCAATTTTCTGAGTGTTCTAAAATGTCCTTAGCATGTTACAATTTCCCAAAGTATGCTTATTTTTTTCACACCTAAATTATCGAGCACACCGCTGCTCGGGTGTTGCTAAAAGGCGGAAACAGAATACGGAACGGAAAACGGAAACAGAAAGAATTTACTGTTATTCTGAAATTGTATTTGCTGTTAGCTGTTATTGTCATATTCCTTGTTAGCTGTTATGGGACTATTTTCTTTTTTGTTATCTTTTATTGTGAGAATGTATTTGCTGTAAATTGTTGTTGAAAATTGGAATGAAGTTAGCTTTTTGACAGCCAATCTTCGGTAGAAAATGAAAATCATTGTATATTGGGGTTTTATAACTGGTAATATGGTGGTCCCTTATTCTGAGAATAAAATTGAGAATGGAAATGGGGAATGTGTCAAAGAGACAACAACCCGACCATAGAGCAGACAACAGCCGAAGGCCACCAATGGGTCTTCAATGCAACGAGAAACTCCCGCACCCGGAGGCGTCCTTCAGCTGGCCCCTAAACAAATATGTATACTAGTCAGTGGCGGATCCAGGGAGGGGGGGGGGTTCCGGGGGTTGGAACCCCCCTTTTTTGACGATCAACGCATTTGAATGGGGACATAAGGTTGGAACCCCCCCCCCCCCCCCTTTATCCTGGATTAGGAACCCCCCTTTTATAAATGGCTGGATCCGCCCCTGATAGTTCAGTGATAATGGACGTCATACTAAACTCCAAATTATACACAGGAAACTTGGACAGAAGCTTGTTTATGATCATAAGATAGTATCTAGAAGGACATTTTGTAAAAAAAAAATGATGTTTATCCGTATTTTACTTATAAAATGACTTAGTTTTTCTGCCAGTTAACTTTACTTTCACTCTGTGGTTAAAGTTTTAAATATTTTAATAACTTGGACAGAAGCTTGTTTTCGATCATAAGATAGTATCCAGAAGGACATTTTGTAAAAAAAATGATGTTTATCTGTATTTTACTTATAAAATGACTTAGTTTTTCTGCCAGTTAACTTTACTTTCACTCTGTGGTTAAAGTTTTAAATATTTTAATAACTTGGACAGAAGCTTGTTTTCGATCACAAGATAGTTTCCAGAAGTAAAATTTTGTAAAAAAAATCCTGTTTATCCGTATTTTACTTAATATAAAATGACATATTTTTCTGCCAGTTAACATTACATTCACAGTGACACTCTGTGGTTAAAATTTAAATTTTTCATAATTTTTTCCCCATTTTCATTGAGCCAGCTGCGACTAACAGCAAAAGTAAGCGAGACACTGCATGGTGAACACTTTTCAAAGTTTTGTATTTTATTAAACACACTTAAATTGACGGTGGAAGATCGTGGAAAGGTTTCAACATGCCTGCCACTAAGAAAAGAAAAGTTAAACCCACTGATAAAGCAAATATGTTATTCTGGCCTTGTGGAATATGCCGTAAAAAATATCATGGGTTGTAACCAGTCCCGAGAGCCCAGCAAGCGGTAATGGGGTAGCGTTCGTGGAATATGTTGGCATTTTCCCAATAACAACAAGTTTGCATGGAAATATTAAAAATGGACATGGCGATTACATCCGAACAAATGCACAAATTGTTGATGGTATCAAGGGAATGGTAAAGACACAGATTTGCAGGGAAATTTATACCGATCTATGCGTTAGATGATTTAATGAAAACAATAGTAAATGTTTTTTATGCAGATGCTGATATAGATTTATTATATCTTGTTATAAAACTAAAACTGTTTTAATGGCTATGCTTATCTGTGTTTTAATGCTTAGTTTTAAATTTAAACCAAACTCCTGCTTTTACCCCCTTGTTCTAACTCCGGTACATGTATAGTACTGCTTTATTTGCTGATTTATTATATTTTTTTCATAAAACCAAAACTGTTTAAATCGCGGCATGCGATTTGTAATGCTTGTCGGTGATTCAATGTTATTTGTTTAATACCAAACACCTGCTTTTAACATGCCGCTTGCGTAGTATAATTGTTTTATTTGCTGGTGCTGATATGCATGTGCGTGTCACTTTTATCGTTCTTAAATAATGTGTTACTCTTTTAATTTTGTAAAATTAATATTTATCTATAAAAATTTAAGTTGTTTTTGCATTTTCATTTTGATATCGTTTTCTAACATTTTATAAATCTTCAGCATAAACTGTGATCCATATATGTCTTTCGAAATAGTATTTATATATTATTGTTAAAATTGAAACATTCATACTTGTTTTTGTGCTTTATCACAAATGTCTATTATCTGAATTTGCAAAATACTTGTCTAAAATTAAAAAAAAAAATCAATGTGCATAACTTATTTCATCGACACAAAGTTGTCTCATGCCAAAACAATATCTACATATTTTCCCAGGGCGCCTTTTCTTTTTCCCGGGCGCTTTTTTCTTCCCCGGGCGCTTTTTCTTATCCCCGGGCGCTCCCGGGCGCTTTTTAGTAGGACCCGTTCCGCTTAACCCTTACGAATTTTTACATATGTCATGTATATGCGCTTGAAGCTCGGTTAATTTAGTCAACCATCTGACTTTTAGTTTTTCTATGTTGTGCTGTTACACCACTGTTTAGGATAAAGTTCCCACAATATACAAATAAGGAGAAATGGTAGAATTGCCCATGAGACAAAGAGGTTATTACTGCCACATTCTTTAGTTGTTTGTCCAAAGCCTCAGTAGATCTTATAGTAGTCTATAATTGTTGGTTACCATAATATTTTTGCGTGAACCCATGAGGGTTCACGCATATTTATTAGTTAGAAATATATGGAGGAATATTCGGAAGTTAAATTATTGTTCATTCGGAACACCTATTCATCTTATCTGTATTAGCTTCCTGCAATTAAGAGCACCTCCATACGGTGTATCTAAGATATTTAAACTGACATGGCAATAAAGAATTTTCACAGATCGCTAATTCACTTATCTGATATATGATAATAAACAATCTATAGATCCTTTTCAAACGTGTATTTATTGTAAAACTACATTTTATGCATTTCAAGGGTTGCCTAACTTGAGCAAAGTTGACAGTTGTACCCTTTGATAAACAAGTGAAAGCTAAATGGTCAAGATTTAATTATAACGACCTATGGTATCAAACATCTGTGTCTAGATATTCACAGAGAGATATATTAAAATGGTGCTGTGGTTTCTGCATAATGAGTTAAAGTGGGCTTTTGGGATTTGATTTGTAACAATAAAATCATTATGCACACTTGTCATTTTGACAAATCAGATAAAAAAAAATCTGTTTCAAATGAAAATAAAACAAGTAAAATAAAGACGGTTCGTTAATATACATTTTTACAACTTTTACTGTTTCCTTTTTACAGTACTCTCTATCAATTAAGTTATCTTGTAAGATAATTAAATGTTTATTTAATTCATTGATGTCACTATTATTTCAGTGACCGCTGCAGAAAGTCTTGACTCGTTCAAGAGACTACTGCATGCACATTAAATTTCAAGTCCCGTGTTTTTATTTGCACCATGTATAAATGTTATGTACAGCACAAATTATTTCCTTTCTGTTAAAATTATTTTTGGACTTGTAATAAAAGTATGCAAGCGCACACCAAACAGTGACAGGATAGTCAACCAAATGGCGGTGGTCACTTAGTGGTAGAAGTAGAAATTTCTTATATTATTCACACATTGTAATGCTCTTAAATTTATGTGTGTTTTGGATGTGCACTAGTGATTGGTAAATATTGATACGTTTCTGTGTTTTTAATATATGTGACTTAACATCAAGAATTCCATTATTATGGAATCGTTCACTTTTGTACACTTTGGTATCTAAATAGAGGGTGGCAAAAGGGAGGGTCTGAACACGGAAACACCTGAAATAACAAATCACAAAAACGTTGCACGAAAAAAAACACTCTGGAAAAACGGAGCCAAGGAATAAAATCGTAAATATTAAGGAAAATAGTACCAAAAGTTATTACTCAGCCGTTCTTGGAGATCATGCAGTCATTATAAATGGACATAGCGACCCTGCATGTGGTCACCTTTTAGCGTCCGTTAGTTGCATCCGATTTATCATAGTAATACAATAGGCTATTGATAAATATCTTGGGACCAGTTAATTAGTTTATTATTCAAAACAATATTTGGGCTGACGTTGAATTAGTCCCGGTTTACTTTTTAATCAAATGCGGAACAAGCACGAGAAAATAAGAGTACCGACACGAAACACGGAAAATAATTAAGGGAAAACACGAAGCACGCACATCGAACAAAACACGAGAAAACGAGAAATAAAACGTCGAAACACGGAAACACGTGAAATAAAAAAGGCCGAAAACGTTACACGAACGTGAATAACCCTTTACCACCCTCTTAATAGGCCATACTAGATGTCGACACCTCATATCAGAACTTAAGTAGATGGTCAATTTCGTTTGCAACGTTAAAGAAATATTCAACTTGCTCTAGTTTGCCTGTGAAGACCATAAAACCGTCATCCCTATTGACAGTGTAATTTGATGTTTTCTCTCCATTGGAACTTATCTAAGATTTTAATGAATAGGGCAGACAGATGCAGATCTGTGCATGTTGGTGACAATGGGTGCTCCCATAATGTGTTTGTATAACAGTCCATTAAACTCAAATTCATTGTTTCTAAGAATGAATTTAACAAATGCAGTTAAATCTATTTTGTTGAGAATCTTTAAAATATATTCTCCTGTGTGTCAATAAATTCTAATGCATTGATAACAGTTTCTTCTAAATTATCAATGATCATATGCGTGTACATTGACGTACATCATAGGCAATAAGATTGCATACTTTTTTTACCTCGTGTGACTCTATTTTATTAATGATTTTTTTTGTATCTTGAATGTAAAAGTTGCATGACTCTTCAATAATTGGATGTTGGATTTGTACTTATTGATAATTTAGTCTTAGATGCATGATTTTTTTAATTAGTTGTTAGTGGCTTTGAACTAGCTGTCAGTAACTGCGAGTACTCTCAGATCTGTACTTAGTGTCTATTTGTTGTTGGGATATACAAGTACCCGGCCACGTCCACTCTGTGTAGTATTTCTGTTTGTATCCATCTGATGAGTTAACTTGCCTTTTTCAACTGATTTTTATAGTTCGTTCTTATGTTGTACTGTTACACCACTGACTCTGTCCCAGGTTAGGGGGAAGGTTGGGATCCCGCTTACATGTTTAACCCCGCCACATTCTGTATGTATGTGCCTGTCCCAAGTCAGGAGCCTGTAATTCAGTAGTTGTCGTTTGTTGATGTGTTACATATTTGTTTTTCGTTCATTTTTTGTACATAAATTAGACCGTTAGTTTTCTCGTTTGAATTGTTTTACATTTGTCATTTCGGGGTCTTTTATAGCTGACTATGCGGTATGGGCTTTGCTCATTGTTAAAGGCCGTACGGTGACCTATCGTTGTTAATTTCTGTGTCATTTGGTCTCTTGTGGAGAGTTGTCTCATTGGCAATCATACCACATCTTCTTTTTTATATTTATAATCACTAGTAGATCAAGTAAGTATCTCTCGAGGGAGAGTTACACTTATTGATGATTGGTTGGTAACGAAAATTAATGTGTCCTGCTAGCTGACCAGTTCGCAATGCCTCATTACTTATTTCTAGATTAATTTTATGAATTTTTGGAAGAAGGTACATGTGTCCTCCATGTTTTGAATTATTATTATTCTTTAAGAAATTATACGTCTGGGAATCTTTTTTTCTCTCTCCTTGCTTTATATTTAACACGTCTCTCAACATGCCAAAATTGTAATGATTTACAACGAAAAGAAAATATTATCCTCCACACACATGGCCAAGATAACACTGATATATAATTTCTTATTCAGTTGAATTAATAATTAGAATAAAAAAGTTCTAAGGTTCACGTATTGTCTTTTTTTTTAAAAGCAACTTGTTTTAATGTCGATCATTAGCTTCAATCAAGTCATTAGTTTTCTCTGATGTATTTTTTCAAGTTTTTTTTCTCGGGCTGTAAAATTACAGCTTACTTTATTTGTTATGGATTTTTTCTTATATTTTAAGGCTGTGAGGTATTGGAGGGGGGGGGGGGTGTCTTCCTATATCTATGGCTATTACATCTATGGTTAAATATATCAATGGTTAGAAATTTATATGTAAATGGTTTATAAATGTGAATTAATGGTTCCATGTGGATAACATCTAAATAACATGTCACAGATTGTATTTAGATAGCTGGGAAATATTTCAAATGGGTTAACTTGTCTTATGAAATATATGTATAGGTATATCAATAAAATGGTGATGGTTTTTAAACCCCAGCCAAACGTCTGTACCAAAGTTTATATGTTGACAGAGGCGGATTAAGAGGGGGGCCCAGGAAGCCCCGCCCCCCCCCCCTTTTTGTGGGAAAATTTGGTTGATTATGTAGGGAATCACTGATGCATGACTGGAGCGGGCACCCTCTTTAGCAGTCAGTGGGCCCCCCTTTTGAAATTTTTTCTGGATCCGTCACTGGTTGAGACATCCCTGTGCTGTATGATATTCTATATTTGTATGCATCCTTTTAACATTGTCCTTTGTCGGATAGTGGTCTCATTGGCTGTCATACCAAAGGTCCTTATTTTATATTTAAAAGAAAAAAAATTGTAAAAAGAAGGTCATATAATTAAGTTATGGCAATACACTCTTAAACATTTATTTTTAGCCATATTGGCTTACATACATAGTTGACCTATTATTCATTATAATTGAGATACTTACCTATTTGTGTCTTAAAAGGGTTCTGTATAGCTCCCATAGAATTTGTGCATAAAATTGATATTTTGCAATAAGAATAATTATGATTGTTTCTGGGCAATTAAGTCCTTAATAAAGTTGAATGCTAATTTTGGCCATGTCAATTGATTGGAAAAAAATAATCCTAATTGTATTTTTTGCTGTTTCAATCTACTGTAGTTTCAACAAATAAACTGTTAAAACAGTCTCGCCTATCTGTTATTTTGATAATGCAAATAATGTTGAAATTAAAATAGCAATATTTTAACATGTAAGTTATGCAAATATTCAGTCAATGAACCAGGGCTAAACAATCTCCATGGAAATGAGATGTGTCAATGCTAATACAACTGCAAACCAAATACCATTGACTTTTCATAAGTCGTTCCCTTTAAACCAATTTTTTACCTAAACACAAACAGTAACTTGTAAACTAAGCAAAAGTTTCAAAGTCAATAAACCATGACTGAGGGGTAAAGACCAAATATTCTCCATGGAAATGAGATGTGCTAATGCTTATACAACTGCATACCAATTATCACTGACCTACCACTAACAGTTCCCCTTAAACTGACATAATCACAATCTAATACATGAAAACTAAGCAAAAGTTTCAAAGTCAATAGACCATGAATGAGGGGGCGGGGCCAAATAATCTCTATAGAAATGAGATATGCCAATGCTTATACAACTGCATATCAAATATCATTGACCTACCACTAGTGGTTCCCCATAAACTGACCTAATCACTAACTGATACATGTAAACTAAGCAAAGTTTCAAAGTCAATAGACCTTGACTGAGGGGGCGGGGCCAAATTATCTCCATGGTAATGAAATGTGCCAATGCTACTACAACTGCATACTAAATATCATTGGCCTACCACTAGTGGTTCCCCATAAACTGCAAGTACTCTCAGATCTGTACTTAGTCTTTTTGTTGTATGGATGTACAACTACCCATCGTTACCACGTCCATTGTAATTGTATTTTATCCATCTGATGAGTTAAGCCTCTTTCAACTGATTTTTATAGTTCGTTCTAATATATTGTACTGTTACACCACTATCCCAGGTTAGGGGGAGGGCTGGGATCCCGCTAACATGTTTAACCCAGCCACATTCTGTAGGTATGTGCCTGTCCCAAGTCAGGAGCCTGTAATTCAGTGGTTGTCGTTTGTTTATATGTTACATATTTGTTATTCGTTCATTTTTTGTACATAAATTAGGCCGTTAGTTTTCTCGTTTGAATTGTTTTACATAAAAACTTTGAGAAAATAACAAGGGTTTTACAAGATTTTCAAATATGGCTTTTTAAACTATATGTTATAAAATTATGAAAAGAAAAGTAGGGCTTAGTGGCCGGGTTACACTAATGACAGGACGATTGCCCGGATAGTGACAGGACGATTGACCGGATGAGATATAATTAGATATATCTATAAATATATTTATAAATCTCACAGATTCCAGAATTTCATGGACAAATATTGTAAAACAAAAGAGATATTAACACTTGTTGTCGACTAGTTGAATATATGTATAGCGTACATCGGCGAATGTGAATACCGTCCGGTCAACTTTTTTTGCAGAAAAACATTTTTTTTTACTATAAAGTTTATATTTTCGTATAATATATTTATAAATCTCGCAGATTCCTTAATTTCATGGACATATATTGTAAAACAAAAGAGATAGTAACACTTGTTGTCGACCAGTTGAATACATGTATAGCGTATACCGGCGAGTGTGAAATCCGTCTGGTCAACTTTATTTGCTCAAAAATATTTTTTTTCACTGTTTTTGTTTGATTTTCATAAAATATAGTTAAATATCTCCAAGGTCTACAAATATTAAAAAAATCTACCGAATATCAAAAAAGTTCTGACTATTTATATCTCATCCGGTCAATCGTCCTGTCACTATCCGGGCAATCGTCCTGTCATTAGTGCAACCCTTAGTGGCCAAAATGTTTTAATGGCACTACATGGATAAAACCAGAGGATTCCGAATATCTGACAAAATTCAAAAACAAGAGGAGCGAACATCTGAAATGTCTGGCCTGCTTTAAAAATACTATTTATAATTTATTTTATGCTGATAGTTTTAGGTCATGTTCAGATAAAACAAGCCAGAAAGATACCTTACAATCATTACAAACACAATGGGGGGGGGGGGGGGGGGGGGGGGGGGGGGGGGGGGGGGGGAGGGGGGGGAGTGTTACTTCCTATATTTTTAGTGGTACGAGTGTGGATCGAGCAAAACAGGGTCGCTTTTTCATGCCCTGTTGGTTAGAACAGGGTACGTTTTCATGTCCTGCTGGTTAGAACAGGGTCGCTTTTTCATGCCTTTCTGGTGAGAACAGGCTTTTACAGAGCCTTTTTTTAAACAAAGTATTTGTCTAGACCAGGATCGCTTATAATTAACTGTTTAAGATACAGTCTAGAACCTGGGTCTAGGACAGCATCTATTCTACCGGTACATTTTCTCGAGCGTGTCTAGAACATTTAGAAAATTGACTTTTTTTTGTTTTGAATATTATTATTAATCCGGAACAGGGTATGTTTTTCAATATTTCTGTTTAGAACAGGGTATATTTTTCAATGTTTTCTGGTTAGAACAGGGTATGATTTGGCAAGTGCTGTCGGTACAGTTATACCTGAAAGGATAGTCAGTAACCCCACCCGGGCAAACACCAAATATAGTTGACCTACTGCTTATATAGTATACAAGAAAGACCAATTAATATATATAATTAAATCATGAATACTAGACATCGATAAAAGAACCACGAAAATGAGGAAATCTGCCAGATATGTACACCTTACAATCATTCCATACATAATTTACACCGATGCATAGGAACTATTTTGTTTTAAATATGAACTACTTTCCAATATGTTCATTTTTTTAACCAGGCCCGATTAGAATGCATCTTGCAATGTATTCCACTCAAACCGCTGCTAGGTGTTATCCTAAACTTGCAGTGCAAGTGAGGCAATTTGTGTTTGCTCTGTGTTGAAGGCCTCACTGTGACTGAGATAACGAAAAACAATTAAAGCTCTCTTCCTTAGACTTTCCCAGGTTAGAGGAAGGTTGAGCCCTTGTTAAACCCTGCCACATTCTTTAAGTGCCTGTGACGAAGTCAGGAACCTGTAGTTCTATGGCTGTTGTTGGTTCATGTCTCATATTTGTTTTTCACAAATAGTTTTGTTATAAATTACGTCATTTGAATTGTTTCATATTTTTCATGTCAGGGCCTTTTAAAGCAGACTACACGGTATGGGTTTTTCTCACTGCTGAAGGCTGTACTATTGCCTATAATGCTTACACCCACTTCATTTGAACTTTAGTTGATAGTTGTCTCATTGACAATCATACCATCTCTCCTTATTTTCATATTAACCAGGAAAACTTAACATTCAGACAAAGAAAATGAGGTCAAGGTCAGATAAAACCTGCCAGACTGACATGTACACCTTACAATCATTCCATACACCAAATAAAGTTGAACTTCTGCTTACAGTATCTGGGAAGCAGATCAAAACATGTGACTTTCACCTTGATCAATGAGGTTGAGGTCAGGTGAACCCTGTCTGAAGAACATACAGACATTGCAATGACCCATATCAAATCATATTACTCATTATTGAGAAATTCAAATAAAAAAAAATCTTTTAAGCAGTTGCTGAACCATGAAAATAAAATCAAGGACAACAGACATGTGACAGACGGAAACTTCCAAACATATGGCATCTGTCTGTATTAATGGTATGATTAAATCCTCAAAGCCTATCAATTTCTGAAATATAAAGCTTAATACAAATAGTTTCTGCCCCCGCCAGATCCCAATGTCTTGCATTCTGAAGTTTTTGTGGCAGGTGAGACAAAACCATTTAATACAAATATCCTTAATGACAAGAAAAATTTGTATCACATATTATTTTAATACTGAATGGAATTCAAACGTTAAAAGTTAGAGTTAACAAAGACATTCAAAATTACAATATTGCAGAATTTAAGACATTGTTATACACAGTATAAATATATACCGAGATGATAGGTTTTATCTCAAAACATCTAAAATTGAAAGAATTCTACTTCCATTTAAACATTCAAACTTTAAGGCCATTTAAGAATTAAAAAAATACCCACTTTTTACACCACCCTTAATGTTTATTATCTAGAACTCTGCAATTTTGTTTTCATATTATTTTTTTTTTTTTTTACAGAGCTCTAGATAATAAAAATATTGGATGTCTAAGGTTAGAGGTATAAGCAAAGACAATCAAAATTAGAATATTGCAAATTAATGACACTTTTAGAGTGTAATAAATGGAGAAGAATAGGTTTTGTCTCCAAATATCTAAAATCAAAACAATTGTACGTCCAATTAAACATTCTGACTTTAAAGTTTTAAATTTCATAAATACATTGGTGAAAAAAAGAATATTTGAAATATGCCCACTTTTTACACCACCCTTAATGTTTATTATCTAGAACTGTTTAAATTTTGTTTTCATATTATTTTTTACATTTTTTTTTAAACAGAGCTCTAGATAATAAAAATATCAGATGTCTAAGGTAGACACATCAACACAAGCCATGAGTTTGGTTGAAGACAAATTTACCAGTTGCAATAATTGTTAATTATTTCTCCCCACTCATCATCATAAGTGTTCTCCCTTTCCCACTCTGACCATTCTACATCTTTCTCTCTCTCCCACTGACCATATACAATTATGAAATTTCAGTCATATATTTTAATTGCCAAGAATATTTTGTCTCTGAAGTGTTCATTGTTCAACTATGCTGATAATCTGTTAAGCTTGTTATAAGTTCATCAGTTGAGTCAGTTAGAGACCTAACCTCTGAGATGGTGATGAAGCAGCTGTTATGTTGATTATTGCTCTTATTAATTTCAAAGTGTTGATAGTTTCGTCTACCCTTTACTCTATGAGTTAATCTTTCTCTTTTCTTATTCTAGGTGGTCTGTTTTTACCCTTTACTCTATGAGTTAATCTTTCTCTTTTCTTATTCTAGGTGGTCTGTTTTTACCCTTTACTCTATGAGTTAATCTTTCTCTTTTCTTATTCTAGGTGGTCTGTTTTTACCCTTTACTCTATGAGTTAATCTTTCTCTTTTCTTATTCTAGGTGGTCTGTTTTTACCCTTTACTCTATGAGTTAATCTTTCTCTTTTCTTATTCTAGGTGGTCTGTTTTTACCCTTTACTCTATGAGTTAATCTTTCTCTTTCCTTATTCTAGGTGGTCTGTTTTTACCCTTTACTCTATGAGTTAATCTTTCTCTTTTCTTATTCTAGGTGGTCTGTTTTTACCCTTTACTCTATGAGTTAATCTTTCTCTTTTCTTATTCTAGGTGGTCTGTTTTTACCCTTTACTCTATGAGTTAATCTTTCTCTTTTCTTATTCTAGGTAGTCTGTTTTTCTTATGTATACCTTTCAGATGTTTCCAAGCTCATCAGTTCAATTGTTCCTCCTCACTACAAACAACAATTTAATTAGTTAATTCAATTGGATAACAAAAATTTTAAAAGAATATGGGAACAGCACTTGAATTTTGAACAAAAAGGTTTTACAGCAATAATGGAGAGCAGTTCAGTACTATTCTGAAAACTTAATGTCACTACCATAGAAATATTTTCCCCGATTTAGGTCCCTCAAGCAGGCTTAGATTAAAAAATTCTCAAAACAGCGTCGTTATGTTCTAATTTGAGATATGAATACAAAAAAGTGAGGTATACGGACAAAAACTAAAAATAAACAAAATACATTGACAATTATTTCATTCTTTTGACGTCTGATAATCTTTTCATAAAATTTTCCTATTTGGTCTCTTTATTTAATACAGCTGATACCTCCAGTTGGAGTCATGTTACCATTATTGCACATATAATGTTCAAGTTGACCATAGGGGTCATCTTGACATTGTTATTAAGTATAAACATTTCAGTTCATAGGTGAATACTCTACAGCAACTGTTATGATGAAGAACAACAATAAAAGTAGTTACTTTAATCAACTGGTTATTTCCAGTACATCATGTTCATAAGTTGACTGAGTGAAACAGTTTTTAAGCAGCTCTGTCACATTGCCAACCGAGAAAGATATATTTGTAAACTTCCACATCATTTGGTCTCTGGTGGAGAGTTGTCTCCTCGGCAATCAAACCACTTCTTCTTTTTATTAGAACATTGTGACATCAGATGGACAGATAATTAATTTGCTAAGGAAGTAAGAATACCAACCTTGTATGAGGTGAGATCCTGCTCCTATGTTTTACTCCCATCAAATAATTTTGCTGGTATGATACTTGTAGCACGATTTGTCGTACATCTGAAACACAGAAAATATGTCTTAGAATTTTGGATCATCTGCATGAACAATATTTATTTATACTTTACACCTTTAAGAATTTTACAGTATTCTGAAAACATTGAGAATACCCTTACAATATTAGAAACAACTTGAGCTTATTATTTAGTCCGATACATCTCACATTTATGCCAGTAGTACTTTTTTATCAATCCGATCAAATTTGCAAAACAGAATGACAGAATTACAAGAAACTACTAGGTATTTAGAAAATTGACTTTTTTTTGTTTTGAATATTATTATTAATCCGATCAAATTTGTAAAACAGATTGACACAATTTCAAGAAATTACTAGGTATTTTGAAAATATTTTTTTTTCTTTTGAATATTAAAAGCATATGCTGGCTTCTATTAGAGTGCTGTACAATGGTTCCAATTCCATATTAATTCAGGTGATTGTATGCATCACAATCAACCCACCAGATTCCTTAAGGTAAACACTTACCATTAATTTATCAGAATATTCTTCATAAGTCTAATATCAATATTGTGATGGATCCTTGATATGAGATGTCCAGCATAAATTTTAAGAATTTCTCCTTTCATTGAACATTGAAATCTGGAATAAAAATAATTCATTTTTATGAATTGGCAGTCACATACTTCACATGAAATAATCATTTAAATTAAAACTATTTAATTAAGATTTTTGTATTCTTTTTTTTATTTTATAAGAAGAAGATAATCAAACTAATTGATTTCATTTGGTCACATTATCAAAAATATATTAGCCACGAAAAATTCACCTTCCATAAATTTAAATATTCAAGAAGCATCATAAATCAGGAACAAGAAAAATCATAAAATAAATCCTAATTAACAGGTTTGGCCATTAAAATTCAAAATTTAAATCCTGTGCAAATAATACACTTTTTACAGACTTAAACTATCAATACCTTGTGTTTTTCTTGAGAAAACGTCAGAATATGTAATGAACTGGAAATCTAATCAACTATGTGTTCTGGATAATTTCATTGCAAAAGGAAACTGTCTGTCTGTCTTCTGAATACTTCATTGCAACTTAGGAACATCTGTTTGTGCTATAGAACATCTGTCTTCACTATAGAACATTATGTAGGAACATGTCTTCTCTATAGAACATTATGTAGGAACATGTCTTCACTATAGAACAATATGTAGGAATACGTCTTCACTATAAGACATTATGTAGGAACAGGTCTTCACTATAGAACATTATGTATGAACATGTCTTCACTATAGAACATTATGTATGAACATGTCTTCACTATAGAACATTATGTAGGAACATGTCTTCACTATAGAACATTATGTAGGAACATGTCTTCACTATAGAACATTATGTAGGAACATGTCTTCACTATAGAACATCTGTCTTCATTAATGTTATTATACAAGTCCATAATTTTATTTTAATAGCTATTTAACTTTTATCTTGAGTGTGCCAGTTGTCTGACTGTACATAATCCACCAATCTCATAGAAAACCTTTTAGTATTTCTGTCTTTCGTCTCTAGATATCATTGAAAACTTTTGTTGGATCTTTCTTGATATAAAAAAGTCAGTTTCTACACAGAGCTATATTCTATTGTCCTCAATTGCCATGACAATCATTGAAGACTGAATAAAGACATCTCAAATAAACACAGTTCTAAAGTTTCACAATTTTCCAAGACTTCAAAATAAACATTTTTACAAATTATACAGTGCACTATTCATAATAATAAACAAAATTTTAAATATGCCTACTTTTTACAACATCCTCAATGTTTATTATCTAGAACTCTGTTTACAAACGATTTTGTTTTCATATTATTTTTTGGTATTTTCTTTTTTTATATTTTTTACAGAGCTCTAAATAATAAAAATATCAGATTTTAAAGGTTAGAGGCAAAGTCTTTCTAAATCAGAATATTGCAAAATTTTAATGTTGGTTGATTTTCTCATTGTTGAAGTCCATACAGTAACCTATTTTACATCAACATCATTTAGTCTCTGTAGGACTGTTGTCTCACATCTCTTCATTTCATAACCAATCAATTTGTAGGTTCTATAAAGTGGGCCGATGATGAAGGTAAGGGAAATTTTGACTGCCAACTGAGAGGAGGATATGTTGGGCAGAAATTAAGACTTGCAACAGGCCACCTACTGACCCCTCAAAGACTTGTGGCAAGGGTCCTTTAAAGTACATAGTGGCACTGTCCCTACACATAGGAACTATACTTTTTAAATTGCCATTGCAATTTTTGTTTGTTTTAAACATGATAACATAAGAAGACTTTAAGGTGGGGGTCATAAAAAATATTACAATAATCCCACCTTTTACACCACCCTCAATGTTTATTATCTAGAACTCTGTTTACAAATGATTTTGTTTTCATATATTATTTTTTGGTATTTTCTTTTTTTATATTTTTTTTTACAGAGCTCTAGATAATAAAAATATCAGAGGTTAAAGGTTAGAGGTATTAACAAAGTCATTCTAATTCAGAATATTGCAAAATTTTAATGTTAGTTGATTTTCTCAATGTTGAAGTCCATACAGTAACATGCAACTTCATTTGGTCTCTGTAGGATAGTTCTCTTTCATCTCTTCATTCCATAACAAATCAATTTGTAGGTTCTATAAAGTGGGCCAATGAAGAAGGTAAGGGAAATTTTTACTGCCAACTGAGAGGAGCATATGTTGGACAGAAATTAAGCCTTGCAACAGGCCACCTACTGACCCCTTAAAGACTTGTGGCAAGGGTTCTTTAACGTGCAGAGTGGCACTGTCCCTACACATAGGAACTATATACTTTTTAAATTGCCATTCCAATTTTTGTTTGTTTTAAACATGATAACATAAGAAGACTTTAAGGTGGGGGTCATAAAAAATATTACAATAATCCCACCTTTTACACCACCCTCGTTTTTTATTATCTAGAACTCTGTTTACAAACGATTTTGTTTTCATATATTATTTTTTGGTATTTTCTTTTTTTATATTTTTTTGATATTTTTTTTTACAGAGCTCTAGATAATAAAAATATCAGATGTTAAAGGTTAGAGGTATAAACAAAGTCATTCTAATTCAGAATATTGCAAAATTTTAATGTTAGTTGATTTTCTCATTGTTGAAGTCCATACAGTAACATGCAACTTCATTTGGTCTCTGGTAGGATAGTTCTCTTTCATCTCTTCATTCAATAACAAATCAATTTGTAGGTTCTATAAAGTGGGCCGATGATGAAGGTAAGGGAAATTTTGACTGCCAACTGAGAGGAGCATATGTTGGACAGAAATTAAGCCTTGCAACAGGCCACCTACTGACCCCTTAAAGACTTGTGGCAAGGGTTCTTTAACGTGCAGAGTGGCACTGTCCCTACACATAGGAACTATATACTTTTTAAATTCCCATTCCAATTTTTGTTTGTTTTAAAAATGATAACTTTAGAAGACTTTAAGGTGGGGATCATAAAAAATATTACAATCATCCCACCTTTTACACCACCCTCAATGTTTATTATCTAGAACTCTGTTTACAAATGATTTTGTTTTCATATATTATTTTTTGGTATTTTCTTTTTTTATATTTTTTTTTTACAGAGCTCTAGATAATAAAAATATCAGATGTTAAAGGTTAGAGGTATAAACAAAGTCATTCTAATTCAGAATATTGCAAAATTTTAATGTTAGTTGATTTTCTCATTGTTGAAGTCCATACAGTAACATGCAACTTCATTTGGTCTCTAGGATAGTTGTCTCGCATCTCTTCATTCCATAACCTATCAATTTGTAGGTTCTATAAAGTGGGCCGATGATGAAGGTAAGAGAAATTTTGACTGCCAACTGAGAGGCGGATATGGTGGACAGAAATTAAGCCTTGCAACAGGCCACCTACTGACCCCTTGAAGACTTGTGGCAAGGGTTCTTTAACGTACATAGTGGCACTGTCCCTACACATAGGAACTAGACTTTTTAAATTGCCATTCCAATTTTTGTTTGTTTTAAACATAACATAAGAACACTTTAAGGTGGGGGTCATAAAAAATATTACAATAATCCTACCTTTTACACCACCCTCGTTGTTTATTATCTAGAACTCTGTTTACAAACGATTTTGTTTTCATATATTATTTTTTGGTATTTTCTTTTTTTATATTTTTTTTGATTTTTTTTTTTACAGAGCTCTAGATAATAAAAATATCAGATGTTAAAGGTTAGAGGTATAAACAAAGTCATTCTAATTCAGAATATTGCAAAATTTTAATGTTAGTTGATTTTCTCATTGTTGAAGTCCATACAGTAACATGCAACTTCATTTGGTCTCTGTGGGATAGTTGTCTCGCATCTCTTCATTCCATAACCTATCAATTTGTAGGTTCTATAAAGTGGGCCCATGATGAAGGTAAGGGAAATTTTGACTGCCAACTGAGAGGAGGATATGTTGGGCAGAGATTAAGCCTTGCAACTGGCCACCTACTGACCCCTCAAAGACTTGTGACAACAGTTCTTTAACGTACATAATGGCACTGTCCCTACACATAGGAACTATACTTTTTAAATTGCCATTGCAATTTTTGTTTGATTTAAACATGATAACATAAGAAGACTTTAAGGTGGGGGTCATAAAAAATATTACAATAATCCTACCTTTTACACCACCCTCAATGTTTATTATCTAGAACTCTGTTTACAAACGATTTTGTTTTCATATATTATTTTTTGGTATTTTCTTTTTTTATTTCTTTTTTTATATTTTTTTTTATATTTTTTTTACAGAGCTCTAGATAATAAAAATATCAGATGTTAAAGGTTAGAGGTATTAACAAAGTCATTATTATTCAGAATATTGCAAAATTTTAGTGTTAGTTGATTTTCTCATTGTTGAAGTCCATACAGTAACATACACTTTCATTTGGTCTCTGTAGGATAGTTGTCTCGCATCTCCTTATTTCATAACAAATCAATTTGTAGGTTCTATAAAGTGGGCCGATGATGAACGTAGGGGAAATTTTGACTGCCTACTGAGAGGAGGATATGTTGGACAGAAATTAAGCCTTGCAACAGGCCACCTACTGACCCCTTAAAAGACTTGTGGCAAGGGTTCTTTAACGTGCAGAGTGGCACTGTCCCTACACATAGGAACTAATACTTTTTAAATTGCCATTCCAATTTTTGTTTGTTTTAAAAATGATAACTTTAGAAGACTTTAAGGCGGGGGTCATAAAAAATATTACAATAATCCCACCTTTTACACCACCCTCAATCTTTATTATCTAGAACTCTGTTTACAAATGATTTTGTTTTCATATATTATTTTTTGGTATTTCCTTTTTTTTTATTTTTTTGATATTTTTTTTTACAGAGCTCTAGATAATAAAAATATCAGATGTTAAAGGTTAGAGGTATAAATAAAGTCATTCTAATTCAGAATATTGCAAAATTTTAATGTTGGTTGATTTTCTCATTGTTGAAGTCCATACAGTAACCTATTTTACATCAACATCATTTAGTCTCTGTAGGACATTTGTCTCACATCTCTTCATTTCATAACCAATCAATTTGTAGGTTCTATAAAGTGAGCCGATGATGAAGGTAGGGAAATTTTGACTGCCAACTGAGAGGAGGATATGTTGGGCAGAGATTAAGCCTTGCAACTGGCCACCTACTGACCCCTCAAAGACTTGTGACAACAGTTCTTTAACGTACATAATGGCACTGTCCCTACACATAGGAACTATACTTTTTAAATTGCCATTGCAATTTTTGTTTGATTTAAACATGATAACATAAGAAGACTTTAAGGTGGGGGTCATAAAAAATATTACAATAATCCTACCTTTTACACCACCCTCAATGTTTATTATCTAGAACTCTGTTTACAAACGATTTTGTTTTCATATATTATTTTTTGGTATTTTCTTTTTTTATTTCTTTTTTTATATTTTTTTTTATATTTTTTTTACAGAGCTCTAGATAATAAAAATATCAGATGTTAAAGGTTAGAGGTATTAACAAAGTCATTCTAATTCAGAATATTGCAAAATTTTAATGTTAGTTGATTTTCTCATTGTTGAAGTCCATACAGTAACATGCAATTTCATTTGGTCTCTGTAGGATAGTTGTCTCGCATCTCTTCATTTCATAACAAATCAATTTGTAGGTTCTATAAAGTGGGCCGATGATGAAGGTAGGGGAAATTTTGACTGCCAACTGAGAGGAGGATATGTTGGACAGAAATTAAGCCTTGCAACAGGCCACCTACTGACCCCTCAAAGACTTGTGGCAACGGTTCTTTAACGTACATAGTGGCACTGTCCCTACACATAGGAACTATACTTTTTAAATTGCCATTGCAATTTTTGTTTGTTTTAAACATGATAACATAAGAAGACTTTAAGATGGGGGTCATAAAAAATATTACAATAATCCCACCTTTTACACCACCCTTAATGTTTATTATCTAGAACTCTGTTTACAAACGATTTTGTTTTCATATATTATTTTTTGGTATTTTCTTTTTTATATTTTTTTTACAGAGCTCTAGATAATAAAAATATCAGATGTTAAAGGTTAGAGGTATTAACAAAGTCATTCTAATTCAGAATATTGCAAAATTTTAATGTTAGTTGATTTTCTCATTGTTGAAGTCCATACAGTAACATGCAATTTCATTTGGTCTCTGTAGATAGTTCTCTCGTATCTCTTCATTTCATAACAAATCAATTTGTAGGTTCTATAAAGTGGGCCGATGATGAAGGTAGGGGAAATTTTGACTGCCAACTGAGAGGAGGATATGTTGGACAGAAATTAAGCCATGCAACAGGCCACCTACTGACCCCTTAAAGACTTGTGGCAAGGGTTCTTTAACGTGCAGAGTGGCACTGTCCCTACATGTAGGAACTATATACTTTTTAAATTGCCATTGCAATTTTTGTTTGTTTTAAAAATGATAACTTTAGAAGACTTTAAGGTGGGGGTCATAAAAAATATTACAATAATCCCACCTTTTACACCACCCTCAATGTTTATTATCTAGAACTCTGTTTACAAAGGATTTTGTTTTCATATATTATTTTTTGGTATTTTCTTTTTTTATATTTTTTTGATATTTTTTTTTACAGAGCTCTAGATAATAAAAATATCAGATGTTAAAGGTTAGAGGTATAAACAAAGTCATTCTAATTCAGAATATTGCAAAATCTTAATGTTGGTTGATTTTCTCATTGTTGAAGTCCATACAGTAACCTATTTTACATCAACATCATTTGGTCTCTGTAGGATAGTAATGTCTCACATCTCTTCATTTCATAACCAATCAATTTGTAGGTTCTATAAAGTGAGCCGATGATGAAGGTTGGGAAATTTTGACTGCCAACTGAGGGAGGATATGTTGGGCAGAAATTAAGCCTTGCAACTGGCCACCTACTGACCCCTCAAAGACTTGTGGCAACAGTTCTTTAACGTACATAGTGGCACTGTCCCTACACATAGGAACTATACTTTTTAAATTGCCATTGCAATTTTTGTTTGTTTTAAACATGATAACATAAGAAGACTTTAAGGTGGGGGTCATAAAAAATATTACAATAATCCCACCTTTTACACCACCCTCAATGTTTATTATCTAGAACTCGGTTTACAAACGATTTTGTTTTCATATATTATTTTTTGGTATTTTCTTTTTTTATATTTTTTTTTATATTTTTTTTACAGAGCTCTAGATAATAAAAATATCAGATGTTAAAGGTTAGAGGTATTAACAAAGTCATTCTAATTCAGAATATTGCAAAATTTTAATGTTAGTTGATTTTCTCATTGTTGAAGTCCATACAGTAACATGCAATTTCATTTGGTCTCTGTAGGATAGTTGTCTCGCATCTCCTCATTTCATAACAAATCAATTTGTAGGTTCTATAAAGTGGGCCGATGATGAAGGTAGGGGAAATTTTGACTGCCAACTGAGAGGAGGATATGTTGGACAGAAATTAAGCCTTGCAACAGGCCACCTACTGACCCCTTAAAGACTTGTGGCAAGGGTTCTTTAACGTGCAGAGTGGCACTGTCCCTACACATAGGAACTATATACTTTTTAAATTGCCATTCCAATTTTTGTTTGTTTTAAAAATGATAAATTTAGAAGACTTTAAGGCGGGGGTCATAAAAAATATTACAATAATCCCACCTTTTATACCACCCTCAATGTTTATTATCTAGAACTCTGTTTACAAACGATTTTGTTTTCATATATTATTTTTTGGTATTTTCTTTTTTTATATTTTTTTTATATTTCTTTTTTACAGAGCTCTAGATAATAAAAATGTCAGATGTTAAAGGTTAGAGGTATAAACAGAGTCATTCTAATTCAGAATATTGCAAAATTTTAATGTTGGTTGATTTTCTCATTGTTGAAGTCCATACAGTAACCTATTTTACATCAACATCATTTAGTCTCTGTAGGACAGTTGTCTCACATCTCTTCATTTCATAACCAATCAATTTGTAGGTTCTATAAAGTGGGACGATGATGAAGGGAAAGGAAATTTTGACTGCCAACTGAGAGGAGGATATGTTGGACAGAAATTAAGCCTTGCAACAGGCCACCTACTGACCCCTCAAAGACTTGTGGCAAGGGTTCTTTAACGTGCAGAGTGGCACTGTCCTTACACATAGAAACTATACCATAGTGCATAGTTCTGAATCTCGGTCAAGGTTTTACTATATTTTTGGTTTAAAGTTCTTAAATGATTGTATTGGGTTCTTGACTTTCCAATAGTTTAGCCTCAAATATCACTGTCTGGAGAGATTTTGTTGAAATAATTTCAAAATGAATTTCTCAAACGTTTTCTGATTATTTTTGTTTAAAAAATATTCATATTTCCTTAAATAACAGTTTTGTTGACTGAGTTCGATCAACAATACAAAAATTCCAACAGAAATGACCCCAACCCTCACCTCCTGTATTATGGGATGAAAATATGTTCTATTTATTTTAGAATACATGTTCCGCCAAAATGAAGTCCATAGGTGTACTTATTCAAGTTTAACCTGGAAGATATGTTATTACTTTTATGTATGCAGCTGGATTAGTGCTATATGCAAACGGAAAGTCTATGAATAGTGAATTGGAATCATTGGGTTTTAACCAAACATTAGCTGTCAAATTCTGGTTCAAGAATCTGATCCAAATTCTCATATTTGTATTAAACTATTCTAAAACATATATACAATTTACAATAAACTGCTTCGCTGAGCACAGCTGGATACGCCCGCAGAGGTCTAACCCTGAACAGTTGGGGCAAAAATGGACACAATATTCAAGCTTGATACAGGTCTGAATTTGGATTGTAATTAAATATTTGACATATTATAGGTTTCTGAATAAATGTAGTCAAGAATTTAAAATTGGTTATATGAATTGAATTTATATCCAATTAAAGATTTCTTGCTGTTGTGCAATACACTGTGCTGTTGCGCAATGCTTAGTAAATCTGTTGTCAGACTATTAACAAATAAAATCTTATAACTCGGACACCTAAATTCGAAAACTTATAAAAATCAAAAGGGAGCTTACAAAAATAGATATAAACAATTTACCAAAGTTTCATAAATTGAGTTATTGTCGGAAAACTGGAAAATCCCCCTTTTTGTAATGAATAAAACCCCATGAATTGGAAATGTGTAGTCTAAAATTTATAAAAATCAAAAGGGAGCTCATGTCGATAGAAATTAACAATTCATAAAAGTTTCTTGCAAATTGATGAAAATGTTTTTGAGTTATTGTCCGAAAACTGGAAAATCTCCCCTTTTTTAATGAATAAAACCCCAAAACTCGGAAACAGTAAATCGGAAATTTATAAAAAACGAAAGAGAGCTCACGTCAATAGATATAAACAATTCACAAGTTTCATGCAAATTGGTGAAATTGTTTTTGAGTTATTGTCCAAAAAGCTGGAAAATCCCACCTGTTTTAATGAATAAAACCCCAAAACTCGGAAATGGTAAATCCGAAATTTATAAAAAAATGAAAGAGAGCTCACGTCAATAGATATAAACAATTCACCAAAGTTTCATGCAAATTGGTGAAAGTGTTTTTGAATTAATGTCGACGAAGGACGGACAGACAGACAGTCAACGTATACCATAATACGTCCCATAAACGGGCGTATAAAAAGTCAAAAAGAAACAATGAACAATGCCTTGATTCCCCAAAAAAGTAAAACATTTGTATAAATTTTAGACTAGACACCATTAAATTAAATCTTGAGAATATGGCCTCTGAAGTCTGCAGATGTTCATATCAAATGATGTACACATAAATATAAAAAAAAAGTCTGCAGATGATCATATCACATGATGTACACATAAATACAGACAAAGACATGCAATGGTCTAGTACCATTTGAATTAGTGGTTTGATTTCATGTCAAAGATTAAAAATTTCATAAGGGGTTGTGTGGAACCTAATGTATTGCCTGCTATAGCTGCTGTCAGTGTAATATAGAATTTAAAAATAGAGAGAGTCTATTTATCAGTAAAATACAGAAATTAAAAAAAGATCAAACTTTTGTCTTAGATGCTGTTTAATTTCTTAATAATTTACAAACTTATATTTGTATCCATCATACACCATTATAAGTATTTAATATTTGAATAATTTTTTATTTCTAGAATTTTGGTTAATCATGAATAAATCATACAAAGAAATGAACATGGACAACAAGGTCATGGTTTTCTCCAACTGTTAATGATGTCTTTACACTAAATCCATTGGTGTGGATGTGTACTGATTGATATTTTAGTCTTAGATGCATAATTTTTTTATTAGTTGTTATTGTCTTTGAACTAACTGTCAGCAACTACTTAAAGCTTGTACTCTTATCAGATCTGTACACGGTAGTGTTTTTGTTGTTGTTGCGAGAATGTATAAGTACCCTTCTCCTTCCGGTCAGTTTTGTGTATTTGTTAGATGAATTTCTGCTTTGTATCAATCTGATGAGTTATTAGCCATCTTCAACTGATTTTAATAGTTTGTTATGTTGTACTGTTACACAACTGTCTCAGGTAAGGGGAGGGAGGGTACTGGAACATTCAAACTAGTTTAACCCCAAACCCCTTGTTCTGTATATGGTTGTCCCACGTCAGGAACCTGCAATTCAGCGATTGTCATTTGTTCATGCTATATATCATGTTTGTTTTTTTGTTCATTATTTTGCTTTGTCGTTTTAATTGTTTTATAGGTGTATTTTCAGGGCCTTTCATAGCCGACTATATGCTCATTGTTGAAAAATTTCACATTTTTGGATAATTATTCATAAATTTAAAATATGCCCATTTATAAAACCACCTCAATGTATATTATCTAGAAATCTGTTTTGTTTTCATATTAATCATTTTATCTTTATTTTACATTTTTTTTTTACAGAGCTTTGGATAATCAAAATATCAGATGTTTTTAATTTCATAAACATATTGAAACATTAATAGTTCATGTGTCCATGGGACACAAATTATACCCTTGCTTTCATATTAAAAGGGACACAACTCGAAAAAGATAAAAGTGACGACAACCAAATTTAAACTTGATCTACGTTTTGTAGTAAATTGAGCGTTGTGTACACATTTTATAACATAAGGTCCAGTCCGGCTAAAGTTAGGAGAATGGAGACCAATTTTGGAATGAATGTACAGCGAGTGAATAAATAATATTTAAAATAATCCCACTTTTTTCACCACCCTCCATGTTTATTATCTAGAACTCTGTTCACAATTTTGTTTTCATATTATTTTTTGGTATTCTATTTTTTAACAGAGCTCCAGATAATAAAAATATCAAATGTCAAAAGTAAAGGGGGGGTTGGTGCTTTTGCTTATTATTGAAGGTGTACGGCAACTTATAGTTGTTAATTGCTATGTCATTTTTGTCGTTTCTATGCATGTTCCATTAGGGTTTATTTTTGTTGCACTTCAGTGTTTCTGTTGTTTTCCTCTTATAGTTGATGTGTTTCCCTCGGTATTAGTTTGTTACCCAGATTTGTTAATTTTTCTCTCAATCGATTTATGACTTTTGAACAGCAGTATACTGTTGTTATCTTTATTCATTTTGGTCTCTTGTGGAGAGTTGTCTCATTGGCAATCATACCACACATTCTTGTAATTATGTTTACAACTTTTATCATTAAGAACCCTTGGTTCAGTGATATCCTTTAAAAACAGCAAACATTTATTAAGGAAAAATGTCGTACAGCACATGCAAAGAGTGGAATAATCAACATGGTGATACAAAATCCACATATACAAGTATAACTGGATTCATGCTACATAGTATTAGAAGGTTCACAATCAGAAAAAAGAAGTCTCCTTTGTTGTAATTTTTTATAGTTCCCAACTGACCTCACCAACAACCCCCAGGCTAAGGTCAAGAAATGAGCCAGTTCCTGTATTGGATGCTCCTTATAACTAGTTATGTAGGAATTACAGAAGGATCGAATCAATAATGTCAACAAACTTTGAAAAAAGAAATGCCTAAATTGGGAAATGTGAAGTAAAGTACAATGCAAGTTCCTCTGTCTTCCCCAAGAAGCCCCTGAATCAAGTCTAATTCATATGTAAAAATGAACGATAGGGTGGATATCTAAAACCAGCAGCATACTTGTCCCAATGGCAATCATACCACATCTGATGTTTATATGTAAATGAGATTTGAATATGAAATATTACGTCATTGCTCCATTGTTAAAGACCCTGTATCAATCTCTTTCATTTGGTCTTGATGAAGAGTTTGTCTATTGGCAATCATATCACATCTCCATATTTGTATTCTAGAACAGCATTTAATTGTTGAAGACAGTATGTTTACCTAGTTATTATGTGTCTTGGCCATATTTTGTTGTTGGTAAGTAAATGCTGTCTCATTGACGTTAATTATCCCACATATCCTTTTATACATATGCTGAGTCATTTTTAGAACAATTACTAGATAAGATAAAGACTCCTTAAGAAAAAGATCTAGTTTTTCTTCAAAGCCAACTTGTCTTTGCTCTTTCTCTTTAGTTTTTTTTGGGTAGTGAAGGAATATAGCAATACCAGTTTTGAAGTCTCTACCTTTGACTCAGCTGGAGCGTGGAATAAAGGATTATTGAGACTGCTACAGGGGGATGACCAAGACTAGAAGAGGAGCATACTGTGAACCAACTCATTTTTCGGACAATTCATTTAATAGACTTCAAAGAAAAGAAGTAAGCCGAATATAAATCACGAGAATTTCAAAATAGAACTGTCTGTTGTATGAAATTACCCGAAAAATTAGATAATCACGAAACATATCCATGTGAAATATGCTAAAAATAGCTATATGGTTGTTAAGTCTTTTCGTTTGAATTGTTTTACATTTGTGATTTCTGGGCCTTTTATAGCTGACTATGTGGTTTGGGCTTAGCTCATCGTTGAGGGCCGTACAGTTATCTATAGCTGTTAATTTCTGTGTCATTTAGTCTCTTGTGGAGAGTTGTCTCATTGGCAATCATACCACCTCTTCTTTTTTTATATATACATGTAAGCAGAAAAAATCCTATTTGAAATATGAGAGAATGGCGATACGCGAAAAAAAATATCAGCTGCAAATTATGATAGAAATGTCTATATGGTCGTTAGTTTTTTCCTTTGAATTGTTTTACATATGTGATTTCTGGGCATTTTAAAACTGACTATGTGGTTGGGGCTTTGCTCATCGTTGAGGGCCGTACAGTTACCTACAATGTATAGCTGTTAATTTCTGTGTCATTTAGTCTCTTGTGGAGAGTTGTCTCATTGGCAATCATACCACATCTTCTTTTTTATATATACGTGGAAAAATTCCTATGTGAAATATGATAGAAATGGTGATACGCGAAAAAAAATATCAGCTGCGAAATATGAAAGAAATGTTGCTACGCAAAAAAAAAAATCAGCTGTGTAATATAATAGGAATGGCGCAACACAAATAAAATGTCCATAAAATAAGTTGGTTTACAGTAGTTGGTTCCTATAGAAATGTCAACTGTGTTACAAAAATAGGACATTAAATTGGTGATAAACTGAGTTTAAAAGGGAGGTGGTCATTTATCTGTACCCCATTAAATTGAAATTTGAATAATATAATAATGGTCAATCGAAATGCAAAGAACAAATGTAAAAAAAATTGTAAACGTGAAATTCGGTCTGAATTTTACATTTCATCACCCCAAAGAGATTCCTTATTTAACTGTCCCATTCTGAATTTTAGGTATTAGGTACATATTCATCTGAAGTTTAATATAATAAACATGTTAGACTAAATTTATGGCACTTTTTCTTTTTTTGAAAGTTATTTACTAACGACAGTAAGTCTCAGCCCAATAAATTCTATTGTGCACACATAATAAATATAAAGCAACCATATCCCTCCATCTGGTTAGTACCCCAAACCCTTATTAGAATGTCATACATCAATCTCTCTCTCCCTTGCGCCATCTATCACGCCACTAATACCTAACAACCTATTTAGGAAGTATCATGTTAGTAAACCCCCCAGGTTAGTGTTGATACTTCAAAAAATAAAAAGATTTTTAAATGAAGTACTAGACATGGAAGGACAAGTATAATTTTTTAAAGAAATTAAAATATTTCATAAACTTAAATGAATGGATGTTACAATTTTCAGTGTAGCCAACTGGTTAGTGGAATAACCTTCATTAAGATTGCCAGACACCAAAACTTTGTGGAGCCAAAAACAAAGTTTTTCATGATCATTAAAAAGCCAACCAAAAGAGATAAACTGAAAATTTAGAGGAATAAAAATAATAATTCAAATTTCTAAAAGCATTACTGCAGACCTTAATACTGATTCAGAATGAGAAAAAGGTTATAATTAATTAAATAATGAAATAATGTTGAAGAGGGAGAATTTTTCTTCATCTGAAAAAAGGAAAAAATGGCATAAGAAAACTATTAAAAATTTAAAAAAAAAGAACTAAAACAAACTAGAGGCTCTCAAGAGCCTGTGTCGCTCACCTGATTCTACTTTGGTTTTGGAAATCATAACGGATACCCTATTGATGATTGAGGCCAAATTTGGTTTAATATTGGCCCCGTAATTAAATAAAAAATCTTGGGGTATGACTATTTCCCATAGAGTCTTATGTTAAACTAAGTCCCCTGCTGGCAGCCATCTTGAAGGATGGTTCAGCTACAAAGTAACAACACTTAGTCAGCACCTCATAAGGAACATTCATGCCATGTTTGGTTTCATTCTATTCAGTTGTTCTCTAGAAGAAAACATGTGTATGTATTTCCCATAGGGTCCTATGTTAAACTTACTCCCCCTGCTGGCAGCCATCTTGGATGACAAATCAGCTACAAAGTAACAACACTTGGTCAGCACCTCTAAAGAAACATTCATACCAAGTTTGGTTTCAATCCATTAAGCGGTTTTCTAGAAGAAGACATTTGTATATATTTCCCATAGGGTCCTTTGTTAAACTAAGTCCCCCTGCTGGCATCCATCTTGGTTGATGGATTTGCTACAAAGTAACAACACTTGGTCAACACCTCATAAGGAACATTCATGCCATGTTTGGTTTCATTCCATTCAGTGGTTCTTCAAAATAAGACTTTTGTATGTATTTCACATAGGTAGGGTCCTTTGTTAAACTAAGTTCCCCTCTGGTAGCCATCTTGGATGATGGATCGGCTTCAAAGTATCAACACTTGGTCAGCAGGTCATAAGGAACATTTATCCCATGTTTGGTTTCATTCCATTCAGTGGTTCTCTGAAAGAAGATATTTGCATGTATTTCCCATAGGGTCCTATGTTAAACTAAGTCCCTCTCTGGCTGCCATCTTGGATGACTGATAGGCTTCAAAGCAACAACACTTGGTCAAGACCTCATAAGGAACATTCATGCCATGGTTTGTTTCCTTCCATTTAGTGGTTCTCTAAAAGAAGACATTTGTATGTATTGTCCATTATGGTCCAATGTTAAACGAAGTCCCCTGCTGGCAGCCATCTTGGAAGATGGATCGGCTACCTTCAAAGTAACAACACTTGGTCAGCACTTCATAAGGAACATTCATGCCATGTTTAGTTTCATTTCATTCAGAGGTTCTCTAAAAGAAGACATTTGTATGTATTGTCCTTAGGGTCCTATGTTAAATTAAGTCCCTCTCTGGTGGCCATCTCGGATGATGGATCGGTTTCAAAGTATCAACACTTGGTCAGCAGATCATTTGTATGTATTGTCCATAGGGTCATTTGTTAAACTTAAGTCCCAAGCTGGCGGTCATCTTGGAAGATCGATCTGCTTCAAAGTAACAACACTTAGTCAGCACCTCATAAGGAACATTCATGCCATGTTTAGTTTCATTCCATTCAGTGGTTCTCTAAAAGAAGACATTTGTATGTATTGTCCATAGGGTCCTATGTTAAACTAAGTCCCACCCTGGTGGCCATCTTGGATGATGGATCGGCTACAAAGTAACAACACTTGGTCAGCACCTCATAAGTAACAATCATGCCATGTTTTGTTTCATTCCATTCAGTGGTTCTCTAAAAGAAGACATTTGCATGTATTTCCCATAGGGTCCTATGTTAAAATAAGTCCCTCTCTGGTGGCCATCTTGGATGACTGATTGGCTTCAAAGTAATAACACTTGGTCAACACCTCATAAGGAACATTCATGCCATGGTTTGTTTCATTCCATTTAGTGGTTCTCTAAAAGAAGACATTTGTATATGTATTGTCCATTATGGTCCAATGTTAAACAAAGTCCCCTGCTGGTGGCCATCTTTGAAGATGGATCGGCTTCCTTCAAAGTAACAACACTTGGTCAGCACTTCATAAGGAACATTCATGCCATGTTTAGTTTCATTTCATTCAGTGGTTCTCTAAAAGAAGACATTTGTATGTATTGTCCGTAGGGTCCTATGTTAAACTAAGTCTCATGCTGGCGGCCATCTTGGGTGATGGATTGGCTACAAATAAACAACTCTTGGTCAGCACCTCATAAGGAACATTCATGCCATGTTACATTCATTCCATTTAGTGGCCTCTCTAAAAGAAGACATTTGTATGTATTGTCCATAGGGTCCTTTGTTAAACTTAAGTCCCAAGCTGGCGGTCATCTTGGAAGATCGATCTGCTTCAAAGTAACAACACTTAGTCAGCACCTCATAAGGAACATTCATGCCATGTTTAGTTTCATTCCATTCAGTGGTTCTCTAAAAGAAGACATTTGTATGTATTGTCCATAGGGTCCTATGTTAAACTAAGTCCCACCCTGGTGGCCATCTTGGATGATGGATCGGCTACAAAGTAACAACACTTGGTCAGCACCTCATAAGTAACAATCATGCCATGTTTTGTTTCATTCCATTCAGTGGTTCTCTAAAAGAAGACATTTGCATGTATTTCCCATAGGGTCCTATGTTAAAATAAGTCCCTCTCTGGTGGCCATCTTGGATGACTGATTGGCTTCAAAGTAATAACACTTGGTCAACACCTCATAAGGAACATTAATGCCATGGTTTGTTTCATTCCATTTAGTGGTTCTCTAAAAGAAGACATTTGTATATGTATTGTCCATTATGGTCCAATGTTAAACAAAGTCCCCTGCTGGTGGCCATCTTTGAAGATGGATCGGCTTCCTTCAAAGTAACAACACTTGGTCAGCACTTCATAAGGAACATTCATGCCATGTTTAGTTTCATTTCATTCAGTGGTTCTCTAAAAGAAGACATTTGTATGTATTGTCCGTAGGGTCCTATGTTAAACTAAGTCTCATGCTGGCGGCCATCTTGGGTGATGGATTGGCTACAAATAAACAACTCTTGGTCAGCACCTCATAAGGAACATTCATGCCATGTTACATTCATTCCATTTAGTGGCCTCTCTAAAAGAAGACATTTGTATGTATTGTCCATAGGGTCCTTTGTTAAACTTAAGTCCCACGCTGGCGGCCATCTTGGAAGATGGATTGGCTTCACAGTAACAACACTTGGTCAGCATCTCATAAGGAAAATTCATGCCATGTTTAGTTTCATTCCATTCAGTGGTTCTCTAAAAGAAGACATTTGTATGTATTGTCCATAGGGTCCTATGTTAAACTAAGTCCCACGATGGTGGCCATCTTGGATCTAGTTCTCTAGAAGAAGTGTAATTAAAAATGTATTTATATTAAAAAGTTAACGACAACGACGGACAACAACAACAGACGACGGACGCCAAGTGATGAGAAAAGCTCACTTGCAGGTGAGCTAAAAATGTTGACATTGCTATGGGAACCCTGCCCCCTTTAAGACAGACTTCATACAGGCACTTATCAAGGATAAAAAGAATCAAGCATTATCCCTTAATTTCACATTCCACATTATGTAGGTGATCTCTTTTAATATATATATAACTCAAAAGTTGATCACACCTAACCCACTGAACCAGAAGAAGGATACAACAGATACGGCATACTGTGCATCAAAACTTGCCGTCGCCCAGAAACTATCAGCAAGGACCAGCTGAGAGCTAATAATTTGACAAAAGAGACTTCAATTTTCTGATTGTGAACTTTTCTTATGTAGCAGCAATCCAATTATACCTGAAAATGAATTTCATGTCTCCTTGCTGATTATTCCACTCTTTGCATCTCATGCATGTAGGTATTTCCTTTAAAAAAACAGTTGCTGCTTATGCTTAAAAAGAAACTTCTAAAACAATGGTTGTTAATGATCAAGTTGATTGAAAGTCACTCTTTATATGATTTATTGATTACAAAAATTCTAGATGTGAAAAAAATAATCATATACAGTCAAACCTGCCTTAAGGTCAACACCTTGTTTAAGAGGTCAACTATCTCTAACATTCTCTTGGTGACCCTCTCAAGCATTTTCTCTATATATTTAACTCATTTCAGAGATCACCTGTCTGATGCGGTCACCTTATTATATGCACGAAATCATCATTTTACTGTTTTTAATTACAATTATAATCATGATGAAAAATATATGTGTTCAGTATCAAAATCAAAATGAGAATCGGAACCCGTTTCACGGTTTGCAACATAGATCTTGCAATAGGAAGTAAATTGGTGAATCCTTGTATTCCACTCCCTTAAATTAATACCATTGAGAAGCATTTCACAGACTTGTTTATCCAATTATATCAACACCTTTAAATCAATAAATGTCTTCTTCAAATTGACAGTGCAAGAGTCCACCTTTTAATATTTGTCTGCTCACACGAACGAACTAACAAACAAACGATAAATCTTCCAACTAAAACACTAAACCTAGTTGCATTCCCAGCCACAGAAACTCTTTTTAAAGGTCAGTTTTCTCGAGCCGTCCCTTTTGATACTTCCCATGAGTGACATGCTTAAAACAGGTTTGACTGTACAAGATCCTTAATACTTATATCTTTATATTCAAATTTTATAAAAACTCAAATCCCACAAATTTTCAGCAGTATCATATTTTTTTCTCATATCTTTTTTTTTTCTTTCGTTTTTCTTAAATATACTGCGGTCCCAACAAAAGATGTGTAATATAAAGGGTAGATTCATGGGAAATTCTAAAATTTCATATTTTATCAAAATTTTTACCTTAATTGCAATGGCTGTTTAAAAAGAATCTATTGAATAAATAAATTATAATTAGGGTTTAAAAGATAAAGTTGAAAGTCAATTCTTCCCATGATTCCTAAACTAAAATTCAGCATATAGTTAAACTGCAATAAGTCATCTGCAGACTTCATTTCTGGGAGCATGTGTATTAAAAAATAAAGGAAATAGATCTTCACCCTTATAAAACATGCTTTAAATAAAATGCTTCGCTGGGGCGCAGCTTGATACGACCGCAGAGGTCGAACCCTGAACAGTTGGGGCAAGTATGGACACAACATTCAAGCTTGATACAGCTCTGAATTTGGATTATTAAATATTTGACACAGCATAGGTTTCTGACACAGAAAGAATGTGGTCTAAGAACTTGAATTTTTTTTAATTTACCTATTATGGTCCAATGTCCAAAACAAAATACATGGTTAGATTCAGCATATCAAAGAACCCCATATATTCAATTTTTGTTAAAATCAAACAGAGTTTAATTTTGGACCCCAACTTGGACAAACTTGAAAACTGGGCCCATAATCAAAAATCTAAACACATGTTTAGATTCAGCATATCAAAGAACCCCAAGAATTCAATTTTTGCTAAAATCAAACTAAGTTTAATTTTGGACCCTTTGGACCTTAATGTAGACCAATTTAAAAAACAGGACTTAAAATTAAAAATCTAAATACACGGTTAGATTTGGAATATCAAAGAACCCCAATAATTCAATTTTTGATGAAATCAAACAAAGTTTAATTTTGGACCCTTTTGACCTCAATATGAACCAATTTGATAGTGGGGCCCACAAATAAAAAATCTAAATTCATGGTTAGATTCAGCATATCAAAGAACCCCATATATTCAATTTTTGTTGAAATAAAAAAAAAAATTATTTTGGACCCCAACTTGGACCAACTTGAAAACTGGGCCCATAATCAAAAATCTAAACACATGTTTAGATTCAGTATATCAAAGAACCCCAAGAATTCAATTTTTGTTAAAATCAAACTAAGTTTAATTTTGGACCCCAATTTGGACCAACTTGAAAACTGGGCCCATAATCAAAAATCTAAATACATGTTTAGATTCAGCATATCAAAGAACCCCATATATTCAATTTTTGTTGAAATCAAACAAAGTTTAAATACTGGACCCTATCTTGGACCAACTTGAAAACTGGGCCCATAATCAAAAATCTAAACACATGTTTAGATTCAGCATATCAAAGAACCCCAAGAATTCAATTTTTGTTAAAATCAAACTAAGTTTAATTTTGGACCCTTTGGACCTTAATGTAGACCAATTTAAAAAACAGGACCCAAAATTAAAAATCTAAATACACGGTTAGATTTGGAATATCAAAGAGCCCCAATAATTCAATTTTAGATGAAATCAAACAAAGTTTAATTTTGGACCCTTTTGACCTCAATATGAACCAATTTGATAACGGGGTCCACAAATAAAAAATCTAAATACATGGTTAGATTCAGCATATCAAAGAACCCCATATATTCAATTTTTGTTGAAATCAAACAAAGTTTAATTTTGGACCCCAATTTGGACCAACTTGAAAACTGGGCCAAAAATCAAAAAATGAAATACATGTTTAGATTCAGCATATCAAAGAACCTCATATATTTAATTTTTGCTAAAATCAAACAAAGTTTAATTTTGGACCCTTTGGACCTTAATGTAGACCAATTTGAAAACTGGACCCAAAATTAAAAATCTAAATACACTGTTAGATTCGGCATAACAAATCAATAAATGTGATCCAAGATTTTACAAATCTAATGCGCCATACTGTGCAATTAAAGATTACTTCTTGAAATTTTTCAATATTTGAAATTTGAAAAAAAAATAATATTTGAAGAATAATTCTTTTTAATTTCTGAAATCTGAAATGAGAAAAAAATTGACCTCCCACAATTTCTTTTTATCCCCCCCCTTTTTTCCCCAAAAAAATTCTTTCCCTCAAGATATGGTCATAATCTCAATTCAAATTTCCAATGGAGTTGGCAACCATAATTACCCATTTAAATTTACCATAGTGCTAACTTAATCTATTTTATAATAGAATTAAAAATATAATGTCAAATCTTTCATATGGATTTTTTTGTAAAAAAAAATGATGCAACATTTGCAGATATTTTTACTGGTCTTCCTTTATAAATATGCATTTCTTTAAACATAATTTAAAAGCAGTGTAAGGGAAGTAACCAAAACGTTGTATTTGGATTACCTCCCTTACACTGTTTTAAATTATCTTTATTGTTCATTAACCATTACTTTATACATAATTTAAAAGCAGTGTAAGGGAGATAATTTCAATGATGTATTTGATTTATCTCCCTTACACTGCTTTAAATAATGTTTTGTACTAAAGTATTTGTCCATTAACCAGGACAACCTTGTTTTTCCCCCTTTTTTGCCCCTAATTCCTAAACGGTTTGAGCCATAACCCCCCAAAGCAAATCCTAACCATCCCTTTGTGGTATGGAAACTTGTAGTATAATTTCAGAGAGTACTATACACCGTTCCACAGTTATTGTCTGGAAACTAGAAAATGCTTATTTTTGGCCCCTTTTTCCTTAACTGTTGGTACCATAACCCCCAAAATCAATCCCAACCTTCCTTTTGTGGTATTTAACCTTATGGTAAAATTTCAAAAAGATCCATTCACTTAAACTAAAGTTAGAGTGCGAAAACCAATGTGTCTTCGGACGACGACGACGACGCCAACGTCATACCAATATACGACCACAAAATTTTTTTGCGGTCGTATAAAAATAAAGGTCTAATATAACAAATCTTATAACCAATTTCTTTGAACTCAAATTAAGAGAAACTCAAACCTCTTTATCACACAGGTTTTCAGCAGTATCATATTTTTTTCTTCAGTTCTCCACATTTTTTTTTTTACTTTTTTCATTTTTCTTAAATATACTGCCGCGCCAACAAAAGATGTGTAATATAAAGGCTAGAGTTTTTTTGGGGAAATTCTAATATTTTGATATTTCAGCATAATTGCACCTAAATTTTGGTGGCTACTTAAAAAGAATCTACTGAATAATTAGGGTTTTTAAAGATAAAGTTGAAAGTCAATTTTTCCCATGATTCATAAACTAAAATTCAGCATGTAGTTAAACTGCAATAAGTCATCTGCAGACTTCATTTCTGGGAGCATGTGTATTAAAAAATAAAAGAAATAGATCTTCACCCTTATAAAACATACTTTAAAAAATAAAGGTCTAATATAACAAATCTTATAACCAATTTCTTTTAACTCAAATTTAAGAGAAACTCAAACCTCTTTATCACACAGGTTTTCAGCAGTATCATATTTTTTCTTCAGTTCTCCACATTTTTTTTTTTACTTTTTTCATTTTTCTTAAATATACTGCCGCGCCAACAAAAGATGTGTAATATAAAGGCTAGAGTTTTTTTTGGGAAATTCTATTATTTTGATATTTCAGCATAATTGCACCTAAATTTTGGTGGCTACTTAAAAAGAATCTACTGAATAATTAGGGTTTTTAAAGATAAAGTTGAAAGTCAATTTTTCCCATGATTCATAAACTAAAATTCAGCATGTAGTTAAACTGCAATAAGTCATCTGCAGACTTCATTTCTGGGAGCATGTGTATTAAAAAATAAAAGAAATAGATCTTCACCCTTATAAAACATACTTTAAAAAATAAAGGTCTAATATAACAAATCTTATAACCAATTTCTTTGAACTCAAATTTAAGAGAAACTCAAACCTCTATATCACACAGGTTTTCAGCAGTATCATATTTTTTTCTTCAGTTCTCATTTTTTTTTTACTTTTTTCATTTTTCTTAAATATTATCTGCCGTGCCAACAAAAGATGTGTGATATAAAGGCTAGAGTTTTTTGGGAAAATTCTAATATTTTGATATTTCGGCATAATTTTTTTTTTACTTTTTTCATTTTTCTTTAATATACTGCCGTGCCAACAAAAGATGTGTGATATAAAGGGTATTTATTCATTGGAAATTCTAAAATTTCATATTTCATCAAAATGTTTACCTTAATTTCAATGGCTGTTTAAAAAGATTCTACTGAATAATTAGGGTTTTAAAAGATAAAGTTGAAAGTCAATTTTTCCCATGATTCATAAACTAAAATTCAGCATGTAGTTAAAACTGCAATAAGTCAACTGCTGACTTCATTTCTGGGAGCATGTGTATTAAAAAATAAAGGAAATAGATCTTCACCCTTATAAAACATGCTTTAAAAAATAAAGGTCTAATATAACAAATCTTATAACCAATTTCTTTGAACTCAAATTTAGAGAAACTCAAACCTCTATATCACACAGGTTTTCAGCAGTATCATATTTTTTTCTTCAGTTTACCACTTTTTTTTTTTTTACTTTTTTCATTTTTATTAAATATACTGCCGCGCCAACAAAAGATGTGTGATATAAAGGCTAGAGTTTTTTGGGGAAATTCTAATATTTTGATATTTCAGCATAATTTCACCTTCATTTTGGTGGGTACTTAAAAAGAAAAATAACTCAATAATTAGGGACTTTTTAACGGTAAAGTAGAAAGTTGATTCTTCACAGGATTCTGGATGTAGTTAAACTGCAATAAGTCATTTGCAGACTTCATTTCTGGGAACATGTATATTTAGAAAATAAAGGAAATGGATCATCGGCCCTTAAAAACATCCTTTTTTTTTAAATGTCTAATTTAACCAATCTCATTACCAATATCTTTAAGTCAAATTCAGAGAATCTCAAACCTCTACACCACAAAACTCTCAGCATAACTGTCTTCTCAGTACAACATTAGATCTTCTATCTCAAAAGTTTCATCTACGGCTGTCCCCTCCATTATAGTTCCGCTCTATACCAAAAACATCATCTACAATATAAAAATAATTCAATTATTGAAAACTTCAGATTTGTAAACTACTGATATAATTGTAATAGGTGCCATATCCAACTTAGGATAAGCATCTGATTATAAATATCACGAGAACACACCCGCCAAATCGCGGGTATTTAGAGCTTGGTTGAAAGTATGTAAACTGTTATAGGATGAATTTTTGTAAAAGATTTTATGTCTGGAGAATTTCAGAAAAGGTATCAAACTGAGTCATAGGCACTTGGAGACAGGACAATTATTTTAAGTCCTCTTCCTTTTTTTCAAAGTCTGTTATGTTTTTGCTCTCTGTTAAATTCCATGATTTTCTAGTTTCTGTAATACTATGAACAGACATATAATATAAATAAAGTGTATTTGCTATTCATGAACTATCAATTCCAAGTCAAGTTCTTCTCCACGGCGTTCACTGCTATGTTATATAGAGAGTCTCTATATATTATAGGATTATAATCATAGTATACATGCAGAATAGCGCGAAAATAATTATCCTGTCCCCGAGTAATTATGAAAATTATGTTTAAAGAGGGGAGTAAAGGGGGTATCTGCACGGAAGAACGCGAAATAAAATTGCCATTTCACGATGAGCGAAAACATTTAAAAATTTCTTGCACGCTGATCTTTTTATCGATTTCAAGAAACACGGTGAATAACGAACCTTTTTCACGGCTGCATGTGAAATAAAAAGTGACAAAACACGTTGCACGAAAATAACCTTTTACCCCCTCTTTTAAAGTTTAAAATCGGAAGTCTTGGGTATGACTTAAAAGTCAGTCTGATGACGAAAACAATATCCAGACGCCTTTTTCTTCGTTTTTCTCCCAAAATAACCCAAACTGAATAATCATAAGAATGGATGACAAATGCGACTATGCATGGTACCTATAGGACACAGAGGCATGATGATTAATTTATTGGGGAAGGAAGAGAAGCGACACACAAAATGAGGTCTTCTCGTTTAAAAGTATAGATATAAAGTAAACAATATGTTTAAGCCTATTCATGTTAATAATGACTACACATTTTATAAAAACTTAATTGATCAATTTAAACAGAGTTAAAAGTATATGTCAAGTTTGAAATGATCTCAACACTTACAGATATTTAAACTGTGCTATGATATGAAGAGCCTTCGATATACCAAAGTCAATAAGGGAAATAACACAGGTATTTTTTTTATTTCTAAGGTACGTTATGCTGATTTCTGCAGTTGGGCCAAGTTTTGCTAAAAAATTTGAGAAACTCATGTGCAATGCTCAGAACCAAAACTCGTAAAAAGTGTTTTAAATTTGAGCTGTGAGTCACTTATTGTTCTAGAATTATGTCCCTTTATAACCTGGAAAATTGCACACTAATAGTGACATCAAATGCTCTCAAAAAGTATATTTGCTTAATCATAAACACGAAATATGTGAAAGTTTTGATTGATAAATACTCTTCATTAGCCACAGACAAGAATAAGTCAGTTTTAGACAAGCATAATAAGAATAAATATGAAAATCAGAAGAAGTGGTAGTGTATATTGCCAATGAGACCATTCTCCACTAGAGACCAAAAGATGTAGCAGTTAACAATAATAGCTATTGGTCACCAAATAGCCTTCAACATTATGACAAATGTAAAATTAAATAATTCAGATGAGAAAACTTACAGCCTGATTTATATGTATACGTACAAATTTAACAATAGATGATAAAACAAATATGATATTTAGCAAAAAACAACCACCCCTATATTACAGGCTCCTGAATTGGGACAAGCACATTAAAATGTAGTGGGGTTAAACATGTTTGCTGGCATCCAATCCTCCCACTAACTTAATTGGGACAGTGGTTTAACAGCATAAAATTATTATATTAAGAACAAGCTTTAAGTGGTTTAACAGCATAACAAGAACAAACTATAACTAGAGGCTCTTTGTCGCTCACCTTGGGTCTATATGCATATTCAACAAAAGATACTCTCCAACATTGTAGATGAGAATAGAATAAATGACAAAAATCTTGGGTTTTTTTTATCTTATATTGCTGATCATTGAAGTCTGTATAATTTCTCTCTATCTAATTTAGATTTTGCTCCAAACAAATAAGAGGGTAAAAAATAATTTCCAAATTTAAGGGCAACAACTCTGGTAAAGATTTATAAACTACTAATTATATCAGCAAAATTTGACTTGAAAGTAGGTCTTGTCTTGCTAATCATTTTTGATTATTTAAGTTTCTATCTATCTATTATAATTTTTATCATATAATGCAAAATCGTAAAATTCGTCATTAAAGGGCAATCACTCCAGTATTTTGACAACTTCCACCACTCGTCTTAATTGTAGATCTTGTCTTGCTGATCATTTTTTGTTTATATAAGTTTCTTTTTATCTATTATAAGTTATGATATAAAACAAAAATGCAAAAAAATTGTACAAATCGTCATGAAAGGGCGTTAACTCTAATCAGAAGTCAAATGACTATTTCATACTACCCTTCTGATCATTTTTGCAGTTGAAAGTTTCTCTCTGTCTATATAGTTTTCAATATAATAGGCAAATATGAAAATAAAATGCTCCGCTGGGGTGCAGCTTGATACGACCACAGAGGTCGAACCCTGAACAGTTGGGACAAGTATGGACACAACATTCAAGCTTGATACAGCACTGAATTTGGATTGTAATTAAATATTTGACACAGCATAGGTTTCTGACACAGAATGAATGTGGTCTAAGAACTTAAAAAAATTTTATTTACCTATTCAAACCATATCATTATTATTTGCTTTTATATATAAATCAGAAATAACCAATTTAAAATGGAAAATTTGAAAGAAAAAAAAGGAAAAAAAAATCCCCCCAAATTTTTTGAACCCCCTTATGATTCATCACCCCAAAACTTAATCCCAGCCTTCCCTTTGTGGTATGGTACCTTGCAGTACAATTTCAGAGAGATCCATACACTCGAACACAAGTTATTGTCTGGAAACTAGAAAAATGCTTGTTTTTAGGCCCCTTTTTGGCCCCAAATTCCTAAATGTTTAGGGCAATTACCCCCAAACTCAAACCCAGCTTTCCCTTTGTGATATGGAACCTTGCAGTACAATTTCATAAAGATCCATAAACTTACACACAAGTTATTGTCCTGAAACTAGAAAAATGCTTGTTTTTTTGCCCATTTATGGCCCCTTATTCCTAAAATTTTGAGGCAATTACCCCCAAAATCAATCCCAGCCTTCCCTTTGAGGTATGGTACCTTGCAGTACAATTTCAGAGAGATCCATACTCTTGAACACAAGTTATTGTCTGGAAACTAGAAAAATGCTTATTTTTGGCCCCTTATTCCTAAAATTTTGAGGCAATTACCCCCAAATTCAATTCCAGCTCCCCTTTGTGATATGGAACCTTGTAGTACAATTTCATAAAGATCCATACACTTACACACCAGTTGTTGTCCTGAAACTAGAAAAATGCTTGTTTTTGCCCCTTTTTGGCCCAAAATTCCTAAAATTTTGAGGCAATTACCCCCAAAATCATTCCCAGCCCTCCCTTTGTGGTATGGTACCTTGCGGTACAATTTCAGAGAGATCCATACACTTGAACACAAGTTATTGTCTGCAAACTAGAAAATGCTTGTTTTTAGGCCCCTTTTTGGCCCCAAATTCCTTAACATTTAGGGCAATTACCCCCAAACTCAAACCCAGCTTTCCCTTTGTGATATGGAACCTTGTAGTACAATTTCATACAGATCCATACACCTACACACAAGTTATTGTCCTGAATCTAGAAAAATGCTTGTTTTTTGCCCCTTTTTGGCCCCTAATTCCTAAAATTTTGAGGCAATTACCCCCAAAATCAATCCCAGCCTTCCCTTTGTGGTATGGTACCTTGCAGTACAATTTCAGAGAGATCCATACACTTGAACACAAGTTATTGTCTGGAAACTAGAAAAATGCTTATTTTTGGCCCCTTTTTGGCCCCTTATTCCTAAACGTTTTGGGCAATTACCCCCAAACTCAATTCCAGCTTTCCCTTTGTGATATGGAACCTTGTAGTACAATTTCATAAAGATCCATACACTTACACACAAGTTATTATCATGAAACTAGAAAAATGCTTGTTTTTTGCCCCTTTTTTGGCCCCTAATTCCTAAAATTTTGAGGCAATTACCCCCAAAATCAATCCCAGCATTCCCTTTGTGATATGGAACCTTGTGGTAGAATGTCAGAGAGATCCATACACTAACACACAAGTTATGTCTGGAAGTTAGGCCCCTAATTCCTTTACTATTGGTACCATAACCCCCAAAATCAATCCCAACCTTCCTTTTGTGGTATTGAACCTTATGGTAAAATTTCATAGAGATCCATTCACTTAAACTAAAGTAAGAGTGCGAAAACCAATGCGTCTTCGGACGACGACGCCAACGTCATACCAATATCCGACCAAATAATTTTTAATTTTTGCGGTCGTATAAAAACTAAAATTTCCTTAAAATTACCCATTTAGTGGCAGCAACCCAACAATGGGTTATCAGATTCAACTGAAAATTTCAGGGCTGATAGAACTTTACCTAATGAACACTTTAACCTATGTAAGATTTGATCTAAATGCTTTGGTTTTTGAGATATAAGCCAAAAGCTGCATTTTACCCCTATGTTCTATTTTTAGCCATGGCGGCCATGTTATTTGATGAAACAGTAAATAAAACACAACCTTTATTCTAGATACCCTAAGCATCATTCAGCTTAAGTTTGGTTGGAATTGGTTCAGTTTTAAGAGAAGATGTTTGAAATAGTTTACACCAGAAGGACGACGACAGATGACAACGGACGCCAAGTGATGACAAAAGCTCACCGTTCTGAGCTAAAAACTGCAAAATTTCCTTAAAATTACCAATTCAGGGGCAGCAACCCAACAACGGGTTGTCGAATTTGTCTGAAAATTACAGGGCAAATAGATATTGCCCTATTGAACAATTTTACCCTGTCAGATTTGCTCTTAATGCTTTGGTTCAGTGATATAAGCCAAAATCTTCATTTTACCCCGATGTTCTAGTTTTAGCCATGGAGGCCATCTTGGTTGGCAGGCTGGGTTGTTGGACACATTTTTAAAACTAGATACCCCAATGATGATTGTGGCCAAGTTTAGGTAACTTTGGCCCAGTAGTTTCAGAGGAGAAGATTTTTGTAAACGTACATGACGGACGACAGACAACCAATGCATGTTGAAAGGGCTGAACTCATCAGATGGATACAAAGCATGAAAACACTAAAGACACAAACTACAGATCTGAGATTAATCCTAATTACATGTACTGAAAGCTAGTTCATAGCCAATAACTTAATAAATAAACTGCATGTTGACACAGATATGTCACCCTTTTTGTAATTTTGATAGTTAAATGCAAATGTTGAAATTAAAATGGTTACCGTTAAAAGGCTTGTATAGTCCGCGGTTTTATTCTCCAAAATTGAACCTGCCAGACAGGGGTGCGGACTATATAGTACAATAAGCAAGAAATAAAAAAAAAATTGATTTCACGAGGTGGCTTATGTTCCGCCATGTTTGTTTTTGATATTGTAGAGGGCACTCTTATCATTTTTAAAACTAATAATTTTACCTTATCTATATTTATAAGTTATTTTTATTCAATATCAAATTAATATTGATAAATTTAAAAATCAAATGCTTTTTCACTGCATTGCTTAATATAAACTGGAATCTGCTTGAATGAAAGGGAACGAAAAGAGTAAAAAAGTCAACCGTAAACCAGCTTACAATGTGTAAACTACAAAATGTAATCGGTTATTATAATCCGTTTACTATAAATCTTCAGATAGTGTAACAGCCTTTCATGACATGTATAATGTCCTTTGATATTTAAATGAGTTAAGTCACATGGTACAATGAAACAGGTTTAAAGCACATGTCTTATGTTTTTGTTTTGAATGGAAAGCTGTTACACTATTCATACTTACTCCATCAAGTATTTTATATAAAGAAAATAGGAGTAACATAGAGACCTAAATGGGTAACTTTTTTGATTATTGGCCTAAAATTATGATATTCATAGTCAGAGTTCGTATATATCATACATCAAGAAAAAATTTTTTTTCTGAAGATTTATAGAAGTCAAACAGACTATATTCGTTCCGTTTTGGTGTTTCATACAGACAAATATGTTTTGTATTAGCTTAAGACCCTTCAAACATTAATGTGATAGATATATTAAACATTGTTTTACACAAGGATATGCATGCATGCATGGAACTGTTTTACTTTCAAAGTTGTATTATAGTGATATCTGTTAAGTACGGATTTCGACTCTCACCGTTTTTATTTTCTTTTACATGTGCTATTCAAACTTCCGGTTTAAACATACACAGGTTTCTGAATTGTTTTTTGTGTGATTTTGACTTACTTTAACAATCGTGAAGTGTACTAGAATGAATCATTTACAAGCTGTTTCAACTTCTGTTTGATGATGGAAAATGGGTTTTTCCATGAAAATACCGCAAACAACCACACACAATTTGTGAAACTACCGCAGTTTCATTAGACATTTTCCAACATTTACAAATATTTTTTTTACCTGAAATTTAGTGGGGAGAAGGGGATGCCGACAATGTACTAGTGCAAACATGACTGATGGTGCAGGGCCAAATATAAACCTCTATGGAAAAGAGAAATGTTAATGCTTATATTAACTGTTGACACAGAGACATGTCTTGCCTTTCAGCATAAAATTCAGAAAAAGACAATTTGATGGACAGAAAAATTGCTTATTAAATCAGTCACTAGACCAAGATCAAGTGGGCAGGGCCTGGAAATCATGGTCAACAAACACAGAGATGGACTGCTTAAGTTACATATATATATATATATTGATAGGAACTGATAGAAATGCGACTTCATACAAAATATCATTGATTTATCACAAATAGATTCTATCAAACTGACTTAAGCAGAACAACTTAACATTGAAAATTGCTAATTAATTCAAAGCCTCTAGGACCTAGGGGCAGGGCCTCAAACTAGTCGTCAAACTAATATATGTACTGATAGTAAAGCGACTTCATACAAAATATCATTAATCTAGCACAGTTAGTTCCTTTCAAACTAACTTTAGCAGAAAACTTAACAATTGTTGACGCCAGAGCCTAAACTGTCATTGTCGCCAGAAAAACAATCCCTATGTTTTACTTTCCATGACTTTTGTCACAAGAGAGGCTTTAATGCACATTTACAGATAAGACAAATCAACTGTGCAAAATTTTGTTTGGTTTGGTTTATGCGTTTACAGAAAATTGTGGACAAAAAACACAGATGGACAAATTGAAAAATAAAGGGATCCCTCGTCCTATTGGAAGGCCCTAATAATAGTTTACACATCTCTGTATTGCATGCTCAATTGAAGCTTGATACTGTCTAAATTTCAGAATTAAATTTGGTATTCCAAAGACTGATGAAAATGAGGACAGATGAACTGACATATTTAACCAACAAACCCTCCTTCCTTCCATTGGACGTGGAAATAAATTCATATTTAACACTTTAATAATATACATTATTGATTAAATAGAGAGATCGTTACTCATTTAAAGTATTATATACCCCATTTGGCAGGTTGTCCCTGTATTACTGACCAACCTGGAAGACTTTGCTTTAAAGTTAGGAGACAATGAGTGAATTAATTACAAAAGATGCTTACCATGAAACAACCTTCCATTTCCATCATCTTAAATTGTCTAGTGTTGCCTGCCACAGTGTTTTGTCTAGTGTGGCTCATTACAAACACTGAACTGGAAGTCTGAAAACAATGATTCAAACATCAGTAAATATTGACACAAATAATGAAATTATTCTATTATTATACAATTGGAGACAATTCTTTAATTTCCAACACTCTGTAAAAGGTTGGGACCAAACTCCATATATGGTGACAATATTTGTATAGTGATTTCCTTAACCTCCTACAGCTGATTAAAATTATCCCTCTGTAATGAGATATATTTGTTCTGCCTGTATTTAAGCAGAAAATGGCAAAAGAGCATTTTCTACTTATTATGGCAATAACCTGCCACATTCGATGCACAAATTGATGTATATACCTACTTTATTTAATATGCACATGTCTACTTTACTGCTAAAGTGACTGAAAATACAATTTATTTTTCACCACATATCTGTTATGATCAGGTAAATTCTACTCAGTTATGCCTCAATGAACAAATTTCTATTGTTAGATTTAACATAAAATTCAATGGTCAACTTTATATTTCCCTAGTATATGTAAGAGAATGATAATCCCTTTCTTCATGAATAAGTACGAGCGTTAGCGAGTACTTATCATGAAGTAAGGGATTATCATTCTCTTACAAACTTAGAATATTGTAAAGTGCTCAAGGCTCAAATGATGTAATAGTTATACACCGAGGGATAGGTGTGTCTGGATAAGAAACCCCGTCGGCCGGAGGCCGGAGGGGTTTCTTATCCAGACACACCGTATCCCGAGGTGTATAACTAACTTACACCCCATTCTAAACCCTATATTTGTTAACATTGATTATCAAATGAATAAAAAAACCGATAGCATATTTATTGATAATACCAAACCATGATTTATAAGATTTTTTTTTTTATTACATGAAACCCCACTAGTAACCTTTCTTTGGTTATTTTCGTTCAAACTTTGACAAGTGAGTATATTTTACAAAACAAATGTCAAGTTGTTTTGCATATTCCCGTTAAATCCTGTGCTAATATGGATCAGAGGGTCAAGGTTGACCGTTTCGTGTATTCTTATTACAAACAATTTAAACAATATATCATGTTCCTTGTATGCAGTTGTCAATATGGACGGGTATAAGACGGACGACATTTTGTGGCAAGCGTTGGATTTGGTAGAAGAGACTTAAGATAAAGGCAATATTATAACCCAAAGTACTGACAGGTATCAGTGTAATAAAGGTAATTATAACTGTATTTTATACCTTATGGTTTTATAACCCCCTCCCCCCCCCCCCCCCCTCTTCTCGAGAATAAACAAAACATTCATATTCCAACATACTAAGGGATAGGTGTGACCCGACTACCAGACACGCTCAACATACAAAGGAAGAGATTTAATATTTAGGAACTCCCTTTTTAGGGGGCAAACGGGGGCTGATCCAGCTGGGGGTTCCCAACTCAACAGAAAAGGGGGGTCCAACAATTCAAATGCATTGATCTTTTTGGGTCCAAACTGCGGAAACCCACGCCAGATCGGCCAATGGGTAACCGGGGGGGGGAGGGGTCCCGGGAGTTAGAATCCCCATTTTTTTAAAGACCAATGCTTAAGAATAGAGACATATGACTGGAATAAACTAAATTACTTCAAGCAAAAGAGTATTTAAAGGATTATTTTTGTATTTAAAATAGATGTTTAATTCTTTTTTTCGCTATTGGAATTTCCTAAAATGTGTTTTTTAATATCTTGAAACAATTTGTAGTAAACACTATTAGTAATTTCTTATGTTCATGCTATTTAAAAAATAATCAATTTCTATTGTTACGAATAACAATGGACTTTGTTTGCGGGATGTAGAAGCAGGGGTTTCCAGAAACCCCGCTCGCCACACCCTGTGGTCAAAATCCTTTGTTATTCGTAACAATAGATCTTTTCAATTTACGCTTGTTTCAGAAATAGAAACTATATATGAAGTATAACAATAGAACTGGGATGTAACTATTCAAGAATTAGTTTCATTGTCAGTGCAATGTTTATAATTGATGCATGACTTCCTTTTTCGGTATGTCATTTATGGATTAGTTTTAGTGATGTGAGGACTTTCTTATCATTTGAGAAATATTAAAAAAAAATGCTTTTAGATATTAGATGACACAACAGTAGAAAGAAAAGGTAGGAATTGTATGTTTCTTGATTGTGAGTATGAATGTAAATCATATAATATTTCAGTGAGGAATTATCCTTTTTTTATTTACAGTTTAAATCAATTAATACATTTGAGTTAGGCCAACTAAAATTAATTAGTAGATTTTCATCCAGATTTTTGAAAAAAATGGGGCGGGCGGGAGGATTTTATTTTTTAATTTTTATTTCCTCCTAAACCCTTTTGTGACGTGTTGTTAATATACAAAGATAATAATTAGCTGATATCATGTATATATAAGGAATTATATAATAGCAAAACCCATGAAAACGTGGAGAAATGTTCTCGTTTAGACTACCTAGATCAAACTTATTTTGCTTTCTAAGCTATGATTTGTAGTGCCCATAAAATGAAGCATATGCATTGGTATGCAACACAAATATTATGAGTACAGAGTGAAATGAAAACTCAAACTGTGTTGAAAATCCTAGGTTTGATGCCTTCAAGATTCTTATTCAAAGTGCAAATATATTATAACAATGTAAAACATTAACTATATATATATATATATATATATATATATATATATATATCTTTAACCAAAAAGAAGAAGTTGTTTAATGACTCTGTTGAGGTGTTGGGGACAAAGGGTGTTTGCTGTTTGTCAACAAAAACAAAAACGACAGCCTTAGGGTAAATCTAAGGGCTTGCTGTAATACATTTTGTACGTTGGCCGACTCTTTGTACTCAATATACGGTCATAAATAGCACTAGTTCGTGCTTGTGTCAATTACTTCATTAGTCATTTTTTGTACCAATGTGTTCTATGATTCTTGCGCTTTGGATATCATTCACAGTCCAAATTTCCTGTCACAAAGTCATTGTATAAATAAAAAACAATCCACGGTTTTCTAATCACTGAAATTTGTGACATAAGTGGGCGGTGATTAGCGTTCTTGGACACCGCCTATTACTCGTAACCGGAATATTTCATGCCCTTCTAGTTAGTAATCAATCTGTATTCTCAGAAGATAATGTTGTCATCATTGAGCAGAAAAATATGTCGACTTATATTACTCTGAGAAATACGAAAACCGAAATTTGAAACAGGAAGTTTTGAATGAAACGAAATTATCGGCGTTTACCGGTAACGGAAATGAGCAAAATCCGGAAATCGTAAATTTTTAAAAATAAAAAAAATCGAGGTGGGACGATTGCAGAGGGGCGGGCGGGGATGAAAATCTATCAATTAATTTTAATTGGCCTTACAACTAAATTTTATTTCACAGCCAATAATTTGGTCCGGCTTTTAACATCAAATACTGTTTCATTATGTCAGGGAAATGTTCAAAAATAATACCCTTAAAAGTTTTTAATATGTTCAAAATTAAATTTCTGTTTTTGTTTTTATCGGAATACATGTATTGGAAATAACTATTCTCCCCAACCGCTGATCAAGTAATCAAAGTTTTGGAAAGACAAAGATTTAGGTTATTTTTTATCTGAAAGATTTTCTTTTTTTTTTGCATTGCTTTGGTATTGTTTAATTTTATAGTAATTTGAAGTTATTAATATTTTCATAATAAAATTCACGGTACCAATTTTACTGCACCAGTAAACTTCAACTTATTTTGAGATTTTTGTTTGTTTCACAATTCAACTTTTAGTCAGTTTCAATCACTGTGTGATAAATCCTTTCAATCTGATAAATGTGCTTCGGGGCAGTTGTAACTCATTTAAAGAAACTCTTTGTTTTGAACTGTAAATAGACCCAAATAATAGGATAATCCCTTACTAAGAACATGATTTACATTCATTCTTCACAATTAAGAGGCATCCAATCCTACAATTTCATTGGTCGAGAGTACTTTGCTATATTCTAATTGTTGCTGGTCAGGTGTTCAGGTACAATAGATTGCAAGTTAATGTTTTCACTTAAGCTGAAAACTAGTGGTCCAAATTTGTAGTTACCTGCAATAATTGAACGGTCAATAATTGATACCTTTTCATAGACTAACTGATACAGACAGAGATTGTAGCTAGAAAAGCACTTTAGCCATTTTCCTGCTTTAAATCAACTTTAAACAAATATATAGGTGTAATACCATCATTGAATTTCCCCTATTAGTCTTTGTTAAATTTGCACTTTTCAAAATATTGTGCAGAATTTTAATATCTTTATTTCAAATAAAAAAATACTTGGCATGACAGTAAAGTTTTATCCTGTCCAGTACTATAGAAAAAATTTCAAATAACATTTCAATGCGTTTAAGAAAATAACCATCACTGGAAGTTAAACAATCAAATTTTCATCTCTTTTTTTCCTGTGTACAAGCTTTTATAAAGTAACCATGTAACAGCCAGTTTCTAAATATTCAATAGAAACACCAAATAAAAAAAATTATGGTGCTTTGAAACAGCCAAGATATATGTTTATGACTCAAGACATTTTTTATTGCAATGAGATGTAGGATTAATTTCCTTCAACTGTCAAATTCAAGGGATTATTTTTGTTTTCCCTTTTTCATATATATGCATCCAGATGATGTACCATGATTTGATGGTTTTAAACCTTTATACCTCCAGCCCTCTAAAGAAGGATAATTTTATTCACTTATGCAAGTATTATCACGTACCATATAAGTTGTTTGGTCCCAACATGTGTAAGACAAAAAGAAGCTAAGTGTTTATTTCCCTTAGTCCCTTAGGGAAGATTGATACTAGACGAACTGATGACTATATATATTATAACGCTTTTCATTGTGAAAATCAAATAATCCTGGAGTAACATTCTTTACTCACAAAAGATTTAGTAAAGTTTTAAGCAATGATCATAAATTGTTTTTGAGATACGGCGCAACATGTGAAAAAAAAACACACACCTGTTTTAGCTATTAAGTCCTGTAACTCAAAAAGTTTTAATCTTATTTTCACCAAAAAGTATACAGATCGTTTGACCATCATAAGAAACAACTATGTTAAGTTTCATGAAATTTGGATAAGTTGTTCTCAAGTTACGGTGCGACATGTTTACGCTGGACAGACAGACGGACAGACTACATTTGTATACCATAATACGTCCCGTCAAAATTTTGACGGGGGCGTATAAAAAAGAATCAAATGATCGCTTTGCCATAAAAATCCAATTTTCCAAATTGAGAGAAAAACATTAAGATAGGACATAGGACCAAAGAGGCTCCCGTCTTGGGACAGGCACATTAAAATAATATAAGAGTTACCACACTATTATCAAAGCACACAGTCTGTGGACAGTAAGCTAGCAAATGCCTCTTAAAGTGCTATGAAAGGAGAAGGGGCATTAAGACCTGGTTTTGCCCAAAAAAAAACTATTCAAATTCCCACATGTTTGGGAATGCATAAAATCAAGAAATATAAATGAATTATATACACAAGATTTTTGATGTTATGACGTCACATTCTATGAAAACAAAGAAAACTGCTAACTTTGTGCAGTTTTCCGTCAATATTTCCTTTAAAGAAACATCATACGCAGGCAAGAAACAACAAAATAATTTGAGAGAAGCTTTATCATAACCATTGACATATATTCTAACCAAATATAAAGTTGTTTCTTGGATAGATATAAGATATGTGGTACGAGTTCAAATGAGATGCACACATATCATGCATATACTTTCCCTATCTTATATTGACTTAAAAGTTGATGTAAAACAAGGAAAATCAAGAAATTGTACAAAATATATACATTTAGTCTGAGACTACTATAACACATGTGTTACGGTACAAAAATGTAGGTCTTTTCACCACCGAACACCACCGCACACATTAAAATACCATCTAACACACATAAATGTATTGTTTTCATCGTTTATTTATATATATTTGACGAATTCTGAACGAGAATGAATATGTTTATACATATTATACACAAATTAATAAGAAATGATAACAAGAGAACCAAAAAGAACAGTCGTGCAGGGCTGTTGTCAGAACAGTACACTTTCAAGTCTAACAGTTTTTTAAATCTAATTATTGGGATAATTTCACATTTAATAAAATGTTTTAATTTATTTGAACAATTTATTTCTAATTATTGAAAAGTAAAGACCATAAGATAATATACAAGGAAATACAGACAACGTAAATCCAGAAAAAAATATTGCTGGATCCAGAAGCGTTTTTTTTTTTTAATTGATTTTGCTTCTCAACTTAAAACATTAATTATCACTAATGCAATAAAAATGTGAAAAACATGACCATAGGATTAAATTTTACGCAATTTAATTGATTTTATTGTGTAACATTACTATTTTTCTTAAGGGTTAGAGGTCTTTTTGGGTGTTCGGTGGTGTTCCGTGGTGTTCAGCCGTGTTCGGCGGTGAAAAGACCGACCCCATGTGTTATAGTATTCTCAGATGTAGTTTGTTGGCATGGTACAACATGTAACTCGTTAAATGTTGAATTTATTAATATAAATGTTGAATTTGTTAATATTATTTTCACTTTTAAATTTGTACACCTTAACAAATAATTAAGTTTCCTGCATTTTGAGTTGCAGAATAGCTGAAATTTTTATCTCGTCTTGTGCAAGATTATTTACTTTCAGTAGAGTGAAAAGTAAATAGGCAGGACAGAGATTACAACTAAAAAAAAATGCAGGACAAAATTTTTCATCCTAGCCCCATAAAAATCAAATGGCAGCTCCCTTAGAACTTTTAGCTGATCTTTAAACTTTTAAGATGAACATTAAAGAGGGGGGGTAGGACCTTTATCGGGACTCCGGGATCGGGTCTATAATATTGATCTTTTCGGAATCCGGGAATTCTTTTTTCAAATTTCGGGATTTATAAATTTTTTTAAAATTTGGGACCTCAGGATTCCATGTTTTTAAGCCCGGGATTTCGGGATCAGGACCCCTCCTACCCCCCTCATCAGGGGCAGATCCAGGTTTTTGGAAAGGGCAGGGCTCGACATTACCGTTTGTCCGATTGTCCGGGACAATTGGACACAGGCGTCGGGCAAGTAGATTCATCATACTACTTGTCCGATGGGACAAGTGAAAAATCGATGTCAGATGTAAAAAAGATCAAATTCAAGACTTATACATTCCCAAAAAATTGAATGATTGTTTTATTGATCATTCAAAATGAAAGAAATATTCTTTGATTGAACCAGAGACATATAATATGTCTCTGATTGAAGTATAATTTTGAACATGCTGGCAGCGGATGACCAGGGGAATATAAGTAAGGGGGAAAGACACCAATGGTAATGCTTCTTCTTAGTATAAGCCTCCTGGAATTAGGAGCACCTTCATACATGTCATATGGAGTTTTACCTTAACTTAAAATTTTTAAATTAAAGTATGTTTCATTTGATTTTGCTTTTATGCAAAACAATACATTAAAAAAAAAAGGTTTTATTTGATAAGATCTATGTATAAAAATAATAAGTTTAAAAAGATGTAAAAATTAACTAAAATCTAAAAAGACAGATTTTCTCAGTGAAATTTTTTATGTACTTCATTATCATTTATCAATGTATATAAAAATCAAAATAAAATTATAAAAGCTTGTTTTGCCATCATCAAAAAATTAAAAAGGTTTAATTATATACAAGGTGGCCAGGTGTATTTACATCCTTGGTTTAACCCATACCACTACTTCAGAACGAATAGGTCCATAGTAGAACCTAGTGATTTGGGAAGTGACAATGGTTTAATGATCAACACATCCTATTGACATTGAGTAAATATTGCAAATAATCTTTCAGTCTGAAATATATAAATGAATTTTGATGTGGTATTCTTTAATTGTACTTACAAACAAATTCATATAACATAACAAAATGCTCCCTTTATTAAATACAATTAAAGCTCATCAAGTGTTATTAGTGCATATCATCAATATGTAAGATTTTCAATTATGAATTCGGACAAGTGAATTAAGAGTTCGGACAATTGATTTTCTTGCAATTTGTCCGAAGGGACAAGTTAGAAAAAATGATAATGTAGAGGCCTGAAGGGGGGGGGGGGGCGTAGTATTATAGTTGGCCGAGCGGGGGAAGGCGAAAAATTTTTTGGACCTTTTTTTGGCTAAAAAACATAAAATAAGTGTAAAATGCATTTTATAGTTACAGTGTAGGGGTTGAACATTTTTGGTGCCGTATTCTTTCCATTAATTGTCTATTATAAAATGATTGGATGGATCCAAAGCTATGTACTACTGTGGATTCATTTTTTTTTCGTTGGATACCAATTTTCGTGGATTTCGTGGGAACAGGGGAACCACGAATTTAAATGTTCAACGAATTACAAATTTTCCATAGGCTTGTATGCAGAATTGAGCAAACCACGAAATTAAATATCCACGAATGTGCAAGATTTCCTCAATCCACGAAAATTGATACCCACGAAAATAAATGAATCCACAGTAATTAATATATTTGATGTGGGATTTGTCAGTAAAAAATGGACATGAAAAATTCTCGTTTGTTGTATGGTTAGTTAGCATAACCTCACAGATTTCTTGTTGTAAACAAGATATACGGCTATTCAATGAAATTTACAATACGACCGACATGAAGAAAGACAAGCAAGCAATTTTTTATCCAAATGTTTGGTTGAAATGTTTCAACCAACAAGGGAAGTGAGGGGTTCCAAATCAACCAAAGGCTACGAATGAGTCAATATGACAATGAAGTTGTGAATGACGGTCGACACATGGAGACATATAGGCCACACCCAGCAGGCAGGTTGCAGTCGGGCCTTGAAAAAAGTATTCAGTATATCAGTTTGGCAAAACAGACATTCCGGTCAGATATGGGATTCACATGCAACCCCCCAAAAATAAATTACGCCCGTTTTTTATTCATCATGTTCATTTAATGCTAAATAATTTTGTTGAAAATATTTTTTTCTAATTGCAAAAAAGTGGACAAGATTATTGTTTTCAATCCAGATACGCCCCCCTCTGGATCCGCCACTGCTCATTAAAAATAAACAAAGTTGTCAAAACATTGGATGTTGCAATGGTAAAATGTTCCCTTTCATTTAATAAACTCACTGTAACTATGTATTTGTCACTGAATCTTCGTCATAAGCCTTTTTATCTAGGAGCAAAAGATATAACATCTTTCTCGTATGTCATGAAATACAATATGGCCGACGTTTAAAGCGCGCGAAACAGGACAGCCCGGGGCTAGATTTGACCAAAAATTTTATTAAATATCATTCATTGATTTTAACCAACAATAAAAAATACAAAATCAATCATTTTTGCTCACACAATTTTTTTTTATATTTTTTAAATCGTTTCTTTCTTCTTTTTTTTTCATCGTAAAAAAATATAATTTAGATTTGACCTTGAACTGTGCACACAGCTCACCTGTCCTATGTTGTCGTTGTTAAGAAATCGCAATTTATCCAGGGACAACCTTCTTTGGTCCAGTGGCGGATCCAGAGGGGGGCGTAGAGGGCGTACGCCCCCCCTTTGCTTGCACTTTTTTTTTTTTTTTTTTTGTAAAATGATTAATCAGACTAGACTTCGCGAACTTTGCCATTTCCCGTGTATTCAATTTTTATGCGACAATTCTTTACTTATAAAGATAGTTTTCGCTCGTATTTACTGTAATATATTATTGATTATGTCAAAGTCATGTGATTCGCTACGGTGGAGTTGACCAGTACGTCGAAAAAAACGTCACTCAGTAATTTTGAAATTCAAATTACAGTAACACATTGCTTAGGCTGAGGATGACAAGCATGACGCCTTCAAAGCGACAAAGTATTGGCAAGAACGTATTGACTTCTATTTCACAATTCCAACCATCAGAAAGTAATACTCTATTACACTCTCATGAAAAAAAAGTTCCACAGCAATATTATTTACCTACGAAAACATGTTTAACCCCACACGCGCCAGCCCATTAATAACATTGCTGAATAGTGATCCCCAGTCAGTAAGCTCTAAATATAGATTTAAAGTCTAAGGTACGGACCATTTGATTTGAGGGGGCAGTCTGAGATATTTCAGAGAAAAAAATCTGACCCTGATTTTTGCTTTAAACAATAATTCTGGCCGTATCTGGATTTAAAACAATAATCTTGTCCACTTTTCTGCTATTAGAAAAAAATATTTTCAACAAAATTATTTAGCATTAAATGAACATGATGAATAAAAAACGGGCGTAATTTTTTTTTTTGGGGGGGGGGGGGGGGGGGGGGGGGGGGGGGGTTGCACGGAATCCCATATCTGACCGGAATGTCTGTTTCGCCGAACTGATATACTGAATACTTTTTTCAAGGCCCGACTGCAACCTGCTGCTGGGTGTGGCCTATATGTCTTCAGGTGTCGACAGTCATTCACAACTTCATTGTCATTTCCGACTCATTAGTAGCCTTTGGTTGATTTGGAACCCCCTCACTTCCCTTGTTGGTTTAAACATTTCAACCAAACATTTGGATAAAAATTGCTTGTTTGTCTTTCTTCGTGTCGGTCGTATTGTAAATTTCATTGAATAGCCGTATATCTTGTTTACAACAAGAAATCTGTGAGGTTATGCTAACTAACCATGCATACAACAAACGAAATTTTCTACGTCCATTTTTTACTGACAAATCCCACATCAAATAAATTAATTAGTACATAGCTTTGGATCCATCCAATCATTTTATAATAGACAATTAATGGAGAGAATACGGCACCAAAAATGTCCAACCCCTACACTTTAACTATAAAATGCATTTTACACTTATTTTATGTTTTTTAGTCAAAAAAAGGCCCAAAAAAATTTTCGCCTCGCTCCGCTTTGCAAACTTCATTACTACGCCCCCCCCCCCTTTCCAAAATCCTGGATCCGCCCCTGTGGTCTATGGACATTGGTTAATTGTTCCTTCAGCCATGAGGGACAAGCTATAGGCGAGCGTAAAATGGGGGTAACCGACCATTTATCTTTTTAAGAGCATGGGTTTGTTTTGAACAGAGACATATTACACACATATGTGTATATATGTCTCTGTTTTGAATAATTATTTCTTGACGGAGAGAAAAAAAATGCAGAAGGGATGCATTTCCATCGAAAAATACGGAAATAATGAATTCAACATCTAGCTTAAATAAATTTGTTCCTGTGTTATTGAAAAAATATCGAAAAAAATGTGTGTCCCAAGATACAAAACCATGCACCCCATATATAAAAGACAGTGGCGTAGCTAGGCCATTTTAAGTGTACGCCCGAATCTCATCGAGGGGTTCGAGGTCCCCTAAGCTGGTCCAGGGCAGGAGACCTTCTGGTAGGTCGTGAAACCCCCCGGAAGTTCACGCGTTATTGAGAAAAAGATACCAATATCTGTCATTAAAAACTCATATCAATAGCAACATACTTGATCGGATATAAGAACAAAACTTTATGATAAAAGAGATGATTTCAGCTTCCAATTGTGAACTTTTCTTTTCTATGTAGCAACATTCCAGCAGCACCTGCATATGGATTATAAACCTCCCAGTTGATACTTCTACTTCTACCAATACGCGGCCACCATCAATAAGTTGATTATTTTGCCACTTTTTGGATGCGCATTTAAAATTTAGACAAAAAAAATAAATATTGAATTGATTTGAATTGAATTTGTGCTATACATCATATATACAGTGAATTTAACAACATCAAAACAAAAACCTGAGCAACATAGCCCACCAAAAACTGGGGGTGATCTCAGGTATTCCGAAAGGGTAAGCAAATTCTGCTCCACGTGTGGCACCCGTCCTGAGGCTTGTTTAGGGGGGGTATGAATATCCCATATCCCTATAATGTTTACCCCTAATATCCCAATAATTTTTTTTTTACAAATATACCGTATCCCTAAAACTATTTTGAAATATCCCAAAAAATCATTAATTCATTCCCAAACCCATTTTTGTATACAACATTCGTAAATACATGTTGTGCATTGTAGTATGGATGTCAAGGATGTGGACTTTCTCACAGAGAAAAGTTAATCATTCAGAATTATCCAGAGACCTTTAAATTTTAATCTACATGTCTCTGGAATAACCAATATATAACCATGGAAGTATTATATTGACAGGAACTCCAACAAGCGGACTTCAAACGTTTATAGTGCGATGCCGCAAAATCGTTAAGTATCTGTTAATTATGGTGTACCATTTGGTTCAAAAGTTATTTTTATCGGTTAACCGCTATTTATATACCGGTTAACCGCTATTTTTATCGGTTAACCGCTATTTAATGTCGGTTAATCGCTATTTTTATCGATTAACCGCTATATATTTGTCGGTTAACCGCTAATTTTATCGGTTAACCGCTATTTTTATCGGTTAATCGCTATTAATTTATCGGTTAACCGCTATTTTTATCGGTTAACCGCTATTTTTTATTGTTAGTCACTTCTTATTTATCGTCTATGAACGAAACAACTAATTATTAGAAATAAGTAAGTGATTGATGGAGGAAGTTTATCGCTTAACCTGTTTCAACAGTAATTTGAATTGCTGACTCCTCCCATGTTGGTCAATTATTCCCACCCAACTTAAAGAATTGTTTGACGAACGCCCACTTGTTTCGAGCGTTGAGCACGTGGCAATATCATAGCACATAGCACTATATATTGCACGTCAGCAATCTTTATTTTATTTATGACAAAACGTATTGCTTTGCGTGAATTAATCACCAAAGAATGGATTAATTTACCTCTCAGATTCCCATCTTCTCCTGCCCTCACCTCCTGTTTTATATTTACGCCGACAAAACAACGCGGTAGACGCTTTCCTGGTGATGGAATTTACAATTTCTACCTCTTTATTCCTAGATATCATAATTTCTAGATCGATTCGTGATTTATTGTTTTTTTTTTTTGTTCATTCTCTTTATAAAACATTGAAAAAAATATTATGCACTGGTTGTTTTTGGCTTATTAAGCATCTTTAACGCTTCCACAAGATACCAAATGACACGGAAATTAACAACTATTATAATAGGTCACCGTAAGGCCTTCAACAATGAGAAAAGCCCATACCGCATAGTCAGCTATAAAAGGCCTCGAAATGACAAATGTAAAAAAGTTCAAACGAGAAAACTGACGACCTAATTTACAAAATAATGAACGAAAAACAAATATGTAACAGCAACAAAAGACAACCGCACTGAATTACAAGCTCCTGACTTGGGAGAGGCAGATACAGAATGTGGTTGGGTTAAACTAGAATACATTTTTCAGAAAATTTATGAATACCGGTAGCTTTTTTCTTGAAAATGTATCACTTGATTTTTTATGAAGCGGTTTTTTGTTTAGGTAAAACACATTTTACTATCACAGAATCCTTCATGTGATGATATAAAACTAAAACCATATACTGTGACCTATAAGAGTCTAGTAGTTATTCGTGTCGTTGGATTGCTGTCTAAATGACATATACCATTATTTCTAATGATACATGCAGAAAAGCTTAAAAAGAATGCTCACAGAATTATGAGAATAAAATGTTTCTTTGGAAATGGTTAAGATATATTATAAACCAAAAAACATTGGATGGCAATAAAATAGATGCATGGAATGTGCCACGGGAGTTTACAATACATTTTATGGCACAAGTAACACGATACCGAATGGCATATCTCCCTATTTCTAAAATATTTTGCACACTTTGAATTTGATCCGAGTTATTTTGGAATATAAAATACAAAATGGGGGTCACCATTTTTGTTTTCTTGTAATTTTCATAGGAAAACTTCAATTTTGGTGGCATAGGACAATGATCACTTTAGGCCAAATATAGCCCGGAATTTCAGCTTTAACGTAAAATTTCAAAATCTTAAATGGATCTGTTTTTAAAAGATTTACTTTCTTGGTAAAAGAAATCTCTTCATAAGAGTGCATTCTTTGCTTCAAAATCAGCACATTTTTTATATTTTGTCAAAATAGGATGATTTTGTGAATTTCTGAAAATTCCGGACCTATAAGTTTGAGAAAACCCTTGGCTGCAACCTAGGATTCAAAATGTTCTGTAACCAATTGTTGCCAATGATGATATTGAATCCCTAGACACAAAACTTTCTGAATTTGTATGGTGGCCAAAGTAAATTATGCAAAAACATGTTAAGAATTATTGACCAAATCAAATAAAGAATACTTAAAGAGTCAATATATATACTTCGTCATATGTAATATGATGTGCCAAATTGAAGTTATTTTGTAATAAAAGTAATATCATGACTATTTCTATGTGATCTGTGTAGTATTATGGCCTGATTAAAAAAAAAACCATCAAAATCTTACGGCCAATGTTAAACCTTCGTGAACTTACATGGATATAATAAGGAAAAAGCCTTTTTCGACTTACAGTGGAGATCACTTCTAACCTCTCATTAGAACGGTCAGAATAATCTGTTATAGAACTGTTCTAAACTGGCCTAGAACAGTTCTACCTAGAAAAGTTATACCCTAGAACTGTTCTAAGTAGAACTGTCAGAATCAGTTCTAGGTAGAACTGACCAAATCAGTTCTAGGTAGAACTGTCAGGATCAGTTCTAGGGTAGAACTGTCTAAAACTGTTCTAGATAGAACTGTCCAAATCAGTTCTAGTCGTAGAACTGTCAGCAGAACTGAACAAATCAGTTCTAACCATAGAACTGTCCGGAGCTTTACTTTTGCGCCAATTGGCATTTCATTTGCGCTAAAATAATCTTTCATTTGAGCCACAAACCATATTTCATTTGCGCCAAAATAAAACATTTCATTTGCGCCAAAATAAAACATTTCATTTGCGCCAAAATAAAACATTTCATTTGCGCCAAAATAAAACATTTCATTTGCGCCAATGATACAGGTTAATACAGGTAATTAGTAAAACAAATAGTTATATTTAAAGGCGACTTTTCATAATAACCTCAAAACACAATTTTTGATTGCATCATAAAATATATTTCTCCGAAATTAGTCATCGTAACCATAATGAAAGCAATATACACGGATACGTTCTTGATAACAGATATTTCATAATACAATTCTGTTATAAATTAACGAGATCATCAAACCCAAAAGGAAGCACTATACACTGGAGTAAGACCAAAAGTTCGTTCTGATACAAGACTTGTAAGCAACGGCCCGGATGTACTCATGTACACTGGATAAACTATATGTGTGGTCAAAATAAAAAAATACAGACTTATTTTATATTTATAGTTTTATATCTAAGTGACTCTCAGTTTCATGTATAAGAAATGAGCATGAACTTACTTAGATATCAAGGGGGAATACCCTAAAAAAATCTTATTCACGATTAAACGATTTATATTTTTAACTTTTCCGTTAAAAGTTACCTGTAAAATGGCGCAAAAGTAGTTTTTATTTTTTGGCGCAAATGAAATATAAGCTTGTGGCGCAAATGAAAGATTGGATGTTGTAAAAAAAAATTGGCGCAAATGCAATGCGCCCGAACTGTCAGCAGAACAGAACAAATCAGTTCTAGCCGTAGAAATGACCAAACCTGTCATGATTGTAGAACAGTTCTAAATGACGTCACTGCACTTAGGGCATCTCACTGGTCACCATTCAGTGTTATTATTGTCGTTAATAAAGACACACGCAAAATGAGAAATTTTTAATATATATTATATTCTTTTGACTTATTTATATTTAAGAAAGAGAGTTCTTAAAACTGTTCAATGGATAGAACTGACTAAATCAATTCTAGCCGTAGAACTGACCAAATCAGTTCTAATCGTAGAACTATTCTAGTCGTAGAACTGTTCTAGCCGTAGAACTGTTCTAGTCGTGGAACTGACCAAAGATTTGGTCATTTCTAGGTAGAACTATCTAAAACTGTTCTAGGGTAGAACTGTCAGGATCAGTTCTAGGTAGAACTGTCTAAATCAGTTTTAGGTAGAACTGACCAAATCAGTTCTAGATCAGAACTGTTCTAGCTAGAACTGTCTAAAAGGTGTCAGGGTGACAGTTCTACCTACATACTGTCCTAGAACAGTTCTCCTGACATTTTTGATGAGAGGTTAGAAGTGATCTCCACTGTATCTATTTAGATTTTTCAATGTATGGCTATTTTCTTATATTTGGAGAAATAAGACTGACATAATATCCTGGATTGTATACTACATGTAATTGCATGCATGTATAAAAATACTAATGTCACCATCCCTTGTTTTTTTAGATAAATTGCTTCAAAGTTGATCAATCAATACGTTTAGAATTTGACCGAAAACGTGTATCAGTGACGTTATTGAATATAGAAAAAAATTAAACGTTATTCTTTACTCAGCCGCTGAGGTTTTGATAAAAAAAATATGTGTCGGGATCTGACACGTGTTTATTTTAGTTTTATTTCGCCTGTTATTTTCGTAAATTTTATAGTTATTAAATTTAAATATAAATTTCTACTGATTTAATTTATTTCGTCCTACACAGGGATATTTCACTATCGTGTGAAATCCACACGAATTTCACCTCAAACGAGCTTAAACGTGAAACTCACGTGAACTGATTTCCACGTGAATTTTATGATAATTTCATGTATAAATCACAAGACTTTTGTACACGTGAAATTCACGTGAATTCAAATAACAGTTATTCATATAATATCTAAATTTTCATATCTAGTTAAAATTATGAAAAATATCATATTTATTTTACCATACTTGTCGATGGTGATGCCACCGCTGCATCCATGCATGAATAAAGTGCTCCAAAAATTTGTTTCAGTAAACAGAGATGTTGAAGTACAATTTAAACTGATTGATTGATTGTTACTTAACGTTCATTGGCAAATATTTCATTCATGCCCAGAACGATACAATAAAATTTGAAACAGTTTTGTCTTGGACACATTGTATGCACCGGTCAAAAATATTAAACATTCTGGTGTGAAAATTATTCAGAAAACAAATATCCTGATCAAATACACATTCGAAAATGTAAAATAACAAATCCAAGGAAAATTCAAAACGAAAAGCCCATTTCATGCTTATCGACTGGCAGGATAAAAAGCCCAAACACAACAATGAATCAATGGAAAACAACTGTCATATTCCTGAATTGATACAGGCATTAATATAATATATTCTGTGTGCGAAGTTAGTCAGACAAACCTTCCAAACTGTATGCAAAATTTCTCTTAAAAAAAGTTCAACATTCTGCATGTCATTCGTGGAAAATTAGACCAAAAATAAACCTGAGAATATCTATATATGCACCCTCTTTATAAGTAAAACACTCTGCGCAACATGAAAGTTCCAGCTTGAAATTATACATTCGGGAGAAGTAAACCGGAGTCTGTACTCTGCGTGCCTTTATTTATTATCAAAATGCCATATTCAACAACCAGTCATTTAGAAAAATAATCCTGACGAAATGCACACCTTAAGTATATGTAGTAACATTAAGAAACTAATTTAAAAAATAAAGCTTTTAAAAACTGTAGTCCTAAGAAATTAGTCGTATAAACCTTATACCAAGTAATGGATGGACGGTCGAAAAACTGTCATTTTTTCGTGGGAGCAAAATGTATATTAGCGTATATATGATGATGTTCTATTTTATAAAGCATTTGGTGACAAAATAATTTTTTGAATATATGCAGTAGTTCATAGTTGAAAGGTAACTTGTAGCAATGTAAGCAAGCTAACATCTACATCATTTGGTCTTTGGTGGAACTTGTCTTATTGGCAATCATACCACAACTCCTGATTTCATAATGGTTTCAGTTTTCTCCCGAAATTCAAGAATTTTAGACTTTAACAAATGTGTACTAAATATGCTACTGTGATAATTAAAATCTGGCTATTGTTGTGAACATGTGCTGTTATAATTTGAAAGATCTAATACTTGCTATACTAAATATACCTATTAGCCTTCTATTTCAAGGAACCAACGAATGTTAACTAAAACTACAAATTTGCATTAAAAAATATACCCGCCAATCTTGCATTATATATCTCACATATCCATTTATTCACACACAAAATTACCAACACTTTGAACACCTTTTTCACATACATACTTGTATACTTGTTATAAAAACTCCTTATAAGACTGCGAATACTCTAGGGCTTTTCCTTACGCCTATGTGAACAATATGCCTCTCCCAAAAAAGGCAACTTTGATAATCGTCTTTCAGTCGTTGTGTCCCCCAACTTTGTGAAATGGTGCGTTAACAATTTTCATAATCTAAACTTGTACATTATGTCCAACTCAAAACACCAAAAACACACCCATCCCCTAATATCCAAGCGAATGAATATAAGATCTAAATGATTTTAAGATATCGCTGGTTTTTTTTTCAGTTTGTTTCTTTCGTTTGAATAATATAGGTTAATGAAAATATCTCTTAATAATTAATTTTGTTTTGCGTTCGAAGCGCTTTTCTGGATTTACTTTCATCAGAACGCAGATCATCTCTTATTGCGGAGCCACGCATTTTTTTTGATGATTTATTTGCTTGTAAATTTCGAGAAAATAATTTGAAAAAACTAGATCTGAATTATTTAATTTCATTTCGTCCTAACCAAGTGCACATGTATTTCAAGCCTTTGTTAACTCTCTCCTCATTCCGATGTTGCTGTCCTGTTTAGACTGCGCATATACGAATCCAAAGCTAGCAAAATAGTTTCATAGCTATAAAGGATTTCTTCTGTACAGTCCAATAAATTTCAGAGACTGTTTACACTTGGAACACAGGGAAAGTTTTTCGGTCAAATAACCAAATTAAACTTTCTTTTCTTCATTCCATGCCAAACAACTATTTTCTATCCGAGTTTGAATGTCTGCTCTTACGGGGCTTTTATGCCTGACTTTTTTCGTAATCTGTTCCAGTTACATTAATTTTCCTTTTTCGATTTTGCTAGCGGTGTTTTTTGGCGACCATTAAAAAACGAATGAGTTTCTCAGCGAAATTATATTTATAGTGGTACAATTCCTCGTATTTTCACACATCATCCTTTTTATAAATTAGATTTCTACTTTCAAAACAAAATTTCATTGGGAAACAGTGTGCATCATAAATAAGAATGTATTGCAAACAAATAACCAAAAATTAAAAAAAATCTCTGTTATGCATAAGGATATATATAGATAAATCGTACAAAATTAATGCTTACTAATTAATAGAGACAGCTACGTTTGAAAAGTTTATTTTCAAATGTAAAGAATGAGCAGAAGAACTGTCGTAAGACGACGAAACAATCAATGTCAACTAATTATGTATTGCATTAAATCTCCGATCGGCACTATGCATTTAGGAAAAGTTAAGTCAAAATTAGCTTCACCAATATTAGACTTTGTTGCTTAAATATTAAATTTTCATCTAGAAAATGTTAAGCTGTCATATTCCACCATTTCAAAACCAAATTCAACTTAGTTGGCCAAGTTGAATTAAACAGCTTTACATAAAGTTTAAATTATAGAAACCATATATATCCCGAATTTTTCGTGTATAATTGTGTATGCCAATTCATAACTAATATTTAAATCTTTAAGAGACAGATGCCGAATCATTAACGACTGAAAAAAACCTCTGACAGTGTGAAAACCTTTACGAATATACTTCATAGCACATTTACCCTAAAATCTTAATGCAAATTAATGGACAAAATATTTGGGGCTAAAATTATATCATCCCACAATTGTTTTGCATTAATTTTTTATTCCTCATTCACTCTAGAAGAGATCGGGAATTCGTCGAGTAGCGGTCAAATTGATCTGGAAATGGTTGTGTAAAGATCGAGTTTGGAATACAAATATTTTACCGATCAGTACTCGATCAACTCGACCTTTGCTTGACTAATATCCTATCATTTCCCGATCAACGCCAACCTGTTTGATATTTGGTATAGATTTACTCGACCAATGCCCGATGACTTCCAGATCACTGCGACTTCTATTATTTCTTTTTTTTTTATCCCAGACCAACTTGACAAATACCCGATCCCTACGTGACCACATTCGACCACTCTTCGATCTCTACTCGGCCATACACGAATACACATGTATATTACATGATTCTCTAAAAGAGTGCAGATCTGATTAACTCTCATAACTTCCGCAAAAATATATTGTCACTGTTTTTTTTTAATTGTACAAAAGATTAACTCCGCAAAAATTCCTCCATGTACAGTACTTTTCTGTACTTTTGCAAGGAGGGTTACAATTTTAAAAGAGAGGCAAAAGATACCAAAGTAACAATCAAACTCAAAGGTGGAAAACAAACCGACACAGCCATGGCGAAAAATGAAAACCGAAGAGAAGACAAACACCAGTCCACATAACACAACATAGACAACTAAAAACTTAGCGACACGAAACCCAACAAAAAACTTGGATGATCTCAGGTGCTCTGGAACGGAAGTAGATCTTTCATTTTGGCCAGAAATTTTTGTAGTATAAAAATAAGAAGATGTGGTATAATTGCCAACTCTCCACAAAACACCAAATGACACAGAAATTAACAACTATAAGTCACCGTACGGCCAATTGTTTACAAACACTTTTTTCATAAGAACTTTTTGACTCAATTTTACAAATGATTTTTATTTGATCTCTTGATAGATATATGTATACAGTTTCAGATAAGGTACAAAATGTATCACTTCAAGGCATTGAAATTTTACTTTTGACCAAATTTTTGGGAAATATATACGTGACATCTTTCCCCACTTTTTGCAATATGCTTTATCAAATACATGCACGGTGTTTTCGCCGTGTCAGCTTCTACCTCACCTAGATTTCTCGGCACAGATTGCTGTCTATGCCTTCTTGTTCGTCTTCTACGATCTCTTCAAGCTCCGTAACAGCTATCAACCTGTCTCTCTTGAGCTCTTACTACCTTGAACACAAACCCAACTGCTTTATTTCCATGTAGATATATTAATTGTGTTACTTTACATTCTGTGAACTACTGAATCTAACCAACTAAATGGAGAATGTGTTCGTGGGACATATATAATGCCCCGGCTTGCATATAACGTTATAAAAGGTCATTACTCCAGAACGGTAAAAGTGACGCCACCCAAATTCGCACTTGATCTGTTTTTTTTTTATGGTAATAAGCATATTGTATACAATTAAGTTAGAGAACGGAAATTATTTGTTGGGACGTACGTATGTACGGACAGACAAGGGTAACACTCAGGTCTATCTGGTCTGATCGAGATCGGGCTGAGATCGAGTATAATTGATTTGGTCTAGCTAGTCGAGTAAAGATCGTGTATAGCGATCGTGAATTGGTCGGAATAATCGAATATGTATACAATTAATGGTCGGGTTGGAGTCGTGATGGAGTCATTTAAAAGGAGTTGTGAATTGTCGAGTTAAAGTCGTGTACAGTCGGATAGCGGTCAGGTAGAAGTCGTAAACAGGCCCGATCCAGAATTTGGTTACGCTTGGTCTTGCAAATTTGGACAATCGGGATCATCGAGTTGATCTGATCGGCAGTGTGAACCTAGCTTAAGCAACAACATCAAAATAACTGTATATGTTCGTGAGAGTCAGACTCGATGATTTAATTGGCTATTCGAGTATTTCCACCGATTGTAAAATGAAAAGATTTTTGTGTACATTTTTTATAATCATAAAACGATGCAACCATGCAGTTATAAAGCTTGGGTTGGTCCTCTTAGACTTGAATACGATCAAATATAAAAATTATTCATATACTAGTACATGTTAAATTATAAATATTTAAATGATTCATCAATAAATATCATGACAGATCTGCCATCATCAGGGGTCCAACTGTCAATTGTTTGTTTTTAAGTCTTGATCTAGTAAGCATGTCCCCTAGACTTTTGTGATTGCTCTACATAACTGTTGGTTCAACATTAAACACTTGCCCACATTCTTCGTCAGACTGCAATAAATGCTAATATTTTATGATACTTTTTTTACAAATACATGGGTTATATTTTGTTATTAAAAATAATGAATATATTCTTTTTTATCTAAGTTTTTGTGCTGCAATATTTCAGTAGAATCAATAAATAGAGCATATGTTATTATACTAGTTTCGTCGTTTTTGACGTCATCATAACCTCTAAAATTTGTTAGATTTGTATTAATTTGTTATGGTCACTTATTGTTTCTGTATCGGCCGCTTCATCTTTAATACATCATTGGAGTACATGATGTGATAGACAGCTATTTCGATTCAGATTGATAACATTTGTTTCTATTAAATGTATTTCAAGGTCAAGAATGCCATATGTTGTAAATCTTTGACTGAGTAGTTTGAGATTTCATGGTTAGACTTTAGTAAAGGATTGTCCAGACGAAAAAAATCTTTAACTACATCTGATGCTCTATTATTAGTATATATTATAAATCCATCACCCTATATTTTCCATGTTTTTTTATGTCGAAATGCAGAAACTACCTTATTCCCTATTTCAAACATAAGTATGCCACAGATTTCCGGTTAAAAAACTGCCGCCAATTATCGTACCTAGTATTTTTTTTCATATTTTCCAATCAAATTAAAATAAAAAGTAATCTATAATGAGTATCAGTCAACAGAAGTATTTTATTACATTGACCGTTGGGACATCGACTTTGAATATGTCAGTTTGGATTGCTCTATAACTTGTGACAACTGTCATACAAGTTTGAGGTTTAGCTAGCTATAAAATCAGGTTTACCTCACTATTTTCCTCCGAAAATGCTTTTACCAAAATAGAGATATGACGTTTGTTTTTCACTCGTTCCGTTTATTGATAATATTTGATTTTGTAATTTTATATGGACCCCACCACCATCCCATCCCCAACCCCATGCCCCTCCTTTTTGAAAAAACCTTGGAGTCCTTTTTGTTATACTTTTCAGTGGCATAGGCTCCTTTAACTGCAACTAATGGAACAATTTTAGGAAGATTTGTAAATATTTGTGTTGTATCAAACGAAACCGACAGGCTATTTCTCATTGATATTAATGAAAGTTGAAAGTACAGATCTGTTATACAGGTAGACTGATTTTTATGAAGCTCGGTAGGGATCTATGCAGACACAATATATAAATCGTTCGACAATACACAATATTTTGTGCGCTCATTATATATTTTGTGCGTTTAATATACATTTATAGTGCGCACAAATAAATATTTTGATTGCACGATATAAAATATTTGTGGTATCAATTAATATTTTGTGCGCTAAATATGAATATATTTTACGCACAAATTCATATTTAGTTTTCATGTGGTAGTGCTGTCTAATGTCTACAGTTCAGAGAGATTCATCAGTCATAATTATAGAGTATTTTTAAGGTTTTATTTTGACAAAAGGTTAGAATGCAGCAAAATTATCACACTTCTCGCAAAGTATTAAATTTGCAGCCACGTCCGGTCAGAATGGGAACATTAAATCCGATGCCTCGTGTAAAGAGAGTGCCAGGCTCTTTAAACGTTAAAAACCCTTGCAGCAACTCTTTTATGAGTTCGCAGGTGACCTGTTGCAAGACTAAATTTCTATTCCTATCCAATATACCCTCATTTCCCGCGGTTGTCTAAATTTCTCTGACCTAAATCCCGGACGCCTCTATTACAGAACCTACCTATTTTTTTTAGTTCTCGTCCTGAATATGCATGAAATATTTGCTACTGGACGCTAAGCAACCAACTATCAATCAATCAATATCTCATAAAAGGTCATTAACCAAAGTCAAGCCGATTCTATACGATTTGAGAGCCAAAATATTGCCTATGCTAAATAAGATAAAAGTCCAAGCCAGCCTATTTCCGCTTTAAAAAAAATTGTCGCGAAAGGAGATCCATTACCTATCAATTTTTTACCTGATTTGTCCTTAAACTAATACTCTTCGGATTTATAGTACAAGTATCAATTTTAAGGATGTACTTAGGTGAGATTTTGGAATTTGTGTCAGATGTTCGGATTCCTTGTTTTTTTCCATACGATACAAGGTAAAATACACCCATCTATCTTTTCATACAAGACTTAATAGCTCATAAAAGGTCATTTGCAAAAATTTAAGCAGATTCTTAATTTCTTTTCTTTTGATTTGAGACCCAAATAATACCAATACAAATATAAGGTAAAAGTCCGATTCAGCCTTTTCCGTCATATTTTAAAAATCAAATATCTTGAAAAGGAGCTCCATGATCTATCAATAATTTTAGCTTATTTTGTTCTATAACTTATGCTTTTTCGACAGTATCAATTTTAAATTCTTGATTTTTTTAATTTCACCTAAGTACATCCTTAAATTCCAGATATTTGTTTAATTTCACCTAACTCCAGTATTCAAGATAAAAGATTTTACAGCATAACGTATCGATATAATTGGCATGAGATGATGAGACTATGTTTTTAAAATATTAATTGCACGTAATTTGATGGCGTAAACCGCTTGCAATTGCTCAAGTGGTTCATTAATTTTGAATTCTACTTGTGACCATGGACGCACGTCGTAAAGGAGCGATCATGCGATTAACTGAAGTTTGTTTGACTTTTCTTAAGAAGTAAATAATAAAGATATTGGATAAACGTCAATAACACAGTAACCCAACAACACTAAAAAGATCTACATACGGCCTAAAAATATGGATATTCGCCTCGGTTCTAGATAGGTTGTGAAGTAATACATTTGGGGGGAAACGCTTTTCATCATTTTTCTTTCAAATTGTGCATTAATTGTAGTGATAAAAACTGGCGCAAAGTCAGTACATGGATTTACGATTTGCACAATGTCTTTCGCAAGTTCTAAAAATCAAATTGTTCACAGTGCTTTGAATGTCATGCCGCTTAATTCTTTGTCCGAAATTTCAATCCCATTCATGTAGCCATGAATTTTATTTTACAATAGTACAATTGAAAATATTGTCACTCATTCAGTTTGCTGTTTTAAGCATTACTATGATCGAAAACATTAGCATAGACATGCATGTATATTCATTCACCCATAAGGAATGTTGAAATTTGAAAGTTACTCCTATATGATATGTATATATATATATATTTGTAGATTGTAAAGATTGTAGTGCTATAAAAAGATAACTGAAAAATCATTATTCTCTACGTGTTCTTTTTATGACGAAAAAATACCCTTTAAGTTACACTACGCATCTGATCGTTTATTCTGGCAAACACCTGATTATTTGTACATCCCGCACAGCCAAACGGACGATCTACTTTGACGAGGGTTTTACTACCGGTGGAAGGAAAACCAATGATGACCATACTTCTATTCCCCAGTCACCCTTTGGGTATGCTATATTGAAGTCTAATATGCAATGAAAAGAGGGTGATACATGTATGGGGAAAATATTTTACCCTGTATCGTTAAAAAAAACCAAGGAGTCCGAACAGTTGACACAAATGCCTAAACAGGAGATGACTACATTCTTACATGTATTTCTCTGTTTCTAGTTTCCGTTTCCTTTCCATATTCCTTTTCCACTTTTTAGAAACTCTCATTTTCAGAGGGTCATCAAGTTGGTTACTTATTCCTTATTCATTTCTTATTCCTTATTCGTTACCTTACGCGCGGGTTATTTCACCTCTAAGAACCCATAGCTAACACCAGAGACATGAACAAATTTTAAAAGGTGCAACGTATTACACACGCATTACAAGCGAATAAGGAAAGAAAAGGTAACAGCGTATCAGTCGAGAGCTGAAACTGGTACATACACACTAATAGGGTTATTTTACTTCTACGTGTAAGTACCCATAACTTAAACTAAAGACAAGAAAAAATTTACAACCATTTTTTAAAAGGTGCAAAGTATAACACACGTATTACAATCGAATAAGGGACTAATAACTAACAGGGTATCAGTCGAGCGCTGAAACGAGTACATACGCTCTAATAGGGTTATTTCACCTCTAAGAACTCATAGCTAACAGCAGAGACATGATAAAAATTGAAAAGAATTATTTATTTAGGAGGTGCAACGTATAACACACGCATTGCACATGTTACAAGCGAATAAGGAACGAATAAGTAACAGGGTATCAGTCGAGCGCTAAAACGGTTACATATGCGCTAATAGGGTTATTTCACCTGCAAGAACCCATTGCTAACACAAGAGACAAGAAACAAAATTAAAATTGTTTTTAAAAGGTGCAACGTATACCACATGTATTACAAGCGAATAAGGAACGATTAAGTAATAGAGTATCAGTCAAGCGCTGATACGGGTACATTCGTGCTAAAAGTGTAATTCACCTCTACACACAAAGAACTATCACCAGAGATAAGAAAGTAAAGCACGAAAAGAGAACTCATACTAAAATCGATTAAGTAATAAATAAGGAATAAGGAATAAGTAACGAATATTTAACGAATAAGAAATAAGTAACGAATAGGTAACGAATAAGGAATAAGTAACGAATAGGTAACGAATAAGGAATAAGTAACGAATAGGTAACGAATAAGGAATAAGTAACAAATAGGTAACGAATAAGGAATAAGTAACGAATAGGTAACGAATAAGGAATAAGCAACGAATAGGTAACGAACAAGGAATAAGTAACGAATAGGTAACGAATAAGGAATAAGTAACGAATAGCTAACGAATAAGGAATAAGTAACGAATAAGGAATAAGTAACGAATTGGTAACCAATAAGGAATAAGTAACGAATAGGTAACCAATAAGGAATAAGTAACGAATAAGGAATAAGTAACGAATAAGGAATAAGTAACGAATAGGTAACCAATAAGGAATAAGTAACGAATAGGTATCGAATAAGGAAAAAGAATAATTAACGACTAAGGAATGAGAAATTAATAACCAACTAGACGACCCTCATTTAGAGCACTGTTTTACTTCAAATTCAGCATTTAACATTGTACGTGTTTTTTCGAGAGCAAAAATATCATCAAGATAACGGTAAATGTTTTTAAATTTATGAATTAAATTTACTTCAGACGGATCTTTTCTGAGATTGGCAATTAATGCTCTTATTACAGTTGCAGGAAAAGGCTTTATATGAGTTACAGAAAATAAATCTGCAATCGTGAATCTAACCCAACATCAAAATAAAACCTTGTAAATGACCGATCAATTACTGAACCACACTGTGATATGATTCGCCTACCAGGTGAAATTACATTCAAGTTCATTTAATCCAGCCTGTTTTATTTGTTTTAACTTCTCCGTTTCAAGACGGTGATTTTTTTGGTGGAATATAAACTCTGACTTCCTTATTAGTTTATTTAAGTAGCTGGAAATGATCAATTTGATAAAGATAATTGATTGTGTCTTTAGTAAGTAATATCCCGAGGAAGGATTGCCTTGAAGTTACATCATGACCTTCCCTTTTCTTTATTTTGATTCTAATGCAAATGATTTAAGTCCGAAGTTTTCAGTTTTCAGTTTCAATAAGAAAACCCTCAGTATATAAGATATTGTTTTCATTTCCTGATTTTTTCAAATATAAAAATTGACAAATTCACGTAGAAATATGCACAAAATAAGATTATAAATGATAAAAATATCTTGTAATTTAACTTGAACCTTTGTGCACAAATGGTTCAGATCAACCTATTCCCAGTACTGATTTCCCCCGTTACTTGTACTGATGTCCCCAAAATTTGAGGCAGTATATCCTTAAAAAATAAAGATTAAACCAGGAATATTTGCCAAATGTGTTAAAATATATACATGAGCATGTTCTATTAAAAATGAATGGTCAAAAGGAAAAACAGTCATTCATTTTTTACTTAAATTCATAGTATCGCAAATGTTTTTACTTTACATGTTTTGGCTTATCAAGTCATCAAATTATAAACGTCAGAATTATGACAAGAACTACATGTACAATTCAGAGTTGGAGAGGAGGGGAAGATCGAGGGATAAGCTGGTGGGTCAATTAATAATTCAATATATATACGAGTGTTCCAATTCAGGGTCAAATGTTACAACCGAATGTTTATATGACTTAGCAATGCGAATGTCCTGGCTATATGAAATAAAGTTTAGATCTGGAAAGTAAAATTAGTAACTACTATGTTCTCAGTCTTATCTAAATAGTAAAAACAAAATGGCAATTCCTTAACTATTCGTCCAGCTTATTCAAGTCATGGTCAACAACTGGTTTGATTGGCAGTGTATTAAGATCGAGCTGCTCGTCCAAACATCATCAGCAAAATGTCTACTAAGAAAACGAGTTAATCAAATATGTCATTAGTTTATATATATATGAAATATTTTAGTCTAAGGTTCTTACTGATTCTTGAAGGACTTCAGCGGGAAAGTGACCAAATACAGATAGTTTAATTTTTTTATTTTCGCTCTTTTTGTCTCCTTTGTAGGTCACTCATAAACTATTTAACAAGTCACACCAAACTGCATATTCTTTCATTTCTTTTTTTATAGAAGAATCTTTATCCAACGTTATCAAATAACTTAGAAAAGTCACACAAAAACACAAAAAAATCGAAGTAGCTAAATTTTAATTAAACTGCTGAGAGCCTGTGTCGCTCACCTGACTCAACTTGGGTTTTGAAATCATAAAAAAAAAGATAAAAATCATAACAGATACTTAAATAATGTTTGAGGCCAAATTTGGTTAATATTGGCCCTGTAATTTAATAATTAATCCCGGTGGCCATCTTGAACAGTAAATCAGCAACAAAGAAGCAACACTTCATCAGCACCTCACAAGGAACATTTATGGCATGTTTGGTTTCATTCTATTGAGTGGTTCTCTAAAAGAAGACATGTGTATGTATTTCCCATAAGGTCCTATGTTAAACTAAGTCCCCTCTAGCGGCCATCTTGGATAAAGGAACAGCTACAAAGTAACAACACTTGGTCAGCACCTAGTAAGGAACATTCATGCTATGTTTGGTTTTATTCCATTCAGTGGTTATCTAAAAGAAGACATTTGTATGTATTTCCCATAGGGTCCTATGTTAAACTAAGTCCCCTGCTTGCAGCCATCTTGGATGATGGATCGGCTACAAAGTAACAACACATGTTCAGCATCTCATAAGAAACATTCATGCTATGTTTGGTTTCATTTCATTCAGTGGTTCTCTAAAAGAAGACATCTGTATGTATTTCCCATAGGGTCCTATGTTAAGCTAAGTCCCCCACTGGCGGCCATCTTGGATGATGGATCGGCTACAAAGTAACAACACTTGGTCAGCACCTCACAAGGAACATTCATGCTATATTTGGTTTCATTCCATTCAGTGGTTCTTTAAAAGAAGACATTTGTATGTATTTCCCATAGGGTCCTATGTTAAACTAAGCTCCCCGCTGGCGGCCATCTTGGATGATGGATCGGCTACAAAGTAACAACACTTGGTCAGCACCTCATAAGGAACAGTTATACCATATTTGGTTCCATTCCATTCAGTGGTTCTCTAGAAGAAGTTCAAAATATAAAAAGTTAACGACGACGACGACGACGGACGACGGACGCCAAGTGATGAGAATAGCTCACTTGGCCCTTCGGGCCAGGTGAGCTAAAAAAGCAGTTACAAAAATGTATAAAACTAGAGGCTCAAAAGAGCCTGTGTCGCTCACCTTGGTCTATGTGCATATTAAACAAAGGACACAGATGGATTCATGACAAAATTGTGTTTTGGTGATGGTGATGTGTTTGTAGATCTTACTTTACTGAAACATTCTTGCTGCTTACAATTATCTCCATCTATAATGAACTTGGCCCAGTAGTTACAGTGGAAAATATTTTGTAAAAATTTACAAAAATTTACAAAATTTATGAAAATTGTTAAAAATTGACTATAAAGGGCAATAACTCCTTAAGGGATCAACTGACCATTTTTGTTATGTTGACTTATTTGTAGGTCTTACTTTGCTGTACATTATTGCTGTTTACAGTTTATCTCTATCTATATTAATATTCAAGATAACCAAAAGCTGCAAAATTTTCTTAAAATTACCAATTCAGGGGCAGCAACCCAACAACGGGTTGCCTGATTGGGCTGAAAATTTTAGGGCAGATAGATTTTGACCTAATGAACAATTTTATCCGGTCAGATTTGCTTTAAATGATTTGGTTTTAGAGATATGAGCCAAAAACTGCATTTTACCCTATGTACTATTTTTAGCCATGTCGGCCATCTTGGTTCGCGAGCGGAGTCATCAGACACATTTTTAAAACTAGATACCCAAATGATGATTGTGGACAAGTTTGGCTAAATTTGTCTTAGTAATTTTAGAGGAGAAGATTTTTGTAAAAGATTACAAAAATTTACGAAAAATTGTTAAAAATTGACTATAAAGGGCAATAACTCTTTAAGGGGTCAATTGACCATTTTGGTCATGTTTGACTTATTTGTAGATCTTACTTTGCTGAACATTATTGTTGTTTACAGTTTATCTCTATCTATAATAATATTCAAGATAATTAACAAAAACGGTAAAATTTCCTTAAAATTACTTGTTCAGGGGCAGCAACCCAACAATGGGTTGCCCGATTCATCTGAAAATTTCAGGGCAGATAGATCTTGACCTGATAAACAATTTTACCCCCATGTCAGATTTGCTCTAAATGCTTTGGTTTCAGAGATATAAGCCAAAATCTACATTTTACCCCTATCTTCTATTTTCAGCCATGGCGACCATCTTGGTTGGTTGGCCGGGTCAACGGACACATTTGTTTAACTAGATACCCCAATGATGATATAGGCCAATTTTGGTTAAATTTAGCCCAGTAGTTTCAGAGGAGAAGATTTTTGTAAAAGTTAACGACGACGGACGACGACGACGACGACGACGACGGACGACGGACGCCAAGTGATGAGAAAATCTGACTTGGCCCTTTGGGCCAGGTGAGCTAAAAAAGCAGTTATGTACATTTCTATTAGTTGATGCACAGTTTTCCATTTTAGGCGGAATTTTGACGAACTTTCATAAAACGTTTGTTTTTCGTTATTAAATAAAGTTATACTTTCTTATTAAATAACTCTCTTCATTACTTTATACCACCCAGCTTGTAACACATATCGGACATAAATCGGAAAGTAGATGCTGAATCCACCTTTTTTCCAATAACATTTGCAATAATACAATTATAACAAAAAATACATTCTTCAAGTGATTTATTAAAAAAATATTGAATTAAAGCATTGGTAGAGTTTTTGAATAGCATTAATAATTTAATTCAATAATATAGAAAATGTATCATAGATATCGTATCATGTCTGTGGGAGAAATATGGAAGAGAACAGTTTTTCATTTCTAATTTGGAAATAACACAAAATATATGTGCATGTTAGAAGATAACATTTCTCGTCTTCATTACACACGGTATCATCAATCGAATTATCATTTATACAGATTTGTAGTAGTGGAATATATACAAGCACCTCTATTTGATAAATGAGCATTTTCATGTTTTTTCACTAAGTTTTTGGAAATTAAAACATCGTCATATAATTATTTTATATTCAGATCCATGAAATCCAATACAATTTGTCATATTAAAAGTGTAAAATTAAATAAAACAAAAATTGTTGACGTACAATAAAGTGTGATGTGCTATATATAATTGCCACGTGTTCAACACTAAAATCTTGTGTGCGTATGTCAATTAACAATTCTATAACTTGGGTGGGAGTGATTGACCAAAAATAGATATGTCAGAAGACAACATTTCTCGTCTTCATTACACACGGTATCATCAATCGAATTATCATTTATACAGATTTGTAGAAGTGGAATATATACAAGTACCTCTATTTGATAAATGAGCATTTTCATGTTTTTTTCACTAAGTTTTTGGAATTTAAAACATCGTCATATAATTATTTTATATTCAGATCCATGAAATCCAATACATTTTGTCATATTAAAAGTGTAAAATTAAATAAAACAAAAAATGTTGACGTACAATAAAGTGCTACATAGAATTGCCACGTGTTCAACACTAAAATCTTGTGTGCGTATGTCAATTAACAATTCTATAACTTGGGTGGGAGTGATTGACCAAAAATAGATATATGGGAGGCGTAAGCAATCCACATTACGTTTTAACAGGCTAAGCGATAAACTTTGTCCATCAATCACTTACTCATTTAAGATAATAATTTATTTGTGCATAGACGATAAATTAGAATTGATGAAGCAATAGAAATAGCGGTTAACCGATAAAAATAGCGGTTAACCGATAAAAATAGCGATTAACCGATAAAATTAGCGGTTAACCGGTAAAACTAGCGGTTAACCGGCATATTTATAGCGGTTAACCGACATAAAAGTAGCGGTTAACCGATAAAAATAGCGGTTAACCGATAAAAGTAGCGGTTAATCGATAAAAATACCTTTTGAACAAAATGGTACACCATAGTTAATTAACTCGACATGTCATATGGATGCATGGGTTCCGATCAAATTTGTGGAACCTCGTGATTGATCGTAATTACGGAACATACCGAATTAACCGGATGTGTACTTAATTGTCAAGGAAATGACATTTACCGACCATGTCACTAAATGACAAATATGTCAGTTTTTACTGGTTTTGCTGCGTAAAAACAAATAAAAAGAAATAAACGAAATCCCCGCGACTGTTTTCACCAAAAAAAAAACCTGAAGAGTAAAAATACTCACAAGCCATAAATTTTCAGTTTAAGTTACAATCAATTTAAATAGTAAGATTTTTATTCATGAGAGGGCCGGTGGCTAAACACGCATAACTGTTATATACATGCTATGCTTGAAAATAATAAAATTCTTATAAAAAGTAAACGGGAAAAGTTTTTATCAGCAATTACTATCTCGTTTTACTGCTAACTTTAATATTTTAATTAAGTGTTTACTGAAAGAATTTCCAACAAAAGTTGGTTCCCCGTAGCGGCGAGTGCCGGGGAAGGTTAAATGGCTTTGATCGGAAAAAATATCAAATATTTTGATTAATTGTTTACTGAAAGTCCAATGACAAATATTTCATGCAATTCAACAAGAAACAAAAACATAAATTGCCTAACATACGGTGTAAGATGTTTCAGAACTGTTAAGCATTTATACACACATAAATAAATTCAAATTTGGTTCCCATGATAAAATTTTAAGAATAAAAAAAAATATTATACTGCTTAGGGCCCATCATGGTGATCGTTCTTTAAATGCATCCAGAAATATTTTAAGCCATTCGTAAAAAAAATTCTGTCAGACGTCAGAGCAATCTCGTACTAGGTTGAATGAAAGGTGTAACAATTCATCTGTCTCGTAACCTGATAATGCTATGTAGAGGTCATCGCGTGCGTGTAATTATTAACCTCTTTTAGTCTTTAAAACATATTTGATAAATACGTTAATAATATTTTCTACATTGAGACGATAGAGAAAACCATAGATATTCTTGTAACATTCGATAAAAATTTACAACCTTTAACTTAAATTTGAGCTATCCTTCGCCGTCTTACACACTACACGCGCATCACTTTGTTTTCCGCAAACACCCGACTTTAGGTAAATGTAATTTTTGATATCGGATATTTCCCGATTTCCAAGTTCCAATGATTAAAACATATTAAACAAAACTAAAAATAAGCTTGCCCTCTTTCCGAATGCAGTTAATTTTCTTATGTCATTCTGTTAAATATGGACCGATTTTTTGGATCTTTTCAGCTTTTGCCTTCATTTATTGAACGGTAACATGTGTCGTTATTCATGTGGCGATTCACAAATAACCACGGGAGTTTCCGTGTTTATTTACATTGTTAGGTAGATAAGACACTCGATACCAAATCACGTGATAAGACCAGCTTCAGTAAACAGAACAGGCGAAGGCGACATCGCAGATACCCCCCAAAGGAGTTATCACGTACTTGACAAACTGAGTCGGAACCTTTTATTTTCTTATAGAAATCAGTGGGATGGGAATGTGCTAATTTTTCGTTGGAGTTCCTGTCAATATAATACTTCCATGATATAACTAAGCGTTTGTAACAAATAACAAGTTACTGTAGAGATAAGCGTGAGCCACCAAATGTGAGCTCATCAAAGGCACGTAGCTAAGAGAATCACCCAATGTGAACTCACAGATGACACGTCGTTTTAATAGAAATGCTAAGAAGCAAAAAATCCAATTCTACAATAAAAAAAAAGAACGGAATGAATATAATATGCAACAAAGAGCTGCATATGCAAAAAAGCATGTAGTTAATCTATTAAAACGCAAATTATCAGATCAGGAATATATCCTGTTGGCGAAAGGCTTGAAATTTATACCAACGCCATCAAACAAAAATGCAAAAATGTCTATACTCAAAGACTACGTACAGTGAATTTGCTAGACAACTGCGATGTCGATATATGTTCAGTCATGAAGAAAAAAAATTGTCATTTGAAGGGTTCCGGGGAAAACAGTGTCTCGCCTACTTTTGCTGTTAACCGCAGGCTCAACAAAAATGAGGAAAAAAAATTAAAAAAATATTCCTCTCGATACTATCTTTTGATTGTAAGAAGCTTCTGTCCAAGTTTGGTAAAAATCCAGGATAGTTTATGAATCTAATAAATGTTTTAAAAACTTTAACTGCAGACTGTATGTAATGTTAACTGGAAGAAAAACTAAGTCCATTTATAAGTAAAATACAGAAAAACAGGTACAAAATTTTAACAAAATTTCCTTCTAGATACTAGCTTTTGAATCATGATCATAAACACGCTTCTGTCCAAGTTTGGTACAAATCCAGGATAGTTTAAGAAAGTTATTAAAATTTCAAAAACTTTAACCATAGAGTGAATATTTGTGGACGAGGCCGCCGCCGACGCCGACGACTGAATGTAAGATCGCTATGTCTCGCTTTTTCGACAAAAGTCGAAGGCTCGACAAAAATGACCTTCATCCATTTCATAGCAATACGGGATATAAACCTGCTTCTACGTGCCATACGTCGGAAAATTATATCGATTTAACAAAGCTTGAATTATCTTTTCCAATAAATAAAAAAAAAAAACAATCTTACTAAGGGCGAAAGAATAGCAAGTACGCAATTTGAAAAAATGATGAAACAATAGTAATAAAAAAGGCAGATAACAATTCAAATTGTGTTATTTCAGACAGACTAGACTATATAACAGAAGTCACAAGACAACTAAATACTCAACATTACTGCCAATTAGATTCATTTAAAGGGACATTGGTTGTCAAATTCATGTTCATTGATTTGACTCAAATTCTCATATTTGATTTATAGCATACTAAAACATACATCCAAATTATAAAAGGATAAAATAAACAATTTTCAAGGCATGGGCTCGATAATATGTTTCATCGTTTCTTGTGTATTTTAGTCTAGACGCCATCTAATTAACTATCGAGTTGACCTCCGAAGACTGCCGACGGTCATATAAGCGATTTATAAACATAAATATAGATATAAATAGATAGCAAAATCGTGCAATAGGATTTTTCTAGGTCTGTTTAATTTTATATTATAGGTTTAAAATATAGGGACGATGGATTCATAATATATGATGGAACATCAGATGAAATTGCAGATTCTTTTCGTCTAGCAAATAATTATAACCCCTTATTGAAGTCCACCTATGAAATCTCAAACGACAAAATGTCGTTCTTAGATGTTCATGTAATTAAAGGTCAAAGATTACAGCACATGGCATTCTTGAACTTGAAATACATTTTAAAGAAACAAATTCTTATCTCTATCTGCATAGAAATAGTTGTCACTCACAGCATGTATTCCGAGGGTTTATTAAAGGTGAAGCAATACGGCAAATTAGAAACACAAATGACCATAACAATTTAATAAACAATCTTAACTAATTTCAAAGTGAAATTATTAGATAGGGGTTATGATAACGTCGAAATAGATGATAGTATTACTGGTGCTTTATCAATTGACCGTACTGAATTATTACAGCAAAATAAATCGAAGGAAAAAGAAAATATTCCGTTAGTTTTGATAACTAAATATAACCCATATATATATATATACGTAAAATAAAGAAACGGGCATTTATTACAGAGTGACGAAGATTACATGTGTATAAATATTCAATGCTGCACCAATAGTTGCGTATAGCAAACATAAAAGTGTTGGAGATATGCTTAGTAGATCAAAGTTGAAGACTTTAACATAAAATTGACAGTTGGACCCCTGATGATAACTAGACCTATTGATGAAAAATTAAAATATAAATATATCCATATATACATGAATAATTTTCATATTTGATTAATGCATTTAAAATGACCATCCCAAGCCAGAGCCCCTCATCCCAAGCTTTAACTGCCGAAACACTAAAATAGAGATCAATAGTACATGTTGGGTCCTATCATGCAATTTGGGATGCGTGGTTGCATGGGTGTTTTATAATAACAAACCTCAATGAAAATCAACAAAGCACTTAAATTACTTTTTCTAGTAAATTTTTTTTGGCAATTTTATCAAGTGAGATGTAAATATTTCTGTACTTAACTTTTAATTTTTACGTTTTTTTTCTTTTTTCATTTTCAAAATTCAATATCCCTAAAAATGCACCAATATCCCATATCCCATTTATTTTTAGGACAAATATCCCATATCCCTAAAATTAAAATGGCAAATATCCCGTATCCCAATATACCCTATACAAGCCTCCGTCCTGTTGCTGATATATGTACAAACCCGGTGATAAATCTAATTCAGTAGGTCACACTCGAGGAAAAGAGGACGGGATTGTGGTAATATCAAAATTTGAATTTTGCCACACGTGGAGCAGAATTTGCTTACCCTTTCGGAATACCTGAGATCACCCCCAGTTTTTGGTGGGCTATGTTGCTCAGGTTTTTGTTTTGATGTTGTGTTTTGTATACTGTTGTTTGCCTTTTCGAAGTTTTCGTTTTTTGCCATGGTATTGTCAGTTTGGTTTAAACTGATGAGTTTGTATCCCTTTGGTATCTTTCACTTCTCTTTTAGAGTCTAATTTGGTTTTTTTTATATTAAATTTATCACTGTTGTGCTGATTTGGAATCTAATGTACATTTAATTAAGAGAAAAATGTCCAAACCAGTTGCTTTAAAATATGTCTAAAAGGAGATGTGGGGTAAACAACCAATCGGTCACTGACCGCATTTCGTTTCTGATACGCACGAGGATAAAAGCTTATGTGAACGGTTAATGCCAGTCACCACTTATACAAAAAGTAGTGCTGCATATACCTACGCGTATTATATATACAATAGTATAGGTGCCTGCAGGTCACACCATAATTTATCTGTACCAAATGTGCCTGCAGGTCACACAGTCTGACCAAAATTTATCTGTACCAAATGTGCCTGCAGGTCACACAGTCTGACCAAAATTTATCTGTACCAAATGTGCCTGCAGGTCACACAGTCTGACCAAAATTTATCTGTACCATAGGTGCCTGCAGATCACATCACTTAAAATCTGCAACAAAGCCTATCATTTGAGTTTGCAGGTCACACTGCTAATTATCTATAACATAGCCTATAATATGTGCCTGTAGATCACATCTACATAGATCTGCACTAAATGCTATTAAAGGTGACTACAGGTCATACTTTCGTTTATATATCTGAATGGTAGGTGCCTGCAGGGCACATCACTATAGATTTGCACCATACATATAAAAGGAGGATGTGGTATGATTGCAAATGAGACAACTCTCCACAATAGACCCAATGACACAGACATTAACAACTATAGGTCCCCTTACGGCCTTTAACAATGAGCAAGGCCCATACCGCATAGTCAGCTATATAAACGGCCTAATTAAAGTACAAAATAATAAACGAAAAACAAATATGTAACAAAGCAGCAAATGACAACCACTGAGTTACCGGTTCCTGACTTGGGACAGGCACATACAGAATGTGGCGGGGTTAAACTAGTTTGAAGGCGCCAACCCTCCCTTAATCGGGGACCGTGGTGTAACAGAAGAATATAAGAACAAAATATAAAAATCAGTTGAAAAAGGCTTAACTCATCAAATGGATACGAATAAAAATACATCTAGACTAACAAAACACAAAGTGGACGTGGATGGGTACTTGTACTTGTGCGAATAACAAAAAAAAAAAACACTACAGAAAAAAAGTACAGATCTGTGAGTACTCGCAGTTAGCATAGGTTATTTCACTTATGATCTACACCAAAGCCTATCATAAGAGTCTGCAGGTCACACTGCTATTTATCAGTATCATAACTTATCATAAATGCATGCAGGTCACATCGCCATAGATCAAAGCCTATCATGGGTGCCTGCAGTTCTCACAGCTATTATCTGTACCAGCCCATCGTAGGTGTCTGCAGGTCACATCACTATAGATCTGCACTATAGTCTATCATGGGTGCCTGCTTATTTATCTGTACCATAGACTTTAATAGGTGCTGCTGCAGGTCACACCACCATAGATCTGCACTATAGCCTATCATGGGTGCCTGCATGTCACACTGCTATTTATCTGTATCTTAGTCTATTATAGGTGCCTGTCGGTCACTTCACTACAGATCTGCACTATAGCCTATCATAGGTGCCTGTAGGTCATACAACTTGTCATTTGCAAAATAGCCTATCATAGGTGCCTGTAGGTCACACTGCTATTTATTTGTATCATAGCCTATTATAGGTCCCTGCTGGTCACATCAACATATATCTGCACCAAATCCTATCATAGGTGCCTTCAGGTCCCACAGCGTTTTATCTGTACCATAGTCTATAGGTGAATGCAGGTCATACAACGTTTTATGTGTACCGTAGACTATGATTGATGCCTGCAGTTCACACTGATATCTATCTGTTCTATAGTCTTTCTTAAGTGCCTGCAGGTTACATTACCATAGATCTGTATCATAGTCTATCATAGGTGCCTGCAGGCCATACAATATTTTATTTGTACCATAGCCTAACATATGTGCCTTCATGTCACATCACCACAGATATGTACCATAGTCTATCATGGGTCTATCATATGTGCTTGTAGGTCATTCACTATAGATCTGCACCATAGTTTATCATAGATGGCTACAGGTCACATCGTCACATGTCTGTATCTAAGCCTTTCATAGGAGCCTGCAGTTCATACTGCTATTTATTTATACCATGATAGCTTATCATAGGTGCCCGTAGGTTACACAGCTTTTTTTATTTACAATATTCCATCATAGGTGACTGCAGGTTTATCATAAGTGCCTCTATGTCACACAGCTTTTTGTATGTACCATATCCAATCATAGGTGCCTGAAGGTCACACCATTTTTTTATGTACCGTATCCTATCAGAGTGCCTGCAGGTTTCTTATAGGTACCTGCAGGTTACACAAACATTTATCTGTACTATCATTGCCTCAATTTTATCATCATAGATACCAGGATTGAAATTTTGCATTTGCGCCAGAAGACTCATCAGTAACGTTCGAATCCAAAAAGTTTAAAAGGCCAAATGAAGTAAGAAGTTGAAGAGCGTTGAGGACCAAAAATACAGCTAAGGTTATCTATTCCTGAGGTAGAAAAGCTTTAGTATTTCAAAAATTCAAAGTTTTGTAAACATTTAAATTATAATTATGACCATATCAATGATAATTCATGTCAACACAAAAGTGGTGACTACTGGGCTGGTGATACGCTCGGGGAATAAAAACAACCGGCAGTGGCATCGACCCATCTATGTAACATAGCCTATCATATTTGCCTGTAGCTATAGGTCACACTGATATTTATCTATACTTTTGTGGATTACAGGAGCCTGCAGATACAATCACCATATAGATCTGTATCATAGGTGCATCACGGTTGAATCCTATAATACTATATGGATGAATAGCATGGTGACTTACAGGCACCTATGATAAGAAAAAACAAACAGAGTGACCTACAGACACTTATAATATGATCGGGAAAATAACATGGTGACCTACAGGCACCCTAAAAGGATATGTAAAATAACAGGATGACTTACAAGCCCCTTTAATATGATATGGATAATTTTAGTACAGATCAATAGCAGGGTGACCTACAACCACCTCAGATAATTATGGTACAGATCAATAGTAGGGTGACCTACAGGCAACTTAGATAATTATGGTACAGATCAACAACAAGGTGACCTACATGCACCTCAGAGAATTATGGTACAGAACGATAACCAGTAAACTATCATTTGAAGAGCAGAAAGACATCTGCATTTTTAGTGCATGTTATGCAACGAACAAAGTAATTCTAGTATTTAGTGTCAACTGCATTATGCCTGGGCGGATGTTACAATCTTTAAAATGTTCCACATTTATGAAGATGCAGGTACTGTGATGCTGTTATCTGGTTGCTTCATCAATGTGCCAGGAAGTAACACTGATGGTACATGTTAACCCGTCATATTTATCAGTATAAAACACAGAACAGAAAAGTTGTTTGGATCGGGCTATACAATTAAGAGCCTTGATATAGTGTAATTGTACAAATGCAAATGTAGTTCAAAATCTAGTTATAATCATTAATTAAAAAAATTAAAAGATCTGACACCCCACTGTACTAGTCATGCCCCGAACAGTTCGATCAAAACCTTGGTGGACCTCCTACGACACCAATTAGTAATTAAATATTCAACAAATTAGTTTATGACTTTCATGTACGTGTCGCTTAGACCCCTGCCATGTCCCAAAAAGTAAAGTAGCAAAAATAAGGAACGCCGAGGAAAATTCTTAACGGAAGGCCCTAAGCAAATGGCAAAATCAAAAGCTCGAACACATCAAACAAACGAATAACAACTATCATATTCCTGACTCGATACTGGCATTTCTTATGTAGAAAATGGTGGATTAAACCTGGTTCTATTGCTAGCTAAACCTCTCACGTGTATGAAAGTCGCATAAAACTCATTTATAAATTGACAACGAGGTGTGAACAAAACAAACAGACATAATTGGTAAAAATGTGTTATAATCTTAATTACTATAAAAACAAACAAATATGTCAACAAAGAACAACAAAAAGGCATATTGACGAAGCACATCAACAAAAACGAAAGACAAAAATACACAAATTTACCATAGCACAATAACACAATAACGGGATATATAAACCGAGTCACGTCAAATGAATATTACCAAAAAAAGATTAAAAAGTAAAAGTACTAATTTACAAAGACAAATAAAAGAATTCTATAACACGTTATTATTAATAAGATAATAAACAACGTCAGTACCTAGAATCTATACTTCAAAACCATCGTGTATTATTTGTGAAGTTGATACTTTATATATATATTAATCAACAAGGTCTTGGTATCTTCCGATGAACTTTATTTTAGAAAAAGGACGAGACGTTCTTTGACATACCCCAATGTTAATAAACTACTATATAAAGAAAGAAATATTATAAATATTTATTAAAATTAATCATTACAAAGAAAAGGATTCCAAATTGTACGTCGTTGGAGAAGTTCAAATTTTAAATGACGAAGTGGAGAAGAAAAAAATCTTTACTATTTAGCAGATTAAACGACAGAACAAACAGTGCCAAAAAGAGAGTAAGAAAGGCTGCATGCAGAGACAGATTTTGTAGGAGAGGACAGGGCCTCACCCCCTATGGAGCTACATCTATAGCATTATGTATAGACTTTTAGCATTGTTGGTGCTATGTAAATGTGACCTGCAGTCACCTATCATTTTGCGTGCTATGACTGTAAATGGTATTATAAATATTTTCAATAAACAGTCATTTTCAACGTAATACAAAGAGGATAATCAAAAGATAAAAACGGAATGTCTGAAACCTTAAGTTAAGATTAAAAGACAAAAATGCATATTATAGAGACTGACAGACTTTATGATGTTAAGCACCAACTTATTCACTTGGCATATAATAACATCGTTGATTTTAATCTCAATTTTTTGCCAGAATTTATATTACTTGTAAATCACAGACTATTCTATCGGATAATCAAGAAACCTTACACTTCAATGCAATGAATTTATTGCAAATTATTTTACCGCACATACATGCTCAATTATGTTTCTTTTAGATATTCAGATCTATCTTTTTGGTTGGGACTACATTAACTTGCGTATACACTTTTCGTAGTGCAACGGTTTTGACGTTGGGTGACTGGCAGTAACCCTTCACATAAGCTTTTATCATCGTGTTTATGATAATAGTACCTTCTTAATATAATTATTGATCTCAAAAGAGGGGTATGTGCACGAACGAATGAGAAATAAAATGACCAATTGACGATGAACGAAAAATAAAAAAAATGCTTGCACGTAGCTTTTTTTTACCCATTTAACGAAACACTGTGGATAATGAGTTTCATTAACGGAAACACGTGACATACATTGAAAATAACCCTAAGCACCCTCTTCATAAGCATGCAAAAACACATTTGAGTTTGCATGGATAGATGTCTCATCGGCAATCATACCACATCTTCCTATTTTTAAGAAAATTATTTACCTTTTGCCGAAAAGCAAACAACAATTATAATACATGAGGTTTTGGCGTGGAGTGGCGCCCTGCCGCATTTTCTAGACGCCCTGCCCTTTTCCCGTCTTACTTGGTAACACCCCGTAGTATCTATTATAAATCAATACAAAGTAAAAGGTCGAACCAAAGTGAGTAAACTCAGAGGTTGCCAGGTGCGTAGCTACGTTTACGTCAAAACGCCCGGGCGTACACATGAATTTTGGAGAAAAAATATTTTAATCTAAATAAATTAAAAGATCTGGCTAAAAGCACATGAGCCTTGTAGTTCTTTCTCCACTGACTTGTAATTGAAGATAACAGTCGGAAGAAATTTACTTTTTAATCAAATGGTATCATATTTATTTGTTCGTTTTCTGTCAAAATTTGAATCTACTGTGAATTATCCTCCCTTTCTTATAGTTTAAAGCAATTCATTATCTGCTGATATACGATATGCAGTTTTGTCGAGCCTGCGAGACATTCCGTAATCGGCGTTGGCGTCGTCAATATTTATGTTCAGCCTGTGGTTAAATTTTTTTTAAAACATCAATGAATTTGTAAAACCTTTATGAAATTTTACAGAATATAGGCAGAAACATTTTTATGATCAAAAGAGTATCCAGAGCATAATTATGAAAATTTACTTTTAATTTTTCCGCATTTTACTGAAAAGAACATTGTTTTTATTAGTTAACAAGTAGATACTGTTTGTTACGCATCAATTACTTTGTCAAAACTTCATCGAATTTTATGTAAAAATGTTATCACCAACTGTACGATTTTTTTTTTTGCACCAGATGCGCATTTCGACAATTAATGTCTCATCAGTGATGCTCGAGGCCGAAATATTTGAAAATCCAAAACCTAATAAAAACATTGGAAGAGCTGATCAAAACAAAACGTACATAAAGTATAGCTAATTCCGGACAAAGAATCAGAGCTTTGCATGGGGGAGATATAGTCCTTTATTTTTAAATGATTTCAAAACTTTTACAACAGTCAGCAAATTTCTGTCTAAAATTTTTTTTTTCATTTTTCAGTATTTTACCATTTTTTGGAGCAATTAGCAAGACGGTCTTGAATTAGATATTTTTCACCTGCTACATTAATTTTGTAAACTTTCATAGATTGTTATGAAACTTGGACAGAAGCTTATCTTCCAAGATCAAGAAAAACATTTAAAGAAAAGTTTGATTTCTTTTAAATCCTGTATTTGACTGATAAATGGATTCACTTTTTATAGTTTAACCGACAGCAGCAATCCCAGGCGAAACACAGGATTCCACGGAACCCTTTGAGTATGTTTATATCACACATGACCATCTATGAAGATTTATTATTGTATGTACTTGTCCATTAACGAAATTTGCGCATAAAAGGGGAGAAAACTAGATTAAGTCATAATAATCAAAAGAACGACACCATTGAAAATGTAGACTTGCTTTTTTTATATTTCGAAAGGTTTGGATCTTTGGTCGATTGATTGTTTTACCCAACATCTCCTTTTAAACATATTTCATAGTAACAACTATTGGCCATTAGATTCAAAATCAACACACTGAATAAATTATACATGAAAAAATCTAGAAAATAGACTTTAAAGTACTAGTATGTTGCTATTGATGAGTTTTAATGACAGAAATAGTATCTCTCTCTTAATAAATCGTTAGCTTCCGTCGGACCCCTGCTGGGAGGTCCCTTGCCCTGTACCCGCTGGGGACCCTCAAACCCCTCGCCGAGGTTCGGGCGTACACTTAAAAATGGCTTAGCTACGCCACTGGTTGCCGTTTGTTGGTGTAGTTCATATGTGTTTTTCGTTTTGTACATAAAGTAGTCCTTGGTTTTCCCGTTTGAATTGTTTTATACAGGTCATTTTGGAGCCCTTTATAACTTGCTGTTTGGTGTGACCGAACTTGAAGGCTCCGTGTTGAAGGCCGTATTGTAACCTATAATTGCTTGCTTTAACTGCAGTGTGTCTTGGATGGAGAGTTGCCGGTCTCATTGGCACTTATGTCACTTCGTTTTTATTTTTACATTCTATAAGTCCATGGAAGTATTATATTGACAGGAACTCCAACGATAAATTAGCACATTCCCATCCCACTGATTTCTTTAAGAAAATAAAAGGTTCCGACTCAGTTTGTCAAGTACGTGATAATTCCTTCGTGGGGTATCTGCGATGCCGCCATCGCCTGTTCTGTTAACTGAAGCTGGTCTTATCACGTGAATTGGTATCGAGTGTCTTATCAACCTACCAATGTAAATAAACACGGAAACTCCCGTGGTTATTTGTGAATCGCCACATTAATAACGACACCTGTTACCGTTCAATAAATGAAGGCAAAAGCTGAAAAGATCTAAAAAATCGGTCCATATTTAACAGAATGACATAAGAAAAGTAGGTACATTCGGAAAGAGGGCAAGCTAATTTTTAGTTTTATTTAATATGTTTTAATCATTGGAACTTGAAAATCGGGAAATATCCGATATTAAAAATTACATGTACCTAAAGTCGGGTGTTTGCGGAAAACAATGTGATGCGCGTGTAGTGTGTAAGATGGCGAATAATAGCTCACATTTAAGTTAAAGGTTGTAAATTTTAATCGAATGTTACAAGAATATTTATGGTTTTCTCTATCGTCTCAATGAAGAAAAATGTTATTAACGTATTTAACAAATATGTTTTAAAGACTGAAAGAGGTTAATAATTACACGTGATGACCTCTACATAGTATTATCAGATGAATTGTTACAACACCTTTATACTAATTCCAAAGTTATAAACAATCTTAAACATTCAACCTGGTCCGAGATTACTCTGACGTTTGATAGATTTCTTTTACGAATGGCTTTACATATTTCTAGATGCATTTAAAAAACGATCACCATGATGGGCCCTAAGCAGTATAATATTTTTTTTACTCTTAAAATTTTATCATGGGAACCAAATTTGAATTTATTTATGTATGTAAATGCTTAACAGTTCTGAAACATCATACATCGTATGTTAAGCAATTTATGTTTTTGTTTCTTGTTAAATTGCATAAAACATTTGCCATTGGACCTTCGGTAAACCATTAATCAATTTTATATTTTTTCCGATCATACTCGGTGAATGTCCTATATTAATAACAGGTATGTGTTGAATTCCTTTTGTTATAAAAGGAACTTATTGAATGTCCTAAAGTTATATCAGGTACTTGATAAATATCCTTAATTTATAGCAGGTACTTGTTGAATGTCCTTTAGTCATATCAGGTTTTTGTTGAATGTCCTATAGTCATAGCAGGTACTTGTTGAATGCCCTAGGATTAAAGTATGTACTTATTGAACGTCCTTTACATATAGCAGATACTTGTTGACTGTCCTATATCTACAGCAGGTACTTGTTGAATATCCTATTGTCGCTGAACAATGAAAATGAGATCCAGGACAACGGACATATGCCAGACGACAGCTTTGTAACACAACGCATATGTATAAACCAAGTATGAAGCATCCAGCTTCTCTACCCATTAAATATAAAGCTATACAAATACTAAGTAGTTTATGCCGTTACCGCCGCTTTCGTCGCCATCGTCTGATTGTATTCTATATGTCTCGCATTCTGCTTGACTTGCTTCGCAGGCGAGTAAAAAAACCTGCTAAAATCTCTGAACAAGACGTGGTTGGTGGGCTGTCAAACTAACAGTAGATAATCAAACGTAATAAGAAATAGCTAGCTACTACAAGATTTGACAATATTTTTTTCAGTATATTGTCGTTAAGTATTTGTAAAAAATATCAATGGTGTACAGAACCCTCTTCTGTAAAGATTCATTGACTACATGTCAATTTTATAACCAGTTTCTGCTCAATAAATCATATAAATGTGTAGTATGGAGTGCTTAAATTGTTTCTAATTGACATTTTGCTTTCACAACTTTGACCTTTAGAGTAATTATGTATATAATATGTGTTTCAGCCATGGATCACCTTCAGTGGTGATCCGTTGGATAAATCTGTCGTAGAGTTGTCACTTGTTCAGACGTATTTATAATATAATTATTTCTGTGACTGCATCGAACGATCCTTAACGACAGATAATTTAGCTGATCTGTAATATTCAATCTTCATGCCCTACATATCCTGTAAAGGAATGTGTAAATAGCAAAACCAGAAACCAAGAAACCAGAAATCAGAAACCAGAAACCAGAAACAAGAAACAAAAAATATAAAAGATATGTAATGTTGAATTTTTTTTTTAATAACTAAATATAATTGACATAATATAATTACACATTTATATTAAACTGATAAGGACTGTTCTTTATGCATCTGCTGTAGCTGAAAACCTTAGTCATGTCTTCTTTGACTGTCCATCACGTTAAAATACTAAATCCCTGGGATGTATTTTAGTTGATTTTAGTCTCTGCTGCATGATTTTTTATTATTAATTGTTTTGGCTTTTAACTAGCTGTCAGTAACTGCGAGTACTCTCAAATCGTACTTTCTTTTTAATTTGACCTGTTGATACTATTTGTAATGCTTTTTTGTTATTTAATGTTAACATGGATCTTGTCTATATACCAGCTTTGATTATTTGGTTTTACTACAAATTTTCACTTCTTCGTACTATGAACATCAAAATTATTTCATTTTTCCTTAGATGCTGTTCTTGGACCTGTACAGGAAGTTTTATCTAGCTATAATTGTATAGTTTTATTGTTGATATTCACCCCATATGTACCAAGTGTTAGATTAGTTTTATTGATATTAAAGAAATTTCTTGGTATTCCTAAACGGAAGATTTTATACACACAGAAGAAGAAGTATACTTAACAACAAAATTATTTTCATATACCTGTGTATAATATGACGCAGGTTTCTTCAAAAGTGATGATTTTCTAAAAATTGTTTAACATTTCACAGTGATATCATGGCTACTTTAACTTTGTTTAAACCTGTTTATTTACTTTTGACTTTAATTATTTATCCCTTGTATTTTTTTATTAACTGTGTATTTGCATTCAGGTGTCACAGGTCAAATTTATTCGTTCATTGTGTGTTAATTAACGTTTTTTGATTGAGTTAAATAAAGGCAACAGTAGTATACCGCTGTTTGAAATTCATAAAGAAAGTTTAGCCTCCAATTGATATTTTATAGTGTGTTTTTCTATGTTGTTATGTTATACTATTGTTTCTGAAAAGGGAGAAGGTTTGGTACCATTAAAACGTTTAATCCCGCTGCAGATGTTAGCACCTGTCCTAAGACAACGGTATACTATAATACGTCCCGTAAACGTGCGTATAAAAATGACACAATTTTCAACTGTGTAAAAAATGACTATAATTCAAGTATGTACATATTCACAAAAATGACAAAAAATAGTGAAGAGATGATTCAAATGTCAATGTGACCATTAGGGTTAAGCGAAAAACCAACAAAAATAAGGCTATTTTATTCTTATTTACAAAACACTTAGTTAACATGATTTGTACAATGTGAAGAGTTTACAAATAATCATATATATATCAGAATTAAAATGCTGTATTTCCTTCATGGTACCTTATTAATGATTTACAGTTGTAGACCAAATCTCACATGAATGAACTCACGACGTTCTTCACTCATTCTTGTTGTTACATTATGTGTAACTAGAATTTTCAGTCCATCGAACAATAGATCTTTTTTCAAAATACACTGTGTGTTAATATGGTAATGGACAAATTCCCGCCTGAATGACATTTTAAGCTGGCCAAGTTCGTTGACATAATTCCTATACTTCTTTTTGGCAAGAACTATGTCAAATGGAGGATTAGGAACTTCTGCAGTTGATGAGCGAAATCTTTTTTCACAACCATAACACACCATTATCCTGGTGTTTTCTAAAAATCGGAATATAAAATTGTTCTCAGTGTCCACATGGAACGGGTCAATGACTGATAGGTCGGATGGTTTGGTACATGTAGCTTTCTTATTTGGCCACCCTCTCTTTTATTTGGTTTTCGCCCAGCTGATTTTGGCAAAGTGGTATTTACTGCTAGTGATAGAGATGGAGTTGTTTTCTTCTTTTGTCTTCCATTGTAAATAATCATCTGATACTCCAGCATTCTCTGCAACCGCTAGTACATGATGGAAAATTTTGTGAAGTTTATTCAAATGACATTCACACTTGTCTTCCTACAAATTTCCACAAAACGGTATGTTTTAGGATTGGACAAACTACTTACTCTTCTGGCATCTGGGTACTCAGGAATAGAAACAATGGAGAATTCCTTAATTTTTCCCAAATGTCCTTAATAATATTTTCCTGGACATCTGTAATACCACATGAGTCTGGTGAGGAACTAAGACCATTTGTTACCTCCAAAGGAGTATATATACGGCTACAACTTTCCTATGCCTTTGCAGTATAATTGTTAACTTTTGAAATGTGTTTTTTTTCTCTCTGATGGATCCCATGTTGCCCATGTAGATATTGGAACTTCAATATTTCGGAATTCTTCTTTCAATCTTAGATGTCCTTGTTGAACAATTGCCAACGAAATTTGATTCTCCTGAGTTTTTATGAAATTCTTCAGTTTCTTAAGAAATGATGGAAGTGTCTTGATCTTTCCGCATACCTTCTATAAGGCACTATTCATGCTTTCATTATCATTTGTTGTGTTACAGTAGCGCTCTGATCTTGAAAGGCCAGCCATATTCCTTACAGACTGGATTACATGTGATTTAAAATTATCTGCATAATGTCTCTTGAACCACATATAAAAATTAGGAGATAAGGTGTCCCATTTTTCTTGTAATGTTTCCAATTTTTGGTCAAATTCTATGTTTGTTAGGCAGTCTACCAGTCCAGCATATCTAAGTGCAGTATCTGCTTATGATCCAAAAATGTCTGAAATAATGATCTTTTTATTCTCTTTTGACACACCAATTTCTGGAAGCTTATTCTTAATATTCCTTTGAATGTGATTAAAACACCTGAGTTGAGTAGCACTTTCAAATGCCATTAGTGAGGCATTTGCCAAGGCAACTTCACCATCAGTGCCAATAGCTTTCATGTTTCTTAGTTCTTTTCTTTTGCAATTAAGGTTGAAAAAAAATGTAAAATAAGTCTGTGTGTCTTTTTTTTGTGTACACAATCTGGTCCACCAAACACAGGGCTAGTATTTAACATTTTTTTACCTGGAGTAATATCCTGTAACATGGGATTTCGATACGTTGTCACGGTAACATCAAATTCTCCAAAATGAAACGTAGGATTAATTCCTAATATAGAGCATGGATGTCTTGTACAAAAGCGATTTAGGTCTTTTAGTTGTTGGTCAGACGCTAAAACAACTATAAAGTCTGGTCGGGTGTCTATTTTCCTGATTAAATTGTCGCGTTGAACATCAAATTCATGTAGAATTTCAGTTATTTCATCTGTATCATCATCTTTCATTTTTCGTTTTACATTCCTTATTTGTTTGCTAATTTATTGGGACATCCTGTGCATGGATATTTTCTATTCCATCTTCTTCTTCAATAAAATTTTTGATTACTGATTTGGTTGAATACCTTGTTGAATTTGCCATATTTGTCATCCTTTGTAATGAACTCGGTGCAACTCTACGGTACACAGGTGCAGTTTTTTGCTTTGAATTTCCACGAGGCTTCATGAGGACAGGAACAGTTGGTCCAATAAAATAGTACTGCAGTATGATAAACGGAGAGCCATTTACTTCAATAATCAAGCGTCGGAAATAAGTTGTTTCTTTGTGTATAGAATATGATCTAATAATCTCATAAATGTTGTCAGATCCTAAGTTCAAAGCATCTCTGGAAATATTTGCTTTTCCTTTTGAATTGATTTTGTATTTTCTTTTTGTTTGGTTTCATTTGTGCCTTCCATGCACCATTTCCATCGGCACTTACATCTTTTACATCTTTTAGCTTTCTAGTGTCCAAAAGAAAGCCCGATGGCGTCTGCATATATTGTGGGACTGTTTCACAAATGCTGAATCCATGGGGGCTTAAAAGAACATTTAAGATCTCGTCTGCAGTGAGTCCACGGTTAATAGATGTAAATGCCTGATACAGGTCGAAATGCTTCTGTCCTTAAAATTTTTTAAACTCGAGTTCTTCCTCCTCATCCCCATCTTCCTCGTCTTCCATTTCAAAATCTGTAACAACATCTTTTCTTTTGGAAGAGCTGGAAGAGAGTCTGTGTCTGACGATAGTATATGTATAACCACATCTTGATTATCATCATTTGAGCTGTTGCTATCTTGATCATCACATAAGGGAATTATTCGCCGTCTTATATTTGACCTATTCAAATGCATTTGCACGGAATCATTATGTTTTCTCTGGGGAAGACATAATTTCTATTACTTCTTCTAAATCTTCCTTAACTTTCATTGGTGGTCTGCTTTTCTGAGTTGCTTTTTTTCTTACCTCCAATGGGAATGTTAGTTCATTGGAATCTTTGGCTTTTATATTTGTATACTTGAAAATACATAACCGTGGATTTATTACACTTTCACCTGGAGAACCATCCTCAAATGAGTTTTCTTCTTCTAGACCTATAAATTCAACATTGAAACTCATGTACCTTTATTGGAATTCGAAGTAAATTGGCATGTCATTCAATATTTCATCTTTTCTCCAAAAAGAAGTGTGGGGATTTCAACTGAAAGTCTGTTGATTCAAGGGGATACATTTGCACTATTCGAACAATTCTGAATATTACAAAAAGAAAATGTTTAGGCCAGGGATACCTGATGAGGATATGCTAAGATCTACATGACCGTAACAGAAACAACTCTTATAGTATTAAGAACACAGTCCCAGCTCTATGTTTCTTTTCTAAAAATACACACACAATAATTATACTACTAGCAAGTGTTTCTTAAAAAAGTATAAAAATAAATGCCGAAAAAAATGCATTCCAAAACAAGAAATATTTATAATACATTGAGTATACCATCTCTTAATTACTCTAAATCTGTGCACATAGTACTTTGTAAATGAAATTAATTACGAAGGATTATAATAACATATACTGGATTGGTCCTGGGCCTATTTGATTTAAATATAGGGTAGTGATTCAAAAAGACAGATTAGTTATTTTCTTGGGGTAAAAATGTATAATATTTATGTTGTAGAATTAAGAATGGAAATCTACATACCTTTCACTGCATCAGCATAGGTCTTCTTCAGGAAAACTTTTTTAGACATAGTTTCTAAATTTTAAGTTTGATTCGACTGGTTGAATAGATGATTATGAGATTTACTTATAAAAACAATGAAAAAGGAAATAAAGGAAATCATAAATCAAATTCAGAGGTGATATTTCTTAAACTTCATAATTGTTTTACATCAGCAACCCTTTACTATAGTAAACACGCTATCAAAAGATCTATAAAAAATGTCAACCTTTCAACACCAATAAAAATCTGTATCAAGTTATGTTTGTGGTCTAACACTGAACTGACACTTTATAATTGTTTTACATCAGCAACCATTTACTATAAAGTAAACACACGATTAAAACATCTACATTTTGTATAAACAATATCAACCTTTCAACACAATTAAAAATCCAACACTGAACTGACACTTTTTGTATATAATTAAGTTTTATTACAATTGATAAGGTTTTCAGCTACAGCAGGTGCATAAAGAACAGTCCTTATCAGTTATACATGTGTATTTATATCAGGTCAATTATAATTAAATACTAGAAACATATTCAATATTAGATAATTTTTAATTTCTTGTTTCTTGTTTCTGATTTCTGGTTTCTTAGTTTCTGGTTTTGCTATTTACACATTCCTTATCATGTACTGTGTTACAACCCTAGATAAAAAAAACGACGAGGAAAAGAATCACACGACCACAGAAAGCTGAATGTTTGTTCGGACTAGGTGGTCGAGTGGTGTACTGCGCTTGACACAGTGCAGGCAGAGTTCCCACGGTATCTCAGTAGCAGGAGTTGTTCGAATCCCGGCAAGGAAAGAACAAATATTTTAATACGTGTTTTCAGCCTATTATCACCTTCACTGGTGATCCGATGGATAAATCTGTCGTAGAGTTGTCACTTGTTCAGACGTATATATTATATGTATATTTCAAAATAAATTCAAAATGACACATTCAAGTTTTTCATAAATTTCTTTAATTTTCGCCATATTTGGCTCTTCAGACAGACCAAACAACAATTAATAATGTATACGAATCCATCAAATTCACTATTGAATATAACATTGAGCAACTTCCGTTCCTAGATATCCCCATAAGTAAGGAAAATACAAAGAAAATAACTGACTTTTAGCAAAGATACTGATACTCACCAGTACCTTATCTTGACATCATGTCAACCGTCTCACAAGAAATCAAATATCCCTTTCGACATGGCAAGGAGAATGTACACCATTGTGATAGACGACAGTCGTCGAGAATTAAGACGGGGTTTACGAAGATAACAAAGAATTAATGGAAAATATCACTGAAAATCAAAATATTCCGTTTGTAGTCACACACAATCCAAGAAACCATAACATACTAGAAACTGCCAAAAGATCTTAGAGCAGTCTGACAGTATGAATGAACTGGTCGATCGGTCACCTGTTATAAACAGTAAACGCCAAGCACCAAACCTTAAAAGTTTACTCACCAAGGCCCGATTCAGTTCGGAAGACTCTAAACGTGTGACAAAGAGCGATGACCCTAGATGCGGAACTTGCAATTACATTGATTTGTCTAGAAACGGGGATTTTTAAACCTGACGCAAATATGAAATGCAAATCGTTATGATCGTTTGAGAGTGCACAAACACCAAATAAAGGATCCAACAATCAGAACCACGTCTTGTTCCGCACATTATAATGAGTGCGTAAAAAGAAAATTTACGATTTTCCCTTTCTTGAAAATTTTTAAAGGAGAGTTATAATTATCAGCAGAAATGCAAAAATGTCATCTCAGTCAAAAAAACCTTAGTATGAAGACGGAATTAAATGATAATCTAAATGATTGACACGAAAATGTCTCCACAGTACACTGATACCCAACTTGCACTATTTTCTATGTTCAGTGAACCTTGACAATTTGATACAAAAAAAATTAACGAACATGTATACTAAGTTTCAAGTTGGTGTGACTACAACTTCACCCTAAACTACCTTAATCGAAAACCTTAACCTGAGAATAAACTGTTTCTACTCTATCATATTTCTATGTTCGGTTAACCATGAAAATAATGCCAAAACCCTAATTCGGCATACAAGTTAGAAAGACCACATTATAAGAAACATGTGTACTCATTTTCAAGTTGACGATGTGACTGCAACGTCACAAAAATCTACCATTACCAAAAACTTTAACCTAATTCCGGACTATCGTAAGTGGGGCATAAAAATATGATGAAAATACATTAAGCCAGAGTAGATTCAGATTTTCGTGTAAGGTGATAATAAAGGATATCTGCCGGGTCAGCCCATCCCCCCTTCAAATTGCATCCACGCCTGTTAAGATATTTGATAATTGATAATTTTGAGATTTAAACAACATGAAATATGTTTATACAAAATCAAATGCTGAGCTAAATTGTCTAAAGTAGGCATTATTTGATCCCTGAATTGTATTTATAAAATAATTACACCTTATGTAAGAATCCTGGGTTTTGATTGGTTGATAGCCAGTGTATTTTTCACCAATTTACTTTTATCAAATGAATATCGTTCATTTTTAACAGCGCCGGGGTATATGCAAAAAGGATATGCCTTTCTTACCCTCTCTGCCGTGGTATTTGCCAAAAAATACTCTATCCGACTGGACGCTTGTAATGTCACGATCATCAAAATGAATGCGATTTATATCACGATCATCAATGCGTTTTGTACGTTAGCATTCGGTGTAATTAAACAGATATAGCATGTTCTTGATGGGTATTTGCGAAAAATACCCTTCCTTAACATGATATATCTGTTCAAAAAATCTTACGGTTTAAATTGGCACACTAATCAATTTTCATCTGATAAATGTCTGTCGGCCGTAAACGTTTTCAAATATCTTCCTTGAGACGACTAAACCAAACGTGATTGATCTTCTGCAGAACATAAGAGCGAAACGCAGGTAATTGTTTGATATCTTGAATACGTACCATACTAGAAAACTACATTATGCAAACCTGACAGGGGAAAAATGGTCACAACGTGAAGATACTTAACTTGCACATGAGACATATTTGATATACATCTCTGCTTGCACCAACATTTTCATAGAACTCTTTTCATGATGATTCTTGTACAAACTAATACATTGTTGACGCCGCCAACGCCGGAAACAGCATACCTATGTCTCGCTTTTTGACTCCGTCAAGCGAGACAAAAATCAATTTGAAAGTGATTTTTTTCTCAAGAAACCGTTTTGATGAGTGACAAAATTATTGTATTGAAAGGTGACTTTAATAAAATGTTTTTAACAATAACTACTCATTTAATAAATACATCATAAAATATAAAAATATAAAATGACATAGTCATGGTTAAAATTAATATAAATGAATAGTATTACTTCTAAAAAAAAATTACAGCTTATCATCTCAAGACAATCATCATTTCTTAATACATAATTTTCAAACAGTGTAAGGGAGGTAATCAAACATATATATAAAACAGTATTCTTTAAATTTGAATTGGATTACCTCCCTAACACAGCTTTTAAATTGTCTAAATTGTCCTTTAACCAGAAAAACACGTGTTTTCCCCCTTTTTTTAGCCCCTAATTGCTAAATGATTTAAGCCATAACCCCCAATAACTATCCCTTTGTAGTATGGAAACTTGTGGTATAATTTCAGAGAGATTTATACACTTAAACACAAGTTATTGACTGTAAACTACAAGAAGTTATTGTCTGGAAACTAGAAAAATGCTTGTTTAAATATTTTTAAGAAAGAGGAGGTCTATTCTTAAAAATATTGGACAGCTAAAGGTAACATAATGGTTTCTTACAGGTTAATGATAGTCCAATCACTGAAATAAAGAACGGGTAAAACAATAGAATGACATCACAACAATGTTTTAATTATCCATAACATTTTAGAATATGAGACAGGAGAATGAAATGCCAGACATGTGACCTCTAGTCTGACTTTCTGATTGGCTTAAGTCATCTCTATAAAAAAACATCCTTTTCAAACGATAATTTCAAGATAACAGATAAACAATGTTTCAATAGTAATTTCCTAAGATAAAAAAAATATAGAAAAATGCACCTAGCTTATTAAAGAGGCATTTATTAGCAGCATGTTTTTGATAAAATCGCCAATAGATTGCATCCTTTTTTGTTGATAGTTTACTATAAAGTAACAATCGGTAAACTTCGGCTTCAAAACACGGCAATTAATGAGCTACCATATTTGTTAGATCATAACAGACAGAGAGAAAAAAAATTGACAATTTAAAAACGATATCTTTGCGTAAAAAATGATAAAATCGTGCACAGAAGACTAAGTTTATGATATAAACATGCATTGCGCCTGTCCCAAGTCAGGAGCCATTGGCCTTTGTTAGTCTTGTATCATTTTTAATTTTAGTTTCTTGTGTATAATTTGGAGTTTAGTATGACGTCCATTATCGCTGAACTAGTATACATATTTGTTTAGGGGCCAGCTGAAGGACGCCTCCGGGTGCGGGAGTTTCTCGCTTCATTGAAGACCAATTGGTGGCCTTCGGCTGTTGCCTGCTCTATGGCCGGGTTGTTGTCTCTTTGACACATTCCCCATTTCCATTAATTCTCAATTTTATTGGTTCAAGAATTGGATAAACATTATTTTTCATTAGTCACTCGTTTCATATGACTTTAAACTTGAGAATGTAATAATTTCAATGTTTAGTGAACCATGGAATAGGCCTAATACCATAGTAATTTCACATCATGTGGCCTTATTTTCATGTTGATAAGACCACAACGTCAATGTAAACAACCTAAAAAACTATTTGGACTGACAGACGAACAGACCATACAACATAATATCCATTACAATCATAAGTAAAATAACATGTAATTGGAATTAGCTGAAATGATTTTTTTTCAATTTATTGTTGGCTTTGCTTGTGAAAAGTTAAAAAACTTAATTTTGGTTTACATTCTTAGTAGACAATGTGTTCAAAGGGAAATAACTCACCATAACCATAAAACATCTATTTTCTATACATGTCCCAGTACAACTAATGATTTCTGACAAGATAATAAAGGCTCCTGTTCCTAGTAGCAAGTATGTTGCCAAAGGGAAAGTACTGTTCCCTAGCAGATTGATATAGGTATGCTTCTTGAACTTGATATATAACCCTAATGCTAGGAAAGCTGACTGGGCTGTCAGCTGGAAAAGAAATATAGAATATATCATGCATAAAAATACTATTGAATTTTAAAGAACATTTAATTAATTGACAGAACATGATAAAGAAAAGTTAGGAAACGGAATATTTTTGTAATTTGAAGTTAGCAATGTTAGCTGAAAAATTAGAAATAATTTTATATTAGGATCTTTTATCCTGTTAGCATGGTTATAAAATCTTACTAGCAACAGAATACAGTAAACAATGAAGGAAGAATTTCATTTAATTTGAACAAAGAACAAAGGGAGATTATTCAATTAACATGTATCTATATCTTCTCTTATGTCTTATATTATACATTTACAAATTCTATACTTTATATAGTTAGTTCTGAACATGCATATATAATATTTGCCAATGGATTATTCGATCTAAGCAACCAATAATCAATAAATCATTTAAATTGTAATATCTTTTTAAGTTGCCTTTTCTATAACTATAAACATATATATAATACACTTACCCAAAAGAAAAAGTTGAACACATAAAGGACGACTTTTAGGAAGTTTTTACCACACAGGTCCCTTTTTCTCCTATTATTTCCTCTAGCTGATTGTAAAATCCCAAAACTGATAGAATGTTAACTTCTGTTTAACCACTGTCTGCACACTGCACACTAACAATCTTTTGTTACTGATATCATTTGCAGCTTTTTCAAATTCAATCAGGCTATTTGTATTGATTCAGTTACCATCCATCTATTGTGAAAGAGAAAGAAAATATTACTATCAGAACAAAAAATGTCAATCTAATTAAAATATAGATCTCGGATTTCGTTATACTACGTTATACTTCATACGAAGATCTAACAAGTACCCTACAAGGTTTCACTTTTGTGACCTAATATAACGTAATATTTGACCCCAGAAAGTATTTATATCGACCAATCAGAATGCTCCTTATAAACGCGACCTAGGAACATGTTGAAGATGGCGACGTAGAAATGGAAAAACAACATAGAAAATGCATTAACTGAAATTTTGCCTTAGTACAAAGTGAAAGAATTGAAATTTGAGAAGAGAAAAATTTTGGAAATCAAAGATTGCATGGTCAGGCTTCCAACATGCTTCAAACGGGCTATGGAAAGAGTTTACATACCAGATATCTGCTACCCGATATGGCGATAATCAAGTCTGCATTCAAACTTAAAGGTAAATTCTCGAAAATAGAGTATTATTAAAGGTTGACATTTTTCTATCATTGGGCAACTTCTCGAGTGTTTATTAAAAAAAATATTTGTGGAGGATTCACAGTGTACTTTAAAAAAACATGACAATATCCTATCCCAGAAAATACATTGCAAGTCTTCATTCTCCTAATTCTCCTACCAAAAAATTATAATTTACAAAGTCAATGAAGATATTGGATCAGATAAATCTAAATTCATTGGAAATAGTATATAAATCATAATGTCATCTTATTAATGATATTCTACTGTGTACTTGCAAAGATATACATGTTTACTTATGCCAGCACATGCAGAAGAAGTTTTAATATCAGCATACTTTTTTTACTTCTGTCACACACTGATACATGTCGATATCATGTGGTGCTCCAGATAAGCGTTAGGGGAAATTTTCTGCCAAGAAAGAAATTAATTGTTCACTATAATTTCTTGGACTCGGCTACAGTGGGTCAGAATGATAATTAGTGTTTCAGTGTTCATTAAATATTAGTTTAATGCTTTGTGAGAAAAATAACTTCATCCTGTTTATGTACATATAAAAAAGAAGATGTGGTATGATTGCCAATAAGACAACTCTCCACAAGAGACCAAATGACACAGAAATTAACAACTATAGGTCACCGTACAGCCTTCAGCAATGAGCAAAGCCCATATCGCACAGTCAGAAAAACTAACGGCCTAATTTATGTACCAAAAAAATGAACGAATAACAAGTATGTAACACGTAAACAAACGACAACCACTGAATTACAGGCTCCTGACTTGGGACAGGCACATACATACAGAATGTGGCAGGGTTAAACAAGTTAGCGGGATCCCAACCCTCCCCCTAACCTGGGACAGTTGTGTAACAGTACAATATAAGAACGAACTATAAAAAACAGTTGAAAGAGGCAAAAAGTGTTACTTTAACCGTTCCAGAACAAATGGTAAAATTGCTGAATTTTTCGTTTCCATTCTCTAACTTTAGTTTGCCTCAACCAAATGTTATGAGACTTATACACAATACTTATTACCAAAAAAACTCAGATCAAGCACAAATTTGGGTAGCATCACTTTTACCGTTCTTCAGTTATGTCGCTTTATAACTTTATATGATCTGCAAGAGTGGGCATCATCTGTGTCCTATGGACACATTCCCCATTTATTGTAGTCTTTCATACTCAAATATTTAGCTTTAACTACATGATTGAGTAACTTTGCAGAGGTGGATTTAGAGGGGGAGCTCAAGGGGCTCAGGCCCCCTTTTTTGGAAAAATTTGGTTGTTTATATAGGGAATCACTGAAGCATGGCTGTACAGGCCCCCATTATGAAGAACATTTCTGGGTCCGCCACTGCTTTGTTTTTATTTGTAACATTACTAGTATAAATAATTTTGAAGACTTGATTAAGTAATTATGCTCTTGACTGATAGAATACTCTATCTTTAAATTCAACATGTCCAATACATATATACTTGATCAATATATAGAAGAACAAGACAGACGAGGCTATCTCTATCATAGTACATACATGTATGTTAAATTGTTCAGAAAACAACCAACCATCAAACAAAATCAATAGGTATCCTATAAGATTAATGTCTGGAAATGATGATGCTAAACAAAAAGTAAAAAATGTGAAATGAAATGAAATACAAGTTAAAAGATTTGTGTACAGATTCTGATAATTAATACATGTACGTACAAATTTGATTAGGGAATCCACACCTCAAGGACTAATCCCAAAAAGGATTACTCAAGGGCCAGTGTTTTTATTTCCCCAAAAAATGTTCAAAGATAAGAAGATGTGGATCCTAGAAATGGATTCACAGTGTAAATTTATAAATTTACTTTTAGATAACCTACATGTATATCTGTAAGTTACATTTATTTAAGGACAATAAAACATTCTGTCATTAACCAGAGGAACATATCAATTAAAATGTGTTTGAATAAACACTAGAAATAAGTAACAGGGTATGTACATGTAGGTAGGGAAACCCTAAACAAACATGCATGTACATTTTTTCTTCGTCTTTTAGTCTGGAAAAGCTATAGTAATAATTATTAAAGAAAAAAATTAAATGAGTTCCTCTGAAACGGATGTTAAATAATCTTAAATAAGCTTTATAATGAAGTCAGCATTGTTTTGAAATCAGAATATTCCATAAATATATTTAAATTGATATTTCAGGAGCAGACATTCTTCCCTGGTCTATATAGCTTCATTGAAAGGAATCAGACACAGAAAGTTTGGGGAAATGCAATTTAGAGTCACTGTGAATAATTCACACACATGTTAGACATAAAGAAATGGCCAGACACAGGCTCAGCTATAGAATCTGTATCAACTGGAAGCAACAGCATTTTCATCAGAAAACTAAAAAGGATGTGAAAAACATGAAACATGCATTTGGAAATGTTCAGCCGCCAAACAAATAGATATGCCAGGAAATGCAAATTGTTTGCTAATATAAATGTCAATGATGTCTGTACAAAAGCAAAGATATAAAAGACTTTTTCATTTATACATGTAACAGTCATATACCATACAGATTTAAGACCATCAGACAATCTTTAAATCTTTGGAAGCCACGGTACCTAGTCCAAGACATTCCATATTTTCAACTCGTTATGAAGACATATTTGACCAATCTGGTTTCCAATAGAAGTTTAAAAATAAGTTCTACATGTACATGACATGATGATCACCAGCAATGAAGGTGATATAGGATATAATATTCAAAGTAGAGAAGTATAAAGTGAATTTGAACCTCCCACCATAATAGCATTCTGCACATTTTGGATCACATATGGATCAAGCTGTTGTACTTGTGAACTAAAAGATTGTTGCTTGGTTGTTGTCAGGTACATTGTACATGTTGACAGTGCAATATGTTCATTAAATAAAATGCAGTTCAGAACAGTTATATTTTAGTAATAGATAGATTTCTTCTGTCTTTATTTGAACGGATACACCAGATAATTTAAAAAAAAAATTTCTGACAACTATGTCTGTTCTGGAACTGAAGACTAGTCTACCTTCACTTTTTGTATCTTCCTTGTTCATTTTCCTCCAGATAAATTAATGACTATCACCATGAGGCTTATAACATGTATAAGTAGGCTTATTCCTCCAAGGTCTCCAGTTATGTCCTGTCTGTGACAAAAGTTTCAGAATACAAGACATGCAAGACATGAAATGCTAATCGGACAACAACATTTACTATTTATATGAAGTTTTATATTTCAGAGGGTAGAAATCATGGATTTGTCATACTTAAAATCATAATCATGATAATGTATAAGGAATCCTTATGTTTAGAAGTTTCTGTCAAGACATATGTCCATTGTCCTTATTCCATTTTCATTGTTCAGTGCTCCTTAAAAAACTACATGTGTAGTGATTTTATCAAGTGAATTTGTGGTAAATTATAAGTAATACCATAACTATATTTGGTATACATGTATGGGATCAAAGGTTTACATGTGTTGTCAGACGGGGTTCAACTTGTCTCTCAATTTTTTGTCGAGCCCCGGGTTCTCACTAAGGCGAGTCCTGGACTCATCATAATCAGTCTGGACTCATCATTTTCAAAACTTGCGAGTCCCAAGATGCATGAAAATTGTAAAATGTTGTATCAACTGAGCACATACATGCATATGTATATCACCATTTTATCACAAAAGTTAAAAAATAATCTTAAATTTTGTGTAATTAGGGATAGCGATGCGTCGGCGTTAACTCACTTCTTAAAAGCTTAATATTGCAGAAGGTAGAAGATCTGGATGCTTCATACTTTGTATATAGATGCCTTATGATATGAAGTTTCCGTCTGTCATATGTCTATTGTCATTGACCTCATTTTCATGGTTCAGTGACTACTTGAAAAAAAAGTTCAGATTTTTTGTAATGTTAATTTCTCTCTTATTATGAGTAATTGGATAACTATGTTTGGTATGTGCGTACCTTGCAAGGTCCTAATGCCTGTCAGACAGTTTTCATTTGACCTCGACCTCGTTTCATGGATCAGTGAATAAGGTTAAGTTTTCATGGTCAAGTCCATATCTCAGATACTATAAGCAATAGGTCTACTATATTTGGCGTACATGTATGTAATGATTGTAAGGTGTACATGTCCAGCTGGCAGGTGTCATCTGAGACCTCATTTTCATAGTTCAGTGGTACTAGTTTAGTTTTTGTGTTCTGGTCTGTTTTTCTAATACTGTATGCAGTAGGTCAACTATATTTGGTGTATGGAAATATTTTACAATGTACATATTAGTCTGGCAGGTTTTATTTGACCTTGACCTAATTTTCATGGTTCATTGCTCAATGTTAAGTTTTTGTGTTTTGGTCTGTTTCTCTTAAACTTTAAGCAATATGTCAACTATATTTGGTGTAAGGAATGATTGTAAGGTGTATGTATGTCTGGTAGGTATCATCTGACCTTGACTTCATTTTCATGGTTCATTGGTCCATATGGAATTTCCATGGTTTGGTCTGTTTGTTTTATACTACAAGCAATAGGTCATCTATATTCTGTGTATGGAATGATTGTATTAAAGGTGTACATGTATTTCCGCCTGGGTTTATCTGACCTTGACCTCATTTTCTTGGATCATAAATGTTAATGTGATACTTGTAGTAAAACTTTATAAGTAGGACTATCAACATAAAATCAATGGTCAGTATAGTAGGCGAGACATTTCAGCGTGTGCACTCTTGTTTCAACTTATAAGTCTACAGATATCTAAATAAAAAATTAAGGTATACACATTAGGTAAAAATAAAATCAAACAAAAGACGGTGTTCATGTGACCCCAACCTCATTTTACCCATCAGTGATTAAGGTTATTTTTTTGTGCAAATTAATATATATTGTGGTTAATTCTATTTCTCAGATTCTACACAATGTATATAAAGCAGTAGGTCAAAGTTTACATATGAACAAGAAGAGATACTATACATGAAACGTTTGTATGTTAATGATGATGATGTTGATGATGATGATGATGATGGATAGCTGCTTACAGTCCAGTGGCAAATTAATATGCATATTCAGGACAAGAATATGTTTATATGATGTGAATAATGACCCTGCTTTGTAATAGACCGACAGCAACTAAAATAGCAAAAAATAATTAAATGACATCTAGAATGAAACCTACATGTATATATAAGGCTTCAATAGAAGGAAAGGCAATTGTCTATGCAATATGTCAAGCTCTAGTCTTTAATGTGTCTATAAAAGTAGTGAATAAATTCAGCAGAAATATCTTGTTCATTGTGTCTGTGATAATCATTCATGTACATGTACATCACATCACTGCATGAACAAAAATGTACCACATCTATTTTATATAGATCTGTCATATGCATTTAATACACAATTCTAAAAATAAAAAAATAAAAACTGTAGGCCATGCAACATGTACTACAAGTATACAACAGGGTTTATACTTGGTACAGGCACTTGAAATGTGATTGAATTTAATGAAATAGTTTTTGTGTCACCTGAGACCATTGTTGCAAAATGTGACACTTAGGGATTACAATCAGCATAATCGTGCAGCAGCATAAACTATTTGAATAAAGTTTGATATTTCAGAAGATGGATGACCTGGATGTTTTATACCTTGTACACAGATACATTTTTGTGTACCTTATATGTGTAGTCACTAAGTTTCTGTCCAACAAATGTCCATGGTCCTTGACCTAATTTTTATGGTTCAGTGACTGCTTGATTAAAAATTATGCTTTTTTTTCTCATTTGAAATTTTCACTTTACAAATGTATTATGGTCAATAAAATTGAGAATGGAAATGGGGAATGTGTCAAAGAGACAACAACCCGACCACAGAACAGAGTCTGTATGTCAGATTCTATAAGCAATAGGTCAACTATATTTGGTGTATAGAATAATTGTTAGATGTACATGTGCATTTTGGACTAGCAGTTTTCATCGAACCTTGACCTCTTTTTCATGGTTCAATCTTTAGTTGTTGTGGTTAAGTCTATTTCTCAAACTAGCAATTAGGCCTCTACATTTGGTGTATGGAATGATTTTAAGGTGAACATGTCCGACAAAGGCATTTTTTTCTGACCTTGACCTTTTTCATGATTTATTATTTATGATTTTGGTCTATTTTGCAGACACTTTGAAGCAATAGGGCCACTATATTCTGCATATGACTTCTGCAGCCCTTCTATGTCAAGTATATATTGATCTTAAAAAAAGACAGGTTATTGATAATTTAGTTTATTGCTTTCAAATTTAAAAATTTGATTAAAAGGTAAAAAAAGCTAGAATTTTCATTCTGGACTAAGGGAGCTACCATTCGATTTTTATGGTGGGGGTGGGGCTAGGATGAAAAATTTTGTTCTGCATTTTTTTTGTAGTTGTAATATCTGTCCTGCCTTTTTATTTTTCACTCTATTCGGTCCTGCCTTTTTTTAAAGTTTATCCTGACTTTTTTTTTTACCTAAATTGTCATCCTGAGGCCATAAAAAAGAATATGTTTGTTTGCCCTAACCCTATCTACCCATATAATAGCTGCCTACTCAAAATCTTTTATTGTCCTGATGTGAAAAAGTTTTTTTTTTAATCAGATAAGCATGAAGACTAAAAATCATCTGACACTTCAATTACTCTTTACCGAAAAAAAAAGAAAATGCCTACCTACCTACCCACTGTCTCTACCTTTGGGTAGGGTTTGGGCAAACCAAAATATTTTTAAGTGTGGCCTGACTTTTTTTTTTGCAAGTGTCTCATCCTGCCATTTTTTTACTCAAAACTCCTGTCCTGCCTATTTTTTTCAAATTTCATCCTAGCCCCCCCCCCCCCCCCCCTAAAAATCAAATGGTAGCTCCCTATATAACTTTTTCAAATTAACTTGGATTTTAATAAAACTCTACAGCTATCTCAATCATATATTGATCTTACAAAATGCAAGGTTATTTGGAAGTCAGTTTTATTGCTAGCTGAAAATGTAAGGATTCATTTAAAAGGTAAAAAAGCAAGAATTTTCAGTTCGAGCTAAATTCACAGCTATCTAAATCATATATTATATTACAAAATGCCTGGTTATTAGTCCCCTACCGTCAAAGTCGAAGGGGACTTTAGGTTTGCACTCCGTCAGTCTGGCAAATCAGTTTTCCACACTTTTTTTCTTCGTGCTTGAAGATATTGATTTGATTTTTGGTGTATTGTTTTATCATGACAAGTTACAGATCAAGTTTGAATTTTATTTATCTATTATAATGTCAATGATAGACTAGGATTGGTTTTTTGTATATATGTATCTGCTACAGCATGGGAATTGTATAGGAAATACACATGTATTTAAATATATAGCCTACTACCTAAGATTTTTTTCTTACTAGACACAAAATAAAAGAGCCCCCCCCCCCCCCTGACAGTTCACAAAAATTCGTACAGTAAGGCACCTCTCTGGTAGACTCGACCAACTGAGCTAAAAAAAAAATCACTAGAGCAGCTAATAGAGGACATTTTTTTTTATTTGTATGCAAGCCGAGGGGGGTGCTTGTGGCGCTAAACATATATATGTATGGTTTATCAACGCTTAGACTTTTTACATGTCCAATTCTAACTATGCATAGTTTGCACCCCCTTATCAAAATCCTTGATCCACGTCTGGCAGAGGGAAGCAGTCAGGGGCGGATGCCATTTATAAAAGGGGGGAGGGGTTCCTAACCCAGGATAAAGAGGGGGGTTCCAACTATATGTCCCCATTCAAATGCATTGATCGTCAAAAAAAAGGGGGGTTCCAACCCCCGGAATCCCCCCCCCCCCTTTTGGATCCGCCACTGGCAGTGCTATAGTGTACAGTTTAACAGTGTTTACTGTATTCTTTAATTTCCACGATTACGATCCGACCTCAAGTCATAAAGCATATGAGGCACATCTGAAAACTTTGACAAACGTCACATGTTTCAAATATTCATGGCTATAGTTACAATATGACGACGAAAGAGATTTAAAAACTATTTCCAAACGATTAACAATCGAAGCGATAAATTTTAAGTCCCATTGTTTTTATTTTTGGATACCCTCGGGACCTTTCAATGAACCTCATTCAAGTAAATATGTTCCGCGTGCGTTGTTCAGATTGGATAACTAGAATTCTGATTGGTTGAAAAAGTCACATGCAAAATCCTTCAGAAGTGAAACCTTATGCGGGTAGTTGTTAGATCTTCGTATGTAGTATAACGTAGTATAACGAAATCCGAGATCTATATTTTAATTAGATTGCTATTGATTTTGTTTGATGGTTGGTTGTTTTCTGAACAATTTAACATACATGTATGTACTATGATAGAGATAGCCTCGTCTGTCTTGTTCTTCTATATATTGATCAAGTATATATGTATTGGACATGTTGAATTTAAAGATAGAGTATTCTATCAGTCAAGAGCATAATTACTTAATCAAGTCTTCAAAATTATTTATACTAGTAATGTTACAAATAAAAACAAAGCAGTGGCGGACCCAGAAATGTTCTTCATAATGGGGGCCTGTACAGCCATGCTTCAGTGATTCCCTATATAAACAACCAAATTTTTCCAAAAAAGGGGGCCTGAGCCCCTTGAGCTCCCCCTCTAAATCCACCTCTGCAAAGTTACTCAATCATGTAGTTAAAGCTAAATATTTGAGTATGAAAGACTACAATAAATGGGGAATGTGTCCATAGGACACAGATGATGCCCACTCTTGCAGATCATATAAAGTTATAAAGCGACATAACTGAAGAACGGTAAAAGTGATGCTACCCAAATTTGTGCTTGATCTGAGTTTTTTTGGTAATAAGTATTGTGTATAAGTTTCATAACATTTGGTTGAGGCAAACTAAAGTTAGAGAATGGAAACGAAAAATTCAGCAATTTTACCATTTGTTCTGGAACGGTTAAAGTAACACTTTTTGCCTCTTTCAACTGTTTTTTATAGTTCGTTCTTATATTGTACTGTTACACAACTGTCCCAGGTTAGGGGGAGGGTTGGGATCCCGCTAACTTGTTTAACCCTGCCACATTCTGTATGTATGTGCCTGTCCCAAGTCAGGAGCCTGTAATTCAGTGGTTGTCGTTTGTTTACGTGTTACATACTTGTTATTCGTTCATTTTTTTGGTACATAAATTAGGCCGTTAGTTTTTCTGACTGTGCGATATGGGCTTTGCTCATTGCTGAAGGCTGTACGGTGACCTATAGTTGTTAATTTCTGTGTCATTTGGTCTCTTGTGGAGAGTTGTCTTATTGGCAATCATACCACATCTTCTTTTTTATATGTACATAAACAGGATGAAGTTATTTTTCTCACAAAGCATTAAACTAATATTTAATGAACACTGAAACACTAATTATCATTCTGACCCACTGTAGCCGAGTCCAAGAAATTATAGTGAACAATTAATTTCTTTCTTGGCAGAAAATTTCCCCTAACGCTTATCTGGAGCACCACATGATATCGACATGTATCAGTGTGTGACAGAAGTAAAAAAAGTATGCTGATATTAAAACTTCTTCTGCATGTGCTGGCATAAGTAAACATGTATATCTTTGCAAGTACACAGTAGAATATCATTAATAAGATGACATTATGATTTATATACTATTTCCAATGAATTTAGATTTATCTGATCCCATATCTTCATTGACTTTGTAAATTATAATTTTTTGGTAGGAGAATTAGGAGAATGAAGACTTGCAATGTATTTTCTGGGATAGGATATTGTCATGTTTTTTTTAAAGTACACTGTGAATCCTCCACAAATATTTTTTTTAATAAACACTCGAGAAGTTGCCCAATGATAGAAAAATGTCAACCTTTAATAATACTCTATTTTCGAGAATTTACCTTTAAGTTTGAATGCAGACTTGATTATCGCCATATCGGGTAGCAGATATCTGGTATGTAAACTCTTTCCATAGCCCGTTTGAAGCATGTTGGAAGCCTGACCATGCAATCTTTGATTTCCAAAATTTTTCTCTTCTCAAATTCTTTCACTTTGTACTAAGGCAAAATTTCAGTAAATGCATTTTCTATGTTGTTTTTCCATTTCTACGTCGCCATCTTCAACATGTTCCTAGGTCGCGTTTATAAGGAGCATTCTGATTGGTCGATATAAATACTTTCTGGGGTCAAATATTACGTTATATAAGGTCACAAAAGTGAAACCTTGTAGGGTACTTGTTAGATCTTCGTATGAAGTATAACGTAGTATAACGAAATCCGAGATCTATATTTTAATTAGATTGAAAAAATGTCCACAGATATACTGCACTTAAAGTTAACTTTAGTTACTTTCCTGAAAAAACCAATTAGATAATTTCACATAATCTTTACTTTATGACTTTATAAAGTTTTTTCTATCACATGAATAAGTAATTATAATTTAATGCATATAATAAACGTAATTAACTGCAGTCAGGGGCGTAGCTGCCGTTAGGCACTTTAGGCACGTGCCTACACATAATTTTTTCACAAATAATTTTTTTATTAAAAAAAGTAATAAACAATGTTATCTGTAGATGCATGTGAATTCGTCAAAACTCTTTAATTATCGAATGTCATGCGTACACTAGTCTATCATCCTTATTGAATCAGTGGCGTATTGGAACTGTATGTCATTATATTCCACCTAATATAGAAACTATAAACTAGAACTTTGGTTCAGATAATTCACTCCAATCAACAAATACTTGAATGAACCTCAACTTACATAAATGATTTTTTTTAATTAGTTGTTGTTGGCCCAAGTTCAATCTGATGCCTAGTGAAGAGAGAAAGAATGCCACACTCTCTGCACGTTAAGACAATTGAAACAACTTTTTGAGGGGTTAGTAGGTTGTCTACTGAAAGGCAAATTTCTGTTCCTATTTAATAAACCCTCATTTTCCAATGCATGGCATTTCCAAATTTCCAGACCTTCATCCTGGACGACCTCTTTCTGTTTTAGTCCTGAACATGCATGAATTATTTGCCACTGGACGTATATCAATCAATCAATCAATCAATCAATCAATCAACTAGCTTTCAGTAACTTCGAGTACTCTCAGATCTACATGTAATGACGATAATTATTCAAATTCCTAAGCAGGTAGGGATTTTACAGTACAGGATATTAGAAAATATGAATTTCTTGAATTTTGTTAGACACCGGTAGTATGAACAGAACAGAACTTCTGCATGACGTATTGACTGTGTGTGTGTATGTGTTTGTGTGGCCGGGGGAGGGTGAAGGTTTAAGAATCAAAATATGAATGGTCGATGCGCCGTATTCCAAAAGTTAGTATTATTATGTAGTAGTCTCAGTGTTTACGTGCCTATTTTTTTTTTTTAATGAAGGATCGTCAATATGTACTATCAATTGACGTATACATCAATTATACTCAATCAGAAACAGCTTGTGCTGCTTAATAAAGGACTACGCTGATCCACGCTGGGCAATGCATATTGGAAATATTGTTTTTTTTTACATTTCCAATTGTACTGCCGGTTAATTCATCAGTCAGATGTAATTGTAGAATTATGTTTATTTTTTTCGACATTATTTTCATGTATATTATCATGATAAAATGACCGTTTTTTTATGTTTTTTTGTACACAAAATTTTGCAACTTAAATGCTGAAAACCGTTTTCCGTCGGAGGGCTACGCCCCCAGAACCCCTTACCAGGGGCCTTATGGGGCCCCAGACCCCCTGCCGCAATTTGTGCCTACAGTTTATTGGATACCTAGCTACGCCCCTGGCAGTTGTCTGGCTATGCTTCATCTCACAATATATTGTGTATACATATACACCTGGTGATACCCACCCAGATACATTATTCACATATACGACCATGCAAGACCCTCATGGATAACCAGGGTCAGTAAAAAAAAACATGTCATTCACAATATAAAAACCATACAATAATTTCTGTATTAACAGTATTTGAAATGTTATACAACAGTTTAACCAGGTATTTAAAATCTTAACCCTGTGGTTTTTAGATACAATCCAAATGGACTTTGATGTTGATATTTAAATGTCTTCTTACTTTTTGTGTCATTAAGTTGCTGTCTCATTGATATATTATACCCTTTATCTCCATTATTCAACTTTTTATCATGGTAAGCAAAGGTATTAAGGCTATGTTAAATTACTGAAAGAACTTATATGTATGGGCTTTGCTCATTGTTAAAGGTCGTAAGGTGACCCGTAGCTGTTAATTTCTGTGTCATTTGGTCTCTTGTGGCTCGTTTCTCATTGGCAATCGTACCACATCTTCTTTTTCATATTATGCAAGATAATGCCTGGTTTCCCCTTTGATTTGTTCAAATCTTCAAATATTAATGTAAACATAAAGTAACCAGATGCTCCGCAGGGTGCAGCTTTATACGACTGCAGAGGTCGAACCCTGAACAGTTGGTACAAGTATGGACACAACATTCAAGCTTGATACAGCTCTGAATTTGGATTGTGATTAAATAGTTGACACAGCATAGGTTTCTGGTAGTCTAATGAACTTGAAAAATTTATTTGCTTTTGAGTAATACACTATGCTGTTGAATATTAATCCCCTAAAAAAAAAAATTTTAAGGAAATCTGAAATGAGAAAAATTGTACCCCCTACCCCCCCCCCCCCCCCCCCCCCCCCCCCCCTACTAAGCTAAAATTTCAAAGTTATTAGACCATGACTGAGGGGGCGGGGTCAAATAATCTCCATGGAAATGAGATATGCCAATGCTTATACAACTGCATACCAATAATCATTAACTTACCACTAGTGGTTCCCCATAAAATGACCTAATCACAAACTAATACATGAAAACTAAGCAAAGTTTCAAAGTCAATAGACCATGACTGAGGGGGTGAGGCCAAATAATCTCCATGGTAATGAGATGTGCCAATACCAATACAACTGCATACCAAATATCTTTGACTTACCACTAGTGGTTCACCATAAACTAGACATAATCACAAACTAATACATTGTTGACGCCGCCAACGCCGGAAACAGTAACTTATGTCTCGCTTTTTGACTCCGTCAAGCGAGACAAAAATCAATTTGAAAGTGATTTTTTTCTCAAGAAACCTTTTTGATGAGTGACAAAATTATTGTATTGAAAGGTGACTTTAATAAAATGTTTTTAACAATAACTACTCATTTAATAAATACATCATGAAATATAAAAATATAAAATGACATAGTCATGGTTAAAATTAATATAAATGAATAGTATTACTTCTAAAAAAAAAATTACAGCTTATCATCTCAAGACAATCATCATTTCTTAATACATAATTTTCAAACAGTGTAAGGGAGGTAATCAAACATATATATAAAACAGTATTCTTTAAATTTGAATTGGATTACCTCCCTAACACAGCTTTTAAATTGTCTAAATTGTCCTTTAACCAGAAAAACACGTGTTTTCCCCCCTTTTTTTGGCCCCTAATTGCTAAATGATTTAAGCCATAACCCCCAATAACTATCCCTTTGTAGTATGGAAACTTGTGGTATAATTTCAGAGAGATTTATACACTTAAACACAAGTTATTGACTGTAAACTACAAGAAGTTATTGTCTGGAAACTAGAAAAATGCTTGTTTTTGGCCCTTTTATGGCCCCTAATTCTTGCATGAATGGGACAATAATGCCCAAACTCAATCTAAGTCTTCCTTTTGTGATATGGAACTTTGTGGTACAATATAAGAGAGATCTATACACTTACACACAAGTTATTGTCCAGAAACTACAAAAATGCTTGTTTTTGGCCCCTTTTGGGCCCTTCATTCTTAACTGTTGACACCATAGACCGCAAAATGAATTTAAACCTTTTACTTGTGGTATTAAACATTATGGTACAATTTCAGAGCAATTGAAATACTTATACACAAGTTATTATCCTGAAAGTAGAAAAATGCTTGTTTTGGGGCCTTTTTGGGCCTATAATTACTTAACCGGTGGGACCATCAACCCCAAAATCAATCCAATATTTATCATGTGTGCCTAAAGACTACATCAGGTGCCATTTAACTAGGTGCCAATTTGACTAGGTGCTGATTTGACTATACCGGGTGCCGATTTGACCGGATACTGATTTGACTAGAACTCTGACCAATGAGCTGTTGAATACCATAAATGGGCTGTCGACATTTGATCAAGCTTCCGTCGTAAATATTGGTCACAGTGTAATTAACCAGATTGTTTTGGGGCCAGATTGATTTTGGGCCAGAACAACCTGATACCCTAGTACTGATACCCTAGTACTTTACCAGTATATAATAGAACATTAGTAAGTTAATCTGTTTATATCTAGTTTTAACCATTTACCCCCCAGAAGATATATCCTGTCATTCCTGTTGTCTAGTGTTCATTGTACTTCTTCTTCTATATTTTTCGGATAATCTGCAGTTGAAATTTCCATAACACAGATATACTGTGCGGGTGTGTCAACCAGTACACGCCAAGTTAAAAATAAACAAAAACTTGTGTATTTACAGGAACAAAATCAAATAAAATTATGTGAGTTTGCAACAACTGTACAGGGTTAAAATCAGGTATCAATAGTTACACCAGGAACTGCCACACACAGACCCGGAAGGCGTCTGTTGTGGGGGCTTGGATGGCACTTTCAGGTAATTGGTTCCAGTCAAAAATTTGTTCTGGGGATGAAACTGTATTTATAGGCATCCGTTGAAGTCCTGACTCTGTGCCTGTGGTATTGTCTGGTTGTTACAGTTGGTCTCCTGATGTAATCTGGGATAATGACTGATGCTTCTCCATGCAGGATCTTATATACAGGTGCGTAGCTACGTTTACGTCAAAACGCCAGGGCGTACACATGAATTTTGGAGAAAAAATATTTTAATCTAAATAAATTAAAAGATCTGGCTAAAAGCACATGAGCCTTGTAGTTCTTTCTCCACTGACTTGTAATTGAAGATAACAGTCGGAAGAAATTTACTTTTTAATCAAATGGTATCATATTTATTTGTTCGTTTTCTGTCAAAATTTGAATCTACTGTGAATTATCCTCCCTTTCTTATAGTTTAAAGCAATTCATTATCTGCTGATATACGATATGCAGTTTTGTCGAGCCTGCGAGACATTCCGTAATCGGCGTTGGCGTCGTCAATATTTATGTTCAGCCTGTGGTTAAATTTTTTTTAAAACATCAATGAATTTGTAAAACCTTTATGAAATTTTACAGAATATAGGCAGAAACATTTTTATGATCAAAAGAGTATCCAGAGCATAATTATGAAAATTTACTTTTAATTTTTCCGCATTTTACTGAAAAGAACATTGTTTTTATTAGTTAACAAGTAGATACTGTTTGTTACGCATCAATTACTTTGTCAAAACTTCATCGAATTTTATGTAAAAATGTTAACACCAACTGTACGATTTTTTTTTTTTGCACCAGATGCGCATTTCGACAATTAATGTCTCATCAGTGATGCTCGAGGCCGAAATATTTGAAAATCCAAAACCTAATAAAAACATTGGAAGAGCTGATCAAAACAAAACGTACATAAAGTATAGCTAATTCCGGACAAAGAATCAGAGCTTTGCATGGGGGAGATATAGTCCTTTATTTTTAAATGATTTCAAAACTTTTACAACAGTCAGCAAATTTCTGTCTAAAATTTTTTTTTTCATTTTTCAGTATTTTACCATTTTTTGGAGCAATTAGCAAGACGGTCTTGAATTAGATATTTTTCACCTGCTACATTAATTTTGTAAACTTTCATAGATTGTTATGAAACTTGGACAGAAGCTTATCTTCCAAGATCAAGAAAAACATTTAAAGAAAAGTTTGATTTCTTTTAAATCCTGTATTTGACTGATAAATGGATTCACTTTTTATAGTTTAACCGACAGCAGCAATCCCAGGCGAAACACAGGATTCCACGGAACCCTTTGAGTATGTTTATATCACACATGACCATCTATGAAGATTTATTATTGTATGTACTTGTCCATTAACGAAATTTGCGCATAAAAGGGGAGAAAACTAGATTAAGTCATAATAATCAAAAGAACGACACCATTGAAAATGTAGACTTGCTTTTTTTATATTTCGAAAGGTTTGGATCTTTGGTCGATTGATTGTTTTACCCAACATCTCCTTTTAAACATATTTCATAGTAACAACTATTGGCCATTAGATTCAAAATCAACACACTGAATAAATTATACATGAAAAAATCTAGAAAATAGACTTTAAAGTACTAGTATGTTGCTATTGATGAGTTTTAATGACAGAAATAGTATCTCTCTCTTAATAAATCGTTAGCTTCCGTCGGACCCCTGCTGGGAGGTCCCTTGCCCTGTACCCGCTGGGGACCCTCAAACCCCTCGCCGAGGTTCGGGCGTACACTTAAAAATGGCTTAGCTACGCCACTGATATAGGAGTATAAGCCTTGCTCCTTGTCTGCGTGTTGCTAGTGTTGGCCAGCCAAGTGTCTGTAGGATGTTGGTTACAGTACCTGGTTCCCGAGAATAGGTTGTTGTAGATCTAGTCGGTTGAATTATGTAATGACAAAGCATACAATATTTGGATACTTAAATTGTAAATAAAATTTAGCTTCTGTTTATCTATCTTGATAGTAATTTGTGTTGTCATCTATCTAAAGCACGTGAATAAAGTAAAATCACACAACAATATTGCACTTTGGATGAGTTTGGTAAAGTCACGACAACAACCTAACTTCCGGTTGGTTTTGTTTAATAAACAGAAGTACTCCAGTTGCTCCGTTCGATAGCCAACGGTCAGAGATATTTTGAATGAGGAAGGTTTTATTTTGGGAAACTATTATAATAACAGTTTTATTTAACATTCAAATACCAAACCTGTTTTCGTAAATTAGAACATTCTTAAAACTTATATCTGTTATGATTATTTAAAAGAAAAATCTATATGTAATATGAATTGTAACTGAACCTTGTGAAAACACTAGCTGTTTATTCTAAACTAAAGATAATGTTATTTATAGCGGGGAAATCGTGTCATTCTATAATGGGCATAAAATATGACTTGTACTCAGAGGCGTATTAAGTGGGGGACAGGGGTCCCGGTCCCTTTGTAGGAAAATTCGTTTGACTAACTAAGTTATTTAGGGGTCAGTGAAGCATGACTGGAGTGGGACCCCTCTTGGCCACTACCACCCCCTTTATCAAAATTTCTGGATCTTCACTGGTACTGCATACATACTTTTATCATCGGTACTTTATATTTTTCTCCTTTGCTTTGTTTTTACTTTTATATTCCGGCTCTGCGCTCAATTTAACTGTGCTTTTTTCAGTGTTGCTATCATGAGCACTGTGACATCTGGTTTCACTTAATAATGCTTTCACATTGATATGCATTTTATTTTATTTGCATGTCTTAAATTGTTTACATGAATTGTATACGCCTTTTATTTGTTCGTTGGTAAAAAGCTGTACAGAGCTTACATTATTATAGGTTTATAATGTACCAAATTTTATTTTTCTCAACCTTGTTATGTTTTATAGTCTCACTTATGGGTACTGATTGGTCATCCCTAATGACCGACTTGTTTTGTATTTCTGTGAAGCAGAATTCCTACAAAACATTTCAAAGATAATAAATTGCTTCGCCGAGCGCAGCTAGATACGACCGCGGAGGTCTTACCATGAACAGTTGGGGCAAAAATGGACACAATATTCGCGCTTGGGTCTGAATATGGATTGTAATTAAATATTTGACACATAATAGGATTCTGACAGAGAATAACTGTAGTCAAGGAACTTAGAATTGGTTGTATGTTTCAATTTATATTAATTTTTTTGGCTTATATGCTATACACTATGCTGTTGCGAATTGACCCCCCTACCCAAAAAAATACACCCCTTAAGCTTTCTGTTGCGTATTGACCCCTCATTTTTTTTTTGCTCTTGTGCAATACACTATTATGCTGTTGTTTATTGACACCTCCCCTTTTTTTTGGCAAAAATAAATTATATTTAAAGAAAATGTCTTTTTAATTACTGAAATTTCTGTAATTAAAAATTTAAAATTTAAAATTCCAAATAGAATTTGCAACCATAATTACCCATTTAAATACATCCTAAAATTCTTTTTTAAAACAGTTAGTTCTCTCTTGATGGCTGTATTTTTGATATTTTCACCTGTTATGTCTGTTTGATTTGTTCACACATCGTTGTCAATATAATGGAATTTGATGTGACTGTCATACAAGTGAGAGGTTTAGCTAGTTAAAAAAGCAGGCTCAATCCACCATTTTCTACATAAGAAAGTGCCTGTACCAAGTCAGAATATGATAGTTGTTATCCATTCATTTCATGTGTTTGAGCTTTTGATTTTGCCATTTGATTAGGGACTTTCCGTTTTGAATTTTTCTCAAGAGTTTAGTATTTTTGTGATTTTACTTTTTTCTAAAAACAAATTGGCAGCAAATCACCTCAAGACAATACATTTCGTTATACATGATTTAAAAGTAGTGTAAGGGATGTAATTCAAACGTAACATTCATGTACTTAAATAAGTAATAGTCCATCAAACATTGCACCCCAGTTCTATTGTTATACTTCATAGTTTCTATTTCTGAAACAAGTGTAAATTGAATAGATCTATTGTTACGAATAACAATGGATTTTGACCACAGGGTGTGACGAGCGGGGTTTCTGGAAACCCCTGCTTCTACATCCCGAAAACAAAGTCCATTGTTATTCATTACAATAGAAATTGATTATTCTTTAAATAGCATGCACATAAGAAAGTACTAATAGTGTTCACTACAAGTTGTTTCAAGATAATAAAAAAACACATTTTAGGAAATTCCAATAGCGAAAAAAATATTAAGTATCTATTTTGAATAAAAAAAAATCCTTTAAGGGAAAAATAATTTGATTGATAGCATTGAAAACTAAATAAAATTGTTCGCGTTTGTTCGAGAAAAAAATTCTGACTCCGACAAAAAACCATACCCCCCCCCCCCCCCCCTTGAAATGGTTGCTCCCTAAATACTCCTTTGCTTGAAGGTAACAGTTTTGATCCCAGTCATGTCTCTATTCTAAAGCATTGATCTTTAAAAAAAACGGGGATTCTAACTCCCGGACCCCCCTGGATTGCCCCAAAAAAGGGAGTCCGAATATGAATGTTTGTTTATTCTCGAGAAGGTGGGGGGGGCTTCTTTTTTTTTTATAAAATCGTTACATAAAAAATACTTTTATGATTACCTTCATTAAACTGATACAGGTAAGTACTTTGGGTTATAATATTGCCTTTATATATCTTTAGTCTCTTCTACCAAATCCAACGCTTGACTCAAAATGTCGTCCGTCTTATACCCGTCCATATTGACAACTGCATACAAGGAGCATGATGTATTTTTTTTTGTAACAAGAATGCACGAAACGGTCAACCTTGAACCGCTGATCCATATTAGCACCAGGATTTAACGGGAATATGCAAAACAGCAACTTTGACATTTGTAAAAACTACTCACTTGTCAAAGTTTGAAGAACATAGCCAAAGTAAGGTTACTAGTGGGGTTTCATGTAAAAAAAAATGTTTTTCTTATAAATCGTGGTTTGATTTTGTCAATAAATATGCTATCCGTTCTTTTTCATTAAATAATCAATGTTAACAAATATAGGGTTTAACATTGGGTGTAAGTTAGTTATACACCTCGGGATACGGCGTGTCTGGATAAGAAACCCCTCCGGCCTCCGACCGTCGGGGTTTCTTATCCAGACACACCTATCCCTCGGTGTATAACTATTACGGAAATCATTGTTTTCCCCCTTTTTTGCCCCTAATTCCTAATTGGTTTAAGCTATCACCCTCAAAAGCCAATCCTAACCATCCTTTTGATGAATGGAAAATCGTGGTATAATTTCAGAGAGATCCATACAATGTTCCACAAGTTATTGTCTGGAAACTAGAAAAATGTTTTTTTGTGCCCCTTTTTGCCTCCTTAAATCCCTAAACTGTTGGGACCACAACTCCTTAAATCAACCCCAACCTTTCTTATGTGGTTATAAACCTTGTGTTCAAATTTCATACATTTCTATTTACTTATACTAAAGTTATTTAATTATTTAATGTAAATTTGAAAATAATTGATAATCATTATGAATGTCAAAAGTGTATATTTAATTTTGAAGTGTTTTGGTTGTGTTGATAAAAAAACATGTTGCAAAAAAAGACTAGATGTGTCGAAACGACACGAATGGCCCTGTCTCAAAAAGTTGAAAAATCTGCAATTTCAACAACACATGTGAACACAAACATGATGGTAGTCTCACATCTTCAGGCTTTAAAAAACTCCATTTAACTGTGATTTTCGACCATTTATCAAAGTTCAAAGCCTGTAATTTTGGGGAAAATTAGCAAAGCGGAACTAAACATAAACTTGATCTGTAACTCATCATGGTTAACTCACATACCAGAAATCAGCCCAATATCTGAAGGCGTTTAGAAAAAAACCTGTATAACTGTGATTTTCAACAATTTATCGAAGTCCAAAGCCCGTAATTTCGGCAAAAATAGTAGAGCAGAACAAAACTCAAACTTGATCTGTAACTCATTATGGTTAACTCACATACCAAAAATCAGCCCAATATCTGAAGGCCTTTAGAAAAAAAAGTCTGTATAACTGTGATTTTCAACAATTTATCGAAGTCCAAAGCCTGTAATTTTGGCAAAAATTAGCGGACCAGAACGAAACTAAAACTTCATCTAAAACTCATCATGGTGAACTCACATACCAAAAATCAGCCTAATATCTGAAAAAAAGCCCGTATAATGGTTTGTTGCGGAATGACGGAATGACAGAATGATGGAAAGATGGATTGACGGAATGATGGAATGACAGACAAGGGTAAAACTATATGGCCCCGACAGCTTTGTTGCGAGGCCATATTTGTTGCGGGGCCATAAAAAGCTTCATCATGTGTAATTACTAGTTCATGAAGATCAAAAATGTTCTCAACTTGGAAGAAAAACACAGCACTTGGTATCATTCCAACATGAACTGTACAGAAGCTGCTGCTTAATTTGATGAAAAGCCACAACTCTATCTAGCTACTGAGAAGTGCTACAATATTTATATATAAGCAGCACATAAACAGTTACAAGAAAGGCTGTTAACCTGTGAACTTTTAGGCGACAGCAATTTCTCAATATTTAAACTTACCAGATTGATGTAGAAAACAGAAACTACATGAGACAAAACAGAAACTATACTTCCAGACCAGTACACCCTGCCCTTACTATGAAATCACATTCTCTCACAGATTAACTCCCTCTATATATTCCACTCACAATCATATACCCTCACCCTCTCCATCATTCTATTTTTCTCCCTCCCTTTCTCACCCTTTCACCCTATCATAACACCCTTAACCACCTACCACCTAATACCCCTTCTGCTTCGTGTTAAGTCCCTATGAGAAAATTGGGTTAGTAGATGAATACGATATTATAAGATGTACCAGATATGGAAGATCTTAAAATTTTAGAAATGTGAAGGAAATTTAGAACTGATTGATATCAAACATAAATATATGAACCTGAGCCACTTTTAGAAATGTAGTCTTATTTTCTACACATAATGGTCATCATAGCATTCGTACAAAAGATTAACAGCCAACGTTACAGAAAGCCAAATTGTGTAATGAAAATTTGAAAATAGAATGCTGTTTTGATTGATAAACATTATGGAGGCCAAAAAGTATATATCCCACTCTTAATTTTGAAGTGTTTTTGGTGTGTTGATTACAAAATATGTTGAAAAAAATGAAACAAACATAAATGAAAATTGCCAAATGGTATAAATCCAAATAGTTCAAAAACACATAAAACAAAAAGCCAAATGAAAAATGCCAAAGTTTAAAAATGCCAAATGGTATTAAAAATACCTGTCTGCTTGTACTAGCCAGCCGGCCTGTGGGTTAGCTGGACTTTAAGGTGCTAGTTCACCAAGACAAATGCCCACAGTAGGTCACCTATCTTTTCCTTTTGGAGTACCAGTTTTTAAGTCTTTGATTTGACTTGGGGGCTCAACATTTAACTAAAAAAAGATATAAAAAAAGGTCTCCTGTATAAATTAAAATTTGGTCTTAAAAAGTAAAATATTCCCTTTGTCCCCCACACCCAAATGTATAAAATAATGTAAAAAGTCCCTCATTTCCCAAATAATCATAAAATGACCTGCCTCAACTTATAAATTAGGATAAAAACAGTAAAATATCCCCAATTAAAATTTGGATAAAAACAAATAAAATACTTTTTTCCCCTTAGCAGCATGTTACAGAGCTTCACATGCAGACTTGAGCCACCTCACTCTCAGTTTGTTCCAGTAAAAACAATAAAATATCCCCAATTTTAACAAATAAAATACTTTTTTTCCCTTTAAAAGCATGTTACAGAGCTTCACATGGAGGCTGAGCCACCTCACTCTCAGTTTGTTCCAGAAAAAACAATAAAATATCCCCAATTAGAATTTGGATAAAAACAAATAAAATACTTTTTTCCACTTAAAAGCATGTTACAGAGCTTCACATGCAGACTGAGCCACCTCACTCTCAGTTTGTTCCAGTAAAAACAATAAAATATCCCCAATTAAAATTTGGATAAAAAACAGTAAAATATCCCCAATTAAAATTTGGATAAAAAACAGTAAAATATCCCAAATTAAAATTTGGATAAAAACAGTAAAATATCCCCAATTAAAATTTGGATAAAAACAAATAAAATACTTTTTTTCCCCTTAAAAGCATGTAACAGAGCTTCACATGCAGACTGAGCCACCTCACTCTCAGTTTGTTCCAGTAAAAACAGTAAAATATCCCCAATTAAAATTTGGATAAAAACAGTAAAATATCCCCAATTAAAATTTGGATAAAAACAGTAAAATATCCCCAATTAAAATTTGGATAAAAACAAATAAAATACTTTTTCCCCTTAAAAGCATGTTACTGAGCTTCACATCCAGACTGAGCCACCTCACTCTCAGTTTGTTCCAGTAAAAACAATAAAATATCCCCAATTAAAATTTGGATAAAATCAGTAAAATATCCCCAATTAAAATTTGGATAAAATCAGTAAAATATCCCCAATTAAAATTTGGATAAAAACAAATAAAATACGTTTTCCCCTAAAAGCATTTTACAGAGCTTCACATGCAGACTGAGCCACCTCACTCTCAGTTTGTTCCAGTAAAAACAAAAAAAATATCCCCAATTAAAATTTGGATAAAAACAGTAGAATATCCCCAATTAAATTTGGATAAAAACAAATAAAATACTTTTTTCCCCTTAAAAGCATGTTACAGAGCTTCACATGTAGACTGAGCCACCTCACTCAGTTTATTCCATTAAAAACAATAAAATATCCCCAATTAAAATTTGGATAAAAACAGTAAAATATCCCCAATTAAAATTTGGATAAAAACAGTAAAATAACCCCAATTAAAATTTGGATAAAAACAAATAAAATACTTTTTCCCCTTAAAAGCATGTTACAGAGCTTCACATGCAGACTGAGCCACCTCACTCTCAGTTTGTTCCAGTAAAAACAATAAAATATCCCCAATTAAAATTTGGATAAAAACAGTAAAATATCCCCAATTAAAATTTGGATAAAAACAAATAAAATACTTTTTCCCCTTAAAAGCATGTTACAGAGCTTCACATGCAGACTGAGTCACCTCACTCTCAGTTTGTTCCAGTAAAAACAATAAAATATCCCCAATTAAAATTTGGATAAAACAATAAAATATCCCCAATTAAAATTTGGATAAAAACAAATAAAATACTTTTTTCCCCTTAAAAGCATGTAACAGAGCTTCACATGCAGGCTGAGCCACCTCACTCTCAGTTTGTTCCAGTAAAAACAATAAAATATCCCCAATTAAAATTTGGATAAAAAACAGTAAAATATCCCCAATTAAAATTTGGATAAAAAACAGTAAAATATCCCCAATTAAAATTTGGATAAAAACAGTAAAATATCCCCAATTAAAATTTGGATAAAAACAAATAAAATACTTTTTTTCCCCTTAAAAGCATGTAACAGAGCTTCACATGCAGACTGAGCCACCTCACTCTCAGTTTGTTCCAGTAAAAACAGTAAAATATCCCCAATTAAAATTTGGATAAAAACAGTAAAATATCCCCAATTAAAATTTGGATAAAAACAGTAAAATATCCCCAATTAAAATTTGGATAAAAACAAATAAAATACTTTTTCCCCTTAAAAGCATGTTACTGAGCTTCACATCCAGACTGGGCCACCTCACTCTCAGTTTGTTCCAGTAAAAACAATAAAATATCCCCAATTAAAATTTGGATAAAATCAGTAAAATATCCCCAATTAAAATTTGGATAAAATCAGTAAAATATCCCCAATTAAAATTTGGATAAAAACAAATAAAATAAAAACAGTAAAATATCCCCAATTTTAACAAATAAAATACTTTTTTCCCTTTAAAAGCATGTTACAGAGCTTCACATGCAGGCTGAGCCACCTCACTCTCAGTTTGTTCCAGTAAAAACAATAAAATATCCCCAATTAAAATTTGGATAAAAACAAATAAAATACGTTTTCCCCTAAAAGCATTTTACAGAGCTTCACATGCAGACTGAGCCACCTCACTCTCAGTTTGTTCCAGTAAAAACAAAAAAAATATCCCCAATTAAAATTTGGATAGAAACAGTAGAATATCCCCAATTAAATTTGGATAAAAACAAATAAAATACTTTTTTCCCCTTAAAAGCATGTTACAGAGCTTCACATGTAGACTGAGCCACCTCACTCAGTTTATTCCATTAAAAACAATAAAATATCCCCAATTAAAATTTGGATAAAAACAGTAAAATATCCCCAATTAAAATTTGGATAAAAACAGTAAAATAACCCCAATTAGAATTTGGATAAAAACAAATAAAATACTTTTTCCCCTTAAAAGCATGTTACAGAGCTTCACATGCAGACTGAGCCACCTCACTCTCAGTTTGTTCCAGTAAAAACAATAAAATATCCCCAATTAAAATTTAGTAAAATATCCCCAATTAAATTTGGATAAAAACAAATAAAATACTTTTTTCCCCTTAAAAGCATGTTACAGAGCTTCACATGCAGACTGAGCCACCTCACTCTCAGTTTGTTCCAGTAAAAACAATAAAATATCCCCAATTTTAACAAATAAAATACTTTTTTTCCCTTTAAAAGCATGTTACAGAGCTTCACATGGAGGCTGAGCCACCTCACTCTCAGTTTGTTCCAGAAAAAACAATAAAATATCCCCAATTAAAATTTGGATAAAAACAAATAAAATACGTTTTCCCCTTAAAAGCATGTTACAGAGCTTCACATGCAGACTGAGCCACCTCACTCTCAGTTTGTTCCAGTAAAAACAAAAAAAATATCCCCAATTAAAATTTGGATGAAAACAGTAAAATATCCCAAATTAAATTTGGATAAAAACAAATAAAATACTTTTTTCCCCTTAAAAGCATGTTACAGAGCTTCACATGCAGACTGAGCCACCTCACTCTCAGTTTGTTCCAGTAAAAACAATAAAATATCCCCAATTAAAATTTGGATAAATACTTTTTTCCCCTTAAAAGCATGTTACAGAGCTTCACATGCAGGCTGAGCCACCTCACTCTCAGTTTGTTACAGTAAAAACAATAAAATATCCCCAATTAAAATTGGGATGAAAACAGTAAAATATCTCCAAATGGATAAAAACAAATAAAATACTTTTTGCCCTTAAAAGCATGTTACAGAGCTTCACATGCAGGCGGAGCCACCTCACTCTCAGTTTGTTCCAGTAAAATCAATAAAATATCCCCAATTAAAATTTGGATAAAAACTAATAAAATACTTTTTCCCCTTAAAAGCATGTTACAGAGCTTCACATGCAGACTGAGCCACCTCACTCTCAGTTTGTTCCAGTAAAAACAATAAAATATCCCCAATTAAAATTTGGATAAAAACAGTAAAATATCCCCAATTAAAATTTGGATAAAAACAAATAAAATACTTTTTCCCATTAAAGGCATGTTACAGAGCATTACATGCAGACTGAGCCACCTCACTCTCAGTTTGTTCCAGTAAAAACAATAAAATATCCCCAATTAAAATTTGGATAAATACTTTTTTCCCCTTAAAAGCATGTTACAGAGCTTCACATGCAGGCTGAGCCACCTCACTCTCAGTTTGTTCCAGTAAAAACAATAAAATATCCCCAATTAAAATTTGGATAAAAAACAGTAAAATATCCCCAATTAAAATTTGGATAAAAAACAGTAAAATATCCCCAATTAAAATTTGGATAAAAACAGTAAAATATCCCCAATTAAAATTTGGATAAAAACAAATAAAATACTTTTTTTCCCCTTAAAAGCATGTAACAGAGCTTCACATGCAGACTGAGCCACCTCACTCTCAGTTTGTTCCAGTAAAAACAGTAAAATATCCCCAATTAAAATTTGGATAAAAACAGTAAAATATCCCCAATTAAAATTTGGATAAAAACAGTAAAATATCCCCAATTAAAATTTGGATAAAAACAAATAAAATACTTTTTCCCCTTAAAAGCATGTTACTGAGCTTCACATCCAGACTGAGCCACCTCACTCTCAGTTTGTTCCAGTAAAAACAATAAAATATCCCCAATTAAAATTTGGATAAAATCAGTAAAATATCCCCAATTAAAATTTGGATAAAATCAGTAAAATATCCCCAATTAAAATTTGGATAAAAACAAATAAAATACGTTTTCCCCTAAAAGCATTTTACAGAGCTTCACATGCAGACTGAGCCACCTCACTCTCAGTTTGTTCCAGTAAAAACAAAAAAAATATCCCCAATTAAAATTTGGATAAAAACAGTAGAATATCCCCAATTAAATTTGGATAAAAACAAATAAAATACTTTTTTCCCCTTAAAAGCATGTTACAGAGCTTCACATGTAGACTGAGCCACCTCACTCAGTTTATTCCATTAAAAACAATAAAATATCCCCAATTAAAATTTGGATAAAAACAGTAAAATATCCCCAATTAAAATTTGGATAAAAACAGTAAAATAACCCCAATTAAAATTTGGATAAAAACAAATAAAATACTTTTTCCCCTTAAAAGCATGTTACAGAGCTTCACATGCAGACTGAGCCACCTCACTCTCAGTTTGTTCCAGTAAAAACAATAAAATATCCCCAATTAAAATTTGGATAAAAACAGTAAAATATCCCCAATTAAAATTTGGATAAAAACAAATAAAATACTTTTTCCCCTTAAAAGCATGTTACAGAGCTTCACATGCAGACTGAGCCACCTCACTCTCAGTTTGTTCCAGTAAAAACAATAAAATATCCCCAATTAAAATTTGGATAAAACAATAAAATATCCCCAATTAAAATTTGGATAAAAACAAATAAAATACTTTTTTCCCCTTAAAAGCATGTAACAGAGCTTCACATGCAGGCTGAGCCACCTCACTCTCAGTTTGTTCCAGTAAAAACAATAAAATATCCCCAATTAAAATTTGGATAAAAAACAGTAAAATATCCCCAATTAAAATTTGGATAAAAAACAGTAAAATATCCCCAATTAAAATTTGGATAAAAACAGTAAAATATCCCCAATTAAAATTTGGATAAAAACAAATAAAATACTTTTTTTCCCCTTAAAAGCATGTAACAGAGCTTCACATGCAGACTGAGCCACCTCACTCTCAGTTTGTTCCAGTAAAAACAGTAAAATATCCCCAATTAAAATTTGGATAAAAACAGTAAAATATCCCCAATTAAAATTTGGATAAAAACAGTAAAATATCCCCAATTAAAATTTGGATAAAAACACATAAAATACTTTTTCCCCTTAAAAGCATGTTACTGAGCTTCACATCCAGACTGGGCCACCTCACTCTCAGTTTGTTCCAGTAAAAACAATAAAATATCCCCAATTAAAATTTGGATAAAATCAGTAAAATATCCCCAATTAAAATTTGGATAAAATCAGTAAAATATCCCCAATTAAAATTTGGATAAAAACAAATAAAATAAAAACAGTAAAATATCCCCAATTTTAACAAATAAAATACTTTTTTCCCTTTAAAAGCATGTTACAGAGCTTCACATGCAGGCTGAGCCACCTCACTCTCAGTTTGTTCCAGTAAAAACAATAAAATATCCCCAATTAAAATTTGGATAAAAACAAATAAAATACGTTTTCCCCTAAAAGCATTTTACAGAGCTTCACATGCAGACTGAGCCACCTCACTCTCAGTTTGTTCCAGTAAAAACAAAAAAAATATCCCCAATTAAAATTTGGATAGAAACAGTAGAATATCCCCAATTAAATTTGGATAAAAACAAATAAAATACTTTTTTCCCCTTAAAAGCATGTTACAGAGCTTCACATGTAGACTGAGCCACCTCACTCAGTTTATTCCATTAAAAACAATAAAATATCCCCAATTAAAATTTGGATAAAAACAGTAAAATATCCCCAATTAAAATTTGGATAAAAACAGTAAAATAACCCCAATTAGAATTTGGATAAAAACAAATAAAATACTTTTTCCCCTTAAAAGCATGTTACAGAGCTTCACATGCAGACTGAGCCACCTCACTCTCAGTTTGTTCCAGTAAAAACAATAAAATATCCCCAATTAAAATTTAGTAAAATATCCCCAATTAAATTTGGATAAAAACAAATAAAATACTTTTTTCCCCTTAAAAGCATGTTACAGAGCTTCACATGCAGACTGAGCCACCTCACTCTCAGTTTGTTCCAGTAAAAACAATAAAATATCCCCAATTTTAACAAATAAAATACTTTTTTTCCCTTTAAAAGCATGTTACAGAGCTTCACATGGAGGCTGAGCCACCTCACTCTCAGTTTGTTCCAGAAAAAACAATAAAATATCCCCAATTAAAATTTGGATAAAAACAAATAAAATACGTTTTCCCCTTAAAAGCATGTTACAGAGCTTCACATGCAGACTGAGCCACCTCACTCTCAGTTTGTTCCAGTAAAAACAAAAAAAATATCCCCAATTAAAATTTGGATGAAAACAGTAAAATATCCCAAATTAAATTTGGATAAAAACAAATAAAATACTTTTTTCCCCTTAAAAGCATGTTACAGAGCTTCACATGCAGACTGAGCCACCTCACTCTCAGTTTGTTCCAGTAAAAACAATAAAATATCCCCAATTAAAATTTGGATAAATACTTTTTTCCCCTTAAAAGCATGTTACAGAGCTTCACATGCAGGCTGAGCCACCTCACTCTCAGTTTGTTACAGTAAAAACAATAAAATATCCCCAATTAAAATTGGGATGAAAACAGTAAAATATCTCCAAATGGATAAAAACAAATAAAATACTTTTTGCCCTTAAAAGCATGTTACAGAGCTTCACATGCAGACTGAGCCACCTCACTCTCAGTTTGTTCCAGTAAAATCAATAAAATATCCCCAATTAAAATTTGGATAAAAACTAATAAAATACTTTTTCCCCTTAAAAGCATGTTACAGAGCTTCACATGCAGACTGAGCCACCTCACTCTCAGTTTGTTCCAGTAAAAACAATAAAATATCCCCAATTAAAATTTGGATAAAAACAGTAAAATATCCCCAATTAAAATTTGGATAAAAACAAATAAAATACTTTTTCCCATTAAAGGCATGTTACAGAGCATTACATGCAGACTGAGCCACCTCACTCTCAGTTTGTTCCAGTAAAAACAATAAAATATCCCCAATTAAAATTTGGATAAATACTTTTTTCCCCTTAAAAGCATGTTACAGAGCTTCACATGCAGGCTGAGCCACCTCACTCTCAGTTTGTTCCAGTAAAAACAATAAAATATCCCCAATTAAAATTTGGATAAAAACAAATACAATTAAAAGCATGTTACAGAGCTTCACATGCAGACTGAGCCACCTCGCTCTCAGCTTTCCCCTTAAAAGCATGTTACAGAGCTTCACATGCAGACTGAGCCACCTCTCTCTCAGTTTGTGCCAGGAATAGCAAAAAATATTTTGACTGAGCCATCGCACATCAGTCAAACTGAGCCACCTCACTCTCAGTTTAACGTACCAGTAAGAATGGATACTTGATACGTATGATGGGGGACGTTCCTATACCTAAAAGGGAGGTATAGTATCTGTGAACCCCAAACACAGAGCGCGGCTTAACTTCGTCATACGTATACACAAGTATCCAATGCTAACTGATACATAACGTTGTCATGTTTTTCATGTCAGTCACTGAAAATAATTTTTAAATAATAACAAAAACCTTGATTCCAAGTTGCCTGTGGTAAGAAGTGAAATAATATCAAAAAACCTTGATTCCAAGTTGCCTGTGTTAAGAAGTGAAATAACTTCTCTGTAAAATATATCTAGTTTTGAAATTCTTGATGGTTTTCTTAGGATTGAAGAACATGTGGCATTCCGGTAAACACAGTGTGACAGCAACTCAACTATAAAGTAAAACCAGAAAGATATGAAAATGTAAAAAGTTGAGGTCTGGAGCTGGCATGTCAGTAACTGCTAGTAGTCTGTTGTTATTTATGTATTATTGTCATTTTGTTTATTTCCTTTTGTTTCATATTCTGACATCGAACTCAGACAACTCTTAAACTGAGTTTCACTGTGCGTATTTTGTGCGATTTTTTTTTCTACATTGGCTAGAGGTATAAAGGGAGAGTTGAGATCTCAAAAAAACATGTTTAACCCCGCCACAATTTTGTGCCTGTCCCAAGTCAGGAGCCTCTGGCCTTTGTTACTCTTGTATGATTTTCAATTGTAGTTTCTTGTGTATAATTAGTTTAGTATGATGTCCATTATCACTGAACTAGTATATATGTTTAGGGGCCAGCTGAAGGACGCATTTGGGTGCGGGAGTTTCTAGCTGCATTCAAGACCCATAAGGGGCCTTCAGCTGTTGTCTGCTCTATGGTCGAGTTGTTGTCTCTTTGACACATTCCCCATTTCCATTCTCAATTTTAGTCTTTAATCATTACTTTTTCAAATTATGACTTGGATTGAGAGTTGCCTCATTGGCACTCATACCACATATTCTTATATCTATTTAACAATGACTTGTTCTTAGGTGGAAAGTCATTTTACTATTTATTCGAATTTCAAGATATCTCATATAATAATATATAAGATATGTTATATAATATACAAGATATCTAATATATGATATCTTACTTAATGTATAAGATATCTTATTTAATATATAAGATAGCTTATAATTTTATTTTTATACAATATCTTATATATCAAATGAGACATATATATTATATAAGATATCTCATAAAGTATATAAGATATATTACATACTTTATAAGATATCTTCTGAATTTTATAAGATATCTCATATAGTTTAAAAGATATTTTATAAATTTTATGAGATATCTTAAAAACTATATGAGATATCTTATAAACTATATAAGATATCTTATATAATATGTGAGATATCTTATAAAATTATATGAGATATCTTATATAGTTAATGAGATATCTTATACAGTTTATATTAAAGATATCTTATATAGTTTATATTAAAGATATCTTATATAGTTTATAAGATATCTTATATAGTTTATAAGATATCTTATATAGTTTATAAGATATCTTATATAGTTTATAAGTTATCTTATATAGTTTATAAGATATCTTATATAGTTTATTAGATATCTTATATAGTTAATGAGATATCTTATAGTTTATAAGATATCATTGGCATTCAAGGATAGTTATTCTCATTGGCAACCCTTCCATATATCCTTATTTTTTATATGGTTGAGAGATAAATGTAGTTTCCTGTGTGTATAACCGGTGCATTGAGTTGCACTTTCAGGCTAAAAATAGACTTGATAAATTTCTGGCAGCACATCTATCAAGAATTAGCATATGACAATTTATTCTGTTATAAGTTTCAAGAAAGAAAATAAAAATTTGTCTTATCTTTTATGTTGTTTTTGTTTATTCTAAACATATAAAACATTTTCATAATTCATTTAAATGAGCAAAAATTCTTCAATTCATACAAAGAATGTACCGTTTTAAAGAATACCGTACAAGTTCTTCAAGTCTTTAATTGCATACAAATGTTTGTCACAGACTATTATCTGCCTTGTAAGTGTTCATATGAAAAATACCACATTTAGGTTATACAAATGCTAGTCCAGATAACATCCATGTAGTCTTTGAATTATTTGATTATTGTCTCATTTCTGTTAAGGATTCACTTCTAATACAATTGACCTTGTTCAAAGATGACGTGTTGACAACTCCTCTTCAACCAAATTGCTTGTTCTGAACTTCTCTCAACATACTGAAAAGTAAAAATAAGATTTATTATCCCTAAAGTATGCATGTTTAAGTTTAATCAGCCATTCATATGTAAAGTTTAGTTTAATCAATTTTGAATAATTGGTAAATGATAATAAAAAAGATGTGGAATGATTGCCAATGAGACAAATCTCAACAAGAGACCAAATGGCACAGAAATTAACTACTTTAAGTCACAGAACATGGTCATAGATAAAAGGCTCCAAAATTACCAAAGTAAAATAATTCAAACAAGAAAACTAATGGCCTGATATAAGTACAAAACTAGAGGCTCTAAAGAGCCTGTGTCGCTCACCTTGGTCTATGTTCATACTAAACAAAGGACATACATAATAGATGAGAATAGAATTCATGACAAAATTATGTTTTGGTGATGATGATGTGTTTGTCAATCTTACTTTACTGAACATTCTTGCTGTTTCGATTTTCTCTATCTATAATGAACTTGGCTCAGTAGTTTCAAAGGAAAATATTTTGTAAATAAAATGTTCCGCTGGGCGCAGCTTGATATGACCGCAGAGGTCGAACCCTGAACAGTTGGGGCAAGTATGGACACAACATTCAAGTTTGATACAGCTCTGAATTTGGATTGTGATTAAATATTTGACACAGCATAGGTTTCTGACACAGAATGAATGTGGTCTAAGAACTTACATTTTTTTAATTTACCTAGTATGGTCCAATATCCAAAATCTAAATACATGGTTAGATTCAGCATATCAAAGAACCCCAATAATTCAATTTTTGATGAAATAAAACAAAGTTTAATTTTGGACCCTTTTGACCTCAATATATGAACCAATTTGATAGTGGGGCCCACAAATAAAAAATCTAAATACATGGTTAGATTCAGCATATCAAAGAACCCCATATATTCAATTTTTGTTGAAATCAAACAAAGTTTAATTTTGGACCCCAATTTGGACCAACTTGAAAACTGGGCCCAAAATCAAAAATCTAAATACATGTTTAGATTCAGCATATCAAAGAACCCCATATATTCAATTTTTGTTAAAATCAAACTAAGTTTAATTTTGGACCCTTTGGACCTTAATGTAGACCAATTTGAAAACTGGACCCAAAATTAAAAATCTAAATACATGGTCAGATTTGGCATAACAAATAAATAAATGTGGTCAAAGATTTTACAAATCTAATGCGCCATACTGTGCAATTAAAGATTACTTCTTGAAATTTTTCAATATTTGAAATTTGAAAAAAAAATAATATTTGAAGAATAATTCTTTTTAATTTCTGAAATCTGAAATGAGAAAAAATTGACCCCCACAATTTCTTTTTACCCCCCCCCCCCCTTTTTTCCCCCAAAAATTCTTTCCCTCAAGATATGGTCATAATCTCAATTCAAATTTCCAATGGAATTTGCAACCATAATTACCCATTTAAATTTACCATAGTGCTAACTAATCTATTTTATAATAGAATTTAAAATATGGTGTCAAATCTTTCATATGGATTTTTTTGTAAAAAAAAAAGAGTGGAACATTTGCAGATATTTTTACTGGTCTTCCTTTATAAATATGCATTTCTTTAAACATAATTTAAAAGCAGTGCAAGGGAAGTAATCAAAACGTTGTATGTGGATTACCTCCCTTACACTGTTTTAAATTGTCTTTATTGTTCATTAACCATTACTTTATACATAATTTAAAAGCAGTGTAAGGGAGATAATTCAAATGATGTATTTGATTTATCTCCCTTACACTGCTTTAAATTATGTTTTGTACTCAAGTATTTGTCCATATAAATTTGCTTGTTTTTTGCCCCTTTTTTGGCCCCTAATTCCTAAAATTTTGAGGCAATTACCCCCAAAATCAATCCCAGCATTCCCTTTGTGATATGGAATCTTGTGGTACAATGTCAGAGAGATCCATACACTAACACACAAGTTATGTCTGGAAGTTACAAAAAAGCTTATTGTTGGCCCCTTTTTGGCCCCTAATTCCTTAACTGTTGGTACCATAACCCCCAAAATCAATCCCAACCTTCCTTTTGTGGTATTGAACCTTATGGTAAAATTTCATAGAGATCCATTCACTTAAACTAAAGTTAGAGTGCGAAAACTAATGTGTCTTCGGACGACGACACCGATGACGACGACACCAATGTCATACCAATATACGACCACAAAAATTTTTTTGCGGTCGTATAAAAATTACAAAAATTTACATAATTTACGAAAATTGTTTAAAATTTACTATAAAAAGCAATAACTCCTTATTGACCGTTTTGGTCAAGTTGACTTATTTGTAGATCTTACTTTGCTATACATAATTGCTGTTTACAGTTTATCTTTATCTAAGATAATATTGAAGATAATAACCAAAAACTGCAAAATTTCTTAAAATTACCAATTCAGGGGCAGGAACCCAACAACAGGTTGCCTGATTTGTCTGAAAATTTCAGGGCAGTTAGATCTTGACTTAATGAATGAATGAGATTTGCTCTAAATGCTTTGAATTCAGAGATATTAGCCAAAAATTGCATTTTACCCCTATATACTATTTTTAGCCATGTCGGCCATCTTGGTTTGTGGACAGGGTCATTGGACACATTTTTAAAACTACATACCCTTAAGATGATGATTGCCAAGTTTGGTTAAATTTGTCAAAGTAGTTTCAGAGGAGAAGATTTTTTTTAAAGATTACTAAAATTTTTGAAAAATGGTTAAAAATTGACTATAAAGGGCAATAACTCTTTAAGGGGTCAACTGACAATTTAGGTCATTTGACTTTATTTGTAGATCTTACTTTGCTGAACATTATTGCTGTTTTCAGTTTATCTCTATCTATAATAATATTCAAGATTATAACCAAAAACTGCAGAATTTCCTTAAAATTACTAAATCGGGGGCAGCAACCCAACAACGGGGTGTCCGATTTGTCTAAAAAATTTCCGGGCAGATAGATCTTGACCTGATAAACAATCTTACCCCATGTCAGATTTGCTCTAAATGATTTGGTTTCAGAGATATAAGCCAAAATCTACATTTTACCCCTATGTTCTATTTTTAGCCATGGCGGCCATCTTGGTTAGTTGGCCGGGTCATCGCACACATTTTTTAAACTAGATACCCAAATGATGATTGTGGCCAAGTTTGGTTAAATTTGGCCCAGTAGTTTCAGAGGAGAAGATTTTTGTAAAAGTTTACGGAAGACGGACGACAGACGACGGACGCCAAGTGATGAGAAAAGCTCACTTGGCCCAGGTGAGCTAAAAATAGGCACGTAAACACTGAGATTACTATATAATAATACTATGCTTTGGGGTAGACATCAACCTGAACCATTGATCTTTTGATTCTTAAACCTTCACCCCAGCCACACAAACACACACACAGTCGATGCCTAATGCAGAAGTTCTGTTCTGTTCATACTATCGTAACAATATTCAAGAAATTCATATTTTCTTATATCCTCTACTGTAAAATCCCTACCTGCTTAGGAATTTGAATTAATGTGGTCATTACACACAGATCTGAGATTACTGGAAGATAGTTGATTGATTTATTGCTAAACATCCAGTGGCAAATAGTTTTGCATGATCAGGACAAAAACAAATTTACAATACTAGTAAATACAACAGTTAGCCACTAGGTCCTGTAATAGGGGTCGTCCAGGATGAAGGTCTGAACTTTTGAAAATGCCATTGGAAAATTAGGGTTTATTGATCTTTATTGGATAGGGACAGATATTTTGCCTTTCAGCAGACCCCTCAAAGAGTTGTTGCAAGTGTTATTAGCGTGCAGAGAGCGAGGCGAAAATTTGTTTGGACTATTTTAAGCTTAAGGCCCACAGAGGGTCAAGGGAAACGATTTTCAACTTTTTCGAATAATCTTTTAACTCATTGGGGAAAAATTGGTTAAACAAATCTAAAATTTCTGAACTTTTATGAATAACTTTCAGATCCAGTTTCATACACAAAGCCAATGATACACTTATTCAAAGTCAAGTCAACGTTTTTTTTCTGCCAATAAAATCAGTTATACTCTCATCAACTTCAACATTGAGGTGTGGGTGGGTATGAAGAAGGGATAGATTAGAAAGTCGCTCATCTCCGATCTCAGGTAGGACTTGATGCGTCGCATCTCACTGAAGGATCTTTCACTAGTTGCCGATGAAACGGGCATTGTCAATAAAATCAAAATAATCCTATGCACCGAAGGGCACAGATCGGTGTTTGAATACGGACGGGCACCGTATAAATAATAATACGCATTAGAATAACAATGTGTATTTTTTTTTTTATTCCAAAGGGGTATATTATTGGCAAATTTATGTATAGGCACGTGCCTAGTCGAGCCTTAGGTAGCTACGCCACTGAATGTGGCAGCCAAGCGATGCATTTACTAAAAATGAGTGCAAATGATTGGCATAAAAGACTAACATTGTTAGACATAATGAATAATATACAGAATTCAATATTTCACAAGGAACAACCATGGAATTAAGGAAAACTGGGTAGCAACGTTCAAGTGCAGTGGCGTAGCTACTATTGACGCAACGACGCACTTGCGTGCACAAACAAACAGGCAAAAAAAAAGTTTTGAAAGACTTTTTTTTAAAGAATGATTGAGAAAGAGTGTGAGAGTGAGGGAGTATCGATAAATACAATTTATTCATCGATACTTATAAGAATACCCAAACTTTTCCATATTTTACCATCAGTTACATCAGTTCATATACCATCTTCTAAACGAATTTAAAGACCGATTGACTGGTTAATTCAGAGGAAATGTGGTTTCGCCCACCTTCTAATTCCACAGAATGTTAAAGAGTTAAAACGGGAAGATCAGTTGCCTATATATATCACGCCAATGAGCCTCTCGAGATCCAAAGATATGTTGCTCGTTGAAAGATACCAGATCAACTATATGAAACATTGGAAACGACAAACAAAGAACTGCATTCTAATATATACTGTAGAATTTTTCTTACTATGCCACCAACAACTGCAACTGAAACGGGTTAAAACCTATCTTAGATATACAATGGGACAATAATGGCTATCTTCTCTAAAACCATTGCACATTCATGCTGATTTTGAAATTGATTTGAAAAGAAGTTGTTGACATATTTCATAATATCAAACAAAGAAAAATGTTGCTTGCTTAAATGAAACCAGTAAATTGTTGTTATTTGCAAATCACTTATATGTTAACAAGTTACAAACCAGATGCGTTGACCTCTAGACGTCTTTTATTATTTTTGTGTGTCGTTTGGTTGCTGTCTTATATATACACCACAATTTCGTTAATTCACATTGAAAAAAATTGGAGGATACCGATTTCAAAAATTCGTTTCACATCGCTTCATGATTATGTGCTTTACCCAAGATGAAGTCAGGAAGTCACTCTATCTTTATAATTTTGTCATTTTCGAAATTTGGTGTCAATGACAGATCTTTTATAGTCTCTGCAAATTGTATTCACAACTGTGTTGCTCTGGCCGGTTTAGAGCTTGATATATATGATTTAGACACTTGTCCATTGTTGGAGGACGTTTTTTAATATCGTTTGAAGTTTTTTTTTTTTATCTATGTCGATAAAATGCTGTCTCGCTTGTGTGTAACCATTTCCTTTTATTCCCATTTATCGGAAAACCGTAAACTTGAATAATTGGATTGTTTTGAGTCCGCATGGTTTGTTCTTCAGACTCCTTTTCCTCGTACTAATCAATCTTAAAAATGCATAACTATTGGTTTTATTTGTGCACCTTTTCTGTATTGACTTGTTCGTAATCAGCTGACTGCTTTGGTGTTGTCATAGCGGCCAAAAACCAGCAACGATCGGGCCTATGACTAAGCCAATGTATTATCTATTTCATAATATTATGTTACAGCCTACATATATTACAAAATTGTTTGCATCACTCTTTGAAGGTCGATTGTCTCCGTCGAGTTCTCTAGCATATTCAATAGGCAAATTAGTAGAGCAGCATTATACTGGTTTATAAACAAATTGTCGTCACTGAATCAGTCCAACACTCATGTCCGTTTATCGAGGTATAACTGGACCCTGTCATTACATATAATTCTAAAGAAAATTAGACAGAACAGATAAATTTCCAACAACAAAATTCTTCTTTGTGTTTACTTAATTCTCTGAGCTTCAGGCGGGCTTTGCCCCCTGCCAGAGCTTTGCACACAGAACCTGGCTACGCCACTGAAGTGCCCAGTATATGGTTTAGCAACACCCAGCGGCTATGGGTTTTGTATCCACGTGTGTTAAACAATCAATATCCTAGAAGTATACTGAGCCAGGGATAACTTCTTATATAGATATAGGAAGATGTGGTATGAGTGCCAATGAGACAACTCTCCATCCAAGTTAAAATTTATAAAAATAAACCGTTATAGGACAAGGTACGACCTTCAACACGGAGCATTGGCTCACACCGAACAGCAAGCTATAAAGGGCCCCAAAAAATTACTAGTGTAAAACCATTCAAACGGAAAAACCAACGGTCTAATCTATATTAAAACGAGAAACGAGAAACACGTATGAACTACATAAACAGACGACAACTACTGTAATCAGATTCCTGACTTAGGACAGGTGCAAACATTTGCAGCGGGATTAAACGTTTTAATGGTACCAAACCTTCTCCCTTTTCTGAAACAATAGTATAACATCACAACATAGAAAAACACACTATAAAATATCAATTGGAAGGCTTAACTCAATCAAAAAACATAAATTAACACATAATGAACAAATAAATTTGACCTGTGACACCTGAATGCAAATACACAGTTAATAAAAAATTACAAGGGACAAATAATTAAAGTCAAAAGTAAATAAACAGGTTTAAACAAAGTTAAAGTATGATATCACTGTTATATCTATTTACAGGCTAGTGATACAGTAGTTTCACTACTTGGACCATTCAGCCACCGAGGCCCCATTATGGCAGATCCAGGGGAGGGTTGCTGGGGTTGAAACCTCCCTTTTTTTAACGATCAATGCATTTGAGGTCATATAGTTCTCTTACTTTAGATTGCCTTAACTAAATGGTATGAAAGTTATAATACACAATACTTATTACCACAAAACTCAGTTCAAGTACAAATTTGGGTAGCATCACTTTTACCATTCTTCATGATCAGTTATGTCCCTTTATGCCAATATGTTTTTTCAGTAAAAAACAAATCTATACAGTAGGGTCAAAATATTGAACCTAGAAACTGATGAGTATAATAGTACCAGGTAAAATATGGAATTTGTGAATATTAGTCCAATAGTCCATGTAGAATATGGAAAATGAAGAAAAAAAATTATATCTTGAAGTTACTCCTGAATTTCAAATGGCAAGTGTTCATAAAACATGTAAACCATAATGCCAAAGAAGTATAAGACCTATGTCTTCTTTTTGTTTGTGACAATGCAAACATTCTGTAGCCAATGTCAATGAATTAAGACTGAGATGTAGGGTTAAATAATTTCAACGAAGACAAGAAATGCCAATGCTAATCATTCTTATACAATTTTATACCAAAACTACCATTCATTGACTAAAATTTATAAGCGGTTCCCTCTAAACTGGATAAAGCACAAACTTGAACCTATATTAATTACATTTTTCTGATACTAACTTTTCATAGATTATGAACTATGATGAGGGAACAGTACAATGTAATTTCCATAGAAATGAGATGAGCAAATGCTTATAGCATGTATAGGATTGCATACCAATATATTTAACAGAAAAATTTCGATCTGATCTGGAAATTTGAGTGATAATACAAGAACGCAAATGTTTCTATTTCTATTCAATAACTGGTCGTCTCCTGTGTAACAACTTTTTATATGAAGAATCTGCAGATGGTTTGTTGCAAAGCAAATTTTATTGCCACCACCACCTATCTTTCGTCCATAGCTAGTTCCTCCCCTCTCCAACAATTTTTACAAAATTTTTAGAAGCTACTTAAGTTATTTACATCTATTAACATTTTATATCATCTTGAATATGCATTAAACATTTGCCACATTACAGTAAACAAGCAATGTCTAAGCAGATGCATAGCTGAAGATATGGTATGGGTTTTGCTCATTGTTGAAAGCCATAGTAACATACCATTGCTTAAATCTGCAATATTTGGACTCTCAGGGATAGTTGTCTCATTGGCAATCATAGTACCACATCTTTTTTATTTATGACTATTGATAAAAATCAACCGATCAAGTCTCCTACCTGTAAACTTTGATTAAATCTTCTGTGATGAATGACCTCTCCTTTATATCAATTTCAAAATTCATAACTGCTTCTCCTTATGTCAATCATTGGCTCTCTTCAAATATCCCTTCTATGCATTTAACCATGAAGATTCTTCATTTGATTAATTTACTAATAGAAATTTCCTGCAAAACATAAAAACATGTCAATTAGGATAAATAAATAGGCATATTATTTTTAGAATATTTGTACAAAACTGAGTAGTTTTGGTAGTATAATAAAAATCTGACCCTGCAATATTAATAATCAGTACAAAGAAAGATAACTCCGTTCATTTAATATGACAATATCAACGAGATGGCTCTAGGGAGTGTGTTGGTTTGTGCAAACTTGTCATATAAGGGCAATCACGATTTTGGCAAAATTTGACATATTTGTAGATCTTGTCTTGCTGATCATTTTTGCTATTAAAGTGGCTTTCTATCTATAATAGTTAAATGTAAAATATTATTATTGTTTTTCAGAAAAGGAAAACAAATGATAAAAGTGATCATTAAACAGTCAATAACTCTAATAATGAGTAGTTTTTAATTTCGTTTAAGTTTGTCTTGTTTTGTAGATATTGCCTTGTTGATCATTTATGCAATTTGAAGTTTCTTTAAGCTGTAATGTTTCCAGGGGCGGATCCAGCAATTACATAAGGGGGAGGGGGGTTCCAACCCAGGATAAAAAGGGGGAGGGGGTTTCCAACCATATGTCCCCATTCATTTACATTAAATGTAAAAAAAAAAGGGGGGTCCAATACATAATTACTTTTGATTTTTTTGGCAATAACCGAGATATTCAAATATTGTTTGGCATAAATTCTTATAAAATGATTATTTAGACTTATCTGATTGAACCAATATTTTATAAATATGTGCTTTTGTGTTTCATAATAATCATTCATTTGAACCTTTTATTCTGAAATCATTCATTTTGACCATTCATACAAAATCATTAATGTAATACATTAATTCATATCAGTATATTAGAAGGCATGTGAGGTATTAATTATGGAACACTGACCTTATTTGAAAAAAAATCAAAGATGTCCACCAAATTTGAATAAAATTATATAAGGAACAGCACAGCTCCAATCAGTTCAAAATATAAGTAAAGTCTGACTAAACAAAAGAATTTCCCTCCTAAATAGACACATGACTTAATGAACCAATTATCATAAAGGAGATAGAGTTTTCATAGCACAAACTAGTTAAACCTAGAGAGTAAACTAATACTCAATGGATCAAAATTCACTGAGCCATGAAGAAAGAAGTCTTACAATAAATAAAACCACTGATGCATGACTAGAAACTACTCATTAATTACTTAGAATTAAATTTACTAAAATCTGATGTAAAATATAAAAATATCAAAGTATGATACACAAAACAACAGTATCCAAATGAACATACTACATGTAGTTACCATGGTTACTTGTTTGATTAACATTCAGTGGCAATAACATTTAAATGGAGTACTTCTGAGTTTTCCCCAAAAAAAACCATACATTTTCTTTTGAATATTAAAAAAAATATCTGAAGATTTTGTTTTGGTGATTATTTTGTGAATCTTGTCCTCATGATCATTTCTGCTCTGAATTTTTTTATTGCCCCTGCCGCAGTTGAGGGGACATTAAGTTTAACCCTTGTCTGTCTGTCTGTACGTACGTCCCAAAATTGGTTTCGGTTTTCTAACTTTAGTTTGCCTCAACCAAATGTTATGAAACGTTGAACACAATGCTTATTACCACAAAACACAAGACAAGTTTGAATTTTGGTGGCATCACTTTTACCATTCAAGAGTTATGCCCCTTTACAAATGAAAAAAAATGCAGAATTTTTTGTTACGTTCTTCCACTTCAGTTTGACTCAACCAAATGATATGAAACTTATACACAATGCTCATTACCACAAAACACAAATTGAGTTTGAGTTTTGGTGGCGTCACTTTTACCGTTCAAAAGTTATGTTTTTTTTTCAAATAGAAAAGTTGCTGAATTTTTTGTTTCCAACTTCAGTTTGTCTCAACTAAATGTTATGAAATGTATATACAATGCTTATTACCACAAAACTCAGTTTAATTTCAAATTTTGGTAGCGTCACTTATACAGTTAGTGAGTTATGTCCCTTTATAACGTTATATGCTAGCGGGGACATCATCTGAGTCCCTATGGACACATTCCCCATTTATTTTATCTTTTATAGTTTTTGAATTAAAAGGAAAAACACTAAAATTGGTAAAAATCATCAATTAGGGGCAATTATTCCTTTACAGAGTTAACCAACAGTTATGTCCTTGTCATATTTCTTGTCTTGCTGTGGCCAGGTGAGCTAAAGTAAGGAGTTGTTGTATAATTGCAAATGAGACACTTATACACCAAATACCAAATGATGTAGATGCTAGCTACTTTTGGTCATCATACAATCTTCAACGATGATCCTTAAAGCCATAAAACTCTATAGCAAGCTATAAAAGGCAGTCATGAACCAATTTAAAAAATAAAATAAAATGAGAAAACCTATGTCTGATTTAGGCTAAAACTATAATATTAGAATTACAGCCATTCAATCACAGGCTCCTGACTTTGGACAGGAATTTAAAGAATGTGTTTGGTGGGGGAGGAGGTTTCATAGGACTTAATAATGTTCCCTATGAAATAATGTCTAACAAAAATTTTTTCATAATAAATATAAATACTGTCCATGGACAATATTTACTTATTTAAATGTGTCCAAGCCACAATTTTCCTATGAAAAATGGCCTTAGGTATGAAAAAGTGTCCATGAACATATATCACTGTATATAGCCATATTTAATCATGTTAATACTAAAATTTCTATAATTTTTTTTCATACGATTAAAGTAGAATATAATAGCCATGTTATTACTAAACATATTTTAACCTATTATATATATATATTGCTTACTTTTAATATATTGTTTCTTTGACAGAGAGAAGTGTTGTCTCATTGGCTCTCATACCATCCTTATATTCTTGTTTACATTTTTATACGACCGCAAAACATTTTTTGGGTTCGTATAATGCTATGATGTCGTCGTCTGCATCGTCATCCAAAGACATATTTGGTTTCCGGACAATAACTTGAATTTATGTGAATGGATCTCTATGAAATTTTTTAAGAAGGTTACTACAAAAGGATGGTTGTGATTTATTTTGGGGATGATGGTCCCAACCGCTTAGAAATTAGGGGCCCAAAACAAGCATTTTTCTAGTTTCAGGATACTTACTTGTGTAAAAGTATTTCGATTGGTCTGAAATTATACCACAATGTTTAATGCCGCATTTTGGGGGTTATGGTGCCAACAGATTGGGAACTAAGGGCCAAAAAGGGTAAAAAAAAAAAGCATTTTTGTAGTTTCTGGACAACAACTTGTGTGTAAGTGTATGGATCTCTCTGACATTGTACCACAAGGTTCCAGGGAAGGCTGAGATTGAGTTTGGGGGTAATTACCACAAACATGCAGGAGTTGGGGGCAAACAAAGGACCAAAAACAAGCATTTTTCTAGTTCAATACCACAAAGGGAAGGTTGGGATTGATTTTGGGGGTAATGGTACCAAAGGTTTAGAAATTAAGGGCCCCAAAAGGGTAAAAAACAAGCAATTTTGTAGTTTCCTGACCATAACTTGTGTGTAAGTCTATGGATATCTCTGAAAATGTACCACAAGGTTCCATATCACAATGGGAATACTGGGATTGGTTTTGGGTTATGGTACCAACGGTTTAAAAAAAATTGGGGACCAAAAAGGATAAAAAAAACAAGCAATTTTGTAGTTTCCGGACCATAACTTGTGTGTAAGTGTATGGATCTCTCTGAAATTGTACAACAAGGTTCCATATCACAATGGGAAGACTGGGTATTAGTTTGGGGGTAATTATCCCAAATGTTCAGGAATGAGGGGCCAAAAAAGGGGCTAAAAACAAGCAATTTTGTAGTTTCTGGACAATAACTTGTGTGTAAGTGTATGGATCTCTCTAAAATTGTACTACAAGGTTCCATATCTCAATGTGAAGACTGGGTAAGAGGTTGGGGGTAATTGGCCCAAAAGTTCAGGAATTAGGGGCCAATAAAGGGGCAAAAAAATAGCATTTTTCTTGTTTCCAGATAATAACTTGTGTTTAAGTGTATGGATCTCTCTGAAATTGTACTGTAATGTACCATACCTCTAAGAGAAGGCTGGGATTGAGTTTGGGGGTAATTACTTCAAGGGGGTCAAAATAATTGGGGAGGGGGGGGGGGGTCATAAATTTTATGTATTTTTTTTTTAATTTTCCATTTTTCAATCAATTATATTAGATATATGTAAAAGCAAAAAATATTGATATGACAGAAAAACACACAAGTTATCATATGAAGTATTGTGCAATAGCAAGAAATCTTCCAATTGCATAGAATTGCGCTATAGCACAGTATTGCTCAATAGCAAGAAATCTACAATTGCACAGTATTGATCAATAGCAAGAAATAACCAATTGCAAAGTATTGCACAATAGCAAGAAATCATCAATTGCACAGTATTGCACAATAGCAAGAAATCTTCAATTGCACAATATTGCACAATAGCAAGAAATATCTTATTGCACAGTATTGCGCAATAGCAAGAAATCTTAAATTGCACAGTATTAAGCAATAGCACAGTATTGTGTGTAGTAAGATGTCTCATTTCAGATTTCAGAAATTAAAAAGAAAATGTCTTCAAATATTCAATTCACAACAGCATAGTGTATTGCACAAAAGCAAAACAGAATATAAATTCAAATAACATAACCAATTCTAAGTTCTTTGACTACAGTTATTCTGTGTCAGAAACCTGGTATGTGTCAATTTGACAAATATTTAATTACAATCCAAATTCAGACCTGTATCAAGCGCGAATATTGTGTTCATTTTTGCCCCAACTGTTCAGTGTTGAACCTCTACGGTCGTATCCAGCTGCGCTCAACGAAGCAATTTATTATCCATTTGGGAATGAGGGTCAAAGGGGATATTTTTCCTTTTTTAAGACAAAATTTTTAAATTGTACATATGACTGTTTTTTTTATATATTTTTCAATTTCATCTCAGTTAATTTTAAGCCCCCCCAAGTCAAATCGGAGACTAAAAAACTGGTACTCCAAAAGGAAAAGATAGGTGACCCACTGTGGGCGTTTGTCTTGGTGAACTAGTGTAACAAAAAATTTGTTCTGGCGTGACATTTGTTCCACCGGAACAAATTTCATAGGAAATATGTTCCATCGAAATTTATATCACGGAAAATATGTTCCAGCACTGTAAAATTTGTTCCAGAACTAATTTTATGACCAAATGTGAAATAAGTTCCGGAACAAATAGCATAGCTCCATGAATTTTGTTCCAATTAATATTACATGTATTTAGAGTTATAAATAAGATAAATATTTAAGTTTCTGTGATATTAGTTTTAAACGAACATGTACACTTTTCATAGAAATTAATAAGTTCCGCTCAAACATATTTTCACAGAAATTAGTACTTTTGCAACATATTGCACAGCGAAATATTTTCTTGTTACACTTAAATTATAATGCAAGCTAAATGCTGTACCGAGTGTGCTTGCATGGGATAATCATACATTTGCAATCAAGGGATGTCTGTAACCATAGGATGAAGATACGAAATAAAGCCATTGAAAAGTATTATAATTTGTATTTATTTTTTATGTAGTATTCCTCCTTGGTTCCTTTTAACTGTCATGGCCCCTTGTTCTTGTCATACATGTACTTAGGTCATGACACAGTTTCAAAAGAGAATGTCTTTTGAAACTACATGTCTTTTGATACAATTGATCAGTTATTATGTCCTTTTCAAATAAGTACATATGTTCATCCTTAACTATACTTTTTTTCTGAATGATTTTTCTTATTCTACTCTTTTCTGGCTCAAAAGTGTCATTTTGATATTTTTACAGAGTATATAACTAAACATGCTAAACATTTGCTATACTCCACAGGATCCGAATTGGATGATTTATACTTTTTGCTTATATTATTAATACAATACTTATTTTTATAATGCATATGAATGATAACTTTAAACGCACTGATGACAAATGCTCAGTATATAAGATAACTTGTTTAACCATTGGAACATATTTTACGGACAAGGAACTTATTTCACCAGGTGAGGAACAAATCTCACAGACCTAGAACTTATTTCACCAGGTAAGGAACAAATCTCATAAACCTGGAACTTATTTTACTAGGTAGAAAACAAATTTCACCACCCCGGTACTTATTTCACCAGGTAAAGTGTGGAACATATTTTATAGAGATGGAACAAATTATATAGAAATCATCTGTGAAAAAAGTTCTCCCAGAACATATTTCCTGTGATATTAGTTCCACTGGAACTTTTTTCACAGGAACAAATTTTGGCTCATACTAGCACCTTAAAGTCTAGCTAACCCACAGGACGGCTGGCTAGTACATTAGCAGACAGGTATTTTTAATACCATTAGCATTTTTTAACTTTGGCATTTTTTCATTTGGCTTTTTGCTTTTACATGTTGTTTCATATTTTTATATCATTTGGCATTTTTTCATCAACACACCCAAAACACTTTAAAATTGAGAGTTAAATATACACTTTTGGCATTCATAATGTTTATCAATCAAAATAGCATTCTATTTTTAAATTTACATTACACAATTTGGCTTTCTGTAACTTTGGCTGTTAATCTTTTGTACGAATGCTATGGTGACCATTATGTGTAGAAAATAAGACTACATTTCTAAAAGTGGCTCAGTATCATATGTTTATGTTTGGTATCAATTAGTTCTAAATTTCCTTCATATTTCTAAGATGTAAATTCTTCCATTTCTGGTACATCTTATAATATCGTATTCATCTACTAACCCAATCTTCTCATAGGGACTTAACATAAAGCAGAAGGGGTATAGGTGGTAGGTGGTTAAGGGTGTTACGAAAAAGTGAAAGGGCAAGAAAGGGAGGGATAAAAAATAAAATGATGGAGAGGGTGATGGTATATGATTGTGAGTGGAAATTAGAGAGGGAGTTAATCTGTGAGAGAATGTGATTTCATAGTAAGGGTAGGATGTACTGGTCTAATGGAATTGCAGTTTCTGTTTTGTCTCATGTAGTTTCTGTTTTCTTCATCAATCTGATAAGTTTAAATATTGAAATTGCTGCTGTCTACAGTTCACAGGTTAACAGCCTTTCTTGTTACTGTTTATGTGCTGCTTAATTTATATATAAACATTGTAGCTCTTCTCAGTAGCTAGATAGAGTTGTAGCTTTTCATCAAATTAAGCAGTAGCTTCTTTACAGTCTATTTTAGAATGATGCCAAGTGGTGATAGCCTTATTCTTCTATGCTTTTCTTTGAAGTTTAGAAATGTTCTTATCTTACTATGAACTGAACTAGTAGTTACACATGATTAAGCTGTTAGTTTTCAAACTGGTTTATATTCAGATCATTGTGAACTCTCGTTTAGTCTTTTCAATCTTGATGTATCTTGGAATAATATACTAGTTAGCTGTTTATCTAATGTCATAAAAATTCATAATATCTAATAAGATTAGTAGGTTTTGCTAACAAAGTCCTTATATTTGAATAAAGTAACATTCATTTTAGTGGAAAATTGTTTTAACGTTAATTAAGCTATAACAAGCATCCTGAGAGTATTGCATGGCAATACATAGTCCCCTACCGGTTAAAAAATCATTATACTGGATCAAAATGCTAACTTATTCTATAACTTGTCATGGTGTAAACAAATAGAAAATATCAAGTCAATATCTTCAAGCATGACTAAAAACAGTGTGAAAAACTGAATATGTGAGAGAATTTTTTCAAGTCCAAGGACCATAACTCTGCACAAAATTATCAGACTGAAACAAAAATTTGAACTTGATCTGTAACTTGTCATGATAAAACTATATACCAATTGTCAATCAATATCTTCAAGCATGATGAAAAAAAGTGTGGAAAACCTATAACACTCTAACATTAGATATGATGTAATACAATGTATATCTATTTTCGAATTACAATCAAATATAATTAATAGTTCCAAATATTTTTTTCTTTCATTTGTCACAAACTAATATAGATTTGTAACTTATCTATAAAATGTCAACAACTTTTATCTACACAATGTAATGAAATGAAATATATACTTTAATAAAAATAGATTATTATCTAATTAAAGGATTTCACTTAATAAAAAAAAAATATATATATATATACATGTAGCAATCAGAAAATTAGTTTATACAAAATAACATATAAACCTGCCACAAAATCCCTCAAACAATTTACCAAAGAATGTCTTTTAAAAAATGAGTTATCTCCCTTTGTACAGATGGTTTAACATAGTACTCTTAACATTAGTTATGGATTTTTTTTATGGACCATAACTCTGGACTAAATCATCAGACCGGAACAAAATTCGAACTTGATCTATAACTTGTCATTATAAAACTATATACCAAATATCAAATCAATATCTTCAAGAACGAAGAAAAAAAGTGTGGAAAGCTGAGTTGCCAGACTGACGGATGGATGGACAGACAGACGGACAGAGTGCAAACCTAAAGTCCCTTTCGACTTCGTCGGTAGGGGACTAATTAAAAATTGTTAGCTTACCCCTCTCTGTGATTAATGTTAGATAACTCTAATTTTCTCAACAATCTATCATTATGGGGAGATAATCAGGGCTTCCAAAATTATTGTTAGCCAGCCGGACATTTTATATATTATCCCGATTTAAATCCCTTACATGCCTTAAGACTAAATAAACAAAAGGCAATTATGGTAATCAGTTGCCGAGTTGGCCATCCCAATGATTGACATTAAAATTTGAATTTTAAAATTTGAAGTTCTGAGATCTTCTGACGTAAACTGTTAAATTGGCAGTGCATCATTCGAACTGTGCAACATCAGTGTACTTATAATATATCTGACTTAGATTCTATATTTGTGCAAAATAATGTTGTCAAAATCTTTACTTTCGTTAAATAAAGGCAACAGTAGTATACCGCTGTTCGAAACTCATAAATCGAAAGAGATAAAAACAAATCCGGGTTACAAACTAAAACTGAGGGAAACGCATCAAATATAAGAGGAGAACAACGACACAACAAAAACACAACATTAAAATGTAACACACACAGAAACGAACTATAATATAACAATGGCCATTTTCCTGACTTGGTACAGGACATTTTAAGAAAAACAAAATGGTGGGTTGAACCTGGTTTTGTGGCATGCCAAACCTCCCGCTTTTATGGCAACATCAAACACAACACCAAAACGACAACATCACATGACAGGACCACAATACAATTAAATGGGAGAACATATAGGACAAAGAAACACACGAATAATAGCTAACATACGGTTGTCTATGGTGGCTTTAATCCACTTCATTTGACCTTGATAGTGCCTTATTGCCAATCATACATATCTCCTTATTTTTATATAGTAGAAATGATTCTGTAGCTTTCTAGGACCACACATATATAGGCAGTTATCCAGTGTAAATTAGTACATCTGACCTGTTGCTTTCAAGTCTTGTGTTAGAACAAACTTTTGGTTTAACTATTGTGTATAGTGCTTTCTTTTGGTTTTTATGATGTCGTTAATTTATAACAGAACTGAGCTTTAACATTATTAGTGGTTACGATGACCTATTCTGGAAATATGCTTTATTATGCAATAAAAACTATGCTTTAAAGTTATTATTAAAATTATCTTTTGAATAAAACTATTTTTATACTATTTACCTGTACTTATATGTTGTACCTGTATTATTGGCGTAAATGATTTTTTTTCATTTTGGCGCAAATTGACTGAATACTTATAGTATCTGCGAAATACACTTGAAAAGTAAACACTGACCACTGAACCATGAAAATGAGGTTAAGGTCAGATGACAACTGCCAGTTGGGAGGTGTACACCTTACAATCATTCCATATATCAAACATAGAAGACCTATTACTTATAGTATCTGCGATATGGACTTGACCACAAAAACATAACTTTCTTCACTGATCAATGAAATGGTCAACGTCAATTAAAAAGTAAAATCACAAAAATACTGAACTCCGAAGAAATTCAATCGGAAAGTCCCTAATCACATGGCAAAATCAAATGACAAAACACATCAAACGAATGGACAACAACTGTCATATTCCTGACTTGGTACAGGCATTTTCAAATGTAGAAAAGTGTGGATTGAACCTGGTTTTATAGCGCTAAACCTCTCACTTGTAAAAACCGTGTGACAGGCATGGGGACGTTGCAGGATACGCACATACCAAATATAGTTATCATTTTACTTATAAGGGAGAAATTAATATAGCAGGTCCAAAAGGCTCAATAATTACAAATGGACTATCTATGGGTTCTTTATAGTGATTTTATTAACACTGACTGCATATTATTAAACCCTATAACATATATAACAATAATAAATACATATTACACAGACAACACATAACAACATAAAACAGACTTATAGACAAAGGGGAATAAGTCAAATATATTCCAATGCTATTACTTCTCTTATATTAAAATGAAATGCACAAATAACGTCTCATAATCATGTGCTCTAAAGTATTATAAATAAGCATAAGCACTAGCAATCTCAATGTTAATGTTCTGACAAATTACATATAAACACTATAACACTATACAGTTAAAAAATAGATAAGACAATCACAAACTAAAACATGTAACACATTCCTTACCATATACTAAATACTAAAGAGTGAAAATCATAGCTGTATCAAATATAATAAGCAAAGAACTAAATATATGACTAAAACTATATTAACTAATACTAATCATATTTGATTACCAATCAATCAAATATGACTCTGGCACATTAACATAACAAAAAATCTTTAACTTTTTTTTTCAAGTAGTCATTCAACCATGAAAAGAGGCCAAGGCCATTGGACATATGACTGACGGAAAGTTCGTAAGATACTTAAGGCCTCTATATACAAAGTATGAAGCACCCAGGTCTTTTACCTTCTGAAATACTAAGCTTTTATATAAAGTCAAGAGCTAACGTCGCCGCCGCCACCGGATCACTAACCCTAATTTTCTGCGACAGAAGACGCAGGTGAGACAACTAGACTTATCAACATTTTACAAACCAAAAATCGAGGTAAAATCAAGGTGCCCCCGAAAGGCAAAACATAAAGTACTCCACACGGGACACCTACCGTTTGGCTTATGAAAGAATGTATTCCGTGATGAGTTATCCGATGGTATCACATTGGGACACTGAGGTTTAAGGCAATTTAGTATTTGGAGACAGTTTTTCCTACGTTTTATCTTAAATTATGCCACTGGAAACCCTTCATAGTTCAAAACCTTTCATGTAGACAGCAACCCTTAATCCGGAGTTATGTATTTTACCATAAAAGAAAGGCGGAACATACCTAAAAGAGGATTAAAAGCTGTCTGATCAAAGACAAATTTACAAACCCATGTCCATATTACACCACGAAAAAATACAAGACAAACCACCGTTCACATATGCAACATCACAAACCCATCATTCAATGTCTGATTTAATTGCTTTGGAAGGATAAGTATATTTGGTTCACCATGTGGAAAGAATCGTGTTGCTCATGATTTACAAATCGATAATGCATCTTTTATTGTTCCATATTCGGGAAAAGGGATGATACTATGGTAATAACACCGTGTTATTCAAGCTTTTGGCTATTCATTCGAATTTCAAGATATCTCAAATAAAAATTGCGGTTTTTATCCAACGCAATCATAGGTTTGAACGTTGTTTTCAATTTAGACTTGTTTATATTTTTTCGTTTGGGCTTGTATTATATTTGCCTTCGGGTTTATATGATCCGTTCATCCTATTTTGACTCCTCAAAATTCAAGAGTCTATCCTAAATTGAGGTAAAGTGTATGGCTTTCCAAATACCGTTTCGATTCCTAACATCACTGAAGAGACATAAATTGTCGAAATCCGGATATGGTGTACAAAAACCTTTGCACCTTTTGGTTGCGGTATATCATCTTTTCCGCAAGTTTATTGTTTTCTGTTTATATTTTTTGTTGTTCAACCTGTTAGTCAAATGCGTTTTGTTAAAATATACTTTTTCACTTTTTTGGTCTTTTGGAAAATGTTGTTTGTGCAGTATTTAGACCCCTCTAACAAGACATTTGTTTTGCATGCACACGTATAAAAATTGCGGTTTTTATCCAACGCAATCATAGGTTTGAACGTTGTTTTCAATTTAGACTTATATATATATAGAATAAGAATATTTATTATTCCAATCAAGGGGCCTTGATGGGAAGCATTACATGTACACATAAAACAATACATCATGTTTTGTAACAGAAAAACATTTATTTTATACGTTGAAACGAAATATTATTCTAAATAAGTATAATTCTCCGTGTTGAAGACCGTACTGTGACCTATAATGGTTTACTTTTATAAATTTTGACTTTGATGGAGAGTTGTCTCATTGGCACTCATACTACATCTTCTTATATCTATAATACATTTAATTCAGACAAGACAGGACCTGAACTATAAAATCATTACAATTATCATTGTTATTACATATATTCATTTACATTTCGTCTAACATCTAGACATGTAATACTATAGTTCCCTAAATATTTAAGTACAGACAAATTTTCATTAGTAAATAACCAAACAAATTTTGTCTCATTTGAGAGATATGAAAAATTAGTACAAATACTGTAAAATATCTCCTTGAAAAATATCTCCCTACAGATCATCTTTGTACATCATCCAGTGCTGGACAACTTGTGTTGAAATGTTGTTCATCTTCAACTAGATTTAGAGTACATTTCTTACAAAGCCTTTAAAATGGTCTCTTTCTATATATAAAGTTTTATATCTGTCTCTTTCTATTTTGAGATCATGCGCACTGATTCTGATTTTACATATGACACTTCATTTAAATATTGTTTAAAGACGCATGTAGATACATTTCTTTAGAAAAACAAGTTTTTAATTTGAAATAAGTATCTAATTTACTACTCTTTGTATCTATTCTTTTTGTGTTTCAAAATTTTACCAAACTATAACAAAGTTTTTGCCTAACTGACTTGATAAAAAAGTAAAGCTTTACTTCCAAATTATGAATATTCAGCTTTTCATAAATTTAATGTATGGATGAATACAAGCATTAAATATTATTAGTGAACATGATTTTGTTACACATATAGGTATCATATAGTAAACCATCTTTCATATTTTTTTTATTCTAAACCGATATTTCATAATTGATTATACAACTGAAAAATATAAAGGGAATCTACCAAGCTCTCCTAGCACAGCTATATAGTTAGAAGACTTTTTGTTTTACCAAAAATATACTTCATATATTTTAAATTGGATTCATCTAAAAAATCGTTCATAAAAAGGTGCTGTAATAAATATTTACTTTCTTTCTGGCATGCTGCAGAGCTAGTTTTGAGCATTCCTGAAATTTCACTGCCATACATTAAAATGGGTTTTATTGTATGGTCATATATATGTAATAGAGTGAAATACTTGGATTGAAAGATGATGAAGTTCGCTATTTGAATACAGCTTTTAGTGATTTTTTGTATAATTCTTCCTTTCCTTGCTTAAAAAGTCCACTAGATACAAATTTTTAAACCAAGATACTTATAATTGTTAATACCGCAGTCCCACTAGGCCACGATCGCACTACGATCTGTGAAAAAAATGAAAATTTTGACGATCGTAGGTCGTAGTAGAAGCGTAGTGAGAGCGCAGTTAGGTCGTGGTGATCGCAAAGGTCTCTGTACCATCGTAGCGACAGCGAAGCGAAAGCGCGATTCTAGTCGGGAAGACTGCGCTACGATCTCACAGCGACTTTACTACGACTTCACTGCGACCATCACTTTCTTACTGCGACCCAAACACGCTTCCACTACGACTATACCACGTTTAAACCACGCTTATACTACGCTGTTCGAGACCATAGTACGATTTTAGCACGCCCATGCCGTCCTTATCACGCTGTTCTTACGACGCGACTACATTCATACTACGATCATCATGCTCATTGTAATATAAAATTTATAAAAGCTCTCCAGCTTTTGTTTGTCTGTATGTTATTTGGACCTCTTGTCCTTTATCTCAAACGGCTTATATGGACTGCAGTATCTAGGAAACAGAACGTCACAATTTAACTTTTAATTGTTGCGTCGTTAGCAACTATTGTTTCTAAAAATGGCGACGTCCATATCTCTTCAAAATGAACAAACATTAATTGCAAATGAAACTATTGCAAAAGATTATTCATTAAATAAACAAAGATCTCTTAAAAAAAAAACTTGATGCAACCCAAAATGAGCATTTTCGATACAATCTAACAGGCGGTGGACTTAGAATTTGGTTAAGCGCTAGCTGCTATGAACATTCAGATGGGCACTAAATACTTTTTATGATAACAAAAGGAAGGAAAATGAAGGAAACATCATATACAAAAAGGTATTTGACAAATCCGAAACAGTCAATGTTGAAGATCAATATAAAATAAAATGTGAAGGATTTGATACACGAGGCCGAAATATAAAACTTAGTTGTTTTTCTATTAATATGGTCCGGGTACACAGTTATCGTCCTTTGATTTTCGTTGTCCACAAATATAGTCCCTAGTGTGGACAGTGTGTTACTTGTCGATTTTTTTTATACCCCATCCGAATTTATTTCTCCATGTTTTATGACTCAAATAGTAAGTAAGGGGGTGAAATGACACTGTAAAAAAATTTGGGTCATGAATTTTAAAGTAAAGTAGTGATTTGGTCCAGCTGAAAAAGGTTAAAAATTAGCACTTCGGAGGCTGTCAAAAGATTTGAAGACCCCCTTAGCATGAAATTGTCCATATTTTGAGTTAGAGCCGATGAAGTTTTCTATAATTTTGATATAATTTGTCCCAAAAGTAGTACAACACACTGTAAAAATATTATTGAGAAAGCGCAGGTGGGATTTTTTTAATTTTCATTTATTGTCTAAAAGAAATGCACTACGAAATAACTGTGTACTCGGACCTAAGAGGTGAAATCTGGAAATATAGAATCTGTACTTTGGCAACTTCCCTGAATGATTTGATGGTGTCAATTTATCAAATAGCATAAAACTAAAGGATTTAAACTTTTATTTGATAGAATTTCTGCAAAAATGACCAATTTTGGCATTTTATGGTCAAAATAAGCATTTCATAGCTTTTTCAATTTTGATGCATAAGTGGCATTCTGACTTTCTATCTGACAGGTTTTTATGTGTCAATATTTGTGTTTCTATGCTTCAATCCAGTTGTATTACTCATTTGGGAACTCTGAATCTACAGAAAAGAAGATTATCTCAGACAATATGTGCAAAATGTGTTGTATATATGGTCCTCGTCTAACGCCCTGTTTGGATCAAGTTAAATGTGAGGAGCTTGGAACATAAAAGTTGAAGTCCATTATAAAGACCTTACTAAATTTGTATAAAAAGCACTAAACAATGTCTTTTGTGCCTGTTTTATGTCACATAATATCTTTCTTTTCTTCTGTAGGATAGCAAGTGGTTCAAATATAAGCCTGTTGAGACTAAAATTGCATGCATGTTTTTCACTAAAAAGTGAAAAATCTTTGTATCAGACCATACTGTCTGCAAAAAAAGTTGAATGCAAGAGTCTTTTTGTGCTCAGATTTATTGTATCATGTCACCTGAGTATAGAAATGATAGAAAAGATACAAAATTTTATTTCATATAGCTTCAATATGCATTTTTAAATGTAAATATGTGATACGGCCTAAATTGACCCTAAATTATTTTCAGTCTTACTTGGCCTAAGACCCTTTTAAACTAATGTGATATGTTATTTGTAAGTTTTCTTTCCATTTAAAGTACATTAAATACATATGTAAGGATTATTTATAACCAAAAAGCTTTACAAATTTAAAATTGCAGGAAAATATTACATCTTCATGTAAGGCCCCCCTTCATTGGAAAACCTCCATTTTTAGCCACAGGCTCATATAATTTTGACTTTTTAATAATTATAATAAGTCTGATAAATCAAATGAGTACTCTATTGCTTTTAATACATAATATATTATATATTAAGGCATTTCAAAAGTATTTTTTTGCAATATTTTAATTTTTAAGCCCCAAATGTTGATAGTTGAAAATTTTCAATTTTAACGTCTAAATTTAACACTCAAAGTTGAATATAGAATTAGTCATATTGTCTATAATATATATCCTATTGCCATGAAACTTTGTAAGCAGTCTTATAATTTAATAAGCTTTGGTCATACCAAGTTTCATTAAGATTGGTCAACTTTTTCTACCCTATTAGGTCCGGGTACACAGTTATCGTCCTTTGATTTTCGTTGTCCACAAATATAGTCCCTAGTGTGGACAGTGTGTTACTTGTCGATTTTTTTTATACCCCATCCGAATTTATTTCTCCATGTTTTATGACTCAAATAGTAAGTAGGGGGGTGAAATGACACTGTAAAAAAATTTGGGTCATGAATTTTAAAGTAAAGTAGTGATTTGGTCCAGCTGAAAAAGGTTAAAAATTAGCACTTCGGAGGCTGTCAAAAGATTTGAAGACCCCCTTAGCATGAAATTGTCCATATTTTGAGTTAGAGCCGATGAAGTTTTCTATAATTTTGATATAATTTGTCCCAAAAGTAGTACAACACACTGTAAAAATATTATTGAGAAAGCGCAGGTGGGATTTTTTTAATTTTCATTTATTGTCTAAAAGAAATGCACTACGAAATAACTGTGTACTCGGACCTAAGAGGTGAAATCTGGAAATATAGAATCTGTACTTTGGCAACTTCCCTGAATGATTTGATGGTGTCAATTTATCAAATAGCATAAAACTAAAGGATTTAAACTTTTATTTGATAGAATTTCTGCAAAAATGACCAATTTTGGCATTTTATGGTCAAAATAAGCATTTCATAGCTTTTTCAATTTTGATGCATAAGTGGCATTCTGACTTTCTATCTGACAGGTTTTTATGTGTCAATATTTGTGTTTCTATGCTTCAATCCAGTTGTATTACTCATTTGGGAACTCTGAATCTACAGAAAAGAAGATTATCTCAGACAATATGTGCAAAATGTGTTGTATATATGGTCCTCGTCTAACGCCCTGTTTGGATCAAGTTAAATGTGAGGAGCTTGGAACATAAAAGTTGAAGTCCATTATAAAGACCTTACTAAATTTGTATAAAAAGCACTAAACAATGTCTTTTGTGCCTGTTTTATGTCACATAATATCTTTCTTTTCTTCTGTAGGATAGCAAGTGGTTCAAATATAAGCCTGTTGAGACTAAAATTGCATGCATGTTTTTCACTAAAAAGTGAAAAATCTTTGTATCAGACCATACTGTCTGCAAAAAAAGTTGAATGCAAGAGTCTTTTTGTGCTCAGATTTATTGTATCATGTCACCTGAGTATAGAAATGATAGAAAAGATACAAAATTTTATTTCATATAGCTTCAATATGCATTTTTAAATGTAAATATGTGATACGGCCTAAATTGACCCTAAATTATTTTCAGTCTTACTTGGCCTAAGACCCTTTTAAACTAATGTGATATGTTATTTGTAAGTTTTCTTTCCATTTAAAGTACATTAAATACATATGTAAGGATTATTTATAACCAAAAAGCTTTACAAATTTAAAATTGCAGGAAAATATTACATCTTCATGTAAGGCCCCCCTTCATTGGAAAACCTCCATTTTTAGCCACAGGCTCATATAATTTTGACTTTTTAATAATTATAATAAGTCTGATAAATCAAATGAGTACTCTATTGCTTTTAATACATAATATATTATATATTAAGGCATTTCAAAAGTATTTTTTTGCAATATTTTAATTTTTAAGCCCCAAATGTTGATAGTTGAAAATTTTCAATTTTAACGTCTAAATTTAACACTCAAAGTTGAATATAGAATTAGTCATATTGTCTATAATATATATCCTATTGCCATGAAACTTTGTAAGCAGTCTTATAATTTAATAAGCTTTGGTCATACCAAGTTTCATTAAGATTGGTCAACTTTTTCTACCCTATTAGGTCCGGGTACACAGTTATCGTCCTTTGATTTTCGTTGTCCACAAATATAGTCCCTAGTGTGGACAGTGTGTTACTTGTCGATTTTTTTTATACCCCATCCGAATTTATTTCTCCATGTTTTATGACTCAAATAGTAAGTAGGGGGGTGAAATGACACTGTAAAAAAATTTGGGTCATGAATTTTAAAGTAAAGTAGTGATTTGGTCCAGCTGAAAAAGGTTAAAAATTAGCACTTCGGAGGCTGTCAAAAGATTTGAAGACCCCCTTAGCATGAAATTGTCCATATTTTGAGTTAGAGCCGATGAAGTTTTCTATAATTTTGATATAATTTGTCCCAAAAGTAGTACAACACACTGTAAAAATATTATTGAGAAAGCGCAGGTGGGATTTTTTTAATTTTCATTTATTGTCTAAAAGAAATGCACTACGAAATAACTGTGTACTCGGACCTAAGAGGTGAAATCTGGAAATATAGAATCTGTACTTTGGCAACTTCCCTGAATGATTTGATGGTGTCAATTTATCAAATAGCATAAAACTAAAGGATTTAAACTTTTATTTGATAGAATTTCTGCAAAAATGACCAATTTTGGCATTTTATGGTCAAAATAAGCATTTCATAGCTTTTTCAATTTTGATGCATAAGTGGCATTCTGACTTTCTATCTGACAGGTTTTTATGTGTCAATATTTGTGTTTCTATGCTTCAATCCAGTTGTATTACTCATTTGGGAACTCTGAATCTACAGAAAAGAAGATTATCTCAGACAATATGTGCAAAATGTGTTGTATATATGGTCCTCGTCTAACGCCCTGTTTGGATCAAGTTAAATGTGAGGAGCTTGGAACATAAAAGTTGAAGTCCATTATAAAGACCTTACTAAATTTGTATAAAAAGCACTAAACAATGTCTTTTGTGCCTGTTTTATGTCACATAATATCTTTCTTTTCTTCTGTAGGATAGCAAGTGGTTCAAATATAAGCCTGTTGAGACTAAAATTGCATGCATGTTTTTCACTAAAAAGTGAAAAATCTTTGTATCAGACCATACTGTCTGCAAAAAAAGTTGAATGCAAGAGTCTTTTTGTGCTCAGATTTATTGTATCATGTCACCTGAGTATAGAAATGATAGAAAAGATACAAAATTTTATTTCATATAGCTTCAATATGCATTTTTAAATGTAAATATGTGATACGGCCTAAATTGACCCTAAATTATTTTCAGTCTTACTTGGCCTAAGACCCTTTTAAACTAATGTGATATGTTATTTGTAAGTTTTCTTTCCATTTAAAGTACATTAAATACATATGTAAGGATTATTTATAACCAAAAAGCTTTACAAATTTAAAATTGCAGGAAAATATTACATCTTCATGTAAGGCCCCCCTTCATTGGAAAACCTCCATTTTTAGCCACAGGCTCATATAATTTTGACTTTTTAATAATTATAATAAGTCTGATAAATCAAATGAGTACTCTATTGCTTTTAATACATAATATATTATATATTAAGGCATTTCAAAAGTATTTTTTTGCAATATTTTAATTTTTAAGCCCCAAATGTTGATAGTTGAAAATTTTCAATTTTAACGTCTAAATTTAACACTCAAAGTTGAATATAGAATTAGTCATATTGTCTATAATATATATCCTATTGCCATGAAACTTTGTAAGCAGTCTTATAATTTAATAAGCTTTGGTCATACCAAGTTTCATTAAGATTGGTCAACTTTTTCTACCCTATTAGGTCCGGGTACACAGTTATCGTCCTTTGATTTTCGTTGTCCACAAATATAGTCCCTAGTGTGGACAGTGTGTTACTTGTCGATTTTTTTTATACCCCATCCGAATTTATTTCTCCATGTTTTATGACTCAAATAGTAAGTAGGGGGGTGAAATGACACTGTAAAAAAATTTGGGTCATGAATTTTAAAGTAAAGTAGTGATTTGGTCCAGCTGAAAAAGGTTAAAAATTAGCACTTCGGAGGCTGTCAAAAGATTTGAAGACCCCCTTAGCATGAAATTGTCCATATTTTGAGTTAGAGCCGATGAAGTTTTCTATAATTTTGATATAATTTGTCCCAAAAGTAGTACAACACACTGTAAAAATATTATTGAGAAAGCGCAGGTGGGATTTTTTTAATTTTCATTTATTGTCTAAAAGAAATGCACTACGAAATAACTGTGTACTCGGACCTAAGAGGTGAAATCTGGAAATATAGAATCTGTACTTTGGCAACTTCCCTGAATGATTTGATGGTGTCAATTTATCAAATAGCATAAAACTAAAGGATTTAAACTTTTATTTGATAGAATTTCTGCAAAAATGACCAATTTTGGCATTTTATGGTCAAAATAAGCATTTCATAGCTTTTTCAATTTTGATGCATAAGTGGCATTCTGACTTTCTATCTGACAGGTTTTTATGTGTCAATATTTGTGTTTCTATGCTTCAATCCAGTTGTATTACTCATTTGGGAACTCTGAATCTACAGAAAAGAAGATTATCTCAGACAATATGTGCAAAATGTGTTGTATATATGGTCCTCGTCTAACGCCCTGTTTGGATCAAGTTAAATGTGAGGAGCTTGGAACATAAAAGTTGAAGTCCATTATAAAGACCTTACTAAATTTGTATAAAAAGCACTAAACAATGTCTTTTGTGCCTGTTTTATGTCACATAATATCTTTCTTTTCTTCTGTAGGATAGCAAGTGGTTCAAATATAAGCCTGTTGAGACTAAAATTGCATGCATGTTTTTCACTAAAAAGTGAAAAATCTTTGTATCAGACCATACTGTCTGCAAAAAAAGTTGAATGCAAGAGTCTTTTTGTGCTCAGATTTATTGTATCATGTCACCTGAGTATAGAAATGATAGAAAAGATACAAAATTTTATTTCATATAGCTTCAATATGCATTTTTAAATGTAAATATGTGATACGGCCTAAATTGACCCTAAATTATTTTCAGTCTTACTTGGCCTAAGACCCTTTTAAACTAATGTGATATGTTATTTGTAAGTTTTCTTTCCATTTAAAGTACATTAAATACATATGTAAGGATTATTTATAACCAAAAAGCTTTACAAATTTAAAATTGCAGGAAAATATTACATCTTCATGTAAGGCCCCCCTTCATTGGAAAACCTCCATTTTTAGCCACAGGCTCATATAATTTTGACTTTTTAATAATTATAATAAGTCTGATAAATCAAATGAGTACTCTATTGCTTTTAATACATAATATATTATATATTAAGGCATTTCAAAAGTATTTTTTTGCAATATTTTAATTTTTAAGCCCCAAATGTTGATAGTTGAAAATTTTCAATTTTAACGTCTAAATTTAACACTCAAAGTTGAATATAGAATTAGTCATATTGTCTATAATATATATCCTATTGCCATGAAACTTTGTAAGCAGTCTTATAATTTAATAAGCTTTGGTCATACCAAGTTTCATTAAGATTGGTCAACTTTTTCTACCCTATTAGGTCCGGGTACACAGTTATCGTCCTTTGATTTTCGTTGTCCACAAATATAGTCCCTAGTGTGGACAGTGTGTTACTTGTCGATTTTTTTTATACCCCATCCGAATTTATTTCTCCATGTTTTATGACTCAAATAGTAAGTAGGGGGGTGAAATGACACTGTAAAAAAATTTGGGTCATGAATTTTAAAGTAAAGTAGTGATTTGGTCCAGCTGAAAAAGGTTAAAAATTAGCACTTCGGAGGCTGTCAAAAGATTTGAAGACCCCCTTAGCATGAAATTGTCCATATTTTGAGTTAGAGCCGATGAAGTTTTCTATAATTTTGATATAATTTGTCCCAAAAGTAGTACAACACACTGTAAAAATATTATTGAGAAAGCGCAGGTGGGATTTTTTTAATTTTCATTTATTGTCTAAAAGAAATGCACTACGAAATAACTGTGTACTCGGACCTAAGAGGTGAAATCTGGAAATATAGAATCTGTACTTTGGCAACTTCCCTGAATGATTTGATGGTGTCAATTTATCAAATAGCATAAAACTAAAGGATTTAAACTTTTATTTGATAGAATTTCTGCAAAAATGACCAATTTTGGCATTTTATGGTCAAAATAAGCATTTCATAGCTTTTTCAATTTTGATGCATAAGTGGCATTCTGACTTTCTATCTGACAGGTTTTTATGTGTCAATATTTGTGTTTCTATGCTTCAATCCAGTTGTATTACTCATTTGGGAACTCTGAATCTACAGAAAAGAAGATTATCTCAGACAATATGTGCAAAATGTGTTGTATATATGGTCCTCGTCTAACGCCCTGTTTGGATCAAGTTAAATGTGAGGAGCTTGGAACATAAAAGTTGAAGTCCATTATAAAGACCTTACTAAATTTGTATAAAAAGCACTAAACAATGTCTTTTGTGCCTGTTTTATGTCACATAATATCTTTCTTTTCTTCTGTAGGATAGCAAGTGGTTCAAATATAAGCCTGTTGAGACTAAAATTGCATGCATGTTTTTCACTAAAAAGTGAAAAATCTTTGTATCAGACCATACTGTCTGCAAAAAAAGTTGAATGCAAGAGTCTTTTTGTGCTCAGATTTATTGTATCATGTCACCTGAGTATAGAAATGATAGAAAAGATACAAAATTTTATTTCATATAGCTTCAATATGCATTTTTAAATGTAAATATGTGATACGGCCTAAATTGACCCTAAATTATTTTCAGTCTTACTTGGCCTAAGACCCTTTTAAACTAATGTGATATGTTATTTGTAAGTTTTCTTTCCATTTAAAGTACATTAAATACATATGTAAGGATTATTTATAACCAAAAAGCTTTACAAATTTAAAATTGCAGGAAAATATTACATCTTCATGTAAGGCCCCCCTTCATTGGAAAACCTCCATTTTTAGCCACAGGCTCATATAATTTTGACTTTTTAATAATTATAATAAGTCTGATAAATCAAATGAGTACTCTATTGCTTTTAATACATAATATATTATATATTAAGGCATTTCAAAAGTATTTTTTTGCAATATTTTAATTTTTAAGCCCCAAATGTTGATAGTTGAAAATTTTCAATTTTAACGTCTAAATTTAACACTCAAAGTTGAATATAGAATTAGTCATATTGTCTATAATATATATCCTATTGCCATGAAACTTTGTAAGCAGTCTTATAATTTAATAAGCTTTGGTCATACCAAGTTTCATTAAGATTGGTCAACTTTTTCTACCCTATTAGGTCCGGGTACACAGTTATCGTCCTTTGATTTTCGTTGTCCACAAATATAGTCCCTAGTGTGGACAGTGTGTTACTTGTCGATTTTTTTTATACCCCATCCGAATTTATTTCTCCATGTTTTATGACTCAAATAGTAAGTAGGGGGGTGAAATGACACTGTAAAAAAATTTGGGTCATGAATTTTAAAGTAAAGTAGTGATTTGGTCCAGCTGAAAAAGGTTAAAAATTAGCACTTCGGAGGCTGTCAAAAGATTTGAAGACCCCCTTAGCATGAAATTGTCCATATTTTGAGTTAGAGCCGATGAAGTTTTCTATAATTTTGATATAATTTGTCCCAAAAGTAGTACAACACACTGTAAAAATATTATTGAGAAAGCGCAGGTGGGATTTTTTTAATTTTCATTTATTGTCTAAAAGAAATGCACTACGAAATAACTGTGTACTCGGACCTAAGAGGTGAAATCTGGAAATATAGAATCTGTACTTTGGCAACTTCCCTGAATGATTTGATGGTGTCAATTTATCAAATAGCATAAAACTAAAGGATTTAAACTTTTATTTGATAGAATTTCTGCAAAAATGACCAATTTTGGCATTTTATGGTCAAAATAAGCATTTCATAGCTTTTTCAATTTTGATGCATAAGTGGCATTCTGACTTTCTATCTGACAGGTTTTTATGTGTCAATATTTGTGTTTCTATGCTTCAATCCAGTTGTATTACTCATTTGGGAACTCTGAATCTACAGAAAAGAAGATTATCTCAGACAATATGTGCAAAATGTGTTGTATATATGGTCCTCGTCTAACGCCCTGTTTGGATCAAGTTAAATGTGAGGAGCTTGGAACATAAAAGTTGAAGTCCATTATAAAGACCTTACTAAATTTGTATAAAAAGCACTAAACAATGTCTTTTGTGCCTGTTTTATGTCACATAATATCTTTCTTTTCTTCTGTAGGATAGCAAGTGGTTCAAATATAAGCCTGTTGAGACTAAAATTGCATGCATGTTTTTCACTAAAAAGTGAAAAATCTTTGTATCAGACCATACTGTCTGCAAAAAAAGTTGAATGCAAGAGTCTTTTTGTGCTCAGATTTATTGTATCATGTCACCTGAGTATAGAAATGATAGAAAAGATACAAAATTTTATTTCATATAGCTTCAATATGCATTTTTAAATGTAAATATGTGATACGGCCTAAATTGACCCTAAATTATTTTCAGTCTTACTTGGCCTAAGACCCTTTTAAACTAATGTGATATGTTATTTGTAAGTTTTCTTTCCATTTAAAGTACATTAAATACATATGTAAGGATTATTTATAACCAAAAAGCTTTACAAATTTAAAATTGCAGGAAAATATTACATCTTCATGTAAGGCCCCCCTTCATTGGAAAACCTCCATTTTTAGCCACAGGCTCATATAATTTTGACTTTTTAATAATTATAATAAGTCTGATAAATCAAATGAGTACTCTATTGCTTTTAATACATAATATATTATATATTAAGGCATTTCAAAAGTATTTTTTTGCAATATTTTAATTTTTAAGCCCCAAATGTTGATAGTTGAAAATTTTCAATTTTAACGTCTAAATTTAACACTCAAAGTTGAATATAGAATTAGTCATATTGTCTATAATATATATCCTATTGCCATGAAACTTTGTAAGCAGTCTTATAATTTAATAAGCTTTGGTCATACCAAGTTTCATTAAGATTGGTCAACTTTTTCTACCCTATTAGGTCCGGGTACACAGTTATCGTCCTTTGATTTTCGTTGTCCACAAATATAGTCCCTAGTGTGGACAGTGTGTTACTTGTCGATTTTTTTTATACCCCATCCGAATTTATTTCTCCATGTTTTATGACTCAAATAGTAAGTAGGGGGGTGAAATGACACTGTAAAAAAATTTGGGTCATGAATTTTAAAGTAAAGTAGTGATTTGGTCCAGCTGAAAAAGGTTAAAAATTAGCACTTCGGAGGCTGTCAAAAGATTTGAAGACCCCCTTAGCATGAAATTGTCCATATTTTGAGTTAGAGCCGATGAAGTTTTCTATAATTTTGATATAATTTGTCCCAAAAGTAGTACAACACACTGTAAAAATATTATTGAGAAAGCGCAGGTGGGATTTTTTTAATTTTCATTTATTGTCTAAAAGAAATGCACTACGAAATAACTGTGTACTCGGACCTAAGAGGTGAAATCTGGAAATATAGAATCTGTACTTTGGCAACTTCCCTGAATGATTTGATGGTGTCAATTTATCAAATAGCATAAAACTAAAGGATTTAAACTTTTATTTGATAGAATTTCTGCAAAAATGACCAATTTTGGCATTTTATGGTCAAAATAAGCATTTCATAGCTTTTTCAATTTTGATGCATAAGTGGCATTCTGACTTTCTATCTGACAGGTTTTTATGTGTCAATATTTGTGTTTCTATGCTTCAATCCAGTTGTATTACTCATTTGGGAACTCTGAATCTACAGAAAAGAAGATTATCTCAGACAATATGTGCAAAATGTGTTGTATATATGGTCCTCGTCTAACGCCCTGTTTGGATCAAGTTAAATGTGAGGAGCTTGGAACATAAAAGTTGAAGTCCATTATAAAGACCTTACTAAATTTGTATAAAAAGCACTAAACAATGTCTTTTGTGCCTGTTTTATGTCACATAATATCTTTCTTTTCTTCTGTAGGATAGCAAGTGGTTCAAATATAAGCCTGTTGAGACTAAAATTGCATGCATGTTTTTCACTAAAAAGTGAAAAATCTTTGTATCAGACCATACTGTCTGCAAAAAAAGTTGAATGCAAGAGTCTTTTTGTGCTCAGATTTATTGTATCATGTCACCTGAGTATAGAAATGATAGAAAAGATACAAAATTTTATTTCATATAGCTTCAATATGCATTTTTAAATGTAAATATGTGATACGGCCTAAATTGACCCTAAATTATTTTCAGTCTTACTTGGCCTAAGACCCTTTTAAACTAATGTGATATGTTATTTGTAAGTTTTCTTTCCATTTAAAGTACATTAAATACATATGTAAGGATTATTTATAACCAAAAAGCTTTACAAATTTAAAATTGCAGGAAAATATTACATCTTCATGTAAGGCCCCCCTTCATTGGAAAACCTCCATTTTTAGCCACAGGCTCATATAATTTTGACTTTTTAATAATTATAATAAGTCTGATAAATCAAATGAGTACTCTATTGCTTTTAATACATAATATATTATATATTAAGGCATTTCAAAAGTATTTTTTTGCAATATTTTAATTTTTAAGCCCCAAATGTTGATAGTTGAAAATTTTCAATTTTAACGTCTAAATTTAACACTCAAAGTTGAATATAGAATTAGTCATATTGTCTATAATATATATCCTATTGCCATGAAACTTTGTAAGCAGTCTTATAATTTAATAAGCTTTGGTCATACCAAGTTTCATTAAGATTGGTCAACTTTTTCTACCCTATTAGGTCCGGGTACACAGTTATCGTCCTTTGATTTTCGTTGTCCACAAATATAGTCCCTAGTGTGGACAGTGTGTTACTTGTCGATTTTTTTTATACCCCATCCGAATTTATTTCTCCATGTTTTATGACTCAAATAGTAAGTAGGGGGGTGAAATGACACTGTAAAAAAATTTGGGTCATGAATTTTAAAGTAAAGTAGTGATTTGGTCCAGCTGAAAAAGGTTAAAAATTAGCACTTCGGAGGCTGTCAAAAGATTTGAAGACCCCCTTAGCATGAAATTGTCCATATTTTGAGTTAGAGCCGATGAAGTTTTCTATAATTTTGATATAATTTGTCCCAAAAGTAGTACAACACACTGTAAAAATATTATTGAGAAAGCGCAGGTGGGATTTTTTTAATTTTCATTTATTGTCTAAAAGAAATGCACTACGAAATAACTGTGTACTCGGACCTAAGAGGTGAAATCTGGAAATATAGAATCTGTACTTTGGCAACTTCCCTGAATGATTTGATGGTGTCAATTTATCAAATAGCATAAAACTAAAGGATTTAAACTTTTATTTGATAGAATTTCTGCAAAAATGACCAATTTTGGCATTTTATGGTCAAAATAAGCATTTCATAGCTTTTTCAATTTTGATGCATAAGTGGCATTCTGACTTTCTATCTGACAGGTTTTTATGTGTCAATATTTGTGTTTCTATGCTTCAATCCAGTTGTATTACTCATTTGGGAACTCTGAATCTACAGAAAAGAAGATTATCTCAGACAATATGTGCAAAATGTGTTGTATATATGGTCCTCGTCTAACGCCCTGTTTGGATCAAGTTAAATGTGAGGAGCTTGGAACATAAAAGTTGAAGTCCATTATAAAGACCTTACTAAATTTGTATAAAAAGCACTAAACAATGTCTTTTGTGCCTGTTTTATGTCACATAATATCTTTCTTTTCTTCTGTAGGATAGCAAGTGGTTCAAATATAAGCCTGTTGAGACTAAAATTGCATGCATGTTTTTCACTAAAAAGTGAAAAATCTTTGTATCAGACCATACTGTCTGCAAAAAAAGTTGAATGCAAGAGTCTTTTTGTGCTCAGATTTATTGTATCATGTCACCTGAGTATAGAAATGATAGAAAAGATACAAAATTTTATTTCATATAGCTTCAATATGCATTTTTAAATGTAAATATGTGATACGGCCTAAATTGACCCTAAATTATTTTCAGTCTTACTTGGCCTAAGACCCTTTTAAACTAATGTGATATGTTATTTGTAAGTTTTCTTTCCATTTAAAGTACATTAAATACATATGTAAGGATTATTTATAACCAAAAAGCTTTACAAATTTAAAATTGCAGGAAAATATTACATCTTCATGTAAGGCCCCCCTTCATTGGAAAACCTCCATTTTTAGCCACAGGCTCATATAATTTTGACTTTTTAATAATTATAATAAGTCTGATAAATCAAATGAGTACTCTATTGCTTTTAATACATAATATATTATATATTAAGGCATTTCAAAAGTATTTTTTTGCAATATTTTAATTTTTAAGCCCCAAATGTTGATAGTTGAAAATTTTCAATTTTAACGTCTAAATTTAACACTCAAAGTTGAATATAGAATTAGTCATATTGTCTATAATATATATCCTATTGCCATGAAACTTTGTAAGCAGTCTTATAATTTAATAAGCTTTGGTCATACCAAGTTTCATTAAGATTGGTCAACTTTTTCTACCCTATTAGGTCCGGGTACACAGTTATCGTCCTTTGATTTTCGTTGTCCACAAATATAGTCCCTAGTGTGGACAGTGTGTTACTTGTCGATTTTTTTTATACCCCATCCGAATTTATTTCTCCATGTTTTATGACTCAAATAGTAAGTAGGGGGGTGAAATGACACTGTAAAAAAATTTGGGTCATGAATTTTAAAGTAAAGTAGTGATTTGGTCCAGCTGAAAAAGGTTAAAAATTAGCACTTCGGAGGCTGTCAAAAGATTTGAAGACCCCCTTAGCATGAAATTGTCCATATTTTGAGTTAGAGCCGATGAAGTTTTCTATAATTTTGATATAATTTGTCCCAAAAGTAGTACAACACACTGTAAAAATATTATTGAGAAAGCGCAGGTGGGATTTTTTTAATTTTCATTTATTGTCTAAAAGAAATGCACTACGAAATAACTGTGTACTCGGACCTAAGAGGTGAAATCTGGAAATATAGAATCTGTACTTTGGCAACTTCCCTGAATGATTTGATGGTGTCAATTTATCAAATAGCATAAAACTAAAGGATTTAAACTTTTATTTGATAGAATTTCTGCAAAAATGACCAATTTTGGCATTTTATGGTCAAAATAAGCATTTCATAGCTTTTTCAATTTTGATGCATAAGTGGCATTCTGACTTTCTATCTGACAGGTTTTTATGTGTCAATATTTGTGTTTCTATGCTTCAATCCAGTTGTATTACTCATTTGGGAACTCTGAATCTACAGAAAAGAAGATTATCTCAGACAATATGTGCAAAATGTGTTGTATATATGGTCCTCGTCTAACGCCCTGTTTGGATCAAGTTAAATGTGAGGAGCTTGGAACATAAAAGTTGAAGTCCATTATAAAGACCTTACTAAATTTGTATAAAAAGCACTAAACAATGTCTTTTGTGCCTGTTTTATGTCACATAATATCTTTCTTTTCTTCTGTAGGATAGCAAGTGGTTCAAATATAAGCCTGTTGAGACTAAAATTGCATGCATGTTTTTCACTAAAAAGTGAAAAATCTTTGTATCAGACCATACTGTCTGCAAAAAAAGTTGAATGCAAGAGTCTTTTTGTGCTCAGATTTATTGTATCATGTCACCTGAGTATAGAAATGATAGAAAAGATACAAAATTTTATTTCATATAGCTTCAATATGCATTTTTAAATGTAAATATGTGATACGGCCTAAATTGACCCTAAATTATTTTCAGTCTTACTTGGCCTAAGACCCTTTTAAACTAATGTGATATGTTATTTGTAAGTTTTCTTTCCATTTAAAGTACATTAAATACATATGTAAGGATTATTTATAACCAAAAAGCTTTACAAATTTAAAATTGCAGGAAAATATTACATCTTCATGTAAGGCCCCCCTTCATTGGAAAACCTCCATTTTTAGCCACAGGCTCATATAATTTTGACTTTTTAATAATTATAATAAGTCTGATAAATCAAATGAGTACTCTATTGCTTTTAATACATAATATATTATATATTAAGGCATTTCAAAAGTATTTTTTTGCAATATTTTAATTTTTAAGCCCCAAATGTTGATAGTTGAAAATTTTCAATTTTAACGTCTAAATTTAACACTCAAAGTTGAATATAGAATTAGTCATATTGTCTATAATATATATCCTATTGCCATGAAACTTTGTAAGCAGTCTTATAATTTAATAAGCTTTGGTCATACCAAGTTTCATTAAGATTGGTCAACTTTTTCTACCCTATTAGGTCCGGGTACACAGTTATCGTCCTTTGATTTTCGTTGTCCACAAATATAGTCCCTAGTGTGGACAGTGTGTTACTTGTCGATTTTTTTTATACCCCATCCGAATTTATTTCTCCATGTTTTATGACTCAAATAGTAAGTAGGGGGGTGAAATGACACTGTAAAAAAATTTGGGTCATGAATTTTAAAGTAAAGTAGTGATTTGGTCCAGCTGAAAAAGGTTAAAAATTAGCACTTCGGAGGCTGTCAAAAGATTTGAAGACCCCCTTAGCATGAAATTGTCCATATTTTGAGTTAGAGCCGATGAAGTTTTCTATAATTTTGATATAATTTGTCCCAAAAGTAGTACAACACACTGTAAAAATATTATTGAGAAAGCGCAGGTGGGATTTTTTTAATTTTCATTTATTGTCTAAAAGAAATGCACTACGAAATAACTGTGTACTCGGACCATATGTACCATACAACTTCGTCCTTACTAGTAAATGGAAAAAAGTTACTTGTGTTCATCAATGATCATCTTCCAGAAGTACTAAACTGTATGAAAAACTATCAAATTAATGGAAAACCAGTTGATCTGAATATGCTAAATAAATGCATTTATGACATGATTTCTGTAAACTTTCCGGAACAGAAAAATCATTCAAGTTCAACCACGACAAATGAAAAATCATGTGAAAAAAATGAACTTTCGCAAGCTAAATCTATTACTTCTATTACATCTAATACATGTACAAATACTGAAAATAATAATATCCATGAAGATAATTCTGAGATTTCAACCGAAAATAAAATTAACATGAAAAACAAAGAAGATATACAAGAAAAACAAAGAAGATATACAAGAAATTCATTCCATTACAGAATATTAATGAATAATAACAAGCACGTGAAAATATCACACAAGATGAAAATTCTGTAAATTTTAATCACTTTTACATCAATTATTAGATAAAACAGACAGTTTATTTGAACTCGTTAAATCAATAGATGAACAACGCATCGAAGATAAACAAGATTTTCAAAATAAAATCAACCAAGTTAACGATAGGATAACTGCTTTTTCTAAACAAATGTGTACAAATGACGAACACCAGACAGAACATTTGCGTGAAATTGAAAACAGTGTCAAGCTTGTAAAAATTGAGCAAGACAAAAATTTTAGTCAAGTTCACAATAAAATACAAAGCCTCTCTGATAGAGTAAAAGATATACCAAGCCGTAGTCAGTGCATCGCCAAACACGTAACTCTTGAGATGGAAAAATCAAATGAAAATATAGAATATCGTAATGTTAATATTATTTACAACAGCAACACAGTCAGTAAATCAAAGGCATTAGATCAATCTCAAACAAAAAGAAAAACCTTTCGAACATTCCCATACGATCGGAAAGATAAAACTTTAATAATAGGAAGTTCAATTATTAAAGGAATTGATGCCAGCAAAATTGGAAAAGATGTTGACATACGAACAAATAGAGGAGCAACAGTCCCAATTTTAACAGAAAAAATTAGAAAGTCTAATATTCAACATTATACAAGTATAATTTTAGTTGTTGGTGGAAATGATGCCTCGTCCAGAACACAACCAGAAGCCTTCAAAGAGAACTACGAGTTTATGATAAAAACTGTCAGATCTATAAACCCAAACATTGATATTGTCATATCAGAAATTTGTCCAAGACGGAACGTAAATACAGATGTTTATAATACTATCTTACATGGGATTTCAACAGAACTTAACTTTAAAATCATCAAACAAACGGATGCATTTGTTTCCAGAGGCGGCGATCTTGTGTCTACTTACTATCACCGTGATGGCATACACCTTACTAATCAGGGTACAATTCAGCTACTTAGAAACATTAACAGGGTTGTAAACATCTTCATCCGCACAAATAGTTCTCAGTCCAATAATGAAAATAATGAACAGCATGGTAAAAGGCAAAGCATTGTAAATACATTCAATGGTATCTGCTTTAATTGTGGCTTTTATGGTCATCATTATAAAGACTGTCACACATTTTAGGATAAAACTGATGTATTTCAATTTGTAGACAAATTCTCAAATCATAGTAAATCATTACTTCTTCATAACAATTTTGATATACTTCTCTATTTATGTCCAAATTGCAATACATCAAAATGTATATGTACTCAAAACTCTATGTCTGAAGCTGAGATTTTTAAAAACAAAAATTCCAGGGAAAATTGTCATACATCAGAAAACGGTATTTGCACTAATAGCTTTAGCTCAAAACCTAAAAGTGATAGAAACAAACATTATAAAAAAAAATGTCTTAATCCAAAATGTAAAGGTTTCAATGCTGTATGCCTTAATGTTAGACATATTTTATCTAAATTTGACGAGTTAAAGAATATAATTACTATAAACAACAAATATTTAGATTTATTTGGATGAGTTGAAACATTCTTAAAACCTGATATTAACAATGAACAATGTAAAGTGCCAGGATACAAAATATTCAGAAAAGATCGCCATAGTAAGGATGGTGGTGGTCTATTGGTTTATGTCAAAGATTCTATTGCAGTTAAAAATAGATCTGATTTATCAATAAACACATTAGAAACTTTATTGTTAGAGGTAGAATTTCCAAAATCTAAACCTTTCTTCATTTGTACTGTTTATAGACCACCAAATTCCCTTCAGTCCTGGATAGATCTATTTGAGGAGGAATTTAACGCAGCTCTTTCAGAAAACAAAGAGATCATTTTAATGGGGGACTTTAATATTGACTTGATAAAAATTGAAAATAAAAAATGGATGAATTTCATAAACCATTTTAATCTTCAACAACAAATTTGCACTGCAACACGTATTTGTGACAAATCAGAAACTCTTATTGATCATATTTACACTACTAATCCTGAAAATATTGCTCATTGTCATGTTCCTTCATATGCTTTAAGTGACCACTACCCTGTATGCTTAAATAGAAAAATCAATATAAAGGTAAAGAAAGAAAATCATATCGAAATAAAGTATAGGTGTTTCAAAAACTTTAATGAGGATGCCTTTTGTGCAAACTTACATCAAACCCCTTTTCATATTGTTGAAATGGAAGAAGATATTGATATTTCTGTCGACAAATGGTATGAACTTTTTATTCAAGTTATTAACAAGCACGCACCAATGAAAACTAAAAGAGTAAAAACATTTAAACAAGCCGAATGGTTCAATGAAGAAATTAAAAATTCCATTCAATACAGAAATATGTATCATTCAAAAAAAGATTGGGTAAACTTTAAAAAGTGGCGTAATAAAACAACGTCGTTAATATTTAATGCAAAAAAGGAATATTATCAAAACGCTATATCTAGTTCCAAAAATAGTAAAGAACTTAGGAATCACATTAAAGAGTTAAATCCAAAAATGGATAATATTTTTCCACCTAAAATGCAGTATGAAAATCAAACTGTTTATAACCCCAAAGATATTGTTAATACACTAAATGTTCATTCTTCTTCCGTAGCTGAAAAACATATTGGAAATAATACTTCAGATATGGATTTTTCTAAGCTACAAACTTTTACTAGTACAAAATTAAAGGAAACTGAAATTTTTAAATCAAAACTCAATTCTGTTGGAGAGGTGTGTTCACAACTAAAACACCTTAATATTAATAAATCCGCAGGTTTAGATGGAATTGGTCCAAAACTTTTAAAGCTAAGTGCAGAGATAATATCGCCATCACTAACTTTTCTAATAAACAAAAGTATAACGTCGAATCGTTTTCCGCAAAAATTTAAACTTGCAAGAGTAACTGCTATACATAAAGGAGGACCAACAGATATTCCCTCCAATTATCGTCCAATTTCTATTTTAAATACCATGAGAGACATGTATGTACACAGTTATATGCATTCTTAAATAATAAAAAATTGTTACATATCGCTCAGTCAGGTTTCAGGCAAGGTCATTCATGTCAAACAGCGCTGACTAAACTAATTGTGAATGGTTAAAATATTTAGACAATGGAGAAATAGTTGGTACTGTGTTTTTAGATTTCAGTAAGGCTTTTGACCTTATTAACCATGCCATACTTTTAGAAAAGTTAAAATTTTATCATATCGGAGAACATTCGATAGATTGGATAAAATCATATTTGTCTGAGAGACAACAAGAAGTTCAATACGCTAACATTAAATCTGATAAATCGTTTGTAAAATATGGAGTGCCTCAAGGTTCTATTTTAGGTCTTCTGTTATTTTTAATTTATATAAATGATTTACCACTTCATGTTAAACAGTCCGACATGGATTTATATGCTGATGATTCAACATTGCATTTTCATAATAAAAACATTGAAAAAATAAACAGCATATTGCAAAATGATTTAAATGCTATACAATCTTGGTGTAACAATAACAGTATGAACATTAATGCACAAAAAAACAAAGTGTATGAAATTGGGTTCAAAACAAAAACTTACACAACTGTCAGAATTATGTATTACCGTCAATGAAACATGTATTGAAAATGTCCATTCTTTCAAATTACTTGGAATTGACATTGATGAAAATTTAAGCTGGGAGGATCATGTTGATCGTATATGCAAGATTATCTCATCTAAAATATCACTTTTGTTTAAAATTAAAGTATATTTACCTATACACACAAGACAACTATTTTATAATGCATATATTCTACCATATATAGACTATTGTAGTTCAGTTTGGGGAAATTTATTACAAAAAGATTCAGATAGAATCATAAAACTTCAAAAAAGAGTAGCAAGAATTATACTTGAATGCGATATTTCTGTTCCATCTAATTTTATGTTTTCATCTTTAAAATGGCTATCTTTTACAAAAAGAATAAAATACCAACAATCAATTCTAATGTATAAAATTGTAAATGGACTAACACCTGATTACTTAACAATGCTAAATATTAATGATGTGCAACACCACAACTTACGATCTGTCTCTAATAATGATCTATTTGTTCCAAGACCAAACACAAATTTTTATAAAAAATCTTTTCATTATTCTGCAACAAAGGTATGGAATAATTTACCACTCAAAATAAAAAAATGTCGAAATGTGGAATTATTTAAGAAACATTGTTATAATCATTTTCTTGAAAATTCTATGCAAGTCGAATAATTTGTTTTCTTTCTTTTATTGTAAGAATAAGAAAATTTAGTCAAAACTTTACCAATTATTGCCATTTATTGCCATTTGTATGTTTGAATGATTGAATTGTGTATATACTAGTAATATATATTGTATTTTAATGTATGAATCGAATGTATGAATGTTAACTGTATACATGTATTTTGTTTGAGGGCCTCAATGAAAATTAGACTACTTTCTAATTGAGTTACCCTCTTTAAATAAAGAATTTATTATTATTATTATTATTATTATTATAACCATTCGTGACACATCTCTGTCATCCCTACTATCGTTCACTTAAGCATCGTCATTTGATCTTGATGGACCAGCAATAAGTTGTGATTCAGGTTGGATTGGTCGGTCCGACATCTCTACTGGATCAGGGTTCGTTACTATCAGATCTCCTTCTGACTCTACCTCAACCCTTACCCTTACGTAGATTTTGGTTGCATGACTGCGTTGTTTCCGAGAAACTCTACGTATCAACGAGAAATAAAAGGAATGATACAGTATTTATATGGAACACGATGTTGACGTTATTGCTGGGAGCGTAGTAAGATCGCGATATGAACGTGGTATGATCGCAGTAGAAGCGTGGTAAGATCGTGTTGCAATCGGATAAATCGTGGTATTGTCGTAGTGAGGACGTGATGAGCGTAGAAAGATCGTGATAATCGTAGTGAGGTCGCAGAATAAGCGTGATGAGAACGTGGTATAATCGTAGCGGGATCGTTGTAGAAGCGTAATGAGGACGTAGTAGCAACGTGATTGAAATTTTCATTTTCATGCCGCTCATACTGCGAGCTCGCCACGATCTGAAATTATTTTAGATCGCGGTGAGCGTGGTGCGATCTTGTCTAGTGGGACTGTGGCTTAAGACATTCTATTATATCTTTTTCGAAATAAAAATATTCTTTTAAAAGTTTTCCAGTTTTGTAAAAAATAATAACTTTGGTTTTAGATAGATCATTGACCTCTAAACACCATTTTACAGTACAAAATTTGGATAAACCATCAAGTCGTTTTTGAAAACCTGCCTTTGAACTAGACAAAAAATAACAAGATCATCTGCATACATGAGGCAGTCAATTCAGCGGCCATTTATATCAACAGCATCTGGGGTTTCATGGGTTTCATTAAATGCATCCGGTAAATCATTTATAAAAATCTTGAAAAGGTTGGGGTTCAAAATAATTTATCCCCTTGCTTTACTCCAATGTGGGAACAAAAATTAGGAATAATCACATTGTCTATTTTAACACATAATTCACTTTTATTGTACATATCTCTCAGGATTGCATGGAAATTACCACCTATATTATGTTTAATAGATAACTAATACTTTAAACCAGAATGAATTTCTTTGGCTAACGCTTTTTTTGAAATCAACAAAGAAAGCATACAGTGTCACACCTTTCATACTTGTGTACTTATCCATTTATAGTTTTTAATACAAACATGTGATCCGATGTCCTACTTTTACTTGAAAAACCAATCTGACATGGATTTATTATATTATTTGTTTTTAAATACTTATCTAGCCTTTTGGTTAGTATTGAATTGAACAGTTTTCCTATACACATATCAATTGCAATACCTCTGTAGTTTTCCGGTTTAGATGGACCCTCATGCTTTAAAAATTGGAAACATATATGCTGATGACCATTTTTTTTTTATATATTCCTGTAGAAAATACTTGATTAAAAAGTTTTTGAAATAATGGAGCCAAAATACTAGCACCACTCTTCAATACTTCATTTGGGATGACATCTAAACCGACTGCCTTGTGATGTGATGTATGAACCAAAAAAATGATTAATAAATCCATGCGAAATTCCAATGAGCAAACTATTTTTTCCATGATTTTGTAGTATAACGAAATCCGAGTTCTATATTTTAATTAGATTGAATTAATTATCGACACTTGAAAATTATATTTATTCAAAATGTGATTAAATCTTGATATGTTACAAATTCTTAGGGGAATTAGACAGTTCTGTGCGCTTTCCATTGGTCAACGCATTGATCATGGAAAAGTCGTTCGCTAGGTCAGCTTGGTCATGTAATTTCCCCATAAAATTCAATTTTCATATTTTTCTCTCTCTCTCTCTCTCTATCAAGTACATGTATTAATAGAAAAACACAGGATATTGGGTATCTATCCATGACGCAAAATCAATACATGTACTTCACAAAAAAAAAACACACACACAAAAAGCAAAGGAACAGCGCTTGTATTGCTGTTCTTCATCTCAAAGTCAAGTAGTATCATGGCTGTTATGATGGCATTAAAAAAAGGTTATTTATGTAGATATGTCCTAATCCTAACATCTGATAATTATCAAGGAATATATATCTTCCTACTTTGATATAGTTGTATTGCCATTCGATTTTATTATTTATAGTAGGCCCCAAGTTAAAATCGGCTCTACACGTTTGGATGTACGCTGGATTACTATATATAACAATCGATTTTACATGCGCCTGCGCAATGCGAATATTGAAAGTACAATACAATAAAAGTTGCAGGAGTTTTGTCACAGCAAGTGTCCTTTAAGGGTATAAAACTGTATAGAAAATTAATTAACTCTATTTCTTGAAAAACACACAGCATTACACTGGAACTATTTGAATATTAAATATTGGTATTGGTTTTCTAGATGGATGTGTCCGGTGCCTACGCATGCCAATACGAATTTACAGTATAATTTGTGTTCCAGAAAATTGTATTTAATTAAAATTTACATTTGTGGCATTTTACATTAGAACACCGTCATTTGTATTAAATTAAGCCTTTAAACTGGATTAGTATATTCAATATTTATAATTTATCCGGTTGTGTCCGTGTGTCCGGCTACAAAATGCATGTCAACTATTTTTTTCACCGGAACCTTGCCACTAATGTAAACTTGAAACTTGAATGTCCAAAGAATAAGCAAGTCCAAACCTTGTATGTGTAGTCGTTGAACTCTAGGTTCCCACGTAAAGTTAAAATGCCCCTATTTCAAGAAGAATAAACTCACGAAAACACGAAAAATTCACTAAATTCGCGTTCACTGTTTTGATTTTTGACCGCCTGACAACTTTACGGAAATATCAGAGTGATTATAAGCAAGGACTCTGTGACGGGCAACTTATAATATCCGTGTTTTAAAGATTTTAATGATATCAAGCCAGTCCAGTTCAAACTATTATCACATGGTACAATTCTCATTTACATATTATGAATATTAATAAGCAAAAGTACAACTAATTTTGGGCTATGAGTGGCAGAAAAACTAAGTCCAATTATAAGTAAAATATAGACTAACAGGATTTTTTTTTACAAAATTTATTTCTGGATACTTTCTAATGATCATAAAAAAAGCTTCTGTCCTAGTTTGGTAGAAATCAAGGATAGTTTAAGAAAGTCATCAAAATTTCAAAAACTTTAACCACAGAGTGAATATTTGTGGACGCCGACGACGGAATGTAGGATCGCTATGTCTAATTTTTTCGACAAAAGAAGGCTCGACAAAAAAATCATAACCCCCCCCCCTCTTTGAAGTTAAATGGTTGTTCCCTTAGGAGGTATGGTCTGGTCCCCTCCTCAATCTAACCCTTATGGCATCATGTCATGGTTCAGTGATTGATGTTCTGTTTTGGGGATTACATGTAGGTTAAAGGTTTCTCAAACTATAAATTAATAAAGTAATTCCTCAACTATCTTCCATGGATATAATGATTGTAAGTCGTACATGTCTGTCTAACCATGACATAATTTTCGTGGAATAATGATACTGACCTTATTTTCATGGTTCATTGGTCTATGTATAGTTTTTTTTTTTGTGTTTTGGTCTGTTTTTTAAAGTACGATAAGCAACAGGTCAACTATAATTGGTGTATTGAATTACTGTAAGGTGTGCATGTCTGTCTGGCAGGCATTATCTGACCTTGACCGCATTTTCTTGTTCATTGGTCAATGATACATTTTCGTAATTTTGTCAGTCTATCAGATACTATAAGCAACAGGTCAACTATTTTTGGTGTATTGAATGATTGTAAGGTATACATGTAGTTCTAGCCAGTATCACATGACCTTGACCTCATTTTCATGGTTCATTGGTCAATTTTAAGATTTTGTGTTTCGATCAGTTTTTCAAATTCTTGATGTAATTGGTCAGCTATATTTGGGGAATGAAATAATTGTATGGTGAACATGTCTGTCTAGCCTGGTTAATCTGACCATGACCTCATTATCGTAGAACATTAATAATTTTAAGTTTATGTGATACTTGTGGTAAATGGTAAATAAAAATGAGAATGGAAATGGGGAATGTGTCAAAGAGACAACAACCCGACCAATGAGCAAACAATAGCCGAAGGCCACCAATTGGTCTTCAATACAGCGAGAAACTCCCGCACCCGCAGGCGTGCTTTAGCTGGCCCCTAAACAAAAATATATACTAGTTCAGTGATAATGGACGTCATACTAAACTCCGAAATATACACAAGAAACTAAAATTTAAAATCATACAAGACTAATAAAGGCCAGAGGCTCCTGACTTGGGACAGGCGCAACAATGCGGCGGGGTTAAACATGTCTTTTGAGATCTCAACCCTCCCCCTTTACCTCTAGCATATGTAGAAAAAACAAACGAACAACAATACGCACAGTAAAACTCAGTTCAAAAAAGTACGAGTCCGATGTTAGAATAGGTAACAAAAGAAACTAAACAAAATGAAAATGTTAATTAACACCGGACTACTAGCAGTTACTGACATGTCAACTCCAGACCTCAATTAAACTGATTGAAAAATTATGTCTTCATCATATGAATATCAAGTACAATCCCTCCCGTTAGCGGTTTAGTATTATACCATCATAGAATATATGCGAAGAACATAACCCGTATCATGCCATATCAATTGGTTTTAGAATAAATGTGTTTATTTCCGATGCAAAGACCCTAAAGTACAACATCATACTAAAGTACAATGTTATGTTTTGATTACCTCCCTTACACTGCTTTTAAATTATGTATAAAGAAATGTTGTATTGTCTTGAGATGGTCACCGTAGCTGTCAATTTATTAAGTCTCCCAAACGAAGTTTGGGAAGACTTATTGTTTTTGCTGAAGTTCTAAATATTATTATTATTCTTCTTCTTCTTCCTCTTCCTCTTCCGCCACTTTTAAATTTGAACTTGTCCGCACCCGTTCTCCAAAACCGCTTGTCAGATTAACTTAGGATTTCACAATATGTTAGACTAACATGTCTAGTGGTGCAATCAGGGTTTTGTTTGTGCAATAGGGTCTATAAAGGGGTACTTTGAGGGGCGAAAAGAAAGGAGGGTTTGACTATATATGGGATTTTATTTTTTAAAATTTTCAAATGATTATGAATTGAAAACCGTTTGTGATAGACACAATCGTTTTAATTGAAAATGTTCTAAATGATAAAACACATTAAATGAAATACAGGGTTAGTCCCCAGGGGTCACCCACCCCCTGCCGTTTAAGAAAGTTCTAATACCTTGTAAGTGGTCAAGATCCCCACCCCTAAACCATATATATTCTGGTTTGTCATGCTAAGATGGTTTGAATGATATACAGGGTTAGTCCCCAGGGGTCATCCTGACCCCCTGCCATTTGTGAAAGTTCTAATAGATCTTGTAAATGGTCGAGATCCCCACCCCTAAACCATATATATTCTGGTTTGTCATTATAAAGCAAATCAAATGGAATACAGGGTTAGTCCCCAGGGGTCACCCCACCCCCTGCCATTTAAGAAAGTTTTTATATCTTGTAAGTGGTCAAGATCCCCACCCCTAAACCATATATATTCTGGTTTGTCATGCTAAGATGGTTTGAATCATATACAGGGTTAGTCCCAAGGGGTCATCCCGACCCCCTGCCATTTGAGAAAGTTCTAATATCTTGTAAATGGTCGAGATCCCAACCCCTAAACCATATATATTCTGGTTTGTCATTATAAAGCAAATCAAATGAAATACAGGGTTAGTCTCCAGGGGTCACCCCCACCCCCTGCCGTTTAAGAAAATTCTTATATCTTGTAAGTGGTCAAGATCCCCACCCCTAAACCATATATATTCTGGTTTGTCATGCTAAGATGGTTTGAATGATATACAGGGTTAGTCCCCAGGGGTCATTTCGACCCCCTGCCATTTGAGAAAGTTCTAATATCTTGTAAATTGTCAAGATCCCCACCCCTAAACCATATATATTCTGGTTTGTCATTATAAAGCAAATCAAATGAAATACAGGGTTAGTCTCCAAGGGTCACCCCACCGCCTGCCATTTAAGAAAGTTCTTATATCTTGTAAGTGGTCAAGATCCCCACCCCTAAACCATATATATTCTGGTTTGTCATGCTAAGATGGTTTGAATCATATACAGGGTTAGTCCCCGGGGGTCATCCCGACCCCCTGCCATTTGAGAAAGTTCTTATATCTTGTAAATGGTTGAGATCCCCATCCCTAAACCATATATATTCTGGTTTGTCATTATAAAGCAAATAAAATGAAATACAGGGTTAGTCCCCAGGGGTCACCCCACCCCCTGTCATTTAAGAAAGTTCTAATATCTTGTAAATGGTCGAGATCCCCACCCCTAAACCATATATATTCTGGTTTGTCATGCAAAGATGGTTTGAATGTTATACAGGGTTAGTCCCCCGGGGTCACCCCCAACCCCTGCCATTTAAGAAAGTTCTAATATCTTGTAAGTGGTCAAGATCCCCACTCCTAAACCATATATATTCTGGTTTTGTCATGCAAAGATGGTTTGAAAATATACAGGGTTAGTCCCCAGGGGTCATCTCCCACCCCCTGCCATTTGAGAAAGTTCTAATATCTTGTAAGTGGTCAAGATCCCCACCCCTAAACCATATATATTCTGGTTTGTCATGCAAAGATGTTTTGAATGATATACAGGGTTAGTCCCCAGGGGTCATCTCCCACCCCCTGCCATTTGAGAAAGTTTTTATCTTGTAATTGGTCGAGATCCCCGCCCCTAAACCAAATCTATTCCTGTTCGTCATATCTCGAACATTTGAATGACGTATAGGGTCAGTCCCCAGAGGTTCCCCCCCACCCCCAATGTTCTAATATCTTGTAAATGTTCGAGATCCCCACCCCTAAACCATATATATTCCTGTTCGTAATGTCTCTAACATTTGAATGATGTATAGGGTCACTCCCCAGGGTTCCCCCCACCCCCAATGTTCTAATATCTTGTAAATGATCGAGATCCCCACCCCTAAAAAATATATATTCCAGTTCGTCATGTCTCAAACATTTGAATGATGTATAGGGTCAGTCCCCAGGGGTTCCCGCCACCCCCAATGTTCTAGTATCTTGTAAATGATCGAGATCCCATCCCCTAAACCATATATATATTCTGGTTTGTCATGCCAAGATGATTTGAATGATATACAGGGTTAGTCCCCAGGCATCACTCATGCATATAACTTTACCAAACCAATTTTCAGTGGACTTTGCCCAATGTCAGACGACCCTGGGAATTACGAATTATGGGAGCTTCGTTTGGGAGACTTAGTAACAGCATTCTGTTACAATCATTTCTTGTTTTTAGAAGTTTCTATTAAATGATGATTAAGGAATATTCATTTTAGCCATTACTATGTATGACATTATCTATTTCAAGACTTTTATGATGTATGTAAATGGGTTACTATGGTTGCGACCTCCATTAGAAATTTGAATTGAGATTATGACCATATCTTGAGGGAAAGAATTCTTTTTGGGGAAAAAGGGGTTGGGAAGGTGAAAACAAATTTTGGGAGTTTGGGACGGGTAAAAAAGAAATGGGGGCGGGGTGTGGGGGGCATTTTTTTCTCATTTTAGATTTCAGAAATTAAAAAGAAAGTTTTTGCAAAAAAAAAAGGGGGGGGGTTCAATTTTTTTTTATTTTGGTGGTTGTGGTGGGTTAATACACAACAGCATAGTGTATTGCACAAAAGCAAAAAAAAAGTGGGGGTAAATATTTTTTTCATTTTTTTTTTTTGGGGGGGGGGTTAATTCACAACAGCATAGTGTATTGCACTAAAGCAAAAAATTGAATATAAATTCAAATCATATAAACAATTTTAAGTTTTTTGACTACAGTTATTCTGTGTCAGAAACCTATTTTGTGTCAAATATTTAATTACAATAATAATCCAAATTCAGACCTGTATCAAGCGTGAATATTGTGTTCAATTTTCCAACTGTTCACTCAGGGTTGGACCTCTGCGGTTCTATCCAGTTGCGCTCTACAAAGCATTTTATTTTACATTTAATCTTGGCTGCTTATCAATCGATTTCATTTGAATTTTTCCCTTGAACTTCTCTAATCTTGCTACATACATGTAGGGATTATTGGTGTTTTCCAGAGAGGAATATACATTTTTCTTTACTCAAAATTCCTGTCCTGCCTTTTTTCAAATTTCATCCTAGCCCCTCCCCCCCCCCCCCCCCCCCCACCCCAAATTGAATGGTAGCTCCCTTAACCATAGTTGCCACAAACACTTTTTATGCCCCTGCAATGATAGTTGGGGGGGGGGGGGGTATTGTTTCACTCCTGTCCATCTGTTCGTCCGCCCAAATATGCATACATAGCTTTTCCACATATGAACTCCTTCGACAGTTTGAATGCATAAAATTGAGAATGGAAATGGGGAATGTGTCAAAGAGTCAACAACCCGACCATAGAGTAGGTCATGGTTATTGTCAAGTAACTGAATTTATTAGCAGTTTTCAATGTTAATTTTTCTGCTTAAGTTTATAGCTATTTAATAGAAATTAATTGTGGTATATATCAATGATATTTTCTATAAAGTTGCATATCTATTTAAGCATATCACCTTGACAACTATTTTGAGGTCCTATCCCTAGTTCATATTAATTAGCAATGTTGCTGTCCATCAGATTATCTCTTCTGGTTTTTTTTCTGCAGACAGGTGAGACATATCTCTGAGTCAACAGTTTATTTATTATAAATAAGAAGATGTGGCTTACATGTACGTGCCAATGATACAACTCACCTACACGTTACAATGCATAACAAATTTTATAAGTCAAAGTACAGTCTCCAACACGGAGCCTGTAAATCATGTTGACATCTAACAACATTTTTTTCCTCATGAATAAAGAAGATGTGAGGTATACATCAATGAGGCAGAACAGCATATATACGTCTTGTACATGTTATATATAGTTTGGAATTAGTATTACCCAAACATACAGAGAAAGTCAAAATAGATATGTTATGTGTAATTTGCCGAAAGGTATGAAAAGGTTTATGTCTAAATTTGTTTTGGTTCCTTACAGAGTCGTGAAAAAACTCACATACCGGAGATAAACATTATCAATAAGATGTTAGAGGGAGGAGATGATTTAGTCACACTCACTGATACTCTACAGAGACACATAAACACACATGTCAATAAGATGTTAGAGGGAGGAGAGGATTTAGTCACACTCAATGGTACTCTACAGAGACACATAAACACACTTGTCAATAAGATGTTAGAGGGAGGAGAGGATTTAGTCACACTCAATTGTACTCTACAGAGACACATAAACGCACATGTCAATAAGATGTTAGAGGGAGGAGAGGATTTAGTCACACTCACTGGTACTCTACAGAGACACATAAACACACATGTCAATAAAATGTTAGAGGGAGGAGATGATTTAGTCACAATCAATGGTACTCTACAGAGACACATAAACACATATGTCAATAAGATCTTAGAGGGAGGAGATGATTTAGTCACAATCAATGGCACTCTACAGAGACACATCAACACACAGATTTGTAAAACACACCATAAATGTGATGTATGTGCTAGAGAATTTAGTCAAAGTAATGACTTAACAAGACACTTGAGAACACATACTGGTGAAAAACCTTATAAATGTGATGTTAGTTTTAAAGAATTTAGTCAAATAAGTCACATAAAGAGACACATGAGGACACATACTGGTGAAAGACCTCATAAATGTAATGTTTGTGCTAGTGAATTTTCTCGAAGTGGTGACTTAAGGAGACACATGAGAACACATACTGGTGAAAGACCTTATAACTGTGATGTTTGTGCTATTGAATTTTCTCGCAGTGATGTCTTTAAGGCACACATGACTACACATAGAGATGAACCTCATGAATGTGATTTACCGGTATGTGATAAAGGGTTTAGTGAGCTTGGAAGATTACAAATTCACATGAGAAAACATACTGGAAATAAACCTCATGTCTGTGGTGTATGTGGTAAAGGGTTTAGTCAGCATGGTAGTTTACAGAGACACATGAGAACACATACAGGTGTTAAACCTCATGACTGTGATGTATGTGGTAAACGGTTTAGTCAGCTTGGTAATTTAAAGATTCACATGAGAATACATACCAGTTATAAACCTCATGAGTGTGATTTATGTGGTAAAAGGTTTATTCAGCTTTGTGGTTTACAAATTCACATGAGAATACATACAGGTGATAAACCTTATGACTGTGATGTATGTGGTAAACAGTTTAGTCAGCATAGTATTTTACGAAACCACATGAGAACACATACAGGTGATAAACCTTATAATTGTGGTGTATGTGATCAACAGTTTAGTCAACGTAGTAGTTTAAATATTCACATGAGAATACATACAGGTTATAAACCTCATGAATGTGATGTTTGTGGGAAAGGGTTTAGTGATCTTAGTAATTTAAAGAAACATGTGAAAAGGCATACACATATACCATATTTCGTCCTTTTTGTAGAAAGAGGGGGAAGAATGAGTATCAGTTACTGTATATGTAAGAGCAAATCATTAATTTACAAGAATACCCAACGCATTGAAAGGGGTTTCTTTGGGGATAAATATGAAAAATTTATCATGCAAATTTAGTATTCATAGTACCCTCAAGAGAGGGAAGAATACCCCCCTCCTCATGTGGTTCTTTGCATCAATTCTCCAAATGGAACTTTGTGACTGGTTGATAAGTTCCGTTGGAACTTTTTGGCTAGTTTGTTAGTTCCGGTTTTGACTTATTTGCCAAAGAGGAACTTTGTGGCTAGTTGATAAGTTCCTTTTGACTTTTGTAATCAGTATCTTGGTTTCCCTTTGAAAGGTTCAAATATAATATGTTGCGTTTTTACTTTGCATCAATTCTCCAAATGGAACTTTCTGCCTGGTTGATAAGTTCCGTTGGAACTTTTGGGCTAGTTTTTTAGTTCCGGTTTTGACTAATTTGGCAAAAAGGAACTTTCTAACTAGTTGATATGTTCCGTTGGAACTTTTCAACTAGTCATTTTGTTCCGGTGGAACTTTTAAACCAGAGGAAGAACAAAGTAACTAGTTAATAAGTTCCTCCGGAACTTTTCGGCTAGTTAGTTCTTTCCGCCCGAAACTTTCCAACGTCGGAACAAAAGAGCATTTACATACACAGACCCGGAGGTGTGGCAAGTAAATGTTTGAGTATTCAGTATATGTTGGCAAGTCGGACATCATCCTGAGGTTGAACAGCTTTTATTAGAGGAGACATCAGCTCTCACATATATATATATATATATATATAGATCGGCGACCTCGTACAATTAGATTTTTCGAGGTCTGTTTGATTTCATGTTATAGGTTAAAAACAAAAGATAATTATCGTTTTTACCTGTATAAGAATGTTTTTCTGTGGATCGAGTCAGTCAATGAAATGGTTCACCTTTCTTACACTTTCAATGTTGCATGCATGACATTCTTTTCCTTTTAATGGCTGAAAACGACTAGTTCATGCATAACCAATCTATAGCTAATGAGTTAAATGGAAGGTCAATGAATACGGATTCATGGCCCATTACTATCAGTATCAGTACTAGTACATCTCAGTTTGTTGACTATTTTGAGTTCCTGTCCCTAGTTCATGGTCCATTACTATCAGTATCAGTACATCTTAGTTTGTTGACTATTTTGAGGTCCTGTCCCTAGTTCAGGGTCCATTACTATCAGTATCAGTACATCTCAGTTTGTTGACTATTTTGAGGTCCTGTTCCTAGTTCCTGGTCCAGTAACTCCATGTTAATAAGCAATGTTGCTGAACATCAGATTGTCTCTTCTGAATTTTTTTTTTCTGCGGACAGACGAGACATATCTTTGTGTCAACAGTTTATTTATTATTATGCTTGCCATTGAGACAACTCTCCATCCAAGTTACAATGCATGAAAATTTAATATTTTATAGGTAAAGGTCAGCCTTCAACACGGAGCCTGTAAATTATATTGACATTTACCAACATTGTTTTCCTTATGAATAAAGAAGATGTGAGGTATACATCAATGAGGCAGTACAGCATATATAATTCTTGTACATGTTGTATATAGTATGGGATTAGAATTAACCTTACATGCAGAGAAGGTCAAAATAGATATATGTTATATGTGTAAATTGCAGAAAGGTATCAAAAGGTTTATATGTCTAATTATCAATAAGATGTTAGAGAGAGGAGAGGATTTAGTCACAATCAATGGTTCTCTACAGAAACACATAAAAACACAGATTGGTAAAACACTTCATAAATGCGATGTTTGTGCCAGAGAATTTAGTCGAAGATATAACTTGAAGAGACAATTGAGAATACATACTGGTGAAAAACCTCATAAATGTGATGTTTGTGCTAAGGAATTTAGTCAAAGTAATGACTTAAAGAGACACTTAAGAACACATACTGGCAAAAGACCGCATAAATGTGATGTTTGTTCTAGGGAATTTAGTAAAGGTAATGACTTAAAGAGATACTTGAGAACACATACTGGCGAAAAATATGGAAAGCATCAGCTGTCATATATTACAGATTTACAAAACGTTATGCTGAAGCTTAAAATGTAATGTTAAGACAGCGTGATGTTGAATTGAGTCACCAAAATGCTAACTCTAAATTACAATATGCTAAGTTGAATTTGCGCAATGTTGACTTGCTATGACAAGTGCTTTAGTCGTGATAGTATAATGATAAGTCACGATGTTGTGATGATATGTCAAACACACGTAACGTTGGGTTTAAAGTACATGATGTGAAGTTGACGCTGCATGATGTTAGCTTGCAGATTGATACTGCTCAGTCATCCACATCGACAGCTATGACAACAAATAAAATGAATAGCTAAAATGTATGGTGCTGACTTGTTATTAATAAATGTTGAGCTGAGATAGTACGATGTTATATCATTGTGATATTACGATTGGTCTATCATGCAATCTGTTGATTTAAAACATCATGATGCACAGTTGAAAGTACATGATGTTAACTTAAGATAACACGATGCTACACCACTATATTGAAACGAAAGGTTTACCATACAATTTGTTGACTTAAAACAACACGATGCAACGTGTTAAGCAAAGATACTCACTTGAAACTACAGGACGTACAGTTGAAATTTTGTAATGTTAAGCTACGATAGCACGATGTTATATCATTATAATGTCACAATAGGCTTATTATACAATTTGCTCATTTAAAACTACACAAAGTACAGTTGAAAGTACGTGATGTTAAGCTAAGACAGCACGTTGTTATATCATTAGAATGTCACAATAGGCTTACCACACGATATGCTCGTTTAAAACTACACGACGTACAGTTGAAAGTACGTGATGTTGAGCTATGATAGCAATATCTTATATCATAATAATATCACGATAGGCTTGCCATACATATGCTTATTAAAACTACACGACGTACAGTTGAAAGTACGTGATGTTAAGCTAAGATAGCACGATGTTATATATCATTATGACGTCACGAGAGGCTTATCATACAATGTGTTGACTTGAAACTACACGATGTAAATTTGAAGTAGTTTGGTCTTGACTTGAAACAGTAAAATGTTAAGTTATAAAAACAGAACGTAAAGTCAAAATAAAACAATGATAGGATGACATATACTTGTGCCGACTTGAAGATTTTTGGTGTTGACCTCGAATATAGTACAAATATTAGATCGTTTTATGTTAAATTGAAAGACAATAATGATGCGTAAAACATTACAGAATTATGTGAATTGAAACTGCAATTCTATGGAAAAGAATGAGGGACAAATCCCGAGGATTTTTTCTTTTTCATTTCAAGTTCGGAGGCAAAATGATATACAAAGAAAGTTTTCCATAAATTCATAAAGCAAAAGAATTACCCATCGCTATATATTACACTTGAATACAGTTTTGCCGTATATTTTACATGTTTTGTTTGGATTTTTTTTTATGATTAAAAACCAAACTTTTTTTTATGAACAACATTCAAGAATATTTATCTATGTTGTGTGTTAATATATACAACATAATATTGTGCTTATAAGACTTATGACTGTGATGGTCAAATTTGACTCATTTAAGATCACATCTATGTAAGAGTTAGCGAAGAATTTGTATTTACCACTCCCGTTTTCCACGAAAAAAAAACATAAGAATCTGGAGTCTTAATCTTAAAAAACAAAGATCAACTGATATGACAAATAATACGATTAGCGTAGGACTGAGAGGGTCAGAGCTATATGAGTATGTGACCCCACCCCCGGCCTTGTTAGAGGTATCTGAAAATTTGAATTTTCTTTTCCACGAAATAAAACAAAAAGAATTGATAGTTGGAAGAATCCTACTGCATGGGGCCAACCCAAACATAAAGTATGGTAGATTCTGTTGTATACTTTTCGCTCATACATGAAGTCTATATGAAACCTAATGAAATTTGACCTAGAGCCTCCAGTCTAAATCGTCAACTTTCAAAAAAAAAATACATCATTTACAGTAGTGCCAACCATTTTTCCAGCACCAAGTAGAATAGTGCCCAGGTTTATGTATATATCCACTCTGAGAATATTTCATTTTTTTTTAAATTGGTAAAATCATTAATGGACTATAACTTATAATAAGACGCCAATTAATGATTTCTGTCACTTATTTTCTTGTCCATAGTGATTTTCTTGGTTCTTTGCAGCTTCTCTCTATCTATATGTGTTTTCAAAGAAAAAGAAAAAAAATCAAAAATCTGTAAAAATTGTTAAAGTCCATGAATTATTTTGGTATTGCTTTGATTAATTTGTAGATATGTTTTTTTGATGTCAACAGTTTCTCTCTCTCTCTCTCTCTCTTATAGTTTTCATGAGTGTGGTCTAATTAAAATCGGTGGATTTTTTTTTAATTATTTGCCAAAATGTAGTTTATTCTTTTTTGAAAAACATAATAAAAAGTTTGGGCCACAGAGCATTTTGCAAGCTACAGGTTATGCAGTATTGTCAGATTTTGTATAAACTATACATGGAAAACTCAATGTTAGAAAAAAAAATAAAAATTGGGATCACGAGACTCGTTTTCTGTCTACAAAACAAAATAGATAAAGTCCCTACACATTCCATCATTAGAGACGAAATATGCCAAAGGGATTTCAAACTCATAAGTCGAAAACAGACTGACAATGCCATGGCAAAAAATAAAAAAAATAAAAAACGACAAAAAATAATGTTATTCGAGTTATCTCCCCTATATGGAAAAGTTGAAAAACATATGCAAAAAAACGTTCTGTATTCAAAAACAAATAGTCGTTTGAATCAGATAAATCTCATAATTTTCTTCATCAAGATGAAAAGTACTACATATGAATAACTCCTCTCTCAGAATGTGTAGCCTTTTTTTTTAGTTGTAATCTCTGTCCTGCCTTTTTATTTTTCAATCTATTCGGTCCTGCATTTTTTTTTATTAATTTATTCTGACTTTTTTTTACTAATGAGGAAGAAATTTACAATTTCGGTCACGTCGAGTTACTTGTAAATCTCCTTTTGTTGAAAAGGGTTTCTGTTTTCATTTATCTATCTATTATACTGTTCAGGGGAGGGGAGAATCGAAAAAAAAAATACAGAAAAATGGATAAAAGAAGGCGAAAGATACAAAAGGGATAGTAAATCTCCTTTTGTAGAAAAGGTTTTCTATTTTCATTTATCTATCTATTATACTGTTCAGGGGGAGGGGAGAATCGAAAAAAAAAATACAGAAAAATGGATAAAAGAAGGCGAAAGATACAAAAGGGATAGTAAAAATCTTAACCAAACTGACAATGTCATGACAAAAACTCATTAGTCGAAATAAACGAGAGAAAAAAGATCAAAAGCCAAACAACAGTATATTAAGCGCAACATATAGAAACCAAAAACTGAGCAACACGAAACCCTCAAAAAAAGGGTGATCTCAGGTGCTCCAGAAGGGTAAGCAGATCCTGTTTCATATGTGGCACCCGTCACTTGGCGATTTTGCAAATAAAGAAGGAATGTGTTATAATTTTCGAGGAACTCCCAAAAAACATGAACTACAGGGTGTGAAATCGATGAACGTGCTTAAAATAGGCTCCTTTTTATAAAAAAGAATTGATGAAAATGTATTTGTATTTAGTGTACAGTGGCAAATATTACATACATATAAGGACGAGAATATGTAAGTGTAATATGAATATGAATAAATCTTGGCTCTGTACAAGACATATTTTGCTTGCTTAGCCGAATTTTTAACAAACTAGTTGACAAACCGACTCTGACAATCTACGGAAATCCAAATAGCATCGGTTTTGATTAAGTCCAGATTTTTTGGTTTTATTTCGGGGAAAAGGAGTGCATTTTACGTACAGTGGCAAATATTACATGCATATCAGGACGAGAACATGTAAGTGTGATATGAATATGAATAAACCCTGCTTTGTTACAAGACATACTTTATTTGCCTAGCCGAATTTTCAACGAACTATTCGACAAACTGTCTCTTTTGTTTTATTTCATGGAAAAGAACATTCAAATTTTCAGATACCTCTAACAAGACCGGAGGGGGGGGGGGGGGGGGGGGGTCACATTCTGATATAGCTCTGACCCTGTCAGTCCTACGCTAATCGTATTATTTGTCATATCAGTTGATCTTTGTTTTTTAAGATTAAGACTCCAGATTCTTATGTTTTATTTCGTGGAAAACGGGAGTGGTAAATACAAATTCTCCGCTAACTCTTACATAGATGTGATTTTATATGAGTAAAATTTGACCCTCACAGTCATAAGTCTTATAAGCACAATATTATGTTGTATATATTAACACACAACATAGATAAATAGATTCTTAAATATTGTTCATAAAAAAAAGTTTGGTTTTTAATCATAAAAAAAAAAATCCAAACAAAACATGTAAAAAATACGGCAAAACTATATTCAAGTGTAATATATAGCGATGGGTAATTCTTTTGCTTTATGAATTTATGGAAAACTTTCTTTGTATATCATTTTGCCTCCGAACTTGCAAATGAAGAAGAAAAAATCCTCGGGATTTGTCCCTCATTCTTTTCCATAGAATTGCAGTTTCAATTCACATAATTCTGTAATGTTTTACGCATCATTATTGTCTTTCAATTTAACATAAAACGATCTAATATTTGTATTATATTCGAAGTCAACAACTAAAATCTTCAAGTCGGCACAAGTATATGTCATCCTATCATTGTTTTATTTTGACTTTACGTTCTGTTTTTATAACTTAACATTTTACTGTTTCAAGTCAAGACCAAACTACTTCAAATTTACATCGTGTAGTTTCAAGTCAACACATTGTATGATAAGCCTCTCGTGACGTCATAATGATATAACATCGTACTATCTCAGCTCAACAACGCGTACTTTGTAGTTTTGAATGAGCATATTGTATGGCAAGCCTGCTATCATAGCTCAACATCACGTACTTTCAACTGTACGTCGTATAGTTTTAAACGAGCATATCGTGTGGTAAGCCTATCGTGACATTCTAATGATATAACAACGTACTTTCAGCTGTACGTGGTGTAATTTTAGATGAGCAAATTGTATAATAAGCCAATCGTGATATTATAATGATATAACATCGTGCTATCTTAGCTGAACAACACGTACTTTCAACTGTACGTCGTGTAGTTTTAAATGAGCATATTATATGGCAAGCCTATCGTGATATTATTATGATATAAGATATTGCTATCATAGCTCAACATCACGTACTTTCAACTGGACGTCGTGTAGTTTTAAACGAGCATATCGTGTGGTATGCCTATCGTGACATTCTAATGATATTACAACGTGCTATCTTAGCTTAACATCACATAGTTTCAACTGAAAATCATGTAGTTTTAAATGAGCATACCGTGTGGTAAGCCTAACATCACGTACTTTCAACTGTACAGGCGATAAACCTTATGACTGTGATGTATGTGGTAAAGGGTTTAGTCAGCTTGTTCATTTACAGACACATATGAGAACACATACAGGTGATTAACTTCATGACTGAGATGTATGTGGTAAAGGGCTAGTTAAAGAGACACATTGGAATACGTATAAAAAACTCATAAAGGAGATGTCTGTAAATGAGGGTTCAGTGAGAATGGTTATTTACATAGACACATGAGAACATGTTCCAGCGATGAGCGCATAATGCTAATTTTGTGCTAAATAATGTTCTTGTGGCTTACAGAGGACACATACTTATGACAAACAGCATAGATCATGTACATATGATGTAAGGTTCTTTAAACTTGTTTTTAGAAGAAGTGTCTTAAAGAGACACACGAGAACACAAATTGGAAATAACTATAAAACCTTATAAAGAGACACATGAGAACACACACTGGAAATAACTATAAAATATTATAAAGAGACACATGAGAACACATACTGGAAATAACTATAAAACCTTATAAAGAGACACATGGGAACACATACATGTACTGGAAATAACTATAAAACCTTATAAAGAGACGCATTAACGAGGGTCTGAATGGTGGATTCATTTCTGTATTCTTTAATTTTTAAAGCCATTTTTCTCTATTCTTTATTCTGTTTGCCCATTATTCTGTATCATTTATATTTTAGCACCTCATTATTCTGTATTCTTTTTTTTTGTCCATGTTTTCTCTATTCTCTATATTCTGTGTCCATTATTCTTTATTCTGTAAACCACAAACTGCACCCTCAGATATGAACATTTACTGGAGATAAGCATTTGTGATAGATGTTAACGTTTTTATTAGTTCCCTATCAACGAAGTCGAACTCTGTCTGTCTGTCTGTCTGTCTGTCTGTTTAATAAGATAGTTTTATCGGCATGACAATTAACAGATGAAGTGTGAATTTTGTTCCGGTATGATGGTTTTATGCAGAGTTATGGTTATTGGATTTCGAAAATAATCAGTTTTCAACTTTTTTCTTCCTGCTTAAAGATATTAATTTGATATTTAGTATACAGTTTTACCGTGACAAGTTACAAATCAAGTGTAAATTGTGTTCCAATCTGATGATTAGTTAGCAGAGAAATGGTCCTTGGTCTTCGGAAATTCTCTGAAATAATCTGTTTTGCACTCCTTTTTTGTCATGCTTGAAGGTATTGATTCGATATTTGTTATACAGTTTACACCATGACAAGTTATAGATAAAATTACAATTTGTGCCAGTACAATGGTTTTTGTCGAGCATGCGACTTCTGTCGCAGACAGCTCGGCATAGGGATAGTGATCCGGCGGCGGCGTTAGCTAACTACTTAAAAGCTTTATATTTTAGTAGGTCGAAGACCTAGATGCTTCATACTTTGTATATAGATGCCTTATGTCATGAAGTTTACGTCTGTCATATATCCATTGTCCTTGACCTCATTTTCATGGTTCAGTGACTACTTGAAAAAGTTAGAATTTTTATAATGTTAATTTCTCTCTTGTTATGAGTAATAGGATAGCTATATTTAGTATGTGTGTACCTTGCAAAGTCAACGTGCCTGTCCGGTAGTTTTCATCTGAACTCGACTTAATTATATTGATCAGTGAACAAGGTTGTATTCTTGGTCAAGTCCATATCTTAGATAATATAAGCAATAGGTCTATTATATTTGGTGTATGGAATTATTGTATAGTGTACATGTCCAACTGGCAGGTGTCATCTGACCTTGACCTCATTTTCATGGTTCAGTGGTTAAAGTTACGTGTTTGTGTTTTGGTCTTTTTTTTTTATTATCTTATTCTATATGCAATAGGTCACCTATATTTGGTGTATTGAAATATTTTAGTATACGATGTACATTTCAGTCTGGCAGGTTTTATTTGACCTTGGCCTCATTTTCACAGTTCATTGCTCATTATTAAGTTTTTTATGTTTTGGTCTGTTTTTCTTAAACTATAATAGCTCAACTATATTTGGTGTATGGTATGATTGTAAGGTGGATATGTCTGTCTTGCATGTGACATCTGACCTTGACCTAATTTTCATGGTTCATTGGTCAATGTTGAATTTTCGTGGTTAAGTTTGTTCTTAGATACTATAAGCAATATGTCAACTATATTTAATGCATATATTGATTGTTAGGTGTACATGTCTCTCTGGCATGGTTTATCTGACCTTGAACTCATTTTCATGGTTCATTGGTCAAAATTAAGTTTTCCTGGTCTCGTTTTTGTAGAGCCTGAGACATAGCGATCCTACATTCCGTCAGCGTCGGCGGCGGCGGCGTCCACAAATATTCACTCTGTGGTTAAAGTTTTAAGAATTTTAATAACTCTCTTAAACTATCCTGGATTTCTACCAAACTTGGACAGAAGCTTATTATGATGAAAAGCTAGAATTTAGAAGGAACAAATGATTTCCTGTTTTTCCATATATATCTTATAAATGGACTTAGTTTTTCTTCCAGTTTACATTACATACAGTCTGCAGTCATGATAGTTAAAGTTTTTAAAACATTTATTAGATGCATAAGGTAGGCGAGACACTGGGTTCCGCGGAACCCTTACGAATTTTTAAGAAACTATAAACAATAAGTCAACTATACTAAGGGTATGGAATGATTAAAGGGGTACATGGGATCATGTTAAATTTATGTGATACTTGTAGTAAAGCTTTATATTAAGAACTATCAATTTAAAATCAATTTAAAAAGGCGAGACACTTCAGTGTGTGCACTCATGTTTTAACAGGAAATCGACTATGTACAATGCAATACTCAAAATGTTTGTTTTGAATCTTCAAAAAACACTCAGGGGATTCACCTATGTATCTATATATGTGAATATTTTTACGTTACTCGGACAATCTTTCGACCGAAGAAAATGATCCCTCAGGATGACTGAGGTACACATGTATAAAAATACAGTAATATAGTTTAACAAAAATATCAAACTCGAAGGGAAATTCAAAAGGGGGAAGTCCATAAAATCTGACAAAATCATACGTAATGTTTGGTCTTATTCCGACCTGCAGTAAAACATTCGCCAAGTGCGTTTTTTTTTTTGCTGTGCGGGATGTATGAATGCGCAGCCTCGTCTGTTTTAGAATATGAAAATAAGGAGATGTTGTATGATTGCCAATGAGACAACAAGCAACCAGAGATCATATGACAAATATAAAAGCAATTTTATGTCCCTGTACGACATTCAACAATGAGAAAACTGATACTTAAAGCCGGCTATGAAAAGCCCCAACATGAAATATGTAAATCAATTCAATCGATATTAACAAACGGCCTAATTTATACAATACATTTTTTGAAAACATATATATTTAGACTTGTTTATATATATATATATAAAAGTCTAAATTGAAAACAACGTTCAAACCTATGATTGCGTTGGATAAAAACCGCAATTTTTATACGTGTGCATGCAAAACAAATTCTTGGTAGAGGGGTCTAAATACAGCACAAACAACATTTTCCAAAAGACCAAATGAGTGAAAAAGTATATTTTAACAAAACGCATTTGACTAGCAGGTCGAACAACTGATGTTCTTAAACCTTGCTGACTGCCATTGGCGATTGCCAAATAAACGGATCACAAGATGTAACAAAACAGATCTTATTATTAAATTATTACCAAACAGAAAACAATAAACTTGCGGAAAAGATGGTATACCGCAAATATGAGGTGCAAAAATTTGTACACCATATCCGGATTTCGACAATTAATGTCTCTTCAGTGATGTTAGGAATCGAAACGGTATTTGAAAGGCCATATAATTTACCTCAATTTAGGATAGACTCTTGAATTTTGAAAGAGTCAAAATAGGATGAACGGATCATATAAACCCGAAGGCAAATATAATACAAGCCCAAACGAAAAATTATAAACAAGTCTAAATTGAAAACAACGTTCAAACCTATGATTGCGTTGGATAAAAACCGCAATTTTTATACGTGTTCATGCAAAACAAATTTCTTGGTAGAGGGGTCTAAATACAGCACAAACAACATTTTCCAAAAGACCAAATGAGTGAAAAAGTATATTTTAACAAAACGCATTTGACTAGCAGGTCGAACACCTGATGTTCTTAAACCCTGCTGACTGCCATTGGCGATTGCCAAATAAACGGATCACAAGATGTAACAAAACAGATCTTATTATTAAATTATTACCAAACAGAAAACAATAAACTTGCGGAAAAGATGGTATACCGCAAACATGAGGTGCAAACATTTGTACACCATATCCGGATTTCGACAATTAATGTCTCTTCAGTGATGTTAGGAATCGAAACGGTATTTGAAAGGCCATATAATTTACCTCAATTTAGGATAGACTCTTGAATTTTGAAAGAGTCAAAATAGGATGAACGGATCATATAAACCCGAAGGCAAATATAATACAAGCCCAAACGAAAAATTATAAACAAGTCTAAATTGAAAACAACGTTCAAACCTATGATTGCGTTGGATAAAAACCGCAATTTTTATACGTGTGCATGCAAAACAAATTTCTTGGTATATATATATATATAGATTCTACCACTGCATCGAGTGTGATACGATATTTATCCACTCGAGACAGTTAAATTTTCAAATTTAAAACGCGAGGCTCGCGGAGCGTTTTAAATATTTAAAATTTAACTGTCGAGAGTGGATAAATATCGTATTACACGAGATTTGGTGGTGGAATCTGTTTCTCTAATGATTTTCAAACAATACGCAGGCAAATTTATTCCTTCTTTTCGAATGATCTGCAAAAAGATGTGCTCTTTCTATGTGACGTCATCAGGCATGGTCGCCTTTTTTCATGCCGTCACAATAGGAAATTCAGAAGAAAGCAAGAAAATTCGACGTCATAATCGGATTTTAACCAATGAAGAACTGAGATCAAACGAACCACACGTTGATTAAATTTTTTTTATACAATGGGTGCAGAAAGGGATAAATTGACGAATGATCACGAATGGTCAGATGGAATCAATAGAAAGAAATAATTAAATTTACAGTCTAATGTTTATATTATGATATTGAGGATTTTGGATTAAAATCAATCGACCAAAACTTACCTGTATTATTACTGATCTATGTTTACACCTTATACATTATATATCAGTATTGTTAAAACTTTTAACACTGAGGAAGGCCATTTGTTGAGCCGAAATATTTGCAATTATTGTATAATTTATATCATCTGTTCAGTTTTTCCATCTTTGTGCGATGATATTCAACACTTTTTAGTGTTTTGTTTTCCATCTATTTATCGGTATTGTTACACAATCTTTTAGACTCATATAATTTTCCCTGTTTGTGTAGTATTGTCAATTTTGATGATCCAATACCTATTAAGTTTACTGGTTGGTAGATTCTTATAGACTCTTATGACAGACTATGCGGTGAGGATTTTATTCATTGTTGAAAGCGACCTATAGTTGTAATTTCTGTGTCTTTTGTTCTCTTTTGGAGATTTGTCCTATTGGCTATCAAACCACATCTTAATTGTGATAATAAATGAATCATCTTTTCCCAGTCTAAAGTATTAATCAATCCACATCCAACGGATTTATTGTGAGGACGACAGTTATAAACCGTATGAGAAACTGTTACACATGACCTTGTGCAATGATACCCATTTTCCAGTAGCATTCCAAATGCCATGCCCTTTATGACGGTCGACAATCTATTGCAGGACCTATTGTATTTTACAATTGTTAATTTGTCTCATTCTGAACATGCAGGTGAGCTAAAACAGATGTGGTATGATTGCCAATGAGACAACTGCACAAGAGACCAAATGGCACCGAAATTAACATATGTATGTCACTGTACGGTACAGCTTTCAACAATGAGCAAAACCCATATCGTATAGTCGGCTTTTAAAGGCCCCAAAATGACAAAAGTAAAACAATTTACAAACGAGAAAACTAACGGCCTAATGTATGTACAAAATAATAAACAAAATCAAGTATGTTACACAGCAACAAACTACAACAACTGAATTACAGGCTCCTGACTTGGGACAGGCACATACATTACCATGTCTGCGGGCGCCTAATCTGGGACTTTGGTGTTAAAGTGGAACATACATCAATAAAAGCGCTGTTCCTTTGCTTTTCGTGTTTTTGCTGTTTATGAACCGACTTTGTCTACCCCTTATCCTTTCTTATCTATTATGTAAGAACTTATTGTAAAAATCAGTTGAAAAGGGTTGACTCGTCAGATTGATAAAAAGCTAAAAATAAATAAAAATAAAAAATAAATAAGAAAACCTACTTAACCGATTTACTCTATAATAAAATTGAGAATGGAAATGGGTAATTTGACAAAGTGACAACAAGCCGACCAAAAAGCAGAAAAAAGTTGAAGGCTACCAATGGGTCTTCAACATAGCAAGAAAATCCTGCACCCAGAGGCGGGCTTCATCTGGACACCTAAATAAAATGTGTACTAGTTCAATAAAAATGAACAGCACACTAAACTTTTTTCGCAGGAACTATGTACCCTTACAAACTAATGGAACATCCTACGGAGATGTTGTTTACCGTGCCTGGAAATTTAGAAACAATCCCGGTAAACTTATCGATCCTTTAAATAAACTTATTCTAAAAAGTTACCAATTCAACACTGTAATTAGATCATTGAATATTGTTTTTATTGGTATTAATATTGAATTTGTTAGCAGTAAATTAAAAGCAAACTAAATATTATTGTTATATACATAAACACATTCATGGATCTACAATCTGTCGATACCTGTATCTTGGCATTGCACAAGGTCATGTTTTTCTGACTGTTTATGACGTCTTTACACTAAATCCATTGGATGTCGGATGTGTACTGATTGACGATTTAGTCTTAGATGCATGATTTGTTTAATTAGTTGTTAGTGGCTTTGAACTAGCTGTCAGTAACTGCGAGTACTCTCAGATCTGTACTTAGTGTCTTTTTGTTGATGGGATATACAAGTACCCGGCCACGTCCACTCTTTTTTTGTTAGATGTGTTTCTATTTGTATCCATCTGATGAGTTAAGTCTTTTTCACCGGATTTGTATAGTTCGTTCTTAGGTTGTACTGTAACACCACTGTCCCAGGTTAAGGCAGGGTTGGGATCACGCTAACATGTTTTACCCCTCCACATTCTGTATGTATGTGCCTGTCCCAAGTCGGGTTCCTGTAATTCAGTGGTTGTCGTTTGTTGATGTGTTACAGATTTGTTTTTCGTTAATTTTTTGTACATAAATTAGGCCGTTAGTTTTCTCGTTTGAATTGTTTTACATTTGTCATTTCGGGGCCTTTTATAGCTTTTTATGTGGTATGGGCTTTGCTCATTGTTGAAAGCCGTACGGTGACCTATAGTTGTTAATTTCTGTGTTATTTGGTCTCTTGTGGAGAGTTGACTCATTGGCAATCATACCACATCTTTTCTATATAGAAACGAACTATTAGATATTTGAACATCGGAAAACTAATTTTAATTTGACGTTCAATGGAGAAAAAATCTAGGTATAATTAGGACGCCAAGAAACATAAGGTTGAACGGGATGACGGACGGTAAATTTAAATTGCTATTGAACAATGATGGAATGCTAAATAGCGGAAACATGTGAACTTGCAACATACTACATTTTGATCCATCAAAATTGTTTTAATGGTTCTATAATGTGTATAGAGCGTTGTACTCTCGCACGAGGGGACATATTATTGAATTATTAAGGGCATACGATACAGTAGCAGGGGCAGATAATAACGTTTTCAAAACTTTTCATGTTGTTTTCGCGACGTTGGTAATCAGAATTGTAATTTCGCGATGTTTCTAATAAGAACGATTATATTTGGCGACGTCGCTTCAGATCATGCATTCACATTTGCGGAAAATCCACTGACGTCATAATCCCGATTGCGCAAATTTGAAAAAAGTACCTGCAATGAAAATCGGCCAAATCACGAGAATTGTTATATTTATACATTAATAAGGAAGTCAACAATATTAACTTCGACTGGGAAAAAAAATCAAATCCACATTCGTATTTTTGTATGTCTGTTGTTTCATATAGGAAATGAATACGAGATATGTAAAACATAAGATGTCGATGAGAGAGAAACCCAACTACACAAATAAAAACAATAAGTAATGTATATAGTAACTTTACCATTTGGCAAACTCAAAATCGCAATTAAAAGTGTACGGATAAACAGAGACTATCAACAAAATGACAAAAAAATAATAAATAATGACAGCGCATCATACTGTTCCTGACTTTGGAAAGGTACATTAAAGAGTTAAACGGCATTTTTCAGAATTTAACCCAGTGGAATATATATGTGTATGAAGAAACGGTCAGTTAAAATGACACGGTTATAAGCCCCGTATTATAGACCAAAAACAAAAACGCACCCGTTGATGTGCTAAGCATATCCCCATATGTCATATTGAGAGAGTAAAACCGGCACACAGGAATTAGGTATTTGACAGACCAGAGTTACAACTCATTGATGTTAAGTTACTGACCAAATACGAAGTCTTTTTGTAATGTAATTTCCCAGATAAGAAACAAAATATTTGTTAGACCTGACAAACAATGTGGTTGCACTCACTCCTAGATTGAAGGTATAATACAGACAAGTAATCCAATGATTATATGTACCGTAATAAAAAAATACCCCGAAGACAAGCTTAGGTAACTTATCTATTGATACAGAATCATTAAATTTCATGCTCTAATATCGACTGCTGTACTTCCTATGAAATGTTATACTATAACTGTAATCAGGTAATGGACTAAGCTAAGCTAACCCGATTTAATGTGGGTATGATTTTGTGTTCATGTAATGCCTATAGAGTAGGTCGTTAGTTTTCTTGTTTGAATTATTTCACATTTTCATGTCGGGGCTTTTGAAAGCTGACTATACGGTGTGGCTTTTTCTTTTTTTTGGGGGGGTTGAAGGCTGTAGGGTGACCTTTAATAGCGTGTATCTTCGTCATTGGAACTATGGTTGATAGTTGTCTCTTTTGCAATCATACCAAATGCCCTTATTTTTATATTATCCCCCTTACTTTATAATTGTTGCACATTTTGTCATGTCGGGGCTTTTGAATAATTAAAAATATGCTAAAGCTGTGTTGTCTACATGAATTGTATGACTAATGTCGGACAGAGATGCAGATTAATTTTTTTATTAGATGTATCTGTTTTGTTTCCGAACATTTCTTTTCTAAAAGTAATTTACTAGAATACTTTTTCTATCCAAGTTTCGTAACAATTCATAAAGGTTTGGCAAATATTCTATGCTATTTTACGAGTAACCAGCTTTATTAATTTTCATGATTAATATCATTGCTTTCAAAAAAAAAAAAACCTTGGCTCTACCACTGACAACGTAGTAGTGAACGGCGAGAAAGATTTCACGACGTTGTTGCGAATAAAACTTATTTCAACGTAGTTTGGCGCCTTATTGGCAAACGTCCCGTTTGCCATTAAAAACTAAGATTTATTGCTTTTATTGAAAAACAAGCACATGGACCCCCAGTTTTTTCTTTTGCAATCTATCAAGTTCTGTTTCAAGAAAGCTCCGCCAAAATTTTAAGAAAAAATCAACGATAGAATTTTTTCTGCACTTCTGTGTAGACGCAAAAATATTTTCAACTTCTTTATTTCACTTGTATTAAAAGAATCCAGGATATAATTATTCATTTCAACCGTTATCATGTTACAGCATGCTGATGCCATGGATCAAGGGAACATTTTACAAAAAACCCGGTTAAATTATGACTGCTCGTTCAAAAGTATTGGTACTTTCCTTAAAAGTCCTTATTTATGAAATTTCAGGGTTTTTCCTTCAAATATGCAAATTTCAAACCAAATTATCTCAAAAAGTAAGTCATGAAGGTATATTTTTCTTTGCATATTTCAAAAGTACACATCGAAATTGACCTTCTACCAAAATTTCAAGAAAAAATCAACGAAGGATCTCTACTGTATCGTATGCCCTTAATTAAGTCTGAGTTCGTACTTAAAAGTAGGCGGGTTATGGTTTTCTAAATAAGACGTTTAACTAACCAAACACTTTTATTAAGCATGTCGTGAATACAGAAGTACTTTTTTCATAAAATTGGCTTTTTTTAATTGGTGTTAAAGTTTTCAACTTCTCTAAATCCTCAAATTATGGAAAACTATCCACGATTAACCAACTTGCATATTTTCCAGCTGTATTGTCGATCTCTGAAATAAAATTAAACTTTTTTACTTTTTTCTTGTTTGAATTATTTCATACATTTGTAGAGACTCTGCATTTTATAGCTTGCTTTGTAGTATGGGTTTTGTTCATTGTTGCTTGCGGTATGGGTTTTGTTCATTGTTATTTGCGGTATGGGTTTTGTTCATTGTTGTTTGCGGTATGGGTTTTGTTCATTGTTGTTTGCCGTACGATGATCTATAGTTGCTATTCTACGTTATTTGGTCTCTGTCTGAATGTTTTCTTATTAGCAGTCATACCACATCTTCTAATAATAACTATATATATATATGGTATGATTGCTAATGAAACCACTTCTAACAGAAACAGATGTATGGAAAATAAGAGTAAATATGGATTCGGATGAGATCGTTTAATGAAAACATTTTTTCAGAATTATATCAATATAAAAAAACAAAACAAGTATCAATATAAAAAAAAAAACAATTTTGATAATCTTCAGTAGTTGAATAAACATTTCAAATAATTTAAAGTCTATCATGAGCATATCAAGTTTTGGTTATGATTGTGCTTTGTCACCATTCTATGGTTATTTTTCTTCGACATATCTAAACTTGCGCATATCAGTTGTGTGTACTGGGACACCTCTTATAACGAAACCCTTTCCTACAACTAATTGAAATGTTGATTCTTATTAATGTTAATAGTTCTATGTATTGTTGACAATGTCTCTAGTAAACTTACTCATAGTGACCGTTATGTACACTGACATCATCTCTAGTAAAGGAACAATTTGGAACTTACTCGTGGAAATATCTGAACTTACTCATAGTGACCGTTATGTGTATTGACATCTCTAGTAAATGAACAATTTGGTACTTACTCGAGAAAATATCTAAACTTATTCATAGTGACCGTTATGTATATTGACATCTCTAGTAAAGGAACAATTTGGTACTTACTCGTGGGAATATCTAAACTTACTCTTAGTAACCGTTAACGTGCATTGACATCATCTCTAGTAAAGAAACAATTTGGTACTTACTCGTGGGAATATCTAAACTTACTCATAGTGACCTTTATGTGCATTGACATCATCTCTAGTAAAGGAACAATTTGGTACATACTCGTTGGAATATCTAAACTTACTCATAGTGACCGTTATGTGTATTGACATCTCTAGTAAAGGAACAATTTGATACAAACTCATTGAAATATTCAAACTTACTCATAGAAGTTGTGTGTTCAGGTAATACTTTTAATAACGTAATCATTTGATACACTCATTGAAATTTCTAAACTTACTCGTAGTAGTTGGAATGTGTACTGGAAACACCTCTTACAACGGAACCAGTTGGTACATTCACTGTATTGGGTTTGTCAAATTTATTCCTGAAGGTTGTTTGACATTGACTAAGATCCTTTCCTAAATGAAATACATAAAGAATTAGCTCCTTATTTGTAAATAAAGTTTGATATACGCAAACAAGAATAAATATTTGCGATTGGACAAGGCTTTGTAAATTCTTTTAAGCGTCGCCAGGAATGTAATTATTTAAACTTCAACGTGACTTAGATTTGGTTTCAGAATTGAATCTTATTGGCCTTTTCAGAATCTAAAAGTCTATGGGTAATCCCATTGCTCGTTTACCAAAAAGAAAATAACGTTACGTTATTGGTCCAATTTCTATTGTTTATATAAAAAAAAGAAGATGTGGTATGATTGAGAATGGGACCTCTCTTCACGAGAAACCAAATGACACAGAAATTAACAACTATATGTCACCGTACTGCTTTCAACAATGAGCAAAGTCCATAGGATATTTTGAACCAATCGTAACGTTATTGGGTGAACGCTTTTGAAAATATAACCCAGAATGCATTAGATTCAAAAATGGCAATTTGTTTTATATCAAATAAATCATATTTACAAAACTCACTTTTTTCAGTTATTTAGCTGAGGGTCTAAAATGGGTTTTACAGAATAGAGAATGGAATAAAATTTCATAAAAATGGGTAAGATATAAGGAATTGAGCAAAATGGGGTCCTAGAATATAAAGAAAAGAGAATGGGCAAAAAAAATAGAGTATAGAGAAAAATTACCTTAAAAATCAAATAGTACATAAATGAAGAATCCCTTATCCAGACCCTCTTAGCTGTATGAATTTTGATCACGAGGGAATCTCAAAGCCTATAAATTTTAAGACAATGAAACCTATGTACAAAATGTAAGAGCATCAAAATAAAATAGACTCAAAAAGTCATAAGGTTTATCGCTACGTACATGTAACATGAAAAGTTGTAATCATAAATTAAAAAAAATATATATGAATTTACAAACTATAACTTTAAATATCAAATACATCGTTTTAAACATAACAGTACCGATGAAATGAAGCAATTGCTTAACATCAATAAAACTATTTACCAGAAATTTGACAACATTTAAACCTGAACCTTCTGTCCTCAAAGTAGTTGTCATGGATGCTGTTTATACCAGTTAAAAATCCATAATGGCTGCATTGAAAGTTGAAGAAGTCATCCCAGTCATTCACATAAGAAGCTGATATACAAAATACAAATAACATATTTAGCAGTGGCGGATCCAAGGGGGATGGGGGTGTTCCGGGGGTTGGAGCCCCCTCTTTTTGGACTATCAATGCATTTGAATGGGGGATATATACTAGTAGTTGGAACCCCCTTTATCCTGGGTTGGGGAACACCCTTTTTAAAATTTCTGGATCCGCCCCTGTTTAGCATCTATTAACCGAAACAATATAAACTAGAATGTGTTTTAGTTGCATATATAAACAAGTTGCTTTAAAAAAAAAAAAGACAATACGTGAACCTTAGAACTTTTTTATTCTAATTATTAATTCAACCGAATAAAAAATTATATATCAGTGTTTACATGGTCATGTGTGTGAAAGTTAATATTTTCTTTTTATTGCAAATCATTACAAGTTTGGCATGTTGAGAGAAGTGTTAAATACAAAGCAATGAGGAAAAAAATAGATTCCCAGACGTATAATATCTTAAAGAATAATAATGATTCAAAACATGGGGCACACTTGTAACTTCTTCCAAAAATTCATAAAATTAATCTAGAAATAAGTAATGAGGCATTGCGAACTGGTCAGCTAGCAGGACACATTAATGTTCGTTATCGACCAATCATCAATAAATGCAACTCTCCCGCGAGAGATACTTACTTGATCTAATTATACAACCATTATTGAAGAGGCATAACTTTTACATTCAAGATAAACAGATTCCATTAATAAAATAGAGTCACACGAGGTAAAAAAAGAATGCATTCTTATTGCCTATGATGTACGTAAAGGTACACAAATATGATCATTGATAATTAAGAAGAAACGTACTGTTATCAATGCATTAGAATTTATTGACACACAGGAGAATATACTTTAAAGATTCTCAACAAAATAGATTTAACTGCATTTGTTAAATTAATTCTTAGAAACAATGAATTTGAGTTTAATGGACTTTTATACAAACACATTATAGGAGCGCCAATGGGTGATATATTTTCACCAACATGCACAGATCTACATCTGTCTGTCCTATTCATTAAAATCTTAGATAAGTTCCAATGGAGAGAAAACATCAAATTACACTGTCAATAGGGATGACGGTTTTATGGTCTTCACAGGCAAATTAGAGCAAGTTGAAGATTTCTTTAACCTAGCAAACGAAATTGACCATCTACTTTAGTTCTAATATGAGGTGTCGACATCTAATATGACCTATTTAGAGGGTGGTAAAGGGTTATTTTCGTGCAACGTTTTCGGCCTTTTTATTTCACGTGATTTCGTGTTTTATTTCTCGTTTTCTCGTGTTTGGTTCGACGCGCGTTCTTCGTGTTTTCCCTTAATTATTTTCCGTGTCTCGTGTCGGTACTCTTATTTTCTCGTGCTTGTCCCGCATTTGATTAAAAAATAAACCGGGACTAATTCAAAGTCAGCCCAGATATTGTTTTAAATTATAAACTGATTAACTGGTCCCAAGATATTTATTAATAGCCTATTGTATTACATGATAAATCGTATGCAACTAGAGGACGCTAAAAGTGACCACATGATGGTTCGCCATGTCAATTTATAATGACTGCATGATCTCCAAGAACGGCTGAGTAATAACTTTTGGCATTTTTTCCTAAATATTTACGATTTTATTCCTTGGCTTCGTTTTTCCAGAGGGTTTTTTTCCGTGCAACGTTTTTGCGATTTGTTATTTCACGTGTTTCCGTGTTCAGACCCCCCCCCCCCCCTTTTTTACCACCCTCTATTTAGATACCGAAGTGTACAAAGGTGATCAATTCCATAATAATGGAAATCTTGATATTAAGTCACGTATATTAAAAACACAGAAACGTATCAATATTTACCAATCACTAGTGCACATCCAAAACACACATAAATTTAAGAGTATTAATTTACAGTGTGTGAATAATATAAGAAATAAAAGTGACATCAATGAATTAAATAAACATTTAATTAGCTTACAAGATAACTTAATTGATAGAGAATACTGTAAAAAGGAAACAGTAAAAGTTGTAAAAAATGTATATTAACGAATAGTCTTAATATTTTATTTGTTTTATTTTCATTTGATACAGATTTTTTTTATCTGATTTGTCAAAATGACAAGTATGCATAATGATTTTATTGTTACAAATCAAATCCCAAAGCCCACTATAACTCATTATGTAGAAGCCACAGCACTATTTTAAAATATCTCTCTGAATATCTAGACACAGATGTTTGATACCATATGCATAGGTCGTTATAATTAAATCTTGACCATTTATCTTTCACTTGTTTATCAAAGGGTACAACTGTCAACTTTGCTCGTCAGTAAACAATTGCAATGCATAAAATGTAGCTTTACAATAAATATACATGTTTGAAAAGGATCTATAGATTGTTTATTATCATATATCAGATAAGTGAATTAGCGATCTGTGAAAATTCTTTATTGTCATGTTTTAAATATCTTAATTAGATACCCCGTATGGAGGTGCTCTTAATTGCAGGAAGCTAATACAGATAAGATGAATAGGTGTTCCGAATGAACAATAATTTAGCTTCCGAATATTCCTCCATAGACTATATTTCTAACTAATTTATATGCGTGAACCCTCAGGGGTTCACGCAATGAGATGTGATACGAGTGCTAATGAGACAACTCTATATCCAATTCACCATGTACAAAAAGTAAACAATTGCATAGTTTACATATTCAGACGCCCTGGTGTTACTTCAGTATTCACTTTAAAATGGGCATAGTAAAGTTGTTCTTTCGAGCTGTGGGTTTTGTTTGTCAAGTGGTTTAAGCAGTTCATATAGAAAACCAATAGCCTCAAAACACCGAGGTTGTAAATAGTGTACGTGTCGTGTGCTTTAATTGACTAGGATTTCCGAATGTCGATGGTTTTCTTGAGCACTTCGGTTTCCTCCACCAATAAAACCTGTCAGTCAAGATGAAGCCAAGAAGACTAAAAGTTGTGTAACTGACTGTAATATTACAGAAATAAATTCATTGTATGTAAATAAGATAATCTATAATTGATACAACGATAAAAGTTGCATGTTTACCAGTCTTCGAACAAATGACAAAAAAGCCGCTCGTAATCACTAGAGAAGCTGCAGCTGTTATCATTATATATTTTGTGTAGTCATTACAAGATGACAAACAGCAATGAAATATTGATATCAATGAGACACCAACCAAACTTAAGATCACCTAATTTATTTATTATATTTAAAATTTTAATAAATAATATCAAATATATATGCTTGCTAACTGGTTTTGATTTAAAATGTTATTTAATATTTACGAGTCCAGTAACAATGATCGTATTGTCCACCAGTAGATCTACATCCTAATGACCATTTGCGATCTTCAAAATAGTTATTATGTTCACTGTGGATAACAGATAGGGCTTGACCATTTGGACACGAAAAATCGACCGGCTCATCAAACTTGTTGACCCATGTCCATCCGACCACAAGATTCAGTGTGCATACCAAACATACGATAGTTAACATCAGCATCGTCAGTCACTGATTTTACTGAAAGTAAATAATAGTATTATATATACAGTGGAGATCACTTCTAACCTCTCATTAAAACTGTCAGAATAATCTGTCATAGAACTGTTCTAAACTGTCCTAGAACAGTTCTACCTAGAACAGTTCTACCCTAGAACTGTTCCAAGTAGAACTGTCAGAATCAGTTCTAGGTAGAACTGACCAAATCAGTTCTAGGTAGAACTGTCAGGATCAGTTCTAGGGTAGAACTGTCTAAAACTGTTCTAGGTAGAACTGTTCAAATCAGTTCTAGTCGTAGAACTGTCAGCAGAACTGACCAAATCAGTTCTAACCGTAGAACTGTCAGTAGAACTGACTAAATCAGTTCTAACCGTAGAACTGTCAGCAGAACTGTCTAAAACTGTTCTAGTCGTAGAACTGACCAAACCTGTCAGCATTGTAGAACAGTTCTAAATGACGTCACTGCAATTTTTTAATATATATTATATTCTTTTGACTTATTTATATTTAAGACAAAGAGTTCTTAAAAAGTGTTCTATGGATAGAACTGACTAAATCAATTCTAGCCGTAGAACTGACCAAATTAGTTCTAATCGTAGAACTGTTCTAGCCGTAGAACTGTTCTAGTCGTAAAACTGACCAAAGATTTGGTCAGTTCTAGGTAGAACTGTCTAAAACTGTTCCAGGGTAGAACTGTCAGGATCAGTTCTAGGTAGAACTGTCTAAATCAGTTTTAGGTAGAACTGACCAAATCAGTTCTAGGTTGGAACTGTCTAAAAGGTGTCAGGATGACAGTTCTACATACTGTCCTAGAACAGTTCTCCTGACAGATTCTGACAGATTTGATGAGAGGTTAGAAGTGATCTCCACTGTATAGATACAATTTAATTTTGGATGTAACACAGTCTTCTGATTGGCTGAATTTTGTTCGTCTGTCAGCTTATAAACATAATTTCGTCATGTGGCCGTGATGTCATAGAAGTTTTTTTTTCATGATTTATTCCTTAAAAATGAAATTTAGAATTTAACTATAAGGAATGACTAATTAAAAGCTGAAAATGAATCTAAATTCTCTGTATAGTATAGGCCTTAATCGGATTGGCATCAGCTCAATTACAAACACTATTGTTTGGAAACGTATTGTGTTCGTGTTAGCTTTGGGGGCAGTTAACATTTTCTGAAACTGGAATGTTAGAGCAAACACAGTGATACTTTGTACGATTAAAAATAGGTTTAGATAAACGGTCACCAATTGATTTTTGTACAAATACTGTCGGACTCTGGTTCATACAAGGACCGTCACTCGTCGATAAATTCAAATTATTGTTCTTTAGACGGTTGTTAAGAGCTAATTCCAATACAACTCATAAACAATTATTTAATCTAAGTCTCGGTCAACTGTTGCTTGGCGAGTCCGATAACTAAGCGTTCAATAACATACGACTTAATAAAAAAATGCATTCCTTTCTTGAGAAAAAAGTAAAATCACAACAATACTGAAACCCGAGAGTTGCATGAATGATCTGTATATCCATGACAAAAAACTATGGTCAAAATTTTGAGTCAACCATTTGAAATCCGTGAAAAAAATATTTGGAAATCATCTATTCAATGTCGACCAGAACTTTGTCGTTATTACAGACTTTTACGTCTTGCCGCTGTCTATCCGCATTTGAATAAGTTATAGGTCATGGTAAAACTGGGCTCAATAGCAATAAAGGACGGCCAGTGCTCTTTATGCGGTTGCCATTCCACTGATGTTGTTCAACACTTAATTTTATTCTGTGAAAAACCTTTGGATGCAATAAGTAACATGTTTTACAGAATTGTTGTCGTTTGTACGTTTTTTTTTCGGCAAGATGGTGAAATAGTCGTAGCCTTACTTGGTAACATTACAGATACTATGCAATCTGTGAATAATATCTTGAGGGAACGACATAGCATCTTGAGGGAACGAGCTAACTATCTCGTGGAAACGACATAGCATCTCGAGGGAACGAGATAACTATCTCGTGGAAACGACATAGCATCTTCAGGGAACAAGATAACTTTCTTGTGGGAACAAAATAGCATCTCGAGGGAGCGACATAGTATCTTGAGGGAACAACACATTTTTTTTTCTATCATGGCCGCATTCTGCCACCGTACTTATTTGATATACAAGCGGTTAAAACCTTAATTTTAAAAAAAAAATATAGCGGTTTTTCGTTGTGACAAGATAGCTATATTTTTTGAAGTCATTGCGATAGAAACTAAATATATCATGAACCAGGAATAAAGTAAATCAACTTTTTGAATATTATAATATTTTTCCTTTCATCTTTTCCTATTTCACGATATAAATGCACAAACCCGATATATATGGAAGGTAATATCCGCCATAACTAAAAATTTCTTAATTTGTGAAATGCAATCTCTTTAATTCGTAAGGGAGCGACCATTTAACTTCAAAAAGGGGGGGGAAGTAATATTTTTTTCCTGAAAAAAATATTTTGATTCCCGATTTGATGAAAAAAAATATTCGGTTCAAGCAGATGACAAAAAAAATATTCTGAATGCAGATTCCCCCTATCATACCTTATAGTGTTAAATTTTGAAAAAAAATTGATTGATAGTGTCGAAAAACTAAAAAATGTGTTCGAGCTTTGCGCGAAAAAAATTTCTGACTCAGAAAAAAAAACTACAAACTCCCTTGAAGTTAAATGGTTGCTCCCCAACATGCAATTTCTTAATTTGACACATGTATTTTTTCCATCCGTTACATGAATTTCTACATTTCTTGATTTGTGAAATGTAACTTCTTAATTTGTTAACGTATTTTCTTCGTTCGTTACATGAATTTCTACATTTCTAATTTGTGAAATGAAATTTCTTTGTTTGAGTCACGTTTTGGGATGTAGAAATTCATGTAACTGATGGAAAAAGCACATGTTACAAATTAAGAAATTGAATGTTACAAATAAAGAAATTGCATGTTACAAATTAAAAATTTACACTACAAATTAAGAAATTACATTTTACAAATTTAAGAGTTGTATGATTATGGCGGATATTCCCTTCCATATATATATACTTACCTTGCATATGCTTGGACATTTTTCAGACCGCTTCCAAACATGGCATTTTCTGGTTTACGGTTTCAGTGATATTGATTTTGCTTTAACACTCATGACAAATAACTATAAAAATAGCAATTCTTTTGTGAAGTTTTACGATGATCGGAGAAAAAATACGATATGAAAGACACGGAACTCCGATCTTTCGCACATAAAATGTAACGTTGGACGTTACGTTTTCGTGCAAAAATGGGATAATCCAGTGTTATAATTTTTGGTATCTAAATTTCAGTTCCCATTTTTCTTTATTTTCAAGTCTATTGTAATCAATTCAACCAAATATCACTATTTTTATCGAACTGACCAGTCTATGTATTTTTTTTTATAAATTAATCTATAGCGAAATGGAATTCGCATCAACAACATGAGCATAGTCAGTGTAATTTAAAATGTATTTATTTGTTTGATCAAGATTGTTTGAATATTATGTGTTCTTTGCGGTTTTCTTACAGGATGTGACCAGATTTTATGCTGTAATATGATATTACCTGGATTTTAATGTATACAAAAATGTGGTATGATTGCCAATGAGGAAACTTCACAAGAGACCAAATGACACAGAAATTAACAACTATCAGTCACCGTACGGCCTTCAACAATGAGCAAAGCCCATACCGCATTCAAAGCTATAAAAGCTACCGAAATGACAAACGGCCTACTTAATGTACAAAAAAATTAACGAAAAACAAATATGCAACACAGCACTGACAAACGACAACCACTGAATTACAGGCTCCTGATTTGGGACAGGCACATACATACATAACGGTGGCGGGATTAAACATGTTAGCGGGATCCCAACCCTCCCCTTACCTGGGACAGTGGTGTAACCGTACAACATAAGAACGAAGTATATAATTCAGTTCAAAAAGGCTCGACTCATCAGATGGATACAAATAGAAATACATCTAACAAAAACAGAGTGGAAGTGGCAGAGTACCTTATACATCCGAATAACAAAAAAAAAAACAAGCAAGTACAGATCTGAGAGTACTCGCTGTTACTGACAGCTAGTTCAAAGTCATTAACAACTAATAAACAAATCATGCATCTAAGACTAAATTATCAATCAGTACACATCCAACATCCAATGTATTTGACATTGTGCATTGCCAAGATACAGGTATCGATGTGTATTTAGAAAATAGGAAAATGAAAATACACATGAGTTTCATTTGAAACGGTAAACACAGTTACATTTTAAATCACCTTGTTTTCAGATGTCTATTGTCCATCTATTGTCAATTTAAATTAATACAATTCACAATATTTATTACATGAGGGGAACTTCTGAAACCTTTTCCCAAACTTAATTTTTTTTTGGTTCCTTCTGCACGGACGAAAAAAAATGAATTATAGCAAAATCTAGTAAAGTTTTTAATATTTTGAAACTTAAAATGCATTTAAATTTTATTTATCTAGGCCCAGCCATGCTCCAAAACTTTTCCAGATGCAAAGGTTTGTCTGTACTACCAAAAGTGAAATTTGTAGTGTAAATACGGTCATGTTTGCGAAAAGGTTATGATGAACCTTAAACCTGTATATATTACATTTAAATTTAACAGGACGTCATTCCAATTACAATTGTTCAATATTCAAATAAAGCAAGCAAGCCAACCAAAGTCTTACTCTACATGCATTATGAAATAAGCTCTAACGAAAATATACATATTAGAATCGAACCTTAAAAGTAAGATATAGAACAAACAAACCTGTAAATATGTAGCTTATGCAACAGCCTGTCCACGGGCTTCAAGTTCAACGTCTGAATACAGAATACAGGTCGGCAAAGATGTTACAGGTATAAGAAGGGATTTTTGGCGGTAAAAATAAAGCATGCAGATAAAAAGGTGTGCTTGAAGTTTTGATTTGTTATTCGTCAAGCGTCAATGTACGGAAGCCGATAAGGGTTATTCAAAAACAAAAAAAATATGTCGTAATTACAACATAGCATGTCGTAATAACGACATAACTATGTCGTAATAACGACATAACTATGTCGTAATAACGACATAACTATGTCGTAATTACAACATCGCTATGTCGTAATAACGACATCCTTATGTCGTTATAACGACATCGCTATATATATATATATATATAAAATAGTATGTATTATGATTGCCAAGAGACTATATGACACAGAAATTAACAACTATAGGTCATCATAATGCCTTCAAAAATGAGAAAAGCACCCACATAGTCAGCTATAAAAGGCCCCGAAATGACAAATGTTAAACAATTTAATTCAAACGAAAAAACTAACGGCTTTATTAATGTACGAAAAATGAAAAAAAAACAAAAAACAAATATGTTACACAGCAACAAACGACAACCACTGAATTACAGGCTCCTGATCGCTATGTCATAATTACGACAACCTTAGCGTTGCCACTTTTTGAGGCGATAGAAAATACAAAATGGTCGTCAGTGAGGGCAAAGTTTGAAGCGTAAACATATTCATCTTTTTTTGGAGAATAATGAACACTAAATGCAATCAAGCTTAATTAAAGTTATTTACTTGCACATACTAGAACTTCATTTCATAATCAAGTCAAATGAGACCCAGTTGCACAGGGGAGCGATTCGGGCTTCTTGGAGCCTCTAGTTATGTTTGGCATGTACAGATTCGTGTAAAATATGACTGCATTTCCATTGCAGATTCTGAAGAAGATGAATTTTAAGCTTTTCCAAATAAAGACGGTTAAACTTTGGACTCCTAGTCCTCAGACCCATGGATCTCTGTACCTTCATTTGTACACAATGGCCTACTGATGCTTGATGCAAATTATAACTGCATTGCTACTGTTGGTTCTTTATGAGATTCTTACAGCGTCCTCCCCATTGAAGCCTGTATTAAACGTTGGACCCCAAGTTCTTTAAACCAATGTTCCCCAGGACAACTATTCCTACAAACTTAGTGGAGGGTTGGGATCCCGCTAAAATGTTTAACCCCGCCACATTCTGTATGTATGTGCCTGTCCCAAGTCAGGAGCCTGTAAATTCAGTAGTTGTTGCTTGTTGATGTGTTACATATTTGTTTTTCGTTTATTTTTTGTACATAAATTAGGCCGTTAGTTTTCTCGTTTGAACTGTTTTACATTTCTTATTTCGGAGCCTTTTATAGCTGACTATGTGGCATTGGCTTTGCTCATTGTTGAAGGCTGTACGGTGACCTATAGTTGTTAATTTTTGTGGCATTTGGTTTCTTGTGGCATTCATACCACATCTTCTTTTTTTATATTTAATCCTCATCATATAAGGATCATCCATTCTCTAAGATTGATCCAATATGGCCTGTAGTTCTTAATGAGAAGATTTTCAAACCTTTTTCCATTGGAGCTTATGTAAACTTAGACCCCTAATAATCGAGCCTAATTCGTACCCTGATCTTCACCTATCACCTAAGGAACTTGTGTCTCGTACTCGAAGCGGTATGCGAGCGATTGCTATCGTTTGTTGTCCGTCGTCGTCTGTCGTAAGCGTGTTTTAAAAATCTCCTTTGAAACTACGGTACAAAATTCTTTAAAAGTTAGTTTGATTTTTCCTTGTTAAATTTTTCCTTCACAAAAGGCGTGCTTTGATTTTTGACTTCTTAAAAACACAGCCGCTGTTATTAACTTGAAAATATATAGGACATAATGGTCACACATTAGTTTTTTGATAATGTCTCGAATATCGTTACATTTATCTCAAATCTGTTGAGGGTTCATCATGACAAAATGGACCTATGCCGAAAATTTCAGAAAGATCAGTTTGACCCATATCTAAGTTGTGTCCTCTAAAACATTTTTTGGGGATAGCTACATGTATTGTCATCACTTGAAGTCCGTCGATTTTGACCGGCAACCAACAACATGGACACTGTTACTAAATAAAGGCAACAGTAATATACCGGTGTTCAAAGGTCATAAATCGATTGAGAGAAAACAAATCCGGGTTACAAACTAAAACCGAGGGAAACATATCAACTGTAATAGGAAAATAAACAAACAACAGGAACACTAAAGTGAACAAAAATAAACTCTTAACATACATAGAAAGAACTATTTGATAACAACTGTCATATTTCTGAATTGGTACAGACCATTTTAAGAACAAATGGTGGGTTGAACTTGGTTTAATGGCTAGCCAAACCTCCCGCTTTATGACAATGTTAAAAATGGCGCTGAAATGATAACACTACGTGACAGAAATACAGATCAAACACACGCAAGACCATATATCACAGAAAAACGCACAAACATATAATATACTATAGTGTAGTAATAGTCGCAAAACATGTAAACTGCAGAACAACAGCGAACATATTTCATCAACGACAAACACCACAGGATATAAAAAACAGTTAAGCGCTTACGTAACTCAATTGTAATCTCGAACTGTATGCAATTATTTCCCCAATACTATACAAAAAGACCACATAGCGAAATAGCAGATTTTTACCTCGCCTGCGACGAACGTCATAAATGGCGAAACTTCAGGAATTGATTTTGCGGAGACGGCGGCTAAACTTTTATCAACATTTTGTGATTTTTGTAATCTTTAATTAAAATTTAACGATAAATACAGACGATGACGGACGACAAGCGATTGCAATAGCACACATAATCCTTCTGGTACTTAACACATCTTCTTGATGTGATCTACATAAATGCCAAATATAAATATAGAGGTTCCAACAAGCCTGAATCATTCACCATTTCAATGGGTCCCATTAGACTTGATTATGAAATAAAGTTCTATTATGTGCAGACATATAGCGTAACTAACTTTAATATTAATTACGCTTGATTAAATTCAGTATTTATCATTCTCAAAAATGAATATGTTTACGATAGGGTTTTGATACAAACTTTGCCCTCACTGGCGGCCATTTTTAACTTCGGATCAGCTCAAACGTAAAAACTCTTTTTAAGGACCTGGATACTATTTACACATTGTATATTTATACTAAGTTTAAGCTCAGTCATTTCAGCGATCTTGAGAAGCAGATTTTGAACATTGATTTTTTCAAAGTCCCTTGGCGGTCATGTGTTTTAACCAATGTGTAACTAAGTAATAACACTTGAATAGGACCTTATAGTGCACACGTATATCAAGTTTGATTCAATTCTGATAAGTAGTTCTTAAAATAAAGATGAAAATGTTGTTTCCCATAGTGTTTCGATGCTCACAAAGTAGCAATGTTAAGGTTGTTGTTATAGATGATATAGATGATATGTCGTAATTACGATATAGCGATGTCATTATTTCCACTTAAACCATTGTGGTGACGTCAGCCTATTCATTTACCGTGGATTCTTTTTCTAGAATCAACGTTTCCTAAATCTGCCGCTGAAATGGACTCACCAAATTATATTCAATTGTTTCCTTTGTGTGTCTAATTTCATTAAGTTTGAATTGGCTAATTTACTGATTTCTGTTCACTAATGGAATTATTTTAAAAACTTACCTTTAATTTTTGTAATTTGTATATGCCTTCACTGGGAATCGAACCCTTCCTTGAAATCTGTTATGAATGATTGACATCAACACATCGACGAAACCTCTCGGCTACCAATCGGTTACAACTTAGATGTCTATTTTATATATATAAATAAACATCGGACACACAGGGGTTGTACCTTTATATATACACAATGGGCAGTCGTGTAGTATAAGTTGGTAGCCGCGAGGTTAGCATGCTTAAAATCAACAAGTTAAAAGATAGGGATTTGTCGGTTTAGGTTCGAATCCCTGTATTATATCTGTTGTCCCAATTCTGTTTTTTTTTCTAATTTTGCATGTTATAGTGGATATTTTTGTAATAATAGCAATTTACCGTTTATTTTTTGGATTATTATTGGCTATTTCACTTGTTTGAAACAAAAATGATTACATTCTATTTGTCAATTTTTGTTGTATAAATATAGTATGATTTCATCTGTTTTACTACATAAGTTTACAAATGTTTGTTCGCAAATTCCTATGCGAGAAAATCGTGATGTGCCTTGAGTGCTAGAAATTTCGGTAACATACTTATTATATATACTTTATATATGCTCTTTGGTCGGGTTGTTGTCTCTTTGACACATTCCCCATTTCCATTCTCAATTTTATTAGAAATAAGTTCGAATATGTCTTATTTTGTAAAAACAGATAATATTCAGATGCCTGATAATATAAAGATCTTTAAAGGTAGAAGTGTTATATTTGTATTTTGTTAACCAAATAATTGTGATCTGAGATTTATCAATGCATCGTTGGACACGATAACATGGTTATTTAAACTCATTTACAATACCTTCTAATTAAGAAAAGGCTTTAATTTTGAAAAGAAATTAACACAATAGTTTAAGTTATAGATACAATGGATAAGCGTAGATTCATGAAAAACAAACCATTCGCCCTCCGGGCTCATGGTTTCTTTTTCAAGAATCCACGCTTATCCATTGTATCTATATAACATAATATGTCGTTATTACGACATAGCGATGTCGTTATTTCCACATAATATGTCGTTATTACGACATAGCGATGTCATTATTTCCACATAATATGTCGTTATTACGACATAGTGATGTCGTTATTACGACATAATTTTTTTTTTTGAATGACCCTTATCGGCTTCCGTATCAATGTGATATGATAATGAATATGACATCTGAAGTATGATATAAATACATTTATAGCATAGAAAAACATGAATAACAATTATAAACACAAGAAATATTTCATGCAGTAAACACAGTCTTCAAAAAAGGGAAAACGACGAGTACAGTGTTTCACAGGGGAGGATATCTCAGATACAATTTTCATATTATTTTTCACACATCAATTAACATTGTTCATTAATGTTTTAGTTTTTTTTTACACATTTAAGGGTATACGATACATTTTGATCCCGCGCTGATTTTTTTACCAAAATTTGCAAACAAGCTATTTCTTCACTTAGTCAATTCAAATATGTAATTAGAAAAAATATATAAATGATAAATCTAGAAATAAAAATGGGGTTGAAATTTTAGACATATACATTTTCGCAGCCAAAATAACGTTACGCCTATGACCTTGCTAACGTCGACGAATTCCATAAAAAAATATATAGCTCCTTATTTGAACTTTCAGTAATAAAGTGACAGATGCATAGAAATTAAGCAAATAATGATCACATATATGTCAGTCAAACTTGTACATGTAAGTTACTGAATATCACAAAAGGCCATTAAAGTCCGTGTGAAAAAAAAACCAATCGTAAACGTTATTTCACACAGCAGTTATGCTCAATTAATAAAGTTCAAAATATACTAAATATAACTATTAATTATCAAACACTGCAGAAATGAAAGAAAAAACTGTTTATTCTGTGATAGTGATAAAAGACTTAGATTGATGGAGGAAATAAATAAGATATTTAAGACACCAATCCAATGGTATCTTCTAAATATAGTAATAACGTCAGGGTGACATTTGATAGAGATTGCTTTGATCACATCACATTAAGAATATTGTATGCAAATTTACTTGTAAGCTCGTACATCTTTTAGGGATATTCGCTACTCTGTTTCAAAATAACAAGCTTTTAAAAAAGAATGTTTTAAATTAATAATATATAAACGAAGGAACTATAAAAGCAGAAAAATTGAAGGGTCCGTGTGCTTGTTTTCGAGATATAAGCCATTGAAAAGTTGGCGTGAAATGATTCTCTCTAGATTTTTCATACGTTTAACATTGGCATCTTTTTTCTGTCAAAAAGTATGAAAAAATAACAAGGACTTTATAAGATTTTCAAAGATGGCATTTAAACTATATGTAATCAAATTATGAAAAGAAAAGTATAGGTTAGTGGGCAAACATTTTTAGTTGCACTACATGTATAAAATCAGAGGATTCCGAAAATCAAGAGGAGCGAACATCCTTAATAATTGTGTGGGTTTTTAAGTTGCTCAAATGTAAGCTGGACATAAAGCTCAAGTCTATAAATTAAGTGTGCCTTAAAGTTCATCTTTTTATTAATGCACCTAAGACATTGTTTTATCATTTTGTATAATATGTTTTACACAATGTGCTGTTCCTGTCTCGGGACGTTCCTTGAATTGCCAGAGACATACACGAATCGGTATGCGCACGATTCCAGGACATAACATTTTTATAACCAGAATGCAAGTCCTTGAGTGATGACCATTTGACATTCTGTAGGAATAAGGGTAGGAGATTTTTTCGGATTGAATAACCGTTTTCATTTTTTCAAGCACAACTTATTTTCATTTACAATTATTTCCGGCATTGTCTTGCATTTCGCTGGACTAATACTTGTTTTCACCCCATCTTTGACAAAATTGATTACAACACAAGAACATTCATTTCCAAAATCCTTCTACTCCAATTCCCCATTCTCAGAATATCAAATGGCCATTCCATAAAGACTTGAATCAGTTCACCGTCAACGATATCCATGACCTCGTTATACATGTGTTCTCGTTGCTCATGCTTTTGGTGTATGGTACCTCACGTCAAAATCCGGAAACGAAATGTACAAAGTCGTAAAAGTTATAATTACCTCAAATGCACTTTCCAAAATGCGTTTTAACAAATTATACGGACCGTCAAAGGATCACATATTTTGCAAGGTTAGATTCTTTACCTGATACAAGATATTGCAAACTGATTTTTACGAACTGAATATTTTAATCATATCAACCGCATATTCCAGTCCACTGGTCTAGACCATTTTTTATAAGTTTTTGTTATAGAAGCTTGTGTTATTCCGTATGAAATTGAAAGGTTGTTATACATGTCAAACATGTTGTAGTGAAGAATCTGATTTGCATGTGTTAATTGTTGTAATGTCAGGCATATAATTAGGGGCGGATCCAGGATTTTACTTTAGGGGGGCGCAAACTGAACTTTTCGCCTAGCGGAGCGAGGCAAAACATCTTTTGAGGTAAAATTATCGAAATATTCTTTATTAAGCCGAGGACAACCCATGCTTTGCAAATTGTAAGGAGGGGGCACGCCCGCCACGCCCCCGCCTGAATCCGCCCCTGATAATGATATTCGAGAGCGTTTCTTTTCTGATTGCACGATTCCCTTCTCAATTCAGGAACCGGCGTGTTTTTCTCAGTGTTGCCTCTCTTTAATAAACTGCTATTAAGGTCGTAATGAAGGCAAATTATGGTAAAAGCACTGGAGGCGGACTTATATAAATGTAATATTGTTATATTTGTATTACATAAACTTTTTAATTTATGTTTTAAGAAGGACAATGCCCCTTATATGTGGAACAAAGGAATTATAACCCAAATACAAAAATGCTCAACCTCAGATACAAGAGACCCATTATCTTATAGAGGTATAACTTTAGTTCCATTTGCATATAAAATGTATTATATTATTTTAAATGATAGATTAATTAATTGGTTAGATGAAAGGGAGGTAATCAAAGATGATCAAAATGGTTTTGTAAAAGGGGAAAGTACAATTGATTATGTTTAGTATAATAACTTCAATTATTGAGACAAGAAAAACATGTAAACTATCTACCTATGTGGCCTTTTAATATTTTAAACAAGCATATGATTCAATTAATAGAGTATTGTTGTTCAACAAATTGGAAAATTTGTGAATTAGTTCAAAATTTATGTATGCCCTTAAAGGTTTAGATGATGTTGGACCAAACATTTTAAGTATGTGCAGTGATGTTATTGCACCAGCTTTAACATATTTATTTAATCTAAGCATCAAATGTGGTAAATTTCCAAGTATTTTTAAAACTGCAAGAGTTTGTCCAATTTTTAAAAGTGGCGATGCTTGTAATCCTGATAATTATAGACCAATAGCAGTTTTGCCTTGTCTTTCCAAAATCCTAGAACGACATATCGCTGATAGTTTGTATATATATTTAAATAGTAATGACCTTCTTGATACTACACAGTCAGGCTAAAGACCTAAACATTCATGCACTACTGCTCTTACTAAATTAGTAGATGAATGGTCAACAAATATAGATAATGGAGAAATAGACGAAGTTATATTTTTAGACTTAAAGAAAGCTTTTGATCTGGTTAATCATATAATTTAATGAGAAAACTTGAATATTATAATGTTTCATTTCTGATTATAATAACTTATTAGACTATTTTTAAAAACACTATTATCTGTCAATTTTTTTTTATATGAAGTTTAAGTACTTTAAATATTTTATTTAGAGTATAAAACCAGCATTTTGAGTTTTCTTGAGATGATTCTTGATCTTGCTACTGTAAATGCACTTTATTCATAAAATAAGTTTACAGTAATTAGTACAGGCAAAAAAAAAAAACGCGAGTGATTTAGAAATTAAGCTCCTTCCAAGGGTAAAAATACCATATTGGCCTATCCAATTTTCCACTTTTTTTACCCAATATAGTTTATATGTAGAGTAATCTTTTGCATGGATGATACTACATGTACGAATAAAAAAAATCAATTTTCAACATAATAAGCTATTAAACGGAAAGCATTTAGAAAAAGCTATTACTTGTAATATTACAAATATTGACAAGTTCCGGGTTAAATCTGATACCCTTCAAATTAACCCATATATTACAGTCATGAGGTTCATCGCCTGCATGTGTTCTCGTGTGTGTCTGGTCGTATGGATAGGCATTAATGCATAGAGAATAATGGTTAAAAAAAGAGCGGAATAAAGAGGACAAAAAACATGCATGGAGCAGGAGATAGGCAAAAAATAAAGAATAGAGAATAATCGTTTGCTGAATTATAAGGAACAAGAATGTGTACATAGTGTCGTAGGAATGGAGATATAAAGGTAGTCTAGCTAGTTGAGTTATGGAAGATTTTCTTTGGCTCAATTGGTTAGAGCGCTGCCTTTAGATCCCGAGATTGAGGGTTCGAATCTCGCTGGTACCATCCATGGATTTTCACAACAATAGTACACGGATGATCCACTCGTACTATCATTTACCATGTTCAGTATTTAGCATTAAAATTAGAAAGATCATATCATAGGGAACTTGTACATTGTAAACTAAGTTTAAAGTTGATTGACTTCAACTTCATCAAAAACTACCTTGACCAAAATATTTAACCTGGAGCGGGACAGACAGACGGACGAACGAACGGACGGACGCCCGGTATTCCAATGTCCCCCGCAACGCGTTACGCAGGCGACAACATTTCAGAGTCTAGACATTTTATTACAGATAAAGGTGTAAGACAAGGAGATTCTTTAAGCTCCACACAAATTAGTATTTTTATTAATGTCTTAAGTCATATATTTGAACAGCAAAACTGAACACTCGGCAATCAAAAAAAGGAACTAGGACTTCTGTCATTAGAAATTTCTATAAAAATACCAAGCATGATATACCTATCTAGATTTAGTAATAAAAATCTAAACCCACTTCTTAATGAAGCCTTTTACCTAGCTAAACATTTAGATACCGAAGGAACATACTCTTGGTATCATTTGCAAAAAATGTGTTACAAGAAATAAATATTGACATCAAACTTATTGAAGAAACTGAAACTTTAAAACAGACTAAAAAGTTAAAACCCCAATTGATAAATGTTATACATGTATTAACTATTATCAAACTCTTATTAATGATAAAATAAACGACCTGAATGAAAATGATAAAATATATCAGAATACATTTCTTAAATATAATATGCCTAATATAAATGACCAAATGGAATACTACCTAATATCTATCTCACCCAAACAAAAAAACAAGAAAAAATTTAACCAAATTTAAAATAAGCAATCATTGTCTATAAATAGAAAGTGGACGATATACATAACAACCAAGAAATGAAAAACAAGAGTGCACAGTCACGCTGAAATGTCTCACCTCCTTTACTAATCATTGATTTTATGTTGATAGTCCTAAATATAAAGCTTTACTACAAGTATCACATAAACTTGACATGATCTAAGAAAATGAGAATAAGGTCAGATAAACCAAATGAGAAATACATGTACACCTTACAATCATTCAATACACCAAATATAGTTGACCTATTGATTATTGCTTTTAAGAAACAGACTTAACCAAGAAAACTAAACATTGACTAATGAACCATGAAAATGAGGTTAAGGTCAGATGAACCATGCCAGACAGACATGTATACACGTTACAATCAATCTATACTTTATATATACTTGACCTGTTACTTATAATTATCACTCTTACTGCACACTCAATCAAATAAATAGATACATGCATGAGATTTATCTCCAGTATGTGTTCTCATATGTATATGTTAATTATCACTCTTATTGAACACCCAATCACATACATCACATTTATGAGGTTTATCTTCAGTATGTGTTATCATGTGTATATGTTTATTATTACACCTAGTGAACACTCAATCACATACATCACATTTATGAGGTTTATCTCAAGTATGTGTTCTCATGTGTATGTGTTAATTATCACTCTTACTGAACACTAAATCAAATACATAGATACATGCATGAGATTTATCTTCAGTATGTGTTCTCATGTGTATATGTTAATTATCACTCTTATTGAACACTCATTAACATACATCTCATTTATGAGGTTTATCTTCAGTATGTGTTATCATGTGTATATGTTAATTATCACTCTTACTGAACAAGAGTACCTTGTCCTCAGTTCCATTGACCGTTTTATAAGGCCACACCAATTTGATTAATAGTTCTTTGGATTTTCCCGCTCCTATTTTGGAGAAATTGACTTTTCAATAAAAAAAAAGCAATTACCGCTTCCGCAAATTTATGGTCCGCATGCCGCTCCAAAGTTAGTTTCACCTTGAATATTTTTTTTCACACAGACGCTTTCTGTTGCATATAATGCTACGATCGTTTTAAACGCACGTGTGATAAATCGATTTGTAAATAAAAGGTGAAAAATCGGGATCCCATGCAGTTGTGTCAGCTTATTGCCGTGGACAAGTAGTTATTGAACACACAGTTATCCGAAATGCTTCTCGTTTTACCTTTAAAGACCTGTTCTAGGATGCAAAAATTAAAAATCTTTCGTTAGATGACCACAAACACATTAATATTTGTTAGAACCGCCGTCACCCCGTTCCTTGTTTCAACAGGCATAGACCTATCTATCTTTTGGATGAAATGAATTGTAAATTCCCATGAACTTTAAAAAAAATCACAGAAGTATTTGATGTTGAGGAAACCCTATATCCCCTTGTTAGTCTTTTGGCATGCAAGCAGAACTCTTCCTTTAATTGTTGGTCGGAATTTAAAAGAGTTCCAACGAGACCAAAGTGATGCCGTATTGTGATTGGCATGCTCATATTAATTAGGAGCGTGTCATGGGTTCAACCACTTCTAGTCAAGCTAAAGAGTTGTAAATGCATTACAGCTTTTAGGAGCAAAAGGAAAGAGTATTTTGCTCAGTAAGAAAAATGCATATGAATGGGGTAACAGGTATTTTAAGGGAATATTTTAATACATTTGGATCTACATGTATAGCAATATAACTATCTTAATGAGGATGTTGTTTTAGTACAAAGCAAGAAATATTCACCTCACTCATTATTTTGATCCTAAATATACATAAATAGTTAAACTGGATGTCAAGCAGCCAATAAATAAAGACAACAGCAGTATACCGCTGTTCAATAGTCATAATTCGAATAAGCAAAAAACAAATCCGGGTAACAAACCAAAACCACGGGAAACATCAACTATAAGAGGAAAACAACGGAACAACAGAAACACTGAACTACAATAATAAACAATATCATTACCATATAATGAAAACTATCAAATATCTTTCAGGGTCATTTTTTTGGATACATACACATATTTTAATTTTATTCAACATGTGTCATTTACCTAACTAACATACTTCCTCTTGTAAAACTGCATCTGCTATGCTTTCTAAATATATATATGGATTTAAATGAAAATTCACATAGACAAAGCTTACTTGAAGAAAATAACCAAAATTAACTACACCACAGAGACAAGAACGTGTGATATGGTACAGGCACCAATAAATCAAATTATATGCATTAGAGCATCTGTTGCTCCTCGTTTTTCTATGAAATAACCCAGTTATAACATGTTAGTTTTCTTGTTTGAATTCTTTTACATTTGTCATTTCGGGGCCTTTTATATCTGACTATGCAGTATGGGCTTTGCTTATTTGTTGAAGGCCGTATGGCGACCTATGGTTGTTAATTCTGTGTCATTTGGTCTATTGTGGAGAGTTGTCTCATTGGCAACAAGGGTTAAGAAATTTTGTTACAGCTCACTAGCCCAGGGCTAATTAGTAGCAGGATTTTACTAGCCCTGTTGGAAGAACTACTAGCCCATCAAAACTAACCTGCTAGCCTTACAAATTCAGAGTTTGCTGCATAATAAAATGAATTCTATAAACTTAACCATTTTTGTCCGTTGTACAGTAGATTTTGGAAATCGGATACCCAAAGCCGCAATCATAACACATCTTCTTTTTCTATACATACTTTGTACAACTTCTAAATCACACAATTTAAAAAAAAAATTATACCACTTGCTTCACTTGTAGAGCACTCGCCTCAAAAAACTCATTTTCAAGAAATATATGAAGAAAAAAAAAATCCCTCGCTCGCCCCATATTTTTTGGATCCTTTGTCCGAAGAACTATATTGATCAAATTGATGTGGCCCAAAGGAACCTAGACTGTGTAACTGTTGAAAATTTGTTTGATTGAATATATATTATAGTCTTTTTTTTTGTAAGTGTAACTCATAGAGTCAATGTTTAAAGAAACAATTTCAGAGAAGTAATTTTTACTTACATTTTAATTTCTTTCTTAGTGTTGTTAAATGTACATAATATTTAAAGGATTATTTCAAAACTGAGCACAATTTATGAGTTTCATCCCGAGTCTGTATTCTAATGTATATGTATCTTTAAGTCACCATTTCCAATAAAAAATTTTCCACATATTACCATTTATGAGCTTTTCAACCAGTATGTGTTCTCATGAATCTCTGTAAATTACCATGGTGACTAAACCCTTAACCACATACATCACAGTCTTGAGGTGTATCACCTGTATGTGTTCTCATGCAAATCTCTATATTATAATGCTGATTAAACCCTTTACCACATATACCACAGCGACGAGATTTATCCCCAGTATGTATTCTTATGTGTCTCTTATCTCGCCAAGTTAAATAAATTCTTTACCACATACATAACATTCATTGGGTTATCACCTGTATGTATTCGCTTGTGTCCTGTAAATGATCAAGCCGACTAAACGCTTTACCACATACATCACAGTGATGATTTTCATCGCCTGTATGTGTTCTCATGTGTCTTTGTAAATTACAAATTACTTAGCAGACTAAACTATTTACCACATACATCACAGTCATGAGGTTAATCACCGGTGTGTGTTCTCACATGGCCCTTGAAGTCACTACCTTGAACCAATTCTCTATCATAAACATCACATTTATGAAGTTTATTACCAGCCTGTTTTCGTATGTGTCTCTGTAAATCCATTACCTCATACACATATCAATAAAGCTTATCTCCAGTTGGAACGAAGTCGTAGTAAAATAAAATATTTTGAAAAATTTTGTCCTGCCTTTTTATTTTTCCCTCTATTCGGTCCTGCCTTTTTATTTTTCCCTCTATTCGGTCCTGCCTTTTTATTTATCACTCTATTCGATCCTGCCTTTTTTTTTAGTTTATCCTGCATTTTTGATTACATAAATTGTCATGCTGCCTTCTTTTTTGCAAATAATCTCACCCTGCCTTTTTTTACTCAAAACTCCTGTCCTGCCTATTTTTTCAAATTTCATCCTATCCCCTCCCCATAAAAATCAAATGGTAGCTCCCGAATTCCATACACTACATATTGGCTGTATGAAAGAGGGACGAAAGATACCAGAGGGACAGTCAAACTCATAGATCGAAAACAAACTGACAACGCCATGGCCAAAAATAAAAAGACAAACAGACAAATAATAGTACAGATGACACAACATAGAAAACTAAAGACTAAGCAACACGAACCCCACCAAAAACTGGGGGTAATCTCAGGTTCTCCGGAAGGGCAAGCAGATCCTGCTCCACATGTGGCACCCGTCGTGTTGCTTATGTTATTACAAATCCGGTAAATAGTCTAATTCGGTAAGTCACATTCGTGAAAAGGGAAGGGTATTGTAGTTACGACATAAGGAACATATCCGATATCATCTGTGAAACGGTTATTCCATAACGGTCAACCAACTCGCGATGGCGTCCGTAAAATTTGCGAAGGGATGATTTCAACTTCACCATTTGGAACTCTTGGCTTAATAGCTTCCTTGTGAGCAGCAATCCTCTATCAAGGAAATCATGATAGGAAACACAAGCCCGGGAATATCGTATCAATTGGGAGATATATACTCCGTATGCAGGCTCTGCTGGAATGTTGCTACATAGAAATTGAAAGTTCACAATTGGGAAGCTGAAATCATCTCTTTTGTCGTAAAGTTTTGTTTTCAACCGACCCTCATTGTCAATTTCTAGATGTAAGTCAAGATATGAGGCAGACTTAACTGTATCTGTAGTATCCTTTATCTCTAGTTCGATGGGATAGATTCGTTTAACATAGTCACCAAATTTTGTATTATTTAGTGAGAGAACATCATCTATATAGCGGAACGTAGAGTTAAAGGATATTGCTAACTTCTTATCTTTCTTCCCAAGAAGTTCCTGTATGAAGTCAGCCTCATAATAATAAAGAAACAAGTCGGCAAGAAGAGGGTCACAATTGGTTCCCATTGGAATTCCTACAGTCTGTTGAAAAACACGTCCTTCAAACGTAACAAATATGTTGTCAATCAAGAAATCAAGCATCTTGATAATGTCAGTTTCAGAGAATTTTTTGTTTGAATCAGAGTGATTCTTTACAAAGTAGGATTTATCCCTCCCCAAGACAAGATACTTGTATCTACGTTCGCCATTCTTTTTAATGAAACAAAGTAATACCAACTCTTTCAATTTGTCTTTTAGTTTGGAATGGGGAATACTTGTGTATAGTGTAGAAAAGTCAGATGTTTTAATACTATTGCAAGATGAAAGAGTCTTAGATTGTATGTACTCTAAAAGATCTTTGGAATTTTTTAGTATCCACATCTGATTCACGCCACCTCTAGAATAGGCAGTTTCACTATAACTTTGGAGCGCGGCTTTGATTGCTGATAAAATAGATGTTAATAATTTAGAAAGAGGTTTCGTGGAGCACTTGGAAGACCCAGCAATATACCGTTGTTTGTAAGGACACTTATGTAGTTTAGGTATCCAATACAGTGATGGAAGATCCAGTTCTTCATCTTTGGTTGAAATTCCAAAGGAACATAGAACAGACCTATGATTATCCAGGATTTCCTCTTTGGTAAGTGTCGTGAGGGTATTTGTTGAGTTTCCAAGTGAATTGTCAGTACCTTATTCATTTATCAAGCAGTTTATGTAATGATATTTACACACAAAAACGATGTTGTTTGGGGCTTTATCTGCTGGGACAACAACATATTTGTCATGGAGGTAGGACAAGTGTTTTGCAACATTTGGGTCTTTAAAAATTGATTTAGCGTGGGTATTGATATGCCCATTTAGTTTCTTAATTCGGATTTGTATCAACGACCCCACAGCCTTAATCCATTCGGAAAGAGTATCTACGTCTTCTTGCTCGCGTTTAGCCCATTTCCTGGCATAATCCTCGACTGAATCCATCAGTATTTTGAAGTTGTATTTCCAATTGATGGATTTAGGCTCACGATATTTCGGACCTTTGGATAACAAATTTCGCAGGGAAGTGTTATTGACAATGTTGAAGTCTCCGGTAATAACGTGGCCAGCCGGATTATATGTGAATTTGAAACTAGCACAGGTGCAATCAGGAGGTTTAGACTTGAAGTCGTCAATGTTGAGATCCTGCAAAACGTGTTTGTAATTGAAAATTTTAGTTGCAATTGGTTTGGTATAGGTATAAGAAATTATTGGTACAGACTGATCTTTAAAATAAGGAGGTATCTTTTACTGAACTAATTTATGATGAAGGATATTGCCTAAGTTGACGCCATCGAGACCTTTGTTGGCAAAGGAAAGTTTAAGAAAAGATCTTTTCTCTTTTTCATCTTTTCCAATGCGAACTGGTTTGAAAAGTCTGTGACTTGCAATATCCGAAATGATAGCTGTAAGTTTGTATTTTTTTTTATAATTCTTTATTTTGTATTTCTTCATCTCATACAATAATTATATGCATTTTTTCTATCAAAGAAGAATACAATACATGTTTATTTGTTTTGACCTGCCAGTGTCAGCGCTTATATTATCCCCCTCCCCATACAAAAAAAAAACAAAAAATCATTAACTTATATTCATATATGATTAAATTGATATTAAAAGATTATTATTATTATTGATTCAACATAGTTATTCTATTCGTACATGTACTCATACAGAAAATTATATATATAATGACATACATTTGTATTTTGCTGTTATTTTCTCTTCCCGACAATATCTGGAAATCATATAAAAAACAGTATTTTAACTCTTATTATCATAACATAATAACACACATTTAATTCTTACATACATATATATAATATCTATAGGATGCACACTAACCACTGTCCAATGTGTGATGTGCATCCAGTTGTGTTACACATTTATTTTCAGTTAAGTATGAGTTATCTTTCTTGTATCATAAAATTAATTGTTGAAATGGTTCCCATTTTTTTTCTATTTTTTCACCTATTGCAGGAGAACTGTGAAAGGGGGAAGAAAGTTTTTCAATAATATAATAATTTTTCAATTTCTTTAGTGCAATCTTTACACAAGGTAACAGTGAGCTCAATCTACAAGAATAAATATAGTACTTCATGAGAACAGTGAAAAAATTTCCAGAGATATCTATAATATCTGATCCCAAGAGTTGAAGCCAAAAATGTTTGACAATGTAACATTCCCAAAAAATATGTTCTATTGTCTCTTTTGTTTCATTGCAAAAACTGCATAGTGCGTTTCTTTAAGTTTACACTTGTATAGCAGATCATTTGTGCATAAAATTCTGTACAGAATTTTGTATTGAAAAATGATCAGTTTATTACTCAAAGAACACTTGAAAGGATGCATATAGAAAAGATCCCAGTGACCTATTTCCATATGCAAAATTTCTTTCCATTCAGTATTTTGTGATTTTATGGGGTTTTCATGATAAGTAGACACAAATAATTTATAAAAATATGGGCATGATTTCTGATTTGTTTTTAAATAGTCTAAATTATCGCAAGTAATGTTGATTTTCTTTTCACAGTTTTTGATGTGGTCCTTCCAACTACTTGGGATCATATGATATAAACCATAGAATTGAAGAAAAATTGTATTAATATCGTATGTTTCTTTAAATTGATTAAAAGAGAGAAATTCATTGTTCTCATTCAGTAAATCATTGACAAAAAATATTCCTGCCTCACACCATTTTTCATAGAAAATAGTTTTATTATCAATTTTTAAAAGTGCATTAAACCAAATAGGTTGGCCTATAAAGTCATTTTGGTCATGGGCAGCATTCCTCAGTTTGGCCCAATTAAGAAGGATGTCCTTCCAAAATCTATTAAAATATATTGAAATTTGTTTAATACTATCCTTATTCATCATCCATATTTTATCTGCACCATATTTTCTATATTTATCATTGAAAAGAATTTTCCAAGGAGAAAGATTGAAAGGGTCCAATAATTTATAGATCCATGTCATTTTCAGTGCATAACAGAAGGATTCAATATGAGGCATCTTTAGCCCACCAGTATCATATGATCCAATTAGAACATTTCTTTTGATTTTATCTGGTTTACCATTCCATAGAAACTTAAAAAAAATATTTTCAATTTTCTTAAAATTTTCAAAAGAGGGATTTGGCAATATTGTTAATGACTGAATGAGAATTGGCAATGCTAAAGACTTTATGACTGTAATTTTTCCTAGGTATGAAAGATCTTGGTAAATCCAAGTATTTAATAATGCATTTATCTTTTCAATTTTCTCTTCAAAATTATAGGCAGTCTTGTCGACAGCAAAAAGATCATAGTTTATACCTAAGAGTTTAAATTTCCCTGTCTGATTCCAGTTTAATCTTTCTTCTTGGTGAAATATTTCTTTTGAATGTGCTTTTGACCCAATCCAAATGGCTTCTGTTTTTTCTAAGTTTGCTCGTAAACCAGAACACTCGGAGAACTTTTCTAAAATATATAGAGATTGTTCTAACGACTTTTCATCATCATCTAAAGTTAAGGTTGAGTCATCTGCATATTGACTAAGCATATATTCAGAGTTGTCTATCTTAATACCATTAATATCTGGGTTATTTTTCATTGCTGCACTCATCAGTTCCAAAGCCAGTATAAAAAGGTAAGGGGATAAAGGATCCCCTTGACGAACCCCTCTTTCTATATTAAAGAAGCTAGAGCAATGACCATTATTTATGATACAACTTTCGATATTGAAATATAAAGATTTTACCCAATTACAGAAATCAGGACCAAAACCTAAGAATTCAAGTGCTTTATTTATGAATGACCATTCAAGCGTATCAAATGCTTTTTCAAAATCTAAAAGGAGTAAAAGTCCAGGTATATTTTCTTCTTCAGTTCTTTCTATTAAGTCAAAAATAAGTCTTGTACATTCCCCAATGTATCTACCTTTAATAAATCCTAACTGTGTTTCACTAATAATAAGTTTGAGCAAGGGTTTAATTCTATTTGCAATAGATGCGGAACATATTTTCATATCAACATTTAAAAGGGTGATAGGACGCCAGTTTTTTAAATAAAACTTAGATTTCCCTTCTTTTGGGATGCATGTAACAATGCCTTGTCTTTGCGAAATTGATAAAGAGCCTTCTTCAAAGCTATAATTAAAGGAATTAAGTAAATAGAACTTAAGGTCATTCCAGAAAAATTTATAAAACTCTGCTGTGTACCCATCTACCCCTGGTGATTTATTATTTTTCATGTTTTTTAAAGCATTCAGACATTCTTGAGTTGATAATTTTCCCCCAGCTTCTAACATTTGTTCTTCCGATAGACAATTGATAAAAGAGTTATTTTTGTTGAAAAACATATTTTCATGTTCCATTTTACAAAATGCATTTTTAGATGAGTACAAATTTTTATAGAATTTTCTCTGTTCTTCCAATATTTTGAATTGATCAAAGATTTCATCTCCATTTTCGTTGATAACTTTAGGAATAATTTTTTCATTATAATGTCTTTTTTCTAAATTACAAAAGTAGTTTGTACATTTTTCTCCTTCTGCTTCCCATTTTGCTTTTGCCCTTGCAATTATACCATTTATTTTTTTTCTCTTAATGTTTTTAAGCTCTCCTCTATGTTTTGAATTTCAGTTTTTAGTTCCTGATCTGGGTGTAGGTCATATCTATTTTGTAAAATGTTTAATGGTTGTTCAAGTTCAGATTCTTCCCTTTGACTTTTATTTTTTTAAATATGAAGTATAAGAGATAGTTTTCCCTCTTATTGTACATTTCAATAACTCCCAAAATATATGGGGGTCTACAGATAATTCTGTTTCTTCCCCCGTATCTGTATTTGATAGGTTATATTGATTAACAGTGTCTGATATACACTTTTTAATCTCAGCCACATAAAAAGTATCATGAAGTAAGCTATTATTGAATTTCCAAGTACCCCTCCCCCTTTCTTGGTTATAAAATTTTAAACTGAGAGAAACAGGAGAATGGTCAGAACGATAGCTAATATCTATATCAGATTTATTTACTAAGGATTCAAAATCAGTGGATATAAAAAAATAGTCTAAACGACTTTGTTTATGTTCCGGGCCTCTCCATGTATATCTTTTCTTGTCTGAGTTATTTGCTCTCCAAACATCCACCAAGTCTAAGGAGTTCTTTATTTCTATAAGTTTAGAGTGCGCTTTGACATTAGTTTTTGTTCTATAATTAATTGTATCAATTTCATAATCTTGAACTACATTCCAGTCTCCCGCTATAATGATTGAAGAATTTTGAATATTTGAGATTACCTCCTGTACTTCTGAGAAAAAACCTGGATTGTCATTATTTGGGCCATATATACCAGCTAAAGTTATTCGATACTCATGAATGGTCATATCCAAAATTAGATAGTTTCCCTCTTTATGTTTGTATTCTTTATGAACAATAACTTTGAATTTATTATTTAGAAGTATAGCAACTCCCCTGCTGTGTCCGGTAAAAGAGCTAAAATAGGCTTGGTATCCCCATTCCCCATTCATTTCTCCATTGATTTTCTCTTTCTTTTGTGCAATGTGTATCGCATAAAATAGTTATATCATATTTTTTATTACATCTATCAAAAATATCTCTGCGTTTTACTTCTTCTGACAGTCCCCTGCAATTAAGAGCTCCTATAGTAACTGCCATAGTACAAAAATTTTTAAACTAAGTTGCATATATGCATGTATACATGTATATGTAATCAAATAAATCAATTGTAAGTTTGTATTGGTTTGAATGAGGGTTTGTAACAGTGGTTTCCAAACATAAATTGAACAGAGAATGAAGTTTGGAAAGGGGTAATGAATACAGTTTCGTGCGAATGTGATGAATACCTATTGGCTTTTGTATAAATGGCAGTAAGTCATTAATAGAGACATCATGCAAAGTAGGTGATGTATAATGACGATGACCATGACTGCGTCTACGTCGAGGAGTAGAGTTGAAAATATTCATCACATTCACCGAGCTACAGGAAGGACTAGATAGAATACCTATACCATCAATTTTGTCATTGCAACCATATGGTGTCGCAGTTCCCAATTGTCGAATCCAGTAGTCCTCTTTTTGTCTACGGAGAGGCGTTGCAAGTTGAGGATTGTTAGCCTTGTGGTATATTTTTTCGATTATACGAACTGTCATAGAAACGATGGAATGAGTTGACCTACTGCTTTTTTAAAAGGACCTTATCACGTTTTTTTTAACAATAACCACTGATCCATGAAATGAGGTCGATAAGTGAGAAATCTATATGACAAAAATACTGTTATTATTTTAAGCAATAGCTGAACCATTAAAATGAGGTCATGGATAAATGGCAGACGGAAACTTCACAAAATAATGCATCTTCATACAAGATATGACCCTTCTAGGTCTTCTACCATCTGAAATTATATAGAGCTTTATACAAATAGTTTACGCCGCGACTATAGGCGAGACATAAAAAACTGAGGCTTCAAGGAGCCTGTGTCGTTCACCTGATATTTTTGTTTACAATTGATGCATGAAATAATGCAACCACTATACTTTTGCTTTAGTTAAGAGATATAAGCCAAAAACTGCATTTTACCCATATGTTCTATTTTTAGATATGTCAGCCATGTTGCTCCATTGGAACAGGCATATATACAGAATGTAAGCCGACGATACCATTTACCAAATATCATATGCATGTTAAGTATGTGTTCTCGTGTGTCTCTGTTCCTCACCAAGCCGACTAAACCCTTTACCCCATACATAGCCCATCACAGTCATGAGATTTATCATGTTTATCACATGTGACTTAACCTTTTCCCACAGTTATGAGGTTTATCACTTGTATGTGTTCTCATATGACGTTGTAAATTACTAAGATGACTAAACTTGTTACCACATACATTACAGTCAAGCAGTTTATTAACTGTATATGTTCTCATGTGAATCTGTAAGTTGCTAAGACGAATTAAATCTTTACCACAAACATCAGTCATGAGGTTTATCACATGTATGTATTCTCATGCGTCTTTGTAAATGACCAAGCAGACTAAAACCCTTACCAACAACATCACAGTTATGAGTTTTATCACCTGTATGTGTTTTCATGTGACGTTGTAAATTACTAAGATGAATAATCTTTTTACCACATATATAACAGTCTTGAGGTTTTTCACCATTATGTGTTTTCATGTGTCTCTTTAAGTCACTACCTAAACTAAAACCTTTACCACAAACATCACAGTCATGAAGTTGTTTGCCTGTATGTACTCTCGTGTTTTTGTAAATGAGCAAGCCGACTAAACACTTTACCGCATGAATCACAGTCATGAGATTTTAAACCGGTATGTGTTCTCATGAGTCTCTTTAAGTCACTACCTTGACTAAACCATTTATTACATACATCACAATCATGAGGTATATCAAATGTATGTGTTTTCATGTGACGTTGTAAATCACTCAGATGAATATTTTTTACCACATATATTACACTCTTGAGGTTTTTTCACCATTATGTGTTCTCATGTGTCTCTTTAAGTCACTACCTTGACTAAAACCTTTACCACATACATCACAGTCATGAAGTTGTTCACCTGTATGTGTTCTCATGTGTTTTTTGTAAATTAGCAAGACGACTAAACCCTTTACCACATGCATCACAGTTATGAGGTTTATCACCTGTATGTATTCTCATGTGTCTCTTTAAGTCACTACCTTGGCTAAACCCTTTACTACATACATCACAGTTATGAGGTTTTTCACCTGTATGTGTTATCATGTGTCTTTGTAAATGGCCAAGCAAACTAAAGCCTTTACTACAAACATTACAGTCATGAGGTTTTTCACCAGTATGTATTCTCATGTGTCTCTTTAAGTCACTACCTTCACTAAACCCTTTACCACATACATCACAGTTATGAGGTTTATCACCTGTATGTATTCTCATGTGACGTTGTAAATTACTAGGATGATTAAACTTTTTGCAACATACTTTACAGTCATGCGGTTTATCACCTGTATGTGTTCTCATGTGTCTCTTTAAGTCACTACCTTGACTACAACCTTTACCACATACATCACGGTCATGAAGTTGTTCACCTGTATGTGTTCTCATGTGAATCTTTAAATTACCATGTTGACTAAACCCTTTATCGCAAATATCACAGTTATGGGGTTTTTCACCTGTATGTACTCTCATGTGTCTTTTTAAATGATCAAGCAGACTAAACCCTTTACCACAAACATTACAGTTATGAGGTTTATCACCAGTATGTATTCCCATGTGAATCTGTAAATTACGATGCTGACTAAACCCTTTACCATATACATTATAGGCATGATACTTATCTCCTGTATGTATTCTCATGTGTCTCTGCAAACTACTACGCTGGCTAAATCCTTTACCACATACATCACAGTCATGAAGTTGTTCACCTGTATGTGTTCTCATGTGTTTTTTGTAAATAAGCAAGACGACTAAACCCTTTACCACATGCATCACAGTTATGAGGTTTATCACCTGTATGTATTCTCATGTGGCTCTTTAAGTCACTACCTTGGCTAAACCCTTTACTACATACATCACAGTTATGAGGTTTTTCACCTGTATGTGTTATCATGTGTCTTTGTAAATGACCAAGCAAACTAAAGCCTTTACTACAAAGATTACAGTCATGAGGTTTTTCACCAGTATGTATTCTCATGTGTCTCTTTAAGTCACTACCTTCACTAAATCCTTTACCACATACATCACAGTTATGAGGTTTATCACCTGTATGTATTCTCATGTGACGTTGTAAATTACTAGGATGATTAAACTTTTTGCAACATACTTTACAGTCATGCGGTTTATCACCTGTATGTGTTCTCATGTGTCTCTTTAAGTCACTACCTTGACTACAACCTTTACCACATACATCACGGTCATGAAGTTGTTCACCTGTATGTGTTCTCATGTAAATCTTTAAATTACCATGTTGACTAAACCCTTTATCGCAAATATTACAGTTATGGGGTTTTTCACCTGTATGTACTCTCATGTGTCTTTTTAAATGATCAAGCAGACTAAACCCTTTACCACAAACATTACAGTTATGAGGTTTATCACCAGTATGTATTCCCATGTGAATCTGTAAATTACGATGCTGACTAAACCCTTTACCATATACATCATAGGCATGATACTTATCTCCTGTATGTATTCTCATGTGTCTCTGCAAACTACTACGCTGGCTAAATCCTTTACCACATACATCACATTCATGAGGTTTATCACCTGCATGTGTTCTCGTGTGAATCTGTAAACTACCAGACTGACTAAATCATTTACCACATACATCACATTCATGAGGTTTATCACCTGCAGGTGTTCTCGTGTGAATCTGTAAACTACCAGACTGACTAAATCCTTTACCACATACATCACAGTCATGAGGTGTATCACCTGAATGTGTTATCATGTCTTTTTGTAAATTACTGACTTGAATAAATTGTTTACCACATTCATTACATTTATAAGACTTATCTCCAGTATGTGTTTTCGTGTGTTTCATCATGTGTCTTTTCAGATTACTACCTGCTGTCCTGCAGTAAATTTTCTATTACAAATTTCACATTGATGACATTTTTCACAAGTGTGTGTTCTCGAGTGTCTCTTTAATTCACTACCTTGACTAAATTCTCTAGCACAAACAATACAGTTGTGACATTTTTCACAAGTGTGTGTTCTCGTGTGTCTCTTTAATTCACTACCTTGACTAAATCCTGTAGCACAAACATCACATTTATGACATTTTTCACCAGTGTGTGTTCTCGTGTGTCTTTAATTCACTACCTTGATTAAATTCTTTAGCACAAACATCACATTTATTTACATTTTTCACCAGTATGTGTTCTCCGGTGTCCATTTAAGTCACTACCTCGAGTAAGTTCTCTAGCACAAACATCATGTATGTGTGTTCTTATACCACTCTATAAGGAAAAAAAAGACTAAATCCTTTTGATATCTCCCTGTTAATAACGTATAAAATATCTATGTTGTATACACTCTTTTGGTGTAATGAACTTTGCATTTATAATGTTTATGCATCTGCATGTCTGGGTAACTCTACTTTAATACTTTTTATTATGACATGTACAAGTAGTATATATGTAACACTCAGAAACATGTCCAATTCCCAAAACGTGTCCATATGACATTACTGAACTTCAAAAACATATCTAGTTGATAAAAGGCGCCCAATCGTGACTATTTTATAAACAACGTCCAAACGTGTCCAATCCCCTAAACGTGTCAAATGAAAGCCCAAAAGTCTCCTTTTTGTAAACGACCAATGGTGTCCCTTTTTTAAAAAAAGCGCAAACGTGTCCTACCTATTGAATACATTGATTCTTATGTTGTCCTCCTAAACATGCATGAAATATTTGCCACTGGACTTAATCATCCAACAAACAATTAATGTTCGTCCTTAATATGCATGAAATATACAATTGCCACAAAATGTTAATCAAGCAAAATTCAGTTAATTCATTATTTTCTGTTCATCGATAATTACCTCTTTAGCGATAAATCTAATTGTGACAGTTAAAAAAAGATGATGGCCATTTAAAATGACTTAGATTCACATCTTGTAAGTTATGCATACTGTTTCTAATTAACGTTTTTTCACGTTAACTTTAAGTGCATTAATACTTGTATTTTTAACGATTATAATTAAAAGGCTGGCCATCGTTTCACAAAGAATCGTACGATTTACGTTTACGATTAAACTTACGTTAAGCGTAAGATTTTACCTACGAGTGTTTCACAAAGGTGATTGTAAACGTAACGTAAACGTAACGTAAACTTACGATTACAATGAAAAATGGGTGCTTTCTTTGACAGCCGCGTTCATGTCTAAAAAAAGAATCGTTCTTTCAAAACCAGGAAGAACATTCATATCATCGTAGTTTGAAATGGTTTGTTTGTATGGTAAATAGGTTTTGTGAGGTAAACATGGTAAGTATACCGTCTAGTTTAAAGATGTTTTTTTGCTTTGGTTTTATTAGAAAAAAATGGCTGGTGGTGGTTTTTTTTTCAAGCCGAGCGTCTGTTTTTTGCTGTTGTTGAAGAATGATGAAGTCATAAAAAAAAACCAGACAAATACATTAGGACTTCGACATTTCTTGAATCCAAATCAATATGATTTTTTATCCTGCAATCAGCCAACTATTGTACAAATAACAGGTACACAAATAAATGTTTGCTTTATTTGTACTTGTACAAATAAAGTCTCCTGTTACCCCTCTTACATGTTGAGCAAGCGGTACTGTGGATATTTCTTTTTGCGTACCAATTCATTTTGGGGTCCTCTTCGCGGTCCGCGTTTACACTATGTCGATTTCTTTGAAAAATTAGAGACAATGATTAGATTTTAACAACTAAAGTTTCAAGTGTTGGGTGTAAATTTCAGGATAAAAACAATATATGTACATTGTCGGAAAATATAAAATTTATTTGTACTCGCTGCGAAACAGGAGAAAAGCTCGGCGAGCCTCGCTTTTCGTCCTGTTTCTAAAGCTCATACAAATAAATTTTATATTTTCCGACAATGTACATATATTAAAATTGAGAATGGAAATGGGGAATGTGTCAAAGAGACAACAACCCGACCATAGAACAGACAACAGCAGAAGGTCACCAACAGGTCTTCAATGCAGCGAGAAATTCCCGCACCCGGAGGCGTCCTTCAGCTGGCCCCTAAACAAATATATATACTAGTTCAGTGATAATGAACGCCATACTAACCTCCAAATTGTACACAAGAAACTAAAATTAAAAATAATACAAGACTAACAAAGGCTAGAGGCTCCTGACTTGGGACAGGCGCAAAAATGCGGCGGGGTTAAACATGTTTATGAGATCTCAACCCTCCCCCTATACCTCTAGCCAATGTAAAAAAGTAAACGCATAACAATACGCACATTAAAATTCAGTTCAAGAGAAGTCCGAGTCTGATGTCAGAAGATGTAACCAAAGAAAATAAACAAAATGACAATGATACATTGTATATCTAAATGGTTAACACGAAATTATACGTATCTTCAAATGTTAATAATAAATGAACTGGTAAAAAATTCGTTAAGCATTGTGATTCTGATGTATGTCTAGGCTTTTTTAAAAGAGGAACCTACTGACAAGACAACATTAAGACTTGTAAAAAGTATCTGCATATTTTCATTTCATCTATTATAATGCTATGCATTTGCTACTGTGTCATCCAAAAATATGGTCATCAGAAATTTTTTTTAAAGCGTTTGGTAAAGCATTTTTTTATTTATTTTTATTATTTCCTATATTGTTCTATAAAAGAAACATTGTTTCTAAGTAATTCTGTAAAAAAAATATACATTAAAAAGTAAACGTTTTTTGAAACAGTAACAACACATTATTTACTAAAAGGATCGATTATATGTTCCTCTCTTGAACTCTGAGTAAACACAAGATATAGGTTAGGCCTTATTGAAACCTCCAATGACCATGGAGTCGATAAACTTTTATAACGGATAGTTAATTCAGCTTGAACATTTCAATTACTCATTTATTGTCACATATCTTACATATACATAATGTGTGATAGTAACCCCAAAATTTTGATATATTAACCTAAAAAGTAAAAATTTGGAGGACATTAGAGGTATAAATGGACCAATAGGGATCTTATATGAAAACAAAGAGGAACATTAGTAGTTTTTATCATCTTAGAAACCTCTCTGCTTTGGATTATTTTAAAACGGAAGCAGTTGAGATGGTGAAAAATTTTTACAATAAAAAATTCAATCTTCCATGCAAAAATTTAATGCGCTTGAAAAATCAGATGAAAATCAAAATCAAGCAGAATTAGACACTTATGAAGCTCTTGAAATGCAAGGTATAGGAGATGAGGAAATTAAATCTTCAGATGAGTCTGATTTGTTTGACTCTATAACTGTTAAGAGAGGGCTTACATAGGCTATGCCTGTTGCCCAATCCAATTCAATGTATTTGAATAAAATATCAATTAACATTCAATGTATTTGAATAAAATACTGTTTAAACTAAATAACTGTTAAGCTTTTAGGTCCTGAGGGTTATGTTAATGTGTGATCAGTCAGGGGCGGATCCAGCCATTTATGACCCGACAATTGTTCGTTCAAAGTTCACATTTAGGATTTTGTATATTTTTATAAATGTTAGCTTTTTATTGTTATTCCGAGTCCTCATTGCGTTTTAATAATTTATTAGTTTATTGTATTTTACGCTATTCAAAAGTTACTTGTATTTTACACTTAACTATAATCCTTTCATTCAGATTAATTATCAAAGATTTATATCCGTCTTTAAGATAAAAGGTTCTGTAACAAAGAACATAGATAATTTGACACTAAGTGATAACTGCCGAAAGCCATTCTTGACAAACTTATACGAAGCATGTTTTTAATCCGTAATCCCCGCTTTCGGCAAAACGCGAATTAATATTATTTGATGAAAAGATATTTGATTGGTTGATATTCCGCATGTCAATCAGTCTTTTGAATTTGTATTTTTAGATTTGTTTTTATGTTGTGAGGCAGTTATGTTTTAATGATTGAAATATATGGATGCGAAATAAATATGTAAACTTTCCAGCGACTTGGACTTTATTTAAGATACCGCTAGTTTCCCCCGAAACTAATAAATATGACAGAGGTGACCAACAACCTGGTCATATGTGGTGGAGGTTTAGACACACTTAGATTTAATTACATGTACTTTAAAGAAATTTTGAGAGAGAAAATTTTAGACGACAATTGTTCGTAATAGCGCGCTTGTAAATAATGTAAATAAATTTTGCTCTTTTTAATTTCTCCTCTATGCATTTTGAAATATTATTCGTTCATAATTTACACATGCTGATACGGGAGTATCAGATAAGGAGCGACGGGGTAATATGACCCGACAATTGTTCGTTCAAAGTTCACATTTAGGATTTTGTATATTTTTATAAATGTTAGCTTTTTATTGTTATTCCGAGTCCTCATTGCGTTTTAATAATTTATTAGTTTATTGTATTTTACGCTATTCAAAAGTTACTTGTATTTTACACTTAACTATAATCCTTTCATTCAGATTAATTATCAAAGATTTATATCCGTCTTTAAGATAAAAGGTTCTGTAACAAAGAACATAGATAATTTGACACTAAGTGATAACTGCCGAAAGCCATTCTTGACAAACTTATACGAAGCATGTTTTTAATCCGTAATCCCCGCTTTCGGCAAAACGCGAATTAATATTATTTGATGAAAAGATATTTGATTGGTTGATATTCCGCATGTCAATCAGTCTTTTGAATTTGTATTTTTAGATTTGTTTTTATGTTGTGAGGCAGTTATGTTTTAATGATTGAAATATATGGATGCGAAATAAATATGTAAACTTTCCAGCGACTTGGACTTTATTTAAGATACCGCTAGTTTCCCCCGAAACTAATAAATATGACAGAGGTGACCAACAACCTGGTCATACATTTATAAAAAGTGTGTGGGGGGTCCTAACCCAGGCTAAAGGGGGGTTCCAACGATATGTCCTCATTCAAATGCATTGATCGTCAGAAAAAGGGGGGTTCCAACCCCCAGAATCCTCCCCTGGATCCAGCACTGTCAGTGAACTCGATTTTTTGAGTTACATATACAGAATATAAATTTGTTAAATAGTGGTAAAACCATATTTTCATTTGTAATGCCCTTCTTTACTTAAAATATATTTTGAACCCCCTTGAAATATGTAAACTACTTATTTATGTGCCAAAAAAATGATCCACCCACTTTAAATTTATAAAAAAAATTGAACCCCCTCTTTCCACTTACAGAAAAAACATGACCCCCCCCCCTACATTTTAACCAGCCCCCTCCCAGGTAAAAAATGATAAGTCCCTAAATGTCTACGTATTTTTTATTATTTTTTTTTGTATCTGGGGGTTGTAGGTTTTCCAAGAATTTTTATTCATTCGAGTTATGTTAATTGATATTTTTAATTTGTGTATCTATAAAGGGCGAATCTTAACTCCCGCTGATGCACACCCGTTTGCCTTAATTACTTTACGATTGTGCTATGGCCGTAATTCAATGTAACTATAAAAAGAGATATCAAGAATATAAAAGGGTCGTCGCGGGGTTTCCTTCTCATCTGTTTTATTATTTTTTTTTTTTTCTATATTCTTTTTAAATTTTGCACATTATTCATAATTCTGTACATTATTCTCTGTCTTTATTATTTTGGCCTATTTTTCTCGATTCTTTATTTTCTTAATCCATTTTCTGTAATGTTAGCCCCTTATATTCTCTAATCTATAAACTCCATTCAGACCCTCTATAACTTTTTTTTTAATTACAGAACCAGTCAGCAGTTTGTTGCTAATCATTAATGTGAAATAAATAAATCGATGCATTAACAAGAAATGGTGCATGAATATGTGTCCATAGAACACCAATCCCCCATTCGCACTATACATATCCATGTTAAATTTGCATATTTTGTTAAACAGTTCTCTGCATCATGAGTTTCATTTTGATGTGATCTCAAAGTAACTTAAACTCAAAATTTAACCTCACACACGCTTTAACTGATATTTTATTGTAAAAAACTACTGTCAATTGAAATCTTGGTTAATCCATAAGAACAAGTGGCGATAAGGGTCTTTTTTAGACCCGTCGCAATTTTCATTTAATTTTTCATGTTTTAACCGTCGGGAAATCGTGACACTCTTGTATTTATTTTATATAAAATTGAGAATGGAAACGGTATTCTGTTTGTAGCAAGATGTATTATAGGGGTGTATTACACAAACTTAAGTGCATACTTTTTGGAAATTGTTTTTATATTCTAATTATTTTTTCGAATCAAACTCGAAGGAAAATGTCAAAGATACACAAAATCTCGTAGTATTCAAGTGAATTTTGTAACGTAATAGGGGTCTAGATGAACGAGTTGTTTAAGTTGTTCAACTACAATGTTCACTCTGAGCCTTTCAAGACTGCTCGTGGCTGTATTTTGACCTCAATTGACCTGGATTCGCACAGAGCAATAAAAGTTGCGTTAAACATCAAATAAATCAATCTCAATATAACGTAACGAACATCAAGAATCTCTTATGGAATACGATATATATATCCTTTGGTTTATGGAGAAATAGTTCATCATTATATTTGTTTCATAATCTCATACATCTACGCCATATCTAAATTCTTTAAATGATATTTACACATTTTGTCTCGTGCTATAGGTGGAGTCCATAAAATGATTTTTTTCCTGCATGAGGAGTATACTTTTACATTTCTGTCGTAACAATTGTCGTATATGAACTAATATACGTTTTGTCTTTCAACCCCCAATGAATCGACTGCCGGTGTAGATAAAGATTGTACTGCCTGATTCTCTCTCGTCAGGAAGTAAATCCCTCGCTGAAGTGGTCGTAAGTTCGGATGTGCTGGATGTATACATACGCTGTCATGTCCGCTTAATATGGAAAACGATGCCCCGTCACACAGTGCATACGAATTTCTACACTCTCTAAACAGTTAAGATTATTTGTTATTACATAATTATGGGTCTGTCGGTGGCAGAATGCAAGGCCAATTTTTTGCCTTATCCAATATGTCATCTTTTAAAGAAATGCATTTATACTTGCCAACATACCTTGCAAAATTGACATTTTCCTGTATGCATGAAATTTTGCCATTGTACAATTTCCTGCCAAGTAATGTAACAAAATATGTTGATGCAATTTACAGGATTATTTGTTAATATCTTTATTTGTAATTTGTTGACGTTCCCATCAATATGTTTTTTATACATAGAAGTACAATGATCGACGATGTTAGGGACTGTCTTAAAATTGTAATGAAATTGTCGAAAATATTTTTGACAAAGACAACCATATTTTTATGTATAGGAACAGTGAAAAGGATAAATCGAGAGGAACATCATGTTGAATAACGGAAAACAAACAGCAATAGCGAAATGAATATTAGTTCGAGCTGTTATATAACTACTATATAATTACAAAGAGAGGAAAATTAGAGGCTGCCTTGGTAAATTATCAAGTTGCTTCATTTTGATTGGGGGCTGGTCATTTGTAACTGAAGAGTGAATAATAATAATAATAATAATTAGTCTTGAGAACTTGATGAGGAGGGGTGAATTTTTATGTCTTTGAAAGTGGGGACTTGAATTTATTTTCTTTCATCAAGGTGGGAACTTGAAAAAATAGAGAAATTCCAATGTTTCCTTCCATCCACTTGAATGCTTGAAAATAAAAATCTTGTCACCTTAACAAAAAAAAAAAAACAGTTAGGATTTAAAAAAAATAGGATTTTCATGCCTACAACATTCTTACTGATTGGAAAATTAAATTTTATAGGTATAAACAAAAACAATCACATTATGGCAAAGTGAATGATCATACTTTTCAATTAAAACTAGAATTATAGAAATGTGTTAAATCAGAAAGAACATAACAGGTATTGAGTACGGGGTTGCAGCATACATTTAGACCTTTTAAAAAACGCGAACCTGATAGAGCGCATGGCAACTGGTGTATTTACATTGAAACTATGGATTCATACCATTACATTCATGTATTCAATTATTGTTTTCTCAATTTCTAAACTGTTATTTGTTTTAAATAATCGTAATGTATTTACAAAAATTTCTATTCAATAAAGGGCACCGTCAACCGCGGAAATAGTGTATAACCACAGGACTACAATAGATAGGAAATGATTGCAATTTTAGCTTAGCATAAATATTTATTGTCAACTTCATAAACCTCCGTGTAAAACGTGAGTGATAGTATGACATAGATTTGAGAACTAGTAAATAAGCGTTTCTAATTTTCTTGTGTGAGAATATTTTGTACAAATTGTAGTACAGAGTTATGTGCATGCACGACGTATCCCTTCATGAGTTATCAAATCTGAAAGCACATACATGTATCCCTGGCTGTATATAGTGCTGTGCTAGCTCAGTCACTTATAAGTTTTTATGGTCAATTATTTGAACTTTTGGAAGCAAGGACAAGGTGCTCGATCGTTTAATTTAAATGAAAATAAACTCAAATTTAGGAATGGTTTTACGATTATTTCAGGAATTAAACAAATTCAGTTACTTATGATTGGGACAAAATAATATGAATACATGTATTCTGATTAACTAATGGAACTTAATTTTTTGTAAGAAAATTTGATGTTGTTGATTTTAACCAAATGCCAACAGGTTAAATCGCTACGATTTGACTTACGACTGCCTGTTAACACTCGTAAGTTTACGACCAAACTTACGATAAAATTCTACTTACGATTTTTTATGAAACGGTCAAAAACTTACGATTTGACCTACGACCGACGTAAGATCTAAGATTGTCGTACGATTTTTTGTGAAACGATGGCCTGGTATCTGGGATGCTTGTGATACATGAAAAGTTATTTCTCTTTTTCGTGTCTTTTTAGTGAATAACCGTAAACGTTATTGCCGTCGCTGAAAGTTTTGAGACGTTCTGGAGTTTTAAAGGGGACACGTTTTGGCGAATAACAATTATCTGACACATTTGGAGGATATGAAATTGGACACGTTTGGGTAATATTCTTTGGTGTACGCTGCGACGCCATTTTGTTTTTAAGGACGCCCTAACGTTTACCGTAACTGGTACAAGAAAACGTCAATGATAATGGGTTGGACATATGCCGTTTGCCCAAATACATTCCAGAAATTCTTTTTCAGAATTCCAAAAAACAAATTACGAAAAAGTGGTTAAGTGCCTTAAACTTAGAGGAAGAAAACGTAAATACGGCAACAAGAATTTGTTCTTAACATTTTTTCGCTGGTGAAAAAGTTCTGTGAAATGGTATCCCCGACCTGTCAGTTGGCAAACAAATTGGAAAAAAATGTGAACGCAAAACTCAAAAGATAGAAAAAAAATCTAAAGTAAAGCTAGATAAACCAGAAGCAGATGATAATTCAACTTTCTTTCACAATGAATCTCGGTCTCAATTACCTTTACTGCCTTCTGGTGACGATTGTCAATCAAACCCCACGGCCACGGAAAATGAAATAGAACAGAACAAACTGAAAGAGAAAATACGAGATCTAGAAAAAGCGCTAGAACAAGAAAAAAACATGACTATCTTATCAAATGAAAAACATATGCTCAGTAATAAACTATTCAGATATAACAATTTCAAGAACAGTGATACAAAGATAAAAGAATTAACTGGCTTACCTGATAACCACACATTTGAGATACTATTTACACTATTTGACAAACCTAAACAGTATTGGTCTTATGATAAGAAGAATTTGGATGGAAATTTAGGTAGACAGAGAGCTTTATCAGCACAAGACGAGTTTTTTTATGTATTTACTGAGACTACGACAAGACATAAGTGAAACCGTTCTTTCTTCTATGTTCAATATTTCAATATCTTCTGTTTCGTGTGTTTTGTCAACATGGGCCTGTCACATCAAATCAATATTTTCAAAAATTAATATGAACCCTACAATGGACGAATAACAGACATTATGTCCCCCTGATATACTTAAAAAATTTCCAAACTGCGCTATGATTTTGGACTGTACAGAATTTGAGGTTGATGAGCCTAGTGAACTTGATAAACAGTCGGTATTTTGGTCCAAATATTGGAGTCGTCATACGGCGAAGGTATTAGTTGGTTGCACTTTTTGGGGGTCTTTATCTTTCATCTCCGACCTGTTCCCTGGGAGCCGAGGTCATACATCAAAGCAACATGAAAGACACTATTTAAAAAGTATTTTATAACCTTGTTTCCACGAGACAATCATTTGTAGTGGTTTTTGTCTTTTAATCATTTGTAGCGTTTTTTGTCTTTTTATTCTGGGGTAAAGAGATGGCAATTTAAAAGTACAGAATTTGAGGTTGATGAGCCTAGTGAACTTGATAAACAGTCGGTATTTTGGTCCAACTATTGGAGTCGTCATACGGCGAAGGTATTAGTTGGTTGCACTTTTTGGGGGTCTTTATCTTTCATTTCCGACCTGTTCCCTGGCAGTACAACAGATGTTGAAATGTGCCAAAACTGGCAAAAGTCAGGCTTGTTAGATAATATTAAATCTGGCGAGGTATACATGGCCGACAAAGGTTTCACCCTTCAGAGACAGTTTCAGGAAAAGGGTGCGCAACTTCTGGTTCCTCCGTTTGCCAATAAAAATAAGAAACAATTCAACCCACAGCAGGTCGAAAAAACAAAGCACATAGCATCTACCCGCATTTTTGTAGAACAGGCGATAGGAAGAATTAAATCGTACATATTCTTAACCAGGAGAATTCTGATATCTTCGTGATTCACTGATTGGCTTCAATACATATACAAAACATCGCTTACCTTACAAATTTCCAACGTGCATTTGTCACCGCTGCAGATCCAATACTTGTCGCTCACCGTAAAGTGCTCATTGAAAAGTTTTGCAAATAGCTTTTAAATGAAAGCGAAGAAAACACAGAGGAAAACATAGAAGCATTTTATATTACAGAGCCCATTGTAAATTTAGAAAACGTCTGTGACGGTGACCCTGACATTCCTGAGATTGACGTCAGAGTGTATGACGCTAGTGCTTGGGTTAGTCGACTTGTTAATTGAAGGGGAGATTGAAGCCGAGGAATTGTACAGCATATGTTAATCTGCAGATCTCCAATCCGAAAACATTAAAGAGATAAATAATACCTCTAAACTTCACTCTTTGTCTATCATTAGCTAATATTAAGAATGCAATATTCAAACATTGGTCATAAGAAATAATTACTTGCAATACAGAGTTAAACTGAAATCTGAATAGCAAACATATCATGCTGAAATAGACAACAGCAAACAAACAAACAATCAAACATACAAACAATAGCGAAAATTGAAAAAAAAAAATTCATACATAGCAATCAGCAACAGAAAAAGAAAAGATTGGAACAGATAATTATACATTTGATTAAATGATATCTCCATCTATTTTCCCGATGATTTAATTTAGAACTGGACTGAAATTTAGTTATAAATTGTACTGTGATAACGGGGTAACGGCCCGCATTATAGCATCATTTGAAATGCACATTTTTCTCTTAAAAAAAGTTTATGAATATTTGATATATAAAATCAGTCTCATGTGTAGTCATTAAAATTGTTAGAAATGAATAGAGATATTTCAATAATAAAAAAAGATCAGCACCCTCCCTACATTATATACATGCATTGGTTGGTCAGAATGAATATTTGTTTCTTGGTTGGCACGAGAATATATTCAGTTTTACATATAGTTACCTGCAGCGTCATACATGTCACAGTAATTTATTTTTATCCAATTTTGCAATACTGTTTACCTATAATTATGAACCAGCACGTAACCAGTTTGGTGAAAAGTAACAGATGAAACCGCCAGTCGAGTATATGAATAATAGAAATTGATAAAGAATATTTCAATGCAATTAAAATACACAAAATTACAATTTGAAAGAGAATCGTGTTGTTGAAAAAATATTTTTTCATTCTTGACATATTTTAGTTGCAATATTGTTTGTACACGGCAAATTCTGTCTGACAATTGTAACTTATCAATTGCATCCTGAACACGACTTGTTATTTTGTCTTCAGTTAATGAGGGGTCTGAATTGAATGTTTTGTAATCCCGTTTTTGCTTGCGTTTTGTTGGCTGGTTTTCCCATACAGATAAGTTTTTATGAAATGTGTAGTCAGCTATACATGTTTTAGGCAACACCGATTTCTTTTTTGGTGGTTTCCATGTGTTTTGTTTTGAAGTGCAAGGGGTATTGTCATTGATATCAATCTTCTTTTCACAACGTAATGATGAGTCCATATGTTTATTCCTTTGAGACCATTCGATAAGCTGATGCAGGACAGCGGATACATGACCGCATGTACCAGATAATCTGAAAACAAACCAAAACATCATCAGGGACTCTGAGCGAATCTTTCTGAAACATTAGGCAGATTTCGGGATGAGGATGGGGCGTCCCCCATATGGAGCTTTATGGAGTTTTAATTATATGTATGATAAATGTATTGACATTTTACAAGTTTAAATTCAAACGTTGGTTTGCTAAGGACCCCCCCCCCCCCCCCCTTCAAAATCCGGGGTGTTATCAATAATCAGTAATGCATCAGAGAACAGTTTACAGGGCGTATTAATTTAGTTTTACGGAAGTTGAACTGGGTGCAGGGGAGGATCAAGCCATTTTAAAGGGGGTTCCCAAACCAGGATAAAAAGAGGGGGGGGGGGGGGAGTTCCAACTATGTGTCCCCATTCAAATGTATTAATCGTCCAAAAACTTGAAAAGGGGGGTTCCAACCCCCCCTCCCTCTGGATCCGCCACTGGGGTGGGGTATAGTTATATTCCCCTATATCTGACTCATAGAATGTGTCTGCATGTCTTATATATATATATAAAGCAGTTGTTGTGCATTTCTAGAAAAAAAAGTGTACGTGTCCCTGCGATCAGTATTTTGAAAAAGAGGACCCCAAACTAGCAAACCTCAGAAGTTTGTCCCCTCCTTAAATCTGACTCCGGTATAATTATGTTGAACTGCGCCGTCGAGGAACAGTTTCTTTTACCACGAGTGAAAATATTTTGATAGAAGTTTTCCTCATAAAATTCCGTGACAAGTGAAATAAAAAAAAACTTTTATAATTTTGCCACTTTGTGAGTGATACAAGTTGTCTTTCCGGCTTCAAGAATTTAGATTTGTGGTCATCTTTTTAACCACTTTAACGACTTTGGTGTTTTTGTTGGTTATTTATTCTACATTTCTGCGTGGCAGAATTTTTATTAACCTTAATTTACACCTTCTAATATGTAGACTCATCCACATAGATTCTCATTGGCTGACCCACTTATTTGGAAGTTGATTGGGCGGTAAATTCTAAATGTGTTTGTGTATTCTTTGTGTATAGATGTACAATACAGTACACATGTGACAGTGGAATGTGTTGTTTTATTACATTTGTGTGTTTTCTTTCAAATTTAATCAGACAAATAGTGCCTTAAATGCAACTATAAAAAGTGTTTCGCATACGCATTGACTTCGCAAAAAAATAACATATCTGAGTGACATCACAGCCGGAGTAAAATATAATAAAGTGACACAGGACAAAATAGGAATTTCATTGTGACAAAAGTCAAAACATGTGTGAATCTAGAGTGAAGCAGAAAAGGAAGTCAAGGTAGGATATATAGGCACATATATTTCATTTATAATCTTTGATTTTTGTATTCATAGATTTAGTATTACACTTACCCGGCTTTGCACAATGTAATCTTGACTTTGTTTTGATTTTGCGGGTCATATTTTTTTTATCTGAATGCGGACCTCATGTGTTCCTTTTCTCATGGAAGCATATACAAAAGCTTTAATGTAAAGTCCGTGGCTGACTAAGCTTGTTGTAGGTGCAACATTTTGAAGAGAAATTACAGTGTCTTTAACAAATCCTGCATAAAATATTTTGGCACCACGACTTAAAGTTCTGAAACTCAGGTCTGTTCCTCTATTTTTTGCCATTATTTCAAAATATTTATAAAGTTCAGAGGATGTAAAAAGACTGAGAAATATATTCATTTCGTCCGTTACATTTTCTAATTGAGTCCAGTTCAGTTGTAAACAGGAAAGAGAGGAGGTTTTAAAGTTGGAAATTTCTCTAATATTTCGTCAGTTAGTTTAGATGTTGTCGACAACTGCTGAATTTTTTTGTCAGTGTAGTACGGGTAGTCTGGGTCATACAAGGGGGTTGACTTCGTTTGGACTGGCAGTATATTTTGCACTGTTGAAACCAGTTGTGACTTATTGAGTCCCGCAACTGATATACCGCGACAGCGTAACCAAAACTGCAACTCTGGAACCTTCAACAAATGTGGCAATTTTCCTTGCAGTGATGCCCCCGGTATATCATATTCCGTGAGCACCCATGGGAAATGATCTGGGTTATCTAGTGCCGGCTGTGGTGCATCAAATTTTAGTTCTTGCTCAGCATCTACAACTATTTCATTATCATCCATAATGCTTAAAACTAACGCGATCAACTTTACAACTTTGTGGCGTTAAATTCAAAATGGCGTCGCAGCGTACACCAAAGAATATTACCCATGATGCATTAGATTCTGAAACGGCGAATTTGGGATTTTAAGGACACGTTTGGGAGAATCGGACACGTTTGGGGTGAGGGGAAAAAGGGGGGGGGTGAGGGTGGACACGTTTGAGAGTGTTACATATATGTCATACTGCCTCATTGATGTATACTCCAATTTTTTTTATTCATAAGAAAAAGTATGTTACTAAACAACATTATTTGCATACATAATTAATAAAGTAGACACAGAGATATGTCTAACCTGTCTGCAGAAAATTCAGAAAAAGACAATCTGATGGACGGCAACATTGTTTTATTAATTTGAAGTCTGTAAAGTACAAATATTGTATATATACCTAGGCCATGCCTTAAATTGTCTGGGTGTACAGATTTGTCTGTACTCATAGTAATATTTCAATTTGTCAATACCAATACACCTTATCGCTATTTATTCCTATCCGGGTGTATCTGGGGTCTTATTCACAAACTGTCAAAGCATCATTATTTCTCAACGGATGTGCAAATATAAATTTACTGAACATGTCGACCGCAGTGAAAACATAAGTATTTCCATTTACTGACTTTGGAAATGCACATAAATCGATTTGCCACACTTCGAATGGCTCATCAGAGTTGGAAATGCCACAATGGCTTGCTTGGTTTTGAAATTTGTAACTTTCCGAACTTGACAAAAATGACATGTTTGTACATAATCCTTTATAATTTTTCCCATCCTTGGAAAAAAGAAATGTTCCTTGGCTCTGTCAAGTGTATTGTTCATTCCGGCATGGCCACCGAGAGGCGAATCATGAACCACTTTTAATACAGAAGGTATCAGCGCTCGAGGTATAACAATTTGATAATGTGACATCATTTTGTTGCGTTTAGATTTTGCAACTCTTGAATGGAACAGTATGTCATCAATGAGCGCATAATCGTTAGATTTCAATAGCACACATCTTGCTTCCTTTTGTAAATCTGGAAGTATATCGTTTTCTAAATAGTCTACAATGGGGGACAATGACGGATCTTGCCGCTGTAACTCTTTAATGTTATTGATAGGCATAGAAATTTTAGCTAAAACTTTGTCATTAACCATTTTATCAATATCAATGTCCGTATCTGATTTTGACGATTCATGTAATATGCGCTGACGCTTTATCTTAAATTGTTTATTTACATCTTGCGGTTCATCTGTATCGGCATCATATGGATTAGAATGTTCTGATTGTTGTTCTTCTGTTGACACATGTATAGCCTGAACTGCCCCTAAATTGTTTTGAAATAAATTTGCAAAGTTTTGACCGTTTGGTAATGTTATATGTCCAATTTTGTCCGGAACGAAAAGAAAGTACGGGTCATCTTCCACGGGAATTTCGACAATTTCTGCATGTAGATTTTCGCATCTCGACAGAGCGTCTGGAACTTCCATTTGCTCTGCTTTCTTATATACTATTTCGAAATTAAATTGTTGAATAGAAAGCCAACGTTCATAAATCGCACCCTTAAGGTGGCTCGGCCCTTTAACAGTGCGCATATTTTAACGCATGTTTCTAACGACGAGCGCCTTGGAAACGGTCGCTTTGAGGGTTTTTCTCAAAAATAGTTTTGACGACATTGGAACGCGGGCGTGTATGAGAGCACCCTTTCCCAATGTCAACAAACCATGCAAAACGTTCTACAAACCAGGAAATACGTACGGTCAGAAATACAGAGTGGTTTGTTCATTTTTCACATAAAAAGGACAGAATTATAGATGATACATCAAAGCATAACATTAAAAAAAAGAAAATATAAATATTGACATGTACGACGGTATCTGGTGCGTTCGCTCCAAAAAAACACATTCTCACCATACACGTTCGCCCCTTGGGTCCGTTCGCACCCTATTTGCATTTAAATACTGGTTGAATATTTAAAAAGATGTCAATTAGATGTATAAGAAAATATTTAAATAATAAAAATAATTTGCCAATGACGCAATGTTTAACCGTAAACAAAGGATAGCGATGTAAACAACAGCATGTCACCTTACGGCTTTCAAAAACAAGTAAAACCCATATAGTATGCTATAGTATAAAGGCATCGGGGTTCATCTGCACGCTATAAATAATAAATAAATAAATAATAATAAATAAGCTTTATTTAGAGTCGACAAAGTATACAAACAGAGTCAACATAAGCTTTAATGGGCTTTTAACCGTTTTAACCGTTTGGCGTATTATAACATTTTGTTACTGTCATAAATCTCTTTTTTACTTGAAATATCTTCATTTCCAAGTATTGGTAGGATCTTATTCCGGAGTATGTGAAATATTTTCCCACTGCAAAATTTTGATAATAGTTACGTATTTTTTATTTGCCAAAAAATTTTGAACATAACAATTCCGGAGTATGTGAAATATTTTAACACTGCAAAATTTTTATAATAGTTAAGTATTTTTTATTTTCCAAAAAAAATTTTGGACATTACAATTTTCAAACAAAGACTAAATACTTGACAGTCACACATAACATTTTCATTCAAAGATTTATATACTTTATCAAATAATGGGCACGAAAGTATCTAACAAATTTTCTCGTATCATGATTCTATGATTTTTGGAACTCTAGTCCTATAACATGAGACCTCGGGGCCAATGTTTTCTGTTTATGATATTATCCTTTTACTTATTTTGCTATTTGTTAATTTTCTATTTTCTTTTGTATCTATCAATATGCCAACAGAGTTCGCACTAAAAAAGACGAAATATCAGCGTAATAACTAAAATAATTGAATAAGAATGAGTTATTATAATAGACTAACGGAACTCGAGCAACACATTTCACTAAATTGATAACTTGTTTTACGCAGAAAAAAAACCCCGACACTTCAATAATTTGCAGCTTTCCACCTTTGATCATGTAGATGAAAATAGTACTAATCATCATTCATGATTGGTTTTATGTTGATTTTCCAAAAGATAAAGTTTAACTGCAAGTATCAGAAAAAATTAATATTATCAATGATCATGAAAATGAGGCCAAGGTCAGATAAGCCAATCCAAGCCAGCCTTACACAGCCTGCTCAAGTCATGCTTCAGTGATTCCCTATATAATCAACCAATGGGCCCTCCCACTAAATCCGCTCTGTTACAAGCATCCCATCAACCAAATATGTTGAAACATATATAGTATGCCAGTAACAGACAAAACCATGAAAATGAGGTTAAGTTCAGATAAACCCTGCAAGACGGGCATATTTGTTTTTCATTCATTATTTTGTACATAAATCATGCCGTTAGTTTTCTCATTTGAATTGTTTTAAATTGTAAATTTGTCATTTGAGGCCTTTTATATCCAACTATGCAGTATAGGTTTTACTCATTGTCGAAGGTCGTATGGTGACCTATAGTTGTTGATTTCTGTGTTATTTGGTTTCTTTGGAGTGTCTAATTTACAATTATATCACATCTTTTTACTTTAATATTTCAATATATACATTTAAAAATCATACCATACACCAAATATAATGACCTATTGATTACACAATGTAGCATGCTAAAAGAGGACTTACCATTGACCAATGAACCATGCAAATGTGGTCAATGACAACTGTCAGACAGACATGTACTCCTTACATTTGTGAATCATTGCATACATATAGTTTATCTACTACATGTACTTTTAGTATTAGAAAAAACAGACAAAAACACAAAAAACATGACATTGACAAATGACCATTTGCTAAAAGTATCTGATAAACAACCCTAATCAGGTAACTTTAACCTTGATCACTGATCCATGAAATGAGGTTGAGATCTTTGTTGCAATCTGTATCTGACAATTTGAGTGCATATTTAATTTTACAAAACAATATTAATCTGGATCATTGTGATACTGTAAATTTAAAATTATTGTGAGGTTTTTATTAATGCAAATAATGCGACAGGGTGAATATCGCAATAATAAGAACTTGCATTCTGATAACTGAATTATAGATCTTTTTGCAGATTTTTTTGTAATCGCAATAATCATGATAATTAAACTCGCAATTTAGTCCATTCTTGAAAAATCGCAAACAATAAATGCACGCAATAATTTCTGAATTTACAGTAGGTAAAAATGTTGTCAGTTAGTGAGACACAAATTTTCCCAGACAATATATAATTCTTTTGGTTGTTTTGTTTGGTTGTTGTCTCATTGAACAAAACTGTATTTTATTTCTCCTTTTATCCAGAAAATATAACTTTTGAAATAGAAACTGAATAGCATATGGATGGAAAACAAATTCCAAATGATGTAAAATAATCCAAATGGCCAATTAGGTCATGGGTTGGTGAGGTTAAAGATGAGGCAAAGGCATGTGCATTTATCACAACTGCCACTTGGTATTATGATTTCCAAAATTTACAAATCTCATACTACCTTCTGTATTAAAGACAACTGCATACAATGCAGTTTGCAAATCATGAATCATGTTTGCAGCAAAATTCACTACAGACAGCAAAAAAAAAAATAATTCAGCTCTATTAAAATTCATTTTTGAAACATTTTTGATTTTTATTCCTAAAATGTCTATGAGATCAAATTCATAAAACATTTATTAGCATTGTTAATTTCAATATACTAGTAATTGTTGACATGTATACATCATGTACATGTACAATCAATTTAACTGATCAGCTCTATATTTTCATTATTTTTATATCAATATTCTTCGTCAGTGTTTTTTATAAGACTCAATGATCTGTATTCATCATTGGGACAGGTAGGTAAAGTAGATCCTTTTGATCTTGGATTTTTTTATGGATTTTGACAGCACTAAAGCAGTGATCTGGAAGGATTTTTTTCTCTATGGGCCCAGGGCCCCCAAAAAATAAATTCAATGGGCCATTTTTAGAATTAATGGGCCATGTAGTCAAATGAGTGGGCCATTCGTTTACAATAAAAAAAAAATTAAAAAAAGTGTATATTTCACTGTACTTAAAAGTATGATTCTAATTAATATCATGGATATTGTTTCTGTGATTTTGTAATTTCAATTTCAATGAATATACAATAACTTTTACCAAACCGGCCAATATTTACGATAACCTTTATTTACAATGATAAACTTGTACTGTTCCCTTGTTCATGTTCATGTTTTTTTTACATTAAATTTGGGTCTTCGTCGATACCATACTTATTCCAGACGTTCCGTATTAGAGGACGTTTCTGGCATTTCCTCTGCACTTGTATTATTATTACTTCATCACGATGACAAGAATAACAGTAGAGAGCAACGTTAATTGATAAGACACAACAACAATTCGCTGAAGGCATGTTTACAAAATGTCAAAACGAGCCAAAGACCAAAATAATTGACAAGGACAGTTAAGCCCCTTTTAGGGAGACAAATACTATGCTATTCATAAAAAGGCTTTTGGATTTTTCAATCGAAATAATAGCAAGCTTACTTAAAAGATTATAATTAGAGAAGAATTATCGCCTGTACTAGCCAATTTTAAAGTTGTTTATAAAAAATTATATCATGAATGATGGTTAATTACGTTTTTTGGGTAATCAGTCATACCGCATGTTGCTATTATTACCATAGGAAAACACCCGAGACGTCCCAAAAATATATAGGAGCTCCTATCATTGGAGTAAACACTACACAGTTGTGTACTCACACATGGCGGCACGAAATACGACCGGAAATCCATTTGACGATATCATGGATATCTCAACGTTTCAAAACGAAGTGAAAAATATCATGCGCCACGCGGGCGCTTACATTTGTCACTCTATGCGCCATTTCTGGTCGATAAGCGCAATTGGCGCAAGGCGCACGTCCTTCCCGATCACTGATTAAAGCATATAGTTCCAAATTAAAGTTGATCTTGGCTTCTTAAGTGGATTCTGAAAACACATTGCATATAGACACCAAGTGTAGATGATCTTGGGTTCTCTCATATGGATTCTGACAGTACTTTGATTATACATGTAGTTCCAAGTATTGTTGATCTTGGCTTCTAATGTTGTTCTTAAGTTTCAGCGCTTTACATATAGTTCCCAATTGCAAGACAAGATGATACTGGCTTCTCGTGTGAATTCTGTAAGTTCTTTGCCAATAGTTTCCAAGTAAAGTTGAACATTCCAGGATCTTTCACAACAAATCACTCCTTCATCTTACATGTACTTGAAGCCTGAAATTAAATGTCAGAGTAATTCTGTCAGAAAATCAACCATGATTGACATTTAAAAGCATAATGTAGTTCATATTTTAAATAAATGGGGAACATGAGGAATGTGCCCATGGGACACAGATGATACCCCCGCTTGCATATAAAGTTATAAAGGAACATAACTAAAGAACGGTAAGAGTGACACTACCCAAAGTTTTACTTGATCTGAGTTTTGTAGTAATAAGTAATGTGTATAAGTTTCATGACATTTGGATGAGGCAAACTAAAGTTAGAGAACGGAAACAAAAAATTCAGCAATTTTTCCATTTGTAAAGGGGCATAACTCTAGAACAGTAAAAGTGACACCACCAAAAAAAATTCAAACTTGATCTGTGTTTGTTAGTAATAAGCATTGTGTATAAGTTTCATAACATTTGTTTGAGGCAAACTGAAGTTAGAAAACGGACACCAATTTTGGGACGTACGTACAGACAGACAAGGGTAAAACTTAATGCCCACTCCGCTACGGCGTAAAATCAAAGTGCTGGATAGGTACAACCATACATTCGTAATAAGATAATGCAGTCATTGTCTTTAATTGAATTATTGTTTTTACGTAACGTCCAGTGGCAAACATTTCATGCATGATCAGGATGAAGACAAATAAACAATTAATACAATATGTCATGCAATAGATGGTCGACCGTCATGAAGGGTATACAATTAGGAAAGCCACTTGAAAATGGGTGTCATTGCACAGTCATGCGTTTCTTAAACCGTTTATGACGTCCTCATACTAAATCCGTATAATGTGCCTTGATTAATACTTTTGTCTGAGAAAACATGATTAATCTTTTGGTTGTAAGTGACTAAATTTCAACTATCTTTTAGTAACTGCTACTACTCTCATGTCGGTGCTTAGTGTCCATTGTTTTTATGTTAGTTGGTTTGTTTGTGCTTGTATCGATTTACTGAAACTGGTTTTAACAGTTTGTTTCTAAATGATGTGATGTACCACCAATGTCCCTGGTTAGGGAAGGATTTAGCGCTATGCAACATGTTTAACATTGCTACACTTGATGAGTCTGTCCCAAGTCAAGAGCCTGTAATTAAGTGTTTGTCGTTGGTTCATGTCTGTCATATATTTTTTTTTGTTAATTGTGTTGTATAAATTAGGTCGTTAGCTGATTGAAGAATTGATTCACATTTTTCATTTTTAATATTGTTTTTTCTTATTGTTGAAGGTCGTCGTACAATGACCTTTAAATGGTTTTATCTTTATCATTTGATTTTTTTTGTATAGTTGTCTCACTGGCCATAAAGATTAACAGGTAAAGAATATAAAGAATAGAGAAAAATGGACCCAAATAAATGGGGAATATGTCCATGGGACACAGCTTGCAAATCATATAAAGTTATAAAGGGACATAACTCAAGATCGGTAAAAGAACTGCTACCCAAATGTGTTATTGATCTGAGTTGTGTGGTAATAAGTATAAGTTTCATGACATTTGGTTGAGGCAAACCTAAGTTAGAGAACGGAAACGAAAAAAACAGCAATTTTTCCATTTGGAAAGGGGCATAACTCTAGAACAGTAAAAGTGACACAACCAAAGTTCACACTTGATCTGTATTTCGTGGTAATTAGCGTTGTGTAACATTTGGTTGAGGCTTACTTAAGTTAGAGAATCGAAAAGAAAAATTCAGCATTTTTTTCCATTTGTAAATGGGCATAACTCTATAACGATTAAAGTGACACAACCAAAATTCAAAATTGATCCGTATTAATTTTGTTGTTATAAGCAATGCCATACATATGTTTCATAACATTTCATTACACTACAAACTGCTCAGAGTCTGAAAAGACCAGTTTTTGTGCTCGACCAGTAAAGTCGAGCACAGATTTTACGCGACTTGTCTCGACAGTACTTAACTGTACTCGACTTTACTGAAATAGTCTCGACCAAGGCTCGACCTGTCTCGACCATTCTTGACCTGTCTCGACCAGTCTTGACCAGTCTTGACCTGTCTCGACCAGTCTCGACTCAGTCTCGACCTGTCTAGACTAGTCTTGACCTTCAATTTTAGTCTCAACTGGTCTGAATCAGCCCATCTAACTAAATTAAATATTGATCTTACAAAATTCCAGGTTATTTGGTAGTTGGTTCATTGCTGGGAAATTAAAGAAGTAAATTAATAGGTAAAAAAAAAAACAAGAATTTTCATTTTTGACTAAATTCAGATAGTGGTCTTTAATTATTTCTATAACTTTTTCAAATCAACTTGGATTTTCATAAAACTATACCATTTCAGACTATTTAAGTAAAGTCGAGACCAAAGTCGAGTACAGTTAAGTACTGTCGAGACAAGTCGAGTAAAATCTGTGCTCGACTTTACTGGTCGAGCACAAAAACTGGTCTTTTCAGACTCTGAGCAGTTTGTAGTGTAACATAAACTAAAGTTAGAGACCAGAAATAAATAAACTGCTTCGCAGAGCGCAGCTGTATACGACCACAGAGGTCCAACCCTGAACAGTTGGGGCAAAAATGGACACAATATTCGCGCTTGTTACAGGTCTGAATTTGGATTATACTTAGATATTTGACACAGAATAACTGTAGTCAAAGAACTTAGAATTGTTTAGATGATTTGAATTTATATTCAACTTTTTGCTTTTGTGCAATACACTATGCTGTCGCGAATTGACGCCCCCCCCCCCCCCCCCCCAAAAAAAAAGTTTTCTTATCCCCCTTTTTTGCAAGAATTTTTCTTTTTAATTTCTGAAATCTGAAATGAGAAAAAAAATTGCCCCCCACCCCCACCCCTACAATTTTTTTTACCCCACCCCCCCTTTTTAAAAAAAAAATTCTTTCCCTCAAGATATGGTCATTATCTCAATTCAAATTTCCAATGGAGTTTGCAACCATAATTACCCATTTAAATTCATCATAAAAGTCTTAAAATCAAAAATGACATATTACATCATATTGGCTAAAATAAATACTACTTAATCAGCATTTTTAAAATAGTAACTTCTAAAAATAAAATGACAGCTAATCATCTCAAGACAATACAACATTTCTTTATACATAATTTAAAAGCAGTGTAAGGGAGGTAATCCAAACATAACCTTACGGATTACCTCCCTTACACTGCTTTTAAATTGTCTTAAGTAATTGTCCATTAACCAAGAAACCCTTGTTTCACCCTTTTTTGCCCCTAATTCCTAAACGGTTTGAGCCATAAACCACCAAAACCAATCCTTACAATCCTTTTGTGGTATGGAAACTTGTGGTATAATTTCAGAGAGATCCATACACCGTTCCACAAGTTATTGTCTGGAAACTAGAAAAATGCTTATTCGGGCCTCTTTTTGGCCCCTAATTCCTAAACTGTTAAGACCATAATCCCCAAATTCAATCCCAACTTTCCTTTTGTGGTTATAAACCTTGTTTTTAAATTTCATAGACTTCTGTTTACTTACACTAAAGTTATTGTCCGGAAACCAAAGTCTTCGGACGACGCTGACGACGACGACCACGACGACGTGATACCGATAAACGACTGCAAATTTTTTTGCGGTCGTATAAAAATTCAGTAAGTTTTCCATTTTTAAAGGAGCATTACTCTAGAACATTTGAAGCCATGCAACCAAAATTCAAACTTGATCTGTGTTTAGTGGTAATCAGCATTATGTATAAGTTTCATAACATTTGGTTGAGGCAAACTAAAGTTAGAGAACGGAAACCAACTTTGGGACGTACAGACGGACAAGGGTAAAACTTAATGCTCCCTCCGCTACAGCGGGGGCATAAAAATAGAGAATAGAGATAATTAGATGCTAAAATATTTAGAATACAAAATGGTGGACAAACAGAATAAAAAAAGAGAAAAATGGCCCTAAATTTAAGAATACAGAAATGAAGGACCACCCCACCCAATCCAGAACCTTGTAATACTATATGTTCTCATTTGTTAGTTTACATTTATTGTAACCACTACTATAATACAATACATTTATAAGTTTTTTTTAAGTTATTTCAAGTATGTTTTTAATGTGTCTTTTTAAAGCATTTCTTCTTCGCCGAGCGAAGCTGGATACGACCGCAGAGGTCCAATATATATAATAATTTCCGGTATGTGTTCTCATGTGTCTCTTTTCTAATAACAAGTTAAAAGCAAATTATATCACATGTACATGATGTATGCTGCTTGTCATGTGTGCTCTGTTGTAACTAAGTCACTTCTTCAAATAATTATTTGGCACAAAAAGTAAATTGATTGCATCTATTACATGTTTAAATTATGTTCTCGTGTGTCTATCTAAATTACCACTCTCACTCAATCCTATATCCCATACATCACATTTTTTAAGGTTTTCTACCAGCATTATGTTCTCATTATTGTCTTTAAGTCACTACTTCCAACAAATGTTTTACCACATACATCACAGTCATACGGTTTATTTCCTGTATGCGTTCTCGTGTGTATTTGTTAATTACCAAGCTGACTTAACCCTTTGCCACATACATCACAGTCATACGGTTTATTTCCTGTATGTGTTCTCGTGTGTATTTGTTAATTACCAAGCTGACTAAACCCTTCGCCACATACATCACAGTCATGACGTTTATCACCTGTATGCGTTCTCGTGTGTATTTGTTAATTACCAAACTGACTAAACCCTTTACCACATACATCACAGTCATGACGTTTATCACGTGTATGCGTTCTCATGTGTATTTGTTAATTACCAAGCTGACTAAACCCTTTACCACATACATCACAGTCATGACGTTTATCACCTGTATGCGTTCTCGTGTGTATTTGTTAATTACCAAGCTGACTAAACCCTTTACCACATACATCACAGTTATGACGTTTATCACCTGTATGCGTTCTCGTGTGTATTTGTTAATTACCAAGCTGACTAAACCCTTTGCCACATACATCACAGTCATGACGTTTATCACCTGTATGCGTTCTCGTGTGTATTTGTTAATTACCAAGCTGACTAAACCCATTACCAAATATATCACAGTCATGACGTTTATCACCTGTATGCGTTCTCGTGTGTCTCTGTAAAATACCAAGCTGACTAAACCCTTTACCACATACACCACAGTCATACGGTTTATTTCCTGTATGCGTTCTCATGTGAATTTGTAAATTACCAAGCCGACTAAACCCTTTACCACATACATCACAGTCACACGGTTTATCACCTGTATGTGTTCTCATGTGTCTCTCAGCCTCTACAATAACTTTTTTTCCAACTTGCCCAATAGGACAAGTACATATCAAAACTTACTTGTCCGAATGGAATTGTAACTTGTCCAAAAAAAAAAAACCCTTTATATTATCCTTTTTTGCATTTTAGATTGATTCAATGAACAAAATGAATTAAAACAATAGAACAGAATTTGATTTATATTTCTTAATATCCTTTTCAAAAATATTAGTCGAGAACAACTGAATCTAGTCATGTCTAGTCACAGGACTTAGGTCCTAGTTTTCATCAATGCCAAAGACTCTTCACATCAGGCACAGTCTGGTAGGCCTTCAGTCTACACTCTTTTGGTTTGTATCCTGGTCTTTTATGTTGATAAAATATTGATTATTATCATTAATGCCTTACTACAATCAGCTTTGTTTTAATATATTAAAATGTTTATTCAAACACAATCAAATATTGTTTTGTCTAAATATGATCATATGATTTTATGAATTTTATGGTCAATAATTTCTTCATTTTTATTTTAAAAATATTTTTGTTAAATACAATTTATCATTTTTTTTTATTATAAAGCAACAGAATAACATGGGGAAAAACGAGGTACTGGTTTTCTTGGTACCGAAATGTCTCAAACAGTACCGAACTGTCTATTAAACATGGAGCCGATTCGTTTCCTTGCCGGTGCCGAACTGTCTTGTTACCTTATCTACAAAGCGCACCGCTGATTCCGATCAGTTTTAAATTATCGATCGCAAGTAAACATGTCAAATTACTATTTATTTTTATCCACTTTTCTTGTTTTTTGTTTATCACTTTGATCATCAAAGTTGGATTTATTAATTTTCTACAGAATGATTTTACTTGTCCCGTCGGACAAGCTTGATATGGCTTTTACTTGTCCGACCTTTTTTTCCTCTGGTACCGGACAATCGGACAAGCGTTATTGTCGAGCCCTGTCAGGCTCTGTACATTACCAAGCTGACTAAACCTTTTACAACATACATCACAGTCATAAGGGTTATCACCTGTATGTGTTCTCATATGATTTTGTAAAATTCCAAGCCGACCAAACTGTTTACCACATTCATCACAGTCATACAGTTTATTTCCTGTATGTGTTCTCATGGGTCTCAGTAAACTACCAAGGTGACTAAACCGTTTACCACATACATCACAGTCATGGGGTTTGTCGCCGGTATGTATTCTCATGTGTCTCTGTAAATTACCAAGGTGACTAAACCCTTTACCACATACATCGCAGTGATGAGGTTTATCACCAGTGTGTGTTCTCATTTGAATCTGTAAAGCGCTATGATGACTAAACCCTTTACCACATAAGTCACAGTCATAAGGTTTATCTCCAGTATGTATTCTCATGTGTCTTTGTAAATTACTATACTGACTAAACCCTTTACCACATAAATCGCAGTCGTGATGAGGTTTTTCGCCAGTATGTGTCCTCAAGTGTCTCTTTACGTTATTACTTTGACTAAATTATCTTGCACAGATATCACATTTATATAGTGTTTTACCAGTTTGTGTGTCTATGTGTCTCTGTAGAGTACCATTGATTGTGACTAGATCGTCTCCTCCCACATACATCATATCAATAAAGTTTATCTACGTAAGAAAGAAGAAAACTACTAGTATATACATATTATAATAAGTGACCACAGGCGCAGTTTGATACGATCATAGAGGTCAAACCCTGAACAATTGGGACAAGTATGGATGTTTTATTCAAGTTTGATACAGCTTTGAATTTATATTATAATTAGATATTTGACACAGCATTGCATGGTTTCTTCCACAGAATGAATGTGATGCATGAATTTTAAAATTTTGAAATAAGACATTTACTTGTTATGGTCCAATATATAAAATCCAAGAACAAGTTTAGATCGATCAGTATATCAATAAACCATAAGAATTTAAATATCAAAGCACCCCAATAATTCAAATTTTGATGACACAAACATTCTGAGAGTATTGCATGACAATACTTAGTCCCCTACCGGTAAAAAATTCATTGTACTGGAACAAAATGCTAATTTGATCCATAACTTGATACACTGTTATGGTGTAAATTATTTAACAAATACCAAGTCAATATCTTCAAGCATGATGAAAAAAAAGTGATGAAAAATTATTGTTTGAGTGAATTTTCGTATTGCGAGGACCTTAACTCTGCACAGAATTATCAGACCGCAAACGGTGACAAAGAAAAACTAGAGGCTCTCAAGAGCCTGTGTCGCTCACCTGTATTTACTGATGCTTTGGAAATCATGTAAAATAAGGTTAAAATCATAATTAATAGTATTAGATATTAGATATTATAATGATATCTAAGATAATAACAAAAAACTGCAAAATTTTTGTAAAATTACTAACTCATGGGCAGCAACCCAACAACGGGTTGTCAGATTCGTCTGAAAATTTCAGGGCAGATAAATCTAAATCTAATGAACATTTTTGCCACCTGTCAGATTTGCTCTAAATGCTTTAGTTTCAGAGATATAAACCAAAAACTGCATTTTACCCCTATGTTCTATTTTTAACCAAGTCAGCTATGATGGTTAGAAGGCGGGGTCATCGGACAATTTTTTTAAACTAGATACCCTTATAATGATTATGGCCAAGTATGGTTAAATTTGTCTCAGTAGTTTCAGAAAAGAAGATTTTTGTAAAAGATTACAAAAATTTACAAAAAATTGTTAAAAATTGACTATTAAGGGCAATAACTCCTAAAGGGGTCGACTGACAATTTTGGTCATGACAACTTATTTGTAGATCTTACTTTGCTGAACATTATTGCTGTTTACAGTTTATCTCTATCTATAATAATATTCAAGATAATAACCAAAAACTGCAAAATTTCCTTAAAATTACCAATTCAGGGGCAGCAACCCAACAACAGGTTGTCAGATTTGTCTGAAAATTTCAGGGCAGATAGATCTTGACCTGATAATCAGTTTTACCATTGTCAGATTTACTCTAAATGCTTTGGTTTCAGAGATATAAGCCAAAATCTACATTTTACCCCTATGTTCTATTTTTAGCCATGGCGGCCATCTTGGTTGGTTGGCCAGGTCATCGGACACATTTTTTAAACTAGATACCCTAATGATGATTGTGGCCAAGTTTGGTTAAATTTGGCCCAGTGGTTTCAGAGGAGAAGATTTTTGTAAAAAGCTAACGACGACGGACGACGACGACGACGACGCCGACGACGACGGACGACGGACGACGGACGACGGACGCCAAGTGATGAGAAAAGCTCACTTGGCCCTTCGGGCCAGGTGAGCTAATAATATTGGAAAACAGACAGACTTCGTCGGTAGGGGACTAATAAATAAAAAAGTTAATTTTTTTACCTCAATGTAAACAAATTTGAAAACAGGGCTCATAATTCAAAATCTAAAAACACGGATAGAATCAGCACATTAAAGAACCCCAAGAATTCAAAACTTTGAATTAGACCCCATTGAAATTGGTCAAGAAATAAGCTATTGATACAAAGTATAATTGTTTTTGGCCCCTTTTTCCTAAACGGTTTGGGTCATAACCCTAACAATCAATCTCAACCTTCCACGGGACACAGATGATGGCCCTGCTGGCATATAACGTTATAAAGGGACATATATCAAGAACGATAAAAATGACGCCACCAAATGAAATTCCAACTTGATCTGAGTTTGTGGTAAAAAGCGTTGTACAAAAGATATATAACATTTGGTTGAGGTAAACTAATGTTAGAAAACTGAAACCAATTTCGGTATGTTCGTACGGACGTATAGACGAGCAGACTTACGTACGTACGGGCGAACGGGCGTACAGACGACAAGGGTGACACTTAGAACTTCCGCTTCGGTAGGGGCAAAACAAATCTTTTAAACTTGCACTTATATCTTATAATAAACAGTAAATTTCAAACCATATGTATACACAATTTTCCCCTGCAAAATTAGAATTACTGTTACAATTTCTATTAATAGTGCAACTCATATTACAATCTCTAGAAATGCCTTCTCATACCAACATTCAATTGTATCAATAAAACATTTCTTTTTTTTTCAATTATAACATTATGTCAAAATGTTTTGTTTTTTTTCAATTATGACATTATGTCAAAATGGTTTTATCTAAAAAAATCATTTGAATAAAATAAAACAACTTTTAAACAAATGTTCCGTTACAACTTTTGTACTGAATATGTTCAAACTCAGAATTTAAAAAATGGACGATTGACGAGAAATGACAAATGTTTGTTCGACGAAAAAGTAAAACTCTATTCGAACTTCAAAGTAATATTCAGGCTTTAGCGTATTCATGAAATAATGACTAACCTGTTTAAATTTCTGTTAATAAACCCTCAAATCCAAATAACATTTACAGACTTAACCTACTTTTTTTCCAATGTAATGTCATAACCATAGGAAAACATTTAAAATATTAAATCATTATTACTAGGTGTGAATTACAGCTGGCACACGTTCATGTAATAAATACATTCCAATCAACGAACACACGTATTTAGATTCAGATTCAGATTCAATATTTTATTAAAGTCTCATCACTTGTAATACATATCATCATAAATATACATTTTATAAAACAGCAATTTTATAAGTTAGAATACAAGTGCCATTCTATAAAGAATTATGAGAGACTACTAAATATTTATCAAATCTATAAAACATTCTTTAGATTACATGGTTTATGCATGTGCAAATGATACTTTTATATTCAATATATAGATATAACAATTTGAATCAAATCCTGTTTTTATAGAAGTTAAAACAGATACGAATTAAACAAATTAATTAGTTTGAATAATTTTCCACGGACAAACCTGTGTTCCCTTCAGGTTAAGGTTTCAACATCAACAAGGTATTTGTTATTTAAAAAAATTCATGTATACATAAAATCATTCCTCTTTAATATAATTTCATTTAGAATAAAATCAATTAAAAAATAAAAAAGTTCATTCAGTTTAAATACGTCTACGCGTATATTTCAGGTCCATTCAGGTCTTTTTATTTCCCTGTTAAGGTCCGATTTTTGGAACAAAAAAATAGTTTTCATAAAATTCTTTATCATTTCAATAAAATACTACATATTTTCTTTCTATAACAAAATTTAAATAACAAGGAGATTGATTGAAATCTAAAACAGTTATAGAACTTGTATAAATCTGACCGGAGATTTTCAGGTCAATTCGGGTAATTGAAATTGCCGTTCAGGTCCGAGTTTTGGCGCCCCAAAAATATTTTTCATAATTTCTTTTGTAATATTATTAAGATATTGAATTTTACGTTTCACAAAATCTAAACGTGAAGGAAATCCATTGAAAAATAAAACAGTTATTGACGTTTGAATAAGTCTGATCGTAAAATTTCAGGTCCGTTCAGGTCTTTTCATTTCTTCGTTCAGGTCCGATTTTTGGCATCAAAAATTTGATTTTTATTTAAAACATTTTATTTCTAATACCACGTGATTCTTTACCTTTAATAAAATTCTAATTTGAAGGAAATCCATCGTATAATAAAAACGTAATTGCAATTTGAATAAATCGAGTAGTATATCTTCATGTCTTTTCAGGTCCACCTTCAGGTCTTTAGTGTAACCCTCAGAGTGATTATAAGCAAGGACTCTGTGACGGGCAACTTATAATATCCGTGTTTTAAAGATTTTAATGATATCAAGCCAGTCCAGTTCAAACTATTATATGTATATGTAAGTTATCACTAAATTATATGATTTCTCATGTGTCTACGTAAATTATCACTTATTTTCTAGTATGTGTTCTCATGTTCTCATGTGTCTATGTAAATAATCATTATCACTTATCACTAGTAAGGGTTCTCATGTGTGTGTTTAAGTAAATTATCACTTATTTACTAGTATGAATTCTCATGTGTCTGTAAATTATCATGAGTATGTGTTCTCCTGTGTCATTGTAAATTATCATGAGTATGTGTTCTCATTTGTCTTTATAAATTATCCATGTTATCACTTATTTACTAGTACGTGTTCTCATGTTTTAAGTACGAGATTATCACTTATATTGAACCCCCAACCTCAACATGCTCAATCTCATTTCAGAGTTTTATCCCTAATTATATGTATTCCAATGTGTCTCTTTGAATAAACATGCTGATTAAAACCTTTACCACACACAGTCGAGAGATTAATCACCTGTATGCGTTCTCATGTGTCTCTTGACCACACACAGTCAAGAGATTAATCACCTGTATGCGTTCTCATGTGTCTCTTGACATTTCTAAGCTAGCTAAACCCTTTAACACATACACCACAGTCTTGAGATTAATATGTTTTCATGTCAATATGTAAATAACATTGCTAACAAAACCCTGTACCACATACATTACAGTCATAAGGTAATTTGCCTGTATGTATTTGCATACATTTGTTTGGTACATCGCAAACTGACAAATGTCATGAAATTTCATATGCCTCTTTAAATAAATAAGGTGACTAAACCCATTCCCACATACATCCCAGTAATGAGGTCTATAACCTGTATGTGTTCTCGTGTGTCTCTATAAATCACAAAGTAGACTGAACTCTTTCCCACATACATCAGTCATTAGGGAGCTACCATTTGATTTTTATGGGGGCTAGGATGAAAAATTTTGTCCTGCCTTTTTATTTTTCCCTCTATTCGGTCCTGCCTTTTTTTTCACTCTTTTCGGTCCTGCCTTTTTTTTTTAGTTTATCCTGACTTTTTTTTTACATAAATTGTCATCCTGCCTTTTTTTTTGCAAATAATCTCGTCCTGCCTTTTTTTTTACTCAAAACTCCTGTCCTGCCTATTTTTTTTCAAATTTCATCCAAGCCACCCCCCTATAAAAATCAAATGGTAGCTCCCTTAGGTCTATAACCTGTATGTGTTCTAGTGTGTCTCAAATCACATTGAGTAAAATGAATCCTTTATCACTGTTTACCACATATACATCACCAGTGATGATTTTTATCGCCTGTATGTGTTCTCATCTGTTTCTTTGAAATACTAAGCTAGTTAAATCCTTAACCACATACATTACAAATGTGAGATTTATATGTTTTGCTTGTATGTATTTTTATCATGTTCATATGTCTCCTTAAATTACTAAGATCATGAATATATGACTAAACCATATGCAACATACATCACAATCATGTGTTCTCATGTGTTAGCATGATTACTAAGCTAGCTAAACCCTTTACCACATACACCACAGTCATGAAGTTAATAACATGTATATGTTCTCATGTCAATATGTAAATTACAATGATGACCAAACTCTGTACCATATACATCACAGTCATAAAGTAAATTAAATGGCATGTGTGCTCATACTTCATTTTAAACTATTAAATTGACCATTGTTGACTAAACCCTTTGCAATCTCAAATGTGAGGTTTACATGCTTTATCTGTATGCATTTTCATATGTTTCTTTAAATTACTAAGATCACTAAACCCTTTCCCACAAACATCACATTCATGAGGTTCATAACCTGTATGTATTCTCATGTGAATATTTAAACTACTACGTTGACTAAACTGTTGATCACATACACCACAATTATAAGGTTTATCACCTGTATGTGTTCTCATGTGGTTTCGTAAAATACTATGCTGACTAAACTGTTTACCACATACATCACAGTCATAAGGTTTATCACCTGTATGTATTCTCATGTGAATCTGTAAACCACAAAGCTGAATAAACCTTTTACCACATAAATCACACTCATGAGGTTTATAACCGGTATGTATTCTCATGTGAATCTTTAAATTACCAAGCTGACTAAACCGTTTACCACATACATCACAGTCATGGGGTGTAACGCCTGTATGTGTTCTCATGTGACGCTGTAAACTACTAAGATAACTAAACCGTTTACCACATAAATCACAGCCATGAGAGTTATCTCCAGTATGTGTACTCATGTGTGCCTTTAGTTGACTACTTTGAGAAAATTCACTAGCACAAACATCACATTTATGAGGTTTTTCACCAGCATGTGTTCTCATATGTCTCTTTAAGTCACTACTTTGACTAAATTTTCTAAAACAAACATCACATTTATGAGGTTTTTCACCCGTATGTGTTCTTACATGTCTCTTAAGGTGACTACCTTGAGTAAATTCTCTAGCACAAACATCACATTTATGACGTGTTTCACTTGTATGTGTTCTCTCATGTCTTATTAGGTCACTTCTTTTACTAAAATCTTTACCACCAACATCACATTTATGAAGTGTTTTACCAGTCTGTGTGTTGATGTGTCTCTGTAGAGTACCAGTGAGTGTGACTAAATCCACTCCTCCCTCTAACATCTTATTGATGATGTTAATCTCCAGTATGTGAGTTCTTGTACAACTCTGTATAAAGGAAAAAAGTAGTATAAAGACATAAACCTTTTGATACCTTCCTGCAATTTACACATTACATATCTATTTTGACATTCTCTGTATTTATGCATCTGTATGTTTGGGTAATTCTTATCTCATACTATATACAACATGTACAAGAATTTTATATAATGTACTGCCTCATTGATGTATAATACCTCACATCTTCTTTGTTCATATAAAGGAAAACAATGTTGGTAAATGTCAACATAATTTACTAGCTCAGTGTTGAAGGCCGTACTTTGACCTATAAAATATTTACTTTTCATGCATTGTAACTTGGATGGAGAGTTGTCTAATTGGCACTTATGCCACATATTCTTATCTATAGTAAATAAACTGTTGACTCAGAGATATATCTTGCCTGTCTGCATAAAAAAAAATTAAAACAGACAAACTCAGACAGCAACATTGTTAATTAATGTGAAGTTGCTGAACCATGAACATACTGGGGATAGGACGCAGTGGCGGATCAAGAACTTTTCATAAGGGGGCTGCTGACTGACCTAAGGGGGGGGGGGGATGTAGGTGGAGTCGTGTGGAACATGCCAATTATCCTTACATGTATGTAGCAAGATTGAGAAGTTCAAAGGAAAATTTCAAATGGAATCAATTGATATGCAGCAAAGATTAAATGTAAAAAATAGGTATATTTTTGGAAATTGTAACATGCAACATCATGAACATCAGTCTATTAACAACTATGTGGAACACTCCAGATATTTTTAACCTGAAAGATCTTTAGATTTTGTATGTACAAATATGTATATGATTTTTTCCAATTTCTTTTAATAATATATATGCAGCAAAAGATCAACATTTTTTTTAAATTTTAGCTTCAAAAGCTTCTAATGTAATAATGTATGTACAAATGATGTAAATACATTGAAATAATGAACTTTAAACATCTTTTCTTTGCATATATATTTCTTATAACACAGTTTTACAAATTTATTTTTTCAATGTACTATTGTTTTGTCACCGACATCATGGACATTGTTTTGTCAACAAAAAGAAAATGATTAAATTTTGCCTGCTGTTCAGACTTCATGATCAACAAAAAATAAAGGAAGTCTAAGGATGATAGAGATCTGACCTTTATATGCTTTCGAGACGTTTCGGCCATGAACCCGTTCGGCTGTATGTCGTTTCGGCCATACACCTGTTCGGCCTTGGTCCTTTCGCACCATTATACCATTATAGAAAGAAAGAATTAATTGGGAAGTAGCCATTTCTTTATCCTAGTTGATAAGACTTTCATAATAAAGGTAATTGAAGGTGAAAATGCAGTGTAAGGAAAATATTATTTTTTTTGTGTGTGTTTTTTTTTCTTTTTTTCTTTTTTGTGTCCTGTAGACGTGTGGTATTGCATAACTAGTAGTTTTTCGACGTCTTGATTGCATTACTGATGAACATGATGAAAAGGATTGATAAAGAAATCAAATTTGATATGGACACAATATTCACGCTTGATAGAGGTCTGAATTTGAATTGTAACTAAATTTTTGACACATAATAGGTTTCTGACACAGAATAACTGTAGTCAATGAACTTCAAATTGGTTATATGATTTGAATTTATTTTCAATTTTTTGCTTATGTGCAATACACTATGCTGTTGCGAATTGACCCCTCCCCCCCCAAAAAAAAATAATTTTACCCTGGTTTTTTGCTTTTGTGCAATACACTATGCTGTTGAATATTAACCCCAAAAAAAAATATTTGAAGAAATTTTCTTTTAATTTCTGAAATTTGAAATGAGAAAAATTGTCCCCCCTCCAATTTTTTTCACCTCCCCCTTTCTCTTATACCCAAAAAAAATTCTTTCCCTCAAGATATGGTCAGTATCTTAATTCAAATTTCTAATGGAGTTTGCAACCACAATTACCCATTTAAATACTTCATAAAAGTTTTAAAATATAAAATGACATACATAGTCATGGCTAAAATTAATATTAATTAATAGTGACTGCTAAAAATAAATTGACAGCTAATACCTCAAGACAATCATAATTTCTTAATACATAATTTACAAGCAGTGTAAGGGAGGTAATCAAACAGTGTTCTTTAAATTGATTTGGATTACCTCCCTTACACTGCTTTTAAATTGTCTTAATTGTCCATTTACCAGAAAAACCTAGTTTTTCCCCCTTTTTTGCCCCTAATTCCTAAATGGTTTGAGCCATAACCCCCCAAAGTCAATCCTAACCATCCCTTTGTGGTATGGAAACTTGTGGTATAATTTCAGAGAGATTCATACACTTAAACACAAGTTATTGTCTGGAAACTACAAAAATGCATATTTGGGCCCTTTTTTTGGCCCCTAATTCCTAAACTGTTGGGACCATAACCCCCAAAATCAATCCCAACCTTCCTTTAGTGGTATTGGAACCTTCTAGTAAAAATTTATAGAGATCCATTCACTTAAACTTAAGTTTTTTTCTGGAAACTAAATGCGTCTTCGGACGACGTCACAGACAACAACAACGACATGATAGCATTATACGACGCAAATTTTTTTTGTGGTCATATAAAAATCATAACAGATACTTAAATAATGATTGAGGCCAAATTTGGTTTAATATTGCATAATAATTTCTTTAAAAGAAGACATTTGTATGTATTTCTCATAGGGTCCTAAGTTAAACTAAGTCCCTCCTGGTCGCTATCTTGGATGATGGATAGGCTACATTTGTAAATGTAATGTAATGGATCCGCTACAAAGTAACAATGTTCACTTGGTCAGCACCTCATAAGGAACATTCATGCTATGTTTGGTGTCATTCCATTCTGTGGTTCTCTATGAGAAGACATTTGTATGCATTTCCCATAGGGTCCTATGTTAAACTAAGAACCCTGTTGGCGGCCATTTTGGACGATGGATTGGCTACAAAGTGACAACACTTGGTCAGCACCTCATTAGGAACATTCATGCTATGTTTGGTTTCATTCCATTCAGTGGTTCTCTAAAAGAAGACATTTTTATGTATTTCCCATGGGGTCCTATGTTAAACTAAGTCCCCTGCTAGTGCTAGCGGCCATCTTGGATGATGGATCAGCTACAAAGTAACAACACTTGGTCAGCACCTCATAAGGAACATTCATGCTATGTTTGGTTTCATTCCATTCTGTGTTTCTGTAAAAAAGACATTTGTATGTATTTCCCATAGCGTCCTGTGTTAAACTAAGTCACCCCCTGGCGGCCATCTTGGAAGATGGATCCGCTACAAAGTAACAACACTTGGTCAGCACCTCATAAGGAACATTCATGCTATGTTTGGTGTCATTCCATTCTGTGGTTCTCTATAAGATGACATTTGCATGATTTGTATGCATTTCCCGTGGGGTCCTATGTTAAACTAAGTCCCCCGCTGGCGGCCATCTTGGATGATGGATCGGCTACAAATTAACAACACTTGGTCAGCACCTCATAAGGAACATTCATGCTATAGATATAAGAAGATGTGGTATGAGTGCCAATGAGACAACTCTCCATCCAAGTCAAAATTTATAAAAGTAAACCATTATAGGTCACAGTACGGTCTTCAACACGGAGCCTTGGCTCACACCGAACAGTAAGCTATAAAGGGCCCCAAAAAATTACTAGTGTAAAACCATTCAAATGTTTGGTTTCATTCCATTCTGTGGTTCTCTAAAAGAAAACATTTGTATGTATTTCCCATAGGGTGCTATGTTAAGCTAAGTCCCCGGCTGGCGGCCATCTTGGATGATGGAGCAGCTACAAAGTAACAACACTTGGTCAGCCATTCATGCTTTGTTTTGCTTCATTCCATTCAGTGGTTCTCTAATCTATCAGTATGTTTATTTTGGCTTTGCACAAGGTCATGTTTTCTCCGACTGTTTATCATGGATGTGTGCTAAATTTTTTTAGTCTATAGATATGTAAGAGATAAATTTGTCCTGGTAAAATATGTCCGGGTGGACACATATTACTAGTATAAAAAGTCCATGGTTACAGAATTTACTAGTATTTTTAGTCCGATGTTAGTAATTTATGTCTCCAGACTAATTTTCCTAGAAAATTCAAGTCCATGTCATTAATATTCCTAGGAAAAATGTCCATGTCCTTTTTTCTATAGGAAAAATATTAATGAGTCAAATTATTTACATTTAAACAATATTGGAAATTTAAATGTTAAGTTTTAATATTGTTTAAGAGTTGTGTATTTATATTTTTAATAAAATTTATGTCCCCAGACTAATTTTCCTAGGAAATCATGTCCATGTCATTAATATTCCTAGGTAAAAACGTCAATACCCTTTATTTAAAAAGGAAATTTTAATGAAACAAATTATTTACATGTAAACAATGGAAATTCAATTTTTATGTTTTAGTATTGTTAAACATGTTAAAGAGTTGTGCATTTATATTTTAATAAAATTCAGGTCCCCAGACTAATTTTCCTAGGAAATCATGTCCATGTCATTATTATTCCTAGGTAAAAACCTCCATGCCCTTTATTTTAAAAGGTAAATATAAATGTTATGTTTTAATATTGTTTAAGACATGTAAGAGTTGTGTATCAATTTTTTTAATAAAGTGTTTGTCCCCAGACTAATTTTCCTAGGAAATCATGTCCATGTCATTAATATTCCTAGGTAAAAAAAATCCATTCCCTTCATGTTGAAAGGTAAATTTAAATGTTATGTTTTAATATTGTTTTAGAGTTGTGTATTAATATTTTAATAAAATTTATGTCCCCAGACTAATTTTCCTAGGACATCATGTCCATGTCATTAACATGCCTAGGTTATAACGTCTGGCCATGTCCTTTATTTTAATAGGAAAAAAATAATGAAATTTTCAAATCTTAACTAAGAAAATATGTTGTTTTTTTTATTTTCAATAATTTTTATAATATAATAAAAATAAAATGCTCCGCTGAGTAGCTTGATACGACCGCAGAGGTCGAACCCTGAACAGTTGGGGCAAGAATGGACACAACATCCAAGCTTGATACAGCACTGAATTTGGATTGTGATTAAATATTTGACACAGCATAGGTTTCTGACACAGAATGTATGTGGTCTAAGAACTTAAAATTTTTTAATTACCTATTCAAACCATATCATTATTATTTACTTTTATATATAAATCAGAAATAACCAATTTAAAATGGAAAATTTTAAAGAAAAAAAAAAACCCTCCCCCAAATTTTTTGAACCCTCTTATGATTCATCACCCCCAAACTCAATCCCAGCCTTCCCTTTGTGGTATGGTACATTTGTACCTTGCAGTACAATTTCAGAGAGATCCATACACTTGAACACAAGTTATTGTCTGGAAACTAGAAAAATGCTTGTTTTTAGGCCCCTTTTTGGCCCCAAATTCCTAAAATTTTGAGGCAATTACCCCCTAAATCAATCCCAGCCTTCCCTTTGTGGTATGGTACCTCGCAATACAATTTCAGAGAGATCCATACACTTGAACACAAGTTATTGTCTGGAAACTAGAAAAATGCTTATTGTTGGCCCCTTTTTGGTCCCTTATTATTATTCCTAAACGTTTTAGGCAATTACCCCCAAACTCAATTCCAGCTTTCCCTTTGTGATATGGAACCTTGTAGTACAATTTCAGAAAGATCCATACACTAACACACAAGTTATTATCACGAACTAGAAAAATGCTTGTTTTTTGCTTTTTTTTGCCCCTAATTCCTAAAATTTTGAGGCAATTACCCCCAAAATCAATCCCAGCATTCCCTTTGTGATATGGAACCTTGTGCTACAATGTCAGAGAGATCCGTACACTAACACACAAGTTACGTCTGGAAATTACAAAAATGCTTATTTTTGGCCCCTAATTCCTTAACTGTTGGTACCATAACCCCCAAAATCAATCCCAACCTTCCTTTCGTGGTATTGAACCTTATGGTAAAATTTCATAGAGATCCATTCACTTAAACTAAAGTTAGAGTGCGAAAACCAATGTGTCTACAGACGACGACGACGCTGGACGACGACGGCGCCGACATCATACCAATATACGATTTTGCGGTCGTATAATTACTAGAAAAACAAGTCTAAGGACAATTTTCCCTAGGAAAATAAATGCCAGACATATTTTACTAGCAAAGGACTTATTTTCCTTCGAAAATTTGTCCTGGGACTTACATTCCTAGTAAAATAATGGTCATGGACTTGATTAACTAGGAAATAAAGTCTGGCAGACCAATTTAACTACCAGACCAAATTTACTGTTACAGATACATGTACATCAGACATTCTTTATTAATAGTACTACTGTAAATTCAGAAATTATTGTCAGAAGATTTTATTAATGTCAATAATACGACTACTTGAGTATTATTAGCTATAACACATGATAACATAAATAATAAGAACTCACATTCTGATATCAAATACATGTAAAACATCTGTATGTGGCTTTTCTTAAAATTTTAAACTTGCTTTTTTGTTAATTTTTCATTGGACAATACAACACTTGGGGAGCCGAGGTAATTATCAGGAAGAGTTTGGCGCAAGTTTCTGGGTGTGCCTGTCCAAAGTCAGGAACCTGTGATTTGATAGTTGTCATTAGTTGCTGTATATCATACCGGTATATGTTTTTCATTTATTGTTTTTACCATGTTTTACTAAAATCAGGACATTAATTTTCTCAATTGAACTGTTTAACATATGTCAATGTTTGATTTCGGGGCCTTTTACAGCTGGCGATATGGGTTTGTCTCGTTGTTGAAGTCCACATGGTTGCCTTTATTTCTTACAGGATGCATCTTGATACTTAATTTGAACTTTGGAGAATAGTTGTCTCATAATATTTGGCATTCATATATAACTAAGGAGGTCAGCCAAAATATGAAGTATAGAGAAAGTGCATAAAATTACATTATAATGAAAGAGCACAAAAAAAGAAATTCATTGGTGCCAAAATTTTGGGAATCGGCCAAGCGGTTCAAAAGTTATAACCATGAAAACCATGATAACACAATTACCGTCTTAAGTGACAAATTTCAATCTTGACAAGCAGATAATAGCTTCTGCACAGTTTTCACGTAATACTAGTAAACAGTATAATTCTACCCATATATTTTTCACTCCAGTTTGTAAAGAATAAGATAAATCACCAAACTTCCTTTGTTTTTGAAGGGAGAATATAAGTCGAGGGAAAGAGACCAACGTTATCTTCTTCTATATGAATGTCCCCTTCCAATTATGGAACACCTCCTCAATGGATACGAATCACCGTTTTGTATAGGTGAACTCCTACATAGCTTCTCTGTTAATAATGAACATAAAACATTGTGTCATTGCTATTGTGTGAAGATATCGGACTTTTCGATCAGTAAACATTACTTGCTCATCCGATAAGTATTGTAAAGTTGAGTGCTTCGGAAGTAAAAACGGAGGTACATGTACATACCTGTACAGAACAGAATATAGTAGCGCTGCTCGTTCAATTACGTCGGTTAAAAGATCATTATAGCTTGTGTAATACATGTATATGTGTTTTTTTACTATGCCAACTCTGAATTCATCATTATAATTCATTAGGCCTATCATACAAACTCGATCTTTAAGCATCTCTGCATCACAAACCAACAAGAAATATCTGAAATTTTTAATAACTTTTTTGTAAATGTTGCAAAAAACATCGGTGACAACATAGTCCAGTGAGATTGCCGTTTGACCCAGAACAAATTGCAACAAAAAAAATAAAGACGTTAAAATATTCACCTTCCATCGCCATACAATACAGAAAAAATCGCCACCAAAATACACTGTTTTTCACAAATAATACATTATAATTTTTTTTTAAATTATGACACCAACGCTGATCCATAGCCGATCCGGTATTTAGAATTTTGTTTATCATGACGTCAAACATGACGACAGAAAGAAAAGAAATTGTTTCAAAGACGAAATTTTAACAACATACAGGTGATTGACAAACACCCAAGCATAGAAGCTATTAGTAATAAATACTCAAATGGGTCAACATCAAATAAACTTATTTTTCAGCCTATAAATGAAGAATTTGTTTCTAAAAGAATTGGTAAAATAAATGTTAAAAAGGCAATTAACTGGTATAGATGGTATATCACCAAAAATTTTACACGCTGCTAAACATGTAGTGATTAAACCTATCACACAACTTGTTAATTTATCATTATCCACTTCCATTTTTCCAGACTCGTTTAAAATTGCCCAAGTGGCACCCATTCATAAAAAAAAACAGTGTGCTTGAAAAGGGTAATTATAGACCATGCAGTTAGTGTTTTACCTGCTATATCTAAAATTTTTGAAACAGCCATAGAATCAACTTACTAAATACTTTGATGATATTTTCGACCATTTCCTTGCGGCTTTTCGATCAGGCTATGGCTGTCAGTCAACATTACTTAAAATTTTGGAAGATTGGAAAAAGGCACTGGATAATAATAAATACTTAGCAGCAATATTAATGGATCTCAGTAAAGCTTTTGACTGTCTCCCACATGACCTACTTCTTTGTAAATTGGAAAAATATGGCCTTAGTCCATCTGCGCTTGAATTGCTCAAAAGTTATCTGACTACGAGAAAACAGTGTGTAAAAATAGGTCAGAGTATCAGTCAAATGCAAGATATCTACAAAGGTGTTCCTCAGGGATCTATACTAGGCCCTGTATTATTTAATGTATTCATAAATGACATCTTTCTTTTTGTTAAACACTGTGCTTTATATAACTATGCTGATGATAACACCCTCTCAAAATCAGGTATACTTTGGAATCAGTAATTAAACCCTTAGAGGAAGATAGTAACTCCCTAATATCATGGTTCTCTTTCAACAAAATGCAGGCAAACCCAGAAAAATTCCAAGCAATTGCCATAGGTTAAAAAACACACACTCAAAATATGGTCTTCAACCTAAATGGATTCAACATAAAATGTGACGACGAGGTGAAACTTCTTGGTGTAACAATAGACTTTAAACTGGATTTCAACACCCACATCTCAAATATTTGTAAAAAAGCTGCACGACAACTAAACGTACTAAAAAAATCGGCACTCATCTCCGTGACCAGACTTTCTAAACTTACAATATACCACTCATTTATCTTGTCAAACCTCAGCTATTGTCCTCTTACATGGCACTTCTGCAGTGAACAAAACACAAAGAAAATAGAAAAAATACAAGAAAGAGCACTCAGATTCATTTATGACGACTACAACAATTCTTACGATACACTTCTTGAACAGTCTAAGCTACCAGCACTTAAAATTAGAAGAATGAGAAACCATGGCATTATATACCTATAAAATAATTAATAAATCAAGTCCAGAATTCCTACATAATTTAATAAACATTAAAGAAAATTCATATAACTCCAGGTACAAAGGCATAGCGGATATACCACGGCCAAAAACAACAAGGTATGGTAAGAAAAGCTTTAGTTACGAGGCAGCAAGACTCTGGAACTCCTTGCCAAATGAGGCAAAGAGCTTATCAACTTTTGGCCAGCTCAAAAATTTTATTTCCACCTTGTGTTTTTCAGAAAAATTATGTTTTTTATTTTTTGCAGTCATTTTTATTTATTATTTCTTTGTTTTGCTTATGCATTACCTGTGCTGTAGCTGCTTGCAGTCTTTTGCTTGTGCTTGTAGTGTTTAATTTTGCATGTGCCACTCAGATATAACTACTGTGTGCTACTATGTGCTGATAATTGACATTTGTTTTAATATATATATATCTTGCTTAGATTTTATTTTGCATGTGCTATCTATGTATTACAGACCTTCTAAAATTCAAACTGACCATTATTCCGTGCGTTCATCGTGTATCGTGCGTGTTGCGTGCGTGTATCGTGCGTGTATCGTGCGTGTACCAATCGTGCGCTCATCATTCATCGTTCCGTGTATTTTCCGTGTAACGTGCGTGCATCGTGTATTCTTAATCGTGTATGGTGCGTGTATCGTGCGTGTATATCGTGCGTGTATCGTGCGTTCATCAATCATTCATTCTTAACCGTGTATCGTGCGTTCGTCAATCGTGTATTTTGCTGTGTACATCAGATAACGTGCATTTGTCAAACGTTCATCTCTAATCGGGTAACGTTCATTCATTGCGGTCTTTATATGATAGTCGGTTATAGAGCTCATCAAAGCTTATATTTTATCTCACGGTTAAAGTGTATATATATGTTCCGACTTTAAATAAAATCTACATTCATACTTACTTTCTTGTGAACACTTAATTAACTTCATCGTACATAAAGTTCATACAGATTCATGAATTTTTGTGTAAAATTTCTTTATCATCTGTAAACATTTCGTGGTTATTCAGTGAATCTTGGCTGGGACTGACACATTTTAATATAATGATACATGTTCTACGTACAAACAATAACATGATGACATTTCTACGACAGAACAGTTAAAATTGGAATTTCTATTCAACTGAGCGAAATGGGCTTAAAAATATACTGTTGGCCAACTGTTATTTGTTGAAAAATATTCCGCCAATTGAAAACAACAGTGCTTTTGCAAAATTTAGATGTGGGGTAGCTCCAATAAAAATAGAAACTGGAAAGTATGAAAGAAAAGAAGTCCACGAGATGACATGTGTTGTAGCTCTACTATTGAAGATGAGCTTCATGTCATTTTAAAATGCCCATTATATGAAGATTTTAGACAAAAAATAAGCTAAACATTTTAATGAACATTTTAACCTTTAATTATCAGATAGCGAAAAATTTATATTTTTATTTAATAACGGCAATGTTGCTGCTATAGTTGCCAAAAACATCAACAATATTCATTGAAAAGAAACGGCATTTTATTTCCTAGTTCTCAAAGAAAAAATGTTTTATTTTCATATAGTACAGGTGGACACTGTAAATTTTAAATGTAAATGAGTAAATATATTGTGTCTTAAAAGTCTCTCATTATTCTTTTTAAGATTGGTACATACAATGCAAATGTTTTAATGTTTTATGTTTATTTCTGTGATTCTCATTTTATGTTTGTATGTGGTGAGACTATAATAAAATATTGAATCAGTATTAACATGATTAATGTTCAACTTGAGTCATTTCTCCAATGTTGAACAATGCAAGATTATAATTCTTCGCTTATTTGGCAAATTCATATTCTACTAAATATTCAAACATTTAAGTTTTGATAAATACCATTACAAATATAATTTTTGTCTTCGTTTCTGATGGTCACGTGCAGGTAAGGTTATTCCATTGAGAAAATACAATATACAAGATTATCGGGTAAATGTGGATTGCGGATTAAGATTTTAGATGTCAAACTTGAATTGACAAATTAAACTGAGGCGAATTTAACACGAATATGTATTTTCTCTTCAACAGTGTTTTAATTCTCTGTTCTTTATTTTCATTTAAAATAAGCTAAATATGTTTTGTAGAAAATTGAATACAAATAAACATATGTATTTGAAGGCATTTTTTAAATTAAACAAGTATAAGATCACGAAAATATATCCCGTATTCCTTAAGAAGGATTTTAAATTGAGGAACTTTTTAAACTTGAAATTGTGTTTACGAGTTTAAGATATTCTTTTTTATTTAAATTTTTTGATAAAATAGTTAAATATATTGTATTATCATAACAAGTCTTTATTTAAATGGAATAAACATGGAACACTTTCACAGATTCACTTTTCATTGTGTTCATGGTTGCATATCAAGGACACCGTTTTTAATGTATGTCTAAAAGATTAATATCCGAAAAAATAATTCACAATAGTACTTTGTATTAAAGAATGACGGATTATTTTACCATGGGGGTATTTTTTGTTCCGTTACTGAGGACATTTTTTTGTCCTTTATGAATCCATATGACAAATTTGACTCCAATAAGGATAAATTTTATCTTATAGAAAAATCGGTAGTTTTTATCCGATAGATTTTGTGTTCATCTTTATCGGATATAAAAGATTGAAAAATACAAACAATTAATTGAAGTTTCGTATGCATCTATCACGATCCAGCAACTTTTGACTAGTATAAAGGGTTGCCTTGGTTTTATAGCTCAAAACGGTATCATTTGTTTTGCTTTACATTGGGTTAAATAATGAAATGTATGTTTCAGAAATTTACACAAGTTTGATTTCGGCTTTGACTCCCGGGGACACTGTCGTTTACAGTGAAAGACGAAAATCTACACATGTACGTTCTTATAAAAAAGAAGTTGTGGTATGATTGCCAATGTTCATCATTATATCATAATTATTGTACTCCCCCTAATAATGAATCTATAATATATGCCACTGGACGTTAAACGATCAACTATTAATTCATCCATCTTATCCTTTTAGTTTTGTGATAATTTGCATATCAAATACATGAAACAACAGGGGCGGATCCAGCCATTTTAAAAAGGGCGGTTCCCAACCCAGGGCAAAAGGGGGGTTCCAACTATATGTCCCCATTCAAATGCATTGATCGTCCAAAAAAAGGGGGGTTCCAACCCTCTGAACCCTCCCCCTGGATCCGTCACTGAACAACTGAGGAGTTTCACTAAAGTTAGAAGGCCGATATTATTGCACATATAAAACAGACATTAACATCGATCCCTACGTTTTGATCCCCTCACAAAACAACACTTTATAAATTTCATGCATCTATAACGCTTTTCTGGATTTACTTTCACTAGGAACGCTCAATGCTAAATATTTGAAAGCCAAAGAATGTATAAAATAGATAGGAGTGTAGAGCTATATGACCAATAAAGGGCCTATACACATTCACAACATTCTGTGTATTTATGTGTCTGTCCAAAGTCAAAAGCAAGTAGTTCAGTGGTTTTCGTAACATCAATTCTGTTATATACATGTATTTGGGCTTTTTTTTTGTGGCAAGATACATGTAGCTTTGAAATAAAGAAGGCCGTTAGTTTGCTCAATTGAATTGTTTCATATTTTTTTTCATGTCGGAGCGGGGCCTTTAATAACCGACTTTACAGTTCCCGTATTTTTTCATTATTGAAGGTCGTATAGATATAACTGCTAGCATTCCTCTTGATTTGAACTTTCTTGAATAGTTGACTCACTAGCAATTATACCACATTTTCTTATTTTTACATAAGCCTTCAATCCATCAAAAGCCAATTTAGTCTGCTGTAGCTGAAACCTACGTTTCTTAAAAAAAATCTAAATTTATATACTGACAATTTAAGAAATGTTTGTCATAGATATCTGTTCGTGATATAAGTATCAATTTATTTTAGCCATGAAGATGTGTAAACCCTTAAATAAACCCTATTTCTTTGGGCAATACCTACGGGAATTAAAATAATAAAAACCATTATTAGAAAATCGGAATATATATGTGTGTATGACTCGGAGGTGCAATGGAGATCATAAAGTTTGATGGCCACGCGTGAAGTGCGCTGGTCTGCGCCGAAGTGCGATGAGCTGTTCGATGGTTTGCGATGGTTTATATAACGCGAGATACCTAGATTAAAGTCTACAGATGTGCAATTATTATGAGCAGTATATTTGTTTCAATGTCAGTATATAATGCATTTACTAGTGTTATTGTCAATGAATGTAATAGTTAAAGTTGCCGCGTACTAATTTAGAGATCGTCCTATTTGATGTTTTGCATGTGGAAATTATTCTTGCTTCAACATGTATCTTTACTTAATTTGTTCCTCTAATGAGATCATCATTTACCGTTATATAATCATAAGAATAGTTTCACGGTGGACCCGTATTTATTGAGGGAATGACACTTCATCGTACGTAAAAAAAAATCTTTCGTATATTTCCCGTTTCACAGTCCTACATGTATATTGAATTTTGCCTACAACTCAGAAAGTTGACCAGCGCGGGGTATGCTTAAACCTCTTATTCTAGATGTCAGGTAACTTACTCGTGTATATGTTGGATTGCTGCCTGATTGACGAATATCCGTCATTTTATATATATATATAACAAACAAATTTAAATTATATATATATATATATATATATATATATAAAGAAAAGTTAAGTAGAATCCGTATGCTGGTAACATATAAGAAAATTAATAAAAGATAATAACGGTTTCAATTCATCACTTTTACTAGCGCTTTCACTGCTTTTACAGATCTTCAGGTAATATATATATATTTAAATTTGTTTTTTAGGGATGCATCCAGTTGCACCTTTTCATTTAAAATATATTTCCGTGAAGTAATGTCAAAAGATTACTCACTTCAATAAAAAAATAAATAAGGGAAATGAAACCTCTTCTCGCATGTTGCACTTTGTGTAATTGTTCTCTTCGACAAAATACTGCCTTGAACTCAATTTTGGTATAAATATAAAGAAGCCACATTTGGTTCTTAAATGGATATTTTTTAAACACCTAAAGCAAGGTAAAGCCTATCTCTTGATATAGGCTCTTAAATTCGGCAACTTTTAGAGACCGACCGTGCTTGGGCTGTATAGCCAGTCAAGGTCGCTAAACTCTCATTATCCGTTTAGAGATTTTCTGAAAATACGATGGTTACTGTCTCATTAGAAACTAAAACCTTATCAAATATGGAGGCCTTCGGCTGTCATCTGCTCTTTTCGGGTTGTTGTCTCTTTGACATATTCATCATTTCCTTTCTCAATTTTAAAATAACTAAAAATATGATAAACAGTTGTCAGATCAATATTCATTTCACAAGCCAGTGCGTTGATACAGGTTATATTCTACTGAATTTACTATATCCGTTATTATTACGTAATTATATAAGTCCCGTGTCCAGGTAAAAATAACAATTTGTGGTATGTATGTCAGGTGAAAGTGACAACGGGTGGTATGTATACTAAAATGTTTATCGTCTTCCATTATACATGAGGGTGTGGATGGGGGTTTATAGAATAGAAAATTATTGACCAAAAAATAAAGAATACAAAAAATAACCAGACAAATATATAGAAAGAAAATGATGAGGTACTAGAATATATGGAATAAAGAATGATCGACAAAAGGTATAACGATTAGAAAAAATTGCCTAAAATGATAGAATACAGAAATAATGAATCCCTATTCAGACCCTCATAATCTGACGATGACATTTAGCTTTAGGACAATTATGGGCATGTGATACAGTTTTAGAACCACAGTGATTTTTTTTACAAAAGTTCACATATATACAAGCTAATTTTTACAAAATCAATTTGTATATGTAATAAAAATTATATCTTCATGTGCTAAATTTAAAAGACAAATGTGTTTGAATTATTCGACATTAAAAATTTTTACTTATAACATTTCGGTTTCTTGGACATTTTTGTCCTTTGAACAGACATCCTTAACTTTTTTGTTTCAAAAGATAAAGATATGCGGATTTCGGTAAAGAGATTAGGAATATCTTCATTATAAAATTGGGCTCTACATTTGTGTAACAATTCTTTGTTAATATTTAATTTTTGCGAAAAGAAATTGATACAAGAAGAAAAAACGGTATTTTTGTTGTATATTTATCTAGTTAAAAAAAAGTCGGTAATTTCTTCATAAAAGTTGCAACGAATAATCTTCATACAGTATCAAGCAAAATGTCATGTCTAAAATGAGGGGGCCATAACTGATAACACTTTTTCCTTAAAAAAATGAAAAAATAATTATTTGGATAAGAAAATAGCCCAGATATTTAGATATATTAGAATAAAAATATTTTTTTAATTTTTTAAAAATCATTTAATATTCATCGGTTAATGATTAAATGAAAAATATAGAAAATTGTTAAGTTGATTTTAAGGAAGGAAAATAATGTTTGTCCCGAGAAAAAAGCCCCCCCCCCTATAAATGATCATTAATTTACCTGAGTGGGGGCTTAAATTTGGAGACCGATCGCCAGACCTGACTGCCATAAACAACAGATAACGAACAGCAAACAGTGGATACACCAATTGATATGTATGAAAGACAACGGCGGTCACAAAATGATTGCACTGAATAATTTCAACTACCATTGAGATCGTTTTTTTTCAAATCTCCTTATCAAATTAGAAATGCATTTAAAAAAACCTAGGGATATCTTTTACAGTTTGGAATTGGAATTGGAATTAAAAATTGCATTTCCCAAAGAGTTTCAGGTAAAACCCCGAGAATCTCACCTCCTAGAAATTTGAAGTGCCAGGATGTTTGAAAATATGTATGAATTTTTTACATACTTGAAATTGTATAAGGAATATAAAAAGATTCAGTATGTTTACTGTACAAACAAACAACAGACACCAAGTGATGGATACAATTGTGGCTTATATTGTTTAATTCATTTTTACTGAGAGCAAAATTTGATTGATTGATTATTCAGTGGTTGTTTAAACGTCCAGTGACAAAAATTTCATGCATATTCAGGACGAAAAGTCGTTTCAGAAGTATATTATGAAGTATTTGGTATTACAAATGTTTAAATTTTCTCATTATTTGGTAAATTTCATTTTCTTAGCTATTTCTAATTAATTTGTACGAATCAGATTTTTCTGACAAATTATATATTTTGCTCTAAATTAACTCATACGATTCTGATAATATAAGGAACATTGTAACTTAATTATAAAAAAAAAGAGATTATGATTGTTTATCAGTTGTTATGTAAGTTCGCTCGTGTCAGTCGGATCACTGATTTTCGGCAATATCAAGGAAAAACCGGCACGTTCCAAATATTGTTCAACTACTCATTTAATGGTGATTCTTTTTCTTTAAAAATTGGAATTTATGTAATAAAAATCTATCTATCTCTACCATAGTATGAAAACATAATACAAGTAACTCGTCCTTTCTAGTCCTTAGTGGCATATTATAAGTCCTTAGCAGTGTTTAGACGTACAGGCAGAAAACAGTCGAAGGCCACCAATGGGTAGAAAATTCCGCACCGAAGGCGTTTTTCAGCTGGTCCCTAAACAAAAATGAATTTTAGTTCAGTGATAATGGACATCATACTAAACTTCGAAACATACAAATATTTCCTAAATTTCGGAACGTAAACATATGATAATTAATTAGTTAAGGTTACAAATTTAGGCAGATAAAAAGAAGGGGGGGGGGGGGGGTCAATGCATTTGAATGGGGACATATGGTTAAAACCACCCCTTTTATCCTGGGTTGAGAACCCTCTTTTTAAAAATGGCTGGAATCGCCACTCTTTAAAACGTAGCAATTTATAAATTATTTATATTAAGTAGAATTATAAAATCGATGAGTTTTATAATTTGACAACACTCATTGATATTGGAAATACTATACTACAATTAATAGTGTTTAGTAAAACTGTCGACCAATCAACACAGAAAGCGAGATATCTAAAATTTGTATACCCTTATAGATTTTCATTATCATACATCAATTTTAAATGCAATTCCAAATAAAATGGCTTTGAGAACCGTGTATTAAGCGCTTATCGTTCATTCGTCAATGAATCATTCACCGTGCGTGTATCGTGCGTGTATCGTGTGTTCATCATTCATCGTGCATCGTGCGTGTATCGTGCGTTCATCATTCATCATTCATTTTTCGTTAATCCTCCGTGTAACGCTCATCGCTTATCGTGCGTGTATCGTGTATCGTGCATTCAACGTGCGTGTATCGTGCATTCACAGTGCGTGTATCGTGCGTGCGTGTATCGTGCGTGTGGTCAGTTTGAATTTTAGAAGGTCTGTAATACATGTTAGTGCTGTCTGTATGTCTGTATGTTTGTGTTGTATATGTATCTGGTGTCATTACATGTATGTTCTGTTTTATAATATCAGTAGGTTAGAGAGCTCTTAAGAGCTCATGTTCCTTGTTATTATGTATATATACAATCCGACTTTAAATAAAGATTACTTTACTTAACTTTACTTTACTGCTTACATTTTTTTATATATAGAAATAAAAGTAAATACCACAAAATAGCCTCCAAAATAAAATTAGTTAGCTTAGCGTAAGCAGGACGCACAAAACATCAGTTGTAAAGGGACAATAAATCAAAAGATTTTTTTAAATTAATTTTATTTACAGATAGATGAGGATGAGGTCAAACTGGCTATAAGTTTTGCTATCCTACATTGATTTTTCTGGTTAAAGAAATACATATTGAAGTTCGATCCTAATCATATATAGAGGAGGTCTGGATGGGGTTTACAGAACAAAAAATATAGGGCAAACAGTGTAGAATAAATAGCTTAAAAATTAAAGAAAAATGCGCTAAAAACAAGTTAAGAATAGGAAATTAGTACATGTAATTGGGTGGTAAAATATGAAGAAAAGAGAAAAATAGGACAAATTAGTATACCTATTACTGGTCTATTGTATGTATTGTTACAATGTAATTTGTTCTCGTCTTGAACATGTGTAAACTATTTGCCACTGGACATTCAGCAACTATACAAACAAGTAAGGAAACACCCTTCATGATAGTATATGTGTATACCATTTGATTTTTAGGGGGGGGGGGGGCTAGAACACAACTTAATGTATCTCGTCAAGTATCATGTTTAAATACATCAACACAACTTAAAGTACCTTGTCAAGTATCATAAATAAACATATCACAGTTGAGTGCATATGCTCCTTGTTAAATGCCTTAATGTGACTCATGATTAAACACATCAACACAACTTAAGGTATATACCTTGTCAAGTATCATGATTAAACACATCAACACAATTTAAGGTAACGTTCCTTGTAAAGTATCATGATTAAACAAATCAACACAACTTAAGGTATCTTGTAAAGTATCATGATTTAACACATCAACACAACTTAAGGTATCTCGTCAGGTATCATGATTAAACACATCAACACAACTTAAGGTATATCGTCAAGTATCATGATTAAACACATCAACACAACTTAAGGTATATCGTCAAGTATCCCATGATTAAACACATCAACACAACTTAAGATACCTTGTCAAGTATCATGATTAAACACATCAACATCATTTTGTTATTTGAATATATGATTTTATTATTAAATAAACTGCTTCGCTGAGCGCAGCTGGATACGCCCGCAGAGGTCCAACCCTGAACAGTTGGGGCAAAAATGGACACAATATTCAAGCTTGATACAGGTCTGAATTTTGATTGTAATTAAATATTTGACATATTATAGGTTTCTGAATAAATGCAGTCAAAGAGCTTGAAATTGATTATATGAATTGAATTTATATTCAATTAAAGATTTCTTGCTTGTAATACTTAGTAAATCTGTTGTCAGACTATAAACAAATAAAGTTAAATTTCTTCTCAATGTCATATTTGAAATTTATGAAAATCAATAGGGAGATTACATCAATAGCTATAAACAATTCACCAAAGTTTCATGAGAACTGCTGAAAGCATTTTTGAGTTATTGTCCAAAAACTGGAAAATCCCCCCTTTTAATGAATAAAACCCCATAACTCAGAAATTAAAAATCTAAAATTTATAAAATTCTAAAGGGAGCTTGCATCAACAGATATAAACAATTCACCAAAGTTTCATGAGAACTGCTGAAGCATTTTTTAGTTATTGTCCGAAAACTGGAGAATCCCCCTTTTTTATGAATAAAACCCTGCAATTCGGAAACGTAAAATCTAAAGTTTATAAAAATCGAAAGGTAGCTCATGTCAATAGATATAAACAATTCACCAAAATGTCTTGCAAGTTGGTGAAAGCATTCTTGAGTTATTGTCCGAAAACTGGAAAATCCCCCTTCTTTCATGAATAAAACCCCAAAACTCGGAAACGGTAAATCTGAAATTTATAAAAAAAACGAAAGGGAGCTCACATCAATAGATATAAACAATTCACCAAAGTTTCATGCATATTGGTTAGAGCGTTTTTGAGTTAATGTCCGACATGTTGACGACGGACGGACGGACAGACGGACAACGGTATACCATAATACGTCCCGTAAACGAGCGTATAAAAATGCATGACAGCATGGACTGGAAAGGATCCAATTAATCAAAGAAATAACATATCATTATTTGAAATTTCATATAACATTGAAGTGTTGTTATATGACTCTATACATAACCAATTTGAAAGTCTTTCCCAAATAACATATCTGTATATATAACGGTTAAACACCTGAGTGTTTCTGAAATGTAAGACTCTAAAAAAAACGTCTACTTCATACATCCAATGTCGAAGAGTTTCTTTATTTTTTTATGTGTATGGGTCATTATTTTAAATAATGTTTAGCCCATGATTAAAACCTAACGGTATATGTTCTCATGTGTCTGTCAGTTTTCATTATTATAGAATCTCAAACGAAATACAACACATTCATAAGGTCTTATAACTATTTCCAGTATGTGTTCTCACGTGTAACTGTGTCTCTTGTAAAATACATGTCTTCTACCACCAACTTTCAGCACATACATCATATTTATGTATTTATCAAATTTGTTGTGTATGTGTTCTCTGTTAGTCCCTTCTTCTAATATTTTTTTAGCACAACTAGAGTCCCTTACAAGCATGTACCGCTTCAACAAAAGCTACTTAAAATCATCATCAAAGGGGGATAAGTGACCGTATAACTCTATTTCAGGGATGTTGACGTATTTTTAGATCTTATCCTAGTGATAACTTTTCCCTTTTATTAAAGTTTATATATCTATAACAGTTTTTAAGATAATAGACAAAATGGCAAAACATTCGAAAATAAAGTTTTTAAAGGTGCAATAACTCCAATAAGGTGCCGACTGAAGAAAAAAAAAATCGTCGTTTAAGGGCAATAATTCCTATAAGAGGCCGTCTGGCAGTTTTAATATCAATAGACATAATGCACTAGTAGATCTCTTCATTTTAAACAATTTTTCGACTTCATATACATGTAGCGCTTTTCAAGATAATCTTCAAAAATTGCACTTTTATACCTTTATGTTTTACTTTTAGAAATGTCAGCCATCATTCATGTTTGTCGTCAGGCAGTGTTATCAGACACATAGTTGCAAAGATTAGAATACTGTAGTACTATACAAATCCGTGATTTTTGTAAGGTATATACCCCATTGACGATTGGGGCTAAGTTTGGTTAAATTTGTCCCAGCAGTTTCAATGGGGATGGATTTAGTAAAAGTTAACTGACAACGGACGAAACCGATAGACGACGAACTCCAAGTGATTAAAAAATAACGCCTTCGCGCCAGGTGAGCCAAATATTAAATTAATGCTGGTTTTGACCAGTATGCCTTCTCATGTGTCTATGTAAATTATCAAGCTGAGTAAACCCTTTAACACATACGTTACAACTATTAGGTTTATCGGCTGTATGTGTTCTCATGTGTCTATGTAAATTACCCAGCTGACTGAACCTTAACCACATACATCACAGTCATGAGGTTTATAACGTGTATGTGTTCTCATGTGTCTATGTAAATTACCAAGCTGACTAATATGCCACAGCTATGAGGTTTATCACCTGTATGTGTTGTCATATATCTATGTAAATTACTAAGATCACTAAACCCTTAACCACATGCATCACAGTCATGAGGTTTATCACCTGTATGAATTGTCATATGTCTTTGTAAATTACCAAGCTGACTAAACCCTTTACCACATACGTCACGGCTATGAGGTTTATCACCTGTATGTGTTCTCATATGTCTTTGTAAATCACAAAGCTGACTAAACCCTTTGCCACATTCATCACAGTCATGGGGTTTATCACCTGTGTGTGTTCTCATATGTCTTTGTAAATTACTAAGCACACTAAATCTTTTACCACATACACCACAGTCATGGGGTTTATCACCTGTATGTGTTTTCATATGTCTCTGTAAAGTAAAATGCTGACTAAACCCTTTACCACATACATCACATTCATGGGGTTTATCACCTGTATGTATCATCATGTGTCTCTGTAAAGTAGCAAGCAGACTAAACGCTTTACCACATAAATCACAGTCATGGGGTTTATCACCTGTATGTGTTTTCATGTGTCTCTGTAAAGTAGCATGATGACTAAACCCTTTATCACATAAATCACAGTAACCGTTATGAGGTTTATCGCCTGTATGTATTCTCATGTGACTTTGTAAATGACCAAGCAGACTAAACCGTTTACCACATACATCACAAACATAAGGTTTATCGCCTGTATGTATTCTCATGTGACTTTGTAAATGACCAATCATGAAGTTTGTTACCGGTATGTGTACTCATGTGACTTTGTAAATGATCAAGCTGACTGAACCGTTTACCACATACATCACAATTATAAGGTTTATCGCTTGTATGTGTTATCATGTGTCTCTTCAAACCACCATGCTGACTAAATCCTTTACCACATTCATCACAGTCATGAGATTTATCCCCTGTATGTGTTTTCATGTGTCTCTGTAAATAACCAAGGCTACTAAACCCTTTACCACATACATCACAGTCATAAGGTTGATCACTTGTATGTGTTCTCATATGTCTCTGTAAATTACTATGCTGAATATACCTTTTACCACATAAATCACAGTTATGAGGTTTATCTCCTGTATGTTTTCTCATGTGTTTCGTTAGGAAACTACCTCGGCAAAATTCTCTACCATCAATATCACATTTATGAGGGTTTTCATCAATATGTGTTCTTGTATGTCTCTTTAAGTCACTACTTTGACTAAATTCTCTAGCACACTCATCACATTCAGAAACTTTATTGCCAGCCTCTGCTATTATGCTAGCACAATCATCACATTCGGAAACTTTATTGCTAGCCTCTGCTATTACGCTAGCACAATCATCACAATCGGAAACTTTATTGCCAGCCTCTTCTATTATGCTAGCACAATCATCACAATCGGAAACTTTATTGCCAGCCTCTGCTATTATGCTGGCACACTCATCAAATTCAGATACTGTATTGCCAGCCTCTGCTATTATGCGTCTCTATAGAGTACCATTTACTGCGACTTAATCGTCTACCCCATACATCCTATTACTAGTTGGGGTTCTTGTAAGACTCTGTAAAATTAATAACATAAAAACAAAATTAAGACTTAAACCTGTTTAATACTTATACAATATCTATGTTGTACATTCTGCTTTATTGCAAAAAAATCAACAATCAAACTATCTCAAAGTTCTGTTTTCTATCAAAAGCTATACGAGCAATAATCTCCAGCATATTTTTCTGTTCATTGGTGTTTTAATTTGGTTCGTTCTCTTCTTACATATAATTAGAAAATTTGGTATATGGACGAGTACAGATCATACTTAACATTATACTAAATGCAATTGCTAAACACAGAACAAACATTTTCGTTTGGATATACTAAAGTTTATAGAAAAAACTAATATACATATAATATATTAAAGAGTCCGACCTCAATTAAATCAAAATAAGTTTTGTAGATATGCACTTGGAACAAACAAAAAAAAGAGCAGGAAATGTCCTTCTAGATCTGAATATGGAGGAAGATTCCTACATATTTTTTAATTGTCCCATAACCTCTTTTGTATAAAGATCTACTTTAGAGTGAACACTCGTCTGAAAGTTGTATATTCTCTTTAAAAGATCCTTCGTGATCAGTCTATAAACTCATGGTATTCATATGTAAATCATATTAGGTTCGACAATAATACTAGCAAACACATAGATTAATCTAAATACAAATACAGACATGACAGAGTCTGCTAAAATCTATGTAGTAAAACATTTTATAATGATGAATTTGAGCAAAGATAAAAAAAAAAAAGAATGAAAACAAAATGCATGTATCATATCTTGATCAAAATGGTAAACTTAATATTGTAGAGGGTTCCACCCTGTGTCTCTCCTGCGATTGCTGCTGTCAGTGTAAAAGTGTAATATTGACTTTAAAAGTTAGTCCATTTATCTGGTGAATACAAAATTTGAAAAAGAAACACTCAAACATTTTCTTTAGATGCTATATCTTGGTCTTAAAGATTAGCTATAACCGTAACGATCCATACGGGTTAACAAATGTATCATATCAAAAAATATAACCCCAGACAATCTGTAAATGTTTACCGTGAAAACTAATCCCATCTATCCGAAAAATACGGAAAAATGAAAATAGATTTCAAAAGTTTGCTTCAGATATTTATAATTATCTCCTAAGCATTAAAAACCTTCTGCAAAAGTTTCGTACAATTCTATTAAGGTTTGACATTAAGACAAACTGTTAACCTCAGACTGTATCATGGCTACTTGTTAACTAAAAAAAAAAATTTCTCTAGTTATCTGTAAAATATGGAAAAATAGAATTAAATATTTTCAAAAAATTGCTCTGGGTAGTTTATTTTGGTCAACAAGCTTCCCTCCAAATTTCATAAAATTCCTGGAAGGTTTGACAAAGTTATTGATGGCTGAAGAAATTTAACCTCAGACAGAATCTGACTTTTAATTGTAAAAAAAAGTCCATTTACTAGGTATCATTTAAATACGAAAAAATGAAAACAAACATTTTTAATTTTTTTCCATGGATTCTGTATTTTATTCACTGAGAAGCGGCTCGTGAAATTTAACAGTCCCTCGACTGGTTTCTTTCCAAATACCCCTCCATAACCTGATATATCTTTTCATAATTACACCGTATGTAAGAATGCTGGATTTTGATTGGTTGGTAGCCAGTGTATTTTTCGCATAATTATTCTAACCTTTTTTTCCCTCATGCCTGTTTTTCACCACTCCCGGTAAATATGCCTCAAATTCCCCTCTTTGCCGTGGTATTTGCTATTTTGGATATTCATTTTTACCCTCGCGAGGCTCTTCCCGTTAAAATTATTCGGAACCTTTCTCACCTTATCCCGATCATTAAGGCAACATGATTTGATTGATAGAGGTAATCCAAAAACTGTAAAAAAAAATCTTGGCTGGTATTTTTCGCAAATACCCCTCCATAACATTATATATAGCAAACAAGCGTCTGTTCAAATTTCACAAATTCCATGAAGGTTTGATAAAGTTAGGGAGCTACCATTTGATTTTAAGCGGGGTGGCTAGGATGAAAAAGCTTGTCCTGCATTTTTACTATAGACATAATTGAAATCTCTGTCCTGTATTTTGTATTTTTGACTCTATTCGGTCATGCCTTTTTTGTTTACTCAAAACTCCAGTCCTGCTTATTTTTTTCAAATGTCATCCTAGCCCCCCCCCCCCCCCCCCCCCCTCTTAACAAATCAAATGGTGGCTCCCTTGCTCTTATTTATGTCTTAAAAAGCTTCAACCACAGACTGAACATATTTAAATGATGACGCCGCCGAGACCAACGCCGGAATCGAGGATCGGTATGGCTCGCTTTCGCGGCAAACATGTCTCAAGCTCGACAAAAATTGATATAAAGAATATTATTTGAATTATGTGACAAAGGGGCTTCTAGTGCTTAATTGGTTCCTTATCATCTAATGCAGCTACAGGTCATGATTTATTTGTAAAATCATTTAAAAAAAACTATTAAGTCGTGAAGACATCAATGACGGGAACAACACACTCACGTTTTATCATTTTTTTAAAAAGTAAAAGCCAAAGAATAACAATGGACAATGTCAGAATTACATTATGAGGTATTCCTTCATTGGAGGACAATTCGGTTTACAGTAACGATAATAATTATGACTCCTACCTGCCTAATATATCTATCTCTATATGATCTGTATATGTTCTATATTCACAACCAATAGTTAGACTGTTTCAATATAGATTACTGAAAACAGACAATACTCGATGATATGACAAATTTGTAGCAATACTTGAATCAAAATGACATTGCATAGCCTTAAGCCATAAGTGATATTCACATTAATTTATTTAAAAGATCAAATAGTCCATTGTCGCAAATGATCATTCTGTAGCACATCCAGATATAGGTACCCCGAAGCAACAAAACAATAGTAAATTAACACATCTTTGAAGCTACTTCATATTTCACATCTAAAAGAATTGATAGCACTGATGTGTCCACTGGTTAATTTATGTGATATGTTTAAATAATCAATTAAGCTACTTAATTTATATTTCATATCAGTGAGTATTGTCGCAATGATTCTATTCCACGTACATAATCAAAGAGCTGATTGCTCTGAGGTGGAAGAAAATGCATAAAAGGTAACTTGAATTACCATAAAAGCAGCCCCCACCAACCCAAACCCAGCCTGCTTTGTCCCATTATTGCTTTCGACGTATTTTTTTCTTCCAAAAATAATAATACAGTACGCATAACACAACCAAAACTCACTATCCTTAACATAAAAATCTGCAGATACTGTTGATTCAAATTAAATTTTCTATAACTAAATTCCATACATTAGTCTCAGCATGGTCAACTTGATGCAATGCAATTTCGCCAAGCAATTATAACAGTAATTGATTTGGTTTCACTTGATTCTGTCAAAGGCAGATAGTTAACTTTAAAAAAAATGGCCACCAAGATTTTAGTCAAGTTTGCTTAAACTAGGGTTTTCATTATAAACATATATTGAAAAATTCTAAATATATCCAATGCAGATATGTGTCAGGCCAAGGATTGGGTTTTGGGCACTCATTAGCATTTCAAACCCGTTCATTTTCTGTAAGTGCTCGACCCATATCATATTTGTTTTTCATCTAATATTTTTACACAAACGTATGAGTGTAGGAATGGCTTTTTCCGTCAGGAGTCACACAGCCCTTTTCTGCAATTTTTCATGAAGATAAAACTATTGACATCAACGAATTACTGGTTCCGTACTCAAGCCTCGATGACGAATAACGGTAAAGAGCTGGACTACTAGTATTCAGTTGTTAAATCCCGTTTTTGATCACTTCTAAAACTTTGAAACGTAAGGCAATAAAGGCAATCATTGGGGACATTCCGACAATGACCGACATGAAAACTACGTACTTTCGAAATGGAATCCGTCAACTGACATTAGTTTGTTCATTGATGTTTCTGTCAACTGACGGTGCATCATTTGATGTGTAAAACACCAGCAGATTCACGTGTGCGCTTGACTCTTTATTATCGCAATAACATACTAAATTATTCTAATTTTCGTTTTTAAAAACACATGTTGTCTAAAACTGGAATATGACTTAATAGATTGCATTAAAGATCTGAACGCAGACGAACAACTAAATCCGTGTATTTTTTCAAGCATCATTGATTTGAAGTCGTTCTCTCCACGGAGATAATTGACTTTAACTTAAGATGGATTGTATGAATATATGACAATTCTGTTTATCATTATTTTGAAACTTTCAAATGCACAATTAAATTTCCCATTTGTGCACATGCGCAGATACGTAACCAACGGATTTAGATTAACCCGAATAATCCAGTTGTTTTATTCCGATAATTCCAATTATTAATCTACCAAAGACAATTATTACAACAATCAGTGAGAATAATTATCATGACCTATTAATGCTCCAAAACAAGCCATCAACTTTTAATTTTTTTTTATGTGTTTTTATGAATTTCGAGAATTTATACCATATAAATTTCTGAATAAGTTTATTAAACTTTAATACCCATATTATTATTATTATTATTTAATAAATGCAAGGACGTATAAAACGTCCTTGATAAAAGTAAGGAGAAGGAACCCAGGGCGAACGTACTCTATGGGGACGAACTTAGGGCAAACGGACCAAGGGCGAACCGACCCGATACCAAATTCAAGCATGCGTACTACAAAATCTACTTTAAAAACATCCGGTTACAAGTAAACAAATAACGTTCATGTAAGATGAGATGAAATCTAATAATTTACATAAATAAAGGGGTAGATATTAATACATTAAAACATGAGAAATTATAACACTAACGATAGTGATCGTTTTTCAAGCCTAACTTATAAATTAAATGATGCAGATGCTTAGATCATGTGTAAACATCGGTGTCAAGATATGGCACCGGAAGTTGTTATGAAATTGTAAAGCACAGAAAGGGATACGGCACACGTCCTGGTAACGGTTCAATGATTTGACAGCCGGCAGTAAAGGCTTTCAGAAGACTTGAAGTCTTCTTCCACCAAAAAAAACGTACAGTAACAAACAATTTGCCGTACAATTCATCGGACTTGTTTACATGGATTTCTATGTGAAAACAATAGTTATTTCGAAATAACGTGTTTTTCAAGCTTAAACTTTGTTCTACAAAAACTTCAAATGAATAGTTGAAGGATAAATGTGTTTTTAACAAAGGAGTGGGTCCGGTAAGGGCCAATTTTGGCCTTAAATTTCAGGTACATCTGATGAAAGATTTGGACACTTTTTAAACACTTACAAGTGTCTTCTTCAGTCGATTCAATTAGTTGATGTGAAAGATTTGAACTGATTTATAAGTCATTAAAGACGCCCAAATACAAGTTTTAAGGTAGCACTACAGTCTGACTCCAACCAAAAAAAAATCTATCCAATATGCCATAAAATGTCACTTTTCTGATGCGTTATGTCAAAAATGAAAGTGGCCGCATTCGTGTTCAGTCTCAACCTTTCATATATGTTTTATATATGTAAATACATAACATCAAATATAACATACATTTAAAAATTAAGACTGAACACAAATGTATGCGGCCACTCCCATTTGAGACGGAAACCGTCTTAAAATTAGCTCAAATGCTAAAACTGTGAAGATTTCAGTAATTTTGAATGACTTAATGATGCTAGTACCCGATACATTACCATTGTATTGTCAAAAACAGCCCATATTTTTATGTAATAGAAGTATTCTACTTTCCAATAAATAGCTGAAAATTTACATTTTAACAATTTTGTACAACTGCTATATTTTGCAATACATGTATATATATATTGTTTGATATCGTATTCCTTCCTCCCACAGGGCCGTTACTACCGTCTGAATTTTTGGCAAAAAAATAATAAATAAGAGAGAAAAAAAAAGAAAATGGAAAAAGTTAGGCATGCAGGGGTGAAAAACATCTTTTGCATTTTTATATCATTCAACAATTAAGTAATGCATATATTATAACAAAAAGTATGTTGATATTCGTGTACTGTAACATGGTCTGCTTACTGTTCTTTTCCCTCAGACTCTCAACAGAAGAATGACTCTGTGAGAGCTGATACTGGGTCTTTATATGTTGGGGGAAACTAGCTTTGAACAATGCCTTGGATGGAGTATGGCATTGCTGCCGATGTAAAGGCAGGCGGGCGTTGTCGCCGATGTAGAGGCAGGCCGGGATCGACTGACACCTATAAGTTTCAAAATTCAAAATTTTTAATAACAAGAGTGCACACGCTGAAATGTCTCGCCTTCTTTACTAATCATTGATATTATGTTGATAGTCCTAAATATAAAGCTTTATTACAACTGTCACATAAACTTAACATTAACCAAGTAAACTAAACATTGACCAATGAACCATGAAAATGAGGTCAAGGTCAGATGAACCATGCTAGGCAGGCATGTACAGCTAACAATTCTTCCATACAACAAATATAGTTGACCTATTGCTTATAGTTTAAGAAAAACAGACGAAAACACAAAAACTTAGCACTGAGCAATGAACCTTGAAAATGAGGTCAAGGTCAAATAAAACCTGCGTAACTGACATATAGATCATAAAATATTTCCATACACCAAATATAGTTGAACTATTGCATATAGTATTAGAAAAAAAGACCAAAACTCAAAAACTTAACTTTGACCACTGAACCATGAAAATGAGGTCAAGGTAAGATGACACCTACCAGCTAGACATGTACACCTTACAATCATTCCATACACCAAATATAGCTGACCTATTGCATGCAGTATTAGAAAGAAAGACCAAAACTCAAAAACTTAACTTTGACCACTGAACCATGAAAATGAGGTCAAGGTCAGATGACACCTGCCAGCTAGACATGTACACCTTACAATCATTCCATACACCAAATATAGTAGACCTATTGCATACAGTATAAGAAAAACAGACCAAAACACAAAAACTTAACTATAACCACTGAATCATGAAAATGAGGTCAAGGTCAGATGACACCTGCCAGTTGGACATGTACACCTTACAGTCCTTCCATACACCGAATATACTAGACCTATTGCTTATAGTATCTGAGATATGGACTTGACCACGAAAACTTAACCTTGTTCACTGATCCATGAAATGAGGTCGAGGTCAAGTGAAAACTGTCTGACGGGCATGAGGACCTTGCAAGGTACGCACATACCAAATATAGTTATCCTATTACTTATAATAAGAGAGAATTTAACATTACAAAAAATCTGAACTTTTTTTTCAAGTAGTCACTGAACCATGAAAATGAGGTCAAGGACATTGGACATGTGACTGACGGAAACTTCGTAACATGAGGCATCCATATACAAAGTATGAAGCATCCAGGTCTTCCATCTTCTAAAATATAAAGCTTTTAAGAAGTTAGCTAACGCCGCCGCCGCCGGATCGCTATCCCTATGTCGAGCTTTCTGCGACAAAAGTCGCAGGCTCGACAAAAACAAAATGAATACAAAACAGTTACAAACAATAATAAAGTAAAACAAATATTTTCAATTATTTCCTTAAAAGAAAACAATAAATATTTTGATAAAACTTCATTTATGAAAACTCTTAATTATCTTTATTTTAGTTTAACTTGATTAGAAATATTTTTCTTTAAATCTTGATAATTTAAAAATCATGACTTACCTATAAGTTTCAAAATTCAAACTTTGACGTCTCAAAGCAGAATTTCTACTTATATAGCAATCATTTAATTGATGGTATGCCAACGTGACTTTCTTTGTCAGCATAAAATTAGAAATTACCAAATATAGTTATTGTCCGAAATAAGGTCAAAATGTTGTATAATAATTAAATGTCCCATATATGATAGAGAGGTCACTTTGACAATGGTGATTATAAATAATCTTTAAATGACCGGATAATAGTTTCCATTATCCCACGGTATATAATAGTGATTAACAAAATCATTACCTTTCTTATTTAAATAAAATTTAATTAATAATTGTAACGTCAGCTATGTCCAAAATTTATGTCAAATATCTGTCACAATACATTCTTCGAATAGTTACATGATCTGACACAAGAAATCGACAGATGGGTTGTTAAATGTACCAGATCGAATTAAGAGTACTAGTATGTTAAGACTCTTGTAGACTCACTTACATATATGCCGATTGGGACCTGTATCCAAATATACCGTGATACCATTTTGAAGCTACTATTGACATTGCCAGTCGGTTCCTGCTCATTTAGAGATCTTTTTCTGCCCTTTTGCGTTTAAAGACATGATGTAGTTCAACAATAACCGAGGACAGATTATGTGGTTTAGACATGCTTCTAAATTGTTTGCACCTATCCTAAGTCAGGAATCTGATGTTCAGTAGTTGTCGTTTGTTGAAGTGGTTCATAAGTATTTCTCGTTGCTCGTTTTTTTTTATAGATTAAACCATTGTTTTCCCCGTTTGAATGGTTTTATACCAGTAATTTTTGTGAAGCCTTTTATAGTTTTCTGTTCGGTGTGGGCCAAGCAAGTGGAGCCAAGGCTCCGTGTTGAAGACCGTACCTTGACCTATAATGGTTTACTTTTATAAATTGTGACTTGGACGGAGAGTTGTCTCATTGGCACTCATACCACATCTTCCTATATCTATATTCACGTCCATCGTACGGACAATGTAGGACAAGTAAACGCAGAAGCTGCATGTTCTTAACGATGGGGTCTAAGTGGAACAAGAAAGGTTGAACTAGTGTTCATAGACAATGACTAACTTCGATTCTTTGGTATTTTCAATTTTTCAATATTTTACTGGAAAGAGCACAATAGAGGCGTGATCCAAATACAGACAATAATAAACAACATATACATTGTAAATGAAATATGGATCCATGTTACAACAAGTCATAAGTAAATTCTATGGATACCATAACATTCAAAACCAGGGGTTAAGAAATTTTGTTACAGCTCACTAGCCCAGGGCTAATTGGTAGCAGGATTTTACTAGCCCTGTTGGAAGAACTATTAGCCCATCAAAACTGACCTGCTAGCCCAAGTATGCCTTACAAATTCAGAGTTTCCTGCATAATACAATGAATTCTATAAATTTAACAATTTGTATCCGTTGTACAGTAGATTTAGGAAATCGGATACCCAAAACTTATGTCAGCAAAAAAATATCCCATTAACCGATATATTCAATTAATCGATAATTGTATATTCATTGAATATTCTGCAGTAATGAGTTGACCAAATCCTGAGATGGTACAAGTCTTGACCACTGTTATACATTGTATTGAAGTGATTTTTATCAGATCGTTTGTGTAAAAGAATTATCAGCTGGTTATATGTAATGCTCATATTTGTTTTCAGTTTTTAAATCCTATTTATTAAAATAAATCAAATGACCTCAAATATTTATGTGAATAAGTATCAGCCATCCATAGTTTATGTGTCTTTTTTAATTGTGTTATAAACGAAGTAATATCCATATTTACATCAATCACAGGTACTAATTGTGGGCTATAAATAGATTACAAACTGAGTACAGTCTCTAAACTGAAATTGTATTAGTTTAAATTTTATTTCTTTAAAAATAAAATTTATTTGAATATCAATGAAGATTTATATCATAATTGATGAAATATACAGTCCGCCAAAAGTTAAGCACCACCTATTTTTATTGCATCGAAATTTTTTTTCATTTAAAAAAATCAGTTAATCCTCGAAAAAGAGAAAATATTCATGTAGCAATTTTGCTAACATATACCATAAACAAACCGTAAACTTAAGTTTGTTCACGTATGCAGGTTCTATGCATTTGAAATTTGCGTTCATAGAAATAGTGAAAATTACACAAATCAGAAACGGAATTTAAGTTTCACTGTGATTTTATTTTTTTACAACAATTAATCACCCAATATCATTAAAAGTCTCTACAAGTAATCTTTGGTATGTTCGGCAAATTAAATTTCAATATTTGAGTCAATAGGATGTGTAACACCCTCTCTTCCGGTACAGTTCCATAACACGGAGTCTCATACTCTGAACAAGCCTTCTGAACTTTAGATGAGCAAATTTATTCCATTCAGCAACAATTGCGCTTCTTAAATCGCTATGATTTTGCAAAGGTGGATCTCTGCGATTGAGATTTCTGCCAATGGCATCCCAGACATGTTCAATAGGGTTCATGTCTGGAGACAAGGAAAGCTAAAAGATAGTGTCAATGACTTCTTGCTCTTTGTACTCTTTGTACTCGGTTACAATCCTTGCCCTGTGTGGTCTAGCATTGTCACACATGCACAAGGGTCTTGAAGCAAGAGGAGGATTATCAAAATGAGACACTACAATGTTTCTAAGTACCAAATCCCTGTATGTCTGCCCCGGTCCGTTCATGTTACCCTGTATAGAATATGCATACCCATCTTACAACAATATGAGAAGAAACCCCATACTGTAACACCACCAGCAACGTATACAGTCGTTAGGCAAATGTTGTTTTGGTCATTAGCAGTTTTAGTTCCACGACAAACTCGTATTCTGCCGTCTATTGGTCGTAACGGAAACTGACTCTCATTTGACCAATGAACATTTTGCCAGCTTCTCATGTTCCAGCGTCGATGGTCATTAGCCCTTTGAAACCTGATTATACGGTGCCTGGCTGTTACGGCAGGTCTCTTGACAACACGACGTGCTCTTAGGTAGCCTCTATGAAGTCGACGGACCAATGTTCGAACACTAACATGACCACCTTGACGCCAGTGGTGTCTAAGTTGTGGGGCAGGAGTAAATGGGTTGGCTTAAGCACAACCAATAAGGAGTCTGTCATCACGATCGGTAGTTAAACGGGGTCTTCCGGACCTTGGTCTATCATTTACAGTTCCTGTGTCAACATGACGTTGTAAAAATCTGACAATGACGGTGTGTTTAACATTGAAATGGTTACCTATGCAACTAGTGCGCCTACCGGCATTTGACATGTCAATTGCTTGTCAAGGTTCAGTCACATAAAACTTACCCCTTGCCATATTCACAGTGAAGTGGTGAAGGTCAAATTTCACCTGTACGCGGGACAGTAGGAAGATGATTTAAATGCATCGAAACAGTGTATTCGAAAAAGTGCAGATGACCTTTAATAAAAAAATTGCTTAGCGTGTTTATCGGAGTCTATTTTTTATTATCGTAATGAATTTTCTTAGTGTATGATATAGGCAATTCATAACACCAAACATAAATATTTTTTTCGCAATAGTTAAAAAAATATTGCCAGTTATATTTAGGTGGTGCTTAACTTTTGGCGCACTGTATATTATTTCATCAAGTTTACGTTTTCTAAAGACTGTTAATGTTTAGGTCATGGTTCTGGAGGCTTCTTCACTGTAGTATGTAAACAAAAACAAAATGGCGTCCATAACATGTGATCATGCACGTTACAAATTTATATCTGACAAAAGTCAGGTTAAATTTTTCTGTCAAAGGGGATTCACATTTATATTGCAATAAATTATTCACAATGAGGTACAATCAGGTTACATTATATTTCTCTGGTTTCATTAGCAATGTACAATACCCCCTTAACCTGGAATCCTGATGAAATATTTTCGATTTTGCAAGCTCCAATTCAAATATAACTCGAACCGGAAGTCCGCTTACGGTATTGAGAATATTTTGTCAGGTTCCCAGACTAAATACCCCCTGTACTGACAAATCGATATTGAAAGTACGGGATCCACCCAGAGTTATTTGTTCTATTTTTAAAACTTGTACAAAATCAATTCAAATTCTGAGAATCCCGGATGACGTAGTTGAATCTGATTGTCGGACTAAGATGGAAAAAGTGATGAGGGGATTTTCCACTTTCTATTTTGGAAACGCCAAGAATTTTTTGTTACTAGTCCGTCGGGAATATTGGGTTACAAGTTTTGGTTGCCCGAGGCCTAAATGCTGTAGTCCCGGGAGTCGGGCTAGTGGATTTTTTAACCCCTGAAAAGTGATATTGATATTTATTAAAATGTTATTAAAATGTGTGTTACTTTTATTGCATCGTTAACCACACACAATTATTCAACTTTTTCTACTTCCCTAATGCATTTCTTCATACAGTAAATATGAAACAAAAATGCTAAATAGGATACAACAAGAGTGCACACGCTGAAATGTCTCGCCTTCTTTACTAATCATTGATATTATGTTGACAGTTCTAAATATAAAGCTTTACTACAGCTATCACATAAACTTAACATGATCGAAGAAAATGAGGTCAAGGTCATATAAACCAAACAAGAAATACATGCACACCTCACAATCATTCAATACACTAAATATAGTTGACCTATAGCTTATAGTTTCTAAGAAACAGACTTAACCATGAAATCTAAACATTGACCAATGAACCATGAAAAAGAGGTCAAGGTCAGATGAACATATACAGACATGTACAGCTTACAATTCTTTCATACAACAAATATATTTGACCTATTGCTTATAGTTTAAGAAAAACAGACCAAAACACAAAAACTTAACTATAACCACTGAACCATGAAAATGTGGTCAAGGTCAGATGACACCTGCCAGTTGGATATGTACTGATTCCAGTCCTTCCATACACCGAATATACAAGACCTATTGCTTATAGTATCTGAGATATGGTGGGACATTTTAAGTGGCAATTATCCAGTGAAGCTTTACTATGAATTAAGCATGTATGACGACAAAATATTGTTTCAAATGTTACTCGGTCGAAAACCATTGACAATTTTTTCAAACCTAGATGAATGGGTTCAGTTTCTCAAGCTGTGTCATGCACATGTTATGTAGTGTGTAGCAGAATATAGTCAATCTCTTAAGACAGAGCTATTATGTGTGCCAATATTATACATGATAGGTAAGGTCACTGCATCAATACTTTTAAGATTGCTTGTATAAACAGTCATTTATCTATTGTGTATTTACTTTATATTTTTGCTCTCATACTGATATTTTGTTTGTAATTATGACGTTTACATATATTCACTAACCGTATGTTCATTTAATCTTGAGGAATTAAACATATGAATGAAAGGAATGAATGTCATCTCTAATTAGAAACAACAAGTCAACAAAGACTTTATTTACAAAATATATCATATAAGTTAAAAAGTTAAAAAAAAAAAATAAATATGAGCAATTATAAAAAGACTTATTCGAAAAGTGGGACAATCGAGAAGACACAAAAAAACATCTTCTTGTAAAAAGTATTGCATGGCATATTTTGCCATTAAAATCATAACAAATATCAAATAATTGCAATAAAAACAAAAATAACTTAATTGCATTGTTTACACAAGTTCTCATATCGCCTTAGTTAATTCTTTTTTACCTGAAAATTTGTACTAAGACCAAATGGGATTAATTTAATATAATGATTTTGACAGCTAAGGCGAAATGAGAATAAGCCGACTTAACCACCAAAACTTAACCTTGTTCACTGATCCAAGAAATAAGGTCGACAGGGCCGTAACTAGGCTCTTTTAAAAGTGAGGCAAAATACATTCGGCGAGGGGTCTGGGGCCGATCAAGGCCTCCAGAAGCTCTGGAAAAAATGATGCAAAATCGTGCATTCTGGGCGTTTCCCGGGCCCTTTCTTAATCTAAAACGCAAGTTTTGTTTTAATTATTTTTTCGACAATATTCTGATCTCAAAGCAAAATATATAGATTCAGTGTAAGACTTTTTAGTTTTCAGGGGCAACATCAAAAGACCGCAGATATGTAGGATAAAGCAAAAATCACAATTCACATAGTTAAGTGTGTAGCTACTGTTTTATTCGTTTTTTTTTTATTGAGTTTTGGCTTGCTGAAAAACGTATTATACCTGTCAATTATGCTTTTTTTTCAAAATAAGTTAAGACTATGTGAATTTAATTTTTATAACACATTTCAATTACAACTTGATGTAGTTCCTAACTGGGATAAAAGGGTACACTTCGGGTAGACTCAGGAAAACTGTTCTCAGACCTCATTCCTACATTTTTGTGCAGTTTTAATATGTATACCGGCTGATTAATGTCGGATCTATCTTGTTCTGGTCTTGTATTGTGTTTAGACTTTTTATTATTTAATGTAATAATTTTGTGACTTTAAAATTTATTCACAGTGCAATACTAAGTACCACTTAATTAAGTCGACGCCTAGGGGCCGTCTTGATCTTGTTGTAGGGTATGAATGATTCGTTCTTTGTTGAAGACCCTCCAGCGACTGTCAAGATGAAGAACAGGAATAAAAGCCCTGTTCATTGATATTTTGTATTTTTTTCTATGTATTGTGTGCTTTTTTGTCCCATTCACATTTACTCCATATCCTTTTATTTTCTATTTTAGGAACTGAACACGGCTTAATACAAGTTTATCCCTTCAATGTAAAAGGTCATATGGCAGTAGTGGGGAAACTACCGGTTCTGGCGACTTTTTGCTAATGTTAACCCTATGGGGAAAAGGTAGCCTCCTGAGAGGTAGCCTCCCGATGTGAGGCTATTTCTATGACGACATTTTTAGGTATTATGACATTAATTAATTAAATTATTTATTTTCTTTGGAGGATAAACTCATTATAAAATGTTACTAATTACGTTTGTGTTAATTATGCATAAGTACATGATTTTTATTTTAATTTTAATTTGATATATGAAAATCCCCAGTCTATTAATAGATATACAGGTAAACCCATCTAAGTGTGTATCAAATATATATATTTGTTTGTTTATATATCTATTCACCTACGGCTGTGAAGAATAAGACGTACACGTTATTATATAAATAATATAATCGTTAAATCAATATTGAAAGCGTGTTTTAACTTGTCGTTATTGTACGTTGTGACCTTTAACATGTTTAGACGTGTTAACAGTTAATTAATAATCCGATTTAGATTAGTCGCCATGTTCAAAATATAATTGTAAACATGATCGCGTCGGTTTTTTTATACGACCGCAAAAAAATTTTTGTGGTCGTATATTGGTATGACGTTGGCGTCGTCTCGTCGTCGTCGTCGTCGTTGTCGTTGTCGTCTGGCGTCGTCCGAAGACATATTGGTTTTCGCACTGTAACTTTAGTTTAAGTGAATGGATCTCTATGAAATTTTACCACAAGGTTCAATACCACAAAAGGAAGGTTGGGATTGATTTTGGGGGTTATGGTACCAACAGTAGAGGAATGAGGGGCCAAAAAGGGGCCAAAAATAAGCATTTTTGTAACTCTCAGACATAACTTGTGTGTTAGTGTATGGACCTCTCTGACATTGTACCACAAGGTTCCATATCACAAAAGGAATGCTGGGATTGATTTTGGGGGTAATTGTCTCAAAATTTTAGGAATTAGGGGCCAAAAAAGGGGCAAAAAACAAGCATTTTTCTAGTTTCATGACAATAACTTGCGTGTAAGTGTATGGATCTTTCTGAAATTGTACTACAAGGTTTTCATATCACAAAGGGAAAGCTGGAATTGAGTTTGGGGGTAATTGCCGAAACGTTTAGGAATTGGGGGCCAAAAAGGGGCCAAAAATAAGCATTTTTCTAGTTTCCAGACAATAACTTGTGTTCAAGCATATGGATCTCTCTGAAATTGTACTGCAAGGTACCATACCACAAAGGGAAGGCTGGGATTGATGATGGGGGTAATTGCCTCAATATTTTAGGAATTAGGGGCAAAAAAGGGGCAAAAACAAGCATTTTTCTAGTTTCAGGACAATAACTTGTGTGTAAGTGTATGGATCTTTCTGAAATTGTACTACAAGGTTCCATATCACAAAGGGAAAGCTGGGTTTGAGTTTGGGGGTAATTGCCTTAAACGTTTAGGAATTGGGGGCCAAAAAACACATTTTTCTAGTTTCCAGACAATAACTTGTGTTCAAGTGTATGGATCTCTCTGAAATTGTACTGCAAGGTACCATACCACAAAGGGAAGGCTTTTCTCGAAAATTCTGTACCACAATCTGGACAAGTATTAGACATTTGCACAAAATACGGAAATCAAAGCTAATTACGTTGAAAGAGTGACCAAGACTATTAAATAAAAAATTATTAGATTTATCACCAGTAAGCAGTCATATGACTATTATGTTAAATGGTTACACTGGCCAAAGAAATTCAACTCTTGGATTAAAGCTCGCGATTTATCTGATATTTGAGAGAGTTAACTATCCCGGAAAGACTAACTTAAAGTCTCGACAGTTTACACCCCTGCACGAAATATAGCATACTGTTGACCCTTTCGTGAGGTTACAGATACTGTTGAGTGATATGCAACTCTCTATTTCTTTTTATCTCGATGTATAAAATAATCATAGATAATTTTATTCTTTATATATATTGTAAAGACAACATGTGGATGGCTCCCCGACCCATGTCTGTCTGGTTCACCTTCTGTCTGAATTGACGGGGATATTAAATATTGTACAAATTATTGTTGTTATCATTACTAGTGTGGTATCGAGAAGCAGAAACTTAAAAAAAAAGGAATACAATCACACAAAAGGAGAATCATATTGGATAATTCCTTGCTCATATTTGTATGGATTAAACCTTGAATCGATACACACAAACACACACAAACATACACAAACACTAACAATGATAAACACCGGTGCATCGTTTATCAATAAAACCTATTGAAAGTTAAAACACGCTATCGATATTGATTGAACAATTATATTATAAAATTCGAGATTAAATACCTTTCAAAATTTCACCTCAGAAATAGTTAGATGTAAAATACTATTTTGTTCCATTAATGTAACGATTTACTTATATTAAAAAAAAAAACGACGCGATCATGTTTACAATTATATTTTGAACTTAGAATATAGCAAAGTACTCTCGACCAATGAAATTGTAGAATTGGATGCCTCTTAATTGTGAAGAATGAACGTAAATCATGTTCTTAGTAAGGGATTATCCTATTATTTGGGTCTATTTACAGTTCAAAACAAAGAGTTTCTATAAATGAGTTACAACTGCCCTGAAGCACATTTATCAGCCTGAAAGGATTTATCACACAGTGATTGAAACTGACTAAAAGTTGAATTGTGAAACAAACAAAAATCTCAAAATAAGTTGAAGTTTACTGGTGCAGTAAAATTGGTACCGTGAATTTAATTATGAAAATATTAATAACTTCAAATTACTATAAAATTAAACAATACCAAAGCAATGCAAAAAAAAATTAAAAAAATCTTTCAGATAAAAAATAACCTAAATCTTTAGCTTTCCAAAACTTTGATTACATGATCAGCGGTTGGGGAGAATAGTTATTTCCAATACAATTATTCCGATAAAAAAAACAGGAATTAAATTTTAAACATATTAAAAACTTTTAAGGGCATTATTTTTGAGCATTTCCCTGACATAATGAATCAGTATTTGATTTAAAAAGCCGGACCAAATTATTGGCTGTGAAATAAAATTTAGTTGTAACTCTAATGTATTAATTGATTTAAACTGTAAATGAAAAAGGATAATTCCTCACTAAAATATTACATGATTTACATTCATACTCACAATCAGGAAACATACAATTCCTACCTTTTCTTTCTACTGTTGTGTCACCTAATATCTATAACGCATTTTTTTAAAAAATATTTCCCAAATGATAAGAAAGTCCTCACATCACTAAAACTTATCCATAAATGACATGCCGAAAAAGGAAGTCATGCATCATTTATAAACATTGCACTGACAATGAAACTAATTCTTGAATAGATCATTTGAGCCTTGAGCACTTTACAATATACTAAGTTTGTAAGAGAATGATAATCCCTTACTTCATGATAAGTACTCGCTGACGCTCGTACTTATTCATGAAGAAAGGGATTATCATTCTCTTACATATACATGGCGACTAATCTAAATCGGATTATTAATTAACTGTTAACACGTCTTAACATGTTAAAGGTCACTACGTACAATAACGACAAGTTAAAACACGCTTTCAATATTGATTTAACGATTATATTATTTATATAATAACGTGTACGTCTTATTCTTCACAGTCGTAGGTGAATAGATATATAAACAAACAAATATATATATTTGATACACACTTATAGATGGGTTTACCTGTATATCTATTAATAGACTGGGGATTTTCATATATCAAATTAAAATAAAAATAAAAATCATATACTTATGCATAATTAACACAAACGTAATTAGTAACATTTTATAATGAGTTTATCCTCCAAAGAAAATAATTAATTTAATTAATTAATGTCATAATACCTAAAAATGTCGTCATAGAAATAGCCTCACATCGGGAGGCTACCTCTCAGGAGGCTACCTTTTCCCCATAGGGATTCAATTTTTGTTAAAATCAAACTTAGTTTAATTTTGGACCCTTTGGACCTTAATGTAGACCAATTTGAAAACGGAACCAAAGATTAAGAATCTAAATACACGGTTAGATTCGGCATATCAAAGAACCCCAATAATTCAATTTTTGATGAAATCAAACAAAGTTTAATTTTGGACCCTTTGGACCTCAATGTGGACCAATTTAAAAACGGGGCCCAAAATCCAAAAACTTAATACACGGTTAGATTCAGCATATTAAAGTACCCCAAGAATTCAAGAATAAAACCCCATTGAAATTGGTCAAGAAATAAGCAATTTATACGAAGTATCTTCTTTTGCACAATACTGTGCAATTGAATATTTCTTGCTATTGCGCAATACTGCACAATTGACAATTTCTTGCTATTGCGCAATATTGTGCTATTGGATATTTCTTGCTATTGCGCAATACTGTGCAATTGAAGATTTCTTGCTATTGCGCAATACTGTGCAATTGAAGATTTCTTGCTATTGTGCAATACTGTGCAATTGAAAATTTCTTGCTATTGCACAATACTTATTATATAATAATTTACACATCCTGTTTGGTGTGTATCTCCTACCATATCATTATTATTTGCTTTTAAATATAAATCAGAAATAACCAACTTAAAATGGAAAATTTTAAAAGAAAAAAAAAGGAAAAAAAGAAAAAAAAGGAAAAAAAAAAAAAAATCCCTCCCCAAATTTTTTGAACCCCCTTATGATTCATCACCCCCAAACTCAATCCCAGCCTTCCCTTTGTGGTATGGTTCCTTGCAGTACAATTTCAGAGAGATCCATACACTTGAACACAAGTTATTGTCTGGAAACTTGAAAAATGTGTTTTTTGGCCCCTTTTTGGCCCCCAATTCCTAAACGTTTCGGGTAATTTCCCCCAAACTCAATTCCAGCTTTCCCTGTGTGATATAGAACCTTGTAGTACAATTTCAGAAATATCCAAACACTTACACACAAGTTATTGTCATGAAACTAGAAAAATGCTTGTTTTTTGCCCCTTTTTTGGCCCCTAATTCCTAAAATTTTGAGGCAATTCCCCCAAAATCAATTCCAGCTTTCCCTGTGTGATATAGAACCTTGTAGTACAATTTCAGAAATATCCAAACACTTACACACAAGTTATTGTCATGAAACTAGAAAAATGCTTGTTTTTTGCCCCTTTTTTGGCCCCTAATTCCTAAAATTTTGAGGCAATTCCCCCAAAATCAATTCCAGCATTCCCTGTGTGATATGGAACCTTGTGGTACAATTTCAGAGAGATCCATACACTTGAACACAAGTTATTGTCTGGAAACTAGAAAAAAATCATATTTTTGGCCCCTTTTTGGCCCCTTATTCCTAAACGTTTCGGGCAATTACCCCCAAACTCAATTCCAGCTTTCCCTTTGTGATATGGAACCTTGTAGTACAATTTCAGAAAGATCCATACACTTTCACACAAGTTATTGTCATGAAACTAGAAAAATGCTTGTTTTTTGCCCCTTTTTTGGCCCCTAATTCCTAATATTTTGAGGCAGTTACCCCCAAAATCAATCCCAGCATTCCCTTTGTGATATGGAACCTTGTGGTACAATGTCAGAGAGATCCATACACTAACACACAAGTTATGTCTGGAAGTTACAAAAATGCTTATTTTTCGCCCCTTTTTGGCCCCTAATTCCGTAACCGTTGATACCATAACCCCCAAAATCAATCCCAACCTTCCTTTTGTGGTATTGAACCTGATGATTAAATTTCATAGAGATCCATTCACCTAAACTAAAGTTAGAGTGCGAAAACCAATGTGTCTTCGGACGACGCCGGACGACGACGACAACGACGACGACGACGCCAACGTCATACCAATATACGACCGCAAAAATGTTTGCGGTCGTATAAAAATCAATGCTTTAACCTCTTTTTTGAAGTCATAAATCGTTTATGCCTTTAATTTCTTTACTTTGAAATTGCTGTTTCATCGACTTGGTAAAAATTAAATATTGCCGATGACGAAAGCGGGTTTCGTAAAACACAAATTTTATTTTTGTTCTGAGGATTTCGTAACAGGCAGCGGGAAAAATAAAAATAAAAGTAAAAACCACTTCTTTTATTTTTATTCTGAAATCGGGAAATTGGAGTCGGCGGTTCTCGTTAAACAGATAATAAAAAAAGTCTGGCCTCATGGACAAATGACAGACGGAAACTTCGTTCCATTATTGTAATTTGTATGTAATTATTCCTTTGACCCTCTTATGGAATAAAACATACCTAGGTTTCTGACACAGAATAACTGTAGTCACAAGAACTTAGAATTGGTTATATGATTTGAATTTTTATTAAAAAACTATATTATAATATAAAGCAATTATTAGCTTTTGTGCAAGACACTAATATGCTGTTGCGAATTGAACCCCATCTCCAAACCACCCCCCAAAAAATAATTTTACCCCCTCCTTTTTTTTTGCTTTTTGTGCAATGCACTATGCTGTTGCATTTTGACCTCCCCCCTTTTTTTTGCAAAAAAAAATAATAGTTTTCTTTTTAATTTCTGAAATGAGTAAAAATTGTCCCCCCCCCCATATTTTTTTTACCCCCCCCCTTTTTTTCCCTCTTTTTCCAAAAGAAAAATTCTTTCCCTCAAGATATGGTCATAATCTCAATTCAAATTTCTAAAGGAGTTTGCAACCATAATTACCCATTTAAATACATCATAAAAGTCTTAAAGTAGAAAATGACATACATAATCATGGCTAAAATAATATTAATTAATAGTAACTTATAAAAATAAATTGACAGCTAATTATCTCAAGACAATACAATATTTCTTTACACGTAATTTACAAGTAGTGTAAGGGAGGTAAATCAAAACATACACAACATTGTACTTTAAATGTATTTGAACTACCTCCCTCACATTGCTTTTAAAAATGTCGTAATTGTCCATTAACCAGGAAACCCCTTTTTCCCCCTTTTTTGCCCCTAATTCCTAAATGGTTTGAACCATAACCATAACCCCCCAAAAGTCAATCCTAACCATCCCTTTGTGGTATGGAAACTTGTGGTATAATTTCACAGAGATTCATACACTTAAACACAAGTTATTGTCTGGAAACTACAAAAATGCTTATTTGGGCCCCTCATTCCTAAACTGTTGGGACCATAACCCCTAAAATCAATCCCGACTTTTCTTTTGTGGTTATAAACCTTGTGTTCAAATTTCATAGATTTCTATCTACTTATACTAAAGTTATTGTCCGGAAACCAACTGTCTTCGGACGACAACGACAACGTGATGTGATAACAATATACGACCACAAAAATCTTTTGCGGTCGTATAAAAAGTGGTATGATTGCCCATGAGACAACTTTCCACCAGAGAGCAAATGATGTAGAACTATAGGTCATCGTACGACCTCCAACAATGAGCAAAACACAAAAAGGGATAGCAAGCTTTAGGGGCACCGAAATGACAAAATGTAAAACATTTGTGTAATACAATTCAAAAGAGAAAACTTACGCACTGATTTTATATTATGCAGATTATTAAAAAACAGTCAACAAAAAACAAATATAACATACAGCAATAAATGACTACTACATGTATTTAATTACTGTGGCTCCTCAATTGGGACAGGCACGTATATATACAGAATGTAAGCCGACGATACCATTTAAAAAATATCATAATCATCATGTTCATGTGAAATATGTGTTCTCATGCGTCTTTGTTCTTCACCAAGCCAGCTTAAACCTTTACCACATATATTGTCCATCACAGTTATAAGATTTATCATGTTTATCACACGCTGACTAAATCTTTTTCCACATAAATCACAGTTATAAGGTTAATCACCTTGTATGAGTTCTCATGTGACGTTCTAAATTACTATGATGACCAAACTTGTTACCACATACATTACAGTCATGCAGTTTTCAACTGTATCTGTTCTCATGTGAATCTGTAAATTACTTATTAATACTAAGACGAATTAAATCTTCATCACAAACATCTCATAAGGTTTATCTCCTGTATGTGTTTTCATATGTCTTTGTAGATGTCCAAGCCGACTAAACACTTTACCACATACATCACAGTTATGAGGTTTATCACCTGTATGTATTCTCATGTGTATTTTCAAATGACAATGCTGACTAAACCTCTTACCACATATATCACATTCATAAGGTTTATCTCCTGTATGTGTTCTCATGTGAATTTGTAATATAGATGACTGACTAAACCGTTTACCACACATTTCACAGTTATGAGGTTTATCACCTGTATGTACTCTCATGTGTACTTGTAAATGTCCAAGCCGACTAAACCCTTTACCACATATATCACAGCTATGAGGTTTATCTCCTGTATGTGTTCTCATGTGAATTTGTAATATAAAGAGCCGACTAAACCGTTTACCACATACATCACAGCTATGAGGTTTATCACCTGTATGTATTCTCATATGACTTTGTAAATTACCAGGCTGACTAAACCCTTTACCACAAACATCACAGATATGAGGTTTTTCACCAGTATGTGTTCTCACATGTCTCTTTAAGTCACTACTTTTACTAAATTCTCTGCCACAAACATCACATTCATGAAGTTTTTTGCCAGTATGTGTTTTCACATGTCTCTTCAAGTCACTACTTTGACCAAATTCTCTAGGACAAACATCACAGTCATGAGGTCTTTCACCAGCATGTGTTCTCATATGTCTCTTGAAATCACTACTTTTACTAAATTCTCTACCACAAACATCACATTTATGAAGTGTACCAGTCTGCATGGTCGGTTTGCTTATGTGTCTCTGTTAACGTTGTGTGCCATTGATTGTGACGAAATCTTCTACCTCATACATTCTATTTAATGTGTATATATGTAATAATAAAACTATGATCTTGTACAATTCTGTAAGGAACAAAATAATAAAATAAGACATAAGGCCAATTAAAATTAATTGATAGATTTTCATCCCCGCCCGCCCCTCTGAAATCGTCCCGCCCCAATTTTTTTTATTTTTAAAAATTTACGATTTCTGGATTTTGTTCATTTCCGTTACCGGTAACCACCGATAATTCCATTTCATTCAAAACTTCCAGTTTCAAATTTCGGTTTCGTATTTCTTCGAGTAATATAAGACAAGTCGACATATTCTTCTGCTTAATGATGACAACATTTTCTTCTGAGAATATAGATTGATTACTAGAAGGGCATGAAATATTCTGGTTACGAGTTATAGGTGGTGTCCAAGAACGCTAATCGCGGTATGTCACAAATTTCAGTGATTAGAAAACCATGGATTTTTTTTATTTATACAATGACTTTGTGTCAGGAAATTTGGACTGTGAATGATATCCAAAGCGCAAGAATCGTGGAACACATTGGTACAAAAACATGACTAGAATAATATAATTTACACAAGCACGAACTTTATGACCGTATATTGAGTACAAAGAGTCAGCCAACGTACAAAATGTATTATAGCAAGCCCTTAGATTTAACCCCAAAGGCTGTCGTTTTTGTAGACAAACAGCAAACACCCTCTGTCCCAAGCCCCTCAATAGAGTCATTTAACAACTTCTTTTTGGTTCAATTCATGTTTTACATTGCAATTAAATTTGTACCTTGCATAAGAATCTTAAAAGCACCAACCCTAGTATTTTCAACACAGTTTGAGTTTTCATTTCACTCTGTACTCATCATATTTGTGTTGCGTACAAATGCATATGCTTCATTTTATGGGCACTACAAATCATAGCTTAGAAAGCAAAATAAATTTGATCTAGATAGTCTAAAAGAGAACATTTCTCCACGTTTTAGCTACAAAATGTATTACTAAAAAAAGGTTTCTAAAGCGGCAATTACATGTAAAACAGTGGTTGCCAATCAGAAATATTAATTCAAGAATTCGAAAAATAATGTAGAATTCCTTATATATACATGATATAAGCTTATTATTACCCTTGTATATGAACAACACGTCACAAAAGGGTATAGAAGGAAATAAAAAATAAAAAATAAAATCCTCCCACCCGCCCTATTTTAAAAAAAAATCTGGATGAAAATCTACTAATTAATTTTAGTTGGCCTACATTTGTAAACCTTTTGATTCTTTCCCGGGCATCACACATAAAATATCTATTTTGACATTCTCTGCATTTATGCATCTGCTAGTTTGGGTTATTTAATTCCATACTTTGTACAACATGAAGAAGAATTATATAAGCTGTACTGCATCATTGATGTATACCTCACGTTTTCTTTATTCATAAGGAAAAGAATGTTGGTAAATGTTAACATTATTTAAAAGGCGGTACTTTTACCTACATGTACATAATTGTTAACTTTTCATACATTGTGATTTGGATGGAGAGTTGTCTCATTAACATTCATACCACATCTTTTTATTTATAATAAATAAACTGTTGACACAGACATATGTCTTGTCTGTCTGCAGAAAAAAATTCAGAAGAGATAATCTGATGTACAGCAACATTGCTTATTAATATGAAGTTGCTGGACCATGAACTAGGGACAGGATCTAAAAATAGCAGCCAGCATGGTTCAATTTTGTCAAAATAAGCTAAGAAACATCGATGATGAATTATTCACTTGCAAGTGAATAATTCAACCTCATTGAATCTGTATTCATGTGATCTTCAATTTAACGCCTTAGCTAGAGATGGATTATGCATGATTGATGCATGTTAGGTTATTAAAAGAAAAGAATGTCATTATTGAAAGTGAAACAATGGTAAATCATTTGATTGACCGATTTGATCCACAAAAAATCATTCTTATTCAGGTGAGGTAAAATAAAATTTTCAACCTTAAACTTGAAATCAAACAGACATAGAAAAATAAATTTGCATGAGGTCCATAAAATATATAATAACAATAATAAATTTAATTTATTATTGTGTCACATACTCAACTGATTGTACATTAATATACACTGACATAATAAAAATATACATTAAAAAAATCAATACCCAGCCATTGAGTTGACTTATGAGACACATATTTACAAAACATTTCACATTTATATATGTGCAAAAGTGATGATTTTCTATAAATTGTTTGAAATTTCACAGTGATATCATACTTTACCTTTGTTTAAACCTGTTTATTTACTTTTGACTTTAATTATTTATCCCTTGTAATTTTTTATTAACTGTGTATTTGCATTCAGGTGTCACAGGTCAAATTTATTCATTCATTGTGTGTTAATTTACGTTTTTTGATTGAGTTAAGCCTTCCAATTGATATTTTATAGTGTGTTTTTCTATGTTGTGATGTTATACTATTGTATCAGAAAAAGGAGAAGGTTTGGTACCATTAAAACGTTTAATCCCGCTGCAAATGTTTGCACCTGTCCTAAGTCAGGAATCTGATTACAGTAGTTGTCGTCTGCTTATGTAGTTCATACGTGTTTCTCGTTTTCTCGTTTTTATATAGATTAGACCGTTGGTTTTTCCATTTGAATGGTTTTACACTAGTAATTTTTTGGGGCCCTTTATAGCTTGCTGTTCGGTGTGAGCCAATGCTCCGTGTTGAAGGCAGTACCTTGACCTATAATGGTTTACTTTCATAAATTGTAACTTGGATGGAGAGTTGTCTCATTGGCACTCATACCACATCTTCCTATATCTACATATAATTATATAACATTTACTAACATTTGTTTTTTGTACAATTTCAAAAAGATTTATTATTTAAATGATAACAAATTCAATTAATAAATTAAAATAATAAATTATATCTAGATAAAAAATATTATTATTTATTTCATAAATATCACATGACTTTAAAAGTAAGTTAAACATGTTAAAAGAACTATAAAAATTAGTATCTCAAACTAAAAATAACTTTCGTATCATAAAAAAATTAAAAATACTTTTGCTTAAAAAATGCTTGAGTTGAATTTCATGACAATTCATCATTTGTTTATCATTTCAACAAATTTCTGATCATCGTCTAAAATCATGAAAATAGCAAAATTTTCGATACAATTTGAACATTCAGAAAATAAAAGCCATCTACAGTCATCATAAAGAGAACAATTTAAAAGAAAGTGTTTTTCAGATTCAACACAATTGTTCGTACAACAATGTACAAAGCACACAAAGTCTGGTATGAACTGGAATTGGTGGCCTGGCATTCCTTCCGGTTTCGATGGCTAGCGGTAGCGATCTGGCACAGTATAGAACCATACGTGTTTGCACAAGGTCCATATATCTATTTATATTTATGTTTATGTTTATGTTTATATCGTGTAATGTGACAGTCGGTTGTTTTCGATAGTTAATTAGATGGCGTCTAGACTAAAATACACACTAAAACAAAGCTACATATTATCGAGCCCATGCCCTGTAAAATGTTTATTTTAGACTATTCATAATTTGGATAAATGTTTTACATTGGTTATAAATCTAATATGAGAATTTGAGTCAAATCGGTGAACATGAATTTGACATGTAAGACAGCTAGTGCCCCATTAACAGCTCGACAACTTTCAGTTTTGAAAGTTTTCTATCTATAAGTACTTCATGTGCTTGTACAGTGTAGATGAAAATCATTCTTGGTATAAAATATTCCCTTTGCAGGGTAAAATGATTCTTTTTCAGTAACATGAGTAATGACAATTTCCAAGACTAAATTACGTGAAAGATGACCACCTGCACTACTGGGGACTATTCTTTGCAATTTCTTTTTAGAGTAGTGTATTTTCCCATAGAAAACACTGTGTATTAGATCACCAGAGTTAATATAAATATGAATTTGATTAGATTGGGTGGTATATATATGGTATCCTCTGTTTCGGTTTCTTTGACATACATTACCATGATTACTTATAAAAGAACGAGTTGTTCAAATACCACACCAACAATGATTCTATGAATTGATTTTCTATAACGGCAGTAATGCACCTTCCTTTGTCAGACTTACTTACATTACTTATAAAAGAATGAGTTGTTCAAATACCACGCCAACAATGATTCTATGAATTGATTTTCTATAACGGCAGTAATGCACCTTCCGTTGTCAGACTATTGGGGTGTTTGACTACTGGGCTGTCGGACCAATAAATGTATTTACACTTTTGGTATTTAGCTGAATTTTGTCTCTGAATGACCTTAAATCTGTTCCGAATAACCTTCTGACGTCAAGCATCAATCACTTTTTACAGTCAAGGATATAACTCTATAGGGTTATTACAGAAAAATAACATACATTTGTTATTGTGGACTAACAAATCAAAGAACTGTAATAACATATGTATGTTACATGTTTTAAAGGGACAATATACACCATTAGTTTTGTTAAAATGTATACAATATCAAAATGAACTGTTTGTAAATTTTATCATCTTTTGCAAGGACGAAAAAAAGTGCACTGCAAAATCCAGTTAAGTTTTGAATTTTCTAAAACATACAATACATTTGAATTTTATTTACATAGGGCATGCTATGCCTTAAAACTTTTGCAGATGCACAGGTTTATCTGTACTCAGAGTAAATTTTGAGGTGAAAACGCAGCCAATTTAGCCAAAGGGTCCACATGAACCTTAACTATACATGCTATAGAAAGATATAACAGTTCATAGTTTGCCAATCATGCATAGTACACCTATGTTATTACAGAAAAAAATATGCCAATAATAACTAAAGGGTGTTATTACAGCTTCTCTACATCACTCCTAAGCATTTGACATTCATCATGCTTAATTACAATGTATTTTATTTTATTGTAAGAAATAATGATCAGAGCATGTAATGAGGTTCTGGGCAAGCTTCCTAGTAATTCCCAAGTGTCTTATACATGTCATATAACCAAGTTACAAGTTACATGCCTTTAATAACTAAGCCTTGTTATTACAGCTAAGTTTATCCCTTAAAAGCCACTTCTCATTGATTTACCTTGGTTAATGAAAAATGTATTAATTTAACTCAAAAAATAGTTATCAAGGCTATGCATTTAGTTTCTGCGTAAATTTTCAAGAGTTCCCTAGAGCCCACTAAAAATCAAAATATTTATGATTTATTTTACAAATAACAAACATATCATATGTTATTACAGATTTAGAAAATTTAAGGATTAAAGAGAAGACAACTCATGAAAGTATCTGTAATAACACATGCAAGTTATTTTCTGTAATAACCCTATAGAGTTATTTCCCTGACTGAAGTTCTATTGATATTACTATTGTCTTTATCATGTTTATGTATACTTAACTATAGAAAGATATATAACAGTCCATAGTTTGCCAGTCATGCATAGTACACCTATGTTTAATATTACATAAAAAATATACCTATAATAACTTAAGGTGTTATTACAGCTTATCTACATCACTCCTAAGCATTTGCTCAGACAATCATCATAAATTACAATGTATTTTAATTTATTGTAAGAAATAATGATCAGAGCATGTAATGAGGTTCTGCACAAGCTTCCCAGTAATTTCCAAGTGTCTCATATAAAAAGTTACATGCCTTTAATCATGTTGTTAATAATTTTAGAAGCCTTGTTATTACAGCTAAGTTTATCCCTTAAAAGCCTCGTCTCATTGATTTACCATGGTTAATGAAAAATGTATTAATCTAATCAAAAATAAGTTATCAAGACTATGCATTTAGTTCTGTGCAAAGTTTCAAGAGTTTCCTAGAGCCCAATAAAAATCAAAATATTTATGATTTATTTTACAAATAACAAACATCATGATATGTTATTACATGTATTACAGATTTAGAAAATTTAAAGATTAAAGAGTAGACAACTCATGAAAGTATCTGTAATAACACATGGTCCAAGGACACAGTTATCATCCTTTGGTTTTCGTTGTCTACAAATATAGTCCCTAGTGTGAACAGTGTATAACTTGCATTTTTTTTTGATACACTTTCCCAATTTATTTCTTGATATTTTATGCATGAAATATTAAGTAAGGGGATGAAATTACATGTTAAAAAAATTTGGGTGCTGAATCTTTATGTTAAGTAGTGATTTGGTCCAGTTAAAAAAGGTCAAAAATTAGAATGTCTGAAGCTGTCAAACTGAATTTTAGCCCCCTTAACACAGAACTGTCAATATTTTGAGTTAGAGCTGGTAGAAGTTTCTATAATTTTGATATTATTTGTATCAATAGTAGTACACTACACTGTAAAAATCTTTTTGAGATAGAGCAGGTGCGATTTTTTTAATTTGAATTTATTGTCTAAAAGAAATGCACTACGAAATAACTGTGTTCTCGGGCCACATGCAAGTTATTTTCTGTAATAACCCTATAGAGTTATATCACTGACTGTTTTAATTGTATTAACGTCAATTTTTTTAATTGTGTTGTTAAAGTTTACAGGAACCTGTGTGATTTTACGTAATGGTGGATAAATTTGCATACAAGTGTAAATACGTCAATGGGGTGTTGAAACTAATGGGGCGTTGGACTAGTGCCAGTAGTGGGGTGTCTGTCTGAATATGGAGGAATCTGGGTCCGTTCGCGCCCAATCACGTTCGCCCCCATGCACGTTCGCCCCCCTTTCACTTTCGCACCCTACACGTTCGCACCCAAAGTCCGTTCGCACCCTACACGTTCGCGCCCATTTTTTATTGGTTTTGTTTTTAATCATTTGTAAACGAGTTTTGGTAAGTGTATTGCTATAAATATATATTTTTTCATTGTTTCTAAATAAAGTGAGATTCTGACAAGGTTTTTTTTGTGTCATGGTAAATATATTGAAATAAACATTTTTTTTCATTGTTTTTAAATAAAGTGAGATTCTGACGACCAGTATTTTATTTTTGTGTTGAATAATTTTTAATCATGTTTGGATAGTGTATTGCTATAAATAGTTTTTTCATTGTTTATGAATAAAGTGAGATTCTGACACACATGAGATCAAAGGAGCCAAGCAGTTAAAAACAATTATCTTTCATGTTTTTTATTTAAAATCTTCAAAGTTTTACTCATACCAAGCTAAATACATGCAGTATTTACATCAACGCAAGTTAAAACAACCATGACAACAATCATAATTTTCAAACACTCAACAATAACACCAAATTAGGCTGTGAATAAATACCAATTAGCAGTAATCATACATAATTAACATTTAATAATTAATCATCAAATCAATTTAAAACTATATTTCATTTAAAATTCCCGAATTTTTATTTATGAAAATAAAATATTTTGATATAAACATCTACAAAACACCTAAAAATTTATCAGGTTTTTGAATAAAAGAAAAGGGTGCGAACGTGTAGGGTGCGAACGGACCTATCGGGCGAACGTGTGGGGTGCGAACGTGTAGGGTGCGAACGTGTATTGGGCGCGAACGTACCCGATACCAATATGGAGAGACCCCGTTGAGTCAACGGTTCAGTGCTGTGTATTCATAATTGACCTGGCGAGTTAAGGGTTTTCTCATTGTTGAAGTTCATACGATTGCCTATAAGTGCTTGCATGATATATATACATCTACTTCATCTGAACGTTGGTGGATAGTCTCATAATTTTACAATCATATAAGACCTAAGTCATAACCTATTTACGGTCTCAAAATAGCAAATCGCCAAAATGTAAGTTTAAGTCTGTACAAGTGGATACTAGTTTCTAAGTTTTCACGTTATAAACAGTTTTGTTTAAGTGCACCAATATATTTTTTCACTCCAGTTTGTAAAAAATAAGACAAATCGTTAACTTACTTGGTTCCCAGACTTGGTCTAATTAACAGGGCAAATATAAGTCGAGGGAATGAGACCAACGGTATCATTCTTTGTACATGTCCACTACCTAATCTGTAAGTTTCGCCTCTGGCAGGAGCACCATCAGTAGCAGGTATTTTCGTACCTTAGCCATTTCGTACCTCTGCTATTTCGCACCTAAGATTTACCATTACGTACCCACGATAAAAACTATTTCGTACCCTATCGACCAAATTCATCTGCCATTTCGTACCTCATGGACTTTAAACATTGTTTACTATTTCGTATCATATATTTGTAGAAGTTCTAACTATTTTTTAAGATATAAAACATTTTGAGATAACAATTTTTAATATAACATAAATAAATTGCACCCAGCCGTAGAAATTTTATAAAGACCCATGATTGGTTTGACTTTTTAATATTTTGTATCAAATCACACTTTGATTGTTTACCAGCTAATTGCTCCTTAATTAATTTTCAACTCTTAAAATATCAGATTAATTAACCAACAAAGGAATAATCAGATGCAACTGTTTTTATGATAGTAATTTATTATTAATTTTAAACAGTTATTTTCGTCAGGAAATCCAGCGAAAAGGGACACACGCTGATATTCACACAAGAAGAATGCCATAAATAAAAATGTTTGCATAAGAATTTGCTCCTTATATTACTAATCAAAGAACTTGCTATGGCTTTTCAATTCGAGAAATAAAAAAAAAAGATATATACATTTAGGTTCAACTACACCTTACGAAAATCAATTGAATATATACCAATATTTAGACACACGTCACAATTTCAAATGGCACGTGTATTCAATAAACGTCTTTAATCCAATTAGAAAGAAAGCTACCTTTTTAAAACAATATGCCTGTCTCGAGACGCCAGTACGGCGCATGTCTTTAGTTACAAGTTTACAAAGTAACAAATTCAATGTAATCGGCATAAATGTGAACTGTTACTAAAGCGCTAGCTAATACTTGTATTACTTGAAATAAATATCATAAATTTTAACCAAGAAATGAAACTCATATAAATCTTCCACGAGGTTCAAAAGTGCATACCTGTATACAAATCTTCAACGAAGTACGAAATGGTATACGTACAAACCTCTAATGAGGTACTAAATGGTATACATACAAATCTTCCATGAGGTACGAAATGGTATACATACATATCTTCCATGAGGTAGTAAATGGTATACATACATATCTTCCATGAGGTACTAAATGGTATACATACAAATCTTCCATGATGTACGAAATGGTATAAACACAAAATCTTCCATGAGGTACGAAATGGCATACATATAAAGTTTCCATGAGGTACGACATGGCATATATATATATAAATCTTCCACGAAGTACTAAACTGCATACGTATAAACGTTCATTAGGTACGAAATGATTTACATATAAATTTTCCATGAGGTACGAAATGGCCAAGGTACCAAATAGTCAGGGTTCGACTGGTTTTTGCCAGGTTACGAAATGGGAGGGGGTACGAAATGTCTATAATTCGCACCACCAAACGGTGTATTTAGGGATTTCATTTGGGTGTAAATCGCCGTTTCATATAAATACACTCCTACATAGTAGCACTGCTCGTTCAATTTTGTCATTATGGCTTATTTTATGTCCTTGTCCGCCGACTCTAAACGGATAAAGCTTATTAATTATTTTTATTTACTCGGCCAAAACAAAGTCGAACTTTAACAACTCGGCCTGCAATTATTAATACATATATTACATGTTTCAGAAATAACGTGTTTGCGGTATACCATCTTTTCCGCAAGTTTATAAGTTTATTATTTTCTGTTTGGTATTAAATTAATAATTAAGATCCATTTTTACATCTGGTGATCTGTTTATTTGGTATGAACGTTACCAACGGTATGAACGTTACCAACGGTAGTGTCGTCAAGGACAATTGTTAAATCGTCGCCTGAAGATTGCCAGAAGGCATGAAAGCGCTAGTGACATTATTTTAACGAACTGTTATTATTTGATGTGAAATGTAGTCTGCGAATTTTAAATTTTAATATATATATATATATATATATATATATATATACAAGTCTAAATTGAAAACAACGTTGAAACCTATGATTGCGTTGGATAAAAACCGCAATTTTTATACGTGTGTATGCAAAACAAATTTCTTGGTAAATTGGTCTAAATACAGCACAAACAACATTTTCCAAAAGACCAAAAAAAGTGAAAAAGTATATTTTAACAAAACACATTTGACTAACAGGTCGAACAACAAATGTTCTCAAACCCTGCTGACTGCCATTGGCAATATATATACATATGAATATATGTCTCTGGTTTAACGAAGATTTAGTTTTTTTTTTTCTTCAATTTTTTAACATTATTTTTGTTCTACTTAATTGATAACAACGAATTGACGTCACGTGGTAATTAGTCCCCTACCGACGAAGTCGAAGGGGGCTTTAGGTTTGCACTCTATCCGTCTCACTCTATCTGTCCATCCGTCAGTCCGGCAAATCAGTTTTCCTGTTTTTTTTCTTCATTATTGAAGAAATTGATTTGATATTTGGTGTATTGTTTTATCATGACAAGTTACAGGTCAAGTTCGATTTTCACGATTTTAGCTTTTCTCCTTGTTCAGTTAAAACCATTTCCCTAGAATTAAATTTTTGATGAAATACTTATTAATCACTAGATTTCTGTTCAAAGGGAAACAACTCATTTTTTAATAGATTTGTAAAAGAATTTGTATTAAGATAAATGACGTTTTGGATTTTTTTCCTTTTCTTGAGTAAATTGTTTGAAGAATTTAGTGGTAGGTTTGTTTGTTATTTTATGTAGTTTACACCATGACAAGTTATAGATCAAGTTAGAATTTTGTTCCATAACAATGAATTTTTAACCGGTAGGGGACTATGTATTGCCATGCAATACTCACAGAATGCATGTTCATATAGATTTTTGAGAAAAATAAAAAAAACTTTGAACACAAGTTCATGGTAATGCATGGCGAGTTCTAGCGGACTGTCAGGCAACATCGAACACCGACACCACATTAATTAGGTTAATCACCAGTATTGTGTTTACATGTCTCTCTGTGAGTTCGGGCTGTAAGTAAAAAGTTGAGCACTTACACTACAGTAAATAGGTTTATCACCAGTATGTGCCCACATGTCTCTCTGTGATTTCAGGCTGTAAGTAAAACTAGAGGCTCTCAAGAGCCTGTGTCGCTCACCTGACTCTACTTGGGTTTTTAAAATCATTTAAAAAAACATAAAAATCATAACAGATACTTAAATAATGATTGAGGCCAAATTTGGTTTTATATTAGCCCCATGATTTAATAATAAATCCTGGTGGCCATCTTGAACAGTAAATCAGCGACAAAGTAGCAACACTTCATCAGCACCTCACAAGGAACATTGATGACATGTTTAGTTTCATTCCAAGCAGTGGTGCTCTAAAAGAAGACATTTGTATGTATTTCCAATAGGGTCCTATGTTAAACTAAGTCCCCCGATGGCGGCCAGCTTGGATGATGGATTGGCTTCAAAGTAACAACACTTGGTCAGCACCTCAAAAGGAACATTCGTGCTATGTTTGGTTTCATTCCATTCAGTGGTTCTCTTAAAGAAGACATTTGTATGTATTTCCCGTAGGGTCCTATGTTAAACTAAGTCCTCCGCTGGTGGCCATCTTGGATGTTGGATCGGCTACAATGTAACAACACTTGGTCAGCACCTCATAAGGAATATTCATGCAATGTTTGGTTCCACTCCATTCAGTGGTTCCCTAGAAGAAGTTCAAAATGTAAAAAGTTAACGACCACGACGGACGACGGACGCCAAGTGATGAAAATAGCTCACTTAAAAGAAGTTCAACATGTAAAAAGTTAACGACGACGACGACGGACGACGGACGCCAAGTGATGAGAATAGCTCACTTGTCCTTTCGGGAAGGTGAGCTAAAAATGAGCACTTACACGACATTAAGAGCCATTCTCTGTAAGCATCAAAGAATTTGAAAGAAAATGAGAAATGCATACTCCATGATTTCCTTTATTTTCATATCATGGGTTTGTCATGGTGCACTGACAACAAAAATAATAATCATTTCAAAAGTTGAAGTGTTGGTTGCCATGGAAACAAGTTATTTTAAATTTGCTCGAAAAACATCAAAAAAGCATGATGGAAAGTGCATTTTTTCCTGTTTTTACCACTTTTTTTGTAACAGAATGAAAACATATATCCCCGGTTGTCCTTTTCTATCAACCTATTATATATTAGTGTTTTAAAATATATTTGAAATTTGTTAAAGCTCTTTCATCTAAAGTAAAAATTTTGAATTTTAAAATTGGATGTTTTTTCAAAAATCAAGATTAGCAAAAATTCACAAAATAACCCATTTTTATGGCTCCAAATTTTTTTATTCCAGATTTTGTGGCATAAACGAATATCACCATTAAGAAATATTGTATTTGATGCATTCTTGACAAAAAAATCTCAGAGGGTATATTTTTAGTTTTTTTTTAAATTTTGATTGAAAAAAGGTCACTTTCGAATTTTTTGATTTTTTTTTTCAAATCTTAGAAAAAAAAATCTGGACATAAATGTTATTAATGCAATCATTTTTACATCGCGATGACCTTGGGGTCATTCAGATGTATTGCTATCGCCTAGATTTCCATTATGTAAATTAGTTTTGGGTTTGTAACCGATCTATAAACATGATAAATATGCGCACATAAACGAATGCAAAATAACATTCCTTATCGTTTGATATAAATACATCTCTTCAATGAATACTGATAAAAATATTTTTGTTTACAACATAAATTAATAATATGAAAATGTTTTGTAGTTAGATATATATATATAAGTAAAAAATCATTGATAATATCAATGCAGACGTACCGAAAAATTGTGTTGAAGCATGCGGAAGAATATCTCAGAGAACGTTTTGCGAGGACCGGTAACTCTGTTATTGTTTTTGCGGGAAAATATGAATGCCTACTCGTATCCAATCTTAGAAAAATCGAATTTTTACAGAAAAGTGTCCACCATGTATACTGATTTGCATCACTACAATATAATAGTTATTACGGTGAAGTTGAATTTCCTGTCATTTATTCATCATCCACGCACGAACTTGTCTCAGAAAAAAATATATCTCTGTACATTAACCTCAGTTTCAGGTAAAGAGATATGTTGTTTTTTTCTGAGACAAGTGCTTTTGACCATCCTCAAGAACTTGTGGTCATCCGATGTTCAGTACTTCAGTACTTTGATTATATTAAATGATCAGTTATGATCAAATAATGATATGAAAATAAACTACACACATTCTGATACTTTACATACCTGTAGTCAATGATAATTAGATATAAATATCATGTTTAAATACGAAAAATGATAAAAAAAAATAATAAAAAAAAGTTCTCTTGGTCCTATAACTTTTTTCATATTTTCCCTGATTCGACAACTCAAATATACATTTTGCATGCAATTTGTTGGAAACTGGTTACATTATGGTGAATGACTGAGTTTCAAGGTTTGAACTAGCTGCCTTTTCATTTTACATAGGTATCGCAATTTTTTCTTAAACATATAAACTAAAGCTATCAAAACATAAGTTTTGATAACTTAACTTGATGGAAGTTTACAAAAATAAAACTATAAATCAAAATTGTGTAAGCATTATATTATATACATGTAAGTATACATAAATGGTTTGGTACTCGTGTATAATTTGGTTTAGAATTTGGCTATCTGCTTATTGTTGTATTATTAATTTCAATGGAGTGGGTAACCTACTAATTGAGCTATTGGCCACTGATCTCTGTCGAATAATGCATACATTTGTCGATCCAAATGCTATACTAGGCCGAAATCCAACATAGTAAGATTAAGAGATTGTAGTTTTAATTTAAAAAAAATATTTTAAGTTCTACAAAGTTGATACAGCAATGATTATAATAAGATAACAAGTAAATCAGGCAAAGAAATGAATATGGATAACATTGGTTTCATTTCTTAAACTATTTGAAGTGAAACTATAAAACAACTTTTATTAGATATGACTGTATTATTATTTTGGAGTTTTAAGTTGAAAGACTAAAATAGGCAACATTCTATAAATCTATTTAATCGATTTTGGGGGGGGGGGGGGGGGGGGGAGGGATTTTCTGTTTTTATATAATAAAATGCCAAACAGTTTGTTGATTGAATTACTTGACACAAATATTATCAATATATAATAATTATAAACTAGAGGCTCCAAGGAGCCTGTGTCGCTCACCTGATATTTTTGTGTACAATTGATGCATAAAATAATGCAACCATTATACTTTTGCTTTAGTTTCAGAGTTTTAAGCCAACAACTGCATTTTACCCCTATGTTCTATGTTTAGCCATGTTGGCCATGTTCAGGGTCATTGGACACATTTTCTAAAATTAAATACCCTAGCTAATGATGATTGTGGCCAAGTTTGGTTAAATTTGTCTCCGTAGTTTAAAGAAGATTTTTGTAAAAGATTACAAAAATTTACGAAAAATTGTTAAAAATTTACTTTAAAGGGCAATAACTCCTTATGGGGTCAATTGTCAATTTTGGTCATGTTGACTTATTTGTAGATCTTACTTTGCTGAACATTATTGCTGTTTACAGTTTATCTTTATCTATAAAAATATTCAAGATAATAACCAAATAATGCAAAATTTCCTTAAAATTACCAATTCAGGGGCAGCAACCCAACAACGGGTTGTCTGATTCGTCTAAAAATTTAAAGCCAGATAGATCTCAACTTGATGAACATTTTTACCTCATGTCAGATTTGCTCTAAATGCTTTAGTTTCAGAGATATAAGCCAAAAACTGCATTTTACCCCTATGTTCTATTTTTAGCCATGTCAGCCATGTTGGTTGGGAGGCAAGGTCATCTGACACATTTATTTAACTAGATACCCTAATGATGATTGTGGCCAAGTTTGGTTAAATTAGTCTAGGTAGTTTCAGAGGAGAAGATTTTTGTAAAAGATTACAAAAATTTACGAAATTTAAAACAAAATTGACTATAAAGGGCAATAACTCCTTAAGGGGTCAATTGACAATTTTGGTCCTGTTGACTTATTTGTAGATCTTATTTTGCTGAACATTATTGCTGTTTACAATTTATCTTTATCCATAATAAAATTCAAGATAATAACCAAAAACGGCAAAATTTCCTTAAAATTACAAATCAGGGGCAGCAACCCAACAATGGGTTGTGTGATGCATCTGAAAATTTCAAGGCAGATAGATCTCAACCTGATGAACATTTTTACCCAGGTCAGATTTACTTTATTTTCAGAGATACAAGCCAAAAACTGCATTTTACCCCTATGTTCTATTTTTAGCCATGGCGGGCATGTTGGTTGGCAGGCGGGGTCGACGGACACATTTTTTTTAAACTAGATACCCCAATAATGATTGTGGCCAAGTGTGGTAAAATTTGGCCCAGTAGTTGAAAGTTAACGACGGACGACGACGGACGCCATGTGATGAGAAAAGCTCACTTGGCCTTTTAGGCCAGGTGAGCTAAAAAGAAGATGTGGTGTGATTGCCAATGAGACAACTCTTCAAAAGAGATCAAAGGAAATTGAAATTAACAACCTTAAGTCACCGTATGGCCTTCAACAATGAGCAAATCCCATATCGCATAGTCAGCTATACAATTATTGTAATATATTGCTCTGTGGCCGCATCAAGTTTTCTTGCATGACGGGAACACAGGATTATTAATTGTTGAAATGTTTTAAACTCATCCATATCAAACATTCTACTGCTATCAGGCTTTGTCAAATATATCAAGTACTTTCATACACTTGTATGGTCTTCTTGGTACATTCACAATATCCCATTGCTAAATTTAGAATAAGAAATTCCTTTTTTTTTTGGTTAGTGAATATCACATTTTTGTCTACCTCCCTTCAATTCCATGTCCATCGGTAATATGTTGATAAAAAAAATGGTTCACTAGTAGAGGCAATATTGCTACTTGTGTTCTTAATTAAATCAACATAAAGGTTGACTGCTTCAACTTTGCTTTTTTTCTCAAGCTGAAGTTGGCAGTTCTGTTCTGGCATTTCTCATTCAATGTATTGAGAAAAAGTCATGGAACGATCGTTGGAGCAAACAGAAACATCTTTACTCAAGATTTGTTTTTTGATCTAGTGACACTGTCATAATGTTATGAATGTTCACTGCTTGGTCTTGCAAAGAAAGAACATGCACATTTAAATCTGTAGGCTTCTAGATTACACTTCCTGAAAAAAATATATACATTTTAGAACACATTTTAATACAAGATATCATTACGCTGTATGTAATTTTTAATAACGAAATCAATATAAGTTTGGTTACCACGATCACCCCTGCCCCCCCCCCCCTTTTCGTGTGGAAAATTTGGTTGGTTATATAGGGAATCACTGAAGCATGACTGGAGCGGGCCCTTCCTTAGGTCAGTCAGTGGGCCCCCCTTATGAAAAGTTCTGGATCCGCCACTGAAGCAGATAAGACATTGCTCCTGAATATGAATTGATTCTTTATGTTCAGAACGTAAAAAAAAAATATAGACAATGAAATAAAACATTTATTTTCATTGACTGATGGTGATAAAAGATTTGTTCACCAGAAAAAAAGTAATATTTTCCTCGGGCATTGGCCTCGAGGAAACATTAACTTTATCAGGTGAACAAATCTACATATTTCCCTCGGGCAAGGGAAACAAATGTATAATATTCAATGTTGATTCTGATTGGTTGACATCTGATATTCTGGGCACCTAATTGCATCCAAAACCACCTCAAAATATCACAATATTGCTGAAAGTGGCATGAACAACCATCAATCAATGATAACTTAGTTCACTTTATACAGCTTTGAATGATAAACTGATCTTTCAAACCTTTCAAAAAATAATTAACTAATTAACAGTGTCCCAATTATACATTTAATCTTCAGGTTATTGTCAGTAAGATTATAAGTTATCTACGTTCATATCCATATCTACAGATATGAAGTAGATAACAAATTTATCCTCGGTCTTAGTCCAAATCTGGCGATTTTTAGAAAAATTCGACCACAAAGTGTAAAGTGAAAGCTACATTTTTTCATTATTTAAATAAATGGGGAATGTGTCTATGGGACACAGATGATGCCCCAAATTGCATATCATATGAAGTCATAAAGGGACATAACTTAAGAACCTTAAATGTGACACTACCCAAATTTGTACTTGATCTGAGTTGTGTGGTAATAAGTATTGTGTATAAGTTTCATAACATTTGGTCGAGGCAAACTTAAGTTAGAGAACTGAAACAAAAAATTCAGCAATTCTTCAATTTGTAAAGTGGCATAACTCTCAGTCTTCACGCTTAACCACAAGTCCTACGGCCCGGACTTGTAAAATTCTTCTCTACAAACCACAAATGAACCATGAAAATGAGGTAAAGGGCACTTGAACCCTGCCAGATAGACATGTTCATCTTCTAACAATTCTAGACACCAAATATAGTTGTCTTATTGGTGAAAGTATCTACTAAACTGACGAAATTACAAAAAAAATCATTGACCAATGAAACATGAAACTGATGTCAAGGTCATATGAACCCTGCCAGACAGACATTTACACCTCACAATTGTTCAATACACTTAATATAATTGATATATTGTTATAATATCTGCAAAATAGACCAAAACACAAAAACAAAAAAAATGTCCAATAAACAAGGAAAATGAGTCCGAGGTCAGATGAAACCCGCCAACCGGACATGTACACCTGACAATTATCCCATACACTAAATATAGTGGCCCTATTGGTAATAGTATGTGTACATATATCTGAGAAATAGACCAAACCAAAAAAACTTAACATTGTCTAATGTATCTTGAAATTGTGTTTAAATACAGATGAAAACTGTTAGTTGGACATGTGCCCCTTACAATATACAATTACACCTTATATGTTAATGAGAATGCTGTATTTTGATTGGTTGGTAGCCAGTGTTTTTTTCGCATATTCTAACCTTTTTTACTCATTTCAAACGAATTTGCATGTTTTTTTACCACTGTCGGTGTATTTGCCTCAAATTCCCCTCTATGCCGTGGTATTTGCCATTTCGGAAATTGCTTGTTTACCCTCGCGAGCCTCTTCCCGCCAAAATTATTCGGATATGACGTTACATAAAGACAGCGCTAACGCGTATAAGAAGATATAAGAAGATGTGGTATGAGTGCCAATGAGACAACTCACCATCTAAGTCACAATTTATAAAAGTAAACCGTTATAGGTCAAAGTACGGTCTTCAACACGGAGCCTTAGCTCACACCGAACAGCAAGCTATAAAGGGCCCCAAAAATTAATAGTGTAAAACCATTCATACGGGAAAACCAACGATCTAATCTATATAAAAAAAACGTGAAACGAGGAACACTTATGAACCACATCAACAAACTTAGAACAGGTGAAAACAATTGCAGCGGGTTCAAACGTTTTAATGGTACCAAACCTTCACCCTTATCTGAAACAATAGTGTAACACCACAACACAGAAAGACACACTATAAAATATCAATTGAAATGGCTTAACTCAATCAAAAGACATATTAACACGAGTGAATATAAGTGCATATATAATTCCCGCGGTATTATGATAGTCTCTACTTATCCTCAAAATTATGTTTATGAATAAAATCTCACTAGTAAAAAAATATTTCCTTTCACCAGTACAGAGAGTTTCAATCAAAATCTATTCGGTGTAATTAAACAGATATATCATGTTATGGAGGGGTATTTGCGAAAATTACCAGTTTTGGGACCAAATTTCCCTTGCCTAGCGGCTGGGGAAATTTTACAGTCCCTCGACTGGTATTTTTCGGAAATACCCCTCCATAACATGATATATCTGTTCAATATTCATAAATTCGAGTTTTATAAGACACTGTTTATATACTAAGGGCTAATACAAAAACTCATCAATTTGGTTCTGTATTACAGGTTTCAATGATAATGGGGATCTCGGTTAAGGGTCCAGTTCCTCGTCCCCACCCCCACATCAATATTTTCAGGAAAAATAGTTTTTACTTACCGAGCTCATCCAGTTAAATGATTCCATATTGTTTTCGTGTCAAAAGTATGTCTCTTTCTGACAGGCGTTTAGAATATTTTATTTGTCCTCCAGGTTCACAGCAGGTACTGCTCGACCCGACCTCTTCTTTGAATGGTCTACATTTGGTGTGTACCAATTGCCCTGTATACCATGCATACAGTCCTCCTTTTCCTTTCTCCATTTTGCTTGAGCAAGTTTTGGGAATGTGTTAAACATTACAGAAAATTCAGACATTTCCAATTGCTTGTAAAATATCTACTTCACTGTCTTCAGCTAAGGATGTTCGCTACTATTGTTTTTGACTTTTTTGTATCATATTCGGAATCCTCTGGTTTTATCCATGTAATGCCATTAAAATATTTTGCCCACTAACCCCTACTTTTCTTTTCATAGTTATATTACATATAGTTTTAAAAGCTATATTTTAAAATCTTATAAAATCCTTGTTATGTTTTCATTTTTTTTAAAAGAAAAAAGTGCCAATGTTAAATGCATTAAAGATCTAGAGAGAATCATTTCCCGCCAAATTTTGGTGTACTGAAAGGGGCTTTTAATTGAGATTTAAGAATCCAGCAGTTGTTATATTTAATTTGAGAACTTTTATTCTTTTCTGAGAGAAGGATTAAGTATTTCCAGACAAATAAAGCATTCGTGTTAATTTCAGTATTCTATTTGTAACAATATTAAAAACAGTAATTTCGAAAAACCATGACTTCGAAAAATTGAATTTTGCAAAATTTTCAAATATACCCCTCTCAATTTTTTGTATTTTAATTAAGCAATGGTTAAACTATTAAAAAATTATTTTAGCCATATCAGGAAAATCTGGGTTGAAAAATCTCAAAGCTTTCAAAACATGGTAAAATAGGACTCCCAATACACAAGGAATTTGACCCTTTTTGGGATTAGGTTCTTGACCAAACTGCTGAATAATATATTTTTCTAAATGAATTTTTTAAATATGTCATAACCATACTTAGTCATAACAACAAACACAATTTTCTTTTTTATTCTCTAAAAGCCAATATACATCCAAGATTAATTGCACATTTTAAGCCTTTTTTACTTACAAAAAATGACCAAAAAGTGTCCAAGCGGTTACCATAGCAACCGCAAAATTTTAAGTGAAAGTTCATGTATATTTCAGTTTATATCAATTGTTAGAACTTTTTTACAAATTTTGAACCAATTCTGTGACATGTCATTTCCACATGATTTTGATGCTTACAGAGAATGACTCTTAAATACTAGGTTTATCACCAGTATGTGTACACATGTCTTTCTGCAAGTTCTGGCTGTCAGTAAAACATTGAACACTAACCCCACATTAATTATTTTTATCCCCAGCATGTGTCCACATGGTCTCTCTGTAAGTTCTGGCGGTCAATAAAACATTGAACACCTATACACCACATTGATTATGTTTATCATCAGCATGATTGTGTCCACATGTCTCTCTGTGAGTTCTGGCGGTCAATAAAACATTGAACACTTACACCACATTGGTTATGTTTATCATCAGCATGAGTGTGTCCACATGTGTCTCTGTGAGTTCTGGCGGTCAGAAAAACACTGAACATTTACACCACATTAATTATTTTTATCACGGTATGTGTCCACATGTGTCTGTAAGATCTGGCTGTCAGCAGCAGACAATCATTATATATCTCGACTGTCGGTGAGCCATGATCCAAGAACGCTTGCACTAGATTATTAAGTTTTCTACCAGTGCATGTCCACATATTTTCGTAAGTTCTGACTGTTCCTGTGTCTCTGTATTTCTGACTGTTACTACCTTTGTTTAGTTATGACTGTTGTCATACCTCTATAAGTTTTGACTGTTTAAGTTCATGTAAGCTGTTCCTTTTTTCATGTCTATAAGTTCTGACTGCTTTCATGTCTGTGTCAGCTCTGACTGTTTTCATGTCTATGTAAGCTCTTCCTGTTCTCATGTCTATAAGTTCTGACTGTTTTCATGTCTATGTAAGCTTTGAATGTTCTCATGTCTATAAGTTCTAACTGTTTCAATGTCGGTGTAAGCTCTGATTGTTCTCACTGTTTTTATGTCTCTGTAAGTTCGGACTGTTTCATGTCTCTGTAAGTTCTAACTGTTTTCATGTCTATGTAAGCTTTGACTGTTCTTATGTCTATAAGTTCTAACTGTTTTCATGTCTGTGTAAGCTCTGATTGTACTCATGTCTATAGGTTCTGACTGTTTTTGTGTCTCTGTACTTTCGGACTGTTTCATGTCTCTGTAAGTTCTAACGTTTCATACATCTGTAAGTTCTGACTGTTGTCGTGTTTCTCGAAGTTCCGACTGTTCTCATGTATGTACAAGCTCTTATTGTGGTTTACCAATTGACCATTTAGAACACATTTAGATGTGTTCGTATGTCTCTAAGTGTTTATTTTCATTAAAACCAATGAACATTAACAACACTTTCATATGTGTTCATATGTCTATAAGTTCTGACTGTTATTGAAACAATAAGTACTTGTGTTTATAAAGTTTATTTTCATTGAACCAGTTCAAATTTTGTTTAGGGGCTAACTTAAGCCTGCCTCTGAGTGTGGGATTTTCTCGCTGTGTTAAAGACGCATTGGTGGCCATCGGCTGTGTTCTGCTCTTTGGTCGGATTGTTGTCTCTTTGACACATTTTCTCATTTTCATTTTCATTCTCAATTTTATTTTATTTAGTATCGACTTTAAATAAAACTTAATTGAATCGAATTGAATTGAAACATTGAACATTTACAAAACATTTATATGTGTTCACATGTCTCTAGTTCTGACTGTCATTGTCCTATTGAACATTTACACAACATTTTATGTGTTCACATGTCTCCAAGTTCTGACTGTTATTGTCTTATTGAACATTTACACCACATTTATATGTGTTCACATGTCTCCAAGTTCTGACTGTTATCGTCCTATTGAACAATTACACCACATTTATATGTGTTCACATGTCTCCAAGTATGGGTATGGGTTTTGCTTATTGTTGAGGCTGTACGATGACCTTTACATGCATTTTCTTTTCGCTGTAAGTTCTGACGGTCGACGGTCAGTTTACACCTTCATCACATGTGTAATCGCCGTGCCTACTCTCACGTGACTACAAGTTTTCTATAAAACCTTAACTCTTAATCACACACCTATTTTAAAGGTTTTAATACTTTCAAATGTTTAACATAGTTTAAAACCAGAATGCATTCGACTCAAATCTTAATTGACTAGGTATATAGATATAAGAAGATGTGGTATGAGTGCCAATGAGACAACTCTCCATCCAAGTCAAAATTTATAAAAGTAAACCATTACAGGTCAAAGTACGGTCTTCAACACGGAGCCTTGGCTCACACCGAACAGCAAGCTACAAAGGGCCCCCAAAATTACTAGTGTAAAACCATTCAAACGGGAAAACCAACGGTCTAATCTATATAAAAAACGAGAAACGAGAAACACTTATGAACCACATCAACAAACGACAACTACTGAACATCAGATTCCTGACTTAGGTATGTCTGTTTTTCTACCGAAGGTCGTTGGTTCATTCCGGGAACACCTGCTTCTTCCACCAATAACAAGAGTGCGCACGCTGAAATGTCTCGCCTGTTTTACTTATCACTAAATTCATGTTGAAAGTCTGTAACATGAAGGTTTTACCACAAGTATCACATAAGCCTAACATTATCAATATTCTATGATTATGAGGTCATGGTCAGATGACCCAGGCAAGACAGACATGTAAACCTCACAATCATTCAATACACCAAATATAGTTGACCTGTTGCTTATAGTATCTGATCCACTGACAAAATTACGAAAATGTATCATTGAATCCTGAAAATGAGGTCAAGGTCAATACCTGCCAGACAGACATATTCACCTTACAATTATTTCATTACCCAAATATAGCTGACCTATTACATCAAGAATTTGAAAAAATAGACCGAAACACAAAAACTTAACATTGACCAATGAACAATGAAAATGAGGTCACGGTCAGATGATAATGGATAGAACTACATGTATACCTTACAATCATTTTATACCCTAAATATAGTTGACCAGTTACTAATAGTACTTGAAAAGCAGACAAAAACTTAAAATTGACCAATGAACCATGAAAATGAAGTCAAGGTCATGTGATACTGGCTAGAACTACATGTATACCTTACAATCATTCAATACATCAATTATAGTTGACCTGTTGCTTATAGTACTTGAAAAAAACAGACCAAAACACAAAAAACTTAACATTGATCGATGAACCATGAAATTCAAAATAAGGTCAATATCAGATGAAACCTGCCATACTGACATGTACCCATAACAGTCATTCCATACACCACATATAGTTATCCTACTGCTTACAGTATTTGAGAAACAGACCTAATCACGTAACTTTAACCTTGATCACTGATCCATGAAATGAGGTCGAGGTCAGGTGAATCCTGTCTGACGGACATGTAGACGTTGCAAGAAACCCATATACCAAATATAGTTATCCTATTACGCATAATAAGTAAGAAATTCACATTACAAAAAAACCTCTTTTTTTCAAGCAATCACTAAACCATGAAAATGAGGTCAATGACAATGAACATATGAAAGACGGAAACTTCGTAACATAAGGTATCTGCATACAAGATATGAAGCATCCAAGTCTTCTACCTTCTGAAATATAAAGCTTTATTCAAATAGTTTACGCCGCCGCCGGATGGTAATACCTATGTCCCGCAAACTTTCGTCGCAGGCGAGACAAAAACGGGCTTCCACGATTAGCTTATTATGATGAACATGATGAAAGTGACGATAAATGTCATCAATCAATTAATGCTATAACATATTTAAATACCCATATGAACTCTCATACAATTATAATAATAAAATTATAATAAAAATAGTATAATTCTATATTAAAAGAGGTAAACAAAGTAAGTTACAACAAACGAATCTTCCCTGAGGCCCTCACACACACAACCCAAATACAATCAAAAACATATATTTACACTGACAAAGTTAATTTACAGTCAAGTTGTTCAATTTATTATTATCAACATGACAAGATATATTACTGTTCAAGAGGTACATGTAATAAAAAATCAAAATAAGAGAAAAAAAATATACAAATCAAAATTAAAAAAAAATGTAGAAAACAAAAGCTTATGATCCCAATTAATGTTTTAACATAGTTGAATACCCGGATGCACTCTCTCATACATTTATAACATTGTCATATCACAATGTTTTAACATAGTTTAATACCCCGATACTCGGATGAACTTTCATACATTAATGGATATTCATCTGATCCTTAAACAAAGAAATAACATTCATTTGGTAAACAATATGTATATATATACAATTCAACTTTAACCTATGCATTATCAAATATGTATACATGTAAAATGTATACGAATCCATGACAAATCGCCCCACTGGCAAATCGCCCCACACCTAATCGCCCCACTTTTTCGCCAACTCGCCCCACTTTCTAAAAAATCGCCCCACTCTTGTTTACCAACTCGCCCCACTTATGAAAAAGGGTAAAATCCCATTGAAAATAGGTTGGATAACTTGCCCAACTTATGAAAAGGGTTAAAATCCCGCTGAAATAAGGTATGCCAACTCGCCCCACTCATGACAAATAGATAAACCACGATGAATTCAGTAATGCCAACTCGCCCCACTTATGAAAAAAGATGCAATCCCGTTGTATATCTATGTTCCTGCCCCACTTATAAATAAAATCAATACCTATAAAAACCTTAGATAAACATGAGTATGCATAACAATAACATTTTAAACAAACATACATTAAATCAATTATGACAAGGACTGGCATGATAACATAAAACGAAGTACTAGATAAAATGTCAGCACTAGAAACATGAACATGAATACTCATATATGGCATACAATAGATTGTCATTAGATAGTTCAGTAGCTGTCTGCTTCCACGACTGGACCGTTGACACGACAACACTGGCGTAAGAGTCTGGTTGTAGATATGCTGCCTTCAATACAGCACAAGGATACACAGTAGACATAGTAAATGCATGACAAAGGCTACTTTACTTTTTATAATTTTGAAACCAAGCCATAAATTTCTCAATTTTTATTGTTTTCAAACCATAAACAAAACTTACCAATCAATTTTTCAACAACAACAAAACCTGCTTTGACTAGAATGCATGAATGGACATTCTCTTTGATATTTACTTGAAAGTAACATTTGCCTTTCACTGATTGCTCGTTAGTGTTTAATTATTCTTAATTCAAAGACAAAAGTAACCAATCCGTTTAGTGCTATAAAAACAAATTGAAATCCTTCAATTGTTATGATAAAATATCGGATTATGATACAATTAACAGGTTTCTTTTCAATTGTTATGAAAATAACTAAGCTTACAAGAATAAAGTTATTCTCCAATAATACGAAAATTATATGATAATGAATAATGTATTTACAACTATATTTTGAGAAAGTGAAACATCATTTAATTTCAATAATAATAATCTAATAAATTTGCGTTTTTATGTATTCTGTGTAGATAAGTTTTCATTTAAGTGGGGCGAGTTGGCAGACCTGAAAATTATATATTCATCTAGATTTTACCTTTTTTTCATTAAGTGGGGCGAGTTGGCAGGAGAAAAATTAACGGGATTTAACCATTTTCACAAGTGGGGCGATTTTTTAAAAAGTGGGGCGAGTTGGTAAACCAGTTTAGGGCGATTTTTTTAAAAGTGGGGCGAGTTAGTGAAAAAGTGGGGCGATTTGGTGTGGGGCGATTTGTCCTGCTTCCGTGGGGGCATACAAAATAAAGATGACCGTTCTCCATTTCTACTCGATAGAAGTGCCTATTTTTTTCATAACATGTACATTATGTACCAAAGATTATTATATGAAAGTATAAAAAAAATCGAGGCGGGGTTTTTTTTTAGAAACAGCTAATAATTATAGCAGACCAATAGACGTAATAGAAAAATAGACGAAAATGGCGCCTTCTTCAATTCGAAAAAAAATCTATAATTTTACAATTTATGGACACATATTATTATTTTTAAAGGGGTTAAATATCTAAAAATTCACCTTTTCATGACAGTTGAACGAATATTGACTTTAAAAACAGAAACTGTTCCAATTTCTAAATCTATCGACCTTGCAAGGAAAAACCTATAAAAAATTGAGACCCCTACTTTAAAATGGGTACAAATTTTTGCCCTGGCTTGAACACTCCTGTTCTTCACGAATTTCGATGCCAAAAACTAGCGAGAATAGGATGTAAAAAATTTTAGAAAATCGAAGGATATGTATTTTTTTGTAATCGCTATTTAATTCTACAGTGCATAAAATCAAAATCCGAAATTCTATGTTCAGATATAAAAAAATAAGATTTCCTTTTATTTTAATGTTCGAAAATGTAAATAATATGTAAACTCATATATTTTTCTCTTATAGATATTCTTACAATCAACAGTATTTAACTTCGGTACTTTGCCGTAAGCGAATGCAAAAAAGTTACAAAAGCGCGCCATTTTTCAGTTGACGTCGGCCGACGCAAAATAGTCCAATTTTCGGCGTAGGACTACTGAGCGCCGCCGAATCACATTTTGGCCAAAAAGGCACATCCGGTTGTCCTACTGGTTGTGTAGCAAGGACGACGTAACCACTATTTCGGAGTTTGATTTGCTACGTATCTGGAATCATTTTTCTTGCGATCTCTCTATTTTGCAATGAACGTAGAATATTGTAGCTTTTATTGTCTAACATTCAACATGTTGAAGCGCAGGCTTGCTTAAAATACTTATTCGGTGGTTAAAACGATCATCTTGCGCAAATCATCCTTTAGGCACATACAATCATTCAATGGTAATATTTGAATTATAAATAATTTAGAAATAAGTAAAAGGGTATTTACCTTTCAGAATAAGAAACAAACTTCAAGCACTCGTAAAGCGGTTTGTGTTTGTACCAGCCGACAAAGCAGCCAACAATGTGGTGGTGGAATGACGTTAATACTACATTGAATTTCTTTAGAATGAAATTATAAATTCTTCTACATTCAGGTCCGTGCATTTCGCAGAGAGTCATATAGTAAACAATCATATCATAACTACTTCTCAGCATAAGGCCTATTCCGAACATTTGAAGGTTCCCAATAAATATTGGTTACCTTAACCACACACAAAAAACCATACAATATCGTTCTATCTCGACCTCTAGTATGTGTTCTACTACTTATATTGCAGTGCTGTTAACTAGTTCTTGAACTACTATCAAGGGGCTGATCATTAACTTTTGTAATATTAAAGCATATGAAAATATTGGAATTAACAATCTTTAGAGTGTAAAAAATTCTTTGGATGTTTTAGTTACATAACGTGCTTTTAATGGTCCTTTTGATTCGATTGACAGTTTTTACTTTTCAACTCTTTGTACTACACTTCCACACAATCTTATCAAACAAAGGTTTTCCCATTTTGGTAAGTGGTCGTTCAAAATATCTGATTACAAATGTATTTGCTGCAACTCATATAAAGCCTGGTTCTCTAATGAGCAGCACCATGTGGAGCAGGATCTGGTTATACTTCCGGAGCACCCGAGATCAACCCGGTTTTATGTGAGTTCGTGTTGCTCAGTCTTTGGTTTTCTATGACATGTTTGGTGTACTGTTGTTTGTCTTTTCGTTTTTTGCCGTGTCATTCATGTCAGTTATTTTAAGACTTGTGAGTTTGAATATCCCTTTTGGTATCTTTTGTCTCTCTCTTGGTATTCCAATTGCCCCACTTTAATAACAGACTTGTTCCTATGCTGTTATGAATTACAGTTTATGGCCAAACTAAGTAAAGACCCGTCTAAATTCCATTTATTAATTGATAAATTCAACAACACTAACCGTTATCTTGATGATATTTTCGTTAGATAAGCAAGAATTCTCTAAATATACAGCCGAAATTTACCCAAAGGAATTTACTTCAAATTAATCAAATATAAACGGTCATAACTGTCCGTTCCTAGATATTTCAGTTGTACACGGGAAACTCTACACAAAAATTTACGACAAAAGGGACGATTTTTCGTTCCCTATTGTTAATTTTCCTTTTTTGGACGGTGATGTTCCTTTGAAACCATCTTACGGTGTTTATATATTCAAACTCGTTCGCTATGCCCGTGTCTGTAGTGACGTTTTGGATTTCAATGAACCTAATTTAAGTATTACTGGTAATTCATTAAGTCTGGGATTTCGTTACCACAGAGTAATTCAAAACCTTGACTAGATTCTTTCATAGATTTAAAGATTGTGTTTGGGATTTTGGCTGTACCTACAGAAAACTTAATTCAAACGGGATCGTAGCACATCCTAATTTCGTAGGAGATGTTTTTTTACCGAGCACAGAAATTCAGATAAATCCGGATAAACTTATCGATCTTTTTAATAAACTTATTCTAACAGGATACCAATTCAACACTGTAATTATATCTTTGACTATTGTTTTTATTCTTATAAATATTGATTTTGTTGACAATAAATTAAGACCAAACTAAATATCATTGTTGTATATACAGTCGATTCTCGTTATCTCGAAGTCAGCCGAACCAGAGAAATATTTCGAGACACCCGTAGTTCGACTCAAACGAATGGAAATGGAATGTGCCAAAGTGACAAAAACCCGACCAAAGAGCAGAAAACAGCCCAAGGCCACCAATGGGTCTTCAACACAGCGAGAAAATCCCGCACCCGGAGGCGGGCTGCAGCTGGTCCCTAAACAAAAATGTGTACTAATTCAGTGAAAATATAGAAATCACACTAACTCCGAAACATATAAATGAACTAAAATTAAAAAAAAACATACAAGACTATAACAAAGGCCAGAGATTCCTGACTTGGGACTAGTCTATAAGTTTTATTTTAGAATCGTCAATGTCCTTTTGTGTGTTTTGTTATTGTCAGTTATGTAATTTGTCTACATTCTTTTCCATTTTTTTCGACAATAAAATATACATATAGTAGGCGTATTGCGTAAATATCAATTTAAATAAACCAATCAATAATTAGATGTTTGTTCAATCTATTTATAGTCGGTTGAGTCATGTACACTTTGTTGTTTGTTTATTTTCAATTCAAGTCACAGTATAGTCGCCCCTCTCCAACATACATTTGCCATTGTTTTTCGCCCTTCATCTGTCGTTCTACCACAGACCATATCTATGAGCATCTGGATGGAGCCCCTCGTTTCTTTATTCTTTAATTTTTCGACCATATTTCTTAATTCTTTATCTATTTTGCCCAAAATTGTTTTATCATTTAAATTTAAGCACCCTATTTCTCTCTATTCTCTGATATATTTTTTTGCCTATTTTACTCTTCCTTTTTTGCCTTTTATTCTGCACTTTTTGCCCATTTTTTCTAATCTATTAACCCCATCCAAACCCTCACCTATTGTAGGATTATCATAGTTCTTTGTCCGTAACATGCATGGAATACTTGTCACTGGACGAAAAGCAAGCACAATCAATCAATCGAAGAAGTTATACCATCGGCTGAAAAGATGGTTCAAATTTGTGATGTGTTTTATCACGGCCACCAATCCAACTAAGTCATACACAAATAATATGAAAACAAGTGCGTTAATCCGACTTCCGAGTATGCAGTAGAAGTAATAAACAATCAAGAATTGCTATACATTCACAAGGTAAGTCACCTATTTATGTCATAAACTCGCCTAATAGTCGATCCTACTATAAGTCGGGGGCCCTTTTCAGCTCCAAATTCTAAGGATTAAGTCTTGACCCTCGTATAAGTCGGACAAAATTTGGGCATTTTTTTTCAGCTGACAGTAACTGAACGCCGGTAAAACCAATGCAAGTCCAGGAATAATATTCATTTCTGCATTAATGTTTGTTTGGTTTGAATTTAGTTGATGCTCATCATGATAATTTATATTGCTGTTAATAATAAAGATGTATTCATCTCTCTTGTTTTGTTCACTGTTCAAATGTTAGATTAGCCATGTGTTGTTTACGTAATGCATCAATGATTTTGTAGGGTATGACTAACAACCTATTGTTTGAGAAAAGCGAATATAAACCAATATGAACCTGAAAAATTTAAAGTCAATCAACACTTGATGAAAATACTTTTCACAGCATACATAACTCGGTGTTAAATGAGCATGTACACTTCATAATTCTTATTATATTGTGATGATTAAAGGATTAAAAAAAATAAGTGAAGCTAATCAATATATTAAAATAACTAACTCCAACTCATTAGTGTCATCTGTTTACCTATCACTGATAGTTTTCACACCTTTAGTAAATACAACTCTTTGTCTCTTAATTGGGGTTATCAATGGATTATATTGGCTTGTCAATCAATTTTGTAATTTTTGTTTACCTGAGACACTTTAATGAATAATATTTTGATTTTGGGAATGAATCTTAAAATTATTTTTTGATTATTATATGATTTATAAGCATTGAATTGATATCATGATATCACAATAATGACACAATAACTCCGCTGAAAACATCCTTTCACATATTTGGTACATTGTTATCTCCTTTTCATTTTTGGTTCTTGGCTCTTCTTTTGGGTTTATAGGAAAACCATGTGACCATGAAAATCAATACACAAACCGGAAACAGTAGAATTTCAACACGAATTTGCAGAAAACGTTTACCAAAGAACAAATAAAACACAAAGACAGTATTGTAGTCATTTATTTTCAACAAAAATTTTTTATTTATTGATTTATGTAGGTTTGGCAATCAAAAACGTAGTTTTGACCAGGAAATTCACTCCTGACCACTTTTCTCAAGCTTGGATTTTTCCTCTGGTCGCTAGATCTCGTCTATTAGTCGGTCCCCCTCTCTGGATTATGAATTTTACTCCCAATTTTCCGACTAATAAGCGAGTAGGAACGGGTAGTATTTTTACTATAGCTTTTCTCCCGGTTAATAACGATACAATCTGCACGAAATTCTTACCGACATCTTACATTGTATGTTATTTGTTATTTGTTAATAAGACACGTTATGCATGAGTACTGGTACATTTATTGATCGACCGGTGTGATATATAAATTAATTATACGTTGCGAGATGTGTATATATGTCTATTATCATTTTATCGATATAAAACTAGGAGGATATGATTTGAAGGTATCATATATATGATTAAAACGTACCAAGTATGAGTTGATGGTAACGTAAGAACACTCTACGAAAAATTTAGATCATAAAATTGCTCTTAGTATAATGTAGTTACACATCTCAATAATCCAGCTTTCTAATAAAAAAAACATCTTAAAGTTTATATTTGTAATGCTTGCTGAAAAAGCTCTCCTCTAAATTTATTTGCTTGTCTTTGCAGGTTCCAAATGGGAAAAGTTAAAGGGATTAATTTGACGTTTTTGCAAAAAATACAGATTGATTTTCTTTTCGCACTATTACAGATACAATATTGATGAATTGGTCGTCAAAGAAAAAGGCGATTTCAATCATCGCTCCCCCCCCTTTTTTTTTTTTAGATCCGTCACTAGTTTTCGCTTTGCATTTTGCCTCATTCCGTTTTAATCTAGAATTCTATTTTAATACATTCGTATTCAACCTTCTTTTGTAATTATAGAGAGCTGAAACTGTGTTTGTTTTCCAATGTTGGTTATTTGATTATTTTTATCGTTTGTTTGCTGTCTCATTTTGTTAACGTTTCATCAAAGACATCCATTTCTTTATATAAGGTTCTGGTTGAGAGGTTATTTACTATTCCGAGCGAGTATTCTTATTTTTATAAACATTGTTAGATTGTTGAGAGCTGTTAAACTTACTTTACTTCATTTAATGAATTTAGGACGAGAATATTTATATATGATATGCAGGTTGCTAACTTGTTTATAACGATAAATAGCAAATAGATGCGTACAATAATTATTTGCATTTCCAGGCAAATAGTTTTGATCTGCGTATTTCATTAAATGGATTGTTTTGCTAGCTCAGTTTTTGACTATTAGTTTTCTTTCATTGTTGAAGGCTTCCAGTAGACACTCCGGTCTTCGGTTAAAAAACTGGCAATCCCAGTCAACTAAGATAGGAGTCGAGCGCATCCGCCTTAACAGGGTTGAATTTAAACCTTCATGCTTACTGGCTAATTATTACTGTTAGATATATATCCCCTAAAGGAAGGACGGTACCTAAAGATGAATTTATTCATAATTAACATTGACATTGTGTTAAAGAACATCATCATGTTGGTTACTAAAATATCTCTCACTTAATCATACTCGTTACTTTTAAGTCATATATGGTCCTTCTTAACCATACATTCTTAATTTTCTTGCGATAATTTGATAATAAGTACAATTATAAAGTATTTTGCTTTCTAGAATTAATTTATATATCACACCGATCAATAAATGTACCAGTACTCATGCATAACGTGTCTTATTAACAAATAACATACAATGCAAGATGTCGGTAAGAATTTCGTGCAGATTGTATCGTTATTAACCGGCAGAAAAGCTATAGTAAAAATACTACTCAATGTACAACAAAGCTGTGATAACACATGAAGGAAAACAAAATAAAGGGTCGAATGACATTCTCGGTTTTTATAAAAATATAAAGCTCATGATATAAATAGGTGACTTACCTTGTGAATGTATAGCAATTCTTGATTGTTTATTACTTCTACTGCATACTCGGAAGTCGGATTAACGCACTTGTTTTCATGTTATTTGTGTATGACTTAGTTGGATTGGTGGCCGTGTTTATATTAGCACCTATTGAAACCCCAAATAAGTTTAGACGAAAAAGAGCTATATCACTCATGGTCGATGATGATGACGTCTATTGGAGAATATTACATGCATATTACACCATGTAGGACGAGGATATGATTTTGTGATATAAATATCAACCATGCTATGTACAAGACCGACACGTTTATCGGAATTTTTCATGTAGTAGATCACCATTTAGATGAGGGGTTATTTGACAGGGGGTGGGGGGGGGGGGGGGGCTCGTCTCACTAGGTAACGTTAGGGGCATTTACCATATATGAAGCTCCATAGGGAGGGCCCGGGCCCAGGTCCCGTCTGCACACGACAAGATCCCAGGAAGAACCGTAACCACAGTTTGATATATTATTCTTTCCTCCCAGTGCCAAATACAGCATACATATTCAAAACAATACCACAATGAGAAGCGAATAAACACTGCTTTGTCTACACTAGACGGATCACAAGATACCAGTTTCAAGTGTTTAGTTAGATTAAGCCGGAGATCGAGCCCACGGTCTTCCGCACTCGAAATCATGCAATCGAATTATGGATGTCTTGAATTATTGTAAGTGGTACTGAATTATTATGGAGGTCCTGAATTATTCTAAGTAGTCCTCAATGATTTATGGAGGTCCTGAATTATTTTAAGTGGTCCTCAATGATTTATAGAGGTCCTGAATTATTTTAAGTGGTGCTCAATGATTATGGAGGTCCTGAATTATCTTAAATGGTCCTCAATGATAATGTGGATCCTGAATTATTTTAAGTGGTCCTCAATGATTATGTGGGTCCTGGATTATTCTAAGTGGTCCTCAATGATTATGGAGGTCCTGAATTATTTTAAGTGTAATGAATATGGAGGTCCTGAATTCGAAAAATAAAACCCGTTGCCGAGGGAAAAATGTGACCTTTAAATATAACATTAACGGTACTAAGTTTACTTAGGCAGACAATACATGTCTCTTCAGTATTATTTGAAGCCAAAATATTTGAAAACCAAAACTTATACAGACTTTGAAAAGCTGGTCAACTAAAAAGGACATAAAATATATATCCAATTAAGATGTCGCAATTTCGCAACACATTACTGGATACACCAATCTGTATTACTTATGCATATCTCACTCCATCGAGTGTGATACGAGAACTTTCTCTTCGTTTTGGAAATACATAACAGAAGATAATTTATATTTCACCTTTGAAGAAATTTGTGTAACCATGGTAACGATGTATACTCGTGTTGCAGTGTATCTAAATTTACATTTTTGTTCGGCTATTATACCCCATTTTAAGCCTTTACAGTTATCGCTTGGCGGCAAAAGGGGGATAATTATATCTTAGAATTTTGTGTTACCAGTGACGGACAAATTCCGGATTGTCATGCTTTCTTGGCAATAGTATAGGTTTATCAATGTCGGAGTACGGACAATCCACATACAGTTGTGACATGACTAATTTTAAAATTAAAAAAGTAATATTAAAAGTCAATGAAAACGTATTATTGCATATCATCGAGTTAAGCACTGCCTTGAAAATTCATCTTTCAAGTTGGCATGCATTTACCAGGGACATTACAAAAAAGTTGTGACACACACGTACGGTAACTTGTTCAACCATACCTTAAATTTTAAGGGAAATTGTTGTCACCATATGCTTATTTTCTAAATTGTTTCCTTTGCGACAGTTTTATTCTTTAAAATAACTTCAAACTTACAGCGCCCCCTTCCACTTATTGTCCTCCAGAGGTGTAGTGATCGAAGTGAGTGAAATATAACGACTGGATTATTCGGGTTGTCCTAAAAAACGATTCCCCCCCCATCTGTGATGAGATTAATATCAAGAGTTGCCTCCCGTACACCACTGAGTTTACTATTTGAGGACTCTAAACTAACATTGACTAACAGGGAGAAAATAGTCGTCTCCAATTAAGAACAGTTTGTACAAATGTATGGTGGTCTCATTTTTTTTGTTAGCTATATTTTCATCATATAACAATAAAACAACCGAAAATCAAGTAAATTCCATCCAAAATACGGAAATACTAAACCGTTTATGCAAATACGTTGACTGAAATAAAAAAAAATAAAAATAGGTGATCAGGCTACATATTTATTAATAAGGTTTATTAACAGTGTGTGTTTTAATGACCTATTTTTCTTTATTCTTTATTTTCTTGGATTATTTTTCTGTACATTAAGTCCTTAATTTTCTATTCTGCAAACCCTATTCAAACCTCCATTACATACAATTCATATAGTTAACCTACAGTAACTGCTTATATTTATTTGATAAACGGGCCTAATCACGTGTTTAAACCTTGACCACTGATCCGTGAAATGAGGTCTGACGGACATGTAGACCTAGCAAGGAACCCTTATTCCAAATACAGTTATATTTTACTCACAATAAATGAGAAATTTACATAACAAAAAAACATTTTTTAAGAAATAGCTGAACCATGAAAATGAGGTCATGGCCAAATGACAGACGGAAACTTCGCAAAAATTTAAATAAGGCATCTTCATATAAAAAATGAACTCTTCAGGCCTTCATTCATCTGAAATATAAAGCTTTATACAAATAGTTTACACCGCCGCCGGATTGTAATTCCTAAGTCTCGCATTCTGCGACTAGGTGAAAAAAAAAACAAACAAAAACAAAAAACTTAAACATTTTCGGACAATAAAATGAATTGTTTTCTATATCCATCTACTAGCCAGCAAGTGAGGTTTTGTGACTCCAGTCTATAGAACCGAGAACAGGGGGAACTTAAGGTCATTTTTTGTCTTGTGTGTTTAATATTTGGTTTTATGTAAATGCCATGATGATGTATTTGTATAAATTGTATGGAACGCCAAAACTGTGCATAATAAGACAGTTTTGGCGTTCCATAATTGTAATGTGTATATAATTGTTCCTTCGACCCTCTTATGGAAAAAAACCACGAATTCATAGCCCCATTGCTTTCTATTTCAAATTCAGCAATTTCAAGCATTCATAGCTATTTTGTCTGAAGTTGTGACAGTCATTTCATGTCAAAGCTTTACCTTGCCTTGACTTGTGCTGAAAAAATCAAAATACCTTTGATTGCATATTAGCATGATTAGAGCGCAATAGTTCCCGGAAGTTTAAAAGTATAAAACAGGTACTTCTGATCTGAACAGCAGGTCAAATATGCCCTCATATCTTAATTTCATATTTTAAGAAATTTTCAACAAGGGTTCTACAGTGATCCCAAGTCCCTAAGCTTTCATTTCACATCAAAATTACACAAATACTTTACGGACTGACAAAGTTACAGCTAGCTGTAGGAACTATTTTGTTTAAATATTTACTAGGACTACTTTCTCATGTGTGCTTTCAGTCTGTGTAAATTGTCAATATAACAATTTCACTAAACCAATAACAAAAATGTTCTCATGTGTCTCTGTAAATTACCAACATAGCGATAAGAAAAGTGGTTTGATTGCCCATGAGACAACTCTCCACCAGAGACCAAATAGTGTAGAACTATAGGTCACCGTACGACCTTCAACAATGAGCAAAAACCAGAGGCCCCGAAATGGCAGAATGTAAAACATTAATGTAAAACAATTGAAACGAGAAAACTAACGGCCCGATTTTATATTATACTGTTTATTACAAAACAGTCAACGAAAAACAAATATAATATACAGCAACAAATGACAACAATTTAAGTACAGGCTCCTGAATTGGGACAGGCACGTATACAGAATGTAAGCCGACGATACCATTTACAAGATATCACATCAATGTGAAGTATGAGTTCTCATGTGTCTCTGTTCCTCGCCAAGCCGACTAATCCTTTATCACATACAATGACACACCACAGTCATGACGTTTACCACCTGTAAGTGAATCTGTAAATTACTAAGCCGACTACACCCTTTAACACATACAACGATAATTCACAGTCATGACGTTTACTACCTGTAAGTGAATTTAATCTGTAAATTACTAAGCCGACTAAACCCTTTAACACATACAATGATACACCACAGTCATAACGTTTATCACCTGTAAGTGAATCAGTAAATTACTAAGCCGACTAAACCCTTTAACACACACAATGATACACCACAGTCATAACGTTTATCACCTGTAAGTGAATCAGTAAATTACTAAGCCGACTAAACCCTTTAACACATACATTGATACATAACAGTCATGACGTTTACAACCTGTAAGTGAATCAGTAAATTACTAAGCCGACTAAACCCTTTAACACATACATTGATATATCACAGTCATAACGTTAACCACCTGTAAGTGAATCAGTAAATTACTAAGCCAACTAAACCCTTTAACACATACATTGATACAACACAGTCATGACGTTTACAACCTGTTTTTAAGTGAATCAGAAAATTACTAAGCCGACTAAACCCATTAACAAATACAATGATAATTCACAGTCATGACGTTTACCACCTGTAAGTGAATCAGCAAATTACTAAGCCGACTAAACCCTTTATCTCATACAATAATACACCACAGTCATAACGTTCATCACCTGTAAGTGAATCAGTAAATTACTAAGCCGACTAAACCCTTTAACACAAACAGTGGTCATCACTGTCATGAGATTTATCGTGTTTATAACATGTGACTATACCCTTTTCCACATAAATCACAGTAATAAGGTTAACACCTCTTTGTATACTCAGGGGTCTTTGTAAATTACCAAGCTGGTAACCCTTAACCACATACATCACTGTTATAAGGTTTATCACCTGTATGCGTTCTCGTGTGACGTTGTAAATTGCTAAGTTGACTAAACTTTTTACCACATACTTTACAGGCATGCGGTTTATCACCTGTATGTGTTCTCATGTGAATCTGTAAACTACTAAGACGACTAAAACCTTTACCACATACATCACAGTCATGCGGTTTATCACCTGTATGTATTCTCGTGTGTCTTTGTAAATGACCGAGCAGACTAAACCCTTTACCACAAACATCACAGTTATGAGGCTTATCAACTGTATGTGTTCTCATGTGACGTTGTAAATTGAAAGGATGACTAAACTTTTTACCACATATATTACAGTCATGAAGTTTTTCACTATTGTGTGTGCTCATGTGTCTCTTCAAGTCACTACCTTGACTAAAACCTTTACAACATACATCACAGCTATGAGGTTTTTCACCTGTATGTGTTCTCATGTGTCTGTGTAAATGACCAAGCAAACTAAAGCCTTTACCACATACATCACAGCCATGAGGTTTTTCACCAGTATGTGTTCTCATGTGTGTTTTTAAATTACCAAGCCGACTAAACCCTTTACCACATACATCACAGTCATGAGGTTTTTCACCAGTATGTGTTCTCATGTGAATCTGTAAATTACCATTCTGACTAAACCTTTTACCACATACATTACAGACATGAGGTTTATCACTTGAATGTGTTCTCATGTGCCTTCGTAAATGACCAAGCAGACTAAACTCTTTATTACATACATCACAGTTATGAGGTTTATCACCATTATGTATTCTCATGTGATTCTGTAAATTACCATGCTGACTAAACCCTTTACCACATACATCACAGACATGAGGTTTATCACCTGTATGTGTTCTCATGTGTCTTCGCAAATGACAAAGCAGACTAAACCCTTTATCACAAACATCACAGTTATGAGGTTTGTCACCATTGTGTATTCTCCTGTGAATCTGTAAATTACCTTGCTCACTAAATCCTTTACCACATACATCACAGACATGAGGTTTATCACCTGTATGTATTCTCATGTGTCTTTGTAAATGACCATGCAAACTAAACCCTTTACCACAAACATCACAGTTATGTCTAATATGAAGTTTATCTCCTGTATGTATTCTCATGTGAATTTTTAAATTACCATGCTGACTAAACCCTTTACCACATACATCGCAGTCATGAGGTTTATCACCTGTATGTATTCTAATGTGTCTTCGTAAATGACCAAGCAAACTAAACCCTTTACCACATACATCACAGTTATGAGGTTTATCATCTGTATGTGTTCTCGTGTGACGTTGTAAACTGCCACGTTGATTAAACTCTTTACCGCAAATATCGCAGTTATGAGGTTTATCACCCGTATGTATTATCATGTGTCTTTGTAAATTACTACGTTGAGTAAACACTTTACCACATAAATCACAGTTATGCGGTTTATCACATGAATATGTTCTCATGCTTTTTGTAAACTAACTTGACTAAACTGTTTACCACATATAACATTTATAGAAGTATCTCCGGTATGTGTTGTCTGTGTCCCTTCAGATTACTACCTCGAGTACATTCTCTATAGCACAATATCCATTTATGACATTGTTCTCTTTAAGTCACTACCTTAAGAAAATAAAAATAAGTTAAGACTAAATCCATTTGATGATGATGATGATGATGATGATGATGATGATGATGGATGGTTGCTTAACGTTCAGCGGCAAATTTAATATGCATATTCAGGACGAAAACATATTAATGTAATATGAATAGTAATCCTACTTTGTACTAGATCGACACGCTGAGCCGGATTTTTAACATGCTAGTTCACAAGGTAACAGTCCACAGGAAGACATGTCACCTTACCCAGACACATTTTTCAGACTCCTGACCGACCAGTCTTAAAAGTTTGCTCTCACTTCTTAATGCCGCGTCCTTGGCGGAGAAGCAGCGGATACCAATTTTAAAGTCTTTTGTTTGAACCGGCTGGGGTTCTAAACCATGACCTCCCGTCCTCGAGACGAACACGCTACATGTACTACGAGACTACCGAGGCGGTTTAAAACCATATGATATCTCCCTGTTAATGACGTATAAAGTATCTATGTTGTATGCACTCTTTTGGTGTAATGTACTTTCATTTTCATTTATAATGTTTATGCATCTGCATGTCTGTGTAACTGTACTTCAGTACTTTATGTGACATGCACAAGTAGTATATATGCATTCCATACTGCCTCATTGTTGTATATAATATATCCCAATTTTTTTATTCATAAGGAAAAGTATTTCACTAAACCTCAACATTATTTGCATACACAATAATAAAACAATATCTGATTTTACACTTAATCTATTGGATGTTGGATGTGTACTGAATCTACTGATTGATAATTTAGTCCCAGATAGAATTGGCTTTGAACTAGCTATCAGTAACTGCGAGTACTCTCCAATCTCTGCTTTTGTGTCTTTTGCATTTTTGTTAGTCATATTAGTTGTTATGTGCTTTGTATCAATCATCAGCCAGTCAACACTGAGGTTGTGACTTCGAATCCCGCACGTGGTAGGTGCACTCGATTCCAATCTTAATTGACCAGGGCTGTGTTTGGATATACGCCTAAGGCAGCCTATGGTTACCCATAGGTATCTTTGGGTACCCATGGTTTGATATTTTGATATATAGAATATCAAACCAAAGGTACCTATGGATAACCATAGGCCACCTCTGGCGTATATCCAAACACAGCCATAGATTGTTAGTTTTCCTATCGAAGGTCGGTGGTTCTCTCTGGACACTCTAGCTTCCTCCACCAATAAAAACTGGCCACCACGAAATAGTACAATAGTGTTTAAAGTGGCGTTCAATCAACACCAATCAATCAATCAATTTGATGAGTTAAGTCCTTTTCAACTGATTTTTATAGTTTGTTTCTATGTTTTGCTGTTTCACCGCTGTCCCAGGTTAGACGGAAGATAGGCTCCCATAAACATGTTTAACCAAGCCAAAATCTGTATATGCCTGTCCTAAGTCAGTGGCCCGTGTTTCGATGGTTGCCGTTTGTTGCTGTGAATCATATTTGTTTTTTGTTTGTTTGTTAATTGTTTGATTTGATAAATCAGGCTGTTATTTTCTTGATAGAATTGTTTTATGTTTGTCACTTTGCTGTCTTGTATTGCTTGTTATGCAGTATGGGTATAGCTCATTTTTGAAGGCCATACAGTGACCTAGAGTTTCTAAATTCTACTTCATTTGGTGGAGAGTCGTCTCATTGGCAATCATACCGCAACTTTTTTATTTTTGGGGAAAACGCCTATGATATCCCCTAATTTATGATTGTAGTAAATTTTATTGATTGACATGAACAATATAAAGGGACAAAGGATAATTACAGTGGTGGAGTTGAAATCTTCCCTTCGAAATTTTAAGTTGGTTGACTGTTACGGAATATCTGTTGTTTTACATATGACGACGGATATGTTCCGCCGGTTTTTGGTTGTGTTCGTGTTGCTCAGTCATTAGTTTTCTATGGTGTGTTTTGTATATTTTTTCCATGGCTTTGTATGTTTATTGTTCGACCATGAGTTTGAATGTTAATAAGTTTCATATTTAATATAATAAAAATATATATATATATAGACAAAGACAATAATAAACAAATATCGCGTTATCTCTCCATATGAAATTTTAATCTTTAAATTTCCAATACATTTTACGAACCTCTGTATGGAAGGGAATATCCGCCATAATTATTCATTTCTTAATTTGTTAAATGCAATTTCTTAATTTGTAACATGCAATTTCTTTTGTTCAACCATGAGTTTTAATGTCCCTTTGGTGTATATTACGACTCTCTTTTCAGGTGCGAGTCCAAGATTTTTAAGAAGCCAACTTTTGGAGTGAAACTTGTGAAAAGTCTATACCATAAAACGTCCCGTAAACGGACGTATAAGAAAGCACCCATGCCTGATGACGTCACATATAAAGAACACAACTTTCTGCAAATTTTTGAAAAGGGAGGATAAACTTTGTTTTAGATATCGTCTAAAAATCATTAGAGAAACAGATTTCATCACTATAACTCGTGTGTTGCGATATTTTTCCACTCTCAACAGTTAAATTTTAATTATTTCAAAAGCTCGGCAAGGTTCGCGCTTTAAATATCAAAATTCAAAAGTTTCGAGTTGAAATATCGTAACACACTTGATAAAGTGGTGGAATCTATTAAATAAGGCGTAGGTAGGATGTCGCGGGTGTGTTCAAGTACATAAATATTTGTTAACAGAGGCGGATTTAGAGGGGGCCAAGGCCCCCCCCCCCCCCCCCTTTTGTGGGGAAAAATAGCTCAAACGTTTACGTTACATGTACTGTTAGAGAGGGCTCGGCCTGTGCTTTCGCTCCAGGTCTTCGGACAGCATGCTGACAATACTTTACTAAGAACCAACACAATACAACAATTGACGGTTGTCAGCAACCTAGAAATGCAAAAGAATCGTCACGATTGTGCCAAGCAATGTCACAGCTGGTAATCTACAGGTTGGGCTCAATTTAAGTCAGGAAAAGTGGGGTATTCCCTGTTTTCAGGGTACACCCCAGTTTTCTGGTGTTAAAAAAACCCAGTATACAGGGACTTCTTTTTTCCTAATCAATTTATGGCATGAAATCTACAAAAGCGCACCTTCTTCGTGTGATAAACAGTGTTTTATGATAGCAAGTGTTTTTATTAGTTCAAAAATCAAGCTAATTTCAAATCTAATTTCAAATCTAATTTGATGCTTAACTCACAGCAAAACAATTCCTTTGTTCACCAATTCATACCTTAATCATCATAATCATGAGATGACAAAAAGATAAGTTAATCACTTGGGTGTTCCCTGAAAACAGAGAATACCCCACTTTTCCTGACTTGTACCCAACCTGATCTACACAAGCAGAACAATCGGCTCTGCAATGAAAACCGTGTGAGGGTTTTCCGGTTATGCTTGCGTGGAGTCATTGTCGCCGCTTCGCAAGGTATGAACATTTCTAAAATCGCAATTTTCTAATTCAACTGATCAAATATTGCAAATCGGGGAATGCTATGCTATGGTGAATGTTTTCATAAAGAGACACATGTATCGTTTACTGTTGTGCATGGAGTTAAACTCCTGCAAAATCAATCGTCCCACGAGAAATTGCCGAAAAAAGTGACATTAAACTTTTGAGATGTTTCAGTGGCGGAACCATAATTTCCAGAAACTGGGGCCCGATATATTTTTGGCTCTTAAAGGGGGTGCACGATCCAAATTTTGCCAAACATTTCCGTTATTTTAATAAAATTTTCCAGAAAAGGGGACCAGGTCCCTCTGGGCTCTCCTTAATTCAAATCCACATCTATTGACTCAACCAAACTTGGCAGAAATTATCCTGGGTTGCCATTTTTCCTTTTTCAGAATGGCCGCCCCAGCTTTTAATTTGTTCGCATATAATTTCAAGTAATATGGTCAGTACTGGTATATGTTCCCGCTTCTCCCACACCACACATGTTAACTTAGGGAGCTACCTTTTAATTGTTTATTTTGTTTCGTTTTTTTTTTTTTTTTTTTTTGGGGGGGGGGGCTAAAATGAAAACTTTCGTCCTACATTTTAAATTTCAACAAATATCGAGTCTGACGTTTTTTCTTACTAGAACTGGTCCTTGATTTGTTACTTCATTGATACATTGGTACTGCCTTTTTATTGCAAATTTCTTCTCCCCCCTCCCTTTTTCCCTTATCTAAAATAAAGATTACTCCCTAACCTTGATGTTCCCTTTATTTTCGTATCTGCAAAACAGGAAAATGTTTATATCAGAAAACGGGATATGTTTATGAAAAAATCATTCAATATAACGTATCTGGCTTCATGTACATGTGTATGAGCTTGACGACATATCCAATTGAAATGTGCTATTACGAAAACATCTAGTTTCAAATTTTGATTCTTATTGTCGGTGGAGCGATAGTATGCTCCGTTTATGGACTCATTATGAATTAAGTGCGCCGCTAAATTAACTTTTAAGACGACCCCTGTAATTTTTGCTGTCAGAGTCTCAGTCAACCGTCGGAACTGAGACTTTCCGTAAATCACTAATACCATGTACCAGGGACCAAAGTTAGTCCGGTAAAAAAAATTTTAACCAACCAGAGCTATGTCTGAAACACATTATTCAGTAGCATTGCCTAGTTAAAGACCTTAAAAAAAACATGCCATAATACAAAAATCCAGAGCAAGGCTCCAACAATTCCAAAGATTGACGACTATTATTCTAAAATATCCCTCTCGGATTAATCATCTGTTTTTATATCGCTAGCCAAAATGTATCCCATCTCTTTATTAACCCGAAATCATAAAATATCTAGCTAGTATTCAATTCCTTTTATTTTATTTTTTTTAACGGAAACGTAGATTACGAATTTAGAATTTGTTGACTCTAAAATTGAAACATATAAATCAATTCAACGGTACGGAAATAAATATTTAAGATCAAATAGTGAAACTGAATAAAATTTAATTAAAGTACAACTCACCAGTACGAAAGTTTTCCCCAATCTAAAGAAGTATTGTCCATACGAGGTTTAAATATCCAAGTCTGGATATGGAGTCTCTAGCACGAGAAAAACGATCATATACGGTGACCTATTGTAGCAATTATATCATACCAAAAATCCGTAAACCAACAAATTAAAAAAAAACCTGGCCGTAAGAATAGAGAATAATCGTTTGCAAAATTATGAAGAATAGAGGATAATGGACAAAATGAATAAAGAATAGAGATAAAATGTATTAAAAAGTAATGAGATAAAGACCCTCCCTTTCCAGACCCTCATATGTTGTCACGTGTCTCTGTAAATTATCAATCTGACTTAATTTTACCAATTATCGCATACATGTAAGTTTAAAGCTGTTATCCAAATGCTAGCAAGTTAAAGGTTTGGTTGGCTTGCTTGCTTTGTTTGTATTAATGTTTGATCATGTTTGCTCAAGCATTGTAATTAAGATTCAGCGTGTGTACAGTATACCAAGATGGGATTGGACAGTGACCTTGAAAAATACTACCAAGACATTACGCAATCTGTGTAATCTCTGTGGAGTAATGCATCGGGGGGGGGGGGGGGGGGGGGGGGTCCCTTTACATGTAAATATCATAGGGACTTGACTACAGGTCAGATATATAGCCCGTTAATCTTCTACGTGCATTTAAGAAAAAAACCTATGGATAATTTAAGTGTTGAGGAATTTTTGATGCAAATAGTGTTTGAATTTACCGAGCGTATTTAGAAGCAATGGTTTTGATACAATTCGAAGTTTGAGGTGCATTGATATTGAAGAAAACCTAATGCAAATGTTCGAGCAGGCTAATATTCAGCTGTTACTTGAGAGAAGAATATAACTGCAAAATGCCTTAAAAAAATTGAAGGAAATTACACCAAACAATTCTAAAATGGGGCATCCCAAGCCAAGTTTTAATAACATTGTTGAGTCTTCAAAAGACACATTGAAAGAGATTTAGAGAAAGTTAACATTGGCAAAGGCCAAATACTCAACAATTATTCTTTCGGAGAAGGAAAAGGGTGGTAGAAGGTGTACCAACTGCCACAAAACTGGACACAAAGCTGAAAACAACAAAAACAATAAATCATGCTCCAATTATCCATGCGCATGCGGCCACTTGTGTGGTCAAGCAGACAAACATCCAGAATACCAAAACGAAAACAAAACAAAACAGAGAGAGATTGCACAGCTCAAGCAAAAGATCCGAAAACTGGACGAAGAAAAAGTTCAACTTGAATCTTTTATGGATGTCAAGAAAACAGACTTCGTGTCATCCATGAGAAACAGATTAAGGCAAACTAACCCAAAGAAATATCAGGATGGTTAAAATTGATGAAAGACCTTCACTGCCTTAAAATAGCATACAATGGAGTTATACCAGAGGATCGTGAAAATGATTACTTTGAATTTAAAGACAAACCGGAAAATGTTACAAAAAAGATCCAAAGATGTACGTCCTTTGCCCCAAAAAAGAAAGCATGGAGATGAAGAAGATGAAGATGAAAAAAAGGTATCTGTCGTTCAACAGTCTAAATTTCCCTTCCAGCAGTACTATCCTCCCATGATGCCATATTTCCCGGCTGTTATCCGTGGAATATCCACCATTCCAATCTGAGCACAAATACTCAGACGTCACATGCATCTACATGTATGTTTGGTAATGATATTTCTGTGAAAACAGAACCTTCAGCACCAGTCCACGTACATCCAAAGTCTTCTATGAATCTTCTTGCTGATGCAGCTTCGAAATTAGAAATGGGTGCAAGACAAGTCGGCCCGGAGAGAACTCGGACCGTCTACAAAAAAGACAACTCGGACGGTTTATGAAGACAACTCGGACCGTCAATTAAACCACTCGGATCGTCCATAAAGACAACTTGGACCGTCTATAATGACAACCCAGACTAAGTATAAAATTAGAATTTTGACGGTTTGTCCGATTGGACTCGGTCCGACTTGTCTCCGGGCCGAGTTGTACGGAGCCCCTTAAGTGCCAAAGATAATCAAATTTAAAATATTTGTGCGCGCGCGACTTTAAATCTTGTGCGCACAGGTTTCAATCTTGTGCGCACAACTTTTTAAAACTCGTGCTCACAACTTTTAATCTTGTGCACACAACTTTAAATCTTTAATGTTTTAATTGCACCAGACTGATTTATATTTGAAGAATCAATGTTTGGTGAGCTAAAATCGGATATTATGGATATCTTTTTAGTACCTGTCTCCATGTGAGAATGAAGCTGTGTTATGTGCTTTGCAAAACTTTGCAGAGGTCAACAAAATAAACCTTGCAGATTTTCTAGATAGCCACTCTTGTAGAAAGTGGAAAAACCTGACAATTTCAGCAACCAATTGAAAGTACATTGTCCGGTGCTTTGTCGATCCAACGAAATAACAACAGCTTTACAATACTTTACAACTTACTGTTAAGAACGTTTTGGGAAGACTTATCTTTCTTGAAAACCTTTCTTCTGCTGATAGAGATGCCATGCAGTACTTGAGAAAATACATTAAAGAAATAGATCAGGCCAAATTGAATTTGTTTTTATGCTTTTGTACAGCGTCTGACTTAATGTTGAAAGACCAGGCAGATATTTCCATTCAGTTTGTTTCACAAAATGGTCTGGCTCTACGATTTATTGCCAACATAATGAGTGGGAGACTTTTGGAAGAACCAAAGAGTTACGAAAATTATCCCTCATTTAGAACAGAATTTAACAGTTTCTTATTGATGATATTTGGGCAATGGACATCATTTAATTACCAAATTGAAGTTTTGATAGATACATGTTTGTCTGCAGATCAAAAAGTATTTTTTATTTTTTGGAATTTTACTGTAAAAACTGTTGTCAAGAGCTACAAAAGAGCACTTATGACTAAATTGTACATACAGTAGAAGATTTGATCTTTCACAACTGATGGAAACTAGATTGTTTTTGTACATGGCATTGGTAATGAATTATGTGGGTTTTTTTTTTATTTAACATGATGCAAGTGAACTGTATTGCAGTAATGGAACATACAGTAGAAGATTTGATCGCTCACAATTGGTGAAAACTTAATTTTTTTGTGCATGGGATTGGCATTACCCCGTGTTTTTTTCATTTAATACAATAAAGGTAAACTGTATTGACGTGATCGAAGATTTATAAAGTCATGAAAGTGTGTAAGAAACATTTATGTTGATCATAGTGGACTCCTTTTTTTTATTTATAGCCTAGTTAACGTGTACCAGAAACACGTAGAACCATTAAATTCACTAATGTGTAGAGCATCATTAAAAAACAAAACTACCCCAAACTTTTAATATCTTGCACACAAATTTCCCTGATGTCTATACTGATGCAAATATTGATTTATTATAATGTGTAGGTCTGTCGTCGTCTGTTAACAATAATTGTTTCATTAATAAGAAACAATGAATGTGGTGTAAAAATTCATGACACAAAATTTCTGCATACACTTAACAAAACCCAAAGCAAAGGAACAGCGGTTTTATTGCTGTTCTTCATCTCAAAGTCACTGTGAGGCTTTCAACGGTCTCACCGCAATGCAAGTTCAAGACGGAATTCTTTGCTGTATATCTATAACGATACGGGACTATGTTAGGGTTTTTGATTACATAATTACCAGGGCATTTTGAGGCTTATTATTTGATCACAATGTGTTATTTTTAATGATTAATTGGTTGCGTTATTTCATTATTGTGATAATTTTATTACTGAAGGAAATGGTTTAATGATTACCGAAGATAACAGTTCATTTTTATTTGATTACCAAAGCACAACAATGAGTGATTACATGATTACTGGCACCCCCACCCCCTAAACAGAGACTCGACAAATCTACATCTTTGTAAAGTATTAGGGACGATAAGGATCAATTTTGGTCCAAACATATAAACATACCATCGAAGTATAAGGCACAGGCACACAACAACTAAATATTTTAACATGTTAGTTATGATTCTCCAATACACATTTCTTCTAAATGTGAAGTTGTATTTGTTGTGCGCTCGATGTTAACCAGATCAAAATATGTCCAACAATGAAGTTAAAGCAGGCAAAAATTTAATTTGTATCTGATTCCTCCATTTAAATGTTTAGTTATAGTCATGATTCTTTAAGACATCTACACAAATATGTCCTTTTCATGATAACTGATGTTAAAGCCCTGTCAATATATCTCTAGCACCTTGGTAAGATGAGCTTCAAATGTTTGTAAAATGCTGGGACGAAAAAGGCCCTGTAATGCCCCTTATCTTTTGAAGTTTCAGTGGATTGATTTATTTGATGTTTAGGAAAGTGTTACCAGTACCAAATGCAGATCAGATTTTGCTATGGTTTTTTCCCATCCATACTGGAAATAGGGGCACCAAAAAGGGTCGAAAGTCAACATTGTTAAAAGCAAGTTCTTACTTTTCGGTTCGAAGTTGTTGAACGTACATGTCAATCTTATTTAAGACATCCCCTATCTGCCACCTGATGACGTGCTGGTTAGCTTTGTGAGCTGAGAAGGGTGCGTAGCTATATTCCGACAGTCCACAAGTCCGACTTCTCCATTTGTCAGACAGTCTACTTCTCCGACACCCCGTTTAGTCGACAGCCCATAAGTTGACCAAAAAGACTGTTCTTGGCTCTTTAACCTCTTTTTCCAGAAATTTGTTGTCGACAGGTAAAAAATATGTCTTTTTCATTTTTATCTTTAAATGAAAATGAAAAAGAAGGAGTATGTAGTAATGTCAAGGAGACAACATGCATCCCCTAAGTAACTAGACATCTGGAGTTCACACTTGATCTCCAATAAAGTTGGAAACCAATTACCATGTGACGTGCCTTAGAATATCTCCAGTAAAATAACCAAGTGGATGAATCGGCGGACACAACACTTTATCTTCAAATATGTCGAGGAACTACAACATTTTTATAAAGAGACAATCACATGTCAATGACCACAAATTTCTGACTTGGAACAGACGAAAATTATCTGCGGTAGAGTAAAAATAGTTTTGTTCGAGGGTTTCATGTAAAAACAACACACACACACACACAAACATAAACAGTAGAAATTAACCGGAATGTACCGGTATTCAATTTGTCCAAAAGTACTTAAACATCAACTGACAGTACCGAATGACAAGCAAACCAAATATTAACGATGAATGCTAGAAGTTCAGGACGCTGATGAAGTACTGCAAATTCAGAAATTGTTGCATTGATTTCATTAATGCGAATAATGCAACAGGATGTTCGTCGTATTAATAAAAACTCTCAGTAACTATATTATATAACATTTACTGAAATCGCAATAAAAATATTAAACTCAAATTTTGAACAGTTATCAAGGAATCGCAAAAATAAATGCACGCATTGATTTCTGAATTTCAGTACTTATCAAGCCGACATAATAATTGTATCAGTTGCAAAACTTTCTTATTTATTTCGTATTTCAGCATCGTAGATGATAATGTTCACTTACTGGCCTTCTTCATACAATACCCCGTATATGCCAGTAAGAGAACGTCACAGACATCTTATGCTTATTATTTATTCTTACATATGTAATATAAAAATTAAGGACTTTTATCTCGACCAAAACGTTGTTATATGGACCTGCTGAACCAAAATATCAACCCCGGACAACGTTCTTTGTCGATATAGCTTCAACAGGTTCGTATAACAACGAATTGACCTCGTCGAAAGTCCATAATTGATAAGTAATTGATGGCATTAATATTTCAGGTCGAGGTCGAAGGCTTTTGATCATTATAAAATATTTTGATTAAATCAGTTTCGATAAATTAATATTTTACAACTTCAAAGGAAAAAGTTAAAGAAATGGCACTGACTGTGATGCTTAATGCAAAATATAACTGCCATGTCATTGCTGGTTCTAGAGAGGATTTTAATAGCTTTTTTTCCAATTAGAGCTTATTTCAATCTTCGGACTTCCACTGCTTGGATCACAGACCTTCATATCCTATTTGTGCTTCATTCAAGATATGACTGCATTATCATTGTTGGTTCGAAAGAATTTTTTTTAAAGCTTTTGTACATTGAAGATTATTCTAAGTTTTGTCCTCATAAATACTGGTACCCAAAGATCACTGTGCATTATTTTATATAAATTTGAATCTTTATGTACTATTCAATGCTTCGTGCAAAACATGACTGCCTCATCAATGCTGGTTCGTGTGAAAATATTTTAAAATCTTTTCCCATCTAAGCCTATAGATATTCAACTTTGGACTCCTGGAGAGCTAGCATACAAAGGACACTCTCACCTTTATTTGTACGACCTTGAATATTCATATCTCTCCTATGCTTCATGCAGAATATGACTGCCTTGTCGTCGCTTATTCTAAAGATTTATATATACATGTATATCTTGTGTTTTGGGCAAGGATGTTTCATGCAAAATATGACTTCATTGCTACTGTTGATTCATAAGAACAAGATTTTTAAAGCTAACTATGGACCCCAATTGTTTGAATCCCATGGACCCCGGACCTTCATTTATACAAACTTGAAACATCATGTACTTCTGATGAGTCAGACAATATGACTGCCTTGCTACTACTGGTTCTTAAGAAGATTTTTAAAGCTTTCCCTATTTGAAGCCTATATTAAAACTTTCGACCTCATGTTCTTAATCCCCATGGACCTATTGACCACCACTTGAGAAAATAAACATGAATCCCATCCTACCAAAGATCCGATCCCGGCCAAGTTTGGTCCGAATTGGCCCAGTGGTTTCAGAAGAGAAAATTAAAATGTGAATTGTGGACGGGCGTACGACGGACGCTTATTTATGACAATAGCTCACATGGTCCTTCGGCCAACATCTAGAATATTCGAATTAACTTCAATGCCAGAAAATGCAGTATATCCTTATGGTTTATTCCCAAATGAATAACTGGCAAATGCAAGCAAGTTTATAGACATATATGACTGACAGTTCTGTGGACAGTTTAAAAAGTCGTACGTTCAAGTTTCAAAGTAGTGCGCATAATTTTAAAAGATGTGCGCACAAGATTAAATGTTGTGCGCACAAGTTTACTAAAGTCGTGCGCACAAGTTTACTAAAGTTGTGCGCACAAGTTACAAAAGTTGTGCGCACAAGTTTGAAAAAGTTGTGCGCATAAGTTTAAAAGTTGTGCACACAAGATTAAAAACTGTGCGCACAAGTTTAAAAGTTGTGCGCACAAGTTTAAAAAAGTTTTGCGCGCAAGTTTAAAATAGTTGTGCGCACAAGTTTAAAATAGTTGTGCCCACAAGTTAAAAAGTTGTGCGCACAAGATTGAAGTTGTGCGCATAAGATTTAAAGTTGTGCGCACAAGTTTGAAGTTGTGCGCATAAGATTTAAAGTTGTGCGCACAAGATTTAAATTTCATCTTTGGCACTTAAGGGGCTCCGTATATATACGTGTTTTTACTTAAATATAGTATGGAGCTTTGAGATATTTCTAGACTTCTAAATTATAGACACATTTTCATAAAACAGTCGATTATGGTAGGTGCATGTGGATCTTACTTGTGCATAAGTATAAATTCCGCCAAAAAAAAATCCACAGAAAGATAATAGAATGATTTTTTCAAATCATTAAGTTGCATCTCTGCCCCCCGGCGATATTTTTTTGGGAAAAAAATCCTAAATATGGGCAATAATTTTTCCGAAAAGAGAAAGTCGAGTACACCTTCGTGTGTTCGGGCGTGTTTGAGTTGACTTTTCTGCCTTGAAAACGTAGAAAGCAAAAATATTTGATACATCATTTCGCTTCTAATTCTATTATTTTTATATATTTAGGCTACAGGTTGATTAAATAACATTTAAAATTCACAGTACTAAAAAACAAAATATATGGATCAAGTGAAATACCTTTCTAATGTGTCATAACAACAGAATTGGTGTGTTCGAATAACAATATTTACTAAAAGTACTTGACGACAGACTTTACAACTGGATCTTAAAAAATGCATAACTTCAAAGAAACTTCATATGTGTGTGTGTTATCTAGGATTATTAGTCTTCAACCTCTGAAAATTTTTAGTCTGCCCTTCCACGAAATATTTAATTAGAATTTTTTTAACTGTTTTTGAACTTTCGAAAATTCCCCCTGACAACTGATCAGACAATAGTTTTAAGTTGACTAAACGCTGACAAGTACATTTAATTATGTTCAATAGCTAGTAGATACATTTGTCTTTGTAAATACAACTGACATATAAGGATAGTAATGGTGCTATGTGGATAAATATATCGGTTTTCAAGAGCTAAATAAATTAAGGGTGTCATCCCTACACTGGCCTCTATTTTTACGATTGTAAAAATTAGCTGAATAAGTTCAACGTCAACTTCAATTATGCACAAAGGAAGATAACTCTAATTCAAAAGTCGGTTCCCATTGCAATTGAGAGCAATTTTCATCCTCAATGTTAACATACAATTTAATCAAAAATGAAGTTCTAGACACATAATTAACACTCAAATAAAAATCACTTTAGCTTCTTTGTTAAATATTTGTTTGTTTTTGTGATTAAGATTGTGACACGGTGTTGACTGATGTACCCCTATTTTGACATTTTTACATATTATGTCTGTTTGTTTTATTCACGTATCGTTGTCAATATAATGGAATTTGATGCGACTGTCATACAAGTGAGAGGTTTAGCGCTATAAAACCAGGTTTAATCCACCATTTTCTACATAAGAAAATGCCTGTACCAAGCCAGGAATATGACAGTTGTTGTCCATTCGTTTGCTGTGTTTGTGCTTTTGATTTTGCCATTTGATTAGGGACTTTCCGTTTTGAATTTTCCTCGGAGTTCAGTATTTTCGTGATTTAACATTTTACGCTTTTAAAGTTTTACTGGTGTCCGTACGTCCCGAAATTGGTTTCCGCTCTCTAACTTTTGTTAGCCTCAACCGCAAATGTTATGAAACTTATACACAATGCTTATTACCACAAAAGAATTTGGGTGGCGTCACTTTTACCGTTCTAGACTTATGTCCCTTTATAAGGTTATATGTCAGTATGACTGTGCTACAAAAATATGGTAATATGTAGACCTGCACGTGTAGACGTTGCTGGATATGTAGACCAGCACGGGTAGACGTTGCTGGCACAAACAGTATGCAGTCAGAGGAATTACTTTTAATCACTTATTTCAGAACCATGTCTTCATTCCCCGAAATAGAACACAAACTGGCAATTATAAAAAAGTCACTCAAGGATTAATCAGATCTAGGTTTGTTAAAATGAAACACCGAGTATGCATTTGTCGTACTCCTTTTGCAGCAATTTTGCATTTTGTACAGTTTTTGGAGTGAATTTAGGGATTTTTTAAATACTCATCGGGTGAAAATGCCAGAAATCAGCGTGAAAAGTTCTAGTTACAAAGGTGATTTCTAAGGTGAAAATTACTCGAACAAGTAATGTTTACTCGAACAAGTAATGTTTACTCGAACAAGTAATGTTTACTCGAGCAAGTAATGTTTACTCGAGCAAGTAATGTTTACGTAAAGATTCTGATAACAACAAATGTTTATCATGTTTAATAATATATAAGAGTTATAGTTAATTTTCTCAGTTGATATTTTTATCTCTGTAATGAGGGTCTGGATGGGGTTTACAGAGTAGAGAATAATGAAGAAACAATACAGAATAGTGTGCAAAAGAATATAAAGAATAGGGAATTTTACAGTGACACATGAGAACACATACAGGCGATAAAAATCATCAATGTGATGTATGTGGTAAAGGGTTTAGTCAGCATGCTAGTTTACAGAGACACATGATAATACACACAGATGACAAACCTCATGACTGTGAGGTATTTTGATAAACGGTTTAATCAGCATAGTATTTTACAGAGACACATGAAAATACATACAGGCGATAAACCTCATGACTGTGAAGTATGTGGTAAAGTTTTTAGTCTGCTAGGTAATTTACAGAGACATGCGAACACATACAGTCGATAAAAATCATCATATGTAGTAAAGGGTTCAGTCAACTTGGTAATTTACAGACACACACGAGAACACATTCAGGTAATGAACCTCATAATTGTGATGTATGTGGCAAAGGATTTAGTCATCTTAGTAGTTTAAAGAGACAAATGAGAAACATACGGGCGATTTACCTCATGACTGTGGTGTATGTTGTAGAGGGTTTGGTCAGCATTGTAATTTAAAGAGACACATGAGAACACATACAGATGGTACATGTAAACCTCGTGATTGCGATGTATGTGGTAAAGGGTTTAGTAATCATAGTAGTTTAATGAGACATATGAGAATTCATACAGGCAATTTACCTTATGACTGTGATGTATATGGTACAGGGTTTGGTCAGCATTGTATTTTACATATTGACATGAGAACACATACAGGTGATTAGCCTCATGACTGTGGTGTATTTGGTAAAGGGTTTAGCTAGCTTAGTAATTCAAAGAGACACATGAGAACATATACAGGCGATAAAAATCATTACTGTGATGTATGTGGTAAAGGGATCAGTCGACTTGGTAATTTAAGGACACACACGAGAACACATACAGGTGATAAACCTCATGACTGTGATGTATTTGGCAAAGGGTTTAGTCATCTTAATAGTTTACAGTGACATATGAGAATACATACAGGCGATTTACCTTATGACTGTGATGAATGTGGTACAGGGTTTGGTCAGCAATGTAATTTAAAGAGACACATGAGAACACATACAGGTGATACATGTAAACATCACAATTGTGATTGTCTCATTGGCAATCATACCATATCTCTTTATTTTTATATGTATAAAATGTATGTGGTATAGGGTTTAGCTAGCTTAGTAATTAGAAGAGACACATGAGAACACATTCAGGTGATAAACCTCATGACTGTATATGGTAAAGGTTTTAGTCAGCATGTTGACTCAAAGAGACACATTTGGAATACATACTGGGGATAAAGGTTTTAGTCAGCATGTTGACTCAAAGAGACACATTTGGAATACATACTGGGGATAAAACTCTGAAATGAGATGTATGAGGTTGAGGGTTCAGTATGAGTTTTAAGTTAAGTTGTTTGTAGAAGAAATAACTTAAAGAGGCACATTAGAACACATAAAATTACTGGAAATAATTATAAAATGTTATAGTGTGTTGCATTTAGTAGAGGGTTTGATAACAATGGATAATGACTTACAGATACACATATGGAGATATAGGCCTACTTTATAATGTGATGAACGTAGTACAGGTGGTTTTTTTTAGAATCGTACCCTTAAAAAACACTCATGTGAATTCGAAGTTAACCTTTAAATATATGCGATATTTTGGTAAAATTTAGTTAAATTGATAATTTACAGAGACATGTGGCAACATAAAGGGTTGGCAAAAACCCGGGTTTTATGAGTATTGCCCAGCCCAGTGTGAAATACTGGGAAAATCCAGGTTTTACTGGGCAATACTGGGTAATATGAAATACTAGCCTGAATTTTAAAGGGGATTAATCACAAATGCAATACATTAAAGATTTTCATATAAATAAGATAAAGTATTTTAATTTATAAGTTCACTTGTTTGAGACTCTTAATATAAAGTGTATAAATCATAGAAAAGATTATGGGTCCAGCAACATATGCAATAATTGGTAAAATTTAGTCAGATTGATAATTTACAGAGACATGTGACAACATATGAGGGTCTGGAAAGGGGGATTTATTTATCTCATTATTTTTTAATACATTTTATCCCTATTCTTCATTCATTTTTTCCTTTATTCTGTTTTCTCTATAATTTAGCAACCGATTATTCTCTATTCTACTGATTATTCTCTATTGTTTATTCCTTTTGTCCATTATTCTCTATTGGAATTTCTTTATAATTTAGCAACCGATTATTCTCTATTCTTTACAATTTAGCAACCGATTATTCTCTATTCTTTATAATTAAGCAACCGATTATTCTCATTTCCTTATTTTTTGCCTACTTTCCTCTCGGTATTCTTTGTTTGTGTTTTTTTTCTCATTATTCCGCTCTTTTTACCACAATTCGCTATTCTGTAAAGCCTATCCATACGGCCAGGGTCTTTTGAATTTGTTGGTTTGCGGATTTTTGGTATGAAAAATCCGGGTCGGTCGGTCGAAATAGACATACATGTATAAATGTGTACTTAAGCTTTATTAAAATATTTGTGCTCTCCTTTTGGTCATCATTCCTTAACTTTTAGTGGCAATTATTCTTTTTGTTTTGCTGTTTTAGACCCAGGTATAATACAATGTAAGTGTCAATGTATTATGTCCCAGGTAAGAGTGCGCCGATATAAAACGGTGATTCATACCTGTAAAAAGAAATATATTTATATTTAACTATGTTTCTCCTTTCAGTTTTCGCGGGATGATCGTTTTTCTCGTGCTAGAGACTCGATGTCCAGACTTGGATATTTAAACCTCGTTTGGACAATACTTCTTTAGATCTAGGCTGTGTTTGGATATACGCCAGAGGTGGCCTATGGTTTAGGGTTTAGTCGGCTTGGTCATTTACAACAGCACATGAGAAAACATACAGGTGATAAACATTTCGACTGTGATAAATGTGGTAAAGGGTTTAGTACGTTTGATAATTTACGAAGTCACATAAGAATACACACAGGTGATAAACCTTTTGACTGTGATGTATGTGGTAAACGGTTTAGTCAGCTTTGTATTTTACATAGCCACATGAGAACACATACAGGTGATAAACCTTATGACTGTGATGTATGTGGTAAACGGTTTAGTCAGCTTTGTATTTTACATAGCCACATGAGAACACATACAGGTGATTAACCTTATGACTGTGATGTATGTGGTAAAGGGTTTAGTCAGCAGGGTAGTTTACAGAGACACATGAAAACACATACAGGTGATAACCTTATGGCTGTGATGTATGTGGTAAAGGGTTTAGTCGGCATTGTCATTTACAGAGTCACATAAAAACACATACAGGATAATGATCATATGACTGTGAAATAGGTAGGAAAGGGTTAAGTCGGCCTTGTAATTAACAGATTCATATGATAACACATACAGCTGATAAACCTTATGGCTGTGATGTATGTGGTAATTGAAAGTGGTGACATAAAGACACACGTTAGAATACATACTCGGGATAAACCTTATGGCTGTGATGTATGTGGTAAAGAATTTATTGAAAGTGGTGACATAAAGACACTAATTAGAATACATACTCGGGATAAACATTATGGCTGTGATGTATGTGGTAAAAAAATAATCGAAAGTGGTGACATAAAGACACAAATTAGAATACATACTCGGGATAAACCTTATGACTGTGATGTATGTGGTAAAGGGTTTAGTCCGCATGGGAATGTAAGGAGAAACAGGAGAACACATACAGGTGATAAGCGTGGTGTATGTGTTAAAACATTATTTAAAGTGATGACTTTAAGAGACACATTAGAATACATACTGGGGATAAACCTCAGCATTATGGTGAATGTGGTAAAAAGGTTTATTCGGCATTATAATATAGAGATTCGCATGAAAACACATACAGGTGATACACCTCATGACTGTGATGTATAGGGTTAAGGGTTTAGTCTCTTCGGTAATTTACAGAGATACATCAGAACACATACTGGTTGAAAAGCTCATAAATGGTAATATGTGGAAAAAAAAATTATTGGAAGTGGTGACTTAAAGATACATGTACATTAGAATACAGACTGGGGATGAAAATCATAAATTGTTTTTTTGTTTTGATTTGAAGAATTTATTTGAAATAATCCTTTAAATATTGTGTACATTTAAGAACATAAAGAAAGAAATTAAAATGTAAGAAAAAATTACTTCTCTGAAATTGTTTCTTTGAACATTGACTCTTTGAGTTTCACTTACAAAAAAAAGACTACAATATATACAAATTTTCAACAGTTACAAAGTCTAGGTTCCTTCATAGAACGGTTAATAGAACTGGGGACAAGGTACTCTTGATAACCTGATTGTTATTAGATTTGTTGTATATATCACGTGATATGGTGTAAGTTGTATTTTGTTTGTATCAAGCTTTATAAGGTCTTTCCACTTTTCTCTGGAAAGACCTATTGTATTTGTTCTGATTATTAGGTCTTTCCACTTTTCTGTGGAAAGACCTATTGTATTTGTTCTGATTATTATTAGGTCTTTCCACTTTTCGATGGAAAGACCTATTGTATTTGTTCTGATTATTATTAGGTCTTTCCACTTTTTCGTGGAAAGACCTTTTGATTTTGTTCTGATTATTTTTTTTTTTCTTCCGCCTAATTTTTTTTTCTTTCGCTGTTTGGTTATTTCGCAAGATGTCGATTTGATATTTGGTATATGATATCGAACAGTTTATGAGCTTTCAAATCTGACCCTGCTTAACCGAATACTTTTCTTTGTAAGAGTTATCTCCCGAACACTGTTTTTCTTGTGTTTGCTACTTCTTCGCAACCGTAAAAGATTACGACAAATTTATTTTACCAAATTGCTCGCTATATCTTCAGGATGTTGAGTTTGGTTTTCACCGAAGCAGTCCGGAGACTCCATATGAGAGTTATTTCCCCTTATGTATTTGATATAAGTGATATGCATTTCTAACTGGTAAACCATCAGTAATAGAGACCTAGGGTCTTTTGATTTGAGGTCCTTGGTCCAAAAAAAAGAAAATTAGGTCAAGGTCAAAGCTCAAGGTCATATACTAAAATTTGATTTTGGCTTATTTTTACCTTTTTTCAGAAATTGTATAATAATCGACAAATTATTTTTACTAAATTGTTAGTTGTGACATGTCGTAACACATACATTTTGGTTGAAAGGGTGCGCTAACATTTAATAGGAGTTTTCTCTCCCCTTATATTTAAAATAACGCATATGGTGATATAACTCATTAACCATATATAATTAAGGGTCTTTTGATTTGTGGTCCTTGGTTTATGACCTTGAAATTGAGCTCAAGGTCATTGGTAAATTTGACGTTCTAGATTTTGACCTTTTCTTTTACCTCATAAGTATACCTGATAAAGTCATGGTACTTTTTGCATTATCATTTGACGTTGGAAGGCCAACTGGAAATGACCTTGTGTAAACCGGAAGTAGCTATTTTTTGTACATATTTAATGTAAAAGTATATCGAACGATATATTTTTGGAATCAGTGTCAATTGAACTATCACATTATACCGGAAGTATCATTTTTCAAACCGGGAGTCTCAAATTATCTTCCTTATTTAATTTTTTCTATATAGAAACAATATATTTTTGGAATTAATGTACAATAAGCCATCATTTGACGCTTGAAATGACATTTTAAACCGAATTTTAATATTTTTATTTCAAAATAATCTAAACTGGTGGAAAGGCCTTCAATTGTTCTCTGAACAATTGGTTTTTAATTATTATTATTATTAGGTCTTTCCACTTTTCGGTGGAAAGACCTATTGTATTTGTTCTGATTATTATTATTAGGTCTTTCCACTTTTCTGTAGAAAGACCTATTGGTTTTCTTCTGATTATTTTTTAGGTCTTTCCACTTTTCTGTGGAAAGACCTATTGGTTTTCTTCTGATTATTAGGTCTTTCCACTTTTCTGTGGAAAGACCTATTGGTTTTCTTCTGATTATTTTTTTTTTCTTTTTCTTCTGCCTAATTTTGTTCTTGCGATAAATATTTGTTTCGCAATATGTCGCTTAGATATTTGGTATATGATATCGAACAGTTTATGTGCCTTTGAAATTTACCCTGCGAAACCAAATAATTTTCTTTGTAGGAGTTATCTCCCCGAACACTGTTTTCCTTGTGTAAGCATCTCCTCCGTAACCGTAAAAGAAAGCGACAAATTTATTTTACCAAATTGCTCGTTATATCCTCAGGATGTTTTGTCCAATTTTGACCGAAGCGATACGTAAACTCCATATGAGAGTTATTTCCCCTTCTGTATTTGACATAAGGGATATATAAATGTATAGCATGAATGGTAAGTGATAGAGACCTAAGGTATATTGATTTGAGTTCCTTGGTTCATTTAAATGAAATTGAGGTCAAGGTCAAAGGTCAAGGTCATATTCTAAATTTTGACTTTTCCTTGTTATTTGATCTCCTCTGTCACTTTTAAAATTACAAATTAAAGAACTAGTGCAAAATGTTTGCTTAATTGTGATTAAAATATGATACATTTGATCTGAAATAATCCAATGTTATCTTATATGAGTTATTGTCCCTGAAATGATTCAATTTAAGGTTAATTGATTATTACTCCAACTTGGTACATGATAAAGCCATAAGATCTTTTGCAAAATGTTGGGTGACATATGACCTTGAAAAATGTCAACCGGAAGTGACCTTGAGTGAACCGGAAGTAGTCATTTTTGCACTTATTTCATGTAGAAGTACATAGAAACAATATATTTTTTGAATGGTCATACATTAATCTATCATTTGAGACTGGAAGTGATATTTTATAAACCGGAAGTAGCATATTATCTCCCTTATTGCAGGCATAAGTATATATTAACCATATATTTTTGGAATCAGTGTAAATAAAGCTATCATATAAGACCGAAAGTGACATTTTCTAAACCGGAAGTAGCCAATTATCTCCCTTTTTACAGGCAAAAGTATATATAAACCATATATTTTTGGAATCAGTGTAAATAAATCTATCATATGAGACCGGAAGTGACATTTTCTAAACCGGAAGTAGCCAATTATCTCCCTTTTTACAGGCAAAAGTATATATAAACCATATATTTTTGGAATCAGTGTAAATAAAGCTATCATATGAGACCGGAAGTGACATTGTCGAAACCGGATGTTGACAATCATCTCCCTTATTTCAGGCAAAAGTCTATAGAAACCATATGTTTATTGAATCAGTATGAAGAAGCCTATGATTGGACGCCAATAGTAGCTTTGAGTAAACCAGAATTATCTTCTCATCAATTATTTAGAAAATTGATGTGATAACACCTTCAATTGTTCTTTGAACAATTGGTTTTTAATTTTTTTTTTTTTCTTCCGCCAAATTTTGTTCTTGCGATAAATTTTTGTTTCGCAAGATGTCGCTTAGATGTTTTGTATATGATATCGAACCTTTGAAATTGACCCTGCTTAACCGAATACTTTTCTTTGTAGGAGTTTTCCCCCGAACACTGTTTTCCTTGTGTGTGCATCTCCTCCGTAACCGTAAAAGAAAGCGACAAAATTATTTTACCCAATTGCTCGTTATATCCTCAGGATGTTTTGTCCAATTTTGACCGAAGCAATACGTAAACTCCATATGAGAGTTATTTCCCCTTCTGTATTTGACATAAGGGATATATAAATGTATAGCATGAATGGTAAGTGATAGAGACCTAATTGATTATTACTCCAACTTGGTACATGATAAAGCCATAGGGTCTTTTTCAAACTGTTGGTTGACAAATGACCTTGAAAAAAAACAAACCGGAAGTGACCTTGATTGAACCGGAAGTAGTATTTTTTCCACTTATTTCATGAAAAAGTACCTAGAAACCATATATTTTTTGAATGATCATAGTTTAACCTATCATTTGAGACCAGAAGTGACATTGTATAAACCGGAAGTAGCATATTATCTTCCTTATTACAGGCATAAGTATATACAAACTATATATTTTTGGAATAAGTGTGAATAAAGCTATCATATGAGTCCGGAAGTGACATTTTTTAAACCGGAAGTTGGCAATTACCTCCCTTATTTCAGGCAAAAGTATATAGAAACCATTTATTTGTTGAATCAGTATGAAGAAATCTATACTTTGACGCTATTTATAACTTTGAGTAAACCAGAGTAGCTTCCTATCAATTATTTAGAAAATTGATGTGGAAAGACCTTCAATTGTTCTTTGAACAATTGGTTTTTAATTTATTTTTTTTTTCTTCCGCCAAATTTTGTTCTTGCGATAAATTTTTTTTTCGCAAGATGTCGCTTAGTTGTTTCGTATATGATATCAAACAGTTTAAGCGCCTTTGAAATTGACCCTGCTTAACCGAATTCTTTTCATTGTACGAGTTATCTCCCCGAACACTGTTTTCCTTGTGCATGCATCTCCTCCGTAACCATAAAAGAAAGCAACAAATTTATTTTACCAAATTGCTCGTTATATCCTCAGGATGTTTTGTCCAATTTTGACCGAAGCGATACGTCAACTCCATATGAGAGTTATTTCCCCTTCTGTATTTGACATAAGGGATATATAAATGTATAGCATGAATGGTAAGTGATAGAGACCTATGGTATATTGATTTGAGATCCTTGGTTCATTTGAATGAAATTGAGGCCAAGGTCAAAGGTCAAGGTCATATTCTAAATTTTGACTTTTCCTTGTTATTTGGTCTCCTCTGTCACTTTCAAAATAACAAATCAAAGAACTAGTGCAAAATGTTTGCTTAATTGTGATTAAGATATGATACCTTAGGTCTGAAACAATCCAATGATATCTTATAGGAGTTATTGTCCCTGAAATGATTCAGTTTAAGGTTAATTGATTATTACTCCAACTTGGTACATGATAAAGCCATAGGGTCTTTTGCAAACTGTTGGTTGACATATGACCTTGAAAAAAGTAAACCGGAAGTGACATTGAGTGAACCGGAAGTAGTATTTTTTGCAATTATTTCATGGATAAGTACCTAGAAACCATATACTTTTTGAATGATCATAGGTTAACCTATCATTTGAGACCGGAAGTGACATTTTCTTAACCGGAAGTAGCCAATTATCTCCCTTTTTAAAGGCAAAAGTATATATAAACCATATATTTTTGGAATCAGTGTAAATAAAGCTATCATATGAGACCGGAAGTGACATTTTCTAAACCGGAAGTAGCCATTTATCTCCCTTTTTAAAGGCAAAAAAATATATAAACCATATATTTTTGGAATCAGTGTAAATAAAGACAAGGTCAAAGGTTAAGGTCATTTCTGAATTTGGATTTGGGTTTATTTTCACCTCTTTTCAAACACAATATAAGATATCGACAAATCATTTTTACTTAATTGTTAGTTGCGACATGTCATAACACATACATTTTGGTTTAAAGGGTACGCTTACATCAAATTAGAGTTTTCTCCCCTCTTTTATTTAAAAATATGCATATGGTGATATAACTCATGAACTAAATATAATTAAGATCTAGGGTCTTTTGATTTGAGGTCCTTGGTTGATGACCTTGAAATTGAGCTCAAGGTCATTGTTTAAATTGACGTTCTAGATTTTGACCTTTGCTTTTACCTCATATGTATATACATGATAAAGCCATGGGACTTTTTGCATTAGGTTTCAAGCCATTTAACCTTAGAAAAGCCAACCAGAAGTGACCTTGTGTAAACCGGAAGTAGCCTCTTTTTGTACTTAATTAATATAAAAGTGTATAGAACCAGATATTTTTGGTATCAGTGTCAATTTAACGTTTGAATAATACCAGAAGTAACATTTTTCAAACCGGAAGTAACAAATTATCTCCTTTATTTGAAATATATTGTAAAGAAACCATATATTTTTGGAATCAGCGTACAATAAGCTATCATTTGACGCTAGAAATGACATTTTCAACCGAATTTTACTATTTTCATATTTAAATACATGTTTTTTTTGTGGAAAGACCTTCAATTGTTCTTTGAACAATTGGTTTTTAATTATTTATTTTTTTTTTCTTCCCCCAAATTTTGTTCACGCGATAAATTTTTGTTTCTCAAGATGTCACTTAGATGTTTCGTATATAATATCGAACAGTTTATGCGCCTTTGAAATTGACCCTGCTTAACCGAATATTTTTCTTTGTAGGAGTTATCTCCCCGAACACTGTTTTCCTTGTGACTGCATCTCCTCCGTAACCGTAAAAGAAAGCGACAAATTTATTTTACCAAATTGCTCGTTATATCCTCAGGATGTTTTGTTTAATTTTGACCGAAGCGATACGTAAACTCCGTATGACAGTTATTTCCCCTTCTGTATTTGACATAAGGGATATATAAATGTATAGCATGAATGGTAAGTGATAGAGACCTAAGGTATATTGATTTGAGTTCCTTGGTTCATTTAAATGAAATTGAGGCCAAGGTCAAAGGTGAAGGTCATATTCTAAATTTTGACTTTTCCTTGTTATTTGATCTCCTTTGTCACTTTTAAAGATACAAATTAAAGAACAAGTGCAAAATGTTTGCCTAATTGTGATTAAGGGGGATCGGGACTATTCGACTGCGCATAATTTCACGCATGAATTACCATGCACACAAAAAATTACAAGTTTGTGTCGTAAATTCACTATTATTTTTTTATTTTTTTGATTGATTAAAAATGTTAAATTATTGTATTTTTGTCACTAAAAAATTATTATCGTTATTTATATTTTCGATTTTAACAGAGTTATCAGTCTTGAAAGTGAGTGGCGATGCTTCCGCTTGCGATGAAAACAATGGTGGTGAAAATTTTATCGAAAAGAAAGCTGCTTTTTACAAATACCCGCTAGGGAATCTACTAAATTAAAATCTGATCCTCTTTTGGGTATACTTTTAAGCAACTTTCTTATCCGCCAACAGCCCCCGTCCAACAAATCAACATATTTAAGGTAAGTGAATGCAAAATTGGCAAAGAAAAATGTCTTCGTAAAACCACTTTAGCGACAATCATCAACAATTTTTAATCGTCTGCTGAAGGAAATGTCTTAATTACTTATTTTATTTTCACTTTGAGAATGGGTCCGTATATATATGATTTAAGAAACTACAAAGGAAAATTTTCAAAAATACATCAGGTTGACAGATTTGCCAAGTTAAAAAATGCAAGACGTCAAATTAAAATTAGAAGTTATGAACCTGAGGTAAAAGATTTAATACAAGAGCATACATATGCCAACCCTGCTTTTACAGACACAACTTCACATGATCATGTTGAGACTTTGGTGGCAAATGACCCCAACATTTTTTCCCTACATTCACTCCCTTATGATTTGGTCAGCCTAAGTCATTGCAGATTCATAATTGAACTTGATTATGTAGTTGAACAATTAGAACATTGTGAAACTTGTTGTGAAAAGATGCACTTGTCAAATGCATTAGGGGTGAGACCAATGGGTGTTTCTGGAATGATGTACATTCAATGTACGCAGTGTGGCACCATCAACAAGTTGAAACTTGGAAAGACTCATCGACCCCCTGACAGTAAAAAAACTGGTGTTGGAATATTTAATGTCAACACGAAACTTGCAGCTGGTAAGAATAAAATATTTACATAAAATAATATACATGTACATGAACAAAATTTATGCATACACACTTTTAATCACAGGCACTAAGACATTCTGCTAATAGTAATAAAATATGGGCAATGGGAAGAAAATAGTGTCTATACAGATATATGGACACTATTTTCTTCCCATTGCCCTTATTTTGTTTTTACTGACAGAAAGTCTAGTGCCTGTGACTTAATAGACAGTTCAGATAAAAAAAAATATATTGTATTTGTACATTGTACATACATTTATCTGATTTTGAAAATAAAAAATCTTGATGTGTTAAAATTTATATATTATTCTGACAAATACTAATATGTGTCTATTTGTCAATTGTGTCCTACATCATGTACATTCTTAATGCATCAGGCCTAGGCTTCAAACTTCATTTTGAGATCTAAGTGTCATAAAAATAGAAAAAGGAGCAAAAGTTTTACCATTTTAAAGTTATTTTGCAACTGAACATTTCTGTACAAGATGAATTTTCACAGATCTTACTATGTGTGTAAAACATTTTTCACAATTAGATTTAGGTTGTTATTCAAATGTAGTTTGTCTGAAATTATGTGTAAAACAGTAATTTTTTAATGACAAATACATGTACATATACATGTACAATGATGCATGTATTTATCAATTTCAACATGTTTGTGACATGACAGTGACACCACCATGACTTATTGGAACTTAACGACCATAGCTTTATGTTACTAGTATTCTATTAATTAATCTATATTTTAATTAGAATAGTTTTTGAATGACAAGTAATTTTACTTTTCTTAAATTCCAGGAGCTTAATTATGGCTTTTTATCATACTGTTGCATGTTCTTCCTCTTTTTGTAAAACAAAAAATTTGATCTGTAGGCATGATTCATTCAGGAATCGGAGAAACACAACTGAATAACTTGCTGTCTACCATAAACGTTCACTGCATTGACCATAAAAGTTTGAAAAGAAGGGAGAATGAAATTGGACACATAATAGAACAAAATGCAAAAACATCAGAAAACAATTTTTTGTTGGAAGAGGCAATTGAATCATTAGTTATTGGTGAACCCAGTGCTGCAGGTTTGGTTAACTAATACATATTAACTAGTATATATTTTTATTGAGGGGCCAGCTGAAGCACGCCTCCGGGTGCAAAAGTTTCTCGCTTTATTGAAGACCCATTGGTGGCCTTCGGCTGTTGTTTGCTCATTGGTCGGGTTGTTGTCTCTTTGACACATTCCCTATTTCCATTCTGAATTTTATGTGTATATAGGTAAAGATTGCAATTCCAAGACTCTTGTCTGCTTCAATAATCATGATAATAATGATTGAGTTAATGTTGAAAGACTTAAAGCAAATTGTTAAACTAAATGACTTATGTTTTGTAACTATATAACATCAATAGATATAAGATGTGGTATGAGTGCCTATATGAGACAACTCTCCATCGAAGTCATAATTTGTAAAAGTTAAACATTATAGGTCACAGTATGGTTTTCAACACGGAGACTTGGCTCACACCGTGACCAAACAGCATGCTATAAAAGGCCAAAAACTTTAACTTCAAAAATCTCCAATACATTGTACATCCTGAAATACAGAAAGTTTTAATATATGATAATTATTAACATGATTAACCAGAAAAACTAAAGGGGACTTTTATGTTCTCACTCCTTCTGTCTGTCAATCTGTCAGTCCAGCAAATTAGTCTTTTCACACTTTTTTTGATATAATATTTGGTAAATAGTTATACCATGACAAGTTACATATGTCAAGTTTTAATTTTGATATGGTTGGATATTTTTTTTGCAGGTGTTATTTGAATTAGAAAAATTCAAAAAATAATAGTTTTCTGCACTTTCGTCATGATTAAAAAATAGATACTGGTATTAGTTGAGGATCCAGAAATGTTCATAAGAGGGGGCCTGCTCTAGTCATGCTTCAGTGATTCCCTATATAATTAACAAAATTTTGCCCTCAAAATGGATGTCTGGGCCCATGGTGACCCCCTAAATCCTTTTGATATTTGATATATACATGTAGTTTTACCTCTTGACCAGTAACAAATCAAGGTTGAATTTTGTTCCAGCCAGAAGATTTTTGGCAGAAGTAGGATTTCAAGTTTGGTAGAAATCGCAGGCTCGACAAATCCATTTGTATATATTTAGTTAAAACGAATTGTACATTTATATATGCCAATAAAGTTATGCTTCTACTTATAAAATGCACTTTTGTGTAAAAAAAAATTCCGCCTTTTTATTATGAAGGAGATGCTGATCTTGAAGAGAATATGTTAGATAATGGGATTAGTGTTTCCACTGACACATGTTGGCAGAAGAAAGGATCTGGGAGATCATACAATAGTCTGTCTGGTAACCTAAAAAGTATTTTAATAAAATAATGCATATTCTGCCATAATTGAAAACAAGAGCTATCAGTATGACAGTAAACAAGTTATTGTTTACATCTGTTAGTATAACAAGAGTGCACACGCTGAAATGTCGCCTTCTTTACTAACCATTGATATTATGTTGATAGTCCTAAATAGAAAGCTTTTCTACAACTATAACGTAAACTTAACATGATCCAAGAAAATGGGGTCAAGCTCATATAAACCAAACGAGAAATACATGTACACCTTACAATCATTCAATAATCCAAACATAGTTGACCTATTGCTTATAGTTTCTAAGAAACAGTCTTAACCAAGAAAACTTAATATTGACCAATGAACCATGAAGATGAGGTCAAGGTCAGATGAACCTTGCCAGACAGACATGTACACCTTACAATCAATTTATGCATTAAATATAGTTGACCTATTACTTATAGTATCTAAGAAACAAACTTAACCATGCAAACTAAACATTAACCAATGAACCATGAAAATGAGGTCAAGGTCAGATGATACTTGCCAGACAGACATATACACCTTACAATCCTTCCATACAACAAATATAGTTGATCTATTGGTTATAGTTGAAAAAAACAGACCAAAACACAATAAAATGCTCCGCTGGGCGCAGCTTGATACGACCACAGAGGTCGAACCCTGAACAGTTGGGGCAAGTATGGACCTCAATATGAACCAATTTGATAGCGGGGCCCACAAATAAAAAATCTAAATACATGGTTAGATTCAGCATATCAAAGGACCCCATTTATTCAATTTTTGTTAAAATCAAACTAAGTTTAATTTTGGACCCTATGGACCTTAATGTAGACCAATTTGAAAACTGAACCCAAAATTAAAAATCTAAATACACGGTCAGATTCGGCATAACAAATAAATAAATGTGGTCAAAGATTTTACAAATCTAATGCGCCATACTGTGCAATTAAAGATTACTTCTTGAAATTTTTCAATATTTGAAATTTGAAAAAAAAAAAATAATATTTGAAGAATAATTCTTTTTAATTTCTAAAATCTGAAATAAGAAAAAATTGACCCCCCCACAATTTCTTTTTACCCTCCCCCCTTTTTTCCCCCAAAAAATTCTTTCCCTCAAGATATGGTCATAATCTCAATTCAAATTAAATTTCCAATTTAGTTTGCAACCATAATTACCCATTTAAATTTACCATAGCGCTAACTTAATCTATTTTATAATAGAATTTAAAATATGGTGTCAAATCTTTCATATTGATTTTTTTGTAAAAAAAAAAAAGATGTAACATTTGCAGATATTTTTACTGGTCTTCCTTTATAAATATGCATTTCTTTAAACATAATTTAAAAGCAGTGTAAGGGAAGTAATCAAAACGTTGTATTTGGATTACCTTCCTTACACTGTTTTAAATTGTCTTTATTGTTCATTAACCAGTACTTTATACATAATTTAAAAGCAGTGTAAGGGAGGTAATTCAAATGATGTATTTGATTTATCTCCCTTACACTGCTTTAAATTATGTTTTGTACTAAAGTATTTTTCCATTAACCAGGACAACCTTGTTTTTCCCCCTTTTTTGCCCCTAATTCCTAGTTCCTAAACGGTTTGAGCCATAAACCCCCGAAGCAAATCATACCAATATACGACCGCAAACGTTTTTGTAGTCGTATAAAAACTTAACACTGAGAAATGAATCATGAAAATGAGGTCAAGGTCAAATTAAACCTACGAGACTGACATGTACATCATAAAATATTTCCATACACCAAATATAGTTGACCTATTGCATAAAGTACATGTATTAGAAAAAAAGACCAAAACTCAAAAACTTAACTTTGACCACTGAACCATGAAAATGAGGTCAAGGTCAGATGACACCTACCAGTTGGACATGTACACCTTACAATCATTCCATATACCAAATATAGTAGACCTACTGCTTATAGTATCTGATATATGGTCTTGACCACGAAAACTTAACCTTGTTCACTGATCCATGAAATGAGGTTGAGGTCAAATGAAAATTGTCTGACGGGCATGAGGATCTTGCAAGGTACGCACATACTAAATATAGTTATCCATTATTACTCATAATAAGAAAGAAATTAACATTACAAAAAAAGTTGACTTTTTTTTCAAGTAGTTACTGAACAATGAAAATGAGGTCAAGGACAATGGACATATGACAGACGGAAACTTCGTAACATAAGGCATCTATATACAAAGTATGAAGCATCCAGGTCTTCTAGCTTCTAAAATATAAAGCTTTTAAGAAATTAGCTAATGCCGCCACCGCCGGATCACTATCCCTATGTCGAGCTTTGTCAGGCTCGACAAAAACGACATGACAAAATAATGTTCAAAGTTAGGAAACAGAACATAACAATTTGTAATTGTCATATTTTCCTGTAAAATGTTTTTTGCCCAAAAGTTATGATTCTGATAGAATTGACCCTGCTTTGTCGAAGGTTAACGTACCAACCATTGTATTACAGAAGCCATGGCCTTGGGACTTCCCCCCCCCTCCCAAAAAAAAAAGTTGTTAAAGTTATCCAAAAAAATATTATATCTATGTTTTAATTCTGAAAATTGCAAAACAAAATATGTGTGTTTTTCCAAAAAAGATATTGTGTTTTACTGGTTGAGTGAAAAAAGAATTTTGATTTTCTGAGATTCTATTCCTTACATTAGGAATATAAAAAGCATAGATTATACAGGATACTTTTGTTGTACTAGTTCAGTAAACATTTTATAGTATCAAGAACATATAGATGCTTGTTTTATTGTACATGTACATGTTATTAATTCAAATGTACACTTAAAAACTTTGTTATTCCTAATTCTAACAGGCAGAACATCAGATATTGTCCAGATTGCTGCATGCTCAGAAGTAAAGAAATTCAACACTTATGTCATTCCTAACAAACCCATGTCTCCTGAAGCATCTGCAATTACAGGAATAACTGTTGAAGGAAACCAAATGTTTTACAACAAGGAAATAGTTATGCACAAAAGCCAGTTTCAAGCTTTGAATGACTTTATTATATATTTGTCAACTTTTTCAAAAAAGCCGATTCTTGTTGGTCATAATATTAAGAGGTTTGACTGTCATGTCCTTTACAACAGTCTGAAATCCCATATCATGTGGAATGAATTTTGTTCTCATGTACACTGTTTTGTTGATTCCTTAGATTTATTTAAACAAGTCAACCCTGGTCTAAAATCTTACAGTCAAACCAATCTTGTTCATGAACTTTTGGGAGAAACTTATGAGGCACACAATGCAATTGATGATACCGCTATTTTGAACAAATTGATTTTAACAAAGTGTGATTTTAATTTATATGTACAAAATTTATCATTTTCATGTATGTATCCATATTTGTGCTTTTTATATCAGTGTAATTTGACAACATTTTCAAGTGTAATTCAAAAAAAAGTCATGTCAAAAGCTATGGCTTTGAAAGCAGCCAAGTCAAATCTAAAACTTTCTCATTTGAGAACTGCTGTAAATAGAAAGGGCTTAGCAGGACTAAAGTCATTATTGTCTGAGAAGACAGAACAGGGTAATGTGAGAGTGACAAGTTGCAAGAAAATCATCAACAGAATTTTTGAATTCCTGTCTGAGAACAAGCAGGATTAAGGGCATGCAATACAATATACCTTCATAACTTAAGGTGGCTGGAGGAGGGGTCATAATCAAAATCCATAGACTTTTTTAATAAATTGTCAAAATTAAGTTTTTATCAAGCTTTTTTCAAAAATATAATAAAAGTGTGGGTCACTGGACTTTTTCACGCTTCAGGTTGTGCAAAATTGTCAAATTTGGTATAGATTATGCATGGAAAATCTAATTTTGTGTGATAAAAGAAAAATGCACCATAGAATTTTAAAATAAAATGTGACAAGATAGCTCTGATAACATGCTTTCAGACTAGAAAAAGAAAAAAATGGATCACCAAACTTGTTTTCTTGCTATTTATAAAACTAGGAAAATTCACAACACTTTCTATAATAAATTTTCTTTATTTGGGTTATCTTCCCTCATTTTGCAAAGTTGAAAAAAAATTTATAAAACAAAAATATTGTGTTTTTTAGAAGTTACAGCCATAAACATAATAAAACAAATAATTTCCTATATTATCATTAAAAGTCTTGCACATGAATTAAATACTCCTCTCAAAATTTGCACATTTCATTAATGATCTTGACCGATTTGTATCTGCTACTTCAAAATCAAAGATAGAGGAAGACACCCCATCCTCCTTAATCTAAGAATGCATGTACAAACATAAAAAGAATTGCACAATTTACAAATTGAAACAGATATATGTTTTAGAAAGAGTTCCTCAGTTTGTAATTGGTTTGGCTAGTTTTTTCCAAAATGAGTGCTGAATTTTGTAATTAAAAAAAGATTTTGTATATATCCAATTATTATAAATACTAACAGAAATCTGTTAATAGTTTTTTAGATGATGTATTATCTACCCTTGATACTGTAATGTATGTACTGAAGGTTATAGTTACTTTTGTATATAGTATAGTTTGACTTGATTTATACATACTTTTTAAAAGAAAGTAAAAAAAATCAAAGCTAAAAATGAAAGAATTACCATTTAAATATTCTCAAATTTGCTTTTAGTAATATTAAACACATTTATGTGTAAGCCTCTGATGATAGAATCATATTACCTATTTTTTTATGGGTTCTTGTTAAAGATGTTTAGAAAATTAAAATTTATAATATGTATATGTATACCCGTATGAAAAACATGACACGTACTCCAGCCGGACAGTAGCCGTACTGTAGCCGTACTGAGAACCGTACTTATAATATTCATTTGGTCTTTTCTTTGAATTGCTTATAATAGATACCCCGGCTGGACTTTCAGCGAAATTAGCCGTAAACCGGCTCGAAATATTTAAATTAGCAGGAGTCCGGTTCATAAAGTCCAGCTGGACTTTAATAAAAGTACGTCTGAAAAAAAATCCAGCCGGCATTTGTGGCAAAAATATGAACTCTATAAAGTTCAGCTGGATTTTACAAAGTCCGGCTGAACTTTAAAAAGTCCAGCTGAACTCTATAAAGTCCAGCTGGACTTCAAAAAGTGCGGTTTGACTTTTAAAGATGATCTCAGCAGGGGCGAATCCTGCCATTTTCAAAAGGGGGGTTCCTAACTCAGGATAAGGGGGGGGGGGGGGGGTGTCCAACCCCCGGAACCCTCCCCCTGGATCCACCACTGCTCAGTTTTTCTTCAGATGGTTGGTTCTTCTGATTTAATTTGCATCATGCATCCCTTGCTATAATCTGAAAATACAAAAACAACAGATGACATTATGCATTTATACTGGTTATTTCTTTTTCTTTTTTGTACTGTCTTACTGGCAAAAACCAAGAAATGGGGAACTGAGAAGCTAAATGCCAACTTCTAAAAATTTGTGGTTATAATAGCCTAAATAATTTTAAAGTGGCTAAAAATAAAATAAAGTTGGCTTTGAAAATCACTTAAAGTGTAGAGATAAAAAAACTTTCAAAACAACTCAAATAATAACCATTCCTTAATACAGAGGGAATAAAAAAATATAACAATACATTTTTTTTACATAACAATTCAAAACAGGAAGTGACAGTGACATAATTACAGACATGATGAAAATTATTGCATGAATATAAATATTTGATGTAGGTTTTTTATTCTTTTTACTCTTCAAAAATAAGAATTAAGCTATTTATAATATTGTAATTATTCTATTAATATGTTGAATAAAAAGAGCATATCAGATAATATCACCAAAATGGTGGAATTCAATTTATTGTACTTACCAGAATATGCAATCCAAAACGCATGCAAACAGCAATCTTCCTAAATCGTCATTGATGCCAGTCAGAAGGATCCATCTTCTCTATTTAATGTGAAAAGAACTACTTCCAAACATTTGCTTTACACAAAATTATGTAAAATTCTCATTTTGTTCAAGAAAGATTAGACACATCTTCCTGTTTATTCCAAATTCAAATTGTGTTGTATTGCAATACATGAGGTTGTTTAAGGAGTTGTTTTAAATGTTCTTCTTATGACTAATTGCATGTGCCTTAATTTTGAATATGTGATATATTAAAAAAAGAAAATCAATTATTAATTTGTTTGATTATGAAATTTTTAATAAAAGTGATAGTAATTGCAGAAATATGTATTTCGAAATGTGTTCTCCTTACATATGGTCTCAATCACTGTGGAGATAATACTTCCTGTGACCTGTCCAGACTGAGGTTAATTGAAAACAGATGGCACATTTCTACAAGACTAACTGCTATTAAATCACTGTTATATGGCTCAAGTTTCTAATTGATGTTAAAGAATGAATGATAATTATTAATTTTATGCATTCATCTAATCATCTAATTAAAAATATAAATATAGTAGAAAATGAATAAATTTAACCTGTAACACTGATATTGCTAGTATTTTTTTTTATGAAAAAAGTAGAAATGTTAAATTATTGTTGTATTAAACATATTAACTTGGATTTAATTCAATCAAAAGTCACCAAAATTAAATTTTAACTTTCCATGAACAGTCTATGTTAAATATTCCATAATGGAATTGAAAATCTAGGGAAAGTATCACATCTTATAGTTTGAACTAAAAGTATATTGAAAAAAAAAATTTTATCATTATTATTATTACTTGGAAACTTTCATTTTTAACTGTTTTATATTTTGAAAGAATTGTTCCTTTCATAGAATAGAATCTATTGTGGCAAACTTTTTATTTCTGTAAGGGTAGATTTGGCTGATGAAAATTTTCTAAGTCTAAATTCCTGCTCATAAATGAATGTAAAATTTTCTAAGACAAAAATCCTGCTGATCATTCTACAGAAAGGAATAAATTTCCTCAAAAGTCCAGCCGTGTTTATTTTCTTGTCAGCATTACAAAAAGTGCGGTTGGACTTTTAAGAAAATACCGGCTGGCAAATAACCAAAGTATAAGAAAAAGTACGTGTACGGCTCATGTCAGACTGGACTTTTCAAAGTCAGACTGGAATACGTCTCAAATCCAGCTGGAGTCCAGTTGAACTCCTGTTGAAATTTTCATACGGGTAATTTTATAAAAAAAAAAAAAATGGGGGAGAGAAACCTCTGTTTTTAAAAGCTTAAAATAGTAGTCATTTTTTGGTCTGGTTGTTGTCTCTTTCATTTTTGGTTCTTTCGGAAGTAAATTAATTAGACGCCTGCAACCAAATTTTACCCAAACATCCCTACAAACATAAAAAAAAATCCCAGATAAATCTGCCTCTGGAATGTAAATATCATTCGAAATCAAAATATTTTTTAATGCAGTATTTTTCTTTATATGTTTTTATTTTGGTGAAATAATGCAAATAACGTTACTATGATTTGTAGATAATGGTGTAATAGATTGAAGGCTGGCTTTATTTGTTACTATGATTTGTAGATAATGGTGTAATAGATTGAAGGCTGGCTTTATTTGTTACTATGATTTGTAGATAATGGTGTAATAGATTGAAGGCTGGCTTTATTTGTTACTATGATTTGTAGATAATGGTGTAATAGATTGAAGGCTGGCTTTATTTGTTACTATGATTTGTAGATAATGGTGTAATAGATTGTATGCTGGCTTTATTTGTTACTATGATTTGTAGATAATGGTGTAATAGATTGAATGCTGGCTTTATTTGTTACTATGATTTGTAGATAATGGTGTATTAGATTGAATGCTGGCTTTATTTGTTACTATGATTTGTAGATAATGGTGTAATAGATTGAATGCTGGCTTTATTTGTTACTATGATTTGTAGATAATGGTGTAATAGATTGAATGCTGGCTTTATTTGTTACTATGATTTGTAGATAATGGTGTATTAGATTGAATGCTGGCTTTATTTGTTACTATGATTTGTAGATAATGGTGTAATAGATTGAATGCTGGCTTTATTTGTTACTATGATTTGTAGATAATGGTGTAATAGATTGAATGCTGGCTTTATTTGTTACTATGATTTGTAGATAATGGTGTATTAGATTGAATGCTGGCTTTATTTGAATTCATAAAAATCTTAAACCAAAATATTCTTTCAAAATGGTAAATTTATGGAATCAATTTTAACACTATTGACCTTGCATATATATTGTTACAATTCAAACTTGGTGCTGTGAATTGCATTAATACAGCATTCATTTGGTCCAAAGCTGAAAAATGTTAAAGACCTGTAGTGCAGCCACTGCCTGTTTGCTGATAGTTTGGAAATTAAGTAACTTTTATCCATTTTACAAAGAAAAATTTCGTCGAAGTTTTCTTGGTTTCTATGAAAGGGAATGAATTTATATTTAATCCAGAGCTTTATCATGTTGAACTATTATGTGTGAGGAATTTTTATATCTGCAATTCATGCATTGTCTGTTTGTTGACTGTTTCAATGTCGCAACTCATTGTACAAGGAATCGGTCTAGGTTTTCTTTAGAGCAAATATATGCATTGACCCATTTGCTGTAACTCTTGAATACTTAATAAGATCAATGCATGTCTGTGTCCACACTTGTTGAAAAGTGTCATTATTCAAGCTTTAATAAAAAGACTAAATGGAAATATTTGACAGAAAGTCGAGTAATGAAATATAAAACTTATGCTTTCAAAATGCAATATGTTTTGTATGTATAACTATTTGAAGATATAATACTAAAACAAATGGCTATTCAATATATACCTTGAATAAAATATGTAACAAATTTTGAAAGCTTCATATCTCATTTTGAAAGGCTGATCAAAAAATCATATGGACAATATTAATAAAGAGGATTTGTACCAAAATTGTTTAAAATGTTTCATGGATGATCCATTACTTGTTTTCCTATGATCTTTCACGAGTTTGATATAAATTCTTTGAAACACTTGTGTGGTATGTTTACAAATCAACCAAAGATACACCATTCAGAAAACTTGCTCATAAAGTTTTACCCTCAACGCTAAACAAAAACAACACCATTCTGAAAATTTGTTATGATTACATTTGTTCCAATAAACCAAAGATATGGACATTATAAATGTTTACCTTCAACACTAAACAAAACAACACCATTCCGAAAACTTGGTATCATTACCAATCAACCAAAGATATGGACATTATAAATGTTTACCTTCAACACTAAACAAAAGAACACCATTCCGAAAACTTGGTATGATTACCAATCAACCAAAGATATGGACATTATAAATGTTTACCTTCAACACTAAACAAAAGAACACCATTCCGAAAACTTGGTATGATTACCAATCAACCAAAGATATGGACATTATAAATGTTTACCTTCAACACACAACAAAAACCAAACCATTTCCAAAGCGTGGTATGAATTCAAGTCAATCAAAGAAATAGACATGAATAATTTAATACCTTCAACACTGCACAAATACAACACCATTTAGAAAACATGATACATAATGAAGAAACAACTTACGTTCAAAGATTGATTGATTGTTGGCATTCTAACGCCACTTTTGGGCTATTTCATTGCGGTCAGTTTTTATCAATGGAGGAAGCCGGAGTACCCGGAGATAAGCACCAACCTTCGATAGTTAGAACTGACAATGCTAGTCAATTCAGATTTGAGTCGATTGCACTTGGACGAGCAGGGTTTGAACTCAGTGTTGACTGGCTAGTGATTACACACAGTAGAAGATCTTCTTAGATCACTTGGCCACCGAGGCCCCTCAGAGATAAGATGGTGTTGGCGCTAGCAGTTATAAGTATTAACGGCACTACCTTCAATATGGATCAAAACCAAATACCTCGTTCTAAGCTATGAAGGGCACCTTTAAACATGAATAATTAAGAAGACAGAAATAAATCTGCACAAACTTTTAAAAAATAATAAATTGTGGTTGAGCAGGAGTAGTGAAAATAAAAATGGTAACCAAAAAGTAAGCAATAATTACTTGTATAAACACTTCAATGACAAAATCTGTTTAGGTGCTTGTTTTAATTTTCTTTTGAGTTAGATTAGCAATAATATAAGGATTTTTAGTTTAGTTTAGATTTGTTTTACTTAAATTTTGAGACTTATAAGCCATTTTGCCAAATATGTTTATTTAGAATTTATATATATACTTCGACGGATGTGCCTACTCACTTGACCTTTCTGAACTTATAAAAGTTTTAAACTTATGTCAGTCTATTTGGTTTGATATACGCTTTCAGCACACAGTTAAATCTACTATAATTTTACCTATTTGGTTATTTCAGGTGCCATTTAAGGCCTCTTATCATATTTTATCATTTATAAAAATACCAATTTCATGCTTCAACTACTGGTTTCCATGGTAACCAATATGCAATAGTAGCCATTTTTAAAAGAAAAAGTCATCTTTTGCTATGTGATATGTTATGTTTATTAGGTATCATATTATTTCTCACTATGTGTATCTGTGAAAGGCTCAAAATGACATTTCACCCAATTTCACCATTTTCCCGCCAAAATTTTTGGGTTTTAAAGCTAAATATTTTTTTTTCTTTATCGGTGACCTATATTTTTTATTTGCTTATTCTTTGAAGCTATATTTCAGCTTTTTAAATAACAGATTTGGACCAAGTGTCACAGACAGTTTTTTTGATATTCCGATAAAAATATGTCAACACCTCTATTTTCCCTATCATTTCATTGAAAAATGGTCCCTTTTACATACCTGTTTAAAAGTAATATTTTGAGCTTAAATGGTCCGGGACCCCCTATTTTTTTCGACCAATTTGATTCACTCTCTGTAAAGATTAAAATAATAAAAAATACGGCACTTCTGACAGAAACTTCGAATAGGCCCGAGCCACCTTAAGATATGATACATTTGGTCTGAAACAATCCAATGACATCTTATAGGAGTTATTGTCCCTGAAATGATTCAATTTAAGGTTAATTGATTATTACTCCAACTTGGTACATGATAAAGCCATAGAGTCTTTTGCCATATAGTGGTTGACATATGACCTTAAAAAATGTCAACCGGAAGTGACCTTGAGTGAACCGGAAGTCAAATCTTTTGCACTTATTTCATGGAAAAGTACCTAGAAGCCATATGTTTTATTAATGATCATAGGTTAATTTATCTTTTGAGACCGGAAGTGACATTTTATAAACCGGAAGTAGCATATTATCTTCCTTATTACAGGTATAAGTATATACAAACTATATATTTTTGGAATCAGTGTGAATAAAGCTATCATATGAGACCGGAAGTGACATTTTCTAAACCGGAAGTTGGCAAATATCTCCCTTATTTCAGGGAAAAGTATATAGAAACCATTTATTTATTGAATCAGTATGAAGAAATCTATACTTTGACGCTATTAATAACTTTGAATAAACCAGAAGTAGCCTCCTATCAATTATTTAGAAAATTGATGTGGAAAGACCTTCAGTTGTTCTTTGAACAATTGGTTTTTAATTATTAGGTCTTTCCACTTTTCTGTGGAAAGACCTATTGTATTTGTTCTGATTATTATTATTATTATTATTATTATTATTATTATTATTTTTTTTTTTCTTCCGCCAAATTTTGTTCTTGCGATAAATATTTGTTTCGCAATATGTCGCTTAGATATTTCTCATATTGTATTGTATAGTTTATGCGCTTTTAAATTTCACCCTGCTAAGCCGGACAATTATCTTTGTAAGAGTTATCTCCCTATTCACTGTTTATCAAGTGTGTGCATCTCCTTCATAACAAAAAAAGATATCGACAAAATTCTTTTTCTAAATTGTTCGTTACATCCTCAGGAATTTTTGGCTAATTGGATCGAAGCGATTCGATGAAATTTTATAGGAGTTATCTACCTTTATGAAATAAATTTGTCGTTATGTTTTTGTTACTCATAAACTGTAAGCCGTATAAACCTATAGTCTTTTTATTTGAGGTCCTTGGATCCTTACTTCGAAAATGAGGTCAAGGTCAAAGGTCAAGGTCATGTTCTGAATTTTGTCTTTTGCTTGTTTTTGCATATTCTCCGATATTTTTAATGTTATATATTAAAGAACGAGTGCAAAATGTTTGTTATATTGTGATGAAGATATGATACCTTTGGTCTGAGACAATCCAGCGACATCTTATTGGAGTTATTGCCCCTGAAATGTTTTATTTTAAGGTAAATTGATTATTACTTCATATTGGTACATGATAAAGCCATAAGATCTTTTGCAAAATGTTGGGTGACATATGACCTTGAAAAATGTCAACCGGAAGTAGTCATTTTTGCACTTATTTCATGTAGAAGTACATAGAAGCCATATATTTTTTGAATGGTCATACATTAATCTATCATTTGAGACCGGAAGTGATATTTTATAAACCGGAAATAGCATATTATCTCCCTTATTACAGGCATAAGTATAAATAAACCATATATTTTTGGAATCAATGTAAATAAAGCTATCATATGAGACCGAAAGTGACATTTTCTAAACCGGAAGTAGCCAATTATCTCCCTTTTTACAGGCAAAAGTATATATAAACCATATATTTTTGGAATCAGAGTAAATAAATCTATCATTTGAGACCGGAAGTGACATTTTTTAAACCGGAAGTAGCCAATTATCTCCCTTTTTACAGGCAAAAGTATATATAAACCATATATTTTTGGAATCAGTGTAAATAAAGCTATCATATGAGACCAGAAGTGACATTTTCTAAACCGGAAGTTGACAATTATCTCCCTTATTTCAGGCAAAAGTCTATAGAAACCATATGTTTATTGAATCAGTATGAAGAAACCTATGATTGGACGCCAATAGTAGCTTTGAGTAAACCAGAATTAGCTTCTCATCAATTATTTTGAAAATTGATGTGGAAAGACCTTCAATTGTTCTTTGAACAATTGGTTTTTAATTATTATTTTTTTTTCTTCCGCCAAATTTTGTTCTCGCATAAAATTTTTGTTTCACAATATGTCGCTGAGAAATTTCTTATATAGTATCATACAGTCTATGCGCTTTTTATTTTCACCCATTCTAAGCCGAACCAGTTTCTTTGTAAGAGTTATCTCCCTATTCACTGTTTATCATGTGATTGCATCTCCTTCGTAACAAAAAAAGATATCGACAAAATTCTTTTTCTAAATTGTTTGTTACATCCTCAGGATTTTTTGCCTAATTTGGATCGAAGAGATCCAGTGAGATCTTAAAGGAGTTATCTGCCTTTACCAAATTAATTTGTCGTTATGTTTTTGTAACACGTAAACTGTAAGCCGTATCAAAAAAAATTGACCAAAATGTTAGTCGCGACATGATATAACTGGAAAGTTTTTGTCAAAATGGTACGCGTCATTGTTTTAGGGGTTCCATGCCACTGAAATAGTAAAATGAACAAAATGAACTAATTATAGCCTCAAACTTTGCAGCTATCATGATGTATACATATATCTTATCTTAATTTATCAACCAAGGTCCACCATCCTCCACCTCCCCTCCCCTCCCCTCCCTCCCCTTTTTTCTTATTTTTTTTTCTTCTACTTTGTGGAATCCCATTTCGCCTTGAAGTTCAGTCCTGTACACTTTACTGTAAAAATGCAATCCTTCTGATGTACAAACTTCTTAAATAGAAATTCATTCCTGCAAAAATCGGCTTCAATTCATGTTCCCATTAGACGCGGTCCGCTTGATTGAGAAATAAAATTCAATGATTTAGAAATTGCTCCCAAATTCGTAAATATTGCTGAAATCCTACAATCAAATTTTTTAATCATGCATTAAAATACAAATCTGTGCTCCCGTAAACATGTGTACGTAAGATGCATGGTTGATCCGTCATCAATGACCTGTAAATAATAAAACCAATAGTGATCATGTTTGTCCGATCAGTACACATGTGCTCTGTTCAACGGTCTCCCCTGAAAACTCCAGACATATATATTCGAGGGTCACGTGACTTCACAACACCATCTCGCGCGCGGACCTAAATTTAGAATAAAACATTCCATATCCAAATAAGGAAAATAAAACTTCCAAGATAAAATTTACTCCGTTTTCCTACAAATTCAATCAAAATGCATACACAACAAATAGATGAAAAATGGAAGTCCGAGGTAACATAGAAACTAGAGAAAATTTATAAACGAATGATGCTAGGATCAATTTTTATGAGGACATCTCAGACGTCCGTTTGGCTGTGCGAGATGTATAAGTACGCAATCACGTTCGGTCAGAATATAGGCGTTATTTAAGTTAGCTGCGTCGCACAGAGAAAGTGCCATGCTATCAATCAATCAATCAATCAATCAATCAATCAATCGACCAACCAACCAAGCAAAAAACCAATTAATCATGTTTCGGAGGGGAAAGACCGTTTAACAATTGTTTTTAAAACAATTGATTTATATTTATTTTTTTTTTTCTTCTTCCGCCACTTTTATTTCTTGCGTATAAATTTTGTTACGCAAGATGTCGCTTAGATGTTTGATATATGATATCGAACAGTTTATGCGCCTTTGAAATTCACCCTGCGTAACTGAAGACTTTTCTTTGTAGGAGTTATCTCCCCGAACACTGTTTTCCTTGTGACTGCATCTCCTCTGTAACCGTAAAAGAAAGCGACAAATTTATTTTATAAAATTGCTCGTTATATCCTTCGCATGATTTGTCCTATTTTGACCGAAGCCATACGAACACTCCATATCTTGTAAACCATAAGTGATAGAGACCTAGGATCTTTTGATTTGAGGTCCTTGGTCCAAAAATAAGAAAATAAGGTCAACGTCAGAGGTCAAGGTCATATTTTAAATTTTGATTTTGGCTTATTTTCACTTCTTTTAAAAAACCGTATAAGATATCGACAAGATATTTTTACTAAATTGTAAGTTGCGACATGTCGTTACACATAAATTTTGGTTGAAATGGTACGCTAACATTAAATTGGAGTTTTCTCCCCTCTTATGTTAAAAATTAGGCGTAAAGTGATATAACTCATTAACCATATATAATTAAGACCTATGGTCTTTTGATTTGAAGCCCTCGGTTTATGAACTTGAAATTGAGCTAAAGGTCATAGGTAAATTTGACGTTCTAGATTTTGACGTTTTCTTTTACCTCGTATGTATACGTGATAAAGCCATAGGACTTTTTGCATTACGTTGGAAGCCACTTGACCATGGAAAAGCCAACCGGAAGTGACCTTGTGTAAACCGGAAGTAGCTATTTTTTGTACTTATTTATGTAAAAGTATATTAAGCCATATATTTTTGGAATCAGTATCAAGTAAACTATCAAATAAAACCGGAAGTGACATCTTTCAAACCAGAAGTAACAATTTATCTCCCTTATTTTGAACAAAATGTATAGAAACCATGTATTTTTGGAATCAGTGTACAATAAACTATCATTAGACGCTGTATATGATATTTTAAACCAAATTTGAATAGTTCTATTTCAAAATAGATCTTTATGAGTGGAAAGACCTTCAATTGTTCTCTGAACAATTGGTTTTTAATTTTTAATTTTTTTCTTCTTCCGCCACTTTTATTTCTTGCGTATAAATTTTGTTTCGCAAGATGTCGCTTAGATGTTTGGTATATGATATCGAACAGTTTATGTGCCTTTGAAATTCACCCTGCGTAACCGAATACTTTTCTTTGAAGGAGTTATCTCCCCGAACACTGTTTTCCTTGTGACTGCATCTCCTCCATAACCGTATAAGAAAGCAACAAATTTATATTTTATAAAATTGCTCATTATATCCTTCGCATGATTTGTTCAATTTTGACCGAAGCCATACGAACACTCCACATGAGAGTTATTTCCCCTTATGCATTTGATATAAGTGATATGCATTTCTATCTTGTAAACCATAAGTGATAGAGACCTAGGATCTTTTTATTTGAGGTCCTTGGTCCAAAAAAAAGAAAATAAGGTCAAGGTCAGAGGTCAAGGTCATATTTTAAATTTAGATTTTTGCTTATTTTCAATTCTTTTCAAAAACCGTTTAAGATATTGACAACATATTTTTACTAAATTGTAAGTTGCGACATGTCATAAAACATAAATTTTGGTTGAAAGGGTACACTAACACTAAATTGGAGTTTTCTCCCCTCTTATATTAAAAATTAGGCATATAGTGATATAACTCATTAACCATGTGTAATTAAGACCTATGGTCTTTTGATTTGAAGCCCTTGGTTTATGACCTTGAAATTGAGCTCAAGGTCATTGGTAAATTTGACGTTCTAGATATTTACCTTTGCTTTTACCTCATATGTATACATGATAAAGCCATGGGACTTTTTGCATTACGTTGGAAGCCACTTGACCATGGAAAAGCCAACCGGAAGTGACCATGTGTAAACCGGAAGTAGCTATTTTTGTAGTTATTTAATGTTAAAGTATATTGAACCATATATTTTTGGAATCAGTATCAAGTAAACTATAAAAAAAACGGAAGTGACATTTTTCAAACCGGAAGTAACAATTTATCTCCCTTATTTAGAAAAAAATGTATAGAAACCATATATTTTTGTAATCAGTGTGTCAACGTATATTTGTTCCGCCTAACAGAAGTTCCACTGGAAACTTTGTTATAAACAATGTCATAATATCTGTTCCTGTTGGAACAAATATTCTATACCATTTTTTCCGTTAGGAACATTTACTGTAATATTTTTTCCAGTGGAAATAATACTCCAGAATATTGTTTCTATTTGGAACTTATATTATGAAGGAAATTCTATTCCGTGACAAGTGTACAATAAGCTATCATTTGACGCTGGATATGATATATCAAACTGAATTTTAATAGTTCTATATCAAAATTGATCTTTATGGGTGGAAAGACCTTCAATTGTTCTCTGAACAATTGGTTTTTAATTGTATATGCTTTACGACAATAATGATTTATACATTATTATATAATTCTTATATGATTTGCATATTAGGGAAAACGTTGATATGATTGGTCGCAAGGACTTCCGGTAGTTGATCCTGACTTTGTTTATTTTTCGTTAGACGACGTTGACCGAACTACTTTTCGTAACCAATGTAAACAAGATGGCGGCAATAATAACACCGACGTTAACAAAATTTATTTTCACTGTATGTTAATCGTTAAATTAGAAAAAAATACACAAAAACATTCGTTGGAATGATAAAAAGAGTTTTAGTTTATCTTTTATCAGATAGCAAATTTCATGGAGTACATATTTTTTGCGTTAACCAACAAATATATTCATGCGCCAGGCCTATTCAATGACACAAATATACAACTTACGTGTGATAGAGGTTACGGGTGTGGAAAAATATATTCCCTATCTCCAATTTAAAAGAATTATAAGGATTAAACGCCTTTTTAAAGGAATTTATTGGTGTATAAACTGGACCAAGTCACTCACAAGCATATCATAAAAGTACTTCGGACTTTTATTTGTTTGTGGGTGAATTGGTCGAGTTTATACACCAATAAATTCCTTTAAAAAGGCGTTTAATCCTATAATATACGAGATGAACCTTATTGAGGTGATGTATGTAATTGGGAGTCACTAAGAGTGATATTTAACATATATACACGAGAACACATACTGGAGATGAACCTTATTTATGTGATGTATGTGGCTAAGGGTTCACTGAGAGTGATATTTAACATTTATTATACTTCACGTTAAAGTGCCATATTTTGATTGGCTAATACGAGGTCGTTAATTAATTCTATCACATGGCTGAGCAGGTGACAATTTTTATGAATGTCACCCTCTCGTCCAGACCAATCAAAAATCGATAATTTAAAGGACAATGAATTGCATTTACATCAAGTAATTAAGTACAATGCTTAAGTTCTACGTTTTGGCTCAGATTTTATTATTTGACTGTCAAAATAAAAAAATAAAACATCTTGCCTCACTTTTGTTGGTTTTTCTAATACCAGTAACGTTGTTATGTACGTGACGTCATAGAAAATACTTTTAAAATAACGCTTGTAACGTCACGATCATCAATGCGTTTTTGAACGTTAACATTCGGTGTAATTAAACAGATATAGCATGTTCTTGATGGGTATTTGCGAAAAATACCAGTCTTGAGAATGAATTTCCCTCGCCTTACGGCTCGCGAAATTTAACATTCTCTCGACTGGTATTTTTCGCAAATACCCCTCCTCAACATGATATATCTGTTCAAAATGTGATGTATATAGAAGATGCCAGTGTGTTTTCAGTTTTGTTTTTAAATCATACCCTTCAGAAACACTCAGTTAACGCAAACCTTCATATGTGATATTTGGTATGGGGTGTAGTCAGAATGATTTATATTTAAAGAGACACAAATGACATGACAAGATATGAGGGTCGTGAAGGAGGGTCCTCGAGTTCATTTCTTTATTCTTTAATGTTTATGCCATTTTATATCTCAATATCCACAAGGCCAGGCTGCCGTTTCATAAAACAATCGCTAATAACGACTAACGTTAATATTAGCGTGCGACTAACGACTACATAACACTTACGTTTACGTGCGTTTCATAAAGCATACGTAGACGAATCGTTAGATTTTTCGATCGTTAGACAATCGCTATTTATTTTTAGAACGGGAATCCCCGGATATCGCACTCTTTGTCGTTGGAGAAAAATATGCTAGTAAGCGACTGAGAGTAAAAAAAGACTCCAAGTACAAGAAATCCCAATTTTAAATGTTTCCTCCAACGAGGTAGACTTAATAAAATTGTTTCCTATTTATTAAAGAATAATTCATGCAAGTCCTAGATTAGTTGGAAATTTTCACATGACACACGATTTATTTTTGCGTAGCCAAATTGGCCTTTGTAGGCTACGCGTACCCGCAACCGATTTTATAATAAACTGTCATATGATCGGGAATGAAACGTGAAAGATACACGAAAAATATCGGATATTTCCTGACTTTGTGAATTCAGTGAAGATAATGGCAAATAACATTTTTTTAATTTGTATTATTAGTTATAAAAACCGAAATTAAATGTGAATGCACATTAAAAGAATAAAATTATACAGAATATGAATAAATATAATAGTATGTAAAAAAAACTCGAGTGAAATATTATTTGTTATATTTGTTTCGCGATCATTACAAGTAATATTTAAAAAAGTCACATTATGTTCCTGTAATATAAATCTATACTACTCAAGGAAGAGACTGATTTCATTGAGCAGTAACTCCTCTGAAACCATACAAAGTCAAAAATATTTGTGATATGACGTATACATGTAGTGTTTTGTAGTACGTATTTTTCTTTGAAACAATATTTTTTCTACAGAAAACGACAATTTTATTTAGTAAATATCAAAATTCGAAGACCTTTATCAATCCGTGTCTTATAGGCTTTCGTGTATGCTCAGTCGGCGTACTATCCGCGAAAATTGATTTTTGTTTTGTTTCAATTCTTGCCTAATTGTACTGCGATTTCGCGGGCATCTTCTAGTAATATAGAATGCTGTCAGGATCAGTAAACTATGTTTTTATAAAAATTAAATACTTAACTCAACAGTTCGTCAATTAGTCTTCGGTGAAAATTTTAGGATGGTCTATCTGCCAACCTCGCGATGCAGCGATTAACTTCCGGAATCAATCGTACGGCGGTTATACCCCGTGGGCATGACAGAACTATTTACATATGTAACAATAAAATGTATTTAATATGGCCATATATTCTTGCAATCACGTATTTGCTAATTTGTAACAACAATTTGTAAAGAATTCAAACATAATTTAAGGTGACTCGAATGTTGCTGATACTAGTACTGGAATTTTGACTCGAACTCGAAGTTTAACTTGGAAAGTAACTCGAAATATAACTTGAAGATCATCTCGAACTTGAACTCGAACTATAATTGATTGTAATTAAGCCACATGCAATTTACCACCTTGCAACTCCTAGAATGTGTGTTCCAGATATAATACACACAAAGAATTTTGAATACCACAAAAGGAACTGATAGGATTCAGTTTTATTCATGTTTGATAAAACATGAGGTGTGCATGTACGCCCAGTAGCAAGTTAAATGCATGTTCAGGTTAGAACCTATAATTATGATATATCAATCTTGACCCCGAAATTTACTAGGCCGACATATATAGACCTACCAATCTTTACTAATACCCCCACAATCTGCATACTAATAGGAGAAACAGCAAATACCAACTTTCTTCTTTGGTTTCAACTTGCTGAGAATCGAATCCACGGCGATTCAAATATGAGTAAATATTTTATTTATTTCATGGCAGTGCTTAGGTTTCGAGATATAAGCAAAAAACCGCCCCCTCCCCCTTTTATGTTTAAGTTTTGGCAATGGTGGCAATTTTTTTATGTATGAAATCCCCGGATAGAATTTATAAACTAGACACAACTATAAAGAACATCCAGTTACAGTTGGATGTATTTGGAACAGTAATTTCAGAGGAGAAGAATTTTAAAATAATTTACGACGACGGACGTCAAGTGATGACATAGGCTAACATGGCCCTATTTTAGACTGTATGTGAAATGTTAAAGCTGCAAAAAAACAAGTACTAAATATCTTTTCGATCTAGACTATTTTTGACATATCAATTTTCAGAATAATTTGATGATTACTGAGTGATATTAAAGTCTGGGGACACGTGAGTTTTATAAGTTATAATTGGTGTAAGACTAGTTTCAGTAACTGTCAATCGGTACTTTATCTTTTTGATCGTTGGTTTTTTATGCCTTGTTGAGTTGAACCATTTTCAATATATCTTTATAATTCATTTTTATGTTGTACTGTTCTGTAACTTTTTTTTCATGCATACTCTAGCCAAAATCATGACTCTGCACCCAATCGACATTACATATCCAAGTGATAATACAGTCGAAAGTTGTTTACCGACAAGTGACCGTACAGTGAAAAATATTTAGTGACATGTGTTTTTAAAGATTTATTTGTGAGTGTAAACATATTGAAGTTAAATTTGAGGAAAAACTATATATTAATTCCTTTTAAACACCTTACAAATTTTGAAAACAATTCTTTTATTAAAAGTCAAAACTTCAGCTGAACGAACACAAGTATTTCCATAATTTGGGTCGGAGCTCTTAGTTTTATTTCAATTTCCTTCCTGTTTTCTTGCCTTAAGAATGGGTTCGGCACCCCTCAATGTTTGAATAATAATGACAGATACAAACGTTTTCTCATATACATTACAAGTAAGCCCCAGAGATAATAATGAAAAAAAACACGTATCCGAAAATTATTTCGAATTTCGGAGCCCCGCTTGACAGTCTCCCGAATGACCACAATATCAAAAAAAAACATACAGTTGCGTTCCCACATTGTATTTATTAAATAGAGAACATAAACATTTATAGCTCTTTTTTTAAATTTTTAATACCTTTTTAATCACATCGATGGCTTTAATGAGGGTAGAGATGCACTTTACCGTCAGGCGCCAAACGGTCATTTTCGGCTTACGTCGCGTTAGCGACAAAATGGTTAAAGTTTTATCGTGATTTGTCAAAATATCCTTATCGTACGGTAGCAGAATGCTGCCATGTAAGAAAAAAATACTGTTCCCTCAAGATACTTTGTCGTTCCCTCAAGATGCTATGCCGTTCCCACAAGAAAGTTTTATCGTTCTCTCAAGATATTATGTCGTTACCACAAGATAGTTATCTCGTTCCCTTAAGATGCTATGTCGTTCCCTCAAGATGCTATGCCGTTCCCACAAGAAAGTTTTATCGTTCTCTCAAGATATTATGTCGTTACCACAAGATAGTTATCTCGTTCCCTTAAGATGTTATGTCGTTCCCTCAATATGCTATGCCGTTCCCACAAGAAAGTTATATCGTTCTCTCAAGATATTATTCCGTTACCACAAGATAGTTATCTCGTTCCCTTAAGATGTAATGTCGTTCCCTCAAGATGCTATGCCGTTCCTACAAGAAAGTTTTATCGTTCTCTCAAGATATTATATCGTTTCTACAAGATAGTTATCTCGTTCCCTCAAGATGTTTTGTCGTTTCCATGAGACAGATATCTCGTTCCCTCATGATGATATGTCGTTCCCTCAAGATATTATGTCGTTCCTTCAAGATATTATGTCGTTCTCACAAGATAGTTATCTCGTTCCCTCAAGATGCTATATGCCGTGTCCACAAGATAGTTATCTCGTTCTCTCAAGATAATAAGTCGTTCCCACAACATTGTTATCCCGTTCTTTCATTGCCGCATATTGCCACCGTATTCTCGAGATTCAGAGATCTCAAATAATTATTTGTTACCGTTATTTTTGGAGAAAAAAAAAATTGTCAAAAGCAGTCGATTTTTTTTATCGTCATTAAGAAATGGTCATGCACCGAAAATTACAGTTAATGTCATTTGACAACAATTTTTTTACCGTTATTCGTAATGACGGTATCCCCATTACGACCCTCTTTTACATGGCTTTCGCCGGCTGAATAATGTTTTCACAATTTTTTAGTTCCATTTTCATAATGAAGCGAGAGAAATTTTATTAATTAGAAAGATGTACAAATGTATACTATATCATTTGAGCTTTACTTGGCTGTTGATGGAGACCTTACATTTCAGCAAAATAGATATAAGAAGATGTGGTATGAGTGCCAATGAGACAACTCTCTTGTAAATATGTATACATTTTGGAGTCTCTACAATCTTATGTCAGAATTACAAAACGATTCAAAACATGCAATTAAAATGATCAATTCTTAATTTCTCTCATTCCAATCGAGACCAGTCTTATCATTTTACATGTACATATTTCCACCCTTTTTGTCAAGCCTGCGAAATTTATTTATAAAGCGGAACATACCGATAATTGATTACGTCGTCGGCGTCGGGGTCAACATTTCGGTACAGTCTGTGGACCCTCTGTGGTTAAAGTTTGTTTGAGACATCAATAACTTTGTCAACCCTTCGTATAATTTCATGAAATTGGACAGAAGGTTGTTTATGACCAAAAGACAGTATCCATCTAAGTTTTTTTTTCAATTCTGTAGTTTACTGATAAACGGACTAATTTTTTAGTAAACATTACACTTTTACGCTGACAGCAGCATAAAACCGCGAGACAAAGGGTTCCGAATTTTTTGATAACATGTATTCCTTTTCGGTTATCGTCATTATAAAATATTTTTTCTTTGTTCATATTTACTACCATTTTGCTACTTTTGCAGATAAGATATGTTTAAACTAAATGGCTTTCTTTAAATTATTTATATCGTTCCTTTCTCATTGTTTTAAAACTTTAAGGCACTAGTATCAAGGTTCTTTGGCTATCGTAGTACTACCATTTCATTTTCATAGTAATAATAACATTTGCAAAAGCTATTTTCTATTATATATAACTATTGAAACCATTTTAAGGGGAGTTAGTACCGTTCTGTATTGTTGCACACCCGAAATTTGATTGTTCAAGTTCCAATTTTATTTATATTTTTCGTCTGTTGTGTAGGTAAGGAACAAATATATCCGTGTACATCACAGGCACTTGTTTCTGTCATTTGGAAGGTCAACTACTGTGGATTAATTTATTTTCGTGGCTGTCAATGTTCGTGGATTCAGGAAAAAATGCATTTTATTGATATTTATTTCGTGGTTTTGCCAATTTATGCATACAAAGCCGATAGAAAAAAAATAATTCGTTGACTTATATTATTGGTCCACCTGTACCCACAAAAGCCATGAAAATTGGTATCCAACGAATAATGTTGAATCCCGCACAGTATCAAAATATCTGACAAGTTTGTTTTTTTTATAAATATACCCTCATACCCTTCCCATATCTTTTTGAAAGAGTGTTCTTTTTTTTTGGCTAACAGCTACAGATTTAGATAGTTTCAAATGCCCTCGTGGAATAAAAATTAAAAACAAAATATTATTAATATTTCAACCGGAGTTATTATAATTGGACAAACAAGCACTCCCTGCCAAAACGCGGACGTGACAGAAGACACCTTTTAGTAGCGTCAACAGTAAACATTTGGTATAAAATTTTATTTGTCCATGTTTTTGTTCATATATATCACCAACAAATGGTTTGGTCCAGATATTTCTGATTGTTTTGTTGAAATAACTTGTAAGTATAAAGCACGCAAATTCTCTTTTACTTTACCCGAAAGTCTGTGTGAAAGGAGGTTTTGAGAAATTTATCAAAGTCGTCCTTTCAAGGCGTGGTAAAAGTGTATCTTAAAACTTAAATATGCCCTATCTACCATTACGGTAGCGAGATATGATATATGTCATTTAAATTGTCCATGATTTCAATCCTTCCCTGAAAACCCTGTGTCGTCTAAAGATTCGGCGTCGGTTGTGCCTCAAAGTATGCAAGGCGACGGCCATCTTTTATGTAACGATCGCTTTGCGACAGGTTTAACCACACGTAAATAGCGTTCGCGATTCACACGCAATGTACGACCATCGCAAAGTACGATTGTTTTATGAAACGGAATTTTAGCGTTACGTTTGGTTAACGTTTAAACGTACGCTAACGATTGTTTTATGAAACGGCAGCCTGGGTTTTTCAATTCGTCGGTTTACAGGTTTTTGGTATGAAAGTTTCAGGTCGGTCGGTCGGTCGGAATAGATATGAAAAAAATTACAAGACATATATATGTACAGTATAAAAATAATTGTGTACTTTAGCTTTATCAAAATATTTGTGCTCTCCTTTCTGTCATCGTTTCTTAACTTTTAGTGTAATACATTTTTTCTCAGCTATTTTAAATCTGGGAATAGTATATTGTCAATATGTAATGTCCCTGCTAGGAGTGCGCCGATATAAAATTAAAAAAAAAACCACTCCTAATATCACACTCAATTACTCAGATACATGAAACACCAACTACAGGTGAAAACCTCCTGGACATAGTCATGATAGTTTTAACCAACAACCCATCACTTATCAAAACATCAACAAACGCTCCAGGAATATCTGACCACGACATGATCATAACAGGTTGGGAACAAACCCTCTACATGGTGTTTTTACCTGTATAGAGTGATAATCCTTCTATAGAGGGATAAAATTATCCCTCTACAGATGGGTTTTTTTGTTTATACTGGATTTAAAGCAAAATAGGGCAGATTGGCATATTCTTGTCATATTGGCTATAATCTATAGCATTGTATTCATCAATTGATGTACTTAATTTAATTTGTACATGCCCAGTTTACTGCTAAACTGACTGAATATACACTCTATTGTTCATCATAATTGAAAGCTGTGATGATCAGGTAAATTCTACTCAGTTATGCCTCACTGAACAGAATTTGTATTGTTAGATTTAACATAAAATTTAAAGGTCAACTGTCCCTTTTGTTGTTGATCAGGTGTTCAGATAGCTATTCAATAGATTTCAAGTTCTGTCACTTTAGCAAAAAACTGGGCATCCCAATTTTTAATAAAGTGCATTTATTGATGCATTCAATGCTATAGATTATAGCCAATGTAACTAGAAAATGCCAATCTGCCCTATTTTGCTTTAAATCCAGTCTAAACAAAAATACCCCTTTTATAGAGGGATAATTTTATCCTTCTATAGAAGGATTATCCCTCTATACAGGTAAAAACACCATGTAGAGGGTTTGTTCCCAACCTGCATAACAGACTGACGTCTTTACGCTAAATCAATTGGATGTTGGATGTGTACGGATTGATAATTTAGTCTTAGATGCATGATTTTTTTTATTAGTTGTTAGTGGCTTTGAACTAGCTGTGAGTAACTGCGAGTACTCTCAGATCTTTACTTAGTGTCTTTTTGTTATTTGGATGTACAAGTACCCGGCCACGTCCACTTGTATTTGTAGTATTTGTATTTTTATCCATCTGATGAGTTAAGCCTCTTTTAACTGATTTTTATAGTTCGTTCTTATGTTGTACTGTTCACCACTGTCCCAGGTTAGGGGGAGGGTTGGGATCCCGCTAACATGTTTAACCCCGACACATTCTGTATGTATGTGCCTGTTCCTAGTCAGGAGCCTGTAATTCAGTGGTTGTCGTTTGTTTATGTGTTACATATTTGTTATTCGTTCATTTTTGTCGAGCCTGCGACTTTTGTCGCAGAAAGCTCGACATAGGGATAGTGATCCGGCGGCGGCGGCGGCGGCGTTAGCTAACTTCTTAAAAGCTGTATATTTTAGAAGGTGGAAGACCTGGATGCTTCATACTTTGTATATAGATACCTCATGTTACGAAGTTTCCGTCAGTCACATGTCCAATGTCCTTGACCTCATTTTCATGGTTCAGTGACTACTTGAAAAAAAAGTTCAGATTTTTTGGAATGTTAAATTCTCTCTTATTATAAGTAATAGGATAACTATATTTGGTATGTGCGTACCTTGCAAGGTCTCCATGCCCGTCAGACAGTTTTCACTTGACCTCAACCTCATTTCATGGATCAGTGAACAAGGTTAAGTTTTCGTGGTCAAGTCCAGATCTGAGATACTATAAGCAATAGGTCTACTATATTTGGTGAATGTAATGATAGTAAGGTGTACATGTCCAACTGGCAGGTGTCATCCGACCTAGTCCTCATTTTCATGGTTCAGTGGTCATAGTTTAGTTTTTGTGTTTTGGTCTGTTTTTCTAATACTGTATGCAATAGGTCAACTGTATTTGGTGTATGGAAATATTTTACGATGTTCATGTCAGTCTGGCAAATTTTATTTGACCTTGAATTCATTTTCACGGTTCGTTGCTCAATGTTAAGTTTTTGTGTTTTGGTCTGTTTTTCTAATACTGTATGCAGTAGGTCAACTATATTTGGTGTATGGAAATATTTTACGATGTACATGTCAGTCTGGCATGTTTTATTTGACCTTGACCTCATTTTCAAGGTTCATTGCTAAATGTTAAGTTTTTGTGTTTTGGTCTGTTTTCCTTATACTGTATGCAGTAGGTCAACTATATTTGGTGTATGGAAATATTTAATGATGTACATGTCAGTCTGGCAGGTTTTATTTGACCTTGACCTCATTTTCATGGTTCATTGCTTATGTTAAGTTTTTGTGTTTTGGTCTGTTTTTCTTACACTTTAAGCAATAGGTCAATTATATTTGGTGTTTGGAATGATTGTAAGGTGTATATTTCTGTCTGGCAGGTATCATCTGACCTTCAGCTCATTTTCATGGTTCATTGGTCAATATAGAATTTCCATGGTTTGGTCTGTCTGTTTCTTTTATACTATAAGCAATAGGTCATCTATATTCTGTGTATGGAGGGATTGTATTAAAGGTGTACATGTATTTCCGGCTTGGTTTATCTGACCTTGACCTCATTTTCTTGGATCATAAATGTTAATGTGATACTTGTAGTAAAACTTTATATGTAGGACTATCAACATAAAATCAATGGTCAGTATAGTAGGCGAAACATTTCAGCGTGTGCACTCTTGTTTGTATATAAATTAGGCCGTTAGTTTTCTCGTTTGAATTGTTTTACATTGTCATTTCGGGGCCTTTTATAGCTGACTGTGCGGTATGGGCTGCTCATTGTTAAAGGCCGTACGGTGACCTATAGTTGTTAATTTCTGTGTCATTTGGTCTGTTGCTCCCTCTCAGGTAAGAACTGTTTTGTATTGTATCGATTGTCCTTGATTGGCAATGCCGCATGGACAATAAACAGACAATATATATATAGGTGAGTTAAAGGGTGTAGCTGATTGGACAGTATCAAAAGCAATTCAGGTGTTTGTTTATATTTTAAAAGTCTGTACACAGAGTAATTTTTTAGGTGAAAATGCGGCCATATTTGTCCATTTGTTATGATGAACCTTAAGCACCGACCATTCATCGTGTGTGTGTGTGTGTGTGTGTTGTAGAAGCAAGACAAATACACATGATACATGTACATGTCTCTGGTAGACATTGTACATGTAGAAGGTCAGTGAAGTTGTTAAGTAAATGTAATTAAATCAAATTATCTTATTGAGCTTCTTAAACAAAGAGTAAAGACCTTTACAAGCATCACTTCAAACGTTGGCTTGTGAGGGCCCCCCTTTTTCAAAAATCCTGGATCCGCTCACCTCCTGTACATCATGTACATAATCCATTGTCCCTCTATTGTTCATGCCAATCAACATTTTTTTACAATCATAAATGAGGGGATATCATATATGGTTTTTTTTCAAATTATAAAATAAGAAGATGTGGTATGAATATGATGATTGACAATGAGAAAACTCTACACCAGATACTATAAATAACGTACATTGTAGAAGTTAAAGAATAAAAGGTACGGCTTTCAACAATGAGCAATACCCATATTGCATGACAAGGTATAAAAGACTGAAAAATAAGGGAGCAAACATTTAACTTCAAAAAGGGGGAGGGGGGTATGGTTTTTTGTCTGAGGCAGAATTTTTTTTCTCGCACAAAGCACAAATTGTTTTAGTTTTTCGACGCTATCAATCAAATTTAACACTATAAGGTATGGGGAAAATCTGGATTTAGAATATTTTTTTTGTCATCTGCTTGACCACATTAGCACAATATTTCTTTTTATCAAATTGGGGATCAGAATATTTCTTAAGGGCCGACCCCCTCCTAAACCTGGGACAGTTATATAACAAAAGACACAAAGCAGAGAATAGAGAGTACTCACAGTTTCTGAAAGCTAGTTCAAAGCCAATAACAACTAATAAAAAATCATGTATCTAAGACTAAAATATCAATCAGTACACATCGAACATCCAATGTCAATGAATGCATTCAGTGTAAAGATGTAAGAATCAGAGAAAACCACGACCTTGTGCAATGCCAACATATAGGTATCGACAGATGGTAGGACCGTAAATGACCACGCTGAAGTACGTCCATTATTCATTTTTCATTATTCAAAATTCAATAATGAATAATGAAATAGTTCACTATTCACTATTCAATATCAAGTGATGAATAATGAATAATGAAATAGTTTATGTTTCATTATTCAAGTAAAAGCGGTGAATAGTGAAATAAAAATAAAAAAATTGACTGTGACATTTTAGCTATATCCCGTATTTCTAAATTAGTCTTTTTGGTGTTATCTAACAAATATTCAAATTGATATCAGAAAAAATAAATAAAAACACTCTTTAAATTCTAATTTGATTTATTTATCTGGTTCCTAGTTTCGGAGGATAAACTAGTGGGTTTTCCTAACTATTTTTAACAGGAATTCCTTGGTTCAATGTATGGACGACCTGAATACCAAAATATATATTTATAAATTAAAATACTCTACGTGGTCTTTTTTTATTTTCACTGGACCTTTGCTATTCTTCATCCACTAATTATAGATATAACAAGTCAATTGTTCAGCAATGACCATTAGAGGGGTTACGGAGGACCTAAATGCCAAAATACGCGTGAAAATTAAGAAATAGCCAATTTTGAATAATGAAATGGATATTTTGAATAATGGAATGGACTGCTGCGACCCTTTATCCCCTAATTATAGATATACCTTATACCCCATTCGAAAGCTTATTAAGAGAGGAACAAAAGGTATATAGTCAATATGTTCCGCAACGCATATTAGAGGAGTAACGAAGAACCTAAATATCGAAATACGCGTGAACATTAAGAAATAGCTTATTTTGAATAATGGAATGGACTGCTGCAACCCGTCAGCCCCTAATCAAGGAAAAATTTATACACCAAATTAAAGCTTATTGATAGAGGAATAAACTGAGTATAAACGATATGTGCCGCAATGACCATTAGAGGGGTTACGGAGGACCTAAATGCCAAAATACGCGTGAAAATTAAGAAATAGCCAATTTTGAATAATGAAATGGATATTTTGAATAATGGAATGGACTGCTGCGACCCTTTATCCCCTAATTATAGATATACCTTATACCCCATTCGAAAGCTTATTAAGAGAGGAACAAAAGGTATATAGTCAATATGTTCCGCAACGCATATTAGAGGAGTAACGAAGGACCTAAATATCGAAATACGCGTGAACATTAAGAAATAGCTTATTTTGAATAATGGAATGGACTGCTGCAACCCGTCAGCCCCTAATCAAGGAAAAATTTATACACCAAATTAAAGCTTATTGATAGAGGAATAAACTGAGTATAAACGATATGTGCCGCAATGACCATTAGAGGGGTTACGGAGGACCTAAATGCCAAAATACGCGTGAAAATTAAGAAATAGCCAATTTTGAATAATGAAATGGATATTTTGAATAATGGAATGGACTGCTGCGACCCTTTATCCCCTAATTATAGATATACCTTATACCCCATTCGAAAGCTTATTAAGAGAGGAACAAAAGGTATATAGTCAATATGTTCCACAACGCATATTAGAGGAGTAACGAAGGACCTAAATATCGAAATACGCGTGAACATTAAGAAATAGCTTATTTTGAATAATGGAATGGACTGCTGCAACCCGTCAGCCCCTAATCAAGGAAAAATTTATACACCAAATTAAAGCTTATTGATAGAGGAATAAACTGAGTATAAACGATATGTGCCGCAATGACCATTAGAGGGGTTACGGAGGACCTAAATGCCAAAATACGCGTGAAAATTAAGAAATAGCCAATTTTGAATAATGAAATGGATATTTTGAATAATGGAATGGACTGCTGCGACCCTTTATCCCCTAATTATAGATATACCTTATACCCCATTCGAAAGCTTATTAAGAGAGGAACAAAAGGTATATAGTCAATATGTTCCGCAACGCATATTAGAGGAGTAACGAAGGACCTAAATATCGAAATACGCGTGAACATTAAGAAATAGCTTATTTTGAATAATGGAATGGACTGCTGCAACCCGTCAGCCCCTAATCAAGGAAAAATTTATACACCAAATTAAAGCTTATTGATAGAGGAATAAACTGAGTATAAACGATATGTGCCGCAATGACCATTAGAGGGGTTACGGAGGACCTAAATGCCAAAATACGCGTGAAAATTAAGAAATAGCCAATTTTGAATAATGAAATGGATATTTTGAATAATGGAATGGACTGCTGCGACCCTTTATCCCCTAATTATAGATATACCTTATACCCCATTCGAAAGCTTATTAAGAGAGGAACAAAAGGTATATAGTCAATATGTTCCGCAACGCATATTAGAGGAGTAACGAAGGACCTAAATATCGAAATACGCGTGAACATTAAGAAATAGCTTATTTTGAATAATGGAATGGACTGCTGCAACCCGTCAGCCCCTAATCAAGGAAAAATTTATACACCAAATTAAAGCTTATTGATAGAGGAATAAACTGAGTATAAACGATATGTGCCGCAATGACCATTAGAGGGGTTACGGAGGACCTAAATGCCAAAATACGCGTGAAAATTAAGAAATAGCCAATTTTGAATAATGAAATGGATATTTTGAATAATGGAATGGACTGCTGCGACCCTTTATCCCCTAATTATAGATATACCTTATACCCCATTCGAAAGCTTATTAAGAGAGGAACAAAAGGTATATAGTCAATATGTTCCACAACGCATATTAGAGGAGTAACGAAGGACCTAAATATCGAAATACGCGTGAACATTAAGAAATAGCTTATTTTGAATAATGGAATGGACTGCTGCAACCCGTCAGCCCCTAATCAAGGAAAAATTTATACACCAAATTAAAGCTTATTGATAGAGGAATAAACTGAGTATAAACGATATGTGCCGCAATGACCATTAGAGGGGTTACGGAGGACCTAAATGCCAAAATACGCGTGAAAATTAAGAAATAGCCAATTTTGAATAATGAAATGGATATTTTGAATAATGGAATGGACTGCTGCGACCCTTTATCCCCTAATTATAACTATACCTTATACCCCATTCGAAAGCTTATTAAGAGAGGAACAAAAGGTATATAGTCAATATGTTCCGCAACCCATATTAGAGGAGTAACGAAGGACCTAAATATCGAAATACGCGTGAACATTAAGAAATAGCTTATTTTGAATAATGGAATGGACTGCTGCAACCCGTCAGCCCCTAATCAAGGAAAAATTTATACACCAAATTAAAGCTTATTGATAGAGGAATAAACTGAGTATAAACGATATGTGCCGCAATGACCATTAGAGGGGTTACGGAGGACCTAAATGCCAAAATACGCGTGAAAATTAAGAAATAGCCAATTTTGAATAATGAAATGGATATTTTGAATAATGGAATGGACTGCTGCGACCCTTTATCCCCTAATTATAGATATACCTTATACCCCATTCGAAAGCTTATTAAGAGAGGAACAAAAGCTATATAGTCAATATGTTCCGCAACGCATATTAGAGGAGTAACGAAGGACCTAAATATCGAAATACGCGTGAACATTAAGAAATAGCTTATTTTGAATAATGGAATGGACTGCTGCAACCCGTCAGCCCCTAATCAAGGAAAAATTTATACACCAAATTAAAGCTTATTGATAGAGGAATAAACTGAGTATAAACGATATGTGCCGCAATGACCATTAGAGGGGTTACGGAGGACCTAAATGCCAAAATACGCGTGAAAATTAAGAAATAGCCAATTTTGAATAATGAAATGGATATTTTGAATAATGGAATGGACTGCTGCGACCCTTTATCCCCTAATTATAGATATACCTTATACCCCATTCGAAAGCTTATTAAGAGAGGAACAAAAGGTATATAGTCAATATGTTCCGCAACGCATATTAGAGGAGTAACGAAGGACCTAAATATCGAAATACGCGTGAACATTAAGAAATAGCTTATTTTGAATAATGGAATGGACTGCTGCAACCCGTCAGCCCCTAATCAAGGAAAAATTTATACACCAAATTAAAGCTTATTGATAGAGGAATAAACTGAGTATAAACGATATGTGCCGCAATGACCATTAGAGGGGTTACGGAGGACCTAAATGCCAAAATACGCGTGAAAATTAAGAAATAGCCAATTTTGAATAATGAAATGGATATTTTGAATAATGGAATGGACTGCTGCGACCCTTTATCCCCTAATTATAGATATACCTTATACCCCATTCGAAAGCTTATTAAGAGAGGAACAAAAGGTATATAGTCAATATGTTCCGCAACGCATATTAGAGGAGTAACGAAGGACCTAAATATCGAAATACGCGTGAACATTAAGAAATAGCTTATTTTGAATAATGGAATGGACTGCTGCAACCCGTCAGCCCCTAATCAAGGAAAAATTTATACACCAAATTAAAGCTTATTGATAGAGGAATAAACTGAGTATAAACGATATGTGCCGCAATGACCATTAGAGGGGTTACGGAGGACCTAAATGCCAAAATACGCGTGAAAATTAAGAAATAGCCAATTTTGAATAATGAAATGGATATTTTGAATAATGGAATGGACTGCTGCGACCCTTTATCCCCTAATTATAGATATACCTTATACCCCATTCGAAAGCTTATTAAGAGAGGAACAAAAGGTATATAGTCAATATGTTCCGCAACGCATATTAGAGGAGTAACGAAGGACCTAAATATCGAAATACGCGTGAACATTAAGAAATAGCTTATTTTGAATAATGGAATGGACTGCTGCAACCCGTCAGCCCCTAATCAAGGAAAAATTTATACACCAAATTAAAGCTTATTGATAGAGGAATAAACTGAGTATAAACGATATGTGCCGCAATGACCATTAGAGGGGTTACGGAGGACCTAAATGCCAAAATACGCGTGAAAATTAAGAAATAGCCAATTTTGAATAATGAAATGGATATTTTGAATAATGGAATGGACTGCTGCGACCCTTTATCCCCTAATTATAGATATACCTTATACCCCATTCGAAAGCTTATTAAGAGAGGAACAAAAGGTATATAGTCAATATGTTCCGCAACGCATATTAGAGGAGTAACGAAGGACCTAAATATCGAAATACGCGTGAACATTAAGAAATAGCTTATTTTGAATAATGGAATGGACTGCTGCAACCCGTCAGCCCCTAATCAAGGAAAAATTTATACACCAAATTAAAGCTTATTGATAGAGGAATAAACTGAGTATAAACGATATGTGCCGCAATGACCATTAGAGGGGTTACGGAGGACCTAAATGCCAAAATACGCGTGAAAATTAAGAAATAGCCAATTTTGAATAATGAAATGGATGTTTTGAATAATGGAATGGACTGCTGCGACCCTTTATCCCCTAATTATAGATATACCTTATACCCCATTCGAAAGCTTATTAAGAGAGGAACAAAAGGTATATAGTCAATATGTTCCGCAACGCATATTAGAGGAGTAACGAAGGACCTAAATATCGAAATACGCGTGAACATTAAGAAATAGCTTATTTTGAATAATGGAATGGACTGCTGCAACCCGTCAGCCCCTAATCAAGGAAAAATTTATACACCAAATTAAAGCTTATTGATAGAGGAATAAACTGAGTATAAACGATATGTGCCGCAATGACCATTAGAGGGGTTACGGAGGACCTAAATGCCAAAATACGCGTGAAAATTAAGAAATAGCCAATTTTGAATAATGAAATGGATATTTTGAATAATGGAATGGACTGCTGCGACCCTTTATCCCCTAATTATAGATATACCTTATACCCCATTCGAAAGCTTATTAAGAGAGGAACAAAAGGTATATAGTCAATATGTTCCGCAACGCATATTAGAGGAGTAACGAAGGACCTAAATATCGAAATACGCGTGAACATTAAGAAATAGCTTATTTTGAATAATGGAATGGACTGCTGCAACCCGTCAGCCCCTAATCAAGGAAAAATTTATACACCAAATTAAAGCTTATTGATAGAGGAATAAACTGAGTATAAACGATATGTGCCGCAATGACCATTAGAGGGGTTACGGAGGACCTAAATGCCAAAATACGCGTGAAAATTAAGAAATAGCCAATTTTGAATAATGAAATGGATATTTTGAATAATGGAATGGACTGCTGCGACCCTTTATCCCCTAATTATAGATATACCTTATACCCCATTCGAAAGCTTATTAAGAGAGGAACAAAAGGTATATAGTCAATATGTTCCGCAACGCATATTAGAGGAGTAACGAAGGACCTAAATATCGAAATACGCGTGAACATTAAGAAATAGCTTATTTTGAATAATGGAATGGACTGCTGCAACCCGTCAGCCCCTAATCAAGGAAAAATTTATACACCAAATTAAAGCTTATTGATAGAGGAATAAACTGAGTATAAACGATATGTGCCGCAATGACCATTAGAGGGGTTACGGAGGACCTAAATGCCAAAATACGCGTGAAAATTAAGAAATAGCCAATTTTGAATAATGAAATGGATATTTTGAATAATGGAATGGACTGCTGCGACCCTTTATCCCCTAATTATAGATATACCTTATACCCCATTCGAAAGCTTATTAAGAGAGGAACAAAAGGTATATAGTCAATATGTTCCGCAACGCATATTAGAGGAGTAACGAAGGACCTAAATATCGAAATACGCGTGAACATTAAGAAATAGCTTATTTTGAATAATGGAATGGACTGCTGCAACCCGTCAGCCCCTAATCAAGGAAAAATTTATACACCAAATTAAAGCTTATTGATAGAGGAATAAACTGAGTATAAACGATATGTGCCGCAATGACCATTAGAGGGGTTACGGAGGACCTAAATGCCAAAATACGCGTGAAAATTAAGAAATAGCCAATTTTGAATAATGAAATGGATATTTTGAATAATGGAATGGACTGCTGCGACCCTTTATCCCCTAATTATAGATATACCTTATACCCCATTCGAAAGCTTATTAAGAGAGGAACAAAAGGTATATAGTCAATATGTTCCGCAACGCATATTAGAGGAGTAACGAAGGACCTAAATATCGAAATACGCGTGAACATTAAGAAATAGCTTATTTTGAATAATGGAATGGACTGCTGCAACCCGTCAGCCCCTAATCAAGGAAAAATTTATACACCAAATTAAAGCTTATTGATAGAGGAATAAACTGAGTATAAACGATATGTGCCGCAATGACCATTAGAGGGGTTACGGAGGACCTAAATGCCAAAATACGCGTGAAAATTAAGAAATAGCCAATTTTGAATAATGAAATGGATATTTTGAATAATGGAATGGACTGCTGCGACCCTTTATCCCCTAATTATAGATATACCTTATACCCCATTCGAAAGCTTATTAAGAGAGGAACAAAAGGTATATAGTCAATATGTTCCGCAACGCATATTAGAGGAGTAACGAAGGACCTAAATATCGAAATACGCGTGAACATTAAGAAATAGCTTATTTTGAATAATGGAATGGACTGCTGCAACCCGTCAGCCCCTAATCAAGGAAAAATTTATACACCAAATTAAAGCTTATTGATAGAGGAATAAACTGAGTATAAACGATATGTGCCGCAATGACCATTAGAGGGGTTACGGAGGACCTAAATGCCAAAATACGCGTGAAAATTAAGAAATAGCCAATTTTGAATAATGAAATGGATATTTTGAATAATGGAATGGACTGCTGCGACCCTTTATCCCCTAATTATAGATATACCTTATACCCCATTCGAAAGCTTATTAAGAGAGGAACAAAAGGTATATAGTCAATATGTTCCGCAACGCATATTAGAGGAGTAACGAAGGACCTAAATATCGAAATACGCGTGAACATTAAGAAATAGCTTATTTTGAATAATGGAATGGACTGCTGCAACCCGTCAGCCCCTAATCAAGGAAAAATTTATACACCAAATTAAAGCTTATTGATAGAGGAATAAACTGAGTATAAACGATATGTGCCGCAATGACCATTAGAGGGGTTACGGAGGACCTAAATGCCAAAATACGCGTGAAAATTAAGAAATAGCCAATTTTGAATAATGAAATGGATATTTTGAATAATGGAATGGACTGCTGCGACCCTTTATCCCCTAATTATAGATATACCTTATACCCCATTCGAAAGCTTATTAAGAGAGGAACAAAAGGTATATAGTCAATATGTTCCGCAACGCATATTAGAGGAGTAACGAAGGACCTAAATATCGAAATACGCGTGAACATTAAGAAATAGCTTATTTTGAATAATGGAATGGACTGCTGCAACCCGTCAGCCCCTAATCAAGGAAAAATTTATACACCAAATTAAAGCTTATTGATAGAGGAATAAACTGAGTATAAACGATATGTGCCGCAATGACCATTAGAGGGGTTACGGAGGACCTAAATGCCAAAATACGCGTGAAAATTAAGAAATAGCCAATTTTGAATAATGAAATGGATATTTTGAATAATGGAATGGACTGCTGCGACCCTTTATCCCCTAATTATAGATATACATTATACCCCATTCGAAAGCTTATTAAGAGAGGAACAAAAGGAATATAGTCAATATGTTCCGCAACGCATATTAGAGGAGTAACGAAGGACCTAAATATCGAAATACGCGTGAACATTAAGAAATAGCTTATTTTGAATAATGGAATGGACTGCTGCGACCCTTCAGCCCCTTATTATAGAGGAAGAAAAGATATTATCAATATGAGCTGCAATTCCGTATTCAAATGATAGTAAGGACCAAAATCTTACAAATATGCTTGTGAAAAAAATACCAGTAAAAGCTTCACTGCCAACTGATGCTACCCGAACTACATTTTATGTACATATGCTTGCAATTATAGTGAGAGAGAAGCAGGAACCTACATTGAAAATATTTTGTCTGTATACATGTGTTGCTATTAATAATTGATAATGGGATACTGTACCGAACCTGTATTTGAACTAATAGTAATTTTAACCTATTCCCTATATCAACCATCTGTATAAGTTTCATTCCACCAAGCAAGATAAATCTGTGCTACTATCTGTATATCATTTTTTTAGCTCACCTGGCCAAAAAGGCCAAGTGAGCTTTTATCATCACTTGGCCGTCGTCGTCCGTCGTCGTTAACTTTTACAGAAATCTTCTCCTCTGAAACTACTGGGCAATTTAACCAAAATTGGCCACAATCATAATTAGAGTATCTAGTTTAGAAATATGTCTGATGACCCCGCTTGCCAACCAACTTGGCCGACATGGCTTAAAATAGAACACAGGAATAAAATGCAGGTTTTGTCTATTATCTTGAAAACTGCTACTAATTGAGGCAATAGAGAAAAATAGACAAATAGAAAGAGGTTGAAATGTTCAAAATGATCAGGTCTACTTATTATCTATTATTTCAAAACTTTGGCTAATATTCCAAAAATGATCAAAGCACATAGTCGAAATCGTCAGACGACTCTCGAGTTATTGTGCTCTAATGACGTTTTTTTTTATCAATTTGAAAAACTGTAATCAGATAGATAAAAACATAAGAAAGCAAAAATGATCAGCAAGTCAAGTACCACCAATAAGTTTTTGTAGAAGTTACTGACGATTTTTACCAATATTTTACGTCTTTGCCTACTATCTTGAAAACTATAAAAAAAAAAAAAAAAGAATAGATAGATAGACACTTAAAAAGCAAAAATCAGTGTATATAATGTGCGAATCCTGAAATACCATTTTTGCTGTATCCGTTATGAATTTCTAATATAGAATGATAAATAAACAGATGATTTTTGAATAAAATAAGAAATAATACATCATGTGTACTGTTTTTATAAATTCCCAATATAGGTATGAGATGCGGACGGGTTTTCATCGCGCCTACAGCCATCCAGGTGTAAAATTGATACATAAATAGATAAATATTAAGAATAGTTCACGAACAGAGCGTGCAAGAGATTGAAACGCAGCAGTTAAGGTTCATTTGCTGAAAAATGTACCTTTTAACATAATTATTAATGTTGTATAACCTAAAACAGGTTTTGTTATTCAGCATGTTGATATTGAAATAAATTCCACTATTCTGTTTTCGTTATGCGATTCATGTTAACTGTCGAATAATGATACTAGACTTCATTTTCACTGTAGGGGCGATTCATTTCTAATGTACATGCAATGCATTTTCACAGATGGAAATTAATTAATTTTCATCATACAAAGTCTTAATTCAGCCGACTTTCTAGCAAAAATTGTGAAGTCAGAAGGATTGATTATGTATGCATACTTTGTGAGTGAAAGTCTGGGGTAATATATCAATAAATTCCAAAAAAATAGCATTTATTGCTAATATTGTCCATTCTATTTTCTGTAATAATTTTTTCCAGATTCAGGTCTATATGTAGGATAAAATTTATCCTTTCATATGACACGCCATCATTGAATACATATATCTTGGACAGTTAAGGCAATCCACGTCACCGAAAAAGCAAAGTTTTCGGTTTCGGTCTAAATCTACATCACATACAAATAAAACGTCATTAGAGCTATTTTCCTAATGCTTGTAGTTTAAAGGTGCGGTTGGCTTGCTTGCTTTGTTTGTATAAATGTTTGCTTAGGCATTGAAATTAATTTGAGCAAACATTTATAAAAACAAAGCAAGCATGCCAACCAAACCTTTAATCTACAAGAATTAGGAAAATAGCTCTAATGGATGCATCTTAGATAACAAAGAGCATTCAAAAGACGATCTTCATTTCACGATTGAATGAGTGGTAACGTTTTCATCTCGCACAAACAATTGCTTTACATTTGACGCTTGGATGACTGGATAATTGATATTTCTCATGCCATTGTGTATACATCTTATACAGTAAAGAAAGTTCGAGCAACAGTTGAGTCACCTTAATTTATGTTTGAATTTCTTATAAATCGTTGTTACAAATAAGCAAATACGTAATTGTAAGAATACAAGGATATATTGAATACAGTTTATTATTACATGTTTAGATTGTTCGGGGTATAACCGCCGTATACAGTTGATTCCGGACGTTAATCGCTGCATCGCAAAGCTATATTGGTAGATAAACCGTCCTAATATTTTCACCAAAGACTAATTGAAGTACTGTTCAGTTAAGTATTCGATGTTTATGAAATCAAAGTTTACTGCCCCTGACAGCATTATATATTGATAAAAACAAACACTCTGTGTAACTCAAACTTGATTAAACTAAAAATATAGCATAGTTGGTTGGCTCTTACACTAAATGCGACCGTGTATTTTGTGATTTGTTGTTGTTTAAAATACATAATGCGAATGAGAAACCCGTTGTTTTATTCTATTTGCAGACATTTATTTGAAAAACTGACCTCAGAATTTTGGCACTGTACGATTTATTCTCTTTGTAGTTTGTTTGCTTTCTTTAGAACCGTTCGTTGTACATTCTTGTACTGTTCGTTGTGCAAAAGCCTACCAATATGGAGGAAAAATGTATGAAACGTGTGACAAATTTTCAAAGCTTACAAAGCTTTAAAAAAACGTCATAGTCATTGATGTTCTACTCCAGTATATTTCCGGATCCATGACACACTAATAGCAAACTCATCAAAAAATATTTTAATATGCATGATATGAACGTGTATCATCTTAAGGTGATGTGACGCATATTACCCTGACCTTCGTATGAGCTTGACCTTTGAACTCAAGATCAAAATACTGGATTTAAAAAAAAACTGGATTGCAATCAGGCGCTGCCGATGAGTTGGCTTCTCTAGCTCCAGTAAGTTCTGTTTCACGTCAAACAAATACAAAATTCAGGTTGTTTTAATCTTCAATATGAAATGTTAGAAATGTTAAATAGTTTTAGTAGTTTCAAATGCTTGCTAACAAAAAATAAAAGATAGGTATTTCAATAGAAACAGCTAATTTTGTTCTCGATGTTTTACTAACGAACGGTACAGACCTTTGACGAAAACACGCAACAAACGTACTGAAAAAAAAAATTGACGAACGGTATACTACGCACAACGTCCGGCATCTGCATAGCTTGCATTTCAAATTGTAAATATCATCAATATTAAAGTCATTAAAAGACTATTTTCAGTTGTTGCATGTCGAATTATCATATAAAACAACAATGAAAATTCATCGCACCTCCAAAAAATCCACATCAGAAATGATCGCACTTACAGTGATAATGCACCATTTATAGTTAAAATGAATCGCATTCAGTAATCAATATTATGGATTCAGCTGCTTTAGTTACACTTTTTGGGACTTTAATCCTGTTTTTATACATTACAAAGTTATATTCTAATGAAATTGTGTTAAAACATACTTTCAAATCAATTATTTTTTATTTTCCAAAAGTAAACAAACACAGTTTTTTCCATCATCTTTTTTTTTTCTACAATAGACATACTCGCATACGACAGTGAAAATGATTCCCGTAAAAGTTACACACGGAAACTATATACAAAAATTTACGACAAAAGAGACGATATATTGTTAATTTTCGCCTTTAGAATGGTGGCGTTCCTTTCGCCCCTACTTACGGTGTGTATTTTCAACAATATGTTCTCTTTGCCCATGTCTGTAGTCATGTTTTAGATTTCAATGAACGTAATTCATGTTTAACTGATAGATTATTAAGTCAGGGATTTCGTTATCAAAAATCAATTAAAACCATCCAAATTCAATATTTAGTTTAGAAGTTTGGCTGTATCTGAAGAGTTCTTATTAAAAATGGAATACCACATCCTAATGTTTGACAATGTTGATTATAAAGCCCGTAAATTTAAATACGATCAATGTAAACTAATTGATCCTATATATAAACTTATCATTAAAGGTTATAAATTTACCACAGTAGAAAAATCTTTAAAGATTGTTTTTATTGGTATTAACATTGAGTTTGTTTTTGATAAAATTGAACCATGAAAACTAAATATATATTGCTATATATATTCCTACATCCTGTCGATACTGTTAACATATATTTGGGCATTGCACAGGGTAATGCATTTCTCAGACTGTTTATGACGTCTTCACATTAAATATGTTGGATGTGTAAAGATTGATATATAAGTCTGGGATAACATGATTTATCTTTTACTGGTAATTGGGTTTGAGTAACTGCGAGACAGTAAGAGTACTCTTATTTCGATGCTTTATGTTGTGATGTAACACCACTTACCCAGGTTAGGGGAGATTGAGCGCTTACAAACATGTTTTAACCCGTCATATTCTTTATGTACTTGTCCAAAGTCAGGTTTTTTTTTATTTCAGTTGTTGTCGTTTGTTCATGTCTGTCATATTTGTTTTATTGTAAACTGTTTTGTTATAAAATAGGCCGTTAGTTTTCTCAATTGAATTGTTTCACATTTTTGCATGTCGTGGCCTTTTATAGCCGACTACAAGGTATGTTTTCCCCCTCATTGTTGTAGGCCGTACAGTTGCCTATGATTGCTTACATCCACTTCGTTTGAACTTTGAAGGATAGTTTTCTCATTAGCAATCATACCACATCTCCCGCTAACATATTTTAACCCCGCCACATTCTGTGTGTATGTACCTGTCCAAAGCCAGGATCCTGTAATTCAGTGGTTGTCGTTTGTTGCTGTGTTACATATTTGTTTTTCGTTCATTTTTTGTACATAAATTAGGCCGTTAGTTTTCTCGTTTGAATTGTTTTACATTTGTCATTTCGGGGCTTTTTATAGCTGACTATGCGGTATGGGCTTTGCTCATTGTTGAAGGCCGTACGGTAACCTATAGTTAATTTCTGTGTCATTTGGTCTCTTGTGAAGATTTGTCTCATTGGCAATCATACCACATCTTATTTTTTATATCAACACCAAAGACATGAAAAGAAATAAGACGAAATCATTAAAAGGGGGCAATGTATAATAAGCAACATGGTATCAGTCGAGCGCAAAAACAGATACATACGCGCTAATAGGGCAATTTCACCTCTACGAACCAAGAACAAAAACCAAGAAAAGAAAAGGAAATAAAGCATTAACAAGATGCAACGTTTAAAAATCGAATAAGGAACAAATAAGTAGCGAATAAGTAACAGGGTATCAGTCGAGCGCAAAGACGGAGACATCCGCTTTAACAGGAAATATCAATTCACCGAACCCATAGCTAACATCAAAGACAAGAAAAGAAAGCATCAAAAAGGGGTAGCGTATCAAAAGGAATAAGGAACGAATAAGTAGCGAACAAGTAATAGGGTATCATTCGAGCGCTGAAACGGGTACATACGCGCTTACAGGTTATTTTTACCTCCTCAAACCAGAGTTAAGGAAAAAAAAGAAAGCATTAAAGGGGGGCAACATATGAAAAGATTATAAGGAAAAACAAGTAACGAATAAGGAATAATGATTCAGTAACGAATAGGTAAGAAATACGGAATTAGGAATAACGAATAAATAACGAATAATAAATAAGTAATAAGTAAACAAATTGGCGAACCTAATGGTCGCAGCAGCGCAGCAGTTCATTCCATTATTCAAAATCGTTTTTCCATTATTCAAAATAGGTTATTTCTTAATGTTCACGCTTATTTTGGCATTTAGGTCCTCCGTTACCGCTCAAATGGGCATTGCGGCACATATTGATTATAACCATTTTGTTCCTCTGTCCATAAGCTTTCGAATGGTGTATAAGGTTTCTCTGTAATTAGGGGCTGAAGGGTCGTAGCATTCCATTCCATTATTCAAAATAAACCATTTCTTATTGTTGACGCGTATTTTGAAATATAGGTCCTCCGGAATTCCTCTAATAGGCGTTTCGGGACATATTGACTATATACCTTTTGTTCCTCTATTGATAAGCTTTCGAATGGGGTATAAGGTATATCTATAATTAGGGGATAAAGGGTCGCAGCAGTCCATTCCATTATTCAAAATATCCATTTCATTATTCAAAATTGGCTATTTCTTAATTTTCACGCGTATTTTGGCATTTAGGTCCTCCGTAACCCCTCTAATGGTCATTGCGGCACATATCGTTTATACTCAGTTTATTCCTCTATCAATAAGCTTTAATTTGGTGTATAAAATTTTCCTTGATTAGGGGCTGACGGGTTGCAGCAGTCCATTCCATTATTCAAAATAAGCTATTTCTTAATGTTCACGCGTATTTCGATATTTAGGTCCTTCGTTACTCCTCTAATATGCGTTGCGGAACATATTGACTATATACCTTTTGTTCCTCTATTAATAAGCTTTCGAATGGGGTATAAGGTATATCTATAATTAGGGGATAAAGGGTCGCAGCAGTCCATTCCATTATTCAAAATATCCATTTCATTATTCAAAATTGGCTATTTCTTAATTTTCACGCGTATTTTGGCATTTAGGTCCTCCGTAACCCCTCTAATGGTCATTGCGGCACATATCGTTTATACTCAGTTTATTCCTCTATCAATAAGCTTTAATTTGGTGTATAAATTTTTCCTTGATTAGGGGCTGACGGGTTGCAGCAGTCCATTCCATTATTCAAAATAAGCTATTTCTTAATGTTCACGCGTATTTCGATATTTAGGTCCTTCGTTACTCCTCTAATATGCGTTGCGGAACATATTGACTACATACCTTTTGTTCCTCTATTAATAAGCTTTCGAATGGGGTATAAGGTATATCTATAATTAGGGGATAAAGGGTCGCAGCAGTCCATTCCATTATTCAAAATATCCATTTCATTATTCAAAATTGGCTATTTCTTAATTTTCACGCGTATTTTGGCATTTAGGTCCTCCGTAACCCCTCTAATGGTCATTGCGGCACATATCGTTTATACTCAGTTTATTCCTCTATCAATAAGCTTTAATTTGGTGTATAAATTTTTCCTTGATTAGGGGCTGACGGGTTGCAGCAGTCCATTCCATTATTCAAAATAAACTATTTCTTAATGTTCACGCGTATTTCGATATTTAGGTCCTTCGTTACTCCTCTAATATGCGTTGCGGAACATATTGACTATATACCTTTTGTTCCTCTATTAATAAGCTTTCGAATGGGGTATAAGGTATATCTATAATTAGGGGATAAAGGGTCGCAGCAGTCCATTCCATTATTCAAAATATCCATTTCATTATTCAAAATTGGCTATTTCTTAATTTTCACGCGTATTTTGGCATTTAGGTCCTCCGTAACCCCTCTAATGGTCATTGCGGCACATATCGTTTATACTCAGTTTATTCCTCTATCAATAAGCTTTAATTTGGTGTATAAATTTTTCCTTGATTAGGGGCTGACGGGTTGCAGCAGTCCATTCCATTATTCAAAATAAGCTATTTCTTAATGTTCACGCGTATTTCGATATTTAGGTCCTTCGTTACTCCTCTAATATGCGTTGCGGAACATATTGACTATATACCTTTTGTTCCTCTATTAATAAGCTTTCGAATGGGGTATAAGGTATATCTATAATTAGGGGATAAAGGGTCGCAGCAGTCCATTCCATTATTCAAAATATCCATTTCATTATTCAAAATTGGCTATTTCTTAATTTTCACGCGTATTTTGGCATTTAGGTCCTCCGTAACCCCTCTAATGGTCATTGCGGCACATATCGTTTATACTCAGTTTATTCCTCTATCAATAAGCTTTAATTTGGTGTATAAATTTTTCCTTGATTAGGGGCTGACGGGTTGCAGCAGTCCATTCCATTATCCAAAATAAGCTATTTCTTAATGTTCACGCGTATTTCGATATTTAGGTCCTTCGTTACTCCTCTAATATGCGTTGCGGAACATATTGACTATATACCTTTTGTTCCTCTATTAATAAGCTTTCGAATGGGGTATAAGGTATATCTATAATTAGGGGATAAAGGGTCGCAGCAGTCCATTCCATTATTCAAAATATCCATTTCATTATTCAAAATTGGCTATTTCTTAATTTTCACGCGTATTTTGGCATTTAGGTCCTCCGTAACCCCTCTAATGGTCATTGCGGCACATATCGTTTATACTCAGTTTATTCCTCTATCAATAAGCTTTAATTTGGTGTATAAATTTTTCCTTGATTAGGGGCTGACGGGTTGCAGCAGTCCATTCCATTATTCAAAATAAGCTATTTCTTAATGTTCACGCGTATTTCGATATTTAGGTCCTTCGTTACTCCTCTAATATGCGTTGCGGAACATATTGACTACATACCTTTTGTTCCTCTATTAATAAGCTTTCGAATGGGGTATAAGGTATATCTATAATTAGGGGATAAAGGGTCGCAGCAGTCCATTCCATTATTCAAAATATCCATTTCATTATTCAAAATTGGCTATTTCTTAATTTTCACGCGTATTTTGGCATTTAGGTCCTCCGTAACCCCTCTAATGGTCATTGCGGCACATATCGTTTATACTCAGTTTATTCCTCTATCAATAAGCTTTAATTTGGTGTATAAATTTTTCCTTGATTAGGGGCTGACGGGTTGCAGCAGTCCATTCCATTATTCAAAATAAACTATTTCTTAATGTTCACGCGTATTTCGATATTTAGGTCCTTCGTTACTCCTCTAATATGCGTTGCGGAACATATTGACTATATACCTTTTGTTCCTCTATTAATAAGCTTTCGAATGGGGTATAAGGTATATCTATAATTAGGGGATAAAGGGTCGCAGCAGTCCATTCCATTATTCAAAATATCCATTTCATTATTCAAAATTGGCTATTTCTTAATTTTCACGCGTATTTTGGCATTTAGGTCCTCCGTAACCCCTCTAATGGTCATTGCGGCACATATCGTTTATACTCAGTTTATTCCTCTATCAATAAACTTTAATTTGGTGTATAAATTTTTCCTTGATTAGGGGCTGACGGGTTGCAGCAGTCCATTCCATTATTCAAAATAAGCTATTTCTTAATGTTCACGCGTATTTCGATATTTAGGTCCTTCGTTACTCCTCTAATATGCGTTGCGGAACATATTGACTATATACCTTTTGTTCCTCTATTAATAAGCTTTCGAATGGGGTATAAGGTATATCTATAATTAGGGGATAAAGGGTCGCAGCAGTCCATTCCATTATTCAAAATATCCATTTCATTATTCAAAATTGGCTATTTCTTAATTTTCACGCGTATTTTGGCATTTAGGTCCTCCGTAACCCCTCTTATGGTCATTGCTGAACAATTGACTTGTTATATCTATAAATAGTGGATGAAGAATAGTAAAGGTCCAGTGAAAATAAAAAAAAGACCACGTAGAGTATTTTAATTTATAAATATATGTTTTGGTATTCAGGTCGTCCATACATTGAGCCAAGGAATTCCTGATAAAAATAGTTAGGAAAACCCACTAGTTTATCCTCCGAAACTAGGAACCAGATAAATAAATCAAATTAGAATTTAAAGAGTGTTTTTATTTATTTTTTCTGATATCAATTTGAATATTTGTTAGATAACACCAAAAATACTAATTTAGAAATACGGGATATAGCTAAAATGTCACAGTCAATTTTTTTATTTTTATTTCACTATTCACCGCGTTAACTTGAATAATGAAACATAAACTATTTCATTATTCATTATTCATCACTTGATATTGAATAGTGAATAGTGAACTATTTCATTATTCATTATTGAATTTTGAATAATGAAAAATGAATAATGGACGTACTTCAGCGCGGTCCGTAAATGTACATATGTTATGTATGTCACACACAAAGTGTACAACCATGATAACAATTAGTATTTATTTCGACACTGAATAAAATGCATATCAAAATCCAGGATGTGCCTTAAATAATTCTTTAAGAAGATACGCATTTAGATTTTATTTATCTAGATCCTGTGACTGTCATCATGGTCATATATATGCCATAATATGTTAAATGTGTACTGGATTGCCTGAACTCAGTAAAATTTTGTTTTTAGCTCTGGTAAAGACAACCATATTTGTCGATCAAGACATGTACCGTCTGTCATGTCTGTTAAAGCGTATAACATCTTAGTTCCTGTACTTTATTTAAAAAAAATAGTTTGTCTTTTATATACCCGGTAATGGAAAAATAATTATTGTCCTGAGGGTAAAAAAACATAGTATTGAAGTAGAACTACCCTAACATGTAGATGTCATATATAGTATTGCAGTAGAACTACCCTAACATGTAGATGTCATATATAGTATTGCAGTAGATCTACCCTAACATGTAGATGTCATATATAGTATTGCAGTAGAACTACCCTAACATGTAGATGTCATATATAGTATTGCAGTAGAACTACCCTAACATGTAGATGTCATATATAGTATTGCAGTAGAACTACCCTAACATGTAGATGTCATATATAGTATTGAAGTAGAACTACCCTAACATGTAGATGTCATATATAGTATTGAAGTAGAACTACCCTAACATGTAGATGTCATATATAGTATTGCAGTAGAACTACCCTAACATGTAGATGTCATATATAGTATTGCAGTAGAACTACCCTAACATGTAGATGTCATATATAGTATTGAAGTAGAACTACCCTAACATGTAGATGCATTAATGCAGAATATGTTACACCAAAACAGTGTACCGGTATACAACACAGATATTTTATAGGTAATTTACCAGGGAGGTATAAAATGATTTTATTCTTAACCTTTTTTTTTGTTTCTTACAGAGATAAACCTTATTATTAGAATGAATGTGGTAGAGGATTTAGCCACAATTAATGGTACTCTACACAGACACGTAAGAACAGAGGCTAGTAATAAACTGCATAAATGTGATGTTTGTGCTACAGAATTTAGTCGCGGTAGAGACTTAAAGAGACACATGAGAACACATAACTGGTGACAAACGTCACCAATGTGATGTTTGTGCTAGAGAATTTAGTCAAAGTAGTGACTGAAAGAGACACGTAAGAACGCATACTGGTGAAAAAAGTCATCGATGTGATGTTTGTGCGAGAGAATTTAGTCGAGGAAGTTACCTAAAGAGCCACATGGCGACACATAATGGAGATAAGTCTTACAAATGTGATATATGTGGTAAAGGGTTAAGTCGGCTTGACTCTTTACTAAGTCACATGAGAACACATACAGGTGATACACCTCAGGACTGTGATGTATGTGGTAAAGGGTTTAGTCAGCGTGGTAGTTTACAGATTCACATGAGAACACATACAGGTGATACAAATCATGCCTGTGATGTATGTGGTAAAGGGTTTAGTCAGCGTGGTAGTTTACAGAGACACATGAGTACGCATACAGGTTATAAACCTCATGACTGTGATATATGTGGTAGAGGCTTTACATGGCTTGGTGATTTACAGATTCACATGAGAACACATACAGGTTATAAACCTCATGGCTGTGAAGTATGTGGTAAAGGGTTTAGTCAGCTTGGTAATTTACAGATTCACATGAGAACACATACAGGTGATTATACTGTTAAACCCTACATGTATGACTGTGATGTGTGTGGTAAAGGGTTTCGTCATCTTAGTCATTTACAAATTCACATGAGAACACATACAGGTGATAAACCTCATCACTGTGATGTATGTGGTAAAGGCTTTAGTACGCTTGGTAATTTACAGAGCAACATTGCGACACATAATGGAGATAAGTCTTACAAATGTGATATATGTGGTAAATGGTTAAGTCGGCTTGACTCTTTACTAAGTCACATGAGAACACATACAGGTGATACACCTCATGACTGTGATGTATGTGGTAAAGGGTTTGGTCAGCGTGGTAGTTTACAGATTCACATGAGAACACATACAGGTGATACACCTCATGCCTGTGATGTATGTGGTAAAGGGTTTAGTCAGGTTGGTAGTTTACAGAGACACATGAATACGCATACAGGTTATAAACCTCATGACTGTGATATATGTGGTAAAGGCTTTAGATGGCTTGGTAATTTACAGATTCACATGAGAACACATACAGGTTATAAACCTCATGGCTGTGAAGTATGTGGTAAAGGGTTTAGTCAGCTTGGTAATTTACAGATTCACATGAGAACACATACAGGTGATTATACTGTTAAACCCTACATGTATGACTGTGATGTGTGTGGTAAAGGGTTTCGTCATCTTTGTCATTTACAAATTCACATGAGAACACATACATGTGATAAATCTCATGACTGTGTTGTATGTGGAAAAGGGTTTAGTCAGCGTGGTAATTTACAGATTCACATGAGAACACATACAGGTGAGAAACCTCATGACTGTGTTGTATGTGGAAAAGGGTTTAGTCAGCTTGGTAATTTACAGATTCACATGAGAACACATACAGGTGATAAATCTCATGACTGTGTTGTATGTGGAAAAGGCTTTAGTCAGCTTGGTAATTTACAGATTCACATGAGAACACATACAGGTGATAAACCTCATGACTGTGTTGTTTGTGGAAAAGGATTTAGTCAGTTTGGTAATTTACAGATTCACATGAGAACACATACAGGGGATAAACCTCATGACTGTGTTGTATGTGGAAAAGGCTTTAGTCAGCTTGGTAATTTACAGAGACACATGAGAACACATTACAGGTGATAAACCTCATAACTGTGATGAATGTGGATAAGGGTTTAGTCACCACAGTTATTTACAGAGACACGCGAGAACAAATTACAGGTGATAAACCCCATGAATGTTATGTATGTGGAAAAGGGTTTATTTAGCATGTTGACTTTAAAAGACACACGGGAACGCATACTGGTGAAAATCCTCATGGATGTACTGTATATGGTAAATAATTTATTGACAGTGGTGACTTAAAGAGACACATTAAAATACATAGTGGGGATAAAACTCTTAAATGGGATTTTTGTTCTAAAGAATTATTGGAATTAATCTCTTAAAGATTCTGGAGATGAACCTTCTTAATGAGATGTATGTGGTGTTGGGTTCAGTTATTTGCATACATTAATTAAAGATTCTGTACTAGTAAGAACGTTCACATGTGCTTGTGATGAACCTTGTAAATGAGTTGTCTGTAGTTTTTGGTTCAGTAATTATATATGAGTGGTAATTTACATAGGCAAATGAGAACACAGTCATACTAGTGATGAGTCTAATGTTTGTGCTAAATAAATGGTTTGAAGAAATGGTTTACAGAGAACACATACGTGTGACAAACATCATATTGAATTTGTTTTTAGAAGAAATGTCTTCGAGACGCATTTTAAAAACACATACTGAAAATTATTATAAAACCTTATAATTGTTATGTATTTAGTAGATAGTTTGATAAATGTAACGTATGGGCTAACCATTTTTTAAAGTAATGACTTATATGGACACATACCTACACATACATTCTGGAGATAAGCATTAAAAATGTATGTATGTTATGCCCCAGCCGTTACGGAGGGGGCATTAAGGTTTACCATTGTTCGTCTGTACGTCCGTCCGTACGTCCTTACGTCCCGAAATTGGTTTCCGTTCTCTAACTTTAGTTTCCGTACACCAAATACTATGAAACCTATACACAAAGTTTATTACCAGAAAACACAGATCAAGTTCGAATTTAGGTGGCGTCACTTGGACCGTTCCCGAGTTATGCCCCTTTATAAATGGAAAAATTGCTGAATTTTTCGTTTCCGTTCTCTAACTTTAGTTTGCCTCAACCAAACGTTATGAAATTTATACACAATGCTTATTACCATAAAGCACAGATCAAGTTCGAATTTGGGTGGTGTCACTTTTACAGTGTTTTATGCAAGCGAGGGTATCATCTGTGCCCCATGGACACATTCTTCATTTATTTTAGAATCGTTCTCTTCAGAAACACTTTATCATATAATATATAATATATGTGAATATTTTTACTTTACTCTGATAATCTTTCGACCAAAAGAAAATGAACTCATTCAGGATACAAATGTATAAAAATATGGTAATAAAGTATAGCAAAAATACCAAACTCCAAGGCAAATTCAAAAAGGATGTAGTTCATGAAATCTTACAAAATCAAACATAATTTTGGTCTTATTTCCGACCTGCAGTAAAACCCTCGCCAAGTGCGCGTGTTTTTAGCTGTGAGGGAAGTATGAATTCGCAGCCTCGTCTGGTCAGAATTTTGACGTTACAACCGATGCCTCTGTGCGGGATGTATGAATTCGTAGCCTCGTCTGGTCAGAATTTGGACGTTTAAACCGATACGTCTGCACGTGATGTATGAATTCGCATCCTCGTCTGGTCAGAATTGAGACGTTAAACCGATGCCTCTGTGCGGGATGTATGAATTCGCATCCTCGTCTGGTCAGAATTTGGACGTTAAAACCGATGCCTCTGTGCGGGATGTATGTATTCGCAGCCTCGTATAGTCAGAATTTGGACGTTAAAACTGATATGCCTCTATGCGGGATGTATGAATTCGCGGCCTCGTCTGGTCAGAACTGGGACGTTAAAACAGATGCCTCTGTGCGGGATGTATGAATTCGCAGACTCGTTTAGTCAGATTTTGGACGCTAAAACCGATGCCTCTGTGTAGGATGTATGAATTCGCAGCCTCGTCTGGTCAGAATTTGGACGTGTAGAGAAATGTTTTCAGTATTCGCACGTTAATTACTTTTTAAGGGGGAGTCCATTTGTTTCCTGTTGTGCGTTCGAGGCTAAATATCTATCCCTATCAAATAGCACATAAAAAGTAAGGAGATCAGGTATTATTGCCAATGAGACAACTATCCACCAGAGATCAAATGACAAATTAAAAGCAATCATAGGTTACCATACGGCCTTCAACAATGAGAAAACCCCATACTAAAAGCCAGCTATAAAAATCAACGACATGAAAAATGTGAAACAAATCAATCGATAAAACTAACTGCCTAATGTATACAATACAATTTACGAAAAACATATATGACAGACATGAACCAATGACAACCACTGAATTACAGGCTCTTGACCTGTGACCGGCACATAAAGAATGTAGCGGGGTTAAACATGTTGTTGAGCGCTAAACCCTCCCTTAACCAAGGACATTGGTGGTACAGCACAACAATAGAACAAACTGTTAAAATCAGTTGCAAAAGGTTTAACTCAGTAAATGGGGTATATATAGTGATTAAGTTAATATCGATATCGATACGATATCGTCGATATCGTAACTACATCGTGTCTTGGACATACCTCAGTACATGGGGTATATATAGTGATTAAGTTAATATCGATATCGTAACTACATCGTGTCTTGGACATACCTCGTACTAAGCACACATAAGTAGGTGTTTAGTGAGGTATGTCCAAGACACGATGTAGTTACGATATCAACGATATCGTATCGATATCGATATTAACTTAATCACTATACATACCCCATTTACTGAGTTAAACCTTTTGCAACTGGTTTTAACATAAGTCGGTACTAAGCACACATAAGTCGGTACTAAGCACACATAAGTCGGTACTAAGCACACATAAATCGGTACTAAACACAAATAATTCGGTACTAAACACAAATAAGTCGGTACTAAGCACACATAAGTCGGTACTATAAACACAAATAAGCCAACTAACATAAAAACAATAGACACTTTTGCACCGATATGAGAGTACTCGCAGTTACTGAAAGCTAGTTCAAAGTCAATTACAACTTATAAATAAATCATGTTTTCCCAGACTAAAGTTTCAATCAATACACATCCATCAGATTTAGAGTGAGGACATCATAAACAGTCTGAGAAACGCACATGACCTTTTGCAATGACACCCATTTTCCAGTGGCATTCCTAATGTCAAACCCTTCATGTCGGTCGACCATCTATTGCACATGTTGCAGGACCTATTGTATTAATTATTAATTTGTCTTCTTCCTGAACATGCCGCATGAAATATTTGCTACTAGACGTTTCGCAAAAAAACAATCAATCAATCAAAGACAATGATTGCAGTATTTTATAACGAGTGTATGGTTATATCAATCGATGCATTAAATTTATTGTCACACTCTCTCCTAGAGCATCTATATTACTTAAACAACGAGTTCCAATTTGTTAACCGGCATGACATAAAAACGACGAATCAAAGAATTCAACTTTATAAATAACTAATATAGGACAATGGTGTTGATAAAGTTTTTTTTACAACATTCCAGGCCCTTTTGTTTTCAACATAATCAGTATTACCAATAAATAAGTTCCGGGTCGAATCCAATACCGATACCAATAGCATATGTCTTCTTTTTCTTTTAGAAAATTCCTCCGGTATCGGAGCACCCGTGTCACACGGTATTAAAAAACCTTAATTTTAATTAATACTGCTTATTTGAAAATCAAAAATTAAAAACGAAAATACTAAAACAAAAAAGGTATATACATTCCTTCATAAAATATTATTGTCCTAAAAATATACAGAAATGTAAAAAGCGTAATTGAATACTATCTATACTATTAAACGAGAAGACTTCATTTTGTGTGTCGCTTCTCTTCCTCCCCCAATAAATTAATCATCATGCCTCTGTGTCCTATAGTTACCATGCATAGTCGCATTTGTCATCCATTCTTATGATTATTCAGTTTGGGTTATTTTGGGAGAAAAACGAAGAAAAAGGCGTCCGGATATTGTTTCCGTCATCAGCCCGACTTTTAAGTCATACCCAAAACTTCCGATTTTAAACTTTAAAAGAGGGGGTAAAGGGTTATTTTCGTGCAACTTGTTTTGCCACTTTTTATTTCACGTGCAGCCGTTAAAAAGGTTCGTTATTCATCGTGTTTCTTGAAATCGATAAATAGATCAACGTGCAAGAAATTTTTAATTGTTCGCTCATCGTGAAATGGCAATTTTATTTCGCGTTCTTCCGTGCAGATACCCCCCTCTTTAAACATAATTTTCATATTTACTCGAGGACAGGACAATTATTTTCGCGTTATTCTGCATGTATACTATGATTATAATCCTATAATATATAGAGACTATATAATATAGCAGTGATCGCCGTGGAGAAGAAACTTGGAATTGATAGTTAATAGCAAAAACACTTTATTTATATTATATGTATGTTCATAGAATACAGAAACGCGAAAATCATGGAATTTAACAGAGAGCAAAAAAAATAACGGACTTTGGAAAAAGGGGAGAAGGCTTAAAGTAATTGTCCTAACTCCAAGTGCCTATGACTCGGTTTGCTACCTTTTCTGAAATTCTCCAGACATAAAATCTTTTCAGTACAAAAATTCATCCTACAACAGTTTACATACTTTCAACCAAGCTCTAAATAACCGCGATTTCGCGGGTGTTTTTCTAGTGTATACTTATTTGTGCAAGTGAATTACAATCCAGGCTATAAATAAGGCGTAGGTTCTTTAATTGAGTCACTGATCCCGCGAGGTCGCGAGTGTGTTCTACTTATATACTAGTATCGTTCATGTAGACCTGCACTTACTGGAACAAACTGTATACAGTCAGAGGAAAATACTTAAATAAGTGATGTTTTAATCAAAGTTACACAAGGATTAATCAGATCTAGGTTTTAGTGAAATAAAACACCCAGTGTGCAGTTGATCTACCTCTTTTGCAGCAATTTTGCATTTTGTACAGTTTTTGGAGTGAATTTAGGTATTTTTCAAATGCTTTACATAAGTTCATTAGATTTTTTTCCAACAGTACCAGAATTTTCCTGAAATCTTAAATATTTTACAACATGTTTAAGCTTTCAGATTATGCAATTAAAAAGAAATTGTCTCGGTTAAAAGTTTAGTGTTCTCGTGTGGTGAAAATGCCAGGGATCAGCTGGAAAAATGCTACTTTGAAAAGGTGATTACTAAGCAGAAAATTACTCGAACAAGTGATTTTTATGCCCCCGCTGTAGCGGAGGGGGTATTAAGTTTTACCCTTGTATGTCAGTACGTTCGTACGTCCCGAAATTGGTTTCCGTTCTCCAACTTTAGTTTGCTTCAACCAAATGTTATGAAACTTATACACAATGCTTATTACCACAAAACACAGATCAAGTTTGAATTTGAATTTGGATGGCGTCACTTTTATCTTTCTAGAGTTATGCTCCTTTACAAATGGAAAAATTGCTGAATTTTTCGTTTCCGTTCTCTAACTTCAGTTATGAAAATTATACACTATGCTTATTACCACAAAACTCATATCAAGTACGACTTTGGGTAGCGTCACTTTTACCGTTCTTGAGTTATGTCCCTTTATAACGTTATATGCAAGCGGGGGGCATCATCTGTGTCCAATGGACACATTCCCCATTTATTACTTAGATCCTTATAACACTAAATGTTAATCATGTTTAATAGTATCTGGGACTATTATACTATAGTATAATAGTCCCAGATAATATATAAGAGTTAGAGTTAATTTGCTTAGTTGACATATTTATCTCTGTTATGAGGGTTTGGATGCGGTTTACAGAATTGAGAATAATGGACAAAAATGCAGAATAATGGGCAAAAAATATAAAGAATAGAGAAAAATAAAGCAAAATAAATAAAGAATATAGAAAAATGAGGTGTTAAGATATAAAGAATGGAGAATAATGGGGTGTTAAAATATAAAGCATAGAGAATAATGTGCAAAATACAAAATGTCACGGGATGATAAAGAAAAGAGAAAAATTACGTAACAAATTAAATAATACAGAAATTAAGAACCCACATCAAGATCTCTGTTATAATCTTTAAAACAGTAAAATTATACTTTGGAAAGATTTTTTTTCTGCGGTTACTAAAATTAATATGAGAGGCTTTAACCCTTAATTCGCATTAAAGGAGTGAAAATCATGTTAAGGGAAATGTAAGAATGGGATTATATGAGTTATTATTATTATCTTCAATTCATGTTAGAGCATAGAAAAAAATCCAATATATTGGGTTTTTTTTGGGGGGACATTTTTAAAGGTCACAGGTACTTTTAATACGACCGCAATTTTTTTGCGGTCGTATGATGTTATGACGTTGTCAGTGTCGAAGATATTTGGTTTCTAGACAATAACTTGAGTATGAGTGTATGGATCTTTATGAAATTATACCACAAGGTTCCATACCACAAAAGGAAGGTTGGATTGGGGTTATTGTCCTAATTAATTTTGTTTGCTTTAATAGGTAATCACTGAAGCATAACGGGAGCGGGGCCCCCTTTTTCAGTCATTGGGTCCCCCTTTTCGGAAATCCTAGATCCGCCACTGAATTACACAACCACCGATGACACTTCATCACTGTGCAGAATCACATCCGGATATAGGTACACCCGAAGCAGTGGCAAAGACAAATGTTTTAACTTTAGTCTGGTAAGGTCAAATTCTTCTTATTTTCATTATATTCTACATTTTGCAGACAATTAAAATTTTGTGATATTGATTCCTTATAATATGGCTACTATTTAGAGCTGATTATGATCCTTAATTGACTTTCTCTTCTCTCTTTAAATTGTCAGAATCAGGCCGGGTGGTACCTGTTCTGAGAAGCATGTGACGAGTTCAAATTTGTTAAAACACATTAATCCTTCAACTATTCATTTGAAATTTTTGTAGAACAAAGTTATATCATATTTACGCTTGAACAACACTTTATTTCGAAATAACTATTGTTTTCACATAGAAATCCATGTAAACAAAGCCGATAAATTGAACGGCGAATAATTTGTTACTGTACGTTTTTTTTACTGTACGGGGAATACAATCATTGCGACAATGCTTACTGGTGTAAAATATAAAGTAGGTTGATTAGATAACATATCACAACAACCCGAGGACATATCATTGCGTCAATTCTTTTAGATGTGAAATATAAAGTAGCTTGATTAGATAAACATATCACAACAACCCGAGGACACATCATTGCTTCAATTCTTTTAGATGTGAAATATAAAGTAGCTTGATTAGATAAACATATCACAACAACCCGAGGACATATCATTGCGTCAATTTTTTTAGATGTGAAATATAAAGTAGCTTGATAAGATAAACATATCACAACAGCCCGAGGACATATCATTGCTTCAATTCTTTTAGATGTGAAATATAAAGTAGGTTGATTAGATAAACATATCACAACAACCCGAGGACATATCATTGCTTTAATTCTTTTAGATGTGAAATATAAAGTAGCTTGATTAGATAAACATATCACAACAGCCCGAGGACATATCATTGCTTCAATTCTTTTAGATGTGAAATATAAAGTAGCTTTATAGATAAAAATATCAACACAACCCGAGGACATATCATTGCTTCAATTCTTTTAGATGTGAAATATAAAGTAGCTTGATTAGATAAACATATCACAACAACCCGAGGACATATCATTGCTTCAATTCTTTCAGATGTGACATATAAAGTAGCTTGATTAGGTAAACATATCACAACAACCCGAGGACATATCATTGCTTCAATTCTTTTAGATGTGACATATAAAGTAGCTAGATTAGATAAACATATCACAACAACCCGAGGACATATCATTGCTTCAATTCTTTTAGATGTGAAATATAAAGTAGCTTGATTAGATAAACATATCACAACAACCCGAGGACACATCATTGCGTCAATTCTTTTAGATGTGAAATATAAAGTAGCTTCAAAGATGTGTTTTTCTATTATTGTTTTGTTGCTTTGGGGTACCTATATCCGGTGGTGATGCTCCAGAAGCATCATTGCGACAATTGAAAATGTAGGAATGAGATTATTTGAGAAATTATGATAATATTGTAAATAAATTGATATGACTGTCACTTATAGCCAAAGGCTATGAAATGTCATTTTGATTAGAGTATTGCTACAAATTTGTCATATCATTGAGTGTTGTCTGTTTCCAATATATTTAAACAGTCCAACTATTGGTTGTGAATATAGAACATACAGACACATAGCAATAGATACAGTAGGCAGGTAGGAGTCATAATTCAACTGTTACTATAAAACGAATCTTCCTCCATTGAAGGAATACCCCATAATGTTATGCTGAAAATTATAGAATATCATACATGTACAAGTATTTTTGTTTGAATAAAAAAGGTCCTCTGTTTTGAATTTTTGATCCATAGTGAACATCTTTCTCCATCCTGTAAATACATGAAAATGATGAAATATAAAGCAAATTTACATACAATTACTATTAATGTATATATACTAAATTATTCAAAGCAAAATTAAACTTTGCATTGTTATTATCAACACATGAATACAAATTTGCCAAATAAATTAGCAAGAAAATACATGTACATGTATTTATTAAGTATTATAGATAATTATGCCCCCAGCATTTTTGTTCAATACAGTACATAAAAGTTTCAGACAAAGAAAACATTTCAAAAGTCTTGAAAAATATTTTTTAGGTATAACAAGGAGCAATTTTATGTTATACCAAACCTTTTGATAACATTTTTATATTTAATAGTTTGCATAAACATCATAAGATCATAACATGTCCATTGTACAATGTAAGCTGAAATTTTATACATTTTGGGGGCACTCACAACCCAGTTTTATTTAAATTTAAATCCTGGAACCACCACTGTCATGACTGTATTGTCACTAAATTGACACCTTGAATTTGACAATATTAATGAAGTTTTAGAAAGTAATATTGTTAATGGATTATCATGTCTAATTAGATTGTGTATATAATATATAATCATTGGAAGAATTTAACATGTCAGATATAACATGTATAAAGAAATTGTAAATTAATTAGTTTCTGGGGATTCATGTAATGCAAAGCAGCATGTGTACAAGCTTTTCAAATGGGTGGGTGATTGGTTAATTTCAATGTGTAAATTTCTTTTATAATTTCAGAGATATGATTTAGAGGATGGCTATCTTAATTAATTTTTTATGGGAAAGATCTGGTACATAAAAAAAAAGCTTTTTGAACTTTGTCCATGTAATCATGGTAATAACCGAACATAAAATAAACATTGCTCAAGAGTGCTGACACAGGATGAACATGAATATTCTGTCCAATAAAAAGGAAAGAACAATTGTGTACAGATTGAAAAAAAAATTAATAAGCCATAATACATGTAGATCATAATAGCAAAATAAGAAAATGAATATAATGTCCCCTTAAATTCCTCCTACCCACCCATCCACATAAAAATAAAAATTTTCGTTCAAGTATGGATAGTGAACCCCCCCATTGTAAGAAACAAGTGCTTGTGATTGATTTCCCTTTGTATTATATGTTAATGTAATAATGAAAGTTTTTTTAAATATTAAATTTTGGTGTATATGAAATGGGACAAATCTATTAATATTAGACCAGCTATAAAATAGCCAACAGTTGAAGTGAATATGTCTTACATTCTAATGATTTGCAGTGTCGGATCCAGAAATTTTAATAAGAGGGTGCCCACTAACTGCCTAAGAGGGGGCCCCGCTCCAGGCATGCGTCAGTGATTCCCTATATAATCAACCAAATTTTTCCCACAAAAGGGGGGTCCCGGGCCCCCTTGACCCCCATTAAATCCGCCTCTGATTTGATAATGGACTTTTGAGTTGAATGCGAGACGGTCAGCAAAATTCATGTGTATTTGGGGGAGAAATTACCCTCCTTTTTAGAGAACTTACAGTCGGCATTACACATGATCATCCGTGCTTTCAAATTTGATTAATTTTGGTCCGTATTTGCTGTTAGAGGTTTACAATGTTCTATTATCTGAGCACGAAGTGATAGCATGAATATTTTCCAGGGAGATTGTGAAGAACACTTAGAACAGTTTGAAAACGGATGTTGACAACTTGTGTGGGTACATGTATAATATTCCCGGAGACAAGGACGGATACCTAAGACCGAAATCCGAATATAATTCACCAGTGGGTGGTGTAAATAGTGTATTCAATATATGAAAAGGAAATGATGAAAAATGGGATTGTCCTACTGAACGTTGACTTTGATAGTTTAGCGAAGCAACGTCACCGCTGTTTCGGAGTTTGGTAGCACACTTTACCCAATGAACGTGTTGGTATTACTTGCAACTTATTGGTATCGCAAGAGAACACCTGGGATCTGAACCGTTCATTTTGGTGCATTCATGAAGATCAAAGCAAGTTTCTGTTGAAATACGTATGAATAGAACCCCAAATTTAAGCTAGAATACAATAGGGTCTGGATGGGGTCCTTCATTTCTGTATTCTTAATTTTTAGGCCATTTTCTTCTATCTTTTTTTGTCCATTAATCTTTATCCTTTACTTTTTTGGTCTATTTTTATATATTCTTTAGTTTTTAGTTTTTTAGTTCTTTATTCTATCTTTTTGCCCTAAACCCCATCCAAACCGCCTTACAAATTAAGAAATAATTCATGGAAGCCATAGATTTGTTGGACATTTACACATGGCCTGGGCCGTGATATTCGAATTTTATCCTGAGCGTTAGCTATGGCTTCCATGAATTATTTCGATTCTAATAGGACAAATACGGTAATTTAAAAACTGAAGCGAACGTAAGATTGCCGTGTGTATGGCTGTTCTATTTTACCCCCTGTAAGATAAAAGCTACAAAATTCATATAAATCTAAGTCTTACATGAATTATTTCTCAAATAAGCAGTAGAAAAAATGTGTTCAATTCTCATAATTCTTAACCCAAACATTTATTTTTCGTTGGCTACTATTTACTGTCAAATCCAGAGTTGACATGTCGTAACTAAGGAGTGAGCCGCCATGTTGACTTGCTGAAATCCACAAATATGCGAATAATGCAATGGAATAGAAAATGAAACAACATCTACCTCAAAACTCCATTTTAATGCAATAATATCCGAACTTAGAGAGTATACGTAACGGAAAACATTCAGCTTTAGAGTTTTCATTCGTATGACGTCATGTTATGACATGACGTTAATGCGCCAAGATCATTCATGAAATTTGGCGGAATTTTATTTTATTTTGATTTTATACATTTTTTAAGCTCTTGTGCATTAATTATTGTTATGCAATATAATAGGAATAACGGTTCTGTAGTTTCTTTTTCAATTTCAATTTGGACACAACAAAATCGACAAAGTGTTTGCACATAGGTTACGATACATGTGGATTAACGTGGGAGGTAAATAGTAACAGCCACCAATATGCACATCTCTGAGTCTGCGCTAAGTATCGATATATCGAGAATTTTATCACGGTGTTGTTTACAAAGCGAAAGAAGCACGTCATATTAGAATTGGGTACATTTCATATTTTCATGATCATCTTGCCATAATTCTGAACATGGTTAGGGCATACCCACTCCTGCCAAAGAATCCACACTGAAGCCTATGGGCACCACCATAACAGAGTCACACTTGTTTGTTAGAACAAAATTACAATAGTGGGGGGATTGAGGGTCTAGATGGGGGTTTACAAAAGGGAGAATAATGGATCCAAAAAATAAAGAATAGAGAATAATGGGGTGTTAACATATAAAGAAAGGAGAAAATGGCAAAAAAAAAATTAAAAATACAGACATGAAGGACCCCCCCCCCCCCCCCCCCCCCCCTTATCAAGACACTCATTAGTGGTCCACAGGATTTATAGACCTTTCAAATGCACCTTGTAAATTGTTTAGTGTGTCTCATCATTTCAATTTTAATTGCTTCTTTTATATAGCTCTAACAAAGTATATTGCAATGCCTTATAATGCAACCATCGATGCTCAGTACCCAGTTACCGACCCGGAGATTCACTAACTTTCAAGCTCACAAGTCAATGATTGTTTGACAATATTCAATATTACCATAATTACCCATGCTAGAACTCCACTATGAAAATTTGACGTCGACTTGTTCCAATGTGTGAATAAAATGTACTTTGATTTTAGACACAAAAAGGGACATAACTCAACCGACTAGAAGTAGATTCATATTACAAAATAAACATCTAATTGCTGAGGCCTCTCATGGGGGTGTCCAAGTAATCACTTAATCACAATTTTTTTGCCAATATAATAACTTAATCATTAATTATTTTTTTAAACAAGATAATAAAATAATCAAAAATACAGTAGATTATCAAGTAATCATGAACTATTTGGTCTGGTAATCAAATAATCACTATAAAAACGGCCAAGTAATCACATAATCCAAAACCCCATGAGGAGGCTCATTGCTTGATTTATTAATATTGATATTTACGCAAAACACCTTCAATACGTCTACCTCATTATATGTTGTTGCTTAAAAAGGATAAAAAGAAGAGGGTGGTAAAGGGTTATTTTCGTGCAACGTGTTTTGCCATTTTTATTTCACGTGCAGCCGTGAAAAAGGTTCGTTATTCACCGTGTTTCGTGAAATCGGTAAAAAGATCAACGTGCAAGAAATTTTTAATTGTTCGATCATCGTTAAATGGCAATTTTATTTTTTTATTTCGCGTTCTTCTGTGCAGATACCCTCCCCCCTTTACGCCCCTCAAAGAAATTTAGGAAACTAACATAACTGTCAATAACAAAACATACAAAACCGTAGAAAAATGATTTTTATAGTTTGTTCTTATTTTGTATTGTTACACCTTTGTCCCAGGTTAGGGGGGGGGGGGGGTTGTCGCCAGCATACATGTTTAACCCCCACCATAATATGTATGTGCATGTTACAAGTAAGGAGTCTGTAATTCAGTGGTTGTTGTTGCTTCATGTCTGTCATATTTGTTTTTCGTAAATTGTTTTTGTTAGAAATTCGGCCGTTAGTTTTCTCAATTGAATTGTTTCATTTTTTCATGTCAGAGCCTTTTCTCGCCAACTTATCCGATAACTTGTTAGTAATGATGGTGTGCTGGTTCTATTGACGAATAAATATTACTTCAATCTACCTAATATCTTCTACCGATTACGTGTTACTTCTGATAGTGCATGCTGTTTCAATAGACCACATTCGAGTTCTGTCCTTCACCGGAAAAGTTCGTTAATTATGCGCGCCTTTATGACGTCATTTAACAGATAGAGGGGATCGCTTGTATCCCTGCACTATTAAAGGTCGTCAAGCGTCTTCGTGATCGTCATTATGCAGGATAAACTAGAAATAATGTTTGTTCCGTAGTTACTTAATCACAATTTCCTTAATGACAGCAGTGCTGATGATCAATTATAAGAATTTAATTTGCCGAATAATTAATTTGTGCAGTATGGCATCATATTTTTTTCAACCGCTCGCTCAACATGGAAAGGAAGTGACTATGGCCCTAAATGTGGCTATAATGCACGAACGATGTTCAATAAAACCAAAGTTTTTGACGGACAAATATTACTTCTATCGATTTATACTCACTATAGACGTTCGTCTGATAGTGTGCTGTTTCTTTTTACGGATAATAATATTCTTCAGGCGAGGCATATTAGCAGGATTTTTTAATTGTTTAGTAGCTGTCTGAATGACGATCGAATTTTGTACCAAACTGACTGGACCAATAAAAAAACCGAATTTATCAGTACTAGCTTTAAAGTTTCAATCTTTAACATATACAAATCTTAAAACTAGAACTAAACTAAAATGACATATATAAACAGCTTTCCGTTCAATTTTGAACTAAACTTTGCAGGTGTTTAGGAGCCGGCGGATAAGAAAACACTACCCCTCCTACTTTCTGGCAAAGAAAAACTAGAAGCTCTCAAGAGCCTGTGTCGCTCACCTGATTCTACTTTGGTTTTGGAAATCATGTAAAAATAGATTAAAATCATAACAGATACTCTAATAATGAGTGAGGCTAAATTTGGTTTAATATTGGTCCTGTAATTTAATAAAAAAAAATCCCGGTGGCCATCTTGAACAGTAAATCGGCAACAAAGTAGCAACACTTCATCAGCACCTCATAAGAAACATTTATGACATGTTTGGTTTCATTCCATTCAGTGCACCTCTAGAAGAAGCATTTAAATAAAATTGAGAATGGAAACGGGGAATATGTCAAAAAGACAACAACCCGACCAAAGAGCAGACAACAGCCGAAGGCCACCAATGGGTCTTCAATGCAGCGAGAAAATCCCGAACCCGGAAGTGGTTCTCAGCTGGCCCCTAACTAAAATTGTGTGCTAGTTCAGTGAAAATGGACGTCACACTAAACTCCAAAACATATAAATGAACTAAAATTAAAAAACATACCAGACTAACAAAGGCCAGAGGCTCCTGACTTGGGACAGGCGCAAAAATTTTACGGGGTTAAACATGTTTTGTGAGATCTCAACCCTCCCCCTATACCTTTAGCCAATGTAGAATAAAGAAACACATAGCAATACGCACAGTAAAACTCAGTTTAAAAGAAGTTCGAGTCCGATGTCAGAATAGGTAACAAAAGAAACTAAGCAAAATGAAAACGATACATAAATGAACAAAGGACTACTAACAGTTACTGACATGTCAGCTTCAGACCTCAATTAAACTGATTGAAAGATTATGTCTTCATCAAATGAAAATCAAGTACAATCCCTCCCGTTAGGGGTTTAGTATCATACCATCATAAAATATATGAGAAGAACATAACCCGTATCATGCCAACAACTGGTTTTAGAATAAATGTGTTTATTTCCGATGCAAAGGCCCTATGAGTGAATCAATATTAATACCAAAATATGCAATCCTTAATGACTTGACAACAGTATCGTAACTATATCCTTTCCGAATATGTCTGTTTAAAGGTTTGGTTAGCTTTTGAGGTGAATGCCGACATTTTTGTGCTTTTTAAAGAATATTACCATAAAATATTGGATGTGAAATAGCTGAACGTATCAGATGTCTGCATGTTGATTTATATGTACGAATGATGTCCTTGTACCGATGATAAAGTTTAGTAAATGTTTTGACTAGTTTGTGATATCGAAAACCCTGGTGTAATAATTTTTCAGTAATACAGAGATTTCTTTCGTTAATATCAAATACGTTGTTACATACACGAGCGAATCGAAGAAGTTGAGATATATAAACACCATAAGATGGCGACAAGGGAACGTCACCATCTAAAAATGGATAATTAACAATAGGAAATGAAAAATCATCTCTTTTATCATAAATTTTGGTATTAAGCTTCCCGTTAAAGATAAAGATATCAAGATCCAGGAATGGGCAGTGTTTATTGTTAGTATTAGCTTTATTTAAAGTCAGTTCGGCAGGATAAATCTCTTTAGTGTACATACTGAAGTCATCTGAATATCTAAAAGTGTTATTAAATTTTTGAATCAGATGTTGTTTCGATGGGTCTTTGCTGATTTTAGTCATACATTGTAACTCATAACAATACAGAAACAGGTCCGCAATAAGTGGTGCACAGTTAGTCCCCATGGGAATTCCGATAACCTGACAATATACGGAATCTCCATAGCGAACAAAAATGTTATCTAGTAAAAATTCAAGGGCAGTTATAGTATCAAAGCAGGTCCAATTGACATAGTTCTTTTGTTTGTTGTTACTAAAAAATGACCTAAAAGAGTTTGAACATATATATTCGCATTCCGACTTTTTAAATGCCCATTTAATCAGGTGTGCGATTTTTTTCTTATTCTGATTATGAGGCAACGTAGTATATAGGGTAGAAAAATCAAAACTTTGAACAGATTCGAAATCACCAATATAAGCATGCAATTTATCAAGTACTTCCAACGAATTTTTGACACTCCAAAAGTAATTAATTCCACTATTTTCAAAGGCCTTATTTGAACAATTTATTACCAGGTTTTTTATTGTACCAAGTGTACTAGTAAGTAGAATAGATAGTTTAGTAGTGGAACAATGGCTGGAAGACGAAATAAATCCATATTTGTATGGAGTTTTATGCAGCTTCAGAAGCCAGTACATAGTTGAAACTTTCAAGTATTTCCCATAAGGTCTTATGTTAAAGGAAGTCCCCCGCTGGCGGCCATCGTGGATGAAGGATCAGCTTCAAAGTAACAACACTTAGTCAGCACCTCATAAGAAACATTCATGCCATGTTTGGTTTCAATATATTCAGTACGTGATTCTCTAAAAGAAGACATTTGTATGTATTGTCCATAGGGTCCTTTGTTAAACATTGTCCCCAGCTGGCGGCCATCTTGGATAATGGATCGGCTTCAAAGTAACAACACTTGGTCAGCACCTCATGAGGAACATTCATGCCATGTTTGGTTTCATTCCATTCAGTGGTTCTCTAAAAGAAGACATTTGTATGTATTTCCCATAGGGTCCTATGTTAAACTAAGTCCCCCGCTGGCGGCCATCTTGGATGATGGATCGGCTACAACGTAACAACACTTGGTCAGCACCTCATAAGAAACATTCATGCCATGTTTGGTTTCATTCCATTCAGTGGTTCTCTAGAAGAAGTTCACTATGTAAAAAGTTAACGACGACGACGACGGACGCCAAGTGATGAGAAAAGCTCTTTGGGCCAGGTGAGCTTAAAATATCCACTCAAATACTCCGGGAAAGTAAGCAGTTCCGGCTCCACAAATGTTGCCCATTTTCATGCTCATGCAAAGCTAAAATTCGGGGACAAACCAAGGGTTTTACAATCTAATTGAAATACAGACGCTCCATTCTATTTGTTGTTTTAAAGATATTTCGATATCTTCTGGTTTTGTCGTAAGGAAACACATCTTCAAAAATTTGAAGGCTGAAATTGCTTTGGCTGATGTAACAATTTTCATATTTAGAAAGTAGAATGGAGTGTGGTCAGATCCTTGTAAGCAAAGCTAGTGTACATGATTTGTATCGTCATCAGATTAAGGGATGTTTCAGCACGTGTGTTTTCGATACGATAAAAAACAAGAATGTGTCCATAGTCATGGATGCCCCACTCGCACTATCATTTTCTATGTTCAGTGGACCGTGAAAATTTGGGTCAAAACTCTAATTTGGCATTAAAATTAGAAAAATCATATCATAGGGAACATGTGTACTAAGTTTCAAGTTGATTGAACTTCAACTTCATCAAAAACTACCTTGACCAAAAACTTTAACCTGAAGCGGGACAGACGGACGAACAGACGGACGAACGGACGGACGAACGAATGGACAAACGAACGAACGAACGGACACACAGACCGAAAAACATAATGCCCCTCTACTATCGTAGGTGGGGCATAAAAAGAAAATATACGAAAGCAGCAAATAAAGAAAAACAGACAAAACCAAGGACAAAAAAGACAAACAGAACATATAAAGCTATAGATTGAACAAAAAGATATGTAGGTATTATCAATCGTGGACAAAGGATCTTTTTTTAAGGTGGTACATAACACTACAGGGAGATAACTCTGTAAAAATCAGCTGAACGTTTTGATCACGTTCTATTGTTAAGGAAATATTAAGCTTCTCAATGATCAAAATTAGTGTTTGTCAAACTGCTATATATCCAATGAAATTTTTCCGATAAAATGTGTGGTTCGAGTTTTTTGAAATTTTTATATTTTTGTCAACGGGTCAAAGTTAATATTTTGTCAAATTGTTATGAAAATTAAATGAGCCAAATTAATTTTAGTCAAGGTGTTTGGTACCACCTTAAATCAGATTAAAACGCTTGTCTAGCGTACAAAATTATAAGACTGGTACATGTGTCTTTGATGAGGTTGTTTTATTGAACCATGATTGTTCCGAAATATTTAATTGTTTCTGGGCGGATAGTTCTTTCAAGGACTGAAAATCTGCAAAACCAATCCAATCTTTATTAAAATACAAAATTCAATATCATTATGACAAACAAAATGCATATTTACAAAATGTATACAAATGAGAATATAAACAATTAAATAAGTTAAGTTAATTTGGATAGATATTTAGAGATGATTCAAGTAAAAGGCATTTTCGAAGTAACATTTTTAAAATAAGTACTTCAAATCAACGTGTTATATATGAGGGTATAGATGGAGTCCTTCATTTCTGTACTTTTTATTATTTATGTCATTATTTTCTATTCTTTATATTTTGGTACCCCATTATCCTCTATTTCAAATTTAATTCCTTTTTTTCATCCTTTGTTTTTTTTGCCAATTTTTCTATAGTATTTTCCCATTATTCTCTATTTTGTAAACAAAATCCAGGCGCCTCATATATTTACAGCACCAAAAAGGATTTGTTACCGATTTACAAGGCAGAGGCGTGGTTTATTACAAAAAGACGATGCGCTAGAAAACAAATCATGTAATCATTAAGAACATCTGAACTTATCAATAGACTAACTCGTTTATAATGAAACAGGCTCTGTCTTAATACATTTATAAAGGAATAGTGACAAGATCATTGTCCCAAGATATTACTCTTTGATATTTGGACGTTTCCGTCTACTTTAAGAACGACGGATTTTCCTGTGGTATTTTCGGGGCCTATATTAATGGTTTTAGTTCCTCCACCACCACCACTTCCGGCTCCTCCACTTCCAGAACCACCAGATCCTGATCCTCCTCCAACACCTCCACCAACACCTGTCAACTTTCTGGTCATTGACTCGACCATTGCATCACTCAATTCTCCGCCATTTAACATCATGGCCATCATCATATTATCCATGTCAAAGCCACCATTAACATTATTCATCAAGTCATTGTGATTGTGTGCGTTATTGTTTACGTTGTTGTTTTGGTTGTTATTGTTATTGTTTATATTAACATTGTGCTGCATTCCGCTAATTTTCTGTTCGAGTCTTGCTACTGCTGTTTTAAGTGCTATTGCATCCATTACATCGAATGCCCCCGGACTAGGAACACTCGGAACACTCGGGATACTCGGAACATCCGGAAGAACAGGGCCCATTAGACTAGATATGTCAATATTTTGGCCTCCCATTGCAAACTGTGGACCAACTACCTGTCCAAATCCTCCAGAGGAGACTGCCATCGCAGCTTCCATCATACCTGGACGCTGAAATACTCCAGCAGGTTTTTTGTCGAAAAAGTTTAAATTAATGTCACCTGTCCTAACTTTCGCTTTTCCACCAATGGCATTACCTCCCTTGATATTAACTCGAGCGCCACCTGCATTTACATTTGACTTGAAACCACCGTGATCAACATTTATTGTTTTCTGTCCAGTTGCACGACCAACTGTACCTACAAGATTTACCTTCTGTTTGTTAACAATCTTTGCACTATTTTCAGCTTTCTTTATAACATTTATGATTGGCCGCCGATCAAGTACGATAACTGGTTTAGGACGATTGAACACAACAGTGAGGGGTTGATCCTTCCTAATATTGACATCCGTTTTGGAATTTATAACTGTCTTTTTAACTATCTTTTTAGCCATATTTCCTTTGATATATTTTCGTGCTGCATAGCCATTGTCATATCCATTGGGCATGACCGGAAGTCGTGAACCGAAGTTGTTGTAACCTCCTCCACTAATTGGCCCATGTAGTGAATTGTGTATATTGTTGCCACTTGCCAAATAGACTGGCTTGTAAACGTTCATGGGGTTTCCATAGTTTGGACGATTCTGAAATAATGATTGAAGCAGCATAAATAAACAGACACACACACCACACACAATTTTATAAGCATTACAAGCAACAACAAAACACAACAAAAAAAGCAGTATATTATTTTTAAATAATTCGATAAACGAATTCAACAAGCACCAGGGCATTATGAATATAATTGTTTATTCTGAAAACAGACAGCTGATGTACTATGCTTACTTATTACAGGTTTGAAGCACACCTATCTGCATCTGTGGTATAAGTTCTAGTTAACAATGCCAAACGATTGGTTATGTGTAGATACATGAGAGTCTGGATGAGGTTTACAGCATATAGAATAATGGCAAAAATACAGAGAATAGCGAAAAATAGGCAAAAAAAAAATAATGAGTAGAGAATAATGAGATGATGAAATATAAAGATTAGAGAATAAGGATAAACAAGAGAGAAAAATGGTATAAAAAGTTAAAGAATTAAGAAATGAAGGACTCTCATCCAGACCCTCATATATGACTCAATATTAGAAATAGAAAGTCACAAATTGTTCAATCTTCTTTTACTGAATAAAATGCAAGTTAACTTTTCAAGATTGCCATAAGCTCGTTCATCCAAAAGAAACAAAAACATATTCTTTGTCTATTTTGGGTTGCTTTCTCTGTATAACCCACATTTCTGAGTATTCCAAGTCAAACAATTTGGGCGACTTTGCCTGATTTTATTTCCATGGTAACATACAGAAGGGTCTTGGTGGATGTCTTCATTTCTGTTTTATTTAATGTTCATGTTCTTTATCTCTTCTTTATCTTTTGCCCTTTATTTTTTATTTTTCATATTTAACCACCCCATTATTCTCTATTTTTAATTTTTTGGCCCATTTTTATTTTTTTTTTTTTTTTATTTAGCTCATTATTCTCTGTTCTGTAACCCCATTCATAAGACTATTAATATATTATTTGAACACACATCCTTTCCCCGATGAAATGTTGCCTTCGGACTTACATGACTTAAGGTCTCGTGGATTATCGAGTAATGCACATTAAACATCATGCGTGGGTGTACAGCAATAATTCTTCACAACTAACGTGTGAAAATTATCTGTGAATCGGACATCTTTATTCGTAATGAAATATTGCCGCTGCTCACATGATAAATGTCCACTAATAAACATGACGGAACGTATAGTCATTTTTATGGTGTAAATTATTAAAAATGAACCGTTTGATGGGTACATTTACATGAATATGAAACATAGATTAATACATAAATCCTGAACAGATTGTTGACCTGGTTTATAGTAATAGGATTCTGTTCCTAAATTTGTTTGCTTCATACAGCCTATACTTTATATAGTTTGTTCTACTGGTATAAACTACCCATCAATGTAGACAGAAAACCAATACTTATACAAATATCCAAGTATATAAAGACACTACCTTATTAAATATATGAATATAAAACGCAATAAAAGGCTAATAAATACCAAAGACTTTGTAAAGTGGATGATCGCACGACAACGCCGACGCTGAATATAAATTATAAGGTTGGTATCTTTGATGACTTTATAAACAAAATAAAAATATGCTATCAGTTGCCGGGGTAACAAGCTACAGGTGCCAGACCACCAATTCACTCACTCCAATTTAGAACATTAAAACTAGTGCTTTTGATGTCATTGTTTACTTTAAAAAACCAACAAATTTGTAGAAATGAAACTTTTGGTGAAAGAGAAATATATTTAGACCTTTTTAATCCAAAATTTACTTGTCAATGAGTTTGCATTAAAAATTGAGGATTAATGCACTCAATAGTATTATATATATAAGATTTCCAGAATACAAGGGGTTATTTTTAGTAGTAGTTGCCTTCCAAACGGCGGTATTTCACAAGACTTTACACTTTGGTTCAAAATTGGCATTTAGAAAGTGATACATGTACAATTCAGGATGAACCTGGTTTCTATGAAGGCAGTCATTGAAGCTGTAAAAATTGAAAAAAATTGTTGGATTAGATAGGGATTTTGAATTGGTGGTCTGACACCTTTACATGTGAGCATGTTATCCTGTGTGAATGAGGTAATATAATCAATCACAACTCCGTGTTTAATGAATGTTTCTTGTGGGTGTATCATAAGTGATCACTTTTCAACTTGTTTATTTATTTTTTTTTCTGGTTCGGAAAATATTTTCTGAGTCCTATCGAGTGTAAAAAGACAATAAAACCACGAACATATCATTAACATTATCTATAAAAAGATGATAAAAACTAATAGTTGGCGTAATATACTTAGTCTACCACTAAGCAATGATAAAAAAATGTTACTGACCTGAAAATAATTAAGGCCATGAATTATTCATTTTTATTTGTTTGTCAACAAGTGCAATGTGTAAACAAATTAATATACGAAGGCCGTACAGTGACCTGTAGTTTTTTAAACTATTGGCCTTTGTTCGTCGGCGGATAGTTGTCTCATTGGCAACCATACTACATTTTTTTAATATAGCTTGTAAATTTAGAGCTTTGTCTAACAATGTTAAAAGTTGAAGGTTGGACAAAAATTATCGTTGTTTATTAGAAAAAAATACTGCTTATCCACAATAAAATAGAACAGAATAGAATATTTTATTATTCCAAATTACAAGGCCAATAAAGAGCATGTAAATCAGATACAATGATTCAAGTAATTAAGTCAACAATAAGACATTATATAAATAACACATAGCTGAGAGGGTGATAGAGCAGATTGTTACCCCGAGAAAACATTGTCAACTGAGGGTGATAGAGCAGATTGTTACCCCGAGAAAACATTGTCAACTGAGGGTGATAGAGCAGATTGTTACCCCGAGAAAACATTGTCAACTGAGGCGAAACCAAGGTTGACAATGTCTTTTCGAGGGGTAACAATCTCCTCTATCACCCTCTCAGATATGTGTTATTTAATTTATTATACTGAATGTTCTGTTATTACTGTCTATTAAATTTTAATTTCAAAGTAATAAACTATGACGTCTTGTACATAACAATCATCCGTATTTATTAAAGCGCACACTTGAGCAAACGTCTCCGTGAAGGTTAATAGAGTATTTGCCACGGGATAGAGTAAATTATCTCCCTCGTACTAACCAATCAAAATCTGGCATTTTGACATGAAGTATAATAATACAATATAATATAAATATCACCATAAGCCTTAGTCAGAACAGAGCCAAAACAAAATAAAAACAAAAAAATCATGTTTTGTACAAGGCCAGTACTTTTGAATTATTACAATTTAAGAAAAATTTCTCATTATATGTTCATAGTACTACACCACGGAGGTACTGGAACTTCATTTTTTTAGTACAAATATAAAGATATATAATTATGATATGGAAATAGTGCAATAGTTTCGAAGTATTGCATCAGTATTACAATTTTTAGGTACATTTTTAGTACTATAAAAATATATTACTAAGAAAGTACACGTGCAAATATAGCTGTGTAATGTATTAATGCATTTTATAAATAGACAGATAGATTTAAACTCGAACATCAAGCATACTGAAGAAATTCAGCTTATTAAAAGTAATTAAAAAAGAATACAAAAATTGAAACTGGAAACAGAAAGTAGAATAGATGAATAATTGTTGCTTGCTAAAGGTCTAGTGGCAAATATTTCATGTATATTCAGCATTTTTTTAGGTATATACCTTAGTATAGGTATTTTTTTCAAAGACAAGTGACTGTGGTTTGTGTTTTAAATGTAATTTTTGCTGATTAAATTAAGGAGATGGAGTATGATTGCCAATGAGACAACCATCCACAAAAGTTCAAATGAAGAGGATGTAAGCAATTATAGGAAACCGTACGGCTTTCAATATTCATTTGTGAGGCAAATGTTCAAGATTATCAGAAACTATTAAAATGCATTCAAGAGGGCCTGGATGGGGTTTGCAGAATAGAGAATAAAAGACAAAAATGCAGAATAAAAGGGTCAAAATAATAAAGAATAGAGAAAAATGGACCAAAATAATAAAGAATAGAGAAAAATGGACCAAAATAATAAAGAATAGAGAAAAATGGACCAAACTAATAAAGAATAGAGAATAATGGGGTGCTAAAATATAAAAAAAAAAAGATAGAGAATAATGGGCCAAAAATATAAAGAATGGAGAAAAACGGGCTAAAACAATAAAGAATACAGAAGGAGAGAACCCCCATCTATACCCTCATTCAAGACAAGATTTCTGCTGGTGAGTTATATCTATGTATATTTGTTTATTATGGTGCAACTTGATGGCCGTGCGTTGACCTATAGTTGCAAAATCTCTGGTGGATAGTTGTCTCAATGGCATCCATACCCCATCTCCTTGTTTTTTATATGTTTATACATTAAAAAAATCAAATATCAGCCACCATTGAGAAGACTAATGAAACACTTTGTTAAAAAAATTAATTATTCAAAGAAAGTTATTTTACAATGTCATTTGGACACGAAAGATAAAATTATCAATGATGAATTTTGCAACTACTTTTATCCTTGTACTGAGTAAGTTTAAAGTTTGTCCATATCAGATAGATTTGTTAAATCAAAGTTATATTTGGTTTGATAGTCTGTTAACATGGAAACATGTTTTTTTATTGAATATGTTAATTTCATAATATATTTATAGACTAAGTCGCAATTTATAGACACGTGTCTAAATTCAAAGAACGTGGTCTGAACTCGTGCTGTCGCTTGGTTTTTAATTTCTTTGAGTTGAGTTCTCATTGACGCCATCTATTCACATGCTTAAAGACGAAAGTAAACACACGACAACCCTGACTAACACCATTTTCATTTTCTAAGATGACAGTTATAATTTTGTAATATTCCAGATGACATAATTGATTTCACACCAAATTTCTTAGCTTAGTATTGACGTTTTTTTTTATTTCTATTTATCTCAAAACACCTGATAACTTTATAAAAAAATAAGTTCCTGTGTGTGTTTTAACCGGTTCGGATCAGTTTGATAAATTTCGATAAACCACACATTGATTAAATTTATGATTTACCACCATATTTATTCGGAATACTTCACTCACGTTTTTCCATTAAATCATTAGAACAAAAGAATCTACCACTTTATCCAGTTGACACCAATATTTATCCACGCTTAATAATTAAAGTTTCAAGTTTTAAAATACTCACTAAACCTCGCAATTTTAAGTTTCCAGGAGATACATATCGTAAACTTTATTGAACTAAACAATACTTTGTATTGATTTGATTTATATTTTATTTTAACAAAGCTATATCTCCGAAGTAATTTTCATCTTTGTGAAAATCTGTTCCGGAATACCTCTGTTTTTATCAATTACTAGTATTTGCTTTGTTTTTTATTCGAATACGTTAGATCATAACCAGTATAAATTCCAATTTAAAACTCTCAATCCGTGCTTTTTTGTCGGTTTCCTGTAGTATTTGAATATATTAAGCTTTAAAATGTAACGTCTGCTAAATCTAAAAATAACTTACCTTTGGAAGATAAAGCGACTGTGAAAACTCACACAATTGCAGTATAAAAAAACAACAAAGTACAAAATCGAAAATATGATTAAAATCCATATCTCTACGTCTTCAGCACGGACCAAGTGTTGACCTGACGTCAGTTAAGGATAAAATGGACCGAATGTCCACACAAGTCGTGACAATAATGTGTCACCTTCAACAGTCTAACTAGCAATACGATTTTACCAATTAGCTATAACTCTGGACAGTTTACAATCAGTTTGACCCATTTACTTGTACTGTGGTAAAACAATGAAGTGGGAAAATTGTCGGAAGCTTTATAATAAAAGACACATAAATGACAAATGGGAAAAATATAGAAATATAATCATAACGACATATTTGTCCGTCAATGATCATTCCTCTTTTTATTTTTAATATTTTTTTATTGGTCATATAACCACTCAATGTACTTTGTCTATCAAAAACATAATCAAATTAATAAATACATACAATATATTTGTAAACATGTGACGAACTTAATATTGGAGTTTCTTTAGCAAATTTTACCCAATATGTATAAATAAGAAGATGTGGTATGATTGTCAATAAGACAACTTTATGTTTATTTTTTCTATAACGTATTTAATATAACACTTAATTACATAAATCTAAAATAAATATAGCTCATGCTTACGTGTCGATCAGTCCAGATGAATAAACTACATATATTTATTTTTAAATAATTAAAATCGTTCATAAATTAAGAAATTATTAAAAAAATATTAAGAAACATAGGATTTTCTATGTCTCTTTTGGTCATAAAGTTCTTCACGTGTTTCGGTTCTTATGCATCCTTGACTTTCAAATGTTTGGCTTTGCTCGTTCCTGATCAAGGTAAACACAGAAAGGGGCTACGGTGCATAAAAGGCAAACGATTTATGAAGAGTTATTTTTATTTCCTTTTTATTTAAGTGAAAAACAAATTGTATAATTCTCACCTTCATTAATATTCAATTTATTAATTAAACATTTCTGTGTCATACAAGTGAACTATATAAAAAAAAATTTGTTTGTTTGATATAATATTTATAAACGAGAACACTCTTTTGTACTATATATATATATATAAAGACGGAAATGTGGCATGATAGCCAATGAGACAACTATCCACCCAGGGGCGGATCCAGCCATTTTTAAAAAGGGCGTGAATGTCACTGTCTACTTAATCGGTATACCAAGTATGTGGTTTTGTTAAACACGTTAGTTAGTTAGAATTTAGGTGTCAGACCACCAATTCACTGACTGCAATTTAGAACGTATGCAAGTAGCTCTTACCTGACAAAAAATAGTGCTTTTGATATCATTGTTTACTTAAACGAACCAACAAATTTGAAGAAACGAAGCTTTTGTTGAAAGAGAACTATGTGTAGACCATTTTGAGCCAACATTTACTTGCCAATGAGTTTGCATTAAAATTTGAGGATTAATGCGCTCCATAGTATACTTATTTAAGATTTCCAGAAAACCAGGGGTTATTCTTAGCAGTACTTGTCTTTCGAACGTTAGTATTTCGCGACAAGACTTTAAACACACTATGTTGAAAATTGGCATGTAGAAAGGTGATACATGTACAATTCAGGATATACCTGGTTTCTATGAAGTTAAACTTAAAGTGAAATATTCAGAAAGCTGTGAAAATTGCAAAATTTGGTTGAATAGATAGGGATTTTGAATCGGTGGTCTGACACCTATAGACAGATCGATATGTTTCTCCAGAGACATATAGACATATAATACATATCTCCAATTTATGATTTTTAGGTACAAGTATGCCGGTAAATGTCTTTGTTTGATAAGCAGGTGACAGAGGTCACATAAGTTGTAAATTATTATTAACTGTTAGAATGTTGACAGGGAATCAAATTCAGGTGTTTCCGGTATTACATGTGATCTAATTCGTAAGTTACGCATAAGTGGCGGTACATTTTTATTTGACTAACGGCATGTATCGACTACAAAGACTCCTAATGATTTAAAGAAAAATCCCGAGTTTAATATTCCGAATAGATAGCCGACTATACGGTATGGATATTTCTCATTGTTGAAAGCCGTACTGTTGCCTATAATTGCTTACATCCACCTTATTTGAACTTGGGTGGATAGTTGTATCATTAGCAATCATACCACATCTCCTTATTTTTATAAAGAAGGTAAATTAAACGAGACAAATTTAATAATCGATTGATTTATATATCGTGTAATTAGTATCCAACTTGGCAGCGCTAGTTAAATGCACACAGAATAAGCATTATGAGACAACAATCCTAAAAAGACCCAACCGGCAATTGAATACGAATATACTGTTATAGCATATTGAGGTCACCCTGTATTTTCTGATTCCTGATGTTTTTATGTTACAGTATTAAAAATTACTCTAATAATTCACTTTAATGGACTATTTAAATGTATTAGGATAACTTAAGCTTGTTATAGAAAAACATCTTTAGAGATCCGAAACAATGGTACAGTGATATTGATTTTTGGACGTATGTTTTGTGGTTATAGGACATCAGAAACAATGTGTGGGATATGAAAGTTATTCAGTAAATCTTCCCTACCATCCCAAATAACAGTATTTCTTGGATGTAGGCGCTTTTGCAAGGTTAATTGCAAAGCATGACCGCTATGCCCTAATTATTGTGGCAAAGGTTACAATTACCCACAATTTCGTCTTGTGTCCATTAACTCGTCATGTCATACCAGCTGATTGATTATAAAAATAGCTTTCTTCAATATGCTTATCGACTAGCTACTGAACGCAGGGGCGGATCCAGCCATATTTAAAAGGGGTTTCTCAACCAGGATAAAGAGGGGTTCCGACTATATGCCCCATTCAAATGCATTGATCGTCAAAAAAGGGTTGTGTATATAAGTGGACCAAGTTAGGAGCGTGTAATTCAAATATGGTCGCTTGTTGTTGTATACTTTATTTGTTTTTTGTATATTGTTTTTTTTTTACATAAATCAGGCCGTTAGTTTTCTCATTTGAATTGTTTATATTTGTAATGACGGAGTCTTTTATAGCTTGCTAGGCGGTATGGCTTCTGCTCATTGTTGAACACCGTACAGTGGCCTATAGACAACAGTTGCTAACTTTTGAGTCATTTGGTGTCTGGTGGAAAGTTGTCTCATTGTCAGTCATACCATATCTTATTGTTTATACAGCAATAAAATTCCAAGAAGTCATACTTGTGAGCTAGAGAAATCCAAATTTTGAGTAAGAAAATTCAAATCAAAATTTGCTACCATGAGTAATTCGCGCAGACATATACAGAGGAACATATAGTTTGCAGCATGGACAAACATACTAGTATTTCATTGATTCTAAGGGCGAGGTGACGATGTTGGAACAAAAAAATAGACATTTATTAGAATAATTTTATTTTCAATTGTTAGTTTAATTTTTCACATTAATATGAAAGGCTATGTCGTTATTACATCATCAACATACCAATAAGATCGATTGATTTATGATTTACGCCACTTTCAGAACTACAAAACTGTATTTGCTATTTCATGGCGGTCAGTTTTTATTGATGGAGGAAGTCGGAGTGCCCGGAGAGTTCCACCGACCTTCGGCATGAAAACTGAGAATTCTTGTCAATTAAGATTGGAGTCGAGCATGCCTGCCACGTGCGGGGTTCGAACTAACAACCTCAGTGTTGACAGGCTATTGATACAGTAAACCAATCAGCCACTCCATATCAATAAGATAATTTTCTTAGAGAAAGAGAGTATTTCAATTTTTAGTTCTTATTCTTTAATCGAAATTACATATGTTTTACATATAGACAGAAAACGTACATTGTTTGTAAAACCAAGGCCATGCCATTTTGTTTTTGTTTTTTGTCAAGTCTAATTTTCAGAACATGCCAGTCAGCCAGGAAAAAAAAATTAAAACTCATTTCTCAACCTAATTGCCATAATTTGGTGCAATTTGGTAACTTATATCCGTTCTTGTTCAATATAGATCTAGTGGCCGAGAAAGTAGTTCATCTACTGTATAACTAGCCTAATAACACTGAGGCAGGTTCGTTCGACTTCAATCTTACAATCTTAATTGACCAGGATCGCCAGTTTATCTGACGAAGATTGGTGGTTCTCTTCGGACACTCCGTCGTTCACCAGCAATAAAAACTGACCGCCACGATACAGACAGCTGAAAAAAGTGTTAAACACAAAAAAAAAATCAATCAGTAGGTTTATCAAGCAAAATACGCACAAGCAAAGAATTTTTTTAATTTTTCGAACCGTATTATGAATTGAGCTATAGATATTATATAAATTCAAATGTTACCGCAGTAAAATCGCTATTTCCAGATTTTCGAAAGACTTTTTAGAATATATTTGCTTTGTTTTTTGTCTTCTCGAAGAGAAAATAGTTCGCTCGCTCGAAATAATTCCCATATAAATTTAACTTGTAGAGACCTAATTCTATTTCATATAATTTATTTAGTTCAGAACAGTTCCGATGGTGTATTGAGCAACCGTCATAGCCTCTGGTATTAGCTGGAAATCAGTGGGCTCTAAACTTTAAGTTTCTTTGAGTCAATGTCCAGAACGGGCATCGTTGTTTATTTGCTTGTGCAAAATAGACGTGTTTGTGTATTTATATATAACGTACAACCAAACGGGTTTTATAGCATTCTTGCAGTCAATGTCCTGAACGGGCATGGTTGTTTATTTGCAAACAAAAAGAGATGTATTTATACAGCCCATACAATCAAACGGCTTTTTTTTTTGCATTCTTGTAATGAATATGTGTAAATTGATTTCTTGAAGTAATAATGACCGACATGCATATATTTGTTTTTTTTCGGTAATGTTTTATACCACTTTTAGGGTGTTGTATATAAAGTATTTCCCAATCGTTTTGTAGCAATTTATTTTGAAGATTAGCCATAATTCTTTAAATATATTTTTTTATTATATATTAGTCCATATATATAATGTTAAATTGTTGCACTAAAATAGGTTTTGGACAGTTCAAACCTTGAACTGATTCTGAAAATTCTAGCCAAGAATAAATTTACGTTTTTCCACTGTTACCAAAACACCTTACCTAACTTTTTTCCGTTACGGTAGATTCACAAGGAGTAGTAGTAATTAATGGTTGTTGGAACATCAACAATAATTCTCAAAGTGGATGAGAAATACATTATCAACAATAGTTTGCACTTTGAACTGCTGGTATCAAAGGCGGAGCAGGAAATACTGATCCGTCCGGAGCACCCAAATTCAGATTATGTTTTTAATGGGGTTCGTGTTGCGCTTTCTTTATAGTGTTTTGTTTTTATTTTCTGTTATTTGTCTTTTCGTCGTTTAATTTACCATGGTGTTGTCTTTTTATCTTCGATCTGTGGTTTTTGATTGGTTCAAGTACGTTGACGGCCATGTCTCTTGTGCAGGTTACTGTCACGTGGTTATTATCACGTGGTTACTGTATGGGTTTTTTTCACGATTTTGTGAAAAAGATTTTTGAATTGATAATGATGTCGCGGTCGAGTGATATTAAAAACAAAAAACATTTTACGGTGCCATCGTTTTATTGACCGTGTTCAATAGGGTGATGTAAACAGAGACATTTGTATTCAAAACAATGTCCGTGGCCGCCATTGACGCAATCATCTTGTTTACAGTCCTCAAAGTCGTTACATGCTGAAATAAAGTAAATAAAAAAATCATTAACGCTCAAACATTCCAAAATGTGAAAGGATCTGGGTTGAGGGGTCTTCATATCTTTAATCATATTAAGTCTATGCTATATTCCTACGAACAACGAAAACATGGACGCTCGAAGAGGTAAGGGAGTACTAGCGTATGACATTATTTGTATATAATTTAATTTTGGATGTAACGCGTCTTCTGATTGGCTGACGTTGTTTTGTTTATCAGCTCATAGACATAATTTTGTCATGTGACCGTGACGTCATCAACGTTTTTTCATGGTTTACTCCGGTTTAAAATGGAATTTAGAATTAAATTATAAGAAATGACTGTAATATTTTTTCTGTCTATTCGAAATAACATAAAAAATGTGGTGCACACTTTAAAATAACCCGCTACGCGGGTTATTCAGTGTCCACCACATTTTTTATGTTATTTCTTCATAGACAGAAAAAAATATTACAGTCATTCCTTAAATAAAAATTAAATAGAATAAACACTTTATAAAATTGGTGAGCCCGAAGCTCTTTTCTGTATTTACCTTCACCAAAAACGTTCAAATACAAAAAATAGAGCAAAAAATACATGAGTACGTGAAAACTCGAGGAGAGATTTGAAAATTTGAAACAAAAGGAAGAGCCTTGTCAATTTAAGGTCAATTTTGCCTAAGGGTTTTTGAACCTTAGTTTAATTTTACCTTAAATTTATCAAATTGAACGCAGAATTTAAACAAGAAAAATGGCTTCTATACGTACTCACGTTTTCCAAAAAAAAACTCAGTCATAAAATTTGTATTACATGTAATATACTTTATACATGTAAATGATTCTGCAAATTTGATCAACCATTTCTCGTGTTACATATTTAAGGCTTGTTATGCTCACCTGGCTTATCAGTACATACCCATTATTGGCAATCGGTTCAGAGCCTTTAGAAGAGAAGATAGTTTAAATGTTTGGCAGAGGATGCAACTTATCACCAAACCATGACAATAGCTCAACCACTGGATAAGGAGCGAGAAAAAACCCAACCCCCACACCCACATAACAGTTATTCTTATTCATAAGAAATGGCAGCAGCAGAATTACGCTTTAAATCAACTAACAATTGCCGAAATATTCCACACAGGCACATGTTCCAAACAAGCATGTAGTATTATGTGTATGAGCACACCTTGTTGTCTTACAATCTGTCCCAGTACCACAATGTTCACTTTTAACAGTTATGGCTGAAAACAGAGAAAATGCTAGTATTAATAGCATATTTAGTTTTAAAGCATTATTAGTAGTTGATCTTTGACAATAAACAATATTCCAGTGTTTCAACAATAGCTCAAAGGTTATTTAAAAAAGATAGTAAATGGGCAAAATGATATTGACTGTGTTATTTCTTGACTCACCCTTTTATTTTTAATCGTTTTAAAGTAAAATGATGGGTTCAGTTCTGAAACACACGTTAATCCATTTTGCATCATAAATCGAGATAAGACAGGGTTAAATAAAAGCATATGCAACATAAATCATAAAATGCAATATAACAACAAACCCTAAAGTATCATTGCTCTTCTACTTCGTACTTTATTTGGCCTATTTAACTTTTTTCGATTCGAGTGTCACTGATGAATCATTTATAGACGAAACGCGCGTTTTAATCCTGGTATCTATGATGAGTTTATTTTTGTTTCATCTGGTTGTTATTACTTATGCAGTGTTATGATGTTTTTTAAAATATAAAACAACTGCCCTTTAGTTTTCATGCATGTTCATGACGAGAAAAAATTATCAATAAATACAATAGGTACATGTAGGTACATGTAGGTCCTGTTATATAGGTCGTTATATGGGATGAAGGTCGGGAAGATTTGGACTGCCACGAGAAAATGAGGGTATAATAAATTGTATATTGACGGCAATTTTGTCTTACAACTGTTCACCTACGGACCCTCAAAGAGTTGTTGGAAGGATACTTTACTTGCAGAGCATATTTAGTTTTAAAGAATTTTTAGTAGTTGATCTTTGACAATAATCAATATTCAAGACTTGGTGTTGTTTCAACAATAGCTCAAAGGTTATTTAAAAAATATATTAAAAGGGCAAAATAATACTGATTGTGTTATTCCTCGACTCCCCATTTTAAAACGTTTTAAAGTAAAATCATGGTGGGTTCAGTTCTGAGACACACGTTAACCAATTTTGCGTAATAAATCAAGATAAGACAGTTTAAACATCAACATACGCAAAATAAATGCATTTTGTAATTAGATTTTTCTATAATGCATCAGTTATGAAAACAAACTTACCTAATAAAGTGCACAATAAAACTATTTTGATGTCCATTTCTCCTTTGTCTAAATTGTATCGAACTTTACTGATAAGTCTAAAATGCGTTTCACGGTCACACTGTTAAATTTTCTCAAAGAGATAGTGTCTAATCTTGGTAGTTTAATCTTTAAGAACTATAAGGTGCAGCATTGTCCTGATTTAACCATGTGCGGATCCAGGATAAGATGTCAGGGGGGGCTCTTCAGAATTAGAAGTTAGAGGACTATATTTTGACAAAAGATTGTCTATAATTATACCTGCAAATAAAATGTTTTTCTTATTTAAGGGGGCGGGCGCCGTGCATACCTGTATGAATCCGTGCTTGATTACCTACAGTGCCACGGACAAACGTTCTTATTGTTTTAAAGTTTTATGTGAAGGTGGGGAAACAGTGCCACGGACAAACGTTCTTATTGTTTTAAAGTTTTATGTGAAGGTGGGGGAGGCATTGATATTGAAAATATTTGTAATATTCGTTCATTTATTGTTCGTGATAAAAATGTTATTTTAATAAAAACTTACTAGAAAAATACTTATTTTTACATTTAAGCGTGGCTATAACTCCCTTAAATGCATACGTAGTGTAGAAAAGGGATAAGCTCGGCCAGTTGCGCAAGGATATCTAAGGTTGGGCCACTTAGCCAACACCACATGATCAGTCACATGTTGTTACGCTAATGCTCACTTAGCCTGCACCTCCTTGTTGAAGTGTACTTACTTACATTGTAAAGTATTCACTCATTTAAGAGGATAAGCACTTGTTCCGTGTAGGAATACAATAACCTTCTGAAAAAATCAACTATAAATACAAGGCAACTGTATTACCCAATTTACAAATGTAATTTTTAGTCGTGTGTACATGCATCGCATTACATTTTGTTAACTATACAAAGAAGAATAACTCTTAATGAATAATTATCGATGCCAATAAATTTTCAATAAAATTCGTTTGATTTTTGAGAATTTAAAAAAATTCGCATATGTAACATTAAACTTAACGAGATGGCTAACTAGTGGAGTGCCTCTTTTACTTAAATCCTTATACCAAAGATGTCTTCATTATGAAAGAGAAATAATTGTTATTCAGCATTTACAACACAATAAATCAAAACATATATAATTATTCTGTTTACTTTGTGACAAAAGTTTTAATCTTTCCAAATGTTCATTTCCTCCAAGAGCATCCTTATGTTTTTTTGATTTACCACTTAAGTTATTTGAATCAAGAGGGTCTGTATGGGGTTCTTCATTTCTTGATTCTTTTATTTTTTTTTTATTATTTTTCTCTTTTCTAAAAATATTTTGCTTCTTATTCTCTATTCTTTATATTTAACACGTCCCCCTTATTCTCTATTTTGTGCCTATTTTTCTCAATTTTTCCCTCTATACTCTGCGCTTTTTGTTCATTATTGTCTATTCTGTAAACCCCATCTTGACCCTCAAGCAAGCTGTGTTTAACACGCGCTCCTCTACAGCTCCGACATTCCTAAAGTAAAAATGGAACTAAAGGCAGAACAATGGTCTCACATGGTCTCACATGGCCTCACATGGCCTGGTGCACAACTTCAACATATGTACAATTGAGGGATCTGTCTGAGTGAGGTCAGTGAGTTGAAAACTGTAGAAGAAGTTGATTACTTAAAAATTTTAACCCTGTTTATAAATGTTCCCAAGTGTGGAAACATGAGAAAAACATTATTAAACAATTAGAAATACATAATTATATAATAGCACAATGGAAAATCTTCCAGTGAAGTTTTAGGGATCACGGTTAAAGATTACACAAACTCGGTACCTACTTTTCCAGATCGCCCGCCCATCATATGGCAAAATTTGGCAGAGGCTGAATTATAAAGAACAAAGAAAAACGGTCTAAAAATTAAAGAATAAAGAAAAATGGTCTAAAAAAATAAAGAATAAAGAAATAAAGGACCCCCAACCAGACCCTCAGTTTACTTTTGTCTGACAAATCTACAACATCACTTTACTCTCCTTATAACAGATAAGTTAAGTTAATAATGAAAAGGTAATCAGTTGTTTATTTATTCATCCGTGCAAAATTAGGCTACATGTTGAAAGATTGAGTTCTGATTTTTTTTTTGCACCACGCAAGCATCAAATTATTTTTTTTTAAATTTTCTCTGATCTTAATTTCTCCCAAGATCGGGGTCAATATTTTTTTCTGCGAAAAAACCATACCCCTCACCCTAAGAGTTAGATGGTCGTTCATTTGTTTGCCAAGTATTTATTGACAATGATTTTGATAATGAAGAAGCAGTCAGTCAGAGTTATTCTTCTTGGTATAGTTAACAAAGTGTAATGCAATGATTGGGGTAGTTGTACACAAGATCAAACACACAAAAATATGAAAAGAAGTCATACTGTTTGTTAATTGGGTATTGGGTAATACTCCTGCTTTATATTACCAGTGAGACTTTAAGAAGGTCATTGCATTCATACATTGCACAATACTTTTAGTGTTTACCCCCTTATAGACTTGTGAGTGAATATGTCTATGTCAATCTTGCAAAGTCAGTTAGGGAACTAATCATCTGAGAAAGAGAAATAAGGATATGTTTCTTTTATTCTGATTTTTTCCGTACCACGCAAGCATCAAGCTATTTATGTTTTAAAACGCAGAGAAATAACATGAAATTGAATAGCAAATATTGTTTTCTCTTAAAGTTAGGAATCAGTGATCAGTTTCACAAAAAATCTTACGACTGAAGTTGATCGCAAGTATACTGAAGTGTTCATGACTTACGATCAACTTTTTTCGTAAGATTTTTTGTGAAACTGATCATAGAATACCCATCCCCGTTTCAGTGTTAAATGGTTTTTCCCTTAGTAAATTTCAAAAGGCGATACAGGCTAAGTGACCAATTGTGGAGGCTAGTCGGGTGGTGTTGGCTAAGTGTCTAATTGTGCAACCCAAAATATCCTTGCGCAAATTGCGCAACTGGCCACTTACTACCTTTACTACACTTCTCATGTAACCTTTGAACGGAATGTACCACACTTGCGTCTGTTGTCAAACAATTTATGCACCTGTTTTTTTTCTCTTTGGCTATATTCGAAATGGCTCTTTAGTTGATAACTTATAGGAATCAATATAAAATAAAGATGATCTCTTATTGACACTATTCCTTCATCTTTTTTATTACTACCTGTAACGTCTATGTTATATAGGCACAGGTCTACGTTTTAATATTGTATTTATATTGTGTCATAGATCAAACTTATTCGTTCAGTGTATGTTTACTTGTTTTTGTTTAAATGTCTTTTTGATCGAGTTAAGCCATTTCAATTGTTATTTTACAGTGTGACTTTTTATATTATAATGTTACACTACTGTCTCAGGTTAGGGTGAAGGTTGGCGCCTGTCAAAACGTTTAAACCCGCTGTATTTGTATGCAACTGTCCTAAGTCAAGAGCCTGTTATTCAGTGGTTGTCAGTGAATTGTTTTACACTAGTCATTTTGGGGCCCTTTATAGCTTGTTATTCGGTGTGAGCCAAGGCTCCATGTTGAAGGCCGTACTTTGACCTATAATTGTTAACTTTTTATACATTGTGACTTAGATGGAAAGTTGTCTCATTGGCACTCATACCACATCTTCTTATTTATATGGACATAAAACCAATACATGTTTTGGTGACAGAAGAGGTAACTACACAAGAGAGAAGGATTTGTAGGTCCAGTGATGTATTGCTTTTAGTCTTGTATATGGAGGCTGGTACGTCAGTCACTCATTTTGCTTTTTACAAGGATGACATTGATGGAATCCGAAGTTATGCTATTGCGGGGAATTTGTGGACTTCTTTTTGGTTTTTAAAACACGTTACCGAAAAACCTTACGCTTGCACAAAATTATCACATGTTTTATACATAAACTACAGAAATACAACTTGCTGTATTTTAAATGTTTTTTTTTTTATAAAGAGATATCGTAGTAAAATATTTCTATCAAGTGATATCGCTATAATATCCTTTATGTTAGTCTTAACGCATTCCTTTTTCAAAAAGAATACATATATTATGTGTATTGGAAAAAAAACCCAAAATCTTAAATGTTTACAATTTTGCATCCCGATTCCACAAGAAGAAAGTAAGGTTTACTTGTGTCCAATCCATTTTACTTTGAGTAAATAAAATATGTTTAAACTAAATTCATGACACCAAATTCCCAAATGAACCTGACACAAACAAAAACAGAGGGACAGTGCTATTATTTGTGTTCTTCGTCTTAAAGTTACAATGAAATCTTCAACACTGAGCAACCCCCCCCAACCTAACCTAAAAAAACAACATAAAAAACAAAAATTCTATAAAATTATCAAAAACCCAATCGCATAATTGCTCCATTTTTAGGAGAAGCATTTAATGAAAATGATATTTGCTAGAATTTGAAATTTGATGTAAATGCGATAAAAATTCAGGGAAAGGGTCTGCAGAATTTAACTTCTACAGGAAAAGTAAGCATATGGTTCTGTTGTACAGGTTTTTTTTTTATCTTGCGGACCAATAACAGATAAACTTTAACATATAGATTTACACAGTTCATGTTAAGTGAATCGAGACAGCTGTAAAAATGGCAGAAAACAAACAAAACAAAACAAAACAAAACAAAACAAAACAAAACAAAACAAAGACAAAACAAAACAAGACAATACAACAAAATCAACAGCAACAACAACAAAAATAAAAATAATAAAATCCCAACAAACCTGGAAAATAAACCGAGAGGGTCCCGTGTTCTCCCAAACGGCTGTATTACCAATGCAAAAAGTAGCGTCTAGATCTGTGGTTGAATGTATATAAAATTGAGAATGGAAATGGGGAATGTGTCAAAGAGACAACAACCCGACCATAGAGCAGACAACAGCCGAATGTTTGTCCAGTTTGAAAAAAAGGAACTTAAATTCAATGTTTCAGGTAGGCATAGCGCAACGCTCTATGCACGTTAAAGAATCATTGCAACAACTCTTAGAGGTTCCGTAGTTAGCCTGTTACAAGGCAAAATTAGTTATCAGCCTATTTAACATACTAGTACCCTTTTCAGTAGCAGTCGATAACTCCAACCCTTCATTCCGGTGACCAAAATTCACAGAACCGGCCTATTGAAATAATTGTTGATTTGACCTTGTCCTGAATACGCACGAACTATTTGTCATTTGACGTAAAGCAAAAAAAAAAAAACAATATGTACAGGAATAACGAAAAACAGTCAGGACATCTTTTGATTTTCAGGACGGAATGATGGATAACGGCAACAAAAAATCAATTGAATCCAAATAGGAGGGTCTGAATGGGATGTTCGTCATGTCTTCTATTCATGAATTTTTAGGTTTTTTTCTCTATTCTTCATTCATTTTGCCCATTATTCCCCATGTATATTTAGCACCCCATGTTTCTTTATTTTTCATTTTCTAAGCTCATTTTTCTCTATTCTTTATTTTTTCCGCATTTTTCTCTAACCATGGCCCATTATTCTAAAAAAAAATACATTTGTAAGAACTTTCATATTTATACGAAGAACACCTAGTGCTTTTGTGTTATCATTACGACCGTTTTTACAACTGTAAATTAATTGTTGATTTATATTTTTTAACTTAGCCATTCAAAGGGAGTTAACTCACTTGAATCTAGTTAATTTAAAACAGAATGTTTAGTACTTTGTTTTTCGATTTCGTATTATACCTCACCAAGATGTAAGGAGATCCATTATGTCGTTTAGTTTTCCAGAAACATTTTATAAGAGCTATCTTTTTATTTGTGTAATTTATTTTTCTTTCTATTCACATAACTATTCTTTTTCCTTATCATGATACAAAAGGGTCTGGATGGGGGTCCTTCAATTCTGTATTCGTTAGTTTTTTAAGCCATTTTTTTATATTCTTTATAAAAAGTAAAATAACAAAAATACCGAACTCTAAGGAAAATTCAAAACGGAAAGTCCAGTATCAAATGGCAAAATCAGAAGTTCAAACACATCAAACGAATGAAAAACAACTGTCATATTCCAGACTATAATTGTTTTCCCATTTTTTTCTATTCTTTATAACTTTTCCCAATTTTGTCCCTATTCTTTATATTTTAGCACCCAATAGTCTCTATTCTTTATTTTTTCCGACTATTTCTCTCTATTCTTTATTTGTTAGCCCATTTTCTGCAGTGTTGACCCATGACTCCCTATTCCGTAAACCCAATCCAGACCCCCAAACAAAATTTGCGAATCTTTTCACAACCTGTAGCTGTTATTTTTATCATGATTCTATGAATAGCATGATGTAAAATACATTTTGGCAAAGTATGCGATATTTCGTAATTTTTATCTTATACCACCATACTTACTTTAATTACTGTAAAAATAAGAAGATGTGGTATGATTGTCAATGAGACATCTCTCCACCTGAGACCAAATGACATAGAAGTATAGTAATTATAGGTCACTTTACGGCCTTCAACAATGAGCAAAACCCATACCACATAGCAAGCTATAAAAGACACCAAAATGACAAAATTAAAAACAATTCAAACAAGAAAACAAACGGTCTGATTTATGTGCAAAACAATAAGCGAAAACAAAATATATAGAGCAAATAATAACAACCACGTACTGAATTACAGCGGCCTTTTTATACTGTTATTTATTACGATGTTGTCTTAAGGAAAGGGTGAACTGTTATAATAGAAGTACTTTTTTCTAAATAATTTATAGACAAAAAAGCATAACCAATCATTTTTTGGCACAAAGACGTGTTATATTCGGGTAATTATACATTGTTGGAGTTTTCCCTTAAGATAAACGTGCAATTATTCTGTTAATTGACACGCAAAGTACATTTTCCTTCGGAATACCATTTCTAAATGAATTTAATTCTCCCTCGTTAAGATGTCTCGTGTCATTATTTCTAAATCTTGTAATTTATTATATAACCCGTTAGTGTCAGGATTGATATTTTAAGATATAATAAGATCGATCTATATGAAAGTGTTGAGATTTGAAAATGTGAGCAGTCTAAGGAACAATTTAGAAAGGTTGACTGGCTGGTTTTGTTTCCAAATAATCTATTAGCAATTATTTTAAGCTTTCTTATTGGAATATTGGTTTTGGTTAAGAAGGCGCTTATACTGAATTTTAATAAATGCTAAAACATCTTTCTAACTTGCAGTGTTGCGTTATTTTAAGCATTGTTATGTGGTTACAAATCAGTCAAATATACGATAAATAATATTGTAAGATTTCCAATGAGGCTACTCTCCACCACAGACCAAATGACGAAGAACTTTACAACTAAAGGTCAACGTACGGCCTTCAACAATAAGCAAAACCCCTACCGCATAGTATAAAAGGCACCTAAAAGACAAATGTAAAACAACGAGAAAACTAATGACATGTAAAAAACAATAAACGAAAAAAATTGATATACAGCAACAAACGACAACCACTAAATTACAGGCTCTCGACTTGGGACAGGCATATACAGAATGTGGCGGGATCAATCATCTTTGCTGCCGCCAATGTTATTATGACGGTGTATGAATCAGGGATAATAATATTGTGGTCGTCAAGATATCGATTAGTCGTTTAACTCGAATAATTCTGCGCCCTCTAGCGGCGTATAGCAATCGGAGATTAGTCGGCGCTCGGCGGAAAACAACGACTGACATTATTCGGGTTATTAGACGTTTTGAAAATTTTCCAACAAGGGAAACAAGTAGATATTAGCCCTACACCTTTGATAGAATTCTAGATATTTTCAACATTTAAAAAAAGGGGATGAGTGCTGACAAACATGATAACCCCGCTATATTCTTTATATATTTTAGGCTGTTTTCTGCGCTTTGGTAGGGTTGTTGTCTCTTTGACACATTCCCCGTTTCAATTTTCAATTCTATTTACCCCTGTACCTTTTATAGCTTACGATATGAATTTTACTTATTGGTGACAATCGGCAATCCTCGGGGGAATCCGCTACTCTCGTTAGATGAAGGTACGGAATCGGCCGAGTTGTGACGAATGTATTGGTGATTGTCTTACGGTGATCTGTAATTGTTTTCATCTTTGTCCTTTTTACAGTTGAGGGTATGGATGGGGGTTTACAGAATAGAGAATAATGGCTTAAAATAATGAATAGAGAAAAATGAGGTAAACAATAAAAAGTAGAACATAATGGGTTATCAAGGTTTAAAAAATAACCATGGAAAATAAGCGAGTTAGGCAATACAATACTGATTACAGAAATGAATGATGTACAGAATAAAGAAATCATCTAATTATGGAAATATTTAATAGTAAACCTATTTTCATGAGAATTTTACAGAATAAACAATTATATATAGTTTTAAAAATAAAGAAAAATGTCCTAAATATTTAAAGAATACAGAAATTGAAGACCCCATCCAGACCATTATAGTTACATCACACATTTGTACAACATATATTTTCCTATTTCTATATAAAAAAAATCAAAAATCATGCTCACTAAATTTAACAAGGCACTATTGGTTGCAGTCTAATAATTGACTACTACGTAGACTTACATGCAAAACATCTGATTTTTTAAAAAGTAAAATCCCAAAAAGATGCAACATATTTTTTACATCCAGAAATATGTTTCAATTCAGCCCAATTTTTAATCAAACAGACAATATTATCAAAAGTAAATAAACGCACATTTTTCTCCTCCTTTTACGAGCATTATAAACCTTTATATAAAACCTATTTCACAAGTTTTAATATTGATCGCATCTCTGGCAATTATACAGATGCTTCATATACATATATTTCGATATTAAGGATGTACTTATTAGGTATTAGGTGAGGTTTAGGAATTATTGTCAGATGTTCGGACTCCTCGGTTTTTTCCCTACTGTACAGGGTAAAATAATTAGCCCCATACATTGTAACACCCATTTTTCTTTTCGTTTAAGACTTCAATAGCTCATAAAAGGTCATTTACCAAAATTTAAGCAGATTCTAGATTTCTTTTCTTTCGATTTGAGACCCAAATAAAACCAATAAAAATAAGGTAAAAGTCCGGTTCAGCCTTTTCCCGCCATTTTTTAAAAACTTAAATATCTCGAAAAGGAACTCCATTACCTAACAATATTTTTAGCTTATTTTGTTCAATAACTAATGTTCTTCTGACTTAAAGTTTTAATTTTAAATTGTAGATTTTTTTAATTTCACCTAAGTACATTCTTAAGACGTTACAATAGTTCAACGAGTTCTAAATGCATACAAAATTTCTTCATAATCCGAAATATCGACCAATTACGTATATATATTATACCATTACCGATAACAGATAATCCGGAGTTTACAGCATTAACAAGTTCCCAATAAAAGCCGACGTCCCTCTAAATTAACGAATATGATGCGACATTAATCATTCTAGTAGAAAAATGTAAGACACTGATTGGTGAGCTAAAAGGGTTTTTATAAACCTTATTCAAATGTTTCAAACTATCGATTTAATCGATTAAGACCAGACATTGCCATGTATTCAGATGTTTCAAACACTCGATTTAATCGATTAAGACCAGACATTGCCATGTATTCAGAAGTTTCAAACACTCGATTTAATCGATTTAGACTAGACATTGTCATGTATTCAGATGTTTCAAACGATCGATTTAATCGATTTAGACCAGACATTGTCATGTATTCAGATGTTTCAAACGATCGATTTTATCGATTTAGACCAGATATTATCATGTATTCAGATGTTTCAAACGATCGATTTAATCGATTTAGACCAGAAATTGTCATGTATGCAGATGTTTCAAACAATTGATTAAATCGATTTAGACCAGACATTGTCATGTATTCAGATGTTTCAAACGATCGATTTAATCGATTTAGACCAGACATTGTCATGTATTCAGATGTTTTAAACGATCGATTTAATCGATTTAGACCAGACATTGTCATGTATTCAGAACAATCGATTTAATCGTTTTAGACCAGACATTGTCATGTAATAGTTCATCAAGATTACAGGCAACAACATAATACAAACCACATTAAGTGTCTATGAAAAGTTTTAATGTCAACTTGTCAATACTTAAGAAATTACCATATTCTCTAATATTACAAAGCTACCGTAACTTGTCTATCAAATAGGATTATTAAATATTATCCATATTAACGAGATTTTGAATATCATTCGTGTAAAGATGAACTGTCTGTGTGTGGAAAAAATTATTATCCTTACATCAATTGAGCCATCAAATACTGTAAAAAAGAAAATTATCTTTGTATTAATAAAACTAGGTCAACAACACTGGTATGAAATGGTCAGTTTCCGAGGAAACCATCTGACCTACATGTAGAGTCCATTTTTCATCAATAAAAAAACATAAATAACTACTTATAAATTTTGTACATTTAATTTTTCCTTACAAAAAGGGCTGCAACTCTCTTGTGCTGGTTGACGTAAGGTCAAAGTACAGACTGTGGATTTAGATTTAATGATTTTAAGACAAATTTAAGAACGTTTTTAACCTATTTTATGTGCCTTTTACATATATGTGCACCTTTTTGGAAAGAATTCAAACAGTAATATTTCAGATAAAAGATAAAATTGAGAATGGAAATGGGGAATGTGTCAAAGAGACAACAACCAGACCATAGAACAGACAACAGCAGAAGGTCACCAACAGGTCTTCAATGCAGCGAGAAATTCCCGCACCCGGAGGCGTCCTTCAGCTGCCCCCTAAACAAATATATATACTAGTTCAGTGATAATGAACGCCATACTAAACTCCAAATTGTACACAAGAAACTAAAATTAAAAATAATACAAGACTAACAAAGGCTAGAGGCTCCTGACTTGGGACAGGCGCAAAAAGAGACTTTTTCGTTTTTCAGTTATTTTTCAACAGGCAAAAGTTGTATGCACAATTTCATCAAAATCAGAGTCATATAAAAATTAGAAGATGTGGTACGATAGCCAATGAGACAATTCTCCACCCGAGACCAAATGACAAATGCCCATTTACTGTACCTTGACCTTAAAGCAGGAACATATCGAACCAATCTTAAAATGGTTCTATGGTCTTTGTCATCCATTCGGATGTCAATAAAATAACAGTATGCTTTATCTGAAAACAACGAAGCGTACCCATCGTTTGGGTTATATTAAGTTTTTAATTGCACATCTTTTCTGTACATAATTTGCATTGTAGGTAATTTTGTATGCAATATCGTAAATGATTTAGTGGGAACAGCGAATGGTATATAGTACATTGTGTATGGTGCAATATAAAATGGTCTATGTATGGTATAATGGGAAAGGTGTAAGTGGCACGTTTACATACAATGTAGATCAACGACTATACATGTAAATTTGTATGTTCTTTAGGAATAAAACCACTTAATAATGGTCCCATTGCTTTCTATGTTTTCCCCCAACTTCAAGCTTTCAAAGCTCTTTTGTCTTATGTTCAAATAAAGTGACACTCATTCCATGTCAAAACAATACCTTCTGGTTACCCTTGCTGGAAAAATCATCATACCTATAATTGCATATAAGATCGCACTGGTCCCCTGGTCCCCGGAAGTTCGGAAGTACAAAAAACAGACAGGTACTTCAGATATGGGAAACAGGCAGCATATGTCCTCCTGTTTCAATTTCATACATCTTGCTTTGATCAACAAAGGTTCTAACAATGATCCCTAGTCATTAAACTTTCATTTGATACCAAAATTACCAAAATATTTTACAAACGTTAAAAGTTACAGCTATGCGTAGGAACTATTTTGTATGAAATAATTATGTACTGCTTTCTTGTATGTTCTTTCAGACCGAGCCTGAATAAGTGGTTCTATACCTTTACATGTGTATCAAGTGACCTTTTGTCATGAATTTCTATATTTTAATGGATGTAATGCCGAGTCAAACGATAAAGCAGACTAATTAGAAAAAGAGGGAAATATATTAACGACAACGGTTAAAGTAGGACTAAGAATCATTCAAGGACAGTATATATGTGCGCATTACGTGTGTACCAAGTGACTACCAAATGACCTTTTGTAATTGGTATGTTCTAACAGATGTACTAGCTACCCACTGATAACGTAGACAATACGTTTCATTACGGGGCCTTCTATAGCTGACTATGCGGTATGGGTTTTGTACATTGTTGAAGGTCGTACGGTGATCATATAGATGTTGACTTCTATGTCAGTTGGTCTCTGGTGGAGAGTTGTCGCATTGGCAATCATACCACATCTTCTTATCTTTTTATAAATTAGACCACAAAAAAAGAATATTAACGAGAATCGTGTAAGTACTAGGGCGTTTACATGAATCAAGGACTCTTATGTGCATCGTGTGTGTACCAAGTGATATATTTAAAGGATGTACTTCATAGCCAACGACAAAGTAGACAAATATGATCAATTGATTGTGGAATATTAACGAGAACGGTGAAAGAATAATGTTTACATGGATCCTAGACTATATGAGAATTGCATGTATCAAGAGACCATTTGTAATTTGTATATTTGATAGATGTACTTCATGGCCAAAGATTAATTAGACAAATTATAAGACAAGAAAAGGGAAATATTAACGAGAACAGTGTAAGAAGGACGTTTACATGGACTGTATGAGCGCATCGCGGGTGTACTGAGCGACCTTTTGTAATTTGTATATTCTAACAGATATACTACCTAAACACTGATAGGTAGACAAATTAGACAAAACCAGGGAATATTAACGAGAATGTTGTTATATCATTAATGACAGAACGTATATCTTATGCCCTTACTTTTAACTCCATTAAGGAACATTTGTGTAGAAAGCCTCGTTTTCGTATTTCCCTTGACGCAAAGAAATGCGACAGTCATTACAAAAAAATCAACTTTGTTCTGTAGCCTAATTTGTCTTGTTTGTTTTGATGATAAGTGCAATCTGTTTATAAATCTTTCTACCTCGAGACAATCACTATTATTGACAGGAAACTAGTGCAGAATGTGATATATAGATTATAATTAAAGCTACAAATGGTTATATCGTTGGACAGATTTCTTTACTGTTCTCTGTAGGGGTAAATTCAGTAAAAAAATCTCCCATTGACTTCAATGCAAATCTATGTCTTAAATTAAATTTATACTTTATTTAGCTTGAGAAGTCAGAAGCTTTCATATATCATTCATTAAAGTACAAATGTAGCCTCATCTTTTGCAAAAATAAGATCATGCGGCATTTTTGGGCATTCACATGGCCTTGTTTACAAACACTGTAGATTCGCACTTAATTCCTATACTGACCCATATTAATTTTCAACCCTGTAGTAATAAAAAATAAGTTCATTTAGCATTCATTTTTTAACTTTTTTTTAACTCTATAGCATGTCTAGTTTTAGTTTGATCCATCTATCAAAAAATATTTATTACAAACAATATTTACCAATCAAAAGAGCACAGGCATTCAGTGTTATACAGAAAGCTTGGTCCCTGGTGACGTATATTTATCCTGTACCTGAACATATTTATTATAGTGGTGATGATTATTTTTGAAGAAGTCTATTGATGTGTAAACTACGTCGACTTATGGACTTAAGGATGTTCGCTACTCTATTTCAAAAGACCGCTATAAATTGAAAGTATATGAATTAAGGAACTAAAAAAGCAGAAAAAATGAATGGTCAGTGTGCTTGTTTTCAAGATATAAGCCATTGAAAATTTGGCGGGAAGTGATTCTCTCAAGACTTTTCATACATTTAACATTGGCACCTTTTTTCTTCCAAAAACAATGAAATAATAACAAGGATTTTATAAGATTTTAAAATATGGCTTTTTAAACTATATGTAATAGTATTATGAAAAGAAATGTAGGGGTTAGAGGCCAGATTTTTTTAATGGCACTACATGGATAAAACCAGAAGATTCCGAATATCTGGCAAAAATTCAAAAACGAGAGGAGCGAACATCCTTAATTTAGTGCTTTTTTGTGAGTGAAAAGCATCGTTTATATATTTATACACTTCGTAAAAATAACCTTAATACGTATTATTCCAATGAAATGCACTGAGAACTATGCCTATATCATATCAAATATTTCATGAACAATTAAAGATACACAAAAACTGATAAAAGATTCCTGGCTATATTTTGTACGCAAAACGTGCGTTTCGTCTACAAAAGACTAATCAGTGACGTAAGAATCAAAATAAGGTCAAAGCAAGTTTGAAGTAGGAATTGATACTCGGCAGGTCTTATAACCTGTGTTACCATTGCGCTTACTTGTATAAAGACTTAAGGATGTAGTTAGGTCAGGCTATGGAATTTTTGTCAGATGTTCGGACTCCTTTGGTTTTTTCTTGCGATACAGGCTAAAATAGTTTGCTTTATAAAACACATTTTTCTTTTCATATAAGACTTCAATAGCTCATAAAAGGTCATTTACCAAACTTTAGGAAGATTCTAGTTTTTTCTTCTTACGAATTGAGATCCAAATTTAAGGTAAAAGTATGAGTCAGCCTTTTCCCGCCATTTAAAAACAAAATAAATATCTCGAAAAGGAGTTCCATAACCTATCAATATTTTTAGTTTATTTTATTCCTTAACTAACGCTCTTCTTACTTATAGTATCAATTTTAAATTTCCATACTTTTTTAATTTCACCTGACTACATCCTTAACACACAGTATTGGAGTTATTTTGAAATGTTCCTTTTCTTTGTGACTTCCTTGCTTAGTTATCATATGTGTGTTGGTCCGTAGTGATGTTGTGTGATATTTTTTTAACTGGACATCTTTATCCTTGGGTAAATCCGGTACTCTTCTTGAGGAATTGAATCGTCCGAGTTTAAAATCTAGACTCGCATGATGGGTGGTGCATGGTGGGTGGTGCATGTAAAGCAGAAGATGCCTATCACGTTGACGTGATAATTTTTCTTCGTTCAGAGTTCAAATATTACGGTTTACTTTGATTATTAAAATACATTCCAATTTTGTAAAATTATGAATAATTACTATTTTGGAATGTCTAATTAAAAGAAGATTCGACTGTTTTCAATGATGCAGTTTATGAATTTTAGAAAAGACAGGAAGACTTTTTTTTAAAATGGTCATGGTCTAAAACAACACATGGAAATTGTCCATACATATTTATACAATTAACGATAAAATATTGAGTGTTTCTCATGTTTGATTCTTTTATTTCGTTGATCAAAAGACATTTTCTTTATAATGGATTTATTTTTAGTCGATAAACATAGCATTCAACACCCACAACATTGCGTAACATTTCCGCTAGGCGTTCTAATGACAATAAGTAATCAAAAGCAAAAATACAAACGAACATAAAAGAGTATATATATATATATGTTTATGATTTAAAATTCATTTTTGAAACATAAAATACAAGAAGTGACCATTAACATGTAAATTAATTTAATTTTTATGTGAATTTAATTTGTCTATGATGTTTATGCACATCCAAAATGCAATGCACACTATTAATATAAAACTAACAAATATTTAAAATTATATTAATCGAATGGTATACTTTGGAAAATACGTTTGTTCGATGCATAGACAATTGGTCGGTTTTTGTTTGAAGATATGAAGTGATGGAGCAGTCGCTACAATTTTGTTTTAGCTATTGAAATAATTATATGCAATTTCATCATTTGAGCAACCCTTATAGGAATGAAATTTAAAGTAAAGATTGAGATATGAGATACTGCATATACTTTAATGAGACGACAACCAAACGACATTAAAAACTCAACAATTACATTACATGTATATTTCATTATAATGCGTTATTTTGATAGGCTAACAGCAATCTCGCGTCATTCTGAAATTAACCTTCATTTTCAAAATGAAATGTAACATTCATGCATGACACGAGCTTCCACAATAAATTGCAAAGGTAAATAGGTAAATAAAAGAAAAAAACTTGATACAAATCGTGTTTTCATGATCCTAGCAAAAAAAAAAAGTAATTATAAGTGTTGAATGCTTCTTTTAGTAATTTTATAGGGTTGTAAAAGCGTTGACCGTGCGCACATTTTTAGAAAGAAGCGCTTCCGCGCTTCATACAAAATGTATTTCGGTCAATGCTTTTACAATCCAATAAATTGACAAAAAGAAGCATTCAATTCTTAATAGACGTCTACATACAGCCTTCAACAAGTCAACAAACCAGATTGATTGATTGTTGGTTGCTTAACGTCCAGTGGCAAATATTTCATGCATGTTCCGGACGAGAAAAAATTAACAAAGAATACAATAGGTACATGTAGGTCTTGTAATTGAGGTCGTCCGGGATAAGGTTGGGAAATTTAGATTGCCACTGGAAAATGAGGGTATATTGGATAGGGACAGAAATTTGGCCTTGCAACAGGCAACCTACGGACCCCTCAAAAAGTTGTTGCAAGGGTTCTTAACGCGCACAGAGCGTGGCGCTCTCTCTACCATTCGTCACAACTCGGCCGATTCCGTCCTTTAATCAAGAAAAGCAGCGGGTTCACCCGAGGATTGTCGACTGTCTTTCTATACAAGGCATCGGATTTCAACACACCAGTGTCCATATGATAATCCCGTTTAAAATCGTTCCATACAAAGTTCTCGAGATAACAAAAGCATTAAGATTTAGAAAAAGACAACTGATGTGGGATTTCCCGACTTGGGATAGTCACGTGACCCTGCCTGAGGTTAAACTAGTTTTGTTTTATAATTTTAGATCTCAAACTTATAAAATCTTATATCATATTAGTGTCGTGTTTAAGGTGGTTCTAAACAGCTGGACTAAAATTAATTTGGCTCGTTTAATTTTCATAAAATTTTGACAAAAATACAAAAATTCCATAAACTTGAACAACACACTTTATGGGAAAAATTTCATTGGATATATAGCAGATTGACAAACACTAATTTTGATCATTGAGAAGCTTACTATTTTCTTAATAATATATCGTGATTAAAGTGTTCAACTGATTTTTACAGAGCTATCTCCCTGTACTAGTGTTATGTACCACCTTAAGAAGTTTTGAGTTAACCAATTTCTAGTTATTACCGTAATTGTTATTTTCCGGCACATTTATCGGACAGATTACCTTAAATCAATGCAATCTCCATCTGCCTTTAGGGCCCAGACAAGATGAAGTTATATAACAAAGACTCTATAAAAGACAAATTAATTTATGGAATATATAAGGGTCTGGATAGGATTTACAGAATGGGGTGCTAGAATTAAAAAAATATAAAGAACTGAGAATAATAGGCAAAACATTTGAAGAATAGAGAAAATGACATTATATCTATCAAATAAAAATCAAATATTTTATTGGATAAAACACATATGATAAATCAACTTCCGAAGCAAGGTTGTAAGCTCTCCGAACTTTCCCGAAGTCCTGCGTTTAATACTGTTTGATTGCCGAGTTTATGAGCTTCGGTCCTTGCTTGGAATTCGGTGACAAATATGACATTGCGCAATCAAAAAATATATAGAAAAATAAAGTATACGGAATCGAAGGATCCTACTCCAGACCCTCATGTATATAATGATTAAAATAGTTATCGTTTTTTGTGTATGTATCATAAAAGGTTGTAATTAAGGCAGCATGTCTCTTCTTTTTCTTTGTTTTTAAATTCCTAATTCTTCTTTCTATCAAAATTATTTTCGAAATTCGTACTGAGTGTGTTTTTCACCTCACAACATCAAAAACCTAGCAACAGGAAGTAGTCGTCAAAATAGAATAAAATTCAGCTTTTGTCTTACAATTTCTAAATCATGCAACCATTTAATTTGTTCATTGAAGTGACAATCTGTTGGTTATAGGTTCTTAAGTGCAATCAATGGTTATATTCTTAACAACACAAATAATGCACCACATCGTACCATATATTGAAGTTTCGCGATTTCGTGTTTTTGCTAAAACTTTGTATAAAGCATAACCTTCAAATTAATGTAAAGTCCACAGAGAAATTTTCATTTAGTGGCGACAATGGAGATTTCGACCACAAAAGTCAAAAATCTAAATTCTGAGATAAGTAAATTACAAACTGGTCAATAGACAAGAATTTGATTAGGAAACTGAAAATTAGAGTTATTTTCGATGTTTTCAGGTGAACAGATACACATGACTTTAGCTTTCACAAATTAGACAACTTTTTTTCGGTAAAATATGATTTGAGATGCTAAACATTAAAATCAAGAAAATTAAGAATTTTTATCTGCATATAAATTTAAGGAGATGGTGCATATATTTTGATGTTGAGTGTATATGAAAACGTCAATAGGATGCATCAAAACAACTTTACAAAGACAACATATCCATTGTAGTAAAGATTATTGAAATAGCACGACGCATGCATTTAGATAAAAATTAATTGATTCTCTTTTAACTGTATTCAATGAAATTCAATCATCCAATGTCGAATTTCTGTTTTTGCGTTTCTGCATATCGAGTTTTCCTTTATATTTCAAGGCTAATTCAAAAATTCAGTGGGTTTTACAAAACATTACGACAATCAGAACCTATTTTTGGTATCTTAGACAGAACCAGATGTAAGACGAAACATATATGCATTTCTCTTATGATAATCTGGATGGAGGGTCGTTCATTTCTATATTCCTTGATTTTAAGACAACTTTTCTACATTCATTATATATTTTGTCAATTATTCTCTATTCTTTATATTTTAGTCTCCCATTATTCTCTATTCTTTAGATTCTATCCTCCCATTATTCTCTATTCTTTATATTTGAGCCTCCCATTATTCTCTATTCTTTATATTTTAGCACCCAATTATTCTCCATTCTTTATATTTTAGCACCCAATTATTCTCTATTCTTTATATTTTGACCACCCATTATTCTCTATTCTTTATAAATTAGCACCCAATTATTCTCTATTCTTTATAAATTAGCACCCAATTATTCTCTATTCTTTATATTTTAGCCTCCCATTATTCTCTAATCTTTATATTTTAGTCTCCCTTTATTCTCAATTCTTTATATTTTAGCCTCCCATTATTCTCTATTCTTTATATTTTAGCCTCCCATTATTCTCTATTCTTTATATTTGAGTCTCCCATTATTCTCTATTCTTTATATTTGAGTCTCCCATTATTCTCTATTCTTTATATTTGAGTCTCCCATTATTCTCTATTCTTTATATTTCAGTCTCCCATTATTCTCTATTCTTTATATTTTAGTCTCCCATTATTCTCTATTTTTTATATTTGAGTCTCCCATTATTCTCTATTCTTTATATTTGATTCTCCCATTATTCTCTATTCTTTATATTTGAGTCTCCCATTATTTTCTTTGAGTCTCCCATTATTCTCTTTGAGTCTCCCATTATTCTCTATTCTTTATATTTTAGTCTCCCATTATTCTCTATTTTTTATATTGCAACCTCCCATTATTCTCTATTCTTTGTTTTTTGTCCCTTTAATATTCTTCACTTTTTGCCTATCAATTCTATTCTGTAAACCTTATCAAGACCCTCATTTATGGAAACAACAATAGGATGCACCATTATATGTTTACAAATGTAAAATAAACATTGTCGTAAAGAATATCGACATAGCACGACGCATGCACTTATAAAAACTCCAGTAGATTTTCTTTCAACTGTTTTCAATGGAATGTAATTTACCAATATCTAATAGACCACTTTCGAGTTATATCCTTCACCGGAAAAGTTCGTCAATTTTGAGCGCCTTTGTGACATCATTTACCAGAAAGAGTGGATCGCCTGTATCCCTGCTCTATTAAAGTTCATCAAGCGTCTTTGTGATAGTCATTATGCAGGATAAACTAGAAATAATATTTGTTCTGTAAGTACTTGATCACAATTCCCAAATGATAGCAGTGCTGAATATCAATTATAAAAATTTAATTTGCCGAATAATTCGTGCAACATTGCATTAGGCCAAATAAAAAAATATGTGTGTTTCCTTTTTCCCTACCTACCCTTTATTTTAAGCTTAGAAATAGCCTACCTTAAAGTTTTTTTGATCATTTTTCAATAAGCACTGTTAAAGTCAGAATTTCTCTCCCATAGACTCAATGTAAAAAAAAAATGGTAAAATACAAAAAATTCCCTACCTACCTACCCTATTTTTTGAAATGTAATAGGAAACACACATATTATTTTATTTGGCCTTATCATTTTGTCAACCAAAACATACTTCGGAAGCTTTAAGTCTGTTCGGAAGTCTAGACAGAACCGATGAAGATGTCAGACGGTTAATATTTCTGTTGTAATAATTAGTTATTCTCCTCGAAATACTGTAGTGGCCCATTCAATTAATATATTTGAACCAATGTTTGCACAAAATATCTTAACTTTAACTCCTTTAACGAATGATTGATTTTGTTGCCTTTGTCATAAAACAGATACTTGCCTGCTTAATCAGTTTTCACACTTCACATTGTATATGTTTGTCAAGACGAAATGATGATAAGTGTCGAACAATAATTTGCTAGATAAAGCAATAACAATTTTTACAGCTGTCATTATTTAGATAAAATCTGATCAAACAATGATATTATAACGTATACCTTATACGCTGATATCTATTATTCTATTATGAAGGCATGAATTAATACAATATATAGTGTTGCCGATAGCCCAGCAAGCATAGTGGACAACGGAAGGAATTTATTAATCATTTACATACATGTATCTTAATATATATATATAGACATATGAAAAAATAATAACCACAATTACTCCGAATAACGAAACCATGATATACACTATTAGGTACAACTTAGCTAGAATAATGTAAACCTTATACGAACAAGAGCTATTATATGATTGACATGAATGTAAACTGAATAACTGAATAAATGAATAACTCGATCATGAACGACCTCGCCGGCCAGGAACACCCAAACAAACCCAATAATGGGATAAACTGGAAACCTGGGTGCGACCCAATGCGACAAATCGTCTCACGAGACATACTCGGACATGTATTGTTTTGAAAACATATAAATACATGTATCATAATATATTCATAATATGAATGAAACTTGAATGTTGCCCTGTCTGCGGCGGGCTAGAAAGTGATAGTCTCAGGGAAAAAATTTCCCGCAATAAAATTAGTCACGTGTCTTATACCTAGTGACGTAAACTTATAAAACTATACGCTAGTACCGTACATATAATAATTTCTCCCTATACTAGCGAAACGTGAGAAATTATACTTATTCCTGGTATGATACTCATGTTGGTAATTTCAATTTTTTGGATTTATAAAATGTGAAGTCATATCATATATGCCTACTCTTTTTTTATACCCCAATAATTGACCGGGGTATCGAAGTACAGACATCCTTGAGCTTCTCCTTTGTTGTAATAGGGGTTTTGCTGATTTTGTTGGATGTATAAAAACGCAGCCATGTCCTTTCTGGGATTGAGGACGTTGAATCGTCTAGGATGGGTACCACGCTTCTGCAAGAACCATTGCAACAACTCTCCGAGGATGAGTCCATGTGTGATCTGTTCCAAACAAATTTATTTCCCTATCAAAACATACCCTTATTTTCTAGTGGCTGTTCTGAATTAGATTTGTGTTCTTCCTTTTCGTGTATGCAATATTTGCAACTGGACGTAGAGCCAGCACAACAAATTAATCAAACTGTTTTTGTATAACTTTTCGCCGAGGAGGAAATGTCACAATCACCAATGCCAACCGCGTTTTACACAAAAAAAGTAACTTGTTCAACAGAAAACTACAACTGTGTCTGTTTGTGCATTGTTTTCGCTTTAGATTGTATAAGTTGAAGGTCATAAAGTTAAAAGTAAACTTACGGACCAAAATGTTTTCATATCTCATAATCTTAACAAAATGACGAGATTTAGACCTTGATATTTTAACTGATGAAATTAAAATATCAGGAAATCTACAATTGCAGATTTTGCATTAATATTTTAAAATCTGCAAATAGTTATAGTGCTATACAGGAAATGATGCCATCCAATACATTGTAAGATCTCACGATAAATTTATGCAATAAAATACTAATGATAAAAGTCTATAAATTTGGAATAAAAACGTAAAAAATCGAAAAATAAACCACGGGTCTTATCTGATAGGACTACAAGTAAAGTTTTACTGCGGAATCACGATAACTGAGGAGCTGGATAGGGTTAAAAGATTATAGAATGTTTTATAAAGATCACTGAAAAATAAGCTAATAACTTAAGAATGGCGAAAATTTTACCAAAACAAAAAACAAAAGAATAGAAAATGATGGCCTGCTTAAATATAAAGAATAGAGAATAGATGGAAAAATAAATAAAGAATATAATAAAATATTTTTGAAAAGCAAATTGTTTTAACTTCTTTTGTTTTTAAATTTCACTCCTATATTACAAATTGAATTTTCAATCAATTCAAACTAGCTTGACAGTAAAGGCACCTGCAAAATGGTTTTGAAAATCGACCGAGAAGCTTGGGTCAAGGAAACGTGTGGCCTAGTCTATTCGAAATTTCAGAGTCTATAATGCATTCTGGGAAATATTTTCAAAGGCATACACCAAAACATAGCCATTCGTTAAAACCTTTCTTAAAATTGAAAATCAACCAATGGCGTGACGTTTCTTTTCATTTCGGGGTACGTTAATAAAGTTATCAATAATCCGTTAGATTCTAAAACGGTGAATTTTTACCAGGTGACGTTGGTGAATTAGATGGACATCGTGCATCACGGCTCAGTCGTTACAGCTGAACGGACGTGCCTGGTCAGCTGCTCATCATCCGCAAACTACAATTAATTAACTGCTGGCTGCATGACTCAACGAATTACTACTTATGATTACAGAAACCAACTCAACGCTGTATTCAGTCTATATGAATGTCCGGGTCAGCATACAATCCAAAATCCATTACGACGGAGGAGTGCTTTGCCGTCTGACAATAGTCCTGCATTTTGGTGTTGTGTAATGGACCGTCATATCACCGTCTCAAAACAGCGGACATGATCACACTTATTTAATATGTAACACTATGTCTGCAAATCACCGACCAGCACTACAGCAATGTGGTTAGCAAGCTTCCCAGTTGATCTACCTTGTCCTATAAATTTCCGTTGTGTAGTGCAGTGATGTTAATCACATGAAAATAGTAAAGAAAACAACAACAGTACAGTAAAGCCAAAATGGCCGCCCTCTGTCTGACCAACTTTAATAGCACCATCTAACACATTAAAGCTCACCAGTGTCCACAAAGCAACGTGTCGGTCGTGCGATGGCTTTATAGCCAGTCAAGGTCGTTAAACACTCAAGTAGTAATAAGCTGAAAATATTGATAGAACAATGAGTTTGTTAACACAAATTAGAGACGACATCTGATATTCTGCGGGAGGAGGGGGTGCATGAGGATTTTTCCGCATGGAAAATTTATTTTCACTTATGTGCACATTGGTATCCTCTACCATCCTGTGTTTATGTATTTTGAAAATCCTTCTGCCATCCCTCACCCCGCAAAAAATCAAATGGCCTTCAAATTTCTAAATTTCTGGATAGGCAAATTTGACATACAGACGCATACAATAGTACAATTTTTTTATTTGTTTTAGATTGCTGTGATAATTACATTTTTTGGACAAAGTTTTCTGAAAAAAAATCATGGTTCGCATCCGATAAAGTGGCATTCACACGTAAAAGATATGAAATTATGATTTCGTAATTTCTGTTGTTATCCGACACTGGGGTGATTATTAGCCACAAAGGTTTCCATTTGACAGTTTTTGACAGATCAATTATGACATTCGGAACAAGATCTTTATGACAAAGGCAATCGACAATCCTCGGGTGAATCCGCTACTCTCCTTATATGACAGTACGGAATCGACCGAGTTGTGACGAATGTTCCTAAAGGATGATTTAACATTTCCGGATTGATTTATGACGTTGAACAACATTCGTTGGAATGATAAAAAGAGTTTTTGTTTATCTTTTATCAGATAGCAAATTTCATGGAGTACATATTTTTTGCGTTAACCAACAAATATATTCATGCGCCAGGCCTATTCAATGACACAGATATACAACTTACGTGTGATAGAGGTTACGGGTGTGGAAAAATATATTCCCTATCTCCAATTTTTAAAAAGAATTATAAGGATTAAACGCCTTTTTAAAGGAATTTATTGGTGTATAAACTGGACCAAGTCACTCACATGCATATCATAAAAGTCATTCGGACTTTTATTTGTTTGTGAGTGAACTGGTCGAGTTTATACACCAATAAATTCCTTTAAAAAGGCATTTAATCCTATAATATACGAGATGAACCTTATTGAGGTGATGTATGTAATTGGGAGTGATATTAACATATATAAACGAGAACACATACTGGAGATGAACCTTGTTTATGTGATGTATGTGGCTAAGGGTTCACTGAGAGTGATATTTAACATTTATTATACTTCACGTTAAAGTGCCATATTTTGATTGGCTAATACGAGGGTGTTAATTTACTCTATGACATGGCTGAGCGGGTGATATTTTTTTGAATGTCATCCTCTCGTCCAGACCAATCAAAATCGATAACTTAAAGGACAATGAATTGAATTTACATCAAGTAATTAAGTACAATGCTTAAGTTCTACGTTTTGGCTCAGATTTTATTAGTTGACTGTCAAAATAAAAAAATAAAACATCTTGCCTCATTTTTGTTGGTTTTTCTAATACCCGTAACGTAGTTATGTACGTGACGTCATAGAAAATTGGTACCCCTCGAAAAAACATTGTCAACCTTGGCTCCGCCGCGGTTCACAATGTTTTCTCGGGGTAACAATCTGCTCTATCACCCTCTCAGCTATGTGTTATTTATATAATACACACGAGAACACATACTGGCGATAAACCTCTTGAATGTGATGTATGTAATTGAATGTTTACTAAGAGTGATATTTAACATATACACATGATAACACATACTGGAGATAAACCTCTTGAATGTGATGAATGTGATAGAGTTTTCACTAAGAGTGATAATCAACATATACACATGATAACACATACTCGAGATAAACCTCATGAATGTGATGTATGTAATTGAGTGTTTACTAAGAGTGATATTTAACATATACACATGATAACACATACTGGAGATAAACCTCATGAATGTTGTATGGCCTTCAACAATGAGCAAAACCCATACCGCATAATAAACCATAAAAGCCCCCCACCCGAAATGACAAATGTAAAACAGTTTAAACTAACGGCTTGATTTATGTACAAAACAATAAAGAAAAATTTGATACCACTAAATTAAAGGCTCCTGACTTGGGATAGGCACATACAAAATGTGACGGGGTTAAACATGTTTGCCGGCGCCAAACCCTCATATGTTAAACCTAGGAACTTAATGTAACAATACAACACAAGAGCTTAGATGCATGATTTTTTTTATAAGTTGTTATTGGCTTTGAACTACTGTAAATTCAGAAATTATTGCGGGCATTTATTATTGCGATTTTTCAAAAATGGGCAAGAATGCGAGTTTAATTAATGCGATTTCAGAACAATCTACGTTTAGATCAACGTTTTATTTATCAAAATGCGAGTTCTTATTATTGCGATACTCACCGAGTCGCATTATTCGCATTAATAAAAACCTCGCAATAATTTCTGAATTTACAGTAGCTGTCAGCAACTGCGGGTACTCTCTGATCCGTACTTTGTGTCCTTTATGTTGTGAAAGATGTATAAATACCCTGCCACGTGCGGTCTGTGATTTTGTTAGATGTTTTCTGCTTTGTATCGACCTGATGAGTTAAGCCCTTTTCATAGTTTGTTCTTTAGTTGTACTGTAACACCACTGTCCCGTGTTAGGGGAGGGTTGGCGCCTTCAATCACGTCTAACACCGACACATTCTGTACGTGTCATTACTAGTCAGGGGTCTGTAACTGTCCCGGGTTAGGGGAGGGTTGATGCCTTCAAACAAGTTTAACACCGACACATTCTGTACGTGTCTGTCAGGAATCTGTAACGGCCCCGGGTTAGGGGAGGGTTGACGCCTTCAAACACGTTTAACACCGACACATTCTGTACGTGTCTGTCCCAAATCAGGAGTCTGTAACTGTCCCGGGTTAGGGGAGGGTTGACGCCTTCAAACACGTTTAACACCGACACATTACGAAATTTACGGTACCGTATACTGAAATTAGACGGCAACCAAACAACCTTTCAAAACAAAACGAACAAGTACTCGGAGAGGTTAACATATGGTCTTGAACTCTTCTATAAAAGACATGTGTCCTTTATAAAAATGCATGTAAATGAACACTTATATTGCCTTCTTGCTATGTAATACAACCAATCCTGAATTTCAAGACTTGTAATAATTCTACTCGATTTTACTAAACAGGTCAAAATATTTACATTCAGTCCTTATCCAATATTAGCAAAGTTTTTTTATAACTATTATGACAAAGAAGAATCCAAAACTAAATTGTATTTGACCTCGGATAAATTATGACGTTGATTGGATTAACGCCGTCACATGGTGACCCGAAATGGATCCGTATGAGGTCAGTAGATTTCATATTGGGTTCCAAAGCTGGAAATGTTCCGTGTGCGGTAAATTCGTTATACGGTTTACTACTGACCTCTTACGGACCTCCTACGGACCAATGGGGTATTGGAATATCGGGGCTGTCCCATCCATACAGGGTAAAATCCTTCAACCTCACCCCATATGGATTTTACTAACCCTCTATGCATCCGTAATGGGTCAGTAGCAAGCCATATAACTTATCGTATGCGAAACAAAATGCAAGACGCTCTATTCGTAATAAAATGTAAAGTGTCTTGAATTTCTGATGATGTTTATATGTACGACGACAAACAGATCATACAACGGAAGTAAGAGTTGCCGGACATAACCGCCAATGTAGAGAAATGACAAAAGAAACAATTTATCGTTGGTAACTATTAGCGTATACTAATTGATTGGTTTGTGTTTAACGATACTTTCAGCATAATTGTTCTATTTCGTGGCCGTCAGTTTTTATTGGTGGAGGAACCCGGAGTGCCCGGTGAGAACCACCGACCTTCAGTAAGAAAACTGACAATCCTAAACAAATATGATTTGAGTAGAGTGCACCTGCTAAGTGCGGGATTCGAACTCACAACCTTATTGTTGACAGGCTAGTGATGCAGTAGTTCTACTACTTAAAAAACTCGGTCACCGAGGCCCCCACAATAGCGTATGAGAATATGTCTGTTTAATGAATCTTTAAATCGCAAAATAAAAAAAAAAACGCATTCATTATTTGATTTCTTTATTTTTCTTTTTGATTTTTGGTGTTTTTATGCCACTCTTAAGGTGGCTCGGGAGTCTTCCTCCATTTTGGATTTTGAAATAGCAGATAACGTTGGGGTAGATCTTTGATGAAATGTGCAAATTTTGAGAGTAGTATGTAATTTATGTGTAAGACTTTTGATGTAAATATAGAAAATTGTGGGTTTTATCATACTTACGGCTGTAATTTCTAAAAAAAAACCACCTTATTTTTGCTTGATTAATTTTTTTTCAACTTTGCCAACTAAGGGGAGATAACTCAGATAAAGTGATTTTTATAATAGAAAGTGTTGTGAATTTAACTATTTTAATCTGTAGCAAGAAAACAAGTTCGGTGACCCCTTTTTTTCTTTTTCTTATCTGAAAGCATGTTATAAGAGCTATCTTCTCACATTTTATCTTAAAATTCTATCATGTTGTTTTCTTTTTATCAAACACAATTTGATTTTCCATGCATAATCTATACAAAATCTGACAATTGTGCACAACCTGTAATGTGAAAAAAAGTCCGATGACCCATACTTCTTATTATTTTTGAAAAAAGCATGATAAAAACTTCTTTAACAAATTATTAAAAAATTATATCAGTTTTAATTAAGACGCCCCAGTCACCTTAAGCGCCGCTTTTGGGCTATTTCGTGGCGGTCAGTTTTTATTAGTGGAGGACGCCGGAGTGCCCGGAGAAAACCACCGACCTTCTATAGGAAAACTGACAATCTATTCATTATTTGAAGTTGCGTTCCTAATATTTAGACGACAGCCAATTGACTTTTTTCATATTACGAACTTTTGACACCGGGGTGTATCATTTCTCACATGTTACATACTCTGTGCTAGGACAGTTTGGTACTCGGTCAGGTAATAGCTACTAAGAGAAGTAAAATCAAACTTGCAATGGAATATGATATATAAATAGTAGATTGGCAAACCGCGACAGATTTCGAGATCCCACATTACATTGTATAATCTGGCTATATGTTCCGAAGGGAATGACAGCGTCATTCTAGAAGCGGATGTTTTTTTCCAACGATGATTTTTTTCCCAGCATGCACTTCCTGTTTTTTTTCAAATTTTGAAATTGATCTCGAAGTCTTTCAAGGACGCTTTCATGTGCAGATATTTGAATTTAAATAATAAGATGTTCTTTAGTACGCGATAATTTCTCTGCATTGTTTACAAATGGTTTATGAAATAGCCTGTAACAATCAAATAAAGTAAAAAAAAATATCATTCTGTGATTTATAATAGACTTCCTGTACATGATATGCTCGTGGCAGGAAACTACATTAAGAAACTGCATTTCTTTTTATATTTCAACAAATTTTATTATATTACACCTGGTGTATAATAACTCTGAGCAGCTTCGGGGAAAGAAACTATACAGATTTGACGTTATAATTTGTGTACAAGCTATTACACAACTCATTAACTTATTGATTGATTGATTGTGCTATTTCGTGGCGGTCAGTTTTTATTGGTGGAGGAAGCCGGAGTGCCCGGAGAAAACCACCGACCTTCGGTAGGATAACTAACAATCCTCGTCAATTAAGATTGAAGTCGAATGCACCTCGGCCCCTTGCGGGATTCGAACTCACAACCTCAGTGTAGACTGGCTAGTGAAACAGTAGTTCGACTACTTAGACCACACGGCCACCGAGGCCCCTCTCATTAACTTAATGCATGCCTTTTTTCCAATGTGTTACATAAATAATTATGTATGGTAATACATTTTTGTATTATGTATTTCTTCAATTTTCTAATGATGTTAATGAATAAGCAATAATTATCTTATGGTGGTGGCCTGTTATCTAGTATTTCTTGAATGAAGCGGTATTTCTCGTATTACGAGTGTGAGACGAAAAAGAGATACAAAAACTGCGTTAATTTGATGGGCTTATCCAGCATCATGAGACGATATAACGACATTTCCATTGGCTATTCGTAAGGTCATTTATTACTTTCAAAGGTACAGGCGATATATATTTCGTCCATGGCAACAGACATATGTGATTTCTTCAATAATATACATAACACGCACACTTTTCAACTGAAATACTTCTTTTTGTCAAATTTATTATGTTCTGAAGTGTACAAAAAGTTTGAAATATTTGATGTCAGTAAAGTTTGACGCAGCAACAGGACACATATGACGTACATGTATCAATTAATACAGTGTATTCATATCCGTCTAAAATATTATTGTTGGGAATAAGCATGCAATATTTGCAGCTGGAAGTAAAACATCAATTAAGTATTAGAGGCATAATGATAGCAGTGAGCGGAACAGGTAACCAGGTAGCCGATAAAACTATTGAAAATCTTACATTTTGACCTTGACAAGAAGATAGTCAAAGTAAATTTTAATTAGAGCAGTTACACTACGTGACTGTACTTTTTGGTCATATCGTTTTTCAACTGTTTCGGTTCTTATATATTCTTGGCTTTCAAATATTCGGTTTTGAGCGTTCCTGGTGAAGATACATACAGATAGAGTTCGGGACGCAAGAAATAAATAACTTGTTGTTTTCATTTTTTTTTTTGGTAATTCTTTAATTTTTAAACTGTTTTTCTCTACTTCATATAAATTCTTTACATTTTAGCCCTATTTTTCTGTATTCATTATCTATGGTCCATTTACTGTAGATTTTAACCATTGTCTTCTATTCTGTAAACACCACCCTATGGTTATACATCAAAGTTATTGATTCAAACTTTATTTAGAAAACACGTAATAAGCTATTTTACATTACAAACAGTAAAAAGATGAAATAATGTCAACTGTAACAGTTTTTCTTCTGTTCTACTGTGATCTCCTCGTGATAAGTTTCTTCTGTTCTACTGTTTTTTTCTCGTGATGACTTTCTCTTTTTTTCCTCTCGACTTTAAGGCGCCGGCGATAAATTTCTCCTGTTCTACTGTTTTCTCCTCGTAAGTTTTTAAGTTATACTGTTTTTCCCTTCGATATTGATTTTCCTGTCTCTTGGTCTTCACCTTGTGATAAGTTTTTCTCCTGTTCTACTGTTTTCTGCTCGTGTTCAGTTTTTTTCTGTCATACTGTTCTTCTCGTGATAAATTTTTCCAGTTCTTCTGTCTGTTTACCTCGTCATAAGTTGTCTTTGTTCTACTCTTATTATAATTGTTGTTATAATAATGTTTAATCCTGTTCTTCTACCCGCGATTAATTAAGATTCGTCTGTTCTCATCGTGATTTTTTAAAAGCTTTTTATGATAAGTTTTCAGTTGTTCATCTCAACGTGGTAATATCTAAAATATTATTAAATTAATATGCTTTTTCATTAATATCTATAATAATACAATTGTATATTGTGTATATTTAATGAATGGCTATTATTTATTTGTGAAGAGTCAAAAATTAATTTTATGGTTCAATAAATTCAAAATAAATGATAGCCATTCATTATAAATAAATTTCTATTAAAAATAAGGCTCAAAGAGCTTTTTATATTATTTATATTAACAATTACAACGTACACACATGTTGGCGTATGAATACACAACGTCAGAGTGGGCGTGTCGCCATAAAATTGACAACATTGAATATAAAGGTAATACTTTTAACCAATCAGAAGACAGTAAATACACCAAATTTATTTATATCATTACAATATTGTATGTACTTTATAAATATGTTATTACTATTTTGAGGACTCTCAGGAAGATTAGTTTAAACTAATGGGATTATCCTTTTGAAATCGTGATTTTAAAGTTATAAAATGTTGTTTTCCGTGATAAGATTTATTCTGTCTGTGTGATTATCCTCGTAATAAAATTCAAAATCGTCTATTCCTTTTGACAATGTTCTACTGTTGTTCTTCTCCCGGGATAAGTTTCAATCATGCGTCTTCTCGAGATAATTTTCTACCATTTTCTCCTCGTGATACGATTCTACTGTTCTTCTCGTAAAAGGTTTTAATAAACATGCAGTAACTACTCTTCTCCTTGTAATAAATATTCTTCTTCTTCCCGTGATAAGTTTACATCCACTCTTTTTCCGAGATAAGTTTTCATCCACTCTTCTCCTCGTGATAAGTTTTCAATCATTCTTCTCCCCGTGATAAGTTTTCATCAATTCTTCTCCCTGTGATAAATTTTCTATTGTTTTCTCATCGTGATAAAATTTCTATTGTGTTCTCATCGTGATAGGTTTTCTGTTGTGTTCTCCCTGTTATAAGTTTTCTATTGTTTTCTCCTCGTGATAAGTTTTCTATTGTGTTCTTCCTGTGATAAGTTTACTATTGTGTTCTCTCTATGATAAGTTTTCTATTATGTCTCTCCATGATAACTTTTCTATTGTGTTCTCCCCGTGATAAGTTTTCTATTGTGGTCTCCCCATGATAGGTTTTCTATTGTGTTCTCCCCATATGTTTTTATCGATCGTGTTCTCCCCGTAATAAGTTTTCATCCATTCCCCTTCCCGTGATAAGTTTTCATCCATTCTTCTCCCCGTGATACGTTTTCTATTGTGTTCTCCCCGTGACAAGTTTTCTTTTGTGTTCTCATCTTGATAAGTTTTCTATTGTGTTCTTATCGTAATAAGATGTTTTGTGTTCTTCTCTTTGTGTTAAGATTTTCTACTTTTCTTCTTCTTGAGATAAATTATCTACGATTTTCTCTTTGTAATAATCTACTTTTCTTAGGGTCGTAAACAGTTTTCTCCTTACATGAACATCACACATCAGCCTTCAAGTGTTTTCATGGGAATCTGTTCATTAACATGGGACTAAACCCTTTTTCTTATGCGTCCCAGTTTTGAGTTTTACTAGAATAGTCATCTGTATGTGTTCTTGTGTGAATGTAAACTACAAGGCCGACTAAATGCTATATCATATACACCACAGTCACAGGGTTAATTACCTTTATGTGTTCTCATGTGTCTCTGTAAATCACCAAGTCGACTGAACCCTTTACTACATACATCACAAACATAAGGTTTTTCACCTGTGTGTATTCTCATGTGAATTTGTAAAGAACTATGACGACTAAACCCTTTACCACATACATCACAATCATAAGGTTTATCACCTGTATGAGTTCTCATATGTCTCTGTAAATTTTCTTGCTGACTAAACCCTCTACAGCATACATTGCAGACATGAGGTTTGACACCTGTATGTGTTTTTATATGTCTCTTTAAATGTCCAAGCTGACCAAACCCTTTACTACATACATTGCAGACATGGGGTTTATCACCTGTGTGTGTTAGCATATGAATTTGCAAATTACGACGCAGACTAAATCCTTTACCACATACATCACAGGCATAAGGTTTTTCACCTGTATGTGTTCGCATGTGAAACTGTAAATGTTGAGGCCAAGAAAATCCTTTCATACAAACATCACATGTATAAGATTTATCACCAGTATGTGTTCTCATGTGTCTCTTTAAGTAAAGACTTTGACTAAATTCTCTTGCACAAACATCACATTTATAAGATTTATCACCAGTATGTGTTCCCATGTGTCTCTTTAAGTAATTCCTTCGAGTAAATTCTTTAGCACAAACATCACATTTATGACATTGTTCACCAGTATGTGTTCTCATGTGTCTCTTTAGGTATTTTTTTCCAGTAAACTCGCTAGCACAAACATCACATTTATGATATTGAACAACAGTATGTGTTCTCGTGTGTCTCTTTAAGTTACCCCTTTGAGTAAATTCTCTAGCACAAACATCACATTTATGAGATTTTTTTCCAGCATGTGTTCTCATGTGTCTCTTTAAGTAAATACTTCGAATACATTCTTTAGCATAAACATCACATTTATGACATTCAAAAACTGTTACAGTATGTATTTTCATGTGTCTCTTTAGATCACCTCGAGTAAATTCTCTAGCACAAACATCACATTTATGAAGTAGATGGTCATCAGCCTGTTGTCTAGTAGTTCTCTTTATGGAACCATTAGTCAATAAATTTTCCACCACATTCATCGTATTAATAAAGGTTATCTTCAGGATGTGTCTTCTACGACTCTATAAGGAACAAGAGGAAACAAGGTTAAGGCCAAAACCAGGTACCAGTCCTATACAAATAGTTTGTACACACTTTTTTGTGTAAAAAAACAGGCTCTTAAAGGTATTTACTCTATCAAAAGCTTTACTAGTAGTCTGAACCAATGTATTCTACGACTCTACAAGGAACAAGAGGAAACAAGGTTAAGGCCAAAACCAGATACCAGTCCTAAACAAATAGTTTGTACACACTGTTTTTGTGTAAAAAACAGGCTCGTAAAGGTATTTACTCTATCAAAAGCTTTACTAGTAGTCTGAACCAATGTATTCTACGACTGTACATGGAACAAGAGGAAACAAGGTTAAGGCCAAAACCAGGTACCAGTCCTATACAAATAGTTTGTACACACGGTTTTTGTGTAAAAAACAGGCTCGTAAAGTTATTTACTCTATCAAAAGCTATACTAGAAGTCTGAACCAAATGTCAACAAATTTCTCTGTTCATCATTAAAATTGTATTTAATAATTTGGATCGTCCTTTTCTAAGGGAGCTACCATTTGATTTTTATGAGGGGGAGGGGGTGTTTTCTTTCGCATTTCAATTATGGTTTCACGGGGAAAACATTCTGATATATATATAGTAAAAATATTGAAATAAAAACAAAACTTCCATTCAATATTTTCAATTCCATCCTTAAGCAGCAAACGAGTCGACGAGAACATCAGGTTTTGAAACTTGATGTAAAATTGGTTAAAAATGTTGCTATGCGAATAAATTCCTGGAGTACCAACTTCAATTAATGTTTACTTCTGACTTTATACCTTCCTGGAACATGCTTATTATTCGTATATATAAAAAGCTAAATCAGAGAAAGTCCAACGAAAAAATCCAACGGAATCGATTGATATGTACCAAAACTTTTGAAATTGTTCAAAAAAATTCAGCAACAAACTATCGAGAAAAGGAACCAACGCATTCACGTTTTGTCACTTAATTTTAAGCCAAAGAATTAATGCCAACAAATTATTTTGAGGTTGTCCTTCATTTGGAGAAAGATTCGTTATACAGTTACAATATTATGACTTCTACCTGCCTATTGTCTCAGTATGTCTGTATCTATCTCGTTAAATTCTCCTTCATTGGAGGAAGATTCGATTTACAGTTACAATATTTTGACTCCTATCTGCTTAAGTATCCATCTGCTCGTGTCTTCATATTCTATATTCACAACCAATAGTTATACACTATATTGGAAAAAAGACAATACTCAATAACATGTCAAATTTGCATTAATACTCTGATTAAAATGAAATTAATTGTATAACCTAGAGCCATAACGGCCTTCACTTTAATTCATATAAAAAATAATTACTAAGTTCGATTCAGTTCAATATGTATACTATTCAATACTCATTTCTAGCAATACTCTAATTATGACATTTCATTGCTTGTAGCCATGGCAGCTTTCACATTAATTATTATAAAATTATTAAAAAATAATTAAGCAATTAAATTCAATAATTTATTTAAGTCTCATCTGTCATTAATATATAACAAGAGGCTGTCAGAGAGACAGCAAACCGGATTTTCCTGCAGAGGTCGAACCCTGAACAGTTGAGCAAGTATGGACACTACATTTAAACTTAAAACCGCTCTGAATTTGGATTGTGATTGAATATTTGACAAATCATAGGTTTGTGACACAAAATGAATGTAGTCAAAGAACTGATATATTTGAAATTGGACATTTAAATACCTATTATGGTCCAATATCCAAAATCTAAGTACATATTAGAATCAGCATATCAAAGAACCCCAAGAATTCAATTTTTGATGAAAAAAAAAGTTTAATCTAGGACCCTTTGGACCTCAATGTGGACCAATTTGATAAAGGAGCCTACAATCCAAAATCTCTCAATACATGGTTAGATTCAGCATTTCAAAGAACCCCATAAATTCAAAGTTTAATTTTGGACCCTGATTTGGACCAACTTGAAAACTGGGCCTAAAAATCTAATATTTAAATAGAGTTTAGATTCAGCATTTGAAAGAACCCTATATAATTATATATTTAATTTACAATGTATGTTGAAATGAAACACAGGTTAATTTTATCCATAATATTTTCTGTGCAAATGGAAATAACTCAAACTGGATATATAGTTCTCTAAAATAAGATATGATGCAATTTTTCAAATTATAATCAATTATATAATAACAAAAACCAGTGATGACTAAGTTCTCTAAAATTAGATATGATTTAACACTCAAACATTGTTAGAATCAGCATATCAAAGAACCAAAGAATTCAATTTTTGAGGAAATTAAACAAAAGTTTAATTTAGGACACTTTGGACCTCAATGTGGTATTATCTTATTAATAATGAAAAGCTCGACCGTTTACAAGTTCTTAAACAGGAGGGGGTGGGGGTGACCCACCTTATATTTCATTTGATTTGTTTTATTGTCCCATACAAGAATATATATGGTATCGGGTTGGGGATCTTGACCATTTACAAGTTTTCAAAAAGAAGGAGGGGGTGGGGGTTACCCCAGGGGACTTTCCCTCAATTTCATTTGATTTGTTTTATTGTCCCATTCAAGAATATATATGGTTTAGGGGTGGGGATCTCGACTGTTTACAAGTTATCAAAAAGAAGGGGGGTGGGGGTTATCCCCATGGACTTTCCCTATATTTCATTTGATTTGTTTTATTGTCCCATACAAGAATATATATGGATTAGGGGTGGGGATCTCGACCGTTTACAAGTTCTCAAACAGGAGGGGGTGGGGTGACCCCAGGGGACTCGCCTTTTATTTCATTTGATTTGTTTTATTGTCCCATACAAGAATATATATGGTTTCGGGGTGGGGATCTTGACTGTTTAAAAGTTTTCAAAAATAGGGGGGTGGAGGTGACCCCCTAGACTTCCCCTATATTTCATTTGATTTGTTTTATTGTCCCATACAAGAATATATATGATTTAGGGGTAAGGATCTCGACCGTTTACAAGTTCTCAAACAGGAGGGGGGAGGGGGTGACCCAAGGGGACTTTCCTTATATTTCTTTGATTTGTTTTATTGTTCCATACAACAAAATATATGGTTTCGGGGTAGGGATCTTGATCGTTAACAAGTTTCCAAAAAAAAGGGGGATGGGGGTTTCCCCAGGGGACTTCCCCTCAATTTCATTTAATTTGTTTTATTGTCCCATTCAAGAATATATATGGTTTAGGGGTGGGGATCTCGACTGTTTACAAGTTATCAAAAAGAAGGGGGGTTACCCTCATGGACTTCTTCTATATTTCATTTGATTTGATTTATTGTCCCATACAAGAATATATATGGTTTCGGGGTGGGGATCTTGACCGTTTACAAGTTCTCAAAAAGAAGGGGGTGGGGTGACCCCCATGGACTTCCCCTATATTTTCATTTGATTTGTGTTATTGTCCCATACAAGAATATATATGGTTTAGGGGTGGGGATCTCGACTGTTGACAAGTACTCAAACAGGAGGGGGTTGGGGTGACCCCAGGGGACTCGCCTTTTACTTCATTTGATTAGTTTTATTGTCCCATACAAAAGTATATATGGTTTCAGGGTGGGGATCTTGACCATTTACAAGTTTTCAAAAAGAAGGGGTAGGGTGGGGGTTACCCCAGGGGACTTCCCCTCAATTTCATTTGATTTTTTTTAATGCCCCATTCAAGAATATGTATGATTCAGGGGTGGGGATCTCGACCGTTTACAAGTTATCAAAAAGAAGGGGTGGGGGTTACCACCAGTAACAAAACACCAAAATAATTCTCTAAAATTAGATATGACTTAACCACTCATAAATCTCTAAAATTAGATATGATTTTATATCTATCAATTAAACACATCACTTTTCAAAACAAATAACTCAAACTTATTTACATAAACCAATAAAAAACCAGCAAAATACTTCTCTAAAATCAGATATCATGTTATATCTATTTCCATATTATAATCAAATTTAATTAATAGTTGCTAATATTGTTTCTTTCATGTGTCAAAAAATAATACAGATCTGCAACTTATCAATGTCAAAAACTTTATCTCATAATAAAAATAGATTATTATCTAATTAAAAACAAGTTTAGATTCAGCACTTAAAGAACCCTATATATATTTAATTTATGTTCAAATATAACACACACAAACTGATTAATTTTCCCAGGGGACCTGCCCTTTATTTCATTTGATTTGTTTTTTTGTCCCATACAAGGATATATATGGTTTAGGGGCGGGGATCTCAACCATTTACAAGTTCTTAAACAGGAAGAAGGTGGGAATGACCCCAAGGAACTCACCTTTTATTTCATTTCATTTGTTTTATTGTAACATACAAGAATATATATGGTTTCGCGGTGGGGATCTTGACCATTTACAAGTTTTCAAAAAAAAGGAGAGTAGGGATTACCCCAGGGGACTTCCCCTAAATTTAATTTGCTTTATTTTATTGTCCCATACAAATACATATATGGTTTAGGGGTGGGGATCTCAACCGTTTACAAGTTTTCAAAAAGAAGGGGGTAGGGTTTACCCCCGTGGACTTCCCCTATATTTCATTTGATTTGATATATTGTCCCATACAAGAATATATATGGTTTCTGGGTGGGAATCTTGACCGTTTACAAGTTATCAAAAAAAAGGGGTAGGGGTTACCCCAATGGACTTCCCCTATATTTCAATCAGAAAACAGTAAATTTTCAAATAAATCTGTCACTCCAATGATTATCATATGCTAAAATATTTCAAAGATCTAATTAATAATGAAAAGAAATCATTATCATATGCTGAAATATTTATTATATCTAATTGAACAGAACTATGGTTGTTTAACATAATACTCTAACATTATTAATAATGTAAAATCTTCAAAATGTCTAATGTTATAGCTTATAATCATTACCACTTAGGAAATAGGTAATTTTCAAATAAATCTGTCACTCCAATTTTTATTCTGAGATGAGACAAATCATAAAAAGATAACAACAGTAAAATATTTAAAAATTCTACTTTTGGATATTAAAAATGAAGATAACTCACAAAGATGATATACTAATATCTTGAAAATTAATAGAGACCTTCATTAAGTCCCAGGAAACAACATATTTAAATTTGAAAAAAATTTGTTAAAGCGTTTTCATGTTATTGTGCGGATGCTGTTTGGCAGCCGCCAGAGCCGCCCAGCCGCCCGCCGTATATAACCATTTTAATAACCGATATTTCCTTCGGTTAATAAAACATTACATTACGTGTTTTAAATATATAACAGAGAGACATTATATGTAAAATATTTAAAGAAACTATAGGTATAACATTGAAACTTCATAGAAAAGGTGTCTATTATATAACATATTTATAAGAAAATAACTTAATTTACAGTTTAAACCAGTTTTACACCAAATGATTAGTTAGCATACTTTGGATTTTAAACGTGCTAGTTCGCAAGGAAGACATGTCACCTTACTCGGCCTGCATTATTCTGTGTGTTAAATGTTCTCCTTTACACCATAACCCATGGTGGTGCTCCTACATTTGTACTAAAGGAGGAATATACAGAACTTACAAAAATACATACCACAGAGGCGATTATTATGTATGGAATATCTGTGAATAAAACACTAATTACTGTTTACCATCAATATACATAATTACTATTGAATGTTTTGCTTCATCTTATAATTATCACAGACTAAACCTTGAAAAATTCAATTTTCAAGTTTTGATTCTGAATGGTGCCAAACTAGAGGCGGATTTAGGGGGACAGGGTGCCCGACCCCATTTTGTGGGATACAATTGGGGTGATTATAAACGGAATGACTACGACATGAATGAAAAGAGTCGATCCCTCCTAGTCAGTCATGTAGTGTCCCATTTATGAAAGTTTCTTCATCCGCCACTACACTCCTCGTGGAAATGAAGATCTGGATGTGGTTTACAGAAAAAAAAATAGTGGAAAAAGGTGCAGAATAGAGAGGGAAAGAAAATAGAAATTTAGGCAAACTAATTTAAGGCTCTCAATAGCTACCGGTTTCGCTCATCTGATTCTACTTTGGTTTTAGAAATCATGTAAATGTAGATTAAAATCATAACAGATACCCTTATAATGATTGAGGCCAAAGTTGGTCTTATATTGGCCCCGTTATTTAATCAAAAGCAGAAGACTTTTGTAAAATTTACAGAAATTACCGATAAATTCATTACAATATCTCCAACAAGATGTTAATTGACAATTTTGCTCATGTTGACTTATGTGTAGATCTTCTTTTCTTGATATTTTTGCAGCTTACAGTATATCTCAATCGATAAATATACAAGTATTAAGGTAATTTTCTTAAAATGAGAAATAATTGCAAAATTAGTTCCACCCAGGGCCTGTACTATGCTGTATATCTTAACATATTTATTGGAACACCCTTCAATGATCTTCAATAAAAATTAAGGCAGGGGTCCGCACATGTAGGGCATTCATGCAATATGGCCATCTTGAACAGTAAATCGACAACAAATTAGCAACACTTCATAAGCACCTCATAAGGAACAGTTATGCCATGTTTGATTTCATTCCATTCAGTGCTCCTCTAGAAGAAGCATTTGTATGTCATAGGCGGATCCACGCCCCCCCCCCCCCCCCCTTCTTTCGTGGGAAAAATTTGGTTGATTATATAGGGAATCACTGAAGCATGACTGGAGTGGGCGCCCCCCCCCTTTATGAAAAGTTCTGGATCCGCTACTGTATGTATTTCCAATAGGGTCTTATGTAAAACTAAGTCCCCTGTTGGCGGCCATCTTGGATGATGTTTCGGCTTCAAAGTAACACAACTTGGTCAGCACCTCATAAGAAACATTCATGCCACATTTTATTTCATTCTATTCAGCGGTTCTGTAGAAGAAAACATTTGTATGTATTTCCCACAGGGTCATATGTTAAACCTACTCTCCCTGCTTGCAGCCATCTTGGATGACTAACCAGCTTCAAATTAACAACACTTGGTTAGCACCACATTAGAAACATTCATGCCACGTTTGATTTTATTTTTCCCTCTATTCGGTCCTGCCTTTTTATTTTTCACTCTATTCGGTCCTGCCTTATTTTTTTAGTTTATCCTGACTTTTTTTTTTACATAAATTGTCATCCTGCCTTTTTTTTTTGCAAATAATCTCATCCTGCCTTTTTTTTTACTCAAAACTCCTGTCCTGCCTTTTTTTTTTCAAATTTCATCCTAGCGCCCCCCCCCCCCCCCCCCACCCCCCTAAAAATCAAATGGTAGCTCCCTTAGTAAAACTAAGTTCCCCGCTGGCAGCCATCTTTGATTGGCAACATAGTACAATGAAGTAGTAATACTTTGTCAGCACCTCATTATGAACATTCATGCCATGGTTGGTTTTACTCTAAAAGAAAACATTTGTATTTATTTCCCATAGAGTCCGTCGGTTAACAATAACTCCAATAAGGAGTCGTAGAACGATTTCCTCTATGATATTGCCCTAATTGTAGATCCTGTCTTGCTGATCATTTTTGCTTATTTAAGTTTCTATCTAATATCTATTACGATTTTAAGATATAAGTCAAAAACACAAAAAAATGGTAAAAATCGTCATCAAAGGGCAATAACTCTTATAACGAGTCGACTGACAATATCGATCATGGCTTGTAGAACTGCAATTTCAAGTTTCTCTCATTTTTTTTTTTTTTATAGTTTTCAAGAAAAAAAGACAAAAATAAAAAAAGGGTAAGATTTGTCATTCAAAGGCTTCTGACAGTTTTGACATGTCCAGACAATTGGTAGAGCTCAACATTCTGAACATTTTTTATCTGTCAGATTTTTTCTATTTATATCTGTTTTCAAAATTATAGACAAAACTTGCATTTTTCCCCTATTTTCTATTTTTAGCCATGTCGGCCATCTTATTTGGCAGGCGGAATCATCGGACACACTTTTAAACAAGCTTCATCATCATAATTGTGGCTAAGTTTGGTTAAAGTTGGCCTGTAATTTAAGCGGAGGAGAGTTAACGATGACGACTGACGCCAAGTGATGAGAAAAGTTCACTTGGCCCTTCGGGTCAGGTGAGCTAAAAAAAAAAAGAAGAGAATTATGGTCTGCTTAAATATAAAGAATAGAGATTACAAATAAAGAATAGACTACAATGATCAAATTAAAAAAGAATGGAGAACAAGCATTCTGAGAGTATTGCATGACAATACATAGTCCCCTACTGGGTAAAAATTCATTTTACTGGAACAAAATGCTAACTTGTTCTATAACTTGTCATGGTGTAAACAAAAAGTAAATATCATGTCAATATCTTCAAGCATGACTAAAAACAGTGTGGAAAACTGATTATATGAGTGAAAAAAACATTAGATATGATTAATAGTTCTCTAAAATTAGATATGATGTAATACAGTGTATATCTATTTTCAAATTATAATCAAATATAATTAATAGTTCCAAATATTTTTTCTTTCATTTGTCACAAACTAATATAGATTTGTAACTTATCTATAAAATGTCAACAACTTTTATCTACACAATGTAATGTATTGAAATATATACATTAATAAAAATAGATTATTATCATTATTTTTTTTTTTTTCTATAGCATTCAGAAAATTAGTTTATACTAAATAACAAACAAACCTGCCAAAAAATTCTTCAAATAATTTAACAAAGAATGCCTTTTAAAAAATGAGTTATCTCCCTTTGTACAGAAATATGGTTCAACATAGTACTCTAACGTTAATAAGATATGGTCCAGAGTTATGGTCCATAACTCTGGACTAAATCATCAGACCAGAACAAAATTCAAACTTGATCTATAATTTGTCATGATAAAACTATATACAAAATATCAAATCAATATCTTCAAGAACGAAGAAAAAAAGTGTGGAAAGCTGATTTGCTGGACTGATGGATGGACAGACGGACAGACGGACGGAGCGCAAACCTAAAGTTCCCTACCGACGAAGTAGGGGACTAAAAACAGATTAACAGTTAAAAGAATACAGACTCTCTACATTTGGAAAAAAGACTTACTTTCAAATTCTGAAGTGACATCGGACTCATACAATAAAAGCCAGCTACAAAACTGTTCTTAAGCAAATGATATGTTCTATGTTTGCAGCCACCTCGGTGTATTACGTTTAAGCGCATTACCATTACATTTGCAAGCATTTATAATATTTGACAGGTAAATCCAGGTAAATACAGTTAATAATTATTTATTCAATTATTTTCAAGTACAAGCATTGACAAGCACCTTTCGTTATTCACAGTCATGAAGGTTATGATATCACCTGTATGTGTTCTCGTGTGACTCTGTTACATACCATGTTGACACAACCCTTTAACTTAAAAATTACAGTCATTAGGTGTATCACCTGTATGTGTTCTCATATGTCTCTTTAAAGAATCAGGCCGACTAAATCCTTTACAACATACATTACAGTCATGTTTATTGACGGAATGTGTTCTGATGTGTCTCTTTAAGCTACTATGCTGACTAAACTCTCTACCACATACATCACAGTCATACGGATTATCGCCTGTATGTGTTCTCATGTGCATATATAAATGGCCAAGCTGACTAAACCCTTTATCACATACACCACAGACATTAGGTTTATCATCTGTATGTGTTCTCATGTGACGTTGTAAATGATAAAGCCAAAAAAAACCTTTAGTGCAAACATTACATTTATAAGATTTATCTTCAGTATGTGTTCTCATGTGACGCTTGAGGTATTTATTTTGAGTAAATTCTCTTGCACAAACATCACATTTGTGACATTTTTCAACAGTATGTGTTCTCATGTGACTCTTTAGGTTAACATTTTGAGTAAATTCTTTAGCACAAACATCACATTTATGACATTTAACAACAGTATGTATTCTTGTGTGTCTCTGTAAGTCACTACGTCGAGTAAATATATTACCACAAATATCACATTTGTGACATTTTTCACCAGTATGTATTCTCATGTGTCTCTTTAAATCATAACCTCGAGTAAATTCTCTAGCACAAACTTCACATTTATGACATTTAACAACAGTATGTGTTCTCGTGTGTCTCTTTAAGTCAACTCCTCGATGAAGCAGATTATCATGAGCCTGTTTTGTAGTGTGTCTCCCTGCATTTCCATTAATCATTAAATCCTCAAACACATTCATCCTATCAATAAAGGTTATCTTCAGTATGTGTCTTCCACAACTCTGTAAGATTCACAAAAAACCAAGGTTAAGGTCAAATGGTTTGATACCTCCCTATTAATTACATGTACATTGTATGTATACTACTTGTTTGTACAAACTGTTTTGTTGTAAAAATAAAAGCTCTTAAAGTTTTAATATAATATAATGTGTCTATGTCATAATCTTTAACAACACTCCAAACTCCTACCATTGCAATTAACGAATTGCCATAGTCATGATAGTGGGATATTTTGTTTTGTATGCTCTCAAAAAAGACTGGTTGATCATTTTTCAATTATTTCACTTAATTTCCCCCATATATCCCCATTCTGACATGAAGCTCTTGTTTTTCTTAATCAGATCTGCTATGGATGCCTACTATAAGGCCACAATTAAAAATATTTCAGTTTGCCCAAACCCGACCCATGATGACTGGGTGTGGGTAGGTAGGTAGGCAAATTCTTTTTTTTTTGATCAGAATTTGCATGAAAATATTAAAACAGTATATCTTTTTTTTCCGTCAAACCTTTGTAGAGACAATCAAAAGCCATGAAAAACTGTCTGCCATTTTCACATGTTTTACTTCTCTACAGGGATGTCACTAGGTTTTGAAGTAGCAGGATTAATAATTAAAGTAGCAGGCAAGCTCGTCGCCCATCACGGCGAGGTTTTTTTTTCTAAAATGGTGCAAAAATCCTGCATTTTGGGGGCTCCTGAACTCTAATTTAGTCCTAATCAAACACCATTTTTTTTAATGATGATAAGGTAAATGAGCAGCAAGATGGTCACATATTTTCTGTAAAGTTGATCACATAAATATTATTGTCACTATAACAAGACTTTCAGCTAACAAGTAGTTGAAGTTGTTTGAGGAAAATGATGAAGGATGACTCTGTAAGACATGGTGATCATTCAGGAAAAGATTCAAATTTGATCTTATTAGTTGAAAATATTTTTAGTTTAACTGTAGACATGCAATTATTCAAACAATTCGAACCCATAGACATTTTTTTTTATTTCTCAGTATTAATAATTTCACATACTTATTACAATAAATCAAATGATGAATTGGACTGTTGCAGGCAAAAAGGTGAACTCTTTAAGGATGTACTTTGGTGAAATTAGAAAAATGTAGAATTTAAAATTGATACTATAAGTCAGAAGACTTCAAGAGCATTTAAGTTAAGAAGCAAACTAATGGAAAGAGAAGAAATCTACAATCTGCTTAAATTTTGGTATATGACCTTTTATGAGTTATTAATTGAAGTATTATATATGGGAAAAAAATGGGGGTCATGGGGCAAAATATTTTACCCTGTATCGTAGGAAAAAACCAGAGTCCAAACATCTGACAGAAATTCCAAAACCTGACCTAAGTACATCCTTAAATGCATAATCATGCAGGGCTCACACTACTTCAGAATCATAGGCAGAAGTGACTTCTCTTTTTGAAACTGATAGGGAGAAGTGCTCCTTTGCACACTGTGCTACAATGTTTGGTTTTTACTACCTATAGTACAAAGGGTCATATGTAAATAATGTTCTTTTTATATTGTTCAATTCATATATGAGTATACAATTAAAGTAAAAGTTCAAATTCAAAGTTGTTTAAGTTTAGGTTCTTGTGAGAAACTACCAACTAAATATCTAGCACTAAAAAGATTTTTTTTTATGACAAAAAGATAAAGAAATTATAATATATAAATCACAATTCAATTAAAAAACTATCTTGTTTATCATGTTTATGAAATTCAGTGTTTCTCATTAAAAGATATACAAAGTTAAGCTGGGCTATATATATTGATATTAGTATTATAGTCCCAGAGTTAATTAAGCAAGTTTAATCAATATTTTGAAACAATCCATATATATGGAATTATATACATTAATCAAGTAAATCTAATAAATAGTCTGTTAATGCGTGTGGAATGCGCAATTTTTCCATTTGGGACCAATTTCCTTGTCAGCTGTTCCATTCATGCGTCCGTAGTTATTATTGTAAAAATACGGATTTCGGTCATAGCTGGTCCGTTTCCGATCCGTAGTTAGAAAACAGTTAATGGCGGACGAAGAAAATTTACAAAAATAAACGATGTTTGACAAGCTATTTGGAAAGGAATATAACGTTTTTAATGCAATAAATGGATTAAACATTAACTGGAGGCAATTTTTATCACGTTCAAATGAAGTAACAAACTTATTTTGTCGCCGAAAGTTAGATTGATGTACGATCTCGTGTAACAAGTACCGGAAGTGAATGAAGTGATAAAAAGTTGTTTTTTATTAAATAATCTGCTTCACACTGTAAAGTAAATGCTTAAATCTCTGTTCTTCAGAAAATGAATCGTTTATGTCTGAATTTCTTTAATTATCAATGTTTCATCGACTTGGTAAAAAATGAAAACTTTGTGAAAATAATATTTTTGACAATTTTGCAGTAGCCGGTGCCAAAGCAGAAGTAACCGTTCTTTAAATCCGAAGATAAAAACCGAGAACATCGAATATCGATTAACTGCGTCTCTTACACGCTTTCTTTTAATCTTATTCACAGTTACTTTCAAACGCAAAGACGACGAACATTAAGTTTTATACGATGACGGAGCGGACACGAAAAAGGTCCGAAAAAATAAAAATCTTCAAAAAAACGGCAAAAAAAGAATTTGAGTCGGCGGGTTTTTTTTTGGGTCGGTCGCGTGTGGGCAAACATACAATATTTTTATTTTGGCCTATATAGTTATATCCTACAACATGTATAAGTCCTTATATTTTGTAAATATATCAATTCTTTTTAATGTTTGTGATAAACCCCTGCAGTTTACACTTCCAATAGGTATAGTCTACATAATATAATAAAGTGGTTTAACAAGAGTAGCATAAATAATATAAATATCTACAAGCCCAATTATATCCAAGCAGCATTTACAAAACATACACATGTGCATCTATATATAAAAGTTGTTTCGCAATGTTTCAATTTTTTACTTTAAGTTACCCCCAAAAAACTTTTGTCGTGATAAACATTATAAATGATAAAAAATTAAACATGTTAAATGAGGAAATAATTGTTGTACTAAAGAAAATATATATCAAAAAGTTCTGTGAATCTCCACAATTTTTATGCTTCAAGTCAGAACTGTTTTACTTCTATTTGTAATCAATAAAAATACTTGTTTGTTTGGCTTATTATTTCAAAAAGTCTGTTGGAAAATGCATGACAATTTTAAGTAAAATACGCGAGTATATTTATCATGTTTATGCTTAAATTTAAGGTCTCTCTCGAACTGGACTATAATTCCATTTTATGTGTATATATACATGTACATTTGTAGTACCATGAAAAGAAACATTAGACAGAATGTTCATTCATTCCATCTATCACTGTCTATTAATACTAACTTGCAGAATACAAGAATAAGTTGTCAGTATGAAGAAAAGTATAATTATCAAATCTGCATGGGTATGTCGTAGTTACTAATAATTTACTTATTCATGTACATGTATATACTGGCTGTTCATGATACAACAGGGGTGAAGGCACCATCAATTTATTGACATTTACAGCTCTGAATACTTGCAATGTTGAATGCACAATTGTGTCTTTTAGGTGGTTCCAGTAAATTATTGTGACACAAAGAATGAGGTTTAATGTTGCGGTGTTTTACTGGTGCCAGTGGTGGGAATGTCAATGCTTTGTTTATTTAATCTCACGGTGTTGCACATAATCATTGAATGACTCTGAAGAATTTACAAGGGCAATAGTACATTTTTATACGGTTCACTATAACAAGGATTTGTATAAACACTATACAAATCCTTGAGGGCTTGACTATAATTTGCTGTGTACAGTGTACATATAGAACAAATATTTGAAATAAGATTTTACTTTTGTTTTCAAGAGAAAGGAATGTTGGGCGCATTTTTACAAATCAGTGTAGCGTCATATTGGCTCTAAATTAATGATCAGAATAAAAACCGATTGCTTCTTACCAATAATCTTTAAAATGTGTATTCAGGTATTTCAAAATTATGACTTGTGTTGTTTTTGTTAAATTCTATACCGGAAGTTTTGAAACAGATAAAAAAGTATACGCAAATACGGAAATAGACCTTAGATTCCGTAAAAATAAACTAGGTATGTCACGCCCAGATAATACTGGCTATTGTTGGGACCCGGAGAGTAGTACAACGAGACATACCTAACCCCCAATGCAAAGAATAATATGAGGCAGGCATTACCTGTGAAAGGGGACGAAGTCTATATAAATTATTTTTTTTTAATTCAACCATAAAGTTCTAAATCTGTTAAAAAAGAAACGGAAATACCGTAACGTTTCCGATTTTGGTTCTGTTGTTAGGGATTTTAGTTGTGACGTTATTTTAGTTATGACGTCATATTCAATGTAAACAAAGAAACGCTATCATCAGGTAACGTTTTTTCATATCAAATGAAATTGTTATTGTGTTCCTTCCTATACTTTACTGGACTGATAAATATATATTTCACTCGAAGTCTCATGACAAACGAGACCGGAAGAAGGAAGTAGATTTCTGCGCAAATGCGGGAATTAAAAAAAGTTACAAAAAAAAAGTTAACGATTTTGAGTTCATTATAGACTGGTACCCGGCCGTTATTGAAATTCTTGACAATATTTGTATATTCCGAAGTCATACTGGATATTTTACGGAGGGAACCAACCTAAGTTCATAAGTACAATGAAAATTTCGGGAAGTTTTCCCGATTTTTTTTTTTTTTTTTATTGATTTTTCTACTGTAATAGGGGACTTTGTCCCCTTAATATGAGGCAGGCATTACCTGTGAAAGGGGACGAAGTCTATATACATTATTTTTTTTTTAATTCAAACATATTTTAAGTTCTAAATCTGTTAAAAAAGAAACGGAAATATCGTAACGTTTCCGATTTTGGTTCTGTTGTTAGGGATTTTAGTTGTGACGTTATTTTAGTTATGACGTCATATTCAATGTAAACAAAGAAACGCTAACGTTTTTTTCATATCAAAGAATAATTAGAAATGAAATTGTTATTGTGTTCCTTCCTATATTTTACTGGACTGATAACTATATATTTCACTCAAAGTCTCATGACAAACGAGACCGGAAGAAGGAAGTAGAATTCTGCGCAAATGCGGGAATTAAAAAAAGTTACAAAAAAATTAACGATTTTGAGTTCATTAGTACAATGAAAATTTCGGGAAATTTTCCCGATTTTTTTTTTTTTTATTGATTTTTCTACTGTTATAGGGGACTTCGTCCCCTTATTATCAGGATTGAGATTAGGCTACAACAAGCTAAATAAATATAGAAACCAAATAGGTCAAATCTCTCAGGCCATATATAATTGTGAATGCGGTCGGACTTTGACCCTCTCATGGAAGTCATCTGAGCTTTAAAAAGAGCTATAACATCCTCATAGTTATTTGGCTGATCAACAGTATATATGTTCTTATGTGCTTTATACAAAGGTCCTTTATTATCAAACCCTCTTATAAATGCATCACTTACATAAGTTTTATAATTATTTCCAGTGTATGTTCTAATTATCGATATCGATGTCTTTCTTTTAGCCATGTCTTCTCAAACACATACATAACAAAACAGATAACATTGGAGTATCACCTATAAAAAACAAAGGGAAGCTGGTCAGTGACAGCAAAGGGAAGGCTGAAATTTTAATTCAACAACTAAGACCCGTATTCACAATTGACAAATCATAAATCATAGAAACCATACCAGAACTACTTATAACCACTAAACTTGAAAAACTTCTCAAAGATGTAAACCCATCGAAAGCATCTGGACCAGATGGTATCCCAAACAAAATACTAAAAGAATGTGCAACAGAAATAGCACCAGGACTAACTGCCATCTTCCAAACATCAATAGGCACTGGAATAGTGAATCAATAGTACCCGGAGACTGGCTCAACGCAAACATTTCGTGTGTTTCCAAAAAGGAAGACAAACACGCTGCAGAAAACTATAGACCAGTCTCATTACCATCGGTACCGGGCTACAAATTTAAACTGTTGTCGCAATCCTGGATTTTTCCAAAACTTTTGACACTGTACCGCATAACAAATTATTATCAAAAATGGGAGAAAACGGAACTTGAAGACAACTAAACAACCGACTAAAAATGCTTCTGATACATTGGAAGATGAAAGTAGTAGTAGAGGGAGAACAGTCGGAAGAAGTAAAAGTGGACTCACTGAGTCAGGAATTGTCTTAGTCTAAAGTTCAATCATTACAAATCCAACGGATTTAGTGTGAAGACGTCATAAACAGTCTGAGAAACACATACTATTGTGCAATGCCAAACTATAAGTTAACAGTATCCACAGGTTGACGGATCATAAGTTCTCATGTTTAGTGTAAACAATATTTTATTATGAAATATAAAAATACATTTTATATACACATTCGTAAAAAGGATTCAGAAACAAGCAACAAGTGCTTATGTTAATCTGTCTCCTTGTTAGTTTAAATACATTATTTAAGGAATGACTGTAATACTTTTTCTGTCTATGAAGAAATAACATCAAAAATGTGGTGCACTCTGAATAACCCGCGAAGCGGGTTATTTTAAAGTGTGCACCTTATTTTTTATGTTATTTCGAATAGACAGAAAAAATATTACTGTCATTTCTTATAATTTAATTCTAAATTCCATTTTAAACCGGAGTAAACCATGAAAAAACGTTGATGACGTCACGGTCACATGACAAAATTATGTCTATGAGCTGATAAACAAAACAACGTCAGTCAATCAGAAGACGCGTTACATCCAACATTAAATTATACACAAATAAATAAAAAGTTACATAATAAAAAAATAATGATAATGTCAGCGAGTTACATATCAATGAACTGAAAAATCAAAGATTTCAAAAAATAAAATAAAAAACTGATGATATAGAGATCTAATAACAACAGAAAAAATACATAAAGATTTTATTACTGTGTTAAGGTTATAACCTTTAAAAAGAAGTTAATTCAAAGGATCAACAAGTTAACATGGGTTGCATTTATTTTTCGGGCTTTATAAACAACATCGCCGTAAAAATTAAGATGCGATATCCCGTTTTGAACAATAACAGGTACAGCCTAACTTCCTTACCAAATCTTTGTACCTATGAACTAATTTTGTAAAGGTTTTAATTACTTTGTCATAACAACATCCTTGACAATTTATCAGTTATACAAAAAATATGTTTACTTCACTGAAATCCAAAACGCGACTACAGACACTGTCATAGCGAATGCGTTACGAAATATACACACCATAAGGGAGCTACTATTTGATTTTTATGGGGGGGGGGGGGGGGGGGGACTAGGATGAAAAAAAATTGTCCAGCACTTTTTTTAGTTGAAATCTCTGTCCTGCCATTTTATTTTTTACTCTATTCGGTCCTGCCATTTTTTCATTATTAGTAGTTTATCCTCAGAGGCGGATTTAGGGGGGCCCAGGGGGCCCGGGCCCCCCTTTTTGGGGAAAAATTTGGTTGATTATTTAGGGAATCACTGAAGCATGACTGGAGCTGGCCCCCTCTTAGGCAGTCAGTGGGCCCCCACTTATGAAAATTTCTGGATCCGCCACTGATCCTGACTTTTAGTCCCCACCCCCCGAAACACATACTTGAAAATCAAATAGTAGCTCACTAAGTATGAACCAAGTGAAAATGACCGACCAAAAGGGTAATTAATATGTATGCGTTCTCGAAGTCTGCCAACAAAATTAATCTATTTAGCACAAACTTTAAGTTTATGACATTTATTACTAAAACAAATATATGTGTTCTCATGTGTTTATCTAAATAACCACTCTCACTGAACCCTATACCTCATACATCTCGTTTATAAGGTTTTCGACCAGTATGTGTTTTCATGTGTCTATCTAAATTACCACTCTGACTGAACCTTTTACCACATATATCTCGTTTATAAGGTTTTTTATGGAAAGCCTCAGCTGTCATATATTAGAGATTTACAAAACGTTATGCTGAAGCTTAAAATGTAAAGTTAAGACAGCGTGATGTTGAATTGAGTCACCAAAATGCTAACTCTAAATTACAATATGCTAAGTTGAATTTGCGCAATGTTGACTTGCAATGACAAGTGCTTTAGTCGTGCTAGTATAATGATAAGTCACGATGTTGTGATGATATGCCAAACACGCGTAACGTTGGGTTTAAAGTACATGATGTAAAGTTGACGTTGCATGATGTTAGCTTGCAGATTCATACTGCTCAGTCATCCACATCGACAGCTATGATAACAAATAAAATGAATAGCTAAAATGTATGGTGCTGACTTGTAATTAATAAATGTTGAGCTGAGATAGTACGATGTTATATCATTGTGATATTACGATTGGTCTATCATGCAATCTGTTGATTTAAAACACCATGATGCACAGTTGAAAGTACATGATGTTAAGTTAAGATAACACGATGCTACACCACTATATTGAAACGAAAGGTTTACCATACAATTTGTTGACTTAAAACAACACGATGCAACGTGTTAAGCTAAGATGCTCACTGGAAACTACAGGACGTACAGTTGAAATTTTGTAGTGCTAAGCTACGATAGCACGATGTTATATCATTAAAATGTCACAATAGGCTTATTATACAATTTGCTCATTTAAAACTACACAACGTACAGTTGAAAGTACGTGATGTTAAGCTAAGATAGCACGTTGTTATATCATTAGAATGTCACGATAGGCTTACCACACGATATGCTCGTTTAAAACTACACGACGTACAGTTGAATGTACGTGATGTTGAGCTATGATAGCAATATCTTATATCATAATAATATCACGATAGGCTTGCCATACAATATGCTCATTCAAAACTACACGACGTACAGTTGAAAGTACGTGTTGTTCAGCTACGATAGCACGATGTTATATCATTATAATGTCACGATAGGCTTATTATACAATTTGCTCATCTAAAATTACACCATGTACAGCTGAAAGTACGTGGTGTTAAGCTAAGATAGCACTTTGTTATATCATTAGAATGTCACGATAGGCTTACCACACGATATGCTCATTTAAAACTACATGATTTTCAGTTGAAACTAGGTGATGTTATGCTAAGATAGCATGTTGTTATATCATTTGAATGTCACGATAGGCATACCATACAATATGCTCATTTAAAACTACACAACGTACAGTTGAAAGTATGTGATGTTGAGCTATGATAGCACGATGTTATATCATAATAATATCACGATAGGCTTGCCATACAATATGCTCATTCAAAACTACACGACGTACAGTTGAAAGTACGTGTTGTTGAGCTAAGATAGCACGATGTTATATCATTATGACGTCACGAGAGGCTTATCATACAATGTGTTGACTTGAAACTACACGATTTAAATTTGAAGTAGTTTGGTCTTGACTTGAAACAGTAAAATGTTAAGTTATAAAAACAGAACGTAAAGTCAAAATAAAACAATGATATGATGACATATACTTCTGCAGAATTGAAGATTTTTGGTGTTGACTTCGAATAAAGTACAAATATTAGATCGTTTTATGTTAAATTGAAAGACAATAATGATGCGTAAAACCAGAGACATATAATACATATAATAATTGTATTATATGTCTCTGGTAAAACATTACAGAATTATGTGAATTGAAACTGCAATTCTATGGAAAAGAATGAGGGACAAATCCCCAGGATTTTTTCTTCTTCATTTGCAAGTTTGGAGGCAAAATGATATACAAAGAAAGTTTTCCATAAATTCATAAAGCAAAAGAATTACCCATCGCTATATATTACACTTGAATATAGTTTTGCCGTATATTTTACATGTTTTGTTTGGATTTTTTTTTATGATTAAAAACCAGACTTTTTTTATGAACAATATTTAAGAAAATATTTATCTATGTTGTGTGTTAATATATACAACATAATATTGTGCTTATAAGACTCATGACTGTGAGGGTCAAATTTTACTCATATAAAATCACATCTATGTAAGAGTTAGCGGAGATTTTGTATTTACCACTCCCGTTTACCACGAAATAAAACATAAGAATCTGGAGTCTTAATCTTAAAAAACAAAGATCAACTGATATGACAAATAATACGGTAAAGCGTAGGACTGAGAGGGTCAGAGCTATATGAGAACGTGACCCCCCCCCCCCCCCCCCTTCCGGCCTTGTTTAGAGGTATCTGAAAATTTGAATTTTCTTTTCCACGAAATAAAAAAAAAAAGAATTGATAGTTGATAGAATCCTACTGCATGGGGCCAACCCAAACATAAAGTATGGTAGATTCTGTGGTATACTTTTCGCTCTTACATGAAGTCTATATGAAATTTGACCTAGAGCCTCCAGTCTAAATCGTCAACTTTCAAAAAAAAATACATCATTTACAGCAGTGCCAACCATTTTTCCAGCACCAAGTAAGATAGTACCCAGGTTTATGTATATATCCACTCGGAGAATATTTTATTTTTTTAAATTGGTAAAGTCATTAATGGATAATGACCCCTATAACTTATAATAAGAAGCCAATTAATGATTTCCGTCACTTATTTTCTTGTCCATAGTGATTTTCTTGATTCTTTGCAGCTTCTCTCTATCTATATGTGTTTTCAAAGAAAAAGGAAAAAATCAAAAACTGTAAAAATTGTTAAAGTCCATGTATTATTTTGGTATCAACAGTTTGGGCCACAGAGCATTTTGCACGCTACAGGTTATGCAGTATTGTCAGATTTTGTATAAACTATACATGGAAAACTCAATGTTAGAAAATAAAAATAAAAATTGGGATCACGAGTCTCGTTTTCTGTCTACAAAACAAAACAGATAAAGTCCCTACACATTCCATCATTAGAGACGAAATATGCCAAAGGGATTTCAAACTCATAAGTCGAAAACAGACTCACAATGCCATGGTAAAAAAAATAAAAGACGACAAAAAATAATGTTATCCGAGTTATCTCCCCTATATCGAAAAGTTGAAAAACATATGCAAAAAACGTTCTTTTATTCAAAAACAAATAGTCGTTTTAATCAGATAAATCTCATAATTTTCTTCATCAAGATGAAAAGTACTACATATGAATAACATTCCTCTCTCAAAATGTGTATATTTTTTTAGATCTAGACCGATTGTGTTGAGCTATATGAGAATCTAAGGGAGCTACCACGTGATTTTTATGGAGGGGGATGGGAGTGGGTGGGGGGGGGGGGGGGGGGGGGTGCTAGGACGAAAAATTTTGTCCTGCCTTTTTTTTTAGTTGTAATCACTGTCCTGCCTTTTTATTTTTCACTCTATTCGGTCCTGCTTTTTTTTTATTAGTTTATTCTGAGTTTTTAGCTCACTGGGGCCCGAAGGGCCCCATGTGAGCTTATGCCATCACTTGGCGTCCGTCGTCGTCCGTCGTCTGTCGTCGTCTAGCTGTCGTCGTCGGTCGTCGGTACTCGTAAACTATTTCAAAAATCTTCTCCTCTGAAACTACTGGGTTAAATACCTTTAAACTTTAACTAAATGTTCCTTAGGGTATCTAGTTTATATATTGTATCCGAAGTTTTGATCCATCGACAAACATGGCCGCCATGGCTAAAAATAGAACATAGGGGTCAAATGCAGTTTTTGGCTTATATCTCTAAAACTAAAGCTTTTAGAGCAAATGTGACAGGGGATAAAATTGGTGTAATTGGTCAAGATCTATCGGCCCTGAAATTATCAGACGAATCGAACAACCCATTGTTGGGTTGCTGCCACCGAATTGGTAGTTTTAACAAAATTTTGCAGTTTTTTGTTATTATTTTGAATATTATTATAGATATATATAAACTGTAAGCAGCAATAATGTTCAGCAAAGTAAGATCTACAAAAACGTTAAATATGACCAAAATTGTCAATTGACCCCTTAAGGAGTTATTGCCCTTTAAAGACAATTTTACACAATTTGTTCATCAAGTTTGCTAACATTTAAAAACCTTCTCCTCTAAAATACAGGTGAGGGATTCAGGCTCTTGAGAGCCTCTTGTTTTTACATAAATTGTCATCCTGCCTTGTTTTTTGCCAAGTTGCTCATCCTGCCTTTTTTTTTTAAACAAAACTCCTGTCCTGCCTTTTTTCAAATTTCATTCTAGCCCCCAATAAAAATTACATGGTAGCTCCCTAAGATGGCGGAAGACACTCGATCTACCCTAAGGGCAATATGTCTAATGAGGAAGAAATTTACAATTTCGGTCACGTCGAGTTACTTGTAGATCTCCTTTTGTTGAAAAGGGTTTCTGTTTTCATTTATCTATCTATTATACTGTTCAGGGGAGGGGAGAATCGAAAAAAAAAAATACACAAAAATGGATAAAAGAAGGCGAAAGATACAAAAGGGATAGTAAAAATCTTAACCAAACTGACAATGTCATGACAAAAACTCATGAGCCGAAATAAACGAGAGAAAAAAGATCAAAAGCCAAACAGCAGTATATTAAGAGCAACATATAGAAAACCAAAAACCGAGCAACACGAAACCCTCAAAAAAGGGGTGATCTCAGGTGCTCCAGAAGGGTAAGCAGATCCTGTTTCATATGTGCCACCCGTCACTTGGCGATTTTGCAAATAAAGAAGGAATGTGTTATAATTTTCGAGGAAATCCCAAAATAAACATGAACTACAGGATGTCAAATCGATGAACGTGCTTAAGTTAGGCTCCTTTTCATAAAAAAGAATTGATGAAAATGTATTTGTATTTAGTGAACAGTGGCAAATATTACATGCATATAAGGACTAGAATATGTAAGTGTAATATGAATATGAATAAATCTTGGCTCTGTACAAGACATATTTTGCTTGCTTAGCCGAATTTTTAACAAACTAGTTGACAAACCGACTCTGACAATCTATGGAAATCTAAATAGCATCGGTTTTGATTAAGTCCAGATTTTTTGGTTTTATTTCGGAGAAAGGGGTGCGTTTTACGTACAGTGGCAAATATTACATGCATATCAGGACGAGAACATGTAAGTGTGATATGAATATGAATAAACCCTGCTTTGTTACAAGACATACTTTACTTGCCTAGCCGAATTTTCAACGAACTAGTCGACAAACTGTCTCTGACATTCTATTGATTAAGTCCAGATTCTTTTGTTTTATTTCATGGAAAAGAAAATTCAAATTTTCAGATATCTCTAACAAGACCGGGGGGTCACATTCTGATATAGCTCTGACCCTCTCAGTCCTGCGCTATAATCGTATTATTTGTCATATCAGTTGATCTTTGTTTTTTTAAGATTAAGACTCCAGATTCTTATGTTTTATTTCGTGGAAAACGGGAGTGGTAAATACAAAATCTCCGCTAACTCTTACATAGATGTGATTTTATATGAGTAAAATTTGACCCTCACAGTCATGAGTCTTATAAGCACAATATTATGTTGTATATATTAACACACAACATTGATAAATATTTTCTTAAATATTGTTCATAAAAAAAGTCTGGTTTTTAATCATAAAAAAAAATCCAAACAAAACATGTAAAATATACGGCAATACTATATTCAAGTGTAATATATAGCGATGGATAATTCTTTTGCTTTAAGAATTTATGGAAAACTTTCTTTGTATATCATTTTGCCTCCAAACTTGCAAATGAAGAAGAAAAAATCCTGGGGATTTGTCCCTCATTCTTTTCCATAGAATTACAGTTTCAATTCACATAATTCTGTAATGTTTTACCAGAGACATATAATACAATTATTATATGTATTATATGTCTCTGGTTTTACGCATCATTATTGTCTTTCAATTTAACATAAAACGATCTAATATTTGTACTATATTCGAAGTCAACACCAAAAATCTTCAATTCTGCACAAGTATATGTCATCATATCATTGTTTTATTTTGACTTTACGTTCTGTTTTTATAACTTAACATTTTACTGTTTCAAGTCAAGACCAAACTACTTCAAATTTACATCGTGTAGTTTCAAGTCAACACATTGTATGATAAGCCTCTCGTGACGTCATAATGATATAACATCGTGCTATCTTAGCTCAACAACACGTACTTTCAACTGTACGTCGTGTAGTTTTGAATGAGCATATTGTATGGCAAGCCTATCGTGATATTATTATGATATAACATCGTGCTATCATAGCTCAACATCACATACTTTCAACTGTACGTTGTGTAGTTTTAAATGAGCATATTGTATGGTAAGCCTATCGTGACATTCAAATGATATAACAACATGCTATCTTAGCATAACATCACCTAGTTTCAACTGAAAATCATGTAGTTTTAAATGAGCATATCGTGTGGTAAGCCTATCGTGACATTCTAATGATATAACAAAGTGCTATCTTAGCTTAACACCACGTACTTTCAGCTGTACGTGGTGTAATTTTAGATGAGCAAATTGTATAATAAGCCTATCGTGACATTATAATGATATAACATCGTGCTATCGTAGCTGAACAACACGTACTTTCAACTGTACGTCGTGTAGTTTTGAATGAGCATATTGTATGGCAAGCCTATCGTGATATTATTATGATATAAGATATTGCTATCATAGCTCAACATCACGTACATTCAACTGTACGTCGTGTAGTTTTAAACGAGCATATCGTGTGGTAAGCCTATCGTGACATTCTAATGATATAACAACGTGCTATCTTAGCTTAACATCACGTACTTTCAACTGTACGTTGTGTAGTTTTAAATGAGCAAATTGTATAATAAGCCTATTGTGACATTTTAATGATATAACATCGTGCTATCGTAGCTTAGCATTACAAAATTTCAACTGTACGTCCTGTAGTTTCCAGTGAGCATCTTAGCTTAACACGTTGCATCGTGTTGTTTTAAGTCAACAAATTGTATGGTAAACCTTTCGTTTCAATATAGTGGTGTAGCATCGTGTTATCTTAACTTAACATCATGTACTTTCAACTGTGCATCATGGTGTTTTAAATCAACAGATTGCATGATAGACCAATCGTAATATCACAATGATATAACATCTTACTATCTCAGCTCAACATTTATTAATTACAAGTCAGCACCATACATTTTAGCTATTCATTTTATTTGTTATCATAGCTGTCGATGTGGATGACTGAGCAGTATGAATCTGCAAGCTAACATCATGCAACGTCAACTTTACATCATGTACTTTAAACCCAACGTTACGCGTGTTTGGCATATCATCACAACATCGTGACTTATCATTATACTATCACGACTAAAGCACTTGTCATTGCAAGTCAACATTGCGCAAATTCAACTTAGCATATTGTAATTTAGAGTTAGCATTTTGGTGACTCAATTCAACATCACGCTGTCTTAACTTTACATTTTAAGCTTCAGCATAACGTTTTGTAAATCTCTAATATATGACAGCTGAGGCTTTCCATAGTTTTTCAACAGTATGTGTTTTCATGTGTCTAAGTTAAATACCACTCTGACTGAACTTTTTCACCACATACATCTCGTTTATAAGGTTTTTCAACCGGTATTTGTTTTACTGTGTCTATCTAAATTACCACTCTGACTGAACCTTTTCCCACATACATCCCGTTTATAAGGTTTTCCAAAAGCATGTGTTTTCATGTGTCTATCTAAATTACAACTCTGACTGAACCATATACCACATACATCAAATTTGCAAAGTATTTCACAAGAATGAAGTGTGTCTTTGTGTAATAACAAAGCTGACTTCAACCTATAGCACACACATTAAAGTCATCGGTATGATCACATGTATGTATTCTCATTCTTTTACCACATAAATCGCAGTCATGAGGGTTGACGCCTGTTTTTGTTCTCGTATGACTCTGTAAAATACCATGCTCACTTAACCCTTTACCTCATACATTACAGTCATAAGGTGTTTCACCTGTATGTGTTCTCATATGTCTCTTTAAAGAATAAAGCCGATTAAAGCCTTTACAACATACATCACAGTCATAAGGTTTATCGACGGAATGCGTTATCAAGTGTCTCTTTAAGCTATTATGCTTACTAAACGCTCTCTCACATACATTACAGTCATTAGGTGTATCACCTGTATGTGTCCTCATATGTATCTGTAAATAATCAAGCCGGCTAAACCCTTTACAACATACATTACAGTCATAAGGGGTATCGGCTGTGTGCGTTCTCGTGTGTCTCTGTAAGCTACCATTCTGACTAAACCCTATACCACAAACATCACATACATTAGGTTTATCGCCTGTGTGTGTTTTCATGTGTGTATATAAATGGCTAAGCTGACTAAACCCTCTACCACATACAATACAGACATGAGGTTTATCACCTGTATGTGTTCTCATATGATTCTGTAAATGATGAGGCCAAAAAAAGCTTTAAGGCAAACATTACATTTATAAGATTTATCTCCATTATGTGTTCTCATGTGTCTCTTAAGGTAGCAACCTATAGCACACACGTTAAAGTCATCGGTATGATCACATGTATGTATTCTCATTCTTTTACTTATTTTTGTAATTTTTTTTACATAAATTGTCATCTTGCCTTTTTTTTTTTGCCAAATTGCTCATCCTGCCTTTTTTTACTCAAAACTCCTGTCTTGCCTATTTTTTTCTAATTCCATTCTGGCCCTGCCCCCCCCCCCCCCCTAAAAATCAAATGGTAGCTCCCTTACGTAGTCGTGCTTTTGTTTGTAAAATCGTTGGAAAAACATTTATTTCTTGAAGACATCAAAAAAAGAAGAAAAAAGTAAATGCAACCTATTCACGTTTAGTCATTTAATCTTAAGCATAGAATAACAATAGACAATGCCAGCATAATATATAATGGGGTACTCTTTCATTGGAGGAAGATTCGTTTTATAGTTGCATTATGACTCCTATCTGCCTTCTGTGTACCTATCTATGACCATCTATTAAACGTGTCTCTATATTCACAATTAACCAATATTTGTACTGTATAAATACTCAATAACATGACACTCTAATTATGAGGTAATCCTTCATTGGAGGAAGATTCGTTTCACAGTTACAATGTTGACTCAGTCCTACCTGCCTACCGTGAATCTTTCTCTATGTGTCTGGATGTTTTATATTTACAACCAGTATGTGTACTGTATATTGAAACAGACAATACTCAATACTATGTCAAATATGTAGCAATACTCTGTTTAAAATGACAAATGTGCGACAAGACGCCAATTAGAATGACAGTTCATTACCTGTAGCCATGACAGCTTTCGTATTAATTGTTATAAAAGATAATCACTCATTGACAATTCAATTCAATATCTATTGAAGATAATGATCAAAATGATTATTTCATTAAACTTAAGTATTTGTTTAATATGTTTTTTTGTTATTATTTTGCTTTCTGTTTTCATTTATATTACATATGTTGTTGATGCTATAGCATTATTTTATATGCTGATTTGCAATAAACTTATTACAAAGTGTCACACTATTTAAGTCTGATCTCTGAACAATATAATATTATATTATAGATATTATACAACAAAGAGCCATTATGTACAGAATAATAAGAAACTATATATATATATATATTAAAACAGAGTAGAAAATTCGTATACTAGTATCATAAAACATAAGTATTTGTACATTATTTACAGTATATCAAAACAAACGTAAAATTATATAAATCCTTGGTCTATTTTAAATAAAATAATAGACTTTGAATTTTTTGGGGCCCTTTATAGCTTGCTGTTCGGTGTGAGCCAATGCTCCGTGTTGAAGGCCGTACCTTGACCTATAATGGTTTACTTTTATAAATTGTAACTTGGATGGAGAGTTGTCTCATTGGCACTCATACCACATCTTCCTATATCTATTTGCCACTGTGACAGCTACAAATCATAATAATATCTGTGAATAAAGACACTAAGTCTAGATTTCTGTTTAGAATCGAAAGACAATCATATTTTTTAACATCACTAAAATTAGAATCTTTTGTTTCATAACATAATTTTTTGCTGAAATCGTGATATAGTGGACACGATAAAAATACATGGGTTTCATCTTCTGAGATTTCTTTACGATAATCACAGACTTGATCTTGTAAAATTAAATTTAAAAATCTCCCGGTATTGATTCGTATGGGAGTAACCATTTAATTTCAAAAAGGGAAAAAGGGGGGGGGGGGCAGTTAATGCTTTTCTGTGTCAGAAACCTTTATTTAGTTTTTCAACGCTATCAATCAAATTATTTTTTTCTAATTTAACGCTATAAGGTATGGGGGAAAATCTGGGTTCAAAATATTTTGAAGTAAAATGGTCGTTCCCTAATGGTGTCACTCTCATCTTAAAAGAGGGTCTCTCATCGAGTTAACAAAACAGGGAATGGTTGGCAAAAAGTGCAGATTAAAGGACACTAAAAATTAAAAAAAGAAAGAAAAAAAATAGGCTTAAAAAAATAATAGAGGATAACGGACATGTGCTTAGATATAAAGAATAGATAATTGTGGGCAAAATTTATAAAAAATAGAGAAAAATAGATTAAAACATTAAAGAATACAGAATGAAAAGAACCCCATTCAGACCCTCTTGCATTTTGGAAAAAGATCTCCTTTGTGTACGTATGACATCGGATTTTTACAATATGTTTTAGTTACACAACTGTTCTTGAGTAAATAAAATGTTCTTAATTTGTTTGGAAGGTTTACCAGATAGAGCTCTCTCCGACTATAAATCGCATTGCCACTGATTCATATCGTTACTAAACATTATTGACATAATGATATTACCAACTCATTTGTCACAACTCGGCCTATTCGGTAGAATAGCGGATTCACCCGAAGATTGCCGTTTGATTACCAACTGAGTTACTATCAATATGTTTTGTTATTTTACACAAATAGAGTACATAATACTCAGAAGAGGATTTGCTTACATAAACTTTACGTAATATGTACATGTGTAGAAGAAGTTGTATCTTATGTTTGTATTATAGGGAAAACAGAGCATTTATTCTGCCATATAGGCGACAATACACCTTATCGCTATTTGTCCGCCATTACTGGACATCACACTGGTTCCCGTAAAATTTTGACGTCATAATCTGACACCACATGACAATGGAAAAGTGATTGTTGTATGACGTCAATAGTTCAAGCGGGACAGATTCTCGGGTCAGCCGGGAATAGCGATAAGGTGTATACTAACATTTTCTTTTACCACTTTTTATAATAAAAAAAATCCGGACAAAACAGTTATATACATGTAGTATCATGACCAACTTCCAACGAACCTTGTTTATGTTATCCATGTCCATCGTCATTTTGCACCAAATTTATGAAATTTTTGAAGTCTTTTTGAATAATTCTCTAGAAAATATTTCAATATATTATATAAACACTGCAGTTATTCAAAAATATATTGTACCCTTACATCTATTCACAGTTGACATCCTTCACCTGCCTTGGTTACACAAAAGACCAACCTGAAGCCGGGAAAATGTAATACTGCTTTTCCCCATGATAATATGTCCCCCTTTAGCCTTTATACAACGATAAATAACCTCCCAATAAGGGCGTATCCAGGATATTAGGTTAGGGGCGCAGAATTTAATTTTGGCAGAGTAGAGCGAGTCGAATTTTATTTGAAAGGTAAAATCATCGAAATATTTTTTATTAAGCTGAGGACAACCCATGTTTTGCAAATTTAGGGACGGGACACGCCTGCCACGCCCCGCCTGAATCCGCCCATGCTCTCAATACCTGTCGACTTACAATTACTAACTGTTTGATGCACTTATACTTCCAATTGACCGTTTCAGAATCTAAAGGACTCTGGGTAATTTCATTGTTCGTACCCCAAAATGAAAAAAAAAACGCCACGTCATTGGTTGTATTTCCATTGTCTATGACATTTTTAACCAATCGCGACGTTTTAGTGTACACTTTTGAAAATATTACCCAGGATGCATTAGATTCTGAAACGGCGAATTGTGACATATGGGTGTGACATAGGCAAAAATCGAAATTAATTACATGCTGGGAAAAAATCAACTACAGTGTTGTCGACATGTGCTAAAAATGAGATTTTCTTCGCCAAATTTTATGACATATGGAGAATTTGGTCGTACACAAATCACGCCAATAGATATAGTTACTAATATAAGTAAGTGGTTTTTTTTTTAATAAACTTCTCGCCAATGCTATGTTTAGACTCAGCAATTGTCATTGGAAGTAAATAAACTAAAAAACGTTCAGAGATAAAATCTTGAAGATGCATACATTCAAAAAGGGCATAGGCAAATTGACAATTCTTCCAGAGGAGAATTCTACGGTCTGTTTAAAACAGAAATGTTTGGTTTAGAAAAGTATTTTGTACAATTATCACCAATCGAACGTAAATAAATTTATTATAATAATAATTAATTAGATGCTGACTGTTCTGTGAAAATTCCAGTAGAGCTAGGTAGATGGTACAATATTCCGAAAGTAGAGAGGATAATATGTAATTTGTGTTCAAATGAAACAGGTAATGAATACCATTTCTTATTCGAATGCAATTCCATCCTAGTAAAAAATATCAGAAATCAACACATTCCAGACAAACATGAAAGAATTACTATCATTGGGGTTATATAGATTACTAAAATATATATTTATTCGCCGACTAAATCTTATACCACAACCGACCGTACAAGGGCTGTATAGCCAGTCAAGGTCGTTAAAAACTACCATCATCATTTTACAACTTCAATCACAGTCATGGGATTTATTAAATGTTTTTTCTTCTTCTCATGTGTGTATATTAATGACCGAGCTTACTAAACCCGTCACCATATACATCACCCTTATGAGGTTTAACACATACATGTATGTGTTCTCGTGTGGTTCTGTAAATCACGACGCTGAATAAACCCTTTACCACATCCATCGCATTTATGAGGTTTCTCCCCTGTATGTGTTCTCATGTGATTTTGTAAATGGCCACGCTGACTAAACCCTTTGCCACATACATCACAGTCATTAGGTTTATCTCCTGTGTGTGTTCTCATATGTATCTGTAAAGAATGAATGTGACTTAACCCTTTACCACATACATCACAGTCATGGGGTTTATCGCCGGTATGTGTTCTCATGTGTCTCTGTATTATATACTAAGCTACTACGCTGACTAACTGCTTTACCACATACATCACAGTCATGAGGTTTATCACTTGTATGTGTTCTCATGTGCGTATATAAATGACCACGCTGACTAAACTTTTTACCACATACATCATAGTTATGCGGTGTATCATCTGTATGTATTCTCATGTGATCCTGTAAGTCACGACGCTGACTAATTCCTTTACCGCATACATTACAGTCATGCGGTTTACTAGGAGAATCGTCTGTATGTGTTCTCATGTGAATATATAAATTACCAAGGTGACTAAATCTTTACCGCATACATCCCATACATAATGTCTATCACCGTTATGTGTTCTAATATGACTTTGTAAAGCACTAAGCTGACTAAACCCTTTACCACATACATCACATACATAAGGTTTATCACCTGTATGTGTTCTCATATGAATTTGTAAATGATCAATCCGACTAAACCGTTTACAACATACATCACAGTCATGGGGTTTATCACCTGTTTGCGTTCTCATATGTCTATGTAAATGTCCTACCTCACTAAACCGTTTACCACATATATAACAGCCATGGGGTTTATCACCTGTATGTATTCTCATGTGGTTCTGTAAACCACGCCTCTGACTAAACTCTTTACCGCATACATCACAGGCATGAGGTTTACCGGAATCAACTGTATGCGTTCTCATATGTCTCTGAAAATTACCTCACTGACTAAACCGTTTACCACATATATCACAGTCATGGGGTTTATCACCTGTATGTATTCTCATGTGGTTCTGTAAACCACACCTCTGACTAAATTCTTTACCGCATACATAACAGACATGAGGTTTAAGCCCCGGTCACAACAGATCGTACGTTTTTTTGTCATGGAAGATCTATAAAATAGTTGTCGTGGTACTGTCGTGCAAAATGTCAAAAAAATATTTCGAGTGGTCACATCAGCTACGACATGTCCACGATGGTTCCACGATGGGTACACGACAGAAAAAAAAGAATTGTAATTGTACTGTCGTGGGTTTGTCGCAAGTCGGTCGTGCGACAGTCGTGCGACAGTCGTGAGTTGTTTGGGGCTATTTTTCAGGTTTTCATGTCATGGGATGCGCGTGTTACTGTCGTGTCACTGTCGTGCCACTGTCGTACGACTGTCGCACACCAGTCGTGGGTCACTCGCGCGTTTGACTCTGATCTACTAGTATATAAAGAAGGCCCGATTTATTGCGTGCCATTTGCCATTTGCTTTCAATATTGTTCAGTGTCATTATTAGGTCGGTCCAAGTAAACGACGTTTTTCGTTTTAGTTTATATTGTAATTGTTCAGCGAATTTAAACCAGAATGCCCCCGAAAAGAAAAATTAACAAAAGACAGGTGGTAGCAGTAAACGTGGATGATGTTGACCAGACGGAGGACCCCCTACCACAAGCTGAAACATATGACGATTTGGAAACTGCTGGAGACGACCCTGCTGATAATTTCGTCACTGTGACGGGGGACGGGGAGGAGTCTACGGACAATGACATTGGTGCTGTCCCCAAAAGAGCGAAGAAACCTGTGGTTACCCAGGCGAAATCCAAGAACAAGACCCCTGACAACGAAGGTGGTACTGTTATCAACATCGCCCTACCAGAAGATATTTCTGAGGAACAGGAGTTAAAAGATCGCGGCCTGGGTGGAGGACAATGAGATGCTGTACAACCAGACAACTAAAGAATTTAAAAACAAGGCAAAGAAAGACAGGATGGTCGCAGATTTTTGGGCGAGTGTGAGTACCATTTAATAAATCAAATGTTATTCCAGTGTGTGAAATGCGTTTTGATGTGTTTTCGTTTTGTTGCAGGGATCAGGATAGACAAGTGGTACAAAAGCATGCGGTCCTCCTACGGACGTATAAAGAGAGAGTTTCAGAAGAGCGGCAATGCCCCTCCAGTCTTGAAGTACAGGGCTGCTTGGATCTGGAAACAAATGGCATTCCTGAAGCCCTATGTGAGGAACAAGACCCCCGGTGATGCGAGGGGCGACTCCCAGCAAAAGCTCTTGAAACGTGCCAGGCTCCATCCGCATGAATCCAACGAAATCACCGGCAGATTTCCGCTCCAACTCTTGCATCAGTGTACTATACTGCCCAAACATCAGGCGCCGTTCGATCCAAGGCCTAACCCACCAACGTTGGGCGTTTCGCTGGTTCCTATATTGTTCACGGGCTCGAATCAACGCTAACAGGGCGGACCATATTTTGCTCTTGTTGGAGTCCGGCAAGGCGCCTATTCAGCAGGGCCAAGCGTAATCGTTATGGTGGAATAGCCATCCTCTTTAAACGGCAGACGGTATGTTTTTCCAAACATTCATTCCTGCCGAATTGTATTCTTCTAAATAAAACGAAAATATGTTGCACGACGAACGTACCACTGTCGTACGACAGACAATCAATGTTGTGCGAGCATCGTACGAAATTTGGTATTCGTGAGACAATCGTGCGACTGTATCACGAGTGTCTTGCGACAGTTGTGAGATTGTCGTACGACAGTCGTACGATTGTTTGATTAAAATGGTTTATGTTGGCACCCATGACAATGTGTTTATCGCACGACTGTGGTAAGACACTCTCACGACAGCCACAAGACAGTGACACTACAAAAAATCGTAGAGCAAAAAAGGGGCATGTCCAATTTTCGTCCAACGACAATTGACATCGCCACGATGCTAAAAATATCGTGCGACTGTCGTGCGACTGTCGTGCGACTGTCGTACGACGATCACAGATGACCCGCGATTTGACCAAATTTCATGTCGTGGCGCTGCATAGATGTGTCGTGGGTTCGTTGTGACCAGAGCATTAGTCTGCACTTTTCGCCCATTATGCTCTATTCTGTAAACCCCACCAAGACCCTCATATATGGAAACGACAATAGGATGCACCACAACAACTTTAAAAAGACAACATAAACATTGCTATAAAGAATATTTACATAGAACGACGCATGCTTTTATATGAACTCCAGTGGATTTTCTTTCAACTGTATTCAAAGGAATTTTAATTTTCCAATATCGAATTTCTTCTTCTAAGTGATACTTTTGTCCTTTGCATATAGAGTATAACTTTGTATGTCATAGTAGATTCAATAATTCAATATGTTTTACAAAACGAACGCGGATTTGTTCTCGACAATCAAAACCTATTTCGGAGGCCTAGACAGAACCGATGAAGATGATAAGAAAGTTGATATTTCTCTTGTAATAATTAGTTATTCTCCTCGAAACACTTTATTGGTCCCAATCAATTAAATTGTTCGAAACAATTTTTGCACAAAATATCTTAACTTTAATATTCCTTAAACGAAGGATTTATTTTGTCGCCTTTATGAAAAAACAGATACTATTCTACTCTTATAGATTCGCAGTTTTCACACATGTTCACACAGTGATTGTTGCAAGATTTTCCTTGTATATGGTTGTCAAGTGATGATAAGTGTTGAACAATATCTTGCCAGATAAAGCATTAACAATTTTTACAGCTGTCATTAGATAAAATCGGACAAAACATTTGTTATTCAAGAATGCAAAGTACCAAAATGATTGCCCCATTGCCAACCATGCTATTATTAATTTTCTTAAATGGCGGTTTAAATAAACTATTTATGGCAAAAGTGCTGTTGTCTATTAATAGGATCGCGATATCTATATGTGATTTTACCGCATTTAAAGATATAGGGTCCCATGGCTTTTCTTGGTGATTTTGGGGGGGTTTTATGCCATATCAAGCGATTTCGAAGAAAATTTCCCAAAATTGTGATTAAAATAAAAAAAATCTCCGGTCCTCAATAATGTACTTTTAAGGACAAATTCATGCTTGCATGAAACTTTATTCATTATGCTTTCCAGGAGAAAAAATATGCAAACGATATAATTACCAATCACAGATAGCAAGCTATTTTTATCTTTATGTCATGTTCCTTCGCAATGGCTGCGAATATGCAAGTTTTCATCCCAAAAGGATTCGTGGTTTCCATCCCGTTTTTTACGCTTTCCTACTGATATGATACTTATCCTGGTATTTTTAATTTTTTGGTTTTTTCAAATGTGAAGTCATATTAGATACGGATCTCCAAGAGATGACTGGGGTACGAACGTCATCGATAGACTTCTCCCTTTCGGAAATTTTGGGTTTTACTGACCTAATTTGTTGGAGGTATAAATACGCAGCCACGTCCTTTCGGAATGAGGACGTTGAATCGTCTAGGATGGGTACCACGCTTTCTGCAAGAACCATTGCAATCCGTATGTGACCTGTTCCAGTCACAATTAATTTCCCTATCAAATAACATGCACTCCTTTTATTGTGGCTGTCCAAAATACCGTCCTTCATTCTCGTCGACCTACCTTTCGGAACCTTCATATTAAATGTTAATTTGTGTTCATCCGTTTCATATATATATGGACGTAGAGCAAGCACAAATAAATCATCATACTGTTTTGTAAAACTTTTCGATGAGGAGAACATGTCACAATCACCAATCCAAGACGCGTTTTACACATAAAAAGCAAGTAGTTCAACAGAATACTACATGAAACTGTGTCTGTTATTCCATTTGTTTCGTTTTAGATTGTACAAGATGAAGGTCATAAAGTAATAAGTAAACTTACGGACCAAAATGTTTTCATATATCGTCATCTTCACAAAATTACGAGATTTAGACGTTGTTATTTTTAACGGATGACAAATATCAGGAAATCTATTGCAGATTTTGCATCAAGATTAAAAATCTGCAAATAGTTATATTACTTCAGGAAATTATGCCTTCTAATAAGATCTTACGATTATAATATTCAATAAAACATTAATCATGTTAATGGTAAAAGTCCATAAATTCGGAATAAAAACGTTAAAAATAGAAAAATCAACCTCGGGTCTTATCTAATATGACTACAAGTATAGTAGATATGATATAATGAAGTTTTACTGTGGAATCACGATAATGAGGGTCTTGATGGGGTTAAAAGATTAGAGAATATTTAACACAAAGACCACAGAAAAATTAGGTGAAAAAATTAAGAACGGAGAAAAATTTACACTAAAATAAAGAATAGAAAATAATGGGCTGCTAAAATATAAAGAATAGAAAATATTTGGAAAACTAAACAAAGAATAGAGAAAAATGTCCCAAAGAATACAGTACAGAAAAGAAGACACTATATCCTAAAATCAAGACCCAGGCCTCATTAAACTTTTAAAAAGTTGCATGTTGATAAAGGCTATTCTGCACAAAATTTTTATTGAGGTTCCTGTTTCCTCAATGGTAGAAACAGCTCTGTGACTGACTAAATTCCGGAAACAAAATCACCTCTACCGACAGAATTATATTTTGAAAGGAAGCAAATTGTTATAATCACTTTTTTCATTGTAAGATTTCACCCATATATTACAAATTGAATTTACAATCATTTGTTACTAGCTTAACAGTGAAGCGCCTGCAAAATGATTTAGAAAATCGACCGAGAAGCTTGAATCGTGAAAACCCGCCTAGTCAATTCGCCATTTCAGAGTCTAATCCATTCTAGGAAATATTTTCGCCATTAGTTAAAAATTTACATACATTTGAAATTCAACCAATGACGTGACGTTATTTTCATTTTTGGGTACAACCAATTAAGTAACCCATAGTACATTAGATTCTGAAACCCTGGCTTTAACAATGCAGGTGACGTAGTTGAATTAGCTGGACATCGTGCATTCACGTCTCCGTCATTACAGCTAAACAAACGTGCTTGATCAGCTCCTCATTATCCGCAAACTACAATGTGTAACTGCTGATTACATGGCTCAACGACTTACTACTTATGATTACAGAAACCAACATCTTATACGTTCAGGTATTTCACATCCAATATTTTATGTTAATATTCTTTACAAAGTACAAACATGTCGGCATTCACCTCAAAAGCTAACCAAACCTTTAAACAGACTTATTAAGAAGGGATATAGTTACGATACTGTTGTCAGGTCATTAAAGATTGCATATTTTGGCTTTAATATTGATTCACTTATAGGGTCTTTGCATCGGAATTAAACATATTTATTCTAAAACCAGTTGTTGGCATGACACGGGTTATGTTCTTCTCATATATTTTATGATGGTATAATACTAAACCCCTAACAGGAGGGATTGTGCCTGATATTCATATGATGAAGACATAATCTTTCAATCAGTTTAATTGAGGTCTGGAGCTACATGTCAGTAACTGCTAGTAGTCTGTTGTTATTTATGTATTATTGTCATTTTGTTTATTTTCTTTTGTTTCCTATTCTGACATCGGACTCAGACTTCTCTTAAACTGAGTTTTACTGTGCGTATTGCTATGTGTTTCTTTATTCTACATTGGCTGGAGGTATAGGGGGAGGGTTGAGATCTCACAAAACATGTTTAACCCCGCCGCATTTTTGCGCCTGTCCCAAGTCAGGAGCCTCTGGCCTTTGTTAGTCTTGTATCATTTTTAAATTTAGATTCTTGTGTATTATTTGGAGTTTAGTATGACGTCCGTGTGCTGGTGGTTGTACCGCAGGATTGTGCATGCGTCTAGTGTGGTAGGAGCCATAGGCTTTTTATCACCGCTGGCTAGCCTGCTTGCAGGTGAAAAGAAAGCCGAGTGAGTAAGTCTTTCTGCCAGTACATAGCCTCTGCACTATTCAAGACTTCTGCAATGCCTCCCCGCGACAGCACATGGTAAATAGGGTCTTGCATCCTAGGCATAATTGCAGGGGATATCGGAGCAGCAAGAGCCCTAGAAGTGCAGTGTGTAGGACCACCGGTGTGTGGATATGCCCTAGCACTCATCAACCTTGCCCCAGCTATGGGTAAATAGTTGGTCAGATGAAGATCATAGCTCCGTTAAAGCAGTTCATCTAAGAGAAGGACAACTTGATTCAAAACCAATGGCTAGATGGGAGTCATAAGCTTTGGCTAGCAACTTATCTATAGGAAGGAAACCTTGATTAATAAATCCCTAGCCCTCCTGGTAGGGGGTTTGGCGTCAGGCTAATCACCTTGCCCTGTAAAAAAACAGCTGATTACAGAAACTAAATAATAATAAGTAAGTATGACGTCCATTATCACTGAACTAGTATACATATTTGTTTAGGGGCCAGCTGAAGGACGCCTCTGGGTGCGGGAGTTTCTCGCTGCATTGAAGACCCATTGGTGGCCTTCGGCTGCATGTTGTCTGCTCTATGGTCGGGTTGTTGTCTCTTTGACACATTCCCGATTTCCATTCTCAATTTTATACATTTATTCTAAAACCAGTTGTTGGCATGACACGGGTTATGTTCTTCTCATATATTTTATAATGGTATGATACTAAACCCCAATCGGGAGGGATTGTACTTGATTTTCATATGATGAAATTATTATCTTTCAATCAGTTTAATTGAGGACTGGAGCTGGCATGTCAGGTACTGCTATTAGTCTTCTGTTCATTTATGCATCATTGTCATTTTGCTTAGTTTCTTTTGTTACCTATTCTGACATCGGACTCGGACTTCTTTTAAACTGAGTTTTACTGTGCGTATTGCTATGTGTTTCTTTATTCTACATTGGCTGGAGGTATAGGGGGAGGGTTGAGATCTCACAAAACATGTTTAACCCCGCCGCATTTTTGCGCCTGTCCCAAGTCAGGAGCCTCTGGCCTTTTTTAGTCTTGTATGTTTTTAAATTTTAGTCCATTTATAAGTTATGGAGTTTATGGTGACGTCCATTTTCACTGAACTAGTACACAATTTCATTTAGGGGCCAGCTGAGGACCACCTCTCGCTGCGTTGAAGACCCATTGGTGGCCTTCGGCTGTTGTGTGCTCTCTGGTTGGGTTGTTGTCTCTTTGACATATTCCCCATTTCCATTCTCAATTTTATCATTGTCTCTGGTAGAGCATTGTCTCTGGTAGAGCATTGTCTCTGGTAGAGCATTGTCTCTGGTAGAGCATTGTCTCTGGTAGAGCATTGTCTCTGGTAGAGCATTGTCTCATTGGTAATCATTCCACAACTTCATACTTTAACATATAATCAAATATACAGTCAGTATAAACGTCAGAGTCAGCATACTCTCCAAAACCCATTGTGGATGACGGAATGGGGGAGTGTTCTGTCGTCTGACGTCCGAGGGGCCTGTATTCGACGTTGGGTAATGGACCGTCATTTCACAATCTCACGACAGTGGTCCTGATCACACTTACTTTAATCATTAACACTACGTCTGCGACTCATCGACCAGTTCTACATCAACGTTGTTATCAAGGTGCCCAGCTGACCTATCTGGTCCCCAATAGAGCAGGTGTGTAGTGCAGAGCTGATAACATCAACATTGAAATAGTAAAGAAACCAAAACAACAACAGTAAAACCAAAATGGCTGCCTCCTGTCTGATAGCGACATCTAAAACATTTAAGCTCACCAAATGTCCTCAATGCAACGAGCCGATCGTGCAAGGGCTCTATGTACAGCCAGTCAAGGTTGTTAGACACTCCCGTAGTAATTAGCTGAAAAAATTGATAGAAAATTGAGTTTATAAACGTAACTAAGGGGACGACAATTTAATATTATGGGGGGGGGGGGGGGGGGGGGACATGATGATTTTTCCGGAAGGATAATTTACTTTTATCTGTTGCTACGCATGGAAATTTATTTTCACTTTGTACAAATTTGTATCATCAACTATCCAGCATTTTATGATGCAGAATATTCATTTTCATTCTGTTAGTGCAAAGTCATTTATTTTCAGTTCTGACTAGGCTAAGGTATTCATTTTCACGCCCCCCCCCCTTCCCCCGAAAATTAAATGGTCTCCTAAAACTATCTAATTACTCAAGAGCCAAATTTGACATACAGACACATATAATGGTTTTGGTAAATATTAGATAGGTTTAAATATTTATATTCTGTACAATTATTTATTTTGTTTTAGATTACAATTAAAATACAGCTAAGGAAAAGTTGACGAAAACGTTCATGGTACGTATCAAGAAGTAAAGTAGCAGATATAATATTATGATTTCGTAATTTCTGTTGTTATCCGACACTGGGGTGATTATCAGACGCAAAGGTTTCCAATTGACTGTTGTTGACAGAACAATTATGACATTCGGAACAAAATCTTTATGACTTCCTAAAGGATGATTTACCATTTCCGCAATGATTTATGACTTTCGAACAAGGTCATTGAACGTAATTCTCTGCAGAAATCAAAGTATGTAAGGAAAGTCTATGGAAAGCCAAAGCGGTCAAAATTCCAACACTGCGATGCTTAAAAATTGTTAGTATTTTGAAATTCCAACTTGGCAATTCTTTAGTTGTAACTGCAACTTGTTTAAAAAAAAGTCCCTAAAAGATCTTACGTTAAATTATGCATACCTAAGAAATACCAAATGCTTTAGAAAATCAAAATTATTTTTGGCAACGAGCTCCAAATATTGGGGCTAAACAATACGCGTATATATGCACAGTCAAGTTTTGCGACTCTCGGGACATTGAAACACTATTCCTCGTACAAAATACTAAAATGTCTGAGTTACTTACAATTTAAGAATTGAAATGTTTGAATTTGGCTTTCCATTAAAATCATGTCACAGAAAGAAAGGGGGCAATTAAAATTTAATTGTTACAGTAATTAACTGTAATTAATTATAAATTTACAAATTTAAAAAGTAATTTAAAATTATGTGTATTTAGATGTAATCAATTACTTTGGCATGTACGCTATTGACCCCAGGTCTTCCCACATGTATAGATAATTCTAAATATAAACACAAATATCATTAAAACGGTGAATGATTTATTGTTGGATGCTTAACGTCCAGTGGCAAGCATTCAATTAAAACGAAGATATTTTCTATATATTTGTTACAATATCACTTCATCTGATTTATAATAGTTTAACTTGTTCTCGTTCGTGCAATACTTTTGGGTCACTTGAACTTAAAAGAACGATAAAAGTGACGCTACCCAAATTTGAACTTGATCTGAGTTTTGTGGTAATAAGCATTGTGTGTAAGTCTCATAACATTTGGTTGAGGCTAACTTAAGTAGAGAACAGAAACTAAAAATTCAGCAATTTTTCTATTTGTAAACATACATAACTCTAGAACGGTTGTGTATAAGTTTTATAACATTTGGTTGAGACGAACAAAAGTTAGAGAACGGAAACGAAAAATTCAGCAATTTTTATGTTTATAAAGGGACATAACTCAAGAATGGTAAAAGTGTCACCACCAAATATCGCACTTAATCTGTATTATGTAGTAATACACATTGTGTACAAGTTTCATAACATTTGGTTGAGGCAAACTAAAGTTAGAAAACGGAAACAAAAAATTTGCACTTGATCTTAAGTTTTGTGGTAATGAATATTGTGTATAGGTTTCATAATGTTTGGTTGGGGCAAACTTAAGTTTGAGAATGGAAACTAAAAATTTTGCAATCTTTCGATTTATAAAGGGGCATAACTCAATAATGGTTAAAGTGACACTACCCAAATTCAACTTGATCTGTGTTTTATCAGTGAAGTCAAAATTAAACATTGCATTGTATAAAGCATTGATTGTAGTTGATTCAACTATAATCATGGACAAAGGAAGATAACTCCCAATTTAAAAGTAAGAGAACGGAAACGATAAATTCAGCAATTTTTCCATTTGTAACTCTAGAAAGGTAAAAGTGACGCCACCAAAATTCAATCTTGATCTGTGTTTTGTGGTAATAAGCATTGTGTATAAGTTTCATAACATTTGGTTGAGGCAAACTAAAGATAGAGAACGGAAACGAAATTTTTTTTCCATTTGTAAAGGGGCATAACTCTAGAACTGTAAAAGTGACGCCGACAAAATTCAAACTAGATCTGTGTTTAGTGAAAATAAGCATTGTGTATAAGTTTCATAACATTTGGTTGAGGCAAACTAAAGTTAGAGAACGGAAACGAAAAAAATTCAGCAATTTTTCCATTTGTAAAAGGGCATAACTCTAGAACGGTAAAAGTGACGCCACCAAAATTCAATCTGGATCTGTGTTTTGTGGTAATAAGCATTGTGTATAAGTTTCAAAATATTTGGTTGAGGCAAACTAAAGTTAGAGAACGGAAACGATAAATTCAGCAATTTTTTCCATTTGTAAAGGGGCATAACTCTAGAACGGTAAAAGTGACGCCACCAAAATTCAATCTGGATCTGTGTTTTGTGGTAATAAGCATTTTGTATAAGTTTCACAATATTTGGTTGAGGCAATCTAAAGTTAGAGAACGGAAACGATAAATTCAGCAATTTTTCCATTTGTAAAGGGGCATAACTCTAGAACGGTAAAAGTGACACCACCAAAATACAAACTTGATCTGTGTTTTGTGGTAATAAGCATTTTGTATAAGTTTCATAACATTTGGTTGAGGCAAACTAAAGATAGAGAACGGAAACGATAAATTCAGCAATTTTTCCATTTGTATAGGGCATAACTCTAGAACGGTAAAAGTGACACCACCAAAATTCAAACCTGATCTGTGTTTTGTGGTAATAAGCATTGTGTATAAGTTTCATAACATTTGGTTGAGGCAAACTAAAGTTAGAGAACGGAAACCAATTTTGGGATGTAGTTCGTACGTACGTACAGACGGACAAGGGTAAAACTTAATGCCCCCTCCGCTACGGCGGGGGCATAAAAAGTCAAAAGACCTGTATCATATTTATATTCTGACCTTATTCATGTAATAGAAAAGTTACAACTTTTTGATGACTATTATCATTACAAATAAGAATCCAGGATTGCAGGATGTATGCAAAACAAAATGAAAGACAGATGCGGATTTAGGGGAGTTAGGAAGGCCTCCCTTTTGCAGCTTCGTATATGATAAATGTATAGATTTTTACAGGTATCACTCACTCCAAACGATGGCTTGCCAGGTCCCCTCCTGATCCCCTTTTCAAAATCAGGCCCCGGGATCCGCTCCTGAAAGACGCTCTATTCATGATAAAATATAAAGTGTCCTGAAATCCTGATGTATATACATGTAGATATAAGAATATGTGGCATGCGTGCCAATGAGACAACTCTCCATCCAAGTCAAAATTTATAAAAGTAAACCAAAATGATGTTTATATGTACGAAAACAGACAGACCCTACAGCAGAGATTTGTTTGAATACAGAAGGAAGATTTCAAGTAAGAGTTGCCATAATAAATTGCAAGAACAACTATTTATCGTTGATAACTATAACGTATGAGAATTTACATAGAAGTGTTATCATACATCAGCAAAAAGTTCAGATTTTGACAATTAAACCAGTAAAAGACAAGATAGTACAGCGATTCATATTGCCATATAAAAGCAGTGATAAGGTATAAATTTGATGACAGAAAAATAGTCGCAGTTAAGATTTCATTCCTAATCCATAACTACAAAACATCTTCTTAAAGTGTTACTGCATCTGGAAAATTTGAGATAATGACACTTTTCCTGTGTTATCAAAACTAATTGCTCTTTATAGAATAAGAGGAAAGATAAAATATTTATTTATTACTTCTATGCAAATCATATGTAATCCTCTAATATCTGAGGGGCTTACATCTTACACTAATATATTTACGACAACAGAAAAATCCTACAGCAGACATTTTGTTTGATATTTTATCTGCATACAGAAGGAAGTTAGAGTTGCCATAAATCGCCATGTAGAGAAATGACAACAAAACAATTTATCGTTGGTAATTATGAGGGTCTAGATGGGGGGGGGGGGGGGGGGGGGGGGGGGTCCTTCATTTCTGTATTCTTTTATTTTTTTGGGCATTTTTCTTCATCTTTAAAAATAATGCTTATTCTGTAAAACTCTCAAGAAAATCAGTTTACTTTAGATTAGATTCATGTGAATCTAAATTTACGTGAAGTTTACATGAAAATTTCCGCGTAAGTTTCATGTATAAGCTCGTTTGAGGTGAATCCCACGTGAAATTTTTTACGTGAATTTCACGTGAGCAAAATTTGCCTGTGTAATACATGATTTCTTTATTCTGTACATGGTTAATTTCTGTAATAAGTATTTTATTACCTAATTCTTTTATTTTTCACAGTTATTCTTTATTTTTTTTCTCATTTTTTGCTCTATTCATTATTTTTTTGGCTATTATTCCCTAGTCTGTTAGCATCATTCAGACCCTCAACTATAGCGTATTAGAATATGTCTGTTCCAATAATGTGTATGTTGCAAAAATAAACGAACTCTTAATTTGTACTGAGTTGCGTTCCTAATATTTAGACGACAGCTAATAAACTTTTTTTCGTATAACGGACTATTGACTCCGGAGTATATAATTTTTCGACAGGTTACCTTCTCTATGGTAGGACATTCTGGTTATCGGTCAAGTCAGAGCAACTAAAAGAAGTAAAATCGAGCTAAATATATTATATAATATAAAATAGAAATACCTGTAGTGTATTGGCAAACCGGGACAGATTCCAAATCCCTACATTAGATTGAATAATCTACAAAGGTGTTAAAAATGAAACGACAGCGTCATGCTAAAATAGATTGAATATATAATCTGCCTAAGTATGCCGAAGGAAACGACAGCGTACGTCATGCTAAAAAGCGGATATATTTTCCCTACGATGATTTTTACCCAGAATACACTTCCTGCTGTTGTAATTTTGAAATTGATCTCGAAGTCTTCCAAGGACGTTTTCAGATAGATGAATTTAAATAACATGATCAATTATTATATTAAGTTCTTTAGTACGGGAAAATTACTTGGAATTGTTTATGAAATAGCCTGCAACAAACAAGACATATTTTATAATTCTATGATTTATAATAAACTTCCTTTTCATGATATGCTCGTGGCAAGAATCTACATTAAAATTTTAATTTCAACTTTAACACATTTTATTATATAACACCCGATGTTTAATAACTCATAAGCTGTCCAGGGAATCAAACTACAAATTTGACGTTATAATTTTTTAACACAATTTTACAAAACTCATTAACTTAATTCGTCCTTTTTTCCAATGTGTTACACTGATAAAAGTATGAATCCATAGGGTCACCACGTGACGGCATTAAACCAATCATAACGGCATAATTTATCCGAGGTGCGATAATATAAAATATTTAATTATTAATTATTTAATCTTTAAAAATATAAAGATGTAAACGGTGCAAAAGGATCTCTTAATATAGAACAGTAAAAAACTCGTTCTGTCATCGGTTGGATGAAATCAAATAACATTAAGAATGGAAAAGGGTAATGCGCCAGAGAGACAACAACTCGACTAAAGAGCAGAAAAAAGCATAATGCCATCAAAGACTAAGCTTAACTGAAGTAGCTGCTTTGGCAACCTTTCTGTATTGAATGCGTGCAGGAGCAAAAGCAAAGATTGGTAGACTTTGAAAATGATGAAGACATAATCTTTCAATCACTTTAATGGAGGTCTGGAGCTGGCATGTCAGTAACTGCTAGTAGACCTTTGTTAATTTATGTATCGTTATCATTTTGCTTAGATTCTTCTGTTACATTTTCTAACATCGGACTCGGACTTCTTTTAAACCGAGTTTAACTGTGCATATTGCTATGTGTTTCTTTATTCTACATTGGCTAGAGGTATAGGGTGAGAGTTATATGAGCCATATGTTCTAAATTGAAGTGGTTGACCTTGTGGTCTGACACCTAAAGCATAAATCTAGTCATTAATTCAAAAGATGAAGATGATTGAAAAATTTCGTTCAGACTACTAAGATCCAAATATGCACAAGAAAACCTAGAGGTATTGAAACTTATGGGAACTTATGTTAATAAATGTTTTGTACGCAGAAGGAAGACTATAAATATAGTACAGATATGTTTACATGTAACCCATTAAGAATAACTGCCTGTTTATATTTTAAATCATCTGTACTATAGTACTGCTGTTTTACACATATGATATGGCACTGGTCAGGCCGTGGCTTAAGATCATACATTTAAGTTGTCAATGATTATATTCATATCTATATATGTTTGTCAAAATAACTTGTGTCTCACAATGATAATAAACTGTTATCACAGAGATATGTCTCGCCTTTTTGTAATTTTGATAATGCAAATGTTGAAAGTAAAATAGCAATACTTTATCATGTAAGTTATGCAAATATTCAAAGTCGATGAACCATGACTGAAGGTACATGGCTAAACAATCTCCATGGAATGAGATGTGCCTATGCTAATACAACTCCATACCAAATACCACTGACTTATTATAAGTTGTTCCCTTTAAACAAACCTAAACACAAACATTAACTTGTAAACTATGTAAAAGTTGAAAGTCAATGAATCATGATCAGGGGTTGGGCTATATAATCTCCATGGAAACGATATTTGCAAATGCCAATACATTTGCATACCAAATATCATTGACTTAACATTAGGAGTTCATCTTAAACTGATCTAATCAGAAACTAATACATGTAAACTAAGCAAAAGTTTCAAAGTCAATAGACCATGACTGAGGGGGCGGGGCCAAATATTCTCCATGGAAATGAGATGTGCTAATGCTTATACAACTGAACACAAATTAACATTGGCCTACCACTAATGGTTCCCCTTGAACTGACCTAATCACACTAATACATGTTAACTTAGCAAAATTTTCAAAGTCTATAGACCATGACTAAGGGGGCGGAGCCAAATAATCTCCATGGAAATGAGATGTGCCAATGCTTATACAAATGCGTACCAAATATCATTGACCTACCACTAGTGGCTCCCCATAAATTGACATAATCACAAACTAATACATGTAAACTATGAAAAGTTTCAAAGTCAATAGACCTTGACTGAGGGGGCGGGGCCAAATAATCTCCATGGTAATGAGATGTGCCAATGCTAATACAACTGCATACCAAATATCATTGACCTACCACTAGTGGATCACCATGAACTAGACCTAATCACAAACTAATACATTGTTGACGCCGTCGCCGACGCCGGAAACAGCATACCTATGTCTCGCTTTTTGACTCCGTCAAGGCGAGACAAAAATCATTGTAATAAATTACTTTGCCCATCATGTGCCTTATAATTGGAATAAAAAAAATTGTTTTCTTTATGCACGAGAAACATTTGGAGATCAATAAAAAAAACAACACAAAAAACCTTAATTTTCGTAAAATTACAAAATATGTTTTGTTTTATTATATTAATTACTGTTCAGTTCTTGACAGATAATACGAAACTGTTCCCAAAAAAAAACCACATGAATCACTTCAATTTAAGTTACAAGAAAGAAGATTTCGTCAATCAGTTCTATATCAGTTAAATCCGTCTTTCACAGCCATAAATTTGACGTGTACGGACTTCATTTAAATCCAGCTTAAACAATATGCTGCCTAGATTCCATGTAAGTTCGATTTAAGACACCGGTTAATCAAACGGCTGAAAACCTACAAAAGGGCTTTCTATCAAGATTCCTTACCCTTCCGGAGAACCTAAGATCACTCCAATTAATTATTTTTACAGCTTGTTTAGAGTTTGATAGCCGTTTTGAACTTTTTCTCTTTTACATGTCTTAGAGACGAATGACTTAGTCTTTGATCTTTATGACAATATTCATTATTCATTTCGTCAAATTTATAATAATTCACAACCTGTTTATGATTTAAGAATGTCAATTTATTTTAAAACAATAAAAAAACACTTATTTTATTTATTTTTATAGCAATACACTAACTAAAGCAGGATTAAAAACTCATTCAACAAAACATTATAAAAGGGTGCGAACGTGAAAGGGGGCGAATGAAAATGGGAGCGAACGTGATTTTGGGCGAACGGACCCGGATTCCATATAAACCAGTGACCTGTGAGCATGTAAATGTTAAAGCTATGTATCATGTTTATAGTCCAAATTTTGATTATAAGGTTAAAAACATGCTTTGCCTTTACACTTATAATTTAAGTCAGAACTGTTTTACTTCTTTTTGTAATCAATTAAAATAATCGTGTTTATATACTGGTTTGTTTGGCTCATTATTTCAAAAAGTCTATTGGAAAACGCATGACAATTTCAAGTAAAATACATGCGAGCATGTGTATGCTTAAACTTAAGGTCTCTCTCTAACTGGATTATAATTCCATTTTATGTCTATAGTACTATGAAAGGAAACATAAGACAGAATGTTCATTCATTGAATCTATTAATATGAACTTGCAGAATACAAGAATAAATAAGTTGTAAGAATAACAGTATGAAGAAATGTTTTATCAAATGCTTCGTTTTACATGTATTTGTTTATTTAATCTCACGGTGTTGCGCATTGGATTACTCTGAAGTATGTACCATGGCAATAGTACATTTTTATACGGTTCACTATAATAAGGATTTGTATATATACACTATACAAATCCTTGAGGGCTTGACTATAATTTGCCGCGTAGAACAAATAAGATTTTACTTATATTTTCAAGAGAAAGGAATGTTGGGCGCATTTTTATATATCAGTGTAGTTTCATATAAGCTTTTAAATTAACGATCAGAGTAAAAATCGATGGCTTCTTATATAGTACTATGAAAGGAAACATAAGACAGAATGTTCATTCATTGAATCTATTAATATGAAATTGCAGAATACAAGAATAAATAAGTTGTAAGAATAACAGTATGAAGAAATGTATTAGTATAAATTATTTGCCGTGTAGAACAAATAAGATTTTACTTATGTTTTCAAGAGAAAGGAATGTTTGGCTCATTTTTACATATCAGTGTAGTGTCATATAAGCTTTTAAATTAACGATCAGAGTAAAAACCGATTGCTTCTTACCAATAATCTTAAAATGTGTATTTCAAATGTGTTGTTTTTGTTAAAATTCTATACCGGAAGTTTTGAAACGGATAGGTCATGAATTTGGACCTGAATGGGACCTGAAAAGACCTGAAGAAATACTTCTAGATTTATTCAAATTACAATTACTTTTTTATTTTTCAAAGGATTTTCTTCAAGTTAGAATTTTATTAAAGGTACTGATCCACATGATATTAAAATTAAAATGTTTTAAATAAAAAAAATGTTCATGCCAAAACTCGGACCTGAACGGAGAAATGAAAAGATCTGAACGGACCTGAAATTCTGCGATCAGACTAATTCAAACTTCAATAACGGTTTTATTTTTCAATGGATTTCCTTCAATTTTAAATTTTGTGAAACGAAAAATTCAATATATTAATAATATTTATAATGAAATTTTGAAAAATATTTTTGAGGTGTCAAAACTCGGACCTGAACGGGAAATTAGATTACCTGAAAATCTCAGGTCAGATTCATTCAAGTTCTATAACTGTTTCGTTTTCAATCAATCTCCTTGAAATTTGAATTTTGTAATAGAAATGTATGATATTTTATTGAAATGATAGAGAATTTTATAAAAAATATTTGTTTAGTTCCAAAAATAGGACCTTAGCGGGGAAATAAAAAGACCTGAATGGGCCTGAAAAATACGGGTAGATGTATTTGAACTGACAGAACTTTTTTTAATTTTTCAATTGATTTTATTCTAAACTAAATTATATTAAAGAGAAAGACTGATTTTATAGATATACAGGATTTTTTTTAAATGATAAAAACCATGTTCATGTTCAGTTGAAACCTGGACCTGAAGGGAAAACAGGAATGTCCGTGGAAAATTTTTCAAACTAATTAACTTTCTTAAATTGTATTTATATAAAATTCTATAAAAACAGGTCTTAAACTGTTATATTTATATATTGAAAATAAAAGTATCATTTGCACATAAACCATGTAATCTAAAGACGTGTGTTCGTCGATTGGAATGTATTAATTACATGAACGTGTGCCGGCTGTAATTCACACCTTGTATTATGCGATAATTGGATCATTGTCCAAATAAACTTTTCATTTTAAACTTTTAATTGGATTATCATTTGATCTTGTTACACGACCTAAACATAGTCTGGCATCCTGACCCAATCTAATACTTCGTCGATAGGGCCAGGCGTAATACAATCCACGTGACCAACTATCAGCGCTGAACAGGACTGAATTACTGCGCATGTGCGTATTTTATACATTTTTGTAATCAAGGAATATATCGATCGGATTGTTAATTAACTGTTGATTCACGATGTTAATCAACAACGCTTGGATTGTATTTGTTAAAGTTTTCGAAATTTACATTGCATATGAAAATAAAAATAGTCTTCAATAAATTTGTGGCAATATAAATAAAAGATGCATCATTCTAACATCCAATTGACGGAACCATGTTGTTGTATTCCGCCTGGCTCTACTGTCAAGCAGTTGGCCAGGATCCCAGGCTAGACCTAAACATTGCTCATTTTACTATAAACTTTTACAACTGCCCATTTTTAGCTAATTCACTATAATTAAATATTTTTATCGCAAGTTTCTTTTGGCTCTTCTTGAATGAAAATGCAAATGTTTTATAAGCTATGTTGAATTTAAATATATATCCAGGGTCATTCAGGTCTTTTAATTTTCCTTTCAGGTCTGAGTTTTGTCACAAACAGACAATATAAATATAAAAAAGAAGATGTGGTATGATTGCCAATGAGACAACTCTCACAAGAGACCAAACGACATAGACGTTAACAAATATAGGTCACCGTACGGCCTTCAAGAATATATTTTCAGGTTTATTCATGTCTTTCAATTATCCGTTCAGGTCCGAGTCTTGTCACCAAAATAATATTTGTCATTAATTTTTTTTTTCGTTTTGATAAAATATTCAATTTGTACTATAATAAAATCTTTATTTCAAAGAAATTCTTTGATAAAAAAGAAAATGAAGTTTGAAAAAATATATATAAGTGGAATTGTAGGTCAATTCAGGTTTTTAATTCTCCGTTCGGGTCCGAGATTTGGCACCCAAAACATATTTTTCATTATCTAATTTTTCATTTTAACAAAATGCTGAATTTTCATTTTACAAAATCTAAAGTTGAAGGAAATCCATTGAATATTTAAAAAGTTATTGGAGTTGAATAAGTCCGACCATAGATTTTCAGGTCCGTTCAGGTCTTTTCATGTCTTAGTTCAGGTCCAGGTTTTGGAATCAAAAATTTGTTTGTTATTCGAAACATTTTATATCTAATAAAATGTGGAAATTTACCTTTAATAAAATTATAGCTTGAAGAAAATCCATTGGAAAATAAAGAAGTTATTGTAATTTGAATAGATCGAATAGTATATCTTCAAGTCTTTTTTGGTCTTTTCAGGTCCATGTTCAGGTCTTTAGTGTAACCCAGAAAAAGTATACGCTATAACGGAAATAGACCTTATATTCCGTAAAAAATAAATAAGGTTTGTCACGCCCAGATAATACTGGCTACAATACCAATATTCATAATTTCAACTTTGGTGTTAAAAAATACCAAAAAGAACGAAAATACTACACGAATAACAGCAAAAAATTAAACAACAACAAACAGCTTGAAATCATAAATGTACATCAAATGTCAAACGGTCATAACGAATTTATTCTTTAATATGAGTTGAGTTTCTGCCTAATGTTAACATAAATGTCAAAACGATGTCGTTCCCAAACATTGTCAGTACCATATGTGTGTCCGTTGAAATACCACGCACTGGTGACATCCTCATGCAGGTATAACCTACAGTTATCAGCCCTTGGTTCAATTTTGTGACATTGTCAGAGATGCGAACTTCTAACTTCTCATTGATTAGTGTTCTATAATGCAATATAAAGTAATTTTTGATTCCATGAGCAGAAATTTGACAAGAATTGGCCTAGGTCTGCCATGTTTTCCAGGTATCCTGTGTGCTGCTATAATATCTGATGGGTCAATTTTTACGTCCAATTTCATGACTTATCTCGTTAAAAAAATTATGAGGCAATCTTTCCCCCTTTTTTTCTGGAAAGTCAAATGTTTTAACATTTTTTTCCTTGAATATTAATAATTATTGTTCATTCCAGTTTGGCAATTGCATTGCTTCAGTTGCACGCCTAGCCATATTTTCAATCTCTTCTTTCAGTAGTCTAGCTGTTTCCTTTATGAAGCCGATTTGCTTTTTTTTCCTAAAATATTCGCATTGTCAAATTCTACGCTATCTATTCTTGCACTTAGCCCAGATATCTCTAATTTAAAGTGTAACACAGTTGTTCTACCTTCTCTTGATAAGTTTGGATTTCTACCATCATTTCTTTTTTCATCTCTTTTTTTTTTCATTTGGGCAGTAAATTTTTAAGTGTTTCAGTGACAATCATTTTAACATCTTCTTTTTTATATGCTTTTCATGGATTTTCTTATCTCATTTAATTCGGTTTCAATGCATAGACCGTGATCGCCATCGCTAGATAAACATGTATGCGGGCGTTTTGCAGATTTTGGTTTTGCAAGTGTTGAGTAACTAAAAACAGATTTATCATTTTCCCGTGTAGCAGAGAGTTTGCCAACATTAGCTGTCGATACAAAGCTTGTAATTTGCTGTTATTGCGCCATTCTAGGACTATGTGAAATATCAATGTTTAAAAATTTAATAAAATATAGAAATCTCGCTTTGTTTAAAAAAATTACGATCTATTTTTCGAACTATTCTACAGTGAGTTTTGTTTACTCAACTATAAGTCACTACCAATGTCTATATTTAGAATGTTTTTTTCTATTGTCCCAACTTCAAAGGGGCTATCAAAGAATCTTTCTTTGATAAACTCACCAAAATTATTATTCAGAAAGACTCACACATTATTGCCAGAGTTTGCAAAATCCAAGAAAACATCATATACAGAACTACAAAATTTCAAACTAGCACAAAAACATCGGAGCTTCACTACCCTTGACTAACCACAGACACCATATTTCTTTTCTAGGAACTAGTTGTTGCAGTCAACGAAGAATGAAAAAAAGATCCAACCCATTTACGTTTTGTCATTAAATTTTCAGCGAAATAATGACAATGGACAATGTCAGCATTATATTATGGGACACTTCCTCATTGGTAGTATTGTTTTACAGTTACAATTATGACTCCCATCTGCCTACTGTATATCTATCTGTATTTGTCTGTATTCACAACCAATATTTGTACTGTATACTGAAAAACAGACAATACTAAATAACATGACACTCTCTGAATTATGAGGTACATGTACTCCTTCATTGGAGGAAGACTCGTATTACAGATACAATTATGACACATACCTGCCTACTGTGTATCTATCTCTATTTGTCTGTATATTCACAATTAACCAATATTTGTACTGTATATTGAAAAACAGACAATACTCAATAACATGACACTCTAATTATGAGGTACTCCTTCATTGGAGGAAGATTCGTTTTACAGATACAATTATTACTCCTACCCGCCTTACCCAATAACATGACGCTTATTATGAGGTACTCCTTCATTTGAGGAAGATTCGTATCACAGATATAATTATGACTCCTACCTGCCTACTGCGTATCTATCTCTATGTGTCTGTATATTCTGTGTTCTGTATATTGAAGAAAAAAACAGACAATACTCAATATGACATGACACTCTAATTATGAGGTACTCCTTCACTGGAGGAAGATTCGTTTTACAGATACAATTATGACTCCTACAGGTCTGCCTACTGTGTATATATCTATCTGTATGTGTCAGTATGTTTTATATTCACAACCAATAAAACATACACAAACAGACAATACTCAATAACATGACAGATTTGTAATAATAATCTGATAAAATGAGAAATTTGCCACAAGACTCCAATTAAAATGACATTCAGTCATAACCTGAAGCCATGACAGCTTTCACATTAATTATTATAAAAGATAATTACTCAATTTAATTCAATATTTTATTTCACATAATGATAATTATTATTTTATAAAGGGGTCAAACATCTCTCAATAATATAGAATACAACATTACATTAAGTGTTATAGATATAAACAGAGGCGGATTTCCCTTTGTGGAAAAAAAAATTGGTTGATTATTATGACGAGAGCGGGCCCCCTCTTAGGCAGTCAATGCCCCCCTCCCCTTTATGAAAATTTCTGGATCCGCCACTGATAAAAACAGAGAGCCATTCTGTACATAATTATAAGAAACTATAAATATTAAAACATAGATAGTAGAAAATTCGTATACTAGTATCATCAAACATATTTATTTGTACATTATTTACAGTATAAAACCAATGTAAAACAATACAAAATCTTGATCTATCTTAAATAAGATAACAGGCTTTGCCAAAGCTACAAATCATACTTATATGTGTGAATAAAACACAAAATTTCTGTTTAGAATCAAAAGACAATCATAACATCATTATAATTATAATGTTTTGTTTCAAAAATAAATGTTTGCTGAAATCGTGATATAGTGGACACGATAAGATAACATGGGTTTCATCTTCTAAGATATCTTAGAATGGTGTTTTCAAAACAGAGAATAATGGGCAAAACGTGCAGAATAAAGGACACTAAAAATAGAAAATACAGAAAAAAATAGGCAAAAAAGGAATAGAGAATAACGGTGTGCTTAAATATAAAGAGTAGAGAATTATGGGCTAAATCTATTAAAAAAATAGAGAAAAATAGCTTAAAACATTAAATAATACAGAATGAAAGGAACCCCATTCAGACCCTCTGTAATTTGGAAAAGCCACTGATCCACATATTTACTAAACATTATTGGCATAATAATATTACCAACTGCATGAGGTACTATCAATATATTCTGTTATTTTACACAAATATAGTACATAATACTCAGAAAATGTTTTGCTTACATAAACATTACGTATTATGTAGACGTAGTTGTATCTCCTATATGTATTATAATATGTCTCTTCTTAGCCTTTATACAAAGATACATAACCTCATGTCGACTTGCAATTACAACTGTTCGGTGCACTTATACATGTACTTCCCATTCTGACATATGGGTGTGAAATATGGAGAATCGAAAACAATTACATGTTGGAAAATATTCAACTACAGTTTTGCCGGAATGTACTAAAAATTAGATTTTCTACACCAAATTTTATGACATATGGATAACTTGGTCGTACACCAATAGATACCATGATAAAAGTTAGAATGGTGTGTTTTTGGAATAAACTTCTCGACAATGAAAACACATTAAGCAATATCCTGTATCAAATAATGTTCAACTTAAAAGATGAATACACGTTCAAATGGATTGACTATCTTAAATCTTAAATCGATATTTTAGACAGTTCCGGACATAGCTATGTTTGGACTCAGCAATTGCCATTGGATGTAAATCAACTGAAAAACGTTCAGAAATAAAATCTTAAAGATGCATAAATTAAACAAGAAATGATTGTAACAGGATGCTGTTACGAAGTCTCCCAAACGAAGCTCCCATAATTCGTAATTCCTAGGGTCGCCTGACATTGGACAAAGTCCAGTGAAAATTGGTTTGGTCCAGTAAAGTTATATGCATTAGTGATGCCTGGGGACTAACATAGTGATGCCTGGGGAATATATATGGTTTAGGGGTGGGGATCTCGACCATTTACAAGATACTAGAACATTGGGGGTGGGGGGAACCCCTGGGGACTGACCCTAAACGTCATTCAAATGTTCGAGACATGACGAACAGGAATATATATGGTTTAGGGGTGGGGATCTTGACCATTTACAAGATATTAGAACTTTCTTAAATAGCAGGGGGTGGGGGTGACCCCTAGGGACTAACCCTGTATATCATTCAAACCATCTTCGCATGACAAACCAGAATATATATGGTTTAGGGTTGGGGATCTTGACCACTTACAAGATATTAGAACTTTCTTTAATGACAGGGGCTGGGGGTGACCCCTGGGGACTAACCCTGTATTTCATTTGATGTGCTTTATCATGACAAACCAGAATATATATGGTTTAGGGGTGGGGATCTCGACCATTTACAAGATATTAGAACTTTCTTAAATAGCAGGGGGTGGGGGTGACCCCTGGGGACTAACCCTGTATATCTTTCAAACCATCTTCGCATGACAAACCAGAATATATATGGTTTAGGGGTGGGGATCTTGACCACTTACAAGATATTAGAACTTTCTTAAATGGCAGGGGGTGGGGTGACCCCTGGGGACTAACCCTGTATTTCATTTGATTTGCTTTATCATGACAAACCAGAATGTATATGGTTTAAGGGTGGGGATCTCGACCATTTACAAGATATTAGAACTTTCTCAAATGGCAGGGGGTCAGGATGACCCCTGGGGACTAACCCTGTATATCATCAAACCATCTTAGCATGACAAACCAGAATATATATGGTTTAGGGATGGGGATCTTGACCACTTACAAGATATTAGAACTTTCTTAAATGGCAGGGGGTGGGGGTGACCCCTGGGAACTAACCCTGTATTTCATTTGATGTGCTTTATCATGACAAACCAGAATATATATGGTTTAGGGGTGGGGATCTCGACCATTTACAAGATATTAGAACTTTCTCAAATGGCAGGGGGTCGGGATGACCCCTGGGGACTAACCCTGTATATCATTTAAAACCATCTTAGCATGACAAACCAGAATATATATGGTTTAGGGGTGGGGATCTTGACCACTTACAAGTTATTAGAACTTTCTTAAATGGCAGGGGGTGGGGGTGACCCCTGGGGACTAACCCTGTATTTCATTTAATGTGCTTTATCATTTAGAACATTTTCAATTAAAAAGATTGTGTCTATCACAAACGGTTTTCAATTTATAATCATTTGAAAATTTTAAAAAATAAAATCCCGTAGGGTTCTATAGTAAAACCCTCCTTTCTTTTTACCCCTCAAAGTACCCCTTAATAAACCCCATTGCACAAACAAAACCCTGATTGCACCACTAGACATGTTAGTCTAACATATTGTGAAACCCTCAGTTAATCTGACAAGCGGTTTTGGAGAACGGGTGCGGACAAGTTCAAATTAAAAAGTTGCGGAAGAGGAGGAAGAATAATAATAATAATAATAATAATAATAATAATAATAATAATAATAATAATAATAATAATAATAATAATAATAATAATAAAAATAAGAACTGAGCAAAACCAATAAGTCTTCCCAAACTTCGTTTGGGAGACTTAAAAATGGCAAATTGGCAATTCTTCCAGAGGTGAATTTTACGGTCTGTTTAAAACAATGTTTGGTTTAGAAAAGTCTCTTGTACAATTATCACCAATCGAACGTGAATATATACTAGTCAACAAAAATCGTATTTTCACCCAAAAATTCAAAAATCGATATTAGAACTAAAAAATTTAAACTTAAACATGGTCTGCTTAAAATTTTGAATGCCTTTGCAGATATTTGAATACTTAATTCTAATCTTCGAAATTAAGTGCCGTCTATTGTCATCATTTTCCACAAAATAAATTTGACCCCTGTGTTCAATAACACGGTATTTTCACACTTTCCAATTTGGTCAGATTCTTTTCATCATATGTATTTGCTTTGCAAATGAATGTTTTTCATTGCATAATTTAACAGTTTTTCCTATTTGTTATATTTTATGATAAATTGGAGTTCAAACTTGTGTATCGTTACTGTTGTTGACTAGTATCTTTCTAAATTAAGATGCTGACTGTAATGAAAATTCCAGTAGAGCTGGGTAAATGGTACAATATTCCGAAAGAAGAGAGGATATGTAATTTGTGTTCAAATGCAATTGGTAATGAATACCAGTACTTATTCGAATGCAATTCCATCTTAGAAAAAAATATCAGAAATCAGCACATTCCAGAATACTTTGTTAAATATTCCAGTGCCGCAAAAATGAAAGGATTACTATCATTGGGTAATATAAATTACTAAAAATGTATCTTTATTCGTTTCAAAGTTAATTAAAGTATTATAAAGTATAGTAATTATAAATATTTTCCATTTTTCCATTTTAGAGTTGTTTTATTTCTTTCTATGATCGTACGTGATTGTATTTTGTATATATATTTACATCTTGTTTCACATGTGAATGTGACAGAGTGTTTTTAAATAAAGAATTTGTATTTAAATCACCACTTCCAATGAACTCTTTACCACATACATCACAGTCAGTAGGTTTATCACCTGTATGTGTTCTCAAGTGTGAATTAATAATAATCAAGCTGACATAAACCGTTTACCATATACATCACAGTCATGGGGTTTATCAGTATAATCACATGTATGTGTTCTCATTTGAATCTGTTGATTTACAGACCGACTAAATCTTTTACTACATCAATCACAGTCATGGGGTTTATTACTAAAAGGTGTATCGCCTGTATGCATTCTCATATGTCTCTGTAAGCTACCATGCTGGCTAAACCCTATACCACATACATTACAGTCATTAGGTGTATCACTTGTATGTGTTCTCATATGTATCTGTAATGAATCAAGCCGACTGAACCATTTACAGCATACATTCCCATATGTATCTGTAATAAATCAAGCCGACTGAACCCTTTACAGCATACATTACAGTCATAAGGTTTATCGCCTGTATGCGTTCTCATGTGTCTCTGTAAGCTACTCTGCTGACTAAACCCTGTACCACATACATCACAGTCATAGGGATTATCACCTGTATGAGTACTCATGTGTATGGAACGCCGACACTGTCTTATTATGACATTTCTCATTATATGATGTTCATTTGCCATTATATGATGTCATTTTACCCTTATATGATGTGCAAATGACATTATATGATGTGCACTTATCCTTATATGATGTACACTTGTCATTATGTGATGTGAACTTGTCCTTATATGATGTACACTTTTCATTATATGATGTGAAGTTGTCCTTATATGCTGTCCAAACACATTTATATGAGGTGCAAACATCTTTATATCATGTCCACAATTCATTAAATGATGTGCTTTTTCCATTATGTTATGAGTTGAGTCCTTATATTATGTGATGCTTTCCTTATACGATGTAGAAACGGCATTATGTGATGTACAATCACCTTTATACGATATGCAATCACCTTTATATGATGACAATTTGACATTATCTGATGTGCAAATTATATTATATGATGTGCAAATTATATTATATGATGTGCAAATTATCTTATATGATGTGCAAATGGTCTTATATGATGTGCAAATTATCTTATATCATGTACAGATGTCTTTATATTATGTGCAAACTTCTTTATATGATGTGAACTTATCCTTATGTTATGTGCTAACATCGTTATATGGTGTGGTTCGGTTTACATCTTTATATGATGTTAGAACATCCCTTATGATGATGTCGAAACATCATTATGATGGTTTATTCCCGATTGTCCCACTTTTTAAAATTTTAGAGTTCTGATTGTCCCACATGAAAAGTTCTGATTGTCCCACATTATTTTATGAAGTAAAATGTTCTTAGATAAACAATGTAACTGTTGTTTGTTTTGCTAAATAAACAAGAATTAATTTATTGCACATTTAATATTAATTTTATAGAAGTATAAAAAAAATGTTTTTTAAATCATTAGATTAATGCATTTTTGATTAAAAAAAATTTATTTCTGATTTATGAAATATATCTACAATGTTACGTTATTTATAAAACAAATTTCAATACCGTAATTTTAATTACATTTTCTCTAAAGTTTTTGAATAAATAATGCATGCAATTTGAAAAAAAGGTATAAACTCATTTACATTCTACACTTTACACGAACTTGTTGATGGAGAGATTTTTCCAGAAGTCTTTACAATTTTACTAGGGAAGTCAGAGGACATTAATACAACATTCTCTGCACTATTGAAGACTACTAACACCCAACGTCAGATTCACCTGAACCCAACAACTTCCTTTTTTTGATAACGAAGCTGTTGTCTAGAATTCTGCCAGATCAGCCTTTCTAAGAATCAATATCAAAGGTTGTTTTTCCAATACTCCCAGTGTCTTTGCCATAAAGTGCAGTCAACAGGACTCGTCACCAACTATAAAGAAGAACCAGACTTCCATAAAAAAAAAGATGTGGTATGATTGCCAATGAGACAATTCTCCAAAAAAGACTAAATGACACAGAAATTAACAACTATAGGTCACAATACGGCCAATACAGCAGAGTCAGCTTTAAAGGTCCCATATGAAAAATGTGAAAAAATTCAAACTAGAAAAACTAACGACCTAATTTATGTACAAAATAATGAACGAAAAACAAATGTGTTACACAGTAACAAACGACAACCACTGAATTACAGGCTCCTGACTTGGGACAGACACATACAGAACGTGGCGGGTTATACTTATTTGAAGGCGCCAATCCTCCCACTAACCTGGGACAGTGATGTTACAGTACAACATAAGAATAAACTAAAAAAAAAAGTTGAAAAAGGCTTATCTCATCAGATGGGTACAGACAGAAAAACATTTAACAAATCACAGAGTGGACATTGACGTGGACGGCTACTTATACATCCCCACAACAAAGACACTAAGTACAGATCTTGGAGTATTCGCAGTTACTGACAGCTAGTTCAAAGCCAATAAAAACTAATTAAAAAAAAATCATGCATCTAAGACTAAAATTTTATGATTTCATATTATATTCCATGTTTGATGATACTTCAATTGTACCTACTACATGTATGTGCAAAATATAATATGTTAGTATTATTATTTGTTCATGTTTTTTTTTCATATTTTATAAGTTACAGTGATTAGTAACTTGTAATTAACTGACACAGACTATAAAAACAAATTAATCACTATCAAAACAATTCCCAATTGTCCCACATTTAAACTTCCCAATTGTCCCACAAACATATTCCCGATTGTCCCACAAAATTTCATTACTTTTTTACCTGTAATTTCAAAAAGTGGGACAATCGGGAAGACACCATTATGATGATGTGCATTCATCGTCCTGATGGTCAATGGACATGATTACGATTAAAGCGATTACTCACTACATCAGAACTGATTCCGATCTGCTTCTGCTGAGTAACAATTAATCAGGCTCAAATTTTTAGCTGTCGTTTGGAAAATGGTTGAGATATAAAAAGAGATAAACCTTGGCATATTAGTACCTCGTTTTAAGATGTAAAAAATCACACCTGATATTGTTGGAAAAATGTCAAAATATATGAATTGCAACGTTTTGTTTTAATCGTTTGGTCTAAAATAATAAACATACGGAGTCTGCAATAATGAACATACGGTTAAAATTATTAAATTTAAGAAATAATTCTTTTATTTCATGCTCTATGCTCATTTTAACAAGGGAGGGCATTATAATTGTCAATTTCTGTACACCATAAAAAAAATAGTCTATAAGAAGTTAATACACGAATTTCTAGTATGTACATTAATGTAAATTTTGCCTTGCCGATTATTTTAGCTGTTCGAGTTTCTCTTTATATATTCTCAAGATAGACACAAAAGAATGGGAAAAAATCGGACTTTGATAGGGTAATGGCTTATATAAGGGACCAGTCATTTGTAACCCAAAAAAGAGGGATAGGAAGAAATAAAAGGGGCCTTTAATTTCATCATTTTTTTAATAGAAAGGTGCATTCAATTTTATATAGTTATAGATTTGCGGTATAATGTTATGGCGATGTCTTCAAAATCCGTAGGCATCAATTTTTACGCCTGGTTCCGCTCGCCTCAATTGTTAAAACCTGAATCCTTAGTTTCAACAATTTCACTAGCAGAAATTTTTTCATCTGAAGCTAATATCGAATGAAGGTGTGGTAAATATTAATGAGACCATAACCGGCAAATCCAAATTAAGTTCGTGAAGTCGCAAACAACTTCCACACTTGAAGTTCTAGATTCACTACTGACGCAATATTTTAAACTTATAATGCATTTAGAAACTTAATACGATTTTTTTGTTATTACGAACAAAAGTATTGAAAATGTGTGTATGTGCGTTTGTGTGTAATTGTCCGGTGGTGGCTTTTTTTTTGGGAAGAGAGGGGGGGGGGGTTGAAATTTGTAGTTCTTTGGAAAAGGGGGTATTTATTGACTGTTTTTCCTTCTTCAAGGTGTAGACTTGAAAAAAAAAGAGAAATTCCACTGTTTCCTCACACGTCCCCACCCCCAATGAAAGAAAATTACCATAATTATTACTTATTTATTTATTTTAACATTCCGATGTATTGTTACCAAAGAGATTTCTACTTACGTAGCTTTCGTTTTTGACTGGTAACCGATTTATAAATACGGACATTATAGAGTGCAAAATTACATTCCTTATCGCTTGTTATAAGTTTATTTCTTCAATGAATACTCATAAAATTATTTTTTTTTAGATCACAGATTAATAATATATAATTTGTACCACTACAATATAATAGTTATTACGGTGAGGTTGAATTCCCGAACATTTATTCATCATCCACGCACGAACTTGTCTCAGAAAAAAAATATAGCTCTGTACATTAACATTACTTTCAGGTACAGATAGGATTTTTTTTCTGGGACAAGTGCTTGTGACCATCCACAAGAATTTGCGGTCATCCGATGATCAGTACTTCACTACTTTGATTATATCTGTTCTTGTCTATACCAGTTTTCAAGAAAAGGTTTCTTTATAGATAAGTTATCAAGATAATAGCCAATAAAACAACAAAACTCTGAAGAGCCAAAATTACCCAAAAAGGACCTTTACTATAGAGTTAATCAGACACATTGCACTATTTGTTTTTTTAAATCTATTATAGTTTCCAGGATAAACGCAAAATATTAAAAGCCGCTGCCGTATTTACTTTGAAAAATTCAAAATACAACTCTCTATCTGTAAGAGAACAACAGGTCTCAGTAAACAATAAATAAATGCAGTGTTTAAGTTCATTTAGACACCAATCTGATTAGATTACAGGTATTGTGTGTTCAAGGTTTGCTTACGCCGATCTGAAAACGCTCAATTCAGGACCATTGGGATTCTCTGGTTTTGTCGGATTGATCCACACCTTCAAAAATATGAAATTTTATTGGCTGATGTAATATTAACCTGGACAGAAAGTAAAACGAAGTGTTGTCAAATCCTTGTAACCAAAGCTTAGATTATATATTAATCATTTGTTAGACACCGACTGTAGTGTGGGTAGGAGCACGTGTATTACCTTGATGGACTTTAATAAAAAAGAACACGGTTATTTTTTTTTTAATTTCATTATTGTTTTATTTTTCCCTGATTTAAAATCAAAACAAACTATTTCGCTCCCCATCTGAAAATATAAAATCTCTTTCAAGAAATTTGGAATCAAACATTTTCCAAGTATCACTTGTCTGTCGACACTTAGGTGTGTGAGTTCGAATGCCGCATGTGGCAGGTAAGCTCGACTCCTATCTTAATTGACCAGAATTGTTTTTTTCCAAACGAAGGTTGGGTGGTCTCTCTGTGAACTTCGGCTTCCTCCACCAAAATAAACTCACTGCCACGAAATAGCATGAAAGTGTTGAAAGTGGCGGTAAATATAAATCAATCAACAAATTAATCAATCAATCATCCATACCGGTATAATTATAGCCTCTAAATCTATATCTTTATTCTCTTAAAGTCAATGTGTGACATCAGTACAGAGATAACAATAATAACTTTACAATATATACAAAACAAGAGAGAGAGGTTTCAAAAGTCTTTAGTCAGGAGGTATAAAAAATTTAAGATATATTTCTAATTCTCTTTCCAGATCTTCTGGTATAGTTCTGTTAAGTCCTGTAATATTTTTACTAAGAATTTTTTTTAGTCAATCAAAAGTAAAGAAAATATAAAAGGTGATAAGTTTACTCCTTGTCGAACATCATTGTCACAAGCAAGCAAAGTATTTCGAATTATAATTACTAGAAGATGCCAGCGAAAGCGCGGAACAATTGGGCAAGTGTTGAAACAAAGAGTGTGGACACAGTAATAAGGTGGACACAGTAAGGATTTGGACACGTTTAGTGCATTTAATTCTTTTTCTTTAAAGAGACGAAAACGAGGAACATAATGCAAAAGACGGGCATCACCCCATTCATATCTGTTGGAAAATAAAAATATCAAATACCCTAAATTGAAAAGGTGTGGCAAAGTGTGATTTTCAGTGGTTTTTTTTTCCTTTTAACTAAATAACCGTATGAACTACGTAAAATCCTTTGACATTACCGGAAAGGATCAAAATGAGTACACAATGAAAAAATCCCATCTAATCGGATGAAAAATAAAATCCAAAACACTTCACCAGGAATCAACCCCTCTGTATACTCAAGTTGCAGAATTTTATTAGCAATTAAAAAAATCTCCATTAAAATAAGTTGAAAATAAACAATCTGTATATACAAATATGTGAACATTACCCAACCTGACCATTTCGCATTTCGCGGGCAGTACGTGGACTAAGCATGCGGTCTCCAAATTTGGATATTTTGGCTTTTTCTGTGGAAAAAAGATTGTTTCAAAGACAAATTAAGGAAGTACAAAACACTACATGTATACGTCATATCACAATTATTTCCGACTTTGTATGGTTTTGTAGGAGTAACACTACATTATACATCTTACCATTTATATTATTCAATAACATTTTATAAAACAAACCATCTCGCCATATTATGCACGAGTAGATAATTTTATAGCTATTGTTGTGAAATATTTTTAAAACTGACTGTGAGTTCAATGGTGCATTTTGCAATGAATAGAAATAAGAAGATGTGGTATGAGAGCCAATGAGAAAACTCTCCATCCAAGTCATAATTTGTAAGAGTAAACAATCATAGGTCAAAGTACGACCTTCAACACGTAGCATTTGCTAAACCCAAATAGCAAGCTATAAAGAGCCTCAAAATTTGTTTTATCATATTTTCGCCACAGCCGCAAATTTCTCCTATTAGCTCCTGTCTTAATTGATCTTAATCTCCCTCCGAAATGGTTGAAACGTTGATTTTGTTAAATTGCATTGTCTCATTTTTCCTATTAATTGCACTCTCGCTAGCGATAGACACATATTTGAGCTGGGTTTATAGTTTACAGAAGCAGATCGGAATCAGTTATGACGTAGACAGTAATCATTCTTATCGTAATCATGTTCATTGACCATAACGACGATGAAAGCATATCATATAATGACGTTTCGACATCATATAATGAAGTAAACCAAACCACATCATATAAGATTACAAGCACATAATATAATGACACAACCACATCATATAAAGATATTTGCACATAATATAATGGTAACTGCACATCATATAATGATATGTACACATCATATAAGTATATCTGCACATCATATAAGTATATTTGCACATCATATAAGGATCTTTGCACATAATATAAGTACATTTGCACATCATACAAGTATATTTGCACATCATATAAGGATCTTTGCACATAATATAAGTACATTTGCACATCATATAAGAATGTTTGCACATCATATAAGAATGTTTGCACATCATATAAGTACATTCGCACATCATATAAGTACATTTGCACATCATATAAGTAGATATGCACATCATATAAGTATATATGCACATCATATAAGTATGTTTGCACATCATATAATGATGTTTGCACATCATATAATGATGTTTGCACATCATATAAGGATGTTTGCACATCATATAAGGATGTTTGCACATCATATAAAGGTGTTTGCACATCATATAATGACAAGTGCACATCATATAAAGGTAAATGCACATCATATAATAAAAATGGTCATAACAAGACAGTGTTGGCGTTCCATACATGTGTGTATATAAATGGTCAGACTGACTAAACCCTTTACCATATACACCACAGTCATGAGGTTTATCACCTGTATGTGTTCTCATGTGAATCTGTAAATGATGAAGCCAAAAAAACCTTTAGTGCAAACATCACATTTATAAGATTTATCTCCAGTATGTGTTCTCATGTGTCTCTTAAGGTAAATACCTCGAGTAAATTCTCTAACACAAACATCACATTTGACACATTTTGTGTTCTCATGCGAGTATTTAGGTATCTTTTTCGAGTACATTCTCTAGCACAAACATCACATTTATGACATTTAACAACAGTATGTGTTCTCATGTGTCTCTTTAAGTCACTACCATGAGTAAATTCTCTAGCACAAACATAACATTTATAAAGTATATGATCACCAGCCTGTGTTCTAGTGTGTCTCCCTACGGTATCATTAATCACTCAATCCTCCACCACATTCATCCTATTAATAAAGGTTATCTCCAGAATGTTTGTCCACGAATCATATAAGGTCCGACAATAATATAAGCCAACCCAAAGATGAATCTAAAAACAAATACAGAGTCTGCAAGAATCTTTATAAAAAAAAAATGGTATAGAAAGGAACTTTAGCAAAGACATAAAGAAGTATATCAAGAAAAAAATAATATTATCTTGATCAAAATAGTAAAGTCCAATTTCAAAACATACGAACCGAATATAAAGAATATCATTTGACCTATGTATATGTGACAAAGGGGGCTGTTGGTGCTTACTGGGTCCCTAATGTTACGGAGTAATGATTTTGTTTGTAAAATCGTTGGAAAACATTTAAGGATGTTCGCTACTCTGTTATAAAATAACAAGCTTTTTTAAAAGACTGTTATAAGTTGATAGTATATAAACGAAGGAACTAAAAAAGCAGAAAAAAATGAAGGGTCTGCGTGTTTGATTTAGAGATATAACCCATTGAAAATTTATTGGGAAATGATTCTCTCTAGATTTTTCATACACTTAACAATGGCACCTTTTTTCTTTTAAAAACTATGAAAAAATAACAAGGATTTGATAAGATTTCCAAATATGGCTTTTTAAACAATATGTTACAAAAATATGAAAAGAAAAGCAGGGGTTTGCGGGCAAAATGTTTAATAGCACTACATGAATAAAACCAGAGGATTCCGAATATCTGGCAAAAATTCAAAAATCAAGAGGAGCGAACATCCTTAATTCTTGAAGACACCAACGACGGGTATATTAGTTGTTGCAGTTAACGAAGTTGAAAAAAAGAAGAAAAAAAAAAAGGAACCCATTCACGTTTTGTCATTTAATTTTAAAAAGAATAACAATGGACAATGCAAGCATTATATATTATGGGGTACTCTTTCATTGGAGAAAGATTCGTTTTACAGTTGCAGTTATGACTCTTATCTGCCTACTGTGTATCTATCTATACGGGCCTATATATTTACAATTAACCAAGTATTTGTACTGTATATTGAAAAACAGACAATACTCAATAACATGACACTCTAATTATGAGATACTCCTTCATTGAAGGAAGATTTGTTTTACAGTTACAATGTTGGCTCCTACCTGCCTACCGTGAATCTTTCTCTATGTGTCTGAATGTTTTATATTCACAACAATATTTATATTGTATATTGAAAACAGACAATACTCAATAACATGTCAAATTTGCGGCAAGACTCCAACTAAAATGACATTTCATAACCTGTAGCCATGACAGCTTTCGCATTAATTGTTATAAAAGATAATCACTCAATTCAATTCAATAATTTATTTAAGATAATGATAATGATTATTTTATTAAAGTGTCACACTATCTAAGTCTCATCTCTAAACAATATATATATATATACAAAAAAGAGCCATTCTGTACAGAATTATAAGAAACTATAAATATTAAAACAGAGTAGAAAATTCGTATACTAGTATCATAAAACATATTTATTTGTACATTATTTACAGTATAAAATCAATGTAAAATTATATAAATCCTTGGTCTGTTTTTAAATAAGATAATAGGCTTTGCCACAGCTTCAAATCATATTAATAATAACTGTGAATAAAAACACTTAATTTCTGTTTAGCATTTAAAGAAATAACATCACTTTAATTAGAATATTTTGCTTCATCAAATAATTTGTTCCTAAAATCGGCATATAGTGAACACAATAAAATAACATGGGCTTCATCTTCTAAGATATCTTTAGATTTCGAAGTCTTTGGTTTGACACGGTCGGGATTCAAACCCACGACCTTTCGCACTCATGGGAGGCGGACACGCTACCACGAGACCACCGAGTCGGTCATTTATATATAAAGAGATAATATGGCATATGTGATGGGTGATAATGCACATCCCTGTTTAAGACCATTGTTGACTTTATACCATTATAGAAAATGGCCGTTTTTTCGTACTGAACATAATACATTTGAATAAATATACTGTATTGTAGCATAAAAATGTTCTGCATCACCTAGCCTATTTAACTTTGACCATAATATATTCTAATTGTGGTATTATAGGCCCATATCATATAAATTTATTCTCACAATTTTCACTTTCAGTAACTTTACATGTATGACAGGTGAAATAAATTTGTATTTTTTTTTTGTAAAAGTCCAATTTCTAAATAAAATAATGAAATAAAATAAGAAGTCCAAATTAGCATTGTGACACATACCCTTATCTTAATACAAGAAAAGTAAACTGCAAATTTAGAATAAGTGATCAGCTCCCCCTACTATTGAAACAGGAAAATAAAAAAAAAAACACGCCTGGCCCATCAAAGATATTGAAAAATTCTGAAAGAAGGACCCAATTCCTTTTTATTTTGTAAACTTTGAATAAATAATGATTTAATACATGTCTTTTTTAATGATTTAAAACCCCAATGTAACATATTTTTTGGACAATAAAATGAATTTCATTCTGAATCCTACTACTAGCCAGCAACTGAAATCTTTATGCTTCTTTATTAAACAGTCTATGGAACCAAGGACACTTAAGATCATTTTTTGTGTTGTGTGTTCAATATTTTATTTTACGTAAATGTCATGATAAAATTTTTGTTTAAATTGTAATGTGTATGTGATTAATTCTTATTATGTCTTTGACCCTCTTATGGAAGTCATTTGAGCTTTAAAATGAACTAGAACATCCTCATATTTATACGGTTTATCACCAGTATATATGTTCTTATGTGTCTGAAAGTTCCTTTATTATTAAACTCTCTTGACTAATAAATACATCACTTTTATAAGGGTTTATAATTATTTCCAGTGTGTGTCCTGATGTTTTTCTTTAATCCATGTCTTCTAAAACACATACATAATACACTGTGTCGTATTTATGATATAAAAATACGGAAATGTGGTTGCCAATGAGACAACTATCCACCAAAGTTCAAATGAAATGTATGTAAACAATTATAGGCAACCTTCAATAATGAGAAAACCCATACCGAATAGTCGGCTACAGAAGGCCATGACATAAAAAAATGTGAAGCAATTCAATTGAGAAAACTAACGGCCTAATTTATAACGAAACAAATTACGAAAAACAAATATGACAGACACGAACCAACGGCATCCACTGAACTATACGCTGTTGATTTGGAACCTACTCTTAAAAATGTGTAGCGGGGTTAAACATCAGCCCTAATCTCACCCCTTACCTAGGACAATAGTTAACAGAACAACAAAAGAACATATTGTAAAAATCAGTTGCAATGGGCTTAACTAAAAAAATCGGTACGAGGCACAAAAACAACTACTAGTAACATAAAAACAATAGACACAAATCACCAAAATAAGAGTAATCGTAGTTACTGAAAGCTAATTTTTAAAAGCCAATTACAACTACATTGTAATAAATAAAATTTTATCATGTTCTCTTAGACTAAAGTATCAATCATTACAAATCCAACGGATTTAGTGTGAAGACGTCATAAACAGTCTGAGAAACGCATTATCTTGTACAATGCCAAACTTTACAATTTATCAGTTATACATAAAATATGTTTACTTCACTGAAATCCAAAAACGCGACAACAGACACTGGCATAGCAAACACGTTGTGAAATATACACACCGTAAGTAGGAGCAAAATGAACATGACCGTCGAAAAGGGTAAACTGTATGCGTTCTATGAAGTCTGTCAACAAATTATTTAGCACAAAATTTAAGTTTATGACATTTATCACTAAAACAAATGTATGTGTTCTCATGTGTCTATCTAAATTACCACTCTCACCGAACCGTCTAATACAAACACCACTTTTATAAGGTTTTTCACCAGTGTGTGCTCTCGTGTGTCTATCTAAATTACCATTCTCACTTAACCCTCTACCACATACATCACATTTATAAGGTTACATCAGTATGTGTTCTTATGTGTCTATCTAAATTACCAATATCACTTAATCCTCTATCAAATGCATCAAATTTACAAAGTATTTCACAAGTATGTGTTCTCGTATGCCTATTTACATGATTAAAGGGAACACTTCCAATTAATTCCATAGTAGTTTTATCGCCAGTATTTTTAATTATATAAAATTGAGAATGGCAATGGAGAATGTGTCAAAGAGAAAACAACCCGACCAAAGCAGAAAACAGCCGAAGGCCACCAATGGGTCTTCAACAATATGTCTCTTTAAGTCACCGCATCCAATAAACCCTTTACCACATAAATCACAGTCAGTAGGTTTATCACCTGTATGTGATGTCATGTGAATTTGTAAAATAACAATCTGACTAAAACCTTAGCCACATACATCACATTCATGAGTATTACGAGTATGATACCATGTATGTTTTCTCGTATGAATTTGTAATAACTAAACCGACTAAACCCTTTACCTCATACATCACAGTCATGAGGTTTATCAACTGTTTCTTTTAATGTGAATTTGTAAACAACCAAACTGACTAAAGCCTGTTACTTCATACAAACTCAAGAGTTTTTTGAAAATGTGCCATGACCTTGGTATGACTAGAACACCCATGACAGTTAACAGGAGACAAAGAGGATGGAATAACACATAAAACATAAACGAATACAAATTATGATACATTACCATCTCTTTTATTTCTATTCTTCATCCTAGAGTTAAAGTCATGCCTTCAATTGCAAAAGTACCCCATGCAAGCACAGTACAGCATCCAGCTTGCATTATCATTTAAGTGTAACAAGAAAATGTTCCGCTGTGAAATATGTTGCAAAGGTACTTATTTTCGGAACTTATATCACAGGAACTTATTTCACTTTTTTTCAAACTTTTAATATTGGAACAAAATTCATGGAGCTGTGATTTTGTTCCGGAACTTATTTCACATTTGGTCAAAAAATTAATTCCGGAACAAATTTTACAGTGCTGGAATATATTTCCTTATACTATATATTCCGGGTATAAATTTTCTGTGATATAAATTCCAGTGGAACATATATATTTCCTATGAAATAGATACCGGCGAAACAAATGTCACGCCAGAACAATTTTTTTTGTTACATATTTGTTGTCGTGTGAATCTGTTAATTTACAGGTCGACTATAACCCTTTACCACATACATCACAGTTTATAAGGTTTATCACCAGTATGTGTTCTCATGTGAATCTGTAAACTAACTTGCTGACTAAACCCTTTATCACATACATCACAGTCATGAGCTTAATCACCTGTACATGTATGTGTTCTCAAGTGACTCTGTAAATTACTGTGGTGGTTAAACCCTATACCTCATACAAAACAGTCATGAGGTTTATCACCTGTATGTGTTCTCGTGTGAATCTATAATTTACTTTGGTGACTAAACACTTAAAGATATACACCACAGTCATGGATTTATCGTCTGTACGTATTCTCACGTGACTCTGTAAATGACCTAGCCGACTAAACCCTTTACAACATACATCACAGTCATGCGGCTTATCACCTGAATGTGTTTTCATGTGACTCTGTAACTTACAATGCTGACTTAATACTTAACCTCATACATCACAGTCATGAGATTTTTCGCCTGTATGCGTTCTCATGTGTCTCTATAAGATGCTGACTTAACTCTGTATTACATACATAACTGTCATAAGGATTATCACCAGTATTTGTTCTCATGTGTGTATATTAATGACCAAGATGACTAAACTCTTTACCATATACATCACAGTTATGAGGTTTATCACCTGTATGTGTTTTCATGTGACTCTGCAAAGCACGACGCTGACTAAACTCTTTACCACATACATCACAGTCATAAGGTTCATCACCTGTATGTGTTCTCATATGTCTCTGTAAAGAATCAAGCCGACTAAATCCTTTACAACATACATCACAGTCATAAGGTTTATCGCCTGTATGCGTTCTCATGTGCGTCTGTAAGCTACCACTCTGACTAAACCCTATACCACATACATCACAGTCATAAGGTTTATCACCTGTATGTGTTCTCATGTGTGTATATAAATGGCCAGACTGACAAAACCCTTTACCACATACATCACAGTTATGCGGTTTATCACCTGTATGTATTTTCATGTGACTCTGTAAGTCACGACGCTGACTAAACCCTTTACCACATACATCACAGTCATGAGGTTTATCATCTGTATGTGTTCTGATGTGTCTATATAAATAATCAGGGCGACTAAAACCTTTACCACATACATTACAGTCATAAGGTTTATCAATAGAATCGTCTGCGTGTGTTCTCATGTAAATCTGTAAATCACCAGGTCGACTAAACCCTTTACAACCTACATCACATAAATGAGGTTTATCAGCTGTATGTGTTCTCATGTGACTTTGTAAAGGACCAGGCTGACTAAATCCTTTACCACATACATCACATACATTTGGTGTATCACCTGTATGTGTTCTCATGTGACATTGTAAAGGACCAAGTCGACTAAATCCTTTACCACATACATCACATACATGAGATTTATCACCTGTATGTGTTCTCAGGTGTCTCTGTAAATTCTCAAACCGACTAAACCCTCTACCACATATATCACAGTCATGGGGTTTATCACCTGTATGCGTTCTCATATGTCTCTGTAAATGACCTAACTGATTAAACCGTTTACCACATACATCACACTCATGAGGTTTATCACCTGAGTGATTTCTCATGTGTCTCTGTAAATCACACCATTGAATAAACCCTTTACCACATACATCACAGTCATGGGGTTTTTCACCTGTATGTATTCTCGTGTGAATCTGCAAATGGCTAAGCTAAAAAAACCTTTTAGCACATATATCACATTTATAAGACTTATCTCTAGTATGTGTTTTCATGTGTCTCTTCAGATAACTACCTTGAATAAATTCTCTTCCACAAACTTCACATTTATGAAGTTTATCCCCATCCTGTGTTTTATGTTCTATGTGTACGGTACCATTAATCGATAAATCCCCCACCACATTCATCCTATTGACTCGGTTTATCTCCTGTATGTGTATTCTTGTACGACTCTGTAAGAAACAAAAAACGAAAGTTGAGCCTTAAAACACTGACATCTTCCTGCAAATGACATATAAGATATCTGTTTTACATACATTGTGTACCGTGCTGTACATTTATGCATCTGCATGTTTGTGTTATTCTACTTCTATACTATTTATGACATGTACAAGGAGTATAAGCTTTCTCATTGAGGTATACCTCATATATTTTTTATTTATAAGAAAAATTATTAGTACTATAAATATCAGCATTTTTTTGCATATATGATTAAAAACCAATCCTAGTCAAAAATCGAATTAGAGCTTGCTTTCTAATCATTCTGATTATCCAGGAACTAGTTGTGTACATTTACGTTTCATCATTTAATTCAAAGCCAACGAATAACAATGGACAATGTCAGTACTATATGATGAGGTACTACTTCATTGAAGGAAGATTAGTTTTACATTTACAATTTACATGTCTCCTACCTGCCTACTGTATCACGTGTATCCATCTCTTTGTGTCTGTATGTTCTCCTACCTTGGGAGGAAGATCGTTTTACAGTTACAATTATGACTCCATCCTGCCTACTGTATCTATCTCGTTAAATTTGTGTCTGTGTGTTCTCCTTCATTGGAGGAAGATTCGTTTTACATTGTTGACTCCTATATATATGCCTACTGAGTATCTTTCTTTATGTGTCTGTATGTTTCATATTCATGACCAAATAATTATACTGTAAATGACAAAACAGACAATACTCAACTAACATGACAAACCTGTAGCAATACTCCAATTAAAATGTCATCCCATAACCTGTAGCCATACATGAAGGTCTGGATGGGGTTTACAGAATAGAGAATAATGGGATACAAAAAGTGCTGAAAAATGGCTACCAAATACAGAATAGAGAAAAAAACAGGCAAAAAAAAAGACTAAAGAATAGAGAATAATTATGGGCAAAATGTATAAAGAATATAGATAAATTAATGGCTAAAACAATTGAAGAATACAGAATTGAAGGACCCCCATCCAGACCCTCTTACATGTAAGTGATAAAATATGACAGATAATGATAATTACTCGTATAAATTCTTTCTTACATTTTCCCTTTACATTATATTTCACAATTTTATAGATATAAGAAGATGTGGTATGAATGCCAATAAGACAACTCTCCATCCAAGTTACAATTTGTAAAAGTAAACCATGATTATAGGTCAGAGTACGGCCTTCAACACGGAGCCTTGGCTCACCCAAAGGTGTGAATTACGGATTGAAGTATCTCATATTATTTTAAGAAACTTAAAAAATAAAAATATGTTAACATCAAATCTCACGAATTTTAAAGATACAACATATTTTGTCTTGAATGACATGTACATTTCTAAATTTGTAAAAACCATATTTTTGTAAACATCCAATTTCTAAATAAAATGATTAAATAAAAATAAAAGTCCAAATTAGCCTGGTGACACATACATATACATGTACCATAATCTTGATACAAGACAACTAATATGCAATTTTAGAATAAGTGATTTCCTCCTCACAAAAAAGTACTTAATCAAAAATTGAACGACAGCATGGGTTGGAAAGGATCCTTAATCAAAGATATGTATCTGGATGGGGATTACAGAATATAGAATAATGGACAATTAATAAGAGCCATGCGCGTAGCTACGTTTACGTCAAAACGCCTGGGCGTGCACAAAAATTTTGAAGAAAAAAATATTTTAATCATAATAAAATTAAAAGAACTGATCAAAAGCACACGAACTTTGTAAGTCTTTCTTCAATGAATTGTAATTGAAGATAAAAGACGAAGTGATGAAATTTACTTTTTATTCAAATGGTGTCATATTTTTAGGTGCTTTTTGGGTATAAAGCTCTGCAACTGTTTCGGTTCTTATACATCCTCGGCTTCCAAATATTCGGCTTTGCTGATGAAGGTAAATCCAGAAAAACGCTTCGGAGGCATGGCATTTATAACGTGTTGTTTTCATTTTTTACAGCAATGGGTCGATATCTCTGCTGGTTGACTATCAGTCCCAGAAGGTATCATCAGCTCAGTAGTCAGTACTTCGGTACTGACATGATTTATAACAAACCTTTCTAAAATTGTCCGTTTATAAAATTTTGAAATTATAAAGAAACTAAGGTTTCAACTCCCTCAGGCAAAGTTGACCTTAGATGAACACGGCTATTTTTTATGTACTTTTTGGCCATATAACTCTGCAACTTTTTCGGTTCTTATACATCCTCGGCTTTCAAATATCCGGCTTTGAGCGTTCCTGATGAAGGTTAATCCAAAAAAGCGCTTCGGACGCATGAAATTAATAACGTATTGTTTTCATATTTTATATTATATATTTGTTCATTTTCTGTCAAAGTCTGAAACTACTGTGAAATCTACTCAGTTTACTGTTGTTTAAATCAATTCATTATCTGCCGAGATACGATGTGGCTTGCATTTTTATGTTAGAGTTCAATATTTTTTTTTACGTTATACCTGACCATCTATGAAAATTAATAAGGACATGTGTCCATTAACGAAATTTGAGTGTAAAAAGGTGAGTAAATTAGATGAGGCCAAAAAATGAATAGAACAACAACATTGAAAACTTTAATGGCGACTTGCTTTTTGTCTATCTCTATAAAGTTTTGATTGTTGTCGATTGATTGTTTACCTCACATCTCCTTTTAAAGATATTATTAAGCAACTGGTTTGGACATTTTTCTCGTACATGAATGACCATTAGATTCCAAATCAACACAATGACACATGAATGAATAAATCTAACATAAAAAAAAACCAAATAAGACTCTAAAAGAAAGGCCATAGATACCAAACGGATATTCAAACTCATCAGTTGAAAACAAACTGACAATACCATGGCAAAAAAACCCGAAAAACTACGAAAAGGCAAACACCAGTATACAAAACACAACATAGAAACAAAAGACCGAGCAACACGGACCCCACAAAAAAGTGTGAATGATCTCAGGTTCTCTGGAAGGGTAAGCAAATTCTGCTCCACGTGTGGCACCCGTCGTGTTGCTGATGTAAGTACAAACCCAGTGATAAGTCTAATTCGGTTACGGTAGGTCACATTCTAGGGAAAGAGGACGGGATTGTGGTAATATCAACAATTGGAATATATCCTTCGCCATTAGCAATCTGTCAAACAGATATTCCATAACGGTCAACCTACTCGTGATATCGACCGTAAAAATTTTCGAAGGGATGATTTCTTCTTCACCACTTATAACTCTTGGTTCAGTAGCTTTCTTGTAAGCAGCAACCATCTATCAAGAAAAATGATGATAGGAAATGCAAGCTCTGGAATATCGTATCAACTGGGAGGTATATACTCCATATGCAGGTGCTACTGGAATGTTGCTACATAGAAAAGAAAAGTTCACAGTTGGAAGCTGAAATCATTGCTTTTGTCGTAAAGTTTTGTTCTTAACCGACCAAGTATGTTGCTTTTTATGAGTTTTTAATGACAGATATTGGTATCTCTTTCTCAATAACGCGTGAACTCCCGGGGGAGAGGAGGTCCCCTCCCCCAACAGGAGGTTTTCTGTCCTAGATCAGCTTAGGGTACCTCAAACCCCTCGATGAGGTTTGGGCGTACAGTTAAAAATGGCCTAGCTACGCCACTGACTGAGCAGAATAAAAGACAAAAAAATTAGAATAGAGAAAGTAAGCAAAAAAAAAGGTAAAAAGAGAATAATAGGATGTTGAAATATAAAGAATAAAGAATAATGGACAAAATAAAGTATAGAGAATAATGGACAAAACAAATAAGGAATCGAGAATAATGAACAAAATAAAGAAAGAAAAGAGAATAACGGACAAAAATAAATCTCAATATTCCTTAACACGGTACTGTTTTGACCCTTATTCTCTATTCTTTATATTTCAGCATTATTCTCTATTTTTTATTTATTTGGCCCATTATTCTCTATTCTTTACTAGTATTTTTTTGACTTAATTCTGCACGTTTTGTCCATTATTCTCTGTTCTGTAAACCCTATAGACCCTCTTATATACTTCTTAATTAAGATTCTTACGCCAAACTATCTAATTGTATGATGTCATCTGGTATATACGAGGCCCCTCATGGGGGTGTCCAAGTAATCACATAATGACAAATGTTTTGCCAATATAATCACATAATCATTAATTTTTTTTTACAGTCCTAGATTATCAATATCAAATAATCATGACATTTTTGGTCTGGTAATCAAATAATCACTATAAAAACGACCAAGTAATCACATAATCAAAAACCCCATGAGGAGGCTCATATACAATCTAAACTGTGTGTAAGGCAGCTGTCCTATTGCGCCAATGGCAATTTGCTATTTTCAAGATGTATTATTTGCGCCAAATATCAGTTTACAAAGGTATCAATTGCGCCAATTTGCGGAATTCATTTGTCCCAACTTACCTGTACTAATATTTATTGTACATCATAATTTTCAATAAAATATGGTACCATAAAAAAACTTATGAAATTAGGGATTGTTGTCGCAAGATATTCTTAATAATAAGAAACTAGAAGCTTTTGATGGTTGTATGTTGACCACATATATCTTGATGACTATGCTTTGTTTCAGCTAGCCGTCTGGACTAAAACTCCACCAACCGCGAAACGCACTTGAAAATGGACAATAGGCATTTTATAAGCAATACAAAGAACTTGTGTTATTCATCGCATCAATCTTAGTATGTTTTTGGACACTATCGTAATTTTTCAAGCCTGTACATACATTGAATTGAACAATGTTTATTCAACAGCAGTTAAATTAAATGCTGAAGCTCAATTGGAAAAAAATATCTGATTGACGACGCAGCCATGAATTAATATAAAAATCAGGAGATGAAGTATGATTGCCAATGAGACAGCTATCCAACAAAGTTCAAATAAAGTGTATGTAAGCAATTATAGGCAACCGTACGGCCTTCAACAATGAGAAAAACCCATACCGTATAGTCGGTTATAAAAGGCCCCGACATGAAATATGAAACAATTCAAATGAGAAACTAATGGCCTAATTTATAAAAAAAATTTAACGAAAAACAAATATCACAGACATGAACCAACGACAACCACTGAACTTGACTTGCAACAGGCACATAAAGAATTCTTTTTCATATATTTTTGAATAACAAAACTCCAGAGTATTTAAAAGACTTAATACCTGATTCATGGGAAGTAATAAAATATGACAATTATACAAGACAGAGAAATAACAATATAAATATTAAACAACTCAACACACGGACCCGTTCTTTAATATTTTATACCAGTAACAAAAAATAACAAACAAGACTAATGCCGGTTCATTGCTTTTTACCCAAATAAATTGTCACACGTATACTTTATTTTTTATACAAATGATACTAGACATTTTGAAAACTAGTGACGCAAACGTAGCATTGGTGTAAATGAGTAGCGGCGCAAAAGGAAGCATTTTTGGCACAAACGGATTTCTCCAAACAAAAGAAACTAAAATATAGATCAAAGATCTCATAGTTTTTGGTGGGATGTTATAGTACACCAAGTTACATTATGCGTATATGAGATATGAACTTGGATACACAACTTGACTAAGACCAGTAAAGAGTAAATTGTAGGTCGGGTGAGATTGCTTATCTTCCGTAGACTTATTCTTCTTCCAGGTAGATCAGTTTCAGTATCTGAGATTGGAACCCGGATGTAAATTTCAATTGTTGTTGGTTAACCATAAGAGAGGGTCTGGTGGGGATCCTTTATTTCTGTATTTAATTTTTAGATCTTTTTTCTCTGTTCTTTAATTTTGAAGGTATTTTTTCTCTATTTTTTATTTTATTTGGCCATTATTATCTTTTCTTTATATTTTAGTACCCCATTATTCTCTATACTTTATTTTTTTGTCCTATTTTTCTCTTTTCTTTATATTCCCCCATGATTCTGCATTTTGTTCATCATTCTCTATTCTGTAAACCCCATCCAGACCCTCATAAGATATAATAGTTATGTGTGACTTATGTTTTGTAGGGTGTTACCGATGATTGATAATTTCTGAACTTATAGGTTATTTGGAGTATACGACCTAAAGTCGGACTTAAACTTGATCAATATAAGTAATGAACTTGATAACTTAACCATCCCATTATTTAAAAGTATATGAACCGTGTACGGTGAACTTAAGATTCGACCTATATGATATATTTAAAATGCATATAAAACACGTCTTTGTTAAAATAACAAGGATTTTGTAAGATTTTCAAAACTATAATATGTAATAAAACTAAGAAAAGAAAAGTAGGGGTTAGCGGGCAAAATTTTTAATGGAACTACGTGGATAAAACCAGACGATTCCGAATATCTGGCAAAGATTCAAAAACAAGAGGAGCGAACATCCTTAATTCAAATGAACCCCCTTCTAACAAAAATATATATATATATATTTAAATAAGGAAAAAACCCAAACAAACAAACAAACAAAAAATATCCTATTCCCATTTGTTCAAGGATTAAAATCAAGAAAAGCCAACGAATTTCATTTTAAAATATTGCATAGCAGAAATTAATGTTCACCATTTAAAAGTTTACTATGTAACAGTATCAATCTAATCATATTGAACATTATAGTAACAATATTGATCATGAAGCATAAAATTCTACTGATTTTATTATAAAGTTATTAAAATAAATTTGATTGATCCACGGCCTACTTAAAAAAAAATTATCTGCTTTTTGTCACTTAACGTTGAACTGATCAAAGAGCAGGATGATTTTTATATTTATTATGTTCTTTTTGATGGATTGCTTTTTGGAAGCGAAGAAACGAAGCGTATTTAATGATTTATATGTGGGAATGTATTTTGTCAATTAATTGAATTATTGGTATTACCTTATGTAATATAGTACAAACGATATCTGTTTTAGTGTAATATTATGATTTTTACCTGTCTGCTCACTAGCCCAGTAGCCCGTACTTCCATACTTAATTGCAATTGTTGTTATATAATTTTGAAAATCATTTTAAGTTAACATTATCCACCCATTACACAAAATCAGTACATGCACAGCAAAAAAAAAACAAAAAAAAAAACACACAACAAGCAAATAATATATGTACATTAGAACCAAATGTACTTATAATTCAATTATGAAAAATCAAAATTCAAGATAAATATTACTTGACTGTCAACTTTATCTAACATATATCTTGATGTGCCCTGTGGTTGTTTGAATCTTTGTATTGTTTAATGATTTCCTTTGAGATTGTCGGGCAGTTTATTTTTTACATTTCCTTAATCGATTTAGTTCACATTATATGAATAATACATAGCTGAGAGGGTGATAGAGCAGATTGTTACCTCGAGAAAAACATTGTCACTCTGTCTTTTCGAAGGGTAACAATCTGCTCTATCACCCTCTTAACTATGTGTTATTTAATTTATTACTAGTATACTGAATGTTCTGTTATGACTGTCTATTAAATTTCAAATTGAAAATAATAAACTATGACGTCTTGTACACAACACTTGATCAAGCGTCTCTGTCAGGGTATAAGGGTATTTGCCATGGGATACAGTAAATTATCTCCCTCGTATAAACCAATCAAATTTAAAGCTGGCATTTTGACATGAAGTATATAATTATTATTAATATCCAGTCAATGAACAGACGTAACGAGGGATATAGCGATTATTTACATTTCACGAGTGCTAGGGGTTGTCTTGACTTGGCTTGCATTGATGCGTAAGAGTCTGTGCTATGTTGAAGATGTTGAAGGCCCTACTGAGAATTTTAGACGGTAAACAGCAATCAAAGAGCCATCACTATACTTTTGTTTTTCAAGTGTCATATCCTTTCTTTAACAACAAGTAAAATAGTCCAATTTCATATTACCGACCTTGATTTTGGATTCGATATTTCCTGTAAGATTTACTTCCCCTAGGGTCGGCCAACGTGTGCTGCAATGTTTTGTTCGGCTCTAAATCTTGTAATTACACTTCTTCTTCTTCTTCTTCTTCTTCTTCTTCTTCTTCAATACTGCCCACTTTCAACATGATGAATATTCTGGCACTTGAACCCCTTGTTAAGTTACTGGCCTTATAAAAGAAATTAGGGAAATTGTCAAAGTAGAAAGGTCTCGTGCAACTTTTATAAGGCTGAAACGACGATAGTAAGCGTGATTTTTGCAGGCGGTTTTATTCCCGTATGCTTCAAGTTCAATAAAATTGAGAATGGAAATGGGGAATGTGTCAAAGAGACAACAACCCGACTATAGAGCAGACAACAGCCGAAGGCCACCAATGGTTCAAAACTACTCCTATGTTTTCTATACACGACAAAATCATCGAAAAAGAGTCATTTGTTTCCCAAAATAGCACTCATTTAAAGTTTGATTTTACTTAATTCAGTTGCTCTTACTTGGCCGAGTACCACAGTGTCCTATCGCTGAGTAGGTGACCTGTCGAAAAACTATATACACCGGAGTCAAAAGTCGATCAAAAGTCGGTAATATGAAAATCGGCTATTGGTAAAATACTTTTAACCATAGAACACACCAAGTAATCGCTTTATATATAGAATTAACACACATGTTGTACCAAATAATAATTAACATTACCCACTAGATAATTACTAAATTACAAAAAAAGTGATCATTGAACTTGATATTGAAAAGTATTGAACAAATCGAAATAAATCGTGTATCACATAATAAATATGTTCAGACGTCGTAAAGTAATTTGAAACCAATTACCCATTCGTTCGGAGGCTATAACTATTCCTTCGGAAGCTATAAAGATCAGATTTTACACTTTATAATTGGTCTGTCAACACTAAATAAATTGCCGATAATAATTTACTATCAGTATATTTCCTTTCTATTGATATTTCTGGTGTTGACGTGCGTATTCTGCTACCTTGTTGGTATTCAGAACGAGACAAACTCACCTAGACAGAACAAGACGCACGTCATCTATAATAAATCAGACAGTTAGACGTAAAAACAATATCAATAACATCGTTTTATTTAAAAACAAAACTGGTTTGTAAATCGGTCGGAATAATATTCATAATTTACATGAAAATTTTTCGTTTTAAATCAGAGACTATTTGTTTTATTGAGTTTGTTTTGATCTTGAAATCATTTTATAATCATAATGGAAAATAAACAGTATCTGTTTCTTTGCAAGATATAACTTTTCATTTGTTGGGTCTGGATGGAGCGAGGGGTTTTCAATTCTGTATTCGTTAATGATTTAGGTAATTTTGTCTCTATTCTTTATACTCTACCACCTCATTATTCTCTATTCATTGTTCTTCGTTCTTTATTTTTCTCTATTCTTTATTTTTTCCCATTTTTCTGCAGTATTGGCCCATTATTCTCTATTCTGTTAACCCCATCCAGACCCTCATACTACCCCACAGCTGTGTTTTTCAATGCACAGATGGAGTGTTTTCATTGACTAGCAAACTATAGATAGGTTTCGACATGACTTGATTTGAGTTTGAGTTATTTCCCCTGGTCGCCATTTTGGAGGAGTAAATCGATTTTCCTAATTGATTAATCAAATTGAAACATGCGGTACAAAAAAGTTTTATAAAATATCCTTACTATATTGTAGTGATGAACCAAGCAAGGCTTAAAAAACAACAATTTATGAAGGAATTTGTGCACGTAGCCGACCTCAAACATGGTGACAAAAAGGGAAGTAACCCCTGCTCAAATCGGTTCAACCAAAACCAATCCATTTCACTCAATTTGGCGCTGGGGCCGTCTTGAAATTTAATTTAGTTAAGAGTTTTTGCTTCATGTTGAATGTCTCGTTGTGAATTTGAGCTGAAAAGAAGACATAACAATGTTGTTCCTTTGTATTTGTTTATTTTTTCATGGATTTATATACGATACATGTATAATTTCATTACCATCTATCTATGTTTATTATGTTCAAACAAAATTTATGATTATACATTCACAATGGGGTGTATTATTTGATTATGGTTTTGTTTACCACCAGATAGTTAATCCACTGATAATTTTAATTTAATAAAATCGAGAATGGAAATGGGGAATGCGTCAAAGAGATAACAGCCCGACCAAAGAGCAGAAAACAGCACAAGGCCACCAATTGGTATTCAACCCAGCGAGAAAATCCCGCACCCGGAGGCGGGCTTCAGCTGGCCCCTTAACAAAAATGTGTACTAGTTCAGTGAAAATGGACGTCACACTAAACTCCGAAACATATAAATGAACTAAAATTAAAAAAACATACAAGACTGACAAAGGCAAGAGGCTCCTGACTTGGGACAGGCGCAAAAATGCGGCGGGGTTAAATATGTTTTGTGAGATCTCCCCCCTCCCCCATACCTCTAGCCAATGTAAATTAAACAAACACACAGCAAAACGCACAGTAACATGTTTATAGATATTCTATTAACAATAATTTCGATCCATACATTTACTGATAATTTTACTAAAGTAATTTAAACATGTTTATAGAGACCTTTTAACAATAATTTCTCTCCATACATCCACTAATCATTTTGATTTAAACATGTTTATAGATATTCTATTAACAATAATTTCGATCCATACATTTACTGATAATTTTGATTTAAACATGTTTATAGAGACCTATTAACAATGATTTCTCTCCATACACCCACTGATAATTTTGATTTAAACATGTTTATATAGATTCTATTAACAATAATTTCGATCCATACATTTACTGATAATCTTAATTTAAACATGTTTATAGATACCTATTAACAATGATTTCTCTCCATACACCCAGTGATAATTTTGGTTTAAACATGTTTATAGAGATTTTATTAACAATAATTTCGCTTCATTCAGCCACTGGTAATTTCAATTAAAGCATGTTTATCATGTTTATAGAGATTATATTAAATTTTTTTCGTTAGAATAAGCATTTTAACAGCTAGGCAGAAATATGCATCTATCATTATTTCATGTGGAAAACCATAAATTTAAGAAATAATCAACTGTTGAATTATAAATTATTTAGTTCATTTGCTTGTAAAATAACAGACTTAGGAACCTGTTGTTCAGTTGTCGTTTGTTGGTGTGGTTCATAGGTGTTTCTCGTTTATCGTTTTTTTTATATATTAGACCGTTGGTTTTCTTGTTTGAATTATTTTACACTAGTCATTTTGGGGCCCTAATTTTATAGCTTGCTGTTCGGTGTGAGCCAATGCTCCGTGTTGAAGGTGGTACTTTGACCTATAATTGTTAACTTTTTATACATTGTGACTTCGATGGAGAGTTGTTTCATTGGCACTCATACCACATCTTCTTATTTATATTAACCTATGACATTTTCTCCTTGCATCTTTCGTGTCATAAGTAATATTTCAAATGCAAGTAGTATGATATATAAATAAACTATATGGTACTCTAAATTGTACGTTCTGTTCTATAGTACCAGAGATATATAATACAATATTGTATTATATGTCTCTGGTAGTATAGACAGAATACTTTGCAGCTCAGCTATATGTATCTTTTCTGTAGAAGCAGCTACATTTACACTAAGTTATTGGTTTTATTAAGATTTTCGCTGTGTAAAATATATCTCATGTTATCCAAATGTGATATATGATTTTTATATAAGAATATAAAAGATAACATCCTTTAAAATTCTGCTATATCAAATTGAAAAAAAAAAATCTATTCTAGTAGATTTTTAATTGTAAAATATATCTCATCTAAATGTATACTTAAAAAAAAGATAAGTTATAAAAATAACATCTTTTGAAATTCTGCCTCAATGTACATCTATAAAAATATTCCCTACACATGTAAGGCCAATTAAAATTAATTGGTAGATTTTCATCCCCGCCCGCCCCTCTGAAATCGTTCCGCCCCAATTTTTTTTATATTTTGAAAAATTTACGATTTCCGGATTTTGTTCATTTTCGTTACCGGTAACTGTCGATAATTTCGTTTCATTAATAACATCCTGTTTCAAATTTTGGTTTTTGCATTTCTTTGTATGTTTGATTCGTTATACATGTATATACATGATAGAACCTTATTATTACACTTGCATATATGAAGAACACGTCACAAGAGCGTTTCATATCTAATAAAAAATAAAAAATAAAATCCTCCCACCCACCCCATTTTTTTCAAAAATTTGGATGAAAATCTACTAATTAAATTTACTTGGCCTAATAGTAGAACTTAAAATTGTACGCAATACATGGATCTGGTATCTACAAATAACAACCAGTAACTCTAAAACAATAATGAATATCTGACAGTTATAATGAAACTAATCATAATACTCACACCAATGACGGGCGAGAGACGAGGGTTATCTTGCCTTTATTACAAAGGGTATTGAAAGATTCTTTCCAAAACAATTATCACTAAACAGAATAATAAGAATCAATTTCTAAATGTAATTGACACTTCTTTGATAAATAAAGAAGGAAAACTGACTAGTAAACTTTAGTTACTGCAAAAATAAACAGAGGTAAATCATATCTAAATTGTGTATATCAAAAGTGTTCTGGTTGGGAAACATTTAACAATACAGTATAGCAGTGATTTGTAATTAAATAAGTGCCAATCTGCCTAAGAATCAAGCAGTGGTGAAAACATGACAAACAAAAACCCGCTCAGCTTTACATTGACTTAAGTTCAGAATGTATAATGGTGCATGAATATAACATTCCTTTCCTTTCCCTGTTCTGGTAATTCAAGATATAATTAGGTTGAAATGCACTATGAATTAACAATTAAGGGGAGATAACTCCATAACTTGCTATCATTCTAACCAAAATTTGTCTAGATATTTCTCAAATTACCAGACACGCAAAAACGAAGGACCTACCATTTCTAACTCAGGATGAGGGAACCTTCAAAATATGGTGGTTAGGTCGGTGGTTTTTTTTTTTCGGCCATATTTTGAATTGCCTGATTCTTAAAAAGACTGGCACTTAATAATTGTTTATGTACTTGCAAACATCAGCCAAATAGTCGCAATAACGATGTCATATATTTTTGTCATGTGGGGATTTTTATATCTTGCTATACATTATGCCTTTTGCTCATTGTTAATATTGAAGGCCGTACGGTGACCTATTATAGTTGTTTTGTCCTTCAATAGAAATTCCTGTATAATATAAGTTCCAAATGAAAGAAAAAGTATTGAATATTATTTCCGCTGGACGAAATAGAACTGTATTTGTTCTTAACGAAACAAATCAAAGATTGGCCCCTGGTGAAGAGTTGTCTCATTGGCAATTATACCACATCTTCTTATCTTTATAAAGAGTATAGAATATTTGTTCCAATAGGAACAGATAATATAAATATATAGCATTGTTTATAACAAAGTTTTCATATAACTTCTGTTAGTGGAAACAAATATACGTTGATAGCTTACATCCACAGCTTTAATATCTTTTGAATGAACGTCTCATAGGCAAATTCATATCTTCCGGCACTGCTATAAGTATAATACCTTTTCCATAAAACAAATGCATTTGATAACAGCAATATGTTAAATCCCTTCTAATGTAAGACACATATTAATAAGTTTTTTATGTTGTATTTTGTCTACATTTTTTGTCTTTTGGTCGTTTTTCGTCATGGCGTTGTCCGTTTGTCATTGACTTATGAGTTTGAATATCACATTGGTATCTTCCACCTCTGCTGGATTGTCAGATAGTTAGTTCTCAAATATACTAGTCAACAAAAGTAATGATACACAAGTTTGAACTCAAATTTATCATAAAATATAATAAATAGGAAAACTGTTAAATTATCCAATGAAAAACATTCATTTGCAAAGCAAATGCATATGATTAAAAGAATCTGACCAAATTGGAAAGTGAGAAAATACCGTGTTATTGAACACAGGGGTCAAATTTATTTGGCGGAAAATGATGACAAAAGTCGGCACTTAATTTCAAAGATGAGAATTAAGTATTCAAATATCTGCAAAGGAATTCAAAATATTAAGCAGACCATGTTTAAGTTTAAAGTTTTAAGTTTTAATATCGATTTTTGAATATTTCGGTGAAAATACACTTTTGAAAGAACAAAGATTGCATAAAAAAAATTCGCGTATTTGCCTTAAATCAATGGTTTTGTTAAGAAAATAACACTCTGTAAATATTAGATCAATTGGGCAATTATTTACCTTGGTACAGTCTATCCAATTTCATTATATATGGAAAATGCATTGCCTTGTATCGTTTCTTTTGTTGACTAGTTTAACTATTTTCTATCCGTTGTATTTGCTTGATTGATGTTATAATATATATTTGTTTACCGATTTTTAAACTTATTCCGTGACTTGAAAAAAGAAACAAAATTAAAAACAAAATGGCGTGTATCGCTTCTCAAGATATAGTCTGGATACTGATGAAACTGTCAAGATATGGAGCAACTCATGAATTTTTAAAAGTTAATCAAATTAAAAGCATTTTGTTTACAATGTTAGAGGACGAGAATGACATTTATCGCCAAACGTCAAACTCTCCCATTTCGCTACCGTTCTCGTCAAATGAGCAAAAAAAAAAAAACACTTTTCATTTGTATATAACATTGTAATTTTGAGTCACCTATAGCGATAAACGGAAAAATATATTGTTTACGTTATTTAAGGATGTAGTCAGGCCAGGTTTAGGAATTTTTGTCAGCTGTTCGTACTCCTTTGGTTTTTTTCCTACGATACAGGGTAAAATATTTGAAATTTGAAAAAAAAGCAGGATAGAAGTTTTGAGTAATAAAAAAGGCAGGATGAGCAACTTGGCAAAAAAAAAAAGGCAGGATGACAAATTATGTATAAAAGTCAGGATGAACTAATAAAAAAAAAAAGGCAGGACCGAATAAAGTGAAAAGACCGAGATTACAACTAAAAAAAATGCAGGACACAATTTTTCATCCTAGCCCCCCACCCATAAAAATCAAATGGTAGCTCCCTAACCACAGGAACAAGTAAAACAATACGACATACTTTCGTATCAAAGAATGCTCGCAGTCGCTTGAAGCAAGCTCAAATTAAAGCACAGGTACGAGTAAAACAACACATGTCAACATCATTTTGTATCAATGAAAGCTCTTTGTTGACTAAAGCTAGCTTAAAAGCACAAGTAAGAGTAAAGCAACACGACATAATTTCGTATCAAAGAATGCTCGCAGTCGCTTAAAGCAAGCTCAAATTAAAGCATAGGTACGAGTAAAACAACACATGTCAACATCATTTTGTATCAATGAATTTTCAAAGCTCTTTGTTGACTAAAGCTAGCTTAAAAGCACAAGTAAGAGTAAAGCAACATGACATAATTTCGTATCAAAGAATGCTCTCAGTCGCTTAAAGCAAGATCAAATTAAAGCACAGGTACGAGTAAAACAACGCATGTCAACATCATTTTGTATCAATGAAAGCTCTTTGTTGACTTAAGCTAGCTTAAAAGCACAAGTAAAAGAAAAGCAACATTACATAATTTTTCATCTAAGAATGATCGCAGTCGCTTAAAGAAAGCTCAAAGGACTTAGAATACTGATATATTCATCATTTCTATCTATCCTCTGATATTGGCCGCTATACGCAGAAATTTCAATACAGCAAATTCCTGATATAATATTTGATTTTTAAAGGAAAAGAGATCGATGTTCGAGTGCTAGAATGCGTTGATTTAACATCAGCTCAGGGCTTGCTTCAAGTATCGGCGTTTGCTTTCTGTTTTAATGTGGTACCAAACACCTTGACTTAAATTAATTTGGCTCATTTAATTTTCATAAAATTAAGACAAAATATTTACTTTGACCCTTTGTCAAAAATATAGAAATTTCAAAAAACTTGAACCACACACTCTATCGGAAAAATTTCATTGGATATATAGCAGTTTGACAAACACTACTTTTGATCATTGAGAAGCTTAATATTTCCTTAACAATAAAACGTGATTAAAACGTTCAGCTGATTTTTACAGAGTTATCTCCCTGTAGTTTTATGTATTACCTTAATGTTCTCAATGCGCATCACTCACTCACTGCTTGGTTGTATTCGTTGAAATTCTAAGCAAAAGAGATCGAGATATACGAGAGTACTTATGAACATTATCTTTGCTGGTAAAATGTTTTGAACTGATAAGGTTTAGTAGATATTCTACGTAGAATAGTAAGTAGTATATGAAAATATTCTACTTAGAATTAAGTAGTATATGAAAAAAAAACGAAACTTTGAAAGAGAACATTAAAAATCATTTAAATAAAGTGGTAGCGGTTAATTGGGGATAAATATATGACTTTCTTCATCATGCTGTTCTCTGAAGATATTAAAAAATATCTTTATATACAGTACGCCAAAAGTTAAGCACCACCTAAATATAACTGGCAATATTTTTTAACTATTGCGAAAAAAATATTTATGTTTGGTGTTATGAATTGCCTATAACATACACCAAGAAAATTCGTTAAGACCAAAAAAAATAAACTCCGATCAACACATCAAGCAATTTTTTATTAAAGGTCATCTGCACTTTTTCGAATACACTATTTCGATGCCTTTAAATCATCTTCCTACTGCCCCGCGTACAGATGAAATTTGACCTTCACCAAGTCACTGTGAAATATGGCAAGGGGTAAGTTATATGTGACTGAACCTTGACAAGCAATTGAGATGTCAATTGCCGGTAGGAGCACTAGTTGCATAGGTAAACATTTCAATGTTAAACACACCGTCATTGTCAGATTTTTACAACTTCATGTTGACACAGGAACTGTAAATGATAGACCAAGGTCCGGAAGACCCCGTTTAACTACCAATCGTGATGACAGACTCCTTATTGGTTGCGATAAAGCCAACCCATTTACTCCTGCCCCACAACTTAGACACCACTGGTGTCAAGGTGGTCATGTAAGTGTTCGAACATTGGTCCGTCGACTTCATAGAGGCTACCTAAGAGCACGTCGTGTTGTCAAGAGACCTGCCCTAACAGCCAGGCACCGTATAATCAGGTTTCAAAGGGCTAATAACCATCGACGCTAAAACATGAGAAACTGGCAAAATGTTCATTGGTCAAATGAGTGTCAGTTTCTGTTAGGACCAATAGACGGCAAAATACGAGTTTGCCGTAGAAATAATACTGCTAATGACCAAAACAACATTTGCCCATCGACTGCATACGTTGCTGGTGGTGTTACAGTATGGGGTTTCTTCTCATACTGTTGTAAGGTGGGTATGCATATTCTGCAGGGTAAAATGAACGGACAGACATACAGGGATTTGGTGCTTAGAAACATTGTAGTCCCTCATTTTGATAATCATCCACTTGCTTCAAGACCCTTGTGCATGTACGACAATGCTAGACCACACAGGGCAAGGATTGAAACCAGTACAAAGAGTACAAAGAGCAAGAAGCCATTGACACTATCTTTTGGCCTTCCATGTCTCCAGACATGAACCCTATCGAGCATGTCTGGGATGCCATTGGCAGAAATCTCAATCGCAGAGATCCACCTTTGCAAAATCTTAGCGATTTAAGAAGCGCAATTGTTGCTGAATGGAATAAATTTGCTCAACTAAAGTTCAGAGGGCTTGTACAGAGTATGAGACTCCGTGATATGGAACTGTACCGGAAGAGAGGGTGTTACACATCCTATTGACTCAAATATTGACATTAAATTTGCCGAACATACCAAAGATTATTTGTAGAGACTTTTAATGATATTGGGTGATTAATTGTTGTAAAAAAATTAAATCACAGTGAAACTTAAATTCCGTTTCTGATTTGTGTAATTTTCACTATTTCTATGAATGCAAATTTCAAATGCATAGAACCTGCATACGTGAACAAACTTAAGTCTACGTTTTGTTTATGGTATATGTTAGCAAAATTGCTACATGAATATTTTCTCTTTTTCGAGTATTAACTGATTTTTTTAAATGAAAAAAACTTCGATGCAATAAAAATAGGTGGTGCTTAACTTTTGGCGGACTGTATAGAATAATTGGGTCAATATGAAAAATGCATTTCTGTAATCAGATATTAAAACGATCGTTTTATTCAATTCTGTTATCTTAAACGGATCTTCTTATCCTTTACGCTATGAAAAAGATCAACATCTTCCAAATGGTTTTTTTATGTTTTGATTTAGTGGTCGACTATACTTTGAAATAGCATGGCGGAGTAGTTATAGTTTTTTTTTTATTCTAATTAAATCACTTTGATGCTTATTAGGTAGATAATTTAAACAAAAGGAGTGAATGTTTTTTTTTAAATTGCTATATATCAAACATCAAGCTGATTGGTTAAGGAATCAAAATATTTCATAGCATGATGATTCACTGCTAACTATATATCTATACATATCTGATGTTCAGTAGTTGTCGTTTGTTGATGTGGTTCATAAGTGTTTCTCGTTTCTCTTCTTTTTTTTTCTATAGATTAGACCGTTGGTTTTCCCGTTTGAATGGTTTTACACTAGTAATTTTTGGGGCCTTTAATAGCTTGCTGTTCGGTGTGAGCCAAGGCTCCGTGTTGAAGACCGTACTTTGACCTATAATGGTTACTTTTATAAATTTTGACTTGGATGGAGAGTTGTCTCATTGGCACTCATACCACATCTTCTTATATCTATATATGACCCAATTATATAGCTATAGCTTTGTCTGCCATACAACGATATTTTACCTACCCACACTTTAATGTCCTACCAATAAAAATAACAGAAAGTTATTCATGAATAATTGTTCCAATTTCATTTAACCGCATCGGTAAAAAGTAAAATAACAAAAATACCGAACTCCAAGGGAAATTCAAAACGGAAATTCCTTTATAAAATGTCAAAATCAATAGCTCGAACACATCAAACGATAGGAAAACAACTGTCATATTCCTGACTTGGTACAGGCATTTCCTTATGTAGAAAATGGTGGATCAAACCTGGTTTAATGCCGTGGTAACGTGCTTGCCTCGATTGTGGGAGGTCTCATCACCGGCCAAGTCAAAACAAAGACTTAATTCAGTTTGAAAATTGATATTTGCTGCTCTGCTAAACCGTAGCATTAGGGGTAAGAGCAAAGACTGGTTGGCTCGGAATCCGGATAATGTATCCGGGAAGGGTGACACGTCTTTCTGTGGACTGTTACATGGCTTCTGAACTAGCGCGTTAAAAATCAGACTCTGCGTGTCGGTCTAGTACAAAGCAGGGTTTATATTCATACCATATTATCATATGTTATCGTCCTGAATATGTATTTAGTTTGTCACCGGACGTTTAACAGCCATCCATCTGTAAAATTTCCATCATTTTTATCACGGAGAGAGGGACCATTGTCATTTCTAAGTTGATCGTGACTGTGATACTTTAGAACCACATTGCAAATGTATTTAATTTATTTGTCTATATTCTTATTGTAAACATTGAGATAAATATCTACCAAAGATTAATAAAAAGGATTTAACATTTACAAGTCACCGAACGGTCTATGACGGGTTATGAATTGGTTTTCCTCTTTAATTGTTGAGTGGTGAATATTTAAGCTGGTTTACCATAAATATATGCTAGTCTATGAAAAAATCAATTTTGCCGTGATACATGTACATTAATTTCGCTAAAATATGATAGTATTATGATTTTGTTATACACAGAAAGCCTGGCACGTTACTAGCACGTGAGCTGGCACCAGATTCAACATACTCGTGCATGTCTGTACATTGATATACTGTCGCACATACCTAGTGAAGGTTAAATCCAGAAGCACGCAATTCTGTTTTTTTCATCTGTTTCTTTTTTTTTCAGTTTTTTGTTTTTTGTGTCCAGATCTTTACTCCTTAATTGTTAACGTTATAAACAACTACAGGAACTGTACAATGATAATAATAAGGAATACAAAGTCCACTGTATTTTTACAGTTTTTTGCATAGCTCTCCCTCTACGATGGAGGGTTGAGTCTAAATAAATATGTTTGATTTTTACATATCCCAGTCCCAGACCCTTAAGTAGCCGTATTCTTTGTCGTTTATCTTAAAAATAAGATGCTCGCCAATTGCTGTTTTTCTTATGGACTGGTTTCTTGTTCATATAACATTATTACTACTAAAATTACAAATGCAATTGTAATTTTCACACGAACATGTGCATGCATGTCTTCTTGTCTTTGATATTTTTTTTTTTAAGAAACCGTTCTTCATTTTATTTTATTTTTGACTATATAAGGAAAATAACATTTTTAATGTTCACAAAACTGTAAATTCGGATATTTTTGTATGTAAGCATTGTTGCGATTGTTGCCCATCGGACAAAAATGCAAGATGTTAGGATGTGTTGCATACAAGTAATGCTGCCAAAATTCTGAATGCGAATTTTCATTTTTTCAAAACCTGACATGTCCATTTTTTGGTTTAAAAAAAGAAAAATCGCAAAATTTATGAATTGACATTATTACATTTAATGCAAGTATACCACATCTAGAACTCTCATTATTCTGTCTAACAATATACAATCGTTTAGTTGTCTCTTTTTCATTATATGAAGTTCATTTCGACAAGATCTTCATATATTATTTTTTCTATGTTGTGTTTTGTATGTTATTGTTTGTATTTTGGTCGGTTTTCGTTTTTTTTTTGTCATAGCTTTGTCAGTTTGTTTTCGAATTATGAGTTTGAATTTCCCTTTGGTATCTTTCGCCTCTCCTTTAATGTCTCCGTTTGCAGAAGTGCCATTTAACTACTTCATTTTTTTCTTTTTTTTTAGTTCAGCTGTAGTTTTATATTCATGACTACCTTAAAGTCGTCAACTGTTTCGGTTTTATACATCCTCGGCTTTCAAATATGAGCGTTCCTGATGAAGGTAAATCCAGAAAAGCGCTTTGGACGCATTAAATTTATAACGTGTTGTTTTCATTGTTTTAAGCTTTTTTTTACATGATACAATCTGTAAATTCAAACCACAGATGTTTAATCAACACCGTCCTGTTACATTCTTCTAACATAAATTAGGGGTCTCGGTGGCCGAGTGGTCTGAGTAGTCGAACTACTGCATCACTAGCCAGTCAACACTGAGGTTGTGAGTTCGAATCCCGCACGTGGCAGGTGCACTCGACCCCCATCTTAATTGACTAGGATTGTTAGTTTTCCTACCGAAGGTCGGTGGTTCTCTCCGGGTACTCCGGCTTCTTCCACCAATAAAAACTGACCGCCACGAAATAGCTCAATAGTATTGAAAGTGGCGTTAAACACCAATCAATCAAATCAAAATCTAGCATACATTCAAGTTTTTTTCTTTGATGTCAGTGATTTAAATTGACTTGTCAGTTGTCTCGGAGAGGATTCTAGTAAATATAAAAATAAGAAGATGTGGTATGATTGCCAATAAGACAACTCTCCACAAGAGACCAAACAACACAGAAATTAACAACTATAGGTCACTGTACGGCCTTCAACAATGGGTAAACCGCATAATAAAGACTTTAGACATGTATATGTTGCCCATTGTTCTCTTTTCTTTATCGATTTTGCCAGTTATTTATATCATAACACCCCGTTAATCTATTTTCTTTAGTTTTTTGTCTATTTTTGTCTTTCCTTTATTTTTCGCCCTTTATTCTGCACTTTTTGCCCATTTTTGTATATTCTGAAATGATGAGATATACCTATTGTCCATTTACTTCTAAACTGCCAGACGACTTTTTATAGGAGTTATTGCCCTTAAATGACAATTTTTACCAACTTTTTTAATTTTTGCGTCTTATCTTGAAAATTATAATAGATAGAGAGAAACTTTAAAATGGCAAAAATGATAAGCAAGATAAGTTCTACAAATAAATGAAACAAAGTTGAAATCGTCTGATGACCCCTTGTTGAAGTTATTTCCCATTAAAGACGAATTTTACTATTTTTTTCCATTTTTGTATAATATCTGAAAAAGTATAATTAGATAGATAGAAACTTGATTAGGCAAAAATGATCAGCAAGACAAGATCTACAAATAAGTCGAATAGATGAAATCGTTTGACGACCCCTTATTGGAGTTATTGCCCATTAATGAAGTTTTTACCAATTTTTGCGTTTTTTGCCTAATATCTGAAAAAACTAGAAATAGATAGATAGAAACTAAAATAAACAAAAATGATCAGCAGGACAAGATCTACAAAAAGTCAATATGGTTTGAACTGTCTTGATGACCCCTTATTGGAGTTGTTCTCTTTAATAACGAGTTTCATCATTTTTTTGTGTCGTTGCCAACTATATGTTATAAAATCAACACATCTATACTATCTGATTTATATTATAAAATTTATTGACAGTAATGTAGAGAGCGTTTTGTTATTAAGGTATTTAAGCACCCCATGATCCTCTATTGTTTATTATTTTTGCCTATTTTTCTCTATGCTAATCTAGGGGTTCGTCTAGATCATTCTGCTTCTTTATGTCGCACTAGGGACATTTGCTCATGTCGACACTCGCGATTGGGAACATTTTTATTTCTTAGGCTTTCTGTTTACTATTGTCGACATTCCAATATATTCAATCATTTTTTCCCCTCAATTTTCACAGCTCTCTACATCTTTTACCTTAAGTTTAACTTCCAGACAATATTGTTTAATACTTTTAATTTCTGATCAGCATGATCGTTTTATTTTTATGATGTGTTTTCTAATGAATGGTCGTATCAAAGATATGATCATCCAATTTTTATTTTGTTCTATTATAAAGTGTTTCAATTAATTAATTTTCCTCTGTTCTCTGAACTGGTCTAGTTATATTTTTGCTATCGACTCAACAGGATTCTCTCATTGATTTTTCTTCTGTGAAAGAAACAAAAATTGGCTTATCAAATTTTCATCTATACAGTCCGCCAAAAGTTAAGCACCACCTATCTTTGTTGCATCGATTTTTTTTTCATTTAAAAAAACAGTTAATCCTCGAAAAAGAGAAAATATTCATGCAGCAATTTTGCTAACATATGCCATAAACAAACCATAAACTTAAATTTGGTCACTAATGCAGGTTCTATGCATTTGAATTTTGCGTTCTTGGAAATAGTGAAAATTACACATATCAGAAACGGAATTTAAGTTTTACTTTGAATTTACTTTTTTACAACAATTAATCACCCAATATCATTAAAAGTCTCTACAAATAATCTTTGGTATGTTCCGCAAATTTAATGTCAATATTTAAGTCAATAGGATGTGTAACCACCTCTCTTCCGGTACAGTTCCATAACACGGCGTCTCATACTCTGTACAAGCCTTCTGAACTTTAGTTGAGCAAATTTATTCCATTCATCAACAATTGCTCCTCTTAAATCGCCAAGATTTTGCAAAGGTGGATCTCTGCGATTGAGATTTCTACCAATGGCATCCCAGACATGTTCGATAGGGTTCAGGTCTGAAGACATGGAAGGCCAAAAGATAGTGTCAATGGCTTCTTGATCTTTGTAATCGGTTACAATCCTTGCCCTGTGTGGTCTATCGTTGTTGTCCATGTACGAGGGTCTTGACGCAAGTTGGGGATTCTCAAAATGAGGGACTACAATGTTTCTAAGCACCAAAACCCTGTATGTCTGTGTGTTCATGTTACCCTGCAAAATATGCATACCCAGCTTACAACAGTATGAGAAGAAACCCCTTACTGTAACACCACCATCAACGATTGCTGTCGTTGGGCAATTGTTGTTTTGGTGATAAGCAGTTTTATTTCCCCACCAAACTCGTATTCTGCCGTCTATTGGTCGTAACAGAAACCAACTCTCATCTGACCAATGCGTATTTTGCCAGGTTCTCATGTTCCATCGTCGATGGTCATTAGCCCTTTGAAACCTGATTATACGGTGCCTGGCTGTTAGGGCACGTCTTTTGACAACACGACGTGCTCTTAGGTAGCCTCTATGAAGTCGACGGACCAATGTTCGAACACTAAAACGACCACCTGGAGGCCAGTGGTGTCTAAGCTATGGGGTAGGGGTAAATGGGTTGGCGTTAGCATGACCAATAAGTAATCTGTCATCACGATGGGTAGTTAAACGGGGTCTTCCGGACCTTGGTCTATCATTTACAGTTCCTGTGTCAATATGACGTTGTAAAAATCTGACAATGACGGTGCGATTAACACTGAAATGGTTGCCAATGCTCCTAGTGCTCTTACCGGCATTTGACATGTCAATTGCTTGTCAACGTTCAGTCACAGATAACTTACCGCTTGCCATATTTCACAGTGACTTGGTGAAGGTCAAATTTCACCTGTACGCGGGACAGTAGGATAATGATTTAAAGGCATCGAAACAGTGTATTTGTTAAAGTGCAGATGACCTTTAATAAAAGGTTGCTTGGTGGGTATATCAGAGTTTAATTTTTTTGGTCGTAATGAATTTTCTTAGTGTATGCTATAGGCAATTCATTACACCAAACATAAATATTTTTTTCGCAATAGTTAAAAAAATATTGACAGTTATATTTAGGTGGTGCTTAACTTTTGGCGGACTGTATATAATAAACTGAAAATACAGTTTAATTTTGGACAACACACCTGTACTTAATTTGATACAGTATTCACCAATTGGTTTTTCTTAAGAAGACAAAATAAACATATCAAATTTATATCTTTATAATATACACATCTAATTTTGGACAATCCTCTTGTACTTTTATTAAAGTTTTACGACCACATGTGTCCTTTAAAACGGCCAATGCCCGGGTGTTTTTTTTCGTCGTTCTGAAATGCAACAGTTTAATTCGGCTTTTATCTAAACAGTTTAGCTTTTCAGTACCAATATTTGATACAATTATTAAGTTAAATTTCCATGTTTACAAAATATGATTTTACATTCTGATGAACTCACTTAAATTGCATAGGAAATTCATAAACTATAAAAGTCAACGCATCTAAACTGATTTATATTAGTGACAGTTATGTAGAGAGCGTTTGGTTATTACAGTGTCCAATAAAGAAGCCATCAAATTGAATTTGTACACAAGAATATTGTACTACTTGCAGAGATTAGTATTGAGTTGTTGTTACATGCTAATATCATCTAATATCACTGACGTCGACATTAGAGGCCGTCTCAATTTTACTGTTATGTATGTCGATACTTGGGGGTGTCTTGGTCTTATTGGTTGCCAAAGTCGACACTATGGACCGCTTGGTCTTACTGTTTTCTTATCTCGACACTAGGGAACATCTTGGTCTTTGATTTACTGATCCTCATTGTCAGCATTCTATAGGTCGTCATAGTCTTTCTGCTTCTATAGGTTGCACTTTGTAAATACAGCTGTTTCACAAGCCACGCCTCTTTTGGGGAGAGATATATAATATTCATAGATATGCTAATTTGTTAACGTACTGGTTCCCAGATATGATCTCCGTGTTTCATCTCATAGAGACATAACCTGAGAATGTTACCAGTATACAAAAAAAATGGTAGCGCCTAAAATTTAATTCTTAGGAAGTCCAAAAGTGGAGGTAGGGGTTGTATAGAATATTAGTATAAATTTAAACTCTTAGAAGTTCAGGGCATATAAATGTTGAAAATATGCCGCTCTATATTTTGACCTTTGAATAAAATAGTAGTGCATATCAACTTTCCGTTCTGGGATCTAATTTTTCACGAAACTTCCTAGTAAAAGTGGCACAGTTTTAGCCGCAAAGGGAGTTCCTATTGGAAATTGCATTGTCTATTTTTACAGAATTGCAACCTAAATTTAGGTCGACACCAGGGACAGCTTAATATTTTGCTCATGTCGACACTGGCGATCGGGAACACCTTTTTCTTTTGCTTTCTGTTCACTATCGTCTTCGATTTAACATATCCAACCAACTTGTTTTTTCAATTTTCACAGCTCTCTGTATCTTTTATCGTAAGTTTAACTTCCAGAGATTATTGTTTAGTCTTTTTGATTTCTGATCAGCATGATCTTTTTATTCTTATGATGTATTTTACTAATGGATGGTCGTATCAAAGAGATGATCATCCAGTTTTTTTCTTCGTTCTTTTATAAAAAATAATTAATTAGTTTTCTCTGTTCTCTGGACTGGTCTAGTCATATTTTTTCTTATTGATTCAACATGATTCGCTAATTGGTTCTTCTTTTGTATAGAAAAAAATTAACTTATCAAGTTTTCATCTTTATAATATACAGTCTAATTTTGGACAAAACACGTGTACTTTTATCAAAATTTAAATCTGGTACAGGATTCGCTAATTGGTCTTTCTTAAGTAGAAAAACAATAAACTGGTCAAGTTTTTATCTTTATAATATATAGTCTGATTTAAGACAATCCTCCATGTACTTTTAACAAACTTTCAATTTAAATTTGTACGACCACATCTGTTCTTTTAACTGGTCAAAATGAAATGGCTGATTCTTCTTCTTCTGAAATGCAATCTATCTTTTCGGCTTTTTTTTAAAACAGTTTAGCTTTTAAATTCTAATATTTGATACAGTTATTAAAGTAAAAATTTCCATGTTTACAAAATATGATTTTTATTACATTCTGATGAACTCAGTAAAATTGCATTGGAAATTTATAAACTATAAAAGTCAACGCAACTAAATTGTCTGATTTACAGACAGTTATGAAGAGAGCGTTTAGTTATTAAGGTGTCCAGTACAGCAGAATCCATCAAATCGAATTTATACAAATGAATGAGGGTCTTGATGGGGTCCTTTATTTCTTAATTCTTTATTTTTTAAGCCCACGTTTCTGTATTCTTTATTTACTAGTATTTTGCCCAGTATCCTCTTTACGTTCTAGATATTAATAATTAACGCACATTTCTTGTACACAGTCCGAGCGTGCCAGACATGTAACAAAGTTTTGAACGCAAGGACATGTTCCAGAATTAGACACTAGGCACTCAGGGAGTACACGCTATCCGTTTAAGGAGTACACATATAATGTTTAAAAGATGCCCACGTGATGTTAAAAACTGGAACACCAATGTTAATATTTAGAACACTGTAACACGTTCTAGAAGTATTACAAAGGAGCGTTCAAGAATAGTTCAGATTCCAAACACTTTTATTTACGGTGTACATGCTAATTTTCAACCAATGGTTAAAGTCTTATAGTGACACATGCCGTTCCGGAATATCTCTGGTTTCCTCAAAATCTTAATATTATATATAAACCTTAATTTGTAATGCAAATTCATGCACAAGTAACTTTGGACTTAAAGGGGTCAAAATTAATTTCCCAAACCGCTTCTTTCGTTATTTGAAAATGTTTCTATACATGTTATATAATGCAATTATTGTCTATTAACTGTTCATGCTGGTATTCAACATGTTCAAGTTTATGTAATCATGTTTTAATTTAGGGTTAGATTAATGGTTTTCAATAGTGTTAGGTTTTTATGTTTTAATAATTTCTTGTGATTTTTATGTTTTAGATTATTTGTTGTGTATGTCTTTTGTACATTTCAAGCGAAAATGTATGGTAATTTTTGTTACATTTTGTTTTATTGTTTTATTCTTTCATAATTTACTAGTCCAAAGAGGCACTGATTGGATAGTACTCTAACTGAAAATCTATTCAGTTAATGCACTCGTCTAACAATAACAGGAGTTAACTCACTCGAAGAAGAAAATGAAAGATTACCATTCATGACACAAAGTATAATTTATATTGTAATATATGACAATAACAGGAGTTAACTCACTCAAAGAACAAAGGAAAACTTACTATTCGTGTAACAAAGTAAAATTTATATTGTAATATATGGCAGTATATTTCTTCACAAGATGTAATTTACAATTTGTTGATATAAAACAGCAGCTGTGTTTTTGAGTTCTTCAATGCATAGCTGTAGCATAATCAACAGATAGCAAAAAGAAGTATAACACAAATACCGAACTCCAAGGCAAATTCAATCAAAGTACTGAAGTACTGAACATCGGATGACCGCAGGTTCTTGTGGATGGTCAAAAGCACATGTCACAGAAATCGATCACATCTCTATACCTGAAACTGAGGTTAATTTACAGAGATATATTTTTTTCTGATACAAGTTCGTGCATGGATGATGAATAAATGACAGGAAATTCAACAGCACCGTAATAACTATTATATTGTAGTAATACAAATCAGTATACCTGGGACTATTATACTAATATGATAATAGTGTCAGAGTATACACGTCTGGTTTGTTGTTATATATTATATTAATATTACGGTTGCATGTATATATAATTTTCATCTATTTATATATCATTCTATTCTACTATTCTAATTATAGTGCAGTGCAAGTGCACGGTGGACACTCTTCTGTAAAAAAATCGATTTTTCTAAAAGATTGGATATGAGAAGCCATTCATATTTTCCCGCAAAACAATAACAGAGCTATCGGTCCTTGCCGGGAGTGTCGCAAAACGTTCTTGAGATATTCATCCGTAAGCTTTAACACAATTTTTCTGTACGTGTGCATTTATATCATCAATGATTTTTTACTTTTATATATATAACTAACGACAACACATTTTCATATTATCAATTTGTGTTTTAATAAAAATATTTATAGGAGTATCCATTGAAAAAATGAATTTGAAACAAGCGATAAGTAATGTTATTTTGCACTAGATAAGTGACCGCGGATCTATAATTTTTATAGATCGGTTGAAAACCCAAAAATAATTTGCATAATGGATATTTAGGCGATAGCAATACATCGAAATGACCTCACGGTCATCGCAATGTAAAAAGGAGAAGTCCATGCATAAAAACTGACAAACGCTTTAAATCAACGGAACAAGTGAAAAAAACTGCCATATTCCTGACTTGGTACAGCCATTTTCCGAATAAAATTATGGGTTAAGCACGGTATTCCACTAAATTGTTACTATGATTATATTGTTATTACGTTTCGAACTTGCAAAGAAGTGAGAATTAAGTTGATTTTTTGAAAGACGAACTATGAAAGATTTTTTTTAAATTTTGATAAATTCTCGCTATTAACACTGAAGTTTCGAGCCATCTATGAACATTTACAGTTCAGAATCAATCTAGCTTGGCCAGAATTGTGACCGAGCCTCAAAATAAACTAAAATTATGTAAAAATGAAAAAGGGTTAAGTGAAATCGTAAGACGTTCAATGATACTGCTGTGAAATGCATTCAAGGATACAGTACCTGCTTCAATAATTCATTTTAGGGATTGATTGATTGATTGGTGTTTAACGCCACCTTTAACACTATTGTGCTATTTCGTGGCGGTCATTTTTAATTGGTGGAGGAAGCCGGAGTGCCCGGAGGGAACCACCGACCTTCGGCAGGAAAACTGACAATCCTAGTCAATTAAGATAGGAATCGAGTGCACCTGCCCCGTGCGGGATTCGAACTCACAACGTCAGTGTTGACTGGCTAGTGATACAGTAGTTCGACTACCTAGACTACTCGCCTACCGAGGCCCCTCATATTAGAAAAATATTGGATTAATACTATAGCATATTCATTAAATAAGTCTACGAAAGACCATTGATACGGTCCAAGTTTTAGATTTTTTTTTTTAGTGAAGGATTGCATATGAAGAACATTTCTAATATAAAATTGAAATATGTATTAATTTGGGGAAATAAGACCTTATTTGAAATTTTCGCGTTTCTTTGGCTGCTGCGAACAAAGCGAAAATTAAACACACGCGAAAAAAAACCGATATATGTTTAAGATATTTTGTACGGACCTCGATGTTCATGCTCCCTTTTAGGAGTATTGCTAGGCAACGAACTCAATTTTATACATTGCATATATTTATAGTTTTAGTTTGGAGCTTACCAAAAGGGGGCCTATATATCACTTATAAGTTACTATGTTTTGTATAGCCATCAGTCAATTTTGTCCAGTATTAAACCAGTATGCAATTTGCAAAGTGAAAACGCCTCTGTTAAAAGTAAACAATAACAGAATCAAATCGGTAATTGACAAATAATAAAGGAAAAACATTACATTATATGAAGAATTTTAATCGCCAACTCTTCGATAACTCTACACAATACTAACAAGTCGATAACTCTACACAATACTAACAAGTCGATAACTCTACACAATACTAACAAGTCGATAACTCTACACAATACTAACAAGTCGATAACTCTACACAATACTAACAAGTATGTCATATTAATACAATACTAACAAGTATGTCATATTAATACAATACTAACAAGTATGTCATATTAATACAATACTAACAAGTATGTCATATTAATACAATACTAACAAGTATGTCATATTAATACAATACTAACAAGTATGTCATATTAATGAAATACTTGTAAAATGTTCAAAATAAAATATATCAAAAACCTCACCGTGGAATTGAGGACATACTAGTCCAATTGAGTCACATGTACATGTCATTCAATTTTGAATTAGAATGTGCCTATCGCAAGTCATTAACTTCATCAGTAAGTGCGACATTGTTGTGAATACAGGATGTGCATTTTAATTAGATTGGAAATTAAAAGTGTATGCAATTTCCATTTATTGCAAGTTCATTTCCACACTTTTTATATATGCTAATGAGAGTTGGAAATTAAGTATTAGTAAGTAAAGCGTTGTGTTCCAATGTTAACTTCCGATATCTATTTTGTGATATCGACTCGATATGACCGTACTTTTTGACCAAATTCTAATTTAAGTTAAAGTCCGTGACGACAGAAACCAAAGAGCAGAAAACAGTCCAAGGCACCAATGGGCCTTCAACACAGCGAGAAAATCCTCGCTTCCGGAGGCGGGCTTCAGCTGGCCCCTAAACAAAAATGTGTACTAATTCAGTGAAACTTCTTTCTAACAGAAACACGCGTTGTCCTGTTTAATTCTTTGGAATCTATGTAAAAAGTAATAACTCCATTCGTCGGTATATTATATTACGTATCTGTCACGTGAGACCAACAGAATGGTTCTGATTTTCGAACATGCTCACCGATGGTATTGATTAAGGTCCGTGTGCTTGTTTTTGAGATATAAGCCCTTGAAAATTTGGCGGGAAATAATTCTCTCTAGATTTTTCATACATTTAACATTGGCAGCTTTTTCTTTCAAAAATGATGAAAAAATAACAAGGATCTTATAAGATTTTCAAAGATGACATTTTAAACTATATGTATTGATATTATGGAAGGAAAAGTTGGGCTTAGTGGGCAAAATTTTCTAATGGCACTACATGGATAAAACCAGCGGATTCCGAATATCTGGCAAAAACAAGAGTAGCGAACATCCTTAAATCAACATAAATTTACCTTGCATTATTTCTTTTATTAAAACTGTCTTGAACAACGTTGGAATCGATGTTTGATGAACATTTATGTCCTGCTTATAACTTCGTTCAAAAAAAATTTAACAGCAGAGAAAATGTGTATATGAATAAAAGAAAATATGAGATATACATGTACAAACGTCAATGAGACAACAGCATACTGACAAAAAATAGCCAAAAGACATTTAATTCAACATAGAGTATTGTCATGGTGGCGTGGCTAGAAAAGTCGTTAAAAATTACACTGATCAATTTTTCAATTATCACGGTGGAGTGACTAGACAGAGGGTGTTTTTACACATAAACTATCAGTGTCTCATTGGCAATCAAACCACATCTCCTTAACTTTATAAAGATCTGTCATTAACACTACATTTTACAAATAGAATTGTCAACCGAGAGAATGTGGGTGAATAAAAGGATATATGGGGCATATACACGTCAATGAGACAACAGCCTACTGACACAAATAACCAAAGGACATCAAAATGCAACATAAGAGTATTATCACGGTGGCGCGGTAAGAAAAGTCGTTAATAATTTTTTTACAGAAACGATCTTATTAGCAATCATACCACATCTCCTTTATTTTTATAAAGATCTGTCATTAATACTACTCTCACAAATACAATTGTCAACCGAGAGAATGTGGATGAATAAAAGGATATATGGGGCATATTCACGTCAATGAGATAGCAGCCTACTGTAAAAAACAGCCAAAAGACATCAAAAAGGCAACATAGAGTATTGTCACGGTGGCGCCTTTAGAAAAGTTGTTAATATTGTTTTTACAGAAACGATCTTATTAGAATTCAAACCACATCTCTTTAACTTTATAAAGATCTGTCGTTAATACTACATTCTACAAATAAAATTGTCTCCAAGAGAATGTGGATGAATAAAAAGATATATAGGGCATATACACGTCAATGGGATAACAGCCTACTGACAAAAATAGCCAAAAGACATCAAAAAGGCAACATAGAGCATTGTCACGGTGGCACGGTTAGAAAAGTCGTTAATAATTTTTTCACAGAAACGATTTCATTAGCAATCATACCACATCTCCTTTATTTTTATAAAGATCTGCCATTAATACTAATGCTACAAATAAAATTGTTTACCAAGAAAATGTGTATATAAATAAAAGGAAATATAGGGCATACAAACGACAATGAGACAACAGCCTATTACTGACAAAAATAACCAACGGACATCAAAAAGACAACATAGAGTATTGTCACGGTGGCGCGGTTAGAAAGTCGTGAAAAATTACACTGAATTGATCAAAGATCTGTTATTATAACTAGATTCTACAAATAATAGACAACAATTAAATAAGACATACGATAACCACTGATGTCATTCTCTTTTATATTCCAACCATTGGACACCTGTTACCTAATCTGTATGTTCCGCCTTTGTCAGGCGCTGAGTTTAGATGATGATGACGGATGGTTGGTTGTTTAACGTCCAGTGGCAAACTAAAGGTATATTCAGGACGATGACAAGTTAATGCAATATTAACAATTCATATTAAAGATACAATTTACAGTAGGATTCGTTTTGTAAGATAGAATAATTTACATATGCCACAAAATTAAGTTACAAACTGACTAATAGTTACGAAACAAGTCACATGATGTCTACGTAATAGATTATTAATGACATTTTACTTGCTTAAAGTTTTGCTACGGGGTGTCTCTCCGAAATGCCCTTTCACAGTGTATGAAACCCCGTCTTTTATCAATTACCATTGTGATGCATGAGCCGCTATGCACATATAAACACTGATAAAACAGTCAAATCAATTATGACCTAATGCTTCTAATGAAGTAAATACACGTAAAGCATCAAGAGCCTCCCGAGTATATTACCCACACTGCCTTATGTCAGTTGTAGTGATATCAAAAATTACAGTATGGAAGTTCTAGTGATATTGCATATATACCTGTGTCAAAGAGAGGCGAAAGATACCAAAGGGACATTCAAACTCATGAGTCGAAAATAAACTGACAACGCCATGGCTAAAAAAGAAAAAGACAAACAGACGAACAACAATACACAAAACACAACATAGAAAACTGAAGACTGTGCAACTCGAACCCCACCAAAACCTTGAGGTGATCTCAGGTGCCCCGGAAGGGTTAGCAGATCCTGCTCCACACTGTAAATATACCTGACGCCTGACGCGTCCGGACGCGTTCAAAATTTGTACACCGAATGTTCAATATTTTAACGTCATATGTTCCTGCTTAGAGACGTGTTCAAAGTTTTAACGTAAAAATATTAACATGTGTGTTCAGACGCATTGAACACCGGTGTTCAAATTCTGATCTAAAAAAGAAGATAGTCGTTTGTCCGATTTTCTATCCTTCCAATTGGCAAATTCAAAAAGAAATTCTTTAAAAAATATGAATGTATACGCAGGATGATGATCTTGTGAATTTTTGGCTAATATTTTAGTAATTGTGAAATATTAAACTTCCAAGCTGGCATATATGTATAGTTTATGAATTTATTTTATTATTTATTTATATATACTAGTTTTACTTATAAGTGACATAATTATGCATATCAATGAGGCCTGTTATGATAATATCGCTATAAAAATATGTCGATGTTTATCTTATTTCATGATCCGTTCATTTTATTAACATTACATGTTCAACCAGTGTTCAAATCGCTCGAAATTTTGAACACCTCGTGTTAAAAAAAATAGAAACAGATATCGGCTGGCGATTTAGGCGGTTAAACGAAGAATGGATACACATAAGAAAGAGAACTGGAGAAGGGACTTCTATCCCATATGAACACGAAAGAAGTAAGTAACAAGTTAGAATAATCTCCATAGGTAGTTCGATGGCTTCCTTGTTATTTTCTCATGCCAGATATATATATTTGTCAAATATTCATAACTGTTTTATCCAAATTTTCAAGATTCAACATAAAAGACGAATTAAAAGACGGGCTTTAGATATAAACGTAAATAACTGTCAGCTTTGTTCTGATGATTTCCTAAACTGATAAATAAACAGTCTGTCTGTTATACAGAATAAATGATGATTTTCGACATCCACATACATTAGCTGAACACTAAGTGTTAAGAACTCTAACATCAAGTGTTAAAAAATGAAACACAAAGGCATTAAAAACTGAACACCACACATTCAATTGATGAACACTAAGTGTTAAGAACTCTAACATCAAGTGTTCAAAAATGAAACACAAAAGCATTAAAAATTGAACACCACACATTCAATTGATGAACACTAAGTGTTAAGAACTCTAACATCAAGTGTTCAAAAATGAAACACAAAAGCATTAAAAACTGAACACCACACATTCAATTGATGAACACTCTAACATCAAGTGTTCAAAAATGAAACACAAAGGCATTAAAAACTGAACACCACACATTCAATTGATGAACACTTGTGCAAACATTTGGAACACCATTTTTGACTTAGAAAATGCATTTGTTTTTTTATTTGCAGGAATCGTTAGATTAAAATGTTTGAATTAGGAACCGGTAGCCAATAATCACAAAAAGGTCATTTCTGCATGCTATAAAGTGGTGGAAAAAAGAAAGATGTCGAAAAAAGGTATGACAATATATGTATATTAATAGCTTATGTGGGTGTATCATTTCTATCTGTTCACCTTAGGTCAAGAAATCGACTTTTGTAATTTATTATGTCAAAACTTGCATTTCATTGCTATAGAATATCAATTTGTACACTAGTATATATCGACATTAAAGCATAACAAGCATTGCATAATTTGATGCTTTATGAAAAACTCTCTTCTAGTAATTTTTAATTTTATTTTGCAGGATATATAGGCTCATAGAAATTCCTTGTTGTGGAGGATTTTGACATTGGAAGTTGAAAACAACACATAAAATACCACCCAGTTGATAGCTTTAAGTGAAGGTGCACTGAAAAGTGGAGCGTACATTGTATGTGATCGTACAAGAACTGTTGGAATTTGCAAACTTTTAAACTTTCATTGTGACAAATACCTATATCATAAACTATCTAATTATCACATTGACATGCTTTTTTGGTTAGGATACAAATGATGTTGCAACTATCTAGTCATGTAGGGGAAAATCATTATTTGTGATATATATTAAGTCAGATTAAAAACATTATGTATGTGATTTCACTGACTGTTACTTGTGATATCATAAGGTATCTGGTGTACTTTTCTTACATATAATATGCTCATTTGATTACATAAAGAATTACTTGTTAAAATATGTTTTATTGTTATATTTTGCCTGATTGAATATAGTTTTTATAACAGTTTATTTAAGTTGAGTACTTATGGAAAATTATGTACGCTTGAAAATAGAACATGTTCCACATTTGAACACCATCACTTTAAACACTTATGTAAACTGTTCTGAAAGTTAACGTCTGGTGTTCTGAATCTTAACACTTTGGCTTTAAATATGTTCTATGTGTTCAAAAAGTGTTACATGGCTGTTGAACGCGTCGACGTATTAAGATTTTGAACATTCGGACACGTTAAATCGTAGAACACTAAGTGTTAAGAACTCTAACATCAAGTGTCCAAAAATGAAACACAAAGGCATTAAAAACTGAACACCACACATTCAATTGATGAACACTAGTGTAAACATTTGGAACACCATTACATGTTCAAAAAGTGTTACAAAAAAGCGTTCAAGCAGTGTTCTATTTATTAACACTTAGATTTACAGTGCACATGTGGTACCGTCGTGTTGCTCATGTAAGTACATATACACCCGGTGACAAGTCTAATTCGGTGGGTTACATTCGGGGAAAAGGGGACGGGATTATAGTTTGGACAATTGGAACATATCTGTCGTCATCTGTGAAACAGATATTCCATAACGGTCAACCACTCGTGATGGTGTCAAATGTAATGCCTTAAGTAAGTTGCAGTGATGACGCCAGAATCTTACAAATCTGCTTTCATTTTTAGCTATCTTGTACCATGAACACAAATTGGTGTCTGTGTCTTAAAACAAAATGCTGCAAGAACAATGCGGTATGGGTTTTGCTCATTCTTGAAGGCCGTACGGCGACCTATAGTTGTTAATTTCTGTGCTATTTGGTCTCTTTTGGAGAGTTGTCTCACTGGCAATTATACCACATCTTCTTATTTTTACATCTAACAAGTATTCCAACAGGGAAAAGTTTTACATACCATAGAAGTCGGAAAAACATTTAAATGATATTTTTTTTTTAATTTTGATTATTTCACTCTATACAGAGATATTAGGTAGATCTATTATCCTTCAAATGCTCCTCATATGTCTGGCTTAAAATACTTCCAATTGGAAACATAGACAGATCCACATACATTATTTAGTTTATAATATAGATCACTGGTAGTAATGATGAACTTGGTTTTTACAAACAACCATCGGTTTAACAGCAGAAACCATATAATTTACATTGTAATTATATTACAACATATTATTTGATATGCGCATGCACAAAAAAATGACATATTATTGTCAATCGGCAACCCTCGGGTGAATCCGGTGCTCTCCCTTGTTCTTTAGATAGATGTAAGGAATCGGCCGAAATAGCGACGAGTGATGTTAATTTTAGTCGTTCAGAAAGTTAACTTCGATTCCAAACATGTTATATTATATGTCACACCGAATAACACGTCAAACGATATGTCACGCATATGTCTTAGTGTATGTCATAAACTGATTATTGAAGCTTCATTACCTCCTCTCTTGTTCTTGTAGAAGACATACTAAGATGTCGTTCTCTTCGGAATACCCTCTTGAGTTCAAGTCGGAAAGATCGACCAGACATAATGTATATAAAGAAATTCACACCATAATTACAGTATGATATAACGGAGACAAACGATTGAAAAGGCATAAGAAAGAACACCATCTCTATGTCCTGGTTCTCTAAAGTTACCTGCCATACAAATGATATTACCACCAGAGGGAGCATGGTTACTAGATATGTAAATGAGATGGCAAGTAACATCAACGTGGTTTTGTGAGATCGTTCGACAACGCGAGATCTCGTGTTACCGGCAGCCTTTCTCACTCGATGTATCTGATAGATAACTAGGCTGTTACAGACAAGTACCAGTATAAACGGCAATGTTAGAACCAATGTAAACTGGTAAAAATAAATGTGTAGATTCAAATACTCTGAATGTGTTTCCATATCGCCTTCACAGTTACCCCCGACATTTTTTATCATTATGAAACGGAATATTTGAGATATGCACATGAGAATAAAAGTTGAAATGATCATCACGATTGCTCCGGTTTGCGTTCTCAATATTGTCTTTCTAAACGGCAAGCACATCGCTACAACTCGCTCGGCAGCCATTCCTACAATTAGCCATGATGACATCAGATAACACACGTGCTCATAAAAGCTATAAATTTGACACGAGATGTCGCTATAATTTGTAAAGACTCCATCTTTCTTTTTATCGTGCATGAGTTGATGTATCAATGCTATCTGTCGATTAATCAAACAGAGACTGTCAAATACTGCTAAAGCACAGAGAAAATGACTGTAGGATTTCTTTCGGAGGGATTTGGTCTTCATTAGTAAAAACGACATTATATTCCCGCCAATTCCGATAAGAACGATAATCGGTGTCACTATTTGCTGGGTCCACCATCCCCATCGTTCTGGTTGGCGACCTACAAAAATCCAGAATTGAAAAATATGATCTAGATATGATCATTAAAATATGAATTAAGTTCCTTTCATTCAGTATTCTTTTTCTCTATTTTTTATATTTAAAAGTTTGCCCATTATTCACTTTACTTTATATTTAAGCACCCCACTTTTCTATATTATTCATTTTTCTGGTATATTTTTCTATATTCTTAAATTGTTGTGCCCATTTCCTGTAGTACTAGTCGATGGAGAGTTGTCTCATTGTCACTCATACCACATCTTCTTATATCTACATAATACTCTATTCTGTAAACCCCATCAAGACCCTCATAAATATGTAAGTGCTAAGTTATTCTTGTTCTCTCTTCTTTTTTTAGGGCTGGGGGGAGGGGGGTATAAATTTTACCAATACAAGAGTTTAGAGTTCTTAAGACAAGTTTTAATGGATTTACTACAACTGATTAGACAATTAAGTATTGTAAAGATGAATTCTGTTTGATTTGCAATACTTTGAACCAGCTTATTTCGCGTAAACTTTTTTTTGCGTTTCACCCTTTCTACCCAATTTCGGGAAGATTTATTTTTGCGATTTTATAACTTTGTTGATGTATCTACATGTATATTAAAAATCCTAGTTTGACCGTTTCGCGACGATTAATATTGGCGCGGCAACGAGCCTCTTTTTTATGTTACAAATATCTAGGAAAAAATATAATAGTTAATTAGATAATTAGATTAAGAATAGTAAGCTGAAGTAGTTACGAATTTTAAATTAAAATTTATTATCTGTAACACAGAAAAAGAAGATCCAGTCCCCAGTCACCTGTGTCATAGTTTAATGCTGAACATAAGTTGCACTTACCAATCGCAAGCAGTGTTTCATTTGTGATGTTTGACTCCATTCTGAAATAAAATAATGAATAATTTTAAAATGCACGCAAACGATAAATATACGAGGCTAACCGAGATATTTAAATGTTTGGCCTTGCCATACGGCTTGTGATCATTGTATTTACGTACATGTATTAATTGTTCAAAGACGAACTTTAAACGCTCAATAACTTGTCACGTGATTTTCTTATTGCTATGTGGGTGACATGTTCTCCATATCTATATATTTCTATAATATTCTTCCGCAGAAGGACATTGTGTTGACATTAGTTACAAACAAATTTGCTTTTTTAGCAAAGGCGAAGTTTTGGATTTATTGAGAAAGGATTTGACTATTGAATTTCTTTTGTACTATTATAGCGATATATGAATATAAGACGATGTGATATGATTGCCAATGAGACAACTCTCCACTAGATACCAAAAATGACTTAGAATTCAACAATTATGCGTCACCGTATGGCCTTCAATAATGAGAAAAGCCTATACCGTATAGTCAGCTACATAAGGCCCAGACTCTATACATGCATAAGACTTTAATGCGAATTAATTTTGTTTACTATAACTTAATGAACATGCGAAATCAGTCTTCACCTAGAAATCAACAAAATAGAACCATTTCAGAAATATTGGACAAATCGAGAGCAGTGCAGTGAGAACAATAATGTCTGGATGGGTTTACAGAATAGAGAATAATGGGGAAAATATAGAGAATAAAAGACTTAAAAATAAAAAGTAGATTACAATAGGCCAAAACATAAACAAAAGAGAATAATGGGGTGATAAAATATAAAGAGTAGAGAAAATAGAGAACAAAGGAAATAAAGAATAGAAAAAAATGCCAAAATCTTAAAAATACAACAACGAAGAGCCCTCATAGAGAATATAAGACCAACAATAAGGAATAGAGAGAAATAGGCCAAAAACTAAGGAATAAAGAATAATGGGATGCTTAAATATAAAGAACAGAGAAAAATGGGCAAAAAAAAAAGAGAATAGAGAAAAATGGCCTAGAAATTCAAAGAACATAGAAATGAAGAGTTCCCACCTACACCCTCTGTTATTCAAATAACATTGGTCGTGACAATAAATAAATTAAGCTGTGGACAAAATGAAGCAAGAAGAATTATATTGATTAAGCTTCCTTTGGTCATTAAGTATCTGGTAAGGAATAATTAAAAGCTGTCCTTGCTGAAAAGTTCTTTTGTCTCTGCTTACGTGAGTTGACAAAATTAATGCAAATCGATACCGGATCTAATAACTTAAGAAAGAAAAATAGGTATTCGAGTTTGCCATTTTGTTCCTTTGTATATGTTATAGTTTCCGTATTCTATCGGTGTCCTTCGAACATATTTTACTTCATTCATAAAGTTCTGTAACCTCAATACATACTTCCATCTAGGATGATCTGGACGGGGTTCATAGCATAGAGAATGACGGGGGGGGGGGATGTAAATATTACAGCATAGAGAATGACGGGGGGTGTAAATATTACAGCATAGAGAATGACGGGGGGATGTAAATATTACAGCATAGAGAATGATGGGGGGATGTAAATATTACAGCATAGAGAATGACGGGTGGATGTAAATATTACAGCATAGAGAATGACGGGGGATGTAAATATTACAGCATGGAGAATGACGGGGGGGGGGGGGTAAATACTACAGCATAGAGAATGACGGGGGGGGATGTAAATATTACAGCATGGAGAATGACGGGGGGATGTAAATATTACAGCATAGAGAATGATAGGGGGATGTAAATATTACAGCATAGAGAATGATGGGGGGATGTAAATATTACAGCATAGTGAATGATGGGGGGATGTTAATATTGCAGCATAGAGAATGACGGGGGGATGTAAATATTACAGCATGGAGAATGATGGGGGGATGTAAATATTACAGCATAGAGAATGACGGGGGGATGTAAATATTACAGCATAGAGAATGATGGGGGATGTAAATATTACAGCATAGAGAATGACGGGGGGATGTAAATATTACAGTATAGAGAATGATGGGGGAATGTCAATATTACAGCATAGAGAATGACGGGGGGATATAAATATTACAGCATAGAGGATGACGGGGGGATGTAAATATTACAGCATAGAGAATGATGGGGGGATGTAAATATTACAGCATAGAGAATGACGGGTGGATGTAAATATTACAGCATAGAGAATGACGGGGGATGTAAATATTACAGCATGGAGAATGACGGGGGGATGTAAATATTACAGCATAGAGAATGATAGGGGGATGTAAATATTACAGCATAGAGAATGACGGGGGGATGTAAATATTACAGCATAGTGAATGATGGGGGATGTTAATATTGCAGCATAGAGAATGACCGGGGGGGTGTAAATATTACAGCATGGAGAATGATGGGGGGATATAAATATTACAGCATAGAGAATGACGGGGGGATGTAAATATTACAGCATAGAGAATGATGGGGGATGTAAATATTACAGCATAGAAAATGACGGGGGGATGTAAATATTACAGTATAGAGAATGATGGGGGGATGTCAATATTACAGCATAGAGAATGACGGGGGGATATAAATATTACAGCATAGAGAATGATGGGGGATGTAAATATTACAGCATAAAGAATGACGGGGGATGTAAATATTACAGCATAGAGAATTTTGGGAGGATGTAAATATTACAGCATAGAGAATGACGGGGGGATGTAAATATTACAGCATAGAGAATGATGGTGGATGTAAATATTACAGCATAAAGAATGACGGGGGATGTAAATATTACAGCATAGAGAATGACGGGGGTGTAAATATTACAGCATAGAGAATGACGGGGGAATGTAAATATTACAGCATAGAGAATGATGGGGGGGATGTAAATATTACAGCATAGAGCATGACGGGGGGAAGGTAGAGAATAAAGGGGTGCTCAAATATAAAGAATGGAGAATAATGGATAAAAAACAACTAAAATTCAACAATACAGATATGCCTCTCGTCAACAAAAAACTCATCAGTGACGCTCGAAACAAATAAATATTACAAAGGCTAAATAAAGCATGAAGTTAAAGATCATACAATATGTTCTTCCAAGCTGCAAGCTACATTATTCATTAAACATTAGCGAAGCTGTGAAGTAGATAATAAAAAATGTGTACTGGTGCAAACATATTTTATTATCTATCAATGTCGAATTTGATATATAAAATCTAAAAAAAAAACATTTGCACAAATGTTATATTGGCGCAAATGAACGTTAAATATAAACGTATTTACACTTTTAGTATTCAGCTGAATTTTGTCTCCGAATGACCTTAGATCTTTCTCCGAATAACCTTCTGACAATCACTTTTTAATTATGACGTCAAATTTTTTAAATTGTGATGTTAAAATTTACGGGAACTTGTGTGATTTTAAGTAATGGCGGACAAATTTGCATACAAGTGTAAATACATCTATTGGAACAAGCATAGGACGACGTTTACTGCTAATAACTATGGTATTTTTCACTATGGTTATAAAGTTCTAATTAATACATGTTCAGTGAATGTTAAAAACAAAAACAATAGCAAACGCAAATTCTATATGAAATGTGGTTGAAATTAAGTTGGTATGTGGTTTATTTAACATTTTTGCACACTGTTTATAAAATTCAGGATATCGATCAAATGTTTTTAAAAACTAAACGAATAAGGTAACCTCTTATACAATGCAATACGATATTGTATACTGGACTTTATCGCTATTTGGGAATCTGCGACACTTGACCCAAGAATCTTCGTCGCTTAGACTATTGACGTCATACAATAATCACTTTTCCTTTGTTGCGTCAGACATTTTCTATTGTGACGTCAAAATATTACGGGAACCTTTGTGAAATCCAAAAATGCCGGACAAATAGCGATAAGGTGTATTAATTGTCAATTAAACACGCACAAACGGCAGAATAGTTACAAACAATTTATTTCAATGATTATAATTAATTATTGATGATTAGTAATAACGAAATAAAGTTAAAAAATACAATAATGCAGTGTATAAAATAGTGACAAAATCGTTTTGACCTTTTTATTAACAACAACCAAAAAAAAAAAAAAATCGCCTGTTTGGACCACTGGTTTAAAACATGATAAAGGGGTCTCAGAATATAGCTTTAATTATAACATTTAACGTCTAAGAGTATTATTTCTGTTCTACAATCATTTCCATTGATTCAGAGTCTCTTTTATTCAGTACTTAATAAAGTTTCTATTCCTGTACGTTTCGGTATATTGACGGTCATTGGGGTTACCATTAATACTAATATTTAATTATTATGGTAATGAGTTCACAGAGAGTGACAATCTATTTCCTGAATAGAGTAATATAGTGTCACATAAAAGACACTTCCATGCCTTTTCTTTCTTCTAATTACTGATTTGTGAGAAAACAAATTATTTGTTATTGTATCTTTGAACAATTGAAAAAGACGAAATGCTCTGTGGGACGACTACAACCAAAATAACATAGTTTAAATCAAAAGAAAATAAAAAATTTGTAAGATTATTAAAAGATTGATTATCAACAAAAAATCTGAGTTCTCATAACAGCAGATGTTCTGGCGGAAAAACAATGAGTGTCAAGATGGGGGTACTTAATTTCATTATTCTTTAATTTTTATGCCATTTTTTCTCTTTTAAGCATGCTTTATAAATTTAACCTAGCTGTTATTCTCTATTCTTTATAAATATCTTAACACCCTATTATTTTCTATTCTTTAGTTTTTTGGCCTATTTTCTGTAATTTTGGACCATTATTCCCTATTCTGTAAACCCCTTCCAGATCCGCAAGACTGACGTCAATGAGACAGACAAAAATAACGAAAAGAGATTTAGATTAATTTTGGTTCATTTATATGTTTCGAAGTTTAGTGTGACGTCCATTTTCGCTGAACTAGTATACATTTTTGTTTATGTGCCAGCTGAAGCCCGCCTCCGGGTGCGGGATTTTCTCGCTGTGTTGAAGACCCCTTGGTGGCCTTGGGCTGTTTTCTGCTCTTTGGTCGGGTTGTTGTCTCTTTGACACGTACATTCCCCGTTTCCATTCTCAATTTTATTTAGAGGTCAACAAACAATCTTCAACAATGGATAAGTGAAATATGAAGGTCTAAATCTTAACCTAATCTAAATAAATTTACTTCTTGAATTCAGAATTTTCATATATGTAACAGTAGCTTAAATGTTTAAAGCAGAACACAATTTCAGGGTGATTTGTTTCTGCAGTGTGGTCCTGTTGTAAAATGTATGAAATCTATTCAGAGGTAGATCGGCCAATTATTGTATTTTATACTACAATTAGCCTACTACCATAAGTCTCCTGTTAACCGACACGGTCCACCAAAGTGCGATGCATACATATAAAAATAAGATGTAGTATAATTGCCAATGAGACAACTCTCCACTAGAGACCAAATGACATAGAAGTTAACAACTATAGGGCACCGTATGGCCTTCAACAATGAGCAAAACCCATACCACATAGTCAGCTATTTATTTTAAAAACAATGAACGAAATACAAATATGATATACAGCAACAAACGACAACCACTGACTTACAGGCCCCTGACTTGGGAGAGGCACATACAGAATGTGGCGCGGTTAATCATGCTAGAGGGCGCCCAACCCTTCCCGTGACCTGGGACAGTGGTGTAACAGTACAACATATGAATGGTATTTGTACATTATATTATACGATTATGATTATAATTAAGATTATGATTATGATTAAGATTATGATTATGATTATGATTATGATTATGATTATGATTATGATTAAGATTAAGATTAAGATTGAGATTGAGATTGAGATTATAATTAAGATTATGATTAAGATTATGATTATGATTATGATTATGATTATGATTATGATTAAGATTAAGATTAAGATTGAGATTGAGATTATAATTAAGATTATGATTAAGATTATGATTATGATTATAATTAAGATTATGATTAAGATTATGAACATGTATATTATATAATTGCCCTTAAATTAAGATTGAAACTCCCCTTTGGAAACTTTTTCTTATGTGGATAAACTTCTCTCTATGAATTTCATTTGAAATAGAAAACAAGCCGGAAGCCAGCCACAAGATGTCTGATTTAATTTAACCAAATTAATTAATATGTCATTTTTTCCTGTACATCAGAAACAATTTTGCAACTGTGTATTTGACTGTGGTAAGATAGCAATAGGGTATACCGATGTAAGTTCAAATTTATAAGTCTAAGTATGCATAGAAAAATACCATTTAACTCCATAAGAAGTGAGACACGCTGTTTCGACAAAATAACTTCTCTTGATAAGCAGCGTCACTTATTCGGATGTCATATCCAGTTAGGACTTGTGTCACTAATGGAGCGGGAATTCCTGGACCTTCCATAGCAAATGCCCGAGTTCAGTCCCTATTTTTGACGGGGTTTGTAATTTTGAGGGTCTGAATGGGGTTTACAGAATAGAGATTAATGGCCAAAAAATTACAAAGAAAAATGAGCAAAATATATAAAGAATAGAGAGAATAATGGGGTGCAAAAGTATAAAGAATAAATGTGGAGAATAAAATAATCATGTTACTGTTTACAGAAATAAACGATTTACAGAAAAAAGAAATCATCTAAATACAGAATATTTTAATTGTAAAATCATTTTCATGAGAATTTTACAGACTAACATTATTTATAAAGATATAGAAAAATACCATAAAAAAGTTTGTGATTACAGAAACTAAGGACCCCCATCCAGACCCTCATTTCTTGGTCTTTGATTTTCTGTATCCTATGTTGGCATTTTGGTCATTGTGCTATCTGTTTTTTTCTTTACTTATTTGTTTTAAATCCTCCCTCCATTTGTCTTGGGATCTTCTCTATTTAGGTTTTACATACTAACTGACATTATCGAAGACCCCAACCCAAAGGATGACTGGGTAATAGAAATATGGTCACTATTGGTCGTCTTCCGACCAGCAGTATTACCCTTGGCAAAGTTGGGCGTCCGTTCTTTTGTGCGGGATGTATATATACGCAGTCACGTCCGATCAGAATGATGACGTTTAATTCGATGCCTCTTGTAGAGAGAGTGCCACGCTTTTGCTTGTAAAGAACCCTTACAATTACAAATACTCTTTGAGGGGTCCGAATGTGGTCTGTTGTAAGGCTAAATTTGTGTACTGATCCAATATACCCTCATATTCCAGTGGCAGTTCATGTTCCCCGCCCTTCATCCTGGTCGCCTTCTATTACAGGACCTACCTATTGTATTTATTGTTTATTTCTTTTAATCTGAACATGCATGAAATATTTGCCACTGGACGCGAAGCATTTAACAATCAATCAATAAATCGAAAATTCCCCGGTAATTAATAGAATAAACAAATGATTAGGGGTATCCATCCATGACACAAAATCAGTACATGCGCAGCAAAAAACATCCTTTCTTTAGTAGCCACATAATGATATTAAAAACCCGAGAATCATGGTAGCCAGAATAACATAAAATTAGAAAAAAAATATATGCTAGAATTGGGTTTAATGGGGAAACGAAATAATATGTTCAGTGGTTGTCGTTTGTTGATGTGCTTCATAAATGTTTCTCGTTTTCTTTTTTTATATAGATTAGACCGTTGGTTTTCCTGTTTGAATTGTTTAACACTAGTCATTTTGGGGCCGTTTATAGCTTGCTGTTTGGTGTGACCCAAGGCTCCGTGTTGAAGGCCGTACTTTGACCTATAATTGTTTACTTTTTACACATTGTGGACTAGGATGGATTGTTGTCTCATTGGCACTCATACCACATCTTCTTATATCTATAGACAGTTGGTTTTCCTGTTTGAATTGTTTTACACTAGTCATTTTGGGGCCGTTTATAGCTTGCTGTTTGGTGTGACCCAAGGCTCCGTGTTGAAGGCCGTACTTTGACCTATAATTGTTTACTTTTTACACATTGTGGCTAGGATGGATTGTTGTCTCATTGGCACTCATACCACATCTTTGTATATATATAGACAGTTAGTTTTCCTGTTTGAATTGTTTTACACTAGTCATTTTGGGGCCGTTTATAGTTTGTTGTTCGGTGTGAACCAAGGCTCCGTGTTGAAGACAATACTTTCACCTATAATGGTTTACTTTTACACATTGTGACTCGGATGGATTGTTGTCTCATTGGCACTCATACCACATCTTCTTATATCTATATACTATACACGATTTCCAAAAAACAAAATAACCAGGTTGATATAGATAAATATTTTATTTACCTTTACGCATTAATGAGATTCGTGGCGAGACTGTTTTAAACATTAATTTATCAGATATAAACTTAGTTAATAAATACTTTATTGATAAAGTCGCACACAGAAAATAATATGTCTTATTATTCCATCCGGGAACTGTTTTTACCAGTCTCGTAGTGGTAGTTGAATTACATGTATCGTTATCGGCGTCTCGTGCTGGTCTCGTGCTGGCACTTAGACAACTTATACCGTTATTATCAAATCTCGCGAGAGTATTTAGATTACAAACTGAAGTAAATGTTGAAAGAAATAATTGTAAAATTAAACGCTTCTTCACATTACAATACGGTTGCACTAGGATTTTCATGCAGAAAATGGCACAGTAAAACAAAATGAATTCGCGACCCCCAAACCCCTCCTCTAACGCTTAGCGTATTACCATGTACTGGTAGCTAGCATATTCAATTAATAAAATATATGTATTCCTTCTTATTTAATCTTTATTTTTTTATAGCTAGTTTTCTCTATTCTTTATAAATTTTGCCTATTATTCTCTATTCTTTTTTTACTTTTTCAAGTTTCTCTATTTCTTTATTTTTTCGCCATTTATTCTGCCTCACTTTGCCCATTATTCTCTATTCTGTAAACCTTATCAGGTTGGCCTATATAGCTTTCTTGCAAAAATATTATGGTTTTCATGTGTTTTCAATCAATTTTTCATGTTTCGTCTCAATAAGTTTAAAAAACACATCAACATTTAATTGCTTAAGATTATTATCAAAATAGGGCTTAAATTTGAAATTTTACATCATTCAAGAGATGTAATCAAAGTTGAAAATGATAGTATACGTTAAAATAGATATTAATACCTATTTATTTCTTATAGTTTGACAGAAACGAGGCTTCGAACTAACATTGACTTTTCATTAAAGTTTTAAAGAAGCAATCAGTGGAAAATTAGACAGATGAAAGATTTTTTAACCCATGGTTAAAGGAGATCGTATGATAAGAGATTGAATTATTGAAAATAACACTTTATAAAATTTGAAAAGGTATGCTAAGACCACTTTTCTGTTCCCCTTGAATTCGGAAATCAAAAAGTATTATTAATCTATAAAATGACAACATTTAGATGTTTATAATATAAGATACTAACTTGTCAAAAATCTGTCTTTATATTTTTGGATTTTGTCTTCCATATTTGCATTAGGGTTGGTTTCAAACTTTTTGAATTTAGTGCAAAACTGCATCAACTGCCAAAATTGCTTCATTTTGAAATAGTGTCATTAATATTTAGATATGAACAACCGTTACAGCTCAACCGAAATAGATATTTCGCTACAAGATATATTTTACACAAATGTTGATGTGTGTAAAATATCATTTTAATTATGTGCGAAGTGGCTTTTTAAGGTCAACTATGCCAATATCTACATGGGTTTGACATTATAGTGATAATCATATGTAGTGACCTTTCTGCACTAAAGAAGCCATAATAAATTTACCATACGTCCTCCTATTGTGCGACAGCAGCGCTTTCATCGAGACCTTCAAATGTAAACATTATGAAAGCCAGAGAAGTATAAATACGCAGACACGTTTTGAGCTATGGGACCAAAAGGGACGTATGACGAATGATCAAATTCATCTAAGATCGACTTTACCCGAGGGAGTAAAGAAAAAGTTTCTTTATTTTTTTTTTATTTTTCAGAAATGCGATAAATAAAATCATGTCAGTACCGATGCACTAACTACTGAGCTGAAGATACTATCGGGAATGATAAGAAACTTTATCTAGCCATTAAATAGAAAAATAGGGGAAAATGTGAAATCTCAAGTAAAATGCATGAATTGAATGATATTATCTGGACACTTTTGTGCAGAAATTTCTGTTATGCACCCCCGTCTATTACTTTGTTAGGTTAGACGCGCCTGATGAAACGTTTCGGACGCATTGAATTTATCAAATGTTGTTCTCATTTGCTGTCTCTGCATGTCATAAACATGTCAAAATTCGACATAGTTGATTATTCGTACATATCTATTTTACACAATTTTGGTCAAGATTAGGTATGAATTGAGGCTTTCCAAAAAAAATTATTCCACCCGCATCAACATCATGGCAGAACTATTACAGATCTGTACACACATTTTTACACAGTCTTAGGGATGTGGCACATATAAAACGTTAATGAAAGTCAAGATCAAATGGATAACATTTCGGCAAATTGTGCATTCTTTAATTTTTATGCAGGAAGTTTGAAACACTAAGGCAAATATGTCAGACACAAAAATGTAAATACTGGTATCTAACAGATTGATGTTGTGTGAATAATTAAAGGGTTTTTTTTGATTTTCGAATTCTAGGAACCAAAACAAGTTGCTCTTTCATTAAATTCGTTTATATTTTGACCTAGGAATGGATTATTATTCTTAGGTGATAAGGTCAATTGTACCAACGGTGAGTTTATTTATATTTTTTTTCATCTCTTCTTCCCGCCTTCATTCCTGTCTTCCTTCTTTACAGAACCTACCTAAAGTATTGATCGTCTATTTGTTCTCGTCCTAATTACGCATGACATATTTGCCTCTGGACGTTAAGAACACATCAATCAATCAATTAATCAATCAATCCATCAATAAATCGATTAATCAATCAATCATAATAACATACATGTAATGATAAAATCGTTGACAGAGCCTTTATAATTACTTAATTCTTTCAATTAAACAAACCACGACACATTAACAAATTATGTCATACGGAGTCGGAAAACAAAGAAAAGTTAATAATATAAAACCTGTCATTATAGACACGTTCTCACTTCAAAGTCAATAATATAAAACCTGTCATTATAGACACGTTCTCACTTCAAAGTCAATAATATAAAACCTGTCATTATAGACACGTTCTCACTTCAAAGTCAATAATATAAAACCTGTCATTATAGACACGTTGTCACTTCGGTTTATACCCTGTCATTATAGACACGTTCTCACTTCGGTTTATACCCTGTCATTATAGACACGTTCTCACTTCGGTTTATACCCTGTCATTATAGACACGTTCTCACTTCGGTTTATACCCAGTCATTTCCTAGACATCTTCAAGGCTTCCGTATTAATGGAATAACACTACAGGAAATTGTTTTAAACCTGTCGTATTTGTCGCATTTTACCGGTATCAAGCTATCTTACGCAACATGCTTTGTTGAAATATGAGACGATAAGCCTTAGACAAATTGTCTGGAACACGATTCGTATCATAATGTGACAGAATTGAGCGTTTTCGGAAATATATTTTGGATAATGTGTCCGAAGATTAAAACATTATAATTTTTTCCATTTAAATTTCCCGTCACAATATTGAGCGATCTCGGAAATATATCTTTGATAAAGTGTCCGAAGATTAAAACATTATTATATTTTTCATTTAAATTCCAGTTTGATCTATATCTGAATAGCGATTTGCATATACATGTGTATGCATCGTCAATGATATTTCCGTATAACTAGTAAACAATTTTCAGATCTAAGTGGAGTTTCTTAGAAATCTAATCCAAGATCGGATTAAAAGTTTTGTTGAAAGTTTATGGCCTCAAATATTTTCTTCGTAGGGAAAGATTTGCAAACTTTGAAGCATTAATTAGGCTTCGACAAACCATATTGTGTAGGGGAATGTTTTAAAAAGAATAAATTGTTTGATTTTTTTTAAGTATGGGTACTAAACGCATAAAACAGTCCATTTCAATTCGAAAGGAAATAGACCCAAACATATACGATATGAATAGACCACACATGTATTTACCATATAGAGAGGATCGCCTGTATCGCTGCACTATTAAAGTTCATCAAGCGTCTTCGTGATCGTCATTATGCAGGATAAACTAGAAACAATGTTTGTTCCGTAGGTACTTAATCACAATTCCCTAATGACAGCAGTGCTTATTATAAATTATAAGAATTTAATTTGCCGAATAATTCGTACAATACAGCATTATATTAGTTCAGCCGCTCGCTCAACATGGGAAGGAAGTGACGATGCCCCTAAACGCACGAATGCTGTTCACTAAAACCAACGAACTCGAAAGTGGTCTATTGTTGCAGGGATAAAACTTAATAGGGTTTTAAAATAGTCACTCCTACCAAATTGTCTATCATGTAGCTTTTGTACGTAAAACGCAAAATACATATATGTAAATATTCCTAGTCACTAGTGCGCATGCTACGTCCATCAACTTTATTTCAGCAAGAAAAGTCCATAAACTCAAAAACAAAAAATTCAGAACATATCAAAACCCTGACAGTAAACCACCGTTTATTACATTAATTCTATAAAATTAATAGATTTATTGATTAAAATTTATGATGTCTAGTGACTGTAAATTATGCCCCAAACGTTATTAAAACGATTATTATATTGAATTGAATATTATAGTCGCTGTATATCATATCTGTTTTTCGTTTATTGTTTTATATAAAATTAAGTTCGTTGATTTCTCGTTTGAATTGTTTCACATTTTGTGCTATCTGGGCCTTTTATAACGTGCTTTATGGTATTGGTTTTGCTCATTATTGAAGGCCGTACGGTGACCTTTAGTTCCTAACATCTACGTCATTTGATCTCTGGTGGATATTTGTCCCACTTGCAATCATACAACTTTTTCTTATTTTTATATTTTTACTATTAGATACTTCTGTTCCCAGCTTCGTCTTTGTTGATCGGATAACGCTTCGTCTTTATTGATCGGATAACGGTTCGTTTTATTCTATCTGTTATGGTTGATTGTTTAACTTCCAGTCGGAAATGTTTCATAATGGAAAGAACAAATCGACAATAAATACATTAGGTAGGTTCTGTAAAAATTAAAATAACAAAAATACCGAACTCCAACGAAAATTCCAAACGGAAAGTCCTTTATCAAATCGCAAAAGCAAAAGCTCAAACACATCAAACGACTTGAAAACAACATATTCCTGACTTGGTACAGATATTTCTTTATGTAGAAAATGATGGATTAAACCTGGTTTTATAGCTAGCTAAACCTCTAGCAAGGTAGGGCGACCTGCCTTGCAACATGTTTCAGGTTTATTTTTTTATTATGCAGATAACGCGACACTTTTCCGTCACGAGGCATCGCAATTAACACCTCAAATTCCAACCGGATGTGGCTGCGTATTTATACATCAGGCTTAGCCAAACGAACGTCCCACTTTATCAAGGTTTTTACTGCTACGCTTTCCCGTTAGAGAAGTCCATGGATGACTATATTTATCAACTCCAGTTTACACTTGAATCAGATACTTGTAAGCAAAGCATGGATATGTATACATGACCCTATTCATTAATATTCATAAAATTCAAGTTTGATGAAATAAACATTCATGCACCAAATTGTACCATTTTCACTTTTAGAAATTAATGATAGAGAACATGTTTCAAATGTGTATAATTTCAATCAATACTATAATAATAGTGTTCAGCTGATAAGTTAGTTATAAACAAATTGTTAAAGAAGCATGACATAAAGGTTAAAGGTCTAAAGTTGAATGTTGGTATACTCCCTCGAATATACCTTTAACCAAGTTTAATTACTTTAGGTGAGTAAATATCTGAGATCTGAACTTAGACTTTAAACTAAATTAAAGGAACGGAAGGGTAAAATATGGGGTTGTGTGACCTACATAAATGGCAAATATGGCACTGATGCATGTTTACACCAAGTTATAAAATTGTAAGTCATTTACATTTTGTATATCTCGGAGTAGATACCTTTAATTGTTTTACTTGTCTCTTGACAAAGTAAACATTTCACTAAAATCATAAAGTTTGTAAACTAGTGTACCCTTCAAAAGCCCAAAGTCCTATTATAATTAAAACCTACAGAAAGTAATAAGATTCACTTGCATATAGAAGTGCTTTAAATTGATTGATTGATTATTGGTGTTTAACGTAACTCAGCACTCTTGGATATATCGTGAAGACCAGTTTTTATTGCTGGAGGAGGTCGGAATGAACCACCGAAAAAAATGAAAACAACACGTTATTAATTTCATGCGTCCGAAGCGCTTTTCTGGATTTACCTTCATCAGGAACACTCAAAGCCGAATATATGAAGGCCGAGGATGTATAAGAATCAAAACAGTTGAAGAGCTAAATAACCAAAAAGGACCTAAAAAATAGCCAAATCCATCTAAGGTCAACTTTGCTTGAGGGAGTTGAAACCTTAGTTTCTTTATAATTTTAGAATTTATAAACGGACAATTTTAAAACCTTCTCAGGAAAAACGGGCAATCCTTGTCGATGAAGATCGGAGTCGAACGTTGCTGCCACGTGCGGGACTCGAACTCACAACCCCAGTGTTGACAGGATAGTGGTCGCTGTAGAGGAATTACTTTTTCTTTTGATAACATTTTATTCATTCATGTACAATAGATGTGTACAATAGATGTACAATAGAGTACTTAGACCATTCGGTCACCGGGGCCCTTGCAGGTTTTTTTTTTATCTATTGAATACGTTTTATTAGTTTTACAGAAATTCTTTATATTTTCGTCTAGCATATTTAAACACTAAAATAGAAAACAAAAATATAAATTGCCATGTGATTACTTATGAAGTAGACAAACGTTAAATTTATGTTAAATCATCAAATGTATGCATGTACCATGTCGATTTTACCCGACAAACGAGCACTTTCTTTGTATGCAGAAATAGATCAAAGGAAAGGTATTCATAAATCATGAATGCATTAATTTCATTATTGAGCCAGACCTTACTGGTGACGAATAGGTCAATCTTTACTATACTTATTTAATAAGATACATCGGAAATGATATACTGAATGGTGACCTGTTATACTTCATGTTTAGAGGGAATTATTCTTGAACTGTCTGTATTTATATATATATACATAGTTACACACTATTTGGAAGATATATTAAATATTCTTCAAGCAATTATAAGCAGCGTAAAGGAGGGTAGTCTATGGTTTCAACAATCTATATGTATCTTGTTACTGTACAAAATGTTACTACAACATGTAGATACAATTATTTTAATTTTTACAATGGAAAAACTTCGACGTACAGTAAGATACAAATGTTACATATGAAAAGTGTATTGGTTTTGTACATGCAACTATTAAAATCGTTATAGCACTTCTAATGAATTATTTTATGGAAAAAAAATATTGGAACATGTTAGGTCAATTTCTTACGAAACATGTTCTCACTGAACTATTCAAATAATTAAGTTCATCTTTCTTATCAAAACTAATGAAATTTAAACGGAAAGCAAAAAAAAAAAAAAAAAAATTGAAAGGACATTGAATTTTGTCTGAACTTCGAGTTAAGTTGCTATTTATATTACTTGTTTAAATTTGCAGTCGTTTTGACGTTTACTACACGTAAACGTCGCCTATAGATCACAGCCGTTGTTTAAAATTTTGGTATACAAACTTCCAAGTATTTTTTTTTGTAATTTTGGAATAAGCATTCGATGGAATCATTACATATCATTTTCATAATTCAAGCACCGCAGATTGAATATAACAATTTATTTTTTAACAGATGGACGGACCTTACGTAACAACAAGACAAGTGTCAAATAAGATATAACTGGTATACAATAAAACATGCACCTTTATCAAGATCGATTGATTGTTGCTGTTTAACGGCACTTTCTGCACAATATATAATGTGGCGTTTTTTTTTTTGGTGGAAGAAACCGGAGTGCCCGAAAGGAATCACGGACCATCGACAGGAAAACAGACAATCCTAGTCATATAAGATTGGAGTCGAACAACCTGCCCGATGCGCGGTTCGAACTCGCAACCTCAGTAGTGATACAGTAGATGAACTAGGCTAGTCAGGGTCGGATACAGAATTTTGAAAGGGGGGGGGGCGTAATTCCCGATAATTTGATATATATAGGCAAGCGGAGCGAGGCGAATAATTTATGGACGATTTTATTCTAAAAAATTATAAATATCGCTAGATTTTAAATATTGTTGGCGATCAAAAAGGGGGAGTACACCCTGCATCCACCACTGCTAGTGATACAGTAAATGAACTACTTAGACCATTCGGCCACCGACGCCTTTCTATATCAAGACAAAAACTATACATTTATTTTAGTCTTATCCTTGATTGACCAATGAATTTTATTTTTCTTAACGTCCCGTGATATCTATTTCATACGTATTCAGGACATGAATCTATTATCAATATCCAATTAGTAAGCTTTGCAAAGTGGGTCGAACGGGATATTGAGGTAAATTAGACCGTTATTGGAAAAAGCAGGGATTTTACATAGTGACAGATTTTACCTTGCAAAAGGTCACATTCGAACCCCCTCAATATACTTATTTTAGGGGTAAGTAGTGTAGGAAATATCTAATCATATCATATCTATCTATCTAGCTACATGTATCTCTTATCTATTTCAATAACCAAAATTCAAAATTTAAGTTTCTTTAAATTTCACAATCAAAAATGCAAATAGCAACGTGCTGAATTCTTCGAGAATATTCAAAATTTTGAACTCAGATCATAATACTAAATAGCTGATTCTTCAGGACTACCCGAGGTCACCCTGTGTTAAATGGGAACTCGTATTTAGCATTCTTTAGTTTTATGTATTATGTATTCCTGACTTTTCCATCGGCATCAGCGTAATCCATCCACATTCGATAAACAAAATCTAATTCTTTCTTTTCATCTTCAACTTTTCTGCTGATTTCATTAATGTACGCGTATATAAAAAATTGAAACAATTACAATATTCTTATTTCACAGAAGTTCAAAAGTTACATAGAATTCATTCCTGATTTTTATTTATTTATGTGATGCTAATTTCTATGATTTCAGGGGGTGAAAAATATCTACGAATTTAAAAAATCAACAAAATAAATAAATATGTATCGAATTTTGTGAATATAGACAAACAAAGAATTTTAATACTAAGCAAATAAAAACATATTTGTTTAGCATCGGTAGAACAATTACATTCAATGAAATAAGTACCAAAGAATTTTAAGTAAAATTGTCTTCAAATTTACCCATCAATGTATTGAACAAAAACAAATGAAAATACAGCAATAGAAATATGATCGTTTAAAAGAAAAAAATGAATAAAGTTTTAATTCACACGCATTCAACACCTACTAAAACCTACAATTAGAGAAACAATTATTTTTATAACTAATTATAAAATAGTTCGCTCAGTATTACGAAATTCAATTAGTCTTTCAAATCAAAGTAATTAAAAAGTAATGTTCAAACAGTTCGCTTTGCATTGAAAAAACTCACAAAGATGCCAGGCTTACAATTTTGTACGCACAGAATTATAATTTCAATCAAAGAAAATTAATAAGTAAAGAAATCTTGACATGCAGCACCTTCTATAATACGAATTATAAATTCACAGACATAAAACTGCTTCTAAGAGCTTATCTGCCACTGGACGTTAAGCAACCAACAATCAATCAATCATCTAAGAGCTTATCTGTCCATTTAAAACAAATCCGAATCTTCTTATAATTGGGGTGTGCATATGGCGATACCATTAACAACAGCCAACAGAAAAGCTTTATGGTATAGTTAGATTTAAAAAGTCTAGGAATAAAATAGGGAAACAATTCAAAAAAGAAAACTAACGGCCTGATTTAAGCTACTAATATAAATCGGAAAATTATGACTGACAACAAACAACAACTTGTCTTTTTTCTTACCTTATATAATACGAATTATAAATTCACAGACATAAAACTGCTTCTAAGAGCTTATCTGTCCATTTAAAACAAATCCGAATCGACTTATAATTGGGGTGTACATATGGCGATACCATTTACAACAGCCACTCAAACATCTGCTTGGTATGATCGATAACCAACGATCGCATTTTATAGCAGAAACTTGTATGAACAATATTGCAATTTTCTTCGATTATCATATTGTATCTTTGAAAAAGTTTAGTTGAGCACATCATTAGTTAATTACTTACAATAAAAAGGCGTTCTACGTTTGAGCTAATGTATCTTTCATGTGTGCCAATAAAGGTAGTAGGTTCACGAAGGTTTAAATTTGGCTCTAAGATTTTAATGTATTTTTAATCGGGTCCATATACTACAAATTTCAAATAGAAAATAAGAAGCAGTTGTGATATTACTATCAAAACAAAATAACTTCTTTTGGGCTCATCACATTATTAATAACGAAGTAATGGTCCCTGAATTATGCTTAATTTGTGTTGTAACGTCAGTTTTGGTCCAATTTCTCCATAATTTATAAAAGTTTTCAGCGTAATTAACTTTTGCTGCAATTCCTGATCCAAAAAATTTTGTGTCCATGGATAAAATGTGATAATGATTGATACCTTTTGGTTATCGAACATTTTAGATCGTAGGTTGTGGCCAAGGTTTTTCTAAAGCTTTTAGGTCTGAAAAATGCACAAAATCATCGACTTTGACTAATCATCCCAAATGGGCCGACTTTCAAGCCTATAATGTACTCTTCTGAGGAAATTTGATTTAACGAGCATTTTAAAGGCTTTTGAGACAGATCAATTTTAGAAAAAAAAATCAGTATTATTTATATAAAACAATTTAAGTTACCACCCTTTAATATGTTCATTTCTAAAACTTCAAAAATTTAAAGAATTGAATACTTTTAAACTCAATTTAACTAATAAATTCAATAGAATGACCAACAATCAAACTCAAATGAAAACAAACTAACTATCAATGAGTTTGTTTTTTTAAAGTTAAAATGCGAGAAATCAAACTTTCATATCCATCTACGTCAAAGACTGTATATCATAGTGATATAAAAGAAATATTACATATGGTGTAGCACTCGACTTTTTCATTGGTTATAACGACGTGATGGAAAGGATATAAAGATTATGGACTCTATGTTTCTATTTATATATATATATATTGACGGTCAATATTAAAAATCCTGCAAAATGCTATGTTTCTGTTTATATATATTTTGACGGTCAATAATAAAAATCTTGCAAAATACAATGTAAAATACACAGAAAGATCATTGATGTCCATTTCCATAATACACTATTTACTGAACATATGTAATATATAAATTAAGGACTTTCACTCAGTCAATACGTTATATATGGACCTCTTCAAAAGTCCATAAATGATCATTACCGTCGATGTCAGAAACTAGTAAAACTAGTGAAAACTTGAGATTTGTTCGATTCATATGGGATACCATCCTTCTAAAGTAATTTTTATCCACACCACAACGGACGTATTTTATAGCAAGAATTAGATAAATATTGCAATGTATCCGATTATGATCTAGTTTCTAGAAAAATGCTTACTTCATATTCACATTATAAATGGACAGATTGATAGCTATAAAACGTCCAGTGGCAAATTAAACGCATTTTTAGGACGATAACATGTCAATGTAATATAAATATGACCTCTGCTTTTCACTAGACCTACACGCTGGACCGGATTTTTAAAATGATAATTTAGCGGAAAAGCAGCAAATTCCAATTTTGAAGTCTTTGGTGTGACCTTGCCGGGAATCGAACTCACGAGATGCTTCACATTATCAGGTAGTGTAAAAAGAAACTTGGGTGAAAGATGATTTTTTGTACATGTTAATTGTTTTATTGATTTAATCGTTCGATAAAGTTTCATGAATATTCAGGTCAAAATCAGATATTTGTTAATATCATGTTGCCCTAGACCTATCTTTTTTAGTATACTAGTATTGGCGAAAATTAGAAAAATTTGAAATACCTTTCAAAATGGATTGAGTGAGACTCTCAAATCACCATCTGAACATTGACATTAGAAATAAGAAAGATAGAAGAGATAATAAGTGTGATAAAAAATATATAAATATAATCTTTCGATATGCTATAAAATTTTAAAATGAAGAACATCTGCAAAAAATAATAATAAAAATTATACTCATTTATAGAATAAATTGTTCGCCCTCCGTCATCGGGTCAAATCACAAACTGTTACGATTTAATGTGCTACCGACAGTGGACATTGTAAACAGGGTATAAGTTATTACATCTTGTTCGCCCTCCGTCATCAGGTCAAACCACAAACTGTTATGCTTTAATGTGCTACCGACAGCGAACATTGTAAAAAGGGGATAAGTTAATACAATGGTACCTTAATCGAGTTTAACGAAATTAACAATGACGTTAACAGGTCTAACCTATTTTAAGGTGGTTTTGAGACGTGTTTGCTAAGTCTTAATAGAACAATTTTCAATGGAATTAAGATCAACATTCAAAAGACTGTTAGCACATGTACTTTTATGATCATTTAAACGTTAATAAATCTATTTCGTTTTTAATTACATGATATAATTTGCCACTGGGTGTTAAGCAAACAATAACAAAACCAATCATAAGACGTACGTTGACCTATAGATGTTACCTTCTATGCCATTTGGTCTCTGGCGGAGAGTTGTCTCATTGGCAATCATATCACATCTTTTTATTTTTATATTAGGTGTGTGGCACCGTTAAAGTCCACAATTCCTCTAAAGTCCACAACACCGCTAAAGTCCACAACAAATTTCCGCTAAAGTCAACAACGCCTTAAAGTCCACAAACTTTCCGCTAAAGTCCAAAAAATGACATCCGCTAAAGTCCACAAAAAAACACCGTTAAAGTCCACAATAACAAGTTCCGCTAAAGTCCACAACAAACACCGTTAAAGTCCACACAACTTTTTTTTTATTATCAAAAAATCAATTCGTTTTTGTTTTTAATCCCAATGGTATAGATCTAATAAAAAGCATGGACTTCTGTTCTTGGAAAGTATTTCTTATCCGCTTGAATTATATTTTTGATAAATGAAAATATTCTGATTTTGATCCCCATAAAAGATCTTTGTATTGTGATTTTCTATGAATCAAACAGGCAACATTTCTGGAAAGTTATCTAGCTATGGTGCTCTTTTTGTATTTTCTTTGGTAACAATTTATACACACTGACATATCTTGGAGCCTATATTTGACATTGAAATTTCGTTTGCAAATATCTTTGCAAATATCTATAAAACATAAGAACGAAATCCAATCAGTTTCTGTTATGCTCCACAGCAGCCAAAACGGTCCCTTATTCCAAAAATAGACTTTAAACCATAATGTTCTTGTTTGAAATCAAAATAATGATAAATAAAAGAATTCCACACATGCATTTTGTGGTGCTATGCAGATTTCGATCACTCATTAGTTTGCATGTTTGTTTGGTTTTCAAAAAGGAAAATGTATTTGTTTCAGAATGCGTTGAAGATGAATTGAATAGATTATACGCAGATGCGGTTCTGTATTATGTCTTACCCATGATGAGTACAAGTATAAAAGATTTGCGCACATTTTTAGAATAAGGGCTTCCGCGCTTCATACAAAATGTACTTCGGTCGACGCCTTTACACCCCAATGAATTTACAAAAAGAAGCATTCAATTCTTAAATACAGGCATTTGTTGAAATCTTAAAACTAATATTGTTATAATTACACGAATAAAGAGAATAAGCGAACATTCAATCAATTGAAATGAATTATTTATTTTCTTTTTTGGCACTCTCGCCCACAAGGAACATTATATTTTTTACATTTACATGTTTTGTTCATGCATATTCCTTTCCATTTACATTTTTTAGTAAAGTTCCTAAATATTCTAAAAAAATTTCTTCCCACATTATGTTTACTTCCAATAACTTCAATTTCATCGAGCATAATTCCATTTCGTGTATTACAGACATGCTAAATACAGAAGATTACCATATCAAATGAACATGACTTTTTTGAATAATTAAAATCTTAAGTTTTTATTTCAATTGCAATTGAACTTTTTGTATTAATTTAAGATTTCACTTATGTTGATCTGTAATGAACATTTGTAACTTATACACAAAATTAGGCAGACCGTACGCGTACAGTCCGACCGTATGCGTATTTTGAAAAAGTACGCAATCGCTCTAGACCGTACGCGTACGGTCCAAATATTAATATGGTCTGGAACATATATGTTGTATGTCACTGTAAAACAACTTGAAGATAAAATTTTGATAAAAACACTCCTAAATGAAATTGGCTGAACTTGCATAAACTAGATTTCAGATTTAGATGAGAAAATGATCAGACTCTAATACCATGAACTTGCAGATTACTTTAAACAAGACCTTTGACCACCCACTTTACTTCCGGTTAATCAGTTAATAGGTCGAATGACCTAGTAGGCAAACATTCCCAACTGACAACATCAAAATAAAAATATTACTCTGATTTCAAGTTTGCCAGGAATTACTAAACAAATCAAAGTGGCTGCTCGTGTCTTAGTTCCTTCCCTTGTTTTGTTTGGTATAAAAAAAATAGGAAAGGCGATCAACATTACTTTCGTTTTTTGGTTTTATGAGAATTGATAATAATGAAGTATAGAATAAATATTCAAATTTAATAAACAACAGGAAATTCTGTACAACATATACATATCTAAATATTATTAAAACTAGAGTATCATGTGATCTTAAGCTTGTATCGTTCACTTGACCTAAATATGATCATTGTTGGTTTTAAGGAACACATAGTTTAAGCTTTTTCTATTGAAGCGTATTCTAAACTTTGGACCTCTAGTGCTTGGTCCCCATGGACATGCATTTCTTTAAACTAAAATCTTCACATCCATTCTACTGAAGCTTCGTAGGAAAATCTAACATCTTACATAGCTTACATGATCAACAGGGTCATGAACTTGACTTTACATTCAACCGAACAATAATGGCTTCGATATAACCCTTTACTCATAATCTTATACCGAAATTTACATCTTTAGGACTCTGTACCATACACATTCTCAGTAAAACAATCATGTACTTCGTTATTGGTGAACAAGGTAAATTCAAAACTAAATTAAATGTACGAATACTCAGAATTCTTATCTAACTATTTCATTCGTGTTAAAAATCTAACACTGCCTTTTATAATAACTAGCAAGTAACTGATAGACAGGCATTCTTGCATTAAATAAATGAAAATATAACTTCTTCCTCTTTTTGTAAAAATCAACATAACGTTATAATGTAATTTTTTTTTACATTTTTTTTAGTAGTTCACCTACTAATTATATCAAATTGTAATCATTTTAATCACATCAAAACCAATGTACGGATGTTCCAGACCATATGCGCATTTAGACCATACGCGTATATGGTCTGGACCGTAGACGAACTTATTCAAAATACGTATACGGTCGGACCGTACGCGTGCCGTCTGCCTAATTTTAAGAAATTTGTCAAATCTAGAATTAAAAAATTAAATAAAAACTTTAACTAAATACAAAAGTCACGCTACATTGTAACTTTATCAGTTAATCTCCTGTATTAAGTATGAAATTGAGTTAAAATGCTCACTGAAATTGAAGTTATTTGAAATACAAATAATGTTGGAAGATAAGTTTTTAGAAATTTAGGAAATTTACTACAAAAACCGTCAAGCCAGCTGTTTTCTTGTGAGAAGACTGATAGAATTAAACTGAAATGCTTAATATATAGTTTTGACAGTTTCTCAGATATTATAAGTGATATTAAAGTCATGTATACATCTTGTATATTGAATGGTTGTAAGGTGTACATGACTGTCTGTCTGGTCTGTGTCATATTTCCTTGACCTAATTTAATGGTTCATTAGTCAAAGTTCTTATTTCTTGATGATGTTTACTTCCGAGATACTTTAAGCGATAGTTAACTTAATTTGGTATATCATGGGATGAATTTATACGGCCTCCATGTCTGTCTGAAAAGATTTATCTCACCTTGACATCATGTTCATTGCTCATTGATCATTGAATTGATAATTTAATGTATTGCTTGTTGTAAAAAAAAATGTTCACTTTCAAATAACTTCAATTATAAACACTAAAACAGGGAAGACATTTAAGTGTGTCCAGTCTTGTTATAATAATTATGTATACAATGTAGGTTCTTAAATACGTTAATCCGATAGCAATTATCAATACAAAAATTTTGGATGGAGGGTGGTCTCATTGGCACTCATACCACATCTTATTTACACAGGTACATGGGGTCATGATGATGTACCCTGTCCTCCCCCTTTTTTACGAGGCAATATTTTGTCAAAGTTCTGATTTCAAGCCATTTATACAAATAACGTTTACCTATCTATTCCTGATCATCTATACTGATATTTTTACTTATTTGTGCTGTTTTACTATCCAACTATTTGTATATCGGCAAACTATATAAAAGTTGAAAAAATAGCTGGAGGGGAGCCAACTATTTGTATATCGGCAAACTATATAAAAGTTGAAAAAATAGCTGGAGGGGAGTGCAGGATACATTATTATGACCCAATGTCCATGTGCTAATGTTTAGTAACAATTTAATTAAAACTAGCAAAATCGAATTATATGTCAAATTTCTTGTGGGTGCTCATGTTTTTAAACATCAACATAAAAAAAAAAAAACATTATTAATAACATGTCCCGAGACTTTTGCTCTGTACATTTATAGTGACGTAAAAAAGTGATTATATACAAAGAATAAGAAAAAAAAAACAGTACTTGAAGAATGCAGTAATTATGTAATAACTAACGAATTTACTATGACTAGATAACGTTTTAGAAATGATGTGCAATTTGGCCTGTTTGATTTATTGATCGGATCATCATAATACAAAGATCAAATTAATGGAACAAAATCTTCTACAGATACTGTACTTTTTTTCATTTATCAAACTGATAAAAAATAACTACCAAGAACAAAAGCCCATGCTTTGTATTGTACTAAGGGATAAAAAAAAAGCGAATTGATATTCTAATAATAAAAAAAGTTGTGTGGACTTTAACGGTGTTTTTTTTGTGGACCTTAGCGGAACTTGTTATTGTGGACTTAAACGGCGTTTTCTTGTGGACTTTAGCGGAGGTCATTTTGTGGACTTTAGCGGAAAGTTTGTGGACTTTAGCGGAAATTTGTTGTGGACTTTAGCGGTGTTGTGGACTTTAGAGGAATTGGGGACTTTAACGGTGCCACATAGGTGCAAGGATGATATTATGTACATGTATGATCATTTAAAAATAAAAAAAAAATATTTGCCACTGGATTTTTAGAAAACACAATAATACATCAATCAATGTGTAGGCATAGGTGCATGACTAGACAAACTATCCTACCACTTAATTTATCACCGAATTTGTACTTGCCCTTAACACTACGGCAAGATCGCTTGCCCTTCCGGAACACTTTGGATCATCCGGTTTTTTAAAGGGTTCGTCCAGTCGATACACCATGCAGGGCCTATCTTTTGAATAAATACATTTACATTTCGTTCTTAATAAGAATGAAATGTTTGTCAGTAATTGTTAAGCAAGCATCAATCATTTAATCAATGAATTACATTGTAAAAAAAGTGTAAAAATAAAGAGATTTGATATGATACGAAACTATACAAGCCCAAATGACAAGCAATTAAACTAAAGATCAACGTACGACCTTCAACAAGAGCAAAATTCTTATGGTATTATAAGATATAAAAGGTCTAGGAACAAAATAGGGAAACAATTCAAAAAAGAAAACTATCCACAAAAGAACACAGGACAAGAATTCAAGCTATAGAGGTCAACGTTCGACCTTCAACAAAGAGTAAAAGCTTTATGGTATAGTAGGATATAAAAGGTCTAGGAACAAAATAGGGAAACAATTCAAAAACGAAAACTTACGGCCTGATTTAAGCTACTAATATAAATCGGAAAATCATGACTGACGATAAACAACAACAACTGGTCGGCCTGATTTAAGAAAAGCATGACATGATGGAATATTTCTCACTATTGTAAACCAACTTATTTTCGCGAGCGATTTATTTTCGCGACTTTCGCGAGTAGAAAAATAACGCGAAAATAAATCGTCGCGAATATGTAAAACTTGGATCTTTCCTTATTAACTACATCATGTAAATTAGAAAATCACGAAATTAAATAGCCGCGAAGTGGACTAGAAAGGGTTAAACGCGAAATAAATTATCCGCGAAAATAAGTTTGTTTACAGTATTTATGATCATAACGATAATTGCATACTGGAATTGATATCTTTATGAACCTTCGATATTAATAGAAAATCACTTCCTTTTGAAGCTTAACTCTATATTTTTGATGAATTGATATTTGCTAAACGCCATATGAGCGCAAAAGGTTATATCGCGGCCACAGCTAATTGTTGTACGATATCTTAAAAGTATCTGGTCCGGGTACACAGTTATCGTCCTTTGATTTTCGTTGTCCACAAATATAGTCCCTAGTGTGGACAGTGTGTTACTTGTCGATTTTTTTTATACCCCTTCCAAATTTATTTCTCCATGTTTTATGACTCAAATAGTAAGTAGGGGGGTGAAATGACACTATTAAAAAATTTGGGTCATGAATTTTAAAGTAAAGTAGTGATTTGGTCCAGCTGAAAAATGTTAAAAATTAGCACTTCGGAAGCTGTCAAAAGATTTGAAGACCCCCTTAACATGAAATTGTCCATATTTTGAGTTAGAGCCGATGAAGTTTTCTATAATTTTGATATAATTTGTCCAAAAAGTAGTACAACACACTGTAAAAATATTATTGAGAAAGCGCAGGTGGGATTTTTTTAATTTTCATTTATTGTCTAAAAGAAATGCACTACGAAATAACTGTGTACTCGGACCATCTTAAGGATGTTCGCTCCTCTTGATTTTTAATTTTTACCAGATATTCAGAATCCTCTGGTTTTATCCATGTAGTGCCATTAAAAACTTTTGCCCGCAAACCCCTACGTTTCTTCTCATATTTTTATTACATATAGTTCAAAAAAGCCATACTTGAAAATCTTATAAAATCGTTGTTATTTTTTCATAGTTTTAGAAAGAAAAAAGGTGGCAATGTTAAATGTATGATAAATCTAGAGAGAATCACTTCCCGCCAAATTTTCAATGGCTTATATCTCGAAAACAAGCACACGGACCCTTCATTTTTTTCTGCTTTTTTAGTTCCTTTATTCATATACTTTCAATTTGAAACAGTCTTTAAAAAAGCTTGTTTTTTTGAAACAGAGTAGCGAACATCCCTAAAAGTACCATCCAATATTTATGTATTGGTAAATAGATGAAAGATAAATTTTTATGCGAGTGCAAGAAATCAAAAAAAAAAAAAGGTGTATTTTACAATTTCACAAACATAAAAATCAATAACTCTTAAAAAATAAAATAAGAAAAAAATCACAACTTCCTGGCATAATGGTTTCTCTTATATCGTTCATTTCCAGGGGAAAATGAATATTGTAATGAAGTAAGAAGAAAATTTGTATTTTTTACGATTTTTACCTAAAAAATAGCTCCACAATTCTGAAATAAAAGAGCAAAAAAAAAAAAAAATCTCACAATTTCCTGGAATAATTTCATGTCTTACCTAATACCGTTCTTTTCCAGAAAAAAAAAGAATTTTGTGACAAATTTAAAGATGAAAATGTGTTTTTTACGAGTTAACAAAAACAAAAACTCCACAACTCTGGAAAAAAATAAGTGAAAAAAAAAAACCTCACAATTTTTATAATGACGTTCTACTCTACCTATAGTATCGTTCTTTTCCAGAATAAAACTGAACTGTTGTAACACTTCAATCAAAGTATATATTCATTTTTTTATACCAAAGAGGGTTTTTACTACTCTATTTACGGAAGGAAATGGTGTGATTAAAAGTAGGTGAACGGACACATAATCAAGAGAGACGAATTATCTTTTTTTACAAATCATTGCTAAACCAGGGTAGATATAAACATTAAAATTCCATAAAGCCGAATACTTAATAAAAGATTAGTCGGCCTTCTTGCGTGATGTTTTTTTTTATTATCTGTTGACTTTCCGAAACTTGTTTTTCTTTTAAGACCAACTATTCATGTTTACGCTAATGGACTAAAACATTGAAAAGTAATTTGGAAATGAGATTTTAATAATCATTTAATACCGACAGGCTCGCATTTAACTGTTTCACGGTGAGAATTTAATTATCTATCAACACTGCTATAGCGGAGAGAATTTTATTATGATTTAATTGAGCTTGAAACCACATCATAAATCTGTCATTAGGTCAATCCACAGATTTTTATACTTTAACGTGCTACCAAAGCCGAAACAATGTAAACAGGAGGATATTACAAATATTTAGTCAGAAGGAATCATGTAATTTATGGATCGGAGAAATGGAACGGTGAACGATTATTTGTCGAAGTGAAATGTTTATATTTTAACATGCTATCAAGCTACCAACGCTGAAACAAGGTAAACAGGGGGATAGTACTAATATTTAATTAGAAGGAATCATGCAATTCATGAATGGGAAAAATGGAACGGAGAACAGTTATCTGTGGGCGTGAAAAGTCGCTATGAGCTTCTTAAATGGCCGGGTTATCAATTAAGAACGTGCCACTAGAAATACACAATATTGTAGTTCGAGAAATAGGCAATATCTGCCCTCAATTTTAGAATTCATTCATACATTTTTAAAAATAAAAAGATGTGGTATGAGTGCCAATGAGACAACTCTACATCTAAGTCACAATGTGTAAAAAGTAAACAATTATAAGTCAAAGTACGGCCTTCAACACGGAGCCTAGGCTCACACCGAACAGCAAGCCATAAAGGGCCCCAAAATGACTAGTGTAAAACAATTCAAACAGGAAAACCAACGGTATAATCTATATAAAAAACGAGAAACACTTAAGAACCACATCAACAAACGAATGATTCAAATTATCAGTCAATATGTGTTCCACAAGGATCACCAGTCCTCCACCCTTCATCTGATACCTTAATTACTAAAATATATCTGCATAGTTTTATATTTACACCTATGCGTAGGATATATTTTGTTTTAAATCTGTACTACTTTCCAGTATGTTCTTTTTTGGCCGGGTCCGATTTGGTGGTGTTTCATCTTACAAAGTCTATCTAATTTTTTTTTCGCAAAGAATTCCGCTCAAATCGAAACTCATAAGTCGAAGACAAGCTGACAATGTCATGACAAAAAGTGACAAACGATCAAAAGACAAACTACAGTATAAAAAACTAAAGACTTAATGTGACAATAAAACAAAATATACATACACTGTCCTTTGTTTTGTTATTTTTCTTGGAAACTTTTTACCGGCTCCGCGCCTATTTGTAACTACATCATTTTACACAATATTCGATAAAAAGTTCCTAACCATTTTTATGACAACTTTTACGGCCATAAATAGCAAGACGTAAAAAAAGAAATATGCACTGTCCTTCCTTTTAAAACAATTTCCTGGACATGTTTTGCTGACTCCGTGCTATTTGTGACTTCATCATTTTACACAATACAAAATAATAAATTCTTAACCATTTTTATGACAACTTGAAGGTAATAAATAACAAGGAGTAACATAGAAACATCCACTGGCCTTCCTTTAAAAACAATTTCTAGGACATTTTTTGCCGACTCCGTGCTATTTGTGACAACATCATTTTACACTATGTCCAATAAGAAATTCCTAACCACTTTTATGACAACTTTTAAGGTCATAAAGAACAAGTAGTAACATAGAAACAATCATCTGTGTTTAGACTTGCTTTCTTTGAAAATATAAAGTAAAGGTATATTGTTTAATAAATAAAATGATTACAGCTCAAAACAAAGACAAGATCTGAAACAAATGTTTATAATGTTTACTCCAAGTTCGTACCTTTTGAACTCTTAATACGTCTTTTGATCGCCGCGTAAATACTTGCAATATACAAAAGTCATTCCTACAATACATTATCACCAACAAAAACATGATAGAAAAATGTGGTATACGCAGGGATGGTCATTTCACTCCGTTTACCTGTTCGATTTTCGATGGGAGTGTAATAAAATGTTTTCGATGGGAGTGTAATAAAATGAAGAAGAAGATGTTTACTTTTCAATTAAATGGGTTCAAAAGGAACATACTACACTATAAGACTTGATTTTAGACGACAACAATGATAAAATACAAAGTACAACAGTACGAACATTGATAAACTCCGTATAAGTTCAAATGTTAAAGAGTATTAATTATACCTCCATCTCATGTACGCCTCAACGAATGTAAAAAGTAAAATAACAAAAATACAGAACTCAAAGGAAAATTCAAATCAGAAAGTCCCTTATCAAATGGCAAAATCAAAAGCTCAAACACATGAAACGAATGGAAAACAACTGTCATATTCCTGACTTGGTACAGGCATTTCTTTATGTAGAAAATGATGGATTAAACTTTGTTTTATAGCTAGCTAAACCTCTCACTTGTATGACAGTCGCAAAAAAAAATCCATTATATTGACAACAATGTGTGAACAAAACAAAATGTCAAAAATAGGGGTACGACAGTCAGCATTGTGTTATAATCTTAATCACTGTAAAAACAAACAAATAAGTGAATCAAAGTCAGAATATTTGTACTTTTTTATCACTTAATACGACTTATGATTGCTGTATAAATACTTGTGATATACAAAAGTCTTTCATACTGTAGTACATTATCATCAAAACAAAAACATGATAGAAAACGTGGTATGTGCAGGGATAGGTATTTCGCTCTTTTTAATTGTTCGATTTTTTTTTTGTACGTGTAAGAAGATAAAGAAGAAGAATTGTATTTTACAATTAAATCGGCTCACAAGGAGCACAGTACACCATGAGGCTTGATTTTGACAACGACAATTATAAAGTACTAAGTATGTACAAACAGTTTGAACATAAATAAACTCGGCCGTATACATTTAAATGTTAAAGAGTATTATACCTCCATCTCAGGCACACCCCAACAAAAGCAAGTGAATTAAAGTCAGAATATGTGTTGTAAAAATTGTAAAAACAATTATCAAACTGCGACTTTTGATTGCTTTGTAAATACCTGCGATACACAAAAACTTCAAGTTCTCTTACTGCGACTTTTGATTGCTGTGTAAATACTTGGCGGGTCAGGCGATATACAAAACTCATTCATACTGTATAAAATTATCATCAAAAGAAAAGCATTATGCACAGGGATGGGTATCACACTCATTTAAACTGTTCGATTTTCGATGAGAGTGTTAGTTAACTAAAGGAAGAAAACATTGTATATTCAGTAAAATTTTATAAACATCGACTGCAATGCAATTAATCGAAACACCAGCACTGCATACCACCTGAGATAGTGGAATACTATATTTCTATGAACCAAACAGAAAATGAACGCGCTGTATGAATTAATAGATATCAAATACTGCATTAATCAAAACGTCTCATCGAACTTCTATGATAGCAGAGTACATTGTATTATTATAAATTAACAGGTCGTGTCAATAGAGTCCAACTTAACTGCCTTAACAACTGAAAAACAAAATACCACATTAAGACGCTTCTCAAAAGAGACAACTGAGTACTCAACCAATTTATCCACAAGTGTTTGAAAGGCCTGTTGATTTTGAAAACGGCTTATTCGCTGATTGAAACTCATGCAGGAAGCCAAACCCGTACAATAAAAGAAGGCTTAGAGCTCTAATCTGAGCTATACTTATAAGATTTTTAAGGCATAACCAGATGAACAATTGCGTAACATAGTGAATGATCAGAATTCTACAATAAGCAAAACCAACACTACCTGGCTATATTAATCTTTAAACAGATAAAAAACGTACAATGGTAAATTTAAACTCGAAGTTGCAAAAGCTTAAATTACAACACACCATAAAAAAATTCGTAATTTGAGCACTATATTCTGCCTTAAGAAGGAGTATCAACCGAATTTAGAAAACCCCAAATGTTTAAGTTAAAATTTTACATATAGTTTTTTTTCATTTTGGAGGATCTTAATTACACATATATATGAATGAAAATGAATGAATATTTTAATATTAAAGTGCAGCCTGAATTATAACAAACAATTATATTCAAATATACAAGTGATTTTCAACCAGTCAAATAGACTTATGATGCACTGTAATGATATGATACACATTATGTTTCCATTATTATATATATTATAATAATGGAGATTACCTCAGCAAACATTACTGTACTCAATATTGTGAACAACTTCATCGTTGTCTTAAGGTAGTTTTGCATTAATTAGTTTGATTTATTGTTATAAAACATTAGTTTTTTTTTTGTAAATCGATTGAATTAATTTCCCCTATAAAAGAAATGTAATACTAAGGTTATATTATTCGACAATTTACACATGTTTTCGATTTTCCGATAAAAACCCGATATCAAACTGTTTAAAGTATGGAGATAAGATAAAAAAAAATCTCTTTGCAGATTGTGTTGAAATAACACATTATTGATAAAAAGACAGAATTATATGTGTTTACTATTTCAGAATATAATAATTCAAATAAATAGAGCTATATATTTATATATAATATTTGATGAAAGAAAATATGCAGATGCACATTTTATTGAAATCTTAGCATGCATGATATCTCACTGCTTGTATTGATTACTAAGGCACCAACCTTTAATCTCTGATGGTGAGGGGGTGGGAGTGGGAAGGGGGAGGGTGATGGAAGTAAGGCATGTTTTCTCGGGACAAAATTTTTTTAACCAACGTTATAAACAATTAATTTATTTTTACCATATCATACAGAAGGAGGGTGATGGAAGTAAGGCATGTTTTCTCGGGACAAAATTTTTTTAAACCAACGTTATAAACAATTTATTTATTTTTACCATATCATACAGAAATGGTTGTCTTAGTTTTCAATGGAAATAAAAAGTAGAAAGGCGTGTCACTGTGCACGGACACTACCAGACCAACAGGGCGCTTTAAGTGCACTTAAACATCTATTTGTGGGATGTTCCTAACTCATCTCGATTCCAATCTTAATTGACACGGATTGTCAGTTTTCCTGGCAAAGGTCAGTGGTTTACTCCAGATTTCTCCAACAATAAAAACTAGTCAATCCGAAAGTGCCAATACAATCAATCAATCATTATATATCATATATTGGATGGAAACAGCAGGTCGACGATTATCAAGAATGTAAGTAAAGAAATTTTCGAAAAAAATTTAAAATAAAATGAATTCAAGTCTAAGTTAAAGAATACAAAAGTACTCTAAAATGAGTAAGAATTTTGAACAAAGTGCAACGACTACTAAATGGAAATTGTGAAGATTGATTGGCGAATTTGGTCGCATTATATGGATGTGTATGCAATGAAAGAAACATCATGTTTATACGTTATCGAAGAGTCTAATCTATCTAAATAAAATTTGAAAGAGGTTTAATATATTATGACTTTTTGTCTATATTTTTTCTAGTAAAATAGGAAAATCTATATAGATAGTTCTTTGATTTGTAAGTCATGTTAACAAAGTAACCATAACAATGGATGATGAAAAGAGTTTGAGCTAAAATGAGCTTAAAAAAGAACAATCAAAAAGACCGTCTAAAGCAAAAGTCTACCAACATGAGTTCGAAAACCGCACATCACAGTCTCCAATATTAATAAATTTGGATTGTGCTGAACAGTGCTGAACGAGGCGGTAACAACAAAAAATGATTCAATGAATTTGTGGAAAAAGAATGGTTTTGTCGTTTTAATGTTCCCAGAATTTTAAAATATTTCTTTCTTTATTATATAAATAAATTGTCCTCAACAATAGTTAAACTGCTTACATTTTGATAGAGATGTACTTATTTTTTTCTCAATATGTATAAAACAACATTTACATGGCTTACAAAGCAGGCAAATATTCCGAAAACGTACAGCAATTGCTCTAAAAACTATTGAAAAGAATTGCGGAAAAGAAGGTCATAGATTTGTGGAAACGAAATAACAAAAATGCGCAAAGGAATACTACTTTTCGGAAACGCCAAGCGCCCGCAATCAAATAAAATACGATTCTGACCTTTCTATGTCGCAAATTATAGTAAAAGTGAGAAATGAACTATAATTCTAGACATCTTATTTGTGCGTTTTGTTTAATAACAATTCCGAATTTAACTCTTAATTAATCTATGGACGATATTAGAGAGGCAAAAGATACCAAATAACGTAAACGGTACCAATTTTTCTGCACCAGATGCGCATTTCGACAATCAATGTATTTTCAGTGATGCTCGAGGTCAAAATATTTGAAAATCCAAAGCTTATTATAAAGATGAAGAGCTATAAACTATAAAGGATAAAAAAAGAATAGCCAAAGCCGGACAATGAATCAGAGCTTTGCATGAGGGAGATATATTCCTTAATTTAAAATAAATTCCAAAATTTTGAAACAGCAAATTTTGATAACACAAAATACGTATTTTCATGCCAGTACCGAAGTTCTGGCTACTTGGATGGTGATACCCTCGGGAACTATCAGTCCACCAGCAGAGGCATGGACCCAGTGGTAGTAATAACATAAACGGTACCAATTTTTCTGCACCAGATGTGCATTTCGACAGGGGATACTCAAACTCATAAAAAAAGAAAAACTATCAAATCAAAAGTTAAATCACAAAAATACTGAACTCCGAGGAAAATTCAAAACGGAAAGTCCCTAATCAAATGGCAAAATCAAAAGCACAAACACATCAAACGAATGGACAACAACTGTCATATTCCTGACTTGGTACAGGCATTTTCTTATGTAGAAAATGGTGGATTGAACCTGGTTTTATAACGCTAAACCTCTCACTTGTATGATAGTCGCATCAAATTCCATTATATTGACAACGATGCGTGAATAAAACAAACAGACATAAAAGGTAAAAATGTCAAAATAGGGGTACAACAGTCAACACCGTGTCACAATCTTAAGAACAACAAAAAAAATGTCAAAATAGGGGTACAACAGTCAACACCGTGTCACAATCTTAATCACAACAAAAACAAACAACCTTATACAAAACACAACATAGAGAACCAAAGACTGAGCAACACGATGTACTGTGGATTCATTATTATTCGTTGGGTACCAATTTTCGTGGTTTTCGTGGGTAAAGGTGAACCACGAATTGAAAAATTTCCATTTGGCTTGTATGCAGACTCCGGCAAAAACAACGAAATTAAATATCCACGAACATGTAAGTTTTCCTTAATCCACTAAAATAAATGAATCCACAGTATTCGATATTGTAACATTATTTCAAATATATCAATATATTAATTTGCAATTAAAAAGTTTAAAACATATTAAGTTGAAAACAATGCTAAATCATAACTTTTGCCTTTTGAGAAAGGAATGATCCTAATTCCCACGAAACTGAAAAATAAGTTGAAAACAATACTAAATTATAACTTTACCTTTTGAGAAAAAAAATCCTGAAGTCGTACAAAATCAGTTATACATCATCACATATGCTAACTAAGGCAGTTCGTCTATCTATGAGAATAGAGCCATTCCAATTCGTCTTATCTGATCGATACGCAGAGGTAACGAGTTCTAAGAGGAGGTACGTCAAGATTTCACATTAATACTATTATTTTTTTAGAATTGGTGATGATCGGTAAATTACTGTTAATGTTTACAAGTGGTATGTTTAAAATCGCATTTATATGAAGCAAGTTTCATTTAACGGTACATTAGCAGTTTTATCTTCCAATAGTAGTATGAAAACAGTTATTATATCATATATATGTTTGTCGTGTAAAATACTGGTCATCTTCTAAGTTGACAATATTTTTGTAGCTTGTTTTTTGCAAACTGTGTAGAACATTGATCATTTAAAACAACAAGACGCTTTGATTAAATAAATCTAAGAAAAAAGACTAAATTAATCAGAAAACGTACATTTCTCTCTTTAAGTTGGTGCAAATTTTCCCAATACTCATTAATAACCATTCCTTCTTGATTTAATAAATTGAACAGCACATTCAGTTAAATAGATATCACCTTTTTTCTTCTATAGATGAGGGTCTGGATTTGGTGTTTTTTCTGTATTCTTTAATTTTTTATGTCATTTTTCTCTATTTTCTCTATTCTTTTTTTTGGCAAAAACTGTTCCTCTCGATTCTTATAGTTTTTGCTCCCCATTTTTTTGTTCATTATTTTTTGGCCCTTTATTCTGTATTCTGTATTCTGTTTACCCAACTCAGACCCTTATTTATTTAAACATTTATTTTACGTCGCCAATTTACAAAGTGCATAAAGGTTACGCAATATGCATCTTTTGTCAATCAGCATGTTTGATTGATAGTTGTTTGATTGATAGTTAATTGATTAATGCTCGTCATGCGCAGTGATTAGTTTGGAATATTATTGCTCGTCATGCGCAGTGATTAGTTTGGAATATTATTGCTCGTCATGCGCAGTGATTAGTTTGGAATATTATTGATGATGTTCTGTGTAAGTTATTGACAACTTTGATGCACTGACAGCTGCAAAGTTTCTGTAGAAGTCTTGACTACAAATATAGAAGAAAAGATGAAAAAGAGATTACGTTATACTCAGAAAAATAGCAGGAATAACCACACTTAGTGACAATACAGAAATTATAAACATCCGATTTCTCCAAAAGGATAGATATAGACAAAGAGCAATTAACACCGCACGGTCCAGATGGGCTGATTGTAACTTTACCTTTTGAGAAATTAACATGTGGTAGGGTTATACCAGTTTTAAGTCAAAATATTTATATAGAAAATATATGGTTTTTTTTAGGGGTCTCAGTGGCTGAGTTGACTAAGTAGTTCATCACTAGTCTACCAACACTGAGGTTGTGAGTTTGAATCAAGCTCATGGCAAGATCTTAATTGGCTATGATTACCAGTTTTACGGCTGGAGGTCGGTGCTTTCTCCAACAATGAATAACTGGCCGCTATGATAAAGCCCAGCGTGCTGAAAATGTCATTAAACCCCAACGATCAATCAATCAATCTTATTGTAACTGTATTGTCCTTTTTGTTATTTAAGTAATCAAGATAAATAGAGGGTAGCCGTTCTCTCTTCTCATTTCAATCTATTTTGCATCATTGTTTTTGACCTTCCATATTGTAACTGCGAGCATTACTCTGATACATTGAAGTATTGAAGTAATTCTAAGTGTACTTATATAGTTTTTAAGTTTTTCGTTATCAAAATCATAATAAAAAGGGAGAGTGGTTCTTCTTCATTTCCATCTCGAATCATTGTTTTTTTATTCATATTTGCTATGATGTTTTCATATATCCCTTCTTTTTTGTTAAATCAGTAACTTTACTATATTTTCTTACATTTTTATTGCACATAGTTACTAATGATATACCCAAAAGCTCGACCAGAGGCTTAGTTGGCTTTTATTTTTGTTTATACTTGTCTTTCCATATTTAATTGATTTCCTTTGATACAGAAAGTAATTATATGATTTTCTTTGCATATATTCTGTTCTTTCACTTATTTGTTGGTATATCGGTGATATTACTATATTTTCTTACACCTTTATTGCACACAAATACTTATGATCCATTAATATTGGAAAATTCTTTTCTTTCTATATTTCTTTGCCTTCCTTTGCTTATTATTCTGATCTTTAATTTTTGTTATATAAGTGATTTTACTATATTTTCTCATACGTTACTGTATAAATCTTTATCACACACAATACCGTATGATCTGATACTTTAAATTTATATTTTTCTTTCTTTCTTTCCTTTCTTAATTTATTTGCTCTCCTTTGAAGCTGAAGTTGATTTTACTATATTTTCTTATACGTTACTGTATAAATCTTTATCACACACAATAACGTATGATCTGCTATTTTAGGTTTGTATTTTTCTTTTCTTTCTAAATTTATTTGCCTTCCTTTGATATTTAAAGTGATATGATTTGCAATGCTTTTTATTCTTTTCCTTCATTTCTGTTAAATTAGTGATTTTACTACATTTTCTTCTACGTTTCTGTAATCTTTAATTTCTCATGATGTACTATGTTTGGCATTTTCTTTCCTTTCTATATTTAATTGATTTTTTTTTTATGTGGAGAGAAAAAGATTTCATTTACTTTTTATTCTGGTCCTTCATTTTTTTTAAATTATTGATTTTACTTTAATTTCTTACAATTAAAACTGTAAAAATCTGTATTGCACAAAATTACATATGATGTACTATTTTTGGTTTATTCTTATCTTTCTATACTTAATTGCTTTTCGTTCAAGCTGGAAGTGATATGACTTCCTTCACTTTTTATTCTGTTCCTTCGTTTTTGTTAAATCAGTGATTTTACTATATTTTCTTACACCTCAATGTTTAAAATCTTTATCGCACATAAGTATTGATAATTTCCTCTCAGATCGATCGGACGCAATCTCTGAAATATTTCCGTTTAGACAATTATTTCTTTATAAATGCATTACACCTTAAATTATCTTTATGTGAATGAAAATAACACTTATCAGTTGATCATCTTCAGTGTTGAAAATAAGCCATTTATCTATATTGCACATCTTTGTTGGTACTGCCTAAATATTGATTTAACAAACTATATTCCCAGTTTCTCAATTTTATATAACAGAAAAGCAAAGGATATAATAGAAAATCAAATATGGATCTAACAAACTATATAATAGAAAAAAACAAAGGATATGGGTATACCCTCTTTTTCCTCCCGAATAAAATGAACAAAGAAAAACATAAAACATCTATACAATGCAAGGACAAGAAACCAAAAACGTTACGCACATATTGCATATAGTTTCACATATATATTAACACTATCTATTACTGCCAGAAACATGTACTATTCTGTGCTGATACAATGTGCCTAATGGCTTTCTTAAACCAAACCTCATGGTCGTGTCCCTAAGAAGAAAAAGGCTAACCGAGAGTGTCACCAGCTCAGTAGTCAACAGCTCTTTGTTGAAATGAAATATCATTGGTATGGTCATATTTATAAATACACTATTTACAAAACTTTTAGTTGATAGAAGTACTAGGGATTGTCTATCCCAGGAATATATCACGTGAGCTATATTTGGCAAAACCTTTTGGAATTTTTGATCCTCAGTGCTCTTTAACTTTGTACTTGATTTTTTATTCGAGCGACACTAATGAGTCTTTTGTAGACGAAACGCGCGTCTGGTGTACACAATTTTAGTCCTGGTATCTATGATGAGTTTCTTTAGTGAGTCTATTTCAGATGGTTGAAAATGTATAATATACCAGAGGTGTTCAACTCGTCTACTAAAATGTGGCATATTTTGTTAAGTGAAAGTACATGGAAACCTTATTGGAATATACAATCTAGTATTAACTGTTGTTTCACTGAACTTGATCATTTATTTCAAGACTTCTAACTTAATTTCACTACCAACAACTTTGTTTCCTGAAATAGGACGTTAAATCGGCATTTGTGGCACTTCAACAGCAGTCAAGTTCATACTTGAATAACATTAACGCAACCTTTTTTTCTGCACCAAATGCACATTCGACAATTATTGTCTCTTCAGTGATGTTCGAGACCAACATATTTGAAAATCCAAAACTCATTTTAAAAGAAAAATGAAGAGGTTATAAAACAATCAGGACAAAAATTTAACCAAAAGTCGGGCAGGAAATCAGAGCTTTAAATGAGGGAGATATATTACTTAATTTAAAAAAACTTTCCATAATAACATCTTTTTCAGGTCTTTTGTACTTACAAACTTTTTTATCAACGTTTTTATAGGAGTATCACGACCGGTGTCACATGTGAAACAGGATCTGCTAACCATTTCTGAGAACCTGAGATTACCCTCGGGTTTGGGTTGGTTCGTATTGCTCAGTCTTCAGTTTTCTATGTTGTGTTTTATGTCGTTTTTGTTTTGCCATAGCGTGGTAAGTTTTTCTTTGACTTATGAGTTTAAATATCTCTCTGTTATCTTCCGTTTCTCTTTTTCATTTCTACTTCCTTGTTGGATCATTTGCAATAGTGTTAGAAGTCACATATACTAATAAACACTATAAATTTCTTTAAACGTAAACATGTAGTTAACCGTATTGTCCGACTTTGTCAATTAATATTTGAGAAATATCTGAAAATACTGCGCTAAATCATTATTACCGACGTCACTTGACTGATAAATCCGGTAAATAATGTGCATTGATAAATTTATGATGAACTTGTTCGTTCAAAATGACTGTTATTTTCAATTACCAAGCTATATTTCTTGGAATGTTCATATAATGTTACAAAAACATTTCTATATCCAGACGTTTTGAAATAAATGACCAAATTCAGTTAATATTAGATTGTATATTTCCATAGTAATTTTATGTACTTTAACTTAAAAAATATTGCATATGTTCGTAGACGAGGTGAACACCTCTTGTATATTATATATTCTTAACCAATTGACCGAGACGCTCTAAAGAAGCCTTAGTACATGGTAGGCAAACACTTTTCTAGTTTAACCTTCATCGGAAAAGGTCAATCCAAAACATTTAAATTCCAAGGATGTAAAAATACCTAAATACCTGTGGAGCTATATAATAAAAAGGATTTAAAAGTATAGCCAACCCTCCAATTAGTTTACAGTGTATCCTCAATCTATAACAGAGAGGCGAAAGATACCAAAGGGACATTCAAACTCATGCGTAGAAAATAAACGGACAATGCCATGGCATTAAAAGAAAGAGACAAACAACAGTATACCAAACACAACATAGAAAACCAACGACTGAGCAACGCGAACTTGACCAAAAACCGGGGCTGTTCTCAGAGCTCCGGAAGAGTAAGCAGATCCTGCTCCACATGTGGCACAAGAAAGACGGAAAATATACCAAGGAGGCAAAAAGTGGCACACAAAATTGGCGTGGATCGTCAAAAACCATCATATTACTATTAACTGATGTTTATACTATGTGTATATTTAGATTCAAGCACTCGTTCACTATATGACTTAAATTTCTCGAAATATATCCATTGATTTGAAAATCAACTTCTGATATCAACTTCATAGCCTTTAGCTTCAAGAGATATAAATTACTACTTGTATGGATAAAATCCGTTAACATAATCACTGAGAAACAGGAAACAATCATGACAAAAAATGTTAAGGTTTTAAAATGCTTTTGTCTGCACTTTGAAGGAGGCGTGTTTTTATTTCAAGGTACATCCGTTTTTTTCGAACTTTTTTCTAATTAAATACTGCAGCTATTTTTGTTCTCAATATTTACTTCCTTTCTGATATTTAGTATGAAATTAGAATCAAACAATTAATTTAAAAAAAACCGTGGTCTGCCACAAAAAATGAATGTCCGGTGCCTTATTAGAAAAATGGACGTTGTTAAACTAACATTAAAAATCACCTGTGGTGGGACGTTGGGACAGACTCCACTTTGCCGAATTTTTCTCGGAGTTCAGTATTTTTGTGATTTAACTTTTTGCCGAGAGGCAACGTCAAGACATTATTATAAGGAAAACTAAATATTAAGAAGCCCCATTTAAAATAAACAGAATGAGGACTTTCTGCTCCCTGAGTGTTAAGTGACGAATTGCCAATGCCCCCGCTCAAAAAATGTAGAATGACATTCGGCAGCATAAAAACTTCCTGCGCCGTGAATGATTAGTGACGGGTTGCCAATGACCCCACTTAAAAGACGTAAGATGATAACCGACAAAACAAACACCAATTGCTCCTTGAATACTTAGTGACGGTTTGACAATTACGCGAGATGACATCCGTCAATATATATAAGCCCTCCCCGCTCATTAAATGCTGATTGACGGATTGTCAATGACACATTTAATGTCTAGTATAATCCATTGTTCCTTGTCAAAGAATACTTCGCCAAAAAAGTTTTATACAAGATACCAAAAGGAAATTCAAGTCGAATATCAACTGACAACGCCATGGCTAAAAAAGAAAAAAGACAAACAGACAAACAACAGTACACAAAACACAACATAGAAAACTAAAGACTGAGCAACACGAACCCCACTAAAACTGGGATTGAGTTCAGGTGCTCAGGAAGGGTATGCAGATCCTGCTCCACATGGGGCATTTTATACAATGATGTTTTCAAAACCTTCCGTAGGAAAACTGACAATCCTAGTCAATTAAGATTGAAATCTAGCACACCGGTGCCACGTGCGGAATTCGTACTCACAACCTCAGTGTTGACAGGATAGTGATACAGTGTTGCGATTACTTAGACCACTCGGCCTCTGAAGCCCCTGGCGGAAACGGAAAACCATTGATGTAAAATGATCATGTTAATATATCATACCGGGGTTAAATATCTCAGCTAATCCTGAAGTTTGATTGGTTATCGTGACAGGGGACATGTGCCCATATTCCTTGTAAACAGACAAGAAGATCAGCATTGTCAATATATCATACCGGGGGTAAATATCCCAGCTAATCCTCTAATTTGATTGGTTACCTTGACATGTGACATGTGCCCATATTCCCTGTAAACAAACACGAAGATCAGGATGGTTAATAATATTTATGATACATTTGTCATTTGGGCTTCAAATGGGATATTGTCTGCCAGTGCGCGATATCTCTTCGCCCTTAGGAGCCAATATCTAGAATAACATATATCATATTGACATGCATTTATCCGTAATATATACATCTTGTTCAGGTAATAGAAAATAGTTCATTCAAAATGTACGTGAAAATCTATAAATATTGCAGGCTATAATTTTATACTTTTTTTTTTGGTTTTTATTACAACTCGAAAAATTATGGAACTACGTACGGTATATACATTAATTAATATTCGGCTTCTGCTAAAACGATTATGTTTACATCTTCCACTCTCACTCACATGCCGAAGCTTTTGGGAGAAATTTGTGTTTTAACACATGTTGCCACAGCTTTTTTTACTTTTAATTTTGGTTCTTAACAAGTACCGTCTGTCTTGCACCTAATTTTGGTGTAAAATATTTGGACGTGCACATCTACAATAAATATTTCAAGAAAATTATTACTGATTCAATAAAAGTATTTAAGTGTTCAATAAATGCATAACTTTCTTCCATCAAAGTTATTTCTTTATATCATACATATTCATAAAAAAAATAATATTCACTTCTTGGCTTTTTGGTTTGGATGAAAATACCAGATGGAGCACAAAACTGTATTTACCTTCCCTTTAACCTATATAAGTGTTTACAACCCAAAGTAAAGTCATCGAAAAAGAAATACATTGGTTATTCAACTTTTTGAATTAAGAATCAAATCAAATAATCCTGTTTATCAGAAAATAAGAAAGTATGCTGACGCAATAATCAGAACTCTTAATTTTCAAATCTTTAGACAATCAGTATGAAATCTTTTATACTAGACTCTAGCCGATTTACAGCTTCACATAGCGTATGAAGACCTGTGTTTGATTGACGCCTATATGGTGCCGTCTTGGTGTCGTTTTGTTATTTTCTGTCATTGGTTAAGTATTGAAGTATATCCCACATCCCCTTTTATTCATATTGAAAAATACAAGAAAGAAGAAATCTTATATGTCGTTGTAATCAGATCGTATTCTTTCCCAATCATGCTTTCATCAATATAAATGTTTAATCAAACATACCTAAAAATTGATAGCAGTGTCTCATCTTTATTCAGTTGTCTTACTGTTCTTTGGAGAAATTAAAAAAAAAAGAATTTAATTTGACCAAGATTCAATATGCATCTGTAGATACCTTGCCAAAATATTCAATAACCAATCTATAAAAATAATCAGAGAGTATTTTTGGTTCTGAAATAATAGCCAATTAATATTTCCTTTTCAAGCTTGACCGATAAACAACTTGCAGATTTATTATGCTTGACCTCTTGCAAAACGGAAAAGATCAAATAAAATTATGGAATGTCAGTGATAAAATATTAATTTGATCAGTATTTCTGTACTGTAGCATAAAATATGAAACACAGAACGTAGCGCCTTAAGTAAGATATAAACCATTAACGTAATAATTGCCTCTTGAAAGGAATTGATACAGGCTGGATAAGTTTATGGAGTGTCAATATTTGTTCTATCAATATTCCTCTCTGGTAAGGTGCAAAATTGTTATGTTTTATTGGCACACCATCTGCTCTTTTCCAGGTTATTTTCATGTCACAAATGATGGTCTTGATGGGGTTTACAGAATAGAGATTAATGGGCAAAAGTGCTGAATATATGGTTACAAAATAAAGAAAAGAGAAAAGTAGGCCATAAAAATAATCAATAGAAAATAATTGGGTGTTACAATATATGGTACTTTATTGCAAAACATGAAACCCTGGCGGGTTACAATGCAAACATAGTACATTGTATACACAAGTGACAAGAAACATAATACATGATAAATGTTTTAAACAAGTCTAGTTGATATTAATAATATATATATATATATATATAATTGACCAATGTGGACCTTATTTTCGCAATTCCATAGATTGCTTTATATAGTCTACAATACTAGACAAAATATCTTTATTGGGATCTAGAATAGTTTTAAGTTTAGAGTTTGAGTCAAGCTGGTTAAAATTAGGATAATGGGTTTTAATTGCATTTATAAGGGAATGTCTTACATTACTGTTAATTTGGCAATGAAGGAAAAAGTGTTCCTCATCATCTAAAATTTTACATACTTTGCACAGTCTGTGTTCTCTTTGAATTTTTCTATAACGTCCTAATTCAATTTCCAAATTATGATCACTTACACGTAATTTTGTTAAAAGTTGACGACTATTAAAATTGTTTAGATTGTGCAAGTAGTCCTCCAATTTAATTTCATTTTTAAGTTTACTATAAAGATAAAGTTTTGAACTGTTATCAACATTTGAAAGTTTTTCAAGAGTGATGTTATTATACTTTTCCTTCACAATATGTTTAAAAGTTTTTTTGAGTGAATTTTTTATAAGTTTAAAAGGTTTATCAAAATCAACATATTCGTCTTCATCAATATTAAATTCTTTAAAAATATGCTTGGCAAAAGTATACCAAGTATATATTCCATCTTCAGACATAGACTTATTTACTGCAAAAGCTTCTTTAACAAGAGGGTTTATTTCATGGCAGTTTATTCTACAAAAATATAATAAAACTTGAGTTTTGATAAAGGAGTCAAGCGGAAATCGTCCTAACTCAGACTTTGCAGCTATATTACATGAGGTTTTTTTAATTCCAAGAACAGTTTTACAAAATCTATGATGCACTTTCTCAAAGCTGAATCTATCTGTCAATGATAAAATATCACAGTTAGTTCCATGCAAAGTGGCTCTATTTATGGTTCTAAAAATTGAGTAATAATCTTCCATAAACCAGATCTCGCTATTATAAAAAATTATGGGTTTATTAGTGAATCAAATAATTTACATGATAAATCAACAGGGACATGATGAAAATTAGACATATATTTTTTTAATGAAAATATCGCTTTAAGAGCTTTCTTGGATAGTTCATGTGTAGATCTCTTAAATTTTCCTTTATTATCAATAATATTCCCAAGAAAATTATACTCTTTAACTTCAGTTAACTGATTTTGTTTATAAAAAAATTTTGACTCAAAAGAATTTCTAGAATGAAAAATCATAATTTTTGTTTTATTTGTATTTACAGTCAGTTGCCATTTGTAGCAATATTTTTCCAGTTTATTCAAAGCAGATTGTAAACCGTTTTGTGAGAGATATTGAGGATAAATGTAAAGAATTGAGGATAAATGGACAAAATTTTAAAATAATAGAGAAAATTGGCTTAAAAAATAAGGAATAGAGAATTGAATAACCCCCATCCAGACCCTTAATTCAAACATGTCAACACACCATCAATAACTAGACACATGTTAATTGTAGTTTAATTACCGACTAGTTATCAGTTCTTACTCGTACTGAGACATACATAAGAATACATGATCTATTTTAATGAGGGTGTCAAATGGGTTATCATAAAAGAGAACAATAGACCAAAATCATAAAACATAGATAATGATGAGGTGATAGAATATTTAGAATAGAGAATAACGTACAAACACAAATTAAGAAAAACGACCAAAAATTAAAGGTTTAAAAGAAGACCATCCTTCAAACCCCTCATTGATAACAGGGAAGAAATATTTTTTCGTGTCCTTTTATACTTATAGATTACTTTAATTAGTAATATGCTCGATTCTAACATTTCTATCAACAATGCATGGAAAAATATTAAATACTAAACTCGTTCAAAGGGTATCTACACGTCTCAATCTTCAAAATCGCTTATCTAAAAATACTACCATCGCTAACATTTTTAACAATAAAAATCGTGGTTACCCTTCTATCGATAAGTGTCATGCCAAAAAATGACTTACATGTCCCCGTCTTTCCACCAACAATACGGTAAGGTCCACGTTTAATGGTCGCACATTTTCTTTAAATTTTGAAACTGATATAACTTGAAAAACAAACAGTATTATTTATTTACTCACATGAAACAAACCGGGATGCGGTATTCAATACGTAGGTGAAACTGGACGATATTTATCTAAACGCACTCAAGAACATCTGTATCGTTTTAAAAGACCCAATAAATTCAAAAGTATCATTTATCAACACCTTAAGAAGCACAATCATCCTATTAAATATTTAGCAGTTCAACCTTTAGAAGTAGTAAATAAGCAGCCTGGTGAATCTCATTCAAAGTTTGTACGATCACGGAAAATAATTGAATTAAATTGGATTAAAAAATTACAGACAGTCTACCCTCTCGGTCTTAATGATAATATCATGGGAATTGGTAATATATCAAGAACCGATTCTGTTAACATTTTGGATATAGTTTCTAAAACTGTTCGTAAAAACCGTTCTCATGGTCGTAGAAAAAATCGCAATCAAAGAAAATTTCGGACCAATCATACCAATATTTCGGACCTAATTTCTATTTCAAAAAACAACGGCAGACATTATCTGTTAACAAAGCTCTGTTCATTACCGGTTAATAAGTTAAATAAAATTTTAGAGGATTGCAACACAATTTCATATAACAGTCCTAAGTATGAAATCGTTCAAATTATAATGGCATATTGTTATTCTAAACTGTTTCCCAAAATTGATCGCCCTGAAGATCATAAAAAACAGTTTATTAAAATAAAGTATGTCAATAAAGGTTTTGATTTTATAAATATTGCCGGTATTTTTAACGACCATTCTGTTAAAGAACAAATTCCGGGATATTTTGATAATACTGAGCTCCCTCTTATTTGTTATATTTACAAGAAATCTACCCGGAAATTTGTGTTTAATTATAGCCAATTGTGTAAAGATGTTAATATCAGTGAAAATACACCTACTTCATGTAATTGCAGTAATTCCGAATACATTTATGGACCCATTTCCCATGTTATAACAGGAGATCTTAACATCGATCAAGACCGAGAGTTAAAATCATTCCTCAGAAAAGGACCTAAATATCGTCCCCCGTCAATTATTAATTGGAATGAGTGTCGTAATATCATCCACGACTCACTCCATACTTACTGTTTGAAATGGATAAAACGGGAAAAAGCTGACAAAAAATCTTTGGACTCTTTTTTTAATTCAGTAATGAACATGGTTGATATACGTATTCAACATTTTAAAGAACATTTTACTCTTAACAATAACCACAATAAATCTATTTCTCGTATCAAACATAAACTAAAAGAACTAGCCAAGGAATTTGTTTTTGTCCCGGCCGATAAAGCTGCTAATAATATTATTATTGTTTGACGTAAATTTTACATTGAGGTTCTGAAAAAAGAAATCACCAATTCACCAACATTCCAACTGACTCCATTTTCAGAAAACGACATCTGTAACAAACATAAACTTTTAGCTACCGCTTTACAAGCAGAACCAAATACAATGAAAGTCCCAACTATGTATTGGCTTCCGAAGCTACACAAAACACCTTACAAATATAGATTCATTTCGTCTTCAAGCCATTGTTCCACTACTAAATTGTCTATTCTTCTTACCAGTACACTTGGTACAATCAAAAACCTGATAATAAATTGTTCAAATAAGGCCTTTGAAAATAGTGGAATTAATTACTTTTGGAGTGTCAAGAACTCGTTGGAAGTACTTGATAAATTACATGCATATATTGGTGATTTTGAATCTGTTCAAAGTTTTGATTTTTCTACCCTATATACCACATTGCCTCACATTCTCATTAAGAAAAAATTCACACACCTAATTAAATGGGCATTTAAAAAGTCAGAATGAGAATATATATGTTCAAACTCTTTTAGGTCATTTTTTAGTAGCAATAAACAAAAAAACTATGTCAATTGGACATGCTTTGATACTATATATGCCCTTGAATTTTTACTAGATAACATTTTTGTTCGCTTTGGAGATTCCGTATATCGTCAGGTTATCGGAATTCCAATGGGGACTAACTGTGCACCACTTATTGCGGACCTTTTTTTGTATTGCTATGAGTTACAATTTATGACAAAAATCAGCAAAGACCCATCGAAACAACATCTGATACACAAATTTAATAATACTTTTAGATATTTGGATGATATTTTGGCTCTCAATAATGACGACTTCAGTATGTATACTAAAGAAATTTATCCTGTTGAACTTACTTTAAATAAAGCTAATACTAACAATGACCACTGCCCTTTCCTCGATCTTGATATCTATATCATTAACGGAAAGCTTAATACTAAAATATATGATAAAAGAGATGATTTTTCATTTCCTATCGTTAAATATCCATTTTTAGATGGTGACGTTCCCTTGTCACCATCTTACGGTGTTTATATATCTCAACCTGTACGATTCGCTCGTGTATGTAACAATGTTTTAGATTTTAACGAGAGAAATTTATGTATTACTGAAAAATTATTACACCAGGGTTTTCGATATCGCAAACTAGTCAAAACATTTACTAAATTTTATCATCGGTATAAGGACATCATTCGTAAATATAGCTCAACATGCAGACTTCTTACACGTTCAGGTATTTCACATGCAATTTTTTATGGAAATATTCTTTATAAAGCACAAAAATGTCAGTATTCACCTCTGAAGCTAACAAAACCTTTAAATAGACTTATTAAGAAGGGATATAGTTACGATACTGTTCTCAGGTCATTAAAGATTGCATATTTTGGCGTTAATATTGATTCACTTATAGGGTCTTTGCATCGGCACTAAACACATTTATTTAAAAACCAGTTGTTGGCATGACACGGGTTATGTTCTTCTCATATATGTTATGATGGTATGATACTAAACCCCTAACTGGAAGGATTGTGCCTGATATTCATATGATGAAGACATAATCTTTCAATCAGTTTAATTGAAGTCTGGAGCTGGCATGTCAGTTAACTGCTAGTAGTCTGTTGTTATTTATGTATTATTGTCATTTTGTTTATTTTCTTTGGTTACATCTTCTGACATCAGACTCGGACTTGTCTTGAACTGAATTTTAATGTGCGTATTGTTATGCGTTTACTTTTCTACATTGGCTAGAGGTATAGGGGGAGGGTTGAGATCTCATAAACATGTTTAACCCCGCCGCATTTTTGCGCCTGTCCCAAGTCAGGAGCCTCTAGCCTTTGTTAGTCTTGCATTATTTTTAATTTTAGTTTCTTGTGTACAATTTGGAGTTTAGTATGGCGTTCATTATCACTGAACTAGTATATATATTTGTTTAGGGGCCAGCTGAAGGACGCCTCCGGGTGCGGGAATTTCTCGCTGCATTGAAGACCTGTTGGTGACCTTCTGCTGTTGTCTGTTCTATGGTCGGGTTGTTGTCTCTTTGACACATTCCCCATTTCCATTCTCAATTTTACGTTGTAAACTCTCTTGTCATTACTTTACGTTCGGTTGCATAAAGTATTAGTTGAAAACAAATTAATTTTTCCTTGTCATAATCATAATAATATTTGAATATTATTTTTGAAAAACCCATAAAAAACCAGGTTTATAATTGTGGACGCTCGAATTAAAATGTTGAAAGGCCAAATGAGGTACGAAGTTGACGAGAATTGAGGAACCCAAACTTCTGAAAGGTTTTTCCAACTACAGCTAAAGTAGTCTATGCATGTGATAGACAATTCTTAGTTTTTAGAACAATTCAAAGTTTTGTAAACAGTTGATTTATATACACATGACATACGACTATATGAATGATAACACGTAAATCCTTCTAGATACCAGGCTTAATTACATGTCGTTCTGAATAGTTCCAAAAATGTTCTAGTTGTAGTAAAAGCCAAACAAACCAGTTCCAAATAATATCGTGTAATATCGTTAATTAAAGTGATATAAAAATGGAGGACGTCAAACGGAGAAACAAGTTCAACATACTAAAATTAAACGAAAATAGAAGGCTGCCTCATTTACCGGATTTAAATAAATGGAATACAAATAGCAGAAAAGAAAGAAAGCTTTAAACCGCCCATCTAAATACATTGAATTAGACAATTATCATTGAAAGTTTTAGATAACGATAAAACATAATGAGATTCCCCTAGTCCCCTTGCTTTAAAATAAAAAATAATATAAAAATTCGAATTTTTTTGTTTAAAAACTCACCAGAATCCTTGTAAGATTTAGCAATATTATCTCAATAAGAGCGTGGCCTCGAATTTCATTATTTGTTATTAGCAGCAGGGTTTTCAAATGTGAAATGATTTGTGATTTAAACATGAGAAATATTTCTGCCATTGTACTTTGAAAACAAAATACACTTAATTATCAGGAAATGTATCTTGACGGAATTCCGATGGAGGATGTATGTTTCTGATTGTAATAGCCATTTACGAGAAGATGTAAAATTATTAATATTTGAACGTCTGAATATGTTTTGACGTCAACAAATAAGATTACCGGAAATGATTCGAATTGTATTCATGCACATGTAGCTTACTTACGTAAATTAAAACTGACTTTTGTCAATTTTCGAATTAGTAAATAATTTTTTCTCGTGTTTGTGTAGCTCTTTCGTATAATGATTTGTGAACTTTTTTCTCTCTTTGCCATTCTTCGACATATTGTCGTTTTTAATATCGTTCTTTGTATCTTCTAGTGTATCCGAAGCGCTTTTCTGGATTAACCTTCATCGAACGATCAAAGTCGAATATTTGAAAGCCAATAATGTGAAAGAACCGAAACAGCCGAAGAGCAACATGACCAAAAATGGACCTAAAAATAATACTAGTAACCAAATACATCTAAGGTCAACTTTGCCTGAAGAAAGAAGCGTTTTGTTTGCGTGGGACTGAAATCTAAATGATTGGAATGTCGAGTCAAATGCGAAGGGCGAAGGTGATTAAAAATTGAAAATTCCGAAAAAGTTGCGCCAAATACAGCTAAGGCAATATATGACCGGGGATATAAAAACCTTAGCATAATTCAACATTTCATAAACAATTCTTTTACAGAAAACGAACATATCAATGTTATTTTATTTCAAAACAAAATTGCTGACTACTGGGCCGGTGATAACCTTGGGAATAAAACATCGACCAACAGTGGCATCGACCCAGTGATTTAGAAACACATCAAATATACCAGGTTTATATATTTTCTGGCAAAAAGAGCTTTTCGTCTACATTAGACTCGTCGGTTGCGCTCAAATTAAAGCAATTGGAAAGCCAAACCATGTACAAAATTGAACAGCATAAAACAGAACATTCAGAAAAGATAGACTTAATACGGCTTAAGCATCTTATGCCTGATTGAGAAAAACCTTAGTACTTCGATTAATTATATGAAAAAGTTAACCGGATTTAAAGTTGCGACCTCCCATATTTGAGTTGCTGTATACTCGTATGGTCGATCAACTTTTTAGTGGGATGCAAAGTTATCTTTTGTGTAAAGTTGTTTGTTATTAATAAACTATCACCTTAAACTTTTTCAAAAATGTTATTTAAGGGCTCATAACTATATTTTTCCAAAAGAAATTTGGCAAGCATTAATAAAAGGGGTCATTAATGTTCTTTCATGTATTTTTCGACTTCTAAGACATATTTTGAGATAAATCAACGTATTTTTAGTATATATTAACCTCTGAAATAAATATAACCTGAAAAGCGAATTAGGTACAGAAACTACAAGCCTCCGAATCGTGTTAATTATTAATGTGTGTTCTTCGGTTAAATGAGTAAAGTATTGAAAAATCACCAAAGATAACTTTTTGCGTTAGACACGTTTCGTATGTACAAGACTCACTTGAATTAGAAAAAGTTGGAAGGCCTATTCAATTCGGTTGTTACAGAGCAATGAAAATAAAATAATTTAAAACGTTGTGCAAAATCTTGAAAAGGCCCTCTATTCCTGAAGAGTGAATGCAGCAAAATAGTTAGCTGAATGAACAGTCTCCGAAAAAAACATTTATCATTTAGTTATGCTGTTTTGATGTCTGCAAGTGTTTAACATTTCCCTTGTCACTAAATGGCATTGAACTTCGGTACTGGTGAGACAATACTGATATTGTTTGATGCTGTTATGAATTTAGAAATGATGGTTTTCAATTAAAGATATATTTCCCTCATGCAAAGTTCTGATTCCTTTTCCAGATTATATTATGCTTTAGGTCCTTTTTCGTTTTATCAACTCTTCAACGTTTGTAAAAGATTTTGATATCTTTTGGCCTCAGGCATCGCTGAAGAGACATTTATTGTTAAAAAAAAGTTCATCTGGTGCAGTAAAACTGGTACTAGTATTAATGTTAAATAATGTCAAATAATGTCAATGCTAAATATAAAGTAAAAGTCCAAGTCAGCCTTTTCCCGCCATTTTTTAAAGATCAAACCATGACTTATCAATATTTTAATCTTTTTTTGTTCCTTAACTTATGCTCTTCTGACTTATAGTATCAATTTTAAATTGTAGATTTTTTTTAATTTCACCTCACATCATCCTTAAAGTAATCAGATTTGATTATTTACCCTTTAACATGTTGGACAGGGATTATACTCTTTTCCGTGAATCATCGGGTAGTGTTCTACATCTTGTAAAATTTCATCTCTTCATTTTTTAAAAGACGTTATAAAATTGAGAATGGAAATGGGGAATGCGTCAAATAGACAACAACCCGACCAAATAGGAGAAAACAGCCCAAGGCCAACAATGGGTCTTCAACACAGCGAGAAAAATCCCACATCCGAAGGCGGGCTTCAACTGGCCCCTAAACATCTGATCTGGTGCAGTAAAACTGGTACTAGTATTAATGTTATCAGAACTTTTCTAATGAAAATTATCTGCAGAATAATCTGCACAACTTTATTACCTTCCAGTCATAATGTTTTGATGTATAGAAGTATTTAACATGTCTGTCACCAACTATTCGAATATTTCTTGTCATACAAATGTTATATTACATTTTTTTGTTTAAATCTTCATTAAACTATGTATGGAAGTCATCAACTATTTAAATATTTTGTATTATACAAATGATAAAGTACTCTTTTTTGTTCAAATCTACATTTGAATATTTTATCCGAGCTTTTCTAATGAGAATTATCTGTCGACGGTGAAAGTTTAATGAGGAAAACATGGAAATTCTAAATAACAAGTTCCCTGGAACCATAGCGTATATCATTTGTCAATTACGACACGAAAGAATCGTCACTTTGGCGACATGTTGAAAATATCAAAGTTTCTTCAACAAATAATATGTATGTAATTTCTACGTATTCAGCATTACATCATTGTTTTAAAAATACAGAAAATCATTGCCTCCAATTATTCATAAAGGTACAATTCTCTTACTAGTATTACATGAAACAATTGTTTACCTTGATTATCGGTTCAATTTGACAATCTTATTCTATGAACACATGAAATATTTATAGTTAGAAGGTACAAATTGTTATTAAAGGTAAAAACTAAACACAGCAAACGTGATAATGACTACGACAAAAAGGAAATAAAACACAGGTGACAGATATTATTAATGAAGCGAAAATATGAAAGCAAGTTCTTGTCAATCACGTTTAAAGATACATGTGCTGTTTAAAGTTTCCAAATGTCATTAAAAGTTAATAAAAATCTACCATAACAAACGTGACAATATGTTTCATGTGATAAAATGCCATTCAGATATGGACAGGAAATACAGTTCGAGTAGAAGGTAAAACAGGTAAAACTAAAAATAATCATAATCTTACGATGCGCGGAATGTTTAAATATACCAAAACTGCTAATAGATAAAAAAAAAAAAAAAAAAAAAAGATAAAACTACGGACTCAATAATAAGTGATGCATTGTTGCTATTCAATTGTGATCAATACCATTGGCTATTTCATCGCGGTTTGTTTTTTGTAAGAGGAAGACGTACTACCCGGAGAGAACCACCGACCTTTGGCAACAACACCGGACAATTCTAGTCAATTAAGATCAGAGTCTATATGACATTGCCATGAGCGGAGTCCGAACTAGACAGTCGTACTACATGTACTAGCTGATATGTGATAAAATGACGATCAAGTATGAACAAGCAATACCATACAGGTAGTAGACTAGCTGATATGTGATAAAATGACGATCAAGTATGAACAAGCAATACCATACAGGTAGTAGGGATGTTAACATAAACAAATTTAGTGAAACCCTTATATTGTTTCTACGGGAAGTTAATTTTGCAAAGTAGACAAAACAAAATTAGTCTTTAAATTCTATATCAATAAAAAATACTCTCCTCAGCCTTATGTACAGATGAGTTATGAATTATTTTCTCTCGAGGTTTTAAGGATAATGTGCTCGTTTGTTATTTCAATGCCAAACATATGGAGGTTTTATAGAAAATGCACAGCTTTCTCCTTGTTCTCTTGAATATGACAATTTGGTATCGATAGAGGATAACTGCATGCCGTGCTTGCAATGATTTCCATACAAGTGTTTTTTAAATAAATTTTCAGATATTAATTTAAAACAAGAACAAATATGACATATTCAATGACAAATTAATTTCTAGGTTGCGCTTGACTTAAATGACTCAGCATGAAGCTGTTTGGATTGTAAAAGTATTTTGTACTTTTTGTATACATTAAACGTAGAAAAGCATACACAAAAAGTGATTAATCTATTTTTAGAATGTCATGATGAAAAACTCTGCAATAAAGTCTGTAGGGTTGCTGTGAAAAATATTGGCTTATTGTGCCATTGAATGCAATGCAAAAATAAATATAAATATTAAATTCGTTATGTACAAAATGGCATGTCTATTTTGAAATATTACATTTGTTAATTTGATATTTTTCGTTATTGACAATTTGATAATACTCATTCCAACAGAGAGTATTTAACTTTAAATGGATTAAACTATTATCATTACCGGACTTAATTGTATTACAAGATGTTTACCGTGATGTTGTATAACCAAAGTTATATAATACCTATTTTATTTCAAAACTCGTTGAAAACCATAAAAGACTCAACCATTTTACCTACATTCTTGGCATGGTCAAATAGTAAAAATAATATGACATACTTTGAGTCATTTTAATATTTGATAAATGATAGTAATTTAAATTGTCAGTGAAGTCATAAAAAAAGATTCCGACCGCAATACTATTATTATATTAAGGATGTAGTCAGGTCAGGTTTATGAATTTTTGTCAGATGTTCGGACTCCTTGGGGTTTTTTCCTACAATACAGGGTGAAATATTTTGCCCCATATGACCCACTTTTCTTAAATGAAGGGACAAGACTGACTCGGACTTTTACCTTATATTGCATTGGTATTATTTGGGTCTCAAATCAAACGAAAAGAAATCTAGAATTTGCTTAAATTTTGGTAAATGAACTTTAATGAGCTATTGAAGTCTTATATGAAATGACAAAAGGGTGTTATGGGGCGAAATATGTTACCCTGTATTGTAGGAAAAAAACCAAGGAATCCGAACATCTGACAATAATTCCTGAATCTGCCCTAAGTTCATCCTAAAGATGTTGGACAGGGACTATACTCTTTTCAGTGAATCATCAGGTAATGTTCTACAGCTTGTAAAATTTCTTTTCTTTCTTTTTGTAAAAAAACGCTTTGAAAGTTTTGCGCTGACACCGCACATCGACAGACTGACAGGATTACAAACAGACAGATGGACAAGGTAATTTCTATATTTTCATTGGGTATTAGTTATTTTGAATACCTACTGAAGATAGTAGTACTTTAAGAACTGTAACACAAAATGTAATATTTCTTCTGAAAAGTACAGATTCAAATGCAACGTTTCACTGTTATTATCTTTTAAAATGGCCGTCATCATGACATTAACAAGCTCTATAACAAATTACTAGATTAAGAAGAAATGATAGGTGGCTTCTTACTTCTAAAATATTAGATTCATTAAGCGATGTAACGCTATAGAAAAAGTACATTATCTGTCAATTAACAGCATTACTGTGCCAGTTAAAAATGATTGATAGTGCATTGACTTAATACCATAAAATGACGTGCCATGTTGTAACAGCATAACAATGTAGAATCTTTTTTTTGTTGTCAAATAATCGAAACCTAATGAAAAATAAGTGATTATTGATCATAGTAAAATAATTGTGTTCTCGATTAATATACGTTCGTAATACAGTTAGATAGCACAATAAGATATTACTAACCACTGGACATCTTAGAGGGAAATAATTAAATCGAAAAGATTCATTGTAAGAATAATAAAAACAAAAAGCACTATCACCGTGTCTACAGAATTAGATTTATTTATTTCTTATCCTTATTTATTTCTATTAAATTATTTTTCTATTCTTTTCTATTGTGTTGTATGGTGTTTTGGTTTCTTCTCATTGTGTGTAATTGCCTGATTTTTATAGTTTGTTTTGATGTTGTGCTGTGTCTCCACTGTCCAAGGTTAGGAGAGGGTGGAGCGCTCACAAACATGTTTAACACCGCCACATTCTTTATGTGCCTGTCCCAAGTCAGGAGCATGCAGTTCAGTGGTTGACGTTGGTTCATGTCTGTCATATTTATTTTTCGTTAATTGTTTTGTTATTTACTATTAGCAATAAAACACAAGACGTAGGATGCTGTCGCGGTGAATGAAGAAACCGCAAAGGAAAGCCAAAAACTCGGGGGGAAAATAACACGGCATATGTACATGCAAATAACAAAGGCACATTCTTATTCGCTTTGCCGCCAAGTGTGACTGGGGAATAGAAATATGGTCACCTTTGTCTTCTTCCGACCGGCGATAAAACCCTTGCCAAAGTGCCAAAGTCTGTTTGGCTGTGCGGGATGTATCAAGTATGAAGCCACGTCTGGTCAGAAACAAAAGTGAACCATTTGGTTGACTGAAAAAATCATATTTATACAGTTAAAAAGGATGATTATCATTTTTATCCTATAATATGAAATCAAACAGACCTAGTAAAATCCTATTCCACGCGCTCCTTGTCTATTTGTACTTATATTTACGTTTATATCGGGTTTTGATGGCCGTCGACAGTCTTCGGATGTCATCTCGATGGTTAATTAGATGGCTTCTAGACTAAAAACCACACACGAAATGCTTATAAATATTATCGAGTCCATGGATTGTCAATGTTTATTTTAGACTTTATGTAACTTAGATATACGTTTTAGTATGTTATAAATCAAATATGAGAATTTGAGTCAAATCTAATTCCCCCTTTATACGTCAGCAAAGCACTCTACTTTGCGCATACATTTTTAACTTATTGATACGTGGAATTAAATAATCTTTGTAAAAGAACGTCTGAATTAAGTTTCGTTTCATCACATTGTCAACAATTTATTTCGAATTCCCAGATTTCCCAACATCCGTTTTTAATTTTTCCGAAATCTCGGTCTTAAATGCTCTAAAATTTGTTTCTGATTTGGCCTTCCATTTTTTTTTACGATAAATGAAACGCGAATACCTATACACAATGTAATACTCCTTGACATAATATAGTGAAGTTCGTCACTAATATCAGCTGAATCATAAAGATGACGCTAACTTTCTTTTCGATCAGTTCAATCTTACCCCATATCCTGGACATTGTTAAAGCAGAACAACCACTGAACGAACTATAAAAATCAGTTTAACATGGGTTTACATCCAAGCGAGTGATATTTTTTTTTCAAAATGACACTTAGTTCACGACTTTAATTCACCCAACAAACATACAGCTATATTATATATTATTCGAATGCTTATTGACTTTTTTTTACAAAATACCAAACAGATTGTATGTCCGTTGTTTTTATCAGAGTCTTTTTTTTAAATTTCTTGTGTAGACATTGTCAACAGATACTTTTTTCATATCAAATAAAGATTTATGAATCAAATAAAGTACGAAGTTGAAGAGCATTGAGGACGTAAATTTCCAAAAGGTTTTGCCTAATACTATTAAGGTGAAATATTCCTGAGGTAAAACATCCTAAGTATTTCGAAAAATTCTAAATTTTGTTAACAGTTAATTAATATTTAGGACATATTAATGATGATTCATGTCAATAAAGAAGTGCTGAGTACTGGGCGGATGATTTTAAAGTCAGAGAAGTGAAGATCATAATCGAATCTTCTCTTCTAGTTTTTTTTAAATAAATAATAATTTCTTAAAAGTGTTTCTAATTCTTCTGGACCTTAACGGTATTCAAAATTCTAATCATTTGTAGTTACTTGAACAGTCTGACAAAAAACATTTGACTTAATCACTTTTTGATTTGAAAATGTGACAAGGTTTCGCAGCTCCAAAAAATGTTAAAAAGGCCAAATAAAGTACGAAGTTGAAGAGCAGTGAGGGCCAAAATTCCTAAAAGTTTTGCCAAATACAGCTAAGGTAATCTATTCCTGAGGTAGAAAAGCCTTAGTATTTGAAAAATTCAAAGTTTTGTAAACAGTTAATTTATAATCATGACCATATCAATGATAATTCATGTCAACACAGAAGTGCTGACTACTGGGCTGGTGATACCCTCGGGAAATCAAAACTCCACCAGCAGTGGCATCGACCAGTGGTTGAAACAGACACTTAACTTCATAAAGCACTTAAAGAAGGGTCTGGATTTAGTGGGGATTCTTTATTTCTGTATTCTTTAATTTGAAAACATATGCTTCTGTATTCTTTACACTTTGGCATATTGTTCTCTTTTTAATATTTATGCACCCCATCATTCTGAATTCTTTATTCTTTTAACTTATTTTTCGCTATTCTATATCCTTTTAGCACATTATTCTCTATTCTTTAAACACCATCCAAAGCCTCATACAAGGATAAACATTTTTCAACAATCCGAGTCATAGCGCGATTAATACATTTCAAATAGTTACAGTAACATGCGAGGGTAAATTAACTCATCATAGATACAAGAATTGTGTACGCCAGACGCGCGTTTCTTCTACAAAAGACTCAGCAGTGATGCTCGAATAAGTCACAGTTTTGGAATACTCAATCGTTCCCTTTCTAAAAAAAAACCTTTATGGTGAAAGGTTTCCCCAACTTTGCACACTCCGGAAGTAAAATACTGGAATATTGCTGTAATTAAATCCAAGAGAAAACATCACTTTGTCATGGTTTTGATGCAAAATAAATCAGATTTTTACATGTTTTAGTGAAATTCTTAAAAACAATACTGCAATGGAACTGAATGAATTGTGGTAAGAGCTATTTTATGGTTTAAACTTTTAACTGTCATACAAGTCAGAGATTTAGTTAGCTATAAAACCAGGTTTAATCCACCAATTTCTACATAAGGAAATGCCTGTACCAAGTCAGAAATATGACAGTTGTTTTCCATTCGTTTGATGTGTTTGAGCTTTTGATAAGGGACTTTCCGTGTTGAATTTCCTTGGAGTCCGGTATTTTTGTTATTTTACCTTTTAACTACTCCAAAGTGTCTAAGTCAATTTTGAGGGGCAGGACGATTTCAGAAATAAATATTCTGACCTGGTATTAACTGAAAATACATAGTTTTGACCTAGGTAGGATACAAATAATTATGAGTATGTTATCCATTAAATGCAAAACAATACTTTAGATACTTGTTTAGAAGAATTGATAATAGATAAACACAGCTGCGCAAAATAAATAAGCCATATTGGTAACGGGTGAAAATGAATATTCAATCTGCAAAGATTCCTTCTGATCAACCCCCTGGAAATCAAATAATCCCATCTGACTGACATTTATCCATGCTAGCCATGAAAAGCATCTTGACAAACAATGTCAAAAACCCAGCATTTGACAGACAGTGATAATGAAGATTTATTTGTATATCAAATTCTGTAGGGTTTGCATAACATATATATACGTAATATTTTTTCTTTAATTTCCAAAGTTCAACAACTTTATCCAGACTGATTTTAAAACAATTAATAAGAGAAATCAGGAGTCGCCTAGATTCTTTTTTTAGAGGAAGGCAAATGAAGCTTTCCTTGTAGAAAATCACAATAAAAGATTTTAGATTATGGTACATAGCCACTTTTGCATATGTACTTTTGTAGCACTATAAACTTGTAGTCCTGAAACCGTATCTAAATAATGCAGTACTGTTTCAGTACTTCAAAATTGTTGTACCATTTTAGTACCATAATTTCGCAGTGCTGGATTTGTACTTCAAGTTGAAAACAACAGTTTTTATACTTTTAATGTGAAGTACATTTTATTTGTACCAGTCCAGTACTTTTTAATTATTAGACTCTCAGTACAATTTCCTATAAAATTGAAGTAAGAAAAAGAAGGACTTTCAATTTATTGTGTCTTTAATGTACTTCGCTACGGAGGTACAACATTGGTACTTCAAATGTGTAGTACAAAAGTTACCGTAAACTTATGATACTAAAATAGAACAATAGTTTGGAAGTACTATATCACTACTACATTATTTAGGTGCATTTTCAGTACTATAAAATCATGAAACTAAAAACGTACACGTTTAAAAGTAGCTGTGTCACTGTATATGTTATAGGTTTTTGCTCATATTGAAGGCCGTACGGTTACTCGTATATGTTTCCATCTGCGGCATTTGGTCTCTGGTGTTTAATTGTTTCATTTGCAACCATACTTCCTCATCTTCTATTTATTTATGTCAACCTACCAGAGAACAAAACGTAGTCGTGCGTTATATAATTTAATTTTGGATGTAACACGTCTTCTGATTGGCTGAAAGTGTTTTGTCAATCAGCTCATAGACATAATTTTGTCATGTGACCGTGACATCACCAACGTTTTTTTTCAAAATGTATTCCTTAAAAATGGAATTTAGAATTAAATTATAAGGAATGACTGTAATATTTTTTCTGTCTATCCGAAATAACCTAAAAAATGTGGTGCACACTTTTAAATTACCCGCTACGCACCACATTTTTTATGTTATTTCGAATAGACAGAAAAAATATTACAGTCATTCCTTAAATAACGTTGACATTTATCTTTAATTGTCTTTTCCTCTCAAAATGCAGATGGTATATGATGTGCCAATGTAGACATTATCTATTCTATTTGTAGTCTTGCTTACTCTAAACAAATGCCCCCTACTTAAATCAATTACAGACAGCTGTTGAAGTTAACAAATTCACCCCCTTACATGATCATTCATGATTTAGAATTCATAGAAATATATTTTGATCTGATGAAAAGTATAATTTGATGTAGTTTTCCCCTCGGTCATTTACAAGACGGCTTGTGTGAATTTATTTCCGATATCGTTTGTAAAGTTTAAAATTTAAAAGATAAATGATAAGAGGAAACGGAGAAAGCCGAAAGGATTTTTTGTATGAATTATTTCAATTTTACCTCCTACTAAAAACATTTGATAATATGAAAATGAATGCTTTAGTGCACCAAAGTTAACAACGTTTTAATGAGTGATATTTCAACAGCACTAACATACGGGGTATATATATAGAGAGAGAGATATTACAACGATTGCACTTTATAATTAATTTCAGGTGTTCTTGAAAAAGAATTTCTGTAAAAGACTTTTTTCATATGAACATTTTTTAAATTCGGAGTTTAGACAGGTTACATACTATAGTAAGACATCCTGGTACTCGATCGAGTAAGAGCAACTTAAAGAAGTAAAATCAAGCTTACAATTGGTACAATTTAGGACAAAATTTTTCAGATCATCTCCAAATCTTGCTTTCTGAAAGGAAACGCAAGATCTTATGTATCGAAATATATACTCCATATGCAAGTCATGACGTGTTACCGGGTTTTTACTTACATCAGCAACATGAAGGGTGCCACATGTGCAACAGGATCTTCTTATTCTTCTGAAGCATCTGAGATTCTCCAGGTTTTTTATGAGGTTCGTGTTGTGAGTCTAGTTTTCTATGTTGTGTTTTATATACTGTTGTTTGTCTTTTCGTATTTTTGTTTTGCTTTTACCATGGTATTATCAGTTCACTTTCGTCTGATGAGTTTGGTTAACTTTTATATATTTTGCCTCTCTTTTCGATATCAATTTATATATCATGTCCTCTCTATTTTTATTTTCGGTATCATTATTCGATACTGTGGATTCATTTATTTCCGTAGGTACCAATTTTCGTGGATTGAGGAAAACTTTGGTGGATATTTGATTTCGTGGTTTGCCAATGTCTGCAAGCCTATATAAAATTACAACTTCGTTGAACATTTATATTTATTATTGACCAATACCCAGGAATCCATTAACATTGGTATATCACGAATAATAATGAATCCACAGTAGACCGTTACAACCAAATCGACAGCTTAAGTATTGGGTTTACTGCATGACGTGGGAAGTTTAGATCACAATGTTCCTTACCATCAGTTACTGTAAACAAACTTATTTTCGCGGATACTTTATTTCGCTTTTAGCCCTACGTAGCCGACTTTGCGGCAATTTATTTTCGCGATTTTTAAATTATTTTGACGTATTTATATACATGTAAAGGAAGATAAAATTTAACAAATTCGCGAAGATTTATATTAAACTCGCGAAAGTCGCAAAAATAAATCGCTCGAAAAAATAAGTTGGTTTACCATAATTCCTGTGAATAGTCTTACAAAAACCCAAGAAGTAAACATACCATTGAACGAACAATGTAATAGCTCGTTCAATCTTTAAATAATGCAGTCAACTAGAGGCTTCTACCGGTATTGAATACATGACACATATTCCTTAAATACCATAAAACAAGATTACATCTAAGACTTTAAGCCTCGGATGGTCTTTTTCGTCAATCATCTCAAAACATATATAACACAAATACCATACTCCAAAGTAAATTAAAAAAAGGGGAAGTCAACAAACACAGACAAAATCAAGAATTTACCAACCAACGGAACGAATAGAAAACAACTGTAAATATTCAAAATTAATGTGTTTCAATTGCATATACGGAGTTAATTGTGACACAAAGACAACCATCTGCTATTACTTAACAAGGCTGTACATATCTGTGAAATTTTTCATTTTGCTTAATAAGTTGATTATGGTACACAATGCAAATCTATAATCCACATCTCATCCCCAGAAAAAGACATTTAATACGAAACTATTATTGATGTTTACGTTGTCATTCTCTGACAAAATAACTCCGGATAAACGCACATGATTGTATTGGGTTTGCATGTGTAAAGTATCTCCTCTTGTAAACAACTTATCGGACATTTTTTTTGTAAAACTAGCTGATAATACATTCAAGTGCTATCCAACGTTTTTCCAACGATTGCATGATTTGGGTTTCTTTTATCAAATATTTGTCTAATTTTACTTTATTTTAATTTAAACATTGGATCAATTAATTTTGTACTTTCGGTGATAAATAGTGTGGTCCTGGTGTCTGAAAATGTTCACGAAGAATTTCATTAAATTTTGAAAGATTTTAGATTATGTAAAAATAAAAATGATTACACATTTTTATATTACAGTGAAGTACCGCATAGATGAGGGTCTTGATTTGGGTGTACAAAACTGGCAAAAACAAAATAAAGAATTGAAAAGAATAGGTGAAAAATAGATGTCATACAAGAGGGAGATTAAGCGAGTTAACAAGGTTTAGCCCACCATTTTCCTCGGAAAATTCCTGTACCAAGTCAGTAATATGACAGTTTATTTTTAATGAACCGACGGATACAATTATCACAATATACCTCGCTTTGCTAAAATGAGTTCAGGATGCAAAAAAAAATCAAATTTGTACAGTTGTTTGTATTTCCGTTATATTGATAAAATTGGGTAGGCAATTATCAAACAGACATAATAGGTTAATCTGACAATATTTGGGACCCAGCAGCCAAAACTGTGTAAACATACATCACAGATATACAACAAAAATGACTTAAAAATTCAAACAAACATATTTTCAAACACATATTAGCTAAAGGTTCGAAACATTTAACATGTAGTTTCTAGGGAAAATATTTTCGATGATTTACCAGTCAATGAAAGAAGTTGCAGAAAATTGACAAATCAGAATTATTCAGTTAAATTGCAAAAAATGACAAATCATTGTTAATCAGAAAATAGCAAAAACAATTATAAATTAAAGTAAATCATCGTAATGAGAATGCCTATTTCTGTATTGCTAAGGTAGATTCGAAAATGTCGCCAATCAAAATCGAGGTTTCATTTGACAATGGTAGGAGAAACAATACAAAGGCAGAAAATTTCGCCAATCAAAATCGAGGTTTCATTTGACAATGGTATGAGAAACAATACAAAGGCAGAAAATTTCGCCAATCAAAACCGAGGTTTCATTTGACAATGGTAGGAGAAACAATACAAAGGCAGACAATTCGACTTTAACAATTTTGCACAGAGCTGACTTTGATGAAAACTTTTAAACTTTCTAATAAGCATAATAAGGATGGCACTAGGACGGTTAAACTTCAGTAAATCCCAAAACTAAGGGTGCACAAACAACAACAAGTGGCAGAGGTGGCATCTAACAAAACAAAACAAAAGAAGAGACATTTACTAAAACAAACGATCTGTTGAAAGATCATCACCAAAGATAGTTCATAGCTTTAAAAGGGGCATTAGCTACGTGATATGAAAAAAATAAAATACGATTTTTTTGTTGTTCAATCATCAATGAAAGTGTAATAGTGAAATAATAATTCACTTTTAGCAGCCATTTTGGTTCAATTTTATCAAAAGAAGCAAAGAAACATCGCTGATGAATTATTCACTTGCAAGTGAATAATTCGACCTCATTGCATCCGTATTCATGTGACCTTCAATTTAACTCCTTAACGCATGTATTCAGCTATTAAAATGAAAAGAATGTCAACACTGAAATTTAAACAATGTTGACACAAAAAAATCATTCTTAAACAGGTAAAAACGATGATAAACATACTTTTTATCCTACAGTATAAAATCAAGCAGACCTAGAAAAAACCAATTGTACGTGGTCACTATTTATTTATATTTTTATTTATGTTTATATCGGGTTATATGACCGTCGGCAGTCTTCGGAGGTAATCTCGATGGTTCATTAGATGACGTCTAGACAAAAATACACACGTAATGTTGATACATATTATAGAGTCCATGCATTATTAATTGTTTATTTTAGACTTTTTGTCATTTGGATATACGTTTTAGTATGTTATAAATCAAATATGAGAGTTTTAGTCAAATCGATGAACCTGAATTTGACAGATAATGCCCCTTTAGTACTATGATGTTATATTTAATCAAAACTACTTTTATCGGGTCGATAAATACATATATGGACTTCATTGATGGTTTAATTTAATAATCAATATCAAAATAGAAATGATTCCCTCGCCGGGATTCGAAATCATGCTATTGGGATATCGAGACAACACCGCCTACATTGTGTCCAGCGCTCTAGACGACTCGGCCACCTAGACTGAACTAAAAATTCAGCTTTCGGAGGCCTATTGTAACTTTGACTAGTCATTAGAACCTAGAGTTGTAACACAAAACATGATATATTAAGCATGAAAATGGAATTGATCGCAGATTAGCTAAATTATCTGTCATAAAGGATCGTAAGATATATATATACAAGGCTTATAGATATATTCCGTCTATGTTGAACAATAAGTAAAGGAAATGCATCCTCAGTTTTAATACATTTGTTAGTATACTTTCATAAGAGGTGGGAAATACCAAAGGGAGATTCGGAAAATATATTAAAGTCGTAGACAAACTGACAACGCCATGGCAACAAAATGACGACGAAAAGACAAACAAGTCCTCAAAACACTTGAAAAAAACAAAGACTGTGCAAAACGAACCTCATTAGAATTTGTCTATATCTATCTTACTTTATATAAATTGACTTCAGACCTCTTTTTTTTCTAGATTTCTCCCAAATTTTGCTTATAAGTGAAAATACGAAGTTAAAAGAGATCTCTGTAAACTTGTTATATTAATATCATTACTAGTTCCGCTTGGTATGTATATTATTTACAAGACGAACCTCATCATAATTTGTCTATATCTATCTTACTTTATATAAATTGACTTCAGACTTATTTTTTCTAGATTTCTCACCAATTTTGCTTATAAGTGACAATACGAAGTTAAAAGAGATCTCTGTGAATTTGTAATATTAATATCATTACTAGTTCCGCTTGGTATGTATATTATTTACAAAACGAACCTCATCATAATTTGTCTATATCTATCTTACTTTATATAAATTGACTTCAGACTTCTTTTTTTCTAGATTTCTCACAAATTTTGCTTATAAGTGACAATACGAAGTTAAAAGAGATCTCTGTAAACTTGTAATATTAATAATCATTACTAGTTCCCTTTGGTATGTAGATTATTCACAATCATAGTATTTCAATTATATTTGTCTGGTATTCTGTAACCATTTCTCTTGATAAATCATCACGTGACAGACGTTTCCATAATTTTAGATCGTATGTGGTGATAGTAATTATTTTTTGACACAAGAGAGAGACAAGCCAAAGTTTTAAGTCGATTCTGATTTCCAACATATACGGATATCAATCAGAGTTACCATTAACAGACTCTGAGAGTTATTATTTCAATTCACTTGACGTGTATCACAAGATGTTTTGCTATGTATGAATAATATTTTTATGCACAAACAAATAATATCTTTAACATTTATCTGTACTTTTGTATCGTATCATCTTTTCGAACAGTCATACTAAATGAATGTTCTATATGAATGCAATATGTTTTGTTTTTCTAAAGATCGCAATCCGTGTCCATAAAGGATCGTTTGGAGTGATTTCCTAGATGGTGACTAGAGTATCAAAATTGACATTTTAAAATTGTATCTTTAATTGTGGGATAGTTTTGGGTTGCTATTTCCTTTCCTAATTCAAATACTATCATATTGATTGCATTCTACTCGTTTATTCTCAGAGTGTTTAATTATCGGAATTCGAAACACTAACTTAAGGTATTTACTACACCGGGCAAATGTTGCCTTAGCTTTTTGGAAGTAGAAATAAGAAGATGTGGTATGAGTGCCAATGAGACAACTTTTCATCAAAGTCACAATGTATAAAAAGTTAACAATTATAGGTCAAAGTACGGCCTTCAACACGGAGCCTTGGCTCACACCGAACAGCAAGCTATAAAGGGCCCCAAAATGACTAGTGTAAAACTATTCAAACAGGAAAACCAACGGTCTAATCTATATAAAAAACGAGAAACGAGAAACACTAATGAACCACATTAACAAACGACAACCACTGAACAACAGGAAGGTTTGGTTTTCAATGCTTTTCAATTTCGTATTTAATTTTGCCTTCCCACTTTCTTAATGCAACAGCCAATGATGAGTCTTTTGAAAACAAATCGCGCGTCCGGCGAACCAAATAATAAACCTGGTATCGTTGATGAGCTTTTATAATTTTTTCTCCTGCGTTTTATTGATTGATATGTATCTAATAAACGAAAGGAAGGCTTACAACACGAATGTGTGGCCATAGATCAGACATTTAAAATAGAAATACATTGTTTAACAACATATCAATCAATCTGATAATTCAATCCTTTATATGCGCATTCGCATCATCGCAAATATATATCACATGACCAACAATCATCATCTTACAACACGTCTCCGTAGACAAAAAGAAAAATACTGGATTCGAGAACACGTAACTGTAACATCATATGGTTGTTGGGTGCAATGTGAAAATGGATGGTTTAGATAAAGGCAACAGTAGTATATCACTGTTCAATAGGCATACTTCGATTTAGCAAAAACAAATCCGGGTAACAAATTTAAACCGAGGGAAACACATCAGCTTTAAGAAGAAAACAACAGAACAACAGAAACACTGATCTACAACAAAAGCAAACGCCTACATACATAGAAACGGACTGTAGATAACAACTGACATTTTCCTGACTTGATATAGGACATTTTTATAAAATAATGGTGGATTGAACCTGGTTTTATGGCTATCCAAAACCTCCCGCTTATATGGCAATGTTAAAAATACCGCTAAAATGACAACACTACGTGACAGGAATACAGTACAAACAAACGCAAGAACACTCAGCACAAAAAAATACATAAATAAATAATAGAATGGTACAATACAACATGTAAACCGCAGAATAATAACGGACACCTCATTTTTTTCATCATACTAAAGCCGTTGGTAATTATCACATCCGGACGAAGCTATATTCACTAACCATTTCGAAACTTCATTCTCTGTACAATTTATGTTTGGACACCTCTTTTACTTTAGCCTACCATAAAATGCAGACGAGGATTATGCCAGGCAATGAGGCTAAACTTGATAAAAGAAGATAAAAACTTACGATCTGGTGACCACTATGCGGTCGTTAATACAAAAACAATTAAATAACACTTAGTATGCATCTATCTTTAAATACCCCATGTACTGTTGACAGTTTATTCACATGAAGCAAGTGTAAACTACATACGGTATGTACTATCAACGGCAAAAACTTTTTTTTTATATCGTCATTGTAAAATTTATCTTTTTTGTTGGCGTCTTTGTTATATTAATTTTTATGTTTGTTTTTGAATTTTTTAGACAGTTGCGTTTGTATGTTTGCGAATTATGTTAACACTTCTCCTGGATCCAATTATTGTCACATTAACCTATTATGTCTGTTAGGGTTGCTCACCCAATTTTGTCAATATAGCGGAACTATAAACAACTGGCATACAAGTGGGAGGTTTAACTTGTTTTGAAACCAGGTCTAACTCACCATTTTCTTCGAAGGATGCTTGTACTAAGTCATGAATATGTCAATTGTGTTTTCACTTGTTTTGTTCATTGATATTGTTAGATTATGTCAATTTTTAAGGACTTCACCTTTTTGAATTTGCCTTGGGGTATTTTTGTTTTACTTCTTTCATTTAGGAGCTATTTTGGAAGCTAAAATTTGTACCCTATTCCAACGTATGTTTTCCTTTTCGATGTGTACTGTTTCCTTTTTTAATTACAATCTTATGTCTACGTGAGATTGATTGATTGATTGATTTTTAGTGCTTAACGCCACTTTCAGCACGATTGTCGATTTCGTGGTGGTCAGTTGTTAATGGTGGAAGAAGCCAGAGTGCCCTGAGAGAACCACCAATAAACTATCTTTAATGACAGCACACATTATTCATATTTAGTTAATAAATACAATAAACATTATATCATTTCTTTGACAATTTATTTCATCAAAATCCATTGCTACATGTATATTCATTTTTAAAAATGAACGAACGTCTATTTTTTACGCTTAATTATCTCTTAAATGTCAATAGTTATTTTTCTGTTATTTTTCACAATAAGGTTAAACAATATTAACTGCAGCAGATACGCATTTTGACATTAAATGTCTCTTCAATGATGCTCGATGACAAAGTAGTTGACATTCCAAAACTTATTCAAATAATGAAGAGGTTTTAAAGAAAAAAGGACAAGAGAAAAGGAAAAGGGAAGATAAGAAGGGAGCAAACAAAATCCAGAACTCGAAGAAAGAGAGATAACTCCATGAGTTAGGAAATAATTTTTAAAGTAAAAAGGACGAAACGTATAGTTAAAGCCATGCCAGAAATCTAAGCTTTACATCAGGGAGATATATCTTTAATGCAGATAACGACGTATAAAAGCATGGTGGCATGCTTGAAATGACTTGAGATTTTCCTACTCATCATATTCATAAAGATAGGGGAAATGGAAAGATAAGAAGGGAGCAAACAAAATCCAGAAATCGAAGAAAGACAGATAACTCCATGAGTTAAGAAATGAGTTTTTAAAGTAAAAAGGACAAAACGTTTAAGTTAAAGCCATGCCAGAAATCAGAGCTGTACATGAGGGAGATGTATTATTAATTCATATAACGACGTATAAAAGTATGGTGGCTTGCATGAAATGACTTATGATTCTTCAACTCATCATATTCACAAAGATAGGGAAAATGGGCATATACTTTCGAGGTGTAATCTTGATAGAGGGAAGCAAAGAGAAGGGAGCAAACAAAATACAGAAGTCGAAGAAAGACAGATAACGCCATGAGTTAAGTAAATCACAGTTAAACAAAAGCCACTCAAAATATGTAAAGTGGAAGCTACCTTTTTCGAAAGTTGATCGACTCCACCATTATTTGGTTGACCGAAAATGAACTCAACTCAGGTGATCCGGAACGGTTAGCAGTTCATGTTCCATTAGTGACATCCTAATGTTATCCCTTTGAAAATCTATTGGTGAAACATATTTAGTACTATGGCTTCACACGATAGCAGATTGTTAACTCTTACACATTACTAAATTTTATGCATGGCTGATTTATTTATTTTTAAATAAACACATTTATCTAGACATATCCGTGTTCATTTGTTACACACATTTCCAATATGGTCAACCAAAAAAAAAATGATGGTTATCTCTATCAGAAAATATCACGATATGAAATGCAAGCCCTAATATAAGGTATCAAATGAAGTCCACGTGCCGCTTGAAAGTTAAAACATAAAAACATGCGTCTTGATTAAGGTTTTAATTTCAAACTCCAAGGTGAATTATAATACTAATATAGAATTCAAAAATCAGAAACAAATATCCTTATCATTTCGTCACACAACCTGTGAATGCCCTGAATTCCATATAGTTGTAGACTTTATTAAAGGGAGATAACTCTTTAAATAAGTATTGTGGTTGTTATAGGCAGATTCGTCAATAAGGTTTCGGCTTTCATGTGAAACAAAATTCAAATAATAAATGATAGTCTGTACTTGAAAAGTGACATAGACGAGCTGTGACCCTAAAACCTTGGTCTACATCCTTAAATGAAATATTGACCCTAAATATCGGAATATCAAATTGTAAGGTCAACGATGGAATAGTTTTTGTGAAGTTGAAATTAAAAGTCGGACTTCACAGTTTATTGGTTTAATGGTCTACATAACAGAGAAGCTTAAGGATGTTCTCTCCTCTTGTTTTTGAAACTTTTGTCAGATATTCGGAATTCTTAGGTTTTATCCATGTAATGCTAATAAATATTTTGCCCACTAACCCCTACTTTACTTTTCATAATTTTATAACATATAGTTTAAAGAGCCATATTTGAAAATCTTATGAAATCCTTGTTATTTTTTCATAGTTTTAAAAGAAAAAAGGTGCCAATGTTAAATGTATGAAAAATCTAGAGAGAATCATTTCCTGTCAATTTTTCAATGGCTTATATCTCGAAAACAAAGTCACGGACCCTTAATTTTTTTCTGCCTTTTTAGTTTTGTTATTTATATACTATCAATTTATAACAGTCTTTTAAAAAGCTTGTTACTTTGAAACAGAGTAGCGAACATCCTTACAAAACCTACATAGAATATGACTGTATACATTATTATTAACTTCAAATAACATTTCGGTTTTGGTTAAACATATAAAGTCCTTCTAATCAATTTTGGGAAAGTTACTCAACACAATTAAGTTCCAACTATGAGCCATATTTGGCATTTTAAATATGATTTCATAACAACATTGTTTACCAGTTAATTTTTAAATGATATCTAGTTTTAGAATAATCAATTAAGAAACAAAAGTACATTTTTAATTCTGGTACTTACTTTTGTTAATGTTTTTGTTAAACGCGTATTGTTATGATCAACAATTCTCTTGTCAAACAATTATAATTATATATTGATTGATGATATTTCAAGTGATATTTTACAAAAATCAAATGTTCAACAAATGTCAATTCTTCGCCCAACAGTGTGAAGAAACACCGCGTCTAATTGGTCAGATACAAAAAACAATTTTTAGTCGCACGGTCTGATGTAATTAAACACCATGTCTGATTGACTGGTTTGTAATGAAGTTGTCAATATCCAGTAGCGTAGCAAACTTTTATCTCTTATCATGACAGCGTCTTATAGGGAAAATGGTAGTATTTTTAGATTGCAATACTAACATTTCCGTGCTTCTATTTTTAGAATAAAAACCAGAACCAGACAGTTATGTGTGAAAACTTTTTAATTATTATTCTCTTTAAGAAATTGAAGTCATATAGGGACATGCTTATTTTCCTATTGAGCTTATTTATAGAATTTATTGCAACCGTCGTTATACGTCAAATCTTTTGAAGGGGTACTTTTTTTCAACAGGGCTAACGTTATTCATTAAAGTTTTTTTAAATAATTTTAATGGAAAACAACTATTTGTTCACTTCCATTCTGAAACTAATTGTTTTTTGTTCACAAAATATAGAATCAACAATAAATCCCCCCCCCCAAAAAAAAAAATGTTCAATGATAGGTGCCTTAATTCTTGTCATCGCTTTGTCACATATATCGCTCATAATTCTACGCGATATCTGAATATGTCTGTTCCAAACAATCTCTTAATTCCTTTTTTTGTAGATGCATTTGATGTAAATAATTAGATACGAAGAAAATAAAACGGTGGTGTAAAGTTCCAATAAGATAGACAGTTACATATTACTGGTGATGTAAGTAAATAAAACAAGTAGGTGTTACAGGTGTTAAGGATGTGTTCTTCTGATGTTTCAGTCTCGTTGAAATCTCGTTCGGGCATAATTTCCAAAACATGTGATACAAGTGCAAAATATTAATGAATTTAAAAAATATCATAATCAAACTAATCTCTGTGAAAAAATTGTGTACTTACAATAAGTACTTTTTGAGTAATAAAATTTTCAAATTTTATAAACAATCCAGTCAGTGTCATCAGCCAAAATGTTGAGAAAATGGGTGAGGGATACAAAAAATGATTTTACCAAAAATATGTACATCCCATATCAACTTTGTCTTTTCAAAATTCTTTGATATGTATTTTTCCAATCATTTACAACAAAGAAGTTGAAATAGTATGCTTTTGGTTCTAAAAAAAGAAAAAAATCCCAAATTTACAAAATTGACAGCATGGTCAATTTGACACGAATATTTTGCACCACAAAATTCAGGAAACAAATGTATACAAAAAAGATAAGCATGCGTCGCAACAGATGAACAAAAATTAACAATCCGGAACCCCACCCCCCTAACCCCCCACAAGTTCCACTAAGTTTGTTGTTTTCATTACACGAATAAAAAGAAATGTGGGGTATACGTCAATGAGAAAGCAATCTAATAACAAAAAGACATCTAATTGTTTGCACCTGTCCTAAGTCAGGAATCTGATGTTCAGTAGTTGTCGTTAGTTGATGTGGTTCATAAGTGTTTCTCGTTTCTGGTTTTTTATATAGATTAGACCGTTGGTTTTCCCGTTTGAATGGTTTTATACTGGTAATTTTTGGGGCCCTTTATAGCTTGCTGTTCGGTGTGATCCAAGGCTCCGTGTTGAAGACCATTATACTTTGACCTATAATGGTTTTACTTTTATAAATTTTAACTTGGATGGAGAGTTGTCTCATTGGCACTCATACCACATCTTCTTATATCTATCTAGAAGGTATCATACAGTATTTAACAATAGCCATGCACCATCTGCCATTTGATGATAATCGTCCTGAAATATTTGCCGCCGGTCGCAATCGATAATCAATCGCTTGATGATGATATATTTGTTTCTCTTTCTTCATCATTTTTTATTAATTTTAAAGTAGTATTTTACGTTATTGCTGGTCTTATTCAAAATAATTATTTCATGGTATTTTAATCCAGGAGCAAAATGAACGTGTTTCAAAATCTCTCACGATATTATTCAGTTTTATTAACAAAACGTAGCTAATCTGAATTTCCTCAATTATGACGTACTAATTAATCATATAAACTTCATCATATTCCCATCAATCATGACTTTGATTTTAAGAGAAATGAAACTGATGTCTACGTTTGATTTTGTTTTTAAATGCGTTAAAATATCTATATTAAGAGTCTAAAATACTGTTACTGTGCTTTGTTTAACTTCACGTACAACCAATCCCATATTCGTTAATAAAAAAAACGAAATATGGGTTTGATTTGATTTACAATTACGTTAATGGATACCCTCTAAGGGTAATTGGGGAAAAGAAATTTGGTCATTTACAATAGGTCTTCTTCCGACATGCTAAAATAAGGAGTCAGTTAGGCAGTGCGGGATATACAAGTACGCAGTCACGTCCGCTCATAATGGGGACGTTAAATCCGTTGAGAGAAACAGAGAGCCACACTCTTTGAACGTTAAGAACCCTTTTAACAAATCTTTGAGGGGTTCGTAGATGGCCTGTTGCACGGCAAAATATTCTGTCCCTATCCAATATACTCCCATTTTCCAGTGTCGGTACAAATTTTACCGACGCCCTCCAATGACAGGACATACCTATTGTATTTGTTGTTAACTTGTTCTTGTCCTGAACATGCATGACATATTTGCCACTTGATGTTAAATTAATCAACCAACAATCAATCAATCGTTAAATGATTACACGTATTATTTGAGAATTTAAGGTGGTACATAACACTACAGGGAGATAACTCCGTAAAAATCAGCTGAACGTTTTAATCAGGTTCTATTGTTAAGGAAATATTAAGCTTCTCAATGATCAAGATAAGTGTTTGTCAAACTGCTATATATCCAATGATTTTTTTCCGATAAAGTGTGTGGTTCAAGTTTTTTTAAATTTTTATATTTTTGTCAAAGGGTCAAAGTAAATATTTTGTCAAATTTTATAAAAATTAAACGAGCCAAACTAATTTTAGTCATATTGCTTCGATCCACTTACAAAAAGCGTTTAGGCCTTTGGTTTTCTCCTTTGAATTGTTTCATCTTTTGACATCCGGGGACTAATAAACATTAATATATAGATCGTTAGGGTATTGGTTTTGTTCATTGTTTAAAATTGTACAAAGACTTGAAATTGTTGACATCTTTGTCCTTTGATCATGAATGGATATTTGTCTCTAGCAATATTTATCGTTCTGAAAATGTATGAAATATTTGCCACTGGACGTTAAGCAGTCAATCTTTCATAATCTGCTTTTTAATACTTACCTTAAGTTTATTTGGTATGTCAATGTCAATGTATACTAACATGACAAAGTGTATTTGTCGCGTTGTGATTTAACAGATGCCGTTTCACGTAATGTGGTCGTTGTAGTGTTTATTGCCTATTTAGGTATTAGGACAGGTTATATAATATCTAGCGACATATATTGCACGCATATTCAGGACGATATCATGTTGGAGCTATAAGAAAAAGACCGAAATGTGGAGTCGGTGTTTTAACGTGTTCGATCGCAAGGTACGTTCAGTCCTTCAGGGACCTAAATTTCCACAAAAAAGGGGGGTGTTTACCAGACTGAAATATCAAGAAGTACATCTCCAACGGATTTGGTGTAAAGACGACAAAAACAGTCTGAAAAAGCTTCAGTCTGTACAAACATATAGATAAAGGGAGGTTTTATGACATTAAGTGTTATTGCGTGGATAACAATACGTGATGGTCTGGATAGGGGGTCCCTCAATTCTTTTTTTCCTTTACCATTTTCTCTATTCTCTATTTATTTAGACCCTCATTTTCTATTTATATTTCAGCACTCCATTATTTCGTATTCTTTATTGTTTGGTCTTTTTTCTGTATTCTTTATATTTTTGGCCCTTTATTCTGCACTTGTTATCCTTTATCCTCTATTCTGTAAACCTCAAACAGACCCTCGTACATATTTAGTAATTAGAATATCAGTGCTTACATGTATAAAAATAAAGGAAATATTCAAGGATCTTTCTTCATTGTTATATAGGGGCCTCGGTGGCCGGGTGGTCTCAGTAGTCGAACTACTGTATCACTAGCCAGTCAACACTGAGGTTGTTAAGGTTGAATCCCGCACGTGGCAGGTGCACTCGACTCCAATCTTAATTGACTATGATTGTCAGTTTTCCCACCGAAGGTCAGTGGTTCTATCAGGGCACTCCGACTTCCTCCACCAATAAAAACTGACCGCCACGAAATAGCACAATAGTGTTGAAAGTGGCGTTAAACACCAATCAATCAAATCAAATCAAATCAATGTTATATAGACAATCTATAAGATTAAGTTTATTCAAATCACCAATAAGTTTACATGGGATACAATCGGTAAATCAATACGAATGTTTTATGTGTAATTGATTTCCTCACTCAGGATCTAAAGGATTATGGGTAATTTCATTGCAAATTACGTCACGTCGTTGGTTGAATTCCCATTGTTTATGACGTCGTAAGCCAATCAAGACATCGATTAGCTTCTGATACGGCGAATTACCTGTGCATGTAATATGTCAATCTAATTAAAATATAGAACTCGGATTTCGTTATACTACATACGAGATCTAACAATGACCCTAATCTCTTTCACTTTTGTGACCTTTTTTTACGTAATATTTGACCCAAGAAAGAATTTATATCGACCAATCAGAATGCTCCTTATGAACGCGACCTAGGAATATGTTTAAGATGGCGACGCAGAAATGGAAAAACGACTTAGAAAACGCATTAACTGAAATTTTGCCTTAGTACAAAGTGAAAGAATTGAAATTTGAGAAGAGACAAATTTTGGAAACTATTTTGGAGATCAAAGAAACTGGCTATGGAAAGAGTTTACACACCAGATACCTGTTCGCTGTTGCAAGGAAAATGAAGGAACACGGTACAGACACTACGTCACTAGGACCGATGGTAAAATCGTAGTCTGCGGTTTCCAAACTTAAGTCTGTACCGATAATCAAGTCCGCATTCAAAGGTAAATTCTCGAAAATAGAGTATTAAAGGTTGACATTTTTCTATCATTGGGAAACTTCTCATGTGTTTATGAACAAAAAATGTTTGTGGAGGATTCACAGTGTACTTTAAAAAACATGACAGTATCCCAGAAAATACATTGCAAGTCTTCCAATGCATTCTCCTACCAAAAAAATATAATTTACAATGTCAATGAAGATATGGGATCAGATAAATCTAAATTCATTAGTAATATAGTATATAGACTAATAGTATAATATAGATCATAATGATATTCTACTGTGTACTTGCAAAGATATACATGTATACCTACGCCTGCACATGCAGAAGAAGTTTTAATATCAGCATACTTTTTTACTTCTGTCACACACTGATACATGTAGATATCATGTGGTGCTCCAGATAATTGTTAGGAGAATTTTTCTGCTAAGAAAGAAATTAATTGTTCACTATTCTTGGACTCGGCCACAGTGGGTCATACTGGCAATTAGTGTTTCAGTGTTCATTAAATATTAGTTGAATGCTTTGTGAGAAAAATAACTTCATCCTGTTTATGTACATGTATGTTAATCAGATATCTGAAATTACAGAAAATACATTTGTATGCCCCCGCAGTATACGTAGCTGAGAGGGCATTAAGTTTTACCCTTGTCCATCTGTCTGTGCGTCCGTCTATCCGTCTGTCCGTCTGTCTGTCCGGCGTAAACATGTCGCACCGTAACTTGAGAACGACTTATCCAAATTTCATGAAACTGTATTTAGTTGTTTCTTATGATGGTCAAACGATCTGTATACTTTTTGGTGAAAATAAGACTAAAACTTTTTGAGTTTATCTCAAAAACAGTTTATGATTATTGCTTAAAACTTTACACACTTCTTAGTTATATTAATCTCAAGATCTGTATACTTTTTGGTGATGATTCAAAATTTTATTTTTGAGTTCTTGAGTATTGTAAAAAAAAAGGGGGAAGGGTTTTTCACATGTCGTGCCGTATCTCAAAAACGATTTATGATTATTGCTTAAAATTTTACACACTTCTTAGTTATATTAATCTAAAGATCTGTATACTTTTTGGTGTTGATTCAAAATTTTATTTTTGAGATATTGATATTTTTTTTTAAAAAGGGGGTTTTCACATGTCGCGCCGTATCTCAAAAACAATTTATGATTATTGCTTAAAATTTTACACACTTCTTAGTTATATTAATCTAAAGATCTGTATACTTTTTGGTTTTGATTCAAAATTTTATTTTAGAGATATTGAGTTTTTTGTAAAAAAAAAAAGAGGGGTGTTTCGCATGTCAGGCCGTATGTCAGAAACTATTTATGATTATTGCATAAAAATTCACACACAAGACGACGGGCGTATCATGCGCTCATGGCGCAGCTTTTTATTTCTACTTTGTGTAGTCTTCGAGAAATACAATATGGAACACCACTGGTACCCTATGGAAAATGCATTAATTGCGCTCTTGTAACCAGTAGCCACTTTTAACACCAACAGCGTAACTGTTTATCTGAGACGAATAGTTTTTTTTTCTCAAAGTCAAGTCTCACATTTAAATAACGTCCCAAGACTTACTTAAAAAGATTAATTCATATTTGAGAAAAAAAAACAATTCGTCTCAGATAAACAGTTACGCTGTTGGTGTTAAAAGTGGCTATTGGTTACAAGAGCGCAATTATTCGTAATGCATTTTCCATAGGGTACCAGACTGAGTGGTGTTCCATATTGTATTTCTCGAAGACTACACAAAGTAGAAAAAATGGGTAGCAATCGTGTTACAAGAAATGTCAACGTTGCATAACAACCAAAAATATATGTAGGGTCATGTGGCAAAAGTTGATTTAAAATACAGTTGAAAAACAACGTCTATTTTTTTCGCTTAATGAAAAGGTCAATTTTTTAATGGCTCCTACGTGCAGACATTAATATATTTTCTATACTTTGTCAAATATGAATTTGATTTTCTGGATTTGTTAAACCTAATTGGATAATTTTTCGATTACAAGTAATTTCCGTCCTGTATCATCCAATCAGAAGCCGTACAAGATTCTATTCAATGGGAAATAGTTTATCACATAAAATTACCGATCTGAGTGTTTTTTAAAGCCTGAAATAGTATTTTAAGGACTTTCCAACATAGACAGAAAATATCGAGTCTCTATAGGTTTAGGGACGATGGCTTTTTTCATTTGCAATGAAGGTACAGATGATGAAATAGCACAATTTTTTGAACATGCTAACAGACACCATGCACTACTAAAATTTACATACGATAAATCATAAACTAAAATGCCGTTTTTAAATTATTGGTATTCAAAGGCCAAAGATTTAGAGAAACATGATTCTTAGACCTCACGACGTTCCCGGAAAAAAAAGTGAAAATCATCAGTACTTAGAGAAGTCCTCGTGCCATCCATCCTCTATTTTCAAAGGCATAATTAACAGAGAGATGTTTCGCTTTAAGAGATGGACGAACGATCCAGTAGATTTGCAAACACAATACGCGTTATTTTCTGAATGCTTTATTAAAAAGGGGATATAAAGAAAATGAATAAAAAAAACTGTTATGCAGGAGGTGACTGCAAAACAGAGAAGTGACACATTAACCCAAATCTGTATTACAGTCGCCACCCTTGGTATTCTCCACAGTGTTTCAAGACAGAAAACACACTTTAAGAACAATTAATATTTTGAAACACTGGGATATATTAAAAGATGACGAATAGGCAAAACTTGTATTTGATAAAAGACCTCTTTTCGCTTTCCGTAGGAATAAAAACTTAAAAATACACAGTAACATCTGCAACTCTTCCCAATTTACATACTGCAAATCATGAAAATATATACTATATTTGTTAAATTGATAAACATGAATAGAAAAGAAATAGTATAGAAAAGTATTAGTCAAACATCACGAGGTGTCAAGCCCCTTATAAAAATTACAGTATTTTTAAGATTAGGGAGCTGCCATTTGATTTTTATGGGGGGGGGGGGGGGGGGGGGCTAGAATGAAAAATTTTGTCCCGCATATTTTTTAAGTTGAAATCTCTGTCCTGCCTTTTTATTTTTCATTCTATTCGGTCCTGCCTTTTTTTTTTAGTTTATCCTGACTTTTTTTTACATAAATTGTCATCCTGCCTTTTTTTGTTGCAAATAATCTCGTCCTGCCTTTTTTTTTACTCAAAACTCCTGTCCTGCCTATTTTTTTCAAATTTCATCCTAGCCCCCCATAAAAATCAAATGGTAGCTCCTTTAAGTGTCACCATGCAATGGCTTGGGCTCCTGACGATGGACATGGCCATGGTCAACTAGTTTATTCTAATTGGTATAAATAGATGTTCGAAACACCTTGTGATCTATGTTGTTGGGGTGCTGGGATAGGATTTGTCAACAATTTATTGAAATACTTGGGGGTAAAAAAAATCTTCCCGGTAAAATGCAAATAAATAATTGCGCTTTTGTATCCTACAGCAAAAAGCAAAATAACAAAAATACCGAACTTCAAGGAAAATTCAAAAAAGAAAGTCCTTTATCAAATGGCAAGATCAAAAGCTCAAACACATCAAACAAATATAAAACAACTGTCATATTCCTGACATAATGGATATATTCCAAGATAGATATTTCTAGGGACAGACAATTTATAATGGCAATGAATTGACTAGATAGGTGAAGGCGTTCGTTTGTTTTTTATTGTTTAACCAAGTTGAACTGAAAAATAATGATACTAGTAATTTTAAATACACGAGGGTATGGATGGGGTTTACAATATATAGAATAATAGTTCAAAAAGTTCAGAATAATGGGCAAACAAATAATGAATAGAGAAGAATAAGCAAAAAAAAATAAAGAATAGAGAATAATTGGATGTTAAAGTTTAAAGAATGGAGAAAAATGGGCAAAATAATTAAAGAATAGAGAAAAATGCTCTAAAGAACTAAAGAATAAAATAATCAAGGACCCCCATACAGACCATCATACACTGGATTGACCATGAACACAACGATAATTGTCATAAGTGTCCCTTCAGATAGCAAAAGCATACTTGTCCAAGGTTACGGGGAGGGTTGATCTAAAAAAAATGTTAACCCCGCCACATCTTATATATGCCTGTCTAAAGTCAGAAGCCGGTTGTCATGGTTGCTGTCTGTTTTTTGTTTTTTTTTTGTTTTGTCGTTAATCAGGCTGTTGTTTATTTTTATTTTAACGGTTTCACATTTTGTCATGTCGTGAGCTTTTATATCTGACTATACGATATGGGTTTTGCTCATTGTTGAAGGCAGTACGGTGACCTATGGTTGCTTCAATCCGCTTCAGTTGGACTATGTTGGATAGTTACCTCATTTGAAATCCTTCCACAGCTCCTTATTTTATATTGGTATTGATATCCTATGGTCTTTTTAGTATACAGTTGCAAAAGAGGGGCGAAAGATACCAAAGGGACATTCAAACTCATAAGTCGAAAATAAACTGACAACGCCATGGCTAAAAAAGAAGAAGACAAACAGACAAACAACACGTCTCTAAGACATATTTTAAATCTTATTTTATAGATTACTACCACAATGAGTCTGTAGGAGGAATTCTGAAGAAAAGGGATTCTGGAGCGACACCTCGTGACTCACCCTTTACTATAAATGTATCTCATTTAAATTTCGTGGAAAGTAAAGCTGAAGTGCTACACGAAAGGCCTTGGTATAAATAATCAGTAGACTAGGCTATGCCTGGCCGCCTTCTCTATACATTGTACGCATGGCCCTCTGAACATGCATTGCGCCTGGCATTTAAAATTACAATTTTTGCCCTAAAATCTAAATAATATTTGTAACGAAATTTTTTTATTTTTGGAATTATAAGATTTAAATTACGAAACAATCATCCTACTTGATGACCCTTGTCCATACATCAATGATAAAATGTGTCTTTAAATTGTTGTACTTAAAAGTAAGCAACTGACCGCTGGCTCTCTGAACATGCATTGGACCGAACATTCAAAATAACAATTTCTACCTTAAAATGTTTATTAGTTTTGTCACGAATTTTTGTTATTTTTGAGATTATAAGAATTCAATATATGACGACCTTTGTCCATACATCTTTTATCAAATGAGTACTTAAATTGTGCGTACGGAAAAGTGAACCTAATGCCTCGTTCACACGTACGTTTAATTCGAATTGAATTCGAATCGAATGCGAATCGAATTCGCTAATCACGTTCACACACTCTTCATTTTTAATTCGAATCGAATTCGAATTGGCTAATTCGCATTATCCAATTCGCATTAGATATACGTTTTTGTTAATGCGAATTAGTTAATTCGCATCAATTCGAATTAAACTGTGGTGTGAACACTTTCTAAATTGTAATTCGAATTACCCGAACAAGTGCTTGGACGGACAGATTAAAAAATATATTATCATTATTTCTTTTAAATTCTTAGAAATATTATTCGTGTCCGCGAAAATGTCATAGGCGAAATCATGACGTCATGGTGGTCATGACGTCATATTGACGTCATATGTGTATGTTCGGACAAGTCCAACATGTCCGACAATAATCTACAAAGGGGTAACACTTGGTCGTTAATGGAGACATTCTGTCTTATCCAGTGTTGGGCGGATGATGCTATCGAGGCCGAATTATCTGGGACGCACAGAAACCGTCATGTGTACGAAAAAATTTCGTATAAAATGAAGGAGCATGGATATGTAAGAAACTGGGATGCATGCCGAACAAAAGTTAAAGCTCTCCGAGTACAATACATGAAGGCCAAACAGCAGAACAACACATCAGGACATGAAAGAGCAAAATTTGCATACTTTGATGAGATAGATAAATTCATGGGCACCAGACCAATAGTACAGCCTGAGCTGGTGGTGAACGCTGGAGCTGAGTATGTGAATGTTGACGACTTAGAGAGCTCAAATGGTAAGAAATAAAATTGTTTTGTTTTTTTGTTTTGTGATGTTGGAAAACTATGCTTGTCAAATTAACAGTTTTGTACATAACAGGTTACTGGGAAAATCTTTCACACGATTAATCGGCTAATCGGTAATTCAGGTGGTGTTTTAAAGTTCTAGTACGCTACAAAATGCACGATTTTATGATAAGATGAAGGCTTACGCTTGGGCATTGTAAGGTTTCGCTTTGAATAGTCCTGGCGCCAGCAAACATGTTTGACCGCGCCATATTCGTTATGTACCTGACCCAAGCCAGGGGACTCGTTCATGCAGTTGTTGTCGTTGTTTCGTATCTGTCATGTTTGTTTTTCGTAAATTCTTTTTTTATGAATTAGTCCGTTCGTTTTCTTATTTTGTATTTTTCGTGTCGGGGCCTTTTATAACCGACAATACGGTATGGTTTTTCCCTCATTGCTGAAGGCCGTACGGTTATCCCTAATTACATACATCTATTTTATTTCAACTTTGGTGGATATTGGTCTCATTGGCAATCATACCACATCTCCTTTATTTTTATATTAGCATTACTATGTTAAAAGGTCCTGTTACGCGGTAAGTGATTTTGGTATTCGATATCCGTCCTTTCGTAAATTATTTACAACACTATTACCGTTAATCGCTTGGAGAAAACAAGTGTTATTTATCTTAATCGAGGGGAATTATTCATAATACTTTTATTTCTTTTTTATAGAAAACGAATCAGCCGAGATAGAAACGTCACAGAATTTCAAAGATGAGATTGATGCTAACTTGGGCCAATTGGCTGAAGAGAAAGAACAGAAAATGGAAATCAATCAAAAGAAACCGATCTCCAAGTCACGGAAAAGAAAGAGGGACGAAACATTTGGTAAATATTCATTTAGGATGTACTTAAGCGAAATTTAAAAAATCATGAGTTTAATATTGATACTGTTTGTCGGAAGAGCATTCATTAAGGAACAAAATAAGCTAAAAATATTGATAGGTTATGGAACTCCTTTTCGAGATATTTTATTTAAAACAAAGGAGGGAAAAGGCTGACGCGTACTTTTGCCTTATATTTGCATTGGTATTATTTGAGCCTCAAATCGAAAGCATGAAATGTAAATCTGCTTAAATTTTAGTAAAAGACCTTTCATGAGTTATTGAAGTCTAATATGTAAAGAAAAATGTTTGTTATTGGGCAAACTAATTATTGTATTAAAGGAAGATTACCAAGAAGTCCGAACATCTGACAATTATTACTAAACCCCACCTAATTTAGTACATATTTAAGAATCTATGAAGGCGTATATGCGCAATCATAAACGCATGACATTTGAGTTTGACATACTTCTAAATATTTTTATTGTTCCGGATAATGAGTTCAAATTTATATTTTCTAAGAATCTTATACGGTTTCAGACACTCTATATCTGTTTTTGATGTACATGCACCTGTAAGTTTTTAAGTGAGTTGAGATACTTAAGTTTTTTAACTTTATTGGATGGTCAAATTGTGGTTGCCTATCAAAGGTACATCACAATGACTAGTAATTATAAATTTCTCTTCAGGTCCGTTTATGGAAACGTTAAAGCAAATGGAATTGTCCAGCACCAAACTGTTTTTAGAGCAAGAAGAAAAAATTAGAAAAGAGGAACACATAATTGAAGAAAAACGCTTGCAATCAGAGCGGCAATTCCAAATGCAAATGTTTGCCATGCAGCAGAAACTGCAAATGCAGATGATGACAATGTTTGGTCAGCAGATATCGTCCGCATTTACCTGTAATGATTCACAACCAACAACATCTGGAAAACCAGCTGCCGACTGCAGTGGTGACGCATCCGGATATAGTAGGCAAGAACCCAATTTCTTTGAAATGCAGGATGCCTTTGATTGCCTTGACACATACACGTACACAAACTTGTAAACATGATGACTGTACGATTTTCAGTTTCGAATTTAGTGTAATAAAATAAATGTTGATAACTAGTAAAGGTTATAATAAAGTTTGTTAGATCTGTCTGAATGTTTTATTATTGGAATGGAACTTAACTGACTATGCGGTATGGGCTTTGCTCATTGTTGAAGGCCGTGCGGTGACCTATAGTTGTTAATTTCTGTGTCATTTGGTCTCTTGTGGAGAGTTGTCTCATTGGCAATCATACCACATCTTCTTTTTTATATTAAGTGGTTTTATGCATACCAGGCTAGGCGTAGTACTAGTTTGATTTTAAGCTTGTACAAAGGTTCATTTCCAAAAATTGTTTTTAGCTAATCTGAATTCATTTGACGTTCTTCTTAGTAGTCGTTACCATCTCAATAATCATCTCCTTTGAAACGACAAATCGGACTGGAACAAACCTTTGTGTGATTTTTTTTTAGAGTATCCTGTACAAGCCTAACAATACATGGCAATCATTTATCCGTCGTCAAACATTGTTTGTGTAATTTAACAAGGTCCACAGGACCAAACAACATGTTTATTTTGAAAATATCTCAAAAGCCTTGAGATTGAGCAAAATTATAACAGGGTAAACGTTTAGTACGATGAGATCTGTATCCTTGGACCATGCTGGTTTTTTTTTCTTGAGGATCAATAGATGCAAATTTATTACACTTTATCGAAGCTTTTTGAGTATTTTGATGTTATCATGATAACAATCATCTTCTAAAAATCAGAAAGTGGATTGGAACCCAAACTTCATATTAATGTTCCTTCGGGTATCCTAAAGAAAAATGACAAGACATTTTTCAATCGTTCGCAAACATGAAAGCTGTTACTTTAGGGTCAAACAATTTTTTTTTGAAGATCGCAAAAATCTAATGTGTGAGCAAATTCTTAATAAGGCAAACAAAATATGGATGTGTGATAACTGTCCCCTTCGGTGGATATTTTCTTTTTAGCATTGTGACTTTAAGAGGGATTAATGAAAAATTGTAAATAAAAAAACCAAAACTTTCAGAGTAGGGGATACCAATAAGGGTAGGTAGATGCAGCCGGTTGTACGAACGTGTCATTAGTCTAATGAGTCATAGAGTCTTCATTAGCCTAATGCTTCATAAAGGCTTAATGAAGACTTAATGACCCATTAGGCTAATGCCACGTTCGTACAACCGGCTGCAGAACACAGTGTCACTAAGCACACATACCTTTTGTCTGCCCAATTGGTAAAATTGTTCAACCTAAATACATCTGTCCATAGAGGGTTTAAAAATCTCAAATACCGTTATATTTTTTCTTTCTTATATACAACTTGCAGTGAGTTATTTTTGCCGTGAAATAACCTATGTATCCATAATGAAGAGTTACGACACAAACAAACGAAAACAACAAATAATAAACATGACTTTGTACCGACCGACAAAAAAAAGTTGAGTACAAATGAACAATACTTTTTCGAAATGGATAAATTGTGTATTTTTGGAAAAGTGTAAAATTGGCGTTATTAGATATACACATATTTAATTTATTTTAATGTAAAATATCGTACATATTCTGAGTTTTAAATTATCAGAGCATATTATGAAGTTAAATCTAAATTACATGTCATCAAATTGATACTTTCTCGATCATAAAGTTTCATACGATTACGTTCACTGAAACAGGTACTCTGCTATCGCTTTTCTTATGTTTTTAGCATCACCTATTTGTCCTTCGAAATTTCCGCAAATAGCCCTAGCATTTTCAACGTCCCTTGTCACTTCTTCATCAAACCACTCTTCGATACAGACGTCCTTGTTGATTTCACAAATATTGTGGAGAATAACACAGTCTGCAATAACATCCAACAAAAATGGAAGCTGCCCATCAAATCGCTTGAGTAGTCTTCTAAACCGGGCCTTTAATCGGCCAAAAGAATTTTCTACGACCATCCTTGCACTAGATAGTTTGTAGTTGTATGTTTCTTGTATTTCCGATAGTTTTCCTTTAAACGGGGTCATTAACCATGGTAGAAGTGGGTAGGCGGCATCTCCTATCAAGTGAATAGGAACCTGTGTGTTATTTAGATTTAACACCTTCTCTGGGAAAAATCCTTGGTTTCCAATTTCAAAAAGGGAAGAATGTCTGAACACTCGCGCATCGTGAACTTTTCCAGGCCATCCGACATGTATATCTATGAATTTATAAGAATGATCTACCACAGCCTGCATAATTATACTGTAATAACCTTTCCGGTTGTAAAAGTCGCTCGAGTTCTCAGCAGGCGCAATTATAGGTATGTGCGTGCCGTCTATAGCACCAACGGTTTGTGGGAATCCTAAGTTGGCGAAGCCGCTTACTATTTCATCAGCCGCTTGGTTTCTTGGGAATTTTACGAATGTTTTAGTAAGAACTTGTCTCATTTTCATGCATGCTTCGTGTACAATATTACACGCTGTCGATTTTCCTACTCCAAATAATGCAGCCAAAGATCGAAAGTCCATCTGTGTACCAAGATACCAAAGAGTCATTAGAAGTCTTTTGCCAACAGGAACAGCCGATCGCATCACTGTATCCTTCTTTTTTATATGTGGTCCTAGCTCTTCTTCCAAGAAACTAAATGTTTCCTTCGAAATTCTAGTATGGTGCCTCCAATCCGAATCTGACCAAACAATTATTGCATCGTTGTAAATGTCAACTGTTCTTTCTTTTGCCCACAGCGCTCTTTCTGTGCATGGCTTTCTAGCAAGATCAACAAACAACATACATGCCATTTTTCGCCTTCGCTGCAAAGATCGAAAAAAATGCCGTTTTCTCCTCTGTCTTTGATTTTGTAGCACCATTCTCCTCTTCATTCTCTTATCTTGTATCCACACAGAAAAAACAAGTCTCATGATAATACAAAGAACAAAGCTGAACATTTTTTTGCGATCGAAGTGCTCCATATTGGTGTCTTGCAAGGAATACAGCACACGTCATTTGTGACGTCATATACAACGTCATATGAAAAAGAAGATGTGGTATGATTGCCAATGAGACAACTCTCCACAAGAGACCAAATGACACAGAAATTAACAACTATAGGTCACCATACGGCCTTCAACAATGAGCTAAGCCCATACTGCATAGTAAGTTATAAAAGGCCTTGAATTGACAAATGTAAAACAATTCAAACGAGAGAACTAACGGCCTAATTTATGTACAAAAATGAACGAAAAACAAATATGTAACACATGAATTACAGGCTCCTGATTTGGGACAGACACATACATACAGAATGTGACAGGGTTAAACATGTTAGCGGGATCCCAACCCTCCCCAGCCTTTGCCAGTGGTGTAACAGAACATAGTCATTCATTACTGTTTCACAAACATTTCAACATCTGTATCACAATATTTTCCTCCCTGAGTAACTGCGGTAACTGCGGAGCGGAATAACCAAGATAGGGGTATTATGTTGTTTTGAATTGATCAAGGCGAAGCAGAAACAATATATCAAAGTTCCAGGCATAAATTGCGCCGAACGTGCGTTGTTGAATAAAAGACTTGATCAGCGCTCTTGCCGAAACATTTGAGAAATGGGCAAATAATGTTCGTAATTTTCGGGAAATGTTTAGATTTTTTATTAGTTGACAAACAGTGTTTAGTAATCACAGAAACTGTTAGTCTCAAATATTTTTCCAAAGAACATTCATTGTAAGACACATAAAGTTTGTTTCTTCTTCAAATGTATTGAATTTTTAATTTTATCTTTCTAATCAATTGATTTATTATTGGTAGCGAGGTATAATTTAGTTGATTTGTGTCAAAAAGTATTTATTTTATATGAAAATCCAAATTTCAATCCAATCGGTATTGAACCCTGACATGAAAGTGCATTATACCAGTCTGAATAGAAAAATGTCACAGAAAGGCTTCGTGTCACAACTTATACATACTAGTCAGCCAATGCGTTTTCTTTGTTTAGCTTATCTTATAATAAGACACGTCTGGTAATGTGAGAGTGATTTTTTTTTCTTTATGCACGGTTGTCGGAATGCTTATAGTAAGACTTACAGTAAACATTATTATTATATTTTATTTAAACAACTTCCTTCAAAATGGTAAGCAAAAGTGAATAACATTGCAAATTGTGGTAAAATTTAAATAAATAAAGGAACTCAAATGTCAACATTACTCAATTTATAAATACTGAATAGAATAAAGCTAAAAGGTATGAAAAATTAGCTTACAAATAAAACACATCTTGAATTGTTTAAATACTGAAAAGGGAAATAATCCATATAAGAGCAAGAAGGTTGGAGACGCAATTAGCCCTAAAATATTTTTTTGTTTTTGTTTTAAATCTTTTTAAATCAATCAATTAATTAATTGATAATGCGAATTAAAAGATAACGACGTTTGGACAGTAAAGCGAATTTGACGCGCATTGCAATTCGAATTAGAATTGACGTTAGGACGTAAAACGTTTCGAATGCGAATTAAACTAATTCGAATTAGTTAATGCGAATCGAATTCGAATTACGTGTGAACTCAGCATTAAGTTAAAGACCAAACAGCCTATTGTTCATGCGCATCAACTAACGCATTTGTTAGTGACATAAAAGCTCTATGACGTTGTTTCCAGCCATGAAAAAACGTCAAATTATAAAGTTCTATTTCGCGTTTTTTTCACGGATTCCAACATGGTGTACGCTTAAAACTACGTCTTCCAAGAAAAGTGGAATTAAGCGTCGCGCTGATAACTAGTGGAAATTAAACACAAATGGACACAAAAGATACTACACTATCTGTAACCTCCGTTCTAATAAAAATAATAATAAACATATAAATTTTGAACTCGGCTTTTTGCATTTGTCATTTCATCTTTTCTATACTTGTTGTACTTGCCAACAACGAAGTCCATCTTTTCTTTCTCGTGTCAAAACGAAGTTCTCGAACAATATGACCAAAATTATCTTAAACATAAGGGAACACTGTTTATATCCATATATTACTATGCAATATTCTAGGTTTACTACATGTACATGTATTTACTCGTAAAGCAAATATAGTATCGGGCTAGTGATAAAAAAAAATAGGCGCTAATGAAAGAATCAAATCGGAGCAAATTAAAGATCGATTTTTTTTTAAATCGGCGCAAATCTCGTACACCCGTGTAACTTTACACTGGTAAATTTATATGACTTACGCTTAAAATTTTAACTTAATATGTGATTTTCAAAATTGAGTTTTCAGAAGGTTAGGCCGATAAACAATACTTTCTAGAAGTTTCGATATACTGGCAACGTATGCATGTTGAGATTAACTTATTTCTTTAAGATTCTCGTAAACTAATGGTGATCTTGCAATGAAGTTAAATTTTATCTATACTGCTTAATTGACAAAATATTAATTTACGGTTTTTAAAACTAAACTTGTTGTAAATTTAACTTATGACAAAAATAATTGCTTCAAGAATAAGATCCAACATAACATTTCTCACTTTCAAAAAGCTACAATGACCGGAAAGATTGAAAACAAATTTCGATTTTCAATGCCGGCAATCTGTACATACCTCGTCTTTGTTTTAATTTCCAAAATGAGCTATTTAGATTCATAATATTTCATCCAGTTTTGAGAAATACTTTATAGTTTTCATCGGAAAATTATTTCTTAGATTCTAAATCAATTTTTGAATTAAAAACTTATTTGTATTTTATATTTACTGTCTCGTTTATTCAAAACACGTGAGGTAATAATAACGGGGATCGTATTTTATGATAAATGGATGTATAACGTTTTAGAATCAGAAGTTTAAAACTTTAATTCATATATTATACCTATAATTCTAATTTTCTTATATTTTAAATATTCAGAAATAATGAATCCACAAACTAGATGGAATCATTTATATACGCTCGTCTTAGTCGGGACACATAATGGTATGAAGAAGTCCGTCCGTGCTAATGTCTGTCCGTCTGTCAACAGTAGCGAAAGAGTACGCTAGGGCAAAGTTCTGAAATTGACGCGACAAAAAAACCCACACATCTAGTCTAATATAGTCAAATAGTCTGTAAGTTAGCCAGTGTCATCTTTCATTTCTCTTTTTATTTTCAAAGATTTTGCTAATGAGAGGGAGAGGACAAAAACAGACTTTCCTTTCTAAAGCGTCGTAAAATGGCTAGTTCGAACAATTTTTCATTCCGACGGATGGTGTTTCTGAAGGTTAATTTTGTGCGGCAACAACATCATGAGATCTGATACTGATACATACATGTGATCTCTTGTATTACCGGATAATAAAGTAGGTGAATATAGTTGTTATTCTTGATTTTTGAAAATTTAAATGTGGGTTTCAAACGTCCAATTTGCAATTTTTTTCAAACAGTACGCCAGCAAGGAAAACTTGTACTATGACGTCAGATTCAATGTTCTGAAGAAAGACAACTCTTTTCTTCAAAACGAACGAGAAAAAAACATGAAAATTAATCATAACTTTTTTGAAAGGTCGGTGACATATACATTTTTTTGCTTTATTTTGAAGAGTACACATGTCACTTTCCTTCTTGAAATTTTTATGAAAAAATCACTGGTAGATATTTTTTAATACTTGAAACGTTTTTCATTCTTGCGTTTTATTTTTAGCAGGAATGAAATAAATCATATTTTTTTAGATCAAAACAATAAGAGTCTTAAACTCTTGAACCTGTATTTGATAGACACAAATCTACAGTTTAACATGAAACAAGAATTATGCTTGTAGGTTTGATATAATGGGATTTTTTGAGAGTTTACATAACAAGCAAATATCATGTTAATATTCGGGAAAACACGAAACTGAGGTTGCTATAGTGACAAAACTAAGTCGGTGACCCCCAATTTTTTTTATCATATTTTGTTCCTCAAATCATGAAATACCTTCACACAAAATTTTAAGGAAAAATCACTGGTAGAACTGAATAGGCTGTTTGGTCTTTAAACACTTACGCAAAAGTTACATTATCGCAGTTTCATGTAACTACTTTGATCTTTTATTTCTTAAACACATGATGGCGTATTTCTTAACATTTTGTAAACTTCATTTCTGAATTCTTTAATCTTTTATGTCATTTTTCTGAATTCTTTATATTTTTGCCCATTATTCTTTATTATTTATATTTTTTGCCCATTTTTCTCTATTCTTTATATTTTAGCACCCTATTATTCTCTATTCTTTATTTCTTTACCCTTTTTTTCTCTATTTTTTTTTGGGGGGGGGGGGGGTGATCTTCATTTAAATACACTTTGTACTCTATACAATTGCCTTTCTGGATTGGAGGTCTTTCATTTCTGCATTCTTTTATCTTTTAAATAATTTTTCTCTATTCTTTATCTATTTTCCCCGTTATTCTCTATTGTTTATATGTAACACCCTATTATTCTCTATTCGTTTTGTTAAAAGTTTTGCCCTTAATTCTGCACTTTTTGCTCGTTATTCTTTATTCTATAAATCCCATCCAGGACCTCGTTCTTGTGTTATCGTGCTCGTTTTCCAGTACTGGAGGTACGTCTGTACGGTCATAAATCTGGGGAAACCAATGACTTTTACCACTGATGTTTTCTGATTCACGGGTAAGTATGCTATAGCTAGATATTACATGTATGATAACAACTGGTCGACTTGGAGTCACAATAACATGTCCGAGCATGTTAACATGTCTTCCTGTTGGCTAATACACTGTTAGAGGGTATGGATGGAGTTTACAGAATAGAGAATAATGGTCCAATTCTACATAAAAAGGGTAAAAAAATCAAGGAATTATAGAGAACAACTGGCAAAAAAAGAAGAGGATAGAATAATGGGGTGTTTAAATATAAAGAATAGAGAATAAAAGATAATAGAGAAAAATTATTAAAAAAAAAATAATACATCATTGAAGGGCCCCGTCCAGGCCTTCTGTTAATTAGCACGGTGAACGTCCAAAGTACTGAGTGTTGATGAAATATTTGCCACTGGACTGTAAACACCCATGAGTCAATAGCATTATACTAATCAGAAACAAAAGTACATGTACAGAAGATAGACATAAAGAAAGTTAACGTTCATTTTTTTTTTCACTTGAGAAAACATATCTGCTTAATTGGACTTAATTTGATTTTTATTTATTCGCATTAAGCGATTATAATATTTTGCCTTCTTTTTCTATAAGCAAAGAAGGTAATCATATATCTAATCATTTTTCCTGTACTATCGACGTTTGCATATTCTAGTTGAGGTTTTGTATGGCTTTATTTAGGGACAATGGCGAAAATCCTACAACAGATTTTGAGAAACTCAATATTCATGTGGTAGGATCGATAAAGAAAAGAACATGTTATTCGTTTACATAATATTTGTCGCTGGACGATAATCATCTATAATCATCTCCGTCATCATTACATATACCTAGCTCATTGCCTGATATTTCAATCCCTAGAAACTGATGATGATGATGATGATGATGATGATGATGATGATGATGATGATCAAAAAGAAAAGACTAAAACTTTGTATATAATTATATTGATATAAGGGAGCAACCAGCAACCATTTAGTTTCGGGAGGGGGGAGGGGGTTATGGTTTTTTTTCTTAGAAAAATATTCTGATCCCCAATTTGATAAAAAAAATATTGTGGTCAAGCAGATGAATACTGAATCCAAATTTTCCCCATAAATTTTGAAAAAAATAACTTGATTGATAGCGTCGAAAAACTAAAAATATATGTTCGAACTCAGACAAAAAACCATAACCCCCCCTTAAAGTTAGATGGTTGCTCCCTAACCCCACTAGTAATTTTATGTTGTTTGTACAGCCAATGAATCTTTTGTTAGCGTTCCTGAAGAAGGTTAATCCAGAAATAGCTTCGGACACGCTCATTTTTAACGTGTCATTTCTATATACTTTACCTTTTAATAGATAACAACTGTTTACAACTAAATGTTGCCTTACTAATATGTCAATCTAAATCTCGTGTAGCATGAGATGTTATTTCCCTGAGTCTTTCTTTGGTGCGGTTTAAATTTTCTGTTTCCGTTTTTATTAAAGGAGATCAGTCATCAAAAGCAATACTCTAGAATATTAGACCATACATCTTTTATAATTATTGCAAATTAAAAGAAATTAAAAATCAAATTATTTTATTGGAAGAAGTGAAAAGTTCAAATTGTAAAACACGTTTAATTCTTGACTTGATAAATCATATAACAATTTTGAATCATATTAGACAATACTTCATGATGTACTACTTAAAGTTTATAAGACAATACTTTAATTTTTGATGTAATACGTCTTCTGATTGGCTGAAACTTTTTTGTCTATCAGCGTCATCAACGTTTTTTCATGATTTACTCCTTAAAAATGGAATTTAGAATTAAATTATAAGGAATGACTGTAATATTTTTCTGTCGATTCGAAATAACCTGATGTTATTTCTTCATAGACAGAAAAAATATTACAGTCATTCTAAAAAAAGGTACTTTTTCATAGAAGATGCATTTTTGACATTTTGTAGGCTTTACTTTTATAAATTTTGACTTGGATGGAGAGTTGTCTCATTGGCACTCATACCACATCTTCTTATATCTATTGTATGATTTTGTTTGGTATACCCCAAACATTTTTCTTTTGAGGGGAGCGTACATGGACCACCCTGTCTGTCCGTCTGTCTGTGTTTAGATATAGGAAGATGTGGGATGAGTGCCAATGAGACAACTCTCCATCCAAGTAAAAATTTATAAAAGTAAACCATTATAGGTCAAGGTACGGCCTTCAACACGGAGCATTGGCTCACACCGAACAGCAAGCTATAAAGAGCCACAAAAATTACTAGTGTAAAACCATTCAAACTACATGTACTGTACATCAGATTCCTGACTTAGGACAGGTGCAAACATTTGCAGCGGGATTATACGTTTTAATGGAACCAAACCTTCTCCCTTTTCTGAAACAATAGTATAACATCACAACATAGAAAGAAACACTATACAATATCAATTGGAAGGCTTAACTCAATCAAAAAACGTAAATTTACACACAATGAACGAATAAATTTGATCTGTGATACCTGAATACAAATACATAGTTAATAAAAATTATAAGGGATAAATAAGTAAGGTCAAAAGTAAATAAACAGGTTTAAACAAAGTTAAAGTATGATACCACTGTGAAATGTTAAACAATATTTAGAAAATAATCACTTTTGAAAAAACCTGCGTCATATTATACACAGGTAATACAAATGATTTTGTTGTTAAGTATACTTCTTCTTCTGTGTGTATAAAATCTTCCGTTTAGGAATACCAAGAAATTTCTTTGATATCAATAAAACTAATCTAACACTTGGTACATATGGGGTGAATATCAACAATAAAACTATACAATAAGTGCTAAATAAAACTTCCTGTACAAGTGCAAAAACAGTATTTAATATCTAGTCAGCTTAACTCCTTTAACAGCTAAAGGAATATTGATGTAACTTAACTCAATAATTGAACAATACAGATTTGCATAAAGGAGGGTCTGAATGGGGTTACAGAAAAGAGATAAATGGACCAAAAAAATAAAGAATAGAGAAAAATATGTATTAATATAAATAAAAGAGAATAACGGGTTGCTAAAATATAAAGAATTGAGAAAACTTGTCAAATTTATAAAGAATAGAGAAAAATGGCTTAGGGAGCTACCATTTGATTTTTAGGGGGGGGAGGCTAGGATGAAAAATTTTGTCCTGCATTTTTTTTAGTTGTAATCTCTGTCCTGCCTTTTTATTTTTCACGCTATTCGGTCCTGCCTTTTTTTTATTATAGTTTATCCTGACTTTTTTTACATAAATTGGCATCCTGCCTTTTTTTTTTTTTTTTTGCCAAGTTGCTCATCCTGCCTTTTTTTTTACTCAAAACTCCTGTCCTGCCTTTTTTTCAAATTTCATCCTAGCCCCCACCCCTCCCCAATAAAAATCAAATGGTAGCTCCCTTAAAAAGTTAAGAATACAGAATTGAAGGTCCCCATTTAGACATTCATAAAGGAATACAATCCCGGTCAAACTGGGGGAGATAATATAAATTTACTTTCGATATGTCTTGGACCATATCTTTTTGTTTTTTGCCGGGTTGGACGAAGTCTCAAACTGGCTCATAGTATGATGATGTCGGACTAATGGGCGCGGGTGAGCGGGTGGAAAAAAATGGTATCAAATTTGTGTAATCCACTCCTACAGTTTTCTACCCAGATCTCCAACAAGAAGATTTCACATATGTTAAAGTTGTGCACCTGCTACTATGGAATTGTTTGGGTAATCTTTTCTCATTTTTTCCAGACTTTGTAACTTAGTCATTTTCAGAAAAATTTTGTCACAAATATTGCAATTCGGCCATTTTGAGACTTTGACCCATTTTTTGTATTGTTTTACTGTTAAGTCTTGTTTTTCAAAACCTGCCAGTCAGCAAGGGAGAAAACTCTTCTGAGGGAATGTAAAAAAAGGAAACTCAAAATCCTAAAAAGTTGATAAATTTCTGAAACATAAAATGCATTTAAAATTAAATTTGCCATTTATTGTTAAATGCACATGAACAACAAAAGCATATCTGAAATTAAAATTAGGAGCTGAGGCATGATAGCCAATGAGCCAATCAACTAGTGGATGACCATTTGATATTCTGGATGTGGAGGGGGCGAGGGCAGGAGAATTTTTGGCGGATTTACTCTTTGTATTCATCTGATGCAACGCATGCTAATTTTTTCCGCGGATTCGATACATTTTTGCTGGGTCTAAATCAGTCTTGTATGAATAAACTCTCCATTTACCCAATCTCAAAGATATGTCGTAAAAGGAAAATAAAAAATGAAAAATCTGCACAGTCAAGGTACGACACATAATTTAGATAGTCTGATATCATGGTAAAGGCACATAGTGTGCTTGATTTCAATTTCTTATATGTGCAAAAAAATAACCTTTGCCTATCTTAACGATGTCGTAAAAGTGATGTACACACTAAACAATCTGCACAGTCCAGGTACCAACAGCATAACCACTAACTTGAACAAGGAAAATTAAGACAGCAGATATTTCGGAAAGAAGGTGTCAAAATGTGCTGACTCCTACCATTAGGGAGCTACCATTTGATTTTTTTATTGGGGTGGGGGCTAGGATGAAATTTGAAAAAAGGCGGGACAGGAGTTTTGAGTAAAAAAAAAAAGGCAGGATGAGAAACTTGGCCAAAAAAAGGCAGGATGACAATTTACGTAAGACAAGTCAGGATAAACTAATAAAAAAAGGCAGGATCGAATAGAGTGAAAAATAAAAAGGCACGACAGAGATTACAACTAAAAAAAATGCAGGACAAAATATTTCATCCTAGCCCCTAAAAATCAAATGGTAGCTCCCTTAAGACGTACATCTGTCTTCAGACAGCTTCGTGAGATATACAACTGCTGTAGTAGTGAAGCTACAAAAAAAACTTGATGTATTACTAAATTACGAAAGCCTATTAGAGGCACAAAAAAAATATTTTTATCTTACGAGATAATCATTGTTTTATCTCGTAATTACGAGATAAGATTTTATCTCGTAATTACTAGATAATCATAGTTTTATCTCGTAATTACGAGATAAAAAAAATATCTCGTAATTACGTGATAGTTACGCGATAATTATCTCGTAATTACGAGATAACTATCACGTAATTACGAGATAATAATTTTTTTATCTCGTAATTACGAGAAAACTATCGCGTTATTACGAGATAAGAAGCTGTTTTATCTCGTAATTACGAGATAATTATCTCGTTATTACGAGATAATTATCGCGTAATTACGGGATAATTATCGCGTAATTACGAAAAAAACTATCGCGTAATTACGAGATAATCATTTTTTTATCTCGTAATTACGAGATAATCATTTTTATACGCCTGTTTACGGGATGTATCAACATGTCGGACATTAACTAAAAAACGCTTTAACTAATTTGCATAAAACTTTGGTGAATTGTTTATGTCTATTGACGCGAGCTCCCTTTCGTTTTTTATAAATTTTAGATTTTATGTTTCCGAGTTATGGGTTTTTTTTCATAAAAAAAGGGGGATTTTCCAGTTTTCGGACAAAAAATAACAAATGCTTTCAGCAGTTCTTATAAAACTTTGGTGAATTGTTTATATCTATTGATATAAGCTCTGTTTAGAATTTTATAAATTTTTCAATTATCATTTCTGAGTTATTGGGTTTTATTCATCAAAAAAGGGGTGATTTTCCAGTTTTCGGACAATAACTCAAAAATGCTGTCAGCAATTCTCATGAAACTTTGGTGAATTGTTTATATCTATTGATGTAAGCTCCCTTTACATTTTCATAAATTTCTAATATGACATTGAGAATTAATTGAACTTTATTTGTTTATAGTCTGACAACAGATTTACTAAGTATTGCGAAACAGCACAGTGTATTGCACAACAGCAAGAAATATTTAATTGAATATAAATTCAATTCATATAACCAATTTCAAGTTCTTCGACTACATTTATTCAGAAACCTATAATATGTCAAATATTTAATTACAATCCAAATTCAGATCTGTATCAAGCTTGAATATTGTGTCCATTTTTGCCCCAACTGTTCAGGGTTGGACCTCTGCGGGCGTTTCCAGCTGCGCTCAGCGAAGCAGTTTATTTTATCTCGTAATTACGCAATGATTATCTCGTAATTACGAGATAAAAAAAATGATAATCTCGTAATTACGAGATAGTTTTCTCATAATTACGCGATAATTATCTCGTAATTACGAGATAAAAAAACTTCTTATCTCGTAATCACGCGATAGTTTTCTCGTAATTACGCGATGATTATCTCGTCATTACGAGATAGTTTTGTCGTAATAACGCGATAATTATCTAGTAATTACGCGATAGTTTTCTCGTAATTACGCGATAATTATCTCGTAATTACGAGTTAAAAAATGATTATCTCGTATTTACGCGATAGTTTTCTCGTAATTACGAGATAAATATTTTTTTTTTTACCCTAATAGGCTTACGTACTAAATTGAAGATGAAATTCATTTTTTACAGAGGATGACCTTGAGGTCACTCCGATGTATTGCTATCGCCTAAATTTCCATTATGCAAATTAGTTTTGGGATTTCAACCGATCTATAAAAATTATAGATCCGCGGTCATTACAAGGGAAAAAAGTGCATTTTTATACCTGCGATTCCGTTCTCCGTTCGTACGATGTTTCATCAAAAAATGGAATCATTTCAGTTGTTGATTTAGTACTGAAAATTTGACTGAATTATCTCCTTATTAAATACGGTTTTATATGTTTAATAGGTGTTTAAGAAAGAGGTCAGGTGCTCATGTTCATTCATAAAATTATCGTTCATTCATGAATTTATCGTAAAATCAAAATCACTACACAGGTCACACAGGTTGTATACGTAGTGTCAAAAGATTACCTGTATAGTATCTAAAACTAGACAAACTTAACTGACTCCAGTGTGTGATAACATTTTGTGAGGGAATTCGATGTTTGCTATACCACTGTTCATTTCAACGCACTTTATGACGATACCACTTTATGAATATGAATGAAATTTTTTGCAGTGTTTTAAGAAATAATTTTACTTTAAAATCGCGTATCATTTGTGAACTATTAAATGTTTTACAAGGACGAATTTTCTGTATAAAGTCAATAATTGTGTGAACTTTTGAAGCCCAAACTTTTTATAGCCTTAAATACGCTAATGAAAGATCCGAAAACTATACCCATACAGAACGACATGTTTTTGAAATTGTAGCAAAACTTTTGGTTGACAAATTTTAATTCGTTATTGCATAAATATTAACTTGAAATATCTGTCATTTTCTCCCTACCCAGTTTACCTCTATTACTCATTATGATGTGGACTTGACATTGTTATTGAATCTTATGCAATTTGATTGGATTAAGTTATTATTAGATTACCTTCAAACTGTTCATGCTTTTTCGTACGAGTATATTGATTAAATCAGAGCGTGCATGAATGTGTACAGAAAATTAAATGACCTGCAAACTGGACACTGGACCAGTCCATATTACGTTTTATCAATGAATAGATTTTTTTTTTATTTCCCAAATTACAGGGCCCATAAAGGGCATAAAATCAGATACAATTGATTTACATAATTGGTAACAACAACAATAATAGCGGCATATAAATAGATATTTAGTATATAAGCATTGGTCAGAATCAGATGAACGAAACTTAAGGTATGAAAGGTAACGATTGCCACTTTTTATCTTTTCACATAATTTTCCACATACACATTAGATAAATTATTTTTGATAGCCTATTGCGGAGAAAAAAGAGAAAGTTTACTGTATTAACGTTCTATTCCATTAAATACGCCATTTTTCGAAGATAAATGCAGAAAAACATTTATGAACGGCTACGCCAGGTAAAATTGTTGTTTATCCTAAAAAAAAATACAATTTTCAGTTTCATTAGAATATTATAATAATAATAAATCCCAAATTTATGTAGTCATTAGATAAAGTCCTTATATGTCCGATCTGCCTATTTTTGGACATCAAAAGACAATACGATCGTTTTAAGGTCAATTTCGTCTACCTCACGCAATCTTGTTAGGCACTATAATGAAATGGACCTGAAATTTATTTCACATGTTTCCTGAAAATTGATAAATATCAAAGCAACATAGAGCTTTTTGTTCTAGTTCGTATAATGACAATTTAATGTCATGTTTGTTTGTGATGATCCCCCTTTTCGGGATTGCATGAGAATTATAGTTATCTCGTATCGCATGAGGAAGACACATGTCAACTGAGCAATTATGTTTGGAACTTAGTTTTAAGGAATGATGTCAAAGTAACATTATGAAAATATTTTTAGTAAGCTGAACTATTTTTATTTTTTACATGTTTATGTCTTGTAAGATATTTTATTTCTGTCCCGTTTTTCAACATTTGCGTCTGGAAAGTTGAAATGTTTTAACTGAATGGTTAATTTAAATTAATTATGAAAATGGTCAAAATTAAATCAATAAAGGAAATTATTGCCCAGTTACAAACACTACCAGGGGATAATCCATAATGATTTTTTTTTTCAGTTATATGTTTCAGCACATGTATAATTAACCCCAACTTTAGCCTGGTAAACTTGTTGTCTCCTTGTAAAATATAAAACATATTTAAAATGATTTCCTGCTAAAGTCTTATATTGATATAAAGTTAAAACCGTCTTGCTTCTCACTAGTCAACACTCCTGTCCTGTCAGGTTTAATTCTTATATATATGGATGAAAAATAAAAGTCCACAAAACATTAACATGGCAGCAATTGCTTTTACAGCCTTTAACACTTTGATTTTTTTTACAGAAGAGTGTCCACCATGCACTTGCATTACACTATAATAATAGTAGAATAGTATGATATACATATAGATGAAAATTATATATACATGCAACCGTAATATTAATATAATATATAACAACAAACCAGTGTCTTCTCTGGAACTATTATTATATTAGTATAATAGTCTAAGGTATACTGATTTGTATCACTACAATATAATAGTTATTACGGTGAGGTTGAATTTCCTGTCATTTATTCATCATCCAAGCACGAACTTGTATAAAAATTTCAGGTATAGAGATGTGATCTGTTTCTGTGACATGTGCTTTTGACCATCCACAAGAACCTGCGGTCATCCGATGTTCAGTACTTCAGTACTTTGATTTTATATTGTGATACTAACAGTTATATTAGAAAATTTTATTTTGATTTTTTGATAAATGAAAACATACTTTATAGGTTTAAATGATATACATGTATATAAAATTACATATATACTCAACCCATGATCACACATTCAGGTAAATAAGCTTTGATCCTTTTTGAAACAGTCTATCTGTAGAACTGAGGACAGGGGACTTTTGAAATATTTACTTTCATTATGTATATATATATATATATATATATATATTAATGATCTTGTTGATATTGTTTGTTTTTATTTTGTTATGTTGTGTCACATGCTATACATGTATTGTGTAATGGCAATAAAGATTTGAATTGGAAAAAAACAGCTAGAAACTCTTTTAACATAACATAAATAAATTTGAAAGAAACTGAAAGGGATTTTCAAGAATAAATGTTTTGCAAATCTCCAAGTCATTCACATGACCTTTGCTGTCCATTTCTCGGTCAAATACGGTCAGGAAAATAAAACGACAGAACATGTACATTAGCATTAACCTATGTTATATTTTCATACATTTATCTATGTTCTTAAAAATTATTTTCATGAATATTTATTGATGAAATTAATATAATTATAACAAGCGATAAGGAATGTTATTTTGCACTCTATTATTTCCGCCTAATTATACAATATACGTTCGGTTATCAGTCAAACGGCAAGGAAATTTCTGCGGCAACATAACACCGGTATGACTTCTCAAGGTCACATCCGATGTAAAATATGACGTCTGAACCTTATACATGTACTAGGTCATACCTAATGTATTATATTAATCGACGATTAAAGTATAATTGAAAGAGTGGTGGAACACAGTCGTCCATATACCGACTGTGCGAGGGCTTTATAGCCAGTCAAGGTCGTTAAAAACCCCCATCATCACAGTCGTCCATTGCGACACGTACCCACACTGTTTGCATATGACCAATCGAAAAAAAAATAGTGGTAGAAAACAGCCATTCATTGTGACACGTAACACTGTGTGCACATGACCAATCGAAAAAAGAGTGGTGGAACACAGTCGTCCATTGTGATCCGTAACACTGTGTGCAATTGACCGATCGAAAAAAAGAGTGATGGAACACAGTCGTCCATTGTGATATATTCGTTATATTTTTTGCCCATTATTCTTTATTCTTGATATTTAAGAACAAAATTATTCTTTTTTATTGGCTACTTTGTCTGTATAACTGGTCCATTATTGTCTATTTTGTTAACTTCATCTAGACCCCATACATGTTATTGTCGGCTTGTTGACTACTGCAATGTATTTTGCATTATGTGACTGTTAACGGAAGCCTACAGTAAAATATGCATGTTGAATTAGTGTTGTAGCAGTAGATACTCAATACAATGCCGTCATTTTTGTTTTTATCCACAATTTGTATATTTTGCATTTAATCCTACAGTCTCACTTTTTTTTGGAATCGCGGTCAGAACGTGATGCTCGAAAATATTAGGAAATGACGTCACGTTCGATGAAAATTTACATGTTCATCTGAGTCAACATATGAATGAAATGCATACAAAGTCATTTGTACAAGAGTTGTTTGTCTTAAATTTCAATACAGTTACATTTTTGTATATGAATAGATGTATGACAGGAATTAACTATTTTCTTATTACCGACTTTTGACTCCGGGGTTTATACTTTTTCGACAGGTTACCTGATCTGTGGTAGGACATTCTGGTACTCGGTCAAGTAAGAGCAACTTAAAGAAGACAGAATGAGATGCTCGAAAATATTAGGAAATGACGTCACGTTCGATGAAAACTTACATGTTCATCTGAGTCAATATATGAATGAAATGCAAGCGAAGTCATTTATACAAGAGTTGTTTGTCAGTTGTTTGTCTTAAATTTCAATACAGTTACATTTTTGTATATGAATAGATGTATGTCAGGAATAAACTATTTTCATATTACCGACTTTTGACTCCGGGGTTTATACTTTTACGACAAGTTACCTGGCCACCGTTTCACAAAGCCTTCTTAACTTACGATCACCGTATCATTTTACGATCCGTTTACGTGTGGTTCTACGTTCCCGTTACGTGTGTTTCACAAAGGCATCGTAAAGGACTACTAAGTTGATCGCAAGTTACGCACTGTGTATCATCGTAAGTGTATTGTAAAAAGGAACTCTAGCTGTAAACAGGAGGAGTGAATCGTAGTTTATTTACATCGGAATATGGCACACTCTTCTTACACAGATCGATGAGTCGAGCATGCCGATGAGAGCGGACGTGAAAATGTTTGCAGAGAGAATCCTTCAACATCATTGAAATTGTTTTGCCAAATTGGTTCCATGGATAAATATTGTTATCCTTACATCTTATATTTTATGTTTTGGATTATATTTTTTTGTTGAGGAAAGTTTCTGCAGATATTTTCAGGTTTGTTTGAGACATGTGGTCAGATGGAATCCATTAGTAGTTTCCATGTGGGAAACTATCAGACCAATCTCTTTGATGTCTGAGGGTTTTAGCTGTTGTTCCCCTAATGGATCGGTAGTTTCTTTCCGAGATGCTTTATTGTAGGATTTTCGGCTTTCCTCTACCAGGAATACAGCTGGGCATTTAGCGGTATCGGTTTGGAATCCAAGTATGTCCCTTCAGGTTTCTCGTTCGTTGCCTTGGCATTTGTGCGGCATCCGGGGTGACCTTAATCCTTTATTTTGTATATAATTGTTTTTATATTTTGAATTTTTGTATTTGTGAGGACGAGCGAATCAGGTGAGTGGGTATGTTTGTATGTTTTTCATTTGTAGACGAAACACAAGCCTTGTATCTTTGATGGGTTACTTCCTTTGATATTCAATAATACTTTTTTTCTTTGTATCGGAAATTTGAAATAATAGGAGAGTGACGAGACGTGTTTATATCTGATCAAAGGATTAAACGAATTTTTTAACAATTATTTGATAATGTCTAAAGTTATTATAGTACTGCAATTTTAGAGGAGATATGATTGATTGATTGCTGTTTTCTGAACGTACAGTGGCAAATATTTCATGCAGATTTATGACCAAGAGAAGAATTTTCAAACAAGAAATAAGAAATTGCATGCGTTGTCGTTGAAAAAGAATTAAAATAAAGTCCAATAAAAACAAACAAAACCAGTGTATATAATGTGCGAATCCTGAAATACCATTTTCACTGTATCCGTTATGAATTTCTAATGTAGAATGATAAATAAACAGACGACAAATTCATGATTTTTGAATAGAATAAGAAATAAGATATAATGTGTACTGTTTTTATAAATTCATGATATAGGTATGAGATGCGGACGGGTTTTCATCGCGTCTACAGCCATCCAGGTGTAAAACTGATACACAAATAGATAAATATTAAGAATAGTTCACGAACAGAGCGTGCAAGAGATTTAAAAGCAGCAGTTAAGTTTCATTTGCAGAAAAATATACCTTTTAACACAATTATTAATGTTGTATAACTTAAAACATGTTTTGTCATTCAGCTTGTTGATATTGAATTAAATTCCACTATGCTGTTTTCGTTATGCGATTCATGTTTACTGTCGAATAATGATACTAGACTTTCATTTTCACTGTAGGGGCGATTCATTTCTATTATACATGCGATGCATTTTCACAAAAGGAAATAATTAATTTTCATCATATAACGTCTTAATTCAACCGACTCTCTAACAAAATTTATGAAGTCAGAAGGATTGATTATATGTGACCCGCCACGACATTTCCAGGCTTATGGAGGTAGAACATCATTGTGAGAAAAACGCCGTTAACTATATGTGACTAGCCACTTCCAGGCTTATGAGGGTACATTGTCTAAAATTTGCTTTTTGTGTATTTATCTAGAACATTCTGAAGCAAAAAAAACTCTGTCATGTTATTATGACCTATTTTTTGTAATAACAATGAAACGAGTCATTTCGAATACCGACATGATAATGAGACTGTTCGATGACGAATTTTTCATTATCGAAGACACTAATTTATAAAATACAAAATTATTGTATTCTATTGGCGCTTAGTAATCTTCAACAGCGTATTTGAATAAAAATTTCAAACGAATTAAATTTATACAACATTACAAACAGTTCTTAGCTCTATTTTAGAAAATGTAACTTAAACTTGTTAAAATGAAGTTAGTATAAGATTTGTCAAAGAAAGCTTTTAGAATTCCTTTTTTTTTTTAATTTGTCTTTTAACTTAGATTTATGATGCATGTCTCTATCCATAGTATGCGACGCGTAGCAGTTTATAAGTAGTTGTTCTCATATATGCATTTGATACAGTGCATTAATTTTATTAGATTATTAGAGAATTTTGATTTTTTGTATCAATTTAAAATGTAGATTCAAATATTTATATGTCGTTGATACAGACAAAAAGATCTTATCATGTCAAAATCATGATACAACAGGAAATTTTCATATGCACGGTCTGAACACAAGAATTACAGAATAAGCATATCACTTACTGAATAGAGAAAAATGGCCAAAAGAATTACAGAATACAGAAATGTAAAAAAACCCACCCCCACCCCCACCCCCTTTTCCCCCCTAATCCAGACCCTCATATATCATTGTGACAGATAGTTTTGTTTGTTCTATTTAACTGTTTTTATTTTCGAAAAGAATATTTGTACAAGGTGTTGTTAATAAATGTAACGGACAATATATACCATGCCCTCTCAGCCGACGTCGTAATTTCATTTTTAATGAAAGAAAGTATTTAAAAGCTTCTCTCCCTGTGCAATATGGTTTATTAAACTCATTAGGCAGAGCAATTTTTATGACTACTTGCATAATTGTTTAATCGTATTAAATTCTGTATCAAATTTATATTAATAATAAAAGTTTCAGATCTTTAATATTGAAAACGGGTTAAAACTATTTCCTTGCATTAATGTTGATATTAAAACATCCAGTTCGTATTTTTTGTGTTTTTTGTAGATCTAAGAAAAAAAGCAACTTCGTTACACTAAAACAATTGACTAACTAAAACTGTCACATGGTGTCTTCTTATATCGTCTTCAGTTTCATATTTGTAAGATCCATAACCCATTACAATTTAAAACAACAATTTATTGGTAAGGGCTGGAAGACTGATACTCGAGGACGGATAACATTGTCTTTGATTTTTTATGGGGGGGTATGACATTTTTTCACTACCAATAAATTTTAAATATATTTTAATAATCTCCAAAACAATTGATTGATAGGCAATATTTTTATATTTTGTTGGACAGTTAGGCTATCAAGGATACTATCTAGTTCAGGTGATCGAATTTTTATTCTATCAGATTTCAGATTTCTCTTAAATCTACTTTTTACGATTTACTACCGGTACTTTAATAAGATTGCAGTACTAGTACCTCATATTACAAACCACATACATGTATGATCAAATATACCTAATGTCATCTTATCTACTGCTTATTATCCCAGATATCCAAATTATTACGAAGAAATTAAAATAGTTTTTCCCCGTGTTTTTTTTTTAATCAGATATTAATCAAAATTGATAAATGGTATCATTTATGCAGTACAGTGACAGATTCAGGGGTGAGGGGTCACGAGGTAGTGTCGTCATACATATGTCGTTGATACAGACAAAAAGATCTATCATGTCAAAATCATGATACAACAGGAAATTTTCATATGCACGGTCTGAACACAAGAATTTACACAATAAGCATATTTCTTACTGAATAGAGAAAAATGGCCAAAAGAATTACAGAATACAGAAATGTAAAAAACCCCACTCATTTTTCCCCCTAATCCAGACCCTCATATATCATTGTGACGGATAGTTTTGTTTGTTCTATTTAACTGTTTTTATTTTCGAAAAGAATATTTGTACAAGGTGTTGTTAATAAATGTAACGGACAATATATACCATGCCCTCTCAGCCGACGTCGTAATTTCATTTTTAATAAAAGAAAGTATTTGAAAGCTTCTCTCCCTATGCAATATGATTTATTAAACTCATTAGGCAGAGCAATTTTTATGACTACTTGCATAATTGTTTAATCGTATTAAATTCTGTATCAAATTTATATTAATAATAAAAGTTTCAGATCTTTAATATTGAAAACGGGTTAAAATTATTTACTTGCACTAATATTGATATAAAAACATCCAGTTCGTTTTTTTTTGTGTTTTTTTGTAGATCTAAGAAAAAAAGCAACTATGTTACACTAAAACAATTGACTAATTAAAATTGTCACATGGCGTCTTCTTATGTCGTCTGAATTACAATGTAAGTTATTGATCTGTAATTCACGGTAGGTATAGTGTCCGGCTAGGATCGTGGTTTTTCGAGTGATTTGAACGGGTTTTTTTCGAGTGTGACCACTTTTTTTCGAGTGAATATGATCAAAAATGTAAACAAACAGACTTACTTTCTAAAAAGACGTGATGTAGAAGCTTGAGTTTAATATACAAGGATATACAAGGTGTGTTAGTATTTGAGATAAAAAGATATTATCAATCCGACATTATTTTTCGTTCAAAAAGTTGAATTTAGCCTTACAATGCTTTTATTCCAAAAAACAGAATAAAGCCGTTTTTATACACATACCAATGCAAACGTCGATGGAAATGCATACATGGAATCCATATATCCTTAGATATACAGACACTTTACAAAAATTATTGTTGTTGCATTGAAAAACGATATTTTGAGACTAAATTCATTTCTATGTGTTCGGGTTTTTTTCGAGAGCAGTCCGGGCTTTTTCGAGTGTGTCCGTGTTTTATCGAGTGATTATACAAATTTCCTATAGCTAAGAATGTTATGTGTCAGTGTATTTACGTTTAAAAACAATAAAAAAGGGTTCAAATTATGTACTTTTTAAGGCACGAAACCAAGGCATTCATCAGTTTAATAAAGGTGTACTAACACTTCGACTTTATAAACAAGTATCAGCCATCTGTATATATTGTTGTTTGTCACATCTAATAAATTACATGTACAGTATATATTCATAATGTCAACAATATAATGTAAGCATAGACAATTTGGATTGAGACGTACGTACAAAGAGTGAATTAAGCTGATGAATTATTCATTTCATTGTTAACTATATATGAAATTTAATTCAGATGTTATTGTCAATGGGAATAAAAACTGGTCGGATTAAGTGTCTTTTAGTAGAATATTTTTTATTACATATAAAAAGAGAAGATAATGAGACAACTCTCCACAAGAGACCAAATGACACAAAAATTAACAACTATAGCTCACTGTACGGCCTTCAACAATGAGCAAAGCCCACACCGCATAGTCAGCTATAACAGGCTTCGAAATGACAAATGTAAAACAATTCAAACGAGAAAGCTAACGGCCTAATTTATGTAAAAAAAATAAACGAAAAACAAATATGTACACATCAACAAACGACAACCACTTAATAACAGGCTCCTGACTTGGGACAGGCACATACATACAGAATGTGGCGGGGTTAAACATGTTAGCGGGATCCCAACCCTCCCCCTAGCCTGGGACAGTGGTGTAACAGTACAACATAAGAACGAACTATAATCAAAGTACTGAAGTACTGAACATCGGATGACCACAAGTTCTTGAGGATGGCCAAAAGCACTTGTCTCAGAAAAAAAAACAACATATCTCTTTACTTGAAACTGAGGTTAATGTACAGAGATATATTTTTTTCTAGACAAGTGCGTGCGAGTATGATGAATAAATGACAGGAAATTCAACTTCACCGTAATAACTATTATAGTGTAGTGATACAAATCAGTATCCTCTGATTTGTTGTTATATATTATATTAAAATAACAGTTACATATATATATGATTTGCATCCGTTTGTATATCATTCTATTCTACTGTTCTAATAATAGTGCAATGCAAGTGCATGGTGGACACTTTTCTGTAAAAATTCGATTTTTCTCAGATTGGATACGAGTAGGCATTCATATTTTCCCGCAAAAACAATTACAGAGTTACCGGTCCTGTCGCAAAACGTTCTTTGAGATATTCTTCCGCATGCTTTAACACAATTTTTCGGTACGTGTGCATTGATATTATCAATGATTTTTTACTTATATATATATATCTAACTACAAAACATTTTCACATTATTAATTTATGTTGTAAACAAAAATATTTTTATCAGTATTCATTGAAGAGATGTATTTATATCAAATGACAAGGAATGTTATTTTGCACTCGTTTATGTGCGCATATTTATCATGTTCATAGATCGGTTACAAACCCAAAACTAATTTACATAATGGAAATCTAGGCGATAGCAATACACCGGAATGACCTCAAGGTCATCGCGATGTAAAAATCAGTTGAAAAAGGCTTAACTCATCAGATGGATACAAATAGAAATACATCTAACAAAAACAAATGCATTTTTCTGATTCCTCTCTGTCCAGTAGGTTTCTTACTCCGTTTTTTAATAAACAGCTGCGCCATGGGCGCATGATACGCCCGTCGCGTTTTCAAAGAATAAAGTTCATTCTCTTATGGTTGTGGCTTATTATATATTTCTTGCATGAATAGACATTTATCATATCACACTGCACGTACGGAGTGTGATACGAAAAAGTGATACGTAAATCTGCGTTGATTTGATTTGCTTATCCAGCATCATAAGACGATATTACGGCATTTCCATTGGCTATTCGTTAGGTTATTGATGACCATCAAAGGTTACGACGATGTACATTTCATGTGCAAAATACTATACCATCGATTTGCGGAATTTTTAATTTGACACAATGAGAGTGTTGACCATAAGACAAATAGGGTTAACAACTTGTGAGAATGGGGTATCGCTTGATATCAACTCTCGTTTTTTAATTCAAGTGAGTAAGTAAGTAATTAATTTACTCTCGTTATTTCATTCAAATAGTAATAATAACCTCGCCGGAGCATCGTTTGATATTATATTGAAATTAAATAACTCGAGTTGATATCAAGCGATATCCATTATCACTCGTTATGAAACCTATAAATAATTTCTCAATGTCATATCAAAAATTTATAAAAAAAACTAAAAGGGAGGTAACCTTAATCTATATAAAGCAGTCATCAAAGTTTCATGAAAACTCCTCAAAGCACTTTAAAAATAAAGTCCGAAAACTGTAAAATCACCCCTTTTTAGCTCACCTGGCCCTAAAGGGTCAAGTGAACTTTTCTCATCACTTGGCGTCCGTCGTCGTCCGTTAACTTTTACATTGTGTCGTCCCGTGATGCTCAGATATATACGTCTAGAGTTTTAATTGCTGTTGAACAAATCACAATCTGAGCAGCTTAATAACTGTATTTTTATGTTAAGGATAGTGGATCATGTGCAACACAAACATTTTTTTACAGAAATCTTCTCCTCTGATACTTATGGAACAAGTTCATTATAGATAGAGATAACTGTAAACAGCAAGAATGTTCAGTAAAGTAAGACCTACAAACAAGTCACCATCACCAAAACAGAGAATTTTGTCATGAATTATATACTTGTCTTTAATGTAGTAGAGTGTCCATTGTTTAATATGCACTGCAGCACATAGACTAAGGTGAGCGACACAGGCTCTTTCGAAAACGTAAAATCTAAAATTTATGAAATTCGAAAGGGAGGATACCTCAATAGATAAAACAAATTCAACGAAGTTTCATGTAAATTGGTTACAGCGTTTTTTAGTTTTGTCCGACATGCTGACGACGGACGGACAACGGTATACCATAATACGTACCGTATAAAAACTCCGGGGTTCACCACGAAAAATATTATTAACTGTGACAACAAAAATACCATAAAATGAAGTTGAAAAGATTATGAGTCTCCTGCACTATGTTCTTAAGAACTTTTTATAAAGGGTCCAATAACTTCTAATTTAATACTGGAAAGTTGTGGTATGTCTAGAACGTTTTCCGAACAGAAAACTTGCATTAAATTGAAAAAGGTTAATTTTGATCAACGTAGTAATATGTTTTGGTGATTTATTTAGAATTTAATGATATTTTCATTCATTGAATTACATTTATATACTAGAAAAGTCATTTTTTAAAGTCAGAAATAACTTTTTTCTTATTAAAATTTTCGTTAAAAAACCCGGACCATTTGTTTAAAAACCCGGACGGTTTCACAGTTCCTCTCGAAAAAGCCCGGACAATAACAAACACTGAATTTAATGGTTAAATACAAGGAAATTGTGCTTCTTTGTTACTCAAAACATATATAGTATTCAAAATAAGATGGGTAGTCACGTAAAAAACTATTATAATTACGAATGAGTAGTTAATTGACATGATCGCATGTTTTATCACTCGAAAAAGCCCGATCTACACTCGAAAAAAATGGACAGATTCACTCGAAAAACCACGATCCTAGCCGGACACTATACCTACCGTGAATTTATATATTCGCCATCCGTAATTATTATCTAAAATGTTTATTTGGCATGCCATACTCGATAGAAGTGCGGACGTGAAAGAAAGCACTCTTCACAAAAACGTGAACGGAGATTACATTCCACGGAGATTACATTTCGATGATTTCGTCATTTATAAAACAAAATACGTGAATCTGAAGATAGAAGTATTAAAATTGAATGTTGACACCGATATCGATCTGTTGGATGTAGAATTTATTTTCAAAATAGGTGTTTGTTTAGGATATACCATTCCACGGAGATTACATGCTTAACAAATCTCTGCAGTTTTCAACTTTGTTTAGTTTTCAAGACTGATATAATTTGGAATAAATGACGATTTAACAAAATTATTTATGGTAACCTTATAAACAAAATTATTTATGGTAACCTTATAATCAAATTTAACTCATATCACACTCTATGTTGTGCTAAATATTTAGTCTTGCTTGGTCTTCTATCCGTTAACGGGAATTACAGGTTTACGAAGAAAACATTATGACGGCCAGTACGATCACTATCGTTGTGCAATATGTACTAAACTTTATAAAAATCAAAAATATAGATAATAAAGAAATATAAAAGTCTCAGATATAAGTATAACAAGCTACGGGTATATAACTCGAAGTTGTTAGTTTTGCTTTGTTACGGTGGGACAAATCAACGTCATAAAATGGTCGCTTTACCGGAGAACCAGTGAGTAGCGCAAAACTAACAAAACCTGCGTTTCAGGAGTAAGTGCATGGGACCTATTTGTATCATGTTTTATATCTGGTTCTATTGCCAATGTATTTCATTGATACTGTGTCTATCCAGTCTGTATCTGGATATAATATCCATTTCACTTTCAAAATGATCAAACGAAGAAAGTGTGGTTCTAATATTGAAGATTCTTCTTCGTCTTCTAACATTTGCGGCATCTTGATCGAGAATAAAGCCATCTTAGATATGGTTTAATTCATATTCGCGGAAAAACTACGATCGAGATACGACTGGGTATAGCTGTAGTAAGTTACGCCAGAATTTACGTATTATTTACGCTCATCTTAACTTACGACGGCTTTGTGAAACGGCTGTAAAACCTACGATTTATTTACGATGAACGTACGATAACACGTAGATTTACGAAGGCTTTGTGAAACGGTACCCTGATCTGTTGTAGGACATCCTGGTACTCGGTCAAGTAAGAGCAACTTAAAGAAGTAAAATTAAGCTTACATTCTGTACAATTTTTAGGGAAAATTTACTGTTTTATATTTTTTATGGACGAACAAATCATCGAAAAACAGCAAACTTTCACCCTAAATTACACCGATTAACGTCACGGTACCCAAATTGCACCGAGTACCCAAATTGCACCTATTTAGTAAAAGTAGCAGAGGAAATCTTACATGTTTTCTGAGAGACGAAACAATTTGTATTTTTATTATTTGACATTATGCACGTCTTTCAGAATCATGGACCGTTTGGAGGTATATTCAAACCCATTTTTTATGATTCAGTATAGGTTTAAAAATTAAATTGATGAAACCATAAAGTGAATAATGATACATCTACAAAATAAACACAGAATGGGAACTTTTGTCTGGATCATAAAATAAACGTAGGTGAAAAAACTGTCAAAATAGGTGCAATTTGGGTACTTTCACGTTATATGTTTAATCTTTATTATCTTGGTTGCTCTTACTTGACTGAATACCAGGACGTCCTACCACAGAGTAGGAAAAATTATATAATCCGGAGTCAAAAGTCTGTAATATGAAAATAGTCTATGGAGCGCTTTTACCTTCAAAACAGTATCACTCTGAGGTTGTGAGTTTAAACCCCGCACGTGGCACTTATGTCGGTTATTCCGGCACTCCGGCTTCCTACACCAATAAAAGCTTGCCACCACGATAAAGCCAGTAGTGCTGACAGTGGCGTTAAAACACTAACAATCAAACATTATCAATCATCAAAACAGCTTCGTGAAACAAACCTTATTGTAGTTAAGCCGTGAATTAAGAAATTAAGTATTACTTGCATACTGTTTGCACATACATTATAATTGCATTTGACTGAAACGTAATTGCAGGTCGATAACCAATGTCCACAAACCTATTGGTCATTTACTTGACCTTATGTGTCACACATTTCTCGATCGGTCAAATACGGTCAGCAAAAAACGACAATACATGTATATTTGTATAAACGGTCAAAGCATGATAAAATAAACGTGTAACAAATTATACTATCTCACTACGTAATGAATTATAATAATCGAACGTTTAAACGAATAAAGAAGACATTGACATTGCATCACTTATGTTCAAACAAACACAGTATATGTATAAACAGTTCAAGGTCACCGAGTATTCAAATTATGTGAAGATATCTTTTTAAAACGTATATAAGACATCAAGCAAACTTAAATCAATGCTTTGTAAGAAAAGGTATCTTGGCTGTTTGTTGTAAGAAAAACTACAATTGCTGTGCGTTGTAAGAAAAGGTATCATTGCTGTGCGTTGTAAGAAAAGCTACCATTGCTGTGAGTTGTAAGAAAAGGTATCCTTGCTGTGCGTTGCAAGAAAAGTATCCCGGCTGTGCGTTGTTAGAAAGGATATCCTTGCTGTAGCAGACAAACGATAAAATGACTAAGATCACGACAGAAATGAATAGATTTGACGTTCCGAACGTCAGCGGGATATCAAGTACGTACAAATGAATATTCTTTTTAAATTTATTTTTTTTACATTTATAAATAGAATTATTAAAAGAAAATTATAAAAAAAAAATTTAAGCTAAACGAGAGTGTTCCTTTATTTTTGTTCTTGACTTCGTATTTCATTTACTTTTAGTTAATGTGGAGTAGATCTAACAGGATGAGAGGGGGACCGTTCCCGAAATGAGTAACAATCCCTAAATTTTTATTAGCTGAGTCTTTTTACTTAAAATGCTTCATACGCATGTAGATTACTGTTTAACTACAATCCCCCGATTCTGAAACCATTCTGTATGAGGGTCTGCATGGGGTTTACATAACAGAGAATAATGAAACAAATGTGCAGAATAAAGGGCAAAAAAATTAAGAATAGAAAATGAAGAATAGAGACTATTGGGGGGGAGGGGGCGGGGATGAAATATAAAGAATAGAAAATAATGGGCAAAATAAATATAGAAGAGAGAAAATGGTCTAAAAAATAACAAAGAATAAAGAAATAAAGGACCCCATCCAGACCCTCCTGTTTTGCTCATTGTTACCAAGAGACTGTCCTTAATCTATTGATATGTCTCCCTGTATTTCGCGATGTTTGTATCCATCAATGTTACTACGTCTGTATCTATCAATGTTACTACGTCTGTATCCATCAATGTTACTACGTCTGTATCCATCAATGTTACTACGTTTGTATCCATCAATGTTACTACGTCTGTATCCATCAATGTTACTACGTTTGTATCCATCAATGTTACTACGTCTGTATCAATCAATGTTACTACGTTTGTATCCATCAATGTTACTACGTTTGTTTGTATCCATCAATGTTACTACGTCTGTAACCATCAATGTTACTACGTCTGTATCCATCAATGTTACTACGTCTGTATCCATCAATGTTACTACGTCTGTATCCATCAATGTTACTACGTTTGTATCCATCAATGTTACTACGTCTGTAACCATAAATGTTACTACGTCTGCTATCCATCAATGTTACTACGTTTGTATCCATCAATGTTACTACGTTTGTATCCATCAATGTTACTACGTTTGTATCCATTAATGTCACTACGTTTGTATCCATCAATGTTACTACGTCTGTATCCATCAATGTTACTACGTCTGTATCCATCAATGTTACTACATTTGTAACCATCAATGTTACTACTTCTGTATCCATCAATGTTACTACGTCTGTGTCCATCAATGTTACTACGTCTGTATCCATCAATGTTACTACGTCTGTATCCATCAATGTTACTACGTCTGTATCCATCAATGTTACTACGTTTGTATCCATCAATGTTCCTACGTCTGTATCCATCAATGTTGCTTTGTTTGTATCCATCAATGTTGCTTTGTTTGTATCCATCAATGTTACTACATTTGTAACCATCAATGTTACTACGTCTGTATCCATCAATGTTACTACGTCTGTAACTTTGCACTTAAACTGCAATGATTCCATACATCATTACTCAAGCGCAAGGCGAGCGCGTTTGAGTTATCTAATTACATGTAGATGCTATTTCTGCGGAAATTGCTTTGCTCGTTAGGTCATGTCCTTTAATAGATGTTATTACTTTACTATAATCTTTTGGCAGTTTCCTCTCAAATATTTGTTCAACAGCACTTCTTTTACAAATCATACACTCTCTATTTATCACTTGTGTGAAATATCTTAGATTTGATTGTATTCCGTAAAGTTTTGATGCCGTTCCGAAATTATTTTTTTAATAGTTGACGCTTTTCACCTATAACTGATAATTTTTGAAATTGTGTATGAAGCAAATCATTAAATTTTACAAGAAGAAACGACATTTTATAAGCAACTTCGGAACAAGCCTCTATATTTATCAGCTTTATTTTTATACTTATGGTAAATACTTTTTTTAATAGGATTTATTCTCCACTTTATGATTTTGGCAGACACTTGTCATATAATTTCTTGTGTACATGCAGGCGATGTAAAAATACCAACATAGCATTGTAATACTTTCACAGATTGCCCCACCTTTTTGCCCCCCTCGAGACACGTTGCATGGGACATAGCCGACATATCTGGCGTCCGTCCGTCATTCAGTCTTTCCGTATATCTGTCCAGTCTTGTTAGCGCTCTCACGTGTACAAATCTTGCAAAATTTTCATGAAACTTATATCGTAGGTTTATACCAGCAATGTCTTGGACAAGTTCGAAAATCTGTGCCGATGATTATTACTTTTAGTGCCGTTTTCAACAATGTTTAAAAGAGTTATGCCCCTTGAAAATATTAAGTATATGGAAAATTGCATTGTTAGCGATCTCACTTATACAATTCTTGCCGGATTTTTATGAAACTTATATTATAGGTTTATATCAGCAATGTCTCGGACAAGTTCCAAAATACGTGCGGATAAACAATTCTTAAAAGAGTTATGCCCCTTTGAAATAGTAATTAAATGGAAAATTGCATTATTAGCGTTCTCGTGTGAATAATTCTTGCATGATTTTAACGAAACTTACATCATAGGTTTATATCAGCAATGTTTTGGACAAGTTCAAAAACCAGTGTTGATCAAAAACTTTTTAACTTGTTATGCCCCTTGGAAATATCAATTACTAATGAAAATTGCATTGTAAGCGCTCTCACGTGTACAATTTTTGTCAGATATTTATCAAATTTATATCAAAGTTTTATATCAGCAATGCCTTGGAATTATTCCAAAATCAGTACCAATCAAATATTTTTAGAAGAGTTATGCCCCTTGTAAATATTAATTGTAAGCCTTTACCGTTTCCTTCATAAACAATATTTCAGTCTGGCTTAGAATATGACATAACTTTCGAATACTATTTCTATAAAAAAAAAGCCTCGGGTTTATATAAATATAAGACGATGAAGTATGATAGCTAATGAGACAACTCTCCATGAGAGACCAAATGGTGTAGAATTAAGCAACTATAGGCCAGCATATGGCCGTCAACAATGAGCAACACCCATACCGCATAGCAAGCTTTAACACAAGCAAAACAACTCTTGTAAAATATAATGGCATGCACCACAGGCACGGGGACATATCCTACTGTTTTTCGAGCGTCTGAATAAAACAGAAAGAAAAAATATCAACCTAAGAATGTATAGTGAATATAAAATGCGATGTCATATGTGAGGGTCTGGATGGGGACCAAAAGAGAATAGAAAACAATTTGGCGCTAAAATATAAAGAATAGAGAATAATGGACCAAACATGTCAAGAATAGAGAAAAATTACCTAGAAAATTAAAGAATACAGAACTGAAGGACAACCCCCCCCCCCCCCCCCCCCCCCCCAATCCAGACCCTTATATTGTAAAGGACTTTGTTTCTGCTCTATCAGTGTTGTCACACATTATATGATCTAGGACATGATAACTAAGTATTTGTTTGTTATTAATCAATTAAAATAATATTTACAGTTTGATACCCTCACGGGCGTTTTGTTTACGTAAAAAGGACAATAATGCTTAACAGATTAGAATATGGAATCTTGTTATGACAGTTTAAACTGTAGTATTTTTATTATTTTCATAAGGATAAATTTCAGTGTGACAATAGGAACTCTTCGGAAGAATAATAAATTATTACTTCCGTTTATATTAAGTCGGCCGAGAGCCCCGAGCAATTAACACCTGATTAAAGTAACATAGACACACTATTTCAGAATTTTAGAATTCAGTTAAATCTCGAATTATCTTGTCACTGTAATACCACTTTAAAAGAAACGTTGTTTTGTCAGATAGGTCTTACTTAACGCTAAATTTATCAAGTTTAATCCGTTTAGGATTTAAGGTATATATAATTCAATTTTCATCATCAATTATGTGAATATTTTCCTAAGTGTATTCACATAGCTGACGGGAACAATATATTGTGTGTATTGTTGATACATCTTCATCGTAATCCAAATAAACTTCTAACCAATGACAATTGATGTCTTTAAACGAGTTCGACAAATTAGGTATGACGTAAGCACTTTACTATAGTAGGTACATCAATTTACCTTTGCATGGAAGATATATTGCTATATTTGTCAGGCATCGGTCATTCGCCTTGTGTGTGTTTATGTTGCGGTGGGGGGGGGGGGGCATATTTTTTTTCTCAGAACAATTATTTTTCAAGTTTGATAATAATTAAAAAAACATATTCAAAAATAAACATAAAGGAACGGGAACTTTTTAAAAGACGTCTTTCTGTCACGATATTTAAAATGCCAAGAGTTCAGAGTCAGTGAAAATAAGTCCAGCCGGGGAACCGACTGTACTGAAATTGAAGGCATTATCTTCTGAATAATAATGTTGTGTACAACACATTCTTAAACGAAATCTTATGGATTGAGTTTTTCATTTATAGAGAATTGCGTAGTCGCAAATTTGAATATTTATTTGTTCTGTCTAAAGGAGGCTAGCTATACTGAAGAGACATTAAAGACTAATAAATCGAAGAGAGACGAACAAAACCATGGACAAACAACAATCTACAAAACTTTATAGAAAACTAAATACTAAGCAACACGAATCCCGCCAAAAACCCAAGATAATCTCTGGTGCTCCGGAAGGTAAGACGATCCTGCTTCATATGTGGCACCCGTTAACCTTATGAAGTTTGATTATCTCAACATCATCTCCGGTATTTAATTTGCAAGGAATATGGTATACAGGACGATTTATTTTACTTTTTGAGTCCGTCAAATAATTGACTGCTGCTGAATCACTGTACGGAGTTTGGCTGAATCCCTCAAGACACTCACTGTGTCTAGATTCAAGAAAACCAACATCACCGATGACATTTTCTGATAACATTAATGTTCTTCGCGGTTGACACTATCTTTAGATAAGCATAAGATGGTTGTAATTGGTAATACTCCGAGTGTTTGAACTTTCTGGGTGGTCCGTATAGCCGGCTTGAAGTGAGGCATAATTACGCAGGCAAGTCAAATCGGAATGGGAACGATAACAAATATTTACAATAGTTCTCTGTTGGGTCCGTATGTGGTCTATTGTAGGTTAAAACTTATGTCCCTATCCAACAGTAACTGATTACCCTCATTTTCCAAGGTCTGTCAAAATTGTAAGTCCTTCTTTCCCGGCTGACCTACTTTAATTGTAGATCATAATTATTGTATTAATTGTTAATGTGTTCTCGTCTTGCATATAAATCATTAATGAAATATTTGCTATTGGACGTTAAGCAAGCAGCAACCGACCAATAAATCAACGAGAAACAGTAATACACACATTGTTTTTCTGTGTTGAGGTTAACTTTCCATTCAGTGCTTCTTTAATGATATCTGGATGGGGTTTACAGAAGAGAGAATAATGGGCAAATACTACTGAAAATGGGCCCAACAAAATAAAGAATGGAAAAAAATAGGTAAAAAAATACAGATTTGAGAATAATGCGGTGCATAGATATAAAGAATAGAGAATAAAAGGCAAAATTGATAAATAATTATAGAAGAAAATGACCTAAAAATGAAAGAATACGGTAGTGTTGTTGTTATTTATTTTGTGTTTTGTTCCTTATAACCCTTATGTTGACTACTAGAATGCGAAACATTAATTGACGTAAGGGAGCTACCGTTTGATTTTTATGGGGGCAGGATGAGACTATTTGCAACAAAAAAAAAGGCAGGATAACAATTTATGTAAAAAAAAGTCAGGATAAACTAAAAAAAAAAAAAAGGTAGGACTGAATAGAGTGAAAAATAAAAAAAAGCAGGAAAATAAAAAGACAGGACAACATTTTTCATCCTAGCACTCCCCCCCCCCCCCCCCTCCCCCTTAAAATCAAATGGTAGCTCCCTAAGATCTAAAGTTGCAGCATTTTGATTGATTGATTGATTGGTGGTTAAGCTATTGGCTATATGGTGTCAGTTTTCATTTGCTGTGGGAAGACTGAGTTCCAGGAGAGAACCATTGACCTTTGGCAGGAAAACTGACACTCCTAGTCAACTAAGATTGGAATCAAACGCACCTGCCACGTGCATGGGGTTCGAACTCACATCCGCAGTATTGACAGGCTATTGATACAGTAGTTGAACTACTTAGGCCCCTCGACTGCCGAAACCCGGCATCATTGTGAATAAAGAAAAGGATTTACATATGACGTCTGCGCTTTCAACAACCACCATTCATCCCATATATTCAAAGATTCCTTATAATTACACGATTTGTGTATGAAAAAATGCCTACCAAAAACAATTAGCGGTATGATATGGTAAAATTGTGTTGTTTTTTAGGTGATATTCAAACATAAAAATTTGAATTGTACTTTTTGTAGCGAAATTTTTCATCTTGGATTTTCTGCTTTAAGAATAACATAACCAATTTCACAGCACCAGATGCACATTTCGACAAGTAATGTCTCTTCAGTAATGCTCGATCTAAATTATTTGAATATTCCAAAACTGAAGAAATACTTTAAAGAGCTGATAAAACTGAAAAATGACTAAGAGTAAAGTGAAAACTGAAAAATGACTAAGAGTAAAGTGAAAACTGAAAAATGACTAAGAGTAAAGTGAAAACCCAGACAAGGAATCCGAGCTATCGCGACGGATATACTTTCCGTAATTTAAAATGGATTTTCAACATTGCATACTAGTAACTGAAAATTTCAATTAAAAAACATGTTCATGTCAGTACTGATTTACTGGCTATTGGGTTTTGGTACCCTCGAGGACTTAATCAACCAACAGCAGTGGTGGATCCAAAAAGGGGGGCCGGAACCCCTCTTTTTTTGACGATCAATGCTTTTGAATGGGGACATTTGGTTGGAATACCCCCCCCCCCCTTTTTTTATCCTGAGTTGGAACCCCCCTTTTAAGAATGGCTTGATCCTCCTCTGAACAGAAGTATAGACCCAGTGGTAGTAATAACATTTACTGCAGGAAAATGACACCACGATTAAAAATAATTGCGCGAAAAAAACATATAAATTTCGTAGAGCGTTTCTGGACCTACCTTCATCAGGAACGCTCAAAATCGAACATTTTAATGTTTATAGGGATGCATAAATACGTAGAAACGTGAGGACCTACACATAACAAAAAGTGACCTAAACAGATAACAAAATTCGTCTAAGGTCAATTTTGATTAAGAGTGTTGGAAACTTAGTTTCTTAGTAATTTCTTAATCTATCAACGGGGAATTTTATTTTAAAAATATGCGTTAAATCGTGTCAGTATGATGTAGAACAATGTCTGGAATCTCCAGATATACTACTATATCCTGCAATCGACCTTTCTACTATACTAATACATGTGTACAGATAACACAAAGCGATATACGTATACTAGACGTATATAGTCTCCTATAGTATCCTGCTTCTGTTGCGAGCGAACGGTTATGTCAAATTACTGTTTATGTCACAGTTCAATTTGGGGTCCTCATTGCGGTCCGCGTTTAAGTAATGTCGATTTCTTTCAGAAACAAATTCAACAATTGGGATGGAAAATATGTAAAAATTTAATTGCAGGGTAAAGACAATAACTGTTTAGTGTCTTTAAATACCAGCTGTATTTGTACTCGGCTCGAAAAGGGAGTAATAGCTCGCTAAAGCTCGCATTACACCTGTTTCTTAGCCTCGTACAAATACAGCTGATATTTAAAGACACTAAACAGTTATTGTCTATTTATTTATATATCGAATTTTTAATAAAGAATCAAGATGCTATTCCAGGATTTTTTAAGTGGGACGTAATACCAGAAAACCGTATATAAACCGCCGAGCGGAGCAAAACGATTTTTTTTACCGATTTGATAGTAAAAAAAATATTATTTTTAAATCTAATGGGGGCGTACGCCCCCTCTGGATTTAATAGAGATTTATATACATGTACATTGTACTTCAAGGTTTAATGCGTTCATGATGTATTGCAAAATAGAATTGTAAACAAAATATGTATTGTATTGAAACGTCGGGATAACCCTGAATGACAATGGTTCATTTAAATAACCCTATCATCATACTACTTATTTCATTGTATTATGGACAAGACAGAAAGAAGTGTGAACTACGTCTGATTTTTTGCATATATATTTTGGAGCCAATAGCATTATTGACACTCGTGCTGCGTTCTGTTTCTGTTCTGTTCTGTTTTAACTTATCACTGTTTTATGTGGACATTGTCCCTGTTGGAACCTATAGGATTATTGAAACTCGTGCTGAGTTCTCTTATATGTGGACACTTTAAGACTAGCTTGATATATGATTAATAATCCTATTGTTGTGGAATTCTGGAAATACTTTTAAATACCATTGAAAACTAATGTTGAGAGGAAACGGTAAGCATTAAATGTAGCATAAACACTAATTATTATTATTAAATTGATAATACTATAAATAAGTTATATACGAATAAACAAATATACCGAGTAAAAAATGTTTAGCAACATATATGTTAGTTAAAAAACTTAATACAAAATTTTTTTGATATTGCGGAAATTCGTTTTTAATAATTTTTCTGTCGAGTGCAAATTGCATCTTATGCTTTTTTTTTTAATGTGTAACACAAATCCAGTTATTGTCATGTTTAGAAGTAATGAAATATACATTTATAATTTTTTGTCGCTAACATTTTTTATTGACTATAGATAAATGATTTTTGAAACTTAAAATGAATGCTTTTATTACTCAAGTGTGACAGGTCATTCATACCTTAAAATAGCCGCAAAAAATAGATGTATTTACAATCGATAGTGTCGATTTTTTTCAAATTTATTATCCCTATTTTTAGTTTTGAATCAAAATTAATTTAAACAAACAATTCTCCCACAAGCTGCATGCAGACTTCAATTTGGCTTCACATGTAATTAAACAAATAAATAACTGCGAAAAATATTTTAGAATGGAAAACTCTGAATCAGTATTTTGTTTTTTCCTTCTGCTTGATCAAAATATTTATTTCATCAAATGTGGGAACCAGAATATTTCTGTTTAGAGAAAAACCATAACCAGACCCCACCCACCAGACCCCCATCCCATTCGACCCCCATCCCATTCGGAGTAGAATGAGCGTTCCCTAAATGTAAGTCTGATAACACTTCGAGTTAGGAAGATAATTAAAGCGCTTGTTTTATTCTTTGATAGAACTTTATGATACATATCTTGCTCTGTCTAAATTTAGATAACAGACCTTTGGTATACAAAAATTAATATTTACTGTGACGGTTAGTCATTAATTGCTCGAAAGTTTGAAAGAGGATAGAAGATTATAATGGACCACTCAAAACCAATTAGTCAAAGCAAAACAGCCGACAGCATGACCAAAAGAAACAAAAACAAATAAGTGTCCTTGTTTTTTCAAAAAGTCAAAATCAAGAGTAGCGAAACATCCTCAACAGGGGCGGATCCAGCCATTTTTAAAGGGGGGGTTCCAACCCAGGATAAAGGGGGGTTCCAACCATTTGTCCCCATTCAAAAGCATTGATCGACTGCTCAAACATGTAATGTTGGTTTCTTGGCGTCCTCTACGTTTTTGTATGTAACAACCTTGAAAATATGTGATAGCAAAATATATCAAACGACTGGGCGAATCAAACCATATTGACAAGCTAGTAGATCAGACAAAAGCATTCTTGCGTCGGGCTCTTGCACCACTGTCCCAGTTTAAGGGGATAGTTGAGCGCTCGCTTACATGTTTAACCCCGCCACATTCTGTATGTGTCTGTCCCAAGTCATGTGCCTGTAGCTCAGTGGTTGTCATCGGTTGCTGTATTCATATATCTTTTTCAATATTCGCGCCAGGTCAGAAAGAAGTACATATTTTAAACAAAATTGTTCCTACGCATAGCTATAAATTTGTATATAAGTAAAATATTTGGAAAATTTTTGTATCAAATTAAATCTTTAGGACTTGGTATCACCGAAGAACCATTGTTGAAAGTTTCATTTGAGTAATAAAAACATATATGAAATAGAAGTAGGAGGGCATATTAAGCCTGTTGTTTGGATCAGAAGTACATGTTTTGTACCACCAAATTTCCGGGAACCAGTGCGTTTGTTCATTTTTTTCAGCAAACGCTCGCATAATGTATAGTTTGACATGAAATAACTGTCACTTCATTTAAACTTAAGACCATAAAATTGCAGTATTTAACATAGTAAGAGGGGCTATATGAATTAGTGGTTTTATTCCTTCAATTGGGAATAGAGATTCGCACAATGAGTAACGTTTCGAAAATGTAATATTCATAGGAAAAACATTTTTTTTTAAATGTTTGTATGTATATATATATATATATATATAAACAAGTCTAAATTGAAAACAACGTTCAAACCTATGATTGCGTTGGATAAAAACCGCAATTTTCATACGTGTGCATGCGAAACAAATTTCTAGGTAGAGGGGTCTAAATACTGCACAAACAACATTTTCCGAAAGACCAAATGAGTGTATTTTAACAAAACGCATTTGACTAGCAGGTCGAACAACTGATGTTCTTAAACCCTGCCGACTGCCATTGGCGATTGCGAAATAAACGGATCACAAGATGTAACAAAATAGATCTTATTATTAATTTATTACCAAACAGAAAACAATAAACTTGCGGAAAAGATGGTATACCTATATATATACTAGTCAACAAAAGAAACGATACAAGGCAATGTATTTTCCATATATAATGAAATTGGATACACTGTACCAAGGTTAATAATTGCCCAATTGGTCTAATATTTACAGCGTGTTATTTTCTTATCAAAACCATTGATTCAAGGCAAATACGGGAATTTTTTTTTTTTGCAATTTTCGTTATTTGAAAAATCGTATTTTCACCCAAAAATAAAAAAATCGATATTAGAACTTAAGACTTTAAACTTAAACATGGTCTGCTTAAACTTTTGAATGCCTTTGCAGATATTTGAATACTTAATTCTCATCTTCGAAATTAAGCGCCGACTTTTGTCATCATTTTCCGCAAAATAAATTTGACCCCTGTGTTCAATAACACGGTATTTTCTCACTTTCCAATTTGGTCAGATTCTTTTAATCATATGCATTTGTTTTGCAAATGAATGTTTTTCATTGGATAATTTAACAGTTTTTCCTTTTTATTATATTTTATGATAAATTGGAGTTCAAACTTGTGTATCGTTACTTTTGTTGACTAGTATAGCTGTACACAAGTTAAACATGGCAATTTAGTTCAGACATAAAACGAGTCAAACATGTTATTTACGTGCAGTTTACTTCCAAATATAGAATGTTTATAATATGATATTTCAAACAAAATATTTCATATCGAGAAATCGGTTGCTTTTAATGTTGTTCATATTTCAATGTCTGCATTGTTTTATCTAGATATATTGAGATTATCTATGTTAATGTCGATTCAACAATTGGTACTGCAATTTTTCTTTTTCATTTTTTCACGTTGTTTTTATTATATGGGGTACATTAGAAAGTGATTGAAATTTTATATAGTCATAGCTTTATTACTATCAGCTACCAAATCGACGAAAGGTGTACTCGAATACTGTATATAATAGGTAAAGGTTATCTAGATATACGAAGATGTGGTATGAGTGCCAATGAGACATCCAAGTCACAATTTGTAAAAGTAAACCATTATAGGTCAAAGTACGGCCTTCAACACGGAGCCTTGGCTCACACCGAACAGCAAGCTATAAAGGGCCCCCAAAATGACTAGTGTAAAACCATTCAAACAGGAAAACCAACGGTCTAATCTATATAAAAAACGAGAAACGAGAAACACTTATGAACCACATCAACAAACGACAACCACTGAACATCAGGTTCCTGACTTAGGCAGGTGCTGTATACTTGACCGATTGTTTTCATACAACTTTTTCTTTAGAACTGTATTTGTCTTTCTAAGAGAAATGACAGAGCATAAGTTCAATTAATTGTCAGAAATTCTTAACATCTCAAGATACAATGTATCTATATAATAATTCTGATTTAAGCACAGGGGGTCGTTTAGTAGACGACATTTACAGTAAAACCTCATCTGACTCCACTAAACCAGGCCCTGAAATTTAAGACTGCATTACGCATTTTTTGAAAGAGGAAAGACAACTCTATTATTACTTATACGTACCTATTATATTCTTATGGTACCAGTTCGTATTACAACTCCAGTTTCAAAACAAGTAGTGAAATGAAATAGTCCATTTTTTTCTGATTTTTTTTCTGGACTCATTTTTTCTGTTTGATTAAAAATTTATGCTAAATTGAAACATCTATTTAGATGTAAAAAAAAGTTGCATCTTTTTGTGGATATCAAACCAGGAAATTGGAAGATATCATGTTTACTGGAAGTGGTGCGGACTAGTAAAAACAGCAAACAGAAAGTAGAAAAAATTAGTTTTGACTTCAGGGTTTCATAACTTTTTATTCTTCGTGGCATGAGGCACCTTTTCCCCCCATTAAATCACAATTTCACACTATTACATACTTGATATGTACATGAAAATTATTTTCTATGTAGCATTTTATCTTAAAAAAATATATCAAAGATCAACTGTTTTGCATGTAAGCCTATGGAGCAGTCAATTGCAAGACTGCAACCTTGTTTCACCCCTGAGTATCGCTTTGAAGTATTACATATCATTGAGTTGCTGTTGCTTTTTCATCCAAATCACTTTTTATGGGTGCCACATGTGGAGCAGGATTTGCTTACACATTTGGAGCACCTGAAATCACCCACGGTTTTTGATTGGGTGTCGTGTTGCTCAGTCTTTAGTTTTCTATGTTGTGTTCTGTGTACTGTTGTTTGTCTTTCGGTCTTTGTAATGTTTGCCATGGCATTGTCAGTTTGTTTTAGACTTATGAGTTTGAATGTCCCTTTGGTATCTTTCGCCTCCCTCTTATGGCCAAAGTATAAAGATAGAGATCAGGTGCGGATCCAGCCAATTTAAAAAAGGGGGTTTCCAACCTCCGGAACACCATGAATCGTTCACATAATTAAAAAGTGAGAGACAGTTATTTTTATTTCATTAAAGGGCCCATGATAAACAAAGTGATTTATTACAATGATTTTTTTTTTTATAATTGAGAGACACAAATAATTTTGACAATCATAAAATTATATATTTATGAATATAATAAACTTGATTTTATGATCGTATATGTGTCAAAAAAATCATCGATAAAACAGATTATATAAAATATTAACCTAAGCAATAAGTCCTTGGTATTCATCTGATATAATTTACATGTAACTATGAATTCGGGAACAAAAATTTATTTTACATAATTACGCACGCATGACCAAAAAATGCAATTTTTAGTTTTCTTTACGAAAGTAAACTTTTTAGGGGTTGAATATTTTCTTCTCCAGCTTTTTTTTAAATTTTTAATTCAAATGATGAAATAAAAGGTGAACAGCATCATGCTAACGTCAACCATTGATCTATACATTATTTGATAGGGCCACACCAAATTAATTTCTACTTCTTCGGACACTTTCCGTAAAAAAAAGGGCAGCGAGAGAGCGAAATTTTTTTTATTTGTTTTTTTTTCGAAGTTTCATTTTTGGCAGGCGAATGTATTTTTTTCTAGCGAGCGATATTATTTTTGAAATATTAAAAAAATAAAATCTATGAAAAGCATTTTATGCAAGCGAGCGATCAGAAATTTACACTGTTTTAGTGCTTCATGTTTTTATATATCTCCTACTTCTTATATTACCCTACTTTGCTTCTTAATATGTTCTCAGACACCCTGTTGAATCTTTTCACAACATTTCTAGTACACAAATTGTTAACTAGTAGCAAAGCATAGATAATTTCGTGTAGTCTGCTCAAATAAAGATCCAGCTGAACATGAAATAGTACAACAGCATTGAACAGTTACAAATCCATGTTTGATGACAGTTATAATTGATGAATTATAAAAATAAAGAGATGTGGTATGATTGCCAATGAAACAACTATCCACCAAGGTTCAAAGAAATTGATATTTACAATTATAGGCAACCATACAGCCTTTAACAATGAGAAAACCCATTCCGTATAGTCGGCTGTAAAAGGCCCTGACGTGAAAAATATGAAATAATTTTTTGAGAAAACTAACAGCTAATTCATAACAAAACAATTTACGAAAAACAAATTTGACAGACATGAACCAACAACCAGTGAACCACAGGCTCCTGACTTGGGACAGGCACATATAGAATTGTATGTTGTTTCAAATAAACGTATGCAAAGCATATATGCATGTATAAAGCTTTTATATACAACAAGATGACAATTTATTAAGGACTGTCCTTCAAAAACAACATCAAGTATACTTCTACGTATTCAAATGCATCACACCAGATGCTATATATACTAATTAAACAAAAGAAACATTTTAATACATTCCACCTAATATTCATGCTTTGCTGAAGAATTTAATATCATTCAAGATGGCGGAACATGCATTGAAATGGCACCGCGATGATACTATCATATTTTTTACCTTTTTTTTTATCTTTTAGAATAAAAGTTTTTTTCCCTTGAAACTTTCATTTATATTTGTGTACCATTACAAAGTTATAAAGCATGGAATTCAACAAGAACGTGTTTATCATTGGTAATTGAATATAACACATCAATCCAACTTAACAATTTACAAAATCTTCTAAAAATAAGAATTTGTATGATTGTCAATGAGACAAACTTCCACCAGAGACCACATTTGTTGAGGTTTGTAACCAGTCCAGGGGTTAAAAATCCACTAGCCCGACGCCCGGGAAACAGCATTTAGGCCACGGGCAACCAAAACTTGTAACCCAATATGCCCGACGGACTAGTAACAAAAAAATCTTGGCGTTTCCAAAATAAAAAGTGGAAAATCCACACATCACTATTCTATCTTAGAACAGATTCAACTACATCATCCGGGATTCCCAGAATTTGAACTGATTTTGAACAAGTTTTAAAACAGAACAAATAACTCGGGGTGGATCCCGTACTTACAATATCGATTTGTCAGTACAGGGGGTATTGTACATTGCTTATGCAACCAGAGAAATATAATGTAACCGGACTGTACCTCCTTCTGAATAATTTATTGCAATATAAATGTGAATCCCTTTTGACAGGAGGAACCTGACTTTTGTCAGATATAAATTTGTAACATGTGGACATGGACATGTTATGGACGCCATTTTGTTTTTGTTTGCATACTGTGAAGAAGCCTCCAGAACCATGACCTAAACATTAACAGTCTTCAGAAAACTTAAACTTGATGCAATAATATTTCATCAATCATGATTATCTTCATTGATATTCAAATAAATTTGATTTTTAAAGAAATAAAATTTATAACAAATACAATTTCAGTTTACAGACTGTACTCAGTTTGTAATCTATTTATAGCCCACAATTAGCTTACCTGTGATAAATGAGGGTATTAATGCCCTTTACCGTCAGGCGTCAAACGGTCATTTACGGCTACCGTTAGCGTCAAATTGGTTAAAATTTTAGCGTGATTCGTCAAAATATCCTTATCGTGACTCGTCAGTGGTCTCCAATAATTATCGTTACCGTTATTTTTGGAAAAAATTTAACGTGATTCGTCAAAATCAGTCGATTTTTTTATCCGTTGTACAGTAGATTTTTGCAAATCGGACACTGAAAACTTATGTCAGCAAAAAAATATCCCAGTAGCATGAATAGCAGATATATTCAATTAATCGATAATTGTATATTCATTGAATATTCTGTAATAATGAGTTGACCAAATCCTGAGATGGTACAAGTCTTGAACACCGCTAAAGAAAGTATACATTTTATCGTCATGCACCAAAAATTACCGTTAACGTCATTTGGCAAGATTTTTTACCGTTATTCGTCATGAAGGTACCCTCATTACGACCCTCATAAATGTAAATATGGATATTACTGTACCTCGTTTATAATGTATCTGATAAAAATCACTCCAATCCTTTTATATAACCATGTATAGCAGTGGTCAAGACTTGTACCATCTCAGGATTTGGTCAACTCATTATTACAGAATATTGAATGAATATACAATTATCGATTAATTGAATATATCTGTTAATGGGATATTTTTTTGCTGACATAAGTTTTGGGTATCCGATTTGCAAAAATCTACTGTACAACGGATAAAAATTGTTAAGTTTATAGAATTCATTGTATTATGCAGCAAACTCTGGATTTGTAAGGCATACTCGGGCTAGCAGGTCAGTTTTGTTGGGCTAGTAGTTCTTCCAACAGGGCTAGTAAAATCCTGCCACCAATTAGCCCTGGGCTAGTGAGCTATAACAAAATGTCTTAACCCCTGTCTTCGGGATTCTCTTTTCATGCATGTTATTTTGTCATCATTCAAATCTTCCAATTCTGAGGCGTTGGTGCTTTGTGCCAAATTGTGATCTTGCACGGAGCACTTCAAACATATCGGTAAAAGAATCGTCCAAATTACATCCCACTGCTGTGTTTGGTAGTAAAGCTATTGTCTGCGTTACACTGTAACTACACATATTCCACTCATGTCTTACTTTTGGAATATATATCCTATTATTTGTCCAAAATACAAAAACGTTGTGAATGTTAGATCTAGATCGTTTTTTATGTCAATTTTCGTGTCTGTATGGCGTGACTTTTAAACGCACAACTGATTAAAATTTTGGTTATATAAATTTAGAGACGGACGCGCGCGGTTCCGTACTGGACGCGGTTTTTTTTTTAAAGTGCTTTTTTCTCATCGACCTTTCACAACACGCGGAAAATCCGACGAACGAGGTATTAATTTGACGGTGCCTAGGTATAATAATGACCGGACTATTTGGACTGTGCAGTGTGAAATTAATTTTTAAATAACTTTTTATTAGTTCAATTGTTTTTACTGTATTTTCATATTTTGCATTTATTTTATTTCATATTTTATTATTCTGGAAATTGTCGTTAATTTAGACATGAGTGTTTTACACAGATTAGGTGTCTTTATCTTTGACAAAGGACAAAGAACTTATTTCATTTAGTTTATTCATTTAATTATTTATTTATTTGTTCTCTGTGGCAATTTGGACAACAATTTACAAATCCGTGTCGGACACAATTACAATCTTTTAATCTATAATTGTTATTTCTATTTGGCATATGTTTAATTGCTTGCGCTTATTTATAATGTGAGTGTTGATATTTTACATTACATTTTTAAATTAGTTTAGATTTTATTGAACGGTCTTGCCGAACTGCTAGATAAAAGTTTAAGGAGTGAAACATTCCTTCTTGATTTCATATACTAGTAGTCGAAACGCCATCTTACCCGGCTATATGTACATAAATTTATCATGAAATCAACAAGTTATAAATAAATCGACTTGGGCCGAATCGACTTAGGGCCGAATCGACTTAAGGGCGGAACGACCTGATACCATTATAATACAGATTGCAGGTAAACATAAACTTTTGCTTTATTTTATCTTATACAAATAGACTCTCCTTTTATCTTGCTTCTATGAAATAACTGTTTACGCCCCCGTTTATTTCGAGGTCCTTTTCGCTTTCCGCTTTAAAACACGTCTCAGTCCTTACAGCTGAACGGACGTGCTGGATCAGCTCCTGATTATCTACTAACTACAAGATGTTATGTTGGCCTGTCAATAAATATTGTTTCATCTTTTTATATTTTGTTTTAGACGGAGAGGATCTTATGATAGACATCAAGGCAGCTAATATGAGCAAAGAAGAGCATAATGCGCGACAAAAGAAGAGAAGACAACTGTTGTTTAATTTCTCCGCCCTTTGTTTGATATGGCTGTTCAGTTTTACAGCGTACAGCGGATTGATAAATTTAGAAGCATCACTACATGCTGACACGGGACTCTACTCTCTATTTGCCATAACATTCGGCGGAGTGATTTCGTGCACTTTTGCGCCAACCGTTATTGCGCGGTTAGGACCGAAAGGTAGTCTTATACTTGCCTGTTTGTTCCAAACTGTCTATGTCATCGCTAACTATTACCCGAAGGCCTACATACTGATATCCGGTGGCGCCATTTCCGGTCTAGCTTCCGGACTAATGTGGACCGTTCAAGGATGTTACATTACTTCAATAGCGGTGGATTATCTTCGTTATGATATCAGCCATACATCTTTGGGTTCCATTTTGAGTAAACTTAGTGGAATTTTTTACATGGCATTCCAAAGTACACAGATATTTGGAAATTTGATATCATCGGTCGTGTTCCAGTTTGGTGAAACAACACTTAAGTTCACAAACAACAGTTTTTGTGGTGCTAACTTTTGCCCATCAGATATGAACATTCATGTACCTATGAACCGCAGTGAAAATGGAACCATAGCAACAACGCACGTGGATGCAGCGAATCATGACAGTGTTAACATATTGATTAGTACATATCTGGCATGTACGGTCGTTGCACTTTTGATTTGTATTTTTGGATTACGTCCCATTGAATCGAGTTTATCGGAGAAGTATGATACCTTCAAAGAGAGATTTGCCTCTAGTTGGGGCTTATTATTCAAAGATCTGAAAGTCCTGTTAGTAGTGCCGTTGTATTTTTATATAGGAATGCAATTGATCGTCATGTTTGTGCAGTTTACAAGGGTAAGAAGACACTTTTAACTTTTACTGTATTTATTTTGTAATTACATGAGCAACACGACGAGTTTTACATGTGGAGCAGGATGTGCGTTCCCTTCTGGAGCACCTGAGATCACCCCCGGTTTTTTTGGTTGGCTTCGTGTTGCTCAGTCTTTTGTTTCTATGCTGTTTTTTTGTGTAATGTTGTTTGTCTTTACGTAATTTTCTTTTTTTGTTCAATGGCATTGTCAGTTTGTTTTTGACTTATGAGTTTGCATATCCCTTTGGTATCTCTTGCCTCTCTTGAACTACCTGACTATCCCTGGTCTAAATAACGACTTGAGAGCAGTTCTACCCTAGAACAGATGCTGACATTTCTACCATAGAACAGATTCTGACATTTCTACCATAGAACAAATTCTGACATTTCTACCATATAACAAATTTTGACATTTCTACCATATAACAGATTCTGACATTTCTACCATGTAACAGATTCTGCCATATCTACCATAGAACAGATTCTGTCATTTCTACCATAGAACAGATTCTGACATTCCTACCATCAAACAGATTATGACATTTCTACCATAGAACAGATTCTGACATTTCTACCATAGAACAGATTCTGACATTTCTACCATAGAACAGATTCTGACATTTCTACCATAGAACAGATTCTGACATTTCTACCATAGAACAGATTCTGCCATTTCTACCATTGAATAGATTCTGACATTTCTACCATTGAATAGATTCTGACATTTCTACCATTGAAAAGATTCTGTCATTTCTACTATACAACAGATTCTGACATTTCTACCATTGAATAGATTCTGACATTTCTACCATTGAAAAGATTCTGTTATTTCTACTATACAACAGATTCTGACATTTCTACCATAGAACAGACTCTTACATTTCGACAATTGAACTGGTCATGACAGTTCTACCATAGAACAGTTTTGGACAGTTCTACCCTATAACTGATTCTGACAGTAAGTAGGTAGAAATATCCTGGAATATTTTAGAACAGTTATATGTCAGATTTATCTGCCAGATCCTAAGAGAGGTTAAAACGGTCCCCAACTGTAGCGTGTACAATCGAATTTCATTTCATCGTATGTGTTAAACAGATTTTGTCCTGCATTTTTGGTAACGGTTTTTATGTAATCCGTCATTCTATAATTCAAATTTCTACAGAATTCGTTGTCATTGAAATTCCCTTAATTCGTATAAAGATAAAAAGGAGAAAATGTGGTGTGATTACCAACGAAACAACTATCCACTAGAGTTAAAACTAAATGGTAGTAAGCAGTTATAGGCAACCTTCAACATTGAGAAAACCCATACCGTATAGTCGGCTATAAAAGGCCCCGACATGAGAAATGTAAAATAATTCAAATGAGAAAACCAACGGCCTAATTTATAACAAAACAATTTACGAAAAACAAATATGACAGTCACGAACCAACGACAACCACTGTACTACAAGCTCTTGACAGGTACATAAAGAATGTGGCCGAGTTAAACATGTTTGTGAGGCCCCCTCCCCCTATTCTGGGAATTAGAATTTATTGAAATCATATATTTTTAACAAACTTCTGTAGAAAACCACAGTTAGGTCATCAAAGTGAAAGGTGGTATGATGAAGCACACTTACAATATTATAAGACTTTAATTTCACTTTATTGCTTTAATGAAAGTGATGACTACACATCAAATGACTATAATAACTGTAATTGGTCAATTGAATGGTTAGGTAGAAATTTTTATATTATCACTTTAAAAATTTTCTTTTTATTTACATGAACTTTGTGGACTTAGCTGTGGTTCTTCTACAGCAGTTGATTAAAAATTATAACCAGTTAAACAGTTTGATTTGATGAAACAAATGCAAGTTGCAATTTGGTTTATAGAATTGTGAATAAACTGCAATAGGTGGTGAGGAACACTTACAATCAAGTCACTGTAATACGAAGTAGATTAAAGCAATTGGTTACAAAATAATACACAGAAAGTTAATGGGGTACATAACATATAGGGGAGTTAACTCTTTAAAAATCAGCTGAACGTTTAAATCACGTACTATTAGTAAATAGAAATCAAGCTTCTCAATGATCAAAATTAGTGTTTGTCACACTGCTATATATCAAATGAAATTATTCCTTTAAATTGTGTGGTTCAAATTTCTTGATTTTTTTTTATATTTTTATATTTTTGTTAGCAGGTCAAAGTAAATATTTTATCAAGATTTTATGAAAATTAAAGGAGCCAAATCAATTTAAGTAAAAGTGTTGGGTACCCCCTTAAGCAGCATATCATTCACCAAAACTAAAGTAGGCTTGGCTGCTCAGGAAAAGTACCAACTACATGTACATGCAGAGGAAGCCGGAGTGCCCGGAAAAAACCCAATGACCATCAGCAGGGAAACTGACAATCCTAGTCAATTAAAAATCGGAATTGAAAGCACCTGCCACGTGTTTGGTTCGAGGATTACAATTAAGTGATACTGTAGTTGAACTACTTATAAATAAGAAGATGTGGTATGAGTGCCAATGAGACTAATTTTAAATTCGGATAAGCGTATTGTGGTACATGTACATTTAACAATAGATAGATATAAGAAGATGTGGTATGAGTGCCAATGAGACTAATTTTAAATTCGGATAAGCGTATTGTGGTACATGTACATTTAACAATAGATAGATATAAGAAGATGTGGTATGAGTGCCAATGAGACCACCCTCCATCCAAGTCACAATGTATAAAAAGTTAACAATTATAGGTCAAATACCGGCCTTCAACACGGAGCCTTGGCTCACACCGTACAGCAAGCTATAAAGGGCACCAAAATGACTAGTGTAAAACAATTCAAACAGGAAAACCAACGGTCTAATCTATATAAAAACGAGAAACGAGAAATACCTATGAACCAAACCAACAAACGAAAACCACTGAACAACAGACTCCTGACTTAGGACAGGTGCATACAAATGCAGCGGGTTTAAACGTTTTAACAGGCGCCAACCTTCACCCTAACCTGAGACAGTAGTGTAACATTACAACATAAAAAGACGCACTATAAAATATCAGTTGAAATGGCTTAACTCGATAAAAAAAACATTTAAACAAAAACAAGTTAACATACACTGAACGAATAAGTTTGATCTATGACACAATATAAATACAATATTAAAACGTAGGTGCCTATATAACATAGACGTTACAGGTAGTGATAAAAAAGAAATAGGAACAGTGTTAGACCACTTAACCGGTGAAGAGGTCATTGATGCATAACAATAAAGTTTTATGTTTAGTAAACTTACTCACTTTGGATGATATTTTAAATATACACTATACTTGATTGATGCTATCAAATAGACCTATTTGAGACATGTCTGTTTTCTTAATTTGATGATAATGTCTTCTTTCTTTCTATATTTAGTCATTCACAGCTTGTAGACTCGGTGTGGGTTGGATTGGGTACACCATGCTTTGTTTTGGTGCCGCTGACACGATTGGGTCTTTGGTTTTTGGATATATTGGCAAATACACCGGACGAATACCGCTATTTTTGTTTGCTACAGTGTTGGAATTAGGACTTTTGGCGTTCATGATGCTATGGGACATAACGAACGACACATCACCTGTATTCTTCTTCCTTATACCTCTCTCATGGGGTCTGTGTGACTCAATATGGATGACGCAGAGTATGGGTAAGTAAATTCCTCATACCTCTATCATGGAGTTTGTGTGACTCAATATGGATGACGCAGAGTATGGGTGAGTAAATTCCTCATACCTCTATCATGGGGTCTGTGTGACTCAATATGGATGACGCAGAGTATGGGTAAGTAAATTCCTCATACCTCTATCATGGGGTCTGTGTGACTCAATATGGATGACGCAGAGTATGGGTAAGTAAATTCCTCATACCTCTCTCATGGGGTCTGTGACTCAATATGGGTGACGCAGAGTATGGGTAAGTAAATTCCTCATACCTCTCTCATGGGGTCTTTGTGACTCAATATGGATGACGCAGAGTATGGGTAAGTAAATTCCTCATACCTCTCTCATGGGGTCTTTGTGACTCAATACGGATGACGCAGAGTATGGCTAAGTAAATTCCTCATACCTATCTCATGGGGTCTGTGTGACTCAATATGGATGACGCAGAGTATGGGTAAGTAAATTCCTCATACCTCTCTCATGGGGTCTGTGTGACTCAATATGGATGACGCAGAGTATGGGTAAGTAAATTCCTCAAACCTCTCTCATGGGGTCTGTGTGACTCAATATGGATGACGCAGAGTATGGGTAAGAAAATTCCTCATACATTTTTGTACCTCTCCCATGGGGTCTTTGTGACTCAATATGGATGACGCAGAGTATGGTTAAGTAAATTCCTCATACCTCTCTCATGGGGTCTGTGTGACTCAATATGGATGACGCAGAGTATGGGTAAGTAAATTCCTCATACCTCTCTCATGGGTTCTGTGTGACTCAATATGGATGACGCAGAGTATGGGTAAGTAAATTCCTCATACCTCTATCATGGGGTCTGTGTGACTCAATATTGATGACGCAGAGTATGGGTAAGTAAATTCCTCATACCTCTATCATGGGGTCTTTGTGACTCAATATGGATGACGCAGAGTATGGGTAAGTAAATTCCTCATACCTCTATCATGGGGTTTGTGTGACTCAATATGGATGACGCAGAGTATGGGTAAGTAAATTCCTCATACCTCTCTCATGGGGTCTGTGTGACTCAATGTGTATGCCATGTAGACGCGCATTTCGTCTACAAAAGACTCATCAGTGACGCTCGAATCAAAACAGTTTAATAAGGCAAATAAAGTACGAAGTCGAAGAGCATTTAGAAAAATCAAATCCGGAAGGTTTTATATACCTAAGTCGACACAAAACATTTCATAACGAAGAAAAGTTGTTTACAACGCAACAACACAACTAAATCAAACCGCTGAATATACCTTATTAAAATGTTTACTAAATTAGAAAAAAAGTGTTAAACGCAACGTATCAATTTCTAAACAGAATATGGCAATAAAATGTAGAAACCGGTCTAACATCAAAACGTTGTGATTGGAAAACGGCACCCTAAACAACGGTTTTCAACCAATTCGCTGTTTCAGAATCTAATGCATTCTTGGTAATATTTTCAAAAGTGTACATCAAAGCGTCGTGATTGGTTAAAAACGTTCTAAACAATGGAAAATCAACCAATGACGTAACGTTTTTTTTTCATTTTGGGGTACGAACAATGAGATTACCCATAATCCTTTACGTTTTACGTTTTAAAAGTTTGAAAATACAATTATAATTTAATTACTGTTTAAAAGGTTTATTGAAATCTATGATATTAAAGTGACATGTAAAACAAATCTCTGAGTTAACCTTCATTTATGCTTTTCTTTTTTATTTATTCACAGCACTGGTGGGTTCAGCTTTCCATAAAAACCCAGAAGCAATGTTTGCATTGTGTATAGCGTTCCAGGCGTTAGGATCGGCCGTGGCTTACATATACAACATTTATATTTGTGAATATGTAAAGATATATATCGTGTGTATAACATTAGTGGTATCTGTTTTTCTTGTTCTAATTCTAGAAATACGGATCAGACGTGCAGATAAAATCAGAGAAAGCCAAGTAAAACCGGATAATTCAAATTCCGTAAAAGAGTCTCTGTTAAAACAGGAAATTCAAAATATGCATCCGGGAGATAGGGCATGACGGATAACACAATTCGCCATTTAGAATCTAAAACATTTAGTGATAAACTTTTCAATTGAAGTACGCAAAAACTGTTTGGTTAGTAACGTCTTATCTGCAACCTTGACATTAAAAGTTCAACAACAAATAGCGAAATATTTTACGTCTGTACATGAGTAACTTTTAATTGACCAACTCTTACAATTTGGACTTTTGTGATTTTCACAAATTCCGAATTCTAACTCGATAGTTAGTCCCACTTACTGGCCCTATAAGACTCCGAGACTCGAAGAGTCTATTTTTGAGTGCCCTTTTAACAATGAAGCAAGAGAAATGTTGTTTTTAAAGCTATATCAATTGAGCTTCAGTTGGCTCGTGAAAGTGACCTTACATTTAAGCTAAATATTGAACTTGTTGTGTCTGTACAGTCTCATATCAGAATTACACAAAGATACAGGACATACAATTAAAATTCTGAATCTCCACTTTATCACAGTTCACTTCAGTCCAGTTTTACTAACATTAATGTGCTGCGTCGGATAGAAATCGCCCTTATGCAAGTGCACGTATGTACATGCACATGTATAAGACTTTGATTGATTTTGGAACATTCAAATACGAATTAAATAAAAGATGAATTCTGGTCTGTTTTGTAGGGTTCTTATAACAACTCAATTTTAAAACAGTTACATACTTTCCGTAGAGATTTTTTTCAACTCGAAATAGGTTAACAATTGCATTGATATTCATTTTCATAAGGTCGTTTTTATCCGACGCAGCTCATTTCATATTTTATTGGTATTGTTTTTGTTTTTATTTTGTTTATAATTTGTATTACATGCATTTTTATATATTATGTTTTCGTCTTTATCAAATACACCTTGTCGAGATTTAGTCCATTCCGGGGAAAACAGTCATTTAGACAACTTCCTGTTTGGGTCAAATATTGCAAAAACAAAGGTCATCAGAAATCAGCTAAGGGAGTAACCCGAATAATTCAGTCGTTATATTCCACTGCTCTACGATGGCTACATTAACGCCTGAAGGCCTTGTCAATAAAAAAATCGTCAAATTATCATTCGGAATTACCTCGGGATTAACCTATCTCGATAACATTGAGCTATTAGCTGATTGGCTCTCTCCCACAGAGAGCACCAATCAAAATCCTGGATTCGTGACGCGTTTTTATTTGTATAGTATAAAGAATTCAGATCCTCGCGAGTGGGAGAGTCGATCACGGGGAGGGACTGAATTATTCGGGTTACTAAGGGAGGAAAAAGTTTGGAAAGTGAACATTTTAAAATTTTGATAAAGCAATTTTTAAAAGACAAATTGAAGCCATTAAAATGCTTTGATTGATGTGTTTACGATGGTTTAAACATGTCTCTATGAAAAGTTTTATGCACAATATATTGTTTGAACAAGGCCCCAGATAACTTCAACTGGTTTGAAAAAGTTGTCTAATATATGAATTAATCCGGATAGGCATAATTAGCGATAAGGTGTATTGTTCTTTGTGTTCATATTTGTTGATGGAGAAGACGTTACTGATGTTGTTCTGTATAACTTGTGTCCAATCCCTTTTGCTACTTTTGCAAATAAAATATGTTTAAACTAAGACGAGTCTTGCTGAAAAAAAAATATGGATTTACCAAGCTGACAATGAAAAATCACTAGTCAAGTGAAAACAAACAACTCGATGACAAAAAAAAAACCAAAAAACAAAGAAGACAAAACAACAATAAAAATTTCCATTAAAGAGTGGCGACAAGAGGGGTTGTCATACCGAATTCCCGAAAACATAAAACATTCTTTCCTAGATCCCGCAAATCTAAACATTTATTCTCGAGTCCCGATAAGTTCAAGTCTCGAATTCTCTCGAAAATGAAGGCCTACAGTACTCCCGAATTTCCGCAAAAATAAAGACCCAATCCCGACGTCCCGAAAAAGTTCCTCCGCTCCTCATTGAACATATTAAATTAATCTGATGATATGTTTCTGGCGGTTATAATTAAAATAATTGATGTCATAAAGTAATCACAATTATCCTTAAGTTTACAAATTGTACAATGTAGTTTGTTTCAATTGTTAAATACCAGTATATACCGATATAAATAAAAAAAATCTAAAAATTCTGTATTTAACGAAGGTAACACATTTAACAAAAAGATGTTAATCTCCCCCAAGGCCTGTATTATACATGTAAGCCACTGTAAAACTAAAAAGCAAAATTGAATTCATGTCCGAAATAGGGTTCATATGAAACTTGAAATATTTATTAAGGCGATATTCAAAACAGGTCTTTAATTACATTTAAATACTTGTTAGCACATACTTACAACTTTTAGCACATATTTACAACTTCTTGTCCAATCAAATTGCTTATATTTGCCTTCTAATTTTCATAGTACATACTTTTCCCGTGTACTAAGTAACTACGCATGAATGACCACAAGGGTAAGATTTCATTGTATCGTAATCAAGATATTTAAAACAAAAATTGCCACTGGCTATTTTGAAATAAAATGCTGTGTTCCAAATTAAATTAAATAGTTTGTAATTAGTTTTCACGTTGATTTTTAAATATCCTGCTATTAAAATCTTTGGATCTAAAAAATGTTTTTGACAATTGCAAATTTTTTTCATTTAAATAAAGGGTATCATCCATGCAATTACTTTGTACACAAAAAAGTGTGTACTATGAAACCTTGTGAAGGGAAATTAAAGCAACTTGGTGATAATTTTTAAAACTTTCTTAAGGAAGGTGATCTATTTCGTCATGAATTGATTGATTTATTGATTATCGGTTGCTTAATTTCCAGTGGCAAATATTTCATGCATGTTCAGGACGATGTCATGAATTGAAAAACTGTGATTATGTCTGAAGATAATGTGCCAATTATATATATAAACATATTCTGATAAATCTTTTAGTTTTAATTTGAAATAATAATAAAAAAAAAAACAACACAAAACCTATAATCTCTGATCTATTTGTAGTTGCTTTTTAATGCCTATATCTATGGGGACAAACTATCTAAAAATACTGCAATTTAATTATTGCCTGCTTTTGGTCAATTTATTTGGTCATCTTACATACTTACACCAGCAGCTACAATCTTTTCATTCTGGAGTCAAGGGCCTTTTGAAATCACTTTTACGACTTTGCCCCCAGCAGAGCTATAGAAAAACAGTACATTAACGGGTGTTACACGGACACTTTTTAGATGATACACGGACACTTTTTAGTTGTTACACGGACACTTTTTATGAATAGAATCACTCGTGCATGATCAGTGAGTTCATGGGCACTTTAAATTTCAATTAGATTTGAACTTTTTGTTTCACCGACATATTTCCTGTCTTTTTAATTAAAAATATTTACATTAGCATCAATAACTATATTTTTTTTCAAACAATTCCAGTAACTATTCATATTAGTACACTAAGGGGTTGACCATTTAACTTCAAAAGGCCGGTTATGGTTTTTTCCTAAAAAACACATTTTCATCCCCAATTTTATGAGAAAAAATATATAATGGTCAAGCAGATGACACTGAAAATAATGTTCTGGCTCCTGATTTTCCGAATACCGTATCTAATAGTGCTGATTTCGAAAAAAAAAATATTTGGGCGATAGCGTTGGAAAACTAAATAATTTTCTTACTCAGAAAAGAACACACCCCCTTTTGAAGCTAAATGGTCGGTCCGTAAATGTATTTTTTTTCAATATATGGACATGAATAGTATTCTGGACAATGCTGAAAGAAATGCTGGTACCAACGTTTATATTTCAATAAAAAGACAGGAAATATATATATAAAAATCAAATCTAATCAAAAGATAAAATCCCTATCAACTCACCAATGCACGATTGATCCTATAATTAAAAAGTGTCCGTGTAATACATGTTCAAATATGCAGCAAATCGTAAAGAAAATCATTCAACTTACGTCATCAATTTTGGACGGTAAGCTCTGATTGGATCATATAGTGACACGTGTTTAATCCTGATCAACACTATCAGAGACATAAAAACCTATAAGCATGAACATTTTTTTTTAATCCAAAACATATGCCTATATATATATATTATAACAAGACATGGACATGGCACATCCTGCATTTTTTTAACCCCCCCCCCCCCCCCAAATAAAATCAAATGGTAGCTTGCTTACCTCTGAAATCTTTTTTATACATTTCTTACTTGCGAAGTTGCATTTCAAAAAGTCTCAAATGTGTATAACATTCACCTTTAACTTGAAATGGTTCTTTTTATAAAGTTATTAGATTCTTGAATTTTTTGAGAAAAAACTCTCGGCTGAAGGGAAGTGAGAAAAAAAATTGAGTTTAAACTGTAACTTACATTAACTGGTATATGGCCATTTAAGTTTCTAATATCTTTAGTTTTGCTACCTCTTCTAAATGCAAAATGTACTTCTTCCTTCTTGAAACGTCGTACAAGTCAGATACAAAACAAAGGTAACAAAAAACAGGCCGGAAACAACCTGCCGTATAGTTTGTCTGCACTTGTAGTCAGATCAAGGTCCTCGGCTATCGCCTCGGACCTTGACCTGACTACTCGTGCAGAAAAACTATCCGGCAACGGTTGTTACCGGCCTGTTTCTTTGTTACCTTTGTATTGTATCTACTACATATATATATTTATTAAAGGTATTGGTCACATGACGTAGTTACGGTCAAGTGATTGTTTACTATAAACACGTGTGTGTGTTTACATCAAGCACATGGTGTGTGTTTATGTTCTATTTGATTGGATGGCATATACCCGCAATGCGGTTTTTACGGGTATATGCGCTCATGAGATTCGTGAAAAGCATGATTAAGTATTACTTAAGGGGTTCGTTTGAGAAAATAAAGTTATTCGAAGTTTGCCTATAGTTAACGTAGCAGCAGTTCGTTATATGTTTACCCACCCACCCACCCCTTTTATGAGTTGGTTATTGTTAACGTGGGCATATAAATATATTACACTATATTAATATGAATTTTTCCTCTTTTGTAGATAGTTTTTGATTGTGTTACTGTATATTCTATTATATGATTGGATTGGTAGTGTGCTTGTCTGAATTATAGTGAAGGACTTTAGTTTGAAGAATTGTGAATGTAAATAATATTAAAGGCTGCTACACCTGTAGGCACACTTATCCTATTTATGTGTTGTTTTATTTATTAAATAATTTATATTCGTTTGAGTTGGCGAATTAGAATATAATTTACAATGATACAAGTCTAGGTTAGTCTATGGAAAGGTATATACTATGAAATTTAGAGCGAGGGGCTTGCCCCGAGCTCTTAATTTCATAGTATATATCTTTCCATAGACTATCCAATTTAGCACATATTTACAACTCGAGTAATCTTTTAATTGGTCTATTGATAGTTTATTTTGGCTGACTACTTGTATCACAGGTGTTTGTAAAAAGGAGCTCATTAACGAAGTTTTGTAAATCTACTCACTAGTATTATTGTAAAATATGTGATTTCAAAAGGCCCTTCACTCCAGAATGAAAAGATGGTAGCTGCTGATGTAAGTATGTATACTGATATAAAGCGGTGTTTTACTATACATGTTCTTCTTACATGGCAAGATGACAAAATAAATTGACCAAAAGCAGGCAATAATAAAATTGCAGTGGAAGCTTTACATGTTTTGAAAACATTTTTTAATTTCACAGTAAAACTAAAGCTATAATAAATTTGAAACATAGAGATAGTTTGTCCCCATAGATATAGTCTAGCAGATAGGCATTAAAAAGCAACTACCAATAGATCAGAGATTATAGGTTTTGTGTTTTGTGTTTTCTTTTTTTTATTATTTCAAAGTAAAAACTAAAAGATTTATCAGACTATGTTTATATATATATATATAGGTGGCACATTATCTTCAGACATAATCACAGTTTTTCAATTCATGACATCGTCCTGAACATGCATGAAATATTTGCCACTGGACATTAAGCAACCAATAATCAATAAATCAATCAATTCATGACGAAATAGATCACCTTCCTTAAGAAAGTTTATCACCAAGTTGCTTTAATTTTCCTGCACAAGGTTTCATAGTACACACTTTTCTGTGTACAAAGTAATTGCATGGATGATACATTATCATAAAGATATCGTTGTACTCTAATCAAGGTATAAAGAACCATATGTATTACCCTTTATTTAAATGATAAAATTTGCAATTGTCAAAAACAATTTGTAGATCCAAAGATTTTAATAGCAGGATATTTAAAAATCAACGTGAAAACTAATTACGAACTATTTAATTTAATTTGGAACACAGCATTTTATTTCAAAATAGCCAGTGGCAATTTTTGTTTTAAATATCTTGATTACGATACAATGAAATCTTACCCTTGTGGTCATTCATGCGTAGTTACTTAGTACACATGAAAAGTATGTACTATGAAAATTAGAAGGCAAATATAAGCAATTTGATTGGACGAGAAGATGTAAGTATGTGCTAAGTGAGTAGATTTACAAAACTTCGTTAATGAGCTCCGTTTTACAAACACCTGTGATACAAGTAGTCAGCCAAAATAAACTATCAATAGACCAATTAAAAGATTACTCGAGTTGTAAATATGTGCTAAATTGGATAGTCTATGAAAAGGTATATACTATGAAATTAAGAGCTCGGGGCAAGCCCCTCGCTCTAAATTTCATAGTATATACCTTTTTATAGACTAACCTAGACCTCGTCCAATCATATTGCTCGTATATGCCTTCTAATTTTCATAGTACATACTTTTTCCGTGTACTAAGTAACTACGCATGAATGACCACAAGGGTAAGATTTCATTGTATCGTAATCAAGATATGAAAATAAAAATTGCCATTGGCTATTTTGAAATAACATGATGTGTTCCAAATTAAATTAAATAGTTTGTAATTAGTTTATAAATTGGTTTTCAAATATCCTGCTATTAAAAATTTTGGATCTAAAAAATGTTCTTGACAATTGCAAGTTTTTTTTTTCGTTTAAATAAAGAGTAACACATACGGTTCTTTATACCTTGATTAGAGTACAACACTATCGTAAAATTGTAATAATTTATCATCCATATGCAATTATACTTTGTACACAAAAAATGTGTGTACTATGAATTATTGTGAAGGGAAATTAAGGCAACTTGGTGATTTTATTAACTTTCTTGGGGAAATTGATCTATATTTCGTCATGAATTGATTAATTGATTATTGGTTGCTTAATGTCCATTGGCAAATATTTCATGCATGTCTTGAAATGAAAAACCGTGATAATGTCTGAAGAGAATGTGCCACCTATATATATATATACATATATACATATTCTGGTAAATCTTTTAGTTTTTACTTTGAAAAAAAACCACAAAACCTATAACCTCTGATCTATAATTATTAATAGTTGCTTTTTAATGCTATCCGCAAGACTTTCTACGGGGACAAATATCTATATGTTTCAAATAATTTTAATTTATTATAGCTTTAGTTTTACTGTGAAATTGAAAAGTGTTTTCAAAACATGTATAGTTTCCACTGCAATTTAATCATTGTCTGCTTTTGGTCAATTCATTTTGTCATCTTACCATGAAAAGAAGTACAAGTATAGTAAAACACTGCTTTATATCAATATATATAATTACACCAGCAGCTACCATCTTTTTATTCTGGAGTCACTAGGGCCCGTTTTGAAATAACATATCTTACAATGATACTAGTGAGTAGATTTACAAAACATAAAATTCGTTAATGAGCTCTGTTTTACAAACACCACAGTCCTGTGATACAAGTAGTCAGCCAAAATAAACTATCAATAGATCAATTAAAAGATTACTCGAGTTGTAAATATGTACTAAATTGGATAGTCTATGAAAAGGTATATACTATGAAATTAAGAGCTCGGGGCAAGCCCCTCGCTCTAAATTTCATAGTATATACCTTTCCATAGACTAACCTAGACTTATGCAATAGATTAAACGAAAAGGATAATATATCAAATGCATGAAATGGGTTATGTAATAAAATAAATAAAAAGGATGATATTGTTTAACACTTGACCAGGAGGCTATACAATAGTAGGTCAATGTCCAAAAAATATTAACATTTTTGTAACTATGACGCTTAAAAACCGGGGATAGGCAATGTATACCGAAAAGTGACGTTTTATGGCATATTTGATAGATTTTTCATATTTAAGCTTGAATTTGAGCGTCTTTAATGACCAAATCAGTTCAAATATTTGACATAAACTAATTGAATCGACTGAAGTAGACACTTAAGCGTTTAAAAAATGTCAAAATCTTTCGTCAGATGTTCTTCGAATTTTAGGCCTAAACTAGCCCTTACCAGACCTTCTCCTTTGTAAGATGTTACTACGTGTGAAGAACGGGCCAATAGGATAAACTACAAACTGTATTTAAAATAAGATAAAAGAAGAAAAACATTTTTTTTATTTAAAAATCTTAACCAGAAATTATGACACCTTGTAAATGAAATACATTAATTGTATACAACTTAATGTGTAAACTGGTTGGCTGACTGTTGATGTTAAATTAACGTTACTTTTAGTACTCCTAGATGTATCATGGAGGACAGTCGTTATTGGTTGGGGATACCGGCGAGCAGGTAAACTGACAATCCTTGTCAATAAAAATCGGAATCGAGTGCAACTTGCCATGAGCGGTATTCGAACTCACAACCTCGATGTTGGCATGCTTGATATTTCCTCAGAGATCACTCAGTCCCTTGAAGTTTAAAAGTAAAATAACAAAAATACCGAACTCCAAGGAAAATTCAAATCGGAAAGTCCCTTATCAAATGGCAAAAATCAAAAGCTCAAACACATCAAACGAATGGAAACAACTGTCATATTCCTAACTTGGTACAGGCATTTTCTTATACATGTAGAAAATGATATTCATACAATCCTAGTCTAAGGGTTTTTAAAAAGATAAGGGCTGTCAGAATATTGACCAATGTATTTGCTAATACAAGCATTTTCATTTTCAGTTCTAAACATAACGTATCTTATTACCTTTAATGTTAATGCAATTGTATACAAATACAGTTCTTTTACAGAGTTCTCTCAAAATCTTTTTTCCCTGGTGATCCCCAAAGAAAACCTACTGGTCCTCACTTTTATTTCTATTGCACAATATCAAAGTGGGGTAGGTCCTTTGCAAAATGATGCTAATGTTACATCACTTCAAACGCAATAAGTGAATCAGCCTCACATGTTTAACCCCGCCGCATTTTTGCGACTGTCCCAAGTCAGGAGCCTCTGGCCTTTGTTAGTCTTGTATGTTTTTTTAATTTTAGTTCACTTATATGTTTGGGAGTTTAGTATGACGTCCATTTTCACTGAACTAGTACTCATTTTTATTTAGGGGCCAGCTGAAGCCCGCCTTCCGGTGCGGGATTTTCTCGTTGTGTTGAAGACCCATTAGTGGCCTTCGGTTGTTTTCTTCTCCTTGGTCGGATTGTTGTCTCTTTGACATATTCCCCATTTCCATTCTCAATTTGATCATTTCGCGCACTTAACACAGCACTTAAAAAAATCCTTGGCAGATCTCTGATGTTACATGATATAGTAACACAAAACGAAAAACCGGGGTAATCTCAAGTCTTAGACTAGATGTATTATTTACTTTTGTTTTGGTAAGTTGCTATCCAATAGTCGTTTACCAATTACACGCTTTTATTCATACATTTGTGTAGTTAGGGGACGGTCATTTTATATTCTGGGGTCGCGGGTGCAGAAGATTTTTTTGCAGATTGACTATTCATTTTCACATGTTGCTACGCATGCTTATTTTTTCCGCGGATAATATTCTTTTCCAGCCTGTCTTTCAGCTCCTACCAGACCAGTATGTTAATTTTCAAAATCTCCCTCACCACTCCCTCCGAAAATCAAACGCTCTTCCCCTTATATCTCAATCAACAAGACAATCAAATAACGCTACATAATGCTATCATCTTCTTTCAAGTGAACTTAAACTTGACCTAAAGTGATAGACCTGCTGGGTTCTTGGGATACTCACTAATGTGTTAGTAACATTCAATAAAGAATATAGCCTTTTAATTATATATGTGTCATAGAATTAAAATAATCTATGTTTCTTAAAGCTTACAGTATTTAGGTCAAAATGGTTGACAAAAATGTACCTGTCCAGTGACTTTTAAGAGTTAAACCCTACAATTTGGTCACGCTCTTAAATTGTCCGTTGGTAAAATTTAAAAAATAATAAGAAACTAAGATTTCAAATCCCTCAGGCAAAGTTGGCCTTAGATGAAATGCGCTTCGGACGCATGACATTATAAAGTGTTGTTTTCATTTTTCTATAAATTTATATCAAACAAAAATGGTTTCATATTTTAATGCATGTACCACAATCTCACTGTAAACGCATAATTTCCTCTCTTGTTTTCGTGGTTGATATTGTCGAACGTCTCTCAAGCGAAAAAATACGTCTTAGTTCGAACCGGAAAGACCGACCTGATAAAATATAAATAAAAAAGTTAACACCATAGTTACAATGAGATATGACGGAGACAAACTGTTGGATAGGATAGAGAGAGAAAAACATCCGAACATTCGAGTTTTCCATGGCAACCATCCATATAAATGATATAACCACCAATGGTAACATCGTGATAAGGTATGTGAAGGCGATGGCTAATAACATAACTGTTGTTTTATGAGATCTCGCTACAACACGTGATCTTAAAGTTAAGCTGACAGCCGCTTTTCGCACGCAATATATCTGATAAATCACTAGAGTGTTGCATACCAAAACCAGTAAAAACGGAAGGGTAAGTACCAGTGTCAATTGATAGAAATAGATATGTAGTTCGATATACTCTGGATGCGTATACGTATTACCTTGACAAAGTCCACCGATGTTTTTCATCATGATAAAACGGAATGTTTGGGTAAAACACATGACCACGAATGTTGACATAATTGTCACAAACGCCCCTGTTTGAGTTCTAATTAAGGTTTTCCTGAATGGCAAGCACATGGCTACACCTCGCTCAGCCGCCATTCCAACAATTAGCCAAGATGACATGAGATAACACACGTGTTCATAAAAACTAAATAACTGACACGAGAGGTCGCTGTAATACGTAAAGACGCCATCTTTTTCATTGTCAACCATCATTTCGTGAATCAATGTTATTTGCCGATTTATCAAACAGAGGCTGTCGAATACTGCCAACGCACACAGGAAGTGACTGTAAGACTTCCTTCGAAGAGACTTGGTTTTCATCAATAAAAATGACATAACATTTCCACAGATTCCGACGACTACGATGATTGGAGTTATTATCTCCTGTATCCAAAATCCCCATTTCGCTGGTTCTTGACCTATGAAAAACATCAAAATATTTTGTTTAAAGCAGAGATACTGTATATCATATTTGTTTTTCGTACATAATCTAAGCCATTGCATGATTTTCTCATTTGAAACATTTTGTTATGTCGGGGATTTTATAGCTTACAATACGGTATGGGTTTTGCTTATTGTTGAAGGCCGTACAATGACCTATAGTTGCTAACACCAACGTCATTTGGTCTCTGGTGGATAGTTGTTTCGAGTCATTGGAAATCATACCACATCTCCTTTTAATGTTATTTTGACTATTATGAAGGTCGTTTCATTTGTGCTCTTTATCTTCTTTATTTGATTACTAAGTAAACTTTAAATGTTCTTTTATATATCAGTTTATACTTTACTAATAAGTATACAAAGGTTAATGAAGTTATTCTCTTCACTTGACATTACATAGATAAGTATACAAAGGTTAATGAAGTTATTCTCTTCACTTGACATTACATAGAGAGAATAACAGGAATAATAAACAAATATTGGACAGAAAAATCGACCAGACAAACTACCATTACAATGACTTCGTACTTTATTTGGCCTTTTTATTTTTTTTTTATTCGAGCGTCACTGATGAGTCTTTTGTAGACGAAACTCGCGTCTCAATCCTTGTATCTATGATGAGTTTATTGACCCGTCCGAGGAAAAGGACGTACACAACAATACAGACTAATCCTGCCTTAGAACTGGAACAAAATGTAGTTTGGTTAAATCAGTTTTACGTGCGTACCGCCAATCTTTGCCCACCTGCTAGATTATATGTCACGAAAGTAAAACACACAAAGAAAAGCACACAGTCAATCTGCACACAGGATGACCACAACATGTACAGCTAGCCAACTAAAGGTAGCTGCGGTTGTTAATAATTGTTTATATCCGTTTTGCGGAACAGGAAAAAGGAAAAATTGAAACTCCGAATGACTGTCATACAAGAAAGATGACTAACGCAAAATCAAAATTGGATTGACTCGCCGATTTCCCATGAGAGTTGGCTTTACGAGATCAGGGATAGGACCGCCATTTTCTTTTTCCTACCACGGTTTTTTACTTTTTTGCAGATGAATTTTTTGTTTGTTTGTTATTTGTTTTTTTGTTTTTTTTGCTTTATATTACCGAGGAATATCTTTCATATTACAGTCGTAGACCTTTGAAGAAGGTTCTATTGTACTTTTGGGTCCTCAATACTCTTCAACTTTGTATAATTTCATTTGGCATTTTCAACTTTTTGAATCGAACGTCACTGATGAGTTTTTTGTGGACGAAGCGCTCGTCTTGCGTACAACATTTTAATCCTAGTATCTGTGTTGAAGTTTATTCACATTGTTATATGTAGTGACTTACCGATAGCTAACAGTGTTTTGTTTGTACCATTCAAATCCATATAGATACAATTCCGAATGGATGTATGCTGAAAATAGACAGAAGACGGTCAGTGATATCTTTTTAAATCTTAGTCAACAGTAGTTTACCGATGTTCAAGTTTCATAAGTCGATTAAGAAGCTAAAAGGATTGATTAATTGATTGATAGATTGAATCGAGTTTAACGTCACTTTCAGCACCATTTGATATTTCATGGCGGTCAGCTGTTATTGGTGGAGGAAGCCGGAGTGCCCAGAAAGTACCACCGGACTTAGACAGGAAAACTTACGATCCTAGTAAATTAAGATTGGAGTAAGAGCACATGCCACGTGTGGGATTCGAACTCACATTCTCAGTGTTGACAGGCTAGTTATATAGTAGCATTTGAGGGCAATCACATGAACTCTTAAAGGAGCAAAACCGGTTGCGTTGACATGGTAATTGTCTCCCTCTTTGCAAGCATTAGCCACCATGTGAATCAACATTCACATGGTGGCTAACATTCAGTTAAGGATGTAGTTAGGTGAAATAAAAAAAAACTAGAATTTAAAATTGATACTATATTAAAGTCAGAAGAGCATTAGCTTGTGCACTTCCAAGTAGACACAATAATCTTGTCAGTTCAAGTTCGCCAACGCAAAGACTTAAAGAAACAGCATAAATTATAGTAAAAGAATTTATTCTGACGAAGAACATATTTGAACCAAGCGTAATTGCGCTGATTTTGCATAAAATGACTCTATTTAGATTCAAATCGTTATATTTCCATCAAATTATCGTATTTCCTTTGGTAGGGTTGGAAATTGCACATATTTATACAGAAATGCTTGTGCACTTCCAAGTAGACACATTAATCTTGTCAGTTCATGTTAGCCAACATAAAGACTTAAAGAAACAGCATATAAAGAAAGAATTTATTCTGACGAAGGAAATTTTTTAACCAAGCGTAATCGCGCTGGTTTTTTTCATAAAATGACTCTATTTTTATTCAAATTGTTATAATTCAATCAATTTTTCGTATTTCTTTTGATAGGGTTGAAAATTGTACATATTTATACAGAAATGCTTGTGCACTTCCAAGTAGAATAAATCAGACATAATGATCTTGTTAGTTCAGACAAGTTCGCCAACGTAACGACTTAAAGGAAGAGCATACACGTAACAGTGAAAGAATTGATTTGACGAACCAAGCGCAATTGCGCTGAAAAGGCGAAGTTATTCGGTCTTAGAAGTCGATAAAAATTAACTTTATTTTTACATGGTATGCAAAAGTTCGATTGAGTAATTAGTCCTCCTTCCTTATCAGTTTTGAAAAAATAAACTTTTGAAATAATTTTTCTGGTGATAATCGGAGAGTAGCGCGCCCACGTGATAGACAACATAATCAAGTAATGCTTTTCTTGTACTTTGTTGAGGTCATATTATTCGAACACAACATGTTGCCAAAGTAAGGTAGGAGTCCTCACACATGTGTCAGGCTTGATTTAAATATATAATTATTTTTAGGAAAAATATGTTTTGTTAATGACGGAAACAAAGACAAATGCAAGCTGATGCAAGTTGATTAGGTACTAGTAACAGTTAAAATTTATTGTCATTCATTTATTTATAGAAACGTGGTCAAGTTTCAATCGTTCGTCGGTGATCGTACTATTGTTTGTCTATTTATTTTAAAACCATGCAGAATGAAACTTTTTTATACTAAAAATCCAACAGAGAGGAAAACAGAAAAAAATGACTACCGGCGTCATTAGAGGGTCTGGATGGGGTCCTTCATTTCTGTAGTCATTTTAAACCATTTTTTTCTTCCCCTATATATTTAAGCACCCGGATTTTCTCTATTCTTTCTATTCTTTTTTTTTCGGTCCATTTTCTGTATTCTGTCTATTATTCTCTATTCTGTAAACCTAACCCAGACCATAGGCGGATCCAGGTTGAAAAAAAATGGTTGATTATATAGGGAATCACTGAAGCATGACTGGAGCGGCCCCCCCCTTTTAGGTCAGTCAGTGGGCCCCCCCTTATGAAAAGTTCTGGATCCGCTACTGCAGACTCTCTTGTTTCGACGTTGTCATAATATATCTTATAAACAAGACATGTCTTTTTAATTGAAATAAGAATTATTCTTGTGTAAGTTCCTTAAAAGGTGAGCATTTGTCTGTACACATTGTGTTTTCTCATTAAGAGCTAAAATTACATTTATAGTGGATATGTTAATTAGAAGACGCTATATTGATCTAGAATGTCAGATTTTAAACAGTTTCTCGTAAGACATAATTTAGGCAACATCTCTACATTAAGCATGTAAGAATTCAATCAGAATCACATAAAACATATTAATGACAATAGTTGTACGCATTATACAAAAGGAAAAAGGCCGGAATGCAAGAACATTGTGAAAAAAAACTAATCATGCCATTGGACGTTTAACAGCCATCAATCCGTAACGAATCTCAATGTGGAGCAGGATCTGCTGACCCTTCCGGAGCACCTGAGATCACCCCCAGTTTTTGGTGGGGTTCGTGTTGCTCAGTCTTTAGTTTTCTATGTTGTATAAATTTCTTTTCTTTATATTTTAGCATCCCATTATTTTCTATTCTTTATTTTTTGGACTAATTTTCTCTATTCTAAATTTTTTTGCCTTTTATTCTGCACATTTTGTCCATTATTCTCTATTCCGTAAACTCCATCAACACCCTCATTTATTGAAATTTTTGACTGTACTTATAAATACATTGAACTCGTGAAATTTATGTTTGAGAATTGCAATGAAATAGAAAGAATTGCAATTAAGCATAATAAGCGAATATCAATATGTTTCGTAATAAATCTATATCATGAGGTTCTGGATTTTTTTTTTTTTGGGGGGGGGGGGGGGCCTTCATTTCTGTGTTCTTTAATTCTTTAGGCCATTTCTCTCTATTCTTTATATTTTAGCACCTCATTATTCTCTATTCTTAATATTTTGGGTCCATTTTTTCTCTATTCTTTATTAATTTTGCCCATTATTCTCGTTCATGTAAACCACCATCCACACCCTCTGTTATACGTTAGGATCAGTGTAAGGGACCAGTACAGGACCGGAGAGGTATTTTCGGCTATAAGGTGCCATAGGTCATTTCTGTATCCGTTCCTGAGTGCGATGAACATAAAACACAATGGAACCCACCTAAAAAAACAGTTTCAATAATTGGTTGCTCGCAGTAATTTCTCTTGCGCTACAACTTTTATTATAATAAATACATCGGTAGTACATGTACTGTCTTCTACGGTTCGATAAATCACAATGACATAGACACTAAATATAGCAGCAACATGATATAAAACTGACAAACTTCGTAGCAACTGTGAGCACCTTCGACACTGATATATTTAAATCCTAAACTTTATATATCATCATATTGTCATAAAACCACACACGTACGAACCTCTAAAACTGTTCTTGTGACACATGTACATAGCATCAAACCTTACATAAATAGCAAGAAGTGTTGTAGGTATAAGATGTAGTCTTCTCGTATCTGAGAGGCGTCAGCCACGAAGATATTAGACGACTTCATTTGATTTACATAGAAGTAATAATAATTATTTTATCTTTTCTCTTGTTCTTAAAAGAACACTTAGTATTGAAAAAAACAGGAATAGTGTCATTATCTCAAAATTACCAAATGCAGCAACACTTTCAAAAGATGTTTTATAGTTATGGATTTGGAATGAAATTTGAATTGTGTCTATTTTCCTTTCATCAAATTGACAAAATTGATAACACTGCTTTTGTATGACAATATGAATCGCTGTACTATCGTGTCTAGATCTTTTCTTGGTTTAATTGCCAAAAACCTAAACTTGTTGCTGATAAATGATAACACTTCTATGTAAATCTAGTTATACATGTTCTCCATAGATAAATCATACAATTAGATAGCAAAGTGAAAAACTAATTCAAACGAAATGAAATATACATTGTAAATGTATCACACCCTATTACCAACTATCTGTTCTGCAGACGCAACAGGCGATAAAGATCCAACTCTAATGTGCACGATGGCAGAATCCATTGTATTGCAATGGCAATTGGAACGACAGACTAAAAACTGCTTCTGTAAACACGATTGCAAAAACAACTGTTTTTAATGACAAACGAGAAAACAGATCCTATTTAATCTGCTGAAGTGATAGCTGGTTATAGGATGTGCGTATTGTTATTCGAAATAATTCGTAATTGACTACGTGAATCAATCTGACAGATTCTTATTTGTTTTATTTTTAAATTTAACAAAATTTATTTCAAATTATCCTGTTATAATTACCTTAGTAGTATAGGAGAGCATATGGGAGGGTCTGGATGGGGTTTACAGAATAGAGAATATTGGGCCAATACTACAGAAAAAAGGGCCAATTAAATAAAGAATAGATAATAATGAGGTGATAAAATATAAAGAATAGATCTAGAGAATAATGGGCAAAATTTATAAAGAAAAGAGAAACATGGCTTCAATCACTTTACTATAACTATTAAAATGTGTAACCTTCTAACACTTTGAATTCTACAAGTTATATATTTTCAAATTAACACAAAATTGAGATCTGCATTTACTACTGTCTCAGCATAAATATTTCATAATTTAAAATTTGTACATAATGCATATAAAAAGGAAGATTTTCAATTCATGAGGGTCTGGATGGGGTTTACAGAAAATAACCCAAACAAATATAACGAATTCAATTATTAAAGAGAAAGAAAGCCAAAGAAAAAGGGAATGCCAAACGAAAAATGGCCTTAAGATTAACGAAAATTAAAGCAATACTTTCAGCGTTCAAATTCTCACTGCTTTAACTGATGACTTATATTTGATATGTTCCGAATAGATAAATGGCGGGAAATAATTTGCGGCAAATTTAATCAACGGGTGTATCAAAACTTAACAAACTAGTCAGAATAGGTTCAAATGAATGAATATTAGATGAATCTTAATAATATTCTGACAAGAATACTAGAATGACATAATGAAAAAATGTGCTGTTACTTATTGCAGCTGTGTGCATCTACTTATAACACTAAGTTTGACATTGAATGTAAAAGATATTACTAGATAATTGCAGCTGCGCACATTTATTTGTTACAATAAATTTATATAAACATTAAAGTTGCACCTTGATTCAATAAGATCAGTTAGTTATTTAGAGGTCAACACATACATGTAGATATCAACAGAATGCAGGTGTCTCCACAATATGTAAGGCTCCAACGTATATAATATTTAACGTTGTAGGCCCCAGACGTTAGTACTTACGCACGTTATTTCGTCAATGCCGTCAAATCAACCAGTCCACACCGATAAACAGCTTTTCTATAAAAATCAAAACAGTCAAGCTATATAAAATTTATATCCACAGACTAGGCAGGTATGACTGTCTAAAAAAATCAACAAATTGTTTTATAATTTTTTACAATAGTCTAAAATAAGGACAAAAATATTGGCAAAACGTCAAAAAAATGCGTGTCAGAAGACGTAACAGACTATACGCCTTATAACTTTTACAGGGGTGTTTGTGCTCTTCTAAACAGTGCAAAATCGGCGAAAAATCGCATGAATGATATGCAGCATATATAAAGTATTAAGTCTTTACTGAATTTACGTTGATGCAACGGCCAAAGCTGATTTTTGGCAAAAAATAATAGTATGGTCAGATTTCTGAAAATGGTAAGTTTTAAAAAATTATAGGTTTTTAAAATATAAGATTATATGAAATTTCGTTTTTAAAAATTATGCTCACAAAAGTACATAGATAGACCATTTCAAAACCGATTTTTTAAAGCACTCACACCACAAGTAAAAATGCAAGGGCTTCTGGCAAATGTCTTGCAAGAATGTCCAATGTCTAATTTTGCCGCTTTTTACAAGTAAACTGTCAGTTGCGACGTCATTTATTTAAAAAATCGATTTGTTGCATACAAAATAGTGCTTTTCCGTAATTGTACTTTAACCCTACAAAACAGTTATTTACTTTTTGATAATTAGCGTAGTCAAGTTAAACAAATCCAATGTCTTGCAAGTTTGTCCATTGAACGATTTTCTTACGTTTTCAATGTCGTCGATTCGGGACGCTATTTATGTCTTTTAAAATCAAATCAAAATATTTGTTTGTTTTTGTGTTTTGGTGTTTAACGCCACTTTTAGCGCCATGTGTTGTGTCATATCGGACAGTTTTCTATGGTAGAAGAAGTCATAGAAACTTGGTTGTAATATAAATTGTAAACCCGTGGAACAGACTCGCAAAATACACAAAATAATATCCACAAATTTGGTTACAAATCTTCTTCTTGGAGGCTTATCGTGTTTCAATTGTGATAACTGATTTTATGGAGCAATATACAATTGCGAGAAAAAACGAATTTATAGGAAATTACAAAAATGGTAAAAATGATTCAAAATGTTAGGATCTCAAATTCGGAAAAAAAAATGATGACCATTGCAATATAAATTGTGATATAATCGAAGACATTGTTGAAAAAGACATGATAACTGCGGTTTTGGCAAACGATATAGATTATGAGTAGTAATAGTATCGACAAGACCACAAACTATAAAAAAAAACATATTTCCGATGACTGGGGTTGTTCTTTTAGCTGTATTACGAGAGGATACAAAAGCAGCCATTTATTTTCAAATTTGTGAAACGTAAAACTGCGATTTGTTATTTCTCTGCAGTAAGATTCATATGTATAGAACTTGAAAATGAAAATAAAATCGTGTGCTTGAATAGTTACTCCTCTATATCATACAAAGCTTTAAAACATGTGGGATGAATACAACTATTTTTTCATTTCTTAATTTAATTGTTCCGTTATTAAAAAAACTTTGCCTGTTATTACGTTCTATGTCATTTGGTCTCTGGTAGACAGATGTCTCATTGGCACTCATACCACATCTTATTTTTATCAAGACCTTATTATCTTACCCAAATACATATATTGTTTTGTTTGTTGCTTGCGTAACTTCCAGTGGGAAATATTTCATGCATATTCAGTACAACCAAACATTTAGAGGTATCCATATTGATGTGCAGAAAAAAATTTGCCAACGAAAAAAAAATATCCTCAATTATCTGCGTAAAACGTCAGATTTTGACGTTACTAATTGATACGCAATATCGTGCGTTACGTCACAGTGATATCAGCGTTTAAGATCCCTCACGTGGCAGGTGCGCTGGACTCCAATCTTAATTGACTATGATTGTCAGTTTTCCTACCGAAGGTCATTGGTTCTTTACGGGCACTCCAACTTCCTCCACCAATAAAAACTGACCGCCACGAAATAGCACAAAAGAGCTGAAAGTGGCGTCTAACACCAATCAATCAATCAATCAAATCAGCGTTGAAGACGATTAAAAGTTCAAAAAGAGTGGTTTGGGACTTGCTTATTTTTTTCCTTTTCAATAAAATCACATTTTCAATGCATCTAAAAATATATCTGACTTTACAAGACTGCAGGTTATTCCCAAACTCCATCTATATATAAATACCGGGTATATAGGTGGTAAGGGAGCTAACATTTGATTTTTATGTGGGGGCTAGGATGAAAAATTTTGTCCTACATTTTTTTTAGTTGTAATCTCTGTCCTGCCTTTTTATTTTTCACTCTATTCGGTACTGCCTTTTTTTTTTTATTAGTTTATCCTGACTTTTTTTACATAAATTGTCATCTGCCTTTTTTTTTTTTACTCAAAACTCCTGTCCTGCCTTTTTTCAAATTTCATCCTAGCCCCCCCCCCCCCCCCCCCCCCCCCCCCCCCCATAAAAATCAAATGGTAGCTCCCTAAGGCAGTATTTCCTTGGCCATAGGAATAATGAGAGCCTTTTTAGAATTTTCACCACTTTCTAACACTGCCCAAGAACCACAGTTAACTCAGAAGTACTTTCATTATAATATTCAGAAATTAATTTGAATATGTATGATGACAGTCTACTTTTTCTCATCTGCTATCTTTATAAACCTACGGCCACTTGTACTTTTATGTTTTTTATCATGCAGTAAATAAATAATTTAAAACATTCTCAAAAATTCATTTTCACCTGCATGTAAAATTATTTCATATTTTTCTACACCTGATTCATCCCTCAGTTTGGGAAAGTATGTTCAGTAGATACTGTATTGTTTGTCCAATCACAGTGTTCAGATACATTGACTAAGTAGGGTGCACAAAAGAGGAAACCTAAATTCCGGAATGTAAATACTACCGTACCAATTCAAATGAGAAACCCAACGGCCTGATTTATGACAAAACAATAAAAAAAGATATGACAGATACTTCATGGAGGGACATAAAGGGGGGTATCTGCACGGAAGAACGCGAAATAAAATTGCCATTTCACGATGAACGAACAATTAAAAATTTCTTGCACGTTGATCTTTTTACCGATTTCACGAAACACGGTGAATAACGAACCTTTTTCACGGCTGCACGTGAAATAAAAATGGCAAAACACTTGCACGAAAATAACCCTTTACCATCCTCTACATGTAGTAGCAACCAACGACAAACACTGAATTACACACTCTTGACTTTGGTCAATCTTTGAAAGAATATGACAGTTTTAAACATAAAAAATGGCCTTAAGATTAGGGAAAATTAAAGCAATAACTAAAGTTACTTTTTCGTGAAAATTCTCACTGCTTCAAATGATGACTTATATTTGCAATGTTCCGAATAGATAAATGGCGGGAAATAATTCGCGGCTAATTTAATCAACGGATGAATCAAAATTTAGTAAACTAGTCAGAATAGGTTCAAATGAAAGTAATATTAGATAAATCTTAATAATATTCTGACAAGAATACTAGAATGACATAATGAAAAATGTGTTGTTACTTATTGCAGCTGTGTGCATCTACTTATAACACTCAGTTTGACATTAGAATGTCAAAGAAACTACTAGATAATTGCAGCTGCGCACATTTATCTATTACAATAAATTTATATAAATATGTCAGCGTCTACAAAGCCGTGTAGAAAGACAAAGCATAACTTAAAGTTGCAACTTGATTCCATGAGATAAATTACTTATTTAGAGGTCAACAAATAGCTATCAATAGAAGACAGGTGTCTTAACAATATGTAAGGCTCAAACGTTTGTTTAACGTTGTAGGTCTGTCCGTCACAGTGATGTCAGCGTTTAAGAGCCCTCAAGTGGCAGGTGCGCTCGACTCCAATTTTAATTGACTAGGATTGTTAGTTTTCCTACCGAAGGTCATTGGTTCTTTTTACGGACACTCCAACTTCCTCCACCAATAAAAACTGACCGCCACGAAATAGCAGAATAGTGTTGAAAGTGGCGTTAAACACCAATCATTCAAATCAGCGTTGATGACGATTAAAATTTCAAAAAGAGTGGTTTGGGACTTGCTTATGTTTTTTCTTTTCAATAAAATCACATTTTCAATGCATCTAAAAATATGTCCGACTTTACATGACTGCAGGTTATTCCAAAATTCCATCTCCTATATAGCTATATAGGTGGCACGGCAGTATTTCCTGGGCCATAGGGATACTTATAACCTTTTTAGAATTTTCACCACTGCCCAAGAACCTACGTGCACAGTTAACTCAGAAGTACTTTCATTACAAGAAATTATTGTGCTGTTACGGAGTCTCCCATGGCAAACAAATCATCATAAGTATAAACCCCTCAGGACTCTCGCTATTGAATAAATTGAAAAACAAAAGTTCAAGGTCAAAGGTCTATCACTAAATGTTCTCAAGTTCTAATCATTTGAAAATTAAAAAAAAGTAAAATCTTACTGGGTTCTATAATAAACCCCTTCTTTTCTTTTTGCCCCTCAAAATATCCCTTTATAAACCCCATTGCACAAACAAAACCCTTATTCATTGCATCAATAGACATGTTAGTCTAACATATTGTGGAACCCTAATTTAACTTGACAAGCGGTTGGAAAAAGGTGCGGACAAGTTCAAATTAAAAGCGGTGGAAGAAGAAGAAGAACTGAGTAAAAACAATACCCTTGTGCTTTTAGGTCTTTGAATACAAAATTTAAAAATATTCTCAAAAATTCATTTTCACCTGTATGTAAAATTATTTCATATTTTTCTACACCTGATTCATCCATCAGCTTGGGAAAGTATGTTCAGTAGATACTCTGCCTGTAACCGAGTACGGCAGAAAGTGATTTTCCCCCGATTACAGTACTGATTTTCCCCGATTGATTACTGATTTTTCCCGATTTTCCTATGTAGAGAACATCAAAAGGGTAATTATATATGAATTAAAGAAAATCTGTGTCAATAATTATGCAACCTCCCTTTTCATTCATACATTTTTATCATTGACCTCCCATGGGCAATATGGATTTTAATGACCAATCCTAAAAACAGAAACTTTTCCGAAGCAAGGATGTCATGGGAAGTGATTTTCTTATATTATTCAAATATCTAAATGTTATTTCTCTAATTATAGAATACTTTTTCAAATGTGCAAATTAAGTTAACTTAGAGCTGGAAGAACTTTTTTAATGAGATTAGGAAAATACTAAAAAAAATATGATTTCAATTTCTGATGCAGTGTACTGATTGTCCACTATCAGTGTACAGATTGTCCCAGAGAAGATGAAGTTAATTACAGTTTTTCCCCGATTTTCTCTTATAGTATCATAAGGAAAAAGGTTCATTCTAAGTTTTATTTTTAACTGTTACTTGCAAAAAAATATCAACATAGCTTTAATAGCTTTCTAAAATTGTCATCTTTGAAGAAGCTCACCATCAGAAGACACATCCATCTGAAAAACTTGTCATTTGGAGAAGACTTGAAGAGGGTGGTGAAAGATAACATACCATGCATTCATTCCAGAACTTCTTGACAGAGAAGGAAAAACTTTTATTAAAATACAAGATGAAAAAATTATAATTTGTAAATTATCAACAAATACACCACAAAAGATTATCAAAAAAGGCAAATCATCACAATCTCTAACCATTTCAGACAATTTATCAAATTCACCAAACTATGAATCCATGAAATATACAAACAGTAAGTTATGAACCCCAAGCAAGAAGAAACCTGTTTAAAGTTTCTGAACCAACCAATGAAATATCAATGAACAAAAAAATCTCTAATTCAATTTTATAGAATTACAGGTTTGCAGGAAAATTTTTCATATATTCCACTATTTTTATTAGCACATGCCTAAGTGTAATGAAGATCCACATATTAGCTTTATTTTTGAAGGATTAGCTTTTTCAAAATCGGGGACAATCTGTATAGGTATCAGGGAAAATCTGTAATCAACACAAGCTGATCGGGGACAATCTGTACACCAAAGCTCAAGTTTAATTGCTAGTTTTTTCCCATTTAAATGCTTATTTTGTCCAAATTTCTACTTGCATTTTTCAGATTATTATATTTGAACAAAATTTCATGAACAAAAATCTAATTTATATTCCAAGTTTTCTAAAAGCAGACTAAAACAGATTTTTTTTTACTCAAATCAGCTACAACAACATCAAAACAAAGAATAAGGAGGTCATGATGTAACTTCAAAGCAATCCCACCTCAGGATATCACTTACTAATGACTGCTGACCAGACAGAATAAATGATCTTTAACCAATTGATTAGTTCAAGCTACTTAAATTGAATAACAGAACTATAGTGTAAAATTTATCATGAAAAATCAGTACAAAATCGAGGAAAATCAGTACTATAATCGGGGGAAAATCACTTTCTGCCGTACTCGGTTACAGGCAGGGTATTGTTTGTCCAATCACACTGTTCAGATACATTGACTTAAGTAAGTTGCACAAAAGAGCAACCTAAATTCCGGAATGTAAATACTACCGTACCAATTCAAACGAGAAAACCAACGGCCTGATATATGACAAAACAAAAACAAAAATATGACAAATAGTAACTAACGACAACCACTGAATTACAAACTCCTGACTTTGGCCAATCACTGAAAGAATGTGACGTGTTATATTAAACGTGTAAGCACTGAACTCTCCATTGACATAGGACAGTGGTGTAACAACAAAACATACAACTCTAGCTATGAACTTGCATTGCTTGCTTTCATAATACGAATGCAGCGGAACAGAACAGAACAGATTGATATTAGCTTTTATATGTAAAGTAATTACATGTACTTACTTTTATTACAAAATTATATTCATTTTAACTTTTATATGTTCCTTTTCAATCTGAAAATACGTAAGTGAGGGTTTGAACGGGGGGTCCTTCATTTCTGTATTCTTGATTTTTTTAGGTCATTATTTTCTATTCTTTATATTTTAGCACCCGATTATTCTCTATTCTTTATTTTTTCGTCCTATTTTTTCTATTCTTCATTTTTTTGCCATTTATTCTGCACATTTTGCTCATTATTCTCTATTGGGTAAACCCCACCCAGACCCTCATAAGTCCTTTCTTCGCTTGTCTTTTGCTAAAATAATTATGATCTCTGTTTTATTGTTTTGCAATCTTTCATTGACGTATACCCGAAATTGTACGATTACATTGTTTTAGTCACGAGTTGGTTAACCGTTATGCAATATCCGTTAGACAGATGACACAGGTGCCACATGATCAGCAGGATCTGCTTACCCTTCCGGAGCACCTGGGATCACTACAGTTTTTGGAGGGGTTCGTGTTGCTTAGTCTTTGGTTTTCTATGTTGTGTTTTGTGTACTGTTGTTTGTCTGTTTGTCTTTTTCTTTTTTAGCCATGGCATGGTCAGTTTATTTTCGGCTAATGAGTTTGAATATCCCTTTGGTATCCTTCGCCTCTCTTTTAGGGGCTATATCTTTTAAAATCAGTAAAGGTTTTTGAAAGATGGTTCGCCGCGATATAGCTTTTTTGTGCTGATTCGGCGTAAATCAATCCCCAATTAATCAATCAATGAAAGATGGTAGTTTCATCAATGCTTTAAAGCATTCTGGTGAAACAGTTGTGAGAATTACCTGTGTTGCTTAAAAGCTTAGAATACATTTATGAATGTGGTTGACATAAACACACAATTGATTTTCAAAAGTTATGTCCTTTTTAAATCTGTGTATGACCTATATGACCTAACAGTAAAGTACCTGTATGTAATATAAGCAGTAAAGTACCTGTATGTACTATAAACAGTAGAGTACATGTATGTACTATAAACAGTAGAGTACATGTATGTACTATAAAAAGTAATGTACATGTATGTACTATAAACAGTAATGTACTTGTATGTACTATAAACAGTAAAGTACCTGTATGTACTATAAACAGTAAAGTACCTGTATGTACTATAAACAGTAAAGTACCTGTATGTACTATAAACAGTAAAGTACCTGTATGTACTATAAACAGTAGAGTACATGTATGTACTATAAAAAGTAATGTACATGTATGTACTATAAACAGTAATGTACTTGTATGTACTATAAACAGTAAAGTACCTGTATGTACTATAAACAGTAAAGTACCTGTATGTACTATAAACAGTAAAGTAACTGTATGTTGTTTTGTTTTACAACATCTGCTTAAAATCATTATTGCAAGTATAACCAAATATGACATAACAGTAAAATACATAATTATAAGTATTTTCCATGTTTACAACATATGCTTTAACTCATTATTGCATGCATGACTTAAATGACCCAACAACAAGTACATGTATGTACTATACTATATTCAGAATATTTTATACAACATCTGCTTAAACTCATTGTTGCATGTATCATCTATAAAACCTAACAAATAGGTACATATAAAAATAAGATGTGGTATAATTGACAACGAGACAACTCTCCACAATTGACCAAATGACACAGAAATTAAAAACTATAGGTCACCGTACGGCCTTCAATAATGAGCAAAACCCATACCGCATAGTCAGCTATAAAAGGCCCCGGAATGACAAATGTAAAACAATTGAAATGTATGTTATATACTGTATTTTACAACCTCTACAACATATGAATTAGGCTGGTCCTCTCCCATGCAACATACGGGTATCTGAGACACCCTTGTCTTGTATCTGTCAGATAAAGGACAGGGATCCAGTCTACACATGAAGGAGTATGTTTATGCGCACGAGAAACTTGTTTAACCCGACCACAATATTATGTGCCAATACCAAGTCAAACTAGTCTGGTCTATATGTTGTTCCTTTTTTGTTTCTTTTTTCCGGATTGTTGGGTGTTTGTGGTTGGTGTAGTCTGTTGTACAGTCCAAGGCTTTTAATTCTTGTTTTCTTTTTTTTATATAGCTCGATATTTATGCTGATATTCCAACAAAATATATCATCTATAAAACCTTACAAATATGTACAGTCACGTATGTACATGTAATATACTGTTTTTTTACAACTTCTACAACAAAGGATGTAGGCTGGTTCGCTCACTTGCAACATACGGGTATCTGAGACACCCTTGTCTTATATCTGTCAGAGCCAAACAGATAAAGGACAGGGAAACAGTCTACATATGAAGGATTAGGTTTGTGCGCACGAGAAACTTGTTTAACCCAACCACCATAATATGTGCCAATACCAAGTCAGACTAGTCTGGTCTTTGTATTGTTCGTTGTTGTTTATTGTTCTATTTTTCGGATTGTTGAATTTTAGTGGTTTTTCTTGGTATGTTGTACTGTCCAAGATATTCTTAATTCTTGTTATCCTTTTTAAGCATTGCAAAATGTATGTTGACATTCAAACAGAATATACGATGCATACTTTTTTTCTGTGTGCCATGTTTCCGTGATGACAAATTTTTCGATATGTATACAAAAGTTTAAAAAAATATATCCAGATTGTGCACCTTCATCCTATAAGAGGGTCTGAATAGGGGGTCCTTCAATTCTGTATAACTATTCTTTAATTTTTTAATCAATTTTTCTCTATTCTTTATAAATTTTGCTCATTATTCTCTTTTCTGTATATTTTAGCACCCCATTATTCTCTATTATTTATTTTGTGTGGCCTATTATTCTCTATTCTTTAAGTTTTTAGCACTTTTTTCTACACCATTTTGTCCATTATTCCCCATTCTGCAAACCCCATCCAGACCCTCCTGTAAGATAAGTTAATTATTTATAGTTAATGAATTGCAAATTTAAAGTTGTAGATCACCATAATATCAGGTTTGAAGGCGATCAAAAGTTCAAACAGTGTATATTGGTATTTTCCTCCTCAATAAAATCAGATTTTGGTTTGTATATCTAAAATATATCTGACTATCTATGACTGCAAGTTATTCCTTAACTCAATCTCCAGTACCTATTAACCATGCATAAAAATATATTCCAATTTGACATATCATCAATTTTTGTAATGAATACCTTAATTATCTATTAATTATTTATTTCCCCTGTAATTTTTAAACTTTAGTCGATTTTTTTTTAACGCCACTGCATATAGCAGATTTTAGAAATAAAACTAACATTGACTAAAGCGGTTTGTGTGTTTAATAGCAAAATTGACGTAAAAATAAATTCATTGTAAATGATAAGTAATATGTTTGTTTACGTAGGTGGAAAATACAATATGTTTTAATCCATTTGATCTTAACCTATTTATACATACATAATTTTCAATCTGACAAAATTTACCAGTTTGTTTGATTCAAGCTTTTGATGTAATATTTGTCGTTGTTCAATACAGCTGTGACACATACATGTTACGGTAAAATTTGGTAATAGGTATTTTGAATATTTACAAAGCTACTCGGAATATCAAAGAAAGATATAAGGTTCGCAAATTTAATAAATTATAACTTTATTTGCAAATTACAACCATTTGAGTCGAGAAAAACACAAAATACAAAACATTTCAAAAACAACATACACAGACGAAAATAACAAAAACATAGTTATGCTAATGTAACTTTTTATTGACATGGACTTAATTTTCGCAATTCTAACTAGAGGCTCTAAAGAGCCTGTGTCGCTCACCTGCATCTTCAACAATGGCCACTTTTAGTAAAAATCATTATTAAAGGGGAATAACTCTACTAAGAGTTAACTGACAATTTCAGTCATGTTCATGTATTTTTAGATCTTATCCTGCTGATAATTTTTCCTCTTCAAAGTTTATATTTATCTATTATAGTTTTCCAGATAATAGGCAAAAAATGCAAAAAAATAGCGTTAAAGGGCAATAACTCCAATAATGAGTCGACTGAAGATTTCGGCCATTTTTGCTTATTTGTGGATCTTACAAATGTATCTTACTGAGCATTTGTGCTATTTTAAGTTTCTATCTATAATCTATTACAGTTTTCAAGGTAATAGGAAACAAACGGGAAAAATCGTCATTAAAGGGCAATAACTTCAATAAGGAGTCGACTAACAATTTCGGTCATGTTTGACTTACCTGTAGATCTTGTATTGATGATCATTTTTGCTATTTAAAGTTTCTGTCTATCTTTTATAATTTTCGAGATAATAGGCAAAACTTTTAAAAAATGGTAAAATTCATCATTTTAGGACAATAACTCTTATAAAAAGTCGTCTGACAGTTTTAATTTTATTGAACAATAGTTGGAGCTCAACATTTTGAACAGTTTTGCTCGTGTCAGATTTTCTCTGTTTATAGCGGTTTTCAAAATAAAAGGCAAAACTTGCATTGTTCAATAATAACTCCTATGTTCTATTTTTACATGTAGCCATGTCAGCCATCTCCAGGCGGGGTCATCGGACATATTTTTTAAACTTTAAACTAAATACACCAATGATGATTGTGGCCATTTTTGATTAAATTTGGCCCAGTAGTTTCAGAGGAGAAGATTTTTGTAAAAGTTAACAGACGTCTAAGGACGACGGACACCAAGTGGCGAGAATAGCTCACTTGGCTTTTTAGGCCAGGTGGACTCAACATTGCTTTACAAAGTCATCAACTGCTGATTCAAGTTCAAGTTCAGGACTTAAAAATAATTTAGCTTAAAAGGTGGAACTAGATTTTATATAATTAATTTTAAGAAATATCAGACCCATGAAAGATGATTTATCTTTACAATCTAGAAAAAGTGGTATCATAACATTAGTGCGTTTTTATTTTATCATTCAGGATTATTTGATTGTTCAAAAAAATTAGATTTCGTGTATAATCAAATGTTAGTTTTAAAGTATTTGGTTTGACGGCTGGGGATTGAACTCTTGACCTTTTGCACTTGAGGCAAGCACCATATTGTGAAACACGAGAGGCTAAATATAATTAAAAAAGTCACCCGGAAAACTATAGACACGTAAATTTGATTTTTATGTTTATTTTCAAAATTTGAATTATCAACTCATCCCCTTTCCCCCGAATGTGACCTACCGAATTAGACATATCACCGGGGTTGTACATAAATGAGCAACACGACGGGTGCCACATGTGGAGCTGAGGATGCTTACCCTTCCGTAGCACCTGAGATCACCCAAAGTTTTTGGTTGGGTTCGTGTTACTCGGTCTTTTGTTTTCTATGTTGTGTTTTGTGTACTATTGTTTGTCTCTTTGTCTTTTATTCTTTTTGTGGCCATGGCGTTGTCAGTTTATATTTGACTTGTGAGTTTGAATGTCCCTTTGGGGTATCTTTCGCCTCTCTTCTCATAATATACGTGCAGTAATAAGTAATGTTGTACACACTTGTACGAAGTAAGTGAAATATTTCCGTCGTATTCTCTACCTTGATACCGTTTATCAAAGATTCAATTCTGTGTCTTTTTAACCTCAATTTAAGAACGTTGTTGTGCGTTTTTGTTTAAATATTTTGTCTGATAGTTTTATTCTGGTGCTTTGTTTGTTTAGATATGACCTTTCCTCATAACTTTCGTCCAGTGATCATTTACAAAAAAAGGAAAAGGAATTATTGACATTACTTCGTAATTTTATTTTCATTTAATAGTGTTGTAGTGGGCTTTTGTTTGATAATTTTGTGGTCGAATCACCAATCTACAGTTTGGAACACTACAAAATATCGTATTTATCTAGATAACGATTGGTTATAATGTTATTGAAACTTACCCGAATTGCGTTGCAAATAGTCCAAATAAAAATGAATTAAGGCATTATTTCATATATAAGTTAACAAAGTACTTGTACATATAGTTTTAGGTTACTTTAAGTACAAAGGTATTAGTTTAATAGTATAGTTTTAATCAGTCAACCTGTATTTTCCCTGTCTGTAAAACCGACATAAAGTATACATTTTAATGGATTTTTATTGAATCAAACTTGTTGGTATTTTATTAATCCGATTAGAACGTCGTTGAGTCTGGAGTACCAACATATTTACCAACACAATACGATCATTATGTATCTGTTTCCGTCTGGGAAAATCAAAGAGGCAACCAAAAAACCCAAAGGTCGAGGAAACATTATTGCAATAAGAAAAAAAACTGTTACAACAGACAGAAAATATAGATTGAACAAAACCCCAAAGTGCCTAACATTGAAATATTTTACCGCTAATCTTCATGTGAAGTTCCCCATTCCCATCCCCTTTTATTTAAAGAATTGAATGGTTCTATTGTAGTTTTATTAGAGTGTAAAAGAGATTACCGAAGCAGTTTTTGTATAACGCGTGGGAGCGCTTCATTCTAAAAAAATGTGCGCGCGATCAACACTTTTACAACTCTATAAAATTACAAATAAGAAGCATTCAATGCAAATTTAGAATAAGTGATTATTCCCTCGCCATTGAAACTGGAAGATATAAAAATAGTCCACGCCCTCAAAGACTTTGTAATAAGTGTGAAGTTCTGGATGATGAATCCCATTTCTTTTTATTATGTAAAATAAATAATGATTTAAGACATGACTTTGTCTTTTTTAACGATTTAAAAACCCAATACAAAGATTTTTCTGATAACAAAATGAAATATATTCTAAATCCAACTACTAGTCAGCAAGTGAAATCTTCAGGCTCCTTTATAAAACAGCATTCATGAATGTTGAATTTTATTGAGAATTGCAATAATTATTTGATATTGGAATGCCTCGTGATTTCTTTCAGCTAATCATAATTATGCATTTTTAGGAAAAATACACGTAATATTATTATTAACTCGTACAATAACAATTATTTTCCTATCTTTGCGATGAGTTAAACAATGACGAAAGCAAATCTGTTGTATTGTTATCTTCTTTTGATATAAGACTGTAAACTGAGTGCACACAGTGTGGAAACAGTCGGAATTTAAGAGACTGGATGTCGTAAATTAACTTTAAGTGTATTCTTAGCATCTAACGACGTCACTGAGAATTTCAGTAATTAGCATGTGGTGTCATTTACATGTATTTAGAACAGCTAATTAACACTTGATGGCTCTCATGATAAAACAAATTGCTAGGAATAAAACCACTAATTCGTTTTCAATTTCTCATTTCTTAGTAAATTCAAACATTCATAGCTAGTTTGTCTTAAGTTTAAATAAAGTGACAGTCATTTGAAAAATTGATATAGAAATAAGAAGATGTGGTATGAGTGCCAATGAGACAACTCTCCATCCAAGTCACAATGTGTAAAAAGTCAACAATTATAGGTCAAAGTACGGCCTTCAACACGGAGCCTTGGCTCACACCGAACAGCAAGCTATAAAACTACTTTAACTGCAGAGACGAACGTACTGGTTTCAAAAGGTTTGGTACTACAAAAACCGGTACTGGTCTGAACAACGAAAAAATATGCCCTCCTTTTCAATATTTTTTTTATTATTCATAACAAAATTTCAACAAGCTTTTTCTTCAATGATCCCAGGTCCTAAAGCTTCCATATGATACCAAAGTATCCAAATAGTTTACTTATTTACAAAGTTACGGATATACGTAGGAAATAATATCTTCTCATCATTCTTCAAATTGTTTTTCAGTCAGTGCTGTTGTTCCACAATTTTCCTATCTAATGTACTTAGATTGTTGTTCATTTTAGAACTAAATCTATGCAAAGAAGTAATTTTCAGTTCAAATGTGGTGAATTATGTCTTGATTTTACATCTTGTTATAAATATCTTGGTGTACTTTTGAATGAATTTTCGGATTATTCAATAATTGCCAAAGAATTGCATAAATCAGCTAATAGAGGTCTTGGTGCTATTAAAGCAAAATTTTGTAAAACTGGTGGTATGAATTTTGATGTATTTACAAAACTATATGACTCTTTAGTAAAACCCATTTTTACATATGCTTCTGGTGTATGGTTAATTAATATACATTGTATAAATAGTTTGCTAAGCATTGCTTGTAAATTTTTCTTAGGCTTAAGCAAGAGAAGCAGTAATTTAGCTGCTAGAGGTGATATGGGGTTTTTGTCATGTGATGCTCTATTAAAAGTTGAAGTTTTTAAACTATGGAATCGTCTTTAATGTGACAATACTAGTATCACTGTGTACTGGGTAGCTATACGATGGTATTTGTACAGTAATGTAGTTTTTCTTAGACAATGAACAGAGAACCAGGCCAAGGGTACCTATATCCGGTGGTGATGATACACAGTGAGTATATTATGTAAAAAGGTTCATACCTGGGCGATTAGAAGAAAATCGTCATGGGATTATAGAGTGTTACAGTTAGCTCGTAAATATAATTTGATTGAAACTGTAGAAGATGGTGTTAATTTGAGTAATCTATGGGATTTTATACAAACTTTTGAAAAAAAATCTTGGTATCACGAGTTATAGAATGATAACAAATATATCAATGGTTATACATTAAAGAAGATTTTATAGATTGTTTAAAACTTGTATTGGTACGTAACCTTATGTAAAGTTTGTTAATAATTATAGATGCCACCGACGTATTTTGTCACTATTCAGAGCTGGTTCGTTACACTTAAAGTTTAAACAGGTCGATATGCAAGACCACCAGAACCTCTACAAGATCGTTTGGGTATTTTTTGTGATAGTGGCCAAATTGAAGATGAGAAGTACTTTCTTTTTAATTGTTGTTTTTACTCTGATATCAGACACGAATTATATGCCAAAGCCTATCTTTTAAATGTTGATTTTGATTATTTATGCGATATTTGAAAAACACCGTTATCTTATGTGTAATGAGAATATGGTTCCTCTTTTAGCTAGTTCCCTTTATACTATGTTTTACCGACGAAAATACATGTATGTCGTAATCTAGAAATTAAATATGTATTTTTTGTTTTATTTATGAAATAATTTTTACATGTAAAAAAGATGTCTTTTTATGTATGAATAAAATGTCTGTTTTAATGATAATATCTCATAAGTCGTTTTCGGTTGGCATCCTTTTATTTTATGTATAAGTACGTCTAAACAAGTGACAACTCTACGACAGATCCATGTATTGGATCACCAGTGAAGGTGATACACGGCTGAAAACACATATCTTATTCATTATTACTCTAAATATCAGCACAACAATGTTAAATCTGCAAATTTGCGGAAGCAAATTTTTGTTCTTCCCTTGCCGGGATTCGGACTCATGCTATTGAGATATCGAGACAACACCGCCTGCACTGTGTCCAGCGCTCTAGACCACTCGGCCATCTAGACTGAACTAAAAATTCAGCTTTCGGTGGCCTAGTGTTACCTTTCCTCGTCAGTAGAATCTAGAGTTGTACGTAACACAGTACATGATATATATTAGGCATGAAAATGGAATTGATTGCAGATTATCTAAATTATATATATATAGATACTGTAATGGATGGTGACACTTTAATAAAATAAATTATCTTATCTTATCTTATCTTATCTTACAATAGACCTTATCGCTATTTATTCCAAGTTCTAAAATTACAAAACTTTTTCCTGACGTCGCAAACTAGTGGAAAACAGAAGCTATCTGGGACCCTGTTTAAACAATGTATTGCGCATAACAATTTTCATACAGACATGTTCAAATCATCGTAAACACTTCATACATAGCATTTTTATTCCCTTGATTTGTCTTTAAATAATTGGTTCATAAACTATCAAAATTTATCGCTTTCTTAACTTTTTCCTCCCACAGCTCATCACTGATGACCTTAGTATTTGCAACACTTGACCCAAACAGGAAGTTGTCTCCCCTGATTTGACTAAATAAGAATAAGGTATATGGTCGGTCCTGTTATATTTTGTACATCAAAAAATTATAGATTTCATTGTCATTTGATATTGTGCAGATTACGATCATTAAAAAGCCATTTGCACTAAGAAGAGCGGAACACAAATGCATAACTATTTTAAGTTATTTTTATACGACCGCAAAAAAATTTTTGTGGTCGTATATTGGTATGACGTTGGCGTCGTCGTCCGAAGGCCCATTAGTTTTCGCACTCTAACTTTAGTTTAAGTGAATGGATCTCTATGATATTTTACCACAAGGTTCAATACCACAAAAGGAAGGTGGGGATTGATTTTTGGGGTTATGGTACCAACAGTTAAGGAATTAGGGGCCAAAAAGGGGCCAAAAATAAGCATTTTCTAGTTTCCAGACAATAACTGTGGAACGGTGTATGGATCTCTCTGAAATTATACTACAAGTTTCCATACCACAAAGGGATGGTTAGGATTTGCTTTCGGGGATTATGGCTCAAACCGTTTAAGAATTAGGGGCAAAAAAGGGGGAAAAACAAGGTTGTCCTGGTTAATGGACAAATACTTTAGTACAAAACATAATTTAAAGCAGTGTAAGGGAGATAAATCAAATACATCATTGAAATTATCTCCCTTACACTGCTTTTAAATTATGTATAAAGTAATGGTTAATAATCAATTAAGATAATTTAAAACAGTGTAAGGGAGGTAATCCAAATACAACATTTTGGTTACTTCCCTTACACTGCTTTTAAATTATGTTTAAAGAAATGCATATTTATAAAGGAAGACCAGTAAAAATATCTGCAAATGTTGCATCTTTTTTTTTTACAAAAAAATCCATATGAAAGATTTGACACTATATTTTAAATTCTATTATAAAATAGATTAAGTTAGCACTATGGTAAATTTAAATGGGTAATTATGGTTGCAAACTCCATTGGAAATTTGAATTGAGATTATGACCATATCTTGAGGGAAAGATTTTTTTTGGGGAAAAAGGGGGGGGGGGGGGGTAAAAAGAAATTGTCGGGGTCAATTTTTTCTCATTTCAGATTTCAGAAATTAAAAAGAATTATTCTTCAAATATTATTTTTTTTTCAAATTTCTAATATTGAAAAATTTCAAGAAGTAATCTTTAATTGCACAGTGTGGCGCATTAGATTTGTAAAATCTTTGACCACATTTATTTATTTGTTATGCCGAATCTAACCGTGTATTTAGATTTTTTAATTTTGGGTCTAGTTTTCAAATTGGTCTACATTAAGGTCCAAAGGGTCCAAAATTAAACTTTGTTTGATTTTAACAAAAATTGAATATATGGGGTTCTTTGATATGCTGAATCTGAACATGTATTTAGATTTTTGATTTTTGGCCCAGTTTTCAAGTTGGTCCAAATTGGGGTCCAAAATTTAACTTTGTTTGATTTCAACAAAAATTGAATATATGGGTTCTTTGATATGCTGAATCTTACCATGTATTTAGATTTTTTATTTGTGGGCCCGCTATCAAATTGGTTCATATTGAGGTCAAAAGGGTCCAAAATTAAACTTTGTTTGATTTCATCAAAAAATGAATTATTGGGGTTCTTTGATATGCCAAATCTAACCGTGTATTTAGATTTTTAATTTTGGGTCCTGTTTTTTAAATTGGTCTACATTAAGGTCCAAAGGGTCCAAAATTAAACTTAGTTTCATTTTAACAAAAATTGAATTTTTGGGGTTCTTTGATATGCTGAATCTAAACATGTGTTTAGATTTTTGATTATGGGCCCAGTTTTCAAGTTGGTCCAAGTTGGGGTCCAAAATTAAACTTTGTTTGATTTCAACAAAAACTAAATATATGTTGTTCTTTGATATGCTGAATCTAAACATGTATTTAGATTTTAGATTTTTGGCCCAGTTTTCAAGTTGGTCCAAATTGGGATCCAAAATTAAACTTTGTTTGATTTCAACAAAAATTGAATATATGGGGTTTTTTGATATGCTGAATCTTACCATGTATTTAGATTTTTTATTTGTGGGCCCGCTATCAAATTGGTTCATATTGAGGTCAAAAGGGTCCAAAATTAAACTTTGTTTGATTTCATCAAAAATTGAATTATTGGGGTTCTTTTTTATGCCAAATCTAACCGTGTTTTTAGATTTTTAATTTTGGGTCCCGTTTTTTAAATTGGTCTACATTAAGGTCCAAAGGGTCCAAAATTAAACTTAGTTTGATTTTAACAAAAATTGAATTCTTGGGGTACTTTGATATGCTGAATCTAAACATGTGTACATGTTTAGATTTTTGATTATGGGACCAGTTTTCAAGTTTGTCCAAGTTGGGGTCCAAAATTAAACTTTGTTTGATTTCAACAAAAACTGAATATATGGGGTTCTTTGATATGCTGAATCTAACCATGTATTTTGATTTTGGACATTGGACCATAATAGGTAAATTAAAAAAAATGAAGTTCTTAGACCACATTCTGTCTGTGTCAGAAACCTATGCTGTGTCAAATATTTAATCACAATCCAAATTCAGAGCTGTATCAAGCTTGAATGTTGTGTCCATACTTGCCCCAACTGTTCAGGGTTCGACCTCTGCGGTCGTATCAAGCTGCGCCCAGCGAAGCATTTTATTACTATATATACTGGTATATGATGTTCTACTAGTTTGTAATGTTTGCATTGTTCAACCCCTCGGGGTATAAATATACACTTCTTAATAAACGATATTAAAAAAGAGGCGAACGATACTTGATTTCGTAGTTTTGCCAAAGTTCGCATAAATGCATTTATGAATAAAATTTACACTTCGTTGTACATTTAAATTCGTGTTTCGTGCATACCAACGAAACCCACGAACATGTGTGTACCATGAATAACACAGTATAAAATGCTTTGATCTTTTACTTACCTTATATTAAATAGAAACCGAGCTCTGACCGTTTAATGCCGAATAATCCAGTAAGACTAAACTTTGCTAACTGTTGACTGAATAACAAAACACGAATTATATCCAATCAATAGATAAACAATACAATGTTCATTACAGCTGTCAATCAATCCCATTACCTCACCGGGATCGTTTTTTAAAAGCGCAAATTACCTTTTCGTTTACAAATTAGATGCAGCCATTGGAAGTAAATAGAATAATGTGTTATGCTAAATTGATACTTTCAAATGAAAACGTAAAATGTGGCCTTATAATAAATGTTAAGTAACCTATTGGGGAAATGATTAAGTCAGCTTATATGCACACATGTTCATAAGACTGTGATAATCAATATAAACTTGTAATAACAGGTTGATAGAGATGTAAACAATTACTATGATATCTAGAAATAAAAGTACGCTCTCTCTCTCTCTCTCTCTCTCTCTCTCTCTCTCTCTCTCTCTCTCTCTCTCTCTCTCTCTCTTTGTTAAGGTAGTTTATATCTCCAGCGCTGAACTTTACATCTTCAACGCTGAAATCATATCCACAGCTCTGGACTTTTAATCTCAATCTCTTGATCTTTGATTAACGGCGGGGGACTTTACATGTTAAGTAAGCACTTGCATCATAATGCAGTGATAGAGTTTACTTCTCCAGAGATAGACTTCACATCTTCAGCGCTCGATTTTACATTTCCAGCGCTTGTTTTTATATCTGCAGCGTTTGAACTTACATTTCAAACACTAAACTTCATATCTGCAGCGCCAGACTTTACATCTACAGCGGTGGATTTACAGATCTTTTCAGCGCAAGTCTTTACATCTCAAACGGTGGAATTTATATCATCAGCGCAAGTCTTTACATCTCAAGCGCCGGACTTTATATTATCAGCGCTAGATTTTTAATATATGTGTAACACTACATTTTACATTATTAGCAGTGCTGTAGATTTCATCTCCAGCGCAAGACTTTACATCTTCAGCTCAAAGACTTTATATCTTTAGCGATAGAGTTTACATCTTCAGCGCAAGACTACATCTTCAGCTCAGGACTACATCTTCAGCTCAGGACTACATCTTCAGCTAAAGACTACATCTTCAGCGCTAGAATTTACATATTCAAGCTAGACTTTGCGTCTTCAGAGCGTAACTTTAAACAGCACAATTCGTTATGTGTCTGAGACTAACAGGGCGCCGTAATACGACAACAATATAGGATACATTAAATAACACATTTTAATTCATAATTTATTTATTAACATATCTTCAGATATCGATTTCATACTCATAACACAAGCTGTCTAAATGTTGTTTTTTGTTGTTGCTAACTAATGTTAATTTCTTAAAGCTATGAATTACATGTAAAATAAATGCAGTAATTTGTATCTGTTTCACATCATTTTTAGTAATAAATAAAATAAAAGTATGCACTAAAATATTAATTCATTATGAGTGACGGATCGTAGGTTTCTATTGATTGGCAGTAACTGGAAGCAAGATCCATTTCTCTCAAAGCAGCTGGAGAAAAAAGCTTAAGATTAGATTCTATGAAAAGTAAGTAGTTTTATTTGTCTCGTTCTTTAATTAGGAGATAAAAAAATCACCCAATTCTCATTCTTCAATTAGAAGATAAAATATGACACAAGTCGCATTTCCGTACTTTTAATTTTGAAATCTGTTTGCTTTCAAAAGATGGTATTCAGGTTTTTTTTATGGTTGCTTTTAATATGTAGTAGAAGAAATTAAGAAAAAACGTGTTTACTATTTAGTAGTAAAAGTTAGAAGAACATATTTTCATTGAAACTATTTCATATAACATTAATTATAACTCAATAATTTAAACAAATTATAAATAAGAAACAATGTCGGATAAGGTTCTTTAAAAAAAGTCGCTAAAGCTGGCCTTTGGCAAGCCGTCCTTGAAAATATTTGAATATAGTTATGTAATTTGAATATGATAGTTTATATGATACATATTTTTCCCATTCGTGTGTTCATTGTCGTGGCAATCAATTCCCCCATATGGATCAGAAGTGTTTTTTTCAATAAAGTTGAAATTTATTAACAAATTTATTGAAATTCGATGTCCATCTTAAAAGAGTGCAACACGTTGTGTTCATTTTACAACATCTAATAAGCAAAAAAGCAAAACTAAAAACTCAAATAAACTAAATGAAATTAACACTTTATAAATGTCGTGCGTCCGAAGCGCTCTACTGGAATGATCTTTATCGGGAATAACCTTTATCGGGAATAACGTTTATCGGGAACAACCTTTATCGGGAATAACCTTTATCGGGAACAACCTTTATCGGGAATAACCTTTATCGGGAACAATCTTTATCGGGATTAACTTTTATCAGGAATGATCTTTATCGGGAATAACCTTTGGGAACAACCTTTATCGGGAATAACCTTTATCGGGGACAACCTGTATCGGAATAACATTCATCGGGAACACCCAAACCTTAACATTTGAAAGCCATACAGGAATCATGTATAATATTTATCTAGAAGAGAGCCGAAAGATACCAAAGGGACATTCAAACTCAAAATCGGAAGTATAAAAAGGACTACAGAAATTAACAAAAATATTGTACAATATAACACAATCTGATTAAAATTCAGATCTCAATTGCGATTTAGCTTTGTTTACAAGGATCTAAAAACGCTCCGCTCCTCTTTCTGTTTTAAACACCTTTCGGGATCCTCTGGTTTTGTCGGATTAATACACACCTTCAAAAATTTGAAGCTTCCTCCACCAATAAAAACTAACCGCCACGAAATAGCACAATAGTGTTGAAAGTGGCGTTAAACACCAATCAATCAATCAATCAATCAAAAAAAGTTAAGGCTGATATTTCATTGGCTGATGTAATAATTATTAGAACAGAAAGTGTTATAAGATCCTTGTAAGCAAGGCCTGTGGACAAAGGATCTGTATTTTATTTAGATTGAGTATAAAAGAACACAACAACAATTTTAAAAACCAGACTCCGAACTACAATGACCTCCTTGGTGGTCTTTTAGTAACGTGTTCGCCTCTAGTGCGGAATGTCGTGGGTTCGAACCCCGGCCGGGTCAAACCAAATACTTTAAAATTGGTATTTGCTTCTTCTCCGTTAAGAAAGCAGCATTAAGGAGTAAGAGCAAAGACTGGTCGGCTCGGAGTCAGAATAATGTGTCCGGGTAAGGTGGTGTGTCTCCCTGCGGACTGTTACCTTGTGAACTAGCACGTTAAAACTCCGGCTAAGCGTGTCGGTCTAGTACAAAGTAGGGTTCCCGTCCTGAATATACATTTAATTTGCCACTGGACGTTAAACAGCCATCCATCCATCCGAAATACAATGCAGTTAACAGTAAATATTAATCGGGGGTCTGTATTTACTCCAATTTCATGTATGTCTACATAGCTTTCAATCTAAATAATAAATTAAAAACAAAAACTACGAAAAGCCAGCAAGATACGATGGCAACACGAAATCGTTCAGCAAGTGTATATAACATAGTTTTGTGATGTACGTGTTATATTTATATATTTTGTAAATTTACAATAAAGGAAAAATAAGGGGGCGATAATTCTGTGAGGAGTGCGGCTGGATGATTTTTCGTCGATTGAATATTCATTTTCGTCTGTTCGTAAGCATGCTTATTTTCTACACAAATATATTTCCTGCATTTTGTGTAGCTTAATATTTATTTTCATTCTGTTTTGTTCAAGATTAAATATTTTTAACAGTAATTCTGATTTTACTATTCCTGTATTTTTTTCTATCGGCAGTCTTATTTCTTGCCATTACAACGTATGCCCCGCCGAACCACTTTACGCATGAGATATTTGCTTCTTTACGTCAAACACAAACCAATCGATTAACCACATTAACTACTACAAATGTATGCAGTCGTTCATAAATCATATATGTATTAGTATTTCTTCACTCGGTCAGTACCGCTGCTGGCTGACTGCTACACCTAGTGTATCCTCGGTCAGTACCGCTGCTGGCTGACTGCTACACCTAGTGTATCCTCGGTCAATACCGCTGCTGGCTGACTGCTACACCTAGTGCATCCTCGGTCAGTACCGCTGCTGGCTGACTGCTCCACCTAGTGTATCCTCGGTCAGTACCGCTATTGGCTGACTGCTTCACCTAGTGTATCCTCGGTCAGTACCGCTATTGGCTGACTGCTTCACCTAGTGTATCCTCGGTCAGTACCGCTGCTGGCTGACTGCTACACCTAGTGTATCCTCGGTCAGTACCGCTGTTGGCTGACTGCTTCACCTAGTGTATCCTCGGTCAGTACCGCTATTGGCTGACTGCTTCACCTAGTGTATCCTCGGTCAGTACCGCTATTGGCTGACTGCTTCACCTAGTGTATCCTCGGTCAGTACCGCTGCTGGCTGACTGCTACACCTAGTGTATCCTCGGTCAGTACCGCTGCTGGCTGACTGCTACACCTAGTGCATCCTCGGTCAGTACCGCTGCTGGCTGACTGCTACACCTAGTGCATCCTCGGTCAGTACCGCTATTGGCTGACTGCTTCACCTAGTGTATCCTCGGTCAGTACCGCTGCTGGCTGACTGCTACGCCTAGTGTATCCTCGGTCAGTACCGCTGCTGGCTGACTGCTACACCTAGTGTATCCTCGGTCAGTACCGCTGCTGGCTGACTGCTACACCTAGTGTATCCTCGGTCAGTACCGCTATTGGCTGACTGCTACACCTAGTGTATCCTCGGTCAGTACCGCTATTGGCTGACTGCTACACCTAGTGTATCCTCGGTCAGTACCGCTATTGGCTGACTGCTACACCTAGTGTATCCTCGGTCAGTACCGCTGCTGGCTGACTGCTACACCTAGTGTATCCTCGGTCAGTACCGCTGCTGGCTGACTGCTACACCTAGTGTATCCTCGGTCAGTACCGCTGCTGGCTGACTGCTACACCTAGTGTATCCTCGGTCAGTACCGCTGCTGGCTGACTGCTACACCTAGTGTATCCTCGGTCAGTACCGCTATTGGCTGACTGCTTCACCTAGTGTATCCTCGGTCAGTACCGCTGCTGGCTGACTGCTACACCTAGTGTATCCTCGGTCAGTACCGCTATTGGCTGACTGCTTCACCTAGTGTATCCTCGGTCAGTACCGCTGCTGGCTGACTGCTACACCTAGTGTATCCTCGGTCAGTACCGCTGCTGGCTGACTGCTACACCTAGTGTATCCTCGGTCAGTACCGCTGCTGGCTGACTGCTACACCTAGTGTATCCTCGGTCAGTACCGCTGCTGGCTGACTGCTACACCTAGTGTATCCCCGGTCAGTACCGTTGCTGGCTGACTGCTACACCTAGTGTATCCCCGGTCAGTACCGTTGCTGGCTGACTGCTACACCTAGTGTATCCTCGGTCAGTACCGCTGCTGGCTGACTGCTACACCTAGTGTATCCTCGGTCAGTACCGTTGCTGGCTGACTGCTACACCTAGTGTATCCTCGGTCAGTACCGTTGCTGGCTGACTGCTACACCTAGTGTATCCTCGATCAGTACCGCTGCTGGCTGACTGCTACACCTAGTGTATCCTCGGTCAGTACCGCTGCTGGCTGACTGCTACACCTAGTGTATCCTCGGTCAGTACCGCTGCTGGCTGACTGTGACTGCTACACCTAGTGTATCCTCGGTCAGTACCGCTGCTGGCTGACTGCTACACCTAGTGTATCCTCGGTCAATACCGCTGCTGGCTGACTGCTACACCTAGTGTATCCTCGGTCAATACCGCTGCTGGCTGACTGCTACACCTAGTGTATCCTCGGTCAATACCGCTGCTGGCTGACTGCTACACCTAGTGTATCCTCGGTCAATACCGCTGCTGGCTGACTGCTTCACCTAGTGTATCCTCGGTCAGTACCGCTGCTGGCTGATTGCATCACCTAGTGTATCCTCGGTCAGTACCGCTGCTGGCTGACTGCATCACCTAGTGTATCCTCGGTCAGTACCGCTACTGGCTGACTGCTACACCTAGTGTATCCTCGGTCAGTACCGCTGCTGGCTGACTGCTACACCTAGTGTATCCTCGGTCAGTACCGCTGTTGGCTGACTGCTACACCTAGTGCATCCTCGGTCAGTACCTCTGCTGGTTGACTGCTACACCTAGTGCATCCTCGGTCAGTACCGCTGCTGGCTGACTGCTACACCTAGTGCATCCTCGGTCAGTACCGCTGCTGGCTGACTGCTACACCTAGTGTATCCTCGGTCAATACCGCTGCTGGCTGACTGCTACACCTAGTTTATCCTCGTTCAATACCGCTGCTGGCTGACTGCTACACCTAGTGTATCCTCGTTCAATACCGCTGCTGGCTGACTGCTACACCTAGTGTATCATTACCACAGAAAAAAGTAAAATAACATAAATACCGAATTCCAAGGAAAATTAAAAAAAGGAAAGTCCCTTAACAAATGGCAAAATCAAAAACCCAAACACATCAAACGAATGGAAAACAACTGTCATATTCCTGACTTGGTACAGGCATTTCCTTATGTAGAAAGTGGTGGATAAAACCTGGTTTTATAGCTAGCTAAACCTCTCACTTGTATGAAAGTCATATAGCATTCCATTCTAGAATTCATTGTATCGATACAAATATAGTTTATGACATACTTTTTTAAAATGTCCAATTGTAAAATATTAAAATTACGAAGAAACTACACCTTCAGCCAAATTTCACTTCAGATGGTTTTGCTATTCTTTTAGCTTTCAAATATTTGTTTTGAGCGTTCCCGATGAAGCGCTTCGAACGTATCAAATTTATAATAAAAGGGAATTTGGCTATTCTTATTGATCATTACTGAAATAGACATTGCCACAAAAATCAGTAAAAGAAACAAACATAGCTTGGTAGTACATCATTTGCGATGGTTTCTGAAAGTAAAACAATATTTCAACCCTAATACGTGTGAAGTATATTTAGTATACGTCTTTTAAATTTCGCCAACATCATTTCTATCTACCCACTATTATACTCCGTACAGAAAACCCAAATGCCCTAAATATGTACATTTAATACATAATGAACTAGAACGCTCCCAATAGGCTAACGATTAACGTCTTAATGATATTTCATATTTTTTTTATCTCACCCAAATCTTAATCGAATTTTTCACGAAACGCATAAGGAAATGTAAATAAATGCAGTTAAACTGACAAAATAACTGTAATTGTCACCTGATAACTCTATCATTGCATTGATTTCATATGGTATGAATAATCTAAGCAGATAGAAAGTGTCTTAGATAAGGCGAAACACGTGAACTAACTTTCTAAAGATAAAATACCAGCGGAGGAGTCTTATCTATAAGATTGAAGTGCAAATGTACCGAACACGTTCACGGTTTCTGCGAAAGATTCGTTAAATTGCTGTTTTCAAAAATGATTTGTTGTATTTTTTTTTTACAGCTGGGCATATATTTGTCTTATTTATCATTTGGATTTTAAATAGAGATATGTTGTAAGGATTTCAACTTTCAAAAACAATTTTTAACCTCCAGCCTCTTCAGAATTTGGCATTGAATGATTTATATTTGTATGCCGATTGCTGTCGTACGGATGTTCCCCCAAAATATCAATTTACAGTGAATAAAATGCTCCGCTGGGCGCAGCTTGATACGACCGCAGAGGTCGAACTGTTGGGGCAAGTATGGACACAACATTCAAGCTTGATACAACACTGAATTTGGATTGTGATTAAATATTTGACACAGCATAGGTTTCTGACACAGAATGAATGTGGTCTAAGAACTTCAATTTTTTTTAATCTACCTATTCAAACCATATCATTATTGTTTGCTTTTATATATAAATCAGAAATAACCAATTTAAAATGGAAAATTTTAAAGAAAAAAAAAGAAAAACAAAATCTCCACCAAACTCAATCCCAGCCTTCCCTTTGTGTTACAATGTATGGTGCCTTGCAGTACAATTCCAGAGAGATCCGTACACTTGAACACAAGATAATTGTCTGGAAACTAGAAAAATGCTTGGTTTTTTGCCCCTTTTTGGCCCCAAATTCCTAAACGTTTAAGGCAATTAACCCCAAACTCAAACCCAGCTTTCCCTTTGTGATATGGAACCTTGTTGTACAATTTCATAAAGATCCATACACTTACACACAAGTTATTGTCCTGAAACTAGAAAAATGCTTGTTTTTTTGCCCCATTTTGGCCCCTAATTCCTAAAATTCTGAGGCAATTACCCCCATAATCAATCCCAGCCTTAGCTTCCCTTTGTGGTATAGTACCTTGCAGTACAATTTCAGAGAGATCCATACACTTGAACACAAGTTATTGTCTGGAAACTAGAAAAATGCTTATTTTTGGCCCCCTTTTGGCCCCTTATTCCTAAACGTTTTGGACAATTACCCCCAAACTCAATTCCAGCTTTCCCTTTGTGATATGAAAACTTGTAGTACAATTTCAAAAAGATCCATACACTTACACACAAGTTATTGTCCTGAAACTAGAAAAATGCTTGTTTTTTTGCCCCTTTTTGGTCCCTAATTCCTAAAATTTTGAGGCAATTACCCCCAAACTCAATTCCAGCTTTCCCTTCGTAATATGGAACCCTGTAGTACAATTTCAGAGAGATCCATACACTTACACACAAGTTATTGTCATGAAACTAGAAAAATGCTTCTTTTTTGCCCCTTTTTTGGCCCCTAATTCCTAAAATTTTGAGGCAATTACCCCCAAAATCTATTCCAGCATTCCTTTTGTGATATGGAACCTTGTGGTACAATGTCAGAGAGATCCATTCACTCACACACAAGTTATGTCTGGAAGTTACAAAAATGCTTATTTTTGGCCCCTAATTCATTAACTGTTGGTACCATAACCCTCAAAATCAATCCCAACCTTCCTTTTGTGGTATTGAACTTTGTGGTAAAATTTCATAGAGATCCATTCTCTTAAACTAAAGTTAGAGTGCGAAAACCAATGTGTCTTCGGACGACGACGACGACGACGACGACGACGCCAACGTCATACCAATAAACGACCACAAAAAATTTTTGCGGTCGTATAATAATGTCAAAATTCAAGACGAGTCCACACAAATAGAAGACACACAGTAACCTAAAAAAATATTGGTTCAGTGAGAAAAAAAGAATATTATGCAATTAATTTAACATTACCTATTTTACGACAACAGATGCGATTTTCGACCATGAATATCTGTTCAGTGATGCTCGAGATCGATATTATTGAAAATCCAAAAGATATAACACACTTTAAAGAGCCGATATAACATACAAGGACCAAAAGGTATAGGCAATCCCGGATAAGGAATCAGAGTTTTTAAATGAGGGAGATACATTCCTTTATTTAAAATGACTTTCTAAAAGATTAATTTTCAATAAAAACAATTCTCGCATTTTCATGCTATTATACCGAAATACTGAGCTACTGGGTAGGTGATACCCTTGGGGACTAGGTAGGAGTATTAACATTAACGGCACAAATTTTCTCCGCCAGATAAGCATTTCGACAATTGATGTTCCTTCAGTGATCCTCGATGTGAACATAATTGAAATCCAAAATGTATTACAAACTTTGATTTTATTTTTATTTTTCATAGTGGTATATTTTTATCGTGTTATGTAAGCTGATCATTTAAAATAAAAAGTTAGAAATACAAGTTTGCTATCGTTTTATAGTAACTTAAAAATAACATCAAGTTTTGAGATTGTGATGACTAGTGTATAGAAATATCGTCACCTAGTCCATCCATCAATAAAATTCATGCTAAAATAGGGTGACATTTTGGTTGTACTGGATGTATCAATACGCAACCGCTATTCCTGTCGGAAAGAAGGCGTGAGTATTGTTAGTAGGTGACCCGCGCTCTCTGTGCGTATAAGAACCCTTGCAACAATTAACTCTAATGGGTGGTATGGTCCATTGTAAAGCAAAACGTCTGCCTTCATTTGAGGTCCACAGTTTTCTACTACATCCGGTCGATCGACCCACTTAATAGAACCTGCTTTTTCTGTTTATTGGTAATTTATTCTCGTCCTGAATTTGAATGAAATATTTGCCACTGGACGTTAACCAAACAATCAATAATTGAAATGTAAAGCAAAGCCTCGGTTTTGTGTGAGTTTAAGGTCAAGTAACAGTAAATGGGCTACAGAATGTAACAGATTTTGCTAAAATTTTGCATAGAAAAATCTATGTATTAGAAATTAGAGATTTGATGATTTTAAGACAAATTTAAGAAGGTTTTTCGCCGATTTCATGTGCTTTCTATACAAATGTTCACCTATTTTGAAAGAATTCAATCAGTAATATTTCAGATGATAAAAGAGATAAATGCTTTTTTTTTTGGATTTTCAGTTATAGTTCAACGAGCCAAGGTGGTATGCAAAATTTTTGTAAAATCTGTGACATAGCCCATTTACTGTAACTTGACCTTTACGTCAAAGTTTAGTATTCATTAACAAATGTAAAGCATACAAGCCGTAAAAAACGAACAATTTAGTGAGTCAAGTTATCCCCAAGACACATTTTTCGGGAGGGGGGGACTGATCTATCCTTGACTTTATATAGCACTGGATTCAAAACCTTCAGGAGTAATTCTACTAGCATTTGTTTCTCGTTTCTCGTTTTTTATATAGATTAGACCGTTGGTTTTCCAGTTTGAATTGTTTTACACTAGTCATTGTGGGGCCCTTTATAGCTTGCTGTTCGGTGTGAGCCAATGCTCCGTGTTGAAGGCCGTACTTTGACCTATAATGGTTTACTTTTTACACATTGTGACTTTGATGGAGAGTTGTCTCATTTGCACTTATGCCACATCTTCTTATTTATATTTGGGACACATTTCTTTTTTTATAAGCTTTTAAATATTTTGAATATTTTACTTTTGAAGTGCATTTATCTTTTTTTAATCTTTTTTTTATCTTTCCATACCCTCCCCCGGTCAAATACTCTTCATGTAAAGATGAAGAAAACAATGAACCACTGCAAACATTGTGTTGCACAAATGTCAATCAAAAATATAGTAAAATGTCAAAAATGTAAATTATCAGAATTTTCCACATATACATGTATCTATGCTACATGTATAAATTGACAAAATGTCATACGCCCAAAATATAGCCCAGTCTAAGCATTTTTAATGATAAACTGCATTGTCGAGATTTATAGACACATAAAGTATTCGTCGGGCGTATGACTTTTGCGCCGATTTTATAAATTTTCAATCTTTCATTTGCGCCGATTTGGTTGATAAATAAAAATAGTTTTCACCTGTAATTTACCTGTAAAACAATCGGCGCAAATGAAAGAAATAATCGGCGCAAGTGAAAGAAAAAATCGGCGCAAGTGAAATGCAGATCGGCGCAAATGCAAAACGTCGATATTTTTTAAAGCTTTGATTGGTCGATAGTTTTGTGTTTCATTCGTTGATGATTCCTATAGAATATTTAATTTTCAATAAAATACATGTTATTTTTATAATTTCATTTTCAACTCTTGAACAATTTACATCATGATGATTTCCAATAATTGGTCTAAAACACCAGTTGTGAGAAATTATTTTTCGAGATGTCCCCTATGGTGCGTCAAATTAGTTTTATTATTTTGTAATTTTGCATTACATAATAATCTACATGTAGCAATTAATATAATTCGGGTTATCTTCAATTGAGAAAACACATTGACGGTTTGAGCTTTATTGACAATTAATTCAGAAATAATAGGTTTACAAAAACTTTAAAATAGAAATAACAGTTTGTTATTGGTGTGCTTCGAAAGCGCTTATCGTAAATATAGTAAAGTTAAATGGACAACTTTTCTGTGTTCGAGCGATAGTTAAATGATGGAAGTATTATATTGCTTTTTTACTTTCATGGTTGAATCAACCCTACACATGCTTTACAGTTAAAAGTTTGAGAAAATATTATAAATTGGACTTAAGGAGGTTAAGAATTTTTGTAAGATGTTCGGACTCCTTGGTTTTTTTCCTACGATGTAGGGTAAAATATTTTGCCCCATAACATCCATTTTTCTTTTCATATAAGGCTTCAATAGCTCATAAAAGGTCTTTTGCCAAAATTTAAGTAGATTCTAGATTTTTTTTTATTTCGATTTGAGACCCAAATAATACCAATGCAAATATAAGGTAAATGTCCGAGTCAGCCTTTTCCCGCCATTTAAAAAAAAAAATATCTCTTAAGGTTCCACTAAAGTCAAAATATAGGACACTTCATAAACATCTAAACTTTGCCTCATACACAAGAATTGCGGACAGCTCAGCTGGATGGCTTTATCAGCTACCACACAGAGAACCGTAATCATTGAAATTTTTTTAACGTTATTGTCTATGGGGAATTATGACCACTAGCTAAATAAACGAATACTATGTCTATTTTATAAATCTCATATAAAATTAATAAATTATAGAGATCTCACCAATTTTTTAGCTCTGAAATGGTGTAATAAAATCCACTTTATCTTGATATTTACTGGTGTCCCTATCATGTTGAACGCCGGGTTCTCTTTTGGTTGAGATATGTTAAATTACGAGGTATGCATATTTTATAAAAAATCATATTAAATTCATTTTTTATTGTAAATCAAATTAACAAATTATACAGTACTGGCAAATAATTTTCCTATAAAATGGTATAAGAATCGTCATTTTAAAATAATGTTTACTGTTGTCCCTAAGCATTTGAAAGTGAAACTTCATTATTTATGAATGCGATGTATATTCATTCATAAATTTTGAAAATTTAGTGTTCACCCCAAGAACCGGTTTGGCCACAACATAACAATTTCAAGTTTATTTACAATTTACACAGTGTGTATATGTTAAGTATGTTTAAATGAACATATGTTCTCATAGTTTAGGACTTTACTCATTATAGGTTGAAAAATACAGGCAAAGTTTAGATGTTTATGAAGTGTCCTATATTTTGACTTTAGTGGAACCTTAAAGGAGCTCCATAACCTATCAATATTTTTAACTTATTTTGTTCTTTAACTAATGCTCTTCTGACTTATAGTATAAATTTTAAATTCTAGATTTTTTTAATTTCACCTAAGTACATCCTTACGATACGTCTATCCCTTCTAATAAGCTGATGCGGTAGCCCCCGTTATCAATGATTGCTTGCTTTTAACGTCCAAATTAACAACTGCAATGAAATAAGTTTCAGAAACATACAAGGATCATTGCGACATATATTCTTATGTACATTTCACACCTGAAACGTATTCTTCACACAATAAATTTGTATGACCCTATACCTTTGATCCATGAATAAGAGAAGGTTATCCAACATTTGTAAGTCAGTCAGAGCCTTTGAAGTTTAATTAAAATTGTTAATACTAAAACCTTATCAAATGATGGCAATACACGAAGAATGTGTTATCGGACTACTTTTAAGGCGCTGTGATAAGTAATCGATGAAGTATTTTTCAATGCTATCAATGATCAAAATTAAAGTAAGAATAGAGGATACTTGAAGAATTTCATTTATTTATTTGGAAAAGTTGACTAAAGGTACGTTTCTTTTATTTTATATTTTTAGAAGTCTACATTTTAAAGAAATTTTTTTTAATTTATTTTTCGTCATTTGTTTAATGTGTTTTAGTTGTTAACCATCAGATAGTTGACATGATCGGTTGATATTTCTTTCATTTCTTATGAGGGAGTCAAACTTAATTAATCAACAAAAAAAATTACAATAATTATATTGCATAACGGTTTTTTGAAAATTGTTTTAACCAGTACATTTAAAACCATTTTCTTCGTAAAGATTAGCGTTAATCTAAGACATGTGCACGTGTAATTTTTGGTTGGAAGTAAAAAAACCAAAACCACAATTACGCTTACAATTGAGCAAAGACAAATTCTTTTATTGTTGTTCTTGCATACATTTAAAAGGTCCTCAACGACAAACTTAACAGCACACACCTTGATCAAGAATAAAATGGATTCTAGCATTGACTTAAGTGGTACTCTTTCTTAATGTAAACCGCGACCGTTACTTGTTATTGTTTTAGAAATGTTAAAAATCGCGATTTTTAGAGCAAGTTCTTGCAAGGTTTTACTTCGCAATTTTTAGAGCAAGTTCTTGCAAGGTTTTACTTCGCAATTTTTAGAGCAAGTTATTGCAAGGTTTTACTTCGCAATTTTCCTGCTTCTGCTTCTCATCTTTCTTTAATACCTGTTTTACGCGAGAGGATAGTTTCGCAAATTTATCTACCGAAATTCGAGGAAATTAATATCTCGCGGAAATTCATTCAATATCTTGCATATATATATATATATACCGATATGTCTATAATTCGAGCCGAATTTCCGTGGCATTAAAATTCGATGCTTTTTGAAGTAGGACATATGGTTGGAACCCCCCTTAATCCTGGGTTTGAACCACCCCCTTTTAAAAATGGCTGGATCCGCCCCTGCTATAAAAAGCAGTTTTCGTTATCCCATAGATAACTTTTTAATGAAGAAAAAACGTTCCAGAAAACATATAAAACATATATACGCGTACACTTCTTTTAGAATTATTTCATTTAATTCTATACCGCGCAATACTAAAAGAGATGTCAATTCTGATCTCCAGCTGACTGCAATTTTAATTTTACACAAGGAATTGCATCAGTGCAAAGAACTGAGATGGCAGGTTTATATAGAACTGTAGACTGATTTGTTTCTCTCCAGGAGTTTTACGTACTGAAAATTGAAATTTAATAATGACTTCGTTTTCGGATTAGAATTATAAGCTTAACAATTTGCTACTGTTGATAAGAAATAAAGAATAAGACTGTGCATTAAAATTAAACTTAAAATCACACAGTTCCAGAAAAAATAGCAAACAGCGGTGTTAATAGGAAAACTGTTTTAATCGTTAGTAGACTTAGACATGATATCATTCCCATTTATATATAGCAGAAGAAAATAGGTCGGTGGAAATTGGAGGAGACATTTTTTTTTTTCATTTATCAATATCCATGGTTTTAATATTATTTAAACAATATATTTCTTTCTTTTTTCTATGCTTATCTGGAATTTAAACAAATGGGACTCCGGATGAAAATGAAAAAAAAAAAACAGTTTGTAGAACTGACACAATTGAATTTTTAGAGGGTTTCTTGTCGCTTTCTTGGAACGGATGTATTAAAGGTAAAGCGTATAGGAAGAGAGGCTAAATATACCAAAGGGACATTCAAACTCATAAGTCGAAAATAGACTGACAACGCCATTGCTAAAAAGAAAAAGACAAAAAGACAAAAAAACAATACACAAAACACAACATAGAAACCTGAAGATCGAGCAACACGAACCCCACCAAAAACTGGGGGTAATCTCACTGGGTGCTTCGGATTGGTAAGCAGATCCTGCTCCACATGTATCAAAGAAACACAGGATACATTAAGTTTCGCCGTTCGATGGTCTTGTGCTCTCATATATGGTGCATGTGGTCGTTTGGTTCCCATCTGTTCATATCAAATACTTGAAAACTGACATTACAGCTTTTAATCACTCGGCACTTAAGAGAAAAAACAAGTCTCAGAGTCAGAATAATGTGTACGGTTAGGGTCACACGTTAACAAGTCATCCATATATCCAGAAACCCACATGTAGGAATCCTTTTCTCTTAAAAATGTCATAAGAGAATTGAAATTCGTCCTGTCTGAGATTTTCATGTCTTTCACCATCACTCATGCAAGATCTCTTTCTTACATTTTTTCCCTCAAGGTACTATCTCACATGATTTTTTTTAAATGTTACTAGACGTTGGAACATCTAGTGATAAATCATACTGTAGATCAATTTTATAAATTCGATTGTGAAAGGCCATAGTGTATTACATTATTAAATTAATCAAGATACATTTGATCCATTTAAACCATCCTCAATTCATCATATACACGATTATTTGAATATAACATATATTCCTTTTCAAGAAATCGATTTGTTAAGTTATTCAATTGCAAATTAATAAATGAAAGGTACATGTATTCTGAAGCAAGAGTACATTTGAAAGCAGCTATTAATCAATTGTATCTTTAGTGATGAAGTACGGCTTCCGTAACACTACAAACCAGTAAAAGTCTGAAATGGCCTATATCTGTACTCGACTGTACTGATTTTTACTCGACCAGTCTGAATTGGTCTGAATTTTACTCGACATTACTCGACCCCAGTCTTAACCATACTCGACTGTACTGATTTGTACTTGACCCTTATCTTTGCCATTGAAAATAGTCTGAACTATTACTCGACCAGTCTGAAACAGTCTTAACCCATTCTCGACATGTACTCGACCTATTTTTTCAGTCTAAACCATACTCGACCAAAGGTCTGAACAATACTCGACCAGTCTGAACCATACTGGACCAAATAACCTCTAGTTTTTCTAAATTTTAACTGTTAAAAATAAATTTCTTTTTAACTGACATGACAACAGCCACAATAAAATAAAGATATGTTATAAAAACAGATTTTTACATTCTTACATGATTCTCAGATTTATCGAATAGAGATAGTTAAATCAAATTATCTTATATAATAGTTTAATTATATCAATTTTAAAGTTTTAGAGTTTTGTTAAAAAAAAAATTTTCTTTTACCTAAAAACCACACCTATACTGAGGGTAATTAAACCTTATTAAGGTGCTTCTTGTTTGGCATGTGTTTTTTTTTTAAATTAATTTTCCTAAATTCCTAAATAAAAACTACATAGGTTTCATGGTTACATACAAAAAATGTACAATATAATTATCTTTTAATGAGGTAACAACAGCCAACAAAATCACTGAAATTGTTTAACCTTATTTTAGAAATATATCTATTATTATAATTTGGGATATATTATATACAATATATATCAAAAAGGGATAAAAATTAAAGAAATTAATAAAATTGTTCTTCTGATTAGTGGTGAAGTATAAAGAAATACCTCCTGCTTGGGGCAAACTCATGAAAAAGATCACACCTGGTCAGAGAGTATTAAATTCTAAATAACATTCATTCAAAATTGCAACATCCTGTGAAACTTAAATCGCAAGGCCTTTTGAATTCACTAGATAAGTAATACACGAGTTTAAGAAAAATGGGGCTTTCTTTTTACCTGTAAAACACACATGAACTGAGGTAATTAAACCTTATTAAAGTGCTTCTTGTATGCCCTGTCTTTAATTTTGACAAAAATTATTTAAATTTAATTGAAATAAATTTTTACTGTAACTTTGGAATACATTTCCTTTTTTAAAAGTTTATCACAGGATTACTATGGAAGTTCTATTATCATGATTATATTAAATTATTGGTTTAACAAAACAAAGGTGTCATTTTTTAAATTTATTAAGTTGCTTTATATGCTATTTTATATATATTTTAATAAAAAAAATGTTCACTGCATTATTAACTAAACTCAACTGACACCATAAATATATACGAGGCTTAAGTTAATGGTGAAAATTGTCCAGTAACCATAAAATATATCTGAAACATTCAAAAAATTTTGAATAACATTGCATGAAAATATTAGTCACAATTCAGTTTTGAGATTATTTGATCAGCTTGTTTTATTTTTATTTTAAAGGTGATATATATGTATGTATATAAGTGTTGATAATAAGGCGACGAAGTTATATTATGTTTATTGTGAAATTTTGGTTTCAATGCTATATTGAATACATTTTTAATTTCAAATTGTTGTTCAAATTTCTAGCCAGGGGAAATAGCTGTTGATAAAAACAGTTCCTAAATTGATGAAATACAATAGATATATACAAAAAATAGTCTAGGTTGGTTAAGACTTGGTCGAGTATGGTTCAGACTAGGTCGAGTATGGTTCAGACTAGGTCGAGTATGGTTCAGACTAGGTCGAGCATGGTTCAGACTAGGTCGAGCATGGTTCAGACGCGTATAAAATGGTTAAGTACTGGTCGAGTACAAGTTCAGACGGTTAAGTATGGTTCAGACTACAGTCGAGTATTATCAAGTAAATTTCAGACCAATTCAGACTGGTCGAGTAAAAATCAGTACAGTCGAGTACAGATATAGGCCATTTCAGACTTTTACTGGTTTGTAGTGTAATGAAGCGTATATTTTGTCACTCTATGTGTAATAAAATTGAGAATGGAAATGGGGAATGTGTCAAAGAGACAACAACCCGACCATAGAACAGACAACAGCAGAAGGTCACCAACAGGTCTTCAATGCAGCGAGAAATTCCCGCACCCGGAGGCGTCCTTCAGCTGGCCCCTAAACAAATATATATACTAGTTCAGTGATAATGAACGCCATACTAAACTCCAAATTGTACACAAGAAACTAAAATTAAAAATAATACAAGACTGACAAAGGCTAGAGGCTCCTGACTTGGGACAGGCGCAAAAATGCGGCGGGGTTAAACATGTTTATGAGATCTCAACCCTCCCCCTATACCTCTAGCCAATGTAGAAAAGTAAACGCATAACAATACGCACATTAAAATTCAGTTCAAGAGAAGTCCGATTCTGATGTCAGAAGATGTAACCAAAGAAAATAAACAAAATGACAATAATACATAAATAACAACAGACTACTAGCAGTTAACTGACATGCCAGCTCCAGACTTCAATTAAACTGATTGAAAGATTATGTCTTCATCATATGAATATCAGGCACAATCCTTCCCGTTAGGGGTTTAGTATCATACCATCATAACATATATGCCAACAACTGGTTTTTAAATAAATGTGTTTAGTGCCGATGCAAAGACCCTATAAGTGAATCAATATTAACGCCAAAATATGCAATCTTTAATGACCTGACAACAGTATCGTAACTATATCCCTTCTTAATAAGTCTATTTAAAGGTTTTGTTAGCTTCAGAGGTGAATATTGACATTTTTGTGCTTAAAAAAAATTGGATGTGAAATACCTGAACGTATAAGAAGTCTGCATGTTGAGCTATATTTACGAATGATGTCCTTATACCGATGATAAAATTTAGTAAATGTTTTGACTAGTTTGTGATATCGAAAACCCTGGTGTAATAATTTTTCAGTAATACATAAATTTCTCTACATGTATTATGTGAGCCACTCCGTGCGAAAAGGCACAAACAGCGTGTTTGGATTAATAAATAATTATCAATAATTATGCAAAATGTAGGTAAACTTTACAGGACACGTTGTCAAAGTTCGTTAAATAATTTTGAAAACAGACTATTGTATCCGTAATAATTGATATCAATGTAAACATTTATAAAATTCTGTCCCGAATCTGTCAGTTAAAAACGGGAAAAGACGTAGAAATATGTGAATTTTTTACTTAAGCAATTTGTAAAATCATTTGTTGCCCGGAACAATGCTATACTGAGCCGAAATAAAACAATTTTCGACACTCTATAGAGAAAAGGTCAACAATTTCATCATCTCTACCTATGCCTAAAGAAAGGCACACAACAGTTAAACGTAAAGCAAAATTAAATAAGTTAAGTTATTTAATATTATATAACTCAACCGTCCTTGGACGGGATTCGAACCATTGCCCCCCAGTTAATTGCATTGAGTTTTGCTGTGTAAGGGAGAGCCTTATCCCCACTAACACCGAAGTGAATATAGTGGAGTTTAGACACTTAAACTATACCTGGAAAAATGAATAAAAATGTTAAATAATTGAAAAAATCCTAGAAATCAAGGAGGGGAAAAGGGGGGGGGGGGGGGGTTACGCATTGAAAGGAGGAAAAGTAAAGGTGTTTTATAGATCACAAGTCTGCTACCAATAATTGTGCAAACTTTTTAGAGTTTCGCAAATTTTTCGTTTATGTACCTTTTTGCATGGACTGGCTCATACATTGTATGTGCTTGTTGTGTTCCCACTGATAAACTGACTACATTTCCATTACCAACACTGCATACTTTGACAAAACTCAAGTCTCTTAGAAAGCCAGTTTTTGATTTGATCTAATCGGGAGTTAAACCAAGCACCTCCTGCGCGTATATATGCTCTCGAGACAAGCATTCTACAACGAGACCACCGAGTCGGGTCAGATTGAGGTCAGCATGTTTAAGTACATTTCTTAAAAGGCTTTCTGATTGTTTATCTTTACTTGGAACCATAGTATAAGAGGGTCCGGATGGGGTTTACAGAATAAATGACAAACAGTGCAGAATAAATGGCATATAAAAATAAAGAAAAGAGAAAAATAGGGCAAGGAAATAGAGAATTGAGAATAATGGGGTGATAAGTATAAAGAATATAGAATAATGGGGTGATAAAGTATAAAGAATATAGAATAATGGGGTGATAAAGTATAAAGAATATAGAATAATGGGGTGATAAGTATAAAGAATATAGAATAATGGGGTGATAAAGTATAAAGAATATAGAATTATGGGGTGATAAAGTATAAAGAATATAGAATTATGGGGTGATAAGTATAAAGAATATAGAATTATGGGGTGATAAGTATAAAGAATAGAGAATAATTGTAAAAAATATTAAGAATAGAGAAAATGGCCTAAGAAATTAAAAATTAAAGAATTAAAAATTGAAGAACCCCTGTCCAAACCTTCATAATATAATTTGTTTAATATCTGGATTTACAACAGTAATTACAGAAATAATTTTCAACGATGTAAGGGTTTTTTAGTCGTACAAAACGAATAAAAACATCTGCATGATTGTCAAGCAGCTGGTACTTTGATAGATCTTCTAACTGAAACTGAAAACTATTGTTATAATATATTGTACAACTGTCATTATATAAAATAAGGAAATGAGGTATGATTGCCAATGAGACAACTTTCCAGGAGAGTCAAACGTAGAAATGATTTATTAAAGGATGTTCGTGTTTCAAAATATAAAGCTTTTTAAAAGACTGTTATAAATTGATAGTATATAAATAAAGAAACTAAAAAAGCAGAAAAAAAATAAAGGACGAGAACATGTTAATGTAATATGAATATTGACCCTACTTTGTGCTAGACCGACTCGCTGAGTCGGATTTTTAACGTGCTAGTTCACAAGGTAACAGTTCGCAGGAAGACATGTCACCTTACCCGGACACATTATTCTTGCTTGCTTATGGCGGAGAAGCAGCAAATACCAATTTTAAAGTCTTTGATTTGACCCGGCCGGGTTTGAACCTCTTGTACTCCAGGCGAACACACTACCGCGAGACCACCGAGGCGGTTAGCAAATATAGAATGTGGCGAGGTAAATCATCTTTGTGATAATGTATTGTACAATTGTTATAATAGCAGTTCTTTGTGCTTTCAGTGATCTTAGAGTACATTGTTCTATCATCCTATTTATCTCATTGAATAAAGATGATATGGATATATTATTGATGTGCAGATGTAGACTAAGCTGTTATATGGGGGTCTGGAATAGGGAGGATGTCCCTTCATTTCTGTGTTTATTTTTTTATTTTTAAGGTTGTTTTTCTCTATTCTTACATTGTAACACCTTGTGCCCATTATTCTCTATTCCTTATTTTATTTTTGGTCCATTATTCTCTTATCCTTATTTTATTTTTTGGCTCATAAATCTTTATTCTTTATTTTATTTTTTGGCCCATTATTCTCTATTCTTTATTTTATGTTTTGACCCATTATTCTCTATTCTTTATTTTATTTTTTTGCCCATTATTCTCTATTTTTTATTTTATTTTTTGGCCTTTTATTCTCTATTCCTTATTTATTTTTTGGCCCATTATTCTCTATTTTTTTTTGGCCCTTTATTCTCTATTCCTTATTTCATTTTTTTGACCCATTATTCTCTATTCTTCATTTTATTTTTTTGGCCCATTATTCTCTATTCCTTATTTATTTTTTGGCCCATTATTCTCTATTCCTTATTTATTTTATGGCCCATTATTCTCTATTCCTTATTTTATTTTTTGGCCCATTATTCTCTATTTTGTATTTCAATTTTTGGCCCATTATTCTCTATTTTGTATTTCATTTTTTTTTACCCAATATTCTCTATTCTTTATTTTATTTTTTTGGCCTATTATTCTCTATTTTTTATTATATTTTTTTGGCCCATTATTCTCTATTCCTTATTTATTTTTTGGCCCATTATTCTCTATTCCTTATTTGATTTTTTGGCCCATTATTCTATGTCCTTATTTTATTTTTTTGCCCATTGTTCTCTAATCCTTATTTTGTTTTTTTGCCCATAATTCTCTATTCTTTATTTTATTTTTTTGCCCATTATTCTCTATTCTTTATTCAATTTTTTTGCTCATTACTCTCTATTTTTTATTTTATTTTTTGGCCCATTATTCTCTATTTTTTATTTTTTTAGCACATTATTTTCTATTTTTTATCTTATTTTTTGGCCCATTATTCTCTATTTTTTAATTTATTTGGCCCATTATTCTTATTCTCTATTTTTTTTTTTATATTTTTGGCCCATTATTCTCTATTTTTTATTTTATTTTTTTTTGCCTTTTATTCTCTATTCTTTATTTTTTTTGGGGGGCCCATTATTCTCTATTCTTTATTTTATTTTTTTCCTTATTTTATTTTTTTGGCCTATTATTCTCTATTTTTTATTTTATTTTTTGGCCCATTATTCTCTATTTTTTATTTTATTTTTTTGGCCCATTATTCTCTTTTCCTTATTTTATTTTTTTGACCTTTTATTCTCTATTCCTTTTTTATTTTTTGGCTCATAATTCTCTATTCCTTATTTGATTTTTTGGCCCATTATTCTCTATCCTTATTTTATTTTTTTGCCCATTATTCTCTAATCCTTATTTTGTTTTTTTGGCTCATAATTCTCTTTCTTTATTTTCTTTTTTTGCCCATTATTCTCTATTCTTTATTTTTTTTTTGGCCCATTATTCTCTATTCTTTATTTAATTTTTTTGCCCATTACTCTCTATTTTTAATTTAATTTTTGGCCCATTATTCTCTATTCTTTATTTTATTTTTTGGCCCATTATTCTCTATTTTGTATTTCATTTTTTGGCCCATTATTCTCTATTTTGTATTTCATTTTTTTTTACCCATTATTCTCTATTCTTTATTTTATTTTTTTGGCCTATTATTCTCTATTTTTTATTATATTTTTTTGGCCCATTATTCTCTATTCCTTATTTATTTTTTGGCCCATTATTCTCTATTCCTTATTTGATTTTTTGGCCCATTATTCTATGTCCTTATTTTATTTTTTTGCCCATTGTTCTCTAATCCTTATTTTGTTTTTTGGCTCATAATTCTTTTTCTTTTTTTTGTTTTTTTGCCCATAATTCTCTATTCTTTATTTTATTTTTTGGCCCATTATTCTCTATTCTTTATTTAATTTTTTTGCTCATTACTCTCTATTTTTTATTTTATTTTTTGGCCCATTATTCTCTTTTGTTTATTTTTTTTTTTTTGGCCCATTATTCTTTATTTTTTATTTTTTTAGCACATTATTTTCTATTTTTTATCTTATTTTTTGGCCCATTATTCTCTATTTTTTAATTTATTTGGCCCATTATTCTCTTTTTTTTATTTTATATTTTTGGCCCATTATTCTCTATATTTTATTTTTATTTTTTTTGCCTTTTATTCTCTATTCCTTATTTTTTTGGGGGGGCCCATTATTCTCTATTCTTTATTTTATTTTTTTGGCCTATTATTCTCTATTTTTTATTATATTTTTTTGGCCCATTATTCTCTATTCCTTATTTATTTTTTGGCCCATTATTCTCTATTCCTCATTTAATTTTATGGCCCATTATTCTCTATCCTTATCTTATTTTTTTGCCCATTATTCTCTAATTCTTATTTTGTTTTTTGGCTCATAATTCTCTTTCTTTATTTTCTTTTTTTGCCCATTATTCTCTATTCTTTATTTTATTTTTTGGCCCATTATTCTCTATTTTTTATTTAATTTTTTTGCCCATTACTCTCTATTTTTAATTTAATTTTTGGCCCGTTATTCTCTATTCTTTATTTTATTTTTTTGCCCATTATTCTCTATTCTTTTTTTAATTTTTGGCCCATTATTCTCTATTCTTTATTTTATTTTTTGGCCCATTATTCTCTATTTTGTATTTCATTTTTTGGCCCATTATTCTCTATTTTGTATTTCATTTTTTTTTTTACCCATTATTCTCTATTCTTTATTTTATTTTTTTGACCTATTATTCTCTATTTTTTATTTTTTTTTTTTTTGGCCCATTATTCTCTATTTTTTATTTTTTTAGCACATTATTTTCTATTTTTTATCTTATTTTTTGGCCCATTATTCTCTATTTTTTTATTTTTTGGGCCCATTATTCTCTATTTTTTATTTTATTTTTTTTGGCCCATTATTCTCTATTTTTTATTTTATTTTTTTGGCCTTTTATTCTCTATTCCTTATTTTTTTGGGGGGCCCATTATTCTCTATTCTTTATTTTATTTTTTTCCTTATTTTATTTTTTTGGCCCATTATTCTCTATTTTTTATTTTATTTTTTGGCCCATTATTCTCTATTTTTTATTTTATTTTTTGGCCCATTATTATCTATTCCTTATTTTTTTTGGGCCCATTATTCTCTATTCTTTATTTTATTTTTTTCCTTATTTTATTTTTTTGGCCCATTATTCTCTATTCTTTATTTTATTTTTTTGGCCCAATTTTCTCTATTTTTTATTTTATTTTTTTGGCCCATTTATCTCTTTTCTTTATTTTCTTTTTTTGGCCTTTTATTCTCTATTTCTTATTTTTTTTGCCCATTATTCTCTATTCCTTATTTTATTTTTTGGCCCATTATTCTCTATTCTTTATTTAAGTTTTTGGCCCATTATTCTCTATTCTGTTAACCCCATCCAGATCCTCTCTGATGACTTTATGTAAAACTTATAAAAAAATACTTTTATTTATACATGTATTATTAATTTAGTTATATGACAAGTAAATTTCATTATATTTCATAAACGAATTTTGACCACACAAGAATAACTTAATTTTGGATGTAACACGTCTTCTGATTAGCTGAAAGTTTTTTTTCTATCAGCTCATAGAAATAATTTTGTCATGTGACCGTGACGTCATCAAAGTTTTTTCATGATTTGCTTGTTTAAAATGGAATTCAGAATTAAATTATAAGGAATGACTGTAATATTATTTTTCTTATTCGAAATAACCTCAAAAATGTGGTCACAATTTTAAATAAACCGCAACGCGAGTTATTTAGTGTGCACCACATTTTTTATGTTATTTCTTCATAGACAGGAAAATATTACAGTCATTCCTTAAATAACAAATTAAGGGAAAACTGCAAACATTTTTTTACACAACCTGAACCAGATATCTATTACATGTGGAGCAGGATCTGCTTACCCTTCCGGAGCACCTGAGCCTGATCACCCCCGGTTTTTGGTGGGGTTCGTGTTGCTCAGTCTTTAGTTTTCTATGTTGTGTTTTGTGTACTATTGTTTGTCTGTTTGTCTGTTTGTCTGTTTGTCTTTTTCTTTTTTACCAATGGCGTTTTCAGTTTATTTTCGACTTATGAGTTTGAATGTCCCTCTGGTATCTTTCGCCTCTCTATTACATATATAATTTCATATTCTTATTAAGGTTATTTTTTATTGCAACGTTGTTCTGGAAACTTTGTTATAAACAATGTCATAATATCTGTTCCTGTTGGAACAAATATGCTATACCATTTATTACGCCAGGAACAAATACTGTAATATTTGGTGACAGTTTCAAAGGGTTTGAATTCAAACGTTATGATAAAAGTGCATAATAGGGTACTAATTCAATAATATTTTGTTCTTGGTTCGTTTTTTTTTTTAATGACTGAGGACATAGTAACCAAAAAACTTTAATTTCATATCCACATGCGATGATCTGGTTACCTTTTGATACAATTTGGCTGTACATGTAATATAAAAAATTTGTCATTTTCGGTTATATCACCTCTCCACATAGTTTGTTTCAGGTTTTTGACTTTAGTTATAAATATTTTACCCTGGATCATTACCTTAGCCCTATTTGGCACAACTTTTTTTGAATTTTGGGTCATCAATGTTCTTCAACTTTGTACTTGTTTGGCTTTATAACTATTTTGATCTGAGCGTCACTGATGAGTCTTATGTAGACGAAACGCGCGTCTGGCGTATTAAATTATAATTCTGGTACCTTTGATAACTATTTACCCTGGATCATCACTTACGAGTTATCGAAATGCGCCTCTGTTGTAACCCGGATATTTCAGTCTCTCCCCGTGGTTGACTCCTAGACTTGTAGAGTAGCGGAAAGTAACGACTGAGTGAATTATTCGGGTTACCTCTGCTGCTGTCAAGTTCGTACTGTTTATTGCGTAAACCCCTGAGAGTTTACGCAGTATATATTGGACGATGTCCGTAGTCTTTCGGAACACCGGATGTTATTCGGAATACATCTGTTCTTTCTATGACCACTTTTCATATACATGCGCAATAGCTTATTAATTGACCTGTTGAATAAGCATCTTAAAGTTGCTATAGAGATATGTTACATATGATGCGAAATTTATTATGATGCAAGTTACTTTAATAAGCATTTGAATACTTCCTTGCACGCAATTACAAGCTGCTTATATTTACCTACATATATGCGTATTTATTTTAATTAGAGTCAAACGTTGAAACCAGCTGTGTTTATATATGAGATAAGATTTCATGTAAACAATGCGATTTATATTCGGAACGAGAATCGTTAAAACTAAAATCTATAAAAGAAGTATTACTAGCATTTCATTTAAGATTTTGAGTCTAGGGAAGATGTACTTGATGTACAAAGCAGGCTAATTCATTTTTTTTATAGTGAAATTAAAAAGAAGTCTTTCTTGCACTTTATTAAAATTTTACGTCTAGAATAGACCAAGGACGTATATAATCTATTATCATTGAATGGATGTAAAAAACGAGGATTTTTCGAAAAAAATATCGTTTATTAAAAACAACGTTTTAAATTAATTATGAAAGTACATTGCAAATTGAAATACAGTTATTTTCTTTGTTTAAATATTGCAACATTATTTCATTTTTAAAAAAACAGGAGGTCATATAACCTCCTTGATTAAAATAACAAATCAGATTGTTATAGGTATATCTGGATCCTTTTTCGTTATTAGAATGTGAATAAATAGATATTGAATATGAAAAAAAACTAAAACTGAAATCTAAATCTAAAGTATATTTAAAAAAATATACATTTGACAATGCAGATGAAAGAAATAATAATTCAAGCAATGAAATAACGAATTAAATGTGCCGCTTTAACTACGATCGACAACCTTAAAATTAATCATGCATGCAATTTCAGCAGACTTAACAGGGTCAGAAATAAGATATCAAATGTCTATTTATTATAGACACCGAGTAATGACAGATGCAGGCAAAGATAAGAAAAAATACTTTCTATTTATAGTATCTGGGCCAGGGAACAGATTATCTAACATGTAGTAATTAATGCTCTTCAAAATGTTCGTCAAAATAAAAAAAAATTATTATCATTTCTTGAAAACGATCAGATGATGAATTTTCGGTTTTAATATATTAAATACGAAAATGTAAAATAGTGCAAGGAAATTTTCAAAGACGACAGGATAGTTGATACTTAGGTTTTATGCATGTAAAATAGTTTTTAGGAAATTTTGAAGTTTGTTTTATTCATGTTATATTTTTATAATTTTGACCACAAGTAGCAGAGCTTTGTGTGACCATGGAAGTAATATTGAATATTACTTCCATGGTGTGACCATTGTGATAATGTACCGATGTAAACACGTTATCTAATTAATTAAAAGCTCCTGGTCAACTGTACTCATCACTGTGTAAACTAAACTTTCTCTGATGTCTTATATAACAGCTACGGTGTATGGGTTGTAAGTGTTTCTTTGTGATGTTAAAGTTGCGTTGCAAAAAAAAATCGGTTGTTGTACTAATTAATTAGATTACAAGACAGTAAGTGAGTATACAATTATTTACAATTGATACTGAGAGAATCTTAATTATATAGAGCGACGCCTGTTGTTACCATATGTTGACATAATGGCTACATTGAAAGTCCATGCAGGTGGAGTGAGATGTAAACTTTACGAATGAGACAATAGCCTATTCAAATTATTTTTTAGTAATCTAATTTGGAAAAAGTAGAAAGACAATATAAATCATAAAAACAAATCATAGAAAGATCTTGCGAGGTTAAAAAAAATTTTTCTTATTATAATTACGTTTTTAAATGGGTTTTTTTAGTCGTTAAATACTTTAGGATACCTTACATATGTCATGTTCTCGTATCAAACTGGTGCAATTGAAAGAAAAAATCGTCACAAGTGAAATGCAGATCGGCGCAAATGCAAAACGGCGGTTTAAGATAAATTAACTAAGAGATTTACCCCTTACTAAATAAATAAAATCTGCTATTTGTTCTGCCTTTCTTAATACATTTGTCCTGCCTTTCTTAATACATTTGTCCTGCCTTTCTTAATACATTTGTCCTGCCTTTCTTAATACAATAATCTGAAATCCATTTTAAATTCATCAAATGGTCGCGCGGTAAAAATCTTTCTCCTGTCTTACTTAAAAAATTTCTTGTACTCAGTTATATTTCATCAAATGGTTGCTCGCAACAATAAAAATCTTTTTCCCAACCGTACCCAGAGGAGGGACGACATTGAAGGTGTATTTTTAAATCCATAAATAATTTATCAAAAGGTAGCTCGCCAAAAAAGAATTCTTCCTTTTGTTTTCCTTAAATAATTTTTCTTAAACCTTTTAATCTATCAAATAGTCGCTTTTAGCAGTAACATAGATTTTTATTTAGTGTAACTTTACCATGTAAAAGACACCCTTTAAAAGTTAATGAAAAAACGTGTTCAAATAAGAAAATGGAACACCTTACAACAGTTCATAAATGTGGCCTTTAAACAAACTAATGTTTAGAAATGGGTATTCAGTGATAATTTCAGGTTTGATTATGTTAGTTGTTTTGTTGTTTTCAATTTAGTTTGTTTATTTATAAGTACAAGGTGTAAGCTGTTTTGTCTAGGCTGTACATAGCTTTCTTAATAAATTGGTTTTGGTCATCAAGGTGAAGAGAATACAGTGCAATTCAAATTATATATATTTACAATTAAACTTGCAGGCCTTTTTTCATGACCCACAATTTAAAATATAAGAAAACATCAAAATAAAAAGGGACATTCAAAAAATATCTTCAAATCGAGTTAAAGGTTTTAAAAAGTTTTTGATTTTAACAAAAGAGGTTTGTCATCTAAAACTTTTAAGAGCACAAAGCACACAACTTAAAATTGCCAATGCTTACTACCCTAAGCATCACAAAAATCTTGCAGAGCAGGTGTAAGGATCTTAATAATGAACAATATCAAGCCATTGTTCAAATAACCATGAACATATCTCAAATTCCAATAAAAACAGCTATTAAGTTTCACGTATTGCATTTCTTTTTTTAAGCACAAATAATCATTAATTGATTAAATTTCTTCACATTTGTATTTGAACATAAGCCTAGAAACTAAGTCTTATCTAAAAAAACAATTATCTAATATTTAATGCCAAACAAGCATTTGTTTGGGTTTACGATTGCATTTCTTTTTTTAAAGAAAGCAACTTGTTATTATTTTAAATACCCAACACCATTCCTCCTTTCCTTCCAATTTTCTTCCAGTGATATTGCAGTAAAGTTCCTTTCAATAAATATTTTATTTTTTTAATGCTGTAATTTTACATATTCGTATGCATTTCAATCATAAAAGGAATTAATGTTATAACTGGGAAACATTTCATTTATCACGTAACTCAACGTTACAAAAGCCGTTATTTATTAAAACTAATGATAAATTTAAATATTTGAATTTATCCGTCGTAAAAGTGACATTTTTTAATTTCCTAAAGAGGATTTATTCAAAGGTCTATTATTGCCAACAAATAATATGCAACACTATGTATAGATTTATTGTTCAAAAAATAAATTGAATTGAAACACAACCATTTTATGACGAAAATCTAATTTGAAAAAAAAAAATTCATTATATTTATCCCTTTATACATTATAGATCGTAAGAAGCATTTCCTTATTAACAAACGGTGATATCCTATGGTTGTATTGAAACCATCGACCCAGTAATATTAGCGACACGCGTAGTCTAGCATCGATGATGTATGGGTCTTACATTGAAAACCAGTTAGACAAATAGCCGCACTTCGATAGAAGAATATCGAACATTTAGAGTACACTATATTTGCCATATTTTCAATTTATCTTCGTGTCTTTAATGTATTCAGTACATCGTAGGTGGTTTCAACACTTTGCAGATGAATGTGACCCAATATTAAATAATTGAATAATTAATTCGATTAGCAAAACGAACGATAACTCTGATTTGTCTCCGCTATTGCAGAATAAAATATAAAAATAAGCTTTAACAATATCATAATTGCTTTTGATATATAGACACAAATGCTGTGTTATGATTACAATTGAAATAATCATACTTGAGTGTGACTAACTTTTGAATAAGAGTTCGGGTAAAAGTTTGAATTAGAGTTCATGATAACATTCGAGTTATAGTTGGAATTTGAGTTATATTACAAGTTCGAGCTTGAGTTTAAGCCAAAGTCTGAGTAAGACTTCAAGATAGACTTTGAGTTATGTTAAAACACAATAGATGAAAAAATAAACATATATCTATAAATGACAACAAGTGTATTGTCCAATCAAACAATCAGAAAGTTTAAAAAAAATATATACCACAAAGTAAGTTAAATTTACTAATGAAGCCAGATTCCTGAATATAAGTTTCCCTTAACGCGACTGAAACATCTGACCAGGTGTTAGCGCTTCAGTGTTTGTGTAGATATACAAAAAAGGAGATGTGGTATAATTGCCAATAAAATAACTATCAACCAATGTCCAAAAGGGCGAGTATGTAAAGAAAAATAGGTCACGTACGTAAAGTCTTTCACAATGCGTAAAATACATATGTGTTTATTAAAATTGCATTTTAAAACTCGAATTCTACCTTTGTTAGCCTTATGTGTTTTTTTTTAAATATTGGCTCATTTGTATGTTTCGGAGTTTAGTGTGGTGTCCATTTTGCTGAACCAGTATACATTATTGTTTAATGGCCCGTTTAAACCCGCCTCCGGTTGCGGAATTTTCTCGCTGCATTGAAGAACCATTGGTGGCCTTGGGCTGTTCTCTGCTCTTTGGCCGGTTGTTTAACTTTAAGTCGATGCTTAGCCGTAATTCTTCAATCATGGCTAGAGATTATCGAAATTAAAGTAATCAAAAGTTGTTATTTAAATTTGTAACACCCAATTTACAATAACCTTGACAAATCTCACTACTAGCCTTGTTTGTAGTCTGCTCGACTGTCTTCTCTACTACTTGATTGTCTATTATTGTCCTTTGTATCCCAATAAATTCTTTAGAAAACTATTTAGTAATGCTTCGAAAACCAGATAATTAGTTTGTTTGGTGTTTAAAGCTCAACAATTACTCGATTACCTTTGTTGCCTAATCTTGTTTGCTAATGGATCACATGTAACTCTGAAGGCATGTTTGTTTCGCCTTGATTTTTTCGTTTGAATTGTTTCACATTTTGTCATGTCAGGGCCTTTTATAACTGACTACAGGGTATCGGGTTTGCTAATAATGTTGTAGAACGTATGATTACCTATAGTTGCTGTAATCACCTTTATTTTGACTCTGTATGTTAAGGGACGACCACTTGATATTCTGAGGGGGGGGGGGGGGGGGGGGGTGCAGAATTGTGAAAATTAATAGTCTGGCCTGGTTAGGACTTAAAAATAAATAACCTCGCCCAAACAGAATAAAAATATATATTTTACCCAACACAATGCAGTAAATAAAGGTGTACAATAGTAAAAAGTAATGTTTGCACGTCAAAACCGTACAAAGTTGAACATTAATTTCCCTCAGAAAAAAATCCACCTTCCCCTAAAAATAGCAACTGGTTGTCCCCTTAGTTTTCTCATTGGCAATCATACCACTTCTCCTTATTTTATATGTGTCTTTCAAAGAAACAATGCAACAAATTGAAATAAATAAGCATACCATAATCGAAAGGACAAATGCACTATGTAAAAATAGACGACAATGACGAAGGCCGGACGGGTAATGGTAGATATTAAACCATTGTCGTGACGTCAGCCTATTCATTTGCCGTGGATTCTTTTTCTAGAATCAACGCTTCCTAAATCTGTCGCTGAAATGGACTCACCAAATTATATTCAATTGTTTTCTTTGTGTGCCTAATTTCATTAAGTTTGAACTAGCTAATTTACTGATTTCTGTTCACTAATGGAATTAATTTAAAAACTAACCTTCAATTTTTGTAACTTTTATATGCCATCACTGGGAATCGAACCCCTCCTTGAAATCTGTTATATGTGACTGACATCAACACATCCATGAAACCTCTCGGCTACCAATGGGTTGCAAGTTAGATGTCTATTTTATATATATAAATGAACATAGGATACTCAACGCTACAACGGACACACAGGGCTTGTACCGTTATATATACATAATAGGCAATCGTATAGTATAAATCAGTAGCCGCCAGGTTAACGTGGTTAAGATCAATCAGTTGAAGATTCAAGTTAAAGGTAGAGAGAGACTTGTCGATTTAGGTTCGAATCCCTGTATTCTTTTTGATGTATCTTTTCTTTAGTTTTTCCGTTTTTCTTATTTTGTATGTTAGTGTGAATATTTTTGTAATAGCTGGTTTTCCCGTTTATGTTTTTGGATTATTATTGGCCAATTCGAGTATTTGATAAAAATGATTACATTCAATTTATCCATTTTTGTCTTATATTTATATAATATGATTTCATCTGTTTTACTACATGTCTTTACAAATGCTTAATCGCAAATACCTATGCGAGTAAATTGTGATGTGCCAATAATAAGGGTTCTTGCTAGAAATTTTGGTAACATACTTATTATATATACTTAAAAATAAATTCGAACATGTCTTATTTTGTAAATTAAGGATGATATTCAGATGCATAATAATTCAAAGACGGACGTGTTATGTTATATTTGTATTTCCTTAACTAATTAATTGTGAACCTTGTTAATGCATCGTTGCACATGATAACATGTCTATTTATATTCACTTACAATACCTTCTAATTAAGAAAAGGCTTAAATTTTGAAAAGAAATCAACACAATAGTTTAAGTAATAGATACAATGGATAAGCGTAGATTCATGAAAAACAAACCATTCGCCCTCCGGGCTCATGGTTTCTTTTTCAAGAATCTACGCTTATCCATTGTATCTATATTACATAAACTATATATGCTAATTTCACATTATTTTAGTTATATGACCTTGGCATAAAGATTCTAATATACAGACGTTCATAATGGACTAACATATTCTTTTCATCGATATGGAATTTTCATCTAGAAATAGACTTTACGGACATTCAACAGTTGGGGAAGAGGCTATATAGGTACAAAAATATGCTTCCAATGCCACCCACACGGAAAACCTCCTTCATGGGCCATTTGGAATTGAATATTTCAATATTTTAGGTGGACCTTCAAATGTATTTCATCTCGTTGACTTTTTTCTAATGCTTTACATGAATTAGATTGATTTGGAAAATATTGCTTACGTCCCGGGGACACTGTTGTCATGAACAATTGTGGCTTTCACCACAGTAAATTCGCCGAAAATACCCTTATATTTATTTTGGGACACTGTCATAAAGATTTATCATATCAATCTCTATATCACACAGACTTGAATACATGTGAAGTATGTTTTAAAGTATTGAGACTATTTGCATAGTCATATGAATTACGCACGTGAATTGACTGAGATGGCTATATGTGACGGTCTAGAACAAGTTACAGCGTCGAAGTCTATTTCTATATTTTGTGGATGTGGTTATTTGTAAAAAGACTTGCTTTACTTAGTATATTATGCATATCCTTATAATCAATTCAGTTAAATTTGTACATGTGATACTTTAGTGAAATATAAATTTGTTTAGGGGGAGGGCGATGATATAGAGAATTATTGAAAGTATAGTAGGGAAAAGGAACTTCATTGCTTATTTATAAATCTGACATAAGGTGAATACTACTATGCCCCAACCGGTAAGATAAAATAAAAAAAAATTAGTCAGAGGCTATTTATAATATAACAATGACTTATCAACTCATTGACGAGTTTATACAGCCAAGCCAACTAATTATCTGGTATTCGAAGCGTTACTAAATACATTTCTAAGGAATTCATTGGGATACAAAGGACAATAATAGACAATCATATAGTACAGAAGACAGTCGAGCAGACTACAAACAAGGCTAGTAGTGAGATTTGTCAAGGTTATTGCAAATTGGGTGTAATTTCTTTCAATATCTTTATTCATGTAATTGGGACGTAAGGTCTTCAACAATGCGTAAAATACATATATGTTTATGCTTGCATTTGAAAACTTGGACTCGAAATCGAAATAAGACCGTCGCAACTCATACTCGAGCTTTCTCTTGATGTTTAACTACAATTCTTCAATCATGGCTAGAGATTATCGGAATAAAGTTATTATTTAAATTTGTTAATTTCTTTCGATATCTTTATTTATGTAATTGGGACGTAAGATCTTCAACAATGCGTAAAATACAGGCAAAATGTATTACCTGGACTGGACTAGACTGGATTGATAAAATACATATGTGTTTATGCCTGCATTTAAAAACTTGAAATCGAAATCGAAATAAAAAACCGTCGCAACTCATACTCGAACTTTCACTTGATGTTAAACTATAATCCTTCAACCATGGCAAGAGATTTTCGAAATTAAAGTAAGCAAAAGTTTTTATCTAAATTTGTTAATTTCTTTCGGTATCTTTATTCATGTAACTAGGAGTAGTTAATGTGAAGAGAATAAAATACTGAATACAACATGGATGATGTAAAATGAAAACAAATTTATTGCAGCACTCAAATAGTAACATATCTTCATAATTACCAAAGTCATCTAAATAACATCTTGATAGAATTATCTTGTTTGACAACACAGTACATAACTTACCCATAAATATCGTGTTTATCAGAACAAACAAATTATCATTGATTATTGACCAATCAGATTCTGACACAAATTTACTGCAACATCTACCCACTAAATGATGTAATAAAGTAATCATTGTGCAATATATTAAGAAGACGTGTTGACGCAAAACTATCCTTAAAAATGATATAATCGTTAATTATACTTTGAATGATTATAAAAACTACAGATAAAGGACGTATAAAGATGGCGCGGTTGATGTAATAACACTATTGTCTTATGATGATATCAATGTGTTATTGACTCCAAACTTCAGATTGCGCAACATTAATGAGAGTATCGAAATATATATATCTCAAAAGTCAAAGATATGGCTAAAGAACTTTCGCTATTTGATATTTTCCTAAGCTTCAAATGAATTTTTTGGTCTAACAGTACTTGGTAAATAAGGCATATTTTTGCTCGGATGTGCATTTTCATGGTGATTTGCAAGTACTCCCACACAGACAGTGCGATTTGTTGGGAACATGGTTATGAATAGACATCTAGCTATTTTTGATGTATATTTCCTGTATATGTCTACACAGAAAAGAAAAACAGATTTTCGTCTATCATACTTTCCTTGTGGTATTAGGCCGAAATAATCTGAAATGTGACTTGCTTGAGAAGAGAATTGATTGAAAAGCCAGAAGAAAATCGATATTTTTTTTATCTCATTAAACTTATTAAAGAAAAAATGCTTCGGTTGACATATTTTTTAAAATTTGATAGGCGCTTGTCTCATTTTATGGAAGTATTCGTATAATTATGCAAATGGTCACATATTCTGAATGTAGTGTCAATTACAAGTACTAATATCCACTGAAATGATTAAAATCCATTACCGTGAATTATATATTCAAAAGGGAGCGACAGGAAGATGCCGTCATTATTTTATCTAAACCTTAAAAATCGATGAAATTAAACGCATAAGTGAGTCCGGTGATTAAGACCGATTTGCTGCTGACAAGCAGTTTGACAGTTATATTGAATTTTATGATTTATAAAGTTTCGTATTTTTCTAATTAACAAGTCGTTTATCATTTTATTGCTGAACTACATTTTAACGGAACAATTTTATTCAAAACAAAGACTATCTGTATTTCTGGTTTGTTAACTAGCGGACGATTTTACTTACCATACTATCCTTGATACTATAGGTCAAAAACGGCTAACCAACTTTTGAATGAACTCCAAAATATTTGACACACACGTATTCTTAAGATTTCTTAATAATTTTGGTGAGGTTCCTTTCTTAACCCCAAAAAAATTCAGTAAAAATACACATGGTTTTCAAAAACGCTGTTCCTTAACTGTGGAAACAAGGATACTGTTTCTTACCTAACAATTTTCGTTACCAAAACAAACAATGAAAAAAAAGGTTTTTATCAATTGAATAATAAAATGGTAAATATCTTAAAAAAAATGTGTAACCTTTTCACATGTTACGCGGGTTATTCAAAGTGCACCACATTTTTTATGTTATTTCTTCATAGACAGATAAAAATATTACAGTCATTCTTTAAATAAACGAATGGATCGATCCACCTTAAAAAAACACGAGGCGTAAAGATTGAATATCCTTTATTGATATGTATTTGAAGTCACTGAGAAATATGTCCTACACAGTTCATCTCTGTAAAGAAGATGACTTTTTAAAGGGGTATGAAATGCCATATACACTTTTTTTAATTTCCGCATTTCGAGCGAGTAACAGTAAATCTCTATGTTTGTATCATTGCGCTGCCCATTGTAAAATGCCTTTCACATAAGTTAATTAAAGTAGGTCAGGAAAGAATATCCAAGGACATAAATCATCATGTAAAAATATTTGTATTACATATATAATACCATATGCTGTTTAATTTAACACATTTTCATCTTCGGTTTTTGATGAATCAAAAATGTAGCAGGCTTGTAATAAACAATCAAAGAAGAATGTTAAATTTCATCATTATGTAAAAATATTGGTACTTTACATTTCATTTCATATGCAGTTTGATTAAACACACGTTTTCATCTTTCATTTTTGATGAACTAAGAATGTATCAGACTGGCGAAAGTATTCAAGGACAAGGCACCTCAACATAGATTAATATTGGTACATGTACTTTATAAATAATTCATTATGCAGTTTAAATCAACATACAGTATCATATTTCATTTTTGATGAATTAAAAAAGTATCAGCCTGCATTAATATCTTCTTTATGTTTGTGTTTTGTATGAAACAGTCTTTGAGAATATTACATATTGTTTTTTTCGTATTTGAATTTATTATTTAAGAGACATCGTATAGATGTTTTATACTGTTGGGGATCATCACAGTTTTTTTAATTAAAATCTGTCTACAACTATAAATCCGTGTTAATACCACACGTCTCTATTTTTCTATCATCACTGTTTTCTTATAATTATACTCCAGATCACATAACAAACAGACGGACAATGACATATACATTGTTATGACCAGAAACAGTCGTATTGTCTGGTTTACCAAACTTTTAAAACTTTACCACATTGGAATGACCTAATTTCATGTGACCTGAATGAATTAAATCAAATCAATACATGACATGACATGAAAAGCTGATGATGATAGATGGCTGCTTAACGTCCAGCGGCACATTAATATGAATATTCAGGACGAGAACATGTTAATGTAATATGAGTTTTAACCCTGCTTTGTACTAGACCGACACGCTGAGCCGTATTTCCGCAGGAAGACATATCACTTTACCCGGACCAATTATTATGACTCCGAGCCGACCAGCCTTTGCTCTTACTCCTTGCTTAGCGGAGAAGCATCAAATAACATTTTTACAGTCTTTGGTATGACCCGACCGGGGTTCGAACCCACGACCTCCCGCACTCGATGCGAACATATGACATGAAAAGAAAATATGTTTCATAAATGTATTAGATATTTCACTTAACTTGTTTTCAGAACAAAATGAATCATTTGCGACATGTACAACTTTTCTTAATACATATAACTTGCATGAAAACTTAATAGATCTTAGCATTTCTTGTAGATAATTAAATTGATGGTACTAATCTTTTTTAATACTACACGTCTCTGTTTTCCTATCATCACTGTTTTCTAATAAACCTACTTCATATCCCATTACATTGTGACATTACAAACAGACCTATAAAAGAGGGTCTGGATGAGGTGTCTTTCATTTCTCTATTCTTTATACGGTTATCCCGTTTTTCTCTTTTCTTTATATTTCAGTACCTAATGTTTCTCTACTCTTTATTTTTTTTTGCCTTATTTTTGCCTTTCTTTTCTTTTTTTTTGGGGGTGGGGGGTATTTTTCTACAGATTTGGTCAATTATTCTCTATTCTATAAACCCCATCCAGACCCTCATAGAAGACCTCCTCGAAATACTGCATTCATTAATTTTTTTCATCTAAAAATGGCTAATAACAGGTATGAATTAACTGGTACACATGTAATTAAAAATCGACGATTGAAACAATTTCATGATAGATATGTACAAATACACCTTATCGCTATTTATTCCAATCCGGATAGAATTACACAACTTTTTCATCCAGTTGAAGCTATCTGGGGCCCTGTTTAAACAATGTATTATGCATAAATCTTTTCAAAGAAACATGTTTAAACCATTGTAAGCACTTCAAACAAAGCATTTTTATGATTTTAATTTGTGTTTTAAAAAAGTGGATCATAATCTATCAAAGTCTCAAAATGTTCGCTTTCTTAACCTTTTCCTCCGTCAACTCGTTACTGATGACCTTTGTTTTTATGACACTTGACCCAAACAGGAAGTTGTCTAAGTGACTGTTTATTCCGGATTGGACTAAATAGCAATAAGGTGTATATTGTCATTTTAATCTAGCTTCAGAAGAAAAATCCAACATAGATACCAGAAGATTTAAAAATGATCGTATGTTTTTCCCTTGCAAAGTACGGGTATCTGAGTCACCTTTGACAGGCCAAGGCCGATAATGAGTAGCCATTAATTTTTATACGACCGCAAAAATTGAAAATTTTTTGGTCGTATATTGGTATGACGTTGGCGTCGTCGTCGTCGTCGTCGTCGTCGTCGTCGTCGTCGTCTGGCGTCGTCCGGCGTCGTCCGAAGACACATTGGTTTTCGCACTTTAACTTTAGTTTAAGTGAATGGATCTCCATGAAATTTTACCATAAGGTTCAATACCACGAAAGGAAGGTGGGGATTGATTTTGGGGGTTATGGTACCAACAGTTAAGGAATTAGGGGCCAAAAAGGGGCCAAAAATAAGCATTTTTGTAACTTCCAGACAATAACTTGTGTGTAAGTGTATGGATCTCTCTGACATTGTACCACAAGGTTCCATATCACAAAGGGAAGGCTGTAATTGATTTTGGGGGTAATTGCCTCAAAATTTTAGGAATTAGGGGCCAAAAAAGGGGCAAAAAACAAGCATTTTTCTAGTTTCATGACAATAACTTGTGTGTAAGTGTTTGGATCTTTCTGAAATTGTACTACAAGGTTCCATATCACAAAGGGAAAGCTGGAATTGAGTTTGGGGGTAATTGCCCGAAACGTTTAGGAATTGGGGGCCAAAAAGGGGCCAAAAATAAGCATTTTTCTAGTTTCCAGATAATAACTTGTGTTCAAGTGTATGGATCTCTCTGAAATTGTACTGCAAGGTACCATACCACAAAGGGAAGGCTGGGATTGAGTTTGGGGGGTGATGAATCATAAGGGGGTTCAAAAAATTTGGGGGGGGGGATTTTTTTTTTCTTTTTTTTTCTTTTTTTCCTTTTTTTTTTCTTTTAAAATTTTCCATTTTAAGTTGGTTATTTCTGATTAATATTTAAAAGCAAATAATAATGATATGGTAGGAGATACACACCAAACAGGATGTGTAAATTATTATATAATAAGTATTGTGCAATAGCAAGAAATTTTCAATTGCACAGTATTGCACAATTGCAAGAAATCTTCAATTGCACAGTATTGCGCAATAGCAAGAAATCTTCAATTGCACAGTATTGCACAATAGCAAGAAATATCCAATAGCACAATATTGCGCAATAGCAAGAAATTGTCAATTGTACAGTATTGCACAATAGCAAGAAATATTCAATTGCACAGTATTGTGCAAAAGAAGATACTTCGTATAAATTGCTTATTTCTTGATCAATTTCAATGGGGTTTTATTCTTGAATTCTTGGGGTTCTTTAATATGCTGAATCTAACCGTGTATTAAGTTTTTGGATTTTGGGCCCCGTTTTTAAATTGGTCCACATTGAGGTCCAAAGGGTCCAAAATTTAACTTTGTTTGATTTCATCAAAAATTGAATTATTGGGGTTCTTTGATATGCCGAATCTAACCGTGTATTTAGATTCTTAATTTTTGGTTCCGTTTTCAAATTGGTCTACATTGAGGTCAAAAGGGTCCAAAATTAAACTTAGTTTGATTTTAACAAAAATTGAATTTTTAGGGTACTTTGATATGCTGAACCTAACATGTATTTAGATTTTTGATTATGGGCCCAGTTTTCAAGTTGGTCCAAATCGGGGTCCAAAATTAAACTTTGTTTGATTTCAACAAAAATTGAATATATGGGGTTCTTTGATATGCTGAATCTAACCATGTATTTAGATTTTTGATTTTTGGGCCCCGTTATCAACTTTGTCCACATTGAGGTCAAAAGGGTCCAAAATTAAACTTTGTTTGATTTCATCAAAAATTGAATTGTTGGGGTTCTTTGATATGCTGAATCTAACCATGTATTTAGATTTTTTATTTGTGGACCCCCTATCAAATTGGTTCATATTGAGGTCAAAAGGGTCCAAAATTAAACTTTGTTTCATTTCATCAAAAATTGAATTATTGGGGTTCTTTGATATGTCAAATCTAACTGTGTATTTAGATTTTTAATTTTGGGTCCCGTTTTTTAAATTGGTCTACATTAAGGTCCAAAGGGTCCAAAATTAAACTTAGTTTGATTTTAACAAAAATTGAATTCTTGGGGTTCTTTGATATGCTGAATCTAAACATGTGTTTAGATTTTTGATTATGGGCCCAGTTTTCAAGTTGGTCCAAGTTGGGGTCCAAAATTAAACTTTGTTTGATTTCAACAAAAATTGAATATATGGGGTTCTTTGATATGCTGAATCTAAACATGTATTTAGATTTTAGATTTTTGGCCCAGTTTTCAAGTTGGTCCAAATTGGGATCCAAAATTAAACTTTGTTTGATTTCAACAAAAATTGAATATATGGGGTTCTTTGATATGCTGAATCTTACCATGTATTTAGGTTTTTTATTTTGTGGGCCCGCTATCAAATTGGTTCATATTGAGGTCAAAAGGGTCCAAAATTAAACTTTGTTTGATTTCATCAAAAATTTAATTATTGGGGTTCTTTGATATGCCAAATCTAACCGTGTATTTAGATTTTTAATTTTGGGTCCCGTTTTTTAAATTGGTCTACATTAAGGTTCAAAGGGTCCAAAATTAAACTTAGTTTGATTTTAACAAAAATTGAATTTTTGGGGTTCTTTGATATGCTGAATCTAAACATGTGTTTAGATTTTTGATTATGGGACCAGTTTTCAAGTTGGTCCAAGTTGGGGTCCAAAATTAAACTTTGTTTGATTTCAACAAAAATTGAATATATGGGGTTCTTTGATATGCTGAATCTAAACATGTATTTAGATTTTAGATTTTTGGCCCAGTTTTCAAGTTGGTCCAAATTGGGGTCCAAAATTAAACTTTGTTTGATTTCAACAAAAATTGAATTGTTGGGGTTCTTTGATATGCTGAATCTTACCATGTATTTAGGTTTTTTATTTTGTGGGCCCGCTATCAAATTGGTTCATATTGAGGTCAAAAGGGTCCAAAATTAAACTTTGTTTGATTTCATCAAAAATTGAATTATTGGGGTTCTTTGATATGCCAAATCTAACCGTGTATTTAGATTTTTAATTTTGGGTCCCGTTTTTTAAATTGGTCTACATTAAGGTCCAAAGGGTCCAAAATTAAACTTAGTTTGATTTTAACAAAAATTGAATTCTTGGGGTACTTTGATATGCTGAATCTAAACATGTGTTTAGATTTTTGATTATGGGACCAGTTTTCAAGTTTGTCCAAGTTGGGGTCCAAAATTAAACTTTGTTTGATTTCAACAAAAATTGAATATATGGGGTTCTTTGATATGCTGAATCTAACCATGTATTTTGATTTTGGACATTGGACCATAATAGGTAAATTAAAAAAATTGAAGTTCTTAGACCACATTCTTTCTGTGTCAGAAACCTATGCTGTGTCAAATATTTAATCACAATCCAAATTCAGAGCTGTATCAAGCTTGAATGTTGTGTCCATACTTGCCCCAACTGTTCAGGGTTCGACCTCTGCGGTCGTATCAAGCTGCGCCCAGCGAAGCATTTTATTTTCTATATATTGGATTTTACGTCTGAAACGAGATAAAAAATTATGTTCTAGTAATCCGATGGTTTGAAATTATACAAAGACAGAAATATATTATAATTCCTTAATGGAACTCAACAATGAAAATCTAATGAAAAGATACAATTTCCAATTTATCTGCGACCACTGATTATACATGTTTTACATACTTATGAACATATTTATTGAAACATTTTTTTGCACTTTTCCTTGCGATGTATAAAGTAATCATTGTTAAAACTGAACTGAATTTTAGAATTTGCTATGGAATATATGTGTTCTTCATTTTTGTATTCTTTAATTTTCTATTATGTAAGATTTCTCTATTCTTTATATTATTCAATTCAAATCTTTATTGCCATTACACAATACATTTATACATGTAGCATGTGACACAACAAAACAAAATAAAAATAAACAATATCAACAAGATCATTTAATATACATAATGAAGGTAAATATTTCAAGAGTCCCCTGTCCTCAGTTCTATAGACTGTTTTAAAAAGTATCCGAGCTTATTTACCTGAATGTATGATCTTGGGTTGAGTATATATGTAATTTTATCTATATCATTTAAATCTGTAAAGTGCATATTCTCATTTATCAAAAAATCAAAATAAACTTTTCTAATATTACTGTTACTATCACAATATAAAAAGAAATGAATTTCCTCTTATTTTTTTTTTTTGCAGGTTTTGCATAATCTTTCTTCTCTTGGCATTTTAAGATATCTTCCCTTTTCTATTATTAAATGTTGGTCACTTATTTGTTTTCCACATTTCTCTAGTCTTTATATTTAAGCACAATGTTATTATTTATTCTTTATATCTTAGCTAACCCTTTTTTCTCTATTCTTTATTTTTTAAGCAATTTATTCTGATATTTTTTCCATTATTCTCTATTCTGTAAACCCCATTCAGACCCTCATGCAATGCATGCCGGGAAATACATACTTCTTTGTCATTCTCCTCGGCTCTTCGGGATCCGAATCACTCGGGTTTTTTTTAGAAATTTATCTTTAAATAAACACAAAACAAACAATGACATGTTTCTTTATGTACAGTGTTCTTGTTTCCAAAAAGCAAAAACTCTAACATATAAGAAACAGGAAATTCATTTTGAAAATCTCTCCCCCCTTTTCCCAAAAATATCAAATGGTTGTCCCTGTAGGTAGATCATGGAAGTATTATAATGACAATATAATACTTCCATGGGTAGATCAAGGATGTTGTATGGGAAGGAGAAAAGACGAAAGACGAAAATAACACATAAAATGTTAATTACCGCCTTTTTGGCAAGTGGGTGTTACATGTATAATTAGTTGAGATCGATTCAGTCGCAGACGGAGACTTTGTCCTAATTACACATCCAAGTAAAAACGGAAACACCCGGTATCCGAGATTTTACAAAATAAGCCTGGGATCCTAGCTCAATTCTCGCCAAAGAAATACTGGTTTTAACAAAACCTAGTTATACTAAGATAATAATGAAGTGTTGATTTGGCGTGGTCACATTGAGGATTTTCAAAAATAAAATTGTATCACATTTCATTTTTTTTATTCCTAGGCATTCAGTGAGAGCACATCAATTCAAGGGAACCAAAATGTAAAATATTGGAAAATAAAATGAACTTATAGAGAAATATTTAATTGTAAAGCATTCTACGCTGAGAAAGACTGAAACTTTGCATGAGGACGCCTGCATCTCATGCAGATTTATGTTTTAATTGATCGAATGTTACCCGCTTTACGTTCAGTGGCAAATATTTCACCAAAGAGTTGTCGCAAGTGACATTCAAATCCTGTAAATGCGAGGTACTTGATTTAACGTCCTTCCTCCGACCCGACGTGGATGCTTATTTATACATCCCACGCTTAGGAAAGGGTTTTACTGTTGGAACCTGACATTTCTTGGAATTAATATATTTCAATACCCAACTCAACCCTTGAGATTGATTTAGTATTTAAACAAATTAAATCGAATTGTCCTGCTGCTTGGTTTTTGAACTAAGACTTTTTCATATTCAGTACGAAGTAAACTTACATCAAGGAGGTTGTATACAATCTTCTTGATCAAATCATTTAATTATGTAAATTAAATTAAATATATATATTTTTTTACCGTACTTACCTATAATGGTTTACTTTTATAAATTTTTACTTGGATGGAGAGTTGTCTCATTGGCACTCATACCACATCTTCTTATATCTATTTGTACTTACAAATATCGCATAAGTCTTCTGGATATTATTGAACAGATATTAGAAAAAGGTAAGGTTGCAGTGTAACTCAAGAATGTTCTTATATACTAGAGCTATTTTCAAACAGTCATTTAATCTTTACTACCAATTAAGAATTGATGAAATTCTTACCAAATTATACATGCTTAAAAATGGATGAAAATTTCAATCTTAAAAATTTATCATTGCTCTTGGTTGAGTATTTAACAACTGGGGAAAAAAATGAATTAAAGTGACATGCATTACAAAAAAAAATTCTATTGGAAGTAAAAGTAAATTGGGTTTTTTTCAAATATAATTGAATTTGGGTTGCTGTCTTATTGACCTTGATCCAACTATCATTTCATTTATACTGATAATACACATTATCACTATTTGTCCACCATTACTGGACATCACAAAGGTTTCCCGTAAAATGTTGACGTCACAATAGAAAATGTCTGACGTCACAAAGGAAAAGTGATTGTTGTATGACGTCAAAAGTTTAAGTGGCGCAGATTCTCGGGTCAAGTGGTGCAGATGATCAAATAGCGATAAAGTCAAAGCGTTACATGCCTTCCTCAATAAAATGACCGATGCGAATTGTAGGAATTAATCCTTTTTTGACCCTACATTGTATGTATAGCAGGTGGGAAATGCCGTAAATTTACACAAAATTCCAATTGCCGAACAACCTCTGTGATTACGGACATTATGCACATGTACATGTACAATGATTTTAAACGTGCAGAAAGACATACTCATTTGATTTTTGTAACAAATGATGTTATTTTTTTCAATGTTCAATTTGTATACAGCTGTCATTACTTAAATCGATTAATCAGCATGCGTTCATGTATATACATTTACAACTTATTGTATTTCAACGCTCTAACATTTTGAGTGTCTGCGAGAACAGGTAATGCAATTATATATTCTTTTGAACATTTTTTTGGTTTTTAAAATTAGAAAATGTAAAGTGGGCATATCCTTCGAACGCACCGATCATTCTGATTCTGTGTGTGCAAAGGTGGGATGCCTTTTAAAATTAATTATTTGCTTGTCTAACGGTTTTTTTTTTTTTTATTAAAGTTTAAAGTTGTGTGTCCCGAAAATACCCCTCCCCAAATTAGGATGAATGGTCTGTACCTCATATATTAATTTTTGCGTTACATTTGGCTGTCTGTTGAATGTAACGGGTGTTTGAAAATACTGTCTATAAATTGATATGTTCATTTTCTGTAAATATTTATAAAATTTTGAATTATTCAAAGCACTTATGTTTTTTTCTACCAAAAGGCATAGACTGCCTTAGTCGTGTTTGGCACAACTTCGAAATTTTTCGTATTGGTTGCTCTTCAACTTCGTATTTGATTCGGCATTTAAACTGTTTTGATTCGAGCGCCACTGATGCGTCTTATGTTTACGAAACGCGCGTCTGGCGCACTAAATCATCAGTCTAGTATCTTTGAATTTTTTTTCTAGATGTCATACTACAAAATTGTGGTTATATTAATCTCTTGGTTAATGTTTTGAGATTCACTATATTTAGTCGTTAAAAGATAAAATTTCACAGAAAATACAAACATTTAAGGTAGAAAATACCAACATATGGCTAAAATTGTGACTAGGGCAGCCTGTGACAACCAACAAGAATAAAAGAAAAAAAAACTCTTCTCAGTATTAAATTAAACCGTCTCCAAAAGTAAAGTGCTGAATAATATCATAATTTTATAAATATACGTGTACTACAGTGTAAGCTTAGGATATGTATGTATGTATTCTAGAGTAACATGTAACATGAGTAAAAAAAGGAGATAAATACAAAACAATTAAGCTGTAATACTGTAATACTGAGTCTGGAATTAAAGATTAAATTTCATCCAGTGTCACAGTCTTTTATATTATCCGTTAATCAACAAGGATAGTCAACATATGCAGATGTTCAAAGGACACATGGCGAGTCTGACAAGATCATAAATTTTATCAATAATTAATTTTAATTCACTAACAAACAACTGATAAGACTTGTTTCTTGTTTAGAGAAGTATAACACACTAAAATATGATACAGTTCATATTTACACTATGACAACGTAAACTTTCGTTTCTGAATTGATTTTGGAAATACGAATTACTCTTGATTGGGATTAATATGAAACGATAAACGATAATTTGCAATTTAATTGGTGAGTTTATTCACTCCGAAAAATTTCAATATACAAAATTACATTTTAACATAAAAATAAGGAGATGAGGTATGATTGCCAATGAGACTACTATCAATCAAAGTTCAAATAAAGTGGATGTAAGCAATTATAGGCAACCGTACGGCCTTCAACAATGAGAAAAACCCATACCGTATAGTCGGCTATAAAAGGCCCCGACATGAAAAATATGAAACAATTCAATTGAGAAAATAAACGGCCTAATTTATAACAAAACAATTTACGAAATAAGTCGAAAAAGAACTGACAATGTTATGGCAAATAAAGAGAAAACAAATATGATAGACATGAACCAACGACAACCACTGAACTACAGGCTCCTGACTTGGGACAGACACATAAAGAATGTGGCGGGGTTAAACATAAGTGTTCATTATAAAAGCTATCTATTTAGGATGTGTTTTATCTAATTGTAGTCTTTCAGATACATGTTAATCTATTTTTCGTTTGATCTATTAGAAAATATGCAGCTTGACATTTTTTAAATGAGAGATTTTCATTCTGCAAAATTACCTAAAAGTGCAGTCTAAAGGTTTACAGGCATATATGGTTGTTTAAAATGTGAATTATTTCCCAACATTTAGCAGGATTTTTTTTAGAGTAAAAGGACAAAAAAAATTCCATACCTAATTATGTTCAGCTACACATCTTTATTACATTCATGTGATTTCAAGATAAATCCCCATACAGGTAAATCTCACCAGTTCCTGAGTATTATTGCATTACTCATAGTCACGTTATTTGCTTCATTATTAATAGAATTTCTACCAATGTTCAAAATTCATTTAACATTTTTAAGGCTAGAAATGTTTCCAACGAACTAACTCCTCCAAATAATCTTATTAAGATTTTATATTTTAAGTCTAAGTCTGATAGTTTGTTGGAAGAAATTTCTTCCGACTTTAGAACAGCAATATGTTTTTCATTTTAGATCTAAATGTAGGTCTGATCGTGGAAGTAAAATGAAATGAAATATAATACTTCCATGGTCTGACAGAAAAAAAATCTTCCAACTTACTAACTACCACATGTATTTCATTTTAGGTCTGAATGTAGGTCTGATAGAAGAACTTTCTTCCAACGGACTAACTGCGTTAACTATTTCATTGAAGGTTTGGTAGAAGCAATTTCTTCCAGCTTACTAACTGCCACAAATATTACATTTTAGGTGAGGTTTGATAAAGAAATGTCTCCCAACGATCTAACAGCTACATGTGTTTCATTTTAGATCTAATTGTAGGTTTGATAGAAGAAATTTCTTCCAACGAAATAAAAGTTTAGATTAAATATTTCATTTTAGGTTTAAATCTGATAGAAGAAATTTCTTCCAACGAGCTAATGCAACTTGAAGTAATTCATATTACATTTGATAGAAGAAATTTCTTCCAACGAGCTAATGCAACTAATTCATATTACGTTTGATAGAAGAAATTTCTTCCAACGAACTCACTGTCATAATTATCATATTTTAGGCCGAAGTCTGATAAATGAACTTTCTTCCGATGAACTTACTGCTCCAATGATTTTATTTTGTATCGAATAAAACAAAACTTCTTCCATTAAACTGACTTCTGTATGTACTTCTTTTTAAGTCTGATCGAAGAAATTTCTGACGTGGAATATTCTCATAGTTTAACACTTGTTTCTAATTTTGTTTTTTCTTACGGGGCATTAAGACCCGGTTTTGGCCCCAAAAAAAGTTTTTGAGAAGTATTTCAAATTTGCACATAATGTTGGGAAATGCGTAAAATCAAGATTTTTGTTTTTTTTTTAGCTTGCAGTGAGGTTTGGATTTTGATCATTGTTGGAGGGCGTACGGTGACCTATAGCTGTTAACTTCTACGTCATTTGGTTCATTTTCTTATTTACTTAAACTAAGTCAAATAAAGAAATTTTTGTCTTATACCGGGGTAAATTGATATCTAACTCTCATCCTTCATTTTCAGATTGATACTATTAGTTTACAGTAGTGTCTATGGAGTCGAATGGTACAAACCAAACATTATTTGCTGTCGGTAAGTCACATGTTTATGGAGTCGAATGGTACAAACCAAACATTATTTGCTGTCGGTAAGTCACATGTTTATGGAGTCGAATGGTACAAACCAAACATTATTTGCTGTCGGTAAGTCACATGTTTATGGAGTCGAATGGTAAAAACCAAACACAATTGCTGTCGGTAGGTCACTTGTCTATGGAGTCGAATTGTAAAAAACACACACAATTGCTGTCGGTAAGTCACTTGTCTATGGAGTCGAATGGTACAAACCAAACATTATTTGCTGTCGGTATGTCACGTGTCCACGGAGTCGAATGGTACAAACCAGACATTATTTGCTGTCGGTAAGTCACGTGTCTATGGAGTCTAATGGTACAAACCAGACATTATTTGCTGTCGGTAAGTCACGTGTATATAGAGTCGAATGGTACAAACCAAACATTATTTGCTGTCGGTTAGTCACCTGTCTATAGAGTCGAATGGTACAAACCAAACACGTTTTTCTATCGGTAAGTCACGTGTCTACGGAGTCTAATGGTACAAACCAAACACTATTTGCTGTCGGTAAGTCAAGTGTCTATGGAGTCGAAAATCCACACACAATTGCTGTCGGTAAGTCACGTGTCTATGGAGTCGAATGGTACAATCCACACACAACTGCTGTCGGTAAGTCACGTGTCTACGGAGTCTAATGGTACAAACCAGACATTATTTGCTGTCGGTAAGTCACATGTCTATGGAGTCGAATGGTACAAACCAAACATTATTTGCTGTTCATAAGTCACAACGTGTTTAAACATTTGAGTCGTATAAATTATATAGTCTTACAAAGATAATTTTTCTGACTTACATATACAAAGAAGACAAGGCAAGATATGTAATTTCATTCTATAAAACCACTGTATTCAAATGTACAAAGAATAAAATAATAAAACATTTCACTGGTTGAAGTACTTATTGTCAGAATTTTTTTTAAATGAGAACTAAACTTTGACGTTGACATGTAATCAACGTTTGATACTTCTACATTATATTGTATCTTTTGTAACAGATCTCGTTACCTATACTTTAACTATTGTATAAAATATACTTATATCAAAAACCAATGTGTACATGCATTATCCTTAATACAATTCTAATAAATGCATAAAATTTTTGAAGACTTTAGGACAAGCAAGGTACATATACTGCAATTGTGGTATGTAAGAATCGCTTTTTACATTGAAATCCCAAGGGTGACATAGGAATGGAAATATGGTTACTTTTTGGTCTTCTTACGACCTGCAATAAAACCCTTACTAAAGTGAGGCGTCCTTTTGATTGTGCGGGATATGTAAGTAAGCAGTTCGGTCCGATCAGAATATGGACGTAAACATCCGATGTCTTGTGTAGGGAGAATTTCATGCTTTCTGTACAATAAGGACCCTCGCAACTACTCTTAAAGAGATCATTAGGTGGCCTGTTGCAAAGCTAAATTTCTTTCCCTATCCAATACTGTGACTTCATTTTCTACTGGCAGTCCAAATTTCCCACCCTTCACCCCGGTCGACTTCTATAACATGACGTTCCTATTGTATTCATTGTTATTTTTTTTTCTCGTCCTGAACATGCATGACATATTTGCCAATGGACGTTACGCAATTATCGATCAGTCTATTTTTCAAACTGAGGCGAGGTTTATTTTTTGAGTGGTAAAAAGGGGGTAATCCAATTTGAACCATTTGTCATAGCCACATTACAGGAAGCAATTCCGTAAAAAAATTGACCTCAGTGCAAACCTATATCCTGAATTAAGTTTATACCTGTTTTACCATTAGAAATCAGAAGCTTTCATAGGGTCATGTGGCATTTTTGGCCATTCACATAGCCTTGTTTACAAACACTGTAGATTCGCACTAAATTCCTACAGCAGTGACATCATTACTTTTCAACCCTGCAGTATAAAAATACCAAGTACATTCAACATTCATTTTTAATTATTTAACCCTAGTTTTGATCCATCTATTATAAAATATTTATAAAAACATTATATACCAGTCAGTGGAGCACAAGGCTTTAGTGTTATACAGAAGGCTCTCCAAATGACGGGGGGTCCTTAATGACGTATATTTATTTACTGAATTTACCCCTACAAATGCGTTGATCGTTTGATACTTTGGTCAATATAAAATAAAGAAATAACTGTATGAATGCCATGAGAAAACTATCAATAGAGACCGAAAGAGAAAAAGTTGTTTGTGAAGAAGAACAGGTCAACGTAAGGCTGTCAACAATAAGCATTAATACTGCAACAATGAACGAACACGAAATACGGGACACAACATTTACAAACTCTTGGCTTTGTACAGGCGCAAGAAAAGTGGCGTTATTTAACTAATACGAATTGTCAAAAGTTATGCTATTATCCATAGACATATCCATTTAAAACTGTTCTCTAATGGAAAAGTTTTATATTTTACAGGTCAATATCCAGGAAGATGGGGATTTTGGACACAGCAGATTGTAACGCCAATTATAGTCGTTGTTGGAATTGCTGGAAATCTTGCGTCGTTTTTCCTAATGAAGACAAAGTCGTTCCGAAAGAAATCTTACAGTCACTTCCTATGTGCTTTGGCAGTATTCGACAGCCTCTGTTTGATAAATCGGCAAATAACATTAATTCACGAAATGATGGTGGACAATGAAAAAGATGGCGTCTTTACGTATTACAGCGACCTCTCGTGTCAACTATTTAGTTTTTATGAACACGTGTGTTATCTCATGTCATCTTGGCTAATTGTTGGAATGGCGGCTGAGCGAGTTGTAGCCATGTGTTTTCCTTTTAAGAAGACATTGATCAGAACTCAAACAGGGGCAATAGTGACAATAATATCAACATTCGTGGTCATGTGTTTTACCCAAATATTCCGTTTTATCATGATGAAAAATATCGGGGGAGTTTGCCAAGGCGATACGTATAAACATTCAGAGTACATCAAACTTCATATTTATTTTTACCAATTAACACTGGTACTTTGCCTTCCGTTTTTACTGGTCCTCCTATGTAATACCTCAGTCATGTATCAGATATACCGCGTGCGAAAAGCAGCCGTCAAATCAAGGTCACGCGTTGTAACGAGATCTCACAAATCAACGCTAATGTTATTAGCCATCGCCTTCACATACCTTATAACCATGTTACCGTTGGTGGTGATATCATTTATTTGGATGGTTGCCATGAAAAACGCAGATGTATCAATGGTTTTCTCCCTTTATCCTATTCAACAGTTCGTGTCCGTTATATCCTATTGTAACTATGGTGTTAACTTTTTTATTTATATTATATCAGGTCGATCTTTCCGATTGGAATTAAGGCGCATCTTCTTGAAGGAACAACTTCAAAACACGTCAGCTACAAGAACCAGAGAAGAATTTCTGCGATTGCAATGAGACTTGAATTTAAAACACGTATAGTATTCGATGTTTTTAAATAATTTGCAATAAAATTTCCACTAAAAAATGTTGGGAACTGTGTCTGATAGTTACCTTGATGTAGGGGCCTCGGTTGCCGGATGGTCTAAGTAGTTCATCAACAGTTAATACGAGGTTGTCAACTCTGATGTTGTAAATTCGAACCCCGCATGTGGCGAAGTTTGTTTGAATTATATCTTAACTGACAAGGATTGCTAGTTTGGTTCTCTCTATATAGTCCTGTCTCCTTCACCATTAAATCTGGCAGTCATAATAAATCCAAGTTCGCTTATAGTGGCGTTCAACACCAACAAACAAACAGATAATTACATTGATGTATCATATTCTCAAAACAAGGTTTACAAATTCATGTGCCAGTTCAATCGTTATTCGACTAAAGGAAGTAATATTTTAATGAAGCCTAGTTGGTCAAGTGGTCGTCTTGGACCTAGTGCAGATATAACATTGTTGGACTAAAAGACGAAGTATACATATAAGTATATATAAATAAAAATGTTAGCCCTGTGTAACCACGGGGTATCCGATGGAGTACGTCAGACGTAAAGTTGTTTCATGTTTAGACGTATAAAAATAAATAAAAAAAAACATATATACATATTTCATTCTCATTTCTTTCTGTATAACCAGTCACCCCTATACTAATTAATACTCTGTATATATATAGGAATTTCATGCAAATCTCAAACCCGCCATATTGTCATGGTTGTCCGAAGTCAGGAGGAGTGTCAGATCGTTAGAGTCTCTATCGAATTTATTCACAAAATCACAACTGTCGGCAGATGCACGGGCCAATTCATCTTGTTTCAGAATCAAATGCGTTCTGGGTAATATTTTCAAAAGTGACACCAAAACGCTTTCATTGGCTTACAACGTCCAAAACAATTGAAATTCAACCAATGACGTGACGTTGTTTTCATTTTCAGGTATGAACAATGAGATTAACCATGGTCCTTCAGATTTTGAAAAATGCGAAATAAGCTTGACGCTTTACGTTTACTTCTAGGCGCTTTTTGGTTGTTGGTGTCAATATCGTTAGGTTGCTGTTTTTGCAGGGGATTAGAATTACGACAAGTTCCACTAGTAGCGCCAGAACTGTTTACCATTCGAAGCTATTGCGTTCACGTCCGGTTTTTGGTTGAAATCGTTTTGCCCACTCGCTTATTTTCTGTGATGAGTTTTTGGAATAATGTTCTTCTTTTCGTTGTCATTATTTTTGGTCTGGCTGTTGTATGTCTTGTATGTATGTTTTTCTTTATGTTTTTTTGTTGCCTCCTTAGCATTTTTTCCATCTGTTTTATGAAATGTCAACTGTCTTTAATTCATTTACAAGAATTGACTGTGATATTCATTGTTTATATATAATTAAAAGAAGTTATACGCCAATGAGACAACAATGCAATGAACACAGTATTAATATAAATGATTTGTTCAATTATTTCATATATCAGTTATAATGGCCCCTAAAACAACCCATCCTCATAAAAAGGGAAATAAAATAAAAGGAACAATAAATAGATCTTAATACATACTAAATATACATCCACGGAACTTCCATATTTAGTTGTCTCTCATATTTAAACAAAAAACTATAATTTTTCAATATGCAAGCAAAACTAAACGTCCATAACAATTTTGTTTTATCATTTCTTGATCTTGACATATTTCAATGTAAACCTCTGAGGTATACGGCAATGCGACAACAACATCCCCGACAACACAATAAAATCCTAAAGATAAAAGTTTTGCATTTACATATTACATACCAGTCTTTTAGAAGACTGAAAATAAAGGGGACCAGATGTGAATATGCTTCGACGATTATATATAATAGTACATCAACGGAAAACAACAGATCACAACAACCATCAACATCCAACTTTTCCCAAAAAATAAAAACAATAAAACAAAACAATGAACACAGAAAGATAATTGATTTGCTGAATTATTTCAAACATCAGTTAATACGGGCCACCCTCATAAAAATAGAAATAGAATAAAAAGAACAATGAGCAGATTTTAATACAATCATACTTAATATACATCCCAAGAACTTCCATATTAATTTATCTCTCATATTTAAACAAGAAACTATTTTTAAATATGCGAGAAAAACTAAGCCTTCATAATTATTCTTTTTTTTTTTTTTTTTATTATTTAGTGATTTTGACATATTTTTAGGCAAATCTGTGAGGTTTATGTCAAGTGCAATGAGACAACAAAAGAGGGGCGAAAGATACCAGATTGACATTCAAACTCATAAGCTGAAAATAAACTGACAACGCCATGGCTTAAAAAGAAAAAAACCAACAGACAAACAATAGTACACAAAACACAACATAGAAAATTAAAGACTGAGCAACACGAACCTCACCAAAAACTAGGGTTGATCTCAGGTGCTCCGGAAGAGTAAGCAGGACCTGCTCCACAACACACGCAAACAACACTCTCAACAAGACAATACAATGAGAAGGGCATCTTGCATTTACTGTTATATACCAGTCTTTTGAAGGTAGAAAATAGAGGGGTTATAGTATACTAACGGAAAACAGAATTGCGCCAAAAAAGTGGACAGCACAACAAACCACACCAAGCACCAACATCCGACTTTTCCAAAAATAAATATAGACATATAAAGAAAGACAAACCATAACGAACAACACACTGTGCAGATACACGCATGCTGACTTGGTACAGGCACACACTGTGGTGGCACACACTGTGGTGGAGATGCACCAGTTTTAACTGCGCACAAACCCGCCCTTTTATCTTTTTATAACCGTTTGTCGTAAAACCAAAGCACACATTAAAAAAATTTAAATAAACAAAAATAAACTTCTCATTTGTTGTTTGATTGATGAATGACAAACTAAGGACGATTTTATATTCATAAGATATAATTATACGCTGGTTTGCACTCGACCGAAACCATGGACACCCTGCATAGAATTTTATACGAGCTGAATGGCAAGTTAATAGTCTGTACAGTCTGTACATGTATATCTCCTTATTCAGATAAATGTATCTTACTACAACCAATATAAATCTCAATCTTTAATACCACGTGTAGAGCGAATAAGCAGGAAATACCAATCGTAAAACTGTTTGGCATACTTGGGTCGGAATCAAACAATAACTTCCAACACACGAGGCGAGTATAGCTCCACGAGCGAGACATTAGAGGTGCTCATTTATATATTTTTTATTAAAATATCCCAATAACATTTGGTCTTCTTCCGACCAGAAGTTAAACCCTTGCTAAAGTAGGGCGTCTGTTTGATTGTGTTGGTTGTATAAATTCACAGCCACGTCCTGTCAGAATGTCTCGTGTAAAAAGAATGCCACGCTCTCTGCATGCACGTTGAGAATCCTTGCAACAACTCTTTGAGGGGTTCGTAAGTGAACTGCCGCAAATCAAAATTTCTGTCCCTATCATATCTACCCTCATTTTACCAGTGGCTTTCCTAATTACCCGTCCTCCATCATAAACGATCCCCCTATTGTATGTATTGTTAATAAGTTGTCGTCCTAAACATGCATGGGATATTTGCCACTGGAAATTAAGCAATTACCAACAATCAATCATATAATTTCTATATAATTATACTATATATACACTACTCAGGTGGTCATTTATGATACATTATTTGAGATTGCATAAATATTATGCTTTTAAACGAATTATAGACGCATTCAATAAGACATTGATGAATATCAAGACACATATACTAAGTAGACATAATGCCTATCTAACCTAGGCTTATATTTCATTATAAAAAATATAGGAGATTTGGAATATATGTAACACGTCTTCTGATTTGCTGAAAGTATTTGTCTATCAGCTCATAGACATAATTGTGTCATACGACCGTGACGTCATCAACGTTTTTTCATGATTTACTCCTTAAAATAAATGTATGTAATTTAGAATTAAATTATAAGGAATGACTGTAATATTTGTTCTGTCTATTCGAAATAACATCAAAAATGTGGTGCACACTTTTAAATAACACGATACGCGGGTTATTCTTTGTGCACCACATTTTTTGATGTTATTTCTTCATAGATAGAAAAAATATTACAATCATTCATTGAATAACACGGTGATTTATCAAATCAATAGACAATTATTGTCCGTATATTTTAACATATAATGTTAACCCGAATAATTCAGTCTCTCCCCGTAATCGATCTCTCCTTCTTGCGAGGGCATGAATTCCTCACACGCAAACAACTCTTCAAGAATCCTGGATTTTGATTGGTGCCAAGCAAAAGAGGTGACCATTTTATCGAGATACGTAAATCCCGAGTTCATTCCGAATGACTGTTTGAAGATTTTTCATTGTCTATATATTGTAGGCCTTAATGTAGTAATCGTAGATCAGTGGAATATAACGGACGAATTATTCGGATAACATAGAATGTATGAATTTTGTGAATGTCGAATTTACGCCAGAGATGGCAGTCCCATAACACAAAAAAAAAAAGCATCCAGAGTCTATCAGACTTTAAAATATATTTTTACACTAAGATCAAACGAAAATCTGAATCAACAACAAATCTGTTTAAAGAATCTTAAGAAAAATTCACTTCTGCATTATGTTTAAAGTTCTAGCTATACACTAGACTTACATGTACAATGTACAAGTACTAGTATATGGACGGTAAACATATTTCTCAAATCTTCGTACACATTTTATTTGCATATATATATATGCCGAATGGAATTAAATGATTATATTCAGTTCCGACATATTTTCCGATTAAGGCTTAAAAACAATGTAAGCATAATTTCCGGAAAAAACTATGATCAAATTTATAATTATTTCCTTATTTTTTAAATTTTTTATGACCAAATTATCGCAATGATGAGAACAGACATTTGTTTTATTTTATTAGTAGCATTTGTTAGACTCTCTGGAAAACCCACATGCTATATCTTAACTCAAAGGTATGTATATATATATATAAACAGGTGGCTAAGTTTCATTTGGGTATATGTTTTAACTAGATTATTACAGTAAACCTTGTCATCAAATTACTTAATCGTATTGATACCACAAATCTGTCAGATTTGGATGTGGTGACCTTTCTATTTACCAGGTCAATATATATAAACTGGACATAAATCCTGCATGATTTACAAGTAATTTCGAATTTACCGATTTAGGATAAGATGTTTCTGAATAGAAACTTTTTGGCTACATGTAAATAATTGCCAGTATCTTTCGTTGGTCTGTAAGGAAAAAAGAGGCGAAAGATTATATCAAAGGGACATTCAAACTCATAAGTCGATAAGAAACTGACAATGCCGTGGCTAAAAAGAAAAAGACCAACAGAAAAACAACAGTACACAAAAACATGACATAGAAAACTAAAGACTGAGCAACACGAACCCCACCAAAAACTGGGGATGGTCTCAGGTACTTCGGAAGGGTAAGCAGATCCTGCTCCACATGTGGCACCGTGGTATTTTCCTCACAAAAATGCCCTAACGTCAATAGTTGATTATTCAGTCAAAATTATCATTATCTCTTCTACTCTTGGTGATTTACCAACATTTAATTTAGTTTGTAATTAACAAAACCGGAATCATGGTAACTATGACTAAATTGATTCTATTTCGAGCTTGTTTATAGGAATTAAGGAAGTATTTAATTTCTAATGTCTGTGTCAATAAAGTTATCAGGAGCAATGATTCGAGTAAACAGTACTGCAGTACTTTGATAATAAGTTTGATACACATTTTCTATTAAAACGATCAAAAATATGGTATACCTCTTTTAATTATCGATCCTGAATTTTATTGATTGGTTGATTGATTGTTGTTCGCTTAACGTTCAAAGACGAATATTGCATGCATATTTAGGATGAATTTACACATCCGCAAAAGACAATTTCGAGTGTGTAAATAAAATCTAAAAGGAGCATAGGCCAAATTATTTTAAAATTTTCAACGCATTTTAGATTTTCTGACATCATAAACATTCATCAATTGCAGACGAGAAAAATAAATATATGAATTTGAGCATATGGAATTTGTACATCGCGATAGGAATTATAAACAAGAGGCTGTCAGAACGACAGCAAACCGACTTTTTTAACATTTATTTTTGTCCTGGCATTTTTCAATACCACAAGGACCATAACCCCTGAACGATAAAAGTAAAAATCGTCAATATTGAACTTGACCTTCATTTTGTCATCAGTAACAACATATTAAAATTTGAAAAGCTTTGGTTGAACGGTTCATGAGTTAAAGCACGGACACGACTGGAAAGACCATTTTTTAATCTTTCAAGAACCATAACTCCTGAACGGTGAAAGTGAAAATCGTCAATATTGAACTTGACCTCCATTTTGAAAATCTTTGGTAGAACAGTTCATGAGAAAATGCACGGACACTGTTTGGCAGCCGAGCCGCCTCCCCGCCCGCCCGCCGTACATCCCCAAATCAATAACCGATTTTTCCTTCGGAAATTCGGTTAAATATTGAAACTTCATGGTTAAAAAATATATATCTAAAGACTATGCATATATAACTGAAGTTATATTTTTGTTTTATTAGTGGTGAACACAAGCGTGAATGTTGTCCAAATTATGAAGCAAAAGGAAAAGATTGCATTCGTAAGTCCTAACTTAATATTTTTATATTTTCCTACGCCAATAATTCAATAAGTCTTTTCTGAATCTTGTCAACTATACATTCGTCAACTAATATATAGAGAAATATATGTCACAAGAAAGGTCCAAGTGCAGTCCCATATTATGATAATTGAATAAAACGATAGTGGTGTAAAACCTTGACAAAGTATGAAAGATATAGCATGTTCCACAGTTATCCATGCACTAAAAGAATTTTAAGGTTGACATTTTACATTAAAAACTATGTTATTGCAAGATTGATTCATTGCTGGCTCAATAAAGACCAGCGCTAAATATCACAGGCAGATTTAGGACAATATACAATTATGGCCCGAAGAAAAGGTGAATACTAGTATCCAAAATTGTCAACCCAAAAAGGTTATTTCACTAAGGGACCACAATCTTTTTATTGTGCATGCTGAACTATTTCGAAGTAGAAGTGCCTATACTACGCGGCCTACTAGGCTATATAAAATACAACTTGCGTTCGTCGAAGGCTTGATTTCAAATAAGAAGATGTTGTATGATTGAAAATGAGACAACTATCCAACAAGGACCAAATGAAGAGGATTTACGAAATAATGTCGGGTAAATCTATGGTTGAAACACAGAACATTATGAATGATGGGAAGAATTACAAATACTTCGATTGAAATCTAGCACAATAATGATATTGTATCTGCAAATTTGTGGATAACAACTTGTATTTTCCGTGAGTTCTATACTGAAAGCTGGCGTATTGAAAAGTCTGAAGTTAAACATACTAGACTAATGCCTAGTTCACACGTACATTTAATTCGAATTGAATTCGAATCGAATGCGAATCGAATTCGCTAATCGCGTTCACACACTCTTCCTTTTTAATTCGAATTGATTCGAATTGGCTAATTCGCATTAACCAATTCGCATTAGAAATCCGTTTTTGTTGATACGAATTAAAAGTTAACGTCGTTCGGACAGCAAGGCAAATTTGACGCGTATTGCAATTCGAATTAGAATTAACGTTTGGACGTAAAACGATTCGAATGCGAATTAAACTAATTCGAATTAGTTAATGCGAATCGAATTCGAATTACGTGTGAACGCAGCATTAGTTCTTGTTAAGAGAAATATCGTAACTCAACAGAGGGGAAATTTACAAGGTTAACGATATCACAGAATGTTCGCAGATATCGATAGGAAGGTGAAAGTATTTTATCTGCTCATAGGCATTTGTACAAATCATGCATTTTTATACTCCGATGTTCCTATGCGTAGATTCATACAGCAACATAATGAACAAGTGTCGCAAAATGCCGTTAATCATATGAATAAATGTTATTTTATCTATCGATAAATCGCCTGTTGTCGTTGCAAAGCATTTTATAAAAACCCTAAACACAATGAAAATTAGAACATACCAACAATAAATGTACACGAGAAGAAGGAATTAGTATACCTTGTTTCTTAACTAAATCAATATTTGAGGATACACAAGACACGTATATCTTAAGATTTGAAAGCATAATTAAGAGCATCATATTCAAATACGAAAATACAATATAAACTTTTAAATTAAAATGTCAATTTTGAATTATATAAATATCAACTACTTTTTTGTTAGCTTTTTAAGATGCACTTAAGCAATAAGAATTTTCTGAACACCGATGGCGTGGTTTCGGTTAAATGTATTAATCGTGAAACTGTATAAAAAGTAGGAAGTATTGAATATAATCTTGTTTTGGGTTCTGAAAGAAATCGTGACTTTGAAATCAAAATAAGGTTGTCGGTTAAAGTCATAGCATTAAATTTAGAGCTACCGATGAAGGTAACTCACGGAAAGCGTTAAAAGCAAATAATTTATATTGCGTTATTTTCGTTAAAGCATTTGTGAAGATCTACAATAATTTGATAACATGTCTTATTTAACAGCTTGTTCCAAAGGATACACATCAGTTAGAGGAAAACACTGCATGCCCTGTTCGAGAAACACATATGGTGAAAAATGTCGACATGAATGTTCTTGCTCATATAATGAATAGTACGTATGTAATGCTTTTGAAAAAAATATATATCTCTTGTTTCAATGTGCGCAAATGTTAAAATTCATATGAAAGGGCAAAAAAAAACTAACAACAATCTTAGGAGGCGAACCTAATTGATGCTCAGCTAGTCCAAGATTGTTGTCCATATTATCATAAATTGAAAAAAAATCAATAAAATGTAGATATATTGCAATAATAACTATTTAAGAAATCACTAAAAATATAAATCTAGTGAGTCAGTATACAAAGTGTTCTTATTGAATAAAATAGAAAGGTAGATATGCTATTCCAGTTTATGCAGTAAAATTTTATTTCAGTTGTGACCACGTTGACGGCTGTGTTGAATCTGTATCACCAAATAGTATCAGTCTTAGTACTTCAGTGTATGAAACGTCTGGTAAGTAGCATGTAAATTGACGTACACAATTATTATACATTGTAATTCAAGTATTTATTCAATTATCTATTTTGTTAGAACAAAACGTAACAAAAGATAGAAAACTAATATAAAAATAAGATGTGTTATGATTGCCAATGAGACAACTCTCCACAAAAGACCAAATGACATAGAAATTAACAACTATAGGTCACCGTAAGGCCTTCAACAATGAGCAAAACCCATTCCGCATTTTTCACCTGTAGTTCTCTTATAAAAATGCTGGTTTCAACCTTCAATCCTACATATTAGCCTCAATATATTATGTGCTCTTTGGTCATTTTCACTTTTGGTTCGTATTATAATCTAAAAAAACGAGCGGAAGATACCCGAGGGAAGATCATATAATGTAGTTGTAATGCAGTTAACAATGTGATGAAAAAAGAATAAACCAAGTTTATGGTACAGAAAAATTAATATATTGACTGAAAATATTTATCCCTGAAACTCTTCTCATGATTACAAAGAAACAATATTAATATATTTATTTCTACCTATATAGTTTTGTACCGCATGTGTTTCGTCTCCTTGAGTTTACCACACAACTCATGTTATTAATTCAGAAATATTTTTGCTCATGTCATGCTCTCTGCTAATTTAATTGTGGCTAGGCATTGTTTTGTCAATATGTTTATACCGATCATAAGCGAGTGTCAATTGTCTACAAATACTAAACTGAGTATAGAGTATGAAATGAATTATTTCGAGCTATAAGACACGTTGGAAAGGCAGCCATTTTGATTTGATAAAGCCAAAACGTTATAAGAATTAACCTTGTTACGATAAAAAACGGTCAGATACAAGTAAACTTACTTTTAGAATGATTTTTTGTCAAGTTCCAAGCAAGCGACACCGACACAAATATCTATTTTGATCTCTGGAGGTATTCAAAAGGCAACTGACGTTACAATTTTTATCGTGGCGTCAATCATGTGCAGTCCATGCTCTATTGGAGTTAGAATGTGGCTTTTATTTACAAAGAAAAAGAAGAACGTCGTACATGTATTACTATAAACACTTTTTTTTATATTCATTTTAAACAGCTTCATTTGTTTTGTTGGGATGGCATAAATAAATAAAACAATGCTTATTACTGTTTCAACCGTCTTACGCTTAACCTAATACCATATATTTCATGAACTGGTAAACATAAGATATATGAATTTACATATAAATACTGGACGAAAAACCTTGTATATATCACACACTTTTAAAAACATTTGTTGACAGACTGACAATTCTTAAACAAAATGATTTCAATATTTCAGAAATGCCACTTTTTAAATTACGACAGACGGACAGTTAATATACACCATGTTGAAGGATATTTAAAACGTTGTAAATTGCTTTCATAGAATAAAAAACCCAAGTTTAACAATATTTCCATAGTTTGAAATGTAATCAGTGACATTCGGACGGTTAGACGATAAACAATGATAATTTCATAATTTTGTATTTCAAAGGTATGGACTACGGGGCAAAACTATTGCAATTTCCGTTTCAGAATCTAATGCATTCTGGGTAATATTTTCAAAAGCGTACACCAAAACGTGATTGGTTAAAAACGTCCTAAACAATGGATATTCAACCAATGACGTTCCGTTATTTTTATTTTGGTGTAAATTAAGGCGAATTACGCGGTATCTTTAAAAAGTTGCTTCAGTGTCATATTTAAGTAAATTCACTGTGACGGACGGACAGACAATTGTGCCAAACTTGTTTTAACAAATCTAACTGATTCGAACCTAGCAATTAAAATTATAATAAAAGTAACATCACTTGAAAGCTCATGTAAAACCTGGTTTTAATAGCTAGCTAAACCTCCCACTGGTATGGCAATTGTTTTGTTATATTGACAAAATTGTGTGATCATATTAAACAGTTGTTGCTATTTTCAAATGTAATACATGTATCTGCAGTTTTGGCATTTTGTTTCCTTTGATTTGATCAATTTAATGTTTATACATTTGAAAGAAAAGATTTCGTAATTTTCTGTGTTAAAATGTAATAAGAACCGTTGCAAAAAAAAAAATAATTGTTTAAATATACAGATTTATTTTCCTCAATTATACCTCGTATGATTTATTCTAAAACGATAGTAATTAATATTTAACCGTATTAAATATTATTTTTATTTCAAGGCTGGTGTCAGGAGCAACAACTGTTCACTTTTTGATTATATTATCAGTTTCTGTTATGGTTTTCGGGATAGGGTTTTGCTTTGTTTTCTTCAAATGCAAGGCATTAACAAATCAGAGAAAAGCAACTACTAGTATTATTCAATCACAAAATCCTGCAATACCTCAAAATAGCCAAAATATTGAAATGGAGGAACGTTTGTATGACATTATCGATGACGCATACATGGTAGATTACCAACATGTAGAGCAACTGAAAATGTTGTCTGGTCGTCTTGATGTAATTGAGGATTCAAATATAAGAGATAGTGGTGAAAGGAACCATGACAACCCTTGTAAGTTACTATCAACTGCGCAGACGCACAACCAAGAAAACAATTTGAAAGTAGATTGTCGTTCCTTAATGAGCAGTGATAGTACTTCCTCTTGCGAATATCAACAGGAAACAACACAAGATTACGAAAATCTATATCATTCTATGATCCAATCTGAAATGTCGCCACCGGAAGTGACAGAGTATCTTTCATTAGCAAAAGTTAACAGCAGAATAGACAGTAGTATGCCTAATCACCAAAAAGGTGCACTTAGTAAAGCGAAATATAGACTGCAGCATCTTCGAGATGTAGAGAAGAACGATATGACCAAGACATATGAAAACGTTGTTGTATGCAGCGTATCCAAGTCCCATTCCGCTATAAGAGGACGAGAATCGACGTCAGTGGAAAAGTTGAATACTTAGTATTCATGAAACCTTCTCGAAAAGACAAAACAAATGTGTACTCAAAGGATGATAACGGACTTATATAATCTATTGAAAAATAAAATAAGAACTTAATGTACATAATGATTCAATTTCACTTTAAATTTTTCCTGTAAATTATTTTGTTTAATTCTGTAAAATTTTTATATTTTTGTTAACAGGTCAAAGTTAATAGTTTGTAAAAATTTCATGAAAATCAAACAAGCCAAATCTATTTTAGTCAAAGTGTTGGGTACCCCCTTTATTACAAAAACAACCTGAAATATTCACTGTGTTGTGAAATAAAAACCTTCAGGTTTAAACGGGAGCTAAACATTCTAAAAATCCTTAAATGTTGTTATTATATAACTATTACCATACAAAGTTATATTTATTGTTATCATGTTTTATATAAAATTGAGAATGGTAATGGGGAATGTGTCAAAGAGACAACAACCCGACCATAGAGCAGACAACAGCCGAAGGCCACCAATGGGTCTTCAATGCAGCGAAAAACTCCCGCACCCGGAGGCGTCCTTCAGCTGGCCCCTAAACAAATATGTATACTAGTTCAGTGATAATGGACGTCATACTAAACTCCAAATTATACACAAGAAACTAAAATTAAAATTGATACAAGACTAACAAAGGCCAGAGGCTCCTGAATTGGGACAGGCGCAAAAATGCGGCGGGGTTAAACATGTTTTTTGAGATCTCAACCCTCCCCCTATACCTCTAGCCAATGTAGAAAAAAAGAAACGTACAACAGTACGCACAGTAAAACTCAGTTTAAGATAAGTCCAAGTCCGATAATACATAAATAACAACAGACTACTAGCAGTTACTGACATGCCAGCTCCAGACCTCAATTAAACTGATTGAAAGATTATGTCTTCATCATATGAATATCAGGCACAATCCCTCCTGTTAGGGGTTTAGTATTATACCATCATAAAATATATGAGAAGAACATAACCCGTGTCATGCCAACAACTGGTTTTAGAATAAATATGTTTAATTCCGATGCAAAGACCCTATAAGTGAATCAATATTAAAGCCAAAATATGCAATCTTTAATGACTTGACAACAGTATCGTAACTATATCCCTTCTTAATAAGTCTGTTTAAAGGTTTTGTTAGCTTTTGAAGTGAATACTGACATTTTTGTGCTTTGTAAAGAATATTACCATAAAAGATTGGATGTGAAATACCCGAACGTATAAGATGTCTGCATGTTGAGTTATATTTACGAATGATGTCCTTATACCGATGATAAAATTTAGTAAATGTTTTGACCAGTTTATGATATCGAAAACCCGGGTGTAATAATTTTTCAGTAATACATAAATTTCTCTCTCTAAAATCTAATACGTTGTTACATACACGAGCGAATCTTACAAGTTGAGATATATAAACACCATAAGATGGTGACAAGGGAACATCACCATCTAAAAATGGATAATTTACGATAGGAAATGAAAAATCATCTCTTTTATCATAAATTTTTGTATTAAGCTTCCCGTTAATGATATAGATATCAAGATCGAGGAAAGGAAAGGACAGTGGTCATTGTTAGTATTAGCTTTATTTAAAGTAAGTTCAACAGGATAAATTTCTTTAGTATACACCCTGAAGTCGTCATTATTGAGAGAATATATATGTATTCAAATTAATGTAAAATATAATGATTGTAATAATCACTTAAAATTATTTTTTAACTATTAACTTCTTTTAAATGATTGATTGATTGGTTGGTGTTTAGCGCCACTTTCAGCACTATTGTGGTATTTCATGGTGGTCAGTTTTCATTGGTGGAGGAAACCAGAGTGCCCGGAGAGAACCACCGACCTTCGGTAGGAAAACTGACAATCATAGTCAATTAAAATTGGAGTCGAGCACACCTGCAACGTGCGGGATTCCAACTAACAACCACAGTGTTGATAGGGCCTATTGATAAAGTAGTTCGACTACTTAGACGACTCTGCCACCGAGGCCCGGCCCCTCCTCTAAATAAAGACTGATTTTATTTTATTCCCAATTATGTGATTACAACCATCAGTTGGTATTGAACAAAGTTCGCTGAGTAAAAAAAGGCAAATTATCTTGACTGTAATTTTAGTATACTATGGTATAAAGCTTAAAATAAGAAAAAACAATACAGTGCATGTAGCTTGATTTGACACAAAGAGTTTAACATCAAAGCCAAATCAGAGTCAAGCAAATTTGTTTTATAATTAAGTGTTTTTTTATTTCTTTCAGCTCATAACAGTTTATAAGAAGATAGCTTATCTTGTACTGATTCCCCAAGATATATATAGTTCAAAATAAGAGATCAATTCGTCTACGTCCGGTGTCAATTGATAGCTTAATTTGCACTGATTCCAAAAATATATGGTTTTTATGGTTACAGAAGCAAAATTATTACCGGTGTTATTTAAAATTTTAATTCTTGAAGGATACCAATCTAGAAACAAAATTGGTAGCGGTTCCTGTTATGAGAAATGTCAGCGTTTTAATCAGAAGAAGGGCTTCCAATTTTTATACTTAATTGGAAAGGTAAATGGCTCCTTAGATAATACAGTGCATACATGTATATTTTCTTCAGTTTGAAGAATAAATAAACAAGCGGTTCCTGTTACTAGAATGTAAGCATTTAATTCAGCCAAAAAAAATGGTCATGCGACAAAATGCAGTTGTAAAGGAAGCTCCTAATTTTTGCTCCTAATTGGACAGACAAGTTTTGAACGCCTCTTTAGATAAAATACAATGAATACATTTTCTACACATCATAATCATAACTGATTGATTTAATTTTTCTGTTTTTTAAAACCTTAATGGATAAGAGTTAAAATTAAAAAAAAAACAACTCCAACCCTGAATCACCCAATCAGGAGGCACACACTATTTTATTCTAAGGACCTTCATAGGGTAAAGCAATCACCCAATCAGGAGGCACACACTATTGTATTCTTAGTACCTTCTTGGAGTAAATTTAAAAGCAGTTACCGTTTAAATCTAAACAAATAATTACGCTATTGTAACTCTATGCGTTTCCTCTTGAAATATGTGAGTTAATTTGCTACTTTCACTTTATATCACGCAAAATTTGTCATTTGATTGGTAACTTCATTCAGTATTTGATTTCTAGCAATCGGTTAACCTCGAGTGATTCCTCTTCTCTCAATCTGGAGGTACGGAATCGGTCTAATTGTGACGAATGTGATTTCTATGCAATAATTATTCTAAATGAAATTAGTGCAAAAAAGGTTACACAATTCACTCCCGGTTGACCTTTTTATGTCCAGGTCATATGTCTCTTAACCTAATCCAAAAAAAAACCATGAGTTTTTAAATATAAAGCAATAATGCATAAATCATAACTTAAAATAAACAAGCGGAGAAAGATTATTTTTGAGTTGGAGATTTCACCCTCAAGTCAATATATCTGAACGTGAAATTAAAGAACACTGCAATATGTTTTGAAGCGAGTGTCTTTCAATTTCACGGATGTATCTAAATGTTATCAAACTCTATGCCTAATTTTGGGAAAATTAAAATTTCAGGAAGGCCTAACTGAACCTTTTACCTGACATATATTTTGAATATCAAGCCAATTGAATATGTCCTTTTTTTACTTGCCATACGTATATCTATTTATATTTTGACATGTACATGTAACTTGAGTGTTCGTTTGTTTATGTATATTGAGATATCATGTTTCAAAAGTATATACTTGACTGTATTTAGTTGAATAAAATCTTTAAATGATAAAGAGATTTGCGTAAAGGTTTATATTCGATAACATCTCTTTGAACTCCTTTTACTATGACTATCATCTTTTTATGTTATCGAATATGTTGTAGAAATAATAGAAAATATATCTATGCATCTGAATATATTTTATTAATCACTTCTCATGTATGGCACGCTGCAAAAATATTTAAAAAAAATAGTTTTAGGGTAGAAGGATTCCACGTTGACTTAGTTTGTCTTGCAAGATTTGGTATGATTGTCAATAAGACAAAAGAGATGCGAAAGTTACTAAATTGATATTCCAGAGACAACTCTCCACCATTATGAATTATAAAAATGACGAAATCTAAACACTTTGGCACCGAGACAAATAAGCACCAGGACAATCCGGCATCCATGAAAGAAATTTCAGCACCCGAGAAAGACAGTTCGGTATCAAGACAAATCGTCAAAGAGATTAATCGGCACATTATTTATAGATAAAAGAAAAACATACCCCAAAATGGATGAATGAAAAACATACATTTAATAGCGGCGAATGTACTTCCATTAGTGGAATATTACAAGTTCACAACGGTTCCTCTCATATATAAGATATTGGATTCAACAAACCATCAGAGGTTTGAAAAAGGATGAAAGGAATCAAGTGAACGAATTAATAATAACTATTAACTGGTTCTCAGATACCTATCAACCAAAGAAACGTTCTAATTGTCTCGCATTTGTGTTAAATCACATGTCCTGTTTGCAACTGTTTCCATACACCCTGCCACTTACATGTATGAATATATTGCATACGTATTTCAGTTCCGAAAAGAAAATACAAAGTACTGCATGCTTTTTGCCAAGACAAACCTTTCTAAAGGTATTAATAAGTATAGGTGTAACTCTGTATTTCAAATCATATATCATTAAACTTGCGATCTGAACTATCAACAGTAGCATTTTTTTACAACGAGCTAGAACAATAACATAAAAAGAGACTAAGTATACAATGAATCACCGGTGCAACAACTTGACTTATTCATATGTTCGTGATGAACAATACAGCCAATCATGTTTTGAAAACATTAAACCCGTTTCGGTATTCAAACAAAATGCCTGTGTAGCAACATGACTGACAAAAACTGTCCCACGGGTACATAATCAGTTTAAAATTAGTTATCACTTATTTATACCAATTTTACCGTCTATTAAATCAATCACTATTAATAGTCATTACTTCTGTAACTACAACACCAAACAAGTAGACCAAATACTGGCTGTAGTGTTATCTAATGAATATATCATTTTCATATCCCATAACTTCTGAACACCGCTAAAAACGAACAAGTACAATGACCTTCTGTCGAAACCCATCATGGCGGGGCTATTGTGCTGAATTTCAATAAAGTTAAAATTAAGGTATTGGTCTGTTTGTCTGCTTTATTCGGAGGAGTTGGATTATGGTTGTTGATGTGGTCTGTTGTACTTTCAAGATTTTTGGTGAATCCTGTAATCTTTTGTATGAAGTAGTCAAGCTTTTATTTTACTCACCACAGTCTAGACAAAATGCAAACTGATTCATCAGATGCAACAAAATATCGGACATAAAAATAAAAATCGAATAGTGTTTGTGTAGACTTAAGTGACCACTATAATTGCTGAGATGACGGACTTGCGACAAGCAAAAATGAAGGACCGGCAGCATTTTAATGAGAACATATAGATATTCTTGAATAAATTATTCTGTTTTTGATTCGTCATAAGCAGATTCAATAATAAGAAAATCCAAAAAAAAAAGTACATCTGTCTATCAGTAAAAGGTTCACTTGTAAACTATCTTTCATTTTCTTGCCAAAAAGAACCTATACACATGTGATACAACATTTCACAGAATTGGACGCTTTAGTACACATTAATTTTTATCTGCAAAAATAATTTTTCGAATGAAATGAAATGCTAAAATTCCATTCTGACTTATTTCCTGATTTTAGTGTCAAACAATTCATACATTATTTCCGGTAAAACGTGTGATAAAATTTATAACTATTTCCTTATTTTTTTATTTATTACTATGGCATTCTCATAATGATGAGAAAATTAATTTGTTTTGTTTTATTGCTTACTTTAATTTCATTCTCTGGAGGTCAAAAATGCGAACATAGGACTGAAAGGTATGTTATATATAGAAAAGGTATTTTTTGGGGAAAGGGGGGTGAAGGGGGGGGGGGGGGGTAAAATTTATAATCATATGGTATTATAACAATCAAACTTAATTTTTATTAAATTACTTAACTTCATCGACACAAAAAATTTAGAACAGGTTTTGTTCAGTTCACTTTTCAGATGAAATAAAGTTTTCGTAAACTGGAAATTGATCATGCAAGTTTACAATTAATATCGATTTTTAATGATCCCTGATACGAATTTGCATAATAAAAAGGTGCCAGCTACATGTACACCTGTATATGTGGAAATAACGTCCATGGGGAATTATGGGTATTTCTTACAAACAAAACTTTACTCAGTACTTGGAGTATAGAATGTGTGCTCTAAACACCAAATTATATTTTGATTGAATGTATTCTGAGTCTGAGTCTGATCATCGTACTCGAAATGTTTATGGGTGTTAGCCTCTTTCTGGTTGATAATTATTTCATCGGTAATCATACCGCATCTCATATATCTCTTATGATACCTGTTGTAAGAATGTGTGTTATGAGTCATGTATTTAACTTTATCAAACTGCGAGATTGCAGAAATTTATTTCATGCTTTATATAATATCAGTTATACCATAACAATAATAATTAGTTGTTTAAGGAAGGAATGCTCTTTTGAATTTTGGTGTGCTCAACATGCAGTGGCAAGTATTACATAAGCGTCCAAGACAATCAATGGTTTACAAAATATCAAGGACTGGAACAAAAACCACAAGCTGGTGGGCTTCGTATTGCTCAGTCTTTAGTTTTCTATGTTGTGTTTTGTGTACTGTTGTTTGTCTGTTTATCTTTTTTTTTAGCCATGGCGTTGTCAGTTTATTTTCGACTTATAAGTTTGAATGTCCCTTTGGTATCTTTTGCCTCTCTTTTTTTACTCTTCCTTAGCACATGAAGTAATAACAAGCGGCTTGCAATGGTCTTTCTTTTGTTTCGATGTTGTTTCCTGTAACATTTTACTTTTCAATGTCTGAAAAGCTTTTACAGTGTTTACCAGCAACACGATGAAGCGATTGAAAAATGACATTTGACTATAATGATAACTTCTTTCTCATTTTCTGTAAATTCAGAAATTATTTCTAATGACAGTATGTTCTTTTTTGGCGAAAATGGCAACGGAATAGGTTTCGCAAAAAAAAATGCGATAGCATTATTTGTATGCATCATGTCCTGAAATCGCAATAACTAATCTTGCGAGATTGTTTGTTGTTAAACAATCACAATGATAAATGCGCGCATAATCTCAGAATAAGATTTTGAAATTAGCATGTTCTATTTCTAAGTACATGTAGCAGCATATTAGCCTCATCTTTATATGGAATACTAGTATTTGATACTATATACTCTAGGACTTGCGTTTCCTATCAATTTTTTCTTGACAGATTTTTGCTGATTAATATAAATAAGAAAATGTGGTATGAGTGCCAATGAGACAACTCTTTATCCAAGTCACAATGTATAAAAAGTTGACAATTATAGGTCAAAGTACGGCCTTCAACACGGAGACTTGGCTCACACCGAACAGCAAGCTATAAAGAGCCCCAAAATGACTAGTGTAAAACAATTAAAACTTTAAAACCAACGGTCTACTCTATATAAAAAACGAGAAACGAGAAACACATATGAACCACACCAACAAACAACAACCACTGAACAACAGGCTCCTGATTTTTTCCTGGAAGCTATAACTGCAATAAGAATTCTTTATGGTGAAAATGATGTTATCTCCTCGAAAACATTATCAGAAATTATTCTGTCTGAGTCCGTCCCAAAGAACGTAATTCCGTTTTCGGTCAAGTCTTACGACGAGTATTCATTTGGTTGCTTATTAATTTTTAAATATCTAAGCGTTATTTATGATTATTCACCAATCTTCGTTGGTCAAAAACACATTTATTTTTGTTTGTTTCATACTTTCGTATTTTGTCCTCTTTTTATTTCCTTGAACGTCTATGAAATATTTACCTCCGGACTTCCAGAAAGCAGAAATCAAAAATAATTGACAACCATTATATCTTCCCATATTCGAGTAACAGTGTATCTATGCTTTATTCAAAGATTAAAAATACGTACTTTCATTATCAAAACGTGTAAAAATTTGTAATAAACTAACCAGTGATAGTTTATGGCCAGTCCAGTGACGAATATTTCATGCATTTGCAAGACTACTTTGGCCAATCGCCAACAGTTTGAGTTAATTCAAAATCCAAATTATAGTCGAAACCTGTTTTCTTCTACGTTTATGACATTAGCAATATTATATATAGCCTACCGATCCTAAGAATAGACAAAACGTATTTTTTTCTTGAACGCATTACCAATAAAAAATAAATCTGGAATGTTAATGGTGGGCCTTCCCGAAACTTTTAAACTTTACGAATAGTTCAATGTACACAATCAAGCTATATCTATATTTTAAAAACCTTGTTAGTAAGAAGTAACCATGCAGTTATGATATTTGAAAAAAAAGAGATGGACAATACCAAAGGGAAAATCAAAACTCATAAGTCCAAGTGAGATGGACACCAATTTGCCAAAAAAAAAAGACAAAAAGACTCACAACAGTCTTCTTGATGCTACATTAAAACCTAAAGACTGAGCAACACCAACGTTTACCCCACCAACAACGGATGGGGGTGGGGGATATCAGGTGCTCCGGAAGGGTGATCGTGAGGTATTATATTATTACGTAGAATGATCATATGAATTTGAACACATTAAGTTAAGACAGTGATTTGAATATGAATTATAAGACATTGAAATTTGAAGTTAGCTCAACTTAAACATAATATATTTAAAGACTATGGAATTGAAGTACAGAATTTTTTTAATATCATTATTTTTCAGTGGTGAGGTAAAAGATGTATGCTGTGCCGATCATGAAGCACACGCAAGTGGTTGCATTCGTAAGTCATCGCTTATTATTTTAGAACCTTATTTGATTAGAACTTTCTGCATCTTTTAACTATGTGAATTATGTTAACTAAACTATACACATGTATGTCTAAGGAAAGGGGATTTTCTGAAAGTTCAATATTTTTAACATGTAAATATAAAAGTGATAATGGCCTAATAAAATCAAGTTCTTAGTTGAGTAAAACAGAAATTAAATTTTGCAACGGTTACTTTAAAATTAGTGATAAGATCAAAAAAAACTCTTCAGTCTTATATTTTGAAGTTGATGTCATACGATTGATACATATGCTTGGGTAGTCTGCCAATGCAAATGCTTTCAGGGATGTGAGATTAAAATAAAAAAGCATACACATATGAAAAAAAGGAAATGTGGTATGATTGCCAATGAGAGAACTATCCACCACAGTTCAAATGAAGTGGATGTCATAAATTATAGGCAACCGTACGGCCTTCGACAATGAGATAAACCCATACCGTATCGTCGGCTATAAAAGACCCCGACATGAACAATATGATACAATTTAATTGAGAAAACTAACGGCCTTAATTATGAAAAAAAAAAAATTTAAGAAAAACAAATATGACAGACATGAACCAACGACAACCACTGAACTACAGGCTCCTGACTTTGGAAAGGCACATAAAGAATGTGGCGGGGTTAAACTTGTTTGTTAGTGCTCAAGCCTCCCCTAACTTTGGACAGTGGTGTAACAGCACAACATAAGAACAAACTATAAAAATCAGTTGAAAAAAGCTTAACTCCTCCGATCGATACTAAAATAAACATCAAACAGAACACAGACAGGACGTGGCAGGGTATATATCAATCCCTCATCCCTAACAACAAAAAATACACTTAGTACAGATCTGAGAGTACTCACAGTTACTGACAATTACACATGAATTAGGAAATTTATATTTTACAGCCTGTTCTAAAGGATACACATCAAAGATTGGACAAAGCTGCAGACCGTGTCCAAAAAACACATATGGCGAACGATGTGCAAATGACTGTAATTGCCCAGTGTTTCAAATGTATGTATTAGATGTAGTCTTTTCAGTTATGAGTGGCGACAGCCTCGATAATATAAGACGAAAACATCTGATTTTCATAAAAGTAATAAATAATTATTCTATCTTTTCTCCTTCTTCCAAAAAGAGCAATTAATTTTGATAAGAAAGGAATTATTACAAATTTTCTAGATGCAGTAACACTCCAAGAAAAGTTTCATAGTTATAGATTTGGAATGAAATCTTGATTGCGTCCATTTTTCTGTCCTTATTACATACTGCTTTTGTATGTCAGTATGAATCTTGTCTCTTTCTGGTTTAATTGCCAAAACCTGAACCTTTCCCTGATAAATTATAACACTTCTATTCAATTTTATATAAGTTATATTTAGAATTATCTATAATTCTTGTCTAAAGCAACACTAAGAACATGGTGATACCGGTCATATAAGAGGCACAAATCCAAAATCTATCGATAAATTATAAGAAAATGAAAAATAACTTTGAATTGATTACCGCTGCGGGTTGGCAGTATAACTATCTGGAAATCATCAGCATAGTAAACATATGGTTTTAGCAGTCCCTTTTACGTCCTTTTTGTCTATATTGCTTCGAAAATATATATATATATCATGTATACCATCGGTTTTTAAATGTTTTGGTTTAAAGCGTTCCTGATTAAGGTAAACAAACAAAAAAAGCGCGTCAGACGCAACAAATTTATATTTTTTTAACATTGCATTTAATATCCCTAAGAAATGATTCAGAAAAAGCGGCATTAGATAACAATTTACGTATAAAAAGTTATATCACAAAAAACTGAACTCCGAGGAAAATTCAAAACGGAAAGTCCCTAATCAAATGGCAAAATCAAATGATAAAACACATCAAACGAATGGACAACAACTGTCATATTCCTGACTTGGTACAGGCATTTTCAAATGTAGAAAATGGTGGATTGAACCTGGTTTTATAGCGCTAAATCTCTGACTTGTATGACAGTCGCATCAATTCCATTATATTTACAACGATGCGTGAACAAAACAGACATAATAGGTAACATTGTCAAAATATCTGACCTATCAGATATGCATATAAGAACATAATCTACGTGTGTAATGTATTGAAAGAACTTTTTCAAATAGAATAATCTCCCGTTGGCCAGGACAATTCTCATCTAAAGCTCATTTAAATTATGATCCTATATGCATACCTGATAGATCCAAATAATTGGGTACTAAAATGTAAGGAATAGATAATAATGGACAAAAAATATTAAGAATTTATTGGCAAAAAAAAAAAAGAATAGAGAAAAATGACTTAAAAAATTAAAGAATTCAGACCCTCTTCTATGCAGTCAGATTTAATTGTAGTTGTGACCACGTTGAAGGCTGTGTTGGAATTCCAACGATAGCTGGTACTTCAGTGTATACAAGGTCTGGTAAGTAAAATTTAAAATAACGTACAAAAAGATAATACTAGATCTAGTACTTTAAATATTTATCCATTTATTTATTCATCTATTTTGTTTAAATAAAAACAGAATAAGAACCAAACACAATGCTTATTTCACCTCAATATTATATTCATGTCTTTGATTTCGTTCCGCAGTTTCATGCTTAATGTGGTGTTATTTTTTTTTTTTTTTTTCGTTTTAAGAAAAATTAATCCACAGAAAAGCATTTTGCATATAAGCGAATTAAATTTGATTATTTTGACAAACCACTAGAATTAGCTTGTTCATTTTTGTATCTGTTTGATGATTCTTTTGTAGACATAACGCGCGTCTGGGGTATAAATTTTAATCCTGGTATCTATGATGAGTATATTTGATTGATGTTTCAATGACATATGTACAACAATAGTTTTCATTCCTCAATATATGTATGAAAAATAACACTGTATAAATTGTATGCATCCAATGCGCTTTCCTGGATTTACCCTCGTCAGGAACGCTTCGAACCATAAATTGCAAGCCAAGGATGTATAAGTACTGTAACACATCCGAAAGGGACCTTGATAGTATAGCCAACGTTGTGTAAGGTCAATGACTTGTTCTTTTTTTTTATATTTTATAGATGACAGAACATACCCGTGGACCCAAAGAACACCAACACATTCGGAACATGAGAGTTTGTCTCAGACGACAGTTAAGATTTCTGGTACGGTGCAACCATAGGTCTAAGCGTCATCCGTATCCGTTCGTTTTGATCCAGTTAATCGCTCTTTTCAATTTCTTACGTCAATATCTCCTCCCTTTACATGTCCTTTTCCAACAGTTGCTTTGGTCCTCCCACCCCATCCCTGTTTAAATAAAAAATTCCGGATCCGCTTCCGAAAGTATCATTTTTATAAATACATTTTTATACAACAGTAGTTAATAACTCTTTAAAATGAAATTTGTTTCTTTCAGATAAAACGACTTTACCTCAGGTTCTTGATGCAACTACAAACGGAGAAAGCATGGACAATAGTGTTCAAGGTATATGTGGATGGTTAATGCTACCAATCGTTATACACGAAAACATGTGTTTTTTCTATCGCTTTTAATATTTTACCTTGCTGAGTTAGTATTCATATATAAACAATACTAGATTTATTTTCCTTTGTTTTTGACTCCAGTGGCAAATATTTCAAGCAGCTAAAGAAAGAAAAAAAAACAATTTAAACAATAAATCAATAAAGGTAGGTTCTGAAAAAAAAATGTCGACCGGGATGAAATACAGAAAACGTGAACTGACAATGGAAATATTTTTTTTCTACATATATGATTAAAAGCAACCTCAATGTATTGTGCCTTTACTAAAGAGAGGCGAAAGATACCAAAGGGATATTCAAACTTATAAGTCGAAAACAAACTACAAATGCAATGGCAAACGAATAACTACAAAAAGACAGACAACACTATACAAAACACAACATAGAAAACTATAGACTGAGCAACACCACCAAAAACAAAATATGATCTCAGGTGGTCCGGAAGGGTTAACAGATCCTGCTCCTCACATGGCACCCGTCGTGTAGCAAGTTCGACATCCTTTTCGACTAGAGATGTTAAATACCTTTAACACGCGTTCCTACAAATTGTTGTTGCTTTGAAGTTGAAGCTTGTCATACCTTTATAAATTTAATATTATATATACAATATTTTTAACATTTCATAAATTGGTTTTACAATATTTTGCGTTAAAACGTAATTATGTGAAGTTTTGCAAAACAGATATATCTTTTTACAGAAAATGTTCATTCTTTGTCATCATAACTGATAATTTATTTATTTGGCAAACAATAGTATAGTTAAGGTTTTAACTGCTTAAAATATTATCTTTTCCAGCACTGTTGTCAAGAGAAATTATTGTGTATCTTACATTATCAGTCTTAGTTTTGATTTTTGGAATATGCTTATGCTTTATATTCTACAAGTACAAGACAGTGAAAAAAAAGAAGAAAGCAACAATCACACAATCACAAAACCCAACTCAAAACTGTCATAATATCGAAATGGAGGAACGTTTGTATGACATTATCGATGACGCAGACATGCTAGAAGAACAACTGTTGAAGGAAATTCAAATATCGCCTGATTACCTCGATGTAATAAGCGGATCAAACAGCACCGGAAGTGGTGAAGGCAAAAATGTAGAAAACCATGAAAACAATTTCGAGTCACTGTCAACTGATCAGATAAAAATGCTCGTAAACAAAGTAATTTGTAGTTCTCTGAATAATAGAGAAAGTACCTCATCTTCTGGTGAAGATCGCCCGGAAACAAAACAAGATTACTTAAATACATATCAGTCTGTGATTAAAACGTCACCACCAAATATTACAGAGTATCTTACATTAGCAACCGTACACAGCAGGACAGACAGTAGTGGGGTCAATAACAAATCAGGCGTATTCAGTAAAGATGAAAATATACTCCAGTATCCCATAGACCTAGAGGAGATCGGTTTACGTCGGCCTTATGAATACGAGAATTCTTCAATTAGCATTGGATGTGTATTTCCTCGGCGTTGTTTATCAAGTATAAGAGGACGGGAATCGAAGTCGTGCGATAATTTGAATAGCATCCGGTTGAAAATAAAAACATTTTCCGGAAAAGACGATAACAATAAAACATCAAGTGAAGACAAAAGCATTGACTATTATAATCTATTTAAAACTAAATCAGAAAGTGATATATTTTGTAAGCATAATCCGGAGAAATAATGACTCAGCTCGGCATAATGGCACACTTTACTCAGTTTTTATCCTGATTAAAAGAAATCAGCGTATGAGCAAGCATGTGGTGCCTTTAGAAAGATTATCTTTATTACAAATCTATATTGTAATATTTATTGCTGTCAGATGAAATAAAAAAAGAACAGGAGCCAAGTCAAAGTGTTTTATTCTCAAAATGTAGATGTTGTTTATAGATTACTATATGCATAAAAAAGTGAAATACGCATCTGTTTTATTATTATCATGCTATATACATCTAAATTGTATGAAAGAGGGACGAAAAATACCAGAGGAACAGTCAAACTCATAGATCGAAAACAGACTGACAACGCCATGGCCAAAAATAAAAAGACAAACAGACAAATAATAGTACAGATGACAAAACATAGAAAACTAAAGACTAAGCAACACGAACCCAACCAAAAACTGGAGGTGATCTTAGGTGCTCCGGAAGGGTAAGCAGATCCTGCTCCTCATGTGGCACCCGTGAAAAAGAGGGGCGAAAGATACAAAAGGGACAATTCAAACTCATAAGTCGAAAATTAGCTGACACACCAAGGCAAACATATAAAACGACCAAAAGATAAACAACAGCACACAAAAAACAACATAGAAAACAAATGACTGAGCAACACGAACACCCGGATGTGATCTCAGGTGCTCCGGAAGGGATAGTAGATTCTGCTCCACATGTGGCACGAGTCGTGTTGATCATGTCAGTACAAACTCGGTGATAAGTCTTATTCGGTAGGTCACATTCGGAGAAAAGAGGATGGATTTTGATTATGACAAATGGAACATATCAGTCGTCATCTGCGAAACAGATATTCCATAACGGCCAATCAACTAGTGATGTCGTCCGAAAAATTCACGATGGTATGATTTCGACTTCACTACTTAGAACTCATGGTTTAAAAGCTTCCTTGTAAGCAGCAACCCTCTATCAAGGAAATCAGTATAGGAAATACAAGCCCTGGAATATTGTATCAACTGGGAGATATATACTCTATATGCAGTTGCTGATAAATTTTGCTTCATAGAAATGGAAAGTCCACAATTTGGAAGCTGAAAGCATCTCTTTTGTCGTAAAGTTTTGTTTTCAACCGACCCTCATTGTCAATTTCTAGATGTAAGTCAAGATATGAGACAGCCTTTACCGTACCTGTTGTATCCTTTATCTCAACTTTGATGGGATAGATGCGTTCACCATACTTTTAATTATTAAGTGAGAGAATATCATTTTTACAGCAGAAAGTTATTTAAATAAAAATAATGCTAAATTCTTTTCTTTTTTCTCAAGAAGCCCTTGTATGAAGTCAGCCTCATATGAACAAAGGTACAAATCGGCAAGAACAGGGGCACAATTGGTTCCCATGGGAACATGGGAATATGAAATATTTAATTAAGTAAATCAATTAAAAGGTTGTTTTGACAAGCCACCTATTTATCTTTTGAGCTCGTAAATGATAGGGGCCTCGGTGGCCGAGTGGTCCAAGTAGTTACTACTGTAATCACTAGCCAGTGAACACTGAGGTTGTGAGTTCGAACCCCGCTCGTGCGGGTGCACTCGACTCCAATTTTAATTGACTAGGATTGTCAGTTTTCCTATCGAAGGTCGGTAGTTTTCTCCGGGCACTCCGGCTTCCTCCACCAATAACAACTGGCAGCCACGAAATAGCCCAAAAGCGGTGCTTAAAAGTGGCGTTAAAAACACAAAAAATCAAAAAAAATCAAATCGTAAATGATATCTGATTTGATTTTTATCCTTTTCATGTCCCTAAATCCTTTACTTGAATGGTCCTGTTCGCCTCAACCAAATGCCAATTAAAATATTGAAAACAATTTAACCATACATGGTATTAAGCTTAAAATTATAAACAAACCAATTGAGTTGCTGAATTGGACAATATATTAACATCGTAGTCAAACAGATCATGTTACAAATTAACGTTTAAAATAAAATATACGCAAACTAGTTCTATTTTCTGTATCAGTCATTGAAAACTTAGTTCGATGATCTGTTTCTATGTTGGACATTTTACACTTTAAAGTATTATTTCCGCATTTTTCTCCTATGAGATAAACGAATTGCTTTGCAAATTTTGCAGTTTATAAAGTATCTTTTTTATGAGAATCTAATTCATGTTGAGACATTGTTTGAAGTTAACTAGCTTATTTTGTCCGTGTTTTAGTCCTACCTTTACGTTTTAATACATTTTTTGTACCGTGTTACTGTTTGTCTATAATTTCATTTGCCGCTGTGAAAACATACTTTGAAGTCTTATTTACGAATTAATCGCTATTATAATTCTTTCCAGAAGAAAAATGTGCAAATGATATAACTGCTATTGGTCACAGGTAACCAGCTATTTATATCTACGTATTGTCCCTCCCACATTGTAACTCTATCCCATCAATAAATAAATAATGTATGTCACAAGTTTCGTATTCAAAGACAGTTAGAGTGGCAACAATATATATTTACTGACGACTTTTTAAAAGAAAAAAATGCGTATTACAAACTTTATTTAAAAATAATTAAATTTTGTTTACAAAAAAAACTTTAAATGACATTACCTTGAATTCGTCATGATCGTGTTATAAATAGAAACATTCCCTCATGTGTGAAATAAGCCTTGTGAAGGACACATGTTAAAAAGGACGATTTTGTAAGATAAGCGCCTATAGTTTAAGATTGTAACGTACATAACAATTTAATAAACAATCAGATTCAGTAAAAATTTATAATTTAACTTTCGGTTTTCATAAAATATTGTGTAATTTCCGGTCATGCACTTGCCAAAACAGATTTTAATAGCAATGGATGGACGCAGTGAGGTAAGAGGTATCATGTTTAATAGAATATTTTCAAGTTAAACACAAAACGGAAAATGTTATGCAAAGCGTGAGATTAAGTTTTACATCAACTGGATATTTTTGTTTACCATAAAAACAAACATCAAGGTGAACGAACAGAGTCAATGAAGGAACGTAATATGTGTGCTTGTCAAAACAACTAAGGATTGGGCACAAATAAAATAATAACCAGTAATATGTGAGTTACGGCATTCAAAATTAATAATAATAAAACAAAAAAGACCCAACAATCACAACTACAAAACACAACCCGAACAAATTATGCCTACAACTTACATGTTTACATGAGACATGACGTGGTATAAATACCTTTTGATAACTTTCAGAATTTCAAACATTAAACCCGGTAGGAAATTGAATAATAAACTTATATTTATCAAACATCTTTTTAAGTATATTTATGAAACTTGAGGAGAATTTTTAGTATCATGATTAGAAATTGTGCATAATCTTGATATACCACAAGGGTAATTTTGATAGTAGTTTGATATGCCTCAAAGAAGTAGCAAAGATTTAAACACTACCTTTGTGCAAAAATAATATGACATTCTGCTATTCTGTTTATCAACAGTTATAGCTTACAAGCATCAACTTTTTCTATGAATGCGCCCAGGTGTGTGTATATGTGTATATGTGTGTATGTATGGGGTGGGGGTATTTAACCCCAGCACATTATGTATGTGCCTGTCCCATGTCACAAGCCTGTAATTCAATGGTTGTCGTTTGATGCTGTATATTACGTGTATTATGTTAGTTTTCGTTTTGTGCTGTACACACTTCAGGCCGTTAATTTCCCTGTTTGAATTGTTTTATAGTTGTCATATCGTGACCTGACATAGCTTGCAGTATAGGATTTGCTCATTGTTGAAGGCCATACAATGACCTTTGGCTTTTGGTAGTCATTCCATTGGGAATCATACCAATTTTTATATTTTCAAAATTAAACAACTATTAAAATACTTTGGTTGATAATGTTTGATTTTTTTTCATTTTTTAATGAACTTCCCGTTTTTTCATTTACCTTAGAGTTCGGTATTTTTGTAATACTTTTTTTTTACCTACATGTAGTACCTATATTATCCATAATTCTTTCAATGGTACGACATTCTCAACCAATTTCATAGATATACGGTAAAAGATGTTTCCAAACTATGAGTTGTTTTATTTATTTTCCTAGCTGTATTTCCATCTAACAATCATGTCTTCCTTTCATTTTTACAACATAGTGTCATATATTACACGTGATTATCACTAAATGTAACCAATCATCGGATTTCGCGTATCGCCAGTAACAGACAGTAACTACATGTAACTTTTTGTAGGATCTGATGATTTTATTAGTCATTTTTTCTTCTGTGTATCCATTAGAACATGCGTACGTGTTTCTTCAATTTCTCATTAACAGCTTCTGTAATAGAAAAACAAAGGATATTGGGTATCCATCTATGACACAAAATCAGTACATGCACAACAAAATACACTGTGTCTTTTCCAGTGGTTCACACTTTTTTTTATTTATTTGCGTTCAAATGGGATCGAGTTGTGCACCAGTTTCTACTCTTATGAATCCTAGTTAAATTAGTTATTGGATAAGGATAAGTTAAGAAGAAGAAAGAACAATGAGCTTTACATTCATAAATATTGACATAAAGACGAAGTTCTGTCTAATGATAACCAAAGCTTTCTCACTGATTAGTCCACCCATGTTGGAAATGAAAAGAAAAGTTCTGCCGTCTTATTTTTTGTAACATGCACTTGGATTTCAAATATACTAGACATATTCACACAAAGCCAACACTTTTGTTTTCAGCGTAATTTATTAAAGAACTGCAGAATCTTAATCGTGATTATGTTTTGCAATGATGTTGCTTATTTTTCAATTGAATTTTTTGTATTTGTCATTTTTGTTTACGTTTGTTTATTAATAAACATGCGCTGGGATAGCATAATAAAGGTTTTACTCAATATTAAGAGTGGTGTATATCCAGAATGTTAATGTTTACAGACACTTAACTCAAATTTGTAATCTGTTAAAAGAATTAATTAAATAATTTAATGAAATTTGTATCTAATTTTTAATGGATACAGATTTTTCACGAATGTTCACGATGGTAACGATGATGATTAAATGCCATATTGTGAGAAAATCAGATACTACTTACGAATGGACACTCTTAGTTTTCCTGGTAAGTGTAATACAATAATTGTCTTCCGTATGATGAAATGGCATCTTTCATCCAGTAGAAGTATGCTCGCTTTAGGTACAGGAGGTTGTAAGTTCGATCCCTAATATGGTCAATCCAAAAAGCATTGCACCTCTTCGGAATGTAGCAATATAGTCAATTTCTTGTTATGAATAGCATTTAAGTCTTCAAATTGTACAGTTTATCTCATGTTTGACATACGAAATAAAATGTAGTGGATTGTGTTATTTGAAAGGATAATTGTAATAATTTACTTTTGGAAATAGGTATTTTATTTGAATTAAATTATCATTTCTGTAATACAGAGGATTAAGGTTACCAACAGCTCACAATGGGAAATGACACTGAAAAATATTACAATAGATTTTTAAAGTTTTACGTGATATAAGACAGAAAAAAACCCAGCAATTCTTCAGTTAGAATGAAATATAAATGTAAGTATTCGAACATCAGAGGAAAGAATATAAGTAGCCGCAAACAAGGACAAAACAACACATTCATCCCATCAGAAAATGAAATAAGTTCATAACTCGAATGCTATTCGAAGTAATTTTACCTTCACTTATGTATATATATGTACACATATTTCAGATCTTCATACTAAATGTTGATTCATTCAATTTGAAATGTCCTTCACAAGCGAACTGGAAATTTCGGGCCAAAGTAAAGTGTAACAGCACCTTGAAATACTTTTGTTTGTACAATAATGTGGAAAGGAAGTATGTTGAGGGATGTGATGGACCGGATTGGGACAGAAAAGGTATATTGAAAAAGTTATTTTCCAATTGTTTTTTAAATATTATTTAAAGAAGAAATGGGAATTTTCCATGTGAATATGTGAATTGAATTTATAATTGGATTTGTTTGCTTGTGTTCAGAAGAAATGCACAGACAACCAAACTGTTTATTCTCTTTAAATGCATAATATCGAATTACTTGATTAACTTTTTAATGAAAATAATCTGACTACGTTCTTCGTTCTTGTAAACAGCTATATTTCTATCACAATAACATGTTTTCGTCATGAAAATGCATGTAACAGTTCCAATCTTCGTGCCTCATTTCTGACTCACAGCTAGAAATATACATTAATGGTTGCTTGAGAACAAGACTATACGACAAAATGGATTTCAGTGTTCTAGAATTATCTAGTTCTATATGGTGTATATTTATGTTTAGTTGAAACGATGTTCTAGATCTTGTATTCTTTTTTCTAAATTCCTACTGTTGTGATTATTACAGGAAGTAAGCGAATTTTTGCTGGATACTTTACCAGAGAACAATGTATACAGGAACGCTTCCAGCCCATTAAATTCAGGACAAATGAAAGCATGAGTGACTGTGTATATGCTAAATCAATCTGCAGTGAAGAAGGACAATTAATGCAAAAAGAAAATTCAACAAAGGATGACAGAACATGTCGGTGTGATCATAGAAAGAACTATTCATTTATTCATACTCCAAGAAATTTGTGTTTTTGCATTCCAACAAAAGAAGACTGTTCTTGTTTCATTAGATCATGTCCAGCAAACTATACTCTGTCATCAGGTATTTTGCTTATTGATTTATGCTAAATTTCATGTAACCATGTCATTTTGGAATTAAAAAAAAACGTTACTGATGAACTATTAAGGGAAGCATAGTTTAAATAAATATAGTGCCCTGTAGAGTTTTATTATACCGTGTATATTTCAACAAATATTATGTTTATGCATACATGTTAAACGTAATATATATGATTCCCTCCATGATTTCAATATGAGGTTGACAGATATGTTAGATGCACTGCAAATTCTTTTTTTTAGTTATATTCGCATATAGAAAGGAAGAAAAATAACAAAAAAGCCAAAAAGTCGGATGGATACATTCAAAGATAAAAATATTTAAAAAAATGGTTAATCTGATGTTCGAGATATTATTTTTTTTTTAATCTAACTCAGTTATGAATTTTTCTTTAGATATTTCTTTTAACCCAATTGAGTTATAAATAAATTGTCATACATGTTGTTTTTGTTCAATCAGTGTGCCTGGTACCTTTATTCGTTTAATGACTGATACTGACATAGTTTTTTTAATTGTTTCTGCTTTGATCTTTTTTTCGTAAATTTATATTGGAGATTGCACAGAACCGCGTCTTCTCTAAGTGTAAACGAAGTTGTTAAGGATAATATACACATAGGAACAGTAACCGTTTAATGTTAAATGCACATGATATAATCAGCAGGTTTATCAATCTGAACTTGCTTGTAGTAAATGAGCTTTTTTTGATACGGTATAACTGATGCACGTTTTGATATTACTTATTTTATTGATTTCTTGAATAGATTAATCGCATCGGGGATCTCTTGGAAGCTTGGTCCTCTAAAGTGCAATAGGTCATGGGTTCGATCCATGGCCGGTCCAAACCAAAGTTTGAAAATCGTTATTTCGTGCTAAACACGCGAAACATAAGAGTAAAAACAAATTCTGTTCGGTTCGCAGTCAAAACATGTGTCCGGGATTAGTGATATGTCTTCTTGTGGACTGTACCTTGTGAAATAACAAGTTAAAAAATCTGGCTCAGCGTGTCAGTCTTGTACAAAAAAGCGTTCACATTCATATAAAAATTTCACGTTCTCGTTCTTATTAAGAATTTAGTTTGCCGCTGGACGTTAAAAAAACAATCCATCAACACCAACTATAATATATTAAGAAGTTTATATTCTGTGTTTATTCTCTTGTTTATTGTTGAAGACAGTAGACTTTTAGCTGATTGAGATTCTTTTGGGGTATTGATTACTTGTTGTAAATTTGGCCCGCATCTTAAAAAAAAATATCAAATCAATTATTGATTATAAGATAAACACATTTCTTTTCTCGAAAGCATGTTCCCTTATTTCAAATAAAATTAAGACTATTATAATTGAAAACCTTATCTATGCTTAGTTGTCTTGCATATTAATAGAAATTGATTTTTGTCATAGAAAATGTAAAGTATTCAACCCTAAGGAGTGCCCTTTTTTGTTAATTCAATCAATAATCTAAACATTATACTTTAAATATAAAGAATTTGCCCTTCATGCATTTTTAAAACTAGGATGCAAACATATATATATTTCTTTTATATAGTGTAATAGAACAACAATTTGGCAAAATATTAAATGGGCTCTTCTGACTCTTCTCAATTCAAGTAAAAATAAATTGCTTCAATTTCGGAGTTTTGTATTGAATGATCGAAAGTTTAACATACAGTTTGTGCATGGATATTAAAAAGAATGAATGATTGTAATAGGGATGTTAGACGCATATGTGAATGCACAGTTCTCTTTTTTTCCAGATTATAAATGTATTCAAAGCGGCTACCAGGAAAAACCAAAATGTATAGACGATAAGTAAGGTTTCACTGTAGATATTTGTGAGCTTGTTCTTTTATGGATATTGTGATTTTTGAGTTTTCAAACTTTTTTCTTGATTTTAACAGTCAATTTCATTTTAATTATATTTTATAGATAAGTATTTAAATTTAAAAACAAGACAGTCGTTCCGTCCTCACAAAGTCTTGACATTTTACTCTTTATCTATCACAAATGTATTACTATACCAACAACAGTTTTGTATGACGTATAAGAACAATACCTCCTTTTGTCTATCTGTCTGCAAGTCAGGCCAACTGCATTGATATTCTATCATTTATTAAATAAGTTTGAAAGGACCCGATCATCACCGATGCTGATCACCACATGCTGAATATGTTTGTTTTTTTTGTTATGTCTAGTTACGAATCTTCAATCTTTGATTTTTTAATACCCATCACTCATCTCTCATAGTATGAATAACTTGAAGGTGAGCACGTTGGTGAGATGTTGCTGACATTTATTGAGGATAATTTTTTTTCCAATTGTTTAATTTTTTTTTTTAGATTTCGTATTCTAAAATATGGTGTCCTTTATTATTACTAGAGAGATTTCAGACACTAAATATGTTTTTTTTTAAAAATAATTAACACTCAATGGTCATCAAAAACGATCTAGTTCAACTTAATTCATACCGTTTATTTAATAATCTTATGATATTGAATTTTTGACGGATTTTATCAATGTATAAACTCAATCCACTCATTGACAAGTTTAACAAAGTGAAAAAAGCCTGTATGTTAAACTGGTGATTTACAGACAGAGCTTTTAACAGAAAGACATAGTTAACACATCAAATAATTTCGTAAAAATCCTTACCATTCCAATTAAAGGTGGAAATAAATAAATAAATGTACAATTTAAAAGATTTATAAATGAATAAGTAAATAAAAAGTAGTGTACTTGTTGCTTTTATTTGTTGTCAATAAACTGTATTTGAGCGAGTACTTTCACTAATTTATACGAGCGACGTTGACAAATATGATATTTTTTTAATCTAGAAGACAATGGCTCTGATCTTGATTTACTTATATTGACACAGCTGTTCGACGTAAACATTGATATATGACATACTAGTTGACATTCGTTTTTCCATCGTCTACCCTTAGTTCTCGTAAGCTATACAGTTTGCCCAATGTATGCATGTGGTGTTTAAATATGTCAATATACCATTTCCATATTACTGACTTTTGACTCCGGAATTTATATTTTTTCTACAGGTTACCGTCTCTGTGGTAGGACATCCTGGTACTCGGTCAGGCAAAGGCAACGTAAATCAGTAAATTCAAGCTTTTAATCGGTACAATTTTGAGGGAAAGGTAACTGTTTAATGCTTTCTATACATGACTAAATCATCGGAAAACAGTAAACTTTTCCCCCAAATTGCACCGATTATATATTTGATTTTACTTCTTTTGGTTGTTCGTAATTGACCGAGTACCAGGACGGCCTACCACAGAGTAGGTAACCTGTCGAATAATTATAGAACCGGGAGTCAAAAGTCGGTAATATGAAAATGGTCTATTAACACTTAAAACGTTACCGCGTTTATTATATACGAAATTCATGAACAGGGGTTAGCTCCTTACGCAAAAGTGATCTAGCAGAGTTATTAAGTAGATCAACTGAAATTTAGACTGCACAACTGTTATGGTCACCATGATAAAGTGTCTCAGCTCTAAAGAGACAGATATGAAAATACCGATTGATCTGTAAAGTTAACGATTAAGCCATATTCCTCATTTAGACATTCGGACTAAGTGTGCATCGCAATGCGGCTGGTGCATGCATAAGTTGAAGTTCATGTGGTTCCCATAGTTTATTTTTGTCTTGATTTGAGTATTCAACATGTTTTGCGAAATATTAGAATCGATAAGCTATTGTTTGCCTAATATAACCAATATTAAAGTCTGTTATTGATTCGTTATGTAAACGTTAAACAACTGTAATATACTTGAATGCATATGTATTATGAATTGTTATCTAGATATTACGTAACAGTGGATGACACTAACAGGGTCCTCATCGAAAGGAATGAAACGTGGTTAAGTGTTCCAAGTAAGTTATAAGAGTTGTTTTTACAGATTTTAAAACGTGTTGAGACTTAATTGAATATAATGAAATGGTGCTGAGACTTCATGGCATGTAATGAAATCGGAATTTTGAATTACATATCCCACATCTTCATACAACAAAAGAACGTACAACCGCACAGACGATTACACAATATGATCGACTTAAAGAAAACAGAAAACGTTTGGTTAACATATGAACACAACCATGATCATTGTATTAACTATCTTTGTTCAAGTTCAAGTTCAGAGTTCAAAAGCTTTATTGATAGACGAAATCAGGATACAGAAAACATAAGCTCTATTGAGGTTTTATATCGTCTTAGTAGTTTCAGGAAACGAAAGGTTCTGCTAGAGTCACCTTCTTTTGTACGTCTTTTACTCCTTAGTTATATGAATAAAATGCATCAACGAATATACTTCTGCTTATTTAGATGTTTCAGACAAATAAAAGACCACAAGATACACTAGATACACGTAACTAATGACTATAGAAAAAATGGTTTGTTTAATTCAATGAAAACTTTCCACAGTTAGGACAAATTAGATATAGGGATATGTTTGCCATTTTTGCTTTTATAAGGCTGTTTGTTTTCTATTCTCTCATTTGTACCAGATATCGCCTTTCATTCTTGTCAGACTATTCATTTAGCTTTAATCATTTGGTTATCTCTGATATAAACGAGATATTTGTTCTTAATACTAATAATATCATACATATTTTGTAACGGAATCTTTGAACTTTTATTTTCCATATTTTCAGCTTTCAAGCTCAAGTTCAAGTGGAGGGACACACCTGACGCAACCATATTGTTTATTATTTGTGTCATGCATATAATTGGTGAGTGCGATAAGAGATAAGATAAAATATTATAGTTTTTCAAAACATTTACCTTCATGCGCTTTTTTGGCCTCTTTTACACTATGTGTTTATTATCAACAAAAGCGATTATGAATAACAATGTTTATAGCTGCAATTTATTCTTATATGTATTTTGTCTGCTTTTATATTTTAAAGCATAAACTTTGAGACAGCTGAATGATCCCGTTAGGATGTTTCAATAAATTGAGGTGACACGAACAATACATTTATTTGTGTATCCAGTTAAACATGTTGAACGACTGTGTAAATGATGATACTCCGTAAATGCAATGGTCATTGTCATATTGCATCACTTTCTTCTCATTATGTTTCTATCAATGCCACCCTATCATTGAAAATAGATCAGACCAACATCTAATTCCTTTGTACATAAAAGAAAAGTCTGTTTCTATCATCTCTTAAACTAAAACCACGTCAATCACGTCTAAAATTCTCACCTCAAACTAGAGTTACAATATTTCAATATTGATGCATTCATATTCGTTTGCACGTGTGTAAACCGTACATTTATATATTAAACGAGCGCTTGCATTTTCTATCATAATTTCCTAGATAGAGAGTTTGCTGCTAACAAGGAAGCTATTAAACCAAGAGTTCCGTGAAGTGAAATTGAAGTTATCCCTTCGAACATTTTAGAGACCCGATCACTCTGATAGAAAAATAAGTCTAATTTTGTGTTTAAGAAGGGGAAATTATATTCAATACTTAACACTCTATTTCAAATAAAAAAGTTTTCTGAAACTGCTCTTCTATTCGACTTGTTACTTTATTGTTGTATGGTTAATTTCACACATGACCGTATCAGAAGGAAAATAAGGTAGCATTATTTTTTAACTTCACGTTCCAATATAAAGATGATGTCCCCTCTCTAATTAATTGAAAGTTTGGTGACATCTAGAAATCGATTATGTGGATCGGTCGAGTAGTATACTTTACGATAGACATATTTTCTTATTTCTGATTTTGAACATTCCATTTCAACGCAGCAGCATTCCAGCCTATTTATACAGTATGTTTCCCCCTGTTGATTTCTTTGCATTTTGGTTGCTGCTTACAAGGAAGATATTTCATAAAGTGTGTCTGTAGTAAAGTTAAAATCAGCCCATCGAAACTTTTCTGGATGCAATCATAAATTGGCTTATCGGTAGGGAATGTTTGGGTCACAGATGACCACGAAGATGTTCGAATTGTGACCGCAATTCCGTTCTCTATTTTCTATATATGAATGCTATTCACCTTATGATTTTGTTTTGTTATGAACAGCACCACGGTGTCATTAGCAGAGCTAGATCTACTTACTCTTCCGAAGCACTTGATGTTACCTTGTTAGTTGTTGACGTTTGTATTATTCAGTCCTTAGTTTTTTAAGTGTTTGTAGAATGCTGTTTATCGTTCGTCGTTTTTCTTTGAATAATGATTTTTTAGTTTTCTCTTGGTTTTTTTTCTTCATCATATTACGAACCCTATGACAGTCATAAATTTAATAAAAATAACTTTGCCAAATATCAGTGAAAATTATGCAATACATCATATGCAACTATGTTATTTTCATAGAAATTTGTGTTAGTGCAAGGGTCGTCAGTAAGTATAACGGGGCAATGTAAGTGTGGTATATGTTATTTATTATTTAGTATTTTATTAAAATTATCGGCTATTTACAACGAAAGCCGCCATAGCAAACATTTAGTTTAATCTCTCTTCTTTCATCACTGTATTTTGTTCGCATTATTTCATTAAATTCTGAAGTTTAATTTTATTTCAGTAATAACTATAATAATACGCCTCTTCAATTATTTTGATATGAATGTATCAAGCGATATCAATTACCGGTATTCACTCGTTATAAAATAAACAACTTTGATACGGACAGGCATCAATCAGATTAAATGACAGCTGAATAACTCACATTTTTCAAACGTATGTCATTTGATGTGGTCGATTGTAGCTTGCATGCTGCTCATAAAAAAAATCTAAAACGTATATGACTATTTACGTTGACAAATATTTATAAAGTTGTGACTCTGAAGAGGAAATCCTCGGAATTAATGCGAATGATTGTTGCTGGCAAATGCGTAATTCACGTAGTTAGGAGGATAAAACATATTAATAAAAACGTATTTGTCATTAAAATAGAGACAACAATAATTTTTGAGTACGTCTTTAATTCAAAAGAAATAGAATAAAGACATAAAACACAACAAAGCAAACCAAATCAAAAACACAAACACAAACCGGTCAACTCTATTTAATAAAAGTGTAGTAATATTTACTAAAACCGCCATAGTTGAAAACATTTCACACTTTGAAATTGATGTATGCAAACATTAAATAATTAACATATTCAAATGGAGTTCATAAACATTTTTACATATGTTAAATAATTGTGTATCCCTTTTAACCGAATCCAAAAAACAATCTGAACATTCGTCTACTTTGTACGAATAAAAGGTAATTTACATACATCTAGTACTAAACAGAACAGAATTGTGAGTAAACAAATACGATGCCAGTAAATGAAAATAACACTTTACAGATTAGGTTTGCCCAAAGCAATTTTCTACATTTGCCTGCGTTGGAGCCTTATTTTCTAATATAAAAGAACTTTACTTAAAAACTCACACATCTGTGAGGAAACAAAACTCCAAGATCACAATATTAAAAAAACAACTTCAATATGTAAATGTTAGTGTTATCTGAAATTACATATTTTGATTTTTACTCTTTCAGTTGCAGTAGGATTTTTCTTTGCTGTTTTAATACACTATTTGGCTAAAGAACATCTATTGCATTGTTTGTCAGGACCCATTCAGATAAAAAAAGGTACTATAAAATCTGAAAGAAAAACAACAGTACAATATCTGAGATTATTGACAATCAAAGACATCAAAACATATGATTTTTCTCTATTACTCTTCCTTATATTGTATACAAACGCAAACATTGCACATATGTTATTGTATGAGAGTGTATATGCATTAATGCTTATAAAAAATATTTCTGCCTAAAACATTTCTATTGCATTATTCAACTTCAATCAAGATGTGACATTTTTTGTAGCCTGTCATATATCGCTTTCGTGTTTTGACATCTGTGACTATGTGTACATGTCATCATGCTGCAGTCGACTCATTACTGTACAAAGCAAGTTTTAAATATCCATTAAATTTATATAAAAAAAAAACATTGATACTTGTCTTAAAAATTTCATAGATACATTAAGTTTATTCTTGAAAAAGCATTTTCCCAAAAAAATTCATCATCAATTTTTTAAATTTGCTTTGTATTTTCCCCGGGCAAGTATGTTGAATCATGATTTTATATCTTCATTTTAAATAAATGCTTTAACATTGACAATTTTGTTACCTATATTAGTTATATTTGCCAAAGATAATTGTATTTGTGACACTGTAATATTTGTATAAAAAAATGTTAACTGATGAATTGCAAAACATATTCATTATTGTTTTCTTTTTGTTTTAGGTAGAATCAGCATTAATGGTAATCGTTCAAGTGTAGACCTACAATCTTTAAAAGTATATATTGGAATTGATCAAATAGGTAAATTCGATTCGGATAAAGAATGGAAAACGTTCTTCCAGTACTAAAATATGATTGACTCTTAAAATCTTCTCGGTTGACACTACATTTTGTTAAATGGTTATATTAGATAATAGCTTTGGTAGATTGAGCATGCCTGATGAATATGAATAAAAGGATACGCTTTGAGACACTAATCTACAGGGCATCATATATGTATTGTTTTGTTCGTTTTGATACTATGAAAGATAAGTAAACGCATGTTAAAAAAAAACCCTGTCATTTATTAAGTGCGCTACTATCTACAATCCTCAGTATGAATGGTAATCGTAATACTTCTTTTCAGATTCTGAGATAGACGACATCACAGCAAGCGAAAATGTGTCGATGGATACCATTGACGGAAATGATCATGTATCATGTGATAGAACTTCAGATGATAAAGGACAGAGTATTTACAATATATAATATATAATTAGAATAACGAACATAACTTTTTAAATACATTTTTATCTGTATTTATATATAATTGCAAAATATAAACACATTTATCTTCAAGACAAAGTGAAATACTAAATAACGACTTTGCATATTTATTTCAAAGGTCAAATAGGTGCGTCTGTGGCCTAGTGGTGTAATAAATTCAACTACTAGCCTGTCAACACTGAGGTTGTGAGTTCGAGTCCCGCACGTCGCAGGTGTGTTCAACTACCGCGTTTTCCAGTAATGACTTGAACTGCATTTACCTATTTGACCTCACGTGGCAGGTGCGTTCGACTCCAATTTAATTGACCAGGATTGTCAATGTTCCTAGCGAAGGTGTGCTTCACTCCGATTATTAAGACTTCATCCGCCAATAAAAACTGACAGCAACGAAATCGTCAACTGTCCTGAAATCGGCGTTAAACACCAATCAATCGAACAAACAATCAATGATCAATTCATATACAGAATACTAACAGATGAGAACGTGTAGTTTATCCGATTTTGCGAATACTGATTGAGTTCATTTGTATATTTACATTTATCTTACCTTCTATAGATTTATGGGGATATGATTGGTTAATCGACTACACGTGGTGACCATATATATTTCATATAGGTTGTCCTAAAAAATACATTGTTAGTTACCATATACGGTTAGCAACCATATGGAGTTAGTAAGGGGTTACTTCCCTTTTAAAAAAAAATGACATCTGAAAGGTTTTAAACAGACGAGGTAACTGGTAATAAACGATTGAAATACATTCATAAAACAAATTTAAAGCTAACACGTTGTTATTGTTGGCATTTGTTTTTTGTATAGACAAATAAAAGTAGGTTCTTAAACATGTTAAAATTAAGTATTGAAGTCTTTTAAATCACTTTGATAGGCCGCTAGTCTTAATACCACATGGGAAGATAGTCGGTAAGATAAATTCGTTACACGGTGTGATAGTGACCAAATACGATATATATGGGGTCAGTAAGTTTCATATGGGGATTCGAGCGTCGCTCATACCCCATATGGAATTTACTGACCCCATATATATCGTATTAGGTCACTAACACACTATGTAACTAATAATATATGTTATTAGTCCCCTACCGACGAAGTCGAAGGGGACTTTAGGTTTGCACTCTGTCCGTCTGTCTGTCGTACCGTCCGTCTGTCCATCCGTCAGTCCGGCAACTCAGCTTTCCACACTTTTTTTCTTCGTTCTTGAAGATATTGATTTGATATTTGGTATATAGTTTTATCATGACAAGTTATAGATCAAGTTCGAATTTTGTTCCGGTCTGATGATTTAGTCCAGAGTTATGGTCCATGAAAAAACTCCATAACTAATGTGAGTGTACTATGTTAAACCATATAATCTGTACAAAGGGAGATAACTCATTTTTTAAAAGACATTCTTTGGTAAATTGTTTGAGGAATTTTGTGGCAGGTTTATATGTTATTTTGTATAAACTAATTTTCTGAATGCCACATGTATATATATCTATTTTTTTTTATTAAGTGAAATCCTTTAATTAGATAATAATCTATTCTTATTAAGGTATATATTTCATTACATTAGTTGTTGACATTTTATAGGTAAGTTACAAATCTATATTAGTTTGTGACAAATGAAAGAAAAAATATTTGGAACTATTAATTATATTTGATTGTAATTTGAAAATAGATATACATTGTATTACATCATATCTAATGTTAGAGTGTTATAGGTTTTTCACACTTTTTTTCATCATGCTTGAAAATATTGATTGACAATTGGTAGATAGTTTTATCATGACAAGTTACAGATCAAGTTCAAATTTTTGTTTCGGTCTGATAATTTTGTGCAGAGTTATGGACCTTGGACTTGAAAAAATTCACTCATATAATCAGTTTTCCACAGTTTTTAGTCATGCTTGAAGATATTGACTTGATATTTTCTTTTTGTTTACACCATGACAAGTTATAGAACAAGTTAGCATTTTGTTCCAGTATAATGAATTTTTACCCGGTAGGGGACTATGTATTGCCATGCAATACTCTCAGAATGCTTGTTAATATCAACTTTTAAACATCTATTAGAATTTAAATATCGAACACAAAACTTCAGTAATAATGTTATTTGAAAAATGCAAATGTCATTTCCAACTACAACTACATATATACGATTGAAGTTTGTTAGCAGAATATATATAGAATGTATAACATAAATATGCTATTTGTATGAATCAACTACAAGCCAGTTGCATTTTTGTTTCAATTAACAACAAATGTACGGCAATACATGCGTAATACTATTGAATATCAATTTGCAGTTTTGCAAAATAGATAACATGTCTTATTGTTCAAGCATATAGACAAATATCGTTACAGATAAAGATGTAATCGTTATCGAAAAAACAGAGATAGTGTCTGCAATGGACGTATCCAATCATGACTCTTGTAAAAGTACTTCAGATGATCAAAAACATGGTATTTACAAATCGTGTTGTTTAACGAAATATGTCAGAGTTTTTTTTTTATTCTGTTTGAATAATGACACAAAGTAAGCTCACTACTAATAACATATTCTGTTCTTTTTTTTTTAACTTTTTAAAATATAATTGGCACCTAGTGAGTCAGTCCGTAACATATTCTTATCATAGATAATGGTTGTTTTGAAGTGAGAAAAGAACGAGTGTACGTAGAAGTACACAAACCATTAAAATATGGTTAGTAAATTTTAAGCTAATATTAATAATTTGTATTCAAATAGCGGATTACTATTGTACGTAAGCATTAATATTGTATATGTATAAACGAAATTTTATCATGTTTTTATCCTTCCCTTAAAAATATTGTAAGCAAGAATCTGATCAGCTAAGTGAATAGAAAATTAACATTTTACTCTAAGTACTTTAATTTTTTATGACCATTCCTCCTGAAGCTTTAGTATATTTATTCAGATTTTGATATATAGGGTTAACTTTCAGCTTTTCATATTCCAGCTAAACCAACTGCAGAAGAAGTTTACTTTTTACGAATGATTCATCTTCTGTTCAGAGTGGCATGTCCAGTTGTTCGAATGACTTTTGACCATGAGATCCAACCAAACCAGTTAAGAAGGTCACTTGATAAAAACAAGACATTAATGAACAAACGATACAGAAAGAAAGAAAAGATCATCAATGATTGTCAATGGGATCTATTATATAGATCTGTCAAAGGTATACAATAAACGAAGTTAATAGTTACCATGTTAGATGTCTATGCATGCTTGAAAGACATTTTTGTAAGAATTTTAACATTTTTTTTTCTTCCCACAGTTAATGTGAATAAAAGTAGATGTGGGATTACGTCAAAGACGAATCCTACATACATGAAAATCAAATTACAACTAAAGGTTGCATGTTAAGTGCGGTCTACTATAAACATCATAGATATATAACGGTCTATTACCAATATCCATTGGTTTTGCTAGATACACACACAACAATGAATTAAAGAAGAAATATAGATTCCATCAAAGCTACAAGTGTGCTGCGATATTTCTCCACAGCTAAATTTTGTTATTTAAAGCGCCAGGCTTGTCGAGCTTTTTAAATCATTCAAACTTAACTGTTAGGGTAGAGAAATATCGTAAGGCACGAGTTAAAGTGGTGGAATCTGTTTCTTTTATGATTTATATCCTTCCTTTTCCAAAGATTTTGCAGAAAGTTGTGTTCTTTATATGACGTCATCAGACATTGTCGCCTTTTTTCATGACATCACAATAGGAAATTCAGAAGAAACCAAGAAAATATGACGTCATAATAAATTTCGACCAATCGTTTGCCGAGAGAACAGATATTTCCCTAGTGAGGAGAACAATTTTTTTCACAATCGGTTGGGAAATTTAAAAATAGGGAAAAAATAAGAGAACAAATGTTTTATATATTTAAAAAATGTTATAACAAAAATATCGAATGCCAAGGAGAATTCAAAAAAGGGAATTAAAGTGTAAAAAAAAAACGAAAAAAAACTCGAATATATCAACCAGTGGAAAAACTGAAAAAAACAATTGCTATATTCCTGACTTGGTACTTGAATTTTGTCGAAGAAATGTGGGTTAAACCGGTAATTATCTAGTGTAGGTTCACACTTGTATGACAAATGTATACAATTCAGTTTAATTATTTGAGCAGCCGAACCGGACTTAATTGGTTTAAGTGACAATAATTGGGACCAAGAACCCTAAATTTTGTAAACATACATTATCAATATACAACTTAGCAAAATTAGGTAATCCAAACAAGCACACTATTAATCTCACAAATACGGCAACAAACATGCATAATTATCTAAGCTACAGATCTAGATGGATACCCCATATCCTTTGTTTTTCCATTATAAAACTGTGTCGAAATCAGAAGGACACGGAATCCTTTTAAAAAAATTGATAAAATAACTAGCGGTATTTACAGTATGTCAAAACAAATACAACATTGGAACAAACTGCTAATTAATCCTTCTTATCCTTCTTATTCTATTGATATTACATCTTTACTACAAATATAAAAAAGACGATGGTATATAATTGCCAACGAGATAACTCTTCACAAGAGACCAAATGACACAGAAATTTACAGCTATAGGTCACCGTACGGCCTTCAACAATGAGTAAAGCCCAACGCTGTTTTTTATTCAATAAAAAACCTTCGTTTATATATCAATTTTAACAGATATCTAGAGAACTGATAATCAACGTATATTTAGTTACAAGTTCCGGAATTTGCCTGTACACTTTCCAAAAAATAATAACACAAAAATACTTTCACTATATATCTAGAATATTCTTGAAATTTTCATTCACTTTAACTCGACTATGTCTAACAATTAAAATTACATAAATAATATCAAATAAGGTTGCGTGAATACATAGTTTTGACCTGTCCGTCCATCAGTGCGTCATACATCAAGGTTTTCCGGATGGGAATAAATCAATAAATTTATATCTTACTGCAGATTTTTATGAAAGTTTTGTAGATATACGGACAAAAAATTAAAAGAAGGTTATACTTATTATTCACTATGTCTATTGTGTAAATGTAAAAGTTACTAAAATTAAACTGAAATGTATACAATCATGAGGTTTTAGGATGCTGAATAACTGTTCTAACGGAAGGGGTTCTCCATTGTATATATTGTCATCCAATATAAAAGGAAAATTTCTATTGATTTTTTGAGGTCGCTACGTCTGATGATCTCTGATGTAATGGTCAAAGTTATCAAGAGAAAGAAACTGAACTTTTTTGCAAGAAATGAATTTCAGATGAAAAATCAAATATTTCTTATTAGATATATGGTCAATGATGATAAAAGAAAGATCCCTGATGAAAAAAATCCCTACTGAATTCGAGGTCAAACAATACCTCTGGATGGGATCATTGTACCTAAAAATAGACCGAAATTTGTGCTGACAAATATTCGTTGGATGCTTAACCATTACTTTGTCGAACTGCAATCTCAAATAGATATGGTCATACTGAACAATATATAGATCCCTATTGAATTTGTAGTTGCTAGGTCAAAATTCACGTCAAATGTAGTAAAAATAAATATTTATGTGACACAAAATAACAGCCTGAAATCAATAGTAACAAACTTAGAAGTTAACAAAAACTATGCAAACAGCTCTTCTTTTTTTCATTTTAAGCGTTGGTATGTGGTAGGTTCCTTCATTGTTTATAGCGAATTTTGATTAATCAATTATATCAATTCGTCTAGAAAATAAAAAAAAAAAGATCTATGAAATAAAAATGACTGTAAAATAAGATTGTTTTGTTAAGGATGTATTCTTCTGACTTTTCAGACTCGTTGAAATCTCGTTCTGGAATTATTTCCGAAACATGTGATACACGTGGAAAATATCATAATCAAACTTTACTTTGTGAAAAAATTGTGTATTTACAACAAGTAGTTTTTGAGTAATAAAATTTTCAAATTTTATTACCAATCAAGTCAGTCTCATTACCCAAAATGTCGAGAAAATGGGTGAGGAGTACAAGAAATGATTTTACCAGAAACATGTACATCCCATATCATTTTTTTCTTTTCAAATTTCTTAGATATGTATTTTTTTCAATCATTTATAACAGAGAAGTTGAAATAATATGCTTTTTGTTCTATAAAAAAGAGAAAAATCCCTAATTTACAAAATTGACAGCATGGTAAATTTGACACGAAAAAGCAACACAATTTTATAAAACAGTCTTATATTAACACCTACCTATAGTTTTTTTAATTTAAATTAATTCAAATTGGTCCACTTCATCTTTATTGAAAGTATGAAAATAAGTTTAATTTGGCTCCTCAGAGGTGTACATCCTCGATTTTTACAAAGTTACACATAGCTTTGCAGCCTTCTGTTACATAATAGTTTTTATTCTAGCGGAATATTATATAGATATCATTTCATAAAAATTTAGAATAAGTGAAACAAACTCATCAAATATATGAGGTTGATAATTATGTCCGACAGATGCGCGTATCGTTTCCATAAAAATCAAAAGAGTTGGAAGGACAAATCAACTACACTAGTAAATGAATTTTAGTCTAAATCAGTCATCTTGATCTTAATTTAAAAATAAGTAGATGTGATATGATTTAACATCAGACTGATCAATATATTGATTGGCTATGTTAAGTCTCTCAGTCAATGTTAAGACTTTTTCACTGCGGTAAATTCAGTACTGTACACTAGCTTTCTAGACAGTTCTGTATGATTCATATGTGAACAATGAAATAACAAATACTGGACAGTCTGAACATGGATTGAACAGATCTTGAGTTGTGGTTGTGTTGCTCAATCTTTACTTTGTTATGTTATGTTGTGTTTTGTAAAGTGTTGTTTGTAATTTGTTCGTTTTCGATATTGTTTTCCATGGCGATGGCAGTTTATAATCGAATTATAAGTTTGAATATCACTTTGGTATCTACCGCTTTGCCTGGTACAGGTAGTTAACATTTGTTTTGTACTACATGTTTAGTGTTTATTATATGGCGTTATTTATATATATTCTACCATTATCTGTCTTTGTTGTTCTAGAAAAAATTGTAACATCAGAAGATTTTGATATAAGTCTCATGATAAACTTATTACGTACACTTGCACCAAACATCACAATTGGCGATTTATATCCAGTTCGGACAGATACAAGTATCGACGCAATGCTTTCTAGAATTAAATACAGAAGAAATGAAGCAATCCAAAGCTTTGAAGGAAAACTATCACAAAAGCAGTTTGAAAAATATTGGAATGAAAGCGGACAGGTAAACTATTAATTCATTGTCTAAAATATGTTGTGTTGTTTTCAGAATGGTCGTTTAAATTCAGTTTTAAAAAAGTACACTCGTGGCCATGTCCGGTGAACACAATCGTGCAAAAACAATACGATAAGGGAGTTTTGCAATTTCAATTTTTTTATTGAAAGGTAAAATAATGCGTAAATATGGTTAGTTTTATATTTTTTTAAAAATTCGCTACGGATGAAAAAAAAAACAAATTATATTATATTTGATGTAAATCATAGCATCAAGAAACGCTACGGTGTGGAATTTTTTGTTGTTCTTAGTTTATATATATATCTATTTTTTTTTTCTTCTCGTATGGAAAGTCGCTATGAGTTTAACATAGTTATATTTATGTGGCAGTGTCGATAAAACCTGTCTTTAAGATATCATATTATATATCTGTCTATATAAAATACAATGGACAAAGTACAAGATGACCTGTATGAATGATTGAGATATGTAAGCACATAAAAACTCTCATTTGAAAAAGGGACTGACACTACCGAAGGCCATTTGTTGTTTATAAATATCTGTCAAAACTGTTCCATTTCATCTTGTTTGTATACCTGTTCCTTTTATTAGTATCTTTGCACAAATATAGATACTGTTATGGTATTAATTATTTTTGGGGTGTTAAAAATTCTTTAGAGATTTTAGATAAAATACATGCTTTTGATGGTCCTTTTGGTTCTGTTGACAGTTATGATTTTTCTACTCTCTACAATACACTTCCACACAATCTAATAAAGAAAAAATTTTCATATTTAATAAAATGGTCTTTCGAAAAATCTCATTTTAAATTTATTTGCTGTAACTCGTTTAAATATATATAGGAAGATGTGGTATGAGTGCCAATGAGACAACTCTCCATCCAAGTTACAATTTATAAAAGTAAACCATTATAGGTCAAGGTATGGCCTTCAACACGGAGCATTGGCTCACACCGAACAGCAAGCTATAAAGGGCTCCAAAAAAATACTAGTGTAAAACCATTCAAACGGAAAAACCAACGGTCTAATCTATATAAAAACGAGAAACGAGAAACACGTATGAACTACATAAACAGACGACAACTACTGTAATCAGATTCCTGACTAACGACAGGTGCAAACATTTGCAGCGGGATTAAACGTTTTAATGGTACCAAACCTTCTCCCTTTTCTGAAACAATAGTATAACATCACAACATAGAAAAACACACTATAAAATATCAATTGGAAGGCTTCACTCAATCAAAAAACGTAAATTAACACTCAATGAACGAATAAATTTGACCTGTGACACCTGAATGCAAATAAACAGTTAATAAAAAAATACAAGGGATAAATAATTAAAGTCAAAAGTAAATAAACAGGTTTAAACAAAGTTAAATTATGATATCACTGTGAAATGTCAAACAATTTATAGAAAATTAAAGCCTTTTTCTGTGACGAAAAAGGAAAGTATGCGAGATACACTTACTGGAAATGTGAGGAAATGATTGAAGCTTTAAATTTTCTCCTAGATAACATATATGTACGTTTCGGCGATAAAGTGTATCGTCAGGTAGTAGGTATTTCCTATGGGCACTAACTGCGCCCCTTTAATAGCAGATTTATTCCTGTATTGCTATGAATCTCAGTTTATGACCAAACTCAGTAGAGACACATCATTGTTACATTTGGTTGATACATTCAACAATACCTACCGTTATCTGGATGATATTTTTTCGTTAAATAATCCAGAGTTATCTAAATATACTACCGAAATTTACCCAAAATAACTTACTTTAACTAAATCTAACATAAACAGCAGCAGTTGTCCTTTTCTAGATTTAGACATTTCAATTTCTAAAGGGAAACTCCATACTAAAATTTACGACAAAAGAGACGATTTTTCATTCCCTATTGTTAATTTTCCTTTTTTAGACGGTGATGTGCCTTTGGCTCCATCATACTATATTTATATATCCCAACTCGTTCGGTATGCCCGTGTGTGTAGTGATGTCATAGATTTTAAAGAACGTAATCAATGCATCACTGGTAAATTATTAAGTCAGGGATTTCGTTACCATAAATTACTTAAAACTTTTACTAAATTCTTTCATAGATACAAATATTTGATTAGAAAATTTGGCTGTACCTGTAGAAAACTTATTAAAAGTGGTATTTCACATCCTTAATTTTTTAATTTTATCGTAATATTGTACTTAAAGCGCGGAAATCATTATGTGATCCGTGTAAATTCATCGAATCTTTAAACAAACTTATTAGTAAGGGTTATCGTACCAATGTTGGAATTAGATCTCTGAATATAGTTTACATTGGCACTAATATCGATTTTGTCATTAGCAAATTAAAACATATCTAAATTTGTATTTTCTTTTCAAACGGGATGTATAGAGACACACACACATTCATTTTTATCTATAAAGAAGTCGCTCCTAACTATCCTACTACCTGTCGATACATTTATTTTTGGCATTGCACAAGTCATGTCTTCTTTGACTGTTCATGACGTTTAAATACTAAATCCCTGGGATGTATTTTAGTTGATTTTAGTCTCTGATGCATGATTTTTTTTATTAGTCCCCTACCGACGAAGTCGAAGGGGACTTTAGGTTTGCACTCTATCTGTCTGTCTGTCCGTCCGTCTGTCCATCTGTCAGTCCGGCAAATCAGCTTTCCACACTTTTTTTCTTCGTTCTTGAAGATATTGATTTGATGTTTGGTATATAGTTTTGCCATGACAAGTTATAGATCAAGTTCGAATTTTGTTCCGGTCTGATGATTTAGTCCAGAGTTATGGACCATAACTCTGGGCCGTATCTAATGTTAGAGTACTATGTTAAACCATATTTCTGTACAAAGGGAGATAACTCATTTTTTAAAAGACATTCTTTGGTAAATTATTTGAAGAATTTTTTGGCAGGTTTGTTTGTTATTTTGTATAAACTAATTTTCTGAATGCTATATATATATAAAAAAAATTATGAAGTGAAATCCTTTAATTAGGTAATAATCTATTTTTATTAATGTATATATTACATTACATTGTGTAGATAAAAATTGTTAACATTTCATAGATAAGTTACAAATCTATATTAGTTTCTGAAAAATAAAAGAAAAAATATTTGGAACTATTAATTATATTTGATTATAATTTCAAAATAGATATACACTGTATTACATCATATCTAATTTTAGAGAACTATTAATCATATCTAATGTTAAAGTGTTTTCCACACTTTTTTTCATCATGCTTGAAGATATTGGTTCATAATTGGTATATTGTTTCATGATGACAAGTTATACAGATCAAGTTCGAAATTTTGTTTCGGTCTGATAATTTTGTGCAGAGTTAAGGTCCTTGGACTTGAAAAATTCACTCATTTAATCAGTTTTCCACACTGTTTTTAGTCATGCTTGAAGATATTGACTTGATATCTTCTTTTTGTTTACACCATGACAAGTTATACAACAAGTTAGCTTTTTTTTCCAGTATAATGAATTTTTACCCAGTAGGGGACTATGTATTGCCATGCAATACTCTCAGAATGCTTGTTATTAATTGTTTTGGCTTTTAACTAGCTGTCAGTAACTGTGAGTACTCTCAAATCGTACTTTCTTTTTAATTTGACCTGTTGATACTATTTGTAATGCTTTTTTGTTATTTAACGTTAACATGGATTTTGTCTATATACCAGTTTTGATTATTTGGTATTACTACAAATTTTCACTTCTTCGTACTATGAACATCAAAATTATTTCATTTTTCCTGAGATGCTGTTCTTGGACCTGTACAGGAAGTTTTATCTAGCACTAATTGTATAGTTTTATTGTTGATATTCACCCCATATGTACCAAGTGTTAGATTAGTTTTACTGATATTAAAGAAATTTCTTGGTATTCCTAAACGGAAGATTTTATACACACAGAAGAAGAAGTATACATAACAACAAAATTATTTTCATTTACCTGTGTATAATATGACGCAGGTTTCTTCAAAAGTGATGATTTTCTAAAAATTGTTTGACATTTCACTGTGATATCATACTTTAACTTTGTTTAAACCTGTTTATTTACTTTTGACTTTAATTATTTATCCATTGTAATTAGTTATTAACTGTGTATTTGCATTCAGGTGTCACAGGTCAAATTTATTCGTTCATTGTGTGTTAATTTACGTTTTTTGATTGAGTTAAGCCTTCCAATTGATATTTTATAGTGTGTTTTTCTATGTTGTGATGTTATACTATTGTTTCAGAAAAAGGAGAAGGTTTGGTACCATTAAAACGTTTAATCCCGCTGCAAATGTTTGCACCTGTCCTAAGTCAGGAATCTGATTACAGTAGTTGTCGTCTGTTTATGTAGTTCATACGTGTTTCTCGTTTCTCGTTTTTATATAGATTAGACCGTTGATTTTTCCGTTTGAATGGTTTAACACTAGTAATATTTTGGGGCCCTTTATAGCTTGCTGTTCGGTGTGAGCCAATGCTCCGTGTTGAAGGCCGTACCTTGACCTATAATGGTTTACTCTAATAAATTGTAACTTGGATGGAGAGTTGTCTCATTGGCACTCATACCACATCTTCCTATATCTATATATATATATATGATCCGTTCATCCTATTTTGACTCCTCAAAATTCAAGAGTCTATCCTAAATTGAGGTAAATTGTTGGGCTTTCCAAATACCGTTTCGATTCCTAATATCACTGAAGAGACATTATTTGTCGAAATTCGGATATGGTGTACAAAAACCTTTGCACCTTTTGTTTGCGGTATATCATCTTTTCCGCAAGTTTATTGTTTTCTGTTTAGTATTAAATTTAAAATAAATATCCATTTATTACATCGGTGATCCGTTAATTTGGCAATCGCCAATGGCAGTCAGCAGGGTTTAAGAACATTTGTTGTTCGACCTGTTAGTCAAATGCGTTTTGTTAATATATACTTTTTCACTTTTTTGGTCTTTTGGAAAATGTTGTTTGTGCTGTATTTAGACCCCTCTAACAAGAAATTTGTTTGGCAAGCACACGTATAAAAATTGCGGTTTTTATCCAACGCAATATATATATATATATATAGATTGCCTAACAATGTAATTTTAACACACTATTTAGTATGTAAATATAAGAATGTTTAAAATATTTACAAAATGATGAAAATAAACGCAATATTTCGCTAGACTAACTAGCTTTATCAAGCGTGCATCTATCCAGGTGAAATCGGATGTAGATGATAAGAAACTTTTGCAGCTCAATGTATATGTTGCACTTGAATTTAGCTGCCTTGAAAATAATACATAATTTAGATGAAGTTCAAGATTTTTACAAAATTGGTAGTTGAAGTTAGCAACGTCCTTTGGCCAATATTACAGGATAAAAAGGACAATATTGTGTACTAAATTATTCTTTATCTTTCCTGTATCTTTTCTCATCTTTTTCGTTAAGACCATCAGGTTCTAAAGTGTGGTTTTGGTGGATCCAAAAATTCTCTCTTCTCCTTCTCGCCGTGGTGTCCCACTCGGTGTTGACTTCTATGATTTGGAAGGTAACATTATCAAAAGATATTATATATAAACGGACAAACATCAATTCCTTTCTCCTAAAAGTTGCCATCCTAAACACTGCTCCCGTGGCATCCCATTCAGCCAGGCATTGCGAATCAAGAGAATATGCTCTACTGAAAATACGCAAAATGCTAGACTTGGACAACTACGTAAACATCTAGTTGTTCGAGGATACAATAACAACATCATTGATAGCGCTTTCGAAAGAGCAAACAAAACTAGTCGCCAAGAACTTCTAGAGTACAAAGATAAGAATAAAGCAGCTAACAGAACACCCCTTGTACTCACTTACCATCCTGATTTTAAAAATGTGTCTTCCATTGTTCAGAAGCATTGGAAAATTATAGAAAATGATTCAAATCTTAAAAAAGTATTTTCCTCACCACCAGTCATGGCCTTCAGAAGACCTAAAAACATCCGTGACAAATTAGTGACATCTGTATTAGCAAAGCAGCCTACTCCATCTCCCGGTTGCTACAAACAATGTGGTCGAAGGAACTGCTTGTGTTGTAAAGCTGCCAATACAAGCAGTTCTTTCATCAGCTCCGTTACTAAACAAAATTATACCATCTACTCAAATTCCAACTGTAAAACGGAGAACTCAATTTATATATTAACATGTGACACATGTGGCATTCAGTATGTGGGAGAAACAATGGACAAATTTAATATTCGGCTCAATAACCATCGTTCATGGTACAAAACCAACAAAAACTGTCCTCTCACAAGACATCTTCGTTCAACGAAACATTCTTTTGATAATGTTACCTTCCAAATCATAGAAGTCAACACCGAGTGGGACACCACGGCGAGAAGGAGAAGAGAACATTTTTGGATCCACCAACTCCACACTTTAGAACCTGATGGTCTTAACGAAAAAGATGAGAAAAGATACAGGAAAGATAAAGAATAATTTAGTACACAATATCGTCCTTTTTATCCTGTAATATTGGCCAATGGACGTTGCTAACTTCAACTACCAATTTTGTAAAAATCTTGAACTTCATCCAAATTATGTATTATTTTCAAGGCAGCTAAATTCAAGTGCAACATATACATTGAGCTGCAAAAGTTTCTTATCATCTACATCCGATTTCACCTGGATAGATGCACGCTTGATAAAGCTAGTTAGTCTAGCGAAATATTGCGTTTATTTTCATCATTTTGTAAATATTTTAAACATTCTTATATTTACATACTAAATAGTGTGTTAAAATTACATTGTTAGGCAATCTATAATTTTATTTGTGTAATTGAATTAATCTCTGTACTGATTAATCCACACTCCCATAGATTTGTATGTCATGTGCTGCTATTTATAGGCACTTATATTGTTAAAATAATTGACACCGAAGAAGGCTATTTGTTAAGCCGAAATATTTGTCAACACGATTTATTAACAACATCTTCGTATAATACCATCTTATATTAGTATCGTTGTGCAAATCTCTAGACTTATATATATATATATATATATATATATATATATATATATATATATAAACAAGTCTAAATTGAAAACAACGTTCAAACCTATGTATATATATATATATATATATATATATATGTATGTCTGCCTATGTGTAGTGACAACTGTAAATTATACCTTGTCCATCGGATTTCTTATGATTAAGAAATGCCAGGCTTTAGAATATTTATAAAGTGCCTAGAAAATCAACCTAACAATGTTAGAGTAGATTTGATTCTTTACTTCCTCCCCAAGCGGGGCTGGAACCTGTACTTTTCACTTCATACTTCTACGGCAACACCGCCTAGCATTGCGTTCATAGTGTTGCCGTAGAAGTATGAAGTGAAAAGTACAGGATAGCTATAGTTAGAAGAGGGGATAAGGCGTCTGCGCAATGCTAGGCGGTGTTGCCGTAGAAGTATGAAGTGAAAAGTACAGGTTCCAGCCCCGCTTGGGGAGGAAGTAAAGAATCAAATCTACTCTAACATTGTTAGGTTGATTTTCTAGGCACTTTATATATATATATATATATATATATATATATATATATATAATTCGTCTAAACATCAGCCCAACAATGTTAGATCTGTAAATCTGTTTTCGCAAATTTTTTTTTGTTCTTCCCTCCCGGGATTCGAACTCATGCTACTGAGATATCTTGGCACCAAATCGCCTTGCACTATGCCCGACGCGCTAGACCACTCGACCACCTAGGCTCTAAATAATAAAGCTTTCGGTGGCCGGGTGTTACCTTTCCTCGTCAGTTTTAATCTAGTGTCATAACACAGTACATGATATATAAGGCATGAAGATGGAATTGTTACAGATCAGCTGAATTATCTATTGTAGTAAAGGATCCTACAAATTAATGTAAGATGCAATCACAGAAATAATTATATTATAAGTACGTCTGAACCAGTGACGACTCTACAACAGATTTTATCCATCGGATCACCAGCAGTGATATATATATATATATATAAGTCTAAAGATTAGCTAATTTTACACATACAATTAGTATTGTAAAAACTATCGACACTGACGAAGGCTATTTGTTAAGCCGAAATATTTGTCAACACGATTTTATAACATCATCTTCGTATATTACCATCTTATGTTAGTACCGTTGTGCAAATCTTTAGACTTATATAAATTTTCCTTATCTGCGCAGTATCGTCTATTCTAGACGATCCGGTACATATTTAATTTGCTGGTTGGTCTTTTTCATAGACTTCTATATATATATATATATATATATATATATATATATATATATATATATATATATATATATATATATAAAAGTTTAAATTGAAAACAACGTTCAAACCTATGATTGCGTTGGATAAAAACCGCAATTTTTATACGTGTGCATGTAAAACAAATTTCTTGGTAGAGGGGTCTAAATACAGCACAAACAACAATTTCCAAAAGACCAAAAAAAGTGAAAAAGTCTATTTTATCAAAACGCATTTGACTAACAGGTCGAACAACTGATGTTCTTAAACCCTGCTGACTGCCATTGGCGATTGCCAAATAAATTGATCACCAGATCTAACAAAATGGATCTTAATATTAATTTAATACCAAACAGAAAACAATAAACTTGTGGAAAAGATGGTATACCACAAACATGAGGTGCAAAAATTTGTACACCATATCCGGATTTCGACAATTAATGTCTCTTCAGTGATTTTAGGGATCGAAACGGTATTTGGAAGGCAATATAATTTACCTCAATTTAGGAAAGACTCTTGAATTTTAAAGAGTCGAAATAGGATGAACGGATCATATAAACACGAAGGAGAATATAATACAAGCCCAAACGAAAAAATATATAAAAGTCTAAATTGAAAACAACGTTTAAACCTATGATTGCGTTGGATAAAAACCGCAATTTTTATACGTGTGCATGTAAAATAAATTTCTTGGTAGAGGGGTCTAAATACAGCACAAACAACAATTTCCAAAAGACCAAAAAAAGTAAAAAAGTCTATTTTAACAAAACGCATTTGACTAACAGGTCGAACAACTGATGTTCTTAAACCGTGCTGACTGCCATTGGCGATTGCCAAATAAATTGATCACCCGATCTAATAAAATGTATCTTAATATTAATTTAATACCAAACAGAAAACAATAAACTAGTGGAAAAGATGGTATACCACAAACATAAGGTGCAAAAATTTGTACACCATATCCGGATTTCGACAATTAATGTCTCTTCAGTGATGTTAGGGAACGAAACGTTATTTGGAAGGCCATATAATTTACCTCAATTTAGGAAAGACTCTTGAATTTTAAAAAGTCGAAATAGGATGAACGGATCATATAAACCCGAAGGAAAATATAAAACAAGCCCAAACGAAAAGATATAAATAAGTCTAAATTGAAAACAACGTTCAAACCTATGATTGCGTTGGATAAAAACCGGAATTTTTTATACGTGTGCATGCAAACCAAATTTCTTGGTAGAGGGGTCTAAATACAGCACAAACAACAAGTTCCAAAAGACCAAAAGTGAAAAAGTATATTTAAACAAAACGCATTTGACTAACAGGTCGAACAACGGATGTTCTTAAACCGTGCCGACTGCCATTGGCGATTGTCAAATAAACGGATCACAAGATGTAACAAAATGGATCTTTATTTAATTTATTAATTCAATAATACCAAACAGAAAACAATAAACTTGCAGAAAAGATGGCATACCGCAAACACGAGGTGCAAAAATTTGTACATCATATCCGGATTTCGACAATTAATGTCTCAGTGATATATATATATTGAAAGTAGAAGGTTTATACATCCCTGTTTGTATTGAATTGATCTAAGATATTATATTGTGTTTATGTCTAGCTTATGTCAGTTGTTCTTTATTTTTGGGAAATATCATTAAAAGCATTTACCGTTCAAAAAATCTTATTACCTTAAGATCTTATGATGATATTCAGTGTCATACACATGTAAAGCAGATATTTTCTTAATTCTAGGTTTTTCTCAATATAAATTTTCTAACACATTTCTGATTTAATGTTTGTACTGTATTTCATTTATGAAACATGGTCAATGACACTGACACCATAATGGACTGCAACCTTTATACAGAAACAATAATAATCATGACCATATATTATCATATCAATGCATATGCTATGCACATGGTTTAAATTTACATTTTATTTCAACTTATTTCGAACAGGCAATACTCAAACTGGTGTCTTCACATTTAGTTAACATTGAAGATGATACACTGAAAACACAACTGATTGGTAAGAAAAAAAATCTGTTGCAACCTGAATTCAAAGTAATGTCATGACATTGTTTCAATCAGTATTTACAGCAAATCTGCCGTTATTTATTTTTGTTTTTTTTTTATCAAACTTCCCAAGTTTCCTGGAATCCAAACAATTTAGAGTCAACTATTGCATTAACACTTGAATGCAGGGGAAGCTACATGACCAAAAACGATATAGAATCAATAACCAGAACCACCTAAGGCTAACTATGTCTGATTTACCTGGTATTTAATTGAAAACTCGAGCGTTATTTGAATGATAGCGATACAGTAAAACCTGTGTGACCCGGTCGGCAATTATACTATGTTAAAGGCCAATTTATACAGTGGATCGGTGTATTCAGGTTTCATACTTGACAGAACGTTATTGACCTGTGACGTCATATTTTTTTAGCAATAGTCTGGTCTCACTTTGGTCAGGTTTGTTTATACAACTCTTAATATGGTTCGGTTCTTATACATCCTTGGCCTTTGAATGTATAAAGTGTTAATTTTCAATATATTAACGTTTAGCTAATACTATATGAATTTGACTGATATTTAAGGGAAAAAATACCTGGCTCAGTCAAGAATTCCGATTCCGAAATTAATGAAACATGGCAATGTTTTTTGTATGACTTTTTTATCTTGAAACTTTGAAAAATTAAGAACATAAGGTGGCTATTGATACTTTTAGTTTTATGAAAGCAAAATACTCCTTTTTTTGCTCCCATTTTTGTTTCAAATAATCAATTGAATGGGAGAAATAGCATATATAATTTTATTTTTAACAAAAATGTACAAATATTTAACCTATTTTGTAGTGTGGCAAGAAAAAGAGTACGGCCTCTTTTATCCATTTTCTAAAGCCCATTATAAGAGCTATCTTTTCATATTGCATTCTAAATTCTATCGTTAAGGTTCGTTCTATTATAAAAATGGATTTTCATGTGTATTCTTTACAATTACATCCCAGCTCCTTTGTTCTACCAGGGGTGATCTGAGCAGGATCACCCTAGCTTGAGTTTCTTTGTTCTGCATGCTTTCCTTTGTTCTGTAACATTTTGGCGAGAATATCAAATCCACAATAAAACTTAGAAATATTTATACGAAATAGACTTATTATCAAAATTTGTGTCCAAAAAATCCTGTATCTATGCTGGGAATCGAACTCGAGACCTTTAGCATATCGACCCACGAGTCATACCCCTACACCAGGACGACTGGATACAAACTCTGTAAATTTAACATATTTAAACATTGTGTTCGGGGCTCAAAAAGTGTATATACTATATAGTAATAATTAAAGTATATTATAATGATTGTGTGTTCTAAGCTAGATTTTATGAAGCGTAAATGGGTTTTTATCTAATCTAGAACACCCGGGATGTAAAATAGTTATGCCATTCGGACTTGGCCATCCGGCCATCGGGGTGATCTTACACTGACACATCGCGTCCTCATGGGATAACTATTACAGACATGTCTGCACAACATGTAGATTCGTGTGCTCTATACATTTTATATTAAATACTTAACTTAAGGCAACAGTTGTTACCGATGATCGTAAATCAATACAAAAAGAGACAAATGAAGGTACTAAACAAAAACTAATAAACTGGCATGAACTCCAAAAGATATGAGACCAGTTGCGCCGACAGAGTATGCGATTCCTGGTTGCATGAAGCACCCACAACGAGACTTTCCACTAATTGAAAATGTTACAAACGCGAATAGGACACAATCAGTTAAATGCATGTTAGACGCGTCTAGACTATTCTAATGAAACGGCATTTTATAAATTACATTTTGTCACAATATTATTTAATAAAATCACTTTAATTCAGATCGTATATTAACTATATTGTGCTTAAAAATCTTTTACATCGACATAATGTCTCTCCAAAGCGGTACATTCTTCATCTCTCACCTAGCTTATTGATAAATCACTTTTATACAATTCAATGTATGCATTCTCAATTATCTTTAATCTGAATGTTAAATTGTTTCCTTAACGAACCTGTTTAGTTTTCTCTCCTTATCATAAAGGATAAATACCTGTCGCACTCCAAGTATTCGAGGAATTTTATTTTCTAAAATCGGGATCAAATTCGGTGTAAAGTATACAGGACCTTCTAAGAGAGAATAAAAAGAAATTGTCATAATCATGTGTTTCGCTGAACGATTTTTTTGGCGTGTAAATCCTTATTTTTTGTCTCGCCTGCGACGAAAGTCGCAGTATATCGAGACATAGGTATTACTATCCGGCGGTGGCCTAAACTATTTGCTTAAAGCTTTATATTTCAGAAGGAAGAAGACCTGGATGTTTCATATCTTGTATGCAGATACCTTATGTTACGAAGTTTCCGTCTGTCATATGTCCAATGTCCTTGATCTCATTTTCATGGCTCAGCGACTGCTTGAAAAAAGAATTGATTTTTTTTTTGTCATGTGAATTTCTCACTTATTATTAGTAATAGGATAACCATATTTGGTATATGGGTGTATGGAATGACTGTAATGGGTACATGTCAGTCTGGCAGGTTTATCTGACCTTGACCTCATTTTCAGGGTTCATTGGTTAATGTTAAGTTTTTGTGTTTTGGTCTGTTTTTCAAGTACTATAACATGTATAAGCAACAGGTCAACTATATTTGGTGTATGGAATGATTGTAAGGTGTACATGGCTGTCTGGCAGTTATCATCTGACCTTGACCTCATTTTCATGGTTCATTAGTCAATGTTAAGTTTTTGTGTTTTGGTCTGTTTCTCAAGTACTATAAGCAATAGGTCAATTATATTTTGTGTAAAAAAAAATTGTAAGGTGTATATGTCTGTCTGACAGCATTTATCTGACCTGAGTTTCTGTGATGTTTTTAGTTAAACCTTTATCTTTAAGACTTTCAACATAAAATCGATGGCCAGTAAAGCAGGCAAGACATATCAGCGTGTGCACTCTTGTTTATTTATAGTTTCCCAATGCTATCCTTTTTTTTTAAATAACTTTATATTAGAGAAAATAAGTTCAGTCTTAAACAAATGTTCATGTCTTATATCTACTATTTCTAACATGAGGAAATACAATGATACATTGTTGTAATTTTACTGTCACAAAAAAGAGGTGTAAGTGTTCCATTTGTATATTTGTAGATACATTGTAAATACATTTTTATACCATAATGCAACATAACAGATGTGTTGCTTTGTATCTTACATAGGCATATGCGTATGATAAGCTTCAAGATGCTTCTAGCATCTTTGAAGAGACACAAATTGTCAAAATGTACATTCGGTGAATTGAGATTGGTACCGTTAATGTTATTAAAACGTTTGAGATAATTCAAGTGTTCTTAAAAGGTTAGCATTGTCTACTTCGCATGTGCCACCCTTGGTTTGATTTATATCATTTTGTGTAGTATTTGAAAACGCTTTTAATTACATGATTTGAAAGATCTAAAACTTGTTTTACAAGCAGCGTAAGCGTACTTCCTATACATTAGTATAATATTATCTTTAAAACTTGAATTTCTCAACGGTATAGCTGTTAGTTAAACATGATTAATCTTATGAATTGTTTTAAATAGATATGAACTCTCATTTCTCTTTTTTATTCATAGGCAGACTAATTGAGTTGAATCCTATACGCATCGATTATGACAAACTATGTTTATTTATTGACATGTCTGAAAAATTTCCTTCTGTGATACTTCAACAAATAATTTCTGAATATTGTATTTTTAACAAACTTGTGATGGAAGACGTTCTTAGAGAGGAAAAACACGACCTTTTTCATAAACGAGTCAAAGCAGAACCATGTTGTGAGTGCACAACAGAATACTCTACTTACATAAAAGTAATTCCAGAAAATCTATGGGAAGCCTTGTTTAAAATGACAAAAGTAAGATCAAGTAGTTGTTTGCATTCCTGTACAGCTGAACTAAAAAAATGCTATGAACGTTTTGTTCCAAAAAGGATCGACACGTCTGTTTTGTCAGTGTCGATGCCATTGATTCTAAATATACCAAGTGTTTTAAACTATGTTATAAGTCGCTTATGCGTAAGTGGATTCAGCAATTTTCTGGTTCAGAACCAGCATACATTATACCATAGTATGGAGAAAAGGAGGTGTTGTAAGTGTAAAAATGACCCTATTGAAAAAATATTAATTAATAAAAAGGAATGGAACAAACTTTATAAAAAAGAAGATCATGTATCTTGCACGACAAAGGATTGTTGTTGTCACTTCTCAGTAATAAATGGAATTGAATACTCAAGCCTTGACGATACTCTTTTGTCCAAAATTTTTTATGTTTCGGGCCCTATAAGTGTGCTGAACAAAATTGGACAAGATAGGTTTTTATACTTTCTTAGTTGGACTGTTGATGACGAAGCTTTACGAAATGCATTAACAGAACTATCACAGATAATACACAATAAGAGTTTTTCCGATATCGTACAACACATATCATCTAGTAACGTCTCTCAATTGGGTGAGATGAAAACGCAAGAAGTTGAAGCACGTGATTGGTTGTATAGACAATTCCGACATCAAAAGGTAAGTCTTTATATATGGATATAACACATTATATTACTATTTAATTGTATATTAAAGCTTTGATTTCAAATAATTTTCTGTTTTATTGTAAATATTCTAAACAGGTTTCGCGTTTATAAATAATTATTGTCAAACCGAAATGACTACTTTTGGTCAAATCATATTGTTTCAAATTGTAAGAATAAAATTATTCAACTGAAATATATCCTCTCTGACAATGGTTAAAGGGGTACGGTAACGTATGATATAAGAACATTGTCATTTTGAGGTTTATTTGTTTTTCAGGAAACAACAGAACTATCACTTCCAATTATTGTACGTGATACAGGTATGTATTGTTTATAGATAATAATTGATTGTTATGAAATATGAAATACGAATTCCAAAAAACAAAACAAAAAATCGCACAAGACAAAGTAAGATTTACCGAAACTTTCATTGCGGAGGGCTGTTCTTATCATTGTAGCACATTTTTCTAATTCTCTATGAGAAGCGATGACCATAGTTGTCAAATTTGCCATGGAATTTGACTATTTACCAAATCAAGTACTACTGGTTTCTGTATGTAATAATTTTCTGAATCCATGAATCTAAAAGACATATGGGTTATTTACACTCTTTGACACATTCCCCATTTCCATTCTCAATTTTAGCTATCAGAGCTTACTCAAAAGTTTATTCTCATATAATTCGGCGATTATGGTAAAAGAAAGTTAATTTTGATATATATTTTTGGATATAAGAACGGTGTAGTTCATTAAGTAGGATGTATAAGTACCCGGTCTGTGTTTTTATTAGATATATTTCTATTTGTATCCATCTGATGAGTTAAGCCTTTTTCAACTGATTTTTATAGTTTGTACTTATGTTGTGCTGTTACACCACTGTCTCAGGTTAGGTGAGAGTTGAGCGCTCACAAACATGTTTAACCCCGCCACATTCTTTTGTGCCTGTCCCATGTCAGGAGCCTGTAGTTCAGTGGTTGTCGTTGGTTCATGTCTGTCATATTTGTTTTTCGTAAATTGTTTTGTTATAAATTAGGCCGTTAGTTTTCTCAATTGAATCGTTTAATAATTTTCATGTCGGTCCCTTTTATAGCCGACCATTCGGTATGGGTTTTCCTCATTTTTGAAGGCCGTACAGTTGCCTATAATTGCTAACATCCACTCCATTTAAACTTTGGTGGATAGTTGTCTCATTGGCAATCATACCACATCTCCTTTTTTTTATATTATTACACGTAAACGGTTCGACGAAAAATTATATGTTAAAAACTGAAAGCGATATGTAATTGTGGCTTAAATTCGTTGTATCACCTTTTAAAGTGTAAAATTTATATTTTGTTTGTTTTGGTAAAATAAACTTAAATAAAATATTTTGAGCAAACTATAATATAATACTAGTATCTCAATTCTTTGTTAAACATTTGAAAGGTATTTCCCATTAAAAGTCTTGATATAGTTGTGATGTACTCTTTACGACCTTTCATTTGATAACTTGAAGACAATTTAGTTTTTGCACTTAATGACCCCCATTTTTGGGGGACAGAAATTTGATATTTGAAATGTACGCTTTATGGACTTTCATTTGATATGCGACAACCTTACCATCTTAGAAGTTTGAATTTTGGCGCTTTATGACCCCACCCTTCTCTTCAGGATGGAAAAGGGGGTTTACATTTCTATTTTTGAATAGAGCTCATTTAGACGTTGTATGTGATATGTCACATGACCCCATTTGGCAAAGTCCAAAAACTGATGCAATATCGATTTATGAACTTATGAAACTTACAAAGTCAGTGCTAAACATGAAAATTTCAACCTGCTTATTTTTCTTTGTTTATTACCAAATGTTTTTGGTATTTAGTCAAACATATAACCATGTTAATCTCTTCAATTTCTGAATATTTCAGGCGGACAGCTATTGTTGATTCAGAAAATTTTGGCCCCCTCACAAAATTTCAAACTGCAATATCTCTTAAACGAAATCAGATATCTCAGATCTGCTAAGGGTAAGATGATCTGCAGATGAAGTACAGCACTGCCAAAAATTGGGCAATGCCATAGCTCATTAAGGGTACAATGAATAATTAAATATATGATACTATACCGAACTTTAGAACCGAAAGTCGCAGGAGCATGGGACTACCATCATTCAACTCAGGACCACTTGACCTTTCAAAGGTTCACAAGGTAAAGGTTATTTTGAAGGTCAATGTAAAATTCCCTCATGACCTTGACAGTGACCTAAAATTGAAGATCTTAAAATATTGCTCATTTTTGCAGTTCAAAGTAGGTTGATATCTAATATCTCAAAGATATACACAAAAAATATACATTAAATAGTCGTAACTTTTGAACGGATGGTCGGACAGTTTTGGGTCTGATGTATAAAATGAAGAGCTCTTCAAGAGGAACATTGTGTATGCTGTGTGTATTAATTTTCTCTACTTCATCATGAGATCTACCTATTGTCCAAATAAGGTCATGATATCTTCAAAAACAACCAGGGAGGAGCATGTCGAAAAAAAAACAATAAAAGGGGATGCTGAAATTCTAAACAGCGTCATCTGGTATTACTTCATGATGAGGTCTATCGATGATTCAAATTTGGTCATGATAAATGCAATAAAATTCTTTCCCAATGCAGGGGAAAGACCTTATTTAAGGTTTCTTTTAAACATCATATGAATTGACAATATCATATTCCCATTAAGAAATATTTAAGAGTTTATCAATCAATAATATAGTTAGTAAACATCAACATGTATTGTTCTTTTTTAATCTCTGACAAAGCATGGATGTTATTTAAAAAAAAAATACGACCGCATAAAAAACAAGTATAGTGGTCCCCAAATCTTTTGAAATTGATAACTGATTATTCAATTTTTCATTTTGATTGTCATTTGATCAATAGTTTTTATATGTATAATCTTTGAAAGGAAATTATGAAATGTTTAAGATGAATTGTTAATCCCTGAAGAATAATTTGAACCAAACAAACATAATTTCATTTTCTTGATTCTAGTCCTGAACTTTTCGACTTGCAAATATTCACCTTATGGACCTTTTATTTGTTTTTCCTTTGGCTAAACCGTTGTATGTTGGTCAAGTCTTTCCTTGAATATTTATTTTCATTTTCCTTTTGGCATTTTCCTCTTTTTTCATAACATAATTTATAGCTGCTTCGTCAACTAATTTGATTTATTAATATCAACATGATCACGAACATTTCATATGTTTTATTATTTTTTGGTTAATTCTAGATATGGGATACATATATATATAATTATTGTTCGGGTGAATGTGGAAAAATTGCAGACAGTCCCAAAATCTGTTGAAATGCTTATAGTTCATTCTGAAATATATGCATTTTTTAAAAAGTTTTATACAATGCAAATTTGTAACAGAACTGTATTAGCTGTTTTGTCTCTAATTTGGCTTAAGCTAAATTAAGGATTTCAAGGTTTAAACATCGCTTTTTTACAATTATTTTATCTATTGTTAGTTGGTTTGAGTGTGAAAAGTGTACAGATACCTACAGATTTTTCTTTACCTCACAGAACGTAAGTACAATCTGTTCGCAATATCATTCATAAATGAAAACGCATAACAGTCAGTAGTCCAGTGACTGTCGTTGGTTATTGTCTATCAAAATTGTGTTTCGTTTCAAAATAATTGAGCTGCATCGGATAGAAATCGACCTTATGCAAGTGCACGTATACATGTGCATGTATAAGACTTGAATTGATTTTTGGAACATTCAAATACGAAATGAAGATGAATTTTGGTCTGTTTTGTAGTGTTCTAATATCAACTCAATTTTCAAACAGTTACAGACTTTGCATATAGATTTTTCCAACACGAAATAAGTTAACAGATGTATTAATATTCATTTGTTTAAGGCCGATTTCTATCCGACGCAGTTCAATTATATTATCATATCTGTATTGTCTTTTGAATTGTTTCATATTCTGTAACCTTTTATAAATTTCTATACTGTATTGGACTTGCTCACTGTTGAAGGCCATGTGTTGATCCGTGTAAGTTTTTAAAGACCTACATGAGGCTTCTCTACAGAGATTACATCGATTAAAGTTTCTTTTTTTCTTTCTAAACTTTACTGCCATTTATTGACAAAAGGACAAAAGGCGGTACCATTTATGATATATTTGTTCAAGCGTTTCTTAATTCTTAAAATCTACAATACCTGACTGTTTTTCTATAAATAGTTTGTTATGTTTTTATTGAAAGGTTCGATCTCTACATAAATTCCCTCTTGTTTAAGAAAATTAAGTATCTCTGATTTTACTTAAATCCATTGTTGCTCATGTTGTCTGCTTGGTTTTCGATGCATTTATATAGTTTTGTGTTTTGATTATCACTACGTACACGATTGCAAGTCCATTCCTGTTATCGAGATAATCTAGAACATGTTGTCATGAAATGATTTGTAACAGGATACCCTTGTCTTACAGTTAGACAGAAAATCTCAAACAGGCATTATAATGCAATTTCTTTAAAACGATAATTTTCATTGGGCGTTGGCAAATTTTTTGAAGGGTAAGTTTCCACGTTCTACCAGTCCGTAACTGAAGAAAGCCACTATTCCGAATTCCGAATTCTTTTGGTATTTAATTTCTCAAAAAATAAACAAAGAATTAAAATTTTGTTCCTCAAAATTTTCCTTTTGTCAATATTTATACCATTCAGAAGCGTACGAAAAGTGTTTATGTTTGACATCGGGAGTATACCTATGACGTCACATTATTTAGATGCCAAAGACGATGTAACAGTTTAGCGGAATTTTTCATTTATGGCATTTTTCAAGCCAAAATATTTACTAAAATGGAAGTTATTTTAATATGTGGTATTAGAATAGAGATAGTGCATCGCTAGGTAAACTCAATTTGCGACAGTAAAATCTACGTTTTAGGAAGACCAAGCTCAAAACACAATACAGTTATCTCCTAATTACAAATACCCAATCAGGGATACTAATAAACAATAAAACGATCAAAGTCCGCGTCACATGTGGAGTCGGATCGGCTTACCCTTCCGAAGCACTTGAGATCACCCCCGGTTTTTTGTGGGGTTCGTAACGCTCAATCTTTAGTGTTTTGTGTACTGTTGTATGTCTGTTGGTCTCTTTCTTATTTTGTCATGGGTTGTCAGTTTATTTTCGACTTATGAGTTTGAATATCTCTTTTGTATCTTTTGCCTCTCTTTAACTCGATACACAAAATTAAAGATCGACCTCGGTAGACCATTAAAACATAACGATAACGTCTGTTTCATTTGTTATCAACTTGATATGAAACTTGTACAAGACTGTAAGTATGTCTATATGTTTTTGGTATATTGTGTAGTTCGTTTAGTGTATTATCAACTCCTTCTCCACATCCGTTCATACCTGCAAAAATCGTGAATGTACTCGAATGCTCCGGAAGGGTAAACAGTCTTTTAGCACCCAAAGAGTACAAAATTAATATCCGATATATACACATGTACATGATTATATATGTATATATATATGAAACATTCTCAAACTTTTCCATACCCCAAACGCGTCCGCTTCGCCGAAACTTTTCCATTATGCTCGAACGTGTCCTTAAAATTAAATATCGCCCAAACATGTCCAACGTCACTTCCACCATACGTGTCCGATAATTGTCTTCGATGAAACGTGCCTCATTTTCATCTCAGCCAGACGTGTCCGAATATTTCTATCTGCCGAAACATGCACACTTTAACATTGTTTAAGACACTTCATATACTTTTATCATCGCTTGGCGTGCATTGTCTGTTGTCGTCCGTCGTCTGTTATTGTCCGTTATCTGTTGTCGTCCGTTAACTTTTACGAACATCTTCTCTGAATCGATGGAGTTAACCAGATCCAAACTTAGCCATATTGGGATCTAGTTTATAAAATGTGTCCCATGATGCCGATTGTCAACCAACACGGCCGACATGGCTAAAATGTAACATAGGGATAAAATGCAAGTTTTGTCTATTATCTTGAAAACCGCTTAAGATAGTGAAAATCTGACAAAGACAGAAGAAATGTTCAGAATAATGAAAGTGATCACTTGTTCATTAACTTCAAAATTGTCAGACGACTTTTTATAACAGTTATTGCCCTAAAATGACGAATTTTACCATTTGTTTCATTTTCTCGACTGGATTTTTTTTCAACCAAATGTGTGATAACAAATCTCTTTTTCATAAAGATGGACACAATTGGTCGTTTTTGAAATGTGGCAGGATTGGAAATTAACACGTTTCGGTGTCTATCACTAACTAAACATGTTTGGGCGTAAAGCTACTTCATATGGACATCTTTGTCGTCGAGAGTTGTCTCATTTGCAATCATATCATATCTTCTTTTTTTTTATATGTTTGAGGGATTGGACACGTTCGAGGGTGATGACACGTTTCTGAATGTTGCATATATAAACAAAGTCAAAATATTCCACACAAGATAGCGATATAAAAAAAAAATAAGAAAGATGATTCAAAGTTCGTTTTGTATTGTAATCATTTACATTATTTCAACCGAAAAGAAAATAATAATGTTAAACACAGAAAGACATATATATTGATACAATGAACGTTGTCAATGGTTCGTAACGTTATAGACACATTCGATTAATAACAAGGAAAGCAACGTTCCTTTTTATTATTTTATGTTGTATTTGCGACATGCCATAGCTTCTGTTTTCATAAAAGCTCTTCATAATAAAGCCATTGAACCAAAGGTTTCTTATGATAAAGTTGTCACTTGGAATAGTGTGTTCTTGTCACATAGTAACCGCTGCGGTATATGTGTGACATCGACAAGTTTTACAGTTAACATTACGAGTTATATGATCGATACGTGTCTCAACTCACTATAGAAGTATCTTTGCGGTTTTAAATCTCAAGAGTCTATAATCTTATTTGCAAATTAACCAATTGTATCATGACATTTTGGGTGAGTTTGATTTCGAATGACATTTGACATCATTAAATGTATCGCTTACAATGTCGACACACAGTCTCGCTCTGGTTTGAATTCATGCGGTGCCATAATTTGAATATTCATCGGTGATCTACTTACTGCTGTTTTATCTGCTTTTACACTTTTCCATCGGCAAAAAATCATCAAATATACCAACCTATAATTCGATACGTCAGATAAACCGCGAAATTCAATGTGGGAAGACTCATCTTAAGACGTTCAAGAAGTTTTGTTGGTTCTCCTTGACATTTTATGAATTAGGTTTTCTAATTTTTGCACGCGCATCTGATGACGGTAGAATTGTATAGAATAGTGGCTCATTATTATGCATGGTAACGTTTCGTTTACTTGTAAATGGTGCAAATTTTAGGAATTTTTAGAAATGCATAGCCTATTTAATTTTGTCTTTACAAGTTAATTGTAGTAATATTGATTGTTATCTTTTTCAGTCAAAAATTCACAGACATCACTTCCGAAGAAAATAATTTTTTAGTTGTGGTTTATGGATTAACAAAAATAGTGTATCCTGTAATAAGAAAACATTTCAATACAGAATGTCCTGCTGAAGTGTTAGATAAAATACGTATGGGTATTTACGCACATTATTGTAACGATTCGAATAATGGCGAGTATAAAAGTCTAAAGAAAAGAACACATCTAACAGAGAAGCAACGAGAACAACTTTTTTCCCCAAAACGTTAGTTTATTATCTTACATACATTGCAGAACGTCAGTCGGCATTCATGCAAAACTTTGTCTGTGTCTTTGAACTATTTGCTGGTCTTTGATATTTCTATGTATAGCATAGTTAGAAACAAAAGGCTAGCTATAAAGATATCTGAACGCATTTTATAATTTATTTTACCACTCTTAATGATTCCGTCTTTTTTAAAGTGCGCGAATCACTTTCAGTAACAACAAAAATGGACTTAGTTTATAAATGTATATTTTCTTTTTATAACCAGTCTAAAAGGGTACAACATCACCAAAAAATAACAATAAAATGAATAAATGTAACTATAAATATTTCGGATAACAGATATCCTTCATCATATGCAGTATGATCACGATGTAAAATGAATCATATCAAACTATTCTGATTATAAAACTATAACATTCTTCAATTCTATACAGTAAAACAGGTCATGATTCATTTTACATCGTGTTCATACTGATGAAGGATATCTGTTATCCGAAATATTTATAGTTACATTTGTTCATATTATTGTTATTTTTTGGTGTACCCTTTTAGACTGGTTATATATTATATTTTGTAGTGTACTGTATCATATTTATATGATCCATCGCCCCGTAAGATTTATCGTTGGCTATTATTCAGTCATTTAATTATTTTTTTTATAAATATATTAATATGTATTTTTTGTCGGAAACTTCTTTTGTCACTTTAAAACCACATAACATTATAGCATCATAAACTATAATTTATAACACGAGATACGATATACATCTCACAGTTTTCATTTGTTACCTTTTATTAAATACCGAAATCGTTAATGATGAAGCTTTATGGCATTACATGTTACCTAAAATCATTAAGGAACACAAATTATATGTTAATCATATTTATCATTCAGAGGAAGATTCGAATACATTTGATTTGGAATTGATGATTTTCCTTTTAAAACAAAGACCTGAAGAAGAAAAAGGGAAGAAAGACGATGATTATCAATTAGATGTCATTGATAGCATCAGAAGAGAAATTTTTCAAAGTAGTAGCGGAATGTTAAACGTAACAAAGTTTAATATCACCATGGAAAGCATTACTAAGGTATGCTGAAAACACTTTTCCTTTGACATTTTAAACATAGTTAAAAGTATGATTTAAAATCATTTTATCAGTTGTAGACTTATATAAATTTAAGGACGAGTCAATTTTGTCAGACTAATTTACGATTTGGTCATATATGTAGGGTGTATTCTATTATGAATGATAGCCATTATAAAAATTACATATTAAGTTGTAGGGTCATATAAATTTAAGGACGAGGCAATTTTGTCAGACTTATTTATGATTTGGTCATGGTTTGTATTATACTATAAGTGATACCCTTTATACACATCGATTGCCATTAGACTGAATTGAAGATTCATTTAGGATCAGTTGATTCTCACTATTTGATTACTTTAGTTTATTATGTAAGTTAGACCTCTATTGGAATATTTTTTTTTTTTATATAAAAATGTAAACTGTGTATGTATATGAAGAAATGTAAACGATTAATATGAAATATTTCGTCCTGAAGCTTCCTTATTTCTGTGATTTGATATAAACGAATTGTAATTTCAGGCAGTATTGCACTTAGGAGGAGCAATTCAAGAGGAAAATCTGTTAAACCTACATCACATTAAAAATATATTAGGTTAGTAATATAAAATAATAATACAAACGGGCATCTCTAAATGTCAGTCCATTAAAGTTTTAAGACTGTAACTGTTTAAAATGTCTATTAAAATGCAACAGTAGTTTCACTATTTCCAAAACCGGTCCATCTATTTGAAAATGCAAATAAACATTATAAAGGAAAGGTAACATTTAGAAAAATGTTTTTGTTACAAAATAGGGAAATCTCCAGTTATCGTTTGTGCACATCGATTTTTTAACACAATTTAAAAGAAAATGTGCGGAGAAAAGATGGATGTGTATCTATTTATATATTGTACTTACTCGTATGTCTGGATTTGTAACACACTCAAGAATCAAAAAATCCAAAATTAAAACAACGTTCTACTAGATAAAATAAACAAAAATGCTATCGATAGCCTTCATTTTCGGAAGACAAGTATCTTGCAGATAATATGAAATTCCTCCGCCTAAGGAGGTATATTAATCACCCCGAACTGGGAAGATACAGATAAAACACAAGATTTGTTAATTGGTCAATTACAAGTTCATTGATAATCATTTCCGTAATCTGTTTGTTTTGTTGTCTTTATTCTTCAATTCATTTTCTTATTTCTTTTGTTTTAAGTTTATACATATGTGTTTTATCTATAGGGTTATGTGCAACACGAAATTTTTTTAAAAAGAACACGTTATAAATTTCATGCTTCCCAAGCGCTTTTCTGTGTTTACCTTCATCAGGAACGTTCAACACGGAATATTTGAAAGACAAGGATATATAAGAACCGAAACAGTTGAAGAGCTATACAACTAAAAAGGACCCCAAAAAAATAGCCAAATCCATTTAAGGTCAACAAAATTGTCTTTTAATTTTCGTGTCACTGGTTTCCAGTCTCATGTTCATATTATTAACAACTTCTATTGTTCATATATTCTGTAAAATAGGGAAATCAGGTGCTCTGGAAGATTAGCAAATTCTACCTTGATCCAAAATTCGTAATCATCAATTCCCTTAGTAAATATGTTTCAGAGGTTAGTGTGACGTCCATTTTCGCTGAAATAGTATACATTATTGTTTGGGGGCCAACTGAAGCCCGTCTCCGGGTGCGGGATTTTCTCGCTGTGTTGAAGACCCATTTGTGGCCTTGGGCTGTTTTCTGCTCTCTTGTCGGGTTGTTGGCTCTTTGACACATTCCCCGTTTCCATTCTCAATTTTAGTTATATTGTCAAAGACAGGGATCTTAAGAGCAGCTTTTTCCCTTCATTTTATTTAAATACCAAAAACTCGCTAATGGCAATGCACACAACATAATGAAATCCAGAATAGGCGTACTAGAAGTCTGCAAATAGATTTTGTTCTTCAATAGGTCATGATATTCTTGAATGTAATCACTTGTTTTTATTACCGATCATGCATAAATTCTATATTTTGAGAGGTAGAAAGTTGTCAAAGTGTTCTTATGATTTTTATTTCAGAATAAGATCAGAAGGGATATGGCACTGACGCATAATCAAGTGATAGTTGGAACGAACGGACATTATCTTATACAAGAATAGCATACATTTCATTAAGGAATGAAGAAATTAGAATGTATAGTGGTTAATCCTTTTTCATGGACTACAAAGCATATGTTGGAGAGAAACTTATAGTCATATATGATTGTTTTATATCAAATCGCCTCAGTAACAACTAACACCAATTTCATATATGTATGTAGAGCATTTAGTTATAACATGTAAGAGGGCATTATACATTTATATTTATAAGTAAATCCTTTATCGTTTACAAATCTTGTTTATTTTGTTTATAAAATATTCTTCTATACACTAAAAAAACGTATTCATTTTGTACTGCAAAAAAAATTGAATTGATACTTTTTCCTAATTAAAATTATGTATACTTATCATTAATCAGTATCGACCTAAACATTAAAAAATAACAATTACAGCAGAATGCATTGAGTGTGTAGGTAAAGGTAATATCTTTGGTTAGCTTGCTTGCTAGCTGAACCTTGAAGTCATTATTAGGTTAGGTAAACTACCCTCCTTTAAGAGTAGACTAGTCCGACAGATAACCAATCTATTTCTGTAGGACTAGACTACTCAGAAAGGAGGGTAGTATACCTAACCTAATAATGACTTCACGGTTCAGCTAACAAGCAAGCTAACATAAGATTCTACCTTTATCTACACACTCAATGCATTCTGCTGTAATGCGGTGTATAAATGAACGGATCAAAATGATTTATCAGTCGTCACCATTTATCTTCCTAAGAAAAAAAAGGTGCCAATGTTAAATGTATGAAAAATCTAGAGAGAATCATTTCCCGCCAAATTTTCAATGGCTTATATCTCGAAAACAAGGACACTGACCCTTCATTTTTTCCTGCTTTTTTATTTCCTGTATCTATATACTATCAATTTATAACAGTCTTTCTAAAAGCTTGTTATTTTGAAACAGAGAAACGAACATTAAATCCATTGGATGTTGGATGTGTACTGATTGATATTTTAGTCTTGAATACATGATTTTTTTATCAGTTGTTATTGGCTTTCAACTAGTTTTCAATTACTGTGAGTACTCTCAGATCTTTACTTTATGTCTTTTTTGTTTTTGTTAGTTTTTTTGTGCTTTGTATCGATGAGTTAAGCTCGTTTCAACTGATCTTTATTTTATAGTTTGTTCTTATGCTGTACATGTTACACCACTGCCCAGGTAAGGGGAGGGCTAAGCGTCAGCAAACACGTTAAACCCAGCCATACTATGTGTGTGCCTGTCCCAATTCAGGAGCCTGTAATTCACTGGTTGTCGTTTGTTGCTGTATATCATTTTTGTTTATTGTTTTATACATAAATCAATTTTCTTGTTTGAATTGTTTTACATTTGTTATTTCTGGGCCTTTTATAGATAACTATGCGATATGGGTTTTTGCTCATTATTGAAGGCCGTACGGTGACCTCTAATCGTTAACTTCTACGTCATTTGGTTTCCGGTCTCTGGTGGAGAGTTGTCTCATTGGCAATCATACCACATCTTATTATATTTATAATGACATTCATTTTACAATTTGAACAAATTGTCTATACTATTCAACAAATAGCGTTATTTGCTTTTTTTGCGACAATTTGAGATGCATTAATGAAGAAAATTGCTATTTGAAACTGTGCTAAAATGGAATTTTACCATGAATTTTCTATATCCAGCCTGATCAGGATTGTCGACGAGAGAATAAGTAATATGAAAAAACAAATTATCGATAGCAAAACTTGATTGTACCATGGGAATATGAGTGATAGGAGTTGCGGGGTATGCGTAAATGAGACAGCATGCAAACGACACACATATAATATTTTGTTTTAATAAAGAGTATTATTGTATACATGTAGCTGTTCCTTTTGTCACCGGTTCTGGACATGCACCCATTGTTTTGGTGTGTTCTCTTCAGGTGGTAATATCGACTGGATTAAAAGTTTCCGAAACTTATTATATAGTTAATTTTCTAACTGCAAGGGTTAACTACGAAATAGCCATGTGTTCATAACGTTGCTTTCCTAGCCCTGTAGTCCAAACCTTCAAACTGTGCACTACGCATTTTCCGCTCTTCACACCAGTCCACATACATCGCAGAAAATACATATTTTGACAATTGTTCATTTGATCTCGTCCTGAATTAGATCATCCTTGAAATATTTGCCACTAGACGTTAGGTATCGTGAAATATTTTCCACTGGACGTTAGACAACCAACACTCGGATAAGCTTTCCGATATTGTACTTCTAGTAATCCTGATAATAAATGTATTTCTCATGTATTTATCAAAGTTGTACAAAAATCGAACATGTAAAAATGTTGTGTGTTTATAGTTGACTATTGTTTGGTTAATTATAGTAAGGTCGGTTCGATTGGGATATTGAGTTCATGCACGAGTGAACTCAGGTGATTTAAAGTCATTCGAGCCATTGCAGTCAAAGTGTACAGTAGCATTTTATTAGTTTATCTTCAACTTGTACTTTTCGTAATATGGCAAGTTCTGAACGTGAAGAAAATCACGTTTATGATCTTTTATGATATTATGATACTGACATAACAATAAAGATATGGTAACCAAAATTGCAGACATAACCTTGAACAATTTTAAACAGTATTTAAATAGTAAAATTGATAGCCTAAAGATGGAACTTCTGGAAGACGCGACGAATAAATCAGAAACCTTGTTATAAACAGCTTAAATCAAGACTTTCTTATAAGTTTAAGTTATAGTAAGCATGTTCAGCACGAATTTAATTCTGAAATTGATTATATAGTATCCAGGATCAAACGTGCAGCCGAGAGTGATGAATATTCTAAAGTCGTGGATATTAGCTATGACCTTATGGAGAAAATTCTTAAGCGGAACAAGTGTAGTAAGATCGCTGACAAGTCACCAGCAGAATGGGATACAGTCAAAGAATACCTATCAGACGAGCTTGCTTAGGATTCCTAGGATGAGAAGAAAATTAGGTCTGCTGTAACACGGACCTAGACGGACCTAGACGGACCAAGTAGCACAAGGAACAAGAGCGTTTTAAAGATCAAGGTGATAAGTATTGTTTACATCATGTATTGTTTTTCATCATATTGAATTTAAAATTTATTATAAAAATGAACATTTAGATTGTAATTCAGTACATGTCATTTGATTATGAAAAAGAATCCCTCTTCATGATCTGTTTAGGGAAATGAGAAGAACATATATAAGTATTTGAAAGATAATGATACACATTCATTTGTTTTAGACATGATTGATTATGGTTCTTATATCCAGTTTATCACAGTTCCGCCAGTTATACTGTTATATTTAACAAGAAATATTTAATAATGCTGAATTTGTTTCAGAAGCTAATTCAGAGAAAGGAATTGGAATATAAACATTTTTGTTTTTGGTTTTGTTTATCCTTGTTCAGAGTTCTGACATGCGCAGGTTATATAATGTATAGTTATCATGAGCTGTAGCTAAACTATAATACAGTTACCAAGAGTTTCATTTTGATTATTGTTGCTTAATTTACCACTGGGAATGATACTAGTAGATTTCTTCAGAGTTTATTACTTTTTGAGTATCTATTTGTCTTAATCACTGGGCTGATTGATTGTTAAATTTACTGCATGTGCTGGTAAAAAAAAAAAAAAAATTGAAACCACGTGCTCCTGACTGGTTGTCTTGATACTAAGTGACTGGTTGTCATTGAAGCCACTGTGCTGATTTTATTGAAGCCGTTGACTGGTTATTATCGAAGCATATGTACCGATTGTTATTGAAGCCACTTGACTATTGTTATTGAAGTCACTGGAATGGTTGTTATTGAAGACATTGGACTGGTTGTCATTGATGCCAATGGGCATGTTGTAATTGAAGGCACTGGACTGATAGTTATTTAAGCCTCTGGGCTGTTATCATTAAATACACTAGACAGGTTGTTATTGAAGGCACTGGACATGCTGTATTGGCGGCACTATACTGATATATTAAGCCTATGGGCATTAAATCCACTGGACAGGTTGTTATTGAAGTCACTGGAAAGGTTGTTATTTAAGTCACTGGAATGGTTGTTATTGAAGTCACTGGAAAGGTTGTTATTGAAGCCACTGGACTGGTTGTTATTGAAGGCACTGGACTAATAGTTATATTAAGCCTCTTGGCTGTTTATCATTAAATCCACTGGACAGGTTGTTTCTGAAGTCACTGGATGGTTGTTATTGAAGCCGCTGGACTAGTTGTTAATGAAGCCACTGGGTATGTCGTAATTAAAGCCACTTGGCTGATAGTTATTTAAACCGCTGGGCATGTTGTTATTGAAGCTAATGGGCAAGTTGTTGTTGAAGCCACTGGACTGGTTGTTGTTGACGCAACTGAACAGGTTGTTGAAGCCACTGGGCGTGTTGTTATTGAAGACACTGGGCAAGTTGTAATTTAAGCCACTGGGCTGATAGTTAATTAAGCCACTGGGCATGTTGTTATTGACGCCACTGGGAATGTTGTTATTGACACCACTGGACAGATTATTATTAATGCCAATCGGCAGGATGCTGTTGAAGCCAATGGGCATATCGTCATTTAAGCCATGGGCTGGTAGTTATTTAAGCCACTGGGTGTTGTTACAGACGCCACTGGGTGTGTTGTTGTTTTTGACGCCACTGGGCGTGTTTGTTTGTAAAGCCACTGGGCAGGTTGTTATTGACGCCACTGGGCAGGTTGTTATAGACGCCACTGGGCAGGTTGTTATTGATGCCACTGGGCAGGTTTTTATAGACGCCATTGGACGTATTGTTATTGAAGCCACTTTGGGTGTTGTTATTGAAGCCACTGGGCAGGTTGTTTGTAGGGCACTGGGCATGTTGTTATTGACGCCACTGGGCGGGTTGTTACAGACGCCACTGGGAGTGTTGTTATTGACGCCATTGGGCGTGTTTATTTGTGAAGCCACTGGGCAGGTAGTTATTGACGCCACTGGGCAGATTGTTATAGACGTCACTGGGCAGGTTGTTATAGACGCCACACTGCGTGTTGTTATTGAAGCCACTGGGCAGGTTGTTATTGACGCCACTGGGCGTGTTGTTTACTGAAGCCACTAGGCAGGTTGTTGTAGACGCCACTGGGCAGATTGTTATAGACGTCACTGGGCAGGTTGCTAAAGACGCCACAGTGCGTGTTGTTATTGAAGCCACTGGGCAGGTTGTTATTGATGCCACTGGGCAGGTTGTTATTGACGCCACTGGGTCTGTTGTTTACTGAAGCCACTGGGCAGGTTGTAGACGCCACTGGGCGTGTTGTTATTGAAGCCACTGGGCAGGTTGTTTGTTAAGCCACTGGGCATGTTGTTATAGACACAACTGGGCGTGTTGTTATTGAAGCCATTGGGCAGTTTGCTTGTAAAGCATTGGGCAGTTTATTGTTGAAGACACTTGGCTGGTTGTTATTGACGCCAATGGACAGGCAGGTTGTTGAAGCCACTGGGTGTGTTATTGAAGACACTGGGCCAGTTGTAATTAAAGCTGGGCTGATAGTTAATTAAGCCACTGGGCATGTTATAATTGACGCAATTGGGCAGAGTTTTTTATTAATGCCAATGGGCAGGATGTTATTGAAGCCAGTGGACATGCGTAATTAAAGTTATAGGCTGATAGTTATTTAAGCCACTGGGCATGTTATTAATGCCACTGGGCAGGTTGGTATTGAAGCCACATGGCAGGTTGTTTGTAAAGCCACTGGGCAGGTTGTTAGTGAAGACACTGAATAGGTTGTTATTGACACCAGTGAAAAGTCTGTTGTGAAAAACACATGACTGGTTGTTATTGAAGCCACTTGGCATGTCGTAATTAATTAAACCACTGGGCTGATAGTTACAGTTATTGACGCCACTGGGTATGTTGTTATTGACGCCACTGGGCATGTTGTTATTGGCGCAACTAAGCATGTGTTTTTTTGAAGATACTGGGCTTGTAGTTATTGAAGAATCTGGGCTGGTTGTTGTTGAAGACACTGAGCTGGGTGTTGAGGACACTGGGCTAGTAGATGTTGAAGACACCTGCAGTGACTTGGCTGTTTGTTAATGAAGCCACTGAGCAGGTTGTTATTGCAGACACTTGGCTGGTAGTTATTCAAGACACTGGGCAGGTTGTTGTTAAAGACACTGGGCATGTTATTGTTGGAAACTATGGGCAGGTTGTTGTTGAAGACACTCGGTAGGTTGTTGTTGAAGCCTCTAGGCATGTTGTTATTGAAGACACTGTGCTGGTTGTTGTTGAAGACATTAGGCAGGTTGTTATTGAAGACACTTGACTTATTGTTATTGAAGACACTGAGCTGGTTGTTGTTGACAATTCTGGGCTGGTTGTTGTTGAAGACACTGGGTAGGTTTGTTATTAAAGACACTGGGCTGGTTGTCGTTGAAAACACTTGGCATGTTGTTATTAATGGCACTTGGCTGGTTGTTGTTGAAGACACTCGGTAGGTTGTTATTGAAGACACTGTGCTGGTTGCTGTTGAAAACACTGGACAGGTTTGTTATTACAGAAACGGGCAGGTGGGTGTTGATGAAGCCACTGGGCTGTTTATTATTAAAGTAACTTAGCATATTATTATTAAAGTCACTAGGGCGAATATTTAGACAATACTGATTGTTATTGAAGCTGTTAGGCTGAACTTCAGACATGCATATTGGTGTATTATTTAACAAAGTAAACTTCTTTAAATAGCTATATTAAAGATGCTGACATACACCTTGATTAAAATTGTTAGTTAAAATAACATTCACTGAGAAGTCCAATGTTCATAGGTTTCGAAATGATTCCAGACGTCTCTCATATACAAGAGCCAGTGCTTACGCCTGTATTTCTGATAGGATTTTTCTGAATCATAACAGGTTAAAATGGGACAGAGGAAAGGATGGTTACGTGAGAGAAGACTTTAAAGCACAGTTATCTGTTTATCAAAATTTAGAGTTCAAATAAATATTCAATGCTATTTTCCCGTTCTTTGTGTTGTCTCTGCAAGTGGCTTCTCCAATGTAAGAGTTTGTGGTTATTTGATAAATATTTTATGTTCGTTTGAGTTTAAGAATTAGAATTTAAATGTATTTATCAAAGTTGTACAAAAATCGAACATGTCAAAATGTTGTGTGTTTATAGTTGACTAGTGTTTGGTTAATTATAGTAAGGTCGGTTCGATTGGGATATTGAGTTCATGCACGAGTGAACTCAGGTGGTTTAAAGTCATTCGAGCCATTAAAGTCAAAGTGTACAGTAGCATTTTGCCAAATAAATAATATTATTAATTATATTAATTATTTTCAGATTTGTAGACCACTAGTATGGGGAAACCAGTACATGTACAAGCTGCTTAATACCTGTGTATTTATATGAACTTTCCACAATATTATACTCATATTTATAATAAAATGTGCGCTTGTCTCTGCAAGTGGCGTCTCCCATGTAAGAGTTTGTGGTTATTTGATAAATATGTTATGTTCGTTTGAGTTTACGAATTAGAATTTAACTACAAATATTAACACTGTCAGTTCAACCATTCCTCCGAATACTGTGATAAGTGCAGCTAAAACTAATGTTAACAAATAAAAGTTATTGTATTGCACAAGTAATAATAGGAAAAAGGAATAATCATAATTTTGAATGTTATGGTGAGAAATTACTATTAAAACATAAAAACATTTCAAAGAAATAATATCACCAAGAATGATACAAGATTGGCCAAAACTTCTGTGAAAGTTATGTATTCTATAAAAGAAACATACTAGACTATTGTAAAATAGCATTAACGTTACCAATTTGTATGCACCAGTTGTGCATTTTAGATATTAATATTCGTTTTATCAAATACCTATGACTTTGTCAAAACATTTATGTATTTCATTAGTTGAATTGGCATTATTTACGTATTAGACAAACAAATTAAAGTACGATTTTTTTGTTTAAAGTATTAATAAAAGCGGAATTTTTAATTGGTATTTCTGTATAAGCGATGGTTTTGAGCTTATTTTGACAAATTTAAGCCCAAAAATATCGCTGGTGTATTATTAAATGGTCATTAATAGATCAGTGATGTTTTTGGACTTATTTTGACCAATTTGGGCCAAACTGACTGCTTATAAAGAAATATAATTTCACCTCATTGAATCCGTATTCATCTGACTATTAATTTAACCTCTTAGCTAGATATGGGTAACGCATGTACTAGGCGTGTTCAGCTATTAAAAGGAAAAGAATGTCAACATTGAAAGTGAAACAAGGGTAAACCATTTGGTTGACTGGCTCGATCCATAAAAATCATTCTTATACAGGAAAAAACGACGATTAACATATTTTTAACATATAATATGAATTCAAACAGACCTAGAAAATACCAATTGCACGTGCTCGCTATCTGTTTCAACCCCCCCCCCCCCCCCCCCCCCCCCCAAAAAAGCAAAACACAATACTGTAATAAAACTAGTAAGAAAGCGTATGTTTGTTTTTTTATTTGTATCTATTGTTTTAAAAAATCATAAATTCAGTAATTGTAGAAACTGTACTTTAAGATCATTATCATTTATTTGATAAATATCATGTAATTAATATCTGCGTATCGCATTATAGGGAAAACGGTAGTATTTATTCTTCCATAGGCGACAATACTAACATTTTCTAAATTTACTACTTTTTATAATAAAAACCTGGACAAAATAGTTATGTGTGGTATTAGTACTTTATTATTCTGTTTTAGAAATTGAAGTCAAATAGTATCATGACCATCTTCCAACGGATCTTGTTTATGGTATCCATGCCCACCGTCATTTTACATCAAATTTATGAAAATTTGGAAGTCTCTTCGAATAATTCTCAAGAAATATTTCAATGGGTTTCAAAATTTATATTGTAAATATACACACTGAAATTATTCATGAATACATAAAAAAAATATATATACCCTTACATCCAATCACAGCGCTCCTAAGTTGACTTCCTTCACCTGCCTTGGGTACACAAAAGGCCAACCTAAAGCTGGGAAAATGTAATACTACTTTTTTCCCTATAGGCAACTAGTTTTTTAAAGGCGATTGTAATTTTTAAAACATGAGGGACATACTGCCTAAAATGTACATCTGAAAGTTTTCAAGTTGTTATATTTCTGTTTCTAAGCTTATGTTTATAGATATAGGAAGATGTGGTATGAGTGCCAATGAGACAACTCTCCATCTAAGTCACAATTTGTAAAAGTAAACCATTATAGGTCAAAGTACGGCCTTCAACTCGGAGCCTAGGCTCACACTGAACAGCAAGCTATAAAGGGCCCCAAAAATTACTAGTGTAAAACCATTCAAACAGGAAAACCAACGGTCTAATCTATATAAAAAATGTTCATGTTCATTAATCCATCTTAAACTCTTTATCTGCAACAATTTATGAGAAACGTATCGCATGCATTGATAGTCTTAGTATAACGGCAATTATGATGCAGTTGGATTAAATATGAGAAGCTAAAAGATGAAGAAGTTCAGTGAGATTAAACAAACTATACATAACAATGATTGATTTATGTGATACTTAATAAAAATATGGTTATCTGGGGACTCCTCTTTGTCTGGCAGTGTAACCCTTGCTTCAGAGAGTGTCCATTTAACAGCGCAGGATTTATCAATACGTTGCCACGTCCGATCAGAATAGGGTTGTCAAATATGATGCTCCCAGTACGATGAGTGTCATTCTCTTTGCACGTTGAATAATCCTTACACCAACTCTCTGAGGGGCTCAAAGGTGGCCTGTTGTAAGGGAAAATTTCTGTTTTTATCCAGTGGCAGTCCTAATTTACTGTTCTATAGGTCGACTTGCCTTGCAGAACCTAACTATTGTATTGACTGTATTGTAAATCTGACTGTAAATCTGTCATGAAAATGCATGAACAATGTGCATCAGGAAACTGTCCAAATATCAATCCATCAATCAACTAAATTCTTCTTGTAAAGAATAGCTATCAAAAGCTGATCCTCATTATGGCAGAAAACGTTTACATTTTGATCCAACTCACATGGCAAAATTTAAGAGCTTAAACAGATCATGACCAACATTTTCATTGTACATGTCGGTTGTCTTAAAATATTTCAAAATTGTAAGGTCCTTCTACTTTCAAACCTTAATGAAACCCAAACACAATCAACTTAAAAATTCCAATATAATTTTCCATCGCCTCTCGGGTAAATAAGTGACGTTGTGATTGGTTTAACGCCGTTACGTGGTGAACCCCTATGGATCCGTAGGGGGTCAGTAGATTTCATATGGGTATCATGAAGTCGCATCTGGTGACGTCATTTATTAACGTTATTGTATTTCATTGTTTTATACAAAACTGTGTAGGAAAAGTCCCGTGTGCGATAAATTCGTTAAACGATTCACCACGGACCCCTTACGGATCCATAGAGAGTTAGTAAAATTCATAGGGGTGTCGGCCTTCAACCTCACCCCATATGGATTTTAATGACCCTCGGCCGAATCCTCTATGGATCGATAGGGGTTGAGTAGCAAACCATATAACTTATAATATATTTTCTTCGCACAGAAATTTTACTGCTATGTTAGAGATCAGAAAATAAGGAGATGTGGTATAATCGCTAATAAGACCAAAGGACGAGGATGAAAACAACTGTGGGTTATCGTAAGGCCTTCATCATGAGTAAAACAACACTGTATAGTCAGCTATGAAAGGCTCCAAATTGACAAAATGTGAAACAATTCAAAAGAGAAAAAAAAGACGTTTTGATATATGACAAATAAATAAAGGGAAACGAATATGACAAACAGCATCCAACGAGAATCCCTGAATTACACGTTTCTGACTTGGAACAGACACATACAAAGAATGCACTGAACCCTTGTACCCCTAACATTATACAGTGAGGTATCAGCACGACATAAGATCAAATTGTTAAAACCAGTTGTAACTAGATATCATTGAGATGGGAGCCATCTCTGTGGGCCCCGCTGTGATTATTGTGCGTTAAAAAATTTGAATCTTTACCATAGGACATGGGGTTATCAACTGAAACCAAAGTTTTTTACCTTGAACTTTGACCTACATGTAGGAAGTTGCACATAAATTATGACACACCCTCTGGTGTTGGTTTATATACATGTCAAGTATAAACTTTGAAATCATAACGGTTCTCAAGATATAGAGCAGACACGATCTTTACCATAGGACATGGTGTTGTCAACTGAAACCAAAGTTTTTGACCTTGACCTTTGACCTAAGAAGTGTACATACATTATGACACACCCTCTGGTGTTGGTTAATATACATGTCAAGTGTAAACTTTGAAATAATAACGGTTCTCTAGATATAGAGTGGACACAATTTGTTACGGACGGACGGACGGACGGACGGACCGACCGACGGACAGCCGGACAGACGGACGGACAGACTATCACTATAGAGCGTCCGCCATTCGGCGGGGCCATAATTAACAGAATACGAAGCATAACACGTATAGACTATCATAACAAACAATAAACTGTTGACACACTCAGATATGTCTCGCTTTTTGTAATTTTGATGGTATAATGCAGATTTTGATATTGAAATGGCAATATTTAAACATGTAGATTATGCAAATCATTCAAAGTCAATGAACCATGACTGAAGGTGCAGGGCCAAATAACCTCCACGGAAATGTAAAATGCCAATGCTAATAAAGCTGCATCCCAAAAACAATTGATTTAGCATAAGTGGTTCCTTTTAAACTTGCATAAACAAAAACTTAAACTTGAAAACTATGTAAAATTTCAAAGTCAATGAACCATGATCAAGGGGTGGGGTCAAACAGTATCCATGGAAATGAGAAATGCACAGGCCAATGCAACTGCATACCAAACAGACTGAACATTAGTTGTTCATCTTAAACTGATGTAATTACAAACTTTAGCATGTAAATAATGCAAAACATTCAAAGTCAATGAACAATGACTGAGGATGGGGAGCCAAACAATCTCCAAGGAAATGAGATGTACCAATGCTAATACATCTACATACCAAATATCATTGAGCTACCACTAATAGTTCCCTTTAAACTGACCTAATCACAAACTTATACATGTACTTTAAGCAAAAGTTTGAAAGCCAATAAACCTTGACTGAGGGGGCGGGGAAAAAACAATCTCGATGGAAATGATATGTGCCAATGCTTATAAAACTGCTTACCAAAAACCATTTACCACTGATGGTTCCCCTTAAACTGACCTAATTACAAACTTATACATGTATACTAAGTAAAAGTTTCAGTCAATAGACCATGACTGAAGAGGCGGGGCCAAATAATATCCAAGGAAATGAGACGGGCAAATGCTAATACAACTACATATCAAATATCATTGACCTCTTACGAAGGGTTCTCTATAAACTTGACCTAATCACAAACTAATATATTGTTGACGCCGCCTGAAAGATCATGCCTAGAAAGTCTCGCTTGTTTTACTTCGTCGACGCGAGACAAAAAGCAGAAAGAACTTGTATTCAAGTTATTGCAGTTACTGAAAGCTTACGCTTCTTTAAAGATTATTGAATAATTCAGAATCTACAAGGAAATAGATGTCAATCTTACAAATTTTTCTTTGGCCTTGTTGATTTGTGGTAAAAGTACACTGAACTATATTTAGATTTTTTTTAATTTATCAACTGAGAGAGAATTATGCCCTAAATTGGTTATGAAAATTGCTTATAAATCAACAAAATATATAAATGTACTGAGAAAATACTGCAACGGCAAATGTTTTTATTTTCTATAAAACATTGAATAAATTATGATTAGTATAAATTAATCCGTTGGTTTTCTCTTGATTTGTTTCACATTTTGTCAAGCCAGGACCGTGTATAAACATGAACGGATAATTATCGTTTGATTTTTGAAAGTGTCAATCGTTGTATTTTTTTGTTTTTTTTTATAGAATTACTTTTTTAGTTACTAGTATTGCACTATCCTACCCCACCGATGACCGCTTACCATATTGCACTACATGAACCCCCCGCCGGCCTGCTCGGACTAGCAAAGATTAATGATACCCATTTACAAATAAGGAGATGTGGTATGATTGCCATTGAGACAACTAAGTTATACTGAATTGTTCATGACTTAAGAGCGTTTTTACTTGAAAGTTTTTTGTGAAAAGAGTCGCTGGATGAGGTTTATAGAATAGAGAGTAATGCCAAAAAAATAATGAATAGAGAAAAACGAGCAAAAAAGATAAAGTATAGAGAAAATAGGATGCAAATCAAAAAATAACTGTTGAAAATAAAACTATTAGTTTTTTTTTAATACCAATTTCAGAAATGAAAGTTGTACAGATAAAAGAAATCATCTAATAACAGAAAAATGTATAATAGTAAAACAATTTCCTGAGAATTTTATACAGAATAAGCGTTATCTTTAAAGATCAAGAAATATGCCCTAAAAATTTAAAATATACGGAAGTATCCCCATCCAGACCCTTCTTTAAACGTTCGTTCGTACCTTTCGTCAAAATGTAAGAAAGCTCTATAGTACGGCTGTTTTATTGAAGAGGAACCGTATCTTTATTACTACCGGTTACGGTACAACCCCATTTCTGAGTCGCTAACTAGTGACTCTTATGGTCCGGCTGTAATATTGGAGAGAGACTGCAACCTAGAACAACCGGTTACGGCCCGACCCCATCTCTGGGTCGCTAACTAGTATCTCTTATAAAACGGCTGTCTTATTGCAGAGAGACTGCAACCTATAACTACCGGTTATCGTCTGACTCAGTTTCTGAGTCGCTAACCATGCAGAAACTCTAACAGTATGGCTGTGTTGTGGAATCTAAATAAATACGTTATGATTGCAAAATACGTTTAATCGTCGTGATAGCTATGAAATCTATACAATAACGTCACTCACTATAGCGTTATGGTTACAACTTTACCATAGCTCATTATCCCCGGCTTAGTATATTTCTAGGAGTTTGATTGGTTAACGCACGTTGTTACAAAACCCATAGCCCCTGGGTGTTGCTAACCCATATCCCCGTACGTTGCTACTCATTACATCGGGGAATTTCACGCGTGCTTTCCTTAGTTCTATGGTTGTTCCTTACGAAATATCGAATTCTGTAGATTTTCCATGATGTCTGTATAATTAAGGTGGTACCTAACACTACAGGGAGATAACTCTGTAAAAATCAGCTAAACGTTTTAAATACGTTGTATTGTTAAGGACATATTAAGCTTCTCAATGATCAAAATTAGTGTTTGTCAAACTGCTATATAACCAATGAAATTTTTCTGATAAAATGGTTGGTTCAAATTTTTTGAAATTTTTATATTTTTGTCAAAGGGTCAGAGTAAACGTTTTGTCAAAATTTTATGAAAATTAAACGAGCCAAATTAATATTAGTCAAGGTGTTGGGTACCACCTTAAATACGTAATCCACTAACGATTGTATCTTATTATATCGATTATTTGCACTCATTTTAGTAAATGCATCACTATGCAGCCACATTGTCAATGAATGGTACTACTGACCTAGCTATGTAAATGACCCATGTTGACGTCATACCGTTTATGATGTAACTCTCACAACCTTGCGCGCCAAATTCGACCCAGTTCAGTTTCTCTGTCTCTAGTTTAAAAACGTCTTAAATTTGTCTACCTGTAGGGTTCTACCAAAGATAGTACCCTACATCCCGTTAAAAATATGTCAAATTCCCAGATTTCAATAAAAGATATTTAAAAAATGAAAAAAAAACGTTGCTTTCACGTTAAACTTTGTGGTCGAATTTCTCTAAAAATCGCCAGGATTAGACTAAGACCGGGGATAAATTCGTTATCTACGTTCATATCCGTAGATATGGATATTTTAACACCCTTCAGTACCCTGTACACCCTTCGGCTGCGCCTCAGGGTGTCCTTGGATTGGTATCCTGAAAAATTCCACAAAAAGTCACAATTTAATGTTTTTGTTGTGAAAAATGGTGTAAATCATATATATTGGCTATATCTGTATATGTACATTGATAATTCACCTGAAATAGACTGAAGAGGGCAAAATATTAAATGATTAATACATGTAAAACATGTTAAGATTCCATTTATAGTATTTACTGTTTCAGTGTAAATAAGTGAGGATTTGAACCTAAGACCTTCTAATAAAGAGATGCTCTGACCCCTGAGCTACCTAGTTGAATACACTGAAAGCATAATTTTTTTCAAGAATCATAAACATGATGTACCTTGTCATTTTAACTCTAAGTCATCAAAAGAATGATATATCAATGTACATGGACAAACAGAATGCAGCGAAGCAATTTTGTATAATATTTCAAAAATCCAGGTGATCTGGTTCTGTTATTTGTCAATACAGAAGAAAATATCTGACGGAAAATTTTGACATGTTTGAACCAAATATGTTTTCCTCAATGATAACATTTGGCAAAGCACTTATAGGAAATGGTACCCCATAACCTGAACCAGAATACCGTCCCAATGCAATTTGGTGGGGTAGTCGTTACAAAAATAACACCTACCTACCTTCCTTGTCTTCTCACGTACAAATGGCGGGTACAAGGTGCGAGATGTCGAGGTATTTACATACAAGAAGGACAATTTACCAACATCTGTCTTTCTCAAATTAACTTCTCCTTTACGAATTACGACTACTTAAATATATATGTGTACTTTTAGTCTTGAAAACAAACAGCATTTTGATGCGTTTCTGGAATTTTTTTATGAAGCGTATGCTGTTCAGCAGTCAGCGAGTAGAAATTTTCTTCTTCTGGTGATATGAAATACTACGGTCTTTCAATATAATCTTTAATATTTCTTTTTTTTTGTATCATCTTCAAATATTATAATCTCATATATAGGCATTATCATGTACACGAAACATTTTTCTTCCTCTAGTTAATGGGAATATTTTACCCTGCGTATTTTGGCCACAAGGTGTATCCGCGGTTTAATATTTTGATGACGTGTGTTGCCTAGTAATAACAAGACACTCTGGTAATAACAATTCCCGCGAAATTATTGAAAAAGGAAATTTTGATAAAAAACATTGCTTTGAAAGATGATAAAAATGTTATCTGAATGTGGATTGTATAGATATTGAAAAATATCAGCCCCCTCGACAGAATATGAAGCTAAATGGCTCGTTCGCTACGCTCACTCGACATTTAGCTTCATATTCTGGCTCGCGGGCTGATATTTTTCTATATCTACATATCCACATCCAGATAACATGTACATCTCGGCGCTCAAAGGGTTAAGCCTTTGATTAACTTTTTTCACTATAGAATTGACAATACAATATCTATTTTTATTTTTTCGCATATTTTATATGCTTTCTACAGTCTTTGGTCAAAAGTGTTTCACTTATCAGAAATTCCCTTATTTCATATAAAAACTGTTAACACAGTTTTGATAAAAATTTTACTGAAGATATTTCTTGTCCAAATTTAATGATCTTTTTTGTCCATTCAAATACAGAAATTCTAGATTTTTTTAATTTCACCTAAGTACATCTTTAAAGACAAATATGAGTTTCTGAACGACAAGTCATATGGCTATATTGGAAAAAATTACACTTAATTTTAATATTTCTATTACATGTATATACAAATAATGATTGCACAGTAATGAAAAGTCGTGCAAATATTTCACAATAACCTTAAAAAAAACCTGTTCATATCTGTGAGTTTATCATTTAAAATTTAATAAAAATTCAAAGGAATTCAAATTAGTTTTTGGCAATGTTCTAAAAAAAAGCGTTTTTATATGAAATAATAGGGGAATATGGGATAGGTGAAACACTTTTGACCTAAGACTGTATACAAAGGTTCATCTATTTTTGAAAGAATTAATTCAATAATATTTCAGTAAATAAGAGATAAATGCATCATTGTATTCGATTTCCAGTCAAAGTTCAACGAATTCAAGTTGTTCGTAAAATTTTACAAATACTGTGACATTCCCTATTTACTGAACTTGAATTACAAATTAGAGGAAATCCGAAAACTATGTTGAAGCTTGTTAAAAAATTATTTGGCACGGAAAATTTAAGGTCAAACATAAAATTGATAAAAAAAATAGGTGTCCCAACATATACAGGAATCAAAAATATGTTGTGTTTTTCAATACATTTGTTATCTCTTACACGGTTCATGTTGTTTTTCTGAATATGAACGAACCTTTAGTAGTACTGCGATCAATATCACATACCCCTTTTTCATAGAGGTTTACTCACATATGATTGCAAACACTTATGCTACCTTATATTAATCTAAACACTGAAAATTATCAGTTACTCATCCAAAAATCAGCGGACGACTACATGTATTGTAGTATAATTTTGAAACGTTTATCCTCTATTTTTCAGACAATATTATCAAGACAGGATCAGAGACAGTGAATCATCATGACACGTGTTGCTATGGTTACACTTCTCGTCGTGATGTGTACGGCACTTATATGGAAGTCACATCTATACATAAAAGAAAGAGGAATAGTACGCATTTATATTTAAACTTCTGTGTCTAGAAAAATCTATTGTACATTTCTTTACGTTTTTTTATGTTTTTTTTTATAATATATATACAAGTCAACAAAAGTAACAATACACAAGTTTGAACACAAATTTAAATATAATAAATAGGAAAAACTGTTAAATTATCCAATGAAAAACATTCATTTGCAAAGCAAATGCATATAATTAAAAAAAATCTGACCAAATTGGAAAGTGAAAAAATACCGTGTTATTGAACACGGGGGTCAAATTTATTTTGCGGAAAATGATGACAAAAGTCGGCACTTAATTTTGAATTTTTGGGTGAAAGTACGAATTTTGAAATAACAAAAATTGCAAATAAAAATATTCGCGTATTTGCCTTAAAACAATGGTTTTGATAAGAAAATAACACTCTGTAAATATTAGACCAATTGGGCAATTATTTACCTTGTTACAGTGTATCCAATTTCATTATATATGGGAAATACATTGCCTTGTATCGTTTCTTTTGTTGACTAGTATAGGATCCCCGTTTCACACGCTTCAAATGTTATATTCCTTTTCATGCTTCTTCAAGTCAAAGAGTGATTTTCTTTGTAAGAGATACCCATAACTTTAGTCATTATATCCGATGTTAAAAGTAATTGCGCCAAGTTATGACATTGATGAACTTTTTTTATTACAAAGGAGTACATATATTTAATTTGCAGCAACCTTCATTGTTTGAACAACGCAATTAAACATCAATCCGAAAGTGACTGAACAACACAAGTTCATAAAAAACGTGAAAAGCAACTAAAATCCGATTCAATGTCATTATGATAATATTACTTGGATGAAGGTGTTAGGGTAGATTAACACACGAGGGAAAACATATCACCCAAGAATAAACAAAACATAATAGTGACAAGTCTACTACAGACCATACAAATCAATAATACTCGACTCCTTAAAAAAAATGTCACACAGAAAGACAACGGACGACACATGGTCGAGACAGACTGGTTTAGCATAGGCACAACATCTATGATTTTTTTAAAGAACACAACATTGTTTTCAGTGTACATGTTCAATAGACTATTTTCATATTACCGACTTTTGACTCCGGATTATATAATTTTTCAACTGGTTACCTTGGACATCTTGGCACTCGGTCAAGTAAGAGCAGCCAAAATAAGTAAAATCAAACATATTATATATAAATCGGTGTAATTTGAGGGGAAAGTTTACTGTTTTCTGATGATTTTGTAGTGAAAAAAAAATATTAACCAGGTAATTTTCCCCCAAAATTGTACCGATTGAAAGCTTGGTTTTACTTCTTTAGCTTGCTCTTATCAGACTTGGTACCATGATGTCCAAGGTAACCAGTTATACAAATTATATAATCCGGAGTCAAAAGTCGGTAATATGAAAATAGTCTATTGTTTGTGTAAAAAAAAGAAGATAGATATTTATCTTTGTACGACTTTGCCCCCAGCAGAGCTATAGAAAAACAGTACATTAACGGGTGTTACACGGACACTTTTTAGTTGTTACAAGGGCACTTTTTATGAATATAGATTCACTCGTGCATGATCAGTGAGTTCATGTGCACTTTAAACTTCAATTAGTTTTGAACTATTTGTTTCACCGACATATTTCCTGTCTTTTTATTAGAATATTTACGTTGGCATCAATAACTATATTTTTTTCAAACAATTCCAGTATATTACTATTCATATCAGTACATTAAGGGATTGACCATTTAAATTCAAAATGGGGGTTATGGTTTTTTCCTAAAATAATATTTTTTTTATGAGAGAAAATAAATTGTGGTCAAGCAGATGACAAAATAATGTTCTGATTCCTGATTTTCCGACTACCGTTTATAATAGTGCTAATTTTGAAAAAAAAATATTTGGGTGATAGCGTTGAAAAACTAAATAATTTTCTTACTCAGAAAAAAACATACCCCCCCCCCCCCCCTTTTGAAGCTAAATGGTCGGTCCGTAAATGTTTTTTTTCAATATATAGACACGAATAGTATTCTGGACAATGCTGAAAGTAAAGAAATGCTGGTACCGACGTTTATATTTCAATAAAAAAGACAGGATATATATATATATATATATATATATATAAATCAAATCTAATCAAAAGATAAAATACCTATCAACTCACCAATGCACGATTGATCCTATACATAAAAAGTGTCCGTGTAATACATGTTCAAATAGGCAGCAAATCTTGAAGAAAACCATTCAACTTATGTCACCAATTTTGGACGGTAAGCTGCGATTGGATCATATTGTGACACATGTTTATCCTGATCAACACTATTAGAGACATATAAAAACCTATAAGCATGATTTTTTTTAAAATCCAAAATATATGCCTATATATATCTAATAACAAGACAAAATCTATTTTTTCATAACATTTCATTCACTAATGAAATAGGAAATTCATTCTTTTTATACATTTATATTGTCATTGAATTCATATATACTGGATTCATATATTTGGGAGCAAATGTACGATTTTAATTATTTTTTAAGGAGTAATGGGGGAATGGAATGGCACATCCTTCATTTTTTCAACAAAAAAAGGATCAAGCCTATTTATTTTAAATTTATTTTACCCCCCCCCCCCCCTCTTCCCCTTTTCCGTTTTTCCCAAAATAAAAATCAAATGTTAGCTTGCTTACCTCTGAAATTTTTTTCATACATTACTTACTTGCGAAATTGCATTTTAAAAAGTCTCAAATGTGTACGACATTCATCTTTTACTTGACATGGTTCTTTTTTATAAAATTATTAGATTCTTGAATTTCTTGAGAGAAAAAAACTCTCGGCTGAAGGGAAATGAAAAAAAAAAGTTTGTTTAAACTGTAACTTACATTAACTGGTATATGGCCATTTAAGTTTCTATTCTGTTTAATTTTGCTACCTCTTCTAAATGCCAAATGTGCTACTTTTTTTATTGAAACGTCGTACAAGTCAGATACAAAACAAAGGTAACAAAATAACAGGCCGCAAACAAACTGCCGTATAGTTCTCCTGCACTTGTTGTCAGGTAGCACTCTACAGTTAGATGTGTAGTTTCGCATTTTGGCCCCTGTGGATTTTTCAAATATGAGAGCTAGTGTGCAATAAGATTCATTTTTTAGATAGCTGAAGATTAATATAGCCTTCATAGTGGGTTTATAGGAACATCTAAATTGTGTAATGCATGTATTATGGGCTGTTTTCTGTATGACAGTCCGTATTTTCATAGCCATACCAGACATCGGTCCCGGGTCCGGCAATTATTGCATTGTTTTTTTTTTTCTAACTTTTTGTCGCACGAACTTTGTGATTAAATTTTACGAAAAAATGAGGCGAAAGACACCCAATTTTTATTTTATTATTTGGTAGATTAATGTCAACAGTTTCAGAAAGGGTATTTCTCATAGGCATTGAAATTCTAGTTTAAACCAAATTTTGGGGGAATATGTGACATTTTCATGCCTCTTTTTGCAATATTTTATGATAAATAAATGCAGAATGTTGCCATGGATACACAAAAAAGGAATTATTTTTCACTATTTTAACTTTTGAAAATCAAATCTATGGAAGATACTCATTACATACATATGCACATGTATGACACAAACCGTTGACTTATTAAATGTATTAGAAAGCCAGGAATAGAAGATGATTAAACATTTTGTGGTTGAATTTTAGTTTTATTTTCTAACTGTGGAGTGCTACCTCAGGTCACCTGACTACTCGTGCAGAAATACTGTCCGGCAACGGTTGTTACCGGCCTGTTTCTATGTTACCTTTGTTTTGTATTTAATGCATATTTTTTATGGTCCATAAGGTCGAGTTGACCTTTTTGGCACAATTTAAATGAGATTAACAAGCAGTTCTTAGATATACTATTTTCATGACATTGTTGTAGGTGAAAGTCTAAGACTAAAACGCAATTGGGTGATTCCAGCCCTTAGACAAAGTGAGTATAATGTTTTTCACTATTTCTCTTCATTGAAAGTAAAATTTCTTCAGCAAACACTAGTTTTGATGATGTTAAACCATACACTGCTGTATTTTCCTCACAAGGTGTTTTATGCAATGCGTTATATCTAGCAAATTTATGTTCGTAGAAAAAAAATTGATATTACCTTAAACTTTATAACGCTCTTTACCTTTTAAACTGTGTTTTCAGTACATTTTTATTGCGTGAGCCTCTGAGCTCAGGGTGAGTTTTGGTAGCTTCTATGGGCCATTCGGATATCTTTGGAAACAAGATTCTCGAAGATTATGACCAAATAAACAATAAAACTAAAGACATTTTTGCATCTTATAAGATGCAGTTATTAAATTAACTTTTGAAAAATTTTGAAGAAAAATGTTTCAAAACCTAATTCTGTAGGCAGAACAAAAAATATAGATATACAATTTGTAGAAATGATTGTTATCATAAATTTTTTTAACATATTCATATATAAGGGTATTGTAGTTCTAACTGTTGCTATGGAAACATTTTCATGTGATGATACACAAATTGGAACAATTTTGAAAGAGTTTCAGTTTGTTTCTAAAATGTGCACAAAAGAAGAAAAACTAAAACAACCTACACTTAATTAAGTTTCACTGTGTATATTTATATAAATAATTTTTCTAGTATAGTATTTCATAATGCGGTTACCAAGGAAACAAATACACAATTTCTCTAATCTGGATAAAAGTGCTGATTATGAAGAAGTTCAAGTCTGTTTTCATGAACATGCAAAATATACAAAAATAAACATACTGATCAGTACAGAGAAAACAGATCAAATCATTTTAATAATGATATATTAAAGTTGTGCAATATTTTCCAGTGAATATGTTGCCATGGAAACAAGCAGTTCATTTGCATATTTGCTGAAAAGTGCTAATTTTGACAATTTATTTTGATAAACTTAGATACATATAGCAATATACAATTTTGCTTACATTATGCAGGTTATGTTGTTTTTGAGAAATATCAATAATATTCCAGGTACACGTAGAATTAGTATTTGTGTTGCCATATAAACAACAAATAATATGCATAAACCTTGAAAAATCGACTAAATCTCTTATACAAGAACTTGCTCCTGTAAGTTTTCAATTCAATGCACATGTAAAAGAATGATGACTTTTACCAGTCAGTCCATCAACTATTATTAAAATGTTGTATTGAAGATTAAAGATCAAAATGCCACTTGGTGTTGACAGTTTGGAATTAGTCACTAGCTCCAAACTATTTATACACAATTAGGATACAATAAGAAAATTGACAGGTCAGGAAAGGCCGGCTGTTTTTTGTGTAAGGCACAGAAAGAAATACTTATTATTACAAATGCACTCAATCAATATCATGGGGTAAGTTTTTGTAAATAAAATGATCGATTATTTGTGGTTTGTTTTATGTCCAGTGACAAACATCTCATGCATATTCCGGAAGAGAACAAAATAAAAATTAATATCAAAGATAGGTCCTGCAATAGTCTACTGACCAAACATGAATTCAAGTTAATAATTCGATATAATTCAACCAAAAAAAAAAAATTGAAACAAATGGAACAAAACGAGTCAGAGGTTGATCCTCTATCTATGATAAATGATTATAAATAAATGATAGTTGACCGTCTAACCTTTCTTTCTATAAGGAAAAATTTATCTATATTATGAGCTGTTTTATTATGTATTCTTAAACTGAATGTTGAATTGGCAAAGCATGTACATATACACTTTGAATAATATTGTATTAGTGGATGATGAGTCACCATGATTGTGTATATAAAGATCACAGGTGAAATTGAAAAAAATAAACAATTTCAAAAAGGTCTTGCAATAGGGGTTGACTGGGATGAAGGCGGAAAATCTGAAATAACACTGGAAAATCAGGGTAAATTGGAAAGGGACAGAAATTGCAAAAGGCCACCCAGGGACCTCTTAAAGAATTGTCGCAAGGGTTCTTTAACATACAAAGGGCGTGTCACTTTCTTTACATAGGCATTGGATTATTGAAATCCGAGCATAAAAATTATTTTTATGTATATTTTTAAAAAGTATTGGCAGACTGATATTTTTTTACACAGGGTAGCTTTAAAAACAATTATTACATGTACCTATAAATTAATTTTCACTGAAATCCCAGCACAAAAATGTGTTTCTAAAAATTATAATTTATTTTAACAGAAACTTTAGATTTTACTTCAAATTTGAAACAAGACTCAATGTTGATAGCATATTATACATGATATATAGCAGTGTTAATAAATCCTATCACAAACAGAAATTTCTCAAAAGTTTTGATTTTTGCCAGCAACAAAATAATTATTCCATAAAAACAACATAATATTATGCGTAAATTTGGATAAAGCTTTCATTTTGACTAAATCCTAGCTACAGTTTATTACATTGGAACTGTTAATCTACAAAAATGCGCACAAACGTCAGATTTTATTCAGAAATGTCAACAAATGCCATGAGAGACCATTTCAAAATGTTTACTATTACAGTAAGTTGAAAATGCAAAATTGTTGAAAAGTATTAATTTGACAAAGTATCAGTTCCAAGCATTACTTAGCCATGTTTATACAACGTTGTTCATTTCTGCTGCTTGAATCTCTGATGCTTACGAGCTTTATTTAATTCACTGTATGTGCATAACGTCACGGTACCCAAATTGCACCTATTTACCAAAAATAGCAGAGGAAATCTTACAAGTTTTCCTAGAGACTAAACAATTTGTTTTTTTATGATTTGCCACTATGCACGTCTTTCAACATTCATTTGGTAAATATATTTAAATATACACAAAAAGTTCACAGTAAAAGTCAGTATATATAAACAGATGAAGTGTTCACTGGAATAAGTAAAATGTACGGAAACGTCGCCATGCGACGTCCACAAAAAGTCATCTTTTAAAAATTAGCAAATAAAATATGTTACAAGCATTCATTTCTTAAAAAATGAATAGTAAGCATGGACTAATGTCAAATTGTTCTAAATATTTAAAGGAATAAAACAAAATATCTGTTATTCGACTTTTAAGGATGTGAATTTAAGCATTGATGCAATTTGGGTACTCCTCATTACAGAATCATTGATCGTTTGGTGGTCTGTTCAAACCCATTTTTCTATGATTCAATATGGATTCAAAATTAAATTGGTGGAACCATAAAGTAAATTATAATACATCTACAAAATAAACACAGAATGGAAACTTTTGTCTAGATCATAAATAAACGAAGGTGAAAAAACTGTCAAAATAGGTGCAATTTGGGTACCCTCACGTTATAGTGACACCAGAAATAGTGAAAAACTTGTTGACTACACAAGACAAAAGACACAGAGTCTTTTGATGACTGACTAAGATAATGTTAACTTCCGGAATATCATCTTGCTACATCCAAAGCATATGTTGTTACCTACAAAACAATTGAAACATTGAATCTTACATTCCATAGAAGTTTTTTTTCTGAAAGAAACCATATTTTTCCATGACCTTACTTGACATATAATTGACAGTACAAGCTTAAAGCATATTTTCATGTCTATGCTGTATCTAAATATTCTATGTGATTGTTATCCAAATCAAGCAAACAATGCTAACAATCAAATTACATGTCATCAGAAAACTTGAAACTTATAACATAAAAACTATGAATTGGTCACAAACTTAGAAAGAAGAAATATTAGTGTCCCTATCTATTACCCAACTCTCATAAGTTTCCAATTTCTCTCCGATCCTACCCTTTTTCCCATAAGTTTCTACATTGTTAAAATTGTCTTGCATAGGCATGCAATATTTGCATGATATTAAGCAACTATCGTTAAAACGAACAAAATATGAACATTTGGAAGGATGCCAATATATTTCTATTTTATCTTCTGGTCTAAAATTCCAGCAGTGAGCAACACACCTATAGTCAGTGTATTGTTTCACATTCTGTCATGTCGGGACATTGTATAGATTACTAAATGGTATGGATTTTGTTCATTGTTGAAGGCAGGATGATGACCTATTAGTGAATTAATAAGCAATGAAGCTGTTCATCATTTTTTTTAATGTTGTGCCGACAGGCGAGACATATCTTTGTCAACATTTCATATGAAATATATAGCCAAAAAACACGACAAGTGATTTTGTACGTCCATGCAGTGTACTTGCTCGATATTTACATGTTTATATATGTTGTGTACAAGGTGCAAGTTTGTACAAATTATGATTTGTACAGGGTTTTTGTACAAGTTATACGTTTTTGACACATACCTTTTTGCACCAGGTGATAAAAGTTTATCTTCTAAAATTTATCAGCTTAATGTCTTAAATTCAAATTTATATACTTCAACCTAACATTTAGTGCTGTTCTCCTTATCGTAAAGCTGGAAATAGTAAAGGACACCTGTATGGTTTGAATTCTATTTTTATTTTTCTCCTTATACCAAAATCATATCCATAAAAAGTCTTTTTATGTTCTTATAACGTTTTTTGTAGCAATGCTCAGTTTTAGACTGTGTCATGTTGTCATGGAAATATGACAAAAATATGCGAAACAAAAGACTGTGAGCTTGTATCATCTATTTGTGTTAAGCGGTTCATAAAACACTGATAACTTGTACAAAACTTTTGTACAAATTATAATTTGTACAACATTTCAATTTGTAAACAACATATATGTGACCTTTTAAACCTTGTCAAGTACCGCCTTCCGTATTTGATCATTTATTTTCATCTGTTGCTTCGTATGCTTATTTTCATCCACGGAAGGAGGGATGTGTTTCAGGATGTTTTTTTTTCTTTCTAAACTGATCAGTTATTTTCATCTGTTGCTACGCATGTGCTTGATCAGTTATTTTCATCTGTTGCTACGCATGTGCTTGGTCAGTTATTTTCATCTGTTGCTACGCATGTGCTTGATCAGTTATTTTCATCTGTTGCTACGCATGTGCTTGATCAGTTGTTTTCATCTGTTGCTATGCATGTGCTTGATCAGTTGTTTTCATCTGTTGCTACGCATGTGCTTGATCAGTTATTTTCATCTGTTGCTATGCATGTGCTTGCTCAGTTGTTTTCATCTGTTGCTACGCATGTGCTTGATCAGTTGTTTTCATCTGTTGCTACGCATGTGCTTGATCAGTTATTTTCATCTGTTGCTACGCATGTGCTTATTTTTCTTTGCCGTGAGAAAATTGATTTTCACTTTTGTACACATATGTATCCTTTACTATCCTGCATTTTATGTTGCAGAATATTTATTATCATCCTGTCTTGTGCAAAATCATTTATTTTCAGTTCTTACCAGGCAGAGTTATTCCTTTTCAAAATCTTCCTGCCCCTGAGCCTCCTTAAAAAGTCAAATGGTTGTTCCCTTAGAAATAATGTTGTTATTTTGTAATCTTCAACATATTGAAGTTATGAAGTATTATGTAGATATAGATGTTGTTATTTTTTGTGGGGATGAAAAGAAATGATGTAAATAATAAATTTGAGCTATATTAACCTCGGCCATTGGAGAGCACAATGCCTCTTGCCGTGAAGACATATTGGACGTGTTGCTCCTTCAAACGTGGTTTTTCGTTCTAAGATTAATTGTTGTGAACTGCTTAACTGGATGGTAGATGTCTACTGTTTTTGTTTAGTTCAAGTAAATAGTTTTCAGAAATTACAATATTTTCAATATTATGACAGGACACAAATTCACACAACATTATCATCTTATCTCAATTATTTTCTTTTACACTCGAGGATATTTTACTAGAAGAAGCTTAAACATGAAATTCAGTAAAATGTTTTGGTACCAGATAGCTTGCTGTGTTCTTATTTTCACTGAACACTTTTTTTTACCTCTGCACTGAAGAGTTCGAAATAGACCAAAGGGAGATCATTCGTTTAGTAAGGAATATTGCACAATGATAATATTTTAGAAATTAATTTCACACATTTCTAGGTAGATTCCCCATATTTTTTTTGGATTTTTGATAAAAACAAGACTGAAATTGACTGTTCTTGTGTTTCCTTTTAATAAATGCAGCCGCATAAGTTCACAGCACTACACCAAATATTGTATTTTTTTCAAAAATCCCAACTTTCTCCCCTGTTACCATGGTTACCAACCAATATATATATCGGTTGGTATTATTTTTCTAGCTTGGCTATTAGGATCTTCATCTAAGCCCATTTTCAGAAAGATCGGTGACTATGTGTGCCAAAAAAGTTTAAGTGGTTACAGAGGATGGGTGATTAAAATCACGTTCTTTTGTTAAGGAAATATTAAGCTTCCCAATGATCAAAATTAGTGTTTGTCAAACTGCTATATATCCAATGATATTTTTCCTATAAAGTGTGTGGTTCAAGTTTTTTGAAATTTTTATATTTTTTTTCAAAGGGTCAAAGTAAATATTTTGTCAAAATTTTATGAACATTAAACGAGCCAAATTAAATTTAGTCAAGGTGTATGATACCACCTTAAATAAAAAAAACTTCGTATATACTCGGGGGAGCATGAATTAATATTAAGTCTGCTAGTTTCTAATTTTATTTTATTTTTTTTAATTTCAGATTGCAGAAGAGGCTGGAGGTCAAAGGGTAATGGACAACACAAAACATGTTTGTACATATCTCCTTTTAGGGATGTAAAATCCCATAGTGAGGCCATGGTAAGTATGTTTGTACTTTTCATATGTGAATTAAAGTGAACATTGTGACAAGTTATATGTTCAGTTCAATTTGATCCGATACATTAAAATTCTTATCAAAAATAAAATCAGATTTATAAGATGTTCTCGCCAGAAAGTCATTTTCTCATCTGACAGTGTCACCATTTCCTACCAGAACTACGTGTCGTGAAAACGTAAAATATATCTACATCCAGGCATCCTTGCAAAAGACTATTTACTGCTATGAAGTTGTTACATTGAATTTCATTGAAATCATATACGTCAGGGCTAAGAGGAGCATATTAAATCCACTGAGAAATGTTCCTAAACGTCAGTGCTAACAGGAGCATATCAAATCCACTGAAAAATTATTCTATTACATACCATACGAAAAAGCAAAATTAATAGAACATTGTCATAAAGAAAGAAAAATTAACAAAAGGAAAAGGAAAATAGTCTCTAAGTAATTAATTGATAGTGACAAGTTCTACTTATATCCAGGTTAAATCTGTTAAAAACACACGGATCTCTTTTGATGTATTTAGACATATAGTATAAATTCAGATGGATAATTTGTATAAGGGCCTTATTTTGGTCCCCAATATCAAGTTCATTATTTCATTAAGAGATGTGATATAAAAGTGAAATAGAACAATGTTTTCTATTGAAACGTTGACATTTATAGCCAAAAGAGGCCAAAAAAGAGAGATTTGGGCGAAACTTCATTGTTAAAATCGTACGGATTTCAACCAAATTTGGGCATAGGAAACATAAGTGCAGACTTCCTCACACTAAATATTCAAGTTAGATATGTTATTTGTTATAAAAATCAAATTATTGCAAGATCTTTTTCAACGGATGCTATGTATTTTTCCAGTACTGAAAACCAGTGGAATTTGGCCAGTTTTTTTTAATAACTGGAAAATTGATGTCAATTCTAATGTGACATCATAAAAAGAACGCTGATGCATACATTCAATAAAATACATTTTTTCAATCTTGACATTGTTTTGATTATGAAGTGGTTTAAATGATAATAGCTATTAAATTCTTATTTGAAATTTTAGCTGAAATAGGGGTCATATTTAGTTCTTATCAAAACACCTCTTTAACGTTCTTATTAAGACCGGCACAGTCTTCGCGCTCAAATACAGGCCCACCAGCCGAGATTGTAAAAATGCTGTCAGGCCTGTAAAAATTATCTCTACAGGCCCATAGAATCTCAGTCTTCGCGCTCAACCACAGGCTCACCTACCGAAACTTGTAAAAATGCTGTCAGGCCTATAAAAATCATCTCTACAGACCAAAAGAATCTCAGTCTTGGCGCTCAACCACAGGCCCACCAGCCGAGGCTTGTAAAAATGCTGTCAGGCCTGTAAAAATAATATCTACAGGCGAACAGATAATGAAGATGATGGATGGCTGTTTAAAATCCAGCGGCAAATTAATATGCATATCCAGGACGAGAACATATTAATGTTATATGAAATTAAGCCCTGCTTTGTACTAGACCGACACGCTAAGCCGGATTTTTAACGTGCTAGTTGACAAGGTAAAAGCTCGCCGGAAGACATGTCACCTTACCTGGAAACATTATTCTGACTCCGAGCTAACCGGTCTTTGCTTTTACTCCTTAATGCCGCGTGCTTAGCGGAGAAGCAGCAAATACCAATTTTAAAGTCTTTGGTTTGACTCGGCCGTGGTTCGAACCCACGACCTCCCGCACTCGAGGCGACACGTTACCACGAGACTACCGAGGAGGTCAGGCCAATAGAATCTAACTAAATTAATGTTTTGTAAAATTTAGTTTCGGGCCTGTATTTATGATTTATATTTTATGAGAAATCGACGTTTAAAGACAAATTTACTATGAATTTATGCACGAAAAAATCATATGATTTCTGTTAATTGGGGATTTGAATGCTCGAAATGCAAATCATCATGATTTTATAGCAGATGAAAATAAAATGCATATTTCTTTACAAGACATACTTCCAGAGGATTATGTTCAAGATTTTAATATAGATAAAAATTCTTTAGATAAAGTTTTTTACTCGCAAGGCCAGCAGTTGATTGATCTCTGTATTGCCTCCCAGCTAAGAGTATTGTACGTTCATTTTATTGGTGATCTGCTGGGAAATATGACGTGTTTTAAACCCAGTGGGTGTAGTACTGTTGACTATGCCTTGACCAGTGTGGACTTTATTAACTCTGTTATTTTTTTTTCAAATCTTAGACCCTTCATATTTATCTGATCATGCTCAAATTGTTGTCTTTTTAAAAGGTAATAAATCCATGCAAAATATGATTATAGATGGAAACTATAGTGAGATATATATGACATTTAAATGGGAGACTATTTTCTAAGGAAAAATTGTAAACTGTTTTAGAAGAAAGTAGCACCAGAGATGAAATTCTTGGTTATGAAAATACACCATTTGAAATAAATTGTTCTGGGGTTGAGAGAGCAGAACTACAACTAAATAAATTAAAATATTTAAAACATTAACCATGCGCTCATGTAAAATTATCAAATCCTTTCGTAAAAAGAGATTAAAAAAGAAAAAGCCATGGGAAGATAAGAGAATTAGCTGATGTAAAGAAAACTGTATCAAATCTAGCCAAATTATTACAAATAAATCCTTATTACCTGAATTTAAAAAATAACTTTCTTGGTCTCTGTAAACAATGTAAAAAATAATTAAAAAGGAAGAAAAATCAATTTAAAAAGGAAATATTTAGTAAGCTTTCAGCCCTTTGAGATACAGACCCTAAACAATATTGGAAATTATTAAAATCATTAAAATATGAGAACACTAATAATAGAATTGAGCTTCAAGCTGGTTTTCCAGAAATTATTGATAATTGCAAGCATCAAGGAGAGACCGGCTACTATGATAAAGAATTTAAAGCTAAAATTGAAACCGATATATTAAAAGAAACAAATGAACTTTATATTCAATGAGGTAACTGATAAACCTTTTACTATCCATGGAGTAAATAAACGTATACAAAAATTAAAAACTGGGAAAACCTCTGGTCCAGATCAAATTTCTAATGAAATTATTAGATATAGTGGTGTTGTTACTTGTTAGGCTATAACTAAGCTTTTTAATTTAATTCTTGATTCTGGTAAATATCCATCAAATTGGAGAAAATCCTTTACCATACATATTCATAAAGCTGGAGACAAGCAAGATATAAATAATTATAGGGATATTTATCTTCAAAATTGTATTGCTAAACGTTTTAGTGCTGTTATTAATTCTAGAGTTGTAACTTACTATGAAGAAAAATTTTCAGTTCACCAATTTGGATTTAGAAATAATCATAGGACAGCAGATGGGTCAACATCTTTAATTGTTTTTCCATAGGCGATAATGGTAACGTTTTTTCCTGTAGCTCAGTCCATATCGTAAACTTGGATATGTATGATAACTCGTTTTGAAGCTGTGACATTTTCACATATGTGGTTAAATTTTCGGGGTACGAAGTGAGATTACTTTTTCAGTAAATTAACATCTTCCGAACATCCTTTCGTGATGCGGCTCCTCGTGGTAAAAAACCCCTTTTTTAACGCAATAAGTTCTTTGAAAATTTAATACTTTGAACACATTTAATAGCTCCATAGTTTTTACACATTTATTCTATGTTCCTCTACTTTCATAATCACCACAAATGGTTAAGCTCAGCCATTTATAAAAAATAGAAATATATCCAATATCACTACACAGAGATTTTTTGTTTACACACAACTTTTGAGTTCCTCATTTCGAGGCGCATTAGGGATATTGACCCAGATAGTGTATTCTAAAAACTTTGATAATAAAATACTTGACAAAAAAGAAGAGTAAAATTTACTCTTGCTTTGTTGATTTGCGTCGTGCATTTGACACTGTTTGTCATGCTGGTCTCTTATACAAATTAAAGAAGGATGATGTTGGAAAGAAAATATTTGAAGTAATTAAAGATATATATAAGTGTTGTGAATCTTCAGTTAAAATTCCGTGTAAGTGACCATAACCTGGAAATTGAAATAGGTCGATATAAACAAAATGAAAGAGAACACAGAGTGTGTTAAGTTTGTAAAATTTTAGATGAGGAGGAACACTTTTTCCTTCATAACCAAATCCACAGCAATATTAGAAATCTCCTTATAAATGCAATTAAAACACATTATCTTAAATGCTAATTTTAACCAGCTTGACTCAAACTCTAAACTTAAAACTATTTTAGATCCCAATAAAGATATTTTGTCTGAGTGTTGTAGGCTATATAAAACAATCAAATCAGTGGAATTGCGAAAATAAGGTCCACATTGGTCAATTACCTATAATATATATACTTATATATATATTATTAATATTAACTTGACTTGTTTAGCACTTTTTTCATGTATTGTATGTTTCTTGTGTATATAATGTTTGCATTTTAACCCGTCAGGGTTTTACTTTTTTGCAATAAAGATTATACTATAAAAAAATTACAACTAATTTCAATATTTGTATACAAATAATGATTTCTCAGTAATGACAGGTCATAAAAATATTTCATAATCATAAAAATCTTATTGTTCGTACCCTAAAATAACATCACGCCAATAATTGAATTTCCATTGTTAATGACGTTTTTAACCAATCACGAAGTTTTGGTGTACAATTTTCAAAATATTACCCAGAATGCATTAGATTCTGAAACGGCGAATTGTATTGAATATAAGTGTTGTGAATCTTCAGTTAAAATTCCGTGTAAGTGACCATAACCTGGAAATTGAAATAGGTCGATATAAACAAAATGAAAGAGAACACAGAGTGTGTTAAGTTTGTAAAATTTTAGATGAGGAGGAACACTTTTTCCTTCATAACCAAATCCACAGCATAATTTGGCAACGTCGAAAAAGGAGTTGATGATTTTCAAAATAAAATCTCCAGTTAAAAAAATTTGATTATTACCGAATTTCAGCATATTTATATTGTAATTTTCTTTCCATTGTAGGCAGCATGCAAACAATTAAAAGGGAAGTTGTTTTATCCATCTTTTGATTGGGAAACTAGACAAATGAGAGATATTTTTACTAAAACGCAGGTACGTATAACAAGACAAACCGTTGTAAATAACGTGTTTGTATCACATAGTTAGCAGTGTGTTAAATATTTTATATTGACGAATATAATGCCTACCCATGTTAAACTGGACATGAGCATGACATGAAGCAGGCCTAATAGACACGTTCAAAAGGAAGTCATTTTGATTTAAAATTGATGAAGAACAGAAAACCATCTGTTTCACTGTTGAAAAAGAGTTGAAACGTAAACTTACTTTCAGGATGATTTGGATTAACTTTTCTCAGCAAGCAACACCAACAGAAATGTCAATTTTGATCTCCGGTATTGTTCCAAATACTAATGACGTGGAGTTTTAATTGTGACGTCACACACGTACATCCTATGACCTCAGTATTCGAATTAGAAGCGTCATAAATAGAGTTGTGTTTAAAAGTTTAAAAATTATTACTTAATTTCTCTCAGTCTCAACATTATTTTTCTTGTGCTACTGTAGTGCCAAAATCCAAATGGTTTGTCATTCGTTCTGATTTTTATTAAACATCTTAGATCCTATGACCGCCCTTCACATTATGATTTTTATAACATTGTGCTTTTTTATTATTATTATTATTATTTTACACCCTTTTCTTCAGCACTAAGGATGTACATAGGTTAAATATAAAAGTCTAGAATTGATACTTTTAGTCAGAAAAGCATTAGTTAAGGAGCAAAATAAGCTAAAAATATTGATAGGTTATGGAGCTCCTTTTCGAGATATATATTTTTTTTAAATGGAGGGAAAAGGCTGATTCGGACTTTTACCTTATATTTGCATTGGTATTATTTGGGTCTAAAATTGAAAGAAAAGAAATCTAGAATCTGCTTAAATTTTGGTAAATGACCTTTTATGGGCTATTGAAGTCTTATATGAAAAGAAAAATGGGTTTTATGGCCATATGGGGCAAAATATTTTACCCTGTCTGGTAGGAAAAAAAACAAGGAGTCCGAACATCTGACAAAAATTCCTAAACCTGACCTCTAAGTACATCCTTAATGAACCAAGCATGTCATGGATCCTGTAATTTCAGAGATAGATATCCAGAACCTATTAGTATAATAGTCCCAGCCAGAACCAAGACCCTTAGACACATGCGTTTAATATAATCGAAAATCTAAAGCTTTTCGTTGATTTGTATAATTCAGACTTGTCTAGCCCACGTGATCTGTCGTTCGAATAATGATTGTTTTGAACGTTTTGTTTCCGAGCACTTTTTTCAATGTCGTTTTCGTATTCTTCCGTTTCGTCACGGCACCAGTGTTTTGAACGTGTTGTTAATAAAGGCGAGTAATGGCTATACACTCAAGAACGTCTTCAAAGTTTCGTATGCTTTCCTTGGAGTCATTGCTAATACAGAGACGTCGGCAAATGACGACGCTGCGGGCCTCTTGTTACGAAAAAAAGGCGCTAAAACGTTAACAAAATAAAAGAGTATAAAACAGACTGAACTGAAACTAAACTAATTTACAACAATGTCGTTAGAATTATGATCATGATGATATGTGGTTGTATTTTTGGCAAAGATCAAATCTTAAAGAAACATTGCCAAAGTCAGCAACTGAAGTCATTAACTTGACATTCTAAACGTCTATGTCATTCTTAAACTGTCCTTGATGTTTTTTTGTACTTCAAAAATGGGTAAAAAATGACTAAATGAATTACCACTGATGCACCTGTTTAATAATCATACTTGGACCTAAGCTTGATGTGCTGGTTAACATTTTTGATCGCAGTCATCAAAGAAATGTGAAATTTTATTTTCATTTTGTAAACCATCAATAGAAAAAAAAATTGAAAATTCATATTTGTAAAATTTCGGGATCTACCCCTGTTCAGTTAAAACTGTTGGAATCTGTTTAAAGGTACAACTGTTCTCAGTGAGCTCTGATCATCATAATAATCTTTATTCTCATAAACCATAAGTTACAACGGTACAGAGATATACATACATATACATGATATAGCGATGAAAACAAACTTATTTATAATAACATCAAACACACAAACATACACGCAAGCATCCACCAATTACTAGTAAATACCCTCATACACATATATCATTATGTACAAAATATACAAAATGGGGGTAATGTTATTGCCTAGAGAACAAATGATTTATTTTTTTGCGAATAAATCTACATAGTTTTTCTAATTTAAACTTGCTTATACAACTCATTATTTCTTTGAATTTCAAAATATTTGGTCTTTGCCACACATTTTCATCTATTAAGTTTTTCCTGTCAATTTCAAATGTTTTCATTCCAGATTATAATGATATTCATCACCAATACAATTATTATTACATTTCAAACATATTTTATTTTCCCTTACTATACCATTCCTCCGTCCTGTATCACAGGTAGTCTATGATTTGTGGTTCTAAACTTACACAGCGTATAGATATCTTTATATTTAAAAAGTTTTAAAACTCAAATGTTTCTTTAAATAATCTATAATTTATAAATTTTGATGAATCTAACATAAGTGAATGCCATTCCTGTCTCAATTGGTCATTTAGGCGCATCTTTATCGAAGAAATAAGCCAATCTGAGCTCTGATCATGGTGTAACAGTTCTAGTTGACGAGGAAATGCTGGTGCATTTAATTGTCAGAACACCAATTCAAAATTCCTATCTATTCAACCAAATTTTGCAAATTTCACAGCTTTCTAAATATTTTACCTTAAGTTTAACTTCATAGAAACCAGGTTTTCTGGAAATCTTAAATAAGTATACTATGGAGCCCAATAATCCTCAATTTTTAATGCAAACTCATGCACAAGTAAATTTTGCCTCATAATGGTCTACATATATTTCTTTCAACAAAAGTTTCATTTCTGCAACTTGTTGGTTAGTTTAAGAAAACGATGACATCAAAAGCACTATTTTTTGTCAGGGAAGGGCTACTTTTGCTTACGTTCTAAATTGGAGTGGGTGAATTGGTTGTCTGACACCGCTATATTTTACCTTTACGGCATATAGTATTTTAGATAAAAGGATTACCTATCACAAATAGTTAGTTTTACTATTTATTCGAACTTCAAGATATCTCATATAATATCTAAGATATCTTATATAATATATTATACAGATGTATATGATATCTTATAAAATATATATGATATCTTATAAACTATATAAGATATCTTATAAACTATATGAGATATCTTATAAATAGATATAAGAAGATGTGGTATGAGTTCAAATGAGACAGTTCTCCATCCAAGTCACAATTTGTATAAGTAAACCATTATAGGTCAAAGTACGGCCTTTAACACGGAGCCTTGGCTCACACTGAACAGCAAGCTACAAAGGGCCCTAAAAATGACAGGTGTAAAACCATTCAAACAGGAAACCCAACGGTCTAATCTATATAAAAAACGAGAAACGAGAAACACTTATGAACCACATCGACAAACAACAACCACTGAACAACAGGTTCCTGACTTAGGACAGGTGAAAACAAATGCAGCGGTTTAAACGTTTTACCAGGCACCAACTTCACCCTAACCTGAAATAATAGTGTAGCATCACAACATAGAAAGACACACTATTAAATATCAATTGAAATGGCTTAACTCAATCAAAAGACATATTAACAAAAGCAAGCAAACATACACTGAAGGAATAAATTTGATCTGTGTTACAATGTAAATACAAAATTTATAAAAAAAAAAGGGGGATGAGATGTAAAACAATATCAGAATGACAACTATAACCTTGAACAAAATGCCGTTAAATAAAATAACGTACACAGGTACATAAAAATAATTTTGTTGAAAGGAGTACATTGTGTTACTGTTACGGGTAATTTCCTCCTCTCTTAGGAACACTTCCAAAGGGATACATAAATTTGTAAATCTATAATCTAAAAAATATTTACAACTTACGTCAAAACTGGTCTTTACTTCGGCTTTTTTCACCTCAATATGACAGTTTGGTAAATATGTCATTACCTGATGTATATTTCTAATAGCATGCGATTGAATGTTCAGAAATTTTAAAGTTGACTTTTGTTGTTTCTCTTCTTGCCACTTATCATCCCAGTAGTGTGTAATATGTTTCTTTACTGTTTTTTTTTAGTGAGTAAGTGGCAATATCCTATCCGGAAGTCCTTGAATTTGTCTACATACTTTCAACTGTAGTCGCTCTAATTTAAGGATGTCTGACTCCGTAAAATTCATCACCTCTATTCAATATAATGCACGTAGAATAAGATACGTTTTCCATATTTTATAGGCTACTATTGGAGACATTCCTTTCCTTGCATGCAGTCCAGGTCCAAGTAAAGCGTACAAAGTTTTTCTAGCCAGTTTTAGTCGATCCTCAATGTTTAGTCTGTTTTTACTTTTGCTTACCAGTCCTGGGTGTTTTGTGATGATGCCTTTCCCGTTAAGCTACGCTGTAATTTACTTTGCTTTGGTAGAAGAGCTGGTTCAATTCTGTCTTTCAAGAGGCTTTCCAGTACGGTTGAAAAAGTATTAGTAACTGTTATACCTCTGTAATTTTCCGGGTACATCTTGTCTTTGCCTGTTTTTAATACTGGAGTAACGGTTCCAGATTTAATTTTTTCTGGCACAACTAGAGTGTCAAAAACTAAATTTATGATGAACACTATAAACCGTATAATCTCTTTTGGTCCATACTTGAAATGATCTGAGTTAATTCAATTAACGACTGGTGATTTTCCTGTTTTCATCTTACAAATTGATGACTGCACCTCATCTACAGTTGCTCGTTCTATTGGTTGTAACTTTTCTTTCTCTAAAGTTTCAATTATTTCGTTTTTGGATCTTTACAAGGTTTAGTTTTTCTGTGTCAATCTCATTCTTGATGTCATAATTATAAAGTTCTGATAAATAGTCTCTCCATCCTTCTGAAATTTTCTCTAAATCTTCTATAGCATTTTTATTAAAAACCATTATGTCAGGATTTGTAGCTTCTGATCTTCGTTGATTTTGTATCAATTTATGAAATAGTTTGTTGTCACTTTGGCTTGATTTCATAATTTTCTCTGTAAGTGCTATTCTTTGCGAAGCTTGTGCCCTACGTTGTGCACTCCTTAATTAACGTTTCGCAGTTTGCATTTCATTTTTAGGTTCATGATTTTGGTGGTCTTGCTTCCATAGATTTTCGAGAAGCGTTGTTTATGTCTTGGTTCCAAATACTTTTGCCTTTTGTTGTCACAATTGATTGTTTTCTATATTTTGGCATAGAAAGGTTTCCCGCATAATGAAAAATATTCTCTAAGTTTTCAATTGCTTCTGTTGTTGTTTTAATTGTAGTAACGTCAATTTCTTTCAGTTTAGTTGCAATGGCTTCTTGGTATATAAAATTGAGAATGGAAATGGGGAATGTGTCAAAGAGACAACAACCAGACCATAGAGCAGACAACAGCCGAAGGCCACCAATGGGTCTTCAATGCAGCGAGAAACTCCCGCACCCGGAGGCGTCCTTAAGCTGGCCCCTAAACAAATATGTATACTAGTTCAGTGATAATGGACGTCATACTAGACTCCAAATTATACACAAGAAACTAAAATTAAAAATGAAACAAGACTAACAAAGGCCAGAGGCTCCTGACTTGGGACAGGCGCAAATATGCGGCGGGGTTAAACATGTTTTTTTAGATCTCAACCCTCCCCCTATACCTCTAGCTAATGAAGAAAAAACAAACGTATAACAGTACCTACAGTAAAACTCAGTTTAAGAGAAGTCCGAGTCCGATGTCAGAATAGGAAACAAAAGAAAATAAACAAAATGACAATACATAAATAACAACAGACTACTAGCAGTTACTGACATGCCAGCTCTAGACCTCAATTAAACTGATTGAAAGATTATGTCTTCATCATATGAATATCAGGCACAATCCCTCCTGTTAGGGGTTTAGTATTATACCATCATAAAATATATGAGAAGAACATTACCCGTGTCATGCCAACAACTGGTTTTAGAATAAATATGTTTAATTCCGATGCAAAGACCCTATGAGTGAATCAATATTAAAGCCAAAATAAGCAATCTTTAATGACCTGACAACAGTATCGTAACTATATCCCTTCTTAATAAGTCTGTTTAAAGGTTTTGTTAGCTTTTGAGGTGAATACTGACATTTTTGTGCTTGATAAAGAATATTACCATAAAAGATTGGATGTGAAATACCCGAACGTATAAGATGTCTGCATGTTGAGTTATATTTACGAATGATGTCCTTATACCGATGATAAAATTTAGTAAATGTTTTGACTAGTTTATGAATTCGAAAACCCTGGTGTAATAATTTTTCAGTAATACATAAATTTCTTTCGCTAAAATCTAATACGTTGTTACATACACGAGCGAATCGTACAAGTTGAGATATATAAACACCATAAGATGGTGACAAGGGAACTTCACCATCTAAAAATGAATAATTAACGATAGGAAATGAAAAATCATCTCTTTTATCATAAATTTTTGTATTAAGCTTCCCGTTAATGATATAGATATCAAGATCGAGGAAAGGACAGTGGTCATTGTTAGTATTAGCTTTATTTAAAGTAAGTTCAACAGGATAAATTTCTTTAGTATACATACTGAAGTCGTCATTATTGAGAGCAAATATATCATCCAAATATCTAAAAGTATTGTTAAATTTTTGTATCAGATGTTGTTTCGATGGGTCTTTGCTGATTTTAGTCATAAATTGTAACTCATAACAATACAAAAAAAGGTCCGCAATAAGTGGTGCACAGTTAGTCCCCATTGGAATTCCGATAACTTGACAATATACGGAATCTTCAAGGCGAACAAAAATGTTTTCAAGTAAAAATTCAAGGGCAGATATAGTATCAAAGCATATCCATTATGCAAATTAGTTTTGGGTTTTCAACCGATCTATAAAAATTATAGATCCGCGGTAACTTATCTAGTGCAAAATAACATTTCTTATCGCTTGTTTCAAATTCATTTTTTCAATGGATACTCCTATAAATATTTTTATTAAAACACAAATTATTAATATGAAAATGTGTTGTCGTTAGTTATATATATATAAAAGTAAAAAATCATTGATGATATAAATGCACACGTACCGAAAAATTGTGTTAAAGCTTACGGAAGAATATCTCAAGAACGTTTTGCGACACTCCCGGCAAGGACCGATAACTCTGTTATTGTTTTGCGGGAAAATAGGAATGGCTTCTCATATCCAATCTTTTAGAAAAATCGATTTTTTTACAGAAGAGTGTCCACCATGCACTTGCACTGCACTATAATTAGAATAGTAGAATAGAATGATATATAAATAGATGAAAATTATATATACATGCAACCGTAATATTAATATAATATATAACAACAAACCAGACGTGTATACTCTGACACTATTATCATATTAGTATAATAGTCCCAGGTATACTGATTTGTATCACTACAATATAATAGTTATTACGGTGCGGTTGAATTTCCTGTCATTTATTCATCATCCATGCACGAACTTGTATCAGAAAAAAATATATCTCTGTAAATTAACCTCAGTTTCAGGTATAGAGATGTGATCTATTTCTGTGACATGTGCTTTTGACCATCCACAAGAACCTGCGGTCATCCGATGTTCAGTACTTCAGTACTTTGATTATGGTTGTTGTTAAGAGTAAAATGTTCTTTAAAATGTTGTATACGTATATCAACTATCTTCATTACTGAATTAAAAAAAGAGTCCAAAGATTTTTTGTCAGCTTTTTCCCGTTTTATCCATTTCAAACAGTAAGCACGCAGTGAGTCATGGATGATATTACGACACTCATTCCAATTAATAATGTCGGGGGACGATATTTAGGTCCTTTACTGAGGAATGATTTTAACTCTCGGTCGCGAACGATGTTAAGTTTCCTGTTATAACATGGGAAATGGGGCCATAAGTGTATTCGGAATTACTACAATTACATGACGGAGGTGTATGATCACCGATATTTACATCTTTACAGAATTGGCTATAATTAAACAGAAAATTTCGGGTAGATTTCTTGTAAATATAACAAATAAGTAGGAATTCAGTATTATCAAAATATCCCGGAATTTTTTCTTTAACAGAATATTTAAACAATAATATATACAATTAAAAACCAATTGTTCAAAGAACAATTGAAAGTCTTTCCACATCAATTTTCTAAATAATTGATAGGAAGCTACTTCTGGTTTACTCAAAGTTATTAATAGCGTCAAAGTATAGATTTCTTCATACTGATTCAATAAATAAATGGTTTCTATATACTTTTGCCTGAAATAAGGGAGATAATTGCAAACTTCCGGTTTAGAAAATGTCACTTCCGGTCTCATATGATAGCTTTATTCACACTGATTCCAAAAATATATAGTTTGTATATACTTATGCCTGAAATAAGGAAGATAATATGCTACTTCCGGTTTATAAAATGTCACTTCCGGTCTCAAATGATAGGTTAACCTATGACCATTCAGAAAATATATGGTTTCTAGGTACTTTCCCATGAAATAAGTGCAAAAAATACTACTTCCGGATCACTCAAGGTCACTTCCGGTTTACTTTTTTCAAGGTCATATGTCAACCAACAGTTTGCAAAAGACCCTATGGCTTTATCATGTACCAAGTTGGAGTAATAATCAATTAACCTTAAATTGAATCATTTCAGGGACAATAACTCCTATAAGATATCATTGGATAGTTTCAGACAAAATGTATCATATCTTAATCACAATTAAGCAAACATTTTGCACTAGTTCTTTAATTTGTAATTTTAAAAGTGACAGAGGAGATCAAATAACAAGGAAAAGTCAAAATTTAGAATATGACCTTGACTTTTGACCTTGGCCTCAATTTCATTTAAATGAACCAAGGAACTCAAATCAATATACCTTAGGTCTCTATCACTTACCATTCATGCTATACATTTATATATCCCTTATGTCAAATACAGAAGGGGAAATAACTCTCATATGGATTTTACGTATCGCTTCGGTCAAAATTGGACAAAACATCCTGAGGATATAACGAGCAATTTGGTAAAATAAATTTGTCGCTTTCTTTTACAGTTACGGAGGAGATGCTTGCACAAGGAAAACAGTGTTCGGGGAGATAACTCCTACAAAGAAAATTATTTGGTTTCGCAGGGTAATTTTCAAAGGCGCATAAACTGTTCGATATCATATACCAAATATCTAAGCGACATATTGCGAAACAAATATTTATCGCTAGAACAAAATAAGCCGGAAGAAAAAAAAAAAAATATATAAATCAATTGTTTTAAAAACAATTGTTAAACGGTCTTTCCCCTCCGAAACATGATTAATTGGTTTTTTGGTTGGTTGGTTGGTTGGTTGGTTGGTCGGTCGGTCGGTTGATTGATCGATTGATTGATTGATTGATTGATTGCATGGCACTTTCTCTGTGCGACGCAGCTAACTTAAATAACGCCTATATTCTGACCGAACGTGACTGCGTACTTAGACATCCCGCACAGCCAAACGGACGCCTGAGATGTCCTCATAAAAATTGATCCTAGCATCATTCGTTTATAAATTTTCTCTAGTTTCTATGTTACCTCGGACTTCCATTTGTCATCTATTTGTTGTGTATGCATTTTGATTGAATTTGTAGGAAAACGGAGTAAATTTTATCTTGGAAGTTTTATTTTCCCTCATTTGGATATGCAATGTTTTATTCTAAATTTAGGTCCGCGCGCGAGATGGTGTTGTGAAGTCTTGGAAGTTTTATTTTCCCTAATTTGGATATGCAATGTTTTATTCTAAATTTAGGTCCGCGCGCGAGATGGTGTTGTGAAGTTACGTGACCCTCGAATATATATGTCTGGAGTTTCAGGGGAGACCGTTGAACAGAGCACATGTGTATTGATCAAAGAAACACGATAACTATTGTTTTTATTTTGTACAGGTCATTGATGTCGGATCATGCATACATATTACGTACACATGTTTACGGGAGCACAGATTTGTATTTTAATGCATGTTTAGAAATTTGAGTGTAGGATTTCAGTAATACTTTGATTTTAATTTCGCAATCAAGCGGACCGCACGTGCCTCATCGATTAATTTCAGAAAATACATGAATTGGAGCAGATTTTTGCAGGGATGGATTTCTATTTCAGAAAGAAATTTGTACATAAGAAGGATTAGCATTTTACAGTATAATGTACGGGACTAAAAGCGATCTTCTTTTCTTTGAAATGGGATAACTTAAAAAAAAAAATCAGTTGAAAAAAAAGGGGTCTCTATCACTTATGGTTTACCAGTTACAAATGCATATCACTTATTTCAAATGCATTAGGGGAAATAACTCTCATATGGAGTCTTCGTATCGCTTCCGTCAAAATTGGACAACAAATCCTGAGGATATAGCGAGCCATTTGGTAAAATCAATTTGTCGCTTTCTTTTACGGTTACGGAGGAGATGCAGTCACAAGGAAAACAGTGTTCAGGGAGATAACTCCTACAAAGAAAATTGTTCGGCTTAGAATGGGTGAAAATAAAAAGCGCATAAACTGTATGATACTATATAAGAAATATCTAAGCGACATCTTGCGAAACAAAAATTTTACGCGAGAACAAAATTAGGCGGAAGAAAAAAATAATAATAATAATAATAATATTAATAATAATAATCAGAACAAATACAATAGGTCTTTCCACAGAAAAGTGGAAAGACCTAATTATTTGTATATATTATTGTTTTATATAATATAAGCAGTAGAGGAAATATACTTTTAACATATACGTAATTAAATATCAAAAATAACACTTGTTGGAATGATATTTATACAGTTCGAGGAGCTACTAGGATGTACATTATAGTTTTCTAAACTATTTGGGTTACTCTGTGACAATATCATTTTCTGGATGAGCTTTTTTTTATACCGGAGTTAACTACCAAATTAAAAATTCTGCGATCAATTTCACAAAAAATCTTACGAGAAAAAATACTCTCAAGTCAAAGAAATTTAAGAAATGACTGTAATATTTTTTCTGTCTATGAAGAAATAACATCAAAAATGTCCCATGACAAAATTATGTCTATGAGCTGATAGACAAATACTTTCAGCCAATTTTAAGACGTGTAACATCCAAAATTAAATTATTTCAGACTGTAGAACTTGCGATCAATTTTTCTGGAAAGACCCTCTTGACTATGACATTATACTATCGTTTGTAATAATATAGTTTTATCAATTATGCAATAAGCATTCGTTACTTTATTCAATTATTTGCAATATATTTTTATCATTTTATTTTGCCATTTGATTAGGGACTTTCCGTTTTGAATTTTCCTCGGAGTTCAGTATTTTTGTGATTTTACTTTTTTTGTGCTTTTTTGTTAAATATATGTTTGTTTTGAGATTGTGACACAGTGATGACTGCTGTACCCATATTGTGACTATTTTACCTATTATGTCTGTTTTGTTCACGCATCGTTGTAAATATAACGGAATTTGATACGACTGTCATACAAGTGAGAGGTTTAGCGCTATAAAACCAGGTTCAATCCACCATTTTCTACATTTGAAAATGCCTGTACTAAGTCAGGAATATGACAGTTGTTGTCCATTCGTTTGATGTGTTTTATCATTTGATTAGGGACTTTCCGTTTTGAATTTTCCTCGGAGTTCAGTATTTTTGTGATTCAAGTTACTTTTTCATATATTAGACTTATTTTTTCTAAAACTATTGTAAGGTAAGTTTTGGTTGAGTTGTTGTCAACTTGATACCGTACCACTAGACCTTTTCAACAATTGTCTACACCTACAGTTGAGAACGACTACGACAGGTGAGATATGAGGGGTCGTCTCAAAAATAAAATTGAAAAAAATATTATTGATCGCATATGATTATTTTGATTGCCAATGAGACCACTATCCAACATGACGTGTATATAAGCAATTGTTGTGTACCGTACCTTATTTTGTTTATTAGGTATTTGTTTATCAAAACTAAATTTATTTGTGAATTGACTATGAAGAAAAGGAAGGACTTCAATGTTTCATTTCTTTTAGACGTCGAGTTGAAAAATGAAAAAAAAAAAAAAAAAAAAAAAATACCTGTATTTTTGTAGTAGATGTTTAATTAATCAATGTTTTATATCTGTTGACTAGGGTGGTACATGTTTCTACAATGTCTGATAATTTTGGCTTCCAATGTCTCAATGGTACTCATGACAAAATAGATACCAATATTTTTAAAGGCCCTTGGTGTCTCTTCTGATTCAGATTCAGATTCAAATCGTAAGCTTTTTTTTTTTCGTTCTCTTGCTATTTTTATGACTTCTGCAGTAGGAAAAAAAATCACACAATGCAACATATAAAACAGACATTCAGTTACCGCATAGTCTGTATTTTGGTTAAAGACCCCAATCTCCACCCAAACCCCACCACCCCCCCCCCCCCCCCCCCCCAAAAAAAAAGAAAAAAAAAGGAAACAAAGTTACTGTCTTTGATCTAATAAAAAGGAAATAAATATGAGAGCGAAGCATGATGTCAAAATATCAAATTGTAAACTAAATATTCTATTGTGACAAAAACTTACCAATTGCAATGACCAACTTGTTTAGGAATTGTTTCAGGCGCATAAAACATGCGGCGGGGTTTCACTAGTATAATTGGGATCTTAAATCTCCCCTATGTATGGTCAGAGATGAAATTTAAAAACCTTTATGCATGGAAAAAATAGAAAAGAGTAGAAAACCAAAGCTTTGTCCTGAAAAGGGGAAGGGTAAGCAGTTCTCGCTTCTTGCAAGACACACGAAGGTCATTTTTCAGGAACTGGGAAAGGAAAGGAAAGGAATCTACGACGGGGGAAAAGGTATGTTCACGTCTTTCGGGACACAGACAACCTATAACGGTCAATCAGTTCGGCGCTGTCAAAAAGACACTGCAATGACAACAAGCTCTGTTGGGATATAAATACCATACGCATCACTGAAGAGACATTAATTGTAAAAATGCGCATGTGGCGCAGAAAAAAATGGTGCCGTTAATGTTTCCAGTTCATTAAGGAAACATCTCAATTTTAACATGGTATCTTAAAGCGGAGTAGTCTCTCGTAACTAAATTATCGATGTGGCCTTTTCCTTTGACCTTTAAACAAATAGGCTTTTACCCCTCCGAAAATTGAATGTGTACAACAAGTGACGTGAAGATCGGTTGAGAAACACAACTCTAGCGGACGGACGGTAGTCCTGTTACAATGTTCCTTCAGCAAATTTCATAAATAGCATTACAAAAGCGAATTAATCGCAATTGGCATGTGGAACAATCTGCGTTGACAGACTCGCTTATCTAAATACTCACATAATCATGAAATTTAAGAAGAAAAAAAGGCAGATTATGTGAATTGATTGCAGTAATTATTTACTTGAAGGTTTAATAAATTCAACGTAAAATGTCGTATAACTACATGTAATAAGAATGCTATACAAAAGAGAGAGATATAGTTCATATTTGTTTGAAATATGTTCTTTCGTCAAAATAGTGTAAAACGATAAATCGAAGGTGTAAAAGTAATTATACTATTCATGAATGATTTTTAGTTTTGAGACGACCCCTTCATTTTACCTGTAAACTGTAGGTGTCATTAGTCGGTGTCGATAGTTATTGAAAAGGTCTATTAGAAGCAAAATTAAAGTCGGGTTTATTTTGTAATAATTTAATTTTGGATGTAACACATCTTCTGATTGGCTGAAATTTTTTGTTTGTCTATCAGCTCATAGACATAATTTTGTCATGTGACCGTGAAGTCATCAACGTTATTTCATGATTTACTCCTTAAAAATGGAATTTAAATTAAATTATAAGGACTGACTGTTATATTTTTTCTGTCATTCCTTAAATATCTTTTATGGTGAAGCGTTTTATTTTCATTTTTTGATGATGCAAACACAACAATTTTTATCAGAAATTTGCTATAATTTCAACCAAGTTATTTTGCTCACCTGTTGAAAAATTGGCACCCAACTAAAAACCCACTGTTTGATATGCTTACTCTTCAGGAGCATCTGAGATCACCCCCTGTTATTGGTGAAGTTCGTGTTGCTCAGTCTTTAGTTTTTTATGTTGTGTTTATTATATGGTAATTTTTATAAATTTACTGTTTACAAAAGTGTGAGTTATTCGAAATACCAAGGATTTTCTAATCCCAGGCATAGATTAACTTAGCCGTATTTGGCACAACTTTTTGGAATTTTGGGTCATCAATGCTCTTCAACTTTGTACTTGTTTGGCTTTCTAACTATTTCGATCTGAGAGTCACTGATGAGTCTTATGTAGACGAAACGCGCGTCTGGCGTATCAAACTATAAGCCTGGTACCTTTGATAATTGTATACTGTTGTTTGTCTTTTGGTCGTTCTTCGTTTTTATACACCCGTTTACAGGACGTATTATGGTATTATGGTATACCATTATCCATCTGTCTGTCCGTCCGTCCGTCCGTCAATAACTCAAAAACACTTTTACCAATTTTCAATAAACTTTGGCGAATTGTTTATATCTATTGACGTAAGCTCCCTTTCGATTTTGATAAATTTGAGTATAGTTCCCTCTTGTTTTTTTTTTTTGTTTTTTTTTAATTTTCTGAAATGACGTTGAAAAATTGTTGAAAACTGTTAATTTTTCACACTTCAGACGGTTATAGAATTTTATTCGTTCATAAATCGAGGCCACAAACCTATTTGAACTTGAGGTAGCCTTAATGGTGCCAAATTATGTTTTGTGTACTGTTGTTTGTCTGTTGGTTGTCTTTTTCTTTTTTAGCCATGGCGTTGTCAGTTTATTTTTGACTTATGAGTTTGAATGTCCCTTTGGTATCTTTCACCTCGGGTATATATATAGGTGCCCTTCATAAGTTGCGTTGGTGGAGTACTCATTTAGCTTAACTGCTAGAGCGGCTTACTAATCCAGGGGCCAAGGGTTCGAAATCTGACTGGAACTCTTTTGGCAGGCTAAATGGATAAATCTATAAAATTACAATTAATGTGTAACTATATAACCTCAACGCTGATTAACTTCTTCCAGCTTCCTGGATGATACATACTTTACTTCAATTTCAGGTATCAAACCAGTTTTACTGGACATCTGGACATGTAGACGACTACCAATGGACTTGGGTTTTTGATCCGTTTAAGTTCCCTTTTTGTGCTCCTAATTGGGCCAAAGGACAACCTAACGGCAAAGTTTTAGGACAATGCATAGCAGTCAATATTACCGATGGAATGATGTACGACGAACCATGTGAAACGAGATACAACTATGTCTGCAAGTCAAAAGTATAGGCCTAGGGATTTTAACTATGTTATTAGAATACAATGTAATTTTGATTGAAATAAATAGATATTATTATATTTCTTTATATTCTTAAAGCAGATGTACAGTGTATGGTATTCAGATGATGTGTGCATCCTTAATTAATTTCGAAATTATGAGAACCTTGTATCGAAAATGACTTTACATTTCACTTCAAACTTGTCAATATATAATAGAGATTTAAAGGTAACTTCCTTATGCTACTTGTTGTAATCAATATTAAAAGGAAACTAATATTTTATAAATCATTAATTTATAAATATTCTACGTTAGATATGCAATACAATACATTACTGATAATGTATGTACGTTTTTATTTTATCGTATTCGCAGATGTCAAAAACATCTCAACCTGCAGAGGGGCCTCGATGGCCGAGTTGTCTAAGTAGTCAAACTACTGTATCACTAGCCTGTCAACACAGGCTGTGAGTTCGAATCCCGTACGGGTCAGGTGCATTCGACTCTAATTTTAATTTACTACTAGGATTGGCAGCTTTCCTACCAAAGGTCGGTGGTTCTCTCCGGGTACTCCGGCTTCCTCCATCAATAAAAACTGACCGCCACGAAATAGCACAATAGTGTAGAAAGTTGCGTTAAACACCAATCAATCAAACAATCAACCTGAAGAGGACTGATATGTTAACATACCGGTATATCATTGTGTGTCGGCTATAAAGATGTTCGTTCCATAAATACCACAGGCCAATGAGACAGCAACTAAACGACACAACGTGAACTTTTGTTACTTCCATGCTAGCATATGTCATTGTGTGTGGGCTATAAAGCTGTTCGTTCTATAAATACCCCATATCAATGACACAGCAACTAAACGACACAACATGAACTTTTGTCACTTCCATGTTAGCATGTGTCATTTTGTGTGGGCTGAGCTGAGCTGTTTTATAAATACCCCACATCAATGAGACAGCAACTAAACGAAACAACATGAACTTTTGTCACTTCCATGTTAGCATGTGTCATTGTGTGTGGGCTATAAAGCTGTTTTTTTCTATAAATACCACACGCCAATGAGACAGCAACTAAACGACACAACATGAACTTTTGTCACTTCCATGTTAGCATGTATCATTGTGTGTGGGCTATAAAGCTGTTTGTTCTATAAATACCACAGGCCAATGAGACAGCAACTAAACGGCACAACATGAACTTTTGTCACTTCCATGTTAGCATGTGTCATTGTGTGAGGGCTATAAAGCTGTTCGTTCTATATTTGTACGTATAAAATCCAATTATCTGTTTATCGTTCTATTGCGGGTCTTTTGTCCCGCCCGTAGACACTAGTATGCTTGACGAAACAAGCTTGATAATGTCTCCTCGCCGCTGATAACTTCTAAGTCACTATGAAGTCGCTGATAAATCCTGCTCACGTCTCAAGGAGCGATTGAGCTGGATGATGTAGGCAAAAGGAAGGACGATCAGTTCTATATAGACCCTACGTTAATGAAACAGCAATTAAACGACACAACAAAAAAGAGTAAAGTGCAATACCACATGACAGAGCCGAGGGCTGGTTTAATAACAACCATTTAATAACATTTATCATAAACATATTACTAATCATCTCGATAATGTCATCATATATAATTATATTTCAATAAACACAAACATTTGTAAAGCCAACTAATCTCTTAATGCATGATACAAAATATCAAACAGCATGGATATTAAAATTAACGTGACCTTTCGAGTAGACCCTGTTGTGCCGAATGATTTAACCGCCAAATCACACAAAACACTTAACCTAAAACGCCATCTATGGGCAGACAGTTCAGGAGAAAATAATTTCAATCTAATTCATAAAATCAACCAACTGAAATTATATTTCTTCTTCCGTTAACACCCATATATCACAACCACAGATAACAATCATAATAATAAATAACAAAAAAGAGTAAAGTGCAATACCACACGACAGACGAGGGCCGAAAACACCAAGAGCGGGAAAATTTTAAGGTTTTCTATAAAATGCAATGAAAGTCTGAAATTAATGCGACAAAAACTATAAACCTAAATTTTTTTACACTTTTAGCAAATCCTCTAAAGAATCCTTCACGTAACCATCCTTGGCTGTTTCGGAACGCCATCTACCGTGCCTCTTAAAAATACGGTCTGGTAAACCTAAATTAGCACAAGCACTAGCACTTCTAGACCTTAAACTGTGTAACCCATATCGCGTAATGTCATGAACAAATGGCTTGAAAACTTCAATAAAGAGCTCGCGCATCCTATAGTATGATAATGGTGTATTCCCACTGCAAATATAAATCCATGTTTTTTTACTGGACAAATATTCGAACTTAATTAATACTGAGTTGCCATCTCTGTATACATCTGTTTTGCTATGTTGAATGAAAATTGACATATAACATCCTAAAATAACTATATCACTTCTTCGAATATTAAGCGACTCAGAAACTCTTAAAAAACCTGCAAAAGCAGTGAAACACGCACAAATGATACGCTGATTATACAAGTTACCAAAAAAAAACATAGCATCATACATTTTATGCAGCAATTCTACCGAAATAGGTTCCTTTTTATTCGTAGGAGTAGCCAAGCTACGCTTCGCACCTTCTAGAACGTTAATTACTAAAGACGAATCTGTCGGTGAACATGATGAGCTAATAAGAGAATGTATCCACCACTTTAAAGAGTAAAACGCTTGAACAACTAGACTAACAGTATTGCTCGACTGTGTCAAGGCAGCTAAATATAAAGCAACGTAAAAATATTTTGCTGGTAAAATATCACCATTTTCAATTCCGTTTAATGCAGCCCAATTTTTCAATCGTAAAAAAACTCTTATATCCTTTTGTTGTAGAAACTGCTCAAGATTCCGAAAGTAATTCTGGAAGTAAATTCACTTTGCTAACTAGCGAAACAGGTAGATTCTGCAATTCTCCAGCAAATGCCTGCAAAAATATATTTGTAATTGAAAGGAAACATTAATAATGAAAACTATCTAAAATTATAACAATCATCTAATTGTCACTGTAGAATCCGCAAAATTCATATCAAATCTCAACTCAAAATCTCACTGAGATTCAAATTAACGCTAATAATCTATAACAAGAAATCAAGAGAGATCTATTGTACATGCTCACATCAAAGTGATCTAACTGGATGAAAAATCCATCCTTAATGCTAACATGCGAAAAGTCAAATCAACATTTCCAAATATGGCCTTCTTACTCTTACCAGCTATATAAGCATTTGTGTAAGTAGGAAGATCTATAAAATGTATCACCTCAGAAATGAAATCATCACCATAAGGACAAAGCATTGGCCAGTAAGGTAAAATTAAAGTACCAACAGCTTTACTGTGCCGCATATATATTAATACGCGTGGGATCAAAGAAACAGGTGGATCGAACAACCCATTGATCCCTCGCCAGTTGACCGAGAAAGCGTCGACACCTGATGAATTGACATTCCAAAATCTGAAATAAAAAACTAGCAATTTAAAATTTTCATCAGAGGCAAACCAATCAACCTCATGAGGTCCCCAAAGGAATTCAACTATCTAAAATACAAATTCAGAAATAGCCCAATGATCTGAATCAACAATCCGACTAAGATAATCTGCTCTCTCATTCTCAGTACGTGGAATCCATACCATGTCAGTATTAATATTGTGCTGTGCTAAAAATGTCTAAAGCTAACTTTTGCAATACTGATTTTGTGCTCCCTTTACTAATAATGATAACAACATTTTGGTTGTCGGTAAACCATCTTACATTCTTGCCAACTAAAAAGTTTATCAACGACGAAAATATCTTTTTTACTGCCGTTAACTCCTACCATGTGGAACTTGTAGAAACCTCAGATTCTAACCACGTACCGTGAGCAATATTATATGGGTTTTCCACAATATAACCACCGTATCCCGTATTGCTTGCATCACTATACACAAAAGTCTGCCAAGAAACTTCAGACTTAAAAGGTTTAACATTGGCTTCATGTAAATTAAATTGTCAGGAATAGTAAAAAATCCTTTATCTGTATCAATGTTAGTGCCTAAAAATGTGAGATTTTTAATAGGTGTCCACATAGACTTTTCACCCTTGGGTACAAAACCGCTACTTATTATATCTTTTTTAACATGTTTAGCCATTTGACTACATAATTACTCATGGTCATGTACACCAAGTCCATCATCTAAGTACATAATAATCTGCTTTCCTTCTCCTCTCCATTTTTTAATGAATGGTCTATTTATTTTAGTAAAATTATCACAAGCAGTACTGAGACCAAACGGTAATACTAGAAATTTTAAATATTTTTAACACCGTTAAAGTCCCATGCAAATCGTAGATATTTAGTATGAGGCGGGAAAATATCGACATGGTGATATGCAGAATGTACGTCATACTTAAACATATATGAATTGGTATTAATGTACATAATGTTTTGTAATACGCATATCTTCAAACTTTACACTCTGCTTCCATAAATGTCAATGTTAATTTCTATCAAATCTAATAACAAACGTCTTTTGTTGTTTGACTGAACAGAAACAGTTAAAAGATTCACAACAATTAAAGGGAATATCTGACGTCTCTACAATTAAACCTCTAGCTAATAAATCAGTAATGTTACAAAATCTGCATTATTTAAAGCTGATAAATTATTTGACAAACAAATCGATATTGGATTTGAATAGAAAGGTAAAATATAACCATCTCTTACAGTATCTATAATTAATTTAGGCGCACCAATATCTATCCAAAATTGAATGTTTCTGCTAAGTCTACCCTTAACAACAATATCAGATGACCTAGTTCATATTCAAAATAATCATTGGTCAAATTATAATCAATACAATTATCTATAGGTAAAAGTTCAAGATAATTTAAATACTCATCTTACAAAAATTCACTGTGGCCTGGTTTGGGTTGCTGGTTTACTACTGTTGACGTACGGACAGCTGGACCGGTAGTGTGTGTAGGACCCATACGAGTAGCACTGTCCCCTCTGCATCTTTCCAGCGTTGAAACCTTGCTGAAGGGGAATTCCGTTGAACCAAGGTTGCTAAGGCCCACGAAAAGGCTGCGGTTCTAATAGAGACTGATTGCTGACCTTAGATTTCGAACCAATTCCTCTATCCTGCTTAGCCTTCGCATTCTTCATACGGACAGCTCTATTATCAGCTCAAATAATTTTAGCTTCATCCTCGGAATCACTTGCAATAGGATTGTCATCATATTCCCTAGCGGTATCCCAACCTCCCTCAGAGTTGTCAGCTATCTTAATAAGTTTGTTGCGATGCTTCATCTTGTCTATGGTAGTGGATAACAAATCTCGTGCATAATCTACTTTTCCATTGTCTATTGCCCACAAAGTCTGAACAAGATCCTCGAGATTTTTAGTGTTAAAGTTAAACTGAATCTTGTTACCTTCATATTTCCATTTATATGTAGCGTCTGTTTTAAGCTTCTTAACCTGGGACTTCATCAACTGATTAGCACCCTTCAACTCTTCTTTAAGTCCAACAATTTTCTCCGTCACTTTAGCATCAATAATTGCCTCAATATCTTTACTTTGTTGATTTACAGCAGTTGAAACAGTTCTCAATGAGATATCTGGTTCACCTTCATTATCCATGAGTATATTCAAACGTACTTTAATCGACAAACAAAGCTAGGTAAATTAACGTGACCTTTCGAGTAGACCCTGTCGTGCCGAATGATTTAACCGCCAAATCACACAAAACACTTAACCTAAAACGCCATCTATGGGCATACAATTCAGAAGAAAATAATTTCATTCTAATTCATAAAATCAACCGACTGAAATTATATTTTTGTTTCGTATCAATTATTAGAGATAAATAAAAAAGAAATGCTGGTTAGATGACGTCACTATAAATTCTTTCAGCCAATTGAAAACGCATATGTAGGTATGGGACGCCTCAGCTGTCTTATGTGGAACTCTGATATTACTTTATGTTGTTTTATTATTACTTGATGATATTTTGTCTTTACTTAATATGGTTTTGACATTACGTAATGATGTTTTGATATAACTCAATATGGAATAGTCATTACTTAGGAATAGTCATTACTTAATGATATTTCGATATTACACGATATTTTCGTATTGACTTGATATAGTTTTGTCATTACTCAATATGGTTTTGTCATTACTCGATGTGGTTTCACCATTATTTAATGTGGTTGTGTCATTAGTCAATGTGGTTTTAACATTACTTGATGTGAATGTGACTTAATGTTATGTAGTTGTTTCATTACATGATGTGGTTTTGTTATTTTGTAATGATGATTTGCCTATTCTTTATATGGTTTTAACATTACGTAATGATGTTTCAAAATTTGACGATTTTACACTACATGATGTGTTTGTTTCATTATTTGATGTGGTCCTGTCATTCTTTGATGTGGTTATCCCATTACTTGATGAGGTAAAATCACGTGACCAGTTCGGAAAAAACCTGTTCGATTTTTAGATAGATTTCCATGTTGTATGTGCCTTGGATGAGTGTGGCCATCCATCGAATTATAGTTCAAATTAAAGTTAGGGTTACTGTCTGTGTAGAACTTTAAGTTAGTCTCCGATTCCGAATTAAAGTCATTATTAGACTTAAAGTTTTAGTTAACATTGAGTTTCGAGTTGGACTTCAAGTTTGACTCACATTTAAAGGTAGAGTTCTAATTACACCATTAAATTTGAGTAACTTTTTGAGTTTGAGTAAGATTCGAATTTAAGTCTCATTTAGATTAATTAAGATTTTGATTTGAAATTCGTGCTATCTTATATGAGTTCGTAATTAAATTTTCTATCGCGGAACAAGGTTTTTTGCTAGGGATTCCGAAAAGAGGGCTCCGGGGTATGCGTACAAAAGATAAACAATGTTACAGTATACAAAACGCAACATAGAAGTTGAAATAAAGTTAGATGTGGTGTGATTGACAATGAGACAACTATCCACCAGAGTTTAAATGCAGTGGATGTAAGAAATCATATATAGGCAACCGTACAGCCTTCAACACACCATATAGGCAGCTATAAAAGGCCACCATGCACCATGTGAAAAAATTCAAACGAAAAAACAAACGGTCTTATTTATATTTAAACAATCTACAAAAAAAAAGACACACATTTATACAACGACAACAATTGAACTTCGTGCTCCTGACTTAGGGCAGGTACATAAAGAAAGTGCACGTGGCGGAGTTTAACATATATGTGAGCGCTAAATCCTAACCTTTCATCGGACTGTTACACTTGTGTAACAGCACAACACGAGAAAAAATTGTAAACTAGACAAAGTGATGCCCCGCACTCAACTCATTTCACCGCTTATACTCCAAAAATGACAAAAAATAAAGTTCAATTATCTCCCAAAAGAGCAAAAGATAATAAAAATTAAAACCCTGACCACATGCACACCTTCAATAAATGTACAAACAGCCAGCAGAGCGAAAACTTGCTAGCATTCAAACTGTAGGAGGAGTTATCTGGAAACGCTCTTCTTATGCAAGTAAATTTCACAAAAAATTACAAAGTTCAACTATCTCCCAAAAGATCAAATATTAATAAACATTAAACCCTGACCACATGCACACCTTCAATATATGTACAAACAGGCAGTAAAGAGAAAACTTCCTAGGATTCAAACTGTAGGAGCAGTTATGCGGAATAACTATATACCCATAAAGGGACGGACAGACGGACGGACGGACGGACGGACAGGGGTAAAACAATATGCCTCCCCCCAAACTTTCAGTTGCGGGGGCATACAAAACAGTTTCATTTGGCTGACTCAATAGATCGGTATGACTGAGGAATATAAATCCATCGGGGTGATCTCGGATGCTCCAGAAAGGCACCCGTCGTGTTATTCGAGAAAGTACAAACCCAGTGATTTGGTTTTATTTGGTAGTTCACATTCAAGAAAAAGATGACGGTATTATGGTGACGACCACTGGAACATGTCCGTCGTCACACGTGAAACAGATATTCCAAAAAGTTTATTTTTCAATTAGTGCGAGGTAGATCAGGGAATTCAATTGATTACAAATAAAAGATTGATATTTGTATAAGTTCAAATGATCATTTACGCTAAAAAAAAATTGGAGAATTCTTATTTTATAGTATTGATGCTTTGTCGCTAAGTCCGAGCCCCCTCCCCCCGTTTCCCTGTAACTTTAGTGTGAGTTGATTTGAAGTGCTTCATTTGTTAACATTAAAGTTCAAGTCGTTTGATTTGTGTCGAGCCTGCGACATCAATGTAGCGGCAGTGAGACCCAACAAACCTATATTTCGTCGTCGATAGTGGCGTCGGCGTCTCCATCTCCATATTTTTTTTATTTCTATTGAGTTTAACCTTTCATTATACATTTTATTAAACACGTATGCCATTATAATTTTGTACTTTTAGAATATCATACTGTATTTGTTTACCTCAACTATTGTATCTGTATTTATATTGTATGTTTCTCTGTAAACTTTAGAGAATAAAGTATCTATCCATCTATCTATCTATCTATCTATCTATCTATAGATCGTTAGGTTTCTAGTTTTTTACATTTTTCATTTCGGGACCTTTTATAGCTTACTATAGGGTATGGGTTTTGCTTATTGTTGAAAACCATACAGTTTTGTTTTAGTTAAATAAAACCGAATTAAACTGTTTTGACATGATAAATTTGTAAACCTCCATGAAGTGTTTTAAAACTTGTATAGGAGTATAGGAGTTATTCCTCAATTTCAAGAAAAAGCATCTACAGAAAAACGTTTTTTTCTTATTTTGTTTTTACCGATAAATGTATAGATAAATGTACAGCCGATCAACATGACGCTTTTACACTTACAGCAGCAATATCAGGCGAGACATAGGGTTCCGTGGAATATTTTACAAATGTATTACAAAAATACTGCTTCCGTTTGAGAACTTAGGATAAAAACAACAAGACAAAGTGGTTTGGGGATATCCCAATTATGTAAGAAATACTTTTTTCTTATTATTGTCTGCCGGTTACCTTTTTCATGCTAAATAATCAACCACTCGAACTTTAATTTGAACTTTAACTCAATGGATAGCGATACCCATCCAAAACACATTAAACAAATAATATATTGAAATCTGTTTAAAAATAGAACATATTTTTTTCCGAATTGGTCACGTGGTTTTACCTCATCAAGTAATGAGATAACCACATCAAAAAATGACAGGACCACATCAAATAATGAAACAAACACATCATGTAGTGTAAAATTGTCAAATTTTGAAATATCATTACGTAATGTTAAAACCATATAAAGAATAGGCAAATCATCATTACGAAATAACCAAACCACATCATATAATGAAACAACTACATAACGTTAAGTCACATTCACATCAAGTAATGTTAAAACCACATTGACTAATGACACAACCACATTAAATAATGGTGAAACCACATCGAGTAATGACAAAACCATATTGAGTAATGACAAAACTATATCAAGTCAATACGAAACCATATCGTGTAATATCAAAATATCATTAAGTAATGACTATTCCATATTGAGTTATATCAAAACATCATTACGTAATGTCAAAACCATATTAAGTAAAGACAAAATATCATCAAGTAATAATAAAACAACATAAAGTAATATCAGAGTTCCACATAAGACAGCTGAGGCGTTCCATATGTAGGACTCTGAACCGCGATGATATGGCGCTGAAGTGCGTTTTTGATCACGCTGAAGTACGATGGTGGCATTGTGACGCTATCTTGTTAATAGCTAAATGTACGCCGAAGTGCAATGGCGGTAACGCTGAAGTACGATGGGCTACATAAACTATATTTCCAGTGAGTTTCATGTCGATGTAAAAGTAAATTTGTTAGTACGGAGCAGTTTTTCGGTGTTTTTTTAGGTTAATAAGGGGATAATAAACTTTTAAGACTACAGGAAACGGGGAGTGATTGGTAGAGAGGGGAAAGTTAATTAACCTTCTGTAGCTGGAAAAAAGTTTCTTTTTTATGTACGATATGGAGCGTGGCATAGGAGAACATGGGGTAACTCGCCACCATAAGAACTATTCAAGCTACTGCATCTTCCCCTCAAAACTTTGGTGAAACTTTTTTATCATTATGTGAAACCTAAGTGTATAGGGTGTGCTTTAAATGCCAATAGCAAATGTATGTTTATATCAAATGATAAGAGAAGGATCTTGATTGAATTTTCACATCTTATGTGGCGAGTTACCCCATGGCTTCGGGGTAACTCGCTACCATATTTCGAATTGTTCCGTTTGTCTGTTGGTCTTGAATGACAATTATTTCAAAGCATATTAAACTAATTGAGACAAAGTGATGCTCCTGCACTCTACTCTGAAGTAACTGTATTATAACAAAGTCAGTGTAGGAAATTCTATGAGATGTTTTTGTGTCTGGGAGACACAAATGATGCCTCCGCAGATGCAAAGTGTTATCTTAAAATACACAAAGTTGAGCATGGGAGCATATAGGTGTATGGTTCACTGTAGGAGGAGTTATCCGGAAACGCCATGCACCTCTTATGCAAGTATATACTCCAAAAATGACAAAGTTCAACTATTTCAAAAAAGAGCAAATATTAATAAAAATCAAAACCTTTTTCCACATGCACACCTTCAATATATTTACAAACAGCCAGCAAAGTGAAATCTTCCTAGCATTCAAACTGTAGGAGGAGTTATCCGGAAATGCTATGCACCTCTTACGCAAGTATATACTCCAAAAATGACAAAGTTCAACTATCACCAAAAAAGCAAATATCAAGAAAAATCAAAACCCTGACCACATGAACACCTATAACTATATACCCATAATGGGACGGACAGACATACGGAAGGACGGACAGGGGTTAAACAATATGCCTCCAACTTTTAGTTGCGGGAGCATAAAAATATCACAGATATCAAAAGTCCACTGTTCAATTAAGTCAATTGAAGGATATTTATAGGTTTATTAGCTTCCAAATGGGGTTTTTGGTTATAAGATTACTTGGCCGTTTTTATAGTGATTATTTGATTACCAGACCAAATATTTCATCATTATTTGATTTTTTAATAATCTAGGACTGTATTTTTGATTATTTGATTATCTTGTTTAAAAAAATAATTAATGATTGTGTGATTACATTGGTAAAAAATTTGTGATTATGTGATTACTTGGACACCCCCATGAGGGGCCTCGTTTATTGTAAATGAAATTCTTCTCAATGTGTCATTGCAATTTGTATTGTCAAACTGGACTCAATCAAATAAAGCCATGGTATAACATTATTATGAAAAACGATTGTTAGTCTCGTTTGGTACCCTCAGTGATTTCTACATTTCAAGGGGTGCCTTTTTAGATTTTTTGGCACCAGTTGTCTTCTTCGTTGTTCGTGCTGAACTTTTTTTGTTTTGTCAGCAAATTAATTAGTTTTTCTTTTCTCTTCTCATCTCGATCGCATCTTTTTTCTTCCTTTTCCATTTCTTTCTGTTCTTTCATTTTTATGTTCCTTTTCATTTCGATGAGGTAGTTGGTGTCAGTTAACAGCTTGTTGTTATCCTTTTAGTTTTTTTATTTGATTGATGTTTCTTAACTTCCGATATTACTAAAATTTCATCAAAATTTTCCTGAGCAAAATCAGTATACGGTATTGTATTTACTGTCATGAGTATTTCTGGTTGATTTCTAATAGTGTCAATCATCGGATATATGGTGTTTGTTTGTGTTTCTACAAGTTAATAATGGGTAGATTGTGGCGTTTCAACCGTGCTTGTACTACTGTCTGTATTTTCATTTTCTGGTACATGTATGTCCTCTGTTTGTGGTGACTTGTAGTCTAGTACAGATGTTTAGAGACGGTCCAAACGCTTCTGTTGGTATGACTTTTCGTTTAAAGGGATAAATTCCAGTCGAATGAAAACCGCTAAAAATGTTAACCATATTCATTGAAGACTGAAATGCGGTATTAAATAATCCACAAAAGTCATACATTGTTACCTGTCTACTTGGATTGTCTCTCATAAATTTCTGACATTGCTTGTTATAACTTGTCTTCATTGGTCCAAAAATAGAGCTGTCTAAAGGCTGTAGCCAGTGTGTAGTATGTGGGGGTGGGGAGGGGGGGGGGGGTGGGGGGAGACAAAACATTTCACTCTGGTTCTGTTTTCCTTTCTCTAATGTATCAAAATTCAGGTGTGATGAAGACCATCAAGTATCAAAAGAACGGGTCTGGCTGGTGGCAATTTTTTCAAGATGTTGGTGAACCACTTGTCAAATAGATCACTGTCTATAAATAAGGATTTGCTACATCCTAATTCAGAGCCAGGTTCTGCGTTTCCTTTCAGAGCTTCACTTTCAGAAAAGCTTATCCTCAAATCATATCCAGCGGACTTTTTCTCTTCACTGAAGCCATGTTCCCCAAGTTTGTTTGCCATCTGGTATGCTAGCTTCCTGATGTCAATCACTCTCAGCCCAAAGACCCGCTCTTCCATTTTTCAGATATACTAGTAGCTGACTAATATATTTTCTTGGATTCTGTTCAAGATTGGTGGTTTTGTTGGAGGTGCTGTAATGTTTTCCATATTGAGTCTCCCTCTTAGCGTCGACCTTGGAACATTATATAAGACCAAGTCCTTATTTTTGCCATGCCTCCTCTCACTGCCAAACTTGCAATTTCAATGGCTGCCATGCTCCATTGTCCCTGTTTTGATGTCAAGCCTTTCTTTTTCTTTGCCATGTGTAATTTCTGGAAAAAATGAATAATTAAATAAGATCCTACAATTTATTTAAAGAGTTCCTTGATATCTATTGTATATTTTAACACAATTTACGTGTAAAAGGTATTACTGTCTGTTTTGTTTTTTTTATTCTTAAGGCTCATTTATTTATAAAAGGATCAACATGCCTACTGATAGTCAATAATACAATCTGTTTTAATGTATGTATATTGACTAGTTTTCACCATGATAAAGAGATGATTAGACTTTTATCTTGTTTTTTTTTTTTTTTTTTTTTATCAAATCGAGTTATTTAATTTTGAAAATGTGGAAACGAGCATTGGCGAGATTCTAAATTTTCTAAATTAACTGATTTCCGTAATGTGGTCTCATGAAAAACATGAATACAAGGGAAATACTTTTCAACATACATGTACGTTGAATAACTTTGAGATCATGATGACACATCCGTCGAGTACAAGAATATACAGGCTCTCAAGCAGTAGATAACATGGCAAACTTATGAGAAATATTTCGTTCTTCATCTTTTGTTACTTACAAGCTATGTCCTGAATATTCCAAAGTTTGTAAACCAGGTAGTATATCGATGCAATGATGTCTGTTTTCGTGTGTAAATCAACCTGAAATAAAGATGGTTATATTAAAATGTATTATATTAAAGAATCACACAGGAATTTCTAATTATAGTCACTAGTTTTGAAAACCCTGTAAATATCGGTAAAATTGTGTTATTCTGTCTGTCCAATTTTGTTTTTTGTTGATTTTTTATCGTTTTTTGAAAACTTATTATCAAAGGGAGGCTTTGATGCGACACACCCCTGTGTGTTTATGTTGTTAATTGCCACATTTATCAGGTTCTCCGTAAAAAAACCACGACGATAAGAAAACCTAGGGTCGACAGTAGATCTACACGTACTTGCCGACATATTCTGCATGTAAAATATGAATTAACACATCTTATTATGAAATTATGAATAATGAAATCAAAGACATATACTTTAATCAGTCATTTATGAAACCGTGTGCATTTACTTTGATGTCAACTTGTTGATGACGCACACGAATATTGCTGTGGCGACTTACCCGATCAACATGGGGTAACTCGCCACCTTTCGTATTTGCACTTTTTCTGTATTCACCGTTATGAAATGGCACACATGGGGCTTAAAATCATATAAAGTAGATAGCGAAGACTTCGTTTGTCATTGATTTGATCACATAGAAGTTATTTTACGTAATGGCGTTTGCAAAACATTTGGTTCTAATAGAAATAATTGACGTCCATCACACCATGACGTCACAAGTCACAAAAATGGCGGAGCTTTCGTCAAATTATGACCACGGTTTCATGAAGTTTTCTACATTATTTCACCAAACAGCAATAGAATGTTGCATATTTAAATAAATACAAACCATATCATTATATTTATGCCATTTTTTCATTACTAGTTCCTCGGGTTACGCCGTTTCAACATTCTGAAGAGTAAATATGCGGTTTCAAAATATGCTAAAATGTGGCGCACTTTTCTGTCTTACTATTTTTCCAAGGAATAAAACGCACTTACCTCTGAAAGTTTCTATTCTAAATAGCTTGGCTGAAAATGTCCTTGATGAGCACAAAAACACGATGACGTAAATGACGGATGTTGTAACGTTCAGACGTAATCAACTTTATTCAAAGAGAGACAACTCAAATATTAATAAATGACAAAGAATGAAAAGGTGGTGAGATACCCCTTATGGCGAGTTACCCCACATTCCCCTACTTTAAATATATACGGGTCCGCAGACACACTCTCCGTATTATAATATTAAGGTAAATAAAGGCAACAGTAGTATACCGCTGTTCAAAAGTCATAAATCGATTGAGAGAAAACAAATCCGGGTTACAAACTAAAATCGAAGGAAACACATCAACTATAAGAGGAAAACAACGGAACAACAGAAACACTGAAGTGCAACAAAAACAAACACCAACATACATAGAAACGAACTATTTTATAACAACTGTCATATCCCTGACTTGGTACAGGACATTTTAAGAAAAAAATGGTGGGTTGAACCTGGTTTTATGGCTAGCCAAACCTCCCGCTTATATGGCAATGTTATAAAATATCGCTAAAATGACAACACTACGTGACAGAAATACAGCACAAACAAACGCAAGAACACACATAAAGCAGAAACTCATGAGAGAAACCAAGTAAAGATAAATTCTTAATGCAGAATTATCATTAACCTACAATCAAATTTCTAAACAGGCATTAAAATACAAATATGTGCTCCCGTAGACATGTGTACAAAAAAAAAGAATACATGATCAAAAATCAATTAGCTGTAAAAACAAAATCTATAGTTATCGTGTTACTGTATCAATACACATAATGTGGTCTGTTCAACGGTCTCCCTTAAAAAGGTTAAAAAATCTCCGACACTTTATTGAGGCCCCATTTCAAGACTACCCTTGTAAAGTCAGATGAATAACCCTTTTGCACAACGCTTAGTGTGACGTCACTTTGGATACAAGTAGAAAGGGTTTGCAGAACAACACAATATCTTGCTCGCTAATACAAACCCAATGCTTACAGCGCAACATTTATCTTCATTTTTTTCATATAATAACACATTTATTCGGTAAAAAGTTTGTTTTTTTTCGCTCGGTGGGAACGATATTTTTTTTACGGACCAGTTTCATCTGTTAGCGGTGAGTGTTGCTTCACATGCTTATTTTTTTATACTTTTGTACATAATTGTTTTGGAGTTTTCCTACATTTTTTGAAGCAGAATATTAATTTCCATCCGTCTTGTGCAAGGTTATTTATTTTCAGCTCTTTTTAAAAATCCTCCTGTCCATTCCCCTCCGAGAAAATCAAATGGTCATCCAAAGACAACATTCCACAAGAGACCAAATGACACAGAAAATAACAACTTTAATAAGTCACCGTACGGCCTTCAAGAATGAGTAAAACCCATAGTCTATACCGCATAGTCCGCTCATGGTAGCGTGCACGCCTCGAGTGCGGGAGGTCGTGGGTTTGAACACCTACCGAGCCAAACCAAATACTTGAAAATTGGTATTTGCTGCTTTTCCGCTAAGCACGCGGCATTAAGGAGTAAGAGCAAACTGAAAGACTGGTCGGCTCCTAGTTAGAAAAATGTGTCCGAGTAAGACGACATGTCAACCGGCGCATATTTCCAAATAGCGATAAGGTGTATACATAACATAAACATGTTCTTAATCTTGTCCTGAATACTCGCGGTATAAATGTGCATTTCATTTAAGGAATGACTGTAATATTTTTTCTGTCTATGAAGAAATAACATCAAAAATGTGGTGCACACTGAATAACCTGCGTAGTGGGTTATTTTAAAGTGTGCACCACATTTTCTATGTTATTTCGCATAGACAGAAAAAACATTACAGTCATTCCTTATAATTTAATTCTAAATTCTATTTTAACCCGGAGTAAATTATGAAAAAACGTTGACGACTTCACGGTCACATGACTAAATTATGTCTATGAGCTGATAAACAAAACACCGTCAGCCAATCAGAAGACGCGTTACATCCAAAATTAAATTATTAATGAATAAACTTATCTTACAGCGACAAAAGAAAACACAATGCTGACGTTCGTGGCACTTTTTGTCGTATTTTTTATCTGGAGGTTAGTTAAAAAAAAACAACTCCAGCACATAGAATCTAAAACTGATGACCATTTTGTAGTATAGGCGTAGTAGACACTGCCGGGATATTTATCTGTTAGGTCTTGGAACTTTCTGTTGAATATTTGAGAAAAAGGACGAGATGTTCTTTGACAAAACCTTTGTTATTATTTTTTTAGATTACTCCCGGTTTTTGGTGGGGTCTTTAGCCTTTTCTGATGTATTTTGTTGTAATCTTGTTTGTCTTTTGGTAGTTTATCCTTTTTGACATTGTATTGTCTGTTGTTTTGGGGGGTTTTTTGGGGTTTTGTTTTTCGACTTGAGGGTTTGATTATTCCTTTGGTATCTTTCGCATGTCTTTTATCATAATATACATATCGCCAACAAAAAAAATCAAAAATTACTTCCTAAATTTAATTTTTTTAAAACCCCCTAAAAAAGTAACATAGATTATAAAAAAAGACACCCAAAACACATACTACGGGTCTCATTTGATAACTTTTATTGAGGTTCTCCGCCTATATCTTCTCTCAACGTTTAACTGCGTTTTCGTTCAAGCATGTTTACTGTTTAATCGTTAGTGTTAAATCTAGAAAATAAATAGTGAAAGTTTGTTCATTGGTTTTCTGATGTTTAAATGTGTATTCTAGTTTTAGATGCATGTTTTCTTTACAAGTTGTTATTGCCTTAAACTTGCTGTGAGTAACTGTGAGTGCTCTAATATGTGTAACTCTGCGTGTCCTTTTTGTTGTGGGGATGTATAAATTCCCTGCCACGTCCAGTCTGTGATTTTGTTACCTGTTTTTTTCTACTTTGTATCGATCAAAAGAATTAAGCTCTTTCAACTGATTTTTAAAGTTTGCCCATATATATGTTTCGCTGTTACACCACTGTCCTATGAAATGGGAAGGGTTAGGCGGTAATGTACATGTTTAATCCTGTATGTGCCTGCATGTAATGCAATGGTTGCCGTTTGTTTGCTGTATATCATATTTGTTTTTCGTTCATTGCTTAGTACATAAATCAGGCCGTTAGTTTTTTCGTTTGAATTGTTTTACATTTACATCATTCGGGGCCTTTTATAGCTGACTATGCTATAAGGGTTTTGCTCATTGTTGAAGGCCGTACGGTGACCTATCGTTGTTAATTTCTACGTCATTTGGTCTCTGGTGGGGATTTGTCTCATTGGCAATCATACCACATCTTCTTAGTTTTGTGTTAAATGAACAAAACAAGACAATTAGTTGATCTATAATATAGATTTCAAAGGAGTGGGGCACACCTGATGTGTCTCTACTCGACAGACATATTCCTAGTTTTATATTGGGGATATCCGCCTAGATCTAGATCTATTATTATATGCACAACTATAAACCATGCAGATACATTCGGTTTAACCTTTCGCAATCTAAAGTGTTTTTTTTTTTCAGTATAGCTTGTTGCATGCTTGTTTTTTTTGTTTGTTTTAGAACATTTAAAGTTTGCTTTTTAGTTTGGACTATATATAACATTTATATTTAATTTTCATTTGATGGTCATCTATAATTTGTTGGTTCTTGGCTGTATTCTGGTGGACATTATCTTATACATAACTTCTATAGTGTCTGAATGAAAGATGCATGTTTGTAAGGGTTGTGTGTGTTATGTGTTCCCCTGGAATTGACACTGGATTTTCCAGTAAATGCTAAATGCATCACTGACGGTCCTGTCCACTATTATTAGATTGATCGATTGATCGATTGATTTTTAACACCAGTAATGTCTTTCAGCACTATTGTGATATTTCGTGGCAGCCATTTTTTATTGGTAGAGGAAGCCGGAGTGCTGGAGAGAAACACCGACCTTCGGTAGAAAAACTGACAATCCTATAGTCAATTAAGATTTGAGTCGTGGCGCACAACCGTAAGAATATTTTAAACCAAATTACTTCTTTAAGAAGTATGAGATTAAATCAGTTGTGCATCTAAACTGAATTGAAGATATAACTAGTTAAAAACTGACAATGTAAATCAGTTGAGGAATACAAAGACAACGACTATTTAACCGTCGTGGGGGTGGGGTGGGGTATATTTTTTTCCGTTTTACATTTGTGTCATGCGATCGCAAGTGCATGTCGCATGATCTGTAATTTTACATTCAAGCTTTAAATGTGTGCAAAAAAAAATCTTTATCACAAAATCTATCTTTTTTCTTCTTCGAGATTTTTTCCCATACATTGTAGCATTTTTGTCTGGTAAATTTTTGTTGATTCACGTTGACAATTTGATGATGGCATACCCATTGATATATACAAGTAATTGTGATTTTTTTTAGTTAAATTTAGTGTATTAAAAACTATTATACTGCAAGAATTTCATTAAAATGTTAATCATTAAAAAGTTTTAAACATTTAAAAAATTAAAAGATGCATGCTCGAATAATTTCCTCGCAAATGTGAGTAAACTTGGTTTACATTAGCAACTTATCGCCGATAGTCGTTTTACTTAGAGATACGTATTTTTTATACTTCTGTAGAATTTATATTATGTAATTTTATCTGTGAAAATAGAAGAAAAACGAACAGATAATTCGCATAATTTTCAACGTATTCGTTTTAGGACGGTCAAATTGAATTATATATCCTTCTATTTTAACAAGACACATGCTTAAGACATTCTGACTCCAACGGGAAGTAAGTTAGAAACAGGAAACAGAAAATTTCTAAATTGCCGCAAATTTCTTTTTTTTCCGAAAAAATAACGCAACTTCAAAATAGCAGTTTCAATATCAGTCCCATTGTTGTCGTTAGAAAGTAGCAACAACGGTCGTTTCTAAGGGCTTGCTTCGACTGTAAATTTATGCATGCATGTTCAGTGGTTGTCGTATGTTGATGTGGTTCATAAGTGTTTCTCGTTTGTCGTTTTTATGTAGATTAGACCGTTGGTTTACCTGTTTGAATGGTTTAACACTAGTCATTTTTTGGGCCCTTTATAGCTTGCTGATCGGTGTGAGCAAAGGCTCCGTGTTGAAGGCCGTAATTTGACCTATATATATAACATAATGGTTTACTTTTACAAATTGAGACATGGATCATTGGATAGAGAGTTGTCTCTTTGACACTCATACCATATCTTCTTATATCTATTTGATTGACAAAAAATACCAGATAAAACAAAGACTATTAGTGTAATCGTGGAAATGTAATACTTGCTCCTTTTAAGAACAGGACCACTCATTCGGGCTCTTTCAGAAAGAACATACCTCCAAACGATCCATGATTCTGTAATAAGAAATGGATACTTGTAACATACTAGTTTTCCTAGAGACTTAACAATTTGTATTTTTATGATTTGACACTATGCACGTCTTTCAACATAGGTAAATATATTTAAATATACACAAAAAGTTCACAGTATATATAAACAGATGAAGTTTTCAGTGGAAAAAGTAAAATCTACGGAAACGTCGTCATGCGACGTCCACAAAAAGTCATCTTTTAAAAATGAGCAAATAAAATACTTAGTATGTTACAAGTATCCATTTCTTAAAAAATGAATACTAAGCATGGACTAATGTCAAATTGTTCTAAATATTTGAAGAAATAAAACAAAACATCCGTTATTCGATTTTTGAGGATGTGAATTTAAGCATGAATGCAATTTGGGTACTCCTTATTACAGAATCATGGATCGTTTGGAGGTCGGTTCAAACCGATTTTTCTATGATTCAATATGGATTCAAAATTAAATTGGTGTAACTTTGTAGAAAAAAAGGATACATCTACAAAACAAACACAGAATGGAAACTTTTGTCTGGATTATAAATAAACAAAGGTGAAAAAACTGCCAAAATAGGTGCAATTTGGGTACCGTCACGTTACAGTCATCCCAAGTCATTCAACTGGAAATCATTTGATACCAAAATAACCAAAATGGTATACTTTTAATTAAACAAATCTACAGCTACATGTATGCGTAGGAACTATTTTGTTTACAATATAGAGTATACGGTATGTTCTTTCTGAAAGAGCCCGAATGAGTGGTCCTGTTCTTAAAAGGAGCAAGTATTACATTTCCACGATTACACTAATAGTCTTTGTTTTATCTGGTATTTTTTTGTCAATCAAATAGATATAAGAAGATATGGTATGAGTGTCAAAGAGACAACTCTCTATCCAATGATCCATGTCTCAATTTGTAAAAGTAAACCATTATATTATATATATAGGTCAAAGTACGGCCTTCAACACGGAGCCTTTGCTCACACCGATCAGCAAGCTATAAAGGGCCCAAAAAATGACTAGTGTAAAACCATTCAAACAGGTAAGCCAACGGTCTAATCTATATAAAAACGAGAAACGAGAAACACTTATGAACCACATCAACATACGACAACCACTGAACATGCATGCATAAACTTACAGTCGAATCAAGCCCTTAGAAACGACCGTTGTTGCTACTTTCTAAAGACAACAATGGGACTGATATTAAAACTGCTATTTTGAAGTTGCGTTATTTTTTCGGAAAAAATGAAATTTGCGGCAATTTAGAAATTTTCTGTTTCCTGTTTCTAACTTACTTCCCGTTGGAGTCAGAATGTCTTAAGCATGTGTCTTGTTAAAATAGAAGGATATATAATTCAATTTGGCCGTCCTAAAACGAATACGTTGAAAATCATGCGAATTATCTGTTCGTTTTTTCTTCTATTTTCACAGATAAAATTACATAATATAAATTCTACAGAAGTATAAAAAATACGTATCTCTAAGTAAAACGACTATCGGCGATAAGTTGCTAATGTAAACCAAGTTTACTCACATTTGCGAGGAAATTATTCGAACATGCATCTTTTAATTTTTTAATGTTTAAAACTTTTTAATGAATAACATTTTAATGAAATTCTTGCAGTATAATAGTTTTTAATACACTAAATTAAACGAAAAAAAAATCACAATTACTTGTATATATCAATGGGTATGCCATCATCAAATTGTCAACGTGAATCAACAAAAATTTACCAGACAAAAATGCTACAATGTATGGGAAAATTTCGAAGAAGAAAAAAGATAGATTTTGTGATAAAGTTTATTTTTTGCACACATTTAAAGCTTGAATGTAAAATTACAGATCATGCGACATGCACTTGCGATCGCATGACACAAATGTAAAACGGAAAAAAATATACCCCACCCCACCCCCACGACAGTTAAATAGTCGTTGTCTTTGTATTCCTAAACTGATTTACATTGTCAGTTTTTAACTAGTTATATCTTCAATTCAGTTTAGATGCACAACTGATTTAATCTCATACTTCTAAAAGAAGTAATTTGGTTTAAAATACTCTTACGGTTGTGCGCCACGACTCCAATCTTAATTGACTATAGGATTGTCAGTTTTCCTACCGAAGGTCGGTGTTTCTCTACCAATAAAAAATGGCTGCCACGAAATATCACAAAAGTGCTGAAAGACATTACTGGTGTTAAAAATCAATCGATCAATCGATCAATCTAATAATAGTGGACAGGACCGTCAGTGATGCATTTAGCATTTACTGGAAAATCCAGTGTCAATTCCAGGGGAACACATAACACACACAACCCTTACAAACATGCATCTTTCATTCAGACACTATAGAAGTTATGTATAAGATAATGTCCACCAGAATACAGCCAAGAACATTAGAGCACTCACAGTTACTCACAGCAAGTTTAAGGCAATAACAACTTGTAAAGAAAACATGCATCTAAAACTAGAATACACATTTAAACATCAGAAAACCAATGAACAAACTTTCACTATTTATTTTCTAGATTAAACACTAACGATTAAACAGTAAACATGCTTGAACGAAAACGCAGTTAAACGTTGAGAGAAGATATAGGCGGAGAACCTCAATAAAAGTTATCAAATGAGACCCGTAGTATGTGTTTTGGGTGTCTTTTTTTATAATCTATGTTACTTTTTTAGGGGGTTTTAAAAAAATTAAATTTAGGAAGTAATTTTTGATTTTTTTTTTTTTGGCGATGTGTATATTATGATAAAAGACATGCGAAAGATAACAAAGGAATAATCAAACCCTCAAGTCGAAAAAAAACCCCAAAAAAACAGACAATACAATGTCAAAAAGACAAACAAGATTACAACAAAATACATCAGAAAAAGCTAAAGACCTCACCAAAAACCGGGAGTAATCTCAAAAAATAATAACAAAGGTTTTGTCAAAGAACGTCTCGTCCTTTTTCTCAAATATTCAACAGAAAGTTCCAAGACCTAACAGATAAATATCCCGGCAGTGTCTACTACACCTATACTACAAAATGGTCATCAGTTTTAGGTTCTATGTGCTGGAGTTGTTTTTTTTATTACTAACCTCCAGATAAAAAATACGACAAAAAGTGCCACGAACGTCAGCATTGTGTCTTCTTTTGTCGCTGTAAGATAAGTTTATTCATTAATAATATAATTTTGGATGTAACGCGTCTTCTGATTGGCTGACGGTGTTTTGTTTATCAGCTCATAGACATAATTTAGTCATGTGACCGTGAAGTCGTCAACGTTTTTTCATAATTTACTCCGGTTTAAAATGGAATTTAGAATTAAATTATAAGGAATGACTGTAATGTTTTTTCTGTCTATTCGAAAAAACATAGAAAATGTGGTGCACACTTTAAAATAACCCACTACGCAGGTTATTCAGTGTGCACCACATTTTTGATGTTATTTCTTCATAGACAGAAAAAATATTACAGTCATTCCTTAAATGAAATGCACATTTATACCGCGAGTATTCAGGACAAGATTAAGAACATGTTTATGTTGTGTATACACCTCATCGCTATTTCGAAATATGCGCCGATTGACATGTCGTTTTACTCGGACACATTATTCTAACTAGGAGCCGACCAGTCTTTCAGTTTGCTCTTACTCCTTAATGCCGCGTGCTTAGCGGAGAAGCAGCAAATACCAATTTTCAAGTATTTGGTTTGGCTCGGTAGGTGTTCAAACCTACGACCTCCCGCACTCGAGGCGTGCACGCTACCGTGAGCGGACTATGCGGTATAGACTATGGGTTTTACTCATTTTTGAAGGCCGTACGGTGACTTATTAAAGTTGTTATTTTCTGTGTCATTTGGTCTCTTGTAGAATGTTGTCTTTGGATGACCATTTGATTTTCTCGGAGGGTAATGGACAGGAGGATTTTTAAAAAGAGCTGAAAATAAATAACCTTGCACAAGACGGATGGAAATTAATATTCTGCTTCAAAAAATGTAGGAAAACTCCAAAACAATTATGTACAAAAGTATAAAAAAAATAAACATATGAAGCAACACTCACTAACAGATGAAAATGGTCCGTAAAAAAGTATCGTTCCCACCGAGCGAAAAAAAAACCAAACTTATTACCGAATAAATGTGTTATTATATGAAAAAATGAAGATAAATGTTGCGCTGTAAGCATTGGGTTTGTATTAGCGAGCAAGATATTGTGTTGTTCTGCAAACCCTTTCTACTTGTATCCAAAGTGACGTCACACTAAGCGTTGTGCAAAAGGGTTATTCATCTGACTTCACAAGGGTAGTCTTGAAATGGGGCCTCGATAAAGTGTCGGAGATTTTTTAACCTTTTTAAGGTAGGCCGTTGAACAGACCACATTATGTGTATTGATACAGTAACACGATAACTATTGATTTTGTTTTTACAGGTAATTGATTTTTGATCATGTATTCTTTTTTTTTGTACACATGTTTACGGGAGCACATATTTGTATTTTAATGCCTGTTTAGAAATTTGATTGTAGGTTTTAATTAATATCCATGCATAATTAATTAAAATTAGAATACATGTACATCATGATAGCTGCACAGTTTGAAGTTATAAATATTTAATGTGTTAATATGACCATTTCAAGGGCACTGAACCCTTTAGAAAATGACGTGTACTAATTAGACACAAATTTTCCAATTATGACATTACTAACATTTTGGTTAAATTTTTTTGTCGATATCTATAACTCTTTCTGAGTAGAAGCAAGGATTTGTATACTATACAAATCCTTGGTAGAAGCGATGTGAAATGAATATCAAAATTTAAAACACGACCTTGACCTTTGACCTTGATCTCATTTTGTAAGTTAGGACGCAAGAACTCTAGTTCTATACGGCTTCCGGTTTATAAGTTTCAAAAACATAACGAGAAATTTAATTGATAAAGGTAGATAACTCCTATAAGTTGACACTTGAAAGCTTCGGTCCAAAATTTTCAAAAATATTATCGGTGCTTTTTTAGTCGAAACTCAACCATAGATTGTATATCATTATAACCTATAAACTTGCAAAACTGTCATTAATGATATGTAATTATGGATTTTTTTTCTCATTTTTTCAGACTTAAGAATTAAGTCATTGTTCCTCATAGACAATTATCCATTGTTACATAGAACAGTCTGTGCAACCCGACCAGACGAGTTTTTGATCCATATTTGTATATACATGTTTTTTCGGACCTACGGCAATTACTATATCTACAAATAACACAATATAGGAAGCCAAAAACTTATCCAAATGATTAATATATATGTAGGACTCGGAGGTTCGATGGGGAAGCTGTTCAAAGTGCGATGGTCTATATTTAGAACAAATAAATCGACCAAGAAATGCACTGAGTGACAACTCTCCTAGTTAATGACCTTATATTCTAAGCAACAAAATGTCTAACGAGACGAGATAATCCGAGATGAATCAATGCAAAAATGTTAACTGAATTTGTGTTTTAATTGCTTATTCCTTCACAATGACTTTTATCGCACCGCGGGTAAATTATGACGTTGTGATTGGTTTAACGCCGTCATGTGGTGACCCCCTATGGATCCGTAGGGGGTTAGTAAATTTCATAGGGAGGTTCATGACGTCACGTCTACTGTTAATGGTGATGTCATCTATTAATGTTGTTGTGTTTCATTGTTTCTTTTTCTACAAAACGCAGCAGAAAAAGTCCCGCGTGCGATAAATTCGTTATACGGTTCACTCTTGAATTTTGGCACACACGTGAACTGTGTACTATTGCTTTATTCAGAAAAAAATTCTTGTGATTATACACAAACTAATTTTTCTTGTGATGAAAATGTGGTAAATTTCGGGTAAAATTTTAGTTTTATTAAAGTGAGGAAATACTTGTACTAAACTTACCTAGATATTTTCAGCTTTCGTCATATAATATATTTAATATATAAACTATATATTCTAGATACTATTTCTACCACCAATAATGAGCGCAATGATTTATTGTTTTTGTTAAAGATTCCCCGTACAATACGGTATCTGGGAGTACCCTGTAAAAAGTTGAAATTTAGAAAATCGTGACCACGGGATGTTACGACAATCATGATTGTAAAATTTAATAATTTTCCTATTTTTTTGCCGTGTGTTATTCCATTTACGTAAACTCGTTAACTAGAGGCATTTTTATTTACACTTGGCACCCTACTTATTACACTTGATGGCTAGTTTAAATTCTACATATGTTCAATTATTATATATATGAGAAGTAGGTTTCTTAATAGTTAGTATAGAATTCGTTATTGTCTATGTATGTCCTTAGTAACAGTTGCATACTAAATGAAAGATCATCCTCCTTGATTTGCTGCTTGTGAACATAATTCTGCATTAAGAATTTATCTTTACTTGGTTTCTCTCGTGAGTTTCTGGTTTATGTGTGTTCTTGCGTTTGTTTGTGCTGTATTTCTGTCACGTAGTGTTGTCATTTTAGCGATATTTTATAACATTGCCATATAAGCGGGAGGTTTGGCTAGCCATAAAACCAGGTTCAACCCACCATTTTTTCTTAAAATGTCCTGTACCAAGTCAGGAATATGACAGTTGTTATAAAATAGTTCGTTTCTATGCATGTTGGCGTTTGTTTTTGTTGCTCTTCAGTGTTTCTGTTGTTCCGTTGTTTTCCTCTTATAGTTGATGTGTTTCCTTCGGTTTTAGTTTGTAACCCGGATTTGTTTTCTCTCAATCGATTTATGACTTTTGAACAGCGGTATACTACTGTTGCCTTTATTTACCTTAATATTATAATACGGAGAGTCTGTCTGCGGACCCGTATATATTTAAAGTAAGGGAATGTGGGGTAACTCGCCATAAGGGGCATCTCACCACCTTTTCATTCTTTGTCATTTATTAATATTTGAGTTGTCTCTCTTTGAATAAAGTTGATTACGTCTGAACGTTACAACATCCGTCATTTACGTCATCGTGTTTTGTGCTCATCAAGGACATTTTCAGCCAAGCTATTTAGAATAGAAACTTTCAGAGGTAAGTGCGTTTTATTCCTTGGAAAAATAGTAAGACAGAAAAGTGAGCCACATTTTAGCATATTTTGAAACCGCATATTTACTCTTCAGAATATTGAAACGGCGTATCCCCGAGGAACTAGTAATGAAAAAATGGCATAAATATAATGATATGGTTTGTATTTATTTAAATATGCAACATTCTATTGCTGTTTGGTGAAATAATGTAGGAAACTTCATGAAACCGTGGTCATAATTTGATGAAAGCTCCGCCATTTTTGTGACTTGTGACGTCATGGTGTGATGGACGTCAGTTATTTCTATTAGAACCAAATGTTTTGCTAACGCAATTACGTAAAATAACTTCTATGTGATCAAATCAATGACAAACGAAGTCTTCGCTATCTACTTTATATGATTGTAAGCCCCATGTGTGCCATTTCATAACGGTGAATACAGAAAAAGTGTAAATACGAAAGGTGGCGAGTTACCCCATGTTGATCGGGTATGTCGCCACAGCAATATTCGTGTGCGTCATCAACAAGTTGACATCAAAGTAAATGCACACGGTTTCACAAATGACTGATTAAAGTATGTGTCTTTGATTTCATTATTCATAATTTCATAATAAGATGTGTTAATTCATATTTTACATGCAGAATATGTCGGCAAGTACGTGTAGATCTACTGTCGACCCTAGCTTGTCTGATCGTCGTGGTTTTTTTACGGAGAACCTGATAAATGTGGCAATTAACAACATAAACACACAGGGGTGTGTCGCAACAAAGCCTCCCTTTGATAATAAGTTTTCAAAAAACGATAAAAAATCAACAAAAAACAAAATTGGACAGACAGAATAACACAATTTTACCGATATTTACAGGGTTTTCAAAACTAGTGACTATAATTGGAAATTCCTGTGTGATTCTTTAATATAATACATTTTAATATAACCATCTTTATTTCAGGTTGATTTACACACGAAAACAGACATCATTGCATCGATATATAGACAATTATAAAGTACATGTAATTTTTTCAACTTCCAAACCTTATTACAGTGCATTATTTTTATGCCCCATTTATGGGCATTATCTTTTTTGGTCTGTGCGTCCGTTCATTCGTCCATTCGTTCGTTCGTTTGTTCGTTTGTCCGTCCGTCCGTCTGTCCCGCTTCAGGTAAAAGTTTTTTCAGGTTAAAGTTTTTGGTCAAGGTAGTTTTTGATGAAGTTGAAGTCCAATCAACTTGAAACTTAGTACACAAGTTCCCTATGATATGATCTTTTTGATCCTAATTTCACAGTCCACTGAACATAGAAAATGATAGTGCGAGTGGGGCATCCGTGTACTATGGACACATTCTTGTTATTATTTGATTTTATGTATGCTTATCAAAAATGATCTTGATCCCTTCTGTCTTTCCTTTCACCATCTTCAGTTGGAAAGATATAAAGGTGAAGCTAGATCATTATTTTCTTTATATAGGGTTGTTTTTCACATACTGTTTCTAACGTTTGCATCAATGACCAAAATTATCAGAAAATAATCAATTAAGGCATTGCTATTTATTGTCTTCCCACTGTTGGACTCGCTATGGCAAAATTGGGATGCCCCTACTCACCATGACCAACAATATTGAGTCCATTGATTTGCTTATAAAATTCTTAATAAGTACCAAATTTTACATTCAATTTTTACTTTTACTGCACATTAACCAATATCAATTATTTAATATACATGATTGGGGACTGTGTTTTAAGCAAACAGTTACCTTTGTAGCTATTACACCCAAGTTTTGACCTGATACTCTTGGCATTAACAATAATTGTTATTGAAGTTATGTGCATTAAACCAGAGATGAATTTATGAATAGGAAATCAATTGCAACTAGTTAAGTTGAAAATGACTTGGGTCCAATGGCCCTTTCATCACGGCTGCAATATTGTCTCATTGGGCCACACCAATTTGATATTTAGTTCTTCGGACAAAAGCTCCAAAAAATATGGGGCGAGCGAGCGAAATTTTTTTGATTGTATATATTTCTTGAAAATGAGTTTTGTTGAGGCGGGTACTCTACAAATGGAGCGAGCGGTATAATTTTATTTTTAAATTGTGCAATTTAGAATTTTATGTACATGTTAAAACTGGGTTACTTCAAAGAAAAAGGAGGAGAAACATGTTCTTATGCATATAATTTGATGTATTTGTGCCTGTAGTACAGTCTATACCATACCCAACTTTCTGGTTCAGTTTGGTTTAGTATAATTATACCCCACGCAACGAGTTGCGGAGGGTATAATGTTTTTGACCCGTCCGTCTGTCCGTCCGTCCGTCTGTCCGTCCGTCCACCTGTCCGGATTATGATACATTGTTTGTCTGGCTATCTCTTCCTACAGTTTTGGAGGTACAACTTTAATATTTTTTTGGATGTTCATACACATAATGAAGGTGTACATGGCCACAGAATTTTGATTTTTTTCAAATATTCTGAAAATGACAGGTAGTTGGACTTTTTAGTCATTTTTTGTTACTAGCTGCATAAAGAGATCATGGTTTGTCCGGCTATCTCCTCCTACAGTTTTGGAGATACAGCTTTATATTTTGTAGGATATTCAAACACATAATGGAGTTGTGCATGGCCACAGGAGGGGGGGGGGGGGGGCATTGTCCATATCTAGTTACTTATAGTATCTGAAAAATAGACCAAAAACAAAATTAAACATTGTTCAATGAACCGTGAAACAAATTGTCACGGTCAGATGAAAGCTGCCAACCGGTCATATTTGTCTATCAATCATTCCATACACCAAATGAATATATTTGACCTATTGCTTACAGTATACGTATCTACGTTATGGACCAAGAAAACTTAACCTTGATCATTGATCCATGAAATGAAGTTGAGGTCAGGTAAACCCTGTCTGAAGGACATGTCGTAAGACCTTGTAAGGAACCAATATACCAAATACAGTTATCCTATTACTCATAATAATGGAAATTCACTCAACACAAAAATAAAATGCTCTAGACGGCTCAGCTTGATACGACCGCAGAACCCTGAACAAGTATGGACACAACATTCAAGCTTAATACAGCTCTATATTTGGATTGTGTTTAAATTTGACACAGTATAGGTTTCTGAAACGGAATGCTTGGTTAGATTCTGCATATCAAAGAACCCATAGAATTAAATTTTGGTTAAAATCAAAACTAATTTTAATTTTGGACCCTTTGGAGATCTTTGGAACATAATATGAACCAATTTGAAAACAAGACCCAAAATCAAAATTCTAAATACACAGTTACAAAATTTTATTTTGGACCTAAAATGACCTCAATGTGGACCAATTTCAAAACGGACCCAAAAATAAAAATAGTGTACATGGTTAGTTTTGGCATATTAAAGAAACTAAATAATTTAATATTTTATGAAATCAAAGAGTTTAATTTTTGGACCCTTTGGACCTCAATGTGGACCAATTTAAAAACGGGCCCCAATAATCCAAAATTGCAATATCCAGTTTGATTCAGCATATTAAAGAACCCCACAAAATCTAGACATTGAATTAAACCCCATTGAAATTGGTTAAGAAATAAGCAATTAATACAAAAGGTATTGTTTTTTGCCCATTTTTCCTTTAGAACGGTTTGCACCATAATCCCCAAAATCAATCCCAACCTTCCTTTTGAGGTATGGAACCTTGTGGTACAATTTGATAGAGATCCACAATCTTATACCAAAGTTATTGTCCTGAAACAAGAACAAGAGGCTCTCGAGAGCCTGTGTCGCTCACCTGTATCTTTTGTGGTTTTGGAAATCATGTAAAATAAGGTTTAAATCATGATAAATAGTATAAGATACCCTAATAATGATTGAGGCCAAGTTTGGTTTAATTCGGCTCAGTAGTTAAATTAAAAGCAGGTCATCCCAATAGTAACTAGACTTACAATAGTTACTGAAGACCCCTTATCATTTTTTAAAGTAGTTTTCAAGTTGTGACCATTTGAAATTGTTTTTTTTACAATTTTCCCTTAGACTTCTATAGTAAATCCCTTTGTTCTATTTTTAGCCATGGCGGCCATGTTGGTTGGATGACAGGGTCATCGGATACATTTTTCAATCAAGATACCCTATTGAAAATTGTGGCTAAGTTTAATTCTATTTGTCTTATTAAATTCAGTGGAGAAGATTTTTGTAAAAGATTAAAAAAAATTACGCAAAAAATTGTTAATAAAATGCTCCGCTGGGCGCAGCTTGATACGACCGCAGAGGTCGAACCCTGAACAGTTGGGGCAAGTATGGACACAACATTCAAGCTTGATACAGCACTGAATTTGGATTGTGATTAAATATTTGACACAGCACAGGTTTCTGACACAGAATGAATGTGGTCTAAGAACTTAACAAATTTTAATTTACCTATTCAAACCATATCATTATTATTTGCTTTTATATATAAATCAGAAATAACCAATTTAAAATGGAAAATTTTAAAGAAAAAAAAATCCCCCCCCCCCAAATTTTTTGAACCCCCTTATGATTCATCACCCCCAAACTCAATCCCAGCCTTCCCTTTGTGGTATGGTACCTTGCAGTACAATTTCAGAGAGATCCATACACTTGAACACAAGTTATTGTCTGAAAACTAGAAAAATGCTTATTTTTGGCCCCTTATTCCTAAACATTTTGGGCAATTACCCCCAATCTCAATTTCAGCTTTCCCCTTGTGATATGGAACCTTGTAGTACAATTTCAGAAAGATCCATACACTTACACACAAGTTATTGTCATGAAACTAGAAAAATGCTTGTTTTTTGCCTTTTTTGGCCCCTAATTCCTAAAATTTTGAGGCAATAACCCCCAAAATCAATCCCAGCATTCCCTTTGTGATACGGAACCTTGTGGTACAATGTCAGAGAGATCCATACACTAACACACAAGTTATGTCTGGAAGTTACAAAAATGCTTATTTTTTGCCCCTTTTTGGCCCCAAATTCCTAAACGTTTAGGGCAATTACCCGCAAACTCAAACCCAGCTTTCAATTTGTGATATGGAACCTTGTTGTACAATTTCATAAAGATCCATACACTTACACAAAAGTTATTGTCCTAAAACTAGAAAAATGCTTGTTTTTTTTCCCCTTTTTGGCCCCCAATTCCTAAAAATTTTAAGCCATTACCCCCAAAATCAATCCACGCCTTCCCTTTGTGGTATGGTACCTTGCAGTACAATTTCAGAGAGATCCATAAACTTGAACACAAGTTATTGTCCGGAAACTAGAAAAATGCTTATTTTTGGCCCCTTATTCCTAAACATTTTGGGCAATTACCCCCAATCTCAATTCCAGCTTTCCCTTTGTGATATGGAACCTTGTAGTACAATTTCAGAAAGATCCATACACTTACACACAAGTTATTGGCATGAAACTAGAAAAATGCTTGTTTTTTGCCTTTTTTGGCCCCCAATTCCTAAAATTTTTAGGCACTTACCCCCAAAATCAATCCCAGCATTCCCTTTGTGACACAAGTTATGTCTGGAAGTTACAAAAATGCTTATTTTTGGCCCCTTTTTGGCCTTAAATCCTTAACTGTTGGTACCATAACCCCCAAAATCAATCCCAACCTTCCTTTTGTGGTATTGAACCTTGTGGTAAAATTTCATAGTGATCCATTCACTTAAACTAAAGTTAGAGTGCGAAAACCAATGTGTCTTCGAAACGACGACAACAACGACGAGGACTACGTTTTTTTTTTTCGGTCGTATAAAAATTTGACTATAAAGGGCAATAACTCCTTAAGGGGTCAATTGAAAATTTTGGTCATATTGACTTATTTGTAGATCGTACTTTGCTGTACATTATTGCTGTTTACAGTTTATCTCTATCTATAATATTTAAGATAATAACCAAAAACTGCAAAATTTCCTTAAAATTACCAATATTCAGAGGCAGCAACCCAACGGGTTTATCTGATTCGTCTAAAAATTTCAGGGCAGATAGATCATAACCTGCTGATCATTTTTACCCATGTCAGATTTGCTCTAAATGCTTTAGTTTCAGAGATATAAGCGAAAGACTGCATTTTACCAATATGTTCTATTTTTAGCCATGTCTGCCATCTTGGTTGGCAGGCGGAGTCATCAGACACATTTTTAAAACTAGATACCCTAATGATGATAGTGGCCAAGTTTGATTAAATTTTGCCTAGTAGTTTCAGAGGAAAAGATTTTTGTAAAAGTAAACGACAACGGACGCCAAGTGATGAGAAAAGCTCACTTGGCCCTCCGAGCCAGGTGAGCTAAAATGCTTGTTTTTGACAGAGGGACAACGACAACAACATAATTTGCAGTTGTATAAAACTAAAAAATTTCAAGCAGTCAAGGACAATGGACACATAAAAGACAGGTTGATTGATGATTGTTGGTTCCTTAACATCCAGTGGCAAATATTTCATGCATATTCAGGAGGACATGAAAGACAGAAACTTCGTAACATAAAGTATTTGTGTATAATGTATGAAGCATCAAAGTCATCTACCCACAGAATATAAAGCTAAATGCAAATAGTTTCAGCAGTTACTGGATTGTAATCCCTTTGACTCGCATTTGCAGGCGAGACAAAAAAATAAGTCTTTATGGTAAATTTTAACCCAAATTATCACAGAAATCAATATTTAACACTGGGAACCAATTTTGAAAAGCATATCATAACTCGTATATCAAATTTCGTGAAAACGTTTTCTCAAAATTTGTGATTTTTTTACAAATACCAAGTTTTCTACCACTTTTTCCCAAATTTTACATAAAACACAAGGGACCTTCCTTTAATATTTATTTCCATTTAGCACATTTATTTTTTAAATTAGTTGAGACAATCTTGACTTATTGTATGACATAGAAGTATTGACAGACAGACAAACAGAGAGACTACTGTATTGGGCTCATGTCAACTACTGGGCCCTAATAATCAACATTTATTGTCACAATAGATATACAATCAATTTATGACAAAATAAGTTGTAAAGTAGAGGCAATAATCTCTTTTTGGGCAGCAATAAACTCAGTAAATAGATTTGAAAATTTAATTCTCAATTTCATCATTTTTTAGAAAAAATAACATATCTGATCCCAGTGTTACAGTTCACATTTTGACAAAATCCAGCTATATATCTGCAAATAACAATTGCACAAATCCTGACACCTCAAGTTGTATTGTCTAACTTCATGTTACTTCTTTTTGTTCATTACTTGACATCTCTCATTACATCTTGGTAGTTAAACCATCAATTCACTAGTTTATACATGTTCCTGAAAGAAAAAGCACATATTATTGTATAAGTAAATGTCTTAATGCTGACTTGTGAAACATGATGCAAGTTTCATCATTTGGCAGAGCTCAAATTGCACATTTCATAGTATTTTCTGACTTGTGAATATACAAGTTTTATCCACTTGGAGTACATTTGGCAGAGCTTAATGTACAATGTAAAATAATTTAATATAAAACTTTAATCCAAAATGTTAATAAACTGCTTCGCGAAGTGCAGCTGGATACGACCGCAGAGGTCCCACCCTGAACAGTTGGGGCAAAAATGGACACAATATTCAAGCTTGATACAGGTCTGAATTTGGATTGTAATTAAATATTTGACACATTATTGGTTTCTGACACAGAATAAATGTAGTCAAAGAACTTGAAATTGGTTGTATGATTTGAATATATATTCAATTGAAGATTTATTGCTGTTGTGCAATACACTATTCTGTTGCGCAATACTTAGTAAATCTGTTTTCAGACTATATACAAAGAATTAGCAAAATAAATTGTGACCCCAATTTTTTTCTTTGGAAAATTGACAATTTCTTAAATCTTGAGGGAAAAAAATTGAATCCCCCCCCAAAATTTTTTTTTACCCCCCCCCCCCCCCCCCCCCCCCCCCCCCTCCCATTTTGAAGAAATTTTCTTTTTGTAAAATGTAGTACAAATTAAGAGACATCCATACACTAAAACACAAGTTATTGTCTGAAAACTAGAAAAATGCTTGTTTAAGACCCTTTTTGGCCCCTAATTCCTGAACGGTTTGGGCAGTTACCCCCAAAATGAATCCCAACCTTCTACTTGTGGTATTGAACCTTTTGGCACAATTTCAGAGCAATCAAAATACTTATACACAAGTTATTGTCCTCAAACTAGAAAAATGCTTGTTTTGGCCCCTATTTCCTTAACAGTTGGGACCATCACCCCAAAAACAATCTCAACCTTCCTTTTGTGGTATTGAACCTTTTGGTTATACTTCATAGAGATCCATATACTTAAACTAAAGTTATTGTCTGGAATCCAAATGTATGATTTGAATTTATCTTTGAAGTTATTGGATACTACACATGTAGTGTTCCCTATGGATATCTGTTGAAGGTTTTTGTCATTGGGTTGCTGTCTCATTGGCATATACCCACATCTCTTTTTATTCATACATGTATAAAATATAGTAGTACAATATGTAGGAAGTGTAACTGAACCTCAAAATTTTCAAAACATGATGACATGTAACATAAATGCATTTCTGTTCATAAATATAATATATCTATTAGGAAATAATTACTTTATATATATATATATATATACATGATCTATGTTTATATATATATATATATATATTAGTCAGGGGAATTACTGAAATGATCTTAAATCACTGATTCAAGTACATTTTTAACATTTTGTCCAGAAATGTTGGAAGTAAGAGTTGTCATTCTTTAATAATCACCTATTTAAGTATTATAAATAAATAACTAGACTAAGCATGCATGCTAAGTGATTTAATTTTGTTGTAGCTTTAAATATATAATACTAAATGATCCAGGGACTAATTATGTTGCTAAAATTATCAGAACCAACATCTGTGTTCATAAGATGACTGGCTATGTCAGGTGATGACCCTGTACTGAATCTAGGATTACATGAAAATCACTTGTTTAAGTGGATACCTGTAGACTATTTTCTTCCAAAAAAATCACTTCTTTAAGTATTATCATTTTGATTACCCCCACTAATTTCAACACCCATGAACAGTGAAATTTTGATCGAGAACAATAAAATTTTATTACAATTATACATGTAATCTCTAAAACCTTGAATTTTACAGGAAAAATACTCCCACTGGCACTGCTTGGAAAAATCTGTTAAGAATTTGATATTTCATTATGTTAAATTATAAGCCTTCATTATAACTTTTTTTCAACAAATATAGAACTTACAGCTGAATGATTGCATCAAAGGCATTAACCTTGCTACTTAAAACATGCAAAAGGTTCATTTTTTTTCAATTTTACAAATAATAAGATATAATCTAAACTTGTATGTTTAAAATTTTGGTAAATCTACAAAATCAAAGAATTTTTAATTTGCTACTTAAATGAGTGATTTATAAATAACCTATTTCAATAATTCCCCTGACTGTATATATATTATAGACTTTATAGTAACAATGTTGCAATTTTTTATGATTAAACTGAACATGTTAATGAACCATTGGCTGTTGCCTTGTAGTCCAAATAAAAAATTCAATAAAAAAAATCCCATAAACTAATTAAGATACAAATATACATGTACATAAATTTTGAAAATTACTACATGTATCAAAAGTGTAAACACATATATATATAATATCCCATTTAGTTTTATTTAAAATTACCTCAGGAAATAGTTTCTGGTGTTTTCTCTCATTATAAGGTATACAATGTAGATCTAGCTGGAATGTCAGACCTTTTTAATAAGAACCGGTCCTAATGTTCTAGTGAGGAACCTTGGCCCTCTCACGTCAAATACTGGTAGACAATTTCTGAAAGACAATTCAACAATAAACATTGATTTCAAAAAGTTCAGATAAGACTAATTAAAAGTGAGGTAACTATAAAATAGCTCTTTAATCCAAACAAATTTTAGATCTAAGGAAGTTAAATTACATGAAATATCAACAGTAACAATTTTCAGACCTGCCAACTCAAGATCTGATATCAATACACACCTTGAACCAATTTTATTCGATGGCTTACAGGAACATAAGATACTGATTAAATTTAAAACACTTTCAAATTTCTTATCAACTGCTTTAACTTGATAAATCACATTTCCCACATTAATTAATTAAAGAAAATTTAATATAAGTTTGGATTTACAAAAGGAACTATATGCAAGTGTATATCTAAAATAATGAAGTTGTTCACCCAACCTTTTCTTAATTTAAGGACAAATAACATATCAAAAGTTGGCAGTTGATGATTAAAATGGTGTATAATCATGATAATGTTTCTGCAAGTCATAGAAACACATCATAATATACAAAATGTATCATTCATTTGACATGATTACTGTGATATCCAGTGGCAAGTGTTTCATAAATATTCAGTAAACAAATTTCAAATAATTCTTATAGTTAGGCATGTATGGGTTTTGCTCATTGTTGAAGGCTGTACAGTGACATATAGCTGTTTATTTCTGTGTCATTTGGTTTCTTGTGGAGATTTGTCTCAATGGAAATCATACCACATCTTCTGTTGTTTTACAAAAATAAAAGGCCAGATATTTAACTATCACAGGAAAATGTTTACATGTTCCATAGGGGTACATATTTTGCCTCGCAAAAGTCTGTGCTTAAGCCACTAGCCCAATATCAGAGTCTGGTAAAAATTGATAAAAATTTAGTGAAATTATTTTTAGGGTCTTGCATGTATGAAGGAAAAATGTTAAAATTTCTTGAACAGACTGCAATGGGCATTCAGCCTGAGAACCCTAAATAAAACTGTTCAATGGGTATATTAACTTGCTGCAATACTTTTTCCCAAACATATGGAATTTATCGTCCCAACTTCCACTTAATGTAGCTGTGCATGCCTCTATTTAAATGACACTTTATCCCCCTCTTTTTTTTTTGGGGGGGGGGGGGGGGGGGGGGGATTGTTCCTAACATAGAGAAACTGGGACCAAGATACACCAAGGTCTTCTGTTGTGGACGTGTTTTGAGGATCACTGCCTCAAGATGCTATTTTGTACGACTTTTTGAGCCCCCCTGGCAAGGGAGTTTCAGTTCCCCTTGAGTTTCACATCATAAAAACACAACTTGTACAAACCTATCTTCGGGAAAATAGAGTAAATTACTTTACTTTTATCTTAAATACCGACAACAAACGAGCAGCATGTTTATTGTTCACTTTAACAGCTTGCTGATCCTTGCTTAAGTGCTTTTTCAATTGTTTTGGCTAGAGGTTGTGAGTTTGACACAAAAACAAGGGCCCAGCGGCCACTTCAAAAGCCTGCCCATTTGTGGGCGATTAAGTGTCGTCCATAAAATTTATGCCACAAGAGTCGGGCGAGTTTCGGTTATCTAACTTTCATATTTGGGCAACTTGAAATTACTCTACTCACCTGTACCGTGGCTTTCTGTGACACACTACCATCTTCAGGGAAAACGGGTACTATTTATTCTGCCATAGGCGACAATACTAACATTTTCTAAATTTACCACTTTTTATAATAAAAACCCTGATAAAAACAGTTATGTGTGGTGTTAGTACTTTATTATTCTGTTTTGAAAATTGAAGCCAAATAGTACATGTATCATGACCAACTTCCAATGGAGCTTGTTAATGTTATCCATGCCCACCGTCATTTTACCACCAAATTTATGAAATTTTTGAAGTCTTTTCGAATAATTCTCTAGAAAATATTTCAATAGGTTTCAAAATCTATATTGTAAATATACACACTGCAGTTATTCATAGATAAATAAAAAATATATTGTACCCTAACATCCAATCACAGCGCTCCTAAGTTGACTTCCTTCACCTGCCTTGGGTACACAAAAGACCAACCTAATGCTGGGAATATGTAATAGTACAGTTTTCCCTCATTCGAAGCGGCGTAGAGGAACAACAATGCCTAACTGCGCATGCTCGAGATCGTTCATTTCAAAAAGTAAAATTAGCCCATACCGGACGGTATTGTCAAGATTTTCAATAACGCCGGGTACCAGTCTAGTTGTCGTCAAGGGTGCTATAAACAGTTTCGTATAAAAAACTAGGGGTATTCCCCGACTAAAAATAACCATGGAGGGAAATCCCTTTTTATTCATATAATTGGTGAAAAAGTATCATGTTTTTTGTATTTGATTGTAAAAATTAGTTAATTAGCTTTCAATTTAAACAGGTTGAATGATTAAAATAATTTTAAAAATAAGATTTAATATACATGTTTTGAGGGGAGACAACACTGTAAATGTAACAAAAAATTTGTTTCGGCGTGAAATATGTTCCACCGGACTTTATATCACAGAAAATATGTTCCAGCACTGTAAAATTTGTTCCGGAACTAATTTTATGACCAAATGTGAAATAAGTTCCGGAACAAAAATCATAGCTCCATGAATTTTGTTCCAATTAATATTAAGAGTTTTAAAAAGTTAAATAAGTTCCTGTGATATTTGTTTTAAACAAATGTGTACATATTTCATAGAAATCAATGAATAAGTTCCGCTCAAACCTATTTTCACAGAAAATAAGTACCTTTGCAACAAATTGCAAGCGAAATATTTTCTTGTTACATTTAAATTATAATGCAAGCTGAGTGCTGTACTGAGTGTGCTTGCATGGAATACATTTGCAATTGAAAGCATAACTGTAACTAAAGGATGAAGATAAGAAATAAAAGCGATGGTAATGTATCATAATTTGTATTTATGTTTTTTGTGGTATTCCTCCTTGGTTTTTGTTAACTGTCATGGCCGCATGTTCTAGTCATACATGTACTTAGGTCATAGCACAGTTTCAAAAGAGTGTGTCTTTTGTTTCTACATGTCTTTTGATATAACTGATCAGTCACTTTGTCCTTTTCAAATAAGTACATATGTTCATCTTTAACTATACTTTTTTTCTGAATGATTGAATTTTCTTGTTCTACTCTTTTCTGGCTGAAAAGTGTCATTTTGATATTTTTTACGGAGTATATAATTAAACATTTGCTATACTCCACAGGATCCAAATTGGATGATTTACACTTTTTACTTTTTTTATTATTGATATAATACTTATTTTTATAATGCACTTAAATGATAACTTTAAACTCACTGATGACAAATGCTCAGTATATAAGATAACTTGTTTAACCAGTGGAACATATTTCACAGACAAGGAACTTATTTCACCAGGTGAGGAACAAATCTCACAAACCCAGAACTTATTTCATCAGATATGGAACAAATCTCATAAACCCAGGGGTTCAAATTAACATTTGGTACTGGAAGGTCCAGGACCTTTGACTCTCCAAACTGAAAGGTCCACAACCTAAATTCCAGGTCCTACTTTTACTTAAAATATTTCATAACTCAGTTAGATACAAAATTAATGTGCTTTTGGAATAAGGTTAGCTTATTTCATTGTTTGTTTCACGGTTTTTCACGATAAATGTAATTGTCTTGTAAATAATTAATTCAAGTAATCTTTTTTTTTTTTGGTATTGGGGAAGGTGTCACTGTGGATGGGTGTGTTGTCTCAACGATTGATATTAAATTGCTAATTATGCCATGATTATCTCAGGGCTCACACGTATTTCAGCTCGATTGTAAAGTCCACTGGAGCTTATGCTGATTTGCTTACATTCAGGTATCATATCTAGTTGTACTATCTGTGAAAATAAAGTAAGAAACTTCCAGCTATTTTAACAGGCCCTTCAAAATTTAAATTGAGAAAAAATTACCCCTTGAAATTGCAGTAATATGTTTACACTTTAAAAACATCTACATGCATTATCAACATTTATCACTGATAAAGAAAATTTATACTGTCACATTGTATTGGATTTTGACATTAAAATTTGCCAAAAAGTAATTTTGAGTTTCTGTATAAAATATTTTCTGCTTTTTCTTTCTTTTCCATATATCTTTTGGTTTTCAATTCTAGTGTTTATATTTCATAATCATAGATATATTTTGTCACCTGCCTGGAATTTTTTTTTATGTAGTTGATCGCCAAAATCCGGAATTACCCTAATCCGCTTCCGGAATTGGACCCGATATTGTTATTTAAACCATTGTGGTGACGTCAGCCTATTCATTTACCGTGGATTCTTTTTCTAGAATCAACGCTTCCTAAATCTGCCGCTGAAATTGACTCACCAAATTATATTCAATTGTTTCCTTTGTGTGCCTAATTTCATTAAGTTTGAATTGGCTAATTTACTGATTTCTGTTCACTAATGGAATTAATTTAAAAACTTACCTTTAATTTTTGTAATTTTTATATGCCTTCACTGGGAATCGAACCCTTCCTTGAAATCTGTTATGTTTGACTGACATCAACACACCGACGAAACCTCTCGGCTACCAATGGGTTACACTATTGATGTTGATTATATATATTTAAATGAACATCTGATATACATCGGTTCATCGGACACACAGGAATTGTACCTTTATATAGACATAATAGGCAGTCGTATAGTATGAGTTGGTAGCCGCGAGGTTAGCATGGTTAAAATCAATGAGTTAAAGATCGGGATTTGTCGGTTTAGGTTCGAATCCCTGTATTCTCTCTGTTGTTCCAATTCTTAAGTTATCCTGTTTTTTTTCTAATTTTGCAAGTTATAGTGGATATTTTTGTAATAATAGCGAATTTTACCGTTTTTTTTTTATTATTATTGGCTATTTCACATGTTTGAAACAAAAATGATTACATTCTATTTGTCAATTTTTGTTTTATAAATATAGCATGATTTCATCTGTTTTACTACATAATTTTACAAAGGTTTGTTCGCAAATTCCTATGCGAGAAAATCGTGATGTGCCTAGAGGACTAGAAAAATTTCGATAACATACTTATTATATATACTTTATATATGCTTTTTGGTCGTGTTGTTGTCTCTTGGACACGTTCCCCATTTCCATTTTCAATTTTATTAGAAATAATTTCGAATATGTCTTATTTTATATAAACAGATGATATCCATATGCCTGGTAATATAAAGATCTTTAAAGGTAGAAGTGTTATATTTGTATTTGTTAACCAATTAATTGTGATCTGAGATTTATCAATGCATCGTTGGACACTATAACATGGTTATTTAAACTCACTTACAATACCTTCTAATTAAGAAAAGGCTTTAATTTTGAAAAGAAATTAACACAATAGTTTAAGTTATAGATACAATGGATAAGCGTAGATTCATGAAAAACAAACCATTCGCCTTCCGGGCTCATGGTTTCTTTTTCAAGAATCCACGCTTATCCATTGTATCTATATAACTGTCTTCATGGCATCCATTGTTTTTCAATGTTGTTTTTGTCAAGTCAGATACGATTTTACTCGAATTTACACCTTACTTGAACTTACTTGTCGGCGATTTTCTGTATAAAGCTAGCGGTTGAACAAAATTAACATCGCTGTCATGAATAATAAAGATGATATAAGTTTTGAGATCGTTTATTTGGAGACTTTGGTAAAAAGGTTTTCAAAGTTATTTCTTTATTTTCTTTCAAGTCGATGGTCCGTCGGGCGTAGCTAGTAACCAAGTCGAAAGTCCGATTGCAAAAGTGGAAGGTCGCGGACCTCGGACCACCGCTAATTTGAACCCCTGAAACCTGGAACTTATTTCACCAGGTAAGGAACAAATTTCACCAACCCGGTACTTATTTCACCAGGTAAAGTGTGGAACTTATTTTATAGAGATGGAACAAATTATATAGAAATCATTTGAGAAAAAAGTTCTCCCAGAACATATTTCCTGTGATATTAGTTCCACTGGAACTTTTTTCACAGGAACAAATTTTGGCTCACATAAACATCCTGTTTTTTTGGCAGTGAAAATTGAAAACTTATTTGCAGCCACTGTAGCTCTTTTCGAAGCAGGAAACCGTACCCTGAAACAAGATTTTTATTAAAGGCCAGGTAAAAACCTATGAATTTCATACAGTTTTGATTATGGGAAATGTGCCTGTATCATGTTTACATGGGTATGCACATGACCTGATTTCAGGTTTTTTTATGTTCAGATTAGGCAACTTTTTACCCATTTTCTCTAGATATAACTTTTTTACTATATTAAAAGTACAGTATATTTTTATTTCAATATAAACTAGAGAAAACTCTGATTCCAGTAATATCTAGTTTTATACAAGTATCTTTATTAACCATTCCACCACTAAGGGTCACTTAGGCATGGTCCCCTTAAAATATGACGTCATAGAAAAAAACTGTTGATTGCACCCCAAGCTCTATCAACAACAATAGCAGGGGGAATTAATTAGGTGGCGCTACAGTCGTCCGTGACGTCAAAAAGTCCGCCAAATCAATCGACTAAAAGATTGACGTTGAAAGTATTTATTTCAACTTGTCATGCTTTTATTATAACTGAATTTTAGAATTTGTAGGTTTTGCGACCAATATAGTTTCAATACGTCATACAAACATTATCAAAAATAGCTTGTTATTGCTATTTCTTTATCCTGTCCGTTCTAAAAAATTTCAGCCATCTTTTTTGTTCGCCAAAAACATCGATTTTTCATAACTTGACGTTTGCGTATCCAAATACGGAAAAGAACGGTAATAATCTTAAATTAAACCGGGTAAACTATTTCAAATTTCTACACAATTTTGAAGCCATCATTTTTTTACTATTATACATCAATTTTGGTGACCACCAGTCATGTCAATTTGTACCTGGTTTGGGCTGCGTTTCTACTTCAAAACAGTAAAGTTCAACTTCTTTTCATTGTACCTGTTTCCAAAGTACTCTAAAACACTGATTTTATTATAGATATGAATGAAATTGTGATTAAAAATTGTTGTTTTTCACAATTCCATACGATACCTCCATTTTAAAGTAATTAAAACCCTTTTTGATCCCCTACACAAATTGACGGTGACATTGTTTTCTTTTTCAACATACGTCATATAACGTTTACAAAATATGTGTCAGGGTCATGTGCATAGTGAAAATTTACACATTGGACAAGTGAAACAACAAACAAAGTTCTTCTTTATCATGTTTATGGCGTTTGAAACTAAAGGTCTATTAGAAAATTTCATTTATACTGGAAGCAAATATGACAAATTAATGATGGCCTATGGATAAACAAAAGCACAAAAATAGCAATAGAAAAATGCATTGTGCAAAGAAAATTTCTGGAGGAAAAAACATATGAAAAAAGGAAATGAAGGTCAGTTAATTATATTTATATTTTATAAGTTAAAAACCTTGCTTATTATCTCTTTACTAAGTAAGCTACATTGATAAGAGCAAACACTAGCTTTTCAAGTCAAACAAGAAATTAATTCATAGAGATGTGTTCTTAAAAATTGAATTTATTCAAATGGCAAATTCTTGTCAAATTTAATCATCATTGATCATTATTAAAGTAAAATGCACAAGATTTGTCATACCAACTTTCATTTCTGAGATTAATATCCAATTATTCAGGTAAAATATACAGTTCTTTGTTTATAAATATGTAAAGCAGCAGATACAGCAACCTGAAGAGAAGAAGCCCCATTTTTTTTTCAAAAAGTTTACTTCATAATCTATATAATACCCTGAGAATTTGGACAAGGGCTACTGTGCTAGCTAATCTAATAGTTGAATTTTACAATAATCATGATTTTAAAATTCAAAATTATGTCACTTTCACTTATAATTTTATGCATTATTTTTTTACAGAATTTTTGTCAGTTTTTTGGTAAACGTTTTCTTTTTCTGTATGATATTTTCTAGGCAGTACTGTACTGTTCAACTAAGAAACATAGGCTTGAGTTAAAAGGCTTTTTTACTTTGAAGAATTAAATTTTGACTCTTGGTCCCACTTTATTAAAGATTATTTAAATTGTATACAGTATGTTTTATTGCATTAAACATTGTTAGAAGTAGTTAAAAAAAAATCCATTTAAGGAGTGATCCCATAT